>NC_092440.1:2127063-6927063 GCF_036169615.1 Heliangelus exortis | reverse complement strand
GAAATGTATCTGGACATATGCCCTTTGTCTTAAAGTCTTCACAATTGAAATCCATCTCTATTAAATAAAATAATAGTAAAATTTCTGACTAGCACTGAGAACTAAAGCCTTTCATCCTCAATCTGCATGAGCCTAACATTAAGAATTAATTTTTTGTCTTTCACTAAGTGCTTTGTTTCTAGAAGGTGTACCCATATAGTTTACAGTCATTTCTTGCCAGTTATGTCTTGGTTATGTACAAAGCCTGCTCAGAGGATTAATTACCATTAGCAGTGGCTTCATCTGCCTCACCTTATTTAATGACTTCTGTAATAAACATAGGATTTAATTTTCCCCTTTCATAGTGACTGTCACGTCCCGTCCTGATTGCTACTGGGGGCGCAACTGTCGAACTCAGGTCAAAGCACATCATGCCATGTAAGTTACACAATGTAGAAAGGTTTGGGGCTTTGTTGGGTTTGGTTGGGCTTTTTTTGTCATTTTTATTTTTAACACAACTTTTAAATGAGTCTTTGTCAGAAGGACGCCACTAGCACTTGTAAGTTGAGGTAACCCATTGCTGATACTTCTTGAGTCTTTGTTTTCTACCCAAAACTCCCACTTCATTCCTATTCTTCTTGCAGTGAAGCAGCTTCTCATTTGCTTGTGTCTGCACCCACTGCATATACAATAAATAGCCCTGTATGATTCCATTTGAATCTGAAGCAAGAGAAATTTGGAACATTTAGGAACCTGCTGTGACTTTGCACTTCCTGGTTTTGGAGAAGTCTCTGTTTCAGACCTCTGACCCAAACTATTGTGTACATGGTGAAAATTAAGTACACTTCTTAAGTGTTTTAATACATCTGGGAGACATGGGCTCCTGGTGTGTGGTCATTCATGAGAAATGTTCATCCAAAATAAATCAGTCTTCAATTAAAAAACAAAAAAAACCCAACAAAAAATCCAAAACAAAACAAGGCCACTGGTAACCAATGCAGTTTCATCCCTATGAAAAGATGCTTGTGTGGTAAGACAAATACTGAAGACTTGTAAAACAAAACAAAAATTATCTACCTCAAAGCTAACTGTTCCAGGGAGAGTAGAAAAATCCTTCTTCCTTTATGAATAATTCTCTGCATTCTCAGTGCAATTTAAGATAGAGGAGCTGTAACCCCTTACTGAGAAATTGCTTTAACGAATAGTAGATTCTGCAGTATCTCTCTAATGGTGTAATGAGCATACACACTTAGCATAATTCCTTTAATATTTCAGGTGCTATGGGTTGAAAATAACCAATCTGTACAGCTCATGAAAGCAGATCATGAGAAAGACTTGTAAAATATTCATCCATAGTCTCTTACAAATTCAGAGGGTTTTACCTAATAACTTTCAAAAATAATTTGGAATTTAAGTTGCAGATATAATTCAAAGTGCCACGGCTATCTGTAACTTCATGTTACAGGACAGTCTGTTTTCCCAAAGGAGATTTTGTTTTGAAGCATTAGAGAGGTAATTTAGTATCAAAGCACTTGCCTGTCATCTTTCTTTATGTTGTGGTGGATAATTCTGTCTAGAGTGGAAATGATGCAGGGGTTTTGCCTTTTCTTCTCTCTTATTTTTATTGGTTTCTTTTTTTCTTTCAAGCATTAGCTGTTTCTGGAACTTCACTGGCTGCTGCTCTTATTTCCAAAAATCCATAAAAGCAAACTGTCCTGTTGTACCACTTCTAGTTATCCATATATTCCATATATTTCATCCATAACCCATGTAAGAGAAAGAGATCAATAGGGAGATGGTTTTTTAGAATTGGAAAGAGGTACCTCATACAAAATTGTGTTATCTTTTTAATTCAGGAAGATGGTTTTGCCACTCCTATAAAACCTAAAGAATACAGAATTTAAAAAACTTTTTTTTTTTTCCCAGAGGAAAGTTCGAAGCCAATGAAAGAACACGTTTATGTTGAAATGTATTATTAGCCTGGTTAATTCTAGTTCTTAGTGACTTGTGTAATGCTGTCTACTAAAAATTACTAATGTGTTACAGGGCAAAATTAATTTGCTGGTTCCTGTTTTAATTGCCTTCTGGGTTTGAAGTATGCAGAAGTATAAGGGAGTGCTTTTAATAACAGGTTTCTGTGTGCATAATAAAGCTAAAAAGGGTTAGGCAGGAGAGATGTTGAAAATCCTGTTACAGATAAAATGGTAGTAGGGTATGATCTAAACAGGTTCTGAAAAACAGTTGTTAATGTGCAAATGTTCTGCTTTAAACTGTTTAACATAAAATGCTGAGTCTAATTTTGTTGCCTGACTTCTGAGAACTTTGTTACATTTTAATACTTTTTTTTTTTTTTTCCTCCAGGAAATTCAATCACATTTGTGAGCAAACACGGTTCAAGAACTGAATATTTGTAATCTGTAGGGAGGGGACAAAAACCTGTTACACTGCTTGTACAGTTCAGGGCTCCAGGGGACCTTCTTGGATCCCCCCCATAGCAGGGACTCAATAACTTTTACATCAGGTAATCTGGTGTGAACTTTTTAATTTGTAGAATTTTACAGCTGTACGTGCACAAGGTAGATTTTTTTTTTTTCCCAAGAAAGTGCAGCAACCATTGCATTCCATCTTCATGACTACAGTGTCCCTGTATCACTTCAGTGAGGAACAGAAACAGAAATCACACACACAAAAACCAGCCATATCTTGGGAAGACCTAAGAATAAGGAGTGTATTTGCACTACATGTGAAGAAACAAGAAAATCCTTAGAGTTAAAATGTTTTCTAAAGTATCTGGTGGATATTTCAAGAGCCATTAATATTTAAGAGAAGGAAACTGTCAATATCTGTTTGTAACAGCATTTTGCAGTAGTCTGATATTTTGTCACCACCCATTTAATTTGGGCTAGAAACCACATTAATATTCACTTAAAAAAATATTTCCTGTCCATTGAACATTTGTTTCAACTTAAAGCTTCTACCACATGTGCAGTGTTATAGTTGAAATAGTACAATTCCTTAGTTTAGTCATGTTGATGATTTTATTCACATTAAATTACAAAAATAATTGCACAAAAATTTGAAAATCACATATATAAAGTTGGGGTAATACTTGAAGCAGAACAGACTCCTGCTAATATTATTTCTGTAGTGTTTTATTTCAGAAGACCAAACAGTGCTTTTGGCATAGAGCAGCCAGTAGGACCCACTGGTTCGTTTTTTTATTTCTTTTTTTTTGTTTAATATTGTATGCTAAATATGTACCTCTGCCATACACCTGTTTTCTAGTATGCATACACTGGTGAAAATGTAGAAAAAGCTATAATTTAAAACAAAATATAGCAGCTTTACTGGAAGGAACAATCTTAAAGAAAACAATTCAGTTTGGACAAATTGTAGCAATACGGAGGCATTGCTGGATTGGGATGATGAAGGGGAATACTGGTGTCACTGACATAAAAAAATGTAAAGTTTATTTTTATGCCTTCTGCAGAGCTCTTTCAGAAAATGTCCTGAGTATCACTTTAAAAGAAAAAAAAAAAACAACCCTTAAAAATATCAGCACAACCCATCACCCCCTCCAAATTGATACGATCTGATCTGTTTCATCATAATCCAGTAGCTAATGTTCTCAAACCTCAACTGGGACAGTTTCTTTTTCATCATACCAAGAAGAGTGAAACAGAGTGAGGAGAAAGCATACAAAATTACCTCTGTAAATACCAGATAGTTTTTAAGTATGCCTTATTTTATGAGCCGGATTTATACTTCAATAATAAAAAGTGCACACACAGTATCTTGTGATATAATGGAGCACAAATGATGCAGCACATCATGTCTGCTGGTGTCAGTGAATTGAATAACTATTTAAAGTAATGAACATCTTAATATGAATGCTAATTAGAGTGATGCATTTCTGTTTAGATTTTTATTTTATAAATAGCTGTTGCAAGGATGGGTCTGTTGGCCATGCCTGTATGCTATTAAAAATACACTTTGGTGTGGACTTCTCTTCCTAATCTCTGGGCATTTTCTCCTGTGAGTAGGATTGAAATTGGATCTGGAATAATACTTGAAACTTCTTTTAACAACAGTGTGTTTCTTTTAGTATTATTAACAATGTTCTATTGCTTCTGTATTTGTATTTTATGTTTAGATTTTTTTTTTAATGGTTATTGTATCTTCTCAGGACAACCATTCCCAGCTGGTTTTGATCTCATTTTCATCTCTGGCTGTGCATGTAGCAAATTGAGTGCAGTTGTGGAGATCAAGCCTTTGCACATTAGATGCAGAAAAGTGCTTTGCATTCTCATTCACCACTTCCCACACCCCAGATGGGCTTTCAGCACAAACTTGTCACGGTGTTAGTGTTCAGGCCTCTCGTGCTGAATGTTTTTTATTGGTCAAGCATAATGTGTCTACAGTACTATGTACAGCCTCGCTTGCACTTGAACTCAAGTTATATTCATGTAGAGATGTATTATGTGACTTTAGGCAAAAAAAAATTGGGGGAAAAAAAAAACCCAACAAACAACAAAACTCGTGTACTTAACATCTAAACTACCTGTGCAGTAGAGGTTTTTCAAATTCCTGTTATAAACCTCTCTTCCTTTTCCCTGTTTCAGATAATTAATCTGCCTTTCTATGCATATAGGGTTGCAATAGTGCAATGGAACAAAGGGATTTTTTTTGTCATTTGTATTGTACCAGGAAGAGATGAGAAGTTAACTTGCAGATGGGGAGGGTGAATAAATCCTGATCTTTATATGCTCTTAAGTAAGTAAGAGTATCTGTCATGGGTATTACATACTCTATACATTAGACCTTTTAAAATGTATGGTTACCAGGTGATAGTTAATGTGATAAATTTACAAACTATGCTTGGTGTAATTGTTTAAATACTGTAAAAGTGCAGTATATTTTTAACCTGTCTAAAGCACACCCCCACCTCCTTTATAAGAGAGATTTGGAATTGAGCATGAAATGTGGTAGATTAGATGCTGTGAAAACTGAGGTGATTTTGATAGGATTTAACATAGTGGTGAACAAGGTATGTAGTCTCTCTCTTTGAGAAAGTTCTTTTATAAAGAAGGTGGAGAGTAGTTCTTCCAGTTCTCTTCTGTGATTTATTTTTTTCCTGAACTAAGAAGTTATTAAAAAAAAACTTGTTGAAGTTTGTCTGTTTCTGTTTCTTCTGTGGCATATTTCTCACCACAGAAATGGATGTATGCAACACTTTCTAATGCTTAGCCAAGCAATTAGATATTTGAATGTTGAGAGTTTACAACTGAATATCATCCTTGAACTTGTAGTATCTGAAAATGAGATACTTTTTTTGTGTCATTCCAAGAAATTCTCTCGAACTTTCTTAAAAGTGTCAGACCCTATCACAAAGAACCATCAGTATCTCTGCTGGATTTACAATTAATGTTATAAACAAAAAACTATTAAATAGAATTAATTTTTGTCAACAAGATGACTTGAAGATGCTACTAAATAAAAAATCTACTACTTTTAAAAAAGTGGATACTAATTTAATTTCTTGCAACACTGTAAACACTGAAGTGACAAGTACTACTGTTGTCTTAACAACAGGCTAGAGGAAATGATTGTTATATTGTGTTATAATTTATACAAACTAGATCATTGTAAAAATTGAGATTTCAAATGGCTACTGTTAGTAGAACTTTTTCCAAATATAACTTTTCCTTTGCTCAGTAAAACGGGCATTTGTCTGTGCACCATGCTGTCTGAGGTGGAAGACAGTGATGCCAGAGTTGTAGACTGCAGCTTAGCATCCCAGGATTTTTGCACTGCTGCCATTCCCACACTTGAAGCTGGGTATCTTTTCATGTTATAGCTAATCTGTATTGCTGTTCTTAAACCAGCTGTCATTTGTTCTTCAGGCTAAATTTAAGAAAGATTCAAATTCATGGTTAAGTGATGTAAAAGTGAAACTGCTGTGTTCTTCTGCATGCTATAAAGACAAGCTGATAGATGTTGAACTTGTAATGGGTTTGGCTTGCCCTGCACTTACATCCATGGACTTAAGTGTTTTATACTCCCTGATGTCAATAAATTACTTGTAACTAATTTAGCATGAGGAAGCTGCTGATTTTGGATTTATGCCCTGTCAGGTGCTCAGTTCTGACACAGCCTAAGCTCTTCCTGTATTCTTTCCAGGGGAAGTGCTTGGAAGATGGTAGCATGATTGTGAGAGAGAGGAGACAATAGATGGACTTTTGCAGCTGGAATACCTGACATGCTCATCTCAACAGTCAGCCTTCATCTGAGAGCCCTGAGTGGGTCTCAGGGATTTGAATCACCATTGTGTAGGATAATTTATGTTCAGACTGGTACTGTTGTCCTTGAAGTTAATAGAAAAATCTTGGTATTTGACAGTTAGAGATCAATAATTAGCTCTTTTGTTCTGCAAACAAAATATACCCATTTTGTATCAATTTCTCTTCTTCACTAGAACATAGTGCACATGTCTTAGCCTACAGCAAGAGCTTAGGGAAATGAGTTGATTCAAGTAACAGGAGTTAAGCATTTGAGAAGAGATTGCTCAATTCTAAATTATGCTCTGAAAATCTGGTTTCTTATGCCCTCTTAGAAATTTCTGCTGGAAGGGGGCCTTGTTTTGTACAGTCTGTCCTCTAAAAATAAACCAACAGTCACTGTGTTACTGGAAGTTAGGAAAAGGATCTCTGGGTTTTAAAAATAATGTGTGGAGATTTTGCATTTTTTCCAGCTATTTTATCTAGCATTCTTTCTGCATGATGTTTGGAAGCTGAAATACCACTTACACAATTCCAAGGAATAACTTCTGAAGAAAACTAATTACACTATTTCCCACAGCAATGCTTAATATGCAAAGATTGCTTCTAAATCTGCTTTTCAGGTCATCCTTCTTTTCTTCACACTTCACCATTTTGACTTTCAATGAGGTAATTTCACCCTTAAGCTCATTAGTTTCCATAGGAAATGAATTACAAAAAATGCTAAGTGTGCCATATGAGGTTTAACATCAAAGACATTTCTAGACAGACCATGAATATATGTTCAAGCTATATTTGGTCTCTCTTGAGTATTCTTTTCAATGCTGCTAAGTTTCAGTTGCTTGCTTTCATTAGGGAAGTGTTGGCTTAGGATTTACCCTTTTTCATTGCAATCCAAATGAATCTTTAATTGTTTAGAATAAAATCTAGTAGCTGACTGGACAATTTGAGTCAAATGTGTTTTGTTATGGCTCATGTGCCCTTCTCAAAGAAGAAAAAAGCACCAGTTATGAGTAGGGTGGTTTGTAACCAACTGCTCTTAAAGGAAAGTTAGATTTCTGAAAGGAAATGTCAGTTCATGTTTCTGCAAGGATGTTTTAAGTGGGTTATTCTTGCTACTCTGAATCCTCACAGTTAGAATTCATTAGCTTCAAATTAAATCTGGATTGTTTACCCATCAAATCTCCGTTCCTGACCGTTTTAGCTACCTGACAATAAGAAACAGCACAGAGGATTCTTGACAGCCTATATAGCTTCAAGCTTTTATGGTGAAGCTCTGTTTCAACAGTGAAAAAATACAGAATGCCCATGGATTTTTGTCCTATTTAATCTATCTAAAGCATTGGCTGGTATATACCAATCTGTTGGATTGCCTAGTATATTCCAGAACAATTAATTAAAAGTTAACATTATTCAAATCCAGTTTTACTGAAAATGAGCTGTCTTTTGGCTCCATAATGCTTGTGGACATTTTTTTCCCATAGAACTGTGATTGAAATTATTTTCTTCTTCAGCAGGTGTTTAGCATGCTTATCCCATTTGCTGCTTGGTCACAGTATGCAGAATAACACAATAAACTGACTGCATCACCACAGAGGTGAAACTGAATCCAGGGCCAGCACCTGAGTTGTGAGGTTTTCTGTCACTAAAAAGTGGCAGTGTAGCCCTCAGAACCTATATAGCTGTTTGGAACAAAATACATGCCAGCAGTAATACTATCTAAAAAATAATTTTTTTGAAGGTACAAACCACAAGTACCTCTTTAGCAGTTAAAAGGAACTTAAAAAGGCAAGTCAGGTGCTTAACCTTAAGTCTGCCATAGGTTGCCCTGGTTCTCCAGGGCTGACCAACAGGAGTGGGAGGGTGGCCACTGTGCATCTGCAGATGCAGGAGGGAGGCATTAGGCTTCAGTGACTTCTCCTGGCAGAAGTTATCACTTTTGGATAGTCTGGTGTGTCAGACACATCTGTTCTGAGATTCAGTATTGCATATCCTTCAAAAGGAGGGCCTCTCAACCTTTATATGTATATAGCCCATGCTGTATGTGATACCAGATGAGGTGTCTCATGTCTAACATGCTCCAGCAGGTCGTGATGAAGAAGTACACCATGTTGAGATAAGCTGTACATGAAAGGAAATCCAAACTCTTATCAGAACCCACCCCTGGCAGCCATCTTCACAGGTTTAGAAAATTCTGTTCTTTGGTTACACAGGTAGGTAAACAACTATCCTATTATCTTGCCAGGTTCCTGAGGAGAAATCAAACAGGATTTAATTCTCAGGTGTTTGTTGACTGAATGATGCAGCAGCTTTTGTGCTCTTTCCACTGCAGGAGCTGCTAGAGAGATTGCTGTGCTGCTGCTCTGAGGCAGTGCCCGTACAATTTAGTCTTGCATCACAGTAAGCACAGTAAGTTTTATTACATTGGAGGAATGAATAGTTAAACATGCTTTTATTGAAAAGCCACTTTTCCCAGCCCTTCAAATATAGCTGTTTTCAGTAACTGAACACAAGTACTTCAGAAGCAGATTTTAGTACTTCAGTGTTTAGCAATGTAACAAGTAACAGAACATTGATTCTGAATTACAAATGTAATACAGTGGAAGTTATGAAGTAACTGAAGGCTTGTAAATATTTTCTTAAGTCATAAATATATTAACTCTTCCCTTTGAATCATGTAGTGTTAATTAAAAAACAAAACAAAACAAAACAAAAAATAACCACCAAAAAAGCCCCACCAAAACCCCCTCAAACAACCTGGAGTCAGACTTGTGCTCCAGAATTACTCAGCACAGTCTGGTTTATAACAAATGCAGAGACTCGTTTGCTGTTCATGTCTGAGTCATCTGCTAAGGGTGTGTGTGTTCTTGCTTCCACTGCTACCATCTTCTATGGCTCCTATGGCTACCATAGGCTTCTATGTCTATGTAGAGACATAAACACCCAAAACATAAGGCAAAACCTACAATCTTGCATTGCATATCTCAGACATTAATAAGTGGCAAATGGAAGCTGTAATAGCAGGTGAGATCATAAATAAATCAGTTAAATATTTCAGGAATCAGACTTAAATGCCTTCACACAGAAGGATTAAGATAACTGGATGCACAGTGTAGCTAATATGTAGGGGAAGGCTTGCATAGAAGATTTCTTTCTGACACCTGTTTTATTGCTGCAAAACAATGTGCTGTGTCAGCTGCAAACTACAGCTTCATGGGGAATTTCATTCAAGAAAGCAAAATAATTCTAGATTGCGGGCTGGATATGCAGGAGTCTTGAAAAGATGAGAAAATATCAGCAGGAGGCAGTTAAAGTACTGATGGGTTATTTCCTAAAGGCAGTAAGACTAGCAGGCTTCCCTTTGGTTCAGTGTTCCATTGAATGCCCCGGATTTGTAATCAGGGAGGCACAGCCACTTAGCTCATTTCTAAAGAAAGTGAGCACTCAAAGTTTGCCCCACTTAATTTTTAAGTCTTGCCTGCTCAAGGAAAGGAAATAGTTCTCTAGTCAATGTGCATTACCAGCAATAAATAGCTGGTGGATATAGGATCAGAGCAGCTGCAAATATCCAAGACTATTCCTACAATTTCATTGTTTTTGTACACATGCTCCCGTTGCCATGAGGAGTCACTTAAAAATATAGTGGGCTGGGGTGTTTAAGCCTATGTAGATCTAACAAAGATAAAGCTACACCAGACTTTTCTAGAGCCAGCATCAAGTTGTTCAGCCTGTCTGTAGACTTCTCTAGGGAGTGAAGGTATGAGACAATCACGGTCTTTAATACTAAAGATGCTAATGCTCAGTAACTTTGTGCTAGAGTGCAGAGGTTATGAAATGTTTAAAATGAAGTTTACAAGACTGTACACAAACATGCATGATTGAATTCTTACCCTTGGCTTGGCAGGGCTTGGATTGTACAGGCATACCTACAACTGGAATTCAACTCATAGCTCCCAACAGAAAGGCTCAAGTGATACCACAGTGACAGGCAACTGATTTATGTTTCTAATATGAACCACCATGAAACCATCTTGGGTGACTTTCATTTCTTGTTCCAGAAAAAGTTTTCTGCAGACTGAAGTACCTTTTCAGAGGACTTCTTCTCTTATAGACCACACCAAAATCACATGCAGGAGAATACAGATGAGGTTGGTGAGCATCAGGGAAGGTGGAGTATGTGCTGTGCTATGTGTTATAGTCATAATCCCAATCCCAGCAGGTGGGAAGCAAAAACCACACTTAAAGTTGCATCCATCCATGAATCCCACGCTCAGCTACTTGGCACAGCTCCCACTCCCATCACTGTTGCCTCTCTTTTTGTGAACTGATGTTTCAGGCTTTCTGAGGATATCACTGGACCGAAGCTTGGCATAACGTGGGTGTGGTTAGGGTATCACAGGTCTGTGAGGTCTCAGTAGCATTAGCATCTACAACTGATGAGCTCTCCTGGTCCCTGGAAGAGCTGGGAGCCTTCACATGACCTTTGAATAAACCAGGGGATTTTGCCCAAAGGGGCAGGTTTGCTGTGAAGTTGGCAGAACTGTTCCCCTCAACAGTCAGCACCACTGGCTGTTTATCTGCCACAGCTGGAGCATACACAGTGTTTTGCTCTGACAGATGATCTCCACATTGATTAAGATGCTCTGCTAGGACCAGAGGCTGCTGATCATCTTCTTCAGAAATAACAAAAACTGGTTTGTTTTTATCTGCTTCCACCATAAGCTCCTTTGTTTTTGAACCATTGACCAAGTTGATTTTCAGTGGGTTGGAGTTCTCTAGAGGATTTTTGGGGCTTTGGCTGTTAACTGGAGATGTGACCCCTAGATGTCTTGAGGGATCCAGGGACTTCATGTGTTTGCTGTCAGGGGAACTGGCCAAAAATCCAAAGTAAGGGTTCCCAAACCTGGATTTCTTCAAATTACAGGAGCTTAGCTTCCGCTGCCTTTGTGCAGACAGGGTGAGGGGGTAGGAGGCATTACTGGCAGATGAGTCAGAGTAAACTGGCTCTGATGCTCCCTCTATCTCAGTGGCTGAGATGACCTTTCTAGTTGGGACACCTTGGGATCTTGTAGCTGTAGGGAAACCCTGCAAAAAAAAAAAAATACTAAGTTAGTAGACATACCATAAAAAGCAATTGGAAAACTTGGATCTCAAGGGAGCTAAAAGCTAAAATTTCTTGTTATGTAAAGGTGAGATGCATTTGTTAGCAAAAATGTACCACCTTAAAAGCAGGGGATATTGTCTTAAAAAAGAAGCACTGTACAAGCTGTTGGTTTGATTACAGTCAGTGAGACCTAGATATCCCTCCCACACCTGTGGATTTAAAGTATAACCAGAGAAAAAAGGTACATCCCACAACATTCAATGAGATAATCTAGTCTGAAGGCATTTTTAAACATTTTTTTTCTGGACTGGGTGTAATTTCTTAACCAGATATTAGCTGCTGGGAAATACAGACTTTAGTACTTCAGAAAAGCCTGAATTATTTATAGTATAGTTAAGCAAAAGAGTTTCCAATGCCCCACACAAGATGGACAGCTTTATATCACATTTGCAGGTTGGAAAGGCAAAGCAGGGGAAAATGTGTTCCTTCAGCAAGCAGCTTGGGGTACTGGGACACAGATTTCAACCACCACATCCCCCCTCATCGTCCCTTCTTGCAAGACTCACGCTGTTGTCAACCAGCTTTGTGAAGGGACTGTTGGTGGTCCAGCTACACCATTTTTTCTGTAGCTGTGGTATTGGAGCCAGGAAGTCATGGAAAGTGCGGGCACTCCACGTGCGCTGTCTGGGATAGTGGTTTTCCAGCTGGACATTCCCCTTCTCAACAGTGTCTGCTCCTGCAGCCATGTGATTAGAAGTCAGCCAGTCAGACACAGAAGCTGGGCTTGTGACACTTCTTTTTAGGTTTTTGTCCTGAAAAGAGTAAATAAAGATTGCTTATAGCATCATTCATGAAAAGATTTTGAAAACACTTTCTATGCTCTTAGCGTAAGTGAGAGACTTCTTCAGCAGTTCTTTTCTCGGGACAAAACAGAGGAATGCACCTTCTCTGTTGTGGTTCTCTGGCTTTCCCAGGAATCAGTTTGACCTCTCTTCACCAGTCTCAGGTTTTACACCAAAGTGTGAATCTTCAGTTATAGAAAAAGCAAAATCCTACCACTCTCTCTAAGCAAATACATCAGATACCTACAGTGTTATTTTACTGGAGTTACCTGGCAGATCACAGTATTAAACTTTCCTGTGTAAAACATTTCTTCCAATCTGCCTGGCTCTTGAAAAAGCTCCAGATATCCCATCTAGGGAAACAAAACTTCAGCAGGGATGGGGCTCACTGAAAGAAATCTAGAAGTAAGCAATGAAAGAATTAGAAATCTCAAAAATGCATGATTCAGGGGGGAAGACTGAAGTAAGTGATGCTCTTTATCCTATGTTAGGGAAGAATTAAGAAAAGAAAAGGCATTTAAAACAAAGAGAAAGAGAGTAATTTGCTCTCTGTGTCTGTGGTGAACAGAACAAGAGACATAAGGTCCAGATTGGAGACAAGATTTTCATTTCACATAAGAAATGCTTCTCAGGTGGAAAATGTGGTTTAGCAGTAGAACAAGACATCCAGACAGGTGTAAAATTGGCATCATCAGAAGGTGAGACCACATTAAACCAGTGTCACTGCTCTGTGTATAAGCAGAGTTGATCTGACATGGGAATGAACTGTAGATGACTTCTAAAGATCTCTTCCATGCTTACTTTATATGTTCTGATGTTGTGTTTAAAAATCACAACTTTTGTCCTTCATACTGATGTGGGTTTAAAGCCAGAAAAGCTAGAATTCCTGAGTGCCCTATGAATATCCTTTTAATCTTTCTAATACTTCACCTGTTATTTAGATAAGCCTCCTGTTCCCCAACTCTATATGTATTTTTAATTTTCAGCTGTGCCAATATGGTTGTCATGAGAAGAATGTAAAACTGACATTCCCAAAGTTTACATAGTCTTTAAAGAGGGTTTGAAATAAATCCCATACCATCCTTGATTTAGAAGTCCCAAGAAACCAGAAACTTGTCATTTGTTATTTCTGTTAAACTGAATATCTCAAATTTCTCTAAATTGAAGAAACTCTTTAGTTAAAATGTCATATTGGAAATGGATGGGCAGAGAGGCAAGAAATTAGCTAGCACAGCAGGAAAAAAAAATCTCTGTAGAAAGCTGGGAGAAACTTCAAGCTTTGGATAAGATTGTTTCAATATTAAGCTCTTAGTCTCAGATTTTATTAAAGTAACAGTCTTTAATTATAATCCAGCTGTCTTCTGCTCAGAAGCCTCTTTAGGCTGTCTGAGGATTTATTATTATAATATTACATCCAAACTGGTGTAAAGGCTAGCCACTGGTTTTGAGACAGATGTACTGGGAATTAATTATGAAGATGAATAATGTATTTTCAAGATTTTTTTTTTCATGTTTTAGCAAAAATGTTTCTTAAACCTCCATGATAATACTCAGTGCCTTTGCATCTGAAACATGAAAAATAGTACTCAGAGGTCGTAGTTATAAATTAGCCAAAGGCTGAATGATGACTTAAAGCAAATGGGACTTAGAACACCATGACCCTCTTAGAGGACACCTCAGAAGCCATCTGAAAGCCATCCTGCCCTCCATCTCCTCCCACTAGTCCACATACAGAGCCCTGTGTTTGCTCTCCCAGCTGCTGCCTCCTGACAGGGGACTGATTTCTTCAAATGGATTTTAAAAGTTAAAAAACAAAATCCAGTTCATCACTGGCTCCTACCCAGTGGAGCTGAGGCTCACACTGGGGGGGGCAGTAGAACAACACCAAAAAATTTGGATATTTTTTAAAATTAAAACCCCTTATAGCTTGCTTTGTCTAGTTGAGCATTTTGGGTGAGGTGAGTCTGATGGTGTTATTTACTGTACTGGAAAGGCTCAGCATTTCACACCTCTTTTCACACGAGGATAACTTCTTAGCTCCTGCCAAGAAAGCTGCTACGCTCCAGTGGATAACTCATCCTCCTTGCCTAGTGCTGGTCCACAAAAGCTATGGACCAGATCTTCTGCAGGGCTCAGAGGATGGAGTCAGGAGCTGGCTGGTCAGCTGTGTTTTACATCCTCAAAATACACATTTAGAAATTAAACTGTAAACAAGTTTGTATTTTCAGTAACCCTGAGTAACCCAGGAGGCCTGAGGAAATCCCATTGGAGTGCAGGTTTGTAGCTGGCCGGCTGTGCTCAATTTAGAGATAACAGCCTTCAGCTTTGGGGAAGGATCCAGAGCTTTTAAAAAGGTCCTTTTGCCCTTCCTCACTAGGTTTTCTGTTTCTTAGGGGATGAGGTTGAGAGCATTGACTCACTTGAGAGCAGCATGGATGTCACCAGAAAGGAGGCACCTCCTGAGGTAAATTATTTTGTTTTGCCTTGTGTTCGCTTAGAACTGATATATCATTATTCGTTTTATTTTTATATATATATATGTTTTCTCTGCTAGACTGCTTATAGAAGGGATGGAAAAATAGAAATGTTTTTCTCTAAGTGTGTGTGTTCCTTTTGACTAGAGGAAAAGAGGAAGGAAAGTGGGTTTTTTTTCCTCCAGTCTCCAGGCTGTGTTTGTCTGTGACTGCTGCCATGTGAAGCTCTCTGGGCTGGAAAGGCCCAAGGAGTGTGGGTTTTTGGGGTGCTGGGTCTGGGCAGGGACAGAACTCTCAGTGTCCGAGCAGGGGAAGGCATCAGAGTTGTTTTCCCATCTTTTTCTGTTCTATGTGGCCAACTGAAGGAAAAGCTTAGCAAATGTACTACACCAGTGGAGGAGAATCCTGACCTGCCTGGCCTCCTGATTTGTTTCCTCATCAAGCGCTGGGGTACAGAATGCTTTTGTTTTGTAAACTGTGAGGGAAGTTTTGCATGGACTGTCCTGGAGCATGTGCCTTGTGTTGGTTGTTTCCTTGGTGGGAAAGAGGGTACTGGAGAGGGAAAATATTGACCTGGGAAAGGCTTCAACATAGACTGGTTCTGGATGTGTTCTGTCAGGCACTTCTCTGTGGTAAAGAGCCGGCAGCCAGGCCCGAGGCCTCTGACCTGTCATCTTTGTCTAAACAAATAATAGCTAAAAGAGATAAAATAAGAGCCAGCTGACTGAACTGGTGCAGATTTCTGTGTGTGTTTGAAAAGACTGCAGGCCTTTCACTTCAGATGCTTGAAACCAGCAGTTAATTTTAACCTCAGCCTGGTGAGGCAGTTCAACAGCTTTCTGACAGGCTGAGGACTGAGTGACTCCCCCCAGCCACTTGGGAGTGGAGGGCTGGAGCAGGGCTGACCTCCAGGTCCTTCAGGTGTTACAAGTGATGCTTTTAATGGAACATCATCTTTACTAATTAACCCATTTAGAAGGGCTGGTCCCAAGGCCTGCTGCTAGGCTCCTGCACTTGCTCCTCTCAGGGCTGGGGAGATGCTTGGGGGATCGCAGCCCAGCTCAGCTCCAAGCTTAGGAGAACCACCTGGCTCAGTCACTGGCCGTCCTGCAATGTGGACAGTAAGCATAACTGGACAGATGTCACAAGTGCTGTCCAAGAAGGGCATCCTGTGGCTTGCTGGGCTTCTAGAGGTGTCAAGGAGCATTCCTACCTGGGTTCTGTAGGTGGTAAAGCTCAGCCCGCTGGCCCCAGGTCCAGCAGAAATAATAAACACTTCATCACTCCCCGTCTCGGTGGTCACTGCAGATGTGGAGGAGGGCACATCTGGGTCAGTGTCCTGAGGAGACCGTTCTGTGCTGCCACCACAGGAAGGGACTGAGAAAAGAAGAAAGGTAAAGGCTGCTTGCCAGTGTCCAAATTATCTGTTGCTAACTATTATCGCTCCTCAAACCAGAGCAGGCTTTGGGTGTCACACCAGCCAGAACAAAATTCAAGCCAACAGCTTGCTCTCCTGAAACAGCAAACTTTTAAAAACAGAACAGAAACGGAGGAACACTCCTGAGTCTGTTGTCTAATAAAGACAGGCCCAAACTGAAATCACTCATCCTTTATTTGTATTTACCTATACCTATTAATACTGGGAACTGTGCTTTTTATTGTGAGTGCTTTTTGCTCGAACCCTAGCACTGCTTCTCCCACAGGCAGCCTTACTCTCCAAGTATATGTGTGAATGTGTCCCCAAGGCTTGTCCACCTGGTCCAGGTCAGCAGAGTTCCTCACCTCCTCAGTGACTTGTTCCACAGAAGGAGATGGGAAACTGTCATGGTTGGGTACATAGAATTAGCTTTTTAGGAAGACATCATTGTGAGAGTTGTGTATAATGTCTGGTGGTTCAGTAGGAAACTGATGGTGTGTAGCACCACAACATGCAGTAGCTTCCTGCAGACCTTCACCAACCAAAGGGGACATCGACACAATTCATGTGTTGTCTCTCAGAATTGCAGCAGGAGCCATTTTCTGCAGCTCAGCTGGGGGACTCTTGTTCTTGAAACACACTGAAGTAAACATTATCTTCTGCAGTCTCATCCATAAAGCTCTTCTGAAAAAGCTACCTCCAGGAGTCAAAATTGTATAGAGCCAGTGTAAACACTGTGAACCTGTTCCTTTCTGGACAAGGTTAGTCACAGGGCAAGTGAGGCTCTTCCACAACTTAGGGCTTTTTATAAGCTGTTTGTAGCAGCCTGAACCAGACACATGCTCTGCTAACCCAGTGTCTCTGCAGTGCCATGTGCTATGACAGCTCTCTTGGCAGCATCCTGGAGCTCTGCTTCTGTCTGCTCCTTGCCAGGGGAGCTGCCCTACCAGGGAGAGCAGCAAGGGAGAGAACCCCCAACAAAAACTTTCATCTGTGAAGTTGCTCTCCAGCTGTGCACGGACACGACAGTGAGGACTGCAAGGACAAAATGATCTGATTAACTGGCCCCAGGCTACAGAGTGCCCTGCCCTGCTCCTGCTGCTGCCCCACGCTTACCCGCCTGCTCCCGGCTGACAGAGTGGTTGTTGTTTTCATTCTCCCGGCTTGGCACCACCAGCTGGAGCTCATTGATATCGACAGCAGAGTTCTGGATCCCATTCTACAACTCAGAACATGCCCCAGTAAACATCATCAGATAAACATTGCAACAGCCAATATGAGAGAGAGAAACAGAAATTGCTGAAGCCATTAGCACTAACCTCCTGGTCACTGCATGCGTTGGATGAGTTCCTTTTGGGGCACGTTCTCTGCCTGAAAAGGAGAGACAGCAACAGCAACAACAACAACAAGCCCACCAGTGAGTTAAAGATCTACAGAAGGGAAGGTCTCAGCTACTGCCCCTTCTGCAAGGAGCACCCAGAAATTTATAAGCTCTCCTGCCTACAGAAGCATCCTAAATACTTGCCAAGACTCAGGGCATCAAGGCCTGTAGGCCCAGGGAGGAAATTATATTCTCATGTAATGGAAAGTCAGCAGAAGAGGAGAAGGACCTGTCACCTGCTTCCCATGATCCCTTCAAAAGCAGGAACAGAGTTCAGGCCCCTGCTAAGCCCCACCAGGCTCTCCCCTGATAGCTGATCTTTCACTCAGTAACTAAATAACTGGACTGCAATCCTTTGGTCTGGGCAGTGACATTGTTCTTATCCTCTTAGAAAGAATATTTCATCTGTGCAGCCAATATTGCATGCTGGATTATACTGAGCAAGCAGCATCAGATGTTGTTTACCTGTATGAACATTTTCTTAAAAGACAGTGCTATGGCAGGTGGTTACTGGGTAAAGATGTCTCTTGGTAGGAGGGAGACATCTTTCACATTCTTAACCATTTTTTCCACATTTTTATTAAAACTGAGGTTATCAAACAACTAGAATTATTTAGTTAGGGATGAATAAGATGTGAAGATGTTGCAGAGAAATGGTGACAGTAGTGAGTGTGATAGTGACTGAAGGTAGTGTATTTTGTCTTTGTGAACAGTTTTCCATGGGACAGAGACACATGGAAGCATAAAGATCCTGACCAGATAGGATGGGACCTGTGTTGCTGTTTTCCCTACTCTCTGTGCTGTTGGCTGGCATTTTTCCTCTTTTGGCTGGAAGGGTTGGTTTAAAGCATTGAATCTTCTCAATACAGGAATTTTTTTATATAGTGATCTGTTGAAGCCAAGATTTCAAGTTTTCAGTCAGCATTTCATTACTGTTTGTTTTTAAGAATGGGAACTCAGAGGCCACCTGATGAGACTGGCTGGGAGCCAGCGGTCATGGTGGGTTTCATTCCTTCACCCTATCTTTGGAACTCTTAAAAAATGCTTATTGCCTGACAAGTGAATTGAGGGAGGGAAAACCCCATGATGTGAGCTATTCCAGCACTATTCCTAGTGAATACAGAAAAAGAGCAGAGTGAATTGGCACTTGAACTTAATCCAGAAGAGGTGCAGATGTATAGCTGTAACTCCTGGAGGCACAATAGCACTGGCTTATGCTTCTTGGGGGAAGCTGAGACACTCTTTCTTAAGGTGCTGATTCAGGAAGAGGAAGCAGGGAAGCTCTTCCAAGTAGGAGTGGTGTTGTCTTATTAAGCAAGGTCAAACCAAGTAGGAAATACTTCAGCGTGGAAAATATGTGTGCGGATATTCCCCACGCAGACACCAGAGGCTCTTACTTGGCACCAGAACCATTTTGGCAGGAGTGACCTGGCAAAACATGCCCCAAGATAATGAATTAGCTTGGTAGTCAAGGCATTCAGGTAGATGGCAGGGAAAGTATGGGTAGTTTGCTGCTTTCTCCAGATTGACTTCATTTTTTTAATCTCTCACCCTTCTCCCAGATCTTTCCTGCCAAAACCCATAACAAAAATTTTATCAAATCTGATATATTCCTATGAAATGTTCTTGTTTCAAATAACTGGCATGTTACAAGCTAATTTGTTCAAGTATTCCCACCCAGGGATTCAAGAGAACAGAGGGAATGCTCTCGTCTAAGAAAACAAAATTTAGCACATTTCTTCCATGCTGAACACCAGGCATTGGCAACTCAGACTTGTTAGTTATCTGGATGGTCTGACTTTTGGGTTTGTTATTTGAACTTTTAGCATGACACAACAAACAAAATGTTCAAGTTCTCAGATGTACAAATAAAAATGTGTTCCTCAAATTCTTGTGTACAGATGTCCCATTTAGTAAGATATTCATATTGTCTGGGACAAAGCTGGAAAGAAAAACTACTAATTTTAAGTCTTTGGCAACTGATAGCCATGGTAAAGTAGGGTAGGCAGAGCAGGTTCTGTGTTAAGAAACTGAAATACCTTACATCCATTTGGCTTTATTCCTTGCCACTCTTTATAAATGTTGTGTTTTACAATATTTAGAAGGTGCTGTAACTACCTTGAAATCCACACAGCAGAATGAACCAAAGGGGGACCAAAGTGCTCCTGCCAGACAAATTTCCTGTGCAAATATGGTAGAATAAGAGACAATAAGACCCTAATACATTAGGATTAGAAAATGATAACTGGCTGAAATGTCCCTGTTTTAACTTTCTTCTCTCATCCCACTTTAGGCATTGAGTGTCCGATCTCCACTGAACTATTTGATTTACTGTTAAAAACCAACACACACACACATGTTAATAATTTCTAGATTCTGCCAAGAATTCTGGTGCAAAATTGAGATTTTTTTGTTTGTCTTCTACTCAGAGTTGCTGCTGCAATGCCTGGAGAGATGTGCTAGTTTGCAGGACTGGGGATCTTAGTCTCTCTTTAGCTCATTCTCCAGCTGGACTACATCTCCCATGGCTGTCTTAGGTCAAAAACCAGCCTGATGTGTAGAGCAACAGAAATGGAGGACATGGCTACAACAGGCAGGAGGAGGTTTCTGTGTTGTGCCTAGCAGAAAAATGGGAGAGAAACTTTTAGCCCAGAAGTGACTCTGAGTCTGTAGGAGGGCATTATACGATGCAGGAAAAGTTGATGGTCAGGTGCTGCAGGCAGTGCCTGGCAGGGCTGCTTGCATGGAGAGAGATGGCAGCACGTGGTCACTTGATGAAATAGCTGTCCATGTAGGCAGTGGTAATTGGAAATGGGTCACTGGCAGGCTATGCAGATGTGAAATGCAGTTGCAGTCCATGGGTTGCAACCATCGAGCAAAAGTCTGACTGCATTGGACAGGATTAAAATTAAATAAGGCAGACATGCCTGTTGTTCTTGGGCTTGGGAAAGAAAATATAAAATACCCCATTACTCAAGCCAGGCCTCGTGGCCAAAAGTAATTAGAATTATTGGCCAACTAACAACTGAAGCTTTCATTCCCTCCCCAAACAGCAAACAAAAGCTGCAGTGTGGCAGAGACTTGGAGTTTCCCCAGAGAGCTTTGCCCTGGCTGAATGCAATGAGCTCGAGCAGACACTGCTGACAACTTGGTGCATTGGAGTGGCAGTAGGTGCCAAGCCCATCCCGGCCATTTCTACCCCTGGCAAGGCAGAGCCTGCTACTTTTAGCTGAGCAAGAGCAGCAGATAGAAATGGGAGGGAAAAAAATATTCACCTAAGCTTGGTACTAGAGGAACAAGTAAAGTACAAAGAGAAAAGAACATGGAAGGCAAGCTTATGAAGCCAAGAGCTTGAAGGTTACTCTTGGCATCCTTTGCAGTGGCACCCTCCAGCCACAGTGGGTATAACCATGCTTCAGGGGGCTGGTCCCATTTCTGAGCATTCTGTGGTACTAATGCACCTTCATTTCTCCCCTCAGCCCACCCCTTGCAGTCCTGCCATTTTCTGCAGCAAGGCCAGGCCATAGCTAATGTAGATTTGACACCTGATTTTAAGCCCTTATTTAAGGCAAAAAGCATAAAATAAGAGTTTTGTGGGCTCAAACTAAAAGAAGTTTAGATGTGCTTAGTGGCCTCTGCAGTCTTATGCTGAGCTGCATTAAAAAACCCTGCAGCTGGGATGTGCATGCAAGCTCCAGCCAGCACAAGTCATGGGATCACTTCCACAAGTGTCAGATAAGAAACAAGGGATTGTAATCAAGGCCTCCCTGGGATAGCATGCAGGGAATATAGGCAGCTGGGATAGCAAGTGGCCTTTAAAGAGGCTAAAGAACATGAGACTGTCTCTGTTTATGTACAGTCAATAGCTGACTGAGTTACATGTTCCTTTTAAGAGAGCCATAGAGCAATGAGAAGTCACAAATGCTGGTGTTATAAGAAGCAAGTCTAATCCTGGTCCTGCACCACAGGACCCTTGGCAGGATGCATTTGCAGAGACCAGAACATGCAAACATTAGTGCTGGGGGTGGGTGGAATTGTTCCATTTTTCTCTGTTGGTCAGCAAGAGCAGAAGATTGGTTCAATTTGTAAACATCTGACAAGCAAAAAGCCAAATTGTGCATGTGAGCAGCATGGCCTGACTTTGTAAACAGGCTACAGCAGAGTAAACTTCAGCCAGTGAAATCTCAGACCGTTGGTGTGCTTTTTGGTTTGAGTAATACTCTGCTTCATGGATACTTAGAGTGAAATTAAATAGGGGTGATGGAGTAAGAACTGCCTGCTCCACATGTGTATGAGCCCAGACTGCTGCCATAGCAAAGGGAGCATGTTTCTGTCTCTTTTGAAGATTGGCAAGGGTATAAAAATAAAGTATTTGGTATCTGGAAGACATTTTCCACCAGACGTTTTCCTTTAGAGCTAGCAAAAAAACTGTGGTCTAAATTAGAGTCCTGCAAGCTCTTTAAAATGAAGGTTAGTTAAATGTAACACATGCAAGTTTAACTCTTAAAACTATGAAAAGCTCAGACCCTGAAAGTGGGAATTCCTGTATACAGCAAGTGAGATTATATTTAGCCTTCACCACCTTTCCCACATTCTCCTATACCAAGTATGCTGGCCTATATTTTGTTTTTATTCAGCAAGAGCTGGAAATGCAACCTCCAAAAGGACAAGGAAAACAAAGTTCCTCTGTCAAACCAACCTCAATGACAAGGAGTGGCTGAGCAATCCTGAGAACCTTTTGGGTAGGAAGATGCCCAATAGATGAGGCAAGGGATGCAGGAGCAGAAAAACAGACCAGGTGGCTGCTGCCACTGGGCAATGAATGCTGTGGCTAACACCCAGTCACCACAGTGCAGGGGACAGGATTTGTTTCAGTTTACCTGATGTTCTTGCTTAGGTCAAAACATTTGAAAAATACTGTTTGTTTTGGTTAAAAACCTGGGGAGCTTGGACTCTGTTTTGAATTTGTTGGAGGGAAAAAAAAAAAATCAGTTTCTACAGAAATGTTTTCACTAGGGAGTTACTAAGAAAAATGCAAACATATGCTGGGGGGGTGGAGAAGCCTTCTCCTGATAGATATAGAGAATAGAAATATGCAGAATAAAAGCCATTGACTGGAGAGTTAGCACCAGGGCCAGGAAATCATGTCAGATGATGGCATTTGGGGACAGTCACAGGTACTGCAGCATGGCTCTTGGCTCTTCTTGAGCAGTCAAAGGTATGTGCAAATGAATTAAAATGTCTGCTCAGTCCCTTGGATTAAGCAGGCTACAGACTGGAAAATATTATTACCACTTCAAATTAAGATTAAATACTTCTGTATTGTTTACTTTTCTGCAGAATGTTAGTGATGGTTAAAGTCAAACTGGAATCACTGTGAAAAGATACAGGGGCTGTCAGCTCAGCCTGCTCAAGGGACTTGGGGAAGGGTGATCTTTCTGTTCTGCATTTGTCCATTACCCAGTTTATCTCAAAAATCTCATTCAAAGGCACCACTGCCATCGAAACAAAGTGATGCCCAAGAAACCCTTCAGGTATCTGAAACCCTTCAGGTATCTCTGCAGAAAAAAAAAAAAAAATAAAAATTGGAGGTACAGGAACTGTAGAACTAGGAAAGAAATCTGAGGAGCCCAGGGCACCAGGGTAGTGACCAGCATTGACTCTGTATCCACACTACATCTCAAGGACAGCAAGCATTAGCAGAGGAAAGGAAATGTAACTTTGTTTTCTGGTCTTTTTCCTGCATGGATAATATCACATGCCTCAAAGGATCAGCTATGCATCATCTTACCTGCAAACAATGCAGAGGGCAGACAGCAAAGCAAGTGCAAAGATGACAGTCCCAGTTAGAACTGCCAGCATCATCGTGTTTTCCTTCCTCTCCTGCCTCACAGCATCTGCAGCATCAGGGTCAGTGATGTTCTTGTATTCAAAGAGCATTGCAAAGCCTCGGCCCCGATCCGTGGTGGTGATCAGCTCCATGATAACCTCAACCATTTCCAGAGATGAACCAAAGACCATGGTCTTGTTTAAAGGTGAATTTGGTCCACAGAAGCGAGAGGAAAAGGTTATGAGATCAGAAACATATAATACATCATGGGGACAGATGTCCACTGCTGACTGTTGGCTGGAGGAGATTTCCACAGGCAGTACTGATGTGGGAAGAGTGCTGCTCTCTACTGTAACTTCATCTCTCTCACTATCAGCTAGGTGGGCAAGCAAGATTTTCTCTTTCACATCATCTTCTTCTGTTTCCAGGCCACTGGCATTTTGTCTCTGCATTGTGCCACTGTCAGCCACAGAAGCTGACGGTTCTTCTGATTGAACCTTGACAGTTGTTTTGGGTTCTTTAATCTGCTTTGACTGGTTTTCTTCAGATGCTTGTTTGGCTTCATCTTTTTTTGAGGCAGCTCCTGGAAGATCATCCAGGTGACTAGCAAGGTCCTTTGGTTGATGTCCTGTGCTGCTCAAATTCTGAGCTGCCTTTGCTGTCCAGGTCTGGAGAGAGGGTTTTGTGCTATGGAGAGAAAAGTCCAAGTTTTCCTCAAAAGAAGGTACATCCTTACTTCCTGTTTTAGGGGGTGCTGAAAAGCTCTCCCAGGGGGTTTCACTAGAGCTTTCAAAAATGTCAAAGTCAAAAATTTCCAAGATAAGATGGGTTCTCATGGGAATGAAAAATTGCCAGACGCAGTGTGTCCCTGGGTAGTAATTGTTTGGAAAACCTGGTGATAAAATCAAGCCTCTTTCCATAGACTCCACCACTGCACCACAGGAGTAATATACCTGGGAAATAAAACAAATAAGCTTACAGAGATGATGTACAGGATGCAGTCTGATGGTCCTGCTATTTTCTTTCCCTTCATGGACTTCTACAACACAGACTTAAACAAGCTTAATGAATTCCCCTTTCTTGAGGCTGCCTTCTACTTTCTTACTTTAGGAAAAATTCCTTTACTGAACAAGTGGTCAAGCACTGGAACAGGCTGCCTAGGGTAGTAGTGGAGTCACTGTCCCTGGAGGTGCTGAAAAAATCATGTAGGTGTAGTACTTCAGGACATGGTTTAGTTGACATGGTGGTATTGACTTGACAGTTGGACTTGATGACATTAGAGATCTTTTCCAACCTCTATGATTCTATGATTTCTCATTTTGAGCATTAGTCTGACTAGCAAGATCAGCCAGTCTTGGAGACTGTGGAACTGTATATTGAATAATCAGCCTCCACAGAAATATAACACAGATCAGTAATTCATGTAATTCTAACTTTCTACTACTGATCATAGTAGCATTCCTTGGTGCTGTTGGCTAACATACAACTTTCTGACCACACAAATGTGTTGTCCTAAACAGCTGATTGTTTGATAAAAATCTTAAGCTAGAGAACAACTGTCTCACCACAGCATCTTCAACTTTGTTATTTTCATTACAAAAACATTTTTAAGGTAGAAAAAACCATCCTTGCATTGATAATTGCCCATGACTCACCCATCCAACCCATTTTTTGATTCAAAGGCATTCAGCCTTATAGGCACTGAAATCTGGGTAGGTTTGGTTGGGTATCTTCTTCAAATACAAAGCCTCTCAAAATGGTGACAGCAGATACCAGCTTTTGCTACTAAACTGGTAATCAACAGGCATTTTAGCATTTTACATAACACAGCAATGTAAAATTTGCAGTTTCTTCTTGCTCCATAAATAACCTGCAGAATCCAAAGAGGAAGGAAGTTCTTAAGTGGTGGTGCTAACTACCATGCTGCTGCTTCTAAAGGTACATGAGGCTATTTTCACACATCATATTTGCATCTATCCTCTCTCAAAAGCACTTTCAGAGCCTTTTTTCTAGATTTGTTCATAAATTTGGAGAGCAGCAAGCCTTGTGTTTGCCTTGGGTGATTGTTTTTTGGAAAGGGGAAAAAAGAAGTCAGAAGTACTTAGATCAGAATCACAGTCTAGCAGCACATGTTTACAAGCATTGATTGTAAAAGAAAGGGACTGCTCTGGGTTTGGTGTTTTGGGTTTTTTTAAATGGAAATGATTAGTCATCTTGGTATGTTATCTGTTTAAACGCAAAGGAAGGTTGGCAGTAGAACAAACAAAGCTTATGAAGTCCATACAAAACCACAAAGATCAAAATACTCCAGATTTTTTTTCCTTTTCCCTCCCCTTGGCTCATATTTTAATGGAAAGAAAAAAAAAAAATGCAGTACCAAATGTTAGAAACCCTTAACTAGAAACAAAAGGCCAGACCTGTTCTGCAAGGCATGAACTTTGTTTTCCAGCAGGTGCTTTTCATATTCTGAGTGATTTTGGGGTGAATGACAGAAAAGCAATAGAAAAATGACCAAAACTACAGTGTGGGTGGAAATTGTGATCTGTATTCAACTTGAAATCTGATCTTTGACTTATAAAAGTGTCATTTAAATCAAAGCTTATGTTAATTATAGTGCAATAAACTGCAGGCTTCTCATTTAAGGCACCTGGGCTGAACTATAGCTTGAAGTCTGAAGCAGAAAAGAAACCACATTCATGCCAGAAGCATGCTATTTATTCTCTGTCTAATGCCCTAAGAGTCCCACAGCATGTAATACTAAAATAAATGAGTAGAATTTTTCTAATCTTTTCTCCATGAGGTCAAATTTTGGAGTTTAGTCTAATAGCCATAGAGCCTAACATTTAGATCTATTTGCTAATTCACATCAGAATTATAGACACAACTGTTGTCATTTGGATTTTATTGAAAACAGGCTGATCTCCAATGAATATGCTCCTCTTGCCTTAGGGAGAGGGCTGCTCCTACATTTGGAAGAAACAGAGGGCTTTTTTCTGTAATACACCTCATATCCCTTCCCTCCATCCCAGAATATCAGTGCAAACCTGCCTTTGCCCCATGCTCACTTTAGAGCTCGCCTTTATAGCAAGGAACAGTAAATAATGCCTAACTTTGCAACTAAAATATATACCCAGTCTTGGAGCCAGAATGTGCACCAGAACTGTTGCTATTGCAGGGTGGTACTCCTGGGTGTGGGAGGATTACAGATTGGCCCAAACCTCCTTAATTTAGTAATGATTGAGGGTTGAGGTTTTGTTTTGAGGAATATGTGAGCTGAGGGTTGAGATTTTGTTTTGAGGAATATGTGAGCTGATCTAGTTGCCTTTTTCAGACACTGAGAAGGCGCTCGAAGGCGTTCACAGCTCCACCTCTACTACCAGAAGACTTTGTTAACACCCAAAAGCAGCAGGCATCAATTCAGAGGATCCTGGGGGATTAATCACCAAAGCACTGAATGGGTAAGTGCATCCCCCCCCATAAATCTCTCACCCACGCTCTCAGGATACACTCCCTTTCCTGCCTGTGTTTTCACTTGAATCTGGCATCATTTAGAGAGAATTATCTCACAGAGTTTATGAACATCTAAGGGGCCTCACGTTTAAACTCAAACACTTCTTCTTCCCCTATGAGCCATGTGGCCACTGGTTGGCTGCAATACTGAGCTGAATCCCCACAGGTACCCTGCACCCCTGAACCTGGGCAGGAGGGCATTGGTATAACGTGTGCACTCCAGAAATATGTCTGGAAGGTTGTGGCAGTGGAGGAATCTTTCATTTATTATGGCTTGGGAGACAAAAAAAGATTCAAGACTTGCTCTGAGACCAGGAAAAAAAATCCACAAGGGGCAGGAAATGCAAGACAGATCTGAGGGGGAGAGGAAGGATTTCTGATTAATTTATAATCCACATCTGAATGACTGACAGCACTGTTCAGGTCACTTTAATCATCCATTATGAAGGCTGAGTTTCATCAATTAGACACAGATGTTCCCCTCTGCAGTAAGTTATAGACTCATGTGCCTTTGACAGAGGCATGCAAAAAATTTGGCACGTTTTCAATCTTAGCACATGATAGGCTTTTTGATTTGTGGCTGTTGTTTTGTTTTGTTTTAAATAACACTTGATACATACCCATCCCAGTTAGGTCAAATATGAGCAGGGAGAACCAGATTACCAGTCCTGTTCATCTGCTTTTAAGTACTTCCCACTCTGGCTAGGAGTCAAAAATGTTGAACACAGCTGTGTTGAACTGAACCTACAGCTCACTGTGGGCAGAAATACCTTACCTGCCTTCCAAAGGAGGATTAACTGGGGAACAGCAGAGGAGGAGTAACTCAAATCTCAGCTATTGCTTCTTGGGCAGAAACAGAATGGTTGGATATTTCAGAACATACCAAGATGTTGCATTTCCCCCTTTCACACTACACAGCCCACTCAGAAATTTAAATCTATGCCTGTTACTAAAGCTGCCTCATTGTCACATACTCTGCCTCCTCCTGTGGTGATGTTTGGACTATCTAGAAATGAACAGATAATATTGGTGTCAGCTTCAAGCTACTTTGTTAAGAAGCACCCATGCAAGGAGTTAAAAGGCCTCTGCAGGAAACACAGGGCTAAGTGGTACAAGGAGGACCTCGTGCTAATCCATCATAGGTGATCCTGGCAGTGGTGCCCCAGTGGTGGGATGAATGCTCTGCTGCCCTCTGAAGTGTAGCTGTGACACAACCCCCTGTGTGATGCAGCTGTAGAGACCCTTGGAGTTTTCCTTAAGCAGACAGCTGTGCTGGGCAGGAATAGATGCAAGTCAGAGTTAGAAATCTCACTGCAGGCACCAGTGTCTGTGTCCTGGGGAGCACCATCTCAAAGGAAGAGCAAACCCTTGAATGTAGGGTTGCAGCACAAAGCCAGTATGTGATTGCTTCAAACTGGACACTATACAGGAAGCTCCTCTTGAGGAGCAGGTGGCACTGACAAAAGGCAAAATTCCCATGCAGAAAAAGGGGACAAAAAATTATTTGGCCAGATGGGAGTTTATTTAAAGGCCAAGCCAAGTATATACAGAGGAAAGAATAGTTATCTGAGTAATATAACCCTCAACTCTGCTCTCCACTTACACAACGCCTACAATGTAGCCCTGGAGCTGCTGCATTATTGTAGTAGGAACATTGTCAGGGAATCAATACATGCTAAGGGAATCCTGCTACCAGAAGAATTTAATTAGCACCCTTTCTTTAATCATGACTATTGCCAAAGGATTCACCAGACTAGAGCCAGATCAAAGGCACACACAGAAGCAAGCTCTTAAGTTTGCCCGAACAGGATGAGTTCTTGAGGCATTTTACATCAAAGTCAGAAGACCTTACTTGGTGCTGCCACTGGAGTGAAGCCATGCCCAAGCCCTGCAGCAGGGTCTTGCAAAAAGCTGTGAGTGGCAAGTTGTGGCAGCCTTTAGCTTGCCCACGAGAGCTCTTCAGTGATGGGTACCAACCTCTGCCTGAATCCCTAAGAGCAGGCAGGGCTCTGCTTTGCCTCCAAGAAAGAAATGTTTCTGGCATAAGGTGATCCTGGGGACCCATAGGGCATGTGGGCAGGATGCTGTGACATGTCTGGTAAGAGAGTGACATATCAGTGTGGTGTAGCTTCTGAATGCAAAAGCACTGCTGAAGAGGAGCAGAAACAAAGTGATGCAAGGTCCTGGCTAGGGAAATCCTCAGCCCATTTGTGTTCATAGTTTTTGCTGAAGCTCCAAAAGGTAGTGGTAAATTTTCTTAATCTGTGTTTATGCTGGTTGCAAGTAGCTGCTCTTTGCAGCACCCTGGAGGACACTGTCCTGCTTGCATCCCATGCACAATCCCAAAACCTGTTTATTTTTTTTAATGTATTTATTTCCAAGAAGAGGAAGGAGGACATCTGTCTTGATGTTTGTCATTCCTCTGTGAGCACAATCTCTGATTTTCTGGCTTCAGACCTACCCAGTGTAGATTGGTTTCTTTTATAACATAGTCAAGAAATACCAAGTTCTCTTGGTGGGTACCAGAGGCAGAGTGAAAGCCTCAGCAGAGAAAACTGGAGACACACAGTGGAGCCACTGAATTTCCAAGGTATTCTCAGGGCCCAAGCCACACACTTCATGAAGACATTCAGCTGCAAGCTTGCAAGGAAATGATGTGCAAAGGTCATAACCCACTTTGCCCTCATTAATGCCTTATGCACATCTCAGCTACAGTGCATTCCTCATGTGTATTTCCAGTTTCAGGCAGACTTAAAATGTCACTTCTACTGCCTTTTAGAAATGCCAGAGAAGGAATAATCCACTATATTTCAAACTGACTAAACACTCAAGAGGTGCTCCATGTATTAGTCTTTTCAGAAGCAGACATATATTAGCTCCTTATCCAAGCTAAAGGGCTTTTTGGTCTTTGCCTGAAGACTGTACTAGAAAGATTTAATACTAGAGCAATGAGGGAAGGTGAGAATAGAAAATAGTTATGCAGACTTTAGGCCCTTGAAAACCCCTCTGAAGCCAAATACTTGGTTATGATCTTGTACTTTTGGCCAAAAGATTCTTGTATCCTATAAAATATCCCTACTACATAAATGATTCTTTACCAGTTTGTTTGGTTGTGGGGTTTTTGGTGTTTTGTTTTTTGTTTTGTTGTTTTTTTCTTTTTTAATTTGGGGTTTTTTTTTGTTGTTTTTTATTTGTTTGTTGTCTTTTGCAGTGTAGGAAATAGAGACACACACACCCCCCTCCCCAGGTGGATTTTTTTTGCTTAACTTAAAAGCCAAAATCCACTGCAGCTGCTCAGTGCCAAAACAGGACTGCAGGCAGTGTATGGTAGTGTTACATACAGTAGCTTTATCTTGTCAGCTTACAGCTCATTCAGCAGCAACCAGAGAGATATGCAATTAGTTTCTGGACAGTGATGGGTAAAGTCCTGGAATCCAAGACTGTTCAGTCTGGATGACTAAGTTTAGCCATCTGAGCTTACTGTAGTGTCAATGGGGTGAAAACCTAGTAAACTTTATTCAGGATGCTACCCCCCTCCAAAATTAAAAACATCTTGTGTACACACATGCACACACACGTGTGTTTCTTTCAAAGAGCTGGAAAGGCTTTGAGACCTCACCAGCTCCTTCACGTTTTATTCTGCACCAGGGACCTCTTTAAAACTCTGACTCCACCATCATCTTTGCAATTGCTCAGAACTGCAGGGTGAGATACAGCATCTTGGTTGCTTTCCCTTCTCCTCTAAACATAGGAGGTTCATTCTGCGATTCTAAGTTAAAGATCACTTGGACTCATGAAGACATTTGAACAGAGCAAATCACTTGGGATGAAACAGAAAGTGGCCCTAACTTTTAGCCAGAGCAGAAACAAAATGGAAAACTTGGTTTTAAAAAGGAGAAGGAAAAAGAGAAAGTTGTCATACCACACTCCCAGATTAAGGGGAAAACCAAAATGTAGACAAGCCTTTACTCACTGACATGGCTGGAATTAGCTGAAAAGTTACCAGAAATATAATTCTTGTGGTTTACAGGCCCAAGTTTCCCACTCAGTATTTCCAACTAAAGGACGTCTGAACTTTTTGGATGTTCATCAAATACAGAATCTGAGGAAAGACTATCCCAAGAGCAAGACATAAGGCTGCAGTCTGTCAATTTAAGAAGTGGCCACATTTACTTCACTAGCTGACTGATGCAGAGATCAAAGCTGGCAGGATTATTTCCAAAGTGGAGGACAAAGTTAATCGGAGACTTAATAAAATTAGCACTCTACTTCATTTTGCATTTTCAGATCATCTTTGCATGCAAGGATAATTTTCCTTCATTAGCATGAACTAGATACAGCAGCAGCATATCTAACCCATTTTTCCACCTGGCAGTACAAGAATTCCTGGAATTCCCCTGGAATTGCTATTTCCCCCTCTGTCATATTGCCTTTGCTGTTTAAAGCAAGAGACAGCAGCACAAGGAGACTCTTTTGTCCTGCATTAGGGCAACTCTCCAGGTATCTCTGGATGCTTGAAAGTAGCAGACCTGGCAGAAGCAGATCAGGAGGTGGAATTGACAGACTATAAAAAAAATTGCCAACATTTTGCTTAGTTGCTAGGAGAGAGTTGTCCCCGACTCCTTTCTGTAGTCCTTAGCTGTGTTTTTTTTTTTTTCTGATTGATCTCCAAGAGTTCTCATTATGAGTACCCTGCTTGGTAAGGGGTCTCCTCCCTCTCCCAACACAAGCCCATGTACCTGCACACATGCTTTGTGTTGCCTTCTTGCTCCCCATGCAAACTCACAGAAAGAAGCACCAAACAGGGTTCAGCTGTGGGCCTCTGAAACCAGGCTGAGCATACATTTGCTTTTAATACATTTATGGCATTCCTGTTTTTAAACAAGGGTCTAATATTTTCTGAATTGAGTGGAAGCTGCTGGATTTAGGCAAAACCCAAACTGCATTTTTAACAGATGCTCTTGTTATTTCAGTGCTTGGTAGCAGCAGCAGTTCCACCACACGAAAATGATTATGGATGCAACATTTCCACTCTGCAAATCCCATTTTCAGGAAAGAACCCACCCATCTTATATTCCTCCTTGGCACACATCACAGGGCTCTGTTTTCACACCTATCACCAAGTTTTCACTGGTTTTTAATGGTTTACAGGACACGTGGAGAGAACAAATACAAAGTAGGAATAGAAGGGGACTATGAAAGCCCGATGCTGCAGGAGACAAGGAAAATAAAAACATTGATAGAAGAGTAGAGGAGGGAAGCAGGAGTGCAGTAATTAGAGCAAAGCATGCAAAATCTTAATGATTCTTCAGGACTTGGAGGCCCAGATATGTCCCAGCTTGTAGGTGTGCTCTTTCCTCTTATTCTTCCCATGTGTGGCTGCTGCATCTGAGCCCTGAGCTCAAGCATCACAGTCAGACTGCTTGGAAGGCACTGCTTGATTTCACCAGAGAACCTCCTAGCAGAAAAAATAAAACCCAGGGAGGATGGTAGTGTGTGCTTAGCCTTAGCCAAAGGCAAGCAGACTCTGTCAGGATGGATGGGGGCTGGCAGGGCTCGGGGTATCCTCACTGGCTGGGTGTCCCTGAGGCCAGCTCCTAACACTTGCTGGTAGATGCAGCGTGTCCTGCGGCAGCTCGCCAAGCTGTCAGGCAGGGCCACTGCCACAACAAATCTCTGAATCAAAGCAGCTGCAGAAGAAGTGGCAGGAGAAGGTCAGCAATCTCATTAGAGCCAGGAGGCCCGGGCTCCCCAGCCACAGCAAGGTCCCAGCTTCCCAGCTGCAGTGTATTTTGATACCTGGCCTCAAGCAGATTGCATTATTGCACCATGAGGTCACCAGCCCTCCTGCTTGATCCTCTCTGCAAACAGGAGGTAGGGAAAAGGAAAAATCACAAAACAAAACCCAAAAAAACCCAGACACTTCAACAAGCACCAGGCACAGCGACACACTCCAGTTTCTGTGGAGAACAACAGGCTTCCTCATTTAATTCCAGAGATGCAATGCCTTCTTCTTACAAAAAACTGCTTGTTCCCAGAGACACAAACAGGGGCTGTTTTGTGAACAATCCTCGATGGAACTGTGCAGCTTTCCATAGCATGATCAGCTGTATATGCAGTCTGGGCATAAATTGAAACATGATATTTTGTACTTGATTTTGGAGGAATCAGAGAAAGGGCAGCCTAGTGCTCTGCTGCTTTTGGGAGGTTCAGGTGAGAGGCAAAACCAGTTTGTTACTTATTAGTCCAAAGATGCCAACCTAAACTCTTGTTAATGGCAGAATTTTCTGCAAGTTTTCATTCTCTTACAGTACTCTAAGACTGAGTTGGGTTTGCCTATAAGAAATCTTGCAAGATACAGCTATGTAAGTCTGGCTAAGCAAAGTTCTCTCTCCTTATCCAGTTCTTTCTGTGATTTACACTTTTAAGGCTAGAAATTCTTAGGACAAATGTGTTTTCTCTGGGCTTGGCAAGATCCTTGCAGTGTATGGGTATACTTGCTACCTAACAGTTTCCCAGTCTGAAGTTACTGCCACAGGAGCAGTCCCGGCATTCACTGATAGCTCAGTAATTGTTGTATGCCAAGGTGTATCCATAAAGTGGATAAAATAGTGGTGGGAGTGTGAAATGCAGCAAGGAACAGTCTGGAAGAGACTTTGGTCATGGTAGAGAACATTTCTAATTTTTTTTTTTTTAAATTTGATTGATACTCTTACATCCAGATGCTTTTTCTAGAAATTTCACTGTGAGCACACATTGCAATATTAATTTTCTCTTAATCTCAGTTGGACAGGGACAAAAGCCAGATTATTTTTCTATTAAATTATTTGAAAAATTGATTTAAAATGTAAATCCTGTGCTTGGAAAGATCTACTTGACTAGGCAGCGTTCCACTGGACACTATATTATACTTGTAAAATTGCATTATTTTAAGCAAAAACCTGTCATTAGTATCTCATAAATTTATTATGCTGTGTTTGTGGTTGCAAGTGAGGTGTCATGAGAGCAGTCTGAACCCTGGTTTTACCCTTTCATCCCAACATTAACTTTCAGGGCAAAGGAAGCATACCAGCTGTGTAAGACAACATCCACTAGGGAGTGCTAGAATTTACACCAGCAACCCACTTTTTCTTATGGACTTTTTAGACTAATCCTTGGAAAGGGGAAAAAAATTAAAAAACAAACAAAAAAAAAACCAAACTAACTCTTGGGTCTGGAAACTCAACAGGCAAATAGAGGCAAGATCCAACAAACATGCACGATGCCTTATCAGCTAAGGTCCTACATCTATACAAAGCTGCTGCTTTTTTTTTTTTTTTTTCCTCCAGAAAATACCCTCATTCAAACATACAAAAATGTAAAGCTTTAGAAAGAGAAACAAAGACGTCATTTAGAGTGTCTCCTCAGGCAAATAATCATGACTATGATGGGATCAACATAAATAAAAGTAAGGCAGTATAATGAAGAGTTCAAGATGCCATGGTCATTTGCTTCAGGGTTTTAATAGGTCAGCACAGGTCTTTTTTTTCTTCTAGAGCAAGTTCTCATTAACAAAGTGTACACAACACACCATGGAAAAAATTACCAGTAAACGATAGGGTTGGTGGGAACTGATGGGTTAGAAGACATGGTTAGACTGTTTCAACTGCTTGGTAACTAAATGAAATATATAGCTAAACAAAAGCTATAGAACTGCATTAGAATTTGCTTGTAGAGTTTACTGTAAAAGTCCAAGAAGCAAGTAATGTATATTCATAGGGATCTTGTGTTCCTAAATTAACTTTTTATATAAACCTCCCAAATATGTGGGGGAGATTTAAATAATGAAATCCATATGCAGCTTATGTGCCCAAAATTGGATTGTTTGTTCTGAAAGTACCAGAAAAAGGAAAACGGGGAACTGGAAGGCAATCCCATGCAAATTTTGCAAATTTTGCTGGCCACTTCCCCAGAAATAAATTTGGATCTTTGAAGGCAAACAAAGCACACATATACGTGTAAAGTGGCTTTGTGAGGAGAGAAAAAAAAAAAAAAAAGAAAAAAAAAAAAAAAAAAAGAGCTGTTTGTTCTTGGATTTCCAGCTGCATGACCCTATTGTTTCATCCAGACATGTCAGATGTTTCACATGCTGGAAGTCTATTGTACAAACATATGGAGAAGGAAACATTCCACATGTGAAAGCCAAACCCTGCAAATATTCAGTATCACCACTAGTGAGCTGCAGAGTTGTTGCTGCAGCTCTTTGGGAACCAGGTTGCTGTTTCCAGTGTCACTTAACAGGTGAGCAAGATTTTGCACCAGATATGGATACAGAGATCCTTAAAAAGCAAAGCAAGAAAAAGGCCTCTCCCTTTCATGCAATATTTTTAACTGGGCTTCTAAATGAGCCATTGCTACAGCTGAGGCTGTTTCAGAGGTCTGAACGCAGCTCCTTATCTTTGGATGGTATACAAACAGCAGCACTTTTTCCCACCTCATCATTCCAGGATTAGTCTCCTCTTGTGCACTCTGCAAAGGGAAATTTCCAAGACTCTGCCTTTGCCAGGATTTCAGAGAGCAGGATGCTTGTAAATTTTACTTTACTGCCTACACATAAGGAGAAACCATGAGGGCACAGCAGGGAGGGTGTGGGAGAAAGTAGAAAAAAGCATCACAGATACTGCAGCCAGAGGGAAAACTAAGCACTGGGTTTGTTGTTACAGGGTCCCAACCAGTGAGCCATTTATTTTTCCAAATAAATCTGCTTTGCAGACATCCTTTCTTCTTCTCGATTCAAGTTCCAACCAGGAAACCTGGAATAAGTTACTGTTGATTTTAGAGGCAAATCAAAGTGTTCAGCCTGCTTAACTTGCATTTAAAGTTAGTCTTGATGAACAACTCCTTGGGGCCCTTGTATTCAAATAGTGAGGTCTAAGATTCACCTGAACTGCCCACCCATGCAGATCTATAACACAGGCAGGAAGACATGGGAAGGGGCAGCCTGAGCCTCAAGCCTCACTCCTACCAGTTAATGCTCCACATTTTAATTCAAATCTAAAATTAAAAAATCCCCTTTAATAAAAACTTTAAATGGTCACTCAAAACAGTAGAATATTTTCTAACCAAGATCAGGAGAGGTCTGGATTTAGGTAGAACAAGTAGATTATGTCTCCTATTGCTAATCCCAGTTTAAGCGTGGTACAGAGCAAGCACAACCTCCTTGGTGAGGCTAAGCAATCATCTTTCTGGAATTTGGATCAGGTTGGACTTTCAGAGGTATTTCATCCTAGGTCTCCTGTATTCCAGTCCTGCTACTCCTTAACTGAATAATGAAACATAAACACTATGGAAATAGATCTGTAAGAAATGAGTGAACTTCCAAAACTCCTTTCTTCAGAGCTGATGATAGTTCTGAATGGAGTCTTTTACCAGCCCATTTTGTTTAAGTGGTCTGATGTTGCAACCTGGCTGCTAATATAAAGAAATAAGAGTAAAATGCTGGATGAAAATGAGATAGCACAGCAGGTTATGGCTTGCATGTGGCAAATATGATTTTGTTTTGCCACTTTGAACACCACCCACCCCCTCCTTTAGATTGAAGTGTAATGGTGCTGCCTGTATTCCCCCAGGACCAAGAATTTCACGTAATTTAATAGTTTCTGTAATTAGATATTTGTGAAACTGAAATCCCCTGATGAAAGGTGCTGTAGAAGTATTACCAACTCCTCTACCATGAAAGGACTCCACCCAAATCCAAACACACGTTGTCCTCAGTGTACACCTTTACTAATCTAACCCAGCAGTATTTATGGCCTGATTTAAATGCTCCTGAAATCCCAGATGATTTCTGAGTTCCAGTAGAACACTGATTAGTAAATATAGGCAAATTAGCCTTTTGTCCTCTCAAAACTGGAAGATCCTTCTCACTGGCAATAACATGAATAACTATATTCAAAATGAACCATGAAGCCATTTGCTGCTGAGAACTGGTAAGAGGAATTGTAGTGTTCTCACACTGGGCTCACGAATTAAGACTGCCAGTAAGGTTTTTTCCCTGTTGCTGTATAATTTTTCCACATGTTACTGCAAGACCTTATAGTGCCCTGTCCCTATTCCACCCTCCTGCCATGGATTTGTACACATAGAAGAGGATTACTTTTCTGTTTATTACTTCCCATACTCAAGGAAGTATCTAACCACTAAGCTGAATATTTATTATTCATAGGCCAGAGATACCAGTGCAGAAACTGACCTTGTGATAGCTGTGTAAAGGGAAGAGTTGTTGTACCAGACCTGATCTATCTGCCCTACAGCTGGGTAGCCACTCTTTAGTATTGCACATGCCATGAGTTCTCTTTTTAAGAAGAAAGGGAGGCAGAAAGAAAGAGACTTAAAGATTTTCCATGTCTGTCATGCAAAGAAGCAGATGGAGAGAACAGCAATTGTTGGTTGGTTACCACAGGAAAGTTTGTTTGCCAGGTCTTTCTAAACAAGTGCACCAAGATTGTTTGCTTCAACCTACTTAGATAGTAAAGAAACAAAAATCACTTCATTTTCATCCCAAGGAAGGTTGGCATCTCTAGTGGTACTGCATTCTTTTAGCTCCTTCCACATAAAGATTACCCACAGCATTCCAGAAATCTTTTGCCACTGGCTTACTTCTCTTACCTTGCCTGCTGTTTCCTTTTAAGGCCTTGGCAAACGAGAGACTTATGGTTCAACCCTCAAAGCCAGGGTCCCATGTGCTGCGTGGGACTTGAGGCCAGGCCTCATCCATCTTCTCAGCTTTCAGCTTCTTCAGTGCTTCAGTAATTAGAATTATTAGGACTAAAACACTGTGGACATTATTGCTGCTGAGCGTGAAGCTAACAAGAGAGCGCCAGATTTACAACGTTCTGGCCAGACAGAGAATTAAAAAGAAGTTACAAATCATTGCCCAGTTCCAGGGATATGTACTCCAGGATCTTATTTCGCCAGGGACTCCTCATGAACTTTCCCCTCTAGGAGAAATCCGCCTGCATTTTTCTAATTGAAATACCAGTCAGAGCAGTGGCAGGATGCAAGCTAACATGCATGAAAAATAAAGGTTCAATGACCCAAATCAATTATCTTTTAGGGGCACTGCTCTGGACTCAGTAGGAAATATTTTAAAAGGAAAAAGAAGTAAATAGGATCATTCATTGAACTGACCTGGAAATGAGACAGAAATCTGGTAAATAAGTAGTTCAGTGCAAGCCAGTTTTATGTACCGACTGTAGTGGATTAAGGAAAAAAAAAAAAAACACACACAAGCCCTGATATTTCTTAGATTCAAATATTGTTTCAGACTTCTGAGTGCTAAACTGAACAATGCTATAAAACAAAGCAGTTCTCATGCCTTCCTTGAGCACAGGCAGTGTAAAACAGTTTACTTCCCAACATGAAAAAAGCTGTTTATAGAAATCCTGAAACTCCATCTTCATTAAAATAGGGAAACCTGCAGGTCCTTCTGTACAAAACAAAAATAATAATTTAAAGCAAAAACAATTTCTGGAGATCAGAACTAGCTACTGTGGCTGGATTTTTATTTTTAAGCACAAATGCACAAACTAGGGAGAAATAGCTCTACTGTTTCAGGATACAGGAATACAGCTGTGCCCCAAACTGGCCAAAAATCCAAACTCTTCACACAATAAATATCTGCCAAGGTACATTGTAGACATAATAGGAAGCAGCTATGGCAATTAATCAATATATAAAAAAAAAAAAGAAAGACCCACCATTTTTCTACTCCTAGAGCACAAAGTACTTTCACAAACAATTAAGAGGTCAGTATAAATTAAGCTCATTGCTTAATTAAGTTGCCAAAAAAACCTTTCAGATTCTTTGAAGATGCCTTATTTGTCTTGATTGGCCTTGTTTCTTGAGACCAAAAGACATCCTGGTGTGCATACAGAGTGTTTTATAGCAACCTATAAAGCAAAAGCTACCTGGACCTAAAAATCCCATTGAAGTGTTACTAAAATAACCCCCACACCTGGAAGCAGCTGGGATTGAAACCAGATGTGGAGTACATCTGGTAAAGGACAGGGCTGCTGTTAGCCTGTTCAAGGGACATGCTTTTTCTGTTCAACATTTGTCTTCAGAGACTTCAGTTATGTATTTTGTCTTTGCTTTTCTCAAGGCAGAGGTTGACCAGTAACAGACCTATTGTATGTCAATTTAAAACATTTGAGAATTTCCATAGCCTTCTCCCCCAGTCAGAAGTGCATATTTTGCTGCTCCAGTTGCATAATTTACTGATTCAGCTGCATGCTTGGTTGATCTGGCAGGAGACTAGTACAGTAGTTGAGATTCTGGATACATTGCCAATTGTGCAGCATTCTTTGTTGATCAGGCTGTAGAATTTAATAGCTGAAATTTCATACACTTTACTAATCAGGCCACATTCTTTGCTAATTGAGGTGCATATTTTAGTAGTTGATTTTTTTTTTAATCCTTCACTGATCTTGGGAAGGATCCTGCTTCCTCTGAAACCAGCAGGAATTTTGCCATGGTCCTCACTGGGAGCCAGGACTAAGACTTTGACTAGAAGGTCTAAGATCACTAAGATTTCTTCTCTTAAAAGGAACAAGAAAGGCTTGATTCTTTCTTTAAGCTAGGAAGTGAAAAGAAGAATACCACATGAAGGATGGCATAGGCATAGAGACCTCCTCCACAGGAATTTGATTAAACAGATAATATTTTATGGACAGAGGGAGACATAATTTTGACCATGTTATTCTTTCATCAGGCTTATGTTCTTCCTTCAGGATAAACAAGTCAGTTATCTACACATCTCATTCCATCTGATACAGACTTGCAGGAGGAAACATCATACACCTTATCTTCAAATTTTCTTTCATTTGATCTAACTCCTATTTTTATCCTGCTGTAGCACTCTGTGAAGGATTCCAGAGAGAGCTCTATTTTGCCACAATACATGCTTCAAACATCCATGCTAGCCCACAGCATCCCAAAGTTCCTCAACTCTGCTTGGCACAGACCACCTTCCTGGATGAAAAGAACAATTCAGTTTCCTATGCCTCGTGCAGATTTGCCCTTTCCAAGGGAGTTTCTGGTCTATTCTTATATTGTTAACTCTAAGCCAGAAGACAATTCATTTCTCATAAATCTTTGAACACCTTTTTACAGCTGCCAAATCAAACTACATTTGAACCACCAACTTAAAGTGGGATGTGTATTTTTTTACTAGCATTACAACACTACCAGAATGTAGCCAAAAAAGATAAAAATAATGAAGCCTATGCAGCACAGTGCAGTCCTTGATGAGTGCACTTACCCAAGTGCAACTTACACGGAAAAAAAAACATGGAGAAAAAAATGTGCACACACAGATTTCACTGTCACATTTAGGAAGAAAAGCAACAGAAAAAGCCTGTTTCATTCCTCAACAGAAATTGTCCAGTGCATCAAGAGACTATAGACAACATGTGATCAAAAGAATAATTGACAGAGCAAGAAGTCAAGCCTAGGAAAGTATTTGGGAGGCTGTTGTTTCTTCATTAAGGAGGCAGGTTTCTTTCTATAGTGCTCTTGGTCAGTATTTTAGTTCAGGCACTGCCAGATGAGAAATCACCCAGTCTTGATTTCAGAGATAAAGAACAACAGAAGTTGGTTCAGAAACACAGGGAAAAAGCAAAATCAAGCACAAATTACACAGCTTACTGATGTATTCAGTGTCCCACCATTGCAATTTGCACCCAAAGGCACAGCCCACAGGTAACACTTGGTCCACTTCATGACTTTACAGGCAAAAGTAGAGCAAAACAAGCACAGGAAGGATGTAATGACTTAGGGCAACAAGTAAGTTATGTAGTTTAATAAGAGAAGTATACAGCTGGATGAGAGAGATATTCACCTCTAGTAACAGACCCAACGAGAGGGTAAACTTACAGGTTATGTGGTGCACTTCTGAGTTAAAAGAGAAAGAAAAGACAAAACTATGCAAGTGTACAATTCAATAGATTTAAGTGTGCACCTTTGTAAAGTTAATACTTAGTACTTCAGTGCCAGAAATGTGGCTTACTTAAGAAGTTGTCACTATAGCTATCTTCAATATGATGGCAGAGTGAGATAAAGCACCTTCGTTTCAACCACAGAGTCATTGCTGTGCTCACATGTGCTGTGGCAGGGAGTTGGTGTATCAGGCAGAATTAATTACAATGCTGTTTTCCAACAGGGAAAGTAACCCCCTACCTTTATTCTTTATATATATATATGCACACACATAACAAAAGACCAAAATATATGCAATAATATTTTCTTACAGTGTAGTGGCTCATGTTTTATAGACCTGAGTTTCTCTAGAGGTGTCAAATATTGCTCCTGTCAGGGTCCCTAGGAAATGTCCCACTCAGGGCAATTGGTACTGCTTACCAAAACACGGTGTCAGACTGCACCTAACTCCCCTGGCTGCCCCAGTGCTCTGCCGGTGGCTCCCAAAATCTCTGAGCTGAGAGCTGTAGCTGTCACTCGCACTGTTTACCTGATCTCAGCATAAGAAACTGGAGAGCATGGGGACAGTAACACAGCAGAAAGTGGTTTGCTTGGGCTCCTTACGCCAGGTTGTCCCTTGCTAGGGATGCCTTTGGGCAAGGGCTCTGATTTCTGTTGGAAATGTTCTACGGGTTTTCTCGGAGCTTGCACCGGATTCGGATCCGGCTGTATCGAGGCAGAGAGGGTGATCCAGGCACACTCCCGCAGCACCGTACCTCCCGGTGCCCTTTGACTTTGGAGTCACCAGCCAGCCCTAGAGAGTCACTGAGCCCCCGCCGCCTCCTGGGCAAGGGCAGAGGGGACCCCCCCGGTCCCGGGCAAGGGGGCAACGCCGCCGCCCCGGCAGCCCCGCTGCATCCCTCCTCCCGCCAGCACCGCTGCATCCCTCGTCCCGGGACTCCCAGTACCTCCCTATTACCGGCGGATCTCCCTTCCCGGTGCACGCCGAACCCCGGGCCACCCCTTCCCCGTCGGGTCCGCCGCTGTTCGCGCCGCGCTGGGAGCCCGGTGCCGGCGGGGGCGGGCGGGGGCCGCCCGGTGCCGCGGGGGTTACCTTTCCTCCCGCCCCGCCGAGGCAGAGCGCGGCGGCCGCCGCAAGGACGAGCCCGGCGCCGGGGCAGCTCCGGGCCATTGCGCGGGGCGACGAACCGAGCCGAGCCGAGCCGTGCTGCGCAGAGCCGAGCCGAGCGGAGCTTCGCGCTGCCGAGCCGAGCCGTGCCCCGAGCGGACGCCGCTGACGGCGACCCCCCGAGCCCGGCTTCCCCGCCCCTCGCCCCCTCCCCCGGCCGCTCCCGGCCCCTGCCCTCCCCCGGGGGGTCACCTGCGGCGCGGAGCTCGGCGGGGAGCGGGAGCGGAGGGGATCGGGAGGCCGCGGGGCTCCCCGGGCTGGGGGGGGGGGGGAGCGGAGGTGCCAGGTCCCAGCACCCTCGCTGCAAGCAGGGTCGGAGCGGGGTGCTCAGCACCGCCGGGGATGGAGGCAGCCCAGCCCCTCCGGGCTCCTGCGGAAAAACTTTGTCCTGCTGTGAGGTGGGGGGATGGAGGGGCTGGTGTTCTGCGTTAGCGAGGGCAGCTCCCCTGGGAAGGCTACCCGGCCGGTGCTTCTGTGTCCTGCCAGAGCCTGGAGCCCCGTCAGGAAGGTGAAGTGTCAGAGGAATGGGAAACAGGAAAAGGGCTCAGGTCTTTCCAAGAGGGAAAAGCTTCGTCTGTGCAGGGAGTAAAGGACAGCGGAGAAACACCGCAAAACTGGCGGTCAGGGTACAGCAGACACTTAACCTTTCTGGAGATCATGGTAGGGCAGGGGACACTCCTTGTTCTTGAGGCAAACTTGAAGTACTGGGGATGAAATTCCTGTACCATACCCGGTCACACCACATGCTGCAGTGCGTGTCGGACAGCCCCACAGCCCTCAGCAACCAAAAATTACTCAGTCCTTGCAGCCGGCAGTGAAAATCCGTGGCTAGCTGTGGTTAAATCTTCCATTCTGTAGGAAGAGTTGCAATAATCTACTTTAAAATTAAAAAGTATTTGACAAAATACTGTGATTTCACACCTGGAGCTGCACTTCTTTTGTAGCTCGGTTACCCCCTCGCAGTCAGCAGCACAAGGAGCCCTCAGAGCCCTCTGCATGGCAGGGGAGGGGAATCTGCCCAGTGGCAGGTTGTTATAGGTTTTCTTATACCTTTCCCAGAGAATTCTTGTGCCAGCCACTACTAGGAAAGGGACAAATTACTAGCCAAGCTGTTGGGCTGCAGCCCAGTTCCTGAATTCCTCTTTCCCAAGGAGCAGAGATTAACCTGGTTTTCAGGGTGCTAAGTAATCAACAGGGAAAAAATGGCTAATACCTTCAGGTATTATTGGTGCCCAAGTGGGTGCGTGTTATAAGGATGAAGTTGGAGGACTGACATCCAACAAAACCACTCTTTTTTAAAAAATGCATGAATTAGTTTGTATTTGACTTTCCATATGGTCATTTCATTGTGTAAATCTGAAGCACTGTCTTGAATTTACACTTTGTAATGAAAGCAGGAGAAGCTGGGCATCAGCACCAAGGCAGCAGGCTCATGTTGAATTCATGCTGACCCTGATCTCATGTGTAATCCAGGGCTAGTCACCTACACTGTGGGTTTGATGCCCAGCCCATAAAAAATAATGCTTTATTCCCAAAGAGGTGAGACAAATATTCTTATCCTGCTTGTAGTGCTTGTGAGATGAAGCTGCCTGTTATCTGTTACTGGACAAAATGAGGGCACCTGGAAAAACTAGCAACATGATTAGCCCAAGGCTGAGAGGGAATCAGGGACAGGACTCCAACTGCTCACTGCCCTCTTGGACCACGCTGCCTCCCTGAGAAATTTGCATTTGCTAATGTAGAAATAGCCCTTCAATGGAAGGGCACATAAGGAACATCTTGATAGTTTAATTGCATTGGTCATCCTTCTTGCACCGAAGACAGAAGATGCAAATAATTCTTCATGTGGCCAATTTTTATTTCACCCTTTTCTTTTCAGGGCAAATCTTGTGTAAATGGTGTTGTGAGGCTATGACCTTGTCAGTTATTTACTGTGATTGCTCTGTTCAAATTTACATTTTGATCCTCCTGGGTAATATTTCTTCGAGTTACCTGTCAACTGAAAAAGCATGGATAGCTACATTATATCTATTCTGAACAAACACATGACCCAGGACACTTGGCATCTCTGGCAGAAGATATTTTTGAGAGGGAAGGTATTTTTCCAAGCAGAACACTTCTGCCTGAAGGGCAGTCTGGTCTCTGAAGCACAGCACTGTGGTGCATTGCTTTTCTTCACACTCACAGTTAAACCTCAGGGCGATGTCACCATAAATGCATGTTAAGCTTTGAAAAATCCCTGAAACAAGAAATCTACTTCTTTCCACATGAGACTCGGTGTGACAGAAGTAAACACAGAGATTTCATCTGCTGTTTCCTTATGTTAATGCATAGTTGCTGTGGATGTAAGTCAAGGACTAGCTGGCAGAAAAGCGTATTCTAAAAGTGATTTATTTTCTTCACTTGGACAGGTCTGGAATAATACTATCAAAAAATCTAAATGAAAGAGAGAGAACATGCTCATGTCTAGCAATGCAGCTCTCTTTTTAAGGACCTGTTATGACAAATAACATCCCTGTTATTTGGATTCCTTTGCAGGGGTCATCTGAGTGCAGGCACCCGTAATCCTTTTGAGGCAAAGAGGCTGTTGTGTGGACTATGCTGCTGTTCCAGGCTGTAGACCTTGAGCATGTAGCACAGACACAAATGTATGCTGATTTCTCATGTTTGTGTTTACTCTGTTCTTGGCCTAGGAAATTCTGTCAGTATCTCTTTGTTCTCTTATCTCAGCATCCCTCTGGCAGTAGGACCTGTCCACACAACACTAAATTGCTGTGGCTTAGAAATGACTTACCATCTAGAATTAAGGATAAAACTTATTAAGAGTCTGCTCTGAACTATTTTCATCTCAAACTGGTGACTCTTTCAAGCCATAGTTTTTATGGAGACTGTGTTTATATTTATGAGTTCCCTCTGCAAGCAGGCAGTGGGAGTTTGTATGGGCATGGACAGCTTCCCACACCAGGCAGCATGGAAGACTAAGTTCAAAAGGTGTCTGACTGCCCAGTGAAGGTAAAAAGCCATGAAGCCAGGCTTGCAGGTGGTGCAATGAGCCTGTGAGCAGGGCTTCTAATGAATGCCCCTTCCAGGGAACACCTCCCTGGTGAGCTGGCTTGCCACAGTATCTGGCTCAGCTGCCCATTAGACGGCCATGCAAGGCTGCTGGAGGGATAGATTTAATGGAAGGATCAAGAAAGGACAGAAGGATAAAAGGTATTTTGCTTCCTGCCTGCTCTTTATTCCCTGCCTTACACTCTCTCCAGCTTTTCCTCTCCCATAGTTGCCACCCAGCCCAGATCAGAGTTATAGCCCAGTCCCATTATGCCTCAGGAAGGGAACATGCAGATGCAACTGTGCATGTCCCTGAGCAGACAAGGCCAAGCCTCTCACAGGTGCTAAGACATCTTTAAGAAAGTAAAATTCTTGTTCTCTGAGCTGGGCCCCCTGTTAAAAAATTCAAGGTTTCCATGTTCTCTTAGCAGCTCTTTCAGAGGGCTGGCCCATGTTGCCTACTGTAGTGTGCCATTTTGAGGGGTTTTGAAATGCTGAAGCAAGCACTGTGTTTCAATGAAACAGTGACATTTATGAAGTTAATTGATAGGACTTGTGTGTGTAATGGCATCACTTTCTTAACCAGTAGCCCCAGGCTGGGAAAGTCATTATCATAAAAAAACCCAACAAAAACAACTTACTGCTTCCAGGCTGGCAACAAAAATCATTTATTGTGGAAAAGCTCAGCTTAAAACCATTAAAAAACAGTAATTTCCATCCACTCTTTCACACACACAGATACATGGAAAGAAAACTTTCTGAATTATTTGTCTTAAAATGTAAGTCATCCTGATACCAAAGCTAACCCTCCTCATCCAGGAAGACTATAGTGGAATGTCTCACATAAATGAATGCAGTTTTTAGCAGTTTCTGCTTTTCAAAACAGCTGGTATGACCAAGCTCTATCCAGTCTTAAACAGGAGGAGGGCATTGGCAAGACACTTCCAGTAACAAGGCCTTAAATCTTTGTTTATTCTCTGTACACAAGAGCTCTCATCTGCAAACCTTCTGGTTACACAACATGGCTTTTTATGCTTTCCCAGCCTTCTTTTATGTAGAGTAGATGTTGATTAAATCCATTCTGAGCTAGGTTGTTATATCAGACATGCCACACTTACATCTGAGTGTCTCCTGTTTTTAGAAATGAGTCAGGAAAAAAACACTCTAAATACTTATCCATGCTAGAACAGACATGTTAAAAATTGCTTAGGTAGAATGTCATATAAATGTTTCGCATACAAGTAAATAAAATATACAAATAAAATAGTAAGACAGTCTTTAATAAGCCCATTTCTTAAGACCTGAATTATAGTTCCATGGTCTGTATTTAATATAAAATTGTTTTTTTCCTCAGTGGCTGTGGGAGGAGAGCTGGATGCCTAAGACTGATTGCAGTCTGCCAGTAATAGAGCTATTTATATGTGGTTAGCACAGGTTTCTTTTTTAAATGAAATCTTTGTAGACTGAGTGACACCAAATAATAGAAATATGGACACAGAAAGACATTAAATTAGCAGAGGGAATTGGAACACGGTGTTGTCAGCGTTTAGAGAACAAGATGTTTGCTAAGGAAATATTTAGAAAAACATGTTTATAGCTATAATAGCTCTAAGTGGAAAGCACCACGTATGGGCTTTGTGCTGTGCAGAGAGTGCCACCCTCTGCTTCTGAAGAGTATGGAGCCTTTTCCTCTTACCTGACTTCCCATTTTGCTTGTGCCATTCTCACACACACAGTGAGTTAAGAAAATACTCTGCAGGGCAGGTAACTGCAAATGATCTGTCATTGCCCATTAGCTTTAATTGTTAGCTCAGCCCTTTAATTTGGCATTATATGATTTATTTTTTTTTTTTTTCAGAGCAAAGATGAATAAATTTGCCTTCCCCTTTTAGGGGCAAGGTCAGGCTCTGTGGGTTCCTGAAAAAGGCAATTCCTATTAAGGTTTGAGAGAGCTGACTTTGAGAGAAGGCAGCACCCCAGCTCCTGCAGGCAGCCCAGTAGAAGGGCAAAAGAATGCTGTGGCTGGCTGTGGTTAAAGGACTCATTGTGGTACCTTCTGGTTTTTGTATTTGAAGAATAAAAGAGTGCTCAGCAAGAGGAATTTGAATAGACTTTTGGATAAGCCATGGGCTCTCTCTCTGGTGGAGACAGAGACTGCAGTTTAAACAAACAAGTCTCCTGAAAATTTACAGGAATCCCTGTACTTAAAGACCTGATTTGTGTTAGTGTTTGACAGTTTTTCTGGCTTTTTAAGCAATTACCACAACATTTCCCTGTTGTGCTAAAACTTATGTTACTGATGGCAGCAATCTTTTTGTATGAAGCATTCTCTTTCTTGTCCAAGCAGCCTGTTTAAGCCAGCTGCAGCTTTGTGCCATGCTTGGTAGTCTCTAAACAAGTGGTTATTCTGGTAGCTGGGAGGCTTGGTGCCATGTGGCAGACTAGTAAGTAAAAAAGAGATATTTTAGAACTTTACTCAAGCAACAAATTGTCCCAGAGAGAAGGGATCAAAGTCAAGAAGCAAACAGGCCAATACTGCAACTGAACAGCTACATTAGTGACCCAACAGTGCTTATTTTCAGTTCTTGGCAGGGAGCAAACCTTCAACTTTTTTACAGTCTTAAAAGAAAATCAAAGCAAGAGATTGAACAAAGATTAAGCATTCAAGTCTTCCTTGTCTTTGACACCTTCTGTGAAAAAGTGTCCAGCCAAAGTCACTGCTCTACTAAAGAAATTTGAAACACTCCCTCTTTCAGAGGAGTTCTCAGGGATTCCTCTCAAATCCCAGCAGAGGCTCTTTCTCTTAACATCCTTTTCAGCTCAGCTCTCCTTTGCCCATACAAACACCACAATGCCAAACATGTGCATCCAGCAGAGAAGGTCAAATTTCAGTTCACATTGGTACTGAGCCACAGACTGGGATTGTCCACTTGTACAGGCATCTGGCTCAGGCAACAGAATCGTAGGAGGCTGCTGTTCCCTGCATCCAAATGTTCTCCAGATACTTGTGCTGACCCCTTATTGAGACTGTGCCTGTGAATTTGTGAACAGTAAAAGGTGTTTTGTTCAGTAGAGTCTCTCAGAAGATTGCTGGAGGCACACGCCAGCCACCATTCCTGATCAAGCTCATTTAGTCCCTATCTCTGGTCATCTGGTTTGCCTCTTGCCTCTCAGATCCACACATTTGCACCTGAAAATAATTCTCTTCCTCCAGTAGTTTGCAAAGTAACATTGTCTTCCAAATTACACTTCCAGGGCTACTTCTGCATAAGGCCTGCAGGAAAGCACAGGGATACTGTCATTAGCAAGGTTAGGAACTTGGTTAACAGGTTTGCAATTTAAACAATTTAAAATCACTGATTATTTGGGTTTAACGATCTCCCTGACTTGATGAACAGCCCCACGTCTTCCTGTAGAAGCACTCAATGAGTTCATGTTCATCCTAAGGGTAATTTGGGCATAGTAAAAGAAGAGGAATACCTGGAAAAGCTGACTCCATATGCTTACCTGACAACTACATTTAGGGTGACTGTATGATGTTAGAGAGCATTTTCATTTTGAAAATAAAAATGTACAGAGAAAAGGAGCAGTGATGTGACCTTTCATAGAGATGTCTGCTTTTCCATACCCATTTACTAAATGTTTTGTTCCACGTGGAGACTTCAGCAAGGCTGAGTAAAATCAATAATGGACTCTCCTGCAACCCACAAACAATCCCCATGTAACAAGATAAACTATAAATGGAAAAAATCTAGAAAAGCAAAACCCACCAGCCTAAATGTAGGAGGAAACAGATGTGTGAAATACCAGTGACGTGACAGTTCCAAATATGGGGACTCCCATTGCCAGAAAGATGCTGAGAACATCCAAGGACTGATTTATGAGGAAACAGCCATCAGAAATGCTGCAGATGAGACATGGACGGGACATGTAATTGAACTCCCCAGACTCCCATCCTGTACACTGTAATTACTAACGCAAGAACGTGAATGAGCCACACCACGAATGCTGTGACGGGCACATCGCTTGAACACGATTTTACGCACAGATCTGGTTTTAATTTATGCAAGTCAGGTGCCGGCCTCGGGGGTCTGCACGGGGGCCAGAGGGACCCTCTGAACCCCCTCCCCGCCTGTCCGGCTCTACCCCCGCCGCGGTCTCCCCTCAGAGCCCCCAAACCCCTCCGCTCCTCCCTAGCCCGGCCCGGCCGGGAAGGCCGCTCCGCCTCCCTCCAGCTCCCGGAAAGGGTCCGTCTGGAAAAGCCACCGCCTCTCCAGCGGGCCCGACAGCATCGGCCGCCTCCTCGGCTGCGCCAGGCCGCCGCGGCTCCCCGAGGAGGGGCGCGGGTCCCGGGTCCCGGTTGTGCCGGGGCGGAGGGGCCCTCCCCGGGTCCTGCCCTGCCCTCAGCGGCGGCGGCGGCTCCCGGCTGTCGGGGGAGGGAGAACCGGGTTGCACCACCGGGCCCTCCCCTTCCCGGCAGAGGCAGCGCCACGTCTCGGGCAGGAGCCGGCGCCAGGCGGGCGGCCCCAGGTCTGCGGGGCTCTGGTCGGGAAGGGGGCGGTGGGGTGCGGGGCCGCCGGGGGACGGCTGTGGGGAACCGGGCGCCGCTTCGGGCCGGGCGGGCGTGCTCGGGGCTGCCCTCCTGTCCCGCGGCCTGCCCGGGTTTGGGGAGCCGCCCGGCCCGGCTCCGCGGGCTGCGCCCCTGGGCCTCCGGGTGCCTCTGCCGGCGCCCCAAGGAGGTGCCCGGGGACCCCTCGGGTGTGTCTGGGCCGGCCGCTCCCCCAGCCTGGCACCGGGCTCCGTTGCGCCCTCGTTACTGGTGGTGTAGGCAGAATCGGCTGTTTCCGTACAGCTCCTTTCCGTGAGTGGGTACTGCCGGATTCCCGTGGCGTGCGTACATCTGTGTGCGTGTGCTGATGTCTGCGTGTGCTCAGCAGAGATACAGGAGCAAAAATACTTCAATATTTGGGTGTGGGTTGTACAGGAGGAAGCTCTTTTTCGTGATTCCGATTCTTAAAAGGTGTTTTATGACAAGGATAAGAAACCATCTGATACTGGCCGGATTTTGCCAAGGTGTAAGCAGCCTAAACTGCGCTTGCCTTTTGTCTCTTAATTTCTTTGTCACCTGCCATGTAGTATCTTCCGCAGGACGATTGGCCTCCCAGAGATTTCAGTTAAGGTTTATTACACTGGAAAGCTTTTAAAGTCAATGACAAATCACAGTGAAGATACTACTCTTTCTATTTGGTGCAGGTTTCTCTTTTAGAAATGTGCTCCAGCTTTCTGGCTCCTTCACAGCTCACCTACATAAGGGTCACCTACATAACTGCCTAGTCCTGTGTATGCTGAGCTGTTAGCAGCTTCTGTAGCGTTTTGGAGATCGCTCTGGGTGCTGGGTGAGCAGGGCAGTTTGGTACAGTAGCAGTTGCACAAGTATTCTCTGGAGATAAGGAAAGAATGTTGCTCAAAGTGTTTGTTTTAATGTAAAAACGCCATTAAAATATCCCTGATCTGACATTCTCCCTACACCCCACTCTTTTTTCTTCAGTAAATAGGAACCATAACATTTTGTATTCTGAATTCAGCTATCAGTAACTATTTAAATAAAATTTAAACACACGAAATGACTACAGTAACTTCTGGTGGATTGTACTGGTTGGGCCTATACCCAAGGGTAAGATGTGAATGTCTGGAGAATCATTTACAAATTCCATAAACTGTATTTGGAAATCTTTCTCTTGACTCCCCACAGGAAAAGGCAGTGATGAACTGCAGCCCAGGCCATGTTCTGACTGCCAATGTTTGCTGTAATCAGTAGTTCAGACTCTGTACAGTGGTATGTACTGCTTGGTCTGCAGACAAGTAAGCCATAATGATTTAATTTAATTTATAAAAAAATCTGAATTCCATACTGCATTCTAACTAAATTTATTGAAGCTTAAATGACATCAGGTTCTTGAAATGAAATAAATGGTATGAAAGTCCAGACTGTAATTTACAGAGCAAAATGCTACTCTGAATTTTGGCTTGCTTATTAAAGCAGAGGGCAAAGAGGCATTTCTGTTAAAAGGGACAGTGATATTAAAGCAGTTGTCTAGCTGAACATCATCCTATTGAGTCATTATGCTGTTGTACCAATGCTACTTTAAAAAAAAAAAATTAAAAAAGTGTTAAGTGGGTCACTTCTTACTCAAAAAAGCTGGATACTTGGTGGTATTTCATTATCTTTTTTATTATCCAGTGTCCTGCTTCTGTGTGTTGGTTGGGCTGGTGGGTAATCTGTGAGCACTGCTTGGATTTTAACTTCATTTTCAAAGTTTTAAGAAAGGTCTGCAAATTAAATGCGTTTTGTTTCTGGACAGTGCAGCTCCTTGGTGATCACAACTTTGGCTGTGAGCTGGTTTCATAATCTGGAATTACTGTCTGCCTGCTGCACACCAACAGCTGTGAAGCTCAGAGTTGTGCTCCTGTGTAACATCTTGATGCTGTTGTTGCTGATGGAGAGAAATAGGACTTGGTAGTTCACATCGTGGCGGATTTTTCAGAAGAAAAACTTTCCAGGGATCTGGATTATTTTTACCATGGACTCCTCCATCCAGCAGGACACTCTCTTGGAGAACAGAAGCAGTAATGGAGCCCCTAGCAGCTCTGAAGAACTTCTGGATTGTAAAACGGAGTCAGACTTGCCAGTTACAACTAACAGTAAGTTACTCTACATGTGCTGAACCACTTCCTGGTCTTCTATCCAGGCTTCTCAACACCTACCAATGTACTTGTTCAGGTGATACTACAGGTCTTTCTTCCTTGAGGTTGTGAATTTTTTATTGTACAGTTTTAAGCAAGTTCGGTGAAGGCAATGGCTCTGTGTACACTAAAACTGTCTTTTGTTTTAAAACTTACTCTTTCAAAACAAAACCAAACTTAAGTACTACTGGCTCAGTTGAATAAGTGCAGCTCAGAGTGTTATTCTGTCTTGTGATAGTGTTTCATATACCTGAAATTCACTAGAACTAGTAGTTCTGAAATGAGTGTTGTGGCATAAGCTCATGGCTTTATTCTGGCAAAATAAATTTTCCTAGTAAGTTAAATCAATTAGGCAAAGATTAAAGTGTACTCAAAGTTTCTCTAAAATACCCTTTATGGAAGAGAGATGCCAGCATGTACTCCCCAGATTATCTCAAGATAACTTTTATATGTAGGCAGGCTCTATAATAAAATAATCATGCAGCTGTTTACAAGAAACTTAAGAGTGTGCTGGTATGAGTAGATTATAGAATCAAACTTAGGTTGGAAGGGACCTCTGTGGGTTGTGTAGTCCAGCCTCATGCACAGAGCAGACCTAGCTTTGAAGTTAAAATTAGGTTGCTCAGGGCCTTGTCCTGTTGAGTTCTGAATATCTCCAGAGAGGGAGATTCAGCAGCCTCTCTGCCCATTTCAACATATAACTGCTTTCATTGTGACAACCTTTTCCATGTTTTGAATTGAAATCTCCATATTTCCACTACAGGTATCCAAGGATATGTATATAAGTATATACAAGGTATATAAGGATACAGCAGTAGATGGGTGGAGGGGGTTATGTGTGTTGTGCCTGCGTAGGTACACAAAGGTGTGCAGGTTCCTCATGTAAAAGGGAGGTGATGATGTGATGAAGTTGTTGGCCTTCTGCCCTCCTTGCATCACATATTTGACATCTTGTCACAGGCAAGGTGGTGGAGGCCTGAGACTTTATTTGCATTTCTTACATTGCCTGTTACCAGGCTGGCAGAGTGTAGTTATATGATGATTCATTCATCTTTTATGGAGTTGGAGATAACACTTTCCTCTCTTCTCCTGTGTTGGAGAGCATCCAAACAATTGAATTGTGGCTTACAAATAGGTAAGCAGAAACCTACTGTTTTCAGTCTAACTGCATCTCCTTCCCAACTGTTCTAAAAAGACCACAGTTGTGTTGTCACTACTGCAATAATTCTACTTTAGTTCAAGGCAGCATTTAGATTCTGAGTCTCATGACCTCAGGAGGTTGCCAGGAACCCCTCCCCTTCAGAATTTAGCTCCAGCATTTCTTTTGTATATATATACCACTCACAGTTGAGAAGATAAAAATGTAAATAAAGTACAAACCTGATGCAGTAATAACTGCAGTTTCTGACTGATGGGAAGAAACAATATTTCTCAATGTGCAAGGTATCTTCCAACTTCTGGCTTTTTGTGGCTATTCTTAGCCCTGACTCTAAAATAGTTCATTTTTTACAATATTTTAGTTTTAAAATGGTTTAAACTCTGGCTTAGTCATTAAAAAAGCAATCCTTGTTGCAGCCATCCCTTCCATCATGCCTGCAAGTATTTTTGTGAACACATGATGAACTAAATCAGAGAACTGAAACAGGCTAAAATTGCCTAAAATGTTCTCTGCATGACAAATAAGATACTCAAAAGTGTTTTGATTAAAATTTCAGAGAGCTGAATAACCTAAGACTGAAAACTTTACTCACAGTAAAAAAGTAAAAACTTTTTTATTCTAATTGAGTTTCCTTTAAGCAGGTTCATTGTACAAACATCTGTGCTGGCTTAAGGATGCACTGAAGAGGTGGGAACAAACAGTTACTGGTGGAAATTATCTCTTCAAATTACTCTGAAGTGAAATTTTATCTGCTCTTAAAAGGAAACCTTCTGCTTTTTTCAGTAACAAAAGGGAAAACAGTTAAAAAAGAGCAATATGTTAATGGACTGGGCTAAATCAATAATTAAAGTTTTATTGGGTCACTGTAATCAACTTCCTGGCTAGAGAATATTTATGCATATGGATCTTAGAAACAGTTTTTGGAAGATCTGTTTCTCAGTTCTGGTTTGTTTGGTTTATTCATTCCCCCCACATCATCTTTGACCAGACTTTAAAAGAACCAAACCACTTACTTAAGTCTGTAGCTCTGAGGGGAGGCAAAAACAAAGACAAAATTTGATTTTTTTTCCACTTGCAAGTAGTTTATGATCATCATTTTCCATATTGTTCCAATCAGTTCCAGTCACTCCAGTGATAAGTGGGTAATGAACAGAAAGACAGTGGCTATTTCAGTATCCTGCTCATTTGAGAGCTATAATAATTCATTTAAAATTAGTAACACAGTTTTGTTTCACCAGTAGTTTCATAAATGTAAGTAGTCCCCAGCTGAGTGAAGCAGAAACATGTGAGAAATCCTCTGAAGTGTTGAACTGCTTTTGAAGATGTATTTTTTTCTGGTGGAAATGAAAAATGAGATATTAGTAATAGATAGAATTGATTTTGAAATGGTTCTTGAATTGCCTTTTAGTTGGTGTATTTAATATTTTGACATGTGAGCTTTGCTACTTTTGATAAAGTCTCAGTATGACACAGATCACATGACTTACACTTGATGTTTCATGTTTCTAAACCAAACAAGATTTTAAGACCTCTGTGAGCTTTTTGAGGATCATTTGTGATCACTTTTGAGCTCCTACTTGAAGGCAATGGACTAAAGCAAACGAAAGGTATTTTTCCTGGTCTTTTAAAACAAAGAATCAAAAGTCCTTTATAAAATTCCTCCTGCCAGTTGTTGTGCTGAGTGATTTCTGTATTCTTACAGTCTAAAGGCCATAGTGGTAGCATTGTATTTGGGTGGAAATGTAAAGATAAATGGGGTGGCTCACAGTGTAGCTCAGTGAAACTTTCTTTTCCAGCTCCCAGTATTGACAACAAGGAAGTGCCAAATGAAGAGGGAAGTCTGGTGATAAACAGCAACGTGGACACCTGCCAGGATGGGCCAGAGTTGCTTTTCCCTGATTCTCCTGTATCTTTTGACCCCACCAGCAATGCTCAGGGTCAAGAGTCGTCCCCAGGTGTGACTGGTTTCCATGACAGCCTAAGGAAGTCTCAGGGAACTAGTGCTGAGGGCATAGTTCTTAGGAAAGAAGCTTTGCAGTCTCTCAAACTAAGTCTTCCCATGCAAGAAACTGAATTGTGTAAGCATCTGTTTACGATGGTGCCCCTGCTTTCTCTTGCTACATAAAGCTTTTTACTCTGAGCCTGGCTCTAGAATCCTGTAACATCATTTAAGCTTGGACTAAACTTCATTTCTGCAGTAAGCTTTTACTTTGTACTACAATTAATTTTCTTTCAGTAAGCCACCCTCTGCTGCAGCTAAGACACATGACTTATGGTTTAAAAATTATTCTTATGCTGGAGGGGAATTTATGCTTTCTGGGGCTCAAGCTATCCTAATCTTGATTATTAGGAGTGACAGGGGACATTAAAAAAATTATATCAGAACCAGGTGATTTTAAGCTAAGTAATAAAGGGAAGGAGAGAAGAGCAATAAAGGGGAGGGAGAGAAGCAGGAAACCATTATTTAAGGTATCTAATGCTGTAGGAGTTTTCTGAAATAATGTTTTTTAGAAGCCTCATTATGGGAAAGAATGAATTAACAAAAAGAAAGAAAACCTATCTAGGTAATATCTTTCTCTAACCTGCACAGAATAAGTGGACTTTTACAATTTCAGTACTGTTAGATTTGCAGGATAGATGAGATTAAATGACAGCAATAGTTTTGTTCTTCCTGTGTAATCTCTTGTCATATGTATATATGGAGGAACTACAGCATTTGCAGTCTGAGCAGTGGAAATACAGAGGCTTTAACAATGCTTACACAAGGATATATTAGGAGAGGGTGTTCTGAAGTGCATGCCAGTGGCCTTTCCTTGCATTCCTTGCTTAAGCATGAAGCATGTTGCTGATGGTAGAAGGGGCTCTACTGTTTTGTATCAGATTTACATGTGTTGGAGTTTTCTGTTTGACTGTAAAGGTACCTTTCACTTTCAGGCTCAGTAGAGTCTTCACTCCCACTGGAGAAAGAAGAACAAATAAGACTTCAAGCAAGAAGACGACTTGAAGAACAACTGAAACAATATAGAGTGAAGAGACATCAAGAAAGAGTGAGTACTGCACAACAGATCTTCTAGCTTCAGTGTGATGTTGAAAAGCATGAAAACTTTACCCTTTCTGTGCTCTAAATTGCTGTTTTCACTGCTTTAAACATTGAGTATTTTTCTTAAGGGTGAGAAAGCATCTTTTTCTTCTGGGCATGCAAAACTTGGTTCTGTGTTACCTCATTGGTATCACAGCATTTTGGGCTACTCAAAATAAGGGGGGAAAAAAAATCAAACCCAAAATTCAGTTAACCTCTATATTAACTAAATTTTTTAGTTAATATTTTTCAGTTAGCTTTTGAAGACTACCTTGATCATTTTCAACATGTGTATACTGAGTCTCAGGGATAACTGCTGATGTGATTTACCTTGTTTATGAAATTATGTATATATTTAAATGGTAGTATGACAGCTTAGAGATCTATTTATTGAATTATACAGTAAAATAAGTCAGTGATGCTGGTTCAAATGTAACATTCTGGAATTTATTGTTGACTCTTTGCTTCTTTTAGTCTAATCAGTCTACATCCAAAAACCGACCCTCCAGCACCCTAGATCCTGAGCTGATGTTAAATCCAGAAATCTTGCCTAGAGCTAGCACTGTAGCAATGACAAAAGAATATTCCTTTTTGCGGACCAGTGTCCCCAGGGGGCCAAAACTGGGTAGCTTAGGACTTCCAGCATCCTCAAAGGAGAGAAGAAGTCTGAAATCTAAGCCTGGTAAGATCCGGTCTTTGGCTGACTACAGAACTGAAGATTCAGACTCTGGAAATGCTCCTGGGAATTTGGTGGCTACTGATTTACCTCGTGGGACTCTAAAGCAAAGCAGAAGTGGCCCAACATCAGTTGTTTCTGAGATCAGTCTGCCCTCTGACACGGATGATCGAATAGAGAGCTCCTCTTTGGCAGGAGACAGTTTTTCAGAGATTGACGGGAGTGAAGTGGGAATGAGGCTGGATGGAAATGAGAGTGACAGCTCTACCTACAGCAGTGTGTCAGGAAGAGGGCTGTGTAACAGTTTACAGAATGCAGAAGGCAAGCAGGGTATTCCATATACAATAAATGGTCAGAAGATACATCCTGAAGCAATGGGGCAGTTTCCTTCCATCAGTGATGTGCTCCAGGCTGCAGCAGTGGAGCGTCAGGCCCAAGAGCAGGAAGTTAATGGGGAGGTACGGAGCAGGAGGGACAGCATTTCCAGCAGGTAAGGAGGATCACTGTACAGTGAGGCCATTTTCAGGCACTGTACTTTCTTGGAATGGGCTGTCTATTACTCTTAGTTACTAGCTTTGGATCCAGTTTTATCATACTGATTCTTAAAGAACATGAAAGGTCACTTTACTTGAGTACCTATTTATTAAGTCTATCTTTAAAGAATGATATCTTGGCCACTGACTGTGTTGTAAATGTTCTGCTAGCAGATGCTCCTATCCATAGCTGCTTGTGAAGCAGGCATTTGGTCACTCAATCATTGATGGGGCATTGGTTTGTAAAGTCTGAAAGTATAAACCTAACTGATTCATTAATATTTATTGTCATCTTTTTCCTGATCTGTAAACATACCTTTCAGACCTCAGATAGTTATGAAATGTCAAGTCTTGTCCTAGATGCTCTTATCCTCTTCAGCCATTTAAAATGAGATTTACTCAAGCTTGCAAACTTAGGTGTATACAGTAGGTATTAAACTGTGACCCAGCAAGTGGATTACTGGTGAAACCCTTAACAGTGCAATTGTGCCTTTTATCAGTTGTCTGCAGGTGCATGTTTAATACATGATAATTTTGAAATTACCTTTTTCTTTCATATTTGGAAAAAAGTGTAATGCCTCAAAATGTTAAGGTGAAATCAACTGCTGACAATTGTTCCAACTTTGACTTAATTCTCACAGTAATGAGTGGGAGGAGCTCTTCCCCTTTTTCTCTAGACTCCTTGGCTGTCCATAAAGGAAGGAGCTTAAGGAATTCCTTACATCAAATACCTCTTCTTCCTTCTTTTGCAGCAGCTGCTGATACTTCTCTGGCACTTTCACATTAAAGCAGACAACTGCAGACAGTAGTTGCAGATGTTTTGAGTTCTTGTGTCCATTTGTCTGCTTATAAAGGCATAATGAAACCAACCACTGCATTTCTGTAAAATAATATGCATGTGTGCTACACTAGATTCTAGTTGCTGCAAATACAGGAAACTAATGTATAAAACCATAATGTCAATATAGTTTATCTCTTTGGTTGGTACTGAATGTTGTTTCACTGTATTCTGTGGGTCCATCCTAAAGCCAGAAAAATTGTCCTAAATTTTAGGTCATGTGTGAAGTCTGAGTACCTCTTAATTTCATTTTCACTTTTCTTCAGTGAGGTTGTGTTCTAACCCACTGACTGTGTGTGTGATGTCTCTGCAGTCTTTCTATGGGAAGCTCTGTCGCAGGAACTCATGATGAGATGTTGCAGGTTCTGAAGGAGAAGATGAGACTTGAAGGGCAACTAGAGGCACTCTCAGTAGAAGCTAATCAGGTAGACAATTAATTTGAATTTCTGTATTTAGCAAATCATATTAAAATGTTAACTGATTACTACCCATTACTTGTGGGAATCACCTTTTGTGAAAACATTGTTGACTAAGGTGATACCTTGCTTTCCAAATGTATAAACTTTACAACTGACTTTACTAGGATAAATTTGAACTCAGTAAAGTTTTCAAAGTCTTTAATTTTTTAATTAAAAGAACTAAAATTCGAAGACTGATGATAAATCTAGAGTAATACAAGCAATGTCTATAGCTGTATTTTTCTCTTTGTATTGATTGATAGTATGACACATGTAATAGAAAACATTCTTCCTTCAGGTGTGGAAACATATGTCTTACTAAAAATCCTGACATAACACTGTATATCCCATCTGTGCTTTCTTCTCTATTTTCTTTCACTGTTTTAAATACCTTCTAGGTGAGATGTCCCATTAAAAAGTATCTTTTTACAAACAAGTGGTCTTTGCCTTAGCAAAGCTGTTTTTCTGGGCATCCTCTTGAGTCAGGCATTAATGTATTTTCTCTAAGAGTTCCGTATTTTGATTTCTGGGACACATTCAGGCTCTCAAGGAGAAGACTGAGCTACAAGCCCAACTTGCAGCTTTGAACATGAAGCTTCAGGCACAGATGGAGCACAGCCAAAACAGCCAGCAGAAGCAGGAATCTCTGAGTTCAGAAGTGGCCACATTAAAGCAGTCTTGCTGGGATCTGGAACGAGCAATGGCTGATCTGCAGAATACCTTGGAAGCAAAGAATGCTAGTTTGGTTTCTTCAAATAATGACTTGCAGTTAGCAGAGGAACAATACCAAAGACTCCTGATGAAAGTTGAAGATATGCAAAAAAATGTTCTCACCAGAGACAGCACAGGTGAGATGATGTAAATGTCAATCTTTATTATTCCATAAAGTATTTTATTTCAACGTAATTCTAAAGTCCTAGAGCAAGAAGGAATTTTAATTGGTGTTTCATTGGTGTCATACTAATAAAATGGTCTGAATTTTAATATAATCAGTTTTTATTTTGTGTCACAGAAGTGCCACAATTTGCAGACTGCAAGTTGTCTAATAACTGATAGTGACCTCATGTTTTTTTGGAAATTGTACAAATATTGGCTTGTAAGGGTGACTGCATGTCAGGATACCTGCTTGCTGGTTCCTAATTAGTTCATGTTATCTGCCTCTAAGAAACTTGGATTGCCTAAGGAAGCAATTAATTTCTTTCCATTTCATTCTCCTTATGACCTGACACTTTGGACTCTGGCACTTTCCCTCACTTTTAAAGGAAAAGCCAATCTTTATGTAATTAGGCATACGTGGTTCTGTTCAAAAAGAAAGAGGAAAAAGAAAAAGCAAAAACAAAACCACAACAGGCAAAGCTGTGATTATAGCAACATGCCTTGAAAATATGTGCCTAAAATAGAGCAGTGGAGTGTGCTAGTCCAGGTTTTTTATTTTTCTTTTTCTAGTTCATGATCTGCGACAGCAGTTGGCTTCCTTACAGAACCAGCTTCAGAAGGTGCAGTTGGAAAGGACCACACTGACCAATAAGCTGAAGGCATCTGAGACAGAAATCACATCACTCCAAAATGTGAGGCAGTGGTACCAGCAGCAGCTTGTGCTGGCACAGGAGGCCCGGGTCAGGCTGCAGAGTGAGATGGCCAATATACAGGTATTATGATGAACTTGCAGGTAGGAGGATGGAGCATCTGTTCTTTTTAAAGTTGTTTTTATCCAAGGGACATTGTTAATAAGTTTTGACAAAGGAGCTGGTCTCAGTTGTGCAGGGAGAGCAGGCTGGGATGGTGTTCTGTTTTTCATCATGGGGTGTTCAAGCTGAGGCATAAATGTAACTGAAGCATTTGTCTTCTGTAGATGAAGATCTTCACTGCCATGAAAGTTGTAGTTGAGATAAGACACAGATACATTTTTTTTTTTCTCAGGCTCCTAAATTTGTTGGTCAGATTTTGACTCTTGATATTAATCTTTGATTTATTTTGTTTTTCTATCCTGTAGGCTGGGCAAATGACCCAAGCAGGTATGTTGGAACATCTCAAACTAGAGAATGTGGCACTCTCTCAGCAGCTGACTGAAACTCAGCACAGATCCATTAAAGAAAAGGAACGTATTGCAGCACAGCTGCAAAACATTGAGGTATGGCTGTAGGTGAATTATGTTCCATGGACATTATGTATTTAGGTTTTGCAAACTCAAAGCTGTTCTGGTAGAGTAACATCAGATTGCTATAAATTGACTCAAACGCTGCATTGTAAAAAGAGTATTTTAGAGGAAATAAATTTACATGACATTATGAACAGTAAGAGGGAGCAGTGCCATATCTTTCCCATTCTAAGGTGATACTTGCATTTTCAGCTCTGGTATTTGGTTTTAATTGAATTTTAAAGGTAGATGCTAATTTCCTTTGTCCCTGCAGGAACTTTAATTAGAAGTTAAACTAAGTCAGTAAATCCTGTCTTAAGTGTGTGAAATTGCCCAGTACTCAGGTTTGTCTTTCCTGCCCTCCAGTGAGAAAAGATAGGTGAAATCTGAAGTGCAGTATGCTCAGTGCTCACTTTCAGAGTACTTAGAACCTTAAATCCCATTGAATTTCAGTGACATTCCTGCATTGAAGGCTCAAAGGGTGGTAAAGCAGCAGGTTACTGGAAGCACTCCATCCCTTAGCAGTTGTGTAAATGGCAGGAATTGCTGTTTCACAGAGTACTGGCATCCAAGGAATCTCTTTTGTTTCAGAATTTTTCCAAACTTAATTTTAATAAAAATTCTTTTTCTTTACCTCTTGTTTCATCAAGTTCAAAAGTGTGTGATATATAAGAGGAATTCTGGTTGTCACAAATGTACAGGAGATTCAGTGCTACTCTAACAGGTCCCAAGTGTGAATGAATGACTTCAGTAAAGACATGGAGATGTTTAAGGCAGACATCAGAATTATTTTTGCATGAGGCTCTTCTCACAAAATTTTCTTGATAATTTACCTTTTCTTTTCCTCTTCTTTTACCACCACTCCCCCTTCATTGACACTGGAAAAGTTGATTCCTGGCTTTTTCTGTGCAGGCTGACATGTTAGATCAAGAAGCTGCCTTTGTGCAGATTCAAGAGGCTAAAACCATGGTGGAAGAAGATTTGCAGAGAAAACTGGAGGAGTTTGAGGATGAGAAAGAACATCTTCAGAAAATGGCTGATTCTGCAGCAACATTAGAGCAAGAATTGGAACAGGTAGACTGCTGGGCAACTTCCCAAGGCTTTCAGGGGAATTACTTGTTTTTCTGAGAAGGCATTTGTGAATAGATACTGAACTTTTAACGTTTTTTAAAACCTTAAAGATTGCTGCAAAATGAAGTGCATATCAAAGTTACTCTGTCCCAGGTGAAAAGGCTCCCTTGTTCTTTTTAGCCATCTCAGTAACAGTACTTCTGTCTTGTAGATGTTGGGTTTCTTTGTTTAATACATTGTTATTATTTTAAGCATGGACAAGAAGCATAGATCCATTTGCTGAGTTATTAGGCAGTCAAGATATCATATACCCTTAGAGTGTAATAAATCTGCACTTTGCTGCAGAATCTTGCTTTAGCCTACAACATTACAAAGGCAGCATGTTAAGGGCTGGAACAAGATGAAGTATGTGATAGCTTAGTACTATATTCCATATAATTATATGGCATTATCATGTATAACACTGCATTTACCCAGTATATACCTACGATGGACACATTTTTCAAATAAACATTTAGAATACTATCAATTTAAAGAATATTTTAGATTTTTCCATTCTGGTCAGTGCTTATCCTGTAAGATCACAGATGCTGTGGAATGCAGCCAGTGCAATGAATAGAGCAAAGATAATAAGTGGCCTTGGAAAGTTAAAAAATATTTTCACCTTTTGCTGTTTTCTCCTAGAAGCTAAGATATTAGTTAAAATGCTTTATTGTTAGTGAGTGTATTTCCAAAGATAGCACTTATTTTTCATTAATCTAATCTTAAAATACTTCTCAGGTGAAGTTGACTTTACAGCAGCGAGATCTGCAGCTTGAATCTTTACAGCAAGAACACCTCGACCTAATGAAACAATTTACTCTGATCCAAGAGACCTTGCACACCAAAGAACAGTCCCTGGATGACCTGCAAACACAGTATGATGAACTGACAGCCAGATTAGAAGAATTCCAAAGTGATGCTACTTCTAAAGATGACATGATCCAGTATTTGCAGAATGAGAAGATTGTCTTGGAAGTAGCTCTGCAGGCAGCAAAAGCAAACAAAGAGCAACTGGATGAAGGGGCAATGCACCTTCAAGAAGATACAGAAGTAACATCAGAAATCTTGGAACAACTGAGGCAAGAAATGGCAATCAAGTCAAGCCAGGTAATGAATCCCTAGAGCTGTGCTTTCCTGGTAATCTTTTGAAGATGATAATGGGACTTGTTAGTATTACAAACAGAAGTATTGTAGAACTATGGAAATACATTTAAAATAGGGTTTTTTTTTTCTTTTGAAAAAACAGCTGGTTTCTTCATGTGATTATCACATATATGCACACATGCCATCTGGATACAACATATATACACTAATGATGCATGCTAAAACTTGAATGGCAGGATAAGGGGACTTCACACATTCCTGATAATTAACACAGGTTGCTATGTGGTCACCTGTGTGAAGGTATCTTGCATAAAATGTTGTGTTATCTCATAGTGCCATTGAGGTGCCTACTGAGAAGCAGGATCCTCATTAGATTAGGCAATGGGTACGAGCAGAGCAAAAGATACTGTCACTGCTTGAAATAACACAGAATATGACATTTGGCATGTAAAGCAATGTGTTTGCTTCTTTTCCCTCTGGCAGGTAGAAAATCTGCAACAAGAAAATGCCAGTCTTAAAAAACAGGTTCAGAAAGTGAAGGAACAATTTCTGCAGCAGAAGGTAAGCAAAAGCAAACTCTTTCAAAGAAATAAAACCAAGGAATATACCTTTGTGAGGGCACTTCAGTTTTCTGTATCAAACTTTGTGATATTATTACACAGTTCCTGTATTTTTTTTACTTTTTTTAAATCTGTAATTAACATAAAAGCAGATTCACCAACCAATATATGTTTTTGTTGGACTTCAGGGAGTTTGCAAAGAGTTCAGCCATATAAAATCTGTCTCCAGTTTGTTGATGCTAGGTTTGCTTTTGCAGAAGCACTCATGGCAGTATTTAAGTGTCCTCAGTTTCTTCCAGGTTTAAAAAGTAATTATTGCTTCAGTAATTAGATTGAAAATAAATGCTTTATTGCAGATTTTATTCTGAATTTACACAGCTTCGAAACATTAATTTGAAATTTATATATAATTAGTGTTGCACATGCATGTGTCATATGTATAGGCTTGTAACATTAATTTACTGCTTGATTTGGTTTTTAGCATAACATCAAAGGTTGTCTTAGCTTGTTAGTTTTAAGTTTGAGGAAGCTCTTGAAACTGTCAGTCACACTTAATCCTCTTCTCGTGGCAGAAGTTATTTTGTGCATGGGATAGTTCATTTTTACAGTTAGTTTTTAAACATGGCACATAATTAGTACAGTTCCACAAAGAATGTGAAAAGAATATCCCATAGTGCTATAAACAATCTTACTTGGTTTTTTGTGTGAACTGCTGATATCTGAGTAATTGATATCTGAGCTTACATAAAAATCTTTGAACCAGAGTAAAGATGTTACAGGAGATGAGGCTGGTTTGATTTTTTCGACACCTTCTCTGCCCCCAAACTAAAAGACTATCAGCTAATACTTTATACTGAATTACTTTTAAGTTTTGCAAAGTTATAGCAGAGGGGACATTGTTCTCTTGAAACTCTTCTGTCCAAGGTGATGGTGGAAGCTTATCGAAGAGATGCAAGTTCTAAGGATCAGCTGATAAGCGAACTGAAAGCCACAAAGAAGCGGTTGGACTCGGAAGTGAAAGAGTTAAAACGTGAGCTCCGGCAAATTCAAGTTGAAAAACAGTCCCTTGAATCTGAACATTCGAAACTACAGAAGGAAGTGTCTCAGGTTCACCAGCAGATGGCGGAAATAGAAAATCATCTTCAGTCAGTGCAGAAAGAACGGGATGAAATGGAATCGCGCCTACAGGTATGGAAGGTGTTAAACTTGGGGCTTTGTTACATCCAGAATGTGTTGCTGTTTCTATTAACTTTGGAAATGAAGAGAATGACCATCAGCAAGTTAAGGTTTTTGGTTACATATTTAATATTGTTTATAGATTTGAACATATACCTGTCAGCATTCTGTAAATACATGAGTGCTTATTAACATCTCGTGTAATTAATGGCAGTGGGTGAAGCACGTGACAGGAGTGAGAGAGGTGGAAGCAGTTTCCTTGGTCCCCAGGTGAACTCCATTTGAGAGCAAAGACCAAACTAGAAATCAGTTCTTACATGCTATGGTGGTGGCTATAGAGGGAGAAACCAAAGAAGGAAAAGGGAAAGAGAAAGGAGATAAAATAGCTTGGAACAGTTTATATTCAGAGATTGAAGCAGTTTTGGAATTTTGTGCTTATTCTTTCATAATCCAACATAGAGCAAACATGCTTTTGTTCTTACCCTCATGGATGCTTTTTTCCTTCCTATCAAGTCCTTGCAGTTTGATAAGGAACAAATGGCATCTCTTGCTGAGGCAAATCAAACATTGAAACAACAAGTAGAACAAATGCAAGAAGAAGCAAAGAAGTAAGTGTTCTTTTAGCACAGACAAAAGAACTACAGCGTTTGTTTTTTGTATTCACAACTTTGGCCTTTTCCTCTTTCCTAGTCTTTATTTTGGGAAATTTAAGTAGTCAAGAGAATCAGTCATAACCATGGCAGAGTGTTGGTTGCATGCTACACAAGCTTCTCTGATTCACTTATTCTTTTAAAGAAATCTCTGCCATAAAATGCATACTGATGCTAGTCCTTATTACCATGCACTGAATTTTAGCCTTGCCTGGCTAAAATGTTGGCATTAATAGGAATCTTTTTTTTCCCCCCACTGGTGATCACAGAATTTTTATAATGTATGACATATCTACCAAGGATCTCAATTTAGATTGGAATTTTACTGTAAATTCTGTGTTATTTTTAGAAACAGTAGTAGTATATTCTTCACACTGGAGTTTTAATAATTCTGGCAAAGACCCCTACTGTAGATATATTCTTACCTCTTTCACAAGTGGTAAATTTTTCACCATGTGGACAGTCAAACATTGGAATGGTCTCCCAGGGGAAGTGGCAGATGCTCCCACGTTGGACAGTTTTAAGTCTGAGCTTGACAGAGTGCTGAAACATCTCATAAAAATTATAGTATTACCTAGAAGGGTTGGACCAGATGATCTTTGAGGTGCCTTCCAACCTGACATTCTCTGATTCTGTGATCCTTGGAAGACTCTTACCAAGAGACTTTAAGGTATTATCTTGCAAAGGACCAAATTGTATCTTACCAGCCTGCTGGCTTTCTGATGAGGTGGGTGACTCTTGGACAAGGGGAGAGAAATGAAAGTTGTTTTCTATCATGTTAAAAATTAATATTTTAGTGCTGTTTTCTGGCAGTCTTGATTTTACATGACATTTTCTTTTTCACTCCAGGGCCATTACTGAGCAGAAACAGAAAATGAAACGTCTTGGGTCAGATCTGACGAGTGCTCAGAAAGAGATGAAAGCAAAGCATAAAGCTTATGAGAATGCAGTTGGCATTCTTAGTCGTCGACTGCAGGAATCTCTTGCTGGAAAGGAATCTGCTGAAGCAGAGTTGAACAAACTAAAAGCACAAATCACTGATGGGGGAAACAATCAGATTGCTCAAGTACGCAGGTGTTTTTTCACATTGTTAGTACAAAGCTAGAACTATCTTGTTACTAAATAGAAGCCTTGAAATATTCTTTTACACTGAATTGATGACAATATTTGGAATACAAAGCTAGATAAAAAAAGGGTGCCAGTGTTCTGAGTACTGAGAATTTTCTTAACTACATATGAGAAAGGTTATTCATCAGGCTTTGTTTTGGTTGTGGGTTTTTGTCTTTTAAAAATTCTATTTGTATCTGTCTGGTTACCAATTGTAATCCAAGCCAAAAGGATGTATCAGGCTTGGTGCTAGATTTCCTGATTTTTTATTTCTTTTTTTTTTTTTTTTTTTTTTTTTTAAATTGCTGGTTTGTTTCCTATGTTTTTTTCTCATTGACAGTTTAAACTTTTTCAGGGTAGACAGAATTTACTCATATGTGTTATGCCTGTGATAAGAAAATTAATTTACTGTAGGAAGCTCCAATTCCTTGGATCACCAGAGTAAGATGTCAAATACACTACCAGCAGTAGCTGGGTGTAAGGGTGGAAAGCACTGAGCATGAGCAAGACCTTTATAAGAAGCACTAGAACCTCATTTAATATTTGCTAGAGATGTAGACTTTTAAGCAAAAACAAAATTACTCCTGTAGTGGGGTGGTATTTTAATCATGCTTGTGACTCCTTTGTCTTAGGAAAGGATTCAAGCTCTGGAGACTGAATTGCAAGCTGTCAGCAGCAGTAAGTTGATGCTGGAAAAAGAGCTGCAAGAAGTGATTTCACTTACCAGCCAGGAGCTTGAAGAATACAGAGAGAAAGTGCTGGAACTTGAGGATGAGGTGATTGCTTGAATTTGTGTGGTAGATGGGAAGGTGACAGTATTAAAAAGTGATAAAGTATTACAGTACTTTTATTTCAATAGTGCAGGAAATCAGAATCTTAAGTAGGATTTGTGTCAGTGATACTTGCTAATTTTGATGCCTTGTGCTTGTTCTTTGTGGTTTCGTGAGTCATTTTCATATAGGGTAAAAGAGGATGAGAGCAAAAAGTAGTTCCTGTGTGAGATACCAGCTGTGTCTGGTCATAAGATGGTGAGGATGCATGAATCATTATTTTTTTTAAGTATTTGGAGTCCTGGATGCTTGGTGGTTTTGGAGGGCAGGGTGGTGGTCTTCAGTTGTAGAGTTGCACAAATTATATAGATCAACTACCCTTGGTCTGCACCTGAACAGTGCTTCTGGATTGTGCTCCCTAGCAAGCAATTCAGTTTTCAAAAAAAGAAGTAACACTAAAGTGAACTTATTTTGAACTGTTCACTGAAAAATGAAATATTAAAAAAAAGAAAATAATCGCTCTCTTGCAAGGCAAAAGGTTTAATGAATTTAGTTCACAACCTTTTTTATGGGAGTAATCTGGAGTTCAGTTTTGTTTGATTTAGTTCTTTTCTTTGGCTATAGCTTCAGGAATCTCGAGGCTTCAGGAGGAAGATAAAACGTTTAGAGGAAACTAATAAGAAGTTGGCCCTTGAACTGGAACATGAACGTGGAAAACTTACAGGTCTCAGTCAGTCCAATGCTGCTTTGCGGGAGCACAACAGTATCCTGGAGACAGCATTAGCAAAAAGAGAGGCAGACTTGGTACAACTGAATCTACAGGTATTCAACCTTTTGCTGTAGTATCTTCAGAAAGGAATTAGCTGAAATTTCTGATACCAGGATATGAACACCTTCAATCATATGATTCAAAATAGGTGCATCTTCTCCAAATCTGGGTCCTCTGTGTGTTCTGCACTAAAAAGAGCTTTCTTTTGGAAAAAAACTAGATCACATTAAAATGTTTGCAGTAGTGAAAGGGTGGCTCATTTTAAGTTAGTTGGAACACACAAACTGTTGTATATGAATTCACTGAGATATCCAATTTTTGAGATAAACAGTTTTTATTTCTGGGGTATAAGCAAATGGTAATATGGCCAGTGAGCTACCATTTAACCTTAGCTACCTTTAAGGCTGAAGAAAAGCATGAGAAAAGAGTTATCAGTGGACAGCAGAAAGAAGTTTTGCAATCCCTGAATTGGCTTGTGTTGTTACATCTTCTGCACACAAAATGCACGTTTGTTTTTGTGATGTGATGCAGGTCCAGGCAGTCCTAAAGCGGAAAGAGGAAGAGGATCAGCAAATGCAACAACTTATTCAAGCTTTACAGGCTTCCTTAGAGAAAGAAAAGTTAAAAGTTAAAGACCTTAAGAAGCAGGTAATAGCTTATCTTTTGGTTTACTTGAAAAGTGATTTACATGTAAAGAATTTGAATAGTAACTTGAAACAAAATCTGTGCTTTACAACATACTGCTTCCTGCCAGGATCTGTGTCATGGTGGCCAGTGGCTGAAAGATGAGTTGTCTGTTGTGGTCAGTGTTAAGCATAGTCATTAATTACCCAGAAAGTTCCATGATGACTGGGACATACCCTGAAGGGATGATACTTCCTCCAGATATTCACACTGAAAACATAGTCTGGCAAACTTCCTGCTATTCATTAATATCTGCCATTAATAAGGATAACAACACTAATAATAAGACTAAGACAAAAAGAGAAGTGTTAACAGCTGCACAGCTTCCTTCTTGATATTTTTGTTTTTACTTCTTGAGTCTGTTTCCCTTTGTTATTCACCTACAGTGATAAACCAGGAAAAATGCCTTTTTTTTTTTCCTTGTAGGAAGCAGCAGCCAAGGCAGATGCAGCACATAACCGCCGGCATTACAAAGCTGCTGTGCTTGAGCTCAGTGAAATAAAGAAAGAGCTACATGCCAAAGAACTGCTTGTCCAAGCCCTGCAGGTTGAAGTGGACAAACTGCAGTAAGTAAATGTCCGAGTTCTTAGAGAATAGTAAACAAAGCAAATCCTCTGAAAAAGCTGTACACTAGTGAATTTTTGTTGTTGACACTCTGGAGTAGATTATGTTGAAATGCACCCCAGCTTAGCTTGACCATAACATGCATGCTTGGTCTATAGGAGACCTTTCTTACATTTTTCTTTCTCTTCATAATTCAGTTACACCTGAAGTGTACTGTATTTAGGCTTCACCATCATCTTTTTTTAACAGTTTCAACACAGATTTCTACTGTTTTATGTTGCTAATAATGACAAACACTTCACTTATATCCTGTTATTCTTCTGGCTTGCACATCTCTGTAGAACTACATAGAGGATGAATTTGGTTGCTGGATATATTTCACAATATATTCCAATTCAGTTTGTTTTGTTGTATGGCAGATATTTTCTTATAACAAATTATCAGACCTACATGAGACTAGATATAAGGCTAACACTGTTCTTCCTCAAACTAAATCAAAATTGCTGACAGGGGTTGGGGGTTTTGTGCTTTTGTTTGTTTGTTTTTTACTGCAAAATCTGTAGTTTTTAACTCGACTACTACTAGTTTTCAAGGAATTGGGGGGTGATATTTAATGATATGTTCATGCATCTGTCTCCATATCAAATCTTTTTTTGATTTAACTCTTTTTGAATGTGTTGGCAAAGCCTTCAGTCGAAGGTATAACTAAGCATATTCCATGCACTATCGTGTCATTTATGGTTCTGTAACTAACCCAGTGAAGTACTTGTTATAAATAACTGCTGTGTTTGTTAATTCTGCTGTGCAGGGCAGAGGATGAAAAACATTCCCAGGAGGTATCACAGTTCCAGCAAGAGCTGGCAGAAGCCAGGTCTCAGCTCCAACTTCTGCAGAAGAACCTGGATGACAAGCTTAGGGAACAGCCTGTAGTAAGCCAGGAGGTAAAAACTGCACATTTACTGTGTTTATCCTTATTTATAATGCATTGTATTACTTCATTTGCCTTTAATGCTGCATTTTTAATGATGTTTTGCTAAGTTTTCTTAGACCCAGGAAGGGTTCATGAGACATAATACAATGTTTCAGATTTTGTGGCTGATTGCACCTATAGGTAATTCTAAAGATACTTTTTTTTTCCTTCCTACCCCCTCCCTCTATAGGTGGAAGACCTCAAGTGGGAAGTAGAAAGAAAAGAAAGAGAAATTGAAACCCTTAAGCAGCAGCTGGATATGAGTGAACAGCGCAGCTACAAGGAGTTAGAAGGGATACAAATTGTCTTGCAGGTATTTAATTTATCTGTGGAGATTCTGATGGATGACTGCTGATATTTTTTGATCTAATTTCTGGTTTTCTTCAAGGGCAAATTGGGTTCAAATAGCAGTGTTAGGTGTTGTTTCTTTTTCAAGTTTCCCCTCCAAATGGAAAAAAACCCCAAAACATATTTGTTGGATGGAATTTTTATACCACCTCCTATAACATGTTGATTCTCTCTTTTCCCATCTAGAATATCAAGACTGAGTTGGAAGTTGTGAGGGAAGACCTGTCAGCGACTCGGAAGGATAAGTTTATGCTTCAGGCTAAAGTGACTGAACTGAAGAACAGCATGAAGTCACTGCTGCAGCAGAACCAGCAACTGAAGTTGGACCTGAAGCATGGCAAAATGAAGAAGGTATTTAAATAGGAGGAATATATGTTATAGGGTACCAGAAAATGCTCCAATAATGTTCTTAAAGTACCAGAAAGTAGCTGCTGTAAACCTGGTGAAAACTCTGAACTGAAATGCTTTGTACTTAACTGATTTTTTTTTTCTGAATTGTTCTCTTAACTATACTGAAAGAATGCTAGTAACATTTTTTGTGAAGATCCAGTTAGTTTTGTTCAAATCCTTCCTGGTTTATTTCTTTATTAGAAATAAATTATATTTATTGCTGTTTGTTTACTTATGAGCATGACCAGCAGACAAGGTTAGATTAGGTCTCATTGTGACCCATGAGACTTTACCTAACTGCTTCCTGCTCTATTATGTAGATATATACCAGTTGTGCAATGTGAGACTCTTTCTATGTGGCAAAAATTACACTGATGAAAGAACTTAAATATTTCTGACTTTTTTCCTTTAACTAGAGGAAGGAACTGAAAGGAGAGAATAACTCCTCTAATCCTGTGACTCCAGTCAAGATTCCAGATTGTCCGGTGCCTGCTGCCTTGTTGGAAGAACTGTTGAAACCATCAACAGCTGTGAGCAAGGAGCCCTTAAAAAATTTGAACAGCTGTCTCCAGCAATTGAAGTATGACCTGTTGTTTTCAACCATATTAAATAATCTTAAAAATGTTTCCAAGAAACTACATGCCAGCCTACGGAAAAAAGTATTTGCATAATGAATTATTTTCCTCTTATTGTAACTATATATAGGGCAGCAGGTTGTTCTGGCACTGTAAGTGCTTGATTGTATCATAGAGAAAGAAGCTTTTACAATAAACTAGACAAAATGTCCATCCAAAATTGTACACAGCAGAACACACAAAAAACAACTGTTTCTAGTTGGTTTTCCTGGTGGAAAAGCTGGTGTTTCTCTCACCACAGCAGCAGAAAGGCTGCTCACAATAGGAGCAGTATGTTGTTAAGAAATCTCTACAGAGGAAGTTCACTCTGCCAAAAATGTGTTTACAAACCTCCCTTTATGAGGTTGCACATGAGCAGGAAAACCACAACTTCAGGAAGAGTAGGGAATTGAGGTTATTAGGAGAACAGAGCTGCTACTAACACCACATTCATCAGGTTGTAATCACCAAGTGCCTTTACTGAGTGAACAGTGCTGCATCATCCCTGGCAGTGAGTGTGTGCAGCGAGGGAGCTGCTGCCCTGTGGGCCTTTATGTTTGAATTAAGCATATTCTATTAATTTTGCTCTCAAATTAATGAAAGGCAATTCCTAAGTTTCTTGTGGACTTCCTGTGTACAGCTATAGCTTAGATAGTCTTTATGTAGATTATCAAAAATCAGAAAAGTAGCTTTCCTGTCTTGCATTTAGCACTTAGCTTTCTGCTTGTTAATGGTTGCTTTTTTGTTCTCAATCCTTCCCAAAGGCAGGAGATGGACAGCCTGCAGCGTCAGATGGAGGAACACACCATTACAGTCCATGAATCCATGTCCTCCTGGACTCAGATTGAGGGGCAGCTAATGGACCTTACCTCTGCCAGTCCTGCAAATGCATCAGAACAGCTGGAGATTCCTACTGTAGATGAAACGAAACAGAATTGTAGCATCAGTGACAGGGAAGCTGTGACACTATAACCTCCTTATCAGTTGTCTCTCTTCCTATTGCTTTAAGTATGTAAACAAATCTTTATCGAAATTATTTATTTATTACATTTTTAAAGATGGTGTTCAGAGTTGTGCTTTTGCCTGTAGAAGCAAAGGGCATGGTTTTGAGAAACTGATGTCATGTTAAATGCAGAACACGTTATTCCAAGGGTTTGTTTGAAACCTTGCCATAATAATTCTGTCATGCTGGGGACTGCCAGGTGGTAAATCTACTCATTTGGGGATTTAGTTACCAGATTCAGATGAAGTCTTAAAAAAGGTGAAGAGTAGCATCTGGTTCCAGGTCTGTTATTTGTTCAAGCTGGGTGAGTTTGTTGAGGAGTGTTACTTTTGTAACATCTGGGTGTTGTTTTTTTGTTGTTGTTTTGCCCTTTTTTTTTTTTAATTTGAGGGACGAGAATGTGTCTGTGTTTCCCCCCATGTTGAGTTGCATCAAAATTACAGGGAAAAATAAGATCTCCTCATGGTCAGCCATTTGCAGTGACTTGAGAACTGGATATTCTGAACTGATGCTCCTATAATCTCTTATTCCTGAAATTCAGATTACAGATATATGTATGGGAAGAAAAAAATCCTTTGAAGCCATTTTTAATTATAGAGAGGACCTATAGCAAAAGAAATGAGACTGCAGTGCAGACCAGTATGTATCTTTGCCAGGAATGTTTTCTGAAGAGTCAGTTTTTCTCCCACAGTTGCAGGCCAGTAGAGAGCTTTGCTTCAACTGAGTAAACACTTCTTGCACCTTTTTAAGTTCAACTTTTGAAGCAGACATCCTTGAAAAAGGTATATGTGTAATATATATATATGTATATATATATAAGGAAAAAATCATAATTTTCTGACTATGAATATCTGTTTTAATATACTTATATATTGTAAGTTAATGCTGACATGAGGGTTTTTTGTTATTGTTCTAATGTTACATTTAAGTTCACTGTTTTTTGACATACTGTACAAATGGCTTAGGGAAATTAGCCCTAAAAGCCAGAGCTTTTAGAAATGTAATTATTTTTACTTCAAGAGATGAAATTATAATGCCTATAAAATTATTATTATTTTTATTAGCTTTATCTTCTCCCAAATGCTTCTCCTACTTTTTGCACCCTCTGTTGCAAGGTGTCCACCATGAATGGAAATGCTGGTACTGTGGCAGCCCCTCTGCAGAGCACCTTGACCAGGTTATTGTTAATGCATCCCACTTCAGATTCCTTCACCTTTGGTTCCATTGCTCCTTGTGGATTTTAATGCAGCAATAAGCCTGCCCTCTCCTCATTCAGAAATTCTCTATGGAGGTACTGTTTCCCTTAATGTGCTAAAGCACAAATCAAAATATATGTAACAGATAACGTGGAAGAGTTAGTGTTAGCTCCTGTACTAATATGTTTTTGTCTTTAAAACATATAGAAAACAGGTCAGTTATATCCATTATGGTTTGGCATTTTAAAAATAATCTAGTAAGTACAAGTAGATTAAGTGGCTGGGGAAAAGAAACAAATTTTAATTCATGTATTTTCCCAAAAAGGCTGTTGCTGCTTTTGGGTGAGTTTGGTTGTTGGGGGTGTGTGTGTGTGTGTAAGTTATTGCAGTTTACTTAGCTGTAAGGCAAAAAGTGAGCAAACAAACAAAAAACCCAAACCCATCCATATTTATCCAAAGTCTGAACTCTCCTAATTGCCATTTTAAGCTCTAGTCCAGTTGAACTTTGTGCTTCGTGTCTGTACTGACTGATTTCATGCCACTCACCTATTGGATTTTAACTTAAATTTTAGTGGGACCAAAGTCAAGTGAAAATTCAAGGTTTTGGAATTGGTGAAGGAAGAAATGCATTAGCCTGCTATTAGGTGCCCATCATACAGAATTACCAAACAAATAAAAGAAAAGTCAAAAGCCTTAGACTAGCTTAGACACATTAATGTCTACATATACTGCTGCAGTCTGTTTTGCAGAGTAAATGGTACTGATTATCTCACTGCTGTCATGTTCTTGAAGTTGTCTGTATATTAAGCACGAAGAAGAAAAATGTGCAGTATTGTTAAAGAACAAAATTAAAATTACATAATAAAAATATATATTTAGTATGGAAAAGTTGCCAAGCGTTCAGGATTTTACATAAAAGAACTCTTGTGCAGTATTAATATTGCTGTTCATTTTGGTAAACACATTGTCTGGAGTTAAGAATCCATTCTTTCTTAATCTCAAGTTTGGCAATAGTTGTATGGATAAAGGTTTTATCTGGTACCAAAGAAGCCAGAATTGTTAGAAGCATTAATAGTTTTTCAGAATGATTGCTCTCCTTTTCATATCAGTAATCATACTGTGTCCTTTTTTCAGTGGAGTGCTGCATTTTCTTAGTAGCTCCTTGTAAAGACATCTGAGCTTGTGCAATCAGATCACCTTAGATGCATGTTTTTCCTTTTGTAGATGAGGTAGCTGTTGTGAAGTGCTCAGATTAGATTTCTGCATTGACCCACCTGGACACTCCATATTTTCATTTTTTTTATAAACCGAAGCACCATGCAATTTACTTAAATGAAGGACAGACAGTGAGACTTGAGGATCTGAATTTGTTGAGGTACTAAGTTGGGGAAGTCACTGGGAAGCCTTCTACAAAGAGCACACAGCATGTCATAAAAGCAAGGCCTTTTGTTTGAAGCTCATAAGTTATGTTTCTTTATTATCCAGATAAATAGTTGCTGTTTTATTAAAAGGCCTCACACTGAGGATGAGATTGCTCATACAAAGCTTTAGGTCCCCACCAGCTAGGCAATAAAACAAAGTAGTAATGACAACTGCCTCCCCTCTGCCTGTCACAGCACTGCCAAATACATCAGAGGAAAATCAGTGCCTCAGTAACACTGGTGTACTTGTAGAAACTGATACATAATCTCTTCAAGGTTTTTTCTTTTCCTTTTCTGAGTGCTGCAAAAGAATGTATTTTCTGTGTCTGTTTCTTCAGTGGTTGCTACTATTAAACCAAGACTTGTTGATGAAGGAGAAATGTCACTGTAATGTGAGAATGTTTCCCAAGTGATGGAAGTTGGTAAACACTGCAGCATTACTTTTGCAGATGCTGTTGGGTTTTTGAGGACTCTTGAAAAAATGTGCATTTAAAAAAAAAAAAACCAAAAAAACCAACAAAAACTCCCAATAAAAACACAGCAAACTCTAAAGAGGAAAAAATGTTAGTTATTGAGTCATTTGTGTTGCTGAAGATTGTGTAATGCTCCATTATATTGTCTTCCAGATTTCTTGGAAATACTTGTGCACTGTATTGGGATCAGCTCATGCAATACTCATGCAATGGGAGGATCTGATCTCATACTGTTTATTCAGGCAATATCCTAGCTGAAATCTATGAAAATTGCACATATGTAAAGAATATAGTAATTCTCAGAATTAAAGTCCTAGTGTGCACATTTTCATGGATTAATTATCCCTTCTTAGGGAAGTGAACTGCAGTAGCATGGGTGGTTTAATGCTAGTAATGACAGCATTGAAGGTGGTCTGGGAACAGATAGTACTATCAATATAAATCTAACTTAAAGATGATAAATTCACTACTGGTGATACAGAAGCTTGTGATATATGTTTTATGAACTTTGCTGGGGAAGTGTGAATAGTTGCATGTGACTTGCTGTGACCAGAGCCTTTAAATATTTCCATGTGAAAGCAAATACAGTCCAAAGTATTTACTGATGCTCATCAGCTGTTGTCTGATCATTCCTTTCTTCTTCTAATGTGTAACACTTCAGTCTTGGGCAGTAGGGTGGCCTAATTTCCAATGCTGATGGACAGATTTCCAGAGGAAGGCAGGCTGTTCTGGATATTGTAAAGCAAATATTGTTACATTTTTACATGATTTTCAGCACTGTCTGCTTAGGCTGTGTTTATAAAGATAGAAGTTCATCATTTCATGGTCCTGAGTGGATAACACAGGGGATGGAGGAGTTACACTATGTACAATTAATGTTTATGATCATAAAAGCATGTTGATTATAAAAATGATGTGCATAGGAATCCCTTTAAAAGTTTTGTGCAATAAACTATTTTTGGTAAAGGGTTCCATGTTGGTTTTACTTTTAAAGAGAAATGGGGTTTTTTTTGTTTGTTTTAGGCAGTGTAATTGTTAAGCTCAGGATTCTGACATGCTGCAGTCACTTTTAAGGAAAAAAACCCACCTTATTTTGAAAGACTATGTTATTGCATACTGATTTTTTTACATATCCAAAATGGACTGTGCTTGAATTTACTTTTCCTCCGTTTGCTGAACATGTTGATTAAGAAATGTAAGGAGCTTATGTCCCATGGCCTGAATTTGCCAGCAGCTGAAGTCTGAGTGCACCACATGGAAAAACGCAGAAATGTCCTCTTGGTTCTAATGTACCTCACTTGTAATATTAAACAGTGTGAGGGGATGCTGTCAACTACTCGGAGAGGAGGTAGTGATGCTGTCCCTAGTGGGATGGCTGGTCTAGATCTGTGAACAGATTTGTTTCCCGAACCTTGTGATTTCCCGAATTCCTTGTGATTTGCCATCTCTGCCGCCTCATCTGAGCCTGCTGCGGCATTGTGAGGTGAAGGCTTAGTCTGAACCTTCCTTTTTACAGAGGACTTGGCTTGTGCGTCTTCTCCAGGCTGGAGACATTGCCCGTGCCTGTCGGGACTCCTCGGTGTCGTTCCGGATCCTGCCCGCCGGGAAGCCACCCCCAGACCCGCGTCTGGAGCGGGCAGCGACCACCGCACTGCGGGGCTCCGAAGCTCTGCCTCCTGCTTCGCTGAAGCAGCAGCCGGCGGGGGGAGCTCGGGTTTCTGAGGCCTCTTCCTCGCTGCCTTTGCACCCGCCTGGCGCCTTTCTCCCCGCCCCGCACGTTGACAGCAGATCCGGGCACGGTACCGAGAGGAGAACGTGGCTGCTGTGCCGGTGAGTGCTGAGGCTGCGACAATCCCCATCCCCCCCACCCCCGGCCGACAGCTGAGAGCTCTGGCGCCGTCCAGGCGGCGAGCAGGGCCGCAGGTCCCGCCGGCACCCTGGGTGACGGCCGTGCCGCGGTGCCCGGGACGTTGCGGGGTCGGAGCTCCCTCCCCGCACCGCTCCCCGTTCGCGGCCTCCGCGGCGCCATCGCTCTGCGCCGCCTCCCGTCAGGCAGCGCGGCGGGCAGGGGCGGGGATCCGGGGTTTTCTGTCAGGCAGTGGGGAGGGCAGCCCGGCGTCTCGCCGGGAGGGGGCCTGACGGGCAGGGCGGGGCGGGGCGGGGGAGCGAGGCGAGGCGGGAGGTGCTGAGGTACCGGCTGAGGTACCGGACTGTCTGAGGGGGTACCGGCTGAGGTGTACCGGACCGGCTGAGGGGTAGCGGACCGGCTGAGGTGTACCGGACCGGCTGAGGGGTACCGGCCCCGCCGGGAGCCTCTGCCTGCGGCGGGTGGGACGCGGCCGGGGCATGGAGCGGTGGGTCGCGGCCGCCGGGGGCTGGGGCTCCCTCTGGGGCAGCTGGCGGGGCTGGGAGCTCTTGGCCGCCTGCGCGGTCATCGGCGCCGTGGGGTGGCTGCTGAGGCGGCTGGAGAGGAGGCCCGGCGGCCGCGGGGCCCCGGCGGCAGCCATCTCTTCCCCGGCGGTGGCGGCGGCGGCCATCTCTTCCCCGGCTCCCCTCTCTTCCCCGGCGCCGTCCTCCGCGGGGAGCCGGCGCAGCAACGGGAGCCGCCCAGGTGAGAGACGCGGGGACGGGGGGGTTGGTGCCAGGGGAGCCTGGGCAGACCCGCACGCCCCGGGGGTTTCCTGCCATGGGCGGGGCTCGGGGTCGCCCGCCCGTGGGCCCCGCCTGACACGACCCCGCCTCGGGCGTTGTCCCGGCCCCGCCGCCGCGGCCCAGCTGCGCCTCCGCCCAGTTCCCTCGCAGTCACGGGCGGTCCCCGCCACTGCCCGCTCCTCCCGTCCCGCTGCCCGCTCCTCCCGTCCCACGCCGCTGCTCTGCTCACGGCCTCGGGGGCGGCTGCCGCCTGCTTCACCTTTCCCACGCGTCCCTGCTCTTGCTCTTTGCTTGCTAAATCCCCTCCTACGCCGAGCCTGCCCTCGCCTACTAGCTCCAAAAAAAAATCTCGGTTTGTTCCTGAGAAGTCTTTTGCCCCCCTTTTCTTTTAGTCCAAGCTTTCCCGTAGCTCATCCCAAGTTTCTTTTGCAGTTCTCCTTCTGCCACGTAGTTCACAGCTGTTAGCTAATTTGGGAGCAGGAAACACAGGCAGATACACGGTTGAATAGCCACAATTTTTCTGCCCTCTGCTAATCCTGGGATCCGAACTATAGCCGAACACAGGATGTGATTCTCCTATAATTCCTGCCTCAAAAAAAGAAAAAAAAAGTCTGTTGCTTATTTGCCGAAGGACCATTTGGAGTTACAGAAAATGTATCTTAAAATTAATCTCCTTTTGTATCTGCTTTATCTTAAAAGAGGCAGTTGCTATGGCTCAGGTTTGCAAGTCATGTCTTTTGGTTTGAACAGCTCAAAATAGGTGATGCAGTTAAAAATTAATAAATGTTTATCTGTGTTAGCTGAAAGCTTTATGTCAGAACACAAACATATTTCATCGAAGTTCTCTGTTGTCATTCAAACAATGTTTTTTCTATTTGTCCAGCAAGACTGCCAGAGAAACTCCTTAATGCTAACAGTAGATCTTAAACCAAAGATTAATTTAATCAGTGTTGGTCTGTTCTGTCATTTTATGCTCTGATTTAATTGTGCCTGCGTTGTAATGGAGGCATGAAGTAAATACATTTTTCTTACATACCTGAAGAAGAAAATTTTAGGGGCCAAGTTTTATCAAGTTGAGACCAGAGAAATTCTTCCTGTAGTTTTACCTAACTACAAGCCAAGGAGAAAGATTTGTGTGTGTACCTGTGTGCTCTGTGAGCATGAATTACACATATGTAGTAAGGTAGAATGATTCTGCTGGTTCTGAACCTAAAAAATGGTGATTTTCTGAGTTAACATTTTAAAGCAATAAATAAAATAAACTCCTCTAAGGTGTTTTCATTGAATTTCTGCAATAAACTTGGTTGCCCCTGAGTTTTCATCTTTATTGTGTTTTCTCAGTTACACCATCTCAGAAGGAAAATCCTTATAATACTAAGTTTTGATATTCATGTAATTTATCTCAGAGCCAAGATTTATGCCTTGATTACAACATAATGGCATCTAATTTATTAAAAAGTTTAAAATAAGATTAAAATAAAAAATAAGTGAAAAGATATTTTACATCTGTTTCTGAAGTCTTGTGGGGAAGTCAAATAATCATAGCAGTGATGTTGCTTGGAGATTAAGGAATCCTAAGGGAATTAGAATACTCCAGGGAAAAGTAGCTCAGCAGCATCACAGTTTGACTGTAGCCAAAAGTTATGAAAAATGCTGTGCCCATATTTTTCCCAGTATATGACAAGCTTGGTTCTTCACCAGAATAAGCCTTGGATAATTTAAATACCAAAACTGTTGATTTTATTGGTGTATTTTGTGACACTACTGTTGGCAAGACATGGAAAAAAGAAAGTGGAGTTAGACCATACAGCAGTTCTGTGATGAAGATGCAATTTTGGAATTAACTTCTGAGTTTGTACACTTTGACAAAATGAGTAACTTACTAGGATCCAGTGTTTATAGTGCCACATCTCTGCTGTGTTAGGGTCCAACCATTCACCATTCAGGCCTCAATAGTTTCCCAGGCCAAGGCTCCTGCCCATCAAAATGGATGTTCTGACTGTGTTAAGGGCTGCTTGTGCATCCTGGTCATGAAACAAGAGAACTCATAAATTGTGGACATTTCTTGTACTGCCATGTGCATCCACAAATGCTTCTTTGAGATTTAACTGAAGATTCCAGGTGACACTGATTTCATATCTGGGAGATTGCTTTGTCTCTAATGGAGTCTGATTAGGAACTGTGTTATTTGAAACATAACATGATTTTTAAAAATACAAATCAATTCATGTGGAAAAGTTTTAGATTTGTGTTCCTGTAGTTCAAGGTTTCATAAGCTGAGGATGAAACCTGTGCCATACACACCTGTCCCAACCATTATAACCCATAAAATGGCCAGGCAGAGAAGGAAGGGTCATTTTAAGGAGGGAGTGAAGGCAAGCCCAAGGAATATGTCAGACAAATAATTTATATCCTAAAACTTTCCTTTCTAACTACCATACAGCAGGAAAGTCACAGCCTTCGTGGAGATACATGGATGCAATTTGATTAAATAATTTTAAAGCATCTCGAGCTGCCTAAATCCTGGATTTTTTCAGTTGTGTTTTTCCCAGCAAGAGATTTCTAGTGGCATTGTGTTGGTTTTACTGTCTCTTTGCTGACAGTGCAGCAGCTGTAAGTGTGTAGATTACATGGAGGGAAGCATGCTGGGGAACTAGAGGGAAGGATTTTACTTTGGAAATGGAGGAATTCTTCTCACTCCCACTCTGTTGTGAAGGGAAATCTGAACAGATCACCTGTTCTCCTCTGGTTGCTCTCAAAACAGGAGCTGGGAAGCAACATGTTGTGTAAACAGTCCTGGCCTTGCATCATGGCCAGAGATAGACTCCCTGGGTTGCTGCATCATACTTGCAGCTTATACTTTTGTCAGCTTGAAATTCTAATGGAAAAGAATGCTGTGCTTTTAGCTGCCTGAGCTGTCTAACCAGAATCTTACTGACACTGACTTGTCACTGTGTTCCAGCATTCCATTACCTCCACAGATTGTTCCTTTCTTGACAGGAATCAAATATTTATCATTCAGTCAATTTTTCATGCATAAATATTCTGGATTGAATTTTCACTCCTCTTCATTACATTTGTAAAGGATCAAGAAGAATAAAATGTAAACTGAAAATGTTCTTGCAAGTAGTTGTAAGAGGAGAGGAGAAGAAATAAACTCTTGGTATAAATCTGATTGCTTAAAAATGTTTTAATATGCTGGGTGGAAAAATATTTTGTCTTCTCTGCAACAGTGTCGATTTTTTTCAGAATCCAAAAATAGTTATAAAACAGTGTTTACCTTGGCACTGATGCAACATTTGAATAGCAGAAAAAAAAATTGTATTGTTCCTTATAGTTTGTGTCTCTGTTTTTTGCCATCCCTGTAGGTGCAGTAACAATGGATATGATATTATCCCGACTGAAGAGGCTCTCCTCTGATGAGCTTAGAGAAGAAATTGTAAGAGCTGGACTGAAATGTGGGCCCATCACATCAACTACTAGATTTATTTTTGAAAAAAAATTGGCTCAAGCCTTGTTGGAGCAGCAAGGAGTGTTGGAGGAAAACCAAGATCTGCCTGAGGAGGCTGCTGGAAATGTCCCATGCAATAGTGGCTGGGCAGAAGCACAAAAGACTTCAAGAACTACAGCAGTGAATCACAATGGACATGGGAGTGGTTCTGAAGAGGCAGACTTTGGGTACTGTGTAGGTCTGAACCCTCCAGAGGAAGATGTGATGCACACAAACTGCTCAGCTCCAGTCTGTGGAGCAGCATGTGTTGAGTCACAGATCACTGCTCAGACACCGTCCAGAAATCCTCCACTGTTCTATGGTGTTTGCCCAGTTTATGATGACATACTGGCAAGGAATGGTAAATATTCATTTATTTCAGCAAGAAGCATTTTACAATCATGCCTAAACAGACCTTTTTCTGTATAGTGTGTGATACAAACACCACTGTATTAGTATTTTAAGCATTGCTTGAAGTATTTATTTCTTTCTGTAAATAGTACTCACTGGAACTTCTGAGGCTCAGAAGCACAATTTTGAGACACCCCCTTTATCCTGTATTTAGTAGAGAAACAATTTGAGACCAAAGCTGGAAGGATATCTTCAGAATTTTGTAATCTGTTTCTAGGAACAATCTGAGATTTTTGAAATAACATTGTACTTTGTTGCAGAGAGAATACATGTTTATGAAGATAAAAAGGAGGCTCTCCAAGCTGTTAAGATGATTAAGGGTTCCCGTTTTAAAGCCTTTTCAAACAGAGAGGATGCTGAGAAATTTGCTAAAGGAATCTGTGATTATTTCCCATCTCCAAGCAAGTCCTCTTTATCTTTGTCTCCAGTGAAAATGGGAGCATTTAACAGAGGTGAGGATGCTCATCTGTGAGCAATAGCTGCAATATACAGCCTGTTAATTGTTTTATGAGAGGAGAAGCAACAGCTTTATAGCCAAGAAACTAATCACAATAAATGTCAAAGGGTGAAATATCTTAATAAATTTGAAGTCCCTTTAGAGTGCTGGTGTTTAACTTGAAGCTGTAAATAAACATCAGATCACAGCTCCAGAGCTTGCCAAATAAAATCACTGTAAAAGTAGGTATGACAAGCAGTATTTAATAATTTTTTTCTTGTGAATTAAATAAAAAATAATCAATAAAAAGCACATTTAAATTTTTTTATTCAAAGTTGGTTCTCCTTCTCTACAAAATTTTAAGGTCACCAGGGAAACCATCCTTAAAGTTAATTGATGCTTTTTGAAAAAAGGACCACTGAAGTTTATGCACAGAAATAAAAAGTGGAGCAGAGTATGTTGAAGTCCTGCTCTTTTGTTAAGAACTCCCACAGAAATGAGAGCCTCAGGAATCTATGGAAAGGCTGCTTTCTGTGTTTTCAAGCCTAAGGTTCAGCCTTCACTGTATGGTTTCTGTGATCTATTTTATGATAAATACAGTGGTTACTTTTTAAAGCAATGGTTGTTCTGGTTCATGTGAATTTTACACTAAAAATGGGGCTTGTTTCCTAAAGCTGAAATGTTGTTAGTGGGCTGCATAGTTTTGCTACTTAGTAGTCTATGGTTATATTTATTAGGATTTGATTTTACTCATGGATTCAGGATTTTCAGGTTTAGTAGGATACTGATAAAATTGCACAGCCTATTAAAACTCTACTTAAGTTTAAATTCAGAAATAAAATGTAAACAGTGATCATATTTTACAGTGTTCCCAGTTCCTGTATTAAGGGGATTCAGTAGTCATGCAACTATAAAGCAATTTTAATATTCAGAAATCTTTTCTTTTTTTTTTTTTTTTTTTTTTGTGAATATTTCTTTTAAGTGTGGATGGAAGCAGATTGGTAATTATGAAATTTACCAGCCTCTATTAAAGTCTGAAACAGTTTTACATGAGGGCTAAGTCATATTTTCCTCCCTCCCTGTTACTATTAGTACTTTTAAATGTCTTGCTGTTGACCTAAATTTTTTCACTCCTGCACATTAAAACTGCAAATTGAACACATATTCTAGATTATAATTTGATTTTTCATGGTCTGCTTATGGAAATAGGAATCACTGAAAAGAAGGTGCCTAGAAACCTGTTACTTTTGTTTTGACAGATGGGTTGTGCTCTGCTGAAACTGAATCTGCCAACAAGGAGAGGGCCAACAGCTACAAAAGTCCCCGCACTCAGGATCTCACAGCTAAACTGAGGAAAGCTGTTGAGAAAGGAGACACAGCAACATTTTCAGAACTTATTTGGAGTAACCCTCGCTATCTGATTGGGTCAGGAGACAATCCAACAGTTGTACAGGTAAAAAAATAAAATAGAAAAACCCCAAGTTCTGGCTTAGTGATTTAGCTTTGAGGCCTGATAAGCAGAATGGGAAGGAATGTTGACTCCTGCTCTTCAAGGTGTCTTGTTTCCAGCACTGCAAGGTTTGTCAGTGTTTATTCATGGTAGCTCAGGGAAACGTTGCAGTTGTCTTGTAAGTCACCCACTATAACTGAGATTTCACTTTGCTCTGGGAGAGCTGAGTAAAGAAACTGAGTTTGCAGTTCTGTAGGGGAAGAACAGTTTTAGCCAGTAGTGAAAGAAAAGTCTTGTCTTGATACAGTATTTGTCTCCTCCAAATAATTCCAGTCTATTATAATTATTTTAAGGAACAGGTTAGTGTCTGGGCTGTAAATAAGTGTTCCTGCAGCCCTGCTTGCCCAGGCACCACCTTTAAATTTCAAAATGCATCCATGTATAGGGTGCCATTTGGCAGACACTGACAATCTTACTTTAACAGATCACTCCTAATAGATCAGCTTTGTGAAGCTGTTGAAATTTTGAATGTAACACAAACTGAATTCTACACATATACACACACCCATTTCCCTGCTCCTTTTATACACTCAACTTCCTATTTCCTTTGATTATGTGATACCTTAATACCTCCTTTGCTGCATGTTTGTCCTAAATTTAAAAAAAGACTAAAAAAGACTATAGCTAAATGTAAGAATAATGTCATTAATTGTAAGAATAATGTGGGTGGAATGATGCATAGTTCTTCAGAACATCATCTAATTCACCACAGTTCTGAATGTTAATGTACTGTTGTGCAAAAATTTGTTCCTAATAAAATATTTCAGAAACAAAAATCTTGAATATTACTGTGAGGGAACATCTGTGTTTTCACAGCATTGAAATTCATTTCAAGTGCGTGGACGTAAGAAAGCTGCTGAGATTTCAGTTCATTCTCATGTTTGCCTCTTTTATTTCAGGAAGGGTGTAGGTACAATGTCATGCACGTGGCTGCCAAGGAGAATCAGCCTGGTATCTGCCAGTTGTTGCTGGACACTTTGGAAAATCCTGAATTCATGAGGCTCATGTACCCTGATGATAACGACGCGATGCTGCAGAACCGCATCCAGTACATTGTTGACCTTTACCTTAACACACCAGATAAAATGGTGAGGTTTGGGTGTTTCTAGGCTGGGGTTAAGCCACAACAGTTTGTATCTTCTTATTACACATTGGCCAAGAAGGCCAATGGCATCCTGGCCTGGATCAGGAACAGCGTGGCCAGCAGGTCCAGGGAAGGGATTCTGCCCCTGTGCTCAGCGCTGGTGAGGCCACAGCTTGAGTCCTGTGTCCAGTTCTGGGCCCCTCAGCTCAGGAAGGAGATTGAGGTCCTGGAGCAGGTCCAAAGGAGGCAACTGGGCTGGTGAAGGGACTCGAGCACAGACCCTATGAAGAGAGGCTGAGGGAGCTGGGGGTGTTCAGCCTGGAGAAGAGGAGGCTCAGGGGAGACCTCATCACTCTCTACAACTCCCTGAAAGGAGGTTGGAGCCAGGGGGGGGTTGGGCTCTTTTCCCAGGCAACTCTCAGCAAGACAAGAGGGCACAAGAGGTCTCAAGTTGTGCCAGGGGAGGTTTAGGTTGGACATTAGAAAGAATTTCTTTACTGAGAGGGTGCTCAGCCATTGGAATGGGCTGCCCAGGGAAGGGGTGGATTCTCCATCCCTGGAGATATTTCAAAAGAGCCTGGATGTGGCACTCAGTGCCATGGGCTGGGAACTGCAGTGGGAGTGGATCAAGGGTTGGACTTGATGAGCTCTGAGGTCCCTTCCAACCCAGCCAATTCTATGATTCTATGAACTGGAAGGTGTTAAGGGTGTGTAAGGGAGAAGGAAAGAGAATAGAAGGGGACACTTATAGTGAAATGAGCTATTTGTGAGGTTTGTGGGTTTAATAATTATTATTCTACAGTATGGTGGGAGAAGTTCTACAAAGAGCCCTGAGAATTAGTCATGACATTTATTTACTTTTCCCAGTCTCACAATAAAATACAAAGGATTGACTGTTGTGTTCCCAAGTGCATATGAATTTTCCCTTTTTCCCACTTTCAGGGGTTTGACACTCCGTTGCATTTCGCCTGCAAATTTGGGAATTTGGATGTTGTTAATGTGCTTACCTCACACCCAGCTATTGTAAAAAATCCAAGAAACAAATACGACCAAACTCCATCAGAAGTAAGTCAGTCTCTCTGTGTCCAGAGTAAAAAGAAAAATTTAATGCATAATCAGTGTTTTTCAAGTGCAAACACTAGTGTCATGATTTAAAGGGTAAATCATAACATTAAAAATATTTTCTGTTGATTGTATCTGAGGAAAAGTTCTGCATTTTATGATTCACTGTCTTTACAAGTATTAAGGAGGTGGTTGTATTTTAGTGGTTTGTTCTGCTAAGAAGTAAAAGTACTGGATGAGAGGGGTAGAGGCAACCAATGTGACAATTCAGAAAGAACACACACTGCAGCTGATTTGGGTTTGTTGTCTTATGTTCTACTAACAAACAACTAAAATTATATTAACAGGTAGTTTGTGAAAGAAGCAAGAATAAATCTGCAGAATTGAAAGAAAAACTAAGGGAGTACTTGAAAGGTCTGTATTCAGAGTTTTATGCTGTATTTTGGCTCTTGGATGTCTTCTATTCTCTTGCTCCTGGTACCATTCCTGTTGCTACTGTCCAGTGCTGTAAAAACTCAAGAGACACTAAAACTGGCAAGGAACAAAACCCCTTTTGTCTTTTAAATTACATGGGCACAACTCTTACTGTATGGATCACAAGGTTATCCTCACAGCTCTGTAGCGTGGGCATGACCCTTATTTTATTCACTGAGTCTGAAGCAGAAAGTTTAAGCTAAAGGGAAACAAAAAGACCTTTACAGAGCAGGAGATTTATTTGTCATGCTGGGGAGTCATGTAATTTCTTTGACATAGAGTTTTTCACTGTTTTATCACATGTGGGTTCAGGCATTTGCAAAAGGGAGTTATGAAATGTGTTGAAGATCCTTAGGAAAGGAATGTCTGTATCAATGCAGGTATTTTTGGATTTGAGAGAGGAAGCCTGTACTAAAATAGAGTCTGTAAGCAGGCAATAAATATTGAAACAGTGAGTTTGAGTTACAAGTACTTTACTAATGAAATAAAGTCAGATGGTTAAGTACATGGGTGTATTGATATTCTAGGAAGAAGCAACAGGCTAATGGAACATCAGTGTCTTTAAAAAGCTTTGTATTCTTTATTTCAGGTCGATACTATGTACCACTCTTGAGAGCAGAAGACAATTCCTCAGCTCCTGTGATTGGAGCACCTTGGTCACCCGACCAGACAGACGAGAGCCCCCAGAGAACTTTATCTAAATACCCTGGCAGCCCCAAAGATCCTGTGCTGTCATTAAGAGCTTTTGCAGGCCCCATGAGCCCCTCAAAGGTAAGGAGAGAATTTCATGTGACTCTAATGCCTGTTTTTTGGCTTTTTTAAAAATAAAGAAGCATTAGAATATCCACTGGCAGGATATTGTGTGGTGTAGCTTGTTCCTGTGACAGATTGTGGCTCTGGTTTTCTTGAAGAAATGGGTCTTCCAGCACAGAAATTTGTCACTGTTTTTTATTGCTGAAAACATAGAAATGTGTGATGTAAGATGAAGAGTGGAAGTTCAGTCAAAAGAAAGTTCTTTTCTTTTTCCAGTTGGAATCTATTCATTGAGCACTCTGGGAATCCTTTCAGTTTAATTGCTGACCTTGCAGATAATTGCTCTGATTCTTAATCTGAAACCAAGCTTTTCAAGGTGGCTACAAATTGATTTAAAAATTCTTAGCTGTCTCATTTCTAGAAATTGACACTGGATGACAAAGTTTATCACCTCTGCATATTGATTAACATTTTTTTCTAAATGATCACCTAAATGACAACCAAGTAGTAGGTGTTGGGATAGTTTTGGAAAAGTGTTGATTGTGTAGCAGAAGGGTGAAACCTTTATTTTTCAGGAGGAATATTTATCAGTAAAATATATCTATAGGCATTTCTTTTTTACTTCTTTATGTGTTGGTCAGTCAATTTTCTGATAGAAAATTCTTGAGTATAAATATAAATATCTACTGAGTATAAAATCTATCTGATGTCTGGATGTAATCTTAGTCATTAGTGCTGATTTTGGTGATAAAGGCATAAAGCTTGGGATTTTTAAAAAAATCCATTAATTTATTCCCTTTTACAGCTCAAATTCCAACTTCGAAGTATACAATAGTAATAATGTAGCAAGTCTGTGCAGTTAGTTACGTACACACTGAAGTGTCACCTTTGCATCCTAAAAACCAGTGACCAAGAGAGCATTAAAATCAAAATGCCATTGCAGAATTGTGAGAGTTGCCTCTTTCCTGCTGCACAGAAATTAAAAGCAGACAGACTTAGTGTTTGTATGGTTTACTTTAAGGTGGTTATACATTATGATCCTTACTTTTTTAATAAGCAGCTATGAGATCAAAGTAACCAGTAATACTGGGAGGAGTAACTTGAGATCCAGGAGACATTCCTTGGAGCTAGAGCTGAGCAATTGGTGTGGCAGAACTTGAGCTGTTTACATGGAACAGCTGCGTGTCTTCCAGAGCTATGAGTCTGGCACTGAGGCAGCACTGAGTAAGCTTCATACAGTGGGGGTGTTGTGGGGTTTTTAAATTATTTCTGTTTTTTAAAGGCTGAAGAATTTCGCAGACTTTGGAAGACTCCCCCTCGAGAGAGAGCTGGCTTCTTTCACAATGTCAGGAAATCTGATCTGGAGAGGGGTGTTGAAAGAGTTGGAAGGTATCTAAAACAGCATTGGTATAAACAATTAGCAATAGAGAGAATAATTAAAAGCAAAAGACTTGTGCAGAGAGTAGTTATTATTTACTGATCACTACCTTAGGGCAAAAACTGCTGATAGGATATTTTATGAAATATGTTGTAGTTTGATTTTTACTGTATTTTTGTGTAAACAAAATAGCTAAAAATGTGAAACAGCTTTCTTAGCTCTAGAAACAAAGATATTTAAATATTATTGATGGTGTGTATAGAATGCTTTTCTCATTTACTTGCCTAATTTGTCAGATCTAAAATTATGCTTGAGGGATTGTTAAAAAGAGCAGAATGAAAAGATTCTAATACAAATATGCTGCTTTAGAGAAGCTGTGTGTTGTGTCAAATACCTTGTATCAGCAATAGCTGGAAAAAAGATACTATGTTAAAAGCTGATTAGATTTCTTTCTTTAAAATAACCCCTCACTTCCCCCAACCTTACCTCATTCCCAAACTGAGCAAGCTGTTGAATGGAGTTTTATTCAAATTATGCCTAAATCGGTGGGGATTCATCTCTACTTGATGTCTAAGTACAGTCAGCTTAAAAATAGCAATAATTATATTGCTACCTGTAAGAATAGTAAAACGGATTTGAAATACATTCTGGAAAAAATCAGATGATACAGTGTTTGCTGAGGGTGTGTGTATCATTTTTGCAGACTATTGATGCAGAATTGTGTTGCCTAGTTGCACGTTTGTTCTCCTGATTAATATATTAATATAGCTGATAAAATGTGTTCAGAAAAGTTATTGTCAAACTAATATTTATGTCTTCACAAATGATTCGTTTTATTTTATTTATTGCAGGGAGTTAGCTCATGAACTGGGGTTCCCGTGGGTTGAATACTGGGAATTTCTGGGCTGTTTTGTTGATCTGTCTTCCCAGGAGGGGCTGCGAAAATTAGAAGAGTACCTGAGTCATCGGGAAATGAGCGAAAAGGCTCAGCAAGAAACAGGGGAAAATGAAACCTGCAATAGATACAAAACTCCACATCCCTCTGGTAAGAAAAGGACAAAATGTTGCAAACAACAGGCTGCACCTGGGGAGCAGAGGGAGAGGAAAAGGCTGCTGCCCAGGGGAAATCGTGTGCACCTGCTGTGGTTGCTGTGATTAATCTCGTATCCAAACAGTCTGATCACAGTATTGAAAAAGTAGCAAACAAGACTGAATGTAGGGGAATTAAACCAGACCTCATTAGGTATTCTTTATCTTTCATATGAATTATTTTATTTGATTGTAGCCCCCAGATGAAATTCCTGTAAGAAAACCTCCATCTTCAGTATGTTTTACTTGGAGCATTTGGGAATTCATCTGAGTGTATAGAATTGTGTAATCCACAGATACAAAATAGGTAACTTTTAAAAAATACAGAATAATTCTTTACAGTTGAGGGTGACAGACACACTGAGCAAAACCCAGAAAAGCTTTTATACTTTCTTTGACCACTGCTTGCTATTATTTATGGAAGGCACACACGAGACACAAATCTTTGTGCTTCTTCCCTTCTCTTCTGTGCCATTATAGATCTGACCTGGGCTGACAAGACCCTGAGGTATAGACCTTGTCATAAGCCTTTGTGGCTTGGAAGAGATGAAACCTTAAACTATTCTATATTAACAACATTGTCCTATCTTATTCTGCTTTATTCTGACATTATCCTTTGTTGCTGGTTAATGGTTCAAGTGAGGAGTGCAGGAAATACAGTTCTCAAATGATCAGGATGTAAGAGGTCATATGCAAAAAAAGGTACAGCTATAATGGTGTCAAATTTTGCATTTTTAGCTTCAATGCTGTTGCAGAAAATCAGAGAAGACTTCAGTAAATAGAATAAGGCATAAAGATTGTGTATTTGTTCCTAGTTTATCTGATCTGTGTTCTGTTGAAAGTCTTCTAACATGTTGCTCTCATTAAAATTGCTTATAGGCAAGAGTAAAAAGTCCTGCAATTCTATTTCTGTTGGAGCATTTTTGGATGATGATGATGATGACATGAGCTTGGAAGAGATAAAAAACAGGCAAAATGCAGCACGGAAAATCAGCCAACCTCTTGTGTCCAAAGAACCCAACATTGATGCCATTGGAGATGCTGAGTGTGACATCTTGTCCATGGAGAGGGCTGAAAACATCATGGAGACCTCAGCTCACCCCCGGCACTACGAAAAGGCAGTTTCATCCAGCAAGAATGGATTTTGTAACCCTGTGTCCAGTGAAAGGATAATGAGTGACAGAAAGCATCTGCACGATGCAGGAGAATGCCTGGGAACCCCCATTTCCAATTTAATGTCAGAATTTGAAAGCCTGTCCTTCCAGAGCCAAGGTGAATCAGGTATCACTGAAAAAACTGACAGCAAGAGAATTCTGGCTGAAGGAACAAGTCAGGTGAGAAAATCCAAGGACCATCTGGATAAGAGCTGCTACTCAGTTTCACTGGCAAGTTCCGAGCCAAGTGTTACAGGGAAACCCGGAGAGACCAAGTTAAGGACAGAACACAGAAAAGCATCAGAAGAAGAGGGACTCTGCATGGAATCTGGAATTCAGGCTAAGGAGGCACAACGCCATCGAGAGCTTTCCTCACAGAAATTTCTTTTGAAGGCTTCACCCACAAAGGACTACTCAAAGAATTTATTCCTGCTTGGGTAAGAGTTATCTCATGTTTTAACATTTGTTTGTCCTTTGGGTTATGTATGGGAAACAAGGTGCTATAGTGCTACTACAGTATCACTGACAGCAGGTTGAGACTGTGTGATGCTGAGCAGTCCTTGCACAGGAGCCGTGCAGTTCTCTTGCAGCTCATTGCCTGAGTACTGCACCTAAAACAGAAGGAAAAGCTTGTTTCCAGATGAGTTTTAGTTAACTTTGTTGTTGACCCCTTCATCTGAGAGGCTTCTAACTTCATGCTCAGCCTAATTTAGGTTAACAAAGTCTTTGATGCACTCTTGGCAGGTCCTCAGATTAAATTTTCAAAACATAGCAATGGAGAACAATTTAAGTGTGAGCTTGCTAGAAAAAATTTATAGAGAAACTATGTTTATAGAGGAAAGGGGAAGTTTGTTTGCTTATATCAAAAATGAATGTTTTGCAGTTGGGATGTTTTATTGCCTGAATAAACAGAGTTCTCTTCTCATTTAGTTCTGTTTATTTTCCAGGGGGCAGCCCTCAAAGCTGGATGGGGATGTGCTGGCAGCTATAGAATCTGCAGAGATTGATGCACAGAAATACCCAGCGCTCTACAGATGGAAACACGCCGTGCAGTCCTACTCTTCATCTGACAGGCAGAGGTATTCCTGCAGCTTCAGTCACATCAGCTGAAATAACATTTCTAGTGGCTCAGCTGCAAAGTAGCTAAAATAGCCAGAATGTCAGGCTTTGTTGCTCACAAAAACCTTGTTTTAAATATTCAACTGTGTTAACTGTGTGCTTCTGAAATTAATGACCAAGGGTTTTGGCTGCTGTCTATTAATAAGGAAAGGTTACTGATGCTCCAGCCAAATTCCTTCCATTACACTGCAGTTCCAAGCAACTTCAGCAAACATACACAGACAAATCAGACAAAAGTGAAGGCCTCAGGAGTGTGGTTTCCAGTTGGCAGATGTATCAATTTGATGATTTATTGGTATATTTGTACCTGTGTCCTTCGTTGGTCTTAATGGTAGTTGTGATATTTTACATCCCTGGTGTGGATGCAGTGAGGTTGTGTTTGTTACCATTCCTTGGAGGTTGTTTAGAGTGATGTTAAGAGAATTTAATATTTTTAGGTATCTTTTTATTACTCTTGTTATTTTTACCCACTAGTACCCCAATCCAGTTAATTATTTGTGTGAATAATGGTGTGTATTAAGTTTTCAGAGGAAAAAGTCATGTTTTGCTACACAGATAATGGCAGCAGACTGCACTTGTTGGGATGCCTGAATATAAGTTACACCAAAATCAATTATTAGTGGGGGCATTGCACTAAAGTGTTCTCGAGCACCAGTCATTTCCTAATGGCCATTTGGGAGCAAATGACTGATGAGGCATCACATCCATATGTAGCACAGAGCTGCTGCTGCTCCCTTGCATTCCTGCTCTTACCTGTTATGATTTTTCTCTGCTTGTGCATAATTCTGAGATGTACAAGTTCTGCTCTCTGTATTGCAGCTTTCTTAACAAAATGCCAAATGACTTTCTGTTTTCTTTCAGTTGGCCGAGTCCAGCACTGAAGGGAAGATTCAAGTCCCAAACCATCACTGCTGGCCTTCCAGGTGCTTCAGTCTATTCTAATTCAGGAAGAAACAGTCCAATACCAGGAAGTCCAGGAAAATACAGCAATGCTGCCTTGTTCTCTCCAGACCCCGGGAGTCCTGGGCGCTACAGTCCAGCTTCTGTCAACCACGCTCTGTTAAAGCTACGTTATTTTTCAGAGCCTCCTGCCCACTAAAATATGATTCATCTTCCTGAGACTTCAATTCTATTGTCAAGGCTAAGAGTGGAGGAAAACCCAACAATGTTACTGAAGTGACAGGAGGTTTGTACTTGGCTATTTATTTTTCCTCAATGGAGGATAACTGTATGTTAAAAAAAGAAAAAAAAAAAAGAATCTATGTCTTTATACCACATACAAGATAGATCACTGGTGATGTGCAAGAAGTGAGTGACAGTCAGGGAGTTGTCCAGTAGCAATTAATTAACCTTTGCTGCCAGTGAAGCAGTGAGCTGAGCCTGTACTTAGGAATGGTGGTACCTGGCAATCAGCCTGTCATTATTGCCATGAGTCTGTCAGCTCTCAGCTGCAGTTCTTTTGCTTGGATGGTCTGGAGGAAGCACATCACCAGTACCAGGAATCTTACGAGAGGAAATCGGTGGCAAGAAGTGGAAGGGTCTTCCACTTGCAAGGGGAATGCTCAGCAGAAAGGTCTGGAAAAAACCCAGGGGAGTGACACCTTTCCAAGGCTGAGTATGAATGTGAAACCCTGTGTGTAAACAGGCAGTGCTGACAGCAAAGCAGCTTGGGCTGGACAGCTGAACACACACACACACAAACGTGTGCATGGGTGCACATAGTTACACAGAAACCTTGAGTCTTTGCTTGTTCTGAGGCTGTTAAAAACACTGTGCTATACCAAGTGTTTAGTTAAGGGGCACTATAGAGATTACTGGGGTTCCTTTAAATGTTAGTTTGGAGATTTAAAAAAAAACAAAACAAAAAAAAACCCAACTATTTTTTTTTTTTCCCACAGAAGCTTTTAACATGAGCAGATTTTAATAGTTACTACACAAAAGCACATCAGCAATAATTTCAGGCAATTTACCAGCAAGGTACCCTCATGGTCTAGTTTGGTTTGTGTAATATATTATGAGTGGTAGCCAGTGACCTGTGATGTGGCTCTTGACTTCCCAACTGTGAAGAAGAGACAGGAATAAGGACTAAAAATAATTTTGTTAAAATCTTAAGCTTTTACCGTGTCTCTAATCTTGATGTAGTATTGAGTTTCTGTTTCAGCAGTCAGTAATTGTAATTCTTTACCTGTCTGTAAGAATGATTTGTTTCGACAGCACACTGCCAAGAGCCAAGAATGCTTTTCACAGCTCCAGACAGTTTTCTGTATCAAGCTTAATGGTTGTAACGTTGTTTGCAAGAAAAGCTTCCAGAAACAGAGCTCTCAGGTGTCAACAGCTCTCTGGTTATAAAAGCAAAACCTATCCATCACTGCATATCCATAACTGATCAGAAAATTACAACCTGGGAAGGCTGTGCTGGTAAAAAGGGATGGGTTTGGGTGGGAGAAGGCACAGACCCAGCCAGGGACAGGATGGGGCCAAGCAGGAGCAGTGGGTGCAGCCACCACCTGGAGCTGGGTGGGTGTTACGGCTGTTGCACAATGGAGTGACTGTTTCCTACACTAACTGTACACCCTCCAGAAGGCTCATGATTTAGTACAAACCTTAAAAAAAAAAAAAAAAAAAAATTAATGCACTTAATGCTTTTGCAAGCTTAATAGTGCCTTTTGTAATATATTTTTTTAAAAAATTTTTGTTCTTTTAGAAGGTTTAAAAAAAAAAAAAAGTGGCATCCACTTCCTATGGACACATAAAACATAAAGTAGTTTTCCTTCTGGGCTTCCTGAACTGAACATACTCTGAAAGTTTCATGATTTGGTGCAACAGCACTCTGCTGTGGGAGAACATTCCTACTGAAAAATAAAAAAGGATTATTTAGCTCTTTCTGTATAATTAGGCCCATTTCCAAGATGCTGGACATAAGAAAGAGCCACTTCATGGAAATGGCTGTCATTCAGTACTACTCCAGACAGCTGGGGGGGAGGGGGGGACAGATTAGGGGAATGCCAGATTTTTAGGAGACATTTTAGAAAAAAAAAAAAAAAAGAAAACCAAAACCCAAACATAACCTGCTATGTTACCAAGTGCATTAACTGACTTTTTCATAAGGTTGGTTGTTTTCTTCAGTCTGGTTTTGATGTCACAGTCTCTGTGGTCTCAGGTTTTTTTTAGGTTCCAAATTCCTACGGAATATTCTAAGAGTTTGGGGGGGCTTATTTGTGGTTTTTTGTTTGTTTGGGGTTTTTTTTTTTGTTTTGTTTTAATTCGTGTTTATTTTGTTGGGCTGGTTTTTGAGTTCTGGTTTTTTTTTCATAATTTAATGTAAATGATGTCTTTGTCACTATGGAGAAATTACTCAGATGATGAGTAATTGCCTAATACCCTGTTAAAGCCAAATTAATGTGGTAAATTGCTGCGTGTGCAGCTGCTGTTCTCCACCCTGGTCCTTCTTCAGCTGTAACTTGGCAACATTTCCCTTTTGAGAAGTTTGTTACAGAGCCAGGAGACTGATACTTGCACTCTCGTTCTTTCACCTTTTTCCCTTTATTATGCTTTGGGGTTTTTTTTTTTAATATTTAAATGTATATTACTGGTATTTACGTGTACACACCCCTCACCCACTACCCCCACCTTTCATGTTGTAATTTTGTTTTGGTCAAGAGAGTATTTTTTTTTAAACTGTTATATAATGTGCATCAGTCCAGTTGTACTGCATCCTGAAGAGGTAATTTTTCTAACCATACATTTACTTCAGCTATTAAAAAAAGAAGTAGCAATTTATGTAGCAAGGTGATCATTCACAATTGTCAAGAAAGCTCTTCTGCACTGAGCCTGTGGAGACACTTTAAATCAGACTGCTATTGCTTAACTTGTGTTTTCTTAGCCAAAAGTTCACTTTTCAAAGTGCAAAAGATTAGTTGTGCTTTTTGTGTATATTTGTAATGACACTTGGTTAATTAAAAAAACAACCAAACAAAACAGTTACCCCACTTTCTCTTAAAAATTAAATGAGTAGCTGAAAGCATCACACTGTGTTTAGTTTTTGGTAAGAGCTGGGTGATCCCAAGCCACGGGTCAGCCCTTCCCAGTGTTCAGGGAACACACAACCATTCAGCTGAAGAGATAAGGAAGAAAGACAGACCAGTTCTTTTATTCAAAACTTTTAAAAAGTTAATAATAGACAAAAACTGGTAAATTAATTGTTACTCTCATTGCACCAATGAGACACTGTGATGGTTTCCTCTTGCCCCCACATACTTGCACTACACAATGATCATGGTGCCTACCAGCCCCACTTGCCTTGACATCATCCTGATGTAACAGTCCTGTTATCAACTTTGTCTCATTAAGGGTGTGTGCCCTAATTATGCTTCATACAGCTCTGACAGGAGTTTAGGGTCTCAGCAATATTCTTGGTGATACAAGAACCTGTAGAACAGGTTTATGGATGTTTGCTGTCCCACAGGATGTGCTCTGTCACCGGGGCAGACTCTGCATATGGTGACACCTTTCAACATTCCAGGTACTGAGCTACATTTCCTGCAGGAGTCTGGGCTCCCTCACATGAAACACTTCTGAGCCTCCCCTCAACCGTGACACCCCCTGCCCTGCCACCTCTATTTTTCCTACAGCAAGCCCAGCAATGTCAGAGCTGTACAGAGGAGCTACAGAGCCATTTATTTGTTTTTCCTGATACCCGTACTGCACATTTGGCCTGGAAAAGCCATCTCACAGGAAGCCATTCAGACAACAGCAGTTTTAAGCAGCAGTTTGCTCTGAAAGCACAGAATCCTGACCTGAAGAACCATGACCTTGAACTCAGCAGTGTCATTACTTTGAAAGCAAGGTATCAATGCACACAAATCAATGAGAGAAAGCAGAAACAAGACTCTACACCTCAGAAGTGCATGAGTCAGTAACTAGAAGCACTTGCAGAAGATCACTGCTTTTTTCCTGACCTTCCATTTTACTGCTACAAACCCATTCCTACATCCTTCAACAAACCAAGTTGCAGTTAAAGGCTTTACAAGACCAGAACAAAGTCCAGAATAGCTTTAAGGATTTCCTGAGGATGGAGGAACATTTAATATATGCAGTGGTTAATTCTAGCACCACAGCTCTGAGGCAAATGGGGTTTTACCCTCTTTGCTTTATGCTTACAACCTCTAGGCACTGTTTACATGAGCTTTTTGGGGGTAGTGGGGAACATAACATAAACATAAATCCTCAACAGCTTATAAAAACCAAACCCTTACTCCTTGGGCCTTGGAACAGCAGAATACTCTGTCACCTTTTTCAAGAGCTGAAAGGAGCTGGCTCATCTTCAGTTTTAGCTGCAGACTGATACAAGACTGTTCCTTCCAGTTCCCACACCAGTTTTCCTGCACAAGAAAAGTAACCACAGGAGCAAGATTTGGTTTAGAAACTCAAGGGGGCAAGGCAGGAGGGGAAGTTGGTGCTCTTGCAATGGCTGAGCACACAGACATTCAAACTCTTTGTATTCCACAGCTCAGCTTTGAGTTTTGGGGAATACTTGAGGACTGGAGAGCTTCAGGTTTACAAAGATTTCCTCTTTTCTGGACTGAAAGGCAGATACGAGCATGTATGGAGGCAAGGGGCTAAAAGACATTTTTAAAGATAGCATCACACCCCAACATAACAGAGAAAAGCCAAGTGGTACTGTAGCCAAATGTGTGAAGACACTGGAGGCAGCTCCTGGGCAGTCAGCAGTTTTGCTCATTCAGGTGCGTGTGATTTTCTCTGGAGGCATGAACCCTGTGTCACCCAATGTCCTCAGGGCCACTCTGCCATTGGGACGGATCACCAAGTGAGTGATGCTGCCATTGTTCAGAGACATTCTCAGCCAGCCCTCTGGGGGGAACTGCAAAGCTCTGGTTTAAAAAAAAACACAAACAAAAAAGTATTATTTATTCATAAACATTTACATTAACATGCTGCTTACACCATCACCTCTTGTGCCATATAAGGGGAAAAAATAATTGCTGGTCACTCTGCAACTTGCATGCAAATGCTCCCAGTCAGCCCTAGAAAAAATATTTTCCCTGTGCAATTGACAGGAGAACAGAGTGCTGGTAACAGGACCAGTGCCAATAATGCACTGAGCAGAGCCCAGCAGATGGGTGTGTTTATTGTACACCAGATTAATTCCACTCAGCAGATGGCAGAAGCTCCAACAGTCAGGGTGCTGGGAGCTCCCTGAGCAACCCCACAGCAAGCAGGACAATGGATGGCACAGGAGAGGATGGGCCAGCACCCCAATATCCTGGTGGCAAAGAGCACACCTGTGTGTGCACTGCTCTGTAGCCTCATCAACATGCAGGAAAAAACAAGTTGTCTCAAACATTTTTGTCTCAGACAGTAAGGAATAACTTGTGTTTGACTCTTAAGTCTTAAAAAAGCTGAGAAATGAAGTTAATGGCTCCAGTCAAGCTAGATCCAAAGGGAACAATGGATTGTGTTCAGCTGTGATACCAGACAGCCTGGGATGGAGGACACTGAAGAGAGGTCTCTGCTAGTTAAAAAGAGGAAACAGCAAAAAGAGCAAATGTATGGCTGTTTCAGAAAAAGCCTGTGCAGTAGAAAGAGATTCTCTTTTGGCACAGGAAAGAATATTCTGTTCACCTGATCAATAATTTCAAGTATAGCAATTCTGAAGAGCTCTAAAGCAGTCCACAGAGCAGACAGGCTGGCATTGAACTAGCTCAGTTAAATGATGCTAACTGAAATTGTAGGTATTGATCAGATTAAAGTTTAATCACATCTATCCTGCACAAGACAAATTATCTTACAGTGTTTTGTTGAGAAGGAGAGGAATAATACAGACTCAGCTGACTGGATACAGGGACAAAGATCCAGAACTGCTTTCTCCTTCATGAACAACCTTGATGGCAGCAGAGAGATCCACTCTCCTCTCTAATTCAATACTGGATGTTAATGCAAAAACACACTAACTGGAACATAATACAAAAACTTCCATTAGTAAAGATTCTCAGAATGAAACCAATCTTAAGTTGTGTAGGATCAAATTCCCTTCAGCTCAAAAAGACAGATGCTCTATTTGTTGCCTTTTCCAACAGCCCATAGAGGGACTGAGGTCTATGAGGTTTATGGGAAGCAGAAGCTTATGGTATTAAACAGACTGTTCGGACACAAAAAAAGGTTTAGAATCTCACCAATTTAGCCATTTTCACTTCATGATGAGAATGGAAGTGCTTTAATTTCCAGATTTATCCTCTATCTGCAAACTAATCCTGCAATGATGCTACAGAAGCAGCTGCTCACAGAGCAGGCACTGATCTCTAACCACTTCAGGCCAAATCCTCACCTCCTAGCTCAGCAGTGCCACAGACCACCAAACTCTCCTTCAGGAAAGGAGAGTGGCAGGGCACAGAGCTGAGTGTGCAACCCAACCCAACCCAACCCAACCCAACCCAACCCAACCCAACCCATACCTGCAGACAATGTATCGGATGACGTTGGCGTGGCAGACAAAGATCTCGTAGCTGTCTTCTTCCTGCTTCACATCAGCTCTGTGGATGAAGTTCCGAAACGCGGCCTCAATCCGAGCTCCATCTTCATAATACTGCTAAAGGCAAGAGGGCAGAATGGGGACACTGCACAGAGCAGCACGTGCCCTGCACCTGTGCAGGGGCTGTGTCTTCTGAAGAGTTCCTCACAGGGAAAACTCATGGTTAAGGACTGCTCTGTGCACTTAAAAAAAAAGTATGCAATTATCTAAGTAAGGGCTACGATTAAAAGCATCAGCTCAGGCACTGCAACTCACTGCAGTCAATAGAAAGTATATTAAAAAAAAAAAACAAATTCGGAAAAAAACCAAACAAAAACCAAACCAAACTTTTTTACTTCAAGTAAAAAGTTACCACAGCTTCTGGTTTCCAATGTGAGACTGGAGGGTCTGGTTCTATAGGTGCTCCCTCTCTCAGCAGATCAGTACTGATTTTTTTGACTCCTGAAATATTAAATACACATCCAGAAAGGACTTATTACTTTATGTGCCACTGCAAACAGGCCCACAGCTCTATGATCAATACATTTTCATATTCTTTCCACCAAGGAAGTCTTTCCCCCAACCCTGAAGACTGTTTTAGTCTACACACTTCTTCCTATCAAGGTGTGACCCTCTCCAACACAAGTGTTTTGTCACTGGAAGATGCAGTTTATTCCAGCTGAGAGCAGCCAGCACAGCTTGGCACAGCAAGCTGGGACTTCTCAGTCTGTTGTGCTTCAAAGAAATGCATTTGAAAAGATGTATGTCAGTCAGTGCTTACTGCTAGTTAATGCTAATTAGTGTTAATGCTACACTTTTGAAGCAAAATACTTATATTAATATTTTAGTCTACGATTCTAAGGAAGGATAAGTGGCTTAGGTCAGGTTTTTTGGGGTTGCAGGGCTGTGTGTGTGTTTGGGGTGTTTTTGAAGCAGGATATCTAGGAAAGCAAACACAGAATGGTTAAGAGACCTGACTTGCAGCTACTCATACCTGAATATCCACTAAATACCCATTATAGTCAAATATATTTAGTTTAGATTATGGTATGTCTGAACTAGAGGAGAAAAAAACCAAAACCCCACACAACAAAAACTCAAGCCAGAAAAATACAAAGCAAAACAAAAGCTAAAAGCCCACAATAAGGATGAACCCTGCACAGAACAAAGCAGCCACCCACCTGCATTAAAAAGAAAACCTTAAACCTTTGTGAGTGTGCCCCATCTTCCCCTGCACACAGGTTAGCAGGGCACACAAGAAGGGCCTGTATTAACCAGCCCACCAAGCATCACTACAAGAAATGGAGTTCATGATCCTCTTTCCTCCTGCACTATTGCCCCCTGAGGCTGAGGACTGAGCCAGTTCTGAGGACCTGTGACAGTCCTTGTTTACAAAACACTTGGGGAAAAAACAACCAGCAGAGTTCTACACAGCAGCACATACAGAGGAGCAGATCCCACTTGTATTTTAAAAGATAAAATGGAAACAAGCAGAATTAGCCTTGTTAGTTTCTTTATAAACACAGATACTCACACAGGGCTGGAAGATGGCTAAAAACAGCTCAGCCTAAACTCAAGGACAAACTTATGATTCTACTAGAAGCAGTTTTAATCAAACTCAAAATCAAAAGACAATGAAAAATTATGGGAAGTCACTTATCTGGGAGGTGTTTGCTTATGATTTCAGTTGTTTCAGTTGCTCTGGTCATGGAGGAGTAGATAATCTGATCAAATTTCAATCCCAAACTTGCCAGCCTGTGTCCAGTCAGTTCAGCCTGCTCTCGACCTCAAAAATGACATTATTAAATAAATAGGTGATACTCATGCAAGTGCTTCACATAAACTACAAAAAAAGTTGTCCAGCAGTTAATAAAGGTCTCCCTCAATGTCTGGTGGGGTTTTTTTTGTGTTTGGTTTTTTTTTTCCTTCCAGAAAGTAACTGGAAAACATTTTTACCAGAGTCTGCTTATTCAGATCAAGCTTATTGGTTTGACAATTTCAAGTTTTATTTTCATCAGCTGGAAAATTAACTGGGATTTTTAAAAAGACTTTCACAATAAATATACATATATATATATGTATACATATATATGAATGTATATATATGTATACATATATATGAAGTTTTCAGAGCCTTTCACTAAAATATAGAATATCCCTGCTAGCCCCATCTCAAGGGAGCCACTTCCAATAAAAGATGCTGCTGACCCAGGTCATCTGCCACCTCTGTGCTCAGGGAGCAGAGAGAAGAGGCTGTGTCCAACAGATGGGCTCTGACCTGACAGTGCATTTTTCATAAATTTCCCTCATCTTGGAACAGAAAAGAACCACAGCACTTGGATATCTTAGGGAAGGTTTTACCCCACCTTTCAGGTAGGTAGGTGAAAAGGAGACACTTTATGTAATTTAGCCAAGGCACAGGATGAGACAGGATTAAGATTAAGCCCTGTTACCACATTAAAATAGCACCTCAGTCCTGAAATGAGCATTTCAGTCCTGTTTGCACACTGGTGATTAAGTCTAGGGGAAAAAAAAGATACCAAACATTTGGCATCAGACTTTTAGAACCTCAAGCAGCACTGCACACTTTGCCCCTCAAAATAGTACTGGCATACATATAATCAAGAAGGAGTGTCCACTGCTTTTTAAGCACACTATTAAAAATACTAATTAACATCTGAGACCCAGTCACAGGATCATTTTAGATTAGCACAGACAGAGGTTATCCTCATTTCATGTAATTTATTAGAAACCGTGTACAGTAGCAACAGTGAAATGCATTTAGTAATAAACACTCCAACTGAAAGACAGGTAACTTTTTCATTCCATAAGGCAGTAAATTAACCAACAGAAACACACACCACCTTTTAAGAGAAATCTATCTCAAAGCTAGTCACAGAGCTAAGTTTAAAAGCCTTTGCCTTGGGGAATTGTCATCTGACATGGACATCTGTTTAAGCAGCCTCAGGATAATTGGAAATTTCCTTTGTGAAGTTTCTCTACAACTGTATTTTGAACTCTGCAAAGCATGTTTTAATATTTCCATTTAGAGGATGAAAAATGGACACAACATCTTTCTGCCACAAAAGACCCAGGCAGTTAATTAAAGTTTGGCAGTGAGACCCAAAACAGAGCTGAGTTCCATGAACACAGCAGCACGTGGAAGGCAGCCTTCCTAAAATGATGCTCCCAGCAGTACATACCAAGTGGGGTCAGAGTTCTGTCTTTATCAGCCCAGCCATCCAAATTATACTGGGAATGACGGATGAGGAATATGTGCCTGGTGGCTTTTGCTTTGTAGCGATTCAAGCGTGAGGCAAGTTCCTCCTCCCCAGTCTCTTCATTTTTCTTTTTGAGGTTGATAAGAGCCAGTGGTTCACGTCTACACAAACACATTTAAAATGCCATTTTTAGACAGGGCAGACTAAAAGGCAGAGGAATTTTACAGATGGGTAGTCCTGCCTTATTTCCAGATACAGCTGAAGTACTAAAAATTGACTGGTTAGCCATTAAGATCACAAAACCATTGTGTGAGAGCTATAAATAAAAGCCTGCATTAAAAAAAAAAAAAAAAAAGGAAAGAGTTAATGCTATAGGTTAAAAGGTGTAACTGACACACAAATTTGCTGTTAGTGACAGTGACCTCTCAGCACCCAGTTGGTCCAGTTTCTCCAGAGGACACCAGGCACACAGCCCCTCCCTCCCCCCCATAACACAGATTAGTGCCACAGATTTCCTGCTGCTGACACCAAGGCTGCACTATCCTTATCAACCCTGTCCAAACCTTCCACAGATTAGTCTCCTGGTCCCTTCTCTGCACTGATCCCTACCCCATTAATAAAAATCCTTTTGCTGACTCTCTACCTTGGAGAGTAAATCCTTTCCCTTGATCTCATACCTAAAGAACTTTTAATTAGACTCATACCAGATCTGAATACTTCTATTACTATAATTAAATTTTTCTGTTGAATTTTAATCAAAAATATAATTTTTATTCTGTTTGAGACAAAGTAATTTGGTCACAGAAAACTGCTGCTTCACACACGTCTACAGTTCACAGCACAGGTGGCTTTAAAAGGCCCTGTTTTTAGCATAAGCTGGTTTTTTTAATGTTTATGAACAGCAAAACTTTTATTACTGCTAAGACAAACACATTCCTTTAGGGCACAAACTCAGAAGCTGACAAATCCAGATTTCTGCATTCCCTTTTGAAAAGATCACCCAAAACCATAGCTAACAGAGCTTTGCTTAAGAGCAATGGCAATGCTAGAGACCATTTTTAAACCTAACAAAGGCATAATCTGTGACAGTGCCCTTCACACTTTTCCTCCAGGAAGTCCTGCACATCACTGAGACATCCCCATCAGCCTGACAAATGTTTCAATTCTTGTGGCATATTTTAAAATCCTGATATTTCAGCTTTATTTCCAATAAAACTATTTGGAAGAGCCACTCAGAAACTACAGGAAGGTACCTGAAATCCAGAAACGTAGACAATAATTCAAAGCTCTCCTCTCCCCCCATTTTCTCAGTTAACAGAAGCCTAATTACAGCAGCTTGCAGACTGTGAATGAAACTGTATCCAGTTTTACCCAATAACTGAGCTGTGCAAGCACCAGGGACAAGTGCAACACCCTAGCATCCTGTCAGATGATGAGGAAGTTTGAAAACAAAATACTTGCATTATTTGTTTCAGACTTGAAAAGCCACGGGTTGGTCAGCGTATTGCAGTATCTGATTATTTGTTGTTCACAGCTTTGTAAATCAATCCCCACCTCCTCCAAAGAGAAGGGGACAGATGCTTTGTGTATTTGTAAGTCACTGGACAACTTTTCATGTTTAGTGTTTCTGCCAGTCTCATCCAAAAATCAAAATTAAGACTTCAACCAGGTATACCCAAAGCCATCCCACACCAACTGGCAGACATCAAGCAGCAGAAAACAAAAACTGATCTGTGAAAATGTGTTTACACAACATCCTGTCTGCACCACCATGATGAATGATAATACAGGACACTGTCCTTCACTGCTGCTAAGTGCTACCTAGATATACTTGTTCAGGCAACTGTGACAGCTACATCACTTATAGCACAATTTACAAGAGACTGAAAGTATTTCTGAATCCCTGAAGAAAAATCAACCATCTAACAGAACCAGAAACACCAGGATCTTCAGTTAAACAAGAAGCCTTAGTACAAGTGTAACCTTATTTAAAGTTTTACTTCCATAATCAGGGTCTACATAATCCTATTTATGTAAGCATTTGATTCTGTAATAGCTAAAAAATCAAACCAGGATGCATTATACAATAAAAATGTGTCAACGCTTAGGGATGGATTTACTATGATTAAACTGGAGCCTGACATAAGTCTCCCCAGGGAGATAATTCTACCAGATGGAAGCTAAATGAGCCAATGCCCCATACAAACATTTGCCCATTTTAATTAAAGAATCAGAAAAAAAAAAATGCAGTTAACCCTTGGCTGAATACATTTCAAGACCATGAAGAACGCAACGAAGGTTCAGAGCAACGTCCCCTTTACAAGGGGTTAAGAACACTTCACTTGCAGTTTCAGGGGGAAGCTTTGGCCTAAACATGCCCAGCACGTGCCCACGCTTCGCCTTTAATGAACAAACCCAAAAATATGCAGCCACAAAGCAGCACTGAGGGATGCTCCACACTGCTCAGAACAAGCGGGCACATCTCCTGCCCAGGGTGTGGGTTCCCCACAGGCCCCGGCTCTGCAGCCCCGCTGGATGCAAGCGGGACCCAACCAGAGGCCCGGGCACCCGATGAGGGGAGAGCCTGGAACTGGAGGCAGAGGGGGGACATCCCTGCAGGGGGGCTCCGGACCGTCAGGAACTGCCAAAAATACCCCGGAGTTTCAACTATCCCCAGCTTTGAGGCGTTCGCCACCTCAAGTTTCACCTGGAGGCGAGGGCTGCTGGCTCCGTAGCCCCGGGCTCCGTCCCCTCAGGGGGATCCCCCCAGCCCTGGGCCCGCAGGCTCCGGTTCCTCTGAGGGGGCTTTCAGGGCACCTCCCGCAGACCCGGGGGATCCCTCCGAGCCCCTCCCTCTCCAACCTCCCCGTCCCCACCCGTGGGAGGGGAAGGCAGACTCCGGCACCGCAGCACCCACCTGTCCCAGTTGCTGTCCCAGTATCCGCCGGTACCGGCGGGTCTCTCGATCCAACCGGGAGCCGGCGGGCAGGAGGCGGCGGCGGGCGGCAGCAGCAGCAAACCCGGCGGCGCGGCGGAGGCGGGGGGAACGGAGGCGGCGGGAGAGCCCCCCGGCCGCGGTTCGGCGTCGCCACCGCTGCCTCGGGCCGGCTGCTTGCCCACGGCCACGGCGGAGAAGAGGACGGAGCCGCCCGCCAGCCCGCAGGCTGCCAGCGCCAGGGCACGGCGGAACGACATGGCGCGAGACCCTGCCCGCGTGCCCCCTCAGCCCCGCCGCCGCGCCTCAGCGCCCCGCCCCGGACGGAACGCGGCGTGGGGCAAAATTCCTCCGCGAAGGCTCCCGGGAGGGAGGAGCGGGGAGTCTCCGGCGGCTCTACCCGCCCTGCCCAGCCTCGCTGCGGGGAGGCTGAGCCCCTCTCGCTCAGCCGTGGCCATTAGGACACCCGGGCGGTGCTCGGGGACCTGAAGACGGCGAGGCCTCAGCCTGGGGCCTGTCCGCGGGGCAGCCCGAGCTCCGTGTCCCGCAGCCGGGCTGCTTGGAGCCCCGGGCACCGGGAGGAGCGGCTGAGCTGCCCGGGCAGTCGCGCACAGATTTCTGCGGAGCTTTACCCCCCTCTAGTGCAGGTGCCAGGGTGAGAGCTCCCTTGTAGGAGCTGGAGGTTGTAAATGTGATGGGTGAAACCCACGCTGTATTTAGCTACAAACTCTGAGCTGGCTCGCATGGGAATCAGCCTCTTGCAGCCATCAGAGGGAAGAGCGAACCGGAATTTTTTGGGATACAAATGTCCCAGCAGAGCCGAGCTGGCCCAGGACAGGGTCCCAGCTCGGGACAAGGGAACAAGGCTGGGCCCTCTCCTGCCTCCACGCTGCTCCTCACCCTACCAGGAAATGGCCTTCAGAATCAGTATCCCAGTGACAGAAGCTCTGTGGTCAAACTGGAACGTTAATTACTTGTGGGTCAGCAATGGTGCTGTCTTAACAACAGAAGCCCTGGGGAAAGCAGCACAGAGAGCACCTTCTTCCTCAGCTGACACCCTGAATTCAGTGCTGATTTCTAACTGTTAAGTTCAGCAGCTTGCAAATGTTGCCATAAATTGTATTGAAACTGAGTCTCGGCAGATTTTACAGGTGCCATTATTAACGGAAAAATATTTGCATATATAACTATGCATTCTTGTTCCCATCCACCTGTTCGAATTCACCTCCCACAATCCCCACAGTACAAATTGCACCCATTCCCATTATTCCACTAATTAACCAGCTGGGTACACGGTTTCCCACTGCCAGTTTGCAACCAGTATGAGTGAATCCAGAACACCTGAAAACCGAGTCTGTGCCCTCCCCCAAGCACACATCTTTTATGCTTCATGGGGCTCCTTTGCTCTGCAGTACTTAGAGCAGAACTACAAGGATGCTGTGCCATCCCAAAAGAAAAGAGTCTTCTTGCTAAAGAAGTTAAACCACTTCCCAGCTGAGTGTCTTTCCCCTGTCCACCACTTTGTGTCTCTGTCTCACACACCCACGGTGCAGGCAGAGAAATAGATCTGCCTGTATTAAAGGTCCTTTGGTTCTAGGACATTTTATAGATGAAAATTTACATTTCCTACAATCCCTGATAAAACCCTCAGTTGCTGGAACTGAGTTCTAAAATCAAATGGTTCAGTTTGAAATTTCAGTGCTATTAAAAGTGCATCAATTGCACAAATATTCTGACACAGGAGGTCAAAATACCAGTAGAGACACAGTCAGGTTTCTCAGGTGCCTGACAGTGGCACCAACCAATACCAGGGCTGAACTGAGCTCACTGCCAGAAAAGTTTGAGACTGTTCTTAAGCAATAATCAAAATGGTTTCCTCAGCAAAAAATGCATTGCTGAACATCTGGGCAATCTCATTGTTTTGTAAAACTTGCCATTCAATTAGGTAAAAAAAGATCTCTAAAAACAATCTGTTGCAGGTTACCACTGGCTTGAATATACAGTCCTGTGTCACATTAATAACTATTTAACTTCTTGCTCTTTTTTTTTTTTAATATGTAAGTCCATATTGCTACTATTGTAATCCAATTTTATTGTGTTCATCTGTGAGCAGAAAATCCACCTAAGAGGATAAAAACCTGCTGATGGTACCCCACTAATGGAATTATTCTGTTAGCTAAAACAGAAAAGCCTTGTGCTGATGATGCCCTAGATCCAATATTCAGGGATGATTCCCAGGGGGTTATCCCTGGTTAGCTGCAGAAATACCTTCAAGCAAGGTGCCCAAAGTAAGGGTGGCCTCTTAACTGTGTTGTGACCAGAACAAAGCATAAAAGAAGTAAGAAAGCCAAATGGCTGGCAGAAAAATCAGTTCAGATGTGGCCTGACAAATGGTGTCGCTTTGCCCCAGGAGGCAGAAAATCCTTGTGGCAACAGCAGGCACAAGGGCAGCCCTTGGGGTTGACTTAACTACATGAGGAATACAAAGAACTTCTGTTTTCTGCATGGGACCTGAATCACTACAGGGATGAGTCACTGTTTGGATGTTTTACCACCAGCCACGGGGAGAGCAAGAGCAAGTCTCTGGCCTACAATTGGCAAGCTAAATTTATGAACTTTCAGGCATTTTTTTTTTTCTTTTTTTTTAACAAACCAAAACGAGTAATAAAGGCAGACTTGAAACAAGAAAAATGTGGTTTTGAAAAGCCTTTTCCATGACCCCATGTGCATCCAGTCACCACGTATCACCTTCCCAGTGTAAATTTAAAAATCTGTAAATTTATTCTTGAAAGAGAGAGGGAAAAAGGAAATGTCATTTGATCCAGATATATTCAGACATCTACTGTGGCCTTACAGCTGGCCTTCTAAAAGGAAATATTGATGTCATCCTGGCCTACTAGACCCAGCATAATGTAAATGATACACTAGTTTAAACTTTTGGGATATAAATTATGACACTTTTGGTTAAGCATGAGAGAGGATTACTTTTAGACAACTCTGTTTTGCATGACTTGACCAGTTAAAAGGCTTTGAAACAGATACTTGCTTCTTGACTATAAGCAACTGCATCACCAAGGGGTAAGAACTGTGTTGGTTAAATACAGCACAAAATTTAGGGAGATTTTGGCGTGAAAGAAAATCTAAATACATATCTGTGAAACAAAAGACTTATAAAAACTAAAATATTTTTTTAACTGGTAAACTAGTTTTTTTCATACAGCCTCTAGCACTTTCATGAAGTAAACACATTCAGTTCTGCCCCTGAAGTCATACTCATGAAACTAAGGGTTTATAACAGCAATACTAACACTGCATTATCTAATGTAATGTCCTAATAAATAATGCTTTATCATACCAGAAACAGAAAGGTTTAATTTGAAGCAGATGGTCTAAGGAATGGAAATGTAGGCAAAGTATTTTACTGTCATCACTATTCAGGAAAAAAAGGGCAATTTTATATTACTGCCTAAAGGATGCACTCCCCTCCCAAGTTTTTTGTCTTAGCCAACAGTAAGCTTTTCTTTTGCTGATGAATCACAGGTGCTGCTGATAGATCACAGCCACGAAGCAGAACTCAGGCATTTTCCCTAATCCTGATTAGCAAGAGAGGATTCACTTTTGCAACAGCTTTGCTGCTTTTGCAATGTTCAAGTGCTCTGTCTTTAAAGTATTTTCTTTACTGTTATTATGGTTTTGTTCTATGTTTTAGGAAGGAAAATAAATTTGTAGTTGTTACAGACTGATGGTGTTGTCTTCTGCTTAATTTGAATTGGACAGTAACAGTCACTACTAAGAGCTTAATATTTAGGTACCACAGTCTGAGCCCTACACTCAGCTCTGCTTTTAGGTTCATTAGCAAACTGATGAAAGACCTGACCTGCCAAATTCTATTTGGAGGAAAGAGGGTAAATCTTACTCTGCTTGCAAAATCAGCTGAGGTACTGTGATGTACATAATTACACAGTTTAGGAGATTTCTAGTTTTAAAAACGTATTTAATGTTTCAAAAGAAATATAAAGACAAAATTCTAGCTCCCCCCAAATGGATCTCTTACTCACTGTCAGAAGCTGTTTCAGATATTCCCTGCTTTGCTTCAAAAATAAAAAAAACACCCTTGGGATGAACTTAGGACAGGCTATCTAAACCTTGTTCCTTTTTTTTTTTTTTTTTTGGAAACAAGCATTTAAGTACAGTGTTTTCACATGCAAGCAGCATTGAGGTTGGGATGAAACAGTGTTTTGGAAAGGGATGTTAACTACAGGTCTGGAGAACCTGTAAGATAGTCAGCCACATATGTGACATTCTCTGCTGGTGACAAGGCAGAAATAGCAGCTGCAGCTCAGATTTAGCTAGATGAGCTTTCCAAACCCCACTCCCATTTCAGAGACACTGAAGCCCAGACAAAGTGAAGGACTTGCTTAGACTGCACTTACCTTTAAATACATTAATACCTTATAATTATTGTGCCAGTGTTTATAAAACCTCACACTTTTCAGGAGAAATAATGAGCCTGACAGTTTTTTCTCTCAGGTTTGGGGGTTTGGGAGAGGTAGGATTTTTGTATTTTGAGCTCTTCTCTGCCATGCAGAAGTAATTTATTTTTTCCCTATATCAAGTGAAAAACTCAGAATCCTCCATACATAAGTGTTTAGTTGAGACTTCAGGAGCTTGGGGCCTTAAAAATTCCAAGCACTGAGATCAGTCCAAATAACTTGAGAAGTAGGAAAAGTTAATGGGATATTCAACTGTTTAAACACAGATGTGCTCTCAGTGTCTCATTACACATTAGTCACTATCTAGTAAGATTGGTATAAAGCCAAGAGCTAAGAATTCTTTTAATATTAATTGCTGCTCTCTTGATTTACTGTGTGATGAACACTTCAGTAAAAAATGGCCAGAGAGAGCCTTGTCCTGGGTGTTTTACAGAGGCTGTGTGAGCACAGGCTCCTTTCAGACTCTGGATGAATTTCACAAAGTGTTCACTGGGTTTATGTCTGTGGGTAGGATACCAGTGGAAAGAGGAATTTGTCCCAAGTGATGGTATTTCTCAATAAAAAAGGGATATAAAGTACATTTACATGACTGATGAGACCCTGAAATAGCCTTCCCTCTGCTAACAGAGATGATGAGCAGAGCATCAGACTGAGCAGTGCTTTCTCCTGACTGTAGGGTCCTGAGCCATTGCCTCCAAATAAGAGGATTTAGTACAGTTCCAGTATCTGTTCAGGATTTATTTTTGCCTGAAAACAAAACTGGAAGTTCAGAACTGAGGAAACTGAGTCTAATCTCAGTTGTAACCATCAGCACCTGGATCCTGTGGAAGTATTGCAAAATTCCTTTATATAAAAAAGAAGTATAACCAAGACCTGTCCTACAGCATAACACACTGCCACAGCCTGAATCTCACATAATGATGCTATTTCACCTGAGAAGTTGAGGTTAGTTTTTTTATTTTACTCAACAAGTAAAAAATAATGGGGAGAAACTTCTCATATTACAATACTCATTACTACTCATATTATCCTCCTGTCTCTTTCCCAACACTAATAAGCACAGGACCTAATTATCCCCATTTATAAATAACTTTCTTCATCCTATCTCAATCCAACAATGTTTTGGCAGGCATCCTCAGCAGAGGATTTGAAATTACATCCCTGCCAAAAACTATTGCTGCTGATGAATCACAGCACACACAATTGAAAGGCTTTGGTTGCTTTTATAAATATCTGTTCACATACATATAAATATAATTGCATATATGTGTGTGTATGTACAGCAACTTGGTACATAGAGACCAGCCAAAATGGCATGGTGGCTTTTTCTCTCTTCCAAATAATGTTACTGAGCTCATTCAACCAAATTTCTGCTCATGTATTCATGCATTTCCTAGGGAAGTTTTAAGGACACTCAGGTGAAAATCAGCCCTCTGCATTGAGCTACTCTGACCACAATAGTTTAACTTATCAAAGCCACCAGCTGTAGGACTCAAGAGATTAATTTATTCTTGAGCATAGAATTAGGCAGTCACAGAGCACCCAAGAAACCAGGCTTCAAAAACCAATGTCAGCCCAGACCAAAGAAAGCCCCGTGCTAGTAGCAGAAGAGTCAATGCTGTGCTAAGGTTACCTTTGTTGCTTTTCTCTCTGTCCAATGACAGAGTTTTCACAACATCCTGTGGCAAAATAATCTACTTTCTTGGAAAGGCTCTGCCTTGCATTTTCATTCTGCTTTTTGGTAATTTCCTTTAGTGCTCACTGTTTCTTGTGCTGTGGGATACAGAGATACTCATTCCTTGTTTGCTTCCTCTGTGGCATTAATCATGTCACTTATCAGCTTAAAACCAACTGGCTTCAAGAGAGTTCTTGATGGGAGATGGTCCAGAGAAAAACTTGAGGAGAGTTGTTTTTCTATCCTAACTGATCTATCACTACCACTTTATTGGTGTAATCTGGTGTGATTTACCAGTGACTTGGCTTCAAAAGGAAGGAATGTATGAAAATTACTTAGCTGAAATCAACTGTGGGTTCATCAGCTAAAATGATTGTTGCTATTAGTAGTGATTCATGCAGAATTCTTCTCAAAATATTAGCAAAATCCACATTCAGCAGCCATTGCTGTAGTAGTAGCTGAAATACACACTATACATCTTATGCAAGTTTTTTGAATCTGTATTTCAGATCTATAAAATCTTACATCTTAAAAATAAAGAGTAATAAGCAGTTTCCTGTTGCTCTGGATAGGGTTCATGTTTTGTAATCAATTTAATATGTCATATAAAATATAACTTTAAACTGTAAACTGCCCCGAAAAAAAAATTACAGATTTTTTTTCTTGCCAACTTCAACAATTTGGGGAATTCCTTTTACAATGCTTCACTCTGTTTTTTTTTGTTTTAAAGGTGCATTTGATAGACACATGGCATCGAAAGATGGGTTGCTACTTACAATTTAAAAATACTTTTTATGATAAAAGTGTTCCTCCAAGATAAGTGCAGAGGAAATGCCAGAAACTAATGGCTGCCCTGTGAGGACATCAGTCCAATTGGACTTCTCCCTGCCAGTCTGCCTGCCATAAGGCTCTAAATATTTGTTATTACTCTGGGAGTATTGAGTAAAGGACCATAATAACAAGGAATTATTTCTGGACTAATAGAGGATATTATTTCTTCTTTAATATACTTCATGTGCTATGAGTACAGTATTGTAGATAAATATATATGTTTCTGTAAAATGTTAAAACAGACTGGAATGAATAAGTTTTCTCATGACAACATAGCAGCTTAGTCCTCACTCTAAGAACAAGTCAAAGGCTGTATTTCCTCAGTAGCCATGTGAATGGAACTCAGCTCTCACTGTGTTCTGTGCCACAACAGCACATTGCAGTGTCCTCCCCTTCTGAGGACACTCCCATCCTACAGCTATTTCTTTTACTGTATTTCTGCTCAGTAATATTAGTTATATTTTTATATATAGATACAACGAGTGCAATAAGCAGGCAAGAAAGAGAAAAATTTCTTAAGGCAACAAAGCGTATGGTCTCTTGGAATGAGGATTGTGCTATGTGGGTATTATGTAGAAAGTTTGGATTATAAGAAAATGTGTAGGAGGTCAAGGGAAGGACCAAAGTATAAAAGTTTACTAAAGCAGCTCTCCAAAGTCAGTGTGAAAGACCAAAACTACTGTCAGCAATCTCCATCACACAAACACCCAAAAACTTCTTCCCCCAGAATATGTCCTGGGGTGATGCTTTCATTTAAGGTTAAATATGCCCCAAATCTGTCTTGGTGCTCCTGGATACCTATGGGATGCATCTGCTTGGCTCCAGCCACCCTGCAGAATGATAGGGTTTGAAAGTCTCACAAACACATTTGTGAGGTCAGGAAGTTGCATTCCCATCTGGCCAGGAGCAAAGAGGCACAGAAAGATGTACGAGTCAGCAGTAACTTGTGTGGAGCCAGGAACCTGTGCCAGAATGCCTGAAACCCATTCCTGTGATTTAAGTGCAGAGCAGGGGTCCAGCTGGACACCTCACTGGTGCATCTCTTACTGAGAACCACAGCTTAAGGCTGGGAAACTGCCAGGAAGACAGCAGTGCAAAGCATGTGCATTTTTGTGGCCAACAAACAGAGCAGTTTGTCTGCATTATGTCACAAGGTGTCTGAAAAATTAGTCATAGCCAAGTACCACCTATCTCTAACTACTTCTCTGTTTTAAATTTTTTTAAAAAAAGAGTTGTTTCCACAGAAGCCACTTTTCTCTCTCTAGATAAGATCCATTGTCTGAAGCTTTACAAAAGACCCTGATTCACATCTAGCTAGAGCCACGAGTAATGCACCCCTGTTAGCAGAAAAAAACCAACAAACAACACTAGGAAGGAGTCAGTTTGCCCATCTGAAAGATTTGGTGAAATCCTGTCAGTGCCAGTGGGGTCAGAAGAGTCTTCTTGTCACAGCCAAGAGCCAGTTTTCTCAAGGCCACTTGTTTGAGGCAATTTCCTATAGTATGACTAACATTTATGCTTGGCTCCTCCTCCTGCACCTCACCCTTACAGGGCTGAACACTTGGGTGCTCTCCAGTATCCCTCATGTCCTTACACATCCTTCACTTCCTCCCAGTTTCCATTACTCCTTCCCTTCTCTCTGAATATCCCTTAAAATGGTGGGTTATCCTACCAATATCCCATAGCCTGGAACATAACCACTGGCAAAAATACTGTTTCCAGTAATTTTATTTGCTTACACGTATTTTTGCTTTTGTATTTTGCTGTTGGTACAACTGTTTTGTTGGGGTTTTTTCTATCCACATATATCAGATCCATTTAAAACACTTCAGATAGGGACACCTGTAACTAGTTGCACTTGGATATATGTACCCAGGTATGTATACATTATATACAGATAGGCATGATATATATACATGTATATATACACATATATAAGGCACTGTAAAATGTACCATCACTTCTATAGGACTGTTTTTAATCTGTAAAAATAGATCATAAGTCTTCATATAATTTGAAATGTCTAACTAAGATATTTTTAAAATGTTTCAGGGTTACAGAGACATCAGCTGTGAAATAAGCCCTACTTTAAAATTCAAGTTATTATGACATGATGAACAAAACCTATTTTGACTGTAATTATGATCTATTTATTATATAACTGTTCCTCTCTTAAAAGATATATTCACCTGTATAAATAGTTTCATTTGTCTCTCCTTATTATGTTCCAAAATGTGAACTGAAACTTGTCCTGCAGAATAAAAAAAGAACAATAGTGGAGAAATGAATACAAACTTGGATAATTTATCTATTACTTAGACATCACTCTAAGCTAAGATGTTTTTAAATAAAGTATTCTAAGCCAGATAATGAGCTAATTTAATTCTCTTTGATACAGCCAATATAAATGGAGCCTGGTGAGCACATTTTTGGCTGTTTTATAAGGTAATCTCTGCCATGTGAAGCCATGACAGCACAGAAATATGGCTGGCATTTATAATGAACATGCCTGAATGGATCCTTGCTTAATGTAATTAGCCTATATATGCAAATCATGACATCAGAAATCCTGCAGCAGCTGCTGTTGGGAGGGCTGGGCAACTGTGTGTGTTACAAGCCAGTCTTACAGATCAAACAGCTATATTTTCAAAGAGCAGAAACAAATACAAAGATGAAGAAATATTAAAAATTGGACACATTTCAGATGAATAAATCCAGATACCCTGGATAGAACAGTTCATCAAATATCAATATAACATTTTTCCACAGTTACTCTGTAGCACTGTTTCAGAATTGTGCCAGACCACAGGATCGTTATTAACCCCACAACTTTAATAAGAACCAGTAAAGAAAACTTCATTGGTGTTGTTTCATGGACCACTTACTGTGGCCACACCAGCATGATCGATTGGAGACACTCTTTTAAAGACTCAGCATATTTTCTACTCTACTGTAAGCACCTTGAAAATGAGAATTTACTTGCAATCACTTCTTTTAATATTTTGCCACCTGTAGATTTTGAACTGGACTGGCTTTTCCAGTTCTACTTTCAGTTCACGTTTTGCACAGGTAGAAGTGAAAAAAGGCAGTGTACCATGAACCACCTCAGCAAACTAATCCATCTCAGGTGTAACTCATCAGGAAAATCCAGACACTTGAAAACACTGAAGTGACTCAAAGTTTTAAAAAATATATATATGTATTACGAGAGCCACAAAAAAGGTTACAGACAGAGCTCCACAAAGCCTGCACGGATACATTCCAACAATTCAAGGTGGCAGAACAGGTGAAATACAGACCATAAAACTGTTCAACGTTAACTTTCCAGACTGTCAGAGACAGCAACCTTGACCCCATCTTTCCCACACACACACAAAAAATATTGAATATCTATATATATATATATATCTATATATCTATATATCTCTAGTCTGGACCACAGATATAGTCCAAAGAAAACCACATTGCAATTTCCACATTAGGCTTATAGGAGAACAGGCATCATCTGAGGAACGTCCATAATCACTCCCAGGAGGTGATTATTTAGGCCAAGTTGACATAACATGATGTTTGGTTTGCAGTTTTAGAACAGCAACACAACACAGTCTGTGTGCTGCACATGGCTACTCACACATAGCTCTGTGCAGCCCTTAGAGCTGACTTTAACCAAACTAATTAATTACATTTGTTTTGTTTAATTTAAAAAGAAAATGAAAATGTCAGATATTTAGGGCAGTTCCTGCTATCACCTTTCTTAAAAATTCAGGACTTGAAGACTTCTTTAATGTACTTGCTTAAAGATACATTTTGAGACTGTATTAATGATCATCAGGAAAATAGGCCACCTGAGGCTTTTCCCTTGTTCACTTCAGGTTATGTCTGCATCCAGTTTTAAAATAGGAGGCCAAATGCTGGCTGTATACCAGTGCAGGATTTGGCCCAGAGTTTCAAAGTCTTTGCTATTCAGACTATCCTATGAGGTCAACAAACAAAGTAGTAAAAAAAGAAAATATTAAGGCTTCAAGTAAAAATATTTCCTCTCTCTCCCACCCATGTAGTAAGGTACATTTAATTTCATAATACTCAATATATTATACAATTAAAGATACAGAGATCCAACTTTTCAAGGCAGATTGTACTACAATGAAAACCTGGAGGCTAAGTGAGAGTGTATGAACAGGGAACAAATGGCTAATAAAATGCAATATGCAATGAAAACCGATGCATAAACTAAGCAAACACTACTGTTGTTTTTTAAATAAGTAATACAATCCACAACTAAAAAGAAAAAGATTTAAGACTTCTGAAACACGAAATAAGCATAACAAAAATAAAGAAGCTACTTTGCAAGATTTGTTAACTTGTGCTGGATTTTCATGGCTGATCCCCACCTATTGTAAATTAGCATCACTAAAATGAGTGGATGGAGCCACACCAGTTTACACCAGCAGAAGATTTCGCCTGCTGTTTTTGTAAAAAATCAGACTCTATGGGCAGAAGAACCTTACTGCTGATCTGTAAACTGCTTGAAGAACCATACTTTAACACGGGATGGATTCTGCTCCAAAATGAAGCCTAATAAATAGGTCCCCAGTCCTGCAACAGGAGGTATGGAAACAGACACTTACATTTATGAGAAAACAGCTGCATGTTCAGTGCCTTGGTGGGAAAGGAGGCTGGATTTGCTGCACGCAATCTCCTGCTTAGATTATTCTTTCAGAAGATTTGAATAATTTACTCCAGGCTATATGCACTGAATTACATGCAAACCTCAAAAGGAAAAGAAAATAAAATACTTTGGTACCATTGTAAACCTATTAATAAGTCGAATATTCTTCAACTGTGGGCAAAACTACTTCCAAAATATATAATCCTTACATCTGAACCTGTAATGACACAGTGCATTAATTTTTTCCTCCCTTTCCCCTTGTGAACTATGCCTAAACAACCCTGGATATTAGTGCTTTATACACACAATACTGTGTTTAGTCTTACTGAGAAATTCTCTCATGAACTAATGTAGTTAACTTCAAAGGCTCTTTGGCCTTTCAAGTTCCTCAGTAGCTTTTTTGTTTATAAATGCAGGAGAAAGAATGATCAAAGTGAAGCATCACTGGGATGCAAATCTCAAATATTACATTGGTGCAAATTTTCAGCCCTGCTTGCATGAATTTCATGTACATATTCAAAGATTCATGATAAAATGTGCCCTTGCCTAGCTCCCTAGCCCAAATTCAGTGTGTCACAAATCCCTTTTTCAGGGCTTACATATGGCATACATGATACTTTAAAAACAAGTAAATCTTGTGATACTCTATGCACCAGAGTGAATTCCAGTCCTTGAGGAAGTACTGCATCTTCCTGAGGAGTTAAGATGAGGGTAGAATTGCAGATTATTAACAGTTAAAGATGGAAGAAATATATAAGGCCATCTGGTCTAGCCCCTTGCCCCTCCAGGTTCACGTCTTACAGAATTTTTTTTAAATTAATTGTCCAAATCTAGTTTGACTGTCCTAAAAAGTCTCCAATACTCTGCCTTGGAAGACTATTCCACTGCCCTTTCCCCTCCACCTTTTTTGCCTCATTCTAAATGTAAACCGTTGGCTATCAGTGACAACCTTTTGATTTGCCTTTGGTTTTACATCTTTTAACTAATAATGCATTTGTAAAATTATGATACTCAGTTTCCCTTTCATTGCTTAGCCAGTAATATGTTTTTAGCCCTTTAAATCTTCTCATCAGCCAGCCTGTGCAGTCTTTTAATATGTATTGCTCCATCTGTACCTGATCCAGTTGGCCAGCATCTTTTTGGTACCACTGTACCTCAAACTAAATACAATATCCTACATGCCAGTGAGCAAATCTGCATAGAAAGACTATTGCTGCTCTGCTCTGCAATGTCCCAACAGGAGGCATTTAAAATATCACCAAGGCTAAATAAAATGCACACTGATTTCTAGTTCACTGTCTCATAACTTGCAGTTGCATTGCTTTCCAGGTTTCTTCCTTCAGGCAACACAGACATTACACAGACAGATGATGAGCTTTTCTCTTTTCTTCAACCTTCCTCTCCAAAAAATGAAGAGATATACATGGGACATAATAATCATGTATTGCAGCAGATGTCAAGACTTATCAAATCAAAAGATAAATTTTAGCCAGGAAAAACTGAGGTCAATATTTGCCTTGTGGAATAATTAATCTCAACAAGCATGAAAATAAATAAGATGTTATCAACATATTCTGAATTGCTACCAACTAGCTGGAGAGCCCTCCATTATAGTCAAGGACTGAAAAGGAATCAACCCCTTGAAACAAATATCCTGAAAAATTATTAATTTAGCTCTCTAGTCAAAACTATCCACCAGGAGAACCAGGTGGGAAGTTGAGGTTTCGTATGCTGACTGGCTCAGTGATGAATAATAATTTTTAGTGACTTTGGTAACAGCCACTCAGGATATTCTCAATTGCACACATAATCTGGCTAGTTTGCATTGGTTCAGATCTCAGTACTTTTTACTTCTGAGGTGGTAACTGAGTGGGAAGGAGAAGGAGACAAGGAACGGAGAAAAGAAAAGAAAAATTCCATTTGTCTCAAAATTAGCTTTGTCAGAGTCCTTTGTGACAAAATTAATGGACCACTTGCTTTCTTATAGTAAAGCTGTCTTTAAATCCACAAAGTAAGTAGTTTTCTGGAGACAGGAAAAGGAAACCTCAGAATGTTAAATACATTTGATTGATATTATTTTAAAAAGCTGCTCCCCAGGAAAAAAAAAAACCAACCAAATGGAAAATCCTTTGACTAACAGTATTGAAGACCAGAGGGAATGTGCTAGTAATTAGGCAGACAGAAAATTTATATCCCTTAGATGTATGCTTGGCTCAGTTACACACACTATAAACTTGACAGATCTTGATAACCTTGCTGCAGGATTACACAGCCTGCACCAGGGCAAGGCAGTAAACCATGTTATTGCCTGGATCCAACAGGTAGTAAGGACTATGCAGGCAAAGCAGCTGACAGTTGTTTAAAATATGTTCCCATCCATACATTTACTTTCTAATCTGGTTTAGTTTGTTTCCGAGTCAGAAAAGCCTTTAAAAACCAGAGGGAGCAAGAGGTCAGAGTGGAAGATCCTTACTGGTGTTGCAGTCCTTTTCCATGAGAGACGAACACGCGCGCACACACGCACACACAATTTCACACACAAGGAGGCAAATGGCAAACAGTGCAAAGCTGTTGCTATCCTTTCTCCTGCTCTTGGGACCACAGAGCAGGGAGATTTTTGAAGACAACATGGCATTTGGGATCCAAGTGCCCTTGCCTTGCTCCCTCCCAGGAGGAGGAACCCAACCTGCAGCGCCTGGGGGACACGGAGCAGTTCTCGCACCCACAGACCGGCCAGCACAGGGAGCCTGCTTCCCACCTTGGTAGGGAAACAACAGTTGGGCCTCTCTTGACTCCTGCTGGACACATCACTGTCCAGAAGAACTGGGAAGGGACAAGGGAAAAACTCAATAATCCTGGACTGACTGTACTTTTTCACAGCACAACGAGCACACAACAGGTTTGTTGGACAGACGCACGCGCAGCGGCTTTTGCGCTCTCCCGCGTTAAAGAAATCTGCTCTGTGTTTGTGGTGTTAGGTCATAGCCAGTTCCCGTCTGTTGGTTCAGGAAGAGTCTGATAGACTGTACAATTTTATTCCCTCAGGAATAAGGCTGCAGCTGGTTTTTGGCCAAAAGCGAAAGATGAAAACAGAAAAAACCCAAAACAAGAAAAGGAGAGTGGCCGGCTGCTGCTGCTCCTTCTTTGTTGTTATTTGAGTCTTCACAGTGCTCCTAGCTTCATGGCTGGCTGAGTGGATGGCTCTATTTTTTTGTATGTTATTTTACACTGAAATTTCATAGGTTGTTCCACCAACTCCAGACACCTTCTTAACATTTGAGTGTCTAGCGGGGCTGACAGGTGTCCCCTGGGAACTTGATGATGAACCCAACCTGGATATTCCTTTTGGCTGTCCATTTATTTTACTGTGAGGTGTCTTCAATTGCATGTCATCCCTGCATCAGAGGAAACATCAAAAGATGCAAAGTTAGTGACCAAAGTGTGACAGCAGGATGGCTTCTTTCAGGAAAAACAATTATCCCTGTTACCCCGAGTCCCAGTGTTGCAAGAGTGGGAGTACCCTGATCAAAACCAAGGTACTTAATGAAAAGCCACTGAAATGAGAGAATTCGTTTAGCCATTAGGCCAGTGGATTCAAATCCCAGTAATATTTTTTCATTTAATTACTTGGTTAAATGCTTTGTTGAACCAAACACTGCATTATCATTTGTAGGATGAGGGGAGGATTTAACTGTCACCACTGTTGACCTTAAGCCAAACTGTGTCTTACAATCAGAAATAAAATACTCAGAAAAAACACTTCCCAGTTAAACATCCAAAATTATGTTGCTCATCTCTGAAAGACACAAGAGAGGTGAAGCGTAATACTCTTTATGACAGGAGACACAAACTGAATCAAGTCAGGAAGCACTCTAGGATGCCTGTAATTAAAGACCATATTCCGGATGGACTCTATAAAGTAATTTCCTTTCTTATGACCTACTGCCAGAGAGCACGGACAACAGGCTTTCCTCAAAAGATCTTTTAAATCTAGGTCACTACACACTAAAGCTTCATGTGCTTTGTCCCCAAGACTCACAAAGTAATTAGATAAAAGCCTACCAAAGAACTTGTGTATATTTGGGAAATGCCAGCACAACTGGGGGCTGCTGTATTCTCACATCTTACTCCTGCACACTGGATGTCTGCTTGGGTTTGCCTCAGTCTGGAGTTTCAGATTGGGTCATGCCAGCAGCAGTGACCAAGGACTGAAGTACCTTCTAGAAGGGAACTCTTTCTGTCTGCCTGCAACAGAGGCAGCCTGAGCTATTTCAGGCCACCCTGAGTTTTTCTGGAGGCTACAGAGGGTTTGATTGATTAACTGTACTCAGAAGGCATTTTCTTTCTTTACATGTGTCTGCAAAATGAAACAAACTCCCCAGGACTTTTACACAGCTCTCAACGGGTTCAGAATCTACAATAGCAGTCGTCCCACATTTCAATAACTTTACCAAAAAATATTGGAAAATGCTGGGGGGAGAAACCTGGGACCATAGTTGGAGGACAGCATAGCACAGGAAGAGTCAAGGGCACATAAACCCTAAACACTTCTGTCAAGTCCTCCAGGCCTCAATATGGCTGAAATATTGCATCCTTGGTAGGATCATGTAGCTCTTTTCAGACTTTCCATACCAAGGCCTACAGGCTCCAGAAGGAAAAGAAAGTAATATAAGTGCATGCAGAAGCTGCAGCTGAGGATCTTGCTCAAATACCACTTCCCATGACTCTCAGAATAGCAAATCCTCTCTCTCCCCACACTTTCTCACAGGAAGGAAGGAGACAGTGAAGCCCTAAGGTAATGGCAAGATGATCTGTGCTTTTATCACCATTTCTGCATTATGGAGCACTCGACATAGCTAAATACATAGCTCTCTATGCCAAGCATAATTTCCAGGACAGGCTGCAGCCCCTGTGTCCTTTAGTGCAGGGCATACTTGCACATACTGTGATCCCAGCTTTACCTCTGTTTCCAAGCAATTCCTTTAAGCTGCAAACTAAAGCAGCTCCATCTTTATGTACATAACATGAGTGATAATCAGCCACGTATCTTGCAAATCACTGTGCAACTCAGCTAAGACACCATCACTACGACTTCTACAGCTTAATTGGCCACCTGTAGTTCAAATTACAGAAGATGTGTAAATATTTATCATGATGAGATAGCTACGAGGGTGTTGTAGAAGTGAAGGGCACCCACAAACCTTCTGCCCTCATCAGCTTACAGCAAACATGTAATCTGAGTCGTGTCTCCAGCAAAGTGCTTTGCATCTGCTTGCAAACAGACTCCCTTTGCCAAGCAGCACCTAAAGCAGTACATACCTTTGTGATCCCACTGATTGCACCTCTGTAATTTCCACAGTGTTTACAAATGAGACAGCCTTCGGGCCTCCATAAGAGGGTGACCTAGGCATCCCTGTGGGGGATGATGGGACCTGGTGGCCCGGGGATTTGTAGGAGCCATTGCTCACCCTGCCCTGTAGTGCTTGGTGGGACTGGACATTATTATTGGCTAAATCAGCTTGCAGAGAGGTTGTGGAAGTCCTTGGTGCTCTTGTCATTGCACTTGAGAGTGAAGACACTGAGGATTGCAGTATAGGGTTCCTTGTGCTAAAACTGGTAGCAGCCATCAGATTGTCTCTAGATCCATATCTCATTGCCATGCTGCGTGGGTCTTCAGAAAGCGTGCTGACTTGCTGAAGGCTGTAAGAGCTAGGGGTGTCATAGACCCCCGAGTCTGCAAACACTGAATCAGGGTGTGAGTGGAGGAGCTTCTCCCTCTCTTCCATCTCTTTCCTCTCCTGGATGGATGCCATAATGGTTTTGGAAAGGTTATCATAGCGGACTGGGGAGGGGTCTCGCTGATGAGGAGCTGGACCCCCCAGCACTGGGCTGAAGCTCTGCAGTGGTTGGCGTTGGAGCTCGCTCCCCCGTAGGTGGCACATTTTGGCTGATAAATATGGGGAGTGGTACCCAACGGAGCTGACGGCAGAATGGGCAATGCACTTCCTCCCCGAGGGTGACATGGGGTTTAGCAAACTGTCATAGGAAAGACTCCCATTTCTGTTTGACAGGGAATTGGGAGAAAAGATGCTTTTGTAAGGGGTGGAAGCTGCCCCTTCAGACTTTATGGGGTGAAGGGGCACTTTGTCTGTCCCTCTCCTGCCAGCAGATTTCAGACTCAGGGATCGTGAATTGACGGCAAAAGAATCTATCTGTAGAGGGGAAGACTGATAGGTCTTGTGGAGGGAGCTCTTCCGGTAGCTGGGGATGTCCAGGCTGGGTTCAGACTGGTAATCAAGGCTCCTGCCATCCTCTTCTATCAGAGCCCCTTGACTGTGTCCCTCCTGCACAGTGATCTAAAACAGAGGTGAATACAAGAAACAGAAGCCAATATGTAAATACAGATTTGCTCTCCATGGTGAGGGCGGGGGAAGAAAGGAGTAGGAAGTCTTCCCTCAGACACAGGTGCATTACAAGGAATCTCCCAACTCCTGCTCAGCATAGGGAGAAGCACCTTGGAAGCAAGGAGGAGTTATTCATAATAAGTGCTAGGAACAGGAAGAGATACAGCAATACACAGACACTGCAAACACAGAATGAGAGAACTTCCAAACTGACACTCAAGTCTCAGTCAAGGTAAATCAGATTGTAATCTGACAACACTGCCTTTGGAAAAAGCATTTCACTTCAAGTTTGCTACAAGCAGCTCTTGAGCTGAGGGATGTCTGGTTTTGTGTGCCAAGTCAGAAATACTTTAGGCTTCATTTCTACACACAGAAGACCATCACACTCTTATCCACTTCATTCAGAGCTATGACCTTGCAGGAATTCTGAATTTCTGGTTATAGATCTTCAAAATTAAGCACCTAAGATTAATTAAAGCAGAGAGGCCCCTTCATGCCATTTAGATAACAAAAGGAAGTAATTTTCCCTTTTTTTATTGCCAGTGTAGGAGATGCTAGCCACATCAAACAAGAAAACAGGCCATAGTTTATGTATGTGTATTGAAAATAGATAGGACATCACTTTGGTTTACTCTATGAAACATTGGCTACGGTTCTGCTTACTTAGGATTCCATTCTCTGCTAAGTAAGTTATTTTTGCCAGTATTTTAAAGGAAGATTTTATTATAATGCACAATAAATTGACTAGATTTACTCTGCAAAAAAAGAATTCTTATCAATCACATATTTAATCAGAAATGCAGTCAATACAATTTGTTCTTTATCTTATTTCTTTTCACTAAAAATGATCCAAAAAATAACTGGCAAAAATCCGATCTTTTCTAAATTTGTCTTCAAGGTTTTTTCTTTGAGCTAGAACACAGGGAAATATGCAAAACAGCCTGCTATCTTCTAGAGGATAGTGCTAAATTTGGCCTTCTCTGGAAGAAGGAGACCAAGTGACAGCCTGTAAAGAAGGAGAGGAGCAATGATGTAATTTATAAGCGTATTTGTGTTACTTATCCTTGTGCCTCAACCCCTCTTCCCTAACAGCTTTCACTGCTCAAAAGCAGAATTACAGTGACAAGCTGAAGAACTGACACAGAAGAGACAAAATGATATTTCTCACACCATGTCTCTTTCCCTCTGTACCTTATACTTAGGTCTGGCTTGGCAGACAAATGTATCCTATGTGTTCTGCTTGCCAAGTGAACTCATTTTTATAATATTCCCACTTGACTACTAGAAAGTTGTGATTACTATAAAATTGAACAACTCCACAAAGCTGGTTGTATGCAAGACCACTCAGCCTATAGGAACATCTTTTTAATAAAACAGAAATCCTCAGAGTGAATGTGCTGAACCCTGTTAGTGTTCCATAGCACTGCCCAGTCTCCTGGCCTCATCAGAACCTGTCCTGTACCTATGTACCAAATGAATAAAACAAGCTTAAACACAGCCCTTCTGTGACTATCTGACTTTTGGCATCATCACCCAAAACACTATCTGTTGCTTAAATTGATAGCTGGTGCCTTTTAATAAAATATTTTTACTTGAATGTCACTCTATTTTTCATGTAATAAAGTGAAGATGATAGGATATTAAACTTTCTGGATACAGTGAGCACACTGTTCTTATGTTGCCTTTCATAAGCCAATCTTTCTTCATTAAGTGGACAAATCCTGAGAGTAAGATTTTTTCAGTAACTTGAAGATAGATGGAATTCCACCATCTATAACCATGTGTGTTTTCAAAATGAGGATCACAGAAATTTTCTTCACCATCTAAAGAACATTCTGTTGCTGTAGTCAATGGTGTATCTCTACCATATTCCCCTCTGCTTACTTATATCAAAGGAGCTGATAAAATTAATTATAGGAAAACTGCACTGTATGTGGTATGTGTGTTTTAAGGATATCTCCACTGCAGCATGAACTATTGGATACATATTGTAGATATAAAAAGTTACATCAGCGATTTTTGAACTGCTGTGCTGGGGGGGCAAATGAATATTTGCAAGAAGACCATGAGAAATAAGCAAGAAAATCAAGTCTGTTAGCAGTGGTTCTAGTTTTGCCCTCTGCTTCCCAAGAAAACAGTGTAAACTCCTAAGCTAAAGAGAAAACAGTCAAAATTCTGGTGCAAGTCTCTCTAACTGTTTGGACCTCAGTTTTTTTGACTGGAGGGAAGGTTGCCAAGCATTAGGAAGGCTTTTTTTCCCCATTATATAACCCAGCTGTGCTGAGAAGGTTCTAAGAAAGGTCAAAAATGAGTAATCTTCCATTAATTTTAACTAAAATATCTCTTGGGATGCTCTAAAAGTGATTTCTGTTTTGCAGGCTGCCATCTTAAGGAATCTACTGAACATGTTGCCTGTTGGCTAAAGGGTCTGATCCAGAAAAGCACTAAGCATGCCCAGCACCCTCTGAAGTAGTTGGCATCTATGTAAGGAGAAGCCAATGGGAGGTGTCACTTCTCAGCATCACAGGATCAGGCCAAGACTGTGGTAAAGCAGCAGTGCACACCTGGCAGCAGGACAGACATGTCAAGCTCAAAAAAGAAAAGCTGCAGAAGCAGGCTTGTTTTCATAAGGAGTACAGTGAAAATAATACACTACTGCACAACAATGGCAAGTGCTGTTAATTACTTTTACATTCTGACATCCACTAGAGCCCTGAAGTAAATTTATCCTCAGTCTGTGCTGCCTGGTGTTAGCTGGGAGCAGATTCTCCCAGGCTTGCTCACCTGCTCAGCTGTAGCATGATAGTGGACTTTGGGATTGTTGCTGAAAGCTGGTCGATACTTGTACATGGCAGGTGTAGGAGGGCTGATCACTTTGGGTGACAGGCCACCTTCTGTAAAAGGAAAAAAAAAAAAAAAAAAAAGGCTTTCTATTAAAAAGTGTGGACAGAACACTGTCATCCCTAAACCCTTGCTACCCATGGACCTCTGCAAACCAGTCTGTTCTAGAAAGAATAAAACTCTCAGACCTTTTGTGAGCAGAGGTTCACAAAAATCAACAAAGTCCCTGTGGAAATAACAGAACATTGCTGTCAGATCAGAAGAGCAGATCTGATCTAAAGAGCAAAAGAACCAAGGTATAATATACTGAAGTGGGGTGAGATATTTTGATAAGTAGTAATTTTGCCATAATTCTAAAGACTAGATGTTTGGGTTGAATTCAGCCATTAGTTTTGTTTCGTGAAAAAAAAGGAAGTTTTAAATAGTATTAAAGCTTTGATTTCACATTTTCATAAATGAAAGAATTCAGTTTGTAATGCCTAAGCATATTTCTAATATCTTAGTTCAAAATTACCTTTTTCATTTTAAAATTAACCAAAAAGAAAGGGTTTAAAATGGTTTAAAAACTGTGACACTAAAATGAAATATCCAACCATTTCAAGCTTTTCTCTCCCCTTCCTGCTTTTTGATTCCCCTAGCTCAGTGCTCTTGTGAATAGAAAAAACCATTCCCCCAGATCCTATTACTATTTTGATAATGTTTTATCATTAAAAATAAAACACTGATCACATATACCTTCATTGGTCCCCAGCTGTCCTTTCAGCTCAGAGTACTTGCTTGGATCTCCTTTGGGTGGGAGAGGTGGTTGTACATCCATACTTTTATCATCCAGACCTTCCAGGCTAATTTTAGACTGAAAATGACCAAGATAACCAATCATTGTCTACAACGTGGTTAAGTAACACCATGTGTCAGAGTGCTGGTTGTACCACAGAACAAGGACTACCTATACCTACAATGACAAACATGATTTAGCATCCACTGCAGACAAGGACTGTCAGGTGTAAAATTAGCACTGTCATAACAAGCCAGTATAATTTTAAATGCACTATCCTAGTCTACTTGGCATGCTAAATAACATTATCATATGCTAATTAATATGTGGTAGAAGACAATGGTGTTTTCTAGCTACTTTCCAGGTAGGTCTCAGCAGGTAACTAGCCAAAAAATGTAACAAGTAACTTTGTACAAAAATCTTGCAAAGTTGCATCTTTTGAATCCACTACTTTCTTGTGTGACTAAAAGAATCCTTCTCTCTATGTCATGCCAGGAGAAAATGAGAAAAGAAGAGAAGAGAATAACTCTTTTCACAAGCCTTCCTGCAGTCTGGAAGCTCAAAACATTCTTAGAACAGCTGACCCAGTGGTACAAGGGTTTCTGCAATGTGTTAGCTTAGTTAAAATTAATTTGAACACAGAGGTGGCAGCTCTTGGGACAGAGAGCTATTGCAAAGCTATTGCAAAGAACATCCACCTCTTCCAAAAGATGCCCGGTGGCAATCTATGATAAAGCTGCAAAAAGGGCTGTTACTGGATGGAGAGCTGCTGATTCTGAACCTGGGTTACTTTCAGAGGATGAATCATCCAACAAGGAATCAACCTCTATAATTTCCACCAAAAACTTTTATGATCTCAAAGACATTTTAAATTACAAACTCATTCCTAGGCTTGATAATGCTCAATCCATGGTCTCAAGAGCAGCACCTGAAGGCTGCCTTACCTTGCTCCGGTTGAGGTTGGCTTGGATTCCGTTGTCACTGATCTTCACTGTGATCTGTCGCTCAGATAAATCAGGTCTGAGGAAAGGAGGCTTCACACTCACAGCTTGCTTCTTCTTGGGCTCAACTACATACCTGAGTAACAGGTTCAACAGTCATCATTAAAATAAACAACAAGCTGAGAACAAGGAATAAAGAAAAGAAAATCTTCCTGCATCCACACGATGATTCACAAATGTCAGAATCTAGGTAAGCAAGCTCCACTTATTTCAATTGATGTAATCATTAAATGAAAAGATCTTAGAGGATGCATTGAAAAAAAAAAAAAAAGTAATTTTTGAAGTACTGAGGGAAAAGAGCAGAGTTCACATGAAGAGAGAGTCCTACCACCAGTGGAAGCAATTTACTGTATCTTACCTAGTAACCATGACACACCTGCCTCATGGTAGGAGATAGTGAGTGGGGAAATAAGATGCAGCACAGAAGGAGTTAACATGGATAAGATGATGTGTTCTCAGTTCTAGCTTACAACACAGTGCCTTGTTTCTGTAGTGTGTTTAGACTGTTCAGATAAATGGAGGTAAAAGAAACAGCTCTATAGAAAGCAACAAATCTAAAATTAAATGGCTGACTTTAGATACCTAATTTCTTTTCAGTGGACTAGAATTCTCTAAGTGCAATTGGGCAGTGGCTGTACAATGCTTAAGTATCTATATGCATATTCGACACATATAACAGATTTTTAGAACTTATGTGTTACATAGTGAAAGGGAAAAAAAAAAAAGCAGAGAATAGTGTCATGTTCTGGAATTGCTCAACACCCTCAAAAGGCTCAAATAAGTATTCTTGTTGTACCAGGACAGCTCAGCACTTACAATATTTATACTCCATCTGATCTATTGCATTTATATCCTTATTTCAAAATATGAACCCATAAATCCATTTCCCCAAAAATAGAAAGACATAAATAAAATCCCAAGTTCCATGATGTAGACCTCACTGAAAATCTGTTTTATGATAATGAAAGTGCCAGTGAGATTGAAAGCCACAGTCACCTCAAATTACATTTAAGCCTTAAGGAGAAAGGATGATTTTAGATTCCCTCCTTGTCACCAGCATACTAGAATACCTGGACAATGAGTGCAAAAAATCATGTTGGGAGCATGTTAACACACTGAGACTTACCTTGTTACTGAAACCCACTGGATAAACAAGTTGGTACAGACAAGGTTATGAGCTTTTGATTTCATTTGACATGCTCATTCCAAACAAACATTTCTGGGATTAGGGTTGTGAATTACAGAAAAAAACCCAACCTGCTTGGACAGGTTATAGTCATAGAACTGTAAAGCAGCTATCACAGAGCTCTACATTCAGGAATGTTTTGCTTTACTTCCCTATTATTTCATAATTATTTCACAAGTCTTTCACTTGTGAGCCCAACCAAGCACACTTTCTTCCTGTCTCAACAACTACTCTACCTAGCCCATTATTTCTCTTACCTGGGAGCCAAAGGGCTGCAGAGCACATGTTCCACATTTCCACAGCACCCTCGGGTGAAAGGATTCACTCCCCCACGGAATTTACCTGTGACCTGAAAATAAATTCAGAACAGTGTTCAAACTTCTTAGTATATAAAAGTCATAATCCAACCCTCAGAAAGCCAGCTGCACCTTGCTCTGACCCTACTGTCCTTCACAAACAGATTGCTACTTCTAGCAAGGAGGCACACCAACTAAAGATCCCTTTCTAAAAGGGCCCTGAGCTCCACATGACTGTTTCAAAGTGGCCAGGTTCACCTCTCCATCCTGCCCTGCATTAGATTTGTGCCTGCTGTCAGCCTGTTATGGTCCCTTTCATTCCCCTGTCACTTCACTCCTCTGCCTGGCAAACCCCCTCCAAACAAACAACAATGTCAACTCAACATGTGTCATGTTGGATGAGAGCACAGTTTTCTCTCTATCAGCACCCCAGCTACAGCAGCAAGCAGTATGAACCACTGCCTTCTGTGAGAGGGTGCCAAGAACTCCCTTGGGATTTTGATGTGTGCTTGGAAATGAGCACGTTTAATAAAAGCCAAGCCTCATCAAACAGGATCCATTCAAAGTTTTATTTAGGGTTTATAATCTTACATTATAAAGGGTTTGTATGCCACAAGCAAATACTTGAAAGTAACCATATGGGGATAAATACCCATAAAGACAGAGAGATCAATAGTGATTGCTATTAAAGGCATTACTGTATGGTTTCCAAGTACTGCATTTTAATCAACGCATAGTTCTGACCTAGCAACAAGTTTACAGAGTACCAGAAATGCCTTAATTACTTGCATGTAAAATAAAATGATTAAATGATTTTGCAATATATTATGCTGGCCTCTTTGATATAACATAAAACTCTTTAAAAGGTCAAGAGAGAAATGTTAGAAGTTCTAAGTGTTGGAAGAGTAAGTTGACAACTAAAACGTAGGCCTGGGACATGAGGCACATCTGCACTCAATCCTGGGCTTAAACTGACTTGTGCCAGATGCTGGCAAAGCCCTTCATAACTCTGTGCTCATTTTCTCAAACACAATATGAAAATAAAATTTCTTCAACTCACAGATTACATTACTAATTATATCAATTTGTTTGCTAAAGGAGTTTGAAATCCACTGATAGAAAGCTGTCTCGGAAGGAATATTTATTTACTCTATTCAGAAACTAAAAATACCAGGATATGAGCAGATGTTGGGTTATGGGTTATTTTGATTGCATAAAAGACTTTAAGAGGCATTCAGAAAGCTCACAAACAGCTAAACTCAGCCACTATTCATTACTGAATCACGGACTGCCTACTATGGATGCTCAAAACCTATGAAATCCAGAATGAAAAAATACCAAAAAAATACAGTAAAATGTCTGTAACGCTGGCTTATAAAATGTATTGGGAAGAGAAGACAAGTGTTGATGAGCATATTGTAACTGGAAAACTGACAGCAGGTAACTAACAGTGTGAGAAAAGATACTGAGACTGCAGGAATTAAGTTAATATTTAAAAGTGGCAAAGCCAAAAGCAGATCTCGTATCCATCACTCCTGCTCTGGTGCTCTAATCACTTAGATATGCTTCTTTGAAAGGGACCTGAAGGCTGAGAACTTCCATCCTCCACTTAAAGACAGTCAGTACATATGACTAAACAGAAATTAAAATCAGATTACATTTATTTTTCAGAAAATGGCACGGGAAGATGAATTATTCTCAAGTGATTTTGTAGCTCAAGAAACCAATCAAGCTAGGATGCATTTTTCCATACTTATTTCAATTAACTTATATGCAAAATTCTCAAACTTTCTAAATGTAGCTACAAACACAAGAAGTTAGATTTTTTTTTTTTTTTAATTTAATTCTCATGGATGGTTTTCATCCCTGCACAAAGACAAGCCTAAGGCAGACCATGATTTGGGCTACAAGACCGAAGTTTCCTGGGTTTCATGCTACTACTGTTAGAACTATCAAACCTAACACTTGGCCAAAATCAAGTGTAAAGTGAAGAGCAACTGATTCCAACAGGACAAAGAAAAGCATTTTGAGAGCAACAGCTATGGTGAGCCTACTTTGTTCAAAGGCCATGTTAGGCAACAATTTTGGATGACTTCAGATTCTTTGCTTATGTAAACCTCCTACACTGTTCTGGATAAAAGTTTTTATTGTTGTTTGTGGGACAGGAGACAATCTCATCCCAGTTTATGAAGGCCTGGCCTCAGACAGATGTCCTGAACTCTTACAGTCTGCACATTCAAGCTACACAAGCATGAAGCCATCAGCCTGCAGGACAGCCAGGACAGCAGGAGCCAGAGAGCGCCCACAGATAGAAGAGCAGTAAAAATGCATTTGAGTGGGGAGAGGAAAAAAAAAAAAAAAAAAAAAAGAAAAATTGTGATGTGGAAAAAAGGTGTAAAAAAAGCCCAGTGAGGGACACTTTGGGGCTGCAGCTGTGAAAGGGCAAAACCCTGGAATGCACACAATTAATTAGCCTAGGAAAAGCTGGAAAAGCTTCATGCAGCTGACTGGCATAGAGCATGACCCAGTGTCAAGCTTTCTATCTGAGAAGCCTCTTACAAATAGCAGGGGCATGCTACTGATCCCACAACTAGATCTCTAGCTGCAGGTTATGCTATTGGTACACACATGCAGGTAGAGCTGGACTGCCCACATTGGAGGTTGTGGATTATATAAATTTGAGGAAATGTAGAGGAACTAAACATTTAGCAGGCTTTTTGGCACAAGATACTGTGTTGGCACTTGGTTTGGAGAAGCAAAACAAGTTAGGTCCAATAACCTCTTTGTGTGCCTGTGCACACATGCATGAGAACAAGAAAGAGACAAAGAATGAGACAAAGAGCTAGCTCAGATCTTATTATGTGCAGTGTGGGTTAGCTGGGGGAGTTCAAAATATCAGGAGACAGGGCAAAAGCATGATTTAATCTTTTCCTTTCTTTGTTTCATTCAATCTCATGATTTGTTCAGTCTGACTCATATAGTTTGAACTTCTAGGCTTGACTGTACTGACCACATAAAACCTATTTCAAGGCCATGAGTAAATTTTAAATGGCAAATAAGCCTGGGATGATCCTTTGTGGTTAGAATGGGGAAATCTTTCCTTGTAGTGCACTCAAGAAAAAAATCTGTTAAGAAACAACCTAGCCAATCTTCCTTGACCTTCACAAAAGCTCCATTAAGAGTTCTACTGCTGAGACTCAAGTAATTTTTTGCTTTACCCAAGCTGACTTGCTGTCTTTTATTCCCAACTCAACATCTTAGCCACAAAGACAGAGAAAGGATTGATTGCTTCTTACCTGTTCATTTGTGGTGCGCCCTCGGGCTACTAGAACAATATGGAAGCCAGTGAGACCAATGACTGGAATAAAGAATAACCCAGCCACACACATGACAGCCATTCTGTATCCAGGAGTTAAAGAAACTGGGATGAGTGGAAGGAAAAAAGAGACTATGAAGGAGAGGGTGAGGAAAAGAAGAAAAAAAAAAATCTTGAAAATAGAGAGGGTGTCCTTTACCCTTAATAAGTCTACATTTTGACTCAAAAATTCCATCTGATCCTAGCCTGCACCCTTATCCTTGAGATGGTTAGAAAATAACAGGAACTCATCAATTCTGGTTCTAACAATCTTGTAGTTCTGCACTAATCAATCAACAGCAGTAGCATCCCTCAGAGCCAGGGGTTTGAGTACTACACCAGCATGCAGAGGGGCTGCTTCTAGGACAAAATTTGCTTTAAAATACAGTAAAAATAGTATCCAGCAGTTTAGAGTCACACCTAACTGGGAGTAAAATTCGTGGAGGCAGCATATGCTTCTGTGGGTTAACAGGGCAAAGACTAAGGCAGACAAAAGTCAGCTACAGTTTTGGGGATAATTGATGATTACACAGATCAGATGGGGAGAGGAAAACGTGCAGTAAAAAATTTACAGGGAAAGAGCAGTGGGGGATCAGGAGAAGAGCGGATCTCCACCAGTTCCACAAAGACATAGATTCAGATTCATTCTTTCACATTTTCCTCAAGGCCATCTTGAGTCTTGGAAGATCAGAAAGAAGGATACGTAATGGTGGTGTGAGCTGCTCCCAGCTTTTCTATATGGTTTAACACGAAGATGAGCCCAAAGGTGAACACTCCAACCATGTGTGTACTTAAGGACAGCAGGAAGAGAAAAAAATAGCGGTAGTTCCTCCGTCCTATGCAATTGTTGACCCATGGGCAGTGGTGGTCAAAATCCTTGTAAAGAAAGGGAAAGAAAGGGAACAATATCCAAACAGTGAAAGGACAAACATTGTCTGATAAGTCTGAGCCGACACCATGTAAAACTCCATCAGGCAAGTTGTGCAACATGCCACACTCCCATCAAAAGGCTCTTTTTAGGACCAAGGGGTTTCTGTATCTCCAGATGGAAAGGTACTTGAGTGTTTATAAGGTTAATAGAGAGGATATAAAAAAAAAAAAAAAGACAGGCTATTTATCTGCTAGCAGCAGAAGCAGATTTTTATCATCCGTAGCATGAGGAGTCAATTATAATGAAGTTCTCATAAGCTAGAATGTTTTGAAGATGCAATACTGCTGCAGAATCCTCTGCTCCACATTTCTGTATTTATATAATGCCAAATAAATCCACTCAAAACAATGGACATCATGAAAGGTACTTTTTACTAATCAGGTCACTAAAGAAAAGCAATTTCTGGATAAGACACAGGAAAAGCTCTGTACAAGTTCATAAATAGTTATGAAACCAAACCTTACTATTTGTTTCAGTCAAAAATTCATCGTCACTCATAAAGAAAGATTCCTTTAAAGAAGAGATTTCATAATGAGGTTAAGCTACAGACACCTTTCAAGTGTCTTTACACAGTTTTATAAGCATGTAAATTAACTGTTTTCAATGGGATTATTCTTGACATGAAGACAAGATAGGGTGCAAGAAATAAACCCTTCTTATTTCTGCATTCTTCAGTAGAGATATTGCACACTCATTACATCAACAAAAGAACTGTTTATTCTTTGTTTTGTGATAATGCTAAATTATGAAAAAGGGAGTTTTATATTTTAAAATTCTGCACAGTGCATTTACCAAAATTTTACAAAATACAATAAAATGGATTAGAGCTTCCTCAAAGCACATTAAAAATGACAGAAGCAATTTAATAAAGATAATTTCAGGCTATATCTGAAATGCTGACGTGGCATAAGTACCCACTGCAAATGCTTCAGTGAAAAAAACAAAACCAAGAATCTGTTTATTGTCACAGATTCATTTCTGGGTCCCTCTGGGTCACAGCAGGCTTTAGGTTTTACCTGTTTTTATTTCTGCAAGCATCGTCAGCTTTTGTTGTTTGTGCATTTTCATCAAATGAACTCTAAAGTTTTATATTTGTGAAGATAATTTTTATTGTACATTCTAAACTGAAAGTGAAAAGATGTGCATTATAATCCTGAAGGGGTTCCACATGGAAAAGCCAGTAGAGTCACTCCTACCACTCCAAACTCTTCTAGAATAGAAAGGTGAGTGAGAAATAAGCATCTCAAGAATCAATAAAGGATGCTGTTTAAGACTATGATTCATTGATTCAGAAGTCATTAACATTTCTTGTCTGTATCCCTCCACATCAGTCATAGTTTAATTATACAATTAGAGTTTCTTACTTGCCCACCAAGAATAGTAAGGAACATTCAACTGATCTGACCATTAATAAAACTTCTGGAGAGCTAGGCATAGTCATCCTGAATTCTGCTATTTTATTCAAGTTATTTTTGGATTTGCTCCCATTTCCATTTCTGCTGCAGAACTGACTCCCATGGAGGCCTTATGGCAGCATAAAATTGCAGGTGTTTATACCAGTGAGTTCTGAGCAATCTTTTTCTGAGAAATTTTCATTTCTTGAAAATGAATTTTCACACTGAGCCACTGGGGAGTGCAGAAGAAAGAAAGCCCATGGGACAACTGAGACTTTACCATCATCTAAACAATCCTCAGGATCTGGAATTAGTGAAAGTATTTTTGTTTTAAACCAACTCAGGTTTTCTACAAAAAAATCCAGTTCTATTCAATGATTCACAGCAGCCTAAAGAAATTGTGTGGCACAACTTCTGAAGAGCTGTGGCTATTCCCCTCTACTCAGGGACCATGGCAGCTCCTTACTCTCCATCTCCTCAAATCCTGCATCCTTCTAGTGCCTTGTCCTATTTTTTGATGGTTACTAGGCACAGAATTGCTTCCAGGTAATTATAACTTAGACACATTGCCCTAAAGGAGAAAATGACTGTCACAAGATAAACCCAGACAGCCTTTCTCTCACATGAAACTGTGCTGCTTTCTTTGAGACTATTCCCTTGCTTATAGCAAAGAGGATTAGGACAAAGATGGTATATGCAGCATTCCAGCTGACTTTGGTATTTTTCCCCTTTCTGCTTAGTAATTCCTTTCATTTTAATGGCACAGCTGAATATATTTTAGAGATAAAGATTTCACCTTTCTATTAGAAAAAAAATAGACCTTGCAGCAGAAATTATCCTTAAGAAGTGGAATTTTTAGCTCAGCAATAAAAATTCTCCCCCAGCAATATACTGCTGTGGTAACAGCAACCTATACTTACCAGAGTTTGGGAGATGTTCATACCCCAAAAGCACATTTTACTGGTTGGGGGGCTATTTTTTAAAAAATCCTCTGTGCCTCATCAAGACCCTACCTGCTACATCAAGAAACATGGAAGTCCCATAACTCAGGGTAACCAAAAGTTTGGTTTACCTAAAGCTCACACAGCATTCTAGCTTCTCTGCTTGTCCAGTAATGTTGGCACCAGTGTGTTCCAAATGAAATGATAAGCCCTAAGCTCACACATCATCCTGAATTCTGCCTCTGCATCAATTCTTCCATTGGCCTCTTTTTTACATTCATGATCACTTAGCTACTTCAAGGAAGACATAGCCAGCATTATAAATTTTATCACTGGCAACAAAGCTGACATCAAATATTACTGCCCATGTAACACACACCTTAACTGAGGGCTATGTTTCAAATGGTGTTAATTAGTTGGAGTCCATCAACAAGGCTACAGTTGGGAACCTCCAAGAACTGAAACACTGGGCAAAGCACCCAGCTACATGTTTCCAGGAGTATGTACAACCCCGTTACTAAGGAAACACCTCAGTAGATCACAAAATCAACAGAAATGTTACCTCCACACAGTTGTCACAGACACTGCAGTGAGAGCAGCGTGGGGGGCGGTAGAAGTGGCAGGTTGCACACCACTTCATCCGTACTTGGATTCCTTTAATCTCCACATTCTTGTAGAGTGGAGCTCGGAAGTCGTCATCTTTATCTTCATCTTCGTCTGCTGCTCCACGAAAAGAAAAAAAAAATGTTAGTGGAAGTAACAGAGGGCAAAGATAAAAGAGATAATATCCAGACAGCGCCTTGGATACGAGGGTGCTGCAAGTGCTCTGGGGCTTGTCAGAGAATAACAGAGTGGTGGAAGTGATGGACTGTCAGAACAGGTTGTCTGGGCTGCAGAACACTCCTGTTTGAGTTTTAGCCAGCATTTACAACCAGGATGAATGAGATGAGCTGCTGACTGCAGTCAAAGAGGGGATGGAAATCACCCAAGCCCTTGTGAGAATTTCTGCTGCATGTATTTGGGATTAATTCAGTGCCAGCCTACCAGCACACAAAGTGAAAGAAAAGTAGTGCTAGCTCAAACCCCAGTATCAACCCAGATTCTGACTGATGATTTGTTCAGCACACTCGTGTCAGCTCAGAATCACCCCAAAGACATGCTGGTCCAGGAGGACAGATGCCACAGTGAGATAACACCATTTTGTGTGCCTGTAACAAGCCCTTGCACCAGTGCTTTTCTCTTTACTGTACGTCCTGTGTTCACCTCTTTATAGCATACCCAGAACACTCTTGCTCTAGCAACAGAGAAGATCTCATCTCTCTCAAAGGCAGCAGTCTACTGCTCTGAGCACAGGACTGGGAGTCAGGATGTCCTGTATTCTAATTTTCTCACTCTGTGGCTTTGAGTTAGTCATTTGGCTTCTCTTTGTCATCAGTAAAATGAGGATGACAATATGGCAGTCATCTTATGAGGGATAAGAGGGCAGATGGGTTACCATCTCAGCTAAGCACTGCTCTGTTTAAGAAAAGAGGCCATTTAAAAGTAAATGCACAAAATAAAACCTAGTCTATAACAGACAAATACATATTGGGAAGAAAAGGAAACATATGAGAATGACATTCAGGAAAGTTCATCTTATATTCTAAATATTTAAATCTATTTATTTCCTGTTGGCAGAGAAAATCTATAAAGTTCACATCTATTTAACACCTGGTTAAACATTATAGTGCAGATAGCATTGGTTGACTAGCTCCAAATTAGGTGAAATTTGATAATATTGTCCCAGTGGGGCATCAATCACTGTAATTTCCTTCTATATTAAATCTTCTCTAGATGTGTTACTCCTACTAAAATGATCCAATTTCCATTGACTTCAGAGGGAGTTTCTCCCTTAACTTAGATAAGCTTGGGATCTGGCTCAGCTATAGTATTTACTTTGTGAAAGTATCCTCTGGATTAACATTTGTGTGCAGAAGCAGAGGGCTGTAGTGGCACCATATTCTATAATTTTCCTTCAAAATGAATCAGTGGGTCCCTTAGTGAGAGCTGGACTCTAAATCCATTAGATACACCCATGAATATAATGTGTATGTCCTTCAATACTATTATAAACCAGCCTATGCTGTACAACAGAGTGGTATAGGAAAGCAAGACACTAGAATAGTCAAACCATTTAAGCTCATAAAAAAACCAAACTGGCTATGCAGAAAAAAAAAAATCTGTGCATTGCATATACCTACATGCATATAAACACATTAGTCTTGCAGAGCTGACACACACTTGAGGAGTTTGTATAGATTCACCTTAAAAATCCTGGAAGCCACTTTGTAGTTGGTACCTATAATTAGCCAGTAACAAACATTGCCAGTCTCAATCCAGACTGTAAATCAGATTTGTCAGGGTAGCCCTAATTTCAGTTACTTAATACTTAATTTCCTTCTCATTCCTTTTGGTGTATTACTGGCAACTCACACAGCCCTGATTCATACCATTCAGAGAGCCAGCAAATTAAGAAGTGATTAAGAAATGAGTAATGGATCTAGGAGTTTGATTCAGGTCCTCTTCAGCAATACCAGAATGAGCCCAAGTTCAATCAGCCACAGAAGCTGTAAGCAAGATAGCTAAGCATATCTTTATTTCCAGCTTCCATTGATCTGAGCACAATACACTGGCAGAGGAACACATCTTACTGATTTAGTAAGTGCTCACACTCTGATTCACTGACATAGGGCAACCAAGCTTCATCTTTTATAACATGGCTTATCATTTTTGGTGACTTCTTTAAAGGAACCACGTGATTTCATTAGAATCTCAGCTTTTTTATTGCTTTTTGTTTGTTTGTTTCATTTTTTAAAGTAAATTTCTGATTCTCAGAAATGTGCTAACAAGTTTCAAAACCCAAGAAGACTCAACCTAATTTCAACAGCAGAAAGCAAATAGATCTATTGTATATTCATTTTAAATCACTCCTACAACTTTGAACTCCCTGCACAGGCAGCTCCGCGGGTGGCGTGGGGTGGCAGTAGCTTTTTTTGCAGGCACACTTGTGATCTGAGATAACATCTGCTCCTCTTTCCTCCCAGCACTTGTATTTATAGTCTTTTCCATCTTTTATTTTCCTTGTTAGTTTTCTTCCTTCACACATCTAAACTGCTATTCCATCAGTTTCTTCCCGGATGACTTCCATCCCTTTTCTCATCCTTTTCCTACTCTCCTTGCCCCCAGCCTCTTCCAGACCAAGCACAACCACACAACAGATACATAAGGCCAGGGCTACAGATGAAAAGAAACAGACAGAAGAAAGATGAGCTGGGGGAAAGTCCTCCTCTTCTGCTATGCTCGTAACTCCTATGTGATAAGGGAGACAGGGAGGGAGGGAAGTTTCAGTATTTCCATTTGATCTCCCTGTGCTTTTCTACTTCAAAAGCAATATTTGCAAGAGGAAGTCAGAGAAGTGTAAGGGAAGATGTGAATTTTTAACACACTCAATACTGATCACTCACAGGGTGTGGTGAGAGCCTGACTGCAGGTGCTGGTCTGAGGAACTATGTTGCACAAGGATACTTGATACCCAGAGAAAGATTTCCTGGACTGAATAGCTTTATTCCATCTCTCCTACCACAGGCAAAGAGCACGGATGCTTTTGATGCCTTCACAACCAAATCATGTCTACTCACTGCTATCTCTGCTGAGATGGAGGAACTGAAAAGTCCAGGAAGCTTGGTAAAAGTTCTAAGGGCTTAAATTCTTTTGAAAAACCTCACTACCACCTATTTGTACCTTTGGAAACCCAGCCATTGCACCACTTAATCTTGCAGAAATGACTAAATCTTGCCATTGCCTTAGTTTGCCTCCACACATAGTTATTTCCTTAACTGGAGTCGTGCAGCACTTAATTAGAGGTTCAAAAGCTTCAGCTGAAAGTAACAGCAGCCAGATGCTCATCATTAGACCCTGCCACCTGGCACTTGCTGTTCAGGGAAGCCAGCAGGCACCTTGTTCTTGTCAAGCAGCAATTGGAAATACATCCTGAATTCAGTGAGTAGAGGTGAGAAAGCACAGCTTTTCAGAGAGCACTGGTTTAGCAACACTGCCTAGAGCAGTCTTCGCTGCAAACTCCATGTGAATAATTATTGAAAGATGGGTAAAATGAGGTAATAATTCCCTCATTAGGATCTGCTAAAAGAGATAGCTGCACTGTGGTTCCCATTACAAAAGCTGTGCAAAATTTACCCAATTTAATCAGCTATGAATCAGTACTAATTTAAGCAGGCTTATCTTTCTAAATGCATACATTTTTAGACACTCTAAGGCAAGCCTTAATCATTATCTTTTTTAGTATCCAATGCTTTTCTATTATTTTTTTAAGGACTTTTGGAAGGTCTACTTTGATGAAGGAAGTTTAGCCTCTCCCCACCACCACGCTCTGCTACCTCTTGTGGAGACAGTGACTTAAATTCAGTGTGCCAGCACAACACAGGGATGGCAATCACAATCACATCAGTCAGGAGAGCTACTCAAGGAGAATAACTCTACCCAGCCCTGTGCCCTCAACTGCCAAGTGTGAGCAAGTACAAGGACAACTGAAATCTAGCTCAGAAGAGAGATAGAGGGTAGCTAGCATTTCACTATCATCCCACCTCTACAAGGAAGAATAACAGAAAAAAAAGGGTATTAGTTGGCAAACTGTATTTGGATACCTGACACCTCCTTTGGCTTGGGTTTTCAAATCCCTGCCCCACCAGTCCCATCCTGTTTTTACCTCGTGGGAAAACTCCAGGGTCCATGAAAGTTGCCATGCTGAAGTTTGCCAGTACAAACAAGAACACGAGCCCATTGTACACTGGGATGGCTGGGGAGATGGCTTTTGTCAACCAGGGGCACCTGTGGAGAGGAAAAGGTATAGGTAAAGGCTCTTCTGACTGCAGCATGTAGTTTCTTCCCATTCCCCATCATCACACAAAGAAGAAGTCTCACCCCCTCCACATCATGCAGCAAAGCTGAGTTTGCAATTTATCAACAGAAATTTCCACAGAGCCAATGTCAGTGAACTAAAATACACTGCAGACACCCTCTGTAAAGCCACTTTGTTCCATAGCACAGAAAGTACCAATTGTTCAGATGGCTCATAGGGCTTTGCAGCCCTATTGCCTTATTTGCAACCTGGCATTTTGCTTCTCTGTGTAAAACCTTCATCTCATTGTTCCATTTCTGTTTACCTTCTGTATAGCCTTGCTGTAGTTGGGTTTACTTTCAATTTTCAGTGACACGAAGCATAACAGGACTCTTAAAAAATCTCTCCACAACTGGTACAAAGAGAAGCATGGTCACTTCTCACTGTGGTTCCATGAGTAGTTTTCAACTCCAAATAACTCTCAGAACCAACATTACAAAACCCCTACTTGGGAGAGAGTTTGGTCAGACCAAGCACAGGCTCTGCAGGTGTCAGCAAAATGTAAGAATGCAATATCAAAAATAAAGTGGATGCCATCTGACAAGTGAACACTTTTCAGGAACACTGGCATTAGTTTCTGCCCACCTGGCAAACATAACTGAGAGGAATTGAAGATAATGGGTAAAGGAGAGAAAGTAGGAGACTTTGGGAACAGGATGGAGAAATGCCTGTTTGTTTTAGGAAAATTGTTCTGGCTGCAAAGAACACCCATCAGCAGTGGAGGGCAGGACCATGGAAGGAAACAGTCTGACATTCACTTAGCCACTGCAGCCTCTGTAAAGCTCATCTCTAAACACTAGACCAAATCTACTTCTCCCCTCTGCATAAAAAGGTTTGGTGTTACAGGCTTGCTGAGGGGAAAAATCTGTTGCACTTCATAAATCTTGCAAATATAAATTAAGAAAAGTGTGGGAAGAAGATTTTCTTCAAAGAAGTAAGACCTCTGACTGAGTGGCTCCTTAGATTTTCACCTTCCTTGACAGCCAGGGACTCCTCCAAAGCTGCACATAGCCATTCAGCAGCAGTACTTTACCACCATTAGAATAAATCATAAATTGTCCAAAAAATTCTGGATTGCATTTTGCCCAAAATAACATCTAAGGGTGAATCTGGCTGTCTGCCAAGATGAAGGCAGTGGAGAGAATGAAAAAAGAAGAATAAACATCCAGTCTTCTCCCAGATCTAATTTGCAGCAGTTGTGCTACAAATATGCTGTTTTGAACACCTGAGAATGGTGTCACTGACCTTGAAGAGACACTGTTAAAAATGCCAGCATTAGCAGGGCACCATGATTTCTCCTCCCATTTTTTGTAAGCAGGCAGGAAGAGGTTGGTTTGTGTTCCCCTCCTCTTCACAGACAAGCTTTTAACATTGCACTGTTTCAAAATGCTTTAAAAAGGAGCCTGAAGCAAGTAAAAGATGGAGAGATACTCCCCAGGGTGAACAAACTCTATAACTCAGAGCAAGGTATGTCTGTGGCCATGGTGAACACCCAGGCTGACTAGGGAAGAATTTAAAAAAGAAATCTTGTCACTTGAGTAAGGATGTTTTGCTCTAGGGCATAGGGAGGGAACAGAAGCCTGGGGTGTCTGCTGGGACTGGTCTGAAGTAGGGAAAGGCCCAGGGAATTAACACCTATTAAAGAGGATAAAAAGGGGCTGAAGGCTCAGGGGAGGAGAGCTGAATTTTTCAGCATTCAGGATTTCTTTCAGGTGACTGTGGAGCTTGAATAAAGGAGCAGGTCTTGTAGAGAACAGATGGAGATGAACTGGCTCAGACAGACCCAGCTGAAGACAGTTTGTCTCCATGAGGTACCCAAAGACCCTTAAGCTCCCCAGGAGGAAGAAATTCAATGTACAGCAAAGTCCTGCAGACTTGCTTCCATGCTCAGATTTCCACAAAGCAGCTGCCAATGACTGAAAACCAAAGCAAGGCAGAAATACCTCACTTGCCATGAAATGTGCCTCAGTGACCTTGCCAAACAAGCTTGGGGCCTGTCACTAGCAACAGTTCTACCAGATTCTTTGGAGGAAAGTAACAGAAATCCTGAAATAATCAGTTATGGAATCAATTCTACCCAGGGAATGGTTCTTCCCTCCAAATTACAGTAAAATTAGATTCAGCAATGGGCATGACTGACTTAATTTCTTCCTGTGAAGAAACTGCCTACACAGAGAAAGAATATGAAGTTACCCGTTGCTTGTCAGGCATGGAGAAGAGATTTCCTTGGCAATAAAGTCAAGTAAGTTGGCAACCAAGGGACAGGAAACCCTTTCTTAGAGATAACTACTTACACAGAAAAAGATTATAATGAGGCTGCCTGAGATGATTAATGTAAGCATTTGTTAACATTCTCATTTGAGATTTGCTTTGTCATGGTCTCAATAAATATATCAAAATACTAGGAAAAATGTTAGCCATAAGCTAAACGAAACAGCTCATTTAATGGGTAAATAGTATATCTGAAAATACTTCATGGAAGTTGAAATAAAGGATAGAGTGAGTCATTGTACATATTAGCCAGAAGGTCTGTTCACAATCTTTCTATTTTTTTTCTTCCCAGAATCTTTATGCAACATCACAGATTACATAAAATTAGATGGGACAAAAGGGGCCTCATTTGTAAACTAGACTGAGTGATAAAAACAGATGTGGAGATTAATTCCTGGCTCATAACTGTAAAAATGTCTGAAAAAGAAAATGTAATTGCTACTAGGATTCCCCAAAAAAATGATGCATCCTCCCTGTCCCTCTCTGCTAATGCACACAAATTTTCAGGCACAGTAACAGAAATTCTAATCCAAGTTTGGCAGGTTGTTTTATCACTAATCCATCATGCAAGTCTGGCTTCTGACCCTCTGCACTCTCTGCCTTCAGAAGGAAGCTGCAGAAAGGCTTGAGCAGGACCTGCAGTGAGTTTCTTTTATGTTGTGCATATCCTCTCTCCAGGAGATCTGCTTCCAGCAGTAATAATGCTGATCCATGGGACAAATCTAGCTGATGCTTTCAGATGCTTTTTCTAGCAGAAACTGTTATGAACCCAGGTACACAACCCATGGATTCAAAGTTTTCTTTGGTTAGTGATCCTAAAAGTTTGAGGGTCTACAGTCTTGTGCATCTTCAACTCATCTCAGAGTGGAATTATACAGTGTGAAGTTTACTGCAAATTTTACAGGACCATATAAATTAAGTAGAGCCACGAGTAGTGTACAGTCCCCAAACAGAGCATCAACATCACATTTTTCTGAGACAAAAACTAAACCCCAACCTTTCTACTGTGCACTGATATCCAGGAGAAAACTACCAAGTCCTAACCTGGTGCTTTTCTATTACAGCTTAATTATCAGAGAAAGCTGAACCCTTTGTGTTTGCTGGAGCATTTGCAGAATCAAGGTCAAAATCAATGTCCTTGGACTGCTGAAAAGTTAAGTGATGGAACACACTACCAGATGTCCTATTTTGCACTTGTTTTTTGCATCATCAGCTAGATGTGCCTCACCTGGCATATCAACAGCTCAGAAGACTCTCTGTTCCCAATGGCCATTGTTCCTCACTGCAAAATCAATGTTTAAGTTCCAGGTTCATGTGAAAATAAAAGTATGATGGGTTCCCTATTCTAAGTTAGTCTGGATCCCACACTTGAACCAGAAGATCTAAAGGATAATAATTGCTACTGTTATGGGTACCAGCCATGCTACATCATGAACTGTTCCAGAGAGAAACCTTTGATGGTTTTGTTTACTGCAGAAATCAAGAGCCAGCAAATGCCACCAAGATAATGATGTAGCTCAAGTTTTTCTGAACAAAGCACAAAATTACACAGGCAGCATTTTCCTCATAATTATAATCCTCTGACACAGAGTGATTTTCCTCATAACTCAGGGTAGAACAATTCAGGGCGACAGATTTAATATCATTTATTCTATTTGCTCTTGAAACCCTATCCTAAGAAAATGGAAAGTTGAAAAGATGAACAAATAGGCTCACACAACTTGCTGGGTGTCAGATAGACTTAAGCATCATCATCTGTCCTCATCTCCTAAAATAAACAATAATCTCTTCTGCTTATTTGTTTGCTTTGTAGCAACACATTTGTGTCTTACAATTATAGTTCACCTATAATTAAGTAATTTAATACAATGTTTTTGTTGAACCTTGCACTAAATTAAGATTTTGTGGTTTTTTGTTTTTTAAACCTTACACACTTAGAGAGGCAGGATTTAAACACTACAGCAAGGCTGGTGGTCCTGGTATTTAATTCGCTGGAATCCAGCATTGGGCACCCACCACCCTCTCCTGATCTGGGCAGTGGTGAGGCACAGCAGTCCTGCTGAAGGGCTGCTCTGTGAGGATGTGCCTGTGATTTACCAAGTAAACAAGGCCAGTGATTTATTTTACAGCCTGTTTGGAGCAGAACAAACATATGTGCACACAGGGTCCCTCAGGGTGCTGGGTGCCTTGAGGCCAGAAACCAGGAGCAGAACAATGAGCAGGAGGCTACAACCTTTCTCTTTCTAGCAGAAAAACAGTGAAATCCGGTTGTGTCGTGCACAGAAAAGGTGTAGGAACCTCAGGAATAGAGACAGGAACCCAAATTTTAGATACTTACCCACACCTGATAAGACCCTGGTGATTGCCATTTGATCTGAGACTGCAATACCTCCTTTCCTTCAGTCTCAGACAGGTGGCTGATATGCAACACAATTTATTTCTGCACAGATCACAAGGGATGGCTCTACAGCATGGAAAATAAAGCATCTCTTGTATCAACTTGTATCCACCACTGGAGTAGCAAAAAAGTAATATGAAAAAGCTGATTTAGTGCATGCAAGCAGAAGCAGCTTAATGAAGTAGGGACTAATTAGATAAGAGGGGTCAACAAGAAAATATAATTTGACTAAGCACTGGCACTAATTTCACTAAAAACTTCTGAACTGTGTCCCTAGCTCTGTAGTAAACTGTCCTGGTTTGATTTCTCTCTAAAAGTTTCTAGCCAAGCCCTGACTGTTAAGACCATGTACCAATTTGGGTACTGTAAAATCCATGTAAGCAATTTCTAATCATCACCAGACCTGGCCAAAGATTTAACATGTCTAACATTATCCCAATATCCAGCAACCCTGAGAGCTGGACCCATAGTCCTGAACTGCCTGGAAGCTCTCCTACCCCTAAAGATACCCCTAAAGAAACAACAGTCTGGATGGCTGAGATGATACAACTAAGGAGGGGTTACACAGAGATGAAAGTCCTCCTACTCCAGCATGGTACAAGTGGGACCATAAATGAAAGGGCTATCAAGTGACTAAATCTGAAATCCCACATTTTAGAAGAATTCTAAAGTAAGTTCATACTTTAAAGCCCATTCCACCAGTGCACACCACCCAGTCTGTACCACAGCAGGGAAGGGCAGAGCTCTCTTAGTCTTATGCAGTGAAAATCTAACACATTCTCACATATCCCAGCCTGGGATTTTTCCATTTCTATGCTCTTTCCTACCCTGAAATCACAGAAAAGTACCTTTCTGGAACAGTAACAGAACGGGGGAAAAAAAAAAAAAAGCTAGTTTTCCATTTTTTTGGCATTACCAAGGATAGCTTGGAGATTATTGTACATGTAAAAATATTTTCCAAGGTAGTAAAACGTCTGTAGGTTTTATAAGGTATCACTGGAAAGAGCCAGGAAAGAATATATCTGAGCATAAATAACCAACATGAATCAGGTCTTGCGAAAATAGGAGTCTGAGGATAGCCAGGTCCTTTGCTCAGCTCTGCCACATCACATTTTGATAAATGAACTAATTTCTGCACCATATCTTGCTCATCAGCAAGATTGCAGATCATGTATTGTTGCCATAGCACTACACCCCCCCTGTGAGTACAACAGTTGTACTGATGGAAGAGATACTGAAGGGTAATGACTCTGAATGTTACATAAAAATAGGAAAAGAAGAAATAAATACTGGAGAATTTACTACTGAAAACCAGAATCCAATCAGACCTGAATGCCACATGGAGCAGCTCATGCTGGTGATAAGTGGGAAATACCAAAACATCTACTGTGGGTTTCCACGTACAGTTACCCATCACAAGAAGCTAAATAAAACCTCACAACACACCACAAAAAATCCCAAGAATTACATAAGCCTCTTCCTAATTTGAATAAAGCTGAACACTACATACAGAGGTTCAAATCTATCACCTGCTTGGTGGTGTTAAATTATTCACAAGCAATGTGCTGGGCTGAAATACACTCAGGTTTAACAAGAGCTGCTGGAGTTTCAATGAACTTTCCATTACACCCTGGACTCTCTCCAAAGGCTAGTGGCTCATGTCTGGCAATGCACAGATCAGAGAAGCTAAACCAATTAAAAAGTCAGCTTGAGATACAATAGTCCTTGGTGAAAAGTCTTATCTGGGCTGAAGTAAAATACACCCTACCCTTTTCACAAAGCTGCTTGAAATCTCTGGAACATGTTCCCTTCCTCTCTTTTTAAATAGGCTCCAAGACCAAAAAAAGGCACTATAGTCATGTGAACTGAGGTGAGAAAAATATAGAGAAGCAATAAGAATACCAATAACCAATTCTGAAACAACCACAGAGGTGAACATCTACCACCAAACTCAAGTTCAGAAGCCACCCAACCATCACAGTCCTATTCCACAGGCACAGACTGACCCAGTAGCCAACAGGCAGGACAGTCTCTTGTGAGCTTCACCTCATGTGCATGGTGCACAGACAGGACTGGATTGTACTGGACTCAATGCACATGGTATGCAAAGATGCCCTCTGCATGCTCAGTTGCTGCTGGGAACCCAGAGACCTGGTAAAGCACCCATGGAAGTAGTGAAGACAGTTTCCTGCAGGGAGCTGCATTCAGTTGCTCAGAGCAGCAGGGCTTGGGCAGGCAGGGTCTGGGCTCATTTGAAAATACAGATCAAAACAGCAAAATCCTTCTCCACACAGTGCTTTGAAATTTGCATTGTCCTGCAGTGAAATAAGCACCTACACAGAGCTGGTTAGCACTTACTGAGTGATATACATGAAAGCCCAAGGCTGAGTGTTTGTTTTGATGTGGTTGTAAAGGAATATGCTAGAATGCTGTAGCATCACTTGAAATTGAATTCAAGCAACCTGGTCTAGTGGGAGATGTCCCTGCCTATAGAGGGCTGGATCTCGATGTTTAAGGCCCCTTCCAACCCAAACATTCCATGATTCTATGAAATGCCCAGCTTTTTTTTGCACCTTACATTGAAGGCACCAATTGTGCATTGAATCTAGCATATACATAGGCTGGATTTCAGAATACATATTAACATTTTTATATTAGAAGGATAATGCTCACATCAAAGTGAGACAGCAGGTCTTCATGGCACTTCAGGCATCTAATGGGCTGCAAGCAGAGTCACGTTGAGCATCAGTAAACCCTCTGGTGCCTTGTGGAAAGGAGTAAATTGTCAGTGCATAGTCAAAGCAGAGTGGCTTTGAGCCCAGATTACAGAATGAGCACAGAGATACAGAGACAAACCCCCTTTAGGTGATGCTCTTGGGTTTTCTTTCTGAGCTCTGGACTTTGCAAAGCCTGAAGTACCATAGAAGCTGGAAGAGGCAAGGACAACTGTAATCCAGGGCTTCTCCAACATGCACCAACCTTTTATCAGTGTGATGCTGAGCAGCTGGAACCAAACCCCACTTTTTCAGAAGATATTAGTGACAGGAGTGTATGAGCATCCTTTGGGTCACAACAAAAAAGCAGCACAGTAAAGAGTTACTGCAAGATAACCACAGCAGGAGAGACACTACTTGCTCTGTCACACTGAAAGTTTTAAATCCATTTGGTTAGAAAAAGAAGGAACTGCTGCCCAGTAACATTCCTTTGCAGTTCTGTCTGCATATGGCTGGGCACCAGCATCTCTGTATTGCAACAGCTGAATGACTTCCAGCCTGATCCAAAATTCACATAAGGGAATTATCAAGCCACAGAAACCTCGCTAAATGGGAAATCAGAGAATTACCTCCAAAAGACATGGTATGAACCAGCAACTTATAACACAGCTGAGCTCTCAAGGCGTGTGGATGAGCTGCTCTCAGCCTGGGCTCCCAATGTGCACGATTTCCAGCAATAACCACAGCCCAGCAGCCCAGAGGGCATCCAGGGATTGAAAGAAACTTCACAGTGGCTGAAAGGGATTCACACACTGCACAAGCTGAGTTTCTCTCAGCATTTTCAAAGCTGCTGTATGGAATGCAAACTGCTGCTTCTAATTTGTAAACATCAGAATTATTAAATTAATGCCATATCTACCACAGCAGTGCTAAAAGGAGACAGCCCCTCATCTTGTGTCCACTGGAATCTTGTTTCCTTGAGTAATGAAGAACATGCAGTTTATTTTGGTTTTATACCACTACTGACCTTCATAATCTTCCAGACCTCTTGGCAACCTGGAATCCAGGTTTTTGTTGGATAAATGGAATTGTACTTGCCAGATCCCATGCCCCTGTGATGGAAAAAATGCACAGCATAGCTCATCTCTGTCTGCAGGCTCCTCTCCAGTGTTTTCCTTGTACTTGTCCTTGTCAATATATGCAGGAATCCATCAGCAATGCAGAAAGATGAGGTGGGCTGCTCCTACAGAGTTGCTTTTTAAAATAAGTTCAGACTTTCACCAGCTTAATTCAGACACACCTGAGGTGATCCCAGCTACTGGCACAGAGGGATTTGTACAGACTTTGCTCACTGTGTTCTCAAATCACATACTGGCAGAACATATCTAAGTACACATTAAGTCTTTGAATTAATGAGAGACAGTGGTGTAGCAGAAGCAAGGTAGCTAATTTTAAGTATGCTGTGATGAGAAATGGGTAAAGAATCCTTGGACAAAAACCATCCTTATGCAGGGGGATGGTGATGTCAGTGAAAAAATAGAGTCTATATTATCTGTATTGTAAAGTCAATTTGACTTTTTAGAGATTCCTTTTCCACATGAGTTTCAGCAGAAAGAAACTAAATTTAACAAGATGCCATCCTTTTACAGCTACTGAAGAAATAACTTAACTAAAAGAAAGCATCTATTCGATTAAACTATGTGCTACTTCACAATGAGCCAAAATGCTTAAGAAATGCTCAGCATGAGACCTGAACTCTGTGATCACATCCTTTGTGGACTAGCAGAGAATTGACTAGCATGATGTTCTTTCCAAGATGCAGGGGAAAAGAAGAAAAACAGAGGACACCAGCAGAGACAGCCCAGGTGTCTGAGCTTAATCCCAGACAGCCTGGATGCCAGGGTGCCTGTCATGGGTCTGCATCAGAGCAAGCTGCCTTGTTAAAACTCTGCCTTGAAAAGGGCTGCAGGGGCTGCTTGGGGTAGTGAACACCAGCAGGAAATATCTTATTGGAGGACTTAATCTCCCCATCATGTGTGCCTCTTGCTCCATGAGCTGGCAGTGAGATGCCAGCTAACCCTTTGAGGGACATGGCATGGCCTGAGCTGGAATGACATAAAGGACCATCCAGCTGCAGGCAAGTTCTGAAGCTGCTGCCACAATTTAGACATTTGGGTGGGCATGTACCATACCCAATATCCAGCCAGCTCTGACAGATCTTCAGCTCTATTTGCAGTGCTGGAGGAGATGGAGAGACTTATACAAAGGAGGGGAAGGAAAATCCTACAAGGCTGGCAATAGCAGTTAAGTTCCTTCCATGTCTTCAGAGAGCTGTTCGGGAAATTTTCAACTAATTAAGACCAGAGGGTGCTGCAGACTCATTTGGATCATGTATGGCCTTTCAGATCTGGAAACAATACCTGTGCATAGCCTGAATAACATGCTTCAGAGCTGCTACACAGGTTATTTTATCTATGCAGAAGCTTGCCTTCACAGGGTAAGGAAGCCAGTCCTAACCTGAATTCTCTTGGTTGAAGGTTTCTAGACACACACACAGCAAAGTTACTGCAGTTATTGAAAGTTTCCTGTATAAACTAGAAAGATTTGGGATTTCATATTTTACAGAAGAGAAGAACAAACCAGAGATAGAGGTACCTCTATTGCAAACAGAAGATAGTGTACAAAGTGTAAACATTCTGATAAATCAAGTAATGGATCACACATATAATAATAAAACAAAAGCATCTCTTGGAATCCCAGCTTTAATTTCCCCACAGGATATCTTCCCAGAGGATATAGATGGAAATGCTCACCATGTAATAGGATTAGGGCAGATTTCTGGAGGCAGGTTCTCCTGCAGGTAAAATTTTATAGGACCTATCAAAATCAAAAATGCTTTGGGGGAGTGATAAAGCACTAAAATAATCCATAGCAATTGTCACATTAACAATCATACTTTTAAAATAAAATGATGAAACATAGCATCTCCATCCTAGGTCTTAATGTTTCTGTCAGCTTGTAAAAAGGGAATATTTGGGTTTGTTCACAAGTATTCCATTCAGGTTGACAGAAAACAAAATTACTTTGCTCAGAAAACATCCTAAGAGATGATAGCATCTTAATTACAGAGAGAGGGAAATGGGATTTGAGCTGGTGTATGGATCTGTTTCTTGCCAATTCCATTCTAAAGAGCAACAAGGCAGTGACCTCACCAGCAGCCAGGATGGCAGGGGACGTGTCATTGCTTTACTTGTAGATTATTTGCTCTACCCCAAACCCCATAATTTTTAAAGACAGAAGAGCAGCTTGCTCACATACTGCAGTGGACACAGAACACCTGGTTTGTCACATTCCCTGCAAATACCTCAGTTTTCACTAAAAGCCAGGGGTAAAAACACCACGGGCTTGTGATTTGGGGAGGCTGATTTTTGCAAGGGTCACAAAGTTTGATAGCTTTGAAAAGGTACAACTATGCTGTGGGTCTGGTGAACTAAAGACTTCAAACTCTGTTTCCACAGTTCAGGAACTTAAACCAGGATTCAAATTACCTGAGATGTATTAGCAAAGCTTAACAGACTGCCAAGTCAAAATGGGACAATTAGCAGTTCCTGTACCAAAATAGAAGACTATGGAAATGCCATTTGTGTCACCATCTGCTACCAATAATGCAATAGGCAAAGAATTCAGGAATTTTTTCTAATGCAACTTGCTCCCATTTCCAAGAATCAAAGTGAATAGTCAGTTCAAGCATTATACTTTCCAGATTCCCAGCTGGGACCACAGTGAGAAGCACCAAACCTCTTATGATTTAACTGTTGAGAAATTTTCAGGCTAAGCTTTCAAGTAAGAGGTTTGGATACAGATCTGAACTGTGGGATGTTTTGTCTCTGGAGTTCTACCATTGCTTCCAACAGCAATATTTAGCATTAGTATATGTACTTCTAAAATACCCAGTTATTCCTGAACTTTGCTGAAGCTCATAATTAATGCTTTTCCCCCTTAATTTCATTTAAAGATCAGGGACCCTCATTTTGCTTTTCAGAAAAATGTGAACATTTACTTCTTGTTAAACAACTGTCACGTTGTAATGAAAATAATTTACTGTTCAGTTTTTCTGAATGAATCTCTTATCCCTCCTGCCCTTCCTCACTTTAATATTTCCTGAAATTCATACGCCGCAAGCAAACTACTTTTGGCTTATACTAAAAAACATTTTAAACTCTGGCACACCTTACTTTTCATTCCACCACAGAGACATAAGCAGAGTTTGCAAAGTTAGAACTGCACCCTTGTGCCCTTTGATTTGAGGGGGTGGAAATAAATTAAAAAGGTAATAATTAGAGTATACCAGTCACTACAAACCTTTTCTGAAGCCGTTTTATAAATTTGTTATATAATACAAACAGCTCCCTCCCATCTTCTTCGTCTCCTATGTCGCTGTCAAAATTTTTGGTAGGGTTTGTTTGGTTGGGTTTTTTTACATGACTACTGGAAAGCCCTAGCACAGACCTACAATTCAAAATCTGAAGAAAACTTTGAAAGAAACTCAGAACTTTTCAAAACATAGTACACTGTACCTGACACCAAAGGGCAATAACACGGTAAAAATGAACTATGTTCTGGGAAGCCAAATCCCTGAAGTACCCTTTGATGAGTTATGAAAAACAATGTCTTTTTCAGAGCAAAAAAGTCACTTTTTCATATCTGAATTCCAGGTTGCATACTTGAATCCAAGAAAAAATATTTTGACCCATTGGACTAAAAAAAAGGCTCATTTTATTTACTTAAGGAACCATAGTTAAATAGTTAGAGTAACTGACCTTGTCAAGGATTATGTTTTTCAGCACTCTGCCTATATAGTGTACAATTCAGCAAGTTCTTTACTCTGGGAACACCTCACCTTTAACACTAACTGCCCTCCCTCAACAGTGTCCTGAAGCTTTCTTTTTAAAAGAATATAAAGATATGTCAGTAAAAATTAATTAGAAAGTATTATAAACAGCCTCAAGAGAAGCTCATCAACTAGTGATTGACACAGATTTACTGGAAAAATGGCTGAAATTTGTGATTACCACAAACAGACTTGTACATCCTAAAATCAATCCTTAAACACTGCTGCAGGTCAGCCATGGAGATGCAGATGTGGAGCAGGGCCTACCCTCTTCCTCACCTTCTATGACTCCCAAAGATACTCACTTGCAATTTTTATACCTAATATTCTGGCATGCTGACAGGCCTCTTGCCACACACTGCAATTAGAAAAGAGCATTTTACATTATTTGTTCCTCAGGCATGAGTGACCAATCAGCTCTTCAGTATTTGCTGCTCAGCACTAAACACAGGTATCATCAAGGTCAGTCAAGTCTGGGAAGTCTGGTTAGCAAGGACCAGATCAGTCAAGTTAACTGACAAGCTAACAAACTTGTTTTCTTTTCATGGTGATTTTTTTCTAATGAAACAAAAGACTGGATCCTGCCTTTTCCCTCAAAATGGTGTGCTGTCCATACAAGCACTTTAACTCTGTATTTACTTTACAAAAGCATCGTGTTCTTTCTTCTCTCTCCCCATGACAGCTCAAGGCAAACCACAGTCCCTGGAACATCTGGGGGTTGTGGTTTGAAAGAATCCCTTCCAGTCATGAAGCAATCATCTTTGCTGAATTAATAAATACTTAAGACTTGTATTTCTGAATTGCAAAACTCTGTGTTTGCAAAGGCTATACAGAAAACAGCCCTTCTTCAAAAGGTTATTAAAAATAAAAGCAAAAACTCCATGTTAGTTATCTTAACTGTGCAAGATGAGAAAATCCATCTGCCTTGTGTCTATAGTAATTGATAGGCAACAGCTCCTTAAATATTCCTTGCTTCTCTTAAATTCACATAACCACAGCTCTGGTTTCCCAGGGAGTTCTGAATGTTGTGGGGGAAAAAAGGGATAGAGATAATAATGTGGCTATGCTAAAGATACAGGAAATACAGCCAGCAAGGAAAAAAAAAGCATTCTCATTCTGAATGGTAACAGATGCCAAGACAACAGAGCCCAGCCTTGAACTAGAAATGTTTTAAAGCCTTCACAATTTGTGCCAGCAAGACAAGGAAGGAGTTAAAGTGAATCCAAAACATCTTACCAGACCCAGAAAAACCAAAGAGCTTGTCTAGAGAGGGGGCTCTCACTGGAGCCTCTGTACCCACCCCTCTCCCAAGGAAGGAGGGACAGCCCAGCAGCTCTGTAGTTAAACCATTTCAACAGAGCTGCGCCCTTCTGAAAAGTTAAACTGGGTGTGCACTTCTGGCAGAAAGGCTGCCCGGGCAGCAGAGGGGAGGAGCAAGCAAGGAGGGAGACTCACTTTCTACCAGGATTTTGTTTCCTGTGTGTTCGACTCAGCTCCCAACACCCGCCTTCACAAACACACAAGCACTGAAGTGTTCATATCACGTGCAATCTTGTGTTGCTCATTTACAACAGCAGCAACAGTGACAGAGAAAAGAGCTCAAAGTGCTCGGCTCCCTTCAAACAAGCAGAAAGCCTGTTGGTGATGGGATAGACAAGGTGGGACTCGTTTTTCCCTCACCCCATGATGCACACAAACCACTCAGGAGAACTCCAGCAAAACTGCACACAGGCTCTGAGCAGCTGTCTGCAAGGGGGTTAAATATCCAGCTCCCCCTCCCTGAGTTAGGAGTGCAAATCATGAAAAGCAGAACCTCTCTGAAACCTTTCTTTCTCAAATTGCTGTAATTTCCCATCTGTCTTAAACTCCGGTGACTTCAACGCATCACCAGGGGACAATTTGCAGCATTTGGTTTAGATTAAGGGTTCCTAAACTGTGACTCAGGAGACAGAGAAAATGATCTGCAGTTGCCTCACAGAGCCATGTTAAGTGGTGAAAGTGTGGATCCCATGTGGCTGTGCTAGCAGGTCCTACATGAGTTTGAGTCCACCAGTTACCACCTGATCTAAAATTCTAGCAATCACTGAGCATGCCAAGTTGATTTTGATAAAAACGTGAAAGATCCATTCAATCACCTCTACTGAGAAGGACATGGCTTGCTCAGGGTTTGGTTTTTGTTGTTTAGTTTGTTTTTTGGTTTGGTTTTGGGTTTTTTTGATTGTTTTTTGTGGGTTGTTTTTTTTTTTTTTTTTAACTAGGAAAGTTGTCAGCTGTACCAAAAAACAACTCTTAAAAGTTTAATCCCTGAAACAAAAAATTAGGCCACTTCCTTGAGATGCCACGTGGTATCTGTTTGAAAAGTGACATTTGCTAGGGGCACGATAGCACACGGAATCCACTGGTGGGTTTTTACTTTTGAGTTACTGCAATATTTCACAACACTGTCGAAGAAAAGAACTATTGAGAGAAAGAACTGACAGGAGCAGCTTCTTTAAAATGGGCATTAAAACCAACTGCAAGTCAAGGCAACAATCTGAAACCTTTGCTTCCAAGGGAACCCATCCTGGACAAACCAGCACCAGCATCTTACAGTACCATGCATTGGTCCTTGGTCTTTCAGCAGCAATGTTATTCATACAGTAATTATCTGATTATTGTTTGCCCTACCTATTGGTTGTGAAAAGCTCATAAAGTAGCTCAAAATGGTACATGCAGGTCTGTGCCCTTATGCTGAAGGTAACAGTAAAGTTAGTAAAATCCACAAATAGAAATCTTAGTTTAAAGAGATTACTTGAAGATACACTTACCTCTCTGTAATATCCAGTGACATTCTATCATCTCTCTTTGGCAGCACAGATCATTAGGAGCATAATATCAATAGGTTACAAAATAGGTTGCAGAAAGACAGGCATTTATTAATTTAAGTTTTAATGTATTTTATAACCCTCACAACGGAGGGTTCTGGAAGCTCACAGAACAAACAGTGTTATCCATACTTGCACTGATACCAAACTGTTAAACTTGCCATTGCCAGACTGCAGAAGGCCCTTGAATGAAGATGAATGGATATGGTTGCAGATACTATAGCAGCAGACAGACTAAGCCTGCCATTTTCCCCACCACAAGCACTCCTACCTATGGCCAGATTTTCTGTCACTGCTGCAGACTCTGGAGCTAAAAAAGTTTTGAATCTAGCATCATCCCTAGAAATAAAAAAAAATAAAATTTTAAAAGCATTTTTCCCCTGTGGATTCAATGCAAAGCACAACCTCTTGAATGTTCAGGTTTCAGTAGTATTCAGTACAAATCTTTAACTTGATCTGTGCCAATTAACACCTTTTTTAGTATCTAACTTGCAGATGGACAGTCTAAGGGTGCAACAAATGCATCTTAATATAACCAGAGACCATTAAGGGATTACATACCTAGCTGGAAAACTCAGGTATTTGAACATGCTATTGAAACCCCAGATACTTGAAACGTGTAAGAAAAAAAAGATTATGAGCCCCAGTGTAGCTCTTATATGTAGGTGCATCTTGCTGTTTCTTCCCTAGTTCTTCACCAGGCACATGGCCCATTCATTGACAAGTGTGTTTTCCCATCTTAGCTCCCTGGGAGTCTCTATTGGCTGCACATCAAGCCAAATGTTCATTTTGCTATCAACATAGCCAGAGGGCTTAGAGATGCCAGCCAACCCTTGTTCAACTAGTGCTACTGTTTTACAACATGTCATGCTTGGTAATATTAAAAAGGAAAAGTAAATAAAAGGAAAAATTAATCTTGTGATTAAACACAACACTTTGGATTGCTGGCTGCTGACACTGGCACCATGCCACCCTCTCTGAGGACAGAACAGAACCTGTCTGCTGTCTTCACTGACAAAAGGTTTTTTAAAAAATAGAGGTCTCTTGCTATGAATAATCAAAACGAGCAGCTTGGCAGAGAGACCTGACCATCAGTTACAGCTTTGTTCTATCTCAACTTGAAAATGATAATATCCAGTTCCAGACTGAGCTTATCAAAGTCCTGCTCTTATAGAATGTATGCATGCCATGTAAATTACAGCTACATTCAAAATATATGGAATTTATGGCAAATTTAAAAGAGAATAAGAGTTTAAAAAAAAATTTTGTGAGATATTTGCATGTGTCAACACCATGTGCAGATTGTTTTGAAATCTGAATCCTCAGGGCTTGCTAAGCACCTGCTCTCTTCAAAAGCAGGCTATGTGCCATTGAAAGACTTGTGCTGGTCCTTTGGAAAAGGATTAATTCCCTTTCAACTACGAATATTTGCATAGGATACTCTGCTTGTTATGCCAAAGTCCTCTTCCCCAACTTCCAGTCCTGCTCTCCCTCTTTCTGCACATCCTTTAGTCAACCACAAAATCTCACACTTTATACGTGGGGTAGTTTCTCAAAAATTTAACAGTAGAAACACTGGACAGTCCTTCCTGGTCCAAAAAGCCATCATCCCTGGCAAGTCATGTGAATGCCAAATATAACTACAATCACCACCAATACCATCAACAAAACCGTCACAATGAAAATATTTTAAATACCAGAAATCCAAACCAAAAAGACTCTAATTTCTTATTTCAACATGGTTGCTGACGTTACCCATTAGTTATGGCTGCACCAAGGCCTCTCAGTGGGTCAGTGTGATGAATGATGCTGCTGATGAAATAACTTCCTAACAATCAGTTCCACCAAGCAGCTGTATTTGGCTGTGTCTCCCAAGTGTGATGACATAGCTGCTTCCCAGGAATAAATGGTAAAAATACCACTGTTTACCCCCCAGAATGCTGTCTTTGTGAAAACCTCTCCTTTTGTATGTTCTACTACTTTCAGTGATTCCTAAAACTGCAGCAAAGGGGACACTGGGAAGTTCCAGTAAGAGGGCTGTGAGGACACAAATATTTTGATGAGAAGAAACACTTAACCAAAGCTTTGGTGGTGTCTAGTGAAACAACAGTTTCTGGATTCAGCATCTTAAGCTTCACATGGTTGTGGCAGACAAATATGTTTCTGAAACATAAATCACATAATCTGCAATGGAGTACAGCCTGCTTGCTTGTGTGCTTCCCCTGCTGAAGTAACAGTAAGAAGATACTCTTACTCCACCAGGCAGGAAAAAACATATGTTGATAGAAAAGCTGTGCTACCTAACACTATGAATCTATAAAAGTGATGAATAGCCCTAATGTTGATGCAGCTGGTGAGATGTTGTCAGATCATTAAGCACAGCCAGGTGACTTATCAATGTTCAAAGCTGTCAAATTTTCTGTCTTCAGGCTCCTTGCACACGTATGCATCCTCTGAGGCAATCTTTCATTACAGCCTGAAAAGCATATTTTTCCTTCTCCTCATTCACCTTTAAAAATCCTCCAGGTTTTCAGGGATAATTTTCAGCCCAATCTCTCTTTTCTCAGAGAGGCTGGGTTTGTGCACAAACATTTATTTACAAGTGTAGGCTAACACACTGGACTGTGATTATCATGTTCACTGTTCTTAGGAAATACTTTGCTGCTGTAGTAGCTGAATGCAGCCATTCTGTATGTGGGCTTCCCTCTCCCCCCCCTGCCCCTCTTATGGCTACAGACACTAAATACAGCTTATTTATGCTTTTCACAGAGCAGCAGAACTGGTGTTAGATTAATTCTGAAACCTATTTTACCAGATTAGTCTGATTATCTTGGATTTCAGATCTGTTCTGCAGGACATACTAAAGATCTCTTTCCAGTCTAAGCTCTGAGAGAAAAAGCAGTGAATTCTCATATGTATCATAACAGAGAAAAAAGTTCCTGTTAAAAATAAACCCAGAAGCGAAAGGCATCAAGGCCATAACAAATGGAAATAGTAAAAGCACAAAGAAGCATCAGGGAAGCTCCTCCTCTGCCATGACCAACGTGTCTACATTGCAAGATCACACTGAGATTTTTCCTGATGAAAGCAGTTCTGCTCAGGCCAGAATGACTGTGCACATGAGCAAACTGGAAAGATGTTTTCAGTGGAAGAGTTAATGGTCTAATCCCATACATACAGGTAAGAGTGTAAGTAGAGCCTTCTTCATATTGTTCACAGGATGAATGCTCTTCTGTTTTAATCATAATGCTTGAACTGAAACTTCTCACAGATGAGAGGAACAGATACAAAGATTATAGTGTGAGGAAAGGCTCTTAAACATAATACAGAAGAAGCATTTTTCACACTTGTGCAACTAAGGTAATTTCTACTGGAAAGACCCACTCCTGCTCTGGGCTAATATTTTGCTAACAGTGAACATAACCCTGAACAAGCAGATCTCAACTATGACACACAGAAAAGCAGATACTTTTACATTCTCAAACAGAGTTAGCTTTTGACCTGCTAGAGGAGGGGTGGATACCCCTCATTTCTGTCTCAAGGGACTGCTTTCTTGTAATTCAGCAGCAGCAGCTCTGTGCTACATTAGTCTTACATTGCAAATGCTCCACAACGTGGACTGGCTGGGTTTCAGGACAGTTGAAAAAACTCAAGTGGAAACTGCCTATGCTTGCTCAACACCTCGTTTTCAGGCCACTTGTCAGCTTGGTATTAACGATGCAATGGCAGTTCTAGTGTGGAACAAATTCCTTATAAATAAGGATTTACAGAATTGAAATGCCTAGGTAATAAAGACAGCTAGGACACACACCCACAAGTAGGATAATGTTTAAAACTGGTTGCAAAATGTGACCAAATTGACAGCATACAACTCTCCTTAACCTCTTTATAAATCTCAAATATAAGACATAAGCATTTAAAAAAGACAGAAAAGCAGAAATGTATCATTAGAAGACTCAAATGAAAGCAAGCCACAGATATGTAAATACAGTATTTTATTATTGCACTACATTTTCAGACTACATAAATAATTGTACATATATTTTGTGGCTGTCCTAAGCCACTGTGACAACTATGACCTTATTGTGGCAACAAAATGCCAAGAAATCCGCTGAAGTTTAGCAATGTTTTCTGACACCACAATCCTGCAGCTATCTCCACAAGCAATTAAATGAAAATGCTGCACTGCCTCCTGCTACATTCCAGAGAGCTGTATCAGGCAGTTCAGCCTAAGAAAAAACACTGGAGATATTTAAGCAGTGAATGACAACTGCCAGTCAGCTCTAACATTCTCACAGGAACTTCTTGAAGTGGTTCAAAGAGGCTTGCAAGAGAAATTCATTCCCCTGAAAATGTGAAAAATATCTTCCAAACAGGTTAATCTTCCTGAAGAGGAAACCTATATTCTTCATGGGGGAAAAACCTGCAGTTCTGGAAGATGCCAGATTGCTTTGCACTTTTTATACCAACCCTTCCAGCCTCAGATTAAGTGTGTAAAGGAAAAAGGAGTGAAAACGGGCAGATACTGAATGCAAAAGAGAGAGCAGCAAGGAAAAAGCACAGAGGACAGAAAGTAAAACAAGAGCAAAGGAGGTGGCAGAAAGTGTTGCAAGAAAAGAGTAAGTTTGTTTTCCATGGTGCTATAGTAGTGACATACTGAAGACAGTCGGGGCATTTTTTGTTCCAGGGAGACAATTTTTCCACCTTCATTCCCTCCAGTGTGAAGGTAATGAGAAGCTGATTTTTTATATATATATATATATATATTTTTTTTTTTTTTTTTTTTTTTTTTTTTTTTTCCCTGGTTTTGGCTCTTTGTCCACTAAGAGCTGGGCTAAGCTCAAACAGTTGATAACTGCATTCTTTGGCATTCCTGAGCTGTAACACACAGAGATGCAGCCTGTGTGAAAGCCTCTTCCTCAGGTGGCTCAAACAACTACTGTGTCCACCAGAGGACATGCTGTGCAGGAATCTGGGGCACACTGGAACTGATTTTAACACAGCATTCAGCATTTTGCCCATTATCATGCTTTTCTATCACAAGCAAAATCACTTTCTGAAAAACTATTAAAGGACCTGGCACCAAATAAAGCAGAGCCTGAAATTCCTGCCTGGAAGGTCTACGCTACAGCATTTGTAGACTTCATCAAAAGGGAAAGTTTGCTGCTCAGGCTCAACCAGAAGCATCTAGAGCAAATACAATGCTAGAAAACATAGCAACCATTTGTTCTGCTTGACAAAGGTCATCAGACATCAGCTTGACTCTCTCAGTGAGAGAGTCAGTTTAACAAATTCTGCTTTCATTGGCAGAACCAAAGATTTACTTCTCAAGGAGCTGGGCCTCACTTTTTATGAGCAGTCAGGAACATTATGTCTCCCTTATACTCTGCAATTTTGAATGTGCAGGGTATAATCCTGAAAACCAGGATTAAATCTAATATGCTTTGAATTCACATGATCTCATTACAGGATGAGATGATTCTAGATAAACTATGCACAACTGTATGCTGAATGTACTCAGAGCCCCAGAATCTGACAACCATGCACGTAGCTTAGCAGTTCTGCCAGGAAAATCTACTCAAACAACTTTTTTATTTTAGCCTTAATCAAAATCCAAAAGCAAGTGGCAAATTCTAAGTGCTGAAGTTGCATGCCACTTAATGGCAACTTCTCTTAAAACTATCACAGTGTTAAAGAACTTTAAGCTGGTCTCTTTTACTATAACAAGGTATTAACCTGCTCTTACCCCACAGTAGGATTTGCAAGGTAACAGCATGTTGATACCTTGTCTAATTCCACAAGTGCAGAGGTATGTGGCTTGTGTGTCTAATTTATACACGGACATTTCAACTTCCAAAGGGGGAAAATGTGATTTAAGTACAAGACCATTTGCCAGATTCCTCAGTTACTGATGTTTCTTATGTGTCTGACCTATAAGGGCAGACTGCTGATACCTGGACTTACCCAAATCACTACAATTTTCTCTACAAGCCATTTCTCTACAGTAAAAGGACAAGTGGAGATCTAAATTTACAGATCATGACACACACTTGTAAATCTTTGCTCTTAGCTTATGATTTTAAAAACATTTAACTATGGAGTTTGTCAGCCAAAGTCACTTTTCTTCCTTCAATCATGTTTTCCAGTTTAATAGAGCAGTAGTAGCTCTTGTCTTTCCCTGTTTTAATGTATGCTTACTGTATTTATTCAGTATCAGCAGCAACAAAACACGTAACCAAACTTCCAGAATACTGGAAATGCAGCTGCTAACGCCACAGTGGGGAAAAGCCCAAATGAGCTACCTTTTCCTCCCAGTTTTAACAATTTCTCTGCACACCAAAAGGCATTATTGTTGACACCCCATCACTTCTGCAAACTCATCATGAGCTTGCCTGCCACGGCAGAGCAGAATGGCCACTGGCAACCCACTTGTCCAACGTGCAGGGTCTGTAGTTGTGTCAGTGCTGCTCAGAATAAAGAATAGATTTTGGTTTTTCAAAGAGCTTGACTTGATAGGTGTGAAGCAATCCCAAAACTGCTCTAATGTTCAGTTTCTTATTCTGGACCAAGTTGCACTCACATTTCTGTTGTTCACAAATTATTGTTGCTCAACAGTTCCAAGGTAAAGAACCTGCCCTCAGTTTCATATAATTACCAAACTTTAACCTTTTTGGGTGACTACTCTGAACATACAATTTTCAGTTGCTGCCAAATTAATGTTCCAGCTATTTTTTTAGAGCAAGAAAAAGAAAAACACTTCTTGCCCAATTAAATTCTGGTAACAATCTTTGTGATCCTAATGGTGATGATGTTTTGGGCCTAAAATTTGGCAGGGTGTTGCTACTGACATTTCTTCAAACCAAAACTTTTAATCATATATTATCACAATTTTTTAATAGCTTTAGCTGGTTCAAAACACTGTTTCTTCAGTGAATGAGCTATTCAAAAATCCTAATCAGGGACCCATTTTACTTGGAGCTGTGTAAACACAGCTGCTAGGATGGGTCTCCTACTGACTGTAACATAAATGGTTTGGATTCTGTTTGAAGAAGAAACTCACAGTGGCAACTTAAGCATGCCAAATGTGCTTCTGACACCCAAAAAGAAATGTGATACAGTTTGATTAGAAATAAAGTGAAATTTAATACTCAAATATAAAGCAGAAGGTGGAACCAGAGCAACCATGATATAAGTTATGTGTCTTGCATGAAAAAGCAACACCTCACGAGCAAGAGAGGAAGAAGGGTCACCAAGGAGGAAAGAAAGTTGTCAGAAAAAAGAAGTGAAAACAACCTGAGGCAAAACCACAGACAAGGAGGCCACCTGAGATCTGCTCTGCCCACCAGAGCACTGTTAGCCCTGGCAATCAAAGCAAACTAAGGGACAACTAAATCAAACTAAGGGACAACTGATCCTGAAGGGAAGCTTCCAGGATTTAGCAATAACACACGGAGGGTCCTTCTAATTGTATTCTGCTTCAGTTGGTTCATTTTCCTTCAAAATCCAGTGTGGAGTGAAAAACATATGGGAAAATGTTTAATAACAGGCAGACTGACCCAGTGCCAGGAGAAAGCCCAAATGCAGTGTTTCAGAGACAAGGCACATGAGGTTACAGGTGGAAAGCACAGACTGGATTGTGTCTGGTGGTGGCTTCTGCAGGTTCTTCTGGATGTTGCAGAAAAAGATCAAATAGTCATTATACACATTTATCAGTGCTTTTAGTGAGGGGGGCAGAGAATGGGAAGGTTGGTTGGTTGATTTGCTCAATGCTGAAATAATTCTCAGCTCAAGATCAAGACAGTTAAAATTCTAGCAGTCACTTTACTGAGTCACAGAAGCATATGTTTGAGATAGTTTGGCTTGGATTTATTCAGTATATATAACAGTGGCAAGGAGCTTTCAAAAAGGGTTTGCAGTTGGATTGATAGACATGTAATCACTTTGGAAGGCAAGATGAATCACTCACACTAGTGACAAAAACGTACACTGAATTCCCCTTAGCCAAGGAAACAAAAGAATAAATTACTACATCTCAGGTATTACAGAAAAAAAAGGGGAGCACAGATTTTGCAGAACTGACTTTAAAAATATTTGAATTTCAGATTGAAAGGATTTCTAGGAGAAATATATTTTTTGAATCGATGTGGAATTTGCTATAACTACCTACATAGCATACCTTCTTGCTGGATCTTGGATTCTCATTCCTAGAAGAGAAGAGGAACATATCAGTGTTGTATTGCCAGGTGGAAGTTGGGAGGTGCTGGTAAGAGAATTTGAAAAAAACAAAACTACTTACCAAACTCCATGCTTCTCAGGTGAGGAAGGTCCCTAAAATTTTGATTCTTTTGATCATCTTCAAGAAAACAAAACAAAACAAAACAAAAAAAAACAAAAAAAAAGAGAAAAGGAGGCTGCATCTCAGATTGCAAATGCTGTTGTCACCCAACTTGAACAATGAATGTTGGCTGCTGCAGCTGAGATTGGCTATAGCAAAGCAAATCATGTTGCATAGCAGATGACTTAAATCTATTGCCAGTCCCAACTCTACTATCAAACCAGAGCACATCATTCATTCAATAACCAGGTTAGGTTGCTTGAGTTTTGATTTGGATATTTCTGTTTGTTTCTTTAAACTACCAGTTGTGTAGACCGGACACTTTTGTACAGAATAAATAGTTACATTTTTTTCCAAAAAAAATTCTGCCTCCACTGAAGTTTGCAGTTTTCTCTTCAGCTTTCCCTGCTGGAAAGGCAACACTTGGTTGCCTATTCCTTGGATTGTTCTTGCTTGCTTGTTTATAAGAAGCAATCTGGCCTTCCTAATAGATTGCACCTGTGAGAGATCTGCCCAGGCAGCAGAATCACTCCCAGGGAAATAGTTTCTAACCACACTCCTTAATAATGATCTCTGGGATATACTGCTTGGACTGTGGACTTTAGGATGCTGCTGACTGACAAAATCTTTCCGAGAAATGGAGCTTTTAGTCTCATTATGAGGATTCTTCTTGCTGGGCTTAATCTTCATGCTCATTTTCTTTATGCAAAGATTGTTAATTTGGAGAAGTAGATTAGGATTGCCAAGAGGGGGTCAAATCAAGGACAAGAGACGGGCTGCTCAGTAAGGTAACTACAGATCCCCATATTTTCCTGCAGAATATGATTTGTACATCAAGCATTGTGTCATAAGACACAAAAACCACAAACTGTATATCATTTTCAGTCCTGGCAGTCTAAATGGGTTACAAAGTCCAAGCCCATTATGAGGAATCCTATACTTTGTTTTGACATATGTTTGTTCTTATACATCCTCACCTCGTAATTCCACCCATACACTCCAGCATTTGACTGTATGGCTCACATTTTGGGTTCAGTTTTGGAAGGTTCTAACAATCCTGACAAAGGATGTCCTATTTCTATCAAAACAGTTATCCAGATTTTCTGGCAGGAGACAGTACAAGTTCATTCCAGGTATCAGCTTACTACAGGAAAGAGTTCAGTTTGCAGCTTTACTAAGAAGCTCTTGACAGAATTCTGATGTGTTATCACATCTCTTCCACTGCCACACGGTTAACAGAACTTTGGACCTTTAAACAAAAAATTTTCAAATGCATTAATAAATATGAACCATGAAATTACTTTAGGTGACCTCACTGGATCGCTTGCATGTCAACTGAATGTCTAAAATTACTGATAAATTCTCATCAGAGGTTGAACTTAATTAACATTTATGTTGATTATCCAAAACCTTGGAGACTTCTTAACAATTTTTTAGAGCTCATGACATAAATCCATTTTCCTGAGCTTGTAAGGAAATCCTTCTAGGATAGGTGTTGACTTGGTCACAAGCATTTGCTTCACAGTTCTGGAAGCCTCTGCCTTGCCGAATGCTGTAAAATGCAGATCCAAGTTCAAGTTTTTACACTTGTAAATAATAATAATAATGGGCATTTTTCCTTTATATACACTTTTTCTCACAGGAAGGGTGTTTGCATGCATTCTCCATCTCCTGAGATGAAGCTGCTACCTAGCTTAACAGACAAAACTCAAGCCAGTATCTTAGATACAATGAGACACAGGATTTTTCAGGAGCATAATAAAAATGCTTGGTCCAATCTCCAGTGGTTAAGAGCAAGTTAAAAGCTTGGGAGCTTCTCTGCCAGCCACTGACAGCACATTCAAAAGTATTAAGCATGTCTGGGCCTTCACAACATGACACTGTAAGTGGAAAAGATAAATGTAGCCACAGATAAGTGCCTTTCAGTTTTCATAAAGTGGGCAGAATCTAGTTTGAAAGATTCTTTAAAGAAATGAGGTAAGGAATTAGCTAAAAGGCTAAGCTATATTATCTTCTGAAGTACAAGAACAAAATTACAGTTATGACACACTGTCCAGTTTTTATTTTCCTTTAAATTCTCTTGCCAAACTTCAATTAAGACATAGGTTAGGTTGTACTAATCTTGTTTTCATAGTAGCAGAATACAAAAATAAAACTAAATCATTGTCACAGTTATTAAAATTATGTTAAACTGAAGATTAAAACCTTCTTCCTAATGTACACCTTGAGACACCTTGATCTTGAGACACCTTGATGTTATATTTTGATTATTAACAGCACAGTTATTTTTTGAGAATTAAATGTTAACTCCCAAATTAAGGAGAAAAAGGTTGCTACTAAACAAATTTCCCTGTAATCAAATTTTCCCCATCAAAACTAAAAAGCAATTCTTAAATAACCTCCTACATGAAGACTCCAGCAATAACCAGAGATAAACTGACCATTGTTGCAACACACAAAGTGGCAAGTCTCAAGACTTCTATGCTGAAAGACCTTGATTCAAACCCACAAACTCTTTTGGGGTCACTGATTAAATGCTTTAAGTTTTACTTATCCTTCTCTTTGAAAATATGAGGTTCAATGATCTGTTCTCCTTAAAAAAAAAACCAGTCATAAAAATCTATGAATCATTCTCCCCTTCCTGAGTCAAAGCTTCCCAGAATCACTCCAAATTTCCCTCCTTCCAGCCATATTCTAATAGAAACCTCTGGTAAGGTCAAATGCAGAAAATCAGTGCTTGTTTGTAAGAAGTATTCCCTCCCATACAGCAAGTGTTTTCCCACCCTTGGAAAAACACTACTCCCCTAAAAGAAGCACTGGGTTAAACAGTATCCCTCTACCAGAACAGGAAGAGGCATGAATTCCTCTTTTTTGGGGGGGAGAAGAAAAGCCTCCTGGTGTGATAACTAAGCCTGACACAGCAGGTGGAGAATGTCTTTGGTTCACAACTAATGATTACCCCAGGTATTTAGTGACAGAACTGCTGGAGCTGTGCAGCACTCTGCAAGGTTACTGTGCAGGCCAGTTCCCTGCTAAGTGTGTTCCATGCAAACTCACAGAGTCTATTTCCTGGGAAACCTTTTTCAGCGTTGGTTCTGAGAGCATCTGAAACTCTTAATGGAGTATATGACCCACCCTTAACCTGATCAGATAAATCAATTGAAAATGTAGAAAAAGGCTAGGAGAAAATTATGAATTTCAGTCTTTACTCCACCAGAAGACTAGGTAGAAACAAAAATACATTTGAATAAGCCTGAAGATGTCAGGGGAAACATCCCCAAAGGATAAGAGAGGAACTGGAGTCATAAAGGTAAGCATACGGTAGAGAATAAAAAAATTCTCCACTGTGTTCCAGATCCTAAATTAACAATATATTCTGATACACACTGGGGAGAGACAGCAGTGAGACAAATTGGTTGTTCCCTTGATGAGATGAAAACAGCCTCTTACTTTGCTCAACCTGTTACAATAATCACATGAGGAATGACCCCAGCCCATCACACAGGTCAGGACACCCACCCAGCTACGTTGCACGTGGCAGGTTTTCCCCACCACCAGTCTCCCTCTTCTCTACCCAAAAGGGTCATTCCATAACCTTGCAGCTCACCAAGATGTAAGGACTGCAGTGGATGTTGGACCTCCAAATCCACCTGCAGGACTCTGTGACTTATGGGAAGTGGAGGGGAGAAACTTTATCTTTGACAGCAGAGAAGAAAACTCTGACTCCCATGTAGCTGGTGCCTTCAGAAGTGAGCACTGATGATGAGAACACCTATCAAGCAGTGAACTGACACTGGCTAAATGAATGCATACAAAAAAAGCTGAGAAAAAAAGCAGGGTAAGTCACCTCAGCACAAGTTAAATTACTTCTGCAGTCTATAACTAATCTTTGGGCAACACTATCAGTGCCAAAACTCCACGTGGCCACTTTCAACTGGAAAAAAAGCCAAAAACAGAGGCCAGCCATCCGCAAGGGACACAAAAGCATTTCCAGCAGCTTTGCTTACAGGCTCTATTCACACTGCTTAACTCCACACAATGCAGCCTGGCAGTGCTTGCCTGACCAAATTAACAGTGTGTCCCTAATGAGTCTGCCTGACAGCTCAGTATGCTGTGAGCTGCCATTAACCACAGTCAATGAGACTTCACAGCCCTCTCACCACAGATGACAGCCTTGCCCCTCTCACTCACTCCCATTTCCTTAAGGACAGCTTAGTGACTTGCCACAAAGGATTGAAATGTTATTTTAGTTAAATGGCATTTTTAGTTTTCAGGTGAAGCATGGCTTTAAGCCAAGGGCCAGGGAAGGGGAAAGTTCCCATATCCTTTTAAGTTTTCTAAAGTTACTTCTGTCCTAAGTGTTATCCCTAATTAAAAGGTAGAGAAGGGGAATATCAGAGCATTCATCTTGACTCAGACACTACTCATCTAGCAGCTGTAGAGGACTCCATTGTGTCCTGATTCAGGAGTGGAATAACACTGTCACTTAGGCTGATATTTTTTGCAAGGACCTTCCCTCCACACATTGCAGTTCCAAAATCAGATACCAAAAATAAAAGCCATCTTACAAGCATTTGGGCCCCCTTGTCCTTGAATTTTCTGAAGGACACATGATTGGAGATGGGTTGGCACCATGATACAGAACTTTCAATTTGAACAGTGAAGAAGCTTGGATAGAGTTGTTCAGTATATTTAATTATGACTTAAATAGATCACTCTCTTGATATATGGTAAAATGTGGATTCAGAATTATGTGGTCTACTTCTATTCACCTCTTTACTCATCAGTAAATGTTCAAGGGCTCTGAGAGGCAAAATTTTCATGAAAACAAAACCATCAGACTAAATGATACTTCAAGATCAACTCTTCCCAATGTCCCGAGATGTGTACAGTGCAAATGTAGCATGGGAAGCTTTCCTCCAAAAATTAGAATTCAGGTGAGTTGATCTCTAAAGCAGCTCAGACAGAGCGTAGCCCTGAGGTTCATACTTGACTTCATCCTGAAGTTGGCTCTCCCACTGAAAGCTGAACTGTTACAATATTGCACTGCAAATTCAAAGGCAGGAGACAGTGTATAAGATAAAGATTCAAAGTGCCTGCAAGAATCGAACACAAAAGATAACTGAGCACATTGCTGCTTTCAGAGATATGAAAGATGAGGATGGTATTTGCTCTGTGTTTGATTAAAATCTTTCAATATTGGTCAGCAAGCACAAGACCTGTGAATACTGTAATGACACTTTACTCAGCCTCTACGCTTGGGTAGGCAATTGCCATAGCAGGAAAAACCTTATTTATCCCAAAGTGCAGCCTATTTTCATTTGGATTAGTTCAGCTGCTTTCCAGCCTAGGTTCTTTCATGATTTTTCAAGCATAGAGAAGAAGAAGGTACAAACTTTCAAGTAGGATGGAAGTCAAACTATCTCACTAGAATACACAGTGAACCTTGATCATCAAAATCCTTCAAAACAGGACCTTCACAGCTGCCTGAAACACAGGCTGCAATAATTCAAAGATTCCAGATCCAAGGTCTTCATTTTCCAGGAAAGAAAGTTCACTGATAAAAACTGCTCTTCCAAACCACAACTGTCTTTCACTTCCAGCTCCTTGTGTCATCTCAGTAACAAAGCAAATGTTAATTAAGGAACCTAGAAGATGTCATGTAGGGAGAGGTAAGTAGTCTCATAGCCTATTTTCCATTTTAAAAGGCAGTTCTATTCTTACACATCTAAATGTTATGGCTTCCTTTAAAAAAAAAAAAAAAAAAGGCATTCGACATTTTTATCTGACAATTAATTTTCACACTGAGTATTTTTTGTTAATTTCCCTTCAGCAACACATTTCAAAATTAATTTGCAATACAATTCCCAGTGGATAAATTCTGAACAGAAGACATTTTCCAGTTTGCCCTAAATGCTGACAAGAGCAAAGAAGGCTACTTGCTTTGTCCTAATGATACTTCTTTACAGCTTTTTTGCACACTTAGCAAAGATGACATAAGGAAACATGTATGGAAAAAAAAAATCTACTAATACATAAATCCCAAAGAATACCATAAATGATAAAATATTTCTTCAAGGCAGAAGTTTCAAAAAAATTCAAACAAACCCTTCCACAGCTTCACTCATACAGGAGCTTTCTAAAAAGGAAGTATTACTAGAGTATTACTTATAATAAAGTATAATAAGCATACTTATAACAAAGTATTACTCATAAATTTATCTGCAATTGAAGCAGAACAATAAAAACTCACAAGAAAAGCAGCCCTCTAAAACACTTTTGACCCTCTTGCAGTGCTGCCTCTCTGCAGGTAGGACTGCATACTAAGAAAGTCCATGAAAACAGAAGAATGCAGGTTTTGAAGTCTTAACTGCTTCTCTATCAAAAAAACAAAAACAAAAACAACAGCCCTTTTTGCTTAGGTCTACAGTAGTTTGTTTTCACACAACCTCAGATAACTTAAGATAATGTTAAAGATACTTGGCTTCAGATTTCTCTGAGACTGGCAAAAGTGTATGTGAGTCAGTAACCTAATCTCACTCTTGCTGGTTTAACTACACAGCTCAGTCTTAGTTTTTTCATCTTGCAGAGCAAGATGATATGGGAGAAGATGCACATTTTTATGTCACAAGATGATATGGGAGAAGATGCACATTTTTATTTCACAAGATGATATGGGAGAAGATGCACATTTTTATGTCAAAAACTTCCAACTGTAGACTTTATACCAGAAAGAAGGTCTATAAGGGAGAGAGCCAAGTTATACCCCATATGACACAACCCAATACCACACAAGATGAATACTTAAGTGGGGGATTCAGAGAGACAGAAGATTGTTTAGCTCATGTGGTTTGTGACCAGAGCAAAGCTTCGTTTAATTCCTGTCCATTTAACTAATTATTCCAAAGTGAAGTGTACATCTGTGCTCAGCGTTGCTAATCACAGTGTGCAAAAAACAATGCCTCTCTCTGCAGTTAGAGCCAAATTTAGAGGTCTGCTGTCCAGTTCACAAAGTTTAGTGTTTCTATGAATAAGTATAATTTAAGTCTGGAGAATATCCAGGCTTCAGGACCTAATTCCCACAAAGAGTCTTTGAAGTGAGATGTTCAGCATCTTTCCTCCAGGAGACAAATGAATTCCAGTGACATGGCATCCTATTTTTTTCCCTTTAGCCTGAGACAGCTTAAAATGGAACACTGTTATTGAGCAGGAACCAGCTCTTCCTCTAGGTATTTTGTGTATAATATCCTGGAATATATCCAAACCCAGCATAAGAAAGCATCCAGAAATAAAACGAGGAAAGGAGAATGTGAGCAGCCACAGGCAAAAACAAATAGCACCTTATCCTTATTTTTAAAAAATTCATCCCATGTACTGGGTGGAAAACCTCTTCCTTCCCAAACCCAAATTTGTCCCTGTCACATTACAGGTTCCTATTCAAGGCCAGTGACCCAACACCTCAACAGGGAAAACAGTCCAGGCTGAAATTTATATCCAACAGGATGGGAGAATGTTAGGCTCATTGCAAGGAGGAAGGAAGGAAAACTCATTAGTAGTCAGAAAGGAAACAGATTTCAATAAGGCTCTTTTGTCTTCAGAAAAGGGAAAGCAAGCAGAGAAACACATTCTCCCTGCTATACAGTTGTGCTTACAGAGGCCTCTTGCTTGGACAATCATGAATTTCTGCAAAAAATACACAGAAGGAAAAAAATCACTTAACTGCATAAGGAAAAAAAAACCTCCTAAATAACAATAGCATGGATATGTTCTGGAAGAGATGTAAATATTTGCAACTTTCAAGTAAACAGGAGGAGTCAAGAACTGTAGATTCCAGATAAACAAAAATTTTTCAAGTCTAGCACCTGAGCAATTATTGAACATCAGAATGGCTCTGTGTGAGTGGTTGGGCAGAGACCTGGGACACTGCTTTGCTGCTGGACCCCGTTTCCCTTTCCATCCCAAGAACATGAAAACACCACCCTAGGGCATCTCAGAGGTTTTGCTGCCTGCCTCTGAGACCCCACCAAGTTACAAGACCTCTTAATCATTCAGGTGTCTCATTTGAAAATGAAAACTTCAGTGGGGAGACAGAGCAATGAGGTGCTTGGGGAAAGGATATAAGGATAAGCTCACCAGGACAGGGCCCACAGCATATTTCAGAAATGAAGAAGACTTAGGAATATAATGAGTCTCTGATACATTTTTCTTCTGCTGCTACCATGAGAAGATCCTGAGAAGAGACAAGTGTACATCACTGGGAGACAGTAGTAATGCCAGCCAGGTTCCTCTCTGAAATGGCTTCTCCATGAGCAGCATGGGCTGCCAGACCATCCATCCTCTGGCACTGAGCAACAGCCCTGTGCAGAACAGCAGTGCTGTGCTCAAGGCCCTGCCTGCAGCACAGGCCTGGCTAGTTTTTCCAGAGAAGTCACAGCACTTTCTGCAGCTGTGCCCATCCATCTGTTTCCTGCTTTTGATGAAAACTCAGCAGCTTGTCTAGACTGAATTTGAGCCTTAACAGAAACTTTTTTTTCCCTCCAAGCCTCTCCATTGGAAATCAGATGCTTAAACACAGCTCTCTCTCACAGAAGATCACAGAAGACAAAGTATTATGGGTTATCACATCAGCTCCCTTCTGTCTGACAACTCCAAGAATAGGAGTGTTATGTACCTATCACTGCCTGTACCCACAGAAGTAAAGCTGCAGTACTTTAATGCTTTCATTCACAAGTTTAAGCCAAAGAGAACGAGTCCAAAGCAGCCCTGACTCAGACAGTTCTACACAACAGTGAGTGGCAGCAGCTCAAGGCCAGAGCACCTTTGCGTGCACTGCAGATACAGCCTGGCCACTGTTCATGCCACTGCACATAATGCTCTTCAGAAAAGAGGCAAACAAGGGAAGATTTGTGAGATAATACAGTGGAGCAGAGCAGAATACTTAACATTTTGAAAAATGCAAGGGCTCAACAAGCCAAGCAGAGGCACAAACTGAACAAAATCTTTTCACAGTCAGGCTGAAGCCTGCCCACACGTTAGCAGCTACCGAACTCCGTGACAAGCATAAACTGAGGCTCGATTGTGTGAGCAGATCAGAGGCTTTCACCACATGTCTGGAGAACTGAAAAGCTCTCTAAGTTTCTAGCAGTGGGGCTGTTAGCAGGAACCACGGTTCATATGACCCCGGCACCCTCCTCAGGAAAAATGATCTTCAGGAAGAAAAGCAACAGCCCAAAAATGCATTGGAAAGTGGGGATCAGCACTCCCACAATACCAGAAGAGCTCATATTAACACCTGCCCCCCTTTGCTTTTCTGAAGGAGGCTTCTCCACTCTGTATTTTAACTCTCCACTTCAGATGAATAGCTTTTGGCTACAGAAGGTGTTGTTAGCTTATTTAGTCTTATTACAATAATTGTTTCCGTTAGAGTTCGTTCTCCTTCAATTATGGACAAAACTTGGGCTTAGAAAAGCAAATTCTATTCCCAGACCTGCTCAGAGCAGCAGACTGGGTGTGGGACCATTGCCCAGGGTCAGTGATGAAGGAGCCACATGCTTATCTGAGCAGCCTATCCCTCCCAGCCTGGTAACCAGCTCAGCTTCTCCATGGAGACATCAAGGGCTGAATCTCTTGGCTCCTCTGCAAAAGAAGCAAAATGCAAGAAGCCCCAGCCCCAGAAATACTGCTGAGGCATCCTCTGCAACATGCTACATGAAAAAAAAAAAAAAAAATGAAATCACTGCTGATTTAGGAGCACTCTGGACTCCAGTCATAGGAAGCAGGGAAGAATATTTTGGCCAAGCATCTCATCTGGCTTTTTCCAACACTCCTCTTCAGGCAACTGCTACTGGCTACAGCCAGAGACAGGATATACTGCTAGATGGACCCGGTACAGCTGAAGAAATAGTTGCAAGAAAAGGTGTGTAAAAGGAAGTACAAATCAACACAGATTAACATTTTTAGGTGTCACACCAGGAATACTTCAGAACTTTGGCAACATGGGTGGAGGCTGAGCATGCTGTGACTTTCAGATGTGCATGCTTTACAGAGCTGTTCAGCTGGAAAGTAATTCTCATCAAAAGCCTCATGAGGCTACAGGTTTCTCTCCGGTCATTCACTATGAAATATTCTCTTTTGAGAAGTGAAACTATTTTTAAGTTTAAGTGGAGTTTTTTAATTGGAAAATATTTTAAAACTTAATGCTTTTTGGCTTGAAGCCAAAAGTAGATGGAGTTCCATTTATATTTATAGATCAGATTACCTCCTCACTATTCACACATCCATCTGTTTTAAAAGTGCACTTCATTTGTACCTTCTCAGGAAAAAAACCCACAAAACAGACCTCAAAAAACTTTTTAATTTCTCCAAAGCCTTTCTATGACTATAGCTGAAATTAACAGCACCCACTTGTGTATGACTTCATTTCATTGTTATTTGGCCTCTATTCTGTAATCCCATTAATTTAGATAGCAGAAAGAAGTAAGGAATTAAAAACAAACCTGAAGAAATATGCATAAACTTGGGGTGGGTTTGGGCCATCTGATTCTGAACGGACTGGAACCAAGCTCATGCCTGCTGCTCCTATCTCCATCAAGAAGAGCCTATCAGTATTTCTTCATGCAGTTATCCCCCTTTGCAGTATCCCTAGGGAGCTGCTGAATCTGGAGAAATTCAAACCTTAATATCTGATGCTGTAATAAGTAAGATGGAACCACGTCTTAAAATGGAAATGTTGATTTTTCAAAACCATTCATGCTTTGGGCCAGATTTTGAAGGTGGAAGTAAAAATGATGGCCCAAATGCCTCCCTGCTGCCCGTTTCAGCCCTGGTACACCCATGCAGAGCAGAGTGGCTGCACGCCAAATACACAAGAGGAAGTTCTCTGCTACAGCTCCTTCTGTAGCTACTGTTGTTCCCCCTCACCCATTCAGATCAAAAATAATAACACATATAAAGAATAATATTTACCTAATGCTGTAATCTTCTCAACAATGATTGTACTGGAAAGACCAAGTAACAACAATGCATTGATCACTGCAAGCAGAGGACTGTTTTTTAAAGACAGCCTTGGAAACCACACCTGGAGCTCTCAGAACATCTGCCAGTGGGCTGCAGATGCTTAGTCATCTCCTCAACAGAAGAAACAAACCAGGAGCCACATTTATGCCTGCAAGTGATTTCATCTGTAAAGTTACAGATGTGCCTACTCAAAAGCACCCTACAAAGGCAGCTCCTCAGAACATTAAGCCCCTTTACACCTAAATAATTCCAGCTGCCTGTACAGCAGGGATCTTATTTGTGATCCCATCCTTTGGGATTACAGTTGAATTATTGTACTCTATATTCTTCTCCACCCAAATATTCAAAAATCACACTGACTGCTTATCTGTGCAGGAAGTAAGAGTTTCAGCTGTATCAAAGGGGAGGAAAAATCCAAGCTGTGTCTACAGTGAACCTCTAATATCCCCTTCCCCACACTGTGCTGTGTAATGTCAATGTCAGCACTATTGTAGTCCAGCCAGGCTCTGCCAAAGCCTGCTTAAAAACTGAGTAATGACAATTAGAGATGGAGTGTCTCAAAAATGAAGTTAAGCAAAACCTTTATGCATTTATCATAAAAGGATAGGCTTCATAGTCCATGAGGATTTTACTTGGAAAACGATCTGCAACTGTGATGAATTTCCTTAATCTTCCACAAGCACAGGTCTGTATAAAATGGGATTAATTAAAAACCTTATCAGCAAAAATTCATATGGCCCAGCTCATGGATCCTGCTTTACAGGGTAAAAATTTAAACTATCTGGTATACAATGGAAGAAATTATTGTTTTCATAGCCACACTTACAATGCTCAGAGCACAACTCTACCTTTGAGCAAGTTTGCTATTTCATTGGCAATAATGAAACAACTGAAGGAAAACCTCAAAGGAACCAAAAGGAAGAAACAAAAAATCTCAAGCTATTTTTGTATCCTTCTGTTCTGCTGACATTCCCATTTCCCCAAAATAACTATTACAATAATTAAGTGAATTACATTATTAAGTGATCTTACATTATTAAGTAAAAGGAGATTTAACCCATGGTTTCATTTTGAGATAACATTGAGCATACTGCAGATCTGAGTTCCACCTTTTCTAGCAGTACAAGCTGTAGCTGAAAACACTCTGAACAAGTGTTTGTTTTGTTGCTAGTGTAGAAACAAAAGCTTGGGTATCCTGGGAGAATTTTTTCACATGCAGTGGGCCACACTCCTGTCTCTGCAGTGCTGTGACAGCAGCTGCCTCTGCTCTGACTCACAGGCAGATACATGAAGAAGCTGCATGCTCATGGGCCATCAATTGGATCACTCCTGCTGTGAGCTGATGGGTCTCCCTCACCCTTACAGCATGGCAACTTTGATAAAGACATCAGTAATGGATAATTCAGGTTATCAGAAGATCCACCAAAAGCAGGTGAAGGGTGTTGACTATGTACCAGCTGGCTTCAGGAAGTGATTTATGAGTTTGCATTATTCTGATACTAGAAAACTTTTTCCATTTCTGCTGAAGGCTAGCCAGATTTGTAAAGACAGATTAATAGTAGTAAAGATGGATTTCTGCAAAACTAAAAAAGACCTGATTATAAAAATGTAGATCTTCCCTCAATGTAGCAGATTGTTCTTTTGAAATTACAATTTAGTGATACAAATTTTCAAAGAGGCAAGCCCCTGAATATTCTGGATCCTCTTCAGTATTATCTCCCAAGCAGAAAAAGCCATCTCACCTAATCAGTTCTGCTTGTCCTCCTGAATGCTCAAAGTGTGTGACATTTAGCAGTGAAGTCCCCATCCCAACAGCTGCAAAACTTGAGAGACTCAACTAGAACAAATGATCAAGTTGAAATTTGCAGTAGCCCGAGTTAAATTTTTAACAGGCCAGGCCAGTTTCTCTCTTTGTCAAGGAATTCCAAGATTTAAGAAATGTATATTAGCTCTAGCTAAGCTGTGAAGAGCATTCCTATTTGGAAACATTTATTAACATCTTTTTCCACTGAAGAGAACAGAGGAAGAGACTAGACATGTGAATCAAAATATAAACAGTGTCATCAATTACAAACACGGCCTTTACCAGAGATGCTGATCTCTGACCAGCACTTGGAAGACAGAAATGCATTATAAATCCCCCGTGTCTTGGTGGAAGCCAGCATTCTGTGATCTGTTGAAACACTTCCCTCACACAGCACATTTTCCAGTCAGTTTCCCTCAGTATTTTCCAGTCTGTTCAAAATTTCTACCATCATTAACAGATACTCACCCTGTAATGCTATTTTTAAACATAAATTTCACTGTGCAGGATAACCCAGTGGTACCCAGAGAAATGCTTAAAGGAGAACAGCCTTGGCAACTGTAGCCTTGTTTGTCCAAGATCAATGACAGACCCAAACTGAAAAATTTGCATAGGTTTCTATTAAAGGACAGGAATGCAATTGAAGGCAATCTCAAGGCTTTAGCAGACTGGTATTCATTTGGGTGGCAGCATAAGTTGAGTATCTAAGATTTTCAAGGCACATGACTTATACTACATGATATTCTGACTACAAGTTTGGCTCATGTGTCAATAAAGAACATATTAAACAAATTAATGGCAGGCCAACTGACAGAGCTCAAAGTAGAAGACAGCATAAAGTCACTGGGGGATGGAATTGCTTTAGTTCGCTTTTGCATTAATCAAAGCGAGCAAAACACTCATCCAGATCCATAAAAATGCTGAAATTTAGCAAAATCAGTGAAAAAAATGTTATAATAACAGATAGATTGGCAGAACGGTATAGAGAATAAAAAGAGAAATAAGACCAAAAGTGTGTGTACATGCAGTTGACATCAGCTAAAGCAGGCAAAGCTAGGGGCAGAGGAACACCTCTGCTGAGGACAAGCCTTTAAGAACTTCAGCATCCTGGCAGGTAATAACAAAATGAAGAAGTTACTAGTGAAGAGCCTTCAGTTAACTGAAAAAAGGGAGCAGGTAGTTAGTGGCACCACTGCTGTACTGAATTCAAGTCTGCATATCCAGATTTTTAAATTAGTATTGGAAAATTGAAGGTGCCAGAAAAGAGGCCACCATGAAAAGAATTTGAGGGTCAAAAACAAACAAAAAAAAGTGTCTACACAATCTGTTGAGAGGAGACAATTAGAAACATCAAAAAATGATACCTATGGAGATCCTAAAGGACTCTTTCTTAAGCAGACAAGGCCCAATAGGACTCAGCTCAAGCAAGACATATGAGAGTGGAGAGAAAATCAGTCAAGGCTAAGATGATGACATGGACAGGAGAGCATCAAGTAATTAAATTAATATTGACATTTTCAAGCCCAAATTAGCACTTGGGAATTACTGAATCAATACTACAATCGTCCCTGAACATTATGGAGAAAAAAAAAAAAAGTAAAAAATCTACTTTGGTATTAGGTACATATTTACATCATCTTGCAGTCATTCCCTTATGCCCTTCTCACACTGAACATTTAAACATGAGGTTTAATAGCTATGCTTTCCAAATTCTACATGCATTTGGAAAGCTTCCTGTAGCACAGCCTCTTAATTAAGATTTTGATCTATTCATTGTATGCTCACAATTAGGTACTAAAACAAGGAAGAATGAAACAGGAAGGGAAGCAAGAGCCATGCAGAAGAAAAACAAGAGAACTACCTGTACTCATTGGAAAAAATACAACAAGGCAACTTTTATGTTTAGTCTGCTTGGCCTCGAGTTTCCATTGTGAAGTTTCAATTCATAATTCAGGTTTTCTTTGCAGATGAGCTAATTCCTAGCCTTTTCTTGGATTAGATCCAAACTGTGAAAAGGGCAAAAAGGCCATCTCTAAGAAGGCCAAGAAGACCTTTATTCAGGGGCTTTCAATACCTATCAATATCAGAGATGATCCAATACAATATCTTAAGAAGTAATTTGAAACTAATTTAGAATATTTACAAAGGATAAAAATATTAAAAGATTGAGAAATAATTCCACTCATATCTGCCCTGGATATCCAGATGCAAAACACTGCTTTCCTCCATTTCATTATTAAATTGAAAGTGGACTCATCATCCAGTTGTAAACAAATGCACTAAAATTATTTAAATTTTTTTACCACTCACAAAGCTCTAATGTCAAAAGCTGAAGTGACCCTATATTTATGACTGTGCAAGGCTTTGTAAGGTCAAGGGATTTTAATTAATATATGTTAAAGCCTGGAAACTCCAGAAATTCAAATTAATCAAGGAAGGAGGAGTGACTCAGTAAAACAGCAAACTCAGAAACAATTTACCCATGAAAACATTATTATTTATAGCACCAAGCTTAACTTCATTTGCTTCTTCAGATATTCAAAATACATTTGCATGTGTGAAATCTAGAGACCCCCTTAGAAACTTGGATATTAGAGAGATGGTAGGGTTTTTTTGGAGTTCATACTCCTGAATTTGTATAAGTAAATTGTTATCCAGCCATCTCTTGTTAAGACACAGATTGCAAAATTAAAGATAAGAACAAACATTCTCTATCAAAGATGGTGTGTGAGGAACCTCCAATCCATTTCTCTGTGCAGTTACCAGTTCTCATTCAAAATATTAGTGTGATTTATTAGTCTCTCATTTCCACAGATATTCTTTGATACATGAGCATGAGGGAAAGAAAAAATGTCAAAGCTGCTTGCCTGGACAAGTACAAGGGTAAGTGGTGTGTGGCAGGTAAGAACAATCCAGTCCTTTGGTAAAGTGAGGCAACATGAATGCTTTGCTTAGAAATTGCAGCCCTCCTCCTTGGCACATGTAGGATGCATTACAGCAGTCCAGTCATGCAGGACTCCCTTTCTTCCTCCCCTCTGCTTCAAAGGGAGAAGATTTTCAAAATTCTTAAAAAAGCAGAATTTGTATCATATCAGAGCACAAGTACAGCAGGCTCAGCCTCCTGTCTCAGACAGTGCTTAACTGCAGATGCTTAAGAAAAAAAAAAAAAAAGTAAGAATTACTCATTCATCACATCTTCCCTGTTCTAGCATTCTTGCATCACTGACAGTAAAGCTCAGAGCAGGCAAGACAATAATTTAGCACCAACAATAAAATCTTCCATTCACATTCAAAGCAAGACATCTAAACTACAGAAATTTGAAGCGGTTCAAGACACGAGATGAAGGGCAAGTACATCTATCAACCATGCTTTTAGCTCTAAGTGCTTTTTCCATAGGGCTGGATTTGATGACCCATGAAGTTCCTCCCTGCAATAATATCAAATCACACACCACTTCATTTTCTTTGACTTCAAGCAGTCAGATGAGCCCCAAAGAAAAACAACCCATGGATCATAGCTGTATTTCTGTATTTCAAAAGAAAATTTGATTCAGGTTGGAGGTAGTCAAACCAGGTCTGTCACTTAGTCCCATGTGATTCTCAGGTATTCCATGCAGCTCTTCCCATACATTGTTTTAGAAATGTAGGTGTATGAAGTTCATATATAAAGAGAAAGTATAAGAAAAAGCCAAGCATTAAAGGGAAAAGATACTATGTCCTGCAGCGTGCTAAGGCTGTATCAACTAGAAAAAGAGATAGCTGATGAACCAATAACCAGTCATGCTTGTAGAGATTAGTCTGTTTGTGGGTGGACAGACACAGGTCTCCTAAAAGCTGGTGTTGAAAGAAGTGTGAAATAACTTCCGACCAAAAAATTATGCATAAATGAAAAATCTTTCCATGTGCATGAGAGGAAAAATAAGTGGGTTCTGTTAGCAACCTCGTTTCATAATCACAGTATTGGATCACATAGAATAAAACAATTATTTATTCAGGTAATAAGGAAAACAGAACAAAGCCCACAGATTACCTCAATGGCACAGAAGAGTCTTAATTTCCTATTTGCTTTCTTTATCCTCTCCCCAGTTCACCCCTTCCTTCCAATAACCCCACACATCTCTACAGTAGTTCCAACAGGCAGAAGACAGTACATGCTTCAGGCAGTCAGGACTGAGCTCCAGTCCATGCTGGCCAAGTCACTGGTCAGCTGCTGTCAAATGATGTGCAACACCCAAATGCTGCCTGCGTGCTGCTGTCCCCTAAGCAGACTCCAATTTCTGTCACCCTTCTATCTCAGAGGCTTCTAGATCTCTTCAAATGTGGTTAAAGCTGACCAGCATACTCAGAAGTTACTCAGCTGACAGGGCAATCACAGAAGCCTGGCATTCCCCTAGGAAGCAGTCCAAAAAAGTGTAAATAGCCTTATATAGTATGCAGATTCAATCTGGGCATCTTTGGTTTGCACACTGAAAATAGTAAAGGCAGGTAAGATGTGGCCCAATACAAATGTCTTAAAAAGCAATAACTAGCACTTTAACATTTGCAGATATATGAGAAATTGAGAAATACTAACACCATTCAAGCAGCATCCAAGCTCTAACAATAACATTTAGTATTTTTCACTGTTAGGCCTTATCATCAAATGGCATCTAAATGAAGACAGCTTGCCCTAACCTAGGAATCTATTTCAGTTCCAGGCCAGTATAAAACCAGTTGCACTCTTTTTATGTGGCAAACTTTGGTTCAATCTCTTCTGCAGGGCCAGATGATTAGAACTTGTTCAAGAAACATTTTTCAGGCTTCTTAGGCTTATTGACATTATACATAAAGCACATGAAGAAATGTAAACTAAAACCAGGCTTTCTAAAATAACACCATGCTGCATACCCAGGTGTTCACATCTCTAGTTTTCACTTCTTATGCAATTACATAATCTGCTTTCTATATTACTCATTAGGCAACTTTATCATTCCATTGCATTATATGTAATGGCCATTATATAAAGTCTTACCTCACTAAGTGTCAGAACTAAAAGCTCATTATTCTCAGGCAGGAAGGCAATAAACAGATCATAGCAGATAAGGGAAAACCCTCCAGTGGCCATTGCTAGAGGTCACTGACCAAGCACCTCTGCTGCTCTCCCCACACCTGAAACAATCAACGCACAGCATTCTCCAGAAGCAGCCCTCCTCCTGAAGGGAACTGTGCAAGGAGCTCACAAACTGATGGCTCCTGCCAGACCTCAGTTTATCCCTTCAGCAGATGCCGTTTCTATTCATTTCACTGTGCAACTGACTGAGTCACTGATTAAGCCTAGAAACATTCTGTACAGTACAGGTACCAGCTCAGGTTGTTGTTCTCAGGTTTATGGCACATATAAAGCCTCACAATAACACAGACACATTGAGAAGATGTAACAAAGAAAGAAAAACCCATGCCCATGATACAGCAGTGCCAATCACTTGTCTAGGAATGACAATGAAAAAAAGTAAAGCTTGATTTTCACCATGAATTAGAATATTGTTTAACAGTATCAAATATTTCCACCTTTTTATTTCACAAAGATGCATGCTCAGGAGAGAAGCAATGTAGTGAGGTATTATGCACTCAGATACTAATTTAGCTTGGAGCTCAGCAAATCAGGTATAGGTATGGAAGGAAGTTTGAACCCAGATGTTTATTTGTTTAGACACCTCACTGTAATCTGCATTTTGGCATCCTTAAAAAATTCTCAGAGGTCTCAAATACCCACAAACACTGACACTCAATCTTGCCTTTTGCTGCCTTCCTACCAACAGAAACAGCACATCAGATGTGACCTCCAGAGCTGCTGCTTATCATATAGCAGGTTTGCACAGTGAAAGTCAGGAGCAGCTGTAAATAGATCCGTATTTTGACTCCCATCACCAAAGGTGCAGATGCACCCTCCAGCCCCTTTGAGCATCTCTACTGAAAAATAATGGCTTTGGAGGGCATTTTGTAGTCAACTAGGAAATAAAATAATCACCGTGTGGGGAAACTTTGCATTAAGAATCTTTCCCACCTCCAAATCTACATTTCAAGCACCAATACCAAACATTTCAGAACATACATCAGCTGTTGTATGGAGAGTTCAGGCTCAGTCTCCTAGCAGCATCACTATTAATAAAATCCATTTAGAATAAAATTCTGTTTCAGCCTTACTTAACTCTACAGCCTGAACTTTAAAAGCTCATTATATGGCTATCCATAACTAATTTTTCCTCCTTAGTGTTGTGACTGATATATGCAATGTCAGAATTAGCCCAAAGAACATCCTCCTCATTAAGTATAGTGGATCAGTCCAAAAGATGGGAGTAAGAATATTTTACCTTGGTTAAAAATTAAGTGGCCAAAACAGGCTTGCGTTTTTGCCAGCATGATTGTGCTACAGAAGAGACAGTCAGGAATTAATTCCACAGGCTGCTCTGGAATTAAAGCAACTCTCTAACGCTAGCACGATGCTTTTGAAATTAAAAATACACACACAATGACATGTTTTCAAACTTGTCAGTTCCCATCTGAAGTAGCATTCACTCATTTCTGCCTTCAGCTTTGAAATGAGCACTGTTCCCAGAACCACAGAGAAGCACTGCATGCACAGCCCTGGGCCACTCAGCCCTGAGGTGGGATCCATTTGAAAAGTGCAGCAGAGACAGCAATTGCACCTGTATCACACTGAGAGGGACCAACAGAAGTCTGACCTTCTCCTTCTGCCCAGGCTCCCAGGCAAAACTCTCTTCCAACTGCTCTCTGATGCTCCCAACTGCCAGAAGGACACATGCTCCAAGGTAAGTGTTTTTTTGAGTCTTTAGAAAGCAGAGTACAATTGAGGGGTACTAATAACTGCAAACAGCTGGTTTCTACTTAAATGTTTACAAGAGATCTACACAGCTGGTTCTTTATCCCCCAAGTGTTAAAGTCCCCAGGCCACTACAAAGTCTTCATTCATCACAGCCTCTCCAAGTCTCTTTTCCACAGACTTAACCATCTACATTTTGCTCAAAATAATCTATAATATCCCTTCATTTCAGCTCCTTCCTCTTCTCTTCAGCTCTACCACACTTGAAGACCAGTAACGGCAACTAAAAATACACAGTTCTTACTGTTCTCTCTGTCTCAGAACTGCCTTTTACCTGCAGTCAAGCATGCAGGAGACAATCACAGAATCTTGTTTTGGCAGCTGTTCTGTTTATTAATGTGCTTTTGATCTTCCTACAAAGGAAGGGTTTCTTTCTCCCACTCCTCTTCTGAACCTTGAAATACTGGTAGCCTCTCTGTCAGTCACCACTACCCTGGAGCCTCTAAGCTAGCATTTTCAAGGAGAGGAATATTCACAAAAGTAGCATGCTTAGTGAAAAGCTAATTTTATATTGAATATAACCTACTTTATTAATAGAACTACAATATTAAGCTTTCAGCTAGTAAGCAAAGGAATTATTATTTCAAGAATCCTGGTGTCTAAAAAATGCACTAAATTTCCCATTTTGTGGATGTTCTTTAAAAACCCAAATTATTGCATTATTTTGTGATTAAGGAAATAAGGCCTGCAGTTTCAAAATATAACTTTAAACACTTGAATCCTATATTAAGGCACTCTGTTCTATATTGATTCAGTTATATACTCCAGAAGTAGAATATTCAATTACATGTATGATCAATATTTAGTGTCAAAAATCACCCATTGCCCATTGTGGGTTTTAGAAAGAGATTTACAGGCTTTAGGAATAAAATAGAAATACAGATCATCTCTGGAGAAACTGATGAATGCCCTGAGTACTCTACAAGTCTGAAACACAGATTTTGGGACTAAGTTTCAGAGCACCTGAGATGTTAAAGAGGATTTATTTGGCCCTTTTCCAGATTTCATGTCCAGTGAGTAGGGAGAGAGGCGAAAGTAAGACAACACTAATATTTCATTTGTCATCCCACCCACATACAATATTCTGTGACTTTGCCCAGCCATCCTGATATGTATCAATGAAACATTGCCTGTAAATTCACCCTGATCAGCTCTCAAAGTTTAAGTCTCTTTAGTTACATATACAGCTGGCTAGATATGTGACAATTTTGAACCTATGATCCCAACTCTATCACCCATTCAGCTCTGAAACACCTGGGATCTCTTACCCCTTGGCCTACTTCTCTGCTGTCAAACAGCAAAGTTAGGGCCTTTGATCCAAATGCATTGGCTGTGACTGATAGCAATTTACCATCTGATCAGCTTTTCCCAATTCTAAATTGATAATTTCCACTCACGGAACAGGTTTACACCTGTGCTTTTTGAGATGATTTACAAAAAAGACAAAATAATAGCTAAGCTCTCAAGGAAGACAGATTACTACATAGACTTAGAAGCCTATGCAAAACCCTATTTTGTTCAATTGCATTGTAAATCCACCCACCATCCAACAAAAATAACAGATTGCACTATTCTGTTTCTTGGATGAGATTTTCAAATGTTTTCTGGGCTGGCCAAAATATGCTCTAAGACTTTTACTAGCAACTTTTAACAGCAGAAGAACTGACACGCCTCTGGTAGCATTGAGACCAGTCCCAGTATGAGATGCACAATAAAGTACTTGGCTTTTCAGCCATCCAGGCAGTTAAAACTAAACATTACCAAATAACCATCTTGAATGTGTTATCTAAAAAAATCCTGTCCAGCAAGTAATCCACATAGTAAAACTGGATGTTAGGATGAAGCTTGCAGATTTTAAAAATATCCAAAGGTGTGTTTCAAAGTACTTAATTTCACTAAAAGCCCTTATTTTAATTATAGAACACTCTGTAGATAAAACCTCCCTCTATTACATGGTAAATTATAAAATTAATATACAACTTCTATTGTGCAAAATAATTTGACCTTCTGAACATTAAGGTCTGAAACATTGTAAAAATGGTCATCAGTCCTAAGCCAAACCCTTCCCACTCATACACCTACCTGTGTTCTACTGCAGAATGCTGTGACCAGAATGAAGTCACTTTGAAAACAGCTCCTTTTTAAACATACTGTCTGGAGTGCCAGTCCTCAGGATAAAAATATTTAAAAATACGTGAGTTCTTTACTTCCCTGGAGCTGGTCCTTTAGTATTATACAATGTAATCTGCAAACTTCTGCAGAAATCTGTTGAAAAAATAACATTACTTGGTACCTAACCAGAACACGTATTTTCTGCTATTGAGTCAATTAAGTCTTGTGTTCATCTCCTGATGAAAACACGGCAGCTGATTATGGTGATCTATTGACTGAGATTCCTATCAACCTGCTCACACTGCAGCCTCCACAGCTGAACACCTTCCACATCTTTATTCCACACTCAGAAGATGAATATTGCATGCAAGGTCTCTGCTAGGTTAGGAAGCTAGAGTAATTAGCAGTCATTTACTGCTAATGCCTATACAAACTCTCTGGGTGCTTTGCACACTGACAGAATAGGTTTCTAATTCAACTCTTGCTTTTTGGCTAACCCGAGGCCAGCAAACTTCCCCTGTTCAAGTGAAGAAACTGCTTAAATCCCACTAAAATTAATGGGTCTAATGCATGCCAAAGAGTTAAGCAAGCTGAAGGCAGAGTTTAAAAGAAGCACAAGTATTGCACAGGCCTTCCTTTAATGCAGTTTTTTTCTCAGAATGTCATCAACCTTCCAGGGTAATCTAAAATACTGACTACAGAACAAGACCTCTAGAACAACCCCCATCTCTAGAAATAAAGATTTGACTGTAACAGGGATTTACAGAAAAGTACACATGGAGCTTCTGAACCACTTCCTACTCCATCTGCATTTACTCCCAACAGATCCTGAGAAGTTCAAATTTACTCAGTACTGTTTCAGATACTGCTTGAATAAAAAGTCTTGCCAAAACACAAAAGATAAGCTAATCTTGTAGATTTTTCTCTTGCTATAGCCTAGTATAATAATTTTCATTGCAGACCCCCTAAAATTACCATTGGTGAAGCAATACCCCTTTGAGAAAGGCACTGTACAAGCATGTACTGTCTTGAAGTGGTTTAGTGCTCACTGCAAACAATTTGAATCATATCCAAGAGTGATTATTTTAAAAATCCCATTGCTTACTTGTCCTGTAGCATCTCGTGTGCATGGACTCTCCTTACTACCAAAAGAATATTGCATTATTATCACCAATAGAATATTAAATGTAAGCACAAATCTAACTACAGCCTGTGAAATGGCCTGAAAGCAACAGCAAACTATCCACTGGAAAGTGTTAAGGCTAGTTAGACAGAGAAGGGGAAGCAGAAACTCAGGGCTTTTTGTACTGCATACAAAATGCAGTTCATCTGGATCTGCTTTGCTGCAAAGTTTTTATTATGGCTGAGTTTAGGTTTTGTTTTTCTCTTCAAAAGATCAGTGTCCAAGCTTATGAATACATAGGATTTGTTTTGCTGTCAAAACATAAATACCATGTGTTTCATTCAGCAGCACTGTGCACCTCAAAGATTCATCAGAAATGGAAGACATAGCATGGGCTAAGCCATTTGTCAAGTAGGCAGCAGGGTCTGGGGCAAAATTTCTGACTTCCAGCTCAACCTCTAAAGACTAGATGTTTTCTACTCTGCAAGACTGTACTGATACATTCTTTGCTCTTTTGTTGTTCGAGATCCACTCTAAGTATCCTAATGCATGTTTTTTCTTTCAAATTTCATCCCCATCCCTAACTACTTGCTCAAAGGGAAATGTCAACATGAAGAGGCCCTTATATTTGCTCGATTTATAGCCTTTTATTAGCTCCCTGTGCATGTGATGCCAAAGGCTGTTTTTTCGCCAAGTCTCTTCAGTCCCTGTTTAAAGGAGAAGCAGATGCCATACACTGTCAGCACAGAAAGATGTGTTCTGATTTAAGCCACTCTATCCCTTTATTTATAGGTAACTTCAATTCTTGCAGAAGCTTGAATATGACTTTTTCATGGATAGGGCAAAAACTGCTTAAACATTTAAATAACCTTGTTCCCAGAATCCATTTCACTATGAAATATTCCCTCCATACCTACTAGCAGCCCAAACCCAGGCCCTCCCAGTTGAGAGCTGAGTAGGGCAAACTCTTCATTGCAGCAGGAAAGGGTTTTCCCTGGCAGCACAGCCCAGATTACTGGGCAGCACAGCCCACACTTCTTCTTAGGCTTCTGCTGAATGTTTGACCAAATCCCTGTCTTTTCACCAAGTACTGCACAATTAAATCAAAAGGTCATTGTGCACGCTGATAGATTAGAGAGTATTAAGAGTTATCTGACAAAGACTAAGTGTTGTTCCAGGTGCACATTTTCCTCTACTCTTTATTGTAAACATATAAAGAGCTTGTACAATTCCACTACGTGTTCATGTCTGCTAAAATTTCTTTCTCCTTCAAAAGTGCTTTCTCAGCCTTTGTACAACACAACCATAAGCAGCATGTCCCACTCCCCAAGAACAGAAGAAGAGTAAGTCCCATTCTTTTCCAAACCCTTCAAAATCCTGTTCCCAAGTAAAGCTCCCAGGTAAAGTCTGCAGCTTCAGAAAGAGCAATATGCAGCTCCTGGATTATCAGATAACCAGCTCCCAGCCACTGCTAGACAGCTTTGGGCACTTACATACCTTGACCCTTTCCTCCCCCAGACAGCAAGTTCACAGCACAGGCCAACCTGTGGATTATTATTATTCCTCCATTCTCCCTATATCTGTTTCACTCTATGATCCAATTAGCTCAGTTCCTAAAGAATTAGTAATTTGCAGCATGACCCAAAATAAAATATCAAAACCAAATACTGGCTATGTCCAGCAACACCATGACCCTATTGAAGTTTTCTTAGCCAAGTTTTCTATCCTGCATATAACTCAGACATCCACATCTTCTTGTGCTCCTTTGGACCACAGTCAAATGGCACAGTACAAAGCTCAAGGCCTGTAACACTCTGGCATGGCCTCACTTAAAGATTTTCCACAGGATCAATCACAGTAGTTCCAGTTGCCTTGCCATAATTCTCAGGTACACGTGCTTGATGCTTAAATTCAGAAAATAATACCTCAGACATCAACATTGACTCTAGAGATTTTATTTCCAAAAGGAAAAAATTAATTTCCCTTTTCCAAATCATACAAAATTCTGGAGTAGTTTCATGCACTGGATTAGTTACAATAGCAGTCAAACACCTGAAAAGTTCTAAGCACTATCTCCTTGTGTGGACATGTCTTTCATTCACACATCCCTCATACACAAATTATTTAAGAGACCATTTAGGTACAGCAGGAGGAGAGAACAGTAAGCTGTGCTGGGTCAACTACCATAATGGAAAAAGAGTGAAGGCAGAGAGAAATGCAGGTCCCCACTTGATGGTGTTAAAACTGCACATGAGAAGAGGAAAAAACTACACTGTTGACTCTTCTGAACAAAGTATAACTGTCCTACTCCTGTTATGGGTTTCCCAGATCTGCATACATACAAATATATATATATATATATATATATATGTATGTATCTATGTATGTTTGTGGTGTGTGCATATATCATGCTGCATAAACCACTGAAAGTACTATATAGAAGTGTTTTCCCTGCTTCCCTTTTCAGACACCTTAAAAACCTTACTGAAGTGTCTTACAAGCCCTAGGAAATCAAAAAGCACCAAAAATGACATTGCCTTAAGTGTTGTGATTCCCAAAATGTTAACACGAGAAACTGGGTCCTACTCATGGACCATTTAAAACTCAACCAATAGATCTAGCAATCATTTTATATGAGAAGTACATGAGAGACAGAAGCACTCATCATTTCTTAGTAATAGGAAAGCTGCCTGGAACTGAGCTCTGCAGCAATGTATTTCAGCTGATGTTTTATTGGCACACCAAGCTATTTAAAGGCTTTGACTGTTGTGAATTTTGCAGCAATTTTTCCCTGCAGTATTTTCTGGTATTTTTTTCTGCATTCCTTCCCCTTCCTTCCCACCTGCCTCCTCCGAGCATCTCAGCAGCTGAACAGCATGGGTATCACAAAGCCACATTTATCTTAAACCTACCTAATTGACTCTCACGCAAGTTACTAAGCCAAAGGAGTGTCTCGAAAGAAATAACCTTCAGCAATATGAAGTAGTGGTGCTTATGCAACAGTTTCCCCCTTGAAGAGCATTATATAAATAAACACAGTGTTTCCGAGCCCTCTGCATTCAGTGCCTGTCAGAAGAGTGAGGCATCAGCAGCTCTTGACTCCCCAGTTCAACACATCTAGAAATTAAACACCCAAGTCTGTTTAAACCAAGAGTTATGACACGTGACAATGTACACTCGTGTTCCAGCAGCACCTCTGGTACAACCCAAACCTTACGAAATTCTAACTTTCAGATGCATTTTGAAGACATGAACTAATTCAGACCCAGATTGCAGAGAAAATGTTAGGAACAGGAAATTGGCCTGGTTAACCAGGCCTCTGCAGACAAAAAAACATTCTTAGTTCATATGTCCTAAAACTATTCACAACATGCTTGCAAAACAATCTGATATGAAGGAAAAGGATAAATCATTCCCTTTGTATCCTAACTGGCTAGACTGTTCCACAGCTTTTCCAGTAACAGAGTGAATTGCTAGTTTTGGAGCAACATCTCTAGTGTTCTGATGGAAATGATCCTTCAGTATCTCAGAAAAACAGCAAATATATGAGAGACACAGAAGGCAGAGGCTGGCAAGAACAAATTTGTTAAAAAAACAAAGAAATCCAAAACATGCAAAGTCTGGCAGATCTTATGTTTTACACACAGGTTTAATGACAGCTGTATAGCAACAGGGGAAGGATCAGAGTACGAAAAACAAGAGAAGCCTCGTCCACAAGAAGTGGGACTAAAGTCTAAAATAAAGGAGAAGCAAGAGGATCCAGATGTGGCCTTACTAGAACTGACAGATGCTTAACTACCACCCTTCATCATCTATTTGCTAAAAATACAGACCAGATCCAGAACTCTCTTAAATTACTGGAGTCACTCCAATTAAATTATCTGGCTTTGGATCAGATCTTTAGTTGGGCCAAAAGCAAACTCGGCATTTGCTGATCAAAACCAATGCTCAACAAGAGCTTTCAAAATATGTACTTTTCTTGGTAAGGACAATTTCTAAATCTCCTAGGAGTTACTACTGAAAAAGCAACAGCCAAACCATGTTGTTGGCTGATTCACTGATGTACCCTAAATGTAGCTTGAGAGCACGCACAAAAAAATCCCTGTGTATGTTTTATTTAAGGGTATTTATTGTCCTGTTGTCTATAAACTGAACTAATAAATACAAATTTATTAATACAATTTCTGACTACCTAAAATAGTAAAAATCCTTTTTAATTAGTAACATATTTAGATTATATGAACGAAATATTTCTCCAAGTAGTAACTTGGACAAAAGGCTCCACTTACATATAGAGGTTTTCTTTTAATTTGTTCAGAAAGCTTTACAACCATGGTCTGTTAGAGATCTTGAAAAAACAGCCTCCCCATAATGCACCTATTCACTCGATTTACAGTCCCGCTCTAAAGCAGGGCCTTTTCCCACAAACACATTCTTTGTGCTCCTATATCTAAATAATAGGGTATTACAGTAAATCAAGTACACCCTAGGAAAGAAACTGTTGCATTTCCAACATTAAGTGAAGTGCCAAAGACTAGACAAAATGCTCTCACAGAAAATACTGTTTAGCTTCCATAAAAAGGCAAAAACTTTGCACAGTGACTGGCAAGGTGTATGGCCTTCCATCAGTGGTACTATCACAAGATTTTCCCTATAAATGTGATGCCATTTTGTCAGCTGGATATTAAACATCAGAGTATTGTACCACCTCTGCTCCTTCTCCTAGAGGAAGATGTTGATATGAAGTTTCCCTCTAGAGAACATTTTTTTAAAGTATACTTTTTAAAAAAATGTGCTGTTAAGCTGTCTTATTTCTACAGCTCTGCAAGAGAAACAGCTGTTGCTGTAGAGCTCTTGTTCCCATGGACAAAATAATCAGAACTAGCCCCGAGAAGAGAGAGAGCTTCTTACCTGCACAGTTTGTGCAGATGTTAAAACCAGTTCATCTCCCATAAAGAGATGCATGGTGTAACAGACTGTAAGAGGCACGTCCAGAAGAAGAGAGGATCTTCAAAAGGATCCTCATCCTCAAATAGGAGATAGTCCCAGCCTACTTTTGCCAACTTTTGGGGGAATCACTTCACAAAAACCAGAATCAAACTCCTTTCACACTTTGTGCTGTTGAACAGCAATGCAAAATAAGACAGACCATTCCCTGGCCTTCAGTCAAGTCCTTTATTAAGGATACACCAGAAAGAAGTAAAGAAAACAGCACGACATTCCTGTTTCCCTGTGGCTGAGGAATTCTTTTGTTGTTTCTCTAGACAAAAGGGTTACAAGAAAAGGTCTAAAGTTAGTCACATAATGGTATAAAATTATCCAATTACTTCCTAATAAGGCAAATTCACAAGTGGAGACAAAAGATGAGCTTTCTTTGGTCCACCATACTTCAGTAACTTAAGGGGAAAAAAAGTTGCATCAGTTAACCTAGACAGCAGAAACAAGGTAGAGAAGGTGCAGAGAACTGTCAGGCCTCTAAACTGCAGCCTTGCCAAGTTTAGCTTTTTCTCAGTTTGAAAATATTCTGGTACTCCAGGGTTTTCACTAGAATAACTCATTTCAAATGGAGAATAGCATTCTACCATTTTTATGGTCACACCTGTACACACATTTAGGAGGTCTATTTCCTGCCTTCTCTATACAAGCACAGTGAGGCTCCTTAATTTTTTTTCATTGCTCTCCAGACAGTATTTTTACACTGATGGAGAAATAAGACGTACAAAATTATTTTAAAAAATAAAAGAAAAAAAGAGAACTGAAAATTGTAAATTATACCAAATACCAGTAGCTCAGGAAACACCTATGATTTACAGTTGGGTAGCACAAACACTTCATGTGAAGAAAGCCATCTTTGCCAAGATTTAATTTTATGACCAAATTACCTGAAGCTTAGGCATTACAGGACCTGCAGCATTAAAAAAGTGGCAGTCATCCAAAATACTACACAGCACCCAACAGATCTTATCTTCCAGATATGTGCAAGCACCTTTTGCTTAATTCCTCCAGCCATTCAAGATTCCTGAAAGGAACATTGACTGGGGGAACACTGCTCAGAATCCTCCACTGTGCTCCACAGGCTCCACCTGGCAGACTCAGACATGAAGAGCCTTCCTTTTTCTGATGGAAGAATTGCAGCAGAGGAGCTGGACACAGCCTTATGGCTGGAAGAAAGGGGAGGAGATCTTGGCTTCTTTTACATTCTCTTAATAGGAAAAGGGATTTCCCTTGAATAAGAATAGCATGAAACATCTTGGCAGCTGGGAACAGCTGACTGCAAGGAAAAGGGAGGCTTTTTAGTGGTAGAGCCCACTCACTCAATCATAATGTAGATACACTTTAAATACAGAGAAATCAACACCATTATAAATACTACTACTTAGCCTCAAAGCAGTTCAACTGTTGCTACCTCTCTATGCTTTCAACCATTATTACTTAATGCTCATCCACTTGTTATTAAAACAGCCCTTTAAACATGCCAGATGTGTATGGCAAGGATATTTGGCTTCTACATTTCTTTTTATAAGCAAAAAATGAAAAGCTGGGACTTATCCATGACAAGCAGCAAGGCAGGTCATACAAATGTGCTCTCCCTCCTTTATAAACTTTACAGTGAAAGGACACTATAGATGTCAGGACCTGGGAAAGAGTATTTAGCATTGTGTCTACAGAAGTAAATTTTCAACAACACCAGTAAATTAAAGATCTCCCCATCATCAAAGCTGTAAGACTCTTCCAAAAAAAAAAGATTATTAAAAAGACACAAAAATTCACAGGAAGACCAGCATCACAGCTCAGTTTTGTTTTCTTAGTCCTCTTTCTTATTTTTCTTCTACAAATACAGGACTATCAAGTTGATAGAAGTCCTCTATCCCTGACTACCACACTTGCAACTCAGTTAACCCAGAGATCCAGTAAGTTTTGTTTAGGGAGATTCAGCCCCTCACTGCTCAGCTACCTTGTACTTTTCTAGAATCTTAGCACTGGCTTATCAATAAGATGGGATGAAGGTCAGAGTAAAAGATACAGCAAAATATCCTTTGGGGTGGCCACATGATTGATATCACATCTCTTCACGTCATGAAATTCTATGATTTGTCTCCTGGTGTTTTCCTCAAGTTCACAAGCCAGCTTTAAGCTGAATTTTCTCTCCTCTCTTACTTTCACAGGAAATACACACCTCGAGATGGTTCATATTAATGAATTTCCCTACTTAGAACCAAGGGAAATAATTTCAGTAGCATTGCTGCATTCACAATAAGAAACTAGCATGTCTTAACATGGTTCATCCCTTACACCATTCTAGAAGGGTCTTTCCCACTAACTTAATTACTTGGAAGTGCCTCCTAGTCCAGATCCCTCCAGCAAGCTTGAATTTTAAGTTACCCCAGTCTGATCATTCATCAGCTGCATTTCTGGTGCTCTGCAAGGCAGAACAGCTTTTTTTAACACTTCCTCATGAAGATAGAGGCTTCTTGTAACAGCAGGCAAAGAAAGTTTTCTCAACTGATGTTCAAGACCCAATTAACACCAATATTAAGCAGAAATACTCATTAATTCTTTTTATTCTTACCCTCCACTGTTGCTCTGTGCTATGAACAACCTCCCAGGCAAAAAGTAAAATATTTCCTTCTGGATTGCCCACAAAGAACTTCACACAATAAAATGAGCCTTTCTGTTTGCTAGAGGAAGAGGAAAAATGTAAATTCTCCCTTCAGCCATTCTACACAAGATTTGATGAATATTCAGAACCATAAAATCAAGATAATTGCTTTTAAATATTGAGGTACAGTTCCTCAATGGAAAAAGACATGCAATTCTTTGTATATTTGGTGCAAGCTCTATTATTATTGCAGGCTGTGAAATTTTTATTCTATACATTCCTGGAGCTGAGTTCTTTTAGAAGAAGAAAGTTACCCTTTTTTCCTCTAGAAAAGTGATAGTTTCCTTCAGCTGAAGGGCTTTCTGATTGCAGTAAACCACTCCAGGGTGCGGTGACAAACTAATAATCACCACACCTACAAATGAATGAAGTCAGTGTGTCCCAGCACTGATTAGGTGTGGCCAGACTGAACATCATCATCATATCCTGTTATGAATTATTACTCAATTTCAAAAAGCATGAAAGGGGGTGGGGAGGGCTAAGCAGTGCTGAACATTGAAACATCTCTACATGTACAGCACACAGCATGGAAAAGACAAGAAAGCACAGAGAATGATCCATCTGCATGTTTGTATTTACTTGCAACATGAGAAGTTTCTCAAAAAAATCCTTTCCTAAGTATAGAATATGCATAAGTTTCTTCTCTTTTCCTCCTCCTCCCCTGCAAACAGAGATTAGAATAACTTTTCTTTGATACTATGATTTAACATTTACTGGGCTTTTATGTTTCAACAAATAAATTACATTAGAGGGAGGAAAGCAAGCAACAAAAATGAGAAACAATGATAAACCTTACTGAAGAGAAGGTGAGGTTTAGTTTAGTTCAGTTTGGTTTTGGAGATCATGACACTGACCAAGAGTAGTTCTGCTTTTTTGCTGAAGCAGGTTTTAAGTTCCTAAGAAATTAAAATGACACCAAGCTCCAGACATGCAGCAGTCTCGCTGAAAAACCCTACAACAATCAAAAGTGTGGCTTGTTATCTTACAGAATATTGTGCTTCATTCTGAGTTTTCTTTCCAAGAACACAAAAGCAAATTTTGAAGATTCCAAGTCATCCCATGGTGGAACTATCCTTCCCTGACTGCTCATCTAGCTAGAGTTCAAACAATCAAAATTTGAACCCTTTACCCATTTTTTACACACAGAAAAAACAGCAGGGCTCCTACAAGAGCAAGCATGATTTGCAACTCGTTACTGTTTCACAACAGACATTCTTAGTCTAAGTAAGTGCTCTTTTTCAATATCATAACGTTTATCATATGTTTACACTCAAATCAATGTAATGGTGTCAATTTCAAGTGCCAGCTTTGAGGGGTTGCTTAAAGCAATTCTTATCTTTCAAAATAAATAGTCCAAACATTTCCTTCTGTCCTTTAGGGACTTACAAAGCTTAAAGCAAATGGTTTGCTGCTTATGCAATAAGGAGACACAGAGTCAACAGCTGTCAATACAGACAAACCCACAATTCTCATGATAAAACCAACAAATGTTAGAATATACAGACATCTAAATATAAAAAAAAATTAATTTCTTGTGTTCCCAAGCTCTTTCTTGCAATAAAATAAAGAAATTTTGATTATATTACTCCTGACTGGCACAGTAATCACTTCCCCAGCAGTATGTCCTCTCATTCTCCTCTTGCCCACCCTTCCCACTGCTGTCACCAGCTCCCTTTTGATTCCTACTGGAAGAAAGTACCTTTCTTAGTAATTTTTAAAAATCAGAATTTCATCAAAAACGAATTTTTACCAAACTTTCAACCTGGTTAGTCTTTTCTCATACAATATAATTTTAATTCTAAAACATCTTCTAAAGTTATTTTAAAAACAAGGAGAATTATGTTTAAGCAAGAAATTATTTACCCTTATGTCACAAGCTGAGAGACATAGAGTTTGGCCTTTTTTTTTTTTTTTTTTCCCTAATCATAGTTAAAAATACTAGAAGAAAAAAAAAAAGATATCTTAAATCTGTTCAGTAGAACTTTTAGGACACAATATCCTCCTTGTTTATGGTCCCACAAAGGCATGGTGAGTACCCCTTCCATCACAGATTGATTTACTCAGGTTATGAATAGCTTTGCATGCATGAATTTGAAATCCTGGTTATTTCTGTCTCAACTAGTTGCTATGCTTGAAATTATTTCAAAGAAAAATTTACTTTCACCCAAACTATTTGAAATTATTAAAAAATACCAATTTTTGAACTCAAATAATTAAAACAACTCATAAAGTCACAAAAGATAGCAAAAGAGTCAGACTTATGAAATATTAAACATTCATGGAGAATGCAAGGATGCCTCGGGTTTTGTTCTTAAAATATAATTTAAATTTATGATACTGCTTACTGCTTAATACATCATACGATCCCATTTTTAGAAGTGAGAGATGGAACCATCCAAGTCAGTCTTGCAGAAATGTGACCACAACAAACTGAAACCCATAATTCTATTTGTAAAAATAGGCTGTGTGCTAAGATTAATAGACCTTACTTTAAGTCCTGGGGAAGCAAGTATTTTTCCTCACATTTTTGCATGCAATAACATCTCTACCTTGCTCTGAGATCAGCTGTGATTATTTCAACAGGAGGAAAAAGGCACTGAAACAACTCAAATCAGTCCAAAGCAAGTTTTTCTTCTTTACAGACACAATATGGTGTTTCTCATCTTTCTCAAACTAACAACTGACAAAATTGATACATTAATAAAAAAACAGCCCTAAGTCCAGCTCTTGATTTTGCAACTTGACACTGACAGTTTATATTCACCATCATATTATTAAAAAAACATTAAAGTTAAAACTCCAGAATAAAGGCAAGTGCTCAGAAAATTGGACTGCTGGAAAAAAAACTTAGAGGAATCTTTAAAGTCACTTCTATGTAACAAGAGGGCCCAAATTTAATCTCTTAATTGCCATTATTCCCTAAAGGGCTGCTGCTACTTTAAGCATGCTTGCTGAGCAGGTAGCTGTTAAGTATTTCTTTTCATTGTACTCAGCCAACGTGTGGCCTTAGGCCATATTTGCTGCATGCTATGCACATTCTGTACTCAATATAGAATTGTTCTCCTTCTGGGATGTTCTGTTATAATTAACTTCATATGAACGTTTTGCTAACATTAGCATTTATCATTATAATACCCCAGGAGTTGTTATAATCTCTCCATCTTAGTCTGATTTTGCAGATGAGAACCAAAAATAAAGCTGTCGCCCAGAACCTGACTTTTCAGGGACCTTGACATTTTGCTGTCAATGAAAGCTGCAGTGGAGACAAGCTGAAGCTGGTAGTGGTCAAGAGATAAAAGCTCCAAGTATATATAACAGTGCTCTTCAAAAAACTAAGACTGCAGTCACTAGGAGTTGGTCTGCCAAAGGCTTACGCAGCTGCTTTCAGGCTCTTCGCCTTCCTTCCCTCCCTCCCCTGCCTTGATCCCTGATTTGAAGCATTGAGAAGACACAAGATTAAATGTTTCTGCTCTCATTTCTGATGGCATCAAGATCCAAAACCTGGTGAAGTAAGAAGTGCCCCTCTGCCCCACGTCTCCTCCACAGGACAGGGGAGTCACACTGCAGGTAGCAGAGCTCCCCAGGCAGCAGACCATGCTCTGTGAGGATGAAGCCATCAGCCACTGAACACAAACCCTGTTGCTCTTTGTAGAGATTTTAAAACTTGGCCAAATTTAGGAAGGTCTTCATAAGGACAGAAAAAAGCCTGGCACAAAACCCAACCTGTTGTCCCATTTCAAATCCTAAGGTTTTACTCCCCCTGAACCTGTAAAGTTTCCAACGGGCACAATATTTTTAACACCATTCTGGTTTAGCCTAAGCACACATAAACCCCCCCAGTGTAAAGCATCATTCTTGACCCAAAGGGCTAGTTTCACAGAATTAAAAATTAAGGTCCTAAAATGCAAGTGTTGAGGATAATTACAATTAAGGTAGCTTGTCACTGCAACCTGTTATTTAAATGATAGAACAGTGATTCCAGGGACAAGGGAGACTCAGGGAATAGTTTCACAAAAACTTTATGACAACTTCAGTGGCAATTGCAGAGAGAGCAACCCAACCCTCTTTGCTGCTGGTACATAGCAAACTGTGTCAGGTAAAACAAACCTGGATGAAAACCAGCACCATTTGCTTCAGGAAGACTATTGCTGGCAAGCAAAAGGAGTAAAGGGCTACCATGGGGGAGAAGTTATGGTACCTTTTTCAGAAGCAGCATTGGGTAAACCAGCTTCTGCCCATCATTGAACAATGTCTGGCACCATTAGTTATTAGTAATGTCAGTCCTTGTTTCTGTCTTCAAGAGCATAAGGTTGCTATCCATTTTACTGCTTGAAGCTTTGTGGTTTTCCTCCTATTCACATAGTATCCAAGGTGGCCAGGAAAGATTAGAATAGTTTATATTTCATTTGTTCAGTTTTTCTACTTTTGGAAGCATTTCACACAGAGGTGAGGAAAGCAAGTTTAAGAGACAGGAAAGACTGACAGAGGGCTTGAGAAGCATCCGAAAGTACTTGCTTTTAACAGGGCTACATTACAACTATTTTTTTATGCCTGCAGTTCAAAGCTGGGCAGCTTCCTACTTCTAATCCAAGCCTAGGCGTCAACACAGAAAGCTCCACTTTGGACAGGTGAATCTGCTCTACTTTGACAGGGCAAAATAACAGAAGCTAAAAACAGTAAAATGAGATGTTAAATCATACCTTGGAGCTCCTGTTTCTCAGGCTTCTCATGAGTTACAACTGCCAGAGGGAAGGGTCGCCCCTCTGAAAGTACCTGTTTAAAAAGTGGCATGTAGAACAAACACTGCCTTCCTACAGCTTTAGTCAAGTGATTTGCAGACAAGCTTGCTACTCAAATGGAGAAATGAAGAGCAGAAAATTAAAGTGTCACTTCATGCCATAGTTGTTCTCTGAGCCCCAGCTGGAGCTCTGTATTCTACTTCTCTGTGCCCACATCCCAGTCAGTCCCAGGCATTGTGGTTTGAGGGCCTGCCAAGTGAAGCTGCTTTGTAGGGCACCCTGGCAATGCGTGAAGCTCTGTCCAAACCAGTGAGCAAGGAACCAAGGTTTTACAAAAATTGCAAGGTCTTTATTTTAATTAAAAAGATGCAGATCAATAGTCAGTCTTCTAGACATACACAGCATTGACTTAATTAAACCAGTTACTCCTTTTCTTTCCACAGCAATCAATGAAAACCATTTTCACTGATTAACCCAACAGCATCCTGGTTTTGTCCTAGCCCAAACCAGGACACTCTAAAGATTTTAGTGTAACACTGAAGCACTGGGCAAGCAAAGCAACAGAGAAGTATCACAAATTTTCCCTCCATGGAGAGTAATTATTTAATTTGAAGTCCTATTTATTTTCCAGACAAGTCTGGAAGATAACTACTGAAGATAACTATGGGCCATAGTATTTTTTTCATTTGTTTTCAAAAGAACACTTGGCACAAGAGCTTATCAAGGCCAAGTATTTACTCCTTCTCACCACAAAGCAGATACAAAACCAGACAAGCTTCCAGCCAAGCAAACTGCATTTTTCATTAAGAACAACTTCTTGAGGACACGCATTTTCCAGTTTTGTAACTAGAATATAAAAATCATGCAGTACACACTAGTGATTGAAGAAGCTGCTTATTACGACACAGAAATCCGCAGTCCTGTTCTCAAACCATACTAGAATCCACTTAAGATCAGTCGCTCAAACAGCCAGAGGAATGAGACCAGTAATCACTATAGTTTAGTTTATCACTTAAATTTTGTTATTGTATCCCAGATGCAAGAAAATGGTTAAAATATTGAAGAAAAAATAAATTTGTGCAGTGTACATTTGCTGTTCAGTGACAGACCCAGTATGCAAAAACCCCATATGGTAACCAGATCTCTTATTTTTATTGAGTATCAGACAACTTCAGACCTTTGCATTATTTACTTATTTAAGACTTCATAATTCTTTCAGAATTACAAAGACAGACATCAGTTCCACTAAAATTCAAAATACTCCTTTGCATTACCTTAAATCAATAAAATTGCTTGTATAAAGAACGAGGTCAGCAACAGAGACATGAGAGTCATTTAATTTTTCTAACATGTTTTAAAATAGCTAATACAAACCAGGCTTTTTATATAGCTTGGCATGTGTAAAAAATGTTTAAGCCTTAGGATCTGAATTTTTATTAGCCTCTTCTTTTGGACCTCTGACACAGTCCACCTGTCTCCGGTCACTCTGAATCATATTTCACCCCAGAAAAAAAAAAACAAAAAAAACAACAGGATGCAACAGCATTGGCTCTCTCTTGCTGCCCAAGGACTTCAAAGGAAGGTCTCTCAAGAATCATTCCCAGGGAGCAAAATCTCTCTGCCCAGTCCCTGAGCATCCTTCTGAAACTGTCAAGGCCAAATGAAGATTCAAAACAGTGACCAAAGCTCTCAGATTCAGCTTATCTGTGGCTCCTCCACCCTCCTGTGCAGGTTTGTCCTGCAAATCAGCAAAAAAAAGTGTGAAGCATAGAGCAGAGCAAGGAAAACCAAGCCCTTTGCACCACACAGCTTATCACTAAAAAGCCTCAACAAGGCAGTAGCCTGTTAAAGTCAGCAAGCATGCACATGCAAGGATATTCAACCCCTAAAACCCAGAACTTAGATTGCTTAAGAACAAGATTGCTTAAACAATCTTCAACATGCTAATAAAGCAGAGGAATGTTCTTTGAAAGCAAAGGATGAGTTTGCTCCAGTAGGATTTTTATGCTTTGCTAACAAGTAGCTAAATGAGCCAACCAGACTCACTAAATTCAATTTGGGCTTCAAAGATTCAATACAATCCTGGCAACAACTCTTGTACCTACTGAAAGAAGTACAGAAGATTCAGAAGATACTGGTTCCAGTTGTAATTCAAAAAAGTAGTTAAAATGCTGTATGATAGTGTTTTAAAAAAACTGTAAACCATTAAAAATGCCTACACTCTGTTGAAATTCAGAAGTATTTAACTACTACTCATATTAAGCAGGGCTGGCCAAAACACTGACAGAAAAGTTATTCTACACCTCACCTCAAATCAATTCTATTCTCCAGTTAGCCTTAAGAGTTCATTACCAGTGCTCACTTGTTCTCTAGAGGAGATCTAAAAGTGATCAAAAGGTAGGCATTTTTCAGAGGCACACTAGAAAACATTGCTGTTTGGTTCCTTTACAAGATGCATTGCAGCAAAATTCTCCATACTCTGCCCTGCCTGCACCACCAACAACTATTAATTGCAGTAAAGCTTTTGCAGTGGGCTTTTAGATTTGAGAGAGAAAGGAAAGAGAACGACAACTTTTCAGTATAATTTGATTTCAGGAAGAAAGAGCTGACAAGTCCAATGGTCTGAGCATGGAGAATAAAGGGTGAGTGAGCATCAAATTCCTTGCAAGCTGTGAATAACTGGGGCAGTGGAATATTCACATTGGCAGGGAGAACAGGTGTGACAAACTGGCTTTTTAAACCATTTGGGTACCAACTGTGACTTCAAGCAGAAAGTCTGACCCAGTAACTTTAATCTTGAACTATCAAGATTATCTGTTCAATGTTCAGTTTAATTGTTGTGTTTTAGAACAATCTTACATTTTATTTTAAGCTTCACTATCTGTCTCCCTGTTGTGGAATATCTTTCTTATCAAAAAGTATGGTTTCCAAAGTTGTCTTCTAGTTAATACAGTAAGTCATTGTGCTTCCTTTTCAAATGGAAGTGTGAGAAGTAAAGATTAAAACCACTGCACTGGAGGGCAGAAAACACATCAGCATGTTAAAGAGCAATTTATACCTCACATAAATATGCTTCAGGCACTCACAGCAGATTTACAACTCCAGTCCAATGTAAATAACACTATTTTCACTCGAGTTTCTTGCATCTAAAATATTAGCCAGATTTCCAAGTTGTCCTGGAATTAGTGCTTCACAGGTAGGAAGCAAATTAATATGTTTTCCCATGAAGTCATCAGGCTTAAATACGGATTACCTAATATAACTGGTGATGTTCAAAACACAGACCTTGTGTTGATAAATCTGAGTACCACAGAAGAAAACTAATGCCACACTAGGACCACTCTGTATCATATGCTGACCAACAGTTGCTGCTCAAGCTTAGCTCGGGTGGCATTAAATAGGCAGTTTCTCATGGCATCAAGTCTTAAAGCAAGCCAGAATCTGACATAAACACATTCAGAGAGCACTACATTTTTCTGTCCAGCTATGAGGCACTGGAATCTTAGACAGGAGCCTCAGCTCATTAGGCTGTGCTATAAACATATTTCCAGCAGTCTGGATATGGTACCAAAATAAACAGAGGCATTAAAAGTATTTCTCCTGCATCTTTCAAGTGGCAAAGGAAGGACAGTCAATTGGGTTTACACCCAATGTGTTTTTTTTCTAATTACGCAAGGTGAGCTGAGAACTCCTCTATATTAAGATGAAACAACAGATTTCATGAGCAGATGAACAAAACCCTCCTGTGGATATTCATCCTGTGTCCTTGTGCAATTATCAGCCCCACCCCAACAATCACTCCTTACACTCTTTACAACTTTTCCCTTTGTATACTGCCTCTGTATACATATACATCAGTTTCCTCAATATCCTCATAGAAATATTATCTTATGAGACTAAAGAAATCCTTCCAGTAGGGAAATCATACCTGAAACCTGGCAAACTTGGAGATCTGTCCAGATATAACTGTTGCGTTCACATGGAACTTATTCCCCCATCAGAATAATAATTAATGATTTCTTTCCCATGCCCAGGCACCAAATTTCTTCTCTCATCTTAAGTGTTGTAGTAAACTTACTGAACCTGATAGAAATGGGCAATGGAACTAGCAGATGAGAATGGAAAGAATGGAAAGATGAATTAATACAATAAAGTCTTATTTCTTTAGGAAGCCAGGCAGTCCCACCAGATACCTTGGCAACAGGCAAAAGCAGTGCCAAGATGATACCTGTACAAGGAACACAGGAATAACTCACAACCACATTACCAAACATTAGACAAAGAGGAAACAGTTTATTTGTTACTGCTTGGCATTATGTTTAGATTAAGGGGAAAAAAAGATGGTAGACCAAGGCAAGAACTAAAACATGGACACATGTCACCTCCATTCTGGCAGGGTTAAACATAATGCAGTCACACCTACTGAGTTTAGTGCATAACAGTGTCATCTTTTGACAGGTGTAGTATAAGCAAAGACAATTATGATGGAGTGCTTCATGGCAGGAAAAGAAAAAACTGAACTAGGCTTAAGCTTTAGTATTTCTGCCATTTTTTACAGAACTTATTAACTAAGTCACTTCTGGTAACATCGACAGAAGATTATTATTATTCCTGATCACCCCTTTTCTCTGTACTCTCCTCTCCAGTAACAGGATACAGCTGCCAAAGTTACTCAACCATAGCCCTAGAAAACTGTGGTAAAAGTTTCATATTTTGTCCCTCTACTACATGGATAATAGTGTATGCAGTATCTACATCTTTTAAACTATTCTTGGCCACAGGGGAGAGGCAGATATTGTCTGGAAAGCTTGTTCTAAAGATCTCAGCTCTGTAACTGAAAAACACCATTCAGCAGGCATTAAAACAAAAAAAAAAGCACTGAGTTTCCCATGAAGTTAGCAAGAGTAACAAAGCTTTTAAAAAGATGGTCAGAATTAATGCTGTTCATTTCTGATGTTAAGTATCAGTCCCTGCAGACAGACCTCTTGGTGGGGACAGTTTACAGCTGGTACAGAACATCCTTGCCAGCACCAAGCCCATTCTCACCAGCAGCTCCCAGATGCACAGGAACTGATCCATGTTTGTGTCTTGTGCTTGAAACTCCCAGTTTGGACTCCAACAACCCCCAGACCATGACAGAGAAGCTGTTAGGGAAGCCATACAAATGGCATTAACTTGAATTACATATGAAGCAGCCATATTAACATGACCCACAGAATCACAATGGATATTTTGAGGAATTTCATCACTTGGAGTGAGCCATTCTGCACTCTCACATTAGATAATTTTCCTGAGGAGCTACTGAAAACCAAGCAGTTCATATTCAGAAAAAAAATTAACATTTTCCTCTCCGCTTGACTGACCTTGGTGATGCTGCTGAGAAAGATGAAGATCAAAGAGCTTTTTCTTTGTTGTTTTTACTATAGTTGTTCTGTCACAGTATCCTTCTCCTGTGTGTAAACGTTCACATAAATGTAGATCCTGGACAAGCTATGTAGAAATCCCTGGTTTTGGGGAGTTTGTGCTTATAGGGTAAGGTGCTGCCCGCGGGGCTGCAGGGGTCTCTGTGAGGAGAGGCGCTGCCCCGCGCCGGCCTCAGGCGGTTCCCGCCGGTTCCAACAGCCCCAGCGCAGGGCACAGCTGAGCCCCTCAGCCAGCCCGGTGCTGCCTCTGGGAAAGCAGAGGTAGGGAAGGGCAAAACCCACGCAGACTGAGGGAAAAAGTGTGAGAAACAGCCCCGGGAGAACCCAGGTCTGAGCGACGGGAGGGAGGAGGAGGTGCTGCAGGTGTTGGGGCAGAGAATCCCCTGCAGCTTGTGCTGGAGCAGACACCCACCCACCCACCCTGCAGCCTGTGGAGAGGGGACTGCCACGGAGTGACAACCACCATTCCCCATCCCCTCTGAAAAAAGGGTTATTAGAGGGAAGGTGTTTATTTTTTGTATTTCTCACCATCCAAACCTATTTTAATTGGCAATACATTAATTTCCCCCAATCTGAGTCTGTTCTGTACATGATGGTAATTGGTAAGGGATCTCCTTGCTTTTATCGTAACCCGCGAGCCTTTTCATCTTATTTTCTACCCCAGCCTGTTGAAGGAGACAAGTGCAAGAGTGGCTGGGCTGGTGCCTGGCAGACAAGCAAGGTCAGCCCAGTAGGGTAGGGTAAGGGGAGAATCCTGAATGCAAATTCACCCAACCTGCTCTGTGCAGGACCGTCAGCACTAGGAAGTCCAGACTCAAAGCTGGCTCTATATTGATAGCTCCAGCACCTGGCACAATCTACCTGCCCAGAATATTTCCAAAATATTAAGCCATAAACTGTCAACTTGATAGGAGATGTCACAACATGAAGCATCAGCTAGGGTAAATTAGAAACTGCTGCCTTTAAAATACTGTGTGTGCTCTTTAAAGCTTCCATCCTGACATTAACTACCCTTGCAATAATACCAAAGGAATGACAAGTCTCATACAGTGCACTTAAAAAACAGCAGTTCAGAAAAAAAGAAAAAAAAAAGGAGATAGAGATGATTTAACCAAAAATCAGCCAGCCAGATTTTATTAATCCTAACTACTTGCAAGATCTACAAAGGATCAATTGCACTACAATTGTACTTCTTTACATAATTGTTGCCAATGACCTCTTTCAACCACAGACACTGCATGGAAAGCAGTCTTACTGAATTTTATTTTTTGAATGGGAGAAGTTAATTATTTTGGCTTTAAATTCACTAAGATACTGCACTTTCTGGGAATTCAGGATAAAGAGAAGGATTTGAGGAGAACAGTACAAAACCAAAGAATTTGTTCTGAAAATTATTTGGAATACTCTAAATTAGTGTTGACCATAAAATGAACAAAAGTAACAGAAAAAATATTGCCATATCTAAGTGTCATATTCCTATGGTATATGGAATGGCATCATATGTTGCAATAAAATGTTTTAGCTGATCATTTCTTGTCTTTTTGGCACTCTGCTGACACACTTTTTGAAGTGTTAATTAAAGAAAGAATCAAATCAAGTCTACAAATTGGATAGACTTGTGACCTACAAACAGTCTCTTATGACCACTAATTTGTGGAGCTGGGGCTCAGCCAACTTCCAATGGATCTGTGGAGAGTTTCCAGGAAACTGTCATCGCAGCAGGATGCACTTGATAGGGTGATCATACATGGCAAGTGAAGTGATGCTGAACTGTCACTGAAACAAGTCTTGTTTATTGTGCCTGAATCTTCCTTTAAGGCTCATCCAGAAGTAGAGATTGGCAGTTTATTTCCAGATAAATGTTTTAAAATATAATGTACCTAAAATAGTGTAGTATCTGCATGGAAACATGCAGTTTGGATTACTGTCACATTGTGGGAGAATGACAAAGAATCCTGGACTCTAGAACACAAATAGCTTTAACAGGTTTTTTATATATATAAAATAGGCCATGACAACGTACCTGAACATGCGGTACTTTCACCTTATATTCTTTTGTTTTCTTTAGTTTGGAACAAAGAATACATGACTGCATTTTAAGTGTGCCTCATGAAGCAGCCATCTGGTGTTCATTTATTGATTACATTTTTAGAAGGCTCTTTCCAAGACATAGTTAAATGAAAAGAAACCACAAAGGAGGTGCTAATATGCACGTAGAATACTACCAATAATTTGGAAATTCATTGTAGATCTATTGACTTTTGACAGGATTTTGCTTTCTGATCATCAACCCAGATAAGACTACCACAGCACAAAGATCAGCACCTTCCCTTCAAAAGCCTTCATAGTATCACAGGTAAAGGAAGGGAAGGAATAGTCAAATGTTCTTATATTCTTGGAGAGAAAATAAAATCTCTTCTGTATTACTGTCACAGGAAATCAGAGCATCCCTTACCACTCTGCAGCTTCTTCCTTAGATACATCTCCTTTGAGGTTGCCCATTACAAAATTAATTCACAACAGGAGTATCTTATGCCTTTCTGTCTTTCCAGCTTGCCCCCTACCAACTAAGCAAGGGCAGATTGGTTAACTAAATTTACTTTGAATCACCATTTTCTGAACTCAAAAAAAATAAAGAGCAAACAAGATCTTTTTAAGCCTCAGCGTATGGAAGAAGCAGATTGAGGAGGACTGACTTTCAGAGGGTAGGCTCAGTACATCTTGAAAATTAAAAAGTCCAATTTAAAAACTGTGAAGAGAAGCATCTCAAGACTATCAGCCACTGGAAAAGTTGATAGGAATTTCAGGTTGATGGCACTGAAAGTGCAGAGGTATATAGCAACATTGCATGTTATTTTCCATCCTAAATCACTTTGCTAAATTAACTTAGGCTGCAGTCTTTCTGCTATCTCTCCCCTTAAAGCAAAATATTTGTGCTACTTTAAGGCTTTAACCAAAATGATTCATTCATTTCCAAGAGGAAATCACTTTTTTAATTTTTTTATCACTTTTAAGTTATGGAGCAGCATCTTGTCCTTGGGTAGCAGACAGTCCTCTTGCAGAACAGTACAGACCAGGACATAGGGGATGATGGAGGTATCTGATGGAACTGTCAGCCAGGAGGGCCAACTGCCCTCTCCCAAGGGATTTGAGCAAAGCACACAGTCACTTGAATATGAAGAAATGGTAACTTTGGATTAAGATTTTAATTGGCATATCAGGGCATCAGAGTTGGCTTCTACCTTTAGATGAGCTTCATCCCATCTGTACAGTTCCTCTACAGCTTCATCAAATTATTTAAGCAGCCATGGTAAGAAAGAGTGAGAGGGGAACTAAGGGGAGAAGTCTGAATTAGATGCAGACTGTTTGATTTACTATCTCAATAAAAGTGTAAACTCTCCCTTATTTAAAAAAAAAAGCACACTCAAAAAAAAAAAAAAAAAACCCAAACAAAAAACAACAAAAAAAAAACAAAAACCAAAACCCAACAAAAAACCCAAGATCCCCACCCCCCCCCCAAAAAAAAAACCACTAAACCCTTCTCCCAAAAAGCCCCCCCAAAAAAACCAAACCCAAAAGTCACAGTACATCATTTCTTGCTCCAAAGAAACATCTTTAAAAAGAGGCCAAACTAGGACTTGAAGAATGTATATTAAAACCTTAAATTTTCTAACTGAAGATTTGGCAGGACTTGTATGCCCAAGGGAATCAATCCCTCATCAGACATGCAGGCATCCACCCATTGTGCATGCATAGTTTGCTGTTTTGGAAAACACATCACAACATACACAATGGCAGAAGCAGCCCAACAGAAAAGTATTTCTAGGGGAACTAAGAAGAAAACTGGCAAGAAAAGACATTTTCTTTTAATGCCAAGTGGATATTACACTCAAAATAGCTTTTCCTCAGTTCTGAAGCTGTTGAAGCAACAAAAATAAATAACACCCATCTGAAAGAAGCAAACTAAAACATACGAATCACAAACAAACAGGATCCAGTGCTTCACTCCACTAAACAGGACTCCTGTGTACAGAAGATGACAAGGCTGGACAACAACTGGCAAATTACTATACATCTCTTCCCCTGTTGACCAGACCCAATTCTGCTTACTTTTCTGGATCAAGTAAATTCAGACTAAGAATACAGAACTACTCAGTGGTGAAGATAGAAATGTTGTTGTTATCCTCTTTGGAGAGGATGCCAAGTGTGTGTAAGTCACAATAAAGAGAGGGACCCACTGAGAGCACTTGAAGTTTCCATAAAATCATAAAAGCCATCCCAGGTCAACAGAGGAAATTAGATTTTGAACTATGTCTCATAACCCTGAATTCCTCTACTCTGGTATTTCAGAAGAGGCTACAACAAGCAGTGGATCACCCTGTGCATGTGTATTGGGCAAAAAGCCTTAGCCACCTGAACTGACTGATCTGGAAGTCACCTCTTGAGAGAGACTGAAAACACCAAAAAAAGCCCAGCACAAGAGCCAGAAAGCCCAGGAAGACCCAGGGTGACTGTAAACACTAGAACCCTGTCTCTCCTTGAGATGGGGAGTGGCTATAATTAGTTGATGATGACACTTTAAGCCCACTGTATTTCTCCGTTCCATTTCTCCCTTTCCTTCTGCCGTCAAGTGCCTATGAAAGGGTAAACCACACATTCAGGTTGAGCTAAAAGTCAAGGGTCATGGCAGTGGTCTGCTACAGCAGCTCTGCAGTCCAAGGTCAATGCAAGTCCTAGGGCCAGATAGTACAAAGGATAAAGAGTCTGAAGGAAACAATAAGTGAAGAAAATATAGGTCTGGCAACCAAAGGAAGAATTAAAAAAAAAAAAACCCACCTAGACAGTAAATGGAGAGACAATAGCTGGCTCAGAAGTGCATTTCTATTTTATCAGATATGAATTATAAATCAAACACAGCAGGCTAGAGAAGGGATCATAAATTTTTCAGTTCTCAAACCATAGAAATCATGTTTAGTTTTATCCCACTAGCCTTTGTAATACAATGCAAGAAAAAATTATTTGGCAAAAGTAATTAGCCATTGTGGAATGACATACAAATGAAAATTTTAAGACTACAATGTTACCATTAAACTTTTAAAGACAGACAATGAAGGTTTAGTACACATATCTCCACATTAATACATTCATACAGTTTGAAGTGTTAAAGAAACAAAACAGTCTTGCTGCATGACATTCCCTTGCACTTGAGGATGGTCCAAACTGACATTATATGGATAAGAAATTCTACAATATACCATATCTTCAGAGGCCCTCTCTCAAAGACTGATCTCCATTGAGTCTGGGGCTCACAGGACACTAGCCTGGAGTTCACACACGTGTGAAGGCTGTACTGTATACCAATACATTAACCAATGTATTGTCATTCTAATTTATCAGTCAAATGCCATTTTCTTAAAATACACAAAGATGACACAACCAGAACCATCCTATTTCAAGGAACCAACCCTCTGAATGTTATAAACAACATTGTGTCCACCTGTCTTATACTATGTCCCAGCTTCTTGAAACCATTTTCTGATAGTTCCATATCTGGACATGGACTACAAGTTTTATTCTATAGTCTAAACTAAGAAGCAAACAAAAAAACCCACAAACCAACAAAAAAACAAAAAAACCCAAACCAGCATTGATTTAATGGCCACACCCAGCAAGTCCTGTTACTTTAATCTTAATTTGCCTTTGGCACTTTGAAATTTCTGTGGCAAATACTAATCCCCTTTGCTGATGTAGGTGCTTCAACTGCAGTATATGAATTAGAAGTTTTATTACTACATTATAATAGGTTCACATGCATATTCTGTTCACTGTTGTGGCTCTACCTGTAGCAGTTTTAGGGACCAGAGTAACATTTCTCATCCAATAAATTTGTGAGAATGGGGAATCCAGCTGTCACTTAGATAGCAGTTAAGAAAGGAGACAAGATCGTTTAACCAGAAATGCACATGTACAGGAAAGAGTTCATGCTTTTGTTGTCTGGCTAATAATTTTTAAGCAGGGCAACATCAGGACTACACACCATGGAATACAAAATAAAATTAGTTCTGTCAGGCCAAATCCAAACTACATCCTACAGATCTCCAGGAACCACAGATGTAAGCACAAGGACAGAGTTAATGTCTGTACAGCCCCTAAAAATATACCTAGATTGCCAACTCGGACCACAAACCTCAATCTACATTCAAAAAGCAGCCAGTTAGAAAAGTAATTTGCTTTCATGTGGCCAGGCAATAAAACAAGGGTTGCAGCAAGATCTCCAAACAGAAAAGATAAAGTGAGACTTATGTACCATGCAAGTGAGAAATGAGAATTAAAAGAAATTGAAAGCTTGATTTACTGGTCAAAAGCACAGGTCTGGCTGCATGATCATGAACATCAGGACACCCCCAAGTCCCTGTCCCACCCTTGGGCCTTAGGGATACTGGAGAAGTCAAGTTAACTGTGTTTCCATGGGGGAACTGTCTCAGGCAATGATCCCAAGCCAAATGCCAGATACAAACCCCACTGAGAGAGTCAGAACCAACATAACGAATGGCTCCTGGCACTTGGAGCCAAGAAACTCCATAATCAAATGCTGGGAGGTGGTTCAGCAAGCTGCTGACAGCAGACAAGGGTTAACCACTGGTGCTCAGGGTTATTAGATCATAACACATCTGGAGAGTCTTATTGCTAGAGCAAACATTAATCTTCAAAGAAAGCTAAACATGCAAAATGAGATCTCACTCATGAGAGAAAAGAATGAAAGGGAGGATATATACAACAAAAATAATCCCAAATAGTGTTTGAAACTGAACTGGTTGAAAAAGGGAAGATGAAGTGTTTTCTTGTAAGAAAATACCTGCCTTTCCCAGTTGACTGGGATCAGAGGAGGCAGAAAAAGTTTTATGCTGAACCTTTACATTTTGAAGCATTTCTGTGACTGACCTGTGTTTAAATTAAAATTATACTTGTTTATAGAAATGTCTAAGCTTTCTTTATTCCCAGCACTGTACTTAAATTGTGTTGATATAGATACTACATTGGATTATTTCCCTGAAGACATGAAAGGGAGCTAATGAAAATGTCAATTTAGCTTTAAGAATTCTGGGAGAGCAAGGCTTTGTCTGACTTCATTTATAAAAGCCCATATATATTTATGCAGTTTGAGGATTGCTTTGATATTCTCCAACTTAAGAAAGTAATTTGTTCATTTAAGAATATTCTGTGATTAGTTTAGTCTGAGTATGTATAGGAGTTTCCTGGAGAGTAGTCACTTCAAAGTGGCACATACAAATCTTATTTCCCTGGGAATTATTAAATATTCAGCCTCTATGAATACCTCCCTTCATTAAAAAAAAAAATGACAATTTTATATGTGGCTTCACAACAATCTGTATTTCATGCATTCCCATCTTCATATTGCCTGCCTTGCTCCACAGAGCTTGTTTCCTCTTGCACAAAGGGCAGCATTTCCCAACTATGTGACTTTACAAAATATTAAAGTACATAACAAAATGGTGCACATGTGCACTGGAAACAGCTGCTTTAGTGTTTAGATCTAAAATTCAAGAGGTCTTTTTTCTGCACCTGGCTGCACTGCTCTATGTTAATGAATAATCTCAGTACACAGCAGTAGAGGTATTTCACAAGGATTTCACATTTGAAGTCCACAAATTCTGTGGTTATTCTTTCACAAACAGAAAACCATGGTAACCACTGCAATATCTAAGTATAGGTTAATGTACAGTTTATTCTACAATACCCACCCTGAGAAAAACAAAGAGCCAAGTACCCACTAATGTCTGCCCAACAGCTTTAGAGTGCAGAATTTTAGGCACTGTGGACAGCTTTGAAGTAAATCTAGCTAAATTGCATTAGTAAGTGCAGAAGAACAACCAAGGACTAATTAAATCCTCTTTCTGAGTACAGATTACTGGCAACTGGCAGAAGATTTATGTAGCATACACTATATTGTGATGTACTCATTTTAATTAATTATTGCAAACACCTAGAAACAATCCCCAAACTTCTCTCTCCTATGGTAAAATAGGATCCAAGCTGACTATGGTTTTACAGTCTATGGTGTTCTTTGCAGAACACTAATTCAGAATTTCCATTAAAAACTGCAGCATTATTCTTTAAATCCCCATGCTTCTTCCTTTCAATTTCATTAGCAGCTCCCACTGACAAATGATCAACTAATAGTAGCTCTGTAACAGCACAGCCAAAATGAGCAGTGCTCTTAGATTAGTGAGAAAAGTCTTATCTACTGGCTGATATCAAACTAAATCAGTGTTGCACTTTTGCACAGGTTATGCAAGTGTAGCACTGATTCAGCTTTAAGACACTTCACCCCAATGCAGTATACATCTTCTTCATGCTCTAACTTGGTTTGTACTATTTTATTAATTTATTCCAGACATATTCCAAAGTAAGCAAAACAAAACTCATGGTTTTCCTCTGCAGAGCTTAAAAAGTTTCCTTGTAGCTTATTGCACTGAGCAAAGTAAGAACAGGAAGCCTGTTCCAGGTCATCTTTCACAGGTCTTACATAGATCCCCATGCTGCAGGGTCCCACAGCTGACTTGAGCTAAGAAACACCTAATAACAGAGTAAGTTGTTTACACAAAAATATAAGTGCATAATTAGCAACTGTCCAATATAATGAACTGCAAAAGTCAGACTCCAAGATTGCTGAATAGATCTGTCTCTCAATTTACATTTTATTTGTATTTTGAACAGTAGCATTCCTTACTTTACAGTAGTAACAAACTATGTTGCCATGTCATTTGAACAATTTTGTAGAGATTTCTTCTATTTATGAAAGGATTTATGTGTGACATACTTGGAAAAACATGTAGTTTTTCAACTAGCATATTGGAAAGCATCTTAAAAATAGAAAAACTGCTTGTATACTCATGTACAAAGGGTGAGAGGCCCTCCCTTATCTGGCTGAGACACTCTTTCATTCCTATTTCCATACATTCCTAATCTCTGCTCACAAGGAAAAATAGCAATGAGGTTGCTACTGGCATAAATTGTACTCACTACAGCTATGGTGGTGCATGGACAGAAGTGACTTTCACTACATAAGCTCTTCTGCCTTTAAAACTAGACCTACATTGGGCACTGGAATGGCACTGTGATGCCTGTATGCACATAGCTGTGCATCCCACAGCTGAAGATGCCATCAACGATGGTTCTCCTTTTCCCTCTACTAAACTACAGAAATAAAAAATATTCTTCTTGATAACAAACATGGGGAGGGGGTCCTAAAGAATGAACTTTGATACCTCCAGAAATTTCCTGTATTGACAACTTTCTGGATCCCCCTAGAAGCAAAGATTAAGGAGGCTAAATTACACTTCTTGAAATTACTGTTTGTGAAGTCTGTTTGGAAATTCACTTGATTAAACTGATGCAGACCTTTTTGCACACCCCTTTTTCCTCTATATAGTGTGATCTGCATGGCTGTCAGTGAATGTATACTTTGTGAAGCTGCTCCCTACCAGTTCCAGCAATTCCTTGATATGGCATGTGGAAAAAAAAGTAAGTATTAAAAAAATCAGAAATATACTAACACTGAAGTATAAGGTGGGAAGTTCTCAAAAGTCAGATTCTTTGTATGCAAATGCTAAGGTTTACATCATACCAGCCAGTAGTCCAAGGCATAAGAGCCCAGAAAACACTGAAATAGGTGAAATTGTTAACTCTACCAAAAAGCCTTATAAGAAAATATGAAGAACACAGAATTTGGTAGAAATACACTTAGGTCTGCTACAAGTGAATCACTCTGTATTCTTGTGATGGATGTTAATTAAATTTGTTTCTGCATTATGCCATTTGATTTTTCACAGAAGTAAATTAACCTAATCGTTATTTATAACATTATTGATACATTCCTTCATAATGCTTAGAGTTACTGTTTGTTTACTTTCCTACTGTGACAAATTAGACCACCTACTCACAGGCTTCTATTTATTATTAAAGGAACACATATGGAGAATTAAAAGCCTGTGATAATACAACTGCAATATGTAGTTGCCTTTTTAGGCAATAATCTTGATAGCTATATAGTTTAGTTCTCCCTCATAAAACCAGAAGGAATAAAACAGTGATACAGTGAAACCAAATAGTCAGCTCAGGAAAAAGAATAAAGGAGAATCTATAATGGAATTTTCCCAAATTAAGTGAGTACCACTGATCAACATCACCATGAACTAACAGCTGATACTGTGTATTTCAAACACTCTTTGTGCACTGTTTAGAAAAGGTGTTTGGACAAAAGCTACAAATAAATACTGCATTGCTAGAAAGCTAAACCTACCCTTCAAGTTCAAAGAGCTTTTCATCTAGCAGGAGACACCTAATAACATGTGGCTTGAGCCCACAAACACATCTAGGGAGAAAGCCAAGGCAGCCTCTGATTTTTATACTTCACTTTGAAAAATTTGCCCTAAAAGGATTATTGTTTTCTATTCAACAAATGGTTTTTAGAAAAGATTATTCCTTTTTTTTTTCCCACACATACTAACCTGTTATTCAGTTCCACTGCACTGAAGTTGCTCAAGTCCCCAGTATCCTGCTGAATTGACGTGCTCCCAAAATTTAATGTCCATGTCCCTTCCATCACCAGTTTCATGTATTTATGCACAGGTTAGCTCATTAGCAGACATAGAAGTCTTAAGAGTTCAATGACACAGATAAGAACTTAATAAACATGTAGTAAAGTTCTGTGTGATGACAAACAAGCATGACTGTAGTAACATTGGCTTAAAGCAATTGTAGGTCATGCCTCAATTGCTGCTCAGCAGAGATCTACATCAAAAGAGATGAGCAAATCAACACCCCTAAAACTTCAGGTCTATCTCAGCATGGAGTAACACAACACATAACACAAAGATCATCAGAACATAAAATGCTGCCTGTAGGAAAAAAAAAAAAAAAAAACGAAAAAGAAAAAAAAAGAAAATTGAGATGCTCAGAAGAGGGAAAAGCACACACACCACCACACAAAAGACACTGATCATGTGCATACCACTGGCTCTCATTCAAAGAACGACTGTTCAGGATAAAAAACAACAATTCCATACAAATCTATGCAAGTATTTTTGAATGGACAGGACATCAGACAGGATACTGACTGGCAACAGTTGCTCAAATGTGTGTTACTTTTATTACACATAAGTCTAAAACCAACAGCAATTCCATACAAATCTATCCGAGTATTTTTGAATGGACAGGACTTCAGATACTGCCTGGCAACAGTTGCTCAAATATGTGTTACTTTTATTACACACAAGACTTGGCAGCAGCAGCAACGTATGTCTGGGACAGCCCTCAAAAAATTTACCAACACTTCAAGATGCACAGGCCAAGTTACAATATGGAGAGCTCCTAAAAAATATTTCATTATGCATATAATTATTCACTTGATAACAGAGGAAGCAGAATTAAGTCTGAGATTCAATAACAGACTAAAGCCAAATGCTTCTTCTGTACAGTAACAAATTCTAAAACGAACATCTCAGTTGATGTCCTGCTGCCAAAAGGATGTTCCAATAACAACTGTGTTACCAGGAAAGTCTTGCATCACTAAGCAATTTGCAGCTCTTCATTGAAATATCATGTGAAAACAAACATACAGCTTCCAAAACAACCTTAGCATACATCCATTTCTCAATATGCAGAAAAATAAATGCTGGCACTAAGACCCTTCCCCCCCTCCCCCCCCCCCCCCCCCCTCCCTTTTTTTCTTTCCTGACTGGGAAACCATTTAAAGGAATGGTCACAACACCAGTGCCAACCAAGTTCATCACTGAAGCCAACTTCTGTCTTGTGTTTGCCTGAGAGCGCCAGACTATAATTAGATGCCCAAATGATGAATGATAGGCTTATACTTGTACCAGTTCATGCAGCTGGAGCCATATAATGTCCTGAAAAGATTTACCAGTACTTCATATCAAGAGCATTAAAAACAAGCAATGAGAAACCCAGTCCCAGCAAGTCAAGAGCATAAGTCAGTGTCAAAACCTCTTCCAATTTAAGACACGGTTAGACAAAACAACGTTGGCATTTTATTCTGAAATCCTACATGAAGATTACCATTCCAGTAATGAGCAGTTTTGAAACACTGAGAATCAGATCACAGCCAGATCAAAAAGGATGAAGGCACAGACATACTCCCACTGTTATATAGCCTTCTGCTTCTAACAGCTTCACTGAGATCAGTTAAAAATCAGAATCGGCAAAACAAGGAAAACAGAGTTTCACAAGAAGTGATACAATAAATCATGATATCCAATAGCAATCTTTCCACCTTCCCAAAAAAGTAGCTTAGTCAAAGCTCATTTTATAGCACATTTTTGTAGCATCTCCCTCAAAATACCAAGGGCACCTCTGCAGGGAAGCTGCTGTTACCCCAGCATAGGAAGGGTTAGCAATCCACATAACTCAAGTTCAGGTAAAGGGAGAGGGAACAGAAAGCCAAAGCACTACACCACTCACATATTAATATAACTACAGGAGATCTGCAAGCCAACCCCCAGCACTCAATTTTGCATTTAAGGGAGAAAGAAAAGAGAGAAGAGGAAATAAGGAAGACAAAAAAGTTTCCCCCCTCCCTTCTTCAAGCAAATCTAAATTTGTTCATTAAATCCTCAAGCTTTTTAGGGACAGTTACATAAAAATATGTAGAATCCATAGGATTCCTTCCACTTCAAAAGGCTCTGCAGGATAAACCCTGAAACACATGAGAGATTCATGGAAAAGGCCATCTCTCTCTCCTGAACCAGATGAGACCCTGGCCAGATAAAACACAGGCTGGATTCACGCTCTGGGCACCAGGGTGGCTGGGGCTGGGGATGCATTTCTCTCCCAGACACCAGCCCTGCTCGCACAGCCGAGAGAGTGGGGGGCTGTGCTTCATTGGCATCTTTGATCTCCACAGCCGGCAGCTGCAGGAGCCTGATAGGGTTTATGTGCCATGAAATGGTGGATCTGACTGTCAGACTCATTTTATGATACGGAAAACTAAAGAGCCTCCGCAAACCAAAGCCGGGAAGGGATAGCAGGAGACAGGCAAGGAGTGGGACCAGCAGCGGCAGGGCCTGGAGGAGCTGTCAAGCCCAGCCACCTACCCCCGCCCGGCCCCCCCCTCCGCCAGAGCGGTACTTACGTGAAAACAAAAAATAAAGTAGTCGAACCCACTAATAAGGCAGCTGCTGTGGAGACAGGGATGTATTTAGTAGGTTTAAACCTCTTTCCAGTGCTGCTGGGCATCCTGTAGTTTACACATCACTATGTAAATCCAACCCGAGAGGAGGGAGCCGGGAGGATGCGGGGACCCTCCGGCGCGGGGCGAGCGGGACCCGGGCGGCGGGGAGGGAACGGGAGAGGGACGGGGAGCAGCTGACCTCCAGCACAGGAAATCCCACCCACACCGCCCAGCCCACTCGGCTGATGTCAACCAGCCCCTTAAGGTAGCGCTGCGGGGACACGGGGGCGCGCAGCCGGCGCGGCCCCGCGGGGAACCGGAGCCGCCGGGGCCGGGGGAGCAGGAGCCGCGGGGACCGGAGCCAGAGCAGCCCTGCGGGCAGGGTGGAGCCGATTCCCTCCCTTTTACATGAAGGGAGAAAAAGCGCGCTATTTGCTGAGCTTCACAAGGCTCTCTGTGGGACATTAAAGCTATTTTAACAGTGCTCTAGAGGTTGGTTGCAAAAATGCCTCGGTTCTGCAAGCTGCTGCACTGCTGCAGCAGCCCGGGAGCTCCGCGGGAGGGAGAGGGTCCCTTCAGGAGAAGCGTAGTGCAGGATCAGGGCCTGCAGTAAATTCAGGACTAGTCAGGGTGGAAACATTGTGCATTGGTGTCTCGGTGAATTAAAAAAAAAAAATAGAACGCAGTCTTACGTTCTATTCAGCTAAACCTCGCTTCACAGTATTAAGAGAACAGTTGCACTCTGCCAAATTTAACCGCGATGAAAAAATTAGATGCAAATATATCTGAAATTACCCTGTACTCATATTCGTCTTTTAAAATCTATCCACTAGCATCAGGAGGCAGAAATAAGAGGTAATTTAAGGTAACATCAGGAAGTTCACCAAATCTTTCTAAAGAGCACTGTGTGAATGGCTCCTCTGTTCCCATTCAGGGAACACCACCCAAGAAGCTCTCCTTAGTCAGAAGTAAATCCTCTAATGTGAGGAAGGGTTCAAGGCCACTTGGAAGTTAAGAAATCAAGACCAGGAGCTGCGGCTTGTTCCCGCCCTCCTGCTTTCTCCCTCAGCTAATCCCAGGTTTGCAGCTGCCAACACGAAGACACAGTAACCACTGCATAAGACAACAAAGGTCTCATTTGCAGCTCCTGTTGGGTGTTCTTAGAAGTAAGCTTGCCCTAGAAGGTATATACTACAGCTCTCTTCTGAAAAGACATGCTCATTTCCCATTTTATGAGACTACATGAGCTCCACAGTCCTAGAGGTATTAACAGAAGAGGTAAAACCCAACAAAAAAGCAATTAAGTGCTCAGCTTTGCAGCTTGCAAAGAATTTGTGAGCATCAGCTTTAATAAAAGCAAATCCAGCAAGTTCCAGCCTGAAGGGATATGGTTATGTGAAAACTCAGCTTTTGCTAACAACTGCCTCCCTTTAAAAAAAAATATTCTGTAGCCCTCTGAGAACAAATTTTAAAATGTCAGGTTTTATCCAAAAGGGACTAAACCCAGAAGGCAAGTAAAAATTAAGTCCTGATAGTTGTGGGGTTTTTTTGAGAAGAAGGGATCTATGCTTAAGTAATTTTTTAATGCTTGGGGGACATATTTGCTGTGCTTCACTAACTACTTGTCACACCAGCTTATTGAAACAAATTATTCTGAAAATCCTAGCAACTAATCAAAAGGTCAACAACTTCATGCAGAACCAAACTCCAGCTGCTCATCTGAAAGTCTTCTGGCCCATCTACACTAACATAAAATTGAAACAAAGGTGAACTTTGGAAGCAAACCCCTCCCCATCACTTACCAGGGTTTGATGCACATTGCTGAGCTGCCTCAAGGCAGGCAACTGGATTCCTTTTCAGCAAAACTAAGCCAGAAGATACATTTCAGGATACACCCAATACACTCAGATCAGGAGTTAGCACCACTTGTATGACATAGGCAGGGTTTTCATCACTTCCCTCAATCACGAGCCCTTTCCTCCTCCCCACTCACACATATTTTTAAGCTGGAAGATGCAATCATAAACATTATAGATAATTTATGAAGTTTTTGGCTAGCACCCTGCAATGGACAGCAAGAGACTTACTCAAATGCTTTTCTCAGGGCTTGAAAAGTTACTCCCCCAGTGACAGGTCTGCATTTTTAGCACAGATATGAAAGTTTATTTTCTAGGCAAGCAACAGAAGCATCCTGCCAAGTTTCTAGCATCAATTAAGGAACAATAAGCACAATTTTATTTGAAGATACCATTTGGAGATTGGTGATTTACTTAAGTTTCATTTTTTAAAGAACAAACCTTCTCTGGGACAGTAACACTCCTTGTAGCAAACACAGGAGTTATTCTTATTTCCTGCTTTATTCTCTGCACCCCATTACTTTCAGTTATATTTTCCTGAGGATTCTCACCTCTCTAGAAAGTCTGGTTCTCACAGACAGCTTTCCAAGTGGGCAGGATGCAGTGCTCCAGCTCCTTCCAACCTTTCAGATTGGTTTTTCCTTCATCACTCAAACACAACTAGCACTTCTTTTCTAATCTTGCAGTCATGCTACACTGTCACAGAAACAGGGACACCAAAGATAACAGTACCTATCACATACAGTATGTGGTATCAGGGCACAAAGAATTGTAGCTCTCATAGCAACAAAAAAGGCTTATCTCCAAACCTCAACTGATCTTAAAGATCACTGTGCAAGTGTGGTCAGGGCTGCCAGCACCCTGGGGATTAAGACACATCTTCTGTGCAACAGTGCAGTCACATAGAACCAACATTTCCATGTTACAAAGCTATGCAAAATTGTGTTGAGATTCTTTTTTCTGCTGCACATTGTACATTACCTATCAGAAAGTAGTAAATTTCTGTAATTTCTTGTCCAACAATTCCCACAGTTCACCTCATTCCCTACTCACTAATGTTCCAGCTCTTGAAAATGGTCGATTTGTCTACTTTCAAGACAGCATAAAGCACTGCTGAGCAACAGTCAGTCTCACTATGAAAAGGCATGAGATGACTTTAGGATCCAAACAGTAAGGATTGTCTGAAGAGGACCTGACTAAAGCAGAGCAGGAGTCTCGGAGTCACTCTCCTGGAACACCTTTATTTCAAGAAATGTAGTTGCTGGATTCACACAATCTGATAAATGTGCCAGAAGATTTTGGCAGCACTGAGGTAAACAGCAATGGCAGCATGAGTTAGGAAGATTTAATGATTACCCAAAGAACTAATACAAGCCTGATAAAGTACAATATAAAATAAACTGGCAGAGTATAGCTAGTAATTGCATGTCTTTTTGCAAGATTTTCCTCTGAAGTTTTACTCCAGACAGGCCAACCATTAGAGCTGCCTTGGAGCCACGTGCTAGGATACCATTCTCAAAGCCAGTAAGATGAAAGCAAACTCATGGCACAGCAAGCATTAAGAAATCTTGATTGCCTTGCAATTTTTGCATCAAATCATAGCACTAATGTTAGATGGAAATCTTGGCTACTGGATTGAGAAATTATTTTATTTTGCACAACAGGAAGTCCTGAAAATCCCTAGGATCTTTTATTGGTCACTGGGCAATGTAGCTCCTATAGCTCATATTAACTGTTGTCATTACCCAATGACCAAAATAAATAACTCTGCTTTTCTTACTGGATTTGCTTACTCCAGTAAATGCACTTCCCAGCCCATGTAGTACCAGTGACCTGCAAACTGATCAGGGTCAAGGGCAGAGCCCTGAAGGATCAGCAATTAGTTTAATAAAAAACCATTTTCCCCTCAAACTTGCAGTGCTCAGTACAGAGGACATCTGGACCAACATGTGCAGCATGCTGCTGGCAAAAAGACCCAGAAAGACGATTCTGGGTACAAGCCAGGCCTAAGTTACCCACTGGAACTTCTTAATACAATAATTTTCATTTAGTTGTTAGATATAAAGAAAATTAGTATTTAATAATGACTCTTCAGTAGCCTGAACAGATACCCCACACAATTTCCAACATTCTTCCAGCAAATATTTTCCATGGAATAGCATTTGATTAGAACAGAACTCATGTAACTTGCATTTCCTAACTGCAGTTATGGTGCATGTCAGGTTAGATTTATTATGAGACTTTGATTTACAGACTGATTCCTAAACCATTCCCTACAAGGAACTACTTACATTAGAATAATGTAGGTCTCTGAAAAGTTTTGAAAATTCACCAACCATCCTGTTTAAAACCATTAATAAAATGTAATTCTTCTCCACTAGGATGAAATATCACTCTGTTTCATGGTGCTGAAACTCAGAAAGCCAACAGTGATTCATGTACCAGCAAATAAATTAAGATATTAAAACTGACAAGCACTACTTATATGAAGTAATGTAACTTTAATTATACCTAGGAGAATAGTCTTGAGAAATATCCTCCAAAGAATGCAAAATATTCAGTCATTTTAATGTCCAATCCATCTTTGTTGATGTTTACATAGCTATAATTGCTTTCATGGAAAACCAGCATAGAAAACTACAGACTTTTAGCTACTTGAAATGAGGACAGGCAGCACAACATGAATAAGCAATAACTTTTGACACCATTAGCTTCCCTGCTAATCAGAACTAAATTGCACATCTTGATACAACAGTTAGTTTCTACAACACAATGAATCAGATGGTGCAAATTGGTAGACTCAAGCCTGATAAACAACAACAAAAAGCTGAACTTCTCCAGCTTGAAAGTTAAAAATAAATTTAAGACTATAAAGTTCATTAAATTCTCACAGTAGTGAGATACCACCCACAAAATACAGCTTGCTGTGTGTAACATGGAACCCAGAGCTGTGCTAGCACCTGGTTTGTACTTAAAACATTCATCATTATAGTAGTTAAAACATAACAGACAAAATAAACTGCACAAACCCCAGCTTCACCATTAGTACTTCAAAAAAAGTATTTCTACAAATACAATGTATTTAAGGATAAACTGTAGGTTGCATTTTTGTCAGGAGACAGTAGCAAACTGGTTACACAAGCAAGTCTTTCAAATATGGAAAGTTTTTTAACTCAGTGGTTAATGTCTAATGTGATGGTGACAGAGATATTCCATACTTCATATGCACACTAGAAAAATGCACCAGTGCCTGTAAATCTGGTGCATAGCTGTATCTACTAGTAATCTAAAGCTGTAGATACAAGTAATTATTAATTTTTCAGATGTAAGGAAGGGTTTTAGCTCCTGTGCTTGTCAGTTTTCACAACTGTAAGAATTATTTCCTTATTACATAGTTATACAAGCTGCTTACTTGAAAGCACCTTGTTTTCACATGGACTAGAGTATGAAAAATCACTTACATGCACAATCTACTCTACAGCTGATTACTGCAAACTTCTCTCCATCCAGCAAAATATTTCTGATCTGCTACAGTTAGTTTTCATTATCTTCTGACTCTGAAAACTGTACGCTGTCAAAGATTTTAGTTAAGTTAGAAACTCAGTTTTTCACTAGCATTATTTCTATTTTTTAAATTAATTCTAGCTAATCCTAATTAGGAAGAACTTAGAAGTAAATCCTAGAGAAAAATTAAAAAAACTTCACTAAACCAGTGCAAATTTACACATAAACAAGTCCTCAGCAATTTAAGAATGCTTTGAAATTCATTTGGCTAATCAAAATAAAGACACTATCTTGCTGGACAGCTTAGAAAACACAGCTTGCTAGAAAAAAGCTGGACCAGCCAGAACAGAAAGGTTTACTGAGAACAGAAGGGCATAAAGACAGCTATAGACTTAGCTGGAAAGAGGTTTTGTTTTAAATAACCAGACCACTTTTTAAATACTCAATATTGAAAGCTGATGGCAATCAATAGATTTTAAAAAAGGGTGTTTCTCTCCTCCAGTCTCCTTTTCTACACAAACAGCTGCAATTCAATATTAATAAGGTATCAAGTTGAGTTTTCTGAACTCTGAATCAGATAGTCCTGTCTTCAAAGTCTCTAGTAACATTAAATTTTTCATTCAGTTATTCAAAGGAGTGCACAGAGCAACGAAGCAGCACAAGGCATCACATTCCTGCTGTGGGAAGTCAGAGTTCAGCATGACTCAGCATTAGCCACAGAGCTCAGCATCCACCTTCTGGACATGACAGATGCTCTGCCTGGGCAATCCATATCCTTCCCAGACAGAGAAGTCCTGCTCAGGCTGCAGGTGCTTTCTGAACCAAATTCCTCCTCTAAACATAACACCAAGTGAAAAGAGATGGTATGAGAGCACACCTCACCTGTCCTCTTGTGCACAGCCCTATGACAACTCTTTCCATGATGAAGGTATAAGGCATATGTAGAAATGAATCCCTCATTTTAAAGTTCCAAGACATTTAGTAATAAAACAAAGAACTATTCAGACTAATTTTTCTTGTGCTTTCCATAAAGGCATAAAAGTAGTAAAAAAAATATTCACAACATTCTTATGTCTGTGGAATGTTGAGAATTTTAACTTTGAGTTTTGGTATCACAGAGAACCTGTGTTTGATACAAGCTACCTTATTACAAAAGAAAAAAAAAATCATAATTTACAGAGTTTAAATAACACAAATTGGGGTGTTTGCAATTAGTGAATGAGACATTCAGTATCACCAAGATAAACTTATCCCTGGAGAAAAAAATTAGTGTAGTCCTCAAAATAATTAACTTACAATACTTTTAATTTTTTATAATATAAAACTTAAGTTTCTTTTTTAAGAACTTAACTACCTGTCACAATACTATTTTGATGGACATCAGATTTTAACTATTTTTAAGTGAAATACATCATTCAGGTGTCCTCAGATGCTCCTCCACCCAGTTTCACACACACAAAGCCATTAGCACCAAAGGTGTTATTAAGCCTGGCTACATAGCATCCTTCTGCCTTTGAAGCAGAATTTGTACAGATTGCAGATTTTAGCACCTGAAAATATTCTATTAATTCTATTGAAGTTTCCATATGTACCCAAAATAACCTCTCAAAAAATCATGTGCATTTATATTCTTAGTATTCTTCACTATTATTGAAGTGTTTAAAGATGACTTTATTCTCTAGCCAGCTGCATGAACAAAACTACATTCCCATTATTTTACTCTATGTTTAAACATGCTAGGAGTCACCTTGCCTGAGAGTCAAAAGGGAAAGCAGCCACTATTCACCTGCAGGTGTTAAAATAGTCTAGAATCTGATTTGTCTCTGGAATCCTAGAATCAAAGTCTCAACACACCCCTACTAAAGTGCAGAAATAAGATTCAGTGAATTTCACAACTGTGTCTGAAAAATTGGATGTTTCCACAAAATATATTTTCACTATGACACGACACCTTCAAACAGGTTCAGACATTCTATCACACTGAAATTATTGCCATTTCAGAAATGAATACAAGGCAGCTGACATTTTTGTAGCCCACAGATTGAGGAAGGAACTTTTGCACTACAAGCCTACCTTTTTGTCAAAGGACTATTTCAGGTTTTGAACCAAGTTATTATTTTAGGATTCTCAATTTCCTGACAAGATAGGTCAAGTTCTATCATCTCAATAGCCCTGTTAACAGTGAAGATGGTGGGAAAGCATGAATACCTGGTGACCTGGGCAGAGACAAGACAACACAACATCAGCCAGAACTCTCAAACACTCAGTATACAGTTAAGCTACAAAAGCATTTCAAGGACATCTCTTGGTAGTCTATGTTACATATAAGAAAGTTCAGCATTAGCATGACTAAAAGAGTCATGAAATTAAAAAAAAGAGTCTGAAATTAATCTCTGAAATAAAGAATACTTACTGCTTTTTAATTTGTAGAACAGCACACCTGTATCTTCTAAAGTGACACTGACTAATCTTCCTTGAATTTAGAAAACCAGGACATTCTTCACCCCAGTACTATCCAGAGAAATAACTTAGTGGTCCCTCACAACTTGGCTCTTTGAGATTGCAGACTTGCATTAGGGATGGTTGTAATCCATGAACTGGAAGCATGGATCAGTTAACCTAAACAGGAATGGAAATGTCTTGAAAGCATTTAAGCATGCATGAACAAGAGGGGAAGGAGAAGGTAATAACATTAAGCAGGAGTAATCAATATCTAAGATTAAGAGAAATAAAGTCATTCAAGTGACCACCCCTCTTCTGTACAATGCTTATCAGTCAAATCAGACTCCTGCATTTTGGTGCCTTCATCACTTTGCCCCTGCAGGCTAAAAATGCATTCCCAGTAAGAGTTCTTTAAATAACAAACAAATCCTTTAAATGAAAATTTAAATTTATTTTGAAAATTTAAAATGTCATTTCTATCAATTTAGACACAGTTTGACATTATCAGATCAGAGAATTTACAGTGACTCATGGATAAAGATTTGGCTTTTACATTCAAATGTTAAGTACTTCAGAATACTTTGTCTTACTTTCAAACCAGAAACACTAAAGAGCACTTTATTTTACCTTTCAACCATCTTTGTCAATTAACAGACTTTTGATATCTGCTGTACCTGAAGGGGAACATGGACAACACCAAAGGAATTACTTTGTTTGAACAGAGTACCTTAACTACAGTTCCAGATTTAAGACTCTTATCATTGTAGCATCAAAAGGCAGTGCTAAGCAGAAAGAAAAGACTTTTTAAAAAATACATTTTCCTCAGGTAGACTGCAGAGTCTGACCTACTTGGAAAGGCTTCTAATGAAGACAAGGTCTTGCTATAATGTTAGCATCTTAGAGTCTTAGATTAGCAAGTTTTGTCCAGTTTTCATTATTATATTGGAAAAAGTATTACAGAATTTAATTGCTATCCTAACACTTTCCTTGTATTAGTCATTAACATAAAATTATCTATCAGACCTAAAATCTATGTTGATTTTGTTGCTTACATTGCTTATTTTCCTACTCTCTAGCACTAACTTAACACTGGGCAAACAGAAGACATTTGCAGGGAAAAAATTTGATCAATTTGCCCATTCTGGCAAGAATAGTGCTCCTTGATACAACATAGTTAACTGTTTCAAAGGGTATGTCAGACTGCCTCTCTGCAAGAGGGACAGCCTCCCACCATGCATCTATAAAATTCAGAACACCTCCAAATTGTAGAAACAAATTTGTAGCAAGGTTCAAAGCCCTGAAAAAAAAAGTTCATAAATTTTAGAGCACAATTTGTAAGATTTGCTGACACAGGGAACCACATGGTAAGGTACTCTACAGTTCCTTTGTATACACCTTAGTAAAAGAAGCTGCTACTACCTCAGCAAACAGCACACCATGGAAGATCTAGAACCACAGCAACAACTTTGTTCTAGAGCCAAGTACTTGCAATATTAACAAATTTAGGGGAGAGTGTGTGGAGCAAAATACTTCTGACATCTCATGTAATACGTTTTCTCCCCCACCATTATTTTTACCACCTGATGGAACACCACCAATAGTGTGCTAGGAATGTTCCACTGCCCGATTCCAGAAGTCTGCTGCACTTCTAGAATCAGTGGCACATTCCCTGCTCAGAAAAACACAGCAGAAAAACTGTGAAAGGTCTTTCAAATCTCAGTTTTAGAAGCCATATAAGAAACATCTATGTAACCTTAACCTTCCCTCTTGGTAAAATCTGCTGACCTAGTTAATGCACAGGTATGAAGATATCAGTATCAACACCCAAAAAAACAAGTGTATTCATAAGCCTTTAAAGGATATAGAAAACTCACTTCTGTCCTCTGATGCTGTTTTCAAGTTTTATTCACTCTTTTGGATGACTATAAATAAGTGTTTCCACTATGGAAAAGAAAGTTAGCACAGTACATTTTCATGACTGGGGAATGGATTTTCTGAAGACATCTTCGAACGGGCAAAAGCTTAGAAAAAACAAACTTGAACATTGAATTCAGTTTCTTAAAAAGTCCCTTGTAAAAATTAAACAAACAAACAAAAAAAAAACCCAGAAAAAAAACCCCCAAAAACAATCTCTAAAAAAAAAAAAAAAAGGGAAAAAGAAAGAAAAAGTAAAGGAAAAACTGCAAGGCTCAGGATGATTTATTGCTTTTCTTCATTTTTTTCCTTGGTCTCTTCCTTCTCAGATTCTTTGCTCTCTTCCTTTACAGAAAGCTCTTCTAGTTTTTCAGCAACTTTATCAGCACTATCATTTTTGTCTGTGCCTGCTAAGAGAGTGATTAGGAAAAAAATTACACAGAAGCATTAATGGATTTTCCTGTTAAAAGGGGAAACGGTTTAGAGAAGTGGAGGGTGAGAGGGGTAGGGAGAGACAGCAGGTATTTAGAATAAAAACAAATGAAATATTCCACCAAGCACTGGAGTGATTCAACCCATTTCTTTTCCATTAGTAATCACCTCAGATGTCAGAATTCAAGAAATACAACTTTCATCAGTAAATGAAAACCTAATCATAGTGACTGAGAAACATTCCACCAGTAACAAACTCCCTACAATGTCCAGACAAGTATAAACCTCCAGCCTATAGCTTAAGATTAAAAAAAACCAAACCTCAAATCACACCAAAAGATTCCCAGTTTGAAACTGGGAAATAGGAAGTTCTTAAGACTTAAAAAATCCAGTCTAAATATCTTGAAAACCATGAGCTACAGACCACTAGTAATCTGTACTTTCAACATATGGAAATGTTGACATGCAAGATACCTTGTCACACAAACAAATCTACAAGGTGGTGCATTAATCTATTAAATAGAGGCCTGTGAAGAAACCCTGCAACTTCATAGATATTAGCAACTAAAAAAATTAAGGATTCAAGTAGTACAAATATACTTGTTGAACTTGGGAAGGGAAGTCAGAAAGAGAAAATATCCCAGTGATTTCACTGTCCATGGAATATTTGTGTACCATAAACCAGAAGTGCTTCCCTAGTAGCCTTACCAAAGAATGTCTCAACAACAGCTGTAACAGCCTTCTACAGCAAAGAAGGGAGTTGTCACTCGTGTGAACTACTGCTCTTGCAGACAGAAAAGCACCTGAACTGAAGGCTGCAGTTCAGTACAGAGTGAGTCTGCTAAAACACGACCATACTTCAGCAGCTTTAAGCACTCACACAGCTGGAAAAAGTGGCATGGTACCACACAGACTTTTTATCTTACCTTTCTTTGCCCTCTTGTCTACTTCATTCCTGCATTCTTCAAATTTTGCCTTAAATTTCTGTGCATCTGTTTCATTAAAGATAGAATATTTTTTCATTAGTTCTACCTGCTTGCATTGAATGCTCCCAACCTCGAGGAAAGATACCTTGTTTTTAAGTTCTGTGCAAACAAAACTTACAGGCACTCAGGAATTAATCCAACTTAAAATCATACAAGATTCAAATTATACAAAATTCTTGAATCACATCTTTGTGCAGAAGCAGTTTATTTTCTTAATCAAGCCTATTAAAGCAGCTTGTTTGGAAAAATATTTAAAACATAATTGCAGAACAAGCTCTTTTGTAATTATTGCAACTCCTAACTGTCCCTAAACTACAAGAATAAGCATATGATGTCAGAGATTCCTAATAACTACTGTATGCAAAGGCATGAAGATTAGCTTTGAACTACTACACCTGTTAGCTACATTATACTCTAGAGACCTCCCCATCCTTCTGGTAAGTTAGGGCTCTTAGCAACAGGAATGGAAGATAAAGCCTATTTGATCTGTACAGCATTCACATTCACTACCCAAAGGCCTGGAACCCAAGGTATTTCCGACTACAACAATTAAGCAAGCACAACCTTCATTATGTTCTGGCCTAAGCTACTATTGTTCAAGTTACAATGTTTCTACACAATCAATACAAGCAACCCCACTTAAAAGTGTATCAGGTAAGGGACTATCTAACACTAGAACTATGAAGGTTGCTTGCCCTGCCAACCTGATCTGATTGACCACATGAGGTCACTGTAGACTCACAGGAGTTCAGAAGCAACAATGAAACTAGACCAGGAAGTATTTGCATTAATTCCTCTTCAAACATTTCAAAAAGGACAGGTACTTGAAGGCCATACTTATGTCTGCTCACCAGTCATCTGCTTAGCCAGTACTGCAACGGGTAAACAGGCAGAGGACTACTCCATCAAGACAGAACTCTAAATAAGCTCAACAACCCCTACCAGAAAGGGGGAGACTTTTTAAAGCTAAGAAAATAGTTACACCAAACCCTTTTAATTTCACATTTGATTAAGAAAGAAGCAAGCACTAAGGAGGCAGATCAAAGATTTATTTGGCTAAACACAATGATGTTGGAGACTTGAGAAAAAGTAAAAAAAAGTATGTTCAGCTCTGCCCAGATGTAGGCAAATCCATTTAGTTTTAAAAAATGCATCCACTTTATTAGCCATAGAGCATCCAGGGAGAATAGATGGCCAACCCACTAAACCTGTGTGGCAAATTGTAAAGCAGGAAACACAACAACATTTTTCCTGTTTCACTTTGCTTCTTTCAAGAAAAAAACCTCACTTCTTTGGCATGATCCTGAGGAGCTTGGAAAGGCTACACCATCTTCTAGCCCTACTGGCTGATCCTTATGAAATTACAGACCTGCTTTCTCTTCTGATACTCAATGCAATTACTCCAGAAAACCCCACCAACTAGTGTGACAGTTGGGTTTGACTAGCACTTTTCAACGAGTGCTCCATTTAACAAAGAAGACAGTTCGTGATTCATTTAAAAAAATTAAAACCAGATGTTCTGCAGATGGTATTGCTTGCTTCTAATGCAAAAATTATTATCTTAGCTACAACTGAGTATGTGAGATAAATGGCAGCAAACTGCATATATTAATCTCTACCCCACAGTATTACTGCTTTTAGTTTCATTCTGATTGGCACTACACTTCCATTAAATGACTGAAGTAAGAAAAATTGCCTAGGGCAGAAAGCTCTATACATATTACTGAAGACCTGCTTACCACACTGCATGTCAACAGGTAAGGTGATTAACTGACTTTTCTCAATTAAAGCAGTAATTAGTTAATATGACCACAGGTAAGATATAGCATATCTACAGAAGTGTTTGGACATGGAGTGTAACATAACAATATAAAATAAGAGTTCAGTGCCAGACCACTCACTTTCTGCATTTAAAAATCGGATTGCCAGAAGTTCAGGCTTGGGGCTTTCATCTGCAAAGTCAGCATGTGTGTTCCAGACCCATGCCCTGTCACTCCCAGCATTAGGCTTCAGCTCCATTAAGGGTGTGACTGAAAAGAAAGCATTAAAAGGTGTAGACAGCACAACAGTAAATCTTCTCCACATCAGCCTCCATAAATCTCATTGACAACTGACTGCAGTACTTCATAAAAAAATTACTCTTGGATAAATAGAAAACAACAGTGCCTGCATGTATTTTTCCTTACATTCCCAAATAAAATGATGCACGACCATTATGGTATAAAGAATGCTAGATTCCCTATTGTTAAGAAACAGAGGTTTTGTTTAATTTACTGTTTTGCAAAAATGATGAGTGTATTTTTGTCTGCCTGCAAGTCAGCATAAATTTAATACAGAAATCTATACTAAAGACAGTTTTGTAGGAAAAACAGATTTTGACCTGAGCACTATAAAATTATCAATTCTGTTCTGCACAAGTGCAACATCTATTTTCCTGAACAAGAAGCCACTGCTTTTGTAGTTGCCACTTCCTTAGCCAGGAACACCTGTGCCCTCTGAATAGCCTTTCTGACTATTCAAAGCATTATTTCTTTAGACTGCAGATTATTAAGCTACTTCAAACACAATATTTCAAGTTATGTAAATGTAGTTTAACTCTACAGCATACTATAGACTATTCCCATAAAAACCTGAGTATTATCAAAGCAAGCAACAAAGAATTACCCATTCAGAGTATTTGTTGCTAATTATATTGACTATAAAGCCTGTCTCACCCTTTCATGTTTATTTTTATTCAAAGACTGTCAAAGGAACAAACCTCTCCTCCATCAGCTCTGAATACACATTCTTTTTGAATGAGTTAGCTGAATATACCACATTAATTTCAGTTTATTTCACAGGCAGAGAGAGGCAGCCACAGATCAGTTTAGCACCTCAATATCTGTTTTCTGATGGTTAAGCAATTACTTCTATCAATTCAGACATTAAGCTCAAAGTAGTAAATTATTACATGATTGCTTATTTCTCATTTTATGGTAACTAAGCATACATTTATTCATTATACTAAGCACTACTAAGTGTCTTTTCTGCATTCTATTGATCGTTAAAATTTAGCTGGGGTAGACAGACATTAAGAGATTGCTCCCAAAGTGTGTGTGGGGTATTTTTGTTTGTTTGTTTGCAGTTTTTGTTGTTGTTTGTGGGGGCTTATGTGTGAGGTTTTTGTTTGTTTTCTAAGTGTCTTTAGAACACTGATAGTCAGAATACAAAACAAAAAACAAACTAGAAAAAAAAAAAACCAGCAAATCACAAAAAACCAACTTTAAGACTCATCTTTGCAGGCAATACCAAAGCCAACTACAGCTTCTTTACATTAATAAAAACAAGCACTCCCTGGTTTTGATGTTTGTAGCCTGCTGTGCTTAGAAAAGAAACTGTATTTACAGTCCAACATAAATTTGACACTGGTTTAAAGACATACAGCAGCTCTCTAGCTGCTACTAAAAGGCCACTGAGCTCATAATCTACAGTCTACAACTCTACAAGCTTATTTTTTAAAAACAAAAGTAGTATAGCCATGTAATACATACTATAATGGTTTGCACAGATTTTTAGGGTTTTATCCCTCCTCATAAGGAGGCGAATTGTTCCCTTCTCCTTGTGTTTCAGGAGTTTTACATCACCAGTTCCTCGTTCTTTCCATTCTGGGAGGTCATTCTCAGATGCAAACCGGAACAGCTTTGCTCGCCTTGAAAAAGAGAGAATTTAATAAATCAGCCTGCATGGAGAAACATTTAGTAGAAACACTCAGCTGAACAGCACAGGTTTTTTTCAAAAGGAAACAAACAATTCCTTTTGTCAGGTTCAATTCTACTTCATCATACCAATTTAGAAAGTAGTATGATAATTTCAAGCTCAGTAACTATGAGAAACTATGCAAAAGCTATTTTCAGTAGGTTCTGGACACACTTTTGGGGAATGATAAACATAATTGGTGCAGGCAACCTTTTCAATTAAGGTAGTAATTAACAGGTTTTGCCACAGTTAGGGTTCTTAAATATATTTAAATACAACTGCTCCAATTAACTAGAAGTATTTACCAATTCAAGAAACTGAGCAGCTTGAGACTTGACTCTTGCATAATTCCCAGCATCTGACAAACTGTTAAAAGAGTGCCTCACCCTCTAGAGTCACTTATTCCCTTTTAACTCCAAAAACTCAGTTGTTGCTGTTCTTAAATCAGGACTGAAGGAAGCTTAGTGCTGCAGTGCAGTGCAACATACCTGCTTCAGAACATCACTGCTTAATCTTCCAAAATGCCAGCATGGCAAAAGAGAAATTGGAGTAGTTTGGGTCATTAGTCAGAACTGACCCAAGAGATGGTCCAAGCTCTGCTAGTGAGGAGTTCAAGACACTGCTACAGGAAAGGAAGCCCTGCTCACACTGCAGGCTACATGAAAAATACACTTTTCTGTCATACAGCAAGGGACAGAGACTTGTAATAAGCCAGGTCCTTCAAGAGAAGGTGTCAGATGTTGGAGGGAGCTACCCTAACAGATGCTCTGAGCAGATTAACTACTCTGGGCCAAAGCAAATCCTTCCTTCTAAGTCAACAAACAATACTGAAGTCAGATTCATGATACCAGCTCCTTTCTGTCCTAAACTTCAGAGTTTCTTGGGGCATTATTATTATTCATGTCCCCACTCAATCTCTGCCACCACAGTAAATACCAACCAACTTAGATTACTATTTCATACACATAGATTCCTGACAAGTTATCTAGCTTTTTATAAAAACATTCAACTTTAAGCCTAATAAACATTTAGACAATATATAGAAATACTTTACTTACATCTTAAAGAGTTCTTCCTCATCCTCTTCCAGAGTTTTTATTTCTTGCTCAGGAAGGGAAACTATGGGCTCAAACTGAGGGTCATGGTTAGAATCATCTGCATTTTCAGTAGAAGTATCATGCTCCTCATGTGCTTCCTGGAGACAAAAAGAAAACACACAAAGCTCATATTTAAAATGTGAAGTGCTTATATTTGTTAAAAATGAAAAAATTTATGATTATTCAGCACGTAGATCTTAGTAACCGAAATACCCTGTAACAATAAAAAAAATTATTACAGCTGAAAACAAACAACTTTGAAGTTAACACAGAAAAAAAAAACCTACTCCTGCAGTGCTAATATTTTAGTCCTACCACTCTTACTAATTGTGCAGAGGCATGGCTTGGAGCAATAGCTCTTGGTTATGGAAAACCAGTTTCTTCTGCTGTTTTTCCTATATAATGTGTTCTGTGCTACTAAAGCACTACTATTTCTTAGTGGCTAAGGGCCTATCATTAGCAGGAAGAAAAGAAAAAAAAGCACAACACCAAAACAACCTAACCCTGGTTAAAGGCAACATTAAATGCAGAATTTCACTATTCTAGTCTTATGGATGAGAATCACCCACATGGTCAAAGGTATTTTTGAAGCACAGTTACAACACTCATGAAATAAATCAAGTTTTTTGCTTTAACACTTTGGGAACTTCAGATTAGGGGTAAACATCCAAAATACTACTTCTTGCTTAGTTATTTAGGAATCTGTCATAATATTTGTTAAGCTTCTGAACTGGTTTTCATATGTGACTAACAATTAAATGAAAAACATCTCTAATACTTCATACATATGCACTGCTAAGAAACATTCAGTGAGAAGCCTTGAAGGGAGGCTGATCTGCAAGTTTAATTAGACCACTAACAGCTATCTCAGATCAAGGGAACTGATTTCCTTGTTTAAACAACAGAGAAATGAAAAACAAGCTGCATAATGAAGACCCTTAAATCTTACTTTCACTTTACAGATGAAAGAGTTCACTCTTAAGGCTCTCTTTAATTACTTAGGATATTTAGGTAAGAAAGGATATTTAGAATATCCTTCACAGGGCAGGTACACACCTCACAAACATAAGGCAATTGAAACGAAGTAGTGTATTTTTACTAAACAGTAAAAAAACAAACAAACAAACAAACAAAAACAGCAAGGGAAAAAAAGAGGAGGAAGTGTTTCAATGATTCTGGTTAAGTCAACAACATCACACCAGCTACCGCTAGTTTTTCATCCCCACTGTTCCAGTGTGTCCGAAAAATGCAAGAAACCCATTAAGTCACACCTGTTTTTAAGAAACAGGAAAAGAAGCATTGGCCAAACTTTTTTATATTGCCTCCTCCAGTAGTAAGTAGTCCGTCCCGTATTTTAAAGCATCATCCGTTCTGCGCCTGTCCAGTTAATTACAGAAACTGTAAGAAATCCGCAATTCTCAATAGCCACATGTGGGAGAAAATCAGATCCCGTTATCACGATCAGATCCCGCCCTGCCGCGACACAGAGCACGTGGGGCTCCTCTCGCCGGGCCGCGGCACGCAGGGTTCAGTCAGTCAGGTCTGGGGGGGTGGGGGGTAAGTGGAAAAGAGGGAGGAGGAAAAGAAAGGAGGGAAACTGGGAGAGAGACCTCTCAAAAGGGCCCCATATGCGGAGGCGGCCGTGGCGCTACGAGGGGCTCGGGTTTCCCCAGGTTCGGGAAATGATGCCCCAGGCCGGGCAGAGCGGGAGCAGAGCCACCTCAGCCTCCCCCCCCTCTCGACTCCACCAGGGAACAGGCCGCAGGAAACACACGTGCCCGAGGCCCCTGGAACGGCCGGGCAGCCCCCGACCCCCAGGCCGAGCCAGGCGGGGCTGAGGCGGCGCTGCAGCCCCCTGCTCTCCGACAAGGCCCAGAACTCATCCTTTCCGGCCCCTTGCTTGACTTGGGGTCCCTCGCCCCACCAAACCCTGGGGCTCCAGCGGGCCGCCGTACGCCAGCCCCCCGCCGCCCCTCAGGGCCTCTCCCTCCGGCCCTCAGCCGCCGGCCGGGCCCCACCTGCTTCCGTTACTCTCTCCCTCTCGCTCCCCCTCCCCTCCGGCCTCCGCTGCCTCCTCTTTTCTCATCCCGCCCTCCTCCCCTTTCAGCACCAAGCCTTCCCGCTCCGTCACCCGGCTCCTCGGCCCGCAGCAGCGTCCCTGCTCCCCTCACCTTGGTGTCCGCCATGGGGCCGAGCTCTCTCCTCTCCGCTCTCCGCTGCCTCCCAGCTTCCTGCCGCGCGCCCCCGCCCCTCCCGCCTTTACCTCATTCCCGCAGCCCGCGCCGCGGCTGCCGCAAGGCCCGATGGGAAACGCCCACTTTCCCTCAGCCCCGCGCTCCCGCTCCGCCCCCGGTAAGGAGGGGAAGCTCCGCCACTAGCGGCCGAGCTGCACCGGGAACCGTCCGCGCTCTGTGGCACCGCTCCCCGTGACGGGCCGGTCCCGCACCCGGAGAACCTTTGTTGGTGTTGTTGTTGTGCCGTTGCCCAGGCGCTTCCCATCGGCCCTCGCGGCATGGCGGCGGCCGCCCCGCGTCCTGACCCAAGATGGCGGCCACGTGCGTGACGGAAGGGGCAGCGTCTCGGTCTCTGTCATTATTACCTGCAAGCGGCGCGGCTGACCCCACGCGTGAGGAATGGTGGCGGTGAGGCGCAGATATTAAAAAAAAAAAAAATTAAAAAATATACATATAGTTGTTTTCTCCTCCCCCCATCCTTTACGAGGGCCGGTGACGTCACAGACCCGCCCCCGGGAGCCCGGCACGAGGAAGCGCGGGGTCTGAGCGGGCCATGCGGACGCGGGGCTGAGGCGCGGGTGTGCGGGGCCGCCGGGAGAATGGCGGAGAAAAGCGAGCGGTGCCGCTCCGACCACGTCGCGGCTCCTATGCCGGCGGCTGAAGACGGGACTGAAGCGGAGAGCAAGGCCGATGGAGGCGGGGGAGACCCCGCAGGGAGTCCCGCGTCCTGCCCCGACGTGTACAGATACATTAAGGGAGACTTGTTTACCTCCGAGATCTATAAAGTAGAGATACAAAACCTTCCTAAGTACATCGGGTTTAACGATGTGAAAAAGTTCCTTGCCAAATACGGCCTGAACCCGCACAAGATCAAACTCTTCGGGAAGCAGACCTTCGCGTTCGTGACGTTTAAGAGCGAGGAGGAGAGGGACAAAGCCATGAGAGTCCTCCATGGGGTTCTGTGGAAGGGCCGGCACCTCAGCCTCAGGCTGGCCAAGCCCAAAGCTGACCCGATCGCGAAAAAAAGGAAAAAAGAAGAGACGGAGCAGGGAGAAGCGAAGCGCCCGGCTCCCTCCAACGGGAGCGGCGAGGAGGCTGTGAGCAAGCAGATCGCGGATGTGGTGACCCCCCTGTGGAACGTCCCCTACGAGGAGCAGCTGGCCGAAAAGAAGCAGGAATGCGAACAAGTGCTGCAGAAGCTGACAAAGTAATTCCTGTTTGTAGAGCTACTGTAATGTTTGCAAGACTGGGCCTTATGATGAGATGTAGCTAAATTTGCTTTCTCTAAAATAAAGTAAGTTAGAGGTAGGTCAATGATCAAATCTCCTCATAAAGTGAATGAAAGATAAGCTGTGATGTTAGGACCTAAAAACTTTCAGCTGACAAAACTGGCTCTTGATGTTCTTGGTCAGAATTAAAAGCATGCTAAATGAAGGGGCATTGTTTTAAGGTCTGTTGTCTGTAGAGCTAAGCACAAGGATGTTTGTGCCCTTAAAAAAAGATAATTTGCATTGTCAAATGATGTGAGGTTATTAATCTATAGAGCTGATAAATTACTATTTAGGATTTTCTCTTTAACTATTTACTCAAATTTTTATTTGTAGATCGAAGTATTACTTCTGTGTCTTGCCTTACATAGATAAAGCTGTGATTCTTTTCATGCATAGGTACCTTGATAAATCTGGTGCACACATTTATAATTGCATATAACTTATTTTTTTGGGATATAGCTCTTATGAAGTTGTAGAGTTTGCCTGTTAAAAAATTCTGCAATATTTTATCTGATAATCTGATACTTTTTTATGCCCCATACTAAAAAAGGAAAAAAACCCCACCAAGTACTGTGCAGCTGTTAAACTCAGGTTTCTTAAATGTGTGCTTTACAATTTTTGTTTCTGATTTGGGCAGGGAAATAGGAAATAACAACAGAGCTTTATTACCTTGGCTGTTCCTGCAGAAGCAGAAGTATAATAAATTGTGTTGCCCAGTAGAGGGAGTGAAAGCATCACCATTACAGGTAATGTAATTCTGGCTAAAGGATGAACTGGGGTTAATGAGTTTAGGGTTCAAGTAGTTACTCGTTCTTAAGAGACTGTGGCCAAGCTGAGCATTTCACTTGATCTTGTCATGAATGATGAATTCAAGACATTGTTCACTTCATGTAATTACTGGAAATATTTATAGGAAGCAGAATAATATGTCCAGTTAACTGGATATTCTACTTTAAAATGAACATGCTGTCCACACAAGCTTGTCTTTTAGGCTGCTAGAAACGCTGACAGAGGCAATAATTTGATCTTTGAATAGCAGGACTTCCTTTTTTGTCATTGCTGTTCTTACACATCAAAATCCATAACACCTTCCATATGAATTTTATGTTCTGTGTCCATTTGCAAATACACTTAACCTTGTGGGGGTTGTTTCAGGAGAAACTTGGCATGTACAAATAAGTGCTGTGTAAATATCTTACCTGACTTTATTTTAAACCTAGACTGAATATCGCAACAAATGTGAGTTCTTGATTGGGATTGGTGTAAATCAAGAAGACAAAACCGTGGGTTGTCGTCTTGGCAAATATAAGGGTGGTACATGTGCTGTAGTGGAGCCATTTGATACCATTCACATTCCTGCTATTGCCAAAAAAGTAGTAAAAGCTTTCCAAGACTACATAAGGTGAGTTATCCTTAAAAGGATTTCATAGCTTACTCAAAAATATTTATAAAATTAAATATTTTGAAAACCTTAGTGTTTGTTCTGAACTTTAAGGCCTAAGATATACCAGTCCCTATTCTTTGACACATCTTGTGCCTGGATCACAGAGTATTTTTCCCTTGTCCTTTTCTCAGCTGTTCTGAGATGGAGGGACAGATACCATCAGAACACAGCTTTATTGCAAGCATTGAGATGAATAAATCTAGAATAAAAAATGTCCTCTATTTGAGAGCTTCTTCCACTAACAGTAAAGAAATCCTCAGAAAAAGGTCTTTTAAAGAGAGATTTGAGTAACAAAGATTTGAATAACATCCTTCCTTGGATGAATTGTCTTGTAAAAAGGAAAAAAACTTAAAACTGTATTAAGAAGGTAGAATACTTTTTCGAAAAAGGAGTGGTTTCTTTAAAAAGCAATTAAATCTTCAAAAATGGAAACCTTAGAAGAACCATGAAGATGGAAAGTTTAAAGTTGGTCTGAGGCACAGAAGCCAGTGAAGGCTTTATAAAAAGTGTCATTTTCTGACTGCAGTGAGAAGCTGCCTAAATAATTTCTGTAACTTTCAATGAGTTAAAAGATTTGTGAGAAGCAGGGACAGGTTATTTTGCACTAGAATATAAGATCTATTAATGTCTCTCATTTTTCATAATTAAGATGCAAATCAAGCTTCTGTTTGTACTTAACATTTTTCATCACTATGCACAATGAGCTTCTTTTATCTTAATAAACAACTTAATGTTATAAAAAAAACATTTCTCTGTCAAATAACTGAGATTCTGAACATTGCAGGTCAACTCCTTACTCCGTTTACAGCCCAGAAACCTATGAAGGTCACTGGAAACAGCTCACAGTCCGTACCAGCAGGAATGGCCACATTATGGCAATTGTTTATTTTAACCCTCAGGTATTTGATATGTAATGTGCAGGTTTAAAATTACTTATATTTTATTAATGTTGCATGCAAATGAGAAATGGAATGATTACCTGGTGTAGTTTACCTTGCATCGCAATGCTTCTAATTAGACTAGTCTGATATGTGCAAGTGAACAAGTAATTAGTACATTTATAGAAATTATACATTAAATCTTAAGTCACTAAGATTATTTTTCTCCCTTCTTTCAAATGCAACCTTTAGAAATTAAGTAAAGAAGAACTCGCTGACTTGAAAATCTCTCTGGCAAAATACTTCACAGAAGGGATGGGAAAGAGCAGTGGTGTTACTTCTCTGTACTTTGTGGAGGAAGGACAAAGGTGAGAGAGTTGTTTTTGCTTTGGGGCACTTAAGTGGTGCTGTATTTCTGTTGTTTGCAACAGAAAAGCAGGTAGCACTTCTACACCATTATTTTGTCTATTTTGTAATAGTAGCAGCAGTGTTATTTATTGAACAGTTACTTTGCTTTTCCACAGGAGACTTCTGAAATTCCCCATTCTCTTGTAGAATTCCCTGGATAAAGTCAGATAGTTTCAGTGGGGGAACCCACTATTAGTTGCTGGCTGTTGAGCTGTAGAAGTATTTATTCCATTAGATAGATTTTTAACTGTTATCAGCAAGTTCCTTCTGTTTCCTTTCTTCCCTATTTTATGCCTTTTTTTTTTTTTTTTTTTTTTGATCCCCACTCTTCCTCAGAGCACAAGGCTCACACTGTCTTTAGAGACAGTGTTGGTTCTACTGTTTACATCAGTGGAACACTGAAAAATGGCCTCTAGAAGGATCTGGTAAATGTTGGCTCACTATGTTGGCTACCACATTAGTGGATGTGGTAGTGCAGTTTTTAAGACAACTACAGCTTTGATAAAAATTGTAACAAACATATTTGGTTTTTCTTTCCCCCTGATCCTCTCTTTGCCTCCTTGTGCCTTCCCTCCACCCAGGAAATCTCCCAATCTGGAAGACTTGCCTTTGGAGCATGTGGCTGGTGATAAGTACATCTATGAAGAACTTCTTGGCCTAAAATTTAGAATTTCTCCTCATGCATTCTTTCAAGTAAGGATGATACAAAGTTACTGGTTCAGCTGGATTTGGTGTTGAAACCACTCAGAGGATGAGTGTAAACTTGGTGGGGGCTGAAGACAATTTTTTTCTTTTTAAGAGTTCAGTATAATTTGTCTCCTGTCAAACAGCAGCCATTGTGGACACAGAAGATGCAATATGTAGTTCAGGAATCATTGTAGTACTAGGTTTTGTTTGTTTTTCCAAAACTTATTTACTCCTTTCCAACACTTATAGCCACAGTAGCCTATCTCATTGAAATTCAAAACACTGAAATAAGGAGTATGTTATCACTTGACGTTATAAATATATTGAAGCTAAACTGAATTCTCTATTATTTGCCATAGATGATGGGCTTTTTTTTTCCCCCCACACAGTGTGCTTTGCTTGCTCTTTCAGCCAAAGAATATGCTTGCTTTAGTGGCACTGGGTTAGAAAGCTTATTGTGCACTACTTCCTAACCATAACGTGCAGTTTACTGAAAAGCAGAATTACAGACAATGTTAAAATTAAGCTTGCTGAGGGTATTGTCATGGTTACATTCTCCTGGGTTTAAATGTTCATGACTTCCTATTCAGGGAGAGGAAGTATTTTTGAAGTCTGATCTTCATTGGTTAGTATTTTGTTTAGTTATTGTTTATGGTCTCCTCTAGCCTCCAGACTGACTTTTTAGGTACCATAAAAAAAAATCATGTTTTTACTAGAACATAGGAAACAAAACATTACCTCACAGAGAAAACTGAGTTAAACTTTGACAACAGAATGGTGATTCTGATACCTGCCAGTCTAGGTCAGTTATATATGATTTTATCTTGCATATCAAGTTGACACATTTCTTAGAAACAAGGCCTTCCTAAGACTTACAAAACCAGGTTTATTGTTTATGAAATTGACCTGTTTGACATTATTTCACAGGTGAACACACAAGCTGCAGAAGTTTTGTATATTGCCATTAGGGAGTGGGCACAACTGAACCAAGAAAGCACCGTGCTTGACATATGCTGTGGGACAGGAACTATTGGGATTTCTTTGGCAAAGGTGAGTAATTTCAGCTCCTGGCTACAAGCTACTTTGGCCAGATGCAGGTCTTTAGTTCTGCATTCAGCAAAAGAAAATACTTGGTGTATTTGAAATGGCAACACATTGTATCTTCATTCTTTCAATTAATTTCTAAATGCCGTTTTACGAAATTATTACGAAGCTCACCCTTGTGTTGAGCAGCCTAAAATATTTTGAAACTAATTCAGTCAAAAGAGTTCTGTAGAATACCCAAATCTACTAGAATCTAAGCAATTCACTAGTTAGATCTTTCTCAGAAAGCTTTGGATATGAATAACGTTTCTTGTATCCTTTTTAGAGCAAAGCTTGCTAGAGCATATAATGAAGTCTGGCCTCCCAAAGATGCCAGTGTAGCTGGAGTCTGTCATGTACAGGCTGGGATAAATGGTGTTCATCCCACAGTTTCAGTCTGAACAGTGTCTATTTATTTGAGCAGCTCCCTTCTCAGCCTTTTCTTGTGACTGTAAGACATAAATCTCTGACCAGGTACTAGTCAGTATTTATGTATAATAGTTAATTGCTGATGCTGTGAATAAGGGTTAAATTTACATTTACATGCCAGGATTTTTTTGAATTCTACAGAAAGTAAAGAAAGTGATTGGAATTGAACTCTGCCAAGAAGCTGTGCAGGATGCCAAAGTGAATGCCCAGATTAATGGTTAGTTCTGCTAAAATCTTTTTTAAGAAGCATAGTAATTGTAGAGCTCATTTCTCTTTGTTATCTAAGCAGCTTGGAATTACATGTTGCTGATAGTAATGTTGTCCTTTTTAAACATCTAATCTCTCTTGAGGACAAATACCATGTTTATCTGTGAGATAATTTTCCTGTGGACTAAGAGCTAGCTTTCTTTTTTTCCTCCAAAATTAAAACATTATAAAAGTGAGATGAAGTCACAGTTACCCTCATAAACAAAACAGTAACAGTAGCTATTTTTCGTGGGGTTTTGCTCTAGTCCAGATAATGGTGGATGCTCAAATTACCACTGTTTAAATGCTCTGAAGTACCAGTGATTGATTAAATTACAGTGATTTCAAGGTAGACTAAACAATAGGTAGATTTTAAGACATCTGAACTTAATATCCAATTTCAGCATACTGAAAGATGCTTTGACTACCTAAGTACTCTGTTAACACCCTTTTTTTTGTTCTTTTCATAGAACTGAATAATATTGAATTTCATTGTGGGAAGGCTGAAGATATTGTTCCTTCCCTAATGAATGTGTTAGCTCCTCAGAACCTGATAGCCATTGTAGATCCACCACGAGCAGGGCTGCGTAAGTTTACCTCGTTTAACTCTGTGCTAATTGTTGTGTGGTGAACCTAAGAAAGCACCAATGAAATAAACCAAGTGGGACGTTTCAGATATAGCTTAAAGCAACTGGGCAGTGCAGCAGTTTGTTCATGCTGGAGTATAATCTGGAATTTTTCTGCAACTTGATGCACACAGATCTGGTAACAACTGTCTTGGTTTTGATCACCCAGATTCCAAGGTAATTCTTGCCCTTAGAAGAGCTGAACATCTGAAGAAGCTCATCTATGTATCCTGCAATCCCAGAGCTGCAATGAATAACTTTGTGGAGTGAGTATTTCTTGCATTAAGTTAACAAAGCAGCCATCATAAGGATGGGACACTTGGATGTTTTTTGGGGGCACTTGTTGGATTTTCATTTTTAAGCCATATTAGTTGAGGTCTCCATTTCACCAGAAACAATTGACATCTGCTGCATAACAAGCTTGGAACTACTACCCAATATGCCTGCAATAATGGAAATATTAGGGATGGGGAATAACCCTGTCATGGAGTCTTGGGGAAGAAAAACCCTTCTTAGGCAGTGATGAACTCAAATGTTAACACAGTTCTTCCTCCCCTTTCCTCTCAAGCCTTTGCCGGGCCCCTTCCAACAGAGTCAAAGGAGCCTCCTTCCGTCCCACAAAAGCAATGGCTGTGGATCTCTTCCCCCAGACCCGGCACTGTGAGCTACTGATTTTCTTTGAAAGGGTTGAATATGGTGATGGGAGCTCCACTGCAGCAGTGCCTGATGCTGCTCCAGTCCCAGCAGAAGGGTCGGGCTTGGATGGCACCAACCCCCTGAATGCTGATGCCAGCCCAGCAACTTCAGTACATGCAGATACTGCACTTGAGGAGAGGCAATCAACTTGACTGCTGAGAGACTTTCCAGAAACTACTTTTGCTTGTTAATGGATTCAGTAACATTGTTTCTGTAAGATACAGGTAATAAATCTCTGTACAACAGAGTAGTTGCAAGGCTTTCAAGTTATTTTACCGTGCTCATTTGAATTAAATTTCATTACGTACTATTAGGCCACCTCCTGCTTTTCTCCTCTTGCCCTCACAGGGAAATTGAGGTGTATGAAGGAGTATATAGAATGGTCTTACACTTTCAACAGCTGAAATGTAACCTTAAATACAGTATTACACAACTACTTGAAACCTGGGCTGACTTTTAATTCAACACCACCCCTTCCAGTGGCCCTGTAACACCCCACACTCCAGGTGTTAGTGAACAGCTGCTGTTTATCAACAACTCAGCAGCCAAGCAGCCTGCAGTCTGACTGAACACAGCATCTGATGCCCAAAGCAAGCAATCTTGTTATAGGAACCTGGATCAGCACTGACTTTTTTTCATCCCTGCTAGCCTGTCTAAACACTGCTGTGTCATTTGAATAAGCTAGTAGAGATTTAGCAACCTTAAACCTCCTGTAAATCATTCATTTGCTAATTCATTTCAGTAGAAAGCAGCAAATTCATGTTCTGGTAAAAATGTTACCATTTCCACAGCTGAAGCCAGTTTTATTCTGAGACTGTAGCACACTGAAATACAATAAAGGCTTCTGTACCTTCTTGCAATGTACAAGTGAAGCCAAGATGACTTCATTGAAGCCTGCCCTCACCAGTGGAAACACAAATAAACTGGGGACAGCATCTTGGCAGAAAGTACTAAGAAATTTTTCATTTTTGCTAGACAAGTTGCTTTATGATACTGAAGTAGCTTTAAATGGGACAACCTCAGCCTCATGGAAAATTCATTTATGAAAGAGTAGTACCTAATTCAATTATTAGTGAAGAGTGAGAGCAATAGGAATATTACCTTGGTTCAGTGTTTGACATTCCAACAGAATATACTTCAGTGTTTCTACTGAACCTTTGGCCCCAGAATCAAAAGGATCTTACTTCAGACACATTCCCAACTGCTTTACTTGGGAGCCCTGTTCAGCAAGAGAAAAAGACAGTTATTTAATGCAAAACCTTACCATGGAAAGCAGGTACTGCAGACACCCAGGTCATGACAGGGAACACGACTTAAGCACCTTGAACTGTACTTGCAAGGTATGTTACTGGGTGTGAAGACAAACCTGGTGGAGACTCCTGCCCTTGCACAAGTTGCTCTCCAGTCAGGATTCACACTGCCACTCAGAACCTGGCAATAATTTAACAGATTGTGAGACACACTACAGAATAGACAGTTAATACTGACTGTCAGAAGGAATAACCATTTTAAATTTACTGAGCATGATTCTAATTTACATTTAATATAGATTGAACAAAAAAATCTAATAATTGAGCACATGGACTTGCTGATCCCCCTGTGGCAACAGGTACCAGACCAAACAACTTTGGGTTACATCAGTCGTTCAAGTAAAAATGCAAATTGCAAATCAAGAAAGTTTAAATTTAATTTTAAGCTTATGTTTAACCATGTAAACATTATAAAAAAAAAAAAAAAGTGATAAAATAGGATTTCCATAAGGAATGAGCCTGTACTGATTTAATTTGTTTTAAGATACCTACAGGAATCAAGGAGAAGAAGTTTATTTTTCTAAATATATTTAAGCTATCATAATACTGATCACACTGGAACATTTTATAATATCAAACTTTATTGCTCAAAACTAATTGTCTGAAAAATACACATGTAGTACTCAAAGACCAAACACATAGGATTATATGATTGTGCAGAAAAAAAAGCAAGCAGAGGCTCAGTGAAAATGAGGCTTTATAGTTGTACCAATTTAGCACTGGCATCAAGCAGCTGCACCCAGTACAATTCATACAGCAATCATTGTTACCTACTTAGGCAGTAAGTTGTTGTTTCACTTTCCTTTCTCAGATACACATCAGAATACTGTAACTGATCATTTTATTTGGTTAACAACAGCATGGCTTCTTGCACTTCACATTTCTTCCAACAGTAAGTTAGCAGGCGAGCACTTCCTGAATTTGACTCCAGAACTGAATTCCAGAGAATTAATAAGATAAATCATGATGCTTAAAAATACTTGGATGTTACAAGTGTATTTGTATAAAGCCTAAAAGCATCACAGGAAAGTGGAAGTTTACAAACAACAGTTAAGTTTATGCATAATATTCTTTCCGAACTTCTGAGTACCCAACTACATCATTTTTGTTTAATAAATATGTAAGAAAAAGCTGGATGACTGGTGTTTAAATAGGTAGCATCTGACTATTAACTGGAAGTCACAGTAAGTTTTCCATCAGTACCATAAAGATTTGAATGCACACTAATTTAATCCTTAAAGTCAATATACCACACTTTTGTCAAGAAGCAAATAATATGCAAAGCAAAAACTGTCTTAATTCCCAAAGGATGGAACAGTTCTTAAAAATACACTCCATCCCTATAAAAATACCCATCCTCCTCTGGATACAGAAGGGATAAATAACAAATATCAGTGACAAAAGCAGCAGTTGTTTTATGCATTCATACAATCAAGATCTAAACCTTTACAGCCGATTACCTAGAAAACACACAAGTTACAAGACAAGTTTAGGATACATCTTGAATCACACTGTAAGTGTTCATGCAGAAGCTGAAGTTAATGCAATGATCTATCCTCTATCACAGCAGCTCGTGCTTATGTGCAAATGCAAGACTGTTACACTCCAAACAATAGTAAACATTAAAACACAAGAATACTTCACAATGACATAAACAGCAGTTAAGTTGTTTTTCCAGCAGTTATTGCGCTATTTTCTGGACATCTCTCCAGTTAAAGGCTGCAGCAAGGTCTAATACCATCTTTTTTTTTTGTTTGTTTTTGTTTAGAATGCATAATATAGTTCTAGGCTTTGGTTCACAATGAGATCTGTGGATGTTCTAATTAAGGGCAACGGTCACCTTGTGATTCGAATAGTGGCAGACTGAGGTAATACAGCAATCCTCTCAAAAATAATGAAAACAAATTTGTAAGTGAGGCATCTATGGATATTCTGCAGGTGACCTGCAAATGCATTGACATTCTGATTTCAGAAAAATAAAAAGATCTATACGGGTGATTTGTCTTTTTACAGTGCCATCCAAGTACGGATTCTTCTGCTGAAAACACTTAAGCTGAAGTAAAAACCTACCTAAAGAGTAATATATTTAGGCATAGAAGATATAAGCCCTGTTTTTATGAAAACAAAACAAAAAACAAAGAGAGACAAACAGTAATCACTGCTTGTCACTACTGCACCAATATTATATACCCTTCAAAACATGGTGATTTATTAAAGCTATACAAAAAAAAGCAGAGGCAGTGTTTTTTTTTTTTTTCTTTTTTTCTTTTTTTTTTTCTTGTTTTTAAGATAGGCCACTTCTTTAAATAATAGTTCATGTATAGTCTTCCAACTACCCGTATCCTGTTATAACAGGATTACAACTTGTGGAATGGAAAAGCTAAGTATAATAATAAAAAAGGGCAAATTCATAGTTGCAGAGACCTCTGAGCATGTCACTCAAACACAGAAACGGGTAAGACTCCAAGACTGTTCCTGTTTAATCTCAAACATAATAAGCAACATATTAGAGAGCTGAGATCTAAGTTACAATTCACATATTCCAAAATAACGGGCGATATTAAAAGGAGGTCTTACAATACTGATGCCAATATTGTTAAAATCCAGTAGGCACTAAATTAATTATACTGCAGCACTTATATGTAACATTGTAAAAAACCAAAACAAAACAAAAAAAAACCCCAAGCCACAACTCAAAAACCAAACCAACAACCAAAAAACAAAACGAAAACCCTTGAATCCCCAGATTTCTGTCCAGGTAAGTACCAGGTGTAGCAAAGAACTGACCCCTTTCACTCCTACCAGGGTAGGAGTGCTGAATCCAGCACTACACCTATTGGATCAATTACTGAAGCCCTACCACCAGTTTGGTTTTCACTCTCCTTTAAGAGCAAACTAAAGAACTGACAAAAATGGTTCTAAGAGAAGACTTACTGCAGTCACCCAGTAAAAAACTCCATATGAAAAACAAAACCCACAAAAGTAGTGCTTTCACTACAGACAAAACTATTTCTTCTGTGCTTAATTTTAATAAAGCCTCAGATGACATAGTGAGTACTGCTTCTTTTCCAAAATTGTATTTCATAATACTTGCATATTTGTGATTTTCTTATTTATCAGTATAACCCATTATGGTCTCATTCTACTCATTACTCTATGTCATATTCCAAATCTACATTCTAATTTCCATTGCAGAAGTTAATTCTTTTTCCTTTAAAAACTAAAAACTTATTTAAAAAGTAAAACAAAGAACTTCTTAAAAAGCCTAAATTGCTGCAGTTATTACAGATTTCTCAGGGTTGCATTGTGGGAATTTAAAAAATTTTTTTTTGCTTTTATGATGCAAATTAGTTAAGACGTAATTGATCAAGTCAGATGTATTCTGACTCCAAACAAATGAGAAATTGTTTTATTGCTGGGGAAAGGGAGTGGAAGGTCTTTAAACACCTCATTGGCAAACTATTTTTAGACTGTCAGACCATCATCAGCTGTGTTTTGGCTCCAAGCTTTGAGAACACAGTCTTTCAAATTACAGTTTTTATTTTAATAAAAAATATAGAACCATATTTTCCCCTTTCAACTGATCTGTAAACTAACTTAAGCTCTTTTCAATTAAAATAAAACCCAAAAATGTTGGATATCCAGCCTGTTGTTCTTAACACTACCAGGTATACTTGTTCTTTTCAAGTAATTAAAAAATCTGCATACTGTGATCTTGAATAATTGAGCCTGGCAGAAGACAAAAAATAAATCAGAACAAAAGAAACAGCATTACTGGCCTAATCCTATGGCATTAGGAACATTGCTCATCACTTTCATGTATTTGTCACCAAAGTGTCTTATCAGTGCATATTATTATGTGCTGAAATGCAATGAAACTTTTCACAAAAATAGTTCTAGGCATGTTCATACAAGAAGATGTACATATATTTCTTTTATATATACATATATATGAATGTGTATATATATATTTAATATCAGCTTCGACCTGTACATAGAAATTCTGTATTTCATCCTTAAAAAGCATCCATTTCAAACAACATGGATGGCTTCCCAGGAAAAAGTGCTTGACGGAGTTTATCCTGTGTGAACATGCCTGTCCTCTGTGCATTTGCCCAAGTAGAGATCTTTATAATCAATTATTTAAACGTACGTATCGCAGAGGTATTAAAAACAAACAAAAAAAAAAAACCAAGAAGAAAAGTAAGTAGGGAAAAGGAATATTGCCCTGATGATGCAAAAAGAACAATGCATAACTGAAGCAGCTTGGATTTAAAAAGTTATCTTGCATTCTGCAGCAAACAATTTTTAAATAATTGTTGAAACTCGAGTTCCTCCATTTGTGTTATTGCTCCCCACTTGTAAATCTTCTCATTACACATCAACAGTACACAGAGGTTCACTCCCAGGCTGAGCCGATGCCACTATTGTCATCTTGGGTTTCTTTCTTGTTTCCTCCTGAAAGAATGAAACAAAGCCCAAGAGAATATAACAATTAAAGACCATTTAAACATCTTGTACAATTACAAATCAGCAAAACTTATGAGTCAATCTTTGTGAAGGGTTAACTTGTTCTACTGTCAAAAATAAATCTACTGACGTAGATAAAATTAAGCTATAAGCCCATTTAAAACAGAGGATGAAAATTAGTAGCCCCCACCAAAAAATCAAGTTTGCAGAACTTCTAATGTTTGGTAAGTCTGACCCAATGGTTTTACAAGCAAAAGAGCATATACTCACTCTTTCTTGTGCCAATTTTTTCATTTCTTCCTGTAACTTGTTCAGGATGTGCAGATTTGGCTTGTTCTTTTTGGCATACTGCTGAAGTTCTATCACACTTTTATCAGAGGTTTCCTGTTAAACAGAATATAGTCAACAACAGGTGAGCTTTTTTTGATGAAAAAATAAAATACAAGAAGCAGAAGTTTTAATCTGTGATAAACATGAGTTGGTTATATATAATTTTTACCTGGAAGAGCCAAGATTAACAGAATTATAGTTAGTGTCATTGAAAGCACTCATGGTCTGGCAATAGTAAAGTATGAGAATCAATTAATAAGAATTGAGACTTGCTCATCAAATGTATACTGCATTTACCACGACCAGAAACAACACTATTAGGACAAAACAGATCCCATTAAAGCTTTGTTGTAACAAAGTTTTAAAAAAAAACCCCAAACCAGAAAAATACAAAAGTAAAAATACAATCACAAGGTAGTTAACAATGAAACAAAATCATGTTCACCTGTTTAACCAACTTGCTACTCTCTCTACCATACATACGCAAAAGAGAGCCCCAGTTTTTCACATGTGGATGCAGTAGCTGTAGGATTTTTTGAGAGGCTAATTGCTTCCCCACTCTTTTATTTTTGCCTGTAAAAACAATAATGAAAATGTGTCAATGCTGGCACATCACACAATTAAATGAACACCAGCATTTACTTGTGTAACTGAGATAGCAAAGAAGCCTGACAGCTTAACAAGCACCAACAAAATGGACAACAAACAAGAACAGGAAAAATGGAAGATATTATCAGAGGTGACACTAAATACTCTACTTACACCAGCCTCGCACCGTGTGCTTGCCACAGGTCATGACATATTCACTCTTCTGATTTTTACCAGGAATCACTTCAAACTTTATAGTTGTATCACCCATTCCATGGTTTCTTAAGCACAAACAAAATCAAGATCATACAGTAAGTAAACTTATAAAAAAAAAATTGTTACAGTTATCTTTGCAGCCATTGCACAGGCATTAGATATGTTAATAATAAATTAATACATGAAGTTCTTTTTTGAATTTAAGGAATGTACAGAGCTAAAGAGTTCAGTTCACACCATGTCTCTTACTGCCACAGTGAGTGCAGTAAATCTGGCCAGCCCACAAACATCCAAGTTACTGACAAACACTATGGGTACCAACAACCAAGCAAACAACCCCAAACGTGCCCCAGCCCCAACCACCTGTACACAGCAGTTTTTTTCCTTACTGTTCAGCCCTACCTTTTAAGGCACTCATGGAGAATCTGATATGGAGACAAGAGTCCAGCTTTACTGGTGAGTTCATATACCCGTGAGTCCTCAATACTGATATGGTTAAAATACTACAAGGGATTCAAAAAGGCTTATTGAGCTTTTGCACAAATAAGATCTTAATGTTTTTCTTAACCCTTATTTCTCTTTTGCAACATTCAACACATACTATCAGCTAGTTTAAAAAGCATGTTTAAAACCACAATGGAGATATTTACCAACATCGTTAAGACTGTCAAACCTAATCATCTATTTGCATCCCAGTAAAGATTGTTATCAGTTACAACAGAAAAAAAAAAGTTTTCATTGCCAGATATTTTGCTATAAAGAACTTGATATTTCCATCTGACTGAGAAAAAATACTATGAACTTTTATTACTATTTCTAACAGTAAAGGTGCAATGTTTTTAAAAACTGACTCCAATAATGACAGCCAGCAAGCAAGACTTAGTACCTCAAGTTCTTCACTGTCTTTGGGCTTCTCCTCAGAGGTTTGTTTAACAAAGTCGGGAATAAGGATTTCCAGTGTAGCTCGAGCTGCAGAAAATGATTAAACATCTTGATTACATTTATTTTAAACAATGATTGTAAACAAAAACAGCAGAATGAAGCACTCCTTAAACAAGCCTCACTTCTCCCCTACAAATATCCACTCATACTGGAGAACAACTTCACAGATAAGACACTCAGCATACATCAACAGTTTACACATAAGTTAACATTTGAAGTTTCTTCATGGTTTCTGGAGGCAGGACAGTGTTGAACCTAGGGTGGTCGGAGAAGTCTCTGCAAGAGTATTTATCACTTCCACCAAAAGGCATGACTGCACCTTCTTTAACTCTTAACAAAATCATTCCTACTTACTATTGCACATACACCATCTTCAAAGCAGAAATGAAAAAAAGTAAACAATTCAGCAGTTTTCCTTTTACAAAAGAAAAAAATATTACCAGCTTTATTCTTGGCAAGTTTTTTGCTGCTGGCAGTTCCTGCCCCATAAGTTACTCCATCAATAATCACTGAGGCTCCAAAAGGTTCACTTGGGTTCTCTAGAAATGAAGGAGGAAAGAAAAAGCAAGCTTTTAAGAACTCCAAATGTAAGATACTCATCATGAGCATGAAGTACCACCACTGTCAAGAATTGCTTTCTTCTTCATTTTAACTTCATTCCTCTCAAGATTCTGATTAATCACCAAAACAATGCAGGCCTTACAATCGCATTTTCTGGACATCAGTGAGAAGCAGATTAAGCAAATATTAATTGTGCAAAGCCAGCAAAACTGTAGCTGTCTGTATTTCACTTCCGTGTCCTTTCAGATGCAAATGACTTACTCAAATCCTTTTTCACTTAGGCACAGTTTTCCAGTGAAAACTCATGCTGTTATTTTAAAGATAAGGTTGTGCTTAATCTCAAGAGATTTCAGATACAGAAACTGTTCCCTAGCTAGAATTTGCCTCACAATAGACTTTTGAGCCATCCCCTAGGAAAAAATGTTTGTTTGGCTTTTTGTTTTTTGTTTTTTTTTTAAGATACCCAAGCATGAGATAAGCCCTTCAAAACACCATGCTGTTGTTTAAAACACTTAAGACTTACCACATTCAAAGAAATTGTAAACAGGGCGAACCTTTAGGACTCGTTGCATATATTCATGCAGTATGCAAACTTCAGATTTCCCATTGGGATTAATGACAAATTCTATCAAAAAAAAAGAAGGGAAGGTGAAGACACCTAAGTAGTTCTAGTCTTCAAAAGACAATTTATACTAGAAATAGGTGAATAAATAAATGACAAGTTACAAGGGTTAAGTGCCTGCTAAAATTAGATGCCTGATTTAGATCAGACTTGGATAACTATGACCCCAAAGTCCATTTTCTCTGAAAAAGTCTTCAAAGATCAGTCTGAGAAATTTCTATCAACAACTGGAAGTGCAGTAATTATGAGTGAAGTCTAATATTCTATGTTCAGTGTTTGCATTGAGGGACTAGGCACGAGGGTTTTCAGAAACAACCAACAGTAACAAGTAGCCGAATTCTAGAATGAAATTCCAGAACATAAAAGTAGACTTGTGTTTTTCTTCTTTTTTTTTTTTTTTTTTCAGTCAAGCTTAAAACTGTAATTAGTCTTGGATATAGAATATCAGAGCTAAAGGTAAACAAACTAACCTTTCTTTGTAGGTGCATCTTGCACAGACAAGGTAATGAGTTTCTGGTTGGCAGGCAGAATGGGTCGCTCAGATTCCGCCTGCTTCCGTTTCATCTCCCGATTGAATTGCCGCCTCTCAGCCCAGGTTCTGAATTTTTTTACAGTAACTTGTTCAAAGTCAAAACGTTTTTCAAGATAGCGTCTAAAATCTTCCAGATCTAAGAAACAGGAGCATGTTACTTCCTCTGCTTTACCACTGAGCAAACATTAAGTATACTATTTCCACTGTTTTATATGTTATGACTATTTTTTCTTTAGACTAAGAGCAAAAGTAGAGGCCCCAGTTCATGTGCTCAAGGATAAGATGCTAGTTTATACCAACAGAACATATTACAAGTTTTCTTGTTACTGGGTCAAATGCAAAAAAAAAAAAAAAAAAAAAAAAAAAAAAAATAAAATTGTGTAATCTGAAAAACAAAACATGAACATTTTAGTCTGTCACTGTAAGATTTTCCTAAACCATAACCTAGATAATACCCAGAACAATTTGTAACCAAACACTAGTAATTGTTCCACCTCCTCACCTATTCACTTTGTCATTATTTGAAGCAAATTATACAGTGAATAACAGTAGTTATACTATTAGCCTCAGTTTCCTGAAGCCAGAACTGACTATTGGTGCCTATTTATTAAACAATGTACCATAAAAGACTACATAATGATGCTTCATGAACTCCATGAGAATCTGCTGGCTTCTAAACACATTTAATTTCACATACTAAGTACTTAAAAACTGTCCTCCTTGAAGTCCAGCTTCTTTCTGGGGTATTTCTGCCTATATAGTCTGCAGATATAACCAGCAAAAATAAGAGTAGCATCCCAAGAAAAAAAACTAACAAAAGCAAGCCTCTGGCATTGTTTCATTCCACAAGGATTTCCAAATTCTATTCATGCTTATAGTTGACCACTCAGTTTGGTTTTGGTTTTTTTTCAGTAATACAAACCAGATCCTATTTAAAGAGAGAGATAGGCAAGTGAACTTCTTATATTAGTGCTTACTGGTTTCAGTTGTGCTGCTAAATATTGATGATATTTTGTTTCGTAATGTTCTGGCATTGTTTTCAGCCAATAGAGAGGCTGCACAGAAAAGCCCATCTAAAGAAGTCACACAAACACACTTGACAACAGCAATTCACACATACACACTGCCTTCATTGATTCTTAAACCGAGATACAGTCTACAGGACTAAACTTCCAAAAATTTAACATTTTTCTGTGTAAAGCCTTTGCACATGGACTCAAGTCTTCTGAAAAAGAGTCCACTGTATGTTTCCCTTCCCATTCAAACCAAAATTGGTATTTATTACTGGATCTCCTTCTCCGAATCTCTGCGTACAAAGGAGCACAGAAAGACAGATGACCACTTGACCCCAGGCAAGATATTATTCAGTTGCCAAGTATGGGATGACGCAGACATATCCCAAATGCTGTTAACCTCAGCCAAGAGAAGACTCCACTTCCCATACATACCTACAGATTCATCTTTACATACTTCAACTTTGGCCTTAACTTGTCCTAAGGCTCCTTGTGCTGCATCTCCCCCTGAGGTGTCTTTGTCATCTAAAGGCCCAGAATCAGCAGCAGTAGAGTCTGGTTCTTCTGTTTGGCAGTCCAGTTCTGAAGATTTATCTAGGTGCTTTACAGGTGATACTTCCCCATTTGGGGTTATGTCATTGTTTTGTTCCCTTTCCTCATTTTCCTTCATTTTTTTGTAATGAAAGCAGGGAATGCTACTAAGGGGAGGATCATGTTTCTGCAAATATGAAATAATACAGAAGGTTTAAGGTCGCCAAAAGCAAAACTCAAAACCAAAAGATGTAATCAAGAAGGAAGTAACTTTTACTTAATCTAGGCTCAGGCTTCTCTTGGGTCATCAATCTTACACTGAAGATCTGAGTATTTCCACTCCTATAGTATCTGTGTAGCACTGATACTAACCTTCACAGTGCACTGTCTGGTTTAGATCCAAATTACAATCTGCAATATAACAGACTTTCATAAAATCCATTGAGCTCTCTTGGGGTTTAAGCTCATGACATCAAATTCACTTTCTGCAGATTTCTTGGGTTCATGAACATCACATGCTTACTTCTATAAATGTGGACCATAAGGCTCAGCTCAGAGTAGTTTACAGCTACAAATAAATGATCTAAATATACTTCAGAGCAGAAAAACTCTAACATTTTGCAGCCATATGCTAGAACAATGAAGTCACCAAGCAAAACCATCTCATTCAGCTATCCAAATTAATTGCAAAATTGGAGAAACAAAGCACTGTAAGAAAAACCCTATCGTATTTTCAGCAAGAGTTTATTTTTCAAGTAATTTAATTAACACTGTAAAGCAGCCTGGTAAAGTAGAAAAATATTTAATGAATTGCAGCAACATCTCTAATTTTTAAATTTCATTAAGTAACTGATGGCTCTTACCCTAATGCTTCCTGTTCCCAAGAAATAAGGTCTAGACCAGGTAACAACTCTAGATTCTCTGTGCAGATATACAGGAATGCCCGAGTTATGGAATGTCATGATCCATCCATCTGGCAAAGGTTCTGTAGGAGGGCGGCCACGACCTTTAAAGCAAAGAATGGCTTTAAACTTGGATTGACCACTTAGAAGAACAGAAAAAGAATCAAAGTTCTAATTTTTCTTTTTCTTTCTCAAAGGGTAAAAAAACATGAAACAAGACTAAAAAAAATTGTAGAAGGATTTTGTTTTGCTTTCGTAAAAAGTTTTATGCTTCTGACCCATATTAAATCCTGCAAAATTACAGAGTCCATTAACTTTTCAACTGAAATGTAGTAGTAGCACTAAGTTTTATACACTGATTTGTTCATTTCACCAGTGAATTTTCTCCTTAGTTCTTATGTACTAGCTTATATCATCACAAGCACTACTATATTTAATGGAAACGTCTTACTTGCTGTTGAAACAGTTGTGTTTTCCATTAAGAATTTTTATATTTGACACATGGGATAAATTTGCTTTGAGATTTCACTCAATCCACAGACCCAAACACCCAGCAATGAGTTAGCTTGTAAGCTAAGGCTTTCCTGTTGTAGTTTTCATAAGACACTGTAGGCTTCATAAGAATACAAACCCGAATCAAGTCTACAATTGTTTATACTTAAATAGCAATCAAGAATACTATTTCTTACAACAACAACAAACCCTAAACCTGATATTAAAGTACAATAAGCCAATATGAGGAATTGCACAGAAAAATAAACAATCTTGTAGTAAAATGCTTATGCTCACAGTCAAGTTAATAATACATGGCCTCACTCCTTTCTATTCCAGAAATCAGAGAATGGTCTCACTCCTCTCTACATCAGAAATCAGAGACCTGACTCATCTTAGCTGGGAGCTCCTGGCAATCCTGCGTTAGTATAAAATTTCAGAAAGAAAAACTGTTTGGTTTCTTATTTCAGAACATAGCAAAGATGTAAAATACTCCTCTAGAGCAGGTTGAAATTTTAAATCTGACTATTTTCACTTACAGTATTCTGGATTGGTTCACATTCTCAGCTCTTCTTGACTGGGAGTTTGTAACATTGACATCATAAAACCTGACAAATGTAAGCTACTTCCATGATTTTTTTAACATAGTATTGCATGTATAAAGACTTCACATTGAGCAATTTCTACAACATAAGTTATATAACTAAAGTAGGAGGAAGTCCACAGTGTTCACTAAGTCTTCAACTGTTACACAGTACTGAGGACAAAATAGCAGATTACCTGTGTTCACCTCCCCCACCACTGAGACCTCCATGGTTTTTCACAAACCCATACACTAAAATGCATTCTCATTACGTACAATCGATGAGGATCAAAGCACTCCCAAAAATCAACTTCCTTGTTCAGTGACATAAAAAATCATGTTCTATAGTAAGAAGCCTTCAAACAATAAAATTCTGTAACATACTATTTCACAAGAAGTGATATCCTGAGCTTTGCTTGCTGGTAACCTTTTGTTCTACAGACATAAGCCACACACATAAAAAATAGGTATATAATGAAACATTAACTTACTTTTAAGTACAGTTTTAATTTTGGTCATCATTGGCTGCACACTTGTTTCTCCATCAGACTGGTGATCACTTTCACCACCATACTTCTCATTGTCTAGTCTCCTTGTTTTGGGTGCTCGAAGACCCTCTTCCAGCAGAGCATCAACATCATTATCAAAGTCATCCTGAAAGAGACTTCATCAGACACTGACCTCCCTTTCCCCTCACAAAGTATACATTTTTTGTATATACTTCGATACAGAGAGAAACAAGAAATTTCCAATGATCCCAGTAAACAAACTGAAAGATAAGAAAATAAATATTTGTGAGAACTGGTGTTTTCCATTACCAAGTAAACTGCAATTGTGTAAGAAGCCTTTTTAAACGTTATTTTTAAGCAAAGACTATGAAAGCTGCCACAGAACCCAGAAGTCTGACCAAGATAACTCACACAAGTTTTCAGCCAAAGTTCTATCTCTGAAAATTCTGCATTTTTGACTTGAGTACCACACATTTCTAGAAGAGACCGCCTGTCTCTTCTGTGACATTGCCTTAATTATTTCTCTAGGCGCTCGGAAACCTCTTACCCAGCAAAAACCTGTGGATTCACTTACCTCATACGAGTAATTCAAGGTTTCTTCATCCACTTTATCTCTTTGAACGATAGCTTTAGATGTGAACCCGCCTCCTTCTTCATCTATTTCCATCATATTGTCGGTAAAATCTTCTAGCTCATCCAGAACTGCATATTCCACTCTCTTTTCCTGATCAATATCATTTTCATCATCCTTCTTGTCATCATTTTCACCTCCTATTCCTACAGCTTTACCATTACTACCACCAAAAGGACAAACATGCAAATCTCCATTGACATTATTAACACCAAAATCTGTATCTGCCTTATAATCCTGCTCAATTCCAGTGTACAGAACTTTCCTATCTTTGCTTTTGCAGCTCTCTGTAAAGCTAACACTAATCTTTACATCCTTAAGTAACTTAAGATCTGGGGTGAACTTTCGAACTGAAGGTGCATGACGAGCAGTTCTTGGGCTTTGGTCACTACTGTTAGGGTCTATTATGAGACGACTTTTGTAGCAGGTAGATCCCTTTGTGAGAAGCTGTGTTCTGCAGATACTGTGCGTGTCCCCAGCAGGGGTATCTGACTGTCCATCACCACCAGAGCCAACGTCCATTACCTCTGCGTCACTGGACGTTTGCAGGGGAGGTGGTGGAGGCTGTTCGTTAGGCGGCAGAGGTGGGGGACAAGTGTGATTCTCCACATTCATTTCTCTTGCAGGTTCTTTAGGGAGGGGTGGTGCGTTTTCGTATTTCTCCATTTTTTAAAACTACTGGGTTTTTTTTAAAAAGAAACACAACGCTTCAGGAAATGTTTATCTCTATATTCCTAACGTGCATTAGTCCGTCAAGATTGGTTTATCGTGCTCTATTCAATATGCAACACTGATGATTCAGTTAAGCTGACTACATTGTTCTTTTCATTAATGTAGACAGCTTTCAGAATCACTGTCTCAATTATTGGAAATCACAATGCATTCAGCTTAAATAGCTGAGGACTAAGACTGCATCTTCATTGGGCAAGCAGGTCTCCCTTTCTTCTCTCAACCTACAGGAAGAAGAAGAAGAAAAGATCTTTGTCACAGAAAAAAAAAAACCAAAAAACAGAAGTAGCATCCCAGGCAAAAATAAAAAAACGTAACTCCTTCCAGAATAAATTTCAAGCAGAAGAATGACATTTTTACAGTGAAAAATGCACAGTATCTTGATACCATTTTGAATGAAATTAGATTGTTTTTACAGCTTGATCTGTGTACCAGCACATGAATTTGTTCACACATAGTAGCCTGGATAGTTTCTTTACTATTTCCACCTGCTTAGCAGGCAGGACATTAAACACAGCATTTGAAGGGACCAGACTAAAAACTGTGTATTTGGGGGGATTCACCTGTGATTTGAGCCATACTTACCCACACAGCAGAAAGGATAATTAGTTTACAGTTTAAGACAATCTGCAAAACCAGCAAGATTTTAACAACTATGGTCTTACAAGACACACAGCTTTTTGAAAGGTTCTTGTTAGGTGTTTTTGAAATCTCACTGGGAGTTTTAAAAGGAAATAAATTCATAAAAAACTCACACAAATGACTCCTTAGATAACTAGATATTAGACATTTGGTCTTATATTCCATATTATTATGGACTATATATTTGTTACGTCCAAGGAATTTGGGTCTAGGTACACATTAGCACTCAAATTAGTTTCAGAAGGCATATAGAAGTCAATGTTTCAGGTAACTTAACCTAGCAAAAAGAATAATCTGCTCTGGGAATTTTTACTGATGGGGGTGGGTGTGGGTTGGTCTGTTTGGTTTTTACATCATGTGGGTTTTTCCCACCATGTCCACAACGGCTTCTTCAGTTACACTTTTGTCATCTGTGCAAGACTACAAGGACTGGTGAAATGAAGTGCAATTTCTTACCTGCTAATTTAGTTTCTCCAAGACCCTTCATGCCACCCCAAACTGGGCTTAAAACTTTCTACCAGCAATAAATAATTTAAGCTGTGTTATTCTGACCAAGACAGCCAGCTAGATGAATCTGCTCTGTTCAAAGAATTCCCAAGTAGGAGGTAAAGCCTACCCAAGTATTCTAGAAGAGAGAAACTCTTGAGTCCTTACCATTGCTATGTAACATTTAAAGGCAAGAGGGCAGAACATCTGGGTTGTCCTGAGGGACTTGGAGAAGCCAAATACAATTCTCTAAAGTATCTCTATGCCAGCCCAGACAGAACAAACCAACAGCAATATCCAAACACCAACTGAGGCAAGGCAGGAAGCTGGGAATCAAGAGTTACAATTAAACTTCAACAGCACACAGAAGCTACGTACCTGGAAGCTGGAAGGAAAAAAATACAGCAAACTCTTATTTTACTAATATGGCAATGAAGAGTTTTTGCTGGGGAAGCAGAATAGTTCATTTTTTTGTTTGTTTGTTTTGTTTTGTTTTATTTTAATATACTATGACTCATTCAAGATGCTGAGCTTGACATGCATTGCAGAATTACTGAGGAAAATAACTCCATTTTGATAAAAGCTCTAAAATGGTCCCATCTTCTCTGATACAAATAGAGGATCTTCCAGAATGAGAACCAGCTCACTCAGCAGTAAGACAAGCAGTTCTATGTATGTAAATCCATTCCACCCTAACACGATGATCTTACAATCAGCTGAGCAGTGATCAGTTCCTTCTTCTTTCAACAGGTTCTGAAGCACTTAATTCTATAACAGAACACCTTTAAAAATTTGTCTAATAACCTTTTCCCTTTCTCATCTTCAGATTTTAAAAAACTGTGATATTTTTGGGAAAAAAAGTGAATGATAAATTATTAAGCTCTTCAAAATACATCACTTTTGCCTTCATTGTTAACTCACAACAAAAGAATCAAAAGTCATAGTACAAGTTCAGTAATTTCTGGAAACTAAATACCTAAGCAATCCAATTACCTTGGAGTCTTCTAAAGACTCTTGAAAAAGCAAACAGGAGTAATTTACACAGAAATGAAATATTCAAATGGATATTATAGAATATGAAAGTGTGTTACTATGCCATATAATTATAGAGCTACATGGTCCAAATATTTTTGACATGACTGTGAATTCAGTTTCCACATCCCTGATAAAACACTTCAGCACAGGAGCAGGATGTGTAACACCACTGATGTCAAAACACAAGTAATTAATCTTTACCTGCCTAGCTTTGGCAGTTTGCTGATAGTACACTTCTGCTTTTTGCTGAAAAGCTGTCATCTTATTATATTCAAATACTGTTAACAATGCAATTCTTGTTGTCTTCCCCTTCTTGTGGGCCTTGAAATACTGAATAGCATTTTACATCATTGCCAGGGATTGTCTACTGCTCAGTACACATCCTATGGCCAGAAAAAGTACTGAAACAAGATGAGTTTGAAGTAGCTTTTGCATCTGTGGCCAAAGACCTGCTCCATCCCTAGGGTAAGGTAACAGAACCTAGCAGAGCTCTACAGTTACAGTGGGCTACAATACCTTCCAATAAGCTACAAAAAGCCAGGGAGAAGCAGGGTAATACAGGTCCAATTCCCATCTTCTTTCCTGCCAACTGATGCTACAATATGCCCTTTATACCAGGGGCTGGAAAAAAACAATCCACAACAAAACCACTGAAGATTTTCCCTAAGATATCAGGTATTTTAGAAGCCAGACAGAAGGGATGAAACCTGAACAAATGAGTTAGATGAGCCTGTAGGTTAAAACCAGGCAAATAGACTCTAGATCAAGGAAATGTAAAAACCACATATAAAAACAGACTTAGCAGTCTAGGTTATGCAATGTTAGAATACAACATAAGTTAGTCTGCCTACTGTCATCCTTAATTAATTTGCCCTGAAGAACAGAGTTTATTGTCCAAGGCTTCACCAAGTTTCATCACTGGATTCCATAAGGACTTCTTTAAAAAATATGGAACACCATTGACAGCTGCAACAGACAGTACAAAACACTGAAGGAATTCTGGATGAACTGCTGGAAATAAAAATGTACAGCTCATGCTCTCCAGATCACCAATACATGGATATTTCACATTTTTAACTGCTTGCTCTCATTTTGAAAAGGTTTGGTGTCACAAAGTAAGCTCAAAGAAACAGATACATGGTGGACATTTAAATGTAATGTAGCAAACTGCCCAAGTCCCATCAAAAGCAGTATCTTGGCAAAGCTGTCTTACAGATGTCCTTTGAAAACAGAAAGGAAAAAACCAACCACTTCTTTGTTTTGTAAGCACTGCCTATTCCTGCAATCAGAACAGACAGGTTGGAGGGTGGGGAGGAGTACACAGAGAAAAGGGTCTCTCTTTTCAAGACAACAGGAAAACAGAATCTTAAAATTTGTAACCAGCACTGCCCAAGACCCAAAGAGGAACTCCCATCACTGTATAGCAAAGCAGCAATCTTACAAGTGAGTTCCAAAAGGAAGATATTTTCTTAATACCTGTAGCTGCAATCAGTAACAAGGAACAGCACACCACAGAGTCTCTCACCAAAACCTGCTTTTAAAATTAAACCAGATTCCCTGTCAGAAACTGCTAACTTCACATTCAATGGACCCCAAAAGGAAGAGTGGCTCATAGCAAGTTCTCCTCACATGCTTTCCAAATCCTCTTTCCCCAGCTCCTAATAGCAAATCTGTAGAGCATACTTAAAGATCCACTCAGCTTTAAACCTTACCAAAGTGATTACTCACTCACAATCATCTACCTTCTCTTCATTATACATGTTGTATCTTGTTGATACATGCAGTCCTAAAATTAAGCTAACCCTATTTATAATCAGCTGTTATAAAAACCCCAGAAAACCAAACCCAAGGAGACTGAACTTATTTTGTTTAAACCAGAACAGGAAGTCTCAAAAGAAAAACATTCAGTAAGCTAACTACTACATCCAAGAACATGTTTCACTCTCTATTACCATCCTTAGAATTGAAAAACTTTTAAGGAAGCAGCCACTTTGTGTAAGCCATCAAGGCACTCAAGGAAAAAAAAAAAAAAAAAAAAAAAAAGAAAAAAAAAAGGCAGGGCAATTATAACGTTATCAGTGGCAAGCAGAATACATAATTTTTGGAAAGGCACACTCAGAAACAGCAAAGCCATTACTGCTTTTATAACTTGACCAGTTTTCTAGCCTGATTAGTTTCAATTAACTGTGTAAATCAGGAAACATTTTTTTAAAATATCTACAAATCGAAGCCTAGGAAGAAGAAAAAATATTCTTACGTTCATAACACAAATAGCTCTTTACTTGTAAAGGAAGACATAAGGAACCAAATTCCCTTCCCTTATTACTATTTAAAAAGGTAAAATATATCTGGTAATCAAAAGGAGCTGCCCAAAAGAATTAGTGACCTAACTCCCCACAAAGCATGAAAACAGGAACTCTTAAGTTTTAGTTACTGAAACAGAAGGAACATGTATCTCTTACAAAAGAAAAATTAAAATATTTGACTCAAACGTCTGCAGCTCACAACCTAAGGAAGTAAAGAAACTGAATGAGTTCACTCATCAAACACTCAATTCCAGTTTATGAGGTAGTGATGCCTGGATGTTAGAGGGGCCATCCTCTCAGCCTGCAAACAGACTTTATGGCTCAACTTGAAGAAAAGAGGTGCAAAAGGAAGACACACTTTCACAGCCAAAAAAGGTTTAGAAAGTTAAGAGACTAAACCTTTTAGGGACTCAATGAGATAACGCAGAGGAAGATGTAAGTGTGTACTTCACTATTAGCAGAAGGAACTCATGAAGAAGAAACCCAGATGTTACAGGCAGACACACCGGTTTGTTATCTTCACCAGAACTTAAAAAAGTGAACGGGCGCCCGCACACAGGTTGGTGAAGGGCTGCTTTCCTCCTAACTTTGCACAGGAGGAAAGACAGGCTCATCCTCCCCTGTATGGACGGATGTGTCCAGCGGAAATTCTCTCTCGCTCTCCCTTTCCTTTAAGACACACTCACGCGTACTACGAGCCACGCTGCAGTGTAAAACTCACGGCAGAGTTGATATTCCCCACCACTACTGACAAGGAGGTGTGCGAGGGCAGACATGGCGTTTCCTCTCCTTCTACTACCCTGAACGCAATTCCACGGCGGGAGGGAGTAGAGAGGTAGCTGGGGGCGGGCAAGAGACAAACAAACAAACAAAACAAAAATTCCAACCTTTCTTCCCGCAAAACAAAAACCTTAAGCAAACCAAAACACCATCTCTCAGGGAAGGGCGCTCCGGGCCGGGGGAAGCGCCTCACAACACCCGCCGGGGAGGACGGCCCCCTGCCCGCTCGAGCGGCTGGATGTGGCTGCATTCACCGCCGCTGCTCGGCGAACGGCTCCTGACGGCTCCCTACCCACGGCGCCGGCCCAGAGGCGGAGGGACGCGGGATCCGGTTGGCCCCGCAGGCACCGCGGCCTATGGGGACGGAGGGGTTACTGCCCGCGCGGCGGCGATTGGGCCACACAGGCCCACTCGTGCACGCCCTCCCCGTCGCCCCGCGCCGCCAGCACCCACCTGCGCCATCCCCGGTGTCCCTGTCGCACCTTCGCGAGAGTAGGAAGGGGGAGGGAAAGGATGAGGACGAACTCCGCCGCTTCAGTAAAACCGTCCCCCACACCGCGCCGCTGCCGCCATCTTTAAACGCCTGCTCCGAGCCGCTCCAGGGCCCGCAGGCGGGACTCCGCGCTTTGCCAGCCAATCGCCTTCCCTGTCTCTTTCGTCAGGAATTTGAAATCTCGGCAGCCATTGGGTAAACGCCCTGGCATGTTAATCCGCTCTGCCAATGGCAGCGCGAAGGGCGCCCGCCCGCACAGGCCAAGGAGAGGGAGGCGGGACCGGGAGCGAGGCGGTGGGAGGGCGGGGTCCGCCATGACGGGAGCTGCGGCCGGCGGAGGGCAAACCCCTTTGTCTGCTGCCCGGGAAAGCTGGCGCCACGGGTGTTGAGTCCTGGAGAGGTCCCGAACCGGTCACACCGCCGGAGACAGCGCGCTATCCAGGACACCGTGAGGAGCGGTGCCGGAGGAGGTCGTTAAGTACAGCCGCTGAGGGGAAGGCGAGCGGGGAACTCCCGGTGTCGCTGGGGGAGCGGCCCGGCCTTTGAGGAGGCCTCTGCTTTCACCTTCCTCCTGCAGGCTCCGGGAACCACCCTTCCGAGGGGTGCTACGTGATGGAACCCAGCTGCGGTGGCACACGTGCGGGGCGGCACGTACCAGCGGGGCGGCCCTGAAGTGCGAGGGCAGTTGAGAGAATGGGGCCTGGCAGGATTCGTGCCTCATTCACTCTTATCAGTGTGCGAGATGTGAACGCCTGTGGTATGGGCTAAGGGGATTCTCTATGCTTTTTGTCTTTTCAGCTGCTCTTGTTTTAAAATAGAAAAAGCACAGCAGAAGGAAGGGTTGTTGGAAGTTAATGCCCTTTCCCAGAGCCGATGGAAGGACTGCTCAAAGCTGCTCCCATGACGTGCATCACTAGTTAGCTAAGTAAGACATAGCTTTTCCCTACAAACACTGCGTTATCCTTTTAAGCAGCACAACTGCAGCATTACACCTTCAAAACTCGTTTATTAATGTACCAAGCAGTTCAGCGAATAAGCCCCAAATCTGACTGTAAACACAATTCCTAAATAATTCTAGAAAACATCTTAGGCCATTTATGTAAAAGTTACTTATAAGGGGTTAATGAACAGTTGCTGTTTTAGTGCACTCTGTTATTTTATTAATTGCTTCCCCACTCAAGCAACAGCAGATTTTATTGATTCACTTAAATCCTATGTTTGCCTCTCTTGTCCTCTGTAATACTCATTTGTAATCAACAGACACAAAATACTATAATACATCAGTGGTTTTGTCACCTACAGTGCAATAGCATTTAACTAGGATAAACATCTTTGTTTGCTTTCACATGAAATTTTAGGACATGAGACTCTTCCTGATATTTTACTCATGACTGCAAGATCCTCAAATGAAGGAGTATTACTTTAATATTATTTGAAAGACCTCAGGTCTTTCATCTTTGTGTTTGACTTGACCAGCATATCTGATTATATGGCAGTAATTTATAGGACAATGTCATGGGGCTGTATCATCACATAATGATAAGGTTACTGCAAGTGGTTTGAATCTGAAAGTAGCTTCTAATTTCTAATTCCTTTTAAGAGGCTTTTACACTCAAGCCATTATTTGAGAGTGGTTATATAATTATGACTGCTTTTATTAATTTTATACCAACCACTTCAGAATGCATATTTAATAAATATCCATAGTTTGCAAAACAGCCATTTACATTAAGCTTCAACACTCAAAGCTGGGGACAAAATCTAATTATTAAATATAAAATTTAAGTTAATCTTGACATTTGCTATAAACTAGCTGTGTCACATCACCTCATAACTTCCTAGCATTCTGATAGTCCCTTTCAGAGGATATCTGAAAATGCAAGTGTCACAATTCATTTGCATCCAATTTATGTGAACTGAAACATTGCACTGAAACAGCACACTGCAGTTATTGGTTAAATTGTTTCAATGTATATAAACAGCAGCACTCAGAAGAGGCAAAACCAGTTTTTTTTTTATGTTGAGTTGGAGAGTGAAAGTCAGTGCATTGAAAGTGAAAAAAGTTAGTTTTTTCTATTGTGCACCTGTTTTCAGGGAATCGTAACAGTATGAACAGAATAACAGTATGAATTAAAACAGCTGATTCTTTGAAACACTGACATTACAAGGAGATAGACTTGTAAATTTCATTAGCAAAAGACTAACAATTGAGTAGAAAAACAATGGTTTCATAAAACCAATGTTAGAATAATTGTTAAATGTTTAATCAAGAAGACCTATGTGACCTTTGGAGAATAAATTCTAATCTGCCATGTCTGACAAGTGGCAAATTCACCTGAAAAATTTGATCACCTGGACTTCTACCAAAATGCCTACTAAATGTGCATAAAACCCTTACCTTCCAACCAGGGTCTTGAATTAGAAGTGTGCAGGTCCATCCACAGAATGCAATAAGGATTTTCAACAGCATCATGCAAAAAAGACAAAAATCAGTTCCTAATGATGAGATTCTCACATGGGCTGGACAGAAGTAATTGTTCTCAACACAAAATACAGAAAACAAATCTGTATGGGAAACAGCTGCCAGCTTCTAGTAAAGTTAACAGGCTGCATTAATCAGAATGAAAATTAGGTGGAGCCAATGTCTTTTTCATATTCTTAGATACACTGTCAGTAACATAACTAACTCCTTACTAACCTAACCTCTGTCAGTCATAGCTGAAAGCCATGGAAAGCTGACAAAAGGACCCCCTGAACAAGCTTAGATCAAGCCTCTAATCTCAAGAGAGGTGGCTGATAGCAACTAAAGGTAATCAGAGCAGACACATCCTTTGGCTCAAGGGGATTATTCATCTCACACTGGGCATACATGCTGCTTTAAGGAAATGAAACTGCATTGTTTACAGAAACACATCTTTATGTCAGAGAAACTTCAGCCAATTTCAGATTGCTGTTAGGATTTTGTCCAAGCAACACCATCTTTACAAAAATGTCTGCCTTAAATTGGAGTATCATGACTAAAAGGTCAAATAAAAAGTCTCAACTCCTCCTTGTTACAGCCCACAAAAATTTATGGTGTAAAATTTACAAGGCGCTTAGAATTTCAAATTTACAGCTGCACTTTAAGTATGGGAAATGTGCAATTCTAACCAGCAGGAGAGCATTTGCTCCACATTCATTTAACCTACCTTTAACCAATTTGGCTTAATCACCCTTCTATGTTTTTTTGTTTGTTTCCATAGTTCATTTGCTTTTTGCATTTATTTTAAAAAAAGATATCCCAAAGTTTGGATTATAAAAAGATGTAGATGTATTTAACTAGGTGACCTTTACATTAGCAACTGGTCACCTAGAAGTAACATCCAATGCAATTGCCATTGCATATGGGTTGGTGCTATTGTACTGTGACTGAGGCTGCCCTGGCTTGTCTCAATACACAGAATAGATTTGGCCCTGGGGATGAAAATCCTGCATTATTAAAAACACTCAATTTATCTATATCAATATTGGAGAAAAAAAACCCACAAGATTCACGTGGGACAGAACACTGGTCTTCATACTTTGCTTTCTATAGGCCCTTTAATCCAAACAGTTAAAAGCATTCTTATAGTAGAGATAATATTTAGCTGCTATTTGTAAAAATAAACTTAAGCATAAAAAAAAAATCCCAAATCCTGAGCCATCCTGTGGGTGCTTTCACATCACACATCTCTATTGTATGCTACTGTTCAGTTGTTAAACTACCCTTGCAAGTCAATCTTGAGTAGTTTTCAAGAGCTACAGTGGTACTCCCTGAACAGCTACTTTGGAGATTCTGAGTGCTGCTAAACTTCTCTAGAGAGTGACTTCTGTTGAATGGCATTTTTTCTTGTGAAACATCATACATCATGACACTTCCAATTCAAACCTGTGATAACCAAGCATACATTGGCATTCCACTGGACTGCTGTGAACTACAGCTAAGAAATTTGCTCCTGTTGTTTAGTTTTATCAACAATACATACTGCTGGTGGCATGCAGACATGAATCAGGAGCATAATCTTTGGCTGCCAAAAAAACAAGTGTAGTTGCAGTTCTATGAGCAAAACCATAAATGTCATTACCTTTGTTTTCCCCAACAGAGGCAAAATAAGTTACAGTTCTGAAAGCACAATTGTGCTGGTACGGCTGTTTTTTATGAGCTGCCATTCTAGGATTTCTTTGCCAGGCTAAACACAATGCTTACTGTACCAAGGGTGTACTCAAGCTTGACTAGCACAATATATTGCTAAAGAGAAAAAGAAAAAAAAAAAATCTGCAACTGCCATATTGCTAGGATACTGATACAACACACATCTAGCACATGCTAGATCTGTAAGTAAAGCAGACCAAAGAAGCAGATTTATGCAGCAGAATAATTGGTGCCAAGTACTGAATCTCTATGTTTTGTGGATTTCAGACAGTTTTTCTTCAGCTGAATCACATTTAGCACATTCCTGAAGCACATCTACCAGTTCCATTCCATCTGAAACCAGTCCAGTACCTGTGGTCTGAGGTTGCCCTGAAGTAGCCATGGCACAGTAATGAGGAACTGTAAGGAAAATAATGTAAGGGCACTACTAATCAGTACTAATGTAGGCTCATCTCTCTCTCTGAAAGGACAGCAAATTCCTCTCTAAATGCCAGCCATTCAAGTGAGATACAACAAAGAGATGGATAAAAGCATTTGACCAAGACCTTGGCTATATGATTATTTCCAGTGGCTACTCCCAGCAGAGCTTGTACAGACAGAGAATACAACTCTCTCTCTCTCTCATTCACTTTTTTTCTTGGAAGAGCACATTCTTTTAACAAGAGGCAGAAGATTCAATTACTGAATACTAATTATGTCACACCACAAGACAAGCTACTGTCTCCACATACTCTCCAGTTTATTATTTCATCTATCTTAATGCCTGAAAAAGATGAGGTGGTTTCCTTCACTGAACAGAAGCAATCAATGTATTTACACAGCCTGGTGGGTTACTGACCACTGCTGGGGCTGGCACATCAGATGAGATGCCATTTAAAACACTTCCTCTTGTCACCAGAGGCAAGCTTCTGCATTACTAGGCACTGTCATTTCTCAAAGACTAAAAAACAAGCTCTTAAAGTTTCATAAAACCAGTTCAGTTCCAGAACACTGTTACTAAGGCTATTTAAGCATAGAATGATCATCAACATTGTTCTGGAGCCCTAAAAATTCAGAGCAAGTTAACTGAGGACTAAGTACAGTTTTAAGTGCTCATGTAACAGATAATCTTATACATTTGTTTTGAATTCTTTGTTGTTACTATTACATAAATATAACTGCAGAGGCCAAGAATATATACATAATTATATTTCAGTGTATATATTTCAATATATACATAATTATATTACATAATTATATTTCATATTAGCTGTCAAAGATAAAAAAAGGTATTCTTCATAAAGTAATAATTTCTGTGCTATTAAAAATAATTTAAAGAAACTCAAATCCCATACCTATGAAATGGGCATAGCTTCAGAGGAAGCTTTATAATCTGTGCAAAGTAATTGTTCTGCTTTGGGGGGTTTTGTTGGTTTTGGTTTTTTTGATCAAAAGAACACATCACTGGATACTGTTTCCAGCTCAGACCCTTCATGTGCATTTTTTATGTCTTAGGGAAAAAAAAAAAAACAGAACAAAACCATTTTGCCTGTTGAGACAAATATTTAAAAATGCACATACTCCAGTTTTAATAATTTACTAAATATCAGGTTGAATGATCATGTTAAGACACAAGGAAAGAAAATAATAAAACACAGAACAAGATGGAAATTAAATGCATGCTTCAAAAGGTGCCATTTTTGCCAAGATATTCAGAATACGGAGGCTATTTTGTTTTACTTGTTAAACCTAATGCCTCCAACTGAAGTCACTTTCAAGTATTCTTGAACTTTGCTTGTCCTTTATCTTACCTTTGTGTTATAAACACTTAAAAATACACACTAGGAATACATTACAGAATTGTCTATGTAGAGAATGGTAAAACTGGCTCTGACACAGCTCCATCATTTTTTATAAGCAAGAATATGCCAGTTCCTCTTCCTTATTGGATTGCTTGGTACATTCTGGTATTAAGATTTGAAGGATCCACTCCAGCCTGCTAGGAAGAAAGCAAATTCCAAGTACCTTGAGATCACAGAAGGAAGAGACATGTTTGAAATGTTGTTGGTTGTTGTTGTTCAGTGTTTGAGAAGCTTTGTGTTTTCTACCTGATCTTCCTGTGCTTGGAGTGCACTCTTGCCAGGGGTAGTAATAAGAGGACACTTGCTTTTGGGAGGGGATACATACTTGTCCCCTCAAATGACAGCACATTTCAGAGAATTAATCAGTGACACTTAGTCTGGGAACATTCCAGTCAATACATTCAGTTTAGTAACCTGAAAAACAAAGCAAAATACCCCCAAACCTGGATAATTAGCTTCAAAGAAATATTTCCCAGTTTCTTACCCTGATAAGGTAAGTATAAGCATGCAACAGCACAGCATTAAAAAAAACCAACACAGAACACAATAAAAAAAATATATATACATATATATATATATAAATATGTATATGAGCAAACTTAGTAAAATGCTATGTAAGAATTTCCTGTGTTTTCCTTTACATTCTTTAAAACTGATATTTAAAACCCCATTTTAAAAAACACTTGAAAAACCCCAACTTTCTTTGTTAACTTTAACTACAGTTTAGTTTTCCCAGTGGATTAATTGCAAATACAATTAGCACACAGTAAATTATGCATTTCATGAATACGTGATCATTTCTATGGACAGGCACCATTTGCTGATATCTGCATTGCAGTCCTGATCCTGGTTCCACTGAAGCCAATGATAAAACTCTCATAAGCTTCAGAAGAAGTTAAAAAAAGATAGTTTTATTATCCTGACATAATAAAAAAAAAAAAACATTAGAAGTTTTAGTTCCTTACTGTTTATTTTAATTGTCAGAATAAGCAAATCCCAGAGTTAGAATTTTAATTCAAGGGAAAATATACTATCATCTGCTGTTTCATCTAAGCTCTGACTTGTTTTTCTTTTGCCTGTACATAAAAAACAGAATACATTTTCATTACACAACAACTATAAAACACAAGGTTTTAAAATGCTTTTAGCAAGAAATGGCATGCAAGCATTTTGCTTGCCATTTGCATAATGTTTTCAAAAACAATGTCTTGTTCAAATATACACTTGATTTTTTTAAGATACAAAGAAGTTTGACATGCAAGCTCTCACTAAGAGCAAGACATCAAAACTAAGTTTTGTTTTTAAATATGCAGTTGTTAAATTCAATTTTTAAATAGCTAAGGCTATTTCTATGCATCTGAAAGTAACAATAACATTTTTATTCATACAATTATATGGTCTAAACAGCCATCAAAAAATAAAGGGCTAACTATTTCCTACAGCTCTGAAAAACAGCCCAGAAAACCCCAGAATTTGAAACCATCTACAACTTGACAAGACTGTCTTGATGGTCTTACAATTGAAGTGGTTAAAAATGTCACTTCTATAGTGCTGAATGAGAATCTGTGACTAGCTCTGCAAGCAGTCCTGGTATTTAGAAGCCATTTAAATATGCAAATACTAAGGAAATAGCTGACTAAATGCTGCTTTAGCATCTCCTGGCAATTAGAAATCTCAGAATGGCCTTTCACAGCACTTTAATGGCAAGTCCAGTGCACTGCTTCCTCCACTACAAACACACACACACAGACACACACACAGACACCCTCCTAACATGAATGCTTCTAAACACACAAGCTTGAGTACAGGGAACACTTGCTCAGAGTATCTTGCTATTACATAATAATTAATAATCAGAGGCTTGTAAAAAGAAAACATTTGGCATATATACAGGAAAAAATTGCAGTGACCCATCACTGACTTAATATTCAGCATTCAAAATAAGCCCAAACAGAACATAAGTAGCAGCAAAATAAGAGTTTTAAAATATCTTCGTATTAGTTAGAATCTGGCACTGAATAATTGCAAAAAGCATGCATTTAAATAGCTTTTTAATTCACAGACATTAAAACATACAAAATATCCAACTTTTTCATCAATTTAAAGATTGCAGTCATGTCACCTTAAAACAAATAGTTTTTTCTACTAAAAATCTATAAGCAGCCACTCCAGATTTGGACATATCAACAGAGAAATTAAGCCAGAATTGCATATTCATATGTAGCCTGTTTGCAAACAAGACACCTATTCCTTACCTGCCTGCTGAGGAAGAAAAGAAAAACAATATTGCCAGTTAGACTATCAGGAAACAGGATGGCACACAGTTTTATTCCCAAAGATAAGCAGGTCTGTTCCTATAATTTTTTTTAGTTTCTACTGAGTAAAGCTGAGCAGAGACTGAACTTAATTTCCCATCTACTCTCAAATCAAGTTTAGAAATAAATATATTGCTGTTCTATCTATAAGAAAACAAAGGTAAAGAATCCTCCCCTGCTCTGCTCTCTGCAGACAGATCACTGAACCATGGCTCTGCTGAAAAGTTTAATGTTACTAAAGCACTTAATGCTACAAAGATTTCATACATTCATTTAAAGCACATTGGCATCAGCTATACAATCTTAAAATCTTTTGCTGGAGGGAAAGCAAAATGTGGCAAAACCTTTAGGTAGAACAATAAGAGCAGCAGTTTCCCCTCCTCTGAAATGAAAACATTCTTAAGAGTCTACTTAAAATATCTTAAAAAAACAAAACAAAAAACCACCAAAACCTAAAATCACCCACAAGAAAGCAATGATGCTGCCTTGGGCAAAGACAGCCTTGTCCTGGAGGCAGGGTGATATTTAAAAATATTTTTCTGATCACAAGTTGCTACTTGATGTAGAAACAGTTTCTTCTTTTGGTTTTATCCAACAGAGTTGTGACCCTGACAGGGTACGCTACCAGTTTATTTAAACTTCTGCTTTCCTTGTGATTTTCAGCTTGTGGAGGCTGGCACAAAACATTTATTGAAGCTTCATGGCTTGTTATCTCATTGCTTTTATTACAAACCATTCACATGGAAAGTTGTTAAGTGTGCAGTTTGAATTCATAGGTGCTTGTTTTCCACTGGTTGACATCTTCATTGATCATGTTCCTCTCTGTGAAAGTAACCTGTCCTTCTGAATCAATGAGAACCACGGTGTTAGTCCTGAAACAACAGAAGGGCAGAAGGTTAAGACATGAATCCATTATATAAATTTGCAGGGTCCCATTCCACATCCCTGAAGGTTTTAGCACATTTTTTGTCTTCTCTACCACACCATAACCACACTAGCAGGGCAGAAGTCATCCTGGCAAGTTGAAATGGACATTTCAGTCCGTTCTTCTCTCACCTCCACTGCTCTGACTCTTTGTTGCACTTGCCAAAGCTGACATAGCTTTTTTTGGCAAATAAGATGCACTGCATTATTCTATTACATTCTTGGTAGAACAGCTTAAAATACTCATCAATAGCAAAACTAAGACATGAGCCTACTGAGCAAGGAAATACTTGACTGAATCATACTCGACTGATATCTGAGCAAATTTAAAGCAGTTACTACAGAATGAAAACTTATAGTAGTACTATTCTTATTTGAGATATGCTTTATCCAGTGCACATCTATGACTGACTATGAATTTTTTACCTTGTTCCATAACCTGGGCAACGAACACATATAGCTGCATACTTGTTCAGTATGGGACGTATGTAATCCTTCCCTTGGTCTTCAATGGCAGGGTCTGGTAATTGACTGAAAAAAAAGTAGCAAAGTAATAATAAAAAAATAACTTAGTTCTACCATATTAACACATTCATCCTTCTGGAGCCAAGCTGGATTGACTGAGCAGTTGATAAGTAATCACTTTTCAAGAAGTACAAAAGTGTGAATTGGGTTCAAAACTAAAGTTTGAGGAAAACCAAAGATGAAACAGCTTGTAAGCTCTTTCCCATAGATATTTTTTCAGGGTCTTGAACTTTTGTCTCACTTAAAGAATTTTTCTCATATATTGACAAGTTTTTCACTTTCCCTGTTTGTCTCTTTTTGTACAGTGGTTTCAATTAAAACATTTGAGGCACATGCCATAGAAGAACATTTTTCCAGTTAGACTCCAGGAGTTATTTGTATATCACAGAAAGGACTCTCTGCTTCCTCCAATCTTGTTTGGAATATCTGGAATATTCCTAGGACAATATTTAAAATAAAACTTGTGAAGATGCAACAGAAGAAAATTAGTTTGTGCCCAAATTTCTTGACATTTTCCTGTCAAAACTTGAAAAGTATTTAGAAACATTATATTACAAAGCATATCATTTATAGTAATTAAACCAGTATCACAGTAACCACAGAGGTTACTGAAGCAACCCTACAATCCCTGACTTTGCACTCCTGTCACCAGAATGTATTGTCAAATGCTAGCCTTAAGTACAGCTTCTTATTTCTGTAATTAAAGATTCCAATTTTATATTTCAAAGTAAATTTAGCTATTATTACAGTAGGTTTTTGGCTTTGATTTTTAAGCTTCTTCCACCTTCAACAATAATCCCATTTCTGCCTCCTAGCAAAGCACCACTTGTACATAGAAAATAAAAATAATTCAGCAGCATATCAGCTCTACAGTGCATTTTGGGGAAGAGGGCAGAACAAAACAGACAGATCAAGTCAAACCCATTTTCAGAGCTTACCCTGATCTGTAGAGGAGACTGTGCAATTTGTTATCTGTAACTGACCTTTACATTTAACTGGAATAATTTTCTTTTTTGTTGTGGTAGAGAGAGGACCTGCGAGTGTTTCGGGGAGAAGCAAGAGTGGGTGTAACTCTAGTGTGAAAAGAGCAGCTAAGCTCTGCTCACTCCTGTCTGGCCATATGGCTGAATCATACCACAGTGAAACAGAGCAGGCACACAGCAGGGCCCTTCAGCCCGTGAGAACTGTCAGCTTCTATTTCATACTCCACCACCGACCATTGTACCCACTTAATTCCTGTAACACATACAAAGTGATCATAAAGTAATATGCAATAAGATAACCTAAGGAAGTTCAAAGCCAGTGCATATCCATGTGTTCATATTCATTATGAAAAGATCATTTCATCTTGAAGTGTGCTCTTTGAAAGGATTATAGCCTTAGTTTTAAATATTGCCTTTTGTAAGTAAATATTTCCACTTTATAGTCAGATAATTTCAGAGGGGATCATACTGATTTTCTACTGAACATTAATTTGGAGTATACTCTATAATTCTGTCTTTTCACTACAAAAAGGTAAAGTATAACAATTTTTTTGAAAAATCACTTGATCTGATATCAGATGAAAAAAGTAATTAAGACACCTTAGCAGACTCCCCAGTTACTACTCATTGCTCAGATAGAGTTGTTTTTAAATAAACATTTATTTTGAACCACTAAAAACTGCCACAGAAATGAATGTTGGCATTAGAATTGACCAATAAAGTTAAGAAACTGGATCTGTATACCAGCCACAGTTTTGTTCCAACACACATCACTCCCTAGGCAGGTAAAAGTCAGGCTAAACATGGAAGTTACTGGACAGTCAGCAATTAATTTAGACAACAGCACCATCTTTAAACATGCAGACATGGAGCAGGGTAAACAGTATCAATTGCCTTGACTACTAAACATCTACCTTACTGGCTCAGGTGAAGCCAGCAGTGAGTGAGGAACCTTACTGAGATACTCAAACTCATCCCTTGGGAACTTGCTTGACCACAGGCCTACAGGTGACCTGTGCAAAAACTCCTTCATCTCTTTTGCCCATTTAGCCCAAAATAATTGTACTTTTGAGGAAGGCAGCTGGTTCTACTTAAAAAATTGTTTGCTTCTCCAGTCTCTGTCTGTTCTGGGTAGCAATAGGTAGCACCTACTAACACAAACCTGCACGTGTAAACCAGTACTTACTCTGTGTGCAGTAGGAGCCTCCACAAAGCTTACAGCAAGTAACTTGCACATCCCTTGTCTTGCACTCATCACCCTTACTAAGAGAAGTGAAATCATTAAAAAGAAAAGGGCCCAGAGAAATCAGTGTACAGTCTATGAGTACCAAGACTGCAGTGATAATGTTTATTGTGTCTGCTGCTTGAAAATCAGTATCTTTGGAAGTCAAACTCTGACACGAGAAAGAACACTAATCCTGCCTTTCATTACCCAACTTTAGTTGATTAATCTAAGGCAAAAGTTTCTTTTCCATCAAAATAGCTTCTACATGCAAATTTTAAACTAGTTATATTGCATTTCAACTAAACTCTGTCTGTCATGTTCTTACGGCTCTTGATTATTCATCACTGTAAGAAGCTCCTGCACCAAGTCTTCTTTGGTAAGGTCTTGACTTCTCTTGACCACTTCTGTGAAAAGCTGCTTCCCATACTGAAGTTTCTTCCATGGTGTATCCAACAAAGAATTACTCAGTCCATATATTCCTACATATACATACAAAAAATCCAAACAACCTAATAAGTTCTGAAGCAAAGAAAATTAACTTGTGTACTGTACAAAAAATAGCTTTACAATTATATTATCCCACACAATCTGAGGGACTATATATGTTATTGAAAGATAATTCTTGAACAGCTAAATTACTGGAGCAATATAGCTACACTGTGACTCTCTTAAAATAACCAAGAGCAATATTCAGACCTCTCTGATAAAAACCTACCAGGATTTAGGAAAACAGGTTCTGGTTCTCCTTTGTTTCCATAGTAGCAAATCACATCTCCTTTGGTGGTACTGAAAAATATAAATGGGAATTTCTTCTTGAAAAACCATCAGCTTCTATATTTGATTATGCTCTAATTTCATGTGATCTTCAAACCCAGCAAGATGCTTCTCCCACTGTTATTACTATGATACCAGACCCCAGAGATTAATATATGAGTTCTATTACTCTTCCTCTCAAAATACTGTGCTAGCTGTACCACTGTTGAACAGCACCACTAGAATTTTTAAACATACCTGTAATGAAGTTCAGTAAAGCCCCAGAACTACTGCATGGAAAGCAGCAGGGTTTAATGACAAAAAATTTGTACCACTTTGGGTAACTGGATATTTAGTTACTTGGGTAAAAGGGACATGTTAAAACAAAAGGACAATTCATCAGACCAAGTAACATTTCCCCATCACCTCTTTTGAATAGCTACTGGATTCTAAGAGGCTGACTACTGTTCTACCTAGCAGACAATTTTTTATGCTCACTTATGGCAAGTTACAATTTGAACTTCCATACCTGGGCACTCCTTGGTGTACAAACAAGTTCCAAATTAAAATTTACACTGCAAAAAAGGCATAGTTTGTCTATGAGCAGGTACACGCAGCAATCAAAGCAACAGCTTTTTTTCCACTGAACACACATTTTCTTGGTTGAATAAGCTTAAGTATTAGAAATAACTTATTGGAAGAACAGGAAAAAGATCTAATGAAATACTAGCCTATTATGCTAGTTCAGCATTTTTATTGTTGCCAGCATATTTGTCTGCTGCAGTATTTGTAAGAGAAAAATAATCAAAAGGTGTATTTCCTGAAATTATTTTGATGGTCAAGTCATATACAATAAGAAGTCTTTGACTCTTCTTCTAATCATTAGCTCCTTGAGTTAAATTACTGAGATATTTTGCATTTAAGCTAGGTGGACATTAATCCCCATTTGTAAAACTTCAGATCCAAGACCCCCATACATTCATCTCTTAATTGGATTCTACCAGGTTTTCCAGGAGACAGGAAAAACATAAGCCAGAGAAGTTAAGGCCTTACTTTTTTGGCTGCAAACACTAAGCTACATACTTGAGATGCCTAGGACCTTATAGGAGTAAAAAAGGAATGGAATTCAAAGGCTCTGTGGACCTTTCATAAGATCTGGGTGTCTAAGTTCAGTTATTCAAAATCCAAAACCTCTGAAAACAGGGAAACATTAATCCTCTTGCTCAAAGGATGTTATGGTCCTTGCAAAGCCTCACACAAACACAGTCTAGACCCAGACTGAAAACTGAAGAGATGTTTACTCGACTGCTTTAAGTCCTTGTTTATTAATTTTAGGTTAGGGCTGGTTGGCTGTTTTAGCAGTGTCAGGTCTTTCTTCTCCTCAGCATTCTTTAGATGATCTTTATGGCCAGTTAATGGGGAGCATAAAGCAATGCCAAGGTGTATGATGCACATCTATTGCAGCTGGGGTTACACACCTTCCTACAAGCCTGGTTCTGATTGGTACATCTAGAGCTGGCACACAGTAAGAATACTGGAACAGATCCCTTGGCAGTCAGAAAAGGAGGGTGCTGAGCTGAGCTGTCATTAAGAGACCTGTTCAACTTCTTGGCCCAGGTCACATGCTAGGATAGAAGAAGTCATTTACTTATCAGAGCCCACTGGCACACTGCATTTTCCATCAATGAGGACAGAGAAAAAGCAATGTGCAAGCAAGGTATTTTAGGTCACCTCAAGCTGCTAAACTGGTTTGAGCAAACTATATATATATATTGTATCTCAAAAGCAAGGAATACTTGGAAAAATATAATGCATAAATAAAGTCCAGTTGGAATTAATATGATGCAGATAATAACTAAGCCTGGGGAGAACAAATAAACTGAAATTTAAAAACAGAAAAAAAAACCCAGGCTGCTAATGGCCTATTTTAAAATTACCAGTTGGGTCATTAAAAAAAACCTAGAACTACAATAGCAATTATAAATGTACTACAAGCACTGTATATTAGCAAATAAAGAGAAACTTAGTAAGATTGTTATGTGTTTTTTCTCAGTCAAGATACCAGCAGTTATCCAAACTATTTTATTGGTGCATTAAATGTCTTTTCAAGTTGTCTAACCTGTGTACTATAGAAAGTCTATGAGAAGAGCAGATCACAGGAACTGTTATCACCTGAGGTCTCAAAAGACAGTTTTATATGGAATGGTAGATAAATGGCCCAGGCAAGCCCTTGCACACAATTGAAAGACAAGACCTGTCATAAAGGAGACCACATGCTGAATAAGTAGGCACTACTGAGTTCTTCTAGCAATGGCTTTTTATGTGAAAGAATATCATCATCTGGCATCTGTTCAGATCCTTGTGACTGATAAATTTAGTAACAAGTTTACTCTGAGTTTACTCAGAGTTTAACAAAAAGATAGGGAATACATATAAACTGCAGTCACTAATTCAGGACATCTGTAGCTCATTGTTTCTATATCCCACATTCCCCCAGATGTGTGTGTTCTGTCAGAAGACTGCTGCTGTCTTCTGTCAGAAGACTGAAGCCCTCAGTGAGGCTTCTGAAGTGGGGATACTCCCAAAATCCAGTTCAGTGTGCCAGTCAGCTACTCCTTTTATCACTTGGCTCTGCCTATTCTTTTCCTACTGTTTGCAGATACCCATTACTGAACATAAAAGCAGAAGCCAAGAATTAAAAAAAAAAAAAAAAAAAAAAATAATCACCATAAGCTTGATTAGAGCAATAGCCTCAATCTCCTGGCCTGGACTCAGATTCTCTTTCCTCCCAGCTTTAGAACTACAGATATCAATTTCATTAGAGAAGTAATAAAGGCATTATTAAAGTGATTACAATAAAACCCAGCAGACTTTTAAATTCCAGCCATAGCTGACAGAAGAAAGAGAACTAAAACAACATAAAAATTTATGCTCTTAGATACATCATTCTGTATGTAAGCAATACTAAATATTCTAGGCAGCATGACAACTTGCCCATCTACATTCTTTCCACACCAGCAGTCTGACCCTATCTCAGTTTTCACTGGAAAGGCTCCTAAATCTCATCTCAGGAGAGCAATCAAACCCCCCCATGTGGCCTTGTCTTGATAACCATACTGAATGAGAAAGCCCTTATTTCTAGAACATGATCACATTGTCCAGGTATTTTAATCTTATGAGGCCCTGCACTGTCAACACTTAACTCTTCTCCCAAATAACTGTCCTTCAGTTTGCTTTTTTAAATTACTAATAATGTTGCTACATAACTAACCAACTGTAGATTTCCATATTAAAACAAAAAAATATGCAGGCTACGTACATTTATATACAAGCACATTTACTTTATTAACATATATTTTTATTAACATATATTTTATATTTTTGTATATATCCATTCCAACTCACACACACACACCAACCCCATTGTACTGGAGATCTGCAGCTTCAATTGGAACTCAGTTCTATCCATCATCACACTAAGGAAAAACTTACTATTAACCACAGTTCACTCTCCACATTAGAACATGAAGAATTTATTTTAGCACATAATCTCTATTTTCAATGCATTACCAAATCAGTCAATGCAAGTGATCAAGTTTACTACACTCAACTAGAGGGACTGAAAACTGCCTGTCACAGGGGAAACCAGAAAAGCTTTTCCTATAAGCCTCTCTCTGCAGCTCCCTCCAGCAGACTTACTTTGTAAGGAACAATTCATCTATTCCTCATGGAGGAAGTGATTCATTCCCATTACACAGGGATCTTATTGCACATAAACAAAATGGGCTCTGACTGACACCCTGTCAGAGACTCTAAACTTGCTGGCAGTGTGACAAGAAGGTGTCCTTCCAGCTTGTCCTGCAGGACAGTCTGTATTACACACTTTGCAGTGTGGCACACCAGCAAGATGCTGCTGCAACAGCCCTGACACAAGTTTGAGACACCCCAAAGTCTGAGCAACTGTAGCAACAAGATTTGTGGGCATAAACACAGGCTTTCCCAAGACAAAAATGCTGTTGTGATCACCAACACAAGATTCTCACTATTGCTTCAGGTATTATCACAATGGGAGAAAGAAGGAAAACTGCTCTGAATCCCAGGCAGACATTTTCTTAGAGACAAGTTGAGTCCAGCTTCCAATAACCTTGTTCCTTTCTAACCAGACCCACTGGTATCACAACTGTAGGAGTAGCAACACTGTCTTCTTAAACACAAATTTTGCAGCCACATAGTACTCCAAATAGACACCATTTGACATATGTCATACATTCAACATGAAAGTACAGTTAGCATAATGAGTAAGTATTCATGATGCTCATGCTTGGAAGGTACAGTAAGATGATAAACTGCAGGAATTAAAAAATTTAAAGCACTAAGTATAATAAGAATACTGTGTAGGAAAGTAAAGAAATTAATAGAGTTTAAATGGACATCATGAGATGTCACGGAACAAATAGATTACACTCAAAGTGTCAAAACCCAGGCATATTTAAAATAGGAGACACACAAAGCTGTGGAAATAAAAAAGATTTTACAACAGTTATGGTGGTTTCCAGCTTTCCTCCCCAAATCATTGCACCTGTATTATCTACCACACTGTCATCATAATAAGAGACAGAGAAGATAAATTATTTTCCTGAAATGTATATCAGAAAACTCAAACAATGTAAATCTCCCTAAATGTGCTGTTTACATTCAGCAATATTGTGTGCTTGGATACACCACTCTCCAGCACTGCTTCATTTACACTTTCAATTTGAGTTTCCCCTCCATTTCACACCATTCTTAGCAGAGCAAATTACTATTTGTTATTAACAAAACAGAAGAGCATATTAGGAATAGTCTTCAATCTTTTCTTTGAGTAGTAACATGGCCCAACAAAATAGCATCAACTACATTAACATCTTCTATTTACATGGGAAGTAGCTTCCATTTATGCACTACATTTCTTTCAGGAGTACTTCTAATTTCCTAAGATGACAAGTTTACATATCTTATAGAAATTGCTCTGCATCATTAGCTTGCCAACAATTTTGTTTCATGAGAGCATCCAAGTCTAAGGACACATCAAAATGCAGAAGTTAATCAACACATACAGCTTTCAGAGAGGTATTCAGCATGGAATTATTACCTGCATCACCACAGAGAGACTATTCAATTGACCACACAATTCCCTAACAGCCCAGCAAGGAGGAATAAACAAACAAAACCAACACAAATGATTGCCTTACCAAATTATGTCAATTGAAGCAACTTGACTGTCATTACACTAGGAACCATTATGACTATTCTATTTACCTAAAGTAGACCAAAAAAACCCTCAAACCTACTTACTGCTTGCCAGGTCACACTTTGAATAGCTCATTTGCTTGAAAACATAAGACCATTTCTTCTGCTCTTTTCAGACTAAACTTCTAGAAACATAACTTATATGCTTATTTCCAAGCAGGCATACCAAATAGAAGCACAGTCCTGATAAATTCTTAGGTGGCATATCTGGCTTCTTGAATTAATCCTTCTAGCCTTCGATTACCTGTAAGAGTTTCATTTTGTTTTCCCATTATATCATAGCAAATTAAAACTGAAAACCAATAGCCATGCAGAATTGAAATAAAGAAATAAAGGTGTTCCTTAAAAAAAAACAAAAAAACAAAAAAACAAAACCAAAAAAAGACAAAATGCTTGCAGGTACATGGGAGAGTAGGGAAGAAATTACTTCTGAGTCTGAACAACCAGCAGTAGGTGGTTTAATATAGAAAGTAAAAAATGTAAACACAAGGCCAGTTAGTGATAAGATGTTAGAAATTATTTTCACTGACAATGGTAAACACCATGATCTTCTTTCCCAGAAGCATACATAAAATCTGAGTGGGAGAAGAGAACCTGATGGTGCAGGGTCTAAAAAGATTAATGCTTCTGCAGAAAGTGTGCCAAAGCACCAGCGTGCTCTTGGCAATTTATACCTCCTTGTGGTCACAAAGTATGCACCTAACTGGGAACTGACACATATCCTGGAGATGACTAAGCCCTGGATTTTTTTTCTGAATCAGCATAATGCAAAAAAAAAAAAAAATAAAAATCAGCATATTATATACTTGTGTGCACACAGATTCATATGCAGTGGAAAGTACTGTGCCAGCCACATTGACTATAGTCACGCATCAAAGGTCCTTTTTTCAATTGCAGAAACTTGATGTTAAGGTATTTGTTATCTGCCAATTTATTTTAATGTTTTATGCAGTCACTCTGATAAGAATAATAGTTTGAAAGCTTTTGGTTGTTCCCACCCTGCCACAGCATGCCACCTCCCAGAGAAAAAAGTTTGAGAAATTACAGAGCCAAAATTTTCTTTGCTCCAAAACACAAGGCACAGAACCTCCATGGTAATGACTATGGACTATTAGAGAAAGAGTCACAGAAGTTTTGCAGGCAACAATAATGATTAGAACACAAGACAGTCCTCCATTGAGGACTATCTCAATGGACTGAAAGATGAAAAAAATAAACAAAATTATGTCTCGAGTAGCATCAGGACCTTACATGATCCTTAGCAAAAAAAGAAGATGTCTAGGTTTATTTTGTGACAGATTTCTCTGCTAAGAAGTATAAATACATCACTGCTATTGTCTCCATTTGACATTTGAACTGTGATGTTTTGTAGACTTACTTCAAATCAGCTGCTAATAAATTAAATCCATTGTAAAGATGCCCTTCTACTGAAACTTTCTTCAAGTAAGAGTAGCTGTCCAGATCTGCAGTCAAGAAGTTTGTTACAAGAGCACCTAAGAAAGAGAAGTACATAGAGCAACTGTGGATGTGAACTCACTATCCTGACAGGCTTGGTAAAGCAAACAGCAAGACACAAGATTTCTGCTCTCAACAGGGTGTAACAGATTAAAAAAAAAAAAAAAAAAAGCCCCTAACAAGCTAATCAACCAGACAGGCTTTGAAAGTCATACAATGTTGTACTGCATTCACATTAAGAGTTTGACTTTTACTCTGAAAAACTCAAGTCAATAGATCTCAGTCAAAATTTCTCCAGAATTTGTATCTACTAACTATGCTATATGCCTTTCCTCTCCTCCCATATTGCCAAATTCTCTTATCTTGCTGCATTTCCCTGATACATGACCCTAAAATGAACTGTAAATTACATGTTTCATTTGTTTCTCTGTAGAACATGTTTCTCTGATTTACCAGTGTGTAGGGGGGAATGGACTACAATAATCTTTTAGATTAACCTCCAGCATAATCAAAGTTGCATTGTTTCCCTGACTTAGATGTTTGAAGAACATAAACACTGAAAAACAGTCTACTGTGACTTAAATCTAGCTCAATACTTGTCTACTTTTTCTGACTGTTTATTACCATTACTGTCAAGAGAAGACAGTGGGTGCTGTATTTCTTGTCTGCATGTAAATTCAGGCTCTAGAAACTACATCTTGCCTGACTTTTGCCTACTTCATTAGAATATCATTATCCAAGTAAAGCTCCCTACACCAGTACTCAAACCTAGCAGTTCACAAACTCAGTTGACAGCACATAACCATTTTCTTTGTCCATTAAGCTGTGTTAAAAAAAAATAAAAAATTGTAATCATCACTATTTTCTTGGGAGACAGAGGCTTGTTTGTCCACTTTCTTTTTTTTCAGCTGCTTCATACCTCTTCCTTTTGCTTCTTTATCAATCTTTGGCTGCATATAGTTTGTCAGGGCTGCCATCTTGCCTTTCTTACTGATTCCCAGCCACGTCCCACCTTCTTTTCCTTCCTCCATATCCAGACCTAAGAGTAAGTAAGAGTTAGTCTATCATATTTATTTTTTAAAAATTAAGCTTAAATAATATAGCAAATCCTGAGCCTTGCTCAGGCTTGACAAAATGCAATAGGTACATGTCTGGCTTTCAGGACAAGCAAGGTAATCTCATTTAGATTACCTGCCCTCCAAGTCTGCACTACCAAGTATTTTCCAAGCTACTGCAGTAACAGTAAAGAGATAATGAGAAAATTAAACATAGAACTTTTGCCTATATGATAAAATACATATCAATCTTTAAGTAGAATCAGAATGCTTATTAGCCAAAATCAAACATCAGAAGATTGGTGGTATTTGCAAGTTTAACTTCACCAGTAACCAGAGGAAAAAAAAATAGGTAATGGATAAAAATGGATAAAAATCTCTGGTAGTAGGAGTAATTAACATTGAAGGGGACCCACCAAAGTGAAGCTCGCAATCAAACCTCTTGAAAAACAGTAAAAGATAAAAAAAACCCAAACCACTGCCTATTTCTAATTAGCTCATATGAAGCAGTGAGCATTTAAGGGGAAAAGGAAAAAACTAGTGCAGTGTAATATGCATATTCTTAAAAACCTTGTAGTTCTGAATCATCATGTCATAAGAGAACTTTCATTAGAAGATCAAAACAACAGTTGTTCTGAAACTCCTTTATTTCTTCAGTATCCAGAACTTCAATACTGAGTTCAGTCACAACATCTTTACACAACACTTTTACTACAGTTATCTGTTAGCTGAAAGGCACACTAGAGGAAAATATACAGCTTTATTGACTGATGGCCAGTGATTATATCATGAAGCAACTGCTGTCTTCTGGAACTGCTTTAAGTGCAAAATATTCCTGACCTCCCTGCCAATGACAGTGACAATAGCATGAAAAAAAATAGTATTTGCAAAGTCAAAATTCACAAAGCAGTCTATCAATCCCTACAAAGGGACAGATGAGAGACTATATTCTCAGTTTAACAAAATGTAGACACAAAAGCTAAATTGATGGTTTAATAACTAAAAATATTCCATAGTCAATAAATCACTACCTGATAAGAAATAAGTTTTCACTTTCTCGAGGCTTGTTGTAATTTCATTTCACTGTTACAGACAATCAATCTGTAGAATAACAAATTCCACCTACTTCCTATTTTGAGAAGCATTTCAGTGTATCTGACAAAGCTCAAGTAATAATTTGCAGTGGACAAATTAATCTGGTAATATTTCCACAGCACTGCTCAGACTCAAATCAGTTAAAGAACATAAGACTTGAAAAACAAACCCATAAGATACTAAAACACAAATAAGATAATAATAGCACAACTCATCTTTCAAATTTATGAAATGCTTACCCCTGAAGTATAGGGAAAATTCCCCTATTGCTGCAATCCTCATTAGAAATGCAACACCACCACTTCAATAACAAAAAAATCCAGACCAAAAAGCCCTTATAAATTGTATGAAAACCACTCAAACCAACAAGTCATACATACCACTAAGGATCTCATTGCTGCTGTCCCAAAAATCTGCTGATTTGGATGGCCTGTGGTAAAATTCATCTCTATTAGCTGCTAGAATAAGCCTGTAGAACACAGGAGGGAAAAGATGCTATTACTTACAAATAGGGACTTCATAGTAGAGACAGGAACAGAATACAATTCTTGCCACAGCATTAGATTAATTTTAAATATGAAACAGTCCATTCTCCTCCCATCTCACCTTTATCACTCAATGTAAAGGTCAAATTACACCTGGCAGTTACCTTCTCTCTCATTTTCTTGAGATGTTCAGCAGGTCTATCTTGTTGTTTGAGTGAGGAAGCTATTATTTTCCAAGAATAATATTTAAAATGCAAGAGATTAAGATCACATGAGCAATCCTAGGATTCCTCAGCATGTGAAGTTACAGCTTAAAGGAAATTTTAAGGTAAAACACAGATTTACTTATCAAAATAATCTGAAGCATGCAAGTGTATTTTACTGTATCATTACTTAGGGCCATATAGTTGCAGTATTTTTAAATCTAACTTTCACAACTAGACATCTGTTTATGTGGTTCCAAGACAGAAGTTTGATGCTTTTGTCTGTAAGTAGCCAGAACAGACATAAATTTGTGATGGTCTCAAAAGTCCAGTCTCACTGAAATTCGTTTGAGAAAATAACAGCATACTCAAGGAGGCAGAGAAGTGAAGGGAAAAGGAGTAGAGTTCTGTAACAACCAGGAGGTATTTTGTTGGGGTTTTCTCCCTCTGATTTTTGGCTGGATCATTAACAAGTGACAGCCTTTGCAACAGAGAAACTATAAGCAGCCCTTGAAGCTACACAATTAGCAGGTAGAAAGAGGTTATGAAAAATCCTACGCAACTGAAAAATGCTGCTGGATGAAAGCCATTAGTTGTATTTAGAAATAAACACAACACTTGACAAGACCAAGTGCTGTCCTGACAAAAAGTGTGCAGTTTTTCACATGTCATTTAAAATTTGGCAATTAAAAACCAAACCAAGCCAACAAACCTAACAGATACTAAAAACACCAGACATTATTAAGAAATGCAATGACAGAAAATTCCACTATCCATGTCTGGTTGCCTCTATTCTGTAATTTGATAATTACCATAAGTGGCACCTACAGACTTTAAAGACCAAGTTCAATATGGTATTTAAGCAGCAGCAGACACAGAAGACAGGTTAGGTCTTCCTCAAAAGGTCCCAGCTTAGCAGCAATGCAGATCAGTGAAATTCAATGATGACACCAGTTCAAGCCAGTCAGGCTGTGAATGTAAAGCAGGTAAGATTTAAAGAGTCAGTACAGCCAGACAACTTCAAAAGAGTTTAGAACAGCCTCAGATCTTGGTCTTTGAAAAGCAAAAAATGTTTCTCTGTCCATTTTATCCAGCAGAAATTATTACAACAAATCAACACGTTTGGTGTACTCTCTTACACACAAATACCTTATTGAATGCATTCTACAGTAATTTCATTAGCAGCACTGGTACTGGAACACTGGAAAGAAAAATCTAGGCTAACCTGACTGGAAGTGAGAAAGTTGTGTTAATTGTGTTTTAAAAACTACAGAAACAAATTTCTTTTAACTAGGACTACCTTTACCTGTATGCATTTTTTGAAACTGGTCGGGGGTCAAATTTGAAAAGCAGGATGCACATTGAAGAATTGATGTTTGAATCTTGTTTCTTCCACAGTGGCTTAGTGCAAAGTCATTCTGTAATAGGCTACAAAATAAACAAAGATTATCTATTATACTGCAAATAAAAACCAAGCAACCAACCAAACAAAAAAACAAACAAACAAACAAAAACAAAACAAAACCAAAGTTATGCTTGGCTAACTCAGATTTTTAGAAATGAAACAAGCATCAGGAAAATACTGACAGTCTATAGCACTAGCAATACATGAAAGAAAGTATTACATGCATTTCTGCTTATTATTCATTAAGTACCACTACTTTGTTTCCCCTGTCTGAAGGAAGGCAAAAAAGCTTCTGTAAGAATAAGGGAGAAAATAAGACTCAAACTGTTGCGAAAGGTGGAAAAAAAAAGATGGATCAGACATCCCCAAACCTATAAATAAAGTATGCTTTAGCCCAAATTATCAAAGTCCAGGTGAAAGCATTATTTTTTGCCATCAGGAAAAAACATCAGATACAAACAAAAATACACTGGATCAGAGTGTTCACTTGATGAACAGTTTCCAGCACTTGTGGTATATTTAAAATTCCAGCCATGCTCAGATGGCATGACAAATGTGCTTTCTATTTCCAAACCCCACAACAGCTTTCAAATATTTTGTGTTGCCATACAATATTTTTCAAATATACTTAAATTATTTTGTGCTTTCACCTTTTCCTCAGTGTGAGCATCAAGCTTGACATTTATAAATATTTATAAATACTAACCCATGCCAGGCTACTTCAGACACAATTCTCTTAGTGCAAAAGGGATCCCCTTCAAATCCACAGTTAGGAGGTACTATATCATCATGAATATGGTAGGTAATGCATAATTTTTTTCTTTTGGCAAAGTGCAATGAAGTGCCCTTTGTGAAAGCAAGGATATAAAAAACAATTTTAATGTCAACTGTCACTTATTCTTGCTGACTATGGAGATATGGTTCCCAGTATTCATTAGGTGTCTTGCAAGATAATTAAATAGATTACTCAATAAAAACATACAAACAATTAATCACTCATAAGACTATTTTATTAAACAGATTTCAGGCTCCATTAGCTGATTTATTGAGTTCCTTTCAAATACTGAATTCAGTCCAGTTATTTATGCTGAATCACTGGTCACATACACCATACACAAAAACTACCAGTCAGAAAACAGCAGCACAATATATTTCTAACACCCACCACAATTACCTAGAGGAACAAATGTTTTCAACACTTTGATGCCTTTCTAGAATCCATATTCATTATATTCATTATCATTTTGAATGAAGCATCTTCCCATCACCCCATCAACTCTGCTTGATGTTACTACATTTAAGTTACACCTGTGCTTTTAGTTACTCCAGGTACCTAAACGTTATTATCTTGGGCTCCACCTGCCGGCCTTGAAACAAACATAAACGTTTAGGTCCTATATAAGCAGTCCAACCTTTTTGATTATTCAGACAGAAGGGTTTAAGCCAGTTAAAGCAGAGTTACCCCTTAAAATAGCAGTAATGCTTCATCAGCAAAGGAGGCAACCAATGGAATGTTCTTTGATCAAAGCTGGCATTGCATTTGCCACACCCGTTGTGTTCTTATACCCAGGGCTGGATGTTAACCTTACAATACAGCTTTATTGCAGAATTTAAAGCCAGACTCAAATTTGGACACTGTGACATTTGAGACAATAAACAGAAATGCAGAGGAAAAAAAAACATGAGAGGCTGGCACAGGCATGGTAAGTACAAAAATATTTTACTAAAAAATCATACAGGTGTCACACTTTCAAGCTCATATTGACATAAAAGAAGGTACTGCAACTATGGGGGTGAAAGAAGCAAACTGCACAGGGCTGCCACTGCAAAGCAGATGTGCTCAACTCATGACCTTCTCATCATTCAGCTTGAGTCTCCCACAGACCATGGAAAAGAGAAGATGAAAAAGATGAGGTCAGCACTGGCTTCCACGCTTGCAACCTGATGCTACATCAAGTCCAAAGCTTGATCAAAAACTTACTGTAAGGTAGAGAGACAGCAAAGACTCACTGCTCTCCAAAAAATGAGCTTTTATAAAACCTAGTTTGATTCTTCCTAGTCAATAAGACAACAGTTATCAAGGATAAAATGAAAGCAAATCTACTATTTCTGCAATATGTTTCTAGTTTGCCAACTTACGCCTAATACACAGAAACCAATTTGACAATTACAAACATACTGTAATTAAGCATTCTGCTCCAAATGGCACTGCTGATTTGGAAATGACATTAAAGTAACAAGCATTCTTATTCTCTGCTACTGTTCCCTGTTAGACAGTACAGTGTGTTGTTTTGCTCATTTTAATGCTCTGTGAAAAGCCTGAGTGGATTCGTGCCAGCATAAGGTAGTGCTTAGAGGGACTATTGAGAGACCAAAACATGATAGATTGTGTATGTGCTTTTCACAGGGTTCTACCATCATTTGCTTGATTAGAAGCAATCAGTTAACAATTTGGCATTAAAACCATTTTACACTTAAGAACTCCCAGGAGCTGTCTTTGAAAAATGAAGCCATTCGTTATATATTTTGTTTTTGCAAATGAAGCATCATAAATAACATCTGACAGTTACCACAGGGATCTCAATTGCTTCTCAACTGATCCAAAACTGTTGTTTAGGTGCAGTCTCAGAGACAGCTAAAAGATCATTAGTCACTGCATTCTGATAGTTTTATGTACCCACAGTAAGTTGTGGCCAACAGAGTCTAAGACTATTTTACTGCTTCTTTTGAAGCTATGCAAAGTAGAACGCTTACGAAAACACAGAAAATCACATGCAAAGTACATGCCATTCCCAAGCTTAATAGCTAATTTTCAGCTCCCTAAGTTTCTGTCTGGCATCTTGCTAGATTAAGTTCCCTGTACAACTCCCAAGAGAAAAAAAGACCAGTGAACAACACCTTTCAGCACACCATACAAGGGATAGAGTAAGACAGCCTTTCCCTCAGTTTCTCAAGAGTGCTATCAACTGTCCTCTGCCACAGTCCTGCAAATCCAGAGTCTTTGCCTAAAAGGAGGTAGGAGTCTGGCAAAAGATTTATTTTTAGCTTTCACAGTTTTCAGGTTTTTCTTCAGCAACAAAACAGGTAGGAACCCTTTTTTCTGGGGGTAAGAAAATCTATTTTCCATTTCATATTCATAAAAGCCTATATTACAAATGGATGGAGGATGCACTTAGCAGAAGAATCATATATACTTGCTCCTTCTTCCCTAGAGATGCTCCCCTAGACCTTTCCAGAGAAAGAAGACAAGTCTATATGGACCTCTGACCTAATCGGGTATCTGACTGATATTTTTAACTGCAATTTCCTGTGATAGAAGGGTTGTAATCACCACTTACTCATGGTTTTATTCTCACTTCATTGATAGCAACACAAGAGACTTACAAGCTACAATCAAGCTTCCTGCTTTGGTTCAAATAATGCTTCTAGGAGACTTGAGGCAAGAATGACAAAATTATGTTAGTCCTGCTGCTAACATAAGTTATTTATTTAATTCTAACTTTAACATTCTCTTTTAAAAAAGCGTGCTGGTAAGAATAATTTTGCTGCTCACCATCAGAATTCAGCAGGTTCACTTGGAATTGCTCTCAGAAGACCAACACCAGTGACCAGGCCTACCTACTTTTCTGCAAGTATGTTGTATGCCTGGTTGTTACTAATTTCAAGAATATAGTTGGTGTGATTGACTGTAAATATCCTATCACTGAGTCTAAAATGTGCCCAGGAATAGTGAATAACTGCACTGAAGCATTGCTGAACATAGCAAAAGACCTGCAGAGAAAAATACTAGCCTACCCTTAAGCCACTTCATTTAAAATATTAACTGAGTATTGAAAATGGAAATACACAGCAAATTGGTTTCAGTTAGGCAGGAGATACTTGATTCTCTGTGTAGCCAGGCTCAATTAAGTCAGATTGCTGAGAAGAATTATGAGAAGCCTGAAAAATAACTCTGTTTCTGTTTATATTTTAAATTTTAAAACCAGCACAACATATAGAGGAGAGTGAGCCAGTAACCAACTGCATCTTGGAGCAGCCTGTGCCCCTGTTGGCCTCACAGAGTCACAGAACCATCTCTTAAAAAAAAAAACCACCAACAGATCCCACAAAAAAAACCACACAAAAAAACAACAAACCAACCAAAACAACAACAAACCAAACAACCCAGTTTCAATAGCAGTATAGCAGTAATTTTCAGCGACTTTTAGTGACCACTTCTTGCCATGCCATCCCATAACCAAAGAAAGCAAGCACCGGTTCAAGACTTTAAAATACACCGGTAGCTGCTGCTGGGATAAATTTAGGACACGAACTTTCCTGCGCCACAGCCGCTCCGGAGCGACGCTTCCCTCGGCGATAAGGGCTGAGGGGCGGCAGCTGCGGTGGGCGCGGGGCTGGGCCTGGCTGTACCGCGGGGGGCCCCGGCTGTACCGCGGGGGGCCCCGGCTGTACCGCGGGGGGCCCCGGCTGTACCGCGGGGGGCCCCGGCTGTAGCCGCCCTCCCGCCTTTGCCTGAGGCACACACACAACCGCCCCGCATACCGGCGCCCGTCAGCTCCGGCCAGGCAGCGCCGCGGTCTCGGCCTCTCCACTCGTGACAGCTGAGGCGACTCGAGGCCAATTCTGAGCCCGGCCCCTACCCCAACACGAACCAGCAGAGATGTCGTCCCGAAAACACTCCGCCATAACCCCTGAAGTAGAAGGGGTCCGGATACACGACGACCCCAGCAGCGGACCCAGGCGCCCCCCTCCCAGGGCGGCGGCCCCGCACTCACCCGGCGCACCGCAGACACCCGCACATCCCCGGTTCCGGTTGCGCAGCGAGTTCAAAACAGCGCCCGCCCCTATTGGCTCCAAGCGCCCCGCCCCGCCGCGCTATTGGGTAACGGATCGCCCGCCTCTCCTCCTCACGCTGCCATTGGCTGCTCCCACGCAGGTGCCCGGCGGGCACCGCCTCTCCCGCCTTTTCCCTCAGTGTCCCGGACGCCGTGAGGGGCTGCGGCCTCCGGCTGCCCCCGCTTCAGCAGGGCCTGACCTGGGGCTTTTCGTGAGGTGGTGCTGGGTATTAGTGGCACAGCACCTTCGACACAGCCCTTTATCCATGTCTGCAACAGGGGACCGCAGAAGTCGTCTGCGGTGCTGTATAGTACATGGGCTGCTGCCTGGCTGCCTCTGCCTGTTTCCAGTGTATTTTGTTTCAAGGTATGAAATAATAACATTAAAGGCCTGATCTGAGCTTCACAGGGCTCAGGCCTCTGAGGGCTGATACAACCAGCACTTGGGCGTTTACAGTCTTAGTTTGGATGTACGTACTTACCCATTTCTAGAGTAAGGTGACTGTGGGACTTGGTGTGCCTGCCTTCAGGAGAGGCGGCTTCCACTGAGGCCTCGGGGGCTCTGAGCTTGCTGTGGTATGAATTCAGGGCAGGACAGCTTTCCTGAGGACTGAGGAAAACAAAGGTAACAAAGTCAGATCTGGCTTGTTATTAATGACAGCATGATCAGAACTAGTAAATAAACATGCAGTAATTTTACCTACATCTTCAGACTTAGGCTGTGATTGGATCTTTACCACCTTTTTGTCCTTTCATACTGAAATACTAACTTACTCATGGTTTCTTTGCAAAGATTTCAAACTTTATTTCTAATTTATTCTTTTTTCCCCCACAGGTAGCAATAGAGGCTTTCAGTGGAAACTGTAAATTAAAAATGCTTTATGGTGAAGCCTCTAAGACAAGAAAAGCCTTGACTGATCTACATTAACATGCAAGTATACACAAGGCACAGAACACTAATGAAAAGAACTCCCAGGGTATGCAAGTATGTAACATAGCTTGCAAGGCAATTCCATTCAGCCTAGAGGCAGAAAAAACAAAGTCAATTGATAGCTTTACCCCTGGTCTTATGACATTGAGCAAGTTCATCTCAATTCTTTCTTTCTACATTGTCAACAATGGGATTGTTGCAGTGACCTTCGCAAGGTCTTTCGAGATCTACTGATGAGAACTGCTAGGTGAGTACATGATCCTATTTGTTGTATTGTTTTTGAAACACAGCATTTTGCAGTTATTACCTACATAGATCAACCTTGATACATATAGAGCTAAAATGTATTTCTTTTTAGGTACAGAGCTGTTATTTGAAACAGTTATCTGTTGAATAAGTAGAAAATTATAAGACTCTTAGTCTGCATTACGTTAAAATTGGTAATATGCATGCACATTATATGTAAATTATTGTTCTTTACTGTCACTCTACTTCTCAAAGTATAGACTCATCACTGTGACCAGATGGTTTAGCTTCTGTGCCTGATACCCAACAAAAATTTTCAGATTAAAGGTTTGTGTGTTTTCAGTAGAAGTTATGCCCATGGAAAGACAAGCAATTCATAGGTTTAAAAGATTTTTTTTTCAGTAGTTTTAATGCATGTGGGAAATCAGAATAACTTCAAAGTAATTTCAGAACAATTCTTAAGGCTTCAAAAAAAGTCTGCTACAAGAACCTGTGAATATGAGATTTGGTGGCCATTTAGACTCTTCTGTTTCCTGTGTCAGCTTTTTGTTCTGCCTAAAACAGCTCGGTTATTGTTGTCCCTTTTAGACTCTGTCCTAGGGAGATCTGTGTATAGCTCCCATTGTTTGTCAGACTGGAATAGTCTGATCCCCAGTGGGCAGGGATTCTTTATCCACTTGAAGTATCTTCAGTGAGGAGAGTAGTACTGGCTATCAGCTAAAAAACAAGTACAAACTTTGTGAAAGGCTTGTAAAAAAACTGTCCTCAGTTAGTTGGAAAACTAAAATCTAAATAATCTAGGCATTTGTTTAAAACCTTTGTTGTCTTTAAGTATACATTCCATATAACATGCATTCCAACGAAGTATTTTATGGATTAAATAGCTTTTCCCTGAGAGCTCTCAAAAAGTAATTGCTAGAGAGCAGACATCAGCAACTTGGCAGTTTTTTAGAGATCAGTTCTTGTTTTGATCTTATTCAATCTCTATCAATTGTCCAGTGCATAATTCACATGACTGACTGACTAGTTGGAATCATCTGATGTGCCCAGTTAAGTCATTCCAGTCCAATAAACCACATTTTTAATGTCAGAAAATGTGAGGCAAATGCAGCTGGAAATAAAAATGCAGGGATGGGGATTAGCTTGGCAAGAATTTTTAGAAAATTATTTAGCTTCAGAAAATTATTTAGCTGTTACCATATACAAACGTTTCAATGTGACCTCTCAGGGTAATACAGTGATAAAGTGATGTAATTCTTAAGTGTACAAAAAACACAGAATATGGAGGGGGGGCAGGGGAGTGATACTGCCCTTGTCACAGGCACTGCTGAGAGTCGTGTTGGAACACCACATCATTTGTGGCATCCACAGCTTGGGAAAAACAATTAGAAATAGTTCAAAGGAGGAATATAAAATAATATTCCACATAAAAAAAACCAAAAAAAAAAAACAAACCCCAAAAAAAAACCCAAAAACCACATAGAATTGAGGTCTAGGAAGCCCGAGCTATTCGAAGGGAAGGCTGAGAGAGGGGACTCGATCGCAGCTCACAGACCCCTGCAAATGGCGAAAAGGTCAAATTAGAGAAATCCGGGGGGATCACGTGCCTGCAGGACCTGGCTGCATTGCACCTGCCCAGCCTCCCGCCACAGCGCTTCACACACCAGCTGGGACCGGCACCTCCCGGCCTGCAGCTGTGAGAAGAACCATTTCGCTTCCCAGGCATCGAAAAGCCTGGGGTGTCCTGCCCGCTTAGCGCGGTTCCGCGTACCCATCCGGTGAGGTGACGTAATGGTCCCGCCGACAGCACATCCCCGGTCCACCGCTCCCTTAGGCAGCGGGTGCCAGTGCCGTACCCTGCGCACCGTTCTTTGCCGTGCGGACCGCCCTGTCCTTATTGCTCTGGCCGGGCACTGTCCGCTTCTCCCGCCGTTCGCTGCCCGAGGCCCCGGCGGAGGGACGGACAGTCCCGGCGGCCAATACCCGGCGGAGGGGCCAACCAGAGAGCGGGGCGGGCCGGAAAGGCACCAATCAGGCTTCGGTTGCTATGCGCGATGGCAGAGGAACTGCCCAATAGGAAAATTCGCAGCGCGGGAGCAGCGCTCGGGTTTGTGTGCCGGCGGCAGGCGGGCAGCGTGAGGCAGGGGTCGGCGGAGAGTGCGGGTCGCGGCCGCGCTGCCGTTCCCGGCCCGCCGGCCGCTGAGGCAATGGGCCGCACGAGGGTGCCTCATCCCTTTCTCGAGTACTTCCTGTGCAGGTGTGAATGCTGAGGAACGATAACGCCCCGCTTAAAAAAAAAAAAAAAAAATTAAAAAAAATATATCAAAGAGTTGGAAAGACGGTACCGACACGGGATGAGGGGGAAATGCCTTCCCCTCTCCCTGTGGGCCTCTCCTCAGGGACGCTGGGCCGGAGCGGCTTCGCGTGCGGTTATTTTTGTGAATAGTTTAGGAAGGACGCGCATTTTTCAACGCTTCCCTTGGACCGTTTTCTTTGGAGCGGCTTTGGGGGCCGCGGGGAGGATCGTGTTCCTCCGGAGGGGGCGAGCAGCCAAGCTTGGGTGCGGGAGAGGGGGCCCGAAGGTCTGATGGCAGCGAGTTCATGTCCTCTGTAGAGAGGAGAAATCCCCTGCGCGCTTCAAAAACCCAGCCAAAAATCATAGTAGAAAAGGTAAACGCAAGAAAAGGGTTAATGATTCCTTCCCCCTCCTTCCCTTTCCTCCCCCTCTACCCCCCCTCGGTTGGATAAAGATGGTCTTGGATACCCTTTGTAAATAGGAATGTGGAGGTGGGAGGGGAAAACCAGCCCGACACTGTCTACGATGTTGTCCTGGTGGGTAAGAAGGCGATAGGGGAGAGGCTGATGCAGCCCGGGTGCTCTCCCGGGAGAATGCGCTGGGGGACGGAGGCGCCTTCCGCGGGAACCGGGCACCCGCGGGGCTGCGCCGGGGCGGGGAGGGCGTGAACGGCGGGCGGGGAGCGGCGGAGGGGCTCCGGCTCCGGGGGAATGGGGAGCGAGCGAGGAAGACAAGGGCTTTTCGTTGATGTGCTGCCCAGCGGTTGCGGAGTATTTTATTGAAGAGTTGGGTTTGGGGTTTTTTTTCTGTATGGTTGGGTTTTGTTTGGGTTTTTTTTTTGGTACACCCCCCTCCTTGAAGCCAGCAGAAGCAAGGAAAATAAGATGAGGACAGAGAAATAAGACCAAGGAGATGGTGAGCACATCTTTGGGTTGGGGGGAATGAATGAGGTTGCCGGGGTATTTTCTGTTAGAGGTTCTTGCAGGGTGTAGTACGTTTGGGATGATTTTGCATCACGATTGCAGACTCCAGCCTTCTTTGTTCGCTAAAGATTGCTGTTTCAGGTTTAGCAGCGTTCATCAGTTTATTGTGAGATACGCAACGAGGAGTTGATGCATATTAATGGCTAATATTACATACGCAAGCCACACACACAAGCAACCCTTAAACAAATCAACACTATTAATCCTGCAATGTGATGGGCAGCTATTCTCGTGGAGGGAAGTCATTGCTGGGGTTATTTGTGGCATGTATAGGAGATGAGTCTCTTTGTAGCAGAGAACAAACAAAACTAACCTATTTTTTACAAACGTGAAATCCTGTACAGACTCAAAAGCCAAAGTTAGGGATTTTTTCCTTTTAATTTTCCTTGCAGTATTGCTGTACATGATTAAAATCTAACGTTTGCAAAACTTGATCAACTCTAAAATTTCACTTCTGTTATTTCTAGTATGCAAATACTAGAGTGTTAGTTGTTTTTTTTTTGTGGTTTTTTTTTTCCTGATATAGGCAGTTGTGTATGTGGAAAGGGGAATTCTTAAAATATTTACTTAGCTTTTTGCTGTTGTGCCTTACGTAGGTCACAATACAAACTGTGATTCTTAGCATGATAAAAAAACCCAAGAAAAGCTAAGCAGATTTCTTGTGTCAAGTGAAGACCTCTTTTTATCCTAGTATCTTAAACACTGGATACAAGTTTGTGGGGAAAAAATGCTGTTTGTAATAATGAGGATGTTTTATCATGATTCTAAATGACAGAATATTGACATTGGCTGATTGTATCTCCCTGTGCATGAAGTGCAGCAGTCTGTATTAAGTGCATTAGCCTTTTAAGCTTCCATAAATTTAAACATATTTTGTTTACAAAATTGTGCAGGACTGCATTCTGTAGTAGTAAAATCTGAAATTTTAGTGGCTTTAGAAATATTGCAAGGCACTGCAAGAAAGAAAAAATACAGCTTCATAGTAAATCTGCTGTGAGGAAAAAAAGAAATTGTTATAATAAAGCAATACAGCATGTACTTGGTGCCTAAAGTAACTGAAAAGGCTGGATAGTTTGGAGTTTACAAAAAAAAATAAGTTGTGAACTATGCTGTGCTCTTCATCATGCAAGATATTTGGATGGCTGGATGCTACATTTATTTTAAGCAACATCTCTGCAAATGCTTGTCTGAAATATTTAAATTATGTGCTTCATTAGGCAAATGGATTTATCTTCTCACTTCTTGTTGGAGGGTGAGGTTTAGAAGAGCAATACAGTTTGACTGCATAGTTTCACTGCATAGTTTATCCTCATGTATTGTTCAGAGATGCATAGAATGTATTTTACATGATGTTAATGATCTCTAAAAAGTTGAATTTGCTTACTTTATTTATATGGCATGGTTGCTGTCAGCATAACTGAATCACAATTAGTGTAACTATAGATTTAACCTACTGTTTAGCTAGAAAGGATGAAAAATAGTTCCCTTTGATTTTCATCTATTCGCTAAAATCTCTGGAATGGATTTCAGTCTTGGCAGTTCTTTAATACTGGAAGAACTGTGAAGACTTTCTCATTATGTTGAGTTAGAACACTGCACTAGAAATGGAAAAACTCCTACCTTTTGCTTATACCTCAAATTTTGTACAAAATGCAGTTTAGAGAAGACCTCTTATCCTGAAGACCATCTGCCTGCATATTACAGTTATATAAAACTAAGCTTCTGCATTTGATTTTATGTAATGCAAGACACTATTTCTGCAGTGCTTTTGGTGGATCCTGGTTAGTGTCAGAATTGATACAGTGTCAGGAAAACCTGTTAGAATTCTTGTGCTGCTGGGTTTATAGTTTGTTGCTCTTAATATTTTATTGTGTGAGTATAAATCATTGAGATAAACATTGTAAACACATGCTGGAGCAGCTGAGTGTGAGCTGACATTTAGGTTGAGTCTCTACAGTTCAACCAGAGTATGACAGGATCTTGCCCAGTGTGAGTGCATTCTGTTACTAATAACCTTCATAGTGATCTTTAAAGCAGAAAGGTTAGTTCTAATTTTTTACTTTATTGCCTGTGTCAACAGAACAAGGAGGAAGAAGCCAAATCTCCAGTTACACCAGTAAAGATAGGAAAAAAATTTATCAGGTGTGTTGGATGCAGTTACCTAAGGCAGACTTTATATGAATCACCTGGAATTTAGCACTGAGGTTTCCATTAAGATTAAAATCCTTTTAATTTTAGAGAAAGTGTTCTTTCCAAAATGTAAAATATTTAGAGCATACATGTAAGCTTGGAAAATGTTCAGAAAAGGTCATGAACCCATGACATTGCTAGAGCATTACAGTAAGAACAGTTGCAGGCAGGCTGTGGTCTGCAGGAGCAGGAAGGTTTAGCCACCCACCTCAATATCTGTACCACTATTGTGTTTCAGGATAATTTGGCACCTTGGCCCACCAAATTATGTGCCTCTCTTGGAACACCACTTTGTCTTAGGGATAAAAAATGTTCAAGAGAGTAGTTAGGAATGTATATATGGGTGGCATTTTAAAATACATTACTGTCTTGTAGAGAGCACTTCATTTAGTTAATGAAGCACATCTCTAGTCACTACTCATTCATACAAAGAATGTGACTGAATATATTTTCTTACCATTGTCATTACTGGGAGCATACCACTATGGAAACAAATGGCCTGTCTGAAAATTATTAATCTTAACTAAGTAAGGCACCATTATATTCCTGAAATGACTGGCTTTTTGATTGATTTTTTTAACTGATTACTTTATCAAATTCTGTGAAAGTCAATAGTGTGTTTATACCCTCATATTTTCCAATGTAGTTATCCTTTTTTAGTCCAATCTAGACAAAATTTATGGAAACGTCACTGGCTTCTCTGCTTCACTCCTCAGTTTATATTGCCCTGGCAAGACATATCTGTTTCTGAACTTTGTGTGGTGTGATTTATCTCTGTGGATGTGGTGGCTTTCTTGGACAGCTTAGGATGTTTGTTCATAAGGTTCTTGACTTCAGTGTCAAAATCTTCTGTGCGTGCTTCAGTTGATGTTTATGTTTATAATTGTGGTTTTCCCACATCTTGGGGCACATGGATTTTGTTTCAGAATCACAATGAGGTTTCTGTGAGCTGCTGTGCAGATATATGCCAGTGCATCACTAATCTATGAGTTTATGATTTGTAGGTCAGGGAGAAATTGAAATATTTTGCTACCTAAGCAGTATCATCACTTTGCTGCTTCAGTGCTTACATGACATCTTAAGTTGGCTGAAGATTAAAAGGACACTGTCAAGGTATCTTTCACAAATTTGTTTTTATATTTATTTTGTTTGTCTTATTATTGCTGTCATAAGCCATTGGAAGCTCAAAGTCTAGTGCCTTGCCAACAGGCCTTTGTCCTCCAGCACAGGTACTGTTTAGTTCCATATGGTTTATTTTAAGGGTTGTGAAGCATTTACTGTCTTATGAAACACATTACTGAAGAGTTATGGCTTAAACATTGCGAGCAAGTGAGAGAGGAGAAATGAGTAAATCAGTTTGGGGGCAGTCCTGACATTGTGTGGTTATGGTAAACTGAAAATATTTTTTCTTTTCCTTATTTCTTTCAGAATTTAATGATTTGGGATTACAGCAGTAGGCATCAGTACTTTCTTGGCACAGTTGTCTTTGAGAGTCGCTCTCCAGGGGATTGATATCCAGACCTACATCCTTAGTTGGGTATATTTTGAATTTTCTGGCAAATTAATCCCTGTAAGAATTCTTGCAGGTGCACTGGTATTGACTGCCTTTGAGGTGCTGAGCAGTAGCTTAATTTGGTGTACTGGCCAGAAAAAAATGTCTTTACAGGATCTGTGCTTTATCACACATGCTGTTTTTGACTTTCCTAAGCTGGTTCCCACCCTTCGCCCCCTCCCTTACTTCTGCTGTCAAAATAGGAATGTTTGTGGAGGTTTTCTATAGAAAAATGCTACTGCAACTTGTTGCTCTAAGAAAGCCTTTTCTTAGTTGATCTGCACTGTTGCAATGTGAGGTTAGAGTGATACTAGAGCTACTGTTTCCAGTTATTTAATTGCCTGTTCTTCATCTGTGCTAGCAGTATAATTTTAGCCATGAGTTAGAAGTGTATCAGCACAGTTCCTCCATGGGACCCGCTCATTACAGTAAACATTATCTATTTAATTTGGGTTATGTAGTGATAAAGTTTTACGTAATTGCTGTTCAGAACAGGGACAGAAACTGTTGCAGACTTTTGCTGAATTGTTCCTGTGACTAAGAAACTGTATTGCAATATTTATTTAATCAACAGTGTCCACATCTACTGCTTGATGAGAGCTGAATGAATGTAGTGACATTATTGGGTAGATTTTTGCTGGTTTTGAGTGAACAAAAAATAATAGTCTTTTGATAAGATGCAGAGTAGTAAAGATTATCATGGAATCATAAAATGGTTAAGGTTGGAAGGGACCTTAAGGATCATCAAGATCCAACCTCTGCATAGGCAGGGACACCTCCCACTAGACCAGGCTGCACAGGGCCTCACCCAACCTGGCCTTAAAAACTTACAGGGAAGGGGCATCAACCATCTCCCTAGGAAACGTATTCCAGTATATTACTACCCTCATGGTGAAGACTTTTTTCCTAATATCTAAGCTTAATCTACCCTCTTTCAGTTTAAAACCATCACCCCTTGTCCTGTCACTATCCTCTCTGGTGGGAAGCCCCACCCCAGCTTTCCTGTAGACTCCCTTCAGGTACCAGAAGGCTGCACTAAGGTCTCCCCAGACCCTTCTTTTCTCCAGGCTGAATAGCCCCAGCTCTCTCAGCTTTTCTTCTCAGCAGAGGTGCTCCAACCCTCCAGGTTGCAGAGATGCCCTGGAGAAAAGCACATTGTCAGAGAGACTTCAGCTATGGTTCATAAAGTGTGGGCTATCATGTGGTTGGGGAGTCTGAGATGTGACACTGAAGTTGGGTTAGATACAATAACTTCAGGCATGACAATCAGATTCCTGAGGTAGAAAGGGCAGCCACTTCTGGCTGCAGATAAAAGCAGTGCATGAAGACAAATGGACTTACCTGGAAGTTGGTTCAGTCTGTCTGAATCGAGTGTTTTAACTGACACTTGGAAGGATCTTCTCTCAGCTGAGTAACAAATCTGGATAGTGTATGGAGATGAGCTTGCTAAATTAAGTGTGGATGTTAGGTGCTGAAAGTGAAACAGTATGAATATTATTATTGTTATGTATACATAAAACTTTTGAGAACTTTCACGTAGTGGATGTTTTAATCACTCATTGATGGGTTGAATTTTCTTTAGACACCTTGCCTATGAGATTACTTGTTGAGGGAAACAAAATAATCTCAATCTTTTTATGCAGTTAACAGAAGTTTGTGTGCTGTGTATTGATATAATGTCATCCTAGCAGTCTAGCAGTATCTGTAATCTTGCCACTACAAGAGTTTGTTTCTGTTTTGCTGTTCCTGGGACAGAGAAGGAAGCCCTAGACAAGAAAGCATAGGGAGAGAGAGGTGGGCATGAGAATGACTTAAGGTGTTATACTGGAGTTAGTCAGGGAGAATCTCTCTAGTATCAAGAGGAGATACCTGGGAAATGCAATTAGTGTTTCAGAAAAACTGTTCCTTTAAAATGGTGTGGGAGTTTTTTAAGCAGTTCATCTCTAGAATATGTACAGAACACCATATCCATCAGTGCAGACATTTTTAAGCAATGTTCTGCTCTGTCCTGGGAGGAATAATCCCAACATTTTGTTAATCCTCTGCAGTGGGTTAAAATGTATGAAGATCAGACTGCTAGAATTAAGAACTCTTTTGGATCTCATGTCTGGATATATTTCTCCCTTTTGATAGGCCAGTGACAATGAGTTTTCTTCTTTTGTTGTGTCTTTACTCTGAAGCATTTAAAAGCTAATTCTTATATATGCTAGCATTAATGAAGTGTTTCATACAATCATGGTAATAACATTATCTATACTTAGCTTTTCAATATTTCACAGATTTTTGGCTTATGTTTAGTGTTCTGCTGTTGTATATTGCTGCCAAATATTGATTTAGAAATGAACTCTAGTTAAAGAAGTGAAATAATCTGACATTCCTTCTACAGTTCTTAGTCTGATGCAAGGAAAAATCAGTCATGTTGGTCAGTAAAGTGACAATAGCCACCCATAAAACTTTGATTGGGTTTTGCATATCAGTAAGTATATCCTAATAATGTTCCCAAGGTAATGAAAGCATGGTTTTCTTGTGTGCAGTAGCTCTAAATTTAAGATTTTTTCTTAAACAAAAAGACATAATCTCATCTGCCTCAGTAAATATCACATTTGACTTTATTGTATTTACGTAGTGTGAAGTAAAGTCTGAAACACACACCCTGCCTTACACTGGCAGAGTTCTCTGTACCACTGCCTGGGTCATGCCACCCTGGTGTAACCCCACATATTTTAAAATTCCTTCTTTAATTCAGTGTGACAATGCAAGTAGTGAGTTATTGACAGCAGCTAAAGTGAGACCATTATGACTGTAATCAATAACACACCTGCACAGAATAACAACTACTACCAGGGACATATTTTTGTATTGATTCAGGAATTTATGCTGTCTCCACTACACCCAGTCTGCTACTTCCATAATTTATATAATAAAATCTCTACTTTAGGGAAGCTGTTACTAAGTTAAATGCCAAGAAATGATGACATATCAAGATGTAAATTACATATTGAAGATTTTACTACAAGCAGAAATAGCACTTGCTAAATTCCTGTGGGTTCTGATTCAGGACCAAGGCACTTCCTTACTGCAGGCTGAAAGATAATGGAAGTAAAAAACCATGTTTCCTCTCCTGAGGCAGTATTTTAAAGGTGGAGGGTAAGATGCTGTTTTTAATGTGATGTGGCAATGGAAGTGTGTTGAATTATATAATCCACAAATTTGAAACTTTGTTAGAATTTCTTTATCAGTAACTAATCCTTATTCCAGTTCTGTTCTTAAACTGAAATGTAACTTTCTCATAATGCTGTTACATCGTTATGTGTGTCTGTATTAGAGGAACATGTTCTAAAAGATTGGTGTTATCTTCTGGTTTTTTTCTTTCCAAGCCTAAAGTTAGAAGGTACAGATTATGATGAGGAGTTTAGGAATACCAATGTTCATTAAAAGTAATACCTGGCTTCCCAGAGATGTGTGTTTATTCTCCTGCTTGCTGCCTTTCTGTTTTGTTGATCAGATGATTAACCACGAGTCCACTGGAAAATTAGTGTATATTTTTATTGAGTAGAATAAAATCTCTTGGTGAGTATTAAGCAGGATAAGAAAACTTAATGTATCATAAACAAACTTGGAAGGTGAAGCCTATATAGAGCTTTAAATTCTGTTTTTCATACAGATTCATTTATACTTTATTAATTCTTGGTGTGGATGACAAAAAGAAAAATCAAATTTGCAAGTAATGCATTCACTAGCTGCCTAGATATACAGCCTTCTATTTCTGATGGTGTTACAATATGTATTTCCAAATATACCTACAATTTGTCAACAGGAGTAATCTCAGTCTAGTCCAGAGAAATATGTATGACTTCAAATTTACTCTTCTTCAGGTTATTAAATACAATTCTAGTTCTTAGTTAGCTTCTAGATTTTTTTTGTTGCCTGTCTTCTGTTAGTGGCATTATACCAATAATCTATCTGCTGCAGAAGCAGTTGCAGTATGAAAGGACTGATTTGTGCTTATTTGTGCTTCAGACATTCAAGACTCAGTACTAAGAAGCTCAGCATCAGGATTGTTCAGTGAAACCCTTCCATACCAAGCTTGAGCTAAATCTAATCAAATTCAAGTAGGATATGATCTTCTTTTTTCTCTGTAGTAGTATATTACATGTTTTCTTGCTTAATGCTGATAAAACTCCCAAAGTACAATGGATAAGAATCCAGACAGAGCACTGTTCTCCAGACAATTTTCTTAAGATGGTATTCATGAGTTAACCCACTAGTTCTTGAGAATTGTGCTGATACTTTGCCATATACAAATGAGGATATTTTCTTGGAAGAACTTTTAATCCTTTTTGTTTGTTTATATGTTTTAGTTAATGTTTCATGATGTTATGTTCCTGCAGGTGGTAGTCTTCAAGTTTTGCAGACCACTCACTGTGTTGCTGGTGGGGTTTTTGAATCTCAACCCATGCTCATCTGTCTGTTCAAGGAAATAACCATCTCGTTTCATTTGTGACACCACAAATAACTTTTTACTGTTTTGAAGTAGAGAAGCAGTGTGATAATTCTGAATTTCAGGAACACTAGTTTTTAAGGGGCTGTAGAACTAATGTTAAGCAGAACTGAAGCTTGTTACATTCATTTAGCTCTCCAGATAGATTTAATGTGACTTACCTAGTGACATACAGCCCAGTAAGAAAACTCTTGGTTTGTGTATTTACCAACCTTAAGTATTAGTAATTGTGTAAAGAATTAGAAATTATATAAACTAAGATGTGCTTTGAGTATAAATTGATTGCTTTTCTTTTTCCCATTGTGCTTACTCCAGGGGATTTTTGATGTCCAATTATAAATGTTTCTTTGTATATATTTGTGGTATCTTATTAGATAAGGAGATTCATAGGATTTGGAATACACGAGGTCATATAGTAAACATGGGAATTCCTTTTTCACCATGCTTGTTTGAAACTGCATTTAATACATTCTGAGTGGAATGTATTCCAGAAATCTGAGTGAAAAAAAAAAAAAAAAAAGACCCGAGGTACTTAAAACTGTGAAGAGTTTCAAAATACTGAGTTTACAGTAGTACAAATGGAAACTTTGTAATTAAGTCCAACTTCTAGTCGAGACTGTATAATTCAGAGAATATTGAACATCCACAGTTGCCTTAAGCTGTCTAGTGGACTATATTGCCCACAATTAAACAGATGAATGCACAAATAAGGATAGGCATCCTTCCAAACAGTTCTATCTATATTTAGCAAATTCTTCTCATTTCCCTCTCTGTAGGAGGGTGGTGATGTTGGTAACCTTAGTATTGGCCAAAAGAACTGTGAGTGTGTTAAGCTCTGTCCTACAAGATGTTTTCCTTTCCCATATTGTTTTGACCTTGCATTATCTCTCTTTGTTTTGGTTTAAATGTTTTTGTCAGAAAAAAGAAACTTCCTTCACATTCTCCATCTGAATATAGAAGTAAGTAAAAGCAAGTTCTCTCTGCCACAAAGGAATAGTAAGAACTTGAAAAAATCACAAGTTAAATGTTCTGAAATTTATGAAAGATAGCAGTTGGGGGGTGATACAAAAGAATTTCCTTTTAATGAAAGCTGAGGTATAGATTCTGTAACTTTTGATCTCATTTTATGTATCAACATTTGAAGAACTTTAGTGTCTTCTGTTGTGCCTCTCTAAGCTTCCAACATGTTGTGTCACTCTGTTGTCATCACAGAAACCTGAGTTGTAGAGTAAGCAAATGGTTTCACATTGAAATTTCCACTGAAGTTTAGCTGTGTGGGCTTTCCTTTGAGTCTGGATAGCTTTGCTGTTTTGTGTTTTAAGCATCTTCTACATAATGTCAGCTTCCCAAGAACTGGCAACTTCTGTTGGTAAAAATTTCTCTGTAGCTTTCCTATTAGGTGGTTTGGGTTTTTTTAAGCCCCTTTGTGTTGGTTTGGTTTTGTGCTTCATTGGCTTTTCTCTTTCCCTATCTCTGAGAACTGCATGTGCAGTGTATTTAGTGAGAACAATTCTTCCTCCTCTCAGCCTTTGGTTTTGCTGGGTTGAATAATACAAGGGAAATTCCAATCTTCAGAGAGTTTCTGACTGGTTAAAGTTGAAAGAAAAGTGATGCAGAGATCTGAGAAGCTTTACTGTCTGTATAGTAGCTCAATTGAGAGAACTAGAATTCCATGTAATGTTAGATTGAAATGAGCTTTCTCCTGTCTGTAGATCTACTAAGAATATCTGCATGTACCTAGGAGATTGCTATGCAGAGAATATAATTATGTGTTTACCATTTTGAGATTGATGTGAATGGAATCAATACCAGTTACTTTGCTTTTCATTACTGAAGGCATTTGAAATGTTGACCAAACTGATCTTACTTGTGTCAAACAGATCACAAAGCCCTTTTAAACACCATTTGACCTTCTAGGAGATTCTTCAATGAACAAGCAGGCTTAGCATGTTACTTTTTTCTCACTTGAAGAAATTAAATCTAATTAGGAGGATCCTACTAATACAATGCAGATACAGATTACAGGTGCACACAATGTGTGGAGAGTCCAGAATGAAAATAGCTGCAATGAGGAAGGAGGGGAGGTATGGAAAGACTCTGAAATAGGCTTCCCTATTTTAGAGCACAAGATTGATGATTTAGTGACTTTAGTAGCTGCATAGATATAAAATATTTACAGCAAGTTGGAGAATTCTAATGGGGGAAAGAAATCTCTCAAGGCATTTTTTTTCCTAGAGAAAAGGGAATTATGCAAATACATAACAATTGCAGTTTTAGTATTAGTGATTAGCCACCTGAATTTAATTCTTCTTCTTCACACAGGTGTAGTTTGACTGAACACAGCTGAAATGTTTTAAGAGGAGAATCATGAACAGAATTGACTTGTCCTTGAGAAACCTTTGATATTTCACTGCCTTTTAACACTGTCTTTCTTACACCAAGTGTGACTTGAGCCTTCTGTAACAAAATAGAAAAAAATGTTTGTGTATTCTTGTCATCTCGTATTAAATCAAGTGACTGATTTCTGATAGAAATCTCAGGAGCATGGAGTTTATACAGGTTTCTCCCTGTTCTACCTCAGAATAACTGCTTGCATGTATTTTTAGTGGCAAGGAATTATAATAGTAGAATCTTGTGAGGAACTAATTTTAAGTATCTTTGACACTATGAAATGGAAACTTAGCTGGTATGTACAATAACAAGAAAGAACCCAACTGTTTTAAAGTAGCTGTAATATCTCTGAGTAAAAAATGTATGCCAGTTTGGTGTGTCCTTGTGTGACTAGGGAATTTAGAGCAGTCATTGGAAGATGAAGGAATCCAGCTCTCTGCATTATTGGACCCAGAGGCCATACTGTGTCATTACTAATGCATGCAGGCATGTTCAATAAATTTCATGGTTATACATCTCATTGTCATTTTCAGAGCTCATTGATTTAAGCAGATCCCACTGATCAAGACTTCTACAACAGGCAGCAAAGCCTAATGTCGATGGGCACAAAGTGGAGAAGTCTTATTTTGATGAAAAACTGGGGTAAAAATTTACTGCAAGGGTGAACTGAACAGGGGTGCAAGTTTCCCAGAGAGACTGTGGAGTTTACATACCTGGAGATTTTCAAAACCTGACTGGAAAAAATTCTGAGAAACTTCCTCATCATTGTCTCTGCTTAGAGCAGGGGAATTGTGCCAGGTGATCTCCAGTGATCCTTTCCAACCTTGACCATTCTGTGATTCTGTGAAAATAAGGTGGTAAATAATTGAATATCCTTCAAATTATTCTGTCTTCTACAAGAAGAAGCAAAGTTGCAATGATCTTGATGGTGCAGTGAGCAGGAAGTCTAGAAATAAGCTTCAGATAAGCAAGGCAATCTCCCTTTACTTTCCTCACCAGCAAGATTAAGCTGAAAGTCAGTTTTCCAGCATGGACAAGGGGTGTAAAAGGGAAAGCTGGATGGACAGAGCTGCTGGTCAGGCTGGAATGTGGCTGCAGTTCTGACGGTACCATTAGCTGTATTTATGAAACCCACTTGTGTTGTTGGTGGTTTTTTGTTTTTTTTTACCAACTTAGTGGCATTCATTTAAATTAACACTTAAGCTCTAACTTCTGCCTTCAGTGAAATAAAGAATTTTGAGAGATTTATTTACATTTAAGGGCTTCCACTGTCCCTTCGAAGCATATTGAAGATAATATTCTAATGAGTTTTGGCTTGGACAGTGGATACATATTTCTTCCCTTATCTTGTTTGTTTCTCTTTGGTATTTTGTACTCTATGAGTAATATTTGCAATTACTTTTCTGCAACACCATCTTAGTAACAGCAGCAGGAAGCCATAGTTAGCCCAGCTGGAATGTTTTGGCCTCCAGAGTTCTTGTTACTGCATTCAGAGTAAGAAATAACTGCCTGCTTATCTTGGTGGAATTCTGCTTCCCTTCTTCCTCCTATCCCCTTTTTTTGTTCAGTTTTACTTTATTGGTAAGTATTAAGACAGATGGTAGGAATAGTAAATCCAAGTTGATTGTAACAGATACTGTCTAAAATTGGTGGGTCTGTAACTATGAAGATAAAAGCAATGGGCAGTAAATATTTCAGACAAACTGAAAGAAGTTTCTAAAATAATTCATAATTATCTTGTCCATTAGACTGGATAAACACAGTGAAAGTTATTTACTTTTATTTATGCACATTTCTGGAGAGCCTCAGAATTGCTGTGAATGGTGTATTGAGCTGTATTCCTGCTTTTTGGTGACATATTTAATGTTACACATAACTTTCTTCAGTGCCATCTTCCTGTTGAGAATGTGGTACTGTGGCACAGCCATGAGACCTGAGATCTCTCTGTGCTTGGTTTTCACCTCTACAACTGGTCTGCAGTAAAGCACCTTCAGGACATATTTGTAATATTAAAACATAGGTGCTTAGCTTTTGCTTAAAATCCAGTCTCTTGTGGAACTAGGTTACCTAATGAGCATGTTGGACTCGTCTCATGGGGACACAGCCTGAGCTGTTAAATCTGTGACAGCAAAATGAAACAGTTTTTGAACCAAGTCATAATTTTCAGCATCAATAGGTTATGCCCTTGTCAGCTGGCATTGGTGCAGCATAAGGTTCCAGTCAGAATTGGCTGCATTATGCTTAGATCTGCTCTTTAAGAGACCTTCACTCTTTACTATGTTTGGAACTGCTAATCTAGTGGGACTTCTGAATATTTATAAGAGACTTATTAAGATAGTCCTTACTGCAGTTATTCAGAATACATACTCATCAGTTCTTGGTAACTGGTCTGGCAGAAATAAGTTTGTTAAAGCTCATGGTAGACCTCTGGATTGAGTGCTCTTTCCATCATTTCTTCTCTCCTTTGTGTTGTGTGTTAAGCCATGATAGCTATTTGGCAAGTTCAAAATACATCTCCTCTTGTACTACTGTAGTTTCAGTGTTGGCTCGGTTCCTGAGAAATTGAGTCCTCCTGGGACCTGGAGTTTGGCAGATTAATCTTTTAAAGCAAGGTTATAAGTGAAGACTGGAAGTCTTGTTCTCTTACTTTGCTGCTTGACTTACCTGGAGTTTTGCTCAGATGACCTACACAAGGGTATCCAAACTCACATTACATCCATGCACCTTGCAGTTCTAGGAGTGTTGTTGCAAAAAATTTGGTGTATGTTTGAACAGCAGGTGACTGTTATCATCAAGCATTGCATCAGTCTGATCTTTTTACAGTACATGTGTCATACACTTGAATTTGTCTCCCTGTGAACATCTTCAGATGCTGAATAATGGTTAGTTTTTAATCAAGTGAGAATAACCAGATTGTGGAACATACTTTTTGAGCTGTGTTGTTTCAAAAGAGAAGCAACAAAAGAAAGTTAAAACATATTTCTATAAGTCATTGTTAATTGTAACTTCTTCATGAAATATTCTAGGTGTTGAGAGTACCCAGGTCTGTAACTCGAGTGACATCTTGATTTACATTGAAAACATGAATTAAAATGGCCTGCTACTCAGCTTTTTTTTTTGCTTTATGTTTTGCTTTATGAGTGAGATTCTTAATGGTGATTCTTGTTTTAAAATACGCTCTAATTTTCCACTTAAAAAACCCAAAGAAGTTGAAGCTTTAAAAATGGCTCTACAGAATTTCCATACCTATTTAAAAACAATTTTAGAAGGGTCAATTTAGGATTTGCTGCAAGGTTTTAAAACTTAGTCAGACTGCTAGTGGCATTTTTAGAATCTTTAATACTACCCCGCTAATGTCTGTTTGATATTATTTCTGAGTGTTACTGTTTTAATTTCTTTTGGGTTGGGGAAATCCTGTGTTTATGTTGTTTTTTCGATAATGTTTTTAAAGGGCAAGTAGTGGCAAGATTTTGCTTCTGTCCTTCAGACTGAACTGCTCAGCAGGAAAAGTCTGAATTGCTAATAAAAATTAAACTTGAGGAAACTTTTTGCCTGGGGATGGATTTGTACGGATTCAGCACATATCTTTTGATTCTATCATCTCCCTCAGTGCTGCTTGGGAACAACATGACCCTTTTAACAAAATTTTATTTTGTAGCAAACTGAATTTATGTGTAGGTGCTTTAGTTGCTCATATGTTTCATGTCTGGGATGAGGTTTCTTTGTTTTGTGGTACTTAAAAGCATTTACTGATTGGTGTTGAAGATAAATAAAGCATCCTGTTTACCAGTTGCATAAATTTTCATCTAGTGTCATCTTAAAGTGTCTGGAATTACTGCATTGAGACATAGTGTTGCTTTATAACTTGTGAATTCTGAAATGAAACAAAATCTAGTGTGGAAGGTAAAGGCACACAGGAGGAATGTGTGGGGTTTGCTAGGCAGCCAAATGCTGACTGGCTTACAAGACTGTGGGGAAAAATCCTGAAGTCTTTTTTCATAAAAGCAGTCCACAGGTAGCTTTGGTCATATTTTTTTAGCTGTTTTTTTACCAGACATAACAGTGCCTTTTTGGTGAGTATTGGGGCAGTGAAGTTGCATGTAGAATTGTGCCTTGACTCGGGTCAACAAGCCAACGGAGTTTGATCTGTCTCTTACATTTTTCAGGGATATCCATAATTTTGAATTGTGCTTTATGAACAAGGAAGGGGGCCTAGGAACTCACCTGAAAGAGTGGTAAGTGTTGTCAAAATTTCCTTATATATATCTTCTATTATGTGAACATGTTCATGTCTATGAAATCAAGAAGGCAAAATTGTTCCTAATTTAATCCCTCTTGCTATTTACTGTTCCAGGAAGTGTCACAATTTTCATTCCTTAGCCAACAATAAAGTCATGGAAGGCTAAATTCATTTTATAGTAATAGTCTTTAGTGGCCTTTTTCTCAAACAGTAGGACTATTTAACTTATTATAGCTGAAATATGCAAGTGTTTGAATTACTTTGCTTGGAATAGCAAACCAGCATATAAAACCAAAGGTCTGTACAATTAAAATGTAACATAATTAAGGACATGTAATTAACAGTAAAGGTTTTGGAACTTTATAAATGGACCTTTTCAAAATGTTTTGTTCTGCTGATATCTTGCTTTCAGAGAAAAGGAGAATTGGCTTCCCACCTCTTAATTGCCTTGCTGCCTGTCACTGTTTGTGTTCAGCTGTACCAACAGATTTCATTTGAGGTTGTTCTCTGATGTTTCTGTGCAGGAATCTGGCACACATAAATTCAGTGGTTATCTGCTTGTGTGATGGGATAAAGGAACATCATTTTAAGTTGGTTTTGTAAATTACTAGTCACAGCTGACCTTGCTAAATTAAGAAAATGGATTGAATAATTATTTGAATATGTTCCTGGTCTTTCTTCACTGAAGAAACAATAGTAATTGTGCTATCATTACCAATTATATTTTTTACAGAGTTCATGACTAAGACTTACTTGGTTGTTTCAGAAGTGAACTATGCTTTGTACTTAGAGTAAGTCACCCTTGATCAGGAGTGCCATGCATTTTCAGAATGATGATGCTTTCAGTTTATTGGCTTGTCAGCCCTGAGGAATGCTGGTTAATTCCTTTGCAACTGGAACTCATTGGCTGAGACTGCTCCCTCATAAAACAATTTTAGGTTTATTTTTGGTTGATTATTGGTTTGTGGCTTTAATGATGAAATAGTCTTGCATTTTTTTGCAATAGACATTTCGGTGGAAAATCTGAGTCACTGAGGTCAGCAGTGGAATTTCTGTGGCTTTTGGTGGGAATAATATTATACTGTTTCAATGTTCCTCTTTTTTCAAAAACCACAATAGTCTGCTGTAACTAGGGTTACATGAAAACTAAGTCACTATTATACTACTTTGTTAAGCAAAAAAGGTACTAGTCCTAAGTAGGAAAAAGAAGCTTTAACCATTTCTTTTATGCCAACATATTGATTTTTATTTTTTTTCTATTTAACACCCACAGCTCTGAAAATCATTGCCTCAGAAAAACTGGCTATCTATAATTATTTTGTTTATATAATCTAATATGTTATATTGGATGCAGGAGTAGGTCTGTACAGCATTCCTTCTCAGGAGGCAGGATGGAGAAGTGCAGGGTGAATAATTACTGGTAATGGTAGACATGGCCTAATTTCTACAGTCACAGATACTACTGGTCATGTAAGCAGGGTATCAAGATGTAAGAGAAATCATGCAATCTGGTGAACTGTAGTAGTTCTCAACTCTTAATAAAAGCTCAATACATTATGGATGTTATTAAAGAAAAAGTTTAACTGTTTTTTTCAAAGGTGAGCATCTCAAAGCATTCACTGTGCATTAACTTTAATTAAGAATTTCTTATTTTCTTCCCCCCCTCCCTCCAGGAAGTGTTTATACTGCATCACAAGTGAATTTGGCATAACAGCTTCTAGTCAATGGTTGCCCAGAAATTATTTCTTAAACATTAAACATAACTGCCTTTTCAGAAATTATTACTAAATAATTACTTCCAGAACTATGGTTGTGTGATTTAAATGGTCAGTTTTGATTGTAATGTGTAGAACAGTATTGACTTGATTTGAAATATCTTGCAGGCTGCCAGATTTCAGACCTGAACCATCCAGAAATTTTATCTGTTATAAACCTTTTTTCTTTGTAATTTTTTCCCCCTAATTCATTACTTGTAGATTAATGTCTGCTTGTTCTGAGTTTCTACCGTCTTTTCTGGAACAATCAATAATGCTGAATTAATCTTCTTTAATTGATGGATTGCTCTAGATTAGTCAAATGCCTACTTAATATGCTTAATATTTCTTGTGAGTAAGCAATTTAAAAAAAAATAAATCATTGGTAGTTGAATTTGTTATAAAATTAAGTCTTGGGCATGTCTGATTCTTTGTCACACTCAGGAAGTACAAGATGTGACCCAAAGATAGTCCTTTGGCTTATAAACACTTGCAGGATAAACAAGTCTGAACTGAGTAATTTTAGAAAGGAATTTCCCTTCCATGTAGCATACATTATGTGTAGATGTTATTTAGTGATTTTTCACATGTAGCTCTTGGAAATTATTTTTATCTGGTTTATCTGACACGAAGTTTATTTATCTTGAATTTGAACTTTTACTATTGTCTCTGCATGATGTGGCTTACAAACTAAGTCTTCTGACTTACTCTGTTGTATGCCTGAGATTTTACCTCTACGTGATTATCTTCAGTTAATGATCAGACTGAATTTCCTCATGTGGATCCAACTGGGAGATTAAAAGTTCAGGATTTAATCTGTATTAACATTTCAGGAGTCATGGTAGGCCTTCTTAGTATTCATTCAGCATTCTTGTAGGCATCTCTGGCAGTACTAGAGTAATATTGGCATGGTCTATTAAAACTTCAGTGAATAAAACTTTAAGACCCAATCTCTTGATTTACATTTCTTACAGCAACATCTAATACAGCCAGCAAGGCATAAATGTTAGTCAAATTTTCTCCTTTTATTTAGATCCATTAAAGCCCCTTCCAAGCAGGTAAGGGAAACTTAAATGATGAAAAGAATTAAACAATAAATACAAAGCATTATCTCCTGAGTACGTCCCTCCTCAGAAACATAATCTCTGCAAGTAGCTGTAACTTTTAGAGCTGATACAGATGCAATTGAAACACAGCCATTTTTGACTGCTGCACCATGACATGGTGAGTGGTTTTCATTGTATCTTTCTTCAGGAATTAAAAAGTATACTGTATAAAAGAGGACAGGCAATTTTATTTGGCTTCTGATACTTTCTTGTTTTCCTGTAATTCTGCTATTATTCTTCCTTTGTAAACTTTCAAATTATGCTTTAGGAAAAGCTTTATGGTAAGCATTGATCAAATGTTGCTGCTCGGTTTTTGTTTGTTTGTTTTTCTTGAAGTTATAGATGGTGTATAAATTGCTGCTGTTAGCTTCAACAGGGATGAACAAGTCCTCCAGAACTGGCTTGTCAACTTTGAAGTAGAACCTTGTTGAAAATAGTCAATAATAATTTTGCTAGACTTTTCTCCTTGTACAATTTAAATAAAGGGTTTACCTGTTAAAAACCTGATGACTGTTACATTTTCAAGTAGGCTCTTAAATTACCTGCCTAGTAATGTGTCAAGAGCATTAAATTCTAGTAAAACAATCACCTTTCCCTTTTAGATTCAAAGCTGTATTTTCCCTCTGTTTTGGAGGATTATGCTTGAACAACTGTGAAGATGGGTTGTCCCATGGGACTGCTGGCAGGGGTGGTTTCCCTGAAACAGTGCATTCAGAAACAGAAGGGAAATATGCCCTTGGTATGTGTTGGAAGCTAAAAGCATCACTTGTTCCTCCTCTCATCACTTGTTCCTCCTCTCATCACTTGTTCCTCCTCTCCTTCCTGACTGGAATTCCAGTAATTGTTGTAGTTTTAGCATCGCCCACATCAGTAGAAAGGGAGACTTTGTTTCTTGAAACTGCTACCTACAATTGCAGAGATGGATCTCGGGCACTTTGGACTGGGGTTATGAGGATTTATTTCTCTCATTAGAATGATCCTTAGTGCATTTTTCTTTTGACATCTTCAGCATGTTCCTTCTTCTAATTAAATTGTATCCTATTCTATGGCAATTCTGCTGCTTTCCTGAAGTGTTTCTTCTCCTTAAGATAGCTGCAGAGAATCAGTGTTGATGGTTGCCTCAACGAGCTGCCTGACACAAGATTGAATTCATAAGGCTGTAATGGATAACAGCACTTATTGTTTTGAGAATCTGTGCTATCACTAGGCAGTTGTGAAAATATCTCCTGCTATTTTTCTTCAAGTTTGACTACATACATGTATGGAATGTTATTTTGGTGCAAAGAGGTAACACTTTATTGGGTGACATAAAATTTTCAGCATTGTAGGAAGTTTGAATTCCATTTGGTCGTTGCATGTCACTCTTTGGGTATTTATGGATACAGGAGACAGCACAAAGGCTGGATGCTTTACAGCATGTGTTAATGCAGTGGTGTCTCTGAAGTTTTTTCACAGAGCCCAGTTTAGAAATGTGTTTGAAAACAGCCTTGTCACACATACTGTCAAGGTCAGAAAGGAGAGAAGGCAAAGACTTCAGAATTTCCACTAAGGTCTTGTAAAAAGGAGATGGAATGTTAGTTTGCTAATTAGTAAACTAGTCTTGTCATGCCCCTTAAACAGTCCTGCAGCAGAGATTACTCTTGTTTCTCCTGTTCCATGAAATGTTTAGCTCACACTGCTGTTGGGGACTGAACTTGCAGGGAATATACTTGTTAAAGCTCTGCTGATGGATTTATGCCTATGAGTTAAAAGTGATATCAGATAAAAGCCCAAAGTGAACAGTGTGGAAAAATCCCCAAGTAAGGATAGGGTTGTGGTGTCTATACTTGGAAATACTCTACTTATGGATGTAGTGGACAACAGAGATCAATTCAGCCTCTGTTTATAGACAATAGAGACTTTTTTGACATACCTGTAGTGCTTTGGAAAGGGCTTCTTCCAACTGTAGTAATGACTTTATCACGTTTTGCTCCAATCAGTTCTGAAGAAATGGGAACAGTTGGTTTCAAGTTACAGCAATGCAGTGGAATGTGATGAGTCCTAGCTTGGAGCACCTCTTAATTGCAAATGAAGGAAAGGAATAAAGGAAAAATACTTTCTTTGCAGAGCATTGGACCTGATTAGCATCATCATTATAACACTTCTGTGTTTAGTAACTTAAGTTTGTTACTGACACTTGGATACTGCCTTGTGTGTTGGTAGCACTCAGTTAACTATATATAAAAAAGAAAGTTTTGTATTAGGGCCCCAGCTGTGGAGGTATACAGCCTTATCAAAACCAAACTTCTATAATTTTCTGTAAGATGATATTGTAGGATAATGATTTTTGTTTATTTTTAACCAGGAGAAATTCTACTGATTTATTGTATTTATTCCACACTTAAACCACTGCAAAAGCATACTGCTTGCTGTGTGAACACTTTCTGCCAGCAGGTGGAAATATATATACAACTCATCCATTGACTTATTTCTTTCTTTGGCTGGCTGATGTCTCTCTCCCAGTCACTGAACCTGAAGCTTTGTGAAAATCCTGCTTAAGATTTACGACATAATGTTTCAAATTTTTACACAAGTTCAACTCTTTTTTTGGATTCAGAAATTTCAGCTGCTTGTGGACCTGTCAGATATTCCATCTCTGTGCTATAGCATTATCACCAAACCTTCCTATGTAGTCATGTATTAAATAAAAAGCAATAATTGTTTCAAATGATCACAAGCAGCTAAAAAGTAAAATGGACTTGGAAGGAAATTGTTTCCATCCTGGCTTAAACCAGGACACCAGGTAGTTCGTAGTTGTCAAAAAGCTTCTCTAGCTTTTCCATGGAGATCTTCACTCTCTGGAATCCAGAACTAATCATGCCATCCTGGCACAATAATACACACTGAATTAAAAATAAATTGGGTTTTAGAAGCAATTTTTACTTGGTAGAGCTTATGTAAGATGAGAATTAGATCCTAGCTCTGTATTTGAGGTTGAAATTTACTTGTTATTTCCATTACTAAATAACTACTACATGGTAAAGAGTTGCCATTATTTATTGTGGTGTGATGGAAAATCAGGTTTTCAGAGAGATGTGAGATACCTTGGATGGAGATCTTAAGTACTAAAATCTTGGTTGTTCCCTGAGGATGACACTATTTGAGTACTGAGCAGGAGAGGACATCTTAGGGGTACTGAATTCAGATGAATGCTTGATTCTAGAAAGGAATTTCAAAGCCTGTGCTTTGAAGTGTCTGTGGATGATGATGGAGGCAAGGGATGGAATAGTGCTGACCTGAACTTACTCACAAAATGGTTAGAAAAGCTGTTTATTTTTTTAAGGAGTGTGACACCTGTAATACTTAGACCATTCAGTTTTTATTAAAGCTGTGTTGAAGGAAGTTAAATACAGAGAACACGTTCAAATCTGAAGCTGACGTTCTGTGTTTATTTATTGTTATTAATCCCAGCAGATACCAAAGTGAATTCTCAAATCAGGGGGAGTTTGCTAGCAGATGTGTCAAGGCAGTCAGCATTCAGGCTGCACAAATCCCTGACTGTACTCAATGGGGTGCTTAATTTTCAGGGATGGAAAGAAAGAGTTACATACAGACTAGAGACTGGGGAAGAAAAGTCTTCACTCAGAATGGAATTTCTCAAGCAGACACACACATGCCATGGAATTGCTGGCACTTGGTGATGGCCAATTGACTGCCTCACAGCCCAGCTGAAATATGAAAGCTCCTTTTTCTGTATGACACAACTGGAGCAGAGGGCACCACTGAATCACCTGGGGCATTGGTGTGTTACACTGGGAGCTGGTCACACCCTGCTAAGCTTGTGAGAACAGGCAGCTCACAGCATAACACTGCTCTCTTTATTTTTTTTCTTTCCTGATTAGTAAATACTATAGCTATTTCTTTTTTGCTTGAAAGAAATGTAATTATTTCTCTGTACACTTCTGACTGAGAGATAGAAAGGGCTTCATTCTCAGTATACCACAATTAAATAGGAAAAGGTTATCTAGGCTTTCTGAAGAAAATAATTTAGAAAGGAACAAGAATATTTTCCCTAATTTTTCTGAATAATAATATACACATTTCACATCTTGATCCCAAATCAAATCAATTCTTTTTATTCTGTAAACTTTTACTAATTTCTGTATACACTGTAATTCCTTGGCACTTTGGACAAGGTAGCACTGGAAACGTGTGTGTATAGATATTTACTTTTTTTTAAAGCAAGTTATTTTGGTATAATAACTTAGAGGCCCATTCTCACTCAGAAGCATTCGATCAGGTATGAAATAAATAACCAGACTATATTAGAGTCTGACTAAAATTGTAAATTTTAAGGTGATTCATCCCAGACTGGAGGAATTTAACTTCCCACTAAAGTCAGGCTAATTGGAAGACAGGCAATTGAGGAGAGAGTGGCATTTTGTTTTGTCATATTGTGACCACAGGGCATTTCAGAATAGTTTGAGTCTGTTAAAAGGCAAATTTTGCTGGAAGGGATAAGTGCAGGATTGTGCTTATCAATTTATAATAGGAGTGGAATTTCATTAGCACTACTATTCATTTGTGTTGTGGGAGGAAGAGTAAAATAGATTCTCATTGACTTAAAATGTCACTGTCAATTCTAGCTGCTGGAATTCTCTGCAGTTTGTTGGCTGAATATATGAAAGAATTTATGACTAGGGGTCAGCCCTGTTCTCTCTAATTAGGATCCTTGGGTGTTGAGTGGGCTTATATGTTTGGGGGTTTTGTTGTTGTAGTTCTATAACATCATGCTTTTTTCTTTTACCACCCAGGTTCTGTTTGTGTTCTGATTGTGCTTCGTTTTTGTTTCTATAATGTGATCTGTTCACTCAGTTGCAAAAGCATCATTTGTTGTGCCTATACCTCATGCCTTTTTCTCCCTGATCTCTTGTGAAGCCCTTGACATTTCTTTGCTTGGTCTATCCAAGATAATATTTACATCATTTTCTTGTCCAGCTACTGACTCTCTCTTGAGTTTCTCTCAAACTTCTGTTTATTCTCACTTTCAAAGAGCAGTCCAACAAATCTGGATCCCTTTTCTCTCTTTACACTCATTCCATCATCATCTGCTCTGTCTTTCTAGGCTTTGTTCCATGTCACAAACATTGGCATCATTTGAAATGAAAGTCTGCATGCTAGCAGAAAGGTATTTGTCATTAAGCTTTGGCTTAAACAGAATTGCAAGCTGGTTACTAGATTCTAAACTTTTTGGAGTGAGGTTTCTTACAGTTTTTTTGTTTTGTTTTGTTTATTTTTTGTTTGGTAGGTTTTGGTTTGTTCTGGGTTTGGGGTTTTTTTTAATCATTTGGGGTTTTTTTGGTAAAACACTTGTTAAGGATAAATAGAAAAATACTGTCCTTCATGCTAAAAGTGAAAGATTATATTGATCATGGAATTTTCTGCTAGTACTTGTGAACAACCTTTGAATGATAGATGTCATGAAATTCTGTATTAGCATGCAGTGAAGTGATTTTTAAACAAAGCAAATTAAATCAGAAATACCTGTTATTAATCTCACATTCAGAAATACCATATTAGCTGAAAACCACTTCTGCCTTTTGTGACTCTCTGCCCCTATAACTTGTGAAGATAAGATATCATTCCCTGGCCATAATTTTCCGTATCTTAAAAAAGAAAATTGCATAAGGAAGGCCTTTCAATTATAGATGCTCACTCTTTCCATCAAACTCTGAAAAAACTGCATTTTTTCCTGATTGTTTTTAAACTTGCAGAATGAATGTTTAAATTCCTTCTTCCAATAACCCCAGAGAAAATTATATTACCTGGGAAGGATTCATTGCTTATTCTCTGTTATTTAAAGTCAGTATTAATCATTGATATTCACCGAAAGTATTGAAGCCCTCAGCTATACAGGTCTTAAGGGAAAAATGAAGTGTCCCTTAAAACACTGGGAACCAGTTCCTCCTTGATTCAGAGTTTCATGTATTTACAGAAGAAGCTATTAATTGTAGAGTGTTAGGAGGTTTTATTTCTTTAATTCCTAAACATCATACATTAAACATAAACAATTAAAAATTGAAGTATTGTTAATCCCTTAAGACCATTTTATAGTAGATAAAGTCTAGCACTTTGTATTTTAAATATGGTTTTAGTTGAACTACTGCTTCTCAAAATATTTCCATTTACCTCTGAAGTCATAATTATGGCATTCACTGTATTTTAATATAATTGCTGCACTTTGCATTCTGCTCAAGTCATAGGTCTTAAGTAGGGAATTAATCTCAGCTCTTGACTTTCTTGCCTACTGGAACCTGCATTTCATTCCCCTTCTCCACTGGTTTTTATCAGTGATAGTGTAATGTTTCTCATGAGAAGCTCTCATGTGTAGAGTATTACATTAAAATGGAAAGAGACAATTAGGAAACACTGAACAAATACCATGTGTGTGGTTATGAGGCTTACCCTTAGCAGGTGCACAGAGATCTCTGGATACAGCAACTACAACAGCTTCGTGTTAATCCTATCATAGAATCATGGAATGGTTTCAGTTGGAAAGAAACCTTAAAGATCATCTGATTCCAACCCCCCTGCATGGGCAGGGACAGCTCACATTAGACCAGATGCTGGTGAGCCATCATCTGATGCTCTCTGCTTTGCTCTGCAGTGATATTCTTGCTGAATCTTCACAGTGAAGAGGAGAATATGCAAAAGGCAGTGTAACAGTGGATGGGGCCTCAGGCAGTTGTGGAGCTTCACCAGCTCCCCCCTCTAGCTAGTCCAGGGAGCAGAGAGGTTCAGCACATGCAGAGCATGAACCACTTTGAGGCACTCTTCACATTTTTCTCCTTTTTATCAGTCCTTTTACTTGGGTGTTGTGAACTTTCTCAGTTCTTGGGAATTATTGCCATCTGCAGCCTTGCTACTGAGCAATTGTAGCTGTACCAGAGTCCAATTTACATTATTTCTTCAAGAGCTTGGGTCCTTGACTGATTTGTAGAGGACAAATGAAAAGAGTAATTGCAATTGGGTTCTGTTCTATTAGAGCTCTGAACAGCCTTTCCTCTTGGCTGGGTGTCAGATTGTAGCTCAAGAGGGGGGCTTTGACTCTTAAAAAGATTTAAATATTTAAGTGTATGGTCAAGTACTAATACCTGTGGGTGTCTTCAACTGATCTCAGAGTAGTAAGTAATAATAATTTTCTTTAGTATTTTTATATACATAGTATTGAAGTGGTAATTGAGTAGCAAGTGTTTTGTTCTTGCATTTCTTCATCAGGTCTACCTCCAATTTATTTTATGATAATTTCTCTATAGAACCTCAGTTTTAGATTAATTTTATAAAGCATAGTGACAGGTTGTTGTGCTGTGGGGAAAACTGGTATTTAGTATAGCAATAACTGCACAAAGAGCTGGTAAGCACCAGAACAAAACCAAGCCAGGGGAGGAAGCTGTTGTTACTGTTAAGGCCTGTTAATGTCTCCCTTGAAGATCTTTTTAGCATAGAACTAAAGGTAGTGCTCTCCCCCTGTGGACTGTTTCCACCATTATTTGGCTGTTCTGGGGAATTCCATCAGTGCATACCACAAATCAAGGGAAAGGGAACTACTGGCTTGTGGGTACTCCCCTCCAGCTCCTTGAAGCTGTGCAGCCTCTCCTCCCATGGAAATACAGAGGGTTCACCCCTTCTGGAGCTGTCAGGGCTTGATGGCCTCCTCAATGACAGCCCCATAGCTCTTTAAATGTTTTCTTTACTCCTCTCAGGTGTGCAGCAAGTGGTAGAATTGAACCGACTTTGGCAAGAAGCCATGATGAGTGAGTGCAGGAAGGTTCTCATCTCCTCGTACAGAGTAGTGGTTTCTGGATGTGAAATCCATATTCTGATCCTTTGCTTCACCTGCTGTTTCACTGGCCCTGATTCAGTTCAGTCTTCCACTGAAGCATATTTGCTTTGTTTTTTACAGTTCCTTCTCCCATTTCCAGAATATTTATCTGAGCAAAATTATACTACAACAAAGGATCCATATGTTATGGGAATCCATGCCTTGGACTTACTGAGGAGTAGGACCAGGGCTGATTTATGACCTGGTGTGGGGATAACTTCTTGGTCTCTTTATTTTTCTGGTATTTCACATATGAAAAGAAGATATTGCCCACTATTAAAGTAGTGGGTTTATCAAAGAGAAAAGTTAATTACAAATTGACATGTACATTCTTCTTTGAGGGTGGCTAATTGCAAGAACTTGGGAGGAACAGCAGAATGGAAAAGTTTAAGAATTGAGTGCCAGTATCTCTGACCTCCTGTTTGAGTCTGCCTTGTGTAAGAGAAGCTATTTATAAATTGCTGCTCTGTGAAACGTGTGTAGAATTTTACGATGCATAAATTGGGAAACAGAGCCAGCAGAAGGACTTAGCAGAGTGATGAATGGGTGACAGGGTACAAGACTGAAACTGTGTTTTATTCATGGATTGTGAGGTGAAGAAGAATGCTGGGAAGGGCTGGCAGTTGAAGGAGAAAGATAGGGAACCTAGGAGATAAAGACTGCAGTAATCTGAGAATTATGAAGCCACTTTATCACACTTCTTTTGGCAGTTACAACTCCAGGTAGTAGCTTTTTATGTTCACTTTGCTACATTTTCATTAATATTTTTAGTCTTCCTCCCAGCTCCAGTTGTATTATTCTCACCGACAGTCTGGCAGTCCTAATCCTCCTCAGTCTCAGTAATTTATTTCCCTAGATTCCAGCCAACAGATAAGAAGAGGTTTGAGGTTTTCACCCCTCCTTTGTTTTGACAGCACCCCACCACCCTCCACTTGAACTGATGAAAGAATGGGATCAAGCAACCCAAAATCTTAATCTTGATCTTAGGCCTACCTGGAAGTTCATGACTTTGGTCAGTTTGTTGTCACTGCTCAAAAGAATTTTGGAGGCTGGTAACTCATTAAACTGCTACTTAATTCTTTTGGTCATGCAGATATTCCTCAGCAGAATGCTGCTAATGTACCTTAATTTGAAACAGATGATTCAAGTTCTGGTCACTACGTTCCAATTATTCTATGTAGTATTGTCACAGAATATGTTAAACATGCCAGGTGTATTTTCTTCTTTTGGAGGCATAGAGAAAATCTGCTGGAACATTTTAGAGGCTACAAAAAAGTAGTTTTAATAGAAATTATTCGTGTTAATTTTCAGTGCCACTCATAGATAAATATTTTCCCCATCTTTCCAGATTCTTGTTAAATAACAAATTTGATCATAAATAAGTAACAGTGTTGATCATATCTTAAGAGGTCAAGGTGCAGGTTTTTCTTGATTTACACAGAATGCTGCATCAAAACACAGTAAATGTTATTGGCATGGCTAATTAAAAACAAACAACAAACAAAACAACAAAAAACTACAACTGATTTTATTAAAATACTCAGCATCTAGAAATGGTTCTGTAGTGTTGTCTTTTTTTTTTATTTCGCCCCATAAGAGATGATTTGTGTAAACTGAAACACTGTAGAAACTTTAATAATAGTACAATTTAATTACTGCATAGATCTGTTGTGGCAACATAAATCTTATATGACAAACTTGAGAAAAATCATATTAATTGTATCCTATTGACTTCAGCTGAGTCACATCCGGATTCTTTGGCAAAATTAATATGAAGAAATGCAAAGAGGCTGCTTGTCAGTTATGGCTATAAAGACAAAACTAAAATAATTTGATATAGGAGGTAAATGTGCTGACACTTCTGGAGACAAGATGGGTGTATAGATATTGATGAGTGACTCTGATTATAAAGTCCTCAGCCTTTAATGTATATACAGAAGAATGTAGTGTAATATTAAAAGCACTAACTGAAATTAGCATGTTGTAGGAAGGAATCCTGGCAAGATGACCTGGAAGATGGGAAAAACATTTGCTCTGGTGGGTAGCATAAACTGATCAAGACAAGTCTGTATTTCTTCTCAGTATAGGTTGCTGTCTGTAGGGGATGCCTTCATGCTTCCCTTGTTATGCAAATGGCAGCCCCAAATAGGAAGCTTTAGCTCAGTTGGTTCATTTCTGACTGCAGTTGCTTACCCATGCTGCACTGTAATGAGCTTATTTTCCATAGTGATTGTATGGAGGTGGGGGCAGTGTAGAGAGAAAAAACAAATGGGAGGGCTTATAAAAAAAGGGAGGTGGTTTAAAATCCTTCATCTGGAAAGAAAGGCTTAGAGGTGACTTTTTCCTCACTTGCCATGTGGATACTTTTCTTAATTTTACTAACATCTCTAATTAGCTAGCTCTGTTTCAATGGCCTTCAATATACATCCAGGGATTTACTTGAAAATGAGAAATGTTACAAAGATTAAAATTTGGCTTTGCTTCTGTTCAGTCTGGTTATTTTGTTCTTATTGTAATGAATTAGATTCTGAGGATAATTACTACAGTATCTGATATAGATTAAAAGCTCACAGGAGAGCTATTTTTAACCACAGTACTAAAAGTTTCAGTAAATTATTAATAATATCTAATTTGGCAAAACCTGACAGAACTTGCCTTAGCTGTTCATGAGATATATAGTACACTGTAGAAGGAGTTTCTTTAAAAATTAACCTGAAGTAGCAATTTTTAAAGGAAAACTGCAATCTTTGTTGTACTGAATGCTGCTGTTAAAGCGGAGATTATCAATGTGAGCATCACAAATAAAAACCTGAAACAGGTGTGAAACAGTTTTTAGTTTTAACCTTATGGTGACAATTTTGCATCACTTAATTGTCTTTAATGGACATGTAATGTACTAGAGAGGTAAGATCTCATGGCAGGCAGGCAGTTTTTTGAATGAAATGTGGCAGAGCTGTTGGACTAACAGCATCTGAAGAGAAGGATTTGTAAAATGCTTCTGTCTCCTGGAGCCAGAGACCATCAGTGAGCTACAGATCTGTATCTTGTCTCTTGGTAATGCTGCAGCTCCTAGTTCTGAGTTTCTACTGGCACAGTTCACCTTTAAATTTAGACATACTGTCACAATTAAAGTATAATCTGATGTCAAGAGACATAGGCACTCTCCATTTCTTCTGTTGCTGTTGTTCCAAGGTAATTAAAATGTTCCAGCTTGCTTCAACTTTTCTGTTTGAATTAACTGGATCCTAGGTCTGAATTACAGAAAATTTGAATTATGAAGTTTGTCTTAACTGATTGCTTCTACAGTGAGGCTCCTTTTGGTCTCTTCATTGGAGAAGATTCACCCTGACTGCAGTATTTGATCATGGAGAGATCAATTTAGTGACAGATCTGGTATGTAGTGCTGCCAAAAAGCTCTCTTCCTTTAGTTCTTCATGTGGATCCCTGTGGATCTCAGCAGGAGCCCAGTAAGGGGGATCAGGATGGCTCCTGTGACCACTCAGGAGCTGTAGCATTTGTTCAGCTGTCCTGTAGAATCACAGGGACAAGAGAAGCTGGAGGCACTCGGAGCTTTTCTACAGAAGGGAACTCCTCTTTCTCATCTCCATTTTGTGAATCTGGCCTTCATTTCACAGCTTTTGTTACAAGACTGAAATGGAACCTGTCATGTCAAAATGAACTTCTGAGAGGGTTTGAAGAGAGAAGGAGCTGTTTCAAATTCAGTTCGATCTGCTGAACCAAGAAATCAATTATTCACACAGCTTGAGTTAGGACATAAAATGAAATAGTATATTATCTCCAGTTAACTTTTATCTCTGTGGTTTTAAGCCGAATATTTGAGCTTAGAAATTGGGAGGGAGACGTGTTGGTGGTGAGTTTTTTGTTTGTTTTATGTCATTCTGGGTGGATGTTTGGGGTTTTTTTTCTTATGTTGTTGTTTGTGCAGTGGGATGATTGTTGACTAGAATGGCTGGGATGGATTTCTGCTATTGACAAGATGGAGAGAATGACACCTGAATTCTCAAGACAACTTATTGCATGTCTGCCCAATTATGATGTGAAGCTGAAACCACTTTGTGAGCTCATGGTCCAGAATGTAGTGGCAGCAGAGCAGACACACAGCAGAACACCAGTGAAAATGTAGTTTCATTTACTGATAATCTGTTTTGCTATTAGAATATAGGTCGTTGAATGTCAAACCCCATAAGAATGTTAAGCTATGTATATTTCAACAAATCAGGCTTTTTTTTTCTTATTTCTAGTCTTAGACTTTTTTGATGTAATGCTGTGAAGTTCTTAATTTTTTTTTTGTGCTCTTCTCCATTTATGCTGTCTCTGAATATATGCATCATGATTGGGTGGTTAAAATTAAGACTGTTTTCTTCAGGTTTTGACTTGCATTATACCCTAAAGGACTTGACTTGCATACCCTAAAGGAATTTTTGACCTATGGGAAAAATAGTGCAGCAGTTAATGGGGGGGCAATGCTCAGCTCTAATGGTCCCTTTTGGCATGGTACTGGATGCAGAGATGCTGTAGCAGATCTTTGCAGTCAGCAAGAGGGTGACAAATGACTGTCTGTCCTGCAGGCTCATCTATACAGAGATGGAATCATCCTTATTGTCTTCCTTTTTTTACCCCAGGCCATCATGTGTCTCAAACTCTTGCTGCAACTTAGTACTGTGGCTTCAAGCTATTTATATTAGGATAAGAAAGAGTCAGCTATTCATAGCTGGGCACAACTGGAGAGAGAGAGATGGAGGCAGAAATGGTATTTGGATCATGAGCCTTTTGGTGGGTGGTGACTTCATAGCTTTTCAGGTCTGAACTCTTGCTTGTAATGAACCTTCCTTCCCCTGCTGTCATTTCTGCATCCTGTTTAAGTTGTGTCATTACAGCATCAGTCCCTTCCCTTCCTGAATTTTTGTGTTTGTTTTTACTTTTCTCTGAGAATGTTTTCCCTTCTGTTTCACTTCAGCTTCCTTATTGGTTTCCAGCTTTATGCCTATCCCTGTGTTAAATCCCACAACATCATTCTGTGTTTTCTGGTCTAAGGCTTAAGTTTAGCACACTTGGCATGCCTTGCTCTCCTCTACCTGCATTATATTTCTGGTCCGAGGGCAGGCAGGTTTTGCTACATTGAGATACTTGAGTTTCCAGAGAAGGGAGGCTGAAGGTGGTAGGAATCCATTGTTTTTTAAATTTTTCCAAGATCCACATACGTTCTGGATGAGGATATTTTTGTTGTGCCATTTCTAAATTGTGGGGAAGGAAAACTGTTACACTTTTCCATGTTTCCATACAATACTGAATGGAACAGGGAGCTACATTTTCTGATTGAGCAATAGTTTACTATTCTAAATGTTTTTGTATAAAGCTCTAATGTAATATTCCCTTATATGAAAATATCATTCCTTAATAGATGCAACGGGGAGATGTAGCCAAATAAGTATTAGAAAGCTTTCTGTTCTGTTTATTTTATTTTTAGAATTTACTAAAAATTCCACTAGAAAGACCTCAATTATTTGTTCAACTGAGTAGGTGTTGTGAAACCATTTCAAACCTATTTACAGAGATTAGTAGAGATTGTATCTGTTTAGAGATTCACAGAGGTTTAATGGAAGAAGTCCACAAATGTGATTTTTTTTTTTTTTTCTCAAATTCTAAATAAGAGAAAACACATAAGAGATGTGTTGTTTTCTTTCCCTTTGGTTTTCTCTTACTCTTTGTTTTACTAGTCATTGGAATGTGGCTAACATTCCTAGCATTGAAGAGATCTAAAAATTTAAAGCACTGGAAATGGCCTTCTGTCTTCCTTGTCCTTTATATATTTACATGAAAAAGACTGGGTTATTGTCACTTTCATATTTATTGTAGGTTGCCATAGTTACATCTGGTAGTCAGAAAGAGTTTTGCTGGGTTCAAAGTTATGCTAATTGACATTTTCTTAGGGAGAATAATCCTCCAATTTCAGGGTATAATCATTCTTTCTTGTTCTCAAACTTGAGCAAACTCTTTAGTTTTCAGCTACAGTATCCCGCCCCCAACACAATAAGAAACCAAGGCTGTATGTAATTAATTTTTCTCAGAGAATGTTTTTTATGCTTGAATGGAATGTTTTTTGCTGTTTGATCAATCCTCCTTTATCTTCTCTCATCTTCCTCCATCTCGGAAAACATCGGTCCTATTCTGATTGTGCTATAGATTTAATTTTTTTTTAAAGTGATAATAATACAAGTATTTGTCTTGAATTCCAAGGTCCCATTTTGTAGGTAATGCAACCAAAGACAGATAAGCAGGTTTAAGGACATGGAAAAGCAAAATATTATTACTGATGCACCATGAATCTTTTACATGTACTTAAACTGACTTACTCTTACAAACAAACAAAGAAAGAAACAAAACCAAACAAATAAACCTCACCAGAAGTCTAACATTTGGTCCTGGGCTTTCTCTAGTGTTATTACCAATAAAAGAGAAGCCGGAGTGATGTAGCTGAACAGAGACTTTGTATTAAAGATTAACTGTAAAAAAAAAAATAAACAAAAAACTACAAAAAAACCCAACAAAGTATCCCTTGGTATGTGTAAATGCTACCTAATAGGAAAGCAGGATCTGCAAGATTATCACAAATGTGCAAGATGGGATAAGCTGTAGAAATTGTTAATTTAAATTGTTTTAACATGCAATCAATCATCCACCTTGAGATTCCAGCTTACGTCAGTGAAACTGATTTGTAGCATGGGAGAGTTGTATCTAGTTTCAAGCAAGGACAAGCTCTGCTTCCTGCAGTTTTAGACACCTCATGTGGGTAGCTAAAATCCTCTTACAGAGGAGATTGACCAGGTTCAAAGTGTAGCTTTGAATTCAAAATACAGGCTCGATATTCTTTCTTCAAGCTATGGTTCCTTTTTGCCATTGTTTAGCAGCAATTGTAGGCCTGTCTCCCCTTGTCCCTAGCTCTGAAAAGCTGCATTTCAAAAGTGGGTGAATATTCTTAAAATTTCATACTTTGTGTTACCAATTTCAATTTGTAAGTTTCTTGACAGTAATTTGTGAGATATAAAAATACATCGTGTTTTTGTCTTAGGTAGCTTAAACTGCTTTCCGTTAGCATTTGTTTGGAAGGCTTTTTTTTTCCTGCTTTTTCACTGTACTGTGCTGTCCATTTGTTTTAAAGGGCTCATGGTTTAGGCTTACATGTAAGAGACCAATATAGCTACAAGATGGTGTTAAAATTATCCTGCAGTGTTCCAGTCTTCCTCTAACTTAGGTTATAATGCTGCCTTTAGAGAAAGTAGGACAATTAACAGGATCCTCACACGCTGAAATGTAAGACATTTATTTGAATAAGTACAATTCATATTTAGCCACTGAGGGATTTAGAGAAAGTTCACCTCCTACAATCAGTGCAAATTTAAGATTAACATCCAATTGCCTTATTATTTTGCTTGTTATACTTGCTACCAACTAAAACTTGTGATCAATTCTCTATTACAAGCATTCTAAATTTTCCAGATTTAATTTAGTCTTAGCCATTTTTTCTCCCCACGTGAATTCTAGTGTTCAGTTTTCTTTGCAAATTTACATAAAAATAAACTCTGAAGACCTTGAGAAAGAAAGGGCTGGGCTAAGAATGTTATGTTCCTGAATGACTGCTTCCTAGGTATTTTACTGTTGTTATATTAAAATTGCAGAGAAATGGTGCTTTAATTATTTAATTATTATTTAATTATGGTCTTCCTCTTCCTTTTTTGAACACTATTATGCAATGACTTAAAAGTCTTTTGCCTCACAAGACTTGTCTTTCTTTGTTTGCTTGAGGTTTTGGCTTTTTTTTTTGGTTTTCTGTAAATAGTACTAAATTACTGGTACTCTATGTGAAGCTCTCTGGAGTTAAGCAGATCCTAGAATTAAATGGTGTTTTAATCATAAGGCCACAGACTCTTTGAAAGTTATAGGGATAGGACTGAAACTTTCTTGAAGTTTAACAGTGTTTGAATTAGGTATTTTAAGCCAAGCATGTCTTTTGTTCCTGAGTTGGCCAGAAGCAAAATTGTGCTATATCTATTTCTACTACTTCAGTGAATCTCTAGCAATTTCAGCTTTATTTTATGCCTCAGTGGCTTTTTTTTTTTTTTTTTTTTTTTTTTTTGGGAGGGGGGGGCGGGGAATGGGGGGGGAGGAAGGGGGAGGAGAAGGAAAGAGAAGAAAAGAACCTGTCTCTGAGTACTCAGGCATGATACAATATATTACAGAACATTGCTACTGAGGAGTTTTTACTGGCTTCAGATAGGTGTTCAGTAGCTTCCTGATCTGAACCCTGAACATCAGGTAGCTGCTTTGAAAAGGTGTGGATGGTTTTATATATATCTCAGTGTCAGCCAGAGAGAGAGAGAAGCTTCTGCTGTTGAGCCTGTAGCCATTAGTGTAACAGGACATGAAACATAATTTCAGAAAGGTTTTGAGTGTTTCACATGGCAATTTCTGGAATTTTGTAAATAAGTATAAATAATTGATTCTATCAACCTGTAATTAACATGTTGCTTTTTATCTTACCTGCTTTATAATTGTCTTTAGTTATGTATGTGTGTGTTTATTATATTTCAGAGGAAAGGAAAGCAAATCAAAACATTATTTCAACAAACCCCTTTTACAAAACTCTTGCCGGATAAATTGTATAATGTTTTGGTTCACAGATGTTTCATACTATTAAGTAAGAATCCTTATGTAAGGAGAATAAAGTAAGCTTGACTAAGTGACTCTTAGTTTATCTGGCAGTTCTTAATTCTAGCCAGGCATTAGTGAAATTTTTCTACTGGTTCTTCATCTCAAAAAAATATGGGAGTATTAAAATTACTTATCCACTCCGTGGAAGTCAGTGGAAGTTTGAGTTAATGAGGGAAATACATTAGAGAACTGTGGTGGAGTCCTCTGTGGTTTCCCTTAGGGTATTAATTACTTGCTAGAAAGGACCTGCTCTTGCTCAAGGCAAAGTGCTTAGAAACAAAGCCTTGGGGTGTGTTTGCACCAGCAATTAGTCCTTCTCCACTCAACACAAACCAAACCATACAAGTGATTTCACCATGGCAGAATTTCTCTACAATCGTTTCTGGGATAGGTGATATGAAAACACAAGTTCTGATTTGATTCAAGTCCTTGACTTTCCTAGTGCATCGTGGAAAATAACTATAAAGTGCACACTTCTACAATAATACATGTTGAAAAGATACCTCAGCCTTTAATTTAACAAATAGGATAATATTTCTGTCATGCATTTTATGTATAGAATTCTACTTTCTGAGGAGAGGCCTTCAACCACTGAAGAGTCAATAAATGGAACATGTTTTCATTTAATGGACTTTTTTGGAAAGCATAACTGAAAATTCCAATTTCCTTTCCAAATAAACCGAGGAATTTAAGGGTAAATAAAACAACTCTGTAAATTGTCTTTCATTGTTGTTGTGTACTACAGCCCTAATTAGATGTTTGTGCACCAGGAAGAGAAATGTACACAATAGTATTACTGGAATAAAAACGTGTAGCATGTTTTTCATTTTAGCTTGATGGCTGACAGCCAGCATTGAAGTGGAATCATTAAGCAGTGCTGACAGTGAACAATGGATCTCGGTGTTGTACTGACAGGGCTTCATTTTGATTTGTATACAGGGAGCAAGTGTAAGCAAGTGTGATAAGGAGCTTCAGTCCTCTGTTAAAAACTCTTGACTTATCGGTGTCTTCTGATCCTATAAACATAAATTGGCCACTTCTAACCTGAAAACACACAGAACTATCTGATAGGAAAATTCAATATGGTATTGCTGCAAGTTGCACGGATTTGTGGGTGGCCAGTCATGGGGTGCTAAAAGCAGTGATGCTTTTATTTTCAGCAATGCTTTAGTATGTTGAATGAACTTAATTTGCATTTAAGATCTTCTGAATTGATTATAAATTTTGTACAAAAATAAAGAGTGCAAGTAAAGTCTACTTCCTTTACTAGAAACTCAGTACTTAGCCTCCTGAAAAGAAGAGCATTGTATTTGAGTTTTTCTCATACCAGTAGATGCTAATTTTCCAGTCTCACACTTTTATTCTGAAAGTGAAGATCATTGCTTGGATGCATTGTTTGAATAGCAGTAACAAAGACCTTTTTACATGTGTCACTCTTTTTTTTTCTTTGGTATTGTACCAGTAAAACAGTATCCCCAGCAGGTAAGTTATTTAGCTGCTTGAGCAGATGGACAGTTATCTTTTTTTGAAATAGGGAGCTGACATTAAATATCTGTCAGTGTTGACTTAGAGAAAATATTGTTCAGAAGCAGGTAGACAGTACAGGCAGATTGTCAGAAGCACGCAGGGTACCAGTAAGGCACAGCAGATCCATCTGGCAGTCAAAGTTAGTTGTTTTTTCCTCCTTAACACTTACAACTAGGATCGTGGAGAGGGCTATGCAAGTATAAAATAATTTCAATTCTTCAGGAGTGTGTGTAGGTTGTAGATACAGTACCTTTACCCTCTGCATTCATAAGTTGGCCTAATTTGCTTGTATCCTGGAAGAGTACCTTAGGTATCTTGCTGCAGCTCCATCTTTTCTGGGACACTCATTACTGCAAAGGTGAATTATCCAAGGTGGAACTTGGAAACTCAAGTTCAAAAGCATTTTCTCCTCCTTAGCAGACATGCCATCCACCTTAATGTTCTTTATCCTCTATAGCTGTGCCCAAGTTTCCCAATCTCAAGTGTACCTTTATAGTCTCTAGAAAAAATTAAGTTAAATTTGCTTCATTACAGCTGTTGATTTGCTGCTTTAAGTACTAAAAAGAGAGTAAGCTTGAGATGCATCTTTCTTTTTCTTCTATTTCAGATGCAAAGGCACAAGGCCCTTAAGTACTTACTATGAGCATCCTTTTTTTTTTCACCTGATTTGCACCCTCTTTGCAAGTCCTGCTAAGCATGCATTTATTTAAGGATTACAAATATGATTATATAACTTTTGAAATACACATGTTTTTATAATATCCAGGCCGGAATGATAATTTGTTTCCTAGCATGCTGTTTGTGCCTCTCTTCATCTTTCCATTTCAGTGTTTCATTATATCAGGTGCCTAAAGTAGAGCTTTGGACTTGGTGAGCACACTGCTTAAACCTCCAAAGGATTTCACTGAAGTCAAAAGAACTTCTCCCAGTAGCAAGCACTGTGCTGAGCTTTTCTTAGTACCCATAAACTCTGAGATCTATGGCAGTGGCTCAACATCTTTATCTTCTCTGTAGGAGATAGCACATTGCTTTAGCACAACATATCAAGTAGTGGCACTACCTTCTTCCTGCAGAGAAGGTTTTATTCAAGAACCTCTGTGTTTTACCCCGTCTGCCTTTGAGTCAGTGCCATTGGAACATAAAAGTAAGAAAACATGAATATCAAAATACCAGCTCTTGATGTGACAGGTACCGTAGCTTATGGACATAGTGTGGTGCTTATAGAATCTGAAAGACATTTTTATATGAAAATTAAACTTGACTTTGCCAACTGCTGATGGATTGAGGTTATATAAAATGGAGTAATTTTCAGTTTTGTGGGCTTTTTTTCCAGGGTAGTATTAACTCTTAATTTGCCATAGAAGACTAAAATACAGAAGTTAGTTCTGATGCTGTTTCAGTGTGAGACTTTGACACATCCCTTCTAAAATATGTTTACATGATGTTGAGGAAACAGATCCCTTCTTGTCATGAATATCACAATGGTCTGTGTTGCCAGAGGCAAGATGCTTTAATTTCACTGGTAGGATGACAGCACTGTGTTGGAACCCATCCATTTAAACACAGCTGAGAGCCAGTAATTATATTTAACTATGTCAGTTTGCAGAAAGATAGTAAGCTTGGATGAAATCACTAACTTTGAATTCTAAATTACTTTCTTGAGTTTTGCTGGCTACTTTATTACAAACTTCTAACATTACAGATTCTATTCCTGTGATTCAAATGTGTTTTTTTTCTCTCTTTAAGACTTGTTAAGTTCTTCTAATTTACCTGATGATGTATGAGGTTCATTTTGTTCTTGACTGCTGAGTGTAAATCTTGCATGGTGGTTTCAGGCAAGTTATGTAGCTGTACTCAGGTAAATGACAGCAGAAGATGGCTGATAATCCTTGCTCCTGTCTTAATGCTGTGATAAAGCTGTTGACATAAAGAAACTGCTTTCAATTGGTAAGATTTATTTGGTTAGCCATTACAGAGAAGAATTATGAAGTAGTAGTGTGTATTCAGTAAATTAATTGAAAATGCAATATTATACTTCTCTTAATAAATATATGGAGCCATAAAATTAATGTTTGAATTCTTTCCTCTAAGTGATTGGAAAGAGAGAGCATGATATGCTAGGTATAAGCACCTTTTCTGTGTGTTTTCTTATTGCTAAGGGCAGGATTTGATTAAGCCAGATCATACCAAGGCTTTTAGTGCCTGCAATAGAAGATCTCATAGAAAATCTAGATCAAAACCAGCTCTGTTTAGTTTTACTGGACACTGGAATAATTTTCTTGAATAATTAGTTTCTAAAACTTTCAAATTTTGATGGGTACTGAGCCGAGAGCAGTGGTTTTTGGACATAATCTATGAAACCAAGGTAAATGATCTGTGAAACCATTTTAAAATGCTTTCAATAGCATTTTAAATGAAAAGTTTTATGAAGATAGACAGTATTCCCCAAGAGACTGGAAAATTTGCAGTTCCTCTTTTGATCTAAACGTTAAGATCACACTATTCATTTTGATGGGAAAAAATTGTAGCCTGATTGAAATGAAAGAAATATGTTTATCAATGTACACTGACTCATTCCAAAGATGCATCTTCTTGGCCATGAGAAAGGGCTGTATTGACCAGGAAGAGAAGAGTATGCCAAGTCTTGCCTACTGTAAGGATAAACACTCTGTAGGAATTGCTGAGGGTACAACCAATGCCTGATGTCAATTTGTTGCAATTTAATTCTACACAATATGTCCTTAGAAGAAATACTCTTTAGACATTTGGCTAGCTGCTCTGGAGCATATTTGCCTCTTAGCTTGTGGAGGGAAAAATGTGCATTTTTCCTCTCAGCAATGTGTTTGAACAAACCAGTTTACACAGTTGGACTCTCAGCAGGGAGCAAGTCAGAGGGCTGCTATGTTATTGTAATAATGGCAAGGTCAGCAGTGAGATCTGGGGTTTAGCACAACTGAAAGATTAATATAATACAAGTCTTTTTTTTAACATGATGCATAAGATAATCTGTGGCTGTGGAGTATGTTAGCAAAGATTGTGAAATTACAGGAACTGTCAAGTTTTTAAAGAAAGTATCATATCTAACTGAAAAACAGGTTACATTTCACAGAAAATAGCCTCCTTGTTTGGTGCTGAAGATTTCAATCAGCCTAAGTACTCCATATGAAAAATATATTGGAAAATTAATCGTCCTTGTGCCTTGTTGTCTGTGTTCTGTATTCAGGAGAAATGGTCTTAAAAATTTTTCTAACTTGTAAAAACAAATCATGTCAAACTTACCTAGCTATGGACAGCCTGCCCTTCCTGTATTAGTCATTAGTGTCTTTGTGAACATACGTGCTGCATCTGCAAAAGAAGCTACATTTTTTGCTCACTTGCAATTTTTGTCATAAACCTGTAAACTGTAAAGAAAACAGTAAAATCAAAATTATCAGATCCATGGAAAAAAGCATTTTTACTTAGAAAATATAATTTTTTTTTTCTTTTACTAGTGCTCTTCCAAAGACCTGATGATTTAATTTTACATGTTTGTATTTCTTTTTTAAACCTCTTATTGATTTGTACTTAGTTGGGGACAGACTCTCTGGAAGGTTAATCTGTCTTTCAGGAATTCCAGGTTGGCCTTGTTTTTTTCTCCACTGAAAATGTGTCATGACCTCAGACTGCATTTACAGTCAATGGAGCAAACCAGAACTGATTAATGTAGCTTTGCTACATTTGGCAGCTCATCTAGAATACTGTTTTTGACATATAACCCAACAGTAGCTTAAAGCTTACCAGAAGTGGTTTTGAGGTAAAAATCCATGGCCATTCTTCAGTATTGAAGATTCCTGTGCTTTCATCTCTCTGTCAGTGCTGTTAAGATAAATCATGGGCATGAGTTCTTCTCATGCTTTTTTTTTTTTTTGACAAAAAAAAAAATAAATTAAATCTCAAGACTTCCTTGCCCAGATTCCCACAGAAGTATATCTGGGAAAAACTTCTGAATAATGGTTAGGGTGACTGACAGGAAATGAGATCAATTCCAATACTTCTGACATTGATTGAGAAGAGTTAAGTGAGAGATGGAAAAAACTTAATCAAGATTAATACTTTTTTCCACCAATGCTTCTGAGACTCATATAAATAATTTGTTTCCTGTAAAGCTGCTTGCAGGAAACTGAAGAGCCAGACTTGCTAGAAATTCTTTAAAAGTTTATAGCTATGCATCTTTAATTCAGCTGAAATATCATCGCAGTTTAAGATGCTGAAACCATACAGTACTAAAGATGCATGGCTTTATCTTAAAAATCCCATTTTCTCATACTCCTGGGAAAACTGAGTGGAAAGTAAACTTGTGAACACTTTAAATTATTCATGTTTTTAACTGGAAGCCCACCTACAATTTTCCCAAAGTGCAGGTCACTGAATCCTAATGCTCCTATTGAAGAGAAGGGAGCTTCAAAAATTGCTGAAGATATGGTTTGGAATCTGAGTGGGAAACTAGTTTACTTCCTGCCTTTGCACAGTGCTGATGGAATTAAATGTGTTGTATTTAATGAGGAGCTGAGGACTCTCAAATATGGTGTGAATTTGGGTTTGAAGTTACCCAAAGGCAGATATGGTTGCAGGGTTTTTCTGCAACAGCCAAGGAGTCACATGAGACTACTTATGTAAGTCTTGGGTAACATATACCACCTCCAACTCCTGAAGAAAAAGAAAAAAAAAATCATATGCCACCTTTTTATGTTTTGATCTCAATGTCACTGTTGCACACAGCAGAAAGTTTATTTAAACCTTGATAATAAAGTTGCTCTCATTTCTTTGTGTATTATGAAAATAGGACAGTGTTGCTGAGTGTTGCATGAAAGTGCTCAAATATCAGCATTATTTACTTCTATCAAATACTCAATTAAAATCATGGGAAGTCTTTCTTAAAGGGGATTTTACACCTGCATTTGTGGATTTCCTGATATTCAGTAATCCTAAATGTGTCCACTGCTCTTACATCTTCTGTAAGATGTAAGATATCTTCACCTTCTTGCCCAATACCCAGGAGCTCCTCACAAAAAGCCACTGTTTACAGTTTTTTGTTTAAAAAACAAAATGCTTCTCTTTATTTTAATTCTCCTAAAATCTGTTGGTTTGCTTTTTTGTGAGGGGGTTTTTGTTAAGCTCAAATTTGGAGTTAGCACTGACATTTTTGTTGACTTTTTTGTAATTCCTTTTTCTTCTGTGAATGAGGCCACCAATTAAACTCTGTCTTGCAGTATTAATACTGCCTGTTAATTGACTTGATTTGGTCCCTTGCAGTGCAGAATTCATGTCTGCACCATCTCTCTTTTTTTTTTTTTTTTTTTTTTTTAATTTTTTTGAATTTTTTTTTTTTTAATTTTTTTTAATTTTTATTTTAATTTTTTTTTCTAGTTTAAAAAATTTTTTTTAAATCCTAGACAAACTAGGGCAGAAAGTGTTTCAAGAGTGGGGCTCTGTGCAACCAGGAGAGAGGGGTCCCCTGGAAGAGGCAGTGTAGATTTTGTTCTATTTGACAGAGGACGGCTGAGCTCCAGGGGTGGTTCCTGATAATGTGCTGGTAGCTGCTCAGCCCTACACGTTGTACTTAAATAGCTCAGGACTGGTTGCTCTTGGTCCTGTAAGAAGAGCAGTGAATAGAACCCAGGCTGGTGGGAGCGGGGAGGTCCAGTGGTGTCATTTGGGTCAGTCAGAACCCCACTCCTGATTTAGGGTGCAGCCACTGTTTGTAGCCTGGCTGTGGAGCTTCAGCTGCTGCTCTGAACCAGCCCTCCCATGGAGAGCAGAGGTGGCTGCCTCCTTCTCTCCTGCAGAAAGGGAATGCCCATAGGGGTTCTGGGAACTGCTGGATTTTTGGTTTTCATATTTCCTTAATGAGGAATATATGATCACACAAGATACAACTCAGAGGGTATTTTTAGCAGAACCAACATTGAATGCTAACTTAAAGAAACATGCAGTTTCTGTAACATGATCATAGTTAATGATTACAGCCCAAATGAAGCCTAAATATTTGAGGAAATGAGCATGCTAAACTGGATGCAAAGGAGTGAACACATACCAAATTGTTCTGATGAACAGAAATTACCTTCTGAAGAAATGTGAACTTGGGATGACTTTTTCCCCCTCATTATATGGAGAGTAAATAGTTTATTTTTGCTCTTTAACAGATGCTGCCTTTGAATTGTAACAAGAAGGGGGGTAAAACAGATAATGATTTCCAGTGGGTTCTAATTTGTTAGAAGACACAGTTAAGCCTTGAGATAAACGATTTAGCTTTTAAAACACTGAAAATAAAGGAGTTTAGCTCAATTCTCACACACTGCCTGTAGGGTAGTTTTTTGACTTCTGTAAGAGGGAGCATTGTGCATTCAAAAAACCTAATTTTTATGGTTGTGTTCTCTCTCTAAAACTATACATGTGCATTGACAGCTATTTTGCATCTATTTTAGAGCAGGTTATCTTATTTGATTCTTCTGAGAAGCTAAGCATGTTGCTATAGCTACTGAGCTTGTGGCTCTGAGGTTTTTTCATAAATTTCTAAGTGTAATTTTTAAATAAGGCTGATATAAGGTCTGTGAGGTTCTGCTGTTGATTCCACATGAAGATTATTTTTTTCTTTAATGTCTATTTCATTCTAACAGGCACACAGAAACATGTATGTACTGTTTCCGTGTAAATATGTAGAGATGACAAATGAAAAAAATGAATGTGCAGGTTTTGTGAACCAGTATTTTCTTCAGAAATCTCTTGTAATCCTCTTGGCTCACTTGTGGTTGGGTGTGGACAGGTCTTGAGTGCAGTGTTTGACAGGAGGAGATGGTGCTGAATGTGGCTGAAACTCCATTAACTCCATTCCTGAAAAGTCTTTCTGTTCCCCCTGGTGTACTACACCCAAAACAGCTGCACTAGTAGAAGAACTACTGCTAGCAATGCTTTGCAGATACCAGGTACAGATTTTTAGTATGCATAAAGAGCCCTTTAAACAAGATTTAGCTTGTCCTCTAATTTTTTAAAGGCTGCTGCCCATTTTGAACCTGCCCATGGCACTTTATGATTTGTGTGTTCCCTGCAGTTGTGGTCCAAGTGTTATATTGTCTTTACTAATATGAGGCAATATTACTGAAAATGTACTATTGGATTTGTCATGGGTGGATATGGCTTCTGGTTTTTTTCTGTTTTCATCCAGAGTCAGTATGGGCCAAAGTCCTGCTCTATGATCCTTACCAGAGGACTGATGGATGAAGAATTACACGTTGTAAGGCATCCTGGAGCTGGGGACATTGATGAAATACATCTGCAGAAGCAAAAGCCTTGGTACAAACCTATGATATTGAGGGAAGAGTAGTGGGTATTACATGTTAGTGGCTTCTTGTCAGGCAGCTGATTTTTTCCTGCTAAACAGTCACCTATCTGATTTTTGATTGCAGTGTTTGATTTAAAATGAGTGATCATGCAAAATTCTTACAGTTTTATTGCTTAATCTTGGTTTCATGCAAACATTTTATTGTCAAATCAGCTACTGAAAAATGGTGCCATTTAAGATGGTCTCAGTGGACTGCTTAGGAATATAAGAAATCTGTAGTGTCTATATTGTGTGTAAATTCATGCATACAGGTTAGATTCAGTTACATTGGCAAATTCCTGTCTCAAAATCTGAAATATTATAGTCAATACAATTTAAAGGGATTAAAAATATATTAGTCTGATTAATTGCACCAGTATCTTCAAAAATAGTATGGACATCTGCATGTGTGCATAATCACTTAAGGTGCTTATCCTGTAATTTACTGAGTGACTGTGACCTATGACATAAGAATTCTTGGCATATAAAAATCCATTATTTAATGAGTACTGTAAAAAATAATTGTAATTAGAGTTTAATTGGCATATGAAATATAGAAATGCTTTAAACCTTACTTTTGCTGTGTCACCATCCAGGTAGTGTAGCATTTACTGGAGTACTGCTGGTACATCAGTAGCATTGCAGGGAATTGGTCACTTCATAGTAAGCAGAATTCAATGGGGAAATGCAGCTTTTTATTGGCAAAATTCGACTAGGGTACTGAGTCAATTTGTAATTTTTAAATCCCTGTAACATGTAAAACAGGCAGAGCAGTCATTGATTTGCTGCTGAAGTGCAATGGGCCTTGGGTGAAACATAGAAACAGTTTAGCAGCAGAACTGCTCCGTATCTTAAGAGTAAGAAACAAGATTTCTCTTTCCAGTTGGAACTGCTGGAGGTGTAAACATGCTGGGGAAGCCTGTTCTGTGGTTTCTCAGTTGACTGATCTAACCAGCAAAGAAGAGACTGCTACCAGTTCCAGCTAAAATAACTGATTTAACTCAAGTGTACTTTGATTTTAAAGATTAAAGTTCACTGCCCACTGGCAATCACTGGGGATTGGCTGCCATTGAGTATATGGCATGGTTGCTGTATAATGACCTATGCTGGGGTTTGTTTGTGATGTTAGGCTGGTGTCTATGCCTTCTGTTTCAAAATCTGCTGTAGGATCACTGAATTTAAGATATCTTACATTTCCTATAAATTGCTGATTATTGCCTTATCTTTCACTTGTATTTAGAAGAAGCTATTTCACAGAATAAGAAGTTACTTTTGGTACATTTCTGTCTCTTATTTACCTCATTCATACACAGATATAAGAACTACTTCACTCATTTACTATAATCATTTGAATATTTAAAATTGTGCTTACCTAACATATCTGCTAATTATTTCTTAAGTGGTTAAATACCATGATTAGAATGTAGGTGAGTGGACAGTGCTATATTATGCACATCTGTTACTGTACTAACAGAAATAAACAGGCAATTCATTAATTTAAAAAGGCATTATTATCTTTCCAGTATCTGATCTCTTTATATATTTTATGCAGCAATGCGTAAAAACTTCCAGGTTGATTTTAAACCTGGAGTATTGAAATGTGAAACAGACATAAATTCTGCAAATAAGCCTCACAGAGCTATTGTACCAGTAACTCCTGTGGTTTTTTTACAGTGGTAGGAAATCTCTTGTTCAGTTGTTTTTCTGATACTGTCAGTGCCAGGTTAGCATGAAGTGAAGCTGATATCAGCAGTGGAACTCTATAGCTTTACTTAATTTTCAGATCAGGTAATGCTGTCTGAAGCATTAACTTGATGTGATCATTTTGGGAAGATGGGGTCTACACTCTTTTTGTGGATCATGACAAAAATTGTTTATGTTTTAACATTTAAAGATATTATATTTGGAGCCTCTGGAGTGGAAATATCTTAAGTGTAAGAACATTACAATTCCCTTAAGTTATCATGCTCCCTGTTTGACTCTCAAACTTTTTCTCTGTACTATTTTGGACGTAATTTTTAAGGATTCTCCATCTATTGCCACCTTATTTCCTTGTAGAGTCCCTTGAAACATTCATATTCAGAACCTCTTTGGAGGACCAAGCCTCTTCTTTGTTCTGCCTGTCACAAGGGCTTGTGATTTTCCTGCATTTCCAATAGAACTTGAAAATAGTCATATACTGATGTTCTACTGAAAGAAGCATGGAACTCAAAATTATCATGGCTTTTATTTGTAGCTTGTTTTGTGCATGGTCATAATCTATAATATAAGTAGCATAATGATTGCTGCACAGGCCTCTTAAGGCAAGCCTATACATTGTTTTTATGGCAATGCAAGCTGCAAATCTGTGGTTTGAATATTGTGCTTTTAACTATGGTTCTTTCTCTTCAAGTACCCAGTGTTTCACTCCTACTGATGGCAGAGAGCTGCCTCTGTGCACAACCATCACTGTGTTTCAGGTAAAATATATATTCTGAAGCTCAGACACTAAGATGAGGGATTTCATAGAATTAAATGCAGTGACCATTGTAGCGACTACAGGTTTGGTTTAGTAGGTAGTGGTTTGTTGTTTAAGTGATAAAACACTGCCACTAGTGAAATGTGGGACTTCATCTGGCCATAGCAGAGTTTCAGTGACCCTTAGTGATTTTTTTTTTCCTTCCTTCCTCTAACTCAAGTTCTTGTCACAGTAAAAGCTGTAACAAAGATGTGTGACAAAGAAAATTATGACAATAGATACTTCTGCCACATGCCTACCCAGCACATTATTGTTTCTGTGCCTCTTTGAAATAGTTGCCTATCTCAAGTTATAATGATACACCAGAGGAACAAATCAAAACCTGGTGAGCTCAGTACAAGAGTTTTTCTCTTAATCAAAAGAATTTATTTTTGCTGCAGAGTCAGTTGCTGGCTCCAAGAAAAGCTGGAAAGTGCTGCCTATCCCTCAGAAGCATTTCCCTGCAGGCATGGTTCTGATGGATGTATGAGGGGAATACCATCTGCCTTAGGGATAGCAGAGGTAGCTGTGTAACACAGGGCTCCCAAGGGGTTACAAAGCTGTAGAAGTGTTTAGAAGTGTTGTGGAGAGAGAAAGGAAGGGCAAAGGGAATCTTTTTTGCTGAGAAGCCGACTACTGAAGCGAGGTGTGGATGCTATTTGTCTTGGTTTTTGTATAATCTCAGTGCATCGTGGCTTTTGCCTCTCAGGAATTTTTGCCAGACGATTTTCTTCCCATCCCCATAAGTCACTTGTGACTTCATGTACAGCAGCCTTTATAGCCTCTGCAGACTTAGCTGGAATTTAGATCACTCTACCCATCCACTAATTGGCTGCTTCCTCCTATTGCATTTACAGACTCCATAGGTGTCCTTTCCTTTCCTCCTTCCCAAGTTTCATGATTCTACAGCATGAAAGGCAAAGGGTTGAAAGGGCTCTAATATGAATGCCTTGGCTTAGAAATACCACACATTTTCTTAATGAATTGATCTCTTACGTAGATTGTAGAACTGGTCTTTTTTGACTGGGTCTACTGACCATTCAGATCTCATAGAATCTCTGTTGGGGCTCATTCTTTTCCTCTGAGGCAGTTTAAAAAGGAATATCAGCTCCATTTGATGTTCTGCTGTTTCACCTGTCCTAGCATCTGAGGCTCGAGGTGTCTCTCTGTTGAGTCCAACTACTTTAAGAGAAAGTAACTTTATTCATGTCTGAAATAAAATCTGATTTCAATGTTAAAGTTATATAACTGTACAAGAATAAATCAGAAAAAAAAAAAAAAAGTGTAGCCAATGTATGCTTAAGCAGAAATGCTCTGGAATAACTGAGATTGTTAGTGCTGGGAATTGGATCTGTATTATGGTATAAGCCAAGCCCTAATCATGACCGTGTTGCATGATTTACTGTTCAGGAGGTCACAAGCTGTAATTCCCCTGTTTGTGGAAGTCTGTAATAAACGAGTGGAACTGGAACTGATTGTGTTTGGAAGGATTAAATAGTTGCTTAACTGAAAGCACGAAGTCACTACATAGGTGATTCAAGTGTGAAATAGTGAAGGATTCACGGGGACATTCTGCAGTGAGGTGCTGTTAGAACAGTTTCCTCCATCCTTTCTTATAAGCTGTCCCCATGGCAATAGTATGAATTGATGATATTGGAACTTAATAAATGAGTATGGTACATGTGGATAGGTGTATCTATTGCAGCAAGTCTTATAGCCAAGTGAAACCAAGAGTGAAACATGTTCAGCTTCACCTTTCATACAGTAGTAAGTGAAATCAACAGCAAGAATAAATTTTAGTTTACATCTGAGATAAGGGTAATATTTAATTTAGGTTCAACCCTTCAACCTTTAAATTTTCTTGTTTAATTTCAATGCTTCTTAAGCAGACTTAATAAAAATCTCAGTTCTCATGATTACCCCTTTAAAGATGTCCCAGTGTATCCCAGCTGCAGAGGCAGGTTTGTATAGCATTAATTATGCACTGAAAATACAAAGAAAGCACTTGACATTTTCCCCAGATCTATATTGTGTTGTCTTCCTGTATTTTGCAATTATTATTACCTTCACTGGGGTATGAAAACTTGTTCCAGAACATGCTTTAAGTGTAAGGGGCTTTCTCTCATTCACAGGTAATAACCCAAAAAAATGGTCAGTTACTGTCCCTGAAGAATGTTTAGTGCTGCATGTGAAGGGCTGTAACTAAACGTGACTCATGAGATATCAGCCATTACTTCCTGGGCTTCCTTTCCTGGAAGCAGCACAAAGAGTAACATTCTGCTTGTCCACTGATGGCACTATTGTTATTAAATAAGTAAATCAAACATGATGTTAGGACATTAATGTTTTGCAGTAGGATCATAAGACTTTGATTTTGTACTAGACTGATAAGCAAATTATGTTTGGGATCTGGTGCACACACAGAGCTTTAGCACCATTCATGGCTTGTTAACTTCTCTGCTCTTCATTCTTTCAGGAAAGTGAAAAGTAACATTTTTAAAAATAACTGCAATAGAAATCAAAGTGAATTTGGTTTCTAAATACTTTTACTCCGTTGAGCTAGACCTCTAAGGGTGATATTCTCATTTAATAAATAAGAGAACTAAGGTACAGAAATAAAAACAGGCTGTAAAGGCAGTCAGTATAACAATGCCAGTGATAGAAAGTCAGATCACCTGATACAGTCTGTCCTGCATTTCAGAGGAATGTAGCTGCTGGATTCCAGCTCAGCCTGGAATACTTATAGAATCAGCATCAGAGTGGAACTTTCCATTTTATTTTTAAATTTTATTTTTTGTGTCACGGCAGATGGAAAAATTACAATTAATGAATGAAGATGTTCTCTTAGGTGTTTTGGAACAAGAACAAAATGTTTCAAAGAAATAAGAGGGAACCCGGTAGGAATTCCCAGCTCCTCCTAAATCGCAAGCTTGCTGCACTTCCCACATTAAGTCCTGTTCTGAGGAAATAAACAACCCCTAAGTGAGAGCCAGAGATTAACTACATTCTCCTGTGGAGTTTCCAAAGCAGCAACATCTTTCATGGGAGCAATTTGTTTGAGAAGTTGGCAACATACTCTTTGTCTCAGTAATGTAGCCCAGAGAGAGAGGATCCTTTGTTGCCTCTATTAATGCTAGAATTAGTTTGAATAGGCATCTCCCATCTCTCTGTTGCTCTTGATCTCCATCCCTTGCAGCTACATGCAGTAGTAACCGTGAGGGTATTGTGCTCTGGCCAGCATGGAGCAGTATTCATTCAGGATGGAATTTCCATACAGAAATCTGATAAAAGGATGGCAGTGGAAATTGAACTCGAATGTATTATTTGTGCACAGTAATTGCAAAAATACTTTGGAAATACATACTGTGCTTTGAGACTTGCAAACAGATTTCATTGTTGTTAATTACATATTCAGTTCAAAGGTATCAGGAAGGACTCCTGTTTGATGTGTTGAATTAACTATCACAGACTGCTCTTGCAGCAGGGTAAGTTGATTTGGAATGATCAGTTTGGACTTTATGCAGCCTAGACATGGAATCAGCAATGCTGAAACTGCTTGTTATCTCATTTTGCTTTTTTATATCTGGCTTTAAAGTAAAGCTTTACAGCAGCAAATGTTATATAATGAAAACCAGAGGGAGCTCTTTCTGCCTTTACCATTTAAATAGATCAGTATTTGTGCTAGTTCTGACTAAAAATGTTTACAGCCTCCTGATAAAACTGTAATTATCAGGGTGTACCAGCTCTTTTTTGTGAAGGTATTTAGCTTTGAGATTATCCCATACTGGGTAAGTCTTGGCTTTGTAGGAGGATAGGAATATGGAGTAATGTTGAGGTAAGCTAGGCAGCCTTGAAAAGTGTTTTTCATGTTCCTGTGCTCTGATTCTGCTGGTTATTAAAAAAAAGGCAGTGTTATTTGTAAAGAGAGGGTGAAAAAGCATGTTTGGTTGGTGTTGGAGAATGTGTGAATATATGCTGGGATGGGAGGGATGGACTAAAAGAAGTTACACCAGAATTTGTACACCAGCGTCTGTCTTCATGGTAGTAGTCACACTAAAATCTGTAAGCCAAAACCCACTGAGGGGATGAGGGCCTGTAATTTCCATTAAATTCAATTTCAAAGGAATTGCTAATGCCAAATTTCTTTCAGCATTTGACCTCCTGGAAAATCAGAGGAATAAAGCCCACAGGTGTGGGTCCTCTATGAAGGCTTTGGAAATCAGTGTGTTTCGTCTTAGAATCGCTGTGTAATTTATATTGAAAGGGATTTTTGGAGGTCACCTTGTCCCACCTTTGCTCAAAGCAGTGTCTTTAAACCTTTTATGACATCCTTGTAAAACTGGGCATATGTGAGTAGTTTGAAGCTTTGTTAGGTTTGACTCAGTCATAAACCATAAACTGGAACCCTTTTAGCTTGAGCTAAACAGTAAGGAAACCCCATCTTTGAGTACTGAGCACTGGCATTTCATGGCTAACACACAGTGCTCATGTAAATGTGTTTGTTCTTGGAACACAACAGTAATGCTTGGTATGATAATTACTATGGATGTAAGTTGGGATTCTTACTATTGCACATTGACCAGGCAGGAGGCTGTGGCTTTTGGGAACAGATTATCTAGTGGAAAGGTTTTAGATCACAAGCCCACAAGAAGATAAATAGCAAGTAAAATCATTGCAAGCTGTATGCTAAAACAGTCAAGAGTTTTTCACAGCATGATACCTAAAAAGCATTATAGATGTTGAGTAGGCTATTATTTACTTTTAAATTAAAAGTCTTTATGTTAGAGTCATTAGAAGCAACATACAAAAGTGTTAGAAGTGGAATTACTATAAAAATAAAGTAAAAAATCATTTGAATAATGGTGGTGGAGATGCTAGTTACATTTAAACGAGAATTGAGGTCAGATGCTATTAAAGCTGATATGTGCAGAATGCCTGGAGAAAGATGAAATTTGCAGTTTGGAAGATTACTGTAGGTCTGCTTTCTGCAGAACACCTGTCTGCATTTGCAATTGTAGCTGCTGCAAAAAAATTAGTGGTCTCTCTACTTCTAATCACATCATTAATATGTTTGATGGAAGATACACACAGTAATAATTTCTGCTGTAGAGGGTAAAAAAGCTGGGCGTAAGTTTTCTGAAAGCTGTAAATTTTATGTGCAGGTGCACAGAATATCATGGAGCAGTGCTGGTCTTTTGCTGCTGAAGATACAGTCAATACATGGTGATCTTATGGTTATATGAAATCAGGAATGGTAAATGTTGGACAGTTGTGATGCCATATTTGCTCAATATCAATACTATAAATAGTTTGAAGCATATTGAGGGTGGGGTCCACATTTTTTTATAGCCCTTGGATGAGCCAGATGATCAAAGGAGGGGAATTTAGCTGTGTGTTTTACTGGCCTTGCAGGGGAACTTTCAAATACAGTGTTTAGCCAGCAAAGACATTTTTTAGATTTGAGCTCCTCTACACAGCTCCACTGAGTCCTGCCTGAGTTTTTTCTCATTCATTGGGGTTTGTCTTACCTGGCTATCTGGGAAGGACCTAGTTGATGGGAGGTAGCAAATGTGATGCCCATCTATGAGAAAGGCCAGGAGGAGGATCTGGGGAACTACAGGCCTGCTAGTCTGAAAATGATGAGGGGTCTTGAGCACAAGTCCTGTGAGGAGCAGCTCAGGGAACTGGAGTTGTTTAGATCAGAGAAGAGGCTGAGGGGATACCTTATCACTATAACTACCTGAAAGGAGGGTTAGAAACAGTGTTTGACTGGAAAAAGTTGTCATCACAAAACTGCAAAGCAGGGTGTGTTCCTGCTTGAAGTCTGTGGCCAGCCTCATAACTTAAACACATCACTTTCAGGTTTTGGAAAATGTTCTGCCGTGCATTCATAGTGCATTTGATTGCCCTTGACATCTATGTGCAGAAAGAGCCATCTCTTCCAGGGTACTCATAACTGATGTAAACAGCAACAAGGAAACTAATGGTACTTCTAGATTATTATCTTTGCTTAGCATTGCTATCACTTTGTTTATAGGCACAGGTCAGATAGATAGTTCTGTGTGCACTCATTCAGGTTCAGTAACTGATGGATAATGCATCTGTTCCCTCTAAATTGGCATGCCAAGATTAGAATGTGAGCAGCTAAATAACTGGAGTCAAGAATAAGTGCTTAGCCCTTGCTTGGGTGATCAATCTCACAGACTCAATAGGAGGCATGCTAGGGGAATAGCAGGAAAGAGACTCTGAAAAGATGTGGGATGATTTCTTTAGTGTAAATGTGGTTTCATGTCACTTTATTTCCATGACTCACTATATCTAATATAAACAATAAAAGAATAAGACTGGGTTTCTGAGGGTGGAATCAAATATGAATAAATTTAACAGGGATTTAAGCTGCAGAGTTCTAGTGGAACTTTTTTGGGTTACATCTGACACTTATCCTGTCATTCCTGGCTGACAAATAAGTGCTCCATCCTTTTATTCATGGCTGCTAGCAAACAAAACAAAAAATAAACAAAAAAAACCCCTAAAAGCTGTCCTACTATACATAGCTTTTATTTTATGCTGTTCCTGAGGTAAGCTAAGCACCTTTTGCAACAAATAATAAATGTAAACTATACCCCCAGGTAGTGGTAGTAACAGAAGCAGGAGAGAGAATGGAAGAGTAAGCAGTAAATACCAGGAGTAAGCAGCTTTATTTTAAAGTACAATTGCTATGTTTACCACTGTTGCAGTGCTTTATCCACTCATCTTTCAAGCTGCCCATTAAAACTCAGGGATTTTGCATTGAGCACATTAACTTGGTTGTCTGGTGACTTGTGCTGTGACAGGGCCTGGAGGCCTCAACTGGGACTAAGACCATGCTGTGCTTGGCTCAGTAGAAATGGGGAAAATTAAGTCAGTCCTTTGCCAGGAAACTCACTGGAGAAAAATCCAACTGTGATGACAGTTGTGGCTGGGTCTCTGTGGATGCATATGAAACAAAAAAATCTGCTCTGGTTATAAAGAACATAAAGTGCAAAATACTCTTATTTCTGATTTGCAATTGTCTTTATCAATGATAGATGACAATAGAACAGTCTGCTACAGAATGTCCACATAGAGAGCATGCCTGTTTTATTTGTCTTCCATATTGACAGTGATTGCACTTGGATTTGGTTTTATTTATCAGGCTCAGCTGACCAGGATGGAGGGACAGCATTTATGGTTTTTCTTGTTTTTCTCATATCCTCAGCATTTGGTGGAAAAGGGCTTTGCAACTGGAGCATTTTCTGACTGTAGGACTTTATCATTGTAGGCTTTTTTTCCTAAGTAATTCCTCTTTACATTCAGCTCTGAAATCCCACTGGGTGCCTGCTCAGCAGTCCTTTAGCTTCTGAATATTGAAATGAGTGAGTATGGTGAGAATGGAATATTTTAAACAGCAGAAAAGACACTGGTACAATGTATCTTGTGGGGCTCTCTATACTTTGCCCCTGAGAAGAAAGCTCTTTGAGTCCTGTAGGATACAACATGACTTTATGGAGAAGTTTGTTGGACTTGCAGGGTAAGGTGAAAGCTCTCTAACACAGGAGAGTGATGCTGTGTGCTGGGAAAAAGGCAACAGAAAGACATCTCTGGATTGGTAACTCTGCTTTTAAGACAAGATGGATGTAATTCTAAATCAAAGAATTTTGCTTGGCAAGGGTATAAGATGAGAGACATTTATCCAAAGGTAGACATTTATGGGTAAAGCATCTTATTTTAGTGCTTGTCAGCTGTACAATATGGAGATCATTATGGTAAATGCTCATCCTTTTAGATTAAGTTGTTGGCTGTGATACACTCAGACATCGTTATGTTCAAAGGTTGTTGTAACAAAGTGTGAGCAGAAAAAGAAAAATGCAGTAGAGACTGCATGAGCATCTAAAATAGGTTTGTGTAGCCAAGGAAGCAGAAAGAAGGGTGATTCTGGCTTGAAAGATGGCATCTTTTTGTCAAGTCCCTGAATTAATTCTTTACTGTCCCAGGAGTCATGCATGCTCGTGTAGGGGTAAATGGGAAAAGAGTGAAATAGATTATGGTCCAGAAATAAGATTCTTGAGCAAGGTGTTTTTCTTTTTCTTGGATGAGAGAAATAGCTGAGTAGTAATTTTTCTATTAAGTCAAAAGAGGCCACCTTTGACATAAGGTCTCTATGGGGAACAGTACAGAAAATGCTAGAGAAAATAAAAGGGGAATTATTTTTAAGGGATCTATTTCTTTTTCTTAGGAGGGCTGTAGAAATATAAAACCTCCCTGAGCATAGCAAAAAGCAAATCCAACCTAGTTATGTTAGATACTCTTCTGAAACACCTTTCTCAGTTGTCTAACAAACAGGAGAAGAAATACTAAATCTGCCAATAAGATTGTTTCCTTGCTGTACTTAATTTTTTCATGTATTTCATTCACTCTGAACCTTAAAATGACACTCTGGTGTTTTTCTTGGTGGCCTCTTGTTGCTTTATTTGCTTTTGAATAGATTTACTAACATGCACTTGATTTCTTTTAGCATCAAGATCTGTGGAAATGAGAGGATTGCATCTTGCTCTCTGTTCTCCGCTGCCTTGCATCCTCTCCTGCTTCTTCAAAGCATGTTTCATGCAACATTGAGCTCATCAGCTGGGGCTTTTAATACTCCAAATAGAGGAGTTCTGTAATGGGAGTTGGGAAGCAATACTGTAGTACAGTTGGCCTGTATGACTAATCAGTTAGATAAAGAATTCAGGCTTCAGAATAGCAGAGTCTTCATGCTTGATTGATGATAACAGCAGCCAACTGACTTACTGCCCTTACTGCTAGCATCCCCCACACTATTAGAGAGGATTTCCAGCACAGTACAATAGATTTGTCCCAGTAAGCATAATGCTGGGCTTTGAGCACATGACATGAAAAACAAAAGAAAAGCAGGTCAAAATGGATGATTCCCTGAATATACTTAGAAAAGCAGTAGTGGAAGAGTCTGGAACTAATGCTTGCTTGTCTCCTACCTCCACATTTCCAACCAAAGGAAGTGGATTAGTCTCTGTGCTCAGCACAGTGTAAAGAATGTCTCTTATTCCTAATGACCTTTACCATGGAGCGTGTTTCTCTTTGGCAGCTCTCCCAGACCATCAGCAGGGCTGATTTCTTTGGCCAGCAGAAGTTACTCTCGTTGAGTCAGGGCTCATGGAAGAGGTATAATACATAAGCATGGAATAGATGGAGTGGAATAAAATGTATTTTATGGAACCTATAAGAAAGGTGTAAAAGACACACTTGTGTGTGTATAGATATTTAAAGGCATCTTAATTTCTTTTGTCTTACAAGCTGTAAATAGTTCTTGGAAACCCTTACGGTTTGTGGGTTTGGGTTTTTATTTGTGTGGAGTGATGTGAACTTACTGCACTATCCACAAAACTATGAATCACGCTGTTATGTTGAAGCTGCAAAGAACAGGTTGAGGTAGCAGAATTTTCCTTTGCAAAAAGAAAGATGGAGATTTTCCTGGATGAAATCAAAATCTGTTTATGAACCCCAGGAGAGTGATTCTACTCTACTGCTTTATAGGAGAGTAAGGAGCCAAGAATATGGCTGTTTCTAATGCATATGCATAGTAATACATTTTATGGACACCGTGAACTTACCAGGTGTCAGGTGTTAGCAGATTGATTGCATTCTGTGTCACTGCAGAACTTAGCTGTATTTTTTTTCTTTTCAATATAATTGTGACCACTATTCTCTTTACACCTACTAAAACAGACACAAAAGACACCCAAAATAATATCTATCAACTGGATCCTTGATTTATATTGGAAATGTTGTTTGGAGCAGAACTCCACTAATATTTAGGGTATTTCTGTGATCAGACTTCAGTTGCTGGATACATACTCTGATTTATTATTGTCTAAACTGTCAATAGCTGGTCATGCTTTCTGTCCAGAATTTGAGGCATGTGTTTGACTTAATACCTGAGTGAGAAATATTAAGCTACAGTACTGATTTTTATTTTAATTTATATGCTGAAAATTCATTGTGAAGTTGTTAATGGCAGGGAGCTTCTTCTGGGAAGAACTAAATTAGAAGCTTTCCAATCTTTTAGTACTGACAGACTAAATGACCTCAGCAAATGACTAAGTTTTTATTCTAGCACTCATTCACTATTAGCTGACCTTCCTTTCTGGGTCTGTTATTTGTAAAAAAATATTTCCCTACAAGAGGGAATTTTACCTTTTACAATTAGCATTCTCTTCCTGCTTGTTTCATTCCCTGCTGCCAAAATCTTAAGCCACAGAAATACAATTACAATATTGAATGACTGGAATGGATGAGGCAATTTAGTTTTGGCAAGCGAATTTGTTGTTTGTGATGTAGGGACCTGTTTGAGTGGCTGAAAGCAAGATAACTGTGGCCTGAATGATAGACAACCCTTCCCAAGTGACTTTGCTAATGGGAAGATTGCCTGTTGTGCTGCACTGTGTGTTGTCTGACAATGGTTGCTCATTCTTAACAGTTTCCCTTTTGAACTCTATGGCACATGAACTTAACATCCAGCATATCACAGCAATGAAAAGCAGGCACCGTGTGCTCACCTGCAGCTGAATCTAACTACCATTTTGATGCTTGTCATAAAACTGCAAATTCTTGTGCAGCTTAAAATCTACCCGATTGCATCTCTTAAGCTGTTATGCTAATGTTCTGTATTTATGTATGTGCATTACCTAAAAGATGCAAAGTTCTCAAATGGAAAATAAAGCGCCTGCAGTTTCTACTCTGAAATGCATCTGCAACATCTCTTTATAAAGGAGGTTTGAACTGATGAACGTGCCTTATGCTGTGCCTCCCAAACAGATGCCAGGGACAGTCAGTTAGTCCAGTTATAGATAGATAGAGATATCATAAATCCAGTGCAGCTTGAGATGCTGTATATTCAGTGTTTGTCTAAGTCAGTACTACACGATGGAGTGGCATAGGGGAAAAAAAATCCCAGATTTAATGCCTGTGTGGAGCAAGGGATGTTCTGGATATATGACCACTATTGAGATGGAATTTTAAGCCATTTTGTCCAACAGAAACAATTACACGATCTACTTAATACTTATTTTTTGTATTTTTCAGGCTAGGCATGTCTAACAGGCAGCTCTGAATGGCAAATTAATTTTACTTTAGTCTTTTGTGATTTGACTTGGTCTCCTGGGGCTATAAATCAAAACAATTGATGTTTGGCTTGTTTAAAGTTCAATCATGCCCAAGCTTTTGGCTCTGATGAGCATTTTAGCTGTAGAGCTCTGCACCAATGGGGCACAGATGAGGCAAGAAACAATTTGTCATTTTAGTTTTTTCCTTGGAGAAGATTAGCTGGAGAATTGTAATCCTCCAGTGATTCGGTGAAATGGATGGGTGGTACAGAACCTGGAAACAGTCTGGAACAAGAAATCTCCTCTAATCAAAAGGTTTGAGTTGGTTCTGGTGCTCTGTGGAAAGCAGAGGGAGAAAAAAAGGGCTGCAGAACAAGGGTTGTGGTGGCTGGAAAAAGCAATGGGACTTCAAAAACTCCTAATGAAGCAGGAGTGTGTACTGCCAGGGGTTAGTACTGAGGGGTGAGTGAACAGTGTTCCAGCTCCTGCCAGGAACCAGTTCTTGTCCTACTGATCTTAGAGCAACATGTCCCTCTGCAGAAGTGGATTCATTTCCCATTTATGTTTACTTGCTGTAATTCCATATGGGGAAATGTGCAAACATGGGCAATGTCCTTGGGAAAATGCAGAAAGGATGCAGGAGAGGGAAAATAAGAGGGACTATAGAATGCTTGAGGTTGTGTAAGATCTAGTAAAGAACTGTGATAGGGAGAAATTTACAGTTCCTGCACCTGAAAGAAGAAAATATAGTCTTAAAATATTGCAGAGTGGTTCAACCAGCAGAGAAATAGATAAATTTTTCTGCTATACTTAAAATGTGTGTTTCATATTTTGCCCATCTCCCTGGTACTTTCACCTGTAGAGATCTTTAAAAATCTTTTCTTGGATCTCCTTGCTAAACTGAATGCTTTAATCTTCAGAGAAATCTTAGGAACCTCAAAGCCACTCCTCCCTGGTTAGTTCAAACACAGGTTGTTCTGCCCGTGTCTTCCTTTCCTGACTCAAGCAAAGCTCTCAGCTCTGGGTATTAAGAGTTCATTATCAGATTAGAGTGGACTGGCAGAGGTTTTGGCACTGAAAAGCATTTTATCCAGCGGCGTGATAAGAAGACAGAAATGTATTTGTATTTTGTCTGACTTCCATTTCTTCTTTTCTCCTAGGAGATGGTTTCATATTATTGTCTCAAAGTCCAGAACTTTACTGGCCAGTTTCATATCTTTGACTTAGATATTTCTTAGCAGGAATTGGAAATTTTATGTCAGGTAGCTCTTATTTACCTCTATCATTTTATCTTTTCTTAGCATTTGTCTATTTCTATTTCATAGTCATTACCTATTTTTAATACTCAGAATTCAAGCTGGTCTGGACTTAACGAGGGACAATCTGTAAGACATATGCATCATATATAATTTGGTAATGATTCAAAGCTTTTGTTTTTCAGAATATATTTTTCAGTTTTCCTCAGTGTTACCATTTCTGTAAACATTCTCTTGGATAAGTTGCCTGAATATTTAAGGAAGTGGAAATAAAACTACTGACAACAGTTAAATTGCTAAAAGAGTCCCATAAAATATTTTGAGGCAATTACTTTAAACCTTCTGTAATTATAAGGTTAAAAAGTACAAGTTCTGCTGACACTCTGTAAGTCTGTTTCTCAAAGGAAGGTAGTTTCAAAGCAGCTCTACCTGGATTTATTGGGCTGCTCAGTGGAACCTACTTCAAGGCATTACTTGATTGAACCTGTGCTGTTTAATATTAACCAGCATCTCTTCTGTCCTAACCTGCTTTTGCTTTTCTGTCTGCTCATGAGTGGCAGAATTTTACAGAGGAAGACAGTAGCATGAATTATATACAGACTTCAGCTGAGCTAAATGGATAGTGAACTAAGGAATAGAAAACCTTACTTGGTTTCTTCAGCAGGATGGGAATATAAAACCTTTTCCGTAATGCACGTTATTAACTAAAAAATTAAGTTCCAAGACAAGGTTTTATATTCTCTTGGGGGTTTTTTTGGTTGGTTGTGGGTTGCTTTTGGGTTTCATTTCCCTCCCTTCTCCCTTCCCCCCCTCTGTCTTGGTCCTCTAATGGACTAATATCTTCTAGCTATCCTATGATTTTCCCATATTTACTCTAAGGGCAGACTGAAAAATGCCAGGTTATTTGGAGTGTACATAGTGAATATATTTTCCAGAGCATTTAGAACAGTTCATCATACATGAATGTTTACTAGAAAAGTAAAAATAAAAGTCCTCTAGGAATGTGATTGGTCTCATTAGCAGAGGGACTCGTCTCCATCCAGGCAGGCATCAACCATCCTAGAATATTGCTTGGGTCTGCCAGGAGAGGGCAGGCAAAGGCTCCACTGCTGTCCTGCTGCCCCAGGCTGCTGGGGAACTTCAGAGCTGGAGGAATTTCCGGCAGTAGCCCAAAGAAAGGTTTGATATTCTCCAGTTTCTAAGGTAGGTTGCCTGCTCTTTCGGACTGACGTTCCTCATAGCAGTTTGCCCCGAAAATGTGAAGTAACCACCATAAAAGAGAAGCCTTCAGATGAGCTGAAAGAGTTTTTAACCTTGATCCTACTCTGTCTTAACAGGGTTCCTGGGAGATCTGATTTAATCCATGCTGTGTGAAGTTAATGGCTTGACAAGTACAGTAATATTAATAAATAATTCTTAATTATAAGGTGTATCAAACTGCTAAAAGAGGAGATAATATCTCTTTAAGACAACTGTGCATAACACAGCTCCCCTATCAAATGAAAAGGAATAAAATAATAATTTGCACAGTCAGATGTTTTGAAGCCACAGAGGCAGGTAACAAAATTTGGACATCATTGATTCATCTCTTGAGTGGAACCAGAGAACAGGCAGTGGGATCAGCAAAATAACCTGCTGGTGTGTCAATTAAATCTCTCTAGTAAACAATCCAAACAAGTGAAATTCTGCTTCAGGCATTTGCTGCCTGCTTTTGTAGCAGCAGCTTATTTGGTACTAGACAATTCTAGTGTTTAAATAGTATTTGGGGTTTTTTTTGTATCTTCTACGTACTGTCTATCAAACAAGATATTGCAAGGACTGCTATATTAAGTTTCTGAATTATCTCAATTTTAGTGACCCAGAATAAACAGCAAGCAAGGTTCTAAATGAGAAGCAAAAATATGACAGAAGTTCTTAATTTTCAAACGTGTATCTCCTTGGCCCATGTATCAAAATGTATCTCGGACACTGCCTGAGATGGACATATGTTACATATATTGAAAAAAACAGGTGATTTAGCACACCAAAATCGCTATGTGATTTCCTTTTTTTTTTTTTTTTTTCTTTTTTTATTTATTTTATTTTATTTATTTATTTCCCTTCAGTAGTCATTCATACCAAGTAGGTACAAAGGTTTGAAATTGTTATTGAATGCCCCCAAAAGTGCTAGTTGAGTTTTAGGGTTGTTTTATTGGTTTTTTAGTACCACCTCTCATGTCTAGTCATGGATCAGTACTGTATTTAGGTCTTAGAGACAGGGATTTATAACTGACTTTGTTGCCTTTGAAGTAACCATGAAGGCTTGGAGCTGAGATCTAAACTTAAATCTCTCTGTGTCAGCTTAATTAAATGTGGTTCATCTGTGTTTACAGAGCCAGAAGGTCTCAGTTCAATATTGCAGAGGGTCAGGTAGGAAACTACAGGAACACATGAGAAACTGCCAGGTGATAACTCAGATTGCTCTGCACCAGTTTCTTTCTTGTCCTGGAGAACATCCAGAACATACTATCAAAAGTTATCAAAAATTATCAAACAGACAGCTTTAGAAGATCTGTCTGAAGTGCAAAATACTGTGAAGACTCAGGCTGCCTTAGCTTGAAAAAAAAAAAAAAAATTGAAAAGTAGCTTTAGATTACATCACATTAAAATGTAGAGACAATATTGCTTAGATTTCTTTACCTTATTAAAAATGCAGTATACTACAAATTATCCTCAAGTTTCTCCTTGAAAACTCTGTCCTTCTCAGGCTGTCATGGGAGCCAATGACAATACTAAGAAGATGCAGAAGGAAAAAAGAGAGGGTCTGGGCTCAGTGTTGTGGTGGAATGGGGGGAGGATAAATCTGAACTCACTTTGCCAATTTCTTTGTGGGAAAACTACTGTATAATGCAGTAGAGGAAATATGCAGAAATGTAATACCCTTTATATTCAACTGTTCAGAAGCATCCCCTAATTTTGTAACTTGCAGTCCTTGGAGAATTCTATCGTTTCCTGCCTTTCCTTGCAAAAGATCTTTTGACTGACAGATTCCATGCACATGGATCTGTGGCAAAACACTCTATTGCACCCTGTACCAAGGAGAAGACTCTTCTTATGCTGTTCTGTAGTTTTTTAGCTGTACTACAGATATTTCTACTATAGTAGAACATGTAGATTCATTATGCAGGATGGGAGCCTACATTCCTTCTGTGTGTAACTTTACTACTGTAAACTCTCTGTACTTTTCCTTGGCATCAGCTACTGCCCACTGTTAGGGAGTAGGAGTCTGGAGTTCTGGAATAGCTGAAATAGTAAAGGCTAGTCTTAGACTTCAGTAACTTGCATTGATGTTGAATTTGTTCCAGCTTCTACATATTTCTAGATATTGTAGAATTGAATTTCATAGCCCCAAACTCTGGCTTCAGGGCAGTATCACTCATGAGGCCACTTTTCCCAGCTCCAGTAGGACTGATGGTGTGAGTACAGGGTGCAATTCTGCATCCATTCTTTTCTCATTATTTAACAAAACATTTTACCTATCATAGCTTTGTTCTCAAAGTAGATTTTGACACAGTGTATGCATTTATTTATAAATTTCAAATACAATGAGAATCTTTACTAGTATTTGTCCTGGGCAGTATTTGTGTTAATAAAGAGTGGAGAAATTTAAGTCCAAGGGCTGCTGATGTTGAGCAATTCTAAGTGAAATGGTGTGATAAACTGAAAGTAAAACAGCACTTAGAATGACATTTTTAGCTTTGCTCATGTGTTTCTGGAAAAGAGGATTATTTCATTAGCTTGTTTCATTTTCAACTGGACTCTGAAGAGCAGTTTTACATAGTGAAGGAATAATGTGAGGGTTACACAGTTATACAGTTGTTGCAAAACTTAAGGGAAATATGGCCAGGGAATGAAATTTCAGGGTAATGATTGGGTAATTTACAGTACTATATATGATTCAAGATGAACACTTTACCCAGTTTACCTCTTTAGGTTTCACTGCATCCTCTTGAATGAAATGGAAACCTAAAATAATCAGATATTCACTTGGACATATTATTCTCTAAATCATGAAAAAGTATTCCTGTACCCCTAAAATCAGTTTAATAATTTCCATTTAACTGTGATTTTAACAAATTTCAGTTTCAGATACAGCTTGACAGTCCTGGTTACTTTGTTTTATTCCAACATTCCACTTCTGTGAGAGTGACTGTGTCTGATCCATCCTTCTTTTAGTAACAACAGTCTCAATTATGTATGTGGGTAGCTGTTTATCACTGCTATTTCCATCAAACCCTTATATGTACATGGCACACACACAAAAGGGTTGTTTTTATTGAGACTTAACTGCAGAACAGTTTTGTAACATGAGGTGGTACATCAGCAGAGGGGAAATGCTGTGGCTGATTTAGTTAGGAAGAGCAACACTGCAGACTGCTTCATGCATTCACTGGATGGGGAGTTTTATTATTGCTTCAATGTGCTTTCAAGTTAGGAATGAAACTTCTCTGTTGCTTTAAAATAAACCAAAGAAAAACAAAGAAAAAAAACACACACAAAACCAGTCGAAGCTCAAAATAAAGAAGAGCTGAGGGAATGCTGCCCTCCACATCCCCAAATAACCCACCACAACCCAGCCCATGCCTCTTTCTGTACTGGGCAAAGTATTTCATCTAGTTACATGATGCTGTGTTACCGTATTTCAATAAACAAAATATCCTTTTCTTCTAGTCCCAGTTTTCCAGGTTTAGCCTGGATAGTTTCTATAGTTAAATTTTTTTTACAGATGATTAAAGTTGTCTAGTTTTACAGCACAATGAGCTGATGTGATCTTTTTCATTTTTGTGATATGAGAAATCATTGCAGCCAGTGTAAAATTAAAAAGAATCTTATACACCTTGAAGTGAAACAGTGGAGTTTAAAGCAGAAACTGCATTTAAAAAGAAACCTGTTTCCTAAAATTATGTAAGATTTCAGCAGTACCATTATAATTTGAAACATACTTATTAATGTGCATGGGATTTTATGCTTATCTGCCATAAAACCTTTTTATCAGCTAAAATGGAAGAAGTTAAAATCTTCAGATTTTTCAGTGGGTAAGGAGAACAGTTGCTGCATTTTCATAGAGGTGCTGGAAGTTACTTGGATGTTTGAACACCCAGTTTGTGTGTGCAGGAAATCATAAATGCATGTGGAAATATGTACTCTTATCTACAGGTTTGAATTTTAATGGATTTTTTTTTTTCAGTTTTCTTTTGAGCTATCAATTCTTAGGAGTCAAGATGTTGATCAAAGAATAGGGATATGGATATGAAAGTAAAAAATTCTTTCTAATCCTAGGTTTTGTTGTGCATTTTACTTAGATACATTATGGTGTGTCTCCAATAGTAATTACAAGTGATATCTTCCCTGGGAAAATATGTATGTCTCAAGTTGGAAAAGCTCTATAAATGTAAAATCTTTGAATTTTTATGTTAGTGCTGGTTCTTACTGATCAATAGAAAATTTCTTCTGTTTTTTGTATATTCAGCTTCTTTTCTTGACTACAAGAAGTATTTCAGGTTTTCTTAGGGATTTGAAACTTCTCAGTGGAGTGCTGAGAGCAGCCTGTGCAGGTTGTGAAGAGGACTGGGACAAAGAAGTCAGGGAGTCAATTATCTTTCCAAACTGTCAGCTTGCAATGTAGTAAGATGTCAGATCATTTTACATGGTCTTTTTGTTTCTGCCATAACTGACTGATAGATTTCAGGAAAGGGTTAAAAAAGGGATACTAAAAGGGGTTTAATGTGTTCAGTAAAGCTGGAATACACAGTCTTCTCTATAATATGGTTTTCTTCTTTTTATTAAGCATTTTGGGACAAAAATTTGGATGCCACTTTTTTGATGTGTATCAGTAGATGCTCCTGCATGTGCTTCAAATTCCTCTTAGTTTTTCACAGGTGTGGACTTAGGTGCAGTTAAGGAACAAAGATGTAAAAGGAAATGCTGGAATTCTTGGTTTGTGGTATATATCCATTGTACCCAGATTGCATATGCATATAAATTAATATATTTAATTCTATATACTCATTACAACTGCCAGCTCCTGAAACTGAGCTTATGGTAAGAGTTAGTCTAAATATTTTCATGTTTATGGAATTACCAGTATTAAGGACCAAGCATCCTCCTGTGATTTGTGCTTTGAGCTGTTTTTAAAATATCAATAACTGCAGCCTGTTAAAACAGTGGGCTTTTGACAGCAGACCACTGCTTTTACAGATCTCTTTTCAGGGGCTAAAAAATGTGTTTAGGATTTGAAAATTCATGTGGCATTGCAGCTGACAGCCACATACCCTGTGCAATCCATGTGCAGCAAGGAGTCTGCCTGCTTTTTGGTATGTGCTGCCTGGTGCTCATGTATAAATAAAGAACGTGGCTTTTTACATTTCAGTTGCTGGCTAAGAGAGGTGCTTATCAGTTTCCAAACAGTATGTGCTCCTTCTGTAATTTATTCACAGTATTAGTGGGGAAAAAACCAACCACAGATAACCCCACCAAAGCATGAATATCAAAAAAAGGAGATGTAACCTATGTGCAGCAGTTTGTAAGAAGAGGAAGCATGGCTGGAGTTCAGGGCAGAAGAACTCGAGGTGAGACAGCTGTAAAAGAAAACTGAAAGCTGAAAAACTGAAAGACCTGTAAGGAATCTTCCTTGGTCACAGGCAAAGTTTTCTATGTTACTTGGTTTTCCATTTTGTTTTAGATGAGTTCAGTCCTAATGTCTTAACAATCAGTGGAGTTTTAGGTACCTCAAGAGCTTGGTGAACTTGGGAATGGTTTTCTCATTCTTTCATCTCCCAGTCTGCAAACAATGGCAGTAGCAGTGAGCTGCCCCAGCTGCACATACACACCCCCTGTTGTGAGGAGCCATTCCTTATGGATCACAAGGCAGATTTTTGAGGAATGGTAGCCAAGTGAGTGGGTTTCTTGGTTTGCAAAAGCAATTATGACCTCAGTGTTGTGACTGCATTGAAAAGCACTTGTCAGAGGTCGAGGAATATTCCATTAATTGCTGCTGTAAGAATCATAATACTTGTCAAAGGAGTGAACCTGATAAACCTATACCAGGTAAACCTGATAGGCTTTGCTTATGCCTTAGAGTCTTGATTGATCCAAGTAACCTCATGAGCCATGTTTGGTGGTGGACAAAGACACAGGAATCTTTCTGAACTGAACATCCCTGTAACACCCTGCTGGCTTAGATACAGTCCCAGTGCATGTTTTCTACAGAGCATTTGAGTATTAAATCGATTTTAAAGTCCTGGCAGAGCACTGTGTCCAGCAGCATGGCCATTACTGTGATTCTATTCAGCCTAATATATGCAAACCAGATAGTTTCAGTAAATTGCAGCAATAAAACTTTTGTTCCTGCAGCCAAGTTAATTATTTGACTCTTCACTGGAATGACTGTGTTTCCATGACAATTGGATGGATTTATGTTTAACATATGTACAATTAAAATCTGCCCTTCAAAACTGCAAATTTCAGGTACCTAATGAATGTTCTGACATATTCTTAAACAACTTTTCATGAAATGAATGTAAGATTGTGATTTTCACAAAGAAAGGTATTATGATTTGTAGATCTCAACACAAGTGAACACAACAGAGCAATATTAAGATTTATTGTGGCCTTAGCCTGAGCTTTTGATCCCACCAAGATGTGGACTTTTATTCTTTTGTAGATTGAAATCTCCATGGGTTTACTGATTTCTCTTAATTAACATCTACAATGAAGTTATGGATTTTTTGGATGATCTGATTTCCTATTGCCTTCATGTAGACCTGTGTGTCACAGACACTTAAGTTTTTTAATATTCAGTTTATGTGTATGCCTACTCTAAGAAAATACGTGCTATAGCTTTACCAAAATTAATAAAAAATGTATGGACACTTTTGTGGAAGATGAAATTTTGCTTAATATAGATTTCACATTATGTTATTAAAAACCTGGCACTATTAATCAAAATAAATTAATGGCTTATTAAGGGTTTCGGTGGAGATTATATTTGCTTCTGTGCTTTCTTTAAGTGTCTGGGTGGTCTCTGGACATAGACAAATGCATCTCCCTTTCTAAGGGACCAAAAAAGTAAGACTTGGATAAGGCCTAGAGGGAATAAGCAGCTTGGTTTATTTTCTCATGGAGAGGTATTAGCATTGTATCAACAGCTTAATATATTGAAGCTTTGCAAATTATTTTTTCAGCCTACACAGGGTAATTATGTTTTTTTGACATCAAGTAAAATATTATTTGTTCATTCATTACAATTATCCTAGAGGTCGCAGACAATTTTATTTTTGTGCAATTTGGCAAGGCTGAAACATCATCATATCTGATACTATATTGGTAGCATCAATTTAATTTCTGTTTTGAGAGCTGAGAAGCACCTACAGCCTGTGACACGGTTGTGACTGGAAATAAAAATATCTTGCTGGCTTCCAAGGTACTTGTATGAAATATATTTTCTTTTTCTAATAAATAACTAGTAAGGCTGAGGATTTTTTTTTGAGACCATTATTTTTGGCCTCATCAATCTTTTGCTGCATTTTTTATGCCACAAAACCCAAAGACATCACTGAATCATTCAGGAGGAATAATATAATGAGAGAGAAGAAATCTAGCATCTGAACATCCCTGGTCTGCCACAGCCTCCTAATGATGTTTTCAGACTGGAAGCTGGATTGCTAAGTCCCACAGAAGTGTTGTGAGTGTAGTATTTGCAGTTGCTTGGCTGCTTTCATTGCAAGGCATGTGTTCAGATTAAAAGAACAGCTGTGGAACCATATTTTTGTCTCTTAAATCTGAAAATTATAAATATTTTAAATGCAAATAAGACTTGTGTGATAGAGTTACTGCTTCTGGGTTTTTTGATGGTCAGGCCTGTTTGATTTTATCACACTTGGTGCTGCTTAAGAGGACAGAGTCCAGGCTGGCAGAATTAGAATTAGATCTGTTAGTTGTTTTACTGCTTTGAGGTTTCCTATGTTGCCTTCCTTCCCATTCTGCCAGCTCTATACCTGTGAGCTTGAACTGTAATGAGCAGTATGCTTTGAAAAAAAGGTTCTCTAAGGCATGATATCTCAATTGCATCTGAGACCAGGGAGATCAGGAGTGCAGCTCAGTCTATCCACACTTTCAAATGCTATGGCACTGTTAATTTCTCTGAGCTCTTTTGTTCTCATTTTATTTCTCTTTGTTTTGAGAGCAAAAGGAGAAATCTTATGTGGTATTGAAAAACAGATTGAAAACATATATGTAATGTATACCAGTAAGAAATATATAAAGTTTAAAGCAATGTGGTTCCACACTTACTAATCTTACCAGGTATGTGTTTTAATTCTATTGTCAACATGAACAGCAGGAGCTATAGCACAGTGCCAGTGCGTGTGAATTATTTACCTATTTATTTATCTTCAGTTAATTACCTATTCCCTTGCCTGGCCAAGGCATAGCTCTGTAGGACAGACTCAGTGTGTGCTTTCTGCACTGTCAGCCTTGTTTTCCTGATTTTCCTGCCTCCATCTCTTTTTGTTCTGCTTGTTTTTCCTCAGCCTAGCCACAAAGAACAGTCTCTGCAGTCACTAAATCAGCTATCAAAAATATTAATTAATATTAATTAGTGCGTTCCTGCTGCTTGCCTTCTAATTATTTATCTGGTCAAATTATCACAGCAGCCACCTGAAACACATAGACTGAGGGGGATGGATGTTCAGGCAGTTCTGACAGGCAAAGTGACACTTCCCTGGTTTTGGCTCCAAATGCACTTTGGCAAAGGCTTCCATTGCCAGGGCACACTTGGCACCTCTGCTCCTGTTTGCAGGGGAAGTGCAGGTCTCCTGAGTGCCTTTCCTTGCCAATGCTTCTGTGTTCTTCCTTCTCAAATTTATGTTGTGTCACTGCAAGGCTTTCCAGCATGTGCTGTACTCTTCAGTGCTACCACCACTCTATTTAGTTGGCTAATTTGGCCTTTCAGAGATGCCTTTGGTCTCTTGTTTGTGTCTCCAGTAGTAACAAAATGCAGTATCTGGGACTCTGTGAAGTCAAGCTGTCACTGAACTAGATTAACCATTTCCCTCTGGTTGCCAAATTAGCAGTAATCTCAGTCTGCAGGTTTTAAAAAACAGGCAACTATTGAGATGTATCTAGGCTTTTTCCTTGCTGTTTTTTGTCTTTTGTTTAAATACTGGCTTGTTGTACTCTCTCAGAATCCTAACACACTTTCTTGTTTTGGTTTCCTCTAGCCAAGAATTTGAGTAAGTCGGTGTGTTTTTGAATAGCCTAATATTGACTGCACAGTAGCCTGAGTGTATTAAAATGAAGCAGGCAGCTTGGAGGAGTTCTGGGACTCAGAATACAAATATTCTTCAGACCCTTCTTCAGTAAACTACCTCTGCTTTGTGTGCAAATGCCCACTTTGCCAGGGAGGCTACAAAGCTCTGATCTTTGGAAACCACAAATAATTGATTTCTTCTACCCTTAGATATTCTTCCTAGCTCTCTCTTTTACATTCATAGAGCAATGAGTTTGCTATTTATATCTTTCCCTGGCAACTGTTTTTCATTTTAGATTGCAACAGCACTCCACCTTTAATTTTCACCTTGCTTTATAGAAGCAATTTATATTAGTGATCTTATTCTGTGCTAACATGACAGTGTTTTCTGTGCTCAACTGAGTAGGGATTCTACTTTTTGTGTTCATTTGAACTTTTCCCTCCAGGTCATAATTAATGAATAGCACTTATTAAATTATTTTTCAACAAAGACAAATGGAAACATTGTTATACAATTAAATGGAATATACATCATTTTTCTGTATGCCAAACAGATGTGCTACACTCTTTCACCAACACACGTGACAGATGTCACATCCTTGCAATTTCTACTAGCCAAAACCTTATTAGTAAAACCAGTGCATCTGAAGAATATTACATTTTTTAAATGCCACCACAGCTGAAATAATCTGACTGCTTGTACCTTTCAGTTTTCTAACCATTTGTAGGTAGTTTGTTAGTTAGAGAGTGCTCATTGGGTTCAGCAGCACACATCTGCATCCACTGGATAAGTCTGCTGGAAGATGTGTGCATCCCCTACCATCCATGAGACTGCTATGGGTATTGCAGGTTTGCTGTGGGACTTCCACTTGTTTCAAGCTAGTTTCTGTCTGCCCTTGTTTTAAAAAAATGCAAATCCTGATTTTGTGTAAATAATAGTAATAGCTGGAGGTGTGGTTGAGGCCTCATTTGATTGTCTTTCCTAAGGACAGGAGGAAGCCTGTTAAGGATTAGTTTTGGGATTCAGGCTTCTCACTCGTGGCTCTGACCTTCAGCAAACTGCCTTTCTCTTAGTGATTTCTCCAATCTTACCTGCATTTTAAAGTCCTTTCTTTTAACTTTCTTGACATGTAATGATGATCTGTGGCAAAAGATCTTATGCCAGTTCGAGGGTTTAGGTACTGCTGTAATAGTGAGTACTTCAAATGTTCCAGCTGTCAGCACAGACTAGGAAGGCTGTTTTGTTATGAGTGCAGATTCATGGAGAAAATACAGTTCTTGAATTAAACTAGGCTACCCTATAATTTTATTCCCAAAAAATTGCTGGTTGTTAAGCTTTCTTTTGGGCTGGTTTTCTTCTTCCATTTGGGCACAGAAAGTGCACTGAGAAAGAACTGGACATTTTTCAAGTACATATTTTTGGTAAGACATTTCCTAGCTTAACAAAATATCTGGCAACTACCTTTTGTTTAGAGTTGAGACCTTGCCAGCTTGAGTGCCAAGCAGGTAGATGTTAGCCACTGGTTAATTGTGCAGCACAATTAACATGGTAGATAGATGTCAGATCAACACAGAAACATCTGACAGTGTTGACTGCAAAGTGCTCATGGTTCTTGTAATCATAATGAAGCTGTTACAGCATTGTGCTGTTTTATAGCAGCTAATCTATGTTGTGTCAGTACAATAAGGAAGTAATTATAAATAGCAATTTTCTTTTTTGAATTAAAATTGTCAACAAAAATTTCCTTTTTATAGTTTCCTTCTAAAAATCACATCTTGCTTTTGGAATTCTGTAGGAATTATTTAAAGACACACTTCACATTGTGGTTTGACCGTACAGCAAATAACTTTAAAATGTGGTAGAGTAGCAATTACATCTACATATGAAACTTCCCTATTTTTTCTTCCATCAGAACATTTTCAAATAGGGGCCAAATGGGAGACCTTCATTTTTCAGTTCTTTTTGTCTACTATTTCAATTAAATATCTCAGTGAATTGAATTGGTTGCTTCAATAGGTTCAAATACAAATGCTTGGCTAAATTCACAGCTGGAGTCTGCTGCATATTATGTCTTGCAGTCGGTGTTGAACTTGGCTGTTCACCCAGACATTAAGCAATTTGCTTCTTGCCTCTTCGCTCCCTTTACTTTTGAGATGCCTCCTTTCTAATTTTTTCTCCTGGTCTCCTCTGGTGTCTTCTGTCCTTCTACTCTGTTTAGGCTGCAGGCTGTTGGTTGTTTGCACAGGGGCAAGAACCTCAAATTAGGAAATCAAGCTTGCCCTCCAGGCTTGGACTTTGTCAGTGGTTAGGAAACTGTGTAATGCTGAAGTTAAAAGTCTTTGATAAGGGAAGATCTTTTGACTTTTCATTATTTTTATGGTTGGGGATAGCTGCACGGAAAATTCCTATTTTTAAAACAACAATAATGGTATTTACATCACTTAGAAATGTCAGAATTAAATTTTGTCACATAAATTCATTGTACAGTAGTTATTAACAGGAATACAATTACTGGTATTAGCAACTAGGAACTCTTTTAGAAAATAGATCTTTTGCAAAATAAAAAAAAAAAATTAAAATCTAAAATAATTCTTAAATTCAGGTTTGTGATGGTGATTCAGCTTAGATTGGAAAAAAGTAAACTGGGATTTTGTTGACAACCATGAACTTCCAGCTTTGTCTTCAAGGTAACTGTGACCAGTGCTCACTGCTCTCCTGCTGTGCCTTATCTCTGGGGTTTGTGTGAGGGTCCTGCAGGTTCTGCTCCTCTGTACACACCTTGTGGGCCAGAATCTTTCACTCCTTCCTGGCAGGAATTGAGCTGAGTTGGGTGAACCTGATGGTAATTCAGCTAAAACCCCTAAATCCTGCAGTGGCCCTTCAAAGCTATGAAATGAAGATGATGACAAAAATTGGATTTTTTTGGTTATCGGACACTTACACGCAGCTTCTAGGTAGAAGCAGCAAAAGCATGTTAAGGGACTCTTGTTGCTCAGACAGTAACTTCAGTGCTGTTGCCTTGGGGTTTTTAAGCAGTGGTTACAGGACTAACTGTGCAGTTTCTGTTCAGGCTGAACAATCCTTGAAGCAAGTAAAGAGCTGGGTCTGGCTTGCTTTAGAAAGGGATTTCTTCCCTGGAGAATATAACCAGCTGCAACCAGAGTTTACTGGCACTACTGGTGTGTTATCACTAAGACCAGGGTTTATTTTCTTCTCTTTTTTCAAGATTAAATTTCAGTATAATTTTTAGAAGGTCACCCTTGCCTCCAATTAAAGTGAATAAATTTATCCTGTTTCTGTAATACATGAAAGGTGACTTTGGTTGCCCCATGAAAAGCTATCATGTTCAATTGGAATAGCCCTGGTATACTGGAAAACAAAATTAGGTAATTCATCACCTAAATTAAATGAAAGTCCATATTAGCAGATAATATAACAAAATTCCTTTTCAAAATTTGCATAAAAGGTGATCAAGTGCTGTGTTTTAATTTAATTGGGTGTGATAAATTCCTATGCATATTAGACTGTAAAATTTCAAATTATTTTTTTTATAAAAGATGTTCCACTACATTTTTATTGCTACATAAATTCTTGAAATAATGTTGTTGGCAAAGTCTTACTTAGGACATGTATATGTAATACATATGTACACCCGTGTGGCATTAGATTGTTTGTATACCTGCTTGTTTTCCATTCCTAGATGTCTGTGTTTGTAATGAGAAATATTAGGAAAGTAGTACTAGCAGCTGTCAGCAGGCTCTTGATAGGAAGGTTATTATGCATTAAATTTAAGGAGTTAAGAATGTATAATTTATGGCTACTTGGTGGATTTTGCAAATCTCCCAGTTGTGTACAGTTGCTAATCTGTATGACATGAATGGAAAACAAATCTTGGAAATACTGTCATTGAGGCTTCAGGCAATCAAGAAACTGCAGTTTTAATGCAACTTCTCTGTTTGATGTTTAGGAGAAAATCCTAGTCCTGTATTAAAAAACATGAAACTGTCTGGGCTTCTTATAAATATTAATTTACCAAATGCGTAGAAGTCTGTGACATTTCCTTCAGTAGAAATAATTAGATTTAATTTCACTTGCTTGTATAATAGCACATTGAAACGAATCACTATACATTGGCTTTTGCAGTTCTGTATTTCATAAATTATCTTTAAAATGTCATGTCTTCATCAACACACTAACATTGTCAAGGAAATAGGCACATCTAGTGTGCCAGAGTTACTTCAGCCATCATTTCCTTAATAAATGATTTACATCAGTGTTAGTATCTAATGACTTCAACAACATATTATTGGCTGTTGTACATTTTCAGTCCTGACATTTTAAAAAGCCACAGTTCTTATCTCTGACATCTCTGTGTACTGATGCAGGGGCTCTTTACCACTTGTGTAGTATTTATATAAAATTTATTGGCAGTAAATGCAGAGCATCTGTTTTGAAAGGTCTGGGATCTCTCCTTGTTGATGGAGTTGATCAGAGGGGTTTTGTAACTTTCTGGGTGTTTTGCCACTGCTTCTGTCCAAACTTTGTCCATGTTTTTGTCAGCTGTTTTAGGTAATGGCTGCTTGCTTGATGCTAATGTGCTGATTTACATTGGAATTGAGAATCAGTAGGAGTTTGCAAGGGAACTCAAAGCTCATGAGTAACACAAAAATAATGTTGTTTTAAATAAATTTCTGAAGTTAAGAGTGTGTAAATATTAGAATATCGAGCAGTAGTCCTCCTCTTTTGATGGAAAGCCTTATAATGGGTGTGCAGTGTTGTTCTTACTCTATTTTGTGGTAGTTGTGTTTGTGATGCATGTTTAATAGAGAGACCTCACCTTTCCTGGCTCTCTGATATGTTTTGGTGCAAGTTGTGACAGAGTATATACCCCAATATAGAAGCTTATAATGTATATACTTCATGTTTGCCATCTGATATCTTACATAAAAGCACAACTGTGTTGTCAGAACATCCTACATTTTTCTGTGAAAAAAAAAAAAAAGTAGTTTAACAAGTAAGAATATAGGGTGAAGGAAGAAGGAGTGTAGGAAAGAAAATTTCTTCTCCTTACCTTCTTGTCTCTTGGTTAAGAAAAGTAAATCACAGCAGATGCAAAGTACAGCTCCAAGAAAAAAAAGCTATTCATCTTTGCTTGTACTTCTGGTGATTTATCTGTGACAAAATCCCTGCTGAGGAAAACATACAATTTTCAACATACAAAAAGGGTATGAACTTCTTACAATCACTACAGACGAAACATGGACAAATCTAACTTGGGACCAAGTGTCTTTTTTCCGTCAGTGTAACTCTTGTTAGCTGAAGTTGTGCTGTTTGCTGTACACTGCTGTAATTAAGAGAAACATTAGTTCATTGAGGCTGATTTTGGGTTTTAAGTATGTAGTGATAGCTGCAGCTATCTGCAGGTATTTCTTCTGTAATCAGATGTCAAATGAATCACATAATCCAAATTCTTTATTAGTTATTTTAGTTCCAGAAAGGCCAGAGAGAAGCTTATTTGAGTGATGAAAGGAGACAAAGGTAAAGGCCCCTTTCACTGATGCCCTTGGCAGGAGTTTGCAATATGTGCTTATGGCAGTATTGCAGCTGAACTGAAAAGGAGTCTGTCTGTCCATCCACTTCATTTTATTGCCTCTGTCACTTCTTTTGCACCTCACCACTTGCCTGGCACCTGGCAGTTTTAGTTGCACCCATTTTTGTGTGTGGGTGAGGAATCCACTCAGTGCCACAGAATGCATTTCAGAAGTGGTTTTGTGTGACTGTCTCCACGTCACTAATGAGCAGACTCATGCACTGTGAGCCACGGGCTGAGCAAGTCCACTGAATTCAGGGGATTTACCCATTGCCTCTCCAAAACAACTGTGCAGTAATCAGTTTCCAGAATGGGTGCATGTTAGGAAGCTTTTTGGGTAGGGAGCCAAGAAGTTAGGATGAGTGGATTGCCAGGACAGCCCAAGCTTAATGGATGATGAGAAGATATTAGAAAAACAAATGGTAGGAAAGGTTAAAATTGCACTTTCCATCGTGCTCTTTGGGAAAAATTCTGAACTCTCACTGCTGCACACACTTGCAGTGCTACAGCAGCAAAATTTGTTCCTAGGCTTTCCCATCGTCCAATAAGCTACTCACATTCTCACCATATTAGAAAGAAGTTTTAATAACTAATTTTGTTCACTGGAGTGGAAAAAAAATGAAGCAGTGCTTGGGATGCAATTGGGAAACTCGCTGAATAGCAAAAAATTGTTTGCTGATAGCTGCTTTACTTTCACATGCATTTTGCAGTGTCAGTGTATTGATGTTCTGTTAAATTCCTTATTCTGAAAATATTTATCTTAATTAGTTATTATAGCTAGAGACTAATTGTCTGATTTCTTGTTTTTAGCCATTTGTTGGCAAGCAAACATAAAACAACTCAGAAACTCTGTGGCTGGGATAATTAGATACAAGAGAGATAGCAAGCAGTTTGAAAAGGCATTACAGGTTTTTCTCCTCTTTTCTCACCTCAGAGGTGATTGATTAAAATCAGCAATGAAAGAATATCAGTGGAATGAAGCAGCATTTTTGTAATGAAGCACAGTCATTTCATTAAATGTCATGTGGTCCAAGCCAGGTTTTTTTTCCCTGCTCCCTCTCTCCTGCAGTACAGGTCATTATCAAATGGGCAGCAATGGGCTGAAAAAGGAACTTTGCAACATAACCATGAGCCTCAGCAAGCTCCAGGTTTCCCAGGATTTTAGGCTCAACTCTCAACTGGCATCAGTCAATATAAACCAACACTTGGTTTCCAGTTGTCAATTGGGAATATGATGAGAATAATGTGAATATGGTGAGAACTGCATGGTCTGGCAGCATTAGCTGTCCCAGTTGCTTGCCAGAACCCAGAGAGCACATTAGGGAATTTCCCTCACAAGACTTTAGAACAGTGTCCATCTTGCAAGAGGAGGCAGCCCATGTGGTTCTGAGTTACTGTCACAACTCCTGCTGACCCATCTCTCACATTTATCCCTAGCATGGATGGTGGTGTGTTGGCAATTTAGCCTCCTCCAGACTTGCTTTGATCATCTGTTCTTATCTTAGTCAACTTTCTGGGTACACAAGATATTGGGTGTTTTAACAAAAAAATTCTGCTTAAAGAATAAAATGAAGCAATTGGATTTGTATTGAAAAGGCAAGTATTTTTTTCTTGATAATCAACACTAAATTTCAGAATATACAAATGTGATTATCACTAGAAGATGAGTAATATTTTGAGTGTTTCTTTCTGAAGTACCTGGTACCTCGTGATTTATTTTTTTAGGACTTATGAAGTAGAAAAATGCAGTTTCTTCCCAGATTATGTGATAAAAAGAGGTTAAATAGCCCACAGCTGTTTATGAAGGCTGAAGTGGATGTCCCAAATCAAGACAAATGCTTTAGGCTGCTTGTCTTCTTGGCTCTGAATGAACCACAAGAAAATATACAGGTGGAAAAGGAGGAAGGAAGAATCAAGCAAAGTATTTTTTCAGTAGTTTTTCTGTGCTCCATGTGACCCTAAACATAAATCACAAATTATTTCTGGCTTGACAATGGAGAATATTGCATTAAAAGACAAAAAATTAGCCTACTTAGAGAAGGTAGTCATATTCTTATCATGAGATAAAGCTAAAATAGATCGGGCTTCAAAGAAACCCTCAACTTGGATCAGAGATGTATAATTTTGTTTCAGCACCTGTTTGGTTACAGTGAGTCTGAAGGGGTGAAGTGTTCTTCCTTGCTAAGCACTGATGTATTTATTTGGCCTTACTGTACCTCCCAGCCCAAGCAGGAGCAGAGGGAAAGGGTCTGATGATGAATCCACATTGCAGGCTGGAAAAGGAAGGGTAGGGGCATGTATGTTGTATGGATAAACTTCAGCCCCAGGGTACCTAAGCAAGGATAATCTGCAGGAACCTACTCCAAATGATCTTGATCTCAGAAACAGAAGAAAACTGGGAATCTTAAGACAAATTATCCTGCTTGTTATCTGAATAAGAAACTTCTAGGATAATAAATGCTGTAATGGGAATACTACTGGAAGCTCAAAAAAAAATATTAGATGTTGAAAACTGTTGAGTTTGTTGTGGTGAACTGGAAAGGTGAATGTTTTCTGCCCTAATTTCTTTTATTTCCTGCTGCTAGAAGAAAAATGTCAAATGAGTTGAGGTGTATTTATGTAGCCACAGTTGACATTTTTAGCCATTACATGGTATTTGGATGACTGAAAATGCTATGGTGTATGCTTATGAAGAAAACATTTTTGTCATTTAAATATATGAATCAGTGGGGAATTATATATTTATTGGATTAATTCTAAGTTTGGAAATGTTTGTTATATACACATATGGGTGGCACTGGAACAGAAATCAGGAGGACTGCATAGGTAGTTACCCCAGTGAGCTCTTTCTGTGGAGATGAGTTTCTATACTCCACTTCTGTGTACACTTTTTTGTACACAACATGACTCAGAAAGGAAAGGAGAACCAAGGGGAGATAAAACTAATAGATTTCTGCCATATTATGTAAATCTTATCAATTATTTAAAAATAGTCTCCTCTTCGTAGTTCCCCTAGATGGAATTAAAAGGTTTTTTTTTTTATGTTTCTTTGTTTCCATAACAGAGTCATCATTGAGCCAAAGGAGAATTTTTATCTTAAGGCCACTACAAGGAAGGAACCCTGTAAAAGGTACTGTGTTGTACTGTGCTTCTGTAGTTGCTCACCAAGTTTCTTGAGTATTTTGCTGCTTTGTCATTGTGACTGTTCTTAAAACATTGTCCTTTTATTTATCTTTACACCTTTCATAAATTCATTAGTTTGCATGTTATCAAAGCCTACTAAAATTTGTTTTAAAATAGTGGTAGAATGGTTGAGGGGCAGAAAGAAGGAAATAGCCATGATAAATCCTAAAACTGTGGAACAAGGACAGTAGTAAAATTTAAGTGCTAGCTGAGGAAAACAGAAGAGACAGTTTTCTTTTTTGTGATTTCACACAATCTCTGATCAATGACTCCCTTCTCCTTCTGCCATGGAAATTCTCATTTAGTTTCATTCTGTCCCTGACAGAGGTAATGCCTCTTACTCTGTGACTTCTTCCTAAAGCAACATTTACAGCAGGTGGACTCTAAGTATTTACTTTCCTATCCTGTTCTCAGTTTGTGCTCGTGGTTTCCTGAAAAACTGAGGTTTTTCAGTGCCTGAGCAAGCTAGGAGAAAGGCTATGGTTATGCCTTGAATCTTACCTCTTCCTGCAGTGAGGGTCATGTTCTCAAGTCATGTCTTCCTCTCTCCATTCCCTCCCTGCCAGCTATGTTTGGGCCTGGTTGCATTTTCAGCAGCTGTGAATTCACCTCAATACTTTTTAATGAGTCTGTTTTAAATCTGGGGGCTTGGTGGTGAATAATGTGATGAAATACTTAAGTACTCTTTATTTTTGTGAAATATTACTCCCTTCTGTGTACTTCTTTATTTTTCTCAATGTAGGTGCATTATAGTGTTAGCCAAGAATTCTTCTAAAATAATCCTCTGAATAACATGTATCATGCTCTGATTTTTATCAAGTTCTTTCCATTTTAATTTGATTATTTTAGATGAAAATATGTACTATGTATATATCAAAATTGAAAGTGTACACAGCCCATTTAAAGTTTCAAAGCTGTTTGTAAGAGATCCTCAACAGAGTTTACAATGTATTTACTGACTGAATCATTTGCTGGTGACCTCTCTTACTTACACAATTTTAGTGAAATTAGTTAAAAGTGTTTACTTCAGCTAAAATACATTCCTATTTATACAGTGCAGGATTTTCATACAATAGAGGGAACTTGTTTTCAACATTTGAAGAGGCTAGACAGTTATAGCAAAATTATTACTTTTACTACCCAGCACAATTAGCAGAATGGTTACTAAAAAGGGATGTCTGAAGAGAAACTCGGGTCTTGGAGCAGATCTTCAGTGATCTGGAAAAATATTTCTGCTTTCAAGTAACTTATTAGGCACCAGTCATAAGTGCATTGCTGGAAAGAAGACATGTTATTGATGGGTGATGAAAGCTAAAAAAAAAAAAACAACATTAAGATTTAGTCAAAGACACCCCCAAGTATGATTGCCTTGGAAGGGATGAGCTCAATGTCTGACTACAGCTATCTGGAAGAAAATATCTGTCCAAAGGAAAATTGGTAGTAACCCTCTAAATCAAATGCTTTCCCCAGTTGCTACTGATCTTCAGATCAGAGTCAGCCTCAGAACAGAAGGTGTAGTTTAAATGTGGTAGCTGCCCATTTGAAATGGAGGCTTCTGGAAAGGTCAAATTCAGAACAGGATTTATAAGGTGGGAAGAGGGGGGGATCCCTGGAGCTTCAGTGTGGATGTTTGTACGGTGCTGGTTAAACACAGGGCAGAAGGGAGACCCCAGATCCCTCTGCTGTGCTGGCAGCTGCTTGACTCTGGCTTTGGAGCCACTAATGCAAGAAACTTCCTCAAAAATTTCCCTAACTGATACAAACAACAGTCAAATTATTCTAGCTGAAGGGTTTGTAGAAGAGAAGCTCAGCCTGCAGGGAAGATCTGACAGGGAAAACTTCAGCCCAGGTGTTTAAACTCTGGTAGAGCTACAAGCCATTAAGTAGAATGCTCTTATAATAAAGACATGTCTGTTCATAGTGAAAATTGCTACTTGCAGTGATGTAATAAAAATTGGGATTTTTTTGAAATTTATGAATGTAACACTTTCCAGATTAAGCACTGCACTGCATTTCTGTTTCATGAAAGTAAAAACCTAAATAAGTAAATCCTTGAGTCCACACTTATCAATGGGGTTATGATGGCATTTTGATTTACCCAAATGAAATAAGTGAGACGTGTCCTGAACATTATTCTCTGAAGGCTATTTTGACTGTCAGTCTAACCCCAAAAAGGCAAATATATTTGGCTAACAGAACAGATAATGCTTCTGAGTGATAAAGATTTCTGCTTTGAAGATTCAGCAGTGCCTTGCACCTGAAAACAGGTAAGTTTGATTGGCAGTTCTTGTGACATTGTTTTTGTCCCTCAAACAGGCAGCAATGCTCTGGAGCAGGATGTTTTTGCAGTGTGTAATAAAGACTGCTCTGTTGGCATAGTTAGGGAGATGTTACATGCTAAAATCTATTGTATGGAATGATGAGTCCCTCCAAGACTGTCACCAAAATGTATCTGCTTTTCCTGCCTTTATGTTTATGCATGAAGTGGATTAGTATTCAAGACATCAGATGAGAAAAATACTTTTATTTTGCTCAGATACTATTTATACTATTTATTAGTTCTCAAATGCATGTTTGCCTTTTAACACTAAAAAGCTGTGGAGTTATTCAGCACAAACTTGGATTGCATCCTGAACTTACCAGGGTAAAATGAACATGGATTGTGTTTTAAATTTACAGATGCTGAAACAGTAAAGGGTCTATCACTGCCATCTATGCATCTGCACATACAGCTGCAGAAAGCAAATCTACAGTTTTGGCCTAATGGACCTCAGGCTTCCAAATTTAGCTTGGTGAAAAAATTATTTGATTTAGAATAAAAGATGTTGCTGGAGAGAATTAGTGCTGGTGTGGCTCATTCGGTTCCTTTCCTCTTTTTGTATTGCTTTAATCTCTTCTTCATTGATACTGTTCCTGGTTTAAAGCAAATAAGGTCAAAATCTGATTGTTTCTAATGAGGGCTTGAAATACAGGAGAGTAATGCAGTAGGATTGGTTGGTAAGCAGCTAATACAATTAATTTGATTTATTTGCTTTAAGAATTAAACATGAATATTGACATTTTTTTCTTTCCTGTTTATACTAATCTTTCCAGTTCCCTGTGGTGAACAGAGAAGCCACACAAGCCACTAGATGTGGCTTTGAGAGTTAAACAAAACACACATTTAGAAAAACAGGAGAGGTTTTTGGTTTTTGTTGTTGATTGGTTTGCTTGGTTGGTTTTTTTCCTCCTGAAAACAATATGGAAACCACAGGGAAGATGCTTGCTCTGAACACTCCAGAACTGTGATTTATTTATTTTTTTTCCACCAGCCCGTTCTTATTGGCACAAAATGCTATAGGATATATTAAGTATTCAATTCAGATAAGTTAAAAGATCCTTTTGATGCATTTATTTGCATTAATCTTAAAAGTATTAATTGGAAATGCCCTTATAAACCCTGTGATTGGAGCCCTATAATTAAAAAACATTCATTATTACACAGGAATGTAGCTATACAGTTTTATTAGCCTTTCTGATACTGTAATCTATGGATCTCATTTAGCTGTTCTTCTGAAACATAAAATGAAGGAAATATCTCAAGAGCCTGAAATCAAATTATCTCTCTGTGTTAATCTACATGTAAAACAATCAAGCCCACTTCTTTAAAGGAAAATACTTTTTACTGATAAGCAAAGCTGGACTGTGTGCTTTGAATACAGGAATTAAGCGGATATTTGGGTTTTTTTGTCTGCAGAGTACTATTTATAGCATCAATTAACTCCTCATGGTTGGGATAAATCATTTGACACATCTGTTGCTGAGCTTAAACACTCTCTGTTCTCTGGGGTCACAGTTGGATTTTTTTCCTCTCAAACTGTGCAGTGAAATGACTATTTTCTAACTAATGGCAGTTAGTTTAAATACACTGTTTTCTGACACCCTTGTTTTAGCATTTGGAATCGAGGAAGCAGGCTGATGGTCTGTCTGAATGCACAGCTGACCTGATCTTTGTTGTTCACCATTTTGTTATTTAATTTATCTGTTAGAAGATAGCACAGTAATATCTTTTATGAAAGGATGATTATGACCATCTGCAGGATTTTCCAGGCTTGCGGCACTGTTCCAGTGATTCCATTTTGCCAATGAGAAAGTGGTTTGGCTATGGAAATTGCTGCCTGCCCACTGACTCTCTTGATCCTGTGTTTTGTGAAATGGAGATTTAATGCTTGTAAATACATGGCTGTTCTCAGCTGTAGCTCCCCACACGCAGACAGTTTCAGAATGTGCTCCTGTCAGTAGCTTTCCTCTTAAAACAGAAGCTCTTTTACCAAAGCTCAAAACATCTGGGTGCCAAGAGAAATGGGGATACTTGTATATTGTTTAGTGAAATCCTTTAAGTACTCTGTAGAAGTAATTGCAGGAGGTCCTAACAGTTTTCTTCATGGGATTGGCTTATTTGTGGCCAATTTGGCTTGTATATTAATGAGGCCAATCTTTAAACTACTAGGAGAAGAACCTAGGGGATGAAGTTCTGAACAATGCTGCTTTTGATCTTTATCTTTTTCCCACTGAAAAAGCTCTCTTCTAAGAATAGACATTGATTTTTGGTGGCTCTGCTTGCAAGGTAGCCTCACATTAAGTAGCTATTTCTGATGGAAATGAGATCAGAGCCAGTCCCTCCATCCAACCCTGTGCAGACAAGGATGCATTGGCAGTTCATGCGTGATACTGCACCCACACAAGCTGCACTGCTTGAATTGTTTTGGGGTTTTTTTCTAGTTGAAGACAGCATACTAGGAAAATGATTATAGTGGGATTTTCTACTCGACAAAACTTCACAATCTGTTTCTGCTCACAGCAGAAGTGCAGTGGCTGGAGTGTCTATTGGTGTTGGTGAGAATCAGACTGAAGTGAGAGGAAGTGGTGAAGCTTGGTACATGCTTCTGATAAAAGCAGCTATGAGAATACTTAGAAACCTGTATATACATGAATCAGAAAGGGACCACAAAGTGCAATCCATTTTTTAAGTAGGACTCCTTATTGATTTCAGTGGGGGAGACCTTTGAAAAATCAATGACCTGCAGCAGCTTTAGGATGCAACAACATGTGTTCTAGGGTGTTGAAGTGTTCAGCTTGTGAATTAATCAGGCTTGTAGTAATCATGTTTGGAAAGTTCCAAGGCAGAAAAAAGGGTGTTAAAGGTTTGAGAAGCAGCAAATTTACTGTTCATATTCCAAAAGCCATAGCAATATATCATCTTCTTCATTCTAGCTTTAACTCCTTCCTTGCATTTTATTTCTACAGAAAAATAAAAAATGTAAAAAGTGACAGGGCATATGTAAATGTAGGCCTGTGCATTTTTAAGCCAAGGGAGCTTCAGAAATCTTAAAAATATTCTGCATTTTTCCATGAGATTTGTGTACACTATTCAGCTCACATGGTTACTTCAGACTTGGCTTTTTGATATGGGGGGAGAGTGCTGTCTCCCAGTGGTACCCAGCTAAAATAGATAAACAGAAATTAAGTTGTGCAAAACAGTGATTCTCTTTATGTAGTGAATGAAATATTAATGATGCTAATACTTTCATGGCTGAGCTGACAGAATTAACACTGAGAACAATAGCAAAGGGTTTTAACTGTCGGATTCAAATCCAGCAGATGTACAGAAAAGTCAGAATTCAGACAGCTCTACATTGTTTAGTCTTCTGAAATTTATGATGTTTCTTTTAATGTTTTATTCCACTTAGAGAGCCATATGAAAATATATGGGAAGTGTTTGTTTACACAGAGAATTTACAGTGCACAGTGTGAATTTATAGACTATCACATACCCCATTAAACTTTAGTGTGGACACTTAGTAGGTGTGAGGTAAGGTGATGCTACTTGCCTTTGTTATTTTATGCTTAATTAACACAAACACTGTTCTTTGAAGGCATTGTGGCATAATGAATGCTCTGAGACTGAAGACTTCAGCTTAATCAGTGTAGACAGGTTCTTAGGTCCTGGAGAGCAAGAACTCTGCTTCAGAAAGGTGCTGTTATGCTATTCTGGTCTATAAATAATAAATTTCAGGAGGAAAATGACTTTCAAAAGAAGTTGGATAAAACTAATAACAGGCTAAAACATTTACTTAAAACATTGGCCTTGTAAAAATATTAAAATTCGAAGTTTAATACATTACTGAATTATTTATGCTATTATATGTGTGCAGTTGTTATAAAGGTGTTCTGTATTGCTCTAGTTTATTTTCCTTTCCATTTAGGAGTACAGTATAACCATTGAAATGTATCTTATTAGGAAAATAGAGCTACAATATAATTAAAGCAATGTAGGGACACTGTATCAACATGAACTTCTGGAAGGAAAACCCAAAAAATTTCTATTAGGAAACTGTTGGAGTGTGGAATTGTTACTGAAGGGAAGCTGTAGAATGATGACTGGTGTCATTTAAACAAGCACTTACTAATCCATGAGAGAGATTCTATTAGACATAAGAAAATTATGTATTCTTTATTACCAAAGTATTAATTTTTAAATAACTGAGAACTATTATGGTAAGACTGGAGATGCAGTGGTGCTACTGACCAGAGCCAGTTCTTCATTGAGTGAAGTGCTGGAACTGTATTGCACACACAGAGATCTATGTGTGCCTAGATTTTCTTGTTGGTATTGCCAGACCCAGATCATAGCATGATACTCTGTGAATCTACTTGCAGAATTTACTTATTTCTACAAAAATATTCCTGCTGAATGATCAGATGAAATTTCCTACTGATGTGAAACCTCAAATATTACACAGTGGTACTTATTCTGCAATAATAGAACTGGTGAGCTGCAGTGTTCATGGGTATGTCCTTAAAACTAAAGTTCCTTCCCAAGGAGTTTTCCTGTTGGCATTTCCTCTGCTGTTGTTCCTTCCCTAGTTTAAGCCTTGTTTCACAGACTGCTTCTGTCCAAAGGAACAAAAAACTCCTGACCAGCTTTTTTTTGTTTCTTTTGACACCAACACAGTGTGTCTGTCTGTGCCTATGAGAGAACTATATTGAAACAGCTTTCTTTGTGAATTCCTCATTGCTATTCATTGGTGAAGTTTGTCACGTAAGGGTCACATTAGAACTCAGTCAACCAGAGCAGCAAGGAGAGAAGGAAGGCTCAAGACAGATTTAACCATAAGGTCTTTGGAAATAGTTGTGTGTAATATATGTATCTTTTATTTTCCTTACCAAAGTCTTGCTCTTTTATCTATAGAAACTGAATTATGCTTTATTTATTCCCTCTGGTCATTTAATTGAGAAATAGTCTTTCTCTCACTCTGCCTCCTGACTTTGGGCATATCTTTACATGGTTTTATTATATCTAGTAAGTTCTAAGAGTAGAAATTGCTTCTATTAGTTTAAGAAAATGAAGTATTTTGGCATGATGGTTTCATGCTTTTGACATGGGATCCATGCAAAGAAAGAATCATATTTCTGGTAATTTGGCTTAAACACGAGAGATTGTGCTTATGCTGGATTTCAGGAAGACAGACAGTACCTGGTCAAGCATAAAATCTACTGGGGAAAACTTACTCTCTGAAAATGCTCTAAAACATTTGGAGCAGCAAAGTGAGTTTATACTGGCTCCACATTTCATGCCATGTGGTTGCAACATTTTTGATGTGGTAGTAGCTTAAAACTGGGTATATTGCTTCACAGAACCATGCCTTTGCAAAATGGATTCTGTTACATATATTCTCCTGAAAAAGTGGGCACTAAATTTGCAGTTGCTGACCCAGAGAAATTTTGGTGCTAAATGCTTCAAGACAGAAAAGATCAGAGATTTACAGAGCTACACAGGCAGCCTACTATCCCCAAACCTAAAAATTTGAGCTTAGTATAGGATTAAATTACAAAACAGTAGAGCAAAGTTGCTCTAAGATATTGTTCACTGTGCATCTTTTGAAGATAAATATACCCAAAGGGATGTATGAAATGAAATTATCTGGAGCCATTTGGGGGCTCATACATCAAACATAAGGCCTGAAATCAGGTGCCTAAATATTTATTCTCGTTTCTGAGAATGTCATATTAGATTTCTATGTTTTAAAATGTTTGGCTACAACATCCAGCTTTTTAGCATTTAAAATCCTTATACCAGTCCAGAGTTTTCCCTGATTTAGGATATTAGCAGCAAGTCTCACAGTAATATGCAAAGTGTTGATCACTAACAAATCAGATTAACCAGGGTGTTCATTTTTTCCTTAGGAGGCTCAGGATTGGCATCTCTGAATATTGTTTGGTTTTCCTCCAGGTTAGGAGGAAAACAGTATAACCATTACTTTATACAACATAGTGAGAACGTGGGAGATGACTGTGTACAGAAGAGGCTGTAATACCTTATTAACTAACTCTGTCTTCTCTTTCCTCTCTCTTGTAGCTGGTCTGCTTGAGGCTGCTCTCCTGCTTTCTCTAGACTTTTCTAGCTGTAGTGGGTGATGCCACAGCAGCTCTAAAGTTCAGATCCCAGTAATCAAGTAGGTGTGTATTGCTTGGTTTTCTCTGCATGCTTTCTGATGGTGCATGGGGGATAAAAGTCATTTTACATTACTCATCTCTTGTGGCACTTCAGGGTGAAAATACAATTAGCATCCATTAAGCTTCAGCTCCATAGATTACTTAAGCTCCATTTTTGCTTTTATTCTGATCGTTTTCTTCCCAGTAGAAGCACACAGCTGCTGTTTCCATGCATGCTCACAGCCATTAATATTTGTTCCAATAGCTGCTGATTTGCTGTATGTACAAGCTTCTTTTTGCTCATGATATTACCATCTCCTGTCACCAGGATCTAGTGGAGTTGGTCTGGGAGAGAGTAATGGTGAGACAGCCATGCACAGTATTCAGATCATAGGAACTGAGAAATCTCATGTGTGCCCTAAGAGCCACTTCCCCTCCCACTGCAAGAATCCTCTGAAGTTCTGTAGCTGACTGGTGGACCCTGCTCCATCTTCAAATGCAGCTCACTCAAGTACCTGATTGCTTTAGGCAGACAGAATGCTTCAAAATGTGCAGGGGATTTGAGGTTCTTCTTCAGGACTGTTAAAACTTAGGTGCCCAAATCTCACAGAACTTGACCTGTCTTAATCTCAAGGGCTCTTTAAATACTCTTGAATATCACATGCATTCTGTATGAGCAACATTAGTGTGCAAATCTTTTTTGCAGAGTTCCAGGTGGCCATAGGCATGTCAGTGTTTCTAAGAACCTTCAAACTCGGGCATGAGTTGGGGTCTTTGTAGTGCATAAGACCCCCTTTTTGGGGAGTGACTTTCATCCCTGTTGAGCACTTAAGATGTATTGACTTTAGTAGGAGGCCCTTTGATGCATTAATTCTTCATATGAAGAGTTAGAAAAACCAGATCCTCTTACTTTGCTCTAACTCAAATGCAACACTAATATATTTAGAGTCACGTAGGCAGGAGAGAGATTTGCTGCTGTCAGCGTAGCCTTTGACACTTTGTAGGCAAGTGCTTGCTGTGTTTAGAAGTGCAGCCTAAGGAATAATCTTTACCTGGCTGCTATAGCTCTAATATTTTCATTTATTTATACCCTTTTCAAGGCACTTTAATTTATTTACAAATGGTAGCAAATTGCAAGTGGCAGCCTGAGTAACTAACTCATGAGTCAGTACTTTTATTTTTCTCCTCTAGTCCAGGCTGCTGATAATGTAAATTGTTGAAACCCTGGGCAAATAATTGGGAGTGCAATCAACATCAAGCAAGTGTTTATCTGCTAATAAAACATTTGAAATGCAGAAGTCCGTCTTTGTCCAACAGTTCTTAAAAGGCAGTTATTGGCCCTGCTGCTTTTCCTGCATAGCAATTAGGATTTTTATGGTCACTAATTGTACATCTGAAAATTTATACAGTTTATTTTCTGCCTGTATTTTTCTTTGCAGAGAAAAAAGAAGCAGAATATTTATGGTTGTAAGGAGGTTAACGTTGTATTTTCTGCATGGAGATATCTGTAGCTCTCTAGAGATCTGTACTATTTATAGAACCCAAATTTTCTAGGTGCTCTCATGTGTAACATCAAGGGCTTATAGCTCATTAAGGATTCTCCGAATGAGATCTTGGTCACATTCTCAGAATGTGACTTGGAAGTTATATACCAGCTCAGTCATCAACTCTGACTTTTACTATTAAAGCTGTTACTCCATTAGAACCTGTATTAGGGGAGGTGCTTCTCCATTTTTCATGCTGCTATTGGTAATGCTTTTCCTTAGAATAGAAATTCCCATTATCTATTCTAAAGGAAACTTGGGGGTTTTTTTGTCGTGGTGAGGTCTTGGTTTGGGTTTTGTCTTTGTGTTTTATTTTTTGTTTGTTTCTTTGTTTTTAATTTAGTTACTGTAGTTTACATCTTGTCATCTCTGTCCTACATCCTCACTTGATTCACTTTTTGAAGTTAGTCCATAGAAGTATCCAGCCTCTTGAGCCCCAGAAGAATAACAGCCATCTCATATCACAGAGTTGCAGGTGAGAAAGAGCTGCAGACAGTGAATTGCCTGAAAGACAGGACCCTGCAGGGAGTGACTGAGGAAACTCGAGTTCCTGCTCAGCAGCACCTCGGAGGATCCTGTCTCCATTCATTAACCTCTGGCCCATCATCCAGGCTTTTTTTTTTTTTTCCCTTGGGCCTGGAGCATCCCTTTATCTGAGGTGTATTTGGATCAGTGTGTCAGGCTCTGCTTTACTGTAATCTGTATCCAGGGAGCTGTCTTTAAGAATATATAGTTAGAAATGCCAGCACCCCCCAACCTTATGTGTGTTTTTCCCACAGCATGACTGGTCTGTGAAGTCCCATTTTTTTCACACTCCCTCTAAAGAGTCTGTGAGCATGTCTGCACTACTGGGAGGAAAGACAACAAACAGAGCTGTCTCCATCTGTGCAGAGCAGGGAATCACAAAAGCAGAAACATGCAAGTTGGCTGCACATAAGCCAGCTTTGGTCCAGAAAAGTCTGGCAGGGTTTATGTGTATCTGTGCCAGGGCTAAATCCTGCTGAGATGTAGCAGGTGAGTCACACAGCCCTGTCCTGCAGTATACAGACTGCCCATGAGTCAGGCTGTCTTTTTAGATGATTGTGCTTCTTTTTTGCAGAAACCAATGTACTCTAGAGATTTTATAGACTTCTAATAATCTAGCAAAGCAAGGTTCCGAGTGGAAGGTCTCTGGGAGCTCAGAGTCTATATTTGACTAGTTTGGGACATCTGGAAAACCCTTTGGTGGGTTTTGGTTTTCTTTCAGAATCTCAAGAGAAATTCAGTCAATGCACAAATGACAAAAGTCACTTCTGCTTACTGATCTGAAAACATGAGAGGCTAAAATCACATTTATGTGTAAACATCATGAGATTCATACATGGTAATCCTTGCACTGTTTCCAACATAATTTCAAATCACCCTGATTCCTTTCAGAAGCAACTTCCTAGGTGTTAACAATCAATCACAGACTTAGCAGCAGGTTATTGCCTATGAAATCAAGGTGTATGTATTAGTTTTGGGTCTATTACTTCTGCTCTAGTGCCTTTTGGGCCTGTTAGATGATTTTGGCCAAGTACAAGTACTACTTACAAGTTTCCAGCAAATTGTGTGGAAACATGTTAATATCTACTAATATCCCTCTTTTGGGAACATAACAGTATATGACCATATTATCATTCACCATCAAAGAACCAGTGCAGGAGAGAGACCTGCCAAATGTAGCAGTCATGGAAAAGGCACCTGTGTCAAGAGCACATCTCATCTAAAAAGCACTAAACAATGACATGCAAAGCCTGAGGAAATGAGGGTTTGGTACGAGCAGTGCTCATGGAAATCCTTGTTGATAGATGGAAAACAGAATATCTGGCAGCAGAAAGTATCACTCCCATCAAGGGCTGATTTCTAGGGACTTGACTCTTAGCACAGAATATGAGCTGTTCTTCAACTACAGTCTGCCTCAGTGCTCACCTCAGAGGCAAAACCAGTTAATTGTTTATTTTTGGTGAAAAGGTTCTGTCAAAACCACTGTGGAAACTTGTGTTGCTGACTTTAAACTCTTATGGAAGCATTTTAAATGCTGCTCATTTTATAGATCTGTGGAATCAGTGAGGAGTTTTGCTGCATGCATCATACAGATGGAGATGGGATTTGAAGTGGAATAATTTATTAACCCTAACGGAGTTGACATAAGGCAGGAGATACATCCCATCTAGTTGGTTTCTGAGTTCTTTTTCCTGCATTGAGAGACAAACAGTCCTGTGTGTTCTTCATGGAAGATGTTTGATTTTGGCTTTTTCATTTGCATTATTAGCAAACAGCTGCATGAAGGTTTGTTTCATTGCCTACCATGCTGAAATCATCAAGCACATTTCAACTGCAATTGCTCTATCTGCATTTAAAAATCTTTTCCATATTATAATGTACACCTATACTATAAAACATGATAACTATTTTCAGCTACTGTCTGCTAAATTTAGGTGGTGGTGTTCAATTCCCTTGGAAAAAATGGACACAACTGTTTTCTTGTACCATGAATTTCCTATCTTTAAAAATGTTAAACTTCTCACTTCTCCTGTTAAAGACAAAAATTCCAAGTGTCTATAGTGAGAAAACCTTCCAAAGCCACATCTTATTTTATATAGTAATTTTAAGCACATTATTATTTGCACAGTGAAATTAGATTTGCAAAAGGGATGAAAAGCCCTGTCAGATGAATTTTAGCAAAAAGATCAAAGGAATTAAATATAAATTTTCTCCAAGGTGAGCATGTTTGGGATTTTTTTCTTCTTCTTTTTTGAGCTGGGAAGCCTTGGATTAATTACTTTTAATTTAAAATCAAATCAATGGATGGAAAGAGTCTTTTCAAAGAGCAGTGCAGTTTGCTTCTCAGAGTGAACATTATTTTAGCAGGGTGACTAACAATGTGCATTTTTTATTCTTAACCTCTGACCTGTGCCCTCCCCACCCTTTACCTAACCCTTTCCATTTGCCCTGGTCAGTTAACAGGCAGGAGCATTTGAAAACAATCATGGATGACTATGATATCAGGTCTGCTGCCAGCATTTTAGCATCTGTTAAGGAGCAAGAAGCTCGTTTCGAGCGGCTCACCCGTGCACTTGAGGAAGAGCGGCGCAATGTCTCCTTGCAACTTGAGCGTGCCAATCAGCCCGCAGACCGAATGAGCATTTGCAACATTGGCAATGGTCAGCCACTGGCAACCGCCTGGCAGCAGCTTGTACTGCAGGTAACAGCCTGCTCCTTTTACCTGTTGCTACAGTTCACCCCTACTTGAATTTCCCATGCCAGAAAGTCGGGTGCATCTTGTTTGTTGTCAGAATTTCATTCCGCGGCTTCTCTCTCCGTAGCGCGCCCAGAGCTCCATCGATTAATTGAGTAGCTCAGACTTCAGAGCCTTGGCTTCAAAGTTGCCCTTGCCTCCTCTTAGCTCATGGATGCTTTTAAATACCTATGCAATCTTGAGCATTAAACCCTATAGAGAGATCTTCACACCCTCCTCTCACACCCTCTAAATCTATGCACTTGCTGTAAGTATGGTGATTCAAAAAGAAGGCTGAGTCATAATCTCCATAGCAAACAAAATTTCCATTAGAAATAGTTGGACTATGAATAGAGGGAAGAGCATGAAAAGCAGGGATTTCCCTCCTTCAAAGTCTTATTGTTTGTGTGTGGAGTACTTCAGAATTTGTTTCTCTTGTTTATTGAATGGGTAGACTTTATTTTAATGGTGCAAACTGGCTTTGTGGGAGCCTTAAATTTCCTAATATTGTTTTGCTTGATAAGTGTTCTTTAACTGTTTAAATGTGCAATGAAAAACTACTTACATCTCTAAATTATTTAAGCTCACAAATCACTCTGACATGCAAGGTAAGTCATGCAGAAGCAATAGTACCATTTGTGAAGGTCTGTTTCCTAAGAAAACATCATTCAATCCAGAAAGCAACTCCAGGCTATGGGGATTCTAAAAGTTGTTTCCCAATTATACCAGACTGTTTTACAATTATGCTTGCACTGAGTTGTATTCAGGCAGACTTCGTTATGTTAGCACAGCTTTTCTATTAACAGCTGCCATGTTTCTGTATGTGTAGATTTTTGGATATGGGACTCTGGATGAGAGCAGCATCCTGCACGGGTGAGGCTAAAAGTTGGACAGTAACTGGTAGGAGATGTGGGTTGTTACCCTCTAGATGAGCAGCTGGGGTGGAGGGAGATAAGCTAACATACTTTTTAATAGAAAAAGGATGAGTTCACCTTCAGTTTTTCTGGATGGCTGTGTGCAAAGTGCCTGATCATCATTAGCTCTAGAATGAAATTCCTTATCCACAAAACTGATGAAGCATGAGTTTCTACAGTGTTATGTTTCCAGGTTTAACCACTTCCAAGAAAACTTAATAAAAGAGTTTGAGTTACTGGGGTCTAGGTGACTCTTAAGGAGAAACAGCACCTGTAAGTGACCCTTGTCTGAATCTATATACACTCAAGTCTTGCCACTGCTGGGGCAGGAAGTGGGAGGAGAGCTTTAGTTCATAAATACTGTTTTGAGGCTTTTAAAGTAGCTTGTATGTGAAATAGAATGATTGATTAGCTAAATTTGTACAGTTAAGAATTAATGCAGGGCTATCAGTGTGAATTTTCATTACATGTACTGAAGGTCAAATTCCTCCCTGTCTTACTAGAATTAATTATGTTTAAATGAAGGATGAAACCTGTACATTCAGTCTTACGCAGACTGTGTAATGATTTCATCTTTCCTATTATGTATTTCATTTCATTATTAAGAGTACACAAAGCAAAAGGCATTCTGTACTTTGCTCTCTGTAAGGATTACTCATGCATTGTAATATGGGAGTAATATTCCCCATTACTCATTATATGGGAATGCAACTACCTCTGATGCTGTGTTTCAGTAAGGACTGACTAATTTCTGCTTATCACCCTATTCAATCTTTTGCTGGAAGAAATAGTGCAAAATAACTCCATACCAACTTTTCCATCTGGAAATTACCTAAATTATGACATGCAATCTAGCTATTCTTAGTAGAATTTCGGAAAAAAAAATGAGGGTTGATTTTATTTTATTGAGAATGCCAAATAATCTTTAATGATTTACACAATCTAGCTTCAGTTTTCCATGTTGCTTGATTATCATTGTGGAATCTTTCAAAGGGATTTGTCAGGGAAGTGTGCATAGTCAGAACTTTGTTAACATTTTCTCCCAGTACTTATTTGTAATTTATGCTCCCAAACTTATTCCCTTCTCAGGGAAGAAATTTAAACTGTTTTGTTTTAGAATTATTTTAGAAAAGGAAAAATAATATATAAACAATATGTCAGTGTAACAGTTTTCTGAAGGCCTTAAAAGAAAACTCTGAACGTTTTCTGCAAATATTGATTCTAATTAATTCATTCTGGATTTTTTGCTGGCCACTCTTTTTTTGTTTGTTTTTGTTTTAAATTTCACCCTTATACTCAGTCCATAACAATAGCTCCTTGTCCCTAAGCAGGCCTTTTAGCCACTTCACTTACTGCTGAGTTCTTGCCTGTTCAGGGTGAAGGTAGAATACTCCAGTGGCACAAGTGAACTGTGGTGCACTTGTTGATATTTGCTGCCTGTGTATGTGGCATTGTGGCTTTTGGCCCCTGTCAAGAAGTATCAGATCTGCAAATGAGGTCAGGCATGTGCTGTGACTGCTAAAAATCTGTGGCTACACTTGGTAATTTTACATTCAGAAAGCACGGGGCGTTTTTCTAAAAAGGTTCTTTAAGTTGTTTCTAATGGGAGAAGCTGATTACTTGGACAGTCTAAAGAAATCATTAATGGTTTGTTCAGGTATTAATTAGAAATCAGTGAGTTTATTCTTTAATGGGGATTTGTCCCAGAGGAGGCTTTTCTGGGAACTCCTGTCCTCACAATAAGAGGTTATAAGTGTTGCTGAAATGTTTCTCATTAATATGCTTGTGACTGTGTTCCCTACTCTGGCTTTGAGCAGTAAGAGCCACATGGCTGGCCATAGCTATTTGTTTCTGAAAGTGAAAATCTGGTTGTACTAAAAAAAGCAGAGCTTGTCTGTTAATGTGTATTTGAGTTTGCTTCTCTGATTTTTGTAGTAAAGAATGTAAAACAAAAACACTTAGTGGTTGTTATGGTATCCCAAACTGTGGAAATCTTGCCAATCTTTGCCTTTTTACCAGTCTCCCAGTGCAGGCATAGTCCAGTAAGGTTCTAAGCCACTGGTGAGTAGCACCTATCACATCTTCTACATGTTACAGTATCTGCTTGATAATGTCTTTTGCAAGTTTGATAAATCTTAATACTCTTCATTTGTGAGGTGTTTAGTTTAAGCTACCTGGTTCTATTTAACTTATTTTCAAAGCAGCCCTCTGCTGCTCTTCACAGTGGGAAGTAATTTGGTCAGGGAGAAGATATGAACATGCACGTGTAGGGTATGTGCTATAGTGGGCTGAATGCACAAAGCTGCAATATTATCACTGGAGAGTTAACCATTCAGAGCCTAACTTTTCAATAATAAAGAATTTTATTTTTTTTTTTTTTACTTTTATTAAAACATGAGACATGTGAAACTTATTAAACACAAGGCTATATCCTGAGCTGGTTTAAGTTGGCATGGCTCCATGGGTTTCAGAGAAGCTCTCTCAAGTTGTCATCTGGGGAGCTGAACAACAATGTTTGCATTCCAGGATTGTTTCCCCATCGGTACACACTGACAATTTCCATTCCTGTTAATTTTTCATAACCAAAATAAAGCACAGCATCCAATAAGCCTGTTTTGCCAGCAAATACACTGTAACAATAGTTTGACTGCAGTAATTTTGCAGTGACCTATGGGGATTTGAGAGGAGTTCCCATTATAAAAGAAGTAGGTATAAAAGCCTAAGTTAAATCAGTTTTAGTGAATAGTTTCTTCCCCTAAAAGATCCTCAGTGGTAAAGTGTGCAAGCATTTTGTATTGGGCTGAAATTTCTAATAATCAAACCATGCTCAATCAGCATAGTGTGATGATATTTCCTATTTATCTGGTTATATACCTAGTAATACCCACTCCTGTACACAAGCTCAAAATTCTCTATCGTATTTAATTAGTGTCCTGCCTCCAGAACTGGTAAGGGCTTTTTTTCCATATGATTCTCCAGGTCTGAGATGTTTTTGACTGCACTTTTGTAGTACAGTACTTTGATGGTATCATATATATTTCTACTATGTTCCAGAGAAAGAACACCTGTTTAAAAAAAAGCACAAAAGTGTTTTCCTGTTTTGTGGTTTTTTTAATGGGTTTTTTTGGCAGATATTTTATAGCCATAAGTAAGCACCAGTCTTCTTCAGTCTTTATCTTAATCTGAGGTACCTGTGACATCTGCCAAAAATGACATTTGGTAATTGAGGGCCAATTTTCAGTAAAAGGTAAAGTCTAAAGCCCACCAGAACACATGGTGAGAATTAAATAAAAGATTAGCTCAAATAGCTTTCCTAAGAAAATACCATCAAGTTAACCTTTCTGAGGTACACTCTGGGCAACAATAACTCTTCTGTCTGTATTTCATTAATTCTGTTTTAAGATTCTCCATTCCACACTGTCATAGTGCAGGCTCTTGGAAGACAGGAATTGTTTCCAGTGCTTTGATAGTAAGAAAGTGCATAACTTTTACATCCATGTTCAAACATATGCAGTGAGGAGAAATGGGTTCTGAACTACACTGAGTTACCAGCTTACTTTTTTGTCTTGTCTTCCATCTCATAACACAGTTCCATCTTTGCTCACGTGTAAAGTTTTGAGTAATTAGTTCTAGTTTGTAGTACCTCTTGGCTTACTTTGTTGTATTTGTACTCATATTAAGGGACTGACAGCATGCAAAATGATTTTTTTTTTTTAATTTGGTGCCTTACAGGTAAGATCAGGTGCAGAGAGCAGGGCTGTCTGTTGGTGACAGCTCCTGGGTGTTACAGTACTTTTGCCCTGTTTCATGTGTACACTGACAAATACCAAGGAAAACACTCACAGGTAATTAAACCAGAGATGTTTTATAACTGCTTTATAAAACCAGCTGAAAACTTAAGTTCTGATTCAGGGGTCCAGCATGGTTCAGTGTGTCAGAGCTGCGTTGTGCCTGTTCTCCAGCCAGCTGCTGGTGCCCCTGCTCCCCCCTCCTGCCTCTGTAATTGAGCTCCTGTTCTTTTGGCCTCCAGATCACTCTGCAGTTACACATGCAGTAGCTATGCCATCAGCCTGATCCTGTAAATTCAGGACGTATGAGTAGTCTTACTGAATTTCTAGGAATGACCTGGGTCATGTTTCAGTTTCTGCATATGTGCAACTATTCAAAGGTTGCAAGGGAGACTGAGGGGGGAGATTTGGGAATATGATTCCCATGGGGGAATGAGTTTGTAGATCAACATTCAGTGTGAGCCGAGAGATATTTGCAGTACCTGTGAATCCAAATGCAGTTAGGAACTGGACCAGAAGCTGTTACTCAGCTGCTTTTCAGAGAGACTTGTTCCCCATGCAGGAGGCATCATCCCATCCCTGGCTTCTGCTCTATTGGAGATCATAGTAGTTGAGTTTAGATTACAGGCTGGAGCTTTTGCTCTCTTCTTTATGGACATTGTTCCATCTCTGTGAAAACATCAACTCCTGAGTCAGGATGGTTTTTTGATAGCTCAGCAACAGTGGAAACCAGGAAGCAAGGAACTGATGTTCCTCAGGACCAAAGTACTGCCAATTGGTTGAGACAGTGTTGCTAAGCACTTAGAGGAATTCAGCCAGAGCAGTAGCACTCTTGGAATGACTGCAGGGGTCTTTATTTAAGGCTTTAGATGGCAAAAACATAGATACAAAAGTGAATGTCAACATTGGCATACCTTTCAGCTACAACTAAAAAGATTTGACCAGCTGTATCAAAAGCTGTGAAATACTTTCCAAAAGTGATTGATTTGATAAGCAAACCACCTCAATCCTATTTATCAGAGTTATCTGGGGCTCAGATCTGCTGGCATGCAGCAGAATCCACTCACAAGATGATGCTTCATCTGAGAAGTGTTTGTATAAGAAGTAGATCCCAAAAGATCAAATAAATTTAAAAAAAGAAACCAAATAACTGAGAAACTGACTAATAAAGAGAGATTTACTGTATTCTTTCCAACACAGTGGTTTGTTTCTTCAAGATATAATTATATACTCTGCAGTGTGTATAATTACGTGTGCAGGTAGAAAATATATCTTTTTGCTCAAAGATGCACACCTCTGCAGAAATCTCACTTTTCTCTCTATCAGCAACAGTACCTCACTTTCATGTCTCAGGCTTCCTCTCTTATGTTCTCTGCAGCTTTATGTGGTAACTGCTGCATTCCAAAGGGCTGTCAAATGTTTGTCAGCAAGGCAGCAAACAGTTTATGCTAATGATGACAATAATGCAAAGCAATGACCACATTTACCCTAAGCATCTCAAAAATATTTCTGCAGTTTCATTTGCCTTGGTAATTCTCAACTTTTGTGTGAATTTTTATTGAATGAGGTTTGAAGCAACTGAAAGGCAAATACTTTATTATTTTCTTTGCCAAAATTTGTGAAAGAATAATTTCTCACAACTGTTCACCTTTCTGGCCTGGAACTGTGCCTGGTGCAAATTAAAATTATTTCATTTGAATGACAAACTCACAGTTTGATAATCATTTTCCATGATTTTACAGCACCTCACTAATAGAACTACGTTTTCTTCTATAAGTACATGTAAGACAACCACATTAAAAATAAATTCTGCCTGCTGTGTGTATGTTGTTATGTAAACAGGCATCTAAGTTGTTCTTTGCATGAAGTTTCTGTGTTGCAAGATCAGTAAGTATAACTGCAAGTAATTAAAAATGTTTTAAAACAGGAACATTCAAATGTAAACATTAAAGAGTAATACCAGGTTTCATAGCACTTCTTAAAAAAACAACTTCATAGTCACATTTACCACATTTGTTTCTTGATAATTAACATGAAAACATCTTACTTTTTAAAGCTGTGATTTATTTTTCATGCTGCTTGTTTATTTCTGAGCTCAGGCAGCAGAACACGACTAATTGCACTGCCTTTTTAAGATTTCTACTACATTTTAGTTCTAGTTCAGCCAGGATGTCCAGGAAGGTTTTGTGAGGGTTTAAAAATTCTTTTGCCCCGCTTCTCTCAATTTTATGAGAAGATTTTGCTACTAATACAGGTCTTGATCCATACATGTACAAGGAAGCCTTTATGCCTAGAGGGCACGGCACAGGAGATGGTTGGTCTTTGTAAGCCTCTATCCTTGGCAGATCCTTATGGAGCAGCAAGACTGTTTTGCAGAACCTTTAAAACCAACAAGCAGGCAAAAGGGCAATTTCCTCTTCCCCTGAGCCCCTCAAGCTTTGGACCTGAAAGGCTCCACCTGGCTTTTAAAACAAAAAAATTTCTACAGTTCCATTTCACATGTCTCCAGGATCTATAAGCTCTTGTGAACTAATGCTAAAAGCATGCAGAATGAAGGTTGAGTTATGATGCCACTGATAAATTCTGAGCCTTTTGCTAGTTTAGGCCAGCTTAATGGTTCAAATTATGCTCTTGCTTGCTTTGTCACAAATGTGGAGTAATTCACTTAAGTCATCATTGTGACTGAGAACAGAATGGCCAGAGATGGCTATGGGCAGCCTGAAGCTACATGCCAACTATAATTAAAGGCTTTGATTTAAATAAATGTCAGTTTACTCCTGATACAGATTTAAAAACAAAAAACAAAACCCCAAACCACCTCCCTTTTTTAAGCTACCAAATTACTAGCTGAAGAGAGTATTTTTTAACCATAGTTGTGGTGACTGGGAAATGCTGTAGAATACTGGCTAAGTTAATTTTAAGGATTTAATCTAAAATGTATTTTTAGCTGCTGGAAGAGTGGTACTTTTAGACTAGGATAGTTAAAGACTGGAAAGAGCTATAGTGTCCATGTTTCCAGCCCATCCCAATTAGCTCTTCTTCCTCTCTGCAGTCTTATGTAGTTCAAACACAAGACACTTGCACTGGAATAAAGTTCCATGCACAGAGATCTGAATTTTCTCCTCTGAAGAAAATCTAAAACAGTTTCAGGCTTTGGTTTGAGGAGTAATTACCATAAAAATCAGTTAATAGTGCAGACAGCTATCAGGGTCTCTCCTGTATTTGAGTGTTTCCTTTCCACTAACTACAGTGTGAAATTTTGGACACAGTACCGACCTTAAATTTTATTTGCTTTCCTTGCTATTACCATTCTGTTATAAATTTAATGCTTTAAATTTTTTTTCTTAAACTGGGGGAGATTTTTCTATTTCCACTCCTGTACAATGTAGTTGATCCTTATCTAAATGAAGCCAGGAATAGACATAGTTCATCCATTCAACCGAGACCTCTATGCAGTGACCTGTAGCTTCCTCTGTCCTTTATTTCTAATGTAAACAGTGCTGTCACCAGACTGTCCTTGTTCTCCTCCTGTCATGTGACAACTTGGATGAAATGGAGTTGACTGACACGAGATGCAGCAAGATGGAAGCTATGTTTGTATATAAATGAAAATTCCCTGACCTTAGTGAACTACCTAATGGTGTCCCTCTGCAGAGTGTGTCTGCTTCCCCTTTGCCATGTTGCTCTTGGGCCTTGTGATCCTTTGGATCCACCTTTAATACTGGATTCTTAAACAAGGATGACAAAAAAATCATCCTGCATTTTTATATAAACTACACCCTGATTCAGGCAGTCTGGCTTCATCTCCATTCATAACCTTGCAGTATGAAAGCAAAAAAGATTATCAAAACAATGTTGGTGGAAATGTTAGAAATAATTTGGGGGATTCATCCTACAAGTCATGCATCAACTTTGGAGCAAATACAATTGATTTGAAAGAGCTCATGTAATTTTTCAAATGTATTTAAAACTTATGGAAATGCTAGCAGGAAAAGATTTCAGAATATATCTTGTAAATATAGATATAATGTTCCATTTTCATGTGTCTATATTAAAACCATTACAATAGGGCACCCTGAGACATCATGGCGAGACCCTGAAACTTTTTCAGTTTCCTCACCTTGTTTATTTGCTGTGTGAAATTCACTTAATGACAATAAAATACCCTCAGCATGGAAGCACTTTTATGAATATAGGCTACTTAATTCTGAGAGTTGCCATGGGTGATCATGGTACTATTGCCTATATGGTCAGCTGGGATTCTTGATTCATCTTGTGCTTCCTTGCTTTGCTGGGTTTATGGAAATTACATATCACTGAAGCCATATGTTATGTTTCCAGGCAGAGCTGTAAACCATTTCATTTTTACTGCCTTTGAGAGCAGATCAATCTATAGTGCAGCACTAGTGATAGAGAATTTTTTAAGGGTAATGGGAGAAAATAAAAAAAAAAAGAGAGCTTGGCCCAGATGCTGTACTACTTCATCTTCCAGAGAATTAAATACCTTCCTACTTATAAATTTTTAATTTTTCAGAAGAAAAAGTTTTCACCCTTCTTTTGCAGCTGGGAAAAGCACAGATTAAGACCTTAAGGTTTAGTTTAAAAAAAAAAAAAAAAAAAAAAGAAAAAAAAAAAAGAGGGGGTTGTGATGTAGTCAGCACTCTGATACTAATAGACTGCTTGTTGGCAGAATTTGGAAGTTCCATATAACCTTAGGGATCTAATCCATAACTCTTATTTAGGTAATTAGTTCTTATACTTCAGCATTGCCAAATCCAGCATCCAGATCATATGAGCTGGTAAAATATTGCAAGTAGCTGAGAAATAAGGGGACTTGAGATTTATTTTACCATTTTAAAAAAGATATAATCTTTGGCTTTGATTCCAAACATTTTCAAAATGTACTTTTCAGCCAGAAGGGCTACAAGCATCTATTACATTTTTTTAAAGGAAAATTGTATTTTTAAATAACAACCTGACTCCAGAAGGTGGGACTTCAAAATTCAGCAACAGTAATCTTGCATGGCTTGCACAAATACCTGTGGGTTTTCAACATGAGAGACTTTTGTGGATAAGAATTGGCAAGTCCATCCAGGAAGGTTTTCAGTTTCATGGCTTTGCATGCAAGAGTAGCTGCTTCAGTGCCCTGTGGATACAGACCTTGTAACATTTTTTTCTTTGACAGTGTATAAAGGTCTGGCACATAGCCATGTGCATGCCTAAATTGAATGGTACTTTCTATGCCAGCATGGCCTCAGCAAAAGTTGAGCTATTTCAGTTTGTTAACTGAAGTTGGGTAAAAAGAAGGGAGGGGAGAGCACTGTACAAAAGTACAGGAAAGTCATACAAAATGTGTTCCTTTTGCTTTGGCCTCTAGAATTTTTTTAAAGGACACTACCAGTTACCTTTAAATTATTCCACTGTAGATAGACTTGGAACATATTTGCTTCACTGGAGGGAAAAAACACTTCGCTTCAGCTAAACCTTGTGGAACATCTACCATTGCCCTTGTCAACCTTTGCAACATTTATTTTTAAACAAACTGGGATCAGAGTCAGGTAACATGGTTCTACTCTGTGCTCTGCCCCTAAAATACGAAGCCTTATCTCTAATATTCAGTTGGCATGCTGACAATGACAGTAACATGAAAGCTGAAATTAGGATTTAATAGGTCTGAAACATTCCTTCCGGCCTTAAATGTCAGTATAGGAGATGCCACCTTTTCATCTTGATCTGGTAGGATTGGTATTAATTAACATGTTAATTACATTGACACTGGAAGCATGTTTTAGAATTTTCAGGGAACCTGAAGCTGGAATGAAAGGACACTTTTGTGCAAAGGTGCCTATTCTCATAATTAAGGAATATAAAATTGTGATGTACCTTCCTTTATGCTTTATGGCAGGTCTCACTGTCTCTGGCTATCCCTCTTTTCCAGGGATAGCCTCTAATTTGATTCCAGTAGCTTTCAGCCTCTAATTACCATTGTTCAGCCACCAGCTGTTACAGTGGTGGATTTATTTATTGCTTTGTTTTGCTGCAGGAACCTCCTACAAAAGATGAAAAGCAACCATTACCCCTTGGCTGGTGGCTGCAAACTTTGCTGGTTATTTAGCACTGGGGGAGGACTTAGCTGGGTAACTTCTCAGACCTGGTTAAGTGCTTACATCTGAGGGGCAAGGCTTTAATTCTAGTGCTGGGTAAGCAGTCCCTCCTACCCCTGTGGTGGGTCCAGGGGGAGAAAAGTTTTCTGGTTATTTAAGAGTATTTTAGACCTATGTACCCAGGTCTCTTTCTTATAAGATTTGATGCCTTTGTATATTTATTAGTACATACCCTTTCTGCTGTTTCTTGGAAAAGGCAGAAAGAAGAATCAGGTCTTGTAATAGGAAGTATGGAAGGCTCTTCTTTCCAGGGATTTCATGGAGGTTTGCAGCGTGGCTGCCTGTTCAAAGCCAGAACTGTAAAATAGTAAAAGCTGATTTATAAGCTATAAATAGACATGAAAACCATGCTGTATTGTGCTGTAAAGTCCCAGTTTTTAGTGCAGGATGTGTTGGATGCAAGGTGTAGGACATCTGCCATTCATTTTGGTAATGAGTAATTTTCAAGGCAACCTTTTAAGGAATGTGAGACAGGTTTGTGGGCAGGTGAATGGTTTTAAAAAACGAGGCCAGTTGTACTTTGAGCTATAAGCCTCACCACATCTGGGTAAGATAGAAAAGGGAGGAGACTGTGATGGAAGATCATCTTTCTTTGGTGTTGGTGAGTTAGGGATGATATTAATCTCGAAGTGAAGTGCAAAAAGTAAGTAAGCAAGCAAGAGGAATTCCTTTCTTGTGGTCTCGTTAGACCTCCCTGCAATTCACAAGGCAACTGCGCGTCTAGCGCACTCGGTATCTGAAGGGCGTTCTGCCTCCCTAGGCAGCAGGTTAGCGTTTTTTACGCACTGATTCCAGGCGTTTTCTTTAATGACATTTTCCCTCTTTGTCTGTAATCCAACAGGAGAGATCCGGGAGAGGGGGGCGGGCCGGGAAGCGTGGGAACCCCAGGGGCTCCGGGCGCCCTCCTCTCCCGCGGGCCGCCGCCCTCCCGGGCCCGCCCGGCCCGGGGAAGCAGGGAAGGGAGGAGGGAGGGAAACAAGGAAGAAAGAAGGGATCGCCGGGCACGGGGAGCGGCCGCTCAGCTCAGCGCCCGCCGGGAGCCGGCTCACCCCCCCTCCCAGCCACCAGCCTGCGCTCCCCCTCGGGAAGCCGAAGCCGCCGGGCGCTCCCGCTCCCCCGGCGCGCCGGGCGTGGCCGCGCCCCAGCCAGCTCCGGCTGCGGCTGCCCGTCAGTTCCGCCCCCCGGGACGGAGCCTCCCGGGCGCCGGGGCAGCGGAGAGGAGAGGAGGGGAGAGCCATGTGAGAGGGACGCGTCTCTGGTGGGAGCCGTCGGCGCTGTGCTTCATCCCGTCGGAGCGTCGCGGGTTGTCGGTCTCTTCTCCCTGGATGGGCTCTGTCTGTGGGGAGGCTGCGGAGGAGCTCTCAAGTGGCGGGGTTGCTGGTCAGGTTACAAAAGGAGTGAGCTTCCCGGAGGAAAGAGGCTCTGGAGACTGTCAGAGCAGCAGACTGGGTCCACAGAGGGTTTGCGGGAAGCTGGAGGCATTCTCTGCTAGAGGCTGTGAAACCGGCACCTCGCCTCAATGCCTGCGGAACTCAAACAGGTTAGTGCCAAACTTGGGTCCTTCCCCCGGGCTCGGGCAGCTCTGTGTGGCCGCATGCAGAGTGGTCCTGGATGTGTGGAGAGGAGAAAGCTGTCGGAATGGAAGGGATTGTTTACTTGTGTTTGCGGCTTTTACCCGAGAACTAAGAGCAGAAGCTCAGCTGCTCTTTTTAGCAGAGCGTTCGAGAGAGATTTTGCTTTTGTTTGTGTGTTAGCTGTTGAAACACCCAAAAAGCAAGCTATTGTTTTCTTTGACCTTCTCCTTCTGCTCAGTAAATCTGGGGAACTCTTGAACGCGAATAACTAGAAATAATGCTTTTTAAAAAGAAAGCTTTGCTGTTGTTTGCTTTTGTTAAATGTTTGCTTTTCCCATACAGTGCTCTGTTGCTTTCTCTTTGATTTTGTTGTTGGACATGCCAGGGAAATAAGTTTTTTCACTCTAAATGTTATCTTAAATAAGAAGCCCTCTTGGCTGTAATGTTAATAAATATAATGGGTTTACAGCTCTGTGGGAAAAGATTTCAAATATTTTTCTTTACCTTGGAGTGTCATTGGGCACTGCAGAGTAAAACTGTTGCAGGTTAGATTTAATAGAGATCAGGCAGACTCCTGTAATGTATCTGTGCTTACCTTGTTAACCTCCTTCATCTAGTTTGTAAGCTTCAGGAAACCCTATAAATTCAGGTGGCGGCAGGGTAGAGCTGCTCCTCGAACTAGGATGTTAGCTTTTTCTTAACCCTCCTTTTTCTTCTCTGCCTTTTAAATTCAAAACAGTATTTTAGGATAAAAAAATACAATGGGAATACATCACTGATAATCTATCTATGAATTTGTTCGGGTTCAATGCACTGGAATTGTTCGAGGTGCTTAAATTTGGTTTAATCACGCTGTGCTCAACTCCCCTGTCTCAGTAACAGAAGGCTGAATTATTTCTCAATGCAAATAGGATGTTGGTTGTCTTGAGGGGAAAGTGGCCCTTTCAGCAGGGCCCTTGAGCGATCATTTCTTTGTCTGTAGGCAGTCCCTGTAGTTCCTGCCCTGCCTGCTAGAGGTGACCTCATCCTGGTTTTGTTTGGATGCTTCTTTGTGTGTCACCCTACCTGTGGACTTCGGGAGGAAAGGATTTTTGTTTGTGCTTGTGATCTTGTTCATACTCCCTGACCTGAACTTACCGTGCCTGTGAAATTCCACGTAATGGGTTGTTGATTTTTAGATGGATACATACAGTTAGCAGCTCCTTGGGAATTTTTTTTGGTTTTGTGTGGTTTTGGTGTTTTTTTGTAATACATGAAATAAAAAACTGGAGGTAAGGAGCAGAATGCTAACTGTAAAAAAAGATGTGGTTTATGTCTTTTAATCTGTGCAGTAGAGCTGTGTTCCTGTCTTCTGGGTTTTCTATTTTGATAGGAGGAAAAGCCTGAGTGAGAGTGGAAGATTATAGTTAATGGCTTTAGATCATGCATTTCAGTTAACTTGTGAATTTTTCTTCCATGTCATAATAAAAAAACCCCATGATTTCAATTTTCATACTGCCTGTCATAGTTGAGGATCAGGCAGAGATCTGGTATTTTGCCTTTTCTGGTGGAGCAAGGGTTCTTGATTCATTGTGAGGTGGTGTTGCCATATAGCTGATGAGTCTTATACCACAAGTGTAAGTGGTATATAATTCTCTATTCTCTCTAATAGAGAATGCTTTGCTTAATAAAAGGAAGTAGTTTTAAACCTTGAGTTTTCAGAGAAGTTGATTGTGCAGTTACAGGGCCTCTAGAAAGTAACTTTCTAGCTGTAATGATCACAATTAAGTAAAACTAAGCCAAATGGTTATATTATTCTCCATCCCTGGAGATATTTAAAAAGAGCCTGGATGTGGCACCCAGTGCCATGGGCTGGGAACTGCAGCGGTTGTGGATCAAGGGTTGGACTTGATGATCTCTGAGGTCCCTTCCAACCCAGCCAATTCTATGACTCTATAATTCTATATGACTTTAAGGTGAATGGCAAGTCTAAAGCATCCATACAGACACAAGTAGGAGAGATACTAGAAGGGCTTCTGCCACTTTAACTAAAAACCCAATGTGTTTAGAGACACCATATTAAAATCTGAGTAAAGACAGTTATGAGATTTTAATTAAAAAGAACCAAGAGTAACTTCTAACTGGCCTTTTGGCTTCGGTAGTAGCCATGCTTCCTGAAATTCTGGGCCAAAAAAGCAGCTTTGTGTGTCACCCACCCACCCCTGTACTTGGGGGCATTAGTAGAAGAAGCAAATGCTGACAAACTATTCTTGTTGCCACGAGCATGCAGGGCAGGTGTCACTTTCTTGGTCTTCTTCCTTGGCTGTTCCCTTCCTGCTGATGAGGGATGAAGACTGCAGATGGTTGTGCTGAGTATCTGCAACCTGGCTTTCTGCAGTGTTCCGAATTTAGGTAAAGAACTCATGAAATTCAGAAGGATGTTGAAGTCTGGAACTGTTAAATTATGTTTGGTCACTATATGACATCCAGCTTTGATACAGGTCTGAAACCTGAAGTGCTGGCTTGCCTCAGGGCTCTGAAGTTAGGAAGGGGAAAGGAGTCAGTTCAAGTGACTTCTGCCAAAAACTCTTCAGTACTTTGTTAATCCTGATTCAGAAAATATTTCTCTAAAGTGCTCTAATATCTTGCAGAGGTGCAGCAGTCTGCATTGTTGACTCCTCCTCACTTGCCAAAGTAGATCCTTTGCCAGCACTTGTGACCTCTGTAGCAGAGTTGGGCAAAGAGAATGTGCTTCATGACTCAGTTACTGAGATGTTGAACTGGAGCAACTGAGTGGATGCACCTATTCCCTTTGCTACCTCCCACAGAGGTGGGAACTTTCAGCAGGAAGGTGGACATGTTAACTCTTCAGGCTGCCCAACTCAGGTGTGGAGATGTACTTTTACTTCTTGGTAGAGGAGCTTTCACAGTGGATCTTTCACCATCACTGGGGTGCTCTGGAGCTGCAGCAGAAGTAGGTTGTGAGAATGGAACTGCTCTGTTCCTGAAAATGCTCTTGCAAGAACTTTCTTCTTCTTCTAAAAGTCTTGTTGTATGCTGCTGGTATAATAGGGTTTATAATACCCAGTTTGTATGTCTGCCTGTGCATAGAAAGCTTTGTAACAGCAGCAGACATACCAAGCAAAGTATTCAAGCAATTGCAGTTCCCGAGGCCGTGTCTCTTCACCACCTGTCTCAAAGGTCGTGAGGTGAGCTTGTGCACAGGGACAATCAGACCATCTGCATTTTTTGCTTAAGTTACACTGCTGTTACTAAAAATAAAAGTGGGTTTTGATGTGTTTTTTGTCTTGTTTTTCTGAAGTGTGTACAGTCAATTTCTTTCATAATGCAGAAATACTTGTTATGGAAGATCAAAATGGGGGAAAGCATGTTGAACAGGTGCACTTGGAACTGCATGGGCTGGATGTTTCTAACAAGGCTGTTTTCCTGGTGAAACAAGAAAACAATACAGGGGTTTACTGTCTCAAATTACTTGGGCTGGGAGTTCTGCATACATTTGGTTTGATTAGATCATCCTGAGGATAGAGTGGAGCATTAAAAAGACACTTCTTCACGTTTTTGAAAACCACTGTTGTTTCCGTAGCATCTTCTTTGTGATTGATGTTGTCCATCATAGCTCAGCTGTGTTCAGCTATGACTTTGTGGAAAAATGACAGAAAAAGTTAAGCATGCAATGTGGCTTGATAGTGGTTGAAAAATTTCTTCTGTTTAACTACACCTTCCAAGGTATTTTTGTTAATAAAAGTCTTCCTCATAGTTTCATATTAGCCTGTATTTTTCATAGCATTGCACAGACACGTGTAAACTACAGGGGGTAAGAAAAGGAAATTGGTATTGCAGTTGTTTTAATATTCCTAACGTTAGGATAGCAGAGGTGATGGTTACTTCATGTTCACAGGTTTTGTTTCTTGTGAGAAATGGACCATAGGATTTTGATAGCTCATTTTCTTTAGTTTTGTTTTTTCTTTTAAGGATAGGGAGGCCTGCTGATTCCTTTCAGTGTCCCAGCCATGAAATAAATAGCAAGAGGAGATGTCTAAGAGTAAGTGGAGTACCTGAAATAAATCCTGAGACTAAAGAGAGCATATTTTGAATTCTTGGATAAAAGAAACACTGAAATTCAAACTTTGATAGTTTGAAATTACAGTGTCTTTTGTCTTGTGTATCTCATTAGGTTGCAGCCAGGCTTTGTTTTTTTTTTAAATTAATTTGTCTACATGTCTAAACAGCGAATAACTACAACTGTAACTGAGAGAAGCTTGGTGAACACTCAGAGTCTCCCTTCCTCTGGGGAGTCATCCTTTGTAGCTACAAATGGGCAGGTGTGATGAAGGGGTGGTGATTTCATGGGCTTAGTGCTCCTTGTATACTGAACTAATGTGAAAATTCATTTTTCCAGTGGTGTTCTCTGCCTCTTTGAGTCAAGCCCACCCCTGCTGACAGCAGGATATTGAAATGCCTGAGTTTTCCCTTTTGGCTTATCCCACACTTCTGTCCTTAGCATCACAACAGTTCTCTGTGGCGTGCAAAAGATGAAGTGAAAACTGTCCTAAGTAAACTTGGGCAATTTTTGAGCTTGGGAATTTCTGTCTCTGCAAGCTGAATCACCTGGCACAGCTCTTAACTTTTTTTTAGTAAAACTTTAACAGCCAGGCTATTGAAATGTTCAGGGAAAGAGATGTTCCTGAAAGCCTGAAGTGAAACCAGAATGTGAGTCTCTTTTTGTACCATAGGAAATGTATCTATGTGTATACATATATCCATGTGTGAAGACATATATGGAGGATATGAGAACATGGTTTAATTTAAGTAACAATACTCTAGGTGTGTGTAGTGTAACATTGATCAGAATCATCCAGAATGTTCAGAAAACTTTTCAACTTACAGACTCCCAATTCATTAAGGAGCTGATAAAAGATATGCAGCACAATTTGTTTGTGGATGGTGGAGTCCTGAGATGTAAACAGTTCCTGTGTGTGATCAGGATTATTCTGCTGTTTGAATTGTAAACTCTTTCAAATTATTTTAGCAAATTTTGCATCTGAAGCAATTTGCATCCCTCTCTTTTGAATGATTCCCAGGCGAATTTAGTGTTATGGGAATAAAGGCTCTTTTGGCCTCTGGGCATGGCAGCAGGTTGGGCCTTGGCTGGTTGGTTTTGTGATGCATTTAACAAAGACATAAACCAGTGTTTACATTGAAAAGTTCTGCAGACATGAGAGCTTTCCAAATTTGCATGAGATGGAGTTTAATGCAGGCTGTTGAAAGTATGTTAAATTCCAAGTAGCTATGGAGAAAGGTTTGATAAAGAAACCAGTATAGAAGACTATATATTATACTTCATACCATACTGCAAACCAAGTTATTTTATTCTGAATGGACAAAATTACATATTTGTGAAACAGATTATGCAGGTGACTGGATTTCTGTGTGTAAATCTCTCTGAATCCTTGTTAGTCATTGGTAAACCAGACCCAAATTCATTGAATTGAACTGGTCACTAGAAGCTTTTCCATGGCACCACTCTCTGTGGAGCAGTTCTGTACAACTGCTCTGGTTCTGCATCACACCACACTGATGTTTTCCCAAGGAGATTGTTTACTCCCAATCACCTTGCTGATTTCTGTTGGTGTTTTCTCCTTTTAAACCTTCTTCCTAACTGTAGCTGTGGTGATCAGCATAATTATCCAGTTGTTCATATACATTAAATGAGGAAGAATGTATTTTCATTGAAATTTAATCCAGCAGGTGCTTTATGTTACTGGCCTTGATTACATTGGTTATCAGCTCATCTGTAAAACCAGCAATGGGTTCTGTGAACCAGTGTCACCCAGCTGGGCTGTCCTGGTGAGCTCTGCTGTATTTAGTCTCCAGTGAGTCCTAGGTAAGATTTTCATTAGTTTAAGAGTGCAACTCCTTACAGGTCATTTTTAATGTTGAGGGAGTAGTTATAAATACTCTTTTCTTGGGTTATAAAAGATTTTTACTTAAATGTCAGATGCTCTAAAAGTGAAGAGTGACTTTGTAAATGGTAGCATTAATTTTAAAAAGTATGTGTTGGTGCTGTAAAATGTAGCTCTCATCTGGCCATGAAATGTCCCCTTGAACTCTTGGGTTGCTTGCTTTCTTTTTTTTTCCAGACTAACTAATGATATCAAGAGTTGCCTTTAATGAAAGGGGAATGATTGTTGCTGTGCTGCTAACTTCAAAAGCTACATGGTTTTCATAACTTTACCCTAAATGCTGCTTGGCTTGTGTATTACTATGCCTTAATTGTTCTCTGTTGAGTAGGTAATATTTTGAAATCAGCTGTTGTGTTACAAAAGAAATTCTTTACTCTCTAGTTGCTTTTTTTTTTTTTTTTTTTTTTGATACTAAAGAATAAAATTTCTTTTTCTTAGAAATACAGCTGAATCTCAATATTTGAGAAGTGGTCTTTGTATCATATGAGAGTTATGTGATTCTTGAATGCAGGTGGAAGAGGTGATTGGACTTCATGGGTGAGATACATTCCTGTGGGTATTTGCACTTGTTGCTCTTTTTGGTGACAACCAACTGAAAGCCCCTCCTAAAGCAGCAGTTTAGTGCCTGTTCCTGACTGGTGTGAGATTGTAACTTTCTCACCTTACTGGGGCATCAGAATGGCAATACTCAAAACTTAGGAATTCAATACATGCTTAAATACCATGGTTTACACACGCAATGAAACCTACATTGCCATGATAATGACATTTTATGGAAGGCCTGTCCTTGCCTTCTAGTATTGGCAGGCAGGCTAATAGATATTAAATGAAATATATTGGAAGTTTCTGAAGTCTGCCAGCTATGGCATTAATTCACTTCTTTGGGATGATTGTGTACTAACAGTAAAAGTGTCAGGACCAGATGCTGCAGCTCCTGTCTTTTTTGAAATTTTTTTTTTTCTTTCATCTCCCGACCCCACCATCTTCATCCTTTTTGATAAGTTTATTGTACTTCCTGTTTCTTAATTCTACTCTGCCCAGAAGGAATGGGCAATGGCAAGTTTACAAGAGTTTTCTAAAAAATGTGTTTGTCACATTAGTGTTTGCAAATGTATGTAAATGTATGCTGGAGAAGGAACATTTTGCATTTGTCCTTAGCAATTTCATCTCATCTGGGTCATTCTCTCACTTTCGACTGTGACATGTTGTTTTATTACCTGAAGTTAGGATGTGTCTTGGTCACAGTGACACATTTATCTTGTATTTTATGATGTGATCTTATCACATCCCGTTTATTTTCGCTTTCCTATTCAGCTTTTCATCTGTCAGAGACAAGTCATGACACCAGCTAGTGGCATAGTCATACCAGGGCTATGTATTAGTGCATACCATTGGCAATTTTAACTTTGCTTCTCAGGTACAATATTCTTTTTAGCAGGTTATTTCTGGAGGGGGGAGCCATTTGTAATTACATCAAAACCAGCAGCCATCAATCACTTTAGATATTCGAGATAGCAAAAAAAGGTTCCTTGGATAACACTGAATAAATGTGAAGCAAACAGAAGGTGACACTGCATCCCTTCCCCCTTGGCTGCAACAGTACAAGGAGATGCAAAGAAGTGTTAATTAGTTATTTGTGTAATAGTGACAGACAAACCTTTGCAGTTGCAGCTTCTGTATTTTAGCCTACAAAAATACATATTTTCCATCAACGCTGTGAGAGTGTGAAGTGATAGAGAATGTTGTTCAGTTCCAACGCTGAAAGCATTACAGTCCTTTTTAATATTGGATTAAAAAATGTCTTCTTTCCTACCATGAAATTTTCAAAGAGAAAATGGATGCTATCTAGGTATCCCAAAGTTAGGGACAGCCTTTCAAACAATTCAGGTAAACACCAACTCCATGTAAGGTTAGAGTGTTGTGTCAGTCTCCTGAACAATTTTGAAAATCTGGTTTTGGTGTGTAAATAGGAAGCGAAACATCTGCCTGCAAATTGCTTTAAATCTAGTGTGACACACTCTTAATCCAGTAAGTTTTTCTGCTTTTTGTTTTTGAATACTCCAGTCCAAATCAACTTTGTGTTTTGGTTACATGGGATCAGTTTATTTTTCTTTTCCTTGCTTTCACAAAGCTGACACTTGAAAATTTCAGCTTAACGGTGCCAACGCAAACTTTTCGATACTCATATAAAATGTAATTTTCTTCCTGTGCTGCCTCTACCAAGAGGCATAGCAAATACTCTGGAATACCCATCTGAAGCGTGGCTGAATTCCAGAGGCTTTCCAGAAGAGATGCTGGGGAGATCAGCATCTGCTGTGTACAGGAAGGTTGCAAAGGAAGAGTCAAGTCCTCAGCAGCTGAGGTGCTGTCTGTGCTTGTATAAATACACTGTGAATGTGTGGGAGTGTTGCACCAATTGTTGCTCTTTGAATTTTCTTGTGTTCAAAGAGACTTGGCTGGGTTACTTTATGTGGATACTGTTTTGGCAACTGGAGTCACAAAAATATTTACAAAGACTGTTGGGTTCTTCCCCTGTGCTCTTATCCCTCTTTCCTGTATTTAAAATTCCCTTAAGTGCTTTGTTTAATTCTTGTAAAAAATCCACAGTTTTCTTTTATAGGGACAGGGAGAATTAGCTTTATCCCAAGTGTAACTTACAGATTAATGCTTTTAAAAGAAGCCTTTAAAATTTAAGGTAATGATGGAAACACACCACTTATACTATGTTGTTTTTTAAGGTTTCCTATAGATTAAAAAAACTGTGTTTTTGTGTGGCTAACAAATTGGAAAAAGGTACTTTTCTTTCCTGTTAAAGTTCAACTGTTCTCCTAAGGAAAAATGTCAAGGTGGCTTTGTTTGGCACTTCATGCAGCATAGCTCAAGTGGAAATACTGTTCTGTGGTTCTGCTGTGTTGTGTTTCCCAGAATGATGGTGGGAATACCATGAAAATGCCTGTAGGGTTGTGGTTTCATCCAGAACACATCGGGCTTTGAACTTCGTTGTGGAGCATGGTTGGGATCAGGCTGCACATGTGGTCAGTGTGTGGGAGGTAATGTGAGGTGGTGGAACTGTTGAGGACAAATATCTCAAAAATGTTGCCTAGTTTGGCTGAGTTAAGCAGTGCACTTCAGTCTGTTGTTACAATGGCACTTGTTAATGTTTTTACAGATCCCTGAGTTCTAGATTATTTTCTGGTGGCACTCATAGCAACCCAGAGCTGGCTTTCTGGCAGAGCTCTTGTCTCATTAATTCTGGCAGAAGTACTGTCACAGTCTGGACTTTGGGCTTCAAGCATGTACAGGTCTATAAAACATCTTTGGATTTAGTTGAAAAAGACTTAGTTGGGAAGACTGGCAGGAGCTGATCAGTTGAATTGGAAATGAAAGAGTTAAGAATGGAAATCTGATTGCACAGCTGAAATCTCAGTTTGAACCTGTGGTCTCTTGAGAGAAAATGCCATTCAGCACCGTTGCACAGAGTTATTTCATTCTTAATTTTAATTGACATGTCCCAGAATGCAACCTTCTCTTATGAATCCTTACAGTACAGCAATGTTTGTGAGTCAGTGTGTCTCTGCATGGGTAATTTCTGAGTTCTAAATTCAGGTCATCATTAATTTCTCTTTTGATACCAGCATCCTTTCTGTCTACATTATTCACTCAGCGGGTTTATGAAATTTGAATTAATCTTTCCCTAAATAAGATGCTGGTCAGCTCCTGGGATTTCAGCTTAATGACCTGACCCTGCTTCTTTTTTTCCTCTCCCTCCATCCCTACTCTTTTTTTTCCCCACTCCCCTGTGGTTTCCTATTGAACGGGTAGTAGTGATGCTTTTAGGGCAGTGTTAGCCCCTTGCTTTGGTGACTGGAGTATCCTGTGCAACTTCAGGAAATGAAAAGTAATTATTTTATTATTGTAAAAATGGTGTCAATGCTTCCACTGTATTAGGGAAAAAAGACTTGAAGCAAAACTTGTTCTGGTATAACATGAATTTTTCATTCCTTTTCTGGGATTTATTCAAATATGGTTATATATAAACCCAGCAATAATGGCAGAACTGCACAGCTCCATCCTGTAGTAGTTGCAGGGAGTAGAGATACATGCCTGAAATATTTTTTTAATATTTTGTATCTCCAGTATTGATTGTGTTTTCCAAATAAACTGTAGCATTTTCCAGTGTTGGGATTATCCCAGAACCTAATTAACTTCTATCTCTTGTCTCTGTTTTGTTATCTGACCGGTATCAGTTTAAAGAAACACTGCAAACAGCAGCCCCTAAATGCATGCAATAATCAAAAATATTGTGGAAAACTTGTACTTTGGAAAATCAACTTGTGTTTTAATTTATTTAATAATCTTTAGATGAGCAGATGAGGACAATTGTAGGCAAATCTGGAACACTGAAACCTATATTGGAATGTAGACTTTGGCTACCACTTTGGTTTCTAATAGGTTTGTGTTAGGGGTTTAAATGTCTTGAAACTATAAATTTCCAGAGTAGAATTTGCTGCTAGTTATATATTTTTTTCTTTTCTGTTCTTTATCCTCATGATCTCCATAGCTGTTTTATCTGGTACAGTATTTTATTAGTATACCAGTTGTAGTGCCTGTGTTTTTGGAGAGCAAATTATTATCTCTTGGATTTTTGCATAACATCAACTCTCAGGTGATCGATTGTGTACCTATTTACCTGGAATATTTCCTGCATGCAAGCTTTTTACTGTTGCACAGTTGGAAAACAAGTGAATTTTACTTCTGGTGTGCTGTATGAGGTCCTGTAGAACTTGTTTTTGCTGGATTTCAGTCTGTTTAGCATAACAGCCAGGCATGCAAATAGTGATCATCTCTGACAGGGTGTTTCTTAGTAGAAATTATCATTGCTGGTTTAGTTCTTCAGGGGGTTTTCTGGTCTGAGGTTTAGAGCAAGAAAGAAGCCTACAAATGGCTTTGTCTGTGAGCCATTTTATGAATAGCTGCTGTCATCTTACTAAGTGTATGATCCAGAAGACCAGAAATTAAATTTAGTTCTGTTACCTGGCCTTCTTTTGGTATGCTACATCCTTTTGGAAAATGCTTCTTTGTTTTAAATTTTAAGTAGCTGATTTAAAAGTACTGTATTTAGTGTGTTTGTACTCTGGTACAGCTGGCTGGCTGTCTTAGCTGGGGTGGGGGATTTATCAATTATTAAAGCCCAGACTTGTTTGGGTTTGTTCAGCTTTACTACAGAGCCCAGTTTGCTGAACTTGTTGACTGGAGGTAAGTCTGAGAATCATTCTGCCTGTGCATGTTTCCTCAAAGACTTAGAGGTTTCAGAATGAGTTGGTGTGTACATGTGTCTGTTTACTTGAATGTGCTTAATATTACAAACACACATGAAAGCAGAATGTGTCCACCTCTGTATTTGTTGGTTTTTTCTTTCTTTCTTAAACTTTATTTCCTCTGTCCCCCCCAGATAACCATATGCTAAAAGTCTGAGGAAAAAAAAAATTATGTGCAGCCTATTGTTGAGTCAAAGTGCATATTATCAGTGGTCACATGGTTTGCTTTAATATTTTATAAGATCAGTGTATATAGTATGCTAACCCTTTCTTCTTTCTGATGGTGTATTTCCACATACACCCTGGTAGTGATCTAGGCAGGCTTGAAGCATGTAAACTTTAAGCTGATCTTTGATTTCAGACATGCTTTGTTCTGAAAGTTCCTTTTTGTTGTGCTCAAATCACAGAGCTCTGAGTAGTAAACTTTTTTTCTTGTGTTCTGACTGTAGAATGCTGAAGTAATCATCTGTCCCCTCATGTCTCTAGCATGAGGCAAAAGCCCTGCAAGTAGAGGCCAGTAGGATAAAATACAGACAGGTTTTAGACACTGCTTCAACATGTATCCTGTTGGAATGGGGTGAGGAGTCTGTCCTGTGAAAGTCACTGCAGTCATGTATTGCAGAAATTTGCAGGAAATTTGTCACTAAACATGACAGAAGTGGGTCTGGGCTGTCTGCAAGCTCAGTAGACATAAAGACTAATGAGTATAAGTCCACAGTGGCTGCTGTTGTGAGTAATGGTGATCAACAGTGATTATTTGTGGGTTGTTGGTTTTTTGGTTGGGTTTTTTTTTGGTTGGATTTTTCTGGTGAGTTTTGTTTGTGGGGTTTTTTTGGTGGTTGAGGTTTGTGGGTTTTGTTTGGTTTTGTATTTTGCTTTTTTTTGTGTGTGGTTGAGTTTCATTCTTGTTTGGGCCAATGAAGAACTCCTACTTGTTATGTTAGGGTCATTACCCTGAGGACAAGTGAAAGCAGCTTACTCTTGGGTTCAAAGCTCAAGAGTTGCACATTTGGTTTTGCCTTCTACCCATCTAAGCAGATTCGGTGGTATGAATTTATGATTTTTTTGCTTAGTCAGGGTTCTTTTAGGAGCATCATTATCTTTGAAGGTAATTTAATTTACAGGAAATGCATTCAGCTTCTTGCAGTGTGTGCATCAAGAAAATTTGAGTAGATAATTAATCTGAGGAACTGGAAATTAATTGGGAGGGAAATTGTCATTTTAAAGATGCACTAAATAATCACCATCCTACTATATTTAGCTCTTTGTTGAAGTAATAGAACATGTAAAGAAGATAAAGATGTAGCCTGATGCTCCTTATTTAGAAGGGACAATACAATACAAACAGCTACAGATTTCTTCCTTTAACTCGTTGGACTTCTGTAAGTGCAGAAACCTGGCTGTCAGCTATCAAGAAAGTTTGGGAGTTACTGGATACCTTCCTGGCTTCTTGTAAATATGATAATTCCATTTTTCTTTAGATTTTCAGGACTGGGAGTCACCACCTGAGTATGTAAGTACTTCATAGCACTGGGGCCTGGAGGCTCTGCTGTTTCAGTGATGATGTCTGAGGAGTGAGCATGGGAATAGTGTGACCCTTCAGGGGAGTCAGCTAAACCTCCTACTGAGTTGTCTTTGGAAAGCAAACAAATCAGTAGCAGTGGTAAGATACCTCTGGGCTCTCTCAGAAGGGGTAAAATAGGTTAATGAAGTGTATGAAGAAATGTTTTCTCCTGGACTTTGCAAAATTTAACCAGTGGTAACTACCACCATTTGATATGCTTTGAAATCACTGTTGAGAGGAAAAGGTGATGTCAGAAGCACTCTGGGTATGTGGTAATGCTGGTTTGGGTGTTTTGAAAAATCAGATTTTTTTTTTAATTTTTTTTTTTAAATGCCTTTTTCTTGATGTTGCATCATCTTTACACTCCAAAAGACCTTTTTGGTGTCTTAAATGCCTCAAACTGTTAGGACTAGAACCCTGATTTCTGTTGTGTTTGGGGTTTGTTTTTTTTTTGCTTTGCGGGACCAGTGGCTTGCTACCAAAATTAGAGTAGGAAACTGTTAAGAGGAGGGTGTTGATGGCACAGCAACTTATTTTTGCTGGTGCTGAGTTGAATTTTCAGTCATGTGGTGATAATAGTATCAGTCTTGAATTCAGTCTTTCCTTGTTAACGAAGTTTAATTGAAATATGATGAATAAAGATTGTGTGCAATGTATCAGTTGCACTTTTGTGTCTGGCAATATCAAGGATCAATTTAGTAAGAAGCACATTAGAGCATGCTATGGCTACTGCTTTAGAATCTAATTGAGGACCTTTTTTCTTATGAAGTGACTGTGAATGTCAGCATATAATAATATGGGGTGATGTGTCAATACCATGGAGACAGCCTGTTAAAGTTTATGGAATTAATTCTAGAAAACAGTGATGTAAAGGTTAAAGAAGCACAGGAGTGTGACAGCAGGTATTTGTTACATTATTAAGGGTATATTACAGATATATAGCTCATACATGAGAACGTGCCTCTTAACCAACACTTGGGACCATGTTATTAAAGGTGCCTTATTTAAGGGGTTGATCTGCAGGGTGGGAACCTCAGAAAGCTGTTATCTAAGTCAGGTTAAATAAGCAGAGAATGGAAAGGGTTTATAATGATAATAGATGAAAATCTGGATTTCAGAGAGCTTTTTAAAAGAGAGGTTAGTGGGGTGTATGTTTGCATGCTTTGGCTTCTTCAAACAATTAGCAGGATCACAGCAGTCTGGAGGTTTGCTGGGACAGCTTTGCTGGGCCATCTGATACAGCTGGGGAGATGAGAGAATGGGCAGGCTCTAAGGACACTGCCACTCTCCTGGTCAGCTTCTAAAGATAACTTTTTCAGATCCTTTTGCTGTTTCATCCAAGGGAATGAATTCTGGAGGGACTGTCAACATTTCGTGATTGAGAAGAAAAAATGTTAAGTGTTCTTGTTCCTGGATGCTGCCCTCTTCAGTGAGGAAATAAGGGAACATAACTTTGGAGTTATCTGAGGGAAAACCTCAGTACTTCTATTGTTCCAGAAATACCTGAAAATATACAGAAAGCATGGGCATAGACTTTAAGCTGAAGAGTACAGGTATTCAAGTGAATTTCTTGTTTTAATCAGTATCACATCAGATTATGGCATACTAATTTATTTGGACAGACATGTTGTGGATTGAGTAGATATATGGAAGACAAATTTTTCTAAAATGTTCTAGTCTTATTTTTGTATCTGTATTTGCCTGTCTGATGAGCAAAAGGAAGCTCACAGTCTTTTGTGTCACAATAAGAAAGCAGTGCTGACTGAAGTCTGCTTATTTATCCCCAAGTAAAGATGCTAATTACTATGCATGCATTCGTTTATAGCTGCTGCAGATTTGAATGTGGGGGAGGCAATTCTGAAAGGCTTTGAGGTGTTCTGTTTCCTCTTGGCTTGCTTTAAATGGAGAGTCTAGAGAGGAACTGGAATATGGATTTATAATTTCAAACCCAGGATATATTTGGGTGGCTAAACTGGAATAACAGAAACACCAATTGGTTGAGGTTGGAAAAGGACCTCTAGAGATGATCTGATCCAACCTGCCTGCTCAAGCAGAGGCACCTAGAGCTGGTTGCCCAGGACCTTGTCCAGACAGCTCTTGAGCATCTCCAAGGATGGGGACTCTGCAGCCTCCCTGGGCAATCTGTATCAGTGCTTAGTTACCCTCTAAGATGAAAACTCTTTGGTGTTTGGACAGAACCTCCTGAGTTTCAAGTTTGTGCCCATTGCCTCTTGTCCTGTCACCAGTAGTAAGAAGCCTGGCTCCCTGTCTCTGCACCCTCCCTTCATGTATTTCTTTGTTTACACTGATGAGATTCCCCCTGATCCTTCTCCAGGCTGGCCCATATTCCACTTGGTGTCTGCCAGGATCCCCCCATCTTCTTCTGCCAAGCTGCTTCCCAGCTGAGTTGCCCCCAGCATGAACTGGGGGCTGGGGTTGTTCCCCTCCAGACTTTGTACTTCCCAACACTGAACTGAAAGTGAAACTTGAAAACAAATTGGAGTATCTTTAGGTACTGTTTTTAAACAACAACCTTTGGTCTAAAACATTAGAAAGCAATACTGTGAGCATGCCAGGTACTGTATTTAAAAAAAAAAAAAAAAAAAAAGAATCTGCTCTGCACACCTTAAGTTCAGGTGATGCTGTTGAAATCAAGCAGCTGATTCAGAGGGATGCCTGTTTGTTTCATGAAGCTTGGAGCAAACAGAATACTGATTTTGATAGGATTTTGTTTCCAGAATGCCCCTGTGGAGTGAGCAGCTCAAAGGTGAAAGTTTGCAAGGCATCTCCACTTAAGCTTTTAGGAGATGTTATAGTTCACTGCTGCCTGTTGACTTCAAGTAAACTGCTTATGGTTTCAATTTGAATGCTGTTTGTTCAGGGAAATCTAATGTAAATAAGTTGATTGTGAAATGTGGTTGCTTTTTTTTTCCATTGTTAGAAGGATCTTCTCTAGAAGTTGCAAAAAACCTTCTTTGAGAATCATATAAAGGTCATAATTTTTGCATTTTCAAACGTTTTCAGCTAGTGAAAAGGACCAACATTTTTTAAACCCCATGTCTAAAAAAAAATGTGGATGGGTGGAGCTTGAATCGCTTAATTGAGAACCCCTGAATGATAGGTAGGTGTTTTGTTTCTGTTGGGAAGCCTTGAGGGGCTGCTTAGTTACAGAAAGGAAATAGCATCTCCAGGGGCTGGCTGAGTGATCTGTCTCTGTGAGGCTCTGCACCCTGAAGGCTTCCCCTGGCTAGAAGGGATGTGCCTGCCCCTGCTTTTCAGCTGCTCATCTTGTGCAGCCCCACGCAGCAAAACAGCCCTGGTGTTCCTTTTGCTTTTCTTCCCATGTGGGGAAAGAATGTGACTAATTTAGGGGCATGTGAAACCTCATTTACAGTTTGTAGGTGCAGGAAGAGCAGCAAGGTAGAAAGACTAAATTGGAAAGACTGCAGGAGAGATATTAATTATTATTTCTTGTAGGACATTGATATTTCTTTCTAGTCCAGCAGAGTGAAAACCAGCAGTGTTTGGACTTGCAGGGAGAAGGTGTGAAATGTAGACATCCTTCTAGTGTATCACTTCCCTTCATCCAGGTGACAAATAAAATAAAACTATAGACATGTTAAGGTTTATGCTTCATGCTTGATCAGTAAGTTTAATTGTTGAGTGGCTTCTGTGAAAGTGGATGGCATCAGTACCTTAATGTGGAATATTATTTTTTCCCCTTAAATATGGATAAAATAAGCACGTGCCCATGTCAGAATTCTCTTCTACCAAATTAAAATTAAATGATTTACATATTCTTTTAGAGAACAATAAAAAGAATTTTAAATCTGGATTCACTTCTACCAAAGCAGACTGGAAAACACAGTTGTGAGGTGCAGTTGGAAGCAAAGACAGAAAATTCAAGCTGATTGCTACTTTTATTTTTAGTGACAGTAAGAATTAAGAGGAGTTTAGTCTTGAGTTTTCAGCTCTGAAGTAGTGTTACTGACATTAGGAGTTAGATTCACATTAGCAGAATGGTGACTTAGGGCCATTACTGGGTTGGTTTTTTTCTCATGCATTGATAGTGTATCCTGATAATAAAAAATTGCCTTCTACCTGTGTGGTAGTATATCAATTTTTTTTTGAGTGAAAAAGGGGTGGTTGGCTTTCTTTAGCAAACAAGTTTCCAAGTCACAGTTTTCATTGTATCTTTAGTGGTTTTGAGCACCTATCATGTTGAGCCTATTTTTTCCTCAGCAGGCTGTTCCATGGCCCATCTCCTCAGTAATGGGTTTTGGCTGAAGTATAGGGCCTGTCAGGCCAGTGTGGGTGCCTTCACAATGGGGTCAGCACAAGTTCAGGATGGAAACCCTTAACTGTGAATTATCTTCCTTTCTGTTCAGAAATGTCTCAATTAAATCAACTGAAGCTGAAATTGGATCAGAATTGATCTGTGAGCTTAGAGAGGCAGGATGCAGCTCTCATCATTACTACTTTTATTTAGAGATCACTGTGGATGATGGAAGGGAATAAGCACCAGGATTTTTTAAAGTAACTTGGAATTGTGGAAATTATTTTTTTCTGTACTAGGTGCACTTTCTGTGCAAGCTGCATAGCTTGGTATCTAAAAAGAGGAGACTTCTTTCCTTTTCCTGCCTCTTTCCAAGTCCTGCTCTGTGCACTTCCCAGAAGAGATGTTGGGTGTGAGCGTCACGTCAGAGCAAGGATTTGTAGAGAACTGTAGAGAGAGAGCTGAACATATTTGTGTAGCATTAGTTTGATGTATGTGATCTATGTGCTGGATGCAAATTTTGAGATGTCTGCTGCAGGAAGTCAGAGAGTAGGAGATGAAGACAAGAGGCAGATGTGTCAGGACAAACTAGGTTCTTAAGATGTACTTTTATCCAATAAAAGATAGTTGGAGAGATAGGAGAGCCTTGACAGCAGGTTTAAAAAGCTTTTGTGAAGAAGTTTGGTTGTACTACATCTAGAAAAATTTAACTATTTTGGTTCAGAAAGTGGTACATTGAATCACTACTGCAAACTCCCAAAACACTATTGCCAGTTGGAGAATGCAGTGCTGGAGGGGCATTCTTGCAGAGGGAGTTGTTATACAATAATTGGAGGACAAACATTTGGTAGTTCAGCAGTGTGGTTGAGTACATGCCAGCTTTTAATTGTGGTATGTGAATCCTGCTGATGTTTCCAGAGGCATTTGGAATGGTAGCAAACTAGTTAGCCAAGTGTTGGAAGATCATTGCAGGGGAAATGCTCCCTGTGATATATCCAGGCTTTCAGGGGATGAAAAGGGCTTTTTTGTCTGCTTTTCAGTGTGGCAGATGCTGATCAAGTGGAGAAGTGTTAAGACTTTCTTTGCTTATTCTTGAAATTGATGTAGGATTTCCATTCCAGTGGTTTTGAATAATGTCAACTCCACTATGAAGAGGACATAAGGTGATGTTGATGGTACCTTAATTGCCCCATGGCTTTTGGAATGCTGTCATTGGCATTGTTACAGCCCAGGTTAATGGCTTTATTTTTCTTTCTTGGGCTTCAAAGGTCTACAAAAAACATTTAGGAATCACCTGTGCCATAAGGCTTCCCTGGCTTTATTTTTCTAGAGGAAGAATCTGAAAAAATATTCCTGGGATGTGTGATTTTTTTCTCCCTCTTTCCAACTTCCACCCTGCATGGCTTGTTTTCTTTAGACTGAAAATGCTAGTTAAAAAGTTCACACATACTTAGTTGTGTAGCACTCCTCTTGCTGCTGAGAGTCAGTTCAAGCTGAGTGCCCATCATCAGCCTGAAGGGTTTGGTACTGCCTGTTTTCATGGGGAATTCTGCTCTGGTGCATGAGGGAAGTGTGTTAGCACAGCTCTGGGCACTTAATTTGGCATCCTGTGTGTTGACCACCTCTGTGAGAAAATACCAGGAAAAAGTTACTCTGTGAAGTTTAGATTAAATTAACCAGAGATTACTCTTTCTCAGTGAGTGACAAGGTTTCAAGACTTTTATGTGCAAAACTGAGATAATACAAGTAGTAAGTATCCTAGATAATAGTCTGCAATTCTTAGATAACATGAAGGAGCATTATAAAGAGAAAAGATATATTTGGTCATCCTGTAATGCCTTGCCCCATTCAGGGATGGGTGAGGTGTACCCCCTGTTCAGTCTCCCTTGTTATCTCTTAAGGGCTCAGGTTATTTGCTTCTGCTTGAAATGCTTTAGCTGGACACATATAGAAGAGTTTCTTCTTCTGTCTTTAAAATGATTTAAGTTTTATCCCCTCCTCTGTAGAAAAGCAAGTGGACTGTCAGTGGGCAGGTTAAAACACGACTGAATGTTCTGGCAAAATAAGTAATATCTGCCTTTTGTGAGCTTAGATGAAAGGCCATGTGCCAGGAAGCATGCATGGCTCCAGGGCTGAAGCTTGGACCTGTTGCCAGCAACAGAGATGCTTCCAGATGCTAATTCACCAGGTGGTAAGAAAGATGGCTGGTGAAACATATATAGTAAGTAAGTATTGTCCACAAAGTTGTTAGAAGTTTTTGCACGTACACATGATGTCTGACCTGGTTCTGGGTTATTTAAAAAATTACATGAGAGGACTTTGTGAATAAATGTTTGGTGCTTCTGTGCAGCGAGGCCTCCTGCCTGCTTTCCCCGAATCCATCTCTCCCTGTCTGACTTAAAAACAACCCAACTTCCTCTCCCTGTGATGATGTATGAATCCTTCTATGGTATGCATGCATCAGGGGGCTAATGTATGCAGCTTTGTTAGCACAATGTGTAGCCAGTCCCCTGGCAGCTTGGGTTCATTAGTTACCTGAAAGGTGTTGTTTCAAAGAGAGTAGGCAGAAGTGTGAATGCTGTAGAAACTGCAGGTAAACAAGGTAACCCTGCAAGCAGATCCTGTCAGCTCCTCTTTGGCTGTCAGTGAGCTTTTGGAGGTGACTTCCTCTGTTCCCAGGCTGATGTGGGGCTCCTTTTCCCCGGAGCAATTACTTCCCTTGTCAAGGTCCTTCGTGGGTCTCAGCCTTCTTCCTCTGCTGACTGTCAGGAGAAAATGTGACCACATGTGACTTGTTGAAGGAACTGGTTTCCAAAGAGGGTATTGACAGAGAGGCTACTAGTCTTGAACATGTTCTTGCCCCTATGCTCTTCATCACTAAAAATGCACTAGCAGCTCCTTCCAAAAGAGGATGATCTGCTGGTGCTGCTTTCATTAATGCATCTTTTGAGGGAGCTTTCTCCAAGGTTTTTGAAAACCTATGAGAGATATTTGACTATAAACTGCCTATTAGTGTTCTAAATAAAAATAAACAGTAAAATAAAAGTTGCATTAAGTTTACTGATAGGTGCATCTCAAGCTTGTATTGGACTTCTTTATGTACCCATTGTTCTGAAAAGTGAAGATAAGAAAAATGTGTGCAAGCTTAGGCAGCATTAGGTGTCTGAATTGCTCACTGTCTAATTTGCACCATATCCTATCAATTTTCCTGTTCAGTGGTGTCATGAAATTGGCCACACCAAGAAGGGAGTCATTGCTCACCTGGAGATCTTTTCTAAAATTTGATTTATTAACTATAAGTGTTGCTCTTACAAAAAGAGGGAGAGGGGAAGAGACAACGAGGCTTGCCAAATGCTCTCAGCTTGTTGCAAACAGAAGGCATTATTTATTTCATATAAGCCTCTTTTCTGACTATTACATAATTTCTGTCATAATTTTTGTCTGCTTAATTAAAAAAAGAAAGGCAAATCTAACCTGAAAAGGTGGTGTGTTTAATGAATTTTTTTTTCCCAGTAATGGTATCCTACCTTACTTCAAAGATGTCCTCAATATTGAGTTTTGGGTCTTTATAATAAACTTCATTAATTGATTGAAATGGATTGGTTAGGGTGCTGTTCTCTGGGTAAAGGCATGTCAGCTTAATACATATTCTAATGCTCTTGGCTAGGACTGAATGGAAGTTACTGGAGTGAGAACTTCCCAGTGACACTAGAGCCTGAAAATTGGCATTGTGCAATATGTGTGGTTACAATGAAGCAGCTTTACTGGAATACAACAAAAAGACTACGTTCTTAGTTTAAAAAAAGAAATAAAGGCAGATTAGATTGTTTTACAAAGGTGATTCAGAAACTTTATAAATCAAGTTATTTAATGTGAAGGCTATTAACCTATCCTTTTGAAATCACTATAATGAGTAATTCTTACACTGCACTAATGGTTATCCCAATGAGTATGCACAAACTAAAACCACATTTTTAGAATTCCTGCATCAAGCTATTTCTGCAGAAGTGAGAGAGCCTGTATTTGCTGCAATGGACAGACTTTATCTGAACAAAAGATAAATAGCTACCAAAGACAAAGCTAGGAAGAACTTGTAATACGGTCAAGACACAGGAATGAGTAATGAAAGTATTTCTGAAAAAGCATCTTGCCTGTTTTTTTAATTAAAAAAAAGGTAGGATGTAGCAGGAAGAAGCAAATCGGGTTCCCAAGACAATGCAACAGGTAGGATGGAGAGTTTTGGTATGAGACAAAGTTTGAAAGAAATGGGAATTCTTCATGGGAAATAAATCTAGGCTCAGAGCATAACCTGTGTTGTGTAAATGACCATTTCAGTGGCAGTTAAGTTGAGAACTGGGAGAAGTCTGGAATGATCATGCTGTATAATTTCTCTCATGCTAAGAAGAAAATATTAAATCCTTATAAAGGTCCAAAGTGCTTATTGGCTGTCCGTGCTGCACTCTGATTTTAATCTTTATATTTGAGTATTAGTTGATATGTGGAAATCTGTAATTTGAGATAAAATGCTCTTGTTGTATCTTTATAGATTATGTGCACCTTTTATTTTATTTTTTTTTACGTGGTCTTTAAGGAGTAAAGAAGCCATAGGCAATTGGAGTTTTATTTTTGAAAGATATATATCCAGTTTGCAAGGGATCTGCTCTTTAGGAGCAATATTAAAATACATCATAAGGGACTAAATAATTGATAGGGTTTTTTTGTTTGTTTAGTGTTGTGAAGGGGTACGTGTTTCAGGCTTCAGTGAGTTGCTGCTGGGCCCTTCACATTTCTGATTCTATTGATTTTTATTTTTTTGTGTGTGTGCCTTAATTTGGTTTTGTCTTGACAATACTGATTGGTTCCTATGTTTTCCTCCAACCATCTCTCATTACTGAGTAGGCACAAATGATTGTAGGATTCCCTCTAGCTTTCCTCTAGCAACCTGTTTTTTTCTAGACCAAATGTTGCTTCTTCTCTAGGTCAGGAAGAGTTTTGCAAGATCTGCTCTGTGACTTCATGACCCACCACTTCTGCTACTGGTGAAACCTGAAAATTTGCCACTGTTCACATTGGCATCCCAGTGTTTTCATTAATTAAATGCCACTACAGTCCACTATGAAGCTGAATCCTGAACTGGTGATCTATCAGAAACTGCTTATTCAGAGCAAAGTAATTTTTAGTAGCCTGATAGCTTGGTGTTTGCCTTGCTTACAGACTGCCTTCATTCTTGCTTTTCTTGTCCAGGTAGAGTCACTTTGGTGTGGACTGGCAAAAATGTTTTCTAAGTTCTAAAGGACTACCAGAAAGCAGCTTTTTACTCCAGTAAAAGTCTTTTGAAAGTTCTGTTAAGGATGGCAAACTTCCAGGTGAAAAGCATGTCCTTATTTCCAAACTCATGGAAACACATGGTTGATATCACTAAGGTTGAAGCCACGTATCCTATTTTGTTGGAGCAGCTTAAGGGTTATCACCCTTGTGCTAGTAGGAGAGAGAAAAGGCTGTTTTCAGGTCTCTGGCTTTACAGCTGAGCTGCACTTCTCCAGTTCAGAGCAGTGCTTAAATGGAACAACTTTCCTCAGCAGAAGGCTTACAGAAAAGCTCACTTCCTCCCTGCTTCTGAGACTTCTCGTAAATGGATAGGACCCACTTTTGTTAACTTCTTTAACTTTTAAACATGTTTTCATTCCCCTTGCTTTCTATCTTCCTCCCCCAGAGGTGGCCCAAGCATTTGAGAAACAACACATTCAACTGGAGCTCATTGAATAATTCAGCTCTTGCCTGAAGTGATAGTAAAAGGAGGACGACCCATTTAATAAATCAACCAAAGCTAAAAGCTCTGTGGTTTGTAAAAATGTTCATCTGCCCTCCCTTTGAACTACGCAAATTTCACTTCTAGAAACACATTTTTACTCTCTCTGTTGGATTTTCCCTGCTCTGAAGGCTGCCTGATCCACCTGCAGGTTATTCTTGCAAGTTGCTTTTGCTCAGTGGATATTTTTCAGAGACTACTGGGGTGTTGCTTCAGCAACAGGGGATGTTGTGAGCCATCCAGACAGTGTTCTGGCTAACTGTCCTCTCATGGTCACTTTTTGGTATTCCCTGCTGAGGGCTTCTGAGATACTCTGGAAAAGCCAGTGCTGCAGCAGGAACTTCCCAAGAACTATCAGTGTCACCTCTAGGGTTCCTTGGCCATTTTTAACCCAAGAAATGAAGATACTTTGGGGACTACTGAAATAAGCCTTCTGAAGTAATGACCTATCCTTTTCATGTATGTTTTTGCTAATAAATAAATAGGAATTCTCTAAGTTCTCTTTATTTCTTACTTGTGCATTGTGTCTCTGTTACCTAAAACAGATCTAAATGCAAAATGCTCTCTTTAAGGGACATTGCACAGAAATATGGCTGTCTAGGGAAGTTCATAAACCTTTTGCTAAAGACATTCTTCTGCCTATAGTCTGTGTCAGACTTTTATTTAATCCCTTTAGACAGGCGCTTGCCAGTACATCAGTGTGTTGCTGTATAAATTGCTTTTTCATTGTTGCTGTAATTGTAAAATAATCCCTCTATTATGCCCACCCAATGATCACTGCATTATCTTTCTGCTGAGCTGCAACATCTCTTGGTGCCTGGTGGTGTTCTGCCTGTTGAAATGAGAGGTGTTTATTAAATTGGCTTTTCAGTTGTAGCTCAGTTGAAAAATTGGTGTAGTGATCACTAGGAGAGATTTGCTACATGCCTTGAAACATACTCATCTTCCTTGTAGAGTAAGGGTTTTTTGGTTTGGGGTTTTTTGGGGTTTTTTTATGGACTCTACCCTACTGCAGTCTATGTAGCCAGGCTCATGCAAACCATGCTGGGTTACTGAGCTTTGTGTTTCAGAGGCTGCTGGGGATGAATGTGTGAAAGCTGCTGTGTATAAATAAATGATTATAGGTTTAAAATCAAGATCTGGAGAGAAATGATCCATTTGCTTCTCCTGCTTGTTTTGACTGAAGAATTAGCAGCTAAAATGTGTGCTGTGTTCTGTTAAACAGCATTGAATAGAAGGCTGCAAAGATAATCCTCTGGGGACAGGCCATTGAGGTTGGTACCTTTCAGCACTGAACCCAGAGCAGGCTTTGCTCTTTTGTTGTCAGTGCTGAGGTAGTAGCTTTTTTAATAAAATCCTGTACCCTTTGAAGCACCCCAAACCACTTTCTTAATCAAGAGGTAGAGTGCAAGATAACACAATACTTGATCATTTTCAGAGCTTTTGGCTATTTTTGTTTTCTGCTGTTTTTCTTTTTTGTTAAATGGTTGGATTGCTTTCTCTTTAGCTGTAAGGCAAAAAGCTTCCCATTGCAACATGGGACTTCTTCCCCAGACCCTTCTCACAAGTGTATTCAAAACTAAATTAAAAAACCACTGGGTGTTCTACTTTTTTCCTCTTGAAACACAAATTCAGATTGCTTACTGCAGACATAGGCTAGAGAGACTGAACAGCATGTCTGGATTTTCTTGCATCCTTGTTTTCTCTCCAGGTTGGGATCTGCTTTTGTGTGTGCTGGTTAGTGTGTTTTGTTGGCAACCTGGGTGTTTGGAAATGGTGTGAGTCCAGGAGAAGAAGAAGAAAATTGACCCAAGTTTGAAAAGTTAAAAAAGCTCAAAAAAATTGAAGCATCTTTTTTCTCTTAATATACTTTCTGCATGTGAACCTTGAGAGAAGTTAAATTTTTGTTTCTGAGCTCCTGTGTAGAGTCACCAGGGTTACAAGTAATTCAGAGGAGTCCTGAGCTGCCCTAGGACAAGTGGATAACTTCTCAGTGGCAATTAGTGGCAATTAGTGGTCTTCATAGCAAAAGTCATGGTGAAAAAGTTGCCAGGATCCTGGCTGTGTGATTGGGAAGAGATTGAGGAAAGGATGAATTATTGCATGGTAGAAAGACAGAGATCATTTTAAATGCATGCTGAATTATTTTGTCTGCCTTGCACATTTTTATGAGGTTATTGAAAGGCTCACTTGATGCATAAACCCCTTTCCTTCCTCTTCTTCCCCCATGATGTCTGATATACTTTAACATGAAATTACAATATGTCCTGCAAAAGGCTCAGAAACAGACAACAGGATTAGTCTCAACTGCCCTTTTCCAAAAGAGTATTTGTAAATGCTTTTATTTTCTATTCAGAATATGATAGTTTTTTCTTCTGGAAATCTTACTCGGCTGCTTAAGGACTATCCTTGTTCTGATGGAAAATGCTTCGTGTTGCTGTAGGACAAAACATCCCGGGTATATGGTTTTCATACTGTATTGCCTTGATGCATCTATGTTAAAGTTATTGTCCACTGTACTATTTTTCATTACCATACTGAGGAATCTGACCCCTGCAGGGCTAAGAACATGTAGAGGGTTAGTAAGTGTTTGAATGGTGGTTGTGGATGTGTTTACAGGGAAGCTGAGTGAAGCATAAGCCATTCTTACACTGCTGGGTGCCAGCTACCTGTAGACTTGTGTATCCAAGTCTCTATAGGTGCTCTTGTGGGAGATGATTTCAAAACACTTTATTTTTTATCACCTTCTTAGACCATGGATGCTCTGTTCATGCTTACTTGTGCACAGGAGAGGAAATCTATTTGTTATTGTAAGGATTCTTTGCTTATTACAAGTGAAATAATACTGAGTTCTGTTAAGGATTGTGTTCTTTCCAGAGTTTCCTGCTCACACTGGTGGGAGAAATACTGGATTATCAGCACAACTTGGGTGCTTTTGAAAATGTCTTACAAACTAGAAAGAAACAATTTTGAACTTGAAAAAAATCAAGTCTGTAAACTAGGGCTATTTAGTGATATATTTTGTCTGCATCAAATCAGTGGAGTTTTATGGGTATCACTCAACCACTACCTAAAGAGCTTACTTGTAAAGCCACCTTTTTGATGATCAGAATGGGTCTTTGCTGTAGACAGGTAGCTGGGACTGGCCTGTTACTGTGTCAGACTGACCTCTCTCCTCTGCTCAGCTTTCTGACAACCCAGGCAAATATTGGAGTAGGTTTCGGTGTGTAGCCCCTGACATCCTTCAAATGCAAATATATTCTGGTTTAAAGCTTGGCATACATCTTCATGCTAAGGTAGCAAAGTGATTTGGATGGCTCAGTTGGAGAACAGTTGCTCTGAATTTTTTTGGATAAGAATGTGGTATTTTTAACAGAGAAAGATGATGATGTTGTTAGGGCAGCAGCTATTTGGCTGCCTGCCTTGCAGCCTGCCAGCAGATCCTGTTGCACAAGCCAGTCTCACCAGCACAGCAGATGGCAAGACCAGTGCCATGATAAGCCATGTAGTAAAAAGAATGATTGCTTATAGTGAACCACATTTATTGATAAATTTACACAGAAATTAGCACCAACGATGCAAAGAAGAAAGTTTTTTTTCTGGGAGGATCACTATAAATTAAGGGCAGGAGTGAACTGGTGAGCTACCAAAAGAACTAAAGAGACTTCCTAAGAGAGGTACCTTGGTCTGTGTACAACACAAAGTCAAAATTTGCTGTAAGACAACAAATCTAAATACTGATGCTGTTTTCCAAATGTTCATCTAAGCAGGACTCATGCTCACATCACTGAGAGAATTCTCTAGGCTTTATACTTGTTACACAGCCAGACCTTTCCTCATGTCATTGTAAAGAAGTAACAAAATACTGGGTTTGAGATTTGACCTATAGATGTACACAGAACTGGCTTCAGTTTAGCAACCAGAAGAGAACTTTATTTTCCTTAGAAAAAGATTTTTTAAAAATCATGGATGATCTGGAACAGGAGAAAATACATGAAAAGTTCATATTAGTTTTGAGATTGAACTGTTGGGCTTTATTCTGATGGAAAAAGCTTCTCAGTGTGTAGGAATAAGAAATGAGGGACAGGGAGTGTTTGTGAAACACTTGCCCTTTGTAGATGCAGAGTTTTCACTTACTTGCCAACTAAAAGGTAAGAACTTCTCTAAGCTGGATTGTTGTCTCCTTTGTTGCTTGCTTTTTGCCTTACTTTGTTGTTAGCCTGTATTAAAGAATCTGAGAGATTGTGTTGATACTTTTAAGGGGATGGAAGCTGCTATTAAAAGCCCAAACAACTTTCAGCAAAAATCGAGATCAGGCTTTGTGGAATTGAAACTGAGACTATACAGATAACCTGAATACTTACAGGTCATAAAGCTTCTTGTAAAGAAGATAAAATATCTGTTTGCCTCTACAGATGGATGGTATTGGGTTAGTCACTATATATCTCTGTACCCCAGGCTTCCCATTATGCCACTGGAGGAGTCAGGTGTCCCCCATAGCATCCTGTCCCCTGTACTCTTAAATTGAGCAGTCCCTAGAACACAGAGCAAAGTAGACCCAGGTATGCTAAGAATGGCTGTGCTGGGCAGTAGGTCACAGGACCAGTAAGTGAGATGGTTTATTTTGGCCCAGTGCCTTTGATTGAAAGGGGTTGGTAATAAAAACTCTGAGGCAGAGCTCCTGTGAATTGTATTTTATGATTGTAAAGGGTGGTTGTGAAAGAGGATGAAAAAAGGGCTCATGCTGATGTATTGGTTGAAGAGCTGGCTTTTCACTGCTCCTAAATGAGAGGATGAGTGCTTCAGGCACATACTGAAGGAGATGGATGTTGGGCATCAGATGCTAAGGTAGGATGGGCAATAAAGCAGCAGAGAGAGAGTGCTGTTTCAAAGTATCACAGGAGATTAGAACTGCTGTGCTGCAAAACTGGTAGCTGATGTTGAGAAGAAAATTGTCTAGCAAGTGCTTTTGGCATGGGGAGAAGTTTAGAAAAATATCTGAACTGTAGCTAAATGAAAGGAAAAAAAGAAAAGTGTGAGGTTTTTTTTTTCCCTAGCCAGGCACTTCATGCCAGTAAACTTCAGAGGAAAGTAGAATTTTTTGCTTTGGTCATTTTCCTGTCAAATGCTGATATATTCTTATTGCCATAATTGGGAATTGCTGTCACTGTTCATGGGAGTTCTGCAGTTCCAAGTCCTGTGGAGTTAATCCTTCATATTTCAGCCCAACAACATGTTGGATTTTAGCAGGAGCCTCAAGTGATAAGCAACATCTGTGTACAGCATTGCTCAGATTCCTGATAAATGAGTTCCAGAGGCAACCTTTCATTTGTGGGACATTTCACAAAATTTGCTGCACATAAAGAATAAACTTTATGAGCCTAACTCTTCAGTGGCCTGAAAAGCTAAAGAACTGGATTCTCCACTTTGGATGATAGGACAGCCAGGACTCAGTGTGTCAAACACTGATGCACTTGAAACTTGCTTATATGGCATCTAACATGTCACATAAACTCAGCATAACTGGAGGCAATGAAACACTGGGGGATGTTCTGTTGACAGTCTGTGCCTCAGTTTCTTCTATAAAATAAGCAGCCTTTAAGATGAATCCTGGTTTGGAACTTCTCAGGACATAGAGGTGGTGATGATGATGGTGAACTGTCAAATTTTACTTGAAGGTGGTTGAATTATTTTAAGTTATACAATAAGAATGGAAATGGGGTCTTTGTGTACTTGGAACATCTCCTGCAGTATAGGAGAGTTGCTGCTGTCCCTACTTCCCAGCTAGGTCACTCCTGTCAATACCATCCAGATGTGGATGCTCAGGGTTTGTCTAAACATGGTTTTCACTGCATGGTGTTAATAGCTCTTACACTGGCTCCCAGCAGGGTCCCACCCTTGTGCTTTCACCTCCATATTTCTCCACTTTTGATACACTCCCACTGCTTTCTATTTTTGGCTGCATTCAGCTGTTTTGATTAAACAGTTTTGGGGGAATAAATCTTGCCTGCTTTCCTCATATGAGTGAGAAAAACAAACAAAAAAAAAATCAGCAAAGGAGAGACTAGAAAGTCCATCACAGAGAAACAGTGTACTTGAAAATTTCTGTCCCTGGGACTGTTTCCAGCAGCAGGGAAGGAGTGTAAATTTTGGGAAAGGTAAAACAGTGTAGGGTTAACCATTCTGGAAGTCATCTTATATTCAGATACCTGTGGTATTCAAAATTGATCGATTTAAATGGTGAGAAGCAGGAAGCTCGGGGCTCCATTTTGTTCACTGTAGGGTGTGATACAAACAACAGCACCAACATAGGTGCATTTTGGTGTGGCAAGAGGGAAGGTGAAAGAACCTGCTCTAAGATGGCATTTGTATGCTGTGCTTTTGCTTCTGTTGTCAAGTACCAGCTGATTTTTGGGCTGAGGATATGGAAGTGTTTTCCTCTTCACTGGTAAATGAAGAAGGGATGTGCCATCCATGTGCAAAGGCATAGGGATATAACCAAGCACATCCTCTTCAAAATGCAGAACACAATAGTGTCATGGTCCAAGACACTTTGTACTGAAGTCAGTGTAGGAGATAACTGCTTGGAGCCAGCATGGCCATAATCCAATCAAAATTTCATTTTTTGTCTGATTGTGTTGGCCTGAGCAAGTCAAACCTTACCCAATTTTCTGACCCAGTTCTGTTTTGTGCCTCCAGGACAAACTCTGTAGTATGCTTCTGTCTTTTCAAATACGTGTTTTTGAATATGTTTGTGTGGTTTTTGAATATGTTTGTGTGAGTTCCTGAACCGTTTCAGAGGTAGGGGAGAGCAGTATAACACTCATGAAAAAATTCTGAAAGCTTCCAGTTGGATTTTTTTTTTTTCTGCTTGTTTTACCATAGCAGAAGCAGTGTGCTCCTTCATTTGTGCTGTTGCAATGACATGGATTTAGCAGAGCTGTGCCTGAGATGTGCCAGTGTAGGTGATAGCTAAATGAGTCTTAGGAAAGCTCTTCTGCATCACTAAGGTTGGGCCTTTCATTTCAGGGTAGCTGCTCTAGTGTTGTCCTGAGTTAGGCTTTTTGAAATTGCTAAAAGATCTTTTAAAGTGGGTGTTAACAAATAGCCTGAAAGTAAATCCCATGAGTTAATGGAAAATTAATTTTTTGAAAGGTAAGAATGGTTCTTGAGGTACAGGAGTGGGTTGAAAGGGCTGAGCTCAACCCTCACCACTATTGTTGACACACAGCATTCAGCATGCAGCCCATCTTATTTGCCCATCAGCAAGATAGAAAGTGATTTTTAAATTTTTAATTTTTTTTCCCAGTTTTGTGAGGAGGCTGAGAATCTGTGGATTAACAATAGAGTTGTAGTTCAAAGGTGCCCCTCCCTATGGTGGTTTACTTATCCTGGTTTGTGTCATTCAGTTGAGAAATTTTCTTCCAGCACTTTGTTTGCCATGATACTTAACTCTGCATTGGTTGCATGAGCCAGGCTTGGTGCTTTACTTAGATGGACCACAAATATTTAATAGTTATGCTGTAGAGTAATTTTCCTCTCAGTGCTACATCTGGGGCATTAGTCAAGTAGGTTCTCCTGGCCTAAACATACTTTATGTCCTTCACTGCGAGGTCAAAGGTGTCCACAGAATTGTGTGTGTACAGAAGAGCATTTTCCCAATAACACAGGTGCCCTAAATAATGTGCCTATGCAGCAGCTAGGAGGCAAAAATTAGCAGACCAAGATTGCTGGGTTTTGTTTAATTGTCATTTGGTGTGCTGTAAGTCCACCCTACTTGTCCTAACAATATTTGGCCAGATTTTAGTGTTTTTGCCCACTAACGACCAAATTACTGTAATTTCTTGGAAAAGTGTATTGTTTATATAAATCTTGCTTACATTGTACACTTATTTTTGTGGCTATATTACAATACCAGGTTTTGCCTCCTGCATAAATCTTCAGTTTAACATCACTGGTGCCTGCTGGAAGTAATGATCTGAATCATTTCAGGTGCTCAGTAAACAGTCAAGAGAAACCATTTGGCAGTTCCTATGCTATTGCTAATTGAAAAATCACTTCACTGCTTTTTAATGCTTTAATTCATTATTAGCTTAAGAAGCCTTTATTACAGAAATGGAGAAATTGGTGTTAGCTGTGCTGCATATTCACCCCTTCTCAGAGCACAAATAATTTCACGGGTAAAAACAGCAGTGAGAGGAAGGGCAATTAAAGGAGTTATTTAAATAAACCATTTGTACTGAAGGGTTTGGCTGCCCACACCCACCCACTCTCTCTGCTGTTTGGAAATATTTGAGGAAAACACCACTCCCTTAGTAGGAACTTAAGTGTGGCTGTGGCTTTGTTTCGATTTGTTCCAATTCTGTTTTGCCACTTGGAGTGAACTTGTCATGGGCTTGTTCACAAAGTAAAAGCCTCACAGTCACTTCCCTGGTTTTATTTTTCACCAAGGCTCCAGCTATTTTACTCTCCTTGAAGATTAGGTCACTGCAGGAATGGAAGAAAGTCATGTTTGAACTGCTACTACCTCTCAGGCCAGTGTATGTGCTGGCTTCAATTACCATCTCCAAGAAAGGTGAAAGTACCCCAATTTGAGGGATACTTAATCATATGTCAAAAGTGCCAGAAGAGGTGTAGTTATCTTCTGAGCTATGTAAATGTCATGCTGAAATGAAAGCACAGAAAGGTGAAATGAACGTTGTCTTTTTCTAAAGGCAATCTGAAGTGCCTTCCTTGCCTTTTTGAAAGGGAGTGGATGGTGGATATAATGGAGGGCACGTGGGAGGTGCAGCTGCAATCCCTCCTGCCTTCTCAGAGGTGTGTTGCACTTGTTTCCCAAGTGAGCACTCTGCTATGTATTTATAGAAACCCTGTTTTTCAGAGGAGCAGTTGTTGCAGCTGTATGCAAAATATTGAATTTTAAATCAACAGTTGAGAAAAAGAAACGTGGATTAATAATACAGCAGTTCACATATTCTCTCCCTTGCATGATGTTGTCCTTGTTGACGCTGGAAGGTGACCTCTTTTCCTGAAATAAAATTGGAAAATCAGAGGTAACCACCCCAAAAGTTCCCACAAAGAACTGATGTTAGGGAAAGCTTTCCTAAAGCTGAGCTGTATTGAGCTGTGGAATGACAGAGTAGTCTCAAGGGGATGAGGCTGCAGGGGACAGATTCAGAGTGAGCAGAAAGTTAGATAGTCTAAATAGGTGTCTTCAGTGTCTCTAATCTCAGTTTATGCTGAAAGAGCTTATTATTTAGATGTTCATAATGAATTAGATAAATAGCAAAATAATTAACAAAGTAGACAAATCGTTGTTGCAGGGCTTAGAGCTGATTCCATTTCAGTGAATCAAGGTAGCTCATTTTATCTTTAGCTGTGCTGAAGCAGAAGGGATTTTTTTTTTTCCCCCCTTTTTCTATTTGTGGTGTTTATTCATTAAAATGTATCGTGGCTTGCAGTGGAAGGACAGCACGATCATTTGCTTCCTTTAGAAGGGGAATGTTAGAGCCTGTGACTCACATGGAACTTCTGAAATTCCTTTCTTGGTTTTCTTAAATGCCAAAACATTCTCAGGTTCTTTCATACAGTAGCAGAGATCATAAATTCATCAAAAGTTTATATATGACTTACTGTCTAATTAGATTATTACTGTCTGCAACAGTTTTCCAGGTGCTCTTAGAGTGCACATCTATATCTTAATTTTTGCCAGTCTCTGAGCTGATACTTCTTTTCCCTCAATTAGTTTTTAGGCCTGAGACCGAGCTTCTTATGCTGGAGTCTTCTGCTAACCTCTGGTCAGCTATAAGGACTTCAAATGTCACACATGGTGACTGGATCCTAAACTGGAAATCATTCATGCTGGGACTTCTGCCAGTATCCTGGTGTCTTTTCCTGATCAGTGTGGATTTTGGCTTAACCAAACCTACAAGTCTCTTTGTATGCATGGCTTTTGTGATTCTTACTCAGTACCGATAATTTTAAAAGACTTGCAAGCTTTAGCTTTCATTCCTTTATTCCTTTCTTTCCACATGTTCTTTCCTTTCTACCTCTCTCAGTGAAAAAGATTAGCAGTTACCAATTGTAAACCCCTGAGCTCAATTCTACAGGTTTTCTCTTTATCTCTTGCAGTACAACATCCTACCTGTGCAAGACTCAACGTATTTTCTGAGAAAATGCTAGGGTAATTCTGATTACTGGAAAAGCTGTAATGAGGTTGAGTTTCTGATACTGAAGGTATGTTACAGAAGCAAACTGTCCCTCTTTTTTTAGATAGCAAAGGGAAAAACACTGAGGGTGTTGGCTGTGACTGCACAGACCAGTACTGGGAGTGGATGCTCTCTATGTGATCAAAGTTTGGTTTGGCTTTCTTTTTAAAGGTGTTACCAGAGATACAAAATAAAGCTGTAGTTGTGTGAAGCCTGTCTTGGGAGAATGTTATTAGTAAATCCCTAGCTGTGAATTGTTTTCCAACAGTGTTAAATCAGATCAATCAGGCAGTTTTATTTCCCTGTCTTCTTTTGCATTGTATATGTGCATGTTCATCTGACCTTTCCTTATTAAAACAGTCCAGCCATTTGGTACTTTGCATTCCCTGGTCATCCAGCTGGTTTTCTTGCTAAAATTATTACCTCCCACTGTTTCCAGGACACCTCAGAGATCTGGAATGGTAACTGAATAGGAAAAACACTTTTGTCATTTATTGTTGTGGATTGCTCCATCAGGAGGCAAATTTCAATTCAATCAAATTTCAGGAAGCAGCATTAGTACCCTCCCTAATGCTGCTTCTTGACTGATTTTTTTTCTTTGTACTTAGTATTTTCTGTGTTTTAAATATCAAACGGTCAAAGGTTTTCTGCATATTCTCCTGAATTCATATTGCAAGTTCTTATCCTAAAGAAAATACCCTGTGAATTTGGGACAGAAAAGCTGTTCTGGTCTGTGTAGACTATTCCAGTGTAAAATTGATCCATTACAGTTGTTCTTGCATGGGTTTTATTATTATTAAAAGTGACTTCATTCCAGAGTAATTGCACTGCATTACGAGTGGTTCAGTTTTATTTCAGAAGAGCATTGTTTTTCTGTCAGGATAGAGTATTTGCATTAGGAGTTGCTCTGAGAAGCTATAACTGTGTCTTTCCTACAGTCAGCCTCCAGGTAATGTACAACTACAAAAGACATCAAGAACTCATCTGACAACCTGTGCTGTAAAAGCAAAAGTTGGAGTCAGAAACTTTGAGAATTTTTGGTTTATATATATATCTTGTAAGAAGTCTCTAGCACTCTTTGTCTGGGGACATCTTTGCAGGAAGTTCTTTTAACTCTGTCTTGAAAAACCTCAACAGTATTTTCTTCTTCAAGAGCAGAGACACAAATCTAAATCAAATGGCTTGGTTCCCCTGACTGCACAAAATGTGGATTTATGGATAAATTAAAAAGTAACTGTGGCTTTTTCCCTTTTCACCAATCCCTAATTGGTATTTCCCTCTCCCTTTGTCAAATTCTTTCATGTTATGGCACTTGAGATGTTACAGCTTCTCAGGGCCTGCTCAACCTCCTCTGAAATACCTTAAGAGCCAGAGCTGTCTGAGCTGGCTCTTAGTGAAGTGTGTGTGTGTTGCTTATGTTGCTGGTTGCCTTTTCAGGTAGGTTAAGCCATTCCCAGAGCTGCACTGCAGATATGAAAGAACAAATGTGACATCTTTCAAAGGACTGGGTGGGAGTCATGGTGGATGTCTCTGCATGCACAGCCTCCTTTGGCATGGACCTCGTGTGAGTCCTCACTTGCTCCTTGGTGTCTGCTCCTAGGGCTGAGGCTGGAAGTACAAATCACATCTTCCCATTTTTTCACCTGCTCTGAGTTTTATAAAATCCAGTGAAAATGATCTTTACAAACTAATTCACTATATAATGGTCACCATGTATGACAGAAGACAAGATTTGATCTGACATGCACTTTGTGTACTTAATATTGTACCTCCTAATCCATGTTTCTTGCTTAAAGTTTTTGACTCCCCAGCTATTGTGCTGATGCAGAAAAATATTGCAATTTTTAAATATCTTTGTCTGGATTTTACATCATTGTTTTTTTTTTCTTCAAGGCAAGCAATGCAGAAACAGAGGAAAGCCTAAGAGCTATCTATATTTGATTTGCTTGGAAATGAATCATTAATGTCTTCCAGGTGGACAACAAATGTGTTATGAAGTCTTTTTCATGTCTGCATGCAGGGTAGTGAACCAAAACAAAAGGAATTGTGTGGAAAAGATCCCCTCAAGCCTGAATCCTTGAAGAGCAAATGGGTGTCTCTAGGAACAGCTCAGTCTGTACACAAGGGGTTTACTGAGGTTCTACTTATGTGATGTTGTGGGTACTGCTGCTTCAAATCCTCTGTGTAGGCTTATGCTGTATCAGAGTGGCTGGAAATGGAACATTTATCTTTTTTGTTGTCATATGTTTTTTACGAACCTCTGAAAGAGAAATACCTCCTCCTACATGAAATGTCAAAGGATTTGATCATTGGAGAGGGCAGATACTCTGAATTAAAGAGGAGCAGTTCATAGCTTTTAGAGATTTGCCATCTCTCAGACAGATGAAGTGCTGTACCACCTAGTTCCATGTGGCACATTGCAAATCTTTCAGAAACAACTCTCCCAGACAGGAGAAATCTTCCCACCTTTTTTATTTGCTGCATTCCTAACCACTTCATTGTGTTTTAATGTTTTGCACTGACCACTTCAAAAGTCTTATTTGTCACATGCCCAGTATAAAATGAAAATATGTTTGCTAGACAGGTAGTGTAGATTCTGTTGACTGTTATTTGCAGCTTGCTTCATGGCAAGTGTTATTCTGAATGAGGGTAGCTTTAATTTTTATTTTTTTTTTTTTTGAGTTATCAAGTACTTGTAAATAAATGATTATAAGCAAGGTTTCTGATACAGGAATGTGATTTCTAAGCCTCTCTAGAGGACTTTCTGTTTCTTACCAGCATGACCTGGTGACAACTTGGCCTGTAGGAATCTAGTTTTGAACACGTTACAATCGCACCTATGTGTATTAAAAATGTTTTAAATGTATTAAAAATGTGTGCTCTGCTTTAACAATTTCCTTGAGCAGAATTGGCTTGTTGAAGTTCTGCAGCTAAGCTGTTTTCAGTTTTATTTTCTTGAGGTCTTAAGGATGGGGTTATGGCTGCATTTAAGACCTTTCTGATGTGAGAGCACTTTCTGTCTACACAATAGTAAAACAGGTCCATGGGCATGTTCAGCTTGCAGCAGCCAGTGTGTTGTACTGATATGGTAGTAAAACCTTGGAACAGAGTGTTTTAATTTATCTGGGACAGTGTTTTTCTGCTATAGATGTGGACTTTAGAGTATGTCTGAAAGGGATCAGGGGCAGCTATCTTTCTGTCACAGATGCAGCTGCTGTAGTCTGAGTTGACCACTGGGTGTGGTAATTACAGTTGTTGCCCTTCAAGTCTCTGAATTAGACTGAGTGGGTAATGTGGAGGTGAAGGAATGCTGAAATTAGAGATCTGAATGAAATAAACATCAAAGGCCTCTGAATCTTTTAGACAGCCTGATGTAAAGGGTATTGTCCTCCCTTAATCTGACAGAGATGGCTGGGCTGTGTATACTATGTAGGTGCATGCAGGGGGCTTGGGAGAGGTGGTATCACAGTGGAGGAAGAATATTGTGGTGAGTGATTTGTCTTCAAGGTGAGAATGCACAAACTGTGCTAGCAACCTTTACAAGAGAATGGTTGTAGGGCTGCTCTTCCTCCTCTGCTACTATGGTCTGAGCATATACAGAAAGGCTGACAAAGGATGATTACTATACCAGGAACAAGCAGAGGTGTGGGCCTGCCAGCTGACATTGATGTGTGTTGAATAAAGTCCCTCAATGAGATTGATAACATTAGAAAAATGATGTCACTGTGCAGACTTGTGCCAGGTGTAGTCACAATCCAAAAATACCTCTCCTGTACTGAAGAGAGGGAGGAGGAGCAGAGGACATGGTGTATGTAAAAATCAGTTCAGTAGTAGTGGTACCAGCTGCTGGGTTGGTGTAAAGAGTGCAAGTGTGTGAAAGAAATGCCAGGGTTACTGCAGATAATGGACCAGTAGATCACCCAGTGGCTTCATCTGTAGAATGAATCAATGGCATCTTGTGTCTCAGGTGAGGTTTTTTGTCTATTTTTGTTGTTGTTGTTAGTTTTAAAGTGATTATGGTTGGAGATTTTAAATGCACTTTTTTTGACTTCTGCGTAGATGGAACACATTGAATCTGATGGAAAAAGCTTTTTTTTTTTTTAATTGACTGTAAAGCCCTGATGAGCTTCCTGGGTAGTCACCACAACTGACACCTTTCAGGAATATTGGGTGGGCTGCAGTCTTAGGAAACAGCAGAGCATACGGGGAATCAATTAACTCAGTAGATATTAATTATTAAACACTTTTCCTCTGGAGAAAATCTTTCAGCACATCCTCTGTTTGGCCCAAGATTGCATGCATGCATGAATGGGTAGTGAACATGCTTTACTGAATTGTCACTTGTTATTTTCTTGTTGTACTGGGGACTGCCCCCTCTAAAGTACTGCTGCCAGGCTTTTAGAAAAGCAGACTACAGTTCCTGCTTAGGCTGTCTCTTAGCCACCAGCATTCTCACATGTAACTGATGTCAACACATGCCAATTTTTCACCATTGCCCTGTGGAGTGCTTAGCTGAGTCTGGCCAGCTCCTGGCAGTCTATGGTGTCTTTGTTTTGAGCAGCACACTTCATCAGTGCTGTGCATGGGGAATTATCCACTCTGAATATAGCTATTTTGTGTATTGAAGCATATACAGACACTTTCAAAAAAGGGCTGTTGCATGAATGGGTAGCATATTATCAGTGCCTTCCTCTTCATATGGAACAGCTTTGTTTGTGTCTGTATGTGGTACTGCACTAACTTGAATGCTGTAGACTGGATAGTTAATAGACACTGCAGAACAGTCTAGCTGAATTTAGCCTTTACTTGATTTATCAGCTTTTAGAAAGAAGTTTGTTTGTCTGTCATCAAGATCATAGCTCCAAAAGAGACAATAATAAACCCGTGCTTGTGTTGTAGTATAGTGATGGGTGGTAAAGTTCTTCAAATCTCTCCATCTGATCTGGACAGTGAATTAGTTCTCTTATGAATCTTTGATCGTAGTAGCAAGATATAAGTGGTTAACAAAAGGTATTTGCTACTGACCATTTGAACTTTCTTCACTGCTGAAACTTAAAATGCTGCTTAATGCTATAGGCAGGGGATTTCACTAATGATTTCTTCTATTATGGTGTTGCAGCAGGTGTGAAGGTAATACTCTTGAAGCAGGTCAACCCAGTGATTTGTTCTAAAGTTTTGGGTTTTTTTTAACTGTGTAAAACTCCATTAAGCTAATTATATGGATTTGTATTCTTACTTCCTGCTGAGTATAAAGATAGAAACCTTTTATTGGAATGCAAATGGCCTGTGATAGAAAATCACCTTCATTGCAAAAGATGTCAGTGTTTCAGAATTGGCAGTGTGATGAGATGTGACCTTACTGGTAGAGGACTGAGCCAGAAATGCTGAAGTTAGTGTCTCCCTTTATGGTTTCTTGGGTTCTTCTCATTACATGAGTACATCTCATCATTGAAAAACGGTCTAATTTCTTGTGGTGTATGTGCAACTATATGAAAAAGGAGAAATTTCTTCATGAAAGCTTGCAGAGAATACAGAGCCTTATCTGATGATCTCACTTCATTGGACAAGTGACTGTTGTAAGGTGTGTTTATGATGAGAAAACAATTCGATCAATTGTCTTTTAAAAGCAGTAAAATTGTCTGATACTTGACATTTAAATGTCCTATCTGAACTTAACAAAGGATATAGTGAAGTGCCTCATCAGTGCTTGATTGCTGTACATATTTATGTGGCTTTTTCTGCCAGCTTTGCTTTGGGGATTTTCAAAACATCATTAGTGTGGGACAACCTGACCTTGTCTTGCAGATGAAATTAATTGTGAATATGACTTCTTTTCTGTACTGTTAATGCCTGGCAGAATGGATGAAGGCAGTGGGGCTGGACACAAGTACTGTATGAAGAGGTGTATTGCCCAGTTGTGTAGCCTTGTCTCATCCCTTCCCCAGCTACCTTCTGAAGTTGTGCCACTGGTAGAATCACAGCTGCTCACAATGGGTCAGAGAAAGTAGAGACCTCCCAGTTTAGATGTCTCATCTAAAAAGCAGCAGGTATCTGGGTTGGAGAAGGACTTGTCAAAAAGTTTGAGATTTTTGAGATTAATTAGTTGAGAAGAAAGTATCTGTTACTGGTGTTGGAATATATGTGGTCATTGATAAATAAGTATGATACAACAGCTGCCACATGTCCTGTTTCCTCTTCCAAAAAAAAAAGCTGAGTATACCTATAACTAGGGAATAGTAAATAAGAAATTGATTATTCCAGAATGTGATTCAATGCTCTAAGCTATGCTATATAGTATGCAGTTACCTCTGGGTAACTGCATGTGCCTTTCACTTTTCAATGAAGTACCCTAGTACAATTTATATTTAATGGCTTAACGAGTATGGTCTGTGAGTATAGTCAAATGTCACCCATCAAAATGTTGCCAGCCTTTTCCAGACACATGCATAACTTTTTCTACTTGGTACTTGCAGCTTATATCCTTATCAGGGAAAATTATTAATCCCTGATGAGTACAACTGAAAATGATATGTGAAGTCAGCAGAAATCTTTCTACCAGTGAGCTGGCAGGGCATGTTTATAACGCAGCAAACTGCAGTGCTTTGCAAAATATTAGGGATCCAAAAGCACAATGGATTATGTCTACAGGGTTTACAAAGCTAGGATTAAGAATAGCTGTAACATCTACTGCTGAGGGTATACAGAACCCATTATCCAGTATATTTTCTGGGCTTCCAAACACACTTTAGATGTATTCAAAGAGCCTGTTATAATATGTTGGGTTGCTTTTGTTAAGTGAATTATACAGTTATCCTTAAGTTTCCTTTAATTTTCTAAATGGAGCTGTGGTGCATTTAAATTTCTTGAGAGAAAAAAAGAATTGAATTTTTTTTTCTGTAATCAGAGTTGATGATGATTTCTTATTCAGAAGATACAATTTCTCTGTGTGTGAACTAATAAATAGTGGGAAGCTTTAAATAGTGGTGTGTTTGGTCACTGTTGACATGGATAATTGAATTAAGTGTAGAAGCAGACTGCATTTCCACCTGTGGTATGTGAAGTGTTCATTGGTGTTAAAGAGAATTTGCTGTTTAGGATGGATATCTTTGTCTTCCACCCAAATTGTTACATTTGCTCTCCCTGACTTGCTAACTGTCATCCCTTCTAAACAAGATTTATTAATTTGGCTCTATCTTCGTGTTGTTCTTGCACTTCCCTGGTATTTGTGGCTTTAGGGCAGTGTTCTTTCCATCCTGAGCTTATGTGTGAAGATGCAGTCAGACAGCCTGCTGGGAGCCTGAAAATGGTGTGGCTGACAGGAGAGCTTTTAGTGTGGGAGATGGGTTGTGATACATCTGGAATTGTGCTCTCTGAGCCAATTTCAAAATTACTCTTTCTGTCCTTTCCTAAATGAATTGTGCTAAATGCACAGGCTGGTATGGAACAGTTGACACCCAGCTGGTACATCCTGAATGTATGTAGAAGTATCAGTAAGTCACAAGCAAAGCATTATATATAATGTTACTTGTGAGTGTTGTGTAAAATTGAATGCTGGGCTTCTGGTCAGGTTTCTTGTATTATAATATCTTCCCTGTCAGTAAGTAACAGAGCAAGATACACATCTAATGAGAGCCTAGCCACAAATACAGAGTCCAGGCAAACCACATAAAAAGCCAAAGAATGACATTGCATTGTTTGGAAAGCCTTAAAAAAATCTTAATATACTGCCATCTGTGAAAAGAGCTACTATTTGTCAAAAGATATATATGGTGAACTAAAGTACTGTTAATGTGATAAAACTAAAGACTGAAATATTTCTCTCATGCCTGCCCCCTCATCCCCTTTTACTACTACTTTTTTCTTTTTTCACATGAAAGCCAGTGACTTGCCTTTCACATGATACTTGCTATTTGCATGTATGGATTCTTGCTGTTCTCATTTTTCCCTGTTCTCTCCTCTCCCTTTTCCCTGCCACGCTTCTGTTTTGTTGTTGGTTTTTGGGTTTTTTTCCCTCCCTAGATAGACTCATGCATTTTGTAGTGCTTTTCTCCTCTGCTCATCTTTTCACAGTCTGCTTCTGGCTCCTAGCATTGCTTTTGCACCTTCTCTCTGCCAAACTTAGTCTCTATACTTTATCTGTTGATAACTATTGTACTGCCTGGTTTAACAAGTTGAGCTATGGAGTATTACTGATTTCTGTCAGACTGTTCTTGGATGTCTTGATTTGTTAAGAAAATCATTATGAATGATCTGCTAGTCCAGCAAACCTGACTTCTGTCCTGCAGTGCCTTTTGGAGGTATTTTTGTGCTGCTGAGGACATTTCCAGTGCTGTGCTCAGGCTGTCCTGGAGGCAGGAGCAGCGTTTATGGCAGGTTGTTCATCACTGGTGTGGGCCTCATGCTTCTGAATTTGTTCTGATTGAGTCTGTCCAACTGTTCAAAAAAAGGTGCGTGGGATGACTGACTGTTTATTCTTTGTGAAGAGCTGGAAGAAAAACAAAACAACTTCATTTGAACTCTGAGAAAGACAGCTGTGTGTATAGATGATACGAGGACTGCAAATACATTACAAAGAACTTTGTTCTTCTAATGCACTTTGGAAAGCTTCACTGGAAGAACCAGTTTATTTCTGCCAAAATTTTAGTAATGGAGGTGTGTGTTAATGGAATCAGTTCCTCTTATATAAAGGAAAGAAGGCAAGGCTGGGTACCTGGATGCTGTATATTCTGCCAGAAGAGATAAATATGATATCCTGTGTAATGTTAACTAACACAGAGCCTAACACAGGAGGTGGTTTGCATGAAAGCAAGGTAGTCACTGCTGCCAGCCTGGTAGGGAATTCCCTTGGTAGGGAATTTAGGTACTTTGAAGAGTTCTGGCTCGGGTCTGAGCAAGCTGGCTAGAAGTTTACTAACACACTGTATCCTGTTTGCAGCCTCAGCTTGGCAGGGCTCCTCTGGAAAAATCAGAGATTCCCTTTCCTGGCAAAACACAACAAGGAGTGGGAGTGAAACGCAGCTGTCCTATCCCTGAGTTGATACAGCAGCCTTGCAGCTTGTCTTACCAACTGTAGGGAAGCATACTATTAAAAAAATGAATCTTGTTTTCTGCCTGATGCTCACTAACAGCAAGTCCTTAATTTCATCCTGTATCATCCTTGTTGTTATCTCTGTTAATTTGATTGAGAAAAGGCTCCCTGAAAAGCCCTCTGAGAACCTGTTTGAAAGTGACTTGGATTATTGGCTCTAGGGCTGCATCTTGTCTTAACCTTTATCATATTTGAATTCCATTGTGAAGTGCCAACAAACACACACCAGAAATAATAATAAGGTCCTATGTAAATAATCGTGTGATTGGTAAATGTGATTGTATTTTACAATTCAAATGCTTTAATCCAGAAGTGCTGACTGTATATACAGTGCCAATAGGAGTGATCATACAAAGATGCATATTTCCAGCAAGCCTGGGGAATATTAGCCAGAACTGATGTAAAATGAAACAAGCCAAATGTTGGAATAAGAAATTGAGAGCTCTTTTACTTTTCTAGTGAGATATTTAATTCCAAGCAAGTCACTTCCACCTTAACTTAAATTGCTTTTCTGAGATAAATGCTCATCACCCAGTAATAACAGTCCTTGCAAAATTGTCAGACTGTGGATGCTTAGTATTCTGTGCATTGAATGGACCTGGTGGTTTCCCTTGAATTCTCTAGGTGACAGTGCCTCATCTCTTCTTTTTTCCCCCTTTTCTTTCAGTCACTTTGTGAGCATGCTCATGAGCACCTCTACACTATCAGATTTCTAATAAATAAACATGTTTCTTAAAAATAAATAGGCCCAACCTGTTACATGGTGATGAAAACTTTAGCATTTAAGTTTTTCTTACTTGTGCCACTTAGACTTGCTGTCCGAAAATTAAAACAAAATGTGTGTGTCTTGTCAGCACTCAGCTCCCTGACACTGGAACTAGTTAAACCTTTAGCTGTGAGACTGAAGGGCTCTCTATTGACTTTCATTATACCTTTAGGCACTTGAACTGTAATCAAATTGCTCATTGACCTTTTTGATGTGAAAAGCTTGGATCACATGGATGGATGAGACACCTTTCTGACCCTCCTCTTACAGCTGCTCAGTGTTCTGAGCCCACTGCAGTTTATCCACATCCTTCCACAGCTGTGGATGCAAGAGCTGAACAGTTTGTCCTAGCAGTCACCATGAGCATGCCAAGTAGAGATGATGAAGTGTTCTTACTCAGCATTTTTCCTAATAACCAAGTGCTCTCTTTCATCTTTCTTCTTTTGTCTTCTCTTTTTAAGGCATATTGCTAGTTTAAAGCTGGCCTAGAAAGTCTACCTGCTGTTTTACAGTGTATGTGAGGTCTGTCCATGTGCAAGTAGTGGTTGTAAGCTCAATTTTATGAAATAAACAGAGAATGTGTGAAGTAAACGGAGTACTGTGGGGAAATGGCTATTTATGAACTCTCTTGAGTTGCTGAAATAGCACAGTAACTGGATTGCACTTGGGAAAATTGTCTTTTTGCTGGGATCTCTTCCATTTGGAAGATTTACAGCAGATGGAGTGGCCTCTGGCTTTGTTGGCTTGTTTGTGTCTTTTGGTGTTCAAGTGAACTTGTAGTCATCCAGAGACCTCCCGCACTGTTTCTTTCCTGCTGTCACATTTTTGCTCTCTGGGGTTCCATAACATTGAGATCCAGGCTTCTGTTCAGGGCTGTTCACACGTTTCCTGTGATGCTTGGTTTAAACCCTGGCTTTGGTGTGGGGCTGGGAGAGAAAGGGGTGAGATGCAGAGGAAGCAGTTAAATGTGATTTAACAGGGATAATCTCTTGGGGAGCTGTTTGGACTGAAGCTGTTCTTCTGTCTTGGTGCCAGGCAAACCTCCCTTGGTGCTTAATAGTGGGAGACATTGGCAAGCACATTCCTTATGAGATGAGTGATTAGATTTGTTGTCAATCAGTTTGTATGCCCTAGAAAAAGGCATAATTTATTTAAGAAGTGGCTTTCTTAGAGTTCAGGTTTAAAAATTCATCAGTGATCCATTTGTTCTGTCTCCCTCAAGATTATAATATTTTTATTTTTTTCTTTTTGTGTTGTGGCAGTGTGTTTTGCCACAGAAAAATCCAGTTCAGATCTACAGGCAAGGCTGTGGGTGGATGAAGAGATTAGTTAAGCTTAACACTGATCTGATATGGCTATTAGGACACCCAAATAATGTTCCAGTCTTGGTCGCAATTCAAAGACTGCAGAGGTGGTTTACATCTGTCTTGAAGTTAATAAAGCAATTCTCTAAGGTAGTTTTGTAACATTGCAAGTAGGCGTGGATGTACTCACATAGGCCTGACAGGCTGGGTCTGGCAGATTTTGGCTTAATGCAGTAGTGATGTGTTTACAGGGCTGGGGTAGAGGCTGGGACACATGGACTGCATAAAGAAACTTGCTGCTGTATTCTGCCAAACTGACAGTTCTTTTTTTTGTTCTAGATGAAGGACCTAGCTTGTACTTCTGACTTCTATGTGCATGTAAGTTTGTGGACTTGATAATTAGTAATGCATACATCAGTTTAATTTATGACCCAAACTCTGTGGGACCAGGGAGAAATGAAAGAATGCCTGTCTTGCAGAAAGGAATGTACAAATGAGTCATCCCACACCACCCTTAACACCAGCATTGTAGAGGCAGCAGGTGGAGATGAAGGAAAAAGCTTACTGGGAAATTGTAGTCCATGATGTAACCCCATCCCACTAAAAATTTAGCCTTGGTTAGTTCATCTGAAATATGAACTAAGGGGAAGCAAGTTGGATCTGTTCTGGGTTTGGTCAAAGACTAGGCATGCAGATTTGCATTGTGTTTGTCTTTGGGAGGTAGTTTGGCAAATTGCAGTGAACTCTCTGTACAAATCTCGGGGAGAAATAGTCATTTCCTGCTCATTTGATATGGCTTCCTAAGGGGGAAACTTTTCAGATAAACACTGGGCATTCTGTTGACAGCTAAGAGAAATAGGGCTAGCCCTAACACTGTGTGTGCCAAGTGTTCTTTACTTTCTTTTTTTTTTTTTTTCGTCCTTTATAATTTTTGTATTAAACATAATGGCTTATGCTTCTATATTACTACTTGATCTTGCTGAATCACTGAGGGAGAAAAAGGCCTCGTGGCTAAGGGACTGAATGATACACTGTGATAACCTTGTCCAGTTCTGCTTTCTGCCACAGACTTCTTATATTTGGGCTCTTGAGTCCTGGATTCATCCCCCAGCTTTAATGCTTTCTTGAGGAGCTTGATGTCATTTCTCTGCAGAATCGTTCAAGAGATGGAGGTGTCCAAGGATGTGATTTAGTCTGCAAGATTGGAACTAATCTCTGAAGCTTCTATTCTTCTTTTTGACTAAAGAGGAAGAATTAAGTTGTTGTGCTTTTACATACTTCTCTAAGCTACCTAAAGATAGGTGAATTTGAACCTCTAATGCATCCATTATCCTGCCTGGAAGATGTGTGTCCCCAGTATTCTGTCCTAGGAGATGCTTAGGCCAGAAGACTGCTCTATCATATTGCAGCAGTTTTGTCCTTTTGCAGTACAAAAGCTACTACTAGTGACTATTTTGTTCTCAAGATCAATGGGCATACATGATTTGCTGAGCATTAATTTTAGTGTAGTGGGCCTGATTAACAGGTAAGTTTTAAGTATATATTATCACATCTGTTGGAAGCTGACCGAGGCGTAATGTCTTGACATGTTTGGTTAACACCCACTCAATCTGAAAAGCAGGGCAAGGCAATACAGAGCCCTGAGAAATGTCTTGCTTGTCAAAGTGACAAATTGCCCTTTCTGATTCAGTGGACCAGCTTGCATGGCAGAGCTAAGTAGCAACTGGAGAATGGAGAGGAGAGCATGGGAAAAATACCCTATTTGTTTAGGCCTTCCCTGTATTTTTTGTTGTTTGTTGCCCTGAGTTGAAGCTCTTTGTTTTCCTTCATCTGAAACAACAGCAGGTTGAGAGGAGCAAAGCCTCTGGGGTTCAGCCTCTCCCACTTCTCCTTCTTATAAACTGTTTACAATCTCCTTCAGTTTTCTAGCTTTGTATGGAGAAGTTCAGTGGGTCAGCTTTCCCTTTAGCTTCATCCATCATTCCAGTCAATTAGAAATAGTTGAGGGCCAATTGCCCGGCCTTCCATTAACTGAGACACTTCAGATTGTTTAAAATAGCATAAAAGGCCTCTTTGTTGACCGTTGGGCAAGCACTGTAGATTTCCCTCCTGATGGGCACTTACCGCGTGGCTGAACAGAACCCCAGTGTGTTTTGCCATACTCAAGGGATGAATATTACTACTACAGGCCTTGTCTGGGTTTTGATTCCTTCTCCTTCACCTCTGCCTCTTGCTTTCCCTGAAAGGTGTGATGCCTTCAAATGGTGAATTACCATGCCTGCTTGCAAAAAAAAAAAAAAAAAAAAAGCGCTGTTCTTTGTGGCTTTTCAAAATCTCTGTAGTTGAGGGGTTTTTTCAGTTGCTGAACTGTTCCTTTTTAACCTTGGTGCTTTAAAAACTCTTGGCATTATTTGTTAGTTGCTTGTCGTGTGTGTTTCTAAAGGACAAGGGAAGTGTGTAAGGGTTCAGGAAACAGTTAGTGCATTGTGGTGTGTGGCTGAGTTCATTCTGGTACCCCATGCCAGGACAGCCTTACTTTCATTTAGGGATGACGTTTTCCTTATGTTCTGAAATGACCAACAGTAGGGTAGAACTTGTCTGAGAGGCTCTAACAGAGAGCTTGAAGTTTGCCCTAAGTTAAGGTGTTTGGGTTCACACTGAAGTGAGCTGAATCTGTTGTCTGTGTATATATCATGTGTATAAAAAACATATTTTATTTCATGTGACATAAGCCAGAGAAATAGTCTTACTACATGGAGATCAGTGTATCTGCAGCAAAGTAGATATTTATGCAATCCTATCTTAAAATCATTATCTTACAAACCCTTTTTCCAGCATTATACACTACCTAGGCTTCAGTATGGGCTGGTCCATGTGCTTTTCATTGTTCCAGAGCTATTTTGACTGAACGTGTCATCACTTGATCACCTCTGTAGCAATGTTTCAGCTGGTTGTGTAGAGTCTGGATAGGTGTGACTTGGTGCTGAAGACCTGAACCTTGCTGCATTTTTTGAACTGAAGAGGAGCATGTGGCTGTCCTTGAACATAAAGCTCCAAGGTTCTTCCAGAAGGTGCTTTACCTCCCAGTAGTGCATATACTGCTGTATGTGAGGGCTTACCTCTTTCTCACCATTCCTGTAACACAATCTTAATAGAGTAAGACAGTCTCCTATATGGCTGTCTCTCAGATGATACAGGCTCAGTGATGTGTGTGTGCTGGTTACCTTGGATTCCAGCTGTTGCACTACTGAGATCTAGAGAAAGCTCTCAGAACAAATCCAAGACAGGGAGCACAGCAGGGATCTGCAGGCTGTGATGAAAGAAAGTGGGCTCTGGCAAGACAGGAGGATGTGATGGTAATCAGATTTGAGAGTCTGCAGCTGCTGGGGAGCTGCATCTTGTATTGGAGAAAGATCTGCCACAAATACAGTTTCATTAAAAAAAAAGTTCAACAACCTCCACCCGTGTTTTTTCTTCCTTGTTGTTGTCCCATGGGGATTCCAGTCTGCTGCAGATCTCAAGATAGACTTTTTTAATTGATATTTTATTGCTCCTGCATACTTCTCTTTTATGTCTTCCTTTCTCCTCCTCATACCTTCAGCAAATAACAGCTTGAGGACACAACTGAGCTGGAAGCACAGGCCAAACTGGAAGAAGACCAGTTGTACAGAATGTCAGTCTGAGACTTGACTGACAAAACTGATGCTTGTCTGCTTTGTACTTATAAATAATCTCATGCTTCACAGGGACTGGAGCTTTTAGTAAGTAATTTAAACAAAGACTAGTAGGAGGTGGAAGAATCCACATTTAATTCAATTAACATTGTTGTCCAATGCCATTAATTCTGCCAAGACTTGTCCTGTGTTTCACAGGAGTTGATACACTCGAGCTTTGTCTGTGCTGGGGTTGGCTGAGGACAAGTATGTCCACTGGTGTAGAATCAGCCTTTGTGCTTTGCAAAAAACCTTCAAATTTGGAATTTGACAGTAGCCTGGAGTAAACAGTAGCCTAAGTAGTTTGCATTGCAATCTGCTGAACAAAGGGTATCCGGGAGAATGATGATTTGATGTACATGTTTTCAGTGTTTTTGAAGAGTGGCTGTTTTAGTGGAAGTAATAATCTCCTGCAATCTTATATTCTTTCCAGACTCTTTCAAATTGTTTCATAGGCAGAAAATAAAGAACATTGTTTACTGTTGTAAAATAGGATGTCTGAACCTCCTGGGGGAGGTTATTCTTTTATTAAAAAAAGATATAAAATAGCTGCTTTGGTGGAAGTATGACTCTAGGAATTGAAATGGTGATGATTACAGAAGCCGTAGTGTTCTAATGCAAAATAAGCCCTAGGAGATATGTGCTCTAAATGGTAAATCACTCTGTTTTTTAACAAAACAAGAATTACTGTTATTTTATGATTCTTGCTTATTTTACAAGGTCTTTAGCTGTTTCATCTGCACTTAACTTTTACAGACCAGGGATAAATTGATTGTTGTTTTGCTTTTTAAATAGCTTGGCTTTTATAAAGCATGCTGGAGATGCAAGCACAGATCAACATGATAGGATTCATTTGGTACTCAAATAAGCTGGGAAAAAAGCCATGACTACTGACACCCTAGTCAATAACTGGATTGGAATCTCTTCTGGTAACTTGATGTTGGTTTATAATCTTCATGGAAAAAGAGCTAAAAATTATTATTTGAAAGGGACCTTGTGGGTAATGCTTAGCAATTTGGTGTGTGTGTGTGGGGGTTACATCACCTTGAAATGTGTGTGTGTGTTGTAAGAGAATCACTGCCATTTTAGTTTGGCTGAGGGATCCCTCAGGACCCAGAGTGCACTGACAGAATTCAGTGGCTCAGACAAGCTGCATGTGGGGCTTCCACCCAGAGACCCAGGAATTCTAGTTAAGCTCAGTTCTGGGCCCTTCTTCAAAGGGAGGATTCCTGAAGAAGAAGGAAGCCAACCTGCGGGACCTGTCATGGATTCTAATGGTCCCTCATTGAAGAGAACTGGAAAAAATCTCCCTTTAGATTTGGTTTCCAGATACTCAGATGATCACAGTGATTGTGCCCTGACATGGCAGATACCTCTTGTTTGACAGTAGAGGAAGGGCCACAGGATCCTGGACAGTGTGGTGGGTCAAGAGGAATTTTCTGCTTGCTTTTGCTTTGAAAGCCTCAGCAAGGTAAACAAAGAAGTGTGTGTTGTTTTAAACTGGAATTACCTACCTCTAACAGGCAGGGAACTACTGGTGGGATTATTTATTAGGGGTGTCACGTTCCAGCTCTATCTGGCAACTTATGTTTTACTTTGAATAACAAGGCTTACATGCCAAATGCTTAGAATCTGAGATGTATTTAGCAGAAGAGTGTCCTAAATACTGACTTGGAAGCTGAGCATAGAGGAAGGTGGTTGAAAGGGGTAATGTGTCCCAGTTTCTGCAGTTTGTGATGACCTAAAATCCTTAATGATGGAAGCTAAAAACAGATAACAAAATCTTTGCATCTTTCTTCCGTTCACTTTAGCTTGTGATAACTCCAAGTTAGTGATGTGGAGAAAGTACTGGTTTGGGAGATCAAAGAACCATCCCCATAAGCTAACTGGGGAAAAGTAAGCTGGGTGATAGGCTGTCCTCTTTGCACACTGCTCAAATGGTGTCCTCAGTAGCTCACACAAGAAGATGCAGTCTGGTTAATTGTCTGTGTTTGGATATCTACCTTGAACTTTGGAAGCTTTTATTCTTTCTGATGGTGACGTCTCTTTTAATAACAGTTTTCTTTTTTAGGGATGCAGCTCTGTACCATATCTCCCTGAATCTTTGTTTAGAAGCAGCCAGAGGATAAAAACTCCTATGCAGTATTCATTTAAAGTCCATATGCTCTGCTTTGCAATTTTCTCATGTTCAAGTGCCCAGCTTTAAACTTTTCCCGTGCCCACAGGCAGCCTGAATACAAAGGGAGACTTTTTTTTTCTTGATACAGAAAAAGTTTTGCAAAAGCTCAAATAGCAAAATATTCCTTTCCAACTTTCATCTCCTCAGGTTTATTATCACAAACCAGAGGTTGTCTCTGAACAATCTGTAGGGGAACAAAGAGTAACTTCATGCAGTCACCTCAAGATGATGGATGAGATGTGTGTGTACATACCTGTGTGAGAGGAGTGAGAAAGTCTCACCTTGAAGCAGTTTTGGCTTTCAGTGCCTTAGAGATGATGAGGAGCTTTACAGGGGCAAGGTATAGTGGAAAAAATCTCTGTGTGTAGCTGATTTCTTTGCTGTTGACAAGGCTGGGGTTGCACCAAGATGAATCAGAGTTCTGAGACTTTTCTGTATTGCAATATTGTATAAATTCTGTGTAGAGGGAAGCTTTACTGTGGGGTGTGGAAAAGGGAGTTGGACTTAAACTATATAAATAAACTATCTTCAAGAAAAATGTGAAGGGATTAATGGTTGTCCCAGGAGCTGGTTTCCCTTCTGAAGCTGTGAGCAGAAGAGAGCCTGACATCTGAAAGGACTCGCTCTGTATCATGAATTAATGGCCATAATGATTAAGTACTGCAGACTGGAAGGAGTGATTTTCTTTGGGATTTCAGAACTCTTATTGATTTATTCTATAGCCTGAGTTACTCTGTGGTTTCAGTGGAAATGGAAGCAGTGCCTGCTTCTATCACCTCTGGTAGTCCAGCATGTGTTATCTCTGGAGGCTTTCTATGTGTTGCATTTTGGCTTATATAATTGCCTGAAGCCTTATGGTCATGGTTACTGTTAGCACTTACTTGAAAATGAAACCATCTTCCTTACTGAAATCCAAGTTCCAGAATGTTAAGACTACAGATGTAAATAAAGGGAAATGAACAGAGACATCTCTGCTTGTTTCAAAGCAAATTGTAGGTCACACAAGGATTAAATGACACTTCTTCCTGTGGAGCTTAATGAGACCTCACTACCCTGCTCCTGTCACTTGGAAGGGTGTTGTCCTTCAGGGCTTGCACGAAACATGGCACAGCACAGAGGGTAATCCAAAACTCATAATTGAGATGAAAAGCAATTTTTCTATGTAAAATGTTAGAAAGTAGAAAGTTGTAGATTCCTGGTGGTAAAGCTGCTTCCAGGTAGAGAATGTTTAAACCTTGATGTAATTAGGCTCAGCACTGGCATGGCAACAGTTTTGTACCAGTCATTTTGCTTTCTTGTCATGTGAAAATGTGTACACAATTTGTCCATGGTGTTTTCTTTAGGGAAAGTCTGTTCATTTTGCAGTTTATGGCCCCGTGTCTGTCTTCTTTAATGAAAAAAGGGTGCCTGTGCACATAAGTGTGTGTGTGTGTGTGTGTGTGTGTGTGTGTGTGTACACGCACATATATTTTCCTTAATAAAGGATGTTCTTTGTGTGCCTGTTTGACAAGATTGTGCAAATAGAAGCTCTGCTTTGACTTTGAGGCCAGTGTAGCCCAATACCTTCAGGGCATATAATGAAATGAACAGTCTATCATTTCGTTTTATGTAGTTGAGGATTAATAATGCTGGGGGAAAAATCTTATTTCTCAGCATGTAAGCTAGTTCTCTGTTGGCTACTTGCTGTGAAACTTCTGAAATACCATCTACCTTTATACCTTCGCCAACCAAAGGGGAGCCTCTCAGATTTCTGTGCTGAGATACACAGTTGCGTAAGAAAAGGGAAAGTTCAGACATTAGAGCTGCTGAGCAGCTGAAGCCTTCTCTTTGGGCAGTATCCCTGAAAGAACTGGCCTTTGATCTGCTTTCTTTGTGTTTAGTGTTCCTTTATGCTGTCTGGCTGTTACAAAATTAAATAAGCTGATGGCCAGTTCGATCTTAGGGACTTAGCTAAGGGAAGGTGTCAGAAGGGTGGCATTTGATGTAATTCAGCTATAAATATCTAGCTGTCAATTTTTAAAAATTATTATTGTTTTGGGCAGTTTGAGAAAGGTGTCAGTTTAATAGTAGGTCTTGATGTTCTGTAACCTTTTGTAGTCTGTAGCTGAGTGTCTTTCATCTAATGGAAATAAACTTTTAATGGTGTGTAGCATTAACTGCTCTGAAAGCCAGTGGTCCTGTTCACTATGGAGCCAAATGAATACTTCTACAGACAAAAATTCCACTCCTATACCGGGAATTGAAGAGAAAGCTTAAAGTAGTTTTATATATAAGTTTGTAGTGGTTGTCTGTAAATATGAAGTACATGATGGATGCTTCACATGGTTTCCATTTACTGAGCTAAGCCCAGCTATGCCAGCATCGTTGCAGCCTGCTTTTTTTTGAGACAGTAAACCTTCTTTCTCTGAAACTGTGCTTGCAAGTTGTTCAGTAAAACGTGATTTTTCAATTGAGAAGGCTGCAATCAGTGGAATAGTTATACCATGATGGTAGAAGTGAAAAGCTCATTTATTTTTTGCCTGCTTCTTTAGGAACAAAGCCCCAGTAACCAGACATCAATAGCAATGATGCAAGAGCCTCAAGAAATGGTGGAAGAGACAGTTACTGTGGAGGAAGACCCAGGGACTCCCACTTCTCACGTGTCTATTGTCACTTCTGAAGATGGAACCACGAGGAGAACTGAAACCAAGGTGAGAGGTTAATAATCACTGAGGAAACTGGCAAAATACAAAATAAGCACAAAGCAAAAATATTGGGGAGTAGCATGAGTGATGGCAATCATGCTATTGTAATCCTTACTGATTCTGAATGTTCTGTTTGGCAGCAAAGCTGTGTTCAGTGGAGTTTTTTTCAGTGTTGCCTCTGTCTAGTTTGCTCCTTTTCAGCTGTGCTGTTCCAGCTTGTTATGAAGCTGTGGATTGAACAGAAGAAATTATCCAGGTTCACTAATAAAAACCACTAGAAAGTCTTCCCCAGATGGTTTATTCTTTTTAGGTTAATGTTAGTTTCCTGAAACAGTTGAAAACATTGCCCCCAAAACACATACAGTGTTAGGAGAATGAGATGAGTTGGTAGGGCTTGGAGTAAATTACTTTGGCAGCTGAGGAAAATGTGTTTGAAAATGTATCTTCAAATTAATTACAATCTACAGTAACAATATGTGATTATATATTTGTCCTTTAGAAAAAGAAACATCCTATTTGAATAACACCACAGCATTTAAATTCTATAATGATCTTGTGAATCATATTTTACTCCTTAGGAAAGCTGGTTGTGTTCTCAAGCAAAGCTGTACCTCAGGTTCAGCTGGATAAAAGGTGTTGCATCTGTTCTAATTTTGCTGGTTTGTTTTTTTTCCCCCCATGTGCAAGAATTTTGTAGTCTCTGTTGAGCAGGTGCTGTATGTTCATGGCTGCCTTGCATGCTTTTGGGTACCACTGGAGCATTAATGTGCCTTGTCTTGGAAGTTGAGCTGAAATCTTTGTTAGGTTCTGGTCTTGTGAAAGATTAAGGGTGATTCCTTTTTACAAAGCTTACAAACAGCACTGATTAAAAAAAAAAAAAGCCAAAAAACTATTAAACTGTTTTCTGTTTTTGAAGGAGTCAAATGGAGGTCACTGCATAAGTCAGTGTTTATTATTACTGGCATTCCAGAATTGTAGACCTCTAAAATACCTATTCAGAATATCAGATCCTCAGGTTTGAGTAAATGAATGTTGATTTCCTGAGGTCAGTGGGCCTGCACACATTGTTACTAACATTGTTATGTGGTTTAATATTTGTCGTGGTTAGAAGATATATATAACTGTCCTATTTTCTCATTGTTGGAAGGAGATGAAGGTCTTACAATAAAAATAGACAAACAAAAAAAACCTTCATTTTGATTAGCTCTCCAAATAATCTGTGACTTATTTGAAAGAAATGCTGTTTTCTTTCTAGTGACAGCAACAACAACTGTTATTTACAGGAAGGAAGTGATAAAATTACAGTGGTGATGGACACCTTTTTACATGCAGCAATTGTAGTGCACAGTTGTAGGAGACTCTAAGTGCAGCTATGCAAGGAAATAAAATGATAGCTATGACTGTAAAAATAGAGGAGAGGCCATGCAGTGGTCCCTAGATAACAGGACCACATGGAATGAAATAGTTTGTCTGTCACAGCCATGCCACTGTTAAAGCTGGGAGTTTGTCATTCTGCAAAAGGTCCCATTTCCTCCTGTGGGGGGTATACTTGCTATTTTTCCATCTTCCCACAGAAAAGGAAGTGGCAGCTCCAAAACAGGCATTTTGCCTGCATATGGGAAAAGAAACTTGGAAAAACAGCAGCCCTAGAGCTACTGCTCCATTTCAAGGAGCAAGGTTTGCACACTTCAGGCACTGAAGTGTGGGGGGAAAGTGCAGTGTTTTTTCTCTACATTTATGTTGTTTTAAACAATGTCACCGACTTCAACTTTCATACAAGGAGGTGTTTCCTAGTATTTTATTGCTAAGAAGACCAACACCTAAAAAATATTTTTAAAAAAAATACAGTTGTTGAGAGAAGTGATTCTGAAATATCAAAACATGGATGGGATTGACTTATCCCTGACTCTGTCAGAAGGGCTGCTGTGGCTTTGCTGAGGTGGTTGTTGTCTCTGAAATTTTGTTTTGACTTTTCCTTGCTGTGATAATATGGCGTAGATTTAACAGCTCTTAGATATGCATCCAAGGTCAGATTTTTATTTCTTTTTTTTTTTTAAATCAAATCGTTGTTCAACTTTTTGTTTTGGTAGGGAATGTGGCAATGAGAAGTGTTGTCACTAGGGTTTAGTAGCATGAGTTAAGTGTCCTGGAGTTAATTGGCATCGACTTACTATCACTTCTAATAGGCATCATCACAGTGCTTTTATAGGTCATACTTTTATATCTGAAAGTCTTAGAGAGAAAATTAATTTTCCTGGTATCTCTGTGCAGCTGGCAAAATTCTGACCTTACTGCTCAGATGAGTGAAGGAAATCTCTTCTCTGCAAGGAGAGATGGAAACGTGTGCCCACTGGGCATGCACTGTGCTGTAGTAGTATCTTTGTTGAGCCCAGAACTGCTGTTCTGTCTCAACCCATTTCCCCCTAAAGATTTAAAAGAGAAAACCAAAAAGAACTAAAAAAACCACCCCCAAAACACCAAAATGAGCAAAAGCCCCATGATCTTGCTTTAGTGTGAAGGTACTTCTTATCCTTTTAAAGGAGCAGCGTTTCCTGTGGTGGAAATCCTCACAGTTACTTTCAATAATATCTCATCTGTTACTGAAATTCCTCCTCTTTAGTAGATAAATGTGAATGCTCCTGTATGCTGGTATTCCTTTGTACTCCTTCCCCCACACCATTGTTTCAAAACCCTAATTTATAAAGGTTATTTTCTTCAGTAGTGTGTTAAGTAAACAACCTTAATACAGAAGCATTGACAGTTTTGCTGTGCTTTTCCCCACATCTTTGAAGTTATCTGTAGCAGTGAAGCAGGAAGAAAGCATAATAGAATTTAATATTTGACATATTTTAAAAAGAGAACATCTGCCTTTTCAAACTGAGATATCTCAGAGTAATTTTCTCCAAACTGTTATTCTCTTAGTGCTGTACTAGGTCTCTACATAACATTAACTGCACAAAAGATGTGGCAGATAATACTGCATTTCAACTTTGTAATCTCTTTGGAAGCCAAATACCTATCATGCTAAGACAGTGAAAGTCACCTTGGGGAGAAGACTACCACTTACTGCTTGTGGACTGGAACTCTGCCATGTGCTAAAGGCAGCCTGTTTGTAAGTGGCTCAAGAGAACCCCAGTAAAGCAAATTAGATGTGTGTGTGCTTGTGTTAATGTTTGCTTTTTTCTTTCTTCAGGCACCTTTTATTTTTATCTTTGAAGTGCTAAAAGATTGGAAATATTTAGATCGCTTTTATTCATTGAAAATTATGTTTTCTGATAAGAAATTGTGTAATCAATCTGTATACAGAGTGGTTTCCTTTCCTGTCCACTCTTTTGCCTTGTCCTTTCTAATACTCAGCAAAGCCAGATCTCTCCAAGCAAAGATTAATTGCTGCTCCCACTTTTTAGCACCAGAGATGGGCAAGTGCTTGTGACTGAAACTCCCAGGTTGTGGTAGTGCCAGGTACCCCAAGATGCAGTTCTTCAAAACTTTGCAGGAGATTCATGGGGATTAGGTAACAGAGCAGGAATGGATTTCAGCCAAAGCTGAGGGCCCTTTGAAAATGTGAAATGTTAAGCTTAAAATTGAAGGGGAGAAATTTGAGATGTTGTTTTGAAAACCTATGGGGTGAGTTCTTACACAGTGTTTAATAGAAAGGTAATAGATTCAGCCTGCTTGGGCTGGTTAATTTTTACAATCCACAGTTCAAATATCAGAGATGTCAGAATGCCTTTATTCTTATGCATGTCTTCCCATCTGTTTTTTTTTTTTTTAATGACATAACTTCAACAAAGGTTTTAGCTCTGTCTGCTTTAATAATGTAGTTTATTAAAAAACAAACAAAAATTAAAACAGAAATAAAACCAACCTCAATAACAAAATGGAAGGCAAAATTCTAGGTGGTGGTAGAGATGACTGTGTTAGATCATGATACCCCACTTCAACTGGAATCTCAGTGCTGTCTTTTCTCCTCTTGTGTCTGAGCACTTTGCACTTAGAAGGATCCACTTGTATCATCTGCATCTTGTATCAGCCACTTGTATCATGCATCCAGGAAATCCAGTCCCTGAGTATTTTAATGTTCATTTTTCCCATCCTTCAATACAAATAAAATTATGAGGAACAGAGAAATAAAGAAGCTGCTTTAAAAGTGTGAATGTTTCTTTTATTCTCTGTTGGCAAATATATTTCCAGAAACAGAATTAGTGAGAACATTACTGTGGGGCCCAAAGGGAGATTATTTAACAAAATAATTGCTATTTGCAGAGGAGAACAATGGCAGCATCAGTAGACCTGATGTGTAGTTATATTCTGAGGAGCAGGGAGCAGCAGTGAAAGCAAGAACTTGCAGTCTCATTAGATTTTGGTTCCAGAGTGCTTGAATAAGCTGATATATTGGAACTTTATCTTTTTTTACACTGTGGTTGAAACCTTAATGCAGTTTACAGGAAATAAAAGTACTGCAAATATATTTTAAGCATACTCGGACAACCTCTTCATAGAGTAACCCAAAACTTTCATCTGGTACTGCATGAGATTGTAACAATGAAGTAATTGAGAGCCTTTTGATTTATAATCAGGCTAAAATACCTCTTTAAACAGGTTTTCTTTAGGAAAGGGAAAGTAAGCAGGGGAAGTGAAATTACATTTTCTCAGAGCAATTTGTATCTCTTAAGTTTTTCATTAGAACATACCCGTAATGAGGAGTTCATGCTAATAAATCTTTCTCAGATTGGGTGCATCTGAAGGACCAGGTGTCTCAGACAATCTGCTTGGACTCCCACTTGGAATTGCTTCTTCTCTCTGGGTAATGCATCAGAATTAAGGAAAAAACAAAAACTTTGGGAGAAGAGATTACTGTGCTGTCAGCTGCTCAAGACTGCCTGTGTTCTTTTAAGAAATATAAATGAAACATTCCCTTGAGCTGGATTCCCTGATATAAAGATGTTTGGTTTGTTGTTATTTCTTTGCTTGGAAACCTAATAAATGGACCTTCCTCTGTGTGATGGCTAATTGCTTCCAGAAAGCTTTCCTTTATTATCCTGTAGGCAACAAAGTCTTTTTATCACATAATAAATCTATCTCAAAGCTGTCTCACCCTGACAGATGAGGCATGAGTGCAAATACTCTGAAAGACTTGATATGAGGTCCCCACCATAATACCTTTAGCATTATTGAATGCTTTTATGCTATGAGAAATGTGTACTTTAATGCTCGAATTAAGTGTTCCTTTTTATCTATCTGACAAGGAGATTTTGTTTGTCCTGATTCTTTCATTAAGAGGCAGCATTCAGAAAATAATGGAGGTAAAGCTGTGCTTATGTTTTCAACTTTTTCAGATTTGTGCTGGATGATGCTAAGTGTGTCTTTTTGACTAGCCACAGCCATGGAAAACTTTTCTATTCTAGTCTGAAAGACAGGAAAATAAAGGAGAAAAAATTGCAAATCAATCTTCATTCTGTGTTGCTCATATAAAAAAAAAAATCTTAATACTCCGTAGAGTACCACCGGATGGTGTAGAAATCAGTAATTGTAACCTAGTATGTTCCAGATTTTCTAGGAATTGATTTTCAAAGTGTTTCTGGAGTTCTTTTATGGATATGTACCAAATATTTGTAAACATTTGTTCTTAATATAACATTCCTGTATTGTGGTACCTCATGCTGGTTGACAATAACCATGGTTCTCCAAAAACCCCCTAAACTATCAAAAATTAATTAAGAGTCCAAAATAGGCAGTAGGAGTACTGAATGAAGACGTGCAGCAGTGATGGCTCTGTTGCAAAGCCTTTGTCCAAGGATCCTGCAGGCCAAAGCTTGTTTGTCCTTTCATGCTATTGCTGCAGCCAGACCTGGTTTATTAGGTATCTTGTATTGCCTGATCTTGACAACTTTATGAAAAATCATCCATGACAAGCTGTGTATGCGTGGCAACGTGAGAGACTTGGAATTAAAGTATCTGGCTCCTGTTGAATAGTGCTGAAGCAGGCTTTGTGGGGTTATGTGAGTGTTCTTCCTGGCATCTAGAAAGCTGCCTCTTTGTTCTTTTCTAGGCAAAAGTATCAGTTTCTGATTCATCAAAATGTTGAAACACTACCTTCCTTCCTGTTATTCCTGTCACTGATTCCCAAATTCAAGAATACAGAGGCCCAGTAGCTTTCATCCATTTCTGTCATTGCTTTGCAGAACTCACATATTTGAGGCCTGAGAAATGTTGCTTTTCCCTTAGATCCCTTATGGACAGAGTGCTTTGAATAAAACTTTTGTTTCAGACTTCAGTAGGAGAATGCTGAGCTCTGTTGCCTTGCATATTTTGCGTATTTACCGAGAGCTACTGTGAGCCACAACAACTTCTTCTTTTCTAAATGCTGCTTAGTTTGATAAATGCCATGACAGTGGTCATGCTGATAACTCAGTGGAAAGTGGAAGCATTGTGTGCTGGTAATAAGCAAAAACCACTGTTGGATTCTGTGTCATGAAACTGATGTTTAGTTTCTGGCTTCCTTTCTTCTAGTTATTAAAATACGTGCTTTTTTAAGCACACGAAACCCCCGTTGGTGGAAGAGGCAAATTCTTTCAGCTCTAACCCAAATTCAATACTAAGGTCATGTTGGTACCTGGCTATGCTTTATTCAGCATGATGCTGGTTAATTCTGTCTTTGATGGAGAGCCATTTGTGCTGCTTGCAGTCTTGCAGGATTTCATTACTTCATTAGGCTGAAGTATCATTTGCTCACAGATGTCTCTACGAAAAGAAATGCTGTTTGGGTGAATTTTTCCTGTTTGGGATTTCTGTGTGAAAACATCTGGCTAGAGGAAATGTCTGGAGCCACTTCAAGAGATGTACTCTTAATTATTTTGTTGTAGCAGCAGCTTGGATAATCTGGTGCCAATCTAAATGTTTAAATCAGAGGCTATAGGTCAAAATATCTATTTAGACTTCAGAGCCATTGAACAACCCAGGGACACATGTTACAGTTACTGTTTCTGCTCATGTCTTTATTTCATTCTGTGGCTAGTATGAAGGAAAATGACATTTACTGATGTTTGTTTATCCTTGTATACTTTAGAAACCCCAATTATCTCAAAATTTTGCTTTTTGTTACCTCCCTCCATGTGAGTAGTACTCTGGTGGACTGTTTCTCCTGCTTTTCTTGTGTGTGTCTTGTTCTGTTGTTTAGTTGGACTTTTCTAACAATGGGCTGAAAATTGGCATTTACTGGGGTTAGGGTGACTTTTTATAGGTTAAAGTAGCTTTGTTAAGGGTCAGGTATGGATGCCTTGGCTTCTGCTGGGCTTTGTATTCTCCCACAAACAGCTTTTGCGTGTCACTGGAAGACAGTCCCGGAGAACAACCGAGAAAGGTCCTTTGCTAGTTTGTAAATAGTGGCTGGTTTCTAGCACTGTCCTGAAAACTCCTGAGGAGTCTTTGTTCTGGCCCTTTGGCAACAAACCCTGAACTGGACACTTGCCATTTCCAGTTTTTGTCTGTTACGCGAAATAATGTTTAATTCTACCTGTGTTGAAATGAGGTGTCAGGAAGGTAAAGATGTATTTGTGTACAAGTATTTCTTTTATGTTTCAAACAAGCTTCTCTAGCCCAGTATGTTTAGGCTACTTGCAGTTGCAACAACTGTGTGGCACTCTTGGTTTTTATTGCTCAATGACATCATCAAAATGATGGAATGACCCCAACTACCTGTTGAACTTGTATAGTGATGGTTTGATGTAAGCCTGAAATTTTTCTGTTTGAGATCATGGTTTCCTAAGTATTGCTGCCAAATTTGAGCTCCATCAAGTCACACAGTGGTACAGATCAGGGAGTAGCCTCACCTAATCTAACAGATAAACTTGTGGTTACAGTAGTGCTTCCATTTACCAGGCAAGTCACCCTGGTGTGCTTTGTGATGCTCTCTCCCTGTTTTTGCTGTTCTAGCTCCCTGTGTCTCATCACATTGTGCAGAAAGGAGCAAATTAACATATTAACAACTTAACAAATAAATTAACATATTTATTTGCTACTTCTTCACAGGTTACCAAAATGGTCAAAACCGTCACCACCAGAACAGTGCGTCAGGTGCCGCTTGGGCCCGATGGCCTGCCAGCAATGGATGGCTCCTCTCCCATGGGCAGCTACACAGATTCAATAGACAGAAGGTACATGAAGAACGGGGAGAGGTACATCACACCACAAGCATCTTCCACGTTAACCAGATCTTACAACAGCTACAACGATTCTTACCCTGAAAGTCAGGAAGGCCAATATCGCCCTTACATCAGTCACGATGGTTATGGGGATCTGTCTGATAACTATGGCAGCTTGTCTCGGGGTGTCAACTACCGTCCTCGCTACGCCTACATGCCAGGGAACAGTTACAGGCCAGATGATGGTAGCTTCACTTTGCCAAGCAGAAGGGACAACTACGCTCCTGTGGCCCAGCCTCAGGTGCCAGTGAGTAGCAACGTTGACTTGAACCGCTCCCAGCCGGAACGCTTCCAGCCGGAGCCCTATGGGCTGGAAGATGACAACCGCAGCCTTGGAGTGGATGATGAGGGGTATGAACTCGATCCTGATTACTCCACTGTGAACAGGAGGACATCTGCAGGTCTGCCCGAGAGAGGGAGACCTCACAAAGGAAGGTAAAACCCCTTTGTTTTTTACAGTTCTAATTTGCAGCTCTTTTGCTTAGTTGCACATGTACGTTTGAACTCCTAATGGTTCTGGAATTACTTGACAGAAAAACAGGTAGAGCCCATCATTTCAGTAGCCTGTAGATGAGTACACAAGGCACATGAACTACAGAGGGAGTAAGGATGGTGCTCAGAAACACTTTCACTGCATTTAGAAAGAAACAGATTATCTTTTAGAAGAGGGTTAAGTTACTTTTCTTCCCCTCTTCCTGTAACAGAACTGTGACTGCATTTTGTTGTCCCAGAGCCATCTCACAATAACAAGGTGAAAAGAGGAACTTGTAATCTGAGAGACTTCTGACAGAGCTGGCTGTGTGCACATCTGCCAAACAAAAATTGTAAACAGCTGGTTGGTGTTGCAGTTAAGCTGATACCTGGTGCTGAAGGGATGCCTTTTATATTGAGGTTGTCTTGTGAGGTGTTTGACAGCCTCAGCTCCTGATCCTGTGCTAACTGCACACCCTCAGCTGCATGACCAGGTTATTCTGAATCTCACTGAAATCCTTCAACATTTATTAAGAGCAGGTCATTATCTTGCCCTGTGCCTATAAAAGGGGCAGATAAGGCCATCTGTGTTGTGCTTAATGTAACTAAAGTCATCAGTCACAAATTATTTCTGGTTCAGTCCTTTTTGCAAGGAGTGCTCTATTTTATGCCATATTTTCTGATATTGGTTGTTTACGTTGTGCTTGTATCTATCACATCTTGCATTTGGAGAAAAATATAAGCAAGCTTGGGAAGAGAGTTTTATTATTCAGCTGAAAGTCATCTTTTGAGTATAAACCTGAAAAACTTGTATACTTTGATCTTGCAAGCTTACCAATCAGTAGAACAACGTCAGTGTTTTCTGAGGCTAAAGAGAATACCTGCAGCCAGTGGGTGCCAAAATACTGATCAATCTATAAAACTTTAATTTTTACTCCCCTGAATCTAAGCAAGTTTACAGTTCTCATTAAAAACAGTCAGGCAGCAATGCTTTTAATTTTTTATTAACATTTTTCAAACTGTATGCATAATGAATAATTAAATTTATTCTTAGAACCTGCCCATTTGCATTTTTAAAGTTGGTTGTTCTTTTTAAACATCCCTTTGATTTATTGTTTCTTGCAGCTTGGATAGAACCAATTTCACAGTTTTTGTTTAACATTTCTTTTGTTGTGACTTTTTTCCATATTTAATATGATCAAGAGGATTTGACAAGTAATTAGCCTGACTGTTGCAGCAAACTTTAGCTGGTGAGAACACAAGAAAATTGTTTGAGAGCCTCTTCATAAGTAGTTACTTTTTGACATTTCAAAGAAATACTTGAACAATTCAATAAGCTGCATTTCAGATCTGCTACTGATCTGCAAGAAACGAGACTACAAATAGTGCTTTGTACAAGATGAGAGTGATTATTACCTGATTATCCTCTCTAGGTTTTTAAAAAAACGTTCTTCCTTGTGAAAACTATTGAATGAATGTGATAAATTGATTGAACTTTTGATTTCAAAAAGCTTACATGTGTAGAGTGGGTGTAATAACAACACTTAGCTTTTCTACATATCACCAACTTTCAGATTGGGCATCTTCATTGTGTTGTGAACAGAATTCTTCAGTTGGCTAACTTGCTGGAGAAACTGAAGTTATTCTCTTGTTTTCTTCCCAGTAAGTGCTGCCCTCGTTTGTTAATAGTGGAAAGGCAGAATAAGGATCCTACTGTTGGCTGCTGGTTTTGATGCTGTTCTGTCTGAGAGGACTGAACAGAGGTTTCTCATCTGAATCTGTGGTAGTGAATCTCACCCTCTGCGTGATAAGGAGGAAATGCAGCTGTGTCTGGAGGGATTCCTGGGCTAGAGGATTACAAGTACAGATTGTTCTTTCCATCTCTTGCCTGCTCCATTTGATCACAGAGATAAATGCCTATTGTGCTCTCCTTCTGTCATCAGCAGCCTAATTTTAAGCTACTTATATTTCATTTTAAATTGGAGGAAAATATGCCCTCTCACAAACATCTACAAATCCAGATAAGTGCACAAAGGCAAATATTCCCTCTGTTGGCTCTTCAGTGCTTGTGGCTGGGCTTTTTCCTTGTTTTCTTTTGTACTGATTATGCTGTAAGATACATTATTTTCTACAGCAGTGCTTGGCACTTAATGTTCTCTTCTTTGGCATGTTTGGTTAAGTCAGACTTCAAAATAAATTGGGGTGAGAGAAAAGCATTTAGGTGTGTAATTCCGATTTAATACTCAAATTTACTTATGAAGGGCTCCCCCACAATTTTTTATCCATGCTAGAATGCATTTTGATCAATTCCCTGAGACAGGTGATTAACAAGACTCACAGCATCCCAAAAACTTCACTGCCTTGCTACAGACAAATGGAAAGCAAGATGCTTGCAGTCTGCAGCTCTGGCATACTGACAGATCTCTTCAGTCCCAGAAGTAAAGAGCTCTTGGCCTCCTGAGCTTCTGCTGAAGCCTTTGTTAGTCTTTCTGTGTCAAGTCACTTGCCATTCCAAGGGAGCTGCTCAGGCTGGTGTGAAAAAACATCGTTGTCCTGCACCAGTCTGACTCCGAAAGATTATTCTCTCTCTGTAAATGTGTTGCTGATTTTACTTATTTGTCTTCAGAAACTGAGTGTGTTTAGCTTCCTGATAGATATTTGCTTTTGAGTTCCTCAGACTTTGCCTACTCTGCACCTCTGGGCCCCCCATTCACGGGGTGGAGATGGGGCCTGGCCTGGGCCAGGGGATTCCTGTCAGCCACGGCCGCCAGAGGCCTGGTGGGAGTTCTGCATCACCCGTTGGCAGATGATCTCTTTTGATAAACTGCTTTCCTTCAGCATTGTTAAGCAGTGGCAGAAGTGATGTATTAGAGCTTCTCTCAGTATAATATTTCAGGATTCTTTTCTGTTGATTGCAGTCTGGGTTGTTTTCATGGGTTTTTTTCCCTCCCCCCCCCCACTTCTCCAGAGTTGATGGCCGCAGTCATGTGAGTCTGAGCTGCCTTCACTCAGCTTTCTTGTACAGCTCTTAATATCACATCTGGATCTGAGAGGTTTTAGATAATTATTAAGGGTCTTGAAGGATGATGTGTCCAGGAGTTATCTTTAGCCAGGTATTTGTTACAGTTATTAACCAGTGGCTAACTATTGACACTGTTCCATCCTAGAGGTGTGTTGGATCTGGCCTGTGTGGGCTTATTTCAGCAACAGTGTTACCGATGTTCATATTTTTTCCTTAGAGACACTGTCTTGTTCTAAAGCAGCTGTCTTTGTGTGCTAAAATGGTTGTGTTAAACTTGAAATCCTATTTTTTTACTAAGAGAATGGTCTGGTAGAATCAGGTGGGGGATGGCAGGAGCAGGAGGTATTCAGGTATTCACATTTAGTTATTAGTGACTGACAGTTGAAAAAAGTGTTGTTAGGACAGGAGTTATATGGTGTTCTTTTTTGTCACGAGAGTGTTACAATTTAAAAAGTCCTAACTGAAGTTTTATTTTGGACAAATGTGATGAAACCTAGGAACTGCAGCACAGGGGAGGGGATACAGCATGAGGCAGGTGGGCCCATCTGTGTGGTTCTGTTTGGAAGGCTTTGTGGAAGTAATGCAAACAAACTCCATTCCAGGTCAATAACCATCTTTGTGTATTTGCATGGATGAGAAGGAGAGAGAAACTTAATTGTGCAGGTGTAATTGAGGTGGTGTTCAGTTAGTTTTCTTGTAGGCAGCTCATAGGGTTGAGATATACTGAATTGTAAGCTACCAAGTGAATTAAAAAACAGCTGTGCAGAGGGCACCTATTAAAATTACTCTTCTACTGCATTTCTTTTATGCAGCCTGTAAGAATTTTACATGAAGATGAGTTTGAGAAATGAAGCTTTGTTGTAGTTTTAATGCTGGCTGTCCTGAATTTGCATACATAAAACCGAAATTTTGTTCTACTAGTTTAGGGGTTTTGTTATCACTTTTACCCTGTATATGTGCATAGAAATAAATTTTTTCAATGTTACTTTCTGTTTGGGATGATGGAAATGGCTTTGTTCCATGTAACAAAATACAATGGCTGTCCAGATATTGTGAATTACTGTGTAGACTGAATTACACTTATACAAATAACTGCATTGATAAAAGGGTTTCTTCAAATGCATTCTGAGTTTTGGATACTTGCCCATTTTTATCCTTTCATTCAGTTTATGGTTTAGAACAGCAATTAAAGCAACTTAAAGGCAGTGGAAGTGCTTTTAATGTTAAAAGCATTAATTGTTCAAGACTTAAGTTCAGTCTCTACCTCCGGTTGCTCTTCTCCCTAGAACAGTTTAATTAACAGTCCCTTTCGGATAACACCAAACTCCATTTTATTCCCGAGTTCTAATGGTGTATATTTCCCTCAGCATGACATCAGGAATTGTTCAGTAACATCAGTCAGTGCTTAAAAGCAAAGTTTTTAAAAATCATTTTCTAGCAATTGAAACTAGCTAATCAGTCCAGGGGAAAAAAAAAAAAAAAGGGGGGGGGGCAAAAAGCTACTGCTGTTTGTTTGATTGTTTTTGTTTGTTTGTTTTTAATTTAAATATGTTAGAAGTCAGTTTATATTGACATCTGTCAAGAGTAGCATTAGAGGAAAGAGAGGATGAATATGACAAATCATCTAGACATGAGGTTTCAGATTTCTTTTTGTACTTCTCCTGAGGATTTAAGCATTATCTCATGGGTGCACAGCACATGCACTGAAGCTCCCCTGCACAAACTGTTCATGTTCTGGAACATGAAAGGTTTCACTTTAAATAAGACAAAAAGTATATCAGTGAATCTCAAACATATTCTGAACTTTTAAATGCCTTTCCTTACAAATCTCTTGGAGAAATGTTCTCTCTCTAGCTGCTACTTGTAGGAAGTGATCAGAGGGAGTATTGATTTTTGAAGGTTAGAGATTATAGCTGCAGGGGTGGTTTTTAAAGAAGTGTTTGTCAAATACTGATGATGATGATTATTTTAAATAGTGACTTTTCCAGTGTGAGAAGGTACTGTGTTAGAGTATTTTCTATAGTACTGATTGTAACTTTGCCCTTTGTGTGAACTAGGACAGGAATATTTAAGTAGTAGACATGTTAGTTGTTTGTGGCTGACCTTGCTTCAGTTACACACAATGAATTATGGCACAAGATGGGTCTCATTCATCTTAATGCTGTAAATGATCTCAGGAATGTCCAACATCCAGGTTACTTGCTGGTTTGGGGAGGAAATATCAGTACTGGACTTGTTTTGGATTTCTGGCAAATTATTCTGGTGTTAAAAGTGTAACCAGGGTCTCTTCACCATCAGCCTCTTACCCGTGTTCCAGATGATTCTGTTCAAGATAGATTTTTATTACATGCTTGGATTCAGGACTGAGGCTTTCCATCATTAGGTATATTGCTGAGTTCAGTATTCCTGTGTGAGCATCAACATGGAAATGTAGTGAAACTTCCCATACTTACTAAAAAGCATCTGTGGTCTCTGTCCAGGCCTTGAATGCCTTTAATTAGAGGCTTGGTTTGTTTCAGATGTAGTGGCATTAATGAAACTCAGTATTTCCTACTAAATGTAATCCAGCTTTACTGTAATTGTTTTGCTAAGTGACCAAAATGAAAGCAATCTGTTTGATGACTTGCAGTTCCTGTCATCATTTCATTGCTAGCCAAACAAATCCTGTACTGTAGTCCCATCACTGCTAAATACTCAGCTATGGATAATTTTCAAGTTACTACAAATAAATTATTTGGGAGTGTAAATATTCTGCCCCTAATGATGTTTGTGGTATCAAAAGGTTTACTTATAGCTGAAATCTCTACGCCGGCTCAGAAGTACGGATTGATTAAATGTGCTTTTTTTCCCCCCCTCTTTCTTTCTCTTCGGACTGTTGCTTCTTACAGAGGCTACGAGGACCCCATCGAGACAGAGATGGTTGAAGAGAGGATCCCTTACCTTCATGGTGGATACGCAGCACCTCTGGCACAGCCCGAGAGAGGCAGCATGGCGAGCATTGACCGGCTGGGGAAGCGCTCGCCCTCTATTGACAGCATCCGTAAAGACCCCAGGTGGAGGGACCCTGACCTCCCTGAAGTAATTGCTATGCTCAGCCACCCTATTGATCCAGTCAAGTCTAATGCTGCAGCCTACTTGCAGCACTTGTGCTACGAGAATGATAAAATCAAAAAGGACGTGAGGCATCTCAAAGGGATACCAATCTTGGTGGGTCTGCTCGATCACCCAAAGCCCGAGGTCCATCGGAAAGCCTGTGGGGCTCTCAGAAACATCTCCTATGGGAAGGATAATGAAAACAAGGTGGCTATAAAGAACTGTGATGGGATCCCTGCATTGATCAGGCTGTTGCGAAAAACGAATGACATGGAAGTCAGAGAGCTAATTACAGGTCAGTGTCTGTAGTTTCTTTGACAAAATTATTCTTTAAAGTAGTCCTCTCGGCTTCAGGAGCAAGAATTTCTGGAGATAAGAGCACTGAAGGAGAATTTAGATCACTGGCTACAGCTACTTTAGCTACACTACTTTCCTGGTGTGAGAAAGCCTAAGGCAAATAATGCCCTGTAGGAGGAAATGGAGATCATCTGTGTATGTAGCACACTCATGTTTTCTGGCTGCTGAGAGATGGATGATGGTTCTTGAATGTAGCATGCAACTGCATGTGGTTGAGTTATTGAAGCTTAAATGAGTTATAGCAACTTCACTGAGAGGTAATTTGTAGTGTGCTTGCCCCTCAGCAAGGGTGAGGTAAGATATGCTAATCTAAAACTTTCCATGTTAATGTCTTATAAAACAATCCTGCTGCCATGCCTCCCTTACTTGATATTGGTAGAACAGTCATTCTCCCCAGCAACCCTTCAGCCCTCAGTGCTGGAGATGTTGAGGCTGTATAAAGAGTTGCAATGGTTCTGGGCTAGAAAAATCCAAGGAGAGTAGAGTCTGCTTCTGAGATGCCCTGGACACCTGGTTTGTATGTTGCAATAATTGGAAAAGGGAGAAATACATTTTTAAGCTAGTAAACTTATGCACACTTTGCAGGGAGTTTTCAGTTCCTTAGAACTCCATTATTCAACTTGTTTTTCATTTGAACTTAGTCTTGGACATTGTCCAAATAGAGTAATAAAGTATTCGCCAAGTTTCAAAGTTCAACCATTAAGTGGAAAAGGGTGGAAAAGTATGTCAGCTCTTTAACTAAGGAGAAATGTATTGTTCTTCAGTCTGCCACAAGTCATGGACAGTGAAATGGATTTCCCTTTCTTTTCTCAGAAGCAGCAGGGGATGTTTGGATGGAGTCCAAGGCAGTTGCAATGACTTTCAGTGCCAGAACAGTTTTTCAGAAAGTTTTATAGCGGCAAAAATGGATCCAGAGCTGAAAAGGTTTAGCTACCTTATCAGTGTTAGATGCTCCAGGCAGACCCCCATTGTTAAGTGTGGATTAAACCATCAGAAGTAAATATCATAATTCAATAATTGCCTGAAAAATGTTATAGCAGCTCTCCAGGTTTTTACTGGTAATCATAATTCTCCAAGATGAAGAGTGGCCTTAAGAGTTCCAACCATGCTTCCCCAGCCATAATGGTATACTTAGCAAACTAGGTCTAAATATGCAGGGGTATTTTTCCACTTCTTTTCCAGGAACTGGTGAGGAAAAGCTGTTGGTTTTGTCAGAGAATCCTCTAAGTAATACAATATCATGTATTGGTTCCCCTTTGATTGCTGTCTGTGCTTTGTCTCTTAACGTGGAAACTCTATAGTTAGCATTTATGTTCCATTTGCTGCACTCATTTAATATGATGGCTGACAAATTATTTTGGTTTAGATTAAGACAGTTTACCTACTGTCCTAGTTTACTCAAAACTCATTTCTGGAGTGCTGAGAAGGAATAAATTTATTTCTTTAGTTTTAAGAAAGGAGAAGCCAGTCTATAATTTACTCTGAAGGAGTATCATTATAATGCTAAGTGGTAATCACTCACTTTGGAGGTGGCAAAACCTAACTGGATATTTTCCCTTTTCACTCTAAATGGTGATTGCTTTGATTTCCGTTTGATTAATTAGTTTTGCAGTTCAAACACATTTTATTTGGCAGTAGCTCCTGATAATTAAATAGAGTATTTTTTATTCCACTTTGGGTTTTGCCATTTAAAGCTCTTTATTTCCCCTTACTGAAGAACACCAGGAATATAGAGGCATTAATCTAAATGGATGTCTAGCAACAGATGATGTATATTTAATCTCCACCTAACCAGCAATAATTTCATTCCACTTCTAAAATGGTATCACCAGATCTGGTGTGAGACATTCTATCAGTATAGAAGAGAAGGGCATTCCAGCAATGCTTCTGTGACTGATGCTGGTGAACTTGCAGTCACAGTGTTCAAAGCCTCAGCTGATAATGTGGAATTGTCCAGTTGAAAAATGAGTTCCAAAAGTCAGCAGAGAGAAACAAGAGCCAGCTTGACATGCAAAAGGAGCATTCAGCCAGGGCTGCTACAAAAGAGCTGTGTTTTGCAGCCTCAAACATTCAGATCACAATTCTGATGTTCTTGTGGTAAAAATCTTGACTTCCTATCTGGATACTTTTTCCTAATGATAAAAGAAGTCTACGTTTGCCATGAAAGTTTTTCATTCTGTCTGGGGTGAAATCTGGGGGGACTTCTGCAGCAATGCAAAAAAAAAAAAAAGAAAAAAGAAAAAAAGAAAAAAAAAACCCCAAACAAACATATATATATATGGAAGACAAGACAACAGCATTCAGGGTTTGCTTGTTTTTTTCTTTTAACAGGCTGCAGAGTCAGGTTTGGTTTGTCACCTTGGCTTTTCTGTGGCTTAATATTTATTTAACTCAATACTGGCTGCTTTTTGAAAGCTGAATAACAACCATCAGGGGGTACATGGGAGTATACTGTAAGACATTATTTGCAGCTGAAGGGGTGCTTTCTGGCAAAAGAGAGCATCATTCTCATCTGCTATGAGAATCAGTCCTTGGCTGTAGTACAGCTCTGTGGCCTCTCATTAACTTGGTGATCTGAAGCAGCAGCCACAGCTGTCCAGAACAGTGTGAGTCAGGCTGGCCAGCTGGGTTTGGTCAGTGGGTTAATGGAGTGGGAAGAAAGCCACACCAGTGTGTTAAAAATGCATAAGAGGTAGATGCAGTGGCAGGGGAGCATGAGGGAGCAATTGGATGTGTGATGCTCAGTGTTGAATGAGTGAGACTTCATTTTTCAGAAGAATGGTCACTGGTCTACTTTCTAGGATGTATGTTTTGGAGAACTCAAGTTAGGCAAAGGTATTGACAGGCAATTTTGGAAGCAAATTGACTGTACTTATACAACACCACTGTCACATTAAGCAAGTTTGTTGCCTCTTTCAGATAGCACTGGTTTTAGCAGAACTTGAAAACCTCTGGGTTAATGCCATCTCTGTTTTACCAGTTGTTCTTGATCTGTCTGCAAAGGGCATTAAAACATGGTGTCCCTCAAGGAAAGACAGATATGTGAGGCATGTAGAAATACCTTGAAAACTCAAGATGTATTTCTCAAATACCACAGATGTCACTTTTCCTTCTTTTTAAAGTGTGGAGTTACAAAATGTCCCTCATCTACTCCCCTTCATTTAACTGTTAGTGTCCAGAAGTAAATTGCAAGTAGAGTTGTGATGAGAAATATTCCACAAAATTCTTCCTTGCATCCCTCTGCAGTCATGGAACTGTACTGCTGAACTTTCAGTGGATCATTTTCTTGAGAAATTGAGAGAAATGAGGATTAAGCTGATAAGGAATTAAATCTGTTCTGATTGGGAAAGCTGCAAAAGTTTTATCTTGAGTGATAAGGGCTTTTTGTGGAGAAAATGTTCCCATCAGATAAGCAAGACCAAAATTCTATTACATTCTTTGAAAAGCAATCAAAAGTTGTAAGCTTTAATGAATAATTTTCTTATTTGTGAGAACATAGAAAGTAATTTTGTTGTTTAACGGCATTGGACTGATTTTAATTGTTGCTGAGTGCAGTTTTCCTGATGCTGTGTGTTGCCAAAATGATTTTAATTGAAAAGTTATTGACCTTCAAAATGTTCTGCAGAGGACATATTTTTATCTAATACTATAATAGAAACTTGCAGATTGATCAGCTTGATTAGAATTCACATAAATGCCCAGAAGGGGTATGCTAAGATCCTGTCAGCTGATCATACACCAACTTCTCTTTGAAGTACCATGGTGTCTTCAACTTTCTGGTTACAGATGAGCTTACACCTTCCATTTTTGTATTAGAAGGCTTATAAGAAGTAACTCTCTTTTTTTGTGGTGTATTCTGTCACACAAAATTTTATGTTGAGGTTCTCAACTTGATCCTACTTGACTTGAAGAAGCACAGCTCCAGTCTTCAGGGCTTAGAATGGTATAAACAAGTCTGTCCAGCAAATGCATACAGGACCAACACAGAACAAGAAGTCCTTGGTGAATATAATGTAGGGGCCTTTTTTTTCCAAATGGTAAATGATTTGGTGTGGACTGTAGATTAAGAATTAAACAGCTGCTGCTTATTTCTTGGTGACACTGGATTTTTGCAAGTAAGTGAGCACAGCAGGAAAGTATTTCTCTTGGATTTCAGAAGATAATAGCAGGTATGTATTTTGCCACAATTTCTTTAGAAATCTTTCCACAGATCCAAGAAAACAGACGTTTAGGACAATCATGGCTGTGGCCCTAATAACTTTTTTAATATTACATAAATCATATAGCTATGGTTAGCCTATGTTAATTTTAACATCTTGGTATAATAGTTGGTACTTGTAAAATCTTTTAGCTATTATCTCTGCTTAACAGGCTGAAAGAGTAGACATAGTATTTTGTATTATGTATTATTTTAGGAAAAGACTGAAAGAAACATTGTTGTTCCTTCAATTGTCTGCCTTAGAGTTTCTTTACTAATTAATATGTTCTCCTAAGTCCAAGCAGATGTCTGGATTTTGTAAAGATCACTTGCAGTAGGAGACACCATAGCATTTTACTTCTGAAGCTCTGCTAATCATCAGCCTTTGAGGTTATCATACAAGTGCCAGTCACTACTCAAATAGAGATAAAATTCCCATCCTGACCTGGTACCTGCCATGACCCTATATGGATAATACTCCAATATTAAAATAGGACATTTGGCATCTGACACTTCTGACTGGTAGCAGTGCAGGTCTGAGTGTGAAGGACAGTTCCCAGGGGCCTCTGCCCCTTGGGGGGGGGCTTGGGGTGGTGGCTCTGGTGTGCTGGATCGCTGCAGCTGCCAACTCCCTCACTCCTGCAGGCTTTCCACTGACTGACAGGGTCCAACAAGTCCATGTGCTTGTTAGACTGTGTGACAAAAGGAATAGTTCCAAAGGCTTTTTCCAGATGTTTTCAAACTTTGCAAATCATAGGTTTTAAAACCTGGAATGACTGAAAGGGCCCGAAACAAAGGTTACATTTTAGACATTTATACTAAGAGAAGAGTATCTACAATTTGCACTGTAGTGTGGGCAAATTTACAGCTGTAGTAACACAGAGAGCCTCAGGTTTATATCATATCTACTTAGAAAAGGTTTCCTTTGTGTTATGGGGAATCTGTCTTTTCCATTTTGTTTGCCTGACATCTTCCTAGTCTTCACACTTCTCTTTGGAGATTAGAAGTGTGCATTTGGCTCTCAAGTGTTGTTACAGATAGTTCTCAAATGTTACCAGGCTAGGCCTCTGCAGAAATTTTTTCTGAAGTGAATATCCTGTTTTAGTCCTGACCTAATGAGCAATAACTGTCAGGACACTGATACAGGCCTGTTGGGAAGTTGTGTTACTTCTGTAAGACTGGATATTTCTACAGTTGTTAGGCTGTTCTTGTTTTGTTTTGTTGTTTGACTGCTGTCTACTTTTGACTCGTAATTGAGGTAAAAATGGAAAGGGGATTTTTGGTTCTCAGCTTCTTTAAGGAATCATATGCTTGTGGCATCGGGTCATTTGTACACAGAGATTGCCTGTGACTGGAAAATGTGGAAGTAAGTAACAAAGAGGAGTCTTGTGCAGAGGGTAAGTGTAAGAGCAATGATGCTTCATAAATTCATTCCTGTTCTTAAGACTTGCTCAAGCTACTTGTCTGCTGCACAGGATGTATTTTCAGTTTTTGAGGCATAGCTAGACTTAAAAGTGTAAAAAAATTTGTAGGTAACAGAAAAATCCTGTTAATGTCCAAGAGCACATCACATTTATGTACTCTGTTGTAGGACTTGATGGCTTCAACAACATCTATGTCTTGGTAGAAGTTTTTTCATGTTTTTGGAAAGATTTCCGTTGCAGTGACTGTGGAATTTTCCCTGAGCTATGTGCTAGTCTGGCACCTCATCAAGAGGTTTCACCTTTTCATTTCATTTTTTGATTTAACCTTCAAGTGATTCTCTGTGGATCAAGTAGTTCTATTTAATCTAGAGACTTTAAATTGTTATTACTCTCTTGGTATTTAATCATAACTCCTTCTCCTGCAGGCACCCTGTGGAACTTATCCTCCTATGAGCCCCTGAAGATGGTCATCATCAACCATGGGCTGCAGACACTTACCAATGAGGTGATTATACCCCACTCAGGTTGGGAGAGTGAGCCAAATGAGGACTCCAAGCCTCGAGATGCTGAGTGGACAACTGTCTTCAAGAACACTTCTGGGTGCTTACGGTAAGGTGGAACTGTGGAGTCTTTATATATTCACCATGTACTGTTTAGTATTTTCTTAAACTTATTTTCATTTGAAGTGAACTGCCATATATCTTATTTTTGTATTTATTCCCATTCCAATGACCATAACAGTGATGCTTGGAGGTATTTGCCTGCCATGGGTTCTCCTGTTGCAGGGCTTGCTAATGTACATCAGTCCAGTGGGGTCAGTGTGAAGTGGGTCATTTATCCAGGTTTGGGCAAGTGGATCTGTATAGGGAGGTGTGTAATACAATTACTCAGGTCAGGTTAACTGCCAAATTAAGTCCAAAGAAAGCATTTTTGCTTTGGTGCTGTTTTTATTTATTTGAAAAGTGTTTTCAAACGACTCCCTTCTTGCTTTGAGACTTTCAAAAAGCATTTTTTGCAGATGGGAACTGGTTTTGTGGAATTACACTGGGCATGAAAAATGGATCTAGTTTTAGACACCAATGCTTTTGTGAACACACTCCTTTTTTTAAGATAAATTGACTAAGGACCTATGGGAAACTAGTGAAGAACCTGAACTACTGACCATTTAGGAATCTATTTCTAATATTCCTCACAAAGAAGCCTTTTCTGGTTAGAAATAGTATCTGCATTTCTGAGAGCACCTTGAAGACAGGACAGTCCATGCTGGAAGCTTGGGTCAGGAGGGAGTCCTAATGCAGTCTGAAAAACCTGAAGAACCAATTTTATCTAAACAGTGTCTTTATTTTGCTTTTCTTTGAGATGAATAGTGGAGATGCCCTGTTAGATTCTTCTGCTCTATGATGAAGTCAATTAGTTTCAGCAAAACTAATAAAGATTTGGCATTGTACCTTCTGTTGCTCTGAAGTACACTTCTGTCAGATTTCTATTGATTAATGCATGTTCAGAAGTTGGCTCATTTCTGTTTCTTGGGCTTGTGGTCTCTAAATTGCAATAACTATTCCCCTGAGTAACTTCACAAATGAAGAAAGTAATGAAAAGTGTTCTGAAAGGGCCCATTACTAAAATTATTTGCAGTCCCACTGGTAGCTGAGGTCCTTTAAGTAGGCTCCAGACATTATACGTTTTTACTTAGTAGTGTCTCATTTTTTAATGGTGTTCTGCAAGAGAAAATTAGTCATGGTGGAGGATAAAAGGATTATCTGAATGAATATGAGATTCTCCAGTAAGCGTAGACAATAAATTGATCATTAGTAGACCAGGCTAATCCACATCATAAATTTTTATTAGTATGTGCAGTGCCCTGATCCACTCGAACTTCTACATTCCAGGATAGCTTTGGGGTTTTTTTGTTGTTTGTTTGGGTTTGTGGGTTTTTTGTGTTTGTGAGGCTTTTTTGTTGGTTTTTTTTTTTTTAATTAAGGTGCTGCTTTTACAGGACATGTAAAAGTTTGTGCCACTCTGGCCATTTCATATTCTGAAAGGCTAATTGAAGAGGGGTGTGGAGCACACAGCAGTACTGAGATTAGTTAGATGATTTAAAATTCTGATAATAAAAAGTAGTCCTGATGCACTTCAGATGCATAGGAGAGCAGGCAGTGAATGGTGACTGCTTCAGTTGTAAAGGGGGAAATGTATTTCAGTCCTTTCATCTGTCATAGTCATCTGGGACTCTCTGCTTCCTTGTGGAAAATCTGAAGCTTCAGTCAGATGTGGGGCAAGGTGAATTCATGCTGGAAAGTAGTTGCTTAAGGTAAATGGAGATGTGGTGACAGGTTATCAGGGAAAGGTACTCTGAACTGTCTCTTTGCTGTGTCATGGAGAGAGCCACTTCTTGCAGAGGGAGTTGGAGAACTGTCTTGCTCTCTCCTTACTTGTCCAGTACAACAAAGATGCAGGAGTAGGTGAGATGTGAGCTGTCTTTCAGTTGATTGTACTTCTTGTTAGTGTGGTGGTGATATTTCATACCTTTTGCATAGCCCACTGAGATCTAGAGATAAAAATGGACGTATCAAAAGTCATTACCATTGCAACTATTAGAAAAAATCTTGCATTGTTGAAGTCCTCCACAGCTCCTCCTTATAAACATCATCAAGATGAGATAGTTAAGAACAGTACAGGAAAAGTTGTTGCAGCTACCTGTCTGACAGACCCCAGTGTTTAAAAACCCCTTTGCCTGTTCATCTCCTGTTGACCCAGAAGCTGGTCCTAGAAACTGGATTTTTTCCATGAATGGAGCTTGTTGCAGACTACAGCCTGTTTACCAGGTAGATATTTAATTGGGAGGTTAGTCTGCTCCATGGTGTGCCAGCCTCCTTTTTTCCTCTTTGGAAGAGAGCCTCAGGTGTGTGCTTTGTTTTCTTACAAAACAGCTGAGAGAACATGAACTTCTGAGGCTTTGGGTGTCCTTGCAGCCCCAAGCATAGGGTAGGCATTATGCATGCTAGACAGCATTTGTTTCAGTATAATTTTTTCAGTTAATGAAGTTTAGCAACAGATGTGGATGAGTTTGTTTCAAACTCGGTGATTGACAGCAGAAACAGTCAAATAATAGGGCTTTTTTTTAACATCACTTCCTGATCTTTGCTTTGTTTTTAATCTAGGTCTCTTTTGACAATGTGGAGTCTTGGAAACACTTATTTCAAAGTAATTGAAAACAAGTAATTAAAAACAAACAAACAAAAAACCTAGCACTTAGTCCTTATTTCTGCCCACTTTCTAAAGTAACAAAAATCCATGTGTATTGCTTGATGGTAATTTTACTCTGCATAGCCAAGGGACTTGCACTGAGGAGTGCATTGGTCTGAGCTGCTATTTGAGAAAGCTCTGTGCATGATAGTGAGTGATATTGGACCTGGTCATTTACAAACTGGAAATAAGAGAAACTGCAAAGTTCATTATCATCATGAATCTATTCAAATACTATCTGTTCTGCCATGAGTTAAATAACTCTGGGATTACCTCTGATACTTGATGTCCACACCAAACTGCAGTGGCTAAATGCCAATATGTACTTAGCCAGTAAGAATCAAGGGAAGAAGAGGCAGCTAGTTAAGGTTTATATTGACTTTGGAGATGAGTGTTTACTTTAAGGACACCTTCTGAAGCCAAGCTTTCTCCTGTGACTGTTGCTGTTTTGGGGATCTTTTGAATCCTTACATCATCTGGAACATGACAAATAGATTCTGTGTGCCATCCCTCTCTCACTTGCAGAACTTTTTAGCGAGTCGTCTGGGAATCCTGTATTGCCCTCTGCAAAGTAAAGACTTGGCAGCACAGCCAATTTGCAAGCTATGATGTGGTAATGATATTTATTGTATGCTTTTTCTGCAATCTTTACCAAGAAAGACTGAAGCAAGTGTACGAGGTGATGATAATTTTGTTTCCATTCTCATCCTGAGATCAGGAAAAAGATGTTTCCTCCTCCTTTGCTATGCTTTGTTTATAGGGGCAGACTCAAGATGATGACTGGATGTGCTATGTCCATAATTATGTTAGTACTTAAAATGGTCATGACCCTGTGATAGATGCTACCTGGGATGTAATTTTATAAAATAAAAGGAATAAAAAGATTTATAAATAAAAACTGTTCTTGTACTCTGTTGAACCTATTGAGGTAAGTAGGTACAGTGGAAATCCGGAAAGAGGCAGTGAAAAACCAAAGATTGTTTTATTGAAATTAAGTACAATTTTAGTTATAGAAAAGTAGGACTGGGGAAAAAGTAAGGACATTTCCTAGGAGAATGGTTAAATAGGCACACATCTTCCTTTATTTCATATGGAGTACAAGTTTCATGTCTTTGTATTATATTTTTATTCTTTCAGGTATGTGGAAAATGTCTCTTCTAGTTACTGTCTTTCTTTTACTTTAAACTCCTAAATCCATACTGGGATTTGTCCAGGAGCATTCCTTTTTAAATTGTGTTTTCCTCCAATTTAAATAAGGTAATGATTTGGTGCATCTTAACAAGGCCATTTTGTGATCCTTCCTACAGCTTTGATCAAGGCATTAAGGTGCTTTAGGAGAGGAGAACAAGTTGAATTGCTTATGGGTTTGATGGAGCTCAGATGTACCCATGCAGTGCCAGAAATCTTTGCTGTGTGTCCCAAGATCCTTTAGAGGGGAAGTGCCACATCTGGACATCAGAGAGCACTGCTGCAGTCTCTTCTTATTTTCTTGTGTAGATACCCACCATGATTGCTAGTTTTCTGGAAGCAGTAAGGATTTAATGGTTTAAAAATTAAATTCATTCTGGGCTTAATTGCTGTTTTCTGCCTAATTAGTCTTAATTTTCCCTAGTATTTTTTTCACTTCTAGGAGGACAGAGTAGAACTTAGTTCCTAAATTGCCAACTTTCTAGCCTGATTCCTGTGCTAAACTGACCTGCTGTCAGCAAATGTTAAATGAATTAATTTGCATAGCAAACAGATGCAAAGTGCTCCTTTTTCCAGGGTACCATCTGCAGTTGCAGCATTTCTTGTCAGTTCTCCAAGTACACAAAAATTCACATTCAAAAATAGCCTCAGGGTTCAGAGACCTGGCCATGGGTGTGTGAACACAAACAAACTGCACCCACTTGAGGTCCACTGAAAACACACATTCTTCAGATCAAAATTGCACATAACAGCTTGTCCAACATCAGCTCCTGAGAAGGGACAACCTGGTGGTTAGAGTTGTAACTCTTGAAGTATGGATTTAAATTGCTGTTCTGCTACTGTTCTGACATAATTAGATGCAAGATTAATGGTATACATCATTTTGTGGTTTAATTTTAAATAGCCCTGTCTCCTTTTGGTTTTGGTGAGATTTGGTCTCTAAGTACCTGACTGGATCCAGACTTCACTCAATGATTTTCACTTTCCTGGCTTTAATATGGAAATGGCACCTCTGTCCTTGTCTCCTGGAGCTGGACTGAATGATAGTGAGGGTATTTTCCAACCAAAATAATTCCCTTCTTTTATGAAAGCAGGTTTGTCTGACAAAACCTGTGGTCTTATTTTGGCAAAAAAGTCCTCTCTCTGCATCTTGGAAATTACTGTGAGTGTCTTGGTGATGCTAATGTGTCCATTTTTTTTATTCCATCTCTGAATTAGAGGAAAGCAAGGAAGGCTGTTAAAGCCAGGTGCTTATGCCCTCCTTTCTAATTAATGCATGGCTTTTCTCTGAAGAAAAGTGCTTCTGAATCAGAGCTTTCAAAATGAATTGCCTCCAAGTTCTATCCATCCCTAAATCCTCCAGGCATTACAATAGTATGTGGTGACAGTCACATAATATTTGTCTTGCCTGCACTCTCATATACTTGAGGCAGCCTTTATCTCCAGCTGACTGCAGTGAGGAGGCAAAGTACAAATCTTCACCCTGTAAGCACTGGTGTCTGGTGAAGTGCAGCACACAGGAGCTGAAGCTCAGGTGATGGTTCTGCAGTGCTGCCAGCCAAGCTGCCCTTGGTGTCAAAGAACTTTGCTTACTGAAGCATGGCAGGACAGAGAAGATATGTAAATATGAATTTTCAGGTGCTGCCTTTTATTTTCTCTCCTTTATCAGCAACAAGTTAATAATTGAGCTTCACGAGCCTAGTGTTAGTACAGAGCCCTCCTTGTGGCAGCTACATTTATAGATTTCATTCTTTGACAAATTCATATAGTGACTTTTGCTCTTAGTTGTTGAGCTCCCCTATCATAAGTTCAACTTATCCTTTTGGATGCTTTTGTAGGGCAGCTGTTGAACCAAGGAGGCCTGGGCAGAACTTCTTATAAAGCTTAGCACTTCCCTGCTCCACCCAGAGGAGGTGAGGGCAGATGCCATGTCTCTGTCCCCCCACCCACTGTGCTTGGACCCTGGTGGACTTGTATTGTTTTCATATTGTGTTCAGCCTTTGGGAGACTGGTGCTCCAGAAAATGGAGCTAACAACATGGTCACTGTTTTGTTTTGCAGCAGTTTGCTTTTGAACTGGACTTCCAGTGAAACAATAGTTTGAGAAAGAGGTAAAAACTGAAAAGAAATTTGCCTGTGATTTTTTCACACTGGAGGCAGCAAGCAGTACAGAAAAGGGAGAAGCTTATCTGCCCAGCCCAGATTGGAAAAAAACCAACTCAAATTAAGAACTCTCACAATAGAGAGGAGTGAGAGAAGGCAGTTTCTTAATTAGCTTACTGAGACTGTGCAGGATCACAGCATATGGCTGTCCTGGGGCTTATATGATGAGCAGAGCATTTAATTCGTGCTAGTAAGGAGCTGTTAGGGTTCCTCCTGACAGTTCCTGATGTTTAGCTTGTAATATAAATAAATTATGCATAGATTTTAGCAGCAGAGACATAACCTAGTTACATGCAACCTTAATGCTCTACATTCAAATGTGAAGTATAAATTTAAAGTTGTGCACTTGCTTATTGCTTTCTGTCATTCCTTAGGAATGAATCTGGGTCCCTTGTCCCTTGGTTGTCAGTGAAGGGAATCTGCACAAAATGTCTGCAGTGGTGGGATGAAGAACAAGAGTGAAACCCAACTCCCTGCAGTCACTGAGCAGACACACTTTGCTCTGGAAGGTGTATGAGCCGTGATCTTTTATTAGATAAATATCACCTTATTTTTTAGATTCTTTTCACATTGCAGCAAGCAAGTGGATAAAACAAGTGGAACCCATTAACCTTTCCTCAAAATGGAAGTTGAAATAATTTGGAAGTTAAGTATCTGCTGGGCATCGTGGAGTTCTTGTGTAGTGCATTTCTGCACCATCTTGTGTTACAAGAGAGCAGCCTAAGGCCTTCTTAGTGAGTCATGCAGGAGGTAACCAGTCAGCATTTTACTCAAAAGGCATTACATGGTGTTTTGGGTATAGAGAGGCACAAATAACAAAGGATGGACTCGACTTCTATACCTTGTTAAACTGTATTGCTGTCTGATTGAGTCCTGTTTATTGCAGGGAGCTCTTGCAGGCAGTGCTGACACGAGACATGTGACAGTGCACTTTGTAAATATCCTGCTCTGTGTTGGTGCTGCTGAAGCTTGGAAAGCATAAATTTTGGTATGCCATTCTTTGAGCATTTGACCAACTAAGTAAACCAGATCCTTTTATTCAAATGCTGAAAAAGTTTTCCATGCAAAGCACCTGGGGCAGCTCCACTACACTCTTGAGTCTACCTGGTAAGTGCAGGAATCTCTAGTGGGCTCTCCTGCCCATATCCTGCCTCCTGTCTTTACTTAGTTGAACAGCTGCTCCCTACCTAAAGTCACCATGAGCATAGCTCCATCCTTTTGTTAATTTTATTTGGACTTTGGCTCCCTCCTATTTTCTTTACCATAATCTCTGCTCGATTGGAGATATAGCTGCCTGCTGCCAAGCTCCATTGTTTTGTACAGGGCTCTTTCACCAGTGCTGCCTGGATCAGGCTATCATTGTGTCACAGGAAGGTTCTTTCTTTTCCTTTCTTATTTTCAGAACAAAGAACTTAACACTAAATAAGCTTTCTGGTATTTCATGTGGGCTGATGTATGGAATTCATTCTATTTCTGCATGAAATGATGGAATGATTTTAAAATGCTGTATATTCCTCTGCTGGGACAGTTAGTACCTAGAAGTGTGCTAGGAAATAGAGTGCATTTACTGCAACTATTATTTATCAATCTCTTTTGGATTCCAGCCAAATAAAAATTTAATAGTGAAGCTAAGTGTGGGTATGGAAGGGTATTTTCATAGCAAGGGTTCTAACTGCTAAAGTAGGTGGATGGAACAACTAAACTCGACTTCTGAGAACTATGTCATTTTTTATCAGCTGAAGTAACATAAAGCTTGGTGTCTGGAGAGTGAAACCTCAGTGATGGTGTTGGGCAAGGTCTGGTGAGGTGTATGTGCTGCCTGTCAGCTCTGCCACCACGTTGTTCAACCCACGTGGGGAGTGCAGCCCACTCAACACACCCGGAAACCCCCCTCATCTGTAGCTCTCTGGCTCGCAGTGGTCACAGATATTCTTATCTTCTTCAACAGTGCTGAGACAGACTATATAGGAGCCAGTGTTAACTTTTTATCTTGACAATGCAATAATAACTATTAGAAGGTTGGTTTCCAGTAGTAAAAAGTTGGATTCATTTGGGATTCTGCAGTGTGCACAAAGAGGCTGTGAAAAAAGCTCATTGCTGGCTCAGCTTCAGCCATCCATGCTTGTAGATAAAAAGGTGGAAATGCTACTCGGAGGGCATTTTGAAAATTTCCTGTTGAGCTTTCTTTTTATTTAAAAAACAAAGTCCTCAACCTGTTGTCTTCATCCCCAGCTGGGTCTCTAAACAAAGTACTTTTACCCTTGCTGAACTGAGGCAGGATATAAGTGTTCAGTAATACTGCAACCTCTGGCTTTCAGCTTCATCTGCAACAACTCATGGCCCTTTTCTGCCAGGTGGCAGACACAGCCACATTTTCCTATTGGAAAATGGGAAATAGTAGTTTTAATGTTTTCCCTTTATCATTAAAAGAAAAGTCCACCAAATAAAAACTCTCCACATCTCCACTCCGTCTTTCAGATTGTTAGGGAGACCACATTGCTGCACAATTTGCCTCGAAATAGTGCAAATTAAGTACAATGCATTTAATTACTTTTAAATCTTTTGAGTATAATTTTTGTGTGGCACAGATAGTAGTAACAGCTCACCTACCCCAAAGGTAATGAATACCAATTCTTCTGCAGATGTAAACATTACATTCAGACTTCCATATTATTAAGAAGACTATTTGGTGATAATGATAACGTTATCCAAAGCATGAACAGATTTCTCAGCACATTCCCTGCCATTTTTTGAAGTCTTTAATACCAACAGACTGGATTCCTAGCTTGATGTGTTTCTATGCTAGTTAGGTATTTACTTTTATTTAACATTTACTTAGTGCTCCTCTGTTTTGTTTTCCCAGGGAAAGCATATATTTGGACATCCTTACAAATCCTCTTTCACTAGTCCTGTCTGCAGTCTGGACTCCAAGAATTTTAGGAAGAATTCATGTTGCTTTATCTAGCTAAAGGCTGGGGATTTAAAATCTCTAGAATGAGATTTGTGCTTTACTGTTTTACATAAAATCAGTCATACAGTTGGCTTTCTTCCAATGTACTTTTAGTAGCATGGACTTGCTCCTAGAATTGTTCTTTTGAGTGTGTTGTATAAATTTATAGCAAGTACACTGTGAAGATTTCTATTACCCTTTGCAGTGTGATGTGAGAAAGATGTTTTTGCTGGTTTTAAAATACATTTTTTGTTTAAAGAACTCTTGCAATAGTATTGAAAAGCAAAACCAACCAACCAAACACACACAAAAAAAACCCCAAACCAAAGCAGGGAAAGTAGGAGAGGCCTCTCTAGGGATAAAGAGACAAGGCAAGGGAACCAGACTGTACAGAACACCAGAGATGAATGGCAGGTATCCATTTGCCAGTCATCTGTGTAAAAGCAGTTTGGGTAACTCATCCCATTCCCACCAATTTGAACAGTCAGTTTTGTTTCCATTTATATCAAGATTTTGCCCATCATCAGTGCCTCAAAAGCCCTGCAGAGTTCCTGTTCCGTTATTCAAACTTTAAAAATATTTTTTACATCATCTATAGAGGTTCTTGATATTAAATTGTCCCAGCAAGCAAGTCACTGAGGTAATGTGTTTAGTTCTAAGATCTTTGGGCTGTTCCAGTTGTTCAATGGCAGCCTAGTTCCTAAGTAGCAGAGCCAGAAAGCACCTCAGCTTGGGTTTTTAACATCCTTTTCCATTCAGTGTCTGGTATCAAGCACTCCATCCACAGAAGAATTAATTCTTTTCTGGTTTAAATGCTTGTTTAATGTTTAGATAAGGTCAGTGAACAGCAAATGGAATTCTCTCTTCCATATATACTGTGAAATCACATTGTAATATCAGCTTTACCTGCCTTGTATCAGCCTTTGCTAGCAGTGAGGCTGTGTGTTAGGATTTGGGTAAAAGATACATTTATCTGTGCATTTCATCTGTGTTCTTCATTGAAAGCTAATGTGCTGTTACAGCAACCAACTCACAATTAATCTTCTTCAGATTTTGAGAGGTCTCTGAGAAAATGTGGTTTTTTCCTAGATGTCCAATTAAAGTACCAGCCTGCCTGGGTGATGGGGGAATATGGGAGGGGACCATGATTGATTTGTTAATTACTTGGAGATTGGCAGACCGTCTGCTTAGTTGAAAAACTGGCTGCGTGATCCAGGTAGCAGAAGGTAATGATTATGTCCTGAGCTTTTGAGAGCTCACTTTATGTGGGTTTGTGGAATTCAGTGACCCAGAAAACTGAAATGTTGGCTGTGATGTTGAAATTAGTGTATTTTTGCTTTGAGAAAACTTCCCATATAGGTTTTGCCAATAAGAATAATTTTATCATTTCATTCCCTTCCCACAAAATAAATATTTTTTTAAAAGAAGGGGGAAAAAAGGCAGCATTTGGAAAATTGACATTTATTATTATTTATTTATTGGGTAATGGCTTATGCAAGGCTGAGGCTTCAGTACATTGTTTGTGTTTTCTGGATGAGGGAGGCTGAGTTCATAGCTCTCCTCTGACAGTCTCTACACTCACTGGTATGTGCAGCTTTAGCAACTCAAGAGTAGCCTTTCACTGCTCACATCTACCTGTCCCATTCCTGTGTGCAATGTTTTGAGAAATTCAAAGCCATATAAACATAACTGACTGTCATCTTTTACTTTTAAAATGTGACTGAGCCATGCTGTGTGCTGAATCTGCTGTATTCAGTTTGAAATGTGGTTTTTAAATGTCAACACAAGGGATTTAAACTGGCAATAACTTCCACTAAGAAAGCTGGGGGTATATAACAAATTCTGAGTCACTTTGAGCAGTCAAGAGGACAGCAATTGTGCATGGTGACTCTCACTCTGTCTTATTTGGAATAGTTGGGGAGCCAAAGAAAATGAAGAAAAAATGTATATTGTATATTGCAATATACATACAATGGTAGAGTAAATAAAATACAACCTTTTGTACACCTGTCTTAAGTCTTTTACATTTTTCAGTTTCTGTGGCCATAAATACTGCTAAGTAATCTTGTGATTTTTGCATCTTTTTCTTCAGGTGGTGGAAGTATTTTTCAGATTAAAAGGTCTGCCTTTGAAATTAAAATTTTGACTTGTGTACTGTCTGTTCTGAGAACTCCTGTCCAGTTTATGGTGCTTGACTGAACTTACCAACAACTCAGAAAAATGTGTTTGTAGGCACCTCTGTGCTATTTTGCCTTTTTCATTCTGATTCAGGGAGTTGCAGGTGTGCATTGCCCATATTTTAGTGAAATTTAATAGGTTTCTCAGACTACTTGGCCTCCAGATTGTTCATTCAAGGTAATGAGTTCCTAATAATTGTAGTGTAAATCGACACACCTTCAATTTTATGGTGAAGGTCAGAGGGCTAAATTTTCTTTTAAATCTCTCCTGTTAGGAATGTAAGTTCTGATGGAGCAGAAGCACGCAGAAGACTAAGAGAGTGTGATGGCTTGGTGGATGCCCTCCTTCATGCTTTACAGTCTGCAGTTGGCAAGAAGGATACAGACAATAAGGTGAACTTGAATATTAAGTCTTAATGGATATTTCCATTAATTTAGACTGATGTCTTACACCAGGGTCTGATTTTTATTTGCTAGTATCAGAAGAGGGTTATGCTTGCTTCAGAAAATAAAATAATTATCTTAATCTCATCTCAGTCATGGTATTCATGGTACCACTGGTTGGGGTATCAGCATGAGGCTGCTGTGACACCTCACGTGGCTGATGTGGTGAGCAAAGGTAAAGGGTTGTGACAGGTGGGGAGAGCAGTCTTGTTATTGTCAGTGACTTTATTGCCATAGTTCTGCATTACTGAATTGACATTGTGGAATCTCCAAATCAGAATTGAGTCCATTGCAAAGGAGGTGGTTCTCTTTTTAAAGACTTTATTTGGCACCATCTCTGAAGACTGTAGTACTTAGACATAAAGATATTTCTTCAGACCTGCAGTACTTCCATTGTGGCTTTTTAGGTAAAGATTTTGATTAATGTTTTTATCATCATCTCATCCTGTGGTGATTAAAAAGCACATTTATAAGCATGAGAAATATCATAAGTTGGGCCTGTTGATTTTTGTATTTTATTTTAAAAAGAGCATATTATTGCTTTATCACACTGGTAAGGCTAGTAAAGCATCATTAATTTATACTTTTTTGAGTTCCACCATGTGATGGACTGCACAAGGGAATTCTAAACCCTGTCACTTAATCAGATAATTTTGGATGTGGATCTTGTAGTCACTTGGTGGTTTCCATTGCAGCCTACAGAGCGTTGCTCTTGTCAGAACCTGATGAGATGTGGATTAGCTGTTTCCAGAGAACAATGTGTTCTCATTGAAATCCTCACTAGGCTGTGGTTTTGACCCACAGAAAATTTAATAAAATTGGCTCCTCAGGGGTAAAGGTTGAAAGAGTGAGAGAGGCTTGTATTAAAAGAAGGTCCTTATATGATCATTTTTCACTGTGTGTTTGATCTTTTGGTGAATTACATTCTTTACATTAAGATCAGGTGGTATTTTTTTATTAGAGTGTTTTCAATTTGCCTGGGTACTTTTTATGAAGTGCTTCACTTTTGGAAGAATAAAATTGGTTTTGGAACAAGAACAAAGCTTAATTTCAGGGACCTTGACTAAATCTTCCTTGGAAGTCTTCCTGGGGCAAGTGGGCTTTTTTAAAATTTCCCCAAACCCTCCACTAATGGTTTTTAATCTAATGGTTTTTAAATAAAGAGGATAAGTACTTACAATGATAAATTTCTCTCTAACAGTCTGTGGAGAACTGTGTGTGCATCATGCGGAACCTTTCCTATCACGTCCACAAAGAGGTCCCTGGAGCTGATAAGTACCAAGAAATAGATGCCAGTCAGACTACAAGCATGGGAGGCTCTCAGAAGAAGAAGAAAGATGATGCTGGTTGCTTTGGTGGAAAAAAAGCTAAAGGTACGTGTTGCAGAGAGCTCAGAACTGGCAATGGATTTGGGAGTAAATTTTGCTGTATAGGCCTGCTATTGCAAGCACATTCATCCTGGTGGTTTAGAATGATGCAGTTTGGGGAGGTCCATGTTTGTAGTGTCATGGCATGTGGTTATCTCCCTTGTTGCATTACAGCTAAGCATTGGGGAATTTTTTCCATGATTGCTATTGCTTTGTTTGACTTGAAAAAGGAGTGGTGCATGCTGACAGATGATGCTCTGCTGTTGGATATACGTGAATGTGCTCTGCCTCTCTTCTGCCTTGCTCTGTTCTTGAATCTGTCAAATTGACACTTGGTCCATTTGCTTGAGTGTACAGCATGTGTCACAGCCTCAGGAAACCAGGCCAGCATGTGTAGTCCCCATGCATGGTAATGCTGCCTCTACATCTTCCATACCCCCAGTCTCTCACCCTTGGAAACAAATGAAAAGCCTACCCTCCCACCCACAAACAAAACCTAAAACCTCCCAGTTCTGTCACTCTTTCAGTAATTTAAATTGCAAACATGTTTTGTAGCTTTTAATTGTCAGTCACTTTTAGACCTGTTCTCTCCTCTGGGGCATAAGTATTGCAAATGAGTTTCATTACAAGAGAGCATTAATAGTCTCAGTAAGCCCCCTTCCATCTTTCTATTAGAAAGAGACACTCAAATTATATCCATTTTCCTTGTTGTTTTAGAGAAATTACTATTCTAGACTGAATTAAGAAATAATTAAACTCTATTTTCTGTCTAGGCTCTATTCTCCTCATTCATGCATACTCCCATCCTGCCTGACTGTTTACAGCCAGGTCTCAGGAAGGTTTTGGCCCTGAACAGCTGATGCAGAATTGCTTGAACTTGATGGACTGTTTGCTGCACATTATTTCTCCTTTGAGCTGAGCTGTACATGTTATTAAAATGTTATGTGTTTGCATATGTGTTAGGGAAGTCATCACAGTGTGAACTTGCTTTTGCAGACTAGTCTGTCATCAACTAGATTTAAAATGTGCTTTAAAAATACAATTTAAAAAATTATGGGGAATCTTTTAATGATTGGGGGAAGCGGGGGTTGGGAAAGGAAGAAATAATTTTACCAGTCTGGCCAGCTCTTCTCACAGTGAATGACTAAAATGTCAGTGTGATACCCTTTGGAAATCTCCAATGTGTGCTGACTGGAGCCTGTTCCCTGACACTTGTGGTCACTGTTGTTTTGCTGCTTGAGAGCAACATAGTCACTGAAAACATTTTTAGACATAAAAGCTGTAAGTGTGCACTGTGGGAGGAGGGGAGTGGGCTGATTGAGAGCTGTTGTCATCTTCTTGATGACAGTGTAAAGAGAGCACTCTCAGGTCTGTCCTTTGTGAAGTGTCTGAGCCTGTCCTCTGAGGCTCACCTGTGTGTATTTTCTGTGTCTGTATGCCCTAATAGTTTCTGCTTATCACTCAAAAGATCTGATTATATCTATTTGGACAAATTGATCTCAAAATTATCTGACACTTGAGGATGAACCTGCAGACTTCAGCGAGCAGTGCAGGTGCTCAGTGACAGCTTGGGTTTGGCTCTGTGTATTCAGCAGGAAATGACAATTTCCGAAGTATATTTTTAATGGGGGTTTTTTTGCCCTTTGCAGAATTTTTTTCTTAAGTGTGCTGTTCTCTAGAGGGAAATCAACTGGTAATAATGCTGAGCTCGCAGCTGGTAGTCTGTAGATCAGAAGGATAGAGGGGGACAGGCAACTGTTTAAGAAAATAAAAGTTAAAATCTATTGAAAATCATGCTTTTAAAGTCATAAAGAGAAACTTACTTTATTCACTCTTAAATTTAAGTGAATATTTGATTTAGCCTCCCTTAGTTTTCTTAGTCTATGACTTTAAAATAGATTGATTCTCTACCTGATTCTTGTTCACTTTATCTTGCAGTGTTTCCATGTTTATTTTATTTTATTTCATGGTCATTGATCATAACATTTCAGACACCTCTGCAAAGGGCTAGTCACCCTTCTGTCATTTCAGTTCTCTGAGCACATTTAATTAAATGAAAAGAGGAGGAAAAAAATCCTTGCTGATAAATACTAGTGGTTTTTTCAGCAGGAACAAAAGAGAGAAAGTGGAATATCTTGGTTTAGTTTGGTTTTTTTAACCAATGGAAGTGCTGTAGTATTCTTGTAATACTCAGGTTCTGAACCTGTTCTGTGAAATTCTGACTCTTTGTGACTGTTCCTTTGTATTTTCTTCCTTCCTGTAAATTTTTGTTTTTCTTTTGCTGCTTTTCTGGTAATTAGAGGAGTGGTTCAATCAAGGTGAGTCTTTGCAATACTTTCTTTTCATCATCACCATAATATGCTTTGTTCAGCTTTTACATGCAAGACTAAGAGCTGAGATCAAGGTCTTTTTCATTCATCTTATCCTCTGCTCCCCCAATGCATCCTCCTGTTCATTTCAGTAGGAATGGAAATCCTCTTATTGAGTTTGAATTTCTCTTATTTTCAGTTTGGTCTTCCCACACTTTGAATAGAAAGGTTTTAGTCATTCCTGGTGTAAATGAAGTAAGGGAGTTGATTTGCAACAGGTCTGATAACCCCATGAGAGGGAACACCTACATGTTCAGGTTGCCTCATGAGCCCTACCATGTCAGAGTACAGCTTTCCTGGCTGGTCTGGTACCAGTAGCCATGAAGACCTGGCAGCTTGGATGTGTTTTCTCAGGGATCCTTGGTATTTGTCTGCTTGGGCATGCATGGCTGGGCTGCTGCATCTTTATTACTGGCACTCAGACTAGGTAGCTGAAGCTGCTCCCAGTATATGCCCCAGGGAATGTGCCCTTTAGTTTCTCATTCCAGCACAATGAGTAAAACTGCAGCTGGAATTAGCTGAGGCTAAAGTTTGCCTCCCTTTGCTTCCCAGCTGGAACTTTGTTGGGCTTTGAGTGCCCTGGAGACTTCCACTTCCTTACTGAGACTGATTCGGGGTAAAGGCAGGGGCATGATCAGTTGGTGACCCTTGCTTTCAGATTAAGGGGTTCTAGAGGGCTGAGCCAAAGGAGAAAAGTTGGAGGAGGGAAATTTAATTGCTCCACCCTAGAAATGTTGCTGAGTAGAGCTCTGAGAGACACTGATTTCAGACTGTGACTGATGAGGATGGGCTTGGCAAGACAGAGCTCAGCACTTGCTTTCTGTTGCTCTACAGCAGGTCTGGTTCAGTGGGTAACTGAAAAAGCACAATATAGACTGGGGGGCACTGAGGGGAGTTGTTATCAAGAGTCTCTTTCCTTCCTTTTTTTTCTTTTTTTTTTTTTTTAACCAAAAAGAAAACATTTGGGAATTAATTCTTTAGCAAAAAGGTCTAGTTGAGTAGCTGATTTAATTATTCAATAAAGCAAAGCTGCATTTGAGGAGGATCAACAGCATTCATGGTCAGTAGTGTTGGGTCACACCTTAAAGCCTGTACTGAGTTTCTGACATGGAAAATGCTGAGGGTCAGGTTTTGATTGTTTCTTACATAATGGAAAGTAGTAAGGGGATGGGAAAGAATTTTAATTCCACTGTTTCAAAGACAGTAAATTGCACCTTGCACAAGCAAGTCTCATGTCAAGCAGTTTTTCCAAACCAGAGTGCCAATTTCTGCAGCCAGGTCTCATAACAAAGACCTGTCAGCAGGCATGTCCAAAGCTGTCTGTCTTTTGCAAAGTCTGGAGCCATGCTTCTCAAAATCCATCAGCATGGGCTGAAAAACTTTGGGAGCAGAGAGATGCACAGAAGGGCACAAATTGAAATGTAAAAAACCAGGGTCTTAAACTTCTTTCCTACTGCTGCTGTCGTTCCAGCATTCCTGTGCACTGGCATTACTGACAGTGACTTGAGTCACAGAAGGGTTGTTGAGAGCTACAGAAGCTGACAGTGAACTGGTTTTCCCAGGATATTGGTCAGGCTGGGGATGGCTGAGAGATTTATAATTGGCTCTTGAACTTGCTGAATTTGCTTACTTTTTGAGAAGCTCCAAATCAGTGTTTGTAGGTCCTGTAAAAATAAAGTAGGAAAAATAGCATCTGGGCCGTGGGTTTTGAACCCTTTGCTCTCTAGATTAATTTCTTTTGGAGTCTTCTTACACCAGGTTGCCTTCTCTCTGTAGCAAAGCTCTGGAAAAATAGCTGCTTTGGGTATTTCTGAACCTGGCCCTTGCTCAATTTGATTAAACAAGTAATTTATAGAGATGAATTTCCCTTGGTCATAGCTCTGTGTTCTGAATTGCTTCTATTCGTAAACAGCTGGCAAATTCTGCTGTGAACAGAGGTGGTTTTCCCTGCAAGGTGGGTTAGCTACTCAGAGGGTAGAGAGAGAAACTAGCAAGGGCTTCGTAGAAGACAGACAGTATTTGCAGTCTGGCCCAGAAATTGAGAGAGAGCCACTGAGTCTAGGAGGAGTGGGCTGTCTGAATGAAAGATGGTTTAGTAAATAGGCAGCTGCTTCTGCACTGTGAGCTTAAAAGATGTAGCAGCCAACACTGCTCTCCTGGACAATCTCTTCTTAAGAAACTGTGAACAAATACATACTGCTGACTAAACAGTGCACTAGAAGGAAGGGAACTCTTACTATGCAATCTCAGTTCTGCAGAACTAAACCCCCAACCTTTAAATTATAGAGAGAACTTGTGAAATGAGTGGTTGTGTTAAAGGAGGTCTGGATCTTGGAGTAAATTTTTTGAGGTTTAAACTAGCTAAATACAGAGACATGAAATTTGGACATATGAAAAAATAGATGGTCCTGCTTGTAGATAAGATGGTGCCATATTTATTGGTCTGCCTTAAGTTTGTAATCTTTCCTAAACACTGACTTCCTTCAAGGTTTTTTTTATTTGGTTGGTTTGTTTTTTCTCCTCCTTCCCTGCTTTTTCCTGTCAGTGCTCTAAGGGTCAGCAAGGGTTTGCAGCCAGTAACTGGGTTCAGCTGCCATTATGAAATGCAGAGTTTTTTGGTGATGCACAGCATTTTTTCTTTCTGGTATGTGGTTCCCCAGGCAACGTGTTTCTGGTTCTTTCATGGAGCGAAAAATTGATGGAGAGCTGTAAAGTGCAGCTAATTCCTGTCCCTTACTTTAGAAAAGACACCTTTCAAAGGAGTGGCATGGTACCTGGCTGCATGACCTTTTTGGTAGCTTGGATGAGCATTTTCATATTTCAGCTTATTAAGCAAATAACTTCAGATGAACAGAACTTCTATATGCATGTTTTGCTTTGCACAGTAGTTAAAGTTGGCTGGTATTCTGTGTTGCCATTCAGATCAGAAGTGTGTGATATTTCCAAAGAGAGAAAGGGGATGTACTACTACCTTGAGGGGTTTTGTTTATTTTCCTTGCTCGATGTTATTTCTAACTGTTGGTATTTGCATTTAAAATCTCTCTTATCTATTTAGTACTACATATGTTTATCCTTTTGTCAAGAAGAAGGTGGAGTGGTCCACTGAGTTCCTTGTGCAGAAGCTGTACTGGCTCCCTGCTATAACAGGGCATTTCATGACCTATTCCCTGCTAGAGTCAGACTGATTTCCACATCACATTTTGAAGGACCATTTTTCTGCTTGCTTTTAAGCATCTTGACTGGGGGAGCTTTCAGCCTTGCCTGCAAACCTCCATTAGCAGCCTGGTAGTGTCCCTGTTCTGCAGCCACCTCTGGCAGCTTAAATTGTTCTGAATTGATCCCACCACACCTTCCTCCCCTGCTCTTGAGGGATGGGGAATAAATAACTTGATTTTTTCCCCCCTCAAAATAATTTGGAAAAGCTAACTTGTACACTGCTGTCCTCACAAGCCATGACGATTTCCATGCTTTGAAATATCTCTCTCTGCTGTCAGTAGTTTTCTGCTGGCAAGGTGCCTGGTTATCCCCCAGCTTCCATGCAGTTTTACCCAAGGCCATGGCTCTCCTTAGTGGGAGAGGAGGGAATGGAAATTAACCCTCCCCTCCCCAGCTGTTTATGTAATCTTGAATTCCCAACCTAACCAAAACTGAAGTCCAGGTTTTGTTCTGCTTTCTGCAAGAGAGTATGTAAATTCAAGCTGATACAATGCTTTGAAACCAGCTCTTAGCAAAAATATGGAATTGTTTCCATTAATTTCTAATAAATAGTCCAAATAGTACTTTATTGATTGAAGGGCAATTCAAGGCTAAATTGCTGGCTGCTGTCTGTACAATATGTTGAATCTAGGCCTTCCTACATGATAGTCATGATGAGCATGGAGGCTGCAAAGTGAGCCTGTTGCATATTGCTCTGCTGCTCAGTTTCTGGTTCAGCCAAGCTTCAGGTCAGAATTCTTCTGTGAAAATAAAAATTAAATACTGGGCTTCTGAGGGAGGGATGTAACTTTGCCAATAAGGGAAGTGGCACAGTTTTTCAAGATCTTAAGCACTCTTAAGACCATTGAAGTGCTAGCACTAAGCATGTTTGTGGATCAGCCTAGAGGTAGAATGGATTTTTGTCCCTGAGTTGCTCATGCTAAAATTACATCTATGCAGCTGGATTGCAAGTCAGATATGTACAGATACAGGTAATAGTCTCTGATTTGTAGTCTGAGTTGATATCTTCTCTGATCTTATAGATGCACATGACAGTAACTTACATGTCAGCATGCTGACAGTCTTTTCCATCTGTTTTCTTACCTTTTTTGTGCACAGGAAAGAAGAATGGAGATTTGGACAGGAATTTTGATACACTGGATTTGCCCAAGCGGTCTGAAGCAGCAAAAGGTAATGCTAATGTTTTTGCTTTTGGAAATAACAAATAGCCTGGGAGGTAGGGGCTATTAAAGGGACTTGACATGTGAGCATATCATAATGATCTTTCTTTTGTATTCAGTTAATTGAAATAATGTCAGTGGTTGTTGTTATCTAGCATTCAATCCTGGATATAAGTGTCTTCTATATAAAGCAGCTAAATGGGTGGAATCCTGCAGAATCCTGTCTGATTTAGTGTTCAGTGCTTGTAACCCCATAGAGGGATGAGTGCATGCTGTCTTCCTTTACAACTTCATTTGCAAATTGTCTGCACTAGAAGTGAATGTAAGGAGTTATTAAATGCATTAGGTGAGTGTACTTATCACTAACTTTTCCCTCCTTTGGCATCTGTATTTCTTCAGTGTCCTGACAAATCGAAGAGCAAGGGTAGGGGATGAATTAATTTTTAGTTTTGCTGATTGTCAGTCTTCTGAATCTGGTATTCTTCCCATTGTGTAACGAGCAGTACCTGTAGTTTTCCAATAAATCATGAGATTCACTGAAAAATTCTTCTGCATTGCATATTTGTATTTTAGCTCTGACAGAGATGAAATCTTGCACAATCTGCATTCCTTCCTGGCATATGTGGTGCTGTCTTTAATTGGGGATTAGGAGATGATTTGGGATCTCATCAGACTTCTTACAGCTCTGGATGGTGTTTTGAGACTTGCACAGGTTTTTATGTGAAGTGTGTGCAATGTCACTGCAAAGATTCAGCCATTGTCATGGCAACTGCTGCAGTGCCTCCCTGTCAACCTTGCCTTGCAGGAAGAGCTCTCCCACAGCACCCTCACCTTAATGATCTGTGAATACCCAGAACTGCCTTAGAATTCTTCAGAATAAAAAGCTTAAACTCTTCCTGTATCACTTGTACAATCTCAGAGGGTATAAAAGACAGTGTGACTCAATGGACAGAGCCCTAGGCTTAGACTTGGTGTACCTGAATTATGCTACTGGAAAATGGCCTGAGAAACTATTTGTGTGCTAAGAGTAAAAAATACATTCAGCAATACATTTTTGTTGACCTTTTTAGTAGCAGTCTCCTGCTAAGCTGCTGATTTACATGAGAAGTCCTGGATGGCAGTAAGGTAAGACAGTTGGGGTTGTTCAGCCTGAAGGAGGATCTGGAGAGACCTTATTAGGGGCCTTCCAGTTCTTGAAGAAAACTGGAGAGGGACTTAACATGAGGGCATAACTAGTAGCATAAAGGGCAATGGCTTTAAACTCAGAAAGGGGAGATTTAAGTTAGATATTAGGAAGAAATTCTTCAGTGTGAGAGTGGTGAGACACTGGAGCAGGTTGACTCCCACAGCTGGGAGGTTGTGGATGCTCCCTCCCTTAAAGTGTTCAAGGCCAGGTTGAATGGAGCTTTGAGCAACCTGGGCTAGTGGGAGGTGTTCCTGCCTATGGAGGGGTGTTGGAACTAAGGTCACTTCTAACCCAAATCATTCTATGATTCTGTGTTATTAAAAAGTCTAAAAAGATTGCTAGAACTTCAGATTGTTCAGTAAAACAAGAAAATTGAAATTGTAGTTTAAAAACCCTTAAAAGCTCTGGTCAGATATAAGCCACTGAGTATAATTGGCTCTGATGAGATCAGCTCTCAGTTGAAGCAGAACCTCATTACTAAGATAGAAAAATCATGCAAGTTTTAATGATCAAAAGCACTCAGTTTGAGTGACAATATGAAGTGCTATTTCAAAAATCAACAATTATAGATTAATCTCTTTCATGTATTATTAAAGCCATATTAAAGTGAGTTTTCAGCTGCAATCTTTGTGGGCAGATGAAACTTCAGTAATAAGATTTGCTTATGCAATGCAGCAAATGAACATTGTGGTAGTTAACAAATACTGGATTCAGTGTTGTGAAGTTGCTGTAATCCTGTAGTCAATATCCACAAAGCTTATCTGGAGGATCTAAAAATGAGCTTTTAATAATCTGATACCATGGTTTCCCTATAAAATATTTGTAGATATGATCACCAAGCTTAGTTGAGAGTGGCTTATGATTACTTGAAAAAACACAAACTATAAGCAGTGAACTAGTTCAAACGTATTTTCTATCATTCTGGAAACTTAATTTGGTCTCCAACTACTCCAATTACCTTAATTGCAGGAATCTCTGTCTATCCTGTAGCTTAATGTGATAATACCAGAAATTTTTGTAGTTTCTAGTTGGGAGGAGCGGTGGATTAGTATCTCTCTATGAGGCAGAGGTTTTCTCAGTCTTTTTTCAAGACAGTTTAGGAAAACATTCACATCCTTGACAGTCCAAAAGGTCTTGTGAGTTATTACCTAGTTTAAATCATAGAATCATAGAATGGATAGGGTTGGAAGGGACCTTAAAGATCATCCAGTTCTCACCTCTCTGCCATGAGCAGGGACACCTTCCACTGGATCAGGTTGCTCAGGGCCCCAACCAACCTGGCCTTGAACACTTCAAAGGAGAGAGCAATGCTAGTATTTTTTTTTCTCTTTTTTTCTGGGAATTTGTTTGCTTTAGAGAGGAATGAATGGGAGCAATTCTTTTTCCAAAGTAATAAACCAGATTCTCTTTTTCTTCTGATTGCTCTTAGTTTTCTAGTGGAGATTTTGCTGCAGCGCAGCATTTGAGCAGCCCTAAAACCATTTCTAAGCCTGTAATAATTTTATGTGCTAGGCATTCTGGCAGGGGAAAACTTCCAGTTCAGGGCTGTTATCTGTGGTAAACTGGATAACGTCAGACAGGAGAATTTGCAGTGCTTTCAGAAGCTGTCTCATCTCATATTAAAAAGTAAATATAAATGTTCTAGCAGTGTCCAGAGTACTGCTGTCCTCATGAGGAAAGATGGTGGAACAGAAGCTTCTTGTTTCTTCTTTGCTGAATGAAGAATATTTTTTTCTGACAGTTGCAGAGAGAGAGGATAAATTTTTGGGGTATTGATAAGAACTTGAAAAGAGCTATATGAGAATGGGACAGCACTGTCAAGAAATCATGAATGCTGTCTTCAGAACCTTGCTAAATGTAGTACTTTTAAAAATTTCCTGCTTCTGTAAAGGGGAGAAAAAAAAGTCTTGCTGAAATCCCTTCCCCAGTATAAAGTAGGTCATTGATAGTGGTGTTGGCTGTCTCTGCAGTGTGTTCTCTGCTGCACTATCACAGTTTGAATGCTGATTTCTCCTGTGTGCACATTAACTACAAAGTACAGTACAATTCCTTTGCTTTGTTCAGAGTCCTTATTTCTGAGCAGGAATAGTGGCAGGAAGCTCATGCAGTGGGGGGAAGATCAGGATTAATCATATCTGTGCAGAGGAAAGCAGTGTCTCAGATGGCAGACTGTGTGATAAGGTTTTCTGAAAAGAATCAGCATTGATATGTGTCAGCCCTCTGAAGATGTTCTAAAGGTTCTAACATTTAATCCTCCTGGTGGGAAGGTGTTGGATTGCCCATCTCTGTTCATCAGTGCTGAAGCAAGGAGAGTCCAGAAAGGCAAAACAGCTTTCTAGATGAAATCAGCAGGTTATTGCTAGCTAAACCCAGACCTCTGGGCTATTTGGTTTAAGCAAATCTCTTGACTTCTTGTTTATGTGCACATACAAACAATGGCATAAAATTCAGTGCCTTAAGGTGCTTTGGTTGTTGAAGTTCAGCTATGGTTTCAATTTATCTCATTAGGGAGCTGAAAGTTTTTAGCCATAAGGAGACAAGCACAGGTACATTTCAGCCTGCTGGATGAGCTAACTCGTTCTCTCCTTTAAATTAGTTATTAAAGTGGTTATTAATTTATCTTTTCCATTTTTATTATTTAAGCTTACTTGCACTTTAAAGGGAATGTAAGTTCAGGAGAGTCAAGCAGAAATACTGAACTAGTGCTAAAGCTGCTTGTAGTTGAACAAACCTATTTTGTTGTGGAGGGACCTCACAGAAAAGCTGAATTTATTTGAAAGCTCAGCTTTGTGTGTACACTTACCCTGGTCAGCAGCCTGTGTGGGTAGAGAATGAGATCTTGGGTGAACTTGTCAGCAGGTGAATTTCTTCTTTTTCCATTATCTGAAATCCCCAATCGCTTTCCTTGTAGCCTGGTGCTGATGATAGATTTTCTATTCCAGGAGGTGAGTGTTTAAATTCACTTAAATCTTTTTGTTACTGCTCCAGGAAATTAGACTTCCTGGCACTGTCAGGGTAATGACTTTAACTTAGTAGATTACAAAAATGCCAGCAATTTATCTTCAGCTAAAGGCAACATGTAATGTGGGGAGAGAAGAACTTCACTGAAGCTTTACTCTGACTTTGGGTTTGTAATTAAGATTAGCTGCTGTTCTCATTTCACTGCTATTCTAATTTGCTTTCTTAAAATCTTTACAAGTTAACTAAAGCATTCACCTGCCCTTTCCAGCTCTGTTCAATCAATAATTTTGATTGTGGTATTGTGAATAAATGAGTAGAGCTGATTGATTAATAGCACCATCCACACACCTCCTGGGTCTACTAGTGGAAACTGAGGGACTGGGAAGATCTCCTCTGTAATAGCAAGTAACATGTTCTTTTAATAACATCCTTTTAAGTATTTCATGCACATTATTGAGAATTCTTATCAGAATTATTAAGTATGTTTTCTTTCTTTTTCTTTACTAAGTAGAGTGTTCATTTTGGTCCTGTGTGTTTTTCATAATTTACAAAGCAGTGAAAGATTTCTCATGTGTCTTCGAGTGCTTTGAGTCAGACAAAATCTATTTCCTTGAACATGAAAATTCCCAGATGGAGCCTGCCCTTGCCAAATTTTTTCCAGCCTGGTACCTGTAAATCCTCACTCTTTTTTTCTCAACATCTGTGATGAATTTGGAACAGACAACTGTGGATTTTTCCTTTGTTGCCTACACACTCTTTTCATAGCTGAATGCTAATTGTTCTGGAATACTCTGCTTTTATTTATTTTATCTTCTTCAATTCTTATGTTGAGCTGCTTGGTTTTGTTCAAAGTTGGCCATGGCAGCAGGTTCTTCTGTGGCCCACTGAGAGGTGCTCTACAGGTGGAAGTTCTTATTTGTGGTCTTTATGGACCTGTTAAATTTGATTATGTAGAACACAAATTGTATGTTTAGGGCTGAAAATGGAGCCTTTGAAAAGTTATATGGTGAAATGCAGCTGGAATGTGAATTGGAGGCCCAGGAGTCCTATTACGTCTTTTGTCTTGTTTCTGCCCTAACATATCTTCTTCCAGTGAAAAGAATAAGTATGAAATAGCTTGTTGTTATTACCAGGACAATTCCAGCAGTTTTATCTAGTACCAAGTGTAGTACAGAACAATGGTTGTGTTCATTTCAAGTAGACCAGTGTCAATTCAACGCTTTTCTCAAGTGTTTATGACCCCTCTAAATTCTGCCACTAATTCTTTTTGGTTGTTAATACAATTCTATCCTATGGCTTTCTCTCTTTGGAGATTGTTGAGGAAACAAATATTTTTATGTGAGAAATACTAAAGATACAACTGAAACCCTACGCAGTAACTATGTACAGTACAGCACTGCTGAGACTCACAGCTCTGCTCTGTGGGGCTTAGTTATTCCACCAAATCATCTGAGAGGAATTTGAGACCATTACAGGACCAGCTCTCACTCTGGTGTTATCTGTCTGCCCAGGAATGTGAAGAATAGTGTTGGCTTTGCATTCTGGTAATTGCTGCCATTTTTGTCAAATCCTTGCACTCTCGCTTCTGAGAATGCCTGAAATTGCAGCTCTGAGCCCTGTGCTCCTGGCCCTTCCTTCATCTGGGGGGACATCCAGGCAAGAACTGTTAATTACAAATGAGACAGGCTAGAGCCCTGGCAGAAGTGAAATGGCTTCTGTGGAACAGAAAAACTCTTACAGCTGTAGTAAGGAGAAGAACAAAGTTTGTGTGATTAGACTGTCCTATAAATTGCCCGGATAAGGGAGATTTACTTTTGTGTCAGGAAGATTTAATATGGGAACTTGAAGAGTTCTGCTACATGGAGGGGCTACATAACCCATGTGAACTGGAGGAGAAATTTCAACTGTGATAGTTATGTATTTCTAACACCTCCCCAGCCCCAACAAGGCTCTTTTATAGTCTGAATGTCTTTTTCAGTTTCAGGTTATGTAGGTTTGAAGTTTAAGCTGAGGAAGCAGTGGCAAACAATTTCTGGGAGCAGGAGGTCAGAGGAATGATTGTAGTCATATCAGAATTTAATTCAGCTCTATATTTACACAGGGTTGAGAGTATGAAACTTTTCATGAAGTCATAAGGTTGTTGTTCTTGTCCATAACTTCTTGGCAGCACTATAATTTTGTTTCTCTGTAGAACTTCTTTTTTTTCCCTTTTTTATTTCTACCTCTGTCTTAACAGCTGGAGATCACATGCAAGACCAGTTAGGAAAACAGCTTTCTTTCTGAGTTGTTTCAAACTCTTACTTCTGAATGAGAAAAAGCCTGAGTCACCCCTAAGGTACTTTGGCTTTCCTAGAAATAGTGAATGAGCATCTACAACTATTCCTTCTCTTTATCCTTCTCTTGTCTTAAATGTTCAGTCTTCCTCAGTGTGTAGAGGGGAAAAGATTGTAGTTGAGGATAAAATTCTCTTTCTCTACCATTAGGTTCTTTCACCTGTGACTCTTGTGGGACTATAAAATAACTCCAGTAGTCAGCTTCCAGCTCCTTTTTTGCCTGTGGCTGACACCCAAGAATATGGATCAATTATAATACCTAGCAGCATCTTCAAAAGACAAGAATCCCAGGTGGTAAATTCCTTTTCCAACTTGATATGACTTTGTGTCCAAGTTATAAATGCACAGAAAATGAGACTTATGCATGTGGTTATAATGCCTTAAACTAGAACAGCCTATATATGCTGCATTATAAAGTAGCCTATGAACAACTAAACAGCAGGAGCTCCACTCAAGCACATGGTAATTACAGCAGCTACTAAGGAGATGGAGTGATGTGGAGCTTAAGCAAAAGACAGAGCTGGAAGTAAGAAAGTGCATTTTCACATTCCAGCCTTACTATTGACTTGCTGAGTGGCCTTGGGCAAGTTAATTGCATTCAGATGCCAGGGTTGTAGTGATCTCATTCATGAAGTGTCTGCTGCTTCCACTGCCCCCACTAGAATAAGCACTGGTATTTTCACTGCTGCTGTGATACCCAGTGCAGCTGGAGCATACATGGTATGTTCACAAAAACAGCAAAATGCTGCCAGAGTATTGTGTGTTACACAACTGTTGCTAGCACCACAGTGATAGTGATAGAAAAAACAAATTTAAAAAGTAGTCTCTGTTAAAGGTGGATGGTGATGGCAACCCCAGTGGTGTGTTGTGTGAATGGGGTAGGAGTTGATGTTGTAGAGAGTATTCTGAAAATGTGAAGTATTGTGAATTGCTTGGTATTCTTCCTATGCATATTACACTTACTGTGTATTTTTATGGAGGAGTTAAACTATGTTCTTTATGATGCTCTTTATAGACAGTTCAATACAGTAACCAATACATAACTCAAGACCTGGCAAGTTTCATGGCACAACTACAACACTTACTTGTAGCAACATATGCTCTCTGGCAATGTAGATTCTTAACCCTCCAACCAAAGATTGCATTTTCATTTCCTTTACACTTGGCAAATGTTTCTGCAGATAAAATAATAAATGTTGGAAAGTGATAATTTTTGGTCTTTTTTTTTTTTTTTGTTTTCACAGCCTCCTATGCACTTTTTGCTCCAGCAAAAAATGGTTGCTACATTTCTTTCCCCACCCTTTGGTTTGTGTATATGTTTTTGCAAGTCTCATTTAGCATTTCTATTCTACAAGCAATTCTAATTGTTACTGGAAAATAGAATGCCTGTTATAACAGAGCATGGCTCATTATACAGATGCTGTTCAAGGGCTGTTTATAAAATGAGAATGTGCCAGGAATGTCTGCCAGGAATAAAAAGCAGGAATTTGGTGGGGAGGTGCTTATCCCACGGAACTGTAACTGCCTGATTCCTGGGATTTAGTCGCTGCAGTGAAGAACTTGCTCTGTCCATCCCTCACTGTTGCATTGTGTCAGGTTTTTGCTGTGCTGTTTACTCAGTTCCAGCTAAGCAGCAGCAACAGTGAAAGCTTAGAGATTTTTTTCCCCTCCTTTCAGCATAAGCGTAAAAAATGAGATGATACTCTGAAAAGAGGTGTAAATCAGAAAGTTGTCCTGGTTGCCTAGCCAGTATTATTGTGAAGCTCAAAAAGGAGGAACTCAGCTTCTGGTGGAATTAAAAAGGAAATTTCAAGTCAAAATCAATTACAGAAACCTTGTTGCACTAAGTTACAGTTGTCTCCAGTGTCTATCAAAAGCACCGCAGCAAAGTTCTGCTGACAAAGCTACTTGACGAGTTAAGAGAACAGCAGAAAGTTTCAGAACAGCTGAGGCAGAAAAATGGTGTAATGTTGATTTAAATCCCCTGCCAGATTTCCAGAAATAGTGTGTGCATAAGTAAAGGAAGTAGTTATATAGCTCCAGGTGAGTGTTATGAAGGCTGTGCCTTTAGGAGTAGTAGGAATGTGGGTAACTTTCTCAGAGGTCTACGTGACCCAAATGCTTTCAAAACTCAACAGTAGACAGATGTCTCTCAAATTTTACTTAAAATACCTGGCTGGGATGTTCTGGCTGTCCCATCTGATACTCTTTTGCCCACAAACATGCAGGCTAATGCCCCATAATTAAGTGTTGGAACAGGTTCCCCAGAGAGGCTTTGAAGGGTTCTCTCTGTCACTGAAGTGTTTGCAGACGTGACTGGACAAAGCCATAACTTGGCCTAAATTCAGCATTTAGCCTGCTCTGAGCAGGAAGCTGGCCCAGGTGACCTCCCACACTCCTTCAAGCTGGGTGTTCTGTGTGACTTGTTAACTGATCACGAAGTCAGTCAAATAAAGGCTGTCTGCAAAAAAAAAAAAAAAAAAAAACAACAAACCAGCACATTTTTTTGGGGACAAGGTTTTTCCAAAACAACTTGATCCATGACAGTTAGCTAGGTAACTTGGATGGGAAGAAGAATGAGTCCATTTGCCTGTGCAGCCTGTGAAAGGAGCATGTGTGGAAAATGTATCTTAAGAGGTGGATCTCTGGTTGATTTTATTACCCACCTCACTTGCCTGAGGTATGGCTTTTTTAAAAGACAAAATATAGTTTTGCTTACAATATGTATTTTCTGTGGTGCCAGCACAGTAAACCGTGGAGTTCTCACAACACTATGTTAATCAGTAGTCAGTGTTTGAGAGTCTGCTTGTAACAGCTAATGATGGGGGAGAGAAAAGGGAATAAAACCTAAATAGTTGTGAATTTCTGAATTAATTGCAAATGGAGGTGCAAGAGATCAGGCTAGGATGCCTTCCTTATAGTGCAGCCAAGACAGAGGAAGTATGTGCAATAAGTTGTCTAGCATTTTTTCTACTTCTGCTTGAACAGTATTTATTATAGTTAATGGAGAGCTTTAATCATGGTGTTAATCTGAAAATTAGAATAAACTGGAATGTCAACTAACCTGTGCATTCTAAATTGCTGAAGTCACTGATGCTCATTAGTCAGACTGAAGCTGCAGTCATGTTTTGCAGAAAGGCAAGTAAGGAAGATCAAAAAATTAGGACTTCTGTTTTCTCTGCATTAATTTCTAGTGCGTTTACCTACACAGCTGCTGCAGACCTATTATCTGACTCATTACTTTGTAAACCACTTGAATGTGAAAGCTGCTATATAAAGCCATATTTATTTCTGTAACCCTGAGTGCTCTGCACAGGCTTAAAAGCTCCCCCTTTCTTCAGCATGACAGGGGAATGATGTGACTTAATGTCACATATACCTCTAACTGTGGATTGAAGAAAAATGACCTTGAGCTGAGAGGCAGGCATTTTACATTGTAAAGAAGACACTTAAATTTACCTGTCAGCTGGAGGGGGGGCAATCTTACCTCTGCATGGTTTAGAAAGCAGTGTCAATCCAACTGTTCATTGCTCTGAGCCCACTGAGAACTTGATTGCTGACCCAGGCATTTGCAGGTGATCAGTGTGAATGTTGATCAGTATGTGGTAGAAAGGAAAGCAGTTCTGTTTCAGCCTCTCAGGTGGTTAGTTTCAGACTTGAATTTTCTGGCTGGCTGTAGGGGAAAAAAGTAATTAATTGCAGGAAAAGTTGTTTGTTTAGGAACAGGCCAGGATTCAGGCCTATCTGAAAGGAAAATATGCAAAGAGCAATCCTTTCCCCTTATGTCCAGTTCAGTCATGTTTTGCACACCTTGCCACCTCCTTACTTGATGAATATATTGGTGCATTTGTATGAGATATTTAGAGCAACTTCATATTCTTTTTTACCAGTAGCCTCAGCCAAGTTGATGTACCTGGCACACTTGTGACAGACTGCTTGAACAGGCTAAGTCTAGGTAGACAAGACAGAAATAAAGTGGAAGGGGAAAGGGGGACACAGTGCAGCTTGGTGTGCAGGCACATGGCATTTCAGTGGCAGAGCTGGGAATAAAGATGATGTTTCCTGATTCCTAAAGCAGTGTCTTTCTTGCTGGCTCATGCTAACAAGTCAGGTAGCAAGCCCACTCCATTTGGAAATGTCACTTCTTGTCCTTATCATGCAAAGCCTGGAAGAATATTTAATCTAATGAGTTTTGTTTTGAGACTTCACAACCAGTGAATCTGTAATCTTGTCCTGCTGAGAGTTTAAAAACTATGAGTGAGGAAAGCATCTCCAAAGGCTCGTTCAAAATGTGAGGATACAAGAGTAAGATCTAGAGAAAGGATCTGCCTTATCTGGCAAAATGAAGTGTCAAGGATTACTGAGAGGGTTAATTGTTTTGTCAAGTGTTTGGGATTTCTCAGGTGTGGGTGTTAGGAGGGTGAGACCTAATCCCATTTATTCAATTACACAGATTGCTGCCTCCAGGTGAGTACTTCCCTTCAGGTTACTGCTTGTGTCTAAAATGTAAGACTTGGTAAATGCATGCATGCCTTAGGTTTGGGCAGTTCTGCAAGATCTTGCTTAATAGCTAAATTCTAACAAGCAGCTCATTTCCAAATCCTATGTACCTGCTTGCTGAAAGCAATGCTGAGATTAAACCCACTGAAATTCAACTGTATTGGCACTTTCCTGTGTGGCTGGATCCCAGCTTCCCTGAAACACTTAAAATGTGGTGCCCCTCTCCTCACTGCAATCTGGAGACTGTTTCTAGATCAAGCTACAGACTCAGATAGCCCATGAGAAAGGGTTATCAAGGTTATAAAAAAGGTTATAAAAACCATCAGGCATATAAAAATTATTAGAAACTGGTATAGGTTGTAACATTATGGAATTTTTTTATGTTCTTGAAGAAGTATCTCACCTTATTTACGCTTATACTGTCCCTTTTAGAGTTTTCTGTAGGCAGGAACAGCCTCCAGAGTAAATGTCAGCTTATGCTTTAAATCTTTTACATAGGTAGTTTTAAACTTAGTTTTTAATTGCATAACATTACCATAAGAAAGCTGCAGTGAAACTGAAAACTGTCCTAAACAAAGTGGCTATTGGTTTAGGGAGCTTTTCACTATTACAGTGGTGATGAAGTGGTTTCAAAGAAGCTGTCAGAGTTGCTTTAGAGGTAGTGGCTGATGTGGCTTTGTTGTAAAATTTCTCATATGAATTTCTGGTGGTTTGTGAATGTGAGCTATGCCTGTAGGATGGCCAGGCTGCAGCTGGGTCCTGTGTAGAGTTCCTCTGTTTCCTCTGGAAAAATGTCTCTGTGCTTCCTGTGTTCGTTCCAACTAAGTAGCCCAAATGTGTGGGTTTGGATAACTAAGCCTTCTAAGAGCTACTTCTCTCTAGATCATGTCTTATCTCACAATTTGGTCCAAATCCAGATTTTATGGCAGGATCTGTATTTCCAGGAAACCTGAATTCTGTGGGCAAAGCTGATTTTGTGTCAGTTCTGCCTGTGATTGCCAGGTATTAGATATTCAGTCAGTGCATTATGTTTACATTTAATAGAAACTTCTGTGATTTTCCCATGTGATTTTCCCTCCCAGTCCATCCTCATTCAAATGAGGGAGAACAGCAACACCTTTTCTTGCCTCTCATCATCTGTTACTCCTGCCTCTATATGGTGCTTTCAGGATTGGTGGAAAATCTCTGTTCTTCTAGGCATTAAGATTTTTAGCTTATGCTGAAATCCATGAGAATTCAGTACCCAAATTCTGTAGCTTGAAAACCTGGGCTGGAAAAATGTGTTTTTTTGTTAAGAGAAGTTGAAGAAAGCCTCCTGTTTGTGCTGCTTCCGCTCTGGCTTGACATTTATTTGACATTGAAAACTTAAAATTCTTTTTCTTGGATGCTTGGTAGATACTTGAATTGCCTGACAGCAGCAGAGTGACTGTAATTGAGACAGATTAGAGGCACGGGGCTGCCTTTGGGTGTGTGTGGCAGCTTTCATGAAATGGAGAGAGGAGCTGAAACACTTTTGACTTTGGAAATTGTAGCAGGAACTAATTAGCAATTGGAGGACACAAAAAGTATTGGAGGAAGTGTTTGGGTTGGCTTATAATAAATTATTTAATAACATGAGGGAGTCTTTCCATATGGCACTTGCTTGTAAAGTGCTTATAAAGGCAAGATTGCAGGATTCCTCTTGTAATGAACCAATCAGGCTTCCAGAGTCCCGGTGATTAGGAGTCATTAGCCTTCCATAGGCTGAGACTGGACCTGCTAGCTTCTTCTCAGCTTGGATTCTGATAACCTTTCACCAAGAGAGGATAGTTGCTCATATCCAGATGTTTCCCTCTTACTGGGAAGTATTTTGAAGTGTTTGTTTCCATGAGGGTAGATGCACTTGAGAATAGACACATTTATTATTCCTTCTTATTTGAGGAACTCAAGCTGTGTTCTGCTGCCCTTCACTGCCTTAAGCAGATAGGCCACTAACAAGCAACTGTATTTCCTTGAATAATCAAACACCTGTGTAGTGGCTTATGACCATTTATGAGACTTTATATAAAAATCATTATGAGAAGTGAAGCATGAGTAACCCGGAAAGAAGCTTTCAAATTGGCTTCTGAGTGTAGTTCAGTACGTGTGAGCTCTATAATATTTTGGGGTTTTTTCCTTGAAGTTTTTTCCCTTGGCACTGAACATAAAACTCAGACAAGCTGTGAAGGGGAGAACCTGACAGGTGCCAGCCCAAGTGGAAACACTGTCTGTCGATCTCTGCTGCTGCTCTAAGCAGTACCCATTGCTGATGCATCCAAATGCTGGCAGGAGTGTGCAGGCTTTCAGAGCAGAGCAGGAAGTCCCTCAGCAGCAGGACAGTGTTTTGAAGCACAGTCAGTGGAATCCCCATAGCCTCATGCCTGACAAAGCAATCCTTTTTCTGTAAATCCCCTGGTAATGGAGGCTTTGGCTTTGCCTTGATGGTTAAAGATTCAGTGGTGGCACTCCAGTGCATAAAGGCAGACAAGGGCTGACCCCACAAGGTGCTGTGGGTCCTCCCCACACCCTGACTCACCACAGACCCAGTGGAGAGAAGAAACAGCATCCATGGAAGTCTGGAGGAGTGTGGCCACTTCATCCAGGCAGAGCAGAGACCACTGGCTGCAGTCAGCCCCTGACACCAGCCAGGCTGCCAGGGCTGAGGCTGCTGCCTTCCCTTAGCTGCCAGCTCTGCAGAGTCACCTCAGTGCTTCCCCATCCCATGCTGGATCCTACAGCTTGGAGCTGTGTAGGGCTGTGGCCTCTCCTGCACTCCAAATGCCCACATAAGCTGTCACTAACCAGCCTGCTTTGTTCACTTTAAGGCATCTCACATGGGAGGGCCCTGAGTGGGACCATACCCAGCCTTGTGAGCCAGTGCATTTCATACAGTCTGTCTTGGAGATGGGAAAGAAGATGCTTAAGAGGTCTGCTGTGATGAGAAAGCGTTTCCCCTACTTTGTCCACCTTTCTTGCATAACTGGGTACTTAGTGTCTGAGAGGTGTGGGTATTGCAACTAAGTAAGCATCACCATGTAGGTTTCTTTCTTCTGCATTGCAGCTGTCTTCTGTAGCATTTCTTCCCCTTTTCCGTGCTTCCCTACTTGCTGAGGTTTTCTGACAGTAAGTTTTTAAAGCTGTTCAACATCTGAACCATTCTGGATAATGTCAGAATCTTTTTAATAAAGTAAATTTATTTAAGTGGCATCTGGAGCCAAAGACCAGTGCATTATTCTTTTTGCAGTAAGCTTTTTTCTGCAGACAAATTTCTACTACTGAGCTGGGAGGAAGCTAAAAGCTCCTTAGTTTCCTGGAATCAAAACAGCTGATTGGCATCTGGAACCGCAAAGCCAAGTTTTACAGGAGCCTGAGGCCAAAAAAGGGCAATTTGAATCACATGAGCCTTAGTTAAACACACACAAAAGACCAGAGGAAAGAAAATGGTTAGGTCCAGGCAGCTACAAGTCGAATGAAGGAGTCCCTTAACAGTGCTGTTGATTTTCTGTGATGGCTGTAGTTCTGAGACATTTTTGTGTTATGAGGCTTTTGGACTTGTTGGTAAGATACAGCAACACACTGTATTTTATTACTGGACATAGCTGTGGTGTGATTTTAAAAAAAATTTTTTTAATGTGTTTTCCTTCAGGGAAGTATCTCTCTCTTTATTAAACACATTTGATACAGTAAGCTCGAACCTGTAGATGGCTGGGCTGGACAATTAGGCAACTGCACTAGGAACAGCAGTGAAAAGTCTGTCTTAGATCTCGGGTCTCTTCAGCTGCATCACTTGGCAGCACTGATCAGCAAGCAAGTACCATGCTTTACACAGTTTTGTAAGGAAACCCACCAGGGTTTGTTTTTCTCAGTTTAAGGAAAAGTCCATGAAAGCACACGTGCTCTGGCATGTGTATATGAATGTACAGTTGTAAAAACACATTTGTTTATATAATGTGAAAAGTAATCATTTTTCTCAAGTTTCCATTACTCATCAGTTTTGCCAGCCATCTCTCTGTCCTGTTGTTCCTTCGGGAAAGCTTAGCTAAATGGAAAAGGCTTTCAGTATGCTCAAGAAAGCTGTGAATTCAAGCCCTACCAATGCAGAAAGTAAGCAAGTTCCAGCCTAGAGATTCCTCTATTTAAAAGCTTTCCCCATTAATGAGAGGTCCATTTTCACACCTCCTGGTACCAAATGAGGCTTCCTGTAGTGTTGCCTCATTACTGTGTCATTCCAGAGTTGCAAATGGGGAATGATCTTCGGCTTTGCAATGCATTGGGATTATTGTGGTGTCCTGAGACCTCCTCTGGGCTTGTGCTTGCAGTTCTGAGAACAGTAAATTGACAACTCTCTGAGCTTCTGGATTTTCTACTGGTGTAACTGGCCCAAATGCAGGAAGGCAGACGAGCCATACGGGCTGGGCAACGCTCTTGTAGCATGGATTGTGCAGTGTTTGCAATTGCTATCTGTGGCTGAAAAGGAGGGGTGACAAAATAGAGCACAAGGAGAGACCCCTCAGGGGATATGAGCGATCACCAAGCGCTACCATCTGGGTCTTTTCAAAGAGGAGAAAGAAAACAAGTCAGTCGTGTAATTCTGGGCCCTTGTAGAGACAGAAACAGACATGTCAGAAGCAACCCTGGTCAGTAGGAGCAGCAGCACTGAGATCTAAAGTAATAAGCACGGACGTTTGACCTTGTCCACTGTGGTTCTATTATTCCTGTTATATAGCAGACAGCATCTGGAAATTCAGGTTTTTCCTCACAGGGAAATATAATAGATTGACAACATGCTTGGTATTGATCTTGTATGGATGGGCCAAATTGCTGTCTGTTTAAGAAGTCCCCAGTGCAATGCACATCATCACTGTGCCCAGTGTCCTTTTAATATCAGCTGTTAGAGACATGTCCAACCTGAAAGCTTCAGGAAGAAGCTTCCCCGGAGGCACAGGCAGGAATGCCCACATCTAGAGAGTATTTGCATGGCTGCTTCTGGCATATTGATCCACTGTCAGAGAGATCACCAGCCTGATATGCCTAATCTGTCTTTTGTCTTAAGGTATTGTACTAGTTCAGACAAGAGTAAACAATGGCCCTTAAGACTGCCACTGAAACAGAATTTCTCCAGGCTAGAGAGTGTTGACCTCTAGCTTTGAGTCTCAGGTGTGCCTGAGCTGTGTGTGCTGTACCCTTGCAAGGCTGGCAATGTCATGCTGTGAAACCCTGCAGAGCTGGCAGACCTTTCGTGAGAATTGGTTTTGAACCAAGTCCCATTTTGAGATTTTGCAGTGGTGATGCAGAGCCTGGAGTGTGTCAGAGGGGCAAGCACCATGGTAAGCTCGTTATGGAAAAAGGGGAACCTGCACTTCCAAACGTTGTGCTTGATAGCTCATAAAACAGACTCCAATGTGTTTAGTGTGTGTGAGAGAGAGGAGAGGCTGCTGTTTAATGTTTGATTTAGATATGTCACATTTCAAAACAGACTTGCTTTTGGAATAACATGATTGTGCTGTTACCTTTAAAATACACTGAATTCAGTTATCACTGTGACATAAAAAAATAACTTTGGATCAGAGAAACTCACAAGAAAGCAAGTGTTAACATTTCATGTACTGTACTTAAAGTTTCCAAGGTCAGATGCAAGTCTTCTGGGACTTGGGGTGAAAGAAGCTTTTTACATGAACCAACCATTTTAATCATTCAGCCATAAGGTGCAATGTTAACTTTGGGGGCAAAGCATTGTAGCTTGTAACAATGGTGTTCCTCAAAAACAAAGCCACTGCCAAAAATTACATAGAAATGTTTAAATGTGTTGCAGTTCATCCCCCATGCCTCCTTACCCTTTCAGTGGAGACTTTGAGCAACTCTCCCTTCTCAGCCTGCCTGCCAGGGATGTCCTGCTCTTCAGTAACAGATCTTCAGGGACAACACATTCCCCTTTTGAACTAGTAGCTTGGGTAGTGCTCTAGTTATCTGCAGCAACATTCAGATCCTTATTAAGTATTGGTCCTCCAGAGCCTTTACGACTGATTAGTGAGCAGAGGAGAGAAGATTGTTAACAGAGCATCTCCAGTTGCCAAGAGACTTGGTTGCATGTGCTTGAAAAAAGCCTTTGTTATTGGGCAGTGTGTGAAACGCTGTTGGGAGAAACGCTGCGTGCAACCTCTTTGGAAAGGGGAAACTATTAGCTTTAAAATGTGTATTCACAGAAAACTGAATTGCTGGAACTCGCAGAAGGTCAAAATGGGTTGTGTTTAATTGAGCCATCTCCTTGTTGTATTGCATATTCCTTGGATATCAAGTGGAGTATAACCAACCTCTTACAAAGCATACTCTGTAAGAGAAGTTACTTTGATGACAGCTTGTGGAGCTTGGGAAATGTAAAGAATAATAGAAATGGCAAAAGACAGTTTGCTTTCCCAGGCATACTTACTTCTCCTGTGCTGCCTTGCCTTTCTATTTTCTTTCCGTGCTGCCTTTCTGTCTTCCCTGCAGTTGGCCCAACTCCTTGTGTTGTTTCTTGCATACCTCTTCACTTGGTAGTGCTGGTAACATTCCTGTTAGATCGTTTGGAGTGAGGGGTTGCTTCCCTTTTTAAGCAGCGTGCCATTGTTTCTTTCATCGTGGGAGTGTGTGGTGAGCTGGGAAGACTTTACATAGTTTTAGAAATGTGTGTGACTTAGTAGATTAGTTAGAAAGGTCACACACTATGGTGTTCATTTTCTAAATAGCAGATCTCCTCTTAAAAATTCCCTTAAGCCCCATTTGAGTCTTGTGTGTCTTGTATTATTCTGGTTGTTCTTTTCAATCCTATTCAAAGGCTGCTCTTTCTGTCTTCAAAGCTTCCGCTCAGTGGTGGATGCTGCAATCTTGGTTCAATCTCTGCAGTAAGTGCAGTACCTGTCCTGACTTGTATTGTACCTTTAAGTGAAAGCTATAGGCACCATTCAGAACTTTCCTCCTATTATTTCTTCATCATTGCAGAAGTTTGCTGTTGCCTCTGTTGTATGACACTCAGTATTCTACATGTATCTGCATCGAGCTGCATTCTCCATCGATTATGCCAAGCATTTGGCTCTGCTGGAGCTGGCTGCGTTTCACTGCTGTTAAGCCTTTCAATTAGAAGAATCTTGCAAGTTTATGTTGGCATTCAAGCTGCTTTGTGCACCGAGTGCAGAAGCACACCATGCAGATGGAATGGAGCTGATGGGTCGTTTTTTTAAGGATCTGATTACTGTTTTTATAAAAGTAACCAGCTGTCTCCTCCTGCCTTCTATGGGGTTTTTACATGTAGCCTACTATAAAATCATACTGTAGGGTGAGAAGTTCCTGGAAGGGGGGAATTGAACTGCTAGACTAATTTTCTGCTTACGTGTTCTGCAAACATTTCTGTAGCAAATAATTCCAAATTCTGGTTTACAAATGTTTAACTTGCAAACAATGAACTTCACAGGCTGTAATGAAGCTTCCAGCCAGTTGTTGGCAGAGGGCAGGAGTCAAAGATCCTTGGAGTTTTTCTTTCCTGCAGAATCAAATTGTTCATTTCTTTTACTGACATAATTCTTTAGGTTGTGGGGTTTTTTTCCCCTCTCTCTTTTTTTTCTTTTTTTTCCCTCTGGCACAGAGCTTTCTAGTTGCTTAGGGAGCAGCTTTCTTATTCTGCAAAGCCTGTTAGTAGATGACCTTGCGGAAGCTGCAGTTCAGGCTCCTCTCGCTCCATCTGCCGGCAGCTGTCAGGGCTCATGCACAGAGCTGCCTGCACAGTGACGGCCACGTTAGCGAGTGGAGTGGTTACGGGCAGCTCAGCCCTAGACCTTCCATTCCTGGTCAGCCACACCTTCAGTGTTGTCCTGGAGTACCTCTCATAGTTTAGTTTCATCCCAAAAGGAGTTTGTGTTGCTACCATGTGTCTGTATAGGGAACCAATGCACAGTAAGTGGGAAATTTGCTTCAGAAGTGGTCTAAATCAAAACACTGATGTGAACATGCCTGTGAACACTGCAAGATTGAGTAGCTACCAGAGTTTTCTGTAGGAGTGTTTTTTTTTTCCTGGATTTAAGAGTTTTTTCATTTTTCCTACAGTATTGCCAGCTTCCTTCTAACTTTGTATGAAATTTGTCTCTCTTTTTAAACAGCAACCCAGAGTTTTTGTATGGTTAGAAAATGAAGCAGCTTGTTTCTGCTGCTACAGCAGTAGAGCTCTCATCTGACCAGTACCCACATGAGTGTAATTTCCCATGCCTGTAGGGGGGAGAATAAATCATAAATGGGATGGGTAGTGAAGGGAAGAGATTTGGCAACCTTGGTCCAAAAAGGGTTGTCTGAATTTGGGATTAAGCTGGCATATCAGAGATAGGCACCTGGTGCAGTATTTTATGTTATTGCCAGAATGCAGTTAAGTACAGGCACAGGATCAGCATTGCCAAGATGAAAGCAAATAGGTTTGTGAAGGAGATAATCCAGGAACTGCTGCATCATGCTCATGCTCTGTGCAGGGACTGAGGGCTGAATGGATCTAGACAGCTAATCACCCCCATTTAATTCCTCAGGTGTTTTCTGTTCAGGATTGAAATTGCTGTCTGTGCTGTCACTGTTCCATGGGCAAATAAAGGCAAATCCACCTGGCACCTCCTGGTAGTGTGAACTTCACACAGAACAAATCCATTTGCCAGTTCTGAGCAACTCTGCTGTGAAGAAGCTCATCTTCCTTTTTTCAGAAAGATGACTACTGCATGTTAGTGAAGATGATTCTAATATGGAAGATCTTCCTTGATAAACACATTCATGCCATTAGCTGCTGGGAATGTTTAGGTGCTGTAAAAATGTCTGAAACTCAGAATGACATCAGCAGCCAAGGCATCCTCCCCTTCTCTAAAAGGCACAAGCTAGTACAGTGAAGTTGTTCACTGCTTTCTGCAGTGAAAGAAAGCAATAAATGACTTATTCTTGTGCTTTTCCAGGAAGAAACAGTGTAGATTGCAACTCAGCACAAATCCGTATCCATTGGAAAAGTCTCATTTATTCTGTGGGAAATTACCATTTTAAGGGCAGTGTTGCATCTGGGCTATGATTAAAACAGCTTTTCAAATAAAAAAAGAGGATGTTTTTCTCGTTTGATGTATTACCTATCACTAATGACCCTCTTTTCTCCTTTCCATTTAAAAAATGGATATAAGCAATTACCTGTATATTGTGCAAAAGTAGCATTACCTGAAAAAATAATTAAGATTATGTTGAAATTAAGGAAATCCATTTTGAAGAGAAGCAGGTGCTTAATGGAGGTGAGACCAGCTGTGCTGCCCAGGAAACGTGCTTCAAGCGCTTCACGGGAAAATTTGCAAGGCCTTCACACAACACTGGAAGGAAATTTATAATAATTCAGACAAATTGCATCCTATAAATAGCAGAGCTGGATTCATTAGGACAGGAGGCAGATGGAGAAAATATAAAACTTATTTGTTTCTTTTTAAGGGACTATAACGCTTATGAAAAGTGTCAGCTTGCTGTCAGTGAGGGAAAAACCCTCCGGTGCAGCAGTAACTTCCTCGCTGTTAGGTTCTCATCTCTGCTAATGAGCAGCCATCCAGGAGGGGCATTCCTAATACTTTGCTTTAGCAACTCCTGCCTGCCTCTAGCTGGCATTGCCAGCTTGACAGAAGTGCTGCAGTGCTGAGAGGTGAGGGGAGAGGGGGAGACACGAGGGAGGGAGGGCAGGGTCATACATGGTGTGTAGCACTTGCTAACTCTGTTTAAAACAGATGCTAACAGGGCAGAGGCATAAATGTAGTTGCAAATTGGGGATGTTTGGAGTCAGGTGGGATTCATCCACCACACTGGCTAAGGGGTTATGCCATGAAGGAGAAATATAAAGGGGATTGGTAGAGGAAATGCTGTGCAATATTGAAGAGAGAAGGTGAAAGCATTTTTGAGATGCTCTATCATTAGTGAGTAAGGAAAAAGGAGAGGCTTTCATGCATGAAGTGATGACAGAAGGTGGGTGGGAGGGAGGTACGTGACTGGCATGAAGCTCTGTCCACAGGAGGTAAGCAGCAGCAGTGAGAGGGCTCTTGCATCTCGGTGTTTGTACACAGCGAGGTGCTGTGGGGAAGGAAGAGTGTCCAGCCAAAAAGGAAGATACAGACTGACAGAAAGGGAATGCTGAATATTATTTGTTCATGTACCTGCCTTCATCTCTTTTGCTGATTTGATATACATTTCAGCAAAGCTTCCTTAAAATAATAGTGTTCCTTAAAATAATACAACATTCCAGTAAGGTGTCCTCAGAGGTTTTTTAAGTGTTTCTGTTCAAGAAAGGAATACTGCTCATTTATCAGGCAGCAGAGTATTTTTTCTTGAGGAGTTTGTAGACTGTCAGTTCACCTTGTAAAGCAGCAGAGGGAAAAGGTGATATGAAGGTCATATTGCACTCAGATAATCACAGACTTATTTGAGCAATGGAGTAAAGCTATACAAGTGTTCATGCTTCATGCATTAACTAACTATAGTTTTTCTCAGCATTCAGTATAGAGGGCAGTGCTCCCAAAGCAAGGAGAGGACATTGGAGAAGAGGAAAGTCAGTGGTGGGATGCCTTGGAGATTGCCATCTGTTGTGGCTTGCACATATCTGTAAGGTGTCATGTAGCAAGCAAGTGGTGGCATTAAAACAGGGATATGGACACGGTAACTACCCAGTTGTTTGAGAAGAATGCAAGCACACTGGGATGCACGTGAAAAGCTGAGCATGGAAAGTATGAGCCAGCACGTGGGAGCTTATGGATCCTCATGTGTAGATCAGTTTTTTGGTATGAAAAAAAGAAACCTTTGCTGATGAAGTGTTTTCTCATTTTCAATGGGATAAATAAGCTGTGTATGTCCAGGGAGTTAACGTGCCCTGTGTTTGAGTAGTGTTACTCAGGGTTTAAAGTGTTGGATTCTGAGATCTTGGCACACGTAGCCCCACATAAATAACTAGTATTAAAACATCTAGAAAAAGAGATTTTTATATGTAAGGCTTCAATTTCTGAAAGCCTGTAGAAGCAAAGAATTTTAAAAAGAAAGAAAAAAAGATAGGATCTCCACTGGATAGAATAGCATTGTTCAATTTTCTTGCTTCTAGGTTTGATCTGAGATGTCTGAAATATGCTAATCTGTGATATGTGCTGAAAAATATGTAGATGAGAGGGGGGTGATTTTAAAGACAGGAACTGATTTGTGGTTGTAGGTTTCCTATCTTGCTAGTGGAAAACTTGCTTTGAATTATGCTACACTTCTAGGACAGCATCTTGTTATGTGAAAAACATTATTTTCTTGTGTACAAATAGTAAGTAAAAATTCTTCTGCTCAAAACAAGCTTCAGATTTCCTCTTTGCCCAAGCTCATTCACACGTTTATGCTTTCTTTCATGTTACATTTTACCAGAAATGCTTTCCAGGGTTGATCCCCACTGAACTTACTGCAAATACCCCAAAAGCCACCAATGCAAAAATATCTTCTAACTACAGTGACTGCAGAGGTGTCTATAGTGACCATAGGTTGCTTGTGCCTTCCTGAATCACTGAAGCACTTCTTGGGGATTTCACTTTTTGTTCCCATGATCTGAACAGCACCATGCTCTCTGAGATTGTGTTTGTCTGGCAAGTCCTTTAACTGGGTGCTTGCATACTCTTTCCCTCATCATTTCTGCAGTATGTCATGCCATGCTTTGTGAAGAAAGGATAGATAAAAATTGCTTCAAAATATAAAACAACTTGAAATGATGGCAATCTTACCTAAAACCTCCTTTTTAATGTGAGTAGATGGATAAATCCTAATCCTTTGGATGAGGAAGTCAAGACACGGATGCTACTGTCAGTTACTCAGCATGACAGAAGGAAATCCGAGGCAGAGCTGGGAATAGTTCTCATTCCTGTCATGCATAAACCACAAAGCTGATGCAGTGACTCTGGGGACATTTAGATAACGTGTCTGTGGCAGCCTCCCAGTGTGGTACAGTGCTGGTGTATTTCTTCACCTAATTATTTGAACTGGAGTCCAACATTCCTGCCTTTCCCTACCAGTTGAGGATTCTTGTCACTTTGACATCTTGCACCTTTCTTTTGTCACCTAAGTGTGAGAAGGGGGTGGCTGGTGTGATTGTGTAACTTACTGTCCTTGGTCCTTGTGTTTGTCTGGCCTGTGTCAGGAACAGTGTGGCCAACAGGTCCAGGGAAGTGATTCTTCCCCTGTACTGGAGAAGAGGAGGCTCAGGGGAGACCTCATCACTCTCTACCTAAAAGGAGGATGGAGCCAGGTGGGGGTCAGTCTCTTCTCCCAGGTAGCTACTTGTAAGACAAGAGGGCATGGACTTAAGCTCTGTCAGGGGAGGTTTAGGTTGGATATTAGGAAAAAATTCTTTACAGAGAGGGTTATCAGACATTGGAATGGGCTGCCCAGGGAGTGGTGGATTCTCCGTCCCCGGATGTTTTTAAAAAGAGACTGGATGTGGCACTCAGTGCCATGGTCTGGGAACCACAGTGGCAGTGGACTAAGGGTTGGACTTGATCATCTCAGAGGCCCTTTCCAACCTGGATGATTCTGTGGTTCTGTGTAAAGGTACTGAGACTGAGATAGATTTGAATGAAAACAGGTATGTGATGTGAATTTGCAACCCAGTGTACAGATGCCAAGTAAGAATTGTTGCAGACAAAGTTGTCTCTTGTCACCTTGTTATGACACATTTACTCAGCCTGCTCATCAGTACATATTGTAGCCTGATTTTCAGAAAGAATTGTTAACCTGGATACAAGGAAAGGGATCTTCAGCCCAGGTGGGTGTCCTGTGCATGAATTCTCATAGGCACTGTTTTCAACAACTGTGGATAAAATGTCCTAGATATGGCAGAACCCCTTCTTTCTGTGGTGTAGCTTTCTCTGGACTGCTCTCCTGCATGGTTAAATAAAGGTATGTTATGTCTTTATTCATACATTGCCTTCTCTACTTCTCTTCTGTTCTCCTCTTCCACCACCTGCAGGCTTTGAATTACTTTACCAGCCAGATGTGGTTCGACTGTATCTCTCCATCCTCACTGAAAGTCAGAACTTCAACACTCTGGAAGCTGCAGCAGGGGCTTTGCAGAATCTCAGTGCTGGCAACTGGATGGTGAGTGCAGTCTTCTCTTTAGTGTCTTTTGTTTCCTTTGTGTAAGTAAAGAACAAATCTGTGTCCCATATTAAGTGCAGTTACTTTGTGTGTTTTCATCTCCTTTAAAAAGGAAGGAGGTAGGAACTCCAAAAAAATTATTTCCATCTTTTTTCCCCACATAAGATTCTTTGCATTTTCTGGACAGCTGGTGTTGACACAGTGGAAGTGGCACTGATCTCATGATAATTTAACTGTGAGCAGTTTTTACTACTTAAACCATTTAACCATTGATGCATCCATTCAGGAAAGCCTGTTATTTAGATGCTTGAAAATTTAATTCATTGGATTGTCAGATTGTTCAGGAAACTGGACTCAGTGTCCTCAGATACCTTCTCTGAAGCATCTCCAACATTAATCTAATCAGTTGGACTTGATGATCTTAGAGGTCTTTTCCAACCTTAATTATTCTATAATTCTATATTCAGGAAGCTCTCTCAAAGCTAAGCCTGATCACATCTAGAACTGCATGGCAAAGTGGGACTGAGCAGCAGCCTGAAGATCAGCAGGGTGGTGTTTCACAGATGTCTTCAATATGGTATATTTTTTAATTAGTCATGAAATACAGTAAAAGCATGAAACTGGAGGTGAGGGAAGGTAACAAATGCTTTACTGTTTCCTTCCAAATGACCTCTTTTTTCCTAGACCAGGGGGATGTGTTTTCACACTGAGGTGTGTACAGTGCAGATGCTGGTGGATGATTCTCCTTCCTTCTATTTCTGTCCTCTTTCCCCAGCAGCTTGCTTGCTAAACTGTAGGATGAACTTCTACATCCTTTCTTCCTTGGTGCTTGATGAACTTGAATGATGAGTTAAGTTATAGATGCATCAACACGCACAACCTAACTAGTTTTTGCAGGAAAAAAAAACCAAACAACATCACTGGAAGAAATGCCAGGGGCTGTGAAAGAGAAGGTATGTGAACTCATAATACTTTGTGTTGTTTCTTTTCCCTTGTGTGTTTGATCAGTGGTCCACGTACATCCGTGCAACAGTGCGGAAGGAGAGGGGATTACCCGTGCTTGTGGAGCTGCTCCAGTCTGACTCTGACAAGGTTGTGAGGGCTGTGTCCATTGCTCTGAGAAACCTTTCCATGGATCGTCGCAATAAAGATCTTATAGGTATCTTCTGAGCTTTTCTTGAATAGCCTTGAGAGACCTCACATTTCCTCTCAGTTGTGCTGAGGATTTATTTTGTATGCAGTTTCCATCCATGCTATCCAAGATTACAGCCACCAAGTGAAGGGCAGTCATCTCGGAATGTATCTCCAGTCTGTTCAAACAAGCCATGGTTTGAGGGGAAATCTCTAACTTGGGAGCAAAAAGATGTAGATTTTTGTAGGAGTGGGGAGTGTGCATGGGTGTGCAGAAGAGTGGCTGGGTTAAAATGCTTCCTGTCCCTTTCTTAACTCTGGCTGACATGGCACTTGTGCTCCTGGTCACATGTGGAGGTCACAGAGATGTTGCTCCTTAGGTGCTGTTTAGGGGAGCCTTGCCCTTGGCATGCTGAGCTAACCTGGGGACACACAGTGGGCTCTAAAGTTGTCACTTTTTTCTCACTTCCTCCTTCCCTTCTCATCCTTTTGCATTGTTGTTACTTGTAGAAACTGGACACCAAACAACTTATTCTTCTTCAAGTTAGTTCTTCAGCAGTGCTCACTAGCTCCTATCCAAGGGGGGTAAATAAGAATTTGCCTGCCCACAAGCATCTTGAAGGTTCAGCTCAGAGTTGAGTTTTTCATTTAATATGTGTTTTTGCTTAAACTCTAACCTTGTCAGGCCAGGAAACATTGGTCAGACATTTAGGGTCATCATCCACATTGACACTAACAAAGAGCAAGGTGGGATTCTGCCTTAATGCATCAGGTTCTCTTCTTTAATAGTTCAGAGGTGTAGCTAGGCAAATGGTGCAGACAGACACCTGGGAGTGGTAAACTCTGGACTCCTGGTTTTTTTTCCAGTACTATACACTGAAAGGCTAAATGCACCCAGGAGGGAATACACTTACCTTTGCTGGAGGAAGGTTAATAAATGCATGGCTGCACACCTGGCCCCAGAAGGCCTATTACAGGGCTAAGCTGAGTAAGCCATGTGCGTGCATTAGCATGAATATGTGGCATTAGCAACAGCTACTGGATGCTTTTTGCCTCGGGCACTGCAAAGTATGATAGATGCTGGGTGTAAAATTCTTAATAAAAATTGCTTTTTTTTTTTGTTTTTTTTTTTAGCTTTCCCTAAATACCTTTTAGTGTTCATGATGGAGTTTGTCTTGGATATCAGCTCTCAATCACCTGGAAATAATGAATGATAAATACACTGTTAGGTTATAGTCTTTGAGGTTCAAAACTCATGCATTATAAAATTTTTTGACCTGGCAAACACCCTTTAGTTTTATCATTCAGGATGGGGGGCTGACATGATTTTTAGGGCTGACTAATGGTATCTCTTCCCTTATCTAGGTAGTTATGCCATGGGTGAGCTGGTAAGAAATTTGCCCAGCAGGCAGCAGAGATCTGCAAAGAACCTGGAAGAGGATACAGTGGTTGCTGTGTTGAATACCATCCATGAAATCATTACTGACAGCTCAGAAAATGCAAGGTCTCTGATCCAGACACAGGGCATTCAGAAGCTGGTAGCTATCAGCAAGTCAAGGTAAGTGACAGCTGAGAGCAAAATGCCTAAGAACTCACTGCAAACATGAAAATGTCACTACAAATAGCAGCTTTTGTTTTGTGAAAATATTCAAGCATCCTAACTTTTCAGAACCTTTAATTTCAGAGCAATTAATATATAGAAAGTAAAAACAGTCAGCACCTTTAATAGGTTTACCTCACTAAACAAAAAGAAGAAAGCTAATTTAAGTAGTCATTTCAGTCATGTTGAGACATGCTCTCTCCTTGTCAAATACATCTTGGCACCACGGGTGCATTTAGCAGACATCATCTGCAGTGAAACCATTGTCTTTGTTTTTAGTGCAGGAGGTCTTTTTCCTGTGGCAGTGTTCCATTCCCAGAATGCCAGTAATTAAATTTGTTTCTTTTAAGTAAAATGCTTAATGATGTGCAGTAATTGTTCTGTGCAGTAAGTGACAGGCTGGTGGTGCTAATCTGAAGTGCTAAATATTCACTCTGAAGTCCTGTTGAAAACTCAGTTCTGGCTGCTTTAGAGAAAAGTTTGTTTCTTACAGTTCAGCCAGTTAGGTGTTTCCAGTAAACTTTTTGGAGAGTAGCTGAACAATTTGTTCAGCCTTGCTATGGAATATAAGAGCCAGCCAGGAGACTACCTCCTTATTATTTTATTAGAGGGTGTTTGTGTACTGACGTCGTAAGGAATGGGTAAAATTTTGTTTTCTGCTTAGAAATAGCTTATTTTGGGTGACCCAAATTCCTTTGTAAGATTTTCTAAACCATGAAGCCACTTCATTGAATTGTGAGGAATATGCATAAGTTAGAGTGAAGGTTTGAAAAGTGACTTAGAACTTGTTTTGTTGTGGTGGGGTTTTTTCTAAACAAATCCAAGCAAGATAGAATCCATCAGGTTTGGGTTTTTTTTGTTAATGACAGCTACAAGACAAAAAGAGTTCTCCTGGCCTCAGTGTTTGCTCAGCAATATACATGAAAACCCACAGAAAACCCACAAAAATCTGCACAATTTTAAATTTTAGTTTGCTTTTTTTTGTGTGTGTGTCAGCAATTACAGATAGATACAAAGAAGCCACTGAAGGATTTCACATATATCCTATAGCTTATAGGTTCAAAGAATAGCTGCATGGAGTACTAGGTTACCTCCTGGATATTGTTTTGGTGCAAAGAGCTCAAGGTAGGAAAGTGTTATATTGCTCAATCCTTAAACTGTGAATTGTATCTTGCAAATCAGCCACTCTCCCAGAGAAACAAAAGCAGCATCTCACGTTCTTCAGATGATCTGGAGCTATAAAGAGCTACGCAATGCCCTGCAGAAGGATGGGTGGAACAAATCACACTTTCAGGTAAATATGTTGCCTGAGATTTAGTTTTGGAAATTCCTAAATGTAGTATGTAGTAACTTAGTCTAGTGTTAGAGTCTGTGGGCTTTGGTTCTGTTCTTCTAGGTGATAGAACAATGTACTGCAATCTATACAGTCACATCATCATGCATTTACTGGCTGGGTATGTTTTTCAGTGGTCTCTGAAATGTATCTTTTTAGGTTTTGGAATTATGCCACCTCATACAGCCAAATGCTCATGCCTTTAACAGGAGGAACAATTAGCATGTCTTGTCTTAGTTGTCTCTCATTTGAAACGTTCCATCTAGCAGTGTAGGGCAGCCACTGGTCTCTGCCATGTAGCCTCCTCACCTTTCCTTGTGCAAAGTTTTGCTCCTTTTACAGACCAAAATGCTGTAATTTAGGTAACACTTTAAAAATTCTACCAAAAACTAAATATGAAAATAAAAAATACTTCAGTGCCACGTTATCAACAGAAGGGGGCTTAGCAGCATCCTGTAATCTTTCTCCATACTGTTGGCTTGTTTATTGTTTGATTTCCCTTAGTAGCAATTTCATATTTATGTGATTATTATAATGTTGTGATTGGCTTGCAGTCTGTTTCTGCAACTCCAAAGAGTTCCAAAGGTACTGCTGGCAGGTCTAGCTATGATGACAGCACTTTGCCTCTTGTGGATAAAAGTCAAGGTCAGTTCTGCTCTTTATCTCCTTTTCTATTGTGCTTTACTTTCTTGTTGTCTGTTTATGTCACATCTGTGTTATGCAGTGAGAGGGTAAAAATGTATTATTTGTGTGGTGACACCCCACAGCCCTCAAATGATCAGTCCTGTTAGCTGGGTATGGCTAATATTCCTTCCCTTGTGATTTGTACACTACTGATGTTTTCTCAGTAGTGTAGTAGTTTGCATGCAACAAGAACAGTTAAATCTTGTTTGACAGTGTTCCAGGCAGTGGGCTCAGCCTTACTCCTACCTAGTACTGAAGTTCTCTCCTTTCTAAATAAATGTGCCTGGTCTGGCACATTTCTCTACTCTGTAGCCTTTTTTTGTTGGAGATGGTCTAGCCAAGCAGTCACTAAACCTGTCTCTGCTTTCTAATAAGGCATGATGTGGCCATTCCAGCACTGGTGCTGTTCATTTTATTTTCATTCATGTCTCAGAATCGGGTTCCAGTTTCTAGTGCTCAGATGGCAGAATTTCTTTCCAGAAATCTTTAGTCTCCAATGGCAGAGTTTGCCATGTTGCACTTTATCTGGTTAAACTGCAGAAAAGACAGCCCCACACTGCCTTGCCTGTTTCCACCTTCCCTGTCTTTGATTAAATCTGTTTGCTGATCTGACAATAAAGTTATTTTTCTGGGTTAGCTTTCTGATAGCATTTCTGTTGGCTCAGCAGGCAGCTGGGTTGGATTGTGTGCCATGGGAAGCAGCACCCTTACTGATTTTATTTCTCTCTATTCTGGAGAGACCAGAGGAGCTTGTTAATAGCAGTAGGTAGTCCAAAGCAAAACTGTGGTTTCTGTTATCACTTGGAGAGAGGGAGTTCTATATTACAGAGCCAAAGTAGAAAATAAAAGGATTACACGTGCTCTCTGGAGAGCTTAAATCGAACTTTCCTTTCTGAATGGATAACTGTTGTACAGTGTGGGGTTTTTTTTACAATAGTCTCTTTATTCTCTACTTTATGGATCTCCCTGGTCCTGTGACTAATTTAAAAATACCAGGTGTTGAGAAAAGCAAATGTATCTCAAGTCATTTCAGTGTTTCTGTTTTATAGATAATGAGAAGGCTGGGAGTCGTGATATGATACCTATGGATGAACTTGGCCCAGGTAAATTCAGCCATAGATCAAACCCTGTGTCTCTTACAATAGAGCAAACTGTCACTCACAGGAAAGTTCAGCTATTTCTCTAGGTGATATTCTTTCAGATGGATAAAGCTGACATTTTAAAACAGAACATTACCTTACAAAAGACCGGTTGTCATCATTTTTTTCCCTTCCTTTTTCTTTTAGAATCATAGAACTATTTGGGTTGGAAGGGACCTTAAAGATCATCTGTTCCAATCACATTGCCATGGGCAGGGACACCTCCCACTTTTAAAGAAGTGTAGAGTCTATGTACCAGTTCCTCTACTACTTTAAGCATATAATGGAGATGTACTGACCTAGTGTTCATTCTACTCTGGCCCTTGAAGCAGCTGCATTCTTTATTACAGATCTGGAATTCTGGAGATTCAGGGGAGGGGGAGGTGAAAAAAAAAAGCTGAAATTTTACTTCTGCGTAATACTTGTATTTAAATCTACTCTGCCTTTGTTTTCTGTAGGCAACACCAAAAATAAGCTAGTATGCATGATATTCCTGGCTCCACCTTTCATTTACCTGCATCTATCTGGCCTGGCTATTCCTATAGACTGAGAACAGCCACCCCCTGTCAGTGAAGTGGTTTGAGATTGATCAGCTCTGTAGTGTAAGACTCGTGGAGGTTTTTTTTATTTTACTAGATAAAGGTGCTATGAGGTCTCTTGGGAATTTGCTTTACTTCTCCCAGTCAATGTTAATTTTATTTAAGTAGCTACCTTAATGCCTCCACATCAAAGTCTGATATCCTGCTATTTGTGATTATAGCTGAAAAAAAAGGCAAGTTAGAACTGAGCTGAAAGCCAAGCATGTAAAGAAGTTAAAATAACAGGTATATATTACCTTTTGTATTCTTAGAAAAATGAGATGCCACCTGCCATGAATCAACTGTCCATATGTATTTTGCCTAAGGGAACACTGAAACATTTGTTCTCACAAAGGAAGAAAATAACTTCAGAAGTGATTGCCTGGCAGGATACCTGTGTGCTAGCAGGTGCTGCTTCATGGGCAGTGCTGATTGTTTAGTCTCAATATTAATTGTTGCCTTATGCTTTCAGGAGTTACTGGTACTACTCTGAGTACAAAATAAATCACAAATTAACAGCATTTGTACAGCATCAGGGAGATTCTCAGGGTCAATCTGTTCTCCAGTCCTTTTATTGGTATTAGAAGATGAAACCTGTAAAGTTTTCCTGACCCCAGCTCTTCATTGCTTTTTAATTCCAATATGACTATAACTTGATGGTGTTTCAGAGAAAGGGCTAAATTATAGGCAGTTTACTATCTTTAGAGGCAAGGAACTAGGATTAGTACTTGGTACTTCATCTCTTTGATTTGATCTTTGTAAGTTGAGAGCTGCATGAGGACATGAGTGAACTTAGACTCAGCAGGCATTTCACCCTGTGGTTTGTGATGACATGAAAATATTGCTGCAGAGTGAGCAGGAGATGGTCAGTGAAGTGATACTGGAGAACAAGCAGGAAGTTGAGAGAGAGAAGAATAAACAAGTCAAGAATGGGACATGCCTCCCTTATTAACCCCTGTAATTTTTGTCTATATAAGGGACTGTATAAACTTAGAATTATGCACTTATACCCTGGACAAGTAAGATCTGTATGTGTCTCATTTATGCCTCAGAAATGGGGTAAATTCTGATTGCTTTTTAGGATGAACCTGAAGCACAGTAGAAGCAGTACTTCCTAATTTCTCTGGAGAGCTTTGATTCTTGAGGCACTGAGGTGTTACTTGTCTGATGCAGCTTCCTTCAAGATACTGCTGATTTTATTAGGTCAAATCATGGACTTTCTATCTCTTATTTCTACAGAGTCATAGCACAGTGTGTGGTTTTACAAATACATAATATATTAGTACTGATGTGTGTGGGACTGTTAGCATGCAGGCCACACAACAGTGGGCTGACAGTGTGAATTGTAAAATACCTTCAAACTGAGATGTGAAGAACATCTCAGTGAAGAAAGTTCTTGACCATTTTTTTGTCAGATTACTGCCACTGAGTTACAGCCTGATTCTCCTATTGCTGCTGTCCTGGCTTAGCATAGGGAATTTTTATATTCTTAGTAATACTAAATAATCTGTTGTGCTTTTAATTTTTTGTGATTATAATCCTTACTTCTGACCTTCCTCCCTGGAAAGTATCCCAGCTGCCATGCTTCACTTAGTAGCTGTTGCTTTCTGGGGGTAGGTTAAAGGTTTCCTTTTATCTTGGCAATTAATTTTAAACATGTTTGAGGATCACCCATGATGATGGCACAACAAAAATGCAAACTGATCAGTTACATCATTTGGAGTATAATTAATACTGGATTGTACAAAGCTACCACTAAGTTCCTGGGAGCTTGATTTTTTGGGTGTCAGCTTGTTTCCATCATTTAAATACATACCTGTGTGACATATTTACTCCTAAATAAATGCTGAATCTTCAGATTAGGATATTACTTACTAGCAGTATCCATGTCTGTCATTTGAAAGAGAAGTAGTAGTCATGTGTTCCTCCACAAATGCTGAATGCAGCTGGTAGGCTTTAGGGTTTATTCTTCAAAATGAATACCCAAGAATGTTGGGCATCTTCATTTCCAAAAAATCATTGTAAGCAAAGCTCTGTGCTGCAGTTACTTCCATGCTTTAAGATCTGTGTACAGCACATATAACTCCAAAGTTCTTCAGTTGTTTTTAGGTGGCATGATTAAATAATCTACTACTGTCTATGATGTCATACATCTGTGCTACTTCAGGTACTTGTTGCAGGTCTTTGTGCACTTTAATTCATGAGATGCATAGGAAAACTACAGCATTTCTAAAACTTGACCTGGCTGTGACCACCATGAGCATCCCATAGGGCCCTGCTCTGTGACTGTGTTTGGTACCAGTCCTTTAGCTGAATGTGTTCCTGTCATGTGGGCAAACAGTGTCTCCTGATGCCATGGGAACCCCACAAAACATGACTGACTTTTTCTGAATGACCTGTTGCAGGCAAGTAATAAACCAAGAGAGGAGCATTTTGGTAGCTTATGTGGTATTCTAAGAACCCAGTTTGTCAGGACATGAAAACATTAATGATCCCTCAATTACCCAGGGGAAAACAATACAGGGAGCTATAAATTTGAGTGTCACTTATTTCAGATTACAATGCTGTCAAAGCAGAGCAGGAGAGGATCCATTTGTCACTGATAATGAAGGAAATCTGATGCATCAGGAAAATAAATTTAAGATTTGCATTGGCTGACAATGATTCAAAGCTAAGGTTCTGAAATAATTAAAGCCATTTCTTTATAAAGCCTTCTCCCACTTTCCCTCATTGTGTTCATCACACCTTCAGATTGTCTTAGTTGTCAGGAGAAAGAGCACCAACAGGTGCTACTTTGTAATGAAAGACAGCCCAAGCACAGGAGGGTTTGCATCCAGATTTCTTCCAAGTTGACAAGCCCTTTTCCTCTGTGCTCTGAAAGGGACTCTTCCAAATTATTGTCATGTCCTCCTAGTATTCAAGCTCAGGAAGACTGAGAACATGCTTCAGAGAATGAACACAGCCAATTAATCAGACTGCTAAGTGAAGAACGTAAGATTTGGGCTGAAGTTGGAGCTCATTAGCCACAGGGTGCAAGATGACAACTTGCTGCTTTCCTTGGGCACACTAAAAACTCCAGCAGGCTGGGATGAAAACAGTGATGTTTGCTAATGAGTGCCAGCATCTGGCACTGATAAAAATAGAGGGCTCTTCTGTTTCACTTTGAGCTGATAAAAATGAAAATTTTCAAGAGCTGGAGCACATGTGAGAAGCAGGCTGCCAGCATCTTTGGGTTGTGCTGGGGTTTTTTCCTGCTTCTTTGATGAAGAACTTTGCTGGCATCAGGTCTGGTTTTGCTGTTGTTTGTGCTTCATGTCTGACTGTCATGTTGTTCCTCTTCAGATGGGTACTCAACCATCGATCACCGGGAGAAGGAGCGCAAGTACAAGACCACGGATAACACAGGGGATGCCTCAGAAAAAGAACCTTTAAAAGTGAGCTTCCTCTTACTGCTGAATGCTAGTTAGTGCCTTTAGAAGAAAGGAAGCCTGGTGTCCTCAGCAAGAAACACAGGGTAGTTACTCAGCAGGGGGCTGTAAAGGGCTTTTTTTTAGATACATTGATCATTTTGTAACTTATCACTTGGCTAACTAGAAGTAAAACCAGAATGCTGCTTTCCATTGGAGGATCAAATGCAGGCATTCACTGTATTCTTGTAAATGGATGAGGTTGTAAAAATAGTTTGTGTATCTAAAGTGTATCAGTGTGCTCAGACTTTGTTCCAAAAACGGTCAGTTCAAACTATCACACTGCTTTGTTGTTTTCACCACGAGAAGCAGGTGTGAGCTTGTGTGTCTGTGATCAGGAGTGTGGTGAACAGTATTTGTTTCCCTAACACTCATTGACATCCTGATGGTGGACTGTGGGCATGGACCAAGGGGTTGGAGAGTGAATGAAACACATTCATAGTTGTATGTGTGCCTTCTAAAAACAAATGTAAACAACTTTGCAATTAGAAAACCAAAAAAAATCTTACTTCACAAAGCTCTTTGTATTGTGGGTTGTGTGCAAATGTGGCTTAGTAGGCTCTGTGTAATTTATGTTGCATTGCTATTCCTTTTCAGTAGACCTTTTTAAAAGTTGCTTAATGCTATGACCATCAGTTCTCCCTGTCCTCAAAACAAGCTTGTGTTTCCTGGGGAAGTAATTTCAAGGAGGAAGAGGAGGATTCATTGAAAGAACTCAGCAGTAGAAAACTCTATTGTTAGTCTGCAGAAGGCTGTACTTAATAATCTAAAGCATATTGCTGATAATACCAGAAAATCCAGGTGATTCATAATCAGTGTAAACAATGAAACTTCAGTCTATTGAAAGGAAACTCCACAATTATTAAGCAAGGGAAATGAAAATGTGATTTGGAGGCAAAATATTTCCATAGTTCATGAATTAGAATGTCCTGCTGCATCAGTTTGCCTGTATTGCCTTGCCTGGCAATTAATTTCCTGCTATGTTCTGCCTCCCCATGAAGGTAGACCCTAGAGAATGGCTTCAATCCAGCTGGACATTTTTTTAACAAATAGTTTTTACTTTTGCCACTCAAAATTCATTCAACCCTTAAAATCACACCAAGCAGCCCTAACTCCTCCAGTGTATGTCTGAAGTAAAGCTAGACCCAGAGTTTAGTAAGTAGATGCTTTGCTTTCATGAGAAAAAGAGAAAAACCTTTTACCTTGGTCAGTGTGTCTCACGTACTCTGTGCTGCCTCCTGGTTTTAAGGACAGAGGGTAACCTGAGCTCAGCCTGTTGTACCACATCAGTGGTAGCTGCTGAGTAGCTGCTACTCATCCTTCTCCATGTGCTGTGAAACAGAAATGGTCTGTGGGTTCTTCTGGCTTATGAACTCTGATAACCATGACTCTGAGGCTCAGGAGTGGTCGAGAACTGTGAATGTGTCAGGGAAGTGCAGCCCTTTGGGCTGCTGCAGATGCTTTTGTCAGTATTGTGTCTTTGCTGATCTTGTTTCTTTCTCTACCACTAATTTCCCCTTGTGCTTCTTTAAGCTGACTTGTTTGGTGGTTTTGTTTGATTAATCCGCTCTGTTTTGCCTTTAACTCCTCACTCTGTGCTGCAGAATGACACAAATAGGAAAAACATTAACAGGAGTAACAGGGCTTCGGTGAATCTGGTGGATGCCCGTGACATTAAACCCCAGCCTGTTGACTCCTGGGTCTAATTTGCATGCATGGTAGGTCCTTTTAATGGTAATTGGGGCTAGTGATTAACTTGTCTTGTGCATGATCTGTATCACTGTGGAATTTCTTCAAGGCTAACTGCTAACTGGGTCCTTTCAAAAAAAAGGAAAATGCCTTTGAAAAAAGCCTTATATTTGTATTATTCAGTGTGTCTTTAATGAAAAACACCACTGTTTGATTAAAAAATAACCTGTCAAATAACCAGGCAGAAAATTAATATCATGAATGATTGGTTGTCAGCTGAAATGTGAAAGAGTTCTTCTGTTAGGCCATGGGAATGAATTTGAATGTTGTGTTCCTGCTTACAACCATTTTTTCCTCCTCTGTGCTCATTACAAGGATTAGCCTGAGACTGAAAGAAAAGCATATCCTTGAGTATTTATGGATATGCCCAGAGGTTCCCACAAATGATACAGCTCTGCTTATCTGCAGGAGAGCTGCTGGCTGTACACAACAAGTTACTTGCAAGGAGAGATGATGTTGGTTACACAATAAACACTCCCATCACTGCTCCCATCACTCCCTTCTTAGTTTTTTGTTTGTTTGTTTGTTTGTTTGTTTTGGTCTTTTGTTTTTTTTTCTAAAGAGCTAGAGTTTGTTTTTTTTTTTAGTTCACTACTCTGCCGTGTGCCAGATTCCTCACTGCCCTTTTTTTCACTCCTGCCACTATTAATCTGTCTCTTGCTGTTTTGCTAGACAGCCCCCTACCCTGGTTATACCTTCTGGCACTCCATCAGATGTGCTGCTATGTTTAGATCAGCAGGTTTTGTGCCCCTGGCTATGGCTAAAAGAAAATCTTTGTGACTGTCCTGAAGGCACTGGGAAACGTTCCCACTAGAGTTGACACAGGCCTTTAAAGGCCCAAATTCCAAGACATGGAGCACCCCATAACTCTACACTGAAATCACTTGCATTAGTGATGATAAACTCATACCTCCTGTATGATTTTTGGGTGGTGGGATTGGATTTTTTCCCCCTTCTTTTAAGAGTCTAATATAAATGCAAAGTGTTTACAGATTGTTTCTGTTGCTAGGTCAGAAACACCTGCCCAGAACAGTCGTTCAGCATTGCCAGGTACTCCTGTGTAGCCACAGCCCAGACCCTGGCACTGTTGACTTCCCACAGCTGGTCAGCACTTGCATGGTCAGCTGTGTTGGCTCAGCAAAGGGCAGAGATAAATATCAGTTTGTAGCACCTGTACATTTCACTCCTGTGCTCTTCCTCTGAGCAGAGGATGCTTACAGGTGGGGTACAGACTTTGGAAAAAGGAAGTCTGTGCTCGTTTTCTCCCAGTCGTACCCTTCAAGGAACTGATGTGTTTGGGATAGCTTGGCATTTCTAGTCACTGTCCTACCACTGGGTGATGGAGATCACCAAGGTTTTGTTACCTGCAGGTATTCATCAGTTTTGACTTTATTTTGCAGGGCTAGAGTCCAACCACATTTTTTTTAATTGAGGGGGAGAAGCAAGCATTGAATCAACACAGAGGATCTCATCAGTCACCACTGCCATTCAGATTTGGAGGGCGCTGCATCACTGACCAGGCTGCAGATTCTGAGAAGATGAGGGGAGAAAAGACATCTGACTGCCATTGCCAAGCCCGGAGCACCATGCCTTACAGCAAGACAATTTGCTTTTTAACTCAGCTACATTCCCACCAGAAACAGCCACCACCTCCCCCTCCATCCCACTGCTGCAAGAAGAAAGCAAGCATGAAAAGAGAACCCAAGCTTCCATCTATAGCTGGTTGCATTCCTAGGTGACTCTTACATGTGGATGGTGCCAAGTGTGAGGAGTGAAGGTCATGGGGCAGCAAAGAAGACAGCTTCACAAGTGAAAAAGAAACTGCAGAATAATTGAAATAATATCATAGATGTAGCCATGAAGATAGCACTTTTATCATTTGGGGCTCATGGTTTTGTTTTTTGTTTGGGGGAATTTCTTTTGAACTGTGAATCTAACATTTTTAAAGGCTTTTTGATAAATGTTTAGGTTTTCTTTATTTCCAGAGAAAGTGCAGGAATGTTGAGTGAGTTTATTGGATTGCAATGAAAGGAGGATTTGCAGAACAAAAACTATTAAATGCTGGTCAGATGAACTGGAGAGTGGATGACAGTATTGATGCAAGCTGTATAATCTGCTTTTAGAGTAAGCTATATCAATCACAGAACTATATTATCATTATAATCTGGTGTACAATACTTCTGCCTTTTGAATTCTGTAATGGCTCTGTTTTTATTTCCACATACTGAAAAGCAGTTTATTGAAGGTTTCAGTGTCCCTGGTTCAGAAATTTATGCTGAGAAATGGAGCTTGCTGGCTTTTTATTTTCTTGTTCTTGAAAACTGCAATAAGGAGGTTTTACATTTTAAATGTAGCAGTGTTGCATTGGTGATGATTAGTGATTTCTTCTGCCATAGCTGTTAACACATTGGAAGAAATAGGAGCTTTTTTGTAGGGTGTCTCATTTTGAACACTATAAATTTTAGATGGGTCTGTCACTTAAATTTGATGGTAAATTTATCACTGATGGATCCATGTTTGCTTTGGGCTATAGATCCTGATGAAGAATGCCACAAAGAGGACTGGTTTGTCATTTTTTAAATCAACATCATAATTTCTGTGTTCCTTTGGTTTTGTTTTGTGATCACGTATTTTGTCTGGTGTGAAAATAACCCATGTGCAATGGTTCTCCTCTGAGAGGCCAAGGCTTTGCTTAACTTAAACCTCACAAGAACATGCTCTGCATATGTGGTTTCTGGTAAAGCCATGGACTAAATGACTTCAGATCACTGATTTTCTCCAGGCATTGGTCGTAGAAGGGCAGCAGATGAGAATAGGAAGCAAATGTCTTGCTAGTAGCACGAGAGGACTTTTGCTGATTTTATTTGGTTGCCACTGTTCTTTGGTTGCCACATTTAGTTTTAAACATGCTCCTAAAAACTGTGTGACTGGAAAGCACATATTTCAATCTAGCAAACATCATTTGCAGTTTTCGGTGCCTGCCATTTCCTTTGTAATGAAAAAGGGGAAATATCCAGTGATCTCACCTCCCCCAAAATATTACTGTAATAGTAAACATCAAAATTTTTGTAAAAAAAAATTTAAAACTTTAAAAAAAAAAAAAAAGCAAGTACCAAGAGCTTTGTATCTTCTTGAGTATATTAAAATTTGACATGAATACATATATATAAATAAATAAATCTATATATCTATATATATATTGTTGTGCAGAGGATAGGTTAAAAAACCAAACATGTAAAGTAGTTTGCAGGAGAGGGAAGCCTTTGTTGATTCAGGGAAAAAGACTGATGCCAGAAGCTGTCAGTGATTTGGATGATACATGTGCTCCTTCACACCCTTCCCTTTTTGACCCTCATCTTCCTCATAGGTTGCAGTGGTCACTTCTGGATCCTGGGGAAGGTGAAGTGACTTGGAGCAAATTAAGACAGATTTGTTTTCTCACCTGCATGGGAGTCCTGTTGGGCCAAAGATGCTCAGCAGATGAAGAGAAGCAAAGAGATACATCTGTGATTCTCTGCATTCGTGTCCGGGGCAGTGTCTCTCTATGTGTAGACGTGAAGTGTGGCAATGAAACCAGATACATAGTCAGACTGTAAATTATATTAATGGTGCTCTTTTCATACTTGTTCTGCCAATACGCGGAGACCCTTTTAACCAAGCTACACAGAAGAGTTTTATATCACTTTTGGTTATGTACTTGGTGTATTCTTTTTGTATATGAAAGGATTTTTTAAAAAATGCTCAGTAATTAGCAACGGAATCTGCTTTGTAGCTGATTAGAACAGTGTAAGAGAAGGGCCGTGCTGTCAGTCTGTCCCTGATCTACTTCAAACCATATATTTACCAAAGGAGTCTGAGCAAAAGTTCACTTAAAATAAAGACCTGACTGTTGAAAGGAGTCTCTGCTAAGACTTTGTGATTTAGTTATTGTACAGATATTTCTAAGCCAGCAAGAGGTTAACAGAGAAAACTGCAGGAAGGGGGAAGTGAAATGACTAGGGGCCAATTATGTCCATGACCTTCTATCCCAGGAATCCCATGGCCCTCAGTTGGGCACTACAGGGACACTCAGAATCTCGACCAGAATCTACTTTGGTCTCTATCATTAGTGGGCTAAAAATACTGAGGAGTATTTGAGAAGCAAATTCAAACCCTATCCCACTTTCCTCGAGAGCCCTTTTTGTACTTAAGCTGCATCCTCTGATAATCAAACCTCCCTGTCAGGTTCAGTGGCACTGGCTGCCCAGGGTCATTGTAACAAACTGTTCTTTGTTTTCCTGGGGGTAAGTGTTCATGGCAGCCAAGGTAGTTTTGAGCTGACAACATGGTTTATTGCTGCAGAAAAGCACAGGATGGTGTATCAAGAGATCAGATAGCAACTCCATAGGCCAGCACTCCCTGTGGGAATTGTCAGTCTAACCCCGGCCCCTCCCATGCCTTACACAACAACAAATTCCCAAGTATGTAGCAATAACCCATCAGATATGTTACTGTGGTTTTTTAATTCTCACCAAACTGTTGTTTGGGTAACAAGGAAGGAAAATGGATGGGGGGTGACTTGCATGTGAGACTATCACCTGGTATTATCAGCCCAGCAGCTGAAGTCCAAAGCAAGATACTTTGCACCAGGTCTGGTGATTTAATGTCCTTTTTATCTATGGCCACAAGCTCACTGGTGGGGTGTGTGCCCACACCTGCCTTTACCTCTCCTCTCGTTGGCACAAGTGTGACTGGCTGTTTGAGCTGTTCTGGGATGTGGGTGGATAAACCTGTAATTGTATTTTGGCAGCAGGGACTGTATGTAAAGAAGGGAAAGTGGCAGTGTGTGTGACTAAAGCTGCAGTAGGGTCTAGAGTCTCCTGCTAAAAGGCAGGCAGTGCTTCTTAGGGCTCAAGTATGTCACCTCCTCTTTTCCTGTTGGCTCTACTGTGAAAACTGGAGGGGATCTGCCAGCAAAGGGCTGGGGCAGAACAGATTTCTACCTGCAGAAGTTCTAGTGGGAGGATAGTTGTGGAAAGAAAAGTTGAGTTGCAAGATGCCTGCTAAAGAGAAGGAGAAAATTTGTTAGCCCAATGTGGGCTGAGGTAACACAGGGGAGAGGGACACTTTGGTGGCAAGTAATTACTGCAGAACTTTCTTCTGCAGAAACCACTTCTGCAAGGTGGCTTCACTAAGCTGTGGAGGTTTAAAAACACCAGTGGAGAAACATTGTTTGGCTGTTGAGTGTGTGAACAATTGTGCTTACAGCTTCCCAGGTTGGTCTGTCTGTCTGCAGAATCTTAGGAGAGTGGAAAGGCTTTAGGATGTTTTGTTTCTGTCTTGGAGTTAAGTAGCAGCTTAGCCGTAAGTGTAGCCTGACAACTCAAGATGTGTTGCCAGCTTGAAAAGGTCCCCAGGGAACAGCTTGGGCAGCCACAGGTCCTGATCTTCAGGGTCTTCAGAGCAAAACAGCTGCCTGTCCTGGTTCTACTCTTGTGCACTCAGACATGCAGGTTGTGAATGCATCTGTATCAGGAAAACAAATCTTGTCTCTGTAGCCAAGACATCACAAAAGGGACTGACCTGGGGACTAGGAACTGCCATGCTGTAAATGCCACATCAAGAAAGCAGGGGGTGATGTGTTTGTTACAGCAGATGAGTAAATTCTTGCCAACTCTGAGGAGTACTTTTTGGTGATGCTTTCAAGCATGCAAGGCTTATTGCTGGTCAGAGCACTTTTCACTCCTAGAGTAGTTCCATGAAATTGAAGGTGGTGAGTTACCTTCTGTTACTTGCCTTAAAGTTGAGCATACAGGCTCAGCTACCTGTGAGAGAGGCACATCTTAAACCCTTTGAGTAAGCAAAGCTTCAGAATGCAAATGGGCACATCAGGGTGCTTACAGCCTCTTCTGCTGTCCAGCTGCCCACTTGGTGAAAACTACAGTGTGCCAATAACTTCAGCCAGAATTTTTGGGCTGTTGGGTGGAGTTGTGCTCTCACAGTTTTTCAAGGTGTTTCAATAGGCATAGTTTCTCACAAAACTTCCTTGTTTTGATGCCCCTAAAATCTGATGTTTCCTTGTCTTTTGACAGAGAAATTCTCTGATTTATTGGTACAGTAGCTAATCTAGTGCATTTAAAGGGAAGGTATTAATGAACTTTTATTTTCTGTCCTAAGTTTTACATCAGGGTAGGATGTTCTTGGAAGTTCAAGGTGAAGAGGAAGGTAGTGCAGATACTACAAGGCCTGCCAATCTGGTTCTTACTGTTCAGAAAAACAAAATGACTAGACTAAGAAGCTTACTGGTAATTAGTAGCTAATGTGTTTGTAACTATCATGTGCCTTAAAATTTTCATGGTAGGAGAATAAAAAAAAAAATCAACAATGTGTTTTCTGTAATACTGCTCAACATTCTCTCTGTAGTTTAGACTGGTGGGATTTTGCATTGTATTTACACTGTACTATAAACTGAAACACTTAGAATGGTTTGATTTTATGAGTATGGAGAGGAAAAAAAGGTGAATTATGCTTTTCATAGAACAAATGTTACCGTGACAGAATGTATCATTATTATTATTATAGGATCTTTCCATAATGCAGACAAGTAGAATGCTTGTTAGAAACCAGGTATGTAGGATAACAATTTGGTGTGTTTTCAATAAACCATGCCTGGAAAGAACACATGTGCCATTGGTTATCTTTTTGTTACCTCAGGTATCTCAAATACTCTTTGGCTTTGCAACAGCAGTTTTCTGTGGCAGGGAATTATTCATCCCTAGCTTGGATCAGAACCCTGTGTTAGTAAAAGGTCAGTGGTAATGAGGGCAATTGGAATATCCTTTAAAATAGTATAGCTGAAAATTTTTGATTCATTGCCATATGCTGGAGTTGTAGCATGAAGTCCTGTAAGGACCCTGGACTGCAAATTATGTTTTTTCCCTTTTGAATATACAAGCATATTTCTGTGGGAAAGATCTCTGTGTCACTGTTCAAAGGCCTGCTCGTTTGGGACCACAAGCTAATTTGCTGATGGCTTTTCCATTTGGGAGGTTCTTAACCTTTCCCAGTGTAGTCATAAAATCCATGTAGCTTCAGAAGGATTTCACGTTTCTGATGTAGTATTCTTTTGTGTAAAAATAACAGAAAATCTTCATTGTAGCGATGTATGAGGTTTGGTTGATGTGAGAAACTTATTTTGGGGATGTGCCAACTAATTTGCATTTGTTGCTGTCTGTGGGAGAAACAGCATGCTGCTGAAAAGTCAGTCGTGTATTTCAAGTAACAGGCAGTTACCAACAGATCTTAATTCTCTTGAGGACTCTCTCCCTGGCACCCTCATCTGTGTTGGGAAGATCTGTAGGGAGATTGCTGCACCTACACATATCATACTTGCTGTCATGCCATCATGAAGCATGACAAAACCCAGTAAATCTTGACATATTCTGCAAGGTCTTACAGGTAGAGATCAGGTTTCCTGTGAGTGAAAGGTTGAGGAATTATTGCCAGTAACAGAGTTGTCATATGTTAATGTCTGATTTTATCATTCACTGCACTAGAAGGTTCCATCTACCTGCAAATGCTTGCAAACAGCACTTGGAAGGTCATCTTCAGCTTGCCTTGCCTCCTTCTTTCAGATGTCCTGAATGCACCTCCGGGAGCTTTGTAAAATCATCTCCAAGTTCTGGTCTTGGAACTGGAGCACCTAGTTTCACAAGTGCAGTCTCCTGTGCTTAACATCTTGATCCTAGGTATCATCAGAGCTCTGCTGCAATGAGGAATCTGGTTTTTAATTTGTTTATGCACTAACATGGCAATGAGCAGCAGATGCTGTAGGTAAGGTACTGAACTAGAACAAACATGTTGTGTCTACAACTGACCTTCTATGGCTGTCAAAGTGATTTCATTTCCAGCTTATCACAGGTTGGGCAAATGTAAGCAGTGAGTCCTGCAGGTGAAATGTTAACCTGGTAACAACAGGCAAGAAATATCACAGCCCTCATCTGTTTCAGGTTCCAGCAGTGTCTTGGGGGAATATTCTGTCCTCATGCATCTCTTCCTGTGAAGGGCTTTGCAACTGAAGCACAGCAATGGCAGAATCTCATTGTGGTACAAGGTGACAGAGGGGAATTTTACAATGGGAGATTGTTTTATGATAGGACCATTAACTAGAGAGGCAAAGTCTAGAACTCAGTGTTTAGTGTGTGTGCACAGCAAACATAGCTCGCTGTTACTTATAAGATACCTTATAATTGATACTGAATTCATTGACTATTCAACCAAAACAGCAGGCATCACTGCCCTGGTGGTGTAACCTTTGGTGGGAGAGGGGTGGGACTTTGGTGATCTCTCTCTCTCGCTGCACTTTTAGGGGTTTCTGTATGTTCTCTTCATCTAATATTTCACTCAGTGCTCAAAATTCTCCAAGGGGGTGCTTTCACTTCCTTGTACCAATGGGAGGAAGTGCTGGCTGCTGCACAAATGTCTGAGTTTCATTTTCTCTGATCAGTACTATCAAAGATAACGGTGTTGTTATACTCAATTTGGTATTAAATTAGGAAGTGAAAGGGACCAGTGCTGGGTTTGACTTCCTCAGAAATCCTCCTCCTGTCTTGTACACTGATTTAAAGAATCAGTTCAGTATTTTGAAGGGACAACATCATGTGTCTTTGAGGTAACATAGAGACTGTCAGAAACCAGACTTCACTTTGACATGTTGCTTGAATCACAAAGCAGCCTAGACAGTAGCTGTCAGATGGAGAACTCAGCAGTGTTTGGGGGGGCTCAACCATTTGTGACACAAGTTGTGAGAACTGGCTGAAAGCTGTGTGTTATTTTAGGGGAGTTCTTTCCATTGGGAGCTTTCCATCAGTGGTGCTCTCTCAGAAGGCAGTCTTCAGTCACACACTTCCCGATGCACCCCCATCCCTGGTTTGTGCAATGATAGTTTGTGTCTCCTAATCACAAGAGGCTGATGTTGCAGTAACACCCAGTCTGTTTTTAGAATATATTTGAATTATAGCAGATGCATTGTCTACCTTTTGCTTCTCCCAGAATTCAAAGCGTGACTTTATTTTGAAAAGTACCTCTCCTCCCTGGGAGATTTCAGATTTATGTGTTGGTGACTCCAGATCCTACTTGCTTAACTGACAAGAAGCCTTTTTAATTAATTGTCAGTCATGCAAACAAAGTGCAGCTTTTCATCCCTTGCCACCAATCATTTAGAGCATTTCAGATGTGTGGTCAAGTGGAAAAAAAATTCTTCCTTATGGAATTCCGTAAATAATCTGGTGTTACATGAACTGTATTTATTTTTTCAGTTTGCTATGTGGGAGATCCTGTCTAATGAATTAAAGTGCATGTATTGAATAGTATTAAAAAGTGGCTGTTAGATTTGCACATATATTACACACGCATTATTCACTAATGCATCTTTTGAAATATCTGTGCTAACTCTACAAGTTCTCTTCTTTAATTTTCTTGACAGTTGCAGATGGTAACTTGGCCATTAGCTAGCATTAGTGATGCATTAGTGATGCATTTTTCTGATCTTCTCTAGTAAAGCACACCACAGTTTGCCTGTTTACCCTTGTACATCCTTCAGCATGTATCTATAGACTTTGATTGTTTATCAGTATGCATTAACTGCTCTACTATGGTAGGACTGTGTTTCAGTACAAAGGTGTTGAAGATAAAAACAAAAGAGAATTCTTTGGAGTCATGACATCAGGTGTACAGAATAAAATTCCTGTCAGCTGTACATATGCAGATTTTCTACTGTGCTCTGCAAACTTGTGTATGCCAGTGAGATTGAAGAGTTTCAAATTTTGCAAATGTTTCTGGGAATCACCTGAAGGACTTTGGCCCAGTGACTTTGAGTTGAGCCTGAATACCAAGAGGACATGCTGCTAAGGATGAGGACATGATACATAAGAGGACATGATACTCACAGTGTGAGATGGAAGTGTTAGAACTCAGGGTCTGCTCCTCTGCGAGACAGTGCAAGAATCACAAGGGGCTGCTTCTGCATAATCTAATCCAGTGTAGTAAATCTTGTGTATTTCTCAATGAGACAAAGTAAAAGTAACTCTGATCATGTTGCCTTCTCATATTCCTGTGAAATGCAACATATCACAAGCTGGCTGGGTTACCATGGGTTGCTTGGTGAATTTCTAAACTCTAATGTCTCTGTTGTCTTAGCCTGTTCTAGTTTTCTTTTATACCGTGGGGCAATTCTCTGCTATGCTGATTATTGGAGTCCTGGAGGTAGCTTTGCTGATGCACACAGTCTGGGGTAGATACCCCTTCAGCAGGGTGGGCTATAAATGGCAGAAGCTGATAAGAGGCCTGAAAGAATCCATAATGGGAAAGATGAAAAAGAGTTATCCCTGCTTTTCACTGGTTTTCAGCTGCTGAATCTTTCTGTGGCTGTTCTAAGGCTGGAAATCCCAAGTACAGTGCAGAATTCACAGAAAACAAAGGAAGTCACATGCCTGCTCTGTTGTGGATTTTTTTGTTTTATTTATAAAAGCGACCATTGCCTCACTACATAATCACACCAGGACGTGCCAGGAAATGTCACTGAATTTTTGCATTGGTCTGGTGAGGTGGGACTTCAGGTTTGGCCTTGAATCTTCTTAGTGAAGAACAACACACATCTGGTAAAACCCATTAGCTCTGGTCTTTATTTTTAGACAGCATCTTAAACATACACAGCACTTCAGAGGAAGTGGCTTGCCTAGCCCCTAAAAAGCACACACTATGTATAGACAAAATAATAAGGGGGATAAGTAAATTTAATTTGAAGCAATAGACAAGTTTTTCTTGAAGTCTCTGATGATGTGTAGTTTTTGGTGTTCCTTTGGAAAGAGCCTGCTCCTTTTATTATCTGTATTTTAATCTGTCTTATCTGTGTTTATTTTAGAACTTCAGTTTTCCCTGCCTCTGCATGGGCAGATTAATAATTTCATCTGTTTAGCTTTTGCAAAATTCTGTTATATTTTCTCATCACTGCATAGGTCTTCCTTATTTCTGTGCATGTCCTTTTTTCTAGCATAGAGATGATTAATAACTTTTGCAGTAACTATGCAAAAAGTATCTTATACCATGATAGGAGCCTTCACTGCCTTAAGTGGCATGCTAGTAATCAGGATTCCTGAAATGGCCTTTTCTGGCAACATGCATGTTTTTTCCACTCTTGATAATAGTTTATCAGTGTAGCCTGGGGACACAAGTCTTCAGAAGTTGCAGCAACTTTCTCCACCTCACTCTAAGACCAAAACATGATCAGGTTTGAGCTCAAAATAACAGACTGCTGTTTGATGATGTGTTGGTAAAGATAAGGCAATGTGCATCACCCTGGGTTTGCTGAATTATGTGAAATGATGGAAAAGACCTTTGAGCAGTTATCCTACTTACTCCCAGTCTTGGTTTCTACCTGGTCTAAAAATATCTGCACTAGCACTTGCATTAATTACAGGCTCCAAAATGGGAAAAAAATAAAAACCAAAACCAAAAAAAAAACCCCCACAAAATGACTTAAAGCATGGGCAAATACACCTGTGCAGTTGCATTTACATTATTTGAAGCAAAAGTTGAGTATTAATGGCTCTCTTTACCCCAAAAACACAGCTTTTTCCATAGCATCTGCCACTTTCATATATTCCAGATGAGATGGGTAATTAGTGCACTGGAAACGAGGGTTGTTGCGGACATAGTCAATGAATTCTGGAGCTCCTGGGAAGATGATATTGTCAGCCAGAAGAACTGAGCCCTTCCTCAGCAAGTTACATTCCTAGAAAGAAGAGAAATTGCTTCATGGTGACTATTAAGCAGACAGGCTTGAATGTAATGCACTTCCAGGTTAACCATGTTATACTCAAGTGCCTGCATCCAAAAACTCATTCTACTACAGCTATTAATGGAGGAAAAGATGGAGCATGAGCTGAGTAACTCTCCAATCCTTCCTGGTCATATTTTTTGTGCTTTTTCTGTTGACATGATCAGTAGAACACTAGAGATGCTGATAACATGTTGGGTCATTCAGGTTCTGCACTGGAAGCATGCAGTTTGATGCTGAGATTGTTTCCAATTTCATCTACATGATCAGTAAGACAGTTTTGTTTAGGTTCTCATGTCTGATGTTTGAAAACTTCTTATATGGCATTAAGATGATGTAGTAGCTCTTAAGGTCACCTGTGAGACTGGCAGTACCACTCTCAGTTAAACTCCATAACTGCTAAAGAATAAAAAATACTTTCTGCACTTGTTTTCCTTTCATCTTGTACAACTTTCTGCCACTTTGTTCATGAGCTGGGCATGAAACAGGGTTTGTGCACAATGAAGATCACTGTGAAATACTTCCACAAGGGATAATTAATTTGCAATATTCAAGAAGTGCAATGTTTATCCTCAGTATAACTACAAACCTAATTTTTACTGGTATTTTTGTCTTGTAGAAGTTGCTTATCTGAGCTTGCCAGCTGGTTTCAAACAGTCTATGGTTAATCATCCTGGTTGTTATCCTGTGGTTACAGGCTTGAGTTTGTAGCTAAAACATGGGTGGTTTTTTTGTTGCTCCCAGTATATTAGAGCAGTCTTGTTGCTGAGTGTGATGTGAAGGCTGTTTAGGTTACTGCTTTTGCTTCCTGTGACTGATCCCCAGTCAGCACAGTAAAAGCAATTTTTTTAGAGTCATGGCAAATATCCTCTGGTCTGTTGCACAGTTTATAGAAGCCTGCAAGTGACATTGTGCTGTGTTTTCCACTGGTCATCAGGATTTTGGATGCTCTTTGTGTCAGGCTTTTCTAGAAGTGCAAGAGAAGGAATGCTGTCTGAGCCACTTTCAGTATATATTTTATCTGAATGTTTTATATCCATATTTAATATTCACTATTAATATTGCAACATGTTGCAAAATTGCACGTTAGAATGTTTGTAAAATCTGAGAAAATGTAGGGATTGTTTCTTCATCTTTCCCCTCCTCATTTCATAAGGTGTTCTTTTTTTAATGCAAAGCAATTTCGTGTCATAGTTGCATCAGACTGACCACTGTGGTGGAACTAAACTCCCTGTTTGTTTTGGCTGTGTTGTGAAGGTTAAGCTCAGATAAGGATGTGCAAGCTCTCAGTGGGAAGAGCTCAGTCATTCTTACACCGGCAGTTTAGAAGAAGTTTCTGTGGGTACAAAGTAACTGTAGGCAGGGAACATTTTCTTAGCTACTGTTGTGTAAATTCAGTACTGGCTGTTCATAACCCCAAATAAATTTCCTTTTCAAACAGCTATGAGGAGGACAGGACTGAAATTAAAAAAAAACCAACAAAACAGAAGGGTCTGGATGAGAAAATAATGTTGCAGTCCTCAGGCAGGAGTCAGGAAGTAGTTGGCAGTTTCTCAATGTAAGAGGCAGCCTCAAAAAAGTGGATTTACTTGTGAAGAAAATAATAGAAAAATGACATTCCCATATGAAGAGTATACTTACCTGAAGCAGGATGGTGTCTGATCTGTATTTCTCTTTCCAGTGGTCCAGGAATACAAAATCCAGAGTATCCACTTCATATTTTTTCTTCAGCTGGGGAATAATTTCACCTGAAGGGCCTTCTAGGACTTTTACCTGAAATGCAAATCCAGCTGATGAATTGTGAACCATACAGAAAAAGCATGTGTCTCTAGCTCATTTAGATACATATATATTGTGATCAACTAGATATGGACAAGTTCATATCATCTGAAGTCTATTGCACATAATGAGCTGCTTCCTGTGAACTTATGTAACAAATTACCTATGAAATTAGACTATGGTTCAATTTTCTGTTGTACTCAGTCTTCACACTGATTTGAACTTTTTAGTTTATATAGAGAAAACCAATATTTTCATCTATCTGTTGGGAGGCATCAGAGTGAAATGTGAGTGTTCAGGGACTGTAACTATGCACAGAGCCAGTTAATAAGGATTAACTGTGGGTGCAAGGAAAAAAAGGATGACAAGATATTAATAAATATTGGATGGAAATCATAGAAAGGCTTCTGATTATCAAGAAGAATACATGCTTTGCAGTTCAATAATGACAGTAAATTAACCAGTTTTTGCATTAGTGGGTATCAATTTTATAAAAAGGACTGTGCATGCTGATGTCCTGTGACTATAATAAGTGACATAAGTCTGGAGCCTCCCTCCAGGCCTGTATTACTCTTACAGTCTCTATGAGTTTTGAAAACAGCTCTCAGCAAATGGCCAATCCATTGTATTAACCAGAGAATAGTGAAAAGGCCTAACTGGAAGATGAAATCTAAATGCTTTCAAAATGTTAAGGAGATATGAATGAATATGATTGGTTTTGGTCTTGCCCCTACAAATCTTCATTCTGACTTGCATAGTAAAGAACTTTGGAGAACAGCCCTGATTGTTTTGGTCAGACACATCTTGACAAGCCTGTCTCTCAGCTCAGTCTGCAGTGTACTTGGACCCCTGGCTGATGCTAACAAAATCAGCTCATTTGCACTGTATGGACAGAAAAGCAGATGTCCTTGCATGAACTTTGACAGCTTTTCCCTGCTATCAAGCATGATGATTAAATTCTTCATGTTCCCAAACATTTAAGGTCTCCTACTTGCTTGACAAGTAGGAGATTTAAAACTATTACTGATTTTTATATGGATAAAGTCCCACTGCCCATGTATTGCTTCTTCATACCAACCATAGCCAAATGCTGTTTACCTTATCTTGTACTCCAGCAAACTCAATCATCTGTTTGGCTATGGCAGCAAATTCTGGGTTGAACTCCACAGTGAGGAGACGAGCTCCTGGCTTCAGCAGCCGAGCAATTCTGACTGCTGAGTAGCCACAGTATGTTCCCAGCTCCAGTGCCACTGATGGCTGGACCTCTTCCACTGTCTTGTCTAGAATTAAACCTGGATGAAGTGAAAACAGGTTAACTTCTAGGCAAAACCAAACTGGTTCACATAAGGAAAAGCAGGTTAGTGACAGGAAAATTACAAAATCCATGTACTCAGTTGCTCAGGACCTTCAAAAATTAAGGGTTGGTGTCAAATTATATGCTGTTTCCTTTGCTAACTTGCTTATCTGTGATCAAGTTGTTCATGGACAGTCTTAAGTTTGAAAATGCAAACTTTCAACTGAGGAAATCTTAGTTTCACAATATAAACATTTTTGAGTAAGGAAGTGCTTGAATTAACTAAAATATTTATAATCTTACAAGAGAAAAATGCAGTGTCTTTTTCCGAGAACTTACTGCAGAAACCAGCCAAATTTGTGAAATATGTAACTCCTGAATTTTGAGTGCTCATATTTGTAGCAAATGACAAGTGCAGGAGTCTGATGCAAAACTTCTCACCCTAGATACTTGTTTTTAAATGGAAAAAGAAAAGTAGTCATAAAGTTGCAAAATATTCAGATTCCCTAAATGAATTTATGGGATGCAAATTATTAGGTAATTGTTAACAACAGAAAAAGAAATGACAGCCATATATTCAGTCCTGCAGAAAAGGATTTATTTGTGAGAAAAAGATCTCCTCTGACCTGTACAGTTAAGAACTAGATAACTGATCTGTAAATATATTTGAAGGGATTTTACTGTGAGCTATGGAATTTTCTGTGTACATTTACATTTCACTATGTTTTCTTGTCTGTTATTTGTGTAGGAATACTGTGATGATGATGCTTGCATCTTCAGATCATGTGGTCACTCTTGAAATCTTAAGAACTAAAGATGCATTAAATTTGACAATTCTTCATTGAGAAAAGGTCATCTAGTCAGAGCAAAACTAGAGTGGAATTTTTAAGAATATAATCCCAAATGATCAAAATCTAGAGCTTTCAGACTCCTATTCACCCACCACATACCACCCTGTTGCCCTAAGCACCCCAGCCTAGCATGCAGAGGAGTGAGTTTCACAAAATGTACCCATGACAGAGAAGCATTTTTATAGCAGTGCTTCCAGTTGTATTTCATTAGCTATGTTAATCCCAGACTAAGCAAATTTCTTCAGTATTTTCCCAGCATGAAATACTTTTGTCTATTTGCAAGTGAACTTGTTAACATTTTGCCATTTCAGTTTTTTGAAAACGTTGTCACTTTCCTGCAGCTATGGAAAAAAATGTTTTGCCCATGTGTTTTTCTTTAGGAGGCAAGAACAAGTTGATTTACTTGCTAAGTAGCAACGTTAAAAATCTTGATAGTACTCTAATGTAATTAATCATACCTTAAGGCCACCCTGTATAGGAATTGAGGCTTAACACAAGCCTACATTTTTCTCATAAACTGTCACCCTCTGCTTACTCACTTGCAATGTACACAAGGAACAAACCCTGATTTGGTCCTGTGACTTCCTGGATTACTCACTGGATACCTCTCCTCACAGACATCTGCACAAGCATGCGTTACTGTTTACAGAACTACTCTGCTGACCAGGAGGCTGTTGTGGGTTGTTTTTGGCAGCAGATGCAAGTTACTATGTGAATACCTGAAGATGTCCTGTATTGTGCTAGTGTTGAGGGATCTGGAGTGCTGATCCCTGCTGCAATTACCTTTCTCATCACCCACGTTCATGGCCCATTCTTTCTGGGAGCAGTATTTATCTATAGTGTTCAGCACACTACAGGGGTCTCCTCGGACTGCGTTCTGCAGAACAAAATTTAAAATCCTCTGTTCTTTGCTCTGATTCATGATGAAATTGGTTATTTTCTCCCGGATTACTTCATTCCAGATAAGGGCAGCAGTGCTATTTTTCCTGATGAGCACCACCAAGAGCAAGAAAACAAAAAGCAGGGCGAGGACAATGAACAAAAGGCCTGAGGAGATCTCCAGCATCTGGAAGAGAAAAACAGTCCAGGGTTAAGGTGGAACAGGAGAGCACTATCTTTCTTGTAAATATTAAGCTGCATAAGCAGTAACCAGCCATACTGAACAGGAGCACACAGAGTTTAATTATTGTATTGTCCAGAGTAGCTGAAAATTATTCTCTGTCACTTGATAATGGATGGTGCTCTGTGGCACTCCCTTTAGAAGCCAATTTTCCTGGCAGTCAACAAGTAGCTTTATTTAACCGTCTGGTCCCTTCCCCCGCACAGCTGCTCAGTCCTGGCTCCGAGCATGCACAAGGAGCCTCTCAGCATCAAATCTGTTCTAACCATTTTTCAAAGGATTTAAAAACTGAAATTAGAGCCTGCATGTGAGCTCACTCTTCCAACTTTTGAGCACTGGGAAACTTCTAAACTGACTTTAGTAAGGAAATATGGAATATCACGCCCCTTACTTTTACCCACACTAAATAGCTGATAAAGGGTTCTTAAAATTAAGGAATTGATTTAGCCTTTGAGATGGTGCCAAACTACGAGTTGTGATTTGTGTGATGATTCTCCGCATGTCAAGCTCCTCTTGTACAAACCCAAACACACCTCATTTCTGGTAACGCTGCTTGTAACATCTCTGCCTTTCCACCTCTGCTTTGCCCAAGCAGGGGCTGACAGCTGCACACTGAGAGCAGCACCGATTGGAATGTGCTGCAGTTACTGTTGGGAGGAATGAACGCCAACTTCATTTGTTCTTTTAAGTCTAATTAGGCACTTGAATACAGGTCTAGGGGAGTCAGAACCAATTTGTTAACCACAGCAGGCTGGCTTGAGTTGCACTGTTTTTTTAAACTGTTATTTTTTAAGAACACAGCACTCAACCCTTTATAGTCTGATAAGTCTTTCTTCCAGCTTCCTAAAAATGGTGAGTATCTTCCTTGTAAACTTGTATTAATGTTCCACCTGCCTGGAGTTCAGCTAAACCACTGCTACAACATTGTCAGGCTGCCCAAAACTAGAGGGAATGGAGCCATATGATTAGCCAAATCCAGATCTCTCCTTAACTGTTCTTCCTTCCCTTTTATTTTGTTTCCCTGAAATTGTCCCAGGAAAATCGTAAATGTTAAGGGTGGTCAGACCTCCATTCAGTTGTGGAACTTGGCACATGCACATCACACATGGAACAAAATCTACTCCACTGCTTTAAATTCTGTATCATCATGCAGAACACATTTTGAGTTCAGAAGATGACATAGTTTCCATGGAGATATGCTCAACCCACAGCACAGCCAATGTTTGTTCACCCATCCACTTATCTTAGTTGCACAAGTATGATTTGTTTGGAGCAGTTAAAATGTTACTATTTTAGCTTTTCAGCAGTCACCAATGTTAATGCTTATCTTCAATGCTTTCTTTGCAAAGCCTGACCTGAGACATGTCTTTTCAGGGCTTGGCAGCATCATTAACACATTAAAATCTTGCTTCTTAGACTTGCAGAATTCTGTTTCCTAGCTATTAAGAACCTGCTTCTTCACCTCAACACAATCACAAAGGCCTGGACGTATTTTGTTTCCTCCTTTCTATGTGCCAGTAGTTCTGCTGATCAGGCACAACTGCACCTTCCAGTTGAGACTTCTGCTATTCCTAAGTCTTCTGTGTGAAAACGTTCCATGTTATCTGTTCAATGAGAACTTGGATTGGGATAAGAAAATGTCATTGTTTTAACAGAAAAATATTTCTCTAGCTTCACTTGGCTTTCATGGCTTAGTTGATTGTATGGTCATTGTAGATGGATTTGTATTACTGACACAGCTGAGAAATAATTATTCTGAACTGCAATGAACGGATGTTGCCCAGAAACTATTTACTGATGCCAGCAGGTACCTAACCTTCCTGTCTCTGGAAAAGGGAAACCACATGAGCCCTACATACCAGTCACTCACTTTGTGTCAGTCCAACTGTATTCAGGTCCTGCTAGAAATGAAGACTGTTGGCATTCAGAATTATTTCAGACTACTGCCAGACATAATTCTCAGGTTACAGTGGATACTTCGGCACCCTCTGAGTACAACTTGCCACAGGCTGTTTGCTTTAGCACTGCAAGATTCTGCCAGTGAGTTTGGGGCTGCCCTTCAAAGATCTTTCAGGCAGCAAGAATGGATGATAGCTGCAGGATGAACTAGCTGGAACATTTTTTGAGGAACAGCTTTTCTCCTTTGTTGCTTAGTATAGATAGAAGGCCATTGGTCAAATTTCCCAAAACAGGAAGAGTCAGCACCTGCAGCTTACCTCATCCCCATGCCCTGCCCAGCAGGTGCTAAAACTTCCTTTTTGAACAAGGAACAGACTATGAGGACTTCCTTTCATAACTTAACAAAAATTACCTGCCCCTCCATTTTCACTTTGCCTCCACAGATCCTTAGAGGCTGCTCACAGATTCCAACAACCCGTATAATACACGCTGCTCTTTTCCATTCCTAGACAAGTTCACTTGTTTTTGTTGTACCAAAGAATGTTTTTCAATTATTAGGATGATGATGATGATGATGGTTGTTGTTGTTGTTACTACTGTATAACACCCCAGTGCTTCCCTAACCTGTCAGAATGGGTTGTTCTTAGCAGAACTCCTTTAGGAGGCAATTATCCTGAAAAACACTTTCCAGAGAAGGTAATGTTTAAAAGGAGCAACCCAGACATATTTTGGGGTTTTTCTTTTTTTCTTTTTTTTTTTTTTTTAATAGTTTCCTTTTCAAAGACTCTCTCTCTCTTAATTTCTGTCTTCTTAGATATGAAAAAAAATTAAGGATATCAGCAGACTGTAAAAGCAGTCTACCAAGTGCAAGATGCATTGGTGATGGACACGCACCTAGAGGGGGAAAAATATCTGTACCAAAATAGGTAATTGCTTTCATATTCTTAGCTGGAAAATATTTGATATGAAAATTAAGTGTGTAACTCAACCAATTTAAAACTGTCACTACCTAAGAGACAGCCATGTTATGACAGCTCTAGAAAATGCAACAGTAATTTTAGCTTTAATGTGGATTCATGAGATCCATTAAATATGCAATAAAACTGAACTTGCACATAGTCAAATTTCCCATAACCACTTATTACAAGGCAGTCAGTCTTATTATTTAATGCTTGTACTGAGGTTCCAAATACACAAGTTAGTACTGCAACCTCTTATGTGCATTAGAAATGCTTGATAAATTGAGCCTTCTCTTTGAAAGCTCCAATTTGAAGTGGAAAACAGTAGACAAGATGGAAAATTGAGCAAGGGGATAAACAGAGAACTGGAGGGAAAACATTACGGAAGGGAATAAGTAACATGTATCACTAAATCTGTTTTTGAGAAGACAGAGTTCAAAAGAAAACTTATTAAAATTTCATGTCTCAACCCGTCAAACTACTGACAAATCTTTCTAAAGTACTGGGTTGTTTTCTTATGCATCTGGTCTTACTCATTTGGGCAGGTTTCATAAGACCAAATCATAATTTCATAATGCAGTTCAGCAGTTTTCCCCTGCTGAAATGTGTAATCAAATGATCAGCATTTAAATGGGAGTACCTCTGCTTCAGCTTACAGAGTTTTTAAAGAGACAGTTTCAAAGAAAGAAAACACAAACTGTAAGAATCTGCTTCCTCAGCTTACCTTCCCTTGAAGACAAAGTGTCTAAGTCATTCCAATGGCTATAAAAGAAGACTCAAGAGGATGGCTGAGACTTCAGGATCTAATGGCAGTAATAGTTAAGGTAGGGGATTCAGTACCCCTTTACTATTACAGGTTCTCCAGTTTTTCTAAAGCTATAAAAATTCCCATGCGATAGAGGACAAAAAAATATAATCTTGTTTTTTATTCTGGTACAGGTAACTCCAGCCACTTCACCAAAGGTCAGCATTCAGTAATGCTATTTACCAGTCCTCCTGGTAAATGTTTCCATTTACTACTAAAAATAATTGGTCTTAAAATTCCTTGAAGTGCAAAAATATGGATTAGAACAACTGGTAACATCAGTTTTTAAGGTAACTCCAAGTAATCAAGTGATTTCAAATTGATACTTTTCTTGGTGTTTCATAAAAAATGAAGCTCTCATAACACTATTAGATGAAGATATATGGAGATTTGATCTAATCCTCTGATTTCTACTCTTTGTCTCTCAGATTCCAAAGCAATCTCCCTTTGCTAAAAACTGGTATTTACTGAGAAGAATAAACATGTTGAAAGTAAGCATGTTTAAATGCATTGAGTTTTAATAAGGACATATGCCTTATTGAGTTTCACATATATCAAATCTAATGCTTTTCAAAAGCTGCTTATTTAACTATTCTTATCCTTAGTTTATTATATTACGAGTAATTAATAAGACTATTTCCTACAGATGCAAAAATAAGCTGACAGTTCTTATAATAAATGGGAGGTTGAAAACTGTTAGGTAGAACATTTTTCTAATCAAGGTGAATTCTTATAATCCTAATTACAGAACCTCACTTTATAAATTTAACTTGGATAAATTGATATTGCTTTACTTTGTACTGAAAATTAAGTCCTAAACATAATTTTAAAAGCCTCTTCTGCAAAAAGAGCATGTGCATTAGACTGTTATTCCCTAGGACTGAAATGAGAATAAACTTCATGATCCTTAATTGGGGAACTTAGATTTAAGTCTCATCTTAGCAACATTTTTCTTATCTGATCTTGGGTGAGCTATCTTGTTGCCACAAGAGTAAGTTAAAGTTACTGCTACTTCTGTAATTTTGAAGGTGGTGTAAATCTGGATCAATCTTTATCACAAAAGTCCCTGATAGGGATATATGGATAACACCTTAGGAAAGCCAAAGTGATTTGCTCTGCATTAATTAAAGAGATTTGTTTTGAGAGACCAAGACAGCAAACACCTATGTAACATAATTATTCTTGAGCTTAGGAACAAAAGGGAAAATGTGGAGATAGTGTTTCACTTTCCTCAAGTGATTTCAGCCTGCTGACAAATCAGACCTTTGAGAAATGATGTTAACACCCAATCTTGCTGTATTTTTTCATGCATTTAATCTAACTGCCAAGTACTGATTGGTTGTTTAAGAGTTTATTACAAGTCTCCAAGCATCCAGACAGTACTTTAGCATTCTGCTGCTAAAGGGTTTAGAATCTAATTTAAAGTTTATTAGATGACATAACCTAGTGAATGGGAAATGCTTGATAAATTTGTATCATTCAGTGTTTTTTTCACAACAGAATCTCTCCAGTGGTGTGATGGTTTTGAGGGTAATATAAATGGTCTATAGTAGTAGAGTACTTGAGGACAATGGGATCTAACTCATTGCTGAGGCACTGCTGCTAAATCTGCAGAGAGAAGAATGTTAGAACATGAATAACTTTCTGCACCCCTTATTTTTAGAAAAGGGTTAAAAAGCTATAAGTTCAGATTCTTTAGAAGTTTCAGCTGCCATTATGCCTTTAAGTATCTCATGCACTAAAAGTATGCAGGGGATTTGCATATTAGTAAGGATTTATTAGCTGTTTAAAACAATGCAGAAGAGTCAGCACATTTCTACATGTATGTAACAACGTCTGGTGCTCTGCACTAGGCCAGAGGAGATCTGTGCTGTGCCATGACTGGAACTGGAGTTCCTGACTCTTAGTTCTATGTTGCCTTGAAAGAGGCAATCTCTGTGAATGAGGCATTTTGTCTTTCCCCATCTTTTCCCAGAGCAAGAAAGGCACAGTATTTTGGTCAGAAAGTCCAAACTAACTTTTGCCAGACATATTTTACTCTGTTGCTATAGGCAACACAATTCAACAGCTTCATATTTTAATACTTTTAAAGGTCAAAACTCCCCCTTTTTACGTCCTGTTGTCATTAGTGTTTCTGTATTTTCAAATGAGTGCAACACTGTGCAGAATAACCAGCATATTGCCAAACGTGAATAGCTCATATTTCAGTGGCAACTTTCAGTCTGAGAATTTGACATTTAGATTTTCCACTGACATCATGAAAATAAGCTGAACTGACTTTATGTAATTTTTCACTAAGCATTCTTTCATGAAATCTGCATTTACCTCTTGCTAAGTTTTTTTCAGATTACTACAACTTTGCATTTATAGAAGTCTGAATTTGTGTTGTCATGGTAGTGAAGCTAAGTCCTGACCATTTTTTTTTCCCTTAGGCCTTTTATCTTTTCTACTCTACTCAGGTTGAAAGGAGAAAAAAAAACCTCCAAGTGAAAGGAAAGGAAAAGAAATTAAAAGTGCCTGTTCCCTACTAGGAAGCCCCATCAGCTAATCTTCAAAAGGTGTTTCAATCCATTCTACCCAGATGGATTTTAATTAGGGTAACTGCTACCCACTTAAAACTCCCTTTTCTAAATGGTATTCTGTGGTACCACCCAAAGAAAAGTGTATATATAATGGTAATGTGCTCCACAAAGAGGAGCAGGGCTCAGAATAAACTGGCCACAGAGAGAGGCCTCATCTTCATCCAACAAGGAGGTTTGTGTGGATCTGCAGAGTTCTTACCTAGACTGACCTAGTGAATACACAATGTGATTAAAGCTGGAGTTTGGAGTGAGAATTCTTGAAGGATAAAAAATGCACTTTACCAGGCCTTGAGCAAAGACTGTTTTTCAGGAATAAGATCCTTAAAGGTACCTCTAGGAATCATTTGCTTCTGATAGTCCTCATATATACCCCAGAACCATAGGGGCATTTTTATTATTTGTACCAGTGTTTGAGGCCAGTGGTTGGTTTAGCTCATCTGAGTTGTACAAGTCCCACCTGGTAGGCAATGCACTGCTAAAAGTACCAAGTGCTCTGCCCTGTCAGCACACTAAGAGCTGGTCTGTAAATCTCAGCTGAGATTTTCATGTTCCCCAGGTGGTAAAGCAAGTCCCTATTAAATTATTTACCCCAAATGGAGGTAGGGAGAAAGGGCTGGAATAGGAAAGACCAAAATGGCTATAGTTGTCCTCAGCATAATCACCTGTGACAGATTTCACATTTTCTCTTTGTATCATGGGCTGAATCCTCAGTGTCCCAAATCCCCACTGCATGCTCCTGCCCTGCTTCCAAGGCTGCCAGCTAATCCAGTGTAAATCTGTCTCTCTCCCAGCACAGCTCAGCTGTCCACAAGCTGCTTTTCAGGCCAGAGGGAGCGTACTAATGAAACTTGGTACTGAGGACACCCACTGAGGGATCTGAAAGAGCAGGAAGGAAACCGTTGCTGAAATGATGGATTATTTCTACAGAAATTAACAGCTTTAGAGGGGCCAGGCAAGGTAGGATCCACCACAGCACAGCAGATAACTAAAGCACTGCATGGGAAGAGGCAGTCTCAGAGAGCAGGGCATGAAAACTTGCTCAAATCCTGAGTGAATGCCCTCCTCAGAAAAGTAGCTGGATTGTGCACAGTGTCTCTTACTTCAGCTAGAAATTGCTTTCTGAGAAATCTCTCTTGAGAGACTTTTAGCAAAACTGGTATGGATGGCCTCACACATTAAGATCTGGTTTCAATGACTGCTGCCAAAATTATGTTTTTTCAGAAAATTCCCTGTCAGTTCTAATTCCAGTGATCCTGAAGGAATGCTGAAAGACAACAGTGTGGGACTGGCAGAGATAAACATGATACCAGCTGCAGGCTGCTAAGAAATACTGCTAAAATTGAATGACAAGTACATTGTTTACAGTGTTAATGCGGTTAAACTCTTTTTCCACTGATGCAAACTAAAGCTGTAAATCAGGAAATCTTTTTCTTTTGCATTTTAAGACTTCAGTGCTGTGCAAATGGATGAGATTCTGAACCCGAGGGCTTTGTTAGAGGAGTCTACGGCTGAGTAAGCAGAAAAAGTAAGCTTAAGTGCAGAGATGAGGTAAAGGTTGTTTATGGAGATGTTTGGTATGACATGTGGCTGACAGTATTGGTAAATCTGAGTTTGTTTTTAAAAGGACAGAAAGTAAAGAATGTCCATAATGGGTGAAAGATACTCTCTAAGCAGCAACGGGGCTAGCACACAAATGTACTCGCTTTTTGTCTGTTCTTCAATGCTTTTTGCTGTAGCAGAACTCCCTCTTGAGAATGAAAACCCCGATAAACTACAGCTGCAGCAACACATTTATAAAAGCAGCTATTCAGTCAAGTGACTAAAGCTTGAGTTGCGTTGTTTTTTTTTCTTGAATACAAATGAGTACCAAATTCCAGCAGACTTATAGTCACAAATTACATTTGCAATTTAGCTGAGGTTATCTCATCTCACTTCTTTCAACTCTCAAGGTTTACAATACAGTACCAGTGCATTATACACAAATCTGTCCTGCTTTTTCTCTAAGAAAGCTGTTGCTGCCCACAGACTGGCTTCCTGACAATGAGTACCAGAGTCAGAACGTGGAAAACACCACTTCTTTCTTATTCACCACGGTTTAAAATAATGATATTCTCTGAGATAACAAATCATGTCAAGTCTGAGAAATATAAAAATTTTAAATTTGTACCTTTCTCAGTGGAAACAGACGCTCTTCTCTTCGATCTTTTCCTGTCCTGCTCTGATGTGGATTTTATAGAATAAGAGTCCACGAGCCTGCAGTATTCAGTCACATTCGATCACACCATAGGAACAGCTTATCAGTTCTGCTACACAGACTCTAAAAGGAGTGGTGTCCTTTCTGCGAACTCCTTTCACAGATTTCTGTGCTCCTTAAAGGTGCTCGGTGCTCTAATAACCCCAGAGAAAGCTATTCGCCTGTCCCCTAATGACAGTGTTCTTGTTACTTAGTTACAGCACAGTGAATGCTGACAAAGTCAGGTATGAGCCAAATCTGTACTCCGTGTAAATGCACTGTGTTCAATCAAGCAACTCCAGAAATGAATTTGGCCCAAGGGATTTAGTTATTTTTTCAGCTCAGGCGTGGCACGCTACAGCCAGTGCAGAAGTTGTAGAAACAAGACCTAGGCATGTGAGTTAAATATAGAGTACTGCTGGAGGAAGGAGAGGTATGTATAGCAAATTGCTTAGCAGCAACTATAGAAGGAGGTGCAATCAATACATTACAAAGAGTACATTTGAATTTCTATAGCTTCCAGTTGGAAAAATATTCTGCTACAAACAGCTCTAAGATAAAAGAGGCTTGTTCCAATAAACCTTGTTCTTGGCTTGATAGTCTATATTGTTTCCTCTGAGGTGGAAACAATATAATCAAACTGCAATTAAGTTGCACAACAAAAAAAACCCAAAACAACAAAAAACCCAAACACAATCTACTAGTAGTTCTCTGCTGTTGTCTCACTACAAAACTCTGACCTAGTGAGTGAGTGTTTGAAGCTCTAGCCTAGAAACATTTTAAAGATTAAAAGAAAGGGTTTGTATCAAATGTGGCAGAAACATGAGCTGAAGAACTGAAAACAGGCTTTGTCACATAAGTGGGAAGGTCCTGAAAGAATTAGGGACTACCAGAGAGCATGACAAGAGAAGAATAAAAAAAAAATTAAGTGGATTAATTGAATAAAGAATAGTGAGGGAAAAAAGAGGTAGGTGAAGATCAAAGGGTTTTTAGTAACTCTAAACAAAATATAATCAAGACCCTGACAGTACCAATGTGGATACAGAATAACTTTGAAGTATCCCTTCTTTGTATTACAGAGTTTTAGCAATAAATATCTTCTTATAATCCAGACATCAAGCAGAACAAAGGCAACAAGCAATAAGCTTATTGCAAAAAGCAACAGTGCACTCCAGCTTCACTGACAGTAATTTCCTGTCTAGTCAAAAGCTGGTTGTGAAGCCATGACAGGTTGTGCTTGTCTGACCCCTGATGCCACTCAAAATTAAAATTAACTGAGAATTTTTTACAGTTGGGCTGTAGAGAAGAGAGCTTAAAACAGTAAAACTTTATGCACTGACCTCGTTCTGTAAGCTTAGAGCTATTCTTTGGAGACGTCCTTGCAGTTAACTATAGCTGGTGGGTGGTATCTGCTTAGCAGCACAAACTAGTGCCAAGATTTACCAGACTGAGCAGTGTCCCATGACAACACTTCTAAAGGACTTCTAATTTCGAGCTGAATCATATTCTTCAGGCTAGAAGTATGGGAGGAGCAAACTTGCTTCTGCCTGCCCACAAGTGTTTACTTGTATGATAAAGGCTATGCCTGCAAAGTAACCCTTTCTTTTTTTCTAGATATTTTGTTACATAAGTAAAAATGTTGAATGGCAATAACTGCAAACTAGATAAAGCCAGAGTTCAGTTAGTTAAACAACCCAAACTGTGTGATAATGTTGATAAGTTACTTCCAAGTTAATAGAAAGTTGAAATCCTATAATATACTATTATGGCATAATTTTTTTCTCCAAGTTTCTCTAGTAGGCTGCTAGACTTATGCCTTTAATTCACCTTTTTGTCCAAGGCAGGGCATGCAAAGGTATTGAAATTTTTGTAAATTTTTACTAACATAATTACAATGCTACAAACTCCAGAGTCCATACATTTATAGACTATTCACAGGACTTAGCCTTCTCTAGACAGTATAAACTTACCCTGATATTACCCACAGGTCAGACAACTGTGGAGAGATAAAAAAGTATTGGTGTAATACCATTTCTGTGTAGAGGCAAGATCTTAAAAGTCAGAGTCAGTATTGCAGAATGGCACATCTATGTGAAGATCTAGACCCAGGATGTCTTAGCTTGGGAGAAACATCACATGGAGGGTAAGAGGTCAGAACAACTGCCTGGTTCAGACTGGCTTGCTCTGACAGTTGACAGACTTAAGCTCAGATCTTTCTGCACAAACCTGAGTAGACTTTATCATGTACAGAGGTCCCAGCCTCCAATGAAGGCTACAGAGCTGCAATCACATGATAGGATGTGGCAGTGCTATCCCCACTTGCTGTGCACAGCACAGTGCTAAAGCTTTCCCAGTAAATCCATGCCTGTCATAACAACAAATGGCATTCCCTTCTTCTAATAATCCTGGCCAGAGACTGGTTTTTAAAAGCCTAATCAAAGGGAGACAGGAAAGCTAGCACATTATCATAAACCCCACAGATCATGTGAAACACTGCATGGAAGAAAATTCTTTTGAGCTTGCATTTTCTGAATAGTAGGAGGGATTTTCTTTTATGTGAATTTGCTGTTTTCAACAGTCAAATTAATTTATATTGCTGAGAAACATGCAAAAGAGGAATTTTGAGAAAGGAAACACCAGTCATGTATGAATCAAGAAATTGCCTGGAGCTATCTAAAATAGAAAATAGCTAAAAAAGATGAAGGATGGCCAGAAAAGTTGTACTATAAACTTTAACAGATTGGCAGTTAGACTATTTTGTATTTACTGTGCATCTTAAATGTAGTCTGGAAAAAACTTCCTGCTTTCGGAGACTATAACTCCTCATGAAAAACTAGAAGCTCAGTTAAGTCTAACATATTTCTGGGTTTTTTACTCTCACATTTTTGGTAATAAGCATTTGAATGGAGTCAAGACTTTGTGTTATTTGAAGCTTCACCTGTTTCTGCTGGTTTTTTTTCCTCAGTTGTTATCAATTAGTTGTTTAGGACAAACTATGAACAGAAGATTCTGTGTTAAGGAAAGAAGGAATAAAATGATATAGACTAAATTCTGAACAAGTCTTTCGGATAAATTTCTAAAAATAAAAAAGCAAACAAATGAAAAAATAACAGAGCTGAAATGCTAAATAATTTTTGTTAGTTTATGAACTTATGCATAAGTGTTTCCCATAGAGGAAACTGAAGGATAGCTTCAGATAGAGGATTAGCTGAAGGATATACTCTTTGTAACAAGACACCATTTTGTGGGGGCTTAGAAAAAAAATAGAATGGTGTGTTTATTTTAGAATAACATTTTAAAATGGAATTCAAAGTATGAACTGACTTAGAATAATTCTGTGATAGGTATGCTTTTCTTAGCTTTCTCAATATAGTTGGTTTAGATCCACATGCAGACCTTACATTAAAAAAAATGTTAGCTAATGGGATATATTTTTCCCATGTTAACAAAATGTTGCAAGTTTGTAAACTTCACATGGAAATGGAGACTGTGACACTGTTTCCATTTTTGTATTCACTATTTGACATGCCTTTCCTTCCACATGCTTTTTCTTTCCTTCCTCCTTCTTCCTTAATGCTAAGCACATCATGCTACACACTGGCAGAGGAACAACAATAAAGAGGGAAAAAAAGTGTACAATCACTCACCAGAGAGATGGTAAGAAACCCAACAGTCCTACCTCATGCAGACACCTCTTAGTTCAACCAGTAATCCAGTACAGTACTGGCACTCCTGTAAATTATTAATTCAGTCATGCCACAAAATACAACCTCTCATATAATCCCTTTCCCACCCCACCCACTAAAAAAGAAAAAGAAAAAAAAACCACACAAAAAACCTCCAAAATAAACAAAACATCAACACCAACAAAAAACCCAAAAAACCAGGAAAGACAAGAGAATGTGTTTGAAAAGTCAAAGTTTCTAAAGTGTTAGGTAGAAAAGGTATTTGGTCCTGGTTACCTTCATGAGAAAAAATTTAAGGAAGCCACTGATACATGTAACAGGTCTTTTGTAAGAAGAAATCAAAGCACAGAATTCCAAGCTATTCTTACAATAAATTCAAAAGCAGAAAGTTTTCATTAAAAGAATGAATTAATGCTTTCCAAACCCCCTATTTTTGTTGAATGGATTTATATATATTTCTAAAACATATTACAGTGGTGTTTCCTTTGCCCTTTTAATACTACACTGTTTGCAGCAGATTGAATAATCAGCCCTGGAAATGAACCAAACCACATCTAATGTATTAATTTAATTTATGGCTTTAAATATGACTAGATACAACTGAAAAAAATATGTGGAAATGTAATGTTAAGTCTGATAGCTATCTTGTAAGAAGATTTTTTTAACCCCAAGTTTTGAAGAAATATTATTTCACTGCAGAAACACAATGCTTCACGTAAATTATTCCCAATACTGGAATATATTTGCCACTAAAGGATTTAATGCTTGCTTTCTTAAAAGACATTAACATATATATATATTATATACACTTAAAAAAAAAAAAAAAAAAAAAAAGAAAAAAAAAAAAAGACAAATTATCCTGCTCAGCTTAACACTAGCCACAAAAGAATGATGAGAGTAGAAAGCTGTAGGTCATGAGCCAGACACAGCAGGAACCACCCTTGATAACCAGAATCTTTCTCTTTTCCCTGAGAAGGTTTTTTTCAAACACAGCACAGTCACATCTGCTCAGTGCTGACTGCTGCAAATATCAGTGGCTACTCCTCCAACTGATACTGTCACCACAGGCAAAACCCACTCCTCATTGCTGCTAACTGCCTCTACCCTTGCTTGAGAGAATGTGCAAGAAAAAGTGCAGTGGGATTACTCAGAGTTTGTACTTTCTTCTGAAGATGGCAGTCCTGATGGGAAAGCTTCAGCCTTGGGACTGAACAGTGCTACATCATTAGCTGGGAGATACAGATGGAAGGCTGTGACACCCCAGCTTCACACTGCCTGCTGGTGGCACAACAGAAGCTATGGGCAGTTCTGGTTCCCAGACTTAAGAAGGATGCCAACTGAAAGCAACTGACTCAGTTTCAAGCTAGACAAGAGCATGTGGTGATGTGTTTAAGAACAAAACCATCTAAAAGAATCTACACTCTCACTACTGCTGCATAGGCTCTGGTTATCTAGACTCTGAGGTCTAAAATAATTAAAGCAATCAGTAACACTATTGTATGATGTAGTCATTACCGTGGGCACTTGGCCAAGAAACTATCTTTAAAAGAGTTTAGAAGCATTACTCTAAATTTACCATCAATTATATCCTAAATTGCCATTGTAGGTGCTGGTTAAAGGTAATGTTTTCTATCAACAGCTTTGCTGTATTTAAGGCCCTTCTTTATCAGCAGAATATCATAATGCAGCAGGAACATTTCTTCACATAAAATTGTTTGGTGTTAGGGGAAATCTAATTCTACACAGCTGGATTAAATGTCATGTGAAGAGCATATGCTCAACATTGGTTGATTCAATTCAGGTTAGTGGCTAAAATGAACAGCCAGAACAACTTCAAATGCTTGTACCCAAAAAGCATAAAGTATTAGTATCTGAATATGTTTGAGGTTTATTTAATTCAAGGGCCCCTCAGGATACTCTAGGCATGACTTTCTACTGCTGCAGTGTTTCTTGTGATTTAATAATTAGTGCCGCAGGGGGCAACAGAGATGGGTTTTGCTATTTTTTTGTTTGTTTTTTATTTATTTTAATAGCAGTGATACTGAACAGGTAGTCAATACATTTACTAAAGTTATTGTAATACCTGCTTCAGGTATGTTCAAGTATTAATCGAGTGACAAAAAAACCCAAAACAGCCCCAAACAGACCTACACTAGGAGCTGATCTTAGTTCTACAAAACTTCAAGTAATCTATTTTCCTGCCATTTCTCTTCAACTGTGGACTAGATGATTGATGTTTCCTGAAACAAAATAGCTGGATGCTGCCCCCTCGTGAGCCAGGCCCTTGCTCTACAGGCAGCTGAACCATGAGTTCCTAAAACTGTTTTTTGTCACCAGCTTCTCCCCAAGAAAAAGCAGTTGATTCTTTCTCCCCGAGTGTTGGCTATAGTGGTTATTTATCATTTGCAACTTGCTAGATAAGCAGAAGGCAGGGTCATTACAGTGCTTCAGTAAGGGCAAGTACTTCTGAAAGACCTTTGTTCTCTGTGGTATGGATCAATGTCTACTTTGAGGCCTTTTATGTTAGGCTGACAGAATACATTCAGGGCACTGCTAACTCACAGCTTCCACCTGAAGTAGGTCAGCAACACTGTTCTTATTTCATCAACAGCTGCCAAAGGCTGACAGGTACTCCAGCAGGTTGTCTTGTGCAGGCATCTGCCCCACCAAAGATAAACAGCGTGCGAAATCTGTGCTGGTTTCAACCACTGACCTGTGGTATGGGCCTGCTCCGCCATTTTGTGTGAGGAAGCTGCCTCTCCCACACCTCAGTCCCTGCTCCCTGTCAGGGCTGAGTGGGTCTGAGCTACAGGAATCCATCAACTGTTGCCTCTGATTCTGGTGAAGAGGACAGGTTCTTCAAACCACCTCATGAGAGGTTTTTAGGTCTGGGCCTCCACCTCACGCAGCCCACTCCTCGGTGTGTGTTACAAAGGGGTGTGCGGGTTCAGAGGAGAAAAGGCAGGGCCCCGAGTATCCGTGAAGGCTCTGGGCAGTCGTCGCGTGCCTCGTTTCCCAAAACGCCTTCCCTGAGCACCTTTTGCACCATCATCTCGGGGAAAAACAGTCAGGTAAAGCGGAGGCTGTTTTCTCCCTCGCAACGCGTCCGATTTTAACGCAAACTGCGCTTCGCTACAGCCGGAGGCTGTGCCCGCCTTTTAAGAAGGCCTCTGGCAGCGTCGCAGAGGCTCCAGAAACCGGCGCAGGGCGAGCGCTCGCCCCAGCGGGGACCGGGAAGCGGCGGCTCCCTCAGACTGAGGCGGGAGGGCTCAACCCATCACGGCCCCTGCCCTCACCCCCCCTCCCCTCCCGTCAGGCGCTGCTTGGCCACCCCGCCGGGGTCCTGTCTGGGCGCGGAGGCCCCGGTGCCGTACAGCATGGCCGCGCTGTGGCGGAGGCGAGCGCGGCTCCTGGGAGTCTCGGGGCTGTGCCGTACGCTGCGAGCCCTCTCAGGTACGCGGTGTCCGCCTGGCAGGGGCCTCACCTCCGCCTCTCCTGGCGGGAAGCGGGCTGCCTTCACATCATGACGTCCCGAGTGTCTGGGGAGGGTCCCGCGAGCCCTTCCCGCCACCCGCACAGCGGGGAGAGTCCCCCCGGCGCCTTACCTGTGCGACTGCGGTGGGGACCGGAGACCGTCACCACCCCTCACCCCCGGAGGCGCCGCTCTCCTCCCTCAGCGGCCGAGGAGGGGAGAGCGGCGGTCTGCCTCCATCCGTACCGGCTTTCAGAGCCACCCCCGCCCCGGTGCCTCTCGGAGCCTGTCCCTCGGCCCCTGAGTTGCTGAGGGCCGTAGGTGGCTGTGAAGCGGGCAAGGCCCGCGGCCAGGCCTTACGGAGAGGTACCAGAGCCACGCTGGAGACAGCCAGACAGGTTCTCTAGGCTTCACTCCAACAACCGGAGACTATTAAGCTCTGACAGCTCGCTCTGAACTGACAAGAAAAGTCCCTCACCCGTGCGGCTGGTGTGGGGATGCTGCAGGCCTTGGCTGTCCTCTGAACCACTGGCAGCTCCCTGAAAGCAGGGGCTGCCCCGATGGCTTTGCTCAGAAACGAGTTACTGCTCACCTGCCTTCTGCCACTTCAGAACTTTTTTAGGAGACTGGGGAGTTAGGGTGAGGTGACAGAAGGGGCTGGCTTACCTACGGCTGCCCCCCCACACCCCATCAAGGTCTACATTGCAGCTGAAGCCAGCCTGGTAAGGTAGCCCGCTGAAATATCACCGTGTAGAATGTGCTGTTGTAGTGCAGAGACAGAAGACCTGTTTGCAGCTGTGTAATCATGCAGAAAGAGCTTCGTAGGACATTGTGTAAAAATGTAATTATTTCCTCACTTCTGGATTCCTTTATTTTCTGTCACTCGTTCACAGAGAACAGATTAGATACTTCAATGTTTTGGAGAATGATTTGGGACTCTGCACAAATACACTAAAGAAAATCTAAATCCGCAATAACACATTTTAGAGAAAAAAAGTGTATTCTTTTATAATTACCTTCTGGCGTAGCTCTCCTGTCTTCCTTGCCTGTTTGTTTCCCTTATTTTTTTTACATCCTCTTCACAGGAACGAATGAGTATGATCTTCTGGTAGTTGGTGGAGGGTCTGGAGGCCTTGCTTGTGCAAAAGAAGGTTTGTATGTATAAATAACTAACAAAGGTTTTGTTTTAACTTGAATGGTGTTTATGGAAACCAAGCTAAGTGTTTCTGATAAGAAAGCTTTTTAAGAAATATGGTATAGGTCAGTCCCTGCACGTTACTCATTAACTCAGTTCCATACACATAATTTGCAAACTAATTCACACCCTCAGCTGGGCTGATCTTGTTTGGTTTTCCTGCTAAGCTGCTAAATATTTATTTTTAAAGGGTTACTGTAAAATACTCCGAGTGCCACCATAGATGCAGTACTTTTTAAATTAAACTGTTTCTTGTTTATGTGTTAAAACAGTCCCTTCAGACTGTTTCCAAGACCTGTTTAATTGCAGTAAAGAACCTTGCCCCTTTGTAACTCAATGTATCATGTTCAGTAGCCCACAGATCAGTTCAACAGTCCATATAACAGAATCACAAGGTTCCTGAACATCTCATTTGGGGTCAAATTGCATGCTTGGGCTCAGTGTAAACTGGAGGCTGTAGTCTGGGTTATGAAGTGTTTTATGGAGTATCTGCTGACTACACAAGCAGCCTGGATCCCTGGTCTGGCATCTTGACTTAGCATTAACCATTAGCTCTTATATTCTGTACTCTTAATCTGTGCTTGTACTACTAAAAATGTTTATGTTTGTGTGTTTCTCCCTCCTCTAAATACTTTGTCTTGCTTTTTGTTTAAAGCTGCTCAGTTTGGGAAGAAAGTGGCTGTTTTGGATTATGTGGAACCTTCCCCACAAGGTATGAAAGAGAAATGCTTAGGTAATATTTGGGTATGTGTATAAAACAGTTGCCTAGGTGAGCAGATTGCTTCAGGTAACAATGATATCCCAGCTCTGCCTGCTTCCCCTGCACACAAAGGTTGTTAGCAGTGTTTGATGCTACCATTTGTAGCAGATTTCAGACTTCAGTATGTGAAAATATTGTCTCTGTAAAAATGTTATTTGCAATTTCTGAAAATCATGAATTGCATCACACGGGGGCTCTTCATGTACAATATGCAAAATCAGATCCACAAATGCAAATAAACAGATGTGAATGTGTAGTAACTGATTCTTCAGAACTCCAAGAAGCCTCTTGAAATGGTTTGAATTTTAGAAGAAAAATACAGAATTTTTATCAAAACAAATGAACATAAACAATTAGAAACTGATTTGTAGGAGACACTAAGCTTCGTGTTGTTTTAGAACTTTTTAACTAATTGCATGAACAGCTTAATTCTTTAAGTAGCCCAGTTGCATTAAGTTAGACTGACCCAGTGCATTTAATATTATTTTTTTCTTTCTTTTTTTTTTCCCAAGGGACCAAGTGGGGACTTGGTGGAACTTGTGTGAATGTTGGCTGCATTCCTAAAAAGCTTATGCATCAAGCAGCCCTTTTAGGGACTGCCCTTAAAGATGCCCAACACTATGGCTGGAATATAACCCAACCTGTTAATCATACCTGGTAAAGATTATTGCTTATATCCACTCCTATGTGCTGCAAATGTGTTACATCTTTTTCCAGTTGCTGTTTATTTAGAGACAGCTATAGAAGTGATTTTTGTGTGAAGCTTTTTAGACTGCTCCTTCTTTAAAACAAAGCTATTTACTTGCTTATCAGGGTTGATCCAAGTTTGGACTTGATAATTTACTTTTGTAATAAAAAAGTATTGTAGAACATTACTGATTTCTAGCAGTTGCCTGTATCTTTGAGTTGCAGAATCAGAATTTGTAATGTGATGACTTCATGTTCACTTTCTTGTTTTATGATAGGTCTGTGATGGCACAAGCTGTTCAGAATTATGTGAAGTCCTTGAACTGGGGACACAGAGTGCAACTACAAGACAAGTATATAAGACTATATAAGTTCCTCTTTCTTCCCATAGTCAAGGAGCTCTTCTCCTTGTAGTGCTGCTAAATTGCCTTTAGAGAGTTTCATTAGAGTAGTGTTTTGAGTTTGTAAGTTCCTTCTGCTGAGGACTCTCAGTGCCCTTGCCAATATAAGTGATTTCCATCCCATCCTCCTTTTCTTTTCTGGGAAACAGTTGTTGAGAGTAACCATATGTGAAACCTTTCTAACAGCATTGTGATCAGGGAATGTTCCCTTTAATCCAGAAAGGTTTTGCATTAATATCAAGTAGTCAGAGTTTATCAAGATAATTCAAAGCTTGTCCAGCAATGTCTATATGCCATACAAGCCCACAGATAACATTGTACTAGAGCAGCAGAATTTTTTGCTGTCAGTGCAGAAGTGGTTCCAAGTTTTTCAGCATGCAGTTCCTTTTATAGAGAAATTATATTAATGTATAATTTAACAGGTACTAGTCTTGTGACTCCTGCTGAGTCACTTTTGTATGCTCTCCAATGAGCATTGTATTAGTAATGTTACAGTTAGTAATACTAATGCTGTGGCTAGTGGAAAATGCCTCATTTTCTCTGCCTGTTGGCTATCCTTTTTAGCACTTCAGATAGAGAAAAAGTAGCTGATTGTTTTTTTCATTCCTATTCATTAAGTGTGTGTTTATGTTGCTGTTTTCTTCTAAACAGGAAGGTGAAATATTTCAACATGAAGGGGAGTTTTTCTGATACACATACAGTTCGTGGTTTAACAAAAGCAGGTAAAGAGGTGAGCTGCTGTGCTGATTTCTGCAGTATTATTCACTTCAAACATTTCAGTTCTTCATGTGTTTGTTTTCAGGTCAACTGGGAGCTAAATTATACTTTTGCAAATTATTTTAGGTATGTAGAATTGTTTTGGTGAGGGAGAATTGTATTTTCCACCTAGAGAAGATGTTTATGAACTTGACTGTTGCCTACTGGGTCCCAAGCCTCTAACCTGTCAGTTAGATGCCATTATTTTTCTTTGCAGATGGAAATGCTGAGACAGAAGATTTTTATTTTTTTCATTTTTGGTCACAATCATACTGCTTTGGTAGAGGCTTACAGAGATGTAGAGAGGACCAACATCTCCCTGTTGCTCTGGACATTAGATCAGTCTGAGATGTTTTCCTCCTTCAGATGAATTGTAAGCATGCTTAGCTTTCTCATACAAAGTTGTGTGGGAGGCAGTTACACTGAATGCACAGCTCCAAGTGACTGGGTCACATAACAGAATGGCAGCCATGTCTGCATATTTAACAAGAGATGGAACATGCATTTTTAACACCTTTATGAGTATACTTATATAAAGTTACTGGTTAATATCAGCTTGAGAGAGCAAGGGGGATAGATGCCTAGCTTTTTCTATAAATATGCCATTTTTGAGGTAGCTTAACTCTAGGCCTTAGCTGACTTGCTGTGGTCTGTTTTTTCATGAGCAAAAACTGATTTTGAAAGCTGCACAAGCTTTGGTCACAGCTGTACTTCCAAGTAGTAATCAAAATCTTGTCCAGTACAGGAGCAATTGTAAGATTACTATTAAGATAAAACCTAATAGATTATGTGTAGAAAAAACTCATGCAGGTATTAGTTTGTGTTTGTTTTTTTTTTTTTTAAATCTCCATCCTTTTTTTTAATGCAGTGCTGATTATTGTCTTATACAAATAGCAGATTGATGTGTCAGCTTTCTCACTTATCACTCATTTGCAGATAGGTAAAATCTAGAGGCAGGTACAAGAATTTAAAGTGATTGATTCCATTTTTACATTTTTGTTTGTAGACTGTTGTTACTGCAGAAAATATTGTAATTGCTACTGGAGGAAGACCAAAATATCCTAAACATGTAAGTTACATTTGCCATCTGACAACTCCAATAGCTTTACTGTTTTTTTTACTGTTTTTTTTGCAGAGGATAGTGAATGTTTGTAGGATAAATAATGTGGATTTAAAGTAACACTTGAGAAATATTTGTACTTACCTTGTGTGAAAAAATATCTTTTATATAAAGCAGAGGCTTTTCATAAAAACATTTCCATAGAATACAGATTGCATAAATTTAGTATGTTGATGTTGCTTAGAGCAGTAGGATAATTCATGTTGGAAGGGATCTCTAGAGGTCAACCTCCAGCTCATGCAGGGTGGTATCAGCTACTGTGAGGTTAAATAGTGCTGCTCAGGGCTTTTTGTGGTCAGATTTTGAAAAACATCAAAGATGAAGACTGGATAATGTATGGGCAACCCCAGATATGTTCCCCTCGTTCCATGGGTTATAGTTCAGCTAATACAACCCAGTCTGCTGTTACCTTTCTTTCCTGCCAGGACTTGTGTTGTAGATTCAGCATCTTACCTGTGCATTTAATAGATTGCAGGTGCTCTGGAGTATGGGATCACAAGTGATGATCTATTCTGGTTAAAAGAATCTCCAGGAAAAACGTAAGTTACCTTACCATGACTTTAATAGGTGCTGGCATTCATACTTTTTCTTTATGCCAAGCTGAAAAATGTTCCAAATAGCCTTTTATGCACTTGTTTTTCTATCCTTCTTTTTTCCTTGTTTTGGTATGCAGCCATCATTAGTAACTGATAGATTTCTCTATCTTCCCCCCTTTATGAAATTACCTTCTAAAACCAAATTATGCATTTTCAGTCTTAAACTAAGGTGACTCACTTGCTGTAGCAATTACACGTGGAAATCACAAGAGGGCAGCATAAACTTACACGAAGGTTGAACTCTCCCTGTTCTTTGCTACTGGTGAAATTCTCTTCAATTAGGAAAGAAACTTCAACATAATTTTGTGTTCTCTTAAGTTGTGGCAGTTATGATAAAATTAAAAATGGTGATACAATTGGGTTATATTTGCCTTTCCTTATGCTTTGGGAGCTATTGTTTCAACATAATTTTTTAAAATTGTTTTTAATGAAAATACTAAAATGCCATAGTTTCTTTTTTACAACACATAGCACAGTAAGAGTCTGAGTCAACACTCTGCTACAGAGCTATTTCCTAATGTAAATAATTGGGATAGGAAATGCACATTTGCTAGCCTGGAAGTCAGATAATACTATTATTTTTCTTTTTTCTATTGAGCAAGTCTAGAAAAAGCAAAATCTACATAAGAAAAAGATATTTGAGACTATAATACTTGTGTTTTGAAAGAAAACAGAGCTACCATTCATGTCTGTGACTTTATAACACAAAAAATAACTGTGTTAAGCTAAAAATCAAATAAATAAAAAGGCTTATTTATACAGTTTTAAAAGGAAAGTAAATTTGCTGTTGTTTGTAGTATATCAGTCACCTCTTGAATTCTGAGAGCATGATTTATGCAAGGAAATTAAAGAAAAAAAAATCCACCAGGATTCCACACAAAAGCTAATGTAAGATTTATCCCAGTAAGATGTTTCTATGACTATGTGGCTTTTGTCCAGTTGCTGCTAATGCAAGTTGTAACAGTGTAATGTGGGAGTCTAGTGTTTATATGTTGCATTCCTGAGATTTAGTCAAAATAAGCCTGCAGGGGCTACAGTAGCATTTCTGTGCTTTATCAGGCTGTGTCCTAGCAAATGAAGGAGGGAGTTGTTAAAGGTTTGTTTCTGTCTGGTTTGTTTCTATTACAAATATTCCCAGGGTTCAGTTTAACACCTTTTGTTTTTAGTCTTGGATGTGTTGTACTTATTCTTCTTTTCTCCCTCTTCAAATGTACATATCTTAGCTACAAATTACATGTCTGGGGCTTTAGAACTGTCAGTCCTGCAGTTATTCATATTAAAAAAAAAATAGCAAACCGTTAACCAACTTAAACGTCCCTTAGATATGCAAACATGATGAAGAAGTTCTTGCTACTGAGATGAAGAGTTTTGACAGAGTGAATTAGAAAGGATGCTTTGAAATGTGTTCAGAATGAGGAGAGATTGAGCAGGTGTGAAAGAGGTTAGGTTCTGCTTTTTTAACTTTTCTGCTAGACACTGGCAATGCCCAGGAGCCCTCTGCTGTGTAGAAGAAATTGTGAATAATGTGCTGCTGATACTGTTAAGTGAGTGCTAGTTGGCACCTATTTTTATGAAGAAGAAGAAATAACCAAATTCAGATATTCTTATTCTGTTCCCTGTAAATCTTCAGTAGATATTTCTTTATGGGAAGTATGTGGGGTTTTCCAGCACTTCTCAGGACCTACAGGCTAAAAGAGGGGGTGGTCATCCATTCACAGATTAATCAGATTTTCTAATGCTGGAAACATTTTTTCCCACTATGTTAAATGTTTGCCAAACATAAAACCCAGACTGGCAGATTTTTATCTCTTTAGCTCAACCTGTTCTCTGTACACCTTCAGAACCTGTGTTTTTATTGTAGAATAGATAGATGTTATCTAGGTTCTTTTGTGAGAAAACATGTGTTGTACTGACTCTGCAATCCCTGGGGCTTGCAGAGCAGCAGCCCTTATGTCTGCACTTTTCAGAAGTTTAAAAGCATCTCTATTAGAACTAAGAAAATGGTGAAGATTGGTTTAGGGTAAGCCACTGCCACAAGCCTACTATTTTTGCTCTGTTCTCTTAGCATGAGATAGACTGGTTATGAATCTCTTTCCAAATGTTGGACTTGTTCTCTCTTGCAATATTGTGGAACAATTATTTTGCTCAGGTTATGTGGGTAGTCAGTAGCAGAGCCAAATTTGCTGCCTGCAGAGTTCTATCATGCCTCTAATGTTTGATTTTAGTTGCCATACATGTTAATGTGTAAAATACTTTCTTAGGTTCTTCATGTCCTTCTATGGAACACATTGTTGTCTTTGGAAGCATTTATACCAGTAGCTTTCCTGGTAAAGGGTGGGGGGAGGATCATTGCTTTGTAAATTTTAGGTAAAATTGATGAATGATACCACCTTATAAAGAGACTGCAGTGCATGCACTGCTTTGTACTAGCCTTCAGTTTGTTTGTGGCTTTCCATGGATTTAAGGGTTTCTGCTTACTTTGTGAAGCACCACACCAGCATGATTACTTCAGCCAGGAATCAAGAAAAATCTTGAACACAGGAGTGTGGGATGTGTAGGCCACAGGTTGATATTTAAAATCTATTTCTTGCTGTGATCTGACAACATTGAATTTTCATCTGTTCAGAGGAACTTTTATCAAAATGGTTTGGTTCTGTTGCTTAGACTTTTTGAATAGAGGCACAGGTGCTGAGAGATAAGTTTTTTACTCAATCTGTTCTTTCCATGTTCTGTCTGCTGGCATTGTCATTTGTGTTACTAAAACTTACCTTGCTAAAGCAGTCAAACAAGGCTGGATATGGATAAAAGAATAGTATAAGGTTCTATGGCTTGTGCTTACAATGCTTATGCTTCCTTGCTTATCCTCCTACCCTTAAATAAACTGTTTCAACTCTGGGATCATGTGACTTTGTAATTTGTGTTTTTAAAGTTAGTTTTTAAATTCAAGTAAATTTCTAAAATTTCTAGTTTTCCAGAACTCATGCAGCAAGCTACTTCTTTCATAACCAAAAATCCAAAATTATTTTTCAAACTTTTGAATATGTCCGTATGAGAGAGATCTGCTTTAGGACAAATGCCCAAAATAAACAGTTAAATATTCAGGTGGTTTCTGAGTGTTGCTGTGTTTTGTTGAAAAATTATTTATAAAAGCATAGTGATGAAGGTTATAAAGCACATATTTCCATAGGTGAAAGAGTCAGAAAGAGCCTAACATTCTACACTGCTCTCATAGTAACTAAAAATTTTGATTGCTAATGATGATTTTTTTTCTTAATTCAAAAACTCAGCAAAAGTCTTTGTTGTAATTGGAAATATTATGTGGAATGTATCTCCAAGCTGTGAGATTTTAGCAAGCCTCTGTATCACATAAACAGCAAAGGAATGTCCAGCAGGAAGCAGCATGGAGAGCAAAGCCTTTCCAGCAGCTGAGCATCAGCCACTGGCTGCTTGGACCCACTTTTACCTCCAGAACAGTGTTTTTTGTGTACCAGCAGAGGTGGTTCCTGAGGCAGGGTAGCAGAGGCAGGGCATCTGAGGACAGGCATGAAAACTGCTGTGCTGGAGAGTTGAGACACTTCATAAATTAGAGGTGTTGATATACAACTTTAGTGATATTCTTGGTTGAAAGGATGTGAAATAGGGGGAGAGACAGATGTTTTATTAACATCTAAAATAGATGTATTTGGTAAATACCAGTCTAGGTAAATCTATGAAATGAATTTTCTATGACTGCATACATGGACTTTAAAAGACAGGAAGGGTAAATATTTGGCATTTTGATAAATAAGATTATTAAAAGCAGATGTTATAAATCAAAATGAAATTTAGCAATGAATAAAATGATATATATTGGGAACTGCCTTATACTTGATAGTAAGATGATGAATTTCAAATATGTTTAACTTCTGATTGTTTTCTAAAACTAGTTAAAAGTGTGTATCTAATAATTAAGATATCTCTAGAAATGTTGATATATGCTGGAGTTCCAGGAAGACTGATGCATGTCTAAAAGTTTACATGTTGCCCACTGTCCAGAGGCATTGGTGCCAAGATGCAATGTAAAGATGAGACACCAGTAGCAATAGCCACTGGGGTAAAACCTGTCAGTGTCAACTATGGTTGATTCCACTGTAGTTATATCATGGAAAACAATTAAACTACTTCTGATGCCTCTTAACCTTACTAGTTTTTCTGAGTTTTTCCTGGCTTTCTTAATTTTGTCTTTCAAAGTGTGTTTTTTATGTTTCTTTACAATATAAAATCAATTCCTTATGTCTTAAAAGCCTGTTCTTTTTTTTTTATTCTGTTAGTAAAATAAGCTTACCTGTTTTAGTGTTACCTTTATTGGAGCTGACAAGCCATGCTCTTTCTGCCCATCTAAAAACAAGAGATCCACACCTCAAGCCTATAATTTTCTAACTACACGTACTTCAGAAAATAATTTTTTTGGTTGTGCAGGAGTATGCACAAGCTCATTCCACTGCTTTGTTCTTTTTTTCTTTTTATATAACAGGTTGGTTGTTGGAGCCAGCTGTATCCTTTGGAAAAGCTGTGATGATTTAAGGTTATAAGCAGCATAACTCTCTCTCCAGTGAAAGCTCAGTTTTTGGAATCCCTTTGCTTATGCCCTGTAATTGAGTTGGTAATAGGATAGTAAGAGTTTTCTATGCAGTAGCATCATGGGAATTAAGGTCAGCTGAGGATAAGTTCTCAGCATCTTAAAAGCAATTTTATCTACAAGGAAAATATTCTGAGGCTTTGGAGTTCTATGCAACATAAGCAAGAAAAGTTATTTGTGTGAGGAGAACTCATATGTTTATGTAAAAAGACCACTTGTATACTACCCTTTTATATTGCATTCATATGAAATTATTGTTTATATTTCCTTACCTGCTGCTCCACCAGATGTTTCACTTGAGTGTGCTGGTTTTCTAACGGGCATTGGATTGGACACTACAGTCATGATGAGAAGTATTCCACTTCGTGGGTTTGATCAGGTGAGTACAGAATATCTTGTATCTTCTTAGATATCCACAATAATAAAAAGTGTATTTGATTATTTTTGTCTCCTAAAGAAAAAGTGTCATCACCTTCTCCAAACACTTCCTATTATGTCTTTTTTATTTAAATAAATATTAGCCTTCCTTTCCTATCACATCTTGATACTGTTCTCAGAAAAGTAAATATTTATTTTTTCTTCCTGCTTAACTGAAAACAAGATTGAAAAGGTTGAGAGGCAGAGGAAGGATTTATGCCACTGCTAAAAACATTAGACAATCGCTTTAAAATAATAATGAATTACTAGGAGTTACAGGTAATTATTTTAAACATATATTATTTTACTTAACATGAAGTAGTTCAATATGGAGTTCATTATGATGAATCTAAATAAATCACTAAGCTGAAAGTTTGTAATGGCATAGGAACTGAAAATCCTGACCTTGCTACTTTCAAAACAGTGGGGATTATAATTAAGTCAAAAATAAAAGTAGCATAGTAATTTCAGTGGAACTATCAAAAAATTAAAGCTAAAACTTTCAGGCAGGGAAACTTCAAGAAAAAAAAAAGTGTTTCAAAATTGGGAAAGAATTTGAGAATTTTTCTCTAAGCTATATTATATCTTATTTTTATACAAGTGGCCATGTTTGTGCTGACAAAACAGAAAACCCATTCCTGTGTAAAGTGAATAAAAGCAATTAGAAATAGTGAGAAGGAAGCACACAAAAAAAAGGTTTTATATAGGATTTGTGTACAAAGTAGAACTGCCCAGAGAAGTAATAGAAGGTACTGTAGCAGGCTTAGGTGAAAGGAAAGTTACTGGATCCAGTAAAGGCATTACTTGGATGTGAGTTTGTAGCCTCTGTTTTACAGTTGAGGTGATCTCTTTGATGGCCAGAATAGTCCTTTTGGTCCTTATAACTGTAGGGAGAGTATGTTGAGATGATGCTGAATCTTCTGTCCCTACAAGATTTGATGCTAACACTACTTTTCCTTCAAAGTTTATGCAGTGTTAAGCAGTGAGAGTTCTGGGTTTTCACTCCTGTATGGAGTGAACTTTTTCTTTGAAGTTTCCAGCATTTTTTTTCTTGGGCAAATATCTTTGGAAAACGCCACCCTTAAGAATGAAGACTGTTGTGTTAATTGTGAAAATAGTGTTTTCAGAGCAGGAATGAATGGACATTAACTTGATTGTTCCTGGTATCATGAATTAAGCATTTTTTTTTTTTTAATACTTAGTTGGAATAGTGCAAAACATTTCCAGGCTGAAGTTGATGAGTGATAGAGCTATGGGTTTGTTTTTATGAACTTCTTTGCCTGCACAGGATATAGGAAAATTATTTTTGTGAGTAACAGCACAATTTTTGAGGAGGAAATATTGCTGTTAGAAGTATTAGGAACAAGTACCACTGCAGGTAGTGACAGCTTCAGGTTGTATGCCAGCCACTCCCACTATGAAGTGGCTTCCATAAATCCAGTTGTGTTTGTACCAGAGGTTGCTAAACATTGTGTCAGAATATGTCTCAGATTTTGCACTGATCACTGAAGAAGTCTGCTCCAGTAACAACAGCCTGAGAGCTGAGCAGGAGTGTGTGTGGCACTTCACAAAACGTTTAGAGTAGGGCTTTCTCTGAGAACTTGATCCTTTGTAGACAGGAAGAGCACAATGGATATTTCAAAGATAAGAAGGTATTAATAGACATAAAAGAATTATGTTCAGCCTGTAGCCACATTGAGTCTGATGGAAACTGTTTAGTGAGCTATCATGTTTCTGGAAAGAGATATAACCCTGCTGTTGCCTTCATATTAGTTAATATTAACTTTGAAAAAGAAGCATTGTAAGCTGAAAGCTTGCCTGCAGTTTTTCTATGTGAGTGGTTTTGTGTTAATGTCCTTTAAGTAATAAACATATTCCTTGACAAAGTGGAACTAGAATTACTGAAGTCAAGAGCAGTGACATTTCTGAATAAACCTGTCAAAGTGATTCTTTACTACTTGACTGTGGCATGGCATTATTTCAAACAGGCTCTTAGGACAAAAGCATTATTTCCTTTTTGTAGCAGAACTTTCCAGGAGAGCTTAGTGAGTCATAGTTGTTGCAGAAAAATGACAGGTGTCATAGCAAAGGGAAATATTTTTCTTCCCTGGCTTTATGAAAGTGTTTAATTGTCATCAAGCTGCCAGAAAATTGTAATTATGTTAATGTTAAATTGCATATGTTCTAGATGTTATTTTGTAGAAGCATAAAATTATTTTAAAACAACTGTTTTATTTGTATACTATTTTACTTTTTTGGAAAAAAAAAAAGAATATTCAGATGTAGATGCCTCTTGGAATGGAGTTGCAGGTCATAGTAGCACAATAAATTATCATGTGTTGACAATGCATAGTAACTAAGAGACAAAGGTTGTTTGAGATGCACAGTGTATTTACTAGATATTTATGAAGACAGCTCAAGAAGTGTTTTACATTTAAGAGTTGTGTATCTAAGAATAAACTTTTTTTTTTCCTACTCATCAGCAAATGGCTTCTTTAGTTACTGAGCACATGGAATCTTATGGCACAAAATTTTTAAAGAGATGTTCCCCAACTAAAGTTGAACAATTGGAGAATAACAGATTGCAAGTCACCTGGAAAAATACTGACCTGGGTACAGAAGAAACTGATTCCTTCGACACAGTGATGTGGGCAGTAGGTAAACTTGATTACTTTAACATTTATTTGTAATTTCCTGCCAGTCTGAAAATTAATTAATCTCATCATGAAGCCCATTCTTTTTTAAAAAAATATTAAATATTTAGTGACCTAAACATTTATAGTTTATCAATTATTTTTTGTATGCCTGACTTGTGTTTAGAAACACAAAACACATAAAGTGAAAGGAAGAAATCTGTGGGAAATACTTTTGCTTGAGCTGCAATAAGTGGGAGACCATTTAGTCTTCCTCACATTTACTAGAAGGTAAACGCATGAATTCCAGCAACTTCTTTGCTGTAAGAACTGTTCTCCAAGTTCATGCTTTTGACTTAATCATGAAGCTATTCACTACAAGTTCCCATTTAACTGGTTCAAGAGGCTACTGTTTCTTCAAATAACTTTTCTAAACCTTGCTGCTTAGAGTTGTTACAACCACCCTCATCCAGTTCAGTAGAAGAGAAGTAATTGTCCCTAAAAATATGAGCTCATTGAAGGAACCTTGGAACTTCAGAGCTTTTTGAAATCTCTTAAGGAACTTTGACATCACTTAGACCTCTTTCAACTGAGCTGGGATGCCTAAGTCAGAGTAAATCGGTTTAAAAGCATTTGGTGACAAATAGCTATGAGCATAATTACCAGAAGTGGGAATTAAATATGGGTTTTGCCACTTCTGAGTGAAATGCTACTTCTTGTAAGGATTAGCACAAGGCTCCAGCAAAGGAACATTGGATGTTGTGCCCCCTCAAGCTGCTCATTTGCTGCCGTTGTGAGTTGGTCCTCAGTTGATACATTGGTTCAGATGGACTGCAAGCCCACTAGAAAAAATGTCTTCTGTACTTAAAAAGCTCTGTGGATATCTGGAATTCTAGATCAGTAATGGGTGGCTAAAAGTAGTAGTGGTATTTTGCAAGCAGATGATATCTGGTGAACAAAGTGAATAGGTTTAAACTTACTGCCCAAGAAGTCTGTTTGGTACAGAGGAATGATCAGTCTTAAAGGCTTTAGTAAATCCTTTGATTGCTTCATTTTTGTTCTATTATTTTTATCTGACACAACTGTTTTAGAAGAGTGGGTAAGTGTTCCTTTATTGATAACAGATAAAGTTACATTCTTGTGGTCACAGAATAGATCCATTACAGGAAGCAGGACAGACACTTCACAGCGTTTTCTGTTTTGTCCATTGGACTAAGTCTGTTGTTCTGTTTTTCTCCTGGTTAAGTCAGCTTTGTATCTTCCTAATACCCCAAAGAGCACATTGTGTGTTGTGACAAATATTTGCTTTTGCTTATTGTGATTACCATTCTCTTAGAAGTTTAATGGGCTTCTATAAATTGTGAAAATAGCCTATAACAATGGATTCTCCTCTCCAGTACTTGCCAAGAGCAAAAAAGGTTATGCTAATAGCAGATATGGCAAGAACTGTAGAGTAATATTCATGAGGTGAGATGAAAATGTTTCAAAAAGAGGATTTCTAAATGCTGTATTTGATTTTTCTCAAGCTTTCTGGTAAAAGTATGCTTAAGTGGAGTCACACCTCTCAAACATCAAGTCAATTTGTTTACTTTTGTCAAAGATGGGAAAAAGGGCTATTATATGGAAATAAAACAAAACTTGGTTTAATGTTGATTATAATGGAATAAGGTTGCATGATATATTGTTGCAACTCAGCTGTAATGTGACTCCACTCACTGTTTAGATATAGAGGAACTACACCTTTTCTAAGCTTTGTCATATTACGGTATCCATATTTAGAAACCACAAAGCCAACAGTTTTGCATTATTTGTTTTGACTTTTTTTTTTTTTTAGTGTACAAATTGGCACTCCACCCTTAAGGATTAAATACATGAACAGTTAAAGCTGGTTAATTGATGTACAGCCAGTATGATTCATTGTTTTGCTCTGTATCAACACACCCACACCAGGTGTCTCAAATAATAGGCTGGGAAATTTGGTAGTGTTGAGGATTTCCTGTCTGCAGATGTGACAGTTACAATACTGATTGAAGAAACTCAGCTTGTAGAGTTAGTTAAAAGGCAGCCACTATTGTTAACTAATTGTAGATTTTTTTTTTCCCATAATTTTTGCAAGTGCATCATGGAATTTTGGTAGGATTTTATGAATGATGTTAAAAGTGTTTACTGACAGTGGGACATAGTTTGAGTTTTGTAAGCTATAGTATTATCTCTTCATGTAAGCCCTTGAAAAAAAATTACACTGTGTTTCTATGAAGAGTTTTGTTTATCTTTTGGAATGTGTAATTTTCTGTTTGTCTAGTTAAGCCAATCAAAGGCACAATGGTCTCTTTGCCTTTCTAGCTGCTTTTTTAAACCAGTCAAAATATATAAGGAAAAAAAACAAAAGAAAACAAAAAAGAAAATCTCATTTTGATGTGATGTAATTTAAAGGTTTAATTTCAAACCTTTTGTTATGGTCCTGTGTTTCTTTACTGAGTGACTATACTATTGTATTCCAGATCAGTGAAACAGCCTGTCAGTTACTAATGCTTTGTCTTCTGCTTTTGTGAGAATTCTTCTGAAATTACAATCTTTTGGGATTATTGTTTTTTCAATTTTTAAAAATTAATATTATATAGTATTCCCCTTGGCCTTAAGAACACAGAAGAAAATTACACATTAGGTGTCTGATATACCTGAGCTACAAAACAATGGTAATGGCTGCATGTACAGAGTGAACATGGGGTCTTCATCCAAAGGCAATGGTAGAGACTGACACTTTTATAAACAGATGCAACTGCTTAGCTGCAGAGCAAAGTTTTAGGGGATCAAGGGTTGTTGAGTGGGTTTGTTTCAGCTGTTGGAGGGCTGAAACCTGTGGGCTGAATGCTTCAGCAGCTAACATAGAAAAGGAATTGACAAGCAGTGTTGCCATTTGAGTTTGCAATGCATGGCAAAAGATCAATGCAGTAACTGGAATTTGTCCATATTATACACAAAGTCCTTAGGAAATCTACTGAGCTACTACTTATTTAATGAGATATTACTTTGTAGAGGAGCAACACTGAACTGATTATTAAACTAAGCAAATATCCTGGAATAAGTTTGACAGAGAAAGTGAAATATTGTGTTAATAAATTGTTAACTGAAAGGGCAATGTCTAGCAGCAGATTTTAATTTAGCTTTACAGCAAGTTTTCTCCCTGCTAGGAGTAGTGGAGCAACCATTCTCTAGTTCTTTTGTGTTCATAAGCTTAGAGGTGTCTCTGACTTAATATTTTTGCTATAAAAAGGGAGCTATAAAGCTGAACAGGTATCAGGTGTAGCACATAATATTCTATCAAGCATGTTGTTCTCTGGGTCAGGTTGGATGCTTGGCAGTTTTATTTTATAGTGTGGTAATATAAAGTCCTCACTGGTAAATAGCAAGAAAGGGTTAAGTACAAAACATTTTTTTAGTAACTTCTTTCAAATCTTTCAACTTACCAAGACACCTTGGCTAATGATGAACCTAAGACCTAAACTACTGAGTCTGAAGTGAACCAAGATCAATAAGTGTAATTTTGGCCTATGGAGTTGCATGGGGCTAAGGGCCAGTAAACCTTCAGTTGAGTTTTTTAAATTTTGGGTTTGCTTTCAGAAATAATATTTAGGCAGTTAAGTTGAGAAAAATTTCATGTTTTTTGTTACTTATCAATTAATACTGAACTTTATACAATAAAATAGATTAGAATCAAAAGGTTAAGTGTTATCCTGCAGATTTGATAAACTCAGCTGTTTTTGTCACAGGTCTTTAAATGACTCTACTGACTGTTTTTCTTTTTTCCTCTTTCAGTGCCTGCCATTGCGTGCTAAGCTTTCTCTTGGCTCTGCCTGGCAGGAAAAAGGGGAAACTAGAAAACCCCATTAGCTGTCCATTTGCAGAGTATCCAGGCTTTACTCTCAATACACAAAGAAATACAACGGTAGGAAGTTGTTTCACATCCGAGCCAAGATAAGGTCCTGGAGGTTTATTATTTTTGTTGCCTGATAGCATCAGGACTGGGGAGCAGGGGGCAGAGAAGGAACAGCAGATCAACATCCCATGGGGACAACAGAAGGGAAGACAGACAGATAGCCAAGTGCCGACAGCTTCAGTCAGTACTCCCAGAGGAAGTGTTGGTTTCACCAGATGAAATTAATACACAGAAGTCTTTACAGAGGCATTCAGATGTGACATTGTTTGGGGGCCTGGCTTTATGGCAGATGTATAAAGCAGTGAATCATATGTTTACATATAATTAGGTCTGTATTGACAAGCCAGGTTTTCCTTTTGTTTAATAATTTCCTACATTAACATCAAAGAGCTTGTTTTTGTAATGGAAACACGTTTCCCTTTTTGTTTTGCTTTGCTATAGCTCTGTATTAACATCAAACACAGTCATGACTCACGCAAAGGACACCTATATATGTTTCTAGAGATATATCTGTATTTATTTATAGTCTCTAAATGTTAATGTTAAAATGTTAAAGATTTCCTTCATTTGGATATAGTCAGGCAACCTTTTCTATGTATGTCCTTGTGAATTTTGGGAGTACCTGGTCAGGAATTGCTGTGTTAAATACTCTATAGAAAGCTCATTGCAACGCTACCAGAACTTTGATGGTCTAAGTGGTGCTCTATGTAGAAAGCACACAATAAAAATATTATTTAAAGATGAGTTAATTTTAAGTTGTTGGAAGAGGAAGTTGTAATAAAATCTAGGCTTGCACAGAATTTGCCTGATTTGTTTTTAGGTCTGTTTAAAAGTGTTTCTAAACTCTGTAGTTCAAATACAGAGTTTGGGCTAAATAACTGCATTAAGGATGGGAGAGCAGAGTTGGTGAATGTTTTAAGCAAGGTTGAGGGAACTGAAAAAGCTTTAAAATACATGTATCAGCAAGAAAAGAGGACTTCTGGATTGCTTCAAGTTGAACAGCATTACTAATAATTTTTATCCACAGGTGTTTTTTCTTGAGTGCCATTTGGTTCGTGTTTAATGCAAATTTTCACTATAGAAGTTATTTATTTATAGTATGTATATTCATACTACATGAACTGAATTTAAATGTTGAATATTAAACCTTTCACAAAGAAGTTCATATCCATGCTTTCCACTTTTAGTCTTTTCAGAACGAGAAGTTTTGTCATGTTTCTACTTGAACTATCAAACAGCACAAACAACTTAGAAATTTACAGTGGAGGATTCCAGCTTTTTTTAGGTTAGCACAGCTAATGTTTTCTAGTAGTTTTAACTGTGATTTTTTTATTTTTTTTTCCTGAAGGCCGAGCCCCTGACACTGAGACTCTCAATTTGAAGGCAGTTGGAGTGAAAACTAATTCTGAAACTGGAAAGATCATTGTTGATGCCAGTGAAGCTACTTCTGTTCCTCACATTTATGCAATTGGAGACATAACAGAGGTACTGAGTTTACATAAAATATTTTACAATAACAGGAAGCCAACTTTGTTCCTGACTAATAACTAGTCCCCAGATGTCATCATGCTCTAGCATGTATCTTCGTGTTTCACACTTTTTCATTTTCCAGAGCTGTAGTGTTTATGCCAGCCACCTGGGTCAGTAATTCCCTTCATATGGATCTTGTGCAGTATCTCAGCATTAGAGATTATTACTGATGTTTATCAGGGAATGCATCATTGGTCAGAGGCTAATGATGATGTCTTTATCACTTCAATTATCTTTCTAATAGTGCTTTTATCACTTCAGATGTATGACTTCATACTGCCTGTGAATGCTGAGTGAAAGCAGTTCTTACCTTCTGGAGCTGAATACACTTACTGGGAATGACTGTGACAAGTTGTGTAATTATATTTTTAGTATTTTGGAATTTAATTGATATTAGTCAATATTTCTGCTCCCTGACACAAAATATTTATGACCAAAGTGGCTTTCTCTAGAATAAGAAAACGTTATTGCTGCAAATACTAAATGCATTTGACTTCCTTTCATGATTTGTGAATGATTATGCCAAGGAAATATGAGGCATGGAAGTTCGTTTGTTTTTTAAGGGGGGGACACATTCTAACTTAAGCAAAATTATTTACATATTATAGGTGCAAAACTGGAATTTAGTGGAATTACCAGAGACATTTAAATCTCATAAATCTGCTGATCAAGCCTGACCTCTTCCCCTCTGTCCTCTCTATGCAGACAGGAATTTCATCCTCTCTGTCCTCATCCTCGTCTTCATGTGAATGACTTGGCATTTGCTGCTAAACTGCAGTAAAACCTTTCTACTCAGCTATTTCTTCCTTTTTTTTTTTTTTTTCACTCTCTACAGGTTCTCTATCTTGTCCAGTCATTCAGAGTTTTGGAATTATGTACAATTCCTCTAATTTATTTTCACTTCACATACAGGTTGCCTTTGTACTTGTCACTTCTTCCTCTGGGATATTTCCTGAAGTTCTCTTTTGGCTCACAATGACCTCGTACACTTGCTTGTCCTTGATATATGCCTTGTTTGGACCTCCTACTTTCCAAACTTTTCTTTTTAATTTCATCCAAGAAGCAGTTGTTAGAGGCAATGCTGGCAGAGCCTCAGATTCTGTTGCTCATTTTGCTGCCAATCTGCAGTGTTATTTTCAGCAAGTCATTTCCTTTTGGGTGCTTTTTGTCTTCTGCCCTTTGAGTAAGAAATATAAGGTTGGAGGCAGGATGCTCTCCCCTTTCCTACTCTGGATCTAAAAAATCAGATATTCATTTATTTGTCCTTTTAATTTTGTTGTTAAAACTTGGATTTCCTGTTCCTGCTTTTGTCCTTATTAATACAAATTTTTGAACTCAAGTTGTTGAACAGATACTTCTAAAAAATAGCAACATGAAAACTGAAGAGTTAAATCAGTTATGTAGATAAATTCTCTCTTATCTGAATCTGGGCTCAATATAGGGAACTAAAGAAATCACAGTATGGTATTCATGCATTTATAGAGTTTATTGCCATGTTCTTGTCTGACTGCAGTACAGTGTGAGCCACTTGCTAAGCAATGAAGTTATTTTACTTGAATGCTTACATTAATTCTGTCTTTTATTTAAAATAGAATTAATTTGGGTAATAAATTTAATTGGCATGGGAGCCATCAGTGAAAGAAAGTTCTGTGTTGGTGCACATGTCAAAGAACACACAGGGAAGAATCAGGTTCATCCTGCTAAGAATCACAAAGCTGTAGAACTTGGTGTGTGAACTCTCTGGGAGAGACCTACCAAAAGAGCACAGGAAGTGGAATCTTGTTTCCTGTGAATGGGTATCAATGATCCCTAATTTTGCATATATGAATAAGACTTTTTTTTTTTCTTCTTCATTGTTCATGCACAGGATTTCTCTTTGCTCTGCTCTATCCCTGACAGAATCTTTTTGCTACCATGAAGTGAAGTTGCAAGTAGATCTCAGGCCCTCCTTCTCCCTCTTTCACATGCCACACTGAATAGACACTAAATTGCTAACAAATAGCAAGAATTACTTTTTTATTTGTTTGAATTCAGTCCCCTGGCTCAGAGTGAGCAAGGGGAAAGGCAAATTTGCTGATATGTTCAGAGTGGCTGTTTTCATCTGGGAGTCATACCCAGCTGGCACAAATGGAAAACTGTGTGCATGAGTGTCTTGTTCCACCATTTTATAGCAAATGGAATCTTAATGTTATTCAAGCTGCTCATTTGGAAAAAAGGAGAAAAAAAACTTCCAGAGGTCCGTCAGTTTGTCTTGAAATATTTTTAAGCTTTGGCAAAATATTATTTTCAACTGACAGGTGAAATTGCATTAATGCATTTTCATCTTCTGTAATCAGGATGAGGAAGATCAAGCTGGAATTTCAGTTTGAAATGCTGATATAAACTCCCTGTGTTAAAATCTTCCCTCCAGTAGTGTTCTTGTTGAAAAGCATGGCACACACTATAAAGAAGTTCTCTCAAAAGAATGTGTCACGTGGTCGTGCCACTATACATCTGTCATATTTCAAAGAGTGGTACAACAAAGATGTGTAGAGAAGATGGAATGTACAGTATGTTGCTTTGAATAGGAATAAGACTAAAAAGAGTTGTGTTAGAGCAAATACACACTACTTCAAAGCTTTTAAAACTCTCTCAGGAGCCATCTCGTTTAAAAGTATAATACATTAGAGGATTCTTATGAACAATTTGTATCCATAATAATCAGCAGAGTAGTTCTACACATGACTGCAAAGTGAATGTTCATTGCAAATATTTACCAGTAAAGGTCTTTAAGTCATTGTTTATGAGAAATTGGGCTTTATCTGCATGGATGTTTTAGTAATTAGTTGGGCTATATGGAATGCATGGCAATGCTTTCACAAGTTTATCTCTCATTCCAATCTTCTATTCATTTCTGGAATGCCAAAACAACATCTGTATTTCCTGCTACAGAAATGATTGGCAGCCATGTTTCAGGCAAATGTGTATAAGAAAAAACAAATGGCAAATTTCATTTGGTAAATGACATTTACGGACTTGAAAGTCAAAGTGTTGGGTTTGAAAAACCATGATTTGATGAATCTTAGGGGAAAAAAAGGGATAGATTTGCAGTTTTGTGATTAGTCATAAGCTGTGGGAAAAATAGGTTCATGTTCATTAACAATTAGAATTGTAGTTTCTGTTATCAGGTTAGACAATGTTGTTTCAGTTTGGGGTTTTTTTTGGGTTTTTTTGTTTTTTTTTTTTTTTTTTTTTTTTGCAGTGGAAGTTTTAACTTAAGTCATTACAAGTACAAATAAAAGCATAAATGTATATTAACATGCAGATAATTTATATGGCCTGTGTACTGAAGTAGCTCATACCATGTGCAGAATCTGTCTAATAATATACAGAAAATATAAGCTGAATGAAAGAAATTAATTCAAGTTAGTTCTGGGAAACTGTAGGTTAGTGGGGAAAAGAAATTTGAAAAACTTGAATGTGTGTGGAAAAGCTTCCATGTGTGTGGTGGGGAGTCCTTATTTATTTTCTGCTGAAGTCTGTTTTTGAGGTCTTATTGGATGTTTACCTCCACATGGAGCTTTGCAGGAGTGTGGCAGGTGTTGTATCTACGTAGGACCTGTAAGAATGAAAACTTCATGGTTATTACAGAGTGGTCCATGTTGTGCCACAAAGGTGTTCTTTGGTTGCATCTTTCTTATTTCTCCACATGCTCCTAGATTTGTGACATTTTGGGTAAACTCACAAATAGCTTTTTTTACTACTTTTATGATACTTGTTAGATTTTGCTAATTTACATGGACTGGTCTCCCTCAGACTTCAAAAAACTCCCTTTGAAAATTCCTTACTTCAAATTGCAAAAACCCTCAGCTTCCTTAAAACTAGCACTGGAGTTCTGATGCTTCAGTGGTATTGTGCCAGCTCTCAAAACTTCTTCCTGCCTCACTGCATAGTCTTGTTTGGACATAAAAGTGGACCAGGACTCCTCTCTTGAACTGGAGCATGTCCTGGTCATATCTTGCTATCATTCCATTCCTCATTTGCAGGTGGTTAATCTTTGCTGATAGCAGTCCTTTCATGCCCTTCTCTAGTACCAGAGCCTGAGACTAGGACCAGCTCAACTACAGGTTGCAGAGCTAGCAAAATAGTGTTCCACTTCTCTGATCCAGGACCAACAGAGGAAGTCAGTAATAGTGCCTACAAATAGCTAACTTCTGTGCCTGTGTTCTGTAAAAATGTGGCAGACAACTTTTTTTTTTTTTTTAGTCTGATGTTATAAAAACACTCTTGCTTTACGCTAGGCTTTTATACTATACTGCTTTAAAAAGTCTGAAAAATTTCTTGGTGACTTACTGTGGAAAAATAGGGGAAAGTGAATGGTTAGTATGTCCCACTTTGCTGTTCAAAGGGTGACATGGTAAGACACAAGATTTTGACACATTCATGGCATTTGTTCCCAACCCCCCATGAAGACAAATATTAAACTCAGACAATTAAAAGCATGTTTGGACAGAAATTTACCACTTCACTGGAGTCCTGGCTACTAGGCTGGAATTCCAAAGATTTGGCCTTCCTCTGACCATTGTCCCAGGAGAAAATCCTTGGATGCTGCTTCTCTTTTAGTTAAAACAAAGCTTTGTGCTCTCCTCACAGGGCCGTCCTGAATTAACACCCACAGCAATAGCTGCAGGAAAGCTGCTGGCTCGGCGTCTTTTTGGCCACTCTTCAGAACTGATGGACTATGAGAATGTGAGTTATTTCTTTTTCAATGACAAAACCCAAATCTTGGGCTCTTTTTTTCTTAAAAATTTTTTAATGGAATTACATTTTGTCACCTGGAACCCAGCTACCCAAAGTAGATGTGTGACAGAGCTACACCTCTCAGTTATGCAAAAACTCCCCTGTATCTGACATGCAGCTGCTTTATATGGTTCAGCACTAACACTTTGTTTCCTCACAAGCAGGTACCTACTACAGTATTCACTCCCTTGGAATATGGTTGTGTTGGACTGTCAGAAGAAGCAGCTGTGCAATGTTATGGATCAGATAATATTGAGGTATGAAAACATTTTAAATTTTATACTTGGTGTCAGAGGTGTGCTGTGAAATGACAGAAGTTTCACTGTTATATAGGTAAAATTTTTGATCCTCAAAATATTATATTTGCAGTTAGGGAGCTGGTGTCTTCAGAAAAGTTCAGGGCCTTTAAAGTATTGCAGCAGGTCACAATGGAAACTTAATTAGTGGGCTTAGTATTATTGATTGGGTATGACAGCTCTAAACTAGCTGCCATTTTAGTAAGTTATATTGTGCAGCATCATTAAATAATGTTCATGTTCCTTTTAATTGTCAGAACTGCTGATCAGGCTCTTTAGTCTAAATTTTTGGGATGACCCCAGAAATATTCACACAGGCTGCTAAGTGACTTTGTGGCTAAAATGCTCAATACATACACACACACACACACACATATATGTGTGTGTATATATATATATATATATATAAATATGGAATGAGATTAAGGTACTGATGATGAAGAAATTCAAGAGCATTATATAATAAGACAATATTCAAACAAGTCACCCATGAAAAGGTATTTTGTATTACCTTTATTCACTCATCAGAAAGACTGTCTGCATGTGACTTGGTAAGCTGTGGAAATGCAAAATGCAATAGTTCATATCCAGGCAGTTATTAGTTTGGTATTTTATGATCCTGAAATATAGTTTATACTTTAAAATTCTGTTCCAGAACTGTTATCTGGGTTTCTGGATGCCAGTGTGATATAAATTACTGTAAAACAAATGTTCTCATCACATTAAGGTAGACAGTTGATGTGTGTGTGTCATAAGATGCTGATCTTATGTATGTATTGGAGAGCAAGTTCACTTGATGGATTTAGCTTGGAGCTTCAGGTAAAATCATTAATGAAAAAATAAGTGTTTACTATTAAAAATGCAAAAGTTATAGTTTAGGTTGTCTTTTGGTATACATTATTACAAGTATAGAAAGACTGGATTTCGTTTTCTCAGTAAACATGTTATTGAACTTCTGGAAAAAACTCAAAGGAAAAATCTAACATTTTCATTTAGGGAACTGATATGAGTAACAATTATTTGTAATGTTTTTTCAGTGTTGTTTTTAATTTAATAGTTCTCTAAGAAAGAGATTTTGTGTTAAACTCTTACTGTATTTTCCATGTTTTACTTTAAATAATGAACAGCTTAGAAATAAATATTTTTTTATGCAGCATTATAAATATGGAGTAATAGTAGTCATTATAAAACTAAATAACAGATGTTGACATCATAGTACTTTCTAACACAAAATATTATTGTTTTCCCTACCAGGTATACCATGCATATTATAAACCTCTAGAGTTCACCGTGGCTGAAAGAGATGCAACTCAGTGCTATATAAAAGTAAGTGGCGTGAGCTTCTAATGAAGGTGGTGTTGCTTTTTATTAGCTGTTCTCTTTAAATTATGTCATTGAAAGTAAGTAGTAGTTGAAAGTGAAGTAGTAATACCTTAATAGTTGATGGTATTGAGCATACTCCTTACTAAACTCCCAAAACAGGTGAACAAACATGGAATTTGAGCATTTCAAACTCTAAAGCAAGAGGGTTTTTTTCTTTAAAAGTCCTCAACATTTAAAGTACTGCATCAAGATTGCTGCTGTTCCTGGGATTTCTAGTGAAAGAATCCAAGCCTTTACTGAATAGCAGAACCTACTAGGTTAGTGTGTTTAATGCTTAACAGGGAGACACAGGGAGAGATTGACTTTCTTTTTGTAATTGTAAAGATGATGTCCTTAAAGGAACTAAAGTTTTCATTAAATTCTCTTGTGTAAATTAAGTGTGTAGTGATTCAGGCTATCTCAGATACTTATTACTCATCTTCATCTTTGGCTGCTTCCAAGGCTTTTTAGGTTATGTGGCTGATGTGGTAGATGTATCTCACCAAACATGCTGCTGTAAGTGACTGAATCACAAAGGCACAAAATATCCTATGATTGGTGGTTGTAATCTTTGGAAATACAGCTGATTATCCTGCTGTGAATAACAGCCTAGGCTTGGAGAACTGCTATGGTTTGGTGCCTAAAAACACAAGTCTGGTTACTAGACTACAGTATTTTTAGGATTTCATACAAATGACAAACAACAAAGTATTCAGTTTACCACAAATTATCATTGTCAGGGGCTTCCTGACAATGAACTATACTGAAAGAAATAGTCTGAAAAAAATATACTAATAGAGCTTCAAGTCAAGAAGGTGCTAAAGAACAAGCATAAGACTTATTGAAGTCAGCAAGATTTAAGTAACTGCCTTAGTTCTTGGCATGCTGGACACCAACAGCTGAACTAGGATTTCAGGGCACTTCAGTTTCATTTAGTTCAACTTCATGCCTTATCTTTAGATGTTCTAAGAAAATATCTCTATGTAATGTATTGTTTTCAGATGGTCTGCTTACGAGAGGGTGAGCAACGGGTACTTGGCCTTCATTTCATTGGACCAAACGCAGGCGAAGTTATTCAAGGATTTGCTCTTGGTATCAAGTAAGTACAAAAGAATGCCTCTGGCTTCTAAAGCCTGCTTTTTAAGTTATTGCAAGATTGTAAAAGATAGCTGTCTGCTTTTGGCAAGGCTATAAAGGGCCCATGCTTTTTGTTACTTTTATGTAGTATTGCACATATTTTCACTAAAAATACTGCAGTTCTTCATTAAGATGTACTGGATTTAGTTACTCTAATACTGGATATAGTTATGGAACAATTGAGGAAAATATATTGTTGGCTTGATAAAGTAAAGAATAAAATTATGCATTAACTTACTAGTGCTAATTTTCTCAGACTGTAGCTTCTTTTGCATTCTATGCACAGGATACAAAGTCATGATATAGTTTTGCAAGTCACTTCTTTAAAAGATTATTTATGCTTTTCATTAAAAACTTTCTTTACATCTTGAAAGCATTTACTTTCCTAATCTCATATTTACATATGCACAGCCATTGTTCCTCAAATGCTCAGCAAGGACTTGCATGAATTTTTATATTTCTGGGATATAAGCTTGCCACCGTGTGTACACTGTAAGAAAGAAACCTCTGTAGGATGATGATAGAGGGGAGGTACTTTTGTCTGGAGCTATCTGGTAATTGCAATAACAAACATAGCAAGTAGGTGAACCTTTGTGATCATATCTCAATTAAGATTTTGCTCAAATCTTAATATAGTTGTCTTCCCTTTGAAGGAGGAATGAGTGATTATGGGGGCTCTCTGGTTAAACACATAATTCCTTCTATGCCTCTTGTGTGCTACAATTATTTCTTATTTGTTTTTTCATTTCCCTTTTCACTGCTGATTCACATCTTCAGAAATGTTGAATTGTATATTTACATTACTAAATTATAGTTTAGAACTCTTCTTTGAAGAAAATAATCTGTGACACGAAAAATGACCCCCAATTATGGTGTTAGTTAATTTTCCTAAATATCATCACTACATTGCAGTTTTAACCCTGCAGTTATGAGTGACCAGCATAAATGAAAAGCAGAAAGGATTAAGAAGGCAGGACCACAAGTATCATGTGAGGAATATCTTGGAAATCACTGACTGCACTGTACCCTCAGTACACATTTTCAACATGTGTTTGTAGTCCATTAATTGGAGTGGTATAGATTCTAGAACTATATTTTTTTAGGATGTCATTGTTTTGAAGTTCTATCCAAAATAACCAGTGAAAAGGAAGCACATGAAACTGGAGTGGTTTTCTGCCTTGCCCAGGGAAAATTAAAACTTTAGCCACAGTTTGAGGTTTTCAGCAGGTCAGATTCTTGTATTGGATTCTATTGTATTTCACAAATCCAGAGCTCTCAATGCAGAACACCCACTGTAAGAGCTGTTCTTTTTCTGTCAACTACTAGATCTTCAGTCTCTTCCAAGGATAATTTTTCATCTTCCCTCCCCACCTAGTACTCAGTTACACTTAGTAACATCTGTGCTCAGCAATGATTTTTTGCTTATCAATGCCTTTTTAGATGTAGGTGCAGCAGCAGAAGACATCTATGCCTCTCATCCATGTATTTTGTAGAGGGAGAGAACATTATTCCATAGAGAACTTGCAACAATTCTTAAATTTAGGACCATTTCAACTATTCTTACAGAAAGACCTGCCAGGAATAGCAGCTCAAAGGAAAGTTATCAAGTCTTAAGAATGTTACTGGACAAGTAAAGGAGTTAAGCAAGTGGGATTTAAACAAAAGGTTTGCTTGGGGTTTTTTGTTTTTGTTTTGTTTTGTTTTTATTGTTTTGTTTTGTTTTTTTCAAAGGAGAGACTCTTTTCCTCCTGATTATAACACTGATAATTTCAATGCAAGCACCAAACTTTCTGTAAGATTGTGGAAGAATATTCTGGTATAGTTTCCTTCAGATTCTTGTCCAGCAGTGTAAATTGGGATTTTCTTTCTCTGTGTGTCTTTTTCCATCTGGACTCAGTTAGTGAAACACACATGTATGTACAAGAAAAACTGAAGGCTGCAGTTTTGTCATATGTTTTTGTGATAGGTTTAATTGTGACTTGGGGTAAATTCCTTAATTTGCTCTGTCTCAACTCTTCTGACAGTTCTTCCCTACCTAAAAGAGTTGTGAAGCTGGGTGTTTAAATGTTGTGTAAGAACCTGAGAAATAATGGACAGCATTGTTTGAAGACTCAGTGCAGCACCTCTACCTGATAAGATGGTCAAGAGCAGGATGTTCTAGGACATTCAAGCTGCTTTGGGTGAATAGTATTTGACATTGTCAGTCTTTTTTCATAGGTGTGGTGCTACATATCCTCAACTGATGAAGACAATTGGCATTCACCCCACTTGTGCTGAAGAAGTCACCAAGTTGCACATTACAAAGCGTTCTGGCTTGGATGCAACAGTCACAGGCTGCTGAGGTTAAAAACCATCCCTGGAAAATGAAAAAAAGCACAAAATTTATTCGTAATGACAAGGGGCACTTTGGGTTGAAACAGCTTATTTTGTTGGTTTGTTACTAAGAATTTCTCAGTGATGAACTGAATGGATTTAGATTTGGCTTTACTAAAACTGAAGGTAGCTGAAAATAAATGGTCCTGCTCAGAACACAGATAGAAGATAACCATATGTAATTTTTTTTTCTTCATTGGCCAGATTAAGAAAGCATTAACCTGCTGCAAGTTTCTGGTTATTTTCCTCCTCTCCAGAAGGGGGAGATGCTGGCTAATTTGTGGCACTAAAGAAACAAATCTGATGTGAAGCTTTTTTGCAGAACCCTGATTAAGAGTCTGACAAAAACAACACAAAACTAACTGCACTGAATCTCAGTCCAACTTGCAGCACAACAGTCACTTAGTTTCTTGCATCCTTTGCAGCTGAATAGTGAGTGTGGGGACAGATCAGTTTTGAGGTGAAACAAAGTGTATCTTTTTTGCAGTTAATGTGTATCAGTGTTTTTGTGTCTGGAACTTTGACATTTTCATAGCTGTCCTGCTTGTTGCACAGTTCGGAAGAATAGTCTGATCATGTGTAATTTTTTTTTTTTTTTTTTTTTTTTTGGCTTTGTTATTTCCCTGATGCAGCATGCCACACAGACAAATGATTTTTTAATTTCAAGTGTGCAATCTTTTTTACTGTGTGAGTTGGACCTTCTCAGAGAAACCAACAGACAAAAAGTGAGCACTGTTTCCTTCTAAAATACTATGTAATAGCATTTATTACCCTCTCATTGACATAGAATACTCCATTTTCAAAGATTTTTTTCTGACTTAAACAACAACAGAAGAAATCTTAAATGCTTTCTTTTCAAAGTTTCCAGCTATTTCTGGTATGTAAGAGAGGAATGAGCAATACAGTTTGACTGCAAGTGCCATTCCCTACGATATCTGCTGGTGCCATTTTTTGTCTGTGAGGCCATCCATAAGCTTATATTGGAAAAGATCTAACTTGAGTGTTAGTGTAAAACACTACCTGAATATTGCAACTTCAATTTAAACTAATTTTAAAATGTTTTAATAATTTTTCAAAATACTGAGATGCTGAACATCTTAGTCTACAGAAATTTTGTTCTGAGAAAAATCTCACCTGGCTAAACTGCAGTGTGTATCTAATATATTTTTCCTAATGACTGCCAATTCCTTTTGTACCCACTACTGGCATTTAGCTGTGTGAAAGTCTCTTCTCTGTCCTACCAACACATTCAGCAAACTGAGTTGTCTGCCACTACAGACAAGTGGAAAGATAAGTTAATTTCTTTCATCATAAAGTTCAAAATAATCATTTGGGACAACAAGTAAAGAAATCTCAAGGAAACTTGTCCTCAGTTTAAGTGGGGTGAGAAAATAAGTTATTATTGTTCTCAAAAGAGAAATCTCTTGGTTTTAGAATTCCTGAGTGGACTGCATAAAAATTGTTCCTTAATTAGTAGAAAATTTTGTTGCCTTCTGAAGTAAGTGTACATTCACCACCTATGCAACCCTAGTGTCAGAATCAACATCAAGGCAGAATAATGATAACTGCTGTAACTGTGCTTTTTTTTTTTCCTGAAGGATTTGCCAGGGATGGTCCTTTAAGAATTGTTTTTAAAAACCTGACTGATGTCAATTGATACGAGTCATGTATGCTGCAAATTACTAATTCTATGTGAAAATGTAAAAAACCAAAAAATCAGTCAGGCTTCTTCTCAGGATGCCAGCTGATGAGGGCTTGTTTGTCAAACCACAGTGGTGCAAACAAGTCTGAGCATTGCTGGGTCCCTTGTATCTATGATCCAAATATTTATTGTGTTGTGAATTAATGAATTAATAAATTTTTTCTAGTAAATGTTTGATTGTGTTTGTTTTACTTTGTACAGATGGCTTCTGCTTGTTATTTCTTTTGTGATCTTAATGCTGTTTCTCTTTGAGGTATGTCTTAAAACAATGAAGACAGACTCAGAGCATTTAATAAGGAAATGTTGGGTTGAGACCTCTCTGTCTCTGGTGTGTAAACTGAATAGCCATGGAGATTGTTCCAAGCTGGATGACTACCTTATTTTAAATTGAAATTAAGAAAACCTCTAAACTTAGTAAGTATAGTTTCAAATACTCTCCTGTTTATTCCAGCTAATGAAGTCTAATAAGTATATTCACAGTCCATGCTTGTTGACATGCTTCTTGAAGATTCATTGAGAGGAAACTTCCTTGAAATACAGTGCAGTCAGACTAATTAGAAAATTACTAGCAAAATATATTTTTAAATTCTTAGGGAAATTTTATGTCAGAAAGAAAGGGACTACATTGTTAACATTTCTCAATTTTCTTTTATTTCTTTGAATCCACCTATTTTTATGAGAAGCTCCCTTTGAATTAGGTGAAGCTAATCTGCTGAAACAGCCTAGTTTAATATTCCTTCAGTATATTCTGAGAAAGAATTTTGACTTTATATATCCAAAGCATGTTTACATCTGCATTTTTAATCTTTTTTCAATTTCCAGGAATATTTCATTGCAGGTTCTAATTAGGCTAGTTAAGAACAGTGGCTAAAAAAGGGAATAAGGTAAGCATAATTCTTGATGTTTGGGTTTTTTTCTCCTTATTTTCATATGCCACTTAATCCCGAAGCGAACAAGGATAGCAGACAAGTGCATGGAGAATAATCTTTATAAATTAGGAATTTAATATACTGCACTATTTATAGTATCCCTAATGATAGATTATTTTCAGTGCTAGGGTACTGTGTATGATTAAGTTTTGCCTTTTCCTATTTCTGCATCCCATGTATGTATGTTGTTGTACTTACAGAAAATATTTCTACTATTTAGATTATTGCAGAACAGGAGCTGGAGAGATATTTCAGATGCACTTTTTTTTTTTTTTCTGCTAACAGAGTTATTCTGATAAAAATGTAAATGCTGTAGTGCAGTGCATTTCTAACCAAAACAGTTGCACATTTCACAGACTTTTGGGTTTGAAGACTTCTCTTCAAAGGCTGATGCCTGTCCAACAAAGCAGGTAATTTTGTGCCTGTATAAATTGCTATTTGTTTAAATCCCAGAGAAATCAATGTACTCAAAGTTAATGTTAGCCATTAATTTCAGTGGGATACAAGTATGTGTCTTAAGTGCTTTGTTAAAGGGGACTCAATATAAGCATATGCCAAAAATGTCTTTCATTATTACAGTTGGGGAACACACTGCAATTATGATTCAAAACATAAAAGGTATAAGAGACATCTATGATTAGGTAATGAAATATGCCTTTAATAAGCATAGTGCAGACAGTTTGTTTTGCAATAAGTAAACTTGTATAAAATTCATTGACTTTTTCATTCTTTCAGATCCGTGGCTCTCTTTTAAAAGACGTTTTTTAGTTTTATGCACAAAGTTTTCCTGATGTTCTTCCAGCAGGAAGGCTGAGGTTGCATATATTTATTCTGGTGCCAAACTTGAATTTTACTGAGAAAAGAGGAAACAGCAGGGCAGACCTTTTATTTCCAGGGCAGCAAAGTACAGATATGGTGTAATTACTCTAACTGATTTTTTTTAAATTGAGTATTTCTGTCCACTACATGTCAAAGAGCTAATTATGTTTCCGCTGTGGCACTCAAAGTCAATATTGTCAGCTTTTCTTAGTTCTAATCCTCTACATTGAGTTTTGATGGGCCAGGTGAAATATCCCCCTCAGCACCTTACTGCAATGCTTGTCAATCATCTTGTCATGAAAAACATGCATATTACAAAGACTTTGGCAACACTGCATCTGATTTCAGTCTTTAATCTTATATGCACCTTAAGAAAACACCATTCCAACTACTGACATGAATGGGATCCTATTTGCTGTGGGAAACAAAAGAAAATGATCTAATCTTTAATGGATATAATGGAACTCTTTGGCCATGGCAGGATAAAGGCTTAGTACTAAGCCACAGATCTAGGAAGAGAACAATTGCAATGGTGAGCTAGTACAGAAGTTAAGAAGAATATCTCACATGGATAAGTAATAAAATGCAAATTTATTTATTCATCATGTAATTGTAAAATATTTCAAGCACTGTTGGAGTTAGGAGAGTGTCTTTTTTTTGGTAACCATAGGATTTCTTTGTAAGGAGTGCTGTTCACTGAAGTCCATTTCTAAGCATGGTACTGTAAATGCCTTTTTTTTGTTGTTTCTTGTAGACAAGATCTAGCACATCTAAAATCTTCTGGTCCTACAATGGAAAATTAACATCATCCCTAAGAAGCTGGAATATAAATTAATAAGGCAGATTTCCAGAATCTGATTGCATCAGTCAGAAAGATAGAGTATGAAAAGTGGATATTCCCTGGGGGATAGTGTGAAATGGAGACCAGTCTTGTTTGAACAAGGTGCTTTGCATTGTTAGCTAAGTAGAGATATTGGGATCTGCAGCCTGTCAGAACCAGCATCTCTAAGGAGGGGGTGGGAGAAAATTTCCAGGTAAAAGTCTCAGCAGTTTGTGGTAGAGTATGTTCAGTATACTAATACAATAATGTAAGGAAACTTTCTTGTCTAGGAAAGATGAACTGTAAAAATACTCACCCTTTCTGTGTCTTCTCTGACCCAGTTTCCTTCAGAAGACCACAAAGACTTAGGTTTTGTCCATCCTTCTTCCCTTTACTTTAAAGCAACATGGGAATTCTTCCTAATTTCAATATAAAACCAAAAAACAAGATCCCTCTTCTTAAATATTTCATAAGGAGACATCATTTGCCCAAGGTTGTGTGAGGAGTTACAATTAACTAGATCGTAACAAGACAGCTTGTATGTTTTAAACAATAATCAAGAAAAGAAATTAATGTTCCTTTCTTTGCAGGCTCATTGAGACAAGACCCAACTATATTATTCCACTGCATAATATTCCTAACAAAAGAACTCAAAACTTGTGTCTTACTATTTTTTGTCTCTTACTATTGTGAATGAACCATAATGCCAAACATTATTCTATTATTAACCAAACAATATTCTATTCACACTGTGTCAGAGCAACAGGTGACATAGCAGCTTTTAGCTTTATGCAGGAGGTTGAGATGTCACACGTGATACCTTAGTTGGTAACAAAATTAGTGATGCACAGCAGTCTTTATAAAGATTAAATAAAAATGCCAAAGTTCAATCCTTTGTCCCCGATGAAATAAGTGTTTAAATAATGTTCCTTTTTGTCTTTCTCTCAAAGGATCAAGAGGAAGTGCATTAATTTTTAACTTCACACAAAAGCAAATTGTACAAAAACAGCTGCAAACATCAGGAAACCCAGCCATTTATCTTAGAGAAATTCAGTCAACTAATGTTCTGCTGGCAAGATACTCCTGAATGACTGGGAAGATGTTGTTAGATTTAGTAGTTTTGGGCAGCAGAATGTTCATGCTGTGATAGCATTGTTCAGTTTGGCTCGCTTGGATTAATGATTCCTGTAATGCAGAAAGCAGAGATTATTAGCCATATAACATGAAGCAATTTAAGGTATACAGGCTGCTTTGGAGGCTTAAGAAACTCTTTGGGGACTCTCAGATTGTCGAAGGATTTCTTTTCCTTTTTTTAATTAATAATTTAATTTGCAATAGACTGGGATCTAGTTAAATCCTGAGAGAGAGTTTATTTCTCAGACATATTACAAACACAGGAAAAATAAGGAGAATTCTCTTGACACTCCAGACTTTGCTTGCATTGATTTCTGACCTTGTTAATTCTAAATATATCCAGAATACCTTGAAGTTTCAGGTTAGCACTTTGGTTCTTATAATTATATAGGGATTTAATTATATTCTTTCCTGCTCCTTGATTTTTTCTTGTTCTTTTTTGAGAGATTCTATTTTACTTAGCTACTTAAATAAGAGTTAGATGTGGTAAGAGTCCAGTTTATTTGTAAGAGAGCATTTCAGGATTTTCTGCTTGCATCTCCCTTTAGCTCCCTTTTACTTTCCAAATCTTGCAATGCCATAGCTCCAGAAGATGCAGTTCTAAATAAGTCCTGTCATTAGCTGCAGTGCAGTCCCCATTGAAAAATAAGAGACCCACCATTTGTGAGTGTTTACAGCTGGACCTTCTGGAGGGCATCATCTTAATGACAAAGGCTGTGACAACAGTGCCTCAGGGTTTCCATGACACTGGCAAAGTGGAACACCTGATGAAATATGTTTGTGAAATGCAAGGCCATCTTCTGTCATTGTGGTTACTGTGAACTCTAAGATCTTGCACTGAGCAAAATCTCGAAGTGCAGAAGGGCACCATGGAGTGATGAGATTGTCTGTGTATGGGGTTTAAACATCCTTGTGGAGTCACCTCATTGTCTTACACTCTAGGTCTGGGAATCCTAGTATTTCCCAAGTTACAAGTTGGGTGAACATTTGCTTTAAGCCATTGAGTTGATGCCTAAGAGCAGCAGAGGCGGGTGCTCTCTTGGATCTGCATTATTGATTGAAGCACTCTCCCTCACTGTACTTCAGTGAAGTGTAGCCAAGAACAACAAGATAAGAATTAATATAAGTGACAAGGGAGTTTCTCAAAATGTGCCGGTGCACATTAGCCTGGCTGAAGACAAAAAGAAGCTGATTGAGTCTTTTGAGCTGCAAAGGGTCTGGTCAGTCCTTGAAGGGGAAGCACGTGAATGGCCCAGTTGTCATCGCATTTTATTTTTCCTCCAACTTTGACTAATGGTGCATTTCCTTTGGCCTCCCACGGGCCATCCGTGGCTGAGTTGCTTTGTCACTCTTCACGTCTAGTCGCTGCCTTTACTGTCCACGCTGTTCCCATGGCAGGAGCCCAGTGTCCTCTAAAAAAACGCCCAGGCACAAACCATCTGTCATTCTTCCCACTCCTCTTTCAAGCGACCACTTCCCAGTTTGTGTGGCCTTGCAGTCTGGAAGCAGTCTGCCTCTCCCCTGCATGCCTGGAGTATATGCCAACTCACTCCCTGCTTGATAAGGGACCTCCTGACATTCTGCCTGTAAAAATACTGACTGGCATCTCCCTCTTGATAATCAGCTTTGCCTTTTTATTGTGTTCGTTGGGTGGTAGGTTGTCTGGATCAACAGGGAATTGTCCCATTAGTCACCTTGCAGGCAAAGTTATGGTAAAATTAGGTGTGAGTTGCAAAAAATAATTTGTACTGTGCTATGAACAAAGGAAAAAAAGGAATTAGAGAATACAGGGGGAATTTATTGTAGGGCACAAAGAACCAAAGTCATGGGGAAGGAGGGAAGAGGGAATGGCTGGCAGTGCTGTTCAGGATGTTGAGCTAGGCCTGTAGGCAGTGGTGGATTTGGTACCCTGCACATGATGACTGTGAAAGCATAGAACAGGGTAGTTCTTTAATGTCTTTTGAGAGTCCTAGTTAAAACACATCCAAGGTATCTTAGTGTGTGAAAGATACCTGCCTTTTCACCAGAAATACTGCTTGTATGCATCTGTTAGTTGGTATTTCTGGTGTGCCTCTAGATGTGTCCACACCAGAAGCATGCTTATGGGGACCTGAAATGGGTGCACTGACAAAATCTGTGACTACGACCACTGATGCAGATCAAGTTGGGCCTAAAGTGCATCTGTCAAGTGGACAACACTGATAATATGGCTAGATACACTTTTATCTAGAAAAAAATACGTAAAAAAGTCATACAGACACTTAGTTTTATACACATGGTAGAAAACTGGAGGAATTCTGTTTCTTTTTTTCAAGTACTGACTTGTGGATGATGTTATAATCTGAATTACATGGATCTGGTCTCTGCTGGAAATGAAGTCCAACAGATCTAAATTATAGCTGGAATTTCTAAGCTAAAAATCCAGTCTATCCTTCAGAGGCAGTGCTTGACAAGACATGTAGGACCTATGTCTAGGAATGATGTCCTCTGAATCATGCCTTTTTTCCTAGAGCACAGCTTAGGCTCACTGCTTGGGATACAGCTTATTGGGTCAGTTGTTGCCAGGGCTGCACTCACAGCAGTGTTTAACAGAGTTGATTAGAAGAAAGCAATGTAGATGAAGTTCAGTTTAGGTATTAAAAAAGTATAACTGGCATGATCATATTTTTCCAGAACGATTAACCAAGTTTGGGAGAAGGAAGATGAAATTCAGCTGCCAAACCTATGAAAGCAAAGTTTGTTTGACACTGCAAGAGCTCTAAGTGAATTTAGTTCTAACCTCAGAGGAGCTGTGAGAGGAGGATGAAAAGGGAAGATAGTGCAGCACCCACTGAAAAGTTTCATTTTGTTTCTTGGGGTGAAAAGCCTGAATTTTGTGCCTAAAATACAAAGCTGAAGGTGTGCTGGATTTGTTTGGAAATGCTGCAAAGCTGTTCTCATTTCCTGTAACTGTTGCAAGGTTGGCCTTTTTCCATGGCTAAGCCCCAGTTCTTAGCTAGCCAGAATGAAGTGGCAGGAGAAATTCACTCTCTCTTTCATCTTACAATGCTGTGAGGAAGGCAAGAACCAAGACTTTGAACCATTAATTCTTAAGTCTGTGGCTTGATTTGCTGCAGTAGAAACTGTATTTGAGGGTTTTGTCTTCTCTTACCAAAGCTAATTGTTAATTGCATCTTCTTTTCTCTAGTCACAGCCATAAGGAGTGGCTGCCTTCTGTGCTGATGACAGATCTGCCCCTCTGTTATCAGACACTGCTCTTTTGCCATCTCAGTTTCATAACAATTGCCTCTGCCTGGGAGCCAGTGGAGCAGCCGTGTTGGGCAAAGCAGTTCTCTGAGGAAGGGAATGATGGATGATGGGGTGATTCCCTTCAGCATGGCTGGAGTGCTAGGGTTGTGTTAATTTTTTTACCCCCCCTTGCATTCCCCCTTTCTCTGCTCTAAATTCTTAAAACAAATCATGGCTGCTATTTAAGTGACACACAGAGGGGATGCTATAGTAGTTGAAAAAAAATATTTTATGGGATTACTAGGCATCACTTTTGTCAAAATTGTCAGGAAAGATAATTGCTGCTGGATGACCATCAGAGCATATGTAGGGGATAAACTGACACTGCCAAACTGCTAGTGTTTACACTAGTGTTTACTGCTTCCTTTTCTCTCACTACTGTCATATATGTAATTTTGCTACAGCTTGCATGCTGGCCTCCCTCCTGTGCTCAAGAAAGAAACAAGTCTGGCACTTACACTATGCTGAGGTTCTGTTGGGCACTAGGGGATGGGTTTGCACTGATGCATTTATATTGGCACAAAACTCTGGGGATGTTGTACCAGCACAAAGTCAAGTTAGCCTGAAAGCAGCTTACTCTGAAAAATGTCTGCAAGCAGTACAGATGTTCTCATGATGATGAGTTCTCAGGACTGAGCTTTGTATTCATGTACTTCCCTGAAATATTCCCTAATAGTTGATTTGAACAGTCTTTAGCAGAGATCATATTTCCAGTTTGGGATTCCCTTTATACATCTTTCATTAATACAGGGATTCTCTGCAATCAGAGACCAGCACTGCAGAACAGCTGGATCCATTTTGGCTTGACAAGGGGCATGGGCATTTATATATATATTTTTATGTATATTTATGGCTCTCGTGAACATTCAATACTTTTTATAAATATTAAAACTAATCAAGAGTTCTGGAAAGAGTTCATATTCCATTTGCCATCATCTGCAGAAGTTCTTCCATCTTCCTCTAGAATATGTATCACTAGCTGACACTGAACTAACTGGTCCAGTCTGGGAATTTCTAGCTACAGCTAGAGAAAAAGGAGGCTACGAAGGGAATTGGTATCTCTTGATCATCAGAGAGCAAATATAATACAGGCGGCAGCCTGGCTGCCCCTGGAGCAACTCAGAAGCAAGAAGCTTGCAAGTATGCACCTCAGAAAGCTCCCCAGAGTTTTGCTCTGCCTGCTGCACCCGCTGTGGTTACTTGGTAGGTTAGTTGCCCTGCTTGTGTTGAGGTAGTTAGAGCTGAAGCATATGTTTTTCATTTAGAGCTTGGAGGATGCCCAGGTCCAACTTGGCATGCTGTCTGCACTGGGCATCAGCAGTACAGATGTGGAAACCACAAACCCAATTAATATGAGCCCAGAGTAAAAACTCAAATAAGCTTATAAATAAAACCAGATTTGCAGATTATTTGTTTCCATATTAGTCTATAATAGACCCTACTCAATATGTTTGTTTTATTTGGTTTGGTGACCGACATAGGTATTTATATTTCCAATAAAAATTTAAATCGGAACACAACAAGCGAAGTAAGCTTAAATTATTTGTGCAGAAGATGATTTCAACTGTCTGAAGCATATAATTCCCTACATGAAATGTTAGCCTGCTTTGAACAGAGATGTGAAAAACTCCTTGGTATTTAATTTACTATTCCATCGTAACTCCAAATCTTACATTTATGTGTTAAAATGGACTTCTAAATGCACTGTGATCTTCAATGAACAATGCAGAGGTGTTGAATGGCTTGGTGAATCTCATTCTTGGTGTAAGAGCCATCTTTGTGATTTTGGGTAAGTCACTAAATGATCTCCATGTCTTAGCAGAAAATGGTAACTCTCTTTTTTTTTTCCCCTGCCAGTCTCATGCTGAGCTCTGGGCATGCTTGAGGACCTCCAGTGCTCCTTCCCTGTGCAGTGTCCGCTGCTCCGGTGCAGGCAATGAACGTTTCAAAGAACTAGCTTGGAAGACTCTTCCAAAGTGCTGAGAGATGTTTTACTCACTGGAAAAGATCTGTTCCTGGGAGCTGCTAGTCATTTATCCAAGGTAAGACTGCCTTGATTGAGCTCCATTTAAGCACAGCTGTATGAGAACAATCTATGCTTTGGCAGCAGTAGGGCATCTAATTTATTTTGACTGTATTATGACACCTGAGGATGGGACACTTGCACAAAGCCTGAGAAGTCTTTGAAGTGAGACTTGAACCATACCAAGGCCTTGTATACATCTGTGGTAAGTAGTATCTACAAGTGATCAATTAGGCTTACCCAGCTTTCCCACCATACCAAGGGGACATAACTGGAATTTGGATTCTCTTCCTTAAACCTTGTAAATAGACAACAGAGGGAAATAAGGATGTCCACATGCTGGTTTGGATCTCACAGAAGTTATCAAGGAAGCATGCAGTTCTTGCATCCCAGTGGGATGAACTTGAGCCTTGGATAAGTATTTGCATCAGCTCTTTTGTGCTAATGGGGCTCTAAGACAAAGGAATAAACAATCAGTGCTTTTCCTATTTTTGTCTGGAGAAAAAAAAAAAAAGGGGGGGGGGAAACTTGCTAGGATATCAATGCCAGAAGAAAGACAGCAGCAGTTATTCCATTCAAAAGTCCAGTTTTACTTTCTGATTGCTTCTCTGTCTTCCTTTTTTATTTTTCCCCTTCTTTGGCTGCCTTGAGCAATGGTCTTTTCTTATGAAACAAGTTTTCAGCTTCACAATGGTCCTGACTTCACATTGTTTGAAAGGCAACAGGGTCACTCAAAGTAAACTCTCTTGTGCTAGATAATGTTTTTCCACATGGAAATGTTGGAGGGCCACTCTGTGCTGTCAGCCCAGAAAGGCCAGAAGATGCCTTCAGACTCCCCAGGTGCCTCTGTGTTTGTTTTCTAATGTTACTGCACATACAATATCATTAATATTATGTCCAAAGCTTGTCTTTTGAAATAGAGTCAACACATCTAACCTATTAGTCAGCCACAGAGAAAAAGGAAAGGATTAAGTCAACACTGTAAGGAATTAACCCTTCCATTGCCCAAAAAAGAAATTAACGATTATATGACCTCCTTGAATTACAAAAGGGACTTGGTTATTTTCTCTCACAAAGTAGTGGAAATCATTCCTCTCAGTTTGGCATTCAGATCTAAAATGCAACAGCCTGTGTCCTGCAGGAATCAGGAAAGACTGGTGACTTACCAGACATCATACTCTTTCCTGTGGCACATGCTGTTGAAGGGCAGGAAATTTCCCTCCCACCCACCTTTCTCTTTTTTGAACCTTCATTTCCCTGTGGGCTGCCTCAGGTACTGGGCTAGGCTTGGCATGTAGACACAATTAGAAATATAGGCAAGACTGCGTGGAGCAAAGTGTCCAAGTGCTGAGTGAGTGCCAAATGGGCCACAGCAAAATGCACAACCATTCAAAGAAAAATGGAAAATATTTCATAAAATTCATCTTAGCATCCCTTTTTCCTCTCTTGATATATGGCCCCTTATTCACAGCTGCCCGGGCCCCAGCCCCAGCCCGTGTGTAAATGTGTCAGTGCAGCAATGAGACGGAACCTGGTCACAGAAACACCGGCGGCTGCTCCCAGATAAAACGCGGAGCTGGAGCCGAGGCGTTTATTGTAAATACAGATCAAGGCAAAGCAACAACGTTTCTCTTCGACTCAAGCCTGCCAAGGCTGCTAGTCCAGCTCCTTTCACAACTACCATATGTCCGTGTGGATTTCCCCTTCCAGAAAGTGACATGTTACTCTTCTGACAGCTCTCTAGCCCTTGCAAGTTCCTCGATACTTTCCATGTGTTGCTTTACAGTAACCTGGAAACACTGGTGGCAGATGGAGCAAGGGGTGCATGAGTGGGCATGGAGAGGAAGACTTCCAACTGTTCAGCTTTAATACTGCTGTACCTTGACAGTAAATTTGCAGGGCCTGGGAGACATTAATGCTTTTTTTGGTTCTGCTCAGTAGAGGGCACTGGATCCTATAAGTAGGAACCGGTACACCGAAGCACAAAGGGCCTGATAGCTTTAGCAGATGGACTAATCTCATTTTTTTTCCTCTGGACACTGGTGGTGTAGAAGAGAAGTCTGCGTCTCTGTCTACTGCATGCCAATTGACCAAGAGACAACCATGGTATGTGTTAGCAGGTGATAAACTTGTGTCTTTTTTATAGCTTTTTTAATTTTAATTAGTGGTAGCTACTAAAATCAGTTTATCTGGAAATCATGTTAGCTGAAGTACTAGCCATCTGGCATCCTTCTGAACAGCAACACCAGCCAGCTGGCACAAAGGAAGGAAGATGCAAGCACTTACAAACTCCAGCCTGAACAGCTAGGCTGGGCTGGAAACTGGTTGAATTGTGCAGACTTGTTCCTGCAGTCCACAGAAGAACTGCAGGAGTGGTCTAAGGGGGGTTGGCTGAATCAGGGAGTTTAGCCTTCTTTGTAGCTCTTGATCCAAAGTCCCCACAATTCCACTGCCAAGTTATCCACTTTCTTGAATGAGTTTGTCTTGTTTTCAGCAATACGCACAATCAGCACACTGGCAATCTTCTCCAGTCTCTGTTTTGTCACTGAGTTTCCTTTGCTGTGTGCTGGGGTGTGCATTTTTCTCACTCATGGCTCAGATGTAATCCAGAGGGACTAACAAAAAATTATTAGGAATGTAGCTTTTTCAGTTGATTTTTTTTTTTTTTTTAAGTTTAGCCTTAAGTCTAGTACTTGTGTAAGTATGTTGTAATGTAATTCTTTTAATAATAAAAAATTTACCACCAATAAAGAACATATATTTAAAAAACTTTCTAAGCCTTCATCTGGCACTAGTTGGATCTGATGGTCTTAAAGGTCTTTTCCAACCAAACCAATTCTATGGTTCTGTGTTGAAAATTCGGCACAATTTACTCATATAACTGAAGAATAAGAGCTGAAATTTTCATTCTCCATAGTGACAGAAAATGACCGAAGTTCTTGAGCTGACCTAGAATGCTTCACTTTAGATGACAGTGCCAAATGCAAGAAAATTTAATACTACCACAATATATGCTTTAGCTCTGCTGAAGAAAACTGCAAGGCAATGCTGTTTCCCAACAAGCAGCTAGTTGGTGATTGAGGGTTTTATACTTCTTATAGCAACACGTCTCACCACACCCTAGCAATTGCCAGACCCTAACTGGAGGCTGAATGTGCTGGAAAATGTGGCAGTACTTTCCAGCCTTTGCTGAATCCTGAGCAAAGTGGGATTCAGACATGCTGACCCTGCACAGCAGCAGGGTAGGTCTCAGACCTGGGAGAAAGTAGCAGCTTTTCTGTCACACACCCTCTCACTCACAAGTCTGAGCTCCTGCCTTTGCCTTGGCAATGCAACATATGGCTCAAGAGCTGCCCAGGTGCCACAGGTGGCTGGTCCATGGCCTGTGGTGCTGCTGTTCCCATTTCAATCAGATAGAAGCCATGACTGCTAAGAGTTGTGGGTTTGGTTTTTATTAAATAGGTCAGCAGGCCCTAGCAGTTGGCAGCCATCTCCAATCTGGGAGCTGTGTGATGAAAGGCCACATTATGGCAGGCTCCAGTGTATCTTTTTATCTGTCCTACTTGGTACAGCATGTTCCAGGTGGAGACTGGCAGAATGCTAGTGCTAAACCCTGCCCTACAGCTGTTCCCTAGTGACAACAGCTCCTTGTCCTGTGCTCAGATCCCAGCTCTTTTTGTCTGCCTTGGAAACTACTGCTCCCATCACAGTTCTTTGATGCCTGGAGACTTCCTGACTTGGGCACAATATTTTGGGGAGATCAATCCCTTTTACAAACAGATGTGCTCTTGAAGTGGTTCCTACAGTCTGCATTAGGATAAACCAGTTTTGCATTCATAACCAATTTCACCTATGACTGTAGAAGCTTGGTTTTTCACCTTCATTTCTAATACTGTAAATCATTATTTCTTAACATCACTCAGTAGAGACGTAGAGAGTAGAACTTGGCCATAAGTTGGTTCAGTAGCTATTTCCCTTGGCAGTTTTAAAGTGTTATTTTCAAAATATTTTTTTTAACAGTTCCTTGACAGGTTAATGGGGTACATGGACAGCACTTCTGCTTTATTCCCTGGAGCCCTGACAATTTGAGGTGTTACCTGGCTCAACTCCTAGATGTGAGAGGAAGGAATAACTTGCACTTCTCCCCCATGATTTCCTGATACTCACTGGTGGAGAACAGACATGATTTACTCCAGAAGGTACTGCTGAGTCCTCTCAGGTGTCTGATCTGCCAAGCACAGTTGGTATCATCAGCTCTCACAAGATTTCCTTCTGAGGAGAGGCTGGTGTCAGCCTCAGCTAACTCTCAGAGGCCTGACATCAAACTGTGTAGAGTTTTGTTAGGAACTGACTGAAAACGTGGTGCTGTTATTATCTGACACTGGCTGAAACAAAAGCCAAATGTTGATGAATGTCTGATCCTAAAAGTAAACAGTTTGATTTTTTTTTTTTCTTTGCGAGTCAGGGGCCCTCTAGGGTTTTATCTGATTTTGGCAATCTCCTGCACATTCTGAGGCCTGAAGCATGGTTTTAATTGTTACATCACAAAAGTTGCCAAATAACGTTGAATGCTCCTTAAAAACTCTCTCAATTTTATGGAACTTCTCAACGGCTTGACTAATACAATAATTACTGGAACTTGACTATGTTGCCTAGTGGCAAATGGAATTTTTTCATAATGATGCTGTCTGTCGTTAATAGCAGGATTTGTTCTTTCTCTCAGCAGGAAAGAGGCCAGAAAGCCATGGTATCTGTCTTTTTTAATGACAGCCAACAGCAAACGGATAAAATAATCAATTATATCTACAGATAGGTAGATAAAGTATAATTTATCATGTCAAAAACAAAAATGTTTTTAATTGGGCTGTTAATCATTTTGTAATTTTAACTAAAGAGATGAGGGCTCCACTTTGTGCTCAGACATCACTAATATTTCATACATTAGCTGATCTTATTATAGTTTTAATAATAGTGTTTACTACTAACTGCCAAAGTTTAAATGTGATTTCTGCTCTCATTAGCTGAAGCCTTTGCAGTAATAAAGGGGTGAACTTCCCTTTTATTTTTCTCCTTCTAGAAAGAGCCAGGAAAAATTAAAAGGGGGGTTCAGCTGTAATATTTTCTAGAATATGCTGCTCTTCCTCTGTGGTTGGGAGTACCTATCCTAGTTACCAACAGATGTGTTACTGACATGATGATTTTTTTTTATTTTTATTTTTTTACAGCAAAGTATATAGGCAGATTAGTATAACACAGCAAAGATTGGAAGTTGAGAGTTTGGATTTCTCACCACACCTGTGTTGCCTTGTGGGAAGCTGGGCAGATCATTTTATCCCTCCTAACTTGCTCTCCCTGTCTGTAATGTAGCTGTTAGGTAGCTGCCTCGTAATGCAGCTGTAGAATATATGTGTTGTAAGCTTCCTGAAACTTTGTAATAAAAGTGGTAAACATCTGGATGGAGAGCTGCGATAGCAGCCTCTCTGACTGCTAGCACTTTGAGGAAGGAAATGGAAAGTTTATGGCTAGATCTAAATCGTCCACATATTATAACCAAAAATGTCTTCTCAGTGCTGTCTGATTTCAGGATCAGTAAGGAAACATCTACCAGATAAATCTTGGAGCACCAGGGTACTTTGGCTGTCTCTTGTGTTGTTATTGTTGTTATTGATGTCATGAACAGATGCCCCGCGTGGGACCAGATCTCTATTTTACCTATAAATTCTACATTAAAAATTGCCAGCCACGCTAGGAAAAGAAATGTTATGACTCTTGACACCCCTTTGCCTCAAATATACTGGAATTACTACCCTGTCTCAGAAGTGTTTTGCAGATGCAAATTAATCTCTGTTCCTCTTAACCTGGTTTCCCTCTGAAAAGCTCTACTTGCCTTAAATCAAGAGCAAGCCTCTGGAGTACCTGTTTGGGAGCAGAACATGCACTTAATGTTGTTTGGCAAGGGCAGATTTCTCTTTTGGTACTACACTGGGTATTTTTGTCTGTGAGTTTAATTTTAAGTCCATAGCATCTCCCAGTGATGGATGTAACACAGAGAGGGGCAGGACTGCCCTTCCTGTAACCAGATCTTCCCTGGGAGTGGGGGAATTTTAGTGGATTGCATGGATTTTTTACAGACCTAATGGCAGGATTGAGGCTGTATTCATACTGGGAAACAGGGAAGAGAGGCTCTGGGGCTGGCTTGCCCAGGCATAAATAAACTGGAGATGCACGAACATTCAAAAAATTCCCAGAGAGTCACGTTGCACAACTTAATGGGCCTGGTGCCTTCACCTGTGCCAATTTTATGTGACTCTTAACTCTGGCGTTAAATAAAAATGAGACTTGATCTAATGACATCAACAGCCTGCAGTGAAGAAATATGCTGCTACTTTGATACAAATCCCCTTTTAAGGGAGGACACAGTAGACAGCCAAGGCTCTTTTTCCCATCTGTTAGGTTAATGTTTTGATTCCCTGCTCAGCAGTGTGCTCTCAACACACCTCTGCTTTCAGCATTAAAATAGATTATTTTTAGTAAGACTATGGTTATCTGCTGCCCCTGGTTTTGCCACCTTTATTTTAGTCTCCATTACAGGAGAGGAGGGAAAAGGGGGTAATGAGTTAGCTGGGGGGAGGGGAGCAAATAGTGGGAGGGTGTTAAATGAACCAGCTGTTACGTGTGAAGTATCTGCTTTCTAATTGCTTCTGTTGGAATTCAGGGGGAAAAGGCACTGGCTACACTTAATTAATAAGGCAGGACTCACATAAACTCCAGCTGTGAGCACAGGACTGGTCTTTAAAGGATAAGCTCAGGAGGTGGGGCAGAGAATTTTATTTCCTTGCACTAAATCCCATCACATGCTGCTGGTTGTGTGTGTGTCCACTTAAGCCTTTTGGTTGGTCTGTCTAAACCAGACATGAGGTGTCTGATGCTGTCCACGTGCCCCACCCAAAGAAAAATGATCTGTCATCAGAAATCAAAGGTGTGAGGCTGTGTTTCAAGCTAGGATGAAATCATTGTTTTTCCACTTGAGTTTGGAATCCCTGAAAACTGGGGATATTTGGATCAAAGGTTTTCATCTTGACTTAACAAAAGTACGGGCTTTTGCAGCTGGACACAGAGAGAAGTGTCACTGGCTGGATGGGAACCTCTGTGTCCCAGCTGTCCTGCTCCTTTGGGTGCCTGCACCACTCAGGGCAGGCCTTTTCCAGTCTAATCACTTTCCCTCCCAGGCCCTCTGCTTTCCTGGCACAATGCTCCTGCTTTGCATCAGTCCTGATGCTCCTCAGATGAGTTCTTGAGTTAGCACAAGGGAGGGGACATGGCCATGTAGTTGCAAACGAGTTGGCAAGGAGAAGTGGAGAAGTGGCTCATTTTTGCATGGGGAGCCCAGCTGTTTGTTCTCACCTCACCCTTCATCCCCCAACTGGAGCTGAGCAAGTCTCCATTTGATGTTGTCATGTACCTTTTTTCCTTTTCTCTGCTTGGAAAAACCCACCACCTTCCATGAGCTCCAAAAATGCAAAGACCCCTCCAGATTTCTGGTGAGAGTGCTTTGCAGTTTTCAGAGGTAAAATAAGCCAAGGCTGAAGCATGCAGGAGGATTTTGGTGTTTCACTGCTCCTGATTTCAGTGACAGCTGGGCCTAGTGTGGGACTAAACACACAGATACATCAATAGCCCCCGTCCCTCGAGGTGGCTGTGTGGATCTGGACTTCCCACCCAGAGAGAAAAACAATTCTCGGGTGTTACAGAATGTTTCCAAGCAAGCAAGGTGGGGCTGCACTTTGCAAAGCTCTATAAACAGCAGCTCTTTGTCTCCTCCATTTCTCTTTGCCCTGAATGTGTTGCGATTTTCAAAGGTTGGTTTCAAAGTGCTGATTCACAGCCACCAGCTGTATTGTTTTATCTGAGGAGATTAGGGCTAAGAATGTTGTGGTTTTGTAGTGAAAAGACTCCATTGGAAATAGCAGCATATTTGACATGAGACTGTTATTTATGCTCAAATAACCATCTCATTTAAGGGTGAGGAGACTTTATTTTTTTTCCTTTTCAAGTTTAGATCAATCATGTATGAAGACAAACTCCCACTCAGACTCCCTTGGCCCCTAATACTTTCATTTCATTCTTCTTCTCCTCATTATTTTATGATTTTGTCCTTGACTGGAACATTTCTCTCTTGTTCTTCCCTCCATGCACCATTAAAGAGGGAAAGAACTTACATTTGAAGCTCAATCCTTGTGTAACTCTTAAGCCATAAATAATATTTTTACAGAGTCTAAGATTATTAAATACTTCTAGTTAGCCTCCCTCTTACTTTTACAGCTCTTCTGATCAGAGGGGACATATTCTTTTGAAAGTTGTTGTAACCATTTCTGTTTTGCTTTTGCAAGCAGACATGAGAAGACAGAATCTGGCTGTATGCATTGCTGATCAGAAGACATGCCATAGGAATGCAAAAAGCTCTCCTGCAAGAGAACTCATTGTTGGCATGGAAAAAAACCCCAGAGGAGCCCTGTGATTCTGAGATGTGGTCAACTTTCTAAATACAGGCAAGTCTACAACTGAATTTCAAATCTTCCCATCTTTGGAAAGAAATAAATTCAAAATACATTTTTCTGGAGAGGGCTGACAGGCACATAAGCAGTAAAAGGAATGCTCTGGGACAAGGAGATAGGTATGCTCAGGTAGTAACTGATTTTGGTGTATCTGGCTCCTCTTGATACCTGGGCCAAGCTTCACAGAACCAGGCATCTGAAGCTCAGCTTTTCCTTACAAATGCAGCCAAACCAGCTGCTGCAGTTTGCAGAGATCACGAGGCTATAGGGCTGAGCTGCTCTTCGTTCTGCTTGATGAAATCTGCTCAGCTCAGACAGCACCTAGGGGTATGGCCAGTTAGTCAGGCCTTGCCAGTATTACAGACTACAAAGCTGAGCACATAGAGGAAAAATATCCCAACTAAAGATTGGATCCCCTGAAAAGTGCTGAAATGCCCCACAGTAGACAACCTATAGTATGAATCTCCTCCAATTAGTCCATAGTCATCAACAAGGTAAATGTGTCTGCTTCCTAAGTGAGGCACGGTGGTGGTTTAACAATAGGTTTAAATCTGTTGTGCTGTTCTCCTTGTGACTTAGCATATTCTGTCAGGGCACTGCATACCCCAGAGGAGGAGTGGAATTTGTGTCTACATTTGTGTGTAAAATAAAACAATGGAGCTTCAGTGATATCAGCTGTTTGACAAACTTTAATATATACATTTGCTATAAAACAGGCAGCAATTACCAGAATGTGATACCCAAATAAAAATCCATGATCCATTTGCATGACAGATCTTCAGTTTACTCACATTAATGTGAGAGACACATAAAAATGATATCCATGCTTAAAATCACTTAGAAGCAGTCTGAAAGACCCCACAGTTGCAAGTGATACTGCAGTACTTAGCTAATACTCATGTTTCGATGGCTTTGCCTTCAAGATTCTTCCAGTGGTTCCTTTATGTTTTCTGGTATTTTGCCAAACACCTGTGAATCAGTGCACAACAAATATTCCTGCCATTTAATTTAGCCTTGCACAAAAAGGCTGTATTAGGCCTGATGCAGACCTAATCCCAAACCTCTAAAGAGGTTTAAGGCACTCTGGTTTCACCTAATCCCGAAACCTAAACCAGAATCATTGAAAACCTCCATAACACCACAGGAATGGGCAAATAAAGGGTTTCCACTATGAAATTATTAAAAGGACACAGTGTGTCTTTTGGATTTGAGACCTAAGGCTTTACCTAAGGAGCTTGGACTGTCCACAATAAAAGTGTTTATTTTGAAGATAGGAGGTTGAAAGGTTTATTTGACTAGAGGGCTGATTTCATTCCTCCCACCCAAAAAAAAAAAAAAAAAAAAAAAAAAAAAGGGGTGATCCCCTAAAAGAGTAAAAAATGGGAAAAGGGATGAACAAGTAAAAAGGAAGAGGCAGCCCAACAAAGCAGATGGCTCCCTGTGGGAAAGAGCAAGAGCACAGGTGCTGCTGTACAACTGGGCTGCTGGTCCCTGAAGTTCCCTGCAGCAAACACATAAGGAAAGAGTTATTGGTGATACAACAAACATATATTGCTGCTGTTTAAAAGGGAGAATCTGCTCTTTTGAGATCTTCCTGATGGGAGATAACATGTAAAAACGTGCACTGTAGTGGAACTTTCAATTACAAATTGCATTCAACTGTAATAAATTTGATCTTCCATTAATTCATGTTAAATTAATTAGATTCTGTCATTCCTGAATTCTGGTAACAACCTTATCTTGCCAAATAACTCATTATCTTTGTGTTGTGAAAAGGCTATTTCATTTTCAAGGCAACTGTAGGGAAAATTAGCTGTACTATATTCTAATAAACATTTTGCTCTAACAAATTAAGGACCTCAAAGTGTACTGCACATGTGGTTTTATTCTGCATAGTGTTTTATAGCAATGATCTGTTCTAAATATCTTGTTTCAAATCACTCCAGCAAAACACAGGGAAGTACAGGGTTGTATTTGTGCATTATTCAATACTGAAGGTATTTCTCTGTACTTAGGACATACCTAATGATGAGAGGCATTGACTACTGTTTTCATAACCTCTGAATGCCATTTAAGAGCCCTTTATAGGAAAGATTTAGGAATTAGTAAGATCTGATGAGGGGTTTGTTAAGTATATAAAAGCCCCAGATTTAGCTTCACAGACTCACAAAGTATCTCCATGTCCTTTTTTGTATCAATAGAAGCGGAGGAGCATCGCACTTATTTCAGGCATTGCACGACTCTAGGTGTAATTTAGCTTAGAAAGACGCTCTGACTTCGTGGGCAAAAATAGCAGAAAAACTGAAAAGTTTTCTGAGGTACCAGTCTTTTTAGCTGGAATTTTAGCAATACAGCCTTCTGAGAAGGAATGGAAATGACAAAACCTTCACCTCCTAGCCCGGTGACAGAAGAAAGTTTCTGCTTTATTTGCCTCCCTCCAGCTGGAGAGCAACAGGGGGTGCTTAAGGCGGGAGACTCTGCCTTTCTGCAGAGCTGCCAAGTGTCCGTGCCTGCTCCGAGCCTGTCTGGAGAGGGTTGATGGGTCCCTGACCAAGGCACTGCTCCCGCTCCCTCGCCGTCCCGGTGTCCGCGGGAGCCGCAGCGGGCAGAGGTGAGGGAGCGCGCACGCGCACCTTCCCGCTGCCCCCGTGACGTCACGAGCGGCCGGCGGGCATTAGGCTGGCGCTCGGCGTTCCTCTGCGTCTGCCTGGCTCCCGGGAGGCAGCTGCAGGGACAGCGGAAGAGCGCCGAATCATCGCTGCCACGCTTCCCACCCCGCCAGGCGGAGCGGCGCTCGGTGAGCTGACGGCGGGGAGGAGATGGTGGAGGGGGGGGGAGGGGGAACGGCCCCGCCGGCAGAGGGGACTCGCAGTGCTCGGGCCGCCCCTCTCACCAGCGCTGGGCCGCCTCTGGGCCGCCTCAGGCCCCGGGGCGGGGCGTGCGCCTGCGCGGGGCGTCGCCACGGCAACGGCGGAGCAACCGCCACTGGCCGCCGCGTGCGCGGCCTGCGGTAGAACCCGCGCGGGGCACGCGCCGGTGCGACCGTTATTCTCCTCACGTCTCCTCTGACGGGCGGCAGCGAGCGGGGCCGCTCTGACCGGCGGTGGCGCTTGGGTTGTCCCGTCCCGTCCCGGTTACCGGGACTGGAAGGGGTACTTGGGGTGCGACCTGGCCGGAGGAGCCCCTGGGCCGGGAAGACGCCACGGACGGGACCAGTGCTAGAGCGAGATGTAGCGTCTGTAGCTGATGTGAAGTCTCTCTCTGCCAGAGAAAAGTAATGTTTTGATTAGCTTCTGCATCGACTTAATTGCATTTAAGTTTGTCTCAGTCTTTGCCTCAGGGAGTTTCTCAGCAAGGTCTATTCTGGTAGCTGTAACACTAATGCCTCGTGCTTTGAGTTCAGAATACACCATATCAAGTGTTTCGTATCAGTGAGCCATAAATACCAAACCTAGTTGTTACGGATTTTACAATTATAATGTATTGCCTTTTACTACTCTTCCATAATAATCCCAGTGCTTATCTTTTAGGACCAATAGAAATGATTGGTTTTAAGGTAGTTAAAAGTAGGTGATAGTGAACAAGCTTATGTAAACACTGCAGATTAAGGTGAAGCTGGGAAATGCATCTACTGAATTTCGAACCCAATTCTGTACATGGACAGCACAGCCTCAAGTGGGTCAGTGCTTCCACTGTGCCTTCCCCCTGCCATCTGCAAAATTTTAATGGCAGTCCTCAGGAAGACCTGTTGATGAGTGATATTTTAAGTGTTTTAATATCCCTCAGTTGAAAGCATTTACAAAAGTAAAATATAGTAAAAGTATAGCATTCTACTATATCTACCATATAGTAATACAAAAACAGAGAATTTATCAACTTGGTAGAGCTCTGATCAGTCTGGTCTCATCTCGTAGCTGACCCTGCTTTGAGCTGGAGATGAGATTGCAGACCTCCTCAGGTCCTTTTCGTGCAGGGTTAGTCTGTAACTCTAGGATTAATACCCTGTCATTTCATATTGCAAACTTACGTTCGGGTGTAGCCTATGGAAATCTAAAAAACCTAACCTCAGTTCAACAGGTTGACTGCACGCTAGGATTTTACTATGATTACTGTAAGAAAACTGAGAAAATCTTGTCCGAATGGATTTTTAACTGAATGATCCATTGAAGAGGAAAGAAAAAGATCAACCGAAAGAAAAGCTCATCCGTCTTCCCATACACATAACCGGGGTGTGCAGCCTCTCGTTAATTGTGCGGCAGCGCTGCTGTTTTCGGGTAGCGGAGTTTATTTACTTGCTTCTGCTCCCTCTACTGGCAGCCTGATTCTGCAGCGGAGCTGCACGGTCAGCGAGTGCGTGAGGCATACCTAGGCTGTGTTACAGGTATTTTCAGCAGGGGAGCTTTGCTGGCTATGTAGCGTTTTATGAGCCTAGCTGGCATTCTGAAGATAATCGTGCAGTGTTTTGATGACATCTGCATGCTGATATCTGACATGTGGATTCTTCTGTTGTATAATTTTCTTCTCAATAGCTCTGGTTGCTTGAAATGAAGAAAATGCCTTATACAGCTCCTAAATGTGTCACTTTACAGGAGGAAATAACAGTGTCCAGATCCAATAGATTGATTTTGAAATGAACAAGATAAAAAACGGGCATGGTGTGTGCTCTGGCAAGAATAGATGTCAGAGCTGGTAAACTGTGTTTAAATTTTACTCTGGGAATTTGCTGGGAATCATTTTGAAGAGCACTTCTCCATGCTTTCTAGCACAGGCTTTTTGTGCCTTGTCATTCTTCCCAAGTCCCTTCCACCAAGTGCCAGTTATAGCAGCATTTTTGTGAGGCTTTTAGAGGGGGCTTTGTGACTACAAAGTGTCTCATTAATTTGTTGTGTCTGTGTAAGTTATACGGAATATAGAGAATGTTTTCTTTTTAACTAAATTACTACATTTTAAAGAAACTACTGGAGTAACTTTTTGGTTTTTAATCATTGCTATTATTGATTTGCAGGTAAACTAGTTTTTTCTTGTTATAAAAATATACTTGTGATCAGGAAATCTGTGTTCTGGCTTGGATGTCTTATTATCAGTTATGAAGCTTCTGCAGATGGAAATTATGTTGGTGCATGCACTGGAATAGGTGCCAGTTTCTAGTATCAGATAAATAGTCTGCATGTGGTTATTTGGTGTAAAGACTTATAAATAAGTATTAGAATTACAATATTAGAATTGTAACATATTAGGGAGCAGATATGTTGACTGAACACATTGTGTCTTTTCTGCCACGTTGACCATTTTAGAATACCCTGAGTTTCTTCGTGCAAAAAACTACTGACCCATGTATGTTCTTCCATTCTAAAGAGATGATTTTTTTGGCTCTGTATCATCCAGTACATTGGGTTATCATACATTTTGTGTTTTAATACCTTTTCTTTTTAATTTGAGCACTATTTTTCTGCAAGATCAGTCATAACAGCATACAATTTCATTGGAACAGTAGGAACTGTAAACCAGTCATCACTAATTAACTAATACGGGTGATTTAATGCTGAAGACTGGTTTTCTGAAATTACATTCCATTACATGCACTGTCTTCACTGGGGGAAATTGCTACAATGGTCACTTTTCTGAAATAAATTCCTTGTCATAGCTGTGTTGGATTCTAAATGTAGTAATGATAAAAAAAAAAGGTTGAATGATCCTTTTTGGACACCTCTTTTGTAATGCATACCTTTGTACCCCCTTGAAACCTCAGCACAGTATTGCATGTTTGCTTATGTCTTTATAAAGAAAAAAAAAGTTAATCTTAGAAGCAGTAATAGTGTAATAGACTCCCAAAGAAGTCTGTGGATAGATTTATGCTTTATTTTTAAGAACACAGTTTGACTGCACTTAAATATATACTTGGAAGTTCAAATGAAGGGTTTCAAATTAGTAACAGCTTGAAAAATACTTCAGCTACTTGTTGCTTTTTTCTTTGTTGTTATTTTTTTCCAAACTGTTGATCTCAGTGGAGTGGTAAAAGCAATCACAAAGTAATGAGATAAATCTACAAAAGCACTACACAATTTTTGCCCAAGCACGACAGCTTCCTTTTGAGCTCTATGCTTGCACAGTTGTATGATAAAAAGTGGATTTTTTGCTGCTCATAAGCAATAAAAATAATTTCACAACTAGAAGGAATGTGCTTCCTATGGTACATTTTAATTATATGCAGCTAATGATGGTATAGCTCATAATTTCAAAAATTGTTTCGATAAGCATTCGAAGGCTTAGGGTAAATGCTTATATGTCATAAGATAATTTGGAAGAACTGGAACTTTGAGACCTGTCAGGTTTGCCATGTTGAAAAAAAAGTGATTCATAAAGCAATAGGTTCTAGTTACCAAGAGTAGATTGTAGAGCATGATTAGGCTTCAAATATTAGAGTCACTAGATTTATTTTAAAAAAGAGGTATTACTGGATGTAATTTAAAAAGACGTATATTATTAACCTTGAAAGTTTCCAGAACACTGAGCTACAGAATCCAGGCTATGTCGTGACTTAGAAGCATTTAAAATATGATCAATCATTTGTCAACAGTGAAAGTTGTAAGGGAAAACACCTTTTCTATAAATGGATTTACCAGCACAGATCTTTGGAATTGTAACATCATACCGTAAACAAATTAGGAGTCTAAGGGCAAAAATCTTTTAGTCAGCAAATTTTCTCTTTCATGAATTATTTTGAAAGGTCAGAAGGTGGCCATTACAGTAAAAAAATAGTAATTTTTACAGGAAAACCTTCCCAGATGAGATACAACCCTGTCCTAGACCTCTGTGCTTGCATCCTAAGTTTCCCAGAGCTGCTTGGTGACTGTTGGGTATGAGGTAAAGCTGAGCAAGAACTATTTGGAAAGAAACATAGAGTAGAATTGTGTCTTTTGGTTTTTTTACGTATTCCGTAATTGTTCAGTCAAAGCTAAATTTCTTTGAAGCAGAATTCTTCCCTCCCCTAAACCAAAACATACCATTTAGGAACTTAGGGCAGACTTTTCACACTCAGACAGCTGGAGCAGCTGTAGAGTCCCCACTGAAATGAAAATGCTACAATTCAAGATTTAGAAAGGTAAAAAGTGTGACCAGAGCATTAAATAGAAGGGCCATATGATACCAAAATTAAGCTCTGTGTTTATTATAAAGAAAATCCTAGTTGTAGAAGGGAAAAAAATGAACTTGTTCCACCACTTTCTTTTTTCCTCGGGAGAAAAAACAGAATATATCCTAGGTAATAAATCTGTTTTATAGCCCACATGAGAAAGGGTGGAGAAACTCCCATTATTTTCTTCCCAGAAATTGAAATGCACATGAGCTAACATGGGAGACACTGGGATTTTCATCCAGCAAATGCACAGCTGGCTTCTGCTTTTATTATTTTTCTAAGCCTAATAATTTTTCATTTGATTAGCTGGTGGCTGACAAAACTATCACTTGCTCAGTGTTTTGTATATTTAGTAGAGTAGGTGTGATGCGAAAAATATATTGTAATACATACTCAGAAGCATAGTTCAACTTGTTCTCTTGATATGAAATTTCTAATCACCTCTCCTTAAAATGCAAGTTTCATCAGGATTCGAGTTTGAATATCAAAAAAATAACTACTTGAGAACTGGAAACAGGAGAATTGCATAAGCATTTGATGATTTATTTTTTTTAGATTCACATAGAATTTTCTTGATGCTCTACAAATAAATTGTCAGGAATCAGTTGGCAGTCTACAGTGCCAATTTTGCCTTGAGAAAGTGATGAGACTACTTGAGGGAAAAAAGTCCTAGTTAGTGTTTAGGAGGTGCAAGAAGCACAGCTGCAAGCCAGATATATCAAGGATTTTAAGTGTGCACAGGGTGAGCTGTGGAGAAGACCCATGAACATTCTTAATGTAGAAAAAAGAAGCAATACACACCACAGACCCACCCAGAACAATGAGACTAAGTGATAAATTGAGCACAGACCTGAGTGTGGAGGAACAGGAGCCATCTAGGAATGAGGCTGCTCAGCCCCATGTCTGTTAAGAGCTGTGTCTGTGCAAACCTCTGTAAAGCCTAGGACTGTCAGTTTGAAATCTGGAGAGATAATGGCCCATCAAAAAACCTCTTCTTGTGCCTCCTGCAGAATAAAGAAAATGTATTAAAGAACCCAGTGTTCTGGTCTGCTTTGCATTGACCATTAATACCAGAGAAAAAGCAGACTGATTTTTCTATATTGATCCTCCTGGTGTTTAAAGTGCTGAGCTATGCTGGTATCTTTGCTGTTCTGGGCAAAGCGATGCTCATACCTTGGCTAAGTAATCAGGAGAGGATGAAGAATGCAGTTTTATCCCAAATTGGTGGCTTTGTGTTATTGAAGTGTTCAGTGTGTTCCTAATTGTTATTTTCAAAAATTCCAAAACAACTTGACATGTTCTGAGAGTTGGAGAGGATGTGGGCTATCTGCTTCCACTTGAATAGTGTGTGATGTCTTCTTTGGTTTTAATTTGTAATCAGTTGTAAGTGGTGGATGTTCAAAACCATGTATGAAATTTTTATGTGAAATGACCTTGACCTATGGGCTCATTACAAAGCCAAACCTCTACTAATTTGAGGTCAGTTATATATCTTTTTATACAGTGCATGTCTGGGGAAAAAATGATTTTGTAAAGATTAGTAGAATCTATGTACTTTGTAGGTATATTCTGACCTGGCTCGAGTGCATCCACTAAATAATTGTTGACAAGTTTGAGCTATGTGAGTAGGTTATGACTTTGCTAAATGCCATGAGCCAGTATTTTTTCATGGGTAAGGAAAATTACCTTAATGGAAAAATATGAGACTACTGAAGTGGCAGTAGATCGCCATGGGAGCTCTCTTTTTGTTTGTATCTCTCCAAGAGACTTCATGTCTGCTGAGGATCACAATACTTGATGTATGGGACTGCTGCTTGGGTCATGGAAGTGTATGAGCCTGGTTTCTAGTGGGTTTTGCCCAGTGCAAAGGCCCATGTAGCAGTCCCTCCAGAGGGACAATCAGTGCAGCCAGCTACACTGTCTGCCCCTTTTTCCTCAATTTGCCTTGTTCAGTTCTACACTTCTGGCCTGCCATTATTTAGCTATTTGCTGTGACAGATTTTTTGTTCTGCAATGGGCCTTCTAGACCTTCTGAACCTCTAGTTTTTATTCTTGCACCTGTGTTAGACCCTTTGATTCTTTCGTCCTCTAAAGTGTGAGATGATGCCACGTTGGATCCCAGCTGGGTGAACATGTTACTGTGTGACTGGAGGAAATAAGTTCCTGGCATGCAGCTGGGGACTCTACTGGTTAACAGAAGCTCTTGGAGCAGAAGTGATTTGCTGTGGGAACACAGTTCTGCTGCAGTGCAGCACCCTGCCTTCCTCTTGCATTCTGATCCCTTGTCCCAGGCACAGAGTGCTCTCTAACTAATTTGCAGCAGGCTGCAGAAAGAGAGTGTCCACAGTGCTGTGCCACATGGACAGGTGATACAGAGGCATAAAGCAACCACTCTATCCTGGTACTGTGTGCTCTTTGTGTAAGATTTACCAGGTCTGCTGTTGATAAGTTTGACCTTACTGAACAAGTCTCTTAAATTTGTGAGTTAATTGGGAACATGTGAAACATTCTGGACTCCTTGATTTTATATTTTTTGTTTTTGTTGTGTGCTTAGAGACCCCAACCTTTCATTTCAACAATTGAGGGTGTTGGTTACTTCCTCCTGTGTTTGTGTAAGAAAAGTTTTTTATAGTCCGTTTTTCCAGTTGGTGTGTGTACTTCCTCCACTGCAGTTTGACACATCACTCTTCCTACTCCCTCCCATCCACTGAAGCTAATGGAAGACCTTTTGCTTTTTTTTATATATACAATAGAAATGGAGCTGTGGGGTTGGGACTGGTCATTATTCCTGCTTCAAAATGTGTTCTTCAAGAAGTTGTGTTTTGTTCTTGGTGAAGGATAAGCATGTAAGGAAGCAAAGAATAATTTTCCATATGCGGTTTACAGGACATGTAGTTTGAACTGGACATTTCCAGATCAGTTTTTGTTTAATTGAAAATCTACCTAGAAGAAAAAAAAAATTTCAGAAACATGAACAGAGGTGTTCTGCATTCTGTTTTTCACAAATGCAAAGCATATTTTGGTGTCATCCATGCCAGCTTCTGCAGGGATCACAGCTGAGCTGAAGTCTTCTAGCTCTACGTCTGCCCAGTATTTTGCCCTGAACAGATGAGTCTGGCACACCGACAGTGCCTGGGCCTGGTGAATTTGGAGCTATGATGGAGGCTTAAAGCCTTAAAGCAACATCACTTACACCAAGAAGGAAGGAAGGTGGCCTGGCCACTTCCCCTTCATTGGCTGACAGAGGTATCCTTGTTTAGGACAGCAGGCACTGCATCCTGTTTAAGGGCAGTACAGCATCTGGTTTACCATGGCTTTGCTCCTTCTTGCTGGTTGTTTTTATCACTATTTGCCAAAAAATAGCATAAGTAATATTTAATATTGCAGTCTTTTTTTCTCACTGTGTGACATAGTTTATGAGAATATCTGCTGGGAATATCCTTGAGTTCCTATGTTTTGGATTATATTTCTTAGTAAGGGTTATGTTTTGAAACTAATTTTTGAAATTGAAATTATTTTTATCCAATTAAAATTATTATTAATGCAGTCTTGCAAGCTTGTCCAGCATTAATGAACAGAGCTCTAGTCTTTCAGTATGGGAAGACATAGCCACTGTGGACTGAACTGTCTTACAGCTTCAGATCTTTAATATTTTTTGACTCTACATAAGCCTTTGTTTTTCTCGGGTTACTAGTTTTACAGTGACATGATAGCTCTAACCCACTCACTCTTCTCTTTCCCTTTATACTATTTCCTCCATAAGCTTGCAGCAAAAGAAGTAGATTTGAAGGATGCGTAACTTAACTGAAACACTGGGCCCGAAAAGCCTTGCATTTAAAGCTTGTCTCACCGTGGGATGTCTAAGAGCCTGTCAGGTCATTTTTAATCTCCTTTTTATTCTGTGATTACTCTGTGAAAATAACAGTTTAGACGCACTTGCTTATTTTATTGCTCCACTGCTAAATAATTGAAATTGGCACTTAGTATTTAATGATAGTGATCTTATACTATAAATTTTGTGTAGTGTCTGATGGTGTAATTGGGCATTTTTATAATAACAGCCTATTTTTTAAAATATGGGGGAAATCTCTGAAATTTGTGGCTTCATGCTTGTGCCCATTAAATATGGTTATCATTATCCAGTGACGACATGTTCTTCCTAAATAGGATTCTCTTTCATGCTGATGCTATCTCCATGCTAGATTATTCCTGTCCCTAGTAGCACCTCAGGGCAGAAATGGGAAGTAAATGTGTCCCATATGGCTGATTTAGGCAGTATTTTTTTGTTGTGGGGAGATGGGAGAGACGATGGGGTGGAGATGATGGGGTCTTTGTGCCTGATCCTTCCCTCACTGTCACGTAAGTAGGGCAAGCAGAAGGGGAGGAGAGCCATAGCTTTTTATACTACAAAGCTAGTTAGGAGGAACATGAGAGTACATTACATTCAGGATGGGATGGAATTATTTGTTCTCCCATGTGAGAGGAAGGGAGCCAGGGAGGAACTGTGACTCTGAGTCACCCGTTCTTCCTGGAGCACCTTCTGGGGTGGTGCTGCTACATGCAGCCCAATACAAGACTGAGCCTGAAGGCTCGAACTAGCTGATTGCAAATATTTTACAGAAGTCTTATTTTCTGGTAATTACTTTAATATGATTCAGTGTTTTTTCTTTTGTCTGATCTTGTTGATGAGACTTTATGCCCAATCCTTCCCCTGCTGTCTTGGGAGCAAGGCAAGCATTCCCATACCATCTGTACCATTCCTGCTGTTTCACCTTTTGGTTTCAGTGGCTATGTGTATGTGCAATTTGAAGTGTTGTTGCTGTTTAATACATGAAATGAGTGTGTTATAGCAGAAAAATGGCTGATCCTGGGCTGGTTCTTGTGAAGCCATTGAGAAATTACTAAGCTGATTTGGGTAGTGGGGGCAGAGCAGTTTGCAGGTCTGGGGTCTGGGTTCTGTTTGCCAGTTCACATTATGAGTGAGTCCTGAAATTACAGCACCAGTGGAAACCTGGAACTTTGCTTCTGAGGCAAGTGTTGTGTATGAACCAAGCTGAAAGCATCCAGTGGTCAACAGATCTATAGAAGAATAGCTAGGATTTAGGTTCCAGTGGGTCACCAGCAGTATTTACTGAAGACTAATAATAACAATGAACAGACTCATTCCATTCCCAAATCTCTAGGGTTTTAAAAAACCAGCAGAACCAGCAAAATACCTAAAGCCCAGCTGCTGAAATCCAGCCAAGTTTTGTAAAGATTACAATGGTAGCTTAAATTAAGTATAAATTGTGCACTCTAAATGTGCAATTTATTTAAAAGGAGTTATTTTGCCAAACCATAAATGTACCAATAACTAAACCAAGAAATAACAGATTAAGAAATCTAAGTTTTTAAAGTTTAGAGAAAACCTTTCAGATATTTTTAATGCTTTTGTTTAACCACGTGATTCATATTTTTTCCTAGCTAGACCTAATTCATACGTGCATAACTTTAAAGCAGGCTGTACACTTCTCATAAGCAAATGACCAGTCTGTGTTACCACATTTGTTCAACACTGGTGTGAAAAAGGTGTAAAGTACAACTCACTTGCATAATCTGTTGCGTATATTATAAAAAAGCATCTCACATTATGCCTACAAGAAATACATGAGTGCTCATAATTCATATTATCCCATAAAATTTAGAAGAGCATTCAGAGACTGCAGATGAAGATAATTTATGTATAAAACCTCATCCATGAAGAATTTATTGCCATAGCAGGTATAATATACTTTGGCACAGACTTCTTCCCTGAAACTAGTACTTGCAGACTTGAAAAAGGAGCATACCAAAGACCTTGCAAGTTAAACTATAGTCTGGTTTTTATACAAATCACATATGACTTTTGTGTTTGAGAGAGCTAAACCCAGTTGCCAAGTTAATGTTCCATGGCTGTTACAGATGTATATGAACATCTTCACTATGTGAATATTCTCTTTAAATTCAGTACTAGTTTAGTGGTGTGAGCTTTGTGTAATTAATGTAAGTATTTTGAACCTTAGTGGGAACTGAGGAAACTGCAGAAGTACATTTATATAAAATGTTCTAATGTGTAGTAGCTAAAAATGAATACTCTGCTTTGCAGAGATAGTTTGCTAGCACTGTCACAAATCCAGGTCTCATTTCCTCCTGCTAGGCTGCATTGGGAACATGGGGCCTCATCTTCCTCTTAGCACTTGGGCAAAACTGCCAGATAAAGGTCATGGGATCCATCCATCTCATTGCCATTTTTAGACAGAGACATTTCTGGGTGACCACTGGCAGATGTGGCTTGTGTGTCCTCATAGGTTCTTGCTGGTAGACTTGGGCACGTGGTGGCAGAAGCAAGGCTGAGGCAGGGCTATGGTAACATTGCAGTGATGCACATTTCAGTGCTGTCTCCTCAGTGCTGGGGTGGCTCATGCATCTGGAACAAAGATATGTTTCCTTCTGTTTCTTCTGCTGGGATCTGATTTCTCTTCTCTTACATTGTGCACATGTGGTTTTATAATCATTGCCTATTTTTCACCCAAATACTTTCACTTCCATGAAAGTTAATGAGATGAAATGAAAAATCAAGGGGAAAAGGCAACCTGTTGCTACTCTGATATTTCTATGTAGTACAAAGTAACCTTAAAATAGGGAAGGATCTGTTTTACTGCAAAATAGCCCACTTAAATGACTGTAGTTGAAAATGGAAAGAAACAGCTGCTAACAGATGTATTAAAAGGGATTTTGGCCCAAGTTTACTGGAGAAGCTACAGAGCTGTAAAAATGGACCAAAGCTCTCAAGAATTGATGTCAAGTGAATTGAACCTTTAAAATGCTTTTCTAAAGGATACATGGTGGTATAGGAAAGCAGTCTGATAAGCTTGGAGGGACAGAGAATACAACACTGTCAGTTCCTCTGGGATTTTAATTAGTCATTCCAGGAAGTCTAGGTGTTTCAGGAAGTGCTATTCAAATACTGTGCTATTTCTTACGGATGTAGATCCTTGATCAGTATACTTGCACTTGGCCCTTTCTTTCTTGGCTTGCCATGCAGCAGGAATCCTAAACTGTTGAGAGCAAAAATAACTTCCTTTTTCAGGTGTTTTAGCTGGAATTATATCTATTGCAGAAAAAGTGACGTGATTTTTGAGGCCAGTGAATATTTATCTCATTGAGGATGTCATTTTGCTACTAAGGAAAATCTCAATGGACTTACAGCTGGAGTGCTATGTTCAGTTCTTTGCTCTTCCAGGTGAATTTCATGGAGGTAGAGATGGTGCAGAAAATGGCAACTGCAACAGTAGGGGGAAGTGGAACAACTGTCATATAAGGAGAGATTGAACAGGTTGGTACTTTTTAGTTTAGAGAAAGACAGGTATTTATCACTGGGACTTAAAAAATCATGAAAGTGATTAAAAAGCTGAATGTGAAATTGTTGCCCTCCAAATCCCACAATGCAAGAACTAGAGGGCAGGCACTGAAGCTAATAGGAGATCAGGATTAACACAAATAAAAGGAAGAACTTTTTCTCAGAGGTCAGATATTTTTTTTTCCATAGAAGGTAGTGAAGGGCATAGTACCAGCAGACTTATAAGAGATTAGACAATTTCATAAGTGTTAGGACTACAAATGGACAGTGAAGTTATGTGCCCTGTAACATTAATTGTGCATGGAGGAGTGTGAGGGGGAATGGACTGCAAAAGTAGTCAGGCTTCTGTCTTTTGCCCAATTGTTACCTCTAAATAACAGACCACTGTTGAAAATAAAATACTAGGCTGCATGGACCAGCTGTCTGACTCTGTAGGATATTTTTTTCTGCACTACTAGAACCATGCAATGTTTTCCTTTGAAAAGTTCTTATTGTTAGTACACTGAATTCTCATAAGGCTAATCAAGAAAAAAGTGTGTTGATGCCTGAAATATTAATGTGTTTTTTAAAGTCTGATCCATTGATAGTCAAATGTCTGCCTGTTATTGTGCATGTTACTAACATGGCATTTATTTGGAAAATGTACAGCTTGGAAAATGAATTTTAAGCTTGTATGTTTATTTTCATTGGCAGTGGATTTTAGTTATCTGAAGTGAAATGCCATCCAGGTGCAGTGAAGCTGTATGGTGCCATGAGTACTCTAGCAGGAAGGTATGCACAACAAGTATGCAGGAAGCTGAATCAGAGTAGTTTCTTCATGCTCCAATACTGTGTGCTACTGAGATGTCTTTGTGTTAGTTCCAAGTAGGCCAAGTTGAGAGAAAGAGACAGAAGAGGGACTTTGGGCCAAGCACATCCACAGGTCAGGGGCCCAGTAGCTGGGACATGGTTGCTGGAACGTAGTGACACCCCAGAGCTGCAGTGACATCCCTGCTGGTTGGGGCATCCCATCCACACTGTCCAGTGCCTGCCCAAACTGCTTATTGCTTTGTCAAACCCTAAATATTTAGACTACTGCTTCTTATATAGTAGCTAGCTCTTTTATTATTTATATATATTTTTTTTAATTATTTAGATATTTTGTTTTCAATATCTGTAGCATTTAGAGGAGGCCTGCAAAGAAAAGAAAATTGCTAATTTGCTTTAATATAGGACACAGAAAAGTTCTTTAAAATGTTTTGTTCTTTAAAGTGAGTTGGATTTTTTTTGTTTTGCTTTTGTAAAAAAAAAAAAATATTTTGTATGCTTTATTTATTGAGACATTAAACCTATCCACAAATCATTCTCTGCTTTAATTAGTGGATGAGGGCTTTGTTCATGTGGAGATTTTGATTGTTTATGTACCTCCTCTGCTCTGGACATAAGCTTTTGTTATAGATACTTACACAATCCATAAACTACCAGTGCAGCTCAGGTAGGCTCATTGTGTCTGAGTAGTCTGATACTGCTCTGCTGTTGATGAGAAATCCAGCATAAGCAAATTCTCAGTAGTGGTCTCAGATGTGCTATTGGGGAATATATTTGGCTTTTAATCAAAAGAAATGGAATGTTTGGTTCTTAAGAGAATCTTTTTTTTTGCCCCTTGTTTCCCCCCTTGTTTCCTCCCCCCCTCATTAAGTAAATGTTAACACAAATAAGGAGTTTAAAACTGACTAAAGCCTCTGCAAAACGAGCTTTGGTTCCGTGAGAGTTTCAATGTTATCATCCTTTTTGTTTTCCAATTTTTTTGAGGAAGTACTTAACTATAGGGCAAAAATAAACAAACCTTTTAAATTTTCTTCATGCTTAAATACTTTTAGGCATATTTTTAGTTACTATTTACTTCTTGCAAATTTATCTTGGTCTGAAAAAGAGTTTCAGTTGTATTGTTTTCTTAACAAAGGTTTGACCCTCATCTTCATAGACACTTTTTTTTTTGCTATTTTTCATATCAGCATTTAGTTCAAAGGAGCACTTCTGGGCACGCAGGCAAAACCCCAGCTCTATTGTATAGAACAGAGATGTGTGTTTTATATCACAGGAGTTTAGAGAACAATGCAAAGGTCAATTGTGTTGCTTGCTCTCCTGTCACATGATGTGGGTGTGTGTATGAATGCATCCCTGGAATTCCACTGTGGGATCTGCATCTTTGAAGCTGATGCTAAAATTACTGCTGAGGCTCTTCCAAAGGCGGATACTGATAGAAGATTCAATGAAATCGAAGGTCGCCAGTCTGGTAGGTGTTGAAAGATACCTGGCTATGATACTATTTCTGATTTAATAATGCGAATGGGAGGCTAGCCCTTTGTAATAATTAGGACTAATTACTGAAGAGGTGTTGACAGATGGGCTAAGAGGAAACAAACTGCCTTTATCCAGTGGCTTAGAGTCAGATTACTAGTCTTGTGTTATCTGTTTCTCAGAAAGTAGAAGCTTCAATCATTCACTAAGTCTTCAAAGGGGAAAGGGATCCTAACAATATACAGGATTTGGGATGAGGCTATGAAATACGTCTTTGACTCAAAATGGCTAAATTAATCTCCTTTCCGTAAATTATCATACTTTTAAAGTTTGAGTTACAGATGGAGAATCTGATTGTAGTACTGAAAAATACATGAAATCAATATTGATGGCTGTCCTGTCATTATTCGTGGTTGCTGCTCTTGCTCATGGATTAGTATAAACTCAGTTCCTTGCTATTATATTAATATGAATTCTGTGATTCCCTCTTATGCCATGCTTGGTATCTACCTGAAATGGAGACAAGTGTAAATGTTTAGTACACTCTTTATGTTCAGTGTTTGTTTTGTGCAGATGTCATCTATTTAAAAAGCAGAAAATGTATCTGACAAACTTAATTACAGTTATTTACCTTTTTAGGAGACAAGATCATGCATATTTTAGGGGAAAAAAATGACAATATCATTGTGTTTACTGAGAAATTACTTATTGATGTAGGATTTCTTTAAGAAGTATTCTCTCCTTTTGGGTACAGTGTCCATCCAGTACATCTGGATGAAGTAAGCAGATACAATTGTCCAATGTGAATGGAGTTAGCAAAGATATTCAGAGGTTAATGAATGAGGACTCGCTGGGACTTACTTTAGGCAAATGATTTGGAAGTCTAGCAACCCTCCATCTTCTCAAATGACTGCTTTTAAGTGCATTTCTTCCCACCCTCCACCATATATGGGTCCTGTTTTTCTGAACATGAGATAAATATGGTTGCATTTAGTAGTATGTGTAAGAAGAGGTAGCTATCAATTATTTATTTACTCTTTAACAAAAGAAGCCTTTTAATTAGTGTTTAAATATTTATAACAGTTTTATTGTGGTTTAAAATTGGTTATACTTTGATCTAGATTCTCTGGTTTGAGATAATAGGGCTGGTAAAAGTTTTCCTAATGAATTTGGTCAGAACATGACAGAATCTGATTATATGGTGAAAGATTGACACTTCAGTTCCTGCCAGCATAAAAGTGTGGTACAATAGGGGGCTGTTCAGCACACATTCAAAGGCTGGGAGTTCAAGTTCAGGTACTACAGAATTGTTCAATTTTTCAAATTAAGGTGGTGAAACAGCTTTGTGTTTTTCACTATGTTTTTGTTAAGGAACAGTTTATGCTGGATGAGAGGAGTGAAGCTTGAAGTTACACATGTACACTGTGTAACTCTATTCTGTAACTTCGGTTTTATTGCTCTGTTTGCTAAATAGTAGTTAGCATAACTTCTTAAAACACAGAAACTATCTGATCAAAGCATTGTAGACAGAAAACAGTTCTAGAAACTGCAAAGTAAGCATCAGCAGTATTCAACCACTCTTAAATGAGGTACCAGCTTTTTTTTAGTATTCCTCAAATATTAACTGTTTAATGTATGATTACTTTGATTTCAGAGCCTTGGAGATGAGCATATTTAACTAATGCATCCTAATGCTTATGCAAGGTGGATATAGACTTAGGTGATCAAACTGGCATGAAAGAACAACTGTGGGTTTGTATCTTAAGTGTAAGCTTAGTCTAGACTGTTAAAATAAACTTTTTAAAAATTTATTTGATATCCAGGTAATATGTGCCTTGTAAATGTCATTCCTGTTTGCAGTGGAATTATAGTGATCATTATTAGATTTCTTGGACTAATTTGCTCTCCAGTAGCTTGGCTTATCCAAATACACTGTGTTGCATGGGAATCCTAATAGACAAGTGACACATAATATTAGTAACTGAATTTGTGGGATATTTCATAGTATGAAAATACTACATAATCTGTGACTGTGACTCAGATTTAAAAGGTATGTACATTACACTAAGTCTTTTTTTAAAATACTGAAGGGTTATTTTGAGAAAGTAAAATATATACACTAAATGGCATGTTCTTTACTGAATGCAATTGCTACTAACTTTGAGAGTTCGCCACAATAAGAATTTAAAGTTTTAGCCAAATAATTTGATGCAGACTAAAGTACTTCCCACATTGCTTTGTTTCATAGAATACTGTGAGGCATGTGAGTCTCACTGGCTGTGAGTAGGAACTGTGTCTGGAGTCAGCGAGTGGGGTCCTAACCCCAATTTTTGTGACAGTGCCACTTTGGCAGGTCACTTAATGTCTCTGCCTCAGTTTCTTCATCAGCAGGGAATGACCCATAATAATGCTTGCCTCAGAGCCGTGCTGTAGTTTACACAGTAGCACACACCTCTCCAAGAGAGATTGCTTTAGGAAATAGCAGTGTAGTGAATTAATCCTGCAAACCCTTCTCTGTCTGATCAGTCTCACCAGTATCACCTAGCAGTTTGGGTGGGTGTAGATCAGATCCAAAATCTGGAATTTGAAGCATGAGCTGGGCTGGGCACAAATAGGAATTATCTTTGCTTATTTAATATTCCTTGTAAGTTTACATCAGCTTATCCTTTTTGCAGTTTCAAAGTGTATTTGTTAACTGCTATGAAACAAATATTGAGAATATAAATGTGGCAGGTAGGAAATGGGTACAATACACTGATTTAAATGCATCTGCCACTATGGCAGTGTTGGTACTTATCCTGCTCAGTTACATGCATGATTTTTTTTTTTCCTCTTTCGACAAGTATGCATTTTTTTAATGTATTTTGCACTTTTCTGTTTAATTCTATGAATGTAAACTGCATTATTAAAGTAAAAGGAAATATTTTGGAAAGCACTGTTAGAGCTCAAATTGAAGTACATTTTAATTTAATTGTCTGCCTCTGCAAGGCATCTCACTTTTGGTAAAGTGTGTACAATAGGGGGTTATTTCATAAGCAGAACAAAGTATACAGCCAGGAATGTGAGCAGAACTTTCAGAAGTACATGAAAAGTAGATTGCTTCATCAGGTCTTCATAAGAGTCACTGCTCAGTCTTTCCTACCACCAAATGTGTAAGAAGTGTGAATTTCAGGGGTGTTTGTACTCAGAGAAAGTTGAGGATTTCTGACTGTAAATGACAGTAATTTTTACTTCAAGTATGGCCAAAACGAAATAAACCACAACACAACTATTCCTGTGTGTAATAAAATATTTGTGTGTATTTCTTATATTGGATTTTAATCCAAATATAATATTCCTAGAGAAGAAAATAACTATATACTTTTGTTTTAGTTGGATCTAAGATAACTTGATGCAAAATTAAAATGCAGTGTCTTGTAAAACTTGCTAAAATTAATGTAATTCAAGATAAGAATGCATAAAGGGTTCAGTCTCTTTTTCCCCTGTTGTTGACTGTATCAGGCCATATCCTGAGCAGAGCTCAGTGTCAATGGAAAGAACTCTGTTTGCTGCAGCTCTGGAAGACATTGTTCCATACATCGGGAATCAATTGATAAGTCATTGTCTGATGAATTTTAAAAGTATGAGTTAATTTCCTATAGGTTACATTTTTATTATGTAATATCATGTTACATACACATTTCCTTAATATTAAAAACTCTTAAGTTTTATCTCACGCTTTGAAGAGAAAAATATAGAAGACAAAATGTCATCTGATTAGTGCTGTATTTCATGTTCCTATGCCCTGTGGGAGGAAAAGAAAAGTAATAGAACAGACAAATAAATAAACGTGGTGTTGAAACTGGCATGACAGTTTCTGGTCTTGCACAACGGAACTGCAATCAATTTATTGTCTTCGTTGGTCAAATGCCAGAATAACAGTATAATATTATACAAGAGTAGATTAATTAAAGTATAATTAGAATGGAATAAATTAAATAATCATGAAAGTTTGTCATGGGAAAAATATGTGTTTAGAATTAATTAGTTTCCAAATAAAGTGATATTTTAATTGCTCCAAGTTACAGAATCCTAAATTGCAGACATATAATTTTGGCCCAAACAACTTCAGTTGCTGTAACAACTTGATAAATTTCTTCTCTGTCAATTCTTTTTAATAGTTTGTTACTAAACAAGATTATTGCAGGAAATGTCTGCTAAAATGTCTGTAAGATGTTTAATTAAGCCTTTGCTATCTGAGGACATTATTACCTCTTGGAACCAAAAGATTTGTAGCTGATGTGGCACTGTGCAGCACCCTAATTAAGGAGGATGGTCAGACAGAGCCCTGTGGCTGACAGATTGCTGCGCATGGCTGGGCTAGGGGCTACTCAAAACAATCTTTTGATGAGTCTTGGCTTATCAACTTTCTGTTAGATTACAATGATTTATCAAGGGTACAAACTTAAATTTATTTTAGGTCTGACAGTATGGTATAGAGCGACAGTTACATAAATACTTCTTTTCACTTACATTGTGCGTTTTCATATTCGTTAGTTTTTCCACAGTGATTAGGCATGTGTTGTCTTTTTTTTTTTTTGTTTTTAATTAATTTTATGGAGAGTGTGTTGCAGAGCTGAAATAGTATGGGCTTTTGTGCCTGTTTTATTTCTCCAAACAAGGCTGTCTGTAATTATATCGTCACACTTTACCAAGCAATTAATGGTTTCAGAAAGTGAAACATATGGGTGTCTTTTCCTTCATCTGCAAAACGAACCTGTTTATGAAACAATGGAATTTTGTCTATTTCAGCCGTATTTTAGATTCCCTTATTAAAAGCTAGCACAACGATGTGTGAGGCAGGGGCTCTTATGTTTTCAGACTCCATATTTTGGCATAAACGTATCCATGATATTTGGCTGTCTCCAAAATGTTTACTTCAGTAAGATTTGCAATGCCCAAAATGTTTAACTGTGTTAAAAAAGGTCAACCAGCTGATAGCTGAAGGTGAGTGTGTCAGAATGAAAGACTGAAAAAAAATTATCAGTCCGACACAGTGGGAGTATTAGAATGATTAATGTTTATGTTAATTTATGGCTTTTACATATTGATTAATAGCTTTTTGTTTCAGTGACCAAAATGTGTAAGTGGCAATGAGATCCATATGCTAACTTGGTGTCTTTCAAATAATTACAATCATTCTTAGTTTTGTTCCCATGCTGAATCTATGTTTTCATATAGAAAACAATTATTGTATAGTGACTTTTCTAAAAATTGCAGATGGAAGCGTTTAAAAGTGAACCTCAAGACACAAGCCTGGGTTTCAGTATTCCTGAGGTTACACACTTGACATTTATAGACGGTTTTCTTGCAAACTTCATTACTTTAAATTGTAATATATTGTGGTTTAGCCTCATTCAGTAAGGGGATGCTTAGCGACAAAAAAGGTGCTAAAACTGTGAGGAGACGTTGTCGGAGTGGAAATCATTATTAGTCTTTTTTTTTTCTGCTCCCATAAGATTTCTTGGCATATCACCAATTGCTGATAAGCAATTTTCTTTTCTATCTGTCCATTGAGTATTACAATTAAAATGTGGAAACTTCCATTATTCATTGTCTAAATGTTGTGTAATTTTGGGGAGCTCCTGAGAGAGGGTGAACAAAATTCCCTTATAGTCAGTGGAAAATGGGGATTCTCAGCACCTCTCTCAATGAGACTTTTGAAGTGTTTTTCTGAGCAGGCAGGCATTGTTAGTCATTAGAACTGACTTGGTGACTCTTCAGAATGAAAGCTCTGACAGCATTTATTGTTCCCAGCCTATAAAAGGAAGGACTCTTCTCAGTTGTAATGTTGGTTGTGTGGCAACAGGTTTATGATATCAGTTAATAAAAGACTGTATAGCTAGGTCATACAAATCATGGCATTCTCTTTGACATTGATGTCTCTAACTAGTGAGGATTGCAAGCAAGAGAATTCTATCTGCGTACAGTATCTGGATACTCTATTTTCCAGTCAGAGCACAAGCACACTGTTGAATGCTTCTAGTCCACCATTGGGACTTTTTCTTTATAAATTTATTTATTTGGATTTTTAGGTTTTGAAGGCATATAGAAAATAAAAGTATGCATCACTGTGCCTAATCCTTATTTTGGTAGTCATAGGTAGATAATAAGTAACCAATTTAAGAGACAGCATTTGGTTATTCCTCCTCCTGGAAATGAAGAGTGCTTTATCAGTACATTAACTTTTTAAATGAGAAATTTCTACGAATTCTAATTTCTGCTTGAAATCACTTTCTTGATTTAAAGATGTCTTCTAATTTCTGATTTCCACTTGAAAGAAATTATTTTTTAAATTATATTTAAAGAAATTCAGGAAGGATAGTACAGTTTATATCTTAGTTTAGCAGCACATATAGCAAAGAAAGCTTTAAACTGAAAGCTGCATTGTTAGTTGACCGAGGAAGGAATTTTCACATATTCTGAGGGTCTGACCTTTGCAACTATTTGTGTAGCACTCCCACATCTTGATCTGTGCAGGCACTTGGTATACAACTTCAGTTGCTAATACTGGTTTTACTTTTACTAGTGAATGTTTCTGTATTTGTACACCAGAGACAGCGTGTGTTTCAGGGACTGGGGTAAGAATGCAAAAAGCAAAGTTGCTGTCCCATTATTCCATAAATGTCTTCTATGTGCTAGCCCATTATGGGATACAAATGTAGTATTTCTCTATAATCAGCTATTTTCTCTATAAGTCAGCTATTTTTCACCTCAGATGCAAAGAGATTTCTTCAGATGATTGTCTTGCAACATTCTTTTTTATTGCCGATTTCCCTGTTTTAGTGTGGTCTGTAATTTTTTTTGTTTGTTTGTTTCACTTGCAAAATTAAAATCTGGGCTTAAAAATTTGCCACAACATGTCCGAAAAATTATGTGTTTACCAACCCCTGTACCCGTAACCTGTAAGAATTCACTTTCACAGTCAGACGGGATGAACTTTAACTCACTCAGCTTCTGCAGATTTCTCTGACATCTCTTGTAGCTATGTGTGGAAATAGGACTCACTAAATGGGTTCGTGTAGCCCTAAACTCTTGTTCTCTGCGTCCTAGAAGTGCCACATAACCAGGCAGCATTTTGTGTGTGCTAGGGGTGTCCCAAGATGTTTCTCAGTCCTGCTGTGTTCTGGCACTCTAATTCAGTGAGGTATATGGGGTGCTGTTGGGACCCTCCTGATCTGTGTTACTCAAGTAAGTCACACACCAGGCAGGCAGTAATTGGTGCAGCCGTGCTGTCAGGGGGTTTCTTGGGCAGGATAGTTTGTATTTCTCCACTATGAAACCCAGTTGTGTGCAGTGGGTTAGAGGCTGCATACATGGGAATATTGTGTTTGGAAAGCTCCTACTGCAAGGGCTGCTTGCTATGCTGTGATGCTGGAGATTGCAAATGTAACACAATACACAAAATTGTTTGCATTACAGTATTGGTTTGAGCGAGTCTTTTATTTCCACTTAGTTCCTCTGCAGTTACAGCTAGTGACCCACTTGGAAAACACACTCGTGCAGTAGAGCTGCACCATACATCGTGGCAGTGTCACAGATTTTGTGTGAGTGCAGGTAGGCACAGCAGTGCAGACTGAAACTGGGTTTTTGCATGAATGAAAAAGAAGTAACCTGGAAAAGAGGAAGAACAATAGATTTACATCTTAACTCGTACTTTACTCCGATTTTTCCTTTGGGAGGGTGGCACCTGGTAGAGTAGGAATTTTCAAAAAATAACAGGGATTTTCATGTATCTGTTTGTGAGCACACCTGGATGTGTTGAATATTTTGTAGTAGTAATTATGGCTGCACACCTGCTGGTTTCAATCCCAAATCAGTTTGCCAGACATGCCTAGAGAGATTTATTTCTCCTATACCTGAGAAAGCTCTTTTACCACTGAGTTTTTACTACTCTAAATAAGCCTAAAGAAAAAAAGAAGAGGATATTTTCTTGGCTTTGCTTGAGCCATTAGTATCTCAAACTGAACTGTGGAGTTTGTAGGGGGAGGAGGGTGTTTGGATGATATTTTAATAGCAATTTGTTTTTGCTTCAATGTGTGATAGAAATACAAGTGACAGGAGTGGGAACAGGAGAGTTGCTGAATTCTGCTGGAATTTTTCCTGTGGGAATCTGTTAATGTTTTTAATTCTCTGAGAGATTTTTCTAAGGTAATCCTTTTGACATTTACGTATTTTAAATGACTCTTATTAAATAAAAGCTTAACTTTTTTATATCAAATGCTGAAGTGTCTAGAATACTAGAATACCACTGCGTAGACTTTCAAATAGTTTGAAGTTTATTCTAATTGCAACCTAAGCAAAGTCAGATTTTTATGGAATATTAATAGTGAGTTGTTCTGTATAATAATGTAATTTTTAAAGACATTAAGTTGCTGTGGCATTTAGTAGAAGCATTTTTTTGAGAAAAAAAAATCTTTTTAATACCTAATGTATTGTACGTAATGTGTTGTGCATATACCCATTTTCTAATTGAAATGCTAATTTGAGCAACTGGGTTTTCCACTCTCCACTCATGTAGGAAACAGAATCTAAACAGGAGCCCAAGTGTTTGCAGTGTGCCCTGGGAAGAATACTTTGAGTTGTCTGTATCGTATCAGAGGGCAGCTCAGCCCCTGAGGGAGGATGCTCTTACCAGCACGGGGAAGGCTGGAAGAAATAAAAATTGGGACATCTTTTAATAAACAAGAGCGTGATGATGAGGTGTTGCATCTCTTACTGGTGATACCCTCTTGCAAACAAATAATGCCATAAGCAAAATGATTCATGTCTTTGAATGTGCTTTCATAGGAGGCAGGAGTCATAGCATGAGAATCTCAAGGACAAACATACAGTAAGATGCTTTTAAATGAACTTTCTTCAGTAGGTTGTTCTTTGCTTGTTCAAGCCCTTGAGCCAGATTTTGCTCTCAGACCAGCCTAAATACTAAGCAAATTCATTTAATTAAATTTGCTGCAGAAATCCCCAGTTAACAAGAACAGATTGGTTTCCCTGAGGCTAGATGGAGTTAACAAGAAAATAAATGTTGTGCTAATTAGAGAACTCATTTTCAGACACCTGGGGTGAAACTTTAAAAAGTCCTAGAGATTTAGGATGGAAAATTCATTTGAAAATGAGTCGTAGGCTTCCAAATCACTAATGCACTTTTGAAAAATTTACCCAGGGGCTTTAGCCATCACACAGTCATCATATTGTAACTGTCTGCTTAGCAAAGCATGGTATAACCATAATGTGTCAGTATTAGTATACCACAATGTATTTCATTGTCCCTGGAAGTAAAGATACTGAGGTACCTGGTGAGCTGAAGATAAGCTAACTTATTTTTTTTAAGAATGTTTATGTATCAACAGGAACAGATGGATGCTTTCTTGGAGTTGTTAAGGCACTAGTGTACAAAATTTCCATCTCTTTGTGACCTCATGGGATTTTCTGTTGATTTAGGTACCTGAGAATTTTTAATTAAATCTTGGCTTTAAGTGACTTGTCCAAACTCATGATGAAGAAGACAGCACAGATGGAATTTTATAGTTCAGCACTTGCTGGAAAAAATGAGACTCTTAATACTGTCACTCTGCCATTCATTCATAGGAAGTAATAAGGACTCATGTACCCAAGAATAAATGACATAGGTCTAATATGAAGCCCAAATGTCTAGATTCAGAAGGCTGATTAGCAAAAAACCACTCTATTTGTTTACAGCTTGAAAGTATGCTTTCAGTTGCCTTTTTTTTCCTGTAGCCAGTCTCAGGATTTTTCTGAAATACTGTCCTTGTAAAGACATGCATTAGTAGCGTCTGTTTCATGCCAGGTAAAACCCTTCCCACAGCCACGCACACACTTGCTGTCTGTCAGCAAAAACTTCTGTGTCAGTAATTAGAAAAATGCTATTAAAAACCTACCCTGTAATCCCAGATAGCCTCTGGGTTGACTCAGTTCTATTTTGTCTTCCTTGCTCAGTGCAGTAACCCAGGATTCTTCCACCACAAAGAGGGACCCAAGCAGCCTAGCTACTATTTTATTTACATGGTTCTAGGAAGTATCATTTGAGGACAACAGCAGATGGCTGTGGAGTCCTAAAGAGGTGACTGGTGACAAAACCCTTACCCTAACAGGTTTATAGCACAGGTGAACCATGTTAGAGGCACTTGGGAGCTGGATCTCACCATGGGGGTGAACCTGTACATCATGTAACCTGCACATCTGAAAATTTCCTTCAGCCTGTCATGACTCTAGATCATCAGACAACATCATAAAACATGAGTCAGGGCACTAAAACATGGAGGTTATCCACTGAGCTCATTATGTTCATACATAATTACACAGTGCCATTGAGGTAGAATTGCACATTATGCAGAAGAATCCTGTTTCATCACTAGTTCTAAAGTATAATTGTGTTTAATTACAACCTATAGATACCATGGTGATTACTGATCTATAAACACTCAGGGTAGACCTGCAAATGAGATGCAATAGCAAGGACATCCATTAATCATAGAATCATAGAATTAGCTGGGTTGGAAGGGACCTCAGAGATCATCAAGTCCAACCCTTGACCCACCGCTGCGGTTGCCAGCCCATGGCACTGAGTGCCACATCCAGCCTCTTTTTAAATATCTCCAGGGATGGAGAGTCCACTACCTCACTGGGCAGCCCATTCCAATGTCTGATCACCCTCTCTGTAAAGAAATTCTTTCTAATATCTAACCTAAACTTCCCCTGGCACAACTTAAGACCATGACCTCTTGTCTTGCTGAGAGTTGCCTGGGAAAAGAGACCAACCCCCCCGGCTCCAACCTCCTTTCAGGGAGTTGTAGAGAGTGATGAGGTCTCCTCTGAGCCTCCTCTTCTCCAGGCTGAACAGTCCCAGCTCCCTCAGCCTCTCTTCATAGGGTCTGTGCTCAAGTCCCTTCACCAGCCCAGTTGCCTCCTTTGGACCTGCTCTAGGACCTCAATCTCCTTCCTGAACTGAGGGGCCCAGAACTGGACACAGGACTTGAGCTGTGGCCTCACCAGCGCTGAGTACAGGGGCAGAATCACTTCCTTGGACCTGCTGGCCACGCTGTTCCTGATACAGGCCAGGATGCCATTGGCCTTCTTGGCTACCTGGGCACACTGCTGGCTCCTGTTCAGCTTCCCGTCAACCCAGACTCCCAGGTCCCTTTCTGCCTGGCTGCTCTCAGCCACTCTGTGCCCAGCCTGTAGCGCAACAATTAAACACAATTCAAAAGCTGATACTGAGGTGAGGGGACACAGTTGGGCTGTTTTCATTTATTCTGAAATTCTTTTTGGTTTCTATTTTCACCGCAGTGCTTTTCTGTAAGTGGTTGTGAATGGAAATCAAAGAAATAGTATTTTATGGGGAGGAAGGGGAAAGACTTGCCAAGGGGCTAAGAGGAATGATAAATTGCTTGCCCACTGAAATTACAGGTATCCAGTTTCTTGCATGTTGTAGTTCTTCCTTTTCAGCAGGAAGAACAGCTGAAAAATTTTGTATTTACAAGTGTGCAAGAGCTGCATACACACAGCCAGCTCAGCACTTACCTTGCTTAAAAACAAATGCAGCAAAAAGCAGATTTGACAGCTGCTTGAACAGTCAGTGCTAAGAGGAAAAACTTTTACAATGAACTGTATCACACATAGAAATAATATCCAATAATAACTCAAAGATGAAAAGCTAATGTCCTTTATTTATACTTATTTATATTTAAAGTGGCAATTTCACCCTAGGCTGCCTCACTCACTATGACATCTCTCTTCTTCTCACCCCTTCAGCCCACTGCTTAATGGCTCTGCCACCTCCAGACCCACAGTTTATTCTCAGAGGTACCAGTGCTGCAGTCCACACTCTGCATTTTTCCTGTGGAGGCCAAGAACCTGATGTCCCCATTCTTTTCTCTGGGTAAGTAAACCAGGATTTTTGGCTTCATGAGTATTATGTGGACACTTGCTTTTAAAATAAAGTGTATTATTAGATAAATTTTATATGGAGAATGATTGGAAAAAAAAAAAGTATTAGACTGTCTTATCAGATTGTCTGTAGTGGTCACACTAAAAGCATCTGTTCTTACTGTCAGGTCTGAGAATGGGCTCATCCATGTCTGGAACCTGAAAACACACAGAGTGGACACAGCACTGGATGGCCATGGAAGGAAATCAGTCTACTGTGTGGAGACGTTGGGTGGTAAAGACAGGCTGCTCAGGTTAGCAAAGCAGACAAACAACAGTGAAATTATTCCTGTTTCTGTGATGTAAAGGATTTGAAGGAAAAAAACCCAAAACCCCCCAAACCCAAACTAATCTCTTATTTCTAGAGTCACTGAAAGACTCTCCAACACATGGAAAAGTACAGAAGTACAAAAATACAGACAGATTGTAAAACAAAAAGTGGGGAGAATGATACAATTAATTTCTTATATATGTGATGAAATCACAACAACTTGAGGTCCATAGTGTCTTTATTACTGCACTGAGATCAGGTGAGGCCTTTAGGGAAAGGAAACACTTTTGAAGTTGACAAATGCTTCACAACTGGTTCACAGGAAAGATGGGAATTGATATAAAGAATTTATAAATAGAAGGGGGGGAGCAAAAAGGTAGGAAAGGAAGAGAAGAATCCAAGATAGAGAATGGAAGGCTGCAAATGAGCAGGAAGGCTGAGCTGTACACCTCTGCTTTGTTGCAAAATATCTTCTGCTCACATTTAGCAAGGGAAGGTCGGGAAGATTTGTGTACTTTGGATTAGACAGGTGATCTAGAGTAGATGCCAAAGTGTCTGTATGACTAGGAGGTGTTCTGACATGTTTATCTAGGGAAGACATCTCTTATAATATACAGTGGAACTCATTAGCATTTATATTTGTTATCTGCTTAAGTACAATTATCAACACTCTCCCCCACAAAATCACATTGAATAAGTACTGTTTGTTTAATTATAGAGTTTTTCCATACCTCTCATTCTCCTGCATATTTATAACAGTTCACATAGCAGTGCAATTCTAGGACAGCAGCTGCCTGTAATTTTTGTTTCTCTGTTCTAAAGCTAAATTACAACAATTTCTCACAGTACCACATTGTTGATGTACCTAGTGCTATAAATGTTTTGATAGTTTGTTGCTAAGCTAAATGGCAGATGGGAGTTCCTGTACTGATCTTGAAGAAATCCCCAGCAGTTTGTAGATGTGCATCTACCTCAGTTTGGGTTTCATAGTTCCATCAGGTGATACAGTTACTTAAAGTAAGAAATGGATAAGGGATTTTTGATGACTCCTTGTTTTAGGTGATAACATGAGCACACATCCTGTGCTGCTCCTGTTTGTGGATTGGAGGTTTCTGCACAGTGGTACTTTGTTCCTCAGCCAGTGGAGCCATGGGAACTTGTAGGAAGTGATGCTGTGCCCTTTGCCCTCAGTCTTACTGTCTGGGACCAACACAGATTTTGCTGTGGGATGGAGAGGTTTGCAGAGGAGGCTCTGTGTGAGCTGCACCAGTACGTTGGTGATACAGCTGCTGGTTCCCTGGTTTTGGATGTTTTAACCATTGTTTCATTGTTTAATTCCTGCTACTTCCTGTACTGCCAGTCCCTCTCCTGTGGTGTCTCCACACACGCACACTCCTAACAGTCATCCGTACCCTCCCTGTGGCTGTGGGAAGTTCACCACTGAGTAACTGTATCTTTTTATTTACCTTTATGTGGACAACAGTCCACATCTGTTGTCTTGCTATTTGTCTCTCAGCTGTCAACACGCTTGACATTTCTATTTCATTGCTAGGGTGAATGAGTGTTAAATGTGTTACTCTCTGGATACTTTTGTTTCCTTTTAAATCAGATCTAATCAATGGTAAAATCTAAATCCTTTTATTATGAAAATGTTCAAATACTCATGAGACTCCATAAATATATAGGCACATATAAATTGTGTAACACTGTTTGATCAAGTCTCTCTTCACAAGGGAACAGAGCTTACTGTGATTGTACCTGCCTGACTCTCAAGTCCTCCCTCCACCTGGCAAATTTGAACCTCTCCACCAGTCTGCAGCCAGAAGGGTGGTGGGCTGGGTGATACATTTCATGAAGACCCCATTAATGCCCCCACAGAAGCTGTACTCAGCTGACAGCTTTACTGCATGTTAAATACCCAACTCTGAGACGCCAGCCTGCAGGAAGCCAGGCTTCTTCAGTCCTGCTGCTCATGGATAACTTGTTCTACTGTACAGTCAGGGTCGTGACCAGAGGATCTGCCTGTGGGATTTAGCAGAAGGACGGACTTCAGTGACGGATTCTGTCTTCACGGAGAATGTGGGGTTCTGCAGGTGCTCTCTGTTAAAGGTGGCTCAGGGCCGCTGGCTAATGGCCATGGCATCCAAAGCCCTGGAGGAGGTAGGAAGTGTGTTTCTGGTGCTTGGGAGATTGCTGTTGGTTTTGAAATGGGATAGCTCAGAAGGGGAAACACCATTGCTCTCCAGTTCTCTGCTCAAGAGACGGTGGCCCAAGGAATCTTTGAGGGTTCCAGTCACTAATTTTGCCTACCAGAAAGATGAGTGAATTATAGAACTGGTGCTCTAATAACAAGGATACCACCCCAAGATTTGTCTGATGTGCACCTATTTGCAGCTGCTGCTGGTCTTTAATGTGTAGGGGTTTTGAAAACTGTAGTGCTGCTGGATACTATTAAAGGGGAACAAGAGTCCTTCTGGGGAACTAATGGTTAGAAAGTCTGTCATCAGATGGAGGTGTTCCTCATCCTCCACCTGAAACTGGAAGTCATGTTTAGTGAGACAAGGGGAGGTGCAGGTATCTGCAAAGCAGTATGTGGTCTTTCACCCCAGGCTAATTCTTTATCTGGCACTTTGGCTGGAAACAGTTGAATTGCTATTAGGGCCAGAGGCTTGCTCAGTGTGAAGTAATTGTAGGGTCCATTTCAGTTCCTACCCACATCCATAAGTCCACATCTAATATTCAGTGTCACAGCAACAACCGACTGGCAGCTTTGTTGGCAATTTCTACTTCTGCCTGTACAAATTGTGTCTTTGTTTTCTTTGAAGGACTATTTGAGGACATCACACAAAAATAAATTATTTCAAATACTTGGCATCAAAATACCAAAAAGGTGGCGGGGGGGGGGGAGGGGGGGAAGGCATAAATCTGAAAATAAATGCTTTAGCTCATTGCAAATTGTTCACCAGCATAAAAGGTCCATGCTTTTCTGGACTATAGGATGCATATCTTGAAACTGAAAGTTGTGTATTTTATATAAGAAGTAATAAGTGGGGAATGGTGCCTGTGTTGCAAGAAAATGTGAACTTTTTATTGTTCAGGAGTTAAGCACATATTTAAGTACATTGCTGGCTCACGGCCAGAGTGTTCAGTCTTTCACAGAACTGAGTGAGCCTGTAGATACAGCCACTGTACCAGTAAATACAACTGGTTCCCAGGTTCCATTCCTTGTATTGACCAAACAAAGAACATGCTACATTGCATGTTCTTACCAGTGCATTCTTGTGTCAGCCAGAGAAGAGCTGTTGTGTCAGGCATATAGTACACACACACATTCTAGTAATGAAGAATTAAATGATCATCTGACTCAAAAGAGAAGACATTTACCCCAGTGTCTCTTACAGCTCATCTCATTTGTTTTCATTTGTTTGCTCGGGCCCTGCAAACTGATAATGATTTGCTCTCTCCTGAGGTAAGAGTTCCTCTCTGGGTCTGAATCTTCACATTAGAACTCTGTCAGGTTTCAAGAAATTCACATAACCTCCCATAACATACAGTGCTTCCAAATAGGCAGCACTCTGTGAGACAGTACATTTGCAGCTTATGATTAAAATTAAGACTTAATAAGTGTTTATGCTTGGCTGGTGCCCAAAAAAAGAGTAATTTTGTCTTAAAGCAGGTTCAGTCCATAAATAATGAGATCTGAACAGGCATTTATTTGTTCATGATTGCATTTAAATCACCAATTATGAGTTACATGTACTTTTCTTGCCAATTTGCCAGAAACATGTTAAAAGCTTTATTAATGTGAAAAAGAAAAAGGGTGTGTTTCCTTGTGGCCAGTTTTAGCCACCCAGGAACACTATTAACCTCAGGCAAATGCAAAGCTTTCTCCTATTAAGCAAAACCAATATAAACACAGAACTTCAAGTTTTAGGTTACAGTTGTCAAAATATATGAAATAGTATTTATTTCTAAAGCTCAGCTGCCTCTAATGCAGACAGTCTCTGGAACTGTCAGTCTAGCAGAGACAACTCATGCTTGTCTGCCTTCTGCAAAAAGCCTTTGTCATCTTCATGTTTTCCTTTGTCCTTTTGCAAGCCAAACTGTAGCCCTTGTACCAGTTTGTCCATTTTTAATTAATGTAAAAGTGAAGCTGGTTTTGTTTTGGTTTTACTTTTAACCTGCAGAAGTGCCTACACCACAGCACACATCCCTCTTTATTATGTAAGTTTCAGTTTCAGTCTTGCAGAGAAGGCCCTTTGGAGAGCCAGTGATGAAAGACAAGAGGAGCAGGTCATCTTCATATTTATAGCCCATTTCCTGCAACAGGGAACTTGGTTGTTATGCTGATAGCAAGGAAGTTGCCAAGAGAAAAACATCTTTTGTCAAGAGTTTCTGTCCAAAGAACCAGAATTCCCAGATGATCAAGCTCTTGTCTGTTCATAGGTTTGGTCTCTGTATTGGATGGCTCTTTGCTGTAGTCTCCATTCCTCAAATCTGGAGAAGAGTTTCCTGCTCCCCTGCTAAGTGGCTTCAGAAAGTGTTCTGTATAGTGTGTGTTTAGTACATTGGTGACTTGCAGTCCTAGGGTGCATCTGGCTCTTGGCAGGTGAGCTGACGACCTCTAGAAATAGGAAGATGTTCTGGCAAGCTTTGAACTAAAGGTATGGGACTGGAAAGCCATTGCAGCTGCCTTGACCTTGACTGATGGCTCCCAGAGGAGCTGCATTTGTGTAATACCTCATCTTGGATGCTTAAGGAAATTCTCATGACTGGGGCTGTCCAACAGCACTGTTGGGCTTTTGCACATTCTGAAATTACCCAGAATGGCTGGTGGTGCTGCATTTATCAAATGTTGGAGGCCTTTTAATTTTACAAGATAATGCAGACTGTTGGGGTTTTTTCTATTAAAGTATCACCTTAATGATAAAGTATGCATTTGAGAACCAGTAATGTTCTTGGCAGCAAGTTTTGATACCTCAGATCTTCTACTTCTTAACAGATCCAGTCCTGAGAATGAGTTTAGACTGAGGCACTTCTATGTCAATCAAGACACTCAAAACCTTCCAGTGCCAAATTGCAATGGCAGACTGCCCTGATCTTGCCTGCCACCATCCTGAGGTAGAAATGAGCAACTTCCTTGGTAGAGGAGAAACCTGCCCCATGCTAAACAAAACAAAAAAATAAAATTAGATTCATCATTCATTACCATCAGTGCAAGCAACAGTGGAAGCTGCTGTGTAGAGAGAGCAGGTGTTTAAGACAGCACTGTCTGCCCCTGCTGTGTTTAGCATCAGACAGTGTTGTGTTACAAATACCTGTGTCCCATCACTGCTCCAGCCAGCACTAGCAGATAACTCTGGGGTTACAGTTTGTCAGCACAGTCAGACAGTACATAAAAAATCCACCTTAAACATATATCTGTTGTCTGTATTTCCACACAAGCTCTGTGTTAACGTGACAGAACAGAGGAGGCAAGTGTCCACAAGTGAATAAATCAAAAAATTTAGCAACAAAGGTGGAAAAGGAGGAAAGAGGGAAGAAATGGGGAAGTTTTCAGAAGCTTTCAGATGAAGTATTCTGCAATAGTATCTGGTTGTATGCATGGTGTAATCTACTGCATGGAAAGAAGACTACAATGCAAATTAAATAGGAGAGTGGAAGAAGAGGGTGTGTTCATTCTAGCAATTCTGTCTGGTCTTCCCTAAAACAATGCATTTATTTAGATAGTTGGAGATTCCCCTACAGCTCCAATTTAACAAGCATTCCTCAGTTTCCTCCAGACAGTTTTTACTGAAAGAGCTTATATTAGCCTTAATCACCTTAAAAGACTTGTGTTTTTTAACAGCAGAATTTCAGCCTGGAGCCTGACCAAATACCCTTGTTTTCCTGATGTCAGGTTCAGGTTTTGGAGCTGCCATCCAAGACGTCAGTCTGTACCTTGAAGCCAGAGGTGGGTGCCAAGCTGGGCATGCCCATGTGTCTGAAGCTATGGCAGGTAAGGCAAGAGCGCCTGCTAATTGTGAAATGTTTTCCCTGTGATTCATTTTATATGAAGCACATGAATCTTTCTTCACTTGGATTTTGATTTATTATCAAACCAATCAAGTAATTATACTATTAGAGGGGGGAAAGATTTGTGAACATCCTTAATGTAACTTACAGAGCTTTCCAAGCTTTAATGGAAGATTTGCAAATGCTGAGGGAAAGCTTTGTATCCTTAGGATAGATACGGTTTTTGCATCAATCAAGAGGAAAATGAGTGACTTACCAAAGCCAGTTGTTTGATATGGTTTCTTGCTGCATTAAGAATGATGAAAAATGATTGGGTTACTTAAAAACAGTGATTTTAATGGCAGGTTAAATTCACTTCAGTGCCCTCAGGACACGGAAGCAGTCTACGGACGTTTCTATTCCAGGCATACAATAAGAACAAAATATTTATGGTTGTATTTGCTTTGGACAAAAAGATAAATAAAAGCGGTTAATGACAAAACCCACATTTGCAGAGTATGCAGGAAATGATGTTTATGGGGTCCCATCAGTAACAGACAAATAATACAAAAAGGTGGCAGACGAGGGAGGAAAGAGCTCAGGTGATAGGCTCTAAATCTCCACCAAACTGATGACAAAGCTGATTCCCAGTTTAACCCCCCCAGCCACAAGCAATTACAGGTCTGCAGAACCATCTGAGCTGATTTCACATACATTATTTCTGCAGGTTCACCTGAACATCTCAATTGGTTTCCGTTGAAAAAATTATCAATCAGTTTTGAATTTTACACCTTAGTGTCTTCACTGAAAGTCCTGAACCAACTGAAGTCTAGAGAAAGTCAGGTGCTGATTTCAGACAAAAGGGGTTTTCTGTCTCCTGGACATATTTAATAAGATGAAGATAACTGGTGAAATGCTCAGTGTTGAAAATTTTGTTGCCTGTATAGAAAGTCCTCTGTCTTGCTATATTTTCTACATGTATTAATATTGCTGTTTCTCTAAGAAGCAGAGCAGGTGCACAGTCTTAATCTTATGTAGTTTTTAATTTTGTTGCCAGTGGGGATAAAGCAGAGGACTGGGAACTGAGAGACGTAAATTATTCGATGCAAATTCTGGCTCTGGGAAGTCACCACAACTTCCTAGACTGCAAGAGGCAAAGATAGATAATCCCTTACAGTCTCACAGCTGTATTTGCTTTTATAAATGTGTGCAACGTGGTTTAAAAGCCTGGGGGAGGAGGATACTCTTAAGGGCAAGTAATTATATGTGGTGTAGTAAAGTGATGCTCTGTGTTCTGTTTTGTGGTTTCCCTGGAAGTGGCTCCCTGGGTAACCCTGTAACCATAAAAGCAGAACACGAGCAACCCAGCTGCACCCCTTCCTGAACAGAGGCCATCCAGGATTCTGTTCTGCATTGGGCAATACAGACATACCCAGATGAGCACTCCCCAACCCATTGCTTATGGGCAACATGTTGCCTAAGAGACTTTGACACTGCTTATGGCACAGTAAATTAACAAGTTGAAACAAGCTGACATGGGGAGAGACACATAATGGTCTGGAGGAAGTACGCTCAGGGTTGCTGTCCAAGAGTTTGGGGGCTGCAGCCATGGTATCATTGATCTTTTTCTGCATGGTAAGAACATAAGATCTGTGAGACAGGGAAACAACACACCACCAGCAGCAGGATGCTTAGGTCAGGCTTCTAAATTAAGCCTCACTGGCTTCTCTTAAGTAGTTAAAAAGCTGGCATCTGCTTATTTTGTTGGTTAGAAACTTTCTCATTTTACTAGGTCTGTCTTAAATGGATTAATTCATTCAATGTTTTTTTTCCCTTGTGAAGGTTCATATTCTTAAATACATTGTCCCTTCAGCTTCACACCTTCCTGAAATTACTAATTGGGTGGGGTAAGATTTGCAGGAGTAAGGACAGCCTTCCCTTAAATTTTTTGCACTCCTTGGGGAAGGCACTGTGTTGCGTAACGGTGCAAACAAAATAATTCCACAGGAATAATACATGTAGAAACTGGAAATGCAGAGTTATTGCTTTATATAAACTATAGCAATTATTCCTGTTGAGTTGACAGCAGATCACCTTTTCTTCCTTCCTTGACAGCTATCCAAATGCAACAACAACATGTTCTGCTTAGGAAGAACAATGATTTATAATTTAATTTTTCTACTGAAACCCAAATGTTAATGGTGAGGACTTTTCACCAGAAGTGTCTGTTACTGGGGACTGAAATAAATATAGGCTGTTGTGAACCCCTGCTTGGTGAGTCCAGGCATTAGGCTGAGAGCTCCCCTGATCTTTCAATAGCTTTTATTGTTTAAGTTCAAGTATATGTACTCATTGAAATATTACACTTCATATGGTTAGGGAAAGTCAGGAAGAAGTGTGGGAGACCTTCGTTTCAGACAACAATACTTTGTTTTTAAAATAGACAAGTCTTAGATCTCATCTGCAAATTACTGATGTTCAAATGTAAGTTAAGATACACACACACACACACCAAAAACCCCGTTTTGCTTTGCATTTCCCTTGATGCTGAGCACCCACCTGTCTCTCTTATCTTAATGAAGGTTTTGAGCACCTCTGAAGATCTGGCAGCCCCAGTTCAAGGAAGGCAGAGCAGCCCCCCCTGCCCATCTGGAGGAGTCACATGCTCATAGGAGTACAAATATGATGGGGGAGGCTTTTTTTTTTTTTTTTTTTTTTTTAACTTAATTGAAATATCTATGAAATACTTTCTTTTGGTTTGAGGCCTCTACCCTTTATTAGATAGAAATAAAATTTGGAATGTGTGTTTCATTCCAGGTGCTCTTCATCCAAACTACCCAGTGAGTTAACTAATTCATATAGTTGACATATATTCATTGATCTGATGTCATATTATTTTAGCAAATTATAAATTTGACAGAAAAATTGTGCAGTTCTGGGCATTATGAAGCATTCTTTGTGAGCCTTTCTAGCCGGAGCATGCTCCCTATCTTTTCAAAAGAAAAGGGATTGTAAAGCAAGGGCTGAGGCTCCTGCAGGATCCCAGGCGTGGGCAGACCTGTTCAGAAAGATGATGTAGGGGATTTCCCTTTTGGTTTCCTTTTTTTAGGGGGCAATTTTCTTCCCTGCTCAGTGAGATCAGTTCCTTGCTTCATGAGGCTGAATAAATCTGAGAATGAACATGAGGCTTTTACTCAGCAGTCTTATTACCTAGACCACCCATCTCTTGTTAGTTTAACTCCCCCTAGAACAAATAACAACCAGTGGGAGAATAGTCTGGACCATTAGTAGAGGCAGTGAGCCTCTGGCCACTGCAGGTTTGTATTGTGACATTGACAGCCAACAAGTTTGAAGAACTTCATTCAACAATGTGATACCGATAAAAATTAATTCTTTATAAATATCCTTTACCTTTATTTTGAACTGAATGCCAAGAAAACAAATCCTGTGGGATCAGATGGTGTTTGGAAAGAGCTGAATAAGCTGTTAGGTCTATTTCTTAGGGTAGGATGTCCCTACATGAGAGGTGGGTTTAATCCCAATGTCTATTCTGGGGTTTCTTCTATTATAGAAATAACTGGCATTAACAGATGATTTTGGTTGCTTTTCATTAGGGATTTGCATCTTCACTCACACAACCAGTTACTGCGCATGGGGTCATTAGTCTTTTGGCTGGAGCAATGATGAATATTTTCCTTAAGTGTGACATGTAATCCAGTAATGTTCCCTTCTTTGAGTTATTTCAGAGGCTTAAATAAATTAGGTGTCTGCCCAGGGTGCCATGGCCTTTGGCCTGTGACATCATTAATCAAAATAGCTTTCAATTGGTTACAGTGGGACTAGGGCACCCGTTAACCCCTTGGTGACTCACGCAGAGATTCCTGATGAGAGGTTCAGTGTTTACCTTTAAGCACTAAGCTGCACTTGGGTAAATGATCCCTATGTGTAATCCTACACTTGGCAATGTGAAACTGGAATCTTTAAGCATGGCACTTCTTTCAGTGTCTGTATGGATCCATATGGCTTCATAGTAACTCAGCTTCTCTAAGTAATTTTTTTAGGGAACACAAGCAGAGGTCAAGCCATGAAGTAGAACTTCTGAAAACTTCAGCTTTTTTTTCAGGTGTTGTAAAGAGCAATATTTTGGATTTTCAGAGATTTTCTATATGGATGTAGATACACATACATGTTAGCTATATATTACATATATAAAAAATAGCATTACCTAGTAATGCTTTTTGTAAGTAGATGGACTGTCAAGATTTCACATTTGGACTTCCAAACATTTAGCTTCTAAGCCAGTCAGCATTTTAACTTATTTTCTTAGTGCTTTGACCAAAACCGAATTGGGGATGATAATTTTCCTTACACACTGTTTACTTCTCAATTCTACTTCTCTTTTGTTCAGCTCAGCTGTGGTTCACAACCCTTGCTTCTGGCTGGCTATGAAGATGGATCAGTGGTCCTTTGGAATTTGTCAATGGCAAAAGCATTGAGCCAACTTGTTTGCCACCAGGAGCCAGTGATGAGCCTTGACTTTGACTCGGAGAAGACCAAGGGGATCTCGGGCTCATCTGAAAAGGTGCTTAGCATCTGGAGCCTCAATGAGCAACAGAACCTCCAGGTCAGGATCATTGGCCCTCTAGTGTCATTTATCCCACTTTGCACTAACAGTTTGATAGACTAAAAAAATATTTAGTCATGAAGAGGAGTTGTTGCAGATCTCTAGCTAATTAATCACAGACTGGTTAGAATGTCTGTGCTATGTGACTAGACTTAGCAAAAGATGGTGAGGATTTAGAAAAAAAAAAAGAAAGAAACCCTCTCTCACATGTTTCTGGTTTTACCAAAGTTGCAACAGGCACACAAGCCTAGCATTACTCAAGCCATTGCCTCTGTATCTTCATTTATCACGTTAGTATTCAGCTCTCGGAATGTCCTAAACATTATAAATGAGTTACAAAAATGAGAAACAAAGGATTGCTTTTCCAAAGGTTCTGCTTGAATGGATAGGGGTTTCTTTCCACTGTGGGAAGGACAGAAATACTACATTAAATACTTCACAGAGTAGGAGTAGCCTCACTAGCACCAACAGGACATTAGGTTTAGGCAACCAGCTTCCTTTGGCACCTTTAGAGCCCTCGCTGGAGACAGGAAAAATGAGTTAATTGTCTGTATCAGCTTGTGTCTGAGCTCTGCATACCTGGAATGGCTGGTTTGGAAGGAGGTCTCATACTCGCCAGTTGGGGCTGTGCTGGAGAATAGCAGTAAGCATTGCTCAATCTAGAAACTTCAGCAAGTGTTCCAACAGTGCCAAAGGGTTAAGTAGGTTTTAACTAGGTGTGAAACTGAAATGCATAAATAAGACTCATGAAAATTAAGGTCGCCTGTGCACAGCCTCACCACTGCTGAGAGCTTTAACCTGTTTTTAAAGTGGCATTTGTCTCCTGAACACACATTAAAGTGGACCTAATCCAGCCCCTGTGTGTGCCTGTGTCATCCTAGAGAAGTAAGTTGCTGGTTACACTCTAACTATTTGCACACATCTGCATCTGGTGTCCTTAGCTCAGGGAAGCAGAAGAAAGGTGAATATACAAATCCCAGTAAAAAAAACCTTGGTATTGAGACTCGTTTTCTGAGGCCAAGGTGTCAAAATCTGACATGATGACAGCCTTCTTAAAGCTTCAGATACTCTGCTGTTGGAGAAGAAGCTGCTCCTTTATATTGGTTATAACACAGCTCTTTCCTAAATTCAAAGAAAATATTGTTCTCCACAGCACGTTTCAGTTATGAGTTAACTGAAATGCGGGGGGACAGGTATGACTCATGGGAAAAATCAACAGTTGTTCACCTGAAATATTCCAGGTATTGTTTTCCACAGGATATTCACATTCCCAGGAGAAGTTACATCTTCAGCACATCACACTAGACAGTAGCTTTTCTCAGCAGAAATTTAAACACTTAAGTATTATAAACTGTAAGTAATGTTTCTGTGCTCTGTGCATAGTGTGAATGTCCTAATAAAACGCATCTTTCATATGAGCACTAGAGATTGTCTAGGACATAGATTAAGGGTTTTTTCCCACTATTGCATTAATAATACAAACCAGATGGGATTGTTTTTTCCTGACATTCCAGGTACTTGAGGTAATGGTAGACGTTGGAAAGCCACTCAGTGGCACATTATTTTTATTCTAAAAGTTTTTAATAAGTAAACGTGGTGCATAGCTATCTGCCGTTGGAGAAATAATGATGCAATGATGGTACTTCAGCTCTGTTTTAAGTGGCAGTGTTCCAGTGTGTCAATGAATAGATGATGAAGGTAACTTCAGAGTTTATTGCTATGGGGAAAGTTTGCTGTATTGTCTTCTACAAGCAAGTTGCTGAAATCACCACTGTCAGCAAATGACTGGATTGGTTATGAGCCTTCTGATTTGGATGAGATAGTGTAATTATGTGATGATGTTTGTGGTAGAATGGAGGAGATAAACAGCTTCTGCAGGTGAATAAACAAAGCAGAACTAAGGAATCTGATAAATACAGAAGTTCCTTTATATAGAACAAGGAAAAAAAATAAGCTGAATGTAAGTAAGTGCTTAAGTTTTGTTGGTTGCGTTGCTTGAGGTGTTTCCTTCAAATGCTGAAATTAGCTGCTGCTAGCTTGGCTATTCTTCTAACAAGAATAGGGCTTTAAAACAGGTTTCAGGTGTAGGGGAGGGAGATAAAAAAAATAAAAATCATATGTATTAGGGAGGGAAGGACAGGTAGATATCTCTTGGCCTCAGCATGTCAAAATTTCTTAATGCATCTGCTAGTAGATGCAAGTGTTCTTGGTCATGACTGGCTGAAAGCAGCTCACCTGTTTTTACCTTTGTTTTCATAATTACAAGCTGGTTTTCTGGTTAGGAAATGATGTTGGTATGCATTTCACTGCAGCAGTTGCCCATAAATGACTGCATGGCACAAATCTGAGCACCAGGATTTCATCTGGCAGCATATACCTTGAGCAAGTTGTTCTACTTTGTCTTGGTTTTCCTCTCTCACCTCTTGTATTTGCAGATCGTGCACAAATGCCCACTGTTCCCTCATGTTCCATAGCCAAAAGGCATCACCATTATAGGCTTCATTTTCAAGTTGCAGCTTGCTGATGACATGCAATGTCTCCCAGATTTTGCTGTATGGATCTTGCCCACATAATTGACAGTAATGATGGGAAGGACCACGCCCAGGATTGGTTATAGCCATTAGCTAATAATCTCAGGTACAGATTAAGTCCTGTCTTACGTCTGCCAGGCTGGTGATGTAAGTAATAAATCCTTCCCTTGCCAGTATGCATATGCCAACAACAATCCCACCAAAGCCATGCTACTTCAGTGTGTCTGGGGAGTTTGGAGGAACCTCTGACTGTTCATCAGGCTTAAGCAAAACTTGCTGTTCTCTGCTCTGTATTGGTTGTAGACACTTTCATCAGTCCAGTGTAAGACAGGAATGTATGGAGCAGGCAAGAAGGACGTCAAGTTCATTAAGCTCTATGTTCTCATCAAATTGCACATCTCTTGCTGTTTCAGCAAGTAGCTGGGTAGCTGCTGCTTAGAGCTACCCAGGATGTGTGTAAGATTTCATGATGTGTGCAACTGCATCTGAACCCTCATGCACACACACACACACAGTAGGCTGCATATACTGTGTGTGTTTCACAGGCAGACTGACAGTTAACATGAGTTACCTGAGGTGAGAACAGCAAAAGTGTTATATTGGCTTTTTCTCTCTGCTTGAGGGAAAGCAAGCTCATGGTAGTGAAATGGAAACTTCTCTAAGTCCTGTGCAGCCCCAGTGCCTCCTGAAGGAAGCTATATGCTTCCAATTTAATTGTGCCCCTCAGAAACTCGTACCCCAGTAGTCTCTAAACAGTAACAAAAGGCTTCCAAGATTGAAATCAATAACTTGTTCATAATCCCCTTCTTGGAATTTGGTGTAAATAAAAGTCTCTTGGGAAGGAGTACTAGAAATACAGATTTCCTGACAGTGTAACCTAATTCCTGGAAGCATTCCTTTCTCAAGACTGTGGTCTTGAGAATGCTACCACAGCTTATTGGGGTTTTTGTGAGGGGCCACAGTAGTAGAAATAAGTAGCAGGTAGTTTAAACATCAGCTCAGAATCTCAGCATGGGAGTAGTGCAGGAGCAGAGAAAATACATGGTCATGAAAATACATGGTCATAGCCCTGAACATTGCAGCTCATGGAAGAAAGGAGCAAAGCTGTGTAGCCTGTTTCTCAAAACCAGGACTTAGAGCTTCACTTGTGACACAATATAAATAGATTGGAATGCAATATAAACTAAACATGTGCAAGGGATGCTTTTGGTTTTAGGGAATGCTGCTGGAGACAAACAGGCTCAAGTTAAGTTCTCACTGTGGCATCATCCACAATGTGGTGAAAAGCTCCATACTACCTTGTGATTCCAGTGTACATAGATGGGCACCCTGTCTTCCAACATCCCAAAAGGTTTCTGTTCCTTTGTTTTAAGCAATTAGAGCTCATCTGTAACTTTCTCACACAGGTTTACAAAACACACACACTTGTCAACGCTGGCATAGCTGATATTGCCATCCGTCCAGACAAGAAGATTCTAGCAACAGCAGGGTGGGATCACCGCATCAGGATCTTTGGCTGGAAAAAACTGAAGCCCTTAGCAGTGCTGGACTATCACACAGCAACAGTCCAGTGTGTGTCCTTCTCAGATCACAAAAACCCCGGCAAGAGACTGCTGGCAGCTGGCTCAAAAGATCACCGCATCAGTATCTGGTCAATATATTCTCAGACATGACATCTACTGCACTGCCATGGCCCAAGAAAAAAAGGATTGCTGTAGCAGTTCTTCACACTGTAACTTACACCTGGATGTGGGGACGTGGCAGAATGTATGTGGTGGGCTGAAATCAGAGTTCTGTGTTAACTTTTTAGCTGCTTGTTCAAGCTGCAACTTTTGTTTTCCAGAGAGGAAAGTGGATTTTTAAAATGCATAAGAAGCAGAGCAAGGCCAGTCATGAACAAAGACACAGAACAAGTCACTTTTTACTACAGGTTTTGCAACGGCTTTTCTTTGGCAGGTTGCTTAAATAACTTGTGCCAATATCTTCTTTTGTAAAAAAAGGACTGGAATCCCTCAGACTGCAGTGGGGGCAGAATACGTCTGTTTGTAAGTCCTTTATGTATCCAAGAATCTCAATCAGTGTAAAATATCACTTTTGAAAATTTATACCCATTAAACTACCTCCAGTGGTTTCTCATTGTCAGTTACTTTTTCTTCCTTCTAACTGAAAGGCTATCGGAACAACCTTGATTTGTTCACACTTCTGTCAGTTTCTAACTTAAACCAACACCCAGGAATGTGACTAGGGATGGCCTTTGGCATTTATGAATTTCATTATGTCTCCCATCACCTCAAGTCTCACAATTAATCACAAGAAAGAAAGGGGAAAAAAAATCTTCCCCTGCACTGCACGGTAAAGCTTTGTAAAGCCTTTTACAGAGCCAGTGCTAAATCCCATCCATAGACTGACTAGCTGAAGGATTTAAACTCAGCAATCCAATTAGCACCCTTCTCCTTGGAGAGTTAGGGGTAAGTTTCAGCATGGCGAGTCTGGGATTCAGCTACACAACTGCCATTAACATTTTAGGGGAATTGCATGCATAAATCCTTACCAGCACAGTGTGAATGGCTCCATTAACTTGTCATCTCTACAGTCATGGAAGCTGAAATTCAGTCATGAAGTGTTTTGGGGTTTTTTTTGTTTAAATTATGAAGCAGCATTTGCATTATGTTAAAGCACAGGAGAGCTTCAACAGTCTATTCATAGACATCTTACTGCTGGATTCAGTCACAAAGCTGCAGTTACAACTGTTTCATTGAAGCAATTAGCAAGGGCCCGCTTGTTAAAGAGAAGGTGGCCTGGGAACTAGAACTCAGTGTTACAAACTGAACTGTTTCGTGTCCAGGCTGTGCAATACTGATGCTTTATTGGCAATATTTGTTTCTACCTTTGTACAAGAGTTGGACATCAAAGTCAACAGAATTAGAATGAACCAGCAACATCAAAAAAGACTTAAGAAATTATTTCAAGGAATACACACAAGCAACTTAAGGTCTGTATCTGCTATCCAGCTGTGCTTTAAAGGCAGAGAACATTGCTGGACTAAAAGTCTTAAGCACCAAGCCCAGTGCTCTTGCCATTAAAACACAGAAATACTGCTGCCAGGCTTTTTTTGAAATAAAACTTGGCATTACACATTCAGGAGTGGGATGACAATTAATAATGCATTTCCTTACTATTCAGTAGCTGCATGTAGGATCACACTACAGCTGAAAATTACAGCCTAATTTTCAGTGATCCTGAGTCAACGGGAGGTGCTGGTGTTCATTACATCTACCAGACAGGGATATGTAGCTGGTAAGTGTTCCATCTTCACCCGTCACCCTCCTCCCACACAGAGGAGGAGCTACAGACACCATACAAGAGGCTCTGGGCCAGCAGCCCTAAGGAATGGGACAGGGTCCTTCTCCACAAATCTATTGCTGAAAGAAGCCTTTTTTTTCCTTTTCCCCCTTCTTAAAAGTAGGCCAGAATCTACATAGAAAAACAAATAAACTACTAAATACAGAAAATAGTGTCATGCGTAGTCCAGGGACCCAGCATAAGGAGTTTGCAAAGAGATTTTCTTTCAGCTGTCCTGTCTCAGACTACACCACACATGCAACCTGCCAGGCAGCCCCCAGCTTGGTGTCTCCCATTTGAATGGTGCTCTGCAAACAGCACTGAAATTCTGCTGTATGAGGGCAATTTCACAAGCACTTAATTTTTAAATGGACATAACTCAGTGGATAATGCTTGAGCTTTAGTCTCTTTTCCATTTATTTACTAAATAAGTTTAATATTAACTAAGTTTCCATCTGCTCAGGAGAGAGCCCTGCCTTGTCAAGAAACCTGAAGTGTGAGCTGATGAAGGCACATGCCCTAAAAAAAAAAAAAAAAAAAAAAAAAAAAGGCACTGTCATGTTGGGTGTTGGACACTGTCCTAGAAGGTGAAAAAAACCCCACATCTCTGCATCTCCTTAAGTATGGATCTAGATGTTCTGTGTCAAAAGTTAGCACTTTATTCCCCTTCTCCCTTCCCCACTCCCCTCAACCCAAGACACAACTGTTACTGTCATTTCGCATGGATCAATGCCAGGAAGACCTGGGGATTTCTGGTACAACAGGCATGGGACTGCTCAGTACAACAGTCCAACATGCTTTTAGACTATCTGAAAAACTTAAAATTATGCTAAGTTTCCACAGCTTATAACTAAAAAAAATAAATAAAGACATAAAGAAAAAATTCCAAAGCCAAAACCCCAACCATCAAGACACAGTCAGTCCCTGCATTATGACCCCACACTCGGTCTCCTCTATCCACTCCATCCCAGCTACTGAAAACTCCTTTTTTTTTCCCCCCTTCATTCCTATGGACTTGAGAGCTGCTCTGCAGTCTGCCTGGGGGTGGAGCAGTCTGAAGGGTACAAGCATTCCTCTTCTCCATAAGCAGCGAACAGCAGCCTAGACTGTTGGGCAATGTCTACAGAATTGTGCTGTACGTTTAATGCTCATCCAGCCAACAAGGAAAGGAAATCCAGGAGCACCCATCTTGGGGAAATAGTTGCTGTAGGAAATGAGAAGTGCCAAGCCTGGTTCCAGTAGAGAAGAAGCAATCGGGCACACTCTCTCCCCTCATACTTTTGAGATGCCACCAGAGCACAGTATAAGCAGGAGGAGGGAAGTTTCAAGCCTGGAGTAGGTACCTCTCCAGCATTTCTGGGCACCTCTGTGTTCAGCACACCCTGGTTATAAGCACCTAATGCCCCAGGGTCATGGTGAGGCTCCAAGGTATTGACAAAGTTACCCCACCCCCTGCTGCAGTATTTCCCAGATGTGTTGTAGACCTCAGGCCCCAGTATACAAAATGTAGCATTAATGAAGCCTGTGCTGCTTATGTCCACTGCAGGAAGTGACATTTGATGCAAATGCTGTTATATAGGCACAGTGGCAGCCCCCTGGGAAGAACAGATTAATAGCTAAACTCTTATTTAAGAGTGCTATTCGATTAAAGCCTGAAATTTAGAAGCCTTTGAGTATAATCTTTTATCTGAAAAATGCCACTCACTGTCAACATCGATGTCTACAGTAATTATGAAGATTCACAAGGGATGTTTAGATTTAATAATAGGTCTTTTAGAAGGTACTCCAAAGGTTACTATGTGCCTTCACATCTAACTTAGCACCCTTTTCTGGGGGTTAAATATTTACGTTTGTCTGACTAGGTAGATTTAAAAATAAACTCAGTCATGCAAGCATAAATTGAAAATGAGGGCATGAACTACATCTGTAATCTTACCAGCAGACAGACACAGAGGTAAAGAGTTTCATCAGCTCCAAGAGAAAGGACACATGTTGCAGATCTGCTTGCAAGAACAGACCCATCCTGTACTCACCTCCCATTACCAAAGCACTCTCCATGAGATACTTCTGCACCTTACAACAATTGGTTCATTAACACTTTACATCACTGATTTTATTTAAACCTCATTAAAGGGAATTTTTTTCACACTGTAGTTTTCTTGAAATAAGCAAACAGACTACATGAATTTGATTTAGCCTAAATGTCATATTTAGAAAGGGAATTACAGTCTTGTAAAAGTTCATTTGTTTAAGGAACTCACCTGGGCTTTCCCAAAGTAGAATGAGTTCCAACAGGAATGCCAGTCTATATTGTTATAGCCTGTAAAATTATTTTCTGATTGCATCTAGGAAGTTAACAATTTTTTTGTCAAAAAAAAAAAAAAAAAATCTTAAAGCTCTTTTCTGTTGTAATATGATCATGATAATCACTCAAAATTTCATCTGATTTGGTAGCAGAAAGGTTGTGAGTGAAGAGCCACCTTAAGCTGCTGGAGTTAGCTCTGGAATCTCACCTGCCAGAGAGGAACAGGGCTAGCCTGTACCTGGCCTGAAGGATTCAGGAGTGAAGGTGATGACAGCTAAATTATTACAAAAGGCTTCCTCCCAAGAATCACCATCTTTGGCACCATCAGAGGGAGGAAAGCAACAACCATCCATAAACTAATAGAAATAAATCCCAAACACTATCGTTTGTGCAGCAATTACATGGAATATTTATCACCACAGAAATGAGTGGTGATCTCTGACCCTCTAACATTTTTTTGCAAATGAATCCATTAGTTCCAAACCCTTCCTCTTATCAGTAGATGAGCCATAAAGCATTGCAGTCCTAGGTGTAGGTGAGCAAGGAAAGAGATTAATTGTATTTGTAGCAATGCTTGAAAAAGGAAGCAAGCTGAGGATCTGCAATGAGACAGTTGTTAAATTTAGCTCCATACAATGCAATTGCCTTAGTAAGCCAATAAATTACTCTCTGCAGCTTGACTTGGATTGTTGCAAAGGTTTGAGTTTTAAAGAGCAGATTTTTATAGTTAAGTCAATACTGGCTTCTAGACTGCTTTGGGTTTTAGCACATTTAAGCTGCATCCACAAAGCCGACTTACAAATTAATAAATCTTTCCTTTAATTCCGTCTGCCAAGAACAAAGATAGAACACTGACTACTGCAGGAGCCATGTTAGTGATGTAAACCAAAGGACTGGGGATTAAACAAGGATTACCGAGCGCTAAATCAATGTGTTTCCTTTTCTGGCTGTGTGTCTGTGGTGTGAAAGTATGGATCATTACATAAAACATGGCACATGACTGCCTGGATTAGTGCTAGACAATGTTACAGCAACACTGAGATACAAATGTTGATGTTTAAGCATGACCAATGTGCTACCAAGAAAGTGATGGCAATGACTAAGGGAGAAGGCATGGGGGTTTTTGTTGTTTGGAGTATTCTGAAATTCCAGCCTGGGTTCCCCTACTGTGTTTAATCCTTGCCCTACTCTTCTGGGGAACGCTGAAGGTTTCTTTTGTAATGGGAAGAAAACTATTGAGATCATACTGCTGGGTAGTTTTGGCAATTCATTAAAGGATCTCACAGTATTAAATAAACCCCTACGTCTGCACTATCAGAGCAGATAGAAATGTAAATTTTCAAAATAGAGTTAAATTGAAGCATTCCAGTTGTGAAACTTGCTGACAGCATCGAAGTAAGCATGGAGCAAGTAGCCATATTCTGAACACCAAATTATTTGTTCCCTGACCTTACTAAATCCTGTCTTGCCTTTTGGCCAGAGTTTGGGCTAGTTAGTCACACAGCTGTTCTTGTGTATGGTTTTATTTACCCCTTATCAAACACCAGAAATAACAGATCTGTTTGGGTTGAACCACCTGGTCCCCTATGCATTTTTAAAGTTATCAGCTGCATTTACTCAGCCTTTTAAGAATTTTGTTCCAGAGAAGTGACATCCCACCTCCCAATACATTAAGTAATGACACACTCCCAAATACGTTTAATGCTGATGTCTGAGAAGTTTCATTGTAGCTATTGGTGGTTTATTGCCATTCAATACAATACATTGCAAAAACTTGGACACTATAGTGTATTATTAAACCATAAAACTGGGACCATAACAACATAATCTCTCAGCTGTGGACATTTTTCTTATCTGATTAATAGTATGAAATATATCTATGTTCTACCAGCATTACTGTGTACTGCTTTATTCTGACTTATCTCAGAGGAATTTGATTTGCAGCTTGGTATTCTAAGAACAGGGGAAAGAGAGGTGGGGGCAGAGCAGTGATGGGGCAAATCGAGACACAGGAACAACTTGCCCCTGTAGGTTTGGTGATGTAAGGATTCCGGAAATCACAAAGGGTTGTGAAGCAAACCACCTCTGGCAAGGTGCTACATTCCTTACAGGGAAAGGAGAAGGGTGGCAGGGAGGAAGAGTAACTAGAGCAGGCCATACAGTGCTTGTGCACCAGCTCATTTCAGTTTGAGAAGTATTTGCTTTTACACCCTCACCATCCTTTTCTAAAAGTTTTAGAACACTAGAAAAATCCTGTAAACCACAGCCTACACCTCCAAATAAGCCTTTGCTCACCCAGAGGAGCGTGTATTTATCTCTCTACTATGAATGGTCATGATGCTGAATGTTCCAGTGCCACTGGAGACAGCAGTGGGAGGGGCTGAGGTTTTGAAGCAGCCACACGCACTGCAGAAGAACGATCCTGGAGCAGCATTGACTGTCTCCTTACAGGAGAGTGACATGACTATTACAACTTGATGTTGTAATTAAAAACAAACAAACAAAAACCCCCAACAATAACAAAACTCCAAAACAAAACAATTGTTGCATTCCTTTGAGACTACAGCTGGATGCCATTTTCAGGTGCTTTTAGCCCCATTTTTTAATGTGCAGTGGACATTATTAGGGCAGAAAAAAAAAACCACTATAGAAATCCTTTGGCACTTTCTTGACAGCAATGATCAGCTGCAGGGCTGATAGATCCTGATTATGTCTAGCTCAGGGAATTTAGGGAGGACATGAAAATGCTGAACCTTTATTCTGCTCCATAGCTCTGGCATCTCATGCATGCAAAGCTTCTTTTTCCAGGTGCCCATGGCACTGCCTGCTATAAATACGTTCTGACATTGGTAAGATGAAGGTTGGTGCATTGCATCTTGCATTAACTTTGAACATGGCAGACAATGTGGACATGGCATTTGTCCTCATGGTAATAAAAAAAAATTGCTGATATGAAATCTCAGTTATTCAAGGAGACATTGTCTGTGTTCACAGAAAAGCATCTAGGCAGGTTTCAATGTAATACTTATGGTAAGTATTGTCTTTTCAGATTTTTTTTTTTGCCTCAGATATTTTGATAGCATGCAGACTTGGCATCAAGCTAAATAGAGACATTGAGTCTCTATAGTTTTATCTGTTGAGCCCATCTGGTTTGAAGTAGTTGACAACAAGCAGGAAAGGGAATAGAATGAAAGACTCACTTCATATTTGCTGAAATAAAAGAAATGTGTAAGGCAGTGCTCAAACAAAAATCACCCTGGGAGGAGGGCACTGCTCCTCTCTTACTAGTCCTCCCTTTTAAGATGATTGGAACAGAAAGGTTTGGCCTGCAAGCCCTTCTCACTCAGCTCTGACTGCCCACTATTGGAGCTCAGGCCCCAGCCAAGAGGCAGCTGATGCAGGTAGGCTGGAGAAGGGGGGGAGAAGGGGAACCCTCAGCCCCCTGGAATGAGAGACAATGGTAGCACTGAGTAAGCAGACTGAAAAAGCAAACACAAATGCAGAGCCCTTGTCCATCAGCCAAGCTTAGCCCACTGAAAAACTAAGTGCAAACACCGCACATGAAGGTGCTTCACTAAGTTTTACATGTTGTTTATTCAGGTTTTTTACTTCTTTTCCAGTTTACAAATAGAGCCCAAGGACTTCACGCTGAATACCTGGGCACTTGTGCAATTACCCCTATCACAGGCAGGTACAGAAGTGTCCTGCCCTGCCCACTGAGACAACCACTGAACACCCTTTCCTTCCCCGGGTACCAATGACCACCAAGAGCTGCTCATACAGGAACTACAAAATTCTGCAACTGGAACTCGGGCTAGAACTGATATAAAAAGGCACTTGGGATTTCAGTGAGGCACATTGTATGAAATGTTCATCCTCCCACAAAGGTGATCAGAGGCCTTTATCAGCCTCTGGGATCATAAGATGGAAGTTGCTACACAAGTTTGCATGAGTTTACACCATGTAGCAGCTAGCCTTGAAATGCATATGCTCTTTCCCTCTGTGCTGCTCTATCTCCTTACAGAATTAGGTCTTAAATGTGATTTTTCTGGCTTTTGTTCTTAATCTTTGTTACTAGCTCAAATTTATAATTCTAACATAAATAGGAGTGATTTATTGTAATTATTTTGTATAGGCTGCTCTTCATAAACTTTAAAAAAAAAACTGGGAAAACATTTAATTTCCCATATGGAAAGAACACATTTATCATACTTTACTCAGATATACTTGGCCAACTATTGCACATATATGCAAAACATATGTGACATATTAAAGGCTGAATTTCATAAAACAGAAATGCTATGAAATGTGATATAATAAATATATTATACAGACATATGTGGACAATTTATAAAACTGTGGTATCTCTGGTAAATTTATAATAGGTCATTTCTGTTAATGGAGGGAGGAATGAGTGCATTTTTCTGCAACATGCAACACATACACTTCTTTACAGAGACTGAGGGAGGTGGACCTTTGAAAAGCAGACTTGTACATATATAGTGTATATGAGGAAAGGCCATATTTTTCAAAATTAATGTATATCTTCAAAACTAGCTCTTGCTTTTTGCACTGGTCTCCTGTACAACATACTGGAGAGAAAAAAATAAGTATGAAATAGTATTATTGGAGATTAGCATACCTCTCATACACTAACTAGATTTTCAGAGCCAATGGGCATCTTGCTTTAACTGAGCACATTTTATGCACACAGGCTGTGCTCATGATAATGACCAGTAATAGAAACCTTTGGGTACAGTTCTGTCAAACATGTATGTAAATTAAATATCTTACAGAGCAACTTAATTAGAGTAATTAAATGAAGAAAAAAAAATCTGCATACCTTTAGGAAAAAAGCTACATACAGACAAGCCTCTACACCCAGAGACATAGCTTATAGGTATGGCTGAATTATTGCTGGCTCATTATCCTCAAATTCTGATTCAAAGACTACTGCCCTTCCTTATTTATGTCTGTGTGCTTCAAATATCAAATCTTTGCTTTATGAAACAAATCCATTTTTCTCTCAGATCGCGTATTTGCAAGTTTGGGCTAAAGTTCTCTCCGGGTTCATTTTTTTGTGTGATCGTGCTCCAATTCACGCGATGCCCAGTTCCTCCCTCTGGAGGGAGCCTGCTCTTCAGGCACGGCCGAGCAGGGCTGCGCCTCTGCAACACCCTCGTCCACGGCAGCCGCGGTGCAGCGATACCCACCCATGCACCATGCAACACCACCGCTCCCCAAGCGCGCACCCCCTTTGGGGCGACACAGCCCTTCCCGGACACACAGGCTGCTTAACAGAACGGCGGGTCAGGCCATTGCACCCACAGTCCCGCCGGCAAAACCGCGTTTGTTTTCAACCCATCATGCAACTGACCAAAAGAACAAGCAGCAGCTGTATTCTACCCCAGCTATATTCAACCGGCTCACAGCAACTTTTCCAACTCCTTGGGCAAAGGTGCTAAAACTTGTGAGTGGAGCTGCAGTAGCTCTTCCAGCACTCCTGCAGGCAGCCTCTGTCCCCCTAACCTGACCTGTGGGTACCTAACCTCTTTCCAGCCCTTTACATGGGCAGATCATTGCACAGCATGAGTGAACCTGCTTGTCTTATTCCTTTCAAACCAGATCAAGATGTAACTACCCCCTTGGCCAGGGATACAGGCATCACAAGCTGAAACCCACTTGCTGGAGACAGTGAGATCTGCATGGAGGACAGCACAGAAGCTGAGGTGGCCCTGAACCGTGCAGCCTTACTAGCCATGGCTCCTTATAGGAATGCACTAGGAAGCCCCCAGCTCATGGGAGACTCACAATATGTTGCGGTGCCTGCAAAACACCTTTTTTATGTTTGCTGCAGCCCTTGGGTCATTCTCCACACTGCAGCCCTTCTGTAGCAGAAGGAAACCAGAGTACTTGCTTCCCTGGTAATGGCTGTGTGTACGCGTGCTTGAGAGTGAAGAGATGGCAACGCCCCAGCATGCTGAGAGGCACCTTCCCAGCTCCCTGAACAGGAGGAAAGATTAAAAAGAACATCGTGAAGTGTGGAAATGGTGTGTATGAATGCTGCAAGCACACAACTCTCATTCCTATCCTACACTGAATTTAGTCACATCCATTAAGAGGGAAAAAACACCAACACCACCACTAAAAAAAACATTTTTCAAAAACCTGAGCTATTCCCAAGTTTTTTTTAAGTGAGTGGTCAAGCAAAGCCCTCCCTTGTTTCACCTGTAGGTGCCTAGTCCTATATTTAACCACTGAGGTAAGTGGTGTGGTTTTCAGACCTTTGTAGCAATCAGTAAATTCAGCCTGTACCTCTGGAAAATGAAGCCACATGGCTAATTTATTCACTAGCCCCGTTTGGAAGAGACAAAGGGTGCTTGTAACCTCTGTGCTTGGGCCTGTTTTACCAGCAGCTTTTAAATACCCAGTGTTATGAGTGACTTGAGGCAACCACAAGTGGAATCATTGTCTGGAAATTTTGCAGCCTTCCTTCTGACTGCACACCATGGGCCTTGGTGACGGCACGTACTGTGTGAAGCTTAAATATATATGTAATCAAATCATACTAAGTCATTTTTCAAATGAAACTGCAATACATATAGATAAGGCATGGCAGTAAATGATATACCTTGACTAACTGGCTGACAGGTAACATATAATTGACATGTTACAGCTTTTCTGTGACTTTCAAAAGGTTCCTACCACTCAATGTGCAGTGTTATGGGGTTTTTGTTTGTTTGAAGTGGACCTTTTGTTCTAATAAAAAAATAACACTGCTTGTTTTCAGTACCTGGAATGCTCCCAGCCAGTGAGCTAGGCATTGCTACATCAGGTGGAAACACTTGTCCAAGCCCCAGTGGAACTTGATTTTAAGGGCTAAAATACAACATGAAATGGACTACTGACATACTTAATAATAACATATGTAAGCACCTGGCATGTTAATGGCCTAAAAGCCAGGTTAGAAATACTATTTTCACAGTTAAAACTGGAGTCTTGATACAGCTGCATAGTCTCTCTTTCCCATTCAGACACAGGACTTATGAGGTGGTTCTGCTAGCACAGAGGATAAACTAGTGATTCTGAGGGCCCACAGCCATAGGTTGAAGTTCTGTGATTTTTCCTTCTTCTAATGGAGATAAATTAGAATTCCTACAATCTGTGCAAGGATCTTGAGCCATTTTCTATAAGAACAGTTTAGTCTTGGTGTCTTGCTTCATGCAGTCGTCTCAGCTCTTATGCAGCAAAGTATGACCAAAAAGGTGTGTGGCCACTCTGCACTGGGAGCCAGAGACACTTCCTGCAGCACTCACTCTGTGTCTTTAAGGCAAGCACGGGGTTATCAATCCACACAGTGTACTGAATCCATTTCAACCTGGGACCCCAACCCTGCAAGCTCTTGCAGAATGAGACCTTGCCTAACAGGGGCAGCTCCAGCAGCCAGGGAGTGAGAAGTGAGAGAGCAACAGCCTGTGAAGATTACCTGTTTGCTTTATATAATAAATAATTACACTAAACTAATTATACTAAATAATTACACTTTAGTATTCCTCTGTATTTAAGTCATTTTGTGTTGTAGGGAAGATTTAAACTTCAGAGCAGACGAACTGACAAATACACACAAGTAAACAAGAGATGAAAGAAAGAAAAGGAAAAACATTTATAAATGTGACTGTCCAATGTCTTTTCAATTAAAATGAAATAAGATTATCTACATGTATCTACAAATATCTACATGTATCTACACTTTGCAGATATGATTCTTTGGTTGTCTTCACTTTTTTCCTACGCTTCAACTATCAAGAAAAAAAAGTGTTTGCATAATCTTTGAAAGAAATAATAAATATAACAACTTCATTAAACATTTGACCAAAGCTTTGGCACTAATCAGTTTACAGATAACAAATCATACTGAAAACTCTGAAATAACAGCGGCAAAGCAACAGAGCACATCTGAGAGCCATTTTTCACTGACTAATAATAAGCACAAAGCTATTTTACATCAACCTTTCTGAGAACATTATGATTTAGTCAGACACTAAGAATCTCACAATTCACTGCAAATGTCAAATAAAATACATATTTCTTGAACAAGTCTTTTTCATGGATTCAGATATATTTTTTTATAACAGAAAACCAAATTACATAAAATATTCATGTTGCCTGTATCCCTTCTTAAACCCTTCCAAAAAGTCTTGGAAGCCCAAAGCCCACTGCCAGCGACGGAATAAACTTTGCTATTAACACTGCCACCTGCTTAAGGGAAGGATTATGCTTTAAAAGGTTTTAAAGGTTTTTAAAGTTTTGTAGTGAAAATACACAAACATGGATGAATAGAGGACTTTAAAAAAATATAACTCCCTTCTTTTCATAGTCACATGGAAGAATCAGAAAAGTGTTCATAATACTGTATACCAACACAGCTGAGGAGCTGTTCAATACCTTCTCTGAACACAAAGGGACTGACGCTTTGTGACCATCTGACAAAACCCACAAGCTAACTATTCAAAACACATCACTGAAAAAGCTGTGATGAACAGGCCCATTCTAAAGGAAAAAAAAAAAAAAAAAAAGTACTTACCCACTCTAAGAGAGAGGATGCGGCAAGCAGGTAGGTGCAGAATAGGTGCTTTGGGACTACTGCAGTTTGGGTCAGTCAAATATAAGGGGTGAAGCATTCTGGGGGAAAAACCCTGAAGTTCCTCTAAAAGGCACCTCTCAACAGGAGAGCATAAAGAGCTCGGGAAAGGATATAGGAAGGCAGAACTGTGAGGCTGCCTGGGAAGCTGCCAGTTTACTAACTATTGCTGAGAATACACAACCTTAACCTTGCAGGTTACCTTCTCCCTCTACTCCCCCCAGGGTGGTTTTTAAACCTTAGCATCCATTGTTGTGAACACAACAAGCTGTATGTGCCTGTGCTTTTGGCCATAGGCTATTTCCAACAGCTCTGGCAAATGCTGTTGTGATTAAGTTGCCTCAATAAACCCCAAAACTCACAAGCAGGTCAGGACTGGGGGAGAAGCAATCAGTTCTGACTGCGAAGATTCAAAGTGTTCCCTTAAGCTGAACTCTGCTTCCTCTGAAAGTCTTCTCAAAGAACAACCTGAGCCAACTGTGAACGAGGCCAAGCGTCCCCGAGGTAAAACAAAGGCTTACATCGATATGTGCGCAATTCCACTCCATCCCCGGGGCCTACCGCTGGTGTCCGGTAGCGCTCACGGCCAGTCCCGCAGCCCACCCTGCCCGGTCCTAACGTTACACGTCCCATGGGGGTGGAAAACACCCACGGCACCGCCAAAATTGGTGGAAACACTAAATCTCCACCAGAAGACCCGGCGGACGAGTGAAAAGTGGGCAAATTACCTCACTCTGCCGCCACCCCGTCCTCCCACCGCTCCCCAGTGGCCCGGCTATCCCCAGTGCCCGGCTCACTCGTGAGGCATCCGCAGGACCGGAGGCACGGGGGTAGGGAGAAAGGAGATAACGACATATGGCTTCATTTATCAAAGTGCAGCTGCGGGTCACACCGCGACGATCATCGCCCAGCACCCCCCGGCCCCTCGCCTCAGGTCTCCGCCGCCCGCTCTGAGGGCCCTCTGGAGGGTGGGGAGCGTGACGGAGCGCGCGGCTTCCTGCGATTGGGCTCTCCGGCTGTCGATCAGGTCAAGCTGGCCAATCAGCTCATTCGTAAGGCGGGAAGAGAGGGAAAGGCGGGAAGAGGGGAGGAGGGCGGTAACGGTCGCGGCACGCGCGGCAGCTGCAGTCCCTCGCGCCGTCGGCGGCCCCGCGGGGCGCGCGCGGCTCCGTTATCTGGGCCCGTAGTCGTAGGTGGCGGGCGCGCCGGCCGAGGAGTACATGTTGGCTGCTGCCGCCGCCGCCGCGGCCGCGGCGTTCATGTGGTGATGATGGTGGTGGTGGTGATAGCTGTGCCCGCGGATGCTGGGGAGGGGGTACGGGGCGGGCCGGCTCTTCGCCCCCAGGTAGTGGTCGTAGGCGGCGGCGGCCGCCGCCGGCGGGTACTTGTAAGGGTGGTGGTGGAGGGGCTCCGAGGCGGCGGGCTCCAGGCGCAGTTCGTGGTGGGGCGGGCTGGGACGGCCTCCGCCCGCGCCGCCCAAGGGCACGAGGCCTCCGCCGCCGGCGCCCGGCAGCGCGGGGCTGAGCACGCGGGACATGAGCTGCTGGTGCGCGGCCTCGGCGTGCAGCGGAGTCCCCCCGGCCGCCTCCCGCTCGTACTCCCGCCGGGTCTCGGCAGCATCTGCGGGGGGCACACAGCGTCAGCACCGCCGCCCCCCCACGGGCCAGGCTTTAAATAATTAATTCGAACAACTAAAACAAAGCGGTGCGCCAAGAGAAAAGCCAGGCTGGCGAGTGAAGAGCGCGGCGGCGTGCAGCAGGAACCGGGGCTTGTGGGACAGGACCTTGCGACTGATAAATGCAGCTGAATTGACTGACAAGCCGGTACACGCCTGAAATTTTTGCAATTGTGTAACACTAAACAAATACAGACTTCCCTTTATTTTGCAGGCCCGGAGTGTGTTGGAAGAAAGGCCTTCGGTTGTCTTTGCAGTTGTTTGCTCTGCGTAATGGAAAAGGAGTCAATGGGCCGAGGTGCTGTTCAACCTGACTGCAGCTCCTGAATGGGAGTGAGTCGGCCCTGAACGTGCTGCCGGGCTGCATTAAAAGGGCAATGCGAGGAGGAGCCAGCGGCCCTTGCTGCAACCCTGACTGAAAAACTGAACTTGTAGCTGAAAAATCGAAAATGTGACACTAAAGGAAGAAGGCAGCGTTTTTTAAAGCACCGAAGTTGCTTAAGCACAACAACAGCAAGTGGTTTAGACCAAGAAAGAGTGAATAAGACTATGAAGGTGGCTATTTTTGATTAAAAAATAGCTGGTAACACAAGCTCATTAGCAATGGAGCCATGCCCATTGCAGTGGCCATGCACAAGCATGGTGGGCAAAGCTAGCCCCAAGCATGCATGAGATCCTGTGCAGGACAGCAGGTCCAAGGTGACAGGCTGGCCTGGCTGTCTGGGGCTCTCACCTTTCTCTGTCCCGTTCTGATGGGCTGGGGAAGACACTGGATTCCGGGATCTAGCAAAAGCACTCATGAGAGGAAGGGCCCCTGGCCTGTGATTTCTGGGCCTGGAAGAAAAAGGGCAGAAGTGATACAGAGCCTGTGGTATAACAGAATGAGCACCTGGAACATTGCTGCTGTGAGCTGCAGCTGGCAAATGGGGCTTGGCCCAGTGTACCCCAAACTCTATGCAAGCCTTGTGCAAATATGCACGTGAGAGTGGAGGTGAGAATGGGGTGTAGTTCAATAAAGACACAGCCTTACCAGTCCTCAGGGTCACAGTCTCTGAATCCCTTGGCAAAAGGGTTGCTGGCAATCTTCAGTTGTGTGATCTGTAAGGGGAAGTAGGGAAATGTCTCAGCAGGGACTGACACGGGGCTCCCCGGTCAGACAGCGAGCACGACCCTGAGCAGGGGCTGGGAGTCAGCAGTGCCTGGTGCAACAGAGAGGGCCCAGGTGGCTGGTGGAGCTGGGGCATTCTGCTACAGAGCACAAGCATGAGCTTTCCCTCTGCTAGGAAACGTGGGCTGTCTAATAGGAGTTCAAGGCGAAGGGAGAGGCAGCCTGAGTTGGCTGCAAAAGCTGTGTAAATGCACTTGTAAGAAAATGCCACATTATATGGGTCACCACCGGAGCAGCTAAGACAAATCACTGGATATATCATACTTTGGTATTTATTTAATTCGCCGGGGAGAAGGCAGGACATTTTCTATATTTAAGCAAATCCACGGATAAAGTATGTGATTGTGAGTTTCCGGAATGGGTTGAAAAACAAACTTTAAGCCCCTCAGTGACAGTTCCAGCCTTAGAGGTCAAACTGATAGAAAGCAGGAGAGAAAGAGCAGCTGTCCGGAGCCATCAGGAAAATGCCAGCCGGGGAGGGACTCCGGAGCCCCTTAAAGGCACAGCTTTGCTCCGGCCCCGCTTTCTCTCCCGACCAGGGTGTCAGTCTGGCCGCAGCATCCCGAGGGGGTCCCCGGATCGCTTTGCTCGAAGCCGCTGCACAGGGTGGCTGCACCGCCACCGCCTGCTCGGGGACAGCCCCGCGATCGAGCCCCGGCGAGGGCTGCGGCATCAGCACAGAGCGAGGCGGTGTGGAGAAGAACCCCCGCTATGAAATTGAATTTGCACTCCCGCCTGGGATTCCTGCGCCTTACATTACACTGATGCGATTTAAAGAAGCAATTAAATTAGATGCTGCTCAAAAATCCGCATCAGATTAGAGAGGGTGGATTGTTTTGTTTCGTTTTTTTAACAATTGTATTCTGGGGAGGAACAGACCGCTATGAGCTAAAGAAAAGTAAAATTGCAGATTTATCCAAACAAATTGTGAGTGACATTTCGCAGCGGGACGCCTGTAGTTTCCCAACCAGCCCCAGTCTCGGGTTTACATAGGTAATGAGGTCCCCCGGGCGGGGGGAAGCGGGCGAAGGGGCTGGAGCTCACGTCGCTTCCCCAGCGTGTAGCGATGCAGCTCTGCGCAGTTCCCTGGCTATGGGGTTCCTTGCGCTGCCCCGGAATGGGTTTAACAGATGAGGAGGAGGCGGGAATACCTCCAGATGCCCCCACCGGACACCCGCAGGCGGGCGAAGGCGTCGAGTCAGCGCCGGGCGCACCCATGATAGCTCCTGGACGACCCCAACCCCCATTTTTCGTTGCCCCGGGTCCCTCTGCAGTCTCACCCGATGGTTCTGGTAGGCAGTCACGGCTGTGAAGCGCGTCTCCTCGAAGACGAAGGTTTTGAAGTTCTCCTCCGCGTACTTCTCGCTGTCTTTCCGGGGGTCCACGTAGACCACGTGAAAACGCGGCTGGTATCTGTGCATGGAGTTCAAAATGATCTGAATGATAAAACGAGCAAGGAGAAAATAACTGATCCAGGAAGAGCAAGAAAGGAAAGCGCAGCCCCCGGCCCTGACAGCTCCCCCCGCCCGGGGCAGCCACGGGGTTGGGCAGGACGGGGGCGCGAAGCTCCTGGGGAGGGGGCAGGCAGGGGCACACCACAGGGATCACTGCGATGTGAGTTCCCCCCTTGCAGCCCCGCATTTGACACCTTCCCCCGGGAACACTTACATGCCCGTTGTCATCCAGCAAATTGTTGGTCAGTTTTAGCTTATCGAAGGAAACGATCTGCTTCATCCATTGCGCCCCTTTTGCCGGGGAGTCCGGGTGATAGTGCACCCTCCCGGGGGTGGCGGGGTCAGCTTTGCCGGCCACCAGCCAGGAGGAGCTGTGGAAGGCGTACCTGCGGGGGGAAGGCACCCTCAGCCACAGCCCAGGGGAAAGCGCTGCCTCCCCCATCGCTCCCACTTCCTATGGCATGGAAGGGAATGTCTGTTTGTTATGGGGGGCAAGTAATATTTTATCAGGTAGCCAAAGGAACTGGTGGAAGAGAAATCTACAGGTGGAGGAAGCTTACGGCTACCTGTGCAGGTTTGGCAGAGAAGCCACAAAACCCACCCATTTCCCTAAAAAAAAAAAAAAAAAAAAAAAAAAAAGGAAAAAAAAAAGTGAAGAGTGGAAATTTAGGTATAGATCAATAACAGGTCCAGAGTTTAGCAGTCTTATTTCATTCTTTCAAATTGCATATTCACCAGTAACATTTAAAACAGATAAACCAATCTTCTATACATGTGTTTACTTTAAAAGCCAGTGTTTGCACAGGGGGAATTAGACACCGTTGGACTTGAGCAGAAACATTACTTTTTAAAGATATACTCAATTGGATGTTATATATCCCACTTCCCTTGACAAGCAAACATTTCTAGGACGCCCTGAGAATTTGGATATCTGTCTAAATATTTATATATTGGACCCTGGCGATTCCTACGCAGGCTGCCTGCTCAGCGTCCTGATCTGAAGCTAAACACATAATGTGCCTTTCACTGTCTTGAAATTAAAGGGGTTGCAGACCAGACCACATCACTGCCTTGCAAGTCACTGGTTTCCAACGCCTTCCTATGCTGCTGCTGGAAACAAGGGCAGGGTTTTGTGGCTCAGATTGCCGGTGTCTTTCCAGAGTACAAAACCTGCTCTCTTCACCCAAGCACCCACTGGGCTCCGTGGCAGGTCTGACAGAGTCCCGGGATGCCAGCAGGGCTGGCAAGGACAGGCCACCTGCCCCAGCTGAGAGGCTATGGCACTCGAGGATTACTTGTGGGGGGAGAATCTTATTACAAGGAACAAGCACTCACTGGGCAGAGATGGAGAGCAGTGGGATGGAGGGGGCTTTTCTGGACAGGACAAGTCAGCTCCTGCCCTGCTGCCCCACAGAAATCTGTGCTTCTGCCCACCCCATGCCCACTTGCCTTGTGCAAAAGCCAAGGGGTGCCCTGCAGGCCCCACACCCAGCCCCAAACTCCTTGCAACGGTGTGAGATGGACCCCAAGGCAGCTGCATCCCACATCCTCTCCTAGTCTGGCACCGACCCGACGGCACCTACAGCTCTGGGCACCGAGAGTGTTACTTGCCGGTATCGCTTGTCGTCCACGGGGACGAAATCCATAAGGAGCATGTAGTCAGCCATGGGATCCATCCCGAATATCTTCACCTGGAAGGTGGGGAACATGCGCCTGGCAGAGAGAGAAGGGAGAGGAGAGCTGAGTTGATGGGCAGCGGGGAGCCCCGAGGGGCCGGCACGGGTATCTGTGCCCTCCCCGACTCAAGGGTGCCCAGGGACGGGTGCAGGACCTCCGCAGCCCTCCCGGCCCTTCTCCTTCAGCTGCCCCGGCGTCCGCCCTGTTGCGATTTCAAGTTCCTTCGCAGGAACCACCGTTCAGAGCGAGAGGAAAAGGCAGATGCAGCAGGGCAGAGTGAGCAGAGGGACTATCGTGTCCCCCGGCAGCATCTCAAAGGACGAGCCGGGGCAGCGATGGACGACCCTGCCTCTCCACTGACTCAGGGGCCGCTTATGGCTGTCACACAAAATGCTCCGCCGGGGTTGTTCGCAGGGGCTGAGGGAGACACAAATGAAAACTATTTCCTCCCCGTGGTTTCCCCATCTTTCCAACTGACCTGATTTGAGGGAGATGCAAAGCATTAACCCTGTCTCCGGACCCACACCCGAGCAGCGGGCAGAGCTCCGGGAAGTTCAGGCAGCCCAGGGGGACACGTCTAGAACCTCCAGCGGGCGACGCGAGGGAACAGAGTTCCCGTTTACGCAGCTTCTGCCCCCCGATTTCTGCGTCCGTTTTAAAACAGCAGTTCCAGCTGCAGCGTGGTCTTTGGGGCCGGCAGGAGACCTCCCGCAGCATGAAGGGCAAAACGCAGCCCCCGGCGGGCAGGGACTAGAGAGCAACGGGGACATCTGAGTGAATCCCCCCCTGGCTCCACTTCCTTGCCAGAGCATGGTGGGGCTTCTGGTCCCCGCAATTTGCAGAGCTAAAGGAGAGTGCGAAGGCGCCTGTGATTACCGGACCGGGCAGGTCGCCTCCCCCCCACTCCCGGGCTGCTCTGCTCCTTGCAGACCCTCTGGGACCCCAGGCTAAGTAGGGGGCGCGGGAGGGCACGATTCCTTCGAGGGGCTGTGGATCGGGAAGAGGTTGCCAGAGCCCCCGTCCCTCCCTTCCTCTGCAGACCTCGGGGACAGGTCCCGGCCCGGGGATCCCCGGCGGTACACGCCGAAGATGCGCCTCGCGTCGGACTCGTTACGGCTTCAGTTTTGTTCGATATATTTTTTTTTCCCGACTTGGAAATCAAGTGGGCGATGGCGGGAGGAATTTCGTGGAGACAGTTTGCGGCCGTTGAAAAACCAAACTCCCAACAAGCCATGAAAAAAACAACCTGATCAAACCCGGACATCGAGAGCCCTCCCCGGCACATACTCGGGGAGTATGGCCGGACGTGCTGTGCGTCTTCCAGGGGCTTTTTTGGTTGTGAGCCGCTGCTCTCTGCGCCGAAGGGAGGCTGCCTGCCCTCAGCTCGGCCAGGACGATGGGGCATCGGGGTTCTAGCCCCGCAGCTCCTCCAGCCCTTGCCCGGCACTATTGGCCGGCATCAGGATCGAGAGACTGCGTCTCCTTCTCTGTAACGCTTTAGCAAACTCCGGAGGACGTTTCCAATCACCCCTCTGTTATTAGTGTTTTGAAAAGTGTAAAAGCCCCCATTAGCCTCCAGTTCCGGTGTTTCTTGTTTTAAAACTTAATTTTAAACAAACAACCCGAGATGATAAGACCCACCTAGACAAACAGCAGGGCCAGCCCAGAGGCACTGGGAGAGAACAGGCTTTGCAGTGCCTTTCCTAAGCCTTTTCATACTCGTTTTACCCCGTTTTCTCCTGGTTTTTAACCGCCTGTCAGGATATTTGCCGGTGTCATAAAATAAACGAAAAGGAGGGGGAACAGCCCTCAATCCAAATCGAATTAGTTCATTTCCGAGACCTTTTGGAGTGCAGTATTTGCAGTCCTTTCGCTGTCCTGGGAGAGAGAAGAAAGCCCCGTCGAAGAGCTCCTGTTTGCAGAGAGCCTCCGCCTCGAGACGGAACAATCTTTTCCGCTAAGGAAAGCAAAGCCGAGCCCGGCGCCGGGCTCGGGGGCCGCGGCCGGAGACAGCGGGCTGAGCGACCCGGCGCCGGGGTAGGCACCGTCTGCGGGAAATCACGCCCGGGTTCCGCAGAGCAGCGCCCGCCCCTCCGCCAGCTGCTTTTCCACCGGGCATATCGTTAATTTTTTTTTTTTTTTTAAAGCAAGCTATTTTTTAAAAAGCAACTTCGTATATAAAAATATTTTTTTTCTTTTTAAACCCTCGGAACCCTCAAAACGGCTGCAGGGAGAGCGGCATGGCTGCGATCACCACCGGTTGCTTTGGGCCCTTTCGGAGCGGAGCCCGACCAGCCGCGCTGTGCCTTTCTTCCCCGGCGAAGGGGGCTGCAGCCGCCGCAGCCTTCCCCGGGGCGAACTGAAAACAAGCACCGGGGGATTTACTAATTTGTTTGGGTTTTCTTTTCTCTCCTTAGCCCCGCCGAATCCCTTTAAATCAAGGAAAGAAAGCAGAACCCGAGCAAGGCGCTCGCCCTCCTCAAAGGCAGCGTTTGCTCGGAGCCAGCGCGGGGAAATCTCCGCAGCTCTCTCCGAGCCGCCGCGGTCACGGCGTTTCCCGGCAATCGCAATTAAATGCAGCAATTAAGAACCTTAACTGTGGCTCCTCGTTCCCCTACATATTTTGTTCGTTTCTAACGCGGTCGCATCAGCCGCTTCCTTTGTGCCCCGGCCGGGAGCAGGATCCCAGCCCTGGCCCGCCGAACTGAGCCATCGGTAGAACCGAGAAGAGCAAAGGAGAGCTGGACTTAGCCAGGATCGCTACTCGATAGTCGGGAAAAGCAACAGTCCTGGAGGAGTTTTCAAAATGCATAATTAGCCTCCCTTTGCGTCCCGGCCGGAAGGAAAAGATCTTCCCATGCTAAAAATTTAGTTACAGGTACTGCACGGGTTTGTTTGTTAGCTTTTCCTTTCTCCCATGACATTGCTGTCCTCTCCGGGAGCACAGTGTCCCCTACAAACACAGATTTAAGTCCCGTGTGGGATAACTGAAAGCTGAAGACTCTGGCGGAGCACACCGTCCTTTGCAGTGACACCCGGCGGCTGAGCGCACGGCGCGGCTTCCCCGAGCCGGGCCGGGCCGGGCCGGGCCGGGTCGGGCCGCCCTGCCCGACGCCCCCCGCACGCCTTCGCCTCCAGCCCTCCGGGGCCGCGCGTTCTTCCCCGCAGCGCCCGAGGCCTTCGGGCCGCAAACAGCTCGCAGATTTCGCCCCGGGAGAAGCGCTAGGATCAAATGACGGCAACCGCCAGGCTGGGCCGCCCGGCAGCTTGCCCTTGCCCAGCCTCGACTTTCCCCCAGACTAATTCAATCGCCTCCGGCCGGGCCCGCGATTCTGCTCTCCCGCTCCAGCTCGCCTGGGTGCCCGCGGCCGGGGGAAGCGACTGAGAGCTGGGGGCTCCGCACTGACCTGCCGGCCTTAGTGACGATCATCTCGGTGCCCAGCTGGTTGAACTCGTCCCATAGCGCCTTCATCTCCAGCTGGACGCTCACGTTGGCCACCTTCGGGTTCTTCTTCACCGGCGCCTTGGCCGCGGCGGCCGCCCCCGCGGAGCAGCCCGAGACGGCGGCCGGCCCTGCGGCGGCTCCCCCGGCGCCCTCGGGCGGCTCGGGGCCTGGGGGCGGCGGGTTGGTCCCGGCCGCCGCCGCCGCCCCGCCGAAGGGGTAGCCGTGCTGGGGCTGGGGCGGCGGGTGCGGGTGTTGCTGAGCCGTGCAGGGCTCGTAGTGCGGTGGCTCATGCTGTCCGTACGGGTCCCCCGGGGAGGGGGAGAGGTGGTACCCCCCGGAGGCGTTCAGGCTGCTCAGGCTGTTGGCCGTGAAAGCTGCAACATCGCAAAAATGGGACAGCTGGGTGAGCCAGGGGCTGGAGATAGCTGAAATCATTCCAAAAACAGGCGATCAGGGCTCCGTTCCGGCTCCCGCTTTCCCCCCCAGCTCCGCGGCGCTCCGCGCGGCCCCCGCCTCCGCGCCGCGCCGGCTCCGCGGGGTGCCCTCCGCCTCCTCTCCTGCCCTGCGCCCAGCCCAGCGGGGCGCCTCCCCCTTTCCGCTTTGCTTGGCCCCAGCCCCGCTCCCCCCGGGGCAGGCGGGGAGCTCGCTGCTCCCGCTGCCTGCCTCGGCTCCTTTTTTTTTTTTTTTTTTTTAGGTGTTTTTTTCCTCTTTTTTTTTTTTTTTTTTTTTTTTTTCCTTTGCAAACCCGAGAGATCTGCCAAGAGCTGCAGCGGTGCAGCGCCCATGCTATCTTCTGCAGAAAGCCTCCCTCCTCGCCGCACACGATGTGGGACAAAGCAAACTTCCCCCCAGTCCCGTCCCCCCACCCAAAAAAAAAAAAAAAAGATGCGAGGAGGAGGGGGGAAACTCCAAGAAACCGTTTCTTATTTCCGTGTAGCTACGGTGCTGCAGGTAACATCCCTCTCTCTGGGGCCGCGGGGCCGCAGCTGACAGGGGAAGACAGATCTAGTTTGGTAGTGCCCCCTTCTTTCTGTCCCCAGGGGAGAGAGGGGGAACAGGAGAAAGACTAGAGTAAAGCTCCGGGGCCTCGCCGAGGAGCTTCACAGACGTGCCCAGCCGCGCAGCCCTCGGCCGCCAGCCCGAGAGGGCCCTGCGGCGTGTGACAGGCCGCCCCGGGGAACGGACGGTTCCTTTGGATCCCCTCCGGTGCTGAAAGGCTCCTCGAGGTCCTGAGGGTTTCTTGATTTATTTCCACCGCGGCCCCCAGGCCGGACAGGGGCTGCAGAGCCGACGGGAAAAGAGCCCAAATCCGCCGCTGCCCCGGACACTACCAGCGCTGCGGGAGGATGCTCCAGCACCTCCGTGGAGACGCGGGTACAGGCGGCGGAGCCGTCACAAGCCGCCACCAGGACACGGGCAGAGCTTTATTCTTCAAGGAAGAGCTGTGGGGGGCCCGGGTGTGCCGGGGGGCATGGTAAAGCCACCTCCGAGAGGGCCCGCAGGCAGGCCGCACTCCGTACGCTCCCCCCGGGCCCTACCGCCGGGCCGGGACGCGTGTAAACACTCCGAAACGCGGTGGCCGGGAATCCCGTCCCCACAGCCCTAAAAGGCCGATCGCGGCGCTCACCTTCCATGTCCCTGGTGACGGTGCTGAAGTGCATCTTCTGCGAGCGGCAGCCGGGGCGGGCGGGCGCGCTGCGGCCGCCGCTGCGCTCCTCCAGCGCTCCCTTCCCTGCTTGCTCGGCGGCGGCAGCGACTGAAATCAGAGAGGCGATACTGAAAGCATTTGCCTTGGGAGACAGAGGGCTGTTTTCGTCCATAGGGGAGACACCAATGCAGGAGCAGCAGCCGCGGCAGCCTCCCACTACGAGCCCCCCCTCCCACCCCCTTATTCCCCTCCTTTCTACAGCACCATCCAGGGAGGTGCGAGCGAGACCCCCCTCCTTCCAGGCGGGGGGAGGGAAGCTTAAAAATAATAATAAAAAAAGATAAAACAACACAACAACACAACAGAAAACAACCCAATCCCTCTGCGTTCCCCCCTCCCGGGAAGGGTGGTGGGGGGAAAAAAACTTCCCCGGGACCCTTTGCAGCCAGCGCCGGGCACCGCAAAGGCCAGATCGAATCCTGTCAGCGAGAGGTAATCGGGGAGGTAGGGAGTGGGAAATAAATAAATAACCCCACGAATTTTTTTTCCCCGGATCTCGGTTTCTCTCCCCCCAACTTCGTTCCCTGCGATTTATTAATTTATTTTCTCTCTTCCTTTCCCCCAAACACCACCTCCTGCTTCTACCCCCCCGTCCCCTCCTTTTCTTCTGCACGTAGGGAAAGTGGCTCCCTTATAGGCGCTTTCCCCCATTCAGTGGCTGGGAGGTGTCACATGGAAGCCGGGGGTGTTTGCCTGCAGAAGCAGCGGCGGCGAAAGCGAAGTGAAACTCCTGCCGAGACGGTGTCAAAGGGCTGGGGAGGCCCTTCCCCGCCTCCCGGGCACAGCGAGCGGCCGGCGGGGAGGGATGGGATGTGCTGCGGGGCGGGCGGAGGGGCCGGCGGTGTCAATCACGGCTCCCGGAGCCGGCCGATGGGAAGGGAAGAACCGAGCCCAGCCGAGCCGAGCCCGGCTTCGCACTGCGGATGTCCCGTACCGAGAGGGGGTATTGCTCCCTTCCTCCAGCCGGTATCCACCGTGAGGCTGCGGGCTGTCCCAGCCCAGCTGCGGGGGCTCGGCGGCTGCGGGGACTCGCAGTCCTACTCGCCACAGCAGGCGGGGACTGGGCTCGGGGAGCGCTGCGGGCGCAGGTTCTGCCGGCTGCCTCTCCGGGACCGGATGGGTCCCACCAGCGCTGAGCCACCAATCCCCCAAAGCACCCACAAGCATTTGCACATTTTTTTCACCGAGAAAAGCAGAAAAAACCGGAAAGCAAGCGGCGGGGAGGCAAGTGAGCCTTTTCTCGGCCCGGTGTGAGAGTCCGCTCTGTCAGCAGCACCTGTAACGCGCGCCTGGCCCAGGGGCCACTCTCACACGACCGCCGAGGGTGAGCTGCCCCGATTCTTCTCCCTGCCCCGGCAAGGCTGAGGCGCTACTCACCGCCCGGCACCGACTCCTCGAAGAGCTGCGGCGTTCCCGGGGCCCTTCCTCTGCATCGGCGCGGGGCGAGGCGGCGCGCCCGCCCTGGCGGGCCCGCCCTGGCCCCAGAACCAGTCCCGGTACCAGCCCCGGTACCGGTCCCTCCGAGATGGTGGTTGCACCGAGGTCCCGGGGGGAATGCCCCGACGGGGCGGGCGGAGCCGTGGGGCGCGCCGGTGGCTACCGCCGCGATGGGGGTTGCATAACCCGAGCGATGCGCGGAGAGCCGGAGTGAGCAAGCGGGTTATATATAGCTGCCCTGTCTGTAGCCTGCGGGGCTTGATTCTTCTGTTGAAATATTATCTTTGGATGTGGTAAAAATATTTGGAGAGAAAAATCTAGACTACTCTTACATATTTGAGCATATGTTCCTGCAGCTAACGGCATAAGGGCAGAGCGTGACACGATCGGTGTTTCGTTCCTTCACTGCTGCTGGCAGCGCGGTTCCCGGCCGGGGCAGTTTCTATCCCGAGCGCAGGGACACGCCACAGAGAAGAGTTGTCCCGGTGCTGACCCTCGCTGTTTACCTGGCGGCAATACAAGGAGGAGGGGAAGGGATTTCCTTAGGGCACCTCGGGGCAATGTCGGAGGAAAGCGAGGAGCTGCGGGTGAGAGCCGCAGACCTCCTCCGGCAGCTCAAAGGCTGGACGTGGGGCGCAGCCGCGTTCCCCGAGGTGTGCCTGGCTCTGGGCAGCCTCTTCCTCGGGAGGAAAGAAAAGATTCCTCTTTGCAGATTCGCAAAACCCCAGAATCCAGCACCCCAGTACTATTGGGGAGTTCAGGGTTACTACCCGTGCCTTGATTGCCCACACTATTTCCCAGGTTTATCCCTTTCTCTTCCCCTGCCCCTTAGGTAAGGCCCCAGCTGCCTCTCGGCCTGTCCCCCTGCCCGGCGAGGTCGGGGCTGAACGTTCTCCAACGGGGAAACGGAACTCGTCGGGAATCGTTGCCAGGCGCCCTTCGGGGGCAGGTGAACGAGTCCCCATCCATGCGCCGGGCTCCAGCCCCGAAACCCCAAATCCCTGAGAGGATACCCCGCCGCCCCGCTCCCACACCGCTGCCCAGCCTCGCAGGGCCCGTGAGTGGCGCCGGGCAGAGCTGAGAGGACGGGTGGGCGAGACCAGCCCCGACTTCCCCGCGACAGGGCAACTCCAGCGACAAAGCAAACCCGGGAGAGCGGGTGGCACGGTGCTCGACTGCAAGTGGGGTCCTCTTTTCTCCTTCACCCCTAAAGGGGCCTAAACCCAGAGACCGCATTTGCCAGGCATCTCGCCCAGCCCCTCGGGCACTCGTCCTGTTCCCCGTCCGCTCCGCACCTCCGGAGCGCTGCCCATCCAGCCTCGACGAGAGGTTGCTAACCCCGCCGTTAGCGGTACTGCTCTGACCTGGCTCTGCAGTCGACCCTGGGTTGGAGTGTGGGGAGGGGGTATTGGATCGAGCCTGGAGACTGTAGGAAGGGAGAGGGCCAAGAGGACCTATGCTCTCCCCAGCTCACACCTCACCCGAGCAGGTGTTAGGGGATGTCGGGATTGTCCCGTCACTTCTCTGCCGGGAACGGCTCTGCGTTCAGAAATGCCGAGAGGCCGACGGTGAAGAAGAGCACGACCCCTACCCCCCTGCAGACACACATCTGCTTCGCTCCGAAGCACTCGGGCCCCGGCGGTGTAAAAGCCCGTGGGCGGGACCGAGGAAAGTAAGGCGTTGCAACGGCTCCCGTGTCCCCCCCGACGGCAGCCCCCAGCCCCGTGGCGGCCCCGAAACCGAAGCATCGCCGCCTCCCCACCGCTCCACCATCTTCCCCATCCCCGGGAGGCTTCTCCCCCTTGCCAAGTATCCGCTGCCGCCAACTCCCCCTTTTGTACCCCGCACCCTGCAACCCCCCAGACCTTTCAGATGTGGTGGGCTTCTGCCTTCGTCCTTCTTTGAAAGGGTTTCCCTGCCAGCACGGCTTCCCACGGGCAGGACCAGGTACCCCCGGGCTCCGGGGCCGTGCTTCCACCGAGCTACGGCCACTTTACCGAGGAGGTTCTCGGGTCCTCCAGCATAGGTCCCTCCCCGCACCCTGAGCCCAAGGCAGTGATGCAGGAGCGCGGCGGCCCTACAGGCTCTCCTCGCTTCCCGGGGCCGGGCTGGGATACAGCCCCACCGCCTGCCTCCTTCCCTCCGTCCGTCTTTGGCACTCACCCCTCTGTCCGCATCTCTCCCCTTTCGTCCTTCCCGCAATCCCTCCTTTCTGCCCGCTCTCCCCGGCCCTTGCCCGGTCCCACCGTTCCTCCAGCCCCCCAACCCTTGCGCCCCGACGGGCCCCCGGCGGGTCCGGGCTGTGGGTGGTGAGTCCCAGACTATGCAAGGGAGCTGGGGGCAGCCCGTCTCGGGCTAGGCACGGCAGCCCTGGCTCCTCGCTGAGCCGTGGGGACGCAAAAATCTATCAGAGGGACAAGAGCAGCGAGCCGCGGCTGGGGTCACGCAGGGCTGGGGGGGCCTGCACCGCACTCCACGCACACGTCCGCACATGCTGTTCTTTCCTCACACTTCACAGGTGAGCTGCCCTGCGACGGGGCGACCCGGGCTGGCTCCCACGGCAGGGCCCGGGGAGGGTGGACCCCGCGGCCCCCCCGGGCTCCCCCGCCCGCCGCGGCATCACCACCCGTGGGCTGCCAGCGATGGAAAAGATCCGTACGGGAAAAACCAACGCTGCCGGTAACAATGCTGCTGGCGAAATGGTAACAATTCGTAGAGATTCAGCTAACGGGAGCCGCGGACATTCACGGATTCGTTTTAAGAGGCGGTATAAAGAGGAGACCGGGGAGATCTTGGCAGGTGAAAAAAGCCCACGGGTCCCTGGAAAAACGGTGATTTTCTGGCGTTTAATTTGAGACCGTTATCGATGAGTACTGTTATTGTAATTACAGTCATCTTCGTTATTACTCCGACTACGGCGACCATTAGTACTGTTTTGCAGTTGATGTTTAAACTATAGGAAGCGAAATTAACGAATTTACCTAACAAATCCCAAATTCAAATGTGTTAATCATGTCTAACTGAGAAAGGCAGACAGAAAGATAGAGGGTAGGGCAAGACAGACAGAAAGAAAGAATAACGTAAGAAAGAAAAAAACCCCAAACAGACGGAGGAAGAATGGTAGAAAGAAGTAAAAGAAAATTAAAATATTTGAACAGATTGAAAGAAAACCAGAAAAAGATGGAAAGAGAAAGAAAAAGGACACAGAAAATAAATGGTAGAAAGAAGTAAAAGAAAATAAAAATATTTGAAAAAATAAAAACAGAGAAAAAGATGGAAAGAGAAAGAAAAAGGACAAAGACAGAAAGAGAAAGCAAAAAGAAAGACAGAAAAAACGGAAAGACGACGAGTCCGATGAGGACAGAAGAACGTAAAACACGGCAAGCCGAGCCCGTGCGGGGGGCAGACGCGCTCTGCCGGGGCCGCTTTCCCCACGCACTTTCCCGCATCTGGAGCGGTTTGGGCTGGGGGTGCCGGCACCGCGGCTCGGTGCCAGTCGCCGAGCCTGCGCGGGGCCCCCGGCACTCGTCGGGGCTCACTCCCCCGCTGCCCTAGGCTGGCTTCCCCAGAGCGCCCCGACCCCGCTCGCCCCCGTTGAGCGGCTTCCTGAGTGCCGGTGCTGAGGGAGCGATTCGAACCACCCCGAACCGTCCCGTCCGGCGGCAGGTGCGCGGCCCCGCGGAGCGCGGCTTGTCCTTCCGCGGCGAAAGCGACAGCGGGGCGGCCGGGACCGGCACCTGAGGCCGCACCGGAGCGGCTCCTGCCGGGCAGCCGCCAGCGGAGCCCGCGGCTCCTCACGGCGGCAGCGTTTGGAACTCGGGGCTGGGAAAGGACGGGATGAAAGAAAGACAGAGGACAGGCGAGGGAATAAAGAAGAAGGAAAGGAAAGGAAAGGAAAGGAAAGGAAAGGAAAGGAAAGGAAAGGAAAGGAAAGGAAAGGAAAGGAAAGGAAAGGAAAGGAAAGGAAAGGAAAGGAAAGGAAAGGAAAGGAAAGGAAAGGAAAGGAAAGGAAAGGAAAGGAAAGGAAAGGAAAGGAAAGGAAAGGAAAGGAAAGGAAAAAGGAAAGGAAAGGATCAAAGAAAGTGAAAAAGAGAGGAGACTAAGAACAAAAGAGAATGAATGAATTAATAAAACAAAAATAGTTAATTATAAACAACCTGAGGAAGAAAGCATGCAATAATAAATAATCATTGTATATAATCCGTGCAATCCTCATGAACAACAGTTTTTTTCTTGCTGAGTGGCACCTGGGAAAGCTGGGGCTTGCAGGGCTGCGTGGGCTGCCTGGCCCCACAGATGGGCACAGTGGAAAGCCCACGGCTCTACCTGGGGCTCGATAGGGCCCAGGGGTGTGGGGATGGGGTCCCGCACCCCTGCCACTCCCTGCAACCCCCACTAGCTCCTGCTTGCCAGCCTTGATTCCACATTATTTGCCATGGTGATTTTGGGCTAGTTTTATTTATTTGCAGATCTCAATGTAGAGGTGACATACAGGGAAATTCTCAGAAATAAAGCAGTCAGCCACTCTCTTCCATCACAGAGCTGGCGGAGTTCCCCTTTTCTCTCTCTCTCTAATTTTTTTTTTTTTTTACACCTCCTACTCCTGACAACTGCTCCTGCTTCTCCGATGAGATACTTGTGCTCTCCCGTAGTGCAGCTGCCTGATGTGGCCCAAGGTTTGGGGCTGTGGAGTTTTTAAGACACTCACTCAGCCCCAAAGTGACAAGCTCCCTCAGGAGCTCTGGGATGGCCTGGGCAAGGGGACCTGGCAGTTGGAGTCATTGCTTGGGGCTCCCCCAGAAGCCTACTCCAGCTTGTCTTGTTTCGAGTGTACCAAACTTCCTCTAAAACCAGTGACTTTCTGTCACTCCTTTCCTCATTAATGTTAATTTATTCTGCCAAAAAGCTTTGTACATGGGTGCTGCTCTGCTGCCTGGGGCTGATGGACCTGTCTGCTGCTTGATATGTGCGAGCAAATTTGCACCCACCCCCTCCAGCCTGGCCCTTTCCTCACTCACAGCCAGGCTCTGGCGAAGGGTGAAACTCCTGCTCTGCTGCCTGTGCTCCCTGAGCACGCAGGGAAATGGGGCTGCAGCTACTGGGAATGAGGCACTTTTAGTTTGAAAGGGTCCCCCTTCCTCAGTACCAAGGTGCCAACAATGGCTCAGTTCAAGTGGTTTTTCTTACAGTAGCACAAGTTTGGGGAAGAGCAGAGAGAAGCTCCATAGTGTGCAGGTGGACACTGCCACTGCACTGCATCTGAAGGGAAAGCAGCCACCTCACTGCTTCTTGCTAGATCCTTTCTTCGGAGAGAGACATTGTTTTCAAGCTGCCCACTTACAAGTGTGTCTCTAGAGGGAAGGGAAGGAACTTCTTCATGATTCTGTTGTGGTGGCTGCACCAAAGGCTTATATTCACTTGGTCCTGCAGCAGCATCCTGTGCAGACTTTTATTTTGGCTAAAGGTAACCTGGTTCTTGTTTGGATGCAGTTACTGTGGCCTGACCCACTGGAGCTGTGTGCTGGTAGAGCTGCTGCAGTCATGCAGATTGGCTGTGGAGGGGTTTGCTTTCTCCTAAGGGGTCCCAAATTGTGTCCCCCACACAGGGCTGCAGTTAGATAAGCACAGCCCTCATAAGTAAGGACATTACAGAGCTCAGTCACTGTCAGGAGATGAGGTGTGCCCCACAGCTCTCTGCTGCAGTTGCTGTAGACCATCCTATAAGGGTTTTTTCCTTGTGAGGACTTTTTCCTTTCCTGTTAGGCCAGTAAAATACCCCTGACACTCCTTGTTTTTCCACCTTGTGCCCTGTCACAGATAAGAACAGATCAAAATCACTTGTTCCGGAGCTCATATGTTTTCATGGGGTTTTGGTGTGGCAGATGATGTTATATATTAATCATTAACACAACACAGTGTGTTAGCACAAACAAATTAACACAAACAATAAACCGCAGGGTTCAGCATGTTAGTGGGAGGCTGCACAATCTACAAGGCTCCCACTGGAATAAATTTTCTCCTTGCACTGCTGGGTATTTCATCAGACACATTGCAAACCTAACCCAAGCACCATAACGAACTGATGCTCCAGCCTACGTCAGCTGCTTCTTCAAATCCAATCCAGCATAAAACCTGACTAACTCCGTCCCAGAGATTTTTCTTCTTGCGTCAATGCTGGAGCTGTACCCTCTGGAATGCTTCCAGCTAAGAGGCTGCAGGCTCTGCACTGTCACTGAGGGCAGCTCATGCATATTAAAGTCATCTGGGAGAGTGCAGTCTCTGAGAGCAGACCTGAAGATGAGCCCAGGGCCTTCCTAGAGCCCATGTTTTCCTGCAAAAAAGCAGTGTTGCTTCCACCAGCCTGCTCCATTCCTGTCCCTTGTCTTTTCTTCCTTCTTCTCCTTCTCCTTCTCCTTCTCCCTCTTCTTCTCCTTCTCCTCCTTCCCAATTCACCCACGTGTGGATGTGCTTATTCTCAGGGGATTTTGTGAACTGTGGGATGTTCTCAGTTCTACTTTCTGATTCCTGGTGCCCTGGGGGGCATCTCGCCCTTTTTTGGATTGCTGTGGTGGGACAGGTGAGGCAGAAGTAGTGGTTGCTTCTGCTTGCCTGCAGACCAGCACTAATATTATTGATAGCATATCCCTTTTCTCAGGGATGAGAAATTTGAGGATTTTGGACCATTTCTCTGGTTTCTGCTTCCACCAGCCCATAAACCCAGAAAGGTATCTTCCCACAGGTGCTGAAGACAGGCAGATTGCCTCTGCTGAAGCTCAAGGCTGCTGAAGCAGGCAGCCACTGTGGCCAGGGCTCACCAGACACAGAGACTAGGTAGCCACATGGCTAGCCCTGCCTGCAGGCATGCTATGCCCTGCACCCTGTGTCCTCCTGACTGCAGAGTCCTGGCTGGAGACCTGTCACCCTTTATAGAAAGGAAGGGGCAGGAACTTCACCAAATGTCAGGAAGCCCTTACAATGGGCTTTGTAATCCCTGCAAGAGCCCTGCTAAGGGCAATGGTGTGTTACTAAACTAACTAAGAATGAAGCAGAGCAGAGCCAAGCAAGGCTCAGTGCTCCCACTCTTGCCCCTGTGAGGCTACAGACAAGTTCAACACAGGGTGCCCAGCATCATTTGATACATTGAAATCCCTTTGCCAATTTCATCCCAATGTCCTTCTGTGCAAGCAAGCGTGATGATGTTTAGTCACCTTGGGAAAGATGTTTGGCATTGAAAGGGATCCAGGATAATCTTGGCTTAGGTTTTTGTATAATTTATTTTATTTTTAGGTTTTGTTGCATGAAATAACACTGCACCATTTCTAGCTCTTCTTTGATGACATCTTAGTTCGCACTTGTTCTTCTTACTCATTAATTCCATTTCCCCTTTTTAGTTGCAATGCTAGTCTTAAACTGGCCAGAAAATTCCCATGGATTTTTTAAGTTTCTTGTGATTTTCTTTAAAATATTTTTAAAGGAAAAGCCTCTATGAATCTTACCTGTTCTCACACACATGACTGAAGTATGAGGAACATCCTCCTTCTTGCCCTGCTGTGCTCAGAGACAGAGTTTGGAAAAGAGATGTGGAAGCACACAGTCAGACACCTCAGAGAGGAGAAGCAGCACAAGTGTCTCTTTCCTCATGACTATTGCTGGAGAAAACCTGGCCCCGGTGGGAGGAATCCCATCATCTGAGGAAGGTACATATAACACACCTGGGGCCTGAGCTGTGCTGGCCACTGGCTCTTTGGGGGCCCTGGCAACCACTGGTCCTAGAGGAGAGGGCTCTCTGCCTCCACCACACTTGGCTCACGGGCACTTCCCATGTGCTGTGTCCTGGGAAATGCTGCCATGCCCACAAATAGCACGGACTGGTTGGCACTGAGGGGTGGTTCAGTTTCAGGAACTGCCGATGCTCGTGCCTTCCTCTGCGGAATTAGTACAAGGGCAGATTAAAGAAAGCCAATTTCCTTTCCCATCAAATCAATTCCTTCTAGGGAAAACAAAGCCATGAGCACAGTGCTCTTGTCCTCCCGTGATCTTGTGGTTTGCTCTGGCTGGAGGAGGCAGCTTTGGAAAACCCGAGCCCATTTCCTGCTCTGCGTGCTGCAGTGTGTATCCTCACCACAGCCCTGGAAATGCTTTGATGGATATTATTAGGCCCGGAAAGCATTTGGAGCTCCTTTCTTCCGTACGAGCTGACCAAACTGCTATGGGATGAAAGAGGGGCAAATTGAAAGGGTCTGTGGATGCTGTGGGCAGGCTGCCTCTCCTAGGGAGCCTGGGTTGTGCTGCTGCCTGTGGCAGGGACTAGAGCAAAGCAGCCGTGGGGCCAGGGTCACTGCCAGCCCCCAGGGAGAGGGGACATCTCTTTCACATCCTCCTGCCAAAAGGCAGAGCTGTGGTGGGGCACCATCTAAACAATGCCAGCAAAGCCTGAGCACTCCTTGGCTGCATCCAGCCCCATGCAATGCACCTTGGTCTCTTCTTAAGTCCATATGCCAGGTCCAGAAAATCCTAACCCTTCACTCACCAAATTTTACAATAATGGGGAACCCTCTCACATCAGCCATTGCCCATCTCATGTCTGCATGACCCCAGCCCTGCTCAGCCCTCCCAGCCACAGGAGCCTCTCATGGCTACAAATGGGAAAGTGGCCGAAAAGCAAAGCCAAGCAAAACCTTCACTTTGCAAGAGACTGGAGCTCTGATCAGTGTTCTGCTGCTAACACAGTCAAGAAATGACAGTGCAGAAATCTCGGGGAGTGAACAGCACTTGTGGTTATTGGTGAAATCCTGTATTAGTAGAAAGGTCTGGTAAATGGAAGCAGGAGTCGCTCTGACTACAGCATCTGTTGGATGTGGAGAGTGGTTATGACTCTCTGCAAATACAATGCACATGTACTGGGGAAAATGACTGCTACAATAACAGGAATAAATCTTAATAGAGACTTGGGTGATAACAGACACCATAGGGGAGTTATCAAAATGAAAAACACATGGCAGTGTCTCTGCCAGACCTGCACAGAAACCCCTTGGAAGGAGTAGCAGAACTCGCACCTGAAAATGAAAAAAGAGCAAGGGAGACAGTGACACAGGAAGGGGGCTGAGGGAACAAGAAAAGTTGTGCCAGTGTGCCCTGCTGAGGAGCTAGAGCAAAGGGGGGTTGGTACCAGCATCCTGCTGTCTGTTTGCCTTCTGCACAAGTCTGGGTCTAAAAGCAGCCTGGTTCAACAGACTCTTCCCCACTTCTCCCAACTTTGGCAGGGCAAAAGGTTGCAAGTCAGGCTGGAGTGGGGCCATTTTTGAGTGTTTAAACAAGACCTCGATCCAGAGTGCTTATTAGCATAAGATCCCATTTTTCCTGCCTTTTGGCAGCAAGCAGGGGCAAGGCTGGCAGAGAAGGAAATTCAGGCACAGCCCTGGGCTGCGAGTGCAGAATGGATTTGTTTTCCTGCAGTTATAGGGGCTACAAACTGAGGCCAGACTTCATGGTATGGCAAAGAACAAGCAAATGGGAAGCTCGGCTGAAAGTGACAGTTTCTTGGCAGAAGCAGTGAGAGACAGGACACAGAGACGTTCAATGAAATTGCACCTTCCCCCAGCACTTAAATTTCTTAAGCAAACCACACATTAGCCAGAGTGCAAGAAATGAAGCTTCACTTTGCTCTCCTCGAGAGCAGCCTAGAGAGTTTATCAATAAACACGACTGCAACAGATACAGAACAGATTGGTGCAAGATGAGGGCATCATTTGTCCCTTAGATTGGCAGGAAGGGACTAAAAGGTGTGAAGAACACCCCCAGGATCCATGGGGCAAGGGGAAGTGTCCAGCATCTGCTGATCAGACCCTCAGATTTCAGGATCAGGAGTGGGATATGCTGATCTGTTACCTGGGAGGTTCCCCACCACCGAGGGGACCAGACATTGCTCCTTGATTCTGTTCAAATGCTGCTTCTCCACACCCAAACCTGACTGCACTGACCCCTGTGGCCACACATACTGGGGCAGAGGGAGAGTCTCAAGCAGGGACCATCAGCTCCTCCTTCACTCTCAGAGATTACTGTGCTACCATCAGGCTGCCATCATCCAATCCAGGGCCAGCTTGACAACTGTGGATTAAATAGTGGAAAATTCAAAAGACAGCTGAGGAAGGGTCTTATATTAGTCAAGACACTTGGCATGCTAGAGCTAGATGACCAGGCACACCAACAGTAAATAGAGATGCTGCTATGGTAATGGAAACAAGGTCGGAGGGAGAGAAGACCACAGAACAGACCCTAAGTGCTTAATGCTTCCAAGTTGTCAGGCACTTTGCCCCTGGCTGTCATTATTTTAATTGCATCTTAATTCCACAGCCTCTGGTCAGAGCAGGTGTCTGAGGACACAGGATGGAACAACTCTGGTGCCTGCCACGGCCAAGATTGCACTGAAAAGAGTCAGACGTGATCTTTTGGGTACACTGATCATCCACACTGATATAATCCAGGGCCAATAACCCCGACTGACTTGTTTGTTTACAGTGAAAAATCATTCATGTCCAGGGGATCAGCAAGGTGGGGATCAAGAAGCTTTGAAGTGACCTATTCTAGCAGCAGAAGGGCAGATCCTGCCCTTGCTTCCCCGGGCTGGGACTCACTCATGTGCATGGCTGGGATAGTCACTGGGATAAGACTTTGTGCCAGGGACAGACAGGGACTGTCTGACCCCAGGCAGGCTGCAGATCCCTGGTTTTGGATCAATTTATGTATGTCAGGAAAAGAACTCAGAAATCAAACAGCATCTTTACACCAGCCTCAAACAGAAGGTCTTGTTTTATCATGCACTTAGTCACAATAAACTAGCCAATAAAGTAGTAATAAATGGTCACCAAAAATTATTTCAGAGTCCATAAAACAAAACCCAAAATTTAACAAGGAGAAATTAATTGAAATGAAACACTCTAACACTCTTCGTCTTCCCTGTCCTATAAAAGATGTCAGGTTTTACAGGTGACAGGTGAATGCAAATCTCCCCTGTTCTTGTGAGCGAGGTGACAACCCCAAAGCCCCATCACCAGCATAGCCCTGATTCCCACTTCTGCTGCTGGATGGGGACCTCTCCACAAGGCTGTGGGTTCCCCATGGCTGTGGGCTGTGACCCACACCCCCTGTTTCCCCTCTGCTGGTGACAGGGAGTATAGTGGTGACACATCCTTTCCCTGTGGCAGTCACAGCACTGTCAGGAGCCTGACAGTAAAACTGCAGGGTGCTGAGCTGAGCTCTCGTGCTGAGCAAACAAACCTTTCTAAAGGTTTAGAGGACCACCTTCATGAGCAGAATGACCCCCCATGTTTAAACCAAAACAATCTTGACCTCTCTCCGAGTTTTAACCACATAAAAGCTCACCTTTTGGACTCTCCATTAGGTTTTATGATGTGCTTCCATATTTAAATGGACTTGACTCACACCAGGGTTTCTGCCGTACATGTGAAGGAAAGATGAATGCCAGATGTTGTGTATGAGTTACTTCAAGGAAAATAAGAAGGAGAGAAAAGGAAATTACATATTGGGCTGGGCCTTCACAACTCTCCCTTCTCAGGTGAGCATCAGGCTGGTATTTGAATTTGCTTGAAAAGCACAGCCTCCTCAGCCTGGCTGCATTCCTGGTTGCCCTGCAAGCACGCAGCCCCTCCAGCATGCCCTCCTCACAGCAGGGGCTTCAATTTTCTGTCAAAAGCCTTCTGGCCAAACCTGGCAGCTGTCAGCACCTCCCTGTTTATTTGTGGAGCAGGAGGGGGCAGGACAGGGAGCAGAGAGGGGGCGGAGGGCAGCCCTGCTTTGGGGTGATGTGTTCCCTCCCCCAGAAGGCCCCGGCAGGACAGGCGGGGCAGTGGTGTGATGCAGAGGAGCTGCACAGGACAGGGTGGGTTCCAGGCTGCAAACTGCACTGCAAATGGAAAAGCACCTGACAAGCTGCCATCTGGACTCCTGTGGCATGGGGAGGTGGGAAGGGCTCAACAACAGACCTCCTCGCAGCCTTAACTCTCTGAGAGGACCATCTGTGCCTACACAGACTTCCTGGATGTCATCACCTTGACCACTCCACTCTCCACGGGCTCATCTGGCACATAACTCACATTCCCACCTCGGTGGGACCATGGCAGAACCTCCAGCCAGGCAAGCATGAAATCCCCATGCTTGTGTCATGGGTTAGTCCTTGCCTTTGCTCAGGGCTGTACACACACACAGCATGAGGCACGGCCATGCCCACACTGAATTCATGTGGTCAAGCTCTCACAGCCACCACCAGAGCACAGAGGCTGCAAAAAAACCTCAGTATGGCCCATGGTGAAAGGACCACTCCAACCATTGCATCTTTTTCACCTTAAAAGCCTAACCAGCTATTTGTGCTCAACTCTTCTCAGGATTGTCCTCCTGGGAGGGCCCAATGCTCCACGTGGCCTCTCCTCCCCACAGCTGGCCAGGGGACAGGCACATTCACATGAAAGGGGTCCTGCTGCTCCCAACTCGGGCAGGCTGCCCCACTGCAGACAGATGAGGCTGAAACTCCACACTAAGCATGTGTATGGACATTAAGCTGTTGGAACTAAAGGATAATTTGAAAAGTATTTTTCTTAATACTGGCATTAGGTTTCCCCAGCTTTGCAGTTAGTAAAGAGAAAAAGAATGTCCTTACTAAGGGAAAGCAAGTGAAAGTTGAACCGGGGAGGAATTAGGGGGTGGTGGACGCTTGGAGCTGGGTCCCCTTGCTTGGCTCAGGGCTCTGATCATGCCTGGGACAAGAAGAAGTCCTGTTCCCAGCCCAGACCCTCCTGAAACATCCCAGTGGGCACTGAATTTCCCTCACTGCCAAGATGTAACAGGATGATGAATCAAGATGGCCACACACGCTTCCATGTGAGCAAGAGAATCCCTGCTGCATGGATGCACTCCTGTTGGGGCTCTGGGAACACTCAAGTTAGGTAAAAGTTCTGTTTTTCCAGAAGTGATGAACTGAATGTTTTTTCACTTTCCTATCACACAGGAAAATCATGACCTGGTCATGAATAGAGAGCACAAACCTCTGTAACTTTTCTCTCCCTTCATATTTTTAAACCTCTCTCCTTAGTCAGGTAAATCAGTGCAGAGTCAATGAGATCAGTAGATTTGCAGTTATGGCAGCTGCTGAGTTACATTATTTCTCAGCACTCTCCCTTTCCACCACACTGCAGGGATGTGCAGCCCTTCCTGATGCTCTGGAGCTGGTGAGCCACAGCCCTGTGGTGCAGCCTGGCATTCCCACCTCTGTCCCTGCAAAGGTTTCAGGCTCTGCACTTGCTTCTGCTTCCACTCCCTGACTCTGCCACCACAGGCCAGGGTAGCAGGTGGGATGCAGGACCTGATGCTGCACTCCAAGCTCCTGAGTGCAGGAAGCTGATAAGCTGGCAGCTTGGGGAGCATAGGGAGGCACAGTGCTGGCCACGGGGCATCAGAAGAGCCCACGTCCCTCATAGAGGAATTCCTGTGCCCTTGCAAATGCCTGTGTGAATGGAGGCAGGAAAATTAGCTGCAATATGGCTTTTTGTGATCACAGAGAAATTGCAAAAGGAAGGAAAATAAAAAAAGGTTCCGTTTTCCTCTTGCTCTCCTTCCCCACAACACTGGAAAGGCTCAGGATGTGCCCAGCCATCAGGAACAATGTGGAAAAACCCCAGTACCATTTTCCCTGGTGAATCTGGCAGGATCCCAAGTGGGGACCGTAACACCCGGCAGGAGCGAGGCTCCCCTGTACCCCGTGTGGGGAAGGGAGGGCTGGGCTCCCTCCTTTCAGTTTCCTCCTCTTCCTTTACTGAGCCCTGCTGCCATGTCCCCAGCACCATGAGGAGGGATTTCTCACCCTGCTTGGGCACGCTGGGGCATGTGAAGCAGTAAGGGCTGGTAGAGGGTCCCCTATGAGCTGAGCTGGTCCCTAAATCCTCTGGCTTGAGAGGGAAGCAGTGGCAGAAGGACACGTGCTAGGTCACTCCCCCAGCCTCTTTACCTTCCCCAGAATGCCTTCTGATTGAGCATCACGGCTGCCCAAAAGCTGTTCCATCCTGAACCACTGATGTTGATGCTGACATTGTGGCTGTGACAATGTGCAGAACGTGTCCCCAAGAGCGTTCATCAAATTTTGCAAGAATTGCAATCACAAGAGTGTCTGGGCAGAACCAAATTTCCACAAACCACGTTTCTTCCCTGCCTGCCCTGCTCCTCTGGCACAACTGGGGGAAGAGGAAAGGTAGAAACTGATTCCTGGGACTGGAGCCCTGGTGGGTCCCTCACAGTGGGGTGAGGGGAGGCCTGAGGAGAGACCATGTCCCCCACATCCCCATTCTGGGTGTGAGGAGGGCCCAGGATAGCGAGGAACGTCCATGGTTCCAGGTAACATGCTGCCAGGAGTAGGCACTGTGTCCTGTCCTCCTCCAGGGCCTCGCACATCCCCTGGGCTTGTGTGTAAATGCTATGCTTCCCCAAATAGATGCTTTTCTGGGAATGTCCCATGGCCCTGGGGAGGCTTGGCTGGTTGGCATCAGATGACCAAAGCTGTTGCGTGCTCCCATTGTTCCCCAAGGCAGTTATTAATAGAGCACCATAATAAGAGGGGATATTTATAAAACACCTCCGTGCCTGGGAATCCAGAGCAATCTGCAAACCTATGCAGGTCTGTTTGTCAGCCCTGAGACACTCTGGCAATCACCACAAAGGGACAATAAACTCTATGCCCTCAACAGGTATGAGAAACGAGCAGGCTGGAGGGCCTGCTTCAAGGTCTGGCACAAGACACGAGCACCAGCACTGGGGTCCTGCAAGGGTGCAGGGGCAGGGACACCCCAGCCCCAGCCACCTCCCTGCTGGCAGACCAAAAGAGGAAGAGTGAGGGTCATAAATGTTCTTCCTCTGGTCATATCTGCAGCCTGGTGCTTGGGGCAAAGAGAGAAACCACTGAAAAAATCAAAGCCAGGGTGGCCCCTGGCAGCCCGGCAGTGCCCAGGGTCCCCAAACCATCCCACAGGGCCAGGGAGGAGCTGATGAGGGAGGTTGTGCCAATGCTATCACTTTTCATGCAGGGTTTAGTTAGAAGGACCCACTTGCTGCCCATCTGTGACATCTGGGCCACAGGGACCAGGACCAAGCTCTGGGACAGGCAGCAGAGTTTCATACTTGCAGCAAGCTCTGCAAATCTCCCAGGCCCTGTGCATAAGACACACCAAAAAGACACACTCTTGCTTAGCTTTAGAGATGGAAAAAGTAAAATGAGGCACAGGATTCATTCAGAGCAAAGGCAGCTCCTCTGTGCTGTATGGGCTGGGGCCAGGCCCAGTTCCTAGGAGCTGTCAGGTATGTGTCCAGGCACCAGATGCAGCGGGGTGGGGACTGGATGAGAGGCACACAGCTAGCCTTGCTGTCAGGCTGCTCCACCAGGATCATAAAAACCAAACAAATGCAGTCCTTCCCCCAGCCTCACTTGAGGAATTAGAGAAATGAGGCCATTTATGTCTTTGCACGGACGACTGAGCCTGGCAATGACCTTTGGTCACTTCGGTGCGGGGCTGGATTTGAAATGTGAACCAGAGACCAGGAGGTGAAAACCTCCATATCCCATTACAAATCCCTGGGGATGCCCAAGACTTGTCAAGCCACAGTGCTTTGCTGCTTATTTATTACTATTTGTCTATGATTGTAGCCACCACCAGGGCTTACATTACTGCTCGGGCAGTGGTCGGCTGCCAAGTGGCCTCTGGGGCCAGGCTGACTCCCAGCAGGGCCAGAGGCTGGGACCCTGGGACTGGGCTGGATGGGGTGTTGCTCCTTGCTGCTGGGAAAACACACTGGTCCTTCCCTGGCAGCAAGCAGGAGCACCGTGGTGGGTGACATGGACCTCAAGCTGGTGACAGCTGTGAGGAGACAGAATCACTCTTTAAGATTATGAAGTACAGAGCCATACACAGGAAGGGGTCCAGGTAAAATATCCCTGAGCCATACTACAGTGAAGTTAATTCTACATATTATTTATGCAGCATTGTACACTGACTTATTCACAACCAGAGAGCACTCGCTGTTTGTTTATTAATCCTCAAGACAGAAAAATCTTTTGTTTGGCTTGAGTTTGTCTTCTGCAATAACTGCAGCGGACAGGCATTTATTCAGCAAGTGGCTTAAATTTTCTTTTATCCAAAGAGACCACTAAACCATCAGCTAAACATGACTTGATGGGAAAATAAGTCACAGTGTGCATTAAAAAAAAACACATTGTACCCCTTTATAAACAGAAAATTTCTTTTCACCCCATTTAAGCCTGCTTCACCCCCTCCCCCCACTAATCACTTTACTTCTGCTGTTGTGGTGTAAGAGGTATCAGATCATTTTGCAGAGCAGGGCTCAGGCAGGCCCCTGGGTGGCCAGGGACAGTCTCCCCGGAGTGGCTTTGCTGGATCTGCCCTCCAGAGAGAGGGGCAGGTTCCCACAGCTGAACAATGGGGTTTGCAAGAAAATGTTTTATAGAAGAAGTTTTAGCACCCCTGTGTGGCATCACTCTGCTATGTGAGAGCTGAGCAGAGCAAGGAAAATCTGCCTGAAGCTTCTGGGAGTCGGGAGCAGGCTGTGGCTGCTGGTGGAAATGGGAGTCTGCCAGGAGGCCAGGCCCAAGCCATCTCCCCCAGGGAAAGCCACAAACCCATCTCATGGTGAGGATGAACACTGCAGGGTCTTAAATAGAGTTTCTCAGAAGGACAGCAAGGTCTCTTGAAACAGGAGAGAAAGCAGTAGACAGAGAACATGTAGTGATAAACTCACACATATCCATGTGTGTCTGGCTGTGACTTTAGATGCTTTACAGCAGAAATTATTATAATTAAATTGCTTATGATGGCAACTGATTAACGTTGCTGAAGCTGCCAGGAGTCTGTGAGGCTGCACTGATTTCCACACAGATGCAGGGGCTCTGCTTGTTACACGTGATGAGTTACTTCCCAACAGATCTGTGCTTATCTAAAAGGTGGAGCCACATTTTCTAAGGGAAGAAAATCCTTAAGTGCATGTTTGCTGAGCAACCACAGTTTTGCTGTCTGAAGGTATTCAGACACTGGTCAGTGATGGGAGAGAGAATAAAGACCAGTAAAGATGAAAAAATCAGAACAGCCCTGGTGCTGGCAGGAAGAACCTACCCGAGGGGTGAAAGAGAGCCAAGTGCCTGCTGCTCAACAGTCCAAATAAATTCTGAGGGTTCTTCATCAAGATTAAAACTGCAGAAAGAAAAATATGGGACTGTAAGAAAGTGCAGCACAAGTCTAGTGCTGAATAATGGAATTTCCCAAGAATGGAGCTTGTGAGTGGCTCTTCATGCATGAAGTTAATCCAATGAAATTAATTGTCCAGTGCAAACTTACCAGTGTTAATATATGGAGTAGGATTAACTTAAGGCTCAGAGCAAGTAAATACAACCTTCGTATCTAATGAGGAATTATTCTGCTTCAGAGCACTATCAGGGTCTGAATGTCTTATTTTCTAATTGCTTTCTTTAGCAGGAGCATATTGTGGCCAACCTGAAATGACCACCTAGTGAACACACAACAGAAGCTTCTAGCTTTCACTGAAACACAAGTAAGTCAAGTATAAATTATGATTATGCTGTTTAGGACCCTAAAACTTTGACTGGCTTCTAGTTAGAATTACATATCTGTTCCAAGTGTTTGTTTTGGTTACTTGTGTCAGGAATAGAGTCCAAAATACTTAGGCCTACACAACAGCTTTGGGAATATCACATTTTCAGCCCAATGGCTGTGTTGTGTTGCAGTGATTTTGACCTCTTGAAAGCATGGAAAAGAATAAAGTAGAAAAAAAATCAATGTATGATTTCTTTGAAACAATGAAAGTATGCAGCCATTGCAAAATAATCCACAGAAACTGCTTTTCTTGGTGCTGCTGTGCTGAGAGAACTTCCATTTCAATGCCAGGTTTTAGCAATTTCCACCTTATCTTATGCTCTGACAAACCTACTAGAGTACTGTCCCATCTCTGGCAAAGCTGAGCTGTGCCAGAGGAGTCAAGGAGCCCTGCAGGCAAGTGGAGACAGGAAAACAGCTCAGCTTTTAGTGCAGCACTCTCTCTCATTGCACACAGAGGGAGATCTTGGAGCAGGACAGCTTTGCTGTCTGGTTATTCCATGCCCAAAGCTTTGTACAATCTCCCCTTTCGCCTGGCAACTGAGTCAGCTTTGCACCCCTTTACTGAAGAGCTGTTTCCTTGCAGAACCTTTTGTCCAAGGTGCATGATTGCCACAGGTCCCTCCAGGTCCCTCCAGGTCCCTGTGGCAGCCTGAGCATCAGCTGCCTTACCCAGTTTGTGGAGTGAGTGGGGTTCAGCAGGTGGCCAGACTGATGCTATCAGCTCCGAGTGTCAGATTCCTGGGGGCACAGCCTGCCCTGGTGAGGGGGGCAGGCAGGACTGGCTGCTGCTCTTGCTGAGAGAAGGTTTTTGGCTTAGCACGTTTGTCAGGCATCCGACAGGTATTCACAGTGTCTGGGGGGGCTGATCCAGACAAATGTGATCTTGAGCATGTAAAGCACATCAGAGCCCTGCTTTTACTGCCATATCCAGTAGGAAATGCTTGTGGTATTGGGGGGCAGACCCTGCCTTGCCCTCAGAGCAATGTGTTGTGTTACTGCAAGCAGGGGGTTGGTTGGGAGGGCACGGCAAAGAGCTGCTCAGGTGGTCCCATCTTTACCTAGAGACTTTTTTAATCTTGGGTAATTCAGGGTACAAATGCCCAACCAAAGGCAATGACGGCTGTAACTGAAGAGAACAAGACTTTGTGGGAGTAATTTGGGACCCTAAATAAGGGGCCTCATCAGTTTTGCAGGGTGGCACTGCCCCAGGACAGGTCCCTCTTTGGGGGCCAAAGTGCTTCCCCTTCAAGTTCTCTGCATGGGAGAATAGGTACAATCTGGAGTAATGGAAGTGTATTTTTGAAAGTCTTGGTTTAACTTCTTCTGCCTTGAAATATCAGAGTATCTTTGGACACAGGACACTTCATTTCAAGTGCTTGCACTTCTCCAACAGGCGGGCAAGGTGTCCTGGCGAGGGTGTGCTGGCATGGAGCATGCTGGGTGCTCACCGCAAAGAGAGACATCAGATGCCATCTCAAGGCCAAATTTAAGTGTGGGCAATTACATCTCCCCATTTAAACTGCTGGCCAGTCTCAGTGGATAAAATGTTCCCTTGCTAGCTATAAAGTGTTGCCATGTCCTGGGAAACAGCTGCTGTGACAAAGTTAGGGGGCAGCTGCCACCCAAGAGAGGACTGACGTTTCCGTGGCACCCGGCCGCCCGAGCCCAGGTACCTGGGGCAGAGCTGCCCAGGGCTCGCCCGCACACTGGGAGTCCCAAGAGCTTTTCTGGGCTTTGGTATAGCTTGAACCAGTGCCCAGCTGGGGAGGGAGCAGTGGGCTAGAGAAGGGCTCAAAGCCAAATGCCGGTGGGATTTGCAAGGTCAGATAAGGGGCCATCGTTGCCCAAAACACTGTCTGCAGCTTGGTTTGGGAGAGGGACAGAGGCCTTTGCCTATCCGGGTGTCCATGCTCCTCGCAGGATGTGCTGCCCTAACTGTGTGATTTGGATACAGCTGAGTTTGTAAATGAGAGCAAGTCCAAAGACATTTGAATCAAAGACAAGCTGAGTCAATGGCCTAACTTAGTGAAACCTGGTGAAATACAGACTTTGCCCTTTTCCTTCCCCACAGCCCTGGTGAAGGGCAGGGTCTCTCAAGTAGGTCTTTATAAATGATCAAAGCATCTGTGTGGCTTTTCAGGGGATTGAGCTTCCAGTCACAACCCAAGGTCCAGTTTAATAATGTAGCTTGTTAAATAAACAAGTGGCTACACAGAGCCCCAGCACTGTGACGATGGAGAAGATCCGGTGTTCTCTTCCCACTCCAGCGCCAGCTGTTGATGGACATCTGTCTGTAAAACATTGGGCCTTTCATTGTTTTTAATGGAAGAAATGCCTTTTCCTGGAGACCACCACTGAATACTGCTTTGCTAGGAAGGCTCCTTCACAATCCAAACAGAGAGCAAGTGAGCATAGAGGATCCATTACCCAAAAACTCAACAAAATCTTCCTCACCCATGAAAAGTGTATGCACAGTGGCGGATGATCTTGGGGATGGGGCTTGGAGAAGGGGGGAGCTGTTCCTGGAGGGTGGTGTTCTGGGACCCAACAGAGGAAAATACTTCAATTTTTCTATCCGATAACTCTACAGCCTGGCTAAGAAAAATAATCCCTTATTAAAGATAACAGGAATCTGGGTTGTATAATGCATTCGTAGAGACTGATGTGCCTCCAGTTTTCAGAGTTGCTATTCCTTCAGAGAGACTAAAAGCCACAATATTGGCAAGATGCTGGGGACAGCATCTGCAAGGTCTCTTGCAGACACAGTTTGGTTTCATGCTTTTGTGTGAGATTTGAACTGCAAGCTCAAATCTGATCACAGCCACAAAAACAGAGTTGTCAAAGTCTTAACCTGCCTGAAGAAATGGTCCATTTAGTCCTGCATGCACCAGGCAGCTGAGGGCTGTGTGTGGGTAACAACCTCTTCTTACCAAAGGCATGGAGCCTACATTGATTCTCATCCTTTTATTAGACCAGAGGTTTGTTTTACTGAGAAAATATGGAAAATGCAAATGCCTCTAATATATTCCTTTAACTGAGGAATATATTTAACTGAGGAATATTGTCTTACATTCAGAAATACTCTCACCAGAATCATTATTTTATTCAGTGGGCAAAAAGCACAGCAGGCTCTTAAAGCAAGAAAGCTCAGCAGAGCCATGGCTACTGTCCCTGAGGAGACCTGCCCTGGAGTCCCCTGCTGTGGGACAGAGGCAGCCAGAGGGTTACAAAACTGCACTGCCACAGGTCACCTTGAGTCACCTCACTGTTGGCACACCTACCCTGCATCTGTTTTGTGTGAAAAGAGGTGATTTCAGCCTGACAGGTAAAATCAGGCATTCTTAAAGATGGGTCCTGGAGGAGACATTGGTGGTGAGATAGATGCTAATTGCTAATGAGAAATGGTCCATCAGAACTGGCAATGGCCCCAGCTCTGAGGTGGTAAATAACCCCAGTGCTTTTTTGGCAGTAAAGCAAAAATTTGTTTTTGTGCAATGGTCAGCAGAGGAGAACTCAACCAGAGCAACTTGGGGTAGGCAGGGAGGCTCCCAGAGAGAAGGTTAATCCAGGGTTGTTTTACTGCCTCGCAGGATTTGTGATCCATTTTTGTGCCCGGAAAAGGTTTACTGCAGCATAGGAAAGTTCCGCCCGTCCCAAAATAGCTTTGGTTTTCCGAAAACAATTTGATGTCATCAAAGATGATTTCACCCTTTGCTTCTTCGTGGGTGGAATTGCAGCTGAGTGACATTCTCACGTTATGCAGGGGGAAGCGCAGCAGAAATTCCTCCGATTGAGGAGCACTGAACTGCGGGGTCACCTTGTCAATGCCGTGAGGAGATTACAGTTTGGCTCCCACTGAAGGCCAGTCTGAGAAGGACCTTGAACCATGTTTCTTCCCTGGACTCAGCTCTCCTAATCTGAGCTCCCTGTGAAATGGCAGGACCATGAAAGCACAGAGCCTGGATGTCCATCTCCTGACTCCTTTTATTCCTGTTTCAACGTAAGAAATGTGTGATTTCCTCCTGGTGAAACTCAGAACCTGGGAAGTTTCAGTCTGGAGTGACTCTCTTTGCTTGTTTGTTTGTTTTTTCCTCTGAGAAGCCATGATAAAATAACACCCAGGAAAGAAAAATCAAGCACTGAAACCCTTGAAGGCCTGACACAACCTTTGCTCAGAGGAGCACTAGGACTGACAATACCACAATAAAGATCCGAGGTATCACCAAGAAAAGTAGGAAGCAGCTCAAGAAAGGTCACCACAAGCTCACTGTAAACACCCCTGCTTTGCATGTATCTCAGTCTCCCCAGTTTGATTGCTAGCAGGCCAGAGTGTGACGCTGCATTTTCGGTGCTACAGGTATTTATTTTACACTCTGGCTCCGAGTCTGAGCCTCCGAATGTAAAAACAATCAGAAGGCTGAAGTGTAAATTCTCCCTGCTGATTTATTTACTGTTGTGTTTTTATAGCACCACATGGCTCTAAGTTTGCACTGGGCCCATTCAACCAAAACCCATGTCATACACTTCCAGAGAAATGAATGACTTTATAAATTCTCTACAATAATAATCCCACGTACAGGAATGCATGCAGAGAACACCCAGACGGGGCTGGAATGTTTTAAGAATATAATATTGTGCTTTTTTGGTCAGGGAAACACATTTCTCTCAGGGATATGTGGTGTGGCCCAGGCTCCAGCCCTGTCTGCCTACCACCTGTAATGAGCCCTTTGGGAGATTTTAGTTCAGGCCACCCAAACTGTGAGCCAGGCAAAGAGACATCAGTGCTACAAAGTTAACAGCCTTAATGAAGCCCGGCCCAGAGGAGACTCAAAACATCCACAGTGGGGGGAAAAAAAAAGGAAAGAAAGAAAAGAAAAGGCTTTGATAGGAAAAACATCTGATCCGTGTTCTCTAATCTTTGCTTTGTTAGTTAAAACATCTTTAAAGGGCTTAATACCCTTGCAACAGGGACCTCTTTCTCTCTCTTCAGAAACACCAATTAGAAAAGCAGGAAACTGCTTCCAGAAAAGGGGACTTTAAAAAATAAAATTTAGCTTTAGCCCAAGGGATCTGATTACCTCTTTTTCACAAGTTATTTTTCCTCCTGTTGTGTGGCTGAGCAAGAGTTTTCTCCAGGGCAAGAAAGCAGCTCCTGGTGCTGATCCTGCTGATGGGAAGTGGGACAAGGACAGGGGAGATTCATGAATTACAGGGAGAATACAAGAGGGTTTCTCTTTTAAACACAGTGGGAATGACACCCTTACGGTGTGGCAGGCAGAGGAGCAAGTCTGCTGCAAGATGGGAGGAGGGAGAGTGTGGGCTGGTACCCAGCACTCACACTGACCCTGCTCCAGCACCCCAGCCATCAGCAGGATCGGTGCATGGCCCTCCAGCCCTGCAGTGGAGGCAGCGAGGGGTCACCTGGGCAGAGGTGGTGCTGATGGTCACAGGTTACATTGTCTGTGCTCCACAGGGAGACACAACCTGTCTTTTCCCTCCCCCAAGGGTCTCAGGGTTGGGAGCAGGGGGGTAGAACCTTTTCCTATGATAGCCAGATTTTGCTGCCCACAGAGCTGGTCACAGAGTTCCTGGTGGCACCCCAGGGGACTGTGGGTCATGCTTGTCCCAGAGTTTGATGGTGGGAGCAGAGATGTCACTGCAGCCTGCAGGGTCTTGGCCAGCTGGCAATAACTTGGACAGTGGTGGCTGCTGCTGCCTGGACTGGACCTCCAGTGGTTGTCCTCCTTGATGGCCACCATCCCTCGAGGCTGTCCTCCACATGAGGCCACACGGCAGCCCTGTTCCAGTCACAGCTGTTAAGAATGATACATCCTCTCATCTCCACAGACCATGTTAACCCAGAGCCTAGAAGGGAAACATCTGAACAGGCTCCTGGCTCTGTTCATGAAATTCCTGGACATAGTCCATGCTAAGATCTTTTTCTCTCTAGCAGAGCATTTTCTTTTGGACCTCAGGGATGTTACAACAGCTGTTTGTAAACAGTTTGCATCCAAAGTTAGCAGGAGGGTGAGCAGGGGAATCACGTATCAACTTTGTCCTCTTGAACATCTGAAAAATTTTGCAGCTACATTGGCACTGCCATTGTGGATTTAAGAAGTCAGCCAGAAAGACCAGTAGCCACCAGGCAGGAGCAGAACTGTGGGATGCAGCTCTACAAGGTGCCTTCCTACCCAGAGGAATACACTGCCTCTGCTCAGGTTGAAATTCATCTCAGAGCCTGCAGCCAGGTAGAGACCAGTAGAAGGAGGTTTTGGGGGGAAGGAAGGAGGCAGAGGGGTGACAGGAGCAGTTGGAGCCAAGAGGCTGCAGAGGGGTAGGTGATGAGAAGGCTGAGAGTGATGAGCACTTTGGAAAACCTGGTGGGTCCTCTGCAAAAGGCTTGGGTAGCTGTTGGGTGGCATCAAGCTGGGCTCGAATCCAAGCCCTGACACCCCTCTGCATAGTCCTGAGTCACTTGCTATATCCAGTCTTGAAAACAAGTAAAGACCCTGGGCCCCTCCCTGTCCTTTTCACCATGAGCCCTTGCTCAGAACCACCTGAGTTTTGTATTGAAAAGAGAAAACCTGCAAAAAAATGCCTATAAATATTCTGCACCATAATGAGCGAAGGATAAAATCGTGTCATTACTGCACAAAGGAATTCTGGATTTTAGAAATGTTTTTGCTTTTCTATACAGCCTGAAATGGTCTCACCCCTGAGAGAGCTCAGTCCTACTGCGTGAAGCTGTTGCAACAGTGATCCCTGGAGACACCTGAGCTGGTGTAAAAACGGGGGCTGTGTGAAACTGTGTGGCCCTGACATGAGACCTCAAGTCCAGGACAGATAGAGCTTGTCACCCTCAAAAAGAGCCACAAGAGGCCACAGCACCAGGTGCAACAGAGCTGGGGGGCATCTGCAGGCCATCTGTGTTGTCAAAGCTTTTTCCATCTCTTTTTCTTCTAAGGGTGCTCCTGAGATTAAGTTACCTGTCATCATTTCTGGGAACATGTGTACTTTCAGAGACATCTTTAAAACTGTGTCCAGCAACAGGCTCTCATCCATACATTGCTCAGAGTGCATTTGAGTAAATCAAACCACAGCTTTTTCCAGGGACAGTGTTTTCTCCCTCAGGCTTTTCCCTCTGGAGATGCCTCTGCTTCCTGACTTGTGCTGTTGCAGTCTCCAGACTCCTTCATGCTGGCCCTGACTGACTGTCACTGTGTGCTGGCACAGCCCAGCCCTCCTGACAGGTCCTAAAGTGTTTTTCTGGACTTGATGGATAGGCACAGGCCATCAACAGAACCCAGAATTTTTCTTTCCATCCTTAGCTGGCAGTCTTTCAGCTGATGTCAGGAGGACCCTATTTGCTTTCTTCTTCAACTAACACTTTCCCTTGGCGTTAAAAATATCAGCAATGCTGCTGACACTGGCAACAAGTCCAGGGTATTTTTTTCCAGCTCCAGTGAAAAGGTGAGTTATGACTCATTGTGCTCAGCCTGACACCAAATAATTCTGGATGCAGTTACGTGTAAGAAGCGAAAGGGTTCTGAGTGCATCTGCAGGGGCTGCTGCTCCTTTTCTGATGCTGTTGGAGGCAGCTCAAACCAAAACACAGAATGACGAAGCACACGAGCTCTGCAGCCCTTGGGCATACAGTCAGCAGCAGGAAGTACCCAAGATGAGGGACTTTGTAGATTACTGCCCTGGTGCCAGGGGAGGGCCAGGAATTTGCTGTGGAGGGTGTGCCAGGTGCCTGGCTAAGGATTGAGCCACATGGCCCCAGGTACAGCCCTGGATGCTGAGGCTACGTTAGGATGTAAGCATGTGCAGAGATGCTGAAGGCTGTCACACTCTGAAACAGACTGACCAAAATGCACACTGCAAATAATTGCTCAATAAAAGAGGAGAAAGAGAAGGTGGAACTGTTCCCTGGGCTTTCCCATAGCACATGGCAGAGAATTATTTTTACTTGCTTATGACTGTGTTCACCTCCTGTTTTCTCCTCTCCCAGCCAGAGGCTCTGCCTTATTTTTGCTGCCTGACCTGTCAGACTGAAATGATACAGGACATGTTTTACAAGGTACCTCTGCACTGGGGCAGGAGAATTTGTAATTTTATGGAGCTTGTAAATTGAACTTGTAAAGTCCTTTAAAGCCCATAGCTTGGGCATTTCAGCCTACTGATGCTTAGGGATAAAGGCCAGCAGGGCAGAGGTGAAAGGGGCCAAATTCATTGCTGAGGTGACTAAGGCACTGGAGCTTACACAGCTTGGCTTGGTTTTGTTTAACCATTAGTCTTAAGAAATTAGCCTGGCTTGTCTCCTTTGCAGCTCTGGAGGGTCTTCCAGGGCTAGCTATATTCTCACACGGATACGTAAGCACTAAAGACTTCAAGTCAGAGCAGCTGAGACACTGAAAGTACTCGGATGAAGTGCTTTTGGTTTGCACTTCATCAAATATGGTGACATCCAGGGGGCAACTTAAACCTCTGGCAAGTTTTGTTTATATGCCTCAAAGGGTGGGGTGAGCACCCTTGGAATATAAGGTACCTACTGAAGCAGCGCCCAAGAAAGAATAGAAAGCCACCTATTGCAAAGCACCAGCCATGAATGCAATTGAAGGCAAATGCTAATAACAGTATTACAGCCAGGCTTCCAATAAAGCCAGCTCTGTGTCCTGAGCCAAGTGCTTTACCTGCCACAGTGGGCTCTGCGAGGTAATTATTCCACGGACAGCCAGGATGATTGATGGAGATATTCATTAAACACAAACCTGACACTTTGCTCTGTAAGCCTAAATAATCCAACCAGGCTGTCTGTGAATAGGGCACCCTCCCCTCAGCACGTTTTTAATGGGGGGTTTCAAAATAAAAACCAGCAGTCGAGGACCAGAGCCCAGACCCAACGGGGGGATCCCAACTCACTTCTGAGGGCCGAGGGCAGGTGCTCGGGCCGGAGCCAGCTGTGCACACACGGACCCTAAGCAGAGAGTATTAGGCTGTGACAGCTGCAGCTGGCTCTGAATTAAGCACCAGGCATGAAGAGATTATGATAGATTTTGCTTGTATTATGAAACTGATTTTACATCATATACAAGGCAAAAAATGTCTGTCTCTCAAAGGGATGGAAATCCTTTTGCGGGGCCAAAGCCGCCAGCGGAGCCAAGCAGAGGGCTGCTTGCTGATGGGGGTCAGGGCAACGGAGCATCCTCTGCACAGTGCCTGGTCTGCTGCTCATGGCCCAGAGAAAAACCCTGCATCCAATAGTCTGGCTTTAGTGTGGTGGAGAAATAAATTATCTTTCATGGCCTGCCAGTTTCTGCCAAGGGTCCCTGCTTTAAGCAGGTTTGGAAAGAAATGGCCTCAGAAGAGAGGGAAGGGAGCAGTGATGGGATCTGTAGTGCAGCCCAGCCAAGGGCTCTTGTGGTCACTCCTGCATGAGTGGGGAGGTTGGGTCTACAGTCAGCATCTCCTTGTACCATACAGACACAAGTGTTCATTCATAAAGATATCAACCTTACAGAGCTGAATAACACTGCTGGCACAACTACCATCACCTCTTAAGTCCTTTAGTACCTGCCCCTCAGGAGAACAGTGTTTAAGAGAATAACAAAATCCAGCATTTAAGATACCCTCTAACTTTTTTACTAGTATCTCTGAAGCTATTAAAATGTCAAAGTTGCTAGTAAAGGGCTTCTGTTACTGGGAAGAAGCTGTACAGCTGCTTGTGAATTTTTACAAGTATAGTGAACTATGTGATTTAGGAGCAAAAGGGATATGTACTCATTTCTGAAGCAGATAATTTTTGTGTGACTAGAAATAGTGCCTAATTCCCCTTCATTTAATACCACAAAACAACATCCATGTAAAAACTGAAGAAAAGCATTATCATATGATTAAAGCACCAGATTATAACCTCAGACCTTTTAAAACTTTCACTGAAAAGTCTTACAAAAGGAAGTTCCAGTCTCAGACACCATAAAATCCCTGGAAAATGCTGCCAATGTCTGCTACCTTTACCCAAAATTAGATATTTTTTTTAAATAACTCTCCTGGGAGCTGGCAACAAGTGTGTCAGGGGAATGAGAGGATCCCTGGGCAACTTTAGTAGCAGCTCTCTAAGCAGCAGCAGGACTCATCATGGGCACTTGGGAAGGAAACTGTGTGGTCTTAGTGGAGTAAATAGGTAGGTTTGTCTAAGGATGGACGGTGCACTAGCAGCAAGTCACACAACTGGAAAGTAAGGACAGAAAATGATGACTTGAACACATGACCCAGAGGAACGTGTCAAGTAAAGGTGTCCTGATGGCATAAGAAGTTTATCTGAATCCTCAGAAAGCTTTCAGGGAGTTTGTCTTTCCGGATGATCCATCAAGCAACCCTGCTGCGAGGGTAAGGGCTCTGCCACAGGCAGCTGCCCCAGTGCAGCCCTTCAACTGCTCCACGTTCTTGTCCAGCCCAGGGCTCTTGCTGAGTGTGGATGAAGAGAACAGAGCTGCAATCCCCTATCATCAGACAACTGGAAAAAAACCAAGTAGGGTAGCAGGACAATAATAATAATATCAATAACAATAATTAATAATAATAGAAGCTTGTAAATTCCCTGCTGGATACCGGCAGGTATTTGAAGCCTTGGCTGTAATCTGCATGATGTTGCTTGGACTATCTCTGGCCAGGACTGTGGCAACAATCTTGTAATTTTCTCCTAATATGATGAGGACGTGAAGAACCAGCTTTTTGTTAATTGTCCATAGACAAAAAACTGTTGCCTTTGCCCATGATCAGCAAGTGCAGCTCCCTCCTGCAAGCCTTACTGAGGGCACAGCTATTCCCAGAAGTCTGAGCAGCCCTTCAGATAATTCAAGTGGAAAGCCTGCAGTTTACATAAAGATAACCTCTGGGTTGGGAATTTAGAGTGATCTGAGTCACAGATTGCTGAGCAATAGGTTTGTTCCAGGAGCAAGCTTGCCCTGCTTTTCCCCAGGCATTGGCCACTGTTGGAAGAAAGAGATGGGCTTTGGTGGAGCTGTGGTTGGATCCAGCACTGTGTCCCTACCACTTGCCAAGGCCCTGGTGGGAACCAGGGTCTTCAGGATACTTTGTGAGGCAAACATTCCCCAAACTGGGTGTTTTCACTTGCTCTTGACTCTTCTTCAAAGTCAGTGAAAGGCTTGTGCTTCCCAGGGTGCATCTGGCTCCTCTGGGATGGTTCCTGACTTCCTGCATGAACCAGGTGTTGGCTGTGGAGCCTGGGGAAATCTGCACGAGGAAGCAGGATGCATTGTGGCTTCAGGATCCCCTCATGGCACTATTTAGTCACTGGGGTTATGGGAAATAGCCTGAGCTATCCAGGAACTGACAGTGGGACCCCATCCTGTTATCATGCTCTACGATGGCCCATCAGGAAATGACATAAATACCCTTGTTACTCTCTCATTTATTTTTCACCATTGTGAAGCATCTTCTTTGTTTTGTTTCTCCTGGAGGCAGGTGACCAATGGCAGTGCCCTGGCTCCCCACATCCTGCTGGGCAAGGTCTGCCTCTGTCCCTCTGAGAATCAGGCAAAGGATGTGCCTGTTTGCCAGTGTTTTTTCTTGCCGCCCCAGTGATGTTGCCTGGGTCAGGAAATAAACCTGTTTGGAAGGTGGCAGGAAGGCAGGGTTTTATAAAGCTGCTTGTGTTGAATGTCCACGGTAAGATGGGCACTGTGTGTCAGCTGGGACAAGAGCTGTGAGAATATGAGTCCACACAAGTCTGGCTGTTGTGATCCAGAGTGACTCCAGGTCACTGAGTCCTTCCCTATTGGAAACCTGCATCTGCCTGGGGGGACTTTTCCCACAACACTTTTAATTGAACTCATGCACTCTGCATCCTGCCAATCCTGTGGGGGGAAGCTCCACTTCTTTGCATCTTTGGAAATAAATATTACTGCAAGTTAATTGTGCTCTAGGAATTGTACTCCAAACTGTAAAGGGAGAACCAGGCTGCTCAGTGAATACAAGAAGACATTCACCAGCTCAGTAACATTGTCTTTACCTGATGTGGTCACAAGCTCTTTGTGGACAGCAATATGGATACCATGGGTCCAACCAGTGTCTTGCACTGAGCAGACACCAGTCTGAGACCTGGGAGGGAGGAACTCTCTTGCTCTTCTCTGCTAGTCCTGCTCTGAACAGCCCAACACACAAGGAGCCAGGGAGAACTGTCACAAGGCGATTTTCTGATTTACAATGGGACCATGGTAGAGTATTTCTAGCTCAGTTAACAGCTGTTTTGTTAATTCCTAATTTCTCCCATAATCTGTATATTTTTGTCCCAGCTATCGCATGGTCTGTGATATATGATGGAAAGCTTTGCCATTAATCATGTGCAAGTGAAAGTATAAACTGGTTTTATTAGTTTTCAGAGTGCCAGGTCACATAAATTAACTGGAGCATGTGTTTAATGTGTCCTGAGTAGTGTCTCCTACCTTTTCTGGTAAGACAGCATGAAGCACAGGAACTTGCTTTATTTGCATCAGCAGCAGGACCATAGACTCTCTTGTTCTCCCCTTGGGGTGATTTTTGCCTGCACAGTCACACTGGGGTCTGGTTGGGCAGTAGGAAAGGCACCCTGAACATGAACATGTCTGGGTGCTGTGGGACAGGGAAAGGCACAGGGAAGGGCACAGCTCTGTTTCCATGCTGGAACATGCACTGGGGGGCCCAGGGACCCATCACTAATGGAACTCTGGAGTGATGTGTTCAAGGTCCATGCCAAGGGGCAGATGCCACAGAAAGGTTTCAGAGGCTCAGGTGCTCTTTGTGTGCCACTTCAACAGCTGGCTTGTGTGTCACTATTAGTAGCTGGGCCCTGTTTGCTGCAGGGCACCCTTTCCTTCTAGTCCTCAGCAGCCTCTCTCAGTGGAGAAGCCAGTCCTCACCACAGAGCTAGCTGGGACATGTGCTTACTCACCCACAGGTACAGGAACAAGAAGGTGGTGGCAAAGCTCAATAGAAGTAACATCCACAAACTTAGCAAGTTCTGCTCGTGGGGACAATCTTACAAACCCCAACCTCAAGGGGAAGCCAGGAAAATGCTGAGCCTCAACACTCTCTTCCTTTCAGCTAGGAACTCTGTGGTGACACCTGTGATGAGGTTGACATGTGTCATAAGTCTTGATCCCATGCCAGGGCCTGTGTGTGATGTTGCTATCCTTATCCTGTACAAGTAGGAGGGGAGGCAGATGGGAACAGTGTCCTGATAGTGTGTTTCTTAAGCACTGACTTCTCTTAAGCTTCAAGAAAGAAAAATTTCCTCAATTTTAATTACAATAGCATTGCTGGAACTGTACTGGCACTATTTGCTTTTGGGGTGTCCTGCCTATCCTGAGAAAAAGGTCTTTTACTATTACTAGAGATTATAGATAGAGGAAACTAAGGCAAAGTAAGATGATCCAGAGGGTGTGCTGTCAGCATGTCTCCAGGTGCTGTGCCAGAAGCCCAGCCCGTATTTCTTGAGTGAGACTTGAGGGACATAACTGTGAGACCAAGGGAAACTTCCTGAAAATATTTCACTGCAACTTAGCTTGCTCCTGTATCTGAAAATCAGCTGTTTAGGGCAAAGCTGTGCTATGAAAATAATAGTGACTCAGCTCTTTAGGGGCTCCACTGCAATGACATCTCTTGTGGCACACAGGGAGTATCCCTCCGAGGGCTCAGGGGTTTTTTTGAAGGAAAGGGTGTAACCAATTCATTAGCTGACCCCAGCATCCCTGATTTGCATAGGATGCTTCTGCTCTGTAACTCTAGAATAATGGTGGTGATTATAAACACATGACTGAGAGGGGTGAGGGTGGTGAAAACCATTGTAATCACATATGGAGCAAAGTGCTGATGGATGGGCTGTGGTTGCAGGATCCCGGGCTCTGGGCAGCCTGCTGAGCTCCCACATGCCACGGGAAATCCCCCAAAGAGGCTCAGCAGCTTTCCTCACAGGAATTCAGCTGCCCCCACATGGGTCCTCCTGACATGGAGCCGTAGCTATTGGGCATCAGTGAAAATATAATATTGCCTGTATGAAATGTTGTCATCCAACTCCCAGATCAGAGCCTGTGATCCTGCACGTGCAGTCTAGACAGCCCGTGTCTCGGTCCTGCAGCTCAGAGCCCCTGGCTCAGCAAAGCCAGGGCAGCTGGAGCACAAAGTGGCTGGATGGTTTTTGCTTACTTTTGCCCTCAAAGCATGCAGAGACCACTCAGGTTCTGACACAGGCTGGAGACACCTTTGGGCCAACCCAACCCATGCCAGCTGCCAAGCTTCTGAGCTTGATTTAGTACCATAGGTGGTTTCCTGCTCTTTCCTGATCTTACATGTCCTCTCTTGACCATATTTATATACCCAAGTTTTTCACAAAACACCTCCTGTTCTTCCTAGTGCCACCAGAAGAACCTCAGCATGAGAAGCAGATGTAATACCTGCTCTCCTGATGCCCAGTCCCTCATACACAGACTATGAATCCAGGCAAGGCTGTGTTATAAAAGCCTTGACATGTATGTAAGTCCCAGAGCCAGTGTTGTTCTCAGCAGCTGCTTCCATGAGCTGATGTAAAAAATGCTTTTCTTTGAAGTCTGTGAACAATTTGCTGGATCTCAGCACCCTCCTTATGAACTTGTGTGGGGACTCAGTGTGAGAGAGCTGGGCAACACCAGACTAACTTATCTCTTGTTTTGGGGGAGCTTTCTCTTTCCTTGTTCCAGATGAATGCAGTTTTCTGCCTTGCCCCAGTTGCCGTGATGTTCCCAAAACAGCTACGGATAAGACTCCAGTGACTTCATTGTTTTGCTCTTTTGAGGGTTTTTCACCATGTTTTTTCCATTATTCCCTCATTTTGTTTTACATTTGTCTCCTGATTGCACTTGCTTAGACAAGCAAAGTGAGAGAATGGATATAAGGCTTTGAATGAAGAGAATATGGTCTTAAGCTCCAGACTCTGCAGTACATTTGGATTTTCCTCTGCTTTTTCCTTTTAGCTGGAAGCTTGCAAACACAGAGCTAACTTACATTTAGGTTATCAATGCCCAAAGCATTAATAAGATAAAAAAACCATAACTTGGATATTTCATCCAAGTCAGCACTTATTTAGACAGTATGAATTAGACCATTTATTGCCTAATTGAGTACTTTGATTCTCATGCAAACTGGGACCTGTACATCAAGAATTCTTTCATGGGATTAAAAAGTAAAGAACTGAATAGTTCATATAGAAAAGAAGATTTTTTCCTAATACTGGTAATTAGCAGCTGACTTTTATGCTTTGAAGCATGTTTTTAGCACCCATCCATCCACCTATCCTGTCTGCTTATCTCTCTCCTAACTCAATAGATATAACTGTCCTTCTCATACATGAAAATACTCATATTTTTGGTGTAAAATGACCATTTATTATCCCTGGGCACTCTGGTCTCCAAAGGATCTTTCAGGAATTATTTCTATGATCTAATTACCACAAAAGAAAAATAATTCTTCTTATCATATCCTCTTTTAGTGGAAATAACTAATCTCTCACATCCTTAAAAGGTGTCACATAAGCCCTTTGGTAAAGACCATTGGTTTGGGAATTATTCTTGCAATTTCCTAGCTCCTGATACAGTGCTGCTGGGTATTTTTCTGCTGCAGAAAAGAGGAGGGGGACTGGATATCCCTTACTGCTGGTAGAAAGGTCTGAAGAGTCATTTGAATAGTTGCTTGGCACTACCTCCAGTGCTTAAAACACACTTTTGTTTCCAGCCTGGACCCTATTTTGCTCATAAAACATTCCCTGATTTGTGACCCACCTGCAGGTGTCTGAGTTTTTGTTGGCTGAGTGTTCACGTCCTGAGTTGACATCATTGACTGTTTGAGGATTTTCTTCTTACCTTAAAAAGACCTTTGCATTTCCAGAGCCAGAGACTCCAGAAGTATGGGTTCCTGGTCAGGCTTGTTTTCACATGTAGATTGTCTGTTGCTGGAGACTCATGCCTGACCCTGCTCTGGCAGGTGCTTGTGTTGGGATGATGCTGGGGAACTTGATTTGTTGCCAGGTTGGTGTGAGAGCTGCTCATCTCATTTGTCCTTTTTCCACCAAGCTGTTTTCTGGGATCTGTCAGGTGTTTGTTCCATCAGGCTTATCTCTGTCTGGCTCACACACCAATGCTCTGAGCATGTTGGCCACATCCCAAATACATCCTTCTCATGTGGGAGAGTCATATTTTCATTTTCATATTTTCATTTTCACTAAGTGCTGCATCTATGGGGACTTTTTTCCAGTTTTCAGTCCATTTATGACAGAGCAAGACTGTGGCTTAAACTAGAAAACACCTCAAGACTGTCTCAGGACTATACAAGTGTCTGTCATGGTCTGGACATCAGGTGACTGCTTTGTGTCAGCTCACCCAGTGATTTTCCTGGTTGCCACTGTACCATTTTATCTCTGGAGGGGAGCTTGCAGGAGTAATTTCTGCTGCCTTCTCTTTCTCCTTCCACAAATGAGCCAGGAGGCATAATCAGCAGTGTTTGCACCAGGCTTTAGATGAGCTGTATACTCCTCAGCTGCAGGGAACCCAGGACCTACCCAGATGTGTCTATTGTTAAAAAATTAGGGCTGAACACCACTTGTTCACTACTGGGTCAACCCACCCATATTCTCTGCAAAGCCCTGATATGTCTAATGACTTCATGTCAAAACTGTTCCCAACCCTGGAAACCCAGTGAAGGCATTAGGGTTCCCCTAGGAAGGATGTTCATACATGAAAGTATGACACACAATGAAAAACAAATTACTGGACAAAGAGGCCTGTTAGCTTCTTGCTTTCAGTGGTTATGGATTATGTGTGTAACAGATTTCTACTCTATTGTCCTATAACTCCCCTCACTAGGGAGGCTTATTTTAGCCAAAGGACCACATTTTTACTTGTTTTTCTAAGAGCAAAACATCTGTGCACCAGGGAAGTTTTTATGGACTATGAAGCAGCACTTATGAAAGTGCAAAGCATCAACATTCCTGTAAAATTAAATTAATTACCTGTTGGGAACAAGGATTCCTTTTTCCCTCATTTGACTAAAATTCCCAGGTCTGCTGTCCATTTCCCTTCGAAACTGGAAACTCAATCAGATTAATCAAGGCTAAAGGCATTTCTGCTTGCTACTCAAAACACTGCAACTCCCCTTTGTCCTTATCACAGTGCTACTCAATCCCTCCCTGTCACAGAGGAATGGGCTTGGCTGGGGCATGGGGACAATGTGTGGTCTTCCTTTTTCTCAGATCTACCTTCCTTCCCTTTAGAGTCTCTGTAGCACCTTCCAGTGCTCAGAGCCCTGTTTAGTAAAACTTTCTCCACAGGGATGCAGTGAGCTGGTCAGAGCTGGCAAATGTACCAAGGTGAAGGAATCTAGATTATGGATTCACTGTCTCATCTTTCCTTTCTAAGAGGTCTGTGCCTCATTTTTGCCCTTCCATGAGAGTGATGCACAACTTTCCTCTCCTTCCTTTATATTGCAGATGGAATCTGCTATGGCACAAGGGCTGCCATCACATTCTTTCCTTTCTTTTGAAAAGTACAGTGCCTGTCCCAGCAGACAGTTACACATTGGCAGGAATATGCTCAAAATTCAGTGACAAAGCATAAAGTATACTGGGAGGGATGCAAAAGAGATCGGGAGCTCTGCAGGAAACTGCATAAACCCAAGAAACTCCCTTAGCTTAGAGCTGAGGAAAACTTTCTTAAGACGACTCAGCTAGTTCCTCAGAAAATAACACTCTCCCATTTCTGAGAGCAATACAGAAGCAACAGCAGAGTGCCCAGTTGTCACTTGTATTTCTGGAACATTTTAAAGACTGAGAAACTTCAGAAGCAGATCATCAATCAATGAATTTAATTACTTAACTGTTAATATGGAGAAATCAAAACCAAAATGGTGGAACTCCTGGTAAGAGCCTTCCCAGCTGTTAAAACAATTAAAGGATCTGGACAGCAACAGCTTGGCCAATTTAACTTATGTGGCCCACCACTCAGCAGCATTCTGATCACAGTCTTCATGAGCATTTTTAGAAAACATGGATGTAAGAACATTAACTGCAAAGATGGACTGACCTCAGACCTGTACCATGTCCCTAGGGTATCACACACCTCTTTATTGCAGCCTTAGTCACTGGAGCAAACCCTTTGCGGTCCTCATAGCAACTCCAAGCTATAGCCATTAGAAACAGGCAAAAGCACTTACAGCTGGAACTTATATATTTTTACTTATATTTTTCAGTTGGCTCTGAAGTATTTATGTAGTTAATTCAGAAGGTCACCTACATTAGATGGGGAACACTCCCTACCTGTATACCCTGGTTCCTCAGTACAGAACCCTTCCTTACAGTCCCATGTGCAATTGGTGCCAGCAGCTTTTTAAAAGTCTTAGATAAAGGGTTTCTCTCACATCTCTTGGAAGATGATTACAACCCATTAGATGGATGTCCTTTAGTTTTAGCCCATTATCTAGCTTGAGCATACTCATGGTGTTTGTACAAGTCCATAACAAGATGTACACATGGATCTGAGCTGTTCCAGCAAGAATTCCCTGCTGAGGTGGTGTGACTGGGGAGTGGGCAGTGTGCTGGCACGGGGCTTGCAGGAACTCGGCACCTTTAAGACAATTCTGTGGCCGTGTTCATGCAGGAGGAGGAGTTTCCCCCTTTCTTTTTGTCCATGTGACACACACTGAAGGATCCCTGAAATATTAAAATAAACAGAAAGTTTGACTTGCAGAACCTGTCTGCTAAGCCAGGAATCACATTTCTTGCTGCATTTTCAAACCGTCATCCGGAGACTCGCACAACACTGACAGAAACCCTTTTGCCCTCAGAGCTTTCAACAAAAACAACAGCCCAATACTTGCACCCATCCCTGAAAGAGCAAATATATTAATGTCTGTTCCCACTTCACTCTCCTTGCTTTTCCCTTAACAAAAGGAGGAGCTCTGAGCGTATTCTCCTTTCAATTCTTTTTCCATTCTTTCTCTTATAGCTGATGTAAGGATTAGAAGGCCCCAGCATGCCAGATGTGGGGGAAGAAAGCTTAAGGGATGTAGGAAAATAAATGTACAGAAAACCTCTGATCCAAAGGCCCATTTCCTGCTAACTCTCCTCACTGCCTCTTCTGAATGAGGAAAGCATAAGCTCCTGTTCAACAGAGCACTGCTAGTTTGTAATGTGGCACTGCTCTGAGGCTAGCTTACTACTACAAGGTGTAGTAAAGCACAGGATGCTCATGAGATAGAGACCACTAACCAGGTCACAGATGGCTCTAAGCAGGTATCACATATTTGCAGGCTGTGTAAGCTTCCTTCCTTAGTGGTCTGCTGGACTCAGCCACCACATAAAGTCAGAGGGCAGGGGCAGGGTGTGACTCACCTGGAAGGCCCATGGCATAGCCAGGAAGTGAGGCCAGGTCTGAAGGATGATTGTTTTTATGTTCTGCACGGTAGACACGTCTGTTTTTTCACCTTCATTCTAATAAATGAAGCTTGCTGGGTTGTTGTGATCTAGCTGGTGGGAGACAAAACCATTCAAAATAACATCCCATGGAGATGGGTAGTTCACACCATGAAAAGTCCCTGCTGGGTGAGCATCTCAGCACTTGCAAGTGTTTCCATTTTCTCCTGTGTTTCTTTCCTTCTCCTTCTTTATCTCTCTTTCTACTTCTGATATTTTTCCTTTTCCTTTCAAGAACGTGTTGCTAGCCAGGTTTTCCTATAGCTTGGCCAGCTTTCTTTTGACTTCTGTTCAGGTCATTGAACAAAAAAGGTCTCACTGCTTGGCCAAGAAACTCAAGAGAGGCTGTGGATACCTGGGGCCTCTGATTTGGCTGAAAGACCTTGACCCTGCTGAAAGTCAAGGATTTCGCTTACAACCCCTGGCTGTTCTTTATTTCCTTTATGCTCACTTCTCTTGAAAAATAGGGTCCAGGACAACAACTGTCAACAGTCAATATCTCACATGTCAGTAAATTCAGACCTCTGCTCTAGGTATTCTGCTCTACAGAGATCCAATGTCTACAGAGAAGGCTGGGCAGTTGACACCTTCTTAGGGACTTGTTCTCTGGGATTTCTGCCAGAATCTGCATGATACTGTGCCTTGCACAGCAGATGCTGAGACCAAGCATAAGAGCTTTGGTACCAGTGAGTCCAGTGGATGACATCAGGAATGAACCTGAAGGTATAAACCATACCTGATCTATTAACCATCCTGAAATGGAGACATTAAAGTGAGAGCAACGGGTTTTGCCACACAGAGGGGAAATATTTACATTGGTCAACTCAGGCCAAACAGTGTCTCCCTCAGTGATAGGAGTAGTGAAAGATGAGAACTGGGCTGGATTTCAGCAGCAGAGCTATGGCAGTCTCTTGAATGGGAAACCTTGTGCCGTGGGGATGTTTGCATTCAGTTTAAGAGAGAGAGGGCTTCCCATAGAAGCTCCAAGGACTGACGAGGCCAGAAAAGCTCAGACCTAACATCTTGACAACTCACAGTGGAGGTGATAGAGAGATGGTGGAACAGAGGAGGGCATAAATTTGTAAGCTTTTATTAGGCGTGGATGATAATAAATGTGCAAGGCAATTGCTGTGTGTTTGGCCTCCCAGGAAAACTGACTCCAGAGCTGGCAGCTCGGGGAATGAGCTCTCCATCAGAGATTGTAACTCTTCCTTTAGGAAGACTTCCTTTATCAAATTCTGCAGGAAATCAAGTGAGAGAATTTGTTTCACCTGAATCAGCAAATCATTGTGAAGCCATTGCCTGCACTCATCTAAATACACAGCACAAACATCTGTCTGGCTATCTGGGCTCCCTAAGTGCTGGCTGAGTAGTTTGCAGATCTTCAGCCACAAGTGTTGGGAGCAAGGTGTGAGATGCTGAACTGAAATCAACAGCTGACAATGTCCAGGGGAGCTTTGGAAGCTCCCTGCAGCCTGTTCCCTCTCACTCTGACTCCCATGATCTCTCCACAGATGTGTAAATGGCACCTGAGAGGCCTGTGTGCAGAGCTGGTAATTTGTCCTCACCCAGTCTATCCCCCACCGGTATGCAGAAACATGCTTGGTGTGAGAAATGTGTCCTTGGCACAAAGCCAGAGCCCAAACAGACAAAGAAATAATGTTTACCCCCAGGGCCTTTCTGACAAACAATAAAAAAGCAATAGAGTCAAGATAGATTACGCGTCAGCTAAAATATTACCTCTTCCTGCCAATTCTTACAAAAGGAGGCAAAGCTGCTCTTCATGCTGAACTAAAACTTCTGTTAAAATACTCAAGGAAAATAATAATTTAGGCAGCATCTTTCTCTCTAGCCAATGGCATTAATATTCCTGTTAAATCTTTATTGTGACAGTCTGCTTTATGGGATGCAGGAGGCAGTTTGCTTTATTTGAATACAGAGTCACAAAAAGGAGCAGAGGACTTGTAGCCTGAGATAAATTGCCTGGTGACAGCATCTTTGCAAGCAGAGGAATGTCCTACATTCACCTCTGGCAGGTACAGAAAGCAGCTTTAGGCTGATTGTTGCCTGCTTTCTGCCCTGTGCCTAACCCACTCTCAAAGGCATTAAGGAAACCATTGCCACTTGGGCATCAGAGGGTATGGTAAGTGGGAACCTCAGGCTGCCTTCACCTGAGCCAGCAAACAGCACACCAGCTCCTAACTGGGTGCTTGTGCTCACCTGAATGGGTCCTAACCACAAGGAGATGAATAGGCACCGTGTGAATATTTTATTCAATAAACTTGGCTCTGCTGTTGTGTGGAGGGTGAGGCTTGTGATTTATTGCTTACAAGAATTTAGACAGCCCCTGGCTTAATGTGAAAACACTGGCAAGTGTCAGGAAATTCATGAACTTTACACACATGATTATCGATGACTTCTATTAGCAAACAGTTCTGGATATCCTCCCTTTTGAAACAACACCACTGCCCAAGCAGAGCTAAACACCTATGTGGGCCTAAGGTGGCAAACCACATGCCATTATTTGCCAGCAACACACAGTCAGAGATTTGTCTGGACAACATCAGCAAGAGATAAAGGTTTTGCTTAGGAACAGATTAACAAAAGGACTTAAACTTTTGCAGAGCCTGGGTAAGTTCCCAACAGGCAACACCTGTAGCGGTGTTAAACACAAATGCCAAGCTGCACTGAGCCCTTCCTGCCCCCACTCACTGCTGAGCACTGCTCAGAGTCTCAGGGATGTCTGTGCCATGGCATGAGCTGACAGTGGGGAATCAGGAGTTTCCAGTGAAAACTTTGATCAGACAGATGAGATAAGCTTTAGATAGCTTCCTTGGCTTGGCAAATCTAAAACTTCCTGTTACAGAAAACTACTCTGCACTCAACAGGACCCAATTTTGAATAGAGAGATTCCATGTTGGTTACCAAATGAAAATAAATGTTTCTATGAGTCAGCCAGATCCCAGCTACAGCTTCCATACTTGCCTAAACACACAGGTCTGGCAGGGAGACAAAATGTTTACTCACAAGCATCTGTACCCAAAATGAAGGGCTCAAAGTGGCAGATATAAAGTATTTACTACGTAAAGTCAGACCTGTTTCAGTGAAGACAATTGAAGTGTGGAGCCCTGTCTCCTGAAGGCCACGGATGGAGTTTGCATGGTGGAGATCTGATAACACAATGTCCCACTGTACATTAACACTGGCTATTAAGTTCTGTAGAAAGGACCAACTCATTCTGCATGAGTGCTCAACACTTGCTGGTGTCCCACTTTGGAGAAGTAGGTCAGGTCTGAATTAAGTACTTAAACATACACTTAATCACAGCTGTCCAAAGACAAACTGTGATGGAAACCAAGCAGTGGTTTTAGTGGTGCTTTAGACTGCAGTTAACTGGAGTTATTCACATAATCACTCTTACCCTGGGTGACAGGGAAACTAAAAACTGCCTTTCAAAGTAAGAATAGCAATGGAAAACTAAGAAAAATATCCAGAAGTAATGAACCTTGTTACAGCCAAGTATGACCAGTCCCTCAGTCAGGAAGCACTCGTAAATACCTATTTCTGTTCTGAATTTGAAAAGAAAGAAAAGTGACATATTTATATCAACCAGTGATAATGACATCATCTGTGGTCCACCAAAAACCAGGAAGAACTTTCAACAAGAAGCAGCCAAGTGCTTTAAGACCAGCAGAAGTAGGAGCCGTACGACCTGCTACTGTCGGTTTTAAGGAAATTTTTGAACATTAGGGAAATTCCACAAGACTGGAAACAATTGGAAATTGTGCCAAAATTTGAACAGGGGTAGATGGGAAACCCCAGGTGGTATTAAGTCAAGTTAATCTGATATTGGTTCTGGGTTCAGTTGTGGAAAGACTGATACTGGATACAGGCATCGAAGAATTTAAAAGGAGCATATTTCATGCCAGTCAGCATAGTTTTCTGGAAAAAAGGTTTTGCCAAACTAAAGTTGGGTTTTCTGATGGAATTACAAGCTTCATTAATAAAAATGCTTCTGTTGATATAATGCAGACAGTTTCCTGTAAGGCATAAGGTTTGTCTGCAAGACATTCTCATAAAATAGTAAGCATTCTACAAAGCAGTGTAGCATTTCTTAAGTTGGTTACAATTAGGGAGCTGGTAGAACACAAAATAGATGTAAATGAGGAACTGTGATGAAATGGGGCTGGTTTTGGTGCTGTCCCAGCAGGCAGTGCTCTTGACCAAATACTAGCCAGTTTCTTTCTTAAGGATAGTGAACCAAATGGAAATTTAAGTAGGGATAACTCCTAGAACTGGTTCAACAAGTGAGTGTGGTAGTTGGTAACAAGGTTGAAGAGAAGCTCTATAGGCTGGTGTGGAGCTCTGGCTTTTCTGGTCAATATACGTTTGAATTTGACCAAATGAAGAAACCCAACCAGTGTGAAAACTGGAAGTCTCATTTCTAAGGTCGGAAGTCCTGGAGAGCACAAACCCAGCTCAAAACAATGTATAAAGGCACTTGAACTAAAAAAGGAGAGATGATCAGGGGAGATGAAAATGAATTTCCAAACCTTGTCTCATTTAGATTTATATTTTTGAGTGCATCCCAATTTTTTTCACGTCTTTTTGAAGGGTAAGTCCAAGAGCTGGATAGAATATTTTTGCAGTGAGACCAAGGTTTGGAAATTATGCCAGACAATAAAAGTCTTAAGGAACATAGTCTATGCAGTTCATTGAGGAGAAGCTGGGAACAGACTTTGAGGAAAGCTGCAACATTTTCTGTGTTCATTTTTGCTTGGAGTGAAACCAAATTTTAAAACCTGACATCCTTCATGAAATGGATCTCCTGCTCTCTGAGCTGTTCTCATCACCGGGATCCTAAACACTAATGAAACCTATGCCAAGGGTAACATGAAGCTGAATTTTAACTGGAGATTGATTACATTTCTTTCTAGGCAAATCATTTGCTGGTGTGTGCAGCAACAGAATCACACACCCTGATGTCATGAACAATTTCTCTTTGCACCCAAAGAGGCCATATGGCTGAGAAGTGGTTAGAGAAGGAGAAGGACTAAGCTGTGAGCATCCTGGGTTCTAATCCCACCTAAGCCCCTGCCCAGCATTTTGAACCTGAGCAAGTCATTTAACCCCCTCAGCCTCCAGTCCAGATGTAGAACTGTGCAAAAATTGAGATTTTGCTGAAAAAAACAGATGTTTCATCTTGGGTAAGCTTTACAATTCTACCAAGTGACTCAATGAATACACCTGCTGGGGAATGCAGGCAAGCCAATGGATGGAGACTGCTGCAAATACTGTTAATTCACATTATTCACATGGATTCTTGGGGATAAAGGGGAAGAGACTTTTCCCTAATGATCCATTTATCCCATCCCCAGTGACAGTACATACAGTGCTGCCAACAGCCAGATTTGAGTTTTGTGGACTCACAGCCTGGGCAGTCCCAGTGCCTCAGGTAGGGGTGGTGAGTGCTAGATGCTTTCTTGCTCCTACCTGGTTTGGAGCAGACCAGTGGGTCCTGCCACTAGAAAGCTCTCTGTTGCAGTTCATATTTATTCATGTGCTCATTTTTCTTGTTTGGTGAATGTTGCATATCAATATTTAGTCACTGCTGTGGAAACAGCAACACACATGCAAAGGAAAAAATAAAATTAAAAAAAAAGAAAGGAGGGAAAGAATAGAAAACAGTATTTTAAGGCACAAGTAATTTGGTGTTGCACATCTGATTCAGGAATGTGAGTTCATTTGCCCATGTGTCTGTAAAGGGAAACGGGAATTGGAAAGGGAAGTGGCACCAAACTGTTTACTTGAAACTGTGGGCAAGAGTGGAAGCCAGAACGTCTGGGAATCCCATCAGACATCCCCTGGGTGTGCACAGCTCCCTGGAAGCACCGTCTGGTGCCAGTGCTGCAACAGAACTGCTGTGTTTTCAACCACCTCCCTCTCCACCACCTCACCCCTCCCTTACGGGGTAGCCTGACCTGCTCCCTGAGGAGTTCCCTTCCTGATGCTACAGCCCCGACAAGGCTGGATCAGAGCTAAGAGGGCAGTGAGGACCAGAGACACAAAGAGGAATCTGGGGCTCACTGGGGTGGATGTGGAAAAATGCAGAGCCTCTCACTCACTGATACAGCTCCTCTCCTACCCTCTGCTTTTGGGTAGGTGATATTTGCAGGGGTGAATTGGTGTGATGCAAACACTTCCTAGATTAGATGCTGGAGCTCAAAACAGAGGAGCTGTGACCATTACCATCAGCTTTTGTGTTTCCCCTGCTCTGCTGCATGATGCTTCTGAGCTGTGGGTCTCTAACAGTTTCAAATCAAAGCTCTGTAACTGAGGGGTGCTGGAGGGCTCTCTCCATCCTTCAGTGGCAAAGAGGTAACGGAGCTCTGGGGCTCCTGACTCTCCCTTTCATATGTAACTTGTACTGAAAAAAGCAGTGACAACACAAAGATAACACACAAAAGACTTTTGCTGATGAGACCAACAAAACACTGGTTACAAAAGAAGTTTTAGTGAGTAACATAAAAAACTGGCCAGCATTTTTTAAACTTCCCTTAAGCTGCTGCTGATATGAACCTGCTGCATAAAAAAATCTAAATAATATTGGGAAAATACTGGGTTTTAATTACAAGAAAAGATAGGGGGAAACTCTGTAAGTTTTATATTTGAGTTATATCCAATTTGAAAAAAAAAAAAAAAAATTGGTGACTGTGATCTCCAAGGAATATTTTTTGCTTCATATATACTAAAAATTAAGGGGAAGTCTCCCATATTTCTGTTGTTGAAAGTGGAAGAGGGATATCTAGCTGCAATTTGGAGGAAGAGCCATCAATACTGTCAAGAGTAGTTATTATCTGTTGCACTTGGCAATGGGTGCATCCTGAATAAAGATACAGGGATGGGCATGCAGAGACCTGAGGAGAAGTCTAACCTGAAAGGAAAGGTCAGCTCATGCTGCCAGTTAGGGCTGCAGGGTTTGTTCTGCTCAGGCTGTAGTTTTTCAGTATGACATTACCCTTTGTCAAAAATGCCAACTCTCAGTGAAATCCAGGAGAAAAGGGAGACTGCAACACCTCCAGGCTTTGGCAGTAGTTACAGAAAATATGTGTGTGTTTAGATCCTTGACTGCAGAAGAAGAATGGCATGAAGTTGGCACAAAAAAGGAATTTTATACTTGTCAGTTTTTGCACAGGTCTGTAAGTGGCAGAAACTTTCAACTTCTGCCAGAAAAGCATCAGGGTTCCTAGATACAAAGCCAGAGAAATGATATATCTAGACCAAATACAAGATTTTGACTTTGATTTCAATACAGTCACTCTGGATATGAGAGCTGAATAAGTTTGCAGAGACTTGGTATAATCTAAAATAGAAATAATTCTTGGTAGAGTCACATCTTATACTTCTGCACTCCAATCAGCCTGCAGCACACAGGCACCAATTTAAGTCTCTATAGGAGATACATCTAAAAGCCATGTTACCTTATAACCACTCATGTTTGGGAAGAGTCTAATCTGACCTCTCAGGAGCTGGAATGCTGGAACTGGAGACCAAAGGTAATAAAGCACAAGGAAAGGTGACCTGCAGTTTTGTCCTCCCTGTGCAAGTACTCTCCAGATTCATATGAAGGTATGTGTTCATTTTCTGCCTTCTCACAGATATATATATATATACTTATATATATAAAGCACCTATCACCATACTGATAAACATTCTTTGGAACCACTCTGACAGCAGAGGTAAGAACAGGAGTCAGCCTCCCTGTTTGGGCAAAGTGTGGAATGCTCTGTCCTCATCAAAGCCAGCCTGTTGGCTCTGGCAGTGCAGGGGCCTTTGATGCCAGGTCCTGGTGTGGCCTCGTGCCAAGGAAGAAGACACAAAACTGTCCTACAACAGATGTTTGGTGGGATGTCCTGTACATGGGCCTCACTGTGGCTCTCATGGGAGATTCACATGGCTGCCAGGGAATGGTGGATTCTCCGTCCCTGGATGTTTCCAAAAAGAGACTGAATGTGGCACTCAGTGCCATGGTCTGGGAACCACAGTGACAGTGGATTAAGGGTTGGACTTGATGATCTCAGAGGTCCTTTCCAACCCGTATGATTCTGTCATTCTGTGATTCATTCTAATAACTCAGGACTGACCCAAACCTTCAAGTTCTTCTGCAATTCAACAATTAAAGATAATTAAAGATAATCTTTTCACAGATGCCAAACCACTTACAGGCCTTTTTGGGATTCCAGTTGTTGCTGCTGGGGCCCAGGTCTAAAGAGATATATGGGTCAGGCTCCAGGCAGGTATCTAGGATTGTCAGTCACCTTGTCTGCTCTTCTCTGTGGTTTTCTAATTTCCATTAAGAAACTGTAGAAAGCAGCTTTTTGGTTTCTGGGCCGTATTCCCATCCAGCCCAATGATATCCTTTCTTGAAGAGGGTGTGTAACTTGTGCTGGGTCTGCACTGTGAATGCTGAGTACATGCAGTCCCTTTTGAATCACAGGAAGTATGCAGACTTTGGAGATTATCAACCCATTATTAACATTTCAGAAAAATATAAAGTGGTTTCCGCTTTATCTGTTTACTCTGTGGCTGATAAAATATTAACATTTTTTAGCCTCCACTGAATACTCACTGGTTCCCATATTCCCAGACAATATGGTGCATGGCTTAAACAGATCACCCCAAATGAAGCTGTTTCTCTTGGCTACTGTCATACAGGAAGCTGGTGAGAAAAAAGGTTGTTTGCACAGGATTTAAGCATTTAAAAAAAAATATGAAAACGTGATGCTGAGGAAAACATCAGGCAAGTAGTAAAAGTGCTTTGCATGTGCGCAGCTGTTTCCTGGACAATTCTTTCTATTGCAGGGGCACTTGGTTTACAGGAAATTCCAGTTCACATACAATGCCAGTCCCCCCAGAAAATGGGCTCTGGGCTCCACTGTATTGACCTGCTTTGTGCAACTGGTGGTGCTGGTGATTTTACCACCTGCACGCTCACAGGCAGCAGGAACTCTTTTGATTTGTTCCTTAATGGTTTGTAGGAAATAGTAAATTTACCACCCTCTGTTTTATAGCAAGGCTGTCATTTCTCATGGTTAGTTTTAGACCTGTCCAGATAAGATATTAGTCCAGATATAATTTAGCACCAACATTGTCTGTGCAAGCAGGTGGCTCTGGGCTGAGCATGACGTGGGGTTATGCTTTTTGGTGGGAGCTCCAGTGGGAAGATGCAGAACTGTGAAGGCTGAGAGTCTCACACCAGCCTTCTCTGTGCATACATAATTTTAACCAAGTTTAGGGCTCCTGAGAAATTCACAGTTTCTACCACTTAAACTTTCTGGGCTGTTTTTACAAGTTTGGAATAGTGACAACAAGAGATGGATACAGAGTCCAGCAAGCTCAGATAACCTTTACATATTTAGCATTTTCTGTTCCATAGGATCCTAACATGCTCTGAGCACTGGCAGGACTCATCACATGGCAGACCCAGCCGTGTTCAGTTCTCATCTGGAGGTGCTGGGAGCAAGACAAGTGTGAGCAGTGTTAGCTGGAGTTCCCATTCTGCCGAGTTGGCAGAAAGCCTCATAGCAGCAGATGCAGGGGGATGGAGATGATAAATGGACTTTGGAAAGCAACCCAAACATGTACATACAAATTAGTATTTAACATACAGTTGCTATTTGCAAATTATCCCCTTGTGATTTAGCTCTTGAATGAAAGCAACTGTGTTAGCTGAACAAACAGTAGCAGAGGGAGCTGCAAAAACACACCTAGGCTCCCACCCACAGCTGTACCCGGGTGAATCCACACACCAGCCCTGTACCTGTGTTCCCAGGAGGCACACAAACCCTTCCCCAAACGTGCTGTGAGAGCCACCCAGCCATGGTCTCCTCCTCCAGTCTACCAGGCATTGTACACCCCAGTAGCCACCCTTGCAATTCACTAGCCCCTGAGCTCTGAACTGTGAGGAAGGGGCTGATGGCAAGTTGCCCTGCTAGCACGGGGATCACTGGTGAAAGGGGAACCAGCAGCAAGATGCTTTGCCAGGTGCTATGATGGAGGATGACCTGGGTCAGTAGCCCAGGTTTTCTATGGGAAGTGATGCCATGGCAACACATGAATCATAAATAATTTGACACCAAAAGGAACGAGCCATGGTGGCCCAATGCCTGAGCACCCACCTCAACACCTGGAGTGACAGAGTGGGGTTGATTTAGGCCAAGCTCTGATGTGTGTTGTGAATCCTCCAAACCTCAACAACCAAAGCAGACCTTCTCAGCCTGGCCTGAGAGTCCCTGTGCTGAGAACCTGCACTGCCCCTGGGCCTCTGGAAGGGACTGTGGTAGAGGTGAGGAAATCAAGGCTGGGCAGCACTGTGAGCATCCTCTGTGGAGACTTCTGGTGCAGCCAGCTAGCTGGGCCGCAAGGTGTTGGCACAGCACGGCCCAGCTGAGGAGCCTCCTTGCATTCAGCAATGTGAAGAGCTGGTGAACATCTGCCTGCTGCCATTGCTCTGGGCACTGTGTGCTTAGGGCTGTGCAGGGCAGGCAGCCCATGCAGCTGAGAGCCCAGGTCCCTTGGCTGCACTCTGCAGGGACCTACCCAGAGTGGCACAAGTCACCATCCTCCCCCTGACCCCATGGCAGGCTGGGGTTTTGAGGTACCAGAAAGGTGGTGTTACTCAGTGGCTCCCATTTTGCAGGTCAGGTCTTTCCAAGCCAAAAAAAGAGGAAAAGGATTACATTTCAAAATAATTTCCCTTCCTCTTGGAGGGGAAAGTCAGAGGTAGAGCCAAGCAGCTGCTACTATACATGATTTAGGGAGATAAGAAGCAGCAGCAAGAGGGAGAGACTAGGATTTATAGTATCAACCCTAAAAATAGCTGTTTAGAGAAAGTCTGAGCCTGGCAAAGCCTCACTGGGAGTTGCCCCATACACAATGGCTCAGCTCAGCAGACAGCATCTGGGAGAGGAAGATTCAGCTTTGAAGAATTTGCCTCCACCATCACCACTTTAACCTGAGTTCCCACTTCACACTTGAGGTCAGCCCCCTGTGTGGATGTCCCTGGGAGACAGGTCACACTTAAATATGCTGAAACAGAGCTGTCGACACAGCAGCTCACACTAGGTTATAAAAAGAAAGTTCAACTGAAGCCAATCTAACTTCCTCTTTGAGCATCTCTGAGCAGGGAAGTGACTTGCCTGAGCAGGTTGATGGCAGACACCGGTGTGGAGAAGAGCTCTCCAAGCTGCATTTACAGCTGAACCTGAGTGCCATGCCCAGGTTGGCAACCAGGCCCTGGAAGATCATCTGCATGTTGAGTCTGGCCCTCTGCAATCACAGACAACCGTGGCATATAAACCCATTTAACTTTGCTAACTATTCTGCTCATCCCTTCAAAACTGCCAGGAGTGGTTTTAGACCCTCATTTGTCTGCTGGATCTTTCTTTGCTTTCTTTGCCAAAATGAAAGTCCCTAGGGCAGTGGGACCAATAAATACACATTCCACACCAAATCAGGAAAACCTGTCTGCACCAAGCAAAGAAATATAAAGACAAACCCTAATGAGAGTGAGATCAATACATATCAGTAAGCTGTCAGCTCTTCTGCTAGAGATGAGCTTTCTAGTTGCATTTGCACTGAATGTCAGCCACACATATAAAAAGACACTGGGTGCTGTTGCACAGGTTTGTATTATGCATTCTGTACTCTGAGGAAAAATGTGGCTTTACAAAATATCTGGTTTAGAACTCATTAGGCAGTTGATTTGCTGCCCGCCCCCCCAGAAAAAAAAAGAAAAACAAAACAACTTTTCCATTTTCTTGAAAATTCTTCTTTGCATTAAAAAAAGTTATTTTTCTTTTAGTGATTGGAGAGGAGCAGGTACTTTTTAAGGGAAACTTTGATCATTAAAAAAAAAAAAAATGTTGTTTCTGGGGATTTCCAGGTAGAGGGAAAAAATTCTGTTTTCCACTAAAGAAACATGAAAGTAAAATGTTTGATCCATTCCATGTATTTAGTTTTCTCTTCCTCTCCACTCAGTCACAATGAAAGCATCACCTTATCCCAGTCTGTGCCCTGAACTGGTCTGGCTCTGAAGCTGTGTCCAGCCAGAGCTTGTGAGAGTGTGCCAGGCACTGCTACATTCCCCATTCTCCAGCTGGCAGTGACAGAGGAATGCTCATAATGCTGGTTTTGCTCAGACTGTCCACATGCTGTTTCTAATAAAACCTGATCTTGTTCCTTTTGACACAGACGACAGGAACTGGTCCTGGTTTAAGTCACCCTGCTGGAGAGCACACACTACAACCAGCCTGTGGTAAAACTGTGGAACTGGAGAGAGGGACTCAGGAAGCAATAAATCAACTGTGCTGAGTTATGACATTGGTGACAAAGGAATGGTTTCTCCTCCAGCAAGATCTGCTGAAGGTACTTGGTCTTTGAAGGCACTGTAGGGGCTCAGCTGGCAGGCCCTGCAGTGGAGTAAATGGTGTTTATTTGTCCTGTATGCACTCTAGAAACAGCCAGTGCTGCTGTGGATGGTTTACATAAAAGCCTAATAAATACCATCAAAAACACGGAAAAATTCATGACTTTGGTAAGGTTTTGAGGCCCCACTGAACGTCTGTATGTCACTACACTAGGATTATACAGCTTCCTAATAGGAACTGGTTCACCTCTAACCAGGGAAAATGGATGAAGGGCAAGGGAGGCAGCCAGGGCAAGGAGCAGTGGAAAGATACTCAAGGTCACAGAGCAGCTTGTTGGTTCTGCGTGTTACTCACTGCTCCTCACTCACAAACCCCTCTATAATTATTCACACTACGAAAGTATCTGGTTTTGAAGCCTCTTAAATGTTATTTGACCATTAAATTCCATGACGGAGCAGAGCCAGGAAGAGTGAGACACAGGGAAGCCAGGACCTGTCCCCTGAAAAGCTACAGCTGGTAGAAACAGCCCCTCTGGCAAATGTGTTCCCAGAGGAGCTGTAAGGTTGGTGCTTGGCTGGGCAACATTATCTGAGCTCTGAGTACACGTCGAGCAAGCACATCTAACACGCATCATTTTTCACTACAGCCCCACAATACTGCCAAGAGAGAAGCATTGTGACAGCAGCAACTTGTCCCCCATATGTGAGAAGGAACCAGGAGTCTAAGTTGCCAGGCATGTTTTCTACTTGATAAATTGCCCTCTTACCCCAATCAAGTAACAAGATGCCTAAGTATTGCTACGTGGCATCGGAGACTCATTCACATACGGGGTTCTGCAACCAGAATGAGGAACTTGTCTAAATGGAAACACTGCAGCTGGGAGAGAAGGCAGTCAGGCTGCTCTGCACACAGCCACAGAGCTGGGGGGCTTCTAGGAAGAAAGAATGTAAAGCTCAGGGTGATTTCCTCTGTGCTGCCCTTACTGGAAAGCCAAAGGGTCTGGGCCACTGTAACACCAGTTCTGAACCTGCAGAGCCCTGGTCAGGCTGGACAGAGCACGGCTCCCTCCAGGGGCAAAGGCTGCACCAGTGTGCAGCTTCTCTGCTTTGACTGGAGACTCCAAAGCAAGTAACTAAATGTACGTTTTGAACTCAGCTTGTAAAAATATCCTGTCTCCCTGTTTAAAAGAGACTTCTCTGTGATATTTGCTCAGACAGAAGGTAAAGTCACACAACAGCAAGAAAGAAGAAGGAAGTAAGTCACACAAAGCAGTGAAGATTAAGGTCCTATTCAGCACAGGTGAATGGAGGCTGTCAGGTATGGTCACACCACCTCCCTCCCACTCTCCCATGCCTCAAGTTACTGGTGGCAGAGGAAAGTGGCCATTTTAGCAAAGAGAAGATCCCAGGAAAACCTGGTCCCAGCCCACAGCTTGAGATGTGATCTCTTGGGGAGCCAGAAAGGTAGGATGTGTTTTGTCCACCCTGGAAGAGGAGTGCAAATTATGCACGACACTCTAGAGCTGGGAGTCCCTGCAGTGTCCTGCACAGCCTTTAGAGGATGAGGGATGGTGATGATTCTCTGGGAAAGGTGGCAGCTTCTGTGTCTGCAAGGGGGAGCTGACCAAGGGCTGTCACTGCTCTGCAGTGCATTACAGCAGGATCAGGACTGCTTGTTGTTCCTGCTGCTCCTGAGACAGAGCCTCATCTGCCACAGGGAAGTGAGCTGTGGATTCCTCCCATCACTCCTGTTTGCTCCACAGACAGTAGGTCACAGATTGAATATATTTGGCACCACAGAGAAAAATCAGAGGTGACGTGAACCCCAGTATGGGTTACACACTGGGGGCACACTGGTCAGCAAATAGGTGGAAGTGGCAAAGCACTGGGATTTGGCACGTGGCAGACACACAGTGTGGAACTGAGCCCAGCTGGGACTCTGCAGGAGCCCTGGGTAAGCACAGGGATGGGTGCAGGGGGAGGTGGGGGGCTGTGGGGTGATGTTGCTGCTCTTCCTGTAGTACATGGCATCCCCACGGGTGTGAGAGAACTTTGTATGCCCAGTGAATGCCAAAGCCTCAGTGAGATACCCTCACAGCAGCTGCTTCCTGACTGACTTATCCCAGGGTGTAACTGATTCCAGGGATTTGCCTTCTACACAAGGGGATGAGGGCCAAGGTGTGGAGAGACTGAGGGAATCCTATTGGTTGGGCAGATTCCCCCCAGGGATCCTATTAGGGTCTTGATAACTATCTGTGATGTTACGTGCTACACACAAAAAGTGGTTCCATCAGTTCAGGAACTTGTTTATAAATAATTTTAAAAGCAAGCACATGGGCAGGCAGAGAATTAGAAGAGGCATCTCTCTCCCTCAGGAACTGCTGGCTCCTGTCCATGGGATTTTCACAGAGCACTTTTATCTCATTAAAATTCTTTTTTTTCATGAGCCATGAAATGATTTTCCATGCGTGGTAAGGGTTCGTAGTGCTCTCAGCTCTGAGCAAAGGAACCCACTGAGGATGGCAGAGAGAAGTTGGGGCTATACCTGGCCCTAAACAAAAAAAAAAAAAAAGGAAGCAAGAATAAAGCCAACAACTCCAAACACCAATTTCAATATCAGGAATCGGGGTCAGGCATCACTTATGCTCTGGCTGACACTGAGCTGGAGAAGCAGCAGTTTGTTTTCCATGATGGGAACCACTCACTTGCCTTGTCCTTCACCAATGTTTTTGGGTAAGGCTCCACAGGAGGGAGCACATCCAGACACACTGCTCAGCAGTTGAGGGTCTGTCTCCTCCTTGGGCTGCACCTAGCACCTGGCTCTGAGCCCCCTGAACTTCCCTTGGGATGGGCACTGGCAGTGTTGGACACAAGCTGGGGCAGAGGGAGCTGCCCTTGACTCAAAGCTTCTCTGCATCCCTTCCAGTCATCTCCTTTGGAGACCCAAAGGCCCCCTTGCAGTACTGTGAAGTTGCAAAGCTCTCCAGCCAGAGCCAGGGTCTCTTCAGCTTCTGGGACTCCAGCAGTCCTCAGCCCTCTGGAGAAAGTAGCCTAAATACTGCTTATCTGAAGGAGGCACAGGCTGGAGAAGCACCTTTTCCCTAACCCCTACTCAAAAGGAGGATCTGATGCTTGCTCCCCTGTGCTGCTACCAGACTGCACACCACAGGACCTATCAGTCCTCCTCCAGTCCCCTGTCAGCAGGCTGGCCCATCACTCAGCCTTCAGCACCCTGCCACCTTCTTCAAGCTGTGTGTTTTCACACACACAACTCTGCTCCCAGCAAAATATTTGAACAGCTCCTTCTTAAAACACCAGGAGATTAATATGAGGCACGTGTAGTGCCGTGGAGACATCTCTCCTAGCACAAGGAGGTGAGGAAGATGCAGTGATTCACACGCTGTAGGTGCCTCTATTTTTCCAAGCAGCCATGGCCAGGGAATATCTCCCAGCTGTCACTCAGGAGATTTTAATGTTGTATAAACACATAGCTGGGTAGGAGCTGTCCCCCAGCCCATGAGCAGGATGCTCTCTCTTTATAGGTTCAGTGAGGATCAGTCCCGAGCAGGTGACAGAAGGGCTCTCCCTGCCTGGCTGCTCAGTGCAGTCCCTGAGCAGTGCTGGCACTGTGCACACGCCTGTCTGTGGCTGCTCTGCCTCCTTTCCAGCTCTTTGCTCCCTCCTTCTGTCTTTTCTTTCCGAAGATGTTGGATTAAGAAACACTTCTGATCAGTTCAGAATAAATGAAGCACAATATTTTATCTCCGAGCAACTTTGGAGAAACTCACGCAAGGCTAGAATTTGGCTTTCATTCCAAAAGCCAGGCTGCAGAAAAAAACCTTTTGAGATCACTTTACTCTTACCTGGGTAACTTCTTCCCACCCTTTGGCAGGAGGCTACAGTGCCAGAAAGTGTCAATTTACTCTCACTATTGGGCCAAGAACATCCCTGGTACAAATTTATTGCTCTTAATAGGGCTGGGTCTTTAATTCCTAGCTCATACTTGTGAAGAATTTTGGCTTGTCATTGAGGAGTAGGAATTATTTTCCCCTGTACAGGTAGAGGCAGGTTTTCCTTTGGCTGAGGGCTCTGCACATCCTGAGAGGAGCATTTCTGCAGTGCTCCCATAAAAGGGATTTGAAAACCCCATAAGCACCTGCCTGTGCTGAAAGCCAGAACCAGAATGACTGCTGTTTAGCACATGGGATTTTTTTTTTCTTATTCCTTGCCCCTTTTTTATTGCTCTGCTACTAGTTGAAGTGCTACTGTGGGATAAATCTACTCCCAGTCCCCTGGGGAATTAGACAACAGAGTAAAGGGCTCCTGTAATGAAGAAAGGGCACTTTTGCCATTAAAGTCACTAACAGCTGAAGCTATGACTAAGGTTTCACAGCAGATTTTATAATTTCTTCCCATTTGTAAAGGGATCTGGTTTAAATGCTCTTCAGGCTTAGCTGGCTGGGATTTCTGCTGTGCCTCTCTGTCACAGCTCTGGTGTTCTCACTGCTGCAAAAGCTGCTGCTGGTGGCTCTCAGTCACTGATGAGGGAAGTGGCCACCAACAATGGGAGCCCATTTAATGTTATTCCCTGAGAGAAGCTTGCAGGCAACTGGAAGGAATGTGCCTCCTGCATTCCAGCTAACTCAGCATCTGTAGGATGAATCTGGGCTGAATATAGATCATTTCAGATCACAAAAACACCTGCCCCACATGTAGCAAAAATCTGTATGAATGAAAGAGAGGGAGAGGGAGAGGGAGAGGGAGAGGGAGAGGGAGAGGGAGAGGGAGAGGGAGAGGGAGAGGGAGAGGGAGAGGGAGAGGGAGAGGGAGAGGGAGAGGGAGAGGGAGAGGGAGAGGGAGAGGGAGAGGGAGAGGAGAGGAGAGGAGAGGAGAGGAGAGGAGAGGAGAGGAGAGGAGAGGAGAGGAGAGGAGAGGAGAGGAGAGGAGAGGAGAGGAGAGGAGAGGAGAGAGAGAGAAGAGAAGAGAAGAGAAGAGAAGAGAAGAGAAGAGAAGAGAAGAGAAGAGAAGAGAAGAGAAGAGAAGAGAAGAGAAGAGAAGAGAAGAGAAGAGAAGAGAAGAGAAGAGAAGAGAAGAGAAGAGAAGAGAAGAGAAGAGAAGAAAGAGAAGAGAAGAGAAGAGAAGAGAAGAGAAGAGAGAAGAGAAGAGAAGAGAAGAGAAGAGAAGAGAAGAGAAGAGAAGAGAAGAGAAGAGAAGAGTGCCCTGCCAGCATATGCCATAAACCCTGCCAGCCTGTTGGTGTGTCACTGCAGTGTCCTTAGCAGTGTAGTCTGGGAGAGTTGAAGAGGTGTTCCCATGCAAATGTCCTTCTACCAGAAGACAGCCCAGTTGGTCAGGCCAGCAGCTCTGCTCATGGCTCTAAGATAAACCCCAAAGGTCTGGGTCCCTGTCTCCCTGAGAGCACAAACTGAGTGACAACTGAGGGATGCACTCTTCTTCTTTACAGGCACAACCACTATGGGGGGACTATGGAGCTGCAAATGTCAGGGAAAGGCTCTGTTCCTGCAGTCCCTTTCTGTAAGGCTGTCTCTGCTCCCAGCTTGGCAGCAGAAGCAGTTGTACACCACCACTAAACCTGATCCCAGTTTGCAGTAGATTCCCATTTTGGTATCTTTCCCAACACCACCAGTAATTTCCTACCTCCCTGGTGCTTGTTACTCTGTGAAACCACTGCCACAAGCAAATGGTGGTTTGCAAAGTCAGGTGAAAGAGGGGATTTTGTTTGAGTCGTTCACGTTACTGAACTGTGAACAAGAGATGCAGATAATCAGCCATCACTTTTCTTCTGCACAGAACAAAACCCACTCTCTGTAATCAAAAATCCTCTTTGGATTTCAGCTAATGGGTGCCCGGCTTCATTGGATTTACAAAGGAGGATTTGTGATGGTTGGAAAAACCCAAGTAAAAACATCTGGGAAATGGAAAATGATGCAAATTCAGATGCCTGCCTTTAACACCCTATCGAACTCCTCTGGACTTGGTCACTATGGAACATTTGTGTGGGTAAGTTGTAATAAAAGGGGTCTGTGTTCTTATAGAGTGAAATGATGCTTACCAGAGGTCTTATCCTACAAGGACAGAGGCTCTTCAGATCTGTCCCATTCTCTACAAACCCATTTCTGCTTTTTATGCCCCTGTGTGTCTCATGTTGTTTCATGTACATCTGAGAGTCTGCACAGAAACTCAACAAACCATTTGCCCAAGGCCTTCATTTCATGGATACTATGCAAATTGAAGTCTCCAGATAGCTGAGGTTTCAGAGGTTAAATAGCTAGTTACAGAGTTTATATCCACTGTTAATCCTAGATGAAGTTTCCCCCTTGTTTTAAGTGCCCTTTTTTTTTCTTTATAAAGAAGAAAGAGATGACTGCAGTCACATCCCAACTTTACAATACAATCTGGTAGTAACACACAAAATCCTTCCTACTTTACAAACACCTGTGCTTCACACCTACAGCAGTGAGAGATGCTGCTCAGTATGGAAGGGAGACTCAGCACCTGTGTCTTGACACTCTGCTTGGCCTAATACACTTTCCCTAACTTCTTTTCTTACATACTGCTTCCAAATGAGGGCTGTCTTACATGCAGCTTCTCTAACTGACAATTTTTATTACATTATGCACTTTGAATATTGGATTAATACTTTTCTAAACTGTTACTAGAATGGGATTTTATTCTCTGGTTCATCAGATGCAAATTTCTAAAAGCATGGTGAATGAAGCAAAGATAACAGAGCTTCCACGACTTCTGTGAAAGCAGAGATTTGGCAGAAGAGGCTCAACTCACTGCCTTGAGAGGCAAAGGCAGGCAGCACCCAGAAATACTCAGCAGTACTCAGCAGTACTCAGCAGTGCTCAGCAGTACCCAGCAGTACCCAGCAGTACTCAGCAGTACTCAGCAGTACTCAGCAGTATTCAGCAGCACCCAGCAGTACCCAGCAGTACCCAGCAGTACTCAGCAGTACTCAGCAGTGCTCAGCAGTGTTCAGCAGTACTCAGCAGTGCTCAGCAATACTCAGCAGTACTCAGCAGTGCTCAGCAGTGCTCAGCAGTACCCAGCAGTACTCAGCAGTACTCAGCAGTACTCAGCAGTATTCAGCAGCACCCAGCAGTACCCAGCAGTACTCAGCAGTACTCAGCAGTACTCAGCAGTACTCAGCAGTGCTCAGCAGTGTTCAGCAGTGTTCAGCAGTACCCAGCAGTACCCAGCAGTACTCAGCAGTGCTCAGCAATACTCAGCAGTACTCAGCAGTGCTCAGCAGTGCTCAGCAGTACTCAGCAGCACCCAGCAGTGCTCAGCAGTACTCAGCAGTACTCAGCAGTACTCAGCTCATGCTGCTGCTGGCCCAATCAAGGCTCCTGGAGGACAAGAGGGGAGCTGCAATTATGAAATGTATTTGTGTGAGAGCTAGAGGACAAAACCACAAATCTGAAGCAAAGCTGGTTCCTTAGTTCTGCTACTTGTAGGATTATTTTTTAGGGTCTTTCTGGTTTTGATCTGGAATATCAGAACTACATCACACTTTTCTTCCCTATACACACTGTCTGAAAATCACTCACTGCATTATTTTCCCCATAATTTATCATCGTGGAAGGAACCTGTAGAAGTGTAACTGGGAAAGAGTGAATGTCCCTTACAAACAGGTCCTGTCTTTGCACATTTGGAAAAATTAATGTTACTTTCAAATTCTAAGGTTAGGTATCTCAGGATTTTCTGTTGCAAGGCACAGTGCTGCAGAATGCAAAGTGAATTAGGTTTATCTCATGGACTGCTGCAAGGCAGGACAGCAGAACAGAAGTAGCACAAACAACTTTCATCCCAGAAAACTCTGCTTCCTCTATTGTTCTCAACAGAGGACTGAATATATCAATATATGTTCTTACAGTTCTGTAGCTCAAGTGAATAGGAAAAGCTTTGACTTTACCAAAGGAAAATTACTATTTAAGAGTGCCATTGATGTTCAGATGATTTGCTATCAAACTACAAGCTCATAGCTCCTTGTTCCAAAGCCATGGAGACATATGATACAAAGTCAGTAGGCAATACCATCAAGATGGGACAAAAATTAAAAATTAGTGTATTCCTTATAGTCTGCAGCATCATGCTGCATCATTTCTTTCTCCTCATTTTCCACTGTGGAAGACCTGCTGGTCAGGAATAAGGAAAGAAATTGCTCCCACCAGATGAAAAGAGGAAGAAGCTGGAGGCCTGGGAGGCTTCTCTCTGGGCCGGGCCTGGATGTCTCTGCCAGATAAAAAGGGAAGCAGCACTGCAAAACAAATTGAGACATTCCTAAGGTATGCCTTCTTTCCACTGTCAGCTTCACAAATGACACTGATGTAACTGAGTGAGCAGTCATGGTGGGGGTGTGTAAGGCTTAACTGATGTCGTAAGGCAGCTGAATTTCTTTGCTGCAAAGTGCCCTGATCGCTATTATTATTATTATTACTACCACTACTACTACTACTACTAATAATGTTGTTATTATTATTATTATGGGTGGGAAAAGGAGGTTTAAGAAATGAGGTTTGGAGGAGAACCACATTTATATAGAAAATGGGCTGTGAATCTTACAAAAAAGGTCTGATTTGTGAGAGTTCATTGCCTCAGGGCAGTAAGTTCTTCTGAGGGGATCCAGAAAGTGAAGAGGATTGAGAAAAAGACTGATCTCAGAGGCATGAGAATCTTATATTCAGGCTTTTGGTGAGGTAAGACCAGAGCAGTGGGAGACCCAGAATCCAACCTAAGAAATTGAGTTCTGCAAGTGATTTCCTTCCTTCATCAAATGTATATAGCAAGAGTTTAACTTCCTTTCTGCTCTGACCTAATTTTCTACCAGCTTTCACTGGGAAGGTCTTCGGAAGCTTCCACACTTGATGGTTGATTATCCATTTTGTTTTACAAAGTTAGAACACTTCATACAGTAAAGGATACGAGCATTTCCAGATACTCTGTGGTGGCCCTGATGGAGCTAAACAGTCCCAGGCAGCAAGTGCCAGAGTTTCTTTTTCCACCATGCCAGGAAATGCAGTCTCTGTAGTGCCAGCTGGGTACATCTCAGGAGGAATGATTCCTCTGTAGGCTCAGTAGTGTGGGGATCTGTTCCTACCTGCTGATTTGTCCTTATTTGCTCTAGTAGAGAAAGTGAGGAATTTTTAAATGACTCATGAGATAGTAAAATCTAGTCTGAGGAGCAACCTTGACTGAATCTGGACTGTCCTCCAGACCACTGTTAGCCATCACCTCCATGAGAAGTGATTTTCTTGACAGTGATCCCTCAGTGCTCTGCAAGAGGTGAATCCCAGAGCACTGCTGAGGCTCTGCCCCACAGCTTCACAGATCTCATCTGGAAATAGATGTGAGGAAGCAAAGGACTGCAAGGCAGGAAATGGCCACTTGGCCCAATGAGCCTGGCCCTTTAAGTTTATCTCAAACGCACCTCCTTGCTTTGTCTTTGCATCTGCAAATCTCCTTTCTCCTCATAAAAATGTCTGGCTGTCTCTTAAACCCATTCAAAGTATTTGCTTAAGTGACCTAACTTGGCAGCAGCTCTATAGCATTTGGGCCAGCCTGAGTGACATAATGCTGCTAGAATCCCCTGTTTATTTTTCATGTTGCCTGCAATCCTGCCATGCTGGGCTGGGCTGGGCTGTAACAGATGAACAAGTTCTGCTCAGCCCACAGGAACCATCCACTGAAAGTCTGGGCTACCAGAAGTGGCAGTGCTGACTCAGCATCCAAAGCACTTCCCATTAAGTACATCTGGAGTCAGCCCCCTGGAGCTCAGGTAGGCTCCTGGAAAGGCCACCTCTGGGTGGACCTCTGAATTGGCTTTAGTCTCTTTTCAAGGACAGATGGGGAGACTTCTGCCACCCTCACATTTTAACTTCTCTTTACTAAGCATGTTGAGAAAGCTCTAGTTCTTATTTGGCAGGTAGCTAACTTTAAACTTTATAAAATAATAAAGATCTTGTGGCAATCAGCTGACTTTTGAGCTCCTTATAACTTTTTTTAGGCTAGGCATCCATCTATTTGTCCTAACCTTAACCTAGCACTGCCATTCAGGTCATTCACCATGGTTTCTTCCTCCCTGGTAAAACACCAGCTTTACCCATCTGCTCAAACCTAGTGTAACTCTGCCTCCCACTGGAATGTACAGTGGATAATTTGCTTACCCATACTTATTCCTGAATTGCTCTTACTGATGCTGTTGAACACACTCTACCCCACGAGGGTCAAGTTTTGATGGTGCAGCTGATGCAGAGTATTTCTCCCTGTCAGTCCCATTCAGTGCTGCTCATCCATCCCTGCTTGGCAGCCCCCCCACTTCTCTCTGTAGCACGGTGAGCTGAAGCCAGTGAGCTTGTCAGCAGACTTTCCTACCTACCTTTCCTGTGTCCTGGGGAAGACCTCAGGCTGAAAATGCTAACTGGGTAGAAAAAACATCAGAGGATGTCAAACCTCATCCATATGCACCATTCCATGTGCACTGAGGGTTATACATCATGTTTAAAGCCTTAAAGTCACTCAAACAAATACTTCAACATTGAGTATTTTGTCTTTTGTTGCAATTCATCTGCTTGAACACACTGGAACAGCCAGAACTCTTCTCCTCTACTAAAAGCCTGAGTGTCAGCTGAACTGCAGCAGGGGGGAGGCAGCAATAAAAATCTCCATCCATAACCAATATTCTTGGGTTACAAGATAATCCTACATGTTCTTATAAATGTGGCCTCACTAAGACAAAGTGATCATAGATATGAAAAGTTATCTGGAATATGAGGATGTCTTCAGTTGTGGTTGTTTTCAAGATCCTATAAATGGCTGGCACATGGAAAAACCCCTTTGCTCTTGATATAAATGCCATTCTCAAAAACATTTGAAAATACTATTATTCCAGTTTTGCAAATAAAAACAGACCTTTAAAGCATGCAGAAACAGAGTCAGTTTTTAAAGAGCCTTTTTGCCCACTTCTGATTACTTTTTGTAGCATTTTAAATGCCAGGGTTCCTGATGTAGCCTTCTACAGTAATTATAATACTATTGTTACTTGATTATTTTATTCCATGTTTTGAACATTGCTGATGTATTCTATATCAGTGTCACTATCCATCTACAAGCATATGCTTTGATCTTGTTCCTGGGTACACCAATTGCCTTGCAAGAGAGAGCAGATCCTGCTGTCCCAGGAAAGCTCAGTTCTAGCTCATTTCATTCAATCTATAATAAAGCATTCTTTCAATTTTTCCATGTGATTCCTTGTACTGTGTGAGACTCCTGTGTGTATTATGTTGTGCTGACTAAAGCTCCCTCTTCGTCACCAATCTGTGCACAGAATATCCCATATTCAGAGAGGTACATGCAGTGCTGCAAAACATACTTCCTTATTGAAGAGTAAATCCCAATTTGTTAAAGTCTGGATGAGTATTTGCCATAGCCTCAAGCCATTTTCCAGAACCTGCCATTCATTCCACTCTGCATTTAGATTCCACATTCATTTCCCCCCAGCCTCTTCCTCAGCCTGGCAAACAGCTAAAATTCACTCAACAGCTTGATATCAGCTAGTGCTACATCAAAGAAAGCCTAAACCTCATTTCACTGCAGAGAGAGGGTATGAAGGTTCTCAAGAAGACAAACAATCCATAGCTGCTTGTCCTAAGAGCCCCTCTCTGGGCTGCCACACACCCAAGCAGCCTCACCCTCCCCACACATCTTTCCCACACTTGGAGCTGCAGCTGGTGCCACCCCTGCCCGGCAGTCCCAGGGTGCGCTGCTGCTGCTGCTGCTGCTGCTGCTGCTGCTGCTCCCCCGTGTGCAGCTGGAGCTGCTAAGCCCAGGGGCACCCAACTGGGGCTCATACACTCATTTAGCTCATTAGACTCAGACAGCTGTAGATTACACAGAGAACAAGAGAGACAAACCTGTGAGCAAAACCGGAAAAGAAGGCCCTAAGGATGGGTGTGTTGTGGTGTTGCTTCTCCTGTTTCCACACCACCATTTTTGGCTTGCTCCTCTGTGTCTATTTTGAAGCAGAAATCTGATCTGCACATTTGGGTTCAAAATGGGCCAAGTTCCTGCTATAGCACTGCATGTGTTTGTTATCCAGATCTGCATGGGAAGGAAGCTGCCTTCCACAGCAGGGGATCTGAATACCTCCAGTGGATTTAAGCATTTTGGCCTTTGTCATGGAGACCTGACCATGGCTTCACAATCGGCACAACCCAACTGCAATGGACTAAAAGCAAGGGGAAGACTGGGAGAAGGGAACAACCTTCATAGAGGAGCTGGAAAACAAGAGAGGCAGCCTCTGCCTGGTTGGTACAGGGTTTTTCTGATTGAGGATGGCAGATAAATCACTGCTCTCCCCCATGTCCCCATGGCAGGTGTGTACAGAGCAGCTGCTCTTTGGGCTCTGTTGCCTTGTAATGGCACGTGTGTGTTTTACCTACACCCTTGTCACAGCTGCTCTGAAATAAATCTCTTAACCCACTGGATGGTGGATTCTCCCATCACGTCATGGGGAGAGGTATTTTCACAGGATGAGGAATGAGGGGATGGGAGGAAATAGGGCTTTGAAGCAAGAAATGTGCAGAAAAATATTCAAAGTCACAGTCCTGTCTTGCCATCCAGATGTTTCTAGAGGCATCAAACCAGTGCATACCAAAGCCATGGCTTCTCATTCCCACCAGACCAGCACTGCATGAGGAAAGGATATGTGCACTGGTTAACCTCATTTATTCCTTAGCAACCAAAAGCTCCCTGTATTTTCCCATCTTGGGAGCTTATGTACGGATCCCCAGTCAGTGACATTCTCCCACCATAAACAATTAGGGAATCTAAATCTTTAAAAATTGTTAGATCCCATCCCTGTTCCTAAGTGCAGCTCTATACAGGGAGAAAAGCCTGGAAGGCTGAGAGATTTTAGTTAAGGATCTCTTTTTACAGAGCCAAGGAGCAGTGCTGTGAAAAGGAGGTCTGGTGCCATTTCTCCCCTCCAAACCTGTGCTTTGCAGAGATTTATGCAAATATTTTTCATGTTTTACCTACCTGTGCTGTGTTCACTAGGAAAGCAAACTAGGATCCTGCCCTGGGATGTATTGCACAGCCACGTGTCAGGTCTCAGAAGACACATTCGACACTGGCCAGTGCTGCTGGGAAGCCAGCATTGCCACCTAACATCTTCATCTGTGTCTTGTAACATCCTAACATAGGCAAGGCAGTGGGCAGATACCTCAAGGTGGAATCAAATACATGGCTGGTTTGAACAGGCTCCTCCTGAGAGCTGCCCATTGCCTTGTCTTCCCATTTTGGGAATGAATGGGATTTTGTCTCTCATCCATGAGTAACACACTTTTATCCTAACAAGGGCAAAGTGTGCAGGGTTAACTGTTTAGCAAGATCAGTGCTGTGCAGGACTTCCCTTACCTAATAGGGTTCTCAAGCACAGGCTTATTTCAGTGGTTCACTTCTTCTATCTGCTATATTTTCCTTCCTCCACAGAGCTGGATGTACCTATTTAAATTTATGCTTTGGACCACCTCAATCAGTCCATTGCAAATAGGGTCAAAAACTATAGACAGATATAGACACATTTTCCTGTGCGAGAAGGTGGGATTTCCAACCATGGGGCAGGAGAAAAACCCTATGGAACATGGAAATATGGAGTGTCCTTAGCATTGCTGCTTGACCATAAAGGCTTAGGAAAAGGGGAGCATAACCAGCAGAGCCAGCAGCTGGAATTCAAATGCCCCAGCAGGAACTGGAAACAAATGAACAGACTAACTGAAATATACCTTCCCCCTGATCTCTCTGAATCAACACCATGCTATTTACAGTAGTGTATAACAATATTGAACCAAGATTTGTATGGGACAATTTCTATTTCAAAGCACAAGATAACTTTCCAATTTTTTTTTTTTTTTTAGTGATGAGAAAACATTTACTTTAATGATAATGAAAATAAAGTCAGTAAAATCCTTTGTCCTGTTGTTTCAATCAGATAAACCATATCTACCAACTGTTAGAAGGAGGATTAGCTTGGGCTGATTTTTTTTAATGTACTATGAGAAAAGCCCTGGGGCCAAAACATTTACAGGTCAGGTTTTAGTGTATGTTGATCTAATAGTTTCTCTGAAGAAAATGTCTTTAGACCTGGCAGGTGTGTATTGGTTTTCATTACATCAAGTGTCTACTAGCAAAGTTTTCATTAACGGGGTTATACACAAATATACACATTTCCAGTGCTGTAAAAGTGAGGAACTTGGGAGCAGCACCCTTGGCTTCTCTTTCCAGTTCATGGTAGACAGGACTGTAGTAGTCCTGCCCTCAGGTCGATGGGACAAGATCTCCTCTGATACATTATTTGCAAAACCCTAGTTCTGCTCTGTCAGGTACTGCAGAAACTGTCTCTGCTAAGTACTAAAGACATGGGTAGACTTGGCTGAACTCACCTGGCAGGTCTGGGACAGAACCAGGAACAGACCCTCAGGTACCCAAGACCTATTTGTGTGACTTAACCATCCTCAGCTGGCCATCTGCCTCTGCCCGTTCCTCTTGGGGAGATGCCCACATCTGAGGTCTGTGGCAGAACAGGGCACAAATTTAGCAAGCTGCTTGCCTACCTCAAACAGAGGAAACGTGGTGTCTGCTTTGCCTCTTATCAGGGACGTTAGACCACAAGAGATAAGGTTATTAGCAAAAACATAACGCTGGTGCTCCAGTCAGATAGCAGAGGAGATAGACCACTTATTTTATCAGCTCTTTTATGAAAGCTCCTGCACTGTTATTATAATTTTCAGATAGTATTATCCACAGAGATTATAGCATTTTATTTTTCCTGGACAGGTTCTTTCCACTTGCCCTTTTCTTAACAGGTTGTTTTTTTTCCTCTTCTAGTAAGTGGATTTTCCCTCTGAAGTCCTCAGTTTGGCTACTCCATTTTTCTCTCTCAGATCCACTTCATCCCAGTTGCAGGTTGTTTTGATGGCATTTTTTTTTACAGTGCTTTTACCTTTTGTTGTCTCTCTGTATAAATGTTGGTCTTAAGGGTTAAGTTTTTAACAGTGAGAGCAGCAAACGGGACAGCTTGCACTTCAGCCAAAACTCCATTCTTCGTCTGATAAGCATTTATTTAACATGGATTTTATAGTCCTTCTTTATATGTGGAAAAGAGCAACTTCATGATTTAGCTTCTGTGCTTTTCCACCAGGTGGTTCCCCCAGGAGAGGAGTGTGTGCTCCTGCTCTGCAGGCCCACAGTTGGACAGAGCTCTCCTTTCCTTCTTACTCTGTGTGCAATGAGACATGAGCTGGTACAGAACTGGACCTGGACTCCATGTACAAACCCAGCTGCTAGACAGCCTCTTCTGTGCCCAGGGATCCATATGCCTTATGCATCTCTTTCTCATCACTATACCTGTTCTTGAATGGCTTCTCCAAATATTCCCAGTCCCAGCCAGAGCTGTGCTGCTTGCTGCCTGTGATACTGGAATATGATTCCTCCATGAAAAGTGCCCTATTTAAGCCTGAGCCCCCATCACAGTGCATTTTGTCCCTCTGCAGAACTCTGAATGTTAATTAAAAGTTTGCTTTCATTAAATTACATAAAACTAAAAGAATCAGCAAGGATCAAAGAGCTCTCTAGTGACCTGCTTGCAAAAACAAGCTCCTTCAAGAGTCCCTGCTCCAGGCTCACTTTCTTTTTTTTTTTTTTTTGACATTAGGGTTCATGACTCTGAGAATGTAAAAGCACCTTCATGCAAATAGAATTTAGGCTCTAAATTATGAAGTGCTGATCCTGTACCACTAAAATTAGTAAGAGATTAGTTGCTAGTTCCAAAGGGCATAGGGTCAGGCTCTACCAGAAAACCAGTCACTCTCAATTTATTGCACATGTTTTCATGGGACATCCTTTGAGATGCAGCAAAGTTCTTAATATGGCCAAATTAAATGGTGTGCAGAAGCCCCCCCCTTAGAACCATCTGTATTCTCCTTATCGTGCCATGCACGTCAAGCTGAAAATTTAGGTCGTTACCATGCAGATTATAACTAATTTCATACATATGATTTTGAAAGAGATCACTTTACAGGGCCTTTGCACAGGGATTACTTGCAATCCTCCTTAAGGGGTGATCTCAAAAGTTTTTTTCTCAGTATGATAGATTGATTTTTGCTTTTGGCCATTTGGGATGATTAAAGCAGAGATCTTGACAGGTCCTCCTACAGAGAGTCAAGTCCTGCTCCCAGAGAGATGGCAGTTAGCATCTGGTTGCCTAAAACCAGGACAGGAATTTTAAAATTCAAACACTTGGCCATGACATTATTTCAAAATGTCTAGAAGGGACTGTGTCTGCCCAAGTGGTTCTCATATGCAGTTTCCAGGAGTTGTCCTTCCTAGAATAATATAAATCTCTGAGTGATGCTGTTGGCTGCCCTCAGAGCACCTCAGAGTGAGTAGGACAAGTTATCTTAAATAATTTTTAATTCCTTCCCTTCTGTGGTGTATAATGTCTTGTGTACACTGCTCTGGCAGGCTGGCCTCTGGGCTTGTAGCCTGGCAAGCACCTGTGTTACTGTGCTCATCAGGAACCTAGCACTTGGTATATGGTTGTATTTTCCTAAATTTCATCAATATACACTTCAATGATTTTTTTCCTGTGATATCCAGATAAATCATATAACATGTGTAAGCCCCATATGTGTTGCAAACTGAGCACTAGCTGAAAAATGCAGAGCAAGATATTTTTTCCTGATCAGCTGAGTTTCTCATTTATAAATCAAGCATGGCACAAGCCTTTCCCAGGAGCAGAGCTGGGCTATTCTGTTGCAAAGGCTGGCAGTGCCTGAGCACTGCAATCCAGCCTGTTTCCCTCTTCATTCCTCAAAAACCATGCAGCCCTCAAAAACTTGACTTTGTCAGTGGATGTGGTTTCTCCATAAATCCTGGCTTGGTTTGGGATGCTGTAATATCAGATCATTTTGGCTGTGTTTCTCATAAAGGTCTCACTTATAAATGACTTCTAAAGAGGGTGTAAATGCTTTAAACCACAGATTTTATACAGCTAAGTAGGGTATGCTAGGAAAGGTTATGATGAGAGGAAGATGTCACAGAATGTTTTGGAGAGCCTCTTGGACGCTATAGAAACCACAAACTATCAACTGCCCTATTTGTCAGTTAGTAACTACTTACATTGTATATAGAAGTGGAAAACACAAAGTACAATCAGATTTTCTTTTTGGATGTAATATTGCAGTCTGAGGAATCCTCTATTCTAACATGCTGGATTCCCTTAAAGACCCAAAGACAACACAATTTCTTGATATGAACTGAACTCTAACTCTCTTTTCACTGCATTCTAAATCCCTTTTCACTGAACAAAGCAGTGAGACAAGGAAAGAGCAACAATCTAGCAGTGATGGGTGCTCGTGCACTGCTCATGCCAGCTGCCTGCTCTGCTGGGTGTAGAAGCTACAGGTCTTGGTGTGAAAATGCACCTACACAAACCCTGTGGGTCTGTGGTATTTTGGTCTCCAGTGAAAGCAGAATTGCTTTGACTCAGCTGCAGAAGCACTTAGGAGTTGAGTGGGAGTTCCCCAGCACACATAACAAATCATGGAGTAACAAAGGGAATTAAAAGGTGGTAATATGATACGTGATTTAAGAACGTGGATTAAATATTGAATTAAGCCCTATTCCCCATTCAGCCTACAGACAGTCTCTTCTTTGCTATAAAATGGCACCAGGGGCCAAATTCTGTTCCTGCATTTATGGCAAAGAGGACAAATTGCAACAGAGCTATGTCAGAACAAGCCTGGGATGGTGAGAGGAGCCTGAAGCCAGGGCAGCAGTGCGGTCAGGGCATGCCCAGGAGAGAATGGGGTGAAGGGGTCTCCTGACACAGTTGTCAGTGTAGGCAGACAAGCCCTAATTGGTCTGAGCTGACTACTTTTTCCAAAAGCTTTGAACTTTGCACAGGATGCCTTGGGCCTGCAGGAGCCACTGCTCTGGTGGGGAATTAGCACAATGGCTGGGCTGACCTCACCCTCCCAAATGAATTTGATTATTGAATGGGCAATGGTTTGGTGATGAATGACTGACAGATGTGATCAGCTGATGGCAGTGGCTGGGGATGCTACACATGCACTGTGATTTTACCAACCATAATGTATTCTGCAGTGAGCAAAGGATAAAGCTTGTAAAACATTTGGTTTAGGTCTTAAAATATCACATTCCTTATAACTATGGGCTTCCTAAAACTGGCTCTGGTAATTACAAGTGTTGAGCCATGAATAATTTCATGCTAGGAGGTGCATTAATTTCAAACTCCTCCCGCCTCCTCCAGACATTGTGAAAGCACATTACCAGTGAGGACAAGTTTATGATCTTATCCAGGACAACTGGTGCAACAATATGAAATGAAAACCAAGACAAAAATGTTATTGTCTGCACACTCTGTACAAAGGGATCCTTTAAAAGGTCCTTTTGCAGCCTGAGACCAGGAGGAGCACTCCAAAGGTGCGAGCAAGATTTATGGAGCCTTTCCAAGCACACAGCCCAAACCCTGCCAGATCCAGCAGCCAGGAGCCTGGTATCTAGGGATTGTTTCAAGGAACAGGGTGGAGTTTCAGCTTCAATGTCTCTACAACAGTTTGTATTTAAAATTTCCAACCATACTATCATAAATATCCTCTGATACCTAGGCTCAGGCTGATCAAGATGCAGCAAGCTTTGTCCCAAAAGAATTATCCTGCAGTCTGGGGTATTCAGCTTTATAATCATGCTGTCATTAAGTTCAAGGTAGTGGCATAAAGATCTATTTGGCAAGCTCTCCCTCCTTAACATCTACACATGTTTCTGTCTATTCACATTTGCAGCAGCAACCCTGTAGTTTCACAGCTCACTGAGAAGTTACACCTCAGTCAGAGAGGAAACAGGCAAGTCTGGCTGGAGGAAAGATCAGAGATCTCTATCTTGGGCAGGGCACCCCACAGCGTATTTACCATGCAGGCTGTGTCAGAGGCTGCACTGTCAACACCATTCTCAAGTAGGATGTATAATACAGATGTTAAACACCAATTATCCCACTAAAGATCAGGTAAAGTTAAATAATGGCAAGGGTGTGATGCTTAACATTGAACAAATTAGGGATGATATTCTCTCCCTAATGTTTCCAGGTGCCCCTGTGGTAGCTTTCCCTCACCTTGTACTATTACATCAGGCTGTGTGAGCTGTTACAGCAATGCACGGATGGGAAGTAAAAAATTGTCTCGACAAAGCATTCGGAAGCCTTGGGATTTGCTTCACAACCTCAGTGCTAACGTGCAGACAATGTCATTCTCAGTTGCTTCTTGGTTCTTTTGGATTGAACTAAACACCCTGAGCTAATATCTCAGCAGTTCTGGTTTATATCAAGACATGACAATTCGGGAGTTATTAAAGTTGTTGGGCTGCACAAGGTAGAATTTAGATTCCACATGAAAAATAAAATCCTTGGGGACATTTATTATCGTGCCCTATTTGTCCTTCCTAACAGTGCAATAGCACTGATGCCAGCTATAAGTTGTTTTCTTGTGATTTTTCATGCTTCCTTTTTATCCTCTAAGAAACTTGTATCATTGTGTTACGAGAATGAAGTTTTCCCCTGGAAAACAGCACAACGAAAACTCTTTATCAGTTTCTTCACTCTCTGCAGAAATCTGCGGCAGCAGATGCTTTAAACTCTCTTGTGAGTGAAGAGGAAAGGTTGGGTTACTGAAAAAACAAGGCAGGCTTCAGAGTGTGGAGGAGGCATTAGGAACTGCTTAGGATCTCAAACCTGCAACACCTTGAACCCATCACCAGCCAGAACCGTGATGGATGGGAGAGGATAAAGGGCAGTCTAGCTGACCCATGATGCCTTCCAGTGCCCTCCAAGAAACAAGAAGAAAAGAGATTCTTATCACTCTGTGAAAGAACAGAGGGGAAAATTATCATTAAAATGCCTTCCTAATAAAACTAACAAACAGGGACTTTTTTTTTTTCTTTCAAAGTCTATTCTCTTATCCATTCCCTGCAAGCTTCAAGATGGCCATGACTTGAAGAATTTTAGTCTTTGGATGAACCTTTCCTAAGCAGAGGTCACATCTTTCTGCCTAGACTTCAGTTTTTTTAGACAGTCATCTATGAAACACTGAAGAAAATAATTTCGTGTATATCTTTATAGTCATTATTGCATGAAATAACTATGTGGAAATATGCTAATAACAGAATATATGTAATAAATTTTCTGTATTTGTGGATATGAAATCACACACCACATCACCTGCCAGAGGATCACTGATGAAACATAAATGAGTCATTTTATTTTTCTGTTTGCTTTAAGTCTGGGAATTTTGCTATCTCCTTGGTAAAGTGCTCTAGGATGACATCAAGTAGTGCAGAAGGTAGGTGTGTTATGGAAACAAAGGCAATTACAGACCTTGTGGTAAAGAATTTACAGTATAAACCTGGCCATTGCAAGTTAATTTCCTATGACTGTTTTCTCCCACAGATATTTGCAGCCAAAACACCCACAGCCTGCTGAAAGGTGTTCATTCTCCCCCACAACTCCTCCATGCCCTGCTTTCCCTTGGTCTCTGCTCAGCATCATCCTGTACTCCAGGACCACGACTGCCTCCTCATGGTCCAAATGTCTCCCAGATTATCTCCTGCTTATAGCTCTCAGGGGAGAAAAGAGTCTCCATCTCTCTTCTCTCTTCCCAGATCCCATCATTCTTCTTAACCTCACTCTCTCTGCTCTGCTCCCAAGGCACTTGGACTCTTGATTTCCATGGGTGGTCTTTGAACTGGGTACAGATTTTTCAAAAGCCAAAGAGCAGAAATGTCTATGGACACGTGAGTGTGTTATAAACCAGTATCTGTGGTTCCTTAACACCTGGTGCCCTGTGAGCCAGTGTCTTATGAAGACTTTTTGATCAAATTCCAGCTGTGCAGCAGGTTGCTCATTAGGCAGACACCACAAAAGACAGACACCACCTGAAGAACAGGCTCTAGGAACTGAACCCCAAACCCAAGAACTTTGCCATCCAGCTGTCCTAATATTCGGTCATATATTAAACACTTCAAAACATTTGTGTTTTTTGGCTCTTTGAAACCAATCCTTCACCTCAATACTGCTTTTGTGTTGTTAGGATCATGCTAATCCCCACAGACCTTTGGAATTTGTTCTGTGAGTCAATGACTACATAAGCCAGGACAGATATATTAATTAATAACAAAGGAAATCCCACTGTTTTGTGTCTGAGCTACTGTTTGTGAAGGTATCCTCACACTCCCAATACAAGCAACGGAGTCACTTCCTTGGCCACCCCCACCATTGTGCTGCCCAGGCTCTTTCTTGAGATATACTCAAGATCATTGCCTGAAACAGATATCAAGAATCAGAGAATTCAGAAAGTCAGAGCTCAGACTCTTAGAAAAGCCACCTAAGTCTACAGGAAAAAAGACATAAATCCCCTTTTGCTAAACACACTCATATCCAGAAACCAGGTGGACCTGCTGTCTGTTTCTGTGTCAGAACTGACACACAACCCTCTGACCCAGCAAACTCCCACTCCTACTAATTGAAAAGCTCTTCCTCTCATCCTACTAACCCTCCTCCTTCCTTTTCACACTCTTCAAATCAAGGTTCAAGGTGTACTTTCAAAGCACAGAACTGCTCTTGTGACACAGCCCTGTGCCCCCAGCAGCACTCATGTTGTGTCTCCCAGCCAGCAAAAAGCACAGAGCTCATGGGAATCTTCAGGAGTCAGATCTACCCAGAGCGGCACGTTACAAATGTGCTTTTGCATCATATTTTCCTGGTGATCTTAGGGGCTGCTAGGACAAGAGTGCAAAGCTGAGAGGTCCTCAGGTTGCACTGTTCAGTGTCCAACTACAGGATGCTTTAGAGGGTTTGAAGTTCTGGATAACTGGAATTAAGAGGTGGTATGTAGAAACTCAGCAGTTACAGCCTAACAACCTAACCATGTGCTCTGCAACAGGCAGCTGGGCCTTAAAATGTACCTAAGTCACTCTCCCTGTTCCCTGAAAGTTGTGTGTATGATCTGGAGCAGGAGGGCTTTAAACATTTTTTTATTATTATTATTTTAAATAATAGTAGGGTTCTAGGCATTTTGGGGAGTCACATATATCTCTGATGTTTTCTGATTCCTTTGGCACCAGTACTATGTCAAGGCCAGGAGCTGCTGAGCACTCATTACTGAAACAGGCAGTGGGGACTTTAACATGGACACTGTGGTCTTTCATCTGGCTGTAGGGGTGGAAATGTTTCCCAAAAGCTACTGTGATGTGATGTCCCAGACTTTGCACGAGCACCAAGGAACTGGTCTTGGATGTGGAAAAAAAAAAATCAGGTCACATAGACATGCTAGCAAAAGACTCAGTTTAAATGTAGCTGAACCATCAGAAAAAGGTTTTGTTCTCCTCTCTGCTGTCCATCATCCAGCACCTCAGCCCTGTCTACCTGGGATCTACCTGGGGGAGCTGCTCCAATGAGCCAGGGCAGAAGGGCGAACATGTGACATGATATGTGTGTGATTTCCTGAGAGCCAGCACACAGCTCAGGCCTTTAAAACAGCCTTGCTGCTGAGGGCCTGACTTACTGAATTGCCCCAGACCTCTTGTAAATCTTGGCTCTTCACCTCCAGAGCCTGCCAAATTCCCATGATCAGTGAATGGGGGATGGAGGGGGGTAGTTTGAAACCTTTCTCCATCAAGGGTTTATTCCTAATCCTGTCGGTTCCTATCTCACAATGACATAGCTTGGAGCCCCCAAACATTCCAGCAATTCCTCCCTTCTGAGCCTGCAGACGAGGTGATTCCTTGGCAAGCAGGCATCCCACATTCCTGGACTTGCTTCCCAAGCTGTCTTGCCCACTCCTCAGGAATGGCTCCCCGCAGGGACTTATTTCCTTAAGGATGAGATGTTTTCATACCCTGGCAAGTTTCCCACTTCCTATCATCACATGTATCCACTGCAAAGAGGGAGCTGAGAAGCATGGGTTTCTTCTCAGTTGTAAGTGCCCAGACACCTTGGGATGACAAGCATGTGCTTCCAGAGTGTGGTCCCTTGCTCCAACTTGGGACACCTCTGGGAGGTGGCTAGGAGCCTTTGGGCAAATTCTGCCTGAAGCATGGCAAAACACAGGGAAGAGCCTTTCAGAAGTGAAACAATAAACTTAATGGAATCCCAAGAAGTGCTCCCAGGTTTATAGCAGAGACCAGATTCCCAGCAGCTAACCAGCACTGGGAAAGCTGGTGCAGTAATGCAGCCTCACATGCAGGAGCTCTGCTGCTACTCAAGGATAAGCATCTTTCTAGACCAAGGCCAAATGAGAGTGTCTGACCATTAAGATGATTTCCAGGAACAGTTGCCAAGATATAGCTCAGCTGAACTCATCACCCTGTGTGTTGTGTTACCTTCTACCTTGCTGCATACACAGCCAGACCAGCAGCACTTTGCATCTCATTGTCTGGCCCTGGCCCTACTGGGATCCCACAGTAGGAGCCACCATGGGGCTCCCAGCACAGCCTGACCGGCTCTGCCCCACTGCCCAGGGTGGCACTGCCAGCCTGCTCCCTCACACAGACTCTCTCCTGTCCCCAGAGAGCCAAGATTTGTGAAATTCCTTTCTGTTGTAGCTCTAGCCACCCCTTTCTTTCTGAGCCAGAGACAGTCTGCAAGGAACAGGAGTTTTTTCAAGCATTTCTACCAACACATAATGCCCAAAGTGGATACAGCACATAAACACACACTACTTGGCTGGATACTACAGGTCAGCAGCCAACAGGCTGCGTAGTTTAATTTCTGTCTCCAAACACTGTTAGCTACTTGTCTTCTCATTTGCTTTCCATTGCTGGGCTCCCAGAGGTGCCACAAGTCCATAAATATATTTCTGTACAAATTCCACTTTATTTAGGAAAGAAACAAACTCACTTCCCACTGCTGAGAGACCTGGTGTTGAGCCTGGTGGGCTCTGCTTAACTCCTGTTCTACCAGCCTAAATGTACAAGATACACTCAGACGACACCTCCTTGCTCTGCCTGTTCTACACCACGTTACCGGGTGAGTTCAGCCCAGCCGAGCCGCAGGTCCGGCCCAGCCTTGTCCCGCTGCCCAGCCCGCCCCGCGCAGCTGTCGCGCAGCGCACGGAGTCCTCTAGTGGGGAAAGGGCGCAGCGCAGCCCCCCAGGGCTCCACCGGGGACCAGCACCCATCCCGACACACGGGCTGACCTCTGCCACTGTCCTTCTGAGTGCTGGGAGGCCAGGAGGGTTGTTTGTGCTGGTCTGCAGCCCATAATATGGGTTTTCCCCATTTTCACGGAAAAATCTCCATAGCTGATCTGTTTTCAGGTCCCTTGCCGTCTTGCACTGGTTCAAACACAACCTTTTAATTACTTCTGCCAGAATTTAAAAGCAGTTATATGGAAAGTTAATGAAAAAAATCATTACAATTTTCACAGTATCTCTGCTGATGAAGAACTTGGCAGCTATGAACACACAGCCTGCCAGATTCCTTCTTCCCTGTCCAGCCCCACTGGTCCCAAGAGCCACTGTCCAAGCACAAACGCCAGCAGTGCTGGACCCAGCATCTTAAAGTTCAAAAGGCCAAAGCTGTTAATCTGTGCAGTGCAGAGGGTGAGTGTGTGTGGTGCCTGCAGGAGCACCCAAAGCCCAGCAGCAGTCCAGAGACCAGGCAGAAGGCCAAGGGCAGAAAGATGCACAAATCTGCTGGCTAAAGCAGATGCTGTAGATCAGTATTCAAGAAACTGTCATTGCTGTAGGAGCCCAAAACACAGAAAATCCTGGGACAGCCTTCTGTTCAACACAGACAGGGTGCAAAAGCTGTTCTCCTTAATTTTGGGAAAAGAGATGACGTAGGACACTGCATGACAGCAAAGAGTATTTCCTGTGGAAAAGAGGCCACACAGGCTTGTACTTTGTACAATGCATCTGGCCAGAATCCTGGAACATGAAATTTCTTTCCCCAAAGGGGAGAGGTGATCACCCGAAGTGCAGTCAGGGAGAGAACATGCTTGCTGCTGCCACTGCCATGTCTGCACCTCTGCAGGGGAGCAGCCAGGGCCTTGATGCAGAACAAGATGCCATGAGCTGAGCCTTCTGCTGCTGAGGAGCTGCTGGGAGGTTGCTCTACTCAGGCGCCTGCACTTCCTTGACTTGAAAACAGGGCAGTAAGATACAGCCTGCCAGGGTGTCTTTATCATTGCAGAGATCTTTGAGATCCTGGGAAGAGAAGTGCTGGAGAAATACAACCTATTAAAAATGCAGTTTTTTCCTTGCCAAGTCTTTTCTGCTTCAAGGAAAGGGACTTCTGCACTGACAGCTGGGATGAGCTGGTTTTGACAAGTCAGAGTATGCAGATTTTGATGGAAGATTTAAGTGAAGTATGACAAAAAGAGTAAGATGGAGAATAGTACCTTTGCTTTCCATGCCCAGGTGCTTCAGCTTCTTTTAAAACAACCAAGACAGCATGTGCTGAAGTGTTACCAAACCCATGCTGGATTTCAGCAAGGCACCAGCAGGTCCAGGAGAGCATGTGGAATATGCTTGCTCAGATTAATTGTCCAGTTTATTCTCCCATTGGGCCTCTTGCTAGACCAGCTTGGAATTGAACCAGCTGTGTCCTGGCTGATAATCTCTGCTCTTTTAACTTACTGTAGTTTTCAGATAATGGGTTTATTACAAGGAATATTCTTACACTGACTTGGCACTTTCTAGGATTATTTTCTTTTTCTGATAAAACTTCTGCTTCTTCTATTTTAATTTTACACAGGCAGTGGGATTTTCCTCCCAGTTTGGCTCCCACTCACACACCTTTGTGGGAGATGCACAAAGCCATCCAGGGCCAGCTGAAAGAATATTCTTCCCTGTCAATGTAGGTCTTGGTCACAGCCAAAAGCCTGGTTTACAATTTGCCATTTCAATTAAAAAAAAAAAAAAAGAGTCTGATGCTTTAAGCAAGCCAGGATTTTGCATGTGCTCAGGTAAAGAGTAACAATCTGTTTTTGTAGGGGGCAAGATTTTTGTTTTGAAAATCTTTTTCTTGGAAATATAGCAGCTTGGCCAGACCAGAGACTAAAACTCAGAGACATGGCCCAGCAATGCAGCTGTGTGCTTACTGACTGCCCTGGTGGGCAAAGCTGCCTGGGGACATTTCCAGCACAAGTGCCTGAGGGAACACAGCCTGCTTGGGCGGGCTCTGCCTCAGGGACCAGGGAAAGGAGCTGGGAGAAAGGAGAGGGAGGCAGAGAGCCCTGCACCCATCCTGGTGGGCTGGATGCACCACTTGGTTGCAGGGCTCTGCTGACAAGTGCTGGCGTGCACTTCAGCACATGGGGGAAAACATCCAGAGAGGTTTGCCTGATTTTATAACATCAGCTGACATCTGGGGCCACAACCTGCTCCAGTGGAGTTAAAGCAGAAAAGAGATTTTGCCAATGTGTTAACTTTTAATTAAATCTTAATGCCTTAATTAAAGTAAGGAGGGCCTAATTAAGGACTTAGCTAAAATTTAATACTTTAATGGGACTAAAGACTTTAATTTATCACTGGTCTAATAAAAAAAAAAAAGCACAAGGGCTTCCTCTGAGACGCACATACGCACACCAGACAATTATGAAAAAATCCTGGGGTGTCAGGTTCATCAGTCAGAGCATTCTGTGCATGAGGGAGGATCTGCAGTGGTTCAAATTTTCATGGTACCTGCCTAAAGCATAAGCATAGCTTGAGGTCATCACAGGAAAAGTTTCACGGTAACTTTGCTTCTTTCCAGAGAAATTTTTCTGAGTTAATGAAGCCCTGTTTCTGGCGTGTCCAACTCACACTGCAGCACCAGCTCAGGGATGTCTGGAGGTGTCCTGGTACACCTGCAAATGCCCAGGCTCTGAGTCTCTGAGCTCCTGTTTCAGGGCAATGAATGTGTGACTAAAGATGCCCCAACACTGGCACACAGCCCACAGCTCCCAGAGGACAGGACAGCCCTGCCCAACATTATTGGAGTGACAGGAATGCTGCGAGGCATTTGGCTGGCTCTTAAAGGCCAAGTTTTCATGGGGCTCAGAGCTCAGCACCTCCCATCTTCCTCAGACGGGATGTTTATCTACTTCTTGGTATTTCTTGTGGCTGGGAAATATGAACCCGAGCCAGTGAATCTCACTTTCAGCTTTTCAAGTGTGCTAGCATTACACAGCAATGTTTGTGCCACAGCTTAAAGTGCTTCTGACTACAGCTTCTGAAAGAGTCCCCACACGCACAAATCTTTAAAAGAAATAATTTCCAATCATTTGATTTTTCAAAGCTTGTAATCCACTGCATCAATTCATGTAGTTACCCAAAAGGAACTGTGGCTATTGGCAAGCACAAGAATATCTACCCTTTCACATTTACTTACGTTGTGGTTTTGCCCTGTAGTAGCAATTGATCTTAAAAAATCTTCTGAAAGGTCAACAGGTATTATTGCAATTTTACTAGGAAAGAAGTTGAGCTATGGATGGGGCAGTAAATGACTAATCTAAGATCAGACAGTGACCTCACAGATATTTTGAAGACCCTTCCCCACCAGGCATAGTGCAGCTGCACTCCTTTGAAGGGGACTGGAGCTTAAAGAGAGCCTTAGGTTCAGAAAAGGCAGCCCCTCTCCTGGGTGTAACATGATACTATATGGAGCTTGGCATTTTGGTCAGACTGTCATTTCTTCAAACAGGTATCTGCCCAGCCTATGGAGAAAGGACACATATGTTTCCTATAATGAGACTGTACATTATTTTTTATATACATAGGAAGACTATAATATCTGAGAAGACTCATTACTTGCTATCCATTCATATCTGCAAATCTCTGTGGAGTTACATAGGCCTAATATGTTAACTCCATCAGACATGCAGAGGGCCAAAGTTTAATCTCTGTCCAAGGAGCAGAGCTCAGGACCAGCAGGTCAGGATACTGAGATCAGTCCCTGTTTCTCTGCCTGCCTTTGGCAGGAGCAGAGCAGCCACCCAGCAACCTTAGCACTGCTACCAGCAGTTACTCACTGCCAGAGGTGAGAGCAGAGCTGGGAGCACTGTGGTATGGTGTGAGGGTGCAGGTAGCCCAAACAGCCCTTGTGCTGGTTTGTTACAAAGACCCTAATATCCAGGAACCTTCAGGAACCCTGGGTGAAGCTGCTACTCCCAGAATGTGCAGACCCATGTACAAAGGAGAAACAGTGTTTGGAAGTTGCAAACGCCAAATCCTCCCCAAGCCATGTTAGCAATTTCTCCAACAAACCAAGCACCTGTGGTGGGTTCTGCCAGCACCCCTCTCCAGGATGCATGAAGATCCGGTCTCCCAGCACACCTTGCTTGCTGAGTCCACCTGCTCAGCCCATGGAGGCAGCCTGGGGGTGAGGCACTGGGGACTTGCCCCATGTGCTGGCAATAATTATCCTACTTTGATTCTTGCTCATCTCTTGTCCATGAAATCAAGCCCAAACTCTTGAGTGTGTGTGTGGGGGTGAGGAGATGGAAGCTGGGCCCAAACTGCCTTAACTGGTTCCACAGAGCTGCTGCTTTCTGCAGCGAGCAAGCCAGAACAATGTCATCTCAATACCCCATGCTAATCTGGGGGAAACTGAGCGTGACCGACTTCACGCATGACAGCCTGGAAGCCAAGCATAGGAGGTCAGCACCAGTCTCACTCCAAGCTCCCTCGCAGCCAGCTGAGGGACAGACGAGGCACCCGGACAGCCATGCCCTGTCCCAGTGGCCTGTCACTCTCAGCACCCACTGCCACTGGGCCTGTCCGTCACACTGTGACCCCTGTCCCCATGCTGACATCCTGGCTGGGTTTCCAGGGTCCCAGCTACCCACCAACAAGAAAGGCCAGTGCACGTTTCAGGCATGCTGTCATTAACAAATGAGGCACAGTGCTTGATTAATTCCACAGATTTCTTCCATTAGGAGCCACTACATCATTGCTACGCTGGAGCCTTCCTCCCCTCAGTGCTGACCTTCCTCCCACAGCTCGCCCATTTCCCTCGGCTGTGGAAGTTATTACAGACTGGTTATTTGAAAGACCTGGAAACCAGGGCAGCCGCTGCTTCCTTTCATCTCCAGCTCTGCTGCTCCTCACTCCTTGGCAGTTTGGAAGGATGGTGGAAGTAATTAATGGCTGGGGAGGAGAGGAGGAGGTGCTCCTAGAGGGGAGTCAAAAATTCCTCTTGACAATGACCACATGTCTGAGGCTCGGCTACCAGTTCACCTGACAGCAGTGAGGGCCTAATAGTCATTAGTCACCAGTGCAGACACGCTCCATGCAATTCTCTGTGCTCTTTTTTTGCCCTCATGAAGGCTGAAAATAAAACAGCATCAGCCACCCCGGTGCTTTCAACCACTTTTTGTCATCCTGCAGGGAAAAGACCAGGTAACTGATGGCTCAGAGAGCTTTGTCAGCTCCCCTGACCAAAGGTAGAGAAGGATCTTTGAGCAGGGAAATAGAGCAGATAAAAAGTATTTTAAAACTCTACTCCACTAAAATCTACTAGGAAAAGGGACAGCTGGGAATGGACAGAGAATACCCAAAGGGAATTCAGGCTGATCAATATGTGTGATGTGTGATGTGATCCCACGTGGCCTTCAGCTCCCAGTTTACTCTTTCAACTACTCTTACCCAGTTTACAGACCCTCTGTCTCTCTTCCTCAGCAGCCTCTCCCATACCTCCCAGCCTTTGATTTCTCTCTGCACCTAATACTGGGTTATCTAAGGAATTACTTTCATAGAACTTTTTGAGGTGCAAAGCTACAGGCATGAAAATAGAATGATCCCAAAACCAAGCAGGAAGCTGGGCTCTGCATCATCATGTTCAGGAGAGTAGGGAGGAAGGGTTAGACCCCAGCCCCTGACTCCCAACCTCATGCCTGCCCTGGGTGGGACACAGAGGCCAGGAAGCCTGTGTGCTGCTCTCCCTACTGACTTTCCCACCCACTCACACATGATGCTATCAGAGTTTTTGGCTCAGTCACCTGTATGTAATTAGAAAAAAACTGGCAACTTGCTGAAGCTAAACTCCAGATAAAATTGGTTGTGAATGAAGAAATAAAAGAGAATGAGTGCTAAAAAGTGGATATTATATATCTGAGAGCTGATCACAATCTAGAAGAGTGGTGTGGGAATGTTAATGCTCCTTTGTGGAGGATTGGGATACTAGGTTTTGGATCGAGTGCAAAACCAAAAAATTTTGAAACATAGGCAGGAAGGGAGTGTGGCTCTGGATCTTGGCAGCCAGTCTGCTTGCCAAACTGTCCTGCAGCCACAAGCCATGGAGAAAGTCCAGGGCACCACGCCTGTCATAGACCTACTGACTCTGAGGCCAGTGGTTAAGGTACACACCTGGCATTTGAGCCTTGCCCACTTGTTGGCTTGGTATCATCACCCGAGTGTGCTGGCAAAGGGGAAGCAGGCTCACTGGCATGGCTCTGCAGGCATTGCCCCCAGGACCTTCCAGACCCCCTCGTCATGGGGCTGCTTCCCTGTTTCAGATGGGTTTGGACTCCAAAAAGCCTTCTGGAACACAGGCTGCAGCTTTGCTTTTCTGAGAACTCTTCAGTTTTTCTTTTTTACAACCTAGCACCCTGTATCACTTATCCCCTGGACCTCTGCCACACAAGTTAATCCTGCCACCCCCATTTTTCAAGAGGAAACCAGGGGCATAACAAATCACAGCAGCCAGCCCAGGGCCAAACAGATCTGACCTACTGAATCCAGGTCACGCAGTTCAACCAGGGTCTTAACTGCTGGATCATCCATTCCTCCATCTACAGCTGTCCAGGACAAGAGTTTTCTCCCAGAAACAGGGTAAAAGACTCACTGGGTCCATCTGCACTACATAAGGGTCTTTGCTAAGCTTTTCTGCCCACTGAAGAGGGCCCAGGCGTGCTTTATAAAATATCAGATGGAGATGTCTGAGATGGAGCGAGTTTGTTTTGTCCTGCTCAGTACAGTATGTGATTTGACTACAGAGGAAAAGCATTGCTTATTTGCAGAGGAGTTCTCCTATCTGTCTGACCTAGACATCAGTCATTCTAAGTAACGGTTGTATTACTGAGAGGAGAGCAGATCCTTTCACCATCAGAGCAGCCATACTGTTTGTGAAGAAAACTGCCCTCTCCAAGGACAGCCAGGACATGCTTGATTGGCGCCCGGCTGCCATGCAGAAGTTAAACCAGATGAGCTGTGTCAGCCCAGTGGAAGGCAAATGCATGGTAGCTGGTCCAAAAGCCTCTCTTCCCCTAGATTTGTCACTGACTGCATTGTTATCTGCAAGGGGGCAGAATGTAATCAGAAACACATTTTTGAGTGAAGGACTGACCTCTGCAGAATCACCAGGAATTTCTGAGCCTGTACAGCTGTGCAAGTGCCTTCCCACCTCTGCAAGGCAGGCCCATGCCCGCTTTCATTTCAGTGCTCTGAGTTCTCATGTGGTGCTGCACTTCTTTCCACCTTAAATCCATGCACTGTGTTGTTTCAGAAAATGGCAATTTTAGAGTCAAAGAGAATTGGCTGTGAGAATCAGGCTTCAATCAGAACCCTTCCCTCCCCCATCAGTTCACCCTGTTCACTACAGTGTTCAAAACTGTGTGTTTGGCCACTCACTTCTAGTTTTCCAGAAAAGCATCTCCTCTTGATTTGAAGGAGTATGAAACACAAATATGTACATATAACCTTGTTCTGATGATTAATTATTCTCACTGGTGACAAGGAAAAAAAAAAAAAAAGTGACTATATTTACTCAGCTTCAGCATTCAGCTGCTAATTCCTGCTCTGCCTTTCCACTCTAGATTAAACAGCCTGTTAGTACCTGGTATTCTCCTTCTGAAAAGTTGCTCATCTACTGTAACCAAGACACCTCTCAGACTTCGTGTGCAAACCAGAGGGACTGAGCTGTTATAATACTCCACACTTTTCAGCTTGGAAAATTTTTTGTGATCTTCCTTGTACCTTGCCCTTCTTCCCACCTCCCTTTTTAAAAGTGTAGAGCCAAATACGGGCCAACCAGCAGTTGGCATCAGTCCCACCAGTGGAACACAACGTCAGGGAGTCTCCTCCTTACTGTTCCACACTGAACCTTCGTCAGAGCCCAAGGAGAATCCTAAGGTCATCCCAGGACACAGTTCTCACTCCAAATCTATTCTCGTGACAGTAAAAAACTCACTTTGGGGTCAGGTATGTAAGAGCTCTGGAGACTCTGTTCTTGGTCCCCAGTGGGAGCAGTAGAGGAAATTCTATAGAAGCTACTTACAGCCTCAAAATGTAATTAATTTCCTGCAGACAATTTTATTAACACCCCTTGAACGCCCACATTCTCAGAAATGTGCAGTACCCCCAGCTGCTCAGCATTGCAAACCTCTGAAAACCTGGCTCCAGGGTTCAGTCTGGACGGTGCTGAACACCTTCATGTCTCATAAAGGCACTGGGTGCTGAGGTGCTCAGCACCTCTGAGGCTGTGGCCCTTAGCTGTCAGTCAGAGTGAAAATCCCTCCTGAAGCTAAACATGCAATGGGCCGTGCCTGGAGGCAGCATTTGCGTGCAGAGCTGAGGTGCTCAGCATGCCTGCTCCTGGCAGCAACCTGACGGCACCTCTAATGTTTCTGGGCAATGCACCCTCAGCGTGATGCTTCTGTTGGCTCTCTGTGAGGGAAACACATCTCACAGCCTCCCTCAACACACCAGCTGCTGGTTTTGAGATGGAAACCCTGGAAAGGATTTGCTGGCATACCAGTGACAGGATCTTATTTTGACAATTGCTGATAAAACTTCATAAAATACGATTTCTGCTTTCTTTGCTCTCTTTCAACTTTGTTTCCTGGGCTATATATAGAAATCAAGTGCAAAAATTATTTATCCTAAAACTATAAGGGTAATAAAATAAATAGAAATAGAATACAAACATTTAGTTTTTACTTGGTTTCCTTATTTGTTCTAATTTATTTCATCTCTCCAAAAATCCACTGAGAAACCTCTCCTTCAGGAGAAAGGATGGATCAGTAGTTCTAATGAACATGCTAATTTTCCAGTGATTTGAGGTCACTGTGGTAGCAGGGAGCAGGTGAGCTTAACATATGTTTTTTCTTCACATTTTGCAAGCAAGGGCAAGCCTCACAATTCTCTTACATACACAAATCCCATAAGTGCCTTTGCACCTCATACATGGGATTAAAACATTTTTAAGGTGAGAAGTTGTAAGCACAATGCTGTGGTTGGAAAGCTGAGTCTTCACCTGGCATTAGGACAACTTATGCACCAGTTCCTGCTCTTGACAGCCAGCACTGCACGCTGCTAAAATGCAAGTGGAGTCTTTTGAAAAGCACTCCCAAAAGTTAAAAATTCTGTTTTAATATCCAGAATAAGAAAGAGTACTTCCAAAATGCTTGCCACCTAGCAATGCCCCTTTGAAAATCTTCACAGTCAATTTTCTTTCTTTTTTGTGATGCCTGGAAACATTCTGTCATGTCCAACTGCTGGGTAACCACACTTGTGACTTTTTTTCAGCTATCACAATATTTATTTCTATCCCAAGGCTCAGATGCTGGATTGAAGACCCAGAACAGCAGAGCACCTCGCTGCTTGTCACAGTTACTGGGAAACACCTAAAAATGCAAAACAAATATATCCTAAAGGCTCAGATGCCAAAGGAAGATTATATATTTAAACTTTTGATTTTTTGGCCTGCTGCATACGTGTTGATCACTGGGGGTTTTGCAATTATGGAAATGGCTGAAGGGCCCTCTGAAGCTGTGACTGAGCTGGAGTACAGACTGGTATCTGTAATGAAATCCTGTGATGGGTTAGGAGTGCCACTTCAGGCAAATACCCCTTTCCAAGATAAAGAACAGTACACTGCTGGAATAAGCTGGGTTCTTTTCATTCTTTTGCCTTCCCCATGTTTGGCACAACTCCAAATCCTCCGTGTTCTCCACCCACCCATCAGACATACTCTGCTAAATATCCTGTCCTCTTGTCTTTTTGGCAAAAAATAAACTATGCACGAGAAAGAATTATGCCTGTGAGGCTCTCATAAAAAAATTCCTGTGAACGATAAATCAAAACAAAATAATAATTATCACCAGCCACAGGACCACATTTATGTTTCTCATATTTTCCTCTTACTTTTCGTAGATTATCAAGTCTACACAAGAGTGAGAACTAGATTTTCCTAAAGATACTGATACACCAATAAGTTCCAAGTCAGAAACTGAAGCTCACCTCATCTACAAGAGATTTGTCTACACTGTATACAGAGAGGGTTAAAATTTTTCTTAGAATTAGAAATGGTACATTTCTATATTGGAAACAAGATGCTTTGTTTTTTCCTATGGCTACATAACTCTTCCATGGTCCCTGTGCTACCTTCTGAATTGTATTCAATAAATAATGAGTACTTACAAAGTTATTTTTCTTCTTAGATTCTCAAAGGCATTGACACATACACATGTACTTTAGAAATGGGAAACTGAGGCACAAGGGACTTGACTAAACTCACATTATGGTTGGGTGGAGACCTCCCAGACACCTGATCTCACCCAGCAGCTGCCTGGCCCTCCACTGAACAGTGCAGGCACAGCTAATCCAGATCAGGCTCAGGGATGTTTTCCTCTGGGACCAGAGAGCGCTGGGAGCTTCCCTGCAGGAACTGTGACTGGCACAGAAGTGCTCTCTGGCCATGCTGAAGTTGGGGAACACACGTGGGTCTGAGACCAGAGTTTCCTACTTCTGCTGAGGAGGTTGAGCTGTGTGAAGTGTGGAAGGGCCAGCGAGACTGCAGTTCCCCCCTAGTTGCCAAGTGCTGCTTCAGTGGACCAGTAGGAAGGTTTAGATGGAAACACTCCCTAAAGAACTGCTGAAGGAATCAGCACAATTCAGTCTAGAAAAAGAGAAGAAAAAGCCATCCTCTACTGCTCTTCCCAGCTTTGCAATGTACGAGTGGCTCACAGTACTTGAAACGATTAGGAACTGTGTCAATCTACTCCCAGAGCTAAAGTGTAGCCTCACCTTTTTTTCCCCAGCAGCCTTGCAGGTTGAGAACAGTGCAAAATCCTCTTAGAAGCTCAAGAGCTGATGGAATTAATGTATGGAACTCCACCAAAATTAATGTGTGGGACTTTTCCCAACACCTAATAGGAGTTCAGATCACCATCAGCACCTGTCAGCTTCCATTCTAGCAGGCAACAGAGTTGTGTCTCTGTGTGCTCTTACAGCAGCAATTAGGCTCATTAGAAAGCAATCAATATCTTTACTTATCTGCCAATTTAAAAAGATTTTTTAAATTACTTTGAAAATACATCCCACATAGGAAGAAAAATCATGATCCTACACTTTAACTGGATTGCAGCATTTCTGGAAATTAACTGCACCTTTTGCTGTGTAAAATAAAAAAAAAACAAAACCAAAACAACAAACGCTTGTAATTGCTAACCAAATCCCCTGAAAAGGGGCATTGAAATAATAATGTTTTTATGAGTTCTTATTGCCAGGATTAAGTAGGAAATTATGGCAATGCTTTTATGTTAATACCTCAACATTTGTGTCAATACATTAATACAAAATCCTGATTACAAACTGATGCAATAGAAAAAAGGTACAAGCCCAGCCAGACGCAGCGCAGCGTGCTGAGTTGCCGCAGGTGCTGCGTAAGGATGAACCTCACTCCTCACACAAGCCAAAGTAATTATGTGTAGCAATACAGTCAACAAAAGATAATTGAAGGCACTGCAGATTTACAGAGAGAAACAGCACGCATCTAAGCTCTAGCTGGGATCCTCTGGCGTGTTTGCCCTGTCAAATGGAGCATGGTACAGATGCTGGAGACCACAGAGACACAAGCTGCAAGTTCAGGTTCACTGCAGACCGGCACCTCCAATGCCATCATACGGTGTTTGGGTGAGATAAGCACTGCATGCAAGGCAATAATCCCTGAGATTTATGGCATCTAGATCTCAGCTGGTTTACACCTACCCATTTGAGGTATCACTGCAGTATGCTCTCCTGCTCATCTAGTCTCCTGCTACCACAGTTTGGTCCCCCTGGCAGACCCTAAAATCTCATTTATGCTCAATGTCTATTGAAGATAAATACCTGGCTCTGTGCAAAGCTCTCTGGTCTCTTCTTCCCTGCCTTCCTGCTCTCCCTGCTGACAGTAACTCATCCCCAATCACCTGATGTGGGAGAAACTTCATAAATCAAATTTTGATATACTCTGACAGTAAGTTTTCTGCAGAAGCTGAGCCTAAATATTAACAGTATGCACCAACCCAAACACACTGCAAAGACAGGAAAAACAAACAGTGAGGTGGAATAAACTTTCCTGACTGCTTGTAGACTCAGAAACAACTGAGCTGCAGGTTTGGAATGCAGATTTGCACAAATGTGCACTGCCAACATGGAGTTCAGCTCTGGTCCATAGAGCTATTTCAGGGAATATCCTAAGCTTCTCCTTCCCCATTAAGGTTTCCATACTAAACAAAAGGGAAGGTGATGCTGCTATAACAAGCATGGTTGTGGTTAAAAAAAATAGCCAGAATCCCCTTCCCACTAAGAAAACTAGGAATACAATGCAATAGCAGATGAAACACAGACAGATAAATAGTGTAGTCTGTAAAAAGGAACACCCTGCAAGTTGGGGTGAGGTCTTCTGCTGCAGACCAGTGGGACACCGACTTGGGATCCAAATGCTCCCACTGGAGATAATCTGATACTTCTTGGCAGGACAGGGTGTTTCTGCGGGATTTAGTGCGTGGGGTGTGCTAGGTCAAAATATGTTTAGAGGGTCACAGACTTTAGGGCCAGCCTGACATCTTATATCTCTGGGGACAAAGAGCTCACCCTGTGAGTTCTTTACCCAGTCATCCATGGCAGGGCATTAGAGAGATGACTGAAAAAAAAAACCAAAACCCAAAACTTGTATGTTGTAAGTGTATTAACTTTCTTTTCATAACTACAGTCTCCCAACTCTAAAAGCCAAACAAGCACATCACAGGCCTGACAACATGAGCCACAATCTTGGAATGTGACTGCATGGTAATGTGGAGGGCAGGTTTCTAAACACTCCCCACCCTTCTCTGAGAAATGCAAAGACATGGGCTATTAAATAATCTCTTCATTTTAGTAATTTAGTTGCTGTTTGTTCAGTGCTTTGAACGTGCACAGTGCCACAGCACAAAAATGCTAAGTACTGTGTTATTTAGCTGCAAAGCCTGTGATAATCCCTCATTATGAAATAATAATTAATCATCATCATTTTATTCAAGAGCTCCTCACCCTTACCCCCACCCAAACCCCACAGGCACTGACCAAAGTCTCTCCTGGAGCACGTTTGGACAGGACAGGTTGGCTATGGATGCAAAGTTCAGGTATGAACTTTCCCAAAGTTCAGGGCTGTGCCTACCTGTAAGTCTCACCCAGCCCCGTGGAGGGACAACACTTCCTAATCTCCAGCGGCGGATCAAAGGTGCAGATCCACCCAGCTCAACCATTCCCATCACCCTCACTAGATCAGAGAGGAAAATTGAGACATCCAAAAGGTAACTGAGGACTTCAAGAAGCTGTCACTAAAGGAACTCTCTCTTTCCATGAGGGCCAGAGTTCCTGACTCAGCCATATTTATTGTGTGTTCAGACAAGGGGTAGATCTTCTGCACCTACCTCCCTGGGGTCAAGGAATGTTCTTAGTGACTGCCCAGAGCAAGGTGAAGGCCCCTGGGAACCTGTTTGGTTTCAGAACAATCTTTATTTAAAGTGATTTGACATTTAGAATATCACAAAATAGCACAAAAATATAGTCATGGCTGCTGCAGGCAGAAGAGAGTCTGAACATGAGAAACGCCAGAGAGGACACGCCATAGCAGTGCTGGGACACTGAGTTGGTCCCCAGGAACTGCCACCAGTTGTGAAGTCCCAGTGCACCTGCAGCCTGGGTGAGCACTTGAGAGATGAAGAGGCAATAGCCAGGGCTTAGTCATCAAAGGGAAAACCACAGGTGTCTCCTCCTGCTTGGTACTCTGAGCTCTGCCCAGCACTAAGCAAAACCAAACAGCAGTTTCCAAAGCACACATCCCTGTTTATGTCCTACAACAGCAGCAAAACTGCCTGCACCTGGGAACAATGGGAACCTGGACTGTATCACTGACCAAGCAGCTGTGTGATCCCAGACAGGCCATGACAAATATCTCAACCTCAGTTTCCCCATCTCTAAAAAAGGCATGGTGATATCTTGGCATGTCTGTTATAGAAGTGCAATTGGTAGGATTTGCAATCATATTAACTCCTTCCTTAAGCCAGCCAGCTTTGACAGCCAAGAGGGCAAGAGACATGATGGTACAAACCAACTGCAGGAACTGAACCAAGACTCACCTGCTGGGACCTGATTTTGCCCCTTCTTTATATGGGTACAAACCCCATGTGGCAATAAAATTACATCATTTTAAGGAAGAATTGGAGCATAATTTTTATTTTCTGTGAAATTAGTGGCCTTTAAAAGTGTTTTAGAGATTTCCCTCTTTGTTACATTTTATTTTGAAAGCTTATGGTCATGTTACACTGGGATCAGTAATGAACTTCAGTGCTTCATACAGCATAATGAAATACGAATCACAGCATTTTGTCCTGGAGTACCCACTGAGTGAACAGCCGCTCTCCAAAGCCCTCTGATGATTACACCATTTCATTGGCATCTACCCTCTTAAAAACACTTGAGAAAATGAAATAAAAATTCTACTGTAAACCTCTTCCCATCAGAAACCACGGGGACCTTAAGCTGCAGAAAGAAAAATCTTCCCTAGTGCCTGATAGCAAGTTGCATTCTTCGCCGAATGGGAGGTCAGGAGGTGACCTTGCCCCTGCCCCACTTCCTGATCCTCCCCGGCTGCCAACGCTGTGCCTGGGAGCCCTGGGCTGCTCCAGGCTTCCTCACAGCACACCCGCTCAGCACAGCCGGCACCAACATGGCCTGACAAGGCTGGAGGGAAAAGGAAGCTGCTCCTATTCCCACAGCCTGTTGTTTGTTTTTAGTGGTAAATGGCAACTCCATCGCTGCATCCCACAGGTCGCAGGGAGGAGAGATGTGGGCTGTGCAGGGACCATGGGCTGCTGAGTTGCACAGGTGCCACCACAGCTGCCACCCTGCTGGGGTTTTAGGCAATTCTGCAATGGGTGTCTGGAAGGGATGGGATGCCAGCCCTGTGCTCTTATCCCAAGACTGTTTTGCTTGGTATCTGATTCTTTCCTATTTTCCTTTGCTTTCTGGACTTCTAAAAAGGAGACGACAGACGGTGTCATGTACATCAGGGACAACTTCTGGCTTATTAATTCACTGAATGACACCAGAGAGTCTTGGATAAAAGGTGTCTAGTCATACATGATAGTATGTGCATGAGAGAATGGATCTTAGAGATGAAGGGTTTGAAAACTGAAAGACTCATAGAAGCTCATGTCTTTGTAAAAATAATCTGAATAGGAAAATAATTGAAAAAGTCACAGAAAAGTCCAGTTTAACACCCAGTTCAGCAAAGCATGCTGACCTTATTGGGTAAATGCCTAAGAAGCTCAAATGCTTATATAAAAAAACTAAGCATGTTCTTAAACAATCACAAATGACATTTCACTCACAGGAGAAAAGTATTGTGAGCTACATTTCACTGCAGTGTTGGAGACAGATGAACACCCTCACTCACAGGATTCTAGGCATCCTGGGTATTAAGTTTGCACCTGAACTGAGAACTGCTCCCAAATGGGATAATGCAATGTCCAGGAACAGGAGCTCTGTGGAAGAAGGCACAGAATCAAAGCACAGAATTCACATAATGCACGAATCCAGGTTCTTTTTCCAGTTGCAAACATGCCACAGCACGGAGGCAGCATCTGATCAATGCACTGTCACTGTATTATCCTGGCCCTCATGGAAATCTGTCTTTTGGCAAGAAAGTTGTAGCAAAGTAGGAAGAGTCAAACTCCATCACAAATGTTTTTTCTCTGAGCAACCAGGAGCACAGACAGTTCCTTTTGCTTCCAAGGAAAAGTCTGTGAGGGCAGGCAAGAGAGATATGCAGGAAGCTCAGCACCAGATCCAACTTGTCTTTCTCATGTTAATCACTTGTCTGTCATAACACAACAGGTAAGACTCACTGTACAAGCAGGCACTTGGAAGACAAAAGCAGCCAGTTATATGTGAAGCTTAAAATGACTGGCAAGTGCAGAAAATCATCCAGCCTGGCACAATTATGTGCTCATCCGTAAGTAAGCTTGGGGTTCCCCTTTTGAGAACCTGGCCTTTGGAGGCACTGCAGACACACAGTGCTTCTTTTGCAAAACCAAATACATTTGGTTAAATAAACCTGTGCTGTCCTGGCTGTAGCATGGGTTCTGTGAGCTTGAAATTTTAATACTCTTTGGCTTTAAGGGAGTTAAGTTTCTTTTCAGTGGGTCTGTAGTAGTATTGCTGTCTCACCTGACACACAGCTTCTTGTGACAATATATATGTTCTTCACAGGTGACTTCTGAAGATGAAACTTCAGAAGGGTTTAGCACCTGAGGTTTGCAGCACATGGAGCAGTATGGTGGGCTGCAGCTTCCTCAGTTTTTCTGAATCATCACTTGCTTCCAGAAGAAAAGAAGAAATTGTAAAGACCATAACTAGGACTCCTATCTTCTTGCAAGGCTGCCTGCCCCCCTCCTCTGCAAAATTTCTTTGCCTCAGGTCTGCCAAAACTTTAGGTGATGCCACACAGCAGCAAGACATGCAATGGTGTGCTGGCAAGAGAAGTTCATTTTATTGCCCATCCACATTGTCACTGACCAGCATTAGATAGGTCATAACCACATGCCATGTCAAGAGTTGCTATACACTCCCTCATGCCTTCTGTTGTGTGTTTGATTCTGCTCTATATAGGCATTGAACCCTTAGGATTTAAATTGTCAAGCAAAGAGTCTGCTCTCTATTTTCTTTGCTCTTGTTCTGTGTCTGCTTTACATACTGATGGAGGATTACCCTGATCTTACCTGCTTGTCAGGAAGCTATTTCACTAAGTACTAACTGTATTGTTCTAAATCTCTCACGTTTCTTGACTAAAATTCAATTTACTTTTTTGTCACAAGAACCACATATCTGATTGTCCTGGGCTCATTCTCTTTTTCTGGTTTTCCTTGTCTTTTCAAAAATGAAAAGCTTGCAGAAAAGCTTTAACAGAGCTAATGGAAGGGGAGATTGTTGTTCTTAACACAGATGTGTGTCTAAGAGCATTTTGGCACAGTAAAAGGAAAAAAAATACAGCCAAAGCAAAGGCTTCAAAGAAAGTCAATCTCTGCTGTCTTTATCCTGCATGCTATGCAGCAGTTGTTGGTTTGCAATGGCATGGAGCACTATGACCACGTACAATCACTTCATTCTCGTGCATGGATTCCACACACCTCTCACACCACACACTCAGTACCTCTTAGGTCCCCTTTACCGATCCACACCCTCTTCTGCCACAGGATAGTCCCTGGTTGCCCCAGCTCTTGGTGAATGCAGATGGGAAGAGACTCAAAGAGTTGTCAAGATGTTTCTGGATCATGTGCCATACAAAATGAATGATTTGTTAATGGGGAATGATGGCAAGGAGAGAGGAAATCCGGGGACAACTTCTTAGGCAGGCTTGAAGCAGCAGTAGGTAGGTGTGAAGCAGAGGGGGATGTGGAGAGGAAAGGTGCCTGCCCAGTGCTCAGCAACATTAAGGGGCTGGAGAGTGACACACACCCTGCCTGCTCCAGGCCCACTGCTGGCTGAGGGTTTCTGCAATAAATCACTCGGCTCAGGGGGAGGGGAAAGAGCAGCATGGAGGCAACTGCCAGGGCAAAGGGGAGATGAATATTTCATTTGTTCCAGGCGCCTTAAATAGCTCTTAGCAGCCCTGAGTGGAAGAGTCACGTTGTGGGGAGGGGCTGGGGGAGAAGGGTGGGTGCCAATTTGTCAGCAAAGCCGCTTCAGAGTTACTCCAAAGATTTACAGGTGTCTGGATGGTCCTTCAGCAACCAAATACTGCTCTGGGTAAATGAGCCTCATGCTCTGGAAGGATGACAGAGCTCAGACATGTTCCCTTAGCCTGGCCTGCCCAGAGAGCACTGTTAAACTGCATGCTTTCAGGGCCCTGGAGCTGGGAGCAGTCCTGGGGAGTCATTTCTCCCTGGATGTTCTGTTGCAGTTGCCCATTGGGTGCTTTTTACATTGTCAGCCAAGGTAAGGGACAGACTGCAGTCTGGTAACAGACCCAAGGCAGAGCAGGGCAGTGGAAGGGGAGCAATGCCTAACCTGACACTGGGATTCCTGGTAGCACCATTGCTTTTCAGCAACCGTATGGTGCCTGGAAAATCACCTGGCTCTGATTCCAGGCTTTTGGGATGCCAGGGAAGTCAGTATCAGCAGGACAAAGTCAAGTACCTGAGCTGCAGCAGCTCTGATACTCAGAAGCAGGTGCATGCCACAGGCTGATTCTATGATTCAATTACAAACTTCTCAGGTTCAGTGTAGTCATGGGGATGTATGAGTTCTATAAGCATGTACAGCTTCCTCAGTTAACTGAAAATGAGGAACAAAACAGAGGGAGACATGCAGACATGGGAGCCTATGCAAAGGGCACCCTAGAGCTTCCTGGCTTGATAAACCATGGTTTACTCCACAAAATAACCTTGAGATGTGCTTAATCATTTCCTATAGGGTCTCTGCCACTAGCTCCTGTTGTTGTGACCCCAGCAACAACCACCACAGGGTTCCACTGGCATTTTACAGTCATGGAGACACAAAGCTCTGGTGTCTACAGGATGGTTCTACAACCCTGGAAAAGGGCTCTTAGGGTGTTAGAGGGTGCTTGGCCATTCTGTCACTGAAGTGTCAGCAGCCTTATAGCAAACATGTCTAACTCTGCCCATTTTTTTATTGCTTCTTATACTCTTAGAGCAGGGCAAAAGCCAAGTCAAATGTCAAAAATCATCCTCTCTGAGGAAAACTACACAATCAAAATTAAACCTCATCTGTGGGTGTAGGTCCCTGTCTTTAGTTGCATTAAGTATGAAGCATGAAATGGAGTAAGCTAAGGCTCTACAATGTTCAGCTCAATTCCAAGAAAATATTTATTGCATATTAAAAAAGGCAATTTGTTAAAAATTAATTTCAAGGTTTAGTGGTTAGGCCACAGATAGGTGCAGATGTATTAGAGTTATAATAATTCCTACAATAATCCGAATCTTTTAGTCTAAATACTGTGTAAATAGTCTAATGGAATGTATTTAATTTTCTTTATTTTAAATGCAAATCAGAGGCATCTCCGTGATCCTCTACAGCTCAGGCTGGAGCAGACACACCTCTGTAGTGAGTGTGCAGATGACTCTCTTTGCATGGCAGAAGACTAATGCCAGGCAGCTGAAGAGGGACAAAACAGCCAGGCAGCCAGGCCATGTGTGGAAGAAAGTATTGCATTACTGGCATTAAGTGGTTCATGGAAGGAATAAGCATCTGAGATCACTTGCTCAGATATCGCAGCAGAGAGCAGACCAAGCTCCAGTCACCACAGTAATGGGAACCTTTCATGCTCTTAAAGTAAGAAAAATGCTGTTTCCCAAGTGGTGGTCTGACACATCTCCAGAATTTCACCAAATACCTCCATTTGTCACAAGTCAGCTATATTCCCCTTGCCCTTTGCTGGACAGCATAGCTCAAGCAATGTGGGATTAAGTGAGCTGAAGTCAGTGAAAGGAAAGGTAGAGAATGCTGCCTGGGTGCAGGGCATCCCTCCAGCCCAGAGAAAGGGGCACAGGCAGGCCCCTTTCAGCAATATTTCAGGAAATACAAGCAGACACAAGTATTTTAATGACATAATTATAGAAGAGTTTGTAAAACTACTGCAACACAACAGGCTTCTGAAACACTGAAATTCCTTTTCTTAGCTTGTTCATGGTAGAAGAAGCAAAAGGTGATGGACTCTGTCCTCGGACAAATCTCAGCATGTCATTAGAGTGCAGGCAAAATGCAGAAGGAAGAGCCCTCCAGCAGGGTTTTCTGCTCCAGGGTACCTTGTCCTAATTCACACCTCAAGGTTTTCCCCTTCCCTACACTAGGTGCTAATCTGGGAGAGTGTATCTTTCCCCTGATGGCATCTTTCTCTTCAACACCATCTGGTGCTGAAGCAGAGAGTCTGTTCAGGCAGCAAAATGAAAGGATGCAAACAGCATCCCACCCCGCAGCTGGAACCCCAAAACCATTATCTTTTAGGAACAGCTTGCCCTCAGGCTGCAAAGAGGAGGGATGAGAGACCCACAGCCCTGCACAGCTCCCACTGCAAATTTACTGGTCTCCTGTCTTGTTTTAACATAACGAGGTTGGGGGAGAGAAATACCACACATAAATTCGCACCATCAGTCATACAGGGGGAGAGGAAAAAAACCACAGTCGTCTCCAAGATTTACGAGCCCCCCTGAGCTACAGCACAGAAAAAACAAAGACACACACACATACACACAGGGAGCGAAGGGAAACATGATCCCACTTGCAGCTTTATTCCTTTATCATGTTCCCTGACAGCAACCTGGACCTGGGCTGTACAAAAAGGAAGCACACAGAAGGTGTGGCTGCGAACAGTATAAGGCAACAGCCTCTGGTTAGTAATGTGCATGTTACTCTTGCTTGGCACTTTTCTTTCCAGGTGATCTCAAAACACCACAGAAATTCTCCAGTCCCCTTCTAACCCCAGTTAAATTGGTATACACTGAGTCCTGCTAGGCCAGTCGGAGTTGTTACAAATTCACTTGGCATAAGCTGGGATCAAGGTGCATCTCATCATTGCTTACACCTCCTCTGTTCCCTGGCATGTGCCCATGTGAACACAGGCTGTCTGCACCTCTTATTTCACTTGCAGCTCTTCCACTATTTTTAGAAAAGCTGCTTTAAGAAGGAAGTGATCTGGGGACCCAGGTCCTCAAACACATATTCCTGTTTCAGGGCAACTGGGTACCTCTAGAAATTAGGTCCCTTTAAACTTTATCAGTTTGGGCGTCCAAAAAGGGAGGCACAAAACAACACAATTTTTTACAAAAACCCTTGGTTAGTAGAATCTACTGTTGCTCTCTCATGGAGACAGTGAATGGTACATGGGTAAATGATACACTTAAAACAATCTAAATCAAGTGAACATGACAAGAGCTTATCATCAATGATCAATCACACTGCTTGTTGCTACATTCTACCCTTTACAAGATTATATCATCCACAGAGGCTGCACAGTGACAGGAACATTCCCCTCTTACATGTGTGTTGAACACCTAACCCACACCTCCAGGGTCAGTCCTGGGCTCTGACCGCTGGGGTTTTCTTAATGAAAATTAATAAATTCAATTGGGGTTCCCATGGCCTGGCCATTGTCCCTGAAGTCTCCAAAACCTTCATGAACACCAGGGCCCTGATACTTTGTCTTCAGCAAAAGATAAAGGACAGAAGAATGTCCAAATACTTCACAAGTAGCAGAACTTAGAAACTGAAGAATCTGCTGCGTGTCAACTGAGGGTCCTGTTAAATGCCCATTTACAGTGTTGATTTACTAAAGATTAATTTAAATGTTAATTAATTCCTTCTACCACTTTTGCACCTCTCTACTCCTTCTTTCTGACCAGGTTTGGGAACTCAGATTTTGAAATTTTAAACATCAGGAATGCTCAAAATAGAAGCAGATCCCAGTACCTTGTTTTAAAAGCTCCCTATTTTAAATTTACCTTTAGCAAACTCCAGCTGAGGGAGAGCTGGATAGAGTTCACTTAAGTATCTAAGCAGAGCAAAGGTGGTAAGAAGCAACCCAAAAGCATAGTCAGTTGGTCCTTGGCTTACAGCATTATGTTAATAAGCCACTCAGTACAAAGTTTTTAAAAACAACATTATTTGGGACCATGAGTTGTCTTTGTAAAAGTCACTAGTGGATTTTAGACTTTGGACAAGCTCCTGAAAATCATGAATACAGGGTGGGTGCAGACAATCCCCAGGAGCATTAAGCCACAAACAGCTCAATTGCATTTGGAGGCAGGAGCTGGAGTCTCACAGCAGAAGTGGAGTTGGACATTACTGACCAATGGTAAAGCTCAGCAATTAAAATGATCCTTTTCCTATACTGCCAAATACATGTGAAATTTATGTTCCATCTTTATGATATAAAACCTGTGGTGTATGAGGCATTTGGGATTCGCTGCTGCGTGGGTGAGGCTAAAGGGGCAGGAGGCCATGTTTTGACAGAGCCAGAGACATGTAGCTCTGCTTCCTTTGAGGAATGAATCTATGAATGAGCACGCAGGAGCTGTGCACCAGCCCATGGGATGGTTTTGCCTGCCCTGTAACGGATACTGCCTCAAACAGGATTTCTTCAGGGGGACAAGGCAGGCTGGAGGAGGACTAGCACAGTGGCCCTGGGGCTGTGGGGTGATGTATTTGTGCCTTACTATCACACCTGTTGTTATGGAGCTCAAATGCACTTTGGAAAAAAAGTCCAAACTTCACTCCAACTAGATCTCATGCAATGCAAATCCTCCACTCTCTTACCTCCCAGAGCTTTTGTACTGCACTTTCAGTGCAATTACATGCTAAATATCTGTCTGTCAATATGCTGGATCCCCTCAATTTGTATGACACGCTTTAACGCAGGCCTAGCCAAGCCTCGTGGAATGACAGCAATGCCCTCCAACTACAGCCCGAGTGCTGCTGGGAGAGTTTGGCTGACTCTGCAAGGAACAGGGTATAGGGGGTGGGGGGGTGGGAAAGACAAAGGCAAAACAAATGCCACCAATTGGCTGCCACAGTCAGACCCCTGGCTCAAAGAAAATACGTTGCCTTCCTCCTGGCTGATGGCTCTTGATGAAAAATCAGCCAGGGAATGCCATGTGCTGTGTCACTTTGCTCCAAACAGGCCCACAACCTCTGTTTCAGGTAGTTTGCCAGCAGGTGTGAGCCTGGGCACTGGGCAATGCTGGTTTACAGCAGCTGAGAGTCAGATCCCTCAGTCTTTGCACCGATTCTGTGTCATGAGTGTTTTAGTCATGCACATCAAGGAAGAGTCAAACTGAAAAAAAGGTTTTCTTTTTGGAAGAAATCCTTAAACCCCCAGGCTAATCTGCCATAATATCGATGAATCTCTCCAAGCTTGTCTTTGTCTCCATGTCCAAAACAGCTGGGAAGGTCCTTAGAAATTACCAAATCCATCATTCTCTGGTAGGAAACGAGAAAAAAGGGCCAGAGCAAACTGCTTAACAACCAGAGAGAATTCTATTTGTTCAAAACCCGGTACAAGGGGAGGGGGAAGATAAAATGTATCCCAACTGCACTTTGTCAGGAGGGGAACAACAACCGACTAGAGAGACACGGCACTAAAAATAATGATTTTTCAGCCAGCAGCCAGACAGCCGTCTAATCCCGAATGAATAGAGACATCACTTGAACAGCACCCAGCAATGTGACTGCTGATGCCGATTCCAGCTGCACAGGACTCATAGAGCCCAATAAACATACCTCAATCCTGTGCTTCAGTTAAACCTTTTTTTACTTTCTTTTAAACTACTTCCTTTCCTCCACCCTTATTGTTTCTATTGTAACCTAAGATTTTTTTTTTAAGTTATAATAAAAAAGCTGATTGAAATCCATCTACTATTAACTCTGGCCTTTCAAAGGACTGCTCTGGCTTTGGGTTGTAAAGGTGCTTGCAAGCTGAATTGTGGGACTGTTCCCTCACGTGGTGTTTCACAACTTCTACGGTACAACTTCTCTTTTTTTACAGACAGAGATTGTTGATAATTTCCTTCTTACCATCAGAGGTGTTTAATAAAAATCTCCATATATTAAATACTGATTGTTTTCCCTGGAATAACAGCTCTGGACAAAGATTCAGCTAGTCTGACATTCCCCTCTCAGTAGGGAAAATTTCTTTAGTTTAAATCAATACAAGAGTTTCCTAACTTATATTTATAGAAGAGAAAACAATAAATCAAATGAATACAAGCCAGTTTGCTGTCTCCTGGTAGGAGTTATCAGCCGGAGCTCCCAGCTGTCCTCCTAGTTCTCCTCTCCTTGAAGGATCCATTGGGTCTCTGTGAAGCAAAGGCTTTTGAGTGGCTGCAGCCCACATCCATTACAGACAGAGCAGCATTGGGGCTCCTGCCCTGCAGTGGCTCTATGAGCAGGACAAACACGGTGTGCCAGTGATGCTGGAGTGAGAGTTTGTGAGCAGAAACCAGCAATGTGCAGCTGGACTTGTGTGTATTCATCTCTGTATGCCAGGCCTGTCCAGTCTTGCAAGGGGAGCTCCTCATTTCAAGACTCTTTGTCCCAGCAAAATGTCCTGTCAAATAGGTGACATGCTTTGTTGCATGTTTTAGCAATGATTACAACAGGAGCATGAAATTCAGCATCCCCCAAACAGTATGGCAGGGCTGAATCCATGAAACATTAGCTCAGTCCTCCTGCTCTCATAATTATTTTTATAGTCTTGAAACAGAGTGGTCCTGCTAGCTAACCACCACAGGGTATCAAGGATGATTTACTTTTTGATTGACACAATCTTTTGCTCGCCCTTCATTAGTGTTTAACTACATCTATAAAGTATAAACCAAAACCTTCTACTTTGCTTTATGATGACGAGAATTACAGAAGAGCACTCCTAGGAAAAAGCAGCACCTGAGAAGTATCATTGCAGAAGTTTTGTGCCTTTTTCATCCCCCCTCCAAAGCTGATTGCCAAATATTTTTTGCAATTCATTATTCCTCCCATCTGTGGATTTCTGTTGCCATGAAAATTCAGAAACTACAAATCACCTGAGAGAAAGAGCAAAGGTTATGGGCAAGGATTTAAATCTCATCTTCGATGCATTTTGATTCTTGAGCCATCTTTGACCTAGTCTCAAAGGGTAGGAAATGAAGACAATCCAGAGTAAAATGGTCAAAAAATAAAGCATGTCAAAAAAATCAAACTCAGACATGTTTCAAAATTGCCGAGTTGCTTGCTTTTTATAGAGGGCTGAAATGCAGTTCTAGTTCCAGGTTTTCCCTGGAGCATCCCAAATCTGGACCCACAGCACCATTCTAAGCATTTTAAGCATGTCTACTGAAATATAGATAACACCTTTGCTCTTTGTGAGTTCAAACACACTCTACACTAAGTGAGTCAGAATTAATACCTGAAGCAATGTGAGCAGAACCAGATGTTTAGCATTTGTAGAAGTTAGTACAGAGGTGCTCAGTCCAGACTTTCTAAATGTTCAGAAGCAAAACATCCCAAAATATTTTCAAGAACACCAATGTCAAAAGTCCTTTGACTGGTGAGGCCTTTGTGGAGAGATTTTTGTTTTAAAGTTGGCTTTATGTATTGTTTTTGTTTTCCAGTCCTGAATAACAATGCAAATCTGGTGAGAACTAAGGCAGTAAAGGAGCCTACAAAATCCTTTGGCTACACAGCAATGGAGAGGGGGTCTCCAGAGAAGGAAATTTCATCCGACTGCTTTGCTGACAGGAGAAGGCTCAGCATGATAAAAGAGATCCTGCCACTTGCTCTGAGAAACCCCAGCAAAACTCTGCTGATACATCTCTGCTGACACCTGCTCCAGCTGGTCCTTTGCAATTTGACAGGGCTGGAGGGCTGACGGCTAAAGAGGAGTGGGCCAGGTCCTGAGAACAAGCACAAAATTCATGTGTGTGATCTGGCTCTTTGCTGTTGTAAAAGCTGAAAATGCAAAACCTCAAATATTTAGGTGATGGCAGAACATACCTCTGCTACATTTTCTAGCACAACACTTAAGTTAGTTCCTGCTTTGCTGTTATCCAGTCTCATGTACCTGGCTTTATTGAATATGTCCTTCTATGCAGGCTAAAATTTCCTCCTTGATTATTCCATCCATATATTCCCCTGTGTTGTGCTATGTAACCTATTCTCCTCTAATGTTTCCCTCCTACTTTAAGTTCATTTCTGAGTACAGTATTTCTAGACACTTTGTTTCTTTTGCTTTTCTAACATTTCATCTTACAAATCAATCCTTTCAGCTCCCTATTCCTTATACCCCTTGAACCTGTATCTGCACAGGAAAGTGCTGCATTGTTTATCCCTCTCTAGTCCCCTGAGGATTTTGCTGAAAGCTGCACCTTGAGCAATGAAAATATTAACTGTCACTGGCTCTAGTGCACAGCCAAAAAGCCTTGGAGGGTGCAGGAGACCTGATGCAGCCTTCCGGATGTGTAACACAGCTTTCTCAATTTACATGAAACATTCACTTGCAAATATTGACAACCCACAAACTGTTGATATTCTACATGCTTCACATTACAGAACATATACTGGTGTCATAGCATGACAACATCAGCTAATGTATCTATTAGTAAGTCATAGAGAAGGGTTTCTATCACAAGGCTGGCTTTGTAGCTTCCTCTCTCCTGAGCTTCTCCTTGATTACTATTTTTTGAGGATATGATCTCAGTTATTCACTGGGAAAAGAATATTATAATGGTCTGAACCTCACTGGAGGGCTAATTTCTCAACCACACACACCAGCCAATTTGCTTTTGCCTTTAGGGATAAGATGAAGCAACTTTTTTGAGTGAAGACGACCAAGTAAGACCACTTTACTTGGCGTCAGGTTGCAGGTGCCTACCTGCCACACACATCTCTAGCCCACTCCCCCCCTGTTACTACGGTTTGTTACCCTTTCTGCTGAACTGCTGGGGTGAGGCTGGTTGCAGGATTGTCACCTATGGAAAGCATAAGCCTTGCACAGCAGTAGCTCCTTTGTGCCTCTCTTCCTAAAGGAATCGTCGTTGTTTGGCCTCAAAGCTGATGTCCAGGCACAGTTTTACTCCCCAGCACTGGTGTGATATTTCCCCATGTTATAACTCAGTTGTCATAAAGTGGTGCTATCATAGCAACAAAATACATTGCCTGAATTTCATTCCCTTTCAGTCCATCAGTGTTTACAGTCCAGCCTCTAAACACTGAACTTTAGTTTCCTCCAGTAAAAAAGCGAATTGAAAACAAAAATTGAGGATTACACACCACGAGAGAATTAATTTAAAAACACACTCTGTTTGTATTTCCTATGTGCTGTGCCAGATGGAAGACTTTCAGCTAAGAAAAAAGTTTGGAAAACTCCCATCTCTTTTGGCTAAATGTCTCTGAGCATCTGTAAGTTCTATCCCACCAACATGAAAGGTAGCAAGAGGCAGTTCATAAATTACCCTCTGTGGCTACCAGGGGTTAAGCTTTCTTGCTGGCCCTGGCATTACCATTTTGTATTCCTGGAGCCCTCAAGCTGACAGCACCATTTAGAAAACATGGAACAGCCTCATAAACACAGAACAGCTCCCTGGGATTCAGAGGGAGCATGGGGAAACTGCAAATCCCAGGGGTGTATGAGGCACAGCTTGTCCATCCTCCCACTTCAGGTGCCATAGAGCACTCATATACCAAATTTTTTTCCCAAGGGAGAGAGGGAGCTGGTGTCAGGTGAGGATTTCAGGGTCCAGGTCATCAAATTGCAGCAGAATGACCACCCTTGTAACCCAAAACAGCTGCTGTGTTTATAGTAAACATAGATGATAACTGGGTGGCCTTTGAAGCCACCATGTCCATTGCTGGTAATTATCAGACAAGTGGATACAGCAGTGATGATCCAGAGCATTCGTTTAATGTTCAGACATAATTATGGCCATTATCAAATTTCTGCCCCTTCAGCAAAAAGGGGGGATGGGGTCAATCACCTGATACCACAGGCAAAAACAGCAAAGGAGGGGTTTCTTCCCTGAGTAACTCACACTGGATAAAATTCCTGAGTACCACCTGGTGCAGTGGACACCTTCTCTCTGACAGAGGCAGGTGATGATGGAAGGCCCCTTGGGCACACTGGTCAAATGGATTCATCACCAAGGCCTCCCACAGAGCTGTCCCAGCCCGTCCCTTGGGTCTGGGAGAAGGGGTAGTTCAAACGCCAAATACACATCTTGGAATGTCACTTCTTGAGTGAGGGGAGAGAGCAGTGACAGCATTACTAATTGCAAGGAGGTATTGCTCGTGTGTGTCGGGAAGCCTTACCCCCCACCGTGCCACTCCCATCCCAACCCACACTGAGTTTGTGAAGATGCTCTCCTTTCTTCTCCCAAACACTCCAGCTTTATGGCAGAAGGGAAATACCTAATTTGCAAAGGGCTATTCCAAACACCAGAGCTGATGAAAAGGCAACTACACAAGGTCTTTATGGTGGGAAGCTGAAATGACCCACAGTGAGAATTATCAGACAAAAGCCAAACAAGTGTGTCAGTGAGAAAGGCTGGAGGGGTGAGGGACAAATTTTATCTTTTCAAAGCTGGTGAACTAATGTTAGGATCCATGTGGCATGCTTATTCTCTAAATAAAACCACATGAAAATTCTTCAGAAGTTAGAAGGAGCTGAAAATGCACAGACTCTGTCAACATCACACCACAGCTACTTGGTTGCATTACTCTACATGCTACTATGAATATATTGTCTACAAAGCAGCATCCACAGACACCTGGGCATCCCAAAGGGCTTTCCTATTGTGCTCTGACAGGATTAGGTTTTTTTTTCCCTCCTTGGAAGAAGACTGAAGAATGGAAATAAAAGGGGAGCAAGACCTCAGTGTGTTGCCTGACTTAGAGGACTTGGAGCAGCTGTCCCGTGGAGCCATGGCTTGTTGCTGAGCAGGCTCACCATGGCTGTGAGACCATGCAACACAACACAGAGTTAAAGGGTGGATTGTCAGACATTTCCTCACTTGCAGGAGTCCCTGGCACAAACGTACACCCCAAGCAACACTTCTTGCTTCATCCAAGGTGATGCAGCTCCAGTGGGTCAGAGGGGCTGGAGGGATAGGGTAGCTGCTCTCCTGGGAGCTGAGGTCCCTGAGGTCAGGGGTGGGGCACAGTGCTGGAGCAGCATCGGGAATGTGCTTACAGAGGATAAACAGAGGGATGAAATCCCTGGGGTTGTTAATCTGTCACATTTCCCCAGCACTAAATTAATTTTTTTAATGTGTTTTTAAAAGAAAAACAAATACAAAGAGAAAACAGAAGAGATGATAAATGGGTCCTGTTCTATTTCTTCATCATTGGACAATACCACCCAGGTATCTGGCAGGGACAGAACAGAAAAATGTTACCCTCCCTTACCAGCCCTGCACTCCAAGTGAGTTGGCAGAAGCCCTGAAAGTCAATTTGTATCCCAGATTTAGTCTCCTCTTCCTGCAACTAAAGGGGTTGCAATGAAGTGGCCTTGCTGAGCTTTCATGAAATTCTAGATTGTGTGAACAGTGCTGCTCACATAGAAAGCTGATTAAACACCATGGCAAGCTATTAAAAAAAATCCTGAATTTCCGTTGTGGTACCTTGATTTTCTTACTAAGAAGTTAGAAGAAAGCATCACATAACCCGAATCTATCCTGTGCAAAGTTTGCAGCTGTTAAAACAGCAACTGTTTCCCAAAGGGTGCCTGTATTTGATGCAGAATGGCACTGGGCAGTGCATTGGCCTAGGACTCACAAGACCCAGAGGCTGGCCCACCTCTGACTCCTGCATGACCTTGACCACATTACTTCACCTCTTTGGGCCTTTGCTCCCTCTGTGCTACTTTTTCTGACTTCTGTCAGAAAGTGCTTACTTTGTCATCTCTTTCTGCTGGGTATGTCTGCTAGAGCCTAGTTCAGATGGCACAGCCAAGGTTGATATCCTAATATTAACCACCATAATATTAACATTTTCTAGTCAGTTTTTGCACAATTCTTCACAATGCAGCAAGGGATTGTCTTTCCACAGCAGAGAGAGAAACCTGCTAAGAGCAAGTATAGACACTGTCACCACTCACGAACAAAAATCCTGCCAATTTTGGTCATCTCATCTCTATGAATTCCTACTTGCTCCTCGGGAAGGCCTTCTCCCAGAGCCCAGTGTCTCTTCAGCCAGGTGGTGTTATACAAGAGATGCATTATGAAGTGTATTGACACAGGGAAAACTTCCAGAGATCCTTTTATTCTGTTTATCTTCCTTGAAATTGTAAGTGAAGTTAAGCAAGCAATTGGCAGCATGTGGCAGAGAGAGGAGAGGAGTTTGCTCCAGAGACTGCTGGAGTGCAGAGAGCCCTGGTGACACCAGTGGCCTTTGAAGTAAAGGCCAACTCAGCTGGGTTGCCTACTTGCTTCATAACACAGCTGCCTTTAACCAGGCTGGAGCAAAAGACAAACACCACTTCAACCCCTGCAAAGAGTACCTCCATATGTGCACCATCTCTCCGACCAACAGAGCCAAATGTTTACTTGAGGCTTGAGCCAATTACTGCTGCAGACACAGCAACAAGGGCTGGTTCAGCAGGAGACATGCAAATGCATGCTGGAGCACAGGGTTCCCGTGAAGGCTGCCTGGTGCTCCTCTGAACACAGCTGTAATCATCTCTAGCCCAATATTTACCTTCCTGAAGTGAGCAGTAACCAGCCACCCAACAGCACCTGGCTGCTCTACAAAGCCCTGGGTGAGCTGCTTCCTCTCCATTTTGTTGTGAAAGAGGAAGGGGGGCAGCTAATGATTTTCTATAGGCCTGTATCACACAAGTAATCAAACAACTGTTGAAAGTTGGGAAGGGAGGTGTTGGGGTGGGAGGGGGGAAAAGGACTGTGCTAACCTAAGTGATAAGCCTTGCCCAGTCACAGCTCAGCCAGCCTCACAGGCAGGGTGATGAGCACGAGGGGTTTGTTCTTAGCAGTTCACCTGCTGCTGGCTTTCAGCACTTTTTATTCAGTTATTTTGTTTATCTTGGAGACCTATTGTCATCACCTCCATGACACCAGAGCAGCTTCAGGTGCAGAGCAGCCCATGGGGCACTCAGGGTGCAGCCACCACCACCACCACCACCAGTCACACAAGGGAGGGCTCCCTGCTCCCTGCTGTTCAGGAAAATTGCATCCTTTGCTGATAGTGATAAAACCAGGCAAACAAACACTGCTCAAGCTATTCAGCTTGTCTTTCTCCTCGGGCCTTGAATTGTGTGGAGCATTCAAAGCAGTATAAATAGAACTAATTTCCAGCAATGGAGTTGAGTAGACAGGAGCAGGTCTGCCTACCACTTGATGACAGGTCCTGTTGCAGGATTATTGGATGAATAAAGGTGCTAAGTACAGTCATTATTTCCAAGTGTAAATTTCAAAAAGACTGTTTCCCATCTTTTGAGGTTTGATATTTAGATGTAAAAATCTTACCCAATTGAGCCAAATGCGTTTTTATGAGATTCTGGAACAAAATCACATACACAACACAGGCTCAATGCACAGGGGAAAACATCCTGCCTAGCTCTATTTTGTACACTTTCTGCAGAATGTGGATGTAGGAGATTTATACAGAGATGCCCAGGAAGGTAAAAAGGAAACATACAAGCAACTGTCTACCACTCACTTAGGTGTCCTTAGGAAGGCTTTAATGAAAATAAAAAGGACACATCTTTTAGTGTGAAGACATCATCTGCCTCCATGATATTTACTCAGTGTACTGGCAGAGCACAGCCAGTCCCCTCCTATTTATTCTGCTAGACAAAATTAGCCAAATTTTTCCTGGTAATTTCAGAAAGCCTTCTCTATACCTCCAGTCTGAATCTACCTCCTCTGGATGTGGGTCAGCTAATATTGAACACAGCAGTAAAGATGAGATTTCCCAAGTCCCCAGGATGGTGTTGATACTTCCCTAGCTCTGTTGGGGTTTGCTTCCCAGATGCACCCAGGAATAACAGTTGCCCATCTCTTGGTGACACTGCACTGGTGGTGTCACTCAGACTGGTCCCAGCTTTGTGACCCCTGCAGCAGCTTATCTCAAGAGACTGTTGCATGGACAGGGGGGGGTCCTACCAGGAGAGGTCATCCATAATCTACAGAGACAACTGCACCATCAAGTGCAGGTTTTCAGTGTGCCAGCCCTAACCAATATCCTCCATTCCTACTCAAGTTCTTTCCCCCTCTGCCTCAGGCACTTTCCCCTTCCTGCTCTTGGATGCAGCACAAGAGTGAAAGGCTCTCAGGCCTCCTGCAGATGCACAACCCACTGCCAGCCCTGAGCACAGCTGCTCAGCTGTGCTGCTCAGGGATAGCAGTGTGCATCTGCCAACTCCCAGAGCCAGCCTCTGAGAATACTGCCATGGATTTGAGTGGGATTTACTGCCCTGAAATGCAGAAAGATTTGTTATTTTTAGGATTAGTCCCTTCATTTGCACACAAAGCAGAGTATGCTGGCTGGGTTTGCTTCCCTGTACATGGCACTTCTGTTACCTCTACCAGGTCCTGCCTGCAGGACACCCAAAGTTTTAATTCCTTCTATAAACAGTTTCTGAATGCTACTGGAGCAAATACCATCAGAAGTTTGACCACAGTCAATATAACTTGGGTTAATTTGTACTGATTATGAATGATCCCAAGTCTTCCAATACAGAGTAGTGTTATTCTAGTACAGGATTTTTGTTTGTTTTTGGGTTTTTTTGCATGTTCTCTGAACTCAAAAGTAATTTTGTCATTAGAAAAATTCTAAGTTTCCATTTTAAACGGTAAATTACAAGATTGAAGCAAGGCAGGCTGAGGAAAGGCTGCCTGGGGATGAGCAATGCAGCCCTCAGTCACCACTGTGGCCACTGAAGCCTCCTCAGGGAGCACAGCTGCATTGCAGGGTAGCATCCTGCAAGAATAATAGATAAACACACACACTTCACAAGCCACTGGGCACTATATTTCTTCTTCTGAGAACCATCCATTATTCTTCCATCTTCCTCTCTGTGTCACATTAGAGAGACGTTTTAAAAAGCAAGTCCAGGGACAGGTTTATTTACTCCCAGCTTCACTGCACAGCACCCAGGTTCATTGGTATTGGTTACAAATGACCTCGGGTCTTCCATTATGGGCTAATGTCTGCAGCCCTCTGACCTCCGGAAGTGCTCAAGGAAGAGCTGCAGTAAATCAGAGCAGCACTGAGCTCTGGAGGAAGAAAGTCCCTCCTGAGCAATCTGCCAGTGGGAGATGAAGGGCTCTGGCTGGGCTGCTGAAGGGTGCTGTGCTTTTGGCTGCTCAGAAAATTCCACAGACAGAAGTGGCCTTTGTGTCTGCACTTTGCCACCAAGGGTTCTAAGAGGGAAGCTGGAGGGTGGTAAGCCTGGCTGCTGTTCTTCTCCAGCCTAGGCTGGCTGGGAGGTCACAGCCACTCACTTCACAAGGCAGAGATTGACTGTAGTCAACCATTGCAAACATGGGCTACATCACATACAGCTCAGCTGGTACCAACACACGTTCCTCTGCTTTTGATTTAAATTTCACAAGTGCCAGCCATGCTGTGCCAGCTCAAAAAAAGCTGCAGAAGCTGCTGGCCTCACAGGATGGATGATGAAGTCTGAGGGCTTGTTCAGGCTGCTGTTAAAGTGATTTTCAGGATGCTATCTAAGGAGCAGTCTTTTTAGTAGGGAAAATGGTCAATGTGATGACTACCCTAGATGGAAAGCCCCTTTTGAGAAACAGGGAGGGGAGAACTGACAGTCTGCATGCCTCATAAGCCAGGCTGACTCAGCCGCTAGCCCACTCTGGAGACGTCTGCAGGCCACTCTTCAGCACAGAGAAACTTTTACTGCTTTTATCTGAATGATACCTGCTCTTTCACACCAACTCTATGAGAAAGTGAAGACTGTGTTTCATGAGCCTGCACTACAGTCTCTAATCAGTCCTTACCACTCAGCTTGTTACCAGAGGATATGAACAGTTTGTGATGTGACCAAATCAGTCATCATAGAGTCAACTTAAGGCTGTTATCCAACACCCGGTGCACCAGAGAATGTGGGATTATAGGAGGAAGCAATAACAACCACAAAACACCACACTTGCAAATCATCTTAACCACAAACGGTTCTCTCCATGAGGGTGGAAACAAGAAAATTTGCCACATCCTCCATGCCAACAAGTTGAGCCCCAGGAGAGGACACCAAGCAGAGTTCCCATCTCTAAAGGTCCTGCAAACAGAAAGGGATTTCAAAACTAGCAACTAGCAGCTCTTGAGCAGGGCCAAAGGGCATTGGGATGAGACCAGGTACTTCCCTGCTCTGGACATGCAAAGAAAGGAGAAAGGAAAATCTGACAATGAGAATTGTTATGCCAGACTCATCCCTTACAGTCAGAGCTAGAGGACCTTGAAGAGCAAAACAGCAAAGGTAGTAGTATTCTTTCCTTTCCCATTTAGCTTCTGTACAGTTCTAGAGTGCTAGTCCACAACTCTCTAAGAGAACATGGCTCAGTCAGGTCACAGGAGCTCCCTATCCTGAAGATAATGTTACATATCTCTTGCAGAGAAAAAAAAAAATAAAAATTTTGCTGTCCTAGAAGCAAATGAAAAAGCAGGTGACCAGCTTGCTCTGGAGAAAACTGTAAGATCCAACACCTCATATCTACATCTCTCATCCCAGGAGCAAGAACACCACCCAACATAAAAATCAATGGAAGAAAAGAAACCACAAGGATTTTAGTGTAATCACATACATCATGTGCCTAAAAAGTATTCTGCTTTATCATATACATTTATACATAGATAACTTTCTATTTGGTTTTTTACTTCTACCCACCTCCAAAATGAACAGTACAATTTTACTCTCCCATAACTCTTTCTTGGCTCCTTCTGTGCATTCCAGTAGAGCAGCTTCATGGAGTCACTTCAGAAAGGACTCACTTGATCAGCTGATCCAGCTCACTGCCAGACTGGCATTATTCTCTATTGTGTGAGGAATTCTCTATTGTGTGGGGAAAGAAGGGGTGTAGCATCCAGCAAAAGGAGAGGCTCTGTCCTTCAGGATATGGAAATGCTACCAGAAAGAATACATTTTTCATGCAGAGCTTAAGTCCAAGCCATACAAGAACCAGGGCCAAGGGTTCAGAATCACCTGATGACAACTTGCTAGGTCATCCAGAGAGGTTTTGTGTGTGTGTGTGTGTGTGTGGCTTATGTGCTTTAAGGATTTTGTATTCTATTGCAAAAGGAAGTTTACAGTGAGGAAGTTTTTGTTCAGCTACAGTTAGAGACAGGTCCAGACCAAAACCTCATAATTACAGAATCCCAAATCTAAGTTCAGTCAACCACACAGAGACTGCAGAATGAGCAGCATGTTTCTCTATGTGCAATGCAGAAAAGATTTTTTAAAAGAATCAGCAGCATCCGTTGTGAGCCTGGGAGCCTGGATTCCCAAGTCAGCCTGAACACAGCAAATGTGATGCTCCATTTCTCTGCATCCCTATTTAACTGCTTGTTTGCTGTTTACTTGGTGTTCCAGAAGTACCAAGCCACAAGATCCAGTCCTGCCAATTCTGTCACTTTTCACTTGACAACTGTCTCTCTTCCACATGTGATAACAACTTTGAAATTCACTTGGCATTTCAGTTTCCTTCCTGCTTCTCTCAACAGCTACACAAGTGTTGTCAGCACGTACAGAACAATAGTGTACCATGAGCTGATAAGCACAAAGTGCTTACAGGAGTCTGTGTCCACAGGGCAATTTCCAAAAAAGAGACTTGTATACATTTAAAAAAAAATATAATCATTAATTCTCAAGGAAACAAGATTTTATTGCTCTCTTCTTTTGTATTGTAGGTTACTGATGCTGCTGGGATCAACAGAAATTATGCAGATGGATCTTGCAAAGTAGAAAGCTAAGTTAGGTAGACCCAAGCTTTCTAGAAGAGAAAACTGAGCTGTCCCACAGCTGTGTCACAGCTGTCACAGTCACCAGAGGTTTTACCTTCTGCTAAGCATGATGGAAGGAGCAGGACCACAGGCTGGCTCACACCACTGAATATACATACACAGTGTGTGACATTTACACTCCAAGCCAGAATTTCATATGCAGACACACTACCAAATCTGTGTCTAATGACAGCTTGTTGAAGTCCTACAAGGCTTTCCCTACACATCTATCACAGGATAAACCACAGCAATGTATTGTGTTCTTAAGAGGTTTCTTGTTTTTCAGTTTATATTCCTCAGTGCAAAAGTGGATTAAAACATTTCTCTAACAAACAAACCAAATAATAAAATAAAGCACAAATACAAACCCAGCATTCTTTTGCAGTGGAGACGTTTAATGCCAATTTCATATTATAGCAGCTCAAAATCCTGGGACAGCCCATTAAGACACTATATGAACTAAAATTAAAATAGTGACAAATCTGTACCCCCCAAAATGTATCACCAAGGCAATAAACATGTGGCACATGGTCCTTGGCAGTGGAGATATCTTTGCCTTTCACTGCTTCATCCTGTTCCTAGAGTGCTATTATAGGGGTGTTGTTTTAAAATCAGGATCATTCAGTGACCAGGTTTGTAGCACAAGCAGTTTGGGAGGAAGGAGCAGGAGATAAAAAACCCACTGCTTGTCACTGAGCCACCATGCCAGGGAACACAGCTAACACCACCCTGGGGAAACTTATTTGCCCTGGTGTGCAGAAAAAATATGCCAAGGAACTCTTCAGTCCTCAATCCTCCCTCCCTTCCTTTTTTATCTTGTTTTTTTTAAACAATCCATTTTCTTTCATGAGCATCCCCATCCATCAGTTGTTTAACAGCAAAATGTGGACAGTTAATGTGGGCACTTTAAACACAAGGGGCACGTCAGCTTGTGCTGGAATTTTAAGTCACTAAAATAGGAGTAAATGCAATTCCAGCATGCAAAGTATTTTTTCTGTAAATACAAATATGTTGAATTCAAGAGCTTTGAAAACTTGATAGTGTCAGTGAAGTCCTGCTACTATGAAGACAACCAGGCTTTGCTCCTTCCCATACTAAATAATTTTAAAACCTGTTTGCTGACTGTTTTTACAGTTACTGTAAAGTGAGAAAACTTCCAAATTCACACTTCCCCTTGTATATTTTGCCACAGAGAATCTTACTGCAATTAGTCTGGTTTGTAATGGAAAACAGATGAAAGAAATTAAATCAAAACCTTGCCACATATCTAAGGTGTTTTCATGCCTTGCATCCCAAGAAATTTTCCCCAAACCAACAACATTAACTTAAAAGCTCAAATATTTCAACCAGACCTAACAAATGCAGATTAAGCTTAAATTTAAAAGGGAAGTGAAAAGTTTTTTCATTCTCCTCACCTGCCAAGTCTTCAAAGTTCAGGGCTCTGTGTTTCTCTTTCAACACTTAGCAGCAGAAACACCTAGGGTTGAGTGGAGAGATTTCCTCCTCACACTGGTATTATTCATTATTTCTGAAGTGTCGACAAATGTCTTCAACACTACACAACACACACAAACAGAGAGTCCCTGCCCCAACAAATTTACAGTCTGAGGCTGTTATCTTTGTTCTGCTTTGGTATATCACCCCAAATTTCAACAGGGTACCAGATGAGGCTAATCTAGCTCCTACTACCAGTTTTCCAGTGCTTTTAATAGGAATTGGAGCAGCCCCAGTCAGACTGAATTACAGAATTAGCTATTGCAGGAGAAAGAAGAGTTCTTGGCTTGCCTGCAGACAGCAAGAAAACCTGATTCTCAACAGTTTTGTTTTAAATTAAGTGTATATTTGAATGTTTTCACACATAATACATTTTGAGAACTTAAAGAGCTCCCTTTCACTGCATCTTTCAACCACAGCAGTGCTACAGATCAACCAGCAGTAGGCAATTTCTGAACCAAAGCAGACTGGCAGCTACGGTAACAGCTCCAGCTGGTGGAAGTTGGTGAAAGTTTTGTTTTGTTTCTTGGAATTTTGTGCCAAGCTTTCTGCCAGAACATTTCACACATTTGAAGTGTGTATTTTCTCTGACATTTTGAGAGCCTCAAAATGTTACTACAAATAGCTTAAGAAATTTACTCCAAGTTCAGATTGTTGCAGTTTCTACATATCCAAAATTCTGCACTGGAATGCTGGATTTTGCCTTTCCATGCCTTTTCCTCAGCTGTATCTTGGGGAAGAGAGAGCACAGCCACACAGTCCTGTGCACTTAAACATACAAAAAACACATACACCTATAATGACCAAGAGGTCATATGAGGATAGAGCCAACTGGAGATATTGCCCTTCTGCTTTATGCCCTCCCTGGGGCATGGCTCTTTGTCAACATTCCTACATAAACCAGACTTGATTTTAAACCTGGCAATAATTAATTATTGCATTCAAACAACATTTGGATCCACGAGTGAAACACATTCTGGCTTAAAGCAGAATGAACAATAACAGGAGAAAGAAGCATCTTAAAATCACATGTCCTAGTTCCTACTGAATCATACCATGCCAAAGCCCAGCACCTGCACATCCCAGTGCCACAGCTTCCAACAGTCCAGCCTCAACACTCCATAGCCAGACTGAGTTCAAAGACAACATGAAATGACTGAGAAAACTCCACAATTCACAGAGCATCTCTTCAAAGTCATACCCCTTCAGTGCCCCCACCCAAAGCTCTTTGCAGCCTACCTAGTGCTGTCTTCAGGTGCAGAGGGACCAGAATGGGCTTTCCTGCTCACTCTCTTTTGGTGATCTGCTCTCTCTTCCAGGCAGTAACATGACCATGAACTGCTGTTAACATCCAGGCAAGATGCCAGGTGTTCCTCTCCTCCTGTCCTCCAGCAAGTGCTTCTGCAGTTCTCTCTGATTACAAGTAGTATTTTCCCTGATTTGCTCGGGAGCATCCTCTGTCTTCCAACATGAAAAAACTTCAAGTGACTTCTGTCCTCTTCCTCCACCACCTGGCTCAGTCTCTCAGCCACTCTGGAAAGCAAAAATCAAGATCATGAAATTTCTGTGCAACAACAGCCAACCAGTCCACCATAAAATATGAAAGTACACCACAAGAATTTCCTATAGCATTTTTTATGTTCAACCTAAGCAAACTGCTTATTGATCTTTTTAATGGCAAATGACTGAAATAATAGCAGGGGTTTTTCTTCTATTTCACTGATATTTTCAAATGTTCCAAACCAAGTGGGAATAAATAGCTTTAATTAAAAATTATGCAGTCTACTTGCCTTGAAATACTGCTTGAGTGTATAATAGGTAACTACTTGTCTACAGAGTATCAAAACATTTACTTAATTTCCTGAACAAAGTTGTTAGCAGTTATTAAAGTTTTAGCTTGATTTTAACTTCCTTGTTTTCGAAAGCAGAGTTTCAGTTGTCCTCCCTTCTGCATCACCCACACTCCATGATGATCTGACAGAACCAGACACAATTCTTAGCTGTATTATTCAAGATAGTCTCTTTCCATCCTGAAAATATTTACTGTAGATCCACTATGAGATACAAGCCTAGTATCAGATTGCTTATTTGGATAAGAAAGGGGTTTTGTGCCACTTCTTTCAGATGGCAATGGAGCGTTCCAAGATGTATTAGATTTATGTTACTGGGAAAATTGTGTCCACTCTGAAGGTCATATGCAATCTTATTTTCTGAATGCTTACAGCATTTTGGATACTCAGAGCATTAGTCCAAGTTCTACATCTGCCTTCATCTTGAAGGAAATAAGGACTCCTGGGGAACCAAAGACTGGCCAATTTCCTTTATAAACCCTGAAAAGTCTTTGGAGAGAAGAGACTTACATGGTCTACACTCTCACCATCTAGAAATAACCTCCTCTCACTCCCTGCCTCCCTTTAGCTGTCTCCTTCTACCTCCCCCTCACCCATTTCCCATAAAGGTTGTTTCCAGACACAATTGATTTGAAAACTTGTATCATTCTGTTAAAATTGCTGACTTTGGACTTGAGACTCCAAGCCAGATTGGGACAATCCCCTCGGGTCTTTTCTCCAGCTAATTTATAGCAATTTTTGTTGAGACAAGGAGTTATGGTCTGTAAAAGGCTTGCTGTCGGCTTCCCATAAAACCCCAGCACCCTGTCAGAGAAGGGATGGGGCCTGGGAAGAAAGTTTCGGCACCAATCAGCTGCTTTCCAGATGGGTGGCCTTCTACACACTGTCCAATCCCATGGGTCCAATAAACCAGCCCTGATTTTGTACTTAAAAAAAAAAAAAAAACTAAGATACAAACCCTCCTCTACTCGCAGTTACTGTTTTATAAACATTCTCCTAGTTTCTGTGTCAAATTTAAGAAATTCATTCTGTTGTCTCTCCCTTTCTCTCTCTTTGCATATATGCAGGAGCCCCTTTTGCTCCAGTTTCCCAGTTTTACAAGGGACAGAGAGACTTGCATCATGATTTACATCCTTGAGGGTTATTTTCCCATCAGAAATAAAGAAGGGGGCAAACAAGACAGAAAGTTGAGGGATTGGCCTCCAAGGTATAAAACCACCCACATGAGGCAATGTTTGTTCTCAGTCTGGCATAAATTCTCCTCTTGTTCTGTCCTCTCCATCTCAACAGACCAACAGAGCACGTGGTTAAAGATATAAAAGATTGGTCAGCAATGCTGGCAGAGAGAAAACAGCACAGTGCTGACTAAGCATGGATACTGCCTCTGAAAGGAGCACCAGGCCAGAACCAAAGTCCTGCTGCTCAGAGGACCTGGTCATGCTTCAGCACTGAAAGAAAATCAACTTTGCACCCATGAACCTTTGAGTTCAGTTCTGTTCTAAATGAGGAAATCTCAATCAGCCCCTAGCAACCATTTATTCAGTTAGTATGTTTGCCTATATTAATTGTTAAATGCAGACATTTTCCCTGTATTTAGCCCAAATTCCCCTTTTATTTTCAGCTTGTTATTCATCCTGACATCACTGGCTTCAGCAGTTCCAGGATTTCATGCCTGGAATTACTCTCTGAAGGGAACCAGGGGTGGTTATTGTGGCTTCTGCACCTGTCAGATGTCTCAGAGGCAGTACTCAAGCTTTAGACTTTCCTTATAAAGCTGCAACTTCGAAGCCAATTTTGTTCTTCTCTAAACTCAGTCTATACTTCTAAATAATAAACATTAGGACTGTCCCATCAAGATGATGACCCTTATTATAACATCTTCAGAGACTTTCAAAACCTCTAAAAATAGAAAGCATAATTATAGGGAGAGACAGATCATCTTTACAAGGAGAGGGTAAATGTCATATTTAAATCAAATGTAGAAATAAATTTTTGGGTATTATAACTGTCCCTAAACCACATAGTTTTGGGCACAGAATTTGAGTTCTTAGACTTGGTTTTGGTATTGAGGAAATTAGTGGGAACAACGCTGAGAAGAAACTTCATTGCATGGGTAAATATGTGATAATGGTACCACTGGCCCCTTAAAGTTCTCTACAAAATTGACTGACTGTGTGTGTGAGGAAGGTCTAGATGTTATTATTTAAATCATAGTGATTTAAAATAAAGACTTTCAAGAAGGTCCTTTACTGAAGAGTCCTAATGTAGTCCCAGTGTGAGAAGGAAGAACCTCCTGTAGATTAGTAACAGGTTAAGAGAAAATAAACTAATTTCTTACACCCAAAAAGGGTTGCTAAGAATGCTATTCCAAAGGCTTGTCCTGACAACTCTCCTGTGCAACTCATCCACAACAATACAGGGAAGGGAGGATTAGGAAAATGATATTTGCAATTGATTCTCATATCATTCAAGATTGTCAAATCTTAAACTGAGGGTGACGAGGGGTGGCAAGATCTCAACAGTCTGATTGACAGGGTGTGGAAGCACCAGACTAAATTGCATTTCAATAACTACAAAGTAATGTACATGAGGAGAAATTCAAACTCCATAAACCCTTTGGCATGTCTGGGTTAGACAACTGCACTGACAAAAAGAGATTTATAAATCCCTGGGGATAGTGCACTGAAGACATCAACTCAGTACTTGTCATTCGAAAGAAAAGAGAAGAAAAGAGAAAAAAAGAAAAGAGAAGAAGAGAGAAGAAAAGAGAAGAAAAGAGAAGAAAAGAGAAGAAAAGAGAAGAAAAGAGAAGAAAAGAGAAGAAAAGAGAAGAAAAGAGAAGAAAAGAGAAGAAAAGAGAAGAAAAGAGAGAAGAGAGAAAAGAAAAAGAAAATCCCATAATATTAGAGATTGTTAGAAAATGAACAGAGAACAGAATTTACAAACCAGAGACACATCTTTGTGAACAACCCCATGTGTAACATCTCATGGGAGCAGATCCACATAGATTTTTATGCATTTTGCTAGTGGTAATTTTTTAGCATTTAGTGGTGGTAATTTTTTTGCATTTAGAGCATCACAAAACTGCAATTCTGATTTGAGGGAAAGCAACCCTTTGCAAAACAGGGGAATCTCTGTTGATGTGAAGACAGCACAAAGTCTTTGGGAGGACCAGATTTGCTTGCCATGACTTGCAGCAAGTCCCATGGACTTCAGCAAATCCAGGATTTCACTCTCACATATGGCCAAATCTTTAAATAAAACCAAACCATCCCACAAACAATTACAGGATTTTCCATGTACAAAAAAAAAAAAAATCAACCTCAGCAGCACTGATAATCTTTGTTAGAACAATGAATTTTCAGTTGGAGCTGACAGAAATCTCACAGTGTAAGATCAGAATCATAACCACCTTTTTATAGGTACAAAATTATGTCATTAAGAGCATTGAAAACAGAGCTGCTTCAGAAAGGATTAATGCTTCACATCCACCATTAAAAAGCTTTCACTGCTGAGGGTCAGGTTAGCCACAAAATGCTATTATCAATATTTCCAATGTAGCTCTGCCCATCTGCAGTATCTGGCACAGATTTTAAAAGACAGTAGACTAAAGTTTTCCAGGGAGCAGCCATCACTCCTGTACTCACTCTGGAGTGACTACTGGAAGCCAAAAGCATTTAAGCAAAGTTAGATAAAATCAGCAGCGCCCAATGTGGGTTCTTTCTGGTTTCCTGCAAGTAAACAGACATGTTTACAAGGGGCTGTACATTCACATCAATCATAAGGTGACTTTGTTTACAGTAGAGGAATTTCCTGCAGGCTTTTGCTGTCCTGGTTTCTTTCTCTTTGTATTTACTTTTGTTCAAATGCAATTTTAAAAAAAGCCATAGGTACTCCAGCTCAATTCAAAATGTGACACACTGAAATCTGAAGCAGGCTATAATTCATGCCCAGATTTAGTTGTTCTTTTTCTTGTTTGTTTGTTTAAGCTAACACACACCTCTTCATTAAAAAGCCACTTTTCTCTAGCCATCCAATTCATCTACACCTGGCAAGAAAGCAGCTTTCATTTGTCTCCCCATAAAGAACTGCTTTCATGAAGCTCACAAAACACCAGAAGCCCACCTAACACAGGGACTGGGTTTTTACTGCAAGAATTTGAGAGACAGATATCTCAGAGGAATTAAAGTAAAAATGTTATTGCATGCAGCTGAAAGACTGGCATTAATATCAGCTGAGTGGTTGGGATTAAGGAGTTCTGCTCTATGAATAAGACTGAAGCATTTCTCCACTCCTCAACTGAATAAAAATTTAGTCCAGTAGAGATATAATTTGAAGAACCACTGCCAAATTTGACTGCAAAATTCAGAATTTGGAAAGAGAATTATTTCAATAGCAAGTTCCTAATTTTCTATGAAAGAAGTCCCAGGACCTCTAAAGAGAGAATATTTGTACTGGAGCTTCTTATCTGTACTCACCCAGAAATGGATACAGCCAAAATCTGAATAAAAGGAGTTGCATGGTCATTTCTGGATGACACAGAACCAACATGCTGCAGTGAGCCACACAGCAGGAAGAAAGCTACAATTTTCTTGTCTTCGCTTTTCTTCTCTGTTCTCTCCCCAAGCCCCCAGCCCCGGAGAAGCAGCCCTGCAGCTTCTCATGCATGGAGATGAGTGGGGCACACAGCAACAAGAAGCTACACACGTCTTGTCTGCAGTGAGTTTATGCAGACTGGTAACCACCTGCAAGTTCTGTGCCATCCCTCTGGGCTAATACCTTGGGTTTTCTGGGATTCATGTATTCTTTGATAAGAATTAATGAACCAAAACCTCAGGCATATTTAAGCTACTGGGTACAGATAGGAGAAAGCCACAACAGTCAGGCATACATCTCATCCACCATGATGGCACATATCTTAGAGCTGCTCCATCAGCCCCTGAAGTGATGTGCTCACTCCAGCCTTCACTGCCCAAGCTGATTGCTCCCTGTTCTGCTCTAGGATGTAACCATCATTAGATCACTTTTGCTTATTACCCCTGAGTGCAAGTGAGCATTAACAGGTCAAACAGAGGAAGTGCCAGGAATAAATTATCCTTTAACATACGTGATTTAGGAGGGAAAACCTGTATAACCTACAAAGGCTACAAAAGACATAAGAGCAAGAATAGGAAGTACAGAGCCAGAATTTTTCCAAGAGGAAAATAGGTAATTATTTCCTAGTAGCAGAAGAGAGAAGTACCATCCCTACTTAACTTCCAAATAAGAGAGGCTCAGCCGCAGAAACGTGAGTAATACTGGAAAGAAATTGCTAATACTTGAGCCATGATTCACTATGAAAATCAGCCTAGTACAGGCTCTCTTTGTTAACATCTGTTAGCAAGGATGTCAGCTAATCAATACATTTTTATTGCCAGATACCTACAGGCATGGAAGAGACACTATTTCTGACATTATTTTTAGTGTTCTTCTTACAACTCATATTCCTAGAAGCAGTTTTCCTTCACCTTGTGTGGCATCATTACTCATCCTCATCGATGCTTATCTAGCTCCATAAATCTGCAAATGCCCATCCAGAAAGCTGCATCCCTCTGGACAGTCTACCAGGTTTACATAGAGAACCCTCTCCTCCCCTATCACTTCATCCTGCCAGACTGGCACGCACAGCAGGGTAGGGATTTGGCACTTCATGGTGACAAGAACCCCCAGAGTTGACTCGCACTGTCCCCACAGAGCAGTTTCCCTCCTGTAGGCAATGAGAGGGAACAGCTGGGACTTGGCAATACACAACAAACAGATCTCCCCAATCCTGTAATCCAATTTACAAAGAAGCACCTCGTACCACATTTGTGCAGTGCAGGTGAATAGAGCCATAAGCCATATCTGTTAGCAGCCCTTGCTGCAACCAGAGACTCCTACAGAGCTATTTGGCACATTGGAGAATACGTGTTAGCAAGCCTGGAACTGCCTCCTGGAAACTTCCCAGCCTCTCTTCTTGCTTCTGCAGACAAACATCTCTTCTCCTTTCCCAGGTATCTGTGTGGTTTTATCTCCCATACACTGGCAAAGTCCTGGGTTCTTTGTGCTTTTGAGGAATCCCAGCTGCTCACACAGAGGGCAGAGATTAACCAGCAAGTGGTGCTAAGCCCCAGGTGCTTTTGTGCACCTCATGCACTGCTTCCCGGGATGTCTAGTACTGAGAACAGGGCTTAGAACCTCCTGAGGAGCCTTGTAATCTCCTGTCCCTGACCTCTTGCCTTTTAGCAAGTCACTCATCTCTCAGGATCCCATCCTGCACCTTAGCTATTGAACACACTTGAGGGACAAGCTCCAAGCTGATGTCTCAGCTCTGCTTTTCAGATTTCCTTCGAGATTACAGCCAAGCCACAGTTTTTGTGAACCTGTGCTGCAACTCTACCTTCTGCATGGCAAAGGGTGCACTGTCATTACACCACAGAGGGAGCAGGGGGAGGTAGTCCCAAGCTTTTTTCAAAGATGCCCATCTCCAGTGTGTAAGCTACAGAGGGCAAGGTCCATCTCTTCCCACGTGCTGCTAAAAAGCACCACCATGCCACGTTACTTTGTGTTAATGCACGACACTTAATAAATAATAATTATTGGTGTATGGACAAGGTTGAATCCAAACCTGTGAAACATACTTAACAGAGAAAGTACCAAGTACACAGGACATGGCAACTCCAGGTAACTGTCTGAAGGGAATAAAGGTAAAATTAATCTGCTTTCTTTTCCAATCAACTGAATAAGGCAATATCAATTAAAGGAGGGGACACAGCCAACACTACCATGCATGCTTTGGGAAACACATCAATATCAACAGTATCTTGGAATAACATATTTAAGATAATTAATTTAATTCTTAATACTGCCTTGCCTCAGGATCAGTTTCTATTTGTCCCAAGACATGTTGAAACAATAAAGAACATTTTCGCACCAAGCCCCTGCAAAAAATTTTCTCTTAAGGCTTTAAAAATTGGCAAAAAGCCTTCTACAACAAAAATGGAAATCCTTCTTGTCGCATAACCATCACACTGCCTCAAAAAGTTCATATGGCTATTGGTAACTTAGAAAAACATACATCTTTAAAATGAGATCCTTTTCTGGTACAGGCAAGCAAACACTCTCCCTTTAGCTTAAGAAAGGGACAACACTGAGCAAAACTTCCAAGAGTATCTGCTCAGAGCGAAGAGCAAACAGATGATTTCTTTTTGTACACTACAGGTTGATGAAGCATGTGCTGTACTTGACAGGTAGGTTTACATTTGTTTAGCTGCAGGACAGTGAGATTCTGGGGTTTCTAGGTGCTAATCCAACCCAAGAGGTCATTAGGTAGTTCAAAGGTTTAGAAATAACCAGGACAAACTAAAGTGAGCTGATCAAAATGGAGATGCTGCTCAAATGAAGGAGCTACTTTGAATCATGTCTGGCTGCAGCTTTAAATTCTTTGAAGGAAAATGGCTGAAGAGGCTTATTTTTTCTGTGAACCTCTTTAGAGCAATACCCACCACACAGAAGGAAAAGACACTCCCATGTGTTCTTATAGGAAATACTAGGTGGTAACCTGACATTCATCACATTTCAGAAGGAAAAATGTGAGTTCCAACAAGATCTTTTCTTAATTGCTGTTCTACTGTGGAGAGGAACATAATGGCTTTTAGCCATATATAGGGGCATTATGGGGTACAGCATAGGATAAAAGTACTTGCAACAGATCTCTTTGCTAGTGTCTGGCACAGCTAGCTCAGAGCCAGCCAGCAGTGGGAACAAAAGGAAAGTGACTTTTTCAATTTCAAAAGAAAATTTCACATATTAAAAAAAAAAAAAAAAAAAAAAAAAAAAAAAGAGACCCTGAATTTATTACCATCCTGAGGCCTCATTGGGACAGAGTGGGTTCACTGTAGGAAAAGAAAAAGAAGCAGAGTGAAACATCTCCTTTTGCATCACGTACTCAAGACCCACACATAAACCACAGGAAAAGCACCTGCCTGGTTTGCAGGTGCGAAGAGGAGGTAGCTAATCTATCCTGCAGACATGTACAACGTACACTAGGGATTGGGATAATGGAAATATTATTTTGAACCAAAAACAGAGCAGTCAAAGGGAAATGACTTCCTCATCTTTGCGTGCCATGTGAGGATAAACAAAGTATCTTCCTCCCTCCCCTCAGAAGTAACCTGGTGAGCTTCAGTTACTTATTTCATCAGAACAGGCACAACCTGAACCAAGACAAGAAATGACCTACAGCTGGGATTGTTTTTCATGTTTACAGCACAGTGGAAAGCAGTAGATACCCAAGTGCTTTAAGTGCCTTTAAGAAAAGGGCTTCTGTAACTTTAAAAGCAGAAGAATCCTCAGCATTCTGGTCTCCTTGACATAGTTCATGGTGAATATTTTCTAGCAAATATTGCATGCCTGAAATTTCCTTACTCAGGCTGTATGCATGCTCACACCTGACAGCAGTTCTGCTGTATTTGCTGCTAAAGAGATTGCTTGGCAAACATAAGATTCAGCAGCAAACTCAGCTATTATTCTGTTCTAAGGAATCTAATCAATTCATGTGTTCTTACTTAAACTAATGTAAAAGTCATCCAAGTGTTCTTCCTTTCTCCACCCTGCTACTGATTAAAGATTATGACAAGGCTTCACTACCTCCCCATCTAGTAAAACCATTTGTCTAATGCACTGGTGCATGTGGTACAACCAGTTGTGCCATCCAAGGGCATCAACTCAGGGAAGAGTTTCAGCATATAATTGAGGCCCTCTGATGACAATGCTGAAGTTCAGCACATGCCCAAGCTCACTGCTGAGCTGGCTGTAGCAGTGAATCAAGATTTTTAGCTGTCAGGCTTTGAATGAGGATCTTGACCCTCTGCACAAAGTATCAAGAGAGTGAGGAAAGTACCAGTGGCCTGCTTGCCAGGGACCAGACCTACGATCCCTGAGCTTAGAAGCAAGACTGAAAGTGGAGTGAAAAATAAAAAGTTCTGGGCTCTTCTTTCACATCCATGTTGTCCTGCTGCCAGGTAGGAAAGCTGACATGGCACAAAGGTGCAGTGAAGTGCAACTTGGAGGCAGTGTTGGGCTCCTGATGGGAAGTGGTTACCCCAGCACAAGAGTGTCATTGCTGTGTTGTGCTGCCACTCCTGGGGTCACCCCCAGAGCTGCAAATCACCTGCAAATACATACACACCCCAGGGGCAAACAGAACCAGAAAGTGGATCCCTGCTAGAAAGCAAAAAATCTCCTGTTTCAGCTTCACCTTCAGAATGGAAAGCTTGCAAATGTTCAGAGCTCAGCCTGGTCTCAGGTAAACCAGGTCACTTAAACACCAAATCTCCTGATCTGATCACATCTGTTGAAGCTTGAAAGCAGTAGAGAGAAGGGGAACATGTAGAGCTATGCAAAGCCTCCATTTGCAATGCTGCTAGCATACAGTTATCTTGAATATGTCTCAAGCAGGAGAAAATCTATTTAAGTGCTCTCTTGTGTCTGCCCTGCCCAGGAAATAGTAAAAAATAGCACAATTTCTCTATAAAATCCAGACTAACATGCCTTTTGCTTTAAGGAAATGGACTCTGCTGTGCAAATGCTGGTTTGTAACTGCAATTGGTCAGGTCAGCTAAAAGCTGAGGAGAGGGGGAATGATGCAAGAACTACTTGGTAAAGTCTTGTGCCCTTTATGCTGTGGGTAGCCACAATGCCTGCAGGCCGGGGGCTCATGTCTCCCCTCCCTAGGCATCTCAAGAAATGTGTTTTGGGTTTTTTTTTTTAACAACCCTAGGTTAATAAATTAACAAACCTTTCCTCCATTCATAATCTCTCCAAATTGGGAGTGAGACAAGGGAAGAACTCTGAGTCTGGATGATTATATAAGTATTACACGATCAGTGTTATACAACAGAACCGAGTGAAGAACTAGATAAAGCTAATAATAAACTAATACTTAATAACTAATCTTTCATTCCCTGAGCAACAACCTGTCATCTGCCAGCAATGTCAGTCTCAAATGTTATATATATACAAACCCCTTCACAGTGTTAGATTTTTGTTTCTCCACTTAACCATTATGTTCAAACACAGTTGTCCTTGATACTATCTTGTCCCAAATGAAAACACAATTTTAAAGTACAAGTCATGAATACCCTGATGGATATAATGATTCTCACCAGCATTTGGCATTACTGCCAAGGTCATTTTTTCACTAGCTTGTAAGGGATCCTTAGTGACTTGTAAGTGCAAGTCTATTACAAACCTGTAAGTTGTAAATGAGCTGACAGCACATACCGTCTCCAACCTTTTAGGGTAAGTGTGAAGATGCCTCTTAGATCAGATCCTCAAGATAGCCTGAGGATACTGAGGCATTCAGGTTTGAAATTCATGCCAAAAAAACCCCAAATAAAAATGCTGTGGAAAAAAATCCAGTCTCAGGTGTCTAGTTGGGAAATGATAGTGCCAAAATAATTTTGCTTCTTTTGCTGCAAACACAGCTTTTAGAAATCAGAGGCTTGTTAAAGGGGTGCATGTGGGACTCTTAATAGAAGCACTCTTAATTATCAAACAGTAGAGAATTGGCAAATGCTTCATGTAAGATGAACCCGAGAGCATACCTTTTTGTTGGGAGTAACATGATAAAGTGGCCTTAAGGAGCACATTTCCCGTAAGTATCCTGGATTGTGCCTTCATACTCTAGTGCATGGTTATTGCATGAGCAGTGTTGTATGTGCAGCTCTACCCATCTGGGTGCAAAATCTGCTGGCTATATTTGGAGGCAGAGTAGAAAGCCAGTTGGCAACTCCCCTCCTTTCCCTCACAAAATACCCCTTTATAGGCCAGCACTCACCAAGTACTAGACCATGCCTTTAACCAGTCACTCATCTTGACTCAAGTGTTTGTAAGGATACCCATTAGTCCATTTTCCTGTGTTTCACACCTCCAGCATTTGAGCTCCCATTAAATGGAACCAAGGAGACATTCAAACATTACAGATCATCTCAGGATACTTTATATTTAGCAATCAACCTCAGGCTACAACAGTTCTTCAGATTCCTAGCTTCTGTCAGACCCAAGTATATAATGTATCCCCCCACCAATCACTTCAGGTACAAATTAATATTCCATAGTTCCCAAAAGCCACAAAGAAGGAGGCTTCCATTGAGCCAAACCATAAATGCCTGGAAACAGAAGACATTGCACTAATTAAATTTAAAATCAAATCAAAGAATTGGTCTGGCCACTGGAAAGCTGCTTGTACAAATAATTTATAGTTAGTTTGCCTTTGTTTTACAAAATACTCTTCTCACACTCTGGCTTAGGGGGTACCCTACTGTATTCTAACATGAGCTGGCAAAAGATAAACATGAGCTGCCTACAGGATAAATCTAGAGAGGAGCACCCTCCCTAGTGCAATACTCCACTGCATCTGTTCTGTTCATATGAACAACTGCTGCAATCCAGTATTTCTGTTCCAGCATATTTATGTGTTTCATACATCAGTGGTAAGCAATGAGGCAAAGCAGTCCCAACGCTGCAAAGACCTCACCAGCTGAAATTGTGCATGTGTGGGACGATCAGCTGCCAGTCTGAATCCACATGGATTTTGTTACCTGCTGCCCCTGTGCAACACAGTAATCAATATTAAGGGATTACACTCTAAGAACATGAGTGGGGTTCAGTTTTCTCTAAGTGACCCAACCACATGCTCAACGTGTTTGCATGAGGAGATCAAGTGAAAGATCCATTAGACAATAAAGCAGCACAAGCCCACGTTCCTGTGGGCTGAAATCAAGGGCACATTTTCAAGCTCTGAGTTGGCCAAAGAAATCTGATGCCATCTGAAACAGCTCTCAGTCAGTGTGTTCTGGCTGGTTAGAAAATTCTCATCCTGCTTTGTATCTTGCTGGGACTTTGCAGTGTCTCAATAATAAAAAAGCCAAGTAGCATCCCAGAAAGAGAAACTGAAGTGCCACAGCATATTTGCTTTATGAAATCCTTCATGTATGTGCCCCTAATAGGCTTTTTTTTCATGGAAACTAAGCATATTCATAGGGAGAAACACAGCAAAATCAGTGTCTGCAGAAGTTGGTATGTTCCTTACTTGTTGTAACCTGAAGCCATTGCCTTCTTTTCTTCTTTTTTCTCAATCTCCCCCCCCCTTTTTTAATTTTTTTTTTTAATTACTGGTACATATTTGAGACTTGAGCCAAAATGATATGGGAATGAATCCTCCTGTGGCTTTGCTGATTCTTTGAATAGCTCCTTTGACAGCAATAAACACACGTGCTGATAGCAGAGTATAAGGCAAATTTGAATCAGGCTGTAAAACAGCAAAATCAAATAACTGCTGGAAAAAAAATACCTAATATAAGTACATGTGGTGGTCTACTACTGCAGCGTAGCACCAGGTGCTCTGATAACTCCTTCAAAGTGTTTTAAAAAGACTCATGAGCTAAATACTGCAGCATCCCTTGGAAGCAGGGGTGGATCCTTCACTCTGCAGCCTGGTACAGGAGGTGGCTGCTCCCACCCCTGGGGGACTGCGGACACTGATCCCAGCAGGATCACAGGATGCTCACCCAGGGAGCAGAACCAGCACTTGGACTGTACCCACAGCTGGCAGCCTTTTCCCTACTCAGGCACACAGCCTGTCCTTCAAGATGGCAGAAGAAAATAGACAAAGATATGCTGACAGGCTGATATGAGGATAAATACTGTGCTAAATTTCTATAATAGGTGACAGTGAAGGCTTAATAGTTTCTGTATTGAATGCATGAGATTAATGATGCATTTTCCTGTATTAAATATTTAAAGCATAGTAACAGAATCAAATCCAAGATTCAATTTTATGATTTCATCCTCCAGATCATGAGATTATTATTAAGATAGCATAACTTGATAGGTTGTTGTTTTCTTTTAGATTTACCTCCTAATTTCCAGGTTTTGGGCCCTGTTTTCTAGATTATTTTTTCCTATGACAAGGATGGTCAGAAATGGCCTTTGTTTTTAAAGCTGAGACTCTCCCTTAATGACATGCATGGCTCTAGGAAATACACAAAATATCACATAACCTGGCATTCTTACCATGCCTCATGGTCAAAGCAGTTTGCAAAACTCAGTTAATGAATTCTGCAAGCACTGGTTTATTTGCAGGCAGCCAAAAATTATTGCTCTGAGCAAGACTTGGGACCCCAATAAGTTTCATATGGAGGACCAGGCCCTAAACAAGCTCCCTCAGAGTCATTGCAGGACTCATAGCTGGGATTACATCTTTGGGTTTCTCCTGTCCTGAAAGCACACTTCTCTTACTAAAGATATTAGTAGAGTACTCAAACAGAAACTCATCCAACCTAGAGGATATTTACACAGCTTAGATGATTTTTACTTATTTGTGCTACTGACCTACCCTTCTAGACAACCCTGGAATAATAAAGCAGCATAAAACATCAATAAAAACAATGCACAAAAAAGCTTTTTAAATTGAAATACTTTGCACCTCTGTAAGACCTGGAAAGTAGCAAAGCACAAAATGGCAGCTTATGTTTCCACACCTGCCTTTCTTTCCCATCCACCCACACAAAATTTTAACAGGAGTGTTTATTTGGAGAAAGAAAAATTAAGAGCTAATGGATAAGAGTACTTTACACTGGGGATTCAGAGGGCTCTGATATAGGGACAGAGAAGGTCTCATTACACCTGGAGATCCCTTTTTCCTTTCACTGCTAAATCCCAGTCTTGGGCATCCCTTCTAGAAGGCTTTCTGAGGTTGGCAGTGTTTGCACTGCTTTGAAATGCAAGTCTCCTCCGCTTTGTTTGTTTTTGTAATGATTTGAAAGGGAGGAGCAGAAGTCCTTGGCTACTAAATCTGAGCTTTCCCAAAACACAAGCTGCTGCTCTTTGTTTGCTTCTCGTTAATTAGCTGTGTGTCTAATTAGTGACAGGTTCTCTTTGGCTTTCCTGAAACTAAAGCTGCTCCATGTCAGTAGAGGTCCATCAGGGGACTTGTCAGGGCCAGAATGGTTTCCAGCTGCTCAGCTCCCTCCACACAAGCACAGACACTGACATCAGCTTCAGCTGACTGGTGATGGCCCTGCCAATGGAGATACAAGTCAGTTTATCTGCACTGAACCCCTCATTCCAGCCAGGTCCAATCTGTAAAATCCTAATTCACACCACATCCTAATGCACCACAGAAACAGATTCATAGCAATACAGAAGCCAGGGTCTTGGCTTTTCACTCTCTGCTCTAGCCCACTTTCTCTTCTCAGCATTTTGCTCTGACACTTGGGTCCAGATTCACCTCTCAGTTACTGTAGTCCAGTAACACTCATTTCACCCAAGGGTGAAAACTGCTTTTCCGCTGTACAGAGCATCACTCAGCTTTCATGGCACTCACCATAGGATATTGTTATTGCAGTTTGTTTATTTAAACTGAGGTAAGCTTGGCCTGTTACCAGTTTTAAATTCACCTTTTGGGGGGCTCATTGAAAAATCCCTTCAGCTTTACATGCTGGTGTGAGAAAGAGGAAGAACACAGACTTGGACAATCCCAGGGGACCATGGAGACTGTTCCTCCCCCACGCACATGCTTCCTGCTCTTCTCTGCTCACTTCCCCCCTACGGGTTTCCATCAGCAGGTCCCTAAAGAGAGAAGAGTTTATTTAATTCCCTACTGATGTCAGATCCTGTTGGTGCCAGAATGATTGATGGGCAATCCCCATGACTGACAGGAAGATGCACTTTCAATTAGCTGTGTGGGCTGTTTCCATCTCTCTGCCCTCGTTCCCCACAATTCCTCTGGGGTAGTGCCCTCATTGCAGGGCTTCTCTTTGGTCCATCATCCTGTATTCCCTACCCTCTCATGTCAGCAGCACCATTTTAAACAAACATGGCTTATTTTAAGTTGGGTAAAGGTGAACATGGAGCTCTGTCTTGGGCAAAAAACAACCCCAAAACCATCAGCTTTGGGTCACCAGAGAAGACATTTTTCTCAAGAAGACCTCAGGGTTCACAATGTTGGCTTCAAAACCTCTCTGAAATTCAGGGTCTATGGTACCTGGCAGGTATAGGTCCAGGGAGTCACAGAACCAGGAGAAAAAGGATAATCTTATGTGCTTTTGATTCCCATTATGTAATAATCACTCTAAGACTGGCCTACCAACACAAACTGGGATTACTTTGAAGAAACACAATCAAGTATGAAGGAGATAAGAATTAATCCTTTTTTGTTTCTGGTTTCTGCAGAACATGTAAAATCTTAGGTCTTGCTGTCATTCCTGGGTAACAAATTCAGCCTCTAGCACAGCCACTTGTCCAAACAGGATGGCATGAGAACATCTAAAGAGCATTTTCACTGTCCCCCTCTTGGCATTCACCTGAGCTCACCAAATTAAAATACCTAAAACAAAAAGCTTTTGCAACTGTAATAAAAATCAAGTCAACCTTCAGCATTTCAAATTATGATGGTTAAACAGCCTTTAGATTTTCTATGTGGACTTGTATTAAACAGTGATTAAGAAAGTTCACTCAGAGGATGTATTAGTCAATCTATCAAGTTTCTTCCACAGCAAGTGTCTAAAGGACAATCTGCTTTGACAGCATTGTGCCCTGAGAAGTCTATACCTTGTAGAAGGCACTTTCTATAGCAGAATCCAATTCTCACTTAGGAGTGAAACACAATTTTTGCAGAGATAATATGCTAGTGTTTCTTTCCAGTTTGCACTAGAAGTAACGGTTTCCTGGACATACTTTCCTGCACCAAGATTTTCCATAAAGAAACAGTACAATCTAAACATTGACTCCAGCCCAGAAAACTGAAACCACTTTCCTGTGTCAGAGTTTTAGCAATAGCCAGATGTGGATGAACAGCAGGTGCCAACAGAAAACATCAGCTCTGAGCTCACATGCTCTTCACTGGCCAAATCCAAAGCATGAAGCCAGATCATTATTTAACTTTCCACAGTATAGGCAAACTACTGAGTGACAGCTGTGTGGAGATGAAAGAAATCAGGGCAGTAATGAAGAACTCTACCATTCCAGGACAATCAACTCAAGAAATAAAAATAGCAAACTAAGAATTGAAGAGATATATAGACAGATTTTGCTGGTGATGTACTGAAGATATGAATACAGAAGACCTGCTCTCCTGATCAAACAAAGCTGTTCTGAAGAATTTATATGAAATTAAATCATAGCTAGAAAAATTAACCTTAACCTAAATCACCTGTGATTAGTTCTTCGCCTCATTCTCCATCCACAAGCATATCCTGGTTTGATCCACATCCAGTAGATCTGTACAGACCACATTATGAAGTTCACTACTCCTAACCCACTGGCTCTACATATTTCCATAAGCACTGTTGTCTTCTGGAATTTACAGAAGCAACTTTAATTTGATTTTGGGAAAGCACATCTAGAGATGCCCAGCATTTACATATAACCAATGAATTAGAGATAAATATTTCTGTATGCTGGTACAAAGATTCCTTACTTACACAAATTAAATAACATGCCAGTATCAATAGTCATTAAATACAGTTACAACTTTGCTTTTTATTTCCAGCATTGACCCAAACCTTCCTTGTTTTAGTCAGCCAAAATAACTCAAAGTCAGTTACATTACATTTGTAGTGTTTGAGGAAGAACACTCCAGAAGACTGGAAAGAAATAGAGTCTAATAGAGATGCTTTCCCACGTTTCCTTATGGAAAAAGAACCCTCCAAAGAATTGCTTTGCTCCAGCCTTTCAGACTCTGTTGCTTTTTCTAGTTCAAGCTAGAAAATGCCACAGTTCATATAAATGAATGAAAAAGAAACACCTGACAGATTTGGTTTGGGATTTAGGTGACATATGAGCAGATGTGAGATTTTCCTGTATGACTCATTGCTCATCCTTGATCAACTGCAATTAGGAAAGCAACAGATTGAATTAAAATGGGACAGAACACCACAAAGAAACAAAATCTAAGAGAAAGCCTGAGCCCAACTTCAATTACAGCCCATGAACCTGGAATAGGTCTGCTGAAATCAGTACCATTCATCCAGACTTACATACACAAAAAAAAAAAAAAAAAAAAAAAGAGAGAAGGAAGTAGTTCTGACCATAACTCAGGAGGCATGCAACACCATCACCAGTTCCACCACAGCTGGTGTACCAGAACATATGCTTTTCTGACAGGGAGGTGCTATAAACAACTGAAGCCTGACAGTCAGAACTGGTTTGGACTCTGAAGGTTGGACTGCTTCATTTGGGTCACACACAGATGGCAAAGTTGCCTACACACACTGCCTGCCGAGCAGTTTGAAATGAAAAGGGACTCTGGCTTCACTCTCCATTATTTATCTGTTGGGAAAATAACTTGCAAGAAAAAAAGAAAATACATTTCTTCTTAGCTTTCTTTGAACTTCCCCTGCAATTAATTACATGGGTTTTAGATCTGGTGCAAAGGAGACAAGGAAAAAGGGAAATAGGGCTGTCTTTGCAGAAGCAGCTTAAACATGTGCACTGTGGAACCAGATCCAACATTAAAAGTGGGAATTCCAGACGGAGGGTTCAGCTGGGAGGTGTTTCTATCCAAATGTTACACAAATTTGCCCCAGAGCAGGGCATCCCTTCCTCCTTGCTGGCTCACCGGTGGGAGCAGCAGAGCAAGTGCATCCCAACAACTCTCTTCAGGCTACTGGTGCCCTCTGCCGACCAGCGGGAGGAGATTAGCCTGGAGGTCGCAGCAAGAGGGAGAAAGAGCGCAGGGCTGCCAGCCTGTGTCAGAGAGCCTCAAACAAGATGTACCGACCATCCCTTCACGTAGGAAACTCCCTCCCTCTCCCCAGGCTGACTGAGTACCGCACACAGCCGCATAGCTGCAAAGGGAAATATGTGGTTGCTGTAAAATTATGTATGTAGGATGGCTGCTAGTGCCATTCTGAATCTCAGCATCCCTGTCACTCCCAGTCCCTCTCCAGTCAGCAAGAGCAGGGCTGAACTGAAGGTATGTTAAAAATAACCAGTATCTGTGGGTTTGTCTTCAATTAGTGGCCCCCTCAGCACGTACTGAAATATATCAGCACCTAGATTCCTGCCCATCAATGAAACAGGGCAAAAGCAGCACAGCCCAGGAACACTATTTGCTCAAAGTGAAAGAAGTCATTATCCAACTGGGGCCAAACGAGTGCCCTGGAAGTTCAAGCAATGTCCAGAGAACAATGAAAATAAGCTATACTGCAGCCACTCAGGTGGCATCAGATAAAGGGGCTGATGGCTTAAAGAAAAGGGATCATTTCACAGGAATAAAGGGTAAATAGTTCGTTTTATTTCCTGGTGAATCAGAAACATGGATTCCTGCTGAAGAGGTCCTGTGAGCTGACTGCAGGCTGAGCATTTGGGAGGTTCCATTCTGCAGGGACAAATTGGGCTCTGGTTTGGCTGCCTGTGGACTCAGGTTTTCACTGCAGGTCAGGTGAAGTAGCAGAAGCTGCCTGGGGACTGCTGCCAGGACTGGCAGGGAAGCTTCCCCCACTAGGCTGATGGAGGAGATGAAGAGGGAGGAAGAGGGGTTCTTTGATAAAGATGTGCCAGCCTTTGAACTCTGGACCTTTCCTCTGGTGTAGAAAAAGGACCACTGCAGCAATGTGCCAAGATAAATACACTCTGCTTGCTCTGGCTGATCTCAACATTTCTTTTCACCATTTAGACAAAACCTAAGTTATGAAATTGGTCTTCATTTCCAGTAATGCCTCTTTCTAAAGGGGCTTCTTCGAAAAGCAGCATAAAGTAGTTTAAAATAAACAAGGTACAACTTTATCATGGAGCTGTAGTGCCAATACAACAACCTAAGGACATGGAGCACTTAGGAGATGTGCCTGCCATCAGGACAGCTTTCCTGAAGCAAAGGGGATTTGATCCACAGAGCTCAGTACCAAGTTTGTGCAAGACAAAGAGAATAATCCCCAAACTATACTTCTGAGGCTCGGAAATGAGATCACACATCCTACAGACGGAAAAGCTTACCGAGATTGTACTCAGATTTTAAGAAGGATTCATGCATCCAAAACTTTTCTGCTTTTCCTGGCTGTATCAGTTTATCTGAAAGAGGATATTGCTTCTCCCTGAAAACCCAGCCTTCCCTGCCAAGTTTTAGAATAGCATTATGTGGAAGGAGAGATGTAGGCTTGGTGATCCTTTTAAGCAACACTGGGTTGCAAGGACGTGGGATATTCATCGTTCAACAAGCTCACCTTGTTTTGACTTCCATACCTGCTCCATGCTGCTCAGTTCATTGGAATTCACTGAACCAGCCCAAGGAGTGACTGTGTGCTAGGAATGAAGACATGGTACCTGCTCAGGGAAGGAAATCTTGCTGTTCCTTTGACAGCATCTTTACTCTCCTTGCCCTCTCTGGCACAAACTAGGTTAAAATGGCCTTCCCAGAGCAAGGAAGGGTCTCCTGGTGAAAGGCATAGTGGCTGCACATTACTGTTTATGGTACACATATGCTGTAAATATCTGAAAGGAAAGAAAGTGCTGTATGTATTTGTGGCAGAGCCAGCCAAGCAAGAAAAATTGTTGTAACTTTGCCTCTGGTCTTTCAGGGTTTTTTACAGGCCAGGAACACTGCTCTCTTAGCACAGCTTCAGTGGGGACAACACACAAATTTCAGGCCACACCATCTCAGAAGAACAAGAGATGCTGGCATCCTTCAGCTCCAGCTTGTCCCCATACCAAACAACTAAGGAGCAGGCTCAGAGCACCTGCACTAGGGGTTGTACAAAAGCCCACAGCCACAACTCTCTCACACAGAAAAAGGTGTTGATCCACCTCTCTCCAGCTTACAAAAGGGTTAGCCTTTGGCCACCCACAATTATATTACTTCCTCTTTCTTTTTTAGGGTGGCATTGGGCTGAAGAAGCCCTTTCCCAGGCCTATCTTGGAGCCAGCTGACCAGTGTGAAAGTCCTGCTTCCTTGCCTGCCTCAGTGCACACACTCTGCATGTATATGTGCACCATTCACTGCATCCCAAATTTTAGGTGCCAAAGAGGAGAGCTGGCTATGGCATCTGCTCTGCAGGCCCAGGAGATGTGCACTGAAAAGCAACTGCTTTCAGGCTATGGGAACAACCCTTTCAGGCCTCCATTAGGGCAGGCGATGACAGTTGCACTTATACAGGTGACTAGGTTTCACCCACAAGAGACAAGCAGGAGGATGCTTTAATGAAGGGCACACCAAGAAAAAGCACCTTCTCTTGGTTAACCTCTGCCCCCCTGGTCCTTGCCACCCACAGTGAGCTAACAATGTTCCCCGAGCCAGAACAACCAGTTCTGGTGGCAAGGGCTTGGTTTGCTGTCACAGAGCAAGAGCCAGAGCTTGCAACAAGCTGTGCTGTATAGAAGCACATCTCCTGCGTATTTTCCCTTTGGTGGCACCACAACACCTCCCCTTCCCAGGTGCCCTCTCCTGGGCTAGACCTCAATTAACTCACAGCCTCAGGCTATAAATCAAGTCAATAAAAGGGGCTGTAAAATAAACACGAACAGGTCTTCCCCCTTCCATTCAAATGTACTGAAGTGGCAAAACCTTTTTCCAAGTGGAGCTTAGATACCCTTTGCTTCACTGGCCTCACAAGAGGGAATCTACTGTGCTCAGATATTAATACAGATGACCTGGTCACTGGGATGCAGGTAGCACTAAGAAGTGCCCCGTGGCTTGGAGGTCAGCTTCAGGTCACTTCTCCAGAGTTTTCATGGGTTGGACAGGTCTAATTTACAGCTCACATGAGCTGGAAAGGAAGATTTCAGAGACGGAGGTTAAATAAGCAATGTTGGTTTTTATTGTAAGGCCTGGCCTACCAGCACATAGAGGCACACATTTCAGCCAGCAGACCTATCTGACACCTTAAATACGGAAGAAAAGTAGATCTTCAGCCTCTGAGCCAAAATCTGCTCAAAGGGATGCCCATGGGGTCAGCAAAATTGGCTGTGTGTCACTATCAACACAAAGGAGTAAATTTTGCTGTCAGTGGAGCAGCCATGAGAACTGTGACCTTTCCTAAAAAATCTTTAAAAAAAAGAGAACGAGGGTCTATAAGCTATTGTTATTTGTAGTGTTCCAGAGCCTAAAGCTTGCAGATGAAAATAGGGCCATTGCATGCCAGGTGCTGTAAACCAAAGTGAGAGAAATGCCCTGCTCTGAAGTAGTAAAATCCCTGTTGGCAAGAGGGGAAAGATGATAAAGCAAGAAGAGCAGAGCTTCAGCTCGGTTCTCCTGACCCACCCATAGCTCTGTATTTGCTCAGTGGGCAATGGAGCTGGATAATCCCTCCAAAGACTGTCAGGAACAGTCTTTCAAAGTAAGATGACACAACTTACAGAAAGTTCTGCTTCCACCACCTGAAAAGTTCAACCACCTCTCTACACTGCCCAGCAGCCTCACTCACCTAGTCTACAGAAAAGAAACCAGATTTTAAGGACCTTCCAGCCCTAGCTGTTCTGTTATTTACTATCCCAAATTACTGCCAGTTCTCTCCACACTCCAGAGCTTACATAAAACTTATATTTCAAGGTTCCATATGGCTCTGAGTTCTATGAAACTATTATTTACCTTTCCAGGGCAATAACACCAACGTATTGGTAACTTCCCAAATCTTTGTACTACCACGCCCTTTGGAAATATTCCATTCCCCTTGTAGCTCATAATCCAGCCCCCAGGATCATCTAGCTCATAAGACTGCCAGGAGCTGAATCCTCAACATATTATCATGAAGGAATGGATGAAGCATCTACAGCCCATCTTCATTAGGACAGGGTCCAAAGCTTGTTCAGAAGAACCGAGCTGCTCCTTGCACTGGGGGGTGAGCACTTGTGCACACATCCGTAGTGGAACGAGAAGAGTTAAAATCCTTTTGCCTGTCCTTTTGAGGCCACTTGTTCTGTGTTGATTGTAGGTTTGCAAATAAGTGCTCATTCAGAGAAGCAGGTGAGACACCTTTAGAGTCATGAGATGGACCAGAAGATATAGGAAAAAAAGAATTCAAGAGAGGAGGAAAAAAGCTGAAATCTTCCTTCAAGCCTTTGTGAGTCCTCTGTAAATGGGGAGCTACGACAATGCTCCTGTAGTTTGTCCAGTTAATTATAGAACAATACGAGGACCAGGGCTGTGATGGATTGGTGATTTACAAGATAGGGGCGTGAGAGGCAGAGAATGGTAATTACAAGAGGGCTTCCACACTGCCTATACAACTCACTGTTTGACTGACAAAAAGAATCCCTCCTATCTGCCTTCCCCTCACTGATAAGAGCCAAATGCCACACAGGCCTGTAAACAGCACAGTTTGGCTTCACTCAATCTCAAGAGGATGCCCGTTGTCCTTCCCCCCACCCCAGTCCTGAAGAGGCACCCAAAGAGAAGGTGCAGCACTGGCAACTGCTCACCTTTGCTGCAGGGAGTGGATGGCCAGTGCAGAGATAAGAATCACTGAAGCAAGGCCACAGGCAAGGGGACAATGGTGAGGCTTGGACCACAAAGCCATCCATCACATGGCAAACAAAGCTGTTGCCAGCAGGGACGGCTGCATCCTCCAGGCATGTCAGCTGTCAAGTGAGTTGGATGATAGGCCAGTCAAGGACTGAGAGGCCTCTAAGAAGATGCCAAGAAGAGAAGAAAGGATGTGCAGCAACTATTGCAATCTCATACCATGCCAGGATAGCCCACACTGCTTCACAGATTCCTTCCAGGTGGAGAAAGCACAAACCTCTTGGTAATCAGGGTTAGTCTTCCTTAACTGAAAAATTTCTTCAGTAGTTGAGGATCCAGTACTCTTTCTTGGCACAAAGGAATATTGCAACTGCACAAAATAAAGCTTTTTACATATTCTCATAAAAAAAATCCAGGCTCAAAATATTCAGGCTTTTTTTTTTATTCCTTTCTCAATGGCATAAAGCTTTCCCTTGTTAGTGTTGTAACCCTGAGCACACACACAAGAAACCCCACCCATGTTACAGCCCAGAGTGTATATTCCAGCTCTGTGACTGGCAGCAAAGCTATACAAGATTTGCACCAATTATTCCAATACAAAATGGAGGAGCATTGCAGGGCACTACCTGCTCTACTGAAGAGGTGCAAGGAAGGAAACTCTACTGTGGTACACGTCAGTCTCCCTTCTCTTCCACACTTCATGCACATCCAACACCATTACTTAAGGCTTGCCTCAGGAATAGCTTTTCTGATGAGCCCCTTCAACAGTGAATACTCTTATTTCAGACTAACATAGTAGCTTAGTTTGACTTCCTGATCCACTGGAGCCTAATTGCCCTGTGCAAACAAGCCCTCACACGAGTAGGTTCTTATATATGTAAGTCCACCAAATCAGCCACCTTGAGGGAACAAGCGAATTTTCAGCAGGTCTGGCTTCCACATGAAAATAATACAAGAACAGCCTCTTTGAGTTCAATATTGGCCAGAAAACAGTAATGAAACACATGTTTCTGATCATTTCAGAAGCTCTTAAAGAAGTTTGGTTCAGAGAATGGGCAAGAATTCGAGGGGAAAGAAGGGAAACACGTGTCCTGTTTGAAGTGTAAGGTCTCATTCTTTTACTGAGCCATCTTAGCCACTCTTAACTCATGCACATGAAGTGTCAGCCCAGGGCAATGTGTAAGAATAGCTCATGATGCATCCAAGACATCCCAAAGCCTGAAAACTGCTGAATTCACCTTTCATCTGAGCTCATTATAAAGAAAGTTTAAAGTGAAGATGAGGATCTCAACTCAGACTTACAAATACTAAGGCTTACATCTTGAATTATAAGCTGTTCTCTCTTCTATCTTTCCACTCATTGCAGCTCCTGGGACTTTCCTTCTCTGTGTCATGTTTGGTGACTTTTTGCTTATTTTTCTGCAGTCAGGAGAGATGCCACAAACCTGGAGCTGGGCCCTTCCACCCATTAATCAAAAGCTACAAGTGCTCTGCAGGGAGACAAAACCTCTGTGTGTTTTCTCTGATATTTCTGGAGCAAGGCATGGAGGGTGGGGGGAGGCTGGGCAAAGGACCCCTAGTTAGATTAACATTTTATTCAGAGACCTATTAATCAAAGTCAGAAGTGGCGTGAAGCGGCACCAAGGGAGAAAAATAGCTGGACAATCAAAGCCCTTTAAAAAGAAAAAAAAACCTCTCAGCTTGTCCTGATTTACTGCAACTCACTCACAGTACTAGATGGGAGAGGGGGGATTTGCAGCCTCTATCCAAACAGGAGTGGACCATACAGGTAAATTCTGGCTTTTTTCACATTAAGCAAACAACTCTCTGTATCCTGCCCCCAGCACTAGTCAAAAAGGTCCCTATCTTTCTTTCTGCAGAGCATAACACGCTTTCATGCAAGTTTATACTTTTTAATTATTATTTTTGGAAGACAGCATGATTAGACTTCTTTTTCTTACAAGGAAAGACAGGCTCAGTTAACGGGAACAGGTCAGGCCAGCGTTCTGCTTGATTAGGGCCTTGTGGAAGGGAGCATTTTGCCTCACAGAGGAGGAGATAAATGGCCTTATACAGCATGATACTAATGGGAGTCAGGCACGTATGTGTTGGGAGACTGAACAACCCAGTGTTTGTTCCCACCAGCACTGTCCATCACAAGACAAGCACAGTGATGCAGGTGGTAAAAGCCTGAAAACACTCAGATGCACTGGGCACAGTGCAAAAGGGATATTTTATATATATATATAAAAATATAATTTTTTTTTCTAGATAAAATCAGTTAGGGAAAAATTCAACACACATCTCTACAATTTGCTCCAAAAACTCAGCCTCTGGAGCCCAGCATGTTTCAGTCACCCCAGTCAATCCTTGACCTCTGTCTCCACAGGCATTTTGGAGAAAGGTATCTCAAGGACCACTGAAACCTCAAGGTACAAAAGGTAATCAGGCCCCATGGCCCAACAGAGTAATGGCATGAAGAACATTATTCTTAAGGGGTTTGACCAGTAGTACCACACAAATTAAACACAGCCCAAGAGAAAAAACTTGTGCTTTCCTCTGAAAGTAAGGCAAACTTTCTGGAAGAAAGAGGACAAGGACTTAACTGGAGAGTAACATTATCACCAGTCATGCCAGGCAGCTTGTATAACAGTTGCCTCATACAAAGACAGCTCTGCTGCGAGGAACAAGAAACTCTGCTCTTTCTCAGAGGAGATAGGGAAAACTTCATGTGTGCATCCTCCACCGAGGAAGAGCTAAGATATCTACAACAGCTTTAGGTTGGTCTTCTCCCATAGCAAATTCAAAGCAGCTGCTGACAGCGGGGAGACTTGAGGAACTCGATCCCATCTCTCTTCCCCAGGCGTCTGCCCCCTCCAGTCCCAAAACACAAGTATACGGAGGACAAAATGGATTTTTCCTGTACAGATACATGAGACGCCAGGCAAAGGGAGGCTTGTGGAATGCACAACCTAATGCATCTAGTTTCCCAGAAAGACTGGCCTGGCCTTAGCAGAAGGTTAATTAACTCTGGCAGCTCAGGGCTGGAAAATGTCCACTTCATGCACTAGTGTGCCTGTCCATGGGTGAAGAGGGGGGCAGGCAAACCATAGGGGCAAAGGTCCATCTGCAGACACATGTGAAAAGCTTGGCTGGGCTTGTGCCTGGGCCCTGTGGGAGGAACACAAGAAAGATCTAGCCAACTGCTAAAGCCAGAACAGGGTCCTGTGGGTGCAAGGGGAGAACAACAAAACCACAAAAGAGCTGGAAAAACACAGCCATGCCAGGCGTAGGTGGAGACACATTATGTTATGGGGCGAGCATGCACTCTGCCCTCCCTTAGCATCACATGTGACTTTGTACCTCAGCCTCCAGGAAAAATGGCTGAAGACACATCCCTCAGTGGTGTTCACAAGTATGGGAGCCAAGTGCATCATTGCAGCACAGCAAAGAGAAATTAAGGTACTCCAAGGCCATGCAGACCTGATGAAAGCAGGATCGGGCTTCTCTTGCACACTGAGAGAGGACACTGACCCATAACTCTGGGCACACTTGAGTGAAATGTGTTTGGGACTGGAGATGTCTGTCCCCACTGCTAGTTCTGGACCTTGCTAGGCTGCAGGATACATTTCATGCCCAACATGATGAAAATTAGAGAGATGTCTCCCCAGTACAGCACCCACACAAAACCTGCCCTTTTTCTTTGTAATTTCTGTAACATCCAGAATTTGAATATTTTGAGAAGACTCATGGCAGCATTTTACCAGTCTTCTGTGAGGTGGCAGCAGCTGCCCACCTAAGCGTGGGTCCTAGAGAAAAACACTGCTCCCAAGACCCTAGTGTCAGTATGTAACACCAGCCCTTCCAGACCCAGACTTACCAAAACCTAAAGAGAACCTGATGATTAATTTAACAAGGAAAAACAGGGAAACACAATCTCTTTTCTGCAGTATGCAAATTATTTAAAGGAAAGCAAGGAAGAGCTACATGAAAGACAGCCAGTTAGGGCTGTGCACCCTTCTCTTATGGTTCCCAGGAACCTGGTGCCAGATGCAGGTGTGTTCAAGCCCAGCTTTACTGCTCATGCGCTCTGCAAGAGCAGACACATCCCAAAACTTTCTCTACTTCAGTTTCTCCATCCTTGCAGATGTAGCAACTGGTGTCCAGCTTGGAAAAGTCCTCTGTGATCTGTTGATGTGCAGTATCTGTGGACATATTTTTATTTCAATATGTTCTACCCACTTCCTAAAACAATAGGTTCATCACAAGATAGGTAAAAGGATTAACAGTGCCCAGAACTATTTTAAAGTGTCTCACCATCCAAAAGGTAACAGACCAAATCCTCTTCACTGCATTAGAATGGAATTAGCAGGAGCTGGGGAACTCACAAATCTGCTTGGGGAAACCTCTGTGTAGCAAAAGGAGGGTGAGACATTAACAGAGAATTCCTGTGATTCCTTGGCTTGCTACTCAAGATAAGTATCATAGCCTTAAACATCTGAGGGAAATATTAAACCTAAACAGAGTAGAGTAAGGTTTAAAATTAATTGTTTCCAAATAATAGGGAAGGAAAAGAGAAGGAGTAGAGAGGAATAGAGGCCAGGAGTCATTGGACAAGCCAAGGAAAACATTTTGAGAACACCATGCCACTTAGTGCAGTCAAACATATTTCAAAAGCAAAGAAATAGTTTTTCAGAATTGATTGCATAGCCAAGCTGTGGGCAGGAGGTATATCCTTGCCCCTGCTTTGAACCACAGATACGTCCTCTACTGCCCAGCATATTTCACTCACAAATCTCAAAGCACTTACAGATGTTCAAACTCAGCATACTTCCGAGATTAACTTTCTAGATTAAATTTCTTGATAACTTTACTCAATAAAATAGACTTCAGCTTTTTCCTTCTGCTCAAAGTCCCTGCAAAAGCTGCTTTGCTGTGAACCTACAGGGTGCCTCATGGGAGCCAATGAGTTCCAATATATATTATGTTTTGTGTACAGCTTGGCATACAATGACTTGGATGCAGACACTGCAACAGCAGAGCCTCCCTCCTTTCCTGCTGTGGTGGACTCTACTAGAGCTGGATTAGCCAGAAAGGTAGGAGGGTGAGGCAGGAGAAGCCAAAAGCCAGCAACAACACAGAGAAGGAAATCCTGGCATTCCTCTCTGAGCCTGTAACCAGATCCTCCCTCCTCTGTTATTCTTGCCACTCATTCCCCATCTGTAGGAATTACTGGGAATACCACTAGGCCAGCTCAGTAGGCACCAACCGCTTCAGCATTTGTAAAAACTCTACAGTCAGCCCAGATCAAGCTCCTTATTGACAGTAACTGCTTTTCAGGTTTAGCCCCTTTTCTTCTCATTCCTGGTTGTTTTCTGGTCCTGTGCACAGACTTCATCCCGAGGGCTGTTTGCTTTGAGCATTGACATCACTGATACTAAACTGTGGTGAGCTTCCTCTGTAGCTGAGCAAAAAAAACCTTTTCCAGGCAGCTCACAACAGCAAATGAACAGCCAGCACTGAATGCTCCCACAGACCTGCCAGGGACCTCTTTGTCTTTGCAGCACTCAGATCAGACCTTCCTCACTCAGGGAAGCTGAGGGGATAGACTTCTGGAGACTGGTTAATGTTGGCCACCCTGGGCTGAGGGTGATGATGCCCCAGCCACAATGCCCTCCAGCAACCCTGATGAACACTCTGTGGCATCAGTCCAACCCTGCAGCTGCCAGGTGGAGAAGAGTCCATCTCATTCAATACAGAGAACACTGGTGAATCCACTCATGGCCCAAAGATTCAGGACAAGTGCAGACATGGGTACAAGATAGCACACCATATTGTAGTAGTTCTCTCTTCAACTGGGTACTCATTAAAACCACAGCACAATTTACACAAGGCTGCTGCTGGCTCTAACAGCAAAAAAGAAGAGTTCCACACAGCCTCTCAGCTTGACATTCTTCTTGCCCTGGGCACAGATGTGCATCTCCATACCAGTCTACTTCAGCACTGCTGGTGCCAATGCAGGGGGATGCAGGGATGTATCAGGGTGCAGCACCCAAACTTAGCATCTCACCTACCTGCTGCCCCTGCCAGCCATCACACATAGCCCAAGGTGACATCTCCTCAGCATCTCTGGAGCTGCAGCCTGGTCACAGCAGGTAGGGACCCAAGACCCTTGACTGCACTAATGCCAGGCCATCTCTGTGCTGAATCAGCCATCAGGACATCACGATCTCTGCCTTTCCCCTTCTCTTCCACATGATAGACTGCCCCCTGCCCTGCCCTCCTACCCCAGCAAAAACTCCTGTTTGATATGCACTCCAGCTGTTTCCCAACAGAGGAGATTCCCTCTCTGACTGATGTTTCCTTTGAAATAAGAGAGACACAGCAGGCGCTGGACTCCCAGTGTGTCAACACATGCAGCTCAGCACCTTCAGGGGTCCTGGGAGTCTTCCAAGATTGCTGTGGTTAATAAACTCTCAGCCTCTGAACAACAGAACTCTTCTGATTTCCAGGGAAGAAACCCCGAATGCTGTTAGTCCTGCCCTGTGTCCATCAGGTGGATCTACTTGCACAGCAAAGCAAAAATAAAACTGTGATTTAGGCAGGATCCAGCCTTTTGCAGAAAGGCTGATGCCACAGGGGCTTGGCTCCAGGTGGGACCATAAGACACTTCTCAACAACAGCAGCTCTGTAGGCCACAAAGTCACTGACAGTCCTGCTAACAAAGATCATTTATGCCATCTTCCTCTCTCTGTTCCTCTGCTTTCCCACCATATGCAATGAAAGACACTTTAGCTGAGAGACCCTCTTCACTGTGCAAGATAGAAAGGTGGTGGAAACCACTCAGTGAATTATTTTAATATGAAACACCCAATTTGGCAAGACCAAGGAACAGTTGGTATAAGTATCTATTTTTGAAGCATATACATAATTAAGAAATTGATTGAAAAACATATATAAATCTGTGGACTTATTTAGATGTCTGTTTTCCAGTTCACAAATACTGAAGCTCCAAATTTTGGATTATAGTAATTTTTCATTTAGAAAGTCAAGCAGGTTGCTAGTAGGCAGGAGATTGAGCATGAAGATGAATGCACCAGTTGTATGCCCTGGATTCCAGCTGAATCATTTCCAAGATAGACTCTTTTTTCCCCTATCTAATATGGGAAACATCTGAGATAATTTCGCATCCCACATGGATTTCACAATTTCCCATCCCTGGGAATGTAGAGTGCCGAGCACATGAGGCCCTGCAGACATCTACAGATAAAGGTATGGCAAAGTAGGAATGCTAACCTTACTGGACATAACTAAGGTTACACTACCAAGACACATGTAATCCAGTGCCACTGCTCCACAGCTGTTCCTTCCTGCATTGGGTCTCACTAAACAAGAGATTCACCTTGGCAGTTTGTGTGCATGGCCCATCACACACTCCAAAGGCTCCTTCAGTGAACCCTGGCTTTGCTAAAGACAATGGCAGAACAGAGCAGAACTTGGGTTTCACTCCACTGCCTTCAAGTTACCTGTGTTTTCAGCAGTTGCATTTCCAAATCATTCCCCTCCCCACATCTAGAACAGAAAACAGGACACTGGTTTATTGCAACACACAGTGACTTGCCCAAAGCGTAGCTTCTCCCAGAGTGTGAACACCACCACACAGTTCAAATTGCACTGCTCTGAATGTAGAGCCTTCTCTCAGATCCACACATAAAAATATAGCTCAAGATTTATTTTCAAATTACAGATGATGCACTTTCCTCTCTACCTTTACCTTAGGTAAGGATATCTCTTTCCCTCTTCTTCATATGCCTCCAGACAGAAAACATTTTGGTCCTTTTTCTGCTCAGGCCAAGAATATAAATATAGGGTAGATATAAAACACTCTACTTGAAGCACTATAGCAAACTGTAGGGGAATTTGCCCACTGAAATTCAGGTACAGCACTGGAGGGAGTTTCCCTTCATTAAGGAACATCACAGGAACTACAATGTTGCTTTTTACACTTTTCAAGTCTCAGGCAAAGAGGAAAGTCCGCAAAGGTATCATAAAACCGCCATTCTTGACAGCCAGTGGCAGAGGATATGAAAAGAGAGTAAACGATCAAGAATACCAATGTGTTGCTTTAAAAGCCTTCTATACTAGATCATCAGATTAATCAGTTTGATGTTTTTGGTACAGCTCGGTGGCAAAGGACCAAACATGGGAAAGTAGCAAGCTATATTTTATGTACAACTTGAGAAATGCTGACAGTGCTGGGAAGGGTGGAGAAGAACAGGTACCAACAGAATAGGCAGCAGCTCACAGCAGAGCTGGAGATGAGGCAATAAGGATGACGCCAGCTTTGGTTTCAAGCGAACAGCCAGACCAGGGTGGGGGCTTTGGCGTGGACCCGCAGAGAAGTGTTACAATGCAGAAAAACTTGTACAGCTGTGCTGGGAAACTGCCCACTGCTTCACAGGTTTTATTCTGGACAATCTTGCTGCAGCACATGGGGATTTATGGAAAATAAACCTGAGGTCCAAGTCCCACTGACTGTCATTTTGTCTCATAGCCCCATGGAACAAAGATGCCATACTTTACCTCTCTTCTCCTCCCTGCTGGAATTCGGGCAGTTGATCTAATATGAAGAATCACCTGAGAAAGGTACAAAACAGCCTGGGGAAAAGCCTTCATTTCACCAGCAGATTCATTCACAGAGAGCATGACAGAGTACATAAGGGAGCCATTGTTTCTGGAATAAATCTCCATTTGAGCTCTCTTCTTTGGCCATGATCAATGGGAGGGAATGAAAGTCTCATCCTGGGAAAAAAATTAACTTGTAACACTGTGTTGAAAGATCAGGTAATGGAGATGCAGAGCAAGCATGGGCACCCACACCGTCTCTTGGTGAGCTTGAGAATGCCGGAGGCAAAAGCCCCTGCTGGAAAAAACTCCTCCAGACACAGTCACAGCCCTTATAATTTCCTACTAGAGACAACCAAGTTAAGGGATACAATTTGTAACAGGGAATGTTAGTGTTTCACAGTACTTCAAAACAAACTTCAGCTTCCACAGCTCCTACCCACTGCAGGGGCATTTTATTTTCCGGGGTACTTACACGTTTGTCTCTTCAGCTTCTGCATTTTCTCATAGATGCACAGAATTAAAGAATTAACCCCAACAACTCTGAGATCTGGGGTACTGTCAGAACACCTATCTCCCACACACTCTCCAGGCACCTTCCCATCTCTAACAGGCATCCCAGTGCTGCTCCCACCACTCAGGGATGATGGGCAGATTTTTTGCCCCCACCTGTCAAGGAGTGAGTTTCCAAAGCTCATCACTCTAAACAGCCTACAGACAACCAACAATATTTCATTTACGGCCAAAACAACACAATGATCACCTTTCCCTCTTCCTGTTTTCAGCCTGATGTTTTGGAATGCCAACAAAAGGATGGTTTAAAGGCAACATCTGCTGCTTGGGCAACTAAGTTTGGACAATTATTGTCAGTTTCTTTGGTCAGACACGCATCTCACTCACCTTCATTCTCTCCCAGGTCCACATCTCAGGTTGATTTTCTTAGCAAAAGCAAAGCAGATCAAAAGCTATTTGCTGCCCTCTTCCGAGCAAACCTAAATTACATGTTAATGAGGAAGGGCTCTGGAAACACTCATTCAATCAGCAGAGCTCTGTTTCTATGTAAAAAGAATAACATTGGTATGACATCAAACAGCTGTGACAGGGCAGGTTACAAGTGCTCATCAGCTATTACAGACAAGGACGGCAGGTGAGTGCTATGTAGCCTAAAACATCAGGTATCCTCAGAGGGCATTACTGACATCTTGGTTTCATAACTCTCAGGTTAATACTTCTGTGTGGAAACACAAAGAAATACCTCCCAGTACATTCAGTTCTCAATGGTCACAAGAATTTCAGAGTAGAAGCAAACAAGACATGGAAAGAAATAGGAAAAAAACCCAAAAAACCTATTTGTAGATTTAAAGAAGGTGATTTGTGGTCTTTTTGGATTGAAAACACTTTAATCTTTATGTCCTCCAGTAGTGCTCTATCCTGTCCTCCTAAGAAACATGTACCTTTATCTAGACATACAGTATGTATGCACACACTATCTTCAGAACAAACCTTAATGCTGCAAACCTGCTGCTTTCAAGGCATTTATCCAAGATAACTAATCATTTGTTGAAGCCTGTTAAGTAAGACCATGTGCCATGCTAAATAAGACCTCTAAAATCAGGCTTATGAGGCTGAGGAAGCCTCAGCTTTCATATGCAAATACACAAAAAAAAAAAAGTAAAGCCATTTCTAAAATAGTTCTCCCATGTATTCTGGACAAGCAAGTGTCCCATCATGTGGAACCAACACTGCTGTTCTTTGGCACTCTCTGGGGTGCACTGCATGCTTCAATCCTGAAGGGAAATGAGGAGTTTGAAGAAAACCAGGTAGCCTCATATTAATGATAATGAAAATTGTCTTTTTCAATTTGTAGGCAACAAATCCCAGATCAGGCTGCCAAGGCATCCATGAAACATTCCCACTTGGACACATGCACAGCATACAGCTGTGATTACTTGAGACAGGGATATGCCATGCTTCCCTAGGACTTTTCACCAATACAATCTCCAAGCACTACTTCATCCCCAGCTGTTGCATAAAATTGGTCTGTCTCAGTGCATAAGCCCTGCTGTGCATAACAACTTGTTCTTTATGCACATAAATATGGGATTTTCATGCCACATATGAAGGTGCAGAAACTGTGAAAGTCTATCTAAAATAACTGAGGTAGGTTCCCAGGTGTCACTAACACCATAAGGTACAAGGACTGAAAAACAGGTTCTCTGTGGGATTATGGGCTAAAATTTTCTAGGCTCCAAAATCAGCTTGCTTTGCTTTCAAGACTTATTTCACTTTGCAAGGCATCCAAGAGTCATCATCCGAATACCTAAGGAACTGGGCATTTAAAAGAAGAAAGAACCAGTGTCCCTTCCACACTGACATCTACCAACCATTTGGTTCTTTCCTTCGGCAGTGCTGATTTTTAACCTGTAATCTTTCAGAAAAAGGAGCTGCTTGGAAACATCCTGAACTTTTGGCAATGCAGCAACCTGTCTGACAGGGCTGGTAGCCCAATCCTGCATTCCCAGGTGTTGGATTGGCCTCCACACTAGGAAGTTATTTGCAAAGCAGCTTAACAGCTTGCATTTATCTCTGCCATATTTCACCACTGCTTCCCCTTTGAAGCCACTGTGCAGCCTCGGACAGTCCTTCCCTTCAGAAAGCGAGCCAGTTCTCCCTTCAGCAACAGCACAGCAGATCCTCTGCAGGCCAGCGGAGCAAGAAAGCATGTGTGACATGCAGCTTTCTAAGCCAGGAGAAGCCAAGACATGCAGGATCTAGATTTATGGAAGAGACACCGTGCCATGGTACACAAATCACTCTGCGCCCAGTGCAATTCATTATCACATCGCTACAGCTGGTCACATTCATCACAGGTGCAAATGATGCCAAAAAGGCTTTTTACTTTTCACGTGCCAAGACTTAATGATGCAGAGTCAGGACCCCTCCTGCCTTCCCGGGGAAGTTAAACCAAAGTCAGCAGCTGTTCTGTCTTTGTGGGCACACTCAGTCCCAAAGGTTTTCCAGCACCTCATGGCAGTACTGACAGGCAGGCAGCTAAGCAGTCACAGGGCTGGGATTGTGCCTGCTCCCAGTCCAGCCTCTCCCAGCAATTAAGCCTATGCCTGTAGCACTGTCAGTACCTGCCTACATGCACCAGCTACATCCTGTAACCCAGGTAAATTCAACCAAAAATAGGCAAGCAAAACCAGAGACTCATTCTGCCACAGTACCACACTTTGTGATAACACTAGGAAAGCAAAAAGACTTTTACATTCCTTGTAAGTATCAGGAAAGAGACTCCAACAAGAGGCATAAAACAGCTAAAATAACAGTGTAATTCACCTAAAAATAACTGAGAAGGAAGGGGTGAAGACAATGGGTTGTGCTACTTCCTTACACATCTGAATCTTGATTCTAGGAAAAGGACACTGTGGAAGAACAAGCCAGGAAACAGGGTTTCTATTCCTATGGAAAATCTGGTCCCTGAGGAGTGAGGGAAAAAAATAACACAATAGTACTTCATAATCAGGTATTTGAGAGCATCAGGGGGGCTTCATCAAGCATCAATTTGAACGTTACCACAGAGCAGGCTCCTCAGAGCTGAGTCCCCCCTTAGGGGCCACAGTCCCTGGCAATATTGCAGGGGACATTGTAACACAGAGCAGAAGGTGCAACAGTTACAAAGGTCAGCAACATCCAATTTCCAGAAGAAAAACCCAAATCTGAGCTGGAACTCCATTTCCTAGTGTGCTACACTGCAACATTCAGTCAGGCTAATGCCACAGAGTTAGTATTGGAAAGGAAAAGAACAAGAGGTCCCAGGAGGGCAGAGCCCTGTATCACTTACCTCATGTCTGCTGGCCCAGGTGGATGCATCCTGGTGAATGTCCTCCTCAGCCTTTGACACCATCCACCACGCTCCACACCTGCCCTCCCTCAGCTTGTCGAGGAGGACCCATTGCAGCCCATTTCCTCACCTCAGCCTCCACCTGCACAGCTTCTACTCAAGCACAGGGCTTTTCTACGGCAATACTTCATGCTTTGGGGGCAAGAAAAACAGACCCCGGAGACAAAAACAAGCCGAGGTGAAGACCCCTGAGGTGGAGGACCTTCCTTTTCTCCTCAGGCAGCCCCCGGATCAGCTCCTCCCGCCCTTTCCTCACAGATCTCCCTCAGCCTCCTCGTGCGAGAGCGAGTCGGGGCCGCACGTGAGCCCAGCAGGACCGTTGGAGCCGGCGCGAGGCACCGCCGCCTCCCGCCCGTCCCGTCCCGACCCGACCCGATCCGTCCCCGGGCCAGGGGGCTTCTCGCCGCTGAATCCCGTTTTCATGTGACCCGAGGGTGCTGAAGGAAAACTGGAACCCCCTCAACCTCGGGCTGGGGACTGAGGGCTCAGAGATCAGCCCCCTGCACCTGTGCTTGCACCCAGAAGCGCCCTTCCCTCTCCAGCCCCCACGGCAGGGAAGCAAAGCAGCAGCTGGGTGGAACCGGAGGAGACTCCGCGTTTACACCGGCCCAGGGTAGAAGCCGATGTCTGGGAAGTTTAACCCCGTGCTATTTGTTTTGCTTGGCACAAAGTTTGAGTGTAAGGGAGTGTGAGACACTGACAGTGCAAGATACCTAGCAAAGGAGAGAGAAATAAACCATATACATCATCATGCATCGTTATTTTATTTCAATTTTGCTTCATTTAAAAAAAAAATTAAAATTAAGGGACATCATAACCAGCAGAAGGCATGTAAGTGGATTTTGCAGTTTGAGGCTTCAAAGATAATCAAAGATAACCAGGTCTCTTGTGCCAGGGGCCACGCAAGCACAGTCAGAGAGAGCCTCTGCCCTTGACAAGTCTCGGCTTCATTGTTGATTTCTCATAAACATCCAGTGCCCCAGTCTGACTCAGTACAAGTTTGAGGTCAGTATTAAAACTCTAAGTAACTTAAAAGGCATTAAAATAGGATAAAATGGGTAGGCTTCTAAACACTTGCTCCCCCAGTTCTGGCTGCTGTTTAATGATTTCCTTAGTCTACCAAACTAGAGCCACTCCCAGCTCAGCAAAGCAATCAAGATCACACTGAACAGTTTAAAGCATTAAAAAACACAAGATCAGGTCTTTGGAAAAACAGCAAGTGTCTGACTAGTTCAAGTCTTGCTTTGGACAGCAGTCAGGATTAGATGCTGCCCTGAATTGTTACCTCTGGATACCACAAAACCTTGGCACAGCATCACCCAAGACGGAGGAGAATATTCAGTCTTGTCACGTTAATCATTGTTGTAGGGGCTTCTTGAAGAAGATTCCCAGGTGTCGAGATGCTGGTGCAGATCTCAGGTGGTGCTCCGGGCTTCAGCAGTCATTCTCCGAAATTTCTGCAGGTAGACAATGATGAAGACAACCAAGATAACCTGAAGGAAAAGGAGGATGAAGAGACAGATCTGGGAAAGGAGAGCCAGGCTGCAGTACCAGTACTGGCATGTGGAGATGATTTCATCTTCTGTCAGATAGGCAATGATCCGGTCCTGCAAGTGAGCCGGGGAGCTGCATCTCACATCCCTGTACAAGGTCCGGTTCTGCTGCCACTGGAGCCAAGAGCGCAAGTAGAGGATATCACAGGTGCATTCCCAAGGGTTTCCCTGCAGGTAGACTACCTGGAGGCTCTGTAGGTTGTCAAAGAGACCATTGGGAATTGAGGTGAGCCTGTTGTAATCAAGGTGGATAATTTCTGCTGAAGGGCGGAAAGCAGCTGGGAGGTGTGCTACGGTTAGGTCTTTGGATGTGCAGTCAATAATGTTGGTGGCACACTTGCATGGCACAGGGCACGTGGGTATCACAAGTGGGAGGAAGCCAAGGAAGGACAAGAAGAGGATTCCACTGTTCATCTTCACCTGTAATCACTCCCCTGGTGAGACTGGATGAGGTGTACACCAGGCAAGTGGACACCACGCACTCTGGACTGACAGAAGAGCCCAGGTCTTTGTTGGTTTGTTCTGAGGATGAGTTTATAAAGTTGGGTGAAGTTGATCTCCTTCACAGATTTGAGAGCTCTGAAAAGAGAAGAGTTAATAGAGGTAGTGTGCAAATTCTTGGTCTCTCATTACAGGAGAGGCAATATTCCTGGTCTCCCAACCCTGGATTTGAGGATATGAACAGATGGCAACTGAGTGGCTTAGCTGCAGCCATCAAATTAATTTTCACTGGTCCTCAGAAGCATACAAGAGTTGCTTGTAGTTTTGGCATTACTGGAGTTGCATGAGATGTATATAAAGGAATCACGTCTTATCATAGCTCTGAATTATATCTTTAAGCAAAGCTTTGTTCATGCAAACTGCAAGAGGAGATTTAGAAAGAAATTTATTTTTACCACAAGTAAAAAATAGCTTTAAGACTGAAGTTCAGTCTTAAAAAGAAATGATAAACCATCCTTGGCCAGGAGAGAGTGTGCTGACCAGTGAGGGTGTAAGTCAATGAAGTCTTCTGTGAATAATCTCCTTCTGGAGCTGTGACCATGCTGGAAGACATGGGCGAATGAGCTGTCTTTTAATTGCAGCCTCATGACACCACTGAACACATGAGCTGCTATAACTTCTTTAGGAGAAGAACTACACACACCTAAAACAAATCAGTTATTTTCTGTGCAATCTGTCAACCAAACATAAAGAAGGGCAAAAAAAAGAACAGAAGGCAGCTTTGTTGACTTACCAGAGTAGTTCAACCCTTGCTCTCTTGCTGGCCTTACAACACAAGAAGGTCTGAAGGCAGTCCAGCCAGTGCAAGTGTTTGCAGCTTCATAGCTGGGCTCCCGGATAATCCCCTTGCAGCTGGCTGGCAAGATAAGGGTCAGGCTCATCCCAGGGACACCTCCCACACGAGACCTTCCTGCAAGTTTGCTGCAAGCTGCCGGAAGCTGAGGCTTCATTGAGCAAGTCTTCCAAGAAATAGGAGCTGACAGCAAGAACATGTTTGCTGGGAGAGATGCTGACAGCACCGATAACTGTGATTATGGGCTCACATGCTCAGCCCAACAGAGACAGAGATCTCAATTGCAAAGTAGTAACTCAAAATGCATTTCAACCTGAAAGGGGATGTTACTGCTTTGTGCTGCACTACCTGAGCCTTTGGTTTCCTGTCTCATCAGGAAGACTGTACTTGGCCAAGGTGTGAGACACTTGGCAATGTGCTGACCCTAAGGTTTCCCTGGTAGCAGTAACATAAATCCACTCTTAGTAAGCAGTGGAAGATCTGCTGAAAGAAATGGAGTTCCAGGGACCACGTCAGTATCAATAGTTGAGCCAAGGATAAAGATCCTCCAGACACTTGAATCCTCCAGTGATTGATTGTTATGGGGGTAAAATATAACTCTTGCATTTCATTGTCTGCATCAAAATAAACTAGTTAGGTTCACAGGAAGAATGATAGTCTGGGAAACATAGTGCCCACATAACTGCTCTTTTGATAGCCAGATGAGCTGGCAGCTCTCAACAGGTCCAGTTTGCAGTACTGAGAAAGACTGACCACATCCTTCATTCAGAAGTTGCATTACAGAAATACTGGAAAAGATAAATCCAAGGGTAAGTACTACATTTAGCTAGAGTCTTGTCTTCTCAGAACCAGAATGCCTCACAGGCATTTTTCTGCACAGATATTTTCTGCCATCAGCCTGACTGACTCCAGGCATTTGCTATGTTCCTTAGGGTAAGGCCACCAGAATTACATTGAAAAACTGCTTCCCCATTGGACCCAACTCACCATCACCTTGTACTGTGCACACTGTACAGAGCAGAAATTATGAATGCCCTGAATGTGTTGATGTTAAAGAGAACTTAGGTTGTAAACAACAGCAGAATTTAGCCCTAACCACAGTAAAATCTCTGATGCTCTAAACAAAGCAATTAAGCTTTAAATTTCTAGGAAGTTGGAACATATCATTCCAGTTGTTTCACTGTGGCAGGTAGGCAGAGTGGGGATGAGATCTTAGGCTACCAAACCCAGTTTTTCCTGCAGGGCTGCTTTCCACTTTGGAGGAGCTTGACTATGGCAGAGTAAGTTTGCTCAGCAAATTTAGTTTGTCCCGTGCATTTGCTGCTATATTTTTTCACAGGCAGGTGCTCAGGCCAGGTGTGGCATGGAGCTGATCTAGAGCCAGACCCACCCTGCCTCCACATCCAGCACAGACTGAGCAATGCTCCTCTGACTACTTACAAAATGGATTTCTTGGTGATTTAGACACCACTCTTAGGGGAAGCTTAAAGATAGAACTTCAAGATCACCTTCTCTAGCAGGCCAGGAATCCCATGCAGGAAGGGATTCCAACAGAATCCAATGGAATTGGATAAAAGGAGAACAGTTTTTCTCTCTCCTGTCCATAATGTATCACCAATGCTGCTCAAGGGGACTGAAAATTAAACAGAAAGAGGTTGGGGTTTTGAACGTATTTATTTCACTGATCAATTCAGGTAGTAAACATTATTAATAATAATAACAATAATCATTTAATTAAAATGGATATGTTTTAAAAGGTTTCATTTTTCTTTGTTCACAATGACAAAATGTTCAAACAGAAATTTACAAAAAATATATATATTATAATAACCCAACAGATGGACAAGAAACAAAGAGCCTAGGAATGGAGCAAGGGGTGAGGAAGTTGCATGGCAGGAGCAAGCCAGCATTAAAGAACAGCAGGGTTTGTGAGGAGGAGCAGGGAATGCCATCACAGAGCACCAAGAGTGGGACCCCTCCTCGGCAGGGTGGCATGCAGGGAGGCAGCAAGGACTGCACAGGCAGGACCAGCACAGCAGCAGCACACAAGGAGTTCATGTCATGGCTCCCTCCCCAGTCAGGCACAAGGTCCAAGATGTAGCTGGGACAGCTCTGCCAAGTGGGACACCACTCCTGCAGGGACTCAGTCAGCAAGGCAAAGCTTGGCAGAGGTGTGGGAATGTGCCTAGGGGGGGGGGGGAGAGGTCCATATGAAGCTGTGGAGGGTTTGGTGAGGGGAGGTGTTAAGTCACTTTCCTATCCAGAGTTCTCACTGACAGAGCCAAGTGGCCACCTACATTTTTTCAGGAGACACTTCTCTGCTTACTGGGCAGCTCAATGCAGAAGTATCAAACATTCCTTGTTTATTAAACAGATGCCACTTTCCAGGATGGAGTCTGAATCCCTGGTGCTCTCCAAAGCCAGTCTACAATCAAGGGATTGATCTACAATCCAGGCAGCCTCCAAGCTCTGGTGCTTTGGGCTCGGAACCTCCTACCTGATGGAGACCTGATTTGAATGGCACCACTGCCCCCTCTGGTGCCTCACTCCTGTGCATTTTTTTCTAAGTGCAACTTGAACCATCTTTGCCAGCTGGTAGCTGAAAGCTTCAGCTCTCTGTAGAGGACAGACTTGTGACTACTGACTTGACAGAGGAGCCATGTGCACTGAGCCCCCCTCACCCAGAGGGACAGGGGCAGATTCACCCTCAGCAATCCTGACTACCAGTGGCTACTGTACTCTGTGCTCTCACCAGCACCAAGAACTTCCTCACATAGCCCAGGAAAAAAGCTATCAGCTCTTTTATGTCCATGCTGAAGAGTAAAGGTCGCCTTTATCTTCTAGGAATGAATCTATTTGCAAGAGGAACATCTCCAGCTGAACAAGGCTCATTTGCAGCTGAACACTATCCTCACAGACAAAGCTACTGTAACAAAAGAGGGGACAGGTACTGCAAGGTGTTTCCCATTACGTTTGCACAAATAAAGCTGAGAATTCAGCAGTTCTCCTGTTTTGGACAGCAACAAACCAGCTCCAAAAAAACCTAGAGGAAGCTCTTGTTTCAGGCTACTCCACTGCTCAAGAAACCACATCACACAAATAGAGGTTGTGTTTCCTCCTTAAGTGGCTTGGTCCTGCATATTATTGAAGACAAGCTAAACACTTCCCCTGCCCTAGGCCTGCCACTTCCCCTGTCACAACTGCCATGGTCACTTATGAGCCCAATATAGGGAAGAATGAAAGAAAACCCCCAAACATTGTTGGTCACTGCCACTGCCCAGCTTGCACGTTTATGCCATAAGGTTTCTATCTCATTTCATCCTTCCACACTGTGCCCTGCCCCTACAGCCCATGTTCTGGCTAAGCAGAGGCTCTGTACACTGAATAACTGGAACCAGCCAAACTACTCACTACCAGACAAGCCCTGGTCAGGACTCTAAAGCCCCACAGGGGAGTCAGAGAAACACAGCATCTAACAACAGAATTTTAGGGTCTGGCTATTCCTGGCCAACACTGTGCTTCCAACCCAGGGAGAGTCAGAGATGGAGGAGCAGATATAAAAGGGGAAAGGGAACATAGCAACAAGGGAGCCAGAGGAGCAGAAGGGCCCAGCCCATGGCAGCACTCTCTGGAGCTGGAGGAAAGAGCCAAGTGTCTCTCCCTCCCATAGCCCTGATTCCCTGTGAGCATGGCAGTGTTGCTGCTGAGGCCTGTCTGGTCAGGCACATCACATTCCAGGCTCTGCTCTGTCTGGACTAAAGTTAAAAATACCCAGGAAGCAAGAACAGGACAGAAGCTGTTACCCAAAGAGTGCTCTTATCTCTGCCCAGCAGTTCCACCAGCCTTCCCAGCACTGCCACAGGAAGAGCCTCGGAGCAGGGAGGGGGAGAAGGGAAAGGACAGGGGAGCAAGTGCCACGTCTGCTGGGCTGGGACACCCCATGTGTCACCCCATGCAGTGACACCCCTGCACCTGCCACACTGACCAAACACCTGCCTGGAAAGGTGGCTTGCAGGTCTCTGGTACAAGCCTATCAGAACTGAACTTCTCCTGGAGAAAGGGTCAAAGTCAGCAACGTGCTTGTGGGACCTCCAAGCCTGGAGGTAGGGCACATCTCTGTCTTTGGGGTTGGATTTCAGCCCTAGGGTTTTAACCCCCTCTAAAGCAGTCCCAGCCAAGCCACGTTGCCTTCCAGAGCAGATGCTGGAGACACCCTGCAGCTGGATGGCCACAACTTAACCATAAGATACCCTCACTCATCTGCAGGGCACTGGGGTTCCTCTGCAAACACCTCTGGCCTGCCATGGAAGGAAACCATGGCTGGAAAGGTGCTACTCATTGCAAAGATACTGGAGTTTCTTGATAGAAAAACAAAACTAACCAACTGAACAAGAAAACCTCAGAAAAATCCAAGCAGGAAACCAAACAACCATCAGGACCCCTGAGCAGGTCAGTGCACAGAGAAACCCTCAGCTCTTAGGGCTCAAGGCTGGTCCCAGGCTGAGGAGCCTGAGCAGCACAGGTCAGACTCACAGGAGGGTATGACTGCCTTTACTATGCTTGTGCTGGCCCCAGACAAAGGGAATGTGGTGAGGGGCACAGCACCTCAGTTGGGAGTAAACATTTACGTGCATTGACACAGATAATCTTCAAGTTTGTACACCAGAGAAACCAGGACTTTAAATAACAGAGCATTCCCAAACAAAAGATTAGTACATAGGAAAGGGATATTTTTTTGTTTTTTCAATGCCTTAGAGACTTCCCAGGTTATTTTCTTTAAAAAAAAATAACGAAAGAAAGAAAGAAAATAGAAAGAATAATTATTAAAAAAGAAATACACATCAGTAAACTGTTAAGTGAACAGCCTCCTCCACAATCCAGCTGACCACAAAGCCAGCACTGCTGATAATAAATTAGAGGGTGCGGGTACAGCTCTTGCCCACAAGTCTCTATACAACAGGAAACCTTTTCTAAACATCCACAGCTCTTGCCAGGCCTCAGATGGTCACCAGGGAATTCCCTCTGCCCTCCAAGTACCTGCCTCTCATTGATCCTGCATCTGCTGCTGCATCTTCTGCAGCATCTCTTGCATCCGCCGTAACTGCACGAGACAGAGAAGAGAGAGTCACAGTGGGGTCTGTTGTGGTCAGGAGCTGGTGACAGTCCCTTGGAACTGCCAAAGGGATCCCTCAGAGAGAATGAACTCCTGCCTGAGCACACAGGCATCTGTATCTGTGATGGAAGGCAGCCATGTTTTCCTGACAGAGGAAGCCACAGCCTTCACACTGTCCTCCACACCAGGAGCCCATGATGGTGGGAGACCCTGGTGAGAAAAAGGACCTGGCACTACTTATATGCCTCAAACTCACACAAATGAAGTAGAAGTTAGCTGTTATAGAATCATAGCATTGGCTGGGTTGGAAGGGACCTCAGAGATCATCAAGTCCAACCCTTGATCCACTCCCGCTGCAGTTCCCAGCCCATGGCACTGAGTGCCACATCCAGGCTCTTTTTAAATATCTCCAGGGATGGAGAATCCACCACTTCCCTGGGCAGCCCATTCCAATGCTTGATCACCCTCTCAGTAAAGAAATTCTTTCTAATGTCCAACCTAAACCTCCCCTGGCACAACTTGAGACCTCTTGTGCCCTCTTGTCTTGCTGAGAGTTGCCTGGGAAAAGAGACCAACCCCCACCTGGCTCCAACCTCCTTTCAGGGAGTTGTAGAGAGTGATGAGGTCTCCCCTGAGCCTCCTCTTCTCCAGGCTGAACACCCCCAGCTCCCTCAGCCTCTCTTCATAGGGTCTGTGCTCGAGTCCCTTCACCAGCCCAGTTGCCTCCTTTGGACCCGCTCCAGGACCTCAATCTCCTTCCTGAACTGAGGGGCCCAGAACTGGACACAGGACTCAAGCTGTGGCCTCACCAGCGCTGAGCACAGAGGCAGAATCACTTCCTTGGACCTGCTGGCCATGCTGTTCCTGATACAGGCCAGGATGCCATTGGCCTTCTTGGCCACCTGGGCACACTGCTGGCTCATGTTCAGCTTCCTGTCAACCCAGACTCCCAGGTCCCTTTCTGTCTGGCTGCTCTCAGCCACTCTGTGCCCAGCCTGGAGCTCCCCATGGGGTTGTTGTGGCCAAAGTGCAGGACCTGGCACTTGGCCTTGTTGAACCTCAATCCCATTGGGATCAGCCCAACTCTCCAGTCTGTCCAGGTCCCTCTGCAGAGCCCTCCTGCCTTCCAGCTGATCGACACTTCCCCCCAGGAGAGCTTATCCAGGGGCATTCCTGGAGAAGCTCCTCTGATTCCAGCTCCCACACCAAGAAGGCCCAGGAAGAAAAGAGTCTCACCTCCTCATCCTTCATTTTGATCAGCTTCTCTGTCTCAGTGTCTGGTGTTGGGAGAGGGAGGATAGGAATTGGGCTTTCTATCCTGTTGTCCTGAGTCAGCTTGCTGGAGAGATGGAGAAAAAGAAGAAATTCTCTCAGCTGTGTTTCAGCCAGGATGCCTTTGGTGACACCATGTGATGGCTGTCACTCATGATGGCAGACTTGCCAGCAATGTGGCAGCATGCACCCAACCAGCTGGAGGGGCTGTGAGATACACTTGGATGCAGAATGGGACCAATTTAATAAAAGTTTTCAAAACAGAAGCTTGTAGATAGCTAACACAGAAAACCCACACCAAGCTAACTCTGAGAGCAAGCACAGAAAGGGCTGATGTTTCTGACCACTAACTTGTAACTGCAGAGATATTTACAGACAGTTTATCTGGTCTCCTTTGGCTCATCTGTCCATGTACCTACCCATACACATAGAATCAACACAAACTATCAGCATCCCTGAAGCACCATATGTTCACCATGGTGCTTTTTTTCCAGGAAGATAAAAACAGGGGAGCAATTTAACCTCTGGAAGCCAAATAACAAAGCCTGCCCTCTTATTCAGGAGGTGGGAGACATGAGACACACCAGGCACAGCACAGCAGCACTGCCAGGAGGACTGGGATGGGGGCAGGTCAGCACACGAGTGCTGCCAGGAGAAAAAGGCAGGAGGTGACTTTCTTCCAGAAGTCAGAGGAGCTCTCCATAGGTGAGGAGGGTAATGGTAATGGCCAAAAACTCCTGGGCTGAAACTGGGTAACTGCCACTTGCAGGAGTTCACCACTTGGAGTCACCGTTGTCCCATTAATGAGTCAATTCCAGCCTTGGAACTTGGGATCTCCTCCCAAAATGGCTCTCTAGAGAAGGTTCTTTATCCCTCTGCCAGAAATGGCCATGCTCTGGTTTTAGGAGACTTGGTTCACTGGCAGGGATCTAACCATGACGTGAGAAACAGAATGAAACTTAATCTTTTCTTAAGCTGAGCAATTGCCTTTACATTGCAGTCTTCTTTTAATAGATTCACAGCCCAACTAAATAGCAGCTGTGACACTTCTCACAGATCTCTAGCATTTAACAGTTATTTTGGGACTCTATTCCCACTGCTGAAGAAGACAGGCTCGTCTGCTATGCAAAAGTACCAAGATACACTGTGTGTGAACAGAATGTGCAAGCCTCCACATTTGCATTCATATAGGACCTTGGTGAAATGCAGACATTTCTGCTCTGCAACGTGGCAGCACAGAGCTATGTGGCCAGTTCAGGCAGGAAGTGAAGGGGATGGTTTGCAACAGATGAGCCAAGACCTACTTCAGCCTAAAATCTGTCACCAGTATTTCAGTCATGGAAGGAAGAAAGAAAAAAAGAGGTTCCAAATGAGAAGGCTGTGAGTGGTGTCTTTTTTGTTTCCTGATCATTGTGACTAAAACCACAGAGAACCAAACGCCACAGAAAGACAATGCAGAGAAACCTCTGGAGATGTGTTAGGAGTCTTGCTAATTGCCTGGGCTTGGTTGTCTGAGAAACAGCAGCATCCCAAGGGTCATGCTGTCATTTGGACAGAACTGAAGCACACAGAACGCCTTCCTCTTTGGCAATGCACACAGCTACCACCCACCAGAGGGATGTTTTATCCTCTGTTTCATAAACTGGATGTATTTCACACAGTGCTGAGAACAGCTCAAGTCTCCAGCCCTATTTCCCAAGATCTGTGTGGGGTATCAGGTTCCCATCCCCCTGACCAACGAGCTGTTCTGAGAGCAAGCCCAGCGCTGCAGAGAGTTGAGACCTCTGTCTCCTCCAGTTGAAGTGGCTGGGGACCCACCTGGTCATTTGCTGGATGCACTGAGCTCTGTAGTTCTCATAGTGGACATCACAGGTGACATCCTTCAGGTCGTGCATGTGTGTCCGGATCAGCATGTTCCGCAGCTTCACAAAGTCACAGTGTGCCTGGTTTTCCACTGCAGAAGCAACAACAGGAGAGTGTTTGGATGTTGCACCTCACCAATCCTCTCCAAGGTGTTCCTTCTCACCTCCCAGCACCCAAGCTGGACTAAAACTGCCTCCAGGGCCCCTTCCCCATCCTCCCCATGCCTGGGGCTCTTCCTCCTGGCCCTGCCACAGGCCTTGATTGGTGCCCTGTGCTTCTCAACACCATGGCCAGGCTGCCAGGGTCACTGTGTTCACAGGACCTTTTCTGGGAAAGAGGATTAATTAAGAACATACATCAGAGCTCTGAAAGATGCTGCACCCAGGTACATGGGATGTCGTTGTTACAACTACAGTGAGAACTGGAGGCAAACTGCTTGCCTCCTCAGAATTTAAGACTGACCAAAAGGTGGCTCTAGGCAGGATGGTTCCCCCCAAAAAGCTGAATCAATCTCTGAGGAAAAAGGAATGCAAAGCCATGAGCAGACAATCATTTGGAGAGCTTGAACCCAGGCAGCACTGTGGGACTGCAAGGAAGTGTTATGCTTGCCATGGTGATCTCTATTTACCTCTCTGCAGAGCTGGGGGAAGCTGGCTGTTCCAGGTGCAGGGTTTCATAAAGTGGATCCCACTGCCACATGCCAGCAGCCTGACAGACACAGCTTCCATGGAGCCAGCAAGAGATCAGAGCCAGCAGCTAGGCAGCCAAAGCAGCCAGCACCAGCCCACGAGTGCACACACAGTCTTTGGGCATCTAAAGCTGCAAGACTTTAAAGCAATTTGCCAACAAGAGGGAGTCAGCAACAGCAGCAAAAGCCATTCCAGAGATATTCTGCCTACAAGTTTTATGAAATTTCTTCCACTCCTAGTAATAGATCTCCTGAGCAGGTCCTAGTGCTTCTGTCTCTACCCCACTTTGTCCCTGCCATAGGCCAAAGGTGGCAGTCAGTCATGGCTATGCAGAGGTGAGCTTCCCCCTGACATCCCTGTTGCTCGTGCCCATCATTCCTGCCTATCCCTGGCTCCCAGGCACCACACTTACCTTCCACAATGCCCCAGGGGTAGAGCCGTCCCCGGACTCGCTGGCCTTTGGCCTCCACCACAGTGTTACTGCCGATGACAGCAAAGGGAGCACTCTCCTGGAATGAGAGGCACTGCTGAGCCCAGCTCAGGCCCAGGCTGCACACAGATCCCTCCTCCAAGGTCCAAGCTCAAGCAGAGATGAACAGGAGGAAAGCACAGGCAGAAAAAGCAAAGAGACATCCACAAGTGCCACAGCCCAGGACACCACAACCCAGTGGCAGAGAAAAGCCCAAGGACACTGGGATTTGCAGGTAGCCTGATTCCCAGCCTGACCTTCTCAGTTGTCCTGAGGGAAGCTGTGTCTCTGCAGATGCCTCCATCCCCTCTTTGAGGGGAAGCTCTACAAAGAGGCTAGAACAGAGAGTTCTGGGCACTAAGCAAGTGGGACAATGTAGGCCAAGAGCTTGTCCAGGCAGGGAGGTACCAGCTGTGCTCCTCTCTGTTCAGAAGGGAAACAAAGCCCATTGCTCTTCTCTGACAGGAGAAACAAGGCCATACTGCATGCATGTGCAGGGCTGCCTCAGCCTGTATGATCACATTGTCTCCTTCCATGCAACTAACATGCCACAGTGGTGCCTCATCACCTCCAAATTACTCCTCCTTGATGGCATCACTCAGAAATAGGTGCTTACAAATGCCATGTTGACCAGCCTCCATCTTAAACATACAGCCTGGGGTAGACCGAGGAATGACTGACACTGCCTGGTGGGACAGCAGAAGTGCCATGTCTTCATGCCACATCTGACTTTGTGCCATCAGCAAGGACATTGGCACCTTCTCCAGGCCATGCACCACACAGTCTGTGCCCTGGGTATCAGTAGTACAGGCCTTTGGCACACAGGGCAGCCCTGGCTTCTTTTGGAGCAACCAGCACACCCATGGGACAGACTTCCTAGGGCCCTGCTCAGCAGGCTCCTTACCTTTAGCTCTCTGTCCTGCTGCTTGAACTCCTCATCCTCATCAGAGTCACACTCAGGAAACTGGTACACTTTAATACCAAATTTGTCAATCTCTTCCCGGATCTGTGTCCATGCAAGAAAAAACCAAAAGGACCCAACACTGAACAACACAGAAATGGTGGATTTATTCTCTGTTTGTGCTATCATGGGCTTGCTATAGCCTAGACATGGAGAAAGGATTTGATGTTTCTTCTAGAGCTGGCCTCTCTTCAGACAGCACTTCCTGCTGCAATTAGATTTGCAAGTACCTGCACATATACACCATTTTTTTAAGGATCAGGTATACTGCTCTCCTCTATACATCCCTGCCACTAGATCAGAGGTACCCTTGCAAAGAAAGAGCAACTCACCCTCTCTTTTAGCTTCCGGATCTCGGAGGGGATCAGGCAGTCAGCTTTGGCAATCAGGGGTACAATGTTGACCTTCTCGTGCAGAGCCTTCATGAACTCCACATCCACAGGCCTCAGTCTACAGTCAGGATGAGGAGGGACAAGGTGAGCAAGGACACACCAGATAGCTTCTTCTCCAGCCTCTCCCACCCACCCAGAATGAAGGGAAAAGAACAGCACCATCACAAGAGCCTCAGGACAGCCCTCAGTTAGGGCTTTATCTGCAGAAAAACTGTCTCAGATTTTAGCTGTTGAGTGTCTCAAGCAGGCACAAGCTGGATATTCATTCCCTTGCAGACCAAACACAGCCTGGAGTCTCCCAGGCAGCTAACACAGGCCCTCCAGCTGCTTCAGGCTAGGCTGGTACACGAGCCACCAAAGGGAAGAGCTGAGGATAGCTTAAAACTCCCTTTCCTGCCCATCAGTCAGACTTAGCTAGATAGGAAAGCACAAGTCTGCACAGCATTATTTCTCCTGATTTACAAAATGGGCTCTAAGGCCTGAGGGAGATCCACTCTGCCTGATGACGCCATCGAGGGGGAGGGAGGTGGTGTGATGCTCAGCCAAAGGGAGAGCATCTGGACAGCTCTTCCTGTGCCAAAAGCCTTGTCAATGTACAAGTCACTATAGAGCAATTCTGGGACACAAGAATCTCCCCCCTGGGCTGAGTCACAGCCCAGCCCTGGAGTGTGGGCTCTCACCCGTGACCGAAGGGTGAGATGAAGTAGAGGCAGCAATGCACTCGGTTGTCCTGGATGTTCTTACGGTTCAGGCCGCTCTCATCACGGAAATACTGCTCAAACTGCTGGTCAATGTAGTCAGTGATGGGCTTCCAGCTGAGAGGGGTAATTCATTCAAAACAAAATCATGTATTTAATTGGACACAGGCTTGACCACAAGGCAGTATCACCCCCTTCCCACTGCCAGACCCCCTTTCCTGTGAAGCACCCACAGAAAGCAGATGTGGCCAAGGACTAGGAGGAAGGCAGCAGTGGCCTGCTCACCACTCAGTGTTGTTAACAGCATCTCCAAAGCCTGGTGTGTCCACTATGGTCAGCTTCAGCTTGACACCCTTCTCCTCTATGTCCACCGTGTGCTTTACAATCTCCACTGTCTGGTTGATTCTCTCTTTGAACAGGAATACATGAGTTAAAGCCAGACAGTAACAGGATCCCTACTCAACACAACAAGCAGGTTCCTTCCTTATCACTGAGCACAGGGAGTAACATGGGTTTCTAAAACCTCTGATCATCCCCTAAGGAGCCTCAATGGAATGGTACTGTGGGAGGCCAGCAGCAGGCAGACTCTGAGAAGATATAAAAGCTCCTGAAGTGCTTGCAGCCCAGCTGTTCTGAACATTTTGCCAATCAGTTGGACAAAGGAAGAGAATCCCTACCTCACTCCAGTACCCAAGATCAAAAGACAGATCTCAATATCTCAACCCAAAGGGCTAGTGCTGCTCTGCAGCCTCATCTTCTCTTCATAGGAAAGGAGAACCCTACAGCCAAACCCATTCTTCTCAAATAATAGTCCCTCTGCAGCCAGCAAAGCAGAGAGCCACAAGCAACAGAGCTGGGATCCAGCCAAACCTGCAGCTGCTGCTGAAAGGACCAAAATACTGGTCCTTGGGACAGTCTAGACCTGTGGGCACAACACCAGTTCACCCCTCTTTGACCCCAACTTACCCTCTGCGTTGAGGAGCTTTCTGTCTTTGTAGAGGTCTGTCAGGAACAGGCTATTCACCAGCGTGGATTTGCCCAGACCCGACTCTCCTAATTGACAGAGTGCAAAGAGGAGGAGGGAAAAGCAAGCAACATGACCTACTAATTGACTTACAAATGAAGCTGTGAACAAGGCTTTGAATCCTGAGCCAAAGGAAGTGAGAGTGATGAGCTGTCAGAATTTCAGAATAAGCTATACATTTATTTAGCAGTAGGAGGACTTCTGCTGAAAGACATCTCAATCCTTGAACAATGTGATCTCCCAGCTCCTCTGTTTTCCATCCTTTTCCTTCCCTCAGTCCCTGTCTGGCCCTGTCTTCATCACCCAGACCAGACACTGTTGGTGGTGAAGCTACACTCAGTGCTTTCTTGAGCATGTTACAGGCAGTCAGGAAGGGCTCGTTTCTCCTGGGGGAAGAGTGTGACTGCAACACAGGCTGGGGAGCAAAGCAAGGCCTGAGACAAGGGCCAGAACAGAGTGAGGGAAGGATCCAGATGCTAAGGGAGCACCTATGGGAAGTGAGGAGAGCTGGACCCCTCCATGCACCCACCACACAGCCCAGCTACCTCCAGCCATGGGCAGTCTCACCTGCTACCATCAGGGTGAAGTCGAAACCCTTCTTCACGGATTTCCGGTGGACCTGGTTTGGCAGAGTGGCAAAGCCCACATACTGCTTCTCATGGTCCTGCAGGACAGAGGTGGAGAGGAGCAGGTCACAGTGTGCTACTTTTCCTGTTCAAGCCTCACAAAGAGGCAGGGAGATGAACTCAAAAAGTTCCTGAGGCAGAGACAGAGAATGGAGGAGCGGTCACTCCCTGCCCTGACAGCGGTGTGGGCCAGGGCATGAACCTCCACTGGCTTCAGGGACATCTGCCCTTCTGGAAGTGGTCAGAGGACCACTCAGCTTCTCTCACCAGCAGACACAGCAGTTTACAGCAGCATCCCAGCATGGAGAACACAAGGGAAAAGACACATTCTGCTGTTCCCACCAAGGAGCACACTTGGGGTTGCTACTGCCACACAACTTTGCTAACTCGGCTTCTCCTGCACAGTCACAGGCTCCCTTCACACCAAATTGCCACCTTTCCCCAGGTCTTCCAGGCCATTTCTACATCCCTCCTTCCAGAGGTATGTCCAGTACATGATGGATAAATCTCTGTAATTAGCACTCCAGAGCTTGTGATGTCCTGAGCTGTGTCTAGAGGAAGGAGCGGTGGCTTGGCTTCTGCTTGACCCCAAAGGGGATTACTTCTTGCTGTGTCACAGCCACTCCTGGCTGAGTAAGAGGAAATCCTGAATAATCACTAGGGTTATTTCTGAAGAGAAAGAAATTCAAGGAGCAGAGGAAGCGGGAAGATGCGGAAATATTGATAACACAGGTCAGATGCTTTTGGTGGTATTTTTGGTGGTATTACAGGAGCATTACCTACTACCCAGCCATCCCCCAAAAGCCTGAGCTAGAGACATCATAGACTGTGCTTTTCAACATCACTTAGAATAAATATACCCTTAGGATTCACACCATAGGCAAATCCACAGAGCCAGAAGTTCCTTAAAACAAGCCCCTGCTCCCACCCAGCCACGGATGCCTTCAGGCATCTGGCTGTCCTCACCCCCCAGCTCTCTGGCTCTGCTTCCTGGTAAAACACACCCACAAACACAACCAAAGTGTACACATTAACAGCCTGCACCTCACAGTGCAAGGACACAAACACACAAGATCCTTCCCCTCACACTTCTCATACAGCCAGGCTTTGGGTGGGAGCAGGAGGAGACCTGGCCTGATCTTTACCAGACTTCCAAAAGACAACGATCACCTTCTCTCTCCTGTGACTTAACACATGAAACAGTACTAGTTAACATGCTAATAAAGCCATGTCTGAGGCTTGGGGTGTGTTTCTCTTAATTTCTTTTTTTTTTTTTTAACCTGGATGACTAAGTGCTGATAATGGAGACACTGCGGAGCTGAGCTCTGGAGCAACTCCGCTTACTTCAGCCAAGTGTAACTGGCTAAACCTGATCTCTTGTTTCTGTTCAGCCCAAAGAAGAAAGCATGGATTTACTGTACTTCTGGTTACCTCCCCATAGTTCAGTGGAACCAAGACATTTGAAACAAGCAAATCCCAGCTGATGCAGGACACTGCCCTTTACCCGACTCAGATGGTCATTTCCCTCGCAGTAAGGAAGGTCAGTGCTGAATGCCTTATCAAGAGAAGACTGCCCTTGCTATGGGAGGCAGCCAGAGCTGCAAAAGAAAAAGCTCTGTCACCAGCCATGCCCCCTTCCAACCAGCAACGGATGCACTGCAGAGCCCTGCACACACCCTTGTCTGTCAAGGGTGAAGAGGTGCAGGTGAAACTGTGGGTAGGGTCACTCTTCTTCTAACAGCCTTCTCTGTGGAACAACAGCATTGTCCCTGCACCACAGCTAGTCTAGACCCGCTACCCCCATTGTAGCTTTGGAATACCCACTCCAGCCATGGTCAAGCACTATGACAGGCATGTGCCAATATCAGCACTGCACTTGTGTAGCCTCCTGAGCCTGATGCCTGCCTTGCTCAGAGCTCTACAGCACTCACCATCTTCATTAGGACTGGACACAGACACTATCTGCACAGGATGGAGAGTGCTGAAGGGGGTGTAGATGGCTGGGAGGGCTACTGAAGGATGGAGGTGGCTTTCTGCACTGTGAAAAGCTAAAACCCATTAAAGAGATGAGAGACTTGGACTGAGGGAGCTCCTGGAGGTATCACAGCCCCCTCTGCATGCTCCTGACATTCACGAGCCAGCTCCCATCAGGCTGACACAAGCTGGGACAGCTGCTCGCTGCACTGCACTTCCCTTGCCAGCCCCAGCTGTCAGGAGAGGGCCCTGGCCAGCTGAGCCAGCAGCACTCTGGCACGAGGAGCCCCTCTCCCACCACATCCTCCATGTGATGCCTTTGTTCCCACTGGCATCCTGCTCCCATGTGCCTGGAAACATGCCCCATGCACTGCAGTGGAGGCCACCACCTTTGGGCTCTGTTACAAACCAAAGCACCCCAGGCCAAGCAACACATCTGTACACTCCCTCGACACAGGCTCGGTGGCTCACTGGACAGCATAGCAATGCCTCACAGCCTCCACCACCCAGCCAAGGGGGCCAAGGCTCTCCCTGGGAGTTCAAGCCAAGGCACAAAGCACTGATGGGTTCAAGTCCTGTTCCTCTTGAGGGCAGAAACATTCAGGATCTGTTGCAGAGGAAAGAAGCCATCCCCAGCACCGAGGTGTCCACAGGGCTACCTGTACCTCCAAGGCAGAGTGCACAGCACAGCCCCCGTCACTACTGTCGCTCCTGATTCCCTCCTCACCTCCCTGCTGGATGTGCTGTTTAAACCAATCCAGTTCTCATGTGACTTCACTACTCAGCCTGGGTATAAATGGAGCCTTACTGTGAATATTCAAAAGAGCTAAAATTAAACATCATGGGACCACAAAAAATAGAACAGCCCCTACCCCAGGTCTGGAGCAAACCCCAGAAATGATGGAGCCTGGATCTTGGTGCCCCTGCATCCTTCACAGGGGACCCTCTGGGTGTTACAGCCTCCAGCACAAGCTGTCCATGTCCCTCCTAGGCCGTCCTTCCTGCAGCCATTCCCCTTTGGTCAGGCACAAACATCCTGCATAAAGCAGCACAGCCCAGCCCCAGAGGAGAAGCAGACCCTCTGCTTCCTTTCATCGCCAGCAAGCTGCATAAATTCATAATGCAAATAGCCCCTGGGGCATCTCCTGTGTACATCTGTTTCTTTGGGCCTGGTGCTGAGCATGGAAGTATCAGCAAAACCACTCGCCCACAACCGGCATTTGCTGCTGCAGCAAGCGAAGGGGCTGGCAAAGCACAGCATTACCATAACACAAACCAGGCTGCGTTTGGGCACACAGGCAGCCCTAACTCCTGCCCTGAGCCCCCCAAGCATGCACATACCATTCAGACACGGAATCCCAGCATCAAATAACCGCTCAAAAATACGTCCTGCATCTCCCAGATGTCCACTGAGCCCTTCGGCCCCGCTACTGCAGGGACTGCTCTTTTCTACCCCTGCCATCTCCCCCTTACCAGCGGCTTTCTGCTCCTCTGCTCCTCAGAGGTCTCATCTCCTGCTGCACACGTCTGCTCAGGCACCATCCTCCCCCTTCCTCTGCTGCTCCCCGGCTCGCACAGTGCTATAAATACATCCCCGTACCTTCAGCTTGGCTGGGTGGCTTCGCTGTGCCTGAGTCCTGGGAGAAAGCAGCCGCTCCACTAACCGCTCCTGGATAATGATCGAATCCATAACCACGGCCGGCAGGACGGGAAGCCACCGCGGGCCAAGAAAAAAAAAACCCAACCCATGTGTTCCCTCCCAGCCTTCGCGAAATCCATGCGGCAGCCCCCCCGCCCACACACACACACACACGCACACACACCACACGCACACACACACACACACACCAACAAACACACACCACACGCACACACCACACGCAGGGCTGGCTCTGCTCTGCTCTGCTCTGCTCGCCCCGGCGGCCCGGCAAGGCGAGGAGAGGAGAGGGGAGCGGGATCCCCACGGCAGCTGCCCGGGATTTCCTGCCTCCGCCTGTGCTGCGGGAGGAGCCTGCCAGCAAGGACAGGACAAAAGCCACCACGCAATGGCTCTGGCTCGGCCACTGTCCAGCGGAGAGGCTGTGCAGGCAGCGGATGCTCCCCCAGCCACAAGTCTGTCTCCCTGTGTCAGATGGGTTTAGTCAGCTGCAGGGTTTCTTCGACACCCTGACTGATGCAGCCAAGGCAAAGGTTTGCTGCCAGGAATGCTCCTCTTGGTGAAAATGTGCTGCTTCTGCTTGTGTGTGGGTAGAGGTCTAAGGGATCCAGAATGCCATCCCAAAAGCTGGGTCCGAACAACCCGCAGATCCTAGTCCTGTTTGTTACAGATCTCAGGTCCATCTGTTGTTGTCTAGTCCGGGCTATATTGCAGCCTCACCTCTGAATCCAATTGGAATAAAGCTGATGTATTCCAGACCTTAAAGAAACCACTTAAGCTTTGAAGACATCTCAATATAAAGATGTATCTGTGTATTTATTCAGCACAAGTACCTAGCCCAGCAACACCCTAACATGCACAGAAAAAACATTCAAACCTTAAGTTTGGGCTCTGAACCTATGTATAAGATGTGCTTCCCAGATTTCCTATGCTATAGAAACTGAGCAGGAATGTATTTGAAGCAGACAAAAGCTGATAATCTTATATAATCACAATTCCAGAAACTGGGAGTTAATATCACAGCACGTACAACAAAGTCACACAAGATGGCAACACTGGTGGTGCTGGAGGAACCTGCCACTTGCCACACAGGTTCCTGAGCAGCTTTCTCCTCACAAACTGGGAAGAACACAGGGAGCTGCCATGCCCCTGTCTCGCTCCCAGACAGAGATCCTGCTGCTTCTCTGGGAACTGCAGGTCTCTGATCAGCAGGGTCTGATCAAGCCAAAACCCAGGGCCTCCACCATGCAACCCAGGAGTGGCTGACACCAGATTCTGCTGTAAGGTACCAAAAATTACTGCAAGGTCTCCAGTGTCCCGAAGTCCGGGGACAGCTCTGAGAGTTAAAAGGTCTTAGAAACCTGGCTTTTACACATAACCACAAACTGGAAAAACAAAAGAAGAAAAAGACCAGTGTTTTACTTTCGCTGCAAACCCGCAAGCTGAAACCCCAGAAAGCTGTAGCCACAAGATCCTAAAGGCTGAGAAAAGTAAAGGAGAACTGGGAAACCTTCCCAAAGCAAGAAAATTCCTGCCATGCAGCAGCTTTCATACTGCATGCATGAAGCCCTTACCCAAACCATCCTGCCAGACAACAGCACCCTTACATTACACCCATTAGATTTGTTACTAATCATTTCTGAGTGTAACAGAAAGGTGGAAGGCCCAGGCCAAGATGCAGGTGTGGCAGAAATTGCCACCTCTCATAACCTCTCATCACCTGTTTTGCAGCATTGCTCCATTCCTCAGGGAGCCCATAGCCCTAAGAAGTCCTCCCAGACCACTGGGAGATCAGGCCACACTCATGACACTTTTTTTTCCTCCAAGATTCACAATACCTAAAATCCCTGTTTTTCTGACTGGAGGACTTCACCACCAAGGTCTGCAGTTTGTGCATGACTTAGGAGCAATGAAGGTACCGCAACCAAAGATGCATCCAAACCTACTTGAGATAACAGAGGTTTCACCAGTTTTTCTGCATCATACACCACATTACCTTCAAACAAACCCTCTCCAACACCCATGAATTCTCATGGCTTGGTAAACCCTTGTGTGAGGACCACAGGTCACATGGCCACCAACCACAAGCATCTTCCATGGGCACATGGAGACTTGCTGCATCCCCACAAGCCCACTGCACCAAACCAGAGCGTTCTTCTGAGCTGGGATCACAGATGAAATCAACAATGATTTGGTTGCAACAAAACCACAGTGTTGTTGGTGGCCCCAGGAGCTGTGCTGACAGCACAGAGAGAAACAAGGAGCTACTGTCTCCTGCATTCCTTGAGCTTTCACACATCACAGTCAGGACTGGCAGCCAAGGAGGAACTCCAGCCAGGGGGCCATGCCTGGGAATGCTGAGAGTATTTTAGGAAAAGAAACCCTGAAGGGTAGGTCTTGCCTACAGAGAGCATCTTAAAGACTCCATGGCCAACACTGTGGCTTTCAAAACACTGAAGAAGGGTCAACTGGTCCCAAACTAGTCTCCTGTCTCTCCTGCAGATGCTTCTCTTGGCTCCTCTCCTACCCAGAGTCCCCAAAACAGAACGGAGTAGAATACACATTAGTTTCCTCAGATGTGCCACATGACACACCCAGAGCAGTTGGTTCTGTGCAAAAGGGTGGTGAAATACTGCATATCCATACCTTGCCAGGGTCAGCACAGACACATTATGACAGTATTAGTGCTTTTCCCTCTGAAGAAGACAAATCTATTTTCAGAATTCCCTACAAAAGTGAAATTTGGTTCCTTGCTGTTTTCTACCAGGATGGGAAAAGCAGTTCCAGAGGAGTTATTTGCTTAAGTTGAACAGCAGCAGTTGAAGACCAGCAGTAGGCAGCAAACCCCACATGGGGCAGAGGCCCATTCCCAGCCTGGACTAGGGCAACAGAGGCTGAGGAGCTGCAGATAACTTCCCTTTAGGTGCATGGCTGGGAAACTCCATGGCTTGGTTCTCTCCTCCTTTTGCTCCCTCTCCTACTGTGTGGCAACTTGGTGCTGACTCCAAAGAGGTAAATCTCATGGGTGTCACAAGGTTTGGACCCATCTCCATCACTAGCAGAGCTGCACACACCTTGATGGTCCTGCTACCCTCACCCAAGAGAAAATCTCTTGCTGATTTAAACTCTGATTAATTGAACCTTGCAAGCAAGGTGCTAGGTAAGTGGTTAACAGGAGCCCTGATACTTTGGCAAGGCTTCACCCTTTGACACTCAGGAAGAAACCAGACCAGCACTGCAGAAATCCCAAAGCACAGGATTAACCTCCTGTACATACATTACCGTGAGTACAATCAAGACAGCAACCAGATCTCCTGTCTTTTCTTTTACCCACCTCACAGGTCAAGATTTAATTTCCACTTAGGAATCACTGCAGCTTTGTCACATAATCACTCCAGAAAGCTAACAAACTCCATTTTAAAGCTATTTGTGCTCCCTGCTTCCACTTGAAATGTCTCATGCTCCTCAAGAGGCACTGTGTGACTTACACAATGCCTCCACTTCCAGCCCTGTAAAAGTACCAACAACCATAAATTGCTTCCTGCTTGTTTAAACTCATGACTCCCTCTGGGGCAAATTCACAGCTCTTGTCACCCCCAGCTCCTCTGCTCAGCATTTAGGATAATCTGCAAAATGCAACAAATGGGGCAGATGTGCAGCTGGCTGGAACTTTCACGACAGGCTCTGCTGCTTTCCTCTCTGCAGAAGCACAGCAACAGCCGCTTCCAGACAGACCTCTCCTGGTGCCATACCCACATGTTCCACGCGAGGGAGAAGTGGGCCCGTGGCAGAGCAGGTCCCAAAGGAGCAGGGAGCTCCTCCAGCGGCTCCCCTTGCCTATTGCCAGGCAGAAATCGATTTACAGATCAAACCTGTGACCCTCGTAGCTTCTGCCTCACGCAGGGCTGCAGGTTACTGGCACCTCCGACTGCAAACCCATTCAAAACCTTATCAAGTTTCCAAATTTATCCAAAACCAGGTGGTGTGGGGAGGTCTGCCGCAGTCTCTCAGCAGGATCACTTGCTCATCTTTCCCTCCACTTCATCCTCCAGCTCTGCAGCACAAATCAGGCTTAAATAGATTCTGGGCCTCTCAGTATAAAGCCACAGCTGGGAAAACCAGAGAGAAGCAGAGCAGAGCCCCACCACTCCCAGGAAGCTGGGTACAGGAATGCCTGGGAGACAAACAGGTACACATGGCTCCATGGCATAGAAACTGGCTGTGCCGGGAGCCCTCAGGAGGGATAGGGAGGAAAATAAGGGTGACTTATCCTCAGGAATTGAAGGGTACTACTGCTTCTTCAGCTCTCAGGTTCTCCATCCAAATGACAAGAGCATCAGCAGTTTTGGAAGCTCGTGATGCACATCAACACATATGGACAGCAAAAGGTTAGGGACCTACAGAAGGTTCACTTTAAAGTTATAGGTAGTGGTCCCAATCCTGCGATCCTTACTCACCGAGTAGTCCCATTGAAACAGAGACGACTGCTCACGTGAGTAAGGGATGCAGGATCAGTCCTGTCTACCAAAGAAGCTGAATCCTGAATGAGAGGGAACATGATGGCCCTTGAGCAGCCTGACACACACACACCTGGGCCAGGGCATCGAAGGGGAAGACAGTCCAGGCTGGGGCCCCACATCTGCGTATCCAGCAGGGACCACAAGAAGCAAAGCAGTGGAAAAAGCCTGGAAAAAGGATACTTCACCCAAGCAGAGATACTGCTCTTTCATCCCCAGTGTGTCTGTCTCCTGGACATCCCTAGTTGTGGAAGGAGGTCTTTCCTAACCCTGCTGTCCTCCGAGCAGGTTCCTGGAAACAATACTGGCAGAACACAACCCAGCTGTCTTGGGAGAGCTCCCAGTCTCTGTCTGGGTCTCTCAGCTACAATTAACATAACTTCAGGAGATACCCATAAGAGAAGAGATTGAGTCCACTCTTTGTTTACCAGATAATTTTCAATTCCATTGGTTAAGGGGAAAAAAGACAGCTCTCTAAAGCAACCTTCAGTCCTGGGAAGCATCCAAGGAGAGCAAAGTCAGGCCCAGGTTATGTGAGAAATAACCCTGAAACACTCAGCAGACTGCATCTTCAAGACCAGACAGATCACTGCTTTTCATGATGAGAAGGAAGAAGCAACTCTTTCTTGCCAGGGGTGTCCTGGACGTTTCCACCCAGCACTCAGCCCCCCAGGCTTATGTCTCTCACCCTCCCTGTCAGTTGCCCCCATTCAGTCACTCTGCAGTGACACAGAACACAGTCCTTCTGCACACTCACTGAGATCACAAAGGCACACGGGTACCTCCACCCTGCTTCCCTCACCCTTGAGCTTGCATCACCAGCCAAGCTGGCCAAGAGCAGCCTGCTGAGGGGGTGCCAGGCATCTACCTTGCACTCTTTGCACCTGTACAGCTCTAACAACTCCACCGAGACCCAACACAGCCATACCTGGCTGAAAGTGCTGTCCTTGGAGCCTGGCATGGGGCAGTGTCCCTGACAAACACAGCAATGTGGCTTCCAGTCTTACCTAGCTACCTGTGACATGTGCTCAAACACTTGCCATTCCAGAGGGGGAGGAGCCTGTTTCCCAGCCCCACCATACAACCAATCAGTGCAAACCTCACTGCCCACATCAGACTGTCCAGAGTTGGGCCCTGTGTCAGGATTAGTGTCTGTCTTTGCAGATGGATAATTAGATTCCCTTTCCATTTCCTTTTTCCTCCTGATGGTTTCTCTAGCTGGCTATTCCCCTGCAGCCCTGCATGATCCAGAAGCATTAGTCAGAGGGAAATTCTGCTCCCTTCCTCCCTGGATGTTGCTCTTGGTTCAATTTAAAGAGCAGAGAGAACTGTGTAACAGTTTGAGTATTTCATTGCAGAACCATTTGATCTTTTCAGTCTGGCAAACATGGCTTTCCCTCCCACACCTGCACCCTGCCCCATCTCCCCAAATGACACAGAAAATGAGTGTTACTAAAATGAGTGTGATGTTTTTGGCAATTGGAAGCAATTAGCTAATCAGCAGGAATAAGCCATCAGCTGCACTTGGCTTGCAACACACCTCTGTTTATGAACAGTGGTGCAAAACACTCCTTTGGGATAGGGACTAAAAAAGCACACCTGATACCAGCAATGGTGTGAGATGCTCTCAGAAAAAGATGGTAACACTCTTCTGCAGGAAACAAAACTCAAGGAAGAGATGGCAACCATGAAATCTGGGCAAATCAACACAAAGCTGTCTCTGGCACAGGAGTGTGTGCCCAAAGGAAGTATGCACAGAGATCCCCACTGAGCATATAGGGTGTCTGACCTTCTCCCCTGCCACCAAAGAGTGGCTCTCTGGGAAGCTGTGCTGGTCCCTGAAGCTCCAATGTTTTCAAAAGCATTCTCAGGACCTGCAGAGATGCACAAACATGTCATCTCCACCTGACAGACAGGAAAGGAGGAGCTGTCCTGCTGGGATTTATGGATCCCCCACCAATTTCCCCTCACAGGAGATGTACAGACTGAGGTGTCAGTTCTGACCTCTAGTACCCTGTAAACGAGGCCATATCTAAGGAGGATGATATCAGAATAACCAAAAAGAGAACCAAAAGATGCTCTCCAACACCCTTGCCTCCCTTTCTCCCCCATCTACTTACTCCAGCAAACACCAAGCCTGGTTCAGCTCTGCTGCACAGCTCACCACTTCTCTGTGCCCTGCAGCATGACTGGAGATTCACTTTTTGTTAAATGTTGTGATGATGGGAGAAAACATCAAGTCACTGAATATCTAAATCACATTGCGCTGTCAAAGGGAATTAAAACAAAGGTTCTTTCAGGTTTAAGAGTAACAGTCAGTAACTGGAGTGTTGCATATCCTTATCAGAGCTGCTGACCAGTAGGGAAAAAATAAGAATAGTTAATCTGAGTTTGTAGTGAAACAAAGCAAAAGACCCTCTTGGATAAAGAAGTATCTGGCTCAGAGTCTTAGCAGAGATTGTGCTGAATATTAAAGAACTACAACCCACACCCTTCCATCATGCAGGTGTGATATGCAAAGTCTGGAACTCACAGTAAGGATGTCCACATGGATTATTTACCAAGACTGTTGGACACTGACAGGTCCTGACAGCTCTGTCCTACCAAGGTTAACACCTTGTCTGAGACTGCTCCATGAAGCATCACAGCTCACCAGGCTGGGGGGTCAGCTCAGCACCACAGAGCTCTGCATCAGAGGCATTAACAGAAATGCCAGTGCAGAGCCTCAAGCCAGCACTCCCCATCAGCACAGCAGCCTCAGTGTGCTTCAGGCCAGCCCTAAACTTCATTAGCAGTTTTGCAGCAGTGAGAGATTCCTGCTAACCACTGAGTTGATGCCATCTGTTTCCACTTACATGCTGGCTCACAGGACCAGCTACAGAGCAAAGGACTCCAGAAAGACTTTGCTCTCCTAAGCACTCAGGGACTGAACTGCCAGATGGTTGGGACAGACACTGAATTCACCCTCCCAATGGTGACCTAGTCCCTCCCTCCTGTGCAAAGAATTCACCTGGGAGGCACAGCAGCCCTCCCACTTTGGTTTTGCTATCAAACTCCATCATACACCCACCCACAGGGCACTCCCCTGAGGACACAGAGGACCTAATGCCAGCAGGACAGCAGGACTGCACTGACTTACTGCTCTGTAGAACACCACAGCACAGGAGGGGCTGACCAGGCTGTTCCCACGTCTCTTGGTCTGCCCACTCAAAGCCAAAAAGAATCAGCCATGATAAGCCAGGGATCCCAAAATTAACAGCTACCAGGCCCTTTTTCTTTCTGTATCAAGGTCCTGAAGAGATCACACTGTACAGAGCAATATTTACCTAGACTCCTTTTTAACATACTCAATTTTACATACATGCTGCTGAGGGAAACCATGTACCCATCTGCCCCAAAAAGGTGCAAGGTGTATCAGCAGTTCCCATGCCAGTCCTAGCCAGCAGAAAAGCACAGAGGTGACAGCAGAGATAAAAATGGCATCGGGTGGCACTTGTCTTGGTGGCTTCTGAGAACAGCAGCAGGAGGAAGGATGGGAAGAGAACAGGGGACACCCATGTGGGGAGGGCTAAATAAGTATTGGCCTGACAGCTGAACTGTGGAAGGACTCTGCCACCTTGTTTTACTGGTCACACCTGCCTCAGGAGGGAAAACAGTTCTCTTGCTCAACATGAGGTTTCATGCTTTGAAACAGATTGCTTAATTCTTGGCAATTTGAGTTCAGCAACTACCCTTTTCCTGTGGTTGCTGCTTCCTCTCTGAGCACAGTGTTTTTCAGCCAGAGACCTTGTGCTTCTCTCAGCCTCCCTCCAGGCCCTGCAATTCCCCTCAGTGACTCCTCCCTTTGGAAGAGCTGGTGCCTGGTGTCTGCAGCCATGGCAGAACATGTACCAAGCTCTCCTTTCCTTCCCAACAAAATTGTCTTTCTAGCAGGAAGCTGAACAGAGTTTGCCAGGAGAACAGTGCTCTTAGGTGAGAACAGATAAAGCTCTGGGGCATACCATGAACCAGCAACCAGCTGGACAAAATTGCCACAAAAACTTGAGGCAGCCTACACAGCATCACAGAGAGCATCCTTCCCAACATGATCTTGTCCTACAACCCCAAACCCATCACCAGGTTCTTAGCCCACCTGTGCACACCCCACCACCAGGCACATGGCTCTGGAGAGGGCAGCTCTCCATCACCCAGCAGCCACAGCCTCGCTAAGCTCTGTGCCAGGGCAGCACTGACACTGCAACCAGAAATGGGAGAGTGACCAGGGGAGAGGAACCCCAGGGGAGAGACCTCAAGTCCATTCTCAAGTCACAAAAAAGCTGCTTTTGGTAAAGTGGATCATCCTGTAATGAGCATATCTGGTGTAACAGCCCAAGTGTAGCAGCTGCCCTCACTTCTCCAGCCTGACAGCTTTGCTGTCACATACTGACAAGCAGTCTTGCTCAGCCCTGTTCTACTGAACTCTCCCCAAGAAATATTTCATCTCAAAGGCCCAGGTATAGTGACATTGCTATCCCAGTCCATTACAGCCCAGTCACCCTGAAGGTGTTCTGGAGACTTTCTGCACTGCAGGGAACACACAGAGCTTCAGGCCACACACATGGCACAGAGCAGCCAGGCTGCTCACCATTGGGACTCGAGAGGTGAGGAGAGTTCCTGCCTCCTGCAGCCACTCAGCCACCAGGTAGAGATGTGCTCAGGCAGGCAGGACCTGCTGCAAAGACCACCAACAGTGAGGGAAGGACCAGAGCCTGCCAGCATGCTGGTGGTGAGCCCTCAGCTGAGGGGAGGCCTGAGCAACCCAGAGGGGCTGGGCACAGAGCCCTGCATTAGCATCCAGCTCTGGAGCTGACAAACCCCCTGCTGAAGGCAGTGCCTGGTACAAAGGTTCATTTGATCCCAAGGAGCCCACCCCAGGCTGCTGCCCCAACACATCATCTTCATTGTGCTCTCCTGACTCTAGCAACAGGCAGGGCTCAGGGCTCAATGGCCCCTTTCTGGGATGCTGCTGGGGCTCACACACAGGAGGCTGCAGATGGCAAGGGACTGCCAAGGTCCGAGCCCTGCCAAGGAGTGAGCTCCAGCACCACGTGTCCTTCACCACTGACAGCAGCACAAGCCTCCCTTGGGGCTCTGCTGACCCAAACTCTTTCTCTCAGACATGGCAGAGCTCCACTGTCACCCAGCCAGTCACAGTCACCTGCAACTGACACTCCAGTGTCACGGGCACAACTGGGGGATGCTGAGCAGAGGGGACAAAAGGGACATTTTTGTGCAAAATCCCAGCTTGCCCATGCATTTTCAGATTGCTCCATCACATACAGGCACGATGACAACTCTGAGGCAGAAAGGAGGAAAATGGGAATGTAAACTCTTGTCCTCATCATAACACAGCCATGATGGGACCTGTTTGTAGCTCCTGCTCCCAGTGCAAGAGGGAAGAAGGGTAGGAGGGCTGGGGAAAATTTTTGCTAGATCCCACAAATGGTTAAACTCTCCCTATTTAGCAGGAGGGAGAAATTTATCTCCAAGCAAGTCTTGATACCACCTGGGATGAGGCCAAGAGAAAAGCAAATTCCTCCAGTGAACTTATCCCCCTCCAGCACTGCCTACCCAACCACAGGGAGTTTGCTCCACAGCCACACAGACATGAGAAAAGACTGCTTTTATTTTCCCACCCTTAGCCTGCCATAGCCCAGCATCTCCTCAGCTTGAGCTTGAGCCAGAAGACAACTGGGCTCAGGGGGAAGTAGCTGAACTTACCCCCCCTGACTTGCGAGACAGAGCTTGGAAGCTGTCCTGACAGGAGCACACGGTCATTTCTGAAGCCCAGAGCTGTGCCTGGCAGCCCAGCTCCAGTAAGCAGGGTGGAGCTGGGCTTGCTGGATGCCAGCAGAGTCCGAGGACTCCAGGCTCCAACTGTGTGAGAGAAAATCTTGGCCGTGTCGGAACAGCAGACATCAAGGCAAGAGGAAGAAGGGCCCTTTGCCATGTCAGGAAAGAGAATTATCTGGTAATTTCTGCAAACAGCATTTGCCTGTGGTCTCCCAAGCTTCCCAGCACTGCCTGGGAGCTGGAGCTGACGTGCCAGCTGACAGCCCACCCTCCAGATCCTCAGCACTTCCACTGATATCTACACTCCTAGAAAGCAAAGCAAAAAGGGACCATATCACCCCCCTTCTCCCCTCCCCAAAGAAGTCACAGCCACTGGGGAGAGCAGCACAACAGCTCAGACATCACCACACAGCTGTAAATAAATCCCATCAGTTGTGGTGAGATGCCAGGACCTCACAGGGCTGGAGCTGCATCTTACCCACTCAGGGGGCTGGCAGACTGCAGAAGGCCTTGGGATGAGATCTCATCCTAGACATGCTATGAGCACTCTGCTAGAGAAGGAAGCACAGGGCTCTCCCCAGAGCCTCAGCACCTCATGCCTGCATTGTTCAAAGAGCTGCATAAGCTGTGGCCATGGCTCCAAACACTGCTCCACCTCAGAGCTGGAGACTGATGAGGTCACCTCCAGTCTGAAATCACTTCCCTTCTCAAACTGTTCTCAAGACTGTGCCACAAATTAAAGAGTGGGATGGGTGGGGAGGGAAACCCAAATCAATGGAGCATGCTCCCCATTAAGAGCTCAACACTTCATTAAGCTCTACCTCCCCATGGGCTGCCACCCGAACCCTCAACCCTCCCTCCTTCCCCTGCAAGAACAAACCTGGCAGGAACTGCTTTAAGTTAATAGCAGGGCATGGCACCTGGTGTACAGGATTACACTTGGCCCCCAGCTCCCCAAATCAAATCCAGAGCAGTGGGAATAAACTGCAGCTTAGTGCTGTTGGATCAGCTCAGCCACACCACTCCACCTTCTGCTCAGCTCCAAGTCCTGACCATCAAACACCTCGTGCTGCAGCAGCACAGCTCTTTTCCCCCATTCACATAAATGTTGGGAATGGTTTGTACTGACAACAGATCCTACCCACACAGCACAGAGCACCAACACCACAGCTCTGTGGCATCTCCAGCACAGCCCCGTTCTCCAGTGTCCAGGTGGCCACACCAGCAGGATTCTCCTGCCTGAATCAGGAATTAACCCAGTGCCTGAGGAACCAGGCTGAGCAAGGAGGATGGAAATTCAGGTGGCCAGCAGAGGGAAGGAGCCTTGCAATGGCCACACTTGGCCAGGAGAAACCACACTGACAGCTTAGTGGCTTCATTTTAAAAACACATTGACCACAGATGAATCAGTGTCTCATTCCTGGAATCACTAAACTGACCACAGTGCCCAACAGTGCCTCCAGCAGTAACGACCAAGACACATCCCTGCCACACAGCTTCCTCCTACACAGTCATCTTTCTTTCCCCTCACTCCAGATTTTGGTCTACACAGGCAAGCACTGAGGTTTTGTGGGTCCCTTCCAGAACTCCCTGTCTCACTGCAAGGAGAGGCATTGGATGGGGCCATTTTGTCTGAAATGACAGCTGACAGAATCCATATGCTGTTCAGGACAAACAAACTGCACGTGGCCTTGGCCTCACAAGTGCCACAGCAGCTACTGGCCAAAGCAACACAGGACATGGTATCTTGGTGTCATGGGGTAATGGGAGCTACTGCAAAAATAATGGGTAAAGAAGCACAGGGCAGCATGTGGTTGTATGCACAGTTATGGATCACATGCTACATATTTCTAGGGCTTCCTTCAAGCAGATGGAAGACTAGAACTCAGGACATGCACAGCCAAACCTGTGGTAGTTTCTCTGGATCACACAACACCCCCAGGGCTGGACAGCAGAAGCAGCACAGCATGACTGCTTCTACCAGAGAATCCTCTGACACCCACCCTTTTTCCAGTGGTCAGCTCTGGATACCAACCAGCCAAAAACCCAATGAAAGCAAGAGCTTTCTTCCTTGTGGGCTTCATCCTTTCTAGAAGCAATGGGCATCCTCTTAGAAGTGGTTCCTCTTCAGCACTGACTAGGGATAAATAGACAGCTGGACAGACAGTAAAGGAAGCAGCAGCCTGTTCCCACATTCCCATCAGCTTCTTTCTGCCAGTTCTGGCTTCACACCTGTGACTTGGTAAGATGCCAGCAGAAGTCATTAATATAGCGAGGACCTAGTGGGGAAGCAAATGTCCAACACACAGGTTGCCTTGTTGGGGAGATGAGGGGCCTCAGCACTGCTACAGGGCAGCACTCGCTAGCTCCCAGCAGGACAGCTCCAACAGCAGTGAGCTGAGCAGGGTGTGCTTCACACCCCATTGCCCTGAGAAACATCAACCACTACATGGAAGGAACAAGTCTGAAGCTGAACATTTGGGCTAAGGGACTCCTGAGGTTCAAATGCCTCTGGGAAGCCTCAGTTGTGGCGTGACTGACTCACAGAGGAGCAAAGCCACTCTTTCCTCAAAGGAGCTGCCACGTATCCCTAAAACCCATGGCCTCCAGACAGAAATGCCTCTAGACAGATGTGTTGTGTCTTGAGTTTCAGTTCTGCCGCCTCTAAAACAGCACTGGGGAGAACTTCACTACTTACACACCTGTCCTGGCTGGGCCAACAGTGCCTGCTGAGCCCTGAGGATCTGGGCTGGAAGGCATTCAGGAAGGGTTGAGCTCTTCACCCAGCACCCAGACACCCTGGAGAGCTCTGAGCCACTTTCTCTGTCCCAGCATTGTTTGTAGAAGACTCCTGCCTGCTCTAAGCTCCAAAATCTTCCAGTGCTCAGCTGCTCCTTGTGTGCAGCCATTTTGACTACAAACAACTGCACATGAATAATCCTGCAAGTGAGAGCAGGCCTGCACTAATGCTTCCACACAGTCTTCATAGGCGTTCTTGTTTTTCTGAACTTTTAAATTATTTTTAAATTGCTCAATATACAGGTAAAAACCACTCAGATTGAAAGCAAAGGCCTCAAGCAGAGCAGCTTAAGAATCAGACTGTACTGTATTTGAGGAACTCACAGATACCATACAGGTAAACATTCAAAACTACACCCTATATTTTCCAATATTATAGTCTGGAAAAATTCACTGAAGGACTGTTGAATATTCTGGACAGCAACAGCTGAGGATATGGAAGACATTATGTGAAATCATTAGTGTATTAAAAGCAACAGAAAGTAATGTAATTCAAGAAAAACCTCACTTCCCAGGCAAACCAGGCTTCCTCTATGGAAAGGAATTCCACAGACTGTAAGGACACCAGTGTCTTGGCAGAGTTAGGAATGACGAAAGTTGTATTTTCCTTTTCCAGTAATACTTAGATTTAACTATATAAACTGTTCCCCTGGGAGAAGGTCCTATTTCATTGTTTACACAGAGCCTTAGAGTTGGAATTTAAAGGTGAAAGCACCCACTCCCAAACTGCAGGGATCCCAGTCAAACAAAGAGCTGTTTCATTGCACTTCTCAAATTCTCTGCCCTGCCACCCTTGCCACTGGCACATCCAGAAAGAGCAGGGCACAGGAGGAGTTCAACCAGGCAAGAATGGCCTCAATTACCAACACTGCAAAAGGTAAGAGATCTGCAATAGCAAAGCCTGCATGAGCTTTTCATGCTGTGATGAGTCCAGTGAAGCCAAGGGGATGCAGCACATGGGATGCAGGAGCACCCAGCCGCAGGGCAAAGCACTGCCAAGCACTTCAGCCCCAGATTTGTCATCCAGGGACTGGACTGCAATCATCTCCAAATTCTAGGAGAGCACATCCCTGTGTGCAAGGTGCTGAACCAGGGCACAAAGGCAATCCCAGCCCCAAAGGGACACACAGATCAGTCAGAAAGCAGCACAGTCAGTGTCACATACATTGACCACCCACCAGCTAACTCCTCACACGAGAGGGGCTTAAAGAAGCATTTGGTGGAGGATAAAGAGGACAATTTTCAAAAGAAGTAGTACAATGACATATTAAAACACTAATCCACAATGAAAAACCTCTGCCAAAGTCCCTAAAAGAGAAGCAGCATTGCAGAAGTCTCTGTTTCAGTAAAGAAGCCAAAATGTTAGTGGGTCTATCACTCCTGAGCATGGCTGTGATCCCTTCCAAAGCAATTTTCACAGAGCTACAGCTCTTACTGATTTTTTTGAGACAATGATAAAAGGCCCATTCAGAGCAGCCTGGAACCTACCTCCTGCAGTATTTTCCTAGTTATTTTCCTTTGCTAGCCCCTTTCCTGGACCTAATCCATGGACCACAGTACTTGAAAGGCAACTATAAGCCTGGCACCAGGTGTGCAAATTCCTCTGCAGCAGCCTGCTCAAGGGAGACAGTGAGAGCTCTTGCTACACAGCAGCTTAAGCAAGGCAGAGTGATGGGGGGGGAAGAACAGTGGCCAAGCTGCTCAACAGAGCCAAATTTATATAAATACAGGAGGTTCCTCTCAAAGAACTTGGACATTTTTAACCGTGTTTCAAGAAAGCTGCCCCTTGGTTTGTATTCCTGCAAATTGCCTAAAAACCCTGCCTTTGAATTAACTGCATCTCACAATGGCCTTTGTGGGGAAGCTGATGTTTGATCCTCTTGTCTTTCATCTCCACACCACTAACCCAGATCAGAAGAACATGTCAGCTCCTTGGTTAATCCAGAATATGTGCTGATGGTCCCAGAGGCACTGCAAGCAAAATTGCTTAATTTAGGGCAGGGATAGCCCACAGTTCTGGGCTGGCACAACACAAAGCTGTAGGGCTGTGTCCCAGGAGAGGGCTTTATGGATACCACCACCACCCAAACACCCAATAAGTCTGTCATCATGCCACAAGGCCCTACTGATCCTAGCACTAGGAAAAGGAACATCAGAGCTGTTGTTACAATCTTCACCAAAAGGCATGGGGTTTACAACCCAACTTTGCCATTTTGGCAAATTCCACCAGTGATAATTCAGTATAAAACACTGCAGCCAGGCAACTCAGCTTGACCAGGATAGACCCAGAATACTGCTATTGGCCTGATAAAAATATCAAGGATGGTATTTTCTACCAAATCTGAGTGTGCCATTTTTCCTCTCTCCTAATCAAAAATCAGAGCTTTAAAACCAAACCTTAGCACACAACTGGACTGCAGGAAACAGAGACCAGAGCCCTAAATCTTGAAAAGAACACTCATTCTAAATCATATTGCCCCATTCCTCCTAAAATCCTTTTCACCTTAAAAAACCATTTCTCCCCTGACAAATGGAGTGAGAAAGCAATCACAAAAGTTTAGTGCCCCAAGCTGAGTAATTCAAGTCACTACATCAGGGACACAGTTAATCTACTGAACAAACCAGGTTCTTGACACTGTTATTGGCAGATAACATTGCTGTGACACTGGTCTTGCTGCTATTTCAGTCTTGATTTCCACTATAAAGCTTATCCAATCAGTTATCTATATAATCTCTACTTGTCTTGTAGCAAAACTGTTAATAGCAACTCATTAATACAGGAACAGCCAATTGTAAACTCCTTGCTCTTGTGGGTTTTTTAGTGGTATTGCTGATTTAATCAATTTCTTTCTGGCCTTCTGAAAATAACAAGAATGGTAAAGTGCATGAGATGTAAGAAGAGAGAGATTAATACAGCAGGCCCCAGAGTTCATGGAAATGCCACCTTTAAAACTATTAAATGGATTTCTGGAAGTCAGGGAAACGAAACTGGACTAAAGAAGATATTAGAGAAGACAAAGTCATTTGACCATAAACACTGTGGTTGTTGGACACACAATACCAGAGTAAAACCCAGTGTCAGAAAGAACTTGGAAGCAACGGAGTAGAAAAATTGCATTTGCTTCAAGGTAACCCAAAGGAAACAGCCAGATAAGAGGGAAGAGCAGGGCAGGACAAGGAACACTTAGCTCAGTCAGTAGGTTAATGGAGAGACAGCACTCCCATGCAATGTTCAAGTGACAGCCAAGAGTCACTCGTGGTCCTTCAGCAAAAAAAGGGGTGCAGAATCTGATTACATACCTACGAACAGCTCTTGGAACCTGCAGCACAGCACCTCTGGAACAGACTATTCCCACTTTTCATGATAAATAACAGCATCAGGCCAAATTCATGGCCCAGTTTTAATAAATTTTGATGTGATTTTCCTGATGTAATTTTGCCAGAAGTGGGGAAATCCATTTTTTTTTCAGCATCATTTAGAAAACATTGCCTCACACATATGTAGTGAGACCTGCTTTCCTCCAATGGAGAAAACAGATGCTGGCCTCTTCCTGCAGGATGCCAGCCAAGAGGTGGGTGGATGCTCTAATTATTTTATTTCTTTGAAAAATAAGAAAGACAAAGCTATTTGTCATAAAGAGAAAACCCTAAACCCCTAGGAGACAGACTCTGGGTGCCCAACACAAACAGATTTACTGGAGCCACACACTAGATCAGGCCTCAGGCATACATAGGGTGTCTGGGGAAGCAAGAGCATGGGGGCTCACCCAGACATTGCCTGGATGCTCAAGTGTCATTCCTATCACAAAAGGTGAGATCTGAGTCCTCCAAAACACCTATTTCAGTGCTGTGAGCTCTGCCTCACAGGGACACACTTCAGTGCCTAACATGCCAGAGTGCAATGTGCAGCAGGAACAGCACATGTGGAGCAGCATCCACACACTTTGCAAGGAAACATGAGATGGTTCATTAAGCTTTCAGACTAACAAACCCCATGATATCCCTCATCAATAACTCCATGCACACACTGCACTGTTGCTGCTGTATGAAGGACAGATCCACCAACACCAGCACTTGTTTACCAAGAGAACAATTCTTCTATTGACTGACACCTGCCCGTGACAGTGTGACCACGGGAGCAGCAGGGAGATGGTGAGATGACACTGACCATTCAAACTAGACAGCAAAATGCCTGGCACTGGCTGGAGCCTCAGGGCAGCTGCTGAGGACCAACTCTACCACCTCAAACAGAAAGGCTTTCACTGACATTAATGAGAGCTGCTGAAGATAATGCCATCACACAGCTATGAGATGGCATCCAGCCTTCTGTTTGAGGACCAGTAGGCTGAACAGAGCAGGCACTGAGGAATAGGAACACTGGGCTCCATCCAGTCACTTCTGCTTTAGTTAAATTGCTGTGAAGTCAAATGGTGTGAACCTGGTGTGAGCTGAGTGCCATGGCACGGGGCAGATGAGGCCCTGGGCACACAGCAGTGTGTCCTCTTGTCACTTGGACACACTGCTGCTGCACTTCTGATTAGCAGGATCCCAAACAGATCCATGTGACAGGACTGGGGTATACAAAGAAAATATGCCCCTAACTTGCTCACCTCTGGGGGCCTGGTCTGAGCTCCTGAAGTGTCAGCCCCAGGGCTGTGGCAGACTGGAGCAGACCCAGTGTTTGGCTGCTCAGTGGACCTGGAGTCCTTCCCAAGCATGTGCCTGGATTAACTGCCCAGTAAAAGCACCAAGTCATGTTAAATAACTGTCCTTTCTGATATCCACTTCCCTCATAAATACATGCTCTGCCAAGGGCTCCTTTAGAAGGGAGGAGAGACCTTTAAAGTAAGCAGGCGAAGAACAGAAGTATTAATCTGGGGAGTGAGATATGAGCAGTTTCTGAGAGATATGAGTTTCCCTTCTGTGTGCTCCAGCTAAGGGCTCCAGAGCACTGCTCTGGCTGTGTTGCAGAAACCATCTATGCAGAGTCAGGACTGTAAGCACCACCACCAGGATGAGAGATCAGCTCAGGCAGCATCTCCCTTGCTGTCCTGATGACACTCCTGCTCTTCTCACTGTGCAAACACAGCAGCAAGGCTTTGCTGCAGGCCAGCTGCATCATCACTTGACATTTAACCCCCACTGCCTTGATTCAGCCCAGTGACTCCAAAACAGGGCGAATACCAGCTCCTACAGGGCTGTGATGCTTCTTCCATTGCTGTCTGATCCCAGCTGGCACCAGCTCCCTTGAGCAGCAGGAACCTCTGAAAATCTACAGCATCCTAAAAGCCATAAGCCTCCCTGACATTTTTCACAGCAGGCCCTGGGCAGAGGCAAGTTACTATTGGTCCAGATGAGAATTTCCAATACTACTTATCTATGTTTCCAGGATTTCACATCACTTATTATCCAGTGCAGAGACTCAGGAGAGCTTGAAATTAAAAAGAAAGCACAGGCAAGGGGGCCATATTTGTAGGGCAGGCGGGTAGCAGATGGCTTTGTGACTCATATTTCACCTGAATATATAATTAATGTAGTATGTAACTTATTTGAAAATAAAAGTGGATGCAAGACTGCAGGATAAGGAGACTACAAGTGTGTACATATCGCAACAAGATGAGCTCAGTGTGGCAGGCAGGATTAGAATAGTTCCCACACTGAGGAAATAGCCAGAAGACATTACAAAAGGCTGAAAGTGAAGTGGCTTGCCTGGGATGTGATCTTAAAAATAATTGTAATATAAAATAAAGCAGTAAAAAGCCTAGTCTGTGCTCTCATGTGTTCACACAATTCCAAGCACCTTGGAGCAAAGGAAAATGAAACATTGCCACTGAAGCCCAGACCACATCTGTACCACCATGGGCTTTGCCTCACAGAAAGCAGGAAGACATCAAGACCATGGAGCCTCTTTTCCCACAAGCTAAATGTGTGGATTTTTTTTTTTTCCCTTCCTTGCTTCTGCACTGAGAATGTCCAGAGGTCAGTGGGACGGGCTCGCTCCCCATGGCCAGCCTCCAGGAGCTAGCACTCTTGATCCTGTGGTTTATTTGCTCAGCCTGGGCTCCCTGCTCCTGCTTCCCCTGCCAGGAGTCATTCTGGGAGAACGGCAGCAGCTGCCCCGGGGTGGGGTCAGGCAGAGACAGGCCATCCCAGCTCCAGACACACACCCTGGACACACTTGATAACAAGGTTCAAAACAAACAGGGCACTCCCAAAGTTCCCAGGACGAGCATAGAGCTGAGCTGAACAAAGCTGGCAAGTGAAGGACCTCAGGACCTCAGCTCTCCTGCTCCTTGGCAAGGAGCAGTTGCTCAGTACAGGTCCCACAGTGGCACACAGGGATGGATCAGCCACTCTGCTGTCCCTCTCTCCCCATCAGCTACCTTCAGGGTGAGCACTTTGGTGCTGGCACCAGCTGGTACTGCTGTCAGGGAGTGCCTCTCTGCAGAGAAACTGCCCAAATCTGAAAGGAGTGAAAAACTGGAGTTACTTTCAATTAACTCCCACCTCTGACTGATTTCAACTACACAGGCTCACACCCCAGAGTCCCAGCCTAACATGAACCACAGCCCAAGATCCTCCAGCACACTGCACTTTGGAGCATTAGCTCTGAGCCTTCCTTAGCCCTTGCTGCCAGGGCACAGCACCAGGCTGATGCAATCAGAAGGCTGCCCAGCTGTATCCAGAGAGGTTTGTGTCCCAAGCATCCCTGTACTCTGCTTCCAGAGCTGAACTTCAGCCTCTACTTCTCTTTTTTCTTTGACTTTAAGAGCCAACAGTTGTACTAAAACCGGAAACTAAACAATTCTCCTCCCTCTGTTGGCATTACACCCTGCAGATGCCTGTGCAGGGTTTCACTTCCTCTTCAGCTCTTGGCCAACACTCAGCCAAGATTTCTTGGTAAGACAGTCCCTGCAGCCATCCAGCAGGGTCTTCTCCCACCCACCTCCAGCATGTGGCTGCTGTGATGCTTCTGGGAGTTCTGGGCCAGGGCTGGGAGCAACAGCCCAAGGGAAGGTACAGCAGTCTAGAGCTGAATGTTAGCAGGTCATAACAGAATTCAATTAATGCACTACAAATACACACATACAAGGCATTAAGAATATTACCCTGGCCATCCCCAGAACAGAAAGGACTCTTACTTGAGTCAGGAGCAACAGATCTCTCACTTGTTGCAGGCCAGTCCCTAGGGGTAGCATTGCACATACAAACCCACACAAACCCTTTAAACAATGTTTCTGCCATACAAAGTGGTGGATGAACAGCAGGCCCCACATGCTGATGAGGAGCAATGCTGTGGAGTCTGATCCCAGCTCTTCTGATGCACCACTCACAAATCCAGCTCCTGAACACCCTTGTGGGAAACAAGATGACTGCAACCCTCTTCACAGCTCCAGGGACAATTCTCTGGGAGAAAAAGAATGTGTAACAGCAGACAAACATTTTTTTTCCTGTGCTTCAAGGCTAACCACATTGTAGACATACAGGCACACACACTGCAAAATCCAGCCCATATGGGAATTATTCCAATATGCTGAGACAACTGGCATAGGCTTCACAAAAACCTGAAGTCACACAGTGTATCAGAGATGCCACATGTTTCTTTCACGAGTATTAGAGGATTATTCTGTGTGGTTTCACTGTCTCAGGGAAATCTCTGCCTTGGGCAAGAAGTGGACAAAGGCAAGGAAGCTGTGCAGGTAAGCAAAGACAGTGCTGTTCAGTTCATGCTCTACTATCCAGTAAAAAAGTAATACAGAAGACACTTGAACTGGAACAGAAACAATAGAAGAGGAACCCTCTTGGCTCAGCAAAGAGGCATCACAGCAAGAAACACCTGAAGTATCGAAGATGTAGCAGAGCTCCTCAGGTTTGATTTCAGGACATAGAAGCAGTAGCTGCAAGAGGGTTATAGGAGCCACTGCTGTGGACAGTAACGTAGTTGTAAGAAGCTCCTTGACTTTGGAGACTAAAAACATCCAGGTTCTGGGTTTCTCCTTCAGTCAGAAGGAAGCAACATTTTCACCTCTGCAATTGTGAGCTATATTTGCAATGCCCCAGCAGGCTGCAACCCAGCAAGTGGTTCAGCAAGTGTCACAAACACCTCTTGGGGTTAAATGAAAGTTGCTCTTACTTTGTTAATCAACATCTGCAAGGATCAGGCCACAATATCTGTTGCATTGAGCCATTTGGCTAATGTGCCAAAAAAAGCCCTGCACAGTTCTCAGAAGAGCAGAATTCTGGACTTGCACACAAGTAGCTGCACAGTTTGGGGAAATTCAAGGGACAAAAATCCCTGTGCAGGAAACACTTACTTCTTCTTTTCATAAACTGCAGATTGCTGTTCACACTGAGAGGGCTGAACCTCTCCCCTGCCCTGCACTAAAGACCATTTCATCCATTTGGAGCATAAATAATTGAAGAGAGACATCAGCAGCAGCAGGAGGCCGATTCTGTGCCCAGCTCTCCAGCAGTTCCATTTCACCATGCAGCCCATGTGCTGACCTCCTTTTCCAAGAAGCCAAGCAGACAAAGAAGGGAAAAAAATCCAAAAAGAAGTCACAATGCTCAGGATGGACTTTCCTCCCCAGCCCAGAATAGCCCATGTGTTCAACACAGGGGGCCTCCTGCAGTAGGACTGTTTAGACAGATGCACAGCAAAAGGACAGTCAGGGCTGAACCTCTTGACCTGCTGCAGTCACACCCAACTTCTGACACACTGGTGTGAGCACTGAGCCCTTGCCCAGTCTGGAGATGGAGGGATCAGCACTGTCTTTTGAAAGCAGCCAAAAAAAATTAATGAACCACACAAGGCATTTTACAGAGAAGTAAAAGCCTCCACTCCTATGCTACGTCTGGCCAAGATACACTGGGACATCAGAAAAACAAGCAGAGATGTGCTGGTTTATGAGTGTTTCCAGTATTTACCTCTAGATTCTGTGACTAGTTTGCTACTCCCTTTCTGGCAGGAGCATCTTGGTAGCCAGGATGTGAGACCAGGGTTGGAAAACACTGAGGTTAGAAGAAACATTAACATGGGGAGTCAAAAAGGAACAGCCTCACCCAGGGTGATGTATGACACAGTGAGAGACTATCCAGCTGTGGCGAAATATCCCACTTGCCAGCTGCAAACATAATTTTTCTTTCTCCTAGTGAAAACACCCTCACCACAATCACCCCGTCTGCAACGCTACTAATGGACAACAGACAGCACAGGAAGACAGATCCATATTGCCACCCCCAATGACTCAAAGAACCACAACTACAAAATAATTGGTTTAACTCTGAGAAAAATTAAAAAGTCAGTGGTACTGCTTCCAGGTTCTTTGCTTTTCTGCACAAGCATGGGGATAAGAGAGAACTTACCCCTAGTCTTGAGATTACTAGAATTCAAAATTTAAGGAAACAGGTGAAAGATGGCAATGCTGTTAACAAGCAACAGAGGGACAAATCCTCCAAGATGCTCCAGCACAGACTTTGAGGTGATTTTGTAAAGACCTGGTCTTCACTGTACCATCATACAAGGGAATCTCTCTCTCATGTGATACTTTCCATCACATATTTCATAAAACTCAACTACTCAATTTTCACCATGTAGTTATCTACACAGAAATGACAAATGACATTAAGGTCATCCTCAACCAGTTCAAGGCACAGAAAGCTCCACTCCTCCCTATTCTTAATCTGCTCTTGTCATCAGCAGCTGCCTGCTCAGGAGCAGTCATCAGTGTGTCAAGGGCAGGATCTAGAAATACCTTGGGTATCCCTGCACTACGCAGAGCACAGCCTTTTCAGGGGGTTACACATCTGAGCTTCTCTCTCCAAATGTGCAGTAGAGCCTAGGAGAAGGAACACTTAATAGGGAACTGAGGGATTCCCATCCATCAATCAATGTCCTCTGGTAGATGAGGCTAGGGTTGAAGGTTGACCTTAAAATAATGCTCTATGTTGGCACAGTTGCCATTTTAGATGAAAGTCATCTCTCATCTTCTCTCTACCCACCATATATACTTTTACTGACAAACAGACCACTTCAAAATATGCTGAAGTAGAAAAAAGGGCCAAGCTGAACACAAAAGGCACAGCCCTGTATCTTCAAACCCACTGAAAGAACTGGATCCACCAGGTAGTCTCTGCTCCCACACCCAAACAACTTTGCAAGTTGATAGGGTGGGGAGAGATCAACTCGGGAAGGTGAGGTTCCCATCTTCCTGATTTAAAAAGAAACAGTAACTTCAAAGAACACAAGACACTGGCCTGAGTGAGCAGGAGGTAGCTTCAGAGACACAGCAAGGTAACACCCCAAACAAACACACACCAGCACCACGAGCAAGGAGGCATGTTCTGCAGGAGTGTGCCAGGAGACTCCAGTTTAACTAGGTATTTGGGAGGTTCCACCTGTACTCCTCCCACAGCAACACCTCAGGCTTTGGCAGAACATCCATCCACTGCACTTGCCCTGTTTGGTTCTCAAGTCAACACTCTTTTTAACAAATTGCTAAGTTCCCCTTACACAGGGCCTAGTCTTCTGCACATGGGACGTTAGTTAGTGCTTCATTTGCCCACCTGGCTTCACCAGAAGAATCCCTCTTAGCATTCCAGTGGTGTACAAATTGCAAGGAGAGAAATCAACCCTCTTTAAGAGGTGCTGAACCACAGTATAATGAGACTGAGGAGCTTGTTCTCACCAGACAACCTGCTGTAAAGCTTCAGGCCAGAAACTGGTTTCCCCCAGTCCAGGGTCTTAAACCACAACCCTTCCCCTTGGGAAGCTGGATGATCTGCTCATGCAGAGCAGTATCAAACCTCCACTGACTTAACTGGCACATGAGTTCAGTTCCAAATACACCCTTTAAGAGAATATTCCTTGGGAATCAGAGAGGTTGGGAATCTACCGTTATTTTCTCTTCACAAAAGGTAGCAATTAGGAGTCAAAATTACTACAAAACAGATTTCCTGGACCCAGACAATGGCTCAGCTCTGACTTCCTATGAAAGAAAATAAATAGATGTTTTCTGACATCACATTTTTTTGACTCAGTAAATCACCAGTATTCTTAAGATTTTACAGAAGGCTACCCTACTTACATGCAATACTGCCCTCATAGGAAGCTCACTTCTCAACTATTTATTAAAAAATAGCTCTTGTAATAAATTTTGAAAACTTAGTTCAGACAAGGATCACACTTCAATAAACCTTTTAAATTTTTACCTGCTGCCAGCCATGAGTGGAGTGGAACAAGGCAGAACAGGAAGGAAACACCTGCTCTCAATGGATGCTAAGTAAAGATCATTTGTGGTTTTGTATGTTCACTTTGATTTGAACAGATCGCTTTGTATTCACAGCTTGGTTTCCCTCCACCATCCCCAAGTAACATGGCTGGCAGAAATTCATAATGAACTATGCTCTGTCAGGCAAGACCCACTCTACACTCCCAGCATAAGATATGGGGATAAACGTGCACACACCTACGCATTTGAGGAAAGATCTCTCTGCCCCAGGAGAACACTACAATCTCCTGCAGATGTGAACTCTTTGGGGTACAGACTCCAGCCCACTCTTGCCTATGCAGTGTGATAAGAGCCTTCAGGAATTATGATAATATCTACAGATTACCCTCATCTCTACTTCAATTCTTCCCCTGGGGAATGAACAGAAAAGAAGCCTTCTAAGTAACCTGCTTCCCTCTTTACTTAAAAACAAATGAACTAAAGAACAGCACAATGGGGGGAGGGGGGTAGGGTGTGTGTCACAAAGCTCCCCTCCATTTCACAGCTTACATTGAATTTTCTACAAGTTCAGAACACATTCTGGATTGTTTTCATCCAGAAACAAAACAAGAATTAACAGCAATAGTCAGAAATAACAACTAACTACTAGCAAAACCCTAAGTAGCTTGGGATAAATTACCCTATTATCCACTTACCCCTGGGTTTAATTTGTCCCTCTCATCACTGGAATCAGCAGCTCACAAAAATGCATGGGTGTCTTTCACAATACCTGAGTCTGCATTACACAGCCAAACACCATCTCCAACAGTGGTCAGGTGAATGCCTAAGCTGCCACAATGCTAGGTTGCTTTTCTGTGGTCTACAAAGGCTGAGCAGTACCACTGTCTTGCCAAATAAGCTGTTTGCTACATAGGGAAATAGAGCTCCTAACAGCAAAAGGCTGGACCCAAAGCCAAACACAAGCTAAGGTGGGAATGGGTGGACTTCTTGCTGCAGGGACCCATTTCACTGCCCTGCTGTGCTAACCATCACCTTCATTGCTTCCCTTGTGAGACAGAAAAGCTCTTCCACCTACGGCAGACATTGCCTGCATCTTGATGAAGGAACACGTGAGACTGCTGCTAACCTGTAACCTAGACATTCAAGCTTAGCAGAGAATTCCTCCTCTCCTGTCATACACCTGAAACCCCTCTAAATACCAAACAAAACCAAACAAAAAATCCCCTGTCGATGTCAGCTGATTGCATCACACACACCCTCCCTCTCTCCAGGTCTCAAAGGCATGTCTCCAAATAACTATTTGCTTTGCAAAGCAAAACAGATGTTCCTTAACGCCCAAATCCTGGCCGCCTGCGAGGTGGTGATCTGCTACACCAAGGAGGAGTGGCGAGTGGCAGGACTGGGGCTGTGCCTGCGCATCTGTGCCGCAGAGAGCAGCGAGAGTGATGGGGAGACGTGCTCCTCATGCTGAAATGCCTTTGCCAGCCCCTACGCTGCCATTCTCCATCCGAACCTCCTCGACACACCCACAGGCACGAAAGAAAAAGAACAAAAAACCCCAAAAAACCAACAACAAAACAAAGAAAGAAACCCGAACCCAGGGGGATGAAGGAGGTAATGTGCCTATTTTCCCGATGAAACCAGCTATTAAAAAGGGCCAGCATGCCAAGCCCCGCGCTGAGCGGTCGCCGGGCTCAGGTAGCAGGACACCAGCCCTAGGGAGCTCCGGCCGCACCGAGCCGAGCCCGGCGGGGCAGCCCACCTACCTGCTTCTCCTCTGCGGGGCAGATCGGCGAGGGCGGGATGCCCGCGGTGGGAGCCGGCAGCGGGGAGAAAAAAGAAGAGAGAGTGAGGCGGGAGGGATGCTGCGGGCCGCGGGGCGGAGCGGCCGCGCGTCCCCGCCGCCTCACCTGGGTTGACCAGCTTGCTCTTGTACCGCATGCCGGTGCTCATGGTGCCGCCGGCCGCCCTGCCTTCCCCCGCCGACAACAGCACCGGGTGTGCGTGTGTGAGCGGGCGTGTGCGCGGCGAGGGCCGCCCCAGCGCCGCCGCCGAGGGCCCGGGGCCGCCCCGGGGCCGCCCATCCCGGGAGCCCGCCCCGCCCCGGCCCCGCCGCCCTCCTCCGCCCGCCCCGAGGCTGCGGGGCCGGGGGCTGCGGGGCCCACCCCAGAACCGGGTCCCGCCCGCCAGGGCCCATCCAACGCACACGGGTTTTCCGTGCACACCTCGCTGAAGGCTCCCTGCTTGCCGACAGAGAGGAGGAATGCACCATTCAAAGGAAAAAAGCAAACACAAATGGAATAAATAGGAAGTGTGCTTCCAGATTTAGCACCTCAAAATACAGTGGGAAGTCCTGAATCATACCGAGACCAAGCAGGAATGTGTGCTGCTCTGTTTCCATGAGAATATTTTAAAGGAGATATGGAAAGTTATTTTAGGTAAAAGCTGCCAGTGTAACTTTAAAAGGAAGGGCAGGAGACAACTCGAACCCATTTTAAACACTCCGGAGTCATTAGCAGCACATTATTTAAGAACAGCTCATAGGAACTTCAACTCAGGAACACGGGAGCAAAGAGAGAAGCTGGATGAACCCTTCCCAGGCCAGGGACACCCAGATCATCTCCTCAACTTGCACAGCTGCAGGGAGAAAACACATCTTCCACATTTCAAGGACAGGTAAATAATCAGACTTGAAACTTATCCTAACACAGGGCAGGAAGAGCCTGGTGTAGTGATAGCTGCACAAATGCAAGGACACTCCCATGCCTTGAAACACAACTGACACTGATGCCACACTAACTTTTCAATTCCTTGTAGTCATCACAGCCTTTGAGATTTCTTCCACCTTCACATACAAAACAATCCCCATATCAAAACACGGAGACACTTCCAAGACCATAGATTGGCAATCTCACACATTAAAAAAAAAAAAAAAACCCAAACATTAAGTCATCCTGAGCTTACTTTTACCATTGATTCAAAGCATCAGGAAAAAAAAAAAAAAAAATCAGGTAATTGTCAGCGTATTTGCTTGGTTTTAAATGCTAGAGAGCCACAGACCATTACAGACTCTATTTGACAATTAAAGGCACCAACAAGCCAATCAACCAAGCCATATGCTGTTTTATCATCTGCCAGAATTTTTAAATATAATGAAGACCAAAAAGACTGCAACCACTTGATCCTGCTGAACAGTTGTTAAACTAATGACATGTGGGCACTTTGTCCCAGTGCCCAGAGAGAGCCAGGGTGGAATTCAGAAAAAACAACTTGTCTTCCATGGCCCCAGCACTGCTGACAGGCAGGAGTGGAAAGGCAAGGTCAGAAAAGAGGCTTTACCCAGAGTAAAGAGATCTGCAGAGATCTTCACAGTAGCAAAGACTTGGCTTACCAAATAAATGTTCCCCAGCTAAGCTGTGAAATATTTTAGCAAAACCAAGTTCAAATGTAGCTGAAGATGAGTACCAGACAACATCAAACAAGTGGTAGGAGACATAAAAATTAAGCTACACTGAGAGGAAAGCAGTCAGGTATGGTAGCAGTACAGCAATACTACAGACTATTATCCAAATACATTTCACATTTTGCACCGAAAATCTCCAAATGGAATTCACAAGCCAGAGGAGGCAGAGTCTATCAATCCATATCAGTATCTGCTAATGAAAACCTGTTCACTGAGGCTTCACATCCAAGGACTGAACAGTGACTTCAGGTGCCTTGCTTTGAAAACAGGTGGGGAAGCTCCATTTTTAAGGTTAATGACTAAATGCTTTTGAGAGCCTGCTTCCCTATTGTCCTAGTTTTCTCTGAAAGAGGAACCCTTTGTGCTACCTTTATTCAGAGAGCTAATCCTGTACATCACTCATGTATGTACCCAAAGGCTTGCTTTCCCAAGAGGGGTGTGGCTGTCTTGACTTCCACAAGCACAAATGGACAACATAATCTTAAGAAGGTTGAAAAACGTGATGCAAAATTCTAGAAGAAAACCAAGAAGAAAGGTGCACATGATGGCACACAACGAATGAGAAAATGTTTACCGTTAAATCTCTCACCTTGGCCCTCTCACAGAGGTGCTTACAATACAATTACCATCTTCAAAAACCTGAAGATACTTTGTATGAACACATCTCTCACTCCACTTCTTTCAACTTCATTATAGCAGCCTCTGAGAAAACAATGTTACATCCACTTTATGCAGTTCAACTCCCAACACAATAACACAAGCCAAATCCGCATCCCTGTAAAGCAAGTCATTTGTTAATCCTACCCTGATTAAACACTCATTGCTAGACTGCAAATCTGGGGTTAATCATTACATGAAAGACACCCCAATTAGCACAGAAGACAAAGTGTCTCAGTCCCACATTTGCAAAATAATTTTCACTTCTGTACAAGCAAGACTACAAAAGCATGCAGAGGTAGCACTCAGTAACGACATAGAGGAAACTGCAACATTCATGAGTTGATAAACTAAGGTGTGTGATCAGTTTCCAAAGTATTTACTCAACTAAAAGATGTCAGAAGGTGCCTACTGAACAAGGTGGATGCAAACTCTTGCTATCTAACTTTTAAAATTGTGCTGAAATGCAATCAAAGCAGTTTGTATATAGACAAATCCTAGAAAAAGCCTTCATTTCCCAGGGTAAATATCATGATTCCTTTGAACATGCACAGTAGATGACACCATTACAACATTTGATAGATTAGCTTAAAAAAGCCAAAATGGGGAAAAAAAAAATCATCAAAAAACCACCCCAAAATTCAACATTTTCCACATTCATACAGTTTATTACAAAACTTCCATGAAAATTAAGTGTTACGGTACTTAAAAAGTTCAGTACATGCCACCACTCAGCTGACAGATAAAAATGCCTGGACAGAAATTCTTGCAATCAATACTTGAGACCTGAAGAGAAATCTTCAGAGGCATCCAGAGAAGTTGTTAACGTGTTTGTGGTATGTTAAGGCACGATGATTTAGAGAAGTCAGCTTCTTTGCTTGCATCACTGGTGAATCAGTGTCATGTACATTTTCTCAAACATCACACAAGTATAAATCACCAGAGATGAAGCTTCAAAAGTAACCAAAGCACAAAGAGAGTTATGAAAAACTGATACGATACAGGATGACTTAAAATTGCAAGTGAAAGTGATGATACTGTGCAAACACACATAAGTTTACTGTAAACAGGCCACAATGTCTTTTAGTTTTAATCACAAAACTTCAGAATAACGTAACCACAATTAACTCCTTGATCACAATGACTAGTCCAAACAGTGTACCTATCAGTTTTGGTATAAAAGGGTATAGGAAGGCTAATAAAACCACATTTATAAGTATGAAGACAGTGTTACCGAAAGAATAAAAAAAGATACAATATAACTTGATTAACATTGAATATATAAAACAAGCCAGTTTACAACACAACCTTCAGACTTTGTGTTTGTTTTAACGCAGGTCTTGGTCTGCGGCTTCCACATTTTCTATTTGAACGTTACCATTCGGTCAAAGAAAAGAGAGCACCCATCCACTTAGAGAAGTGTATACTGCTGGAACAGAAGTGGAGAACAAAAAACATTAGAAAGAACAAACACCCAGCACCATCATAGCATTTGGGGCAGTGAGAGGCCCTCCAAGCAAAGCAAGCAATCCAGGGAATGGGACATTTCAGTTCCTGCATCACAGGGACCAGCATTAGAACGACAGCAGCTGAGTCAGGTGCAGTTTAGCCCCAAGTATTTATTACAAATATCTTATTAGACATAAATGAGAATCTATTTTTAGTTACATACCTCCTTCAGCACCTGCACCACACCCATACCTCCCTTTCTACATGAATACCAGAACTGCTTTACAGCTCATCTCAACAGAAACACACACAAAAAACCAACTTCAGGCACAGCCTGCACTGCTGCTGGTGAGGCAAGTGAAAACCACTTCTCTGAACAGGGTTAAAAGTAAGCAGCAAGCTTGATGTCATGCACAAACAACTCTTATGACACTGCTTAGGTAAAACAGGAAACAAACAAAATTCTTCCAAGCATTCATACAGCAGTATTCATGTGGCTGAAGGACAATGATCTGTAATTTCAAAAATAAATACCAGGTTTGGATGTCTCTGTAGCTACTTGCCAGCTGAGAAGGTTGCTACAAAGAGAACAGAATTCCAGCTTTCCCTGAAAACTGGGCCCTTCTTAAGAAGCCGTGTCAGATTTAAAACTCAGGAGACACCTCAAATTCTCCAGTGCCAAAAATACTCATTCCTGACAAGAAGAAGATAGCTTAACTTAAACATTCATCTGGATGGTGGAAAGAATTATCCTAGAAACCACTATTGTGTCAATGCACTTGTGAAGTGCAGTGCAACACTCACCCAGACCTTACCAGCTGAGCTCAGCTGGGATAACAGCAAGGAAAAGCTGACCACAGGGTCCTTTGTTCTTCACCATCTTCCCAGTGGGAATTGTTTCCATACCACAATTACTTAACATTTTCAGGAGACCATCACTTCCCATAACAAGCAGAACAAGCAAGACAGTTTTAAGGTTTCAAAGGCAGAATCCATTCATTGCTGACCAGATTCAATATTCACATTCAAAATAACCTATTCTGCTACACTGCTGCTTCAAGTATGAAAGAGAAATTATGTCCTTGCTTGCCTAACTCTAATCTGTTACAGAAAATACCTCAAGAAGAGACCATAGCTGATATTTCAGACTTGCAAAGAGACTGGAATTTGCAATAAACATGAAGGCTCTGGTTATAAGAACAGCTCTGCACTGCTGTTACCAGCACTAGCAACACAATATCTGCATTTTATATACTCATTATATACTCATATATTATGTTTGTGCATTTTCAGTGTGGATTTATTTCACTGCTCTTCCTGATCTCCTTATGAGACAGTATTTTATATTACATTATGGTGATACTGTTCTTTACAAATTGAATCTCCAGTTGTATTAGACTAACCTTATTCTTTCACCAATTCCTAGCTATAATAAATGTCTGCAATGTGAATTCATACCATTATTTCAGAAATACATTTCTACAGTGTGCCACTAAAAGAAAAATTGCTCTGTTAGTATTGTAGCTAGCACTACATATACCTGTCCCCAGTGCCCATGGTCTGATAGCTCAATCCTACATTTGTAAAGGTTTCAGACACCTTGGGAAGGAATGGGTTTGCCTCCCCCTCAGCTGCTTCCCAGAACACCATTATAATGCAGGACAACTTGACATCTCTCCATGTACACTTCTGAATTCCTAATGAGAGAAATTTGTTTTATAAGCAGTTACATTTTCTCACTGACCTAAATTCTTTTTCTCCAAATAGCATTTATTTTCTGCTGCAGCTACAGCTCTTTGAATGTCCAATCATTACCAAAAGCTTTGAGAAATGGCATCTTCCCAAAGAAAAAAAGTGCTGAATGACACCAATGTCCTGATGTTAGCCAGTTCTGACACATTTTGTCATTCACATCCCTAATATAAAGGATTTCTGATGTTGCAGTCACCTTCTGTTGACTCCATTGTTACAAGTTCATCCCCTTTCCTCTTGCTAATCTGCAGCAACACTTACACTTCCCCATAGCAATGTCAAGTACATACTAAGTTACAAAACTGGTCTTTAAAGTTCTTTCCAATGTTTAAGTTAATGAAATATGCTCATATATTAATATTCCCTGAGTCACACCAAGACATACCAAGCTCCAAGCTCTAGAACATCTCTAAGAAACGTTCTTCCAAAAATGTTTATTTTGCAACCAGTGCCCTGAAGCATTTTCAGGTCCCTCAACCTTGGCAGGCTTTGGCATAGATCTAGATCTGTGTACTCCACTCCTCAGCTCTGCTAGAAATTCTGGCAGCAAGCACCTCCCCTCACTCCTTGCAACCCATATGCACCCAGCATCTGTACTGGATGCAGCAGTGTGCCCCTGAGATAGAGGAAGAGGTGGAATATGTCAATTGTGTCACTCCTGGGTAATCAAACCTCTCAGAGGAAGAGTGCAAAGTGCCACTGGAGCTGCTGCACTGCAGATTTCACCTTTCCCAAGGCATCAACACATTACTGAAAAGCAAATAAATATATTTCCACTCACCCCTGACATTTCCCCACAGAACAAGACTTCTGCAGTGACCCATGAGAAATTTTGCAATCTATGTTGTATTCTCTGGGATCTTATGGCAAAAATTGGATTTGTATTAGTTCATCTACATTTTTTTTAATGTAAATTTACAATTTTTTTTATATGCAGTTTGGACAATTGTGTGAAAATACCAGAAAAACTTGCTGTTGGGTGTTTCAGTCTTTTTAACTTTATGTTTTACTAACATTGTGTCACTCCTTGGAAAGCTTGTATGTCTGAAAAATAGTGGTTTTGTTTCTCTCTCCCCTATAAGCGTGGCAGTTCTGGAAACAGGTCTCACGTTGGAATGTGCATTTCAAGATGCATAAATCCTACAGTGTCAGAAATTACACCCTGCTATTTCTGGAAGAGAATTTTCCTCACAGAACAAACTCCTGGAGATTTTGTATACAGAAAATGCAGACAGATAAAAATCCAAGCAAGATGCTTTAAGAGCCAGAAGACGGAAAGTATTTATGTACAGGAGGTTACAGACCTCCTGTCTGTAACCAGGACATGCTTTAGGCTTCTGTAATCATATTAGTGACTTCTGTATCATACTAGTGGCACATATTTCTTCAGCACAACTATTTCAAGAATACAGTTTTTTAAAAGTACTACCTTTTCCCTATCAGAAAAACTTTTTTTCTGACAAAGGCCAAGGTCACAATCCAAGTACATTGGTTTTTATGCTCTGCTTGGAGCCCAGGAACGTGACTGTTTCACCAACTGAGAGCAGTATGGACTAACAGGGAGATGCAAGATACTTTTGGATGAACAAATTCAAATGAAAGCAGTATTTTTCTATGCATCAAGGTCCAAAAAACACAACACAACTCTGCCACCTGGCTTTTGGCCCATTACACACAAGCACTGGTCAACACCAGCAACAAGGTGGCTCTAAGATCTTTCTGTACAAGTTAATTTCAAGGTCCTATGGAGCCACACAAGTTCAGCACTTCACTTGTACAGCAGCAAAGAAAAAACCAACAATTTCTATCAGAAGGTTAATCTCTAAGGAAAACAAAAGCTTGTGCCAGTCTGTCCATGTTTGATGAACAACTCCAGTCAGAAAAACTGCAAAGAGCTGGAGAACGATGGTGCTCCTCTTGTTTATTTTCTAGCCAAAGAAACATCCACTGGCAGTGCCAGGCAGTTGTTCCAAATGTGGCACATTTGCCCAAGCTTCACATTCTCTAGGCTCTCAATTTCAGCTGCCAAAAACTACAACATGATCTTTACTTCCTCAAATGACACTTCTCATCAGATCAATTCAGCATTCAGCAGCATCCTTTTAAAAGGCTGGTTGCTATGACAATGCTTTGTGTTGTTCTGTTAAATGATGTCAATTCTTTGGTAGAAAGCACTAGTTGTTTGGTTCCTTTAGTACAGTTCTTATCAAGAATCAGAACAATGTCAGTGAGCTCAGGACACTTCAAAATAATTGTGGAAATCATGAGCCGTCCTGAAAGAATTTTCAACGTCCTACAGATATTTTAAGTGCAAGATGCTTGGTTTTTTTATTTTCTGAACACATTTCCCTAACCATAACTACATTTCCAGCTGGCTATTTTTGTTTTCCACAGCTTGGCCTCTGTTCCTAATTTGTCCCAGTACAATCTTGAGGCTGAGTGGAAGACAGACAATCCAGATTTATAAAAATAACAAGAGGAAAATAGATTGCAAAGAGGTACACTTGCAGAAACAGAGAAGGAAAAGGAAGAAACACCCACCAATAACCATGTCATTTGAAAAAATAATTCCAGTTTTTCATAGTAGTTGCTATCTGCAATGGACTGTTTGAGAAACAAGTAAATTTGCTGTTGGAATTACTGCAGGCTTGTTTCAAAAGCATTTTGTATTGAAGTATCCAAATAAATCTAAATCTGTTCTCATTTTTGGTAAGTTATTCCACTCTTCCACCTCCTTCCTCTTCAATCCTTCATTTGAACTGTCAAATATAAGAAGTTCCTACACCTTACATAGCATCTTGCATTTTAAAAGAAAAAACATCTGAAAAATCAAGCTTGTCTTGAAGCCTTTACCATGCTTCACATGGGCTGCTACCATAATCTCCACATGCACTGTTTGTACACAGAAGCTATGAAATGTCTGGAGGGAACAGACAAAAGTAAAGTTTAACACACTTTTTTTAGGGCTGCTCTTAATCACCACCATGTAGAACAAGTCTGTACTCAAAGACTTTTGCCAAAAACTGCAGTTGGCACAATGGTCACTACTGTTTCCAAAAATCATTTTCCTCTCCTACTTCTAACCCAGTCTCCACCAGTGCTGGTTGTCATTACACTTTAGGTTTCCACTGCTCCACAGCAAGAAATCTGCCCATTCTCTTTGGAAACTTTGAGCATATTCCCTGTGTATAATCTTTACCTTTGTCACTCCCCTTATGCTTCCCCTACTCTAGCCTAGAAAAGGAAACTGCTTGAAGTTAATTCTCTCACTGCTCCTTCCATAAAATCTTAAAAATTCACAGGGGATTAGGCAAACCAGACCTTCCAGTTGTGCCATTTGTGTACCACTTTGTAATACAGACTCGCCAGTATTTTTGGCAAGGATCTGAATTCTTAACCATTATGCAATACCAGACTCTTTCCAGAAACCTCCAAAACATTCAGCACTCTTCTCCCCATGCTGAAATACATCTGAAACTCTTAAGTGGGTAATTCACCTATCTGGGTATTGTATTTCAATATCCTACTGTTTACACTCCAGCTCACATCTACAAAGATATTTACAACATGCTTTCCAAAAATATCTTCATATCTCTGCTTTATGAAGGGGAAAAATATTTAAGGGACTTTTGAAGAAAATTAGTAAATAATGATGTATTCAAAATAAAGATAGTGAAAATGTTGATTTTCATATAAGTTATCTATAAGGTTATGTATTTTTCTCAGCACAAAGGGTGCAAAAGAGCAACTGAAGGAGAGGCTGTGGTTTCAGTGGCAGAGCTGACCCTTCCAAGTTTTCATAAAACTAAAACCTGGGAGTTACTCAAGATAAGCTGCCATAACACAAAAAGCTCGATATCAACTGTATTTAAATTTGTTGGCTGATGGTTCTCCTAACTACCGTGTTAATTACACATTCCCTGGTTTCTCCGGGAGTTTGTTCAGTAAAATAAACTAAATGTATCTGATGCTGGAGGTTGAAACAGTCACTCCTTCTTAAGTGCAAGTTGGTTACCATGAGAGAAACTTCCCCAGGGCTAAGTTCTAGGTGAGTTTTCACTCCAACATGCTGACAGGATCCTACAGAACACTCAGGTTCTGCCGTTGCCATTCTGCCAACAAATTATGTTAAGTCTATCAATCAACATTGCAAGGTTAACAAAAAAGTTCAAAACTCTTTCCTGAAAGCAGTCTATCAAACAATATTTCTGTAGCATCTGCAGAAATGCAGTTTAGCAGATTCCAAAGAAACTGCAGGACCTCCACACATGAAGATCCCCTTCTAATTCTTTTCAAATTTGTACACATCCAATATTTCAGACCAAATAACTTTCCTAAGACTTTGTTCAAACTAAATCACAACAGGATCATGAGGATACTTAGTTAAACCTGCAAAGCTCTCCTGCTTAACAAATTCAGTGGTTCAAGAGGTATTCCAGATTAGCAACATAAAGTAGCTACAAAATAACTTTTAAGTTGGACACAGCATGCTCCTAGCTCTGTTTACTTAGGTCTCCATGGATGCAAATTCAGCCTGGGACAAACCATGCCCTGATTTGTTTTTATAAATATCATATCCAGGACTGGCAGAAGTTGTGAAACACAGGGAATTCTGGTGCCGTGACTGGATAACTGCAGTGGGTATACTGCATCCTATTAGTTCTCAGACACTGATTTCACAGCAAATCCACTATCTAGAAACTGAAGCTTTGAATATATATTTTATAATTTACCATCCTATGCTCTGGAAGAAACAACTGTGGACAAGCCTGTTAGATTTAAGGTGATTTTTTTTCTTACTGTGTATAATTTTAAAGGATACCTCGTGATAAAATGTGATCTGCAAGCTGCAGAAAGAATTGAGCTCCTTTTCCTTAAAAAACAGTAATCACTTACAGTACATAAGGTTTCCTGAATCAAACAGTCATTTTCACAAGCAGTCAGAGTTTGGCTGTATGATAAACACTTGGGACCTTCAGTTCAAACTAAAATATTGAACAGGCTGCACAGTTACCAGCTCCTGTCTGGGGAAGTGAGAGCTGTGTGTCAGACACTGCTATCACATACACTGGATGGTCAGCCACAAAGCTCAGTGTTTGGATTTCCAGCTCTGGGAAAACATATCTTAGTATGGAAGTTGGAAGACATGATGTGAAGACTCCTCTATCTGCAAGACTTGGGATTGTGACAGTAAAAAACCTGTCTGAATTATTTTTTCCTCTTAACTACTTCACTCAAAGATCACACAGTGCACATACCAGTAAAACCATCAACATCTGCTTAAATAGGAATCCAGTGAACAAGTTTACTCCTTAGGAGACTTTTTCTCTCTCTTTTTAAAATTTATTTATTTATTTATTAATATAAACAGGAAGACTGAAGGTTCAAATAAAGGCAACAAAAAAATCTCCTTATTTTAGGCTTGGAATGTTGGCAACTGCCACAAGGTCATAAGGGATAATATAATCCATTTTATTCAAGCTTTACATTCCAGAAGACCAGCAAACACAACGAGAGTATTAAATTGAAGTATTAAGCAACAGGACTGTTCATATCCTTCTGCTATTCATTCTTGCATTTAAAAGAAAAATTATGCCAGAAGAACTGCATTCTAAACAAAAGTATGAAAAATTTCTACAAAAATTTTTTTCTTGACTCAATTTGATTCTACCTAGGATATCACAGAGGGCATCAAGAGAGTCTCTACTCAGTACAAATAGCCAGTTTGTCTAAAATTCTGTTTGCCTCTTTCAGAAAAAAACAAAACAAAACAAAAACTGCTGTAAACTCAGCAACCTAACTCAAAACACCCTAACTTTTGTTTATACAGAGTCAAATTAATTTTCTGAGAAGCTTTTGCTAACAGCAACAAAGCCAAATGATCCAAAACCAAAGCACTGAAATAAGCATTTACAAGTCTTAAAAACAGCTGGAAATGAGACATCTGCATAGACCTTTTTCTACTCTACTCAATTTCTAAGTACTGCAAAAGCAAGTCCAAAGTGCAAAATTAAAGCCAATCATTGTGAAAATCTTATGAAAGAGGAGTAAACAAGTCAGAAAAGTCTTACCTGATGGACCTACATATTAGGTCTCTTAATCATCACCAGGCTTCATCCTCATTTGGGCTTGCATCTGTGCAATCATCTCTTGCATGCGGCGCAGCTGTAAGAAAAAAATATCCACACGTTTAAAACAATTTAGTGAGGAATCCAAAATCTAGGAGACTTTAAATCCTTTTCTTCTGTTACAGAACACAGATCCAATTTGCCCCTCTATAAATTGGAAATGTTACATTAATTCACATGATTTAATATTTTGGTTTTCCCGTCTCAGATTCATTACACTAAAAACTTCCACTGATTTGTAATACTTATAATGAAAATAAAGTAATAAAATCCAAATCTTTTGAAGCTTGCAGACCTGTGAATCAACATTTAATCTATGATAGAGAAAATATGCCCTTTTTGTGCCTATGGAGATACTCTGCTTATGCAAGCAGACTAATTAGACACTGTCATTAAAAATTTAACAGTCAAAGGTGCAGACAGAATTTAAGAACTGCTAACAAAGCCAAACAGAAAGAGGTTTATAAAATTTGGGAAGACAGACTAAACATATTAAGCACTAATATTTTTACATCTAAACAGTCTTTCCTGAAAATTGTTTTCTTGAAGCCATTTGCTTATGACACTTATAAACTGATTTCCATCTCATAAAAGGCCAGTTACATGTAAGGCTTTCTTTTCCTTCAAAAAAATAACAACATTAAATTAAATAAATTTTCCTAAGAAAGAGTGAAAAATCTAATATGGTTTTTCAAAATGTATATACAAATACATCTAGTTTGGTTTACTAATGACAAGGTATTTACTTTCAGACACAGGTGGGGAAGGTTCACATACAGAATTGCAAGTGCCCTATCTTACAAACTGGAAAATAAATAGGCTTCAATTTCAGTGCACATTGTATAAAATACGAGTTCATCTCAAACTGGAGATCATGTAATAATCTGAGGCTTCTATAGCAAGTTTTCATTTTTCTAAGAATAATCATGTTGCTTTCAATATACCCAGATTTTTTCCTCTTTAGGAAGAAGTATTTAGAGAATTGCTCTCATTTATTTTCAGGGGTGAGGGGAGAAACTTCAACTCAAAAATCACTGCTATGTTTTAACAATACATACTGTATTTGCATCCAGTCAACCACCTTAGCTATCAAATCCATCAGATTTGATAAAGAAGAATCTATGATCAATTGACTATGCATGTGCTGTTGAGCTGTTCACTTAAAAAAAAACAACCAAACAAACAAACAAAAAAAAAAAAACCTGAAACAAACATCACAGAAGTGGGAAAAATTAACTGCAGGTGCCTATACCACTTGTTCTTGCCTGACCTCAGATACAGGTTTGGGCAAAAGTAAGAAGCCAAAGTGCAGAGCCTGCAGCATAGCCAGCAACATGAGATTGCCTAAACCCAGCTGGTTTATACTGGTACCAGTCCTCTTGCTGCAGCACCACCAGGCTCATTAGAGGCTAATTCAGGTGCCTGTGACTGCAGCACAGACACATTCTGACAGACTCACACAGGAACAGTACAAGACAGCCAACTCTTGAAATGTTTATTATATGCCCATCTACATCTTTAAGCTAAAAGCCTCTGCTCAAAAAGATGGCATTATGCTGCAGAATTGAGTAAAAAAAAAAAAACCAGAGAGTCTCAGAAATGGGTGCTGCATTGATTCCATGGATCAAGAGAGAAGTTTCAAAGATCAGCTTGTAAAAACATAAGACACCTGGTCTTTTGAACTGTCTCTCTGCAGCTTTACCATCAGAATAAAAGCAGCTTTTTGGAAGCTTGCCTACTTGAGCTTTCCCAAGAGCACTCCAAGCTGAGCCATGAAACAATCCCAAAATAGAAGCCATTCAGTAATCACAGGGGAAGATGCTGCTGCACATGTATTATGGTTATTGCTCAAACACAGCATTCTGCTATTAGCCAACACCATATTTTAAGACTTGTATGTACTGATGAATTTTCTTGATGTTAATTGATAAAGATTTGCCCACACCATGAAGGAAATCAGATGCTGCTGATGACTCAAATGTAAGGTAGGAAAAAAGCAGTAGGACACCCACTCTGCTCTAACACCACGATTGTAAGAATATTTTCCTTTTCCATTTTCATGTGGTGTTTTTGAGATCTACTTGTGGAACATTAGTCTCCTCCATTAAACAAATAATGGTAAGTTTCTGAAGCTATTTTAGCATAATTGCCCAGAAAAACTTTTAAACACAAAGCCTGTTAAAAAAAATGGGGATTTTTTTTGTCTATTATAGCCGTTAATGGGTCTAAATCAACATGGAAGTTTCCTTTGCATAAGGAAAGATGGCCAAAAAATAAAATTAAAAAGGTACTCAAGCACACCTGTCTCTTTTACTGCATCCTGGGCTGTATCAGCAGTTTGGGTTTTGTTTCTTGCTGAGCATTTGATATCCAAATAATCCAGAATGGTTGCTTGCTGCTGTAAAATTGTGGCTTCTGAAGAGCTCTACACCAGCTCTCAGCTATCAGTTTCAGAACAGGATTCCTAGCACAAAACCTCTGTGTAATGACAGGTACCACACACTAAAACCTGGCTGCAGAACTACAGGGCTAAAGTTAGATGTAATAACTGAGCTCAGGGAGACTGCACACAAATATCTTGAGAGAAAATCACTTGCATAGTAGGAATCCTCCTCTCAGCTCAACTGTAAAATTAAAATTGAAAAAGAAGAATCAAGCTGTACTGACTCAGAGTGATAACTTGGAGTGGGTTTCTCCCACAACTCCTCCTCAAGTAGAGCCCAGGACATAGGAACCAATCCAGACATTACAAGACAAGCTAAAACCAACTCATGTGTCTTTACCTTACTAGACCTACTGCAAAGACAGGAACAATTATTCACACAGAAGACTGAAATTGATGTCATATCAGCATCTGTGTCTGAAAAAGGCTTTTCAGTGACAGCTCTACAGATATCAGAGGAAATGTTCAAAAAATAACATGGACTTTTGACTGACACACTTCCCCTCCCCACACCAAATATATTTCTGCCCACACCTTTACATAACAGAGCTCATAAGGGAAGAGGCTGCAAGAATATGGAAAGACAGAGAACTGTAGTGGATTTTCTAGTACATTACTAGGTTCCCATGACAGTTGCCTTTGGTTAAAAATACTTCTAATACCAAAGAGTACAACTAATTTTGTTAGATGAAGACAAGAAAAATACTCTTGACAAAGTTATTATACTGGAAAAGGGGCTGCCATCAAGATAACTGCCTTTCACAGGACACAGTGACATTATAAATAGCACAAGTCACTACAGCCACTACATGAGCAACAAGCACTTTTCCTTCAAAGATTGCTTACTAAGGGTTTTCTCACGATGTTCTCCCAGGAGAACAGAGAAAGGTTCTGCATCAAGTATTCTGCATAAAGCTCCTTCCTCCTGCACCAGGGCAGCAACACAAGCCAGACCTTACAGCAGTTTTTATATCCACAGGCCTTCAGCAGCTGCCATATTGTCTCTCAGCATAAAAGTTGTCATTTTGTCTTTCAAGGAAGCACACAAACATCTGCACCACCAGGCAGTTACCTGCACACAGAAGGGGTCATCACACACACACCCCCCCCCCCGCAAAGCTGCTGCTGGACCTGGCCTGGCAGCCCCCAAAAACTCTCATATTAAACCAGGTTCTTCAGATCATCTGACAGAAGGCTAAACATACTCAGAAAGTTGAAGGACAGAGGGAAAACAACTTCAATATTGCAATTAATTCCAGTATCTTCACTCTACTGCTGACCAACTCAACCGAAGACAGCAGAGCAAAGGAATTTGCCCAGAGCCTCAGGGTAGCTCACTGGGAAAAATCAGAGGAAGTTTGTTCCTTGCTGGTTTATGTAATCACAACCTCTAACATTTTTATGGAAGCACTGCCTCTCAGAACTTTGAAAGGTTTTTATTATGAAATATTTTCAGAGTAGGAAGAGTATGGCACAACACCACAGACTAAGCTTGCATCCACAGCTTCAAAATAATCTGAACTGCAGCACATCTGTAGTAAGGAAATGATACTTTTACTGTTATTTTCACTTCTCAGCTCAGAAAAAGAGGGCATCACTTGCAAATGAGCAATAAATCAAAAATAACATATTAGCAATTGCAAATTGCTGAACTGGGGACCACATCCTTTGGCATAATAGAAGATAATTTAGCAAAAGTGATGCCTAGATGAAGATGATCTTGGCACCAGCCCAAGCATTCATTCTTTCCAAGGTTATATAAACCTCACAAAACTGTAAATAGAACTTCAAGCACCGTTACTGATGGGAATGCAAAGCAGGAGGGGAAATGAATATTTGTTTTCTCTGCAAAGGCCATGGAATGCAAGCCCATTTCCTCTGTGCCTCTTTCCTCCCCATACTTTTCCCAGTCTGAACCTTAGGGATGATACGGAGATGAAGGGATTTTATACCAGCTTATCCACAGAAGATTCAGCAAAGCCTCTTGATCTCTTTGGGACAATAGAATGAAGAAGTTAAAAATCTATTTGTTTTTTCAAGTTCTAACCTAATCCTCTGCAACTTCAGCAGCAATTACTCAGAGATGATTACTCCCAAAGGAAACTTTCAGAGACTGTTCTCCAAGAATTCAAGACTTTATCCCTTTAGCCATATTATATAAAAAACCCATTACATACATATATAGGTAATAAAAATACCATACACACATTCCCACAAGAGTGGTCAGAATAGATGAGTATATAATAATGTGCCTGCTATATCAATAGTTTCCATGGGAAACAGTTATGGAACAGTTTTTTCAGATGTGAGCCTTAAGATAAGTAGCTCTACAAGGATACTTAAGTTTCTACTTAAGCACTAGATACATAAAATTTCTACCATTCCCATAACAGGAGAAATAGTTATGACTTAAATCCCCTAAGTCTACTGCCTGATTCTTGGGAGCATTAAGAAAAAAAAGAATAAACCACAAAATATTTCCAAGCAATGCTCCTGACATTTTCAAAGTGTGCAGCATTCCTGGCTACCAGCTGATGGTCTGCCCCTGTTCCACACACACATCAGTACATAGGATGCAGTCCATTTGTGTATAAAATACTTGCAAAAGTTTTACTCTAATAAGTGCATGGCCATCAAGTGTGTTTATGTTGCTGAAATGAAGTTATACAGTAATAAAGATGCAGCTCATTTAATCTCCAGAAGTTTGTATTATTAACTGCTAATTATGGTGATAATCAGCTGCTTTTGCATTTCCTTTTTGGAAATTTTTTTGTTACTTATGTTAACATGCCAGGGGCAGCCAATAGCTAATCAAGGTTAGCTATTTTAAAATAAGGACTCTGTAAAGGAAAAAGGAAATTCACAGACCAAAGTAACTATTTCAAAAATTTCCATGTACAGGAGTCTGAATATTTCACCACAGTAACACACAGAGCTGCTTTCAGTAGTTTTTTATTTCTTACTCCAAATCACTGCATATATCCATAGATATGTTCAATCATGCCTTCCTGCATTTATGGACTTGGATCCAAGCTGAATTGGATTAAAGAAGGATAAACAGAAAAAAAAAAACCTATCTTCCAATTGGCAGTAAGTCTTAATTTTTCACAATGCAAGCAGTCATAAGCATTGGCAGTGTACTACTTGAATTTAAATACTAGGCTGAAGATCTCTGCATTTTTTAGAACTCTAGCATGAAAATGTTGTTGAAAGGCCTACTAATAACCTGGAGAAAGAAATCAGACATTGAAAACACCAGATCTGTAAGCTGACTGGCACAACAGAAATACTACAAGTTCTCCTGCAAGACAAAGATGCAAAAAACAGGTACATTGAATATATCATGGGATTTCTAGGACTCAAGAACCTTTTTCTACCCCACAGAAAAGAGACATGACATTTGCATGCAGATCTGAAATGACATTAGATTATGAGTCTACCCCAACATGCTAAGTTTAAAGCAGCATATGTCACTGACAAAACCAGGCTCATTTCAGTACTTAAATAGCAACTATCCTTCTGGTAAATTAGCATACAAACTGGAAGTGATAAACACCCTGCCTACAACCCAGAGTCCACATGCCACCTACCAGTCCAAGTGACTATAAACAAAACTTTGCATTGGCAACTTGTAGGTTCAGATGAGGTCTGGAACTTCACACAACTCCCATTTTACACTCCGTGGGTAGGAGCTGACACAGAATACTGGAGCTGGCAGATAGCATTTTATATTAAAGAACAACAATTTTAGAAGCTTCCTCTTACCTCAGCCTCTTTCTGCTGAAGGATTCTATCCTTGTCTACCACTTCCTCTTCAACAGGCCTATTGAACAAAGGAATGTATTAATGATATGGGATACAGAAGTAAAAACATCCAAGAACAGATTCAAGGCTCATATTCCAGGTAATTTAACAACAATAAAAAAGGCCTACAGGCTTCTGCAGATGGAAAATTAGGACCTTCTTAAACCTATGCTTTCCTTTTGTAAAATGCCATCTTCAGCTCCTGATACTCTCAGTTTCTTAAAAGTTCATTTCTTCACTGTTCTGGGGATTTTTCTGCCATGTACTCTAATTAAAGATACTCCCTTCACTATCCATAAAACCCAATCATTAAAAAACCTGTGTAGGCCATTTCCTTTCTTCTTTAAGATCAACATGGTACAAAAACAACAATTAAAAAAACCTCTGTAGAACATTTCCTGCCTTCTTTAAGATCAAAATACTTGAATGAATATCTAAGGAACAACAGTGGGGACAAGAATAAGTTGCTATCAAAAAAGATGCAGCACAGATAGATGCAGAAGGGATGCAGAAACATAAACAGCTTTATGTAAGCACAGCACTTTGCTACGTTACTCCTCGTCAAGATGAAGATTTCATACAAATTTCAGTATTCCATAGATTAAAATCTCATGAGAAATAATTAGTTACAGGTGGGATTAGTTATGAGGAAGAAGCCCAGTGTCACAGAGGACACAGATCAGCCTGACAAGCAGCAGAGCCCAAAGGCACACACATACTTACTTGCCAGTTCGTTTTAGCCTCTCCGAACGGAAGTTCTCGTAGTGCAAATCCTGGGTCACCTCCTGCAGGTCCTGCATGTGTGTTCTAGAACATGTAAAGGACTATTGAACACACTGCCCTTCTTGTTAAAGGAAAGAAAAACACCCTTTTATCTTCCTTTTTGTTTTATGTAATGGATGCATCTACTAGAAAAATAATCCTTGCAGACCAAGCCAGAACATACAGCTAGCCAGAACACTGCTTTCGTGTTTATTGGTCTTCAATTCATACTTAAGTGCCCTCCCATCAATAGTCTTCAAAGACCCAAACTTCAAAGAAGTATTCTGTCCTCTTCTTGTTCAGTAACTACTTCATAGAAGTTGTTTATACCAGTCTTTGCAGTGTTAAGAAAGATGTTATTTAGAAAGATACTTTAATTCCTAATTTTTTAACTTTTTTTTTACTTTTGGGTGCTGTTCAGTATAATTTGTAACTGAGAATTAGGTGGAGTTCCTTGGCTCACATAACAGCTGATATAGCCTAGCAATTTTCAACTCTTTGAGAGAAAAAAAAAAAAGACAAAAACGCTTGCTACCAGTGCCCAGCAGAGGGCAACCCCTACCCAGTAGAGACTGACATGAGAAATACATAACAACGTCCAACAATAGCAGACTGTCATTAAAAAAATAACCTATTAAATCCATTTACACAAGCAGAATATTCACATTAGCTCAAATCATAAAGAGATAGTGTATCATATTTAACCTAGGATTTTTTCTTATACTGCCAAGAAGATTGAGCATTGCCTTTAGAATACATGTCAGTTTAATCAATCACTAATTAATATTTTAAGACCCGTTCTGCCTCACACCCTGTACTATTAAAAAAATTTCAATTTATATGTAAAGCCATCAAATCAGTTCAAGTAAGGCAGAAAAACCGTTACCCTAAAATACAGGAAATATTTTCTTAAGGGAAAGATCCCAGGACTACAGCTGCAAAACCAACTTTGAGGGGTGGACAGCCAGTAAAAAGTCACTCAGGATTCCCATCAGTTTTGAATTAAGGTGTTCATGTTCTTGTACCTCTGCAGTCATTGTCTCAGTTACGTCACCACAGGAGATGGGGTGATTTTGCCATTACTCACACCAGCATTGTGCGCAGCTTAAGGAAATCGTTGTGCTCTGGATTTTCAACTTCAACAACTCCCCAGGGATACAGACGGCCTCTGATTTTTTTCCCTTTCACCTCAATGAGTTGATTGGATCCAATAACAGCAAAGGGAATGCTAGCCTAGATGAGACAGAGCAAGCAAATTACTGGTTTGATATTTGACTGGATATTTTTTGGAGGGTTTGGTTTGTTTTAAAAAAAGAACAAAGATTTCAGTTAACAGACAAGAGAGAAGGAAAAGAAACGTTGACAAAGGTATGCTACTAAAATTCTTCTACATAAGAAAACCAACAAATCCTACTCAAGGCAATACAGCCTCTCCTTGACACCTGTGGTTTTGTTAGGATCAGTTTGTCTTAACAGAGGCACAAAAGGAAATGACGCTTTGCTTTAGGAACACTTTGGAGTTGCTGGAGTACAGTTTGGGCATAATGTGTCATCTGACATAACATCATGCATGGAAAAGTGCCAACAGAAACATACTTCAGATAGAGATTAAAGTAGCTAGAGAGAGCATTTTAGATACATTCTTCAAGCACCTTTGCAAGTATCACAGCACAAAGAGGAAATGACTTCAGTAAAATCTTTATTATCTGCTCTAAAGAGAGGAAATTCGTTAATTAGCACAGTAACCATAACATGTGCACGTTCTCTCCCTTTGCTTGTGCATTAGAAGGTTTTAGTCAGAAAAAAAGGCTGGAAATCATAATTCTAGGGGAAGAGTTCCTTACATTGAAAAGAGAAAAGAGAAAGTCACAACACACTACATTTGGAATTCTGATGAATCAGTGACTGGAATAAGAAGGATTTAAGAGTCAACATCCAATGGAATCCTGAATTTTCAACACAGTATAAAGGAATAAAGACCTATAGAGTACTTCGGGGTGAAACTTGCCTTTAAAACTCTGGTTTGTTCTTTAAACTCCTCATCTTCATCAGAATCTGCATCAGGGAGTTGATAAATCCTAATGCCATGTTCAGAAATCTCATCTAGAACCTGAAGTTTACAAAAAATAAATTCTGATTTCATTGAAGAGGTATTAAGTTAAAAATATATATAATCGATTTACTAATCTGTCACATCTAGAAAACTCAGAATATATTTCTGCTTTAAGAAGTTCAACAATGCTTTGAAAAAAAATCATTAGCAGAAAGCATTTCAGTTCTTGAAGACTAAGAAATGCACACCTGACTCAGTGTCCAAAGTGTCAAGATAGGCTTAAAGATTTTTTTCAAAATGGCAGAACAGACAAAGACATTTTTAGAAATCAGTGCAAGTAAATAATAAAAATTTAAAAATAAGAAAAAACCCAAACAAACAATATTTACATGGACATAATTCAGAAGCAGGAAAAAAAAATCAAAGTGATTAAGGAAAAGTTAAGTTAAAGCTATGATTTTGGAGAAACATTCATCAGTTACAGCATCAAAACTATGCAGCTCATATCAAAGTATATTCTCGAGCATTTGTTATGTATAAAAATTTAAAAGGCAGTGCCTATTGTTTCTTTAATCAAAAAGACAAGTTTAGTATCCAATTAAACTGGAGAAAGTTATTCAAAATCCACCAAGCTAAAAGTCACCCACAGTTTTCTTTATTGTCCAAGATTAACATACTCTCTGTATTCCCATGTACATTGTTTTCCTAATGAAATCACAGCAGGGGTAAGCAGCTACCAATATTCCAGGACTTTGGATGTTTGAAAAGGTGGTACAGGTCAATCCTTCCTTCAAAACTGAAGAGAATGCTTCTAACTGACATGCTATTAAAAATATTTAAGTCATAAATCTGACAAGATTTACTTTCACTAAGGGAAGGGTGGTGGTAAGAGGAGAGCATAATGAATGCTGAGATTCCACAGTCTTAAGGGAGATTTTGGGCATCTCAACAGAAAAAAGTTACCTGTGCAAGCTTCCTAGATCAGTAGTCCCTAAAGAGCTGCAACTCTACCCCTACAACTGACACCTGAACCAAGTACAAAGTAAGAAACACTTGAGGTAGACAAAGTCTTTGCAAAATCAGGGTTTTACCTGAGATAATCATGAAAACATTCTGAAAAGTCTACATAAAGGCTTGTGCTGTCATTATTATATATACAAGTGGACATTAACTTGACAATACAAACACAACCAGACTTCAAATGGCCAAGAGGTCTTAATGAGCCTTTTCATAGCATTGTTGGGTTCCTTGGTGCTCTGTTGTGATGACAACTGATTGCTACAGTATAAATAAAATTGGTCTAACCAGAGCTTAATTATTAAACAGCTGTTTAAAACAAAACAGTCTTTCACACTATTAGAAGATGAATGACCATGTATGAACTACAGTTATTCCCATGACAGTGTTTTCTTGCCAGGTGTATAAACATCCCCCGCACTCACACTCTGAATAAAATATTATGAGCTCCCACCAACACAAAGCACTATTTTTAAAAAAAAAAAGAAATCTGGGAGTAAGTGTTGCCAATAAGCAACTAACAGTAACATTCACACAACTACATTTAAACTGATGCATTTTGTCACTGTTTTACAAAACAGAAGATAACAAAATTGCCACCAAATGATAATAAAAAATGCACAGCTGGGATAGGCAGGGCAGTGTGATGCCTTTAAGTAGCTGCATAAGACAAGAAAGCACATTTAACCTGTCTCAGATCTTAAAGATAAAATGCAAGTGAAACAATAACGGGAAAGCAGGCAACAAGGGGTGCTAGAATAATATATTACAGCTGTTAAACATAGTGCTTTCCTGAAAGGAAAAAGAATTGCAATAAAAACAAACTGTATTTTATGGTCTTAACAATGAAACAGCATTTTGCTTCTTCAAACCTGAATTTTATTGACCTCAGAGGGTTCTGTGTTCCTAAAGATTAGCCTTCCCATGGGAAATTTAAAAAAAAATAAAAATATTAGTTCCCCTCTCATGAAGTCATTCTTCTGAGCAGGTTTCCTTAGCAGTCTTACATGACAAAACTTACAAAACTGCCTTGCATTTCTTCCCACTCAAGGGTTTTAAAAAATAACTTTGAATTCCAGAAAGACCAAACAGGAATTACTCCAAGCTGGGTTTCCTTTGCAAGCACCAGAAACTGATCTTGCTGCTTAGTCCAAAGCGGCAAAACAAAAACATTTTGTTTCAGATTGATGGCCAAATGGCAGAAACATCTAAAAAAACCCTAGGACTTCAAGCTGCGTCAGCAAAGCAGGATTTTGATGTTTAGCCTAGATTAGAGATTCTGTTAGCCAAGATGTTTTAAGTTAGAACAATATACAGTAACTACACTTTCAAAGCTTTGGAACCACATTATACATTTGACTTAGTATAAACTCAGTTTGTAGAATGACCTTTGCCAGCAGCACAAAAGATAATGAGGACTTGTTTACCTGTTTCCTAACCACTCCCTCAGATTATAGCATTCACCTCATTATATTTAGCCCATGCATACATGTGGTGTCCATATACCTAAGCCAAGAATGTTCTGAAGAATAGAAGTACTAATTATCTCTATACTCAAGGCATCAGTTTTTCAACTTGTGAAAATTCACAGGGTTCAAATCTGTTAAGACTTTAAAAAACCCTCTCTACTTCTTACTGAAGCAGATGAAGCCAAGAACAGCCAGATTCTCAGCAAGTGTAACTGGTAAAACACATCACACTTCAGTGAAAATTTCCCACCTCACACCTCCTGAAGTTTATTAGTTCCTTGGCCAGTAGCACTCACCCCTCTTCTGTTTGAATTTACTTTATATTTGGCTTTAACATTTTATGGATTGCAAAGCTGTCATGATCAAGTGTTAGACCTACTCTTCTCTTCAGCCTCTCTCTCTCCTTCAGGGTCAGAGTGTCAGCCTTGGCAATCACAGGGACAATGTTGACTTTTCCATGAAGAGCCTTCATGAATTCTACATCTAATGGCTTCAGCCTGCCAAGAAGAAAAAATGGGGTGAAAAAAATGAAAAAAAAAAATTAACAGACCAAATGTATTAAACAGTATTTATTTCAAATATCTACATAAATAGTTCCATAATAAATTCAGACAGAGCACTGCTGTGTCACCTTGGCTGGGTAAAGGCTGAATTGCAATTAAAATTATCACTGTGAGATAAATTGGATACTATAAGCTCTTCTGTTTCAAAGTGATAAACAACTTAATAGTGACTGCTTCAAAACAGTATTAAATGCCAAACAGGGAACAAAGCAGAGGAGTCCATTAATCTCCAAAGACCATTTTAATTGCACTGGCTAACTGAAAATGTACAAAGTGCCCCTATTAATGTTAACATTCAGATTTCAGTTCAAGTAATGAACAGGCTTATGAACACAACCCAACACCCTGAAGTACAAGGGCTCAAGAGATTTTTTTTCTTACCCATGCCCAAAGGGAGAGATGAAGTAAAAACAGCAATGGACTCTGTTGTCTATAATGTGGCGCCTGTTCAGACCACTCTCATCATGAAGGTATCTTTCAAACTGGTTGTCAATGTACTGGATAATTGTTTTGAAACTGTGGTACAGGGGACAGAAGAGAGGCATCTTAGATCAGTTTTAAAATAATATCAAAAAGAATTATGAAAAGATAGAAACAGAAGGGGGAGAATCACATCTTTATTAGGAACATTTTTGTTACAAAAATGCAGCTTCCTAGCACTGTATCTACTACTGAGAAGAAGTATTTTCAGAGCACAAAAAGATATTTTCACAGCAACTACCAAGTGTCTATTTATGCCTAGTGCTCCTTTCAAGTGTTACTCTGCTCACTGGATAAAAAGTTCAAGTGTAAGCTTAGAAAAAAAAGCACTCAGTGCTGAGACAACACCGACAGGAACAGAAGATAGAGAATTTTCTGCTCCTTTTCTTGTGGTAGGGGTTAGGATTTGTTTTTAAACCAGCTGACAAATGACATATCCCGGATATCCTCTTGATTTACAATCCTGACCTTACAGATAGGTTTCTATAGTTACCTACAAAAATTCTGGTATTCCAGTCCACTGAATTAAGTGCAAATACAATTGCAAGTCATGCACTAAAGCATCACATGATTTATTAAGCTATTTTTGTTACCTTACAGAATGCTTTTCTGTTGCCAAAGAGAAAATAATTCCTACTTAGTTCAAGGCAATTTAAAATATGCCTTGCAAAGAAGACAGACAAATTTGATCACACAATCAGACAGAAAGAGCAGTGAGAGAGAGAAAAGAAAAACACAGTCCATTACTAAGAAGATTGTTTTAAGATATTCCAGAGCGTGTAGACACCTGCAAACAACATTAATATAAAAGAACAGTTGATACTGAATGCTGCAGCAGAAGGGAAATTAACACACTGATGAAAACATGATTGGGCAGATGATTGTGGATCACGAACCTATCTTAAACTACTCAGAGAAAAATTGAGCAGAAAGCTGTACTTGAAAAATAATATTTGTAGAGAAAGTGCAAATATGACTTGAGTAATTTGAGGAGGAAACAGAAAACACAAAAAAAAACATTAGCACTCTGGAAAATGAACATGCAGAATGACAGCAAACACTGAGACAGGAAACGATGTTCAACTCTGGGCAGTGTGGCTGCAATGAACATAGTGAAAAAAGTAACAAGAATGATGGAAAAGATCCTGAAGGAAATTTGATTTTTCAAGGTAGCCTAAGTTTTTGGATCAAGGAGGAACAAATTCATAGTAGAATATATATACACACACACATATATATATCTGTGTGTGTGTGTATACACATATGCATATATATATATATGCAAGATCTGCACCATTCTAAGCCATACTACAGAAGATACACAGCAAAACAGAATTTATTAGGTTTTGACCTCAGTGCTGCTCAGCTCCTTAAGAATTAGCATGCTAATACATAAATGTGTTCAAAAAGAACAATATGTTTTATGTTCCTGTTCTTAGATACTCTCCTCGTGGGGTGAAAGGTAACAGGACTGGAGACATACAAATATTAGGACAGAAACTAAGCACAAACAATGGGAAAGCAACTATCACACATTTCTTTGGCAATGTAATTAGTTTACGTGCAGTTTTCTAGCTCTAACAGCTATAATTTTCCCTATTAACATGGTGTTAGTGTCCTGTACCTCCTGACTTCCGGGAAACACCTGGTTTATACCACTGTGCTGTCATTACTTAGGAGATAGCACATCCTGTATTGCAACAGCAAACAACACAACCATTGATCCAAGCCTATTGGGGAAAAACGAACAATATTACCAAGCTGGCAAAACCCACAAAATACAACCTAGCATAAGCCAGTAAAAAGAGAAAGCAATTTTAGCCAGAAAGCAATTACCAAAGAACGAGCTGCAACACTGCAGCCACAATGAAATGAGGTGTTTGACCAGCAACATCTGAAAACTTCATCTGGGAACTGTCCCTCCAATGCCAGATTGTGCATGAAGGATTTTTTTTCCACACCTCCTTAGACCCTGTCTCTTCTGTCTGCTGAAAGATGTTACTTTAAGGACATGCTTCTCTCACAACCTCAGTGTCCTTATGCATGGAAGAGCCATTTTATGCTTCAAACTTCCCACCATAAAGAATTTTGGTATTCTACAAACATGCACCTAAGCTGATGCCAAGATCATTCCTAGGTGTAGTTTGAGTCTAGAATAGCAAACTCCAGCCAGCACTAAAGCTTCACACAGAATCCAAAAATTATCATTAAGGTGAGCTAGCACTCGTGTTTCCTTCCAGGCTGTGTTAAGTACAATAGCAATTTGGAAAACAAAAAATCATCTATGTTGTAGATTTAGTACAAGTTCTTTAATAACACCTTTACCCATCCAACAATTATTCTTCCAGTACAGGAGACCCACTGGACAAACTCCTGACAACACATAAGCCTTACCAGCACTTCTATGATAGAAAATATATTAAAAATCCACTCTAGCTCTGATCCCTGAAAGTCCAAATCTAAAATTAAGCTTTTTCACCAATTCAGACAGAAACCAAAAGCCACTGGGCTACTTCAGGAATTTGAAACGGGATCAGTGTTTGTTGCCTCCTGGAGACATTGTGACAGTTCAACAGCTGTTCAAAAATAACCTTAGTAGACTTTATCACTCTGAAAAACATGCAGTCTGCACAAACTGCAGCTTTCCTCAAAAAGAAGTGCTTTCTGAAACTTGGATGAAGATCAGCACCACCTGCTGGCTAACCGTAATTGCAGAAAATGCTCCTGAACACAACACGTAAGTTCAAGATCACGAACTTGCCATTTCCTCTGAACTAACAAGGAAGGAAGGTGGCTCCACTGGGTCAGTCTTGACTATAGTTTGAAACAAAGAGTCTATCCATCCAAGTGCCTATAACATCCTGAAAAGACTTTGTCAAAATGACACTCAACATGGCTCAAACAAAGTCTTTTTGTGTGACAAGAAAGTGGAAGTAAACAGACAAAATTAACGGCATCTTTTTATTTTGCAATATAAAGGTACTATTTGTTTCCACTATTTATCTTGATGTTTAAGATTTGTCATCTAAAACTAAGTGAAAATTGTTCTTGGGGGTCTGATTCATCCTGGGATGACTCTCATTTTCCAAAAAGAAAGGGGAAAATCTGAACACGCACATCTCTAAAACATCTTAAGAGAATAAACAAAGGGCATTAGAACACAATCAACAGGAAGAGCTCTACGTAACACAATACAGGGGCTGCAGAGCTCTTGGCTCCAGAGGAAGGAAGCTCTGGTCAACAGTGCACAAAATAAGCAAGACTGTGCTGCAGTCCAGAAAGATGCCTTAGTGTTACTCTGAAAGATCAGTAATTTTTACTTAATAAAGTAGGAAAAATGAGAGGAAAGTAAAAACCTCATTACAGCTTTACTTGCAAACTTTCACTGCTTTCATTTCTGCTGTGTTTCTACAAATAACAGCATCCTGTCAACAAAAGATTGCAAAACAATCTATAATATTATACATGTTTATCAGCTATGTGCCTCCTTCCTAATCTTTAGCTTATACTGAAGAGCTCAAATCAACTAATGCTAGCTTTATGCTCCCTTGCTCTGCACAGGAACACAGTGTTTGCCTCAGGATTACCACCACAAAAAAAGTGTTCACAAAAACTAACGGTTGAGCAAAGTATTTATTTATAGCAGCTCCATGTGGAAATTAAAAATGTAGCTTCTAGCTTCTTGGAATAATTCTGGCATCCTAGTAAGCACATTAATAGATCTCATCTTTATTTGAAAAAAGTTATTCCAAGAACAGTCTTCCACAAAGTGTATGACAATGGCAATTTACTTTATAGCTTTTTCACCATTTTCTTTCTTCCTCGTCTTTATGCTGAAGCAATGATGTGTGTTTTCCAGTGTATTTGAAGACAATTATTTCAGCTGTTTCAGGATTTACAGGCCAGAGAGAGATAAGTAGTAACTCCATCATTAAAAGAAAGCAGTTTTATCCAAAGTGGTAGCAGCACATATAAAGGAAAGGGGACAAAACATACTGTCTTAAAAATATGGAAGATGGGCCAGAACTCTGCCCTGTCAGAGCAGCTGTGGAGGCAAGAAGTTGACTGCAGTTGCCACAGAGAACATTGTTGGAGGAAAGGCCATTAATTTTGAGTGGCTACTATAGACAGCATAAAGAACACTAACCAAACCCTTGAAAAACATTTAAAGAGTGGTTAGAAAACTGAAGCAAGAAGTTGCACAAAGTAATACAGTTTTACTAGAGATGTGTATTTTAGGCAACAAAAATTAAGAGAAATTTTATTTGAAAGCTCCCACAAACTAAATGTTCATGTCCCTGACAATATGGAGATACAGAAATGCTTAGAAAATTGTGCTGATCTGTAAGGGCTGAGGACAGACCTTAGTTCAAGGTAACACTCCATTAATGCTCAGAATAATCAACCTGTTGCTTCCTTTTAATACACTGAAGTTATTCAAAAGATCACCAGCTGAATCACGAGAGCTCAGAGAGACAGACACACTAGAGTAGTGTTTACACACAATTTTTACACACATACCAGTCCTGGCTGTTAATGGCATCTCCATATCCTGGTGTGTCAACTACTGTTAAACGCAGTTTCACCCCTCGCTCCTCTATCTCTACTGTAGAAGCTTCGATTTGAACTGTTCTCTCTATTTTCTCTAAAATAAAGGAATATTTTGATTGTTATTATGCCCATTAATTGATGCAGAAACCCCTGCAGGAGAGACCAACAGAGGAGGAAATGCAATCTGAAGTGTATTGTAACCTACACAACAGAGTATTTTGAAGGAAAAAAACAAACTATCCAATCAAAATTTACCACCACATCCTTGCAAATAAACAAGAAGCAATGAACCAAAAGAAAAGGGGCTGGCTTAGCACAGTATGCAAAAATAAAATTATAATAATGAGAAGCATGCAAGATTTTTTTTGTCCTCTAACCAGTAGTAAAGGCTTTGCAAACAAAAAGCATTCTAGGAAATGGGGATTACAGAAAACCACATGCAGATATATTGATGTCTAACAGGTTTGAAGGGTTGGGTTTTTTTAATAACAACTAATGAAGAAACAACAAAAGCTGAGTCTTTAAAAGGAAATATGAGAAAATGACTGCTAGAAAAAACAATTTGGAGGTTTAAAATATATTTAGATAGTATGAATAAAGGGTCTCATGGGTGAAGTTGTCATCAGAATGAAACAATGTTAATTGAAAGAACATGGAATGTCATAGGGTGTGTGCTGGAAGAACCACAAAACCACAGTTACCTGCAGCTCCAGGAATATAGCGTTCTGGATAAAGATCAGTCAGGAACAGGCTGTTAATCAAAGTGGATTTTCCCAAGCCAGACTCACCTACAAGAAATAATTCAGGTTATTCAACATACACACCTTTTACTCCAGGCTTTTTAAAGCACCTGTTCTTTCCCCAAGCCCACATTATGGAGGAAAAATAATTTGTTCATCAGGATCCACCCTAGCTTTTGATATTAAAACAAAGGTTCAGCTAAGTACTTTAAAAACACAGGAAAACCAAACTTCTAGTGCTTTTATAAATATTCCATGAAAATGCTAAGTTACTGCAGTAGAATTAATAACAGAATCTGAAAGGTCATACAGCACTTTGACTATAGATCCAGAGACAGTCACATTCCTTCAGTGAAATAAAGGCTTTCATTCATTTAAACTCACAAAATCAAGAGCTCTAACTCTCCTGTTGAACATTTCTGAGACCTTTAAGATTTTCCTAAGCTAGAAATTGAACCTAGAACACTGATAGGAAGGAGAATGAAAAAAGCAATCATAAACAGTCAAGCTTCCCACCCTTACAGTTAGGCTACATACACCTTATGAAATATGGAACAGAAAATCATAAGAAAATTATGCAAAATTTACCTGACAAGTTCTGTAATTCTAGAACTTCAGGTCATACAAATTTCGTCTTAGATCAAAGTAATAAAGTTAAACCTGTAAATGGAATGACTAAATCTGAATTTCAAAAAGTTACTTTTTTCCTCAGCCAAGGAATCAAAGGAGTCAACATTTAAAACACTCGTACACTTGGCCAAGTTAGTAGATGCTACTATCTTAGAAATAAAAAAGTTATCTGCATTTACCATAACAAACTATTATGAAATTAAAAAACCTCTATATAACAAGTTGCCTATTTATTTTATAGACATCACTGAATGTTTTGTCACCAAATAATCCCGATTTGTACTACAGAGTACAAGAAAGTTCTTAAATTCTTACCTTCATTTTCAATAATGTGTTATTCCAATGTAACTACCAGAAAAAGGTGAAAGATACTGTGGATTCCTTTGCACTGATTCAATCAAGCATAAATCAACAAGTCACTTAAAACAGCTTTGTGCCTGAAAGACTTTCCATTAAAGATTCCAAGAGGTGTTCATTCAGAGTACAGGAAAATTAGTAAGTTTAGCTATAATACCAGAGTGAGTCAGGACAGAAGGGCAGCAAACACAAAAACAGCACCACCAATTCAAGAGCAAGATATTCACCATGTGCATTCATGCCTTCAGCTGGGGACCTGGTAGTAAAAGAAAAATTAAGCAACTCTCCCTACCATCTGATGATGAGTCAGGAATACAAGAATGGCCTGTTGGCTCAGAGTCATAACCTTTAATCAGTACAAATACTCCTTCCTTCCAAACATGACAAAATTTTTAAGAGACTCCACATACAGAGGTTCAAAGCTTTTTCTTCTGTACAGCAGTCAATTGCTGTGTAGGAAGGCAGTGTCTACATGAAAGAAAGGTTTCTTTTGTTGTTGAGTAACAGTCAAAAATCCTTAAACAAGTCACTTACCAACCACCATCAGTGTGAATTCAAAGCCCTTCTTCACAGATTTCCTGTGAACCTGGTTGGGTAGATTGGCAAATCCCACATAGCCTGCAGAGTCGGAAAACTGACAAAAAAAAAAGTTGAGTGTCAAATGAGATCCCATCCCCCTAAAAAGTTGAAGCAGAGCTCAATTGATTCAATTCAATAAGGTACAGAAGTATATAGAAAGGACATGTGTAAACAGAGAACGAAAAAAATCATTGCTGCTATGGCAAAGCAGACCTTGAAACTGGGCCATTTACCAAGCAATCTGATAAAAATAGAAATCTGGTAGATTACCTTGAGCTACACATAAACAAAAACCTCTCCTTAGATAAAAAAAATCTGCAAGCTTGCAAGAACACACTATTATTTACATTAATCTGCAACATAGCTAAAAATCCCAAAGATTTTAAGCTAGAGGTCAATATTATCTGTTCAAATTTGGTATCTGCTGTTACTAACACCTCCCATAAAAATAAATAATGAATACACTCATGCATAGAAAAACAAGAATTTTTTCTAAAGGCATGCAGAGATTCCCAGGACAGATTTCTCTGTGCCTGTATGTTCTGCTTAACAAGGTTGTTCACCTATCTTCACAGCATTTAACTTCTAGCACAAAATCAGAAAAAAAGAAGTGCCTGAAAAACCTCAGAGATTTGGGCTATAAAAAGGGCAGCCTGCTTCACCATCTGCTACCAACTGGCTGCAAACCTGACACGATCCTAAAGAAATGCAGCCACTTGATTCAGAGACCTATAAAATAGCTAATATCAAATGTTTTCTTCAGAGATGAGTTGAAGATGAAAGTTTTTACACAAGGCCATATTTCCATTGGGACAGGAGAGGATATAGGAGAAACTGTTTAAACAGCAATTAAGTTATTTGCTAAGAATCTTCTTAAAGCCCACACAGATGGGCACAAACATTAGAAATTAAGGCTTTTCAAATGAAATTTCCTTAGGTAAAGGCATCATTGTAGCTGTGTGAGCAACCACAATGTCTGGCAAGCACCCAAAAGCCCATTACTAGAATCACATGCAAGCTCTACTTCTACAGAACAGTTCCCTTTTAAGAAATACATGTGAAAGGTGTAATTTATTCACTTTCTTATCACTTCAATAAAGCCACAAGTATTTTCACAAGTTGAACAAACAAAATTTTGGCTGTGCAGCCATCTCTTTACCTTTACTTTTTCACCTGACTGAGACATGGTTCTTCAAGTTTCAGAAACTGGAAAATAAAATTGATAGCACATGTCAGCTGACTTGAAAGTTACATTCATTTAAATCTTTAACTGAAGAATTGCATACAATAACCATACATAATAATTCTAGCAGAACTGATGTCAGGTACTCAAAGATTAAACACAACAATTAAGCATAAACAAGCCATAATCAAAATGGCTGCTTCTGTGAAACTGTTCATAGTAAAGAAATACAGGATTATAAAAACCAGAATATTTTATTTAAATAGATAAAGTTTTAAAACTTAACACTGAAAAGTGGAAAGATCTTGCATCCATCCTCTCTCCAAAGAAGGAAAAATATTTACTGAAAGCCAATGCAACCTGAAATTCAAATATTCTGTTCTCAACCCCATATACAGAATAGCATAGGAGATCCTCTTCTCTTTTCATCCTTTTTGCTTACTAATTTTATGTTTCTAAATGATGGTTTACAAACAGGTAAATGTAACCTAACTGTTGTCCAACAACTGGTGTTTGAGACTGATGAACACATGCAAAAAGATCTCCTGAGAACAGGACACCCATGACCTTTCTGGGTAAAGGTTGTCACATTATTTTCAGTGATTTCAAAGTTCCACCACTGCCTGTGAACACCACACGGAACACAGCAGAACCTTGGCACTCGGCTAACCCGTGCTGGACAGGAGAATTCACCCTGATCTGAAAAATGATTAAAAAGATTTGTTCTTTAGTGTCAGACACCCAGACCAGCTGGGTTTTGGCAAGCCCTTATCTTTCCACTCAAGGATGTTGGTTGTGCTATGGATTACTTATCACGGCAGCAGCGAGGGCCTTTTATTTCCAGCAGCCACAGAGCTCTGACAGGAAGCACAGAAGCAGCAGGAGCACTTCACAGCTTGGGTTGTTGACAACACAGCTCTTGGCCTGGGCAAGCAGGGAAGTGACCCATGCAGACACCTGTGTGTTCAGACAGAAATGCTTTCCTGTTGGGTTGCAGGAGTCATTCTAGCAGGATACAGTCCAGTTTCTGACACCAGCAGTTTGACAGTCAAATCTGAGCAGAGAAATGAGCTTTGGGCTAAAGGGAAAGTCCAAGTTAGCATAATTGCTACTTGGGAGTTTTAAAGGAACCAAGTCTTCAGCTCACATGGCATTTCATGTGCCCTGAAGCAGGCAGTGAAATCCTGGCAGCTGTGCACACACCAGCTGCCCTGTAAGCAAGGAAAGCTGTTTTATTTTCCTCCACCAACTACTTTTCCTCCTGGAAAACAGGGAGGTTCAAATCCTAATCATCTTACGACTGACCCTAATGGGATATTCCTCAAAACAACCTAGGAAACTTCCCTTAAGAACTTTTTTTCCCCAAACAAAAAACACAGAGAAAACCAGAAAAAACAGAGAAAAAACCAGAGCTTTTTCTTCTTTGACCACTCTGCAAGGGCTGATTCCAGCACAGCCAGTGTCACTGGCTATTAAGGACTGTCACAGCCTCACTGACCAGTGTAACTTATTGCTTTGTCCACATCTTCTTTCTACATTTGGAGACTTTTGTTGCCACCTTTAACTACAAAATCAGTAAAATAATTCAAGAGTTTATAAAAGTTCATAGTCACTGTCCAGCTGCTAATGTAGGGACACCTTCTAGCCTGTTCCTCACAGATGCCAGATGAAAAGCCACTCAGAGCAGCTCTCTGGAGTTAAAGGCCAGAAAGGGGAACAACTCAGATTTAAGTACAGCAAATTCTCTAATCACTTCTGCTTTCATCTGACACTAGAGTCACATCCATTGTAGCATTACCCAAGCTACTCAATTAAAAAGCAGAAGAGTCAAAATTGTCAACACATTATGACACACTTGGCTTCAGAATGAGTCTGTCATCTCATAAAAGGCTAAATTTACAAGAAATCATTCCACAAACATGACTTAAAATGCCTTCTTCCTACCAGGAAAACCACATTCACCTTGTGTCTCACTAAGTACTGCAGCCAAAGCTCCAGGACAGCTGCCCTGATCACATCATGCATGCAGCACATGCTCAAGTGTCTGTGTACAACAAGCATCCTGTTAGTTATTTCCCATTGAATTTTGTTACAATAGAAATATGTTTACTAAAGGTTAGCTGAACAAATAAAAAGATAAAACTTTAGTTAGACAATACCTAAATAAGGCACTGAGGTTCAAATTAATCCTGATCTCAGCACCTTACAATTCATAACACTGCCCTCAAGAGGTTTCCCAGAAAATTATCCAACCAACCAACACCCCCAGATGACCACGAGCCACTTGCCAGTGCACCAAGCTACACTGGGCAGCCTTGAAGGTCAAAATCTGAATTCTGACTGCATGCAACTGGGTCAAACATCACAGTCATGGGAAGCTGAGTGTCTGACACATGCTCCATAGTCCCACACCTGGAAATTGTAACCACAGAATCACTGAGGTTGGGAAAGACCTCTAAGATTATCAAGTTCAACTGTTTCATTTTTCATTAATATTGTTGTCCTTTTTTTTTTTTTTTTGAATGACAGCTACAGCAAAACAGAGCAATCAATAAATGTTTCTTTAGCTCTTCAAATGACTATTTCATTACAAGACAGGCAAAGCACCACACAAAAAATATTTCAAAGAGAAAGAAACAGATAAAATTGCATTAACTTGGAAAAAAGCAGTGGAGCTTTATTTACAAGTACAGTGGGCCTCATGTAGTGAGCAAAAGAAACAGACACTATGCCCCACTATAGGAATGGCCACAGAATTTTTTTAACAGTGGATAATGTAACAAAGTTTAATTTTTGGATCCAAACAAATTCCTGTCTGGAAATGTGCTGTCCAGCAACCAAAAGGAGCAGATTTACCACTAAGTTCAGTTTTGGTTGCTTATTCTACAAATAGAGGGGCTTGGAACATGCCATCCTACTGCCTTCTGCTAAGAAGAATATTCCAGTCAGAGAAAAAGAGAGAGGAAGGAAAATGGGTCACTTCCTTTGTTCCTGTCAGGATGTAAGAAGTAAACTGTTAGGAACAGGGAGACTGGAAGCTTCTTAATAGGAGCCAGCACAAAGAAAACATGATGAAAAATGTACAAAGAGTGTTTCCATATAAGGATATTAAAAAACATTCAAAAATAATCACTTTAGAGTGACCTTAACAACCATCTCTACAAGTAGAATTGCCCTCCAGATTTATCAAATGAGGTCTCTTTTTTTTTTTCCTCTGAGATTGTGTAACTAAAGAAATATTTAATAAGCCAATCAGGGACCACAGAAAGCAGTGAAGCCTTAAGGAAGCTTCCAAACACAGCACTAGCCTTCTGAAGAAACATTTTCAGACTTTAAGCAGACAGAAACATCAAGAGTATCTTAGTAAGATATCAATATTTGTGGTTTCTCACAAACAGAGCTACAAAAACCCAAAAAGAAATGTCAGTCATGTATTGAGGCACACAAATCAATATTTTATCTAAAAATAAAATTTTAAAAAGTGAAAATAAAATTTCCCACGGTGTATTCCAAACTGGGCAAAGGGGTATTCAAATACAAAGCAGTTAATTTTGGTTTCGTTTTTTTTATTATTTGTTTTTTTAAGATTACACTGTGAAAGTTGTATGAATCATGCTTTGTTCACAGCACTCTCACCTCTGACTGGAAACCCCCTCCCAGAAGTTCTCAGGGACAAGGTCATTCTTTCTCTACCAACAATCCCAGGTGATTTCATTTTCCTTACTAGAAACAGATGTCACCAGCTGCAGGAATCCTCTCCTACACATTAACTGAAGACATTTCTGCATTGCTCTTCTTTGGAAAAATCACTGTATCACTTCCACCAAATACAGAATTAAACAGCAAATGCAACAACCAAAAAACAACCCAGCTACAGCTCCTGCAGGTAGACCAAGCGAAGTGTATGCCACTGGTTTGTCCTCAAACTTGTATTCAGCATTCATAAGGGTTACAGATATTTTTTTTATATGGTATTTGAACCAAAGACAGGTAGTACAGACAGCACTGGGCACACACTGCTGTTTATCAAAACTACACTGCTGTTCATCACCTTCCTGGGTCTCTAAAAGCCCTGTTAGACTCCTGTGACTTGAAGACACACAGGCACAACAAAGGGAGACAAGGAGTAAGCAAGTAAGAGAGAGGAATAATGAGCACTGTTCTTAGAAAGAAAAGGTCTAGAAAAAGCAATGCATGACTCTTGAGCTGTAATCCTAAATATTTTAAAGTTCCCTTTCAACATTAACATATTAGACTACTTACATTTACTGTTATTTCAATTAACAGCCACTTAAGCACAAGGAAGGTACCATTCACATTAATGAGTGATTAGTGCATCCTTAGTGCAGCCTACTCAGGCAGCCTTTTACAGCATTTACCCAGAGTTACCATAACAGAGAAAAACACTGTAAACCAGACCTGTAAATGTTAAAAGCAGAGACTTATTCCAAATTAAAAAACTAAGCATATGAGCCATAATTACTCATCAAAACCAGGCAGCAGCGCCTCACACCCACAGAACTCAACTATAATTGTGCACATAAGCGATAAATTATTTTTTAATCACTTTCAAGTCCCATTACAGCCCCAAGACTCTAACTGGGATGTGAAAAATAACTCAGACCTAAAAGAAAACAAACAAGCAAACCAGCTGCAAAGGGCCTGCTTTTAACTCAGGTGTGGGCGGCCCTGTGCAGAGCTGGGCACCGCCATTCCCGCAGCATCCCCGTTCCCAGCAGTGGCCGCGCTGAGTGTTGCAATGCTGAAACCATCCCAGGAATGCCCCATGGAGACAGCGCTTCCTGTCCCATCCCCGGCTACGCGATGCCGGGCAGGCCCCAGCAGCCCACAGGCCGTGTCCGCCTCTCCCGTCCCCTTTGCTTCAAAACCCAATTAACGTGTGGGTACCACGGACCTGCTGTGAGGGTTCGGCGGTTCTGCCCCGACACCCTCCTCGCGTCCTCATACCTCAGCTTTAAAACCCTTGGGCAGAGGAGGGAAGAGGGAAGCCGGAGCGAGGGCCCTGTGCCTGTGCAGATAGCGCAGGCTGCCGCGGGTCAGCTCCAGGACCGGGCCGGGGCCGAGCCGTACCGCCACCCCGCTGAACGGAGGGTCCGGCCGGGCCGCCGGCAGTGGAGCGGAGGCGTTCACCTGCCCTCCCGGTTACTCTCCCACCTTCCCGCGGGAGGACGCTGCCCGGAGCTTACCTGAGCTGCAGCCGCCCTGACGCTCCCCTCACTGCCAGGCCGCGATCCGCCGCCTCCCCGCCCGGAGCCCTCCCGTATCCCACACGCCACCGCGGACCAGAGCCTGCCTGCCTGCCCCCCTTCCGCACGACTCTATGGTCCGGGGCGCTTCCCAGGATAGCGATGAGGCGTAGTTCCAGGACGAGCGAGAGGAAGGATAGAGCGCCGCCACGCCCTCCTTCTTGCCTGAGTGGCAGGGAGGGCCGCCGGCCCGTGCCGCGCGACGGGGCGTTGCCATGGCGACCTCCGCTCCCCGCTGGCCCCGAGCTGTGGCCGCAGGCCCGGACCCAGCACGGGGCCGCTGCCGGGACCGAGAAGGGTTCAGCAGCAGATGCTTTCCTGCTGGGCCGAGCCGCAGACGGGTTACTGACCGTAGCGTGGCGCGGTGGGGCGAGCGGTGCCGCGATCGCCTCCCCCCCCCCCGGTAACCCCGCTGCACTCGCCGGCCCCTCGTTCCCTCGGGAGGGAGCGGGGCCACAGCACTGCAGGCTGCCGACCTACCCGGGAGTTCTGCACACCCACCCCTCGGGGCTGTTTTCCTCCTGCTGAGTGTCCCGCTCCAAAATATGGAGCTTGTCCTCCTGACACCGCTGGCAGCGGGGGGAACAAGAGGCGGGAAAAAGGCTCTGACAGAGCCACCTCCCTCGGAGGCCACTGCGCACCACAAGGTAGCCCGTGCTGCGGTGGTAACGACTTCGAAATTACTCAAATCTGTGTTATTACCCCGAGCCCACCCGCAGCAGCACACCTGAGCATCCCTCTGCTAGCAACAAGCCTGGAGCTAAGCATGTTCAGGAATGAAACACAGTTCTGCTTTAAACATCCCCTTCTCAAACTTCTTGATTCTTGTTTCCTACACGGATACTGCTGAGCTTTCAGACTACCCTCACCTACAGCAGGTTTTAGCAATATTCCTCACAGTAGAAAAGCTTTTGGTATGGAAGGTGTGACAGATGGGGGAAAATCTAACTTAAACTTCGTGCTGTTTGAAATTAAATAGGTAACATAAACCTGTTTGGTTTAGCAGCTTGTATACCTGAAGCAAATTCCTCTCCCCAAAAATGTGAAAAAAGCAATATACTAATTTTACCTGCACTATTGCTATCTTTTCTTTTATCACAGCATTCTCTCTGGTTAAGTGAGAGAGATTTTGCCTTGGTCAGTGCCATCACTGAAGGGGTGAGCAGCATTCTTGATGGCAAGTTCTCTGAGGTCTCAGGGTACAAAAAGTAAACTATACCTGCAGTCAGATTACAGAACCAGACCACTTTTTCCTGCCCAAACAGTGTTATGTAGCTCAAACACTCAACACAGTGCTTACAAGATTAGAACAGAGTAACAGCAGAAGTTCAGGGAAGGCTATTTCCAACCTTCCAGCTGCTTCAGGAAAGTTCCTACTAAATCAATCAACATTTTGCAGCAGGCAGTTTGTATGTGTGATCTAGCAGCAAATCCTTTGACTTAAACTTTTTAATACCAAGCAGCACATTTGTATTGTGTCTGCATTTCCATCCACTAAGCAAACACAGTTGCAGCTCACAACAGGAAAATGTGGAAGTGGAACAAATGCTGCTGAAGGCAGACTGGCATTATTTGCTAACTCACATTGTGCTCCTATTATCAACCAAGCATTGATGTGATCTGAGTAAGAACAAGATAAAAGCCAACCAAAGCGCAACCGAGTTCCGTTTCCTAGGACAAAGTGTAATGTTATAACACAAAGTACTCCTCTATACTTTCTTGGAGGAGTTTAAAGATGGTATTTCACTCTTCTTTGGAAATTAAGCTCTTCATTAAAATTATTCCAAGAATATCCATATAGGTGCTTTGTACTGTCCCCAAAGGAACAACACTGTGATACACGCACACAATATTTCACACAGATAACCTGCTACAAACAACTATTTAGGACTTGAAGAAATTATAAGAGATTAGCACAGACAACTCCAGGCTATAGATTTGCATCTAGCAGAGTCAAATGGAAGTTGGTCCTTTTTGTGCAACGAGTGAAATATTCTCCAGAAATTACAAATGCCTGATTTCTGAGGCATGATTTCCCCAGGTCACGGATGAATCAGATGGCTGCCCAGCTGTCACACAAACTGTTCAGGGAAGTCACAGTTCTCCCCAAACTCTTGCATTATGCCAGAAAGAAACATAAGGAAGGGCACTTTGGGTAACAGCAAGGGTCAGCTGCAGGCAGTGCCCTGCCTCTGCAGTGCTCAGCAGCAGATGCTTAGGAAAAGATAAAAGCTGCACAGTGTCTGTATATCCTCCCAGCTTCCGGCAATCTGGAGCTCAGCAGCTTCCTGAGCCAAAAGTTTTATCTTTAAAGTTTTCTCTTCCATGAATTTTTCTCCTTGCTTTTTGAACCCATCATAACTTCTGGTATTAAGAGCATCCTGTGACAACGAGCTTCGCCGTGTGTTACGCACTTGGTGAAAATGTCCTTTTGCTGCTTCTGAAACTTGTTGTAAGACTTGTTATGAAACTGCAGTGCACAGTGCCCCTGGGCAGCAGAGCATGGTGCATGTAACAGAAATGCTGCAGAAACCTACAGGGAATGCATGGCCATGGAAAACATGCTGCAAGTTTGTTATTTCTCACACTGGTATTACCAGAGGTGCAGATAAAATCATTATATGAAGAACACTATTCCTCTTTAATGGCTAAATACTATAGAAATGTTAGTGCAGTCAACAACAGCCTGTGAATCACCCATTCCCATAATTATTATTTCTGAAAGAATTTTGTTTTATTCTTCCCTTGGAAACTCAAATGCCTTTTATAAAAGTTCCTGATACATCTAGGTTTACATTCTCAAAAGCACAATTAGAGTCCTTCCTTGAATTCAAATCTTAACTTTGTGTGGAGTCACAGCTTTACAAGTTAGAAATACCTCATCCATTCAGCAAAACACATTATGTGTTTTTTATCCTGCTCCTTAACACAGAATATGGTATAATGCTGGTTATAATAAAATATTACCAGTTAATTGAGTTTTGGTAGATGAAACAACCCCCTGTTTCTTGGCATTATTTCTCTTGCATTAAAACAAGAAGATATGCTGCTGAGACAAAATAAAACTTGTCTCCTTTTAATTATGAGATTCCTTCTAAACTGATTTTCTTTCAATGGTGTCTGTTCACCACATAGCTGAGCATTTGGAATTTGAGCCTAAAATTATGTGTGATTGCTGGAATGGCAATTCAGGGAGATACTGACCCACTACTGTAAGACACCAAGCATCTTTAACTCTCCCAGTCTTCCCTGGAGATAGAATTACTCCGGCCCTGATTAAACAACTTACTCTAAAGCATATGCATAAGCCCTTTTTATTTCCATTAGACTTAAGTTTGTGTTTGATCCAGAATATTTGTGTATACCCTGCTAAATTACAGTACATGGCTCCAGGAGCAAAACTTTTAGAAATAAACATATAAGAGCTGCTCACTGTGGGTGACATATTCTTAAAGGATTACCAGAGAAAAAAGGACTTTGAACATTAATAGTGTGAATATCAGATACAAAAATTTAGATATTTCCCAGCATTTTTTTTAGTATTTGGGTGTGATGTTAGGAATGTAAAGGCAAACTTTCCCTTCTCTGTTAGTAGTTGTTGAACTGGTGATTTGATCAAAATACTCTTCTGTGTAGTGTTTTAGCTATAGAATCACTCATGGGGTGAACCATTCTAACATCTCAATCTTCTGGGTTTCTGCAGCCAGGCTGCATCAGGAATCAGAAATGTCAGAGCACTGGAGCTCTGGTCATAGACAAACAGTAAGACAGTGTCCATGGATGCACCAGGTTTTACTGACACAAGCTACTTCACAAATTATTCAGTAAGTCATAAGAAATCTGCAATAAATATTTTCCCTCACTGGAAAAAGATAAACGAGTTTATAGTGACGCACTACAGGAAATTCAGGTTGTGTTTGAATTGCAGGAGTCTCAGGGGAATAAAAGTGTTTCTTTTGCACGCAAGAGCCCACCTTTTCAGGATGATAATTATGGCAACAAAGCAGCAATAAGAAGAACCTAAAAACTTTCTCTGGAATAAGAGAGATTCTGCATCTTTTTACAAAAAAAGAGCGACCCTTTCACTTTTAAGAAGGGGATCAGGATTGACAAAACAGATGCAAGCTATTCCCAAAGACAGGGCTTGCCTCAGATGTTATCTAATTCAGAATAAGGACAGAACTGCTGAGAATTAATCTCTCTTCTAGTAAGATGAGGTGTCCAAACCTCTCACATATTCTCAGGAACACAAATTTCCTGGGACACCAGAGAAATGTAGCACGTTTACTATCACTAGTCCTGAACAGTTTTCAGTAACTTCATAGTCATGTCTTTATTAATTACTTTGAACATCTGCAATGTATATTTAAAACAATGGCATTTGTCCTTGCTGACGCTCTTTTGTAATTTCCCAACAATTACATGGGAAAGAACTCTACCAGGATCCTGGTACACCACAATCTGTGGAAGGAGGCTAACTTTGGAAGAGGACAAAATTACACTACAGTTCTCCTGATAGGAAACATGACATAGACTGAACCATAGGCACAAAACAATGTATATTTCCTATAGTGTTCCCCCCTCTGCCTCTCCAAGCTTTAATACATTTTCAAGAGTTGTCCAGAGCATTAAAAAGAAGTATTTGAAGTGATATATTCAGTGTAGTGTCTCGGTGAGTGGGGTGGTCAGGCTGTCTAGATTCTCATCTACAAAGAGGACATTCTAAGCTTTAGGATAGGGCCAGCATTCACCCTATTAACTGCCCTGAATTGCTTTTAACACCGGGTTATATCTGCCCAGTGACACCACAGTGTCCTCCCAAAAGCCATACTCAGAAAATCAACTGCTGAAGACTTAGGTGCACAGCAGCTCACCAGTGGAGCCCAACTGGTCCTGACAGCAGTGACTGGAAATATCCCTGCCAGGAGGGTGTTTTAATGAGACACAGAGACATGAAGATCAATTCCAACCAAGGGGAAATTTCACACCAGAGGGTTTTGTGTAGAGAAATTCAAGCAGGGAAATGTGGAACTCTGTTCTAGTGATGGTTTAACATAACAAATTTCCTCATTATGTGAGGAAAAGCTCATAACACTGAGTATTCACACCATGTGTAGCCCAGCCAGGGCCCCCTGCTCCTGACTCCCTGGCAGTGCCAGTGGGATGTTCATGAGAAAAAGGAGAGGCAGAGGGTGAGCATAAAGTGCACAGATTGATGAAGGGCTAGGGCAGCTTTGTTTGGAAGTGATAGAGAGCAACAAACATATGAAGGCTGGAAGCAGATTTAAATCCTCTTTCACTGTTTTTCTAGCTACATTTATCTGTTTCTTTTCGTTCTTTTGTCACATCACCAGTGAGGGGGAAGAGTAGTGTGGGCATCTTTTTCTTAATCCTGAAGGGCAGCAGCAACACTTGTTCTAAAAAAAGCTGTTGGATCCCACATAATTAGTACCAGTCATCGAGCATTACTGATCCTTCTTACAAAATTGCTGTGTGGCATTTAAATTATTGCTTCTCTTTATTCAAAAGATGAACTAAGAGAAGAAGTGACAATTTCAAGTTAACCACTTCAGATTATTTCCAAAGAAATTATCTCAAGATCAGGCCTATGGTGAAATTGTGCACTTGCATTTTGTAATGAGCTGCTCATTTGACAGGGACTCATTGCTACGTGCCCATTTTCCAGTGTCACACCAGTCTGAAGATACAAGGACCATCTTACTGTGGAACATGGTGTGTACCCTCAAGCTCCATTTAAATCTCCTGTCTTGGGAAAAACAAGTTGTATTTTAAAGGATAATTCAACAAGAAGTAATCTCCACTGATAAAGGTCAGGTTTTCTAAGTAGAGTCCCTGCCTAAAACCTCTGTATTTATAAATCTTCTTGCCCTTTTAACAGCACTAATTAGAAGATAAAATATAGCACAAAATCTATATCTAATAGGATTCCTGACTCTTCACCTTTGCTTATGTCTGATCTAAATGTTATGGCAAGCTGCCTTCAGATCTCTGGGCTTTTAATTCATCTTTTGACTTGTGCTCTGTCTTAATCATGCAACTAATGCCAGGTTTTGCATAAGCCTGATACCAAATGTCATTTTTTTCTATTTCTTCCATATGCTTCATATTTGGGGGATGTGAAGGAGCAGAAGCCCATAGGTAAGGGACACACCACAAGTTACAAACCAAGCAGGCACTGCAGACTGAATTGCAGGTCCCAAAAGGCAAATCTGTCTAAACATTTGCTCAATCTGCTTTGGGGCTGAGCAAAGCCCTCGAGAGACTGGAGGACTGGGCACAGCAGTTCTCCTGTGCCATGGTACAGGGCTCATACAGCACAACAAGCAACACTCATCAGAGCCTGGATCCCCCTTATCAGCCCTCCTGGTAACTCTGTGCCTGGTACTTGTCCTGATCATGTCAGAAAAAGAGCGAAAACACCGTCACCTCTAATCCCAAAGCCCCTTTTGCTATACTATGGCTTCTGTGCAATTGTTCTCAGCTTGAATACCACTTCCTCTCATTTTCACAGCCTGCAAAGGCCCCCCATGCATCCCCCCCTAGAATAATTTACTAAATACATAGCTGGGTCAGTAAGAGATTGAATGCCAACAAGTCATTTGTTAATGAGTTACTTTGCTGCAGGAGGATCAAGCCTTTGAACTGAAAGGAATCCAGACTTTACCAGCAGGGATTTATTTTCTAAATAGTGATTTCTTTACTTAACATCCCAAGGAAAACATCATGCTGGTTTATGTTTTCTTTTTAGGAAACGAGAACCTTTTAATTTTGGGGAGCTTAAATTAATTACCAATATTATGACATTAACACCATCAGAAGCCACAATGTGCTGAACCAGTAGGTGTGTCAGTCAAGTTACCAGCAAGTCCAGTAAGCAAACCAGTGAGCACCTTGCACCATTGCACTCATTAAGGGCAGTCTGCACAACAAGTGCTCACTTTCAGGATCAGGGAACAGAGTAATTAAAAAGTGAGGCTGCTGCCAGTAGCCAGAATAAAAGCTAAGATCTGTGCTAATGAAAAGAAGCAAACAGACAAAGGTGAAATACCAGGAATGGAAATGCCTCAAAACAGAAAGGCTGGTTTACCCCGTGGTTATTAAGCATGTATTTCCCCAGAGGAATAATTGTTTTGGTTTAAGTGATTTGTAGGAATCAGTTGCCCAGTAACAGGTAGCAAGGGAAGGTGGGGCAAGGGTTGTGGAGGTAACACAAGCCATACCCTGGTTTCCTTTCTCAGCCCTAAGCCCTGGACAGCTGCTCAGGCCCCACGAGTGCCTCCCTGCTGGCACAGGAGCACACACAGGACATTTATCGGAGGAAATTCAGAGTTCCGTGCTCCCAAGCAAGTGGCAAGGGTGGGGCTTTCCTGTGCTTACAGACTAAGATAACTGGCATTTCTCCCCTCTTTTTTAATTGTTCTTCTGTGCTGTTTTCTATATAATCATTATTATCAACATAAATACAGATGTTATTCAGTTTCAGCCTGTGTTCTGGGTTTCTTCCTGTTCACCTCTGAGATATCTCTGCCTCTGTGGCTGCCTCTTTTGCACATTCTCTTCTCCCTGGCACCAGGGACTCTTCTGAGTGATTGTAAGCAGCCTCAGTTTGACAGCCTGCACACCCCAGTCACACATTCCTCCTGGACATGCACACTGGAATTTACAGTTTTAAATAATTGAAGTAAACTGTCTGTATTTCATATCCAGCTGGAATATGAGATAACTCCTCTGAACTCAGTTTACCAGGCAGACTCTGTTAGGAAGACATTTTCCATACCAGAATTGTTTACAGCTCCTCAGGCAGAGATAATCAATGGGAGGCTGCAGTCATATGTTCACACCATGATGGTCCACAAGTTGCTGATCTTCTGCGTCTTCTGTGGGCGTCTCGTGGCTAATTTTTGTCTTCTGGATGAGAAAAAAAGAAGTGAAAGGCCACGTCTGCAAACATGTTGCCACCCTCCCGTGACCAGTGCTCAGGGTCCTCTGCAGAAGACTCATCAGTGCTGCTGTCAAGATGCAAGCAGGGCATAGCTTAGTCATGTCCTCAGCTGTCAAAGCATGTGATTCCTTTTGCCTCTGTTTATCATTCCTGCTGCAGCTTCTGCTTCAAACACGGACTTTTCCATTCATCCTGCATTCCTACCAATCTTGGTATTTCCATCACAAATTTCTGCATGTCATAAAACATGCTGTAAATTTCTGTACAACAGAGAACACCACTTGCAGGGGGCAGGAAATGTGTTATTTGCAACTCTTGTGATCTCTGCCACACTAAAAGGATACTTCGGGCTCACTGAAACCAAACTTAGCCAAACTGGTTCAAAAGTAAGTGAGAACATAACTCTCAATTCTGTCTAAAACAATTAAACTTATTTAATATAAACCAAACCAATCCTGGCTTAAATCAAACCAAGCATTTCTCAAGGCACCCAGTGGAAAGCTGCTGGACTGCAGCTCCTTGTGAGTGCCGTGGGGCTGCCGGTGAGGTCTGTTCTCTTTCTACTGCAGCTCTAACAGCAGCACTCTCACCACTAACACCCCCTGCATCTGCCCCCCTGCAGGGGCTGCAAGCTGCTGCTGGCCTGCAGCGTTTCAACCAAAGATTTCTTTGCAAGAACAATCCAAGACATCAGTGGTTCGTGAAGACACTGTAGCAACCACAATGCCTGCATGTCCTGATAACTCTTGCAAATACCCTTCTTTTCTGATACAGACACTTAACTGGTTGACACATCGTAAGTATTCAAAATGTACTTGAGCAATTAAAACAGTAAAAAGAGGCTTGAAATCTTTGTGAAGATGTAGTTAAATAGAATGCCTTGCTCTTGGCTCCAGTATCAAGGCGAGCAGAGTTTCATGCTTGGTGTAAGTTAATCACACTTACTTTCTAAACAAAAATTAAGAAAATTCCTATTAGCATTGATAGGTGATGTGCAGATCCCATATTAAAAGGTCTTCCAATTTCAGGGTGGTTTCTAAGGTTTTTGGTAGTGGTTGCTTACACTTTTACCTGTCACAAGGTGCAAGAGAGGGATGTGCAGGTCAGTCAGTGAATTTTGGGAAATTATCAGTTAGGCTCTAATAATCAGTACGTCCGTGTTGCTGGGGGGCCGGGATTGGCAAGACCTCTCTGATGGTCTGGCTGTGGACCTTATCAGTAAATAGGAAATACACAGATAACGGCACTAAAAGGAAGAATTCTGAGCGTACGAAATCCGGGAGGAGATTCCTTCAGCCCCACGCATTCCCGGGAGCGCTAAGGAGTCCCTGCGAGCTCCTCCCGGAGCTGGATGCCGGGGTGAACAGGGACGCTTCCCCGGAGCCCCGCGGCAGCTGGTGGCGACCAGCTCGGAGACCACCGCACCCCTGGCCCGGGCCCTCCGGGAGCGGGCGGTGCTGCCGCCCACCAGCGGCCGTGCGAGCCCCACTTCGCGGAAAGGGCCGGGCCAGGCCGGGAGGGCGGGCGGGCGGTGGGAGGGAGGGAGGGCGCCCCGCGGCTCCTCATATAGCGCTGCCCGGCGGCGGCGGTTCCCAGAGCCGGCTCGGCAGCCGCCCGGGGTGAGAGTTACAGACCCGCCGCGCCTGTCTGCGGAGACTGTGGGGGTGGCACAATGACTTCGGCGGCGCTGGAGATTCTGGGTCTGGGTCTGGGCATCTTGGGCTGGGTGGGGGTGATCTTGGCCTGCGGGCTGCCCATGTGGCAGGTGTCGGCCTTCATCGACGTGAACATCGTGGTGGCGCAGACCATCTGGGAAGGGCTGTGGATGAACTGCGTGGTGCAGAGCACGGGGCAGATGCAGTGCAAAGTGTACGACTCCATCCTGGCGCTGCCGCCCGAGGTGCAGGCGGGCCGGGCGCTCACCGTCATCGTGGCTCTGCTGGGGCTGGTGGCTCTGATGGTGACCGTGGTGGGCGCGCAGTGCACCAACTGCATCCGGCCCGGCAAGATGAAGTCCCGCATCGTGATCGCCGGCGGAGCCATCTACATCCTCTGCGGGGTCCTGGTCCTCGTCCCGCTCTGCTGGTTCGCCAACATCGTCATAAGCGACTTCTACGACCCCACCGTGCCGCCCTCGCAGAAGCGGGAGATGGGGGCAGCGCTCTACATCGGCTGGGCGGCCACGGCCCTGCTGCTCTTCGGGGGCTGCCTCATCTGCTGCTGCTCCTGCTCACAGCGCGACGAGACCTCCTTCCCCGTCAAGTACTCGGCGCCGCGGCGGCCCACCTCCAACGGCGAGTACGACAAGAAGAACTACGTCTGAGCGGGGCTGCCCCGCTCCCCCGGCCCTGCGGGGACACGGACAGACGGCTGCGAGCGGGGAGCGTCTGCGGGCAGCTCCAGCGCTCCCCTGCCTAGAGTCTTCTCTTAACGGGGACCCCCGTCGAGCGGCAGCCCTAGGCAGGGCAGCGCCCGCCAGCCCCGCTCCCCGCGGGTCTCGCCGCTCCGCTGCGGGCAGCGCCGCGATCGGTGCTGCCGGGGACCCGGTACTGAGCGCCCCGTCCGCGGTGCCGGGGCGAGCGCAGCCCTCCCCGGCCCCACAGCGCGGCCGAGCCGACGTCTCCCCGGCCCAGAGCGGCTGAAAGCACCGAGGAGCCCGGGCGAGCTGAGGCGGTGTCTGCCGGGATGCCCCGTCCGTGCTCCGCCGCCTGCCCGCCCTGCTCCCGCCGCAGCTCCCGGCCCTTCCCGGCGTTACCGTGGGAGATTTGGGAGCACTTCACCGCCCCAGGGTCCTGCTGGTGCCTCTCGGGGCATCGCCTGGCCCATGAGAGCGGGCCGGCGGGCATGCACTGTCGCCGAGAAGAAGCCTCCTTTCTTCGTTGTCTCTCCTGAAAAACCTGCATCTGGCTCTTCCTGATGGGACTTTCACTGGTTAGGGTTGTTTGGGGTTTTTATGTTCTTTTATTTGGGCAACTAAACTTGGGATTCTGTCTAAAGCATGACATTAACCTTGGTCCTTAATCCCGTAGGCAAGTAACTGGTTGAAGAAGGGTATTTGATTTTCCTCACTTGTTTCAGTCCTTCAGAGGATGTATTGGACCGTGTGTCTCTGAGCCCTTTGAAAGAGATTTCAGGCAGTTACAGTCGTTCAGTGGAGTACAAACCAGATATACTAGGCTGCCCTGTGAGGTTCTTCATCCCTTCTCCTTCATCATCTTCTATTTTTACTTGAATATGAACTCATTGCCAGAATTATCAAATTAGATTCAGAGACCTATGAGATCTTTGAATGTCCTGGCTCCCGTGGGGCATCCCTCTGCATCCTCTCATCTGCACTACAGGAGACTGGAAACCTAAAAATTGCCCCAGATATGGGTGGCTGGGGTATGGCTTTCATGGCCTTCTTGCAGAGATCTGCTTGCTGCCAATTTTGAATTGTGTGTTCAGTTGGATGTGCCCTTGGTTGGCTCCTCACCATAATTTTGTAAACATGTGCTTTCCTTCATTTACCAAATCAGGCAAAGAACTTGCTAGAAGAATTTTAGCAAATAGGTTGACTAAGACTCTGTGCAAGTTAATCAGGAGATGTGAAGTCATGGCTCTCACAGCTCTCAGCTCCTCCACACTGCCCTGGTAACACTGGAGACTGGAAGGAAGATGCTCTGGGCAGCGTAACTCTTTTCTGAGCTTAACACCTGCTAAATATCACCACAGTCTGGAATATTAGCATAAACCTCTCCATTTTACACTGCAGAGACCAACTTTTTTCAGAGGAGGGGTTGAGGGATGGTGCACTATTCCTCCATGCAAATTACTTCTAAATCAACACAGAATTCTGCTGCTGATTATGGCTGCATCTGTATTGCCATAAGGAGATGTCTGCCAAGAGTTAGTGAGGAAATGTTTGTATTCCTCAAGGAGCAATGCTCCCACCTTGTGGGTCCCTCACGTAGCAATACAGTGCACAAAACTAACCTGAGCATTAACTCTGACAAGTTTCTAATAACACTGAGACTTAGGGATTAAACCCAGCTGTGGGTTTGTGAGAGATTTACATCAATTGTGCTCTTGCCTTGCTTAGTAAACTTAGAACCCTGGTGGTATAAGTATCCACAGTCCTGGATGAGAGGCTAAAGTTTTGCCCCTGCAATTACTGATGTTGAATATTGAGCACAGGAGTTACTCTTTTAAAGATAACTGCTTTCATTTTAAACTCATAAGTTGCAAGGTTTGAGCCCATCAGACAATACAAAAGCAGAGCAAGGTCTAGAACTAGTTTTGTTTTCTAAAGAGGTGCAGCTTTTATACTGTCTCCATATAAACAAAAGCTATAATATTGTTGTTATGTGATATGTAGTTTTGGTACAAGAATGAAATATTCTGTATTTCATCATTGCAACTTTTTTTTTAAAACAATGTAACCTTGTAAACTGAAAATGTATTTAAATGCATATATTTTGCAAGAAATCTACCAAAGTTGGCTTTTATGTGGTTTGGTGCCTCTATTTGTTTCGTGGTTACTTTATTTTGATTTTACATCATTATCTCCAATTATATGTGTCACCCAACTCATAGACAAACTACTCTCACTCAGGCCTCTTGTGTCTAGCAAATGAGTCAACCAATATTAGCAAAAATCCTGGACCTCACTCACTTTTCTCTCAAATTAAAGAACTAAAAAACAACTCCCACCAACAGAAACGCCTGCATGTACCCTTACTATGGAGCCTTCAGAAATGCTGCAGGATTTGGGGTCTGACCAAAAGATGAAAACTTTCCAGGCAGTGCACCAGTAGCATTTAAAATCAAATAAAATTCAATGTCTTAGGGAGAGGGAGGGAAACCCACGCCTTAGGAGGGAAATTTTTTTAACAAGACAAACTTCTTGGTATGTAGCTTTGTGTCATTGGCAGGGCTGGATCCACTAGTAACCAAAATCTGAAACAATTACACAAAAAGACCTCTCCAAAGGAGCCAGTTCTAACTGTGTATGTACCAGTAAAAACAGCATCATCTTACCAAAACCATAAAATGCTGCTGATGCAACAAGATTTCGCTGAGGTCAGTGGGGCAGCACCCAACAATACTGGCAGGAAGTGAGGCTCATTAAAAAAAATATTTTTATATTTTATCTCATCCTTCAGTACACTTACTTGTTGCTGTGCTTTAAAAAAACAACCTGAGAGAATGCTCTTACTGATGTCAGGGTAAAAGTCTACATTGGTTTTTGCTATGTTTTGTTTTCCAGGACTTGGTCCTGAATATTGAGACTTGGAAAGGCTCAGGATCAAGCCTGAACCTTGTTCCCATAAAAAGAAATCTATAGCACTTGTTTACTATTTTTATTTTGTATTTATAATTTCACATAAAAATAAAAACATCTAAACCAATCCCTGAACAGGGCTACTGTTTTTTGTAGAAGGCACTGAGTTGTTTGGGCTCTAGAAGGTTTGGTGTGACACGGGTGCCCAAAGGGCAACTTCTACCTGAGCTACCTTTGGGGGGAGAGCTGGGTCACCTCTGGGGGAGCAGGGACTTCCCTTGCAGAGCAGTCAGCATCTCAGCTCTCCACTGGAGCCTCGAACAAAAGAGCAAGGAGCAGCAGTTGGTCTTGTGATGTGAGCACATTAGGAAGTGGACTGTGAGTCTCAACTATTTTGAGAACTGCTCTAAGCATGAAGGTCTTTAAGCTTTCAATTCCTACACGTTTCAGCTAAAAGGAAAAAATCCCAGTGCAGCTTGGATCAGCACCAACCTGACCTGATACCCTAATTCTTTCTGCCACTCAGTTTTTTAAGAAGTGCATTCAAGCTGGGGGAAAAGCATTTTCACAGATTCATCTGAACAGAACGTGTGAAAAAAGGGGCTGTTAAAGGAAACTGGGGAGGCTAATTGCTAGTGGGGGAAATTTGACTGTTCCATGACTGCCAGGGAGGTCATTCAGTATTTTGGAGATATGTTTGTTGGTTTTTCTCTGCAAGTTTTTCAAGGTTTCTGAACAAACGGTTGCTTTAAAAATGGAGAAAACATATCTTCAAAGACTTCATTTTGCAGCATTCTTGCCAGCTCGATTGAGATTAACAAAAGCTCCTTGCCACCCTCCCATTGCTATGCACATGCTGAGCTGGAAAAAGGGTGTCTGCCGGCTTGGCCTTTGTCCTGCTAAACGAACCATTTCATAGTTATGAATTTGAAAGTAACCTGCAGTTCATAGCCTGAAAATCTGGTTAGATCCTGTCTGTGCAAAGAAGGGAAATGCACCAGGCAGAGGGAAAAGGAAGCTCAATCAGTCACGTTTGCTGCAGGATGTTTAAGGAAATATTTCCTTTTCCTGCAAAAAGCTATTTGTTGAGCATCTGATCTTTGGAACACACTGAAACACTTTACTCTTGGAGTGAGAAACTACTGTAACTCTAAATTTTTACTTAGAAATCTAATCCCCGATCAAACATTAAAGCTAAGAAACTATTCCTTTTTTTTTTTTTGGCCATCTATTAAACCACAAATGCAGGTAAGTAGTGTCTTAAACCTACTTTCCTCAAACTAAGACTGATCCATACATTTGTAATGCCAAATGAGAATCCTGCCTCTCCAAAGCCATAGACTACATTTAAGTGCCAAAATCATGTATATATTCAGCAATAAATCAAGGCAGTATTCAGCACCAGATTATACCCAGAATGCATCCTTTCTTTTGTTTTGTTTTGTACAGTAAATAAAAGAATTAAACAGACATATTTGAGGATTTTATAGTGTAAGTCTGCTTGAAATATTTCTGCTCTATTAGATTAATCAGGATGTAGCAGGTGAATTCTGTTTTCAGGTCAAATATTGCATTTGTTTTACTGAGCTGCCATTTTTGCTACGCTGATTGTGAGAAGATAAATCATTCTTATTTTGACCAGACCTGTGTGTGTGTGTGTGTGTGTGTGTGTGTGTGTGTGTGACTATTCCAGACTGCTCCTTGCAGATTCTCTGCAGGAACAACCTCTCTATCTCGAAAACCCCTTTTTCTTCCTACCACAACTTTCATTTATAAGAAAAAATTTCTACGACTGCATCACTGATAAAACTTCTCATGGCAACAGTGAAGGCTTTCCAGTTGCTTGGATACACAAGCCTTGCTTCACCTTTTCTTTTTCTTAAACACAGATTGAGACATTCTGCCATGAATCAATTTAAGAGTCCTTTGTGGCATTTTGGGATTTTGTTTACAACGCTGAGCTTCCTCCTCCTTCCAAAGCTCACCATGTAGTTTCAGCTCAAAAATCTGTCAAGGAAAGGTAGTGAGCAGTAGGACTTAACATGGAAGTACATGTGTTATGTTGAAGGCATCTGCCTGAGGGTTATGCCAACCTTCTCATCATGTTTGATTCCACCTATACCCCAGCCACTCTTAATCAAACTGTATGTAGGGCTCTATTCCTGCTCTCAAGCACACTCTGGCCTGAACTGCTTCCTCTCTGTTGCACTCACATGTAACTCATTAACAGTACTCGTAATCAGAACACTTCCAAAGCTTAAACCTTGTCTGAATTTAGGACTGGGCACAAGAGATCACTTGGGAACAAAAAATAGGCACTCCTTGACAAAGGCATATGTGAAATCTCAACATGCTATTATTCAGTTTCAATACAGCTTCACCTATTTGAAGGACTGGGGGAAAAACAACAATCACAATTCTTATCTGCTCTAGCAAGTGCCTAGCACGGCAGGATTCTTGCTCTATGTATATTTTTAGATTACTCTTCCAGTTATAATGTTCTGTCCTTACTGTATATCTTTTGTTAGAATTAGGATATCTGCTGCAGCAGCCTAGATAACCTTTAGCCTGAGCTACAAAACCTTTAACAGTTTCCAATTATAACAGCAATCTTTCATTCTATAATACAAATAAACCCAAGTGTTATCTCAACACAGAAGACTCACATGAACACCCAATGACTGCAGAATGATTTCTCCATTTTTTTTCTCTATGATTTCCTGCTATTATTTCATTGGAGGTGACTGCCAAGATCCAAACAACATAATACATTTCACTGTTTACATCTGCTTTATTTTTGTTATACTGTTGACATTTAAAAATATTTTCAAGCAAGACTGAAGTTCTAAAAATTTCACATCTATTCTGAATTTCATTATGTTCTTGGACCCTCAAATTCTTTTTTAATTCTCCCATTTTCTCCTGATTTTATTGTCTTATCCAGTTGCAAACATATGAAACGTGCCCCATTACCTGGCAATTTTAGAAATGTCTTAATTTCTGCAGCTATTTTATATGCGGCAGGTACCACGGGAGTTTCTTTGTTCAAAATGGTGTAAATGACATTTACACTTTAGTTCAAAAGGTGCAAGAATACCTATTCAGATATACAAATATAGTTTCCCCATAAATATAATCTTAATCTACAGTAACAATATGGATTGAGTGCCATTTTAGAGAAAGGATCATGTAGCAAGAAACCAAACAAAGGCAAATGCTAAAATGGTTGCTCTGCAACCATAGGTATTGGATTTTCCCAGAAGCCAATATCATACTAAGAGTGTAGGGGTAAAATGCTGTTGGTTGGATAAATGGAAAGAAGACCTCTTGTCTAGTTGGGGTTATTAATGATCACAACTATTCAAGACATCCATATCATCACTGTAGTGTCCCTCCTAAAAGGAAAGGTACTACCCATGGCATCCTGCCCAGATTCCTCCAGAGCTGATTACATTCTTTATAAGCTGGACTTTCAGTTCAGCACAGGAGTCCTGACTTCATACCTGGATGGCTGTATAGGATCATTTCACCCTCTGAAGCAGTTACTGCCATCTGTCCTAAAGGCTGATCATCACTGGGGGGAAGAACAATCCCTCTGTCTCCTGCTTCTCTGGGAAGATTTTAGATTTTACTTGCTTGCTGTCTGTAATATGTTTTCATACATGGCCTTGCAGAACTGGCCCTTTGCTATATTGCAATGCTAATGTTGAGCTCCACTGGTGTGTAGAAAACAAGTCCACAGCAAAGGCAGGGTGGGAGGGGGAGGTAACCTGTAAGACAGTTTCTGCAGTCTGATCCATGTCACAAGAAATTGACATTTTCAGCTTTAGTGTCTGTTGCTACACAGGAATTTGTATTTTGAGGAAAAAGGCAAACTGCAATCCTTCTCCTGAACCAAACCTGTCCTGAGCTGATACTGCATTTTGTCCCTCCTGTAAGGAAAGGATGGAGATGGGCATCTCAAATGTGTGCAGATCAGGCACCTCAGCACTGGTTATTTTAGAGATCAGTCAAGAGCACCCATTTGGTTCAGTCAGTACACGTGGTGTGAGGAGTGGACTGGGTAAGGAGAGCAAAGTAGCTGAGAACAAACCCAGCAGAAAAATAAGCAATGGATTTCTTTGTCTAACCACCATCTCACTGCTCCACACAGTGACATAGGCAGGCAGGACACAGGAGCTTTTCTACTGCTGTGAAACTTCACTTTTTGACCTTGCAAGTGAGTCTGAATCAAACAGAAGGGTCTTGACTCAGATGAATGAAAAGGAAAGACATAGTTACTAAGAGCTTTAAAATGAGCAAAGGAGGGATAGGATAGAACCTTGCTGTAGGCACTCAGATATCACTGAGTGAAACCTTCCCCTGGGGTGTCAGGAAATGTCTGGAAAACACAGACATTGCACACCAACAAGTGCTTAGCAGAAATGAGAGTTTGGAAATGGAAATAAACTTATCCAGGGCAGAAGGAGAAACAAATGCTCCATTAACTTAAAAATCTAGGACTAAAATGAAGCCAGCTCAGAAAGACCACAATTTTCCAAGCTGAAAGTAAAAGAGGGAAGTGGTTTTGTTTAGTTTTTTTTGACAAATAGATTAGAAAGTATCATACACACCTGTACACATATGGTAGTGAGTGTCCTGGACAGCTAGAGGGCTCTAAGACTGATGTACAGGTTTCTTGTGAAATAGAATAGGATAAATTAATAAATAAATAAAATAGAACTAATATGAGTGGTTGGACACAATAAAGAGCAGCACAAGTTGCTAAATACAGATTGCATTTGATGAGACACGATACTGCTCACCTAATAACTAACAGATCTGTCACAGCAATGTCCTTTGGGTCTCCCTATCCATTTGAATCAGAGGCACTCTAACATCCACCCTGCTAAAGGGAGTAGGTGAGGCAAGGAGGAAATAAAAACAGTTTGAGGCTTAATGAAATAAAATACCACAAAAATGTGCTGAACAACAAAAAAATGAGGGGTCATCACATTTTTTTTCCTAAGGGCTGTAATCAGGGAGGAGGAGGAGTAGTGATTCTTAGGTACTTTCTGCCAAGTCAATGCAGTACTCTTGGAGCCATGTACTGCATTGCTATCTTTGAAAGGCTGAGACAAGATACCCTTTCTATAAAGGAAACGTTTATTGGTTATTTGGAGATACTGGAACAGATGAGTAAGCAAATACAGATATGTGGAGACCAGTCTGAATGGGACGTTAGCCAACAACACAAACAATATCTATGTTTATTGGCAAAAAGTCTTCATGAAGAAGAATAGGGTTGAATTTACTAGATAATACAAAGAAAGAAAAAAAGCAAACCCACAAACAAAACCAAAACAAAACAGAACAAAAAAAAAAAAAACCCAAAAAACCAAGTTATGAAGCTAAACAATGCTGGCATAAGCTTTTAACCATTCCAGAAGAAAACTCCATATCTCTTCCACAAAGATCTCAGCTCCTGTTATCCATTTGTGCAAAGAGATGAGGATTTTCACACTGGATAGATGGACCCTGTGCAGCTGTGCCACATTTCATTCCCCCTTTTGTTGCAGAGACAGTTTAGTGGGACACGCTCCCAGATCCTATTCCCTTTCCTTCATTATTCACAGCAGAACCTTTCACTTAGCATTTCTAATAGCACCATGTAGTGCTGTCGTTTCAGGAAATGCCTGGCTGTATTCACTGCTAAATCAAGCAGGAGTCGTGCTGGCAATTCAAGGAACACCTCATCAGAGGAAAAAAGCAATTGCTGCTGAGCTATTGTTTTCCATTTCATTTCACACACTCAAAAGAGGTCTGGTGACCACCCAGTGGGTGCCCTAAAATACAGATTCCAAGACACCTTCCTGAGCTAGAAAGGCAAACCGGATTTGCTGCTCACCCTCTATTGTTGCTCAGTCTCTCTTTTCCTGTTAGTTCTTTATTTTCTATTTTTGTACTTCACCCTGTCATTTTCAGTCCTTTTCAGGTCCCCTTGCTCAGTTTTGTATGCAACAGTTGGAAAGTTTCCCTTCGACAGAGTGTGGTAGGCTCAGTTTGCTGAGAGGATATTCTGCAATAGGAGCCAGCAAGCCTGAGTCAGAATTGAGGAGTTTTACTGAGGAAAAGTCTCATGTAGAGGATATGTTCATTAAGTTATTGTTCTAACTACTCCAACCTTAACACTGATATCAGCTAATCTACTTACATGGCTACACTGCACAGGGAACCAGCTGAAACAACAATACTCTTCCCCTTCTTCATGTTCATGAAGCAGCACACGCTGGATTTGCAAAGCAGGTAATCATATACCAACAGCCAAGCATGAGCAAATGCTTTCTTTGTGGGTGTGAACAAACTACAGCCAAACAACAAGATAAAGAAACCTAAACACAAGAGAGAATCAGACCTCTAGTAGGAATAAAGGGAGGCAGTTTAGCTTAACATTAGAAACAGATAACACGTAGGTAGAAAAATCTCACGAGGAGAACAGGCAGAGGGGAAACTGCAGAATGATTTGGCTTTTCTCTTCTTCCAGCTGTTTTAACTGGACAATATTTCCCTTCCTAGAACAGACTTGTCTGTGAAATTCCACCAGTCCACTATGTGCATACAGGTCTTTAAATGATTGTGCTTAATTTTTCAAAATGTAACTTTTACATATTCCAGAAATGGTGCAGTACTGATAGCACAGGCTCAGAGTGCCATTAACCTGAAGGAGTAATGGATTTTACTGACAACAAGTATAAATAAAGAACCTACTGGATTGGATTTTTAGAAGTAGAAAATCTTTTCAGCCATAAAGATTTCGGCAACTGAGAAAAAGTAAAGCTAGAAATTACTGTACTCCCTTTAAAGTTTTAAACTTCCTAAACAAGATATCACAATTAGTAGTAAGTGCTGAACTGGTCTAGCATTAGATAGCTACCCAAAAGCTCAATTAGAGCTTATATTAAAGCTGGATATTGATTTAGCCTAGTAAGCAATCAATACCTAATTTAGGTAGTCAAACATGGACAGTACAAATGCACTAACAACCTCCAGAGCTGTTTAAGAGGAAATTATTCTGAAGCAGCAGAGTATGGCACAGACCAAATTGCACACCATAAAACACCACAGTTCTCAACTGGAGCACCAAGAATTATATTAGAGCACAAATTCTGCAACTGTTAGGTTTGAGATCTTGTTTCCAATCATTTATGTACTTTTTCAGGTGCTCTAAAATTTGCAGAACACCCTGAACAACTTGGAGAGCAGGCTGGCATTGAGAGACTGGAGGACCCCAGTTTTTTCAAATTTGAGCTTGTGCAAATAAAACCTCCTGTGCTGAAGTCAGTCCCACACAGGGTGATTAGCTAGAAGTAGACAAATGCTCTTTTGAGTTTCTTTGAACTGAACAATTACCACTGGAAAAACCAAGAAGAAAACTGTTTGGAGAGCATTTTTTTTTTTTAACAGCTTACAGATAATGTAACAAGGCCACTGCCAGTTAAAATAGACTTTCCAGTGGGAAACACAGCAGTCTCAGGTTAAAATTTTATAATGTTCATTTCTTTAGAGCTGGTTGCTACCCTGTACAATGGGGAAAGAAAACTGAGGTAGGTTCATTTGTCTGAGGAGAGGAATGTAGCAGGGTTCCAAGGTCATCTCAGACCTCAGAGGATATTCAGTGCATACTGCTGTTCACAAAATCTGTTTTGTGGGCCTAAACCACACATCCTTCCAAAGATCAAGAACCACATACCTTTTAAAGGAAGATTTTTTTAACTATCTATTTAGAGCTACCCCAGCTCTAGTTCTGTGGTCTGTTTCTGATAACAGCATATACAAAATGACATCTTAAAAGCACCAATGGTTTTTCACCATCATCCTTCAAATTAGAATAACTGAAACTGTCCATAAAGTAGGAAAACATTATAAGATAACCACTACCTCCTCATACTAAAACTACTCAGTACTGATTAGATCTACTTAGGCAGTGTTTGAAAAATACAGACCAGGTCTTCTACAGAAATTTCTAGAGCAAGAATTATGCTTCTTTGCATGTAGAGTCCTAGTTATTTTCCACTCTCATTAAATCCTTTATTATAAGAATCTCACTCACCTAAAAGGAGATTTTCCCAAGCCAGAGAAGGTAGTTGTGCCCCTCTCTCCATCTCCATTTACTCTAGTCTGTATCTGTTTGAAAACTAACTTATTTGAAACCAAAAGTAATTTCTTCCTTCTAGTTTTGCCACTTGTAACGTAACAGAGAAATGTTTAGGAACAATACCTTAAAATGAGCTACAACTACAAATATTCAGGCAGATTGCTGACAGCAAGCAGTTGCCATGAGGCACCCATAAGAACACACAATGCTGCAGTTCTGTTACCTGAGCCCTGAGTTACTACAGTGACCACAACAGTGTTTGAAGAAAATACCAGTTCACATGCTACTGATCCAGCTAGACTTCCAGATCAGACAGGAGATTATTAGTGGCATACTTATTTTGAGAGCCCCTTAGTGACTTGTTTCAGCAAATAAAAACATACCAAGAGCTGAATGTCCCTGTGAATTCTTTCCAATTCAATGGCAGGTGCCTCCGATTTTCCACTGACATGCTGTAAATGAATGATTAAATGAAAGTAAATTCCACCGAGCTAAACAGTGGAAAAAGACACCAACACCACAGGGACTGAAGAAACAGACAAGCTCTATCAATGAGAAGAGGTGACTCTCAGTGTTTTGTCCAGTTAAAACACCTCTTTTTTGTAAGGGAGCATTAAGTGCATCAATTAAATATTAATACCTGGAAAGTATCACATACTTCTCTAACACTGGTAACCTAGTTAACATCAAGGAATATGCAGAGAAATTATCTACAGTTCTTAAACAAGCAGCAAAGACTTGAGAGAAATGTTGTTGAATTGGGGAATTAAAAAAAACCAAATCTCTTAACATAAACCCAGATCCAGAACTGGAAGGAACTGTCTTGGCATATGGTTTGTGTATACATTTTGCCTTAGTTTTGTTCAAGATGCTTGCCCATAAATGCCTGTATGGAAGCTCTCTATGGAGAGCTTGATTTTAATTCTGATCTAAGTATGTGTCTGAGCCTCCAGCTCACTGAAAACAGCATGCAGCAGCAACTCAGCTAAAGGCTTGTTTGTGATATCAAATCACTAGATAACTCTTTATCTTCATCTCTCATTATTAAGATGTTAATATAGTGCTCAGATACATGATTCAGTACTAGGCAGCAAGTCAGAAGCAAGTGCAAGGGTAGCAATCCAACAGATAGGGCCTTGAGGGCAAATAAAATTTATCACACTACAGCAGTGAATGGAAAACCTGCATTCTCTGCTCTCTGCCAGACCCAGGACTGCCATGAAGTTGTGTACAACTGTGTGTAACATCTCTTGCCCACTTTAAATGTGTTTGACCTTTTGCTTCTCTAACTCTGCCATTTTCTGAATAGCAAAATGGCAAAAAAAAACCCCAAAACAAAAAAACAATCAAAAAAAAAACAAACAAAAAAAGCCCTAACAAAACACCCCAAACACTTGAAAAGAGTGGGAGTTTGGGAGTTCAGTCTGAATAAAAGCTCACATAATTTTCTTTCCCCAGTGAATGTTTTGTAATATTTCCTTTTAAAAAAGTGTTTATAACCCAAATGTTTGTGCATAAAGGTGGCACTGTTCTTAGAGCTCCACCCTGGACAGAATTTTTTCCTTAGAACTTGAATCTGATCCAAAGGGAACTTTCAGTACCACCTTGAAGCCAACAATGGTACATGAGAGCCAAGAGGGACTTCAGTTCAACCATTTAAAGAAACAAACATTTCACTGCTTTCTTTCCCTCTGAAAAGCCAGACTTACTCCCAAAGTTTTAGAGGAATGTTTTCAAGATTATCCCTTCTCTGAGGGAATCAAAACTACCATGACTGACAGGTGCAAGGAAGCATACCCCAAGCAGCCAATTCAACATAACAAAGCCATTTGAAAGAATTCCTGTAGAAAAGAGACCAATTTTAAAACTTCCCCTTTCCAGACCTCAATATTAGGGTACTGCAGACTAGTGATGAGTGATTTATTGTGGGAAGAAGTGCATTTTATTTCTTTTGTATTTATGGATCTACTCACTACACAATATTGCACAGACCAGAATTTTACAAGGATTAATGAGGAACTTATCCAGGTTCACAGATAACTACTGAGAGTTACCACATCCACAGAAACCAGATCTCATTCAGGATGTCCTTGAGTTTGAGGACTGGGAGAGTACTTGTGTTTGTCCAGGAGAGGAAGCATCATATGCAATTGCTTTGTTTCTATATGCTTTCCTAGCACCTGCTTTTGACATTATAGAGGTCAAGTAACTGATTAAATGGCCTGCTGGTCTCCCCTCATGGCTATTACTACTATGTTTAAAGTGGCATATGGCCAGTAGCTCACCCATACAAGTTGTAGTTCTTTTTAATTCTTATTTTTTACTTAATAGAAGCAGTACTAGAAATAGGAATTTATTCCTACCCACTATGCAACCTTGATGTTGGTAAGCACAAGCCTATTATGTCCCTATGATTCCTCTGAGGAAAGAGATTCACTTTAATTCCAACCAAATGAGGTCCTTACTTTGCAAACTCAATTATGTCTAAATTTATGACCCCAGAAAGAAACAGCCATGAATCACTGTACAGGAATGGTATAATTTAGTCAGCTTGTTCAGCTACTTCAGGGCTTTGGTATGTAAGGATTTTCATTATTTTATTCCCTTAAAAAACTCAAACATTTTAAAGGATTTGCTTCATGCATTTATTGTTCTCTAAAACAGATTAGCAGCAGCAGAAATAATTTAAAGAGCTGATTTATGAGGGTACTATTACAGCAAGCAAACACAGCAGAAGAAAAAGAGTTACTGGAGCTCAAATATAATCCTTAGGGAATGTTTCTATTTGGATTCAGCCATGGCTAGGTGGAATGTCACCATACATCTAAGAGGGTAAGAGGATTTCTTAGTGCTCTGGCTATTTATTTTAAAATGACTTGTTAGAACCACATTTTCTGTTTGGGCAAATAAATCAAAAGCATAATAATCTCCTCATGAAAAGATGTCAAGAGTTCTTGGCATGGACTCTCTGTCCAACACTTGACTGTAAGAAGTGGCCATTTTAAATAACCTCCACAACAGTTTCAATGAGCCATTCAAACCACCAGTTCACTGCTGCTGAACTCAGCTACTTTTATATCCTCACACTGAGGACACCACAGTTTTGGATCTTCCTGTACAATGATCCTCCAGGTAATATTAACATATCCATCTATACACTCTATAGTATAGAATATACTCTGTAAGGAGTGTCTGATACTATTTTACTTACTGTAAAAAGCAAACATGCAAAACACTTATCTAGTGGCAGAGACTTCTTCATTCTTCCACACAGATTTAAAAACTTTCTTGTAAAACAGTATTCAGCATTCCTATTTATTGCCAATACTACCCAGGAAGCATGCCAAACCAGAAGGTGGCATCATGGTTTATCTTAGGAAACACAACTTTCTGGCCATCACAGCTTGTCACAGGGATTTTACTCAAATTTGAAAAAAAAACCAAAAACACCACCACCAACCAAAAAACATCAACCCAAAAAAATACCACTTGTGTTTGAATTATAATATATAGTTTAATTAGCTTTGTTGGCTACATGTAAATCACAATTTATATTAACCTGTATTAAAATCTGAACAAGGTCTGATGTAATGATATAGAACCTTTACATAATTATAATACACGAAGACATTAAAACCACATAGAATTCAAGAAAACACTGCAAGAAGAAAAGGAATTCCAAACATAGACATATATGTATCTACCAAATGCACAGGAGGATAAAGGCTAACAAGCAATGCCATTTCATATGACCAAAGTGAAATGAAATCTCTGTTATGGAAAAGGATCAACCTACAGTCCACATACATGCTACAGTCCACATACAATTATCATAGTATTTTAGACTTATTCCAGGAATATTATTCCCAAAGCCAAGCTAAAAGTGACAATACAGTATCACAATACATGACTAAAAATTGACACCAGAATTCCCCAGATTCAGTATTTGGCAGTACTTGGATTTTAAAAGCCCTAAAATCTTGAAAGTTGTTTCACAAAACAATTATTTCATTTGAAGTACGAGACCTCAAACTGATAGTACTAACTAAAAGCAGTTGCAACATTCTAGAAATTCAAGGACAGTTTCAAAAATTCTTAAAAAACCAATAAATAAAAAATTCAAGACAATTTAAAAGAAGATTCAAATGTTAATATAAAGGTAATATAAATATGCAATTTCTTCAAAACCTATTTTAACATTAGGAGCCAACAACTAAACATCACAGGAGCATGTCTAATAAAAGCAGGTTTGAGAAGCACAAGTCCTTTTGCCATTAAGAGGATGGGATCTTTACAAAGAAGTGTTCAATACCTGTGTATTAAGGTTAAAATCTCTGTAACCTCCCAAGAAACATAAAAACAATAGTCCAGGCCCGTATCAGTCCATTTAAGTTAAAACAAGTTGATGCATCTCAACTGCAGCACCATAAACTTTGGAAGATCCGAAATAGTTTCAGAGCCTCTGATCCTCAGCTTCCAGTACAAGGAACCAAAAAGCACCACTGTGTAACAGAAGACAAACTGAAACAACTGGTACTCAAAGGGTAAAGAAAGAACAAGCAGATGTAGCAATCTCAGATGCCATGCAGGGCTGTTCTGACAGACAATTGCAGCGATTGAGCCACTGCTTCAATCTTCTGAGTGAGCAGAAGAAAAAAGAAATTGTAATTTTGTTACTCATTGAGAAAAGGTAAAGTCATACTGTCATTTGGCCAGGAATGCCAACAGCCAGACTTGTTAAGTCTTCATCTTATGCCCTAGATTTTGTACATATCCCATAAAGATAACTATGTAGCTGCTAATATTAAAGACCAGATCTTTATCCAGGCAATAAAAAAAGCCATGAGGTATTTCATATACCTTCAGACAGTCTTATAGATTGTCTGAACAGACTTTACTAAACAATTAAAAGTTTGCCTCCTTCTCTAGGAGAAAGAAAGTCATCCCCACCCATTCACTGCAAAATAAACACACACACAAGCAAATAAAAATAGTTCAACTTTGAAAAGCAGTAAATATTTTAAGACAGATGCAACAATTTGACAGTCGGGTCAGACCTACTGCTCCTAATCACAACTACAAATGAAATCTTACATCCCCGTCTTTATTCCAGATAAAAACATTCTGACTACAACTTTAACAATGTGAAAGAAAAAAACAAAACACAAAAAAGACCAAAAAAAAAAAACCAAACAAACAAAAAAAACCCTCAAAAAGTTAAGCACAATAGAAGAGAAGCTTATGGATTATGAAACTTTAGTAAATCTCTTTAGGAGAAAAAATAAAATTCTGGTCATACATTGTCTGCCTTGTCCCAAAAAGAAAAACAATTGTCTTTGTATGAAACTAATTTTCAATTTATATTTTCACTATAGGTTGCCTCATTTTCTAAGAGCATGCCACACATAATATACAAATGTCATTTAGTTACTAATTTGATTTGAAATCATTTTTTTGTTAGTTCTCCTTACACTTACCATTAGGACAAGAGAGAAATGAGTGCATCAAGAAATTTGCTCCGGTCTTCTGTTTTCAATTCAATTACTAAAATATTAAATATTTTATTACGAGATGCAAATAACTGAAAGATACAGCAGATGTCATACTTCAAGACTATAAATTCCATGTATGCTTATTTATAATCTTATATCAACTTTAGGAAGGAAAAAAGAAATTATTTATTTGGAAAAAATGCAGAGCACATTGTTTTGCTCTTAGCTTTCAGCAAACTCTGATTTCTAGGTGCTCACTACATGACAAAGCACCCACTTTTTAAATATAGGAGTGCAGAGGGTTTTTTAACTATGGGTAAAACTCTCTCCTTTGTAAGCATGTACACTAAGACAGGAAAACCTTGTACCTAATTTTTCAAAGACAATAAAGAATGCATCTTATAACACAAATACCATACCTGGTTTGGTATAAACCAAATATAAAACCCCCCCACAGATTTCAAACTGAAGTGCACATTAGGAAAATCATTACTCAATACAAAATGGAGATCATCTCAAAAAGTTATGCAAACTACTGCTTAGTAGTTGGAAATTTCTGCACAAGGGCACTTAGACAAAGACTGACCTATAATGTAGTTTGTATTTTCACTAGACCTAAGAGTAAGTGTATCATTTACACACCCTTAAGTGTTTGCATCTAAGACACACACAAAGGGCTACATTGCCCGGTTTTGTGCTCGTGGAGGCTGTGTAAACACTGACCCCTAAAGGGCTCTGTGGGGGATGACACACGCGATAGGCAGCTTACTTACTTGACATGTCAAAATGGTTGTGTAAAGTCCTAGAATTGGTACTGTCTGCAGCTTTCTCAAATGCTCTTCCAAAAAAACTGGAAGATGAAGAGAAATTACAAATCAGCATTACAGAAAAGGATATTTTTACTAAGGTAGAAGAGTGGAACTTTTTCCTTGCTAAGAGTTAAAGATGTCTTCCAGGTGTTCTTCACTTGCCATGTAGTCAACATACATCTCTCTTATTCAAGTATGAAAATCCTAACATGCAGGCTTTAAAAAGTTAAATCATGGGCCACAATAGTCCACTATCTCCTCTTCTAAGGTAAAGAAATAGTTATGAGGGAGGGGGGAAAAAAACTTGTAAGAAAGCTGTAGAACATCTATATCCTCTCAGAGTATCTCATGCATAACATATGCAAAAAGTACATTTTAAAGAATTTAAAATTCCACATATTCCATGTTAAACATGTACAGGGAAACTATCTATGCTTCAAAAATAGGAAAAGCCTATAGATAACCTTTAGTAAAGAACTTTTAAACAATATGCTTACTTCTTTTTGTCGGAGCTTTCTGTCTCTGGAGGGATCCCCACCATGATCACAGTGCCCTGTTCAACATCCATGGGTGCAGCCATTACCAGTGGCAGCAGCTTACAACGCTTGTTTTTTGTCTGCAAGTCAGAAAGCCTCTTTGTTAGGCAAAACTCAGGAAACAATTTTGTTTCAGCTCTCTGTGTGAGGCTAGAATTATAAATACTTATCTAAGGATACAGTTCAACAGGAGGTGCTTTTTTTACATAATCTCTTAATCCCCTTCTTACAGTAAAAGTCACTTTAAGGACCAATAGGATTTTTAGTTCTCTGACCTTGCATTTCATTTTAACATAGAAATTATATAGGCAGACAAGATACAATTTACAGTAAAGGAATAACACAGGCAAGTTACAAATTTAGATACCTAAAACCCTGGTCTGGGCTTATTTTTTTGCAATCATAATTTTATACTAAAATACAACAGATATAACATTGACAAAGTCTTCACTAGAAATTATTTGCCCCTCTCATACTGTTTTACAGCAGTAAATTTTAACAAAAAATTTTGTAATTTAAATTTAAACATTATGATCTTAACATTTTTAGACATGTAAGTAAACGAAACAGAAGTTTGTTTGAAGTGTTCTGTTCTTAAGGTAAATGCTTTGTAGTGAATTTTAAAAAATGCTGTCCTGCTCTCAGCAGATAGTTATTCCCCATGTATAACTTTTAAAGTGAGGACAGGTGCAGTTTAACAAGGAGGAACCACCATAAATTCAGTTTGTAAATTAGGAAGTCTTGACTTTGAGGAGAGTTCTCCATCACAAAACCTCATTTTTATTTGAATTGTGTAACTAATAGCTCAAAAGATAAATTCAATTTCACATTGGTTACATTAATTGTAAAGACAAGATGAGTTTATTTAAGCAGACTCAGAAATATTTATATAACAATTACCAGTCCTTTGACACTGCAGGTTTTTTGATGAATAAGGTTACCCTTTCAAATTACATATTTAGTGATATGATCCCTCAAAATTTATAAAATTAAACAAAGATTTTTAGATTGTGAGTACCTTAGGAATGAAAACTCTTACTAATGCTACAAAGGCTCTCAGGCACATACCCTCAGCAGTATTCATGGATGTGCTAAAATTATCCAAACAATTAACAGAAAATCACTAAGATTTTCACATGGTGTTTTTAATAATAAGCTGCAAGTATCCAATAGAACAATAACTACTACACAGGCCAGAAAAAAAAAAAAGCTTAGTAAAAAGCTTTTGATTTACTTACAGAGCAAACAAACGATTTGAGTAAGTATTTACTAAGCAGGCACAGAGACACTGGTTTGGAAAACAGTTTCACATCTGGTGTGCCCTAAGAAAATAAAAATTATTTTAATTACAATTCAAGATGATTTGCCCACTTATGTCTACTGAAGAAGCCTAAAAGTTTTGTTGCTCAAAGAACAGTAACAAGAACCACTACAATAGAGGAGCTTGAGCACACCCACATTGAAGAGCTCTCTGCCCCTTGAAAGGACTGATTTTTCCTTTGGGAAGAGTTCAGGGTAGATGCCAATACTGACCCCTCAGAGGACAGCAGTGTTTCTTTCTGACAGAGTCCTTCTTATTGAGTCAAGCAGTTGGGAAAACTCTTATTCAACTATTTCTTTATCAGGGAGGGGAATTAATAGAAAGCATCTGTCATTCGGTTTAATTGCAATTAATTGCGGTTTAATTGTCATTGGGTTAAACCCTGACAGCCAAATATGATGGTAAAATGGGACAGCCAAAAGCTAAAATTCTGACCTCCATGAGAGCACAGTAGAGAAAAGGCCCCTGAGAAATTACAAGGTTGGTGCAAATGCAGCTGGCAACTGTCTGCTGAATGGCACGTAACTGCTTTTTGGCTAAGTCCAGTCCTTGGTGCAGTTTGTCCAGGTTACCCCTGCAGCAGAAACAATAAAAATAAACCCTTTCACAAAACAAAGCTTCTCACACAAAAGTGAGACATCTCTAAACACTTTTCACAGGGATACATAGCCTACACTCCACAAATAAAATTGCAAAAGAACAAAGAGATGTATTTACAGTACCTGGAGAGACTGTCCAAAGCTTTAATGAAATTAGTTGTTTCAGGCCCTTCTTTCTCTATATTCTCCATGAGAGAAACTGTTGCATAAACTATGTCACTTGCTGAGAACTTGTTCTTAAAGCCAAAGTGAATGCTGAAGGTCTGAACTCTTAAATCCTTCATTCTGCAAAAAGAAATAAAACCATTAAGTTTATTATTATCAGTATTAACCAGTCATCTCCTCAGCATATTAATAAGAAAAATACAACCTAACATTTGCAATGAGTCTAGTATTACATTGTCAATTTAAAGAATATATTTTAAAAACGAGATATTACATGTTCTTCATACAAAAACATCTGAACTTAATTGAAAAGTATTTTCAGATAAAGCATTTTTATTTAACACAATTTACCCAAACTTGTTTGCAGATTCTTCAATCATTTCTCGAAGATTTTCTTTCAAGGACATATCCATGGAATTAAACTTCTGTTTCACTTGCTTCAAAGGCAAACTAAAAATAGATTTAAAAGATACGTTGACAGGTATGCCAGAAGAAACAAATATTTTGCCTTACTTTCACAAGACTTTCTTAATGCTATATAATTTAGCAAGTTAAGTCTGACTAAGCTGGTTTGAATTTTCTTTACTTATTGAAGAGTAGATGTGAGATACCACAAGCTACATACATACAGCTGAAGTATTCCTCATAAAGCAAGATACAAGTTGCATAATTGATCTGAAAGAAACTCCACAACCTACTGAGCCCCAAAATCATACTTAAAAATTAAGAATTTGAGTACTTACAGGTTATATTCTTAATATTTCTCCGTAATTCATTGAAAAAGGGATTCTTTAATTCAGACCCAGATTTTTATCACTTACCCCATGTCAGCCAAAAACTCCTGGAGCCTCTTCTGTCCTTGCACGGACCAAAGCTTAAGGGTAGCAGAGGTATATGAAGTGTTACAGAGACTTTCATATAGAGACCAGTGCTGATAAAGTGCCAGGCGCAGACTGAACAAGAGCTAAGGAAATCAGTCATAAACGCATATATGATTTGCAGGTAAAAATAGTAACAAAACTCCACAACTAATAGCTAAGTCTTCAGTTGCCTTTATATATTGCACCACAGTTAGAAGCTGCAGGTGCCTGTAACAACAAGCAACATTGCCTTGTACCCAATTCTGAAGAGTTCAGCTGAACTGAAGCTACATGAGCTACTGAGAGAGGGATTAACGTTCAACGAAACATTCGCGTTTCTATTTCTTTTCACTCTCAGCAACAGAGATGGTGCTGGGAATATTTTTTTTCCTGTAGATTAAAACTCAACTGAGGTTCACTAAGTGGGCAGAGTTCATTTTTCCCCAGATGCCAAGCAAGGATACTCATACTCAAACGCTATGCGCACGCAGTCAATTGACAGGGAATTCTCCTCGTCCTCGTTGCGGTGGTTGTGACGCGAGACGTGGCGCTGCAGGACCCCGATGTCAGTCACGTACTTCATGCTTAAACCAAACCAAACTGGTTACTTCACTTTCTCCCTCTGTATTTTTGCACTTAATTATGAGAACACAAAAAATGCTTCAAAGTTTACATAGAAGTCAGAAGCATGGCAGCTGCAGGTACATCTTTAAAAACCTCAAACAACTTGTTAATTAATGTTCTGTCGATATTCAGCCACGCACCCGGGCAATTAAAATTAAAATAAAACCAGTACAGGGAGACAGACTGAACAATGAAATTAGTTATTTATTACATTCACCTCCTTAAAAAGATGAGTACATTAGTGATAAGAAAACACCATAATTGAAGTCCACACATATGCTACTAGAAATCTGACAGTATCCAGTAGGAAGTGAGAAACAAAGGAAAAAAAAGGGGAAAATCTGAAACTCATTAATTAAAATTGGAAAGGAAGCTGGAGGACACAGAATATATTTTTTTTCCTTTAATATAAATGGATCAAGATCAGATTTATGGAAATTACTGTTAAACACCATTTCTTTCTGGATCAGAAGTGCTTGTTGTAAAACTTAATGAAAAATAAAGTTAGTTGAAAAATCCTAAGTATTAGAACATGAGGATACATTTTTTCTGTTGTATATTTCCATGGTTGGAAGGCATCAGATCAATTCAATCATCAGGATATTTAACGTCTCTAGTGACTAATTAACTTTATTATATCAATTCTCATGTTTTGTGATCTCTGTTAATTGCTATTAGTTACTCCTAAAACTAAAATTCTAAAGACAGACAAATTAAAAACAGTTATTATAAAGAGAAACAAACAAACAAACAAACAAAATCTTTCTTACTGAGTGATTTTATCTTGGACCCACTGATCTGTTAGGCCAACAATAGCCCACCTAAAATTGGGAGGGAAGAAAGAAAAAAAAGCTAAAACAAAAAAAATTCAAGTACAATATATACTTGTAATATATACACTACATTATATTTAACCCTCTGAGTATGTAACAGAACAAGTCAGAAACACTGTTCAGCTGCACACAGAAGTTAATAACAGAGCTATATACTATTATTCCACAGTACCATCCTCCCTTTTTCCATGGAAAATATATTGGTTGCTTGTAATTAATTAGCACAGATGTGTCCTCTGATTCAAGACATACATCTCTTCATTAAATAAACTGCAACCTCATGCTGAAACAAAACAAATGTTTTGGGAAATCTTGCCTGTCTCTACTGAGGGTTTAAACTTCTGGACTTTATGAAAAGCAATAATGGAAACATACCACAACATGTCATTCAAGTCTTTAGACATTATCCATGCCAGATCAAACATCACCATTGCAGACTACAGGAGGGAAAAGCAAAACAAGGTAAGTGAACACAGAACAATCCCTTTTTTAAACAAATGGGATGCAGTTCAATTTGCCAAATATTAGCCTGGCACTAAACCTCTAGAAATTACACTTGAGTCTGACAGCCTGCCAGTGCCTTACTTTCTAGGAGACTAAGAAAAAAGAAAAATCATCTATGCCACTCTGCAAACCTGCATTATATATAAAGCAACGCTTAGCAAAATAATCAGACAAGAAGGCAAATGGAAACATTTTGGTGTACTAAGTGTTACGTTTGAAATATCTTGATACTTTGAAAACTCAAAGGCAAACAAGTTCCTTCCATGCTAAAGACTTCTTGCAAGTATTTTGTGCATAGTTGGTAGTTTAATTATTTTAGGTCTGAGCAAAAATATTATATTTTATACACGAATATTAAAGATATAAAAAAAAAAGTTAACAGTTCTGTGTTATCATTTACCCCCACAGATAACATTATGCACTGTGACTCAGTTAACTACTGTCTACCATCTACCAGTATTGCTTCCATGATGTATCCAACTCACCAGTGATGAAATGGGATGTGCACAACCAAAAAGCATTAAACTGCTAAGTCAAACTACTTGTACAGTATGATGTATCATATAGAACAAAAAGATACAAGAAAAGTAAGATACAACTATATTTTAATATATAGTATCATTAGATAATCATAACATTGTATTAGATAATTATAACATTGTATATTCTCTAATTGTTTTTCTGGCAAACAAGAGCTCATACTTACTGAGGTTCCATGGTATTCATACTGCTCATAATCAAAAAGAATTTCCCGTCTAAATAAGAAAAACAAAAATAAAGCCACATTTGACTACGTGGTGAAATGGTAATTAGATTAATTAAAAATTAAGCAAGGAATTGTAAAATAAAATTTAAAATTTGTTCTAGCAATTAAAAAAAATTAAACCTGGGCTAGAAATTTTTCTTCTGCAAAGAAATTAGGTTTTAGAAGCAAAGGGGAAACCACGCTGAAATATGAAAATAAAGTAAAATACTTATGAATTCAAATTCTCAAATCCCCTGGTTTTTAATCTTCTTTGTTTTTGCTTGTTCCCACTGACAATAGTGGTATTGTAAAGGAAGAAAACAGAAGCACAATTTTACATAAAGATAGAAAAGATTAAGAATACTGTAGGTACATGCAGAGGCAATGCACCTAACTACTATAAATTTATGACTGTTTACAACTATCCTCCCTTTAAATATTTTATCTTTTATATAATGCCTCTTTCTGAATAAAGCTAGAACTAAAGTACCTTGCAGATGAAGAAGCACATTATCAGTTTTGTACTCTCAACAAGAATTTAATCAAAGAATAAGAGAGAGAAAAAGAAATAAAAGCAAAATGAAGAAGCTGAACCCACCTGCGTGCCTCCCATTCTTGCCTTTGTCGCCTTTTCATTGTTCTCTCTATCACATCCTGTAAATTATTTTGGATGTTAAAAAACTGGAAAAATAGTCACATAGCTTAGCATCTATCCAGACATTTTAATGCCTGTCTTCATTAAAAAGATTCAGTTAACTCTTCCCTAAAAAGAAGAATTATTCCTATTATCAACACAATTGAGAGAAGTATTATTATAAAATATTTTTGCAAGGAACACACTTTTATAAATCATGACATCTTCTTGTGCTAGCATTTATTTAGCTTTTCTTCAAAAATTAGAGGCAAAGTACCCAGTATTTTCAACAGATGAAACATTGCATTCTGTCATTTTGTAATATAAAAATGAAATGATAAAAAATAGACAAGATAATTCATGAAGCTCAAAAAAAGATGCAGACAATGTATATTTAAACTCTAAAAATAGCACAATCAGCTTGAAAACTCAAATATTAAATAGATTTAAGAATCAAGAACAGTTTTTGTGCATGTAATTTATAGATTTTACTTAGGATTTCTGGTATCCTTTGTAGATTAGTAGGGAAAACAATACAATGTTAATAGAAAAATAACATTAAATAAATATTAAATCTCAGAATGTCTCAGAATGTGTCTACCATGACAGATTTGTGTTATTTACTACAAAGACAGACAAAATGTATTGCTAAACTATTTCTGAGCTTTATTTTCTCACTTATTACAAAACTGAAGCTTATATCTAATCAGTCATTTGCTGTACTGGAAAGTCCAGAGCACACAATTAGAGATACCTCTCTCCAGCTTAGTGATTACACAAAGCCAACATGTATTATCAAGTTAAAACAGTTTTTTCTTTTTTGCTGGTTTTTTTTTTTGTTTGTTTGTTTGTTGGGTTTTTTTTATCTGTTTTGCTTTATCTGTTCAGATAATGAAACATTTTGTGTATGTGAAACTCTACAGGTTGTAGTGGATTATTTTTAAATCTTATGCTTGAATTTCTGATCTAATAGAACATAATTTTAAACTCATGATTATTATGATGATGTTAAAGTATACATAATAACTTGTTTTCTTTCTTTTCACAACAAAGTAGCAGAAACACACCTCTTCAAAACGCCTACGTTTTTCTGAAGGTTCTGACCCACGACTTTCATTTTCTGAGTCCTCTTCTTCCTCTTCTTCATCTTCTTCATCTCTGAAGATATCATCATAAGCAGGAACATCGAAATCATCATCTGGCTTAACTAACAGCTTAATCTAGCAAGAAAAAGTTTTTTAAATAAATTATCTTACTTAGTGATTAAAAAATATTTCAAGTGACAAACGAGACTATTTCAGAAACTTACTAAAAGAACTTAAAATTCATTTTTGCTGTAATCTATTCCTGACATTACAAAAATACTACTTTTAATAGAGACCATACTTATGTATACAAAATATGAGTAAAAGACACACTCATTGATTACAGCACTACTAAATTAACTATCATTTTTTTATGATTTTTAAAGTCATGTCAAATAATTTGTGCTTAATACTCACATTCTAAGTTGCTAGATGCTGATATATGTTACATTCTGGAGGATGCTTACCCTTTGATTATTAGCAGTTTCATTTAGAACAAGAAGATACACAGCTTGCTATTGATAACTCTCACATGACTAATGGTAAATATTTTATTACTGAAAACATTTTTTTTCTGATCATGTACATTAATTCTGCAAATATCCATTAATACTGTATACCAACCCACTAGCTAAGCCTGTAAGCAGTTTTGCAAAGTAGAGAAAAGCACTGAACCACCACACTGGGCAAAGATTTTTATTATAGAAGTGTTTACCTGTGTGTCATTGTAAACATTCACTACATTGATAGGTCTGTGACTGTCACATACAAAAAAACAAGTGTCCTCTTCAGGCTGCAAGATCTCCAAAAGGTCAACATTGGCACCACAATTAATAAGAACAAAATATTTAAACTGCAAACAAAAGGAAAAAAAATGTTTTTACTACAATTAGCAGAAACCAGAAGACTGAAAACACCTTTACAAAACTTTCAAAGCACTCATCATTGCCAAAACTTCCATTTACTTTCTGATATTTGATGAAGCTAAAAAATTTGTAAGACAAAAGAGCCAATTCAGAGATGATGGACATTTAATACAACTCCCCTCTATATCTCAACATAATTTGAATCTATCAAAATTATAGCACATTAGCTTGAGCTGATGTAAAAAGGTTATAACTGGTATGTTTGAGTTAAACAATAACAATAATTAGTTTAAGAGCTGCCATTTTAAGTTGGGGAAGGGGATGAAGTACATGCCTTTATAAAGTGAGTTGCTACTTAAAAAATTTCCAGTATTTTCTCACCTGATCTTTATGCTCAAGAAAGGCAGTTTCAAGTTCTTGCCACCCAGATACTGGGACCAGGGTATATTGCACATGATCACATTGAAACAAAGCCTAAAATGAAGAAAACAGCTGTTAGTAAAGGTGAGGGTAAAAGCTCTTTTACAATACCATACCATGCTATAGTTCTATTTCACACAAATCTTTATTTTGAAGACATCTGCAATATTAAACCTATATAAACTTTGGCAGTATGACTTAGTGGTTTTCAGTGCCGTAACTCATGGAATAAATAACTTATAAAAAACAGATTAAACTTTCACCCTTTTCCCAGTTCAAACTGATAAAAGAATCCCAGGGCATTTTTAATTTAACTGTTAGCCTGCAGTGGTAATGAACAGAATTACCTGGATTATTTTACAAGCACACAAGGCATCGACATCTGAAGCAACAAGGAGAAGAACACGCTGCAAAAATTAGAACAGGATTAACATATTACACAGGCACCAAATCTAATGTACTGGTACACGAAACATGTAGATCACTACGAGACCAGAAAGCAAGAAATTTAAGTAGAGGTCATAAAGCATTAGAATTGCTTCTGAATGGGCACTGCAAACAGTATTAACCAATTTGGACCCTGTCAATATGAAGAATAAGCAGCTTCACATCCAGAAAATATGTCAGCTGCTTTGAAAAAATGTAATTATTCAGGCTCCTATGAACTGCTCATAGGTTTGAAGGGCCAAAGGTACTCAGCCCTACATCTCTTTTTGCTACCTCTAGAAAGGCTTGAGTTTTCAGAATGGGACTGAACTGTTTTGACTAAAGGAAATCTGTAGCAAAAATAGGAGAAAGGCGACTCTTTAAAATAACCTTGATTTAGGCAAAAAAAATTATAAATCATCTGCTGTTTTTTCGAGTTTCTTTTTCCTTTTTACGTTTTAAAAGGAGAAGCTGAGTGAAATGCTTTCATTTGTACAATCTACAAAAGTTTCAACTAAAAGAAACAAAAAGATTAACAATACCCAGAAACACTCTCCAGAAAGGAGGTGAAACACAAGTAAAACCTGCAGCTAGACTCGGTAGCACTGACGGCACCTTTGGATCTGATTTCCAAGGCCACACACCCGAGGGGAAAGGACACTGACATTCCGAGCCCACCTCCCTCACCGCCACCCGGGGCCTTTGCCCGCCGCCGGACCCGCCCCGGCAGTCCCGGGGATACCGGGCACCCCCCCCGCCCCCCGCACAACCCCGCGGCTTCGAGAGGACCAGAGACCCTCAGCCTCTGCCGACAAAGCCGGGGAGGTCCCGCACCATCCCCGCTCCGTGAAGCGGCGGGAGCCACCGCGACCTCGCGAGGAGCAACCTGAGGGGAGACAACTCCGCCGGCCGCCGGGACGCCCGGGGCGATACCATCCCCTCCCCCATTGCCTCCTGCAGCCCGCACCTGGCTGACAATCACGTCGTAGAACTCCCGCCGGCAGTCAGAGACGAACATGGCGGCAGCGCCGGAGCGGCGGAGGAACGGAGGAGGAACGGAGGAGGAACGGAGGAGGAACGGAGGAGGAACGGAGGAGGAACGGAGGAGAAGCGGCGGCAGCAGCCACGGGGAGCCCCCACCTCAAACTGGGCGCCAAAGCAGCGCCCCTTCTGATTGGTCAGCACCTCATAGCGCGGGCCAATGGCAACGCGGACGTCACTCCTCCGCAGAGCCAATTGGACGAACCTCGCAACTCGTTCCGGGTTTTCGCCGAGGGGATTGGGCAGCGGGAGAGGCGATGGGTGTGAGTGGCCAATCCCAGGGGTACAGCAGCCGGAAGCACCGGCCCGGGCCGTGTTGCCATGGCTGACATCTTTGCAACGGGCGAATCGCTCTCTTTACCGTTTACGGGACTTTGACGAAGAGGCGGCAGGAACCGCCTCAACGCTCCCTGAGAGAGCAAGGGCCAAGGGGCCAGAAAAGCCTCCCCCCATGGCCGGCTAGGCAGAGGCGAGCTCCAGCCTTCCGCCCTCACACGAAATGGCCGCACAGGAGGCGGGCACCGTGCGGCGCGCTGGGAGGGGCAGGGAGGCGGGGCGGGGCGGCGGGGTTGGGCAGCGGGGACGGCGGGCACAGATCCGTCAGGCGAGAGAGCGCCCGGTCCGGCCCTGCCCGACTTCTCCTGCCCCGCAGATTCCTGTTGGGAAACCGAGCGCCGCTGTTCTGCGCCGCTGCGCCGCCGCCATGGTGAGGCCCGAGGGGGGGGGGCGGCCGGGGGAAGTGTCGAGTCACGGCGGGCGGGCGGGCGGGAGGATGGGCCCCGCGTTCCTTCTCCGGTGCCGCGGCGGCTCCCCCGCTGGCAAAGCTGCTTTTCCAAGCCGGGGAGGTGGAGACCCCCGCTGCAGGCGGGCGCGGACCGATGTCTGCTCGGGCAGGCCCCGGCGTGCTGAGTGCCCGAGAGCCGGAGCCTTCAGCCCGGCTGGAAAGGCGCTGCTGCTGCTTTCCGTCTCCCCAAGCAGCGCCTGATGCACAAATCTTTCCCCAGGCAGCGCTGTACGAGGCAAAAAAGAGGGGAGAGAACATCAGCTGTGCGGCTGCCAGGCGTAGTTTTAGCGAAACTTCAGGAGAGTTCATTGAGTGCTGTAACTCCGGCGTGCGGTGGCTGCCTGCTAATACTGTCCTCTCTTTATGTTTCTTTTTTTTTTTTTTTTTTTTTTCTGTCCAGTTCTCTTTTAATATGTTTGATCACCCCATCCCACGGGTTTTCCAGAACCGCTTCTCAACCCAATACCGCTGCTTCTCCGTGTCCATGCTTGCCGGACCTAATGACAGGTCAGATGTGGAGAAAGGCGGGAAGAGTAGGTTAATGTTTTATTTTGACTTATAACCTGTTGGAAGAGTGTTTGTGAATAATACCGAGTAATACAGCTTTGGGCCCGGGCTGCAGAAACATTTTGAACAGCGTGGAGGCGAATTGTTGACTTCCTGGCTGGAGCTAGAAGAGCACCCTGGGTGGGGCTTTCAGAAGGAAGGAGGGGTTTAACTCAGTGGTTTGTAGGTAAATAAAACTTTCCGAGTGAGTCCTGGTTTACGAACAGTAGAAAAAGACATTTTTCTTTTTTAAATTTTCTTGTTGAATGACTAGGCCTATTATGAGACATGGAAACTTATGATTAAGGATTTTTTTCCTCTCCTTGTTGTACCTCTCTTAGCTTGAACAAAGAGGATAGATTGGCCAGTTGAATTTTCAGGCTGTCAGTCTAGTTCTGTGTTGTTTTGAGTTAATAATGATTTAAGAATTATCTTTAGAAAACATATTATTTCTTTAGTACTGAGTAGTGTAAAACTTTGTCTCCTTTTTTTCTGATTAAATTCTGAATCTTGCTGCTAGTGGGAATATTTGTCATGACTAATTCTACTGAAATCTCTAGCTCAAAAATGACTTTGCAGAAAATTTTAGAATCTCATTTTTTTAAGAGGTGATCTTAGAAAAAGGAATGATAAAATTTTATACTGTGTACCCTTTGTGCAGCCATACTTTTCCTAACCTTGCATTCTTATTCATTTCTGCAGTAATTATGCCACCATCAGCTTTGGATCAACTCAGTAAGTGAATATCTTATTCTGGAATAACAACATTAGAAATACAAGTAAATGCATAAGCAAATACTACAATGTTTTAGTTATCTATTAAAATCTGACTGAAATAGAGACTATGAAACTAATTAGTTCAAAACATGTGTTTTGTAAGTATTTCATCTGTCAGAATTAAGGAAGCTTCTGTCTTCAAGTACAGACATTTGTAATGTTGGACAACCTGAACCATGAATCAATATTTATTAATTTTTAATAGCATACTCAGTATAGTGGTTGCAGTTAATCCAGTAAATTCTCAATCTCTGCCTGCTTGTTCTGGACACTCTTGTCTGTAGCAAAATTCATCTTAAGCACAAAATAAGTGATAATTAATTTTGCAACTGTGAAGAGAATAATTGAATCAATAGTATAAATGGACATTACTGGCCCTTCTAACAGGTTCTCCCAGAGTTTTTGCCTTAGTAGAACTTCGAGAAATTAGTTTAGTCAGGATTAATTTTAAAATAGGTAAGGGCTCTTAATATTCATTAGGTAGAAACTGACTGATAATAGCACAAGGCAATAATAGCTTCCTGTGCCAGTACCCACTGCGTGCTCATCTCTGAGCTTGGGGAAATGTTGGAGAAGCATTTCAAGCTGTAGATGTGGTGGCAGCACAGGATCAGGGCATCTCTCTTGAATTTGTAGTTTTGAGCAATTGGAACGATGGTGTGACAAAAATCCTCTCCTGTAGACTGGCTCACTCTTCCTGGTGTTCAGTCTCTGAAAGTTTCAGAAATGTGTAAGTGGCTTTTAACAAATTTTTTTTCTCCTTTCTCACCAGGCCGACTTAATATTACCTACCCAATGCTCTTTAAGCTGACCAATAAAAATTCAGACCGAATGACACACTGTGGAGTGCTTGAATTTGTGGCTGATGAGGGCATTTGTTACCTTCCACACTGGGTGAGTTGTCTCATGCTGAACTGTCAAAACCTGAAGAGTAGGATTACTGTGTTGCCATTTGAATTTTAAAGAGGCTGAGTGTTTTCCTGAGAGTGCATGACTTTGCTAGTCAGGTTCCTAGTACAGCTTTCAGTCACAGTTTGGGTTTCCTTCCATGAGAATTTAACAAGCAAAGCACTCTTTAAGATGCACTTGACTGTTGTCCCTGAAATTAAAGCATGAGAAAATGGTGCATTTCAAGAAAGATGATGGCCCCAGCAAAAAAAAGTTACACCTGAGGTAAGAGATTTAATCAGTCGAGTTGGTATGGTTTGTATCTGTGCTTCCATTCTTGCAGATGATGCAGAACTTGCTGCTGGAAGAGGGAGGCCTGGTACAAGTGGAGAGTGTTAATCTTCAAGTTGCTACTTACTCAAAATTTCAGCCACAGAGTCCAGATTTTCTTGACATCACCAATCCCAAGGCTGTGTATCCTTCCTGTTCAGCTATGGAGCAGGGGACTAAAGTTTTCTCCCACACTGGAATGATGAAGTAGAACTAGCTCTATAGGTGTGGGTCATACTCTTCCAGTAGTAGGTAACTATTCTTTCTCCTTCTGGAAATAAAAAGAATGGAGATCTTATGTACAGAGATGTTGCCAACTGTTGGCACTGAGTTGTATCCTGGAGTGAAGAAGAATGAATCTTGGCTTAAAGTCCAATGAGGCTGAATGTCCCTTAGAAGAACTTGTTACACCCTAATATTCACTAAAAGGCTGGCTGCAGTATTGATGACCTAAACCATGTTTGGGAGATCAAAGAGTTGTATAATGTAGTAATTTCAAAGCCTTGGTATGCACTGAAAACAAATGTTTCATCTTAACATACTCCAAAGATTAGAAAATGCACTGAGGAACTTTGCTTGTCTAACTACTGGGGATGTTATTGCCATCAACTACAATGAAAAGGTATGGTATACAACAGCACTTCACACAAGTTTGGTTTGGTACCATCAATTTGAGGAAAAAAATTCTGCCCCATGTAAAAAAGGATACTGTATTTCTGCAAGTTGTGAATTGTGACCACATCAGGACTGTGACTATATCCTGTGAAAAGATTTTATAGATGAGTATTCTTGGCAGCACATGTGCACATTTGATCACTTGGGGTTGTAGATTAAACTCAGTTGTTGATTCTAAAGCAGTTTTAAAGTTTTACAGCTGTGCAGTATTGTTGACAAGTAATCCCAAGATGATAGAGTTCACAGTTTTCTTTTTGGAGGAAGAAAGGGATCAGTTAAGTCTCCTGACCTGCTGTTTAGACTGGTTTTTGATTCGGGAGAAAATAAATTTTTGTGCTGTTGATATTTTCACAAGTCGAGTTACAAACTTCACCCTAGATTCCTAGTTTATTTTCAAAAATGCAGGTTAAGGTATGGTAAGAGTTCAGCAAGGTACAGTAAAGGGTAGGTAGCTCCAGCACATAGCAATTTTCTCAGTTAAAAATATGTGCTCTCAAGTTCTGTAGAGAGCCTAAAGGATACAGTCCTCAACCTAAAGATTGATTGATTGATTAATGATTAAAGATTGATTAATGTTTGTTTTTTTTTTAAATTACCTGAAGGGAAAGGTTTAGATATGCCTTTTATATATGTAAGTTGAGCTCTTTCATGTGCAGGCATAAAACACTCATTACTGTTTCAGATCTATGAGCTTCGGGTAATGGAGACCAAACCGGACAAGGCTGTGTCCATCATAGAGTGTGACATGAATGTAAGTTAAAGCTGATGTGGGAAGTCTGCCTTTACTGTGTCCTCCCAAAAGGAGAGGGCACCTCGTTCACTGGTAGCACAGTACACCAAGCACCTCTGACGCTGCAGGAAAGGTAAAAACCAGGTGGGATAGGGAGGTTGAGTCATTTGAGTGTATCCCCATTTAGCTTTGTAACCAAATCTGTAGTCTCGAGCAGCACTTCATGTACCATCAGGTGATTGTAGTGCCTAGAATTTAATATTTACTTAATATTTAGCTTCAACATGTTTTATAATCTGCATTTTATTTAATGGCCTTGTCTGGATTCAAACTCCAGTGTTATTGTGGGGTTCTGGTTTACTGCTCTGCTTCAACTACGTGTTAAGACCAATTTGTGGCAGGCTTAGTCTTGTCAGTTGTGAGTTAAAATGTTTTAACAAGCAAAACTCATTTCTTTCTAGATCAAAACAAAGTGACAGTCTGTGCAGTTTTGAGCATTAGTTGTACAAAACTTATGATTAAAAGAAAAAAAAATCATGCTTATTTCTATGCTTCTTATCTAAATAGGTGGATTTTGATGCTCCTTTGGGGTACAAAGAGCCAGAAAGAAGTGCACAACATGAAGAGACTGCAGTAAGTTAAGCTTCTGTTGTTCAAAAAATGTATTCCCTAGAAGTCAGCCTTACTTGTGATGGAGCAGTGAGCACTAACATAATTTTTTTTCCTTAACAATTTCTTAAAACATTGAAAGGGAACTTTACTTACAAGTTGCTTTTGCTTGTGTTACCTAGGAGATGGTTGTTGACCAACTGTTGATTTTAGAAAGAGATTATTCTTACCTTTTGTTTGATGAGAAATATGTGGAACTGTTTTCCTGTTTTCTCTGTATCACAAAATGAACACAATGAGGTAACTTGTTTTTTCCCCTCACAGGATGTTGAAGCAGACCACAGTGGATATGTCAGTGACATAGGATTTCGTGTAAGTCTCTTGTTTCTGCTGCTTTCTTAATCTTGTAAAATGGTGAGGGAAGGTTGTCCAAAACTAGAAAATACTAGTACCTCTTCTGAGAGGTACTCATCACTTAAGTGGCCAGTATCTAGGAATGTTTATGGTGCTTACAGCTACTAACTGTGTGCCTTGCTGTCCTTACAAGGGCAGTGTATAAATGACAGCCTGAAACATGCTCCTTCACCCAGAGCTTACAGCTGTACTAAAATAGAAACATGGTGAAACAAATAATTAAATAGAAGTGGTAGTAAGCTTTTACAGAATACAGTATCCCTGTGCTGTGTGCTTTCAAATACAATGTACAGTTAATTTAAAACTCATTTTATATATATATATAGGCATTCTCTGGTTCTGGGAACAGACTGGATGGCAAAAAGAAAGGTGTTGAGCCTAGTCCATCACCAATTAAACCAGGAGACATTCGAAGGTAAGTCTGTTCTATTCATTTGTCAGCAAGGGAAAGATCAGTGTTTGAGTGGAGGTTTTTTATTTCTCTGCCCCTGCAATAAAAAGCTAATTCTGTCATGAGTTTGCATTTGGAAAATAAATATTGTAATCTTCTAGACTGACTGTGACATTCCTGACTATTTAAGATGCAGATCCTATGTTGCCAAAACAGATCTGCCAAAACAGGGCACTCTGTTGATGCACAGAACCTTGCCAGTTTTTTGTGGAGAAGTTTAGTGCAGAAGTTAATCTTTTTATGTTTGTTTGCTTGTTTTTCTTAGAAGGAAATTTAGAAAATTCAGGCTTAGTGGAAGTGGGCAGGGATGTGATTCCTGTGGTGTTCTGTCACACCTGTCACAATAAAGCATTAATCCTTGTAGGATAAGTGTGTCCATGATCCTGTAGAAACCACAGGCTATGTGGAAACATGTCCACACCAAGCTACAGCAGCTCCAATATCTCATTTTTTATTTCATGCAATGTGCCAACCTTCAGAAAATAGTTCAGTGGTTTAACTCTAGAACTAGACTTTGGTAATCTAGAATTTGCTAATGAAAATATGTGCAGTTTGGTGTGATACTGACAAACAGTCAGGTCTAATAGGTCTTACGGTGTTCCATTGGCAGATTTAAAACTTTATTAAATAATATTTTTATGTTTTTCTTCCAGAGGAATACCCAACTATGACTTCAAGATTGGTAAAATCACATTCATTAGAAACTCACGTCCACTGGTTAAGAAAGTTGAAGAGGTAAATAAAACTGTATCCTTCCCAGTTTTGCACAGAATTAGGACATTAGAACTGCTGTCCTAACTTGTGGTTTTCTCCATACTTGATTTTTCACAGCACACTTCTCTTAAAAAGTAGTTAGCTGAGTGCAGCCCCCAATCTTTGCTTGCTAATGTACAAAAGATTCACCTGATTCAAGTTTAATAACCCAGTGTATATTTGTTTCAGCTGGCTGATAGGTCACTGAAATGCTCAGATTTTATTTTCACAAAGAAAATGGTTATTATGTATATTTAAGGATGTAAAATGTCTCCAGTCAGTTGCTGCTCTAATGGCATGTTCTGAGTGTTCAGCTTTCATCACTGACAAGCAGGGAGCAAAGAGGTAACAATCTTTTTCCCCTCTTTCCTTTTTCCAGGATGAATCTGGAAGCCGTTTTATTGCCTTTTCAGGAGAAGGACAGTCCCTGCGCAAAAAGGGAAGAAAACCCTAAATTGTGGTACTCTTAGGCAGGAGGAAAATAAAGTAACAATCGCAGTTTATTGGACCTTAGTTATTTTGATTGCAAGATGAGCTAATTTTGCAACACAGGAATGCTTTTACTGGTTTGGGTTCCATGTTTAAAACCAGAGTCACCAGACTATCTTAATTTTCAGTTGAAAATTAAGTGAAAATTAAGTGCTAGGAATTCTGAAGTAGTTTTGTTGTATGTGTTGTGAAGAGGGAAAATATGTCTGGGATAAAGTGAGAAGTCTAACAAGGTCTGCCTTACTAAAAGGTTCAGTTCTTAGGCTGCATCCTCCCCTCTGACATCCTGAGTGGTGATGGTCTCATGTTGCTCTGTGCTTGGTATTTTCCTCTCTGTATCTTCTGCCACAACTTCAGGTGAGCTTTTTGCTGTGGTGCAGCTGAAGGCTAACGCCTCCTTTTTTAGGACTTTTGTGAAGGGAGTGATTTTAGCTGCAGGTGTTGGGTCATAAATCATCCTAAGCAACCCCCCTGGAGTCACTTTTTATATTTATAATTAATAACATGCCTCGTACTAGTTCAGATACAATAATATCCAGTTCAGATACAATAACATCCTGTAGGCACCTGTAGGGAGAGGCGAGACCCGGCTGCTCTGCCAGGTGCCGGTGAGGGAGTGCTCTGGGGCCTGTGCTTTGGGGCAGCGGTGTCGGTGATGATGTGCGGGTCCCTCCTGGCGCGGGGGGGGTTGGCGGGACCCCCCCGCTCCCAGCGGAAAGGCCGAGTAAAGGCTCCTTGTTCACCAGCCCGAGTCTGCTGTGCTTATTTCGGAAAAAATAAAATAAAAATACAAACAAACCCCAAAGCCCTAAGGGCTGCCTCGTGTCTCCTGCGCTTCCTCCGGGCCGCGGCGGGAGGTTTTGGGGGGAAAACAGGGGATTTGGGGTCAGCGGGAGGCGTCAGGGTGGGCGGGCGTCACGTGCGGGCTGGGGAGCCCCGCCCCGCAGGCAACCATTGGCTGGAAGGGCCGGGGGCGGGGCGAGGATTTGTGTCGCCCCTCGCTATTGGCCGGAGCCGCGGGTCTCCACAGAGCAGGGCGGCGATTGGTGCGGGAGGGCGCCCCTCGGTGGGGGGGCAGCATGGCGGGCGGCGAGAGCTGGAGGGTGAGCGGGGCTGGGGGGGGGGGGCGGGCAGCGCGGCTGAGCTCGGTTCGGTTCGGCCCGACTCAGCCTCGTTTCTCTCCGCTTGCAGCCGCCGCGGCCGTGCGAGGACTACTGGTGGGAGTGGAAGCACTGCCGCGGGCTGCGCCACGCCTTCCACCACTACTACGCGCACGGGGAGCTGCCGCTCTGCGACCAATGGCGGGAGGACTACGAGGCCTGCCAGGCCTGGCTGAGGGACCGATCCGCTGCCGCACAGGTACCGCCCGGACCGGCCCAGGGGGCAGCGCCAGCCGGTACAGACACCTGCTGCCCCGCCCGTTCTCCAGGAGACTCCGTGCCCGGGGCTCTCGGTGCCGGTGGGAAAGGAGCCGCGCAGCCCCCTGGGGACGGGCAGACGGCGAGGGGGGAGCTGGAAAGGGCGGGGGTGCTCGGGGGGTGGTTTTAACGTTCCCCGTCCTTTTCAGCCAAGCAGGACGGGGTCTGGTGGGGAAGGAGCGCAGAAGTGTTTGGTTTTTCCTGCTGGAGGAGTCGGAGGCAAAACATGAAAGTGACACAGTTAAAAGCTGTGTCCTGGCTTACTTAGGTAGCATTTGGCAGCTGTATTTAAGCACGATAAATTTAGTTCCTTGTTTTAACTCATCGCAGCAGGAAAGAAGCTCTGTAAGAGTTAAACATCCAACACTATCATGGTAATATTTTTTTTCTTGTATTTCAGGAAGCTTTGTGCAAGAGTGAGAGGGCTCGAGTGATGGAAAAACAGAAATATGCTCCGGTGTGGACATTCAGGAAGAGTCCACCACCAGACTGGTATCTTCCACTTGACCAAGACAAACCAAATTAGCAAGACTTTTGCTGTTTGGGCAGTAACATAATACACAATTCAGAGTTATGCTGTATTTTTCTTTTTGTTCATGTCATCTTGAAATGATGTAACTGTAGCTCTGCCCTGCAGTGCCTTAGCACTTATTCAAAAATACAGTTTATTTAAACACCCAGTATTTTTTTTAAAGGCACAATTAAAGTGCTTAGTTTAATTCTGTTCTTCTACTACTCACACTTTAGGATTTCATCTCAGCAGGCAACTCCCAAATTAGGGAATACCTGATCTAGGTCCTCTTGCTCTACAAGGACCTCTTCCCCAACCAGCCAGTGTTGCACTTTTGGAAGCAGGTACCCACCCAGGTCTTCCAGATGGGAAAACAAAAGCAAGCTGGGACTCAACCCACAACAACTGCCATGGGTTAAGAGCTTCTCACCTGGAGGGATGATGTTGCAGACCCTGAAACTGCAACCTTGCCCTCTGTGAAGCTGGTCTTGAATGCTGGTATGTGTCAGCAGCAGTATTCAAAATTACTTCAAAAATAAACATTTAAATTACCAGAGAGATCTCATTTGTTTTAGGGCAAACCTGCAGAAACCTCATTAAAATACTTATAAGGCAAAATAAAACAAACACCTCTTAAATCTTCTGTAACAGTCAGCTGCTGCCTCCCTTATGGTACAGGCTCTGATGTGATGACTGTGACATTTTTTCCTCATAACATGGGAATCTTCTAAGTTCTGGCTTATGCAGAACAAAAAATGGTTCTCAGGTGTATGGAGGGAAGAGAAACATAAGCTCAGAAAGATAAAATACTCTGTGAAATATTGCTTCTGTCTAGTTCTGGCATAGCACAAGTGTTAGGTAGTGAATTCTGAATTTTGTTGGGTGTTTTATTACCAAGATAGAAGATAGGTGTTTAAAAAAACAAAAACACAACACACAAATACTTCAACAAAATGTTTTTGTGGGTTTTTTTTTCAGTCACACACAGTATTTTATGCCCAGAAGGCATTGTTTATTCTTACTCCATTCTTTCCTCCTTCAGTCAGCTGAGTAGCTCATGCCAGGTGAACACCAAACTCCATCACTGTGTGTACACTTTGGTGATATCAACACATTTTCCTTCAGGAGGGTCATAATCAGGAAGTGGTGGGGTATAATTAGGTCCATCTCTCTCAAAGGGGAAAAGCCCCTCATCTCTTCTGATTGCTGCCTGATACAGCTCCTCAGATTCAAGCCGAAGTTCCCTGAGTGCCTCTTGCTGAGCTTGTACCAGGGTCTGAATTGCTTTCTTTTCTGCCTTATCTTGTTTCTGCTTAAACAAACACCACTTTTTCAAAAGTAAAACTCTTCTTTCAGTCTCCTCAAAGGACAGGGGGGGAAGATTTCTCACCCTGATAAAGAATAACAGAACATTGTCTTTGAGAAATACTCTGCAAAGAGCAAATAATAATAAAACCAAACCAAAAACCCAACAAAAATTAAAACAATGAAAAAAAACCCCCACCCAGTCCAAAGAATACATTTAATTCATGCAATGTCTGTGAGTTTTTCCACAGTCACTCCAGCAGGAAACTCATGTTACTGTTTTTTCACTACTTCTAGCAGAAACAAGTAAAATTTGGTTTTCACTTTTTTGTTCTGCTAGAAGCAGGTAAGGTTTTGATCTCAATCTGGCACTATGCTGCAGTTTTGCAGAGAAAGAAATTAGAAGTGTTTCTACCAGGAATGCAAGTGCATGGTGAAGGACAGGCTTGCTTACCTGTTGCTCTCTGAGTATTTAAGTGGTGGTATGAAATCCTCGATTGGAATCAGTTCTGGAGCTGCTTTTTCCAACTTTTTAATCTTCTTTTTCATACGATCCTTCTGTGCTTGCTCTCTCCTAACATCCACTTTCTTCTTCTTCTTTGGTTGTGCTCTATGATAGAAATAATACATTATCCTGGATATCCTGGACCTGTGTGTACATATGACATGCTCCCTAAACTAATCCTCTCAAGGCAGCTCTGGGATGTAATTCCTGTCTTGTGGATCATCCAACCTTCATGAAGTGTAATAGTCTCTTTGATGGTACCTAACAGCTACCAGGATATTTAAAATCTTGTTGAATCAAAACAAAACATGGATACCAAAATTGACACATAGATAAGTGAAGGCTGTGTTGTATAGCACTTCACTTTAAAGTGGTTTTGGTTCAGCTAGGCTTTCACTTCCATTGCTGCTCAAAAGGGAATGCCAGAGCACAGGTAAAATCCTAACATTTCCAACCATAAGCAAAAGCAAAACCAGCTACACCAAAGCATAAGGTGCAACTCTATAGGGTTATCATCAGACCCTCCTGAAGAGGTCAACAGTTCTTAACTGCTTTTACATATAGTGCCTTAAAATCAAGCATCTGTAATTAAAAGTTAATTTGGATCAGGGAAAATCTGTGTTCTTCTAAGGAGGAAAACACTTGTAGATAAGTCCATGGTAGCTGCACTCACCTGACAGGGAGCAATGCCCTGAATGCCAGCAGTGAGCTCTGCCAGTGACTTCCTCTGAACGGAACGGTCTGGGGCAGCCAAGAACTGAAGAAGGAAAAAGAACATAAAGCATGAGGAAAAACTGACTTTGATGGTATTGTTCTTGCAAAATACAAGACCTGTTTATTAGTCGTAAACTACAGTGATGACAGGACACGGTGCTTGTCCAGAGATGACAACTCACACTTCTGTGAGTTCAAGTCTGGGCTGCTGCAGTGCTGTGAATCCACAGGCAGAGAGGTTTTTAAGTCCATCAAGAGGTTCGAGTAATTTTACTCTTGAGCACCCATAAGGGCCCCTCTGATCTGGGAGAAGCCGCCTCTGAAATCCTGGAGGCTGTCACAAGAGAGGGAACGGGTCCGGATGCCCGCACACAGCGGGCTCAGGCCGCCAAGGGAGCGGGAGAGGAGCAGAACCCGTGCTGGCCGAGAAAGGGCAAGGAGGGAACACCGAGCTCGGGGCGCTTCCCGGGCTCCCTCCTCCCGGGCCCGGGGCAGAGCAGCCGCAAGGGACACACCGAAAAAGCCGCCCCAGCCCTACCTGAGATGGGCGCCTCCGGGCGCCGCCCAAACCCGGCAGAGACCCCGGCCCGCTCGGGCCGCCGCGGCCAACATGGCTCCCCGACGAGACCAGCGGTGCGCCTCTACTCTCCCTCCGGCCGGGCTCCGAGTTCTGCGTCCCCTATTCCGGCTCACGATGGTTCCGCCCCGTGTCGCCGCGACCCTGCGTGGCGGGAGACCCGCGGGAAGGCCCCTCCCGCGCCCCGCCCGCCGCCACCGCCCCGCTCGGCCCGGCAGGGGGCGCCCGTCCGCCCGGCGGCTCCCGCCCTGGAGGCGGGGCGGCGGCGCCTCGCGGGATCTCGCCCCCCGCCGGCCGAGGCGGGGGAACGCCGGGGCTCGGGGGTGGCTGTTTCCCGCCGGGCCGGTTAGGCGGTTGCCAGGCGCCGAGTTCCGGCGTTGCCGGGAGCCGCCGGGAGCCGAGCGGGGGATGCGGTCGGGCGGCGGGGGCTGCGGCACGGGCGGCGCCGGGGCATGGAGCGGCGCTGAGGCGGCTCCGGCCGGCGGAGGGGGCGGGCAGAGCGGCGCGCGGCGGGGGCCCATGGTGGCCGGCGGCCGCTGAGCTCCGCCGCTCGCTCGGCCGCGGAGGCAGCCCGGGCGGAGCCGCCCTGGGGTCCCGAGGGCGGAGGCCGGCGGGGGCCCCGGGCGGGGAACAATGAAGCTCCTGAAGCCGACCTGGGTCAACCACAATGGTGAGGGCCGGCTGGCCGCGCCGCCGGGCAGCAGGTGCCGCGGGGCCGGGCGGGCAGGTGCGGCGGGGGCACCGAGGGGGGCAGCGGGCCGCGGGTGGGGCGAGGGGACCGGGTGGGGCGGAGAGGTACACGCGTGGGGCGAGTTCGAACGCGGGCGAAGGGGAGCCGGGGACGGTGGCCCAGGCGGCCGTAGCCGTTTGTAGCCGCTGTTTGCCCACCCCAGGCTATCCCCGCAGCGGGGAGCGGCGGGCGCGGACGCGGGGCGACAGCGGGCAGGTGCTGGGGGAGCGGGGAGCAAGAAGTCCTCACCCCCCCTCCCGGTGTCCTGGGGGCTTCTCTGCAGCCCCCGGCCGGGCAGGGGCGAGAAAACGGAACCGGGGTTTGCAGAGGGGTGGGGTTTGCCAAAGCGGAGTTTGTCTGCGGAGCGGCTCGGCCGGAGAAGCTCCAAGAAGATGGCTGAGGGCAGCCGGGAACGTTCAGCCTCTCCCCGCCGCCTCGGGGCTCTGCCGGGGGCGGCCCGCGGGTGGGATCCCGGCGGGAGCGTGTGCTGGGGCCTGGGGAGGGCTGGAGCCGAAAGCCGAGCTGCTGTTACCTGCCGGGCACGAGTGCGGGGCAGCTCCGGGGCTGTGGAAGCGGAGAGGGAGAGCTCGGATCGAGCGTGGTCTGTGCGAAACAGGGAGGAGGCTTTTGTGCAGCTGCTGAGGGACCTGCGGGGCCAGCACGGCACCGGCCACGGGGAAGATAAGGGACCTCCGAGTACTTTCAGAGCAACCCCCTGGAGTTACATAGTGTCCTGTCTGCTAGCCCTCTGGTAATTTTGAAGAGATTTGTGAGCTTGAACGCTTTCAGAATGAAGTGTCCCCACTGACAGAAAGCTCTCTGCTTTTCTAGCATGGGGAGCACAGGGTAGGTTCACTGTTGCATATTTACACTGGTTATGATGAATTTTGAGATTAAGACCTGTACTGTTCCTGGTGAAGCTGTGAGAAGGAATCTAACAGGTTCTGTCCTTAAATTCATGCTGTGTGCTTTATTGCAACTGCATCTTTTGTACCCTAGTACAAATGTCAATAGTTGGACTCGCCCAGCTGATGGAGATTTAGAATAAAACCAAGCTGGAGACAAGCTTATTCAAGCTGAAGAAGTGTGCTTTGAGTTAGAAACCACAGTTGCAGCTTTACAGCTGCCTTTCTGCATGCATCGTTGTCTTTGTGATCATGCTTCAGGTTTTAAGAGCAGAACTGAAGCCATGAGTGGAAATACACATCCATCTTTACTTGAACCACTCCCCAGGGGCTGTACAGTCAGCAGATGGACTTACCCTTTTAACAAAAGGTTGTATGAATGTAAAAAAAAAAAAAAAAAAAAAAAAAGTTTAAGTACTTTTTGGTTTTTTTACATTTCTGCTTGGTTAATCTAACCAAATGTAGCATTTACATCTTAATCTCTGGCTGCCTGTGGGCAGACCAGGTTGTGTCTTTGAGTCTGCAGTGGTAGCACACTTACCAGCAGCTGAATAAAAACTTTAGCCTAAATCTTTGCAGATCACAGCAACTAGATTTGTAACATCTTTCCTTATTTCATTAATGGATGCACCTTTTGTTACGGGTATGTATTTGAAAGACCTAGCAATTTAAAATAGGTCTGACCATTGCAGAAAAAAGTCTTCAGCCAAGCAGCTTGCAGCAAGGCTTCATTTGTAAAGCCCTCTGATACTTTTCCTAGTGGATAATGCACTCTCTGCGTCCTCAATAGTCCCAAATTTTATTCCTGCTTCTGCTGCTGTCCTGCTGGGATGACTTTGAGCAAGTTACTTTGTCATAATTTCACCACCAGCAGAGCAGCCATTCATCACTGGCTTCATTTGTAAAATGCTCTCAGGTCTCCTAACATATACAGGACTACTGACATTCATGTGTTCTTGTCCCTGGGGCAAAGAGTGCTGGATAAAAGCAGGTGAGTTTAGTCAGCCTCTCTTAACTCAGGTTGCAGATCCTGCAGGCATTGCTGCATGCAGGTAGTCTCCATCACTCTAAATGGGTCTGTGTTTTTGCTCTGAAACCTCTACAGAAACAGGGTTAAAGATAATTTATACTGTGTGTACTGGAGACTCACTGTGATAATTTTTGCTCCTTTTGTTTTCCCCGTGGGCACAAGAGGCTGCTTCGTGCTTCTTGGCGTGTGAGCAAGAGTCCTGATCTCAAGACTGGCTCTTCCACACACCAGTTCTAGGTGCTGTCATTCCTGCCTTTCCCTACTCAGTTTTGGGATTTGTAATTCACAGAATGGACTGGAATGAGTTTATTTATCCTTACATGCATTCTCCATGAGATAATAGACATCAGAAGTTAGTGCCATAGCAGGAAAATTGAGCACACCTGGGACTTGCATGCAGTTCAGTTGAGATGCCCTGCATTTACATTAAAAGCACTTCAGTACCTTTTGGCTCCACAGGTTTTTGTCTTGGAGTTCTTAATGTTACTTTATCTGAGCACTTACTGGAAATACTTCTTCCTCAGATGCATTTTCCAAAAGCTTTTCACATTCTTACTGTGAGTTTATTTGATTTCACATGAAATCGTCATTATTATTGTGTTTGTCTCTTCTGTTTCTTTGATTTAGAGCAGGAAAGAGTATTCAAAAGTGCAATCCAGTGGTGAGGGCTGGAATGGGTGACAATAAGTCAGATGGTGTGATTTCCTTCTCCTTCCCAGTTTTTTTCTATAAAGGTGCACCACGTATCAAACAGTTGTATATATATATTTGGCACACAAGGTCTTGAGAGCCTGGTGCTTAACAGTGGCAAATGCAGGTAAACACTGAGCCCTGCAGGAAAGGAGAGGTCCCCTGTAATTTGGAGAAACCCCAAGGTGCTGTTCATGTAGAAGAACTCATAGAAATTGGAGCCTGCTTTTGTTTAAACATAGGCATGGAGTTGATTATCTCTCCAAGCTGTAATGGTGAAATGTAAATATTTGAATTGATTTGTGAGTCATGTTGGATGTTATGTATCAGGTGGGCTGGAAGTAAAATGAATAGGAACTCATTCACGGTGTTGTAGAAATTGATGTGAAATTGTCTTCATAGGTCATTGATTATTGCCTAAAGTTAAAATACCAAAAATGCTGCAGGATTTTAAATTACTCTATCTGTTCAGCTGGTGTATTTTTTTTTTAAAGATGAGACCTTTTTCTTGGGCTTGAGTTATCTCGGAACTCTTTTGTTCCAAGCTTGTTTCATTATCAGTATTTTTTTCTGTGCATAAGGTGTATTTGGGTTCCTTAAATAATCCAACAGGACACCTGGTTTGTCATAAGGTGTTCTGGTTTTAGTGACCTTAGTTTGCTTACATATACAGTGAGATGCTGGGAGCTCCAGTAATTTAAATGTTTCTTTTGGAAATTATTGCAAGAGGACAAAATGTCTTAATATACAGGTTAGATTTTAACATTGCTGCTTAAGCATCACGTTTTGTTTTGGTGGGTGGTTTTTTTTTTTTTTTTGTTTTGACTGTTAGGAAGTTGAACATTTAGTCAGTTAGGAGCATGGGAAAGCATTCAGCCACTTAGAAGCAGGAATCTTGTGCATTTTGGCTCGTTTCAACAGGATCTCACAATATCATCAGATAAAGACATGGACCCAGGGAAAGAAGTGGTTGCTATCAAATAATGATTCCTTCTCTGTTTTGTTTTGGGGTTTTTTGAGGGTGGGAAAATGAAGGAAGTGAGGAAAAATCCTGGAACTGTGATCAGTTGATAAATCTTAAATAGCATGGAGCAGGTCTTACAGCTGTAATCAGAAAAAAGGATGCAAATTATCTTTTTAGCCAAAGTGGTGGAAGCTCAGGTTCCTATCTCCAGTAGTTACTGTTGCCTGCAGGCATCCAACAGGGCTCCTGCTACACTTGGCTTCACCAACAGGACGTTGCAGGAATGAAATCCTGATGTTCTGTTCTAGGTCCTGAGCTACTTCACAAGGAGTTGCTTCCCTCTTCAGGATGCTCTTGTCAGCCTAAGTTTATGCTTTTCTCCACTAATAAAATTACTTATAGTTGAAGTAGAGGAGCACAGTGAAAGTGTTCTGAACTGAAAACTGAGCTCTAAACTATGAGTCCATGTTGACTTCTAACCCCTTGGATCATGAAATAATTTCCAAAGCCATTTGACATAAAAACTAGACTGATTTATAAATAATATTTCATCTAGATTGACTTGTCATATATATATCTGGCCCAGGATGAGGAAGAGAGCTGATATTCCTGATTCTGTAGAGTTGTACTCAAGATAAAGCAGAATTTAGAGATGCTATGTATGATAGATTTAATACCTACTAAAGGAAAATAAAAGTCTTATCATGTCTGTAATTTTTGCAAAGCAACAGGTGCATTTTTCCCCAGTTTTTCAGCATGCACAATGTATCTGTTTTGCCTGAATAATGAGAAGCCAATGTGTCTGTCAGACAAACTCACCCCTGTGGGCTTGGGTCACGGCTACTTCTCAATGCAGATTTTTGGGAAGGAAGAGTGGTGGGATCAGCAGAGGAGGAATGAGCCTTTCTGCATAAGACAGCTGCATCTATTGAACCAGTTTTACATCCAGTATTGTTAAACTACAAACCATCTGGACTCTGAAACCTTGTTCATAGCTGCTGGCTCTGGGAGCTGTAATTCCTCTAGATTATTGATGACCCCGTGTTAGAGGTTTCTGTTTGCTGGGGAGCTGTTTCCTGTTGGGGCAAATGACATAGGCAAAATGGGCCAGTTTAGTACAATCCAGGTCCTTGATAACTGCTTCCTGGAAGGAGCACTCTCCTCTTCATGTGTGCTTACAGATTTGAGAGTATTGTTAAGTCTGCTTGCCCAAGACTCTTGCCACAGATTGGAAAGGTAACCTCTGCCACCTGGAAGGTCTACAGAGTTACCTGTTTCCCTGTCAGTGGAATACACTGTTTCAAACTGTGCATGGGTTTAGCTTAAGGGAACTTCTGTGTCTTGGGAAGGACAAAATAAATGTTTGCTGCTTGCCTGTGCTTCTAAAAATATCCAGCTTAGCCTTGTGTGTTCAAGTGAATAGAATAAAAGGCAGAATCAGGCACAACAATCTGAATAAAAGCCACAGCTAAGCCTCAGCTTACATGTTTTATACTGTTCAAAGCACTTGGAAGGAATGTAAGTTGAGTGCCATCTTACTGTACTTTACTTGGCTGCCTGTAAAAATTTTAAGGGGAATCACATGCCAGAGTTGCAGTATAAATCCAAATAAAATAAACCTTAAAACAAGTCAAGATAAAGATGAAGCAAAACACATATCCCTCAAAAAGTAAGAGATACTGTTTGGATGAAGGTTTTGTCAGTTCAGTGTTAAGGAATTCAGATGCTACAATTGCAATGTAAAACCTGTAGTGGGATAAATTCTCCAGGTTTTATTATTTATGTCTTAACATACCATGAAGTTACAGTGCAAGAATTGAGATACTTGGGAAATGTATCAAGTAATCTTGGTATGGTGGGTACCAGTTCTTTTGGCTGTTCTGATAAGTTGCCTTATTTTATACTGGCATGTGTGTGATCTCATTTGCAGAATCATTCCAGCCTGAAAGGGTTGGAACTGCTGCCAAAAATTACTTGAATATGGAACTCATATGTGTGTGCCTTCAAGTAGTCCTTAGTGGTAGTTCTTTGAACATCTCTGATTCTGTGTGATCATTGGAAGGCAGTGAGTTTACATTTCCCTCTCTTCCTTTTCTGCAAAGATGAAAACTGTGAATATATAGGAGAGTGTATGGGGTCCAGTGGTTAAAGCAGAACAGGCTAGAGAGTGGGGCTTGTCTGGTTTCCAGAGCTGTTCCCCAACTGTGTTAGTTATTTGTTACAGGGTTGTCATTGCCATAAAACTTAATTTTCTTCTCAAAGGTTTAGCATAGGGAGAACTGAAAGATTTAAGAGTAATATTAGAGTTGGTTAGTCTTCCTTTGTCTATATGGAAGCCATAAAAATAAAAGCTAGGCTTATGGTAGGAGTGCTTAATAAGAGAATTTAAATTTGAGACAGGTAATCGTGTGACCAACAAATGCAGTCTGAGATTGGGGAGGATTAAAAAAAAAAACAACACAACAAAAAACCAAACAAACAAAAACAAAACAAACAAAAAGAAAACAGAAACTAAAACAAAACAAAACTTGCTTCAGGTCATCAGCTAATGAACTGCAGAAACCTGGAAGAAGTGGTGCGTTCCTTACTTAAAAGTTCCTTACTTTGAAGTTCCTTACTTAAGCATAGTTTTGCCTTGCTGGCACTTGCTTTGTGGTATTATTTTGCTTTGAGGCATTTGGCATATCCCATTGGATTAAGTGTCCTTGGTTATCATTGTTTGTTATGGCATTGATAACTTTCATACACACTTTCAATAGGCTGTCACTTCTCTCATCAGGTTGCTTTCAACTCATAGTCAGCTGTAATTCTTACACCTAGAGCTTTAGAAGAAGGAAGTTTTTATTTGTTAGCCAGAAGACTTCACTTGCTTTTGGTGTTACTCCATTCTCTTGACTGTAAAACAATTCAGAATGTTGCTGCTTGTTCTCTAATTCCAGGAAAGCCAATATTTTCAGTGGACATTCACCCAGATGGGACCAAGTTTGCAACAGGAGGACAAGGTATGTGTGTGCTAATAGAAGGCAGATTTTTGGGCTGTAATAATCTTGTGCCTTCACAAAACTTGAATTGGTTTGACCTGTTTAAAAAACACATCACTTACATAATAATCTATTTCTTAGAGCTGGAAGTGCATTGAAAAGTGAGGTTGTTACTGCAGCAGGCAGGGGTACAGTTTCTGATACACTCCTGGACCTCATTGAGATAATAACTGCAATAATTGAGCTGTGGCCATACCAGCCAAACTTCTTTTTTATTTGAAGAGCAATTGAATGTGAAGTTCATCTTTTTTTACCTGCTAAATAGTACAGCTATTGGTACAAAAAAAAATCCAATTATACAAAATTGAATAGCTCAAGAAATATGTGCAGAAATGCTATTTGGATTACAGTAGTGAATAATTTGATGGTGGCTACAATAATTGAATGTAGGATTTGAATGTCACATTTTCTCTTTTTAAATTAAAGTTTTATTATAAATAGTTCATCCTGATGGTTGGTATCACTATGTGCAGTATGATTTTCAAAGCAGGCTGTGTAGATTTATTTTTAAGAGCTTCAAAAAAAATAAAACACTTTGATTTGATGAAGTTATATCAGAATGGCAACTGTATTAAAAAGTTTCCAAAGTTGCCACTGCATTTATGCCTAAATCTTAGCATGAAATACAGTTAAAAAGCTTTATGCATGTGTTTAAAAAGAAGGTTCTTTTCTTTACTTACAGGTCAGGATTCTGGGAAAGTTGTGATCTGGAATATGGCTCCTGTCCTGAAAGAGGAAGATGAAAAGAATGAAAATATTCCCAAGATGCTTTGTCAGATGGACAATCACTTAGGTAACAAAGATTTAAATTTTTTTTTTCACTGACTATTGGTCATTTGCCAAAGCTTAAATACTGCATGTTTGTAATCAGAAAAATCATGCCATGTCCAGTGCTGAATGAATCAATAAAATACAAATAAAGAACAGTGAGAGAAGAAGTAAGTGTAAAGGAAGCATCATATAAAGTATATTGGTTCTAAATTATTCTGGATTTACTGCACATTACATTTGAAAGTATGGTTATGTGAACAAGCTGTCTTCTCTCTTTAGTTCATGATCTATCTTTTCTTCTTTACCCACCTCATTTACAACAAGCACTTTCCTTTGTTAGATGAGTATTAATCTTTCCTCTTTTGGACTACTTTTGGTGAAGCTTTTTGAAACAAGGAATAGTTTTTTTTAAACTAAGTTCCTCAGCTGCCACTGAAAGATAAGTGCCCATTCATTTATCTAAAGCAGACAGAGTAACTGCTTTGAGTGGGAGAAGCACACTTAAATCCTAAACATCTCCTGCCCACTTTTGCTTGTTATAAACTCTTTCCCCAGTCCAGAACCACTTATTCTCATATTTCATCTAACAAACTTTCTTCTTTACTTTCCAGCTTGTGTGAACTGTGTCCGATGGTCAAACAATGGAGTTTACTTGGCTTCAGGGGGAGATGACAAGTTGATTATGGTGTGGAAACGAGCTGCGTAAGCATGTTTCTTCCTTCTTGATTGTATATTTCATTTCAACTTGGTTACTCTGTTACATTTCTTCCTGTTTCTTTCCCATGCTGTCCTTTTGTAAGCTCATTACCATGCCTGGTGCATAAGGAGCTGAAACCTGGGACACATATGACTGGCACTGGATATTTGGTCTCTTCTGTCTCTTGGGCTGGAGTGTGTGTGCCTCTGTGGGCAGCCTTTCCTCCTGAGGAACTGAGCCATTTTCTTCTGTCCCTGAAGAAAACTTCCTTTTGAGATTTGAAGAATTATCTTAAATGTTACAATTTTTTGCTCACAATAGAAATTGTACAAATTATTTGAGCTAATTTTTCATTAACTGGAATTACTTTCTCTAAAAAATAAATTTTTTTGCTTTGGTTTTCATTGCAGAAATAACTTGAGTATGAAGTAGAATTGTACTGTGCAGCTTATTTTCTTTACAAAGAAGGTTTGAAGAATTCAAGGTGGTTCTGTTAATGACTGTTTCTATTTTAATTAGGTACATTGGACCTAGCACTGTGTTTGGTTCTAGTAGCAAACTTACTAATGTTGAGCAGTGGAGGTGTGTGTCGATTCTCAGAAGCCATTCAGGAGGTATGACATTTTAAGTCTAAAAATGTTGAATGAACATAGTTGCATATTTGGAAAAAAATTGTTTTTCGGTGTCATATTTTTGTGTTCAAAACAGTGTTTGTTGCTTTTTCATTCAAAACAAGACAAAGGGCATTAGTACAGGCATTAGTACTTCCTATAATCACTAAAAATTGCATTCTGCTTTGGATTTATTTTTTTGTTGTTTCCTATTGAAAATTGCCAAGCTGGGGAGGCTCAGTCCCAATGACTGTTGCTGTGTTCTTTACCTTCCACTCTAGTAAGATGATGATAAATTCTTCATGAGGGAAGAAATGTTGCCACACAAGTTCTTGTTGAAAAGATTTTTAGATTCTCTGATTACCATCAATGTCTTATAAGGAAACTTGTATTTTTTTTAAACAGATGTCATGGATGTAGCATGGTCTCCTCATGATGCTTGGCTGGCATCCTGTAGTGTTGATAACACAGTTGTCATCTGGAATGCTGTCAAATTTCCAGGTGAGAAAATTCTCACATTTTGTATCTGCAAGTATATAAAACTTTGTGACAAACTCTTTCCTCCCTGGGTGTATTTCACTGGCTGAAACCAGTTTGGATGGCAGTGAGCAGTGGATTCTGCTCTGCTGTAGGCAACAGCTACATTCAGGTTGTTCTGCTGATTTTACATGAAAGTCATTATTACATGTATTATCTTTTTCACTTTCTCTACAAAATCCCAAATAAATAGAACTTAAGATTTGTTTTACACCTATATATGCATATATTTTTCCCTGCTGCCTTTGCTACCTACAGGACTTTCCATTCATTTGTCTTGGGGGGGCATTGTTTTATTTACCCTATTTTAAATCCTATCACTTAATAGGCAGTGTGATTTGATATATTGAAGTGTGGAGAAAGGAAGGATGTGAGGAGCCTCAAAGTCACAGAAGCTCTCAAGCCTTACATTTAATGGCCATTTTCCTTCTTCCATTGCTGCAGTGCTGGCCATTAGCACTGTCCTGAGGTGTCTGTTTTTCAGGGACAGGCACAGCCAGTGCTCTGGACAGCTTTGGATGGACCTGCCAGGATCTGTGGCAGTTAGGGAGCATGTGTCTTCATTTGGCTGTTTCTTCCCTCATAACTTGAGGCAGGCTAAAACTCCCATTGTGGTGCCCAGTCACTGCTATTTATTTTAAGTTTGCTTTAAGTCCTTACATCAGAGTTTTTAGACTTTTGAGCTAGGTGTGTAGCCTGCACTGTACTCTCAGCCTCTTCTCTCACAGTCTCTCTTCAGTCAAGCAGGAGATTGACTGAAAATAGGTTACCAGGTGTGTCAGGCTCGTGTGTGTGTTCAGTGGCAACTTTGACTTAGTTCACGTTTGTTGCACAAAGCTGAATTTGTTGCAATAATCTTTGGGTGCAGAGGAGAGGGTGAATGTTTAACTGAAGTTAGCTTTAAAGTGCTATTCTGAACTGCCTGGAATCTGCTGGTCTTCCTGCTCTAATCTAACAGAGTTTTGCACCCCTTATTTTGTTCATAGTTCTTTTCACCATTTTTTAATATCATTCTTAGCTTGAATACAGGTTCCTGTTTGGCTGGCATCTTGTAGTGTGTACATTAGAAGAGGTTCTATTTAATATGCTGTTTTATAAAGGTCTTGCAAATTTCCTCAGCAGTCTGTCCTAAAGGAGACACCAGTAACTCCTTTGTTTTCTCAATTTTGTGTGCACAGAAATTCTTGCCACTTTGAAAGGGCATTCTGGCTTGGTGAAAGGGCTGACTTGGGATCCTGTTGGAAAATACATTGCCTCTCAGGCTGATGATCGAAGTCTGAAGGTGTGGCGGACCATGGACTGGCAGCTGGAAACCAGCATCACAAAACCCTTTGATGAGGTACTTCAGAATGTGGGACCATTCCAAGTGAATTCCTATAGAATTAATTAAAATTGTAAGAATTAACTCTGATTCTGCACAGAGGTGTTAATTTACTAGCACTGAATCAAATGAAACTATCAGAGGGCAGATTCAAAAGAGGGAGGAGAGAGCTGCTTTCTCACACAATGTGAATGATTTGAGACTCTCATTGCCATTGGATGTTGTGGGTGCCAAAGGTTGAAATGAGTTAGGTAAACAATGTAAGTAAATTCCTGGAAGTATAGAGGTTATTCCAAGGAAGTATTTGCACGTTAATTACATTGTTCTTACATTCCTCCCTATGTATCTTCTATTGGCCACTATCAGAAATGAGGTAAGTACTTAGGAAGGATCTTTGGTCTGGCATCACAAGACTGTTAAGTGATGACGTGGATCAAGAAATAAAGTTTCTGAGGACAGAAGCTGTTGCTTAGTGAGTGGAGTGTTTTGCAGGCTTAATTTGTAATCATAGTCCCTAAATGTAAAATTTAAAGTTTGTATTAAAAATGCTTTGTGTGCCAAACATTTCTAAAGCTCTAGCATGTTGGGTTTTTTTTTTTTATTCTTTTTGTCAGTGTGGAGGGACAACTCATGTGTTGCGTCTTAGCTGGTCACCTGATGGTCACTATCTTGTTTCTGCTCATGCTATGAATAATTCTGGACCTACTGCTCAGATTATTGAAAGAGATGGATGGAAAACCAACATGGATTTTGTAGGACATCGAAAGGCAGTTACAGTAGTGGTGAGTAATAGTGATTTATCCCTGGAGGAAAATTTCTGATATGTGCTTTTGGATAATTTTATGCATGAATGGGACAAGGTGGAGATAGAGGGTCAAGATGAGGAAAGCAAATGCATGGTGGTGATTAAAAAAATGTCAGCTTTACCTATTGGAAGCAACCAGCTTGTTATTGTAATAAAAGAACTGGACATTGCTGAACAAGATAAGGAGGGAGAACAGGAGGATGTTAGGAATGCCAAACACTAACTTGTTAAGCTGTTCAGTGATGTAATTGAAGTGGCAGGTTTCTTGTGGGCTCCTGATTGCTAATAAAATGAGTATTACTTGCCACTCCTGTTAAGGCATTCAGAAAGCCCCTTAGAAAGCTTGTGCTGCTTCTGTCAGTGCTCTGGTTAGGGACTTTGTCTCTGTGAAATGTTGGGGGTTTGTTTTTTTTTTAATATTAAGTGAAAAACTTGCTTTTAAAGCAGATCTCCTACTAAAATGTCATTACTGTAATAAAATTTCGTCATCTCATGTGTTCAGAAATTCAATCCAAAAATCTTCAAGAAGAAACAAAAGAATGGGAGCTCCACCAAGTCAAGCTGTCCCTACTGCTGCTGTGCTGTTGGTAGTAAGGATCGATCTCTTTCTGTCTGGGTAAGTCTGTTTTTTGCTGCCTTTGACTACTGTGGTCATTTAGATAACTGGAGGGTTTAGCACAAATTCATGTGTATGGAATGAAGTTTTATATTTAGATTATGTTTAGTGGGTTTTTTCTCCGATTTTACAGGATTAGCTGGGGAGGGAAGGAAGTGGATTGTTATTAGTTCATTTCTCTAAAGTCAAAAGCAGGTACAAGCCAGTGGCAGAGGATGTTGCCCTGGTAAGGGGGAGAAACTGTTAAGGGTAATAATGTGTTGCTACAGTTAATAAGCATAATTCAGCCCTATCTTCTTCCTGTATCTTTTACTCATTCTCCACGTGAGTCTCATAAGAAAAAGACTTTACTGTTTCTCCTTGTTTAGCCCATCTGCCCATGAATTACTCTTTGAGTCTAGTTTTGTTAGTCTTGGTTTTATGGGTATGAGGAGAACATAGCAAGAATAGGACAGCTGTTTCTGAGCAGATATGCAGATATACCTCTCATCTTCCTGCTTTATTCTGACTTCAGTCCTGGGCTTCTGTCTTTGCTATGTAAAGTAATGTGAAAGAGAAGTAGCTTTTTAAGTATGCATTCAAGTTTTCAAAATTGAAATTGGGTTTGACTTTAAAATCTACACTAAAATTGTGATTCTGAGTAGCTATTCTCACATTTATAAATGCAAGACAAGTTGTTTGGCAACTGCAAAGGACAGGGAATAAATTAAACTGATATGTGAAGCTTTGTGATGAGAACATTTGCCAGAACACACCAATTGCTAACTGCAGTCTACTATTTATAGATTACAGTGTGATATTTATCCATCAATCTCTAAATGCATAGCACTCAATCTGTTTCTGGCAATGCTACCAGTGCATACCCATACCAAAGTATCCCTTGCAGTGTATTTTACTTTCTATTTATACTATTATTTCATGTAGGGTGCCCATTGAACTTATATTAGGTATTACAGAGGTGCAAAATTGTAGGCATTTTGCCCTGAAGAGCTTAGATGTGTGTACAGCTCAGACTTAGGGAAACAGAAATTACATAACTGCTGAAGATGACTACTATGTTACACCTGTGAACCTATGAGCATGAAACATTCCAGATCACATTGACTTCTGCTTCATTTTGGTTGTACTACATACTGTAGATATTAAGTCCACTTAGCATTAAAGAGCTTAGAATGTCTGATTTAGAAGAGGTTACTGGGAATTTTCATTCTCAGTTCCTTATTACTAAGCTGGTCTATAAGTGTAGAGGAATCCTCTTTAAGAATGATTGTGAGTCAGATTCCCCTTACTCTTCATAGGCTTCATTTACTTTTAGGCAAGTAGTCTGAGTGAGGACATGAAAACCTCATCTCTTTTCTGTCTTCCTCATTTGCTGGTAGTTTGCAACATCCTTATCTCAGAACAGAACAGAACAGAAGCTGTCTTAAGCATCTGCAGAATTTCTTTTTGAGTGGTAGAGAGCATTCTGTGACTGATGTAAAGGCCAAGTTGGTTCAGAAGTTCACCCTGTATTTCAAAAAGAAGGGTTGAATGTCAGCTGTTCTTCTCCAAAGCTTCTCTGTGTCAGTAGTGGAATGGGTAACTAGGTGCTTCAAACAGATCATCAGGCATACAGCTGTCTCCTGGCCAGGTCTTGTTTGGTGAATATTGTTAGACTCAGAGAGAGTATTTATGTTGTAATAATTGCTGTAGCATAGAACTTCTACATTTCTTAGTGTTGTTTCTTCTGTTTTAAGCTCACATGCCTGAAACGACCTTTAGTTGTCATACACGAGCTGTTTGACAAGTCTATCATGGACATCTCCTGGTAAGTTGATTTCTGCTGTTTGTTACAAAATCCAGTGTGTTATCAACATCAGGTACACACATTAATTGGAAATTCCTTAAAACAGTACATGTTGTAGCTGTTGTAACATGGGTAATTGGGTTCTGAAGTTTTTGGTTCTTCTGCAACTTTTTTGGCAGTAACATTAGCAACTAGCATGTGGTCACTTGAGATTGTGTGACACTAAAACTGAATAAAAATTGATGTATTTAGAACATAATGCAGTAACACACCTGTGGAATGAGTTTCTACTTGTTACGATTCCTTGAAATTTTTTTTATGTAGAATATGTATTTTTTACCATGACATGGTGGGCCTGGTGAGTTTTAGATGCATTAAATCTATGAAAAGTTATTGCACTACATTGTTATGAAAAATCCAGGTCAGCCTTCTAGGACACAGCTGGATAGGCACACAGCTGATTACACAGGTTGTCTTCATTTTAGCACTTTCTAACTTTCAAAGTTCTGCATTAGTATCTGTAACAATCTTGGTGTCTCTATGCTGTACATTTTAAAGCTTAGAGTTGTATAACTTCCTGTTGTCTGTCTGTCATGTGGATTTTGCCATGAAACTCAGTGAAGCACAACAAAAAGCTTTAAAAACCAAACATTTTTTTCTTTCATTAATGGATTGAGGCTAGACAGCAAATAAGTGGAGTATTTCATGAGTAGTGCTGCTATTGTTGGAGCACAATAGCTTCAAATAGTTTTGCTTTCTTGTTGCATTTTTTATTTCTCTATCTGCAATTTGCACATTTTTTCGTGGAATAAAGTCATTGAGAGTAATAGCTGGTTAACATTTTCCATCTTCTGAGGAAGTGGTTTTGTGGGATATTTGAGAGACAAAGGACCATCAAGAAACTTGTTATTTTATATCCTGTTTACAAATTGAAATGTATGGCTAAAATGTCAATGTGGAATGTTCCCAGAACCGTGTTCCATTCTGAAAGCAGACTGAGTAAACTCAGAGAGATCTGATATTATTATATTGTTATAGCTCTTTTCTACTTGAGAGTTTAGACTTGGATCTAGCATCATGGCATCTGAACATGGTAATGTTTTTGTAAAATGATTGCTTGGATGCAGAGCTCAGCAATTTTTTTCTGCTAATCAAGAGAAAACTCTCCACAATCTTTTATCATTTTCAGGCTTGGAGTAGTGTTGGTTTAACCTAGTTACGTGGTGCTGAGGCTGGCTTCTCTGGATGGGATGCTATCAGGATGCATCACTCTGTGTGTGTGAAACATTAACATGCACAGAGCAACCTTTGTCAGCCCACCTATGGTAAAAGCTATCAGGATATTTCCTACCATGAAAAAAAGATGGGTTTGAACACATATAGCCATGGTGATGTGATACACTTTTAAGCCTTGATGGACTTATTTGGATAGGCTTCAGAGTTCTGCCTGCTTCCCTTTCCTCGTCTGTTCTCTGTGAGAAGTCATCTGTAAACTATTATGTTGCTGCCTCCATGAGCTCTATGACTGAAAGGTACTGGGTTAGCAGTCAAAATTAATCAAATACTATTTTTTTCAAATGCACATTAATAGGTTCTTATGTAGAAGGTTATCACTATGTTAAGACTGGAATGTACAGTTTCTTCTCTCTTTCTTTCACCAAGAAAATCTTTTTTGCGACCCCCAGAAGAGGGGTACAATATATCCCCACATGGAACATGTGCAGTTTGATTAATTATGAACAGTAACAAAATAAAACATCTCTGCTTGCCTAGTACAAAGATTTTTGGATTGCTCAGATGTACATCGTGCTTTCTTTTTGTTGCTGTTGCTTCAGATGATGAAAAGAGAAGAGGCATTTATCCACCACATTGAGTTTCTCTCTTAAAAGTGCCATCCCTTCTTGTTACCTTGTCTATTTTCTCTGCAAGCACTTTATAAGAATGGACTGTTACCTGTATCCCATGTGTGGTATGGCTTCATCTTCCATGGGCCTCAAACAGCAGTTTCTGTGGCCTTAAAAAAAGTGCTGCTGATTGCTTTTCTGCTGAAGGTCCCTTTCTTCACCCAGTTTCATTAGCACTGCAGTTTTGTACAGCTTTTGAAGGCAATACATTTATAATTGTATCTCATTTTTCATTGTTTTACCCCTACAAAAGGTTTTCATGGTGCTGATCATGCCATGGGTAGGTGAATTGTTTTAATGCCACCTTCCTGTGTGCAGTGTCCAAAGGAATATCAGCACATGAACTCCTGCTGTCCATCATCCTGTGTCCTGGCTGTCACACTTCTTTTGTTTTGTCAGTAGTTTCTCTGATCTTATGCTAAGATTTTTGTTGAGCAATTTTATTGTATTGCCACTGTTCATCAATAAAAGAGATTAAAACAAAGATGGACCTTTATTTCCTTCAGGACTCTTAATGGACTTGGTATCCTGGTGTGTTCCATGGATGGATCAGTGGCATTTTTGGACTTCTCCCAGGATGAACTTGGAGATCCACTCAGCGAGGAGGAAAAGGTACAATAAGCACTTGGTCTGTCATCATATTTAAGGAATGTATTGATTCAATTAAAATTAATTTATTGATTTTATAGACTATTTATAGAAGTATGTAGTGACTGGTTTCCATATTACAGAAAAATGTGTTATTGTCTGCTTTACAAAGCATTAAAAAAGGTGGGCAAGAACTGAATTTGTGATACTAGTTTCTATTCTGGAAAGAAATTCTGTTTGGAAAACATCCACTTGCTTACAAATCAGTAAACATTTGAAATAATTATTTGGCCAAGGAAACAAGGAGTGGGTGCTTCAAAACACTTTAAAATAACTCTTTGACTTGCATATATACAAGTCTTTTAAAACTGACTGCTTGTTGGCTGTTTTTAGCTCTCATTGCTATTAGCAACTAAAGCTTTGAATTCCAATTATTTTATGTATTGATTTAGTGTTAGCTGGAAATATAAAGCCAGAAAAAAAATCTGTGGTGTATAAATGATATGGAGGGCATTTGCATTTTATGGATCCATTAGATTTGTGTGATTCCCTTTCATTGCCATCATAATGAGTGATGTCATGCTTGCATTTGTAGTCACTCTTTCTGTATGATACATTTTCAACCCCCACAGAGCAATATTCATCAGTCCACCTATGGTAAAAGCCTGGCTATCATGACTGAAGCTCAGTTGTCTACCACCATTATTGAAAATCCAGAGATGCTCAAGTATCAGCAGAGACAGCAGCAGCAGCAGGTGGAGCAGAAGAATGCATCAATTAGGGAAGCATCTGGGACTGCAACAGCAGCTCCCAAGGTGGCAAGCATGGTTAATGGGGAGAGTTTGGAGGACATTAGAAAGGTAGGTGTTCTGGAATAGTCACTCCATAGTGTTAAGTCTAAGCTGATGAATATCAACCTGCTTATCATGAAACCAATCTCTGCTTCCTTACTCATGTCAAAGGGCACCTTTCAACCCATGGAGTGGTGCAGTTGACATTGCTGGCTTGTGCTGAAAAGTTAAAATGCTTTTAAGCAAAAGTAGAGCTATGTGCAGAAGGCTTGTGGATGTTTCTCTGATGTGTGTTAAGTTCTCAGTGTGTAGAAAAGGAAGCCAAAGGTAGCAAATAACAGTCCAACTCTACAACTTTGCTTCATTTTCTCAGTGGAGGAGATGGAAAGCATTATTTAATTCTGTCTTACACCTAGCACACAACTTTTAATAAAGGGCTGTGCACATGGATGAGTGTTTTAGACTTGACTCTGTAATGTGGAGGGAATAAAAATCTACTGTAATTAGTAATTCTACTTAAAACCCACCTACTATTGGTCAAAAAAAAATTGTGTTACTAAAGTACACTGGTATTAATAAAAATATAGATTGATCCTATTATGCAGTAGCAACATGGTTCAAAGACAATATGGAAAAAAATCTTTGTGAACAGATTTTTAATTGAGGAACACGTTTCATCTAATACACCCATAATTGTTAGTTGGGAAAAAAAAAAAGCATTTCCTATTTAACAGAAATGACATTAAAATATATTTCCCAACAGAATCTCTTAAAAAAACAAGTTGAAACACGAACAGCAGATGGTCGGAGAAGGATCACACCTCTCTGCATAGCTCAGCTGGACACTGGGTATGTGTGAAACTCATCTTTAACAGCCTTCTTTACCTTTTTTTTTGTTTGTTTTTATGCAAACTCAGAATTCTGACTTATTTTAATCTTATGGCATCTTAAAGCAGTTGCTGGAAATACCTGAAAACATGGAATATAGTTTCAATTTATATTCTCTTAGCTGTAAGATCTCCCTTTTAACAGATGAGGTTAATTCTAATTATCTGCTATTATAGATGAGTCAACAGTAATGTATTGCAAGTTTGTATCTACATTAATACTGACTTTAGTGTCTTTGTATATGAGAAACAAGTCTGGGAAGTTAGATGGTGGTAGTTTATTTAAGCTGTATATGAGTGTCCACTTGAGGAAAAGGAAGGGATGGAACAAATTGTTCTGTTTAAATTATTATTTTTCAATTACTGTTATTTTTAAAGTATTTTCTAGAAATGTATGTGTTTTTTGTCTTCTTGCCTAGGGATTTTTCTACAGCCTTTTTCAATAGCATACCAATATCTGGATCTCTGTCTGGCTCAATGATGTCTTCTCAAAGTAACCAGCAGCTCATGTCACTAGATTCTAATGCTGCCAATTCCCTTAATACTTCAAAGCCTTCTGTAGAGCCAACAGCAGCTGGTATAAAACCAACAGATCATGCAGCCAATAAAGATGGGTCAGTATTTGCAGTTTTGTTATTTTGCTTTTATGACTGTGATTAGTTTTCAATTCTTGTTTACAGTTTTGTAATCAAGCAATTGTTAAAGCAGTTTTCTTAGTGCAGAACTTCAAGAAACCAAAATTCTTGAAAACATCAAGACCTTATTAGTATTTGGTTACCTTAAATAGTGATAAATTTGTAATAAATCCCCATACATAGTTCTGAGAATAACCTTTAGTGCAATGAAGTACATGGTCAATAGCTAATGCCCTAAGAAATTGACTTGCTTATAGATTACTGTGATGTAATTAGTAAATAAAAGGAAGATTTTCCAGCAGTCTAAGTAGTGAAGCCTGTTTTCCATCAAACTCTATCTGGTTTCTCTTTAAACATGGTAATGCTTCTTCCCTGGATAACAACCATCAGATCAGAGTGAGCACAGGTCACTGACTTATCTGTGTACATATGCTGGCTGGCCAGCATGTCTGTCAAATTAGTTATGGAATAACTAAGTTTTACTTGCTTTTCCCTCAGTGGTAACACTGACATGGTTCTTTCTCTTTAATGTGTTTGTAAAGCATATTTAAGAGCACAATGTCATTGGAACCTCTGCCACTCCATCACATTTAGTTGAAATTTACCATAGATTAAAATAATGAGTGGGTAAGACTATATGAGAAATGATTGACAGTTGAAACCATTAAGTCTCCTTTTTCTAAGGAAATTAGACTTCTAACTGCTTTTTAGTACAAATATCAGTTAACTTAGAGCCATTCTTTTTTTCAATTCATTCCCTGAATCGAAAAATATCTAAAATAAACAGCTATTTTAATAACAGATCCCTGGCATACTTTTGTGTGAGGAAAACACATTCCTTTCCCTTAGAGTTATGCTTGGAAAAGCCTCATAATTAGTTTGGATTCTTCAATGACAAAATCAAAACCTGGCTTGAATTGTTTCAGGCCAAATTGTTTGAATGATAAACAGTGGAATATAATCTTTGCAGTGTAAAGTATTTGGTAATGTGAACAAGGGGTAAAACTGAGAACCCCAGTCATAATTTAAAATAGTGATTCTTTCTCTTTGAGTAAGTAAATACCAGCTGAAAGCATCGTTTCACTCCTGGATTAAAAATAGATAATGAATTAATTAGGGTCATTTAATCTAGTTATATCTATGCAGACACATGAAGCTCTTAGGTCTGAGATGTATCATAAAGAGCTTTTGAAAGTAGGCAAACCTTGCAAAATCATGGTGCATGAAAGGAGAAAAACCATATAATTCATGTATGTACTTGAGTGAAAGGTATTCAATATGATTTCTAGCCAGTATAATGAATGCTAGCCAGCTGTTATGAGGAATGCAGGTTACAATTATTAAGCTTCTTTTAATCTTTGTTTTTCTGTCTCTTTTCCTGACAGTGTAAATGCTACCTCTGCCTCAACTGCTCCTCCTGCATCCTCTTCCTCTGTGTTGACAACTCCATCCAAGATTGAACCTATGAAAGCATTTGATTCTAGGTTTACTGAACGATCCAAAGCCACCTCAGGGACTGCTGTTGTCACAAACACAAATCAGATTGTTGTGGACAGGTAAGGCATAGACTGTGGGGTGTGAAAGAGAAAGGAAAGTCATATGGAGGGTTAAAGCACTAATTCCCTGTGATGTGGATATCATGGTGCTGGCACTCTAGAAAATGTATTGGGTCTCTTCCACAACTAGGAGGAAAGGGACAGCTGCAAATGGATAAATTATTTGCTAATATTATCCCTTTGTATATTTGCTTCTGGTATTTGGGATCAAGCAGACTCTTCAAAATATTTTTGAGTTAAAACTACTGTTTCAAGAGGCTGTGTATGTGCATGACTCCATGTGTGGCTGCATGTTGCCTAGAAGGCAAAAATAGCCAGCCTGCATTTCTGTAAGAGTGAGATTTACTTCAAGATACATTGCCACACACTTCTGCAGAGGGCCTACCATAATAGCTGTGGATCCCTTTCAGTTTTATGCCTTGAAGGAATACAGAGAAGATGCTTTGATTCCAAGGGGATTTGTCTCTGGATCCACATGATTATTTTTTTAAAAAGAAGAAAACCTTATGTTTTGTGGCATAGTCTGTTATGGCATAAGTGTTTATGGTTCACCAAAACACAAGAGAAAAAATAGCATGATTTAAAGAAGTATGTAGTTCCCTAGCTTATAAAATGTGCTTTTACTAAATACCTCCATATTTTTGTGTTGAAGGGTTTAACCATGTGATTCAGAAGAAAGATGTATTAAATTGCTGTCACATTTAATGTGCCAGTAAAATATGGATAAAACTCTTTCTTGGCACAACTCAGATGCCAAAGAAAGGAGGTTTGGATTACACAAGATTATTTTTTTACTTGTTCAGACTGAAGGATCAGAATTTAATAAAAGACAATAAGCCCAAGGATATTCTGGAGAGCAGCAGTGACAGTGAAGAGAAGATTCCAGCTGCTAAACCACTCAGTGCACCCAAACGGAAACTGGAACTTGAGGGAGAAACGGTAGAAAAGAAGAAAAAAGGAAGGCCTCGAAAAGACTCCAGACTTGTACCAGTAACTTTAACTGTTCAGGTGAAAGAAATAAGATTAATTGTGTTTTTCAATGTTCATTTAAGAAAATCAGTCCCATGTTGACTTGTTCCATGAAATCAGGGAAACACGAGTCATATCAGTCCCTCAGAGTTTTAGCCATCCCTCTTTCTTGCCTTTTTAATGGAAAAAATTAACCACTTTTGCAATTTTTTTTTCCAGGCCCCAGCTACACTGGCCTCTGAGAAGGATGCTGCTTGCATCTCTGCACCAGCATTAGCACTTAAACTCCCAAGCCCAATCCCACAGAAATCATTTACTTTGCAAGTAAGTGGACCATAAGGGAGAAAAGGCTTAATACGTAAAAAAACCATTCTGCCAATTAAAAAAAAATATTCTTAGATGATTCAGGATCCTTTGATAAATTACCATTTGAATACATGTATTCACTCAAGCAAGCAAGATTGTATACTTCAGCTTCAAAGATGATGTCTATAGGAGGGAACTTAACAGCAAATTAAGTAAAAGAAGCACACTTCTGAACTACCTAAACTTCAGAGGAGTTCCCTGTGCTTCATCAGTCCTTCCTCCTGGTTAACCAAAGTGTGTCATAAAGATTTTCAGAGGTCTGCTTCTTTTGAAGTTATCATAGTGTTATTTGAAGGCATTTTAAACAGAGAATGCCATACTTAAATCTATTCTGAAAGTAAGGATTTTTTTAATCTAATAATAGTTGCACTTTTTTTTTTTTTTTTAAATAGTTCTTTTCCTCCTCCAAAAAGTGTTGTTCTTTTTTGTTTTTCAGGTAAGTTCAGATCCATCAATGTACCTTGAAGTAGAGAATGAAATGACCACAGTGGGAGGTTCAAAGCTGAGCAGGTTAAAGTGTAATCGAGAAGGAAAAGAATGGGAAACTGTCCTCACCAGTCGAATTCTCACTGCAGCAGGAAGCTGGTAAGAGAGAATATTTTAGAGGAACTGGGAACCTGCAGAACTTTCCTATAGATTTTGTGTGGGTACCCAGGACTTTTAAATACTGTATTAGTTACTTTTTGGGGAATTAGCCCCAGTTAAATGATAAATTCAGAAATCAGTCTGGATTTATGTGACTTGCGTTTGACAAAATGCAAATGTTTATTTTATTTCTTTTTTATTTCTTCTATTTCTTGTTTATTTTATTTATTTAATAAATGATATTTTATTTAATAAATGATATTTTATTTCTTTTTCTTTTAGTGAGATTGTCAGTGTAGCCTGTGAGAAACGAACACTGTCAGTATTTTCAGCTTGTGGTCGTCGCCTTCTTCCCCCTATAATACTGAATACACCCATTTCCACCCTACATTGCACAGGTTCTTACATCATGGCTCTTACCACTGCTGCTACACTCTCTGTTTGGTGAGTACCATGTTAGGCTGCAGCAGCTGCTGGGCTGATAGGTAGCTCCAGTCAGTTGTGTCCATGCATTGCTGTTGAAACTGAGCTTGAAATCAAATCAGGTTTGAACAAAACTCAATTTTTGTATGTAACTGAAGAGGATAGGACTTGAATCCTATTGCTTTTCTGTTCTGGACTGGGCCATAATGTTGGATTTAATTCTAGAAGGAAGGCTAGATCAGCTAGAATTTACAAGTTTAAATAGCCTCCCTAGGGTAGACTTGTTTCATGTATATAGAATGGAGTGAGAGGGAGGAAAGGAGAAATATGGATATTTCTGACTTCCATCTGACTTCCATCTTCCATCATACGTAGCCAATAAACTACAAAAGTTTCAGAGTTGAAAGGACTCCAGCCATCATCAAGATACTAAGATAAAAATGGCAGTGTGTTTACAGTTGTTGAATTTAATTTCATGTCTCATGCAAGTCAGAGCTCCTAAAGGAGTCATTTGGATCCTTAGCACTTGCATGGCTGTAATGAGCTTTCCTCTTAAGGAGCCATAAAAGTTGTTCTCTGCTATTCATTTCTGTCTTCTTGTAAGGGCTCTCAGTTTGCCAAAATCATTTTGAACGAAGTGAAGAAAATGTCAAAACTAAAAAAGCAAACTCCCACAAAAGCCCCACTTTGTCAAGAGAGTTGGGGAAGTGCATTTGTTAAACGATTTTTGAGCTTTCAGTTGTCATTAAACTGCAGGCTTCTCCTTTTCTCTTTTTCAGGGACGTTCACAAGCAGACAGTCATTATTAGAGATGAATCTTTGCAAACAATATTTTCAGGTAAAAAAAAGGTTCATTTATTTACCAACCTTTGTGCACATCTGTACTGTTTAGTGCCACTTATGAATATGCTTAGATTTTATGAAATCTGAGAAGCCTAAACAAATAATTTTACTTTGTGTAATAAAGGGAAGTAATTGGCAATGTTGAAATACAGTAGAAATAAATAACTGAGATGAGAATATCAGTGGTTAACAGACTTGTGCAAGATTCTGACAAGATTCTGTAGCTTTTTACATTCTGGCTTCTGATTGTAAGGATTCAGTGTTGTGAACATCACAAACCAAATATTTCATTTAAATCTGCTATTGCAGCAATTTCTTTCTGTGAGCTTTGCATGTGTATTAATGATGAACAACATCTGATTGTCTCAAATTTGTAACTTCAAGTATTAATTTTCTGTTGTTGCCAATGTCTGGCACAAAACAAATTTTAAAAAAAGCAGAGCATATTGGTTTCTATTTTAGCTTTAATCCTTGCAGTACTCAATCAGAACTACCTAGAGAAGTAGTTGTACTTGCAGTTTGCAACTGTCTTCATAAGAAATCACATGCACAAACCCTGGGCATGTACAGAGAAATGAGAGGCTCCAGCTACCCCATGTATGCTACGTCCCCTGGGAGCACAATTTTCTAAATATGCTGGGTTTTAGAATTTTAACTTAATGGGATAAAGAAAGATACAGGCTTCTTGGGTTATGGAAGACGTGGCAGAATTGGAGAAGGTTGCCCTTAGATATGGAGAACCTTTCCAGTTAAGCCAATGTTCTGTGTAAGTTGCAATATCAAAATTGATAATGTGTTTTTCAAAAGAATTATTTTTATGCTACTGCACTGAGCCTCATGCTTACCATCTCTATCTTCTGTCTTGACCTTCCTTTCAGTACTGGACAATAGCATTTACTGAACCTTTTTCTGTTGGTTGTTGTATCTGACATTTAATGGTGGATATCATTTTTTACCATTATGAATGTGATGCAAGACCCAAAAGAAATACCTTGGTCTGATTTGACTTGCAGGAAGTGATGCAACTGTCTCACAGATCTTGCTGACTCAGCATGGTATTCCTGTAATGAGCATGTCTGATGGAAAGGCATACTGTTTTAATCCTTCTCTTTCTACATGGTAAGTTCATATATTTTTCTATAATATATTTCATTATTTAGCTGAACTGACACGTATTCTGATTTACTGTTTCACTCCAGATTTTGAAGGTTCACACACCATGCTTGGTTCACTGTTATATATACAGGCTTTATTATAGTCAACTTGTTATGTTAAAAATACATTTTAAAAATGGAAAAGTTAAACTGCAGCTTACTTCACCACTTCCCTGCACAGAGCATACCCTTACTAACATACACCTACAGATACTTTGGCTGATGTACATCAGTTGAATCTGTCAAGCACTTGGCAATGATTTGATAATCTAGCCTTGCAGTTCACTTTTTCACATACAATAATGTGGTTCTGGAAAACTTGTCAAAACAATTTTCAGGGGGTTGCTGGGAATTTAGGTATGTTAAAATTTTTCTGCCCAGTTTCCAAAAAGAAAAAAAAGATCCATGCATTCCAATTCTGAACACGTATGTGCCTGACTGTCAGTTCCCATCACTCCTTTGTAATTTTTTGGATCTGATGATCAGTCAAGTTTGAAGAAAGCTCTTTGTCTCCAAGATGTAGAAGTTAAATGAAGTCAGGTAGTGGAAGAAGTAAGAAATTGTTAAACATCAGAATTTCCATGGAAGACTTACTGCAACTCAACACGAGGAAAGGCTGCACAAGAGTCTGTGTCTTATTTAGTATCAAATAGGCATTCCCCATGGATTTACTTGCATCTGTCAAGGTATAAAGTTCCCAGAAAAATATTTCCATGGTTAAATTATTTACAGTATCTTTCCCACACAGGTTCTTTGTTGTCTTTCTAAGAGGAAAAAAATATGGTGCAATCTTAATTTAATTGTGGTACTTAGTGTAATGAGCATGCTTGATGGAAGGTCTTATTGTTTTAATTCTTCTCTAGCATAATTGTCACTACTCAACTACTTGATGTGAATCCTTTGGAGAAGAAAAAACACCTTGTTTGTTCTGTAGATAAACTGAGAAATTATGCAGGAATTTTCCCAGTCAGTAAGGAGCAGATGACAGGCTCTCAGCCATAATTCTAGATTTGCTGTCATTCCCTAGTTTGTACCACAGCTTTGAAAATATATGAGAGTGCAGTCCCTTTAGTCATCATACAAATTTAAACCATGATAAAGCAGTTATGGGTATTTTAAATATTTGTGCCATTTTACCTCTGAGCTGCCTGGAGGTCTAAACTTAGCACTGGTTTGAGCCACTGATTCCCTTGGCATCTCAAACCAGTGAAAATGATATCCTTGATTAGGTGTGGAAATGCCAGCTGTGACTGTCAGCTCCCTCCATGTGAAGGAAAAAACTGTAATGTATGGGAAAGATTATCAATGTGTGTGATCTGTGGTGAATTGGCTGGTTGGTGGGGGGACCTGACGTGAGGTAAAATGAGGTTCTTAATGAGAAAGTCATTACCTGTGCTCACTCCAGTCTTCTCTGTGCATAACTTCCAAGTAGCAGTAAAATGACAAATAGAAAGTTCATTTCTTCAAAACTAATGCTAAATTGTGTTATACAATTAATGTTGTAAATTTTAGGGGTTGGAGGGGCTTTTATGTGACAGCACAAGTATAATTTGCACATGGAATGGGAACAGTTGGTGCCTGTGGGATTCCTGAGCACCTTGATGATGCTTTTTTGGTTGTCTGTGAAAATACAAGTCAGGCTTTGAGGCCGAACATAGCTGGATCCCTCCTCACACTTCTTTTTTGCTTGTTTGCTTTTCTTTCAGGAATCTTGTTTCTGACAAACAGGACTCTCTAGCACAATGTGCAGACTTCAGGAATAGTTTACCATCCCAAGAAGCCATGCTGTGTTCTGGGCCCTTAGCTGTGATACAGGGACGGACATCAAAGTATGCACTTCCTTGCTTCATTTGATCATGTTTGTCTTTTTTAACCCCTATTTCAGTCACCCCTGATTCATGTGCCTGGATCAGTGAGTAAATTCTTAAGATGCCAGTGGCCCCCTAAGTTACCAGTATCCATAGAATGTTTTTTTAAATCTTTGAATGTTGATAGTCTATATTTTAATGTTGTTTTGAGGTTGTCTGAGGAGCAGGAAAGCATGCTCTTAAACTTAAAGCTCTTTATTGGATGGATAAAGTATTTGATGATTCTGTACATGTAGTATTTTGATTAGCTAAATGTCTGACTTACATTTTAGGTTTGGAGTTTTTAATTTACAAGCTTTGGAGTAGGCTTACAGATTCTGAGTAGCTCATTCGTCCTCAAGTAATCTGTTTATTGAAGTCTTTCAGAAAGCTGAGTGATTACTCATCTAATGCATAATTTTAACAACTGAAAATACCACCAGTGAATTTTTTGACCCATAGCAGGCTCCTGTAGGAAATTTAATAGCCCATTCTTACCTGGATTTGAATTAGAATTCCCAGGCAGTGTTCTGTGCTATTTCTGACCTTTGCATCTGAGTTTAATTTTTTGATATAAATAAACTGTATAACATCTGAGTTTGTTTTGATGACAAAAACTGCCTAGAGTTGTATATTACTGTGGTTCTCTTGAGAGGGAAATTAACTTGAAAATATATTTGAAATCCAAACAAACAACACTCTTTTTTGAAAGAGAAAATACCAGACTGCAAATTAGCTGGTTCCTTTTTTTTTTTTTTTCCCAATAGGAAAGTGTTTGTTACATTTTTCAAATTAGCCTTCTTATGACAGTACAGTTATCTTCAAAAAAACCTTTAAATGCTGTAGGCTAAATTTATGTCTGGTGTTTGTTTTTTGAGTTTCACCTATGAGGAGTGAAAAGTAAAAGCAATCATCATTGTCAGTCATCCCATAAACATTTAGGATCACTCTATCACTGAAAAGGATGTGTTTTTAAAGAGAAGATGGATGATAGGAAAAGGGAAAAGAACAGGAAGCAGAAAACCCTCCATGGACCTTGCTATTTGTAAATGGTCCAGTGGATGGGAAGGCAGTTTGCTATGAAGTGCTGCCTTTTTCATTAAAAGCTTGAACTCTGGAAGCACCAGGTGCCTCTGAAAGAGAAGCGTAGAATGGCTTGTGCTACAAAAAATATACGTACCTTAAATTAGCATGTGATTGTGTGACTGGCATGGTAATTTTTCTTTGCTTTTGTAGTTCAGGAAGGCAAGCTGCAAGATTGTTCTCCATGCCTCACTTAGTGCAACAAGAAACAACCCTTGCATACCTGGAGAACCAGATAGCAGCAGCACTTATGTTACAATCCAGTCATGAATATCGCCACTGGCTCCTTATCTATGCACGGTACCTGGTTAATGAAGGTGAGACCTGCCTTGCTGCCCTACTTCATTGCAGCTCTGGATTTTTAAGAAACACTCTATTCACATCATATCTGTGTATGTTTACACTTAATGTTCTCTCCTTTTAGCACTAGGCTTTTGGATGTGGTATTTAGTTACTTTTTTCGGTTCATAAAGCTGTCTGGAAAACTGTGGTTTTATTAAAGTTTTCCTTTTTTTTTTTTTGTTTTTTAACACTTGTGAATATTAATTGGATCCATTTTAATTTTGGTACAACCTCTTTTGCTAAGGGTTTGTGAGATCTCTTCTACTTTAGTAATATTTTAATGTTTCAGAAGGATGTCAGATTTTTTTCTCCACTTTTTTCTTCACTTTTTCCAAGTTCATATGTTGCCATTACATGCAACCTAACAACTTTTGCCTTCGCTGGTTTTCATCCTGTGGCTTTCCAGCTCTTATGATATCTCTTGATATTCTCTGGCTGTTAAAGTTTGTCAGTTTTCCAATTTTATTTTTTTATTGAAAGCTGGTGTATTTATGTGGGAGAGAGGAGTGAGGTTGAGATCAGGGCAGATCTTAAACTGAAGCAACTGCTTCAGTTCTTCAGGTTTTTTTCTCTATTGTAGATCATCTTTAGTGGTTTTGAGAACATAAAATAAAACCCTTTGGAACTCTAAAGTAAATCCTTTACAAATCATCTTACCTTCCCAAAGTTTTGCTGTTAGAAGAATAACATTTTTTCAGAAATTAGTGTTTTGGGGCTTATTGTGTTCTAGCTACTTGTAATGCTTTCCTGAGTGTTATCAGTTACATTGCAGAGTGGTTATATACAGTGAAATGCTTATGAATGTGATTTTATTTTCTGATAATATTCAGGGTTTGAATATCGTTTGCGAGAATTATGCAAGGATTTACTGGGTCCAGTCCATTACTCAGCTGGAAGTCAGTGGGAATCAACAGTTATGGTAAGTCCTGATAATAGCTCAACAAAGAAGGAAAAGTTTCCCATGAAAATTACAGAACATGGATAGACAATAGAACTTTAAACATGATTCAAATTAGTGGCAAAAAGACAAATTATTTTTGCTGAGCCTGAACTCTCCCCATACCGTGCTCTAATCTCATAAGCAGGCTTCCTCCCATGGCACTTGTATTTATTTCATGTGAAACTGTAGAGGAATGCTTAGTGCCACAGTCTTGGCTCTGGTGCTGTCTTGAGTATCACACAGGTGGAGCAGAGTTTTGTGTTCAGGTCTCCACATTCTCCTGACAGCAGTTTTGAAATAGTGAAAGTAACTCTAACTGCAGAGGCTGCACCAGCTTCATGACTGTGTATAAACGTAAAGGCAGCTTTATTCTGGGAGTCACATAAGCAGAGTAAGGACATAAAATAGATTATAAGCAAGCTCATAAAAGAGCTTGCTCCAGGCAGAAAAAAGGGCATGAATCTGAAACAGCTGTAAGGAATATATTCATGGTATAAAGTATTACACTCTGAGGATGCTTTTGTGTTTCTTGTGCAGGGTTTACGAAAGAGAGAGCTATTGAAAGAGCTTCTTCCTGTTATTGGACAGAACCTCCGCTTCCAGAGGCTTTTCACAGAGTATCAAGAGCAGTTGGACATCTTGAGAGACAAGTAGCATTTCCCACAGATTTTCCCTGCGGGGCCTGGTCCGAGAGAAACTGCTGAGCAGCATTAACCGGAGACAGAGAGGAGCAAAAGCCGGGTCAGCAGGGACACTCCTGAAGAGGGCAAGTGCCATAAAGGGTCCCAGATGCTTCAGGAGTGACCTGCTTTAGTTTTTAAAGAAGCTCACAAGTGGATTTGTGGAAATGAGTGGGTGAGCTAGACCGTTTCCCAAGTGAAATCCAACCATCGAAGCTGTGGCCTCTGTTTCCATGGAAAGTCGTGGATATGTACTTCAGGGGGGTCCTTTTGGATCTGGATCTCATTTTGATATCAAAACTAGCTGAGAACTGTTTGTGGGGTTTCTTGGATGTCCTGTGAAAAGCACAGTACTTCAGAGTACACTGAACAGCATATTTAACCCTGTTTAGGGTTTTTTGCCTGAGGATTTATTGAGGCTCAACACTATATTAAATTAGATGAATGAGCCACATAAAAAGAAATTTCATAAATATTAAGGTATTATGCAGCCCATAGACTCTTTCCTGTGAATATAATAATAATAAAAGAGGCTGTTCTAACACATGGACTATTTTTGTACTAGAATTTGCTAACTTGTAATATGGAATTTTATTTGGCCGATAATCAGGCTATCTAAAAAGTCATCTTGTAGGAAATTTAACTCTTAATTACGGAAGGTTATGTTTCAAAATAATTCTACCAAATTAACATGTCATCATCTGGTTTTTAATTTTTAAATGTTTGTAAAAGGCATTTTGGGGGGGGAGGGATACAAGGGGGTGGCTCTTTTTGTAAGTACAAAAATAAATGAACATTGCATTGGTTTAAAAAACAGAAAGCAAAACATGGTCTTGAATCATTACAAAGGGCACAGACATCTTCATAAATGTCAGCCCAGGCTGAATCATGTTAACATGTCTAGAAATAAATTATACCATCTGGGTGATCTTTCCTCTGAAAGTGTGATCAGACAAGTACTTGTGATCTCCCCAGAGCACCTTACAACATTTTCTCTAGGAGCTGTATCTCAGCTGAGGGAGCAGGAGCTGTGTGGGAGTTCTCATTATATGAGGCAATATAAAGCAAAATGCTTCCCCTGCCCACTGCCCTAAGTGGTCAGTGCTGCAAGAAGAAATGATCTGTTCAGGTGTGCCTCAATTTATTTCCTTACTGGGAACAGTTTTGAGTAAGTGAATTAATATTGAAATGAGTAAATGTATTTAAACCCTCATAAAAGGGTAGTTTCACTCATAAACTTGTAGCAGAAACAAAAAATAACCTTCACCTTCAGCCAGGACAAGAACTAACTGTGCTGCCATGGACCTTGGCTGAAGGGGACTCGGCCTTTTTGGAGAGCCAGCTCTGCATTTACATCATTGCTGGGATCCTAGAGGGAGGGATGTGTTAAGGCAGCAAACCCCCACGTTTGGAGGGTTTTGTTATCTCCTGTATTGAACTGTCAGACCCAATGGTCACCAGATTACTTCATTGTACAGCACCATCAGATGCACACTGAATTGTTTTAGGAGCTTTTATTTAGTATGACAGGGGGAAATGTAGTGACAGCACAGCTTGGTTCTGCATGATCTGGTGGGGAAAATGAAGGGGGTAAGGAGACCCATCCCAAATTCTCCTGATCTCTGGTCCATAAAGTTTAATGGCACTGTGACACCTCCTGGAAGTGCTGTGAATGGTTCATGTGCTGTTGTCAGTCTGCACTCAGGGGAACAGGAATTGCATTCCTCACAAAGAATCATAAAAAGTTGGGGTTGGAAGGGTCCTTTAGAGATCATCTGGTCCAAACCCCCTGAAATGAGCAGGGATATTTGCAGCTACCTCAGGTAGTGCAGGCAAGTGAGTAAATTTGGTTTTACTCACCAAAAGTGAGTAAAATTGGACCCAGACACCATGTTCTGGGTAAATGGTGGGTCTGGCCCAAGTCCTGGTGCAGGAAAAATTAAGGAAAAATAGGTTCTTTTTTGTTTAGTCTTTGAAGAGACACTGAAACACTCCCTATGAAGAGCTGTCTTGGCATTAGACACTGTGTTTATTAGATACTATGTTTTTCTACCTATTTTTTTCTTAAGCAGTTCCACCACTGCCCAGCAGAATATTAAGATTTTAACTTCCAGGCAGCAAAACATTTTTACACAAAGATGAACATTTTTCCAAAGTGTATGCATATTTTTGCATTCTCCGCTTACATTCAGCACCTTTTTTTCCACAAGGGCCACGAACGCTGAGTAAGGCCACGTTACATTCCCAAAAGGAGCCTGCAGAAAAATCAAGGAGCGTTTTTTTTGTGCTGAATAACCCAGGAGCTTTTATTAAGGTTTGGGCGAGGAAAAGGGGAAGGTCAGGGAGCGATCGTTTTCCTCACAGCCGCCAGAGCTCCCTCAGGGCTCGGTGAGGGGGACCCGGCAGGAGCTACAGCGAAAACTTAAATACAATTAAATTTAGCCCGGCGCTGAGTGCAGGGGAACAGAGCAGCGTTCAGACACTTGGAGGCAACAAATATGTTTTGTGGGAGCTTCGTCCAGCGCTCAGGATCCCAACGCCGCTCCCAGCCTCTCCCGCGCTCCCCGGCCGGCCCGGCCCCGGAACGCCGCCCGCCGCCCGTGTTTCCGCGGGGTGAACTGTCGCCGAGACACTCGCACCGGAAAAGTGCCGAGTCCGGAGCGTTCCGGGCACGGAGGGGTCGGAGGGGTCCACGGAGCCGCGTCCCGTAGAGCCCTCGGGCTGAGCCGGCGCCATGGGGAAGCGGCAGCACCAAAAGGACAAGATGTGAGCGAGGGAGGGCTCGGCGGGGCGGCGACGGCGGAGGACTCGGGGGACTCGGGGCCTGATGGGATTTAGGGAGGGCGTGGAGGTGCTGAGGGGAGGATCTGAGGGGTGCTGGGGGGAGGGTCTCTGGGGTGCTGAGGGGAGGGTCTCTGGGGTGCTAAGGGGAGAATCTGAGGGGAGGATCTCTGGGGTGCTGAGGGGAGGGTCTCTGGGGTGCTAAGGGGAGAATCTGAGGGGTGCTGAGGGGAGAATCTCTGGGGTGCTGAGGGGAGGATCTGAGGGGAGGATCTCTGGGGTGCTGAGGGGAGGGTCTGGGGGTGCTAAGGGGAGAATCTGAGGGGTGCTGAGGGGAGAATCTGAGGGGTGCTGAGGGGAGGATCTCTGGGGTGCTGAGGGGAGGATCTGAGGGGAGGATCTCTGGGGTGCTGAGGGGAGGGTCTGGGGGTGCTAAGGGGAGAATCTGAGGGGTGCTGAGGGGAGAATCTCTGGGGTGCTGAGGGGAGGATCTCAGGGGTGCTGAGGGGAGGGTCTGGGGGTGCTGAGGGGAGAATCTGAGGGGTGCTGAGGGGAGGATCTCGGAGGTGCTGAGGGGAGGGTCTGGGGGGTGCTGTGGCTGCCGGTGAGTGAGTTGCTGTCTCGGCAGGTACATCACGTGTGCGGAGTACACGCAGTTCTACGGGGGCAAGAAGTCAGGTAAAGGAGTGATGGGTGCCCCCCAGACTGACTTCAGGGGGGGGTCACCGAACTGGAGGTGGCTGCTGAAGTGTGCAGTGCATCCTCTGGATGCAAAACTTTCAAATGTTTGTCACTTAGAATGCTGTGTAAAGCTCTGTTGTTTGGTTCTTTTTCTGTAAACAGACCTCCCACGAACTAATTTTAGGCGTCTGTCGTTTGATCACTGCAGGTAAGACAACAATTTTATATTGCTGGTATTAAATCATAGCACCATAGGATCATGGAATGGTTTGGGTAGGAAGGAACCTTAAAGATCACCCAGTTCCAGCCCCCAAGCATGGGCAGGGACAGGGACACCTTCCACTAGATCAGGTTGCTCGTTGGCCTGCCAGGGATGGGGCAGCCACAGCTTCCTGGGGCAGCCTGTTCCAGTGTCTTCTCACCCTCACACTAAAGAATTTCTTCTTAATATCTAACCTAAGCACAACCTTTTCCAGCTTAAAATCATTACCACTTGTCCTATCACATCATGTCCTTGTGAAAAGTCCCTCCCTGGCTGATTTATGTATTATTGTGTACATTCCAGTCTTTAAAATCTTGTAATCCAGGCTTGAATCCACTTTTCCCTGGTCAGAATATACATGGTCGACCAATCAAGCAGTGATTAGATAGATAGAAGCAATATTTATACAAAATTTTTGAATTGATAGTTTTCTGCTTGAAGTGCTAGAGTGAGAGGAAGGAGTTAGTAGAGGTGGGTTATAAATCCTCTTATGAGGTCAAGAAGTTACTGTCTACATTTGAAAAACTAATGCTTCTTGGCTAAAAGCTGGGTGGATGAAGGAGGTACTCAATGTGTTTATAAATTATTCCCTAGCCTGTCTCAGTGCAAAGACAGTGAATATTTCTGCTTGAACCATCTTTTGTGGGGGTGGGGCCCAACATGGCAAAGGAAGCAGACTGGGGAGGACTGCAGAAGCTGCCCTGGTGTTCCATGCTGGCAGCTCTGAGTTACTGAACTACACCTGTTCCTTCTACACATGTTGTTGTTAACCTAATTAATTTAGGATCAGGTAATGGCTATTGCTGGCTACTCAGTGTTTTCATTGGTATAGGCCTTGCTTTACTGTTTAAGTGAATCAGCCAAACATTATTTGCTTCTGTCATTATGATTTTAATCTGATTTTGCTCAAAGGAATTTGTACTTTTTCTTCTAGTTTGTCTCTGCAGCCATTTGAATACCCAGTTTGCACACCAGATGGGACAGTCTTTGACATCCTGTAAGTTACTGCCTGTACTAAGCTTTACTTTTGTGTTGCTGCTTGGTTACAGCTGTCATCATTTGGTCTTAGCAATTTGAAAAAATATTCATTCCCATCAAAAAAAAAAAAAGAGATTTCTGGTAGCACTTGTCTCTTATTAATCCCTTCTCTTTTCAGGAGCATTGTTCCTTGGATCAAGAAATATGGAACCAATCCTATCACAGGAGAAGTAAGTAATGATGGGTGTGTTCACATGATGTGTTTGCTTTCCTTATGTTCAGTTTCCTGTTTAATGAGTGAAACAAAAGTGCCTTGATAAAAGAGAAAGGAATTGAATGGGAGTACTGTTTTGTAGTATCTTATTTGGAGATCAGCTGTGGTGAAATTAGTGCACAAGATTTATCAGGGTTCTCTTTTTACCTTAAAAAAAGGGCTTCTAGATTTGAGACCTAATATCCCTTCCTATCATCCTGCTAAGGACCTTTGTAGTAGAAAATAGTCAGCCTCAGACTGTGTGGAAGAAAGAGGAAAACATTGTATTAATTTTTTTATGTGGGTTGTAAATAACACGCTAGAGGAAATATGCAGTCAATTTATATAAAATCCCAACATTTTTTGCCTTTCATACAGGTGTAGCAGAATTAAAATCTCTATAGGTGGAAATACAAGCTCCTCTGTTACTGCTGGTGATGCCCAGAAAGCCTCACTGGTCAGTGCTGGAAAAGGCACCGTGCTGCTGCCTCATATAAGCAGAATTCCAGTCCATGCAGGACTCTAAGCTTAAGCTGCAAAATCTTTTGTGTTACCTTGACAATGTATTTCAGAAAACTTCTGACCTGCTTCTGTCATGATAGTTCACTGTGAGACTGGGATTTCATATTATGATCTGCTCCTTAGTGGCTTTTCTCCCTTTTTTCTGTATAAATGGTAATTTTGAAGGGATGCTTTCTGCAGTAAGTTGTAAAGCTCCAGAAGTTGTGTGAAGTTCTGTGAAGTTGTAAAGCTCCAGATAAATATGAAATATTAGGAAGGTTTTCACTTTGGAATTTTTTTTCCCCGGTGTCTTAAAAGTGAGTGCATTGTTTGTGAAGGCACAGAGGAAAATTTTAAACATAAATGGTTTGATGGTCTGAAATTTGTTTTCATTCAGTAAGTGTGGTTACTTTTCCCGAGCATTAGGTGGCAGCAATTGCACAGGATTGTTCGCTGGTTTGCAGATGGCTTTGTGGTATGAGGTTACCTTTGAAACCTCTGGTCTTTGATTAAAGATTTTTCCTAGCAGAGAGATACAAGGAGAAGCTAAATACAGATGCAGCATTCCAGAGTCTGAGCATGAGCAGGGTGTCTGATTCTCAGTATCTCCAATTAGAGCAAACTGCAGGTGTGTTTGTGTGATGGAAAGATGATTGAAGGTCTTTCTGCAGACATGAAGAAGCCAATGTATTGTTGAGAAGGAATGGAATTTCACTCAGTTAATTTGTGTTCACCACCCTCCCACCACTTTGCTGGTCTGTGCATTCACTGAGAGTTTTGGGATGTTGCCGTGTGGGTGAATTATGTTTTTGTTGTTGTTCAGAGCAGCTCTCACTTCAGACTGTGAACTATGGTGGGGTTTAAAATTTCTGTGTGTAAACCAGTATCCATTTATGTGAAACAAACCACCATTGGCTTTTGTCTAGAGTTTCCCATGAGCTATTGCAGAAGGTGGCTTTAAAATAGTTATTACCCTTCCTAATAATGCTTTGAAGTGAAAAATACTTCTGCTACTACAGGAATAATTTTGGAAGAAACAGTGTATCTCTTGCAGCTGAACTGCAGCCTGTCAGATGGCACTGGCTAACTCACTTTTCCTGTCAGCTTTGTAAGGACACTGCCCTGGCTGATGTTTACATGAAAATTGCGTAAAATGAAGAGAGAAGTCATAGTTAGCTCATTCCTTTTTATTGAGAACAGCACTTTGGCTTCTTGGGCTTGCAGATAGTTCAGGCTTGCCAGAACATTTCACATAGCAGTGATATGACAGCAGTGACCAGCATGCCCACACAAGTCAGCCAGCTGGGCTCAAGAGTACCTGTTTCCAAGAAATTAGATTGGTCACAGCATGTCTGGTGTGTTGGAATCTCAAATATGAACAGATGATAGATCTGCATGGAGGTAGCAGTGTGTCTTTTGACAGGAATTTCAAGGAATTCCATTCTTTGTTGCATGGATATGTTATATACGTGGGTCAAGCTATTTTTTTGCTTTTGCATTGTGATGTTTCTGATATAAACACTTCTTTTTTTCCACTCTGGTTCAATGGCATTCTAACTGCATGTGGGCAGGCCAGATTGTGGTGTACTTCAGCTCCATTTGAGACTGGCTGTGTATCCTTGGGCAAATATATCCTTCCCTGTCTCAGGAGCAGCTATAGTGTTTCTCCCTTTCTCCCCTTTTTCTGGGGAATTTAGTGCTTTTGAACAGTTGAAAGTCACTTCTCTGGTGGTTGCTTCTAAGGCTTTAGTCCAAAGTCAATTTTGTGATTGTTTCAAGTGCATTTGCTTTTAAACTCATAGAGAGGGATCACTTGTGTGAAATGTTTCTTCACTGTTCAGAGCCAACTAAAATCCATGTGTCTGCTGATCCTGCATAACCCAGAGAGCCAGTCCTCATGTTCAGGGCCACTTGCAGCTCTGCAGGAATCAGGTTAAGAGACCCTGTGGTGGATGTGTGAGGCTAGGAGTCACCTTTCTCTTGTGCTAGGATCTAGGCCTGCAGGCCAGAGAGAGCTTTTTTTTAAGTGTCACAAGTTTTTAGCTTCTTACTGGGTTAAATAGGAAAATTTGTATACATTCTGAGGACTTTTTAGGGTTGCAAAAGCCTTTTGCTTGGGCTGCCTTTAAAGATGATGATAAAAAGGAGTCTGGGACATATAAAGAAGTAGTAGAAAGCAGAGCTACTCCTGTGGAAAGTGAGGACTAACTTTGGAGTTGGAAGGCTGAAAATCTCTGACTTTTCCCATCTGCCTTCATAAAAGAGAGAGCTGTACCTGAGGTTTCACTCTGTGTACAAGATAAATATTTGATACTGTTCTTCCACATTCTTAATCCTGTATTTACCAAACAAAAATGACTTGAGCTGAGATTATGAATAATATTATCAAATAATTTTGGTGGTACAGGTGCCTGCCTCAAGCCTGGATGATCCATGCTTTGAAAGCACCTAGAGACACATCTTACCTGCAGTGCCCTGCACCAGTAACAGAACCTGTAGTGGGCACCTCCTCCCTCCAGCACTGTTCATGTAGGAATGTAAACAGTGCCCATTTTAAAATTATTTTTTTGAAATAAGGTTGGTAGGGTGATGCTTGGCTGAATAATTACAGGCACTTTCAAAATCAATACCTTCTTACCCTCATAAGGAAAATTTGCCCTCATGTCTGTAATTTCAAAACTTTACATTCTCAAATGTATTTATATGTAATACATTTAAATGTATTATATTTTAATGCATAATGTAAGTAACTGTAAATACATTTAAATTTATTTGTTATCTAATTCTTCTACCAAGTGCTGGTGGCAATTGTTAACTTCATTATATTGTGGAAGCATCATTCTTTTTCAGTTTAATGAACTAGATTTCAGTCAGTTTTTGTACTGAAAGAAACTTGCTCACCAGCTCAATGGAGAGGATATGGAGATGATTACTTTTTTTACTGCTGAATTAGTTAATCTCCCTTTAAGAATGAGCAAACAATGTTACAGAACTTTGGTTTATTTATTTTTTTTTTAGCAACTAAAAAAGTCTTTGGCTGCCTAAATAAGGGAAATCCTGCTTGAAACGGATGCAGAAATTAGGGCAAAGGTGAAACTTCCTTAAACATAAGTGTTTTTACCATGCACATATTTTGAAAACACATACACAGAAATAAAAAACACTAATTGTTTTTTCACCAGAGAAGTGAACATAGTGAGAAAGAGGACTTAGGTTTTTTTGTGGGTTTTTTTGGTTTTTGGGTTTTGTTTTTTTTCAGTATTCTGAATAAAGAAACTGCAGCTCATCAGAAGTGTGAGAAATACTGAGTACTGTCAGAACAGATGTTGAAGTACAGGGTAAGTTTCAGCCAAGGCTTTATAGTTCACAACAAATTGCTCCCCACCTCTACCAAATAAACAGCCCAGGGCCTGTGTGTTTTAGGAGAGAATTCTTGTAAGTGGGTTGCATGAGCATCACACATTGCTGAGTCAGAGGTGAAGAGATCAAGACCACAAACAAAACTCATCCAACACTGAACTGAGTGGAAAGGGTCTCCAGCCTGAAGAGGGGAAAGGACAAGTTTGTTTCATGTGAATTGTGTTGGCTAAATCAAGTCACTATGGCTTTTAACTCGGTTCATGTGGTCTGTGTGGTAATTTACTGCAGACTGCTGCTTTAATTGTGTTACTCCAGGTGTGTTTCTAGATAATGAGCAGCAAATAATGGATATCATCAGTCAAGGATCTGTGGTTTGAAGGTCACCTCTTTAATGCTAGCATAGCTGTAGCTGCTGTTGAACACATTGTTAGGAAAATGTAAGAGCTGTAGATAATGTTCAGTGTGATGCATTCAGAGTCCTTGTCTGGACCCTTTTTCAACATGGGAATAATACTACTTTAGGATTTTGGTGGTGTTTAGAGATAGAACACTGCAGCAGGAGGCAGATCTTCCTTGTGACTTTTCATCTTTTTCTCTTGAAAAGATTGAGATACTTCTAAAAATTCAGAAGTGAAACATATTCCTCATTTGGTTGTTTGTTTGTATGAGATGGTGTTGCTGTTTTGTTGTTTGTTTGGGGTTTTTTTTGGAGGGGTGTTTTGGTTTGGTTTGGTTTTTTTTGGTGGGTTGTATTTCATTTTATTTTTTTAACTTTTTTTTTTCCCACAACTTGGGAGCACAGCACTTGAAATCTAAGTAGTTTGCTACTTTTTTTTCTTGGGACTTTGGAAATGGGTGATCATTTAGACAGATTAGTAAATTCAGGTCTTGTAGCATAACTGATGTAAAAATGAGTATTTCAATTCTTCTCTAGAGAATGCTTTTCACATACGTGTTAGAAGAAGTCAACACATCTTCAGTTTTGAAATTCAAACTATATTTATTGATTTGTCCAGTCAAAGCCTTCAGGTGTTGCATAGGCTTAAATGTCAATTGCCCTTATTTATTTCCCTATTGTTAAACTTGCCATATTTATTCCTCTACATTTGAAGTGAAGGATTTTTTTTCTTGTTTATTTGTAAGAAAAGTTTCAGTGAGGAGTGAGAATAGTTTTATTCTGGATGAGTAATAGGTTGTTACAGAGCAGAGAACAAAGCTTACAGAAATAAAACCAAGGGAAGCTTTATTGTTGAAAAATTATTAGGACAAATCCTGCTTAGTTGTTTCATGCTTTTCAGAAAGAAGGGTGAAATGATCAGAACAGAAAACTGGAAGATTCTCTGAGGTCTTCAGCTCTCAGTCAGCTTTGCAATCTATGTGCTCTGTCTTGAACCACTGTTTGCTTTCTTCCTTCTGTGACTGCTGAGAGGTTCTTCTAATGGTTTTTCATCTGAGAGATCTTCTGAAAAATTTGGGTTTGACCAGCTTAGTCTTGTTTGTATTTGTGCTAAGAATGTGCTTCTCTCTGTTAGTGTTTACAGCTGTGTATTCAATGCAGTGGAATTTTATCCTTTTTTTACATTTTCTTATTGAGAGCTATGTTTTCCTGTCAGATGTTTCTTCTGTCTCCAGGTTCTCCATAGCCTAAATGGCCACTGTTGTCCTTCTCCACATCTTTTTGATCTTACATTCTTTGAACAGAATTGGTCTTAATCATACACAGTATAAATGCTGGCTGAATGCCTGCTACAGTGATGGGAATATTTTCTAGTCTCCTTCTGAAATATTTGGTAATACTTTGCTGTACTACAAAGTAGCAGAAGACAGAAAACATTTTCAATATTTGTGTTGAGACATGAAGGGTGCTTTCAGAATATGCTGATTTGCTGCATTTTCTCTTGGTAGCTTGGGTCATTTCAGAAGCAGGTACTTTCTTATCTGCAAGAGTTAGCCAGGATGAGCAATGGTTCTTCCTTTTCCCTTTCTTTTTCCAGATGAATGTTGCTGCCTGTGTTTCTGTGGCCTGCAGCAGTCTTTCAGGCAAGGGTGGTTACAGCCATCATCATTAAAATCTCCTTCCAGGTGCTTTTTTGTCTGGGGGCAGCAGACACAGATTGCTGCTCCAGTGCCCAGAATCCACTTTGAACCACATGAACTCTTCAGAATGCAGCAACTGAACTGTGTCGTCTTACCTCATTTGCTTCAGAAATTATTAGCTTTTAGTCAACAGTCTAAATGAGTTAATATTTGACTAGTGACCATAAATTTTCATGGCTCCTGGATAGAAACATATGAGGACATGATTTCTGCCCAGAAAAATGATCAGAAAGTTGTGTGTCATAACTGGAAATGGTCATAAAACACGGGAGGGTCAAGGGGATGAGGATCCCAGTGAGACTTGGAAGATGACTCCTTTTTTGTTGGGTTTTCTGAAACTTTCCTACTCTCTTGTGGTTTTCTTCCAAAGCTGCTTTGGTGTGTTTCACACCAGTGCATCCAGCACCAGGGGGGGTTTGCCTTTATCTGTCCTAAAAGGGGGATTTATTTTTCCATTCCCTATATCTTTGGGAGACAGGGTGAAGATGAGAGGTTTGTCTGGACATAATGTTCAAGTGTCTTATCAAAGGAGATGTTTAAAAAGCCTCCAGTGTCACAAGTGACTGGCCAAGCTGCTGTGCCCCCTTCACACTTTTGCTGATGAGGATTGTGGTGGTGATGGGCAGTGTTTTATCCCATAAGCCAGCTCAGGACACAGGCAGATAAATGTGTTCAACATTATTTCCCTTACAGCAAGAAGTATTTACATCTAGGTTTTACAGACCAAACAGATGGTCTCTTTTTTGCCTTTTCTGTGTTTTGGTGGAAGTGTGCACATTGTATGGGGTTTTGTGCATTGTGACACTGTGAAATGCCCTAGTGTTAAATGAGATGCAGCATGAGGTTTTCCACAGCTCTTTATTTGCCTCTTTTCACTGAAACTGGAGACCAGCTTTTTGCTGCTTCTGCAAAGTTTTGTTTTCCATGAGTCTTGTTCTGTTTGGCTGTGGGTCTCTGGACTGATAGATCTCTAACTGTGTTAGGACTGCATGTTTAATCTTGCACATGAAACTCTGTGTCTTTTTCTCATGGTAGGGAAACATTGCTAGTTTCTGTGAGCCACGTGTGTTTCCAAGCATATCTCTATGATTCTCTAGGCAAGGCTTTGGTGACCATATGGTGTCATATTAATTAAAACTGAAATATGGAAATAGAGTGGTCTGCAAATGGGTAATGAAGAATCTTTTGTGTCTGTTTCCAGACCAGTTCAGTAGTAGATGAAAGCTGCAGTTAAACAGCAGCTTCATGGAAGAATGTGAATCTTTTTAGCATTTGGTAGACAGTTGGCCATGTGATAAATATTTATCATTTTTGCTGCTGAACTAAACACAGAAACGATACCTTGGATCGTGAGGTTATTTTGGCCCCTTTGCTGCTGACCCCAATTTTTTCATTAAGTATTAAATTACATGAAGAGGTTTTATCTTGTTAAAACAGCACTGCTGTTTCCAATTACATTCCCATAATACAGACTTGTTGAGGATTTCAAATGCCTTTTGTCATCATTAAATCCATTTCCAAGATCTGAAATAAGAAACATTATATATGGAGCTACTCCAGTGCTATTCATTCAATTCATATCACCCTGTTTCTTGAAGGCTTTATAGCAGGGAAAATTCCAAGAGAGCTTCTTAAAATGTGAAATGATGTGCAAAGAGTATCATGTCTCATCTTCAAAGGAACCAAAGAATTTAACATGAAATTCACTTGATGATGTTAAGCTGAATTTTGTCCTTGATAGACTACATTGTGCTTTAATATTAGTATATGGTTTGGCTTTTTCTTCTATTGGAGGCAACTCCAATAGAGTTGTTGCTTGTTTTGGTGGGATGAGAACCTACCAAATGGCCATGCCAGCACTGGATGCTTTTGTCCTTGTGTTGTCAACCAGTTCAGACATGAGACATAATTTTTTTCACCATGATAGCTTCACTGGATAATTGAGTGTTCTTGCTGGAGGTCCTTCAGGAGACTGTCAGATCCCCAAGTGTTAAACATATCATCACTATCTCACTGTTGATAGGGTGGGAAAGTGTGTATTTACTAAATACAAGTGTTGCTGTACGTCTCCCATGTGTGGGTAGAGTATAAATTGATCCCATTTAGACTGCTTTTCAGGCTGCTATGTATCCAGCAGGGTCAGACCCTCATTAACAAGAAGAACTTGCAGCCACAGAGCAAAGAGATGCAGAGAGTGTAACTAATTGATGTGCAGGGATTGTAGGTCATATCTTCATGAGACACAGAGTGGTAACAGAGAATGATTTAATTCCAACAATCAGTATGCTTCATCTGTGAGCTGCCACAGTGCCCCACTGACCTAGGCCTGGTAGTAACCTCTGCTTTGGGTATCAATAAAGGATGCTGCCCTTTGGGATCCCCCAGGAGCGAGTGCTGTGGGCTGACAGATGAGAGCATGCAGGGCAGTGAGGCTTCTCCCTGCTGCAAGAAAGTAGGTCATGGCCAAAAGTAGCCTTGGCTGCCTTTGTGGAAGTGTGCCTGTGTGAGAGAGGAGTCAGCTGAGAAAAGAGCTTGCAGGGGTTTGGGGTTTGTTTTTTCAGCCCTTCCTTGCTGTGGAGCAGCTGGCACCATGTGCTGTGAAACACGTCTGCTTTCCAGTATTCTTGCACAAAATATTTTTAGAAATGAATGTGCAGCCCTTATTTCTGCTAAGGGGAAGTGGCACATGATTGTGGCCTTTCATTTTAGTTAAGAATTTGGAATTTTAATTAGATCCACTGTTTTTAATAAACATTCTTTCCTTGCTTTCTTCACTGTAGATTGGCTGAAACTGAAACTGGTTGGTAGGTGTGTGTTTGGTAAACAAAGGTTGAAAGTAATTTTGAACCTGAGCTGGGTATGCAATATTTGAGCTCTCATGCTTTATTATTAAGAAGAAATATAGGAAAACAAGTGCTTTAACTCATTTTAGGACTCATTCTGTCTCTTCCTGGGAAGACTGATGCCTGTTTGTGGCATAATGGTCATCTCCATGGAAACAAACTGTGTAATGGTGCTTGGAAAGATTTGACTTTTAAGAATAAATAAAAGCAGATTCACCCACATGCAAAATATCCTTGTTTTCATATTAAATTCAGAACTTGAGGAGGGGAGGAAGACACAGGTGTTCAATCATGTGCCCTCTGTAACATATAGATCTTTGAAAACTGGACCTACTGAAAATCCTGGCATGCAAGCTGGGCTCTCTTCTCAGCTACTGCCTGCTCTTGGGCACAGAGCTGACTTTGTAGGCCATCACAGGTCTTTGTAGCAGATCATCACCTGGTTTTGCTGTTCTGGTGCTCCTGAGGTTTCCTTTGACAAAATACTAAATTCCCCTCTTGTGTTCCAAGCCTTAGACATTAAACAAGTTCTCACAATATTTTTGAGGTGTCGCCCTAATTATATTTCCCCCACATATTTTCTCATAAACAACTCTTGGTCCATTTCCATCCCTTTTCCTTAACACATTGCAGAAACAACATCCTCTATCAGCAGGAAGTTCCCTCATGATACAGTGTGGGAGTACTCAGCATGAAGCTGTTGCCAGCTGAGCAAAAGTGCAGAGCTGCTCCAGAGGGCCTGAGCTGACATGCCAAGGTCACTTCTTTAGCACAAGCTTGACAGGCAGCACTAAAAGTTTGCAGTGTTCATATAGTATTTCAATATAGAGTTCTCATCCTGGAAAAAGACTTGAGGCAGTGCATATATTTCAATTCCTATATGAAAAAAAAACAAACCCCAACTTTTAATTCACTGTTGACATGTAAGACTGTTTAAGTGCTGGTGCCAGCACGAGCAGCTAATGCTCCATGAATAACTGCTGAAAACTAATATTTTTCCATATTATGGAAAGATGTGACCTGAAATACCACACAATTTCCCTGGGTAGAGAGTAAGAGTCCTAGGACTTGGCAGCACTTCTAATGAGACATCACACACTGACAGATGAAACAGCAGATGAATACTGCAGCTTTTGCTACCTTTAAAGTCAGTATAGCAGTTTAGTCTGTCTTTTCTACTAAATTTCTGTCAAGGTATAAATATAAATGTTAAATCACATTAAACTGCTTCTTAGGAAAACCTATCCATTTTAGTTTAAAGATAATCTGGTCTTATGTTTAAGGGATAAGTCAATTCTGCCAGGAAGATAATTTAAAGGTCTTCCTTCAGATTATTGTTTCCAGTGGTCATATTTCTAAAGAAGCTGTTTCTGGAACATAATTTTTTGGCTGTTGCACAACATGTGCACAGATGGATGCAGCTTTGTGTTAATAAGTTGTTTAGGTTGAACAGATCTGCCCAGGATCATATGTTCATTTTGGCAGCTCTGCTTTTCCCCTACTATTTCTTTGACAATTTTGTTCTAGTTAGAAGAAAAATAAATGAATAAAGCTCTGTGTTTACTTAGTCATTTCAGAAAGTGGCATTGCCTTTTCTGTCTTTGTACATCAGTGGTGTGCAGATGTTGGGGTTTGGGTTGGTTTGTTGCTTTATTGGTTTTTTGGGGTTTTTTTGAGACTCCACTAAAGAAAACACAGTGGCATAGGTCTTCTGTTGCTTTACTTAATATAACCTAACCAGGCCTCTTCCTTCCCTTTCCATTTTATTTCTCCTAATCCTCATTGCTCTTCTTGCTAATAAACAGGGAGATGGTTACTTTTCTGGCAGCACAGGAGCCTGCCAGTCAGCTGGAAACAATTTGAAAAGTGCCTTCCTATAAAGGAATGAGTCCAGCTGTCATAATGTGTACTCTCTGAACCAAGAATATGAATTCTGATTAGGCAGAAAAACCCCACTGACTTGGTTTCACATGATTTTGCTGTTGCTCTCAGCCATAATGATTGAACTAGCAGTGTTGACACTGCAGCTGGCACATCTCCACTGGTTGCTGTTTATAAAGAGCTGTCTGGGTTATAAAAACCTCCCTAATCTGCTCAGGTGCATGTTTTGAGAAGAGACCCAATTGTTTCTTCTAAAAGGCCTGTGCTGTGTGTGCTTTTAACAATCAATTTGGCAGTGAAACTGCCTCTGACAGCTGATATGATCAAAGAGTTTTGGGTTTTTTGTGTCTGAGATCCTGACTCAGGCTTGCAGCTTGCTGACCTGGGCTTTGTCTGCAATTGGGTGCTCCAGTCAAGTGTTACCTGCCCATCCTGGCTGTGCTGGTGGGATGACCCCAGTTGTGTCATGCCCAGTGGTGTGCCCAAATCACCACTGACCCTGTGCAACAGCTGTCACACGTGTGTCTGTCCTGTCATCTTACTGAAGGTGCACTTGTTTTGGGTGTGCTTGGATGTCTTAAGGCTGCAGAGAGGGAGCAAGCAGCCTTATAAATCAGAAGTGTTTGCCAGCCCAAGAGCTCTTCTCTCCCTGGGGTCAGAAGCTCCTTCCAGAGAGAGGGCAACTATAGACATTGTTCTGATGAAGCATGAGAGAGCAGGAGTTAGCTCACTCTGTGGTGTCCTCTCTGGAGTTGGGGAACATTGCCCTCATTTTATCAGCCTGCAGATCTCCTGACCTCAGCTGTCACCTCAGTTCTCTCTCCCATGGAATTGTTACCTGGAGATTAACTGGCTGAAGTTAATCCCCTCCTGGGACTCCCTTCATGTCCCCAAGTGCCTCTCTGGAGAGTCTGTGCCTCTTTTTCTCTGTATTATTGCTGGTTACCTTATGTGCACTGCTACTGGTTTCCTGAGGTAAAAGAGAAATCACAGTTAATTCAGAAAAGGTAGCAAGCTTGATGCCAAAATGGTTGCTGGCTTTATGGCTTTTATCAGAGGTCCCTTTTTAATCGTCACCTCTGATCAGCAGATGATCTTTGCCTCTCAGCTTTTTATGCAGACTCCCCTTTCAGTTAGAATTAAGAAAGTTGTGCAATTTCTGGAGCCTGTTCACTCTGCTTAGCTCTGTACTCTGTCAAGCTCCAGCACTGTAAATAAACAGATCCCAGTTCTCAGGCTCGGTGAACCTTGTTTTTGTGGGCTGTCTGTGACTTAAGTTCCCAGGGTTCTGATGAGTCAGACAACTTGCTATACGTTTTTAATAAATTACATACTATTAAAATCCTAATACTGATGCTACAGTTTCCTTTTATTTCCATGGTTAGATTCTGTTGTGAATAATTTTTTTAATGCTTCATTTTCTTTAGAAACTAGATGCCAAATCACTTATAAAGCTGAATTTTGCTAAAAACAGTGAAGGTAAGTGCAGTATTTTTCTGTGGGTTTTCTTTGCTTTCTTAATGAGTATCTGAATAAATTCTCCTTTGTCATACTCATGGTAAAGTTACGTAGTTTGTGTTCTCTATCATGGTTTTTATTTTTTGAGTAGAATAACTGCTTCTTGTGACTGACGTTCACCTTTAAAGGCCAATTTCTGTTAGTTTTTTTTAAACTGGGGAGCTGTAAATTATTCAGCAATTTCACTTTACCATAGCTGCTATTCCATGAGGTGCTGTTTACTTTAAGGAAAAAAATCAGAAACAGCTAGATTTCTAGAATATATTATCTTTTCTCTGTCTTGCCTATGGCAATGTTTGCTGCTTACTTGATTTTGAGCAACCAGACTGTTAATAAACAAACATTTTGTTTATAAAATAAATCAGACATCTATAGGAACATGTGGGATTTCATGAGTAAGAAGACACAAGAAAGCAACCTCCAATTTTATTTCTGCAGGGTTAAAAATATAAAATCTTCCATGTAATAGAAGATGCTAGGCATGAAAGAGGAGAGTGGAGGTGAAATAATCTTTAACCAAGCAGATAATGATTTCTTTGAAATGAGAGTGGCAAGCATTAGGTGGGAATAGAATTTTGGAGTATCTGTCTCCTGGTGTCATGAAAGTCCATAGACTTTGAGGTCTTTTCTCTAGACAAGATGGACTTGTTCTGCATTTTGTGTTCCATCTTATCTCAAGAACAGGGTGTTAAAAAATGATCAGTAGTCACTGTGACCAAGGTTTTGGAAGATTCTTTGTGTCAGAAGCCTTTTCCTTAAAAAAAGTGCATTCTCTGTCATTAACTGGTCAAGGCAGAATGCAGCAAAAGAGGAAAAGAAAAATGTTTTATTTCTGCCTATCTGCAAACTTTTCTTTGAACATGTTGCAATGGATGTAGCCATATACCCCTATATGGTAAAAAAGACATCCAGATACTGCAACAACTTCTATTTAGGGATCCCTCCTTGGCTGGGCACCTTCTATCCAGAGCAACAAGTGTGTGCCCTCAGCAGCTCAGCTTTTGCTAGAACTGAAAACATGGTGACTTGCTCTTTTTTTATGCAGCTGGAGTGAGACCTCACATTTTACCAGCGTGTTTTTGTATCCATCAGTTGGGCAATACCTTCGTGCCACTTCCCAAAATCCCTTTCTCAACTTTCTCCTGAATTTCAGTCCCTTGTGGCAATGGCTTTCCTTCAGCTCTGGTGGCATTAACAGAAAGAGTCCTCTGCCTCGTTAGCCTTTGCAGGTGCTGGGAGCAGTCTCTGTTCTGGTCTCCCTGCTGGTTTTGATTTTCAGATGGTAATTAGGAAAAAAGAACTAAGGAGGCCCAGATTAGTTCAAAATTCTCACCTGAAACCCCAAGCCCAGCAAACTGATCAAGTATTAATAACCTTCTTCAAAGTGGCTTCTGCTGAGATCATCCAGACATTTTTCTTTCCTTATAAATTGCCTTCCATCAGTTTGCTTATTGACATGCTTAATATTTATGCTGACCCTCCTGGGAAAATTCACAGCTTGATTAGAACAGAAGCTGGGTTCCTTATTGAATAATGTGTTCAGATTTAATGGCATTCTGCTTGCCACATTTGAATACAAAATGCTCTCCTCTCCTAAAAGCACAACAACTGCTGTGAACTTTTTTGTTTTAGGTAGTCTGAACTTTTATTCCTGGTAACAACAGTGAAAAGGGAGCACTGGAGACGTTACTGTGTACAAGCTTATGCTATCCATAGAGTTTTGATTACAATAATAATAATAATTTATGTTGTGGTATTTCATAGATAACAAGCAGGTTGGTCAAATTTCTTTGTTGGGGAATTGAAGGCAGGAGGTTTCAAAACTGCATTTTTGTTGCTTGCTTCATTCTCTGAAACATTACCTTTTCTGATTGGTGCTGAAGAATTCAAGCATAGTTTTAAAAAATTAAATATATAGAAATTAATATATAAATTAATACATAAAATTTATATATAGACATTAATATAGAAGATAATATAGAAATTAATATAGAACTTAATATAGAAATATTAGTAGAAATTAGTTACTTCAAAACAGTTATAGGGACTTAATGCCAAATTTAAAGTTCTTTCCCCTCTCTCAGGTAAATACCACTGTCCAGTTCTGTTTACTGTGTTCACCAATAATTCCCATATTGTGGCCATCAAGACGACTGGGAATGTGTTTGCTTATGAGGTAGGTTCTCTGTTGCATTTCATTATTAATATTTTATAATTGATGTAATTCCTTCAGGATCACAAAATGCTTTTGAAAGGTAGGTATGTTTTATTCTTTTTCTACAGTCAGGAAAATTAAAGTACGAGGAGATTAATGACTTAACAAATTGTTGTCCAGCTTTTGCCTTCAAAGTATAAAAAAATAAAAAAAATTATCTAGATATTTTTAAAGCTTTTTCCTAATTTAATCTGTGTGCTCTGAATCTTGTAGACCAAAACAAGTACCTTTTATGAGCTCAGTTCAATTAATAGGTAAATCTTCTGTTCTCCTTCCTCATATAGAGTCATCACCAAAACAAAAATTGCCACATTTCCATTCATATTAATGAATAAAAAAGAATATTTTAACTGGGCCTGGGGAAAGAGCAGATAGAATGCTTTAGTGAACGAACTCCACTTTTATTTTGTTTTGTGAACATTTTCCTGAACCCAGGTGGAATTTTAGTTGTGACTTGTTTGCATAGTCCTTACTGTAAAAACAAAGTTTGTTTATTTTTCAGTAGCAAATAAATCCTTCAGTTAATGGATTCACACACAGTGTTGTAAAAAGTTTGAACACTGAAGCATCTGTTTTTTCAAATCTGTTGGTAGGAAGTTCCCCTAGGACTTTCATGTGCTGAGAAAAACAAGCTGAAACCATTGCAATCAAGGAAAAGGCTGGATTCATCCCATTTTGAAAACTTCTTGTGTTGTAATTGAGCTATCTACATTCCAGCTGAGAGAGCAGTGAAGATTAGGTTAATATAAACACATTATCTGTTCCTTCTATTACTTGCTATATTTACACGTTAAAATTCAGCTTTTAATTTCTGTGTCTTTGGCCTGGCTGTTAGGCAGTTGAGCAGCTGAACATAAAACCAAAAAGCTACAAGGATCTTTTGACAGATGAGCCCTTCACTCGCCAGGACATTGTGACACTGCAGGTAAACTTTTCTGCCCCTTACATGTCTTATAATACAGCTTTTTTGCAGGGAATGAAAGGTGGTTATGTACAATGTAGCAGGAATCTAGAATAACTGAACGTTGTGTGTGTCTGGGAGGTGGGTAGAAGGGGAACTGCTGTATTTTCATTTTTATCCAGATGAGCCACAAAGATGCTGTATAACTTAACACATGGTAAATCTCTTAGAGTGATCTAAAAAAGTCAGAACTTCAGAATAGCTGAATGCTATTACTAGAATGGTTCTCTAAATGTAAAATGAAATAAGCAGCAAACCAGAGGATTTTCAGTAAGTGTTGGCCTAGAATGGTTTTTGTCTGTATAGATACCACTGTTGGTCTTTTACTGATTTTAATAGTATTAAAACAGTTAATTTCAGACTGTAAAAAATAGTTATTTACAGGTGAACTTTAGTATCAAAGCACCTAAAGCTTTTGTTTAAAAATAGGCATTTTTAAGTTTACATGATTTTGAAATAGAGGGAAAAAGATTCAAGGATCCTTACTGGAGTCACAAGTTATTATGCATCTCATGAACAGTAAATGGCCAGTAACCAAGACTAATGCAATCTAATTTGAATATAGAAATATTTTTCACTTATGTCTAAATTTATACGAAATTTATCCCATCTTCTCCACTCCCCAGTACTGAACAGCATGTTTATAAATAATTTTCCTCTATTCCTTTGGGCTTGTGGCTAATCAAGCTACTGTAGCAAAGTAAAATGTTTTTAATCCAATAGAAGCACAAGCCATAGCTTTTTCAGATTGAAAGCTCCCAACAGAATGTTATTTGCATGTAACTGCATGGTTGCTAATGGATTTGGAGTGGAAAAAAAAAGATAACATGAGTGACTAAAAATGATTTTGAACAAATAATTGAAATGTACAGTAATTTAAGAAATGCTTTGGTATGTTTTATAGGCGTGGAATTGAATATGTGTATGAAGAATGTGTTCCTGTTATACACCTAGCTTTGATTTTTCATAAAAGCAAACAGATGCTATAGTCCCTTAAATCTCAAAATGCAACAGCTAGTAATTTGGTTGCTCTCTGTATGTTTGGTTTTTTTGTATTTTTCATCTTCATTCTGTTCTTGACTTGTTGGGTTTCTCTCTTGCTTGGAGGTATATGTCCATTAAGAGCAACTCAGTTGTAGGTGGTAGTTGTCCAGTCACCAGTACAGTCATCCCACCAGCCAGATACGTGGCCTGTACATCCCTCATGTCCATGTAGGATGATATTTGTAATGCACAGATAGATTTGTTCTTCTTAATTAAAAAACTCATTATGGATTGGTGCTACCTGAACTTCTGTAGTGTAGAATCTTGTGGTATACTCTTCTTCAGTATGTTTAAAAGTGGGACTGGAAGAGATTTTGACTGTCTAAATGTGCTACATTTTGACACTTCATCTGATTAGATTTAAATTATTATTTTTTAAAAAATGTTTCCAACAAACAGACTAAAATGGCTTCAGGGTGCTAAATGAGTAGAGCCATTTAATGCACCACACAGCACCCACTGCAAACTTGCAAGTATTCTCTGATTTCTCCTAACCAAATGCTGCCCTACCCTGACTTGCTTTGTTGAGGCCAGAATGCAATCTAGAATGTTACAACTAGCCTGGCTATTAGGATTGCTTATGTTTATGTGGTAGAGGAATCTGTTGTTATTTTCTCATATTATTTTCTTCATATAAGTTGTTAAAAGACAGACAAGCTATAAGCTGTCTTATTGACAAGACTGCAGGCAGCATGGTGGCTTCACACTGCCAAGCTCTACCACCTGTGGCTTTGTTTCTCAGCCAGAGTTCATGACTGCAATCTGTTGTGTTTCAATTTGTGGCTCTAGAGCTTTATTCCAAACCCTTCCTTTAAAAACCTTTCAGTTCTGTGCTGAAATTTATCATTTTGTTGTTTTTCCCATCCCCTCGTGTAAACTGAGTACTGAGAGTGAGTAGGTAACACTGACCCTACTGTTTGGCAAAAAGGTAGATACAAAGGAGGTTGCTATAAAAAACATTGACTGCTTTGCAAGTAACAGCTGAATAGGGCTGTTAGTAATAGCTGTGTTTATCAATGGAAAATACCATTTCCAGAGGCTGACTCTGAATGTCCTGTGAAGCAGATGGGGTACCTGTGTTTGGTAGAGAAATACAACATCATAAATAGAAAATTTGAATAATGTATGTTCACAGATTATTTGTATGATCAGGTTTTTCCTTACTGATACATAGAAGGCAATTACACAGCTGTTCTTTTACTAATTGACCTCAAACTTGACCTCTCTCTCCTAATGTACATAATAACAAAACCAAAAAAAATTTCCTCTTTCCAGAAGAGAGAGAATTGCTAAAGAGCAAAGAAATAAAATCTGGGTAGAATGAGAACAGCTTTGCTCCCATTAAAGGACAAATGTGCTTCCTTATGTCAGTTTTATTGTTACTGTACCACCTAACCAGACATGGACAGGACATGGTTCCCTACAAGCTGTTAAACACCATTGGCATTTGTGGCAGGAAGTGTAAGTAATGAGCTAAGTTGGAGGCAGCTGAATTGCACACTGCTAATTGATATTTTGCTCCTCAGCTACTCCCTGTTTACTCTTGGTGTGACAGAAGGTCAGAGCAGATTTCCTCTCAGTTGTCGGTGAGGGCCCTGTGAGGGTGAATCCTGCACCAATGCATGTGCAGAGTGGGCTGGTTTTCTTTTTTTGAGGTTTTTTTTGCACTGTCAGGAAAATTGGTTTTGGAGTAGGTGTGTGGTTTATCTGCCTTCTGGAGGCATGGTGAGACTTGAGACTCACTTTGCACAATCAGGAACACGAGGGAAAACTGTAAATCAAACCCTTGTTGAGGTTTCTGTTTGAATAAATGGCCTGCCTGACTGTCATGAAGCACCTTGTGCAGAGGACCTTGGTCTTGGGCTTGGGGTTGTCTCAGGTCTCAGCAGACAGGGGGCTGTGGGAGAAGGAGGGGGAGCTGCCCTCTGGCCTCTGCTGTCCTTCACACCATAATGGGAGCACTGCCTACTGCAGGTTAGCAGTGATTTAGAGAGCCCTGAGAAATCCCTTGCAGGGAAAGAGACCACAAATGTGTTTTATTGGAGTTGCTCAGTGCCTGCAATTGTGCTGGTTAAGCCAGTAAAAGTTTGAATGAACTGCAGCTGTGAAACAGTTTGAACTTATCTGATTTGTGGTACCCTGAGCTAAGAGTTGGTTTCATAAGGTACTGATGGTTGTGGTGTCCTTTTATTTATTTTTAAACAATCAATAAATCAGTAATCAAGAAGCTTTCTTTAGAGGAATATAGCCAAGGTGTTTCCTGGTTCAGCTTTACTGCTGTCTCTTGCCCTCCCTCCTGCCTGTGAAGAGTTGGTTTCAGGAATCAGTCTTGCCCTTCAGCTTTTCAATGAATGACAGACATGTGGCTTGCAATAAATCCATTTTTCCCTATTAATATTTATAAACAGATTTTTTTCTTTCCCTTTCCTGGAAAGGGTAAGCACTTCCTTTACCTTTTTTTTGGCAGTCCATGTCTTGATGAAGCTTTATCAGAGGTAGAGTGGGCGGGTAACAATAGACAGACAAAAGCCAGGAGGTCACCTTTAGGGTGATTGGAGGAATATGTCATAGCAGAATCACATAGCTTGATGTCAAAAATGTGTTTTGGTTTTACTACCAGCAGTAAAACTAAAAATGACTTTCTGGTGGAAGCATAGTGTTGCAGGGATGAATGAAAGGCATAATTAGATCATGCAATAAGTGATGGAGCTACCAGCTCTGCTCGTATTAGTAATTACTTTTAGCAGAGAATGGAAATACTTGCTGACAGTGATCTTGGAAACTTCCTTAAATTCATTTGGCATGATACTATTGGTGTCATTGTCATGGTTCTTTGCATAATATGTTGTATTATTTTTATCATAAGCTTGAACCTATTGTATATTGTTAAAGATATTTTGTTATATTAGATTTTGAATTGTTTCGTGTAAGACAGAATTCCCAGAAATGAGTGGGTGTCCTGGGCTGCTGTTTTGACCTTTCTGTGCTACAGAGGTGCTTGAGGAGAAAACCTTGAAGTCATTGTAAGAAGAGGATTAAGGATTGTTTAATAATAGTATAATGTAACCCTGATCACCAGTAGGCATTCCTTGTCTCACTTTCTCTAACAAAAGGTCAAAGTTATACAGAAAGTTGCCTAGAGATAGGATAAAGATTCACAGTTAATGGACTGTGTATTTTGCTGTTTTCCTTGAGTTGTCACGCAGTAGAATTTTCGTAATACCACTTTTTGTTGCTTTTTAAATTTTTTTTTTGTTTGTTTTTAATTTAATTTTTGTAAGCACAGATTATTAAAAAAGAGTCAAACCAGTTCTGACTGCAAAGATTTCCTCTGAGGTTTATTTGTATCTTGAAATGCATTATAAAGTTCACAGAGCATGTGCAAATCAGGCATGCTTTTATAAATAGGAGATAGCTAATGTGAATTTGTGTAGATCTTAGACCAAACAACAGAATGAAAAAAAGAATTGGGGTGGTAGCTCCTTATTCTTTCTTCTCACTAGGTCAGGGTGGACTCAGCTTAGTTCTGTTAGTAACTTCTGTAGACAAAATGTGTGATAGTATCTTTGGGACTAAATTCCAGATCCTTAAAGGAGCCTACTGTGAACAGACTCATTGCTGATGTTGGTTGGAATTAGTTGCTTTATAATTTTTTTTTTTTCATCTTTCTGTATTTTGGGGACTATGGAATTTATTCTGTCTCTCCTGATTCACTTATGACAGTGGTGTCTGCCCTTCAGATTAGTTTGTTGCATGGAACAGGTGCCTCCCAAGATCTCTGATGGTTGTTTTTTTAATTATTATTTTCAGGATCCAACAAACCTGGATAAATTCAATGTCTCAAACTTCTTTCATGTTAAGAACAACATAAAAGTAATTGATCCAGGTAAGGATGAAGCTAAAGTAGACTGAGAGAACAGCAACCCAAATATGCAAATTTGAACATTGATACTGTGGAGTTGACACTCTTTTCTGGCTTTTCTTTTGAGAGCCCTTTTTTGGCTAATGGCAACTTTGAAAGCTTCTTGTAAATATGAATAACTGGTTGAAACTTTCCCTTTAACATGAAAAGGTGTTAACACACTTTGAAGCAAAGACATGATCCTTTGAGAGGTTACTGTCCCTATTGGGTACTCTGCAAACATGGAAAGCTTTACCTATCGTATAATTTTCTTCTAACTGTAAATTATTTGCCTTTGCCTTATTTAGATGAAGAAAAAGCAAAATTAGATCCATCTTACTATCTGAAAAATACAAATACAGAGACACGGGAGACTTTACTGGAGCTTTATAAAGAATTCAAAGGTGATGATATTCTAGCAGCTACTATGAAGGCTCCTGAAAAGAAGAAAGTGGATAAGCTGAATGCAGTAAGTTGACTTAATTTGTAGCTTAGTACTATTTGACCTTTTCAAGAATGGTAATAGATGTTTTTCAGTTTAGAGGCCATATTGCAGTATAAACAGATACTCCTTATGTTTTCTATTGCACGGCAATTTGTCATAGATGAAAACATGAGAATCATACTGGAATTCCTTAGAAATTGTTGTATTTCTCAGTGAGTTTCTCTTTGTTAAATTGTTGTGACTGAACCTAAACATTTTAGAAATGGAGCACAATAAGAAGGAGGAATCTTTATGATGTGGTTATGATGTATATGTTGACAGAACTTTTTTTCCCAGGTTGTAATCTCTTCCTTTGAGTTTGTTTATCATTGCTTCCTGCAGTTCCTGGCAGAGAGAACACACCTTGCAGGCAGTGCAAGTGAATAATTTCTGATGTGGGCAAATACAGTTATCATTCACAACTGCTTCTCCATATATTTTTTTTTTCCACTGAAATCCGGATTTTTAGTGTGATATTTTAAGGGGTGTTCTTCCAGGTGCATATTACTGTGTGTTTGTGGTTGTCAGGAATAGCAACTGCATCTTAGATTTCCTATGTTAAGTGTTGTTTAAAATGAGGAAGACATTCTTTTGCAGTGCTGGGGTGTATATGTCTTCATGCTTTGACCACAAAAACAAATAGCAGTGCAGCATATGGCTTTTAATGAGGAGGCTTAGTGACAGATTATGGAGTGTGTGTGACCAAGGAGTAGGATCATGTTTGCCCCTTTTTCAGGGCACTGTAATATTATAAAAAAACAAGACGTAGGGAGGAAAAAAAAAAAGGTTAAAGATAACAGTGAGCTCTTGGTGTGTTGGAGAGTGAGGTTGTCAGCCCATGATGTGGATGTGCAGAACTGTGAACTCGCATAGGATGAGGTGTAACCTAATAGAAGGAGCATTGACCTGACCTCTGTTCTTCACAGGGATTGCCTCAGAGCTGCTAAACATATCTCCAGGTTTATTAGATCTTTGTAATTTACTACAAAATCCATGTGTGACGTTCACATTTCCTTTCTGCAGGAGAATTACAAAGCTCAAAATAGACATTGGCAACCATGGGGCTGTGCCTCTGCACACAAGAAGGGCTATGGGTGGGCAGGGGGTAGTTTGCTTTCAGCCACAATATCTGTGGTTTGTTGGGTTTTCCTTCCACTTACTCAGCAATATTGGACAATTTTATAGATATCTTGCCAGTAGTACTTCTTTTTTATTTCCACCTGTGGACATAAAAATTCTGGTAATAGAATCTTTGCATAATTATGTATTAAATGATGTAGTGGAAGTAATAGGTCCTTTCAGGAAAGGGTATGAACAGCCTCAACTAGAGTTTTATCAGAGGAAATGTTATAAGTAACAGAATTATCACTGCATTGTGCATTTATGTCTTTATATAGAAGCTAGAGCAGAAGGTCTGCCTTCAGAAGAATGACATTTGTCTTTCTTGGTTTTTTCCTCTACAAACAGGCTCACTATTCCACTGGAGCAGTAAGTGCTTCCTTTACCTCCACTGCAATGGTGCCTGAAACTACCCATGAAGCAGGTACCAGAACTACCTTGCTACAAGCTGTTTATTTACTTTCCTGTTTTGAAAGCTCTCTAGCACCTATGCAGTCATGAGAACTGAAGGAATGTGTTGATAATTGTTCAGTACTAACACCATGGAAATGTGTTCTCTGAGTATATCCTTACTTTCCAGTGAGCTTATTCTGAAAATGATGGAGCAGTATAAATCAGCTCTGAATGGCAGTTACTTATGTTGAAATGAGTGAGGTATTTTCTATGCCCAGGGACTACAAAATGGAATATCCACGTGTGTAAGTTGGGAAGAAAGTATAATCACTCCTCAAGTAGCATACAAAATCTTCACCCCCTTTTTGGCCTTACTGTGTACTGGTTAGAATAACAGCAGATTTTGTGGAGGTAACTTTTGATTTACTGCTTTTCAAGGTTAAACAAAAATACAAGTTAATATAATAATGTTTTTTCTTTCATTCTCCAGCCAAAACAGAAAGCTACAGAATTTATTTAATTTGACTATGGATTTATTAACTGAATAATTAGTATTCCCAGTTGAAGAGACTGACTCTTGGCACTAAAATTTAGAAGTATGTCAGACACTTTGTCAAGTATTGAATACATTGCTAAAGCTACATTTAACAAGTTCAGTTCCTTTACTTGATGGAATTACACTGATTTGCAAGTGAACATTTGAGTGTTGAAAATACCTGACTAGCTGGACATTTTGACAAAATAGAAGTGAGAACATCCTAGATTGATCCTTTGGTTTGACTTTCCAGTAATGTTTCCAGTAACAGCTTCATTTGTTTTCAGAACTGGGTAGGTCCTCATATGTCAGCAATTTGTGGTTGACTGATGAGTACCTGCTTGGCTTCCAAGTTTGACAAGAAGCAATTTGGTTTCAAAGTAACATTTGTGATTGGTAGACATTAGTTGAAAATTATAGTTTGTAGTACTGAATCCTTCTGTGAATTAAAATATATAGATTATATTGTTGGCTCTCAAGGAGCTGGTGGTTTTCTGTAGTGGAAAGTGTTTTGCACAGAGATTAATGTGAGGTTAGCACAAATGAATTGCAGAACAGAATCCCTGGAGACCCAGTACCCCAGGGGAAGAGGTCAGACAGTAGAATCTAGCAATTTGTTTTCTGATGGTTTCTAGAAATCAATGGGTAAGTTTCCAGAGAACTAATTGTTGTCTTTTGCTTTGATACAGCTGCTATTGAAGAAGATGTTGTGAGATACAGTTATGTGAAGAAGAAAGGGTATGTGAGACTTCATACTAACAAAGGAGACCTGAACCTGGAGCTTCACTGTGATATGGTACTGTATGCCCTTTAGGTGAATTTCTATAGATAACAAACAGAACAGGAACTGGCAATGGAAATGTCCAAAGAAAGCAACAGTGTGTAGTTGTAATAGGTGCAGATAAATAACTAGTTTTCAGTTGTTTTGATGTGTTTTCATACATACACACAAAGCTCCATTGTAAAATGTATATATATTACTGTATATATTGTACTACTACTGTATTTTTAGAGCTTCAAAGGGTCAGGATCATAGCAACCCAAACAATGACAAGGAAGGTAGAGAGAAAAAAAAGGAGGAGCACAGGGAAAAGAGAAATAACCTAAGGTTTACATAGCATGTGACTAGCAAAACCAGGAAAAGGACCTCAGTGAAACTGAGAGCAGACTGTCAGCCTGAGTATACATAGTTAAGATCCCCAGAAAATGTTAAATTTTCTTCTGAAGCCCTGGGGTTCATAGAACTAACATTAATGAAAACCTTAGAATACATTCTTTGCCATCTAAGTTTTTAATGTTCAAGTTTTCAAATATCTTCCCTTTGCTATTAAGAGGTAGACATTCATTTTAAAACAACAAGGAACTAGAATTTTTTATAGTAGTCTGATTCTGAAGGAGATCTGAGGCTCTTAAAATAATAAACACAGCAAGACTTAGGATAGGCAGATGAGTTATGGTGACACTGATTTCTCAGACATCACTGCTCACTCATGTGCTGGCTTTTCATTTGTACAACCACATCTAGAAAAGGAAAAAAAGTTTTCCTTGTAAAAAGCCCAAACCTTCTATTGTTTTCTGAGATTTTTATCTCGGGAGATAATAGGCATGAAGGTAAATTTTAAGATGTTGAAGGATGTGAACAGGGGTTTCAGTGGCAAAACTTCTTATTGTGACCCTCAAATGATTTAAGGACAGTGGAGCTGGCTAGGTGTTGGGGTGCCTTGTGTGAAATCCAGAGGTGCATTGGGAGGATGCCTCCTTGTTTGCCAGGGAGAAAACAAAAGGAGCAAACAGGACAAGCTTGCTAGCTTTCTCTTCTCTTCCTTTCTCTTGCATGAGTAAAGAGCATGACATGTGAAAACATCTCAAGTTGATCTATGGAAGCAGTATGAAAATCTCCATAGCAGCATATCATGCTAATAATTCTGTAGGTCCTCCTCATCCTTACAGGTGTTTTCTATGCTCTTAGTAACACTGTGTAATAAGGCAAAAAGCAGAGGATGTTAGTACAGCAATATTTGGGGGAAGGCAGCAGAATGAGCAGATTGCATTGAATCATTTGTTTTGCCATATGTTCCCAAACTGACTCCTGGCTATTGCAGGCTGACTGCAGCTATTCTTATCAGCGTGGGTTTTCTGGCCCCATATGTGGCCAGTGTCACTCTGTCCTGAGGACCTAGGCTCAATTGCCCATTATAAACTTCCTGTATGATATCCATTGTGTTTCCTTTTTTCCAGATGAATCCCTGTTTATCTCCTTTTCTCACACACTGCTTCCTCATCTACCTGTTGGAAGTGTGCACTGTTTTACACACCCAGACCTGCTTGAACACTTGGCCTCCAACCATCTGTTTCTTTCAGGCTTTTCATGTCAATTAAATCTGTGTGTGATTTAAGCAGACCTTTGGCACTGCAAAGAGGAGAAAGATATATATAGAATAAGTAGGAAAAACTTGCTGATTTAAGGAGGTTTTCACAACATCCACTTTAGGTCATCATCCTGGGTCTACTAAATCAGTGCTTCTGGAAGGTGCTTGTTTTTCTGCCTTTACTATATAAGGAGTTTGTGCTTCTAACTTTGGTTTTCCTGAATCACACTGAGGTTAGGCACATAAGGTAGCTTAGTGCAGATAGAGCAAACATAGCCTATATATATGTCACAAACACATACACAGATCAGCTACAACAGATCTGTTGAGATTGCAAAGACAGACATAGAAAATGGAGAAAAGCCAAAATCAAGCCTTTCTAAACACATCTAATTCACTATGCTTGTGAATATGCATGCTGATAGTCTTAATTAGTCACATACTGAGATTTTATCAGTTCTCCTGTCTTATTCAGTGCACAAACTGAACCAGGTCTGGGAGCTGTTTGCAGCTGTGCAGCTAAATGCTTTCTATGCAGGATATGTTTTTTCTGCAAAAGTGTAGAATGTGGGTAAGGTCCTTCAATGCAGTCAGGGGGAACTGGACTGTGTCATAATGCTTGTCTAAATTAATGTTGCATAGATGTTTTTGTGCTTTACTTTTCAGCCTTCATGTTTTTTTAATGTAGTTGGCTTGGGAAATACCCTGGCTTTTCAGAAAAAGGAGAAACAAATTTCAGCCCAAAGCACTGTATTGATACACAGGGAGATCACCACCAGATTTGGGACCCCTGGATTTAACACACAGATCTGTGCTATTTGAGTAAATGAGAGAGAGAATAGCAGTATTAGGTTGTCATTGCTCTTTGAATTCAACCAAAATATGTGTGATTCAGGGAATTAATACTATTCATTCAGTTCTTTCTACTCTCTTAAGAGTGCAACTGCAGGAGCAAGTGTATGATTTGTTAGCCATATTACAGTGGTGCTTGCCCTCTCTTTTTAAAGAACAAGCACTACCTGATTGTTGTCTCTACCTGACCACAGACTCCTTTTTTTACGTTGCTGAGCAATATCCTGTGCTCTGGTTATTATGGAAGCCACTCTAACAGTGGTTGTATTTGCACAGTACTGCAAATACAGGATTGTGAAATGCTTTAGGAAACTTGAGGATGAAGCTGCTGTATAAATATGGCAAATGAATACCTGAGTCCGGAGGTAAGACTTGCAGCATTCAAATTACATTTTAAAATAGTCTGTGGGTTAGATTTCAGTATACACATTGAGGTAAAGGTTTCCTTCTGAAATAGAGAAGAATGTATGTCTTTGAGTTTTTAATTGTATGTTCATGCCTATGGGTTGTCTATTTAAACAAAGTATTCTTCATGTTGTGCTCTTGGCCATCTGCACTGTTTCTGAATATCCTCTTCAGCTTCTGTAGCCCCCTTGGGTTCTTATTCCCTCTCTTTTCACAGCTCTTCTACCTCCTCTTCTTTCTTTCCTTGGCTTTTTGTGAACTATCTGCCAATATGGCTTGTTTGGAGTTCAGTGTATATGTATGCATAGAAACTTTTGTTTAAAAATAAATCTAAGGACCTTCATACAGTGGAACTTGAAGGTGCCAATCAATAAGATTGATAGTGATGAGATTCTTGCTAGCACCAAAAACCTAATCAAGAAATGTTTTGTATTGATCTAGGAGAGGAAATCAGTGCTGAGATGTGATCGAAGTCATCAGTTACTTTGTGACAAGATTCAGAACAAGAGCATGAAATAGGTCTAGAATCCAGATCTTTTTTTGTGTTTGAAATCACTTGTTAAGAGCAACAGAAAACTTCACTTAGGTTCCAGAAAGATGATGTGTGCTTTAAGTTGTTGATCTGAGAAAAGGCAATGAAGACTTTGGCAGATAAACTGGATTTTTTTCCACCCTTTTGAATTTGTGCCTCAAATGAGCTGAAGTGCAATACTTTTCTCTCTCTACATCATAGTGGTGTGTGGAGTGCTGTGTTCCCTGTTATTTTTCTTCCAGTCTTCTTACTCATATAGTATGTTCCTCCTGATGGGGGCTAATCAGATGGCCATTTGTTAGGGACATTTTCCAGGAATCAGAGTTGAGCAGGGCAGAAGCAACATTTGTTATATACCCTACTGGGAAACAAATTTACGAAAATTTTACAGGCCAAAAGTAATTTTGGAGAGTACAGAAGGTTTTACAACATCCAACAAGTGTTATTCTTTTAGCTCTAGAATAGTGCATCACCAAATAAATAAAATCTGAAAAGATAACTGATGAAAGGCAAGGAAAGTCACTGGATTTATTTTGGTTTATTTACTGTGATTTTTCTAATCTCAAATTCTGGCTGTTTTAATCAGGATGCTGCTGGGAACAGTTGTCTACAATCATCTGTGTGTATTCTGCTGTATTGGTGATTGTAGCAATGCAGAGATACTTTGCAGGTAGTGGAACAGCCTCTGAAGGCAGAGTGAAAAAAGTCAAACTGGTTTGTCTGTAGAAATAAAAAAGTAGTATGGTGTGTGGTGGATAGAGTGGAGAACCAGGAGCTGGTGAACCCTGGGTTTTGTGTCCTTGCTATGGAATTGTTGAATGAGTGGCTGTGTCATTTGCTTACTGATTTTTAAATTTTTTATTTTAATCCATGATACCACATTTTTTAATTTCATTGAGAAATAAATGTGGGTATAATTTTGAATTCCTAGGTGATAATATGTATCTTGTGCAGCTGCACAAATAACATAGGCTGCTTGTTGGAATCAGCAGCTCTGCATAAGAATAGACAGAATAGCAAAGTCTCTGCACCTGTGAAAGGGGATAAAAATTCCTGGTTTTGCCTCTAAATGACTTTAAAGGTTCCTTGGTTTGTGCTTTTACTTTTTCATTGTGCTATGGAAATTATATATTGTACATAAATTTAACACTCCAGAAGACCTTGTCAAAATGATGAGCAGGGTTTGATGTACTTTCCCCATTCTCCTTTGTGAATTCTCCTCATAGTAGTGGTCACTGGTGTACTGTAGGGTACTGATCTGGTGGTTGAACACATGACAGTTGTGGTAATTGAATACTGATCCATAACATGGAAGGTTTTGTAAACTTGCCTGACTCAGGTTTAATACTTTAAGGGCAAGTTGGCATAAGGAAGAAGAATGTGAGAGGGATTTCAAAGCTCCATTCAGCACTCTGCAAATGCTTTTTGAGGTTTTAGGACCTGGCAAACTCTGTTTAATGATGATGTCTTGGCATAACTATCTGAAGAAGCCATTATTCTACAAACACTTACGTTTTAGTCTTTTTGATCTATAAATGTGTAATCTAGCCCCTGGTCTTTGAAAATCATCTCTGCTTTTGTGTGAGGACTGTTCTGAAGATCAGAAGCCTGTAAACTTCTTATCCATTTCCAATGATAAAGAAGTGAGCTGCTGGAAAAATCCTCTGACCTGCTGGCATGACAAGGTTCCTTATTCTTACTAAACCTCTTGTTTTCTTTCTGATTTAAACATCTATTCTGGTCACTTTCTGTCACCTTTCTTGTGGCACTGTCCAGCAAATAACTGGCTGATGTTTTACCAGTGTCTTGTTCACTCAGTAATATGGTTGTAGGGATTAAGTACTGGTTTTAACATGGTTTATTTCATTTTTTTTTTCACCAAAGTAGGTCATTGTAGGAAGAGCTGCAACTTTCAACTTTGAAAGTTCTTGTCAGCAGGAATAAAAACAATGAAACAAACCTGTCCTTTTCCAGTAGGAGAACTGCTGGATAAAAACGTTCATTTTTCCAAATCTGTTTTTTATCTCAATTGCTCTTCTTTGTGACTGGAAATGGCTCCTTGCAGCCACATTGATTAACAGGTTGTGGTTCTTAAGTGACTAGAAGCTAATACAAAGTTTTTAACTTTGGTGGCATAACACTCATGCCTCAGAAAGCAGAAGCATTTTCATGCCATATGCTGGTAGGAAATGCTTCATCTGGATGCTGCCATCATGCACGTGTCCTCATTGCAGTTTTGCAACCAGTACAGGGGCAATGGGGGTTCCTGATGTCTCCTGCTGCCCAGACTTGAATGAGACATTTTGTGTGGGGTTATGTGCTCAGCCACCTCCCTGTGAAGCTGTTCCTGCACTGTGGGTATTGCTGCCCTTGGCTGTCCCTGCAGTTCCAGGCAGCCTTTGCCTTTGAGTAATTTTTGGGAAGGCGTTTTGCACATCTGGACTTCTCCACCTCCCCAGCCCCCCTGAAAACCTGGATCTGAGGAGGGAATTGATTTTTGTTGGATTGTGTTCCTTGGTTTTTGACATTTGACAGTGCAGGCATCCCATACCAGCTGCATCTGCCACTTGGTGATCCCAAACCCAAGGGTGAAGTGGGGTTTTTTTTGAGTTCTCAGCTGCTGCTCTTCTGGTTCTTCTGACATATTTCTTGTTTGTACCTTGGCTTCTCTGATGAGAGCAGGGTGACCCTGAGAGGCTGACAGCTACCAGAGCTTCACTGTCTAGTGTGTACAGGTTGTGTCTTCTGAAAAGGTGGAATTTATGTGCCAGTTACAGACTGATGAAATGCCAGGGAGCCGCTCCGGGACCTGCCATACTCCAAGTTTTGCAGCTGCTGGAGATTACTCAAGCAGTTAAAGTTGTGCTCTCATTTATACTCTACCTAGTGGTGCTATGTCGTGCTTGTCAGCCCCATCCTCATCAGCACTCAGCCCTGCACCTCACTGTCTGACAAGCTCCTCAACCCTTATGCAACTGACAAATTTGAAGGGGGGGGAGAGAGGATTGTTTTCTACCACTGCAATAAATAAAAGTTAGAGGAAAAGTAATGACTGCATCTAGGGATAATGACTGCCTCTGGAGAGCTGGTAGTTAACAATGACAAATTAGCTGAGTGAATGAGATGCCTTGTTTAACTGAGTTGTGCTCAGCTAAACTGATTGATTGTCCCTGTATTTGCAAAAAATTGAAAAATAATACTGGAGTGTATAATTTTTTTGTTGTTGTTGACATCTTGTCTAAGCTAAATATCTTGCTTAGACTTTGAAAAGTTTTTGGTAGGATCATTAATGTCAGTACTGTGGAAGAAATGCCTTTAAATGTTAAATTTATCTGCTGGAATCTTTGCTAAATAGCTAATTAAATTAAGTGGGTTTCTGTGTAATGAGAATGCAGTAATTCTGCTCTTTGTTCTAAAGAAACTTTGAGGCAGCAAAGTAGACAAACGTTTGCTATGAAGTCAGCAATCTGTTGCCCCAGGCATGGTTTGGTGGTTCTGATTCATTTTTAACATCAGTAAGAGTCTGGCCAAGTGTTTTCCCACATAATGCCCTGATGCTTTCATCTCTCCCAGTGCTCTCTCACTGGAACTGTGCTCTTCTGATCATATAACACAAATAGTCCCAAACGTGTTTGCTCACTGTATGACCAGATTGAGAAAGGTGTCCCTTACATGAACTGTGTCTTTTTTGAACCAAACCACCCTAGGCAGCTGTTGTTTGCCACCCTAACCTGTCACCACCTCAGCCTCTTCTCTACATAGGGGAACTGTGAACTGGCAGGGAGTGATGGCCAGGTCTACAAAAATGTTTCTCCAGCACGAAATGTCATGGGCTTCCCACAGTGAAGCTCTCCCCAGGCTTTTGCAGTGGGCTTTCTGGACTAAAGTAAAACAAAATCTACCTCACATTTTAAAGATCTGTGGTAAAAAACATTACAGGCTTCTTTTGAAGCCATAGAATTTTCCTTCACCAGTTCATGCCTCTTAGTAGCAGTATTCTGGCATTTGTGTGATAAGATGAAGGCTGTAGAATACCATTTAATTTTGTGAGGAATGAGCTCTTAATTATTTCAGATTATTTCTGCTTTGAAACATAGGGTTAATGAGCACATATCAGGTTTAGTGCAACTACTACAGTTCATCCAATTTAAAGAGACAAAAAAGAAATAAAAGGGGAGTGGAATTAGCTCAAGAAAATGATACAGATGTGCAAATGACAGCTTCTGAATGCTTAATGTGAAATTTCTCTTCAAGGTTTGTGCAGATCCTCAGGGGATATGGAGCATTTTGAAATTATTAGCTCTTCACATAGTAAAGCCTTCTTCCTTGCAGTCATGGCAACGACTCAGAAGCTCCTCTTTCCATCTCCTGAACCTTGGCAACAGGAGTGCCACAGGTTTTTAATCTACTTCTGGTTGGCTCTTCAGCTGCCCAATACAAATTCTGTGTTAAGGTAACTGTTAAAAATGTAATGACCCTTTTTAACTGATGAGAAAGGAGAGCTGCAACTGAGAAATCAGATGGTGACCTGGCTTGGTTAGTCTAACCCCTCAGGTCTTGGGATGCAGCAGGAGAGATTAATTTTTCCTGATTTGGACCCACCCTTGCTGACAAAAATGAAACTAAATTGTCTGAATACTTAAAAGTGGAACAAGATAAAATTTGTATTTCTCCTGGAACTTTATAGTAAGGAGTCAGGTTGGGGTTTTTTTCTGGTTTTGCCTGGGTTTTCTAAATTGTATATTCTCTTCTTTAGTGTTTTCCTTCTATCTGTGATTTCACAATCAGTCTTTTGTCACTTGTATTTGCATGGTCATTTTTGGTAGCAGTCTTCTTGTCTGGGCCTAGTAAGTGGTAAAGTGCTGGCATTTCCATCTAGAGCTACCTACTGAGGGTGTAAGCTAAATGGAGACTTAAACATAATTAGAAAACCATTGGGTTGTTGCCCTGTTAAATATACTTGTCTGTGAGCCAAGCAAAGTTTTTGTGTCATTTTCTGGGATAAGTATTCTTCTGGGTTCCTGTCTCAAACTGTTTATCAGAATTTTACCACTTGTCATGGGTGTGAATTTCCACAGTTGAAAGACAGCTATTTGGCATCTACAAAATAAATAAGGCACATAGTTAGAGCAGGAGACTCATTTTTGTTATAGATTCTTTTCTTTCTTGCTGTGTTTCATTCAGAGAGACAGGTGTCTTTAAGCTGAAGAACATCTTACAGAGACAGTGTTCACTTACATGGTCCCAGCTTGACTGAAGAAAAAGAGGAATTTTCAGGGCTGTCCTTCCTGAATTATTAAATCTGACTTTCAGGACTATCACTGAATCCTTCTGTGAAGGTACTGCTTTACATTTAAAATCTTCTTTCTGTCTGTGGTATTCAGATCAACCATTAACAAGTTAAGATGGCATTTTCCCTTTGACTTTATTCTATATAAATATATATCATAGTCAGCAGATTAAAATAATTTAAACAATTTCTTGCTTAATGTAACAGGAATAAAGAGGGAAAAGTTAACTGCTGCTGTTGAGGTCAATTTTTGATAAGAGTCATAAGTAAAATAGAGCCTGGAGCCCATTGTCAGTAGTGAGGCAGCAAGAAACCAGCATTGCCTTCTGCACTTGTGTGTTTCCAGGTGCCTTGACCATCCCCTTCTCCTTCAGAAATGGTGTGAGGCAAGTGGTGTGGAGCAAGTTTCTGAAGGAGTAGACAGTTCTGCATTCCGAGACTACCAGTCTGCATCTACCAAAAGATCTTGCACTCAAATAGCAGAGTCAGGTTTGTGTATAGAGATTTCTCATCAGTCTTTGTAGTTGGAACAAAGACTTCAAAGGCTGCCCTTGTTTGTATGGTCAGTGCAGAATTTAACTTTGTTACTGAGGATCTTCACCTTCCCCATCAACTGGAAGCTTTTCTCCTCCTTTGGACAGGATGCTGCTTTAAAAAGCCCCTGAAATGTGCTTGGCAATGTGAGATTTGGCAAGCACATGAGCTGCTCTGAGTAAATCAGATAATCTGAGGCAGATTCTCTAGATCAGCTGCATGACTGAACCCTGGGTTTATTACTGATTGAATGCAAACCTTTTTATTTGTGTCTACTAAAAAGCACGTAAAAGGTAATGGTAGTGTTGTTAAGGAATGGTTTTCCTGCCAAAAGTATCTGTATAATGCATGAGGTGACCATGGGAACCAATTTGGTGGCAATTATTCAAAGATGACCTTGCAGTGAAATGATTATTGGATGTGTATTAGGTATTTCTGAAGTTACTCTTGAAAAGCTTGTTTCTGGGAAAAGATATAACTAGAAATCCATTTGGAGAGGAGGGTCAGCATAGGTCCTACATAAAAAATACATTACTTGAGCCATTTATTTTTTATGTATATTTTACAAATCATGTTTTGAAAACAAATAGGAAATCTATATTTGGGTTCTCAATGTAGTGCAAATGTAAAATGGTTTGGTCTGTATTCCCAGGGGACTCGGTCTTTTGCCTGATTTCATTTTTCTTTAAAAATTAATTACAGGTCTGTATTCCCCCCAGAGAACTTATTAACTATGTCTTTCTCTCCAAAGAGTGCTTGGTTCTCGACATATGAAGTGCCTTAGGCTTAAAGCTACTAATTCCATTTCTGATTCATAAAAAAAATTTTTTTAAACTTACTTTTAATGTTACTGACATTCCTCATGAGTGCTAACTAATAGCACTATGTTAGGATCAGGACTGCTATGATTATCTTATAAAGGAAGCATGCATTGCACAAATCATTCTTCAGGGGTTGAATTTTACTTGAAAGATTATATACTAATGTGATTTTCAAGGATTTATGTCCAATTCATAGAAAAATTTTCAGATTTGCTATAAGCATTGAAACTGTAGGAGAAACTCCTATTACTTTGAACAATTTTCATGTAATATATTTTCTTACAAGTTGCCCTCAGGATGCTATCAAAATATGTGTCCTTGTGGCATTCAGCTGTAGACCTGTTATGGTACCGTTGCTGTTTTAACCCAGGAATGAATTATATAGGAAATTTTGGATAATAGCTGGTGTAAGATTGCATTAGAATTTGTTTTATTTTTCCAGTTATGGCCCAGCTGTGACAACTGTTGTGTATCTGTTAGAGTAATTAAGGAGGAACCATTATAAAGAATTTATTATGGCAGGTAGAGTTTGTTTGGATAATTGAGACATTTCAGTGTCAATAAAGAGGGGTAAGAATGATTGTGTTTCCAACCACAGATTACAGAAAATTGAAGTTTTGTATGGTTCTGGATGAATACTTCTGTGGATCTGCTTCTAAAAAGACAGAGATTATTTCATCTTTAAATGACTGTAATTAGGCTTGCCTTATTTTTTTGCTTTTCAGTCACTCCAGGTTGCATGTCTCAGTCACTGTCTCTCTGCAGCTCTTAGAGCAAGGATGATGTCACACCAATGCAAAGTGACTCAGTTTCTTTCACAGAGAGGCTTCAGATTTTGTGTGTGTGTTCATTTACAGCCATTGCAGCTCATGCTGGGGCTTTTCTTGCAAGCACATACAAACAATAAAGGTTTTTTTCAAAGTCAAGTTTTTCAGAAGATATTGTGTGAGTATCATGGCTCACAAATTAAAATAAAGAGGTTTGATTTGCACTGTAGAAGCAAATGAGAAGTTGGCAATATATTTAGCATCTTTTTTTTTCTTTTAGATTTTTGAAAACAAGTGGTCTTTTTTATTTTTCCTATGGTCCAGTGACTTGTGGGGCCATACCCATTTTTTTAGTTCAAAGTGGTGAAGAGCAGCAAATCCTTCTCTCCCAGGTAGCTTTAATGTATGCACTTTGAAATAATGGAGCAGAGAAGTCAGGTTCATTTCTTACTCTGGAAATTGAACTTTTTTTTTCAGTGCTAGAAGTGTCCCTTTGGAACAGGATTATGTTACACTGCTGGAACTAAGTTCCTTGAAAGTATGAGCTTACCTGCTTTCACCATCATTATAACTTCTGGAAGTTCATATTATCTGAGCTAGTGTTCAATGCTTCTTTGTGCTAATTGGAATGTCTGGGTTTAATTTATTTAACACAGTGTCTGTGTCTCCAGTAATCTTTTTTTCTGTAGACAGTCATTTCTCTCAAAGTGTCCTGCATGATTGTTTTGTTGTAAAGCACAAATGAAAAGTGGTTCTTACAAACAGTGCAGGAACCAATTTGATTGTCTAAAGGTCCTTCTTACTTAAAGCTTCTGTTTTCCTTTCAGACACCCCGAACATGTGAAAACTTTATCAAATTGTGCAAGAAGAACTATTATGATGGAACAATTTTTCACAGATCAATTCGTAATTTTGTGGTGAGTGTTGAACAAATCCTGTGTAATGCACAATGCTTGATGTCCTCTAAATATTTAGATTAATTCAGTTTTATTTCCTCCATGCATGAAAACTTGTAATACATGTGTATTAAATATACCAGCAGAACTGGGATTGTTCTGACTTACTGAATTTGTAGTTGCTGGTCTTACTAACATCAGTCTCTGACTGGGATTGTCACTTGGAGTATCACTGCTTTTAGTAGTGCTTTTGGTGGTATTACAGACAAATCCTTTGACACTCATTGCCTTAGCAAGGTGCTTGTTACCTTCCCCAGGCTGTGGTTGAGTTATTAAGGAACAGAAAGGGGGGATATGCAAATTTGGGTAAGTAGTTCTGTGGCCTGTTGAAATCCCATTCAGGTGAAGCTTTAGAAACCAAGTGAATTTCTTTTTCAGGTTGTGCTATACTCAGGTGCTGTCAGCTTATCCTTTCCTGAGTGTGCTTCAGGACTAGGTGCCCAGGCTTTCTCTGTGAAGGAGTGAAAGAGCACCTAGGGAATCAGAAAGTTGATTTTGGTAGTCAAAGATCTTTATTTACATAGCTGTGGTCCAGGCAGCTTAGGATGCTGTAGTTGTCCTGTAAGTTCCTTTCAGAAAAATTAACAAGCTGATCTTGAGGGCATAGCACACCTTGCAGGGGACATCACTGAATGTTATATTTCATCTTGTCATCCTAAAAAAAAGCTTTTTTTCTTTTCAGAGCACTGTATATCTCAGTTCATAGTTACATTCACAATTTAAATTGTGCTTGTTTGTTATTACTGTGAAATTGGTCATGTCTCAATCCCTGTATTGACAGTAGCATATAGAATAATATTTCTGTAGATCCTGCGTGTACATGCAGTTATTAATTTTGTTGCTGAAAGAATTGTCTCATGAATATTTTCCCTACTGTAGATAGTGAAGGGGGTACTGGAAATACAGATTCAAATACAAAAAAAATATTCTGTGTTCCCTCACTTCTTGTCTTCTCTTCATGGGGAGATTGGTAGCAAAGTGTAAAGACTTTTCAGTTCCAAAGGCTATGTATCATCAGTTAAAAAGCAAGTTACAGCTCAGCACATAAGAGAACAGGTGATCTGTTTAACCCATTTGAGACTGTTTATTTTCTCTATTTACCCACAAGAGACCTATTATTTCCACAAAACTGTCATTCTGCTCCTGGATAAGTAATGTAGGAGATGACAGCCAGCTGATAAAAGAAGCTCCAAATAAGCAATAATGGTTTCCTTGTTGCTAACTTGTCAACATGACACAACACAGAACGAAGAAAACTGAGCAGAATTGGCTTTTATGGTTTTTATTTAATGTCTTCCACACAGATATATTTGTAATGTATTGATTTAATTTTAATTTGACAGATCCAAGGAGGTGATCCGACTGGAACAGGAACAGGTGAGGCTGAGTTTGAATTAAGTAAACTGCTTTCATTTCCTGCATACCATTTTTACATTTACTTGTAGACACCTTGTAGATTAAAATTCCTTAGATGATATTTTTACTTTAAATGGGAGGTTTTACGACTGTATTTTTATGACCATTTTCATTATGCTTAGAATTTCATCTATTATATTCTCAGTCTAAAAGTTGGACACTCTTCTGTGTAGAAATCTTGCTAGGTCTTTGCTTCTTTTTCCTTTCAATAAATAAATAAAAATTATAGTTTATAATTTTTGCTGACCTTCCCAGACAAAGAACATAGAAAGAAACTCAGTAATGCAAGTTTGCTTTCAAATTCAGTGTCAATGAAATATTTGAGAACTGCCTCAGGATTGATGAATGGTCAGATACCTTCTCCTTCTCCCAGATAGTTGCCTTGTAAAGCCCAAGCTGCTCCTTTTCTAACTTTTAGGGATCACAGTTACTAAATTCTTCTGCCTGTCCTTTCTTCCTTAGTTGGAAATCTATGTGACAGTCATATCAGAAGTAGTCAGGAGAAATAACAGCTGAAGGGTCCTCAGAGCATTGCCCATCACAGTAGATATGTCATTTAATGTCTGTAGTTGCTGCTGTAAATTTGCTCATTTTCCACTTGCACCTTTTATCTACTCACTTTGTAGATGTCACCAGCCTCCACAGCTCCTTGCCTGGTCCTGTGGGGTTCTGTGCATTTTTGTTCTAGTTCTTACATGTGTCACTTGTATATACAAGCATTATATTTTTCTGTGTATACTCACAGATCATTCAAAAAAGGTGTCTTTGTAGTTGTTAAATATTTTACCTCAATTTTCTTTGTAAATAATAATGCTGTGAGTTGCCCAACAGTTTTTCTTCTTCTGCATGTGATAACTGACAGTTGCATACTCTATTATTTGGGACTAGATAAAGATTCTACATTTTGATGGTAGAAGCCCATTAGCAAGATTTGTTACCATATATGCTTGGACTGTCAAATGTGATTTGATTTTTTTATAAGGAAAGTTTCTGTTCAAATCCCAAAAGACATAATTAGGAACATCTTTTAAAATGAGAAATTAAAGAGGTGTCAGGAGATAGGAGAAGTTTAATGGGTTGACTCAGATACCTTTCACCCTTGAAGGGTAGAGTTCAGATTCTGCAGTGGAATGAAAATTAACTTGCTGGTATCATTTTTTTGTCTCCATTTGTACAAATGGTAGAAGTATTGTAAGACAGCACAATTAGCAGTTGTTAGAGGACTGGTAATGCAGCTGCATTGAAGGTCAAGACAGCTCAACTGGCAAAGCAAGAAGGAGTAAAATGCAAATAAGTCCATAGGAGAAAAAACCTCCTATGTATATTATTTGTTTTAAAAGGAGCCTAACAACCTCTAACCCTTTCCATCTTGTTTTCCTCCTTGTCTTTCTTAATTAAATATGAATATATTGTTGGCAAGATACCTGGTAAACATCTGTCAGAACTATTGAAGTTCTAATAAAATGGGCAGAGTACACTCAGGTAGGAGTGTTGCAGATTTTAGTCACCATTTGCAATTGTTGTAGAGTCCAAATGGTGCCATTATCTTCTTTGCAACCAAATGGGTTTTATTTTTTGAAGATGGCTGAATTTTAGATATCCTTACATAATCACTTATCAGTTATGAGAATGTCACAAGAAAATGTTGTAAATGGAAAGCCTGGTGGGCTACTAGATTGCTCTTGAGCTGTCATGCCTGTCCTGTGAGTGTAATACTTATATAAATGAAGCCACTTAGACAGCTCACAGATTGCAAGTAGTCTGTCAGGATTTGTTCCTGACTAGCTGATAAATCCTGGACACTTGAATGTGACACAGAAATTTCACTTGTGTATCTTGAGCCATGTGCTGTAAGAAGATGGCCAGACCTAAGGTGTCTGTCTGGTTTTCTGTTCTCTCCTCAGCAGCGTGGCCAGCAGAAAGAACACCTTGGCAGCAGTGGCAGAACATGTAGGGATGCTCTCCTAGTCTCCTGTGGTCCATTGCATTGCTAATGAGATCACAAGCATCCATCTTAGGAAAGCTTGGAGTAAAGCACTGGGACACAGCACTTCATATTGTTTTTACCTGGCTAGTGTATGTTATATGAAGTGTAAATTCCCTTTTTCATTTCTTCTGGCAACTGGAATGAGTTTCAGTTGTTTCTTTCACTCATTGCTTCTTAGGAAAAAAAATAAAATTAAAGTGCATCTTTGGAAGCTAAAAAGTCTGTAAGATGGAATGGTCTTTAGAGCTTTACTAAGGTGGTAAATAACTTGATTTTTGTAGAGAAGTAAATGAGAGTAGGACATGGCTTTCTTCCCAGATATTTCAGCTGGCAATAGGGAAGACTATTTGGAAGCTACCTTTTAAACATCAATAAACTGCCAGAATTATTTCAGCTAGAGCATTTTTTTAAGGAATACTTCAGAAAAGAAGATTCTTTGTTTCCTCCTGCTGCTTTAACTGAAATTTTCTGGATAAGAGATTTGGGATTGCTTGTTTCTTTATTTAAAAACAACCAACAAAGCCAAACTACAAAACCAAACAAAACAAACAGCTTTTCTAAACTGATTTGTGGAAAGTGCATTAAGCTTGTATATATTTTTGTTTTGTTGTATATACTTAATTATTCCTGTTGATCAGCTCGAGAACTGGAACGGACTTGTTCGAAAATTCTTCCCACCATTTGGTTTCTGCCATCTGACATTCATCCCATCTACAGCAACAGGTGTCAGGTTTATGGTTGCAACACCCAAATGCTTAGCTGATCACCCCCTCCATTGCTGGCTAAGCCCAGGACTGTTTGGCTTCTGGATGGATTTGATCACATTCAGTACCAGATGACATAAGGTGACGTGTCATACGTACAGAGACTGCAGCTGTGCTCTCAGCTCACCTAGCTCAGTGCTTGTGTTTTGGAAGCATTTCAGATGTAAATGCCAAGCTGGCTGTCACTGGCTGTCCACTTCCACAGCTCCTCCAGCTGAACAGTCCTATCTGTAAGCAGCACTGATGCTTGTTTCTCTTTTTATTTGTTATGCAGCACCCCAGTGTGTCCTTTCTGAGTCTCTTGTTAGGCTGTCATGAAAGTGACCGTGACCCAGCAGACATGTGAAGGACCACTGATTTCTGGTATTCAGCAGTTTAACCTTGAGATGGAGGAGAGTGGAAATTAGCATTATAGCATCTGGAAGCTGAGATGCCACACTGGGAAAAGAGTGGGGAATAGAGTTCTACCTTAGCTGGCTGACCTGCGTTGCCAAAGCAATTTAAAAAGTTCTGTAAGGTTGACACTGATTTAGAGGACCAAACTAATTTTCTGCAGCCTTCAATTTAATGTTTCCTAAGACCACTGAGAGAAATTTTATTGTGCTGCAGCAGCTTATTTCTTCTCTAACAAAATAACCACCCATAGAGGCAGTATTCAGAGCAATAAGCTGAGTCATGGTCATTCTTTGTAATGATTAATTATTTGAAATTGGATTTTAAATTTGTGAGGTATCTCTTTTCCTGCTGTTCATAACAACTAAATGGTTGAACATTGTGAGTAATTCTGTCTAACTCATGCTAGTGCAAGTGGAGCAGCTGCTCTGTATTTTCAGTATTCCAAATAATAGCAGAAAATTTGCATGTAGGAAAAATAGGTTTAATATCCAAACCTTTTTATGAACAGGGACACAAAGCATTACATTCTCAAAGCAGCACAGGCATTTTTCAGCTATTGCTGCTTGCAACCTGTTGGAAGGTCTCAGGAATTGTAGGTGCCTTTCTTCATTTATAAATCCAGGAAGGCAAAAAGGAGGCATAGAATAGCTGTAAAAGTCCAAGGTAAAATACCACCAGGTAGATGGGAATTGCAGTTTGGTTGGTAATGAGCAGAGCTCCTCTGAACTGTCAGTAAAAAAGGACTGTGGACAGACTTGGTCAGTTCTGCAATGAGATTTCCTAAGTTCCTAAAATGCAATCCAATTATAGAGCACTTTTTCTTGCATGATTGAAGCCCCTCTGAAAATCCAGCCTCTGGTATGTGGGGTTAAAAATACCATGTCCTCTTATCTGAGAGCTCTTACTGGCTGAGCTAAGGCTTCCATATTTGCAAAATTATTCAAGAATCTCATTTGGAAAGCTCTGTAAAGTGTCAGCTGCTATTATGTACCTCGTTGTTCTAAATGACAAGAAGAAAATTACAGAAAGTAAGCCATCATTTTTGTGAATCAGAGCCCTCCCACTCCCTTACCACTGCTTAGCAATTTTTTATGCCAGAAAAAGGAAGGATTTATTTAAAATCACAACTGTCATGAATGATGATTCCCAGCCCACACCTAGCTTTTGGAATGCTACATTTCTGAAGCTTTAGGTGCATCTCTCAGCTCTTTGCAAGAAAGTTGTACAACTTCTGTAATTTTACCAAAAAAATTACTTTCCAGGAAAAAAAGTCTTTAGAAGAAACAAAGACTACTGAAGAGTAAGCTTGCTTAGTTCAAAAGACAATCTGAAAACGTGCCTTTTTTCTCTGTATTTACTAATGTGTGATTACTTCAGATGTCATTGTAGATCTGTGCACCTCTTCACTATCAGTACAAGATGCAGATACAAGACTGAATAACCATGCTTCAGTTACAAGCTAACTGTATCTTGCCACTGTGGATAGCCATGGAAATTATGAATACAGGCTGATTTTTTTCTATGAGCTAGGTGGTCTGTTTGTTTTCATCTCTGTGTGACAATTAGGTAAACACCTCTTTAAGAGAAATTTTCTCTCTTATTAAAAATGCAAGGAAGAGGCTTCCAGCTGCCTTCAGCTTTGAATCTTGGGTATCTGGGTAGGTACGTGATTTTTATTTTACAGAATTGCACCCGACCTCCTTCCAGCTCCTGAAGACTCTGATGTTACAGAGGATAGGTGCTGCTGTTAGAAGGTGGCCAGTTATTTTCACGGCCAATCCAAGTCTATTTCCAGCTTTGTGCAAACAGGAGACCCACATGAGCAGGGTTATAGGTGCTGTGCCCTTTTGCACTCCCAGTACCAGTCCTGCCAGTGGCAGCACCCACATAGGGCCACATCTGCTGCCCCTGCCTCTGATTTTTAGTGTAGATGCCCCCCAATTGTTTTTTTTCCAGCCCTTCTTTTAATTGGATCTCACAAATACTTGCAAGCCCAGTAGGCACACAGCTCCACTGTGACCAAAGATTATCTTATCAGGGAGGAAGCTGAGAGGAAGGTGAAGTGACAGGCAGGGCTGCCCACTGTGACACCCCAGAGGCAGTTCTTGTTTCCCATGGGCTTTGCCTGTAGGCTGGTGTGTCAGCTTTGGGGTGAGGTTTTTGCATCATTGTGACTCCATATATAGTCAGTGGTGATCTGTGTGTGCTCAGAGGAAGATTTAGGGAATTTAAGGAGGAGCCTCCTCTCTTCATGGCATATACTGGGAGTGCAGGAAGAGAAGGCTAGAGCTGGGCAGTGTGATTGTCCCATCTGCATCCATTGTGCTTTCAGAAAATGAGGAAGATGGCACAGCCACACTGCCCAGCTGTTTGGGCAATAAGCACAGTAAAATCTGCTAATACTTCCCAACACCCCATAATTATCACAGTAGGTTTGGAGCCCGGTCACAGGTCCATGAGTTTTGCAAGTATGAGCTATGCTATAGAGAGTAAAACTTAAGGATCTAAAATTCCTGTTCCAGAACCCCCTGGCTGAGCATTAGACACTGTGCTACCATGGCAGTAGACTAATGATGAATCTGCTGAATCCTCAGAGAGAAAGTGATTCTGGGTTTCAGTAATTAAAATAAATGTATATATTTAACCTGTCATCTTTTGGCTTGTGCTGTCTGGTTCTGCTTCAAGCAGATACTTGCAGACTGGAACAATTTCAGAGGTCAGCAGGATTTTGACAAGCAGAACACATTTGGGTTTGGGTTGTTTTTTTTTTTTAATGTATTCTTAAATTATTTTTTTTCTTTAAAAAAAAAAAAACCAAAAAAACAGCAAACCCCAAACTGTTCCTGTGCTGCTGTCTTGTTGCCAGGGGTGTCTCCATTGCCCCTTGCCAGTCTGTACTGCCAGGCCCCTGCAGACACTTCAGCTATGTCCTTTATAGGATGTCTGGCCTTTTAGGCAAATACTGCACAGGCCATTCTCTCTGTTCATGCTTGCAACTCCCAGGCAGACAGAATTAGCCTTGGAAACAGCTGTATGGCAGACAGAAAGGGAGGCAGGGACTGGATCTCATGCTGTAACTATCTACTAAAATGTTAGCACTTATTTCCAGAGAACTGGAATGAACCAAAGTTAGCCTTCATGCATATGAGATTAATTCTGACCTGCAGCATATGATCTGCAATGAAATCAGACAAAAATAAATATTCCAAAACCTAAAGACCATGGCTCATTTGCTCCTGTCTGCAAGCTCTTGTGTCTGTTCCTTGTTGTACCAGAAACAGAGTCTGTCATTCGCAGTTTTTCCTCGTTGCTTTTTATTTTTAACTTATTTTTTCTGACCAGCAGTCTTCAGGGTTGATTCCTCCCTCTTTCAGCAGCTGTAATTCCAGCATCCACTGAAAGCATCTGAAGGGTGTAATGGACTCAAGGGTTTAGTCACTTGCTACTGTCTACCAGCTCAGTTCTTCTTTGCATGTTACCTGAAACTTTCTGGGTGACAAACACTTCTCTGGGTTAAGACTCATTGTGCATCTGCCTCACAAATAATTGGGAGTTCCTCCAAAAGGTCCTTTAAAGCAAAATTATGTATTTCTCTAAGGGAAGTCCAAGTAAAGTTTGTTACTCTGGCCATGACCACGAAGCAGGGAACCCATCCTTGAAGCTGCCCCACTAGGCCAGGTGGAAGTGGAAAAGTTAAAATTGTGAAAGGGGAAGAGGGAAAGAGAAATACTGTGCAGAGCAGAATGCTGTTGATGGGCAGTGGCTCTGCAGGCTTTGCAGGTGTGTTTCTGGGTTTAGGCAGCAGCTGTTTCATGGAGATTTACTATATTCTGAGTTTAACTTGTTTATTTACTAGCATAGGAGAACTTTGTTTTTCTGAACAAGTCAGGTAACTAAGGCACTGCACAAGCAAATAGGAAGGTGCAGGGAGATTCATTAAAAAAAATACTGTCTTCTGGTGAGGTATTTCCTGATAGGTTGAACACACTTTGTTTGGCTAGAATATCTGGGGTTTGGATCCATCTTCAAGACAGTAGAGCTGGCTGAAGCTCTACCAAATCCCTTACATCTGCTTCTGGAAGAGATTGACATGTGGGATCAAGCTGATGTAATTTAGCTGATCTTAAAGTATTCAATAGAAAAAGACTGCTGAAGTAATCACTCCCTGCTCCTAACTCCTGATTATAGAAAATCCCTACAGGGTTTGTCCCCTTTTGCTGGTTCTTGTCAAACTGCAGAGCAGGCAACATCCAGCTCTATTAATAGGTCTTTTGAACATGATTAATTGGGGTTTTAAGTGGGTCAGTTTCTTCCAAAATTTATTCCTTACATAGTTCCACTTGCACTTGCAGCCATCCTCCCTATTTTATTTTCATGGTATCACCTGGAACTCTTTTCTCAGTTGAGGCACTCTTGTGATTTGATGCACAAGGTTTTCAGTAGGAGCCTGGTTTATTCCTTAGTTTTATTTTCTGCTTGCTTATGCAGCCATATCATTAAGTTGCTTTTCTGTATTACCTGTGCAAGTGGCTGTTGAGCACTAAAGATCTTTTACTGACCTCCTTGCTTTGCCAGTGATACATTTACTCTAAGGGATTCTTGAGACAGTTCTGCCAATGGACCAGTCCTGCTGCCAGTTTGGGCAGTCTGGTTTGGTTTGTTTTTAATACTATCCTAAGGTGAAGTATTTTTTCATGGTTTGTCAAACAAGATTATGGATTTGACTGTAGAACTATGACTCATCTCAGCCTTCGTTTTTTTTCTTATGAAGAATGATCCTGGAGGAAAGTGCAAATGAAAATGTCAGATCTGACATAAATAATGTAAAAATGACAGCCAGGAGGAGAGGTCTCCCAGACCTGCTTCTATTCACAGCTATAGAAAAAAAAATAATTTTTGGAGGGCTGGGTCTGCAGCTTCAGTTTTATCATCCTTTTGACTTCATTGCATTTAAGTATTTACGTCATCCAGATATCAAATCTAAATATCTAATTCTTGCTTTTTATTTTGGAGAAATACATATCATTATTCTCCTTCATTTTTCTCCCAGGAATTAAGCTTACAGCTTCTGTTCTTAGTTGCTTCTATGAATGTATTTCATCTCCATATTTTATTTCTGGAAGCAATGGTATATCCAGAATGCCACTAAACTAGTAATTCCTAGCTCTGTGTTTTGTCAGGATGCCACTTTTAAAGACTTGACGTCTCAGAAAAGAAACATTATGTTGGACTTGATGTAAAAAAAATAAATCCTTGACAGTTCTTTAGCACACAATATATAATGCTGTTGATAAACAGTCTGGTCAATTGCAGTTGGTAGTGTGAGGGCACAAAATTTTGTTGCCTATTACAGACATCTGATTTCAAGGGCATGCTAAAATGCTAGCCTAGTGATAGGGATGAGGTAAGAATATATTATACATGCAGCAATCAGAAGTGCCAGAAACCTTGAATTTCATGTCAGTGCCTGTTAAAAAATGTAATGGGAAACTAATAAAAACAAACATTCTTTTTTCTTTTTTTTTTTTTAAGGAGGAGAATCTTACTGGGGAAAACCTTTCAAAGATGAATTTAAGCCAAATTTGTCCCACACAGGACGTGGTGTTCTTAGTATGGCCAATTCTGGACCCAACACAAACAAATCACAGTTGTAAGTAGTCACTTGCATTTTGTGTTTTATCATTTCCCTCTAGACATTGTGTCTTGGTCTGTTAAGAAAACAAATGACATTTTACAAGCTACTCCTTAAAGTTCAGTCAAGTGAAATATTTTGTTGGGTGCTGCATATTGAAATCAGGGTAGCTACAGCTGCTGTTGCCCAGTCTATGAACAAAGTAAAGCATAACAAGTAGGTTTATTATACCATCATTAATTTGTCTTTTCTGTTTTTTAGAATTGAAGTTTTGGTTCATTTTTTATCGAGTCCCCCTCTGTTATCCCTGTAACATCATTATACTTCTCCACCCTGTTTAAATTTAGCCCTGTATTGAGCTTTTAGAAAGGGCTTAAGGAAGTGAAACATATTCTTTATGAAAATATTGCTTCTTTTTACTCACCTGTGTTTAAATAAATTACAGCAGTTCTGCTCTGTTGAAATGTGTAGAACCCAGACATGGCAGAATGCAGAACCTGGGGTTGAGAAGGACTTATGAGTGAAGAAGCAGGAAGAACAGCAAATGAAATTTAAAGATACTGAAGTTGTAATAACCTTCTTTATGTGTAACAGGTGTTTGCCTGCAGTCTTTCAAAAATGTTCTATGTCACTTTGAGCCAACTATTTATTGGTTCAATGGAAAAAAGTTGGGCTTTTATTGGAAGCCCCAGGATCAAGATGGAGAATGTCTGTGTGTCTACTGTGCTGTGTGTTGGGACAGGAGAGGGAGGGAAAGGGTTCTTGGTGTTGGTCTCCATGATGCTAAGTATTATTATAGCTTGTAAACTATGCACTGGTGTGGTTAGCTTTAATTAAACACAAGTGCTTGTCTCAGGGCCTTTCAATAGGCTTACTTACATACTTCAGGCTAAGCTTATTTTGGATTGAATGTTATTGCCAATACTCAGGTGCTAAATTAGGGTAGAGCAGAGCTTTTTCTGGTGGTGTTTTTGTGTGGGGCTTGTTTGTTTTTTTCGTTTTTTGTGGGTTTGTTGTTTTGTTTTTTTTTTTGGTTTGTTTTGTTTGTGGGGTTTTTTAAAGAAGCAGAAGGTAGAGACAGTTCATGAGTGATGTACCATATTGAGTCTCATCATCTGCTGCTGTAAATGTGATCATATGTGTCCTTAAAATTTTCAAATTAAATATGAAATTCCTTTATATGTGAGGTCCTTGAGAGACTCCAGCTGCCCATATTTATAAAGCTTCCTGAGCAGCGTTCAGACACTTTTGGCAACTGTTGTGACCTTGGCAACTGGGTGAATAGACACTGCAGTACAGAGTAAGCTGGGTCCCCTGTGTAAGGTGATGCTCAAATAATGCTCAGGACTTCTCTCCTTCACAATCATCCTGAGCTATGTTAATTCCATTGTCACTAATTTTATTTTGCCTGCAATGATAGCTGAGAAGCTGTCTCTGTTTATTGCCTACTGCTCTGACATTTTTTTTATTACAGTGCTACATAACTGACCACCCTAATTTTAAGCATTGGATATCTGGGAATAAAGTGGTGCAAAGAACCCCTGCATGAGGCTGTGTTGTAGTGTTTGCCTGTGTAGGAGTTTGCATTCTGTACAGCATCTCAGAGCTTTCCTAGGGCAAGTGTCTGACAGATTGTAGCCCCTTCTATTTGCAATCATATAACTTCCTGAGGCAGTTGCTTATATGGAAAAGTCTTTTTGGAATGCATATATATTTTTAGCTGTCTCTAATGTAGTGTAACAGATGGAGACAGGGAAGAGAGCCAGCACAGCATATCCAGCCAAGATGGGCCATCATGGTGTGTAGAGCACAGTGTGGAAACCTCTGCCTCATATGCTTGTAGTCTAAGTCTTCCAAAGCAGCATTAAGCTATAGAGAAAAGTTATAGCAGTAATGGTTGCTTTGGATTTGGTATTTTAGTTCTCATATTTAAGTTAAAAGATACGATTCCCAAAATTAAAAGTCCAATTAATTCAAAATGAAAAATCCAAGTTTCGCAGTTTTTTATTACATTTGACACTTTGAAGTATTCTTCTGCCATGTTTGTATCCAGAGCACAAATTTGTTCTGTCCAGAGGAGAAATGGATTGTTGACAGGCCAGCTTAATCAAAGAGAAAAGCAAAAAGTGTCTGAAAAGATACATGTTTACACTGGCAGAGGGGTTTTGTGTTATATTAACATCTGTGCACAAGAAGTGTACTTCTTCATCAGGATGCACATCTTCCTGTCCTGTAGGAGCTTCCCAGAGCTTGCCTGGCCAAGGAGGGAGAAGCTTAGATTAATTTTGGACTTTGTGCAAGTCACCATACTTGGAGTAATGTTTAGGGATATTAGTAAGGTATAAAAACAAGAAGTCAAAGCTCCAGAAATCCAAGATGAAGCCCACAAAACAGGGGAGTTAACAGGGGAGTTTGGCCAGCAGGACTCCCAGAGAGGGAGAGAGGCTTGTCTTCTGTCAGAGAAGACACTTTCTGTTTTTAAGCATTACTGACTGTTGTTGAGCATCAAGGAGTGAAATGCTAATTCTTAACATCTTCATTCCTTCCAGCTTCATCACATTCCGCTCTTGTGCATATCTGGACAAGAAGCATACAGTTTTTGGAAGGTAAGTGAAGGATATTGTGAGCAACAGTATAGCAGATGTGCTCTCCTTTGTCTCTGAAGCCTGGAGAAGAGAGTCTTGTGACACTCACTCTTGAAGCTGAGCAAAATTGTAGCTCACAGTCCAGTTCTCGTGGTCAGGAGTAGGTCAGCATCACATCAGTGCCAGCCAACAGCCTCTGCCTTTTTTCTCATTCTATCTCTGCTTTGCTTCCTCTCAGTGGGTGGCCCTCCATGGAGTCCTGAGCAAAGTAATCATCACCCTGTAACCAACCATGGTAATATTTGTGCATGCTAATTGCTGGGACACTAGAGATTACTTCTTTACAACACTGCTTTCATCCTCTTACAAGCTGTCAACCAGGAAATGAGTTGTGACAAGCTGCTCTTCATCATGGTGTAGAATATAGAGCTTATACATCAGTTAACTCTCTTGGCCCCTTTTACTCCTTTTTTATTCAGTTCTTCTTTTCTTTTATTCCTGACAATTATAATTGGTATAAAATCTGCATGTGTGTGTGCAAAAATGTATGTTAAAGTGTATATGTATAAAGATTATTGCCAATGCCAAGACAGAAAGTACACTTTATTCTTTATAAAGAAGTCTGTTCCAAAAGTCAAGCCCTCACATGATAAGCATCAAGGTATTTGTTACAGAATGTATTACAAAGTCTTTATATTATAGTTTGTTCTTTGCTTCCTCTGCTGCTGGTACATGATATTTACCAAGTCATGCATAACTGTTCTAAAAAATGCCTCAGTGCAAATGACATGGAGGGGAATTTTACTAGCCTGAGGATTTTAAAATGTTTTTTAAATTAAGATTTGTTTTTATCCTTTTCATCATTTTATGCATTTGAAAGGCAGCAATTGAAAATAAATGTGTGTACTTTTTACTTGATGGGATGTCATACAAGAGTGCTGTACAGTGAAAAGGATATATTTAATCCATGTTCTCTGGCTTTGAGTTCTTGAGACAGAAGCTGACTTTGTTTTAAACAAATATTTTAGTCCTGTTAGTTCTGATAGTGACTCTGCAGTAGTTAGATCCTTTGAAATATATTTCTTGTTCCTTTCTTGGGTCTTTCCTAGAAAAAATTCAAGTTCCCTTGTCATTTGGCAAAAGCAAATATGTAAAGCAAATTCTAATACTGAAAGCTGACAGCGAGTATATTCCTGGAGGAATTAGATTACCCTTATCTTAAGACTATTTCAATTAAGCTACAATCTGAGTTCTCCTTACAAAAATCCCATACAGTAATGCTGTTAACCTGAGCTTGCCACCTCATCAAATAGTATTTGGGTTAGGACAACTCAGCTGAAAACGTGACAGTTCTTCAGTCCTGGGTACAACCTGGCTTCAGGAAGCATCCTATGTAATCCTCCAGTGGCTTTGCTGTGTTTCTCCAGTGTGCTCCAGTTTAACCATAATTCACCAGGAAAGAATGTGTAGAGTGGCTGAGCTTCCTGCCCTGCAGGGAGTGTGCTCCCTGAAGCTTTCCCACCATGCAAAACATCTCAGGTACCTTACAATCAAAAAAGTTCAAATGATATTTCTGTATATCACCCTTATTCACTGTACATCATCCTTTAGAGAGGAATTACTGAGTCCAAGTTGATCCAGCTAAGTGTATATAGCAGAGATTTATGCATTTCTAGCAAATTAAGTCTTAATTTTTGAATTGTCCTTGCTACTACAGAAATCTGAACTTGGTTGACAGAATAAAGAAGTGCTGCTGCTTTCTGAGCATTGCAGATATTCTTAGCTGAAAAAGAAAGGGAAAACATTTATTTAAAATGTTGGTTTAGAATCATGTTTCACTCAGTGCATGAAAACTGAATGACATTTTCATCAGAATAGAGTAGATTAATTTTACTCTGGACTCTCATGCATGTAAATGAAGATTAATTCAAAGAATGTTGAAAATGAAGCTGAGATAGATGCATTCTAGTCACTCTATATTAATCTACAAATGGAATATTTGAATAATTGAACTTACATACAAATTAACTTAAAAGTCTGCTGTGAGTGGCTCTTAAGATCTGTATCTTGTCATCAAAATCCTTCATCTGTTTTTACCCGCATTTGTTTTTAAAAGCCATAAAAGCCAAAAGATTCCAGAGATTTTACCTCTAGTGTAACTCAGGCTTCAGTTTGCTATTTTAGATCCTGGGTGTTTCCAGGATTTGGTGACTGTATCTGATCTTAGGCTGCATAGTACAATAAATACCTGGGAAAGCATATCTAGGAATAATATCTAGGTTTAAGACTAGAATCAACCCATGAAATCAGAATTCTTTGTTTCCCTTAATGTTAAATTGGGTTGTCTTAACTGCATACTTACTGTCCTATTGTGACTTTGATATAGATTGGAGGATTACTTATTTCAGTTAATATAAAAACTTAAATGCCCTCAGCTTTTTCTGTGCACCTCTGGTTCATGTTAGTTAGTGCCACACAGGTATCTTTGAGAGCAGGATTTTATTTGACCTGTTTGTAATTTATATAGAAGTTTTCCCCAAGCTTTCCATACTTCTGAGAAGAACAGAAAAAGAGCAAAAAGGCAACCATTCCCCACCTCTTGGTTTTTTGGGTTCTGTGGGATGGAACATTGAAAAGTTCTGTCTGTAGAGACCTGCATCTTATTCATGTCCCCACTGGTTTGAAACACAATTTCTGCACAGTACCAGCCTTTGAGAGGTGTCTGTGGAAAAGTGGCAGTGTGGCAATAACGAGGGTGGACATTACTGAAAATAAAGGAAATTGGCATGAATGGGGAGCAAAAACACAGGTGAGAGTGAGAGAAGCATGTCTTCCCTTGGAGGTGTGCTGCAGGCTGCATGGATTTCCTCCTCCAGCAGAGCTGCCTAGATTACTAGAAATGTTAATTACTAATTTAATTACCATTTCTCTTGACTCAAAGAATGCTGTAATTAACCTGAAAACTAACTGGTGGCTTTTGCTGGCTTTTAGCTAACTGGTAAGGGGTTTAACTTACAAACTCAAATAATGTAAACCAACTGATGTGCATTTGGTATGCACAGAGTGGATTTAGAAGCATTTGCAGGTGGCTGCTGCATGGGGAAGGGGAAGTCTGCTGCTGTTGTAGGCTGTGTAGGGAGTAGGCTGTGTGTGGTTGTAGGTTGTGTATCCATGCCACAACTGAGAGTTCAGCTGTTGCCTGATCAGCATCAGCTACAGGGGTGTTACACCTAGAACACCAGTATAAGATCATGTTCCTGTCTGGCAGGCTTTATGAAATCTAATTGCTTTTGTGGGAGTTTTTTTTCCTTGGATAAATATAAGTTAAGGTTATAAGTTAACCTTATATATATAAGGTTAAGTATTCCTTCACCTGTTTAATGCTTTCTTCTGCAATTCTGTAGAATGGGGCAATGAAAGTAACTCTTCTCTGGAGTAATCAGCTATATCAGCCAACTGCTGGGCATTATTTAGTTACCCAGATGTGGTTAAGTAACATACAGTGTCCTTTTGTAACATTCTCTGAGTAATTTGAACCAGTGAACCCCAGTGGCTTCTAAACTGGGAACTCTGGTTGCACTCCTGCTTTAATACACATGAAGAACAGAGAAACTGCCTGAGAGCAGAGGAGATGATTCTGTTGCTGAATCTATGCAGGGAGCCTGACCTAATTCTGAACTGCAAAGTCTGCTCCCCAGGCACCAGGATAGGAGTGAAGAGCAAGGTAGGGAAATAACCCTGGCCTCCTTGTGGAAGCCATGGCCATGGTTTAATGTAGCACACGAGGAGGGGCTGTCAGAGCTGCATGAGGGCTGCTGTCTGTTCCAAAACAGTTGCATGATCTATGAAGAGGAACCTGTGCCAAAGAAGAGAAGTCCTTACATGCCAGGTTCATCTGTTGAGTCTAGTTTCTAAAGGCTTTTTCCAATTTGTTTGATTTTTTTTTCAGTGCCCATCATTACTGCGTCTCGCCTGTGAGATTAAGCCCTTATGAGAGACCGAGATGCTTCAACTGCATTCTTGTTGCAAATTCAGATTGCTCACTCCATTTCAGATTGGGTGTATACATAGAAAACATTTTGCCCTGGCTCTACTTGTTTGTGCATGTATATATTGTTCTCTCCCTGTGTATGTGTGTGTGTGTATAAATATATGTACTCCTCTTTATAAAAATATCCTTGAGGGCAGAGTGTGTTTACAAAATAATGTTTCTTTCTGGTTTCTGTTGCTAGTTTAAAACATTTTTTTGAGAAAGTCCAGACATTGTTCTTGTATAGTCTTCTGACCAGGAAACCCTATCATCTTGGACCACTGCCATCCACAGCATTGCATAAGGCTTAATTCCTATAATTCTTCTAAACAAAGATATGAAGTCCACGTGTGAATATCTGCATGTCTGCAGTTTTCTTTGAGAACAGCACTAACTAATACAGCAGTGAGACTTTTGTTGGCATATTGCAAATGGATAAGAGCTTGCTCCAGGTATTTCACTTACACTTCATGCAAAGCCAGTGGCAGTGTTTATGAAGCAAGGTTGCTGGTTTTGCCTAAAGGAGCCTTAAGAGGAAGTGAGATTTTAAATAACATCTCTAAATTTGAAATGCAAAGATTTCCAGTGCTAACTTAGCTCAATTTTCCAGAAAGCAGAATTGCACAAGTAAGGGTACATTTTTCTTTTTGTTTCTACACTAACAGAAAAACCCTAAATGTACCTACTTGTCGTCCATGCCTATATGTAATGCAACATTTATCAAGCTCCTCTAAAAATACAACAAGCTGTCTCAGGGATGCTGAGCTAAATATATAGTTGAGATCATTGCTCTGCTCAACATCTACTGGAAGCACACAGCAAACCCTCCATTTCACTGGTTCTTCTAAAGCAAATGCTGTCTTGAAGGTATCATTCTTTTCACTGTAGGATGTCATCTGAACATCTGCTTAAACCTCACTTAATCGACTTAGGACAAAGCATTCATGGCACTTTCTAAAAGGAATAGAGCCAGAAAGAATGGAAAAGGCTAAACTTATTTCTGTCTTTCTCCCTTCCCTTCTCTGCTGCCCTCCCAGCATCATGCTGAGTGAGGAAGGCTGATGTGTTGTGACCTGCCACCATCCATGTAACACACCACATGAAAGGGTGTAAAGGGATATTAGTCTGGACTTCTGGAGTTTGCATTTTGTTTTAATGAATCTGACACACAGGATTCCTTATGCTGAGAATCAAGATTTATTCATAGAACAAGTTTTAGTTCTTTTTGTTCAAAGTTAGTGGATATTAGAATAATATTAAGTAGTGTCTCTCTTTAGAGGTTTGTTTAAATGGTTTAATGTAGTGGTCTGATGGTCTCTTCTTATGTATTGGCTTTTTCTCATGGCAAGCTTTCTGTTCCTGTTTCTTCTTACACCTGGAATATGTGTTGTGGGACAGACAGAGTCCCCAAATCTGCTCTGTCATGTTGGTTTCCTCATCCTGTGAGAAGCAATTGTGTAACAGATGCCAGTGGATGGGCTTAGACACATATCTTGTCAAACTGATTCTGGTGCTGCAATGCAACATCATGAGACTTGACAATAACACATGCAGTGTTTCAAGAGCCTGCATCTATGTCATCCCTCTACTTAGACTAATCAGAGGAAAGTTTGCAAAATCCTTCATTGTTTAAGTTGAAATATTCCATTCTTTTTTGTGTCAAGCCATGAGTGCCCTGATTAATGTGCACTTCAGTTTTTACTGGATAGATGATATTTGCAATCAGTTCTTGTCCTTTTTGGATTTTAATTTTACTGATAAATTTTTTTACTCAGCCTGAGCCTGATACTTGGCAAGGTTTCCAAGTGGTCCTTAAACAAATATGACTAGTAAGTTATTTCCAGTTCCTTTGGTTAGAGCTCTCTGCTCTGAGATGGTAGTTTGTATCCAAATTAATTTATTTTTTTAGTTGGTGTTATGGCACTGTCTAAAGATGTAAAAGTATATTGAGAGCTCACTGTACTGCCACTGTAATACACAGATATTCTCTGTGCAAAATGTTAGAGAATACAGGGATGTAAAAGAAAGCCAGTTTCCATTTTAGGGACAGGAAGCTAAGAAGAAAAGAGTGACATGCTCCGCAGGCATAACAACTTTATCTTTTTCCCCCTTATATAATTGTGTTGTGAGACACTATTTAGGTCATTTACTGATGACCTGTGAATGCCATGTCTGTCCCAGCCTTTTAAAATGTAGCAAAGAAGGATTCCCAATTAGCATAGCAAATCCTAAGATCCCTTAGGGCTAATGTTGTGGGAGGTCTGGCTGTGGGCTAAGGGCTTACCCAGTTGAGATTGCCAGTGCATGGCTGATCTGGCTATTCCAAATCATCAGAACCTAATTAAATGAAAACATATGAACAGATAATGAATGGAGCTGTTGGCTAGAAAAATCCTCCAATATTAAATCAGAAGTTTCCTTTAGGGACAATTAAAATACAGTGACTGTATCTTAGGCTGTGTGTTAATCATCAGTATTATAAGTGAGTCTGATACTGGCCTGAAGGAGGATTTTAAATTTGAGGGTTTGTTATCAATGTTCCAAAGTTCGTGCAGGGTCTCGAAGCCCTGTGCTGCATCCCCCAGTGTGCTACTTCCAGTTATAAATAACTGAGGCTGTTCTAGCCTGCATACAGGTTTTCAAATTACTCTTAAAAGTAACACCCTGATTGCAGAATATCGACATGCCCTTGGGTAACAAAGGGGAAAAGTTTGGAGCAGCACAGCAGAAAAAAAATGTCAGCAGGGAAGGACCCTCTCGAGGCAGGCACTGAGCAGCACCCTCTTGGACTTGCATTGTTTTATTGTCTGTGATGAGCTCTGTCTCTTAGGGCATGTTTAGAGCCTGTCCCTGCCCGTGGGGTGGCAGTGAGGGGCAGCAGAGCTCTGCACTAAGCCCAAGGGGTGTTGGATGATAAGGACCCACTTCCCTCTGAAACCAGTGGTCAGCCTGTTTCATTTGGTTAGCATGGCTCTTGGAAGGAGTGTGTAAGTCTGGTGTGGGGTGGTACTAAAGGGTGTATTTCTCCATTGGATCAGAACACTGCAGGTGGGAGCCAGGGGCCTCTCCCTGTGGTGGCTGAGCAGACTTCTGCTGGGATTGGAAGGGTCTGCCTGGCTGTGAAACACCTGCAAAAGGGAGATAGTGTAGTAGATGTAAATCTGTCAAATATCTGTGAACATGATGTGTGTTTTGTTTGAGGCATTGCTCCTTTCTCTGATGCAAAAGCAAATAAGGTGATAAAAACTTTTTGTATTCCCCCAGTTTGATTCTATTTTTTTTTTCCCCACCAGTTTAATTTAATTTGATTTTCCTCCATTTTATCTGCCTACCTTTGACAGCCTACCTGTGCTACTGCCAGAGTCCCAGTAATCCCAGCAATCAGGCTTCAAAACAGTTGCCTCCCCATGAAGACTGGAGAATTGATGGCTCTTGGGTTTGCAGCCCTGGGCTTCTCAGGGTGGGCCTTATGCATCTCCCAGCCTTGAACCCCTCTGGCTTCAGGAGCAGTGTTTTTGAGAATTATGGCTACTTCTAATTGTCCCACAGCCATTAATACAGGCTGTATTTTTGGTTCCTGGCCATGTGGCTTGGCTCTCTTAAAACAGATGTTGTCCAGCTACAGCTTTGCTAAGGGATCTGTATTGCTTGGCATCAACAGCCTGTCTTCATCTTTATTTACTGCTCTTCTAAGTATAGCTGTTTTCAAATTTAATTGGGGATGATGATGTGGATAAAAGTGTTAAATACCCTGAGACCAGGATCTGATCCCAGCAGGACCCCTCTGGAAATGTACTGACTCAGTGGTTCCTATTTAAAATTAGATTTTGACACCTGTCAGACAGTTTGTTATTTAATGTGTGCTGTGTTCACTACATATCATTCTGTTTTCTCAATCAAAATATCAGCTGCCTTCCAGAATTCTGTTCCATGGACACTGTTATCCCTGCTAACCACATCTGTTGTCTCAAAGACAGAAGGTTGTTTGACAGACTGTTTTCCACAAAACCTTGTTGACTGCTGTTGCTTATTTCCTTTCTTTCTTAATCATGTCCTGTCTCTGCTATTCCATTATTTTGCTGGGATAAATGCCAGGATGACAGGCTTATAATTATCTGGACCACCCCATTTATCCTTTTAAAATATCCTTTTCTGGAACTTTCCCATTGTTCCACACTTCTTTTGAAAATGAACGTGCAACAGTCCAGAAAGTCTTCAGCTTTCTTAAACATTTTGAAGCAAGTGTTTGGACATGTTGACTTGAAAAATGAGAGGCCAGGGATTTAACATTCTCCTAAGTAGAAACTGTGATGAAAAGTGCCCTGATGTTACCTTGTGGCTGTGACTTTATGCTCTGTTGTGTTTCCAGAACCCTCTCAAGCTCATGGTTGTGAAGTCCTTCACCCTGTGCTTTCTGCATTACATTCTGTTCTTCCAGGCAGCACTGTCACTGCTCTCCAGTAGTGCCATAGTCACAGTTCCTGTTCTTCCTAATAAAGACTCTTTGGTCTGATACACAATTTAAAAAGATAAAAATTAAAAAAAATTAAAAGCAGAAGTCATGAAAACATTTGCCTTCTTGACCAAGTCTGCTGGTTTGTTTTTCAGAGCTCATGGGAATAACAGATGATTTATCTGAATTTATGGAGGTAGCATTAGCAAGTGAAACCTTTTTTAAATGGATTTGTGTCCTCTTCCACAGACAGCTGTTCACAGTCTCTCATTCTCCATCATGCTGTTTTGTGTGGCTACAGAGTTCTTTGACAAATGGCTTTGTCTTGCCTCTGAGTATTTGACTTTTTCATGTTCTGTTTAATTTTAAATTCAAATCTCATATTTGAGAAAAAAAAAAATCTTACCTTCTGCACTGAATGACATTATCTTATCTTGCAAATACAGTTGCTTTTTCCTCTTCTCCCAAACACTATGGTTTAAAAATCTGCTAGGGTGATGAGCATAAATTAGATGTAGTAGATGTAAGAGTACAGGAATATTTTGAGTGTGTTATGATAGCTAAAAATCATCTTCTTCCTCTTTTAGGGTGGTTGGTGGCTTTGAGACTCTGACTGCTATGGAGAATGTGGAAAGTGACCCAAAAACAGACCGTCCCAAGGTAGGTGTGAAGCACCATGGGCTGTGCAGGGGGGAGTGGAGGCACGTGGCCTTGTGTGGCAGTGCAGTTCACCCTGCTGCTGCTTCTCTGAGAGCTGAGTTTGGGTAAGATGACACAACTTAACCCTCAGATTGCTTTGTCCTGCTGCTGTTCCCAGGAGGAAATACGAATTGAGGCGACAACCGTTTTTGTTGATCCGTATGAAGAGGCAGATGCCCAGGTGAGGATAGGTGGTTATTTTTTTTTTTTTTAGAAAGGCCAAACTCTTTGTTGGAGAACTTTGGAACTTAATGCCTTTTAATTGAACACGGGCAGCTCCTTGGCCCATAGGGTGGCAAGCTAAGATTAAACAGCTGCTGTTCAGCATCGCCTTATGTGCCAGGGTCATCTCTGCACTCTTCAGCACAGAGGTCTCATAACTGTAACTGAGTCTGGCACAGCTCCCAGTCCATCATGATTCAAATGGTTTCCTTTCCAAATGCCCACAGTAGCTCTGGGCAGTTGCAGGTGAGAAGAAAGGAGTTTTGTTATAATGGCTGCAGACAGCCTGTTTGTAGTGGCCCTTGAGGTCTGTCTCTTAAAGCCTGCCCTGTAATCATAGCAGTGCTGATTGCTGTTTTAGATTGTTTTAAAGCTTCAAACAGTTGTAGACATTTTCACCTTACTCTGGACTAGCTCTTGCAACAGATTGCACTCTTTGATTCCCACAGGTTGCTGCAGAAAGAGAGAAGGTCCAGCTAGAAGAAGAAGCAGCCAAAACAAAAGCTGAGGTGGTCCCACTGAAGAAAGAGGTCCAGGCTCCTAAAACCTACAGGCAGGGGATTGGAAAATACATCAACATGGCTGCAGCGTGAGTTCCCTGCCCATCTGATCTTTGTTGAGTGTTTGGTTTGTGCCAGCAGGCTTTGCAGACATTTAACTGTCAAGTTCCCTCTACTTCTGTTGTTTTTCAAGATTACAAGTTAACTGAGCTTTTTTTTTTAGCACTTGAACAAGACAAGTTCATCTTTAACATTGTGTACTGACTTCAGAACTGTAAATACATTTCCACAACTCAGAAGTCCTTGAGGAACTGTATTGTGTCACTTCCTACTCCATCTTCTATTCTCTTCCTCTTCTGCAGCTATTTCTGAAGGCCAGGGTCCCACAAATGTTTCTCTTTCAGTAGCTTCTCCCCTGCACAAAGTAGTTGCCTTGAGACCCAGTCAGTCTGCTGATCTCATTCCCTGTTCAGCCACAAAAACAATTCTACCAGCAAAACTGAAATGGCCAGTAAGTGGAGCAGGTTCCCAGGCTTGCTGTGGGAGCACAGGGTGTCTGGTGAGTACCTCCAGGGTGCCTGGCTGGTTGTACAGGCTTCTCCTAAAGCATCCTCTCCCAGACACCCTTTGTACACCCACTGCAATTGGCAGAGTCACTTGCTTTCCTAAGGACAGTACAGAATCCCACCCAAGTGGCAGCTTTGCATGACTTTTGGATAAATTAAAATAAATGCCTTCCGTTTGATTTTTTTGCAGGCTTCTCTGAAAGCATTTGCAAAAATGCTGTTGTCTGTCTGCTACATAAAGGCATGTGTTTATGCACACACAGATCTGGGCAGCTATTTAATCAGCTTCTATGTGCCTGTGTGACTTACAGGCATTTGCATAACTGTGAGAACAAAAATACATGAGACCATGTAGGCCATTTTGGTGTTTCAATTACAAAATATTGCTTGGCCTTTAAAATACTGTGTTCAGCTTAAAATTTCTGACATTCTATGCTGTATTTACAGAGGAAAGCCAGGCAGAGATTGCAGCTCTGTGGAAATGGACAAGTAGTATAGAAAGGACTTCTTGGCACTTCACTTTTTGCAACCTGCCTTGAAATGGAGAGTTTGGTCCCTAGCAGCCCTTTGGCAGGTTCAGGGTTCTCAGTCCTCTCTATTGGCTGCTGATACCTGACAATAAAACCACAGTTGGTGAGCTGGCTGCTCAGTGTTTCCATGGGGTTGCAAAATCTGCTCAGGAGAGGCTGAGACCAGCAGCAGGGCTGCAACAGGCTGTGCTCAAGAAACAGGAAAGGATCTGAAAAACTTGCCTGGATGCCTTATACCTAATCCTCCATAAAACCTTTTGCTGATACAAATGCAGGTGAGAAGACAGGGAGATAACTTAAAGATCACATTTTCACTAAAAAAGTGCACTTGTCAAATCTTTGGCTCTGGCCTGGAGAATTTGTTGGGTTTTGAACATGGTCCTGGAAGTGTTCAGAGCCTGGCCTGAACCATCCCCACAGGCACACTCTCCCCCTCTTTTTAGATATGTCAAAGGCCCCCATCCCTCTCCCCTGCTGTCCCCCATGCTGGCTCAAATATAGTTCTTGCTGGGAGGAGAAAGGAATCCCAGCTGCCCTGATCCTACCAACCAGTAAATAGGCCCTGAAAGTTGTTTTCCTGTTGACTCCAGGAAGCGCAGCATGGAAGACGACGGCCCCTCAACCAGCACAGCTGTGAAGAAAGAGAAAAAGAGCACAGGCTTCGGGGACTTCAGCTCCTGGTAGCAGCTCGGGGAGCCTAGCACTGGAGCAGCACAGCAAAAAAAGAAAAGGCAGCCTCCCACATGTCCTGAAAGAGCCTGAAGGCACTCTGTCCTGGGGAGGGAAGGCACCAGCCTGCCCTTCCACTGGGGAAAAAGACTGTTGCTTTGTTAAGGCTGGTTAATGTGGCTTTGTTTTCTAGAGAACTGTGTTCCCCCCACTGCATCTTCCTCGAAGGCCTTTTTGTTGTTGTTTTGCTAAGCAGGGGAGCAGGCAGCCCAGCTTCACTGGGGATTAGCTGGAGCCTTTTCCTGCCTGCCTGGCAGCAGACCAGCCAGAGCCCAGCCTTGCAGGATGCTGCTTCAGTGAGCAGCTCCATTGGTGAAAGGGCTCCTTTTACAGGTAATCATTTCCAGATGAGGCAAGTCTGCCAAATGAAGGGATGAATTAATGTGGTGGGGAAAAGCCTGTGCTGCTGCAGTGCCTTGCAGAGGCTCTAGCCTGTCCTGCCCTTCCCTTCTGTCTGCCTTTTGCTAGTTCTCAATAAGGACCAATTCACCAATTCTATCTTCTCCTCTTTGTGGGCCTGCAAAGAGAATGGCCTGACTGCTGTCAGTCTCCACAGGGCCTCTCTCACTCCAGAATGAGCTCTCTGTGTACCTGTTTCAGTCTTTGACAGCCTGGGAAGCAACAAATCCAGGTGGGGAGTCTGGGGTAGCTGAGCCACTTGTTCCTCCCAGTGCCTGGCCTTCCCTTAGCAACGGGGCAGCCAGAGGGGCCAGGATGCACCAGTTCAAACCTGCCCTCTGATCCCTGACATCTTCCCATCACTGGGGAAAACCATATAAAATACAGCTGACAGGTGTTTCAGATATTTCCACATTACCCACAAATTACTAGGAAGCTTAATAAAGGCTTTATGGGGTAAAGATGTATCAGCCTGTGAAGTTCTAATGTTTTAATCCAGAACTTGTGTCTTGCCATCACTTAGATGTAGCAGGCTGAATCCTGAACATTACTTTTCAGTTGATCTTAGGTGTATTCATTTGACAGAAATACCATCCCTAACTCTCAGTGTGGCTCAGGAGACAGTTTTGTAACCAGCTTTTTAACAATACCTTTATATTGGTGGGTTTATGTTTTAAGAGAAGACTCCATTTATATGAAATTACTGTAAAAACTTTTGGTGAAATGTTTTGCATTAAATGCTTTTATTTTCTTTTGAGTGCTTGCCTTTGACTGTTCATCTGGCATTTCCAAGATTGTGGCATTGCAGAGTTGATTGTCATGCAAGGAAATTATTCATTCCTGCTTTCTGGGATGCTCATGAGGAACTCTGGGATCTTTGCGGATATGGTTACATCTTTGTTAAATCATAGGAAGTTCAAACCAGCCTGAAAGAATAATGGGTTTTGTTTTGTAACATTTTGCAGTATGTAAGTTTGAAATAACATGTGTTTGATTCCTGGAAAGGGGGATATGATGGTTCTTTCCTCAAGCTGTGTTTCTTGTGTCTTACTGAAAACTTTTGCTTCTCCTGGGCTGGCCTATTCCTGATAAATTGTTATCCCTTCTACCTAACTCCTGCTTCAGCATATTTTTGAGTTGTTGAGTTCACAGCGTTGCTAGACCCAGACCAGGCAGTTTAATGAAGTCTGCAGGAGTAAAATGCTTTTTTGGACGAGATCAAAATGGATATTATTATGAAATAAATGAGCTTTTGATTAAAAGGAAGGCAACAGAGGTGTGGCAAGGACTTCTGTTTCAGCAAGAGTCCTTGTAACAGGTTGATCTAAGGGACAGTTTCCTCTTGCAGCAGCAGGCTGCAGAGATAGCTGCCCCCTTTCCCTTTCTACTCCAGCTCTTTGGCAGCTCTCACTGCAGTCCTCAGAGGGCCACTGCCATGCAAAGTGCAGACAGGGCTGCTGCCTTCTGCACTGCCTTTTTTCCTTGCAATTTCCCACCATAACACTGGACACAAAAGAAAGAGCCATTTCCTGGCTTCTAGGGAGGGCTGAGCATAACCTTTTAGTTTTGCTCTAAGTAGGGGTGAAGCTCTTCAGGCTCTGTTCACCACTTGACCCGAATCCAGTTCCCAGGCTGTTCTGCTGCTCCTCACTGCTGTTGTCACTACCTCCCAGGCTGGGAGATGCTGGCTCTGGCCCATCCCCAGGGTGCTGCTGTGGGTCTGGAGGTCAAGATGTTTGGCTGAGGCCTTGTGTTGAGTCAGCACCCTGCTGGGGTTTGTATTGAGAGCCTCTGAAGGGCAGCAGAACCACTGGTGCTCAAGCAACCAGGTCCTGTAGCCATTTTTTATTCTAAAGTCCCACTTCTCTGCTCCCTCCCACACCTGTATTTTTGCATATGTGGTCAATTTTATTTTAACTTCAGCTTTTCTTATGATAGACAAAACCCCAGGGATAATGTGACTCCAGCTCTGCCCTAAAAGGTGAGTGAAAATGATGGGGCACAAGGTGATGGGGCTCAGGCAGTGTGGTGTAGCCCTTTTTTTTACAAAACCTGTCTCTCTGCTCATTTTTCTGGTCTTACTGAAAACTTTTCTGCCCTGTTCATCTCTTGGTTCTCCAGCCAGGACAGGGTGCTGAAGGAGTATCCAAAGCAGCTCCTGCTGTGGCCAGAGGGATGGGCAGGCATTGTGCAGCCTCACTACAGAAACTCCTGGGAACTGCTGTGCAATTTGTAAGCACATTTTAACATTCTTTGTCTTTGACACTTTTCCAGTAAATGTGCTTAGAGAGAAAAAGTAGGATTTCAACCAGAGGCTGAAGCAGCTTTTGTCTGGCCTTAACTAGAGTAATACCAGCACTTTGCATTCTGTACCTGAGACATTTTGTGGAAAGGCAGAGGCACTGGGTGACCAGTAAATGAGTCGTTTCCTGAGCTCTGGCACCATAACACTACACACCACCAGCAGAAAACACCCTTGGGAAGGTGGTGGTGTGTGTTGGGGCAGGCAGCTGTGACCATGTGTCCCCATACAGGCACACAGAGACCTGGGGCTGGCAGAGACTCAGCTCTTCACCTCTGCTCTTCCTGGTGTGAACTTAGCCTGGCACCCCAAGGACCACAGTACTTTTCTGTGTGGGAAACAGCACTGATTGGATACTTTTCAAGCTAAATGCATCTCTGTTTCCATATATAGCAAGAGAAAAAGGCCAAAATACTGGTTGTTCAGTTTAATTTTGCCTGTTCTCCACTGGCTTGAATTGCTTCAGCCCACTCTCTTGGAAGCAGGAGCTTGTACAAACAATTGCTCTGCTCTGCTTCAGCATCAGGTGGTAGATCATAGCAATACCTGTCACATGTATGGCCATGAATTGTGAGTAGTCAAACTTTGTTTGAAGGTCTCTAAGGAAATTCTGCCTTCTGTAAGGCAATGAAGTGTTTCCAGAGCCCATGCCACCTTTGGCCATAAGAAACTAGAGCTTGATGGGGTGGAGCAGAGAAGTGCAGAATTCAATCCAGCACAGCTTTTCTCACTGCTAAATTTATTCCAGTTTATTTCTTACTGTGAACTCAAAAAACCACATAGAACATACTTCTACCAGGTGCTGCTCCAGGATTTGTTTCTCATGTTGTCTTGAGCCTGAAGAGTGGGCACAGGGAAGATGTTCAGGCCCTGGACCAGCCACTGTTGGGATGCCATTGGTACCAGAAGCAGAGCACAGGCATAGACAAATGGACAGAGACTGCCTGTGAAGGTCGGTAGGATGGGGATGGGGGGAGGAAGGGCTGCTGTGTGTGCCAGGACTCCTGGCAGGTTTTTGCAAGAGGTTTCTCAGCCCTTCATGCCTCTGTGTAGCTCTGCCATGGGGTGGCATGTACCTGTGTGTTGGGTACAGACCTAATTGGCCCCAGAGACCTCGGGATGAGAAGCCAGGATGAGCACCCGCTACCCTGCCCAGATGAGGTGGCATTTACACCCATTTAGTCCCCTGGGCTTTGGCCCAATATTCATGGCCTAAGCTTTGATAAAGCTTCTGTTCACCCACCTCTCGGGTGGCTGCAAAGCTCCCAACAGAAAACAAAAATCTGCCTGCCAGGTCCTGTCAGGATTCCTGTTGGTGATGGGCATCCCCTGGTCGAGCTGCTCACCGGTGGCTGCGGGGCAGCTGCATCCTCACTGCCCAAGGTGTTTCACCAAGGCAGCACCCTAAGGCTTTGTGTTCCTTGCCTAGCAGGCTATGCAGAATTAGGGGCAGAAATAATAATGGCAAAACCTGCTGTTTATCTGCCCGATTCCCTTCAGAAGAGCCTATGGTCCTCTAGGAGACACCGCAGCAACGCAGTGTCTGGTGTGGTCACCTGGGAGATCTGCTCTGAGCTGAATGCAGTGCATGGCACTGGCACTGAGCTTTAAGGACGGTGCTTAAGACAGCAAGGTGAAGGCTGTCTTTAGAGACACAGAAATAGTTTGGGGCAGGTTTTGTGGTTGTGTGTAGATGGTCTTGCAGGGCAGCGAGGGGGTTTGGTTCAAAAACAGCAACGTGTTGATTTGATGCTGCCTACACTGCATGTTGAGGGCTGGTCTCAGTGGCAGATGCCCAAGCCACGGCCAGGGGTTAAACAAAAGAAGTGAAAAGCTCAAGTGCTAAATACAGCTGAGCCCTCAGAAGGCAGAGGGGGGCTGAGCACGCTGAACGGGTGCTGGGGCGTTGGTGCCAGGTGCTGTCGGGTCTGTGCCGCTGGCTCCACGCCGTGGCAACTGCAGCCAAAGGGACCCAGCATTGGTGGGTGCAGAGGACACAGGTGTCTCCGGATTGGGCTGCGTAGGTCCCCTGAGCCGTGGCCACCCTGCAGCTGGGGTGAGCAGCTGGTGGGTAAATCCAGCGCTCAGCTGCTCGGTTATATGTATCACACATTTTTGGGATCCCCCTGCCACCCCTGGCCCGTGGTGTGTGGAAGGAACAGGACGTCGGAAACCTTGCGCCAGGAAGCGGCTCTCGGAAGCAAGGGAGGGGATTTGCCAAACACCCCAAAAAGTTTCAACACTGTTTGCTTTGGAGAAGGCAAAACAACCCAAATCTGACTGCACAGGAAGGAGGCGGGCAGCTGCCTGCCCCGGCCGGCAGCACATTTACACCACGCGGCGCTGCCGGGGATTTCTCGCTTCCTCTCTTTCTTCAGAAAAGCAAATTTCTTATCGCAGCCGTGGCAGAGGATTTAACCGCCCCCAGGCCATGACTGTGGGGAAAGGGCTGGAGCCGAGGCAGTGCTGGGAGCTTGGGGAGCTCTGGGACACACATCTCCACAGCAGTGACACCCAGCGCCATGGCAGCTCAGTTCCTGTCCCCAGTCCCCTCAGCTCTGCCCTCCCAGGTCTCTGGGCAGCCCTGGTGGCTTTTGGCCATGGTCATGCAGTGTGGTGGCTGCCTGCAGCGTGCACATCCCGCACCCGACACCACATCCCGCACCAGCAGCCGCCGGGGAGCTGCAGCACAGCACGGGGCTGACAGCCTCAGCGCGGCCATTGGCAGCCGGGAGTGTCTGTGAAAGTGCGCCTAAGGATTTTTAAACACAAGCGTGTGGTGATCAGGGCACCCCCCCGGCCCTGGGAAGGACGTTCCCACTGAAGGGACATGAAGCCATTTGGGATAAACACCGCGGCTGGGTCAGCACGGACTCACCCGCTGCTGAGCTGCAGCCCGGTGACTTCATCTGCTGGAAATAGCAGCCGAGGAGGAGCCGCCTCCCTGTCACCACCATCCCCATATGGACACACAGGGCTTGCTGCTGCCTGCCTGCACCCCAGCCCCAGCCCTGGAAGCTGGCTGAACCCCAAGGCAGGAGCTGCCCTTGGGTTTTGCCTCCAGCCCGGGCACACTCTGGAACAGCTCCGTGTGGGATGGGACAGGATGGGGCCCTGCTGCTGCATGGGCCAAGGACATTTGACAGCTGAGGTGCTGCCGGCCCCACGAGGGTTGGCACGGGGTTGGAGAAGCAAAAGTGTTTTAAGGCCAAAGAGATCACAGCTTTGTCTACCCTACCTGCTTGTACAATTTCACATACTGCACTCAAGCAAAAAATGTCTTCTTGGCTCAGAAGTGCCTTGCAGAAAGGCACGGGGCTCTCTGCAAAGGCTTCAAGGGAATATTAATCCTTCAGATCCCCTGGTAGCAAAGCAAAGCAAAGCCAGGGCAGTGGCCTGCAGTGACTGTAGCAGATAAGGGGCCCCTCTGGCTGCTGCCTTCCTGCACTCTCACTCTTATCATGGGTGAGCAGAGTTGTCCTGGGGATTCTCTGGGCAAAGCACTGCCTGGGCTGCTCACAGCAGTCTCCAAACAGGTCAGCTACAGTTCTGCCATGAAGGTCAGGAGTCTTTGAGGTCTCCTCCCTGATCTTTTCCCAGGGCACAATGGACAAGGCAGGTGTCCTACAGGTGCTGGTCCCTGTGTCCAGCACAGGGCTGTGCCACCCACCTCCAGGGCTGTGCCACGGGGCATGCTGAAGGGTGCATGATGGGTGCCGTCCAGTCTGTTGCTCGGGCTGGGAGCAAGAGTTTTGCAACATCTCAGGGCTGCTGCAATGCCAGGGCAAACTTCACTCCTGTCAGTCACTGTTTAAAGGTCAGCAGGGCCAAGGCAAGCAAGCTTGGCACTTGCTGTCACTCGTCCTTTATGTACTTGTTTGTCCAGGTTTGCTTTGGTAAAAAGAATCCCAGCCACCACTCCTGGAACCTTCTGCTTCCTCCACCAGGGCTCTTCCCATGTGGCTGGCCCAGGGGGTTGCAGCTCTACTGGGTTTTCTTCTATGCACTGCTCTAATCTGGTTGCTTTGGTATTTTCCAGAGGTGAGGAAGGTGCAGAAGCATCATGAGACAGCTCATGGCCCATTGCAGCAGCCCTTTGCTGGCCTCTGGGGGGGTGGGCTGGCAGGAGCTGCCCCTGCCAGCACAAGGCCTTAACTGGGGTGAAAAAAACCTCCCCAGCACAAGAATGGTCCCGTGGTAAAGAGCCAGAACCTGCCCGAGCCCAGGAATTTCTGAGAAGCTTTGGGGGTTGGAGCATCCCTCCAGACAGGTTTGGTCCCTGTTGGGGTTCTGAAGGGCAGAGTTGGTAAAGGGCTCTAGGAAGGGCTGGGACTCACTGATCCAACTGCCCAAGGGAGGAGGAGGTTTAGGGAATTGGGGTTGTACCCACAGGGCAGTTTCCCAGGCCCTTTTGTCATTCCTGACATCACAAGATGCCCAAATCTTTCCTTTTACACACAAAAAAAGGTCTATGAGCAATCACAGGAGCAGCATTTGACAGCTCATAACTTAAGGGCTTTTAAAAAATATCCACAGCCTGTTTTAAATGCTGATCAAGTTGCTGTCCCCAGGAAAGCTTTCCAGGCTCTCACTTTTCTGATATTAGATACTTTCTCTAATCTTTGGCCTCCGCTTATTAATGGCTAATTATATCTATTTGCTTTTGTGCCAACATTGTCCTTTAGCTTGAATAACTTTTTTTTTTTCCCTCCCTGATGCTTGCTTCCCAACGCTATTTATAGTCAGCAATTGTATCCCTCTGCAGCCACTGTTTTGCTTGGCTACATGGGCTGCATGCCTGCAGCCTCCTCACAATGAGCCATCCCCCTCCTGGCCCCCCCCAGCATCCCTTCCTCCAGCTGAGGGGGTTCAGAGGGGTGCCTGGGTCTGGCAGAACCCAGGCAGGCAGCAGCCCTGATGCTTTGGGGCAGGAAGCCAAAGGGAGAGCCATGTACCAGCTCCAGAGAGGCCCCTGGGGTTACTTTGGGATGCCCACTCCTTGGAAGTGTCCAAGTCCAGGTTGGATGGAGCTTGGAGCAACCTGGGCTGGTGGGAGGTGCCCCCCATGCAGGGGGCTGGGAACTGCATGATTTTTAGGGTCCTTTCCAACTCAAACCAGTTTGTGATTCTACAGGGAGTTTTTAGGGAAAGGCAGAGGATGATCTGGACTCCTGTTTCTTTCCCTGTCCTTCCTACTCCATTATTTTTGTGGGGGGGAAGTGAGCACCCAGCAGCACGGCCCACCAAGGCAGCCTGGGGACTCACATGGTTTCTATCTGTGCTTTCATCCTGGGATGAAAAGGATGATAGAAAACATTTGTTTTTATGATAAAAGCAATTGACCCAGGAGGAATCTGCCTCCCCAGGGTGGCCTGCAGCAAATCCTGGAGATAAAGCACTGACATGCAGCAAACACCAAGTGCTTCCAAGCCTCTGAGTGGCTGCAAATCCCTTCCCACGTGGAAGGAAAACCGCTCTGGGTTTCCACAGCTGGTCCCAAGCCTAGACAAAGCAGCTGATGATGATTTTAGTGGATTTTGTTGAGGCCAGGAGTATCTGTGGAGAAGCCCAAATTTTATTTTTTTTTTTAATGAATGGCTTTTTTTTTTTTTTTTTTTTTTTTTTTTTTTTTTATTACAGACATCTTCACCACAGAGCTCAGCTGAGCTTTTAATAGATGGGTTCCTTGCCAGTGGCAATTGCAAATTGATTGCAGCAGAAATGGCAAGTGAAGACAAATATAGTGTGGGCTGCCTGCAGGGAGAGCACACAGAGGAAACTTTGGATGCTATTTTTGGTGCTTTGTCTCTGCCACTTACAGTATTTCTAATCTTTGTTTCTTCTTCAAAACCATATTTGGGGTTGGGATTTTTGTTGTTGTTGTTAAAAATATTGCTTTCCCTGTAGAAAGAGCCACGTGCTGTGTCTGTGCCCAGCTTGGCAGAGCTGGTGGGTGCCAGGGCCCTGGAGGGTGAGGATGTGTGGATGCTGCCACTTCCATCCCCTCTGCTGGGACCAGGCCTGGGCCTCCCTCACTCCCAGGTGCTGCTCAGGGGCCAATGTGGAGCCAAACCCTGATTTCATCCCCATCCATGGCAACCTCGTGGGGGAGGACAGGAAAGTTCAGCACACTCACTAATGAAAAAAAGGAAACTCTCCCACGCTCCTGAGCAGGGGGCAGCAGTGGCAGCCCCAGCCCCATAGTGAGCTCCACTGCTCAGCACCAATGCACTGAGTGTTGTTCAGTCTCAGCCAGCACCAGGATCCACAGCAGGATGCTCCTGAAAGCCAAAGGGACCCAGTTGGGTGCTGTGGGCACAGCACTCACTCCAGGCTGGAAAACATAATATCCAGGGACAACTGGGAGCATGTTTGCTGGTGCCCAACTGGGGGGATGTGGGGAGGGAAGCGCTGGAAATCCCTCAGATTACTTGACAGAGCAGAGAAACAGCCTGAGCTCTGGTTGGGGAGCCACAGCTCAGTGACACTGGAGTGATGTTAAAAGCTTTGTGGCACTGATGACCTAAACTTCACAGCCCCAGGGGATGGTTGGGGATGAGGTGGCCAACCGAGGCATGACCCCAGGATGATCAGTCCCGTGTGGGTGTGAGAGACAAGGATGCAGTTATGAGTGAAGGAGCAAAATGCTAATAGAAGTTTAACCACAAAAAGTTAAATAAAAGCAGCTCATGACAGAGCTGGCTGTGAGTGCAGAAACATTGGTCCTGCATTTTGTGTGTTCTGGAAATCCATGATGTTTGCACCAGGAACTGAGGAGGGACCATCACCTTCTCCAAGGATCTGGCAGTGTTTTGGACACTGGGACTGGGTTTGTGTTTGCTTCATAAGAAAGCTTCTTGGTATGAGAAGCCCCAGATGCTCTTCTGCCATCTTTTTACACATCCATCTTTGTGCAGACACCATTTAGCCTTGACTTGATCAAGCAGCAATCTGGCATTCACAAAGTAACCCCTCTCTTGCCCAAGTTTGCTTCCAAATAACATTAAAAAGCCCTGCTCCACCAGCATGATGGATGGTGCTGCAGTTGAAATACAGAGAACTAAAATGTGAAAAAAATTGTTCATCAGTGGCTCATTGGCTGGGTTGGCAGAGGGCACCTGCAGCCCTTTCATGCCCGGCCAGGCTGATGCTGTGTGTCCAGCACAGCCCAGGGCTCACAGCCAACAGTTCAGCATTGCCCACCCCAACTCATGGTGGGCTGTGGCTGCTGAGCACCCCCTGGAAAGAAAAAAATATAAATAATTAAAAAAAAAATTAAAATCACCTTTTTTGTAGGGTCTTTAAGGCAAACACTGACACCCGCTTCTGGTAACTCTGCTCTGACCACCCTCCCCAGCCTGTCCTGTCCCACCCAACAGCTCTGGGAAGGTGCTCAGTGCCACTCTGGGCACACATCCTATGCTTGGCATGTCTCAGCTGGAAAGGTTTTCAGCTGGCCTTGCCCCAGCTGGGGTGTGCAGATGGACCAGGGAGGAGAGCAGCAGCCTGGGAGGAGGCCAAGGTAAATGCATCTGCTTGGTGCAACACGTGTCTGCTCAGCACTGCCTCTGGCACCAGCTCCACACCTCTGCAGCAGGAGGCTGCTGACTGTCCCAGAGCTTACCAACCAAAAACCCCTTTCCTGGGGCAGCAAAGGCCACCAGCTCGGCACCAGCTCGGCCCCCCAGGAGGTGATTGCGCAAGAGATGTCGCGTCTGGAGGAGGTTTTTATGGCTGGGGATCAAAGTCCTTGGCACCCGCCCAGTTTCCCAGCGTGGAGCTGCTGCAGTGGGGTCTGTGGGACAGTGGGATGGGGAGGAGGAAGCCCAGGGCTGGTGGGGGGAGGAAGGTTCAGCTGTCCCATGGCCGGGATGCTGGGGTCAGCCTGCTTGTCTCTACCACAGCAGCTCCCACCCGAGGCAGCAGGGAAATGGGGTCAAGCCACGCAGCCACCCCCAGAGAAGGCAGAGGGAGGGGGGCTGCTGGGGAAAGGAGTGTTCCTGGGCTTCAGTGGTGAGAAGGATGTGGCTTTTCTTTTTTCCAGGCATTGTGAGCAGGTCCTGCAGTCATTCCAGCTAGTGGGAGTATGGCTGGGTGCTGGCCCTTCCCTGCCCCAATTTGGGCATCACTACCCTCACCCCGGGTGATAATCCTGCTTTCTCCACCCTGCTTCATCTCCACCAGTCTTGGGCCATGTCTTGGTCTCCATCATTCCTGACTTGTCAGCTGAATAAACTGATTTTCAGCTGTGCTTTATGGCCACAGACCTTGTTGACCAGTGTGGTCAGAGACACAACCAATATGGGAGGCAGAGACACAAGGAAGGTGTTAACTAACTTTTACAGCCTTGCTTACCTAAGAACATATATTTACACAGTGAATTACCAGGAGGCTCACTTTTTAAGACACCTATGTATTTCCCAGCACCCCAAAAGGCAATCAGTGTGCTTATCCACACTGGCTCTGCAGGGGCAGCATTGGCTGTGGGGTGGGGAGCAGCCCCCTGGGCAGCCCTGCACCCAGCCAGGGAGCTGTCACCATCCCCTGACTGCAAATGGCAGCTCAGGGCCAGGTGTCACCCCCTGTCCCCATCACCATCCAGGGCCAAGGGAGCACAGCTCACTCACACCATCACTAACCCCTGCCAGACACTTTTTCAGCAGACACTGGACTGGCAAGAAACCAGGCTGGCACTTCCTACAGAAAAGGGTAGGGAAAAAAGTTCTGGTGCTGGGACCTGCTTCTGCTGTATTATTGTTGGCAATCTCTGTTACAGAGGAAAAATAAAAATGTAAAAAAATCTTAAGAATAGATGTAGAGAGCACCATGTTTTTTTCTCCACCCAGCTGAGCTGTCGAGAATAAATCACTGGGGTGTTTTTTTGTTTTTTTTGTTTTTTTTGTTTTTTTTGTTTTTTTTTTGCAAACACTTATGGAGGCTGGGGAAATCTGCTGGGAGCTGGAGCATTCGGGTCAGGGCTGTCCTGCCAAGCCACGATTACAGCTTGTCCTGGGGACAGAGGAGTGGGGAACGGGGCCAGGAGCAGCTTTGGGAGGTGTCTCAAGTCCAGGAGTTAGATTACAGGCTGCAGGGTCAGCAAAACCCTCTTGTGCTCCAGGGAGCATGTGAAATCTTTCCAGAAAGGAAACCACCAGCTGTGTCCAGCAAAGACCCCTCCTGGGGGGACAGAGGGGCTCCAGCAGCCCCAGCAAGGAGGGAGCAGATGCTCAGGGGGGAATTAATCACTTGATATGTGGGATTTCTACTCAGCACTGAAATGAAGGGTCCTGGACATAGCTTTGAGGTGCCCCCCACTGCCCCTGTTCCTGGCCTCCTGCCTGAGATGAACAGAGACAAGACAAACTCTGCAATTTGTAGTGTGCCTGTTTTTCAAAGAAAACAACAACAAAAAAACCGGGAAGAGGTTAAACAGCCAGTTCAGCAAAGTGTCTGGGTTGTACTGCCACAGTTAATCTGTAACAAAACAAGTTACGTGTTTCTAAAACTTGGCCTGATGTGGTTTTTTTTTCCCAGGGGGGTGGAGGACTCCCAAGCTCCTGCTTGCCACCTCAGGGCTGCTTGCTCTATGCGAGAAGCATCAGCAGTGTCCGTGCCCCTGTCACACTCTCAGCTGCCATTAAACTCAAACTTGCAGCTGAATGAAGCTGCAGGGAGCCACAGTGAAGCCAAACAGATGCCACTCAGAGCTTGTACCAAGGAGATGTTGTCCTGGGCAGTGGCAGGGTGCTGAGCAAGGGCACAGCCCTTGGGTCCGTGTCCCTGCCTCTCAGGTGGCTCCAGCATCCCTCCTGCTCCCTGCCCAGCACCTCACAGCCTGGCAGGGCTGCAGGCAGGCTCTGCACAGACATTTTCAGCCAGTTTTTAGACAGCATTGGAGCCAGAGAGTGCTGACTGCAAGGAGATTGTGCCAGCAGGATGGAGCTCACCTTCATCCTGCTCCATTCAGCCCCTCAGGGGAGCAAATATTTGTGCAGCTCAGCCTCGTGTAAAAATGGAAAAGAGAAAGGAAAATGGGGAAAATAATGAGGAAGAGGGGTAAGGACCAGCTCTGCCAATGCTGCTGGTGGCTGCTGGTGCCTGGGAAGCTCAGCTGGGTCAGCCCAGGAACAGATTTCACTGCCTCCTGATGTGAAAGCTGAAGATGCTCACACAGCCCATCTGCTGCCCTCACCTCTCAAATGTAATTCAAATTAGGGACCCACTGCCTGGCTCAGAGCAGATCAGCTTCATTTCCAGAGCTGGTGGCCAAAGAAACCAGAGAAGTTTCCATGAAGCCTGTCACAGTGAGAGTGTTGGGTAAAGCCCCAGCTCTTGTTACAAGTCTTGGGATTTCTGAGTGGCAAACCAGCAGTGTGTTAATGCTCCCTAACAGGCACCAGAACAACAGTTTGTACAGCCAGGAGGCTCGGATGTTGCACCTTGAACAAGCCAGACTCCCTCCTTGTCCCAGCCAGAAAAGTCAGGCCAAGGTATTGCTGCACACCAGTGGCTCACAAAGCCAGCGATGGCACAGCAGGAAGGGAGAAAGAGGCAAAGAGAGGACTGGAAAGGGGAAAAAAAGTAAAAAGGGAAAAGCAAAATAAAAAAGAGATAATCTAAAAGAGAAGGGGGAGGGAGGCAAAGAAAAAAGTAAAATCCAAGAGATGCAAAGGAAAGTAATGGCAAGGAATGGTGTTGCTGCCTGGCCAGGGGTGCAGCCAGGGCTGGAGAAGGGCTCCAGGGGCTCCCACTCCCCCAGAAGGATACTGGTCATGCATCCCATTCCTGCAGCTGTATTTCAGGTTGTGTTCATTGCACTGACATAATTTTTCTCCCAAGGTGCCAGGCTGGGCACCAAGTGGCCCCAGGACAGTGCCCAGTGATTTGCTTCCCTGGGCCCAGCCTGGTTGCCAGCCAGAGCTCCCAATACCTTTTCCTGCTGCCCTGGGCTGCTGGTGCCAGGGCTGGCAGTGGGAGCTGTGTCCATGGCCCCGGGTGCTGCCAGGCACAGGCAGGGTGTCCTTGTGGGGTCCTGCAACTGGACACAGCTCCAAAATCCCATTTGCCTCTTTTGCACACAGGCTGCATCCCTTGGTGCTGTTTCCAAGGGCTCTTTGCTTCCACAGCTCAAATGTTAAAAACAAAGATTCAAAACCCCCCTCACACCCCCCCCTCTGGCACAGCTGCAATGGCTTTGTCATGCAATCCTCTGTGTCATGGTCCATGCTGTGGTCATTTAACAAGCCCTCAGGACTGGGTTTCTCCTTGCCAAGCTGCCAGCTGGATTTCTAGGAAACAAAAAGGATGGGACAGGTAGTTCTGCTGCAAGTTTGTGGCCTGGTGTTATCAGATGTTGTGCAGGGGATAAGGACCACGAGCACTGCCCACCCTGCAAAGAGCAAAAGCCCATGAGCAGCACTGATGCTGCTGTTGCCAAGGAGAGAAACATTCACAACATCCAAGTGAGACATCCACACCCTGAGATGCAAAATGAGTCACTGCCCTGTGCTGGCAGCATCCAGCACTGGGGATGGACTGGTCCTGAAACCCCACGGAGTATTCCCAAGCCAGGAATGGGTGGCTGAGTTGGGTGGGGAGGAGGGCGAGTGTGATCCCAGCCTAAAAATTGCCCAGAGCTTTCCATTAACCTTTGGATAATGGGGTGTTTTGTGGGGTTTTTTTTGGCTTTCTACCACTCCTATTTTCAGTCTGGAGCTGGACAGGCTTTGGAATGGGACAGGGCACAGATTGACACTGAGAGATGGGGTATGGAGCCAGCAGATGCAGAGGGGAGAGTGATGCAGAGGGCAGTGAGCTTCACAGGGCAGGAGAGACACCCTGAGTATTGGCTAAAGAGTAAGGGGAAAGGGATGGAGGGGTAAAAGAAACAGTAAAATGAGGCTAAAATATATGGACAAACTTCAACAGCAAAACACCAAAACAAAGCCCCAGCTAATCTGGGGTGTTGGATCTGGCTGAGCTGCTGCCCTGTTCGCTGACAGCCCCTTAGCTACAGGACAGGGCTGCCCTGGACCCCTATCCCCACCAGCTTGCTCTGCAGGGAGGAAACCCCCTGCCACCCAGCCAGGCCCCACGCAGGCTCATGCTCACATGGGTGGATAAACAGCAAGCTCAGTAAAACCCTGAGTTCAAGACCTTGGAGCCTCTCAGGAGGAACGTGCTAAATAAAGAAACAAACCAGGCTGTATTTATCATCTTCCCCACGAATTTGCATTGCAGGCAGGCTGCTGCAGCATGTGTGAGGAGGGGAGGGGGGGCTGGGAGGCAGTGGGTGTTTTTCCCAAGGGTTGTGCCCTTCCCCACAATGACAGCAGCACCCCCCAGCCCATGGTCCCCACTGCTCCTCCATCCTGCTGCAGCATCCCCTCCCAGCCAGGCAGGGACTCTGGGCTGTGTGGCACAGCCTTACAGACCAGGAACAACCATGGCAAAGCTCCAGGCAGGGCTGGACCAAAGCATCCTTCCCCTCCCAGAGCAGCAGTTGTAGTTATACAATCAATATCTATAAGCAGTCGGTTATTCTCAGAAAAAAACTCTATACTAGTAGAATATAGGCAGGAAGTATAAATACTCCATATATCACACACCTTAGACTGTAACTTTTACTGATTTGAAGCCTTTGGATACTCACCATCTGCTTGAATTTGACTAACAAGAGGCAGGAGAAAGGAAAAAGAGTGGATTTAGGGGTTGAGGGGTAGAACATTACTGCTTAGCACCAGGACAGCCTCTGCCCTCACAGCATCCTGCAGCTGAGCAGCCTCTTTGGGAGCCTCTATCTCTTCAACCAGAGCCTCAAAGCCAGTCTGAGTATCATTGTGTGAGGCAGGGACCATTTAGAGCTCCTATAGCAGGAGGTTTGCCATCCCATGGCCTCAGTACCACAGTGTGTACAGCCAGGCACAGGGAGGCTGCACCACTTTGTGAGCCAAGAGTTTTCACTGCACCTTTCTCCACAGGGGTCCCCATTAACAGTACAAACATCACTGCTTGTGTAAAAGCTCCCCACATCAGGCATGTCACTCCCCACTCTGCAAAACATCAGCTCCTCCAAGGCAGTCAGAACCACCCAGGGAAAGGGAGCGAAGAGGCAGATATGATTACACCAGCTGGAATTTAACCAAAGCATGGGGCAGAACCCCTGCTCCTGTGAAGCTGCCCAGAAATCTTTGACTGTCACAAGTTTTCAGGGCATTTATATCTAATTTGAAAGTGACTGGACAGGACCAGTTATTGCATTTATCTTCAGAAAAGCAGAGATTGCTTCCAACCCTAGGAAACCTCAAGTTAGGAGACTGCTGTACATTGTATTTCTGTGCAGAAGAGCCTTGGGTAATGCTCAGCTGACACAGGTAAGGTACACTCAGGTCATGGTCACCATATCCACACTATTCACAGAGTATTTTGCAGCTTTCTGCTCAAGCTGACATTGCCATCAGTCTCCTGACCCAGTAAACACAGTAATTTAGAGGGGTTTCTACTAAAGGCCCAGGAATCACAGCATGTTACGGTCTGGACAGCTTTGCTGGATTAGAAACCTGCTTAACGACCTCGGGAGAGATTAGAAATTGCTATTTTGAGAGGGGGTTTTCACAGGGTGTAATTGCCAGCCTCAGCTGGATGGTTTCATCCCACACTGGCTGCTTTTTGGGCAAATGGACACTCCTGGCAGCCCGGGGAGCCAGGCAGGGCAGTCCCACTTCTCTCTGCTATGAGATGTGTTTGTGTTTTCTGCAGTCACTGGGTGACCACAGCAATTACCCGGGGGAGTCGTATTTACATGTTTTAACTCTGAAACACTGAGCAAACAAGGAAAGAGAATCATTAACTTCGAAAGCTGCTGTTAACCTTCAGCGTGAGTGTTGGCCAGCAAGGAGAAGTCTGCCAGAGCAAAGTCTCTGTTTTAGTAAACATTGAAAGAATGACGTGAGAAATCTTCTGGTTTCGTGTATTATGGGCAGGTAATGAGAGGGCACTGACTTGGGCCTCCAGCCTCTGTGCTGTGAGAAATTTTCATTATGGAAGGGGGGAAAAAAAAATTGCTGCTAATGCAAAAAATCCATTGGCTTTGTCAGGCTGGGAGCAGGAGGACTAGAGGCACTGAGGCAGTTCCTGTACGCCTGTTGTGTGTCGATTATCACGACAGAGAAACAGTGTTTAGGCCTTAAACTTGCTGCAGGGGTTCAATCAGTAAAGCAGTGGCAGGTTAGCAGCAAAGCAGCATCTTGTCCTCTGCTCTCAGGCTCTGAGGAGTGGCCCTGCCTGCTCCCTGGTGCAGGGGTAGGGTCCAGCCCAGCGGTGAATCCAACACCACAAAATATCAGTGGCTGAGTTGTTAATGCTGCCCTGAGGTTGTTAATGCTGCCCTGAGGGTGTTGCATTCTGGAGGGGAAAGAAGAGGAGCAACAGAAAATAAAATGCTGCAAATTTTGGACTGTTACCAGTATCACTAAAAAAAAAACCAACCAAACAAAGCATGAATGGAATTGAGGCAGAAGGAAAAGAGGAAGAATGGGGGGGAAGATAATTTAAGTAGCCAAGCAGAAGCAGATTTACAGCCTTATCAGTTACACAAGGTAATGAAGTGGAGTGTGACACCCAGTGCAATGGTGCTTATTTGATATCAGTGGGAAACAGATGATTAATTCAGGCCTATCAGGAGATTATGGCCAGAAACAGCCTCTTACCCCAAAGAGCAGCTGTTGGGTGTCCTGGGTGAGCCTGGCTGGGCAGTGCCCTGTGAGCTGAGGAGGCATTGCCCCTGGCCCAGCTCAGGGGATGGCCAGGCGTGAGCAGGGTGCTGGGGCACAGCCTGCCTGCAGGGAGCACAAAAAGCAATTAATTTGCCATTTAACACAAGGCACAGAGATGAAAAGCTTTTGGGGGACACCTGAGTTGCCACAGCGTTTCATCTCTTCCTATTGATCTGCCCTTGCACTCTTTCTGCCTTCTCTTTCACAGCTTTGGTGTTTCCCTGAGCCACCCTCCCAGTGCTGCTGAGGTACCCACCCCTCCTGTCCCAGTGCCCTACATACCTTGCAAACCCTGGCTTTATGGCACTCAGAATTTGCCTCTTAAAATGATTTCAAAGTCTTCAGCAGCTCCAGACCTCAAAGGTTCACAGGGACAGTGTCAGCAAGCTCCCCCTCCATGTGGCAGAGAATCTATTTACATTTCCTTAGGAAATACATTTGTTTAGGGAAGCCCCCCAGCCCTCAGTAGCGTGTTTTACATCTGCAGCCAAGTTCCCAGATGTAGCAATTCCCTCTCCCTGGAGCCCAATTGCAAAACAAACTCCCCTTGCCCTCGGCAGCCCCACACCCCAACACAAGATCCTGTAAAGAAAGTTATGGAAAAAAGTTTGCACAGAAAATGTATGGAGCTCCTACAGATGGGGTTTGCATTTTGTGTCACTTTCAGTGTTGCACACCTTTGAGTATGGTTTTGTGATTTAAAAAAATTTAAATAACCTTCTCTGCAGAACAAAACTCACTCGCTTTTGCTTTTAAATGGATAAAAAAACCCAACAAAACAAAACAAAAAAACAACCCTGAATCAGCACTCCAACATGGCTGGCTATTCATGCCACTCAACACAAAGCTCAAAGAAAAGTGAAACCTTTTGCCAATGCTCTATCCTCACACAGACACAAAGAGCTTTCAGTCTGAACATCCAAGGGCTGAAGGTGTCTGTACAGATCAGCTCCTGCTTCTAGAGCATCTCAGAGCCTCAGTTCTGCAGTTTGTGGTCTCAGCTTGAATCTTATTCACCAAAACTATAGAAATGAACAAGCCAGACCCTCAGATTAGCTCAGCCTCTACTAATAGAGGAGAAACTGTTAACACTCAGCACTTAGATGGCTCAGCAGAGCTGCTTCACAGCCGAGGAGTTACTTGGTCCAACCCCAGTTAATCCCTGCAGGTGTTCAGCTCCACTGCTTGGACCCATCCGGGGAAAAGCCATGGGGAAGGTCCAGGGGAAGAGACAGAACTAGAAAGAAAACCTCATGTGGGCAGAGTAACCCAACTGGAGCCCTTTTCAAAGGTTAAATTAAGCTTTAGTCTTGACTATTTTCCTATTTAGGTTGATTTCCCATCTTTTAGATGAGGCATCTGTATCTGGAAGCTAGAGATGCTCCAGACTTTTTGTATTTCCAGATCTGGAAAGATTTTTCACACTCAAAGACAATAAAGCCAAGGAAAGGATAACTTAAAAAAAAAATCTATTTGAGATGACAGCTTACAAGCACATGAGGGAAAGGACAGCAGGCTGTCTTCCATTTTTCTCAAGATGGAAATAGTTGATCTCATATGTAGAGCACCCCCATACCTTTTTGAGATGAAATGATGGATTATTGAAGAAACACTGATCAAGACTGCACCAAATGACTTTGTTTCAGCCTCAGGCAGTCCAAGGGGATCATATTTGATGTCCTGCTGGCAATATTCACTAACTGAACATGCAACTAAAACAAGTAAAACCCAAACTCCCTCTATAATCCTACATGAGTCCTTGCTACCAATTTCCTACTTCCAAGTTTTCAAATACAAACAGAGGATGTCTTGTATCTGAATTCTATGTACTCTGTTGGTTTATAATGCTAAAAATAATAGAATTATCACAATTTAGCCCACCCTGAAGTTAAAGAGAATTTCCAGGAACATTTCATTAACACTCTAATATTACCTAGTACACACCTACATCTTGTACTAGCAAGCCTGATGTGAAGCACTTCCTTGAAAATTATTTCTTCCACATGGCTTAATGCAATTACAACAAAACCAAATCACTGCCATAGGCCCTTTCTACAGCTGTAAGGGATATTTCTTACTAACAGTAAATAGATCTTTTAGGGGATTTGTTTAAGCAGAGGTACTGGAGTCTTCCAAATAAATAATATGAAGGCTTTTACATATGAAGACATTCACAATGAAGTCCCAATGTACATTTGCTCTTGTAATCACAGCCATTAAGACCAATATGACCACCTTCAGATTCATGATCAGAAACAATGATTTACTAAACCTTCCCCGAGTTCCAGATTGGATTTTCAAATGGAAAAGGACCTGGGGGCTTCAGCAAATGCCAGGTTGAACATGATCCAAATGTCCCCTCTTTGTAAAGGAGCAAATATCCCATATGGAGGCTATGGTAGGAAAGTAGCCAGCTAATCACAGAAAGAATCTCCCTCCTACTTAATCATCCCATCTGATCCAAACTTGGTGTTTGGCACAGAGATTTACCACTGCAGAATCTGAGAGCCCTGTCATGCCTGCTGCTGGGGTCAGCTGGTGATGCACAGCCCTCATCTTCAGGAAGTTTCTGTTTGAATATTGGTGAGAGCCCTTCACAGCTGCACACCTGCCTCCTGCAGATACCTGGGTGGAATAAACCTGAGGCAAAATGAAGCCCACAACCTGGGCTCTTGGATGGAAATACCAATTTTCATCATACTGACTCAGAGTGCAGACTTTAACTCCACTGCCACATGACAAGACCATTAATCTGGTCAGAGGAACTAAAGAAGTTCCTCCCAACCAAAGCAGAAATAGGAGATTGAGCATCTGTGCTCAGTGTTCCTCTGCTCCACGGATGACCAAGATAACACAACAGAAAAGACACCCAAACTTCCTACAATTTATCCGAGTTTGTTGTGGATCTCTTTTTGAAAGAACTTTGCAGAGGTTCCATGACTGACTCAAAATAGACAAATGCTCTAAAAGTAGTGACAGAATTTTCTGTATTTTGGAAAGATTAGCAAAAGGAAAAACCCAAATGCTTAGTGGCAATCTTAAGCCCACATAAAAATAAGATTCAACCCACATTTATGTTTTTGAGAACAATTGAGAGCACTGACTTTTCTCCCTTACTGAGAGCAAAGTATGAGAATTTACTTGGCAAGAAAAGAGCACAAAGCCAACAAGTTACTCACCAAAACAATTGAAAGCTTTTATTGTGATACCTCAAGTAGATACAATATAGTGAAACAACAAATGATGTACAGTATTGCTAGGACAAAACAGCAACACAGCCATGTCACCTGTAAAAGAAAGCATTGTAAAGTTTAAGAAACAATGAGGCACAACTCAAACTGCCATTTACAACTCATGCTTTATGCCTCAAACCATTTGTAACAGTCCTTTCAAAAGAAACCTCTGAAGTGTCTGTTTTTTTTGCAGTGTTTATACTGCTGGTTGGCTTAATGTGAGTCTCCATGAAGTGTCCAGAAAGGTGAACAACAATTCAACAGCTTCTTCCCTTAGCAAAGGGTGGAGATGTTGGGAATTGGGTCGGTGGGACTCTAGGTCACTGTTGCAATCTGACTGCTGAGATGAGCGTGCAGAAAAAGCTCCACAAGCATTACTCTGAGGGAAGGATAAGTCCACCAAAAAGGGTACAGAGCACTCACAAACTCTTGACACACCAGTAAGAAATACAGATGAGCACCTGGTAACAAGCACAGTGATGCCCATTTGTCAGAACCTCTGAAACCAGATTTTAATTCAAAGATATTTTACCCCTTCCCCTTCCTCTCCTCTGGACTCAGAAGACTGCATGCAAAGCAGACCACTCTGACTGGCCACAACTCCTGTGGGAAATGAAGATGGAATTATAACAAACCTCATCAAATACAGTTGCTCATTGTATATCTTACAATGAATGAGAGAAATTCATAATCTGGCCCTTTTTACTGGCACATAAAATGAAGCATACAGCAAGAGTGGTTAGGTTGATGTGCCAGCAATCCCTCACCAAATTCTGCAGCTTATTTCACAGCAAGTTTGCAACTTAACAGAATTTTAATAAATGGCAGCACTGCCTTTTATTAATCAGAAAGGTACTCAGGAGTGACCAGCCAAAGAACAAGTCTGGTGTTTGGAGGCAGACTCAGTCCTGCCATTGTTACAGACATTATTTTGGACCTAGACAGAGAATGTGTGGTCAGATTACTAAAATCACATCAAATTATGATTAATTACTTTAGGACAGGTGTGGCTTTAGAGGTTCAGAGGAAAGAAAACTTTCAATACATGTACATTTTTGCTAGCAAATTCCTATGCATCCCAATGAACATTTCTTCTAAGCCAGCTCATAGTCAGTTCATTTGGTCCAAGAAAGAGCCAGCAACAAACAAAGGTTCACAAAAGCTTTTTGTTACAGTTTATAAAAAACAAAATACAAAATAAATGTTAAGACCAACAATAAAAATAACCAGTACAAGTAACAAAAGTGCTCAAGTTGAAGGGGAAGTAAACTTGCCCAGAGCAAACACATACATACTTTAAATATAATCTTTAATATATTACAAAAATTGGTTAGAGGGAAAATGCTTTAGTAAATTTTTTTTCAAGTAAGTTTACTTTTCTTTCAAATGACTGCTGGAGGGTTCAGTGACCAGACTGACCTCTTCACATCAGCCAGCAGCCATTGCTATCTGGATTCTACTTTCACCAAAACCAGTAACAAGAACTCTCTACATCTTTTACAAGGGAGAAAATAACCATTGACACTGCCAAGCAACACAGGAATGAAAATTCACATATTCCCTCGATAGAATGAGCCTCAAGAATTGTTACATGGCAGCACGAAATAGCAATTTTGTAGTAATTCTACTCTTTAGTTCTTCTAAAGTGTCCACTCTTAAAAGACCAAAAAGGATATTGCTCAGTTTGGTTCTTTTAAAAGCCATTAAACATCACCTATAGATCATTAACTCTTTATGCCAGTAGTCTGAAGCTCTATGTGCTAAGCACTTGATGAAGTCCCAACCTTTGGCATCAAAGTTAATTAAGGTTTTGGTGAAAATGTCCAGTTTGAAATACAAATAATGCACTGAAGAAAGAGGTTGAATTTCTAAAAATCAGACTGTGTTACAGACAGCATTATCTTACCAACAAGAGACAGCTAAGCCCCCGATTTTAGAGAGGAAAATCCTTAATACCTTACATATTTTCTTTAAATTCATCTCTCTACTGAAAAGCAGCCATTACTTTTGTCTTCAGCCCAGTGTACTGCTTCAACAAGTCTGTAGCCAGGAAATAAGAAAAGCCCAAAGATACACAAGCTTCACATAAGCATGTTCACAATTATCAGCATTGCAACTGGACTTTGAAGCTAACACAAACTTTTTGCTGATAGAAGTTTCAGTGCCTTGTTGGCAATGTACATTACAACAGAGTTAAAAAAACACTCAAGAATTCCAGGTCAAAAAAAAAAATACCATCAAGAGACAGGCAACACCAAAGCCCATCTTGTATCAGTGACATTGTTAAAAAGGAGACTTTGAAGCCTGTGATGATGTGCACATGAAGTAGTAATGTGTAAGCCACAAAATCCAGACTGAATACAACTGTTCTTCCCTCAGGTCTCTGGACTGAAACCCAATAGCTTGAACTACTTCTCTAATTCCTACATTTTGAATTTATAGGTATTAATCACTACAACATCTTGAATGCAGTTCAGCCAGCCTGCATCACAGAGAATGACTACACATGGGTGAACCCCCTTTTCTCTCTTCCTCTCCACAAAGACACTGGAAAGCTGGTTTTAAAGATTTGTATTGCCACGACCCATTGGCATAATTTTTAACATATGACAAATTTTCTAAAGTGCAGCAGAGTTCAGAAAGCCTATCAGAGATTCCCAGAAACGTCACAGCAGCAACAGCACCAGTTCCTAATTTTACAGGTGCCAGGTTAGAATTGTTATTGAGAGAAAATTATTTTGTATTGCAAGGCTTCCACATTGTTCAGTTGCAGTATTTATGTAGTGTTAATGGGTTCTTTCCAAGCGTTTTGTCCTGAAGCATTAAGAGGATTAAAACACAGTTTATTGTATTTTTTCAGAGACTGTAATTTGAAAATAGAGTTAGCAAATTTCTGTAGAGTGTTTCTTTTATGGTTGCTTACAATTTGCATGCACAGATACCAACAGTTAACATGGTGCATACACTTTCCAGAAGTTTCTCTCATTAACTCATTCCATTTAAGAAATAGAGCAAAACCAAAAGAGAAGGTGAGTTTCATATAATATTTTTTTATAAAAAGGTACTTGGGGATGATTTAGCCAGCAAACCAAGAAACCCTTTCCCCACCCCCAAGTTTTAAAAACTATCTTGTTGTTTTGTTTTATGAAAAACTGAGTCAAACTTCCCTTCCCTCTTATTACCCCTCCTCTTCCTACAGGTACTATATTAATTTTCATGCCATAGGCTCTGGCCATTTCTCACAAAAATAAATATTTTTGTTCAAATGTAGCAGAAGCAGAATACTTCAACAAGTTTCCTTGATAATCAACCTCTTTGTCCAGTGCATTAGGACTATACAGTTACATGGAACCAGCCATAAAACTTCACTGATGCACAAGTCCCTGTTACTGGCAAAGGTACAGTACCAAAACTTTTTTTTTTAATACACTGACTAAATATTTATTTTTTCCCCAAAATAGAAGAAGCATATATTCTTTTTGCTTTTTTAATCTTGCAAGTTATAGTTTTATAAATTTTTTATCCAGCAAACCCCTTAGGGAATATGTTGGTCTTAAATGAACACATTCTATTGAATTATCAATTTTAAATTCTTCTACAGTATTTCAATAAGATACCAAATCTCTATCATAAACTTTCCTAACTTGAGACCTGCTAACTTCAGTCAGTGCAATTGAAATTTTTTTTTAAAGTGAGCACTGTACCTTTAACCAATTCACCTACAAGATGTACATAGGTTGTGGTACACTCAAATTTAAAAAAAGAAATTAATAACTACAATACTGCATCCTCTTCACTGCCAAACACATCAGAAAATTGCTACATATAAAAAAGCACCCCATCCTATACATTCTTTCAGACTGCTCAGATACAGAACTTCTACAGGACTGGAGTGTAGGTGTTTAGGCAAGAAGCATGCACAGCAGAAGGTAGCATTAAAGGCATAGGTCAGAGATAGATGCTAACCAGTAAAATCTGCTTTCAATTAGTGAACTGTTTCTCTAGTTTGAGAGAGTTTAGAAAAAGGTCATCCAAAATGTTCCAAAACAACTGTTCACACAGTAATACACGTACAAAAAGAGGGACCTTACACAAGGAGAAAAGGCAAACATGGCCAGAAATAGCCACTTACACTACACTACCCATTTGTGAGGTTTCAGAGTTCAGTGATATTCTCAGGGCCACTCTAGCCAAGCTCTTCCATTACTTTGCATTAAGTCTTTGTAAAGCATGTTCCACAGAATATTGTCCAAACAGAAGGAAAATGGTTATGATTCACTCCCAGCCATTGTCTTTTATCATGTGGGCAAGTTCAATGATAAATTTTCCTTCTTTGTATTTCTGACTGCTCTCAAAAGCATGTTCCTGCAAAGACAAAAAATCGAGGCACTGAATTAAACTGAGGCAGGTAAGTATTTTAAACTTCAAACTTGCATTAAAAATACAAACCAGGAGACATTCCAGTTAGCATCCTGCATCGTTTACACTAAATTAAGGATGGGAGGGAGGAAAAAGAGGATGGATGATGAGGGTTCATCATCAGAGGGAATGGTCTAGGAATTCTTGCTATTAAGATCTGAAGCTATACTGAACCCATAAAAATCCTACATGCAACACCCAGAATTTACCATTTTCAAAACATCTGACTTGCAACACAGCTGCAAGTGTTACCAGTAACTCTGCAAGTGTTACAGGTCACTTTTCAAACAACAGATCAGAGTTTATATCAGTTGCAAGCAGTGTAAACATGCTCAGTACCATTTTTTTACAGCCACCATTTTTGCTACGTGAGCCAACTTTTGCAACCCAAGATATCAAAGACCCACTTTGGCAATTTCTTCCATCCAGCTGAGTGTACAGGTTGGTAATCTTACACAAAGATCCTACAGAAGTATTTGATAGCTGTAACAGCACCAGAGCTCTTGCTTATTTTGCAGTGCAGAACGAAGTCATCACCTACTACAGCATTCCAGCAGGTGTAAGGAAGCAAAACCATATTACAGTCTGATAGATACAAAAGCACCAGAGCTAACTCACCTAAACTGTCAGTACAGGTGCTACTCAAAGGCTACTCAAGTATCTGTGCTTCACCATATAAACATTTATGGAAGACTAAAGTATATTTATTGCTTACGTATTTCCATCCGAGAGTGGTTTTACAGTTTTCACAATAGATATCTGCTACAGCATGTAAACCTGTCAGAAGAACTCTCTCCTCTGCTGGACCACAGCCCACATTTACCCTGGAGAAAAAAAAAAAAGAAAAAAAAAAAGAAAAAAAAAAAAGAAAAAAAAAAAGAAAAAAAAAAAGAAAAAAAAAAAGAAAAAAGAAAAAGAAAAAAAAAAAAAAGAACAAATTACATTAACTGCACAAGACTGTTTTTTTCTTTTCTTACCTTTTCTACCTTTTCTCCAGAGGATAATTAAATAAAAAAGTCAAACAAAAAGGCCTAATTTATTTACTGCTGTAAAAGTAACTTTCTCTGCTATGCTGAGCTGAAGGACAGGAAGAAAAAAAGGGTTGTTTTTTGTTTTTCAGATGGCTAATCTGAACAGCAAACTGATGGTGCTGCCCATTTACTCCCATCAACAAAGACACCCTAAATAGTTAAATTTTCAGAGAACAGAACACTAAGCAGTAACAAGACACCTCTACAGTTTCAGGCTTTTCTTCAAAAACAATTTGAGATCTCTATAATGGAAATCTGTACCAGTGAATCAGAACCAACAGCTGAATTTAGAACCAACTCCAAAATAGCAGCAAAGAAAAAGCCTCATAAATATTTCTTTGCAACAGATCAGCAGACTCAGTCATGATGAACTAACAGTGATAACAAACGTCCCACGAAGCACTGCATCAAGCTCATTTTTCATTACTAAGAGTCTATGCAAAAAACATAAGGCAAGACTAAATCATTTTTTTTTAAAACTGTGTTATACAAGAACCAGAACTTGCCAGTTTTGCTGTTATATTTGTAGACTCTTACTACTACAATTATACTAGAAATCCCAAGTCACCATACTCAATGACAATACAGAAAAAGAACTCCAAGGACTTGCAACCAAATCCTTTGCAGTTATAATCCCATTATTCTGGTCTAAAATAGATTAAGACACTTAAATGCATTTCTTTTTCTAAAATGCTGCAGCACAATAAACTGCTGAAAAATTAAGACAAAAATGCAATCCTGCATATTAGAAACTTAAAATATATTCATTAGCAAATTCAAAGAACCTTATGTTATGGGTAGGACGTGCCTAAAATTGCAAATATTAGGCTTGATAAGATCACAGAGACCTTTTGCCTCTAGCACATTTGCAACATTCAAGGTCATTTACGATGTACCAAGTCCACTGAAACATTAACCTGTATATATATATATATATCTAACTATCACAGTGGAAAATTCTTTACAGCAGAGCTGTCTAAAGCAAAATCACAGTCACACAATATATTTTGACTTGTGAAGTATCTCAGAATGACAGCTCTTACTCAAGACAGTTATCCTTACATACACAAAAGGAATGTCACATTAACATCCTCCTGATAACTTGGTAAAATTGGTAAAATTATTTAAAATACAAGATTAATATGTGCAAAAGGATATTTATAATTCAGCTCAGTAGCCCTTTAATAACCAACTATTGCTGGTGATTAAAGCCAATGTTAAAAAGAACAGGGCAAAATGCTGCTACATTAATTCTTACTGTTTTTAACTTATGAAGCATACAAAAAATCCCAAACCTACACTCTGCTTGTACTTGGTGCATAGGTATAATAACATACTCACACAGAATTAAAGAGGTAGGCTCGTCCCTGGCTTCCCTGGAAGGACTGCATAGAAAAACAAGAAAGAAAGAAAATGTACTTGTTAAAAAGTGCAAAAAATCCCACCAAATGAAAAACTTGTTCTAGACAGGTGTGTTAATAAGCACACACACACAATACAGATAGAAACTATTTCAGATTAATTATACCAACTCTTTACAGGAAAGCCTGATCGAAGTTTTCACTCACTTTAAGATATTTTGCAATGACTTTAAATTGTCAAGTATTACTGAGTAAAATAGGATGTCTACAATACAAAACAAAACAATTTTTTCCTACCCCTCTGCAAGATATCGATTTTCATTTTCCTAGACATCCCCTGTGCTAATTAAAATAATCTGTTTTTAACTCAAAGAGAATTATTTCCAGCTCCTCTGTGCTCTCCTGATGCACCCAAACCCAGTTTATTTCCATTTCATGACATCATTTTTTATCTGACCAGCGAAATTCATGGCCAAGCATAAAACCAGCATGCTGGAACTCAGATGTAGGAAATGCATCAGTTTATAAGGTCAGGGCTTATTTTAATAAAACAGTTGTTACCCTCAAATGCCTAAGCTTTCAAATCTCCCACATTCCTAATGGATGCTTGACAAAAGATGATGGTTAAAGATATTCATGGCTGGATCTAAATTAATGTTTTAGTTCAGAGCAGTAACACAGTTTTGAAGTAAAAGCCCTAATCAACCACCCATAGTGGGGTTGGGTTGGTTTGCAGAGCAGTTTCAGTGCCTGTGAGCTCCATCTTTGTTCCTTCTGTACCAAACTAAACCAGAAGCACTTCCCAGGTGTGCTCTACAAACAGGAATGAAGACAAAGCCCTGAACCCATGATCAGACAGCCCTCAGCTACAAACACCCTGGCAAAAGTTGTGAGCACACCAGATCCAGCCATAGGTCAAATATTCAAAAAGTATGGAAGACACATCACAGCTTTCATCTGTTGATTTGTTCCTTCTGCTTTGAATTACCTGGTGATTTAGAGGTAGCTATTATTTTCCATTCAAACAGGATCACACTGAAATGGAGCTTTTCTTTTTTCCCTCTCTTCCATACTGAATTCCATTATAAAAATTCCAGCCTTTATTTATTTTTTTCCAAAATTTCCCCTCCCCAGCCTACTTTCAAAGAAAATTAACAGCCTTCTCCATGGTGAAGATTAAAGCCTAATTGTCTAAGGGTTATTCCAGCTCTAGTATTGAAGATCCAAGACCAACTTTTCTGGAACCTACATTAGATGAATGGAGGTATTTGGAAGGACAATCTCACCTTGAATATTTCTCAATGGTTTTAGTAACATTAGGCAGGACTTCTCTGTAATGCATTCTTCTACATACAGTTTTTAGCTACTCATAAAAATTTCACCTTAAGATGAAAAGTTCTACTTATTTATAGCGTTAATATTTTAGTATTATTTTAGCACCCATTTAAAAGACTTATTAAATGGAGATTTTTATTGACAGAACAAAAGAAAATGTACTCTCTCCATTAGCCAGACCTGCAAGTCTTATTTTTCACAAGGCAAGGAAAAGAAGATAGGCCATGCAGTACAGTGAAAGCTAAAACTTAAGGTAGGACTGACCCTGAAAGAAGAGACTCAGAGACAACAGACAATGAACAGCAGTTACAGAAAATAATCCTTACAACTGCCTTTAAAATAAGCCAACAACAAACCCTCCATCACTATTCCAGCTCTCCTGAGATACTTAAGCAAACATTACAGAACTTGTAGAATGGTACAGAACCTACAGCCCTGCTTTCTGAATCAGTGCCAGTATTGCAATCAATCACAAAGTAGATGGTGCTTATTACATATGAAAACAAAATCTTTTCATGTATTTACTCTCAAAAGCTGCCCATTAACAAAGGACTAACTAGCTCAAGTCAACATGACAAAGTTAGATGACTGCAGTTGTGCAACCCTCAGATTTAAGAAAAATCAAAGGAAAGACTACAAAGTTTCCTTATTCATCAAGAAGTAAACTTAAACTAGAACTTCCTTGTTCCATGTACCTGAAATTCAGAAAAAACTTTCAAAGCCATGATGACCATTACTTTTGGCTACGCTACTGTAAAAATTCTTGCATTAAAAAAGCTGCTGCTGTTTCTCCTTGCTTTAAAAGTCTAATGTTAACTTAGAATTCAGAAATCCTTTTTCAAACTGCATCAAGAAATATTCTCCTGCATTAAATTAATGATGTTCTAGTTTCCATATTTACATGTGATGACACATGCTAATCACATACAAATGAATGTGGGCTTTTTTGTCTGGTCCTACACATCAGATTCTAAACTACTCATGAGCCATACTTCAAGTCCCCAGTGAGCTGGGAAAGAAAAAGACTCCAGAGCAAATGAACAGTCAGGAGACTTTGAACTATGTTATACAATTATTTCTGCCAAGTTTATGTTTAGTCTTGGCTTAGTATCACCTAATAAAAGCTCTCCTTTGACCCTGCATTTCTTAAAATTAAGCAGAGGGCAGTAAGAGAATGCCAGGAATAGCAGAGAAAACAGCTCTTCCCCTCTCGTTTCATAAGCTGAAAAAAACCTCTGGCCAAATGAAATACAAACCGCAGGTTGGAAAGTTCTGCTTTAGTTGTTCTTTTCTCCTGATGTATTTTTAAAGATGACTTCTCTTGTACCCTTTGCTTTGCTGCCCTGAGTGTGCTGTACTCTCCCAAGTTTCTTTCTCCTCAGAAACAGCCCTCTTCATTACCTTCCAATTTTGGGGATTAGCAGGGTAGAGTGGAGAGAGAAGAACCAGAACCTTTTCCAAGGATGGTAGTTTAGGAAGAAAATCTGTTCACAAACTATGAAAAGCTCCTCCATTCCCACCTAGTTTCCTGTTAGCAGATGCTGGCTGATACATTTGATACCATCTTTCTGATCTACATACATGTTTGGAGGCTAAATATTATATTTACATACCAAAGAACAATTATTTCTTTACCCAGCTGGGAAGAGCAAGTTCCTCCATGTTTACATCACTCACAGATAACCTGACAGCAGCCCATGGCAACTTGTGTCACTGCATTTTGGAATACAGAACTTGAGCAGAGGCAACTCAGACTTTCCTTTAAAATCAGAGCCAACCACAGCATCAATGTGTCATTAAGTGTTTCATGGTCTGCAACCCATCCACGTGAAACTTCTATACACTGACTGAAATAAAAGCACTGTAAAGATTCCAATTTTTTAATTCCCCATGCCTCTTAATTTCTATGAATTTGTTAACTTAGCTGCTTCTTCTTATCAAGAGATGAGAGATTTTTTTTTCCCCCTGAACTGTATCCAAACAACACAAAAAAGGTACCCATCTGTCACATAAGCATTCTCTTGGCCACCGAATATTTATAAGGTGTAAGAAAGATTTACTATCAGATCTCTACTTCCTTATGCATCTGATTACTAGAAATGAAAAGAGGACAACTCATTTTGGAACTAGAACTGCTTGCTAAGCTTGTAACTTGGCTTTAAAGAGTATTTTGCATAGCCAGAAAAAAATGAGTACTGAACAAACATTAGTTTTTACCAGCACTAAGTTTCTCACACACTACACTGTATGATTCAGTGATACCAATAAGAATTTCAAGAGACTGATGGGTTAAACACCTTGTGTCTCAACTCCCCAAAGGAAATGAAAGAGAATATTTTAAATGGCAGTGCCAAGGACTAACAGGCATAACTTTTCAAACCAGTCTCCAGAAAACCTGCTCTTCTTACAGAACAAACATAATCTATGCAAACACAAACTTCAAGTTGGCAAGATTTGTTCAGCATTTCCAAGACTGCTGCCACCATAGATACATTTTAGGTAAACAAAACATGCTATTAAAACTGTCAGAATTCTGAGTCTAAAATATGTGTCTTACCCAGTAGAGAGGAATTAGAAAATAGTGGCAAGTGTGACCAACTGTCATCAATAATGATTCACATCAACCAGAATTTTTACTTAGAAGCTGAACAATTTATCAGTTCAACTAATACTTGCAGCTAAAACAAACTAAGTCTGCTTTTTTTCTGGTCCTCAATTAACAATACTGGACTGAGGTATTACTTAGCTTTGTCCCTAGAAAATCCACATCTTTGAGTAACTGTCCATTCCTACAAGAAGATCTACAAGACCAATAATTTTTTCTCATTTTAGCACAGTTAAAAATATCTGGAATGTCTGACAGTGAAAGCAAAACTGTTTAACTGTGCTTGGGAGCTATAATAATGTCAACTGCAATAACAGTTCGGCAGCAAGAGCTTTTCAAGTCATCTGACAGACCTCTGTCATCAATACATTTTATAGTCAAATAACTTTATAAAAATTTCACATATACACTAGTCCATACTTGCAGACTTAGATATGATCTATACTTCTAAAGTTAAACCCACCCATTACCTCCAACTCCAGAATTAACTGTTTTACCCATTAGAAAAGGACATACCAGTTAAGCAGAGCATATATTTACTGCCCTAAGGCATACCTCAAAGCATGGGTGGGGGAAGGAAAGCTACTAAAAAGCTTAGGTAATTATTCTTCACAGATAGGATTAGATTCTATGGCTAGACAAAATGCTCTGCATAAAATGTGAAGAGAAACTGCCATCTTTCTTTTGGCTGCATCCAGATAATCAAGCCTCTTAAAGAAAATAAATTATCAACACAGTGTTTATAAGATGAGGCCCAGTCTCAACTTCTTCAGCAAGGCCCAAAAATGGCCTTCAAGCATACAACAGGCCCAATTATCTTCCCAAGAAGCCCTTACTTATATCATCAGGATCACCAAAACGAGTCAAGCTAAGAATAGCACATTTACCTAAAGACAACAAAGCCATTAAAAAATTCCTCTTGAACCCATCAGTTAAACAGAGGACATAAACAGATTGCTAAGGAAGGCTAAAAATATTTTGGTATCTATTCAAGCTGAAGACTTTTCTTCTCATCAATAATATAACAGCAGACATACTGAATGCCTTAAAGAACTAAATTTATCCAAGATTGATCTTTTCCCCTTAAGGTACAAGGATTTCCCAGTGAAGTCAATGACAAGTTACATCTCTGTACCTTTAAGCAGAACTTGTTCTTGAAAATATTGACATATCTTGTTTTGTCTCATTTCATAGGACTTTATTCCCCCTCTGGTCAGACATGCAAGGCAGTGAATGAGACAGAAGAAAGTCACAGTGTTTATACAGGAACCTACATGATGTAGTCCAGATTTTCTTCTATCTCCAGGATTAGGACACATTGTAAGGCAAGACAAGTCTTTCAAGGAGGTCAACTTCGAGTCAGAAAGCATTATCCTTTGCAATATACACACTGGGTTCCAAGAGTTCTATTAGGTATTTTTATTTCTTTGAAATTTGTTGGATCTTGACTGAAATTCTAAACAATTACTGGAACTTTGTGGGTACAAGCCATTCTCAACTGCTTTGGAACTCACTTCAAACAATATTTGCCCCCTATAAAATTAACTATTGCTAACAATCACTGCATATTCTCTACCATTTACAAGAAAGCTCTTTCAGTTAAGCCTTGTTTCAGAATCACATATACACAACATTCTGTACAGGCCACACAAGTGGCAACCTCCCCTCAACTTCAAAGAACCTTGCATAAGTTTTCTCTGAAAACTTAATTATGTTATTTTTTTTAAACTGCTGGGATTTAAAAGAGCATTATTATTAACATATATTGTTTGGCTGCTTTTACTTGCTATTAGAACATTTTTAATGCAACAACTACCTCCCTACAGCATCAATATTTTGCCTTGCCCTTTATTAAGGCCTCTGATTACTTGGTGATAGAGGCTGCTTCTCCTCTGTGCCTGTAGTCATAGTAGGATACAATTAAAATAAAAAAATCTATTTGCTTCTTTAAAAGAAAAAAGCTGGAGGTTCTTCCCCTGTCCTCTGAATGCCCCCCAACACAGTGAAGCCTGGTATATCCCTAATAGTGTTTTATAAAAATATTTAACATTCACTTTGAAGTCTTCACCAAAGAAACAGAAAATCCAGCACTTTCAAGACTTGTTAGCAATGCAAATCTGTAGTGTCTAAGAGGTAGCTAACATGACTTCAAAATTACTCTTATTTAAATTAAAAGTCATTAGGTACACTTCAAATTAGTGTTTAGTGTTTTTTAGTGTAGGGTTATAAATTATTATGGCAACTGTTACACATGTGTGCATGTTTCCAGCTGTACAGACTTTCAGCCTTTCAACACCTCTACTGCTGATGACCTCCCAGTCTGGGATTCTATCCTCAACCACCCTTCTTCCTATTCCTTCACCTTTCCCCAAGTTCCTCCCTAGACCCAGAAAACACAACAGTTAGAGTAAAAATATCTAGAAATGGGTGCTCACTAAAATCCAAGAGCATTTCAACATAAGGCAACTCACTGAGTCCTTTCATAGTTGCACAGAAAACTGGAACTACAGATAACTTTGAATTTCACTTCCAGAGGCAGCACATTTTTATGCTGCTTTTTCAGTCTGCATTATTTCTAAACCACTGCCAAGACTCCTGGTTGCCATTTTATCACCAGCAAGGGCACAGTAAAAAAAAGAGCTTGATGATTAATTCTAAGGCAAGAAAAAGATCCTGCTGCTCAAACAGAACAGAAATAAAAAGGTGATTTGTGTATGCTGCACCCTTGTCATGCAATTGGCATCAACAGTTCTCAAAAACAGAACTGCAAATCTGCACTGAAGTCTGGTGTTCTGAGGACCAGAATAAAAGGGATGATTGACAGACATGCAGCACTTTGCTTTTCCATGACAGACCAACATTTAAGAGAAACAGCCCTCACTTAATCTTGAAGTTAGAAACATTAGTGACAGGTGTAACAAATGCTTAAACCTCAAAGAACATTAGAAAGCTACTTGTTGCTGCTTTAAATTAGGAGCACACCCTTTATTTTGGCTTTTTCCCTGACCACACAGGAGAAGAAAGCAAAAACCACCATGACTCCAGGAAATGTAGGGCAGGAGGGAACACCCAAATGAAGCAGTTACAGCCAGGTACCAAATATTGCTTGCCTTTATCTACTGAGGAGTATCTGTTCAGGAGTGATGCTGTAGAGGAAGCATTTGGGAAAAAAAAAGTGTATTTATTATTATTCAAAGCTTATCTTTTAAATAGGCACGGGGTACAATCAGGTTGAGAAGTTCAACTCTCTGCTCTATCAGTGAATCCAAAAGAACACAAGAACTGTGCTGCTGTTAAGTTAACTTTAGACTACGTAGCATCAATTTCTTGTGCTTCAGGTTATTTTAAGTATTTTTGATGCAGCTAAGCAGTAGCAAGGATTCTATATAGTGTAAATAAAAATAATCTCATTAACCTAACTAAGTTCATTGCACATAATGTACAAAGAACTAATAGAACTTAAATTCATATATATAATCTGTTCTAACAAACTCATCTGCTAGGCCTTTTACAGTTCTAACTTACATCTACACATGATGTCTAGGATGTTTCTTCAGTTATTTTCCAGGTTAATCTGTTTTCATTTGAAATAAATCTTATTTCCTCTCTCCAATCCTCCTGCCACTTCCCTAGGATAGCACTACTTATCTTTTATGATCCAAGTGTATCTAAATATTGTTTTGCAGTTGTTGCCATCAGAAGACCTTGTCCAATGTTGGAATATATAGCAGTTAAGTTTGAAGGAGAGTTTTTTCCAAAGCTATGTTTCAAATAAAAGTACAACAGATGAGAAGTTCTTTTTATTTTACAAGCATACAAAAAGATACACCTCAGTTAAATGCATTTGTCATTATCACAGATTTAGACAAAATATCTTCAATAATTCTGAGGTTGACAGAATATAGATCAGCTATCAAAAAAGCATATGGTCAACCTGCAAGTACAAAGCCTTTTGTAAAATGCCCTCACTGAAAATTATGGTAGCTAGAAATAAAACAGAATCCAAATCTAACACCTTTCCCAACATCACCAGAAACAACTTAGAAGTTGTCTTAAAAAGGTTCTCCATGTGCTCTGAAATGATAATTTTATTTTTAAATGTTTTAAATTATTTATGAAGCCCTAATTTGTACAAGTAATTTGCTTAAGAACACATTCAAATTATTGTGCTGACCAAAACATCAAGACCCTGGAGAGCAACTGGCTCATGTGGTAACTGTGGTAGTTTGGTTAACATGCAAAAATCTAAGTCCACTAAAAGAAGAGCTTCTTAAAGTGTCTGTGCTTCATTCTTCCTGTAGGCATCCACAACCTGAAGTTCAGGAAAGATTAACCCCTCACACTAGTTTTTGGCCCAGAACATGTAGTGAATAATGAAGCCATATTTGCTTGTAATTTAGACACCAGTGTTGCCTAAGATCCCTGTTACTCAAATTCTAAAACTGACATGGAAACACAAGAAATTCTACTATTTGAGTATTTCTTGGTTTTGTTGATTTTAAAACAAAGTGAGATAAACACTATAAAGAAATTGATGAACTTCAAGTTAATACAGAAGTAAACTTCTTAATTTCTTTGCATCATTTTATAAATGCAGCTTACTTACTGATTCATATTTGAAGTATCACACTTGCAGTTCCATGCCTCAGTATGTACTAAGTTGAAGGGAAGTACTGTTTGGTAGAAGAGGCCAAAGACAGAGCAGAAGTAAGGAAACACTAAGTAACACTGCCAAAACTGTCACAAATTTTATTGTTTGAATCAAAAACGTTGTCTTGAGATCCAAACAATGAACAAAAACATAAGACAAGAAAAATGTTGTGGGGAAAACCCATTGTTTCCTGATACCCTGCTCAGGGATAAGAAGCAAGGAGGTATATTTTCTCCTCAGTCAAAGAAAACCTCAATTCAGAAGCAGCAACATTCACATCTCTTCAGTACTCAAGCACAGCATCACCTTAGTGCTGCTAAACACATAAATGGGCAAAAGCAATAATTAATTAAAGGGTTTGCCACTAAAAAGTTTGACAAAATAGATATAGAGAAAACAGTTAGTACTGAGAGGTTTGAAAAGCAACTGAAGTGTTTTCTCCAAGACACCATTAAGAGCAAATCCATCAGAAGCTTATTTGAAGCAAAGAATAAACTGTGTCAAGTATTTATCCCAAACTTCAAGTTTTCCTATGCATTTCATACATCACAAATCTTGATTTCTTTCAGCAAGAGGCAAGGACAGGCCTAGCCTGCGTCAAGGATCCACACATTCTCTAAGCTTAGATAACCCAACTACTTTGAACATCTCTGGCTAATCATATTCTTTCAGAACTGGTATACAGCAGAAGTCAACATGTTTTCAGATTCCATAATACTAGTGGAACACTCTGGAAACAGCCAGTTAGGTGACCTTCACTCAGAGTGAAAAAATAATCTTTATCTGGGGTAACCATGTCCAGAATTTTCTCCCTACCCAGAGGTCTAAGTTTTCTTTTGCCAGCTGTCCTTAACAGACTTTGAAAGATACAGCAGCTCACAAATTGTACCTACCTGACAGCAGACAGAGGTTGGTAATATGGGGAATATATTAGGTCAGCCTTTATGTCACATTCAAGTTTTCCAGAATTATATCAAGTCCTCAGTACACAACAATATGACCCAAGAGTGAACCCAGGGAAGACACTATGAAGTAGGCATCGATTTGCATCCCTTATCTACTGGGAGCAGTGATAGTGTGATAACTTTTGGTTAATAATTCATCAGGTCTCTAAACAAACCACTTGCCTTGGAGATTAATTCATCGTGGTTGGCTAGGTGGGCTCTGCAGTGGATGCAGCTGTAGGTGCGGTGACAGTTTGGCAGGTAAGCCTGGAACGTTTTTGATTTTGTCATTTTTACCATCTCTGCTGGTGGCTCCTCACTCAGCTCAGGGCTGGCACTTGAAGAATTACAACTTTGCTGAACTCGCTGACAAAAGAAACACTGGAATATGCAAGCAAAAGCCGTTGTTGTTCTGGAGTGTGTGTGGCACTTTCCACACAAATGACAGAAGAGAAACAGTCACAACCTGTAGGTGAAAAGAGCAGAACAAACAGCAGCTTACAACAAGGCCAGAATAAACTTGTTATTCAAGAATTCCAGAGCCAAAGCAAAGTCTTATTCAGAGCAAATGCCTGGCTAGAGACTACAGGCCCCTGTTTTTGCTGTGAAGCTGCTCAATTCAAGTTCCATCCAACACAGCAGATAAGAAATTCTGTCCCACTAGTGGCATTTACTCCCATTACATCTCTAATGAAGAAGGAGATTCAAATAGTTCTCCCAGAAACACCAGCACTCTCTGCAATGTACCACGTACACACTTAAAGACATCCATGCAGAAAATTACAGCAAGAAGAAAGGAGATTAGAGCAAGTTAATTTTCTTTGACACTCCAGTGGTAAATTCCAATACAGCAAATGACAAGGCATCATGGAAAAAACAGATTGTGTCCAGCAATAAACATGCAATATATATTTGCACTTCAGCTTTCAGGAAAAATCTTTTTGTATCACATCTGACTTTAAGTCAAATACCAAGTAAGATACTGCCACCCTATTCAGGGATCTGTGTGTCCTCCTCTTTCAATCTCAGCAGAATTTTGCCTTTGGGCAAAGACCTTTTTGACTAGTGTCCTGATCAAAGCTAATTAGATACTTCCTCAGTCTACCAGAATAACCTTAATGGATGCTACCAAAATCAGTCAGATAATAAAAGCTGAATTTTTCAATTGCACTCTTAATCCTCAAAGTGCCTTTGTCAGTCTTTATGTGCACAGAGAAGGCCAGACCTCCTTTCTGTGCTGAAAAGCAAGCCTTTTTTAAGAGCTTGCCTGAAAAAATCACAGGTTACAGATTATAAATATTCACCACAACATCTCTGATCTGTCAAAGGCCATTAGTTACCACACAATATGCATCAAGCTAATGAGAAATCCAGACATGAACACTGCCCAGTCACTTATGTCACCAGCTATCAGGTGACTGACAGAGGAGGTCAATACCACAAACACAGAAACAGGGTCCCAATATAAAGTATTTAGTGTCTTTATCCAGCTACTAAAACAAGCATGCAAAACACTTATCACAGTTGCAGAGTGTGCAGGGCAGAAGGTAACCACTTTTCTAGCAGTAGGATGACAGTAATACAAATAAAGCAGATAATGAAAGCCCCATAAATTAAAGACTGTTTATAGGAAACAGTCACTGTGCTGCAAAAGAAGTCTTGAGAAAGTAAATTGTCCAGCAGGCCAAGTAGAAGTGGCAACCACAGCAAGACTGAAAGGGTTTTGGTTAGGGGTGGTTTTTTGGTTGTTGGTTTTTTTTCATTTGTGTGTGCTTGGTTTTTTAAGCTTGATAGAAGCAGGAAAAAAAGACTCAAGAAGGGCTTGCTTAAAGAAAATTAAAAGAAAAAGAAAAAATCACAAAGCCACAAAGACGACATGCAGCAAACATGAAATAAAAAAAAAATAAAGCAACGATGGGAACAAGTTGCCACCCAAAGCACATATTTACACATCAGAATGACTGGACTTTTGCCAGTCACTGAAAAGGAAAACAGGTTGGATAAGGGACACATTAATATGTTTGCAATATTTTCCTAGTTAGCATGAAGAGCAGAACTTAAATATTAATACAATCATTTAAACAAGTGTTGTATATTGGCCCAACATAGTTTAATTATAATTGCAAAGGAAAGAACGATTACAGTGTCTGGAGAAAGCAGCTTGCTTTTGTAGAACAGACAGATATTAAGCCACATTTATTAGAGGTAACAGATTATGGGAAAAAGACAGAAGAAATACAATCCTAGAAGCGAGACACGAGGTCCCCTTTAAATATCCTGCTTTACCTCTTTAACATTAAAAAGATACAGATCACATTCAGAAAAAACGAGGGGGAAAAAAAAAGTCAAAGCAAGGTTTCAGAATGAAAGACACCACAAAAGTCTGGCTCTGGATTACACTCTTTAGATCAGTAATTGAACCATGAGTTCAGTGCTTGCAGAAGTTCAACAAGTTGAGCAAGCTTAAGAGGAAAATACTTTTCTTCAAGGCATTCCTAGAAACTCTTTCAATTCAGATTGCCTTTAGAAACGGGAATTCTACTAGACTCAGTATACCCAGCACTTCAACTGCAGAAATCAAAGAACTCCAAAGCTCTTTTGACAAAACCTGTATTTGATATTGCTCTCTCCAAAAATAAGGCAATCTTAAGTGTCTCACACACATCGCAAGAGCCACAGAACTCACTGCTTTGTGAAGCTAAAGGCAAGATTCAAACCCATTTCTTAGCTTCCTGTAGCAGGTGACTAAATCCAGTCTCACTTCACCCAGGAGCAGCAGCAGGATTCACAGCTGCTGCTCCACTCTCCAGCAGAAAGCAGTGCAACAACCCGAGGCACCTGCTTCTTCCTCAGAAAACAGCACACAGCGCCCATGCCCCTCAGGTTCCCTGACGCCCTGAGCAATTCGACACAAACCGCAGAACTCGGTACCAACACAAAACGCAAACCCAGCCAGCGTGCTGCCCCATACCCGTTTCTAAACGGCTGTGCAGACGCCGCTTGGGTGACCCGCGCCAGCCCAGCAGCACCCACTGGGAAGGGTCACCCACCAGCCCGCCCCGGGGGGACACCCCCGAAAGCCCAAACCCGGTTCGGGTGTGGGGGGGTTGCCGGCCATGCCCAGCCCGGTACCGCCGCCCGTGCCTGGCACCGCCCCGTGACGTCATGGGGGCGTGGCACCGGGTGGCCAATGGTGCGGAGGGAGGCTCCGCCCCCCGCGGTTCCCGGATGTGTAAACAAACACCCCGGCGAGCGTCGGGGGGTGGGGGGCGAAGGGCCCGGGCCCGCACCGGGGGGTTGGGGGGGTCCCCACCGCAAAACCTCCGGGCCAGCGGGCACTGGGTGAGAAGCCGCTCCCGTGTTTGCGTAGGGATGGTCAGAGCTCTGCCCGGGCCACGGATGAGCGTACAGAGACACGGAAAGTGTCAGAAACGGCCTCTCCGTCATTCCTCTGGGCTCCAAAAAAAAACCCCAATAAAATATTGGAGTGACACGGAATGAGCTGAGCAATCCCTGAACGGCTCCACAGAGCCCGTGTGCGCACTCTGGGTAAACTGCGATTTCGTTACTCCAGAAGGGAAGCCTGGCAAAGGCACGAGAGCTTCGGTTTGGGTTCAGATACCGAGAAATAACAGGAAAAAAGATGAGGGGATAAAGTTACCGGCAGAGACGGAGCTCCCGAGGGTGGGAAGCAGCTGCTCCCTGCACGGTTGAGCCTTTCCCTCCCTCACGCCGGAGCACAAAGCCGCCGCCGCGGGTGCCGCCGTTGCCTTTCCTCGCCCTCTCGCAGCCATCCCCGTAGGACAACGGCTCGTTTCCCCCAGACCGCCGGGACGCCGCCGGGGACAACCGTGCCCGGCCACCCCGACACCGACCCGCTCCTCCGGCCGCCGGCTCCGTCCCCGGCGGACCTCGGGCAGGGACCCGCCGCTTCGCTCCTGGGGGAGGGAACCCAGCGGACCTCTGCTCGCCGAGCTCAGCATCGAGCTCCCCCCGCCTCATTATGTAAACCATCACCACCCGCCCCGTACCGAGGAGGCTACGGGCAGGCAGCGCTGCCGTCATTTCCAGGCGCTATTAATAGCGCCCGAGCCCTCCTCCCGCCAGCAAAGTTGCCTCGGCGGCCCCCCGCCCCGGCTGCCACACGGGGCTCCTTTCGCAGCCGTTCCTCATCGTCCGCCCGTCCCCCTCCCCCCACTCCAAGGAAAAAAAAACACCAAGAAAATCCCCGCACCAGGGGGAGCGGCCGGGCTGCCGTACGCTCCGGTACTCACCGTTGCGCCGTGCCGGCTCCACTCTCCCGCCCGGACTCCGAATAGCAGCGCGTCCCCCGGGCCCCTTTCCTTCAAGAGGCAAGGGCAGGGGTGGAGGCTGCACCCCCGGTCCGCACACGGCGGCGGCGGCGGGTCAGTGCCGGGCCCTCACCGAAAAACAAAGAGGGGAGAGGGGGCGGGAGGTGTGCGACGGGGGCGGCTTCTGTCGCCTCGAAGGTACCTTCTCGGCGGCGGCCAGAGGGGTGGGGGGGGGGGGGTCATAGGCGGGGGCCGGGCGCTCGTCTCCCGCCCTGGGGGCCGAGGGGCGGCCGAGGCATTCTGCCACCGCGCCGCTCCGCGTTGCGCTCCCGCCCGCCGCCGCCTTTGTTTTGTTTTCCCCCGGCCCGGGGGCGCTGCGGCCGTTAAACGCGCTCCCACCGCCGCCGGCAGCCAATCACCGCGCGCGCGCGCGCCCTCGCGCGCCGCCCCGCCCCCTGGAGGCGGGAGAAGGAGCGGGAGCGGCGGCGGCCGCGGGAGGGGGGAGGACGGGGGCGGGGAGCGCGCGCGCGGCCGGTGTCGGTGCCGGGGCTGGGGCTGGGGGGGGGGGGGGGCTATGAGCACGCGGAGCCGCTCGGGGGCGGGGCGAGAGAGCCAGGCGGGCTCCGCCCCCTTCGGCTCCACCCCCGCGGGGCGCTCCGCGAGGCCGGCGGGCGCGTGGTCTCGGGCGCGTGCAGCGAGCGCCCCCCCCGGCTCCTGATTTCCCCTCCGCTGCCCCCCGCTCCTCGGGCGCGCGGCGGGGAGAGGCGGGAAGCGGCGGCGTCGCGCGCTGCGGGCCGTTACCCGCCCGTCCCCCTGTGAGGTGCGGAGCTGCCTGCCTGAGGCGGCCGGGAGGGAGCTGAGGAGAAACGGCGAACGGGGTGGGGGGAATAAAGCCAACATGAGGTAAATATTCAGCCGAAGGAGCCGGCTTAGTTATGGTTTCATCCCGGGGTGTTTTCAGAGTGGTTTTCGTGTGAAGGCACTGCGGTGTAAGGTTGCTCAGGATTTTACTTCTCGCCGGAGTTTTTGTCTCCACATTCCTGCTGAAAGTAGGTAAAACCTTAGGAGATACCACGGGCCCGTTACAAGTTCAGTGGTCTAGTAAAAACATAAAGAGAATATGCCCAGTTGGAGACTGGAAAATCAGTGGAATAGGTCAGAGCCCTTGTTTCTGGCAAAGGAATTTTGGGGAGAGGTCATCGCGTGCTCTTTATGAAAAAAAACAAAACAAAACACGTTTTTATGAAAAAAGATTTTGAAGAGTAAGTAAACCAAAACACAACTTATATACAAATAGTTTCCAAAACATCCAAGGTCTGTTAGCAATGATCCTGTTTTCCTTAAAAAGGTAAATAAAAGCTATCCCCTAGTTTGTTTTGGCTGTACTATTCTATTTCCAAGGGCATATTATATAGAGATACAAACTGACGAAGCCTGTGACGGAAGCTGTCATTTAGACTTTGTACCCCGAGGCAGGGCTCTTTTGGCACGCTACATAAATGTCACATCAATAAAATTTTCTTCAGTCCTTGTCTTCTTGTCAGTCCTGACTTTTTTTTTTTTTTTAGTCTTTATCAAGTGTATTTTTTTCCCAAGGGGCCTTGGCACTGGCAGAATATTAAATACAATCCATTACAATTCAGCCACTGGCTATAATCAATAAACCATGTGCTAGTTGATTTTATGCCTGTCAGTCTTTTTCAATATAATTCACATGTTTACATATGTAATTTTTTTTTTTTTTTGTTATATACTTATTCCTTCTTAATGGCAAATTAATGACCATTCTTGAAGAACAGTACAAAAAAGTAATGCTTGCACAATAAAGAAGAAATATGTTTTGGAAAAAACAGAAGAAAACAAACATCTGTGAGCGTATTTCCAGTAGGGTTTTTATTGAATTTTTCCAGTCATTTCTCTAGATCTGGTGCTGGTAGCTTCAGTCTTATAAAAAAGAAGGAAGTTGATAATCCTTTTTACTTGCTTAGCCTTACCTCAAAGTGCACAAAATCAAGCTTCCTAATCCAGTTGCCACAGATAAATTAGATGAGACATATGATAAAGGCATAGGACAAGGTAATAATTAGAACAGAGAAAGAGGAAAGGGTGCAGCATAGTTTAGCAGAGACATTACATCAAATCAGAATCAATGTGGAGGGTACATACATTTTGAGATGCTTCTTGAAAAACAGCTTCAGCCTGTTAAACATATCCCATAGAGGCCTTTTACAAAATTTTAGTCAGCTGCTGGTTTTACTTTGCTTGAGGAGCCTCAACTCTCCCTCAACAAGAACAATTTCTTAGTGCATTATTCTTTATCTAGTTAAAGGATACCTGGCTAGCTGGGTGGCTGTTGTCATGTGGTATGGCTGATTCCATACCTTATTCATGCAGTCTGCTGCCATGCAGTTGCCAAAAAAATAGTCCCATATGTATGCTTTAGAAGTAATTGCTTCACTCTTTTAATAACAGTTAATACTTATATTGTCTTTTACAGGTTCTAAGTGCTATACCACAGTATGTTTCCCATAGTTCCAACTTTTATCCTTTTGAGGAGTAGGAACAAGGAATACCATGTAGCAAGCATTAAGTCATAATAAGACAGACATGTCACTGGTTCACTGAAACTGGTGGCAAAGCTCCCACCACAGCACACAGCTCCTGAACCTCAAAGGCAATGATATTGCATGTGCAATATCAGGGATCACAGCTGCATAGTGTCCTGATGTTGCAATGTGGCAAATGCTGCAGTGCCTCTCATAGTCTGAGGTCTTGCTGATGCTCTGGTTCAGTCCTGACTTGAGCAGCCCTGGAATTCCTAGTGGTGCTGTACGTGCTTTTCTACAGACCTGAATGCAACATCTGCTTTCTCTCTTCTGTTTAGTTTGAGACATGCTATAATCTTGGTTTAGGTGTTAGGAACTGACCACGTTACACATAAACAGGAATCAAGCTTTACATGAGAAATAAAATAGCAGCTATCCACTCCAGAATATAGAAGTGACTCTCCTTTTCAGAGATGACAAGATGGACAAGGGGGAGAAAGAAATGTCTGTCATTCAGCGAGGACAGCAAAGGATCCTGAAAGCAGAACAATGTTGCCATTGTTTTAGCACAAGCTCTGCTTCTCCACTGAAAGATCCAAATGACAAGGACAGTGAGGGTTTCTTTCTCTTTGCTGTTTGTTTCCCTAGTAACAAATACACAAGCTGTACTGTTAGAATACCATCGTTTGTTTTTTTTTTTTGTTTTTTTTTTTTTTTTGTTTTTTTTTTTTTTTTGTTTTTTGTTTTTTGTTTTTTTTTTGTTGTTTTTTTTTTTTTCCCTTAAGATAAAGATATGTCAAGGATGTATTCAATGCTTTCAGTAACACGCTAAGGTTGCATGTACAAATGAACCTCCTATACACCATGATGTTGTTACAAGTACTGCCTGTACTCCCCTGAGACAATGAAATAGACTAAAGTGAAAGGCATGGATGAAATTAAAGGCTTGCATCTCAAGTATTATATGTTTAGATTGTAAACTCTTAGGGTGAAGTCAGTCTTGGACAGTGGAGCTCTGATTTTGATTAGCAAAGGAGATGTGAAACTGCTACTTACTACTACATCCTATGTAGTGTCCTCATAACCACAGTCATAATATCCTCAGTAATATAATTCACACCATTTTAATGGGGCTGATTCTGACACTGACAACTCTTGCCTATGTTTTTGTTGTGAACTCTGTATCATGAAACTTCTTTTAAAATATAATTCTGTAATATGGGCAATGTTGTTTCTCATGAGGATTCTAACTGGGGCTTATGGCCTGTAGTTCCACTGGATGATGGGACCTGGAGAGATGATATGTGGTCTAATGTTGCTATTCTCTTCCCAGTTACTCAGTTTTATAACTCAGTGCCCTTCAAAGTTCTCCAAGGATGAAAAGTATGTGTCTATTTCTTGGGACATGGCAGCAGCTGCCCTAAAGAGTATAATGTAGAAATAACTGCAAAACTAATATCAGATTTCTGATTATATAATATGAAAATATTATGCATTAATTGCAAAACAGCTTGTTACTAAGTCATAAGTTATACTGGTATTTAGTTACTTGTCTGGAACCTTATGTGTAGGGAGGTATTTCAGGTAAACAAATAAATTAGTATCTTGTCATTTGGGATGATTTTCTAAAGCAGTAGAAGTATTAATTTGTGCTGTGTATGCCAATGTAAAACTTGCAAACACAGGAAAGATGCAGTGAAGCTATCACTTCAGTGGATCAGGGAATACCAACTGATATTATGAAATACTTTGTCATGTCAAGATATCCTCAAGCAGGGAATGGGCAAAGGAATTTGCTTGAGGGGTACAAATCAGACAGATTTGTACCATGATTTATGTATGATGCAGGGATCTGCTCATATAGATATAAATGGATGTGAGGTGAAAAAAGTCTGCATCCCCCAACTCTAGATACCCAATTCAGAAGTGTATACTCTAAATCAGAAGGCTGAAATATGCACCACTAGAGGGTGATTTGTCATCTGCAAAATCTGGATTACTCTTTTACCCACCAACACTGTGGAAATGCCACTTTTATCTCTTGTGTGACTTTTGAAATAGCAAAACCAGGTGTTAACTAAACCTTTCTAATATTCAAATATTCAGACTGACAGATATAAGATATACAAGTGTGCTACTTAAAGCAGGCAAGCTCTCTAGGGAATTAGCACACAAGCCCTGCCTTTGTAGCTAGGTTAAATTTATTTACTCCCCCTCCCCTCGAATTTGGTTTTATAACACTTCAATTTCTATTTTCACTAGAAAATCTAGACCTTTCACTGCAGGATAACAGTAGTCAGAGTTGTTAAGTGTCCAGGTTTTGTTATGTACTCCTGGTCTTTTAAACAAAAATATAAGGTGGAAAGAAGAATCATCTTAATATAAGCACAGTAATGAAAATGGTGATCTTAAGAACAAGTGATAGCCCTATTTAGTTCTGAAAATGGTTTCTTTCACTAGCCAAGCTGTGGAAAGAAAAAGGCACCACACCCATGAAGTTCTGACTGTCCTCAAAAGCAGAGATGGCTGCAGGGACTGCGAGCAGCTTCTTGCCTGGCTGGGTAAGTGGGGATGGGCCTGCTTTTGGGTTGTTCCTGCTTTTCCTGCAAGCTGTTGTTGGACTTGCAGGAAGTCTTTCAAGAGACTCAAGAGCAGAATAGACAATTGTAGTGTGTGAATAAACATGTGTATCTCTCTCTATAAAATTAACAACAGTGTTTTTCTAATAGGTAAATTTATAACTGTTCCATTTGTGTATATGCCTATGTATATATTACAACCTCTGGAACTGTAGGATAAGGACCCAAAGGTGAGCTACAGTAAAGATGGAGTCCTAAAACTGGGGACATAAGTGTTTTGATTGATTCTAATGTGTGTTAGATTGCTACAAAAGAAGATTCCAGACCAAAATCTATACACAAAAAAGAAAACAGCAACCCACAAAACAAAACGACACAAAAATATACCAAAAGTATACATTAGAAGGAAGGTCTTTCTATTTAAATTAAAAATGGTAGATTTAGGCAGTGTTGTGAGCTACACATTGTATCTCTCAGTCCTAACTCTTGAATTCCAAATCTTACTGTCTATGGGCAATCTACCTCTGGTTGTTTCTCATTATGGGAAGTAGGCATAAGCATGTTGTCTATCAAATACAGACTTGTTTTGATATTTAATGTTGTGGAAGCATAATGGAGATGGAAATCAGGATGAAAATGATAGTCAGTCTTAACATTTGTCAGCGACCTGTTTCAGAACTCAGTATTTGGATTTAATTTCTGAATGTGAAAATGCACCGGTCTATGTGACTTGAGAGAACAAAATCTGCCCATGAACTGGAGCCTTTCTGTAGCTTCCCCCTCATCTCCAAAGATGCTGAAGTTACTTTAAACTATCCCAAGGTCCCTCCCAAGGGAGGGGGGATATCTAGAACATACCCAAAGACTGAAAAGACAGAACTGTTCTGAACCTCCAACAGCGATTAGATAAATAATTACTGCAGAGAGAGCTAGGTTGTGCCTCCAGACAAGAATCAAACTGCACTTTACCATGAGACTAGAAATGGCATCATCAGTTTTCCAGCTATTCATTCCTGGTAAGTAAATTACACAGTACAGTGGAACATTTGAATCTCAATTCAGCATGCAAACAGGAGTGGCAACACAATAAACCAGCACAACAACACATAGAAATTAATGGCACTGCTAGCATGTATTGCCTGTGTTTAGCAGAAAAGATAGCAGAAAGGAAGCAAAAGGAAAAGGCAATGGAATAAAAAGATCTGCATAAGCTTTTCAGTGTACCCATGCATATTATAAAATCCACCATTAGATAGGATTGTCATCTGCTTCATGCAACTACAAACTCTTTGGCTAGTTGTTGGCCAGCTATTATTTATCTGGCAAGCTAAACCTGTGTTTTGGGAGCTGTGGAGAAGCAGAGATTAATTTTCTGTCGATAGATATTTTATAAAAACACATTCTATGTATGATCTACGTATGTAGAACAGTTGGCTAAAAGCTTTCTTTTAGGTTTGGTACTTTGTGGTGGGGTTTTTTTTTGTATGTGTGTGGTTTTTGTTTGGTTTTTTATTGTTGTTTTTCCTTCCTCCAAGAGGTATGTTTCTCATCTTAAAACCTGGGCTTATTTTTCTATCCTCATTTGCCATCCTGTCTAGATTAAGGCATTCAGCACAAACATGTTCTATCATTTCACAGATAAATAGGGCCAGGGGATTACTGTAATCATGTGGTCAACTCACTGCAAAATAGAAGCCATGTGACTGGTGATATTACTTGTCATTTAAACCTGAACATCCCTCAGGAAAACATCCTAGAACATAGTGTCTCTACAAATTGTCCTTCTTCCAGTCATTATTTACTCTCATTGACAAATATCTTATTTCTCCCCTGAATGTATTTAATTTTATCTTTCAGCTTTTTTTTTCCTTCATCTGTAAGACTGAGCAGACAATAGGACTGACCATAGATACAAGATAAAGTCATCCTTTTGAATAATAGCATTTTCTAAAGCACATTTTTCAATTTCTAAGTTTTTTCCTACATCTCTTTTCACATCGTTCTCCAAGTTACCAAATAAACTCATGAACTGTGGATTCCAGCAGTGATTTTTGTCCCTGCCAAGCACAGGACTGTTCTTTTCCTGTTTAGACAGTCTGATTGTATCTATCTATTTGGTTAATTGCCAATCAACTGATTCCTCATTAGGATCCCCAGAGGCATTTCAGAACTGGGGATATGAACTTCAAGAACATGAACAGCTGCCTATTCCCACCTTTCTTCCTAAGTAAGGAGACTTGCAAAGTTTAAAGCCCAGAGGAGCCTTACAGAGAAGGAAACAAAATCTTGATGAGTCTATTGCCTTCCCTGAATTACAAATATCATTTCAGATACATCAGGGATGCTGAGTTCCAATTATTTTATTGTAATATTATTTTCAATAGCTACCCAGGAACATATAGTGAAGTTTCTCTAATAGCTTCAATGCAAATTAAAATTGAAAATTACTGATTTTGAGATAATTGTTTTTTTGTTATTTATTACTTAAGAGAATATAAAAAAATAGACTTTTAGAAAGAGGTAATGTTATCTTATAGATTGTTTTAGACAATGAGTTTATATGATGTTAAGAAAATGTATTTGTTACCATTAATCTATTAGCAATCCATTAGCCTCACAACTGTTTTATTATAGTTAGCTCTTTAAATAAACAGCATATGAAAGATAAAATGAGGGCTGCAGATATTTAACTTTTGTCTTTTCTACAAGCAGTACCGTTGTGCAAGAGCATGTGTTATGCAAACATATCCATTCTTAAGGTGAAGGAAGTGGGGATGTGACTGGCCTGGTCATAAAAGCACTGACACTTTAATGAAGACTTCTGCTACTGAGAACCTTATTGTAGTGGGAAAGCAAACAAAAATGTTGGCTAATTGATTATAAAAACCTTTTCAGTTCGTTTATGTTTTCTCCTTATTTTATCCAGAAATACCGTTCAAGCTAAAAGCTGCCACTGCTGTTTTATTACTTTTATTGACATACCTGATTCTGTTAGATAAACACAAGGGTCTAATTTTTTTCAATTTTTACTGATGCTTAATTGTTCTTTCTGTCTTTTTCTCAAGTCACTTAATTCTGCAAACCCTGAAGACTGCACATGAGTATAAAACTAGTTTTATTTAGAATCAAGAAAGAAGCATCACTGAATTTTATTTTTCTTGATCAGCTTAGATGTAAGAGTTTCATTTGTGGATTGGAATGATTTATATATAAATTCTGTCCCTAACTACTAGATATTTCTGGGTTTTGTTTTTCCCAATGCTATCTCAGTAACTGAGTGAAAAGTGAACAATCTTCTTAAAGCTGCTGAGGGATTTTAGCATGAAACATTTCTTCAGCTAGGAAGATGTGCCAGGTACTGTACCGGCTCCCTCTTGTGGCTGAAACTGTACTGACTTTTTTGATAACAGGTTGACATCCTTATATAAATATTGATAAATAATGTGTGAGCTTCCTTTATAACTTTTAGAACAAATGGGTCGAATGTTTCTGGAAACAGAGAAATAAGGAGACTGGTTAAAGACACTATCAGCTCGAGCAAGCACTGCCTGTTCCCCTGTGTAACACTGGCAGTCACAGTATTTGATTACATCCTCCTCATTACTGCTGGAGAAGCCTCAGCCAGGCATAGTGAGCACAAGTGTCTATCAGTACTTTTTAACTCCACCCTGCAGTTTCTGTTCACTACTAACTTGGTGTGGCCAGTGGAGTAGCTTGCCATTTACTTTAAACTTGCCTAGAATTTCTACAAGAAAATCAAACCCACAGACTGAGTGTTTATTTTGGCTGCATTTCTTTTTTTTAGTTCTCTAAAATATTTTTCAGATGGCTGTAGTTAAATAAAATGAAAGCATTTGAATGGATGAAAAAAAATAGATACCTTTCAATTAACCTCCCCCTGCCATCCCTGAACTAGAGGAATGTGTTTAGTAACTGCCCCAGTTCGATGGCTTCAACACCCAAACCAGGAAGTCAGCATTGGAAAGGACAAAACACACACCAGAAATTAGAGACAGCTGCCAACACCTGGACTCACTGGCTACAAAGCTCAGCAATTCCCTTTTTCATATCCCAGTTATGTAAGATCATATTTTGGTGTATAGGTCAACTACCTATTTTCTTCAAACTGCAATAAAGTAGGTAGTTCACTTTTAGTACCTTCAGTGTTAGCAGCAGGAAGGCAGTGAGCTAACAGGGTATGCTGGATTTTCTGTTCTGTTGTGCATCAGCTTGTATACTGCTTGATGTGACTTTTAACAGTCACATTAAAAATTGCATTAATCTGTCTAAAATATTGACAGACACCCAAGAATTCAGAGATCAAGAGAATACAAAGTACATTTCCAGAAACCAGTACAAAGTTGGCTACTGGGCACACAACAGGGAGAAGTTAGCTGCACACTTATTGTGGCAATCTCTCTATGAAAGACATATCCCCTGAGCTATATGGTGTGGGAACAAAGAAAGTGCCTGTTTCCAAGGAGTTACAGGCCCCTGAAAAATACACCTGGGAAGAACAGTCTCTTGCTATGTGATTTACATCATCCATGTTATCCAAACACGAGTGACAAAGCAGCCTTACCTTGTAACGTAAGTGCCAGGCTGGAGCACAATCCATATCTAGAATTCCATTTACATCCCCTGCAGATGTGCTCAGAAACCTGAAAATATTGTTGGATAATATTACAAGAGAGAAAATGAGTCACATTTAGCAGGGTTTTTAAAACACAGAAACAGTTGAGTAAAATTCATTTTTCATGCTATCAAACTACAATACTGTTTTCTTTTAGTCCTTTATCTAGAATTACTCTTTTGACATTTATGTGTCAGTGTGCACAAAGATGGGTACAGGGATGTGGAAAACAGATTGTACAAAGTTTGACAGTGATAACTAGAATAATAACCATCATTAATATCTGTATCAATGAAGTACCTGATGCTTCACCATGCTATTCTACTTCATTCCCTAACATGGTGGTGTGCCTTATTTGTAGGTGGTTGGATTTACTTGGATCAGCACCAGAAACTGGGGAAAAAAGGCAAGAATGATCAAATCTGTCTGCATGAAATAGATTTTCTTTTAATTATAAATTAATTTTTTATAAGTATAATTTCTACTGCCTTGTCCACTCATACTGCACACCCACTGCAAGGCTCAGCCTGCTAAAAAACAACAAAAAAAACAACCCAAAACCAACCCAACCCAACCAAAAAAACAAACAAACAGAAAAAACCCAACACAAAACCACCACCACCCAAAAAAAACAAAGCAAATTCCAAAACTTACCACGTAAAACCATAAATAATTTTCTAACCATTTCAGAGATATGTTCTGGCTCTAAACTGTTGCCAGGTTAACTGTTTACAAACATTGGAGCAATGTCTAAAGGATTTAGACAATTCTTTTCAGAACACTCTAGGTGTTATTATAAATTTTGCTCTTTCATGATAATTTTTAACTTGCTAAGCAAGATTTTTTAAATATAAATTACATTCATGGCAGCTTTCCCCCAGCAGATGGCACGACTACAGATCTCAACAGTTCTACAGTTACTGGAATAGGCAGGAGACTTCGAAGCACATAGATCTAAGCTACAGTTATGCTTTTCCTATTCCTTTAACAGCTTTTATTTGGATTTCTATGGAGGCCAGGATTCTAGTGGGAGGCTGAATAAAAAGCATTCTAACATATTTTCTTGGGACAATTTATCTCTGTTCTTTTTCCTAGCTGAAGACTATACAGCTCTTGCTGAAAAAAATTCACCTGTGGGCAAAATTAATAGCAAATTGTATATAAAATGGCTTTTGATTCCTAGAATATAGTGTCTGCACAATGCATGCAAACGAGCACACAAGGAGAATGGAAATTTAGCTCTTAAGCAGGAAGAGCACAAGCTCTGGTGATTCCAGGAAGGGCAACCTGTAGAGCAAGGACAGGTTCATTGTTTGCATCTCTGTGGAAGCTGAAGGCTCTGTACAAATGTGAATGGCATTCTCTGCTTTCAATGTTTCCCAATCAAAACAGAAAAAAGGATGTTGTGAGGGAGAGCCCCTGCATATAGCAATGAGGGCAATGTGACTGAAGCATGGCTGGGCTATATTCTATGGCTAAATCTCTGACTTCATCAGTTACTGTGTTTCCTAAGACCAGCAAAAATTGGCAGTTCAGGCACAAGCAAGGAAGAACTAAAGATCTACATTCTCCTCTTCCCTGATTTGGTCTTCTTTAGCCCCATGCAGTCCAGAGATAGTCCAGCTCAGCACATCTTCATATCTGTCAGCAGGGCCTGGGCCAGGTCACCTCCAGATGTGCTTTCCAACCTGAATTTTTCAATGGTTCCCTTCATTAGGTAATGAACTCAACAAACAGAATTACAGAAAGTTTTTATGATGAACTGCCTGTTCTGCAGCTAAGCCTGGGCATTCATCTGACCCTAGGACAACCTTTAAGTCTGAAACTACTAAATAAAAAAAATTAAAAAAAAAATCCAAGAAAATAATTATTACAGTAGATGACAAATGGAAAAATGAAAAATTGCTGCAAGAAGACACGAGGTAGAGCACCTCTGACAGTGTCCATCCCTTCTTGAAGGAGACAGGACACTGGGTTAGTCCAGTTTTGGGACTACTGTAATAAACCAAACATGGTATCAGAAAAAACACCCATAATGTCTGCTAACTCCCAAGCCCTGGAGCTGTCAGCCCATGGTTCAGTCACCAGCAGGATACAGGAATTGTGCTCATAAAGAGCATGAACCAGGTTTACATTATCTGTTTTCTGAAGCTGTTTAGAAACTACCCAGCTCTTCACTGCCTAAGTAGGTGGAAAGGGCATTCAGGTGTATTTATTACCCTTGAATAGGCCACACAGAGAATGTGTTATTTTAAAGATATTCCAGGGCATAGAAGGGTGCATTATAAAAAAAAAAAAAAGTTTTCCCCTCCTCCAAATTCAACTAAAGCTGGCAGGCAACAGCAAAGCAGTATCCCTGGAAATGCAGTCACACTTCTTTTCACAGTGAAAATTACTAGGTGTTCAAATGATTCATACATTCAAGTAAACCCAAGACATACACATGGCAAATTTCAGTAATTTAACACAAAAATGTCATCATTAATTCATTCTCAGTGCAAGTGAATGCCAAGACAATACTTGAGTATCCTGAATAAGCACCTTAAGAGCTGAAATGGACTCTCCTGGTTAATTAATTGCTATCTTTGTGTGTGGAGGTGTGTGGCAATTTGCAGATAGAAATGTTTATATGAAAAATGCCACAGGCTTCATTGCTGCTGCCCACTGCTCTGCCCACAAAAAAACTCCTGGGATATAATCACCACCTTCAGACAATCTCTGTTGCATGCACAAATTTCATTCATTCAAGAGCATTGCTTCTGAGACATTTCTGCTTTTCTAGTACCTGTTTGTTTGGATTTTTCTTTTCAGAGATTCCATTCAGTAGCTATCACGGGCACAACATTCTGAAAGGGGCTGTATTTGGTTTTTAGTATGTTTATTCTTTGAACTGTTTAGTTTAATATGCTTGCTGTAAATAAACTCTTTTAGCACAGTAAAAGACCACAAGCTACTGTGTCACAGCTCCTACTCTGAGAAAGTTCGATCTGTCTTAAGTGCAACTGTTGCCAGCTAAATGTTTCTGTGTGGTGTTTGCCTTACATTATTCCCTGAAAAGAATCAGGCTCCCAAACCCTGCATGTGACAGTGAAGGGAGGGAGATTTAAAGGGAAGAATAAGGGGAAGAATTACAGGAGCAATTCAAAGCTAAGATGCAGATATATATGATCCTACCCAGTCTCTGAAAGCCATGAGGAACAATTGAAAGGTAATTTCTTTCTCCCTCAACTTTAAAAGATTGATTTGAATAGAAGGCAATTTTCTTAATTACTTAACAAAAGTGCAAGGGGAGTTGTAATAAAAAATACCTATATTAATACATCCACTTCCAACAGACTATGACCAGTAGCATCTGAAGTGGAATGGTGGAGAAACCTGGCCCAAATGTTGGTTGTCTACATCTTGAAAGCTGAGGACAAATTGTTCTTTGCTCATTTATTAGGTACTGTTTAAACTCTGAACGTAGCTAAAATTATTACATCACCATAGCTTTTTGTTTGTTTGTTTTGGGGTTTTTGTGGTTTTTTGTTTGTTTTTTGTGGGTTGTTTTTGTTTGTTTGTTTTGTTTGTTTGTTTGTTTTTTGTTGTTGTTCAAAAGTTACTTTTTCTCTTATTTGCTTTCCTCTCCTGGGCAGTTTCAGAACTCCAAACTAGACGTTGTACAAGTGCTGCATGACTCCACTAGCCTATCCCTTCAAATAACTGTATTCACACTGCAGATCACTAGGGCAATTATTTTTAAAATGAATGTACAATGTTTGCTAAACCTGAGCCACCATTGTAAATTTGGCTTTTTCCCAGTTAGGGTGCTCTTGGTGACTGTCACCACAATACACAAGGAAAGCAAAAAATCTGCACTGATATCTACTGATCTCTGTCAACTCAATCGTACAAAACAAAGCAAAGGTGCTTGCCAAGGTTTCATCACTGTCTCACAAGGAAGTATCATTTGCCTAGCAAAAAAATCAGCTCATAACTACCAACAGTTCTCACAAAAACAAACAATACAAAACAAACAAAAACCCAAAACAAAACCAACCAACCAAACCAATAAACTGACAAAAAAAAAAAAAAACAAAAAACCCAACTGATTTCAAAATTAAAGTTGGAGTGAACTCTGCTTCCAGATGAACTTTCAGTGTGGAAGAGAGAGCAAAATCTTATCAGCCATAGACAAGGCACTGACAACCAAAATAAACAAATCTGCACCAGCAGGAAAAACCACAGGATAAAGCCAGAGGGACAGTGAAGAGAGGGTGATTCCACAGAGGCATCCCAAGGATGGAACAGCCTTAGGGACTGTGCATGTTGAACGAGCTGCTTTTTCTTTCTTTCCCCTCCTCATGTTTTCTTTTTTTTTCCTCATTTCAAAGAAGATCCCATTGCCATGGTGTGGATCAGAAAGTGGCTTTCACTTGCACACACAAATACAGATGACTGGAGCCCAGCTGGGAATGAGAGGATGCTTATCTCTCCAGCACTCTTCATAAAGCTTTCTGTAAGACTAAAACATGAAAACCCTTAAATGTTTTCCTGCTGCCACACCAACCAGCAACAGCCCTCCCACAACACACGCGTACATGTTCTGAAGAGCTTAACATCTGACTGCTAATTAGATCTCCTCGGGACTGTTTGCTGGAAGAGAAAGGGAGTATTGTTCCCCAACACATCCCCACCACCTCCTGGCAGTGCCTGCCTACCTTTTCTCCTGCCTGCACACCCCTGGAAACAGCCACACAGCGCTTGTTGCTCCCTTTCTGACAACGTGCCAACCACAAAGGGAACGCAGCAGAGCCGTCTATCTGTTTTTTTAACTAAAACATAGCACTTTGTGTTCCCTGCACAGGTCAGACCTCTTCCACTTTTTTCTGCCACCCTCTTGATTGGATAGGAAACAGACTGTCCTTTGCTGGAGCTGATAGGCTCCAAGGACAAAATGCTGCCACAGCAACAGTTTCCTAATCAGCTTCCAACTGTAAATAATCCTCTGTTCTCTACTTGCTACACAAACTGTGAGTGATATTTATATAAAAATACATTATTGCTCCACTGACAATCAGTTTGACGGAAGTGTTGATTTGCTGTCATCTAGCAAATTATGTTGCAAAGTTACTGCCTAGAAATAATTGCTGTCGATGCTACAGTTGCCTGGAACTTGTTACTAGGACCAGATTGCTGTGGAGGCTACTCACCAAAAGGCTTCTCGTGAAAGGCACAGACACTGGCTTTATTATCTCTAAATGCAACGGATAGGTCCTTGAGGACAGCATGGTTCAGATTTACAGCTAATGACAGGTAGGAAAGACTTACAGGTAATGACATGCATTTACAGACCAGCACCACAAATAATTGACCGTGTGTTTACAGTAATTTTATTTACAATTTACCACGACACCTGTAGTACTACAGTTTTTATAACACCATTAGCAGTAAAATAAGTCATATCTAAGAAGAGTAGGAGGCAGCAGAGAAAAAAGTGCACAGAGAATGCAGAAAAGCTATTAAGTTATAACTGAAAGTAGGTGTTTTTCTAGACTTTGAAAGCATAGAGGAATATACACATTGATAAGAGCAAGTCCTTCAGCCCTGTTATTTCTACAGCATTACAACTTTTATACAGTGACACTTTAGTATGATGAATACTAGACACCAGCAGCCAAACACAAGTGGTGGGGAGATAATTATCTTAATTTCTTGCCCTTGTGAGCACCCAGGAAAGAAAAACATTGCTTCCCTCTTTCAAGGGAATGTTATCCAGGGATGGTTTACTTGCAGAGCCAGTAGTGCAGAATTGCTACTGGGGTTGAGGAGTTGGGCAGGAGGGACAGGAGTCAAGCTTAGAGAGTTCCCATGCATTGCATGTTGCCTGTGGAGTCTTATCTGGTCTTGAGTTAAGTAGTTGGTGAGCAAAACCAGTTGCAGCATTCCACAAGTCTTTTTACAGTGCCATGATCTAATAAGGCTGAGCACAGCTTAGCAGAATCCTAAAATCAACCAGAGGAAAAAAAAAAAAAAAAAAAAAAAAAAAAGCCCTTTTGCTTTCTTATAATCCTTGGCTCTAACAATGCTGGTGTTGAGCCTGGGCCTTTCTCAAAGAGGAAAAATGTGGAGGAGCAATTCCAGGGAAATATTCTATATCTAGATGTATTCTGATGATAAGAGTCAGAAGAAAAAAAGCTTAATGCAGCATCAGATGCAACCCCTTTCTGTAGCTTCCAGAAAGCACAAAAATATTATTCAGGACCTTTTTTCCTCCACAGGCATCTTTACAGCCTGGAGTAAGTGTCAATGCATACAACCCATGCTAGTGCCAAGTGGTGCAAAACCAAGGAAAATAAAAGCTGCACAGTAATACTTATTTCCACTACTAACTACACACAGGATATGTTGCTTTTGGTACAATGCCATTTATTATCACAAGAAGAAAACCAGCAATTAAGTTGAGCACACATGAATTATGCAGACCTTTGCCATGCTGGAACAACAGCACAGTACACTTAGAGAAATGTCACCAAGTCAGCTGTAAACAGTTCTCCCCAAATCCTGAACATACCCTCAAAAACGAGTTTATGAATTAAGTTTAGCTACAAAAGAAATGCTGAAGGAATGAACACAGGTTGGTTTTTTTTCTTTAATCCCCACACTTTTGTCTGCAGTGCTGTGCTTATGTTGCATGAGAACAAAACTAAAATTAGAACATGTAGCTATAGTGACATCAACAATATTCATCCAAGTATTTTAAAGTGTGTAAGACAGCCTGCAACAGTTTGTATTCCCTCCACATCTGTGGCAAATCTATTCAAAAAACCTGCAAAAGTATATACATGTACAAAAAAAACCTAGAATGCATTAAAAAGTCTGGAGTTTGAACTCTTGAGTCTATGTCTCAACTACAAGTTAGAATACTTATCAGTTTCAACACTTCCAGGAATATAAAAAGCTTTTTAGTCAAAATTTCCTCTTAAGTACAAGCTATTGAAAGCAAAGGTGAGCTGGGGGAAAGGCTTGACTGAAAAACCTTCCCCTGAATTCTCAGCTCACTTGTGATATAATCAGTTCAGCGAGTCTCAGGCCAAAATTCTGATATTCAGCATTTTTGCACTTGCAGTTTTAAGGCAGAAAACCATCTTCAGAACAAACCACTTATTCTAGGATCTAACAAAAACAAAACCACCCAACCCTAAAAGTTGCATCTCAAGTCTTTTAGTAACAGCAGATTTTTAAAAATTTCTATGCTATTTCCTTACAGCTTTGGAGATTTTTTTTTATTTTTTTTTTTTTTTTTTTTGCAAGAAAAGCCTAAATTTTGAAAAGGTTTACATATGGTCTGAAGCTTGTGTCATGGTGAACAATGGAAAAAAAATTCCATTGTTATTTCTGGGTTGCATATTCGAGGTCAACATTAAAATCATGAGGTGGAATGAAGAGCTCATTGCCCTGCACAACGCAGTCAGTGCCGTCCCGGGGACTCTGCACTGCACACAGGAGTCAGCTGCCTGGAACCATGAAGCACAGCTGTGTCCTTGGCTCAGCCTCACAGAAGGGAAAACAAAAAAAGGCAAACAGAAGTTGAGCTGTGAGACTGTAGGTAATCTACAGCCACGAAAGATAAGGAAAAGTAAAAACAAAGTGAAGTCATGGAGTCAGGCAGAGCAGATAAAAGACTTCAGAGAAAAATACCAAGGTGGAAAGTGTAAAACCCTGAGGAAGAAAAGCGTTGCTGAAGAGAGTAACCCAGCAAGATCAAAGGTCAGCCCAGTCCAAGCAACAAAGTAGACCTGGAGCAGCAGTATCTCAGTCACCAGCTAACACAGTGGAGTGTTCCACAAGCTCATGTGTATTTTTTAATGAGAAAATGCTGCAAACCCAACATGCTGTCAAGTTATTCCTAGCTCTTTTTTAGAAAACCAGAAACAGAATACTTTAACTTTTTTCAGTCTTCACATAAGCTTCCTATGTACCAAGTAATACAAAAAACTAGATCACGTATTTCTCTGCCACATTAATTAATTAGGTGAAAAAGGAAGAAACTTAATGAAAATGAGCTCTGTGTGCGTGCAATGAGAGGAAGATAAGAAGCAACTTTAGAGAAGTAGCAGGAGGTTTTCAGTATTTACATGGTATTTAAAGATTTTGAGTAGAAAGAGAAAAGTCTGAACCAGGAACAGTTGGACTTCAGGTAGAAGTTACCAACAGCAACAAAGAAACCCAGAGGAACGGGAATCCATGCCACATCTTAGCCAATACATTGTTCCTTTCTCTTCCTTACACCTACTTTGCTTCCCAGAAATCCACATCAAGTTACCAGATCCCATGCTGCGCTTCCCAGTGTCCCAGGAGACCTCCAGGCTTCTTCTTTACCTCGTCACTGGATTTACATCAGTTTAACAAACAGCATCAGTGTTGTTACCATCAGAAAGCTCACCAATCCTACAGAAAAAAGATTTTTTAATAACTAGGGCTTAAGACACACTCTGAATAAGAGCAAAAAAACCTGAAAAAATAGGCACAGTTCTGTAAGACGCCACCTGAAGGAAGGTTGTCTGTGTGACTGATTTATAAAGGGAAAAGATAGAGGGGTTACAGAACAATTCTCCTGACTTACAAAATTTGCCTTCATGTGAACACTGCATGAGTGGGGCCACATTTCTGACGGGGATGTGAACACATCTGGCACTGACAAGCATAAGGATGTTGTTTTGCAGACTCTTTAATGCCACCACCAGAACTGAGCCTCAAGCTCCAGTCCTCTTCTGAAGTCAGCTGGAGTTTCATGTGAGGTGAAAAGATACCCACCAAGAGACATGGCACGTATGGATGCGATGGATTTTTTAGGTCTTCTACACATCTCCTATTTCTTATTTTTTTAAGCTTGCCAAGGGTTAGGTATGTGCAATTAAGTAGAAAGAATAACTGAAAATGAAACTCACAAAACACAAACGGTGACCTTTGGTCTGCAGAGAAAGTCCTGGGGTCTCCCTACCAAGCTTGATGCCAGTAAACCTACACTGCTCTCTCTTTCAATAAAGAGGACTTGTACTCAAAGCAGTTCCTCACAACTCCTGATGAGCAGAGCTCCCCACCTCCCCCAGCACAGGCACCTCAGCTTCCAGAGCACCCAGGGGGCTCTTGCTGGAACAGGCAGCACCCACAAACCATAAGCCCACACCCAGACACGCGTTCCCTTCTCTGTCAGCAGCTCCAACCATTCAGGATTGTCCATTATACTTGAAGCTTACAGACAGAGGATCAGCATCCAGTTCTGGTGAGATACAGGAAACATGCAAGATATTCCAAACTCTACTTAATCAGCAGTTACAGGAGTGTTAAGTCAATCAGTAGCTTGTCAAAACCTCCGAGATGAGCTGCAGTGTAGTTATGCCTTGAACAACACACTGAAGTGCACACTAAGTGTAGCATTCTGCTAGAGGAAGAAAATGAGAAGCAGCTGCAGTCAAAGAAAAAGAATGCACATAAGCCTATCTATGGCCAAAATTAAATTCTGTAATATTCTGAGAAAAATTACATACTTTTCTGTGAAAGCCTAAGAAGGGATGGGGAGATGAGTTTTGACAAGTCAGTTTGTGGAGCTATCACAGATCTGTCAGCTACAGCTAAGCTCCCATCAGTTTCAGGTCACATTTTCTATGTTCTCATGGTATTTAGAGAAGTCTTTAGCTACCATTATCCAACTACACCTTTTGGGAGCTCAGTTCTTCGGCACAGTCTTATTTTAGGCTAAAAAATAGACATATCTATTCATTAAAAGCTCATGACAGTGATGTAACCTTATTTGCACTGCTCCCAAAAGTCAGTTTTCAAACTCTTGGCCTGACAAGAACCTTTTTGTAGTAAAACAAAACCATTTGGTCTCTAAGAATTCCTCAGTGAATTGCATCCAGGATTTCACAGCAACAGGGCAATAGTTATATGAATATCAATATAAAGAATGTCAAAAAAACCTTGAACCATCAGATACACTGAAATCTATTTGTGTTACTCTGTGCTCAATAGTTCAAAACACTGATGATTTCATCACTTTCTTCCACCACAGATAAAACATTGCTGCCCATCTCTACAGAAACTTCCCATGTGTTTTTGGATGGCTTCCCTAATTTAATTTCAAGCTGATTTAGTCAGACAGTGGAACAAGCACATGAGTATTTACAAATATTAAATGGAGGCTACTCAAAACTGCAGCATTCAAGTGACAGTTGTTTTTTAGATAAGCTGATGTAATACACAGCAGCGTGTTAATGGCTTATAAAACAGCAGCTCAATTTAAACCAGAATTCCAGTCATTCTATATATGCACAGTACTATGCTGATTTGGTAATACAGGGACACAATTTAATGATTTTCTTTGCATTTGTTTTTACAAGATTCAGATGCCAAAAACAAAACAGAACATTAAGTTACCTGATTTAAAAAAGAAAATCACATACGTTTACAACATCAAAAGAATAAGACGAAATATAAACCTTTGCTACTTACAATTGATCTATACAGATTAACCAAATCACAAATCTGTCACAATATAAACGTTTAATTGTTACAATGAATAAGAACATACAGAAAATGATTTATTTATTTTTTTTTTTATAAAATCTTCCTTTGCTTTTTTTATTTTAAACTTACCATTAACTAAATTAGCTATGCAGGACTTGTGGGATACATGACTAAGAAGGCACCAACAGTACAAAGCAAAGACAAAGCAGTTTGAATATTTTAAGAGTGCTCTACACTGATACAACACAAGAAAAGGCAACAATAGTAAGTAAACCAGCTGCAACCTTTAGAAATTTGTTCTAGATTTACAAAGGTAGTCCAACTTTTACATTTCCTCCAATATTTCACTTAGTTTGATCACAGCACATGCTACAAAAACCATTGTAAGCTTCACTTTACTAATGTGCACTTTTCACTAATTTAGTGTCTTGATTTCAGTTGTTAACTAAACCATTTTGAACCACAAATGTATTTAAAACTTAGTAAAAGGATTGTTTGGACTTTTTTGTTTAAACCACTGCATTTACAAAAATATTTCCCCTAAAATCTGGGATTGCTTGAAGACATTGCTGTACAAATATAAAAGTACTATGCAAGGGACCAAATTCATGAGTATATGGCGTGTATGTCTAGACCTATATTTATACCATATCACTGTGCTGTAACAACACAATAAATTTATCAGTAACCAAGGACTATATAAACTACACTAACATAAGCAAATATATATTAATAAAGTTTAAATCTATAGTACAGTTGCTCAGCAAACAACTTCGACATGGTATAAATATATCGTAGCATATTACAGTGGGCAGCAACAACAGGTTTTTCTTTTTCTCATTCTGTAAGGAAAGCCACGCTCAGCTCCTTGGGTTTCTTTTGGCCACTGCTGAGTTTTGTCATCACTGCTACCCCTGAAAGCTCCTCGTGCACCACACTGCTCAGCCCATGTAGTGTGTTGTACACTTCAGGTTTGATATAAGGTGATATTGATGAGGAAGAGTCTGGTGACAGTCAGGACAGCAGAGTAAGATGCTTGTTTGCCACAGCATCCGTGAGAATTTTACGTTTGCATATTTTTCTTCAGCTGTAAGGTTGGAATGTTTTTTGACAGTGAACTCTTTACACTCCTTATTTCCAAAACATCTTTACCATGAAATATGCATGTTACTTCAATTAAGAGTTGCTGTTCTCCGCTCTAAAATATAAAAGCTACATAAAGAAAAAAAAAATCAATGCAGAAGGATGAAATAACTGACCTAACAGTGTTGTTATAGGCACCTTCTTCTGAACTGTTTTCAAAATCTGACCAAAAAAAAAAGTCATACTTCTGCATTTGTTGCATCAACAAATACAACCCAACAGCATTTTTTGAATTCAGTAAAATATTGATGAATGTGGATGCCACATGGGTTCAGCAAGAACAGCTAAGGAAGAAAGCCTGAAAGCACCAGATGTTAGGTAAAGCACACCCTCAGCTTCTCACTTGGAGACAGAATGCAAGGGAAAGTCTACACCTCCCCAAAAACCCAAAACTAAAGTTTAAAAAAATTAGGAAAGACAGAAGGATGAAATAAGCTGCCAAAGTTCTTCCTTTATAAATTAAAACTGAGGTGTTACAAACTGATTTCAGTAACAGTCATCTTTCCAACCAAGCCAAAAATGATTACTGTAATGATGATCGCACAAGTAGCAGAGACTCTAGAAATATTTTGACTTTTCAAAACTGAGTGAGAAAAGCATTTTGGTAAAGATGTGTAGAAACATCAAGAGAAATTTCTACACTAGTATCAACAGTCAAGTGCATATTTCTATAGAAATGTTTTTAGCATAGGTTCTATACCACAATTCAATGATCACTTGTGCAGTGTCCTGACAATGCTCCTAATATGTTCCCCACAATAGAGATCTATGTACCACAGAAACTTCCTAATAGAAAATGCCCTTTAATGATGAACCCTTGCTTATTAAAAATTAGTTTTGGCAGACTAACATTTAAAACTATAGGAAAAAGAAAATTTTTTAATGGAAACTTGTAAGCACCCTTATCTATTGAAGTCTAAGTTAATGGCTTTCTAGATTTCTTTGAAGAGCAGACTACACTGTATGAGGAAGCCTGGAGTTATTAACCAGCAAGCATCCTTATATACTACAGTAGCAATTGAACCTGATTTCCATTCAAACACATTACCCAAGAGGAAACCAAAAACTAATTCTTAATGTTAACGTGAAGATATAAGATTTAAATTTATTTCCAGGAATTACAAGTGCATTTTGTTCATATTAGCAAGCAGTCTTTATACAATCCATTCTTCACTGCTGCCAAAATAAAATGAGAAAAAGACAGCAGAGATATGAAAAGCTAAAAATAGAACTATTTTTCCTAAGTTATTTGTTGACTAGCATTTCAGTTGAACACAACTCAGAGGTAACAATAGATTATTTTTTTTCTCAATCATAGGCATGTGGCACTTAGACAATCATCTTTGCACAGAAAGCTTTAACAGTCATGCGAGGGCACAGTAATTATTTTAAACAAGGCAAATTTCTCACCACAGAGAGCAGTGGGGAAAGAAAAGGAGGCACTGCACTGGAACATAACACCTAGTAAACTCCACATTATACAATTTCAGTAACAAATACTTGAAAAGATCATTAAAAGGTATACAATTTTAAACATTATTTAGTGCTAGCTTTGTTTGGTTGTCCTAACTCAGCATTATCAGAAAAGTTTGATAGTACTTGACAACAGAACAGTACTTCATGTCACGAGCTCATGGAGGCTTGATTACAAATCACCATAGTGTAGGTTGCAAGAAATGAACTTGAGATGCTGACATGCTGTAGGAGCAAAAGTAAAATCAAACTTTCTCATTTAAAGATGCAGTGTTCCTCTCTGCAAGAACTCAGAACGTCAGTGATTAGGTTCAAATGTAAAAACTAACAATCCTCATTTGAAGCATTTCATTGGTATGCAGTATGCAGACTGAGTTTATTAGCATCATTTTTTGGTTTCTCACTTGCCACCACATATGGATGCCTTCCACAGAGAAAAGCATCCACCATGAGGTCATCCAGCCATTATGTTCTTTGCTAAGCTTCCAACACACGGTCTGTAAATACAAGCTGGCGAGCTGCCACTCCTTCTCTTTGCACAAGTCTTATAAACACTACTACATGGTATGAACTTTGGAAGTATTATGCCTCCAACATGGTTAAACTTTAAATGATAAAGGCAGGGAGAAAAAAAAGTACAGATTTTGTCAATACATGGAAAAAAAAAAATGATCCTTAGTTGAAATCAATCAAGTTGGGTACCTATGTGGTTCTTAGGCTGTATAGAAAACCTGTTTGTACAGCACAGGACACCCAAACAAGTGCATAAGCAAGATTAACATGAGTACAACTTATGCTGTAATCCATAGAATAATGGTATAAACTCCACTGGATATTAACCATTTCTGTTTAAAAAGGAAGTGCAAAAAAAAAAAAAAAATCTGGGATGTCACTGACTTAAAGTGCCCTGAATAGTAGCTTTTCTAAAAAACAAAACAAAACAAAACAAAACAAAAAATGCCAGCGACTTCAGTAAAGTCAGAAAAACATAGTTCATGGTGTAAACGTCTTACAGGTTAATGAATTATCTTCTTGGATATTGATCCAGGAGTGAAAGGAACCACTGCATCTTTCAAACCAGAAAGCAAGCAGTTAAAATACGGCCAGCAGTAGGTGCACTTACAGTACAGTACTGCAACAATGGGCATTACGCATAGGAGTGTCAATTACAATTCTTCAGGCTTAAAAGATTCATTGAAAGCATGAAAAGCCAAAACTACCAGGAACTGCCCTCCTGAATGGCTCAAAGGAGTTAGTGGATAAGCTGAGAGAGGCCACAAGACATGACCAACAATAAAGAACTGGGAAGAGGAACGGCAACTTTTGAGCATGCCCAGTCCTTTAAGTCCTTGTCCTACAAAAAAGAGCAGAGACAAATTTCAGTGGAGGAAGGTTTAGCATCACCTTTTAAAACAAGCTGTCCTATTGCTAGGCTTTATGTACACTGTGTTTACCATGAGTCAGAGACAACAATACCAGTATTTGTTAAAAAAAACATCACAAACAGTGAATACCCAGACATTACATTTTAAATTATAATTTTATGTATTTAAAACATTAGGAAGATTAAAAGTAACTAATGAATGAAAGTACACTGTTTGGTTATCTGAAGAATTTGCTATTTTCACATTGCTTCTCAATTCCCAAAGCTACAGTCAAGGGGGAAGTTCTGAATCACAGTAACTAAACAGCCTGGGGAAGAGCGAGCTTGAAACGTACAGGGAGGGTGTGTAGGGGGAGCAGAAATGCACAGGAAGGGACTGTTCCTGTCCACCTAAAGCCAATTCCTAGGGATTGGCCTTCACTGGGATGTCAGCTGCTTATTCTTATGTTGTGATGTGGAATAGGTAATAATTCTAACCACAGCTGATGAGGACAAATCACCAGCATACCATTATATCAAGCAAAGGACAACATTTAAATTTCAGGATCATGTCAGACAAATCAGCTCCTCACAGTAGCATTTAAAGTAACATTTTTAGCAAAACAGAAATTTCCATTAGCAGTGGATCAGGGATATCTTTGTCCCTGATCCCTTTATCCCTTAATCCCTACTACAACCTAGGTAAGTATGGTGTGAGCAAAGAGGCAAGCAGGAGACATCAAACTACAATTTACTGCAATGTCAGTGACTTGTTCCCCCTTCCTTCATACTATGGCCTATTAGCAACAGGTTTCATCTTACTCCTAAAAATGTGTGTAATTTTCTTCCAGAATGTGTACATCCAACTGCTAGTGCCTCTTGGGCAGAATTAGCTTTAGAGAACATTGACAGGAAATAAGCACCACACCTTACCATATCCCAGGTCTAATTCTATTGGCAATGCCCAGATAATAATAAGATTTACCTAACTTTTAATTATTAAACAGTTTCAAACATTAGCTAGTAAGCTTAAATAAACAAAATACAGAATCTCTAAATAGATTACTTCATATGTGAGTTTCTGTACAACTGCATATTCAAGCCAGTGGCAACAGAAGTTACCCTATTTAGGTAAGGCCTATATTTTCAAAAGTTTCCTACATCTTTTTTTTTTTCTTTCCTGTGAATTTAAACAAACATCTACAGGTGCATGCAAGCAGAATCTGAAATTTCATTTTTAGTACAGAGGAATTATTGCTTATTGCAAAGCAACAAACTTCCACACACAGCTATCAGAGCCATGGACTTCTTGCAGCAAAGAAGGTCACTGGCTCAAAACTTCACCTTTCTGCTGGAACTGCCAACAAAAATGGTGATTGCAGAATGCTGTTGTTGATAGAGAATGGCACAGAAATTACTTGAAAGATCATAAAACAGACTATCTAGAGTAGGCTGTTTAATTTGGTTTGTCTTTGTTTTCCAGTCACAAAACTTTGATGCTACAAGAACTACTCATATCACACAAGTTTCACAAGTGTTTAAAAAATATTAAGGTCAATATTGGGCCAATTTTGTATGAAAGTACTGAGACTGACGAGCCTTGTGGTATGTGAAGACCAGGTAAGTTCATTGATTTTACTTTTTTTAAAAAAAACCGGCACAATGAATATCAATTAAAATTTTTAAATATTCAAGATATTAGGAAGATTAACAATGACAACTGATTTATGAATACTTATATACCCTTTCTCCTTTACTCACACTATTCTAGAGGTACTTAAAACAGAAGTTAAATTGTACTGAAGCTAAATGGTTTTTTCCCCTTTGGAATAATGTAAGAGCTTCTCCTCTGCACATTACATTTAACAAAGAATTAGTTTAAAACAACATTTTAAGACATCTGACAAACAGTCTGTAAGATACAAAGAGCACTGCCCTGAATAAAATCTGAATTTCAAAGTGTTACCATAGCCTTTATTCTAAGAGGCACTATTTAAATGTAATTCTTATTCCTTAAATGCAGCCTAAAATCCAGGTGAACATCTCATACAACTCCCGGGATCCCCTGGAGACACTTCAGCCTTGTAGTGCAAGCTAAGGTTTCCTAACAATGAGGTCAGATAAATCAGCATTCAGCTATCCTTACCATCTAATTGCAGTATGGATACAAAAGCTAAGTTCTACATTTCACCAGTGGTAACAAAGTTACAAAATTCTTCCCACTGCCCACAGGGTTTCAGATTGCTGGGACTTTACCTATGCCAATTTAAGATCGGTATCCTGGCTGGAATCTTGCAGTTTCCTCAAAAATCAGTTCTTTCAGCTTTTCCTTCGGCAAGTCATCCAACTCCATATCAAACTTGAAGGGTGCTTCAGCTACAGGCTTAATAATATGAAGAAACATCATTACTGCTTCTGTTGGGTTTAATCTATTCTCCTTACATGGAGAATAAAAACCAAAAATTCACTTTATATAAATGCCTAATACTGTGCAGTCCCCAAGGAAGAACCCATTCTATTATCTTTTTGCATGCTTATTTACCAGAGGCTCATAACTCAGTATCTACCCGATGAAAAATTATCTGAAAGGTTTGTATTTCTCAAAGTAAACATATCTGTCCCTTAAAAAAAACCTAGTTTATTTCCTTCTGTTTCACCAAAAGTAACCTGAAATCTCATCAGAACTGTGTACTAAACCAGACTTGGGGGTGGGTTAAATGAATAATCTGAGGCAAACTCAGATTCTCTCCTCCTTTATCTCAGACATTATGAAAGAAAATCACTGAGAGCTGAGAAGTTCAGTTTCAGGAGAGCACCCCTTAGCAGGTCTATTGTGTTGTGCCTCCAAAATGATGTCATACAACAAGAAATACAAAACCTTGGTAACTGATGAAATTTATTCTTTGACTTCACTAGAGCACTAGAAACAGTCCTTAAACTAATCAAGAAAATAACATGTTGCATCATTTAAACAACATTTACATTTTAACAATGTCTTTACCTCATCACTTGGATCATAATACTGCTCCAGATATGGATGGGCTAAAGCTTGTTCCACTTCAATCCGCTTATGAGGATTAAAGGTCAACATTTTATCCAACAAATCAAGTGCTAGGAGGGGGGAAAAAAAAGTGAGCAAGAGTTTAATACGCAACCCAAAACACAAAGGTGATATAAACACTAACACTGCACAGAAAACACATCCTCCCCTAAGTTTTGTGCTAATTTCAATTTACAGTTTGTTTCCCAGCAGTTTGTTTCCTGTAGCCTGGACTTCCCACCTTATTGGCACCCCCTGGTTCCAGGTGCCTCCCTCTGGTCTGAGGGAGGGCACACACCCTGCCAAAGCCCCTTCAGTGCCAGGCTGAGTGCTGAGGGATGAAACACCCAGAAGAGGATGGCACAATCTGCTTTGAACTACAACAGAAATGGAATAGCTGAGGCTTTTTCTTCCCTCAGATAGATGCTTCAGATTTTTGTGCCAAAAATTCCGACCAAGAGAAAGCTTTTCTGAAATGAGTAAGTAACGAAGAATACACTCATATTCTGAAAAGAAACCTGGCTGTTTACTGACAAAAGTATCATCCAGAAGTCATTAGGAGGTCTGGTTATCACAATGAACTATTCCAGTGAAACCAGCAGCCCAGAAGATACTCTCCACTTAAGATGCAAATACACTCATATTCGTGAAATTCAAGCAAAATCTGTTGAAGACAACCCACAGAGAACCCATACAGAACTTGAAAATCCATTTCAAACAGAGAGTGAGGTCTGATGAAATTCTGGACAAACATCACAAGTCAGAGTTACTCCAACTGTTCCTCTACTTTGTAATGTATTTTCCTTTTCCACAAAAAGAAAACAGAATTATTACAGTAGCAAGAAGCCCAAAGATATCTGCAGTATCCTAAATTCCATTCCATGTCTTCTCACCACATCACTTGTAACAAGGAAATTAAACAGAGGCTTCTTACAGCAGCTAAGTAGCTGTAGCTTTGCATCAGGAGGAGACACATACCAAGCATTGCAGAAGAGATAGCACTTTACCACTGCATCCAATCGCAGCTTGAAAAAGCTGCAAAATTGCTCAGCAATTATCATTAAATATTTTTATGCTGTTTTCTTAACACTGGAAACTCTCTTGCTCACTCCAGGAGTGAGCAAACTGCAGGCTCCCCTGGCAGCGCAGCGTTTCAGCATTGCTACAGTTGGAGCTGTCAGAAGCCCACGGTAAAGATTCTCACATTGATGAGCACTGTTATAAAAGCAGAATAAATCACTCCTGGTTTTCTCAATGCTAAGGATAATCAGCTCTACACAGATCCATCTGCAAAAATCACTTTGTACAAGGTAGCTCAGTACTGGGTCATATCAACTAAGAGTAAATAATCAGTTTTAGAAGAAAAAAGTGACTTAGGAGTTGGAGCAGGTAAAGAGCACTGAAGAGACCCACCCTTAAACTGTATGAAGTAGAATTTAAAGGCAAGTAACAGCAATATAGCAAAGCAAAATCATATTTACCCTCTACTAAAAAACCTTGTTAAGAAAGGCAGTAATTGTTACCTCCCTTGCTCCGTTCACCATAACTGAATTTAACCCATTAAATTTTCACCTTCCCTACTGCCAAAGGACCCACACTTTGATGTTATCCTGTTCCATCTAGAGCTCACACATTGTCTGCACAAACTGTTCAGCAACATGCAGCTCTCTCACATCTGATTTGACAAATAAAAGTTCAAGATTGGTTTGATGCCTCTGGCAAACTCCAATACCTACAATCAGTACCTGAGTAAAGCATCACGCTTTGACAGGCAGTGCCTGGGGTCGGGTTTTACTTCAGCTGAGTTCAAGGTCAGACACCACAACATGGTTACTAAAAAATACTTCGAAACTCTCAGTTAGCATAAGGGTTTCATACTGGTTTATGATTTTATATTAGATTTATATTGCCAATTTAAGGGATCTGCCCATTCTGTTTCTGATATAGAGAATTTTTTAGGGTGATTTTAAAAAAAAAAAACACATCCTGCCCTGACTTTCTGATACAATGTAATAGAGCATAAAATACCTTTGGGGTCAGCATTTGGAAACAGCCTGTTCCATGGTACCTTATTTTTGTGTGGTAGAGAAAGCAAGTAGTTTCTGGCCTTTAAATTTATTATACAATTCAAATCTTCTTGGGAAGGGGATCCAAGTATACCTAAAAAACAAAAAAACCCCACAAACTATTTCATTCTATGAGAAGTACATTAAAATGGTTATATCACATTTGTTAAAACTCAGTATTAAGACTGCTGGAAAGAAGATTTAAGAGTACAAAATATTTGATCCTTTTTAGAAACCTTCACTGAAAAAAAGCTTCAGTTATTTTTTTCTTGCAAATAAGCAAATGCATTTGAATTTTCTAATGATCAGTAATCAAAACATTCAATCAAGGGCATATCTATAGAGATTTTTTAAAAATTCTGAACCTTTTGTTATATTTGAGCTTATTAATTCTTTTTTTTTTTTTTTTTTACATCTGCTGATACAGTAAGAAGACTGTGGAGTATCCTCAATTATTTACTGAAGGAATCACTGCAGACATAAGGACAGGGACCAGGTGATACACCCACAGATCCATACATTACATACCTACCAACAAGAGAAAGAAATGAGTGACAAAGACCAGCTCAGCTGGCAGAAAAGATGGAGAGAAACAGAGGTAGGTGGAAATGCTACTTTTATATAAAGCTCACCAAGGATATGGTTAAGTTGGTCAAGGTAGTGTTTTCCTGGAAAGATGGGTCTGTTGGAGAGCATCTCTGCCAGAATACAGCCTACTGACCAGATGTCAATAGACTTGGTGTAACCCTGCAAGCAGAGGGAAAACACATTTCTGTCAGAAATTTTTGCACAGTGCAGCAACACGTTACTTTAGCAAATTGTGACAGTTCACACAAATAAATTTCTCACATCTTACAGGTACTGGATATACCTTAAAACAGTGTTAGAAGAGCACAAGAATAACTCCAACTATTTAAAAATAAAGGTGTTATTTCATTAAGGCTACAGGAATGCAAGCAAGATAGACACACAACAAAGATCACACACCTTCAGAACCAAGATTCACTCTCATTATACATTCTAAATATAAATCAAGATGTCAAGATAATATTAAAGCAACATTTGTAACATTTGGGGAAGGCAGCAGTAAAATGCTCTTATTGCCAGCACTTGTGTCCTGTTCTATGGAAGAGCTCATGATGGGCAAAACTCTGGTACCCATCAGTGAGGAACCAGCAACAGGAGCAGCACAGCAATGCATGATGGTGCTCACCTTAGAATTCAGCATGATTTCAGGAGCCCTGTACCAACGTGTGGCCACATATTCTGTCAAGAATCCTGTGTGATCATGATCTGGATCTGCAACACGAGCCAGTCCAAAGTCACAAATCTGGTTTTAAGAAAAATTAAAGAAAAAAAGCTTATTAGACATACAGTTCCCAATACTACAACATTACTACACTTCGTTGCTCCCCACCCCAGGATGTAACACCTACAAATACAGGGATGATCACCTATACTTTTAATAAACAAGTACTTGTACAAGGTTTAGGAAAAATGTTTTTGATTAAGTAAAAAGAGTATCCAATTAGGCCATGCAGGGGCCAGGATGTCAAAATATCTGGGGAAAAAAAAAGGTGTTCCTGGTACACAGTTTGTTTTCCACTTACTTAACACTTTCTCTGCCAGATAGGTGGCAAGATATACTGCTCCAGCCTGTTACTAGAAATTTACTAGAAAATGGAGAGAAAGATATTCAGATTTCCAGAAAACAAAATTACCAGCCAACACATTTGTAGCAAAATTTGATGCATCTTTGCATGAGAAACATCCTATCCAATCATGAGATAATGGCAGACTGAAGAGATTATAGGTTGCTGAAGGATGCGTGAGCTTAAAAAAGCCACAAGTAAATATTTCTCAGCCTTGTTGAGAAACAAACGAGTTCAGCTGAGAGGAGAAAGTACCTTTATCTATACTCTGAGACTCCATGGCTTTCAGAGCTATTTAGAGAAACCAAGAAAATTGAAAGGCAGTGCTCTAGAGTACAGCAGCTGCTCCTTTCTTACCTGCCCAAAGGTAAATGGCCACATTCAGCTGCTTTTGCTACCACCTATCAAGCAGCAGTTTATAGTAACAGTCAAATGCCACACATTTGGGTATTTGCATCAAAAACTGTGTATTCTCAGAAAAACAAGGCACCAAGTGTAGGAGCAGCAAACAGGAGGTTCCTCTGGTGCATACATTTCAGAATAACCTCGATAGCTAATTGTGTACACCAACTAATATGTTGTAGTCAATATGTACAAACTAATATGTTGTAGTCAATAAAGAGCGTAAGGGATAATCCTACCAAAACCACAGAAACCTCACTGTCCCCTGGCAACCCACTCCTTCATTTTCCTGTTAAACTACTGACAGATCAGTTAAGGGAGAAGTGATTCAGCAGACAAAAAGCTACCTCTGAATGACAAGATTCAGCAGCTGACTGATAAACAGAGGGACTGAAGAAGAGGCAATGATGTAACTCATCAGCCAGGCTGCATGGGATGACTCCTCCAACTCCAGCTACATGCTAAAAAACCCTCAAACCCCTGAATCCTTAGAAAACAAAACACAAAGGAACCCTTTTAAGCATGACAAACAAAATGTCTCAGGCTATGGGGAAACAGAGTGGCTGCCTTGTGTGCAATTAGCAGCTTACATAAAGAGAAGAAGCACAAATAATCAGAAAAGTGTCTTGTAAGGCCGAAGAGGCAAAGAAATTGTAGAGAACAGCTTTATGGGCTTCAGAAAATAATTATGCAGCCAGGAAAAAAAGTCATTGCAACTTCTTCCTCCTGACCTCAGAAAAGAACTCGATTGTAGGCAAAGAGACACAGAATTACAGCATCACACATCAGCCATGCACCTTAATTTGTTATTAAGACAAAAGAAGAAAGACACTCTCCAGTCCATGGTGTTGAGGAGAAAGAACTGAACTGAACTGAAGAAGGTGCGAGAATCTCTGGACTCTGGACTTGAAAAAAACACATGGGATGGAAAGGAAGATTAGTGACAAAAGGAGCTCATTAAAATGACAAAAAAAACCTGCTCAGGAAAGCAGAAGCAGGTTAAGCAGAAAAGAAGGAACACCATTAGACAGGATTCAAGGCTGAAGCTGCAAAAAAAAGAGGCTTTTGGCTGTTAGCAGCGTTATCACCAGCTGCAAAGCTGACCAGGAGCAGGGAGCCAGCATTCTGCCCCAACTCCCGGCAGCAAGAGACAAAGCAGAGACTGACTGTACCCTGGTGAGGGCAAGCAGCTCTTGCCCTGTGAGCAGCTCTTGCCCTGTGGCAAGAGAACACACTGAACAAAGGAGCTACCCTGTTTAGGGAAGGAAAAAAAATTACTATGTCGTTTCAAAAAATGATTGGTCAAAGTTAAAGCACCAGCAGAAGGTAGGTTTCTCGATCAACAAACAAAACAAAGAATCTGTGAGAGCAACAAAGTGACAGGCAAGATTGTCTTGACATTTGATTAAGTCATAGCTGAGAATAAAAAACTGCATAATGAAAAGACTCAGGTATGTCAGTCAGTGCTTCATGCCTTGGAGAGACAGAAGAGATGCTGTAAGAGAGAAGGAATCATTTCCCCACTAAATAAATAAATGAAATGCCAGCATCCTCTTTACAAATTTGGCTTCCACTTGAAAACAGTGTTCTCATAATCAGTATCTGGTAGGCTTTTTTTCTTTTTCTTTGTAAATAGAGATGGCTTAAAATTGGATGAAGCCTTCAAGCAGATGGGAAGATTTATGAGGATCATGTACACATGACCATCTACTAAGGAAATGAAATCACACTGAACTGTGTTACTACCACATTGAAATGTCTGAAGTTCTCCACTAGTCAACTGGTACACTGCAGACACTGCAACACACTGAGAATCTGGTTAAAAAACTTTGAGCTCATTTTCTGAAATGTTAATGCCACTGGCCTAGGAAAAGTACATGGTCATGACAGTTTTAATGTAACATTTCATATACTAAACTGCAAAACAGGTCAAAATGTTGGATGTAAATAATCACAAAAGCAGATGAAAGTATTTCTAAAAGTGTTAGACACTATTGTAGAGTATACTGTAGCATATCAGCATACATTACTCTTGTTCATGGGAAAGATGCCAGGCTGCAAAAGGGAAGATCAGTATCTTTATTACCCAGGACTCTCACTGGAGGGAGATTCCAAGGTAGTGGTTTTCAAGGACTCTCAACTCTAATCTTTTGTTGAAAATACTTAACAGAAGACAGTAATTAAGTCAAATATTCTTTCAGAAACTTTAATTCACTGTGTGGTAAATCATATTTAAGGTCTCGTTTAAGTCTGCAGGATGGCCTAAGAAAACAGAAACAGCTTTAGGCCCTGCAATTCTGCCCTGAGCCTTTCAGCTGCTTAGGAGAAGCTACAGAGTTCACAGACAAACTGTGTCAATACAGATTTCTGAAAAAGGAATCTATGATCCAGAAGTCAAGGTCCTTTTTAAGGGATAAGAAAGAAGAAGCTCTTGTTACAACCCGCAGGACTTCAAACTCCAGATGAGATCAACACCACACTCTTGTAACAGTATTAAAGAAAGAAGCTAACAGCATTATCACTAAAGATGAACAAACTTTCTTCCAAAAGTGTAATTTTAAATTGTTCATTTTCACAGCGTGCTGTGCTTTGAGTTTGTGTACAGTAACCAACTCTGTAAGCACACACACACATCCATTGCTGACACACAGACTTCCAGCACAGTCCTGAAAGAAACAAGTTTGTACAAGTACATCAGACAAGGCCTAACATGCACCAGTTTTCTCTGCAACTTTGTTGTTTAAACTTTAGATGTGGTATTAATAGAATGCCAGAGGTCCCTTTAGGTTATGAAAAAGCATATCCTCTGTCATACAGACTACCATATCCTGCACTAGGAAGCACACATTGCAGGTGTGCTGGTTTTAAAACCTTAAAGAACATGGAACAGATATTAGTTTGCCATACAGGGAGCTTACCTTCCTTTCCATTACAATCTTACTTGTTTTAAAACATTTCCTTTTATTACTTTATTGTTTTTAATTGCACACAGCAGAGCAACACTCAAAGTATTCTTTCTTGCTTCTATCACACAATCATTATAGATTTCACTCCATTTCTTTCATGAAGGGGTTAATGCCTTGAAGGGATCTGATGCAGTAACAGCTGCTGAAATCCCATAGCAAGAGTCAGAGATGGCCACTCCAGCAGTACCATGCATCAGGAAAAGCTGACAAGTAGCAGTGGGAATGTAAAGAAAAGTGCTCATATAGCCAGTACTTAGCATGGACAGAGACCATCATGTGAGCAGCAAGGACTTGCCTTGGAATTGTGACAACCACATACAGCAAACCACTGGCTTAAGTTTTTGAAGAGAGTACTTGGTTTTGGTTTTCTTCTTTCATTTTTATTATTTTTAATACAGAAAGCGAGAGCTACTATGAAAAAAAAGCATCATTAGGTGCAACACAGTATGAAAGTAACAGAGTTGCACCACCTCAGATCGAGGTAATGTAAACTCTGTAATCTCACTCCCTAAGTGGCCAACAGCAAATACCTGGCATGAAGTGTAAAAGGGAAATGCAGTGCTTCCCCTACTGTCCCTCTCACCTTCCATGGGTTGGCCACCATGGGAATCTAAACGAGTGGGAGCATTCAGTAACATTTTCTTCTAAACTTGCTCAGTGGGTTTTTAAGTCACATCTACAGTGTTCTGTGGTACCAAATTCCCCAGCTGAGCAATGCTGCAATTAACTACCATGCCCCTGTGCCCTGAGCATGCCACCTGCTCCCTTCATCTCCCACCCCCCAACCCTTTACTAGGTAGAGACAGTGAATGACTGTTCTCTGTTCACCCTCCCTACACCACTAATAATTTTACTAAATTCTATTGCATTCTTTTCCTTACAACTTATCTTCCAGCAGAGGAGACCCTGGCTAAATAGTTCTTCCTGATATGTAGGGAAGTACTTCAAAGTCCTGGTCTCTTCATTTCCACAGGGTGTCACAGGGAGAACAGTGATAACTATGAGCATACAGAACTGAAGACTCAAAACCAACAGAAAGCTATAGAGTGGCATGTTTTCTGGTTTATTCTCTATTTCTGTTCTAATTTTCACACTTGGTATGCTTTACTGAATGCCACTAAGCATTGAGCTGACATTTTCCAAGAATCATAACAGCTCCAAGATCCTTCTGTAGCATTAACTTGCACAGAGCCTGTTAGTGGTAATGTAAATCAGGAACATTCTCTAAGTAATTGCTGTGCATTTAAGCAGCAATGAATTTTACAGACCATTTTAGTTGCCCACTAGTAAGAGGTCCTTTTCCAACACTGAACAATTAACAGTTTAAACAGAGAAACCAAGACTTTTGTCCAGTTTACTTTCTAACTAAACACAGTCCTGCTTCAGATAAGTATTTTCACCCAGCTTCCCAAGTGGCTGTTTCACAGTCAGCCTCCAGATGGAAACAGTGATGCACTCATTAAAATTGCCTAACAGTGAGTTCTTAGTCACTCAAATCTTAATATTTATCAAAACCAGTACTGTTTTTTGCAACCTTTCCAGAATAAAAATCACATTAATCCCCATTAACAAAACCACATCCATGGTTACAGCAAGCAGTTTATGAAGATCATAGGATCAAAATTTAAACTCACCTTGAGATCACAAGTGGTGTTAAGCAGCAAATTCGAAGGTTTGAGGTCACGATGCAACACATTGGCTGAATGGATGTATTTTAACCCTCTCAGAATCTGGTAAAGGAAATAACAAATGTGGTCGTTGCTGAGGTGTTGAGTCTTTAGGAGCTTGTAAAGATCTGTCTCCATAAGATCTTGCACAATGTATCTGTAAGGCAGCAGATGTAAGGCAGCAAACCAAACGTGGTATCATGTTAGCTGTCAGTGTACACTGCCTGAAACTTGTATAATTATTTTTCTCTCATATTTGTCTGTTTCACTATGTTGTTACTTCTTGCTTTACAAGCTTCGAATCAAATCAATCCTACTACATGGTGCAGCCCTTTACAGAAATCAGAGGCACCAGCATGTGGTCCTCTCAAATTAATCATACTAAATTAAGCTGACTGACTCTAAACTAGGTCTTGTCTTTCAGGTAGAGTCTTCCAGCTAAGACTACTTCATATGTTAGATATCCACATGAAGTCATACCTACACAAAGCCAAGTTTCCCAGGGAAGAACAATTAGTATAATAAAAAGGGCAGATTTGCCTGTATCAGTAAGGATGTTTACTGCACATGGGCAGTTTGAGACTTTTCACATCTGCAGGAAGCATTGCTACACTGGAGGTTGTGTTCTGCCCCTTTTTTTTTTTTCCCCAAAGATGTATCCAGTCCATTCTTTAAGAAAAATTTAGACAGTCATAGCAGAGCGTGGCCATTTCGTTTTCTCCTCAAAGCAATCAGATAGTTCTAACAACTGAGAACAGAGTTTTAGGATTAAGTGACTAAACTAAATTATGTCTATGAAGTTCTTTGCCTTGGAAAATAGAAATTAACTTTTTTTTTTTTCCCCTTTCCTGAAAAAGAACAAAGTGTCCACCTATACATCTAAACTATGTAGCTACAAACCAATTAACCACTATGACCTTCCTTTCCCATTTACAATAGGGAAGCCATTTTTCATTACATTTAGTAAGGAAAAGGATTAAAAGAGAAATACTCAAAACAGAGGAGGTGGCAACCAGCAGTAACTGTGCAGAATAACTGCAGACTTTGCAAGGATACACATCTTTCATTTGTTCAATAGTCGGAGCTCTGATAATATCATTTATCCCAATAATATTCTCATGCCTGAAGCGCAGGAGGATCTTAATCTCTCTGAGGGTTCTCTGGCAGTAGGTCTGGTGCTCAAAGGGACTGATTTTCTTTATAGCAACTCGAACTTTGTTGACGTTGTCATAGGCAGAACTAGAAGAGAACGGGCAACATTAGTTATAAGAAATATTAAACTAATTCCATTCAGAAAGCAAGGATGTGAATCCAGTTGATAACGGGGTCAGTGCATTTTTTTTACACTTATTTTTAGGCAATAGAGGTGTGTATCTTTCAGTGTGATGAACAGACAAACAGACAATATACTCTTGTACTACCACCAGCCTAACTGGGTATCTACAAGTCATTAGCTTTCCCAACTGACTTAGAATCTGCTGATTCTCAGGCACCTGAACAAAGAAATAAGTATCCATCATCTTTATAGACCATGGAAAAAAAAGCTGGAGTCCTTCTATAAGCTGTAATCAAGATGAAATTTGAGAGAAAAAGTTCATCTTGAGTTAATCCATCCACTCTGGGACACAGAAAAGTCTTCAAATCATCTTTCAAGCAGCAGAATTCCACATCCTACATCTACCTCCAGCAAGTAATTCCAATTGCCACAAGCTTTAACTCCTCTATTAAGCTACACTGTACACACCTTCATGGAGAACAGACAGAACAACAAAAGAGATGGAGAATTTGTGAAAACGTCTTTCCAAGCACAATTCCAAAGATCACAGAGAGCAAAAAGAGAAAAATGTATCAGACTACCCAGGGAAAGCAAAAGCAGGCAGCAGTGTGAGGTAGCACAGTGAGTAACAGACACACGGGCTGCTACATTTACAGCACAACGATTTCAAAAGCTCAGGTCAACATTCCCAGCTACACCAATAAAGCAGCATTTCTGTTCAAAATGCCGTTGCATTTAGGAAAAATATCACAGCCTCGTAAAAAGCCTCAGTAAAATATACGTATTTTTCTAAAATTTGGACTCAGGTTACTATGCAGTGGAAGTGTTATTAATCCTTACAAATTTTAGGTTTTCTATGGACTTCCTTACATGAATGACAAAGCATCTCATTATAGAAACTTCTCTTTGTATTAAAAGTACATGGTAATTTAATACTTTATAGTTCAAATGTTACTTGCTCCTTTCAAATGTTATTTTTTGCTCACTACTGCATTGTTTGGAAATTAAAAAACAATCAAGCCTACACTTAAACATTTCTGTTGGTCTCAACTATTTCATATTAAGACATAAACAGAGAAGCCAAACAGGCTTTACATTCCACCAATTTTCTACAGTCAAGTCCCAGAACATTCTTTGGAGCCCTCCTGAGATATCCAGGTAGCTGATGATCTGGTGAAGCAGAATGAAATATGAAAATCCAATTAGGAAAGGAGACCTAAAAAGAATTCAAGTGCCACGTCACTGTTCTCCTACCTCTGAGCATACTTATGGTGTAACAAAGTGGTTTTGAGACAGCACTGTTAGCACCAGATGCAAAAGAGCTTCTCACTTTCATTAGTAAAAAGGACACAGAATTTCTAACACCAGTAAGATGCTGGTAGAGCTCATGCATATGGAGTAACATCCTTTTTGCTTGGTTTTTCTGCAGAGTCACTCGGACCTGTCTGCATCCCTAACTCGGGTCTATGAGCACAGACTGCACAATGTATTTGCCTCTAGAAACACTGAACTCAAATGTTCCCCAACATGCCTTGAAATTCTCATGCCCAGCAAGTATTCGTTACAATTGTTGCTATTATATATGTATAGATAACACATTAACAGTTCATAAGTTCCAAAATAGATAATGAGTGCCATAAGTGGGATTTGGTGTAGCCTTCAAGAGCTCTTTATCTTCAGCAATTTTCTTAGTTAATCAGTTAATCACCTGCTGTATTTATAATATACCAATAAGGCAAGTTACAAGCAGAAAGCAAAACCAGAAATAATTCTGAAGCACTAAACAGCCTCTATTTGGGAAAGAAATGAAAGAATCCTATGGACTATTTTATTGTTACAAACAAATCTCCCACCTCTTCCTTTGTACTGACTCAAGCATATTTTTTTCTCCCACAATGCATAATCTTTCAAAGTACTGGACAGCAGCAGGTATGCAGAGCAGAAAAAGGCAACACGCCAATATTTACCAATTGATGCTGCTTAAATAGAAACTCCTAATCTCTTACAATATTTGTTATAACTCTTAAGTAATTGCCTTTCTAGCAATTCATGCTTATTGATGAAAAATATGCATCTTTCCGTGTACAGAAGACTCAGTGAACCTGAACCACCAACTAAACATAACCAAGATTTGCTCTCTTGTATCTGTTTTCACTAACAGATTTGAGGCATTTCCTTAGCAAAAGGTTTATGCTGTTAATTAAAAAAGGCTGGGTAATTTTGCTTTCAGATGGTTCAGCTATAAGACACATGATTCAATGTGGAAAAAAGCTGACTATTTACAGTAAAGATGCAACCAATTTCCTCTCCAGAGTATGTTCTACAGGCAGTTGTTCTTCTGTTCATATCAGAAGATTTCACCATGTTAATGTAGCTGAGTGTGCCTTGGTGTTGCCACTGCAAAGCCAAGGAGGCCAAAACCAAAATACCACCTGGCTGAAACATTAAAAGGAACTTATTGCTGCTGTCACATTTTTGAAATACAGGTTTTTCCTGTAACTTGATTAAATGTATGAAACATTATCTCAGTTCCTATGAGCAAGAGGCAAATTATACAGGCACGTTTGGTTATGCATAATATTTTAGTGTCAAGCATAATACAGGTACATGGAGATTCTGTATTATAAAGTTAACACCATGTCACAGAGTCACAGGCCTCAAAGCAAATAAGGCTTTGACTAAACTCTGACCTTTAAGAACAGCACTAAAATCTACACACTAGACTGAAATTCAGTAGCACTGTGTTCTCTCACACACGTTATAACCAGACACCTACTTGGCCTATACAACCATTCAGCAATATCTATTTCACTGCCTGGAAAACTCTGTAAAATGGTCCTTTGTAGGTCAGACTGAAAATTTCCCAAAGCTTTCCCTGCTCCTCAGTCTCCATCCAACTGCCACCTACCATCGACACCAGATTTGCCCACTATTCTCCCAGAACTCTGCTGAAGAAATATGCTGCAGTGTCCATTTGTAGGGTTCTCAAACAAAAAAACTGTGAAAAGTGCAAATGTAAACCCTCCATGCATTAACTCACTGCAGTTAGTAACAGCTTACTTATCACTTACCCAAGGATTCATCTTGCTTACCCTGAGCTAGCATTAGAGATCTAATTTTACAACTAATAATCGCCTGTGCTCCCCCTGCAGTTCAAAAAGGAACAGCTCCCTGCACACAGCCCATCCACCACACATCCCGCCCTAAATTTAGATTACTTGCACTCTGAAGTGTTAGTCTGTAGCGCTGGCAGCCTAACCTGGCTGTCCCCACTTTCATCTTCTATCAACTCACAACAACTGTTTATATTTCACTGAAGCAGTTAACTCCCACTCCTCCTGCAGGCAGCATCTCCTATCATCTAGACTTTTTTTTCCCCAGAGAAGATAATCTCTAAAGTGGGAATAACTTCACATACTAACAAGTTCTAGAGTGCTAATTTATAACTTTCATTTTCCAGTCATTACCCACATGACCCAATCACTGCACCCAGAACTCTAACAGCCTGTGTAGTATTCATATTATCTAGTTACTGGCACCTTAAATATTCAGAGGGATTTATTTCCACCCCAATGATGGTACAGCCCCACAAGCTGATGGAACCATTCAGCTGCGAGTGCTATTTCTCTGTAACATGATAAATTTAAATACAGATTTTGCAAGTGCCCAACTCCAGTATATGTAACACTATTCCTATTTCAAGCTGTGGTTACTATGCTGTGACAACCTGCAGCAGCACTATTATTTACATCCTTTTAAGACATCGTGTGAAAAATCAACAGAGACCCCCAGCAGTAGGGCTCAGTATTCCTAATTATACCTGGGTATTAGGTATTCCTAATGCTAAGTATACTGTAAATACATAATGAAGTTTTGACCAAGTAAAACATCTTGCACAGCTATACAAAATAAACAAATGACAGTTTAGAACCCAAGAATTTGTGCCACACATTAAAAGCCAGTGTTTTATCCTTTCTACTGCTCCACTACCAACTTGCTTTTAAAAAAGACATCCAGGATGGAGCTTCTTCCAAATGCAATGATGACAAAGTGCCCCACAGTGCCTGAGCAGCCTACAGGAAACAGCACACCCATTGCTAAGCTGAGCCCCTGACACGTAGCCCCTCTCCCATTAATTCCTTCTCAAGAGAAGTTTTTCACCAGACAGATTGGGAGAAGTGCCAAAGCTCAGCTCCTTCTGCCCACAGTGGCTGTTGCATGTTCTTCCATGCATTTCTATTCTTCACATGTTTCATTCTGGAGCAGAACTGGAACAAGTGAGAGCATGTAGCAGCTGCTGGGAGGAAAGGAGCCAGCTCCTGGCAAAAGTTACATCCCACAGAGGACTTTCTTCATATAACCATTGAAAAGCAACTGCCTACTCTGCTGGCACCCTCATCCTCAGTACACTCCTCTGTCACACTGCCTGAAGGTTTATCCCATCCTGGGATACTCTTCCAACACTTCTAGGATTATTTACCTTATGGCTGTTTTACAGACTGATCTCAGCATAAGCACACACATAAAAATACTCGATGCTACCAGCAAACATCCTAACTACAGCTAAACAAAATACTGATTTGAAGATAAAAAGGGATGTTTTATCAGTAGCTTTGTGTTGCTGTGGAAACAAGATTCCAAGGGCATATCCAGGGATAAGAATCTTTATGAAATACTGAATAATTCTGCTTGCCATTAGGAGAGGAAAGGCAAAAATAATTCCCAGGAAACAAACTGATCTACAAAGATCTTTAATCTTTTTATTTAGTCTATACATTTAGCTCAGTCATGGACATTTCTACAAGATTCTGACATTTATCAAGTTACAATACAAATAGCTTAAATTTATTTTTAAGACTGCTGTAAGAAAAATAACGCATTATGATGCAGCAATAACCAGCAGTACAGTAACACATTGTTTGCTACAACTTCTGGGGGTGGGGGAAGGTGGTGTTATGGGTCCAGGTTTGTGCAGACAGCTCTATCAGGCTTTTAGCCAACCTCTGAAGCTCACTGGGTCAAAATGTAACTGCATGACCTTCACCACCTACTTTTTCAGTCACCTTTCTCATGACATTCAAAATCAATCCTAACATTAAAGGTTTCTGGCACAACAATGCCAACTCCTTCCTCCCAAGACAAAAGTGAATAATTACTCTTAAGTGATTTTACTACTTTGGCAGTTTCTGATCTACTACAGGTTATTGCCCTTCATGCCATAAATTCTTAAGGTACTTTAGTAAGCTCCTATAGGAGATGTGTTCTCATATATCGACTACAGTACTTCTAATAGGCTACAAAGGCACAATTTTATTTTTCAGAATTTGGAAAGTAAAATCTGAGGGAACCTTCCAAAACATTACAGTTTTAAAATTTTTTTCTCTGCACATAATAATGACTTAATAGTTTGATTCCTGAGATCACACCTAGTATTTTGAAAACAAATAACTAGTTGTGCAAAATGGAGTCTGTTAAATAAATTACTTTCGCCAGCTCAGTCAATTCATAATCCTGGGTGTGGCAGACCAGATGATTTGTGTTTTGTTAGCACCTACTAAGCACAATTATGAAGAGCAGCAATTCTAGAACTACATCTTAACACTAATATAAAAATATCAACTGTTTCATTCAAGGTTTTGTATTGTTTGGTTAAAGATGTCATTTAACTTCATGGTGTTCTGATCGATGTTCGTTGATGAACAAAAACAATCACTTCTCTCAATCTCTTCTTTTTCTTTCTGTACATTTAGCTGTGAAGCACTGTGACTTCAAAGCATCATAAATGCCTGCTCTACCTTATTCTGCTTCAGGTCTCCAGAAAATAGACAGCTCCTACATCTTAGTATTTGGTCTACTTTCTGCTTACCTTTCCCATTTCACAGGTTCTCTGCTGCCAGTATTTCCTTTGATAGCATCTATGCCCAACTTAATTTAGGCAAACATCACTGTTATGTTTAAAAGCTTTTTGTCTACCTGTGAAATAAACCCCTTATAAAAAGCAATGGGTGCTTTTGGAATAAGACATTATGATATTAAACATCACTATCTTCCATCTCTCTGCGTAAATCTAAAGACAACTCCTGTGGGAATCAGGATAAAACTGTAGGAGCTTGGCAACATCTGAGGCAACCTAAAGGCTCAGTGAATTAAAAGGAGTGGTTGTGATTCACTCTCCTTTTTGTGCCTGACAACCCTGCCCCTTTCTCACTTTTTTGGTTGGAGCGGTGGCTTTTTTGTGACAGTTCAGAGAACTGAAGCAGTTCTAAGTCAAAGCAGTTACAAACAGGAACAGTAAAGAAGTCTTTACCTTCATATTCTTATTCCCTGCTTCGCAGGGTTTCGAATCAGTCACATCAAATTACCACCTTTACATTCGACTTTATTTTCATGAAGTAACTTTTCAGCGAGATCAGTTTGCTGTGTTAGCACCAGCACAAGAGCAGAGGAAGGAATGTTACAACCCGAGGCGCCGAAGGAAAGGCGGCCCCTTTAGAAGCAGCACAGTCTGAGATCACCACAAGTCAGTCATGGAAACCACAGCTTAAGTGTCTAGGCCCGATTGTCATGAGAGCTGAACCTCCACACGAGCCATGGAGAGCTGACTTCCTCCTCCTGGGTTCAGGGCTTCTCGAGAGGCAACAAAATGCCCGCACATCAGTCACATAACCAATGTTACTCCAGAGCCTGGAAAACAACCACCACTGACACCCTAAGAATAAAACAGGTCCTACAAACATGTGCAGGAAATATTTGCCTTCCTAGAGACTGGAGAGCAGTACCAGAGAGCTGTGAGTGGTGGTGGTATTAAATCCTCCAATGTTGTTTACTCTTTTGTCCAATAAGGTTCTAATTTGACTTATATCCCAAACATTCCTCTTCAAACCAGCTTTATAGAAAAGAAAAAACACAAGAACAAGACTATGACTATGTTTTTCATTAACTACCTTATTTGATTGATTCCACACAATATAAATCTTCAGAGATAGTTCACAGTATTTCACTCCAACAGAATATAAAGAAATTAACAAAATTATTCCCACATACTTAGAAGCAGTAAAAACCTGTAGAAACGTCAGTGCAAAATGAAAACTACTGCAAAGCACAAATGAACACAAACTTCTACTGTCCACTCTGCCATGGATAGTTCAGTATTCCACTTGCAGAACAAAACCAACCAAACCACTAGCACCCAGTGTGCATGTCACCAGTCTCATAAGTTACTTCCCCTCAGTATCAGCTTACAAAGCATTTTTTGCATGATTTTTCCATCTTTATAAAAAGACACGTCAACAATAAACCCCAGTCCTTCAATATATCTGCAGATCTGTGTTTTGTTCAGACAGGGTATCAGCTCTGAGACACATTGGCTACTGTAACTAGAAATAAAATAACTCATAATTATGAAACAATCAGAAAAATCCAATATAAAAATCAGCCTGAACGTAATTTGGAGTTCTCTGCACCATCCAAATCCCAATAAAACTGGGCAAAATCTGGACTGAAACAGATTGGACAGTATTGATTTGTGCTCAAATTCCTTCAAGTTTTACTCAGGACACATCAGCAGTACTTGGTGGAGCAAACTGCACTCCCTCCAAACAAGCCAGAAGTAAGGAACTGCAGTGAGAGCTACTAATTTTAAGGAAAACTGCAAAATGAAGTAATTGCATATTATAAACTGTGAGCCTAATTGCAAGTTGCTGGTACTTAGAACATACCCATAATACAGAAGAATTACTTTCTACAATGTAACAAAAACTCTCATTTGCATTCTAATCACCACAGGGTATTTCAGTATTTTATGAAAATTTTCTTAAAATACAAAAGAAGAACTTCTAAGAGAAGACACTGTCCTTAATAGAATTCAGGTTATTGTGATTTTAGGAACTGCTAAATAAGATGGTTAAAAAAAAAATGTGCACAACTCAACTAGAAACTTGACTGCCATGGAAGATCCTGCCCAAACCTAATGGAAAAATATGTCCAGTAAAGCCTTTCTCTAAGTCATATATATATATATATATATATATATATGTATATATATATACACACACAAATCAGCTTTTAATCCACCACAGAGAGGGAACTGGGCCTGGGGAGGCAGACAGACCTCTGGCAGCCCTTCCTTCAGCCAGCATGCAGCCAGCCAGGGCACCCAAAGCCTCCCAGGTGACAGCCAGGGTCCATCCAGGGGACATGGGGCTGCCCCTGTGACAGCTCTGGCCCAGTGGGAAGGACTGGAGACAGGAATGCTCTGAAGCAGAAACCAACTGACTGCAAGCTGATGGAGTATGAGAAACCTCAGCTTGCCAATACCTCATCAAATAACCCCAGCTGTGTTCATGGAATTCAGTGCTACTTGGATCTTACTAATCTGCCTGGTCAAAGCTGATAATAAAGTAACATGTACCAGCTCTTAACATACCTGGGAAAAATATGAATTTGAGAATAGCTTCTTTATAAGCCCAAAAGTTGTAATGAAGCAAAGGAAAATAAGCTCCCTTCTGAAAAGGAGATCCATTCAAAGCAAACAACTTTAATAACAAACAGAATCTAGGTTTGTCAAGAGATAATTAATCTGAAACAAACTACACTTTGATGCATTTAACAAATGCTATTAATTTAATTTACCTCACAGCACAGTAAAAGAGCACTTATATTGTAAATATGCTTATGGCTCTATATGCTTTGTTTGAGCAATATGGAAATAAAAATAAAATACAACTGAAATTACTCAATAAAATATTTTGGGGGATGGGTTTTTTTTCAGGCACTATTTGAAAAGTTCCTAAAACACCTCACTAAGTAAAAATATTTTCTAGACTAGCAGAACTTCATTCATGAGCAGTACCTGCCACCAGCCATGGAGGCTCACCCTGGCCTGGGCTCCATTATGAAGTGCATAGCCAGCAGGTCAAGGACAGGGATTGCTGGTGGAAGGCCACACCTGGAATAGTGTCCAGTTTTCCTGTCTCCCAGTGCTGGAGCAAGTCCAGCAAAAAAACTGTTTTGATGCATAGAGGGCTGAAGGGCATGACATACAAGAAAAGAGTTGAGGAAACTGAGTTTCTATAGGTTAGGAGGGGGGAAAAAAAGGTGGCAGTGGGAAGCATCTAATTGCTGTCTTAAATTACATAAAGGGGGATTAAAAAGAAAACTGATCCACACTCCTCTCAGAGGTAAAAGGTACAGAGCACATGAGGTGACAGTTGGAAGTTGCAGCAAAGGAAACTTGTATACTTAAAAGCAAAAGTTTTGTTGGGCAGTTGGTTAAGCACTAGAGCCAGAAGCTGCCCAGAGATGTTGTAGAATCTCCACCCCTGGAGATTTTGGAAATACTGAGTGGACAAGTTGAGCAACTTGATCTAATTTTGGCATCAGCCCTGCCTTGAGTAGGAGGTTGGACTGCATGACCTCACAAAGTCCCTTTCAACCTACATTATTCTGTGAAATATTCCACAGGAAGATACCGTAAAATATTTTTATTAAGTATCCAATTGATCTGTTAATTTCATTTATATATCACAGCTCAAAACTTTGTCAAAGCATCAGCATAATAAGCATTAAAAAAATGATGTTGGCAAAGTATTAGTTTTCAATATTTTCAATACTCAGTATTATCTCCTCTTTGGGCTGGAGATCTCTACTCCTAAACAAGTTGATCACTGAACTAACAGAGCCTGGTGTCCTACAAATACACATTTCTGGTCTCAAGAGTACCAATAAATCCATTTGTGAAACTGGGGCATCTGTCACATCTCTTTGTGGGAGTCTAACGTGACCTCCTGATGAGTCTCTGCCTCAGTGAGGCAGTACATAGGATCTCTTCACTTGAAAAAAGTACCTATTTTTAAGAAACTCACAGAAGCTTTCCATCTTTAAAACCTCTACCATCTGTCAAATTCAATGGAAGGCAGGCAACAGGTTCAAGAGCCATATGTAGGGGTAAAGGGGATGAACTGATGGAACCACATACAGATACTGTGAACACATAAGCCTTATTCCCTTAAGAAATTATGCTTTAAAAAACAGCACAAGATATCTCTGTTTCTGTGGGCTGGATGATGCTATGTTAAGAAAATCTTATTTATATGTTGTATTTGTTTCTAAAATGCAAGTGTCCCTGAGCCATACTCTTCAACTCTTAAGCTAGCATCCCATTCCTTTGGGCAGACAGAAAAATTTGCTACCTCTCAGCTTCCCTAAATCGTAAAGACAGCTCTGATCTCGACAGAGAGAGCAAAAGGCTGCAGCCCCATCCCGGTGCCGGCAGCACAGCTCGCTGGCCGCCTGTCACATCACAGGGGAGAGCAGGAAAAGCAGCTCTCATGGCTCCTTTCGTGTTTCCACGTCAGGTTAAGCAAGTGCCTGAAGTCTGAGTGACTGAAGGGGAAATGCTTACCGCAGCCTTCTCCCCAAGGGGAAGAAGCTGGTAACCAGCCACTAATTACATTCCCTAATTCTCTGCTCGGATCCTTGCACTAACCTATTAGGGTTGGATAACTTGTACCAGCTCTCTGTTCTCGTTATCACACAGACAGGAACATGTTAATTACCAGGTATCACAACCCATTCCCAACCTGCTCCCTAAAAGCACACATAAGCAGGGACAGGAATCTCTGTACTTGCTCCATCATTACAGGGTACTGTAACAATGCAGCTGTTAGCAGGAAAAAAAATAAAATTGTAGGCTGTTTCTGATCTTTGCCACTAAGCAGTCCACCCCAGATCACCAATTTAACCCTCACAAAAGGATGGCAAATGCTACCTTTTCGTGTACTGTTGGACTGTCTCAAAGGAAAATATTATGCAGCCACAGATCCCATTGTTTTCTGTTTTCATTTTGTAACATGAATTTCTACACCTTGCAGATAATTCTATTCCCAGCTTTTTTTTCTGCTTCAAACCTCATGCATATACTTCTCAGATTCCATTTTAAATGATCCATCTTCTAGAAGTAGGGCCCTTCCTTGAGGCAACAGAATGGAGCAGAACTGAAAAAAACTGCTTCCAAATGTTTTAAATAATCTTTCAGTATTGCTTTACCATTTGCCTATTTAGTACTTTAGCCACCACTATCACATCACACTTCTACAGCACATCAATAACACAAAGATGTCTTTGTAAAAACACAACCAAATCCAGGCCAAGAAATGCAATATTTCAGCTTCATAATTGTTTTTTTTTCCAATTGTATTCATTTTAGTTATTTATATGCAGTTATTTGCAGCAGTGATAATACTTCACATTCACAGAAGCCTGATGACAAAAAGGACTTCCAAAACCCAGAACATCCCAATAAAATTGACACCATTTCATTCCAAAAAGATGACTTGTTTGTAACTGTCAAATGATCAGCTTCACCAAATTACCACTGACCAACTGGATGAAAACCAATTTGCTCTGGAAATTTATAAGCTCAACATAATCATATTTTTCTTGCTGCTTCAGTGTGTTTAAAGTACTGCATGTTGACAGGTTGGTTTGGGGTTTTTTGGAAGAAAAAAACCTCCCTTGACCCATATTTGGGACTAAAAATCTCAAACTTTTCACACTTCATTGCGTCTGAAAGGTAGTTCTGAAACTTCAGACTTGGTCTGAAAGTCAGGCCCAGCTATAACCCCCCTTCACTGAAAGAAAGGAAAAGTCACGTAAAGAACTCCACACCAAAACCCCTCAAAACAACTTACAAACAAAAGAGAAGGAGGAAAAAAAACAATCAAAAAAACCCTAAAACAAAACCCCATGACATTTGCATATATTTAGCTAAATTAATTCAGAGAAGCAGACACGACTGTATGACTAAATTGCCCAAAGAATGTCCTGAAGTCCTAGAAAGTGCTTAGGATCTTCATTAAAACTTTGTCACACTGTGGTTATCCCCTAATTTCACCTGCAGAAATACTGAAAACAAAAAATGGGTTAGAAAGGGACACTGGTGTGGATTATCCACTTACTGACCACTACACACACACTCCCAGCAACAGAATTTCCAAGTAAGATGCAAGCCTCTATCAAAGGATGAAGGGTTTTGGCTGCAATTAACTGGAGGACATTTCAATGGGAGTTTGCCTGATAATGTGCCTTTTCTGCTCAGGAAGCCAAGAAAGTGCAGCCACTACATAGCAGCAAATTTACTGCTCTACTAAGTTTATTTTTATTCAAAACCTGATTATGTTAGAAATGAGTGCACTAGAGAAAATAGTTATGTGCTTTTAAGGGTTTTCAAATCCAGATGAGAGAACACCCTTGTACAGCCTATTCCGTCAACATCTTCCTGTATTTCTTGTGCTGTTATTTTATGTTGTTATCAATATTCCTCAAACATTATTCTCTGCTGCAAAATCAAAATGGAAGACTGGACGTAACAGCACTATCCTAAGAATACTCCATTTGCCTTCCTACTAATATAATTATAAAGGAATGTTATTGTTTTCAACTCCCGAATCCAATAAACCAGAAACAGAAGAAATAGGGAAAAAGGAAAAGGGTTAAGGATTTTAAGAGTTAAGTCACTTGTTTTCCATATTACAAGCCTTATGGCATAATGCACTTGTTAAAAACTAGCATCTCTCAAGCCATGCACATTAGCTTTGGCTCTAAAACAAAACTGTCAGAGCCTGCCCTGCTTTGCCTCATCAAGGTGTGCAAATTCAAAGGGATTTTGCAGTTGCAGATGGATTTCCATCTGCACATTCATAGCTTGCCCTCTACCCTGCCCCCCAAGGGAGAAGCTTCTGCAGATCCTCACTGCATTAGCAATCAAAGCAAGATCAGAAACATGTAGTATAAAACTGCATATGCTATACCTGCATTGATTAATAAGTAATCTTATTTAATCATAGCAGCTTGTATGTTAGGCACTAGAATACATTACAGTTGCTATGTCATTTAATTACAAGTGCATCTAACACTTTCCTTATTGAGTATGCAATATAAACTGAGACTTTGTTCCCTGTCATTTCACACCCGAGGCAGAAGAGCAATAATTAAAAGCACAACCTACCAAAACTAGTATTTCACATTAATAATTTTAGAGTAGAAAACATAGGAGCCAAGTCCATATCTCAACTGAACCAAAGTTTTTAAATTTTTGTTAGTAATTTTGTATAGCATTCATATCAGACAGTATATATTAGAATAAGTTTTAAAATAAAAGACAACCTTATGCAGTTTTGGAGGGGTAACAGTTTCATTATAGAACTTAATATACAATTTGGAGGGGCAGAAAGTGCCCCATTTCCCCTGTATCTGCTCACTAATATAGTGATGCCAAAAAAGGGCATCAATGCCATCGCACTGCTTCTTGCAATCTCTGATCTGTGGTGAAATAGTTTAACTTCAGTACATTGCCTGTTAAAACACACTTTTCACATCCCATTGATATGAACTGATACACCTGGGATGTCACTATTCCCAGGTACCCTCTTAAATCAAGCTGCAAGTGTAAGCCAGTGCTGTTAGTACTGAGGTGACCTGCACTGCTTTACTCACCCTACCTCAGATGATAAAGCAAATGATAACAAAATACAGCTTGTACCATAAGCTGCATTAACAAGTTTTGGGAGTGGACACATTGCTGTGATTTCTAACACTAAAACAATAACAAAGATATTTTTACACCATACACAGGGTTTCTGATTTACATTTTGAAGGTTCTTCCCACAGCAAAAAAGTAAAGGCCGCAACTCAAAACTTTGCAGGAGAGACTCATCTCCCAGGCCCAGATGAAAGCTTCCACCCTGAAATACAGGATGACTTCATCTTAACAGGCCAGCACAATTCAATGACTATATGCAAAGACATATAGCTATAAAAATCTGTGGCACACAGCTGAAGGTTGTTCTCAGCCTCCGCTGAAAAATGCACTAGTTTACAAAAGATTAAGCCCCAGAGAGAGAAATGAATGCTGATACAGCTGTCACAAAGTCATAGCCTGTAAACATTTTTTAGTACCTCTGGTCAAAAAACCCCCCTAGGCAACATACTTGAGGAACAGAAGCAGCGTGAGCAGAAAATCGACAAAGCAATCACACACAAAAAAAAAAAGTTTTCCAACTGCACACCTTGAATTATTTCAGACCTAAGTTGTTTTATCTTTTTAACCTGTTTCACCGATAAAAGACAGAATAAAAATCCTAAGGTCACTGAGCATGCCAGATTTACAACCCAGCCACTGGATATACCATCACAGAGCATCATCTCAACTCATTTAGACTGCTAAAAAAAAACCACCTCACACTCCCAATCCGCTTAGCTTACATTTTCAGCATTTTGTAGTTCATTCACCTCGCTCTTTAAAACTGGTATTAAACCACAGCAAACAGGCGCGATCGCATTTCGGTGAGGCTTACTACGGTCTTCATGATACAAAATAACCAAGAGAAGGGCTGGGGAGAACTTTCACCTGTATACATGCTAATTTAGACAGGAATGTGGCAGGCTATGCAGCAGAGAGAGGAAAGCCAGGTAGGGGCAGCAATATGCTCAGATTCACTTTTTTTATCAACCGTGACCTCGAGGACACGCAGCCAGGTGAGACTCCGCACGGGCACAAAGCGAAACGCGGAGCTGCTATCAGGATTTTACGACCTTTTCCCCTTTTTGAACGTCTGCAATCACACTGGAGACGGAGAAAATAAAAGAGAGCAACCAACTCTAGAGGCAGGGACGTGAAATATTCAAGAAAACAGACGCACGAATGAAAGGAAACAAGACATTCAGCTGCATCCATCGAGTAAGGAATTTTTTGTTTGTTTGGATTTTTTTCGGGGGGGGGGAGAGGAGAGGGGGGAGCAGCGAGGGAGGGGACGGGGGATGCCGGAGGGACAACCTCGGCAACACGAAGGCAAAAGCAGAGCTGAGGCGAGCGAGGCAGAGATACTTGAGCCCCGGCTTCCCCTCCCCCGAGGGCAAGGCACGGGCCTCTCCCCCCTGCAAGGGCGGGCCGGAGCCCAGGGCCGGGCCCTGGGGAGGCTGCGGCCGGGCAGGGCGGCGGGGAGGGAAGGAGGGAGTTGTTCAGGGCAAGGGCGCTGCCTCAGCCGGGCTCGGCAGCCGGCACTCACCACACCATGCCGTAGGCCCCCTCGCCGATGTAGGAGAGGTTGGTGTAGCGGGGCCCCACGTCGAACACTTGGCCCCGCACCATCTCCGGGCCCCCGGCGTTGGCAGAACCTCCCGCAGCCCCGGCCCCCGACACCGCCGCCATGTTGTCCGTGCCGGGAACCGCGGTGACTGCGTGCGGGGGGGCGGAGGCGGGGGAGGAGGAAGGAAGGGGGCGAGGAGAAGGATGCGGGAGAGAGAAAAAGAGGCGTCGCCCGCTCCGTCGCGCTCCGGAGCCCCGGCCGCTGCCGTCGCCTCCCAAGCCCCCTCAGCGCCGTCTCCGCCGCGGCCGCCGTGAGGAGACTCGGCTGCCGCGCGCGCGCGCATCGACCCGCGCCGGGGGGGGGAGGGGAGGAGGGGGTGGGGGCTCGCGCGGAGGGTGCGGCGGCGGCGGGCGGGGAGGGGGGGGGGGAGGGCGGGAGGGGCGGGGCCTGGCGGGGCGGGGAAAGGGGCGGGGCCGGGGACTGCGGTAACCGCAGCCGCTGGGGAGGGGGCGCGGCGGGAGGGTCACGTGGTGGGCGTGGCGCCTCTGCGGGCGCGCGGCCGCCCGGCGCCATTAGGGGAGTCAGGTGACGGGAGAGGGAGGGAGGAAATGGAGCCGGGCAGGGCCGCGGCCGCATCGGGCGGAGCGGGGTGCGGAGAGGGGTGCGGGGAGACCGGCGCTAGCAGAGCAGAGCAGAGCAGAGCAGAGCAGAGCAGAGCAGGGGCTGGCGGGCCCGGTGCCCCCGCAGCCGCCTCTTGGTGCCCGCTGCAGCGCAGGGTTACGGCTGCTGCTGGCTGTGCCTGCCGTGCCCTGAGCGGGCTGAGCGGCAGTGAGTCAGCTGCAGGAGCCAAAGGGCTCCTCCTGGGGTTGGGGCGCTGGTCCGAGACCCAGAAGGGCTGCGCACTGTTCTTGGCATCGCTACAACCTCCTGATGTCATGCAGGCAGCGCACGGTTATTAAATGCGAACGCTGAATTACTGTAATAAGGGCAAGTTTATTTCTGACATTTCCTAACTTCGGTGCGTAGTTTTGCAACCTCTAGTTAACATATTGTTTTCATGTCGAATTATAGTTTCCTGTGGTTGTTTCCCAAGTAAATGTAAATAAACTCAAGGCTTTAAACGTGAGGTGAAAATGTAGTTGGTGATGGTTTGTATCGTGCTGTGGTCGCTGCTTGCGACTGTCTCCATCTTCTCTGTTCTCCTTGTGAGGCTCACTTTTCCTAGAACAGCTTTTCCTTGATCTGGAAGTTGGCAAAAGTTATGCCCAATGATCTTAGCACCACTCATGAATTCTTTTTTCTGCAGCTCTCTAACGATCTTGTCAAAAAGGATTGACCCCTGATCTGAAATCCTACTGCTCCTTGCTCCTAACAGTTCCTCAAAATGTTCTGTATCTTCTGTTCTTTGAATTCCTTCAAATACTGCATTCCTTCAAACATACATTGTTATACATCCTAGCATGTCTGTGTCTCCACATTTATACCTATCCCAGGCTGTCAGAAGACCCCGGTGTGCAGCCCTCCAGTTACCCCTTGACTATAAATAGTTTTCCTTCTAAGTAATTACTATTTGCATTCCTGTTTAACAGTGCTCAACCAGAAGATGTTACTTGACAATCCAGTTGCTCCCAGGTTCTCACCAGTTCTATTTGCTGCCTTTCCTTTACCATTTCTCTCAGCTCTACTCCTTCTGTTGACATTTCTGCTGACAATCCTGCTGCTTTGAAGGTGTCTCTGCCTATGAACACTGCTTTAGTTCTCCCAACTGCCCAGGGGTCATTTCTGGCATCCCACCTTCTTCTGTTCCTCTGTGCTGCAAAGCAGCTTCCTTTGCCATTGAAAATTGAAATTTTACTTGAAATTTTCATTGAAAATTGCATTTTTCCATAGCAGCTTCCTAATGCTGTACAATCTTCTGATTACAACTTACTTACATGCCCCCAGGCTCTGGGCTTGCTGTTTGACCATAAGTCAAGAGGGAAGTGTTCCTGGTGTCAGTTCTGCAGCTGGTTACCCAAACCACAGCCCCATAATCTCCTTTGATGCAGACCCACTTGGCAGGGTCTGGGCTTCAGATGGAGCCCCAGCCTGGTTTGATGGAGTGAAACCTGTCACAGATGACCAACACAATCTAATAAACTCTCTGTATTTAACAGACACTCAACTATACAGCTTGGGTTTTTATGTGTTTGAGTGGGATAATGCTTCTGATGTATTTATTTTGACTTGTGTATAATGTTTTCCTCTCCATGATGTTTTTCTGCACTTTAGAAGAGCAGCATTATTTTTCTCAGAAATTTTAGACCTAGATGTGAACTCTAAAATTGAAATTATGCTTAGAGTTCTGATGACATAAATCTCTCTTCAGCAGTGCAAAGCAAATGATTACAGAGAATCTTATCTTAAACACAATCTGCCATAACTAATTTAATTAAAAGTTGGTGTGTATGTAGATTATTTTCCACCTTTACCAGGATGTGTCTGATCAAAAAAGGAAACCGACCAAGAAGACCAGGAAATTGTGGAATGACTGTCAGCTCCTTTGAGTGCTGTGTTCAAATACATGCCTAATCCAATTAAACCCAAATAAGTGGTCAAAAGGCCATGGCATGCTTTCCTAACAAATTCTCCTGTGACAGAACTTAGTGCATATATTGCAATGAAGCACTACAGGTATTGTGACAGGCAGACCAGGCAGAAGGGTTATCAATTACCTATTGATTCAACCTATTTAAATATGCTCCCAGTGCCTACACTTAATGTTGGGCCTTTCAACTTAACAAGGTGACATTAAAGCCTCCATTCTGGAAAGATCAAAAACATGCTTTAAGAAAATGATTAGTTTCGTTATCAAAATAAAAGGTTATGTCAGGGGAGAAGAGATGATACTAAAAATTTATAGCAGGTAACAGAAAGCAGCATAAATAAAAGCACTGCTAGGAAGAGTTTGTCCACACAGAAATGCAGCATCTTCATTTGGAAAGCTATATTAAGAAACAGCTAAGCCATAGAATGGGTTAGTTTAAATGTGCCATGGTTTGGATTATCTCCATATCATGTTTAGGAGTCACACGGATGCGTTCATCCTACAAGCAGGGTCTAGAAATTCCCTGTATTGTTATACTTATCTACTTTAACTGTTATCTTCATGTTCTGTAAACAGATCTCTTGAAAAATAAATGTACTATGAAAGGCCCTACAGATGCTGGGAACAGCGTTATCAGGTTTAGGCAAAGGACACACACTGTAGCTGATCCATGGAGCCACTCTTCATAGGGGTGGGAGGGATTGCAGCCTTCTGTGCTAATTTAAAACTCAAGCTGTATCTCCCAAAATCATCATCATTGTATTAGTTTCACTATTTGCACAGGGACACTGGAAAGGTAGGTTTCTCAGCAGCTGCCAGAGGAGTCTGGCATTTGGTTTCAGAGTACCTCACCATGACCCCGAACGTTTCCATCATCCCAACCAAATGCAGGTACTCAGGATATAAAACAACTTTCCCAGCATTACTCAAGCCTCAAGCTTGACTACCCTGACTACCTCAAACCTCTGCGAGGGGGTGAAAAGAGAGTGAAATAAGACGTGTAAGATGTTTTATAAAGATACATTTTAACTTCTAAGGCACTCAGGAGCCATGGTGATGAATGTGACACAAACTTAAATGGCTTAGATACCAGCTCTGCTCCACAGGGAACTATCCTAAGATTCATAAAGGCATCAGATGCTAATAACTTCTAGTCACTGCTTACCTGGGCTTGATTTAACTGGTGGTAAACAGCTGAAATCCCTCAAGACTGATCTTCATCTAAATGTCGGCCACTGCTTTGACAATGTGTAGTGACCTCAACAAAAATGAGGATTTCTGTGTAATCTCACACCACTGGAAAGTTAAAAGCAGTCTCTCACTCAAATTGCCAAGCAACTGATGCCAAAACAAATTGACTTTCTTTCCCCCCAGCATTTTGTTTTTTCCCCATCCAGCATTCTGACTCTGGAGGAAGCTTATGGTGGCTTATACACCATGGAGTTAAAACCAGTAAACAGATTGCTGTGTTTGTTTTGTGCATGCCAAGGGGAGCACAAAAGATTATTAATTGCAGAACTACACTGTCAGTAACAACCTTGATCTTGCACTGGGTGCCATTCTGTCACTGTCAGAATCTGTCACTGTTGCAGGAGATGTCTTGTGTTACCTATCACTTTCTTGTTAGATTTGCTGCTCACAAATGCAGTTTGAAAACACAGTTACAATTTCAAGTAATTTTTATGTTCCCTAGTTTTGTACAACTAGTTAACAATTACTCTGAATATTTTAAAAGGGATCCATTTTACAGCAACCTTAAGAGCTTATTATATAATCCTAACAACTTTAATTAATCTACTGACATTCTGCTGCTCTCAATATAAAATTAAGTTGCTTTTATTTTGCAACTGCAGTAGCAGCAGTATCCAGGCTCTGTTCTGCACTTCAGTAATGGAAATTTCCCAGCCTCAAAGCACACTCTGTCTCAGTCAGCTGCAATAAAACTGAGTGATTTCAATATTGTTGTGTGCTTTACTTGTCCTCAGTTATCTGGAGCATGTATCTTTTGAAAACCAGCTACTCATAAGCTTGCTTCATCTTGCCCAAGACTTACACTTCAGTGAATAAGGTGTGGATGATAAGAGAATTTAAGCACCAAGATAAAAAGTTATTTTAAAAGACTGATAAAAATGCCCATACACACAATCAGTATTCATACAGAATGTAACAGTGACTTGTGAGGATTTGTGAGGGCTTTATTCTGCTTCCCATCTGTCTTCCAGCTCAGGGGGCTGGGTACCCAGAGAACAACTAACTGGTCTTACCATTAATATTGTTATTGAACAGGTTGGATGATGTGAGGTCAAGGAGAAAGAATAAAAGAGAATATAGCAGTAGGGAAGAATGTAAAATCAAAGATGAACAGGTAGTGGGAATGAGCTATGGGAACAGAAGGGTTAGAGTTGGAGGGCTGATACCCACTGCATCTGGTTTTGTGCACTTGGCAGACACACAAGACCCTTCATGGGGAACCAGTTTGGGGAATGGTGCCAGACCTTCTGAAAAGAGCACACCAGGACTTGCTTCCATGCACTGTTGTTTTCAGCCTGGGTGATGTTCATCACAAATAAACAGGTAGCTAATGGTTCTGTGATGACACAGAGATGCTTCCTAGCTGTCTCCTGTTATATTTAATCTAAATGATTAGATGGTACACTAAAGGGACCCTGAGATTTTCATGTAAAAGTCACCAAGGTCCAAAATTTAGCCAACACTGATACACATGGCAAGTGCCTGGCAGCCTTTATGAACAAGTTGGAGGCCACAGCACCAGTGCTCTCAACATTAGGATCCACATATGAACTCTCATACTTAGCCCTCCTGTCTGGGCAGAGAACAACACCCATCAGGAAGCAGGATTGCCTTTCCTCCTTTCCTGGTCAGATCCTGGCCTTGCTCACACAGACAGAACCACAGAGGAGGCACTGCCAGATTTACAGCTGAGACACTTCAGGCACCTGCAGGGAAATCTGCACCTTTCCTCTCTAAGCTGCACCTGTGCTGTGGGTGTGAAGGAAGGTTATCAGCCTCCTCCCCTGGCACATTGCTCAATCCACTGACCTGTGGGTCCAAAGAGACCATACTGCATTTTCTCAATAGATACTACATAAATTAGAGACATCCATTTCTACAGTCCAAAACTGATGAATCACCATGCCTTTTGAAAACAACCATTCCTTTTGCAGTTTTGTGTATCTATAGTAGATAAGAACTGTGCAGACAAGAGAGATTTCCTCAAGGAAATGGTGTCACAGTATTTTGAAAAAAAAGAGCCAAGCTGTTGGAATCTGTGTTGCGTTACAGGGGTAATGCAATACCTCTGAGCACTTCCTGTTTATCATGAGAGAGACAGTTTTCTCCACATCATAAAACTTTTGAGCATTTATTAATAAACATTCCTAGAGAAAAAATACTACCCAAATATACAACCCCCCCATGGCCATCTGTCATTATAAACTGAAGGTTTTCATTGTATGTACCTGGGGACTATTTGTGCCAGAGGAGGAGATTTTGAGGCTCCCATCCATCTCCTGCTGAAGTCCATGCTGCAGCTCTCATTAGGTCACTGGACCCTGGCATATGATTTTTCTTATATGTAAATAGCAAGATGTTTGAATGAGCAAATACAGTTTTTACTACCAGCATTTGTCACTTTTGAAAACAATGTGGGTACACAGAGAATGAACATCTGCAGAACTGCAGCACAAGGCCTTTTATGAAAATGGCAAAAGTAAGATTTGCTTCTAACAACAACAACAACCTGCAAGTGCTGAGGTACCTAATCAAATACAGGAACTGTGCAGATGTTCAAAGCAGTGCTGTCTCACTGTGTGGCCTTTCTCACTTGACAGCTTTGTCATCTCAATTAATTATGCTGGATAAATTAACCTACTCTGAATATGTAGAGCTAGAGAGCAGAAAGGTGCAGATTTTTCAACACAACCAACCTCGATGGTGTAATTTGCACCCCCAGCAGATAAGATCTTTGGCAAGGAAATACAAATTATTGCTACTGATTCAGGATGTTCTTGTGATCCTGACTAGGGCCTGGACTGCAGCTGACAGGCACACAGGGTGGAGATTGGGGTGGAAATTTGAGGTTTCTGCCATTTCTATAGGGAATAAGAATTTTGATAGGTCACTATACAACAATACAGTGACAGGCCTTGTGTCTCATAGAGCTTCACCACTGCACGAGGGTTGTTTAGTTCAGAGCAAGCTATAAGGTTTATCTGTTTGTTCAAGCTTTCTGGGACAAACACGGAGATCTGAACTGCAGCTTCATGTGTGTAATGTGGATACAGTGGCTAATATTTCCTCACAAACAAAATATAAAATATTAATAGTTACAGACTGTGACAGTGTGGTAACCCTGCTGCACAGAAGTTCAAGATGAGTATCAACTATACACAATGCTTACTTCTATAAAGGCTGTAACATTTTCAACTCTGCCACTTAGACTGTTATCAGCTAGACCAGAGCTAAGATTGAACTTCAGAAAGATATTCCCTCCAGCCACGAACACTAGATCTGGCTACATTGAGTTAATAATTAAAGACATTTGTAGCTTTTTGGATTATGAAAGCTTTAACAATGGGAAGGTTATCTGGCTCACATTATCATTGTCTTACCTGACATATGGTGTACTCCAAATATGCAGCACCTAGTGATAAGAGATGCATTTTATAACTGCAATACATCCACTGTAAGCAAGCACTACAATTATCTTCCTGCATTACTGAGTCTCTGGGTTTTGTACAAGTGACACAAAACTGTTGTGAAGATCTATCAGCATCCTGTGTCTCAATTCACTGTTCAAGATATGTCTTCTTTCCCACTGATGTTAATAGAGCCAAACCAAATTCCTGGTCTCAAAATCCTGACAGGAAGCTCAACAGTTATGAAAAGTATTTTTTACTATTACAATTAAGGCTGCTTTAAAAAAACAAACAAACAAACAAAAAACAACCCCAAAGAAAACCAAGGGACACACCACCACCCTTTTTGAAGGACATGCCAAAGCATCTGTAGGATGATGCTTTGAATCCAATTTGAGAGGTACCATTAATGGCAGGAGGCTAAGATTAAGAGATTATGCTCCACCAAACTAAGTGTGGGAGAGCAGACAGCAGATGTCCAGCCACTTAGGCCCATGCCTTGTGTACCAGACTCTGGTATGGAAATGTGTGTGGATATTTAATTGTTATTCAACTACAAGTTGCCTGGATTTATGAGTCTGGGAAGCACATATGCTGCAGTGAGAAATGAGTGTTTATTAGCACAGTAGCTGAGCCAGCCTTCCCCGCAGAGAGGCAAAGTACCCCAGTTTGTAGGAAATGGATTAAAAGGGGGCAGCATACCACTCATGTCCCATTTACCTTTGTGAAGTGCAGCTGGATAAATGCCAACATACAGCTACATTTCCATCATGAACTCTGAACAGCTTTACTGCTGTTTGTCACAGATAATAAAAATGTAGCAGCTGTCCTCTTATCAGATCTCAGTTTGAAGAAATGTACATCTAAACAAGGGACACAAACAGGACTCCTCCTTCAGAGACAGTTACATCAGTGGACTAAACCCTTTCAGAGCTAGATTAGGAAGGTGGGACCACTGCCTTGTATTCAAGCATTTTTCTGGTGTTTGTTGCAGCAACCTTCTGTGGTCACTGTGGACATGTCCTCTTTTCTCTTTGGTTCCTCTTCCCCTATTTTTACCCATGATGACATCCTCCTGGGCTCCTGCAGTTTATTCCCTTCTCTGGCATGTGGATTGCCTCCCTTCACCTACCCAGTCAGCCTCCCTGATCAGCCTGTGTTCATCTCATGCTCTTTTGAGGGAAGCACCACCTGGGAGGTGAAGTAGGAGGTAAAGTAGGAGGTTAGGCACAGAACAGCAGAGCAAGGTATCCCCCAGCACAACCTGAATCTGCAGCAAAAATCTGATGTCTCTACTTCTCCCACTCACTGCAGTTCCAGTCTCAGTGTCCAATTTACCTCCTCTCCTGGGCTGGTATATTTTTTTGCTGAATTAATTTTCTTACAGTTTATTGAGCTGCATGAGCTCATCAAAAGGCCTGACAAACACCAGACCTGTACAAACAAAGCAGCAGGGCTGAGAGCAGAGGTGTCCTTTTTGGTACCTGCAGTCTGTTACATTTGGCTCAGCTTCCATGTGATATCACTCCTTAAGTCTAGTTTCATCTGTGAAACTGGGAGGTTTGACTACACTGCTGAGAAGCCATCAAATACTTCTTTTGCCTTTGCCATTCTTTGCTGCACTTTGTTCTGGAAAACTGCAAGGAAATATAATGATAAGGGCAGATTTATAGTGAGTTGACCACCTTTCAGCTCATCCTCTTCCTCTCCCACTTCTGCCACTTAGCCCTCTAAAAATATTTTTTGTTGTAATTGTCCATGCTCGTGGTGACCTTGCCCTACCATCTCACAAGCAGCTGTTGACCTCTAGAAACACTCCAGAAACACTCTCCTGATCCAGGATTTTTTTCCTTGCAAACACACTGCACAAGCAAGAGAAATGCAGGCCTCCTTTCCCAGGACAAGCATTCAAAAAAAAAAAAAAAGTATTGCACAATCTATGAGACATGTGCCTCACTCACCAGGACAATCATGGGTATCCTATTTCTGCAGCCCTGCTTCTCAGTGCTTGTTTCTTTCCAGTACTGTACCAATATACTGATGCCAAGACACAATAACAACTGTGTACATATAAACCTAAAACCTGCAATGGAAGGGAATTTTTGTACAGCAATGATCAGGGGAAGTCCTGCTGTGAAGGACAGAATTATCTCTCTGTGTTTGTTTTGTGACATGGTCCTGATAATTTAGACTGTTGAATTTATAAAAATAACAAGATAGATGGTTTCCAAATGGAATCAGTTGCTAACTGTCATTCGTTGCTCCATTCTTACCCACATACATTAGGAAGGGCACATTATCAGATAAATCAAGACATAAAAACCAAATAAATGCCTTTATACTGTATGGAAAAAAAAGCACAAAACCCTCTCTAGAAATACCATAGAAACATCCACATCCTCTATTTCTGTCTTTTATAAAAGGCAGGCTGTGTCTTATTATCATCAAGGAAAAAGTAAACAAACATAATTTAATCAGCTCTGTCTTTCGTTGATTTGCATCAGCAAGAATAAAAGACAAAGGCAGAATGGAAAACAGCAGCTTTGTGCTAAAAGTTTGAATGCACAAAATACTTCTTTCTCCAGCTGTCAAACATTAGAAAACGCTATGTGTACCAGTAATAATAAAAGTGTCAAACAATTGACCACAATGGGAATCACAATGCTTCATTAAAGGCTCTAAAGCAGAGCAGAAAAGCTTCCAGCCATTTGCTAAACAGAACTAAATGCTAAGATGCTTTTAAAAAAGTGTCAGAAGATGCTTTCATCTGGTCCAGTTAGTCAGATAAATATCTCCATGCTTATTTCAGCCCAGTCTTGCAGCTTGCACGGATTCAGCAGTAACAGCTGTATGGCCATTTGCTTTCCTGAGACTGGGGCATCTGTCAGGAAAAGAGAAAAGGTTAATGTCCTTTCCAGTGATCAGGCCTTCATTCCATGTGGTGCAGGGATATAATCAGTAATTCTGTATTTACATATTTAATTATGTATTATTTGGAGAACCTAACCTATTTGTTCAGCTGACAGGCGATGTTGTGATAAGGAATTTCAGCAGACAGGATATTTATAGACCCTTTATCTCTATGTACAATCAGAACTAAAATGTCAAACAATACCCCGAATGAGGGGTTGTTTCAGTTCAACTTTTCTCCATTGTTACTTTTCCTTTTTTTTTTTTTTTTTTTTTTTTCTCCCTCTGTCTGGTTACTCCCTAAAACTTGGCAGTGAGGGAAAAAAAGGGAATGTGACTCACACTGACAACTTCATTTGCTGTAAGAGACCTCAGTAATTGCTCTAACCCACTTACAGGAAAGCTACCCCTCCTCTCTCTCTCTCTTTTTCCTCCCTGAGATAGACAGAGGCCATATTTGTAACAGGAGCAGCCTGGCTGATCTCAGAGGTCATGCTATCACTTTTGAAGTAACCAGGCCTCATTCTTTTCACTTTTTTTCTTCTGGATTCAAGTTAACTCCTCACAAGAACTTAAAGCAGCTTCAGTTGAAGGGGCAGCTTTCTGCCACGACTTTCTCATGAACTTAATAACCAGGGTTTCCAAAGGACTCACAGCTCAAACACAGCAGTGTTGAAGTGGCAGCTCCCATGACATGCACCAGCTTGGCAGCCAGAACCACAGCTCCAGGATAAAACTGCAGAGGATTCAAACAAATGCTGCCCTTTTCTCTTTTTGTGGGCTGGGGGGCAGGGGACAGTAAATAGGAACAGAAGAATCAGCATGGATGCCTATGCAGCACTCTACCAAAATATATTTTCATTTTTAATTACATAATCAACATAATGAGAGTGGCATTCGTAGTGAGGGGGTGGAACAGATGGCAGAGACTGAGTTTTCAGCAAGACATTAATTAACAACAACTCTGGTTTCTGCTAGAAAAGGGGGTTTGCTCTGCTCTAGCAGGGTTAAGACAGGTGCTTACTACATAGGATAAAACTCAGTTTCCAAACACTGAATTGTGATTTTTAGTTTTTTTTTTTTTTCTAAATCCTTGCTGAAATTTCCAGGATACTCTCTAAAACACTGCAACATCCTACATGCAAAACCCAAGTTGGGGTCCTAGCAGTTTTCCTTGCAAACACTTTTGAATGCTCTGTGGACATAAAAGTACAAAGAGGAAAAGGAAGAAGAGTTATTATCATTAGGTGAGGTTAGCTCTGTGCAACTTAAACTTAATCCACAGCAGCTTCACAGAGATATGGCTGAAGTTAAAGCTTTTGTTGATGCCCTCCATGAAGTTTTCTTTCCTCTGCTTCACACACTCAGGCTTAACATCTTTAGCACAGTGATGCAGCTGAGTTGGAAAGAGCTATGCCAGGGGGGTCTGAAGCACTAAGTAGCTATGATAGATATTTATTAAAACCACAAGCACGGAATACATCACCCAGACACAATGAACAGGGAAGTAGCTCATGCAGCTGAAAAGTCCAGCCTCTATTTTTCATCTGATAAGCTGGCTGGACAGCCAGGCACACTGAACAGCTCACAAATGCCCAGCTCTTCCCTCCCTGTGCTTTTCCCTGCTTTGCATTCACCTTCAGAGGCTCTCCAGAGTCACATGCCCAAGTCCTGCAGAGGCCTGTGGGCCACATTCCTTCGGGGATTACATCCATCCCCAGCAGGAGAGAGGGAAGAGATGCAGGCCAAAAGGCAAACAGAGGGGAGGGAGGAGCCAGGGGGGAGGGAGAGGAAGAAGCTACACGGTAGAGAACATAAAGATGAACATAGGCAGGAGCTGGAGAACAGAACTGGAGAAAAGGGAGAGCAGTCATAAGCTCTAAAAATATTACATAAAATAGGGCAACAGGGCATCTAGATTCATCTGCTGTGGAGACTGGAAATGAACCCATTATTCCTAGGTCTCAAAACTCATCCCTGTGCTGCCAGCAAATATCTAACAGGTGACAAGAAATATCTCTGCCCATTCTAGTGACATGCACATCAAGAAAGGATGCTTTTCCATTACTCCCACTTATTCTGTGCAGGCAGTAGATGGCTGTGGGTCTGTGCTGCAAGCTGCAAATCATGCCCTTACCCATTACTGATGAGGAGGAGAGAACTGTACAATAACAGATGATTTTTTCTGATTTTCTTTCAATGTATGTGTGAAAAACATAGTTGAGATGAGTTTAAAATTACAGAAATATTATGGTTAAGTCCAACACTGAAAAATTAGTACGTGCCTGAATGAAGAGCATCTGTTCCACTTTCAGCAGCTACTTTAAATTCAAAGTATCAGGTCAGGCTCTCATGCCACACTGCTCTCAGCCATAAGTACATCCTGACATCACTGTGTTGTGCATAACTGACCCCCAGAGCTGCACACAACTTGGGCCTCCATCAGTTCATGTTGTGTTAATCCAGAAATGGGCCAAAGAGAGCAACTGGGTAACTTGCATACATCAGAAAGCAAAGATTCTTTGCAGGCTGATTTTTTTTTTTTTTTTTTTTTTTGAGAAGTGCCAGATAGCACTCAAACTGTGCTTAGGAGGTGCAAAGTAGAGGAAAGAAAAGAACAGACAAAAAATATATTCTGCTTAGCTTGTCCTCCTTTCACAGGGGTTAAGAGGGAGGAGACGCAAGAATCAACAGAGCTGCACTTGTACTTGCAGCTACTTTATTGGGAGGAGAGAATGGCAACTAAAACCCCCTTGCATATATTACCTTTAAAAAATAAAATTGACAAGAAGTTAACTCTTGAAGCAAAAGCAAAAAGAAAAACGACCAACAGATGCCCAGACAAGCACTGACTTCAGTGGAGCTGCGAGGCTGAATTTGGCTTGAATTCCATGAAGTATTTTCAAAGCAGGAGCATACAGCATACAAATGAGCATTAAATAATTTGCATCATTAAAAGAGCTCTGAGCAGCTCATCTGGACTTTGAAAAAAGCTAAAGCAAATGTACATTGTTTGAATAGCATTAGGGACAGTCATTAACTATCATTAAGACATTTACAGTATTGGCACTTAGAGCTGTAATAAGAGACCTGCCCTCCCTTTGTGGTTATTTTTCTTATTGATTTGTAGAATTTCTTATACACAGGTTATAGAATGCCACAGAGCTCAGCAATTCATGTAAGAATACCTTTTTGAGAACTATACAATTACTTCTTTTATATAGCATCTTTTAATTTTGGTTTTTAGAAGTGGAGTCCTGTTTGTTTGGTGTAGATACCATAGACAATTTAAACATCAATAGGTATCAAAGAAACAAAGACAAGAATAGCTAAATGGATTTATCCAGGCTGACACAGAAGGATGCAGTGTAACAGAAACAGCCTAAAAGGTCTGGATGCCCAATTTCTTGGTTTAATCATTTCACTCGATCAGCTCTAAGCACAGCTTTTGTGGGACTAGGAAAAACTGTGCCCTCAAACCATATCTTAAATGCTTGAAAACATGTTTCAGAAGTAGCAGGGAAAGTACAGAACAGGTCAGGTGAAGACAGCAAGCTGTTCAAAGAATCAAAGGGAGAATATAGATCATTATGGCCGAAGGTTTTCAACTGCCAGAGTTGCAGGAGATGAGGAGTGATGGAATACTGAGAGCTAAATATGTGCAGCAAAGTGCACAGGGGGAGGCAGGGGCAGGCAGCAGCCTACAGGCAGTTGAAGGGGAGCTGGAAGGAATCTCTAATGAAGGCAGAAATCATTCTGGGTGACTCAGAATATTGGTATTCGCAAAGAGAATTGAGAACAGGCAAAAATAAATAAAGCTGAAAGCAAAACCCAAAGGCCAAATCCCTCTCAATAGCCAGAACACTGATATAATCTGAGCAACCAAACAACAGGTCCTTGTGAAAACCTCTCTCCAGCTACTTCCTGCCCACCAGCCTCTCCACATGGTTGATGATGGCTGCAAGCAGCTCCCACTGCCCAAGCCAGAGAGCTTTGCAGGCTGCTGTTGTACTGACACCATTCTTCTTGCATAACACAGTCCTGGTGGTCTCCCCTCCACACCCCCAGCCCTTGGCTTCCCTGTGACATCTCAACTAGTGCATTGTGTAACTTCACAAACTTTCCTTGAGCCCTGAGCAGCTCAGCTTGGCTTTCATTAGCTGCCAGCTTTTGTACATGTCACAGACACACACATTGGTTACTGACAGATCCAGCGTAGCTGTAGCTTTATTTATGAGTGGATTTATGCCTGCCAGCTTCCAGATCCAGCTCCCATCAGCCAGAATGTATGCAGGCAGCATTTAACTAAAAAAAAAAAAACCCCAGGTTCTGTAAGTTTTACAGTGAAGACTGAAAAACAGATTAGTTTCAGGTTTTTATACAAGTGTGATGGCTTCCTTTTTTTTTTTTTTTTTTTTTTTAATCTTCAGTAAGGACTAGTAAAAGAAGTTACAGTTATATGTATTGGAACTGAGATCAGTAAGACTGAAGAACAGGAAAGACTTCCTGACAGTGAGATCTATTAGTCAATGGAGTCATCTCCCAAAGGAGGCAATGGGAGCACAAGAAGTGCTTTAGCAGAGCAAGTTTTAAGAGCGCCAAGTGATGCAGCCAACTCCTTGAGGACTGCCATGAGACACAGGGCCTTCAGCAGTGCAGGATGCTGCCATCAGCCTGCTAATGCACATCCTGGCTTGGCTGATTGCTATTTGGGAATAGCTCATTGGCTTAAAATTTAATTACCAGGAAAATATTAGAAGACAATTTTCTAATGGTAGGGGCAGGCCTTTGCAGCCTATCTCCTTATTACAAAAGGTGATTGTTAGCAGGGGAAAGAAATGAACAGTTTTTATTAGTATTTGTATCAGGATTTATTCATTACCTTTCCTTAAACTACTTAAAAGTAAAAAGTGCTAAATTGCTTGAATCCCCTGTCTTCTGCTCTGCAGAAAACTGCCACATTCCAATCTCTTGCTAACATTAGGAAATAAATTAAAAAAAGCAACCACTTACAAAGGTGCTTAAAGACTGAGAACACAGAGCTATGATTTCTTAACTTCAGAAAGCAGGCAAAAATCAGCCTTATAAACATTTCCAGGAGGAAGAACATAATGTGGGGGAAAAAGTGAGATTAAACTATTTTTCAAAGGTTTTAATGTCAGTCCAAAACAAGCACTTGAACTGATTTCCTCATAACCTTCCTGTTAGTACACACTGCTCTGAGTAGCAGGAATATTGTTTCAGAGGTTCAGCCAGCAACTTCCAAACAATGTATTTAGACTTTAAATATAACCTTTATACTGAATGTCAATCAATATTAATTAATAGAGTCAGCATTACATCTGTAGTAAGAGGAAGCTCTTTTGACCTTATGGCCCATGTGTGATGTGGTATTTCTAACATTCTGAAGAGAGGAAAATCCATCGAAGGGTGGGGCAGCGAGAGGATGACTTTTTGTTTTTAAAAGCAAGACTCACTAATGCAACAACAAAGTCTGTCTGCACTGTTGAATTTGACTTTTGCCTCAACTGCAATGCTTCTTCAGAAAGATATGAGATATGGTGTTGGATATGATAGGAAGGGGGAATTGGCCAGAGCATTTCAGTGTCTAATTCATTCTTCCTTAACAGCAGGGGTCCAACGGGACTCCCTAGGGGAGTCTTTTGAGCCCACACTAAGGACATGGCACCTTTAAAGAGCAATTATTTTTGACCAGTTAAGTCTCTCAGAGAAAACTCATGCATCCCCACTCCCACCCATGATGGTCGTTCCAGCTGCTGGAACAGTTGTGTGGAATTAGCTGCCTCAACAGAAAACAACTGGGTGAAACACCTGATGTCAGTGGCCCAACTCGTGTTACCTGTGCCTGTCTGTAACCCAACAATTAGATGCATCGTTAGCAGCTTGGTTTAATTATAACTTAGAACTTCTTCAAGCACAGACTTTGCACAAGATTTTAAATTACTATAATTAATTATACAGAAAGCCTGCAGTGTCTTCTGAACTACTGTTTAAATTTTTTTCCCTTTCCCCACACTGACACCAAAACTTGGTTTCATAAAAGAAATGCCTGATAAACACACAAAGAAATACCTTTTATATCTAACTTAGAGAGAAATAAGGCTTCATATTATTTTAATCTTGATTAAGGGATGAAAAAAGGAATATTCTAAGCTATACTTGTTTAGTCCCACTCTTTGCATAAATAAATGTTTTCCTGTCTTCCAATTAAAAGGCTTTTTGCAGATGACTGCTGCTGGCCATTATCAGAGCTCTGGTACTGCCCAGATGTACCCCAGCCTGAACCAACTACTTGAATTTTAACCAGTAAAAAGCAAAACCCATAACTGGTGCCAGAAACAGTGCAACTCCTTAAAATATACAGGATAATACTAAGGTATTATCATGCAAACACACCTTTCCCACTCAGCTTTCTGGTGTTTACCTGCAAAATGGAAACTTTAATGGAAAAACACAGCATGCAGAGGGCTCCTTTGAACAGTTTGTGGCAATGGGCAACATCACGGATCTTTTCCGATTGCTTTTCGTCTTGTTTGGCCAAAAGAAAGGGGGAGCCCTCTAGAGGCAGAAACACAAAGCCCTGAAGGAGTTTTCAGACACCTGCAGAACAATTTGCCTTTTCCACACGAAGACCCTCTTGCCTTACCTTGGGCCAGAAGCTGTTTCCTGCTCAGAAGCTGAAGGCCTTCAGAAGGATCAGGCTGGGAAGAAGGCAGTCACAGGCTCTTTCCTGAAGTGGAAAGTTTCCTCTACAGCCTGGAATATAATGTGGGAAGTAACTTCTCTAGCATTTGTGCAGTCTTTTTCAGGGAAAAAACCAGAACATCACCAAATTGCAGGCTGAAGTACTGTACCTAGTCTGGCCCACCTCAACATAGCTAGAATTTTTTCTCTTAGACTATGCAAAATACTTGTTTTTGCCTTAATATATGCCTCAAGCATACAATGAACTCTTGTATAAAATGAGCAGGTTTATGTTTGTCAAGGCATGTTCAAAATATTTCTTTCCAAGAGCTACTTCTATTTGAAGGATAGATAACAGCTGCACCATTTAAACATTTAAATATTTTCTAATTCTAATGAGAACTTAGGATTCCTTCCAAATAGCTCAATATAAAAACACAAGAATGTGGCAAACCCAAACTTCAAAATATTTTAACTCTTGTAAGAAAAACTAAAGTAAAAATGCTTCAAAAGCATCTAGCAAGATATTAAGAACTACTTGTAATGCAACAGGTAACAGATTTTGTTAGATATCCAAACCAGGAAAGTTCAAGAACATCTTACCACTTTGAAAAATATATATGGTTTGGTGGTTTTTTTTTTACATAAAGGACATTGACTGTGAGACTTCTGAACAGTTCTGAACAGTTACATATGCAATACTATATGGTCAGTCTGGTGAAACAGGTAAATACTCATTAGAGTCTCCACACATAATTTACAAGCAACTCTCTGAATGACAAATTCAAAGTTATGTTTGATTTCTTATAAAAAATAAATAATTGGAGAGTAATAGGAAACCTGTAAACTTCATTAGTGCTACCTGAACAGCAAACTTGATCTTCTAGATGCAGAAAATATTTAGTCTGTCCCTTACCAAAGAGCAGAGAGGTGTGCAGTCTGAATTGCTAGAAGACACCCCATACATCTTAAACTTCTCCCTAGTCTCTGAAGAAGCACTTCTGCTCACTCCCTTCCTCAGGTGTAGAGGACAGGCATTTCCAGACTGATCTGGTAGAGACTAAGAATTAATTTCTGCATAGTAACCCCCAGTAAAGTTTCCTAGGGGGTCTGGATGAAACCAGCAAATACTGGTAGTCAAGGTAAACTGAGCAGCCCTACAAGAATTAAATAGCCCTTATTTTTGTTGTGACAGTCTCTAATTCAGGCTGAAACATAAACATCTGTCTCACCACCTCTTCATTTCATTACTTTCTAGTCTAAGAAATGAGGGCCTACAGATTTTACAGCACATTGTCTGCAAAGAAGCATACATGAAACTGGGGTTTTTGAGAAGGACATGAAGATCTGTTATTCCTTGCTGAAATGACTGAGGTAGGTAACACTTCCCTGTTGTGAACCCCACCAATGGCACCCAAGAAGTTTTACACTGATTTCCACAGCTTATTGATTGTTTCTTGCTCAAACCCACCAGCAACAGAGACTGCAAAATTACTGATGGCACAGAGCAGAAGGTTGGCTACAAGCCCCATGCTGAACACATGGTCTGTTGGAGATCTGCTGGATTGGAAAGAAAACATTCATGAGGAAGATAATACAGCCAACAGCAATCAGCAATGTCTGGATTTCACCTCCTACTAATGAAGAGAAGACAGGAAAGCCAATGTTGGGTACCAGCAAGGAGGAACAATAGTCATGTCCAGTCCTGTTCTCAAGTGCAGCTGCAATGGGCTCAGATCTCTAGAAAGATGGGCACCCCTTGTTAGGAAGCACCAGAGATGGCTACAAGACACAGGAATCATTTTGTTCAGCTCTCTGATGTAATCAGCAAAATTCTGGAGTTACCTGGATGATGGATTCCCATGGCTGCTTTAATAATCATGAAAGAACAGCAGCAGTGAGCTAATGCCTATGCTTCCTGGTGAGCTAAGTGAATCACAGGCTAGCAAACTGCTGCTAAACCTAGTCAAGCAAATCCCCAACCAACACTTTTCTAAGAATTTGCTTCTTTTCTAGAGATTATTTCAAGTGAATTTTCACCCCCAGAGTTCTTACTGTTAAAAAAATCCCCCAAACCAACAAAGCATTTAGAACCATGAAATGGAAGGTATTTTCAAGAGATGCAAGGTTTGATCTGAGCAAACCTTAAGCACGATGTACCTCATGACTATGTTTATCCTTATTTTTGTATTTCAAGAAATACCTTATCTGCTTCTCTCTGATGAAGCATCCTGGGCTCTTTGTAGTTTTTTTGTTTTCTTCTTCCCTGTGCTAAATACAACAGCTTTTAGACAAATTGCCTAAAAATTCACTTCTCTCATTTCCAAGACTGCTAAAGGTTGCTTTTTGTCCTTACTTCTCCTGAAAGTCTCCTTTCTTGAGGATACAATGTCCAGCACTTCAGAAACAATCATCCAGATGATCTTAGCTTCCAAGCCATATATTTTTAAAGTTCACCATCCTTTTTAAAGCTTCCTCTGTGCTCTGTAGTTAATTAACCCTAATGTGCTCCATGAATTCACTGTCCATCCTTCCAGTTCAGCAGTGAAAGGCCACTTCTTTAACAAGTCTGCACATAAACAACAAACTGTCATGGGATTGGCTGCAACAAGGTCTTTCAAATCATTATCCCATTACTAATGTTAAGACATCAGGCAGTACACCAAGCTTAACCTGCATGTTACTGAAGTTAGCTTGTAAAAAGAATGAGAGAAAACTTAAATTAAATCAACAAATTACAGGTAAAGCAGTCCATTTCTATGATGGCCTTCACTGACATCCTCTCTTCAATTAAGCATGCTCTGTGATTCCAAGGAATGTTTCCTTCTAGTCCTTCCACTGTCTCTTTTCCCAGAAAGGCCCTATGGAGCAAGACTTGGTGACAGAATGCAGATCCACCTACTTGAAGTATTAGAATGAAAAATAAATTTAAGAAAAGAAACAAACAGTGCTTCAAATCACTAAACTTTATTAATACTTCAGAAATACCAGATCCTACAGTGGAGAGTTCTTATCCCCACGTGTTTCCAATCACTGCTTTGAAACCACCTCTTGCAATATGCAAATAGATACATGAGGCACTGTGTGAATACAAAAGTGACAATACAAAAAAAAAAAAATTCCAACAATTGACCCTCATGCAGTACATACATATATATATATAAAAATATGGTAATGTAGCATAATACACACAAGCACTATTAGAACAATCCATGTAAATCAATGTACATTATGCATAGCATTTAATGATCAATGACAACAGGTTTCTGACCCGTGCACAAAACCAGTCAGCTTAAATAAAAGTTTTAAGTTACTAGATATCTGGTTAAACCACAGCTTATAAAACCTGCTGTACTGCAGCTTTTCTGCTCAGGGTCACAAGTGCAGATTAGCATATAAAATAAATAAGGACTACAATTCTACAACACTTGGCTAACAGCTCCTATTTCAAAGTCACTGGCCCTCTTACTTTCATTCGAGGTTCATTAGCCAACACAGTGGCAAGAAATGTGCCTACAGCAACAGTTCTGCTCTTGTACTATTATAATACTGATAAGAACACATATTTTTAAGTCAGCAAGAGTAGTTACAGAGGTCTAACTTACCACTAAATAAGCACAGGATTGAAGTTACCATACAGAGCAGGCACTGAAGAATTACACTGACTGATGAGCCATGTGGCATGCTGCAGGTACCAACCTGTTTGGTCAACTGGGGTGAGAAAGAATTGAAGATGTGAAAAAAGTTAGAAAGCTTTTTCCCCACTCTTAAAAGTGCAAATGTTTGAAAAAAACAAACAATCTGCAGAAGCAAGGAAATACAGAGACAAGAATATTTCTAAAGTCCTGTATTCAGGATGAAAGCTACTGTTACCTGAAGTAAGCTTAAGTATTCTTAGGGAATAACATGCAAATAACAGGATCTTCTTCTTAAACATCCAATACTGGTCAGTGCCAAAGACACAACAGTTGTAGTAGTCTCTTATCTTCCTAGCTGACATGGTACTTTCTACTCTCTTGGTATTGCAGGCCTCCAAAGATTGGATCACAATCACTATGAACACAGATGAAATTAAAATTATTAAGTGGCAACTAAACTGACTTCACTGCCAATGGAGTTTACAGTCTAGAAAGCAGCATTTTGGGGAGAGAGGTTGGCAATGTAAAAGGTCATAGAAGAAAAAGAAAATGGGGAAGGGAATAAGGAGGAGAAAGAGCTGGACTGATTTTCCCAAGTAGTTAAGTAAATTAAAAGTTAAAACTTTATACTGGACTTTTTTTTTTCAGTATAAAGTTTTTACCCCAAACAAAACAAATATTAAACACACCAAAAGAAGAAAAAAGAAAGCAGCATTAATCTTCCAACATTAAGCAGACTGTCTCTTAACAAAGCTAGAAAGGGCAACAAGAAAAAGAGAAAGTTATAGCATTTAATTGCCCTGAGAAGGTCCCCATAGCATCTCTCTAATTCCCTAGCTATTCTCTCTTTATCTTTAGACATCCAAAAGGAATCTCTTGGATGTCTAAAGGCATGGCCTGATGGTCATACCTTCCAGTTCCATTTGCCAAGGCAACAAAGCTTCCCCATGCCTGAAGTATTGCCACACAAATTATTATAAACCTCAAGAAGTAATCCATTACATCATGAAAGACCAATGAAGTTCTTATGCACGGGAATCCAGAGCCATTTAATGATTAATAAGGTCAGTCCTTGCTATATTAACATCTCCTGGAAATTAGTAATGAGGCTTAATAATAGTTGAGAGAAAATTCAGTAATCATAATCTAACTAGTCACAAAGCCCAGATACATTCAGCTCCTTGGAAAGTCAAATAAATCTTTTCAGACCAAAAAGCACATATCAACAACAAGACATCAAGCACAAACTGAGAGGAGTTTGTTAACAAAATAAAATGGACATTACAAAGCAGCCAAATTAATTTGCTTAAAACAGTGGTTTTAAGCTGACAGTGCACTGCCAAGACTTCTAGGTTGCTTTTTTTTTTTTCATTCCATTGTTTGTATTCCAGGAAGCTTGAAAACATTTCTTTCCCTATTGATTTTGTCCTCTTCTGTTTGACAAATGCTGCATCTTGCTAAACTCTCAGTGCTGCCAACACAGCTGCCTTTTGTTTATTTTTGTGTTCACCAGCAGCAGCAGGGACAGCGTGGAAAACACATTAAACTCCCAATGTTGAACAGCTTGTGGGGAAGGCATGGGAGTATTCATGCTCTGATGGGTCACACCTAAATAAAGGTTTAAGTCATTTCCTCTAAGATTTTGGTTTCTTGTTCTATTCAGAGATAAGGTTTAGCACAAGAGCCTACCAGTTCACTTTAAGGTTGTATTTTCAGAAGTCTATGACAGACAGGTGTCCAGGTCCAGTCACATCCTAATGTCTCCATGTGCTTACTTTTCATCTGGCATGACTGATATAAATAGAAATAATTTTATCTGAAGTAAAATCCAAAACATGCAGCAAGTGACTGGCTTAGCTCTTAAAGCTACAAATGCTGCAAAACAAATACCAGAAGGGCTGGCTGTTTTAGTGGCCTGACTTAGCAAAGCTGGGAGGACTCTTGGAGCTGGTGCTGTCAGTTTTAAGGGTTGTAACTGGCTTGGCAGGAAACCACTGCTTTCCAACACAACTATTCAAATGCAATCAGATCTACTATAAACATGTGTTTAGAGATAATATAACTTAGGGTAGATGGGGAAGTTTTACACTTCTTTGAAAACTCATTTTCTCTCTCCCCAACCCTTCCTGAAAGGAACTTTCTCCATCAGGAGTTGTCTCCTTCTCAAAAAGAGGGATTAGACCTTTACTTTCTAGTAGGATTTTTTATGATGTCACAGGCCCAATTGTAAAGGGGACAGTAATAGAACTAAGCAGGAAAATTTAATTCAGGCTTAACAAGAGCTAAATTATATATGAATCATCTGCAATCTGCTCTGTTGTGGCTAACAGCCCCCTACCTTCTCCCTGAAGTGTTTGCTTGACACTTCAGTACTATAAGAGCAGAAATAGACTATGTCTGGAGCTGTGCACTGAGTACCTGCATCCACAAGAACACCAGTAATGTAACCAACAGTCTCACACAAAGAGTGGAGCTACAATCTTAATTTAAACTTCAGGCAGATCATTTGTCTGTGCCCTTTACAGAGTATTTGCTGGTTACCTTTTTGCAATGTCATTTAGAAGTACATACGTTCCTCAGCCACTTGTTTTGGAAGAACCTTTGAATTAGTTTTTAAAGGGTTGCCTTGGAGGGAAGTTTCAACCCCAAGCAGCTGCTTTAAGCTACCAACTGAAAATGGGCTTTCCAGAGCAGACAGCCAACTTATCTCCAGAATTTAGAAAGCAAGACAAGCACTTTTCCCAATATCCAACAAAAAAATGGAAATTCTAGTGGCTTTTCATGACAGAAAGCAATGGAAATGCTTTGAAAACCAGCAATATCTCATCTGACTTTGAATTCAGATAAGTGTCTATTAAATGCTATTAAAGTCATCACTGTGATTAACACTATTCAATTGCCAACTCTGCTGTAACCACTCTGTGCCCAATTACTCATCTGATGAGAGCTCACCAGCCACATGGATTCATTAACCCACTCGATGGCATTTACTCACAGCAGCACTCACACAGTGACCAATAACTGCATCCACTGAGTGCTCCCTCTGAGCACTGCCTTACATGTAAGGATGTTTAGAAAAATTCATTTACCAGCATTAGCTTCCAAGAGAGTATTAAGAGGTCACAGTAAGTCACCTTGGATGCTTTTACTGTCATTCCTTCCTTGGTTTGAAGAGTGTTACCACATCTGAGCTTTGTCTATTTAATGGGTGTGTTTCTAATTCTTTCATACACTGGTATTTCACTCTAAAGAACTGACATTTGTAGCCCTATTTTCCAGCCCACTTCCTTTTTAAAATAGGTATTAATAATACTTAAATGCATTCCTGTCTCTCTCTTTCACTCCTCCATCACTCAGAAGGTGGATTTCACTTAATCTCCCCGTGTTCTAAAAATTTTCCTGCATTTCTATCCTCTGTATTCTCAAAAGATAAAAACCCCAAACCAACCCCCTACAAATGTAATCTGTAAAACTGTCATCTTGTCTATGTCAAACCCAGAAGACTTCACTGTCTTAGTTATGCTTCTTCACAGGAAAGAATGAGATAGGGAAGGGAAAGAAAGGCACAGCTATGAATTACTCATAAGCAAAAGAGATGCTGGATATCCACTAAGGAGAATGACTAAAGTTAATTTCTAATCAAGCACAACACAAGGATTTCAGTGTGCTCTGTTTTAAAACTGCAGGTTCCTTTAAGAAGCAATTTTTTTCTGATGCTGGACATGAAAATGCAGCAGTAGACATTCATCTGGAGTCTAATAAAATATGAAAGCAGTTTCATTCTTCATGGAACAATTGTCTTGAATCCTTCAGATAACTTCCACAGCTTCTAAGATTTGGCCAGACTCAAGAATTGGGTTTTTGCAGGCCCAACACAAAGACAAGGAAAGAGGCCAATTAGTCTATTTGTCATTAGATGATCTGACACTGGTGAACAAGTTTCAGTGTATGGTAGATGACACTAGGAATGCCCATAAAGGAAAGAGCATTCTCTCACAAAAATTACATTATCTTGAGGGAGGAAGGGAAGGAAAATATAAGAGCCAACACCAAGCAGGTTTAAGAGGAAAAAACAAGAAAAGCTTAATGTGGCAGATTAGTACCATAAATTAAAACATAGCACCACTCCATATTTGGACTGTTTAGTTCAACTTCATGCCTGCTTCTAGAGCTCCTTCCCCTCTTTCCTCACCACCCATACAAGTGAAACTTGCTGTAGCAGAATTATGCATCATAGCTGGTGGCTTCTGAAAGTGATGCTAAAGTCACAAGTGAGAAAAAAATCTGGAGGTTGCCTTGCCTTCCCAAGGATAATATCATTCTGATGATAATTTTCCATAGAATTTTAAAAGTGCATTTCCAAACCCCATACTTGCATCCTGTGTTGTATTTTCATTGTTGAATTAACATCAAATTGAAATGTTGGCTTTACAGTTAAAAAAAAATAAAACAAAAACATAGGTTTTGAGCATGCTGTCAAGAATAGGTAAGACATCTCCAAAACCCATTTTTTCCCCAAACAGTATTTGGAATTTTACTGTAGATGACACATATTACGACACATTGTTTATGCCACTGAGCAGATACAAACTGCTATTTCTGACCCAATCACAACTCCTATAGACCTGACTAGACTTTTTAAGAAGTCTCTGAAAACTAGAGAAATATTTTTTATACCCACAGAAATCTGTGTGAGCTCCCAAAGACTGTTTCTCTCCACTTACATCTCAAAGAAACGAGGCACTAGCACCATTCAGAATGGAAACATCTATATAAGGGAACAGCCTCTCAGAATGCAGAATTTCTTCCCTAGAACATGACTTAAGAATGCAATTTTTTGATTGCCACAGACAGCTTTCTAAAGGCCAGTTTTACTTAGATCCCATAAAAAAAGATGTCTATCAGATTTGAATCAAAAAAGGATGTTCCCACATATCTATAAGTATTCACTGAAAGACTTAACTCTTTGTTTTCTCTACAATGCAAATTTGCCTAAAAACAGTTGAAATAAATGATCATTAAAAGAATCTGTTCATTTCTCTCCATGTTTCAGGAAATTTGGCAACTTTCAAAAATTGATCCATACTTATCAGCATTACTTGCCTCCCTCCATGAATACAACAGCTTCCCCCTCTCCTGATAAACCTCAGACAGCAGTAAAACCAAACAACTCTGCATGATTTTTATTGTATTAATAATGAGAACTATTTCTAAGACACCAAGAGGCACTAGTGGTAATCAGAATTTAGGATGACACTGGATATCTGGGTTAGAAATCAAAGAGAGAGGAAATGATAAATCCAAAGGGATTACTACCATACAAGGCTTTCTTAACTGAAGAAGGTTTGCTGCAAAATTAACACCTACCCTACCAGGCTGCCATCACAGAAAGCCTTCCCCAAACATTTTAGAACAGCAAAATGTAAGGTGGGAAAAGAGCTTGCAGCCTTCTCAGAGGAAAAGCTCCTGCTGTCCCATATCTAAACAAGGATGTCCCTATCAGCTGCTATGTAATGAGGAGTTTCTGTGTTAAACCACATGATTGTCCACAGTAATCCAGCAAAACACTCCAGTTGCTGGGGTGACTGCATGGCCCCTCACTAGCTAACGATTCAGAGACACTACAGAGACATGAACACTGCTGCTCTGTTCTTTCTTTCAGCCTTCTCTTCTACCTAAATTTCCTCCCTAAGCAACAATAATGTTCAGTGCATTTTAATCAACAGGGCTGACACACTGCAATGCCACGTGCTTCTCACAGAGGCAATCACACTGCCAGATGAAGCACTTCTTGTTTTAGATACAAAAATTTCTAACACGTTTAACATCAAGCCTTCAGATCTTGTTTGAGTCCTCCCAGCCAGGCTAACAAGGGAAGACAAAATGCAGCCAGAGGCTCCAGCATGTACTGGATGTAACAGCAGCACAGCTACACACACATTAAGATTCTTTCATCTTCACCTTAGCTTCATATCTCCTTAGAAACTTATTTAGACAAAAAAAAAAAAGTTCACGAAGCATGGCCAAATTAGCCATCTATAAATCAAAAACTGTTACTAAATTGTTTTTAGTTTATTAAATTTTCTCACAAAGGTCAGAAGTGAATTTGTTTATAAATGGAATTCATGATGACTCAGGTTGTTTCCTGATGATTAAATAACCAGCTTCTCACATGGGGCAGAGGGGTAAGTCACAGTAAGTATTATGAAGCTTCTGCTATAAGCCCCAAGATTTGGCAACAATGACAGAATTGTTTTCTTGAAACCTAGTTCCTACTAAAATTGCTCACAAAAATGAAACATTTAAGTGCATTAAACATTAGTATTAATGAAATAAAAAAGTCACATTTAAAAAATACTATAAACTGGGCTCACCAGAATAGGAAGCCAGCAACCCTTGGGTCAAATATTTAAGGCACTTGAGGGTAGTCAGTTTTTCAAACCAGATAAAAGACACAGCCACTTTTAAATTCTGATTTAAATAAAAACACAAGAGAATAAAATAACACTGCAAAAAATTTCTCCAACTGTAAAGTTCAGTAAATAATCAAATAAACACTTCGAATAAAAATAAAATTCTCATTTGTTATAGTACAGAAAAAAGTGGCAGAAACAAGGCATATTTAATTGCTAAAGCATACATCCTGTAAAGATCTCTCTCAAATACAATAAGGGTCCTTTCTTTTCAGGTTGCCAAATAGCCAAAAAGCATGTTTGTTGGGGAAAAATAATCCAGTGCAGTTAAATATTGGATTCCAGTTTATAAATCAGAGCATCCCAGAAAGCAGCCGATTTTGTATCATTTTGTCTGGGATATTTCTAGATTAATTCTTACTCTTTTTTTCAGGTGCATTCTTCCATTTTCTCCTCTCCATACACATAAAAATTAAATGTCTTCTGTTTGAATAAAGAGGCCACATTGTTCTTGTGATTTCATCTTTTGTACAAAACAAAGGCAACTTACACAGCCTAAAGTTGTCACCCAGTCTCTCATTAAGCAAGACTGTTCCTACAGACCACACATGGTCTCAAGCCCTTCTGTGATGGCAACAGCTTCTCTCCTCCCAATCTCCAAAGTAACATCACAATTAAATACAACATAGAGCACTCTTTTTAAGTGCTAATTTAAATATTCACTCAGAATCCACAGACAGGTATTCTTACCCATTAGCTTATACATATTATGGTTTCTTACCACTTCCAGGGCAACAGGATATGACCAGCAGCCCTGGGACACATAAATCTGCTCCCAGTGATGAAAAAGCTGTACAAATCTCCACATCTGCTCAGTGTTTTTTGAAGGGGGGGGGAAGGAAGGAAAAAACAAATGGGAATTCAGTAAAAGGAGTCTTGCCTTTCTGTTAAATGTTTGTCCATTTGTCTTCTTTATTTCCTGACAGGTTTTGCCTATTGTACTACAGGCTTCTTCATTGGAAAGTAGTTCCTTACATAAACTTACTTGAATGTTGTGGATTAAGCAGGTTTTGTCACTGTGTGGCTGCTGCCTCACAGTTGAGGAAATTAAAAGGTGAGCTCTGAGCATCATCACCAGCACCAAGGCTCTTAGGGTCTCTGAGACAGTCTGCCAAGATGTCCTGAGGATCCCTCAAGAACACCACTAGAACAGTTATGTTATCACTGGATCCATTTTCCTTTGCAGCAGCCACCAGTCTTTCTGCTGCTTTGAGACCCACTCCTTTGGTCAGCATTAAATGATCTAGGACCAAGTCTACAACCTCGTGTGGCTTGACAGCATCAAAGAATCCATCACAGGCTAGGAGCAAGTAATCTTCAGAACCAGTCAGCTCAAATGAATCTCCATCTGCATCTCCAGAGATGTAGGGTTTCTGACACATGTCCCCTAAGAAAAACAATCAAAATAAAGGCTTTATTACTTCAAATGTAAACAGTTCTTCTTCAGCCACTAATTGCTTTTACCATCCTCAAGGACAGCCAGATCACATTCTAGAGGTACCTGCTGCAGGACAGGAACAGTGAAAAGCTACAAAATGAGCATGGAAGGCCTTTGGTTCTTAAAGAACACTTCCAAGATACCTAAATCCAGTGGGTTTCTAAGAAGCTGCTATAGTTCATGCATTCCTAATTTTGCAGGGTGACTAAGGAAATTATTTTTGAAATTTTTTATCTCCTGGTGCAAGGAGATAGACAGGCCTTTGCTTTGCAGGTGTGCCTCTTGTCAGCCTTTAGAATGCTATGAAAGTTAAGATTTTTCTTAGCTATCCAGATCTACAGCACAATGCCAAGACAATATGCTCATTGTGTTTAGTTCATCAGTTTTGTATGGACATACTAATTAAACACTGGGTGCTATTGATCAAAATAGTATTACACAAATTTATACTTATTTGCTTCCACTCATACATCAGTTATTTACTGTACTTGCCCAGGGTTTTTACTCTTTTTTCTCTAATTGCCAAGTAGCAAAGTAAGCTCATTTAATAAGATTGTGGAATACTACAATTAAAATGCCTGAAATTGTTGGATATGTGTGATTTGAAGGAGTATGGAGTGATCTGACTTAAGAACTGCACACAGGAGAAAGATACAGTAACATTACAGTGGGTAAAAAAGCCCCAAAGAACAGACATTCAGACACATAAAGAAGGCTACTTGAACATTTATTACTTCTTTCACTTTTACAAATTAAATACACTATGTTTGTTAAACTACCATAGAACACCACAGTATGAAAGAGTGTAAATACAAGAAGAATTAGAAATATAGAAGAATTAGGACTCTCCTGGCTAGTATGTAAAATACAACAACATTCTATGCTTATGGGAAACCCAGTAAGATTATATAGCTGCAAGCAATGTAAGCCATGCAGCTCTAAGCAACCTTCATGGCAAAGACAGTAAGAGTGGTTTACCATTTGGCTAAGACTGAGCAAAATGTGAGCTACAGTAAACATTTACAGTCTCAAGTGGTGCATTTTAGTCAAATTTAATCTGAACTGTACTAATTCTGAAGGCTTATCTTACCAATTGCTCTGGAAACAGCCAAGGTACCATTAACCCTCCAGCAGTCCATGTAAGTCACACAGCCACCCAGAGCCTCAATACGAGTTCTCTCATCCTGAAAAACAGTGGGATTCTGTTGGTACTGAGAGCCTACCCATGGCTTGCTGACCTTGTTGTTATGCAATTGTTAAGGAAATAAAGGCAAAACCCAAGAGCTCTTTCAGCTTCTGTATTTATTCTATGAATACAGCAAACCCACATATTAAAATCTAGCTTAGAAACACACAATGAAGGTTACTGGAAACCACCCACCTGCTTCCCAGCTACTTGTCCACAAAAAACCTGAATTCCTAACTTCTTGTATTATGTTCTGTCCCACACGGGTGAATACCCTTTCCTGCCACTTCTTCCCATCCCGTACAGCTACTGGGTAAATATATAAAATTTTGGAATAAAATACAAAATAACTAGACTATGGAAAGATTTCCATTGATACCCTTTAACTACTCAGGTGTTAGAAATACTCATGCTATGAAGGCAATGCTACCAAAACTCACAAGGTCCCCATCAAATTTAATATAATAAAATACAGAATCACAGAATTACTGAGGCTGGAAAAGACCTCTGAGATCATCAGTTCCAGCCTATGACCTAACACTACCACACTGGCTAGACTATGGCACTAAGTGCCACATCCAGCCTTTCCTTAAACACCTCCAGGGATGGCAACTCCACCATTTCCCTGGACAGTCCATTCAAAATACCTGGCTACTTAAAGCATACAGACAATGGAATACACTTTAAGACAATTAGGATAGTAGATTACAATCAGCTTTTGAATGACAGTACAACATATTACAAAGTACTTAAATAGCTATTAATCTCAAACTAAGTCAATTTATAACAAGCAGTTTTAAATTTATACCCAAAAAAATACCCACAAAAGTCTTTATTCACAACAAATTTTGGAAAGATAGTCTGAGCAGGAACTTAAGTCAGAAGTATCAGTGCCAACAGTACTTTCAAAGGGCATAGCTATAGGGATCACCTTTTCAAGACACAGGAGTGGATAGCAAAAAGCAATTGTCAGTTCTCTAAATCCTATCAACCATACAATATTTGTAGAGATGTAAAACACTGAAGAAGGCTCGACTCCCAAGGCTTCAAGACACACACACATATGAGAGAAAATAACAAGTCAAACTTACTTCTCTTTCTGGTTTGTGAGGTTCCATTAAGGTCACAGCTTTTCCTTGCTGCACAAGCAGGACTTGTGAGTCCCCTAGCCATGCTATGTGTAGCTTGCTCCCTACAATCAGTGCAGATACACCTGTTGTACCACTCCGCAGCTTCTACAGAAGAAGAGAGGGAGGTCAGCTGAATATTCAACAAGCCCTTCTGGGTCAGACAACAGAATTGTAAACCTAGTTTTAATCACAGTTAAATGCAGTGGAGTAGACATGCCAATCATAATTCAATTACCTGAAATAAAGGTACAAGACATTAGAGACTTGAAATAAGCTGTTTACATATTCTAACATGCAGATGGCTGATAATACCTCTGTCATGTTCTTCCTTCTCTGCTTTTAATTCCAAAACTTATCTAGAAGACTAAGACCTTTATTGTTCAAAACACAGAGACACAGAAAGAAGAAAGATGACCTGGATTTCAGTAGCATGCACATTCCACCAACACACACAGGTCTTCCCAGTCCCTTTCACATTCTCCACTCTGCCTATAGCAACTCCAGACACCTTGCTCCCCATACATCCCCTTATCCTTGTGTATTTAAATGAGGGTGCCAATAAAGCAAGGAACCTAACTGTCCTGGATTTTCTGTAAAGACAAGTGAGAGTCAGCATGAAGATGCTGGTTCCTCTCTTGTACGTCACTGAGAGAAATGGAAATCATTAACAATGAATACTTCCATATTCAGTTACTGTTATAATAAAATAACACTCATTAAATTGTATAATAAAGCATCCATCCGCTCATTATTTAGATTTGAAGAAAGAATGTTCATCATACCAAATTGATTCAAAGCTGAATAATAAGCTTAATGAACTGAAGAGTCTGATTTAAATCATGGAACACATTTTTCATCTTAAAACCATCTCACATTAATGGTGGAACAAGAAAGAGAAAGATAGTGACTGTATTATCAGGAAGAGAAAAACCTCTTCTCCAGGTAAGAGGTAGGTCATCTGGAAGTTGTGTAATTTATATAAAGAGGCAGCAGTGTTCTCTCAAATAATTGTTATATCAGAATCATTTAAAGACACTTAACATTTTTTCCAATCACTCACCTTGAACGTGCAAGCACTGTCATTTTGTTTTTTCTCAAAAAAAGAAATAATTTGATCAAAGAAAACCTTTACATTTAACATAACTTCATAAAGAAGTCTGTGATTCAAAGAAACTCTACTGCCAGAATTTTCTGCCTATACCATGTTGTCCAACAGTTCTCAGTTTTATTTAAATACAATGGAATGACTCTCTACCCACTCACCTCTCTTTTGGCTTTCAAAAGAAACATTTCATCTGTCTTCTGGAAAGAGCATTTCAAGGCCTCAGCTGGATTCTTAAGCATCTCTTCATGTAGCCCAACATTTACATGTAAATGGGTTGCTGCATAATTGGCAGCATCCACTCCACCATGACCATCAAATACTGCAAAGTACGCCCGATCAATGTCATCCTTTCATCAGGAAGGAGAGAGAGGAAGACATTTTAATGTTCAAAAAGAAAATATCTCATAGACTGGTACCAGCAAGTGAAGATTCTTTATTCCGAGCCTACTTCCATAAAACGTTGCATAGTTATGGGCAATTTAAGTCAGTTTCCAAACATGCAAGACAGGTAAAATGGGTGCTTTGCAGGGGAATCACTTTTCTTTGCTTGCTGTTAGCCATTTAATATCTTTGAAAATAGTCTGGAACTCAAACAGCAGACAAGTGCTTATGCAGTTCCACTGCAGCTCCATGAATCAGCACTTGTACAACTGCTGCCCTCCCCACTTGTTTTCTTAGTATATGAGTTCTCAGTCATTAGAACTCCAGCAACATGACATTAGATGTACTCCCTGTATTCCTGTATCACTCAAGGCACGAAACCCCAGGTCACAGCAACCTTCTTCATCAGGGCAGTACTTAGCCCCCAGCAATCTGAGTCAGCAAGTCCTTGCTCCAGCGCAGACATGCTCAATAACTGGTGGCAACAAATCCTTCCCATTTCTCATATCACCCCTCACTAGGTCATCGGGCTTAGGGAAATGCCAGAAAACTAATAAACTGGCCACCCCAGTTTTGCCCAGACTTACTGAGAAGCCAAACAGCTGATTGAACTCTGGGAGCAGAACGTGTCGGTCCTCCATTTTCCGGCGAGCGTTGCGGATGGCGTGGATGGAGACGAGCAGGAAGCGCTTCAGGGGCCTCAGTGGTGGCAACTGCTTCTGCCACTCAGAGCAAACATCCCGAAGTTTGTTAAAGAAGCAGCGCTGCAAGGACTCTCCATCCAGCACTGACAGCACAAAACCAAAACAGTGAGTTGTGTGTTGCACCTTCCTACATCACCTTATCTTCTGGCCTGTCCTTCAAGTTTCTTTCCTTAGAGCTACACACACACATTCGGCACTCTGCCTTTACAAGCTCTGCAAGAATTAAAATCAGCTCCTGAGAATGTGGTAAGAAAACTGCAATGGAAAACAGTATAACATTAAGGATTAGAGCAGCTGCTTTACTTACTAGTTTCCTTAATGTTATACTTATGTTTCCTTAATGTTCTCATTCAAAACAAAGGCTTATCAAGTAGGCGATTACGTTACAAAAATCATAACAAAGACCCAAAAATAGGTCATTAGATAAAAATGGGACTATGATGGAAGTAAAATGCACAAGACACAGTGGTAAGAGTGCACCCATACCAAAGAAAATCAAGCAAGCAGAAAGGCCTTCAAGATAAGAGATTGCTGTTGGCTTGGATGCAAGGGCTGAAAAAGCATTGGACTGGCTATGGGTCAGGTTATGTCCTGCTGAACCAGTTCCACTGAAACAAAAAAGTCTGAGAATGTCTTGCTGAGATCAATAGCTCAACTCAGAGTTGAGCTGAACAGATTAGAATTTTAAGCTGTTGTCCATCTCTTTAAATATACCAGGTTGTAGGAGCTAGAAGGACATAAGAACATTTCCACTGCTTTCCTGCTTTGTCATGACAGAGCAGAACTATGAACACCCATTGAGCACAGTGTGAAAGGATATGTCTGGATATGTCCCAAAGATCAATTAATGCAAATTTATTGTTCATCAGACTGAATGGTTTGGTGTTTGCCATTGTGTCCAGCTTTGCAATGTAGCCTTTCTAAGAATAGGTAGTAATTTAAAGTTCTGTTATTTGAGCAATAACCCTGCCTCAATGCTAAATAAACTAACTTCATAAAGCACTGAAAAGATCATGGGCAGAGCAAGAATAATTTGCTGGTCACTCCTGTGTCTCCTAAAGAACTGCAACACATGAACTACCTTTCCTATTTCTATTTCACTCTGACTCCTGCTAATTCTGCTAGCACTAAAGCTTTCTCAGATTCTGCTTTTATAAGCTCTGGTTCTCAAGCATTTATTTTTCTCAGCAGCCAGCTTCAGATCCATCTCTGGCCCCAAGGAAAGAGCTTATATTTAAATACAGATCTTTGATTAGCAGTCACAACATATTAACCAAAACTACTTCTGGTTTGCTTAGCATGAAGGTGTGACTGGGCAAGATAGTAAGACATTTAAATATGAAGACATCCCATACAAAACCATAATTAAATAAGACAGAATCTCAGACAGCCTTGTCTACAGCTATTACTTTTCATATTTGTAAATGTCTTGACTAATACTGACCAGAAGGCTTGGACACATGCTAAGCTTTCTTTCTTCCTACTTGTAATGTGATGTAACAGCAATTAGAAGATAGGGAAAACAAGTACAGTCCCAACACACGGATAAATAAATGCCTCTAAAGTAGATATTCCTTATTTCCTTACTGACATTGGGCAATGCAAGTCCCTGAATAGTGCAGTTTCCATGGCATTTGACAGAGGAATGGTGAATTAGCAATTTGATCTAAATGACAACGGTGACACAAGAACACACAAATATGAAATAGACAGGAACTAAGATGGAAATTAAAGAAGATTTCAATCATCAGAACAGGGAAGGTTCTGAGGCATTTGTCAACAAGAAGTAGTGAAAGAGAACCTGAACTAGTTCAAGATGGAACTCTTTGATTTTCTGACCTTGCCTGTGCTATGTTAAAAGTAGACTCTAATCATGATCTCTGTGACCTTGAGAGTAAAACAGCAGCATGAATGCTGAGAGTGGTTCCAAAGAATGTTTATCAATATGGTGATAGGTGTTTATATATACAAATATATATATAAAGGCCTGTGGAACACTTTCACAAGCTGGTTCTTCAGACTCCAGCCAAGCTGATACAAAGCCAACTCTTCCAATGTGAAGTGCTGGAAACCTGCTACATCTCTCCAGACATATGAAGGCTCCAATCCTTAAGGCAAGAGATAAAATCTTCAAGGTGCAGCAAGATTTCATTCAATGTGTTGCCCTTCCTGCTGTTTCAGACTCGTAGGTGAATACTGAAAGGTGAATCCTTGCCCTTACCAGAGCTGTGCTTGGAGACATCCTCTGGGGCACACTGAACTACCTTTCAAGTCATCCAGGGAAATGGAAGGGTGAGTATTTCCCCTTACAGGACAGACTAGCTTGCCTAACACCTCTCTCCTCCATTTTTATCTTCAACTCTGCCTGCATCCTGCTCCTTTCATATTCTTGGCACTGGGATTGAAGGTTTGATGAAGTCTTAACGTTGAGCACTTCAGCATGTAAATGCAATAGAACCAGCTGTTACACAAGGCACAAACCCAGTATTGGGTCACCCAGGGCTGTGTCTCTCCAGTTCACCCAGAGCAGAGAAAATGCAGGCATTGGGCAGAAGATCCATGTACTGGGTTCTTCATCCCTCAGCATCTCATCTTCATAGGGGATGGTGGGAAGAGAAGAAATAATTGATGAAGATAGAGACTACTGAAAAACTTGCCAAGAGAAAGATCTGGAGTTTCAAGACACCCAAGTTGTGGAGGGGCCACAGGTCCCAATATCTGTTTCCCAAGAATGGATAAAATCAAAATGGATTATAAGAATGAATTTAAGGTGTTAGTGTGACTGCAAAATAGAAGCTGTGAAGATGGTAATGTCAAAACATAGGAGTTTTGATGTCTACGGTCAGTCTACAAAAGAGAAAAAAGCACTTCAAAAATACAAGAGGTAATCAACTTAAAAGATAGGAACTTCTATCAGTTCAGTTGAAATGAAATTATCCAATGAGGAAAAGAAAAGGTCTTACCTATTTCAGCTCAGGAAGTAGAGTGGACATAGTCTTTAATTTTTGGGGGTAAGAGAAACACTCTTCCCTTTCCAGAAAGCCAACCCATATAATCAGGGCTCCAGACACCATATTTACATCTTGCCCACAAAACTAGCATAGCTATTTCTCATCCCACAGATACCCAGCAGGAGCAAATAAAGTTCTGTTCACTTCTGCTTGCCAGGCAGCCTAACCAAATGTTCTGGGAAACATTTCAAAACACTGAAGTCTTTCAACAGACAGCCTCCAGGAAAACCACAGGAGGTAAGAAGTGTACTTACAGGTGAACCTTTCCTCATCTCCTTCTCCCTCTGTTTCCACATTTTCCTTCTTAAATCCAGTCAAGTCTGTTTGGAGGACTTCATCAACTGCAGCATGAATCAGTGACGCCGCGAGAAGTGGTGAAACACCTCTGCTGGTAGGAAAAAGAAAACACAGCAAAATTAAACTGCATTAATTTAGATGGAGCTACAACCTCTCCGTTTATGGCTGGTGGCCTCAGAATTAAAGAGCATTACACACCATCAGTAATTCCAACTCCATTAGTAAATTAGTAGAAGAAGCCATATGTTCAATATTTATTCATACAAATCTTAGTAAGATCCTCAGTTAAACAACTGCCTTCTCCAGAGGGCGAAGAGGAAGAAGCATGTGAGTCATGTTTCCAAACTGCTGCCTCACACTCCAGTTGCAGATGGTACCTCCTTCTCTTGAGATCTTGGATGGGAGCTGCTACCTTCAATTCTAGCCTCCAAATGCAAACATTTTGCTTCTAACTTTCTACACACTTCTTGCTCACACTCTCACCACAGACAGTATCTGGATCCCTGCCCTGTAGAACACACAAATCTCCAAAAACGTTACTCAAGTGGGTAGTTCCCTTCCCTCTGCAAGAAAACTCAGAAACCTACATGCAGGTTTTCCTGACTGGAATTTCCCCAAAGAAATCACCCAGGAAAAACGTGCAAAGAGATAGCACTGGAGATTAGGCTAAGAAAAGACTTCAAGACTTGTAATTCAGATGAAACTTTTAGGTAAGCATCTGGAAAACAATAATGCTACATCCTCTATACACCATTTGCTTTTTCCTCAATGCTTTATACAAGCTGCATGCTTCATGGGAAGCACATATTTGTTATACTGGTTTTGAATCTGTAACAGAATAAGCCCTATCCAAAGTTAAAAAGGGGCTACTAGAAAATAACTCTTGCACTGACAATGCTCCCATGGCAGGCACTGACAATTACAGTACATCAAACACATTCCTGATGTTTTCCAAGTGCACAACGAAGAACAGGCAAAGACATCCATAAAAAAAACCCTTATTATCCATTGCTCATGGAGTGTTTTATACTCGCAAAGTATCAAATTACACAACCAAAGCAAATAACACATGAAGGCACCTGCAGCAAGTCAACCATAAGATTTTGTTTTTTCAGGAAGCATTTGCACGAAACTGGTTGTCTACAGAGTAAGAAATGGTGGAATCAACTGGCATCTGCTGAGGTTCCACGGAGCTGACTGGCTCTGTACACACAGAAGAGTGGGGAGGGGAGGATTGTGAGATTTTAGAAGCCAGTGACGACAAGCTGAAATGTATTTGCCATTGTGTTTCTGAAAGAGAGGCCTTGTCATATCCTCACAGCCATGAACGAGTACCTCCTGTGGCAGCAAACAGAAAGCATTGTGTTAGTCAGCAGGCTGCAAACAGAAGCGTGTTTTATGCTCCACGTTCTGTAGCTGTGATGGCCTACTTTAATGAGTCACTTTGGTACTTCAAATAGATGGCAACGTGTTTGCAGCCCTTTCAGTGCTAGCTGCAGTCATATTGCATCAAGGGAAAGCCAGAAATTGGCCTTTTCTTTCTTTTTTAAGGCTAATATGTTTAGGAGAGTCGGTTCCTTTCCTGCCCAAGTTAAAAGCAACAATGCCTGCTTATAATCCATCTGCCACTAACAGACAACCTTTAAAAAGGTCAGGCAAGAAACACAGCTACACATCTGAAACGGATATGGCAAACCTCCCCCAATTCCCTCCCCCCCCCAAAATACTGCTTCCTGGTTTTGTTTGTATAGGTGGAAAAGAAAGGAGTACAAAAATACAAGCCACACAAACCACGTCAGATGTGTAGCTAATCCTGCTGAAAGTCAGAAGGTTGAGTAAAAATACATTTCAGTTATAAGAGGCAGAGACAAAAAAATATTCATTGCAACAGCTATGCATTTAAACACAAAGTGAGAGCCACAGCTTCACTCATCTTCAGAATCTCTGCAATGCTGAAGAAGTTAAAATCTAGCTTGAGTTTCCAGCTTCTGGCATCCGAAGAGGCCTTAACACTTTGCTTTCAATCTTTTTTAGGTTTCTGCTTTCCAGAGCCCTAACGTGCAACTGAGTCCACAAAAAGCAGCTTAAATAGAAAGCAATATACTAAGTGCTGTAATTCACAGCTCTAAACCTCAGCTTACAGGATGCCAGTAACAAAGAAAAGGTTTATAAATTATGTCACATCCTTCAACTTTTTCCAGTTGCCACCCAGTTCCTGAAAAGGAAATTCAGAATTCCTCAGTACTGATAAATTCCTTCCGCTTTGCTTCCTATGCATTTCCTCCCCCTCCACAGGTTTGTAAATCTTTATGAAGAAAATAGTTGCTTATTGGGATTTTATTTGTTTTGCACCCAGAAACAACACTGAGTAGTTGATTCTGACACACTGACAAAAGATAAAATAAAAACATGAAAACCAACCCTATTTAGCTAAACTCTGTTCAAAACAGAACAAACCTGTTGATTACTTTATAAACTCTTAATACTTGCACTACCATATTAGTAAGACTGATTGTTACTCAAGTTCAGGTAAATGGAGGTCCAAGGCAATGGCATTTTCAATTCAGTGTAGATGTTTACTGGTTCTAATGTCATCCTCTACTTCAAGAGTTATGAAAATATATTAAAGAAGAGCTGCTGCTTTAGTTGAGAGCCACAAGGTCTCACTTGGCTAGAATATCTGGAAGCAGGCACAGTACCTATGGCAACCACTGTGAAAGTAGAAGCCCACTGCAGTTACCATAAGAGACTTCAAATCTTTTCTGTTAGTGAAGACCAATGTCACTTATTGTTAGAATCTTCCTTTCTAAGAAGCCCAAGACACCCTGCTGACTGGCTGAACCAAGAATAATTTAATCTTCATGAATAAGAAGAAATACTGTAGCTGTTTCCTAAGTAGGAAAAAATCTGCTTTGGGAAGAAGAGGGAAGCTGGTGGGGTATGTTACGTGGAGAGGATGTTACCTTCTTCTCAAGAGTCAAAGAAATGTGTCAGCCCAATTTCTATGACACATGGACCAATAATTACCAAGCCCCAGTGTACACAGGTTAGTAGTAAACAGACATAGGATTTCTTTGCTAGAGGCTATTTCTTTGCTAACAAAAAGGGTGTGTTTTGACCACAACAGAAAATATTCAAAAAGAATTAATGCAAGTTGTAACAGTGCAGACGAGGTATTGTAGCTTCACCACCAGCTAAAGACAGATCACCAGTGGCTCCAGCCACTTCATGGTAAAACACAAACCTCATGTTAAAAACTTGACTGTAGATAAAAGTGGTAATTTGAATATTAACACAATAATTATGCTAACGAAGAATGCACTCAAATTTATATACCATCCTCCTTGAAAGATTCCAAACTACTGGACACATAGCTCCACTTTGTTAAAAAGAGCAATGCAAAGTTCTCTTGATATATGTCCCTACAGGTCAAAACAAAAGTAGAAAGCAATTGTGGTATTTTGCATACTTCAGATTCAACATGAGATACAGAACAGAACTTACTCCTCTTCTTGTTCACCTTGTTCCTCCTCTGCAACACAATTCAGTTCTTGGTTTTGCTTCACTGCAGAAGACCAGCTGTCATGCCACCACATCCACAGGGTATCATACATGCCAAATCAATCATAAGACTGTTAGTGACTCCTTACATTGAGCCATCAGAAAGCAAAGGCAGAATATACACAAGTTCCTTCAGGAAGCAAAACCCCTAGTAACATCACTTCTTATTTGGTTTTATTTTTATTTGTTTTTATTTAGGTCATTAAATCCACAGTAAATTTGAATTTGCAGTGGGTGTTGCAAACAACTCACCAGTTCAAAAGATGCCCCCACCTCTTCTTCCTCTCCAGTTTAAAAGGGTATATTCAGAAGTCTCTAATGAACAGCTTTGTAGGCAAGGAAGAAGCATCCAGAGCACCAAAGGTCAGGCCACCATATCTTGCCCAGAGCCTCAGCTATGACTACACTTTTTTCAGACACTTGAAAACAGACGACAGTGTTTCTGTTGTGCTCTGTGCCCACGGCTTGCAGCAGCCTTGAGAAAGCAGAGCAGAGCAGCAGATGGCAGGCTCTGAACAGATGCTCCTCAGCACTTTGAGCAGAGAGAAGCAAGCTCTGTGTAACCAGTGTAAGAGTGGTACAAAGCCTCACTAGGACATACCAAATACCAGTGTTTACACAAAGGCTTCTGAATTATTATCTACTATTTTTGGAAGGAAAAAAATTCACATCCCTCCACCCCCAAACACACAGATTCTCCCACACCACTGTCAGCCAATGTTTTTAAAAAGAGAAGCACAAGGTATAACCAACTGTATTGGCCAAATTGTTGATTACTTATTACCTTTCAAATTAAAACCAAACCAAACCAAACCAAACCAAAACCAAACAAAAACATATTATGCTCTTTCTAAATATTCTTACCAAAGTGAAGGCAGCAGTGGCATTGCAGGCCAGAGCACTATGGCACCATCCCCTTCTCCTTCCAAAGTGCACATGTATGTGTGTGTGAGTGTATATATGCACACACAACACACACAAGCTGGGGAATGAAGAGGTGCTGTACCTACCAGCAAAAGCTTCCAGCCCAAGTCAGCTGCAGCTGACTTACATTCAAGGGAAGATAAATTTGTGAACTTCTTTGCCACCCAGGCTCTGTAACACCACAAGATCACACCCAGTACAGCTTTGCCAGTAAAATAAAGCTTGTCACTATGGACTCAGTGTGTGTTTCTAGTACATTACAGCTATATCAGCAAAGTGTTTTTAGTACAGATCTGCAAATGTGAGCAGTTCCCTAGTAAGTGAAAGGTCCACTCATATTGCCATAATTATAGCAGGTCACAGGTTTCCTCATAAACAAAAGCTGCTTGTATTTTCCTTCCCAATCTGCTACTTCTAATTTTTTATTCTTCTAATTAACTGCAGCATGTTTCCACGCAAGTGGCTCTAAGCATTTGTATTTATTACAGCAGAAACCAGAGTTCCAAGAGTGATGGTGACCAAAAAAGTCCAAATATACATCCCTTGAGGAAAGAATATTTGACACCCTAAAATGCAGAGGAAGTTGTTTCTTGTGTAACTGACATGAGGTCTTTACAAACAGACAAACAAGATAGATCCAAAGAAAATATTTAAACAGTGCCACACAGAAAATCTTTTATGTTTTCTTCTTTACACAAAGCAATCTTTTCTAGATTTTCTTCTGAAACTATTAAAAGCCTTAGAATCCAGAATCCATCTCTTGAGGCCCCTCAACTCAGTCATCACCAATTTTTGCAGAAAATGTGCAATGGAGAGTCATTTCTACCTCCATTTCATTCTCAGCAGGAAAACACACAGCAGAACAGGAGAGGCTTAATTCCACAGAAGCCACTCTTCAGTTAAGCTCTAAAGTGGTTGTTTCAAAATTGAGTATTTCTTACCTTGATGCCCAATTCAAGCAGCAACAGAAAGTGTTTTTCACACATTATAAGAGCAAAATATGCATGTTATAGGGAAAGAAAATTTCAGTTTTCTACGAACCATTAATGCATTACACTAGCATAGATTAAATGGTACAAATTAGGTATGAGGGAGATTTGGGGGATTTATTAAAAACATGGGGAATTTATTAAAAGCAGAGGTCATAGTACACAGGTCATTAATAGATTTCACAACACAAAGGACTTAAGAAGAGACTGCCTTCAGACCCAAGGCATTTTTCCTCCCCTCTCCATGTTTACATTGCATAAAAAGATAATAATATAGGAATTGCTGCATTAACTAGTCTAAAACCAGGGAAGTACTGAAAATGAAGATGCCAGGGCCACATAATGGGTGTAAGCACAACAGTGTACAGCACAAAGACAGCAAACAGGATGTTGAGGCAACCGGGAGGTGAAACGTTTGGGAGGGGGCAGGACAGGAAGCTGAAGTCTCACAACTGTTATTGTAGTAAAGTCCCTTCATACAGGAAGGCTGCTGGAATTTCACATTGTTCTTTGGCTAAGTCACAGGATGGTCACAGACATTTCAGCTTGTACTAATGGAAAGGAGAAATTTCTGCATTTGGGGGTCTGGTATAACCTCACATTCTGTTTCAGTGCAAGTTAGTAAACCTTCAGGGTCATTTCAAACCTTTGGAAATAACCAGGGGACTCTTCATTCACATTGACCTATTTCTACTCATTGCTGGAACTCGTAGCTTTTACCCAAAACTGTGTGCCAATTAAAATTCTGCAAAACAAGATTACTTGAACCTGCCCCAATTCTTCAGAATTTTATCTGTGTATTCAGCTCCATGCAAGACAGGCAGTCCCACTGATTTAAATGAGTTATTCAATCTAGAAACATCTGCAAAGCTTCACCCAATTAGTGATTTAAGTCCTATCAGAAAGCAACAGTGGTTTGCTTTCTTAGCTAGAGCTTGGCTATGCTAGCTGCATCTGCTAAAGATTGTTAAAATAATTAATTTTAGATTAGTAAAGGCATTCAAGGGAGTTGGTCTGAGAGATCCAACTGCTTCCATGTAAGAAATGTGGAGTCTCAGAGCAGCAATTGCATTCAGAAATTCCTCGTGGGACCTAACAAATGCTGTTCCTTACCCAATTCACAGCAGCAGTCTTCATGGGTGGTGGAGAAGGAATATTTCTCCTTGTAAAGACACAAAGGTTTATGCCTCCAACCAACTGGAAGGAAAAGCTAAACATCTCCATATGTTGTCTCATGAGCCAAGGATATTGCTGGACCTTCACTGGCTTGGGGCCTCAAGGCATGGCCTACACATCTGCACGGGTGTGAATGAAGTATCTGACAATGCAGAAATAAGGAGCAGAACTACAGACCTATGTATGGAACTTGACTCCCAATAATGCTTTGATCTTACCAATCATCACCTAAGATACATTCCGTGATGCCAGAATGTTAAAGAAGTCTCAAACTGAGGAAATGCAGAACAATCACCAGTGCCAGAAGTCAGCAAGGTATATCCAGTAACATCTTCACAGTGTTAAACCTGGTTATACTGGTATTGTAATATTCAAACATGCATATTTTCCACTGAGCTGCCATCTGTGTTAGGGGTGCTACTGTCACAGCCTGCACCAGCAGATCAGTGGATCTAAGCTACAGTGGCCTTTCACAAACTCACTTCTTAATCTGGAACCAATGAGGCATCTTCAACAATATTTACACAATCATTTCAATGTCATATAAGTGTCAACCCTACCCTTATTTTTCCTTTTCATAAGACCTGTAGCATCCTTCTTCTACTTTTTTATATTCTCTAATTTGTTGAGGATTTTGTAGGTTCAGATCTATTGAAAAGTTTATTTAACCTCCAAAACTGCATTTTGAGTCAATCCACAGTAGTGAATATAGGAATGTAGGAAAAAAAGCATAATGTTTGACACCTTCTCACACAATCAGGGACTTTAGTTTTGGTCCTTAATTACATGGATTGTGAAAAGAGGACCTGCATTTTTTAAATACTTGGGTTCTACCAGTCTTTTCCTCCACATGCAAGAGCTTAGCCTACCCAGTAGTAAACCAGAGACTTTTTGCAATTGCAAAATGAGGTTTCTCTTCATCATAGGTGTACAAACCTGAGCTCTAAGTCTGCTGGGATCTCTACATTTGACACTTCGGGTATGCTGCACTGTGCCCAAGTACATAGCTTCACACATCTTTACCATTTTGCCTGCAGGCAGCAACAAGAATTTATAAAAACATCTTCCTTATGTATTTCTGTTTTCAAAGTATATTTGTATATTTTGTCTCAGTAAGTGTAAATAAGTAGGTTGCTACACTTTTATTCTGTAGCTATTTTTTTTTTTCAGCCTGGGACTTAAGAAGCTCCACAAAGAAGGCTGTCTAATCAGAACTGGCTGCAGGGCAGGTATGTGAAAAATGCAGCTTCTGACTGGGCAGGCTCCTTTCTGTGTAAACACCAGAAGTGACAGGTGAGATGAAAGCATTGCAAAACAGCACCCTTCCTGATTTCACATGCTAATGTGCCCACTAGAGAACAGAACGTTAGCAGCTATGCAACTCAGAAATGCCATTTTAAAAATCAGCTTGAAGAACCTATCCTGTACCTACTACTTCATACCTTCCTTTCAATTTTAGAAAACATCATCCTGCCCCGTGCAGCAGATGGACTGCCATATGGTGAGGATTTCTTCAAGCACTCATCCAGAACCACTCTTGCTCTGAAGGGTTCAAAGCTTCAGTGCACAGTGATGAATTTGCAACCTCTTTTAGGAGCACAACAGCTGTGTTTTGTTCAAGAGCAATTTAGTCAAAGCATAACTAAGTAATGCAATGATCATTTGTGTCTTTTTGAACTATAGCATATCTTTTGCATGTATTTCTCATCTTTGGGCTTAGGAACAGTATTTAACTGAATGATGTTATGGCCAGGAGTACAGCATAATGTAGAGGACGAGAGTAACTTGATTTTTTAAAGGCAACCTAAGTATGTAAAAATAACCATACACTATAGTATGTGTACATACACTCTCTCTCTCTATGTATATATATATATACATTTTAAACAACAACAAAAATCCATTCAGTGTTCACAAACTCACCTGATAGTAGCTAAAGACACAAATAATTCAAACTGTTCTCTATCTTTTTGTCAAATTCCTCTAATAAACATATAATATTCAGCATATATCTAAACAGAACCAGTCTCCCTTAATTCCCTGTCTTCGCTAATTATTCCTGGTACCACAGCAAGCACTCAGATTGTTTTATTAATTTATTTTTTTAGAGCATTCCCAAACCCTATCCTTGACTTTTATAATAACAAATACTCTGATGAAGCAGACCAGGGCAGGAACTTGACAGAACTTAGACCAAGCAGGCCCAACCACTAAAGTTCTTCAGGAAGCAGTCATAAACAGAATCAGGAGACAAGTACTTAGAGCAAAACAAATGGGTCTTGGTGAAGCACTAACTTGCCAAAAAAATCAAACCACATCCAAATTCTTAGCAGTTCAACATCTTGGTGTTGAAGATGAAGCCTTAACTGATAATAACGAAGTTGTAAGATGTTTCTCCTAAGTTCAGGGGATGGACAGAAACATCACTGACAAGAAGACCTATGTTTTCCAGTGGTGTTGTGACTATGCTATTGAAGTTTTGTGAGAATGTCAACTTGAGAAACCCTGGCAAGCAGATCCCAGTCACCAGGACAACTCAAAGAGGGCTGGGAAGCTGAATACTTTTCTGCCTCACTTGCTTCTTACGCCTGACAGCCCTGCAAGGCAGACTGCAGTTCACTGACTCCCTCCCCAGACTTTCAAGTAGATCCACACAGGTGCCCTTAGGGCCCTGAATTCAAACTATTGGCACTTTACCACAAGAATCGCCCTATCAGGTTAATTACAGAGTTGTAATTTAATCTCTCATGCACCAAGAGTGGGAGAGAAATATTTTTGAGAGCACACAAACATTACTATGAAAGCACTGATCTCGGCAGGAGGCCTGTGACAGCAACACTCCTGTAAAAACCCAGCTTTTAGGGGAATACTCACAAAAACAATTCAGAAGGAGGAAAAATTGATTAAAAAGCTATCATTCCCCGAGAGGCGTCGAGCGGCTCTGTTCCAGCGGGGCCCGCACCGGAGGGCACAGCCAGGCCCGCGGGCCCTGCCGAGGGCAGCCTCCTGAGGAGGAGGAGGAAGAGGAGGAGGAGGAGGAGGAGGAAGGGCCTCCCGCCACCTGCACCTGCTCCAGCCCCGCACACGCGGAAAGGGGGCGGAGGGGGACGCGGCCCCGCTCCCCTCAGCCGCCCCTCGCCCGCCAACTGTCAGCGCGGCGCCGCCCCTGAGGCGAGGCCGCCGAGAGCCCCCCGCCCGCCCGCTGCCGGGCGCTCACCTGCCGTCCAGGAGGCTCTTCGCCCGGTCCGCCAAGGCGCCCGGCACCTCGGCCTTGCTAAGGGCGCCGCACCCCACGGAGCTCCACGGCAGCGGCTCCCCCGGGCCCAGCGGAGACGGGAAGTCCCTCAGGAAAGAGCTCAGGGGAGCCCCGGCCGCCTCCACTTCCAGCGCCATGGCGGCGCCGCCGCGCTGAGGCGCGCTCCCCGGCCCCTGCCGCCACCTCGGCTGGGCGGGAGCCGAGCGGGCCAGGAGCGACGGGGACGGGCGGGGAGGGGCTGGACCGGAGGGGAGGGCGAGGGGAAGAGGGCGCCGTGACGGCTCCTTTAAGGGGAGCGCAGGGGCGGGGACGGGAGGGGGCGGGGCCCGGGGGTGGGGCCCGAAACAACCTTGGGGAGAGGGGCGGGGCCGGGCGGGGACCGGGACCGGGACCGGGACCCGGGGCATGGGGGTTCTCGCCCCCGAAAGCTGCTGTCGCCCCGTCTTTCCCCCAATCTCTGCAATCACAAATGGAAAAGGGTTGAAATCGCAGTGTTTACCAAGTGCCATCTTGTCACTGCACACTCCCTGTGCTCACCGCCTACCCCCAACAGTTCTCCATCCTAAAATACTTACTCTCCATCACACTGCGCTACACGCACCGACAAGTCCCACACTGAGGCACTCGCAGCTGAGAAGAGTGCACAGGCTACAAGTTCACCCAAAGGTATTCCCGGGACTGTGGGACAGCAGAGATTTTTGCCAAAAAATGTTCGTCTGCATACGACCAAAATAAAACCCGTGTTTGGAGAAAGAGAAAAGTGTTCTCACACATCTCAAAAGCTGTGAAGAACTAAAGACAAGGCAACCATCCCAGCTAGGACAGAAATTCCAGCCAACAGCCCATGTCACACACAGCAGCAGCAGCTGAGCACACAGTTCTCAGAACAGCATCCCTGTGCACCAACCCATGCTGCAGAGATAAGAGGATTTGAACAACTGAATCAACACAAGCCCCCTGCAAGTTATTACAGTTTATACTAAATTCTACAGCTCTGAGTCACTACAGCAAAGTGGTCTTTAAAACAGGAAAAGAAGCTATTCACTCCAGGCTAAGGGAGATGGCAAAGACTTTGCTTTTACTAGAAATAACATTTAAAATTTAGGAAAAAAACCCAAGCAAACAAGAACTGCAGAAACAAACTTCTGCCCGTGGCAGAGCCTTTTGCGCAATACTTAAAACACAGTTCATGTTTAAGCTGCAACTGTATAAACATTTGATGAGAGGAAAGGGCTTGGGGCTGTGGTGTTTTGTGTTCTCTTGTTCAGTAAATGCACACACTGTGCCAATTAAAACAGCAGAGTTGTCCATTACCTTTCACAGGGACTTGTCTTTCTGTTGCCAGTGAATTGTGTCAAGTTGGTCTTTGCACAGTGGCCTCTGCACTATGTGAAACTGTGATGGCATCTTCCCATCCAACCACAACTAGTGCTGAACCTGTTCTGGGGGTACAGATGGCAGAAACAGTACTTGACCAGACATGATCAGCTGTATGCACATGGAAGGAAAGGAGAGAGTGTTACATATTTATACAGTCAGATTTTGTGATGTGGCACCCACTACCACAGTGGTTTGATACAGCTCCATACAAAACCAGAAGAATTGTCCTCTTTGACATAAAACTCACCAACCCTGAAATGACAGTTTAGAGTACAGACAACACAACTTGTATTTGATAGGTATGGTCAGCTGTGTGAACACAGAGAAAGAGAAGGGGTATTCAGTCTGCCCTCCAGCAGCAGGAGGAGGTCTGATTTAATTAGGGACCACTGATCAAAAGATAGTTAACTTGGCTACACAGAACATAATTTAGGAATTGCTGTTCAAGGCAAATATTCCCCTTCAAATTTATAACTTCCAGTGTATGACTCTTGGCATTATTTGCTTATGCAGCAGTGACAGAAGTGGAGCTCCCGCTATTGCAGATGTAATTTAAAAACCTGACAGCTACTAATAATTTATTATTTTGAAGATTCAAAGTCAGATGAAACAATTTGCATTCCACACCTAAAAACTTCAGCAGCTTAATACAGCAGCTGATCTTAATCAGCTCTCATATTCCTGGCACGTGTATTGCTGACAAAGGCCAAAATAGCAGAAGAGGGAAATTTCCTTTCCATCAGACATAGGTAACAGTCTAGGTAGATTTCTTGAGTCTCCCTACTGTATGTGAGCTCTACTTGGATCAATGACTTTCAATTAAAAGCTTAAAGGCTTACTCAGTGATCATCCAGAAGAATTTGTTTTGTGATTAAATCAAGGTGCACAACAACTTACTGTGTTTAACTTCTCTAAGAACAGGAAAGAAGTGAAGATGAAAAGTACTTAAAAGGAAACAAGTTTTTATAAGAAGTTTATTTTTCTGCTGTGTGGCCATTATACAAAGTAAGCAGCCAAAGCTGCCATTTTGTCCTTGGGTTTCTTTGGATTAAGTCTTCCCCCAGGCCTCCGGCCTTTACCTCTTCCTCGGCCTTGCCTTCTTCCTTGTCCCCCACGGTGCATGGGATGCCTCATGGCTGCATGTTTCAGCTCCACCAGATCTTGAAACACAGGATCACAGAATACACAGCCTGAGTGCTGGGTCTCATCACCAGGTAAAGGAGATTTGGCTTTGTTAAAATCTACATCCACAAGGGCTGCGTCACACAGGTCGCAGGTCTCTGGTGACACTCGGACTTTGTGGGCGTTCTCAAAGAAGTGCACAATCACATTGCATTTGTTGCACGCCATCTTCCACTTGGGACCTGATGTGGAGTCTAGCACCAGAACCCCATTCTCACATTCAACACACTGCCCAATTCCAAGCATGCTGAGAGAGTGCTGGCATGTGGGGTGGGTGCATTCGTTACAGCCCATTCCTGGTGGAAGGAAAGTAAAACCATACAACAGAAAACCTTTTATATATATATCACTATATATATATACCTTTTATATATATGCTTGTTTAAAGAATTCCTACCCTTTTTCATGTCCCTGAAGGGAGGATGGTTGTAACAGTATGGACAGAGTGGGTAGCTCTTGCCTCTGGATCCAGACGACCAGAGCACCAGCTCGAAGTCATCTAGAGGGCAACGCAACTCTTTGTAGAGTTTAATGGTACCATTCTGTGGAAGACTGTAGGTGTCATCACAGTGAGAGCAGTGCAGACGACTTGGTTTGGCCTGGAAATAGAATACCAACCCTCCTGAAAAAAAAGTACTGTCAACAGAGTTCAAAACTTGAAGAAAATCCAACTGGAAATGCTTTCTTGTTGGTTCCTCGTGGAAAAACTCCATCAGGCTTTTTGTTTTAGAAAGGCACATTTGACAACCACATTTGAAACCAAACTCAACAGTGGAAAAGGGTTTCTACTCCATAACCCTAGCAAGTGAAATTTAAATTTCAAACACAAGGTGAACTTACCTGAATATACTTCATGAAACGGTGGCATTTGCCACAGCGAGAAAGAGGTTTACCCGTGGCAGCTAAGGGTGAAAAAGACACTTCCATCAGCTCATCCATACCTGTGGAAGAGAGAGTCACATTATATTAGAATTCTAGTTTGTAAGAGGCAATCTTGCACAAAATCATCTACAGGATCTGTGAAGAAGTGGAAATGAAAATAGTTTATTCACAATGCTCTTGTTTAGGAAAACTTTCAGAATACACAGCATTCTGCAGTGAACATGTGCCAACGTATAAGGGTAAATACTTCAGCTGGTCTGAAGCTTTTGAAAACTCTTCACTACATAGTCACAAAATAAATTTGAGTTTTGGAGCCCTGATTCATTCCATTTTCTTTTGGAATTTCATTTAACTGGAGACTTCCAGTCTCGGAACACAATTTTCCCATATGCCTAAACCTCATATATAAGTATTTTCTGCTAGCAGCTTTGCAACAATTAATTAATTATAGAGAACTCCACATAGAAATTTTTACCTGCAATAGAATCCACGAAGTAGTGAAATTTCCTTTTGAAAATGTCAAGGGTGTGCTCCAGGACTTGATGATAATTTGCTTTTCCCAGAGCTATTAAATTGAGCTGCTTCTCTACAGCACTGCGGATCGTAGGAAGAACCAATTCTGCATCTAACAGAAAAACAAGAGACAACAGCAAGAAATCAAGAAATGGGAGCAGCAATTAAACATCAAGAAATGGGAGCAGGAAAGTGTCCATATAAGTGTCCATATATAAACTGCCATCAAAATCAACAAACAAGTTTTAATTATAGTCTTTGGAATTAGGAATACTTTCCTGGATGCATTATTTCAGACAAAAATGCTCCTTACAGACAAAAATGCTCCTTACACAGTGAGAGCAGCCCTTGACGTGCCAGAGAGAAAAGAAGGTAAGAGGAAGGAAAGGGAAGAGAACTGAACTGACCTATTTTGTAATAACCATGAACCAGAACAATGCCAAGGTTTGTGGGCTTTAGTCTCCGACCACTCTCCACTGTGACGTAGTTTCGCTGGCAAATGTTGTTAATATGGACTGGAATACTTGCATCAGTTCCTGCCACACAAAGGAAAACAATAAATCTATCCTGAAGAAAACAAAGTTGTCACTGAATTACACATTTCTGACTTCTCTGATTTCATTTCAAATTACAGAGCTCCTGAGATGGCTTACAATTCATGTGTCTTTCCACTGCTACCCAACCTCAGTGGATTAATTTCTCTCTCTAGTAAATTTCATGTTCCTTTGCAGTTCTCAGGAGTCTGAAACAAAATCATTTCATCTCTTCTAATAAGTTACTATTGAGAAGACACCTACCCTCACAATCATTTATTCTGAAAAATACAATGAAATAAAATACTATGTTTTGACTGGACACATTTATGAAAATGCATCGAAGGAAATGAGTCAGATTAAAACCAAAAAGTGTTGTTGTAAATTTTCTAATAGGTATGTAAGGATTACTGGAGCCAGCAAAGCTGAAGCAAGCTGTACAGAAAATCATTCCTAGGAACGGGGAGGTGCATTCTTCCACACATCACCAGCTTTTTCTGACAGAGAAGTGACAAGGAGGTGTTATGAAAGGATACTGGTTTGGCCAGAAACTAGGCATAAGGACCAGAGAGGGAAAGGAATGTAGGGGAAGAGACACTCTACCAGCTGCTGAGAGGGTCTGCAGGCATTGTGGGAAAAAGATCATTACTGTGCCTATTTAAATTAACATTGAAAGATCATTACTGACAGATAGTTCAGAAGAGTGATTCAGACTTTTGGTGGATGCATTTCAGGATAAAGTTAAGTTAAGCAAGTCCCTACCAATGCCATGCTTTTCCATCAGAGTGATAAGTTCTGCTTCTGTCAGGTAATCAGGAGGACTGGTTTGCTTTTCCAGCAATTTTATTTCCCCAACTGGAAAAAGATTTCCTTTCTCACAGTGGGGAAGGCTCTCTTCTAATGGGATGCTGTGCCATGGCATGATTTCTGTGAATCCTGGAAGAAAGAAACAAACAAAAATAATAACAGGTTATCTACAAAAGGCCAAGGCATACACTTCCAATTCCAATATGGGATGCATTATAGAGATCAAAGTGAGGAGGCTGTCTGCTGTACTATGCAGAAAGTATCTGAGGCCAGGAATACCAAGGAAATACAGTATCACAAGACATTATCTCCCACTACACTGCATCAGATTTTGTGTGTTGAGTCAGGTTGATATATAAGAAAAATATAAAAAGTAAATGCTTTCCTTGAATAAAAGCACAGTACCAGAATGGATGGGAAAAGTTTCTTAAAAAGGAAATGCACATAGTAAGTCATATAAATGTAATAAGGACGACTGGGCCAGCTTACCATAAAAATCTCAGTGGTGGTGCCCAAGAAGCCCAAGAAAAAAAATCTCACTTTGTGTAATTTAATTCTCAAATGGCATTTGAGAATAAAACGAGTAGCCTTCAGACTAGCAAATGTGGCATCAAATCTCTGAGATAGCTACATGAAAAATATTATTTCTACTGTAATTTTAGTATGAAAATGAAGACAAAGATATGGGTTTTGGTCTTGATAATCCAAAAAATAGCTTAAAAATTTTACTTGTCCCCAAAACTTCGCTTTTATATCAATTCAATGTATTAATAGGGGGAAAAAGCCAAACCTGTAGCTAACTAGTTACTGCTTGGTTAGTCTTACCTGGTGAAGTTACCACTTTTCCAACACAGGTAAAACGTTCAGGGCCAATACTGAAGGAAATGGTGGTTTGTAGGTACTTGCAATCAGCACTGACAGTGGCAATGAAATGCCTGGTTATATATTCATAGAGCCGCCATCCATCTCCACCTGAGGACAAACAACATCTTACCCACAAAACTCCAGTCCTGAGCAACAAAATCTGCACTAAAAGGGACCAGATTTCCACAGACACCACAGGAAAAACTGGTACCACATTCCCCCTAGTTTCCACTTTAAAATTTCCTGAGTACAGAATCATCCTGTCATACAGACATGAGCTGTGTGCAGAGGCTCTTGTAAAAGGGCTGATAATTTAGCCAGCCTAGCTCTGAATTCTGCAGTGTGTTTGAATGAGGAAAAGCAGAAGAGACTTCATTCCTTTACAAAAAACACAAAACACAAAACCACACAACATAGGAACAAAATGAAATACTCTACTGCTTAGTGCCACTGAAAACTGTATCTTAAACTAAATCCTGAAACAGGATTCTAGTAGCAACTGCCACACTGGGAGGCTTCAAGTCCCACAAAAGATCACCCTCAAATACCACTTGTTAACATAGGTTAAATTTCAAAGTAAAGTTTCCTTATCCACAAAATATTGAGGAAATTGAAAAGATTCTGCTGTGAATAGAAACCATGCTTCTATATCTTAATCCTGTGCTTTGCATATTTGATCTTGCCGTGCATATGTAACAAAAATTCTTAAGTGTCCACTCAGTATCCTATACACTTACTCAAAATTTTAAAGCATTTGTTTTCCTATCAGAGATCATTTCACTGATCTATAAAAATCAGAAGTTATCAATTTTCTTCAACAATCCTAGCTATTCCTAATAAACAATACAACACATTCATTACTCTTTCTTGTAACCATCAAAGCCCCTTGTGAAGCATCACAGCATACAGAAAATCACTATAAATTAAATTGCAGTTAAAGTTTGACTTTCAAGCACAAACATACAATAAATTTTAAATACTTGGAAGCTGCTAATCCAGGGGAAATTTCTCACAGAGAAAGTAGGTGTTAAATTATCTGTTGCTTTTTCTGAGCAGTCCCTAGGATCAATTTCTGAATAGCAGCCCAGCTCTGAGCTTCACTGTCACAAGTTTAACTTAGGGTAAAATCTGCTCTCTCTTCTCTTACTGCCACTCAATTATATTTTTGAAACTCAAGGATTATCAAACTGGCTCCTGTGCCTCAGAGAACTGATTTCCAAACACAGCCTTCCAAGACCACTGAGTTTGCCTGTACCTAATTCTGCTTCTGTTGCAGCTCTCATTGGAGTGATGGGAGGATGGTCTCCTGCATCATGGCCCTTCCTTGGTCTATTAATGCCTTCTGAGAGCAATGCTTTTACCTGGGTGGAGGAGAGAGAAAACAGGCTGGCTGGGTAACAGCTCTCTCTTAGCAGGTTAAGAAACTTTTCAGCTCAAATGCATAACAATACAAAATCCATAAATAAAGGCAATTACAAGTATTTATTGTTTCTAAACACCTATAAGCTCATGATACACCAAGTAAGATGGGTTCTAGAACACAGACTAGAGAATCATTTGTTAAACAGCACATTTGCTTCATGTACTCACAGTTTCTGCCCAGTAAGGATTGTTGGCCTGTTGTCTCAAACATCCTTTCAAGTCAAAATTTTCTGGATAATGGGTGGTTTCTGTTCGAGGGTAGCTAATGTAGCCCTGAGTATACAGACGCTCAGCTATTTGCATGGCATGTTGTGGGCCCATTCCTGAGATGGGACAGGAGAAAATAAAAATCATGTACACATCACTGTGACTGGGATTTGTTTGTCACATCTGAAAGTTTCCCTTACCAAAGCATTTAAATAAATTGTGGGTTGTCCTTTCCATAAGACTTTTGTCACCTTGGTCTTACCCAACATTTCCTTTTTCACAAGCTTTCTAAACTTGACCTTTCCCCAGAACTATGTATTACAGGGAGAAGGAGGGTATCAAACTGTATTTGATATATACTTGATTATTTTATCTGAGAAGCAAAAATATTCTGCTTTAAAACAGTGTGAAAATCTGAACTTTTACACATACCTAAAGCAGCACTGGCCACTCGTAGCATTTCTACCGTGTTCAGGGCCAGTGGTCTCTGCTTCACCTTCTCTTTTTTACTCACAGATTCTACCTAGAAAATAGCATTTCCCCAGTAAAAGTTTTGAAGTTTGGTAATTCACAAAAGTATAATCTCCACCATGCCTACAAACACGTGGCATCCCTAACATTGGCTATTCTTGTCATAACTGTTTTTGTTGTTCTAAAATAGTACCCACCAATATATTTTTACTTTAAGAAATCTGACTGAAGATAATTCACCAAATTCTAAAGTTATAGCCCTAATATAATAGAGTTGGAAAGGCAGAAAGGTAGCTTATTGATATTTTTATTTCCTTTTTACCTCAGCAGCACGTAGTTTCAGTGCCACAAGAATTTAGTGCTTATTCCATGTAATGATCTTAACTATAGGGATTCAGATTTTTAAAAGCTTCACAGTCTTTGAACCTTGATGGCTGTGAACATTTAAATGCAAACACACTGTCAAACTACCATTGAACAGAGCAGAATTGTTAATTGGCTATAAAGATTGTACTGTACACATGATTAAAAGTTTTACTGCAGGAATATTGCCATATATGTAATTAATTTCTGATTTATACAATGTATCCTGAGAAATAAGAGGACATCTGAGCAGTATTTCTTAGCAGGTTTATTAATGAATATTTCCTATTGTCAGTGATCATGTCCAAAGACAAAACTGAGATACCAGCATACTATGAACTACAATAAAAAAAAACCTCTTGCCTTTTATTCTCATCTACAGAAAGTTGAATGGAGTGAAAAACAAGACACAGATAGTCTACATCCTTCCTTAATATATATGCAACAAATGGAATATTAAATGGTGCTTCCTTTATATGAAATATGGTTCTGCTGACAGTGAGTACCCTACCTTTGCTTCTTTTGCCATCTTTGTTATATTCAGGAACATTTGGGCAATCTCACGATCAAACACTCTCACTCTATCCCAATCCAAAGTGAGAGAACTTTCTTTTTCAGGGTTCACCTGATGGACAAAAAGAAAAAAAAAAAAGAAAAAAAAATTTTAAGTGCCACCAACTCTATTACTAGAACAGCAATACCACAATAACCCAGCAAGCAAATCCTGATAATACCTTTAACACAACACAACTGCTTCAAACATGCAGCTGTACTTTTTTCACAGAGGCTTTTGAGAAAAATAGAGTACTTTTGAGTTCTGGGACCAAGACAATGACTAGAATTTTTCCTTTTTTTAGTTATAGTGCTGGGAACAATGAAGTCTGAAAAGAGCAGGAGTTCGAAGTTCACCATCTTGATTTAGCAAAATCAGTAATTTTTCTGAAACTAACTAGGTCATGACTTAAGTCCCATGAAGAAAAATAAATCTGAAACAACCAATATGAGAGCACAAAACTCTGAAAACAGGAACCACACACTGCTAGCACAGACACATCAGAAAACAGATGACAACAGACACCAGCTTTCTTTTTTTTGTTTGTTTTTTAAACCTAAAAATGGCAACTTTTTACCATCCACCCCTTATTTGTTAAAAAAATCCTTGTGATCACAAGCAGTAAATCCATGTTGATTTGCTCTCAGAGCTTGGACAGCAGCAAGGCTATAAAACTGCCACAAGCTGCCAAAGTATTCAGAGGACCCAACTGCCAATTAACACAATGAGCATTTTATTTGCTTTAAAATTCCAATACTCAGCAATGCCAATGTTTGTTGGCAGCCTAATTAATTCCTGCATTCAAATTAACAACAGTGTCAGTCCAAGGACCCCAGGGAACAAAAGCAAACCATTTTAAGTAGTCTTTCTGGCTGAGTCTAAGCTTAGATGGTTAGCACTGAAGAATTATTTTAGGCATCAGACAATAACCACTTTAATACAAACCCAACATCCTGGAATGTGTTCTTGAGAGTGTGCTGACACACATGTGAACTGAATGAGAACACATGAGTAAACTGTAAGCACTGTGAATTGTTGTCAGCAGCTACAGATTTATGAATGAACAAAATGAAAATGTAAGTGCATTTCTTTGGTAAAAATATACATTCCTCATACACAAACAAGTATTGCAAAACTCACTTTAGCTTGCAGCACCCAGTAAGTCTCAGGCTTAAATGACTGGATTTTGTCATGCCTTTCAACACAGAATCCAAGAGTTGGGGTCTGACATGGCCCAAAGGAGATTAGGGAGCTGTCTAAATTTCCGTATTTTCCCTGAAAATATTTAGTCTGAAACCTAAGAGGGGAGAAAAAAGAGAAAAAAGGCAAAAATAATTACATTAATATCCTCATTCCCATGAAGAGCAAGTTTTCATTAACTTATACAGAGAAATATGAACAATCTATTAAATAATTCGGGTATTAGGAAAAGAGCATTCTGAGAAATGTCTCTTAAAGTGCCTTGTCACAATTACTTTGCCTCACAGAATCCAGTTTATTCCCAAAGTGTGAGAGCTCCATAAAATAAAACCACACCATAGCTGCTGATACGACTTCACCCCGTTCAGTTTAAGCCCTCGCACAATTTTTTTATTTCTTTTTATTTGTCTGCGCATAAAATTGTTCAGTTTGGTGCCAAACAGAATTAACCCCTGGAGTCCTGACATGTACTTTGTGGACAGAGCAGTATTCCTGAACCTTTCATAAAACTGTCTGTAACCTGTGCTGTCACCTCGTAAAGGCACAGCCAATTCTGAGATCCAGCTCCTGGCGGGCATCCACGGAAAGAGCTTCGTTGCGATTGGGCTCTCCCAGGTGATTCATGGCATTGCAGATGTCTGTGTCAGTAATAGAGCTGAATTTTGCTCTATAAATCACCCTTTCTGTGCTCCGAGGCTTGTTCATAACAGGAAGAACAGCATCAAGAACCTGTTGAGGATCAGAGGAATATTTTAAGGGTAATGGAAAACGAAGCGTTTAAGTCAATTTTTCCCTCTAAAGAAAAAAATCAACCAACCAACCAACAAAAACACTACACAAAAGTTTTGCTGGTATGTAGCTACTTTCTTCATTCAGGAAGATGTCATGGCAACACACCAACTGATAAGGAAGAGCAGTATTTGTCTATCCACTGAAAAGCACATTAACATTTAGCAAAACTGAAGGATTCATTTGTTAAAAAGCAACTGCTGGAAGTAAAGCAGAACCCTCACCTAAGAGCAAAGAAATTACCAAATGTAGCTGCAGCATCTCTCAGTGAATGTTATCAGTTTCCATCTGGGTTCATTCTACCCACTCCCCAGGTCCAGGTACAATTCAATGGTGTTTAAAGAACTTAAAACAATTACTTGATAGAATGTGCTTCTTTAAACAAACAAAAATACTTTTCATGTAGACTTCTGGGAGTAAGATATTAAAAAAAAATTAATCTTTGCACACCAAAGATTGAGTGCCACATCTTTTATGTGCAGAGTCCACACTCCAGCATAGCCCTACACTTAAAAGTGGTCTCTATGCTCAAGAGTCTGACTGTTTAAAGAACAAAAGATAACACAGAGATCAAATTTTATAAAGACAGCAAAATAACTACTCCAGCTGTGAAATACAACCAGTTTTCAAAGCACTGGAATGTTCAAACATTTAAGAAATTGTATTGTTCATCTCACATAAGCAACAGCAATGGAACTGATTTATACTCTCTACTGGTATGTTAAGAGTTCAAAAGCACATCCATGAGTTTTTCCATCAAGGCTCTCCATGCCTTTAAAACTAGTTTGAATTTTACAGCACACTGATGGTGTTGTATGTCACAGACAAATATGATGGTATTTTAAGACTTAAAAATGGAAATCTTACTTCAAAACAGATGTTTTCTCCTTCCTTATCACAATCCAACCACAAGACAATGCAATCACAGCCTCTTCCCTCCACCTGTGAGAAAAATCAGCAGTTCTTCAGCAACTCCAAAAGACAAACCTCCTCACTATTTCTATTTTGAGGAACCAGAGATTATTTATGTGGTGCAAAAACAACTGGAAGATTATAGCAGAAGTGTCAAGAAGTTTGCAGGTACTTTAACAGCAGCTGAAAAAAGGAGCAAGCTGTGCTTCATGGGGCCAGAAGTCTGCCTACAAGATGCTGTTCTGCAGGAGCTGAAAAACAAATCTGCACAGCTCTACAGCAGTTAAAGTCTCCTGAAACTGCCACCATCTGTGTGTGCAGCCTTGGGAAGAGTTCCTTGCCCTTTCTATGCCTTAATTTCCACATCATGTGAAAAAAAAAAGCAAGCAAGCAAACAAACAAACAAACCCAAAAGAAGAACTACTTTCCTGGTCCATACAGATACCAGGAAGTCTAAATTTAATCTGGCAGAAATCAGTTTTGCACCACATTTACTTGCTTTTCAGGAAGTATTATTTTGTAAAAGCAGCCAAGCTACTGCTGTCCTCTCAGAGGGGTACAAGTGAAGAACAAACAAGAACCAAGATCAACTTATTGTAAAGAAGGCACTTAGAAGCCACACTTTGCACTTGCTGTTAGAAGGAAAACATGCACCCAATGCTCCCATTTTGAGAAGCAAGATATCAGTAGTAAAAAAACCCAATGTGACAAAAATGTCAATGACAATGACAAAACCCAATGACAAAAGTGAATTCAACAAGGCAGAGATTTCAGACTGTGTAAGAACCAGTAAAATCAATAAACTGCATCTAACCCTGAACAAAAAGCAGGGAAGAAAATCCTATTTAGGAACATATCCATTTCTCTTCATCCCCAGAACTCCAGTATTTTTTACTGCCAAATACTGCCCACTTTTGGGAAGCAGGTGAATATCACTAAATTAAATATTCAACAACCTGAAGCAGGAGTCACAGGGCATTCAGGTGTCCTGTCTGCCCTGCTTGAGGGGAGATGCAGAATATTCCTTCTGAAGGACAATGCTCTGGCATTACCCTCCACCAGAAAACCACCTGTGGTGAAGATAAACTCAATTTCTTATGCTAGGGCAAAGACAACTGGACCATTCTAAGAGCTAGGAGAGGGTTAAACTTGTGACTTAAATAAAGCTGACTAACCTGCAAGAATTTTTTATATTATTTTGAAAGAAAGGCTAATTCATAGCAAAATGCTACACTACTCTTTCAGGTTTATTAATATTCTTAATAGATTTCCAGAGCCACAGAATAATTTCACTTATTTTTCTTGACAGGATAAAAAAATCTCATTTCTTCCTTTGACAGAGGAAGAATAGCAACAATGAAGCCTTGAAGATGAAATAAAGAAAAAAAGAAAAATAGTGCTAAAGAAAACAAAAAAACCTCTCAAATCTATGACAAAATACCTGCAAAAACTTCACCATGGTCAGTTTGGGATTAGCTTCTTTCTTTTCTGTGGGAGCTTTGCTAAAAAGTTCTGCTGGATCCACTTTGTCCCAGCTGTTATATTTTCCTGTAAAGCAGAAGTATATTAAGTAAAGCTCCAAATACACATTACCAAAAAATACCTAATTAACCAACAGCAAGCAACATTACTTTGGAAAAGACTTGGCTTTCAAGATTTGCTTTGGAAACCTTTCTACCAGAACACACCTTGCTACATATCAAGGGACTCCTTGGCATTATGTGAGTTGCTGCTGTCATTTTGAAAGGGATGAAGGAAAAAAATACTACACACCTTTCAGAAAATTTCACATAAGCTGTGAAAACAATTTCTGTTTGTACAATTAGTTGGTAAAGTGAGGAGGAAGCTCTTCTTCCTTGTCTTCTCAGTGCACAGTCTGATTTACTGTTCATTATTTATGGCCAGTTATGCCTCAGCCCCATTAGGCCACTGCAACCCATTTTTTTGTTTCCATTTTTCTGAAGTAAAGTGAGCAATATTGCTTGGCAGCCACATTAAGCTGTAACTCTTCAGAGCACTGTATAAATTAAGTTCCCAGAAAACTTGTGAGGTCATTATCATGAGAGGAAAAGCAGTAGTCACAGAGGTAGCCCCACACTTCAAAGCAAATCAGGGACAGAATTCCTTGCATGTGACTTTTACACACATCTCTGGTTTGCAGTAACATGCTACAGCTCTTAAAGAGAACATCCCTTTGGGCTCTGCATTCCTTTCATCCAAAGGGCCAAAACACCATTACAGGATAGCAAATTGAGCTATCTCTCCCCTCATTTTCAAGGGACATAATTCAGGCACAGAAAACATGAACTGGTGTATGCCCAAGGTCGTGCAAGAGATCAGCCAAAAGAATCAGAAATCAAGAACTGCTGACCACCAGTGACCTTTTGTCCTGGTTTGGGCCAGGATAAAGGTGATTTTCTGTCTTGTACTTTTGCTTTCAGCTAAGTCTCCTGTAAGTAGTTGCACTTGCTGAAATTAACAGCAAGTTTCTCAGACAGTGTGTGTTTCTAGGACTGATAACACTTGATGTTTATAGTTACTGCTAGAGACTGGTGTGCAGAGCCAAGGACACTGCTCAGCTCTGAGGAAAACATAAAGAGGTCCCACCTGCAGCCTCCTTTGGGGAGCAACGGACAAGAGAGATGCCAGAACTGACCAAACAGAGGATTCCATCCCATATACGTCATCCTCAGTATAAATTTGAGGGATCATGAGGGCCAAGCCATTGATTTCCTGCTTCCAGCTTCCAGCTGCCTGCCCTTCCTGCCTTTCCTGCTTCCCTTCCTTCACCCCGGCATCCTGGAAGGATCCCATCCGTTCATCTGCCTGTGGTTCTGATCCATCCCAGCCCATATCTGTGTGTTCCTGCCTCCAGCTCCCAACTGCTGCTGACTCCAGGAGTCCAGCCTGGACTTTCCCAGAGCTGCCCTGCAGCCTCGGTGGTGACGTGAGAGTTATTGGGGGAAAGGGGGGAGGAATGTGGTATCCATTTTCTTGTATATTTGTACATATTTAGTAATTTTTCCTATTTATCATTACTGTTTCATTAAAGTTGTGTAGTTTAGTTTCCAACCCATAAGTCTCTCTCCCTTATTCTCTCTCCTTTCTTATCAGGGAGGAGAGAGAGATTAACAGAGAGCACCTGTTACTCGGTTTAATTGCTGGGCCAGTGTTAAACCCTGACACCTTTTCATCCTTTTTTTTAGTGTCTGGTTCTCATTCTTCAGAATTATTTCCACAATAATTATTTTCCAATTGGATGCACTTCATGATTTTACAATCCAGACCCCGTTTTAAAATTTTGTGAAAAGGTACCTATGAAATCCAAGGTCATGACATGACCACACACAGATGTCATCTTGAAATGGGCACTCTGCCCTCCAAAGGATCCTGAGTACTCGTGCACAGAGCATGCACCATTCAGCCCCTTGCGGGAGGACATGTTCCCTGTGAAAATAAATATCATATAATATCAAATAAATAGACCATAAATATCAACAGGACAAAAAAAAGTACTGAAATAAGTTCTTTGGTGTGAAGTGACATCTCCTTATTAATAGATCTTACAGCTATGGTCTTCTTGATCACAAAATGCTATAGCTGATCACGTTTTTATTTCAGTTAATTATCACTTTGGACCTTTTTTTAAAGGTTATTTCATTTTCAAATGAGACTATCAAGTCCATTCTTTCTGCCCCCCCAGTATAGCCTTGTGAAAACACAGCTAGCTTTCCAGGCCAGTACAGTTACAATCAATTCATCCTATTTCCCACATGATTTATGAAATATTTACTACAGCTTCAAAAATCTCAGAACAGCAACCTGGTATCTGATTGGCACTTCCCAGAAACCATACACACCAATACACACTCCAATTACATAAAATATCAAAACCAATTCCTTACTCTTGAACGAGACAGGCATCACTACATAAAAATAAACAGAATGTGAAGGGCCACCCAGCTCTTTTATGAACTGCAACCTGTCCTAAGCCACCATTCCCTGGTGGCAGCTGCTGCAGAACCAACTGACAAGATGTTTCTCAGCCCCACTTTATCTGCAGCAGATTCTGGTAACCTTCACATCACACAGTTTGCTTCTCTGCAGTTGGCACAGCTGGGTTGTGCACTGCAGAGCACTACAAGCAGAAGGCCTGAACCCACGTGCTGTCTTTCCTACCCCTGGAGAGGATCTTGGCGATGGACTGAGCCAGAGAAGGCTTCTCCGCCACCATTAAAACAGTCTTCATTTTCAGCTGGGAGGCACACGGTGCCACAGGGCTTAACGAGACGATTTGGGTTTACCGGAGCCCACGGCACGCAGCTCAAGAGAGAACGCCGGTCCCGACCTGAAGAGAAAGAGCACAGAACAGGCTTACCACAAAAAACTACTTTCAGGAAAATGTAATTACGAAAACCGGACAGACAGCGACAGATTCCCCAGCTGCTCGCCGCCGGGGAGGAGCCTTCTCCCCTCAGGGCTTCGCAAGGCCCGGGCCGCGCCCACGGGCCGATTCGCTATGAGGTTTAAACGACAGCCGGGGCCTGAGGCAGAAAGAGGCCGAGAGAAGCCGCCCTGCGCGCCGAAGGAAGCGAGAGGCGCTCCCCAGACCGGTCCGGTTCGGTCCGGTCCCGTCCCGCTCCCCCGCGCCGCCCGGTACCTCAGCAGGCGGCCATGGCCCCTTGCACTGCCGGGTCACAGGGCCGGGAGGGCGCTGCACCGCCCCCCTCTTCCCCTCCCTCTCCTCCAGCGCCCCCTGGCGGCGCGGGGGAGCGGCGGGGACAGGTCCGCGCTGCTCCCGGGAAAAGCGGAGCGGGAATTGATACCGGTACCGAACCGAGCACAAAGGCGGCAGAAAACTGCACCGCTTCCTCACCAGAGCCCCCACACGGAGTTCTGTGCACCCTGCCCCGCGTCAGGCTGCTCCGTGGGGATCCATGTGCGCAAAAACTGCATCTGCTGCAGCCCCCGAACTCAAACTGAGCAGTGAACCTGCACTGCCTGGAGTTCGGTTCCCTCTCACCACAGGCTCAGAACACCATAAATAATCTCTGCCACTAACAGCATCTCCTCCAGTGCAAAGAAACTTGTCCCAGGGGTGGTCGGAGCAGCTGACTCCCTTGTACCCAGAGAAGGGCAATGGAATTCATGCTGCTGTTTTGAACTTTCATATTTGTATCATAAATTCTCGAAAAGTGCTTTTTTTTTTTTTTTTTTTTGCATGTTAAATTTCAGTTGAATGTTGATCTCCCAACTTGGCAGGAGAAAGAAGGGAAAGGAGAGTGGGAAGGGAAGGCCCAGGCAGAGCTGCACCCTTCCCTCCTCCCACATTTCCCCTGGGGAGAGGTGAGGCTGCCCCAGCTGGGTCCTGTCCCCTTCCCACCCCTCCAGCCCTTTCCCCAGGGCAGTGGAGGGGCAGAGACCCCCTCCTCTGGCTCTGGTGTTCCCTGTGGACCTTGGTCCCTACTGAGAAAGTTTTGTTAGCAGATCAGGGCAGTTTCCAGCCTCTCCTGCAGACTTCCACCCTTCCAGACATCCTAAAATGCTTCTGTCAAGGAAAGAGCTGAAGAGGAAGCCCCAGGTCAATGAGCTTTACAAGGCCTTTGGGGAGGCACTCAGCTCTCTATTTTTACCCCTGTGCTGTGCATTGATCATTGCTAAGGTTATGGCACTTTTTTGCCAAAAGCTGCTCTGTACCATACAAAACCAAAGAGAAAAAAAAGCAGCAAGGATCAGGATGTGTATCAACCTTCAGCTGTCTGGAATGAAAAGGAATTAATTCACCTTCAATTAGATTAGTAGACAATTAATAGATATTAGAGTTACCAGGGAAAGAAAACTCAAACCAAACCCAGGGCTTTTCATTCTTTGGCAATACTGAAGTTAGAACTTGTTAAAACAAATGTGTTCTGCTGTTTCAGTGCCTGGTTCCCTTTGACATCTGGGGAACATCTGGAACAATCAGGATGCAAGTTAAAACCAAGTCTTCAGAGATGTCAGATACATATTTTTCAATTTCCTCTGGTAAAAGCCTTCTACAAAATCCAGGGTTTTTTGGTTTTTTTTTTTTTTTTTTTGATTGTGAGATGTAACATGCAAACTCAGACTTGTACCTACCTCTGGAAACACAGCCAGGTCTCCACTATGTAGCTGAGGGACTCTGGGCACTGCGAGTCCCCGTGTACCCCTGAGCTGTCACAGACACGCGTGCAGCTGCTCCATTGGGCCACACAAAGATTTTCCCAGCCTGGAGGAACCCGGGCAGCCCACGTACCCCAACCCTCCTTGCTCTAACCCACGAAGCACGTCGGGACATCAGGTCACAGCAAGAGCCTGGAAGCTCCGGCGACCAGGAGAGGGCAGCTGTGGAAAGCCCTTCGCAGGCTGCCAAAGCTTCCGAACCCGAAGGGACCGGGACACCCAGCCCGGGCGGGCTCAGGGCAGAGCGGGGCGGGCACCACGGGGGTCCCGGGGCAGGAGAGGTGGGAGGGAGGGGACAGGAGCCCTCGGCAGGAGCAGAAGTTTTGTCCCGTTGTTTCCATCCCTTTCTCTAGCGGGGCACCGGGCTGCGGCTCAGGAGGTTGCAAATTCACTTCAAATCGCATCGTGTTTTCCCCAGAAATCGGCTCCCGTCCGGCGTGACAGCCCTGCAGAGCCCCGCTTTTACCTCCACCTCCACCCGTGGGGGTTTTCTCCTCTGTGTGTTACTGCTACTTCAGGTCTTGTTGCTCCTTCTTCAGAAGCACTTCCCACCATCCTGAGCAGACTCCCAAAAACCATCATGCCCGACCCAGCCACTCCTGAGGGGAGCACCTGGCTCTGGGAGGCCCTTTCATCCCCCCAGCAGAAACCCTGGGGAGAAGCAGCCACGTTTGCCAGGACAGCAGTTACCCACAGGGCTGTACCAGGGCTACTGACACTCAGTCCTTCACTTTTTCCAACTCTGGATGGTTTTCTTCTGAAGAACTGAAGCCCACAAAAGCTCTCTAGCTGTGTGAGTGGGGCCAAACAATTGAAAAATAAAGCAAGTTCTCATATGGTTGTCTCAGAGAAAACCAAGTTTTTTTCAGAGGAAGTTTTTCAGAGAAAACCAAGTTTTGTTTCTAGGTTTCATTAAGTAGATTTTGTTCTACACTACCTTGGTACACCTATCAAATCAAGAGAGCTACAGCTCAGGGAAAGCACACTGAGAACACACTGACCTCACTGCTCCTGCTGCCTATAGAGTCCCAAGGTTTTCAGCACCATTTATCCCCCAGATTATTCCAGTGGATAGTTATTTAAGTGGAGAAAGCTCTAAACCTAAGATATCCATGTTTTATTTCTCCAGCAGAAAAGCTTGCACAGTGGTGAGAGCCTTGGACCTCCTCATTCTCCCACTGACTCTCTGCAGCACTTTGGTAACAAACACCTTGGGGCATCCTCTCACCTCCAGGACCCAAGTAGCAACTTCCCCCTTCAGAGATGTTCAAGATCTGTGTGTATAAAGCCCATTTTAAGAACAAGATTAAAAAAGCTACAAAAAATATAAACTCTCGTAGGGAGCATGATCATTCCTGTTTTGCTTCTCTGGGTTCATTCTTGACCTTAGGGTAAATTTTTCCTGTTTGTTTCCAAACACACTTGAAAAGATTGCCATGAAATTAATAAGTATTGACAGGAGGGTCAGGCAGGCAGAAACCCAGCTGGAAGGATGCCACAGACATTAGAAATTATGAAAATGCAGGTCAAATTATTAAAATAGTTTTTCTTTTTTTTTTCCTTTTTTTTTTTTTCCCCTTTTAGAAACTAAATGAGAACTATGAGGCCACAAAAATGTGCCTCAAACCTTGACTACAAATCTGGGCTCCAGATATTTCAATGCTGGGAAGGAAGAGAGAGAGAGCAACCACATATTGAGCAACAACAACATTTGAAGTGTTTTGTCCTGGAGTGAAAGTTATAAGAAACTAAAAAAAATAATAATCTTTGAATAATACAAGGGAGAGAAGAGGATGAATGCTGATGAAAGAGGATGCTGTTGCTGGGACACACACACAACATCTAATTGGATCTTGATTCTGTTTTCCTCTTAAGTAGTAGCCTTTTGTTCAAAGGAAAATGCAAAAGTTCACAGATAATCAAAGCTCTGTGTTAGAACACATCCAGGCTTCTGTCCCACACCTATCAAACCTCCAGCTTCCAATTGGTACAGTATTGCTCAGAAACAAAGACTCATCTATGAAAATGAGGGTGTAAAATATCAGAATAAGGACTCTAGAATTCAAGTGCCCATTTATTGCATGCAGCATTTCTTCTTACTTTAAGGCCACCTTAAATTGAAGAAGATATGTGGAAGGGATCTGGGTGAATGGGAGTGGATTCACAGGTTTGGTCTTGAACCAGCCACTGTATCATCCAGCCCATTTTTGGCACTGACAATAATTTATCACCCAGGTAGCATAACACAGCCCCTTCCCAAATGCACTCTGCAATAACAAAAAAAAAAAAAAAAAAAAGGCAGAAGGAAACCCAAAGGCAATTTAATGGCAACCTTTTGAAACCTACTCCTTCCCGTGGATGGAGTTGTGCTGCAGACCTGTGAGCATGGCAGGAGAGACACAGACCTCAGCTGCTTTCATGGGGTTATTTACAAATTAATAGGAGTTTAGCTGTGGCCACACAAGGTTCCAGCCTCCAAGCAAGTAGCTAAGACCTGAGCAGTGCAACCCACGTGGGAGCCTGAGTAGATCTTCATCAGCTGCAGTCTCCCCACTTTGGAGTAGTCATGCCCTGAGCTTGGCTGCCATCAGCAGACTCAGCACACCTCACCAGCTCTGGAGAACTCATCCTCCCAGTGCTCCCACAGGAGGAAACACTGACTTCACATCACACATAAAGAAAGCCTCTGGCACGGGGACGCTGACGTGCAAGTTTCTCAAGAGCTGAGCCTAAAACAACTCATTACCAGAAACCTCTCAGAACACAGTTCACAACTGGAGTGTTTTTCAAGTTATACCTGCATCAGAGGCTCATAGAACCTCTTCCTTCTCCCAGCTGTCTCTGCCACCTAACCTCAAAACTTTGTGAGTTGTGGGGTTGCTATCTCACTGTTTGTGGCCCTGGCCTTTGAGCTTTGAGTCAATTCTGTGTTATACATTTTGAACTAACACCCACGCTTGTGCTGAAGTCCAAGTGTGCCTTGTGTTGCTGCTGTTTGGAAGCTGCTTTGGGTCTGGATTGATTCCATAGCTCCCTTTCCACAAGCTCCAGGCACACAGAGAGTCCAGTGAAAAGAATCCCTCTTCTCAACTGACTTTACTTATTATAAAATTTTTACCTCTTCCTCCAGCAGACCAGCACTTCTCTTGCTCACTTAGAAGTAAAACCAAAACCAATCAAGTAAAAATGTGGAAGGGAGGAGGGAGACAGACACTGAGAGTTAGCTACTGACTCTCCTGCTTTGCAGTTCTATGTAAGAACTTTGCAGTTCTATGACCACAATTCATTGTGGTCTGCATTGGTAAAATCTGTCTTCAAAAACCTGGCAGCTAGGGCCTAGAGTGCTCTCCATCCTCTTCCTGAATTGTTAACAGTGATATACAATAAGAAAGTGTCACAAAATTTTGGTTCTTTTTGTAAAGCTCATGGCAGTGCCTGCTCTAACCCCCACCTGGCCTGGGCTCTCTACGTGCTTTTGCCTGGTAGCTGCATTTTTCCTCTATCTTTTCTCCCCACTTCTGAACAACTTCAGCACATTAAAGCATCCAAATGGGAAGATCTCTGTAGTGTAAACTGTTAAAGGTTTGATTTACAGAATTGCTTCATTGTGGCTCTTACTTGCAGCAGTGTTGGCCCCTTAGTCAAACATATCCTATCCAGACTATTTTGCTACTTGGGTTTTCTTCTAAAGCTTTTTCTTTTAAACCTTACTCCACCTGGATAGAAAAAGCTGCTCAGCCTCCATTCAGATTACCTTCAATGAGTTTGTTAGCTGAGAAATAACATCAATCAACAATTGTTTTTGAGTTAGGGAAGTAACTTGACAGATTCTTTCAAAGGAGAATTAGGTTCCTAATTATCTGTGACCTTGCGTGTTTCAGAATCATTACAGCCATTACAGGACACCACTTGTCTTTACTTTGACTGTTCCTGCTTCCTTTGCATTCTCCAACATTTTTCCTATTGATTTTCAAAGGATTTTCTAAACTGATGGGGTCACACTGTGGCCCTCAGTGGGGATGAATCCTCAGCAGCTCCAGCAGCCTTCAGATTGCAGAATGAAAGGCCCTGTATTGCAAGCCCAGTTAAACTCCCAGCCCTGTGCTGCTTCCTGGGAGACTGATGCAGAACCAGTGTCCATGCTGCATAGGAGTCAGGGGAAATTGCCTGAAAAATGGGCTACCAGGGAGCTGCTGGGATAATTCAGCCTTCCTAGGACCTCCTGACTGTAAAGTGCATCCAAAAAGTGATGCTCAGGCACACAGCCTGTTTTCAGATGTCCCAGGTGCTTGCTACAGGCACTCAGTGAGAGTAGAGCTGTAGCTCTTACAACAACACCATAACAAAGTGGAGAGCTTTGCACGGTGACAGGGTGGTGCAACTGGTCCTGTCTGAGTATTTTGAAACTACAATCATGTTTGCAATGTGATAGCTCTGGAGGTATTTTAATGCACAGCCTGCTGCCATCATTGTGCCACCTGAAGCTGAGAGGAGAAAGGCTGGATAAGCCAGTGGCAATGTGGTGTTTTAGACATATATTAACTGTGAGCTCAAGTTGAAACCAAAGAACAAGCAGCTGGAGAGAACATTTCCATGGGAGGTGCCCGAGGTAATTTTTCCAGAGTTTTCAGAATAATTCAACATCTCTCAGAATTGTCTGGAAAATATTGCATCCAAGACATTTACTTTCCCCATTTTTTCAGCTTCCCCGGGAGGAGAGATGGAAGGGGTTAACTGGGTAAAAGAAGCATGAATTCTGGAGACATTTTCAGATACCTGGGGTACCTCCGGCTCCACAGTGTTGACCTCTGACTCTCAAAGTTTATCAGCACGTTCACTAATCAGGGGTGTTTAATGGAACAGCCACACAGATTCCTGGCATTCTTGAAACGTTATGACCCTGTCAGTTGTATGAAGACTAAAAGTCTCTTGCTTTTGAACTCACCAGAGTTTGCACTGTCTTAGAAGCCTTTGATAAATACTTGCCTGGATTTCTTACCTAGCTGCTCTAACCTGCCCAAGGTCATCATTCCAGAAAAAATGGTTTTATTTTGTGGGCATTCATCACTTAAATTGATCAAATCGATGCTTTCTCAAATTCTGGAGTGGAAAAAAGCATTGTGTGCCATGTTTATGAAAGTCAGCAGATAAAAGATTTATTTTCATGTTGCATGTGAAATTTGTGTTCACTAAAGACCAGTAGAAGGCAAGGGTCAAATATATTTTTCCACAAAACCCCCCAACGTTGCTTCAATCCATCTCACACAAGTACCCAAACATTTTATCAAGAGTCCACATGGGTGTTCTGCCTTCACAGTGCACACTGGCAAGTTTAAACACAAAGGTCTAGATTCAGTTACAATCAAAGATCCAAGCTGGGCTGGAGGAAAATATATTATCCAAGCCTTGTCCAAAATTTAAATGGATCCAAACTGAAATGGGTTGAATTCCCATGAGTGAGGTGTCCAAGGCACTTTTAAAAATTAAACTAAAATTTAATAGTTCCTTTGAACACTTTTTATAATTTACTTCAAGTCCAGGATATGAACATAGGACATCAACATCCAAGTAAAAAAGCTTGAATTTTGAGCAAGAAATATTTTTGTTTAATTTATTGTGAATAATCTCCATGCAGAGCAAGCCCTGCTGGCACAGATAAGCCTGGATAGCTCATCAGTGTAAAAAAGCCTTGTGATCAGGGTAGTAGCAACAGGCAAAGAAAGAGGTTGGAAACATCAAGACTTAACAGGTGAGTTGATATGGATGAATGTGTCTGCTAAAATGCTTTTAAAAGCAAACATTTCACATAATTTATGAATGGTTTCATAGGAGGGCTCACATTCATCCCAAGATGCCTCAGCACAGCAGACCTCCCAGGAGACTCACCTGAAAAGTCTTTATCAACCTCATTTTATTACTCCTGCTTCTATTATCCTGCTATTCCTCATTATATGGCTTGATATTTTTAAATCCATCACCCACTGGCAGATTGTCATTAGATTCCATTGTTCAGCCAGTTCACAGACACCAAGATTTCAGGATGGACAACAGCAAGAGTCTGACCCTTCACAGGGCAGAGGAAAAGCAAATCAAAAGAACTGAGGAGGTCTTATTCTGCACATGGTGGAGCTGAGCTGCTGCTGCAAATCCAAGCACTGAGTAAAAGTGTTTCACTTGCAAGTTAACATCGTGCTCACCCGTTGCTCCACGTGCACCATCAGCCACCTCTTTGCTTTTACCTGATGTGAGGAGCTGAGGAATGGGGACACACAGTGAACAGGATTATTTCCCCTGCACTCAACCTTACCAGCACCCAAGCAGATGTCAGCTCACATGTGGTGCAGCACAGTCACCTCCTGTTTCCTGCTGAGTCTCCTTAAAGGGTCTCAAAACCTAGGAGGAATTTTACAGGAATCCTTGGGATGTCTTGCTCTCTTCTTTACCTCTCCTGACCTAGCAAGTGGGGGGCAGGATAGGAGCAATCTTTGTTTCTAGGTCAGATCTTAATCTTTTTTTTCCTTTACTACAGAATGACTCCCTCCTATTTCCTCTCAGCTCTTTTTCAGGTTTGCCTTTCAAGTGCTGGTTGAGCACTTGTCTGTCATTCTTCCCTTCTGCCCTCTGCAGCTCAGGGCAGAATCATTTGTACTGAACAGGATGGCACTACTCTTCATTTTCTGTCTTGCACTTTTTCCTTTTCACCCCATTTATTACATCCCCACATCTAACTGATGTAACACAATTAAATATTGAAAATCACAGAAACTGTGAATACCAGATTTATTTTTTTTTTTTAACTCCAATGGCAGAGCAGCATCCAGGTGGGGACACTCTGAGGTAGAACTCACCTTACCAGTAAGACACCTGCCTCCAGCCTCATGTTCCTCTGGTCAACCAGGCCATGGAGCAGCCCTGATTCCCTTGGGTAAGTGGCAGTCTGACACAGAGGCTACTGCTAGTAGAACCCTGGCCCACACCAGGCAAAGCTTGGAGTAGGGCAAAATATAATCACAGATTTCATGAGTAACAAAATACAACTAAAAAAAAAAATTACCACAATACAGGAAACTGCAGAGCAATGGCAGCCACAGGGGGAAAAGCAGGAGAGTACCAAAAAGGATTTGAAAGGCTGCAGTGGCCAGGCAGAGACACAGCTCTCCCTGAGCCCTCTCTCCTGGCAAAAGGAGGAAAACTCATCTCCTTCACTTATCCAGGAGCCCAGGCTGCAGTGAGCCACCCATTCTGAACAACAACAAATACATTAATTTATCCAACTAAGAAGTAAAGCTTTTCAAGGAAGTGTCAAATAAATCATGGAAGTCCCATGTATAAGAGCAAGCAACGTGATGTGAAACCCCAGCACCAGCCAGCCATGACCTGCCTTAACCCACCCAGGCTCCAGCACTTGAGAAATGCCAGAGAGAAAAGTTTTAGAGAGAATCTCTAGCTTGTACAAGAACTGCTGCTATGATCATCCTTTTCTATCTACCCCCTCTCACGAAGGGCAATCCCAGCTGCATTTCTTCTTCCCATGTGCTGGTGGACTCTGCCCCACAACATGCAGCAGAGCCAGAGGCTGTGCAGCTCACATCCTCCTCCAGCTGCCGGTGTTTCAGCTGAGAGGTAGCTGTCCCGGTTTGCCCTCATTTCTCATCTCTGCAGCCTCCTCCTGCCTTTTAGAGATCACTGCTGTTTGAGAGCTGAGCATCTTCTGTGGCATTCAAGAGGAGCTGGGTAAGTCTAAAGCAGCAGAGCTTCGCCGAGCTGACCTTGCCCTTAAAATTCAGACTACGCCATCGAGAGAGCAATAAACTCCAGCAAGCAGAAGGACAGCAAGTAGATCAGAGCTGGGGAAGGGTGGAAGAGGAATCTACAGACACAACAGCTAACAGGGCTGCCAGCCTCAGACTCTTCAATCAACAGAGACAAGTAGGTTCCATATTTTCCCACATCTCTATTTGCTGTTCCAGTCTGGGGTGTGCTCACAGGGCTGTGCCAATGCTGAGCAGCTGGCATGCTGGTCAGCTTGGACCTCAGCCCATCACTGCATGGCAGGGCAGGAAACCTGCAGGGCAGCCAGCTCCTGGCTGGCATCTGTCACCCCTCTCAATTTGCCCTCTAAGAAGTAGTTCTGCTCTCCTGGTAAAGGCTCAGGAATGTTATGAAAGAACCAGGTTTTATTCCTTCACATTTGTTCTTTCCTCCTCTGTTAGTTTTAGGGAAGGGGCGGGAAAGCAAACTCTAGAAGGTGTTTGAAACCTGCCAGTCCCTTGGAGGCTGAAAACATTTTCCACTCACATGAGTGTTACTGGTTTTAGACTATAGGGCAAATTGCTCATTTATGGCAAAGCTAGTGAAATGTTAATGTGTCTGTACCCCTGGTAAGGCTGCAGGATACTTTGGCTACTGGTGAAAGTTTAATCACCCAAGCTTAAGTGAACAGTTTAGCTGAAGTGAGCACTTGGTTTCATGCTTCACTAACTGAAATGCTCCGAGCTCCAAGGCTGCCTGTTTGCTGTGGTTTGCTGTGCTCTGGCTGTGGCTTGCTCTCCATGTGTGCCACTTGTGTCTGCTGCTTTGATTCTTGTGGGCACTGTTAAACTGGAGTAGTGAGAGAGGCTTTAAGGTAGACAAAGTTACAGCTGGGAACTTGATTCGCTGCCCCAACAGCTGGGACTCGTGAAAAGTGCCCCAATCTCTGTGGGTTCCAGCAGAGAGGAAGCTCAGCCAGAGGATGAGTGGTTGGGTCCGGCTGCTCCCTTGCAAGCAGAGACTGTTTCCACAGCTCCTCTGCTTCAGCACCTGCAGAGTTCTCCCTCTTTTGCTCCTTGGATGAGAAGTTATTTTTGGCTGTGTTTTGCTATATTAAATATTAGCTCTAGGCTTTCCCCTATGCACTGTGTAATCCTGTTCTGTGTGGGCTTTATATATTGTTCTTTTGACATTATCACTATTGCATATTAATAAATTAAACTTTCAATTCATGTTACTCTCTGGGGTCAATGTATATTGCTAGGGGGTGAAGAGAAGGGATTAAAGTGGCTTAAGGTGTTCTGCTCTTGTGTCATTTTATAGCAGATGTGTAAGAAGGATCAGGGAGTTTTCTTTGCTCTGAATTGTTTTATTAATAGCAGAATTGTGGGGTCATAATTTTTATTACACTCTTAATAAGCTATTGATGCAGACACATTTTACACCTATGGGGAAATATAATTATGCTGGAACTGTAACAATGGATGTTAGAATATCACAAGGTATTAGGAGGAGAACAGCCCTTCACATTACATTGAATGAAGCTTAAGCAAGCCAAGGGGGAAGTGAATATTCAAGATAGAGAAAGAGGAGTTAAAACAACCTGAATGTCTCCAAGTTTGAGCTTTTCATTACTAATTAGCACAGAAATGGGGGAGCTGGTGATATAAACTGAGCTCCTCAGTAGGAGCATACAGGTGCATGATGTGATGCAGCAAGATCCAATAATAAGAATGCACTGAAGAAAAGGCTCCTGGTAGAGTACAGCTCAAGCTGGGGCATCAGGACATAGGTCACATCTGTCTTATCAAACAGTGCTGAGTTATGACACAGTGCAGCAGAAAACAACCCAATAACAGATGCAAGCACCCCATCAGCCAGCTCCAGAACAAGGGAAGGACTATAGCTGACAAAGTTTGTCTTTGAAATAGGGTTTAATGAGTTGAAAGGGATTAGATACTCTATTAAACCTCTAATAAAAAGCAGAATGACCGTGTTGAAAGCCACAGACTAGGAGAGGCAGAGAAGTGTGAGGTGGTCAGCTACAGAGCTACATGGTGTTAAGTCCCATACACCAGAGGAGCCAGTGAATATCCAGCTGCTCTACAAACACCTCTTCCCAACCACCTCCACTTCATTTACAATCAGCTTCCAAATGGAGCTGAACTTCCCCCAGAAACTCCACTCCCTGTTAGGCTTTAGCAGGGTGTCTGCTAGAAAAGGTGCCTTGTTTTGAACCTATTTGATAGCTCTTACAGCCATTCTTCCCCCAGCTTGTTTCATGCTCAGGCAACCACCACCACAAGCCCTGCACCTGCACTGTCAAATATATTATGTCCATGGCTTAAAGATCCTCTCTGCAGATCAGATAATCCTGTAGCCTGATAACCAGACAACACCTAAAAGATGTAGAGTGCCATAAGTAGACAACTACACTTATTTTCACTATCACTTTTGTTGTTACTTTATATCCTGTAGCATCACAGGTGTGACAGACTCTTTGTAATCATCAAATACTGCAAACAGTACCTTGCTCTGAAAATCTCATCAAGAACAGAAAACAATTGCCTGAACTCTTTTATATTGGGTTTAGCACTTGCTACCACATAACAGCTGAGATATGTGCTCGTTTTACAGAGAATTTTGCATTTGTGTCCCAAATGATGACTCCTGGGTTATGATGCCTGCTTGAAGCCCTGTCAAATGTACCTTAATTTGTTAACAGTTTTGCTCCATTAGGCTGACCCTGCTAAAAGGCCATAAAAAGTAATAGTCCGTTTGCAAGTTTCCTACTCTTAGCTACAATTAGGGATAATATTTTTACCCACAGGAACAAAATTCTGCAAAACTAAAAACCATCAAGGATACCAATGAAACTCAACATTCTCTAGTCTTGGAGAGCAAAACACTGTAGTTTTCTAAGATGGTTTCTGATCATATGCCTTTTCAGGAGACTATAGAACAAGGAAAGGCTGACAGCTCAGCATCCCATTGCTACACAGAGAAGTCTCAGTACAGCAAAGCACACGCTGTGTGTTCACACAACTTCAGTGGCATCTATAAACTGTGCTTTTTGAGAAGCATGTGCTGGCTTTCTGGGGACCACTACAGCAGCACTGTAGCATTAAGGAAGTTTTGCCTAGTTTTAAATAGGAAAATTACCATTAAAGTAATTAAAGTAATAGTTAAAGGAAGACTTGAGTGAGACCGCATGGAATGAGACAGCAGGGAATCTGAGAAAAGAAAAACAGTGGAAAAATGGAGATCATACTTGTTGGAAGTAGATCTTGAAAGTCTGGGAGTGTTTGCAAAGCAGTGCTAACACCTGTGGGATACCAAGTACTAAAAACCTGTCAGAATTTGTTAACCTGCATTTTTTAAAAAAAGGTAACAATGTTTCTAATTGTTTTATTTTAAAAAAGTAGCAGCTCCCCGCAGCGAAGGTGTGACAAAAGAAAAAACCAGGTTGCTAACATGGGTATTGAGAAAACAAAAATAAAGCAAAATGCATGCAAGAATCATGCTACATCACACAGAGCAGAGAAATCCCAGGGGAGCTTAACATGGTTTTGATTGTCCAGTACATAGAAGCAGGAGACACTAAATGCCATTTTAGCAGAAATGTTTGTAAAGCCCTAAGGAACTTTTACTCACCACACCCTGTGAGAATGGTGAAAACAGGACTAGTTTTGTGACTCAATGATCTGCAGTGGCATGTAGATACCTGTTTTCTGTGTTCTAGAGACTATTTTATGGCCATATGCATATAAACATTACGTTACCTTCTCCCACAACAAATCTGCCCTGACTGAAACTGTTCTGGGAATATTCATTCAATGCTTAGGCCCTGAAAAACAGCATTGACTTGGTCCAAAATTCTTGCTCATTCTTCTTTGAGTGATTTTTAAGAGGGTAACTACTAATCATGGTTTTGTTGAGTTCCACCTTGTTTGCATTACACCATACAAAAATGCACTGCAGGAAGGTTCTCCATGATGCCATTATGCTATTAGTGATTGTGGGAGAAATTGCAATCTTTAAGTATCAACAGAAATAGCTCCATTGCCTTGTAGAAGAAATGGGAAAAAGAAAAAACTGGTATTCAGACATTCATACACAAATGATGATTCAGAGAGGGGCTATAATAATACCAAGGCTGATGAGACACTACAGATAATACAGAAGAGTCAAAATTGAGTTGTATTTACAGCCTGAGTGTATCATAGAGCTAATCAAGAGGAAGGAGGAAAACAAATAATTGCTTGTACAAGTGGAGAGTGGGGAAAAAAATGAGCAAATGACTCAGTGCTTCCGAACCATTCCTGTTTCCACTGTCTATCGACCTGCCTGGAGAAGTTTGAGGAGCACTTTAAAAAATGTTTTATACTTTCATGGCTGAAAAGGTAAAACCAGGACAAGCAAGTGGGATGTATTTCTAGATCTGCCATTTACAGCAGAGGAAGAAACAGAGCAGAAGAGGGAATCTTGACAGTAGCTGATTAGAGAAACAGTTGTGACTGCTGCAGGGAAGAGTGTATTCACATCATCTGATACTGCTCTGTTGATCAAACCTTTTGTTGTTAAACAAAAAAATATTTTGCATGTACTCGTAATTTAGTAGCACAGGGTATTGGGTTTAAAGTTTTAGGTTTACGTGTCTTTCCTCACTCTGTTTTACTTTATGGGAAGGAACATTTAATGCTCTCTAAAGCATTCACCTGCTAGCTAGACATAAAAAGCAGTGAGTCCAGCAGTCAGCTGAAAGAGCTGAGAAACACCCATCCAGGATTCACATCTGAATACTGGCAATTAAAATGAACCAGACCCAAGCTCACTGTACCCCTGAGAAAGAGCTGTGCACAGTGAAAGCCTGAGAGCTGTGACTGCCTGCATGGGTCTGGGCCTTCCTGAAAACTTGCCCTTAAGTGCTGAAAGTCAGAAACTCTTCATGCTTTGGTTTCCACACTTCACAGAAGCAAAGAGAGCATTTTGCAACTTCTGTAACACAGTATCTGATGCTGTCTGATTACACTGGGTATCAGCACTGGAAGACTTCGGTTTCAAGTTCCTTAGAGAAAACTATTTGAAAGCTTATGTAACAGAAACTGATTCATCCTCTAGAAAGCTGAGGAGAAATTCACTACCACATGCCCATTACCAGCCTCTGTAGGCAATGCATTATATTAGCCTGGGTGTCTTGTCATCATTTATTCCAAGCAATATGTGTGATTATGGCAAATCTGCTATTCATTAACAAGGTGCTGAAGACCAGCTTGTTTGAAGACTTTTTCTGCCAAATTTTACTCCTCATTAGTTTTTGAAGCATGGGAGTTCCAGTACAAAGTTCATGTTAAAGGCTACCACTAATATTATTGTGCCACTTTAATGATGAAGTAATCAAACTGAAAACTCTATTCCCAGTTCCTAACACCGCATTTTTATTCTAAACACTGGAAGAGCACACATATCCCGGAGAGAAAAATGTTTGCAGCTGACTGATATTTATCTGAAAAGTGTGATTTCCTCCAAAGCAGCTTGATGCAGCTTCCTCCCTGTGTGTCACACACTGCTGAGGCTCCCATTCAGTCCTTGCCCACTCTGCCAGCAGACACTCAGCAGTGTAAATTCAGCAGCTTCTTCTGAGTCATAGAATCCTAGAATTGGCTGGGTTGGAAGGGACCTCAGAGATCATCAAGTCCAACCCTTGATCCACTCCCGCTGCAGTTCCCAGCCCATGGCACTGAGTGCCACATCCAGGCTCTTTTTAAATATCTCCAGGGATGGAGAATCCACCCCTTCCCTGGGCAGCCCATTCCAATGTCTGATCACCCTCTCAGTAAAGAAATTCTTTCTAATGTCCAACCTAACCCTCCCCTGGCACAACTTGAGACCTCTTGTGCCCTCTTGTCTTGCTGAGAGTTGCCTGGGAAAAGAGCCCAACCCCCCCCTGACTCCAACCTCCTTTCAGGGAGTTGTAGAGAGTGATGAGGTCTCCCCTGAGCCTCCTCTTCTCCAGGCTGAACACCCCCAGCTCCCTCAGCCTCACCTCATAGGATCTGTGCTGGATCCCTTCACCAGCCCAGTTGCCCTAACTTCATATCCTCATCCTGTTGTAAAGTGAGGTTGAAATAAGGACTGCAGGATTTGCTTAGCAGTATAATTATCTTTTCATGAGCTTGGAGGGTTTTATTTAGGGGCTTTGTGGTTTTGTTTGTTTGTTTTATAAAAATGCAGATGGGTAGAATTAGTCTTGTTCTCTAAAAAGTTTTAATGGAATGGATGTTACTTTTTTTTTTTTTTTTTTTTTTTTGAGGAGGGATCAGACATTTTCCTCTGATCAAAATGATCCATTTCCTTTCAATGTCATCCTTTACACAAGTTCTGAAACTAATTTTTAAACTAATTTTCAGAGCTCTCTCTCATCAGCTAGCAAGACATTGTGCACATAAGCACTTGCTACTTCTGCACATCCATAATTTGCCAACACCACCACTCTGGGAACTGCTGTAGCTGCAACTGGTCCTTTGCAAGGAAGGTTCCTGCTATTAATATCATTGCTATCATACCAGATAATACAGTAAAAGGCAGCAGCTTGCAGAAAGGCTTAGCCTAGAGTAAACTGAGGAGTACACTTTTGATTACAGTGTGGGGCAAAGTCTGCAGGGTGTTCTCATATCTCTGCAAGCTAAACATTCATTGTACACCAGGACAGTCCTGCTATTTGTATTGCAGTAACACCTAACAGAGTGACCAGGAGCTGGGCTGAGTCTGGCAGATGCTGTGAAAAACAGTGAGAGTCAGACCTAGCTCTGTGCCTGCCTCAAAGAACAGGGACAAGATAAAGGCTGGAAAATGGGAAAGAAACCTGCTGTCCATCACAGTCTGCAGGGGCAGATCCTGATCCCTCCAGGGAGGGCAGGTGTCCTGAGATCTACCAGGAAAGGCAGAGCATTCCCCTAGGTGACAGCCATGCTGCTTGTGCCCAGACCCTCTCCTCTTCTGGCAGGTCCCACCATGGCACAGGGATGTTGCTTCTGTCCACAAGGCTTTGAACCTCTGGCAGCTCTTGATTCACCAGATCTCCTGAGCTACTTTCAGTTCCCTTTTGCAAAGCAGTCCTGGGTAACATGCAAGTCAGGGATGGAGGATTTCCCCCCTTTGCTTGAACCTTTTGGAAATTGATTACAATTGACTAATTGAACCTATTACTAATTGACTACAACATAGGAAGAGAAAGAAGGATACTGAAACACAGCCCAGCCTGGGCCTCAGAGCCATCTCAGGTTCAGGAGGGAAGGAAAGCACAAAGAGCTCAGAGACCCCCCAGTCTGACTTTCTGCAGGACCTCAACATATCAAATTGAAATGGGCCTCTTTTTGCCCCTGGCTGTTCCTATAGTTTAACTACTTTAACCTTTAAAGGTAGCATTCAGGAACCATGGTACTTAAGTGTTAAAGCTAACTTGGAGTGTATTTTTGCAAAGGCAAAGGAGTTTACAGGGGCTTTTACCTCCCAGACTTGCATTTTATTTCAGCATAGGTCATGTGTGGCACTGGCTCTGTGTATAACAGGCCCATGGTCCCTTGTCTCACCACTTTCCTCAGTCTTGTCCTAAGAGAATCACCAGGTTAGGAGCAAAGAGGATTTAAAACTTCTTTCATTGTAGTGCTGAGTGCTTGCTGCTCCCAGTAATAGTTTTGATAGGAAAGTTGCTCAGCACTTCTGCAGGAATATTCTGCCAGTGCTGCTCTTTGCCCTGGCCTTTAAAGATTATTTGTGACACTGGACAAGAAATTAAGAAAGCCTTTCCCTACCAAAACCCATCAAAAGTTTCAATTTTGTCAATACCAATACCTCTATCTGCAGCCCCTGTTCACCTTCAGGGCAGTTCCTGGACAGCCTTTCTTCCTCTTAAACTTTTTCACTGTTCTGCCATGCAGTAAACCTTACCCCAAGTCACAAGTGTCACTTTCTCCCTGCTCTTGTAGTTGCTTATCCAGTCCCACTTCTGATCTCCTTGTTGTTTTATCTCATTTCCACTGCTATTTTCTATTTCCTTTGTTTGCTCCTACTTCCACAGATCCTGATAAAGGGTCTCTCTTGTCATGATCAACTTTATGCCTTCTCCTTTCTGTTGTTTTCTGTATTTTGCTATTCTTCCATGTTGAGTCCCTTTCCCATTCCTCCCATGTGACCCCAAGTGCCTCTTTTTCACAAGCACCCTCAGGGGTACCAATAGTCTCCTTACAGCCAAGCCAAAAATAGGACCTTTCTTGCACCATCATCCTTGGACACAGGTCAGTGTTTCTTCTTTATAAATCTCCTCAGCTACTAATTTCCCCTTTCCCTGTCTGATGATCAGGTTTCACTAATTTTTCTTCTGTACTGCCAGTATCCTGGCACTCCATGGAGTTCTATCTGTCTGCTGTGCTCTATTATACCATTTTTTCCTGCATATTTTATCTATCAACAGCTCTCTCTGTGAGTGAGCTGCTCATCTGGCAGTGAGAGAGGAGCTTGCTCTTCACCTCTTAGAGTCTGTTTGCTGAGATCACCCACAACAGCACTGAGAGGACACATTTTGTTATAAAGATACCTCTACATTAAGAAAAAGCAACAATCAGTTCTTTCATGCTCTGATCACCATTAAAATAGTTGGGTTTGGGGTTTGCAAGTAATTACTTACATACCCTCTGTAACATGAATATTGCAACATTTCAGCAGCAATATCCCTAGGACAAAGTAGTCACTGGACAATAGGGAGTTGCCTCTCAAGCTGCCTTGCATTTGAGAACAGGGCAGGAGGGTGACCTCCTCCATATGCCAGCACAAAACCAGCCCCCAGCACAGCAGAGCAGCCAAAGCTTTCCAGTATTTCCACAACCATACATCACAAAGTGTATAACTGAGCACGGGTATAACACAACCAAGCCCAGGAGCCAGACACTCAACTTCAGCAAAACCTTCAAGAGCAAATATATTCCAGGTTTCTAGTTAATTCTTCTCTAAAACTGGGAAAGAATTTGTGGTACCTCTGCTTAGCCACATAGAATAAATCAAACCTATGGCCACCAACACTTTATCAAAGCACTCTTCCTGCCACAACCCCATGATTTTTGTATTTTGTTTATCACTTCCCTGGGCAAAGGAAGCCAAAGCAACAGATTAACTTTATTAGAAGCCAAAGCAAGACTGTTTTGGGGTTTAATGGCACATGGACAGAGCTTGAGTCAGGTTCTCAAAAAAATAAGAAATTCCCAGCATTGGCATGGTGATGGGGTAGAGCTCAGGTGTCTTCTACTTCCTCCAGATGAGAAATGCAGCCATTAGCCTCATAAGCAAAATATAAGAGATAAGACATGTGCAAAATCCTTCTGACATAAAACTGAAGATGCACGAATATCCATATTAAAGGGTAGTCTTAAACCCAACTGAGTTCAAGGTTAACCAACTTCCAGTGCTAACCAGATGCCTCCAAGCAGCCTTTAAACAGCCAGGCTCTCAGAGAGGATCAGAGGCTGCAGGAGCTCAGCACTGCAGAAGGATTCCTGTGCTTGAGACAAGAGCAAGCCCCACAGCCTTGAGACCCAAAGAGTAGTTGGCCAGAAAGCAGAGCAACCTTAAAATACATTTCTTGCCTGCAGATATGTACTAGATCTCAACTAACAGGCTTAAAAAGGTTTTCAAACAAGGGCTGGTTGATTGCATTTTTCCATGGTTTGTTTGGGTTTTTTTTTCCCTCCATTTAAAGTAGCTTTTACGAAATAATTGTCATCTTTCCTAAATTGTTGCTTCCCCTCTTTCTCTCTTGCTGGTTAAATCTGGGCTGAGGTTGGATTGCTGTAGGACAGAAATATGTTAGGGAATTTGATGCAAAGGACAAGAAAACAAAAATCAGAGGTATTTGGTCTGAAAAGAGGCTTTGTCCAAGGCATAATTCTTGTGTGTTTAAGGACAGAGTAATAGATTTGGAAGGATAAGTCATATATCTTAGGATTTTCTTCCCTGCCCCCTTTGATTGATTAATTCCAGTCTCTTCAGATCTTTGCCTGTTCCCACAAACCTGGAATCTCAGGATTGTTTGATTAAGTCATGGTTACCATGACAATAAAAGTGCCTCTGGCCAGTTTGACCTTTGACTGGATTCAATTCACTGAGAGAAATGGACAGAGACTATAGAAAAACTTCAGCTTCGTGTCCACTACTGCATAAAACGGGCTCCCCCCACTTTTCAAAGAGCAAGCTGGTCTCCTTTTTTAAAATATAAATGGGGCTGGAATGCTCTGGAAAGCATTTCTAAGGTTTTGGTAGCCCATTTCTTGTTGAATATCACTTCAGATATAAAACACACACAATCACATGGTTGGAGACTAATTTTAAAATGTGGCGTTTACCACAGGAAAAACAAAGCTGAAATCAGGCTCCACATAACAGATGCATCCACATACAACTTAAAATCATGTCATATACGTATCCATCAGATATTTTATAGATATTTACAAATACCTAGCTCTCTGTAAATACATAGACATGCATAAAAGCAAGATTTCAGACTTCAGCCTCATTTCTTCTGGTTGTGCCCCACCCCCACACTGGGGGCTGCAGGCATTGTGTTGCTGTTGCTCATACAGATAATTATTCCTTTTCAGATACTTTCATTGCAAATCCATTTCAGCAAAAAAAAAAAAAATAAGTGGAGGGGGAAGAGAGGTTTCAAAATTAAACCTTGCTATGAGGTTTGTAAATGGGCCTGACAGAATGACAGCCCAATGGCCCTTGCAAGGCAATTCATGCATGCAAGATTGCCAGAGCCCTGGTGGGAGAGCACGCCGTGCCCACACGTGTGTGGGGGCTCCACTGGTGCTCCTCTCCTGCCTGCTCTGCACTGTGTGCAGCCCCCTTCATTTTATGGCTTTTTCTCTGAAAAAAGGGAAGCCTTGCCTTTAGTCTAGCTCAGAATGGTAGCTCAGAAAACCAAGCTTGATTCTGGAGTCCCAGGGTCCCCAAAATGCAGTGGGTGGACACGGTGGCAGATGGGATCAATGGGGTGAGGGATTTGGGAAGAGGGGGCTTGGCTGGGCACAGCACAGGTGGAGCAGTGAAGACCCTTCCTCAGTGTATCCAGCCAAGGTGAATGCAAACCAATGGAATGGCACAGGGCCAAGTAAAGGGAAGGAAAATAAACCCAGGCACTGTAAAAACAGAGCAAAAAAGGGTGTCTGAGCTGCAATAATAAGTGGGTTGACCTTAGTTGGGTAATACAGTTCTAGTTTAAAAGGCAGAGTGGGCAAGTTGGAACTTAAGGAATTAATTTTCACGATTTAAGAATTGGGGTTTTTTTTGATTCATTGCTCATTTGCTGTCAGTAAGCTCTTCCTTCTTCTCACCTTCTTACCTTGATTTCTGAAGTCATGGGAAAAAACTAAAGGGGATTATTTGAGCTCCTCCACATGGGCTCTCAGGCAGAGATTCCTCCTGCTTTCTGTGCTGGCTGTCAGGACCACATTCTGTCAAGTGGTGCAGTTTCAACAAGTTCAGTAGTGAGCTGCCATTGTTATCGGATTTTGGTTCCCAGAGCAAGAATTAGAAGAGATATTTGTTTGGGAGAGGATACAGAATGGAGGATTTTGTTTGTCATTTTTTCCTTTTTTTTTTTTTTTTTTTTTTTTTTTTTTTTTTTTTTTTTTTTTGGGGGGGTGGGGGGGGAAAGAATGATAGGGAAAATGTCAAGAAGTGTTTACAGGAAAATGATCAACCTGAAGAAAATCTCCCCCTACTGGAAAAGCATTCTTGCCTCCAAGAGAAGCCAAAGATAAAATTTTCAAAAGCACCCAGCTGACTTTCAAGGAAAACAAACTGCTAGAGGTCCTCTGACTTTGGAAAAACATATCTGAATCCTTCCATTTCCATAGTTCATAAGTGAAACTGATTTGAATTATGATGATTTCACCTCTGAAGAAACAGCAGGCACCCACCTCACTGGTTCATGCACCATCCCTTGCCACAAGATGGGAGAACATTATTAATGTAGAATTTGCCTGTTCCATCTTGGCCTTTCCCTCCCCTCATTCTTTTGATGCTGAGTGCTTCCAGTTGTGCCAGTCTGTAAAGTCTCAGCAGTATTTTGTGTTTTCCTTCAGTCTCTCTCTCCCTCTCTGTAAGATTTCACCAGCCTATTAGTGTTAGAATGTGAATGTTTATTAAATCCAGATATCTATTTATCTATTGGTCTATCTTTATGCAATTCATATACATGCATGTCTGCTGAAGCATGGTCCTGGGTATAATGTTCCATTAGAGTGAAATGTTTATGTAAAGGAAACTGAGGAGTTTAGCTATTATAAACCTGGACACTGTCAGTTTACTTACAAGAATGTCATATACAGTCCATGGCCAACCTTAAATTGAGACCCTAGCACATCTTTCATATGTCTCTTTTTGTCTTCACTTGTTGGCCATCACAGACACATCACCTGTTAGTTCAAATACAACAAAAATCTTCATATTAGTGAGCAGCATGATTATTGGCAAGAAATTGTACCTGTACAGAGTAAATACCAGACCATTTCTTCTTGTCCAAGAGGGTATCTGTTCCTATAACCTCAGAAAATTACTACATGGACTGTTACATCTGTCCCTCAGAAATAAATCTACACATTCCTACTGTTTTATTTTTTTCCTTTTGAATAAAACAATACATGACAAGCTCCCAGTCCCTATCCATCCAAGGTAAGAAGTGATTTGAGGAGGGTTAAGGAAGAAGCAAGGGTCACTGGGTGAACCAGAGGTACCTACCACAAGCACAGCAATTTAGAAATACCTGCCTTTTCACACAGGCTGAATTCTCTGCTCTGGGAAAACATTTTTTTTTTCCAGGTCCTGTAAATAACAGGATGTTTGGTGACCAACAGAGTCTGCTGTGTTTAAAACCCTTCCAGCTAGCTGTAACTCATCTTCAGAGTAACCCTTAGCAAAGCCCCAAACATCTGGTGAGATTTTGAGCACCAGTGTCCGACCGTGGCTAGGAAAGGCGTTAGCTGAGGGGAATAAAAAGCATTCTCTGGCTGTCCCTGCCGATCGCACGGTGGCTCTCGCTCCCGGCACCGCGGTGGAGCCGCCCGCACCTCCTGCAGCCCCGCTCCCTCCCGCCTCAGCCCCGAAAGGCAGCAGAGCTCTAATGACCTCCCGTGCACTTCCATCTAACAGATATGTTTTTGAAAACAGAATCAGACCTCACACATCTACGAGACCACTTTAAAAGGATTCTCACTGCACCTTCTGCTCTCTGTTCTCTACACTCAAGTGGAAGAATTGCACAAATCTCCCCTCTCCCTGGCCTTTTCACCCAGCTCTTCCTGACAGCAAGAAAAACTTAGGAGAGCCAAAAGGAAGCTAAGAAACAACACCAGGTCCTGCCTGCTCAAGGAACAGTTCCCGTATCTGGCTTTTGCTGCTGCTAAATGCCTGGGTGCAGCTTTATTATCACTTCTCTCCCTCTGTGCCTTTTGCTTTCCGTGGCTCCACGTGGGAAAGGATTTTGTTTCCCAGTCCGTTGGAGAATCTTTCCATCACCACATTCCAAAGACTATCCTTCTTTCCCTCTGATGCTCAACCATTTATGCAAAGAGGAAAAAAAATATCCCAGAATAAATCTTGGTTCACATTTTCTCCCTTTCTTTACTACTCTTACTCCCACCCACTAGATTTATGAACTATCTTTTATTGACTGGTATGGGCTGAATTGTGCAAGGACAAATTTACAAGGATGCTTTAGCCTACATGTGTCACACATGGTGTACGATCAGAGACTGGCAATTAACACACACACACCAGTAATGCATCACTGGAACTTGTTCACAACTGCATCAGTAAATATGGATATCCCAGGTTGTGCAAAAGCTTATCAGACTTTGTCTCCACACCAAAATAAACAAATAAAAATGCTGTGGTGATGAGTTGGTACCCCTTTGTACCATCTTTCTGACTGGGAACTGGGAAGATGTGGTGTAACTCCAAACATAAATTGATAGCAAAGCCAAAAGTCTCTACTCAGTCTTGAGAAGGTCAGTATTAGAACAGAAACTAGTTAGGAGATTTTTAGCATTGGTTCAGAAAAGCCACAACCAGATAAAAAACCTTGCTTTGATACAAACTCTAAGAATTATAGTTCAAACAGCTCGATTGAGCAGCCCTTGCATTGAGAAGTTTTATACCAGAACAAGTATCATCTGCCTGTGCCATTTATCTTGTGCTGTGCCAGGTGTTGCCCAGCAAAACCAGCAATAAGTTGTTAAAAAGACAGCTATAATCCATTTACATTTAATTAGGAGAGCACAATACATGTACACTTTCCTCCAGGAACCTCAGTTACAGTCACCTTCTTCCCAGCAGCCACCACTGGGTCTCTCTCCACTCAGTGCCACTTGAACCCAAGTTGAGTTCTTGGGAAAGGCTTTACCTTCCCCAGATGAAAAGCTGAGGTACCAGTTTCTCCTTACAGTACTCATCTCTGCTTCTAATTGATCCCCTCTGCTTTAACAATCACATTGCCTGCCCTTTGCTACTACTGTTCAGTCATCTCTTTCCTAATGTCTCTTTGGTGACAAGGAGAAAACAGAAGCAGAGGAGATGATTCATACGAACTAAAAGGAGTTTTTAACATCTTTCTGGTTTGCACTTTTTTTCTAAAACAGAGCTGGGGAATCTGCCTGTCCAAAGCAGAGCCTCCTCAGCCAGTGCATTCCCTCACTGCCACTCCAGTGCTCGCCTCCATCTTTTTACAAAGCAAGGAGATTCACTATTAAAAAACACCTGAGATGATGACTTTTCTGTCATTCCGAGACCAAGGAAAGCCTCTGACCTGGCTGGATGCAGGGTGGCAAATTCAATTCTCTTCTCTGTACTGCTTCTTCACTAAATCTACACTGCCTGTTAATCCCCTGCATCCCTGTAGAAAAGTCACGACTGAAGACTCAGGTTGTCAAAACATCACTTGTCTTTTCCACCAACGCTGGTGGAAGCATGGCTGTGCTCAGCCAGAGCAGGGTTGAGCCAGCTTTTAGAAGGTCCCTGTTTCCAATTTAGCACAGCTCCCAGGAGGTATTACATTTCCTGGTGCAGAGCAGAAAACGCTTTGAGATCCTTAAGCACAAAGCCTTGTTGTTTTATTCGTTTGTACTGCTGAGCAAATTCTCTTTTCAAGGCCTCCAGTGGGGAAATTTCCTTCAGTTTCTCCATAGCCGAGTCCAGATTAATGCTACCTTTACCCTTTTAATGTCTAGAAAGCGGGATTCCTTCAAAGACTGGTTTATTTCCTGTATTCCTGGAAGATCTTTTAATTGCAAAAAATATTCTGTTCCTAATTACAGAAGTATTTGAGCTCATCCTCTATTCTGTTCTGATGTTGGCAAAGCCCCTGGAAGAGCTCTCCAACCTGAAACTTCCAAGGAATCTATTAGGAAACCCATTGCAGCTTCCAGATAACATGCTGCCAGCTTTATTAAAAGAGCAATGCACAGCAGGCTCACACTTGCATTGCAGTCATTCTTGGCACTTCTGCTGCCTCCTCTCTCCAAGTATTCTGCACGGCTCATTCCACTTGCTGCCTCTTCCTACCATCCCAACTAACAGACACAAGCACCTCCTAGGATCACCTGAAGCACATGTATTTTATAGCTCTTCACAATTCACACCTTATAAAAACCTCTCTAATATCACCCCTGCTTTTCCCAAGAGAGAAACTGAGGCAGGGAGCTGATCCAAGGAGCAGCAGGGGATGAGGGCAGGCTGGCTGTCTCGTGAAGCTGGGACAGTCTCTCTGATATTTAACACATTTAATACATCTCTGTCCACTGTGCTGCTGTTAACTGACCAGGTCCCACTGTTTTTTTTCTCGAATATTCCCCAGATTACAACCAGGGCAAGTTTGCTGCTGCTTCAAAACAATGTTTCTCTGATTACAGCCTAGGCTGACAATTAGAGTGATTTAAAACCAAACTAATTGTGAAGTACTTTGATCATGCTTAGCACAACTTGTGGTTTGTAGGCTGCAAATAGTTGAAAGGAACCCTTGAGTTCACAATTTCCTTGAATATAAATTTTATTTTGATACATAAGGTATGATTTTAATATTAAAATTAACCTTGTGTTTGTTTTCCCCCTCATCTATTTCTTCTTTGAATATTATTGCCGTGTGATTTTTCTCTCCCTAAGCTTAATATTTACCACAAATTTGGTTTAGCTTCAAGTTAATTTTCTTCTATTAAGAATTTTCTGAAGTATTTTTTTTAGCTTTGGTCTGTCATTAAAGTTTTTGTTTGGGGGTTTTTTTGTGTTCAAAGAATATGGGTTGGCAATGCAAATCACTTTCTTGCAGAGCAGAGAGAGAAAGCATCCAAGCAGCAGCTCAAGTGACTTCAGGACTGGGTTACTGTCAAGATCTCTGCTGATATTACAGAAGTCCCAGCAGCAATTTGCACTGCATTAATTCAACCCATGCACCACTTCTGTTAACATAATATGGGCAATAAATCCTTCAATTGCTCTCCTTTCTTTCCATTGTTAAGAATATAGGACACTTGCTTCTTGCAATGGCAAAAAGCTGCATCAGTTGGCTGCAGCTAAAGCTCCCCCAGGCAAGACTTGCCAAGCACTGTACATGGATCTGTGTTTCAAATCCCAGTTGTCTGCAGCATTCCTGGAGTGCAGCTACTGAGGCAGTGCAGACACCGGCCCACTTCAGGGAAATTCTGTGTTTCCCTTCATGATAATCTGCTGCTTCTGCCCGGTTCTGGAACAAGGCTCCATCCTGGGCTTCTCTGGACTTTTCCTGCCTCCAGCCCAGAGCGTGCTGGCTTTCAATGTGATTTCAGGTATGAGTGGCTGGTTCAAAGGGAGGTGCACATGTTGGCCCCATCCCCGAACTGGCGCCTCTCTGCCTGGGAAACCTGAGAGTTTCTGTCCTTGCTTATGAACCGTGACATCTGCGCATTCCTCGGGTGCTGACCCCCGGGGGCCAGAGGTCACCCCAAGGTCAAGCAGTTTCCTCTTTCACCACCAATAGAGACCTTGACTAGAGGTAAATTATGTTGCAGTTTAAGGAAATAATTTGAAACACTCTTGTAATTATAATAAATTTTGCTGTTTACATTTTAATCTTCAACCCTTTCACCCTCTGGTTCTCTTGTTTAAGAAAAAAAAAAAGGGGGGGAATTATATATTTAACAGAAAAACTCCTGCCATGGTGGACAGTTGAATAAATAACCAGAGTTCCAATAGCACAACAGCTCCAAGGTCTTTGTCTGCCTTCAGCATGAGCATGCACTTTTCAAAGTGCAAGATCTACTTAATCTTCAGAGAAGTATGGTCATGCCAGAAGAATGGAAACATAATATTGTGTTAGGAATGTCACGTGATTCCCAATTCTCCATGTTGAGTAACTGTAAAGTTATTTGAAGAAAAATCTCAAGCACCTTACTTAGGCAAAATTCCAGTTGACGCCAATGAAATTTTGCAGCCCAGCAGACATTGAGTCATGGCTATGGGAAGAGCAGCTGTTTTACTGAGCATACGCTGTCATTTGATCATTTTTGCTTGCTGCTCATGAGCACTGGCAGGCTTGGAAAACCTTTAATTTAAAGGAAACCACTCAAATAATCACAATGCCCTGTTAGTTTTCAGCTGAGTATTATTATTCCATCTGCTATTTTAAAACAAGACTCTGCACGTGTACAAGCATTCTTCGTTTAGCTGGGAGAGACCATCCTCTGAAAAGCAAATTTGGAGCAACAAGCAGCAGAATGACTGCAGTGGTAAGGTGTATGGTGGTGTTAAGGGCTCCAAGAATGGGCACTTGAGGAAAGCAAAGAGCACAACAGAACTACTTGGAACAAAACTTGAATTCTCAGGACTGAAGCAGAATTTTCCTTTCAGGTATACCTGAACTCTGTGCCCATTGCCATTCTGAATGAGAATGTACTACAGCTCAAGTCTGTAGATGTCAGGGATTCTGCAATGCTACCTCATTCCAAGGACCCTGTTTGTGTGCTACACAGCAGAAGCACAACACAATAAGGACAAGGGAGCAAACAGAGCAAATGCAGTTAAGATCACTACACTCCAATCTTTGTTCTGTCACAGATGAAATGCGGGTCCTAGGGCACTTAACTTCTCTCTGCTTTAGCAATGATACTTGCAAAGCAGATAAAACAATCACCTTCATCAAATTCCCTGAGATTTACAACTGCAAGCTGCTACTCTTAATTACATCATGTCTGTATCATGTATTATTACAGAACGTCCCACAGTTTGAGAGCCCTGGGTTGTAACAGCTCCTGAACAGATAAACATTGCTGTCAAAAAAGGAAATACAGATAAATAACACAGGCTAAAGGTACTCACTCACCAGCAAACAGAGAGGAACCTGCAGCAAGGAATAGTCACCTTCATAATCATAGGGAGATGCCCTAACCCTGCCAGACTTAAAACCTAACCCCAGTGCAGCAGGGAGTGCTGGGGAGGGAGTTCCTATAACGGGAGGCTCAGTGCAGCTGGACAAGTGCTAAAGGGGGTTTGCCTGCTGTAATGAATAGCTCACTGACACCAGGTGATCCCAAAGCATGGGCAAGATAAGGCACAACACATACTGGAAAGAGGAAAGGCAATATAAGGAATCACTGACCAGCCAGTTTTTTGGATGGTAATATAAGTGCTCCTGGACTGGCTTGTGTGAATAGTCTGTGCCCCAGGAAACTCCTGCCTGACAATGCAGCTTTCTGCAGGGGCAGAGCCAAGAGGCAACCTCAGTTTCTCCCTTCCCAAAGCACAGCCCTGCCTGGGGCAGCAGTGCAGCCCTGGCTGCCCCATGGCTGCCCCCAGCCACAGCCTAATTCTGTGAGTTATGCATTTGTTGGGTGCAGAGGCAGTTGCCTTGCTGTCCTCAGCTGCCATAATCCTGTTCTGATCTGAAGGAGTGGCAGGGACTAGGAGTGGAACTCTTCCTCTGCTGGAGGAATGGGAGGAAGGTGTCTCTCTGCTTTAAAGCACAGACATTGGCTCTGAAAGGTGGCAAGACTCTGTAGCTGGCAAGTGCCATCTTCCTGTTGGCAGAGCATGATCTAAGCCTCTTTATCCTTGTTTTCCTCCCTGGGGAGCCTTTTCCCAGACAGCTGGAATAGGATACCAATATCTTGTTCTCCTGTCTTGGCATGGAAAAGAATCTTGTAGCAAGCACTGAGGAGATTGTCCTGTGCCTTTGACTTTATACCTTCCTGTGAAACACACACAGACTCTTCACGTGCACCAATAAAAGCTGCACATTTGTGTTCAGGAGTAGAACTTCAGTCCTCACACTGACCCATGTCAATGATTTCAACAGAAGATGCTGTTGGCTGAACAGGCACTGGAAGCTCTCCAGATGTCAGTTCTGGGCTCGAGTGGAAAGTGTTTCTTTAGCACTCTGGTGCACTTGTCATACTGCACCAACTCAGCTTAACAGTGTAATTCTACCTGCATTCAAAGTCAGCAGCAACAGTCCCACTGCTTTCAGATGGAAACGGTTCCAAGCTCTTAATCTCCTTTAAGTGTTCAAATTAGAAATGAACCAGCTTTCCATGTTCAAAGAGTTAAAAACAGTGATACTCTATGTCCCCCTAAAACATGACAAATGAACCATTTCTAAACACAGTGCCTGAAATAAAACTGAACAGAAAAGCATTTAGCTGGTACACAGATAGTAAAATAGAAACTTCTCTATACTGGATGTTGCTGCTAAATTCAGTCAGTTCCCAGACCTGACCTGACAGTCTGTACAGAGTACAAGAAATGAAAGTTGTCTTTTGCAATGTTTGCTTTTCATTCACAATGCCCACCTCTTGCTGAGAGAGTTCTTAAAAGCAATCTCCAGCTCCCAGTGCAGAGGATCTCCCAGCACTGACTGCAGTTTGTCTACAGGGACTAAGAGATATTTCCCCACCCTCAGTTTCTATGAGTGCATTCAATTAGATCAGTGCCTTGTTTTGGGACAAACCCAGGTAGATCACTCTCTTGATGCATTGTGGCCATGCCTGTGTTCTTCTGCTGACAGGATATCACCAAAATTATGTAGGAGTTTCCATGCATCCTCCCAAGGAGCAGCAGATACCTGTCATTCCTATCAGCAATGCTCAGAGACTCAGCAAGTGCTGATCCAGAGTCCTGCTGCACAGCTGCACATCAGTGGAGACAGTGTCTGAATCTACATCACAATGAGACATTTTGTTGTTTAACTCCTCTGAGCCTTTCAGAAACAATATAAAGCAAGAGAAGGCAAGGGAAAACCTGTCATTAAATAGGCTGGATCACATTTTTGTCCAGTCCTCAGCTGAACCCAGAAGCCTTTAGTGCTTACCCCAGAGGAGCCAGTATCTCTGTCAAATTTTGGAGAGAAGTCTCTCTGGGAATTCAGCCATGGGACTGCTGCCCCACGTTAGCTCCAAACATGAGACAAAAGGATGTAACTGAAATCCAAGAAGCCTGGACTAAGGACACACCAGATTACGAAAGCATCAAGGTACTGTGATCATTACTGTGATCAGTGGCATGTGCTAAGAATATGTCTTTAAGCAGATCCATACCCAGAGGATCCTCTCATTTATCTTCCTGTTGACCAAGAGAGAATTTACAAGATTCACGCTCAAAATTTAGCTCCCTGTCCCATTTTCTCTCAAGTGGAGAGCTGGATGCCTTACACACAGCTAACCAGATGGCATGCAGAGGAGGAGTAGATGTCAAGATGTTTGCTTTGCCAATTAATATATAAGTACAGGATGGGTAAAACTTGGCTGTGATTTTATCCTCTGAGAAGCAACCAAATGTCCTAGTGACAAATTCACAGGAGCCCAGTATTACTGAGGGCATTTGCTCTTCTTGTATCCTGACACAGATGATCACACATGACCAAGTTGTAGTGTCTCACAAGAGGGATGTTCTACCATGGGGAGATGGATGGATGGACAGGACAAGAGATGGGGAAACATTCCCCTGCAGAACCTCTCTACTCAGCTGAACAAGGTCCCAGGTGCCAATGGTGCCTGTCCAGCACAGGAAAAGGCAGACTGAGCTTCTCTCCAAGGAGCACCAAGTTCTTGCATTTTCTTAGAACAGTTTAAGAAACCTGCCCCTTCCTTCTGTGAAGACATTTGAAGTCTTTATTCTCCATACAATTGTTTGGAACTTGTTAGGCTGGTCTGGAAGAAACACTTCCTGAGAATTCGTTTTCTTTTCTTGCCCACCCCACTTTTGATTCTTTTCTTAGGACTGATTACTGTATCTCTGCCTTTCATTTGAATTTACTGATTACAAGTCTAACAGACAGGTTTTTGCTCCATGGGGTTAACAACTTAATCCAGTTTATTCTCGCTACTTTCTCTTTCTTGAAATAGCTATTAAAGTTGGTTATTAAAATATTTTGGTAGATATCCAAGCAAACCCAAAACTCATCCAGTTGGGTAACCCTGTGGAACACAGGAGAGCATCATGGGGAAGCAAATGGAGAGGGTGGCAGATTCATCTTTCTAACCTCCTCATTTCTGTAAGTGTCTGGGACTCAGAAGAGAAGCAAAACGTGCTGCCTGCTATCAGGGTGATGTCCTGGTCATCTGCAAAGCAAAATCTGGTTGTGTTGAGATAAACTCCTTGCCTGAGCTTTAAAACAGTTTCAGAAGTGGGACTGATTGGTCCCAGCCAACAATTAAAGGAAAAGCAGAGTGCAGAATATGCACCCTGGTACAGAGGATCACAGCCCACACACCTCATGCTCTCTTCTGCCTGGCTCCAAATGGACACTCAGCTGTTTAGCCAAGGCTGCTTGCAGCAATAAATGGGCTTTAACCCCTGTGGTGCTTGTACAGTATAAACTTTGCCCACTCTCTCCTTTATTGAAATAACTGTTTTTCTCCTGAATCAGTACGGGTTAGTTGGGCTCTGACATTTCTCTCACTTACTCACATTTACTCACACTTCTCACACTTACACTTCTCACACTTACTCTTCCATACTAAGCCATACAGCCCAGGACCCCTGTTCTGCTTCTGTTCAGGTAGTGCAGATTATTCATGTGTCTGCTGCCTGACTTAACCCTTTTTAGCTCCTGTATCCCCAGAACATGTAGAACTTTTGTTCTGTTGTGTACAACGGTGTCACCAATCAACGTGTCCTGATGCCCTTGATATCTAAAGAAGGAAGGAAGAACAATTTTTTGTAGAAACTGAAGAAACCACAATAGGGAAAGGAAGGATTTCAGTCACATCTCATGTACCAGGGCTGCCTTACAAGGAGCATGTAAAGCACCTGGCACCAGAAGTCCCCACCTCATCTGCTCCTGGGAGGCACAGTGGCAACACAGCAGTAGTGGGAATCTCACCAGGACAGATCTTTATGCAAGTGACCTGTTCAGCCAGTGAAGTAATTTTGAACAACAAGACAGCTTTTTTCAGTCTGAGAAAAGTGGTACCTTCACCCCAGCCACTATTTATTTTATAAGTGTCCTGTGAATAATGAAAGGAACAATCTTTCTTACCATCTGCCTTACTGAAAGGCACATTCTGTGTGTCGAGCAGTTTCAGAGAGCTAATGGCAAAGTGCACATTACCAGCCGAGCAGTGAAAGCATTTGTAAACATCATCATCATCATCAAAGAGGACTCGAGCTGCAAAGGCTGTTTTTTGCCTTGTGAGTTTATGTCTGTAAATGACTAATTGGTAAAGTTTTATCTGCAGAAGGTGGTTGGTGGTGGAAGATATTTACAAGAAGGAAAAGCAGGAAATAATTCATCTTGAGGAGCTGAATCTAATCTGAGACGTTCGTGAATTAATACGGGCTTTAAAAATTGGTTTATTTTCTTTCAACTAAAATATATAAAACCACAATTTTACTTTTTGAGAAATTGAAATACGCAGCCAGAGGGTGTAAAAAACTGGAAAGCAGGTGAGAATGAGACTGCATGTCTCTAACTGTTAGATCAAGCAGGAGACACTAGGCAGGAGTGTTTTGGGATGAAGGAGCTGAGTGCTTGCACCCACTTGCTGCACTTGCCAGTAATTTATTAAAAACAAACAAGATACCAGATCTGGAATGAAACAATAGCTCAACTGTGGAACACAACCACTTACATTTTATTGCTTTATTTAGTATAAACCTCCAAAAATAATTCTTCTTTGAAACAAAACCAAAAAGGAAAAAAAAAACCTGGTCTTGTAGGCTGTAAAATGGTATTTTCCTTTAGGCCATGAAGTTGTTAAAATAATTTCAAATGAGCTTGGTGTTTAGTCTTCACTGCAGGAAACATTGCTCTACCTGTCTGAAATAGCTCTTATCAGGAAAATAATGCTCACTACCTCTGCTGAAAAATCAAGGGGTGACTCTTTAAAACAGTTATATGACCTTTAAAAAGTACACAAAATAAAGGAACAACAAAGATGTTGGAATCCCCATTAGGTAAATAGCCTCCTAGGCTTTCACTGGGTTATGGATGTATTTAACTAATAGAAAACATCACCTAGCCTGATTCCTGTCTTAGAAGCAAAATAAGGGATAATTTAGTATCAGGAGTGATTAATGTCATTTACTTACCCATTTTGTTATAGCTGTTACTGAATTTAAAATGCTACTCACAAATTAAATATTTTACAACCATTTTGCTCCTAATTGGTTGCAGATCACAGATTTCCTTTAAACATAATGGCTGTTTAGGTGGTGGGTTTGCAATGCACATTGTTTTTTCACAATCGCTTCTGACATTTTGAGAATTCCTTTAATATTGATTAATTTCAATTAGATGAGATGAGAGTGTACAATATCTTTGGAATTATCTGTTTCAAAGTGTGATTTAAACATCCTTTAGCACATTAATTTGCACTTTGCCATGTACATATTGGCCTTTAAGAGTTTCAATTAATGTAGCTTAAAGAGATGTTATCTTGGTTGTTATTTGGATCAGATAATTCAAAAAACCCTTAATAAAAACAAATGCCCTTGTCAAATAATGAGCCTAAAGTTTTTAGAGATTTCTTTTGATTATATCTTTTAATGAAATGTTTAATTCAAATGAGAAATAATGAAGAAGCAAATGCACATTCTCCATGTAAGCAGCAGAGAAAAGCTGCTTATTTTTTTTTTCCAGCAGGCTAACAAATGCCAATCTTTAGGATGACAGTGACTTCTGAAAGTTGTACTGACACCAAGAGAGGTTTGCCAAGAGTCTGTTTAGAGCAAATTTTAGGATGTATTTGAGTCTACACCATTAGACAAAGCTTTTAAACATTGTCAAGGTGTTCTTACTGTATGAGTTCAGTTTTGTTTTGTTTTGTTTTGTTTTGGGGTAGTTGACATACAAAAAAACCCCCAGACAGTTCATCTACATCTTTTTTCACCTAAATTTTACATGGGAATGAGAAAAACTCCCTGAGATGAACCATAATAATACCTGAAACTCTGACTTGACAGGTCTTCACAGAGATTTTTTTTTCTCCTAAATTCTTGGCTTTTTAAAGGATTCTGGTGGTGTTCACAGCACCAAAGTAACTTCATTCTAAACTTAGGTCAAAAGGCTCTGGTTTCTGCCACAAAGTGCAAGTCTTCCTGGTAATATTGGTAATATTAAATCAAGTTTTTGGGGAGAACTGGTGAACTTACTCTGCCCTGCAGTCCCTTGCCCTTTTCTCTAGTTTCCTGCTAATATTGTCCACATAAAAACCCCTCCCTTGATGGCACTGTTAAATTCTCCTATTTTTTCTCTGCCCAGTGGAATTAATCCTCCAAACAGCCTTGGACTGTTTGAACAGTGGTCCCTTCCTTGCCTTCCTACAGCAGCTTTGCCATGTGAGAGCATTTGCCCACCTCAGACCCTGTTTGATGTGCTACAGCAACAATGCACAGGCTACATTTACCCTTTCCTTTCCAAATTCAAACATTTGCTCCCCGATCACCCAAATATTGATTTAAACGGTCTTTGATGTCATTTTGGGAAAGACATTTGAATGTTTTAAATGTGGACACAGTTCTCTACAAGGAATACTCAGAAGATGGAAACAAACAGGGACCCTTTGCACTTTGTTAGCTGATGTCATATTCCCTGCAGCATTCACTAAAATCATTTGGTCACAAAGATAACACACTTTGGATAAGGAATATTTTAAAATGTTTTGAAAAGACACAGTTATCTGTTTGATCTTAACAGATTACTTCTCCAATCTAAATTCCATCTTCACCAATAGGAAAAGCTCCTATTCCCTAACAGAGTGGTTAGAGTGAACCACATCTGAATTTGTCCTGGGTTTGGTCGCAGGCTCCTAACAGGTTTGAGCTCTAATTGAAAAAATTAGTTCTTCTTGTGGGTTGTTATTTTCCAGGTACAGATTTCAATTAACATGAAGAAGCTCTCGTTCTCACATAAATGTTCCCAGCTACAGGTTGGTAGATTTAAGCAGGACTTCCTAACTTCTAGGTGTATAAACACCAAAATTTCATTGCTCTTTTTCCCCCCTTGACATGAAAGGCATACATAAACATGCTCAAGAGCCAGCAGTGTTGACTGAAATATTTCTAAAGGGTCTTTTACACCTTAAGCACCCGCCACTTTACTGTGGTTAAATGCACAATGTGTGTGAGATATTAACCAAAGAAATTCTCTAATTGCAAAGATTATTTTTCAGGGCTTCTTAATTAATTTCTTTTCATTTTCCTCTCGTGGCAACAAACTCTTGCCTAAATAGTTTGGGATCTTTTATTCTAAGTGATGAGGAGTGTTAGTTTATAATTAAAGGTAGGTGCTCTGCTCGGTTAACCAGAGCTGCCTGGAAACTTGATGTGAACTAACAAGTGATATTTTAAATATAATTGAACCACTAATCCTTTATGGACTTGAATAACTGCCATACAGCTTTAGAAAAAGTAATTTAACAAAATGCCAATATTAATTGTTTCGGAGTAGTGAGAAGAGCAAACCACACAAGTTTTAAGGCAAGGGGAAATTAATCTTGAAACAAAGTTTTTAATAAATGTTGTTCAAAATTAAGCTTTGCTGGTGCAAGTGAGCAATACAAAGATTAAATTTAACTTTGGAAGGATTCACTAAGGCTGCAAGCTTAAAACAAAGTTATATTGGTTAACAGCTGAAACCAATGGAAATGAGTTTTCAGTTCATTTCTAGTATGCAATTCAGTAGCCATGCCAAGCAAAACTGTGAACACTTCTTTCTGCAGTTTTCTATTTCGTTTTGAAAAGACAGTTTATGAGATTGTCAAACTTAGGGCACAGCCACATGTTCACCCCTCTAAAGCCACCAAATTTAAGCTGAAGCCTCACAAGGCTTTTGAACTGGTTTGTTTGAGAATCAAACCATAATTTCATTATGAGCAGCTCCTTTCAAAGATATCAGCTGCATCTGCACAAGTGTTTACTGGTGGGATTTTTGAGATAAAAAAAAGAGAAAATCTGTTTTCAACATTTAGCAGAGAAACAAACAGCCCTCCTAATCCTGCCCAGAGACTGCACTCACACCTCAACAAACACACAACTGTCTTCATGTTTAGCACATATTTTAGAGATACTGTGAGGAAGAAAAAAACTTTTATAATTATTTTCATTTAAATTCTTAACTCAGAAGTGAGATGTGATCCTTAGATAAATCTCCCACAATACCCTGCTGATTCCTCCCGTTTTGTCAGGGCTAACAGAATCATATTAATTTGCAGCTCTGCTGCAAAGAAGTGGGTTTTTTCTTCAGTTACTTTTCTTGAATGTCAAACATTCAAGATATTCAAAGATATACAAAATATCTGAGACATAAATATGCAGCACATTTCAAACAAATTAAATTCCAAAATTGTTTGTTAAAGTGAATTCAGTGAATGAAGGAAATAACTCTCCTTTTTTGATGCTCTCTGAACTGAAGGTTATACACTCTTTTTTTGGTTTAGGCTGGGTTGTTTTTTTGGTTTGGTTTTTTTTGGGGGGGGGGAGGAGGTTTGGGTTTTTTATTTTTGTTTTTTGTAACTATTTGGGGAAAAAAACAATTTAAGAAACAGATTAGGAAGAAGGAAAGAACTGTATCCCAGGTTTTGCTTCTGATTAGGCTTTGTGGGTTGTCTTTATTTTAAAAGAAATAACCTGAATGTTCTTCTTGACACTGAAACAAAGAGTGAGATCCTGAAATATTTTCAAATGTAGGTTTTGTAGCAATAGTGCTCTCCTAAAAAAAACCCCACTCCTAATCTTTCACAGCACAACACTCTCTGCTCCCTGCCTATCTGAAAGAACATTTTAATTGTTTGGTACAGCAAAATGACCCTTCTGCTTTTGCCTCAAAAAGAGTTTAAAGTACAAATCCACAGAAGGCTGGTGATGAGCACATCTTAGGAAGGTATTTTATTTTGTAAGTATTTTGTTTTAAAATGTACATACAAATGCTTGCACAATGGTGAAAGGGTTTACATCCTGAAATTAGTTTATCCTGAAAAAGATAATTTCTATTCAAAATTTTATTTGTTACTAAGAAACCCAGTGTTCTCTAAACAGAAAATGTCCCATAAACCTTCCTATTCCATATTTTGGACAAGTTAGACCTAAAGTTGCATATTAGTATGAATTAATCTGAAATGTTTGGGCATTTTGCTCTAAATAAAAATTACTAAATAAAATCAGTAAGAATTTGGATTGTGATTTAAATAAAACTTTATACTAAGCTATCTCTTCAAAGACATTCTCTTTAATTTTAACGGTGAGTATTAAGTATAAAAAATAATTTAAAGTAGTCTTTGTGGGTTTTTTTTCCCTGTTCAGCTCCACTTAAATTATCTCGGTCAAAGTAGTGCACTTTTGAACCAGTAAACTCATTCTTAAGTTAGTGTTACACTGATAAACTAATTTCAAACAAACATAACTCAGTGCCAACACACAATTTCAACAAGAAGCAGAATTACAACAACAAATATCAAACAAACTATTTGACTGTTTGAGCCTGTGTGAAATCTGAGAAAGGTGGATTTCTCAAACAATTATTATAGGAACTTTGGGTTGTTTGTTCGTTTGGAGGTTTTTTTCTGCTCAATGCACTGACAGGAGGTTTTACAGATGGAACATTTTCAAGCTGGGTTTTGGTTTTAAATTTTAGATTGAAATGAAGCTCCCAGGCACAGCTATGAATTTTCTTTTAAATGATGACGACGAATTACTTGCTTTCTAAGGAGAGAACACAGCTATTCACTTTTATACCCATGCCAAACCTCTGCAGTATTTCTTTGAGCTAACCTTTATCCCCTTTCTGGACTTGTATTGGTCTCTGCTAGAAAGCAAGTCAGCTGTAATTACTTACAGGTGAGTTATTCCATACTAATGAAATAGCTCTATGAAAACGATGTTATTGAATTGAAATCTAGATGGCAGAAACACATTGATTTATTTTGCATGGATTTTTAAACGCTGAACAATTGCTCCCTCTCCCCTCAGTGCTAAAGAAATTAAGATCCAACAGAGAGAGAACTGAACATGAAGTTCACTTGTAAGTTAGACCGGTACCGTTTCTGTACTGTTTGGGGGCAGGATGATAAATAAACTTGGTTTAACAGTTTCCTAGCAAAATGTCTCATTTTCTTTCTTTCCAAAAGCCCAGTGCTGGGTCCAGCAAGACACAGCACCCTTGCACTCTTACCTTCCTCCTGACACTAACTGAAAGATGAATTAGTTTACTCTGCTGTGCTTTTTTTAAAAGTGTGGGTAACTCCACCCATAATTCTGCAACTTCCCACTCACCCAGTCCTTTTTAACCTTTTAAGCACTGCTCCTGACCCTCCATCCTCCCTGCCACTGAAGCAGGCATTTTCAAGCCACATCCATTTTTATTGACCAGAACCAGACTGAAACTTCCAAACTTCCAACTCCCAACTGCAGCCCCCTCTGAAAATGCCCCCAGCAGCTGTAAAAATAGGGGCTCTTTCCACACCGGCCGAAGCTGCCTTGGCCCTGGGTTGGCAAAAGAAGCCAACCACCTCTTGCATGTGCCTGTGGGAGGGGGTTGCTCTTATGGGGTTCTTTTTTTTTTTTTTTTTCTTTTTTTTTTTTTTTTTTTTTTTTTTCTTCCCTTCTCTTCCCTTATGTATATTTCTATATTACTATTTTTTTGGAGGGGGAGGGACAGGATTTTGTTTTGTTTTTACAGCAGCCATCCAGAGCCCTGGGTATTGATTTTCGGGCACATGAAAGGGATTTTTTACAGGCCTTCCCTGTGGAAGGGAGCAGCAGTAAAAGGTGATACCACCCACTCCGAAGGAATGCTGTGCATGCAATTAGGAGCAAGCTCTCAGCCAGGGGGTTAGAATTCAAAGCAAGGCAAAAGCTCCCCACCTCCCACAAACAACAAATCCATTAAAACTACCAAAGCCATCAATACTAATCAATGCATCCAGGGACCATTAACTATTTCGGTGCTCGTGGTTCGTGGTTTGGTTTGGTTTTTTTTTTCCCCCCTCTCTTCCTCACACTCCACCCTCCACCGCTTCGCCGCATCCTTCTGATGAAACCCCTCCAACTTTTGGGTCCGTGGCTTTTGTTTTTCCCACTTTTCCCCACGCCCGAAGCCGGCGGGGCACTCCCGGCCCTGTAACCCACTGCATGAAATGCCATGAAGGGCACTGACTTCAGAAGGGTCGCTCAGGAGAGGCGGGAGAGCCGGGGCCGATTCCGGGCGCTGAGGAAGCCTCCCCGGGGCAGCCCCGGCCGCCTTCCCCCGGCGTCCCCGGGGCAGCCTCGGTGCGGGGCGGTGCGGGGCTGGGCCGGGGAGGCAGCGCGGAGGGGTAGCAGCGAAGTGGTTAATCAATAGCAGGGCTGCAGGCGAGGGAGGGGCGGGGTGGAAGGGGGATAAAAAATGCAGAAAGGAAGGAAATGGAGGGAGTGAGAATTAGACTCACTATAAAACCTCCTCATTCTGATTTACAAAAGAGGGAGGGGGGAGAGATGGGGGACGAGTGTGTGTGTGTAGGGGGGGGGGGGGGGGAAGAAGAAGACGAAAGGAAAAATGTGAGCCAAGAAGCACAATGTCCCTTGCCTATAGCGGGGATGATTATTGGGATTTGGACTAGAGATGTTTTTAGCTAAAAGTCCGCAGGCGCGGTGGGATCCAAAGGAAAAATCAATGTAAAACCTATGGAATCAAACTGATTTTTGCATTAGCTGTGTTTCTCCTCCTTTTTTTTTTTTTTTTTTTTTTTTTTTTTTTTAAATATTTTTTCCCCTCCCATCCAATCCCTCATTCATAACTTGCATTTAGTGACTGTTTTTCTCATTCATGATCCCCTCCCTCTCGGACACTGTCAAACCGAGCACAAGAGCCTGCTTTGTAGAGGTTTGATCAGCAGAGATTTGAGCTCTTTGGGCTGACTTCATTTTGGTTACATTCAATTACTTTTGAAGCTATCGATTGGATGTTTATGGAAAGACGTAAGGTATTTTTGGCCATCTCCTAGCTAGGAAATGATGAAGATTATTTATTTTTAGCAAAAGGAACGAGGAGATTTCTCTGCCTTTCTTATTTTCAATCCTGCAGAGAGGAAAATGTTCTTAAGAATATACTGCACTTTTATCACATTAAAACGATTGTTCCCTCTAAATAAAGCCATGGCTTAGGGGGGTGAGCCTGGGTGTACTTCAGGCTTTTAGAAATCGTTTCTCACAGCTTTTATATCACTTAAACGTTTCAGATGATGCATTTCTGTTGTGAATAGTGCTTTTGTTTATATTTTTTAGTTTAAAAAATCCTTTAGCTCGATAAATTTGTTGAAAAGCTATAAGAATCTGGGGGGAAATAAAGAACAATTTGAATTTCAGTGATACGTAAACACATGAGAATTAAACAGTTCAAAATTACTCTGTGTATTTCTACTTAAGTGTCTGAAACAAAGTCTATTCAAATAAAACTTTCTTGTAAACTATTTGGGTTAAAATACGGGAATGGTAAAATCTCCTGTGGTTTAGGGGCACTTTAATGATTATTCAAATAAGTTTTTAAATAAAAGGTCCACCTAATTTTTTTAAAAATTTGTGTGTTAAAAAAGAAAAGTCAAAGTAGATGGGCTAAATCAGAAGAGAATTAGGATTTTAGATGAGCCCAGAGGTGACTTTGATTTCCAGCATCTCTGAAGGAGTGGTAATGATTTTTTTTGAAGTTGAGGCAAACCAAAAGTCCAATCTGCATAAGTTTAAACATTACTACTCGATATTGCCCTGTGAACATATTATTTATCTATATGTTCCTGTCTCCCATTAAGTCTTATCAATTCGTTTTGAATCCAGCCTCATGGTTTTCCCCACAGAAGCAAATGTTTGGAGCTAGGGATAAAAGAGAAAACATAAAAATAAAACCTATCCTTCCTAAATGTTGTGAACTTCCACAAGGATGGATTTAAAAGTTAATTTATAACAGCCTCTGCAAATATCTTTGTAAACTTCTGTGAAATTTTTCATGTTCTTCTCTCTTTATTTGTGTCTGTCACCCACATTCACAAAGCATATGCATGTCCAAGACCTAATTGAGAAGGTTTTAGATGAGTTTGTTACATGTGTTTTCAGAGAGAGGATAATGTTGAAGTGTGTTACTGTGCTGTTCATGTGGGACTATCCTAACCCTCTAGATGGGAAGAGTGTTATTACAGAAATTGTAATTAATAGCATTAAGAAGCTGATTAAAATAAAAAACGTGTTATTGCAGCAGGGGTCTCATTAAGGAATAGTCATGCCTGTCTGCCACAGATTTAAGAACTTTCAGCCACAAGGCCTTGAACTGAGGCAGCTCCAGTTTAAGCAAACGCAGCAGAGACTCCACCCCCAGTGACATCAGATTGAGTTACACTGCAAAAACACCCCAAGATACTGAGGGGAAAAAAAAAAAAAAAAGAAAATCAGCTTTTTTCCCTCCCCTTCTTGATGTTTAAAAATTATAAAAACGCCATTCTCCTCCAGCATTGGACAATCACAAGGAACCCTTCTTTAAAACAAACCAACAGCAGAACACATTTCTTTCCTCAGCCTTCCTTTCCAAAGGGAGGGGAGCACACGGCTGCACATAAGCAACAAAACAACACAAAAATGAAACGACCTCCAAAGAATCCCCCAGTGTCCCCCAGCCATGAAATGCAAAAAAACAAATGAATCAACCCAGCATTACAGCACAGCAATCCTTCTTTTGCAGAGCAGGAAGTCCGTGGAAAGGATTGTGGTACACAGAGACAGATCCAGGGCTGGGGACCACGGGCTGGTGGTGGGGAACTTTCATTAACTTTATTTGCAATTTGGCTAAAACTAAACCGACAAACCCGTTCAGAGCTTGCTGTAAAGTTACACATTTTTCACGTAAACATCCAAGGCAGTTGCCTTACTCTAGGATGTGTCATTTCCTGTGTAGCTATAATAATATATTAAGTAAAGGGATAGCAACGAATTTCCATATTTACATATGGATAGACACTGGGCATAGGGAAGCCAGCAGAACGCTGTGTGTATGCAACAGTAGAAGTCGGCAGAAAGCATTTTGCTAAAAAGTTTGGGAAATGACTATGCTGAAATAAGAAACATGTTTCAAGTATTCTTGGCATTCGAGACAAGGCTGGAAAGGAAAGATTTATGGGCAAGTCTGTGTGGGACAGGAAAGCTTCTATGTTTAAAGATTCGGGGAGGTGGATGTCATGCTCAGGACATAGGTCACCAAAAAGAGCTACAAAACCAACTTAGTTCTTACCTGCTCCCCACGGGCTTTATTTTACTCTGAAACGTGCAATGCTAAACATTTAGCAAGGCAGTCATAAGAAGACTCTCTGGCGATTGATAGCAAGTTGAAGGAATTAACTGCAAGGATATAGGGGCTCACCTTTGCTCCAGGAAGGACATCTTTCTTTTTGCTGTAAGATATCTACTTTTTTCCAGCAGTAAAGTGTCAAGCCCACAAAGGAAGCGATATAATTAGTGCTGGTACCTACTACAAACTCGGGTCTCTGAAGAGAGACCAGTGCAGCTTTTCAAACGTCTACCATTTTGAAATCAGAAAAACATTTTCTAACAGACAGAAGAATCCCTCTTGAATCCCCCCCGGGCCCTTTTGAATTCACGCCCTGCCTTACATCAAACGCTTTTTTGCTGATTAACTGCACAATCAGGTCCCTGCAGATCAGGGGAAGAATGGAGAAGAGAAAAGCAACCCCTTTTCCAGAGAACAATACCATTATTTCAGCTCCATTGGACAGGAATGTGTGATTTCACAGCCCACTGCCCTTCTCTCCCATCTCCAAAAACACTGCCAGAGATCCACAGCTCCGTGTCCCCACCCATTAGTACCCAGACCCAACATTTACAACTTGGGTTCAGCATTTGTGTATAGGGGGGGCTAAGCACACATATGCATATATGGAGAAAATATCTAAATCAGAACCAACTCTCAAGCCCAAGAATAGACACAAAGGAAGTTTAGTTTATTTTTAAAAATAGCTAATATCCTTTTTTCTTTTATAATGTAAAATTCTAGTTCACATGCACACAAGTTATATTTTGGGGCTGGATTTGGTATGAAGTTAGTTAAAAAAATGAAAGGAGAAAACATTTTGAAACTAAAATAGTTCATCAGCTTAAAGAAAAATACGTTGTTGGCTGGGGTTTTTTGTCCCAAGACTGATTACTTAATAAAATGTCAATAAATACAGTTTAAAAAATAATTAAAAAATCTTTTTATTCACAAAAGGCTGTTGCTTTCTCACAGCTTACCCAATTCCTTTTGCTGTTAAGTTTGTCTATCTGGAATATGAAAAGATTCTGATTTCACAAACATCTGTTGAAATCAATTGTTGAAGAACGGAATCCACAGGAACACCTATATAATCTAAAGGTGGAAGCAGCTCCACAGTTGTTTGTTAATTAACAACACGGAGGAAATATTAAAAAAAAAAAACAAAAACAAACAACAAAGCTCAGCAAGATACTTCCCTGTAAGAAAGACTGTCAGTGAGTCTCTCAGCCTTTGTATATTCATTTTTCAACGATTCCTGTGATTTAGAATTTACATAGCAAAAGAAATACTAGAGAGCTTCCCTCCCTAGCCCTGAAGCTTTGATATCGCCTGATTTCATCTCAACCGCGTGTACAGAAGGAGAACCTCTACTCATGGAAGTGCACTGAAGTGACCTGGCGTGTTTCAGTCGGTCACAATTAAATCCCCTGCCTGGCTCAGCCCGCGGAGAGCGCGGCTGCGGGAGAAGCGGGATGGAGCGTGGCCGTCCACGCCGCTGCCCGCCGGTCCGGGAGGGAGAGGAGCCGCCTCTCCCGTGGGCAAGCATCCACCGAGTTCCCCCCGCCTCCGGCAACCGCTCCCCGACCGCATCAAGAATTACTATTCTAAATTTGACCGATGTAACCATTTGTTTTGCCCGGGCAGAGCTTGGTTTTCTACTTGCGGGAAAGAGGTTCGAGCTTTGAAACCGAAATAGACACAAAATAGCTGCAACCTCTGGGGCAGAGCAGCCCCCCATGACCACACCTCTCCGATCCGGGACGGCTGGGGATCAATTTTGTTCCCCCAACACCAGCACTGCCGAACAAAAGAGAGAAAGAGAGAGAAAATAATATTTGCTCAGGTCCCCCCTCTGTTCGCCTTTGATTTATCTGTTTACAACCGGGACCCCCTCAGTTGAAACAAAAAAATCAATGAAAATGTAGTTGGAGAAAAGGCGGGCAAACTACTGAAGAAAAAAAAAAAAAAAAAAAAAAAAAATTTGTGAATGGAAGAATGTGTTTGTGCATTCATTGTTAAAATAAAGAGCGTGCCGTGACGTAGGCACCCGAGAACCAATAAGCGAGGGGATAATATTTTTAAATATCCACCCCGAGAGCCAATGGGGCAGGCGGTGGCAAAGACTAGCGCAGGGGCGAGCCAATGGCGGGGGAGGTATGGTAATGAGGAGTTGGTCAGGCAGGAGCTGAATGTCAACTAGTCAAAGATGGAGGCTGGAGCGGGGAGGCCATGAGGTTGGTACGGGAGGATTTCCCCACGTTTTGATCCATCCGGCAGCCACGCCGAGGCGGCTGCCGGCGGCGCGGGGCGGCGGGAGGCAGCCTGGGGAGGGGGGAGCAGAGCCGCGCCGCTCCCGTCGCCTCTTTTGCGCCTCTTTTGGCAACTTTCCCCCCCGCGGCGCGGGGATCCGTCCCTCCCGCCGCCAGGTACCGAGCAGCGAGCGGGGCCCGCCGGCCCTGCCGCCTGCCCGGGGGCCGCATCCGCCTGCCCGGGCGGAAATGGCGGGAGCTGCGGGATCGGGGGGGGCGGCGGGGCGCGCCGCGCTCTGACAATGGCCCGCGGGGCGAGCGGCCAAGGGGAGCCCCCCGCCCGGAGGGGGGGCGGGCAAGGGGGGGATGAAGGAGGGAGAGAGGGAGGGGGGGGGTGGGGGGGCGGCTGCCGGCGGTGCCCCTCGCCCCCACCCCCACCCCCACCCCGTGCGGAGCTCCCCGCGCTGTCGGCCGGGCTCTTCCCGGAGAGGTTTCCCTGCGGAGCGGGCGGGTGCGGGAGCCGCAGCTTTCCTCCCCTTTCCGAACTGTAGCGGTTTCCCCAGTGAAGTTCTGGCGGGTCGGTTTTGCTTTCTGGAGTGCGATCGATACGCGGTGTTGGGAGGAGGCGGCGGCCGCAGCCGTCTGGGACGGCAGCGGGGCTGGGAATAAAAGTTGCGAGTGGCAGAGAGATGCCGGTGTCAGCCCGAACGCGGGGAGACGCGGGGACGGGTGCGGGTGCGCAGTGCCCGTGCGCGAAGTGCTGGAGAAGTGTTGGGAGAGACGGTGGCTGGCAGACTTGGCTGAAAATCTCTAGATAGTGGTGAGCTAATTTATTATTGGGTTTTTTTTCCCCTCCTCTCTCAAACATTTCATCTATGCAAATACTTCCGAGAAATTGAGTGTGATCCCACGAATCAAATCCTGTTCGCCAAAGCCGAGCCCGCTCCCTCCCCAACCCCAGCCCGCGCCGAGGATTGTGTTTCACGGGAGGGTCTGAGTGCGCTGCCCGCTCGCATTGTGCCACACATCTCCCCTTGGAAAATACTATTCCCCGTTCTAAATGTAGAAAACCTCCTGTCTCTTTAGGTACCGTGTAGAATATTTTTTTTTTTTTTTTTTTTTTTTTTTGCCTGGAGATCCTGTCCCAGTACCCCTCTCTTTTTTGTTGCTTAAAACCCCCACAAAGAGCGAGGCAATAAGTCACATGCTATCTCCGGCTAGTATTTATATTGGCTTAATATTTAAATCTCGTAAAACTAATGCTTTGCTTAAATAGTCCAGAGTTTTTGCAATAAACCAGGGTGCGCAGCCCAAAGTGTTTCTTTGGCATTCTTGCACTTTGCCCCAATTCCGCTCCGTTTCCCTCCAGTGTGTGGTCTTTGAGTTGTGTGAGGAAACCTCGTACCCTCGAACACAAACCTGGAGCTCTGGAATTAAAAAAAAAAAAAAAAAAAAAACAAACCAGCTTCCTAAAGTCAAAAGCACCATCGTTCTTCTAGTTTTCTTTTTTTCTTTACTTCCTTCTCTCTTTCTCGCTCTCTTTTTTTTTTCCTTTTTTTTTTTTTTTTTTTCCTTTTTTTTTTTTTTTTTTTTTTTTTCTTTTAAAACATTTCCAAACTAGCCTAGGTTTCTGGTACTGGATTAGGGATAAATTATTGTACAAAAAAGAGGAGGAAAAATTATTAAATCAGAAAATAAGAATGATAGAGTTTAAGGTTCTAATTGGGTTGGGGCATTCCCAAATCAATTGGCTTTTTGTTAATACTGCTCTGAAAAATTGACAGCTAGAATTCATTTAGTGTATTTTTGTATTCAGCCCAAACTCCCCCAGACTTGAATCAGTTTAATTCATTTTAGCATTTGCTACGATTCTTAATTGTCTATGCATTTTATGTAAAGTTGTTTTCAAGTTTGAATTTCTTTGCATAGAATTTCTTTGCATTTCTGAAATCAAAGTATTGTATCACGTCTCGACTGATTCTTAATTAATAAGTAGTTAAATTTTCCAGGTTTAAGTTTGAAATAGTTTAAAGAAACAGATGGTAAACAGTATGGAACCTAAAGACTAACAAGTTGACTTTAAATGTTACTTATTACTAAAATTATTTGGAATGTCTGATTTGTAATGATTAACTGATGTTTTCTCCTTACTACCCATATATTCTTGAAAAAGGACAAAATTACAACAGTAATGTTTTCATGATGCAAGTAGATGATTTTTAAAGGTCTCTCACTCCTGAATGGCAGTTGTTTTGAATACTTGCTTAGATGGCATGTGTAAAATAACAAGATTTCCTTAGCAATTAAAAATAAATAAAAATAATTCAAGCTACTGGCAAGCATGTATGTAATAAACACCAAATATTTTAGCAGATGATTTAGATGAAAGCAATAGAAAGGATATGAACTTCTCCTCCAGTGTGTCTTTATCATAAAGTTTAATCTAATTCATTACACCTACTGTTGTAAAATACCAAGGTGCTGAAATGCAAGGAGGACAATCTCAATTCTGGTCTTTGATTTCACATACTCCAACGCAATACAGTTACCATTAAGAAGGAGAAGGGAAAAAAATGTCCCCAAAAGAAGCTTATCTAAATTTTTGCTGAAGTTAACTCAAGATGCAGCTGTGAAATGCTAAAATCTAATTTTAAAGGATGTCATTGAGTCAATGTGGTTGTTGAAGACACTCCTTTTTTTGAATGTAACAAATCTCTTTTAGAGTAAATCATGCACAGAAGGCCATCACTTGGAGAAGTTTCTAACTGATTTATCATTTATTTGGAAAGTCTCTGAAGTATGCTGTTGTCCAGAGCCCTTTTTCTGTTGTACTACTGGCAATTATGATGAGCAGTGCAATATTAAAAGGGCATTGGCTGGCAGAAACATGACCCCCTTTAGCAGCCCACCCTCTTCAGAGTGGGCAAACAACCCTAAAATAGATGCCTCCTCCAGTGTATTTATGCACGTGTGTGAAATAAGGTTTTATACATGTGGGAGTGGTTTTAAATAAGGAGAGAGATTCTGGGTTATATCTTTTTATATGTCTTTCTATGGAAATGGGCTGGAATAATTTCAACACATCCTATTTAAATATAAGCCCCAAACATTTCTGGGAGGATTTAAGGAATCACATTACCTGCTCTGTTTACCAATAACTTTTGAGTAAATCATGATTTCTACACACACTTCCATACAATATCTACAATGAAATTTTATAGTTATTTCTGTGTAGTTTTTCCCCTTACAGAAACTTTCCCCTGTGCATTTAAGATGGTCCCTATGAATGCCTATAGGGATTTAATGTTGATTTGTTTCTAAGAATCTGTGGTGTTTATACTGTGATTTTTTTTGAGTGGTGACACACAGAGAGGGGCAAGATTGGAGCACAGACACTAGGTATTTTTGTTCCCATGGCTCATAATTCTGTAACATCTCCATAGCAAACCAAAGCACTGTATTTCTATACCATTTTGTACCTCTCTTAAACACACACACACACCACAGAATACACAGCACAATTAAGAAAAGTTCTGAAGGCACAGGAAAGGGCTAGCACTTTATGTTCTTGATTTAAATTGTGTAGTTTAGATTCATTGACTGACCAATTTTGGGTTTTATGGAAACAAGTATGTTTGGGGATGCTCAATTATGTCCCTTGTTCTTTTATTCTCCACTAATGCAGCAAAATATTTGATTGTAAAAAACCTTCCTAATGTACCGTGCCTAGTTATATTGGGCATGTAGCAAAAGACTTGAATGGTTTGTTTAACAAGCCATACTAACAGTGGTCTTACTCTTTCTTGCTCTCTCTTTTTCTCCCTGTCATTATTTTTTTTCCAACTAACTTTTTGTTGTGTTTGTTTTGGTTTTGGTGTTTTTGTTTTTTTGTTTTTTTGTTTTTTTTTTTTAACCTTGTCTAATTACGATCGCAAATAAACTTTGTCATGCAGAGTTTTATTGGGGCTAAACATAAAAACGTTATTGTGGTTAACACTGTAATGTAACAGTCCCTTACAAAAGGATGCAGGGACAGCTGTGCAGAACGTGACAGTGGCTGCTGGTATCGCTGGCTCTGACAATGTTGCACTACTGTCTGCACAAATAAAGCAGTGCAATAATATTGTCAAAGCATTTGGTTCCAGTCCTAATACATCCTTTATGACCAGTTACTGTTGCACACCCAGCCCCTGACATGATGGGATTCTGTAGTTATTTGATGCATTTTAGTAGGGAACCAGCCCCCTACTCTGATTTCTTCCCCTCCCTCCCCCCCACCTACTGCAAGGGCTCAAGCAAGCGTTAAAATCTCGAGATCATGAAGAAATTGCCTTAAAAAAAAAAAAAATCCCTACCCCTGTGTTTGTTTGTTTGTTTTGTGTTTAGACTGAGTGTTGTGTATGGAAATTCCTTGGGTTTTGTTCCCCGTTTTGACTGCTTCAGTGTACAAAATGGATTGCCCTTTCTGCCACTAGCGTGGGTTTGTGTGTCCAAGTTGTAAAATAAAAAGCTGGCCTATTCACATTTTAAAGCCCTCTTGTCCTCCTTTAGAGCAACCACTACCTCAAACTGAGCATATTTTAAAATATCATGACCAGGTTTGAATTTTTTTCTTAGTACTGCTTTGAAAATTAGAGTTTTATGAACCCAAGGATGTTATTGTTATGTATAGAATACAGTGACTTTATTATATATACATGTATTCACAGGCAATTTAATTCTTGCTTCCTACTGATGTATTTTTCAAGTTCTATTGTATCTAACTTTTAGAGGAATTACTGTTAAAATTAAAGCAATATTAATACCTTCATTTTAATTAAGAAAAAAGAAAGAACGAAAAAAGAGTAGAAGGGACCTAAATAGTAATCAATAGATTTTGAAAGGCAATCTTGCCCTGTACTTCCCAACAGCAACGTGGAGCGAGTCTGAGAGACACAAGGATGATGTAAGGCCTAGGAACAGGAATATTGCATTCGGAATTGATCTTTAAATAACAATATGTTGGTGACTGTCACTCGCCGTATAGTTGGAGGCAGATGTGGTATTTTCGCTTGCAGCTGCTAAGAAAGGGGTTTGGAGGGATGGGGGATGGGACCTTCCTCCCTCTTTTTTTTTTTTTTTTTTTTTTTTTTTCCGAAGCCTTGAGCTGTTACCTTGGGAGCAAAGGGTGGGGGTGGGGAGAACAGTCATATTGGAAATCAAATCTAGGTAAAGGAGCGTTTTCAGATTTCACTGCACATCCCAAGCCAGGCTGGGGTGTGCTAGAGAGCAAACCATGGGGAGGCAGAAAATGGAGGACCACATCCTGAGGGGATGTGTGTGTCCCATTTTTAGAGGGAAGAAGGGTTGCCGAATCCTCAGTCAAGCACTCCAGTTCTTCAATGAACCAGGGAGCAAACAAAAGACACCTTTTAAGTCCCTCTGTTTCTGTTGAGGCGCAGAAGCCTGTCTCCCTTTCACACCCAGAGAAGGCTGAGCCTCCATGTCTGCTCGGCAGGCAGGGTGCTGGGGGTGGATGCGGTGCAGCTCACAGGCCTCACTGGAGGTAACCTGAGCCGGCATGGCTCCCCTTCTCTAGAGCTTTTCTTTTCATCCATCTCTCAGCATTGTAGCACGGTTGCCATTTTTATGTGGGTTAAGGAACGGGGAGGCCTGCTTAGCTTTGGCACTTTCCCGTCCTTCTGATTTTTGATTAATTAAGAAGTAGGAGAGAGTGAAATCTGTAAGGGCTCTGCCGGGGGGGTGTCTTCCCCCCCCTGCCATCAATAGGATCACAAGAGCAGCCAGAGTAGAAGGGGCCCTTTGCTGCTCCTGGCCAAGGAGGATGGGAAGAAGAGTGGACCAGCAAGGAGCTGGAAGCCACTTTGGATCAGAGCAGCACTTTTCTCAGTGTGCATGTGCTTGTGGAGCTCTTCAGAGTGTGGAAATAAGTGCCAGTGAAAGCCTTGGTGGGTCTGATGCCAGGTTGTAAGATGGCCTCTCAGATGTGTGAGCCTGCCTTGTCTGGAGGTGGAGAAATTGCGGGGGGAATAGCTGCATGCTTGTTATCCTCTATAAAGTTATGGCTTTAAAAATAATATGGTTGCTACACTTGAAAACCTCTCCTGGGTGTGGGGGGGATTTGAGGCGGGTGATACAGGGAAAGGCCTGTGGGGTGTCAAGGATCGTATGGATTGGATCTCATTCACGAGGGGTGTGGGGACACCTCCTGAAGCCTCCTGGCTCCTGCTGGGGTGAATGGAGCCCACAGAAGACCCTTCACTGAGCATCAGCACTCTGGAAGGCAGAGCCCTAAGGGTGCAGGGGGCAAGGACGGGGTTCCCTGCAGATTTGGGCCTGGGATGGAGGTTACACATTCCAAACCCTCCCTACTCTTCTTTTTTTTTAACCCTGCCTGGCTGAGGAATGTAACAGTGAGGGGGAAAAAAAATGCACTGGAAGAAAAAAAAAAAAAAAAAAGAAAGAAAGAAAAAAAAAAAAAAAAAAAAAAGGAGGGGGGATTCGGAAGCAAAGGCCCCTTCAGGAGTCTGTATTTGTGCAAGGGAAACCATTTGCATGTGTGTGGAGATGCCAGAGTTTGTCTCCAGTTGGGTCGGAGGGGGAGGGCGCGGGAGGAATGCGGGGAATCAGGTCGGGCTGCGGGGGGAAGGGCTCCGGCAGAGCCTCCATCCTGTTGTTGCATAAACTTGTTAAAAGAACCCCTCCTCTGTGGAGGCAGCACACATAGGGTATTAGTGTGGTGGAGGAGGCCAGACCTGCGCCCTCGCTACACAACCAATTGGAGCGGAAAGTGAAATCAGATGGTTTAAGTTTTCAGAGGGATTTTTTTTTTTTTTTTTTTTTTTTTTTTTTCAGGGGGACTTTTTGAGTCATTGCATTGAGTGCTGGATCTGTGTTAAGGTCGCTCCTGCTCTCGCCGCTCCTGGGTGGTTTGGGAAGGGAGGCGGCCGGAGGGGGCAGGAGGTGCCGCTTCCCCTCTGGCCGTGCCCCTGGCCCGGCTGCCCCCCAGCCCCTGCGGGCCCGGGGTGGGCAGGTTGTGGGCAGCTGGGGGGAGTCTGTCCCTGCTATGGGGAAGAAGTTACTTGAGGGACCCCAAGATCAGCCCCACACGTGCTTCTTCTCCAGCCAAGCCAACTACAAGACCTTTCACTCGCCCGGCTGTACACGCAGGGCCAGAAGCGGGATCCGCACTTCCAAGGTGATCGGATTTAGCCATATTTTGCTCCCGCGTTTAGTACCACAAGTCTTTTTTTTTTTTTTTTTTTTCCATCAGACAGCAGAGCGCTGGTAAACACCATACAGAAAAGCCGTATTGTGGGGTTACAAAGTCTAGGCTGTTTAAGGAGCTCTGTCATTCCTTTTAATGGAGCTCACTGACGCAGATCTGGCTTCTGCCAGCCGAGGAAATGTTGCTGCTGAGAAAAGGGTTATTGAAACCCACAAACTAAATATTATAAGCAAGAATCAAATGGCAGGATGTTCTGGAGTGTAATCACTCCTGATTTCAGGAGAAGGGGAAGGTATTGATAAGTGGCTGCGAGTGACAGAATCCCCAGGCTCGGTGGGTGGTGTGTGTTCGGGAAGGTGGTGCTTTCATAGAGGATTATCAACCCTTACTCTCTGGAGTCTCACACCTGGACAGGTTGACTCTTGCATGGAAGTAAGAATCCCCTTTTTCTCTGAATGGATTTGTACAGACTTGCTAGATAGACTTAAGGAGCCAAGACTGGAATGCTAAGAATTTTCTCTCTCTCTTAAAAAAAGAGAGAGAGAATTAGAAAGGCAACACTTCCCAGTTTTAAAATAATGATAAAATTATTAAATAGCATGGAAAACTTTAAATCAACTCTCAGTCTATAGCTGTTTCCGAAGTGTTCGCTCTTGGCTTTGCAATAGTCTCAATTGTCCTGCAGAAAATGTATCGTAGACTATATAATGTATTTAATTGCAAGATGGCTTTATAATGGTCTCCTTTCCTCGGGCTAGCGAAATGGCTGTGACCAGGGAAACAAGGCTGGGCTGAAGCTTTGTTGCCCTGCTATGCTTTGTGAGGTTGCAACTGAGATGAAAATTAAAAAAAAAAAAAAAAAAAAAGAAAAAAGCTTGCCCTAAGTAGCACCTTTAACCACAAGAGAAACAAACAGCAACAAAGGGAAATGGAAATGGCTCCCTAAACTGAACCAGGTCTGATCTCACAAGGAGCAGAGGCCTCTGAGCTTCAGAGAGTTAGTTCACTACTTTATTTATCACAAAGATTCATTATAAGGACACTTCAGTTGATTTGTCTGCTAACATCAGAAAAGGGGGGCTTAAACATATAGCAATACTCCACTGCAGGAAGAGATTCCCACACACATACTGCCAAGAGGAAAAAAAAAAAAAAAAAAAGCTTCCATTATTGAGCAACATATAAAATGTTATTTCCATACTAGACAGGGTGACATTTCAATTTAGTTTCTATAACTGTGATTAAAGACAAGAGAGGTTTCTAAACATATCTAGAGATGCTGAGCCTTCTGGTGTATAAATAGCATGCATTTCATAATCTCGTGTTTAAACGTTTATTTTAAAATAACCCCCATATACATTCCAGAGTCTCCCTGCTATAGGACATAGAGCAACCCAGACTTTGCATACTGTTTGCCAACTCAGGGAATGTTGTTGGAGATTGATTCAGTCCTTATTTTTCTTATATATATACATATGTATATTTAAAAAAAAAAAAAAAAGGGAAGGCATGGGGCATACTGTGCCAATACACCACTTAGAGATAAGGAAATTTTTGAGACATCTAGAGACTCAACACTGATCTAGAAACAAAGATGAGACTGGCTTTGCTTGGAACTTAACTTGTGGCTGAGGTTTCTGATTACATCCCTTACCCTCTCCTGCCAGTTGTAGCTTCTGCTACTACCGAAATCCTTAAGTTGTGTGGAAATTGCCAAATTGTTCTCCCCTTGCTACTGATTAGTCCTGTCACTTGACATGCAGATTGGATGTTTCCACTGTAAACTTGCCAGTGGGTTTCTCCCTTGCAGCCTTGGAGAAATTAAATTGTATGTTAAGTGTAAGTCTTGTTTGAGATAACATCGAGACTGAAGAGTGGAAAAGACAAGGTAAACAATAAACAAAATAAAGACTGGATGGGAATAGATGGAAAGGTAAGGCTTGAGCCTAGTTGCATCAGTTTTTTATGTTCTCAGTCCAACTGGATGTCTGGGCTGCAGGGATTGTTGAGAAGCCGAGTGGCAGAATTAAAGCTGAGGTTTTGCCAAGGTAATGAGAATACAGAAGTTTGATAAAACTCATTCTGAGCTGCTTACAGCAGTCTCAGTGAACATGGCCTTTTAATTAGTGTGAGCAAAGGTTAATACAAATAAATAATGTGGAAAAAAGGATCCCTGTTTGCTTCCAACAAGCATCACAAAGGATGGGGAGAGGGAGGAGTTGGGGCAGATAGGAGATTTTGTTTATCAGTCCATTAGAAAAACAAACAATTAATGGAGCTTCCCCCTTTTCCTTGGCACTCCTTGGTTTTCTGCTGCTTTGTGCAAGTCAGGCAACATCAAAGGGGATGCAGGGCTGCCTCACACCAGCGTGCCAAAAGCCAGGGATCTCTAATGGCAAAGACCAGATCAATGTGGCATGCATAAATTATCCAGGAATCCATGAATTAGGGGATTGTCTCTCCATTACAGTCCTATTTAATCCACTGGAAAGCAGGCTGAGGAAAGAGAAGCTTAAAGTGTCAAAATCATGACCTGGTTTGGGATGGCCTGGGAACGAAGTTACCTTACTCTTGACTCTGAAGTGTTCCTACACAACAAATGCACTGGGACAGGTTAACTGGGAGCCAGACTGGAAAGGAAGAGTCTAGCTAGCAAAGCAGCCCTGAAGCTGGAGGTGTCTTGGCCCCTCCCTGGGAATAATTTCTGTGGCTGTTGGTGTGTTCCACATTAAGCCAGCTGCAGCTGAAGAATGTATATTGCAGCCTAGGAGAGAAAAGGTGTGGAGGGGCAAGAGAAGAAAAAGCCAAACAAAATTAGCTAGGGCAAAACACTTGTGCATTTCCCAACACTTGTTTAATCTGTGTGCATTAATGTGAAGTCAGTTCTGGAAAGCCAGCCCTAGAGATCCTGTTTTGCTTTCTAATATTTGGTGTGTACTTAATCCTGTGATTTCCAGTGCAGGGAGGGATATTTTAAAACACTGGGCTCTCCAAGTAGGATGGCCCCAGAAAGGAAGTTCTTTGAGCACTTGATGCCTGTTACTAAGAGGTTCAAAATACAACTATCAGTTAATCAAATAAATAGCACTGCCTAGTCTCAAACAGCTATGCAGCTAATTGCCTAAAGTTATTAAGAAGGAGAGAAATTCACACTGAAGGAAAATGTGAGAACTGGGGAAAGAGATACAGAAACCTGAATAAAATCCACCCCTGAGTCCTGGGAGAATAGGGTAGTACCTATGCACAGATTCTATGGGGTCAGAGGTTTACAGCATTCCTGCATCCCCACCCTGCCGGAGGACACTGTGCTATGATCCATAGGGCAGTGCACTGCTTTCTAACTTTTTACCCCTTCCCCATTTGCAGGCATGGAATGAAGCTCCCTACAGTCACCTGCTGCAAGACATATTATCCAGCTTCCTAACCTTAAGGATGAGACCCTATCAATATTGCCTCTGCTTTTGTGATCAGGGTAGTAGTGCAATATTGCTTATAGGGTCTTTTCTTTTGAGGGTTATTCTTCATGGAGAGAAGAAAACCACAGCAGGAAAAAATAATCCTATGTGCCCATCGAGTTCAGGGAAAAGTTGTGAAATGCCGAGCATTGCTAGATAGGCAAGTAATTGCACAGAGATATTATTTGTGACAAATAGTCGTGCTATTGTGGTGACTCAGGTTGAGTAATGGGCATATTTTTGATACTATCACACGGGATTCAAAACGGCCTCACGTTTAAAATGAACAAGCAGTGATTGAAACCAGAGAAACCCATCATGGCTCCATTTTAAAATAGTTTGAAGAGACGTTTGGAGGGTGCCTATTTTACATAATGATGTAAACACCCACCAAGGAATGGGAGGAGATAACATATCCACACTTGCTGCTTCTATGCCTTATCCCAGCCCCAAAACCGGTGCGGTGCGAAGCCGAGCATCGCACAAAGAGGCCGAGGCTCTAATCCTAATAACCTCCTCGAAACAAAGCTGGTGCCCCTGCCTGGCAAGCGCGGCCCGCCGGCTACAGCTCCGGGCTCTGCACCGGGCCGAGCCCTGCGGCCGAGGGCTGCTCCAGCGGGGCCGGCAACTGCCGCCGGCCCTTCCCGAGAGCTCATCACTGAGGTACGTGGGAACAGAGCAGGAATAGGGGTGTTAAATCCGCTCTCTGCTTTGTGAGGGATCAGCTGGGGGCTGACAGCAGCCGGGATGGCCGAGTGGGTGGCCTTGCCTTCCATTTCAGGTGGTCCCCGCGGTCCCTTTCGGGACCTCAGGGGCCCAGGGAAAGGGATGGTGGGAGGGGACTGGGGGCCGGATCAGGGCGCGGCGGAGCAGCCGCTGCCGCGGGGCTTTCCGAGCCGGTCCCCGGGCAGCGCGGAGCCGATGCGGCGCTTTTCCCCGCGGCAGCCAGGGGAGGGCCCGGAGCACTGCAACGGGGCCGTGCCCGCTGCCTCTCCCGTTGTACGGCTGACCCTGCCGTTGCCCTCGATTTAACCCCCTCTCCAAGCATCATTCCGGGGAAATGCGGCCAGCTCGGGGACAAAGCGAGGAACTGCCCCCTCCCTCCCCCCCAGCTCTCCCTCTGTGCCCCGGCGGACGGGCTGGAGGCTGAGGGGCGGCCGCGGCTTCTGGGCCAGCGCTGGGACCACCGGGCGAGCTGCCCCTCTTTCCCTGTTGCACTACTGTCACGGTCGCAGCGAGCAGTGCAATAATGAAAGGGCGTCAGTGCGCCGGGGAGCGGCGAGAGCCGGGGACGAGCCGGTGTGACAGCGTGCGGGGACGGGACGTCCCGCCGCCCCCCGAGAGCCACCTTAACGGGTTGGGGCGGCTTTGATTGTGCAACTTTCTTTGTTTAAACACGCAGCGGCGAAGAGTGAGCGCGCCGGGACCGGGCAAGGTGAGCGGCTCCACGCACGGCCCTGCCCCCGGCCCCGCTCCCCCTGGCCGGCCGCGGAGCCTGGGGCGGGACGCCGGGACGCCCCTCCGCTGTACCCGGCCCACGCCAAATAAATAAAAGTGCTTCCCACGTCCCCTGTCCCTGCCTTTCCTTCCCGGTGGGTTTTCTTGCAGATCACCAGCCCCTCCCGCCTCCCCAGCAGCCGCACGCTGATAAAAATCCCCTCGACGGGTTTTTGTCCAACAGATCACCCCTGCGGTCTCTGTGGGAAGAGGTTGGAAATGCAAATAGGAGAATGAGAGTCACCCTACCCTGTGGAGCCTGAAAAACGGGCTCCAGGCATGCCCTAGTGTGGGTCCAGCAATGGGGGAGCGTGGGCAGGGAAGCGAGCGTGCAGGGCAGGAGGGGAAGGGTTTGCTATAATGGAGATGAGAACAACACTACATCTGGGAGCTGAGCTGGGAAGGCCAGGAAACAGCCCTTTGATTATTAGTGGCCATGGTGAAATGGATACTTCTCTAAAAGAGGGCTGGAGAGGGGTATTTCCTTTAGCAAAGGACCTTTCCACTCTGCCCTTTTGAACCTGTGCTTCTCCCTGGCACTGTCTCTGCTTCATCATGACTTTTTGCAGAGGAAGGTGAGTGCAGAAAGCGGGCTGGCTGTAGGAGAGGGAGGCAATCTAATCCTGGTGAAAAGGCATTTGCAGTCTATGTTTCATTTCCTATTTCTTTTGGATTCTCGCTTTCTTCCGTCTCTCCCATGTAGGAGCAAACGTAAGAGCTGAATCTTTCCTTGCAGTCTCCCTCTCAGGGAAGTCAGCCCCCTCCCCAGCTTCACCTTCAGGCTTTGCGCACACAAAATGGCTGCAGCAGCCTGTGGGTGGGCATGGAGAGCTCAGGAAGCTGCTTTTCTTTTTCCCACCCTGCCTGCCCAGGAAGCCCTTCTGCTTTTATTTTCTGTGGCATTTTGCTCTTGCATAGCTCTGTGCAAATCCAAGGGGGTCTCCTACGTGTAAGCTATGCATGGAATGGGAGCTGGGGAGGGAAATGGCCAGTTTGCATGAGAAGGGGACCTGTCGGGCCCCAGTGTTTATTTTTTTGCTGACCTTCTGGGGATATGGTCAGTGAGAGCTGTGACAGCTGCTGGAAGCGGCAGGGGCTTTGAAGATTGTGAAGGTTGTGACCTCGAGGCCCCTTTCCTCTCTCTGTCCCAGGAGCTGCTGAGTCAATCAGGGAAAAGGGGAGGTGAAATGCAGGCTGCTCTTTAGCCATTTTTCAATCGGTGAATGAAACAGGAAAGGACAAATGCAAGAAGAAAAAAGAGCGATTACTTCCACTTTGGTGCATTACTGAGAAGGGCGAATCTCTCTTTGGCAAAAGATTATAACAATAATGGGAAACCACTGTGCTTCTAAAATCCAGCACCTTGAATAAAGGATTTAACTGGGCAAGGAGCTGATGGCAGATCGATAACAGTAAATTAGTGGGAAACCTACAAACTCCTCTTGATTCAAAGCTAAAGGAAATCCACCTCATTTCCACCTGATATCAGCTCTAGGTATAACAGTGGGTACTTATTGCAATTGGCCCACTAGCTCCCACCATCTCTCCTTGACCCTACACTAACAATATCTTCATCTCTGCTGAGCTCAGCTGAACCCTCAGGCTGAGGTTGCATAGGCCACCAAAAAAGGCTTCACCACCCATGCCAAAATAAAGGGACAAAGTGCATTCTGCAGGCAGTATCCTTGATGTGTGTGCACTTTCAAATGGCACAAGCTCCCTTGGCAATCCAACCCCTGGGCAGCCCACGAGAGGGCTCTCACCCAGCCCCAGGGCCCTCACAAAGACCAGTGAGTAGGGTTTAAGTCTTTCTGGATAACATGATCTTATGGATCTTTCCTTTTAAAATAGTAATCTGAACAGCAAACAGAACTCACAGCTTCAGTTGACCAATACACAACAGAGGCAAAGAAGGCAAACAGCAGGCTTTTCAGTTAGTTTACACAGGGGGCACTTAAATACTGTATTGGTTACATAATACCATGTGGGGCTTGGGATTTTACACATTCTTCTACTAAATATATCTGTGAGATTTGTTTTAAAGTGATCAACATAAAGCCAGCCACAGCTTTGAGGGAAAAACTCTTATGATTAGACCTAATACCACTATGTAGCTCACAGCATATTTACTGAAACCCCAGACAGAGTAGAATTTTTTTTCCTAGACCTGCTGGTCAGCACAGCACTCACTCCTCTGCAGTGGAGGGTGTAGACTGCCTCTAAAGGGCTGCCATGGACAGCCACTTCCCAGCAGGAAGCACAAGCTGCTGGTTTTTAGGGCCATATCCTGCCACTGCTCCACATCCAGTATGCAGGATTGATCTCAGCACAGACTGAAGACAGCGTAAGTTCAGGCAATTATGACAAACTAAATGTAAGAAAGAGGGTGAGGCACATAAAAAAAAAAATCTATTCCTAGTTGGAAATTGATTAGGAAAATAATATTCACTGTTAACTCCTCTGGAGAACCCTATTCATGTGGGGTACCTGAAAGTATATCCCCTTCTTCATAAGCCTTTAGTAAATATCCTGTTCCTATCCCAACGGAGTAGCAGGTGGCCAAACTGCTCCACTGGAAGCTTGACAAAGGCAGTATCCACCCAGCTTTTCAGCTGAAGCCTATTGCAATCTGTACACAACTTCTGAGACTCCAGCTAAACCCTTCCTAGGAACAGCAAGTTTCCCCAGGCAAGGCCCTGATCTAGCAGCTCTGCATCCTTGCAAAAGATCCATCCCTCTGCTCAGAAGTGAACAGATGGGAAGAAGAGTCTCAAAGCATCAGTGATTTAAATCCATGCTCTTGTCACCAGAGGCTCTGCAGGCAGAGATCTCTGCCATAAGGAGCTAGCAGAACATCGGGTGGGGAGCTAATTGAGAATGGAAGTTCCTGGGGGCAAACTAAAATAGTCTTTGTGTCACTGCACAGAGCTCAGTACACTGCCTGGGCTCAGCATCAAACACCAAGTCAGTAAAAATTCTGTTTACTCATTCATCTGGGAGGTGGGTAAACCCTTGTCTTGTAAACCTCCTTAGACACAGAGTAATCAGGTGACAATAAGCTGTGGCAGACAGTACAAACTTAAGTATACCATTTTGCATAGGTGTAATAAGTCAAATGTCTTTAAAAGTCACCCTGCTATTACTACAACAAATGACAGACCCTGCCACCCTCAAACACTGATCTGCTGAGAAGCAACACCTTTGCCCTAAGTCACTGCATCTTTGTGACCAGTTTACCCAATTAAAATCAATAGGGAGTGACATTGAGTACAAAACCCAGCACCTCGTAGCACTAGAAGACTGTTTCTAGCAGTGTTTATCCACTCTGAATCCCCATCATATTTCAGAACAAGGTTAGGGTGACACCAGTCTGTTTTTATGCAGCTCACCAGAAGAAAACTTATGTTGTTGAGTTTTTCTTTTATAGTAGCTACACTTTTTGCAAACCTCTAAACTATTTTGAAAAATTCAAACAAGAGAAGCAGAAAAAGAAAGGCTTTCCTATTTGAAGGAAAAGGGGATCTTCTTGGAGAAGTACAGAGGCCACCTCCACGTGCAAGCTGTTACAAACACCAAGCACAAACAACGCCAAGGATGCTCCACCGGCCACCCCCAAATACCAAATTACTAATTGAGGGATTTTACAGCAAGTTAAAGGGGAGTTTTGGTGCTCCTCTGTTGACCCTTCGTTCCCTCTTTACTCAGAGATTGAAAGGTGTTTACAAGAAAAAAAAAACACCACAGATATAAGCCAACAACCGCCACCCCTCCCCCCTCCATATCATGTCACCAAGACACAAAAAAGCAGACATAATTTAAATAGGGATGGAGGGAGTCAGGATAATATTTAAATCGGGAAAAGTGAAGCCGAACTGTTTTCCATTTGTACCTTTTATCAGGGAGCCAGTAGGGCTCTTTAAACCCTTGGCACTACAGCGGGAAAACCCTTCGCAGGTGGGTGAAAGCCAACAGCCTGCCCCCTCACTTCGGGAACAGAGCGGCGAGGGGGAACTCCCCTGGCCGGCGATGCGGGGTGGGAGGCTCCGCTCCGCACCCTGTGCCCGACGGCAAGGCGAGCATCCGAGCGGGCGGGACAGGCAGCACTGAGCCGCGCTTACCGCCGGCACAGAGAAAGGCTTTGAGTGCCGGGGGATCGTGGCCGGTGCTCGACGAGGGACGGGGCACCGCAGGCTACCGAGCCCGACAGCTGCCGAGCGAGACCGACCCCCGCAAACGCATTGCAGAGGGATTTTGGAAGGTCTCTGGCTCGTGGCTCTTGAAAGGACCACGCTGACAATCAGCCCCGCCGCCTCGTTCAAAGGGAAGGCGTCCAAGCTAGAGCAGTTTCCCTCGCCGAGCCAGAGGGACACCAGAGGGATCCTTCCATGGGGGAAGGTGTACTCGACATCACTGCCTTCCCTCCGTGGGAGGCTTACACGAAAAATCACGTCCACTGGCAGAGACGAGGAGGGGAGGCTCAGAGCGGTGCACAGAGGACACGGACTAAAGCCACTTCTCGCCGTAGGCGCCTCGAAAGTTTTGTATTAACCCGGGGGCATACAATAAAATAAACGGGGCGGGGGAAAGGAGGCACGCAACAGGAGGTCTCAGTAAGTATTACTTAGGATGTGCACTTCCACGTTTGTGACTATTTCTGCCTAAACCAACTCTGAAAGCAAAGCGCATCCTTCCCTGACTCTTTTCTATTAAAATCTAAACCCACTGATGCACCTAAATGCCCGGAGAATCGAGCCTGGACGGAACTTGCTGCTGCTCCGACCGTGCCGTCGGAAAAGCCCTTGCCCTGGCACCCCGTGGGGTTCGGAGGTGAGCGGCGTCCCCCCCGCTGAACTTCCCGCAAAGGAGCGAGCGTGCCGGGTCTCCCACCCGCAGACGGTCGGTCCTGGAGGCGGAGATCAGCGGGGGGAGAAGGGGTGCAGGGAGTGGGGGACCCGTCACCCCGCAGTGCTAAGCATGGGCGAAAGCAGCCACAAAGCGAACGCTGGATCCCCGCGGGGCACCCAGCCTCCCTCCGGCTCCTCGCTGCACCCGGTCATCCCTGGGCCACGCAGGAACTGCCCCCTTCGAGGGACAGGGTGGCCGTCGCCATTTTGACCTGCTGGGAGCAGGCCCACAGGACAGAGGTAGCGGGTGATCCCCCGACACTGCAGAGGAAGGACACTGGGGAGGGCAGGGGCTCATCTGGGCTGCCCGGGGTAGGTCACCCAGCCTTCTGTCGGCTTGCCCGACACCAACCTTGTGTCCCAGTGCAACGCTCACAGACAAAGCAAAGAAAACCTGTAATTTTGTCTTCCAAAGGAGACGAAGGAGACATTACCTGGGATCACTCGGTTCTGCAGTTATGAACCGGGCGCTGGTCATCAGCTCCAGTCCAGTACCTTACACATATCTCCACCTATTCCTACCACAAGATCCCTCAGTTCTAGCTAACATTTCATTTAATTTTTTTTTTTTAGGTTAAGTACTAAGCCATTATTTGAATATGAACCATAGCGTCTCAGAGTGAACAACAGATAATAATTTTCCTTCGGTTTCTAAAGGCACCAAATATAAGAAAATATGATCTAGTGTCAAAGTGTTTTTCTGGCAAGAATCTCTAGACTGGCCAATTTTCCTATGAAGAAGAGTTCAGAAAGCAGCTTGGAAAGAGAGGAGCCGTTCTGCTTTATTTTTTGCCCTTCAAAAGCACCTTTTAATGTACTGTCCCACTTGGCACCAGCCTTCCAAGCTCCGCCCCGTGCACGCTAGCATCCTTTCCCGGCGAGCCCGGAGCCGTACGTAGCACGCAGCCGGCAGAAGCCCCGTTGCCGGTGCTCTGCCGCGGGGTCCCAGCCAGGGCAGACAGAGCAGGGACTGCCCCGACGGGCAGGGAAGGGTTGAGGATGCTGAGCTACCTTCCCCCGGCCAGCTCCTATTGCCTGTCCCCGCCAGGCGTGCGCCCTATCCCACGCAGTCCCCCCGACAGCCTGTCCGACCCCCTCCAGGTCCCTGTCCTTGCCCCGCTGCAGAGCGCCAGGCTGGGAACCCCTTGTTCTCCTTCACTGACAGTTTGTTCCGGTATTTTCCACATTCGGGTTCCCCCTCCCAAGTTTTCCATCCCCGCAGAACACGAGCCATCACCCCTCAGTGCTGCGGGGAAACATCCAGCTCAGGCTGGCTCCTCGGCAGGGCTTTCGGGTGCCGCAGCCATAAAAGCTGCACTGTGGAACTCAGGAGGGTGATCGACACTTTTCTTCATTACCCACGAGAGCTCTGCTAGAGGAGGGTGCCCCTTCTAATCCAGCTGCCACTTCCAAAAATCACAATTCCCTCTTCCTTTTTGGATATGCAGGAAGAAAGTTGTGCTAACCCAGCTAAGAACGCATACTCCAAGGAGCAAATCCCTCTATTCTGGCCGATCCGGTCATACTTCCCCCACCACCACGACCACCTTGCCGAGCACTGTAACTCCCGTCCTTCAGCGCCCCGGGTCTAGCTTGCCCGAGGGATGGAAACGAAGCACTTTTACCCCCAGAGTCGAGACCAGGGACTGCCGAGGATGCTGGGACTAATAAGCAAGGTTTCGGTTAAGCACCCGCCTTAAACAGCCTCCTATCTCATGAGGAAAAACAGGGGAAATGTCGGGAAACAGAAAAAAATTGTAACAATCTAAGCTATTTTGCCCTAGAGACTGAAGTCTCTAAACTCTACAGAGAGCCACCCCCACTACCGTGGGTTTGTGTTGCTGGGAAAGTGAAGCTCATTAACCGTGTTATGCTGCACAGCTTTATACAAAATTGCCTCCACCTTGACAGAAATCGTCTTCACAACCGCACCCAGGGAAGGCAGAGTGCAGGTAATGCGTTCAAAAAATACAGGATTTGCAAAAGAGAAAGAAGGTGGTGGACTTAGATGCAACTTCAGGACAAGCCCCACATTCTGCGCTACCCGACGTCTGTTTTAGCCGCACAGGTCTAATGCTTTCTTTGGCGGCAGAGTCACAAGCACACGCGACACAAACCCAGAGTAGGATGTTGCTGACACCTACCAAGAGCCTCCTCATTTTGAACAAGCGGGGAAGATACAAGTGGAGTAGACAACTGTCTATACAATTATTTGATGTCGCCACACTCCGTATGCCCGTCGAAACCGGTTACCGAACTAGATCACTTTCTAGTAGAATGGGAACTGCTCGAGGTGCACTAAAGGCGTGTCAGCAGCCGCACAGTGCTTGAAACCCTCTCACAAGCCCTACACCAACCCCCTTGGAGCACTGCGGACACCCTAGGTGTGGAATGAGCGCTCAGGGCATCCGGGAGTGCCCGTGTAACCCCCGGCTCCCTCTCCCGGGCAGGTACAGACGCGCTGCTGTGTTTTGTCGGCACAAGGAGGCACCGCACTGCTGTCATTCCCCAACCCAACGATTCTGTTTGTAGCATTTCGGGCTCTGAGCGACTGGGCTTTAAACTTCCACTTGGCCAAAGGAAGTCGGAAGGAGGCAGCGAAGGAACCAGTAAAGGACCAGCCGGCTGAGAGCAGCGCCGCACACGCAGCTCAGGGCTGCGCACACGGGGGGGACCTCCCTTCCAGCCCCCTCCTCCTTCTCCCGCCCCGCTGCAGCGGGCGAGGCTGAATAGAGAGACGATTGTGCCCGGCGGAGCAGGCAGGAGCCGAGGAAGAGGAGAAGGGTGGGAAGGGACGAGTGGAGAGAGCCGAGTGCGGCGTGGGGACAGTTAAAGCTACGGCAAAGCGGATTTAGGAGGAAGCCTCCTGCCATCACCCGAGGATCGCCCTTAGCAGTGCCTGGCTGGCAAATGCCGGTACCCGGGATAGCTGAAAGCTCCTACTCAGGAGCATCTTTTCTGATCGACATGAGGAATATAGGCAGGCGGATGATGCTGACGGACCACAGCTGCCTTGCTTGGTGGATTTGCAGAAAAATCTAAGTCCGTTTGGCAAAGAACTGAAGCCTTCGCCAATAACATGGGAGGAGAGGTTGGGGGGGGAGGGAAGCTGGACCCGTCAGGCCACCGTCCCACCGAGGGCGGCTGGCGGGGCTCAACGTGGGCGACCCGCGCAGCCAGACGGAACTGCAACCTAGCAGGGTTGGGGGAGAAGCCGCGGGGAGCAGCATTCCAGCGTCTTGCGAACCGATAGTGATTCGGCAAGAGGCGGCAGCTCGGCTTTCATCCTAACGCCGAAGGGAATCCACGGCGGATGGCCCAAGATCCGCTCCAGAGGAAGTGGTCCAGGGAAGAGCCAAAGAGAGACGGGTGAGTTACACTGGAGACAAGATGTGTTCATGTATTATCATGGATTGTGAAATGTATCTTACCTTGCCAAGGAATAGACAGTTTGGTTTTAGCTTTTGCCTCCGAGATCTCGCAAAATGCAAAGGGGTTGTTGTAGACGACGGGAGGAAAAAGATCCCTGTTTAACGACCCTTTTCAGTCTTTCCTCTCCCCCACCGAGGGGAAACTAGTGTTTCATTTCATGATACAGGTAATTGCCTTAAATGTCTACCGTAAGCAAACAGACTTCAGCCTTGACCGCACTTTATCGATCCTATGGAAAGATTGTGAACAGAAACGCCTAAAGCGTCGCTTTGTAGCCTACGCTATATGTTCTAAACTTCCCTTTCAAATAACCGAGCACTACGGGACCTGGCAGAGCGCGCTCAACGCGACACGGCCGCGCAGGAGCACTTACAGCAGTCGGTAGCCTCAGAAATGTAACGCAGGGGAAGCGGATGTTATTTGTTTCCCCTCAGAAAAGCATAAATTTGTAGGCGATCACAGCTACGCTGCTGAAGCGTTCCTGGGCTGCCAAAACCGCCCGAGTCCCAGTCACCAGGGACACCGAACCGGCAGCGCTCGGGCAGCGGGCGGAGGAGCAGCGCTCACTAGCGGCGGCACCGCCCCGGCTCCGGGCCCCGCACCGCTCCTGCCCGCCCGCAGCTCCGGAACCCGCTCCCGACTCGGCAGCGTTTCGGGCTATAAAATAGGGGCGAGGGGAAAGGCGCGTCCGTCCCTTTTTTACCCCCGGACGGCCCTGCTCCTGTCGGCGTACCCAAGTTTCAATACTATAAGGACTATTTCCTGGACAGGGGGAGGAGTCATCTGTGTTTCACCGAGCGGAGAACAAACCTTCGTTTCTCTGTGAGACACCTGCAAACCCAAGGAGAAGTGGAAAAGCGTTTGCAGTCAGCCCGACACTTCAGCCTGCAGGAGCCGGACAGGTGGAGACTGGGCCAAGGAAGCATCACCAGAACATCAACATCGGGCACCTGTTTTGTGTTCAGCTGTGACTTGAGTTACAGTAGATTCACCCCAGATATTTCTATTTTCAGCACAGCACCCACCTCTGCTACTAATCAGTACTTTCAGAAAACGAGGCTTAGGTGAATAAATTAATGACCATCATAAAGATCAAGCAAAGAGCTTTAGCTCCGAGTCCAAGCTCCACAGTCCACCATCCACACAAAGGCAGCACCTGCACATTAGTTTTAAAGGCACACAGGAAATAATTAGCTAGCTTTATAGCTCACACACATCGATTGATTTGTAATGCATTTCATGAGGGTTTGGTACCCTTGAGATATCATACAGCATTTAACACTTGTAACCCTAATGAAGCAGGACACCATTTCCCCAAAGGATTGAAGACAGCCAAATCCCTCACAAAACAGCAGCTTGAATCAGTATCAGAGCTTTTCCTAGGGGTGAACTTCATGCTAATTTAGAAGTAGTACAAAACCAAATATAGTAAAAGGTTTTCATAATCACTTGAATTTGCTGCAATTTAGAGAAAGAAGGATTGAGCTCTGCAACTGCTTGAGTCTGCCTTCAAGGTGTAGTTCAAGGTCCCTCCTTGTCTCATACACACAGTATGGCAGTACTGTTCTCTGAGGAATTGATTTACCACCTCTCAATTCACACACATCAATTAAATTATTGCAAGTTTGATTAAGGGAAGAAATTAGCATTCCTGGTATTCCATTTTTTTTTGCATGGGGTGAAAATAAATTATTAGGTAGAAATACTGAAGGTCCTGATTAAGTATTTATAAACACAGGAGATGCTTAGAACATTGGTGAGAGGAGGGGAGAAATTACAAAATAATTATTGCTCCAACATTGTAAGCCTAAACACAGGGGTTCCTGAAAGACAGCTGATGAAACAGCCATTATATGAAACAATTAGTTATTAAAGGTATTTGAATGGTAGCCCAGAGCTGGATTACAGAAGTTGTGTTTGAAGAGAGCGCTGCAAAACCAAAACAGCAGAGATGAGAACCCAAAGTTAGAAAAGAGGAACAGGCAGCACCACAGCATCCTGCATACACAAACCTCTCCAAGGCTCTTGATCAGTTTCCCAGCTGCCAGCAGGGAACCCAACCAAAGAGCATCTACAAAGGTCTATCTACACTGAAAATCAATGCTTCAGTGCTGGAGAAATGAGGCAGAGGAGATGGAAGATTCAAAAAAACCTAGCAGGCCTAGAAATACTGTTGACTAAGCACCACCTCCCAGTAACAAACACATTGAGGAATAAGTTTTATTCTCTTCACAGTGGGAGAGGAACACAGAAATTAATAACTTGTTCAATGAAGATTCCTTGCTAGCAATCCAGAGCCTACCACTCTGTCAAAAATTCAGGAGCAAACCATTGTCTAAAATTCTTCTTTTCTCTTCTTCTGGATTCACACATAAAAGCCCCCTCGTATGGGTATATGCCCCCCTATTTATTCACCTGGATTCTCATACTGATTCTGCAGAGTGGCAATGCAAGTAAACCATAAATCAAATTCAGCTGTTCCTTTGCAACACACAGAATTTTATAAAATTCTAATACTGATTAACAGTAGCTTTCTGCACAAGTTCATAGAGCAGAGCAGTCTTACCATTTGACAATTAGAAGTATCACCATTACCAGAAAACCTGAACTTCCTGGAGAAAGTGCATAAATTAAAACTTTGTCGTCTTATTCCAACATGTGCAATATTTTCAACTCCTCCAAAACAGAGCATAACAAAACTCATGAAAGACACTGGAAACAATTTTCAAATGGACAACATTTTTTTTTCTGGAAGGTCAAAGAGATGAATTCAAGCAATTCAAAAGCCACCACATTTGACAACTATTTTTCCCTTTCTAGACTTACTCCATCTCCTCATCAATAACTTTCTATCACTAAGAACTAGAGATCAGTTTCCAAATATTTAATTGTAACTCGAAGCAATTACAAAATACAAAGTTTTACTGTACTTGGGACTATAGAAATGTATTACTTCCATTTTTTCATTTCCTTTGAATTTGAGAAAAAGTAACAAGCAAAACAAATCACAGTGAGAACTAACAGATGTATGACCTAGTTTCACCAATCAAGACTGAAAATTCAGAGACGATGCTGCCAAATAAATTTCAATGGCTGAACCTGGCAGAAGTTCCCCACAGAAGTGCTGCATTCCTAGAATGAACTAATGCCCTTCAGTAATAAAGAAAGTCAGTCACTCAGGCAAGGCAGGACTTATAAGAGACCAAAGACTAGCATCTCCAAACATTGGAGTAAGCTGAGGCATTTCAGATTCTGTGTCAATTCAGAGCTCATCATGTTTTGCAGGGTCCATACTGGGTTTGATGAAGACTCCCTCCATTGCTTTCCAATAGTTGTGATGATTAGCAGTAGGCATACCATGAACTTCTCGTTGGCCTCTAATGGGATGGCCATACTGTTCCCCTGTTATTGAGAGGAACACCTCAGTTCCCACGTGCTTGAAGCGCACCGCATCCTCCCGCTCCCAGTAAGTCCCACTGCACTGCACGAGCCAGATATCCAGGTCATCTCCTTCTCCATCATCACCAAAGGCACTTACTTCCTGTTAGAGACACAAACTTCCTGAAGTGAAAATGTAAGCAAACACCTCTCGTGCACACACAAAAATACCAACACAAAGGCAGCGTGGGGTTCAAAGGCAAGGAGAGGAAAGAAAAAAGCGCTGCTGCTTTGCTTTGTCAACAGTTGCCAAACACAGAAACAGTAACTTCCTGCTGCTGCAATCTGAACACCATGCAGCAATCTCCAACATGTAATCCCAGGAGAAAGTGCCAACAAGTCCAAACATAAACTACAAACGAAATGAGAGGAATTGAGCAAAGATCACCAAGAAAAAAAAAAACCAAAAACCACAACACTAATGCTGATGCAGATTTTCCCCAGGCAAAAAGTTTGTAACTGCAGACACTTAGTTTTGAAGTATTACCATCTTCATAGTTGCCAGTACACAATGGTTTTTTTTCAGTGTGTTTTTATCATAACATCCCAACAATTTATCAGACTAAGTAATCATATTCCTTTTTTACTTAATTATACCAAGTTTACAGTTGGTTCAATAATTATTCTGGTTTATACGCTTTCTTCAGGCAGATGGTTGAATAGCTCTTACTTAAAATCCAAAACGAAAAAAAACCAAACATTAAAACAGATTTATTCCTACTGAAACAAAAGTTAGAGATTAGATGACATTATACACCAAAAATAATTCCAAGCATTTGCAGAAACCACATAGGCTGAGCTCCAACTGCAAAATAGCCTTTAATTCTTAAAAATCTGGTAACGAGACTTGACAAACAAATTGAAAATTCAACTGCAAGAGTTTGGACCTAGAAACCTAAAATTTTAGTCACGTTAACTTGAGATTATGTAGTCCAAAAAGTGTGAAAGACAACATACTAATAGAAACTTCTGTTAAGTACACGAAAGTTTGAGTGTTCATAGCCACATAATTATTTCAATAGTGTTGCAAGCCACAGTTCTGTCAATCTTTGACAAGTCATACAAACTTCCCTTTCATTTAGATACTGCACAAACACATAACAAAGACAAACACAATGACAACTGCTGAATGTTTAATGACAATGATATATAAATTGTCTAAACAGACAAATGAGAATTGGTGGAATTGACTTGAGTCAATTCTTCTGAAATACTGTTTTCCAATCACTTCTGTTGTTTCAATAAGCAGATCATCTAGATACCCTGCATAAAACTGGACCTTATTGTTTCAGCCACTTTAGTCCTGGTAAAAGACAAACCTTTTCACAGAGCCAGGTCTTCCAACTTTGAATCTACAACCACATAGCCTGCAGGAAGCCTAAATTGTCTACTAATGACAAAATGCTAAGTAGTTTGCATTAGTTATTTAAGAGGAATTTGCAGTCTCAGAGAAGCATTTGTTCAAAGATGACACTGGGATCTAATTAGAGTTAGAAATTGCAGTCCTCTAAATAAAAATAAAAAACAATATACAAATACAACTGTGAAAGCAGAGTAATTTTTCCTGTGAAAGAAAGGCAGATAAAAAGAATAGTGAACTAAAATAGAGAAATGACAGAGACCAATAGATTGGATCACCAAGGAACCTGGATATAGAAATGCCAAGTCTTGTAACACCTGACTCATTGCCTTGCTCTAGAGCAATCTTCACAGTGTTGAAGGAGGTTCCCAGCCTCCTACCCCCTTGGAAGTGCTAATATTTTGGAACAATCCTCCCAGTATCGATGTTGAAAAACAAAAAAACATTTTAAAAAAGCAGTTTTGTGAAAAACAACATGAAATACTGATACTGACACATACTACATTTTATCACTGTCGAGAACAGAAACACATTATTCCAAGACGTGGAAAAGCATATATTCATTCTTGATATGCACAGACATATTATTCCTGGGAGCCTGATTCTTCAAAACCATTAAAAACTGGAGAGAATATTTCCTATAGCATGCACTACTTATATAGAAACTTAAAATTGAAATCAACTTACTTGGTTATTGGAGAGTGGTGATGGGAAGTGGTGAGTGTGTAAATTTTTTCCTGTGTTTACATGGGTGAGTCGTATAGCTTGCCCACATTTCACTGGTGTTCCACGCTGGCAGCTGCCATCACTCTTCCCACGAATCCTCCAGTAACTGTTGGCATCATCTGAAGCTTCAACTCCTGTCACTGACTGTTGTCCACTTCCTGTTAGAATGGAATGAAACAGCAGGCTTAACCCACTTACCCATTTCAAAAACTCCTGAAAAAAACTAAAGAAATTTGCTTTAATGTTTTCACATTTAAGAGATGTTTAATTCTCACATTTACTGGCTGCAATGGGAATGCAAGTATCAAATAATCTTTCAAACTGAAGAAGATAAACACAGCCTGTGTTAAGAGATGCACACTCTCAAAATTAATGATGAACACACAAAAAGAAACTCTAATCAGTGATGGATACTATTTGCACCATCCTTCCTGTCTCAAAAATACTTTGAGAACACAAAAATACAAGAAGATCTTTGTGTACCCAAACAAATCAGCAACCAGGGATTCCCCAAATCAGGGAAAGTACAACCGAGGCCCCAGACACGGATCTGGGCTCACCTCAGGGATGTCACATCCCCACTCCAGGCCATGTGGAGCACAGCTGACACATCTCCCACACCCCGGGCCTCATCATCCTCCTCTCCCTCCCAAGCTGCCAGGTCTCTAGGGCACCCCACAGCCCCATCCCCAGCCCACTGCTCCCTTCTGCACCAGGGACATGAAACTCAGCAACCTCTGGCCTTCTCCTCCTCATTCCCTGCCACTCCTCACTGCCTGCACCCCCTCACTGCCTGCTCCCCACCATTTCCCAGCCATCCCGCCAATTCCTCGCTTCCCTCATCACCTGTGCCCCCCTCACAGCCACTTCCCTGCCCCCCCTCACTGCCTGTCCCCCCGCCATCTTCCTGCCCCTCTCACCGCTTGTCCCCCGAACGCTTCCCAGCTCCCGCCATTTTCCAGCCTCCCCCTCACGGCTCCCTGCCCGCCCTTTCTCAGACCTCGGCCCCTCAAGACGGGGCCCCCCGACCCGGCTCGGCCCTGCTCACCGGAGCCGTACTTGACTTCGTGCGAGTGGAGCCGCACGCTGTGGCGGGTGTTAAGAAGTTTCAGTACCGAACCACAGGTAACGGCGCCCGGGGACGGTTCCCTGCCATGACACAGCCCCCGCAGCAGCCCCAGGAGCAGGAGCAGTAACGGGAGCGGGAAGAGGCTGCGGCCGCCCCGCATCGCGCCGCAGCCCGGCCCGCACGGCCGCCCTCAGCGGAGCGCACTTCCGTATCCCCGCCCCGCGGCACCAGCCAATTGTCCAGCGCCAGCACTGCGGCTGACCAATCCCTGACCACCCTCTGCTCCGCCTCGCTCTCCCATTGGGCTACAGCTCAGTGACCTCACCGCTGCGAGGCCTCCAGCGGGAGGAGCTCATTGGGCTGAGGGAAAAAGGCGACCAATCAGAGCAAGCGGCGTGGCACCTCCCAGGAGGGAAGGCGGGGGAGGCGCTTTTACCTCAGCGACGCCTCAGGGAGGTCCCCGGGCTGGGTCGGGTCTGTGACACGGGGACAGCGCCCATTCGGGACCCGCAGTGCCTCCATTCACGGGTGCTGTTCACCGGAGCACTGTCACCCAAGCTGCCGGGCCCGGAGCATTGTCATGCCGGCCCTCCAGTAGGTGATCGCCTTGAGCTGCCCCCGCGGCAGCGCTGAGAGGAATCTTTGTGCTTTTGTCACTGGGGGTTCGCTCCTATCGAGAATTTGCTTATGTCGGAGGAGAGCAGACCAGGTTTGTTGCAACAACTCTCTCTTCGAACACATGGTCTGGGCTGTAAGAAAAACAGTAACCAGGGTGATCTGACTGGCTGCTAAGGGCTTTGTGAGGAAACATGCTGCAAGTAGGACTGGTCAATCAATTATCACCAGTGCCTGGGGTGAACAAATGTCTTCAGTGAGGGCACTGTCAGACAGAAACCAGCTCTAAGGTTACTGGCTCAGGCACGGGTTAACAGTCTGGATGCAGCCTCGGGGAGCTGGAACTGGCACAAATAGGTCAATCAGCCTGTTCTGTTGCATTCAGTCCACTTTTAACTCGGAGCTGGCTGGTGGCACATTTGGGTTTGCTTCTAGCTGTTCTGGCTCCTAAAGTTGTGTAAATGTGCCCCTACTTGGGGGGATTAATAGACAAATGTAACAAATATTAATGAATTGCCTAGCATGATAATGTATCACTAGCCCAGTCATTTCTGGATTATAATAGAGCTTCTGATGATTATGATAGGGCATAAATATACAGAGAAGAACAAACAATGATTGTTGTATCATTAAGCTGTAATGAACACATCTTTGCTTTTGGACTGGAAGTTCGTTTTCTGTGATGCACTCTATTTTGCAAAGTTCTAAAAAAAAATATTAAGCTCTACTCACTATAAAAACTGTGTAAATTAACATATATACTGTCCCTCATTGCATAGTTTTGCAAACTGAATAAATTCCACCCCCAAAACAAGTCTCATTTATCAATAGGAAACAACCATGGACAAGGGACACAGGAACTTCTTACATAGACCATTAGCTTTTGCCTCTGAACTGCCATTGGATTAACCCATGTATCCAATAACAGTCAGCCTGGTGTAACACTCACAAGAATACAAAGTGATTTACCACAGCAAAAGCTTCTGACCTTTGCAGCAGCAAGGATACAGAAGGGCACCTGCTTTGGGACTTAAGTCTTTGCAACAATGGTATTCTATGTGTGCAACAGCAAGGAACTGCAACACTGCATTTTCTATTACAGGATGATTTAGAAAGCACATTAGGGTTGCTGGCTAGCAGAAACATCATAAGATGCTCAGCTGACTCTATCTGTTCCACCAGTCCTGGATCTGGGAGGCTTTTTCCTACTTATGTGATTGTACTCGACTGAATGGTCAGTTTTCTTTAGCTGGTTTTAGCCCATTTTATATAGCTATACCCACATCTAAGAAAAATCTCAAATGTCAGGCCTGCTTTAAAACAAGCATAAGTACTAAACTCAGTCACATACGTGCACTTGTACACAGAGATTCAGTGTGTTTTTCTGAGAACTAAACACTCATTTCCTGGTGCTGGAAGTACAAATGTTTGCTAACAGAAAAGCAGAAGACTGTTGATTGATAGTCAAATGCTGTATTTCTTGTCTCATTCTAAAAAACCTTGCATTCTATCTGAGACAAGAGTTCACATCTGCTGCTGTTATAAATGGGGCAGAACCAGATGTCTGTGGTTGCCATTTTAGCCATGGAAAATCAATCATATGGAGCTTTAGCTGGCACCTGTCTATCTTTCTGGGAGGTCGCTCAGTCTCAGTGCATTTAGTGCCATTTACATGGTGCTCCCTACAATGCTTTTCAGTTCTACTTTAGAAATGTAATTGGGTTAGAACGGTTGCCAACAAAAAAAAACATCAATGCCAAATACCCGTGGCAATTAATAGCCACCTCATTGCCACAGGGCCCACTATTGTTTCTACTAGACTGCTGTAAGGAACAGGTAAACTTGCCTCAGAAATTATGTGACAGTGCATACTAGTAATGGAAACATCAGCTTTTTTGATAGGAATCTCATCATGGCTTTCATTTATGCCCACAAACAAAATAATTACAATTTAAAATGTAACTAGAGTTCCTTCTGCCTTCAATCACTTAATCCTGCAGTCTTTTCACACACCTGATTTCCAAAGATATTGAAAACACCTACCATTTCCACTCAGGTGCACCTGTAGGTATTATCTGGCCCTCCCTGAAAAACAGGTTTTAGTGGATTTGGCACTGGCAAATGCTTTTAGCATAAAGGAATAAGAAATCCATGGCATAAGAAAATTTCAGAGGGCGTATGCTGGCCCAGAGCAACATATTATGGAAAAGGATTTAGTTTCTTCTTTATATTAGCACTTGTTAAACATGCTTTAAGCTTCCTGTTTGCTTTGCATGACAAAAGCAGTAACAGACAACTACAACTACACCCAAAAAACCCACTGGTGCATCTTTGGGTAACAGACAGCCCTTCATTTATGGTGAACTCTGTGGAACATTACCTGGACTCATTCTCAGACTGTCACTAACCTTAAGCAAAATACATAGGGCACAGTTGTGAAGGTATTAGTCCATATTAATAATAATTAGTCCACAATGAACAATTACTTCTGTCTGCATCTGGTCCTGACTATGATATCAGTAAGGATGAACTGTACTGAAATCAAGAGAGTAACAGTAGAAAATCACTGTCAACATTCTGTGGTTCTGTCTCCTTTCGCCCCACATTGATGAACTGATGGTTATAAACCTCACATCACAGGAACCATTTGTATCCATTGGCATGCTTTACAACAGAGCTCTTCTAACTGTGACCCCTAAGCATAATACAAATAGTAAACAGTAGTGCTAACAGTAAATTGCTGTCACCCAGGGAGAAATCAGAATGACAAAAAAAGATGTCTTGCCAAAAAGCATAGAATTACACTGTTACTTATCACTCAGTCCAAGATGTTTAAGGTCTACAGACCCAAAATCAGCTATTCAGAGTTTTTGCATTCAGGAGATATAAAAATAGTGAAAGAATAAGCAAAGTAAACAAATAAGGAGGAGGATACATTTTTTAAAAAAGAAAAGTATTAACATATGCATATATAGTTGGTGATTTTTTTTTTTTTTTCATCTGAGTAAGAAGAGTTTATGTTGAGGTTTTTATTTCTGTATTCTATTTCTAGTCTTTGGAGAGGACTTCCTTGAAAGCTCAGTAGAATCCTGGCAATCTGTGTCTGGTAACATTGTCAGCATCTCTCAACTACTCTCCTTACTGATGCTAATCCTTCAAGATTATGGGATCTGTCTTCAGTGCTCCAGGAGAATTACTGTTCCTTTTCGTTCAATCAGCTGAGATATTCCAGATGCTTTCAGTGATGCTGGAAGATGACAACAATTGCTGTAAGTGATCTGCCAAATTAATTTACATGTGTAGTAACACTGCTGAGGAGCTCTAAATATTCTCATTGGTAACCCTGGCTCTTTTGGAGAAGGAACTCCTTTGATATTACAAGGAATATTCATGGTTCTATGGCAGTATCCTTTTCTGTATCTGATAAAATAGACTCACTGAAGACCAAAGTCCTGCTATCTGCAACAGGGAGGATTTGAGTTTGGTACTTCAACAGTATGACATAATTTAATTCAAGTGTTGAGGCCTTGATGGCAAGTTTTGCCCTTCACTTCAAGCCACCTTGCTAGCACTATGCACCTCTCAAGTAAGGGCCTTTTTTTGTAGTGGTGTAAAGGCAGATGGTTTCAGAAAAAGGGGAAGGTTGTACCACAAGCTGGCTTTATGTGGTGTGCAGGGAAGCCATGATGCAAGATGGAGGAAAATGTTAAGCAGAACAGATTGCAAGACACAAGTATGGGGACTAACCACAGGACTTTGGTGTGTTTACCTAGCTCTATACAATTCACTTTTAATTGATACAGAGCAATGCCCTTTGCTGCTTTCACCTCAGCTAGCAGCACTTGTGCACAGGATTTAGAAAAGCCACCTCTGGGCAGAAGCCACCTGCCATAGCCTCTGCTTATGGGATTTTGGGCAGGCAGCCCATCCAGCGGGTGCTGCCATTGCGCAGACACGGACTGGCCCCAGAGCTGCTCTTCCCAGTCGCCTTCTAAGCTGGTGTGTTAGAAAAGCTGGAAGGAAGAATAACCTGGGTGTGTTTGACAGGGAAGCGAGCACAGTTAGAGGAGCCTGCTCAGCTGTTGTGTGAGAGAGGGAAAGTGCTGCTCGTCTTGGGATCTTCTCCTTACCGCTACCCCCCACTGCTCCAGAAGAGAAAACCTCTCCCTGGCCACAAAATGGCGCCCCCGGACCGGCTCCTGCCCAGAGAGCGCCGCGCTAGAGCAATGGCCGCCCCGCCGCGAGGCACGACGGGAGTTGTAGTGCGGGCGGGGCGGCACCGGGGGGGACACTGCCACCGACCGGCGGGGACACTGCCACCGACCGGCGGGGACACTGCCACTGACCGGGGGGGACACTGCCACTGACCGGGGGGGACACTGCCATCGCCCCGCGGGGACACTGCCACCGACAGGCGGGGACACTGCTACCGACCGGCGGGGACACTGCCACTGACCGGGGGGGACACTGCCACTGACCGGGGGGGACACTGCCATCGCCCCGCGGGGACACTGCCACCGACCGGCGGGGACACTGCCACTGACCGGGGGGGACACTGCCATCGCCCCGCGGGGACACTGCCACCGACAGGCGGGGACACTGCTACCGACCGGCGGTCTCCTACCCTCAGGTCTGCACCCTCACCCTTTTCACGGCCCCCTAAAACACAAAAGCTTCCTGAAAGACTGAAGAAATTTGCTTTTTCTGTCTCACTCAAGGCTGGTCATGTCTGTGACTTTTAGGAAATTTGGCATCTGGGGTCCAGCTCTCCGAATAGGTACATTTCTTCACTTCTATTCAGGTTCACTTAGTTCAGATGCTGAAATTACAGCTATCCTACAGCACTCTACTTCAACTGCTGCAAAAGTCCACTCATTCTTTTTTTCCTTTCCATACCACACTGCACTGCAGTGCTCACCATCTCCTGCCCTGGCTGACTGATCAGCCCGTTTAGTACCTGGGCTGCAGATAATTTTGGAGACTGCAGCCTCAGGCTCACATGCTGGATGGGCCTGTTGCAGGATTTCCATCTCTGCTGCAAAGGAGGTTGGAATTGGCTAAGGCATCCCACTGCTAAGAAGAAACTGAGACAGCTGCTGACAGCATGAACACCAGCCTTAGCAGAATGATGAAAAGGCCTTAATTTAAGCCCCCAAACTTCCAAGATTTTGTAAATCTTTGAGGCTGGGAAGAGAATAAAATGTTAATATTTTCATTTAAGAAATGGACTTCACTTTGTTTCATTCAAGCATCCTTTACAATTTACTTTCAACAAAATTTAATGCAAGAAAAAGACAAATGAAGTCCTACTGTGCTACTATTGTAATCCCAAATGCACTAACTCACTGCAGACAAGAGAACAAGTAAAAGAAAATACAATTTTAATGTCAACAGATGCTTGTTGGAAGTTAGGAAATGCTTTTGTGAAATACAGGGAGCCTCTAAATCTGCTACTGAATAAGTCAAAGTTCAGAGAAAAGAAATTCAAGCTCAAAACCAGTGAAATGCTGGAGCATGGAGAGAGCCCTTTCTGGCTTCTGTGACCACATAAGGTAGGGCTGTGCTTGTTTCACTAAAGCTGGAAGGTGCAGCCTGTGCTTAGTACTTGTGCTGGCTTATGCAGCTCCAAAACAAATGCTGCCCAAAATTCTCATTCATGTCTTCATTGAAGAGTAGTGACTAGCCAGAGGAAGCCTGCCTTGCCTTTCAACTCCAGGTTTAATTTGTAAGAGAATTTCCTCCAGACTATGCAGGGTTGGCTACAAGGGCTCTTTTGGCAGCCAGCTGGGGTACTCAGGCTGCAGAGGAAACATTGTTCTGGGATCTGAGAAGGATGTGTCACAGTGGCAAGATTTGCTCACTGGAGAGTGTTTGCTTCCAGGCACAGGAAGGAGGGCTGGATAAACAGGAATGAAATCAGAAAAAGCCTTGAGAAACCACATTTAGTATTTAAGAAGGATAGTGTCATTAATAGTGTTAATTGTATAGTAAAGCTAAGAAGGCTGAGAAGCCAAGCTTTGTCTAAGGTTCTTATGTAGTGCCTCTCACCTGTGCAGAGACAAACAGCTTTGACAGGATTAGAAAAAGAAAGAAAACCCCAGAGTTTGCACTGGCCAAGGCAGAATGATCCTTTTGATTTCTTTCATTACTTTAGAGTTGTGCTGATTTAATCTGTTCTAGTAATAGCCATCATCAGTAAATAAAGCCCTGGGGGAACATGGGCAGCCTGTGAGCTTCATCTCCCAGAAGGGAAAGGAAGTAGCAGCTGCACACACAAATATCCACTCTGAAATGCCAAGGGCACTGGAAACCCTTAAAGAGCATCAGAAACTTTTCTGTAAAAGAGACATACAACTATGGTGGTAATGCTCACAGGAATTGCTAGAACAAAGGCTTAGAAAGTTCTCTACAGTATTTGAGCACGATTTCTTTGTAATTTCACTCTATATAATTTTTCAATGAGAAAGGAATCACTAAGGAGGCAGAAGGCTGTCTCTCCTGGGTTAATTGAAACATTTTTTCTGCTGCAGAGAGATCTGAGGTAGGAGGCAGTGTTTCCCTCCATGTAGTTTGCTACATGGACTGCAATTGATGAGAGGCTAAAAATCAACAGGGCTGCAGCCTACCTGGATTCCCTGGTTCCAAATTCCTTGTGAAGAAACAGACCTGGAGAGGCACTGGCTACACCTCAGCTCCAGGTGTGAAAGTGGTGGAATTCTCTCCACTGAACTGTGCTTGTCTCCACAAACTGATGGTTCTTCCTTTTCCAGGGACACTCAGTCTCTGGTTGTGCCTGCACATCATGACTCTGGGGCTTGGGTACCCTGCTTGTCTTTTAGGAACTGAATTATGCAGAAAGAGAGAACACCATCAGGCTTTGGTTTCATTATGCAAAGACTGCCCAGAGCTGGAAACAGGGCTGCAGCTGCAATGACAGAGAGCCAAGTTAGCACCAATTGCCCTACCTGTGAATCAAGCAGCAGCATGGTCAGTCTATTCCCACAAAGACAACCCTCAATGGCCTTTGCAGCCTGTTCTGATCCAGCTGCTCTTCCAAGAATCTTTGATAGAACTTCACTTTCTTCATCCAGATGTAAAAAGCACAGGCTGATATCTCCCACTCAACAGCTTTAAGCTACTCAGTGCTTTCACTTGCAATCTGGGCATGTAAGGAATAACTTTTCTGCAGTAAGAAAAAGGAGGAGTTCAGTGCCAGGACAAGCAGGATTTGATCTATCACCTGATGGAGAACAGGTTTACATCCAGCACTGAGCCCTGTAGCACGTTCAATTTGCCATCCCAGGAGCCCTCTACTGCCCTTCTCCAGCCCAGCATCAAGAGCTGCGGGGACCTCCTGACCAGGGTTCCGAACTGCAGCTCTGAACTGACACCGAGTGCACGCTGCCAGCAAACCAAGGTGGGAGAAAACAAGCAGGTGGCAACTACAGAACCCGGAAATTGAAGGATTATAAATTTATGGCATTGTTGGGATGATTAATTTTGGACTGAACCAGCTGAACAGTTTAGCACCACTTGGACTGCTTATCTCACCTGCAGCTACAGGCGCCAGGCTCATCTCGTGGCTCCGGAGCAGAAGAGCCCCGTCCTGGAGCTGCGGAGCGCGGCGGGCACCGAGCGCTGGCGGTGCAGCGGAGCTCCGGCCCGGCGGAGGAGAACCCCAGGCCCTGCCGAACCTCCCCGGCCCCCAGCGAACCCTGCGGCGCCGGCTCCTGCGGTCGGCCTGACCGGCGCTGCGCCGGGGCCGCCGCTGGCTGCCGGTGAGCTCCCGGCTGGGGCTGCTCGGCAGCATCGGGGCGGGGGGGATGCGGCGGGGCAGCGCGGGGAGAGCTCCTCCGCCGGGGCCGGCATCCACCCCCACGGGGAGGCGGACCGGGGCAGGGTGGCGGGTAGGAGCGGAGGTACCCACCGATCAGGGTGGGGGCTGGCAGGGCCCTCTCTGCTCTCGCCGCAACGGGAGGGCAAGGCCCGAACCGCGCCGCCCGCCGTTCCTTTCCGGTTCTCCCGGGGACGCGGATCTGCCGCGCCACGGCCCGCACCGCCTCCGCGGCGGGGGTCGGCAGTCGGTGGCAGCGAAGCATCACGGCTGCGGGGCTACCTCTGGTGCCCCGCACCGATGCTATTTCCCCGGGCACTGCGGGCGAGGGCGTGCAGCAGAGCGAGGAGTCTGAACCCCTGACGCACTCAATCGATTAAATCAGCCCACGATGTCCCGACCTTTTGCACGCCCCTCATCTCCATCAGTACCAAGTGCGGGCAGGCCCTCGCTCCCGCTAAGAAAGGAAGGCTCTGGTGCTGTCCCTGCAGGAGCAGACAGGTATGGCGTGAGCCAGCCGGCCACACGCAAATCCGGTCACTGTGCAGGCTGCGGGACAGCGGCAAGCTGAGGTAGAGCAGGAGGAGTTAGTCAGGGGCTGAGTCACGACTGGGTTCGCCCCCGTTGAGCCCGTCTGTTCCTGTTCGCTTGGGATCTGCAGACTGCTGATGGTTCCGATTTTCCCTCCTTTACTTTTTTTTTGCTAGGGATGACCTCTAAGGATGCTTCAGGTGAAGCTTATAGTAACTGGAGATGACTTTGGCTATTGTCCTCGGAGAAACCAAGGCATCGTGGACTGTTTCCTGGCTGGTGCGATATCTAACGTGTCCCTTCTAGTCAACGGAAGTGCTGCAGCAGATGCAGCCAAGCTGGCAAGGAGGTAAGCTACTTTCTTTAGCTCCTTTGTGGGCAGCCTCCTCAGGCTATCTACTTGAAGCCAAGTATTTTGTAGCCCCAGTAAAAACACTGTATCACAGCCCTGGCTGGTGTACAAAGACTGGATTCCAGTTATTGTTTACTAGGACTCTTCACAGTAAAACCAGTGACCTGCCAATTATACCCATAATGATTTTTCCTCTGGTATTAGCCACTGCACTACATGTTTAGTTCCTCAGGATAGAAAGTCACTGACACAATTTCACTGGTAGAGTTTGGATTTGTTGGACTTTTCTCCCTCATGCTTCCCTCCTCACTGCCAAAGTTCACACTATATACACAGACCAAGCTGCTACCCCTGAAACTATTAGAGCATAAAAGCACAAATCTTTAAATCTCATTTAATTTGATGTATTTCAGCCACTCTGAACACAGGGTCAGCCAGGTTCATTGCAAAATCAGAGAAAGGTGTGATTCTGTGAGGGCTAAGTTGGAAAGCTGGGCAGTTGAAGGCTTGATTTTTCCACCCAGAAACCTTTTTTTTAAAAGTACCTCAATTTTTCTATTACTGCTAGGTTTGATAAAGTCTTTTGTAAAAACTACATACTTAAAAAAAAGTAACAGGACCTTGTACCTACCACTTCTTTTCTTCAGGAAGTTTTCAGAGGTTGCTGGCAGTTGGCTTTGTAGCAAATCAAAAGCTGTCTCATTCTCCTGGACTAGCCCAGCAAATCCTCTCATAGGAAGCATTACTTGTATTTAGAGAGTAAAACCCAGCTAATGCTTCAGCTCCAGAGTAAGCAGGCACTTAGAAGTGGGAATTTGTCCTGAAAGAGAGATCAACAGTGCTGAGAAATTATTTAGGAAAGCAGAAAAGGAAAGGAGCTACAAGAACTGAGACCTTATGCTTCAAATACAGTTGCTGCAGGGGACATTTTCATGAGTCATGCTGTCCTTGTTCTCCTTGAGCATCTCCTCACTTTGACTGTGACTGTAGGAGTATTTGGAAATTGCTTGCAGCCTGTAGCTTTTTGGTTGTTGGGTGGTACAGGAAAGCCAGGGTGTGGTATTAATGGCAAACTGGTCTTCTGTTAAAAAGGTTAGAGATAAGATACAGAGTAACCACCTCTGGGATGATAAAGGGAGAGGCAGAAGGACACAACACTGTTGAGATGCCTAAAATCCTGTTAGTACATGAAACAAATAAAATGTAAAACAAGGAGATAGAAGTCAGCACTTGGACACAGAGGCACCATGAATCCCTTTCAGCCCCAGCCCCAATGCTCTGGTAATGCTGTCAGCTATTTCAGCTGTGGTCTTTAGCAGGCTTTTTAAAAATAGAATCCACCTGGCCCCATTTCCATAGCTAGAAAGTAGGCCATGTAATCAGAGGTTTAAAAAGCATCTTTGAATCCAGGTCATGACACTTGTAACAGCTGACAGGAGTGTGAAAAGCCAGGTTGAAGGGCAGGTGACAGCAAAAGCTGCAACCTGCTGCTACTGTTTCATTTTTTGGGGTGTAGTTTTGAATTGTAAATGTGAATGAAGTGGATTTAAGTCTGTATTTCTGAAAATATAAGCAGGGTGACTTTGGGAACATCAGTCAGCACTGAAGATCAACAGCCCAGGTTCTGCAACACTTAATTTGTGTAACTCTTTGCAGCTGTACTCAGCCCAACCCACACAGGGGGGAAGCATTTGCAGGTGTGGGGAGAATTCCCCATCTTCTGAGGCAAAACTCACTTCAGGTGCTGCTAGTACACATGCAATTAATGGGTACCTGTGCATGGAAGCAAACTGTATTTGTTCCTCTATTGCAAAGGTTCATGCAGACTCTTTTGAGACACAGATATCTAATAGATCAGACCTACTAGAAATGTCACTGAATCCTCCTCATCTTGAGGTGCAAGAAAGGAAAAATATCACTAGTGCTTCACTGCTTTGCCACCATTATTCCCTCTTCCCTGGTTGGTGGTGTCTCCCACCCCACTGTGAATTATGAGGCTTTGCAACTTTTTGTATTTTACGGGATCAAATCCTGCCCTGTTTTTTTTCTCCCCATGTTTGTCTTGCCCCACAGACACCCAGCAATGTATATATAATATACATACACACTTAACTCCATAGCAAACATTTCAGCCTTGATCAGTGGTGTAGGCAGGGAGAGTGGATGTATTACCAGCTGAAAGAAGAGGCCTGAAGCAAGCAGCTTGTTCTTTCCTGTGGTGTTTTCCAGGATTGTGGGATTTGGTCCTTTGCATACATGGAGTCAGGACTATCAGAGTGCTGTGCTGGTTCTCTGGCTTGTGGAGATTATCTGGATAGTTCTTGATTAACTATGACATGGTTGCTCCTCACTGCAGGTCTTGAAGTCTCTGTCCTTATCTGGTTTCCAGTTAATTGGACACAATCAAAGCTAATTAGTAACAAGACAACTTTTTTGCAGGATAGTCCTTAAGCACTTCATGCTTCCCTGCATCCTTCAGAAAAGAACACAATTTGTCTGGAATTTCATTCTTCCCTTCATTTTCACAATAATTCTCTAGGCATCTGGGCAGACCATCTGTTACCCTCTGTTTTGATTAGAAGCCTTGGCAGAAATGTGATGATAGTCAGCAGATCTTTGTACAAGCTCTTAAACTAATTGTAAACCAGTAACCAAGCAGTACATAATACACCTTCCCTAACATCTAGGTTCTGGATCTTGGGCTTTTTCTTATTGACTGTCACAACTGGGCTAAAAGAAGGGACCCACTTCAGGGAAAAGATAAGTTTCAGCAGAGGCTGAAACTCACCAAACCCATTAACTGCTAGAGCAGTACAGAACCAGAACAGCAGGTGGGAGAACTGTCTTCTACTGCAGGTTTTTTTTTGTTTGTTTTTTTTCAGTAACTTTTCAATACTTTTCTCTTAAAGATACTTACACTTCCTGGTTATCCCTATAATATAATCTTGATTTTCTACTTATCAAGCCCCACCTTGAAGTCAGCCAGTCCTCCTGATGCTTATTCCAGAGACTGGGTTATTTTGTTACCTGAAATTAACAGATCCCCTGATTTTTTCTAAAAAAAAATGGAGACAGCAATAAGAGAGACCTAAGATGGTTTGCTGTCATATTTTCTGCCTTCTGTCAACCAGTTCAGTTATGACTGAGTGCTAGGACCCTTTTCTAGATTATTATATCCAAATAGTTGATGAAGAGCATCATATTTTAGCATGCAGCCTCAGCCTTCCTGTGTTTTTTTGCAGTTTAAATGCTGAATGTCAGCTACACAAAAGCTGAAACCCCCACAACATCTGGGTACATTTAACAGAACAATCTAACAAAGCCACATTTAATTGCTGTCTATGTTTTCACTTCCTTTCCCATCAACATTAATTGCAAACTGTGTGTGTAAATTGTGACTTAATTCTGACCCTCTCAGTCACCATCTGACTAATCTAGAAGTCTCTGATGCTTCCTCATCACTTGTTTATCTGACTGTTAATCACAAGGCAGACAGTTTCACTGCTGAACTCTGGATTAGGGGTGGGACCCAATCTGAGGCTTTAAAGTACAATCCCAGATCATATAAACCTCACTGGTAGCAGCACTTTTTGCTAATGTAAGGTCACAGACAAAAGCTTCCTTCAGTTGATACAAAGATGTAATTAAAAAGAAGGTCACATCTCTAAGCTATATTACAGTACCAGTTCTTAGCACTGCAGAGGCTTTGGAGTGTTTTTTCCAGCACTAATGGAGCAAGACAAGATGCTGTTTGATGGAAGACAGATTTTACAGTCTGCTGAAGGATGGAAGTGTGTGTGTGAGAGGAAGTATGAAAATGCCAATATGGAGAAACTTAAGAGGTGCACTTTTCCTCACAAAGCACAGCCTTGTTTTTTCTGGCTTCAGACACTTGGATGTTTCCTGAAGCAAAATGGATAGATACAGATATTTACACGAGGCTCTTAATTGCATCACACTTAGGCTGAACCCTGATGAACCAGCAATCTCCCAGATAAGGATACAAACAGGATGCTGAAGGTGGGGTCTGTCTGCCCATTAAGGAAGAGTAAGTGCCCTGCTCATGCCAGAGCATGCAGCCTCCAGCAAGAAAACTGGGACTGAATCTGGGGAATCAAATAATTCCCACTGCAGCTGCTCCCAGGAACACAGAAGTGCACAGAGTTCATGCTGTGGCAGGACCCAGGGCACTGTTACTCATCCACCAAGCTCAGAAATGTGCAAGGATTGTGGACACTTTACAGAGTGACTCAGTATAGTAACAGTCTGCAGAGCCCCTTGACTCTAAGGATGTGGATGAACAGGGATTGTAGCTGCACAAAAGGCCATTGCCTCAGCAGAGACATTTGTTCAGAGTGCTCATGTGGCAAAACAAGCATCTACTTGAAAAGGAAGTACTTTAGCTGTTTGTACTTCCTCTCTATTTGATAACAGGGATGGGCTTGTTGACTCAGATCTTTCCAGACTTTCCAGATCTTTCATTTTTGAAAGGGTATCTCCTTTTTTTAATTTTTTGTCCCCAACTTGTACAGGGGATGATGAGCATAGAGCTGGGCTGGCTTTAACAGGCAAATTCCCTTCAGTGGAAACATCTCCCTACCGGACTCCCTTTGCTGGCTGCAGAAGCTCCAGTCTTCTCAACAAGCTCACAGACAGCCCAGTCTAATGCTTCTTATGCTGGAAGAGCACACACTGGTAGGCACCATCCTTTGGCTTTATCAGGAGTGAGCTGAACCCTTGTGCTAAATCCTGCTTCATATCTGTGCATTCTCCAGAGCAGAGGGATAGACTTGCAAACACCTAGACATGGGTCTCTCCAAATAGATTTTGGAAGGCTTTTTTGCTTCTTAAAACAACCAAAATGCATTTAGAGATACCAAGCACTTTCCTCAGCATCATTTTATGCTGGCAACAGTTACTTTTGCCAGTGCTTTTATTGCAGAAACTGAACTGTTGCTTGAAGCTCAATGCCAATCTTTTTGCTTTGAAACTTGGGTTAAGCAATTATCAGTAAGACTTGCCTAGCAATGACCAGCAGGGCTCTCACCCTGTCACATCTATAAATGATTTAAGCAGAGGAGTGGGTATGAGTCCAAACCCACAACAGCTGAGCTCTGTTCCCAGTGTGTCATCACATGCTATATAAGCTGCTTGAGCTGCTGGTTTCTGCTTCAAAATTTCAGCAAATAAAATAGCAGATACTTGACAGTCTTTGAAAAGATGTTTGTGGATTAGAAACAAAAATCTGCCCTTTGGAAAAGGGACCCTTCCAAGATGTTCAAGATATTCCCATAACTTGACTTTTCTCCCTGCCTTTTTTACACATCAGCATGCCTTGGCCTTGATGTTTGGTTGCAGAAGCTACATTGCAGTGGTGAGAGGCACTGAGGAGCAAGGGTGTGTGTAATATAGTCAGTAGGAACAAAGCCTACAGGTTCAGTCTTAAAGCCCAAGCCTCTGGTTGGGCATGATTGGAGCCCTGTGTCCCATGCTACAGCCCAAATAATTACTATAATGCTTTAAGTTCTGCTCATGTTTTCATCTCATTACAATTAAAACTTCAGATACCCATGCAGTGTCAGGACTGTTAGGAATGAACACCAGGCTGCAGGACATTTGGTGATGAACAGGAGCAGCATCTGGTTCATTGCCTCCACACACTTATTTAGGCACAGGAAAAAGCTGGCAAACAGCAGAACTCTGCTGTGCCCGTGGTGTTGTCCTCATATCCTTCCCATATCCTTACAGCTTTCCCAGTGTGCCTGCTTCTGTGCACCTCCCATGGATGAGTATTTCTGAACAAGTTTCTCAACCCCCCTGAAGTTTTGGGGTTTCAGTGCCTGCACCTCAGAGCTGTTAAACACCAGCAGTTCCTCTTTAGATGCCTCAGCATGGACAGTCTGTCACACCAGCCAGTACTAACTCCAGGAGAAAACTATTAAGATATTTAGCTGGTGTTAGCCAAAGCTCTGAAACATGCTCTAATGTTACAGTCAGACTCTCCCCTTACAGCCAGAACAAGGCCAGCTCTCTCTGCACTTCCACATTCTGCACATTCCCCAGCTCTGGGGCTGGTTTCAGTTCCAGGAGGAGCAGCTCTAAGGTTATGCAGTGCAGTGCTTGGCTCCTTGGTGTCCCACACCTGTCAGAGGGTCTTGCCTTTTCCTGGAAATAGCTTCCCTTGCAGTATTTGAGGCATTGCACAATGGGAGGTAGTTCATCTGATGCCTCTGGGAGATAACACTGAGAGGCTCAGCTGTTCATTTCTTGCCCTCCCACAGCAGATGAGAAAGAGAGTGCTCAACAAAAACAAAAAACTGCTTCATCTGCTGATTCATGGTAACACAGAAATCCTTTTTCTTCTAGACAGCAGTGGCTCTGGTACAAATACTGCTATCAGCTGATGCAGAGACATAATAAAGAGTCTGGGGTGAATTTCTAAAAAAAAAAAAAAAAAAAAAAACCCAACCAAAACCACAGGCTCCCCCTTCAGCCTTTGAGCTCAGCAGATCATGGGATGAGGAAGAAGTTCTGCTGCCACAGCACCCCTTGTGCACTGTACCTGTCTTCTACCCATCAGCTGCCTGCTTAAGGGACCTTCACCCCCAATGACAGCATCTTCCAGTTCTTGTATTAGCAAGGAGTTAGTGTGCACATCATGCTCAGGCCCCTTGTAGGAAAACCAGATGAACACTTATCATCAATTATACAGATAGGCTCTGCTGCAGAGAAATAATAAAATCAGAAAAAACAGAAGACATTTCTCTCCACATGAGGTTTTGCTCCATTAAGCCAACCTTCAAGCTCCCTAATCACATGTAAAAAGGCATAAAATCATTTTGTTTCACAGAGCTGTCCATACAACTTAACTCATAACATCTGTGTCTTTCTGGAGGAGCAGTATCTAGCAGCAGACTACAGCATCCACCCGGAGGACACGACATGGAGGAGCCAGGAAAAAAGACTCAGTCCTGCAAGGGCCAAAGCCTTAACACCTGAAGGAACTAAATAACTTTGCCTTGGTCCAATCCATCAACAATCCTTCTGTCCCCAGTGTCTTGGTGCTGCACAAATCAGCTTCCTGACAACAGACAGAAGAGAAAGATCTGGTTTTTGCAAACTGCCTAAACAGAGATTGCTTTTGTTTTCCTCCTTGTGGTACAAGGGCTGTAACAGGGACAGATTACACCCAGTTTTAGCAGCTCCATGAAGAAGTTCCAGGAAGGATTTAAAGCATCACAGACTTGTAGCCCTGAAATTAACTCTGCACCATGACTCAGACTGGGCAGCACAGCAGGAATGTTACAGTTCTGTCATTTACTTGTTGGGTCAGCCAGAGGCCAGGGGTTGTCCTGGAAAAAGTTTCAAAGCATCATTTTGGCCACTGATGCTGAGGATTTCCAGAACTGCTAATGAAACTCAGCACAAATCTGAGCACTCACAGGTCCTGTTTTTGTTGTAGCATAGAACACACCAAGAAGGAAATATGAATGCTCTGCAAAGCCCTGTGGCTGACAAGAGTTCTGCAGGTACAAGAACCACAGTGATTTTTTTTTTTTTTTTTACTTAAACATTGCAGAGTGCATGCAGTTAACAAATCAGACCCTTGTGATTCCTTAGCAAAGCTCTACACTTACACTGTCAAACTCCCTGCAGTAATCCATCCTCTGTGCCACAAAGATGCTGCTTTGTACAGCTTAGCCTTGTCACACTGAGTGACCACCTGCACCTGTAGGCAGGAACCTGCCCACTCTGCTGCATCCTCTTTCTTGGCCCAGGAAACCCTCAAACTCATGACAGTGTTTACACTTGTAGTCTATGCTGTTGCCATGGCAGCTGCCTTGGGCATGTTTTATATATGGCTGGATCCTACTTAAGGGCATTTTTTTTGCCAAGTAAAACTCAAATGCTTTACAAATGTAGCATCTTTAATAGGGCAAACAACTCAAGGGAATACCTAGCAAGGGGTAATGAAGTGCTTTAGAAAAGGGTTGAAGATTAAGAGTTCTCTGATAGTCACTACTGCAGGGCAGTTACACCATTTAGTGCAGCTGTGGTGCTCAGCCTGAGGTACCCTGTGCCTGCTCCCTCCATGTGAGTGAGAGGAGAGCTGGGGGAGTCTCACAGCCTGGCCCTTGGCAGCCTGCATGGGGTTGTTAAAGGATGCATTCTGCTCTGTTAGTGTTATTCTGCTTTCATTTCTGGAAGAGCAGGGATACAAAGATATCCTCCAGTGAGTACAACATTAGGTTTTAGATGACTCTAAATCTTTAACCTCTTCCTTTGACCACAGGAAGGTAGAGATGCAAAGTTTAACAGATTATTAATTCCTGTTACAGATACAACATCCCAATAGGCCTCCATGCCAACCTCTCCGAGGGCTCTCCTGTATGTGAGGTGCTCAAGACAAACTCTTCTCTGCTCAACCAACATGGATTCTTCCATGGGAAAATGGGATTCAGAACAGCTCTATCAAAAGGTCTCCTGAAGATGTCAGAGGTAGGAGAAAGTCACGTACAACCATTTGCTTTCTTGAAACAGCTCAGCCTGCACTGCCCCACACATAACAGCTGTGGATCTTCCCTGGCTCCCAGTAAGCTTAGAAATGAATCCCAACTGTTGCCTGGGCAGCTGGAGCTGGCTTTCTGGGTCCTGGGCATTATTCTGCCAAGGGCTCTGCAGCCTTCCAGAATGCACTCCTCCCTGCTTCAGTGCTGACATTCACTGATCCCCAGGTAATTACTTATCTGAGGTGACAGTAGAGGCATTGGTACAGGTATTTACAGAGATCAGTAAAGATGCCAGAGAAGTGCTAAACAGAGAACAGGCTTTTCATTACCTTGTGAGAGGGTTTTGTTCTCTCTCAAGATGGCAGGTTTAGCCCCATAAATAAGGATGAATGTGTTCAGGTGATCAGAACTGCCTATGGGATGTAAGCACCCATTTCCCCAGTAATGTTAAGGGAAGTAGGTATTCAAATATCCTCAGCATATGAGAAAATCCCAGTATCAGCACTGTCCACATAACCAGTACTTTAAAGAGGCTCATGTCTAGAGGAGGTTCTGCCATCCCAGCAGCTCTACATGTCCATTTGTACACCATGGCACTTGGCATCTCACAGGGCCAGCTCCCCAGTACTGACCAACACCATCTCCAGCAGCCCCCTGGCACTCTCCTGGTCTCAGCCTGCTGATAGCTCTTGTTCTGACCCTTCTGCTCCCTGCAGGTGAAGCAGGAGCTGAAGGCCCAGGTGGAGCTGTTCCATGACCTGACAGGTCACCTACCTCCTCACATGGATGGGCACCAGCACGTTCATGTCCTCCCAGGTAAGACTGGAGTCCTCTTCTTCCCAGTTCCAAGCAGGTGAGAGTTGGAGAGGCAGCTCAGAGGGGACTCCCCTCACCATGGCTCCCTGTTAGGGCAATAAACCTCACCATAAGATACTTGCTCTACAATTACAATTCCCACCTGGGCCCTGGGGAGACAGTCCTGCCCACACCCAAAGTGGCAAATATCTTTGTTTTTCAGATAAGGTCACTGTGGTACAGAGATAAGAAACTGAGCAAAAAATTTCTTATTTCCCCATTCCAGCACTCAGCTGCTTCTGGGTGACATAACTCTTGGCAGTTTGCCCTCACAGCAAACCTGGCTGTACCTAGGGCTGGAGTCATTAATTAGGAGTTGCTGAAGTGTCTCAGGGGAGACAAGGCACCTAGAGCAGATGTTGAGGGGGTAACATTTCCATCAGATTAGGGGACTCCCATTCAGCAGAAGAGAAGCCAAATGAGATTACATTTTCTTAAAAATGGAAAGGGGAAACCTCTCTGTGCTATCAGCTTGCAGGAGGCATGAGGAGCTGGTTATCTAATTCCTGACTGAAGCATCTCTGTTTCTACTTACAGAAGTCAGGAATGTATTTGCAGAGGTGTTAGAGGAATATGGGATTAAATACACACGTGTCCCTATAGAGCCAGGCCTTCATAACTGTGAGTGGATTCCACCATCCCTGATGGACTTTTATCTGGGAGTAGAGGAAGATTCTTTTAACACGGTGGATGTGTTTACAAGGCATGGAATAAGGTAAGACAGGAATTACTCATCATTTTTGTAGTAAAGCTACAAGATCTTACCAGTTCCATTCAGTTTTCAGAATGGAACACTACGTTTCTTTTTCCACATCAAGAAGGTTCAGGAGAAGTGCTGGAGGCACTAGAGCTTGGTAAACAGATTGAACAGAGATGACTCACTTCCCACCTGAAAAGGATTGTTCTTTTCAGGGGATGGTTCTCAGCTTTTACAGTGAAGCAGCATTAGCCTGGCAGATGGGATGGCAGGAGACTGAAGTGCTGTATCAACACTGGAATTTTAAAAGTCAGATCTAGGGAAAATTTTCAAGAAGTAATTTCTCTCCGGAACAGGGGAGAAAGAGCTTTAAGCAGGAGAAAAGACACTAATTAGAAACAAGTGTTTGTTGTGAAGGGGAGGCAGAGAGGCTCAGAACTTGCAGTGCCATCAGTGTCACATCTCAGGGGCAAACCCAAAAAAGCTCAGCCCTTCCCCCAGCAACATACTTCTCTAAAAAGCTCAAATCAGATGTTTTATGGATTAAAGGCTCTTCAATTCAGACCCTTGCAGTCACCTGTGCCTTGGGGCAGATTTCATTGCTTTCTCAGTCTGCTGAGAAATATAATCCAAGTTACTTTCTTGGATCTTTTTGTTTTGCAATTAATTGTTCTCAACATCAGGAGCAGGCTGGTGCTTCACCCTGCTCTTTCCAACCCATTTCTGAAGGCGAGGAGGGCACAGCAGCTCACAGAGCAGTTCATCAGGACACAGTAACTCTCCGTTCCGGGCAGAACCCCTTAGAGCAGGGGAATCCAGAGGAGACCCCGCACGCTCCAGGGCTTCCCGTGGTACTGAGGGTGCAGGGGTGGGGGCGATTTACCTCCGAGAATCCGCCGCTCCGGGATCCCTCTCTCCAGTCGCTCAGGAAGAAACCGAGGGGGTTGCCCCGGGGCTGCGCGTTTATCCCCCCGCGGCACCGCCCCCCGGGACGCAGCTGCGGCCGCCCCCGCTCCCACACGGACCCACCTGGCGCCGTGGGATGGAAGGGAGACAAACTCTGACAAAAGAAACGTGTCACACAGAGAAAACAGGAAAATGAGATGAGCGTGGTCAGCTGAAGCCACAGGAATCCCAACTTGAACTCGGTTTCATCAGCTGTGCAAAGAGGCACCACGCTGAGCCTCCGAGCTCGGTTTGCGTCACCGGACAGAGCAGCCCGTGCTTACCGCAGAGCTACGAGGTTTAACTCACAGGTTTAACTCACGAGGTTTAACAAGTTTAGTCAGATTACAGCTAAAAGAAGTTAAAGTCCTACAAACTCTTCCTAGAGCTGAGTATTCAAGGCTGGGCTCTTCCTGGATCAAGCAGGTAAGACCCCAGCCTTGGTCTCTTCCAAAAGCTGTCTCATGCTGCCCTGGCACACACTTGCATAGCCCTCCTGGGCTTGTACAGTAGTAACATTGTGCCCAGTGTCTTGTCTTCATTTTGCCTCTGATGCATCCTAGCAGAATGATTTGTTACAAGGGAGGTTTCTAGTTTATTACAGTTAAATTTTTGGTTTCCACTTATCTGTTACTATCCAAAGGTGGTTATTTTTCTATTCAGGTTTTAATTGGCCTAGTAAGTAAGTTATTTTGATAGCGTGGCTTTCTCAGTTTAGCTCTGCTTTTTCAACAAAACACACCTGTGAGCTCACAGATGCCAAACAGCCCTTGTCTGTGTCACCATATGTGTAAGAGAGCAGTAACAGCAGTACTGGTACTGCCACTTTGCTGGAATTTTCTCTCAGACTGAAAACCTGCTGCTTTAAATAGTATCCTGGTTTCCATAAGGGAAGAAAATCATTAAAACAACAACTACAGGCGAGTATTTTTTTTTTTTTAAATAGTTAAAAGTTTTAAACACATGTACACCCTTTCAACCTTAATGTTAGGTACGTGGAACACTGATCTGCTGGTTGTAACACTCTCCTGTCTCTGCCTCCTTAGCATTAACCTCAGTGTTCCCTCCTCTGGCTACAGGTGGCCAGACATCTACATAGGCTTGAGCACCATGGGCAGAAACATGTCTGTCAGTAACATCTGGAGTGCCATCGACGCTGCCATCCTGGACTTCACATCCAAGGCCACAACTGCTCCAACACCACAGAGCAGGACAGTGACGATTGAACTGATGGTGCACCCAGGGTACCCCAGTGTCCCACCCGTTGGGGGCTGTGGGGAAGGACCAGATGATTTCTCACAGTCCTGGGAGCGCCTCCATGAACTCCAGACATTAATTAAGCCAGAGCTGCAGAGCCATTACAAAACCAGGAACGTCCAGCTTTGTTCATTCAAAGATCTTTAAGTAAACAAGCACGTATACAATCAGTTATTCATGTCCTGAAGCCAGGCAGTGCTGATGTCCTGAGAAGCCAGCTCACTACTATCCTGGTACCACTGACAGGAGCTGGGAACAGCATTAGGATGTTCACGGAAAAACAACACCCTGTGAGCAGCTACAGGCAGTACCTGAGCCCTCACTGGCACTTTTTAGGCCACATCTGCTCCAAATGAGACAAATCTGTTGTGTGTCACCTACTTGTGCACCACTGTTGTGGCAGCTGAGGGCCTGCCCTGCTCCCAGGGCTCAGGGTCTGCCAACACCATGGTGAGCAGCATCAGGACAGGCTTTGCTGCCAGGCTGAGCAGCACACCAGCACCCTCAGGGTTCTGAGCATTTCTCTTTTTTGGGCTTCACTGCAAAAAAAGAAAGATGCTGTGGAGCAAATGCTGCTTTGTAGCAACTGCATGGTGTCGGTTGCTCACAGGAGGCTTGGAAACCTTCAGGTTTTCTTAAAGCAGCCACTTGTGGTCCCTTCCTGCCCCCCCTTCCCCAGCCCACTGACAGCAAGGGGCACAGGGCCTCGTCACTTCAGCACTTCTCTGGTCAGAACAGTCGGATCACAGGTCCAGCCTGGTGGTATCTGCAGCCATATTCCATGTACAGCTTCAGCCAGCAGTAATCACAGCTTTTCCTATTTACATTGCCTCACCCTTCCAGAGCCTTTTCTTTCCTTCCTTTTTTTTTTTTTTTTTCTTTTTTTTGTGGGGATGACTTTACAAGAACAGCAACTGTTGATCCATCTGCTATTTCAGTAACTGCACATGAGAGCACATCAGCAACTGTTCCCACACTGCCTCTCACCAACATCGTGTGGGATGGCTGTGTACCACCTACCAGCAAGTTTTAAAGTGGCAAAGCTCCTTGTGTGTGTCCAGTGTGACCTCTGCCATCAGAGCACCTGAACTTCAACAAGCCCTGGCAATATCCAGGTGTTCAGCTGTGTACTTAACCATGGCTCTGGCACTCACATATAAATATCACATGGGAAAAAAAAAACAACTTTTGGTTGTCTGTGCTCATTTTCTGCACAAAGGTGATCTATTGAATGGAATCCTCTTTCTTGACCTCTTTTTTAAACACTAAGAATGTAATTGTGATCATCATTCCTTTAACTGAAAAATAATCTCAGGCCTTTTTCTACTGTAAATGCTTCATCAGGCTTTTGGGTTTAGCTACAACTGGAGAGCAAACTACACCCACTCACCTCTCTCTCTCTGCTCCTGCTTCCTGCACAGCACTGAAAGGACGTCCCTCTTATGAATGGGAACCAGCTGACCTTCCCTACAAAACATCTGAGGAAGGTTTTGCTCTGTATAAATATGATATAACATCATGAAGGATGCTTTTGGAAATAATTTTCCAGGTTATTTCCTAAATTACTATCACAGATTTAATTTGATACATGAGAAGTTTGTTTTTAGGAAACCCATCTACTGTGCTGTGCCTCTGCTCAGCATGCAGCAGGCTCAGGTGAGAGCAGCGTTTACCTTCTGGAATGACTCGGCTGCTGAAGCTCGTCCCACCGCTGGTGACAGCAGAGTTCCTGACACTTGGCAACAGAGAATTTAAAAAACAAAAACCGCAAAAGATACCGGACCTGCAGGAGCAGCTGCAAGTTCCAGAGCGGAGTTAGACCCGTGAGTGCCATCTAGTGACTGATGGGACTTTATCCACACGCAGGGATAAGCCTGACAGCAACACCACTTCTCAGCTTTTTGTTAACGCGACTATTTCGATGGAGATTTTTCACCTTTTAACATTTAAATTGCTCCATATGTGGGCTCTGATCCCAATCACAATCCTCTGGACGTTACAGCTGTTGCATGCATCCTCTGCTAGCTGACAGCAGTCTTACCTGAATTCTGTGTTTTGAATTAAAAAAATTAATTTTACAAATTCTATATTTTTAAGTGAACAGCCAAACAGCATTAAACCCCAAATCTTCTAAATTCAAGAGGGCTTTAAATGGAGAAATAAATAAACAACTACTAAAAGACTTGTAAATAAGGAACCTTTCCATTGTGTAAACCATCTGGAGATCAGAAATCTCTCAGTGGTTCTGTGAAAGCTTTAGAGAACACTGATTTCAAGTTAAAAACACATTCAGAGCACTACAGATAAATGTCATTGTACCAGGATACATAAGAAAAGAAGCCTAAGCCCCACATTTCTCTGAAAATAAAACCATGCCACAAAGCCTTCGAGAGCAATTTTTATTAGGGTAGCAGAATGGAATTGCAGAAAGCCTATACCAGTACTCCTGGGTGTAGTTTCACCAGTAAGGTGTTTTTATTCTGGATATTATGCTGCATGTGTAGAATTCAGCATGGCTTAGGGAGCCAGAGAGAACAAGAGCTTGATTTCCTGAGTTAACATAGGACTTTGTAGTTGGACTTTTCCTCCTCAGCCTTCAACCACACAGTACAGCATCTGACCTCTGTCTTTCCCAGAGGGCTGCCTACAAACCAAAGCCATCACTTGGGTTACACAGCTCGTAGTTTAAAAACTGAACAATGAAGAACACACCAAGAGAACTGACAGCAAGATCTGTCTTCTATGTGACCTTTGCAGATGAGATGGGAATAGCCGGCACAGCGCTGCTGGAGCCTGCAAGGATCAGCTGGAGCTCTTCAGTCACAGCCCTGCCCCTTCCCTGCCAGGGGCCTCCCACTCACACCGAGTCAGAGAAACGCAGTCTTTGACCTGAGAGGCTGACAACCAGGAAGTACACCAGTTAGTAGTGGTGAGGGCAGCAAACTAGTGCTACAGTTTTGTTTTTAAATATCAAGAAAATTCAGAGAACAGCAAATCTCCATGCCAACAGACATGATCAAAAGGTACAGTGACTCATGTGGTGCAAAGTTATACACACTTGAGTTTGACAGATAATTTGGCATTATTTTATTATGAATCCGAGTGACCGTAAATGAAACAAAATCAGTACCAAGTTTTTTGCAAATGAAGACACAAAGATGTGAAAATTTGGTAATAGACAGTGCTCTCACAAGCCTTGAAAACACTTAGGAAATGCAAGTTTCCGTAAATAAGGTGAATGTGGTTTAACTTTATTTACCTGCCAAAGAATCTGTCTAAGAACACTTAAACATAAAATTTCTTAGCTCCCTAACTTATAAAAAAAATTTACTTTCAACAGAGGTGAGGTACTGGGCTGTCATTGTTTACACTAAATGGGAAATGAAAGCCAGGTGAGAGGGGTGAATGAAGAAACAGCAATTATACAAGACATTAAAACCAAAAGACCTACTGCTCGACACACTAGTTCCAAAAGGTTGCAAAGGCTGTATTAAAAATTGAATTTAGGAGTAGAGACAGCCATCTGGGCCTGAAGGATTTTCTAATCCAACTTCCTGCACATCAAAATGATATGTGCTCCCAGATACCTATGGATTGTTGAAGATAAATACATTTGCTCAGTAACACACCCAAGCTGGGGAGGTGGGGAGGCAGTTTGACTGTATGGCAGTTTGACTGTGGGGCTGCGAGCACACGTGAGACCGGGGGAAAAGGACAGGCAGGAGAGGGGCAGCAGGGACACGGTAAAGGATGCTCCATCCTGACAGAAAGGGCTTCCTCGAGCATGCGTAGGTGTGCCCTGCGGCAACGGGAAACAGCTCTGCCTGATTAAGTTAAAACGATACTTGAAGTGCTCATTAATCATCCAGCCCGTGTGTTTTTAGAACACAGGAACAGCAGTAGTGAAGCGAACTCTGTTACAGTTATTGCTTAATCCTATTCTGGTAACATTTCCAGTAAGAACTGTACAGCAATTGGGCTGGGAAGCGGCAGGGACTGCCACCCTGCAAAGCACAGATGTTTCTTATGCGTTCTGATGGAAAAATGTTCTAAGATGATTAGCAGTGCTGTCAGATTTAGTATCTGAATTCCAAATTGACGTTGCCAAAATACCAATTTTTAACTCAAAAATCAGTTTATCGCTTTGGTACCTCTTGGACCCCAATTTCTGACACTTTTTAAAACTGGCTGCAGTGTTGTTCTGTGCACATTGCCCTGGCTACTCTGCACAGGTACTAAGGATAGAAGTGAAAGAAGTTTGTAATCACATTCCGCTACTCCTTTGCTACAGAATTTTTTTCCAAAGTTTTCCAAAAGCAGGACATGAGCCATATTTTAATTCAATGACGCACACAAAAACTTGGGTTTCCCCGTTTAATAAACATTGTGGTAACATCAGCCAGATTTACATAAGACCTGGACATTGTTTATGATTGTTTTTGTGGGGTTTGTTTGTTTTTTTGTTATGTTACAAACTGAAATTAAGGGGGACTTGCAACAAGTCCACAAAGCACAGTGCAACATTTAAAAAGGAAACTAAACAAAACTGCCAAACACTCAATAATTTTCTGCCAAAACTGGGATATTTTTTCCTAAGACATCAGTTTGGGGAGGGGGATAAAATTCAATGAAGAATTAAACGAACTCAAGATAGTGGGAACTGCAAGGAAAAATAAGAAATGACAGCCACAACCTTTTCAATTTAAGGGCAGAATATAAGTCTAAGATATTTTTGATAAATTCTGACAAGAAAAAGAAAACAGCATACTTTAAAGTATATTGAAGCAGTGATTTTTAAACAAAGAAAGCAGAACTAGAACATCTTAAATTTTAATCCTTTCTTTACAGGTTACCTAGCCCACTTTTGATTAAGAAAACTGTAGAAAGTTAGTAACAGCCACAAGTTAACACCAAAAGGTGGCACTTGTCAATTTTCCATAGAGTCCTGCTTTACGGGGTGTCTCAAATGCACTGCTCCGATCTTCTATCATATGTTGCTGACATCAGTTTTGTCAGATTTTAGTCCACTGGTCGCTTTTCACCATATTTCTTTGTAAACTCTTCAGCGTTCTTACAGAATTTTTTACGGTCCTTAGAGTATTCTTCAGCTAGGTCAGCCCGAAGAGGATGCTCAGGCTGTGGATCATTCACCAGTGCTATGAGGGACTGGATTACTGTTAAAAGAAGTATAAATACTGTCAGAGACTAAGATGGTTAGTTTAAAAAAAAAAAAAAAAAAAAAAAAAAAATCAAAATGTAAGCAAAATTCCCCAGGAAGAAAAGAGCTTGAACTGCATTTAAATACATCCCCATAAATCTAGGGTCTTTTCAAAAGCAAGAGCATGAATAATCTCTAGCAATATGCCAAGATTTAATTCAATGACCGTGAATGAACACCAGGAAATTGTATTTGTAAACAAAATCAACTTGAACAGAGACCAAACTGCACTACAAATTATTTCCCATGTAACTGGCTTCCTATCTGAAATACTTCCTAGGGCTAAGAAAGAAACTAAGTTTCACAAAAAAGTTCATCTAAAAGGGATTAGAAAAAAATGGAATTTCACCACAAAACTGTTTTTCCTAACCCTTGTACAATGATGTAGTTGTAACTGGGCCTGCTTTTAGAAGCCTTTTCTTTTTCTCCCTCATTTTCACTATAAACAGCAGTCAACTCATCCCTTTAAACTGCCAAATACATCCACTAGCAGAGACACACTGGACAGACACACAGATAAGAACTGCAAGATGCTTTTCACTCCCCTGTTTACAGCCATTTCATCAATGTTCCCCTATCACTTTCTAAGGAAGTGTCATTCTTAAAATAACTGAACTGCACTTGACATTTAGGCTGTGAACCTCACACATGACAATGACATTCATTGCTACATTTTCCTCATTTACATTTTCATACTGATGAAAAAAGCTAAAGAGGTCACAGCAATCAGTACTTCTCAGACTCACCCACACTGGGAGGTGTCCATGTAACTGGGCAATGCTACAGAAACTGGGTCAGTAGAAAAAGCAGTTCACTGTACAACAATATTAGCAGAAAAATCACAGTCTGGTTTGTGTTGGAAAAGATCATCCAGTTCCAACCCCTTGCCACGTGCAGGAGCACTGCCCATTACAGATCAGGTTGCTCAGAGTCTCATCCTACCTGGCCTTGAACACCTCCAGGGATGGAGCATCCACAACTTCCCTGGGCAAACTCTCTGAGCTAAGCTCGGGCTCCCCAGACTAATGCCAAGTACCCTCCCATCAGGTTTTAAAGCACGTCTGACAAAACTTTAACTTCATGCATTGCACAGCAGAGCCAGCTGCTTCCTCCTGAACTCAGGCAAGTGACTGACACCTACCCCACCCAATGGCAGGGAGCTCCACAACTCAGCTACACCTTGAACAAAAAGTCAGCCTGTTGTTTGCTCTGAAACTGCCAGGTTCTCCCTAGTTTTGCCATGTGAGTTCTTAGAAGTTTATCAGCCCAGTAGATGCTGGAATACCAGAGTGGCTTCTTTCCAAGCATCAATCTTTTCATGCTCGTATTCTTCTCTCCCCCTTACCTGACAGGAATGGGGAGCATCCCCCAAACAAATACTCAGAAATCCAGAGAAACATATGTGTTGTTATATTGCTAAGTAGGAACATTTCTTCCACAAATCAGAGTTTACAGTGAGCAAACAATTTGAGGAATGCAGCTATTAGCTTACTTCACAGGAACTCACCAGTCCTGGACTCAGGACAACTATGATGGTATTAATGAAACTACTGATGGAACCAGCATCAACACTGCACGTGACAATCATTTTTCTCTCCTTAAAACACTACAGAGAAAGTGTTACTGTGCTATCAAGGTTACTTAACACACAAGCCAGAAAAAAATAGGTCTGTTATAACAGGTTTTGACTGGATTTCCCTCAACATCCACAGCATTTTAAAACTATACTGTCACAACAGGATGGTTTAATATTAAGCATAAATAATAAACAGTACAGCAGTAAGATGCACATTTAGTGCATGAAAGGTGAGTTAATGGTTTATGAGGAACCTAATCTCTCCTCTTTCTGGACACCCAACTGATCAAAACCAATCACTTTGATGCTGTACTAATAATGCTGCATTATTTCCTTGAGAAAAGCCAAAGCAGCAAACACACTGCCATTTACTTTGCAGTGCTGAAGAGTCCTGGAGAAAAAGGAACAGGCACTTACGCAGGTCTGTGATAACATTGTTGCAGGTTCATATAGCAATGGACCAACCAACATACCTTGACACTAAAAAGACTTAGAAGAGTTGAAAAGACAAAAGGCAACAAACCAGCAGCAACTGACAGATCTGCAATATTTTGGTACCCAGGGCTTGTTGCAAATTCTGGTTTTAACATAATTTTAATTCACTCAGATAAAAAGGCAACTGCTGCTTCTCAAGGATACACTGTTTCCTGCATACAATCACTTCAACAGTTCCAACTAATGCCAACCTGCACTTCAAGCTCCTTAGAGACAATTAGGTTGTTCCTTTAGTCAACTAGAGAAGGCTCATAGAGTAACCCCACTGCTGAGGTGTTAACAGAACCCTTTGACTTTGTCTCCATTTCATCTCTCTCAAGGCTCTTTGTCCTCTATAACCTGGGATAAATCAACAACAAATCATAAGATATTCACTGACCTATTTGAAGTTTACAGGTTCTTTTTGCTGCCACCTCTGTTTTCACCAATATTCAACTGCTTGATCTGTTCTGAAACAACTACAGGAATTTTCCTCTTTTCTCTTTGGGGCAAGATCATGCAAAGTGTAAGGAGCTTTTTTAACACACAGAAGTATGCAGGAAAAAATAATCTTAAGTAAAGCCTTGCTTACTCTCAGGAACACAGTTCAAGTGAAAACAACCTTGAAGAGGAGTCTGGAAGAAGAAAATACTTTACAGAGCAAGATACTTCAGTCTCACTGTAGTTATTGCACTGGACTAAAACTGCTACTTGTGTGAAATTATATTATTAAAGGAGATGCAGTTTTTTGCAAGGATATTTTGTTCTTTCTATATGTGCAACAATAAATGCTTAATATCAAACTAATAATTACCTGCCAGAAAACACAAATTCTCATCCCAACAACTAATGAAAGCAACAGCAACAATCTACAGATATCACACTCTCAAGTCTGCCACAGAATCCGATGCAACTTCTTTCCTTAAAATATTTATCACCCAAAAAAACCTCTTATCCAAGGACACTATATACAAAAAGCCTCACAGCAATGAACTTTTAAAAAATGAGTTAATTTTTGTCATGATTTCAGGTTTCATGCCTCCCCAGATATTTCAAGCCATATGTTCAATTCACTGAACCATGTGCTAGATACTATAAAACATACAAATCCTGAGGTTCTAGACCCTTTTATTTCAAACATCCAGAAACGTACTGCACACCTCTGGATTACAAAGTCACTGTTTAAAAAGAAGCAAAAAATAACCTCCACACAAACTACTCCCAGAAATGTTGAGCATGCTGAGGACACCACCTTAATAAACTCTTTAAGTCATGAGGGGTTTTGTGGTTTCCCAGAGCTGGACATGCCACGTGCCACTCTCATTACCTGATGTTCCAATAACACAAGGAGAATTCCAAAAGAGTTGCACACTGTGCCCACAACACGTGATTCATGACACAAACCTTACAGTGAATACAGCATTAGGGCAGTGACCAGCTGCCAAGCTGAAGTGCTATGAGCAATAAATTTAAACAAAAGTCTCTCAATATCCAGTTCCTTTTCCACACGGAGTCCTACCTTGGTCAGTTTTGGTTGCTGGCTTCCAGTTTTCAGCACTAATTACTGGCAGACAAACCTGCCCCTTTTCATCGATGTTAGGGTGATAGATCTTTGTTTTAAATGTAATCTTAGGAGGTTTGAATGGATATTCTGCTGGGAAGTTGATTTCGATTCTGAAGGCTCCTTTATCATATGGAGGATTGTCCTGCAACAAGAAGGCAGAATGTCAAGAACCTGGTGTATTTTAGTGGATATAATTAAGAAAAAGCACACTCTAGACTCCCAGCTACCATATGACCTCTTTTAAAAGCATTATCTGCCAACACATGCTGTCATGTCTCTGTGTCAGGAAACATCAAAACCCATTTGGTAAGAGAGAGGCAACAACATTTGTATTCCCCCTGGCAAGAGCAGGTTACTGTTCTTCTGAACTGGCTGACATTTTTACTGGTAAGAAAGCATCCAATCCCATTTATTCAAAGCTTAAGGTCCCAAGTAGTTTCATTAAAATATGGTTTATATTATTTATAACTATTATATATACAGTTTAGTAAGCAGTTTTCTTTCCAACTTTGCATTTCAAAAAACAACACAAACCCTTCCCGAGATACAAGCAGGAAGCCTGACAAAGAAAATTGGTTTCTCTAAACCTGGTTATTTTATATGTCTCATCGTGGTGCTACAAACAGCAAAGCAATTTCATTTGCCAGATTTCCCTATATGTTCCAAGAATGTTTTTGTGCTGACTACTCAAAAACCTGCTGAGCACTCATTGGTACTAAAGATAGATATTCACTGTGTCTGCTGATGAGAACGTTCTGAATTTGTATGCAGTTTTAGCACCCACTCTTATCAGATCATTTTTGAAGGAGGATGATGAGAGAACTGTGAAATAAGCAAAGTAGTTCTTCATGCTGAAACAGAAAAAAAAACAATGCCCAGAATCTCATTTAGAAAACCTGTTTGACTATCGATACTTCCTCAAATACTAACTGCAGAAAACAAAACAAACCACTGCTACATTTAAAGCTTACAAAAATACCACTCTGCACCAAAAACAGTAACTGTGGCATGAAGCCTTTTCAAACACTGTGGGAACAAGAATCGAAGGAGGAGAGTTCCCAGTTGGTGTAAAGTATAATTGCACATTCTTCACTGGCAACCAGACCATTCCCTGCAATCAAACCCACTCCAGAAGCTAAAAAAGGTTTACCAATATTTGGGGATGGAGAATGTTCTATTAAAATATTCTTCAGAAGAGAACAGTTTATTTTGGTTTCATCCAAACAGGGAAGTTTGGTTGTGTGTTTCAAGAAAATGCAGCATAACCTCTGCAGCCAAAGGAGAAGGTAACTACAGGGCCTTTAAACTCATTTTTTGTCCAAGCAATCCTAAAAGCTCCAAAAGTGACTTGTTAAACTTTTTGGTGGTGGTGACAACTTCAGCAGTTAGTGCCCTTGCTCTCACCTCCATCCCATGGTCTCACTTGTTCAGTGAACTGATCTGGCTTAAAAATGTTCATTTTCTGCTTGATTATCAGTCAACAGTTTTCCACAGTAACTCTCAAATACACTGAACTAAAAATGTAGGTATAGGGTTGCTTATGTTTCAAATAGACAACATACAGAATATTCAAGCAATTAATGTCCAAGAATTTGTTACATTTATTTTTCTCCAGCAAGGAAGAGTCAGAATTATCAACGGTAAACACAAAACAACAAACATGACTAAAACTCACCAGGAATATTTTTGCTCTGCAAAAGTTTGGCCATAGCAAGCAGTGCTGATTAACTGAAATCAGCATCATTGTACCCCAACAGTGCCTTTTACAGGAGCAAGGAGCCTGAGGCAGAGTCTTGCTTTGGTGTTAAACCAAAGAGTGTACCTCTTATTCTACAGCTTAAAACAGGAGAAGTTGACCAGCTGTCTTCAGTCTGCTTCTAAACTGAGTAAACACCCTTAAAAATAACAGTTGTTCCAAAACCAAAAGGTGTTACATACAAGAAAAACTTTTATCTTTTTCAGCAATTCTGAATGAACACTGCTAAAAACACCAACTTTCCCCTTTTTCACACCTTCACTAGGAAGCTGACCAAAGTGATGTCTAGGTAAAAGTTTAATAATCCACACCTGGTTAGTCCTAATGCATGAGTTACATCTTTAAACTATAAGCAAGAACAGTTTCTGAAATGGAAACAACACAGAAAATTTCAAAAGTAAAAGCTGCAGCCAGCTTCTATATTGTGCTTCTAAGCCATCAACTCCTGCACTGCAATAGCTACAAAAATTATGCTAAGTCAAACTTCTATAGGGTATCTTAAAGTAACCATACTACTCCTCAAAACACACACACCACAGCACTTCAGTAATTACTGTAATAAGTAAAATTGCATGACAAAATTCCCTCTTCACTGTACCAGAAGTGAATTTAAGGCTGTTTCTATTGCAACTGGACACATTATAAATCAAAGGGCAGATTATGAAGCACAGTTCACTGCAGCAAAGTTTAAACACTTGTCATGTTGTGAACCTTTGCAAAACAAACACTAATCTCACTCTGGTGAGCACAAGCTGTTAAAAATAGATGTTGTACACCACATACTGCTGGTTTTAACAGGAATAAACAAGCATTTTGGTGTTTTGCTTTATTAGTCATATTTACCAACCTTCTTCTGCCTCAAAGTATTATCAAAGCAGTAAACTTACACACGAGCCACAAATATCAGCATGGTTTATTAATGCACATTGTTCCTCAGCTCTGTCAAATTTTAATGTCAAACCCGAGCTGCTTTATTAGCCTCAACCACTCAAAGAAATTACTTGCAGGCATATAAGTAAACAAACTAAATGTATTCTCAGCATTTAAAATGCAAAGGCCTGGCCCTTATATCAGCTTGTGTGATCTGAATTCAGGAATGGTCCCCAACTAACAAAGCAGAGAAACTGCTAGAGATGTTTCAAACTTAAAAGAACAGATTTACTGTGGTCGGGGGACCTTTTTGGTAGCATCAGGGAGAAGAGGAACTGACACCTCATGGCAGAGCCTCTACTGCTGCAGACTTACAGGCAGCTCCTGTAGGGAAGGGAGCGTGGGCCATGGCAGCAGAAAATAAAGGAGATGAAAATCCAAGTGACTTCAACCAAGGAATTCAACATACTTGCTTCCCTGCTTTTCCATTAGTAACAAATCCCTCTAAATTTAACTAATACAGTACTTACAGTAGTGTTTTATAAAATTATAGTGGGGTTTTTTGCATTAATTAATGCCTAAATAAGGACACTTTCTTTTAAAGGGCTCAACTCTGAAAACCTTTTCCTTGCATCATTTTTTTTCCAATACTTAATTTTATTCTAGAAATAATTCTAGTAAATTAAAAAACATTATCAGAGTAAGCATTTTTTTTTAATCACAGGCTATGATAATGTAGATTTGGTACTTCTAGCTTGATGCAGTAAACTACAGACTTCATGTGCTTGCCCTCCCACCACCACCCCCAAGTAATCACAGTCCCTGCCAGCTGCAGCCAAGTGCTGGACTAGGCCTACAACTATGAAGTGTCCAGGCAGGTACTGATCAGAAAAATCTAGAATACCTTTCACTTCTGTAGGGATTTTTCTTTACAATAATTACAAGAAACATCTTCTAACATTATCAGACTTCAATAAAACAAAACATAGAAGACAGTCAAATAAAATGAGATAAGAAGATTACACTATTTGCCCAAGATTACACAAGATGTCTGAAGAGAGACAAGAATTAAATCTAGGACCACACTTCACCTCCCAGAGTATGTTTCAGATGCTGCAGCACAGTCTGTACAAACTCACAGTGCATTTACAGGACCATTTTCTGCACAGACCCACAGCTCTGAAAGTCAGGTTTTATATAGGAGGTTTTTGTCAGGGTGCAAAAATGATCTGATCACCAGCAGCACTACTGGACTGTGGATTTATGAGATTCAAATGATCCACATTTTATTTTAAAGCCAGTTAGAATCAGGAATAGTCCATACTCACAGGAACAATAAGCCCTTGCCAGGTCAATAAATTAGCTTCATCAACCTGGATATTACGGAAGTTTTTCATTCCACATTTGCGGATTTCTTCAAGCTCCTGAAAAGCAAGCAAAGCACCAGTGTGAGTTAATGACAGTATGAAGCAAGATGATTGTGTTTATTTTTCAAAATGCTTAGAGGTCAATGTGGGTTTCTTTAATGTTAAAGAAGCTTGAGGTTTTAGTGGTGGTAACCCACACAAGTAAGAAAGAAGATTCTGCACCTGTGAGAAGTAAAATTCTGAGACAAGGTATTAAAAAGTGTTATTTTTTTTATATGTCAGGAGAACACAAAAACACCTTGTTGTTAACATCACTACAGATACAATGAAGTAGGACTAGTAAAAAGGTGAATTAAAAAATGGTTTTATACCTCAAATGCAAATCAGTGCCTTTGGTAACAGACTATTGATAACTCTGCGAAGCACAGAAATAAAGTGCATCTTAAGACTTATCTGAAGGAAAATACTGATTTGAAAAAATTGTAACAGTTTTAAGCACAGAAGAAGTCACAGAATAGGCCAATTATTTCAACTGAAAAATAACAAGTCCCTGCTTTAGCATCTGAAATGGTTGCAAACCCAGAAAAATATAAATCTAAGCTAAATAGGCCTTATTTAGGCCAGTAACTGGTGAAGATAGAGCTGTATCTGTTGTCACTCACAGTATATATTAAGATACCTCTCTGCAGCTGTATCTCTCTTGTCCAAGGTCTCTTTCAGCACCCATCACCAGTCAAACCAGTTTTGATCAGTTAGCAATCTAGATACTATTAAAACAAATATTTAGGCATTTTTCCATCTAAAATTACACATAAGCCCTAGTACAGGACTGTTTCCTGGAGTATTTAATAAAAATATTTCATAAACCAGAAATGAAACACCTCAGGATTTCACTTTTTTTCCATACCAATCACAACCCTTTGCTGTTGAATTCTGGAGTTTTATATTTAAAGAGAATTTAACTGAATTCAAATTCAAAAGTCTGCCACAGTGAAACCCAAAACTTTCCCAGTGATTTCAGAACTGAAGCACACGCCTGTGTGACCACATAGGTTAGGGAAAAATGTTGCTTACACAGCAAAACTGGTGCACTCTGCCAGCACAGTGCTTCATGGGCTGCTAATGTTATCTGCAAAACTAGACTGTGTATTATGATAAAAAAATCACCAACTACAAGCAAAGAACACAGAGAGATCACTTCCCCTGTACAGGTGCTGTTCTGTCAATTTTTTTTTTCTTCTTTCCCCTAAAATGTTTCCTCTATGTTCGTCTTAGATCAAACCTTTCTGCATCTGGTTCTCAGAGACTTAATACATGCAGTAATCTCTTGCATAAACTTAGTATCATGATAAAATGCAAATCCAAAGGGAAAACAAGATTTCCAAATCCACATGAGAAAAGAAATGAGTCACATGACAGCCACACATCAGCAGATCAGCATTTCCAGTCCTGCCCATTGCACCTACCAAAGCAAGAGCACACTCAGAGTGCAGCTGTTTGAACCTTGGAGTCTTGGATATGGAATTGATGCCCAACACCATCTTCATGACACGAAAACTAAATAAATATTTAGTCCAAACCTCTAGATTAATCCCCAAATTCTAGTGCTGCTAGATCTATGCAATATCACAGACAGTTTGGGCTTTAAAAAAAAAAAGGTAAGAGGATTACCCTTATTTCCTTAGAGCAGGAGAACATATAAAAGCCACACAAAAACAACCCTCTGAAGCACACTCACAGGGATACAGAGCAAGCCAAAACATGCAAATGAAAATACCCTTTATTACCACAGCTGTAAGAGATCCTTTATGATCACTGAAACTGCAAATCCCCAGAGTGCCTTCGAGCAGGCTCTGAACGTGGGGTGCTCAAAGCAGCCGCTCAGGGTGAGCCTGGCTGACACCAGACTGACTCCTCCCTGACAGGGCCAGGGAGCAGCTCACTCAGAGCAGCCTTTTGGGCAGCTCTCTACACCTACACGGGGGTGAAGTCCTGGCAAACCATGCCCCACCACCCTATGACAGTGTTCAGTGTTCAGGGCAAAGAGGTAAATCCTATTCCACGCTGGATGTAACGCATCAAACATTGGGAACAAAATAAACTGCTTAGCCAGTATGTATCTAAGCATGGGTAACACACACCACAAATGTCTTCTCTCTACAAAAAAGTAAAGGAAAATGTGTTCAGACAATTTTCTAGTAACTATATTAAAAACACAATACATAAGACAGAAATCTCCCCCAGGCCCCCAGTGGGAGTGCAGCTTTTCTGCAGCTCTTATCACAAATTCAGCTGACAGCACTACCCTGCTGCTGGCCCTGAGACCAACTGCCCAGCTACGGGAAAAAGAGAGGACTGTGACTCTATAACTCAAGTTATGTTATTAAACTAATAAAACAAATTAGAAAAGCATGGCTTCACATTACTGGGAAATCAAACACATTTTTTGACTAGATTAATGTTAAAAATTTGGATGTTGCATTAAGAAACCAAGAGTCCAGAACAGAGATCGTTACAAAACTGTAAAACTTTTTAATGAAAGAAAAGATTCAAGCAAACGTGCAAATTTTTTTGCTACCCATTTTCCCTCAAGTCCACCACACAAGAGAGAGAATTAAACACTCGAGAAGACACTAAAAACCTACCAGAAAAATATTCAGGACTTCTTCCTCTTTAAACTGACACGTGAAACTTTTGCAGAAATTCACTTTCAAAAAATCAAAGAAGTGGTAAATTACTGCAGTGTATCAGGGCTGAATCCCATGCTTCTCCCCCTGCTGCTGTGGGTTCTGTGGTAGTAGCTGGCAACCCAAAAACCAGGCAATTTTTTTCCACATACAGCCACGACTGCAAAGACCAGGGGGAGTCAAGCCTACCTTAGCAGAGGACTTGCCTCTACTACATGCTCAAGACAGGTTCACTCTTATATGAGAAATTACTTTCCCTATACTCAGTGTTTAAGATCTCATATGCCACTCCAAATTAATTCCCCACACTATTATCCCCACATACAGAATTTAGTATTATACTCACAAGTCAGGCTCTTAAGGGTTTTGTGCAGGCAAGTTGACCATTCCCAATTTAAGGGTTTGTGTGGAAGGTTGCTTTGTTTTTTTCTGGCAGCTGACAAAGACCATAATGAAGATCTAACTGCCTCAAAGGTACAGAGGCAGACACAACTACACTATAAACCTACTGTTAAAAAGTGAATGAGCTACTGAATTCTTTCAAACAGCACAAATTAAAAATTAATACTGCATTTAACGTGGGCTTGAGCGACTCCAAAGGGACAAAAATTACCTCATGAGGTAAAAGGATATAGTTCAGATATTTATTTCTAATACTATAAGAGCCTAGGCAGACTGCAAATAGATTAATTCTTTTCCTTGTCCTCCACCCCTTAATTTTGTCAAATAACATAATTAAAGGAGCACAGGAGTGTAACTAGAGGTTAGAAGACTGCAGTATAAATTTAAATCAGTCTTTTATTCCCCACTCTATTATCAACCTTACACGTGACCTTGCTGCATTGGTTCCCCCATTTGTGAAATAGAAATATTTTCTTATTCCAAGGTGCTCTCTAGAGCAGTGATGTTTGTAGTTTGGATACCTTTAGAGAAAGCAATACACACAGCACATGAGAGAAAGAAAAACAGTCTCAGAGGCAGCATCTGATCTTTAAATAAAATGCTGGAAGTAGCCATGAAAGCACATTATCACCTCTCATCTATAACTACTAAGGAGTTAAAATTTTTATTTTCAATGCTGCATAATCAATGCTGTTCAAAGCAAAAGTTACATGCTTAAAATTATAAAGCCAAGTAAGTGGCATCAGCTTAAAATGTAGTTAAGTCTTTTAAAAACCCTGCAACTGTTTTGTTAACACATCTTTCAAGTTATGGGACTTCTCTAAAGCAAAACCAAGACAAGTAGGAAAACGCAGTGAAGAGAAACACTCAACAATGCAATCCAAGAATAAGGGAATAAGTATAAGAGCTCACAGAGACTACAGGAAGTTCTGCATCAAGCCCCAAATACTACTAAATGCACAAGGAGAAACAAAACTCTACTGAAATAACTCTAAACCATATTTTGTAATTTACCTGTTTATACATACATTCTCTAAAAGAAGTGCAACAAAGTTAAACAGGCTGCAAGACACTGATGAGGAACTGGACAATTTTACTTTCTGAATCTACTTTCTAATTACTTTCTAAAAGTCCTCTTGTCAATTCCCAATTACAAAAAGGGAAAAGGAATCAGTATTCTCACTTCTGTGTAAGGACTGCCACACTCACTCAAAAAACACATTTCCCCTGTTACTGAGAACTGGGGTTATGATCAGTTTAGAAATGCTGAGAAGCAGGCACAGGGTAGTATTCCCAAATACTACCTAAAACTGTCTCTGGAAGGTGCATCCCACTACCACGTGTTACTACACACCAAGTACTATGACTCTCCAGCACCAAAATAGCCTTCCCTTTGCAACTGCCCACCACCTCTCCACGCTGTGCTTTGCTGTGGATCTTGCATGGAGGAGTGGGTGGCAACCATGAAAAGCTTTTCATTGAAATCTCTGGCACGTCCCCAGGGAGATCCATGTCACCAGTCATACGTGTTTGGGGACGAGATGCTTCCTACAAGGGTTGTGAAGCAAGGTAGCTCCACGAAAAGAGAAGCCTTAGATCCTTTCCTGAGCACAATTACTCCATTATTTGCCTGTTTTACCCCGAGAGATCATCCCTAACAACAGATCTCTGACAATGATTTGCTTTCTTCCCACCTCTCACATTTCATGAGGAGTCAAGATCTGACAACTGTGGCTCTTTGAAGAGGTGTAATGGTGGCTCACAGATCAAAACTCCACCCCAGTTACTGCTGGAAATGATTCACTAGCTATATTTATTTCATATTTTTGCTAACCTAGGTGTGCTCCAAGGAAAGAGCACGCTTTCACTGGCTTTTTTTGGTTTTTTTTTTTTAATTTAGTAGAAAAAAGTTCAATTGCACTATTTGATGATATAACACTCCGCAAAAAATTGGCCATCAGGAAAGCTTTTGACCCAGAAAATGGACAAAAGAGGCTAGAGACAACAAGACAAACTTATTCTTGTTAAAACTTGACGTAATGTTTAAAACTGAACTGTCCAAGTACAATGGCAAAACTTGTAATACTCCTTGCACAGGGAGGTTTGCAAATTGAAGACAGAAATGGCTTCCACAATCTGAGAGGACATCCATTTCCCCCTGGAAGGTGGAAACTGTACTCAGGCTCCCAATTTTGTACTGGCAGACAGAGCATTATTATGGACTTACTATGTCCAGTCTCTCTGAGCCACTGTGATTAATATGAATAATTATGATGCACGACATGAGCCCAGAAAAAAACCACAGCACTTCAAAATGTTGGGAAGACCTTAAGGAAAGAGGAATTGCTTTATTTTACGTGACCTATTAAAGATTCAAGGGTTATTCTCAATAAGAACAAACCTGATATTTAGCTGAAAGACAGTTAATGCCTATCCTAAATTATGTTAAATGTAATTGAATGACACGCTGAAAAACTTCATTTCTATTAATTACAATCACTCATCATTCTATGACCACAGACATCCTACATTGCAAAGCACCAACATTTTTAGAAGTGGATCTGTGAATTCTGAACTTAAATAATGATGTTAGGTTGACAGACATTTGAGCTTGGGCCTTCAAAACATCATGCTGCAGCAATCCAGATTACATCATCTGCACAGGAGCTCTACTTTGTTCCTACCGAGATGAATGGCAACACTCAGAGCTGTCTGGGTGAGTCCAAAAGGCAGGAAGGCAGCTGCTTATTTAACAGCCTCTGCCTTGTGTGACACAGCACCTCACAGCCCTCCGACCAGCAGGGAAACCACACACACCATGCACAGCCCAGAACCATCAGGCAAGAGGAATGAAAGTAAAAATGTAAGAGGGAAGTCAGCAACGTCTCTTTCCTTCCTCCACCACTCCCTCTGAAAAGCAGATGCCACACCGTTTTTCTAGAAAAGGAGGAGGTCACGTTGTCAAAAAACATTTTTTCTGCATTTTAGTGAGAGATTAATGTACTAAATAACATTTTAGAAGTATGATGGAACAGGGAGGGGAGGGGGGCCGGTGAAAAGCAAGAGGCACTGGAGGTACTAGGGACAATTCTTCTTGCCTTTCAGATTTTTATGTTCTATTTTAAATTTAAAAAGAAAAAAAAAATCTGGAAATTTATTTCTTGCCTACCAGCATAGCTGTTATGTGCTTTTGAGCGATTAATGGATTTTTTCAGAAGAGACAGAAAAGCTGCCTTACAAAAAGATAAATTGTTTGTTTACTATCTGAAACGAAGGAGAACCTTATCTGAGTATAAAGCAACATATTGATGTATGACACTAAATCTGTGTCATAACTGCTATCAAAAGTGAAATTAAAAAAAAAATGAATGTCATCTCATCAGGATCCTTAAGTACAATTAAAGGTTTATGCCTACTGATTTAATACATATGAATGACTCTGCACACAATGTATCCACTATTTAATTTTTAATCGCTCCATAGTGCATTCAAAGCAACAAAACTTGCCTTATGGAAGCACTGCTGGGCTATTGTTTCTTCAAAAATAACCAAGTTAAAATGGATAATTATGTATCTGCAGAATTATGAAAATGCAGCTTCAAAATCTGCCATCTACACATCCTGGTGAAATCCCAGCCCTATTAGGGATCCATGTCCTTGAAGTTAGCTGTAAGACTGATATTAAAATAGTAACTTAACAGAATCACCCCTGTATCTATGAAATACTAATGTGTGGGAAAGATTTCTTCAAAATGCTGTAACACTGCCTGCCTGTTACAGAGTTTTTCTCCTGCCTTTCACAAAACCAGCTTCTAAAGTTCATTGATTTGGGTTACGGGCACTTTGCATGCAAATACTGTAGGGTACTTCCGTAGCATCTTACAGATGAATACATTTTACACCACTATTTATGCACGTTCTAGGTAAGACCCACTGCATCCAGCTTGTGGCGTTAATTAGCCATTACCTACAATATATAAACTAAACTTGTATGCTTTAGGGGCAATGGTTATCATTTTCTTTCTAAGAAGCACCTCAGTCATCGAGCAAAATTATGAGAAACATAATTCCCAAGCAGTATTCTACAATAATCTCTACGTGCTCTTGGTTAAAGGCCACCTGAGTCTGAGCTTACATTTACAAGTCACATCTGCACTTGAGAACAAATAGAGGAAAGACAAAAACATTACCACGTCTGCAGTGAATGAGGAAACTTCTGAACCCAGGTCCATATTTCAGCGTGATAAACCTCTTACTCATACACGGAAGAAGTTACTCTCCGAAACAACAAACCCCGAAATTTTTTTCATCCCTGGGCCTTTGGGGAAGGTTCCCCACCGAGGGACGAGCGGGGGGGAGCGCAGAACCCCCACCCACCGGGAAGGAGGAGAAGGCGCTTCCCCGCCGCCCGTCCGAGCCCTCCCCAGGGGCAGGGCCGGGGTCCTCGCCGCGGCTGCCGCACCACGGGCGGCGGGGCGACCCCTCACACCGCCCCGGGGATGGCCCCGGCACCGAGCGGGGACCGGAGCGTCCCGGCAGCGGCGTTTCCTTCCCCCCCGGCCCTTCCTCTTTGCTTAGTCACCGCAGGAGCCCCCCGAGGGGGGGTGAGGGGGAGGGAACGGGGCAGCCGGTACGGCCCAGGGCACCCGCCGAGACCCCCGCCCAGCCCCAGGCAGCGGCCGGGGCCCGGGGAGCGGTGCCGGAGCCCGGTGCGGCGGCGGGTCGGACAGCGAGGCCCCTCGCGGCCGCGGCCTAGGTGCCGGCTGCTCCCGTTCCGCTCGCCCCAGCCCGGGGTGCCACCGAGGGGACGAGAGGAGGCCGCTCCGCCGGACCGCGGCCTGGGAGCCGATCCCCCCGCACCCAGAGGGCCGCCGGGGCGGTGAGGGGTGCCCGCCGCCGCCCGCCCGCCGGCCGTTCCCGGCGCGACGCCGCCTGTTACCTTCATCAGCCTCCTGCTGGCCGCCATCTTGGCTCTGCTGCTGCCGCCCCACAATGCATGGCGGCGGCGGGCAGGGCGCTGAAGCCCTCAGCTTCCTGGGGCGGGCCCGGGGCGGCCCGGGGGGAGCCGAGCCCTGCCCGGTCCGGCCCTACCCTGCCCTGCCCTCCCCGGCCCGGTCGAGCCCTGCCCTGCCGAGCCCTGCCCTGCCCTGCCCTCCGCGCCTTCTCGGTGCGGGGCCGCTGCTGCTCCCGGGGGCTCGGGGGAAGGAGAGGTTCCGTGTGGGCCCGCAGCCGCTGCCCTGAGGGCTCCTAGAGCCTCCGGCTCTCGGCAGAAGGTTGGTTGCCTCGTCCCTCTCCAGTACTCGGTGATGGGTTCTGTCCGAGTGTGGTTTTTAATCACCGAACAAGGCTTTAAAATGCTGGTGTGGCTTATTTACTGTGCATCATCCCCAAATTTGGTATCGTCTCCCTTGTGGGGAAAGGGAGCTACAGATTTTATTAAATAAAGCTGTGTTATGTTTAGAGCCCTTCACACTACCTTGATTTCTTAGTTTTGTAAAATACTCCAAAAAGAGGAGGGAGGGAGCTTCCAGGGAGGTACCCGACCGGCAGGAACCCACCTCAAGCTCAGCACTGCCCTTCCCGCACCATCACCATCACCACCAGCATCAGTACCACCACTATCACCATCACCATCACCACTAGCACCAGCACCAGCCATGCCTCTGAGCCTCCCGCCTGCCCTGCCACAGCCTCCTAGAGAAAAGAAAGCCCGGGAAGAGGAGATAATGTCACTGTCAGTATTAATCAGGTCTGTAATTTGCCATCTGCTTTTTAGCTCTTAAATGGAGCTCTAACTGTAACTGCTCTCCAGCTCTGATCCCTCCCAGTTAGCCTCCAGGAGCCACAGGAGCACTATGGATGTCTAACCATAGGCATCCCAGTGGCACTTTGGATGCCCTAGGGCATCCAAGACACAAGGCTAACAGATATGGCAGGGGACATAAGTTATCATAGTATATGACACTCAAAATGCCACCATCCATGCGCCTGACTTGTTCCCTAAAACATTCTCCATTGTCCCAGTGTACTCAGGAATTACTCCAAGATCCGCTCTGCTGATTCATGGCCTTATTTCCCCCCTTCCCCTCCTTCATGTCAGGTAATGTCCTCATTTGATCTAACACTTGCTCTATGGAACAAATCACCTGAAGAAGTTAAGCTCTAAAATAAGCTTTACAGACTCAGACAACCTGAAAATGGAAATGTTGTGGTTATTGCACAAAGCTTTCAAAAACCTGTAAAAATGCAACAGAAGTTAATTATGAAGCACTGGGTTCTAGTATGCTATCTTAAAATTATTCCCTGAACAGCTATTTTATAACCAAAATTTTGTATTAATACACTGCTTATTGCTCCAAAACTCAATTAACATTTGTTGGTGAAATAAGCTATACAGCACCTACAGGAAGCAACTTAATACTCACCTACTTCATAAGTATTATTAAATAGGTAGGAAATAAAATTATGATCTTTGGAAGTTATCATGATAACTTTATTCTACTAGATAATGAAAGATTACTGCATCCATTTCACTCCTGGGAAATGGAGTCAGAGGAAACAGCAAATATAAGAGGCAGATCATCCTGGTGAAGAAACAGATGTACAGCAAGCACACGTGCTGACTGGCTGCAGAAGTTACACATGTGCCAGGCAGGTACACATTATATGAAAACAGAAGCAAAACAAGCAGCTTCAAGTATTATCTCAATTTCTTTTTTTGTGAAAGCTGTTTGTATCTTCAGCTCATCTTTGGCTGCATAGTTTTCCAAGACCACCCTATGTCTTTTGAGTATTCTCTAAACACTTTTTCAGCAATACAGTTATTCAGGCCTTTGCCTATGCCTTCACTGAAACAGACCTCACACACAAAAGGCAATAGTATAAACACCACAGGGAATTCTGAATTTACCATCTGTAATTTTAATCCATGAATTTATAGCTTATAGTAGTGTCAGAAGAATCTGGGATAATTATAAGATAATCCGCATTTCCTTTGACAAGAAAAAACACCACCCACACTACAACTAACAATAGCCCAGCCAGTTCTTAGGAAATCATTAGTGAGTGTAGCTGTCCTCACAAATTGCCACTTGATGTTGAAATCCTTTATTACAGCAGGGTGTTTGAGACGTTTACACAGAACTAGGCACATTTCACTACCTGCCAGTCTCCTGGATCCTTTCAGCAACTTATTGCAGATGGGATCCAGAGCAGATCCTATGGTGCTAACACTGATGCAAATCCTGTTTGTGAACAAGGGCTGTGCAGCCCTCCTCACTGCTGGATCTCACCTGGACACCAGTTCCTGGCAGCCAGGACCTGCTGCTGTACAGTTTGGAAGCAGCAGGAATTTCCTTTCAGACACAATGTCATCAATTATACCTCTTACTTTCCTGTTAGCAACAAGACCGAGGCCATTACTTACACTGACTTTTGCAGATGCTTCCAAATTTTTTTACCCTGTTTTTTCGGTTGGGTTTCCAAGTTGCATCTGGTATTTTTCCTGACAATTAAAGGTGTTCAGAATACATGTTTTAATGTTTATCTGGCAACATCTTCAAGGGACTGGAAATTACATTTATTCCTGTTCGCTCAAAGCTAACTATCACATTTCCACTGTTTGAAGGAACATAACTTTTCAACTTCAAAATAAGAAATTGTGTAAACAGATTTTCTGAACAGTGAGCCACAAAAGAGCCTTGAAAACTTCAGAAAAAACATCTCCTTGCTTATTTACTGCTACATCTGAAGGAAAAGACCCATAAAAACTGAAGGGGGGGAGAAAAGAGTAAGAATAATTTTGTTGAGATCTTAGTAGCCCACCTATGCTTACAAAATCATCAGGTCTATACACCTTAAAAATAAACCAGAATTAGGAGAGATAAAGATAAGGGGAGATGCAATGATCAAGAAGGTGGAATAGTGCCAAATGGAGAGAGACTAAAATGGCTGGGGCTCTTCCACCTGCAGAGAAGGCTGGGAGAAGATATGATCAGGGCTTACAAAATCATACAGGCAGTGGCTAAGGCAAATACAAAGTTGTTATTTATCAGATCTTACAATACTGGAATGAAGGTGCACACAGTGAGCCTAATTGTGCATTACTAACAGCTGAAAGACAATACCTTTTTTCACAGCAGATAATTAATGTCTGGAACTCCCTACCACAGAGTGTAGTAAAGGCAACAGTTAGCAGGTTCAAAAAGAAACTAGTGAAACTGGGTAACAGGACTACAAACAGATAAAAAAAAGAGAGCAGACATGGATTCAGGTATCATCTAACATGTCTAATTGATACCAACTCATAATTAGGGATGCTTGGGAGTAGAGGGACTGTGAGCTTGCATGCTGATCCCTACACAGAGCATCCCCTGCTGCCATGGACAGAGGAAGAGTAGTGGGCCAGATGGATCTGTGTTCTGGTGCAACAGGACACTTGTATTCAGGATTCCTTGGCTAGGCTTGTGTGCAGAATGCACACAGAATTCCAATTTCAAGCCAATTTTAATTTGCTCAAAATACATTAAAGGGATATACCTGTAATTCACAAAGTCAAAGCTCATCTCTGTGTGATCTCAGCAACTAAGCAAAAAAGTTGTAACTTTTTTGCAACTAAGATAAAAATAATAAATAATTATAAAAATAATTATAAAATTAATTATAAAAATAATTAATTCCTTAAATCAGTATATGCCTCTTCACTGGAACTGTTAAAAGGTAAAAAGGCCAAAAAAAAAGAAGATGCCCTTAATTTATTTTTTGTTCATAATCCCCTATCCTACATTCCTGTAAAACTGCCAAATTAAAGCTTTTATGTAGATATTATTTTTTCTGCAGTTTCTTAGATCTCTAAGAGTGAGCCTACACCCAGGCCTTGCTCAGCAAACAGGCTCAAAGCAGAGAAAATACAGAGAATTGCTCAGCAGACAAGAGCTCAGCTCACACCTCACCTGGGCTCAGCATCTCTGCAGCTTTTCAGTGCCAGAAAACAATCTGAAAAAACATTCTCTCATAACTGCATAACTGTGCCAACAAGATTTCAGTAGAAAAACATTTTAAAATAGCTGTAATAAAATAATTGCCAAATTATACTATGTTTCAACAGCAATTGTTTAAGTGTGCTACTGAAAACTGATGTACAGATGGTGAGGGGAATGTATAAAGTATTACAGCAACTATACTATGAGTTTTACACTGCAAGTATGGGAGTTTTTATCAATGCTGCCTTAGCTTCTGTGAGCCTGAACCCCTCATAGGGTCCTACAATGATAGAAACTCTGAATATCACATGGAAAGACCAACTCTCTCAATGAAAAAACCCCCAGAAGCCAGCAGTGCAACCCTCTTGGAATAATCCAGGAGTCAAGACAGCTGCTCAATAAGTGCCATCTCTTGAAAGACCATTTAACTGAATGTTACAGCAGATATTTTGAGTTCTTCTCTGAATGCTGAGGCCAGGAAGGTCCCAGTGCCTGAGGAACTGCTCCCTTGCCCCAGTCTGAGGGGGTGGGAGGATTGTCCTGATGGGTAACCCAGGGTTTAGGTAGCCCTGCTGAGTTGCAGTTCAGGATGCAGCAGCAAACACCAGACCAACAGCTTTACAGATGAATTGTTTATCTCTAATTAACAGTACAATTAACAAATACTAATCAGTAGTACAATTATATGGATTGAGACAACAGGAAATCCAGTAGCTCACCAATAATGAGCTAAAAATTAATATCCAGGCACACAACGATTCCCACACTCCTTCATTACTTGGAGTTTTTAAGGAATCATCACATCCCAATTCTGCTCTCCCTCTGTGCCACTTCTGTCCCTGGTGGGCACAGGGCCTGGAAACACCATTGCTGAGGGCTGGCCCTGGCCAGCAGCTGAGCACCTTGTACAGCTGCTCCCTCCCTCCCCAGAGGGACAGGAGAGAGGAGCAGGAAAAGTGAGGAAGCTCTTGGATCAAGAAAAAGACTGTTCAATAAGCAAGGGAGGGAATAAGAGGAAGGGAAAAAAAAGAAATAAAAATCTGTCCAGCAGCCAGGCTGACCTTCAGTCCTTCCAGTCAGTGCTGGACAAATCACTGCCTTTCTCCTGAAAGCCACAGAAAACTTCAAGGGTTTACAAGATGCTCACCTCCACGATGAGGAGAACAGCATGGGGTTTCTGCCACAGACTGTGGATAAAGACCCAGAGTGCAGGGCTTGGACTCCCTGCCAGCAGTGAGGGCAGCAGTGGGCTGTGGGAGGGAGCTGTATGCAGGCAGCATGGCAGCAAGGGGACTGGACACTGTCCTGCAGTAGGGAGAGCCACCCCAAGCATGTCCTGATTGGCCTGGAGAGACTGTGCAATATCCTTCAAAATAAGAACTGACTTCTCTGGAAGAGAAGCTCTCTGGCAGTGTGGCAGGAGGCAAAGCAGTGCAGGCAGGACACTGAACTGTTTCCACTATTGAGCAACTGAAAGATCCAAGCAGGAAGCCAAGACCACTTTCAAGGCAGTCAGGTCTTGATTTCTTTCAAGTGGGGACACCAAACAAGATACAGAAATTAGTAACAGACCAGTGTTCTTTCATCCTAGAGTCTCCAAGACATCAACCTGCAAAATTTAGAGTAATCTTAACAACATAGCTAAGACCCTTTTGATGGTCCTAACAAGCACCCTGAAGTAGAGCTTCCTCTAAGTTCTGCAGAGTATGGTTTATATCTTTTGAGACATGGATTAAGACAGTTTCTTCAAGATAGAGCTGACTGATGGCAGAGGAGGACAGGTCCTCTCTAATGTGATAGAAGTTCCAAAGGATGACATGATGACAACTGAGACTTCCAGAGCCAAATGAGCTCTTGCAGAGTACAGATCACAAAGTGAGATTTTGCAGCAGATGCATTAGCAATGGAGGAAAAAGGGTCAGTCTTAACAAAGCAAACTGTGTGACTGTGTTGGCTGATAGACTACGAGACTCAGAGATTCCTCTAAATCATCCAGCAGTACCTTATCCAAGAAATCTCACTTTAATCAAACAATTTGCAAGCAGTATTATTATTGGCCTGGAGCCTCCACTTGTGCTAGCTGTGTGGGAAGAGATGCAGCACTATAGCTTTTATGTAGACACCAAATGTAGTTCATCCAGCCAGAATGTGAGATTTTGCTCAGAGGCTTCAGTGATGGAACACTTGGATTTTTAAAAATTCAGACCCACAGAATTTTAGTTTGAAGCCTAATAGAAAAAGGAATTTCAGATAAGAGGTAGCATACTAGTAGGAATAGCAAATAGCTCCAAAGCCTTTGAAATTTAGCAGCATCATTCCTATTTCAACAGAGGTCACTTGGATACCAAGCAGCAATTATTTGCATGCTGTGTACCTTAATGAAAGAGACTGCAATGCAGCAAAGCTTTACTGGTTTTTATAGCATTGCTGGTTTCTGTACCTATTTGTTTGTCTTAAGATATAAATTTCTTCATTTCTTTTGGTTTTGAAAACATGGATGTTTGAGACAGCTTGTTTTAAGTAAGCCTTATTTTAGTAGCTTTTAAAACCTGTTTAATGAAAGGCAAACTTGTAAAATTTTAGGTGTTTTGCCTAGTTGTATTTAGTTATTTGCCTAGGTGTTGTATTTAGCTCCATGGCTAACTCATAAATTAATCTCTTTGTTGAGGAGGGGACTTTGGAGCTGTAATGTGACATGCCTGGTGTGGATACTAGTGATTTCTGGGGAAAAGTGAACTTGTACTTCTCAGATGCTGGGATAGCTATGGGATGATTACATCCTACACATCACCACTGTCCCAGGAGCTGTTCTGACTTTGTCTTGCTAGACACATACCCAAAGACCCATCAGTAATTTAGAATATTTTTCTTTAATTTTTTTCAATATGTGAGCTGTACCTAAGTTTCAGGGAGGCAGAGATTACACATAACTTAAGCTTTTCTTACTTACTCTATGATGTCTTAGAAGTAGTTCTGAACCCCCTGCTCTGATGCAACCGAACAGCTCTGTGATTAGAAGAAACAGCATTTGTTTCTAACATTCATTTTCTAGGGTTCTGTATTAGGGAGGAGGGGGAAGAAAAACTCTCCCTTGCTACTGAAGTAGCTCTGATCAGGCAGAAAGCAAACGGTGCCGTGAGTGATGGCAGAAATGTCACTCGAACCAGGAGGTGGCAGCAGAGCCCAGGGAACGAGGCCCCTCCTGGCAGCACTGCCCCAAATGCCACTTCGGTTCCGAATGGCTCCGGGGTCGCCGTCGGGGAATTTTAAAAACGATTCCAAGCAAAACACTTGCTCTTCAGCCATGTGCCACATTACTCTTCGTATTCCCCACAGCTGCAATAATCCGAATAGGAATTCCTTTTGCAAAAAGGAATTTTTATCTCACTTTTAGTTTATGCAGATCCTTATCTCTGCCTCCAGTTTGGAAAAGCCAGCCTCAATTTTAAACCCAACTTGACTTTCTAGTGTTTATTCCTCAGACAAGTCTATTTAGGAATACTTCATTGCAGAAATGTTATTGTATTTAAAAGACTGCAGTTTTTGGTTTTGTTTGTTTTATGTGGTTGATTTGCTTGTTGTTTTTGTAAATTATTACAATGTTACAAGGAAACATCCTCTAACTTGAACATAAGCAAAGGGACCAGATTACAAGACTCAAGGAACTTAAACACAGAAGAAGCTCTTCTTATAGAGAATATCCAAAGAGATTATTTCCAACACTTGGAATACTTTGATACTTCACTACTATAAAACATGTTTCATTGCAACAGAAAAAAGTTTAAATTTCATTGCCTTAACTGAAAAAAAAGATGTAGAGACATCATCTTTTATCACAGTAAACTTCACTAAAGATGGTATGAGCCCAAGCAATGTAGAAAGGGTTGAGGGATCTCTCAAAAAGCTGTTCCTCTAGCTGTATAGCTAGAAGCTTGGAACACAACAGATAAAGGAATAATCTCGTGGTCAAGAGCTAGCAAGGAACCTAAAGATGGGCTTGGTAAAGCCAGGGTGAAAAAAAGGAGGTGGGGGAGCTGTGTAAGGGACAGCTTGGAGGTGGCTTTTGTGTGGTTTGTGGGAAAGCCACAGGGAGCAGCAGCATCCCCTGGGAAAGAGGGAGGACACTGGACCCTGCTGAGAGCCTCCATCAGCCATAACCCCCTGGATCAGCAGCCACAGATCAGGTTAGGTAACTAACACCTTGCTGTAACTAGTAGGAAAGTGAGCCAGGCTCTAATCTGTCAAGTATGAGCTATGAACTGGGCTGCCTGCCATTGTGGAGGGCACAGCCTGGCTCCTTGGACAGAGATCACACAGAGCAGTGCTGAGCCAGAAAGTAATAAAGTAATAGATGTAACCCTGGGCTTTCCTGTGGCACCACAAATACCACTGTCCTGGATATTGCCATCCACGGGTGACCTGCAAATTCACTGAGAGATTCTGGAAATGAAGGACAACACAGGGTTTAGCAATGGATTTCAAGGGCATTGAAAGGATAACTGGCAGGTCTTACACCCCAGGAGGTGTTGCTTTTAATTAAAACAACTGAAATTTCCTCAAGATGCACAACACCAGACTAGTCAAAAGAACTCAAAATACTACAAAAGCAACTGCAAGTTCACAGGGAGGTGGCATTAGATGGCTTGTTATTATTTTTGTGTCTAAATTCTATGCTTAAATAAGTCTGTAAGCCCCCATTTAACATGCCAATTGACAAAAAGATTCATCTGTATTAGGTAAGCAATTTCTTCATGGTGTTCTGTGGATGACTTCACCACTCACTGCCTGCAGGTAGAGATGTGATGAACACAGTTCAGCAAGGAAGGTTTAGGGTGATCAGACATTGGAATGGGCTGCCCCAGGAAGTTGTGGATTCTCCATCCCTGGAGATATTTAAAAAGAGCCTGGATGTGGCACTCAGTGCCATGGGCTGGGAACTGCAGCGGGAGTGGATCAAGGGTTGGACTTGATGAGCTCTGAGGTCCCTTCCAACCCAGCCAATTCTATGATTCTATGATGTGTGCAAGATCAATCACTGAAGAAAAATCAGTCCATAAGTCATTTATTCCCTTACTAGATGAGCAAAAGCATGTCCCCAGCCAAAATGATGGCATCCTCTGCTATATAATGGGTTCACCTCTGGTTACATGCTAATGCACAAGTATCTCCAGTCCTTGTCTCTGTGTTGCCTGTCCAGTCACAGGAGAACCCATCCTCTTACATGTTCAGAGAAGGGATTAGCAGACTTGGCAGTGGAACTGCAAGTGGACTTTTGTCCACATCATGGACAAAACAGCTGTTGACTGTCCCTGCTGCATTCCCCAGTTCAGCTGCCCTTCAGGAAACCAGAAAGTGACAGGGGTATTACTAATGCAAGAGATACCTATTAGCTCTTGCTGTCACTTCTTCCCATAATTCACAGAAATTCAATAATTAATAATTTCAGAATGCTCTGTATTTAGATCACCTTCATTTCTGTTTCTGCCATCACTAAGTGTTAGCATAATCTTCCTTCAGATCATAATAGTACCTTAATTCAGGAAGCTACAACACAACAGAGTTTATAATGGATCTGTGAAAATTGAGGACCAAAAAGCTGTCCTAGTTTTTTTACTAATGTTATTCATCCTAAGATGAGAGCACATGAAGAAAGTTCTTAATGCCTTGAATAATCACATCACAAGAAATCCACCTGAGTTTTAAAACAAACTCATCTACATTACTGATAACCTGTAAGGGGCTCCCAGGCAACAAGAAAAAAATGGTAAAATAAACTTATTTTTTTCAGCAGCACTTACATTGCATTCTGTATTGCAAAATAGCTACCCAAATTCTAACAGAAACCCTTACCCTCGTAAAGAAAGACAAAGAGCCCAGGGAGAACAGAGCTTCCCTGGCTTATGGCTTTTTAGAAATTACCTGCCAAGTGTGTAATTTTAAAGTGATTGTCTTCCATTAGGGCTACAATAAACAGCATGGTGGAAAATTCAATCTGATTAGCTTTTCTAATGAGCTGCAGGAGGTTGTGGAGGCCAGAGTAGAAGAATCTTAAACATTTCATCACTGATTACAAACCTGCCTCTGAATTAATCACATAATGAAGTGCATAGATTTAATGAACCTAATGCTGATCAACAAATTATCAGTGATCCTTGTGGATTTTTGGCAGGCTAAACACCTTTTTTCTAAGATTTCCTAACGCAGCAGGGAAACAAAAAATATGCACTTTTTAAAGCAATACCCAGTAGATGTAAACTTTATAATTCACACAATTATTTAATTTACTCACAATGTGTTCAAATTCCTGTTGGGTCTCCAGGAGGGCTGTTGTTATTGCAGATGCAATTTAATTGAGACAGCAGCAATTAAAAGATGAGCTAAACCCTGAGAACTTTTAACTACAATCTCACTGGAACAAATGGAGCTCTTACTCTGCAAATCAGAGCAGAACAGGTTTTAGATGTTGCCAGTGTACTATGTGCAAGTCCAAATTTCTAAACCCAAACTACCTCTTTGGCAGAATTACTCACCAAGTTCAAGCTGCATTTGAACTGCAGCCTCAAAGACCTCCTGGTGTCTGCTCTGCACTCCTCCAGCCACTTCTTGCCCCTCCATGTTTCATTCACATTGCTGGCATTTAATTACATCTATTTTGCTATAGAATATCTGGCCACAATACTCCAAACCTTTTGTATCTAGCTGGGCAAAAGAAGAAAGCAAATAACTGGATGTTTAAGCTGGGGGGTAACATCTTGGCTGATCAGCCTGACCCCCATTTTTTGTGAGACAGACCCTGGGCTGGGTTTGAGGCACAGGGAGAAAGAGTTTCACTTGCTGTTGCTCCTGAGTTTTGGCATACTCCACTCTTGGGATTTCTTCTCCTTTTCTGCTTAGTCACCAACTTAATACTCACTGAAAGATCAAAGCCATTGCTGTTAAAATCAAATATAGTGCTATTGGGCACTGCCAGAATCAGGGGATGGACTAGATAGACCTTTACTCTGATCCAGTATGGCAGGTCTTATGTTCTTATTATGACTTAAAATTTCCTTTCCCCAAAGGGATGTGCTTGTGGAAGTCCATCTGTCAAGTGATTCATGGGGAGTGGACATAAAAGAACTGAATATGACTAACGGAATACATTAAAAAAATTAAACAAGTATTCCTGGCAAATGAATACTTGAAAGATCTTAAATAAAACCACTAGGAGCTTGAATTTGCCACCTCTCTAGTATCTGTTTTGCATTTTAAATGGTTGCACCTTTGATGAAACATTTTTTTAACGTTATGTATTGCCCTTTGCTTATGAAAACATATGGGGCTTTTCCTTTCTGTACCTCAGTTGTTTTGGATTAAAGAAGAAGAGGCAATTACAGCAATATCAAAGAAAGAGACAGAAGCAATCGCATGGATCAAATTATTGTCTCATTGAAATCCAGGGGCCTGTTACTTGCAGGCTCAGTCAGACCAGGCAGGATTCAGCCCCAGTGCTTGAAACAGTGGCAAATTTTGGTTTAATCCTCGTGCGTTACTCATCTGTGACCAATATGATTTATCTTGCAATGTTAGGTTTTTTGGTATTTGACTGAATGGCGTGCAATAAAGATAGCTCTGGAAATCAAAGACACTCTAAATAAAATGTCTAAACTTCATTTGTAAAGTAAATTTTGTAAGAAATGTAATTTTTACTTCAGCTGCTGACTTCAAATGCTCATACTCACTGTGAAAGTGGAGCTGATTGATAGATTACTTTCTGAAAGTACTTTTTACAACCATCTTTGTTATCAGGGAGTAGGAATAAGCTCAGTTCTTTGGCAATAACCATTTTATAGATTATTCCCAACATCAGTATGTATGCTCTCAAGTGGTGCTATGCATGTGTCATAAATACAGGATCTTTATGATCCTGAAAGGGCATAATCAGAACAGATCAGCAAAGCCAACAGATACGTGACTGCATCTGGAGGTGGAATGGCATAACACTGACACTCAGATAAAATAATCTCATTTTTCTGCCAACTGCAGACAAAGTATTACTGTGGCTCTGAGGGTGACACGTGTCTCTGAAATGTCTTTTTCTAAGCACAATTTCCAACATCAGCTGTCACGTGGCTTTGGAGTTTTTATGGTAGGCTTACTTTCTAACCTTAGAAAACAGGACTCTGGAGCATCAGCAAGATTTTCAAAACCTGTAAAAGAACAGGAATTCTGTTGGATGCCACCTTCAGTGAAATGGAAGGATGCTGGCATCCAAAAATAGACAAAGATGAAAATTGTGATGTGCTTCACATCCCACTCTCTGCTGGTGATGCTCAGCTTTTCTGGATATCAAGCCCTACACAAATAAACTGAAAATAACTCAGAGAGCCAAATTTATAAACCTGAGAGCCAAAAAAAGTAGATTTGGAGTATCCCTATTTATTAACCAAAGAGCAACTAAGCTGAAATAATTCTCATCAGAATTTGGACACTCTGGAATGGTTTCTTGCTGCACTCACTTACCTATTCTCCCCCACATCTCTTTACAGGAACTCTAGAATGGATGTGAAATAGCTTCAACCCACCCCCCTTACCCTCCAATTAATTGGATACTTCTCAACAGTACTTAAATAAAGATCTGTCAAGTCATTTAACCTATAGCTCTACTATTTAAGCTAATAGCCCTTGCTGTACATTAACCAACTCTCTCTTATTCTGTGTTAGTGAATTTAAGGAGCAACTGATTGACATTTTAAAATATAAAATAAAAACACCATTTACATTTTTGGAGACTTGTAGCTTCCCTCATTACTTCCCTGAAATTAACAAAGTCAGTTCTTTCAACCTTTCCTCCCAGGCCGTGTTTCCTAAACCTCTCATGGCTTCAGCTCTCCTTCTCTGTCCCCCCAGCCCTGGTTTTACTCTTTTCAAACTGCCAAGTCCAGAGCAAGATACAACAATCTGGCCCAACTCTTACAAGTGCTAAATGGAACAGGGCAATCATTCTCTCTTTCCATATGTGCTTTCTGCAGACACATTCAGTCTGTGATAGATGACACCTCTTCAAACCACCCAGCTACCTACCCACTACATTCCTCTGCATTTATCTCATGGAGAACTGAAGAATTGCCACACCAAACCAAGAGGAAAAATAATTCCTGATTTTGAAGTTAATTAAATGGCTGAGAGTCAGCAAATCTCCATGTGTCCCAACCCTGAGCAGTCTCAGCATCATTCCAGCTGTGTGCTATGGTAAGTGTAAGAAGGCAGGCCAGAGAAATCTGTTTAGTAGAGCATTATGATGGGTCAAAGAAAGTTCTTGGCAGGCTACACAAGCTCATGGGTCAGATGTTATGCAGTCCTGTTTTATGTCTCATCTTTTATGCAGAAATTCTTGGGAAGTTCTTCAATAACAAAACTTCTGTTGCTATTTTACATGTTGTTCCAATGTCTGAAAAATCTACAGACTGGAACTTCAGGTGCATGCTTTTGTTTACAGATGTTTGAATTCACACATTTGCTATTGAAACTTACTGCCAGGATTTTCAATCTATTTAACAAATCTAACATTTCCACATGTCTGCCAAATTCCTGCACCTCAAGGTCCTCCAGGGTGCACAGTTAAAATTGGATGGGAAGTCTGTAAATGATGCAGACAGATACTGCATTTAATCAGAAGGGTAAATCTTTAAACAACAGAATATATGCAGAACACTAATCTATATTCTTATGATTTTAAAGTTGTGTAAGCTTTTTGTTTGTTTGCAAGAAAATGAGAGGTTTGCATTTTCAAATACAGAGCAAGAAAATTAGTTAGAACAATACAACATAAGGCCAACTCCAGCAGTCCTTGCTCAGTTCTTACTCAGCCAAAGCTTGCACTGGTCTCTGAATGAGTGTAAACTGGGAAAAGACCTCAGGACATGGCTTACAGATAGAGCTTGGTCCAGAGGCTTCAAACACAAAGACACTTGTTAAGGTTACTCTAGAATGAGTCTTTCAGTACGAATTCCCTTCATTAAGAACTCAATAGTTTCCCTAACAAAATCAGTGGAAATTTTCCTATTGTTTACAGAATTTTTCCTATTGTTTACCTATGCATTTTAGGGCATTGAATGGACATTCACAAGCAAAAGGTATTGCTATACAAGTGGGTTAGATCTTGGGAAAGGCTTTAAATGGAGTAAGAAAGGAGTAGAATAAACAGGAATAGAATATAAAAGAAGAAACAGAGATGGTCTTTGGCCTATGTAAATGCAGCTTATAAATAATAAAAAATGCCAGGAGAGGGCTAAATTCACTGCTGTCATCAGCTGCTCTAACTCTTGATTCAAATCAATTTCTGTCCTTTTACATCAACCTGACCAGTTCTCCTGGACAAATGCAAGTTTCCAGAATACCTGGTCACACAGCTGAGGCCTTGCACTGCTTGTACAAATCTGAGTGACCCAGCTGCCACACGCTGATGTATCACTGGGCCTCCTGGCACCCTGGACCTGTGGCTGCTTTTTCAGTCATGCAGAACTGTGAAGGCTGCAAGTCAAATCCACTTCAGCTGAGCAAAGCGACTCGTGTGCCATTTTTTGAATATACAGCTCTATAAATCCCAGTATGGCCTTTTGAACTGTATATTACTATAGAACTGTGGGAAACCCCTTTTGGGAGAGAAGTGGCACAGTTGATATTTATCACTACAAAGTCTATTGCAACACACTGTCTCTTTCCTTTGAAATAAAAGCTTTTGAATTACAGATGATTAAATATATTCACACCCCAAGCGAAACCAGAATATTCCTGGCTTTTTGCCAGTATCGGCTTGGGTGTGAAATATTAGACATTTTGTATTAATTTTTTACAGTAATAAAAGCACTTTCTCAGCTAAAATCTCCTTTGCCATCCAGCAAGTGACACTGGGCTTACAGATAGCAGAGGCACATGAGCAAATCTATCAGTCCCATGACTGGGGATGCCCAGCAGTCCCAGGCATTGTTCTACATAACTGCTTATAGGTGCCATCATCAGGTACAATCATCAGCCACAGCCAGACTTTGACAGATTAGCAACAAGCCATACTTTGGGATATATTTTAATAACAGTAATGTCATTAATCTATGCACGTGAGCAATGAAGCAAGGCTGCTACACTGTCTGTGTGCAATGTGGCTGAGTTAGCACTGATGCAGGAAATCTTACCTCAGCATTTCCAAAATCTCTAGCTCTGCAACCTGAATGTTGCATTAACTTATCTTCCACTCCCATGTATTGACATTTCTTTCCTTTGGGGAAGAAGGCACAAGATTTTAAAGAAGTGAGAAAGATGTTAACCTTGTAAGAGGGATCAGATGCAGAGTGAGTTCTGAGTTAATCTCTAACACCCGTGGCCACTTCAGTACTGCTGCTAACAGGGTAAGTGTTCCTCTCTCCAGGACATGAGGAGTCACCCCATTAAACCCTTATCTTGTCAGGTTAGGGGAGCTGGTGAATCTGTGAGGACCTGCAGAGGAGAGAATGGTGGATTTCAGACTGCTGAAGTGGAGAAGCAGTGAGGGCACAGAGCAGGACCTCGGAGACACTCACTTTCTATTTTCTTCCTGAGAAAGTAGAGCTCTCACACCTCCTGCCAGTGTCTCAACCAAATTCTCTTAGATGTTATTAAACAGAAATAGAGAAGAAGAAGGAAAATTCCTCTTCCTGATATAACAGTTGCTTCTATCATTCAATTCACCTCCGAGCAGGGATCCATCACTTGCAACTTTACAGGACAGAAGGATGCTGCAGACTTGAGGGTCCAATTTTTAAAAGGGACATTACAATGTATGATTGAAGACAGCCACTCTGGGCCTGATTTACAAAGCTATCAGAGGCCCTCATGATGTAGTCAGGAATCCAAGACCCTTGAGTCATTTAAGCCTCTAAAACCATGATCTGAACAGGAGTTTTGTGCTTAAACTGCTTAGAATTTTTTTTAATCCCTTCTGGACTTCTAGTCTCTTCCCACAGGTACTTAAATGCCATTTTACATCAGGAATGGTTTAAATCTTCAAATAGTTTTTCTTGAAAGGAGTAAATAACTAGTTTTTGCCTCTTCACACAGGAAAAATTGCATGACGAGTCCTACAAGCTCTCTGAATTATGGGAGCTTCCTGCATGGTCAGTGGATACTGAAGAGCAAGACCACAGTCTGAGAGAGTTTTGTGTTTGAAAGCTACAGAACTTTCACATAGCCCTGTTTTACAAATATGTATCTACCCCTCTCAAAAAAAACCCCACCAACAAGCAAAGCACCCCCTCCAAAACAAGAAAGGAGGTGTAAAAAGGAAAAAAATCCCTATGCCTTAAAAGTATCTAATTATTTGTGAATGGATCTCCATAAGCATCTGCTTGCCAGCAGAGTTTCCTGCTCATTTATGATGTTAAGGGTTGGGATACATGACCCAGTGGGCAGGAAATTAGGCACACACACACACAAATGTTTCCCTCTTTCTGCCTCGCATAGAAATGGCATAAAGAAAACTTGGGGGGGGTGAGGGGGGAGGGAGCAAGGAGAGACAGATCACAGTTGTTGCAGCTTTCCAACACAGTTTTTACCAGCTGCCACCTCCTGACACAGATGTTTTGCATGGGGTGAGGATGCTACAGGAGAGCTCTGGCCCGTGCGAACACCCGTGAGCATGCGACACACAAATGACAACAAAAGGCCCTGTGAAGTCTGTGTATGCTCCACACTGCCTGAAATGCTGAAAGCCACTTTTAGGAGACAATTTATAGAAAAATAAAAAAGTTTACAAACTGGTTTATGAGACAGTTAAGTGGTTCTTGAGGGGGGGTCTTTATAATTGAATTATAAGAACAAAAGAAATCTGAGGAGCAGGCAGAGGCCTTAAGGCCCAACATGCTTGACCTCATTTGGTTTAATTGCATTGCTGGCTCTCTCACTATAGCCTTCACTTGGAGAACAGTCTCTGGAAATCATTTAAACTCCTTGCTTCAGTTGCCTTTGCTAGGGATTTAGTCAATAATTTTATTACCTCTTTGGTAAGATAGCTTTGAGTGCCCCAGTCTTTAATTAAAAGCCTCTTAGGTTTGAATCCTTTAGCAATATGAACATACCTATCCAAGATCTTTATCAGAACCTTCTATACATTTTATAACTTCCTGCCAGTCATCTCGAAGATGCTGTTTCCCATTGTGAATAAACCCAGCTCCCTTTGCATTGTCAATCTGTCAGGAGCACATTGCTGATGGCAGGCTGAGCTCTGCAGACCTTCTCAAGCACCAGTGCTGTGCCAGCAGGAGGGTGGCCAGGGCTGCAGACACTGTTGGGTGGGGAGATGGAAGAAGTGTCTGCGACTGGGGCCAGCAGAGGTACTGCAGCAATGTGGAATCAGGACTTGGGCCTAATCCTGCCACCTTTAATACTGTAGCCTGGGGCTAATGAAATGCAGATTTTGCCTTCCTGTGTGCTTCTAGTGGTTATAGCAAGATCGAAGGCACAGACCCCAAGACTTTTCCTTCTCTTTGTATGTAACAAGTGTTAAATTTTGAGCAAGCCCTTCCTGGAAGTATTAGCTTCAGACCTACTTTTTATATCTGCTCACCTTTGACTTCCTTACTTTTAATAGTTAGGTTATTTCTTTTAAAATCAGCTCTTGTTTTTCAGGAGGGTTTCTGTTTAGCCAGTGACCCACCCAGAATCAAAAATTCAATGCAATATTTTTAACTTCAAGGGATGTGAAGTGAATGCTTGCAAAGCTGGAAACAGTTATTACCCATCTGAACATGGCTGCAGTGTTTAGTTTTCCCGGAGCAGAGCAAGGGATAATAATGAAATGGGCACAATTAAAACGCTAAAACTCCTGGCAACTTGATTCCATCAGGGCTCAGTCTTGCTTTAAGAGAGCTGTGGCCTCCTTCGGAGCAAGTTTTGCAAACTTTCAGTTCCGATCCTGGCCTCGCTTGTGCTCTGAATCGTTGTGCAAAGTGAGTCAGTCCACTGTGCTCCCTGAGCAGAGCTGCAAGGATGAGTTAAGTAAAGGTCTAAGCAGTGTGAAGTGGGTCCATTCTGACAGTCTCAAGGCTGACAGGGAAGCTCAAGTTACAGAAGAATGTACCATAATGCAGCACTTTTTTCACCTGTCCAGAGTGCTTCCACCCTCCTTCCAGCACAGATCCACCCAGGCAGACCTACAGAGGGGCTCCCAGAGGCTGCTTTGGCTCCTCGGTGCCTGCAGGTAATGGGAAGGCTCAGCAGCTCCCTGCACAGGTTCTCCAGGGCTTGAGGAAGGCTCCTTATACCCCTGTCCCCACATTGAATTTGAGAACAATCTGCTTGCTACCATCAGCAGTTCAGACAACTCTTCCATGAAGAAGCACCTGAGCATCAGTGCCAGCTTACCACTGTTCTCTAGTTCCAGGCTAAGTCACAACCTTTCTGCCTCAGTTTCCCTTTCTGAAACATTAGGGTAATTGTGCTCAGGGGGGAAGGGGTCCAGAGAAATTAATGAGCTTTTGTAAAGGGCTTTGAATATGAATACTGCTGTGGATAGGAAGTGCTAACTATCAATTATTAAGTGGGAGTCAGGTTTCAGGAGCTTTACAACAGGGAAAGGTTAAGCAAGTGTAATAGCAGAAGACATGCAACGAAGCTCAGTACTGCCCTGTAGCACTGGCTATGAAAAGCTAAAATGCACAGTAAAAATTCCAGCTCTGTGGCCTATGCAGAGTATTTTGCTCTGCTGCTATAATGATGACACTTAGAATTAGACCAACATAACCTAGAGAGCTCTGGGGACTCATCATCTCTGAGATTTCACTTAATTATTGGCAAACTCTGTCATTTAGTATCCCGAGCAGGCTGCTCTATGTATAACCAACACATCTAATTTGATTTCATCTTGAATTGCTCCTGTGAGTGGTCTTGAATGGAACCGCATCTGGTATCTTGGCAACGTCTCTTCTTCTCTTGGAGAGAGCTGTCCTTGAATCTATAAAATGGATCTCTTACTGCAGGGGGTGTGTGTGTGTGTGCATGTGTGCACGTGTTGGAGGGGATAAACCCTCTGAGAGCACACAAAGGAGGCTTTGCTTACATGCACATATGATGTGTTTAAGTTTTTAATATTTTTTTTTCCTCCACATAAATTCCAACCCTGAACCTTCCTGTAAATCTTTTTTAAGCCAGGGCAGTGGATTTGAGAAGCACTCAGTCTACTTCATCCTTAATTGGTGCTTTCAAGAAGGAACTGCTTGCTAGTCTGTATGGAAAAAGCATTACTGCTTTCCTCTCTTTGTGATATACAATTAGAAGGGAGAGTGGGGGGATCAGATGTGCATTTCAAGGAGAAAAAAATCCTAACAGTACAGTCAGAAACTGATTTTTCTGTGTGATTTTTCTGGTGATGATTGGAAGTGAATGCTAAGGAAAGCTCAGGATAAAAGTACCAACTCAGGTTTATTCTTATGCTCTATTACTCAGAAACTATCTGACACTTTTTCCAGCCTTCTCCTGGCCATTCCCAGACTACCAAGTTAAAGTTTTAGTGGGACTAAAATACAGACTAGAATTCTGAACTTTACCAACTACTAGGTAACTTGAGGAACTTCTCACTTGACAAACTCATATTCATAGAATTTGTTTTTTTCCCACAGGAGGATTCAGTGTTTTCCTATTCAAAAGAAAGCTGTAACTATTTCTTGCTTTAAAGACAGGTATTCTACTAGATTCTAGATAGCACAAACTGCCTGTATGCCACAGATACTGACTATTTACCCCTTTACTTTTCTCATTTCTCTTAGGCAGAGTGAAGCCACAATAACACACGCATTTGTGAATATTCTGTGTTTGAGTGCTCAGTGTGCATTCATCACAGCACATTTAATAAAATGCTTCATGCTTCCTGGATGTACAGGATATGAATCAGTTAATGTGAAGAAGATGACCACGTAGCATCATCTTTACAAAGCTGTATTAGCATTCTGCTGCCAGTGGAGCAGCTGTGGTGATATTTATGTTACTCTGCACATCTCAGCATTGAGCCAAAGGGGTGGATGAATGCAATGCTCTGCTCAGGCACATGGGAGTTAATTATGAAAAGGTGTGATCTTTGATTGGTATTTTCTTCTGTAATTATATCCCTCACTTAACAAGGCTTCTTCCTGACTGTTCCTCCCAATAACAGTATGCTTTTAACAGAGCAATAATTGCTATTGTTATTTGCACTGCAGGTTTGGTCAGATGGAGGAACTTCACATGACCTTCAAAATAAATGGGAGAAAAGAGTGATGCTAACATCATGGTATCTTGGGTGATTTTAGGGGAAGAAATGTTTGGAATCAGGATGGAGTCAGTAGTGTTGCTGAGAGATCTCTAAATAACCTCACTGGCATATGGCTCCCCAGCCTGAGAGCTACACTCTGCCTGACACTTCCAGTTGAGGCACTGATTCCACTACATTCCAACAAAGTTGGACTAACTAGCAATGAAACTGTTCATAAGCTTCTATGAAAATGAGTGATGTCAGGATCAAACAAAGGGACTTGTGCCTATTTTAGAGTATAAGTAGATCTGGTTTTAATTTTTTTGAAAACTTTGCTCAACATGGGCCTTTCTCCAATTATAAGAATAAAATACAATTTTAGTTACTTCTAAATTCAAACCATGGTGCTGGCACTGTGCAATGGAACAGGTCTTTTAAAAAACATTCCAGGGCAGTCCTCTGATTAAAAAAATTGATGACTGCTATACCAGACAATCTCTCAAGATCTCTGCCAGCTTTATGGTTTTACAATTTGTCATTGGTCTGGAAAAATCTCTGTTCTTATTCTTATCCATGTAGTTGTGCAGTCTTTTTTATACAAAGGAGTGGTGCCATAGGGAGGATGAAATAGTTTGCCAAGAATCAAAAAAAGCAATCAGTGACCAAGTCTGTGCAGAAATCAGATTTCTTGTTTTCCACTTTATGTGGCCTCCAACAGAAGTGCTCAGCTGTCAGATCTACCCAACAGATATATTCTCTACTGCCTGATCCTTCCAGTTAAATGCTGAATGCACAAACAACTGTTGCATTAATTTCTTTAACACTCCTTCACCCTTCTTCCCTTTTCTTTCTTACTTCCACTTCTTCATATTCCCATGATATCATCTTGCCTTTCCAGGTAGCCATTGTTGCCCTGTTGTCCAGGTGAGTGTTTCCCTTGCTTCCTTCCCAGTGGCTTTTGGAGTTGCAGAAGGAATGAACACAACTGCAGTGGTTCAGAGAAGAACTGGAGACAGTTTTGACATGCAGGAAAGGAGAATGGACTGAAGAAGTGGTCCCAGGCTTTGCTGGCCTTACCATGAACTGGAACATAAACTGAAGTTTGTGAAAACTCTCCTGGGAGAGCTTAACACCAAATTATTAGGAAATGCCAAGAGTGTTTGAGTCCCTCCTCCCTGCAGGTGTTTCATGCCAGTGGATATGACAAGCTCACAGCCACAAGGCTGAAGAATTCCTATCCTTATTTAAATCAAACTTGCAATGGTATCTCAGCAATTTTCCAAAGAAAATTAGGACTGTGCAGTCATGATGCCTGCCTGTTCTTTGTCCCAGTAATGTTTGAACTGGATGGCCAGCTACAAGGAAAACTCTTTCAAAGCTGCTCAGTTCCCATATTTAATGCAAGTGAGTGTCTGGACAGAACATGAAAGCTTTTGCCATAAAAAGGTCCTAAGCCTTATAACAAAGATCTGGAAGAGGACACGTGGTTGCACATCCTGCTCTGAGTTAGACTGAAATGTATCTACATTTTCCTCAGTGAATAACTTTTGTTCTTGAAAATCTCTAGCAAGGGGATGTCACAGCACCTCTTGTCAAACTCAGAGCTGCCACCTAAGTTTTTGCCTTTCTCCAGACACTGCTGCCACGCCAGCTTGGCTTGGGGGACAGTTTCAGAGCAAAGTAAATAAAGATGCTTAAAAGGAAAACAGAAAAGGAAAACACTTTTGAGTAACAATGCCAGACACCAGCTCCACATCCTGAGATAACAGCTCCAAAACACAGCAGCTGTCTGGAGAGGCAGGCCCCAGGCCCTTTCAAAATTTAAACCAATATTTGGAGAAACCAGTTGCAATAGTCCCATAAGCACAGATCAAAACAGCAGTGCTAGGTGCTGCCAATTTGTTGCTGACAATGCTTTGTGTCACTACCTTCATTTAGGAACATGAGATGGAAAATACAATCTTAATACCTAATTATCTCCAGTAGCCTCTGCTCCTTGTGTCATCTCATTTCTGGTATAAATCTACTCTACATGCCATGCCCATTTGTGAGAGGCAGGGACTGGGGGCTAAATGTATACAAATATCACTCAAGATGCATCCCCTAGCCTTGAATCTGAGTGAGCAAGTATTACTCAGTTTTGAAGTACAGGGAGATAAGAGCACAGAGCCAAATGCCAGCTCCATTAACAGCCCTGTGAAAAGCATAATGGTGCAGAGAGCACAAAGGCACTCGAGCCTGCAGTGCAGAAACCTCCCCAGCTCTTGCAGTGCAGACAACCAGAGCTCTGCAGCAGCTCAGTGTGTTGTGAACCCCATGGCTCACAGCCTCAGGCTAGCCCTGGGCTCTGTGGTAATGCAGCAGAGGGCACCCCTAACCAAGGGCCAGGAGAAGATGGCCCGGGTGGCCAGAGCAAAGCTGAGTTGGTTGGGATCAATCTTGGGCAGCTTGTTGATTCAAAGACTGACCTCCTCACCTTTCACTCACACAGGGGCATTCAGAGAGAGAGGAAATCCTGACAGAAAATGAGGTTTCTGGGAAAAAAGCAGAGAGACATTCACTGGCACATCTCTCCCAATGTGTGTCTGGTTTGCCAGGGGAAAAAGTGATAGTTTTCCATGTCCTCCAGCTCATGGCTGTGGCTCCAACTGCAGTATTTCCACCAGGTTTGCTGGCACTGCCTAAGAGCTAAGGATTGGATTTCAATATTTATTAAAAAGCAAGAATATAAAGAAAGGTAAAAAATCTTGGTTTGGTAGGAAGGCAAATGAGGAATTGGTGGTCTTTGCTTTCCTTTGCATTTCTGTGCAAACTGGTCTCTTACTGGTTGATCTTCCCCTCTCTCTGCCATCCTGCCAGACAGCTCATGTTGCCCTTTCAACCATACTGCAGCACACAGGAGGTTTAAAAATCCATCAACACCCAGGGAAAGCACTCAGCAGTGCTGCTCAGCCTCCTCTGCCTGTGCTGCTTCCTCATCACTACCTTGAGCACTTTGGTTCCAAGTTCCATAGGCCACAGCTGCCCCTAAGTATTTAGGAAGTACTGAAGGGATTTAGTTCTGGCTTTCCCATTTCAGAACTGTTCTCTCTGCTTTCAACATTTTATTTACTCTATAGTGATTATGCTGTTCCCTTACACCTTTTCAGGGAAGTTACTTCAGGATTTTGCCAAACATGCCAGGGTAGGGCAGAGGCTGGGCAGGGAGAAAATCAGGCATTGCACCCTCTTCCCAACACCTGTGGCTCTGAAGTGTGCCAGCTCACAGGAAACCTTCCTGCTGCTTGATGATGAGCTAACTGCCTCTCCACATGGAGATGTCACAATAAAGGTGTAAGAAAGAGTTTGTTATTGGGGAAATAGAATCCCAATCCCAAAGATCTGGGGAGGGTCAGAACAGGCAAAAGGGTGTGGGAAAATAGGGGGGAGACAGGCACCTACTTCTGAGCCCAGCCTGAGTAACACAGTGACCTGGCTCCCCAGGTGGGACTGTGCTGCAGAATGGGGATGCAGGTTATGGTTTCCATTCTGCCTCGATTTTATGCCTGCAAGAAGAGCTGAAAAACTTCCCTTCCCCTTGCCCACAGGAGAGAAATGACAGTGTGCTGGTCTGAGCCATCATTTTTGTTTCATTAAAGCCGTGTAAGTGTGGTTTCCAACCTGTACATCTCTTCCTCTTATTCTCTTTCCTTTCCCTTTCTGGGAAGGGAAGGGGATTAATAGAGAGCATCTGTCATTCACTTAATTGCCAGCCCAGCATTAAACCTTGAAAGACAGGTATGAGTATCCCAGCTCTCTTTTGGGAAACAAAGGCACTAAAAATCAGCTCTGCATATGCTCCTTTGGCTCTGTATTTCAGTTAAAATCACCTCTTTCTAGAGACAGATTTGATTCTCATTTCAGTGACACAAATGTCTGTTGGGCCAGAAGCTCAGATTGTGGCTCAGCCTCACTCCACAACAGGTTGCCCACCTATTGCTGGGTGTTTAACTTACCAGGTCTTGAATTCTTGCAGGTGACTCAAAACCAAAAAAATCTGATTTAGTGGCTTTTAAAAAAAGTATTGCTGCAAGAGACACAGATTGCAAACAAAAGGCTGGTTCCTGCTCTGGTTGAAGGCAGGGAGAGTTGAGGCACCAGAGTTCATTCCTGACTGCTTTAGGTTTTTAGGGACAAAGAATGAAGTAAGAGCCAGCTGTAAGGCCAAAAGCAAGTGCTGACTTGCTCTCAGACCCTTGTGATTACCTCTGAGAGAAGAAACACAGCTTGTAAAAAAAATTTTAAGAGGATAACTGCACCTTCTCCTTCATGAAAATGAGCAAATTCCAGAGTGTTTCTTCTTCTGCCTGCTATGTGATTTGCTTCAGCTCCATTTCATGTGCTGTCTCACACAATAGCCTCCAGGGATTCTCAGGGGAAAAAAAATTTAGCTGCCTCACCTTCTATGCCCAACTCCTGCCTTCCTGCAAGAAAATTATTTGCTGCTTTCCTAACAAACCAGCTGCAGTTGTCACTGTAGTTAAGGTTATGTCAACACTTCTATTATAAACTCCTCTTGTCAGGAATTTACAAGTCGGCTGTAAAAATTCCCTTTGCACTTAATTTTGGCATAGATGAAAAAGCCCCAGGAGCACATTACAAAAAATAACATTTACATATTAGATTTTAACACTTTCCAAGAAATGAAAATGTCAGTGTTAATGCAGACACTGTATCATCAGGCAAAGACCTAAACCAATGGCTCCAGTCAGCATGTGAATCCTCCACTGAAATGTCACCTTGGAGCACCTTGCACTCCATTGTAGCAAATATGGAAATGTCACTCTGAGTGACCACAGGAATAAGAAAAAAAGTCCCTTGAAAAAGCTTCATCTACTTATACTGCAAGAACTAAAATGCAAGCCATCCTGTTCATTAAGGAATACATCCTGTCTCTCCTACCAAGAAGCTGAGTTAGTTGAGGAAGGATTATTTTTATCTGTCTAAAATATTTATCTCACCTTCAACCTCATCTGATAATCACTCTCATAATCATCAGCACATTTAGCTCTTCTGGTGCATTACTGCCCTTTGTTTTCATTTCAGAAACAGAACAGTGATACAGAGAGAGGTGAAATGCTTTGCCCAAGGTCAGAGGGGACAAGCTTTGAGAAGGGCACTCAGGCCCATGCCTGGGACCCACCTTAGAAGATTCTCCATCTTCTCATGGCTTACTAAGGAGTAACAACAACTTATTGTGTACAGCTCTGAGCCTACAGTTTCTTCTGTCTTCCCTGGGCTACTACTTGGTTGGATTTAGCAGTTACTAGCTTCATCCCATCCCTACACTCCTACCCTTGCTTTTTATGTGTTTAAGCATGAAAAGGGATGGATTTAGCTCTGGATAAGTCAAAATCCTTCATGTATCAGAAATTTTGCTGCTTCCACACTGAAACATAGACAGGGCAGGAACTGATGTGTACACAGAGGTGTGTGCTTTTGCATTTTGTCCAGTTCTGCACTGAAAGTGAGGAGTACAAGACACTAAGTTAAACTGTTTTGAGGAGAAATGAGGGGGATGCCAGGAGAAGGAAAAATAAAATATGGAACAGATGTAAGTATTGTTGAGACAGTCTTCAGTTAATTTTAAAATGCTACAGAAAATCAGCAAGTGAAGGAAATTATAAATAATCCAGTCAGAACCAGTGCAGCTTCAATAAGACCACATTTTTAAAAGTATGATTCCAGCTCCCTAAACTCTTCCACATATTTAATGCATGCAAATATCTACACCCATGTGTAGGACTTACCTTTGCAAAGTTATGCTCATGTTTGCAGCACTGCAAGCCACATTTTAAACAAAGACTCAGATCTCTGTATTTTACCTTCCTTTAACTGTATTAGTACATACACAAGGAAGGCTGCTTACTCTAGTGAGAGCTAAGGAGGACAAGTAGTAAGCCTGTGAGAATCCAGGTTCAGTTCTGAATAAATGATAGTGTAAAAGTGAGGAAAGAAAAGTACTAAATCCTGTGTAACAGAGTCAGGCCCAAGAAGCTCAAGAGGAACTTACAAAGCAAGATTTTCTGTAATATGGTCCATTGGCTTTTGATAATAAAAGCCACATTGTAAATGGCCAAGAAATTAATCTTTAAAAGGCAGCTGTAGCCCATGTGTATTAACTATTTTTTCAAAGACATTTCCTCTGGACTTTTGTTACCTTCCTTAATACATGTTTCCAACCAGCAGAGATGTTATGCTCTGTGGGCGAAATATAATATGCATTTTTTTAGCATTTATAAATATGTATACACCCTATGGATTCACATGTCACTGTAGAAACTGTGTTCTGGTCTGCCTGAAATGAAGGCAGTCTTTAAAAAATAATTATAAATATACTAAGGTGTACATTCAACACAATGCATGGGGATTTAACTCCATAATTTCATTAGCACTAATGAGAGGTGTGCAGCTAAAGCCCTGCATATCAAGACATCATGCATAAAGAAAAGCTTGTCTAATGATGTATTTACTTATTAAACCAGAACAGCTCTGAAGGGCATGCATGTTTATCTGTCTTATTCTTTTCAAAAGAAAATAAATGCATACATGTGCACAAACACACACACAAATCTATATTCTGTAGAACACAGATTTCCTCAATTTTGATAAATTAATACCTTGAAAAAACAACAAAATGATAATTCAGCTAATCTTATCTTTAGTAACAAGCAAGATTAAAATGACTATTGAGGTCACAAAGCAGTAGCATGCAAATAATTTGACTATGTGGCATGGCACTTTTGTGCTAGAATGAGCAGGTGTGTTAATAAAGGCGTTGGTGGTATATTTTAGTAGAGCTGAGAATGTAACACACAGCACTCAAATCTGGGAAATTTTCATGTCACCTACCCATCATCTCAGCTCTCACTTTCATCTTCATAAAACTTTCTTCCTTTTCTCAACAGCAGAGCATGTAGAGGGCATACAGCCTGTGTTGAGGGAAAGGTTTGGTTTTAGTGCATGTATGTGGGCAGAAAATAGGTATTTTTCACCAGTTTTGTTAATTTCTGGACACAACATTTTATGTTAGTTGCACTGTACAAAGCAATTGTTTATTTTCTTCTCTAGATTACAAATAGGTTCCTTTGCTGAACAGATCCAACGTGTTTGCTGCCAAGTTCAGGGTCCAAAGATGTTGCTCCAATGTATCATTTGAACACTTCCATGCCATCTACTAGATCATTGTGTTATGGGGCCAAGTTAGGGCCAGCAGGGTAAAGGCAATTTATAACCCACATAGTGACATCAATCTAACCTAGCAACCTCCCTAGCAACACTGCCAAAGCATCACAATGTGGCCCCTATAGCTCAGATGATATGAAGATAGTGGCATTGTTAGGGTGGGAGGTTGCCACTTTGGCCTAGCAACAAATAACAGCCTGACCTTGGGATCTATTGAAAGCTGAGAAGCCAAGCAGAACAGAGGGAGAACCACCAAATGAAAACCCACGGGTTCCTGCCTGTTTCTTTTATGTAACCTAAACAAATTCTTCAGAGAAAAATATGGAGATGCTTCCAGACATGCTGCGTGCATATATATTCAGCATTGCTTTTCCACATGGCTGGTTAAGAGCTGTACAGCTTTTATGTTGCTGTTTGGAAATCTTAAAATCTGGGTGCAGAAAAAGGATGAATATAAAAATCACCACAGCCAAGTCAGAGTGGTCAAAAACTGGTTGCATGTTGCTATTAAAGTGCACTGATAAATGAGGGCTCACACATGCAGTCACTACACACTGTAGCTGGAGAACTACATACACACTGGGGTTTGGGTGCACCCAAGAGATCCAGCTGTAGCCAGCTTATTTGCAGCACTTTGTCATTGAAAATAATGAAATGGATATAAATCACATTCCCCCCCTTCATCTTTCTTCTTGTTACCCATTCAAATGAGCCCCCTATACACACCATTGTGCCAGTTCTCCACATGCAGATGCTGATGCAAGGTAGCATTTCCCTCCCCTGTGTACACATCGAGTGTAGGGCACTCTCTTAAGACACTCTAGACCTGACCTGCTTGATGTTTCCAGTTTCTAACAATGAACCCATGCTCCTGGTGTTTGTAGTTGAATACCACTTACAGCATCCTGACAGTTGCAGTGATTCAAAGACAACTGAGAGAAACAAACAGGACGTATGGAAATAGTAAGCAATGCATTTGATCCTGTACAGGTGGCCCTGAATCAGTGCATGGTGCTGGAGCTCTCCTGCTGCTGAGCTTCCAGCCACCACTGAGTCTTAAAACTATGTAACAGCATTAACCCAGGAGCTCCTATGTGAATCAAAACCCTTCTAAAGTCAAAGCTGTCCTGTACAGAGACCACTTCTAAGGCCACAGAGATGATTCACCTCCCCCTCCCTGTTTGCTGGCTTTAAGCTACCAGCTGGCCAGTGCAGAGAAGCTCAAATTGCAGCTGCCTTCACCCTCTTAAGCTTTCAAGATAAAGAGATGGCTTTGGTTTGCAGCAACAAAACATTGCACATGTATTTTAAATAATGATATTTCTTTTCTTAAATGAAACATGTTTGTACATATATGTGACCCTGCATGTGGGCATGTAACCACACACAAATGCTATGGGATGACATATATTTGAAAGGGGATTTTTAAAGCTTTTAATACCTTCCATTTTGTGCCTTGTTTCCTCCTTGTATGACACTTGGTATCACTTTCGGTTTATAACTTCTCTTGAGAGAGTAGCCACAAGCCACAAATAGTCAATTGTCTACTTGCAGCACTTTAACAAAGGGACTGATAGAGCTGAAGTGGAAATGGCAGGTCTATACTGCAGCCACTGCTACAGGAACCACAACCATAACTCTGGTAACACAGAGTCAGGGGCAATTTCTTTTATAAAGCCTTAGAGCAAGTTTCATCACAGAATATAGCATGGTCCATTAGATCTATTACTGTTTTCAGCCAACACTGTGACAAATTCAAAGATATTGCTTGAAGTATGTGAAAGTTTGTTCTTTTTGCTTTTTTCTTAAATGACAAGCTTTAAGTGCATTGAAAAATTGTGAGGACTAGAGGAAACCTCTCATGTGTTAGTGCCACTCCATCCATTTCATACTTTTCCAAACTGAAACTGGCCTGCTGGATTTTTTTTAATACCTCGAATTTCCCATAACAGCCTTATATGTGTGCCCAAGCAGTCAAGTGGTAGCTGAAGCAGTATGCCTACCTCTCCATGATGCAGATCTCCTGGGATTCCCACAGACACAAAGGAAAACAAAATTTCAGCTTCCTGAAGGGCTTCCCAGCCACTATGCTCTGTTTCTTCCTGCTGCCATTCCTGAAGCATGGTCTCCTCAGAGGACAACTTTAAGACTGTAAAAGAAAGGAAGGAGAACAGGAACATTGATGAATTCTTACAAACTGACCATGTGACTTTCTCCATGTATTTCTCACTAAGCTTCTTGGTAAACAGTGGTAATCTTTCTCTAGCTCTAATGCTGGCCACAGTTTTTCCCTTGGGGAACTCTTCTACATCAATAAGTAAGCCCTCTCTCCCTTTTCCATCTCATTTCCTTCCCCTTTGAACCACGGTTCCTGAAAGAGGGGAGTGGGGTGTGGAATTTACTCTTCCACACAGGGCTGCCAGAGAATAAATGGTCAGTGCTGGATATATCTTTTCTTTGGCACCATATTTTGTCAATCTGTGGAACATAGTGTGTGAAATAAACTTGCAAAAAATAACCAAGAAGCAGCTCATTTCTTCCTTCTTCCTCATCACTCAGCACCTCAGAAACTCCAGCCTGAGCTCTCCCCAGTCTCAGCCATGGTGTTCAAAAGCTCCAGATCTGACTGTCCTCTGCCTTCCAACAACAAATTCAGCTCAGAGCAAGAGTCTGGTATGATGAGTAACCCGGGGAGATTCAATGGGACACAACACCAGAAAAATGAATTGATTTTTTTGCTTATGAAATTTGTTGTAGTTCATAATTTTTCTAGTTCTAAAACTGAGTAATAAAGGGAAATACCAGAGTCAGTCTCAGCTAATTAGAGGAGACAAAAGATTCTTCCATGAATGTTTCAAGAGGCAAGCAGCACTTTCACGTGATAGAGGTTAGGACTGCTCACATGGATTTCTGTATGTGTGTAAATTTAACAATCTTAATGGTCATGCTTTTTTAAAAAATGAAATAAGTTTAAAAATAAATAAATACACCTTATTAAATACTTAAAATTCCTGTCCTTTCCTCCAGAGATTCTGCATGACTAGCACTGAATCTAGGCCATTGCAACCAAAAAAAGTGACTGATTCTGATCAGCAGCCCTCAATCTGAGCATCAGAGAGCTGGTGGGGCTGGGGGAGTAAAGCAAACTTGAGATGTTGGATTTGGGTGAGGAATGATGACAGATGTAGAATCTGGGATTCAGTTTATGTAGAGTTCACCTGCATTCAATGTAAATGAACGTGCCTCTTTGGTGTAAATCTGAGTAAACCTCATATGTGAGCACTTGGGAAAATACTGGCTCAGCCAAACACATTCATTCTTGCACAGGACGGAAAAAGAAGTGGCCCTGCATTTGTGAAAAGAATGTTGCTATATTTAAGGATCTCCAGTGCCTGCGGTTAATGCCAAGGTCAGCTCCAGCCGGCACCCGTGCCTGAGGCTGTGGGGGAAGGGATGCTGTACTCTGCAGCGAAGCCACAAGATGTCAGGAGACTGCTGCTGCTCTGCTGCTGCTTCTGCTGCTCCGCTGCTGCTGCTTTTGCTCTGCTGCTGCTTCTGCTGCTGCTGCTGCTTCCCTGGCACGCAGTCAGGACACAGCATTGGGTTCTGGGAGCAGACTGAGCTCCTGCCATAATTTTTCAGGCCAGCTCACTTCTCTCCAGTTCTGCCCCTTCCTGTGCCATGCCATTTCGTGATGAAAAGGGATGATTGAATGACGAATTCTCTCTACTGATGGCTTTTCCCAAGTCCCTATTTTGCAGCTCGCCACCTCCCTCATTTACGTGCAGCTTCCTCTCCTGTATCTCACTTGCTATGGTTAATTGAGCTTGTATCCTCCACAAGGTTCTTGGCAGTGACAACACACTACGAGGTCACTGATTCACCTCTGTTCTCTGCAACACACATTACAGTCCCCCCATGAAAAATGGAAAACTACTCCTAAGTGAGAAAACAGCAGTTTGCATGAATGCCGATGAGAAAAGGGTAAACAACATCTTAGACAGAACTGTGCCCAGGCTTGCATCCAAACACACTCTGTTGTACCTTTAATATTAAGGGATGTTTGTAAGATGTGTTTCACTGCATGCACTCTGGTGGTGAATGCTCTGATCACCAGACACTAACTCTGTGCTATGCACAAATCCTGCAGGAACCTGCTAGTGGAATAAATCATCTTCCCACTGAAAGTGTGCTGGTTTTTGCATGTCAAGCAACCAGCTCACAGCTGTGCATGTTTCTAAAGCAGCACTGGCTGTTCCACGTGGTTCAGTTCCAGCAGGTGGTATTTGAAGTGTACACAATTGCTGGGAAATTCCAACTAATTGCAGTTCTTTACAATATTCCTTCAGATCCAGTCTGGTCTGTAGCCAGTATCTATCTGATGGACTGATGGAGCACTGTCCAAGTGACTCCCATTTTGTTGCTGCTGTCAGTTCAAAGCCAAAATGGTATCCTAAGGAAATCTGCTGCATCCCTTTCCCTCTCACACCGACCTACTGCCACTTACTTGCCTATACTTGTAGAATGAAACTCCTCTAAGGAGAAATAAGTTTTTCTGGATGCAAAGCTGGCCTAAGCAGGGGGTATGTATGGCCAAGACCTGCACACTGCACAAACTAAACTGGGACTTTCAGAACCAGTTCTTTGTCGTTATTTTCGTACCCTTGCTTTGTCTGTAGCTATTGCTCATCTCAATCAGTAACTCTGATCCCTCTGTGCAGATGTAAACAGAAACACAAGCCAAGTACCTGCAGGGAGGAGTCAGTGTCTTCTTTTTTCACACTAGAAACTCTATCTCCCTACTTGGAAAGTGCAGCAAAAGCTCAATTGTTTTAGAAAATTTCTGTCTTTCAATACTTTCTAGCATATGTTATGTCTGATTTCCCAAATTGTTACACCACTTCATACCAATGTATCTCCAGTGACTTTGGTGAGATCTGGAACACCACATCACAGGACAGCACTGCTGGTGCCATGCAAGGATGAAGCAGGGCCACCGAGTGCCTGGAAACTTTGCTGTGAAGCCCAAGGTGCTGTGTATCCCCATCCTTCATGAAACCTCATGCTCTGCTTGGGGGACTGTAGAGCAAGAGATCTACTGCTATGGCTCACACCTGGGTGATACGACCACTTTTTAGGTCACTTTTTCAAGAACTCGTGAGAGGAGCATTTAGAAAACACTGCAAATGTCTGCCACTGTTATTAAAATATGAAAAATAGTTTTCTGAGTCTCCTGGATGCTAAGGTCAGCTCTGGTGCAGCAGGTACCCCATCCTGTTTACAATCTTATCTTGCTTCTATAACCAGGTTCCTGAGCTTTTGCATACTAAATGGATGCAAGGAAGCCTCTCTTTTGATATTAAGTGGCATCTGTATTACCTAGGTCTTGGGTATCATGCTAAGATCTAAGAAAATCAGAAGACTCTAGAGAAGAATGAAGAATATTAATGTTGTTAGGGTGATAGCTCATTTGCCAGAGCAACATCAAGCAGTCTAACAGATCCACTCTAGTGTGTCTTGCTCCAGTTTTAAGAAGAGTCATTGCCACAGACACTGAGAATGTATGCAGAAATGGGATATCTCAAGTATAAAGCACAGATACAGATAATGTTCAATATTTTTATACATTGAACATGTTCATTGAAAATGTTCAGTGTGGCAGTGACTGGAAATTTTCATTCCACAGATTTTGAGTCACTATGTGGAATGACAGGAAAACCACCAAGTTTATGTTCACCTTAAAAATCACACAAACAAAAGAGCACAGATGGCACCTTGTCTTTCTGGCAGTGTCAGCAGGTTGAACAAGGATTAAGCAGGTAAGAAGGGTGAAACAAAGGCTCAGTGGCTGCCACTGAGTTCCCTGCTAGAATGGATTTCAGGAGAATTATGATTCTTTCTGAAGAAGAAACAGTCCTGTCCTGCCCCCTATGTGCCCACCCTCTTTGCCAGGCCTGAAGCTCACTGGTGGAGCAGCACAGGATGCTCACATTGTCACACTCTGCATTTGTCACCTTGTAACTAGAAAATTTCTTTTTTTCAGCTCTGTCAAGTTAGTGACCAGATAGCAGGGCAGTTATGAAAATGAGTTCTTTTGGGAATAGGGTGTATGGAGGAGAGCAGGCAGGAGATTAATGAGTGATGAGCACTGAATGCAAGTGGGGAAGGAAGATGCTTACAGGAATGATCCATCCCTGTAAATCACATTCCCTGTTCAACTCTGTTCAACTGTAACTGTGAATTCTAGGTTGAGCACTGTTGTGCAAGAATAAGTACAAATTCTGCAGGACAAGGCTGCAAATTTTGAGCTGCTGTGCAATAGCTCTTACCTTGCATTTGATTTCATAATCAAATAATCATATTTTAATGAGGGAATGGAGCCTGTTGATTCATTTTTTGTGCTATTTGACACCAGACTGGTGAGGAAAATATCTGACATTTCAGAGTGAGAGTACATCAGGAAATTATGGCAATTTGTTTTATCTTAACAGCACATTTCCCAGAACTACACAGAGAGCTGCTAGATACCAACTGACACTCTTCTGTATTTTAAAAAGAATTGCATGAAAGTTAAAATAATAATGATAAGAGTTGCTAGGTGCAACTCTGGAGCTCAATCTAATACAAATGAAGTATTTAATTTGATAAATACTGATCCCTATTTCACCAGGTCTACAAGTTTATATCCAAAGGATATATTTTAGCTTCTTCCAACAAAAACTGCTTGTAGTTTTTTACATTTATAGCTTTTTACAGAGGTAAGAAAGGCAGATTAAGACTAAATAATCCTGACAATTAACTGATTTCTTGTATTTCAACTAAGACCTTCCCTCCAGTGAGTCGAGTCCTTAGCACACTGTGCTGAGCATCTCAGGCACTGCAGAACATTGTTGTCAGGACTGTCTGTTGCTTGCAGAACTCTTAAAAAATGGACTCCAGCTTGAAGTAAAATTTCTGGTGACTAGGAACTACATGGTTATGGTATCTTCTCTGAACTGAAACCTGTTGACTGACTATTTGGAGGGCTGCAAGCAGGTAGAAAATGACATTGATTTCAGTTAAGTTTTCAGTTAAGTTTTCTTTGTCTAGGACAGGGAAAGAGACAGCAGATTTGGGCAGCTGAACAAAACTTCCCCATAAATATTTGCAATTATTTTCAGAAAAAATATTCCCATCACCCAGAAATATCCTGCTGTCATATATATATGACACCAAACACTTGAATAGGTGAATTTTTGCACTGGGTAGAATGATTTTGCACTTTATTACTTTCTGGGAAAGGTTTTTACCAAAACCAGCAGGCTCAGGCTGAGTACTGGCATGATGGATCTTTTTAGAAATAAATGTTAAAAGAACCTGTGTTCCACAAGTCCAACCCTTTCACGGGGAAACAAGGACAGCAATGTGTGAGGACTGCTGCATGGTGTAGTGTGGTTTTGTGCCTCACATTGGCAGAAAAAACAAGTTGAGGGCAGCACAATTTGTAAACCAATTACTGCTCCTGGAATTGATGGTCTCGTGCTGCTAACTGGGGGTCTAAGGGAATCAAGTGTTTGACTGCAGAGGTGGCCAAACAAGGGCAGACAGCAGATTAAGTTCTATCCTGAACAGCAAAGAAAATATTACATTTCTTGCTCTAAATTAGCAACAAGGAAGTTTTTCTTTTGACTCCAAAGCCTTACACAGACACCAAAGCACCGTGTTGGGCTGTGGTCAGTTTACATTAAAAAAACCCTTAACAATGCCAGATTGAAAAGAAAACCAAAAGTCCCAGAATTTGCTCTTGCACGGAGAAGACCACAAAGTCTGGGAGCATTTGCCATGTGACCCCCCCTCCCCTGCCCATGGACACTGGGATTATCGGCAAAACTATTCGGACACACGCACGTGACCTCACAAAAATGTGCACTAGCAAAAATATACTTTTTCTCAAACAAAATTTGTCATAAAAGAGACCTAAGCCTTGCTCTTGTGCTGGTGATTGGATTAGGTAATGACTAATTAGATGAGGTCATCACTTTCTATGTCATATATATATATATATATATATACACAGTATTTATGGAGAATTTGCTCATTCTAATTAACAGAGTAGAAATAGTTTCTTGACAAACTTCATTTTCTGAAACTAAGAGCCCTGAATTTGTTCCTCTTTTGATCTTTCTTTGGTGGCTATGTTTGCTTTACATTAAAATAACTTCTAACATTCCCATTAAGGATAATCCCTGCAGAAGCCACAGTATGACATTACTATATTAATCTTTTAAGCATTTTAGAAAAGCAAGGTTTCATGTTTTAATAATCAGAGTGTTTTTCTCTGAGGAGTTGTAAAAATTTATGGGGCCTTTCTATCCTATTTGACTTCTACATCTTTGGAGTTTGGTGCTAATGGCCCATTCAGCCTGCCTACTTTTTGACTCCTTTTTTTATTTCTTTTTCATCTTCTTACAAAAGAAAATTTTCTTCTGTGCCTTATGCTGTTGCAGATGCTATTCAAGGGGTAAGCAATTTCAACTCAACTAGCTGAAAAAAAACCCCAGTTTACCCTCACCTCAGACTTGGGGGTCTCCACTGTAGGCATGTGCATACAAACCTTTTAATTCTTAATTAAGAACAAAATATAGCAACTTGTTTAAAGCACCACGAGTAGCAACAACAATATACATACCTGCTTTTTTAACAGGTTACCAGCCCAAAAATACTTTTTCTGCTCTAACACTTTATCTCATTCTTCCTTTTGCAGAAGAAAAATAAAAGTGATAGTTAACGATTTATGTTTATTATAATTTTAAGATTGCCATAAAAGTGGCTCTGCAGTGCCCCTGTAAGCATTCTTGTCCCATACTACTCACACTTTACAGAGCCAGGAAAACCATTGCAAGTAATACAAATCCAGCCATGCAATCACAGTAACAAAATAAGCAAATTCTTTGCTCTGTCACCAAGACCTCTCTCACTGCTTGTGAACTCACTTTCTGAGAGCCAACAAATCCCAGCCCTTTTGGACAAAGTAATTTCCAAAGTGGAGAGAAAACAATGCACCATCTTTAAATCAAGATTGGCTCTGTTGATTTCTGTTGCTGAAGTCCCTGCAGAAGAGGAGATTCAGCATCTCAATTAGAGAAGTCTCAAAGCATTTGTGGTTGCAGAGAACAAGACCAATATTCACTGTTCCAATGCAAGTGGAAGACACTTAGTGGGATCAATTTCTTGAGATACTTCATTCAAACAAGAGACTGATGTGATTCACACAGACAGCATTCGTGGCAGAAACAGGGTCTCACCCCTCAATGCAGCCACCACGAGTCAAATCTCACCTGACTGATCAAAAACTCAAAAAGTTTTGCAGTGTCTTATATAGCAACAATAAGCTGTTCCTTGATACTGTGGCCCTGCAAAGAGACTGGGACAGAGGGGATAAAGAACAGAGCAGTCAGCAGCACTTCAGGATAAGATTGATGGAGAACGAGACAGGAGTTTCAGGGGCTGGGAACATTCACTAAGGAAACTGCAGTAACTATAAAGGAGTGGGAAAATGCAGTTTCTATTGCATATTCAGGACTGTAATCACCGAGATAAGTGCCAAGAAGATCTGCAACCCAGAAATTGTCAGGGTTGTCTTGCCACAGCTTCCTCAGTGATCTTATCCTAAGACAAATGTTTCATAACAGATTGAATGATAGCTAGAATGCACGGAAGACAAGGAAGAAGCAAAGCTTTTTTACACCAGAAGGCTCCATGCTCTATTTAAAAACAATGTAAGGGCATGGTGGCAACTCAGTCACCACCAGCAGACTCAGCACTGCCTCAGTGCCCCTGGCACCCAGCAGGCAGATGGGTCTCCAGCTTCTGTGATTTACTGCATGCACATAAAGCCTGAGTAACATGACTGCCTCCTGTATGATTTATAGAGGCGTGGGCTGATCATCTAAGCAGAGGAGTGGGATGCAGAAATGCTTGTGCTGTGCTCTAACCAGTTTCTGACATGGACTCCTGCAGCCCAAGGCACGTCAGGTTGTTTCTCAGCCTCTGGGCAAGTTCTCAATTCTTAAAGCAAATCCTGAACCTTTTTTGATCTGTTGTTAAAGCTTCCAGGAGACTGGGGAGAGCTTGCAGACATGCCCATCTGTTTCATTCCAGTCCCTTTCCTTCTGTGTATCCAGTTCTCCTCTCATCAGCCCCTAAGAGCAAATATTGCTGAGTTGCTTGATATGAAAGAACATGCAGTGATTTTCTTCCAGAGGTGAATCTTGTCTCTTGACCCTGAGACAGCAGATGCAGTGTATCTGTTGTGCTGGGTGAAAGGGGCAGCCTTGTTGGTCATTGTTTCACAACCATGTACTTCTGGTCCTTCACCACCTCAGAATTTTCCTTTGGCCCTTGTTTGCCTGAGCACTTGGAAGGAAGATCTACCCCTTTGTTTCTCTAGGTACACAATTACAAGTATATAATTCATTGCTCTGTATCCTTCTCAAGTGTTTGCAAAGTCACTGAAAAACGTAATGTTCTAAATGCTGCGTTTCTACTGACCAGCTAAAGACATTTTTCAGCAAATCATGTTGACAATATATATTGTTTTGGTCTCTACATCAAGTTTGAGCTGTAGTGCACATTTTGGATAAGCAGGCTAATACCTGGCAACATGTCACAGAGTTTGAAAACATTACACCAACGAGTGTAATGTACACCAACCAGCACCACAATTTAGAACATTGAATTTGTCACCGTAATTTAAGGAACAGTTGAAATTATTTTGCTCTGCAAAATAATTGCAAAATTTTGCAGCCCAGAGTCTTGCTAAGGACATCCTTAGCCTGTGACAACCACATGGGTGGTACTAGGTGGCCACTGTGATGTCTTTGGTGTTACCAGTCAATGGTTATCAGTAGTTTCCTGTCCCTGCACCATCCTGTCACCTGTCACTGGTTAAAGCAGACTAAAAACTGCTGTAATTGACACTCTGGCCCAGGGGCAGTAGAAAAGCACAGGGAATTTTTTATCCAGGTTTGCAGTATGCTGCTCTTAACATGCATTGTCCTTAAGCTAAAACAGTATGTGAGAACACTGCCAGAGATTTTGTGGCTCCACAGAAATAGAAGCAAAAAAACAATGGAAGTATTAACAAGAGGAAGATAAGCAGAGGGTCCACATTCTCGTGCATAACTCCTAAACTAGTACTACATCTAGAAATCTGCAAGAAAGCACCACTCAGCCCTTGGTGCTGAATCAGAAAACGATGAAACTAAAGGAGCCCAAACATTCATAACCACTCTTCTGTTTGCTCCCGAAAAAAAAAAACAAACCCTCAATCCTTTGTTCTGTGTCCTCTAAACTAGAGTCACCTTGCATTACATGGTAGGAACTGATTAGCCAGGCTTCCCCATTGTCACTGGTGTTAATCAAAGAAGATGAGTATGAACCAACCAATGGTGCTCATAACCTTGCTTTGACAATGTCAGGCAATGGGCTGGATTCTCCTCTCCCTTCCACCCATATAATTCCAGTGGCTCCAGTGTAGTTATTGAAGGTTTACACCAGCACCAGTGAAGTCAGACTCAAACAGAAAGGCACTCTTGGGACAGAAAAATCCAACACCACTTTTGAAAAATAAAAACAATGAAAAGCATCAGAACCCAGTGAATTTCTTTGCTTTGCAGCTCAGGTACACACAAAAGCCAATTTCCATGAAGACAGCATAGCATGTGCTAGAGAAAGAGAGGCTGCCCTCTGAAGCAGATCTCCTGCCAGCATAAAACAAAACATGTTGCACACCCCTGTGTTTTCAATAGCAGTTGAAAAATCACAGTATGTAAAGTCTATGTAGGTACCAAGCCAGAAAATGTCTCTCTGGTGGTAGAGAAAGTTTTATCTTGGATCACCAGTGCCCTGCTGGCACTGGAATGTTATTTATTTTTTAGCATTCAGTGACCTTTGATACCAGTAACTCCAGAGGGCTGTCAAGCTGCCCATGGGCTCTTCCATGCCAGTCTTTATCTGCTCTGTATTCTGGGCAGTTTGAAACTGAACTCTGCTTGTTTGTGAAGAGGCAGGGGGGAAAGGTAGCAAACCATACAGGGACTGTGCCCTGAGTGTGTGAGGGTGTGTGTGTATGCTCTGTGTGTGCCTCAGTGTGTGACACTGATTCTGAGGCCACTGACACTCAGTTAATACACACCTATGTATGTGTGCATGCAAGAACTGTAGATTCTTTCTCTTATACAGTATCAAAAGTGGTATTTGAACAGTCGTTGACCTTAAAGGACAGTCTGAAGCTGGGCTGCAACACACCTAATATTATGGTGCCTTTTTGTTGTCCTTCTATCTTGTGATTACCTTCTCTACCATATTAACTAAAACCACTGATGTGACCTGGCCAAACCTGGAGTATTCCCTGAGTTTGTACTTTGCCCTGGGCTGTGCCAGCTTTGGGGGGTTTGTGTAGCCCATTTCCTCTAAAACAGCCCCATTTTTTCCAGCCAAATTCCCAGCTAGAGAGGCACAAGCTGTCCCAGTAATGACAGTGCATGGCTCACATTGACCTAGAGGTAACTCACTGAGAAAATGCCAAATTAGGTAGGGAGGAAGAAATGGCTTTCAGTTAGACCTCCACCAACTAAATAAAAATAAAATTATATCTGCCCTTTACTTAAGTGCCACCACTTGAGAAGCAATCTCATTATGTGTGGCAAACATGGAAGCTTAAAAGCATTCAGCTAAAACAAATCCTTCTGCTGTCCCCTGGTCACCAACTAGCAACAAAGCTCCACATTGACACCAATCTGGCAACCTGTAGAGTTTGCCCTCTATTACATTTTGCTTCTATAAGCACAGCTATTATTGGAACTGCTTAGTTGACCATATTGTGTGCTTTACCTCCATCTGACCATAATTCATTGTTCCAGCTTGCAACACTAATTATTATGAATACTATGCACACTGCCACTCAACGTATTTATACACAGAAAAAGCAAAAAGATTTTATGTTCAGATGAACTTGGTGGGCTTTTTCCTATTATTTTTATCTAATATGAGGACAGGAAGAGATCTTTAGGTTACAGGTAGCTTGGAAATCAACAATTGGAAGTCAGAAACATAGCAAATTAACAGTAACTGGCTGGCTCTGTGGGTTGTTACAGATGATACAAAATAGGGCTCAGTACCTCTATGGTACCCAAAAAGCAGTAGAAGCAAAACTTCCCTCAAATATGTATTTCTGGATTTATGTGTGTGTACACACACACATGAATGTATTACACATGAACATAAAAAATTAGAAAGAGGACCAAAAAAAGCTGTTCACAATATACATATTTTCCTATGTGTAACACTAGGAACGTAGGACTAGAAGCAATCCTGGCACTTTAGGTCCTAAACCTGATGAGGTCCTAAACAAGGGACATGATGGTCCTGCAGCACCTTGTGTAGTGTCAGCAGTGCCTTCCTCCTGCTACTGGAAGAACCTTATCTAGCATCACATTTGCCCTTTCTGTGACTTCCTCATGAACTGATGGTTCACAGTCATCCACTGACTGTGGAAACATTTCTGTTTCTGTTTTTTCGTTGCTGCGGTCAATTTTCTCTCTTCAAGAGAATCTATTTTTCTTCATTCTTCTGCACAAGGTTCTGTAGAGCTAATAGAGAGAAAGACCCACAGAACAGTTCCAAAATTAAGAATCCAGAAGAGGCAGGATAGACCTCAATTTTCGATGTATCTTCTTGCTTTGCAGAAGCAGCCCTGATGACCATCTTGAGGAAGACATCTAATTTTTGATGGCTAATGGTGAAGTGCATCCCAAATGTAAACATACAAAAATATGTTTATTTTTGTAGGGAATTGCATCACATTTCCATTGCTCATTGCTTTCACTGTCTTCTAGCTCACCAGCCATAATACTCTGATGCTTTTAGTGACAGTGCCTCTTGACTGTTTCATCAGAATATTTTTTAACATACTCCAGTTTAAATGACAATAGATCATTATAGTGAATATTAAACAAGTTCAGTCTTGAATCACTAACAATCTATCCCAATAGTAATCTATTGGCAGCTCTCCTGCAGACAATTCCTTAAGCATTTTACTGCTCTTGTACTAATCCCCATCTTCTTCATCTAATTAATAACTTCCCATATGGCATCATATCAAATGCTTCACTAAAATCCATACAGATTAGATCTACTACACTTTCCTTTGCTTAGAAAATCAGTTATCTCAGCAAAGAAATAGTTCAGGATACCTGGCAAAACCAGCATTGTGGTTGCATTTTATCCTGTTTATCTTCTCTTTTGCTCTCTCTTTCTTTTCTGGTTTATTATACTTTCCTCCAAAACTCCTCCAAAAGCCTGACATGGTTGCAAAATCAACAAGCTCAGTGGCTACTTAGATAACTTTCTAATAATTTAAAAAATAAAAGTATCGTATCTACTATTGTCAAATCATGTAAGAACAACCTCCAACTTGAGAATTTATTTCAAATCCTTGCTATCAATCTGGTACTTGTTACTTTGGAATTCTGAATGGAAATTACCTTGTCTCTCTCACTTGAAAAATCTCACTTGTTTCTCTCACTTGAAAATCTCTTTTAGATTTGTTTTCACCTTTATTGTGATTATTTACATTTTTATCCCCTCATTCCTACTAATCATGCTGGGTTTGTGCCCTTCTTCAACTCCATTCTTTCTCCTAAAAGCTTGGCAACGCTTTCATTCAGATTTTGGGTATAAAAGCATTTTTAATTTTTTCCTTGTCCACACCAGTGCTTTTCTTGTTCCCCCTTATTTAAATGGCTGAAGCAATGTTTCCTTTTTGTTTTAATTTCTTTCTGACATCTATTCCAGAGCTGTTTTCAGATAATCTCACTTTATTCTTAACACATTAGTAGTGTTGTTGTTCATTAGTTGTATTCTTTTATTGCTCTTCCACAGTCTAGTGAAATTATACCACTGCACAGACTCTATTAACTAACAGGGTAGACATACAAGTGGTTTGTAGATAGGCACAGAGTGAACATATTTGCAATGAAATTTACAGGCCAACAGAAATCAAAGATCTTATAATGGAAGCAATGTTTTTATCTGATTAGAATCACAAAACCCCTTGCATCAGCCCTGCATATGCCAGAGTGCCTAGCAAAAAGCTTCAGCCTGTAGCAATAAAAGTATTGTATGTTTCTTCTCTTCCAAGGAAATGAAAACTTTCTATCACTCAGAACACAACAGAAGCAGAAGTGTACAAAACAGTACCTTGTACAAGCTCTAGCTGAGTAACCTGTTTTTTTTCCAAACTGTTACCATCTGTTTGTTTGTTTTTTTTAATTAGGTTTCTGACCTCATGATTTTGAACACAACCCTTAGTGCAAAACCTGAGTGAATCTGTGAGTAACTACAGCATAAAACTAAGTCTGAGCTGGGGACCTGTGTGGCTATTTTTGATACTAAGGATTCAGATTATATTTACAGCTTCTGATTTTCCTTGATTACATATTCATTTCCTAAAAGATGGCATTTTGATTTTCAGCAGTGGAAAACTTATTTGTACACTTTGTGCACTATCAAGTTTTGAATTAGTAAAAATAGCAACAGATATGAGAAATTAAGGTATCATTACACAAAGGTGAAAATGTAATGTTCCTTGTGCCCATCCACTAGCTGCAATCAAAAGACCACAGAAAGCACTGGGGGAACCAACTAATCCATCTGATTACAAAGAAGCTTTACTGAGGATGGGATATTCATACATAGAGCATTTCCAGCTAAGAGACAATGATTTTCAAAATCCATCTTAGCATAAAATTGGAGTGTCCTCCATGGACACTTCAGAGTCTGTTGGAAAAGATCTTCCAGGTACATCTATATGACTGTAGAGGAATATTTCTATTGAGGGGACAATAAAATGACCTTCTAATTTCAGGAGGCATCACTACCTGTTCTGTTACCATTCAAGCACAGTTTTCCTGGGTCACTGCAGTGCCTCAGAGGATGCCTGTTTCAGGCATCTTCAATCTGATGTTCTGGTCCTCAGCATTTTTAGTGCCACTTTTAGGACTACCCCACTGTTGAGGCAATGACTACAAACCTCTGCTAAGAAACCCTTTTTAACAATTATTTTTAGAGTTAAATCCTATTTTATTCTTGAAGAGCAGACTGTTTAGCTCTTGCCTTCTCTTTGCTTTCAGACATACACCCTGCACTGGCATTTTCTGCCCTGTGTGTTTTGCTTAGTTCCTTGAATTACAGTTTTTTTTCTCTTCAACTTTTCCATCCAGCTTCCCCCATCAGTTCATTACTGTAAAGCAGCTGCTTTGCCTGCTAGATGGCACTGAACATCCACAAGCACTGGGACTGAAGGCAGGTGGCACTGAAGAGCTGCAAGGGCACAGGGCCACCCTTTGGTCCTTATTCTATTTACTTTCTGCAATGGCATTTTCTTTGCTCTGATTACTTCATTCCTCACCCACAGCACTGGGTTGCCACTAGAACAATTCTACCCATATCCTCTTCCTTTTTTATGATGAGTTTCATCTTGCTATTAGCACAGCTACAAAGGATGGGAGCTGCTTCTGAACCCATCGTTTGGTTAAAAATAACCAAAACCAAACTGATGCCCTCAAATTCCTCTGCATTTCAGCCACTGACACAATTTGAGTCTAAGTACCTTGCAAATTTATTTTGTGGGGATACAATTAATTAAACTTTTCTTTCTGAAAGCAGCATTGCAGAGCTATTTCTGAATAGATACTAAGGGCTAGTATAAAAGGATGGTGTGAACTTTGCCTGTTCTTTGCATTCTCTTCTGAATTCTTTGTATATTGTCGGGATAAAATTCTGTTCATCACAGCTATCTCAGATGTGCTGTATTCAGCACACACACTGACACACCAAGGAGGAAACTGCAGCTTCCATTTGTGTCTGCAGAGCACCCAGCACAGCCCAGTGCTGCTGTCCTGACTTCTCTTCCTAAAAAAAAAAAATTCCAAAACCCCACAGCCAAACAAAATTACAAAACAAAGTTAATCACAAGTATCTGGCTGGAAACAGAAGAGCCTCTTTCTCCAAAGTATCCACTAGCCCAAACCATCCCTCACAATATTCTCATTGTGCCACAGCATTTTTAACCAGAGTGCCATCATTACCCTCCTAGTCCAGTCTTTTACCTGAGAATTCTCTTTGCTGCACCTGAGTGACGTGTTTGCTTTCCACATATGTGGGCACATGCTTCACCCAGTGCCAGACGTGCCCACAGTGGGTGTGATTTCTTGGAACTTGAGGGTGTACCCTCTGTTTGGATGGCAAGTTCCCTGGCTGTGGTTGCTTGGAGACATTATAGGTATCATGGTATCTGCCTTGCATGCCTGTAGATGTTTTCCAGGTAGGTGTGGTCATACTTGTACTTGGCTCATCAGATTCTCCACAGATGTCCACGGTTCTAGTGACAGTGCCAGGTCTAGTTTTCTCATTAATTCATTTTCAACCTTATAATTATCATGTATACATGAAGCTGAATGCAGTTTTGCATCCTACCATATCATTTCTAGGTGCCAGACACCTAATTTCTATCTTTTTTTGTCTCCTCTCCACTGAGAATGTGCCTATCTCTCAGGTTCCTTAGGGATGCTCGAAATCAATCATTCCCAAACCTAGACAAGATCCAAATACAAATAAAGTTTTTTGCAGACTAAATCTTGTGGTGTCATTTTAGGATGCTTCTCCCCTTCTTCCCAACCTTCTTCATTCCCTTCACTCTCAAAAGTTATCACCTTCATAGCAAATCTAGCATACAGACCAAAATGCTTGTGCCTCCAGCCATTCCTGTGCAAAGCCTGGCACACCTTTGTTGAAAAGTCTGAGGAAAGTGAGGTAGAGCTAAGATGTTGTTCTGTGAACTGGCAGGAACACACAGACTGTTCTGCTGACTGTTTCTGGGGCAGGAAGCTTCAGCAGAAGGAAGGAGGACTGGGGGTGGACAGTGGCATTGTTGAGGTTTTGAGATGCCACACAGAGATTCACAATATCAGGTATTTCTAAACTCAACTGTCTAAACCTGCCTGAAATAATTCCAGGATGCATTTCCCTCCTGTTTAGGTAACACAGCTTAAGGACTTCTGTGTATTTGCCTACCAGTTCCTCTGGCACAGCATGAAGCAAATGGCTACCTACACCTCCCTGACTATTTGCAAGGCCACTTAGCTTTAAAATACAGCTAAGAGCTGCAACACCAATCTGAAATCAACTTTCCCGGTGGGGGAAGAGTCTTGTATTGATCCTTATCTACTTCACTGGAACTTGTGCTGACAGTCAGGTTTGCTGTTCTCACCACTGTTAAAGTGTTCTGCTCTTTATTGGGTGTACTGTGAACAAACCACCAGTCCAGACCTTTCTGATATGGCTGTTGTGATTTGTCTTATCTTTATTTGCTCCTCAAGCCACTTTGGTAGGGCTGAAGAAACCATCTCCTGCAAAAACTTTGAACTCTGGATGAGCAACTAAAAAATATCTGTATTATCAGGGAAGCAGAGCTTAGGCTGCAGCTGGGATCCAGCTGAAGTGCATGGAAACTGCAGGGATCTGCACAGGAAGTGGCAGAGAGAGTCCCTGGTGTTGAGGCTATTAAGGAATTCTTAGAGATTTGTTAATGGTAGGCTCAGCTTCACTAATGAATCACCTTGCTCAGGCTACAGAGGGTTTTGGTCATGGCTGGCTCCGAGGGCACAGAAGAAAAGAAATTGTCACCTCACACTTGCAGCTAATACAGCGATGACTACATGGGATAGGGGAAGAATTCCTGCACACCATTAAATAAAAAAGTTCATACTCATCACTCCTGTTGATACAGATTAATTAGCTACTGAAGGAAGAAAGTGCTACAAAGGTGTAATTCAGATTTCTGCACCCTTGTGCTTTGTGGCAATGGTCAGTAAAATCAAGATGAGATCAATTCACATACCACTTTATATCATAATATCTTGAGCTTGCAGGCTGTGCACATGCTTCATGTAAGCATCTGAATAGTCCCTGCTTGCTCAATGTGATTAATGATGTGCTTAAAGTTAAGCATAAATGAAAGTCTTTGCACGACCTGGGATGCAAAACACAAATAACTTTTCCCCTCAATATGTCTCTAATAGGTAACTAACTAACTAACTTAAAAAATAATTTTAAAAAATGCATAAAACAAAACTTCAGATTTCTATGTATTCTATAGGTGCAAAGGCCATGCTTTCATCTGTGCCTTGGATGGTGCAAAATGCACTGTCTGCCTTTAACAAATAGACAAGAGTGATAAAAAACTAATATGCAAATTACATTATACATGAGGATGTTTTTTTAATTTGTGTATAAAGCTCACTTCAGATTCCAATACACGTACAAGCTATCATCTGTATAATTTCTCCTAACACACACTTGAGAGTTCATCAGTGATGGGAGAAATCATCTTAACAAATGCCTTTTTCATTGCTCCAAAGCTGGGAGGGAGCAGCAGTATTTGGGTGGCCGGGAGGCAGAGGTAGGGCTCCGGGCTGGGTTTCGGGGTGTGGATGGCAGGGAAGGGGGGGGGCGGCTCGGGGTGGGGGAAGCCCTGGTCCTTCGGTGGGAATTACCCAGCTCCCCGTCCCTCTTCCAGCCCCGCCGCGGCAACATTTATTGCAAAAGCAGGAAATTGCTTATTACTAAACTACCTGGCAAGGGAGCAGGAGCCGATGCTGTTCCACACTGGCACAGCACTTGCCTAGCTGCAGCTTTCCCTGCCTCTCCTTGTTCCGCTCTTTCTTCTTCTTCTTCCCCCTCTTTCTCTCCTCTCTCCCTCGCTCTCTCCTCTTCTTTTTTTCATTTTGGCTTCTATTCAAATGTGGGTCAGGGGTGAGCGGCTCCCAACGTCACAAGCTTGCAAGATGGCGCTGGGAGGAAGGCTGTGAGATGAGGAACAGGCTGGTATAAACCGAGAGGACAGGAGAGGGAGAGGAGGAGGAGAGGGGAAGGGGAAGAAAAGCTGCTGCTCCAGATGCAATAAGAAGGTAACGCGGAGCGGGGCGCGGGCGGGGGCGCGGGGCTGCTCGTCCCGCTCGGGTGGCCGGGCGGGCGCTGCCGGGCTCCGCGGTGCAGCCCAGCCCCGCTCCTCCGCTCTTTATTTGCAACCCCGGGTATTTGCCCATCTGCACGGGTCCACTCGGCAGAGTCGCCGGGGTGGCGGGAGGTGTCTCCTTGTTCCCTGCCCTGCATCAGCCGTGCCCGGCACCAGCGGTAGTTTCATTGAAAAAAATACAGATAATTTTCTTGTCCCTCTTGCCCCCCTCTCTCCATGCCCCGGGCCCCCTCCCCTCGCTCGCCCGGCGCGCTGCCCCGTTGCTTTCGGGGGCCGGGGCGTGCATACGGTGTACTGGCCACCGTGCCTGTCTGGGGATTGCAAATGTTGGCTATTCGGTTGAAGCGGCTGGAAACTTTCCCCCTCCTCCCGTGCCATTTGTGTGTGTGTGAGTGTGTGAGTGTGTGTGTGTGTGTGTGTGTGCGCGCACGGGTGTGCGCTGCCCCTTCCCCGCGGCGCTGGGATCGGGGCGGGGGGCCGCAGCTGCTGCCCGCCGGGGCTGGCCGGCGTGGGGGCGACCGGCGGGGCGGGCAGGCAGCCCTCGGAGCAGCAGCCTTCTCCCCAATGGCCCCTTGCAAGTGAGCCGTATTATTATTATTTTTTTCTCCAAAAGGAGGGAACGGAGACTCGGGGTACCGGGGGGCGTGTTTGTCCTGGGATCCGGCCGCATTGTGGAGGGGAGGGCAGGGAAGGGGCTCCTGGGACTCGCATCGCCTCCTTCCCCCCGCAGTCCATCCACGGGGCTGCAAGGCGAGCAGCCAGGCCGGCATCCCCCAACCCCAGCGCCGGCCCCTGCCCCACCGGGCACCCCCTGTCCTACCGGGACCGCGGTGAACTTTTGCCCTGGCTCCCCCCTTCCCCGCCGCCCTCCTCGGTCGTTCGGGATCGCGGAGGGAAAGACCCGCCGGCCCCGCTCGCTCTGCCCGTCGCTGCGGGTCTCTGGCTTTTGTTATGGCACCGTCTCGGATGCAATGGACGGAGCGCAGGATCGCGCACCCTCCCGCGGCCGGGGGCTCGCAGGACCCTGCCCGCCGGCTTTGTGCCCCCGGAGGAAATGCGCGCTTCCCCGGCCTCGCCAGCCAGGCGCAGAGCTGTCCACCCGGTTAAAATAAATAATTAAATAGTACGTCCAGGCTGGCAATATTGTTGCCGAGGCTCGTAACGCTGTAATTCAGGGAGCCGGGAGGGCTGATCGCTGCCCGCGGCTGCCCGGTCCCGGGTGAACGGCGCCGCGGAGCCGGGCCCGGCTCCGCATCCCCAGGCGCGCCGGTGCCGGTGCCAGCTCGGCGGCGGGGGGCGCCGGGCTTTTTTGTTTATCAGGTTGCATTTAAAAGCAAAGCAAAGCCGGCGGGGGGAGTGGGGGTGGGGGGAGGCCGTGTGCGCGGTGAGCGGCCCGGGGAGCCCCGCGGGCGCGCAGGGCGGTCGCGGTGCCCGCAGCGCCCAGCCCGCTGCCGGCCCCTTTTGTATGGGGCGAGAGCCGGCGGGAGAAGTCAATTATTGACTTCAGCTTGGACCGGTCCCAGGTAGAAGTGGGCACCGCGGCGAGCGGGCGGCCCTCGGCGCGCCCCCCGCGCTCCCCGTTATCGCGGCCGCCAGCCGCGCTCCGCCCCGGGCGCTCCGCCGGACACCGCGCCCGGCCCCGCCGCCGCCCCGGCGCTGCTCCCGGCCGCTCGGCTGGACGCGTATTTACACACGGGGATTTGGTGACTCGAAACTTTCTGCTGCGAAATCCGCAGCCTTTTTAAAACTCGGGCTGCCTCGGCGCTTGGAGAGGCGGGTAACTTCGCGTTCAGTATCTGCGAGCGGGGCGGGTGTATTTGTACCTTTGCATCAAATTAATGAATTATATATGGAACCAAGTGTTTAAGCAGACGGCCACCGAAATCGCCCTGGATGTCACTTAGTTGCTAGAATAAATCTGAGAGAGCAGCCGAAGAGAGCATCAGAATTACATTCTGCTAATAAACTGTCCTTAGCCCAAAACTGGTTTAAATTTATTGCAGAATGCTGTTTATATTTCAACGGCTCCCATATTTTCTCACAAATTAAAGGAGAAAACAATATGCAATAGTCACTTTCATTTGAAAATGTCAGAACTGCGAGCAGATGTTTGCTGTGCTCGATAAATACAGTGTATAAACAACTAGTATTTCAAGATGACATTACTATTTTTTATGACTCAGAACTATTGTATACACTACAGCAGCTCTGGGGAGAAAGCTGTAAATGACTCCTTAGGATTTCACAACAAATCTACATGGAGAAAATGACATATGGAAAGAAAATTGACTTATTTCCACGACTGCAAGTGGCCTCCTTTTTGCGCCTTTTCATTAGCAATCTAATCCTAAAAGCATTAGGAGCAATTATTTGCAGTGGTGCCTGACATTCTAGGTCTAATTATTTAAATCAGTTTAACTTTTGATGGTTGACCCATTAGGTCAAATCTGTGTGCTCTTTGTTATATTTATTAAAAAAAAAAAAAAAAAAAAAAAAAAAAAAAAAAAAAAGGAGGGGAGGGGGGTCTTCAAACTTGCCACCTGCTACTGACATATCATTTTAGCTCTGGAGGAGATCAGCATTAAGAATAAGCAACCTCTTACATTTGTTACTTTCCATTCTATCACGGGTAAGGAAACCCTGCATAAGTGCCCTGTTCTTTTGCAACTAAAATTCATCACTTAATCATGGCAGACTTGTGTGGCCAGAGGGGTGTAAGCAGGAAGAATGGAAGAATCTGAGGAGATAGCAATTTTTTCCTTATGTTACACTTCTTAATGTACATGAAATGCAGACGAGATGCACATACATAAAAGGGCTGATTTTTCGATGTTCAGGGAAAAGCTTCTTCCAAGGATCTGGGGGAGCTCTAAATCTTTAATGCATAAAGAAATAGCTCACGTTAGTATTCACATACGTTGCTGGGCAGAATGACTTATGGATGTGTAGATCGTAATAAGTATCGCAAGATGCTTGAAGCACTTGGCATCACGTGGTGAGCTGTAGTGTCAGTGCTGAATTGTTTGGCAGAAGCCAATGTGTGACAAGGGGTGGGGGGAGAGAGGAGAGAAAGAGAAGGTGAGAGGCCTTATTCCAGGAGGGTACACATTCAATTTATTTTGATTAGTCGTTTAAAACAACTAGAATACAACCCAGTGCTAATTAGTTGGGCTGCGTAATAGATTGAAGCTCCCTGATAGATTGAAGCTCCCTAAAACAGCCACCCCAGCCCAAAACTGGTGGTCACAGCATGAAATTTGAAGTTGTGAACAGTGGATCTTGCTATGAGAGTTCTTTTTTTCTATCATCTTTACAGCTCATAGTAATTAAGAACTGTCAAACATGAACTGTATGTTACACATTCCTTTGACCTTGGATAGAAAATAGTACGTGGTTATTCTTTGTGCTCCTGCTAGCATCTTTGATGACAGATGTAGAGAAATAGGGTAGTGTTTGAGAACTGAGGTGCATTTGCCTTCATATCAGAAGTCCTGTTTGTGCTGACTGCAGCATTTAACCCTCTCATCCACTCTGATGAACATAGCACAGCTACGGGTATGAGGAGGTTGTAACATTTTCTCTACAGGAAACCAAGTTTCTCATCCCCTAACCAAATCTGTCTGATAAAGTGTATGAACAAAAACTGACAGCATCCAGAGAAGAGGATTGCCACAAATCTGCATTTCAGTGCAGCAGCAAATGTGGCTTTGGGAGTGAGAGAAAGCAGAATCACATTTGTGACATAGTCATTATATTGGCTGTATTGTGACAGGCAAAGCTCAGTGGGAAAGGGGGAGCATTTTAGCATCAGCGGACAAGCCTACCCTGCTGGGCTTGGAGAAAAATTAACAGGGCTCAGCTGTGGGATTGCAGCAATGGAGTGTCAACCCAAGCATAAGCAGAACATATTTTTAAAAATAAAGATGACTTCTCCTTTGGGTTGGTGTGGATTGAACACCAGTGATTAAAGCACTAGGGTGGTTAAATTGGTTTTTATCCTGCTGTAGTACTGGGAGCAAGGACAATGCATTGCAACAGAGATTCCACTCTGCTGTGCAGTAGCTCACTGGCAAAGCAACTGCTTTGGTTTGTTTAGGTCTTTTTAATCAGCAGTGACAGTGTGCTTACTTCTCTCAAACCCAGCAGAAACAATGTTAAAAAAAAAAAAAGAGCGTTTCTATAGTTGCATTTTCTTGTTCAGTTAGCATCTCCAGGTTCCAACAGGATGCCAATTTTAAGCTGTGTTTCTTTCCTTGAAGTATACGTGTGCATTACAAACTAGCTGTCCAAACTTGTAAGTTACTCATGCTTGTTTGTAATTCCTGGAAAGAAAATTCACCCTCCAGTGCTGGCTCCCACAAAACAAGGAAGAAATGAAAGAGTGAGGTCAGTCCTGAATTTTAAGCTGATATAAAAGGGTTATTACAATAGCTATAAGGAAGAGACTACAATACTGCAATAGCTGTACCTGCTGTAAGTGACAGGTGGGAGAAATTTTGTTCCTTTTTCATCTGTGTTTGGATGACGGCCCAGTGCTGGCCACAAACTGCAATCCAGGATTAATCCTCACATACTGTTTTCTTTCTATATATCAGATTTCTCATTTTGTTAATAAGCACAGCCTAGCATGCACTTCGAGTCAGCTGTTCTGGAGTGGAAGCAACAGGGTTTTGCATTATTGAAATGACAACTCTCATGCTTTCCTCGAGCCCGTTATTGTTTGACCAAGGCAGGGTGGAGGGTGATCCTTGTAATCACAAACCCCAAACAGAGATTCTAGTTACTGGTTTTGCTTTATAGAAAGGGGTAGGGAACATAGTTTATCCAGGATTACATATATACTGTATCAGATTTTCTGATGTGCACACTGCAGATCAGAAGGGGCTAAGGAGTGATCTTTTAAACTGAAAATCTCCAGCAGGCATTCAGAAATGGACCTATTGTGGGAAACTTCCTTCAGCACTGGGACTCTTCCTAATGTAGGAAAGACAAACTGCTGGGAGGGGAAGGGTCCTACTCCTCAGCTGGCAGTAAGAAGAGTTTACACAAGTGCAGGGAGTTTCCTGATCAGAAGTCATCAGGGGCTGCTCTCCCAATAATGGCCCTGAAAACAGGGTGTACTTCTTGCTTCTCCTGCTAAAATATTCTGAGAGATCTTTGCAGAAACTAGGAACAATCCCCTCTTGTTCTTCCATCTTTAGATACGGGTTGGAAAACTTGCCAGTGTTGTCCTCACCCAGGTTCTGGATGGGAGGTAGGAAGCATTTCATGTCAGTATGCTGGCCTGAGGCATTCGCTGTCCTTCGGTCTCTTGGGTAAAGGCAGAGGGGTAGCTTCAATAATACATCACTTTCCCAGCTCTGCTCCCTTCCCCCACTGAACCAAACACTATGCAAGATAAAATTGTCTTCAAATCAGCCTTTTGCCATGAGTTTTAAAAGAGATACTCGACAGACTGACTTGAGAAGAGGCCTCAAATGGTGAACAGCCTTACTCTGCTCTTGATGCTGGGCTAGTCCCAGTCATTCTTGGACTGGTTTAAGATGACAGGGGTGTACGGGAGGTTCCTTCCCCTAAATGTGTGCTCATTTCCCATTGTATAAAGAACATTCAGTGTGTGGGTTCAGTTTTCCACAGGAGTCTTAAAGACACTGCTTGTAGGGCTCTACTTACTGTATTTCCATCTGCTGTCAAGATGCCACCAGCCAGTTTGGCAGTTTGGAAACCTTTTCTCTCATCTGATAAAGAACAGAGTCATTTGCATTGCCAGTTTTAACTAAGGATTGGAATCAGCCAACAGAAACCTTACTTTAAAGCTTGCTTGTTTGTCTGTGTGGTAGTTATTCTCCAGTGGAAAGACTGGATCTCACTGGTTTGTATGTATTAAAATCTGTTGGTGTGCAATTAAAAATAGCTTTTAAGTAAATTTGGTATTATTTTCTGTGAAGCAGAGGGTGGGGTTTAACACATTCAATCTATGGTTTAACATGCAAATCAGAAACAAAATTAATTTGCTATTTTATTGTTTAGGAGAAATGTATCAAGCAACTTCTTATATAGCATTATATTCAATGAAATGCTAAACCTGGGTATTTTGAAGTCCTAAATGAATAAAAATATTTAGAAAATCTTTTCTTAGAAAAATACTTTCCAATGACTTCCTGAAGACCCTTCCTATCTGACTTATTCTGTGATTCCTACTCAGATCCACTTTAAGTGCAAAGCAAAGGAAATGCTCTTTGAGGGAAAGTGAATTGATTATCTTCTATTTATGCTGCTCTTTTATGATTTTAGTACTAGCAGATATTACTCTCTAACACCTAGTTTTAATTTGAGGGAAGTGAGTTTTCCTACCCTTCTGCCTCTCCTCAAATCTCAATTGCTTTCTCCAGTCTGAAAGATCTAATGATCAAACTAAAACTGCAAAAACCATCCTCTCTGTCCCTTTACAAGAGGTTCCTGATGCAAAACTGCCCAAGGACTGGATGAAAGAATAAAGTAGTGGCTTTCTATATTTAGGGATTGAATTTCCTCAAAACTTCACTTGCAAACACATACAATTGAAGACTGACTTTTTTAAAAATCAAGACCTATTAAAAGTAAGTTTGAAATTATGCCAGTGTGTAGTAAGATTTGAACTTGGACTGTTTTTATTTAATGTTGTTTCTCTTACCCCTGGAAGGGTGAGGTGCTTTGTTATTCCTAGTTTCTGTTTGCCTTATTCAGAGTGGTCCTCATGTGGAACTTTTTGCATCAAACTTCTCAAATGCTTGAAAAAGGCCCTTTGTTCATTTCCTAGGCAGTTCAAATGTTCTTTGATAATGTGATATTAGTGATATGATTATGCCCAGTCTTCAAAGAAAAATGTGGATGTCCTTCTAGGCAGCAAAAATATCTACCAAACTTGTAGATGTCAGGGAATCCTCTAAAAAACTGAAATGTGCACACACATTTGTGAAGTGTACACAGCCAGAACTGTAGTACCAAAACGCTCAATAAAAATAATTTTGGCATGAGAGAGAGTTGTGTTGTAATTTTTCAGATTCCAGCAGACTGATGTTTGGCTGAGTGTGTTTTAAAAGTAATGTCACTTTCAACTTGAAAAGTGTTACCCAGAAAACTTAGTTGTAAGTACCTGATGTTCTGAATTGGTGCAGTAGTTGAATGTATGCACACATTTTATTCTTCTGGGTGAGCTTGTGGTCTAGGGAACTCCAGGTTCAATTTCTGATTTAAATTTTCCATGCTATGGTCATGAGGGAAGTTAAGCAACTTAAATTTTCTTCATCTTTAAGGTATGGAGAATACAATGTCCTTAGGTTTCTCTCGTAAATTTATCTTATAGATGCTCATAATATTTAAAAGTTTGCACAACGGGACCCTGACCTTACCCAGGGCATATAAATGCTGTCATCATACACATAATTCTAATAAAACTTCAAAATGATAAAGTTGCTATAGTATTATGCAAAACCTACAGTGAGGGAGGAAGAATAGAGAAGGTTGCTCTCCAGTCCTTCAGAAATGCTACATTCTGTAGTCTCTTGTACTTTATCAAACATGGCTTTCAAAACTGTAATGAAAATTGAAACATGCCAGCTATAGAAAGCAGCCACTTTTTGCTACAGCATTGAAAATACTAATGAGACTCTATTGCCCTGCACTGTTTTTTCTAGAATGTCTGTTTTGCACTGCCAGTCTCTTCCTGGGAATAAATAAATGCCTCTAAAAAAAGCATTTCAGGATGCATAGGGCAGCAGCTTCTATTTTTTTTTGTCTTTCCTCTCTGGATTGCATGGTGCTGTGCCAGTGTACTGCGTGATGCAACAGTCTTGGAAATTCTTGGAAAAGCACTTCCGTTTGCTCTAGGTAAAAATTGTGTTGGCAGCAAAACTCACTCTGCTGTTTACAAGCTGGCAGTATTCTTAAGTGAACTCCAAAAAAAGTAGTTTAATGTATGCAGTTCTGCATAGCCATCCAAGATGCAGAGGTGTTTGAGATTGTTGGCCTGTTACTATGGGTGGTGCCTCTGGAGAAGGAATGTCTTGAGTATTTCCCCATTTTGCCATTTTCTCTCTGAAAATCTGTTTTGGTAGCTAAAACAATGAGACGACTCTGAGAATTTGTATGCAACTGTTCTGTTGTTTGATTCTGGAAAAATAATTTAATCTCTTTCTACCTCTTTAATTCTATCTATGTAAAGGCATGGTATTTTGAAGAGAGGCTGAATTTCCATTAGCATTTAATGAACAGTAAATAACAGCAGTAGCTTCTGTTGTCTAATATTTCACCCAGCTGATGGTGCAAGAGGATTTCAAGCTGAAATCTGTACTAATAATTTAGGGGGTTGTAAGTGGAACCAAATGCAGAGAAAATTAGTACATTTGATAGTGCTGTGGTAATGGAAATCATGCTGTTTTTTAAAGGATGCATGGAAGTGCAACTCACAACAGAGGACAGTCATGGAAGGAAAATATATTTTAAAGGGTCTGCTGGAATAGTGATCATTGGAGTACAGAATTAAAATATTTGCTTATCCAGCAAAGATAATATTTCCACCCAAGGATCTCCAAATAATTTAATAATCAGTAATCTGTTACATTCAGCTGTGCATCTGCCATCTTCATATAACCTCTTCTGAAATGTTTTCATGACTTTCTGAAAGCCACATATGGGTTCTTCCCCAGCAAAACAGAAGCCACGGCCATAGCCAGACAAACCAGCTTCCACTCCCAGTAGGCATAAATTACTGATTAAATACCTCACTTTCTCATTTTCACTCGAAATAAATAAGTAAAATCTCCCTCTGCCTTCCAAATAGTGAGAGTTCTGAATTGGACCTGGGCTACATAATGCCAGCTGTGCCATTTCTAAAGACTTATCAGTAGTTTTCTCCCTAATACCCAGAGCATCTAATGCCATATGCCAGAGGGTTGGGATGTTCCCCATCCATGAACTGGTTGGACAAGAAAGGGAGAAAAGAGTCCAGGTGAGTCCAAGCAAGTTTCCATTTGTGTCTACTCTGCCATTATTTAGAATATTTGCCTATTTGTGCTTGCTTCCTCCATGACTACACATGGCCTCATGCTACCTCTGTGTTTGTCTGACACAGCTTGGGTTTTACCCTCATCAAAAAGCAAAAAAATAAAAAACAAACCTCAAACCTTCTTGGAGCAAAAGCAAAGCACATCCCCTTTTAAGGTGGAAGGGAAGCTGCTTCATTACAATGGCTTTGACCACCAAAAGTGGTGAGTGGGAGGGTATCTGACAGTGTCAGCTCTGCAGATTGACTGGCTGGGGTCACGTTTTTGTAAGTGAGAAGGTAGCAGCTGTCCTTTGTGGCATGCACTGCTCCATGCTGTGCCATGCTGCTGTCCCACCCCTCTGTCTTCTCTGCCTTGGGAGGGGGAAGGGGCCGGATGCCCATCAGGAATGCTTGAACTGGCATGGGGAAAGAAGTAAGTCCTCCTCTAGTAAACTTAAGTATTACTAGAGACTAATCACTCAAGGTTGTTGCTTTAATTTTGTTTTTGTTTCCCAGCTTTTTAGATCTTCAGGGAAGAAAGGATGCAGATCTAGAGTGAAGTCAGTGTGGGCTTGCCTTTAAGTCAGTGCCTGTCATACTATTTTTTAACAAAATGTTAAAAAGTAAAGAGGGAAGAGCCATATGGTCATGGTGGTTTTGCACTAAAATAAAATAAAAAAATGAACAGTGCAAACTGGTTGTTGGTCAGCTCACAGTCTTTGAGGGAAACTGTCTCTAATAGATGTCATTGTAAGGGTAATGCTGCTGTTGGCACCAAAAATTAGATTTAGTGCCATAAACGGAGATAAAGCACATTATAGCTCACAATATACTTCCAGACCATGTCCCTGGCTAAAGAGCTTTCAGTGCAAGGCCCAAAGAGGTGCAGTATAGATAACTGACTGGGGGGGTCAGATTCTGCAAATGCTTACTCAGGCACTTTGCTTAACTCAGTGTGACTGCTGGAGTAAGAACTTGCACAATCCAGACTGAGGAGTGGGGCTGGGGCCTTATAGCTGCTGAGTAAAACAGAACTGCTCAGGGAGTTTATTTATTTTTCAAGTGCCTGGTGAGGCAGGCTTTAAGTAAATGCCTGCTTCCGACCCTGACTTGTATGCCTGTTTATTTGCTGTAATCACCTGTAACCCAGAATTGCAAAACTCCTGTGGATACACTAGTGATGCCTTTGTAAAGTCTCCCTAGCAAAACTTCAACTGGATTTTAAAAGCACATGCTTCTTTCAAAACACTTAGCTATAAAGTTCAGTCCTGCCAACCTGGTGGGATGAGAACGTTTTGGAAAAGGTCAGAGGGCCACATTGAATACTATGTGTCCAATTTCCCAGGCTGATTTGTTGCCTGAACTCTTTGAAGGGAGCGGAGCACCTGCAAATATCCTTCTGGGGATTCCCTTAAAATGTGGGGAAGCCTCCAACAGGTGTGTGGAGCTGGCATGGCCTTGGCCCAAGTTGGGGAGAGGTGTGGCTTGAGACATGTCTGAACCTGCACTTGGGCTGGAGCAGGGAATCAAAGAGGCTCTGAGCAGTAGCTGTTCTCAGCTCCTCTCATTCCCCTGAGCATAATGAAGGGATGCTAACCTTTGCCAGGCAGCTCTTCTCCTCTCCTGCCTGCTAGGAAGCAGGCAGTGGGCAAGGGAGTTGCAGCTGCTTGTCCCCCCTCTGAGAGGCAGCGGGTTGGCTGCCAGGGCAGATGCTGACTAATTGTATCAGGAAAGAAGTGGGAGGCAATAGAGCTGATTCAGATCCCTGGTTTAAAAGTCCTGAGCCTGGCTGAGTGAATGCCTGATTAATGTATTTTCTTCTCAGATTCATTTGCTTTGAGGTCACAGTTCAGAGGCTCAAGAGAAAACAGGCAAGACATTGCGAGTCTGGCTGGCTGCGTGTCACACGCTCGCTGCCTGGGTGCTCTCTGTGCAAGAGGCTTTGACAAAGTGAAGTCCCAGAGAGACTCTGGTACTGCCGTGTCAGAAAACAGCTCTGGCTGGGATGCCTGCCTGGGTAGGGGTTTGAGTCTTTCTTTCTCTTAGGAGGCACTTTGCTGGCTGGAGTTAAAAAATTATTCCTTCTGATGGGTCACTGGATCTTTTTCGTAACGCCCTCCTGGCTTATTTTAAAAACTTTAAGGGATCAACAAAGCATTTCTTTTACTTTCATTGAAAAGAGTGTAAGCACTTCATCTGAGTAGGAAAGAAAAGCATGATTATTCATGGGAAGCCAGTCTACAGTGGGTGACTGAACAATAAAGGTCCAACTGGAAGAGTACATCAATTCCACTGAGGGCAACAGACTTTCAAATTCTGTTCATCCCCATAAGTCTTAGAGACCAGTATGTTTTCTCCCTCCTGCTTCTTGTCAGAGGATTTGGCAGAAAGAAATCTACCTCCTTCCCAATCTAGTTTTCAGAATGTCTTCACTCTTCAAGAACAAGTCAGCACTGTAATCCTGTTTCATGTTAACCACGATAAAATACGGTGTTAACTTTCTAGCCCTACAGTGGCAGAAAATGGGATTTAAGTTTTTCTCATTCAGTATAGAAGAGTTCAGAATCAGGGTTAAAAAAGAAAATATCCTTACAATCCTCTCTCTGAGACTATTTCCACAGACAAATCTTTCAATTAATCTCATATGTATATTATGCAATTTGATGTATGATTTTAACCATGATAAGTCTTTAAATGTAAGTTGACACTTCAGATCCATGTGCCAGCTTCAACTCCTAGTCTATAGTGTCTGCTTATTTGATTGTCTAACCTGCTGGATTCTTTGCCTCCTCCAGAATCTCCCATTGTATACATAATTGCTTTTCCCAACCATTTCTGCATAACTGCTGTATCACTGTAACCTCTTCATTCTCTGGGCTGTGCTTGTTCCTATCTGTTCTCTCTGTCTCTTTCCACACAAACTTCATACCAGGTCTTTCATAAATGTAGATGTAAATTTTCATAAATGTAGAAGTAATTTCTGTAAGCTACTTCAGAACTTCAAAGTCACCAAATAGTCTAGGGTTACATCCATGGAAGTGTTGGTATATCATCTGTCTGTGCTTGAAGACTCTCCTTCGAATAAGCTCTGTGATTCAAAACTGTCTGCAAATATCCTTCCTGTTATACTACTTGAAGGTCACTTGGCACACTTTTTTCCTGACTTGTATGAAACTGGTATCCCAGTAGTAAGAAAGGATGATTGCAGATGAATTTAGAGACAGGGAAAATGAGGAACATCTACTGTGAATTGTAGGAAAGTCTTCTGGCTGCTCTACTGATGATGTCTTTCTGCTTCCCTGAGCATACTTGTTAATGTTTGATTAATTCTTCTGGAGCAGAGGAGTCATATGATAGAGTTCTAAGGAATATTCCAAAAAAGAAAAGCTTGGATGTGTTGCTGCTTTGTCTTGGTAGATACCAGTGGTTGGATTGAAGCCTCTGGTTGTACAATTCCCACTTGTTCTTGACCTCAAGCCTCCAGCCAATGTTCAAGTCTTGCTTTCCAGAACTGCATGCCCTTATGTCTATGGGAAACTTGTGACTGATGGAAAGTTTGATATCAAATGCTCTCCAATCTTACTGAAATCAGTAGGCTGAGGGTGATCATTGCTAAGATCAGGCCCAACAGCTAAGATACAATTTGCAGATCAGATCCCTCCTGCAAGCTGGGTCACAGAGCCCTTGCAGAGAAGTAGTAGATAGTCTTATTCCCTGCCACAGACTGTCTTGAGCCTCATCATTAAATTGATCATTATTTATTATACACATACACATGCACTCTTTCCCTAATTTAAATATATGTGAATAATACCAGACATGAGTGCTCCTGTGTGGAAGAACTGAACTCAGTTATGCTTGGCATTCAATTACAACAGGAAAAAATGGGTTTTGGTACTTAGTGCTGAATAGCAGAGGCCAACTCATCAAGTTCTTCCGTTGCAAAAAATGCTATGTCTGAATTTCTTAAATAGTGTGTGTCTATCATAGGCCCAGAGACATGACAGCACACGTGGAGCACATGAAGGGGAAGACACAGGACATGAATTTTTCTGCAGGTTTTAACAAAGCCAGAATCTTCTGTGCCCTCTCTGCTCTGCCACACAGAACAAAAGCCCCAGGGAATTTGTTTCTACAGTCATCTGAGAGCTGCCAGTACAAAATGAAAGCCCGAAGGGTTTCTCCAGTCATTGAAGGGGCATCCACAGCCTATGTGAATGTGAAATGTGAAAAAACAACTAAGCTGCATTTTGAAACTGAGAGATGGTGGCCTGGCATGGTCATCCGGGAGTCACTGAACAGTCAAGACTGACACAATGTGGAACTCATGAACTTGTGCTTAAATAAGCCATTTGTTTAACCAGTATGTGAATTACTGCATACTGGTAGCTGTCAGGCCCTATGTCCTGAATGTTCCTTTCCCACCTTCCCCATGTCTGTGTGTACATCAGCTCTCCTTTGGGAGGGGAAGGACACTTGATGTGGCACAAAGCCTGTTGGAAAATCCTGAAGTCATGCTTCATTTCAGACCTGGGCATGTGGGACTCCTGGCTCTAACAACTGACATGAGTTTTGCTCTGCCATTTTTTAAGAGGGACTGCCCACCTCTGTGTCTGGAAGCAAGGGACTGTGCGGCCTGTGTGAGGAGCAGCATTGGCTCCATCATACAGATATGAAAGTCTTGGAAGTAAGTGCTGTTCTCAGAACGCTGCTCACCCTGAGAGAATGGGGCAGAAAGTGCTGTAGGAGGGAGCTGGAGGGCAGCGTGGGCAATGCAGGAGTTCTTGCTCTAGCTCTTGGCTGTCTGAATCCCTGGCAGGCAGAGCTGCTGCATGGCCACCGTCACGGACAGTTGCACCTGATGTGTGGGAGTTACTTGGCACCTTGGGGATGTAGTTTCCCATTGATTTTTGGTGGAATTGATTTATAAAGCTATTTAATGGAATTGATTCTTTTTACAACTTTTTTCCCCTCTTAAAGACCAATTGTTTTTCTTGAGTGATGGCTACAGGTTTGTGTTTATGTATTAATAAGCTCTTGCACCCGCAGCTCCGACTGTGTTCTTTCTACTTGCACTGCAAAAGAAAGCCTCAATCTCAAATGCCATCTTACATTTTAATATTATATTTGATGTATGACCTGGAATAAATTAAACGTGCTAGAACTTGCAAGATGAAATCCTAGTGGTGGGTATAACCACAAAGCAGTCTTCTATCAAGCCAAGGACTGTCGAGAATGTCTGTTGTGGTTGTGTCTGGGTTATGAGTGGCTCCCTTTGGTTTAGTGTAGGTGGATATTTTTATTCTGCCTGGCTTGTGAACAAGGGGATGAAAATTCAAAATTTACCTACGAGAAGTGTAAGGCTGCCGAGTTTTCCTTTACAAGCCCATAGGTAGGAACCACATTTTTATCCTAAACAAAATATTTTTATTGTACTTAATGTCTTTCATTGAACGTCACTCCAAAGTGCCTTGTATTAAGAAAATATGATATTCTGTACCTGGAGGAATACTATGAGAAAGTGTGAATATCATAATTCTCTGTTATTGTTTCGCACTTTGCAGGTCAGTTCTGTCAGTAAGTTTAACTTGCAAATTTATATTGTGGTTTTCTTTCTTATTTCCTTCCTTTCTGTCTGTCTTCTTTCAAGCAGCACCAAAATAAAACTGGGCAGGATCCTAGCGCTGAGTGGGACCCCTGAGCAGATATTATGCCACACAAACTTCCAGATCAGAGAGACTTAAACATGTGTGCTGAGGGCTTAAGGATCCAGCTAACAACTGCCTGTCAGGACACAATGAAATAAATAATCTCTGAAACAGCCAGCACCCAAATCATACAAGGTATTAATAATTCAAAAGTACTTCCTTGAATGGCAATATGAAACAAACAAGACATTCTGTATGATCCCTGTGTGAAACTTAGCTAAGCAATTTGGCAGCTGTATGTTGGGCACTAACTGGAGCTTCCAAGTAATGGTCTGGTGTATCCCTAAACATTGTACATTTGGGTAATGTAGTTATCAGCAGAGAAGTGACAGAGATAGAGTCAGCACTGGTCAACATCCTATTTGAATAGAAAAGCTCTCAGGTTCATGACTGCTTATCAAAACTTCCATCCTTGGTCAACGATAATCTGCAGCCATCTAAGAACCATTGAGAATCCAGCAGGGCCCCCTGCTGTGCATTTAACTTATACTGTGTGTTTAACAGGATGGCCAAGAATAATATCATTAGTATGCTGAATGTGCAACTGCTGAAGAAGTGGGTTGTACATGTGAACAAAGCTTAGCAGGAAAACTGTAGATGGTACGTGCATGATGCAGAGCAGATAATAGCAGTTTATCCGGTTGTCTTATATCTGCAACTCCAAATCCCACATACCATTTATTTTGGAAAAGGACTCCAAATGTAAGCAAATTGCTCTGACCCAGATTTTAAGCTGGTAAAGGAACTTGAATTCACATGCAAGACAATATGGGCCCTTTTGCAAAACATGGTATTTAAATGTGGTTTACTTAGAGAAGCTTCCAACAATAATCAACCTTCACCATATGTCCCAGAAGGCAGTGAAGACTTCATTCAACATCTTAGTGATCCTAAATAGCAGTCTTTGAGAGGAGAAACTCTATCATTACTTTGTAAATTAAGCCTGAAGCAGTTGAATTATGCTGCAGTTTTACAGAGGTGTTTTATATACCACAGACACATTGTAAACTAGATTTTGTTTGCTTAGAATCGTAGTGGTGATTTGTAGTCTGTGTCTGACAGAGGTGCATGGTTCTCTCTTTAACCATCACATGCCCTAAGCAATTATGCAGAGTGAACAAAACCTAGAGAAGGCAACTGCTCTTATCTGTCTTGCCCCATGCCAAGTCTTTGCCTTCCAGTCTCTGCTGGGAAATAGTAGAAATTCCGGGCATTCTTTGGAAGGGAGAGGGTTAAGTTTAAAGAGAAGGGTATCTTGTCTTTCACCACTACTGGGGTGGAAGGATTTTAACTGTGCCTGCTCCCTAGAGGTGTTTCATTATGGGTGTGATGATATGGCCTTGGCATGTCCTTGTGGGATAGGTTGGACATTAAGGATCTGTACTGCCAAGGGTCTTCCTTGTCATATAGACAGATTCTGACATCATGATTCTCAGGACAACATAAAAAGCATCTACATGAGAATATGAGATTTCATAGTTGGTCTTATGTAAACTGGGTCTACAACAAAGTCTTTATACAAAAGCATTGTTTGGTTTAGGGACTGCAGAGCCCCGTGGCTGTCCATGGGTGCTGTACAAGAAAAATCTTCTACCTGAAGGATGTCACAGTCTAAATGGACAGTACAGGCAAAAGGTGAGAAAGGAAGCAGAGATGCAATGAGATGCATTATTCAGTCAAGGTGGTGTGACAGAAAGAACTAGAAGGACAAAAGTTCCTTCAGTTCCAGTTTACTTGCTACCCAAACAGACTGCTATTACTATAGCACTCTTTCTTGCATCCTTACTCTTCCAACTAAATTAACTTTCCTTGCCTCAAGGACTGACACAGTCCCTGTACAGTCTTCTGGTGTATTTTAGCTATTCTGGAGAACTGGAACAACAAGCACACAAACAAGTTACTGCACACTGACTGATCCTTGCATACTCCCTGTATGTGAGACTTTAGCTTATGGCACTGAAAAGTAACCAGATGAAACAGCTTTGTGCCCAGGACAGTGCCAGCCACAGAAGTCAGGTTGCTCCTGGATTTGTACAGACACATCAGTCTTTCTAGTTCTGGAGATGCCAACCTTCAGTCTCTGGGTTCCTGGTGCTGTGCACAAACAGATGTAAGGGTAGGCAGTGCTAATGCCAGATCAGTCTGGCCTAGCTCCATTTTGGGCACGTGTGTGCATCTTACCTGGACTGTGCCTGAGCTGTAGCCAGCTCTCCCATTAACTCTTGGCTGTGTAGCTTAAAAAGAGCAGCATCTATGTCCAATCAGACTCAATGGCCACCTACTCTCAGAACACAGAATAGACCCCATTTTTACATATCCCCTCGAGACAAAGTGACAGTAAGAGGAAACAAATGCAGCTTTTTACTGCCTTGTACTGCCCTGGCTCCATAGGATGGTTTTATCAGAAAGCTCCTGTTATTGCCCACTCTAATCTTGCTAGAGTTTTAAATTCCTTGCCAAACTCTTACCTTACTAAGAGTTTGAGGGATTTCTGTAGTGGACTCAGAAAGCTTTGAGACAGAAACAAACAGTCCTGCTCTAGAAGATGGTAAATAGGACCAAACAGTTACTTAGTCTTTGTGTGTTGCCTTGGGAAATTTAAAGACTTCCGTGCATTAAATGATGCAATAGCAAATTCCTTACAAAAAATAAAATACCTGTAATCAGATAATGGTTGCTCTGGTGCTAGCAGTAACGTGGCATTGAATATCTCTTGGTTTGGCTTCCACAGTTCAGGGGTGAGGGGAACTGGAATGGTGTTTACTGAGCCAATAAACTTCTCACTAAACATAACTCATGGGCTTTAGCTGGCTAATAACCAGGACCTCAACGCTCTAACAGTTGGCTCCATACATTTAAAACAAAGCTTTATTTGAAGTGAAAACTTTAAGAAAAATAAACTTTAGGATTTAGTGGTCTCTAATATTATCCACCTCCACAGACCAAGAGAGATCTCATAACTACAGAGTGCACTTTTAAATATTTCTATTGAAATCTCTTTGACCAATACTAAAACATTGCTTGCTACAGAGGTTGCTTCAGCATCATTTTTTCTGTTTGTTGTTTTCAAACTTACAGTAATCCATACACTTCTTTTAAAATAGCACTATGCAAGAACTTCTTTTCCTATTTACTTTTAAAAGGAGTTTCTGCTGACTGTTTGAGTGCCCTAAGTAGTCAGCATCTTTTCAGTTGCAAGAATAAGGTGGAGGGTGGAAACAAGGCTCATACTCTTTAAAATAGCAATTTAAAAATTATTTCTATAATCTATCTCACAGTCCTAGTTTTTCTCTGGAGAGGAGAAATCTTCATCTGAGTAGGTTTATTTAAACACTTGCTAGATTATGTAGCAGGATTTCCCTTCCTCTCCTCATGAATGAAGACCTGTGCTTCTGCAGGTTCACTCAAGGAGCACTCCTCCTCAGAGCACTCCAGAACTTAAGATCTGGATTGGTTTCAGATCCCAGTCATTTCCCTGTGTGTAGAGTATTCTTGTGCTCTGTGTTTGTTTTATTTCTCATGAATGAAATTGAGATTCTTAAAAAATCCCTAGCAATTCTCAGAGAGGTGTGGGTGAGTGGTGGTTCTGCTCTCTGGTGCACGTGTAATTTGTACTGGGAGCAAAGTAGTTCATTTTTAAAGACTGTGAACCAGCTAATTTAGATTTTTCTTTACCTTCTCTGCAAAATCTTGTCACTTTGTGCTTCAGCTTCTTCCTTGGATGGATGAAGGAACACTGCCTGCCTGCCTCCTGTCAGATGCTTTGAAGTCTGTAGATGAAAGATATCATATGAATGCAAAGTACTTGCCAGTTAATGTCAGCAAGTCATTTTGCTTTTACCTTGATGGAAAAAGCTTTATTTTAGGCTTACAATGAATGGATCTGCATATGCACCAGTGGTTCTTTCCCTTTGACTTAAGTATTTTTGAGAATTATATTAACTACCTCGCAGAAAGATAGAGGGAGATTAAATAACAACATTATCAGAGGAAATTTCTTGCTATGCAATGCATTAAAGATAATACTTAGTAATATTTTGAAAAAGAAAGAAAATAACGACTGCACCCAGTCACATGGGATTCCTGCTAAACACTGTCTCATTTAATGTCTTTCAGATATTATTTTCTGGTGCAGAGCTAAGTCTAGTTCCATCATTGCATGGAGAAGTTCTATTATTATACACTGATTTGATAAGATAATATAATTAGTGTCTTGGTTCATTGATGCAGACCTCTACTGTCCAAAACCAACATTAGGTTATTAAATCAATTCTCATATTTGTTACAATAACAAGTTAAAATAGCATTATTTAGATACCATTTGTCTAAACTTAGGTAAATCATTCAACTGTATTTGTGTTTGCTAATCCCCATTCTTCTGCTGCTTTCAAAAATCAGCATAGACTCACTAGGTAGGTGCAGGCTTTGGATTTTCTGGCTTTTATAGTTTGGCATGGCAAGGTCTTCCCTGTCTGTTATTTGTGCCTTGTCTGTGTGGCTTTGCCTCCCCTGCAGCAGATGGGCAGTAAGGAAATGAGAGCTCCAGTGGATAAATGCAGCAGCAGCAGCAGCAGCAGCTGCTTTCAAGAAGGGTATCCATGAAGCAGGTCACAACTGAGATAGTGTCTGGGGAGCTAATCTGGACAGATATCTACTAAAGATTTCTGCTGACACACAGATTGGGAGACCTGGAATTGAAGGCTAAATTGGAACAGAGCCAAAGTCAACAGAGAGAAGAATTTTTAGGTAGAAAGGCAGGCCTAAGTTTCCCCAGATTACAGTTGTCTTAGAGAGCTTGGGAGCCTTCTGGCTCCAGAGAAGGAAGGAGGCCTTGCCAAATGCCCATTTCAAGTATAAACACTATTCCAAGCCCCTAGCTCATAAGCCAATACAGGTATTTACTATTCTGTTGGAGGTGGGTTAACTTACTCAAAGGTTGCAGGGAATTGGTTTTGTCAGTAAACTTTGATGCGGAATTCAGCCTGATGCTGAGACCATTGTGTGTAGTGAGATCTGTTTTTTCTTTAAATATTGCAGTTTGTATTAACATGGGTTGCAGACCACAGTTCTGCTCTGTCCCTTGGTTTTGTAACACATTTACTTGCAGGGCAACATTCTGCTTCTTGCATGCATGAGGACTTCTCTGCTCAGCTTTGTTCCCAAGTTCTGCAGTGGAACACAGGACTCTTTGAGAATGCAAAGGGCCAAGTTGTGCTGCTGTGTGCTCCTGGCGTGCTGCTGGCACGACTGTGCAGGGCCAGATGGAGAGGGAAGGCTATTTAATGGGGCCGTGTGTTATTGGAACTTGCCATCTAACATTCCTTGCTTTCCCCAGTGTGTTCTCCCCCTTCCAGGGTGGAATGCAGTAATTGCCATACCAGAAAGAAGCCATGATCTGTCTGTCTAGTTTGGCATCCTTTTCCAAGAGAGGCAAACACCAGATGCTTGAGGGAAAGGTAAACGAACTCCTAAAACAAACAACTGTGGAATAACTTGCCCATAGAGGAAGTTAGTGGTTGGTTTATGCCCTAAGGCAAGAGATTTTGTAGCCTTTACATGAGTGTTCTGTGTACCTGGGTATTGTCTATCATAGGCAACAAACTTGCACTTAAGCCTTTCTTGCTGACTCCCTGCCCCTTGAGTTGGGGACCAAGAAGCTCCACAGGTCAGATGCACCACTGCACACTGTGTCTGAGTGCTCTCCAGTCTCAGACTTGTGAAGGGAGAGGGACAGCAAGGTGTGATATTGCTCCATCATGTGTCACTGATACCATTGCCTGTAGACCAGCCACCACTCCTGGAAGTTGTCATTCACATCTCCAGTTTATTTTGTTTGCTAGTTTTGACTGTCTGCTGGCTTTTCTCAGCTGCCTTTAAGCAGCCCCTGTCTCTTGTGCTAAAGGCATAAACTGTGTTTGCTGTTGTGCCTTTTCTGTAGTGCTCCCTTTTGCATAACTCTATCCTCATCTTATCCTCTTGTACCTCTACCCATACACTTTGTACACTGTTCACAGCTTTGTGCTGTGTCTCAAGTCTTCCCTGTGAACCAGGCCTGATGATTGTATCAGATGTTCCTGGTCTTTCTGTAGCTGTTCCTGGAGAGGATCCTGAGAGACCACGTTCCAGGCGGTGTTGCCAAATGACAGGGTTTACTCTGTACAGTACAGTGTGGAGGGTTGGTTCCACTGGTGCTCAATCAAGGCCACTGAACCTCCTTTCTGAGTCAAGATAAGAACTGCTATCTAGTTCCCTCCCTTATGGTGTTCTCCAGTGGCTAAATCTTTCATCACAAACTGCACATATGAACAACATGTCCTGCCACATAGAAACATTGCTGGTAAGTGGTGTGAAATAGCCTCTGGCAACTGAAAGCAAGAGGGAGAGAGGCCTGGCTAGAAAGACCTCAAGCAATAGCTTCATTCTCTGGTGCTGATGTAGAAGTCAATATTATGCAGGACCTGTGTTCACCTTGGGGACAACGAAGAGGAGAGTACTTTTTAAATTATGTATTGCTAATTCTTTCCCAACCAGCCAGCCTGGGAATTCCTTGCATTCTGAGGCAAGGCTTTCATCTGACTCCTGTTTAACAATCTTGACTTGCTTGAGAAGTTGGTTTTCCTTCTTGTGGAAGATTGCATTGGAGCCAGAGTGTTGTTTACTTAATATCTATAATAAAAATTCTTTATCCCTTGCTTCCTTCCTCTCCTACTCAAAAAAAGGGGTGGCATGGAAACCAGTTACCAGACTGCTCTCTCCTCAGGCAGTTGGTCCATTTCTCTATTGCTGGCTGGACATCTGTAGTCCATGGTTCTGATTTATTGCAAACTCTCTCAGCATTCCTAGGAAAACTGAACAGAGAGGTTAAGACTCTCTTCCTAAAGAGAGTCTCCTCTTCCTACTTGCCTTTTCTCTTCTCTGAAGTTATTGTTGCTGAGCCTTTCTGATGGAAAGGGTTTGTCCCTGCAGCTAGCTGGGTTGATGAAGCTGTAAGAGGTCTGTACTACTTAGGTAAGCTGGAAAGAAATGCCATGGGTGTTTCTTATGTACTGTTGTCTTTTTCCAGTTTTTATGAAACCAATGTCCTTTTTTCTTCTGATACTTTAATTTTTAAGCAACACATATGCTCTAATAGATCGAAACAAAAGGCAAATACATAGCCAGGAGCAGAGTTTTTCTTTTAATGCAGCTTGAGATTTGTAGCCATGGATAATGAGAAAAATTGAATTTATAATTTTAGTTAGCTTATTTTTAGGTCGAAGGTAAATGAATGTTCTTTAGCATGGAAGTGGGGAGACTTCCTATGCCACATTTGATTCCAGCATAGCATGTAACTGCATCCTTTGTTTAATCCACTAATCCCTGCACGGGCATTCTTAGAATTAAAATGCTCTCGATTCAGTAAAATGAGATAAACCAAATTAAAGTTCCTTTAATCTTGAATGAGTGTATCTGTACAGAGATATAATGTGGTTTAGCTAATTCACTTTAAAATCACAACTTTAGTTAATCTGAATTAAGTTTCCCAAGTCCTGTGTGTAAAAGACCTCTTTATTTAGAAAAAGCTGCTCTTGTGGAATGAGCAATGGACTCAGCCCTGTCTTGAGGCATTCTGGCATGCAGTTAGCTTTTTCAGAGAGGGAGTTTCTGGGCATTAGCAAATTGTCTACCACATCCTTTTCTTCTCTCAGAATGCCTCTGTGCTACCTCCTAATGTTGAGGTTTCTAAGCTATTACTCTGTTTTTATTTGCTGTGCAGATGAGGAAACAATATTTCAGCAACTTGAGTCATTTCAGAAAAGAGAAAGTTAAGCTCATGCTAAACCCAACCATGAACAAACCCTTTTATTTGAAAGCCCTGTCCAGTGGATGTTCACTGCTCAGGCCAGATACAGAGCAGGAAGCCAAACATGGGGTCTCCACGACAGCAGAGGTTTGGGTAAAACCCAACTTGTGTTGCTTTTAGATGGGAAAGCCAATGATCACCACAACTATCTTTCAGGGTTGGAACTTGAGCTCAGAGGTTTGCTCTTGGAAGTGCATACTTTTCTGCTTGGAAATGATCCTGTAGTCATGTTACACTTTTCTTATGAAAGGAGAAACTTTGGTCACATGGGTCAAGTATAACCATGTAGGACAGACTTGAAACTTGCTGCTGCCAGATGCAAGGAGTGCTGGACCATGTGAACTTTGACTGCAAGTTCCACCCAGTTCTGTGTTTTGGACTGTTTTCTGACTCTTGCCCTAATGGGAAATTGTTCACAGAATCATTGCATTGTCTCATGGGCTGCTGTTTTTGCCAAAAGATCAGCCAGGGGGGATCAGCTGGAATTTCCAGTATGTTGATCATAGATGTTATGAGTAATGGGTAGGAGACAACAGAGCAACTTTGAGTTGGAGTACAGAGGCAAACAGACACAGGGGAGGTGGTTTTCTATGGGTCAGTTGCTGAATTCATGTTCCTTCCACCTGGCAAAGTCATGCCTGACAATCCTGAAGTCTCCAGAAGCCCTGAAAACAGCATGCACTGTGCGTGTGTACTATAAATAACCTTTTAAAAACATAATTTTAAAACACCTCTGGCAAAGCACATGCTTAACTGAAACTCGCCTGGTGAAGGTTGACTCAGGGGTGTAGGAAGGAGATGGGGAAAGAGCAAGTGGGAGGAAATAAATGGAACCTCCTGTCAGAGAAAAGCCACTTGTTTGTAATTTTCATGCTGTCCAAGCTCTTGGCATGTCAGCTTTGGGAGATCCCTAGTGACTTTCTGGATATTTGCCCCTGGCATGCGTGTGTGTGTGTGAACTGAGAACTCAAGTATTAACAAAGCTGCATGAGCAGGTTTAGTCATCCTACTAGAAAAGGATCAGATGTCTTGGAATTATGGTTGATTCTCCAGTTCCAGGAATTCAAATAGCTCCTGCTGACAGTCTCCAATCAATTAGACAGAATAATTTCAACCAAGCCTTAATAAATTTTCATGTGTTGAACCTGCAATTTAGATAGCTGCATCCCTTTATTTTAAATGGACAATACTTTTGATCTGCACAGAACCAGACGTTGTTTGGGGAGATGGAGCTCTCTTAGGTTAAATTCCCATGGCAGGATCTGTGTAGGTATATAATCTGCACTGCTGCTGTCTCAAAGCAGGGCTGGCTTACCTGACTGTTTTTAAAAGATGTGTGAAAACATGATGCATCTTCAAGTAGGAAAAAGAAGTCTTGTATACCAAGGCCTCTTTAGATTGGCCACTAAGGGGTTAAACACATTGCCCTGTACTGAGGAAGCCTGTTCCAAGGCAGGCATTGACTGGAATAAGGTTTTGCTGCAGACACACAGCTGATGTGCTTGCAGCAAAGATTGCAGGCTTATCAGTAAAGATAAACATGCAAGGGCTTCCAAAACCATGTGTCCCTGCCACTTGTTTGGGATCCTTTTTCAGAGGCCAAGAGAAAATACAAGATATTATCCAAGATAGATGCCACCTCGAAGAGGGAAGCCAGCAGACATTGTACAAACAGAGACCATGTATTACTATGTGGTTTGGAATAGCTACAGGAGATATTAGTTTACCTGGTTCAAAATAGTATTTGAGACCTCTCAGTATCATGTGGGGTTGGCTACTTCCACTCAATCATCAGTCTTTTGCTGAGTGTCCAAACACTGGACAATGCTGGGGTTTGTTATCCTCACTTAGTTATTTGCCATAACCAATTCCTGCGTGTGCCTTTCTGCTGCCAAGCAGTCTCCAGACTTCAGTACCTATTCGTTTGCCACTTCCCACAAATATTTGAATGTTATTTTACTTTAATCCTGGTGTTGAGAGAAGGGGAATGGAGATAATGTTTCTTTAAAAGAATGGAATAAAAATGCACCGGATCAGCTATAGAGTATCTGGGCACAGAACAGACCTCTGGAGTTGCCTGCAAAAACAGTCACAATGGCAGTATTGGGTATAATTATGGTATAGCCTTGTAAATAATATTTTTTTTTCTTTATTTCCCTCTCTTCCTGCTTCTATCAGCAAACACTGCAAAGCAGGGGATGTAGAAATCAAGCACCTCACTTCCTGAGGTCAATTTCCGTAAGTCTGCATTAAAAATGCAGAAATTAATCCAGATGGTTGAGAGCTGGCACTTTTCTTTCTTTCAGAAAAGTCTGTGCCATTCTGAAACCTCAGGCTGGGTCCCTCTATTTTGCCACCAAGTCTGATTGACACCTACATGTGTGTGGCCCTTTTACACAAGGGTGGACTTAAGTTTGAAAATCCGGACATTTTTGGACTGTGACAACAGTTGGTATGGTGTTTCAATCTGTATTTTAGTTTTAAAAAATTATACGTATTATTTTAAAAGGGAGTGTAGCAACTTACAGCAAAAATCAGGGAACGTTTCATAAAAACAACTTAAAAATTTCTGTTGGTAGAGTGAGTCTTTGAATGCGGAAAAGAGAAACCTGAACAATTTCAAAAAAATTCTCTTAAGCTTGCAATGTGATAGATAAAGCTGGTTCTGAGAATGTGAAAATGTGGGCTCCATGTGCTAAAGCTATTTGAAAAGAGGTGTGAGTGAAGGGGCTGAGGTTGGTGTGAACGTCAGACTTCCTGCCTTCTGCACTTTCTGTGTCGCAGCTGTAGCGCGTTCATAGTGTGGCACTTCTAAAAGGGACTAGGGACTAACCCAGCCTTTCAGGAAAAGAAGAGCTGCAGCCAGAAATTCTGGCCCATCTCAGGATGACAAGAGGAAGAGCTTTGTTACTAGTTTGTGTTTGATCTTAACTGCTTTTTTTTTTGCTCTCAGTAGCATGCTAATGATACCTGTGGGAGGTGAAAAACGGGTGAATTCCTGCTAGGGTGCGGACAAGTTCGCAGTTTAGTTCTTGTCCTTTTCTTCCCCTCTGGTAAAAATTTTGGGGGCTGTCCCAGATACATAAAAAGGAACTTTTTCATAGAATAATTTTCTGTCTTACATCTGCTGAGGACTCTGAATCAGAAAGACAGAAGCAGTTGACTCACTTTGTTTTGTCTCCTCTCCCCTTTTCTTATGTTTAAAATTATGAGTATTTATGGGAAATGACTGGCTTGAAAGTCTAGGACAAGTCTGAGCTGCCCATAAGCCATTCCTTTGCTCCACTTCAGTTTTGCCTTGTTTATTTTAAAGTTTAAAGCTCAAATGCCAAGTGCATCCAGAATTCCCTTTCTGTTTCAAATGCCAGTTGCCAGTTTCACATTTCCTACATGTTATTCTCTACATATTACCCCACTCTTGGTATCAGAGAACCCAGGAGGGTGGGGAAGCTGCACCCTGTGTCAGAAGAACATGGTAATGGTGAGACACAGGGATGCCAAACGAGGCAAATATGCCCCAGTTTCTGCTGCTGCCAGGGAGAGGGTCTGCAACTCTGTGATAAGGAATGGGAAGAAACCAAAAGGGATGGGTGGGCCCCCAAAGACAGAGATCTGGATGCCAAAATATCTTGCTCCAGCTTTGCAAGGAGCAGCATGTGAGTGCTTCAGGGGGAGGGCTAGCTGTGGTTTGTGGTTTAGGGAGTTGACACAAATAGTCTCTGGACCCTTTTTTATGGGCCTGCAAAGCAGTGTTCTGCCTGGGGAACAGGAGCCTGTCCTCCCTGGTGTAATCCTTTCTTGCTTAGCAGGTTCAAGGCTGTGCTCAGAGCAAGCATTCATGGCTGTCTGTCAGAAAGGCTCCTAGTTTAAGAAGTAGGGTTTAGCATCCTACATAGTTATGCTGTGTTAGAGGTACATTAGGATGGACATGTCTGTAATTAAACACTTGGGTTTGGGTTTCTGTTTTTAAGCTACTGTTGTAAAACAGCAGTAAGTACTGTAGCAGACAACCTGTGACAATGTTTCTGTATGCAAGAGATGCATGGGCTATGATATTTTTGCTTGCTTCCAGCAAGTGAACTGTGTAACATTTTTGTGGACAGAAAATACAGAACAGCATGTTGACCTTCATTGCTGATCAAACTTCAGTTGCACCCAGATATAACTGATAGCTGATCTTACCTGGATTTACTTTTTCTCAATGCACGTAGCTGGCCACATGGAGGGGAAGCGAAGTACTTCAATAATACACTCAGCACACAGCCTGGATGGAATAATAATAATAAAAAAATGTGTCAGAGGGGAAAATGAAGTGCAAATCTTTCAAATTCAATAGGAAAAATTTCCATAGTTCAAATATTTCATTCTGCATGAAAGGCTGATGCTGAACCTGATAAAAGTCATCCAGATGGAAAGAGATTGCTACCTAGTACTGAGCTATCAGCATGACTATTGACCTGTGCTGTGCTCCTCATACCTGGCAAAGCACTGGTTGCACTAATCTCCCAGTCTGCTTCCCTTCCAATTGAGAGTTCTTCTACAGGGATGACCAGAGGGAATCTTATTGATACTACAAAGAAGGCTGTTTGCTTAAGAGGGCATATGTACATCTTTTAACAATCTGGTTGTGTACTTCCTTTGTGGGAGGATCCCTGACCTTATACAGAGAGGGACAAGTGCTAATTAACTTAATTCTGGGAACAGGAGGTGGTATGACCTTTTCCAAAGTGACTCTTTGGGGCTAGAGCTTACAGAGAGGTATTTGCTAGGGCTGATGCCTGAGTTTGCTATAAAAACAGTACTCAGAGAGAGGTGTAAAATTCCCTGGCGTGGCCAGGGAAGAAACTAACTTCCCATCCTTCTGGTTTGGGTTCATGTTTCCTTGACTAAAAATTGTTGGCACTATGGCAAGTTTTATGTCATTTAGTATCAAAACACAGTTACGTTTTCTGTCTTTTAATGCTGAACACAGCAAGTAGATCGAAATTATTATGTTACAGAGTTTTGGCCACTACTCACTGTATGTTGTGAACATCCCATGTTTTTTTGGCACCCCAAGAGGAAATTAATTTCTGGGGCATTTTTTCTTTTTTTCCTAGCTATCAAGATGTTATCTGTCTGGAGCAGTTTCCAGATTTCTCCCTCATTTGCTAAAGAAGTGGTAAGGATTCGTAATGCCATCTCTTTGCTGTGCTCCCTCTGAGCAGCTCAGGGAGACAAATACAACCACCTCGAGTGTGCCTGTGCCATTGTTCTTGCTACCAGAACTACACAATCAGTCCCAGTTGTCCCAGTAGATAAAACCTGAGGCAGCTACAACACTACCTTAGCAGCAAGTGAAGAAAGCAGAGCTTATGGAGACATTCCTGAGGTGAGCAGGACAGGGCCACGGGCCCGACTCTGCTGAGGAAATGAAGCACAGCTCTCACAAAAGAGGGAAGTTCCTGGAGACCCCCTGGCTGGCCAGTGGCAGGCTCACAAAGCATCTAAGAAGCCCTGGCTGCCCAGAAGTGGACAAAAAACTGGCCCTGAGGTCTTACAGCATGACAGAGGTAAGAAGACAGCCAATGAGACTGAATTTTCCTCAGGAAAAGAGAGATCTTTGGTCGCCTCTCCCTGTTGTCTTCTAATCTTCAGGAAAACTCCAACAAAGCAACCCTTCCTCATTCCCCACAACCACCCCCACCCCCTCCACCAGAGAAAAAAACACAGGTTTGCCGGACCCCGGGAGAAACAAACGTAGGCACCTCTTTGGAAAACACTCCTGAGGCCTGCGGCCATCCCGCATTCCTGAGGCGGCTGCAGCCTCCTCCCCAGGCAGCCCGCGCCCCGGGCCCGGCCCCGCGCTGCCCCTCACTGCGCCAAACACCTCCCGGGGCCCGGGGCTCTCCCGCCCGCCCCTACCCGCGGGTTGTGCCGCTCAGGAGGACAGAAGCAGCATCTTGGCAATGCAGCGTTTTCTGCCCTATTCAATTCAAAGGACGGCTCCACGTCTGAAGCGTTGCCAGGCTGATCTATGAACATTTCGGAGCAAACAGCTGCCCTGTCCTCATCCTGCTGCTTGTCACGGCATCGGCCGTAGAGCAGGAAGTTTTCCAGTAATGTAACCAAGTTAGGAGTGTTTATTCAGATGAAAATGAAGGCAAAATTCTTATTTCCCAGTTGGTTTGACCCCTCCTTACGAAGCTCTAGTAATGTGTGTATGTAGAAGGAATATCCACATGAGTGAAAATGTGCCCTGCTAATATTAAAAGGTACACTCTGGAATTTTGCCTAAGGATAAAATGTAATTTTAATTGAAAGCTGCTGTAACTTGATAGGGAATATCCACAACAGTCTTGAGGATCTACTTTAAAATATAGTTAAACACAGAGCCAACTCCCACCTCTCTGTCTCTTAGAGCTACGTCCTCTTTGATCCATCCATGGTGCTTACGATTCCTAAGAGACATCCATACTGCCAGTAGTCAGAGCTCATTAATATTTATATACCTTCCATCTGAATATGTGTGCTTTGCAATTATTAATTAAAATAATTTCACAAACCCCTAACATTTAACTCCATTTCATAGCTTACCAAACTGAGACCCAGAAAGTCTGGGTTCTTACATGAGACAGAATGAGATTAGGAACATGGAAGCTTGCCTGCATGGACTCTTGTTATGCCATATTTCTTTATTTTTCCTTCACCAGTAACTTTAGAAAAGGCAGCACAGGTTTGCTCTGGCACTAAGATGCACTATGAGCCTGCATCACATAAGCAATACTGAGAAGGTGAGTGAAGGGAAGCTGGTCTTTCATTGTGGCTTTTCACACAGCATTTACTTGCTTTTTAGAAAGCCTCTTTAAAAATACAACCTGGAACTGGCTTCTCAGCCCTGCCGAAAAGACTCTGAACAAACCTTTACTTTAGCATGTTAAACCCTTCCCTAGCAGGCTGTATTTTAGTTCCCTTATAGAGTAGACAGAAGGGATGGTGTGTTATAACCCACACCAGACATGGGCTCTCAGTCCTTCCTGGTGCATATGGAATGAAGGAGCTTGGCTCAGTGTGAGACTGATAAAGGGAGGGAGGGCTTGCCATGCAATTAGACCAGTTCACTGTAAACACCTAAGTTGCACAAGTGGCTCAAACTTTGATCTTTTTGTTGTGGAAAAGAAATCTGAGGCTGTGAAACCTGCCCTCAGTCACAAACAAGGAGGTGGACATGACTCAAATCCAACTGTGGAAATGTAAATACAGATAAATGGGACCAAAATGGAAAAAGCACTTCGTTCTTCCCCATCCCTTGCTCCTTGGCATTGAGAATCTGCTTTTACCAGGGGCTCCTATTCTGACTTGCCTAGCTCTGCTTGTGAGTGCCGGCCCCAGTCCCACACCTGAAACGCCCAAATCCAAATGCTCCCAAGTGCTGTCTGGGATAAGGTTTAAGCCACAGGTGCAATTAAGCTTTTAAGTGGTAAGCCTATTTGGTTAGGGGCACACCTAGAGCCTGCAACAAGCTGAGAGAAAAAAAAACAAAAAAAAAACGATCAGTCTTTCAAACTGACAGGCGGTTCCTGAAATACTGCTGGAAGGGTTAAGAAGAAGCTACAACATTCGTAATTCTCCTGGTATTTATTGTAACAAGTCTCTGAACAAGTTTGCTGTGGATGCATCTGGCTGCCCTAGTGAGGTGGGACTTCATTTTAATTACAAATCTGGTAATGGGTTATCAAAATGATGGAGTTGCTAAGGCCCTGGGCACACTTTTCTTAGTCATCTCTTTCTCCCCAACCCCCCTCCTTCTCAAATCTGCCCGAGCAAACACTGGAGCAAAAGGAGAAGTTTCACAAGAATGTAGGCTGTTAGCCTGTGGTCTCTTTTCTTATTGGCATTTGGAGCTTTGATTAGATTTTTAGTGGAAAAATGTCAGAGTGGGTTGTTCAGTAAAATGCTGGTGAATGTTTTAAGATGTGAATGGTCACAGGCATTCAAGGAGCCTGTGAAAAGTGCTGGATGTGAGACTTCAGCAGTTCCTCAAAATTCTGATGTCTTTGCACTGTGTCATTGCTTTGCTTTTATAAGCATCAGGACAACATCAGAGACCTTGGCTTTGCATAACCTTAAGTTCTTGGGCAAGGGTTTGGAAGTGGAGTGGATTAAGACGTGTTAGTGAACACGTCCCAGTTAGTCTCTGCCTTGGCTACCACATGTTTTAAGGCTGTGTGCCTTACCTACCCTGTGCCTCTTCAACACCTTCAACAATACAGCATTTTATCCTAGTCTAGACAGTCTTAGGGGTTACATTGTCTAGTAAACTAACCACTCCTTTTAGTGAAAACTGGGAAAGCTGCCTTCCTTCAGGATTGTTCCTCCTTGCTGTCTCTTTTCTCCTCCTTGCTCTGCATACCTTCCCTGCAGCAACTCTTGTTCCATCTGCTGTAACGTAAGCATTAACTATTTAATTGCTGTTTAGGAAAATGTCATCACGTGAGCTTTGGAACAATATTGGAGTGGGAATAGAGGAGTGGGAGGCAGAGGAAGGAGATGTGTGAGTTCTCAGCTCTCTACCACAGGCTGACCTGGCAGGGCATTAGTCATTCTTGATGCCATGAGGGTGTTTAACATCTCTTTCAGCCTAATGGGTAGAGCAGTTGAATGGGATTTAGATGTAACCAAGTCATCTTGTGCTGCTGAACATGCTGTTTGACCTTGAGTGAGCTAGGCCTGGCCTTTCCTCCCTTAAGTGGGGAGAGGGCAAGTACTGTAGCTAAGTGCTTTGAGATTCCTCAATGCAGAAAATGTACTCATGCAAAGGACTAGCTTCTTTTCCTCTATAATGAAATACTGTGAAGTTTTGGATTTTTTTTTTTTCTTCATGTTTCTGCACCAAGTTGCACAGAGTGAGATGAGAAGCTGGAGGAGATCTGCAGTTCTTCAAGCAGTGAAAGCCCTTTTAGCTCTGTGTTCCCAAGCAGCCATATGGGTGCTTTTATCCAACTGACTTATTTCATTGTGTGATGCAAAATTCAGCTGGTGGCCCCTTTCTCTCCCCCTGGAATTAGCTATTCTAAGCATTCTCATGTTATCAGCATTTCAGCTCTTCTTCGCACTTGAAGTACCTAGTTGCTGCAGTCAGCTGTAGTCTGTGCTTTAATACTTGTGAAAATTTGGCAGAGTCTTGGGGCACTGTAGGTGATGTGGGGAGAGAAGATGTGCATGTATTCTGTCTGGAGGACTTTTTGTGGCAACATAAGTGCCAGTTTCTCACTTGGTTTTGCAGGGTCCTGAACCTTGAGCTGGGGGTGGGAAGTGGACCTTTATCTTTCTGTCGTGACAGAAAAAGGACTGAATATTTTGATAATCTGAGATCTAATGAAATCGCTGTTGTAAAGACAAGAAAATGGTACTCTTAGCAATTAGCAAGGGAAAGCATTTGAGTCAGACTGAAACTATCTTCTCCTTTCTCTGGGGAGTTTATTGTTAGCAGATGTATAAATTCTGTAAGCAATTAATATTTAGAAGGCTTAAAAATTATTTATATACATTTAAAGCCCTTGTATTTTACTTAAGTCAGGAAGTAAGCACTCACACAAGGACCCCACAAAGACCAGAACAGGAATTCTTGGTACTTTCAAATAATGAAAGGAGAGCACAGAGGAGAGGGCAACTGTAGCTGGGAATGGAAATCAAGGAAAAAATACCTTTAGGAAAGGGACCAAAAAAGCCAATATACTTCTCATACTCTCTGCCCTCATCACAAACAACCCCTACTTCCTCTCCCTGATCCCCACCTAAAAAAACCAAACCCAAAACCCAGTTCCATTTAGGAAACATCCTTGCAGACACATGGCAGCAAGCAAAGACTGCAAGGCTTTCTTCCAAAGACAGCTTTAGACTCCTGAAACAAAGCAAAACTGAGTTGAAATTCTAGGCATTAAATACTAAAGCAGCTGCCTCACTGACATCCTGGGTCAGACTCTGATTTCAGTTTCGCTTCTGCTGGATCTTGGGAAATGTCATTGCTACGGGGTAACTGAAATGGGAACTGGGTCTGCTAATCTTGACATTGGGTCACCCATTGGTAATCCATTTGTTATCTCTGTTACATTTGTGGGAGCACACACACCCACTCCCTTTAGACTCCAGTAATTTATTTGGCTATTTTATGTCTGATGGTTACTTGAAACTGTACCTCTTGCCTGTCAGCAGCTGTAGTTGTTTTGCTAAGTGACTATCTAAAGGGAGACTTCCTTGTGCAAATGTGTATTTTAGACACTGTCACCAGAAATCCAGTGGTTCTCCTCTCCCCCTGCCCCTCCCATCCCCTTCAGCTGTTTAGATCTCAGGACACATGGCTTAAATGAATGTATGCTTGGAGTTTGCAAAATGGCTTGGATGACAAGAGAAATCGGATCACACAATGAGAGTTCAGAACCCAGCCACCAATTGGTACAACAGGAGTCTGCAACTCCCTCATGCTCATTATTGTCTCAGCATAACATCCAGCAATGTGCAGTTTTCAACATCCCCCTCTGAAAAATGGTAAGGCAAGGGAAATGAGCAGGCAGAGGAATGTCACCACCTCCCTCTGAGTGGCTGGGCTGTCAGTCTCTGCATTCTGTGGTACCCCCAAGGGCTCTGGGTATCGGGGTGGAGAAGGGCCTGCACACCTTATTGTGCCTTCTTGCTTACAATGGAGAATCTCCAGCTTATCCTGCCCGTGCAGTGACTGCATGTGGAGGAGGGGGGGAGGTTGTGTTGCAACCTCTGAGAAAATTAGTTGTCTATTTTATCTTTTGCAGCTGCAGCACTTTTTTTTCCCCTCATCGCCCCCTCCTCCCTGATGCGAGTGGTATGTCTGAACCATATCCTTCAAAACCAGTTTTCTAAGCAGATTAGATGGGTAGCAGAGACAGCTATGCAATCAGACAAAAATGTGCACTCAAGCCTTCATTTCATGCAGTGGCCAGAGCAATAAGTGTCTACCACCTGGATTTTTTTTTCCCCCTTCATTCTCTCCTTTTCCTGTTATTCTGCAGTGCTGCAGTCTGTTGCTGTTGTACACTGAGATGAAATGCTCATTCTGGTCCTTAATTATACAAGAAATAGGGAGGGGAAGGAAGCTGAGTTCCATGCTAATACTCATTAACATGAAACATAAAGCATGCTCCCTGGCTGGCATGCTTCACCATGCAAAGTGACATTTGCTCCCTCTGAGCATGTTGAAGGGTAATCCCCAGATACCCTCGGGTCTTCCAATACAAACCCTCCCCTGACTGATCTGGAAAACCAGTGTCTAAGTTTACTGCCTCTGAATTCCATGGACTCTCCTGGACTGCCACTGCATGTGAATTTGGTGTCTCACTGCCCTGTATCTTTCAGTGCCTCTCTATCAGCCTTGTTGCATGCTAGGAATCTGACAATAATGGTCCTCACCTGCTTTGAGATATCACAAGAACTCTTAAGCATCAGTCTTGGTTTCACTTCTGATCTCTTACAGGACAATGAGCTGAATTTAGGATTAAGCCCTACAGACAAGTTTGGAAACCCTACGGCTTGTTCAGTGTGGGTGGAAAATGGGGATAGGTTAGTGGGCTGAGCAGCAGACCTGAGGAAAAGAGTTGAGTAAGCTTTGGCATTTCTCCAAGAGAGGAAACAAGCAGTGTCCCGGGAGCCATTTGTTGTTTCTCTGGAAGAAAGGAAAGAACCTAAAGGAAGGTGATCCAGAAATGCTTTTCCCTGTGAGTCTGGAGAGAAATTGTATGACAAAACTAGAAAAGAGAAACTGAAGTCTGGGGAAAAAAGAGAGAAGGAGAGAGAATAATTTATTCATATAATGTATGAAGAATGAAAGAAAAGTGAAACTAAACTAAAGAGTTCCATGTGTTTAGAAGGGTAAGAAGGAAGGTACTAGACAAATGAAGTTATATTTGAAATATGGTCAGAAAACTGTGCTTTAACACATATGCACGAGGCACTTGATTATCTTCTGCTGATCCCCCAGAAGTAAAGAATTACTTTGAGAACAGGAAAAACTGCAAGCAAAAGAAACTCAATCTTACAGGCATATGGGGGGTGACAAAGTGGGTGGAAAGCTGGTTGGATGTGTCAGCCACAGAAGTGGTGAGATATGATCATAGATAATTCACATTTAAAAAGAAGGAAATCATGCAGAGATATTTTTCACACTGACTGGTAAACAGAGTATTTGGGTGTGCAGCATTGCCAAATTTGCCCTTGCTACAGGGACAACTTACAGTAAGTTCCCAGCAAAGCCATAGGCCATCTGTTTGAATTACTTAGAGGAAAGGTTCCTCTCCTTATTCCCCTTTTATTAGATGTGACAGATTAATGTCTTTGAGGGCAGATCACTGTTAGGCTAAATCTTTCTCTGGTTATGACTCCTTATAACTATAAAACAGTCACAAGGTTATGGGGTTTAAAAAGAGAGGTTTATTGCAGTTTCCAACACTGAAACGACAGGCTAAGTGTCTCTCCTTCTTTTTTTCTAAAGTAAATCAAAACCATCCATGCACATGTACTTTACCTTGTCTCAGATACACAGACCTAAAGATATGAACACAGATTACAAGAGAAGCATTACAGAGTCTACAGGAAAACTACTAAAATAGCTTTCTGTGAATGTATATACTAATCCTCTGACTGGGTCTTCCCCACTTGTTTGTTGAGGATGTGTTGGTGGCATCCCTAACATTTGGGGCAGAACTGAGCCATCAGCAACTCCCCCAGTGCTTTTTCCTACCCAGCTAACTAACAGTAGCAGCTGTGTCCATGCCTCAGCTAGAAGCACTCTCTAAACCAGTCATTATATTTGGTTGATGAGCTCCATTCTACAGTCCTTGGGTCACAACAGAAGCTATGTAGGAGGCACAGGGGTGCTTATATTACTCTAAGTTCCTTGCTGGGGAAATTTTTGTAAGAATGAGCTTTGTTCACTGGGTCATTTTGAAGACAGTTTGTAAGGATGCTGCTCTGGCCAGTAAGAGTCTGATCTGAGTTTTCTATAGAGAAACTTTTTCAGGGAAAAATATAGTTTCTTCAAAATAGAAACTTTTTTTTGTTTTTTCCTCCTAGAAAAGCCCAATTCTAGCTTTCTGATCACCTGTAAGATTAATGAGATTTTTTACCAGAAGTATTACATTGACCTGTCTCTACTACCTGAACAGGAATGCCTCTTTGCTTTCCTTTTCTTTAACTGGTCTGAAAGGCTTCACACAGAATTGATTAAAAATATTGTGCTGGATTCCAGGTAGTCCTTGGCTGCTCAGCGAGCTTTGTCTGATGTACCTGTCCTCTTCTGCTGGACTGCAAGGGTCTTGGCCTTCCCTTATGCCATTAGAGGTCTCCTGGAGACCTTGCTGTGCCACAGGATACCTCGGGTGTGCTAAGGGACCTGCCTTCCAGTCAGGGAGTTTGACCCAGAAGTGATACCAGGGTTATCAGGCTGACAAACTGCAGTGTCTGAGGCAACGCAACGTTACGGGAATAAAAGCAGTTCAATAGTGTACTGACTCATACCAAAATTTCTCAGGCCAGGTCACCAAACAAAAATGAACCAACTTTGGTTTCAGTAATGTAAAAATATTCCGTTTCAAATGACACAAAATGTACTGGTGTTTGCAAATAACGTGGCTTTTTTTTGTTTTGTTTTTTAAACTTGTGAACTTCCGTTCCAGAGCCTCTAATTTCAGTTTCCCCCCTGAATTGGGAAGAGAGTGAATGTTGAAATACTGGAATTTCTTCCTTCCTGGGGAGGAGGCAGTTGATCAGTATGAGAAAACAGTTTCAGGGTTAGGAGACAGCTGACTCTGAAGACCTGTACATTGGAGCAGAACAGGTGATGGTGGGGCAGATAGGTGCTGGAGGGGAGGGGGACAGCCAGGCAGAAGGAGAGAAGTAGGAGGCAGGAATGAGGAGCATCAATGAGAATAGAAGAATAAGGAGGAGCAGAAATTTCTGCTTGGCTCCCTGGGCTATAAGAAACTGTTACATTTTTGTTCTGTCATATGCTTTTGGCCATGCTTAGCTCAGCACCCCCAGCTGGAGTGACTGACAGACAGGGAAGCTGCTGCAGGCTGAGAGCTCCTTTCAGAGAAAACTTGAAACACTTCACAGAGGGGGCAAAAGCTGGGTGAGGTGGAGCTGGAAGTTCACACCAGCACACAACTAAGCAGTGCTGTGTGGTTTCACTTCTCACTGAGCAGTTGTCCTTCTGTGCTAACTGAACAGAGGTGAGTGCAGGACCAAAAGATGAGCACTTCTCAGTTCCCATCCAGAGCTTTGTACAGGGTGCTGCAGCCCTGGCAAGCTGGGGAATCTCTGCCACTGAGTCTTCTTCTGCAAAGTAGAAAGAAGAGGAATATTGTTTCCTGGTGTGACTGGGAAGGAGCACTAGTGACTGCTCCTAACAAACTGTTGAGTGCTTTATTATGCTGATGCTTTTATTATTTAACAAGTTTCCTAATTTTTTTAAGAAAAAAAAACAATAAATTGATACTCTTTATCCATCAGCAATGCCCTCCAGGAATGAGTGGCTGATTAGAGAGCAGGACTTGTGAAAAGACAAACCTGGGTTATGCACAGAACAGGTTTCTCCAGTATTTATTGCCTATGTTACTGGCCAAGCTTCCTTGTAAGTAATAGTCAAATAATCAGCCTGGGTCCTTTTGTGAATGGTTTGAGTCTGTGTGGTCCTCCTTTGTTAGAGCAGCTCACGGTTTCTGAAAGCTTCTGAACCCCCTGTTCTGAACAGCAGAGCCTGGTGGCACCAGCTGCTTCTGCCTGGAACAAACATTTGCATGTGACATTAACAAAAAAAAAAAAAGCCAATTTCAAAATGTATTTGCTTTTCCTTATCCCTTCATTTTTCAGCTCTTTTTACAATTCTGGAAATATTTAAAAGATGAATATATTTAGCTTTTGCTAGAAGCATCTTTTAAACAAGCAACGCTTGAAGAGGAAAGAGAATTCTTTCCTTCAGAAATGAAACAGCAGCCAGTGTTTGGAAATATTTTAACAATAGACCATATGGGAGTCCCAAATTATTAAGCTTTATTATTCAGAAGGCGGAAAATGTGGTTTGATATTCAATTGATATACAGCATAAATGAGAGCCGCAAACTCAGCTCCCTTGAGCTGGGATTCAGATGTTCACTTGAATATAATAACTAACACTTTGGCCTAGTTCCACAGAATGCATCCAGCCTGCTGATCACAGGCCAAGAAACTGTAGGCTTCTTTTTTTCTCCTTCCCCTCGCTTCTCCGAAGTACTTTCCTCTCCTGCCAGCGTGAGCTTTTGGCCTGAATATAAATCTCCTGATATTAGATGTGTAGAGAAAATGGGGAGGATGCTAATAGTGCACAGCAGTTGAGCTCTGTGTGTGTGTTTGTTTTTCCTCTGCTACAATGATAAGGTTTTCCCTCTGTGATGAGCTGTCAGGGGATTACATTGGTCATCCTAGGTGGGAGCATCTTTGTTCCTGTTTCACTGTTTGTTTCTTAGTGCTGTGGGAGCAGGTGAACATCTTTTGGGGTTGCTGTGAAGTGGTGCCAGAGATGATGAGAGTGTGGAATTTGCTGGAGAGAGAGAGAGAGAGACTGGAAGTGGTTTAAGATTCTTTTTTCTTTGGCCTGATTTCACTTGCATATATTTATTATCACCTTTTCCCCTCTATATCATGTCTCTCAACTTCCTCTCCTGTGGGGAAAAGAGCCTGTAAAAACTGCTTATAAAATATAACATACAGGGTCTAAGATTGCCTTTTTGCAAAGGGACAGTGATACTGGCACAGATATTGTGACCAAGTAGTGGAAGGCTTGATCACTGCTATTAATTTTAACACAGGACTCCTGATTTCTGTCACTTTGTCAGTGTGAATGTGGGAGATGTGGGATGAATATGGAGTTGCAGGGACACAAAAAATGGTCTTTCCAGTCTGGCAGTTGAATGCTGCCCCAGAATACTGAGTTCTTGTGCTGTATTCATCAGATTGCTCCTTTGGGAGGCCAGTACCACCCTTGGAAATGACTGGACTATGTCCACTGAAACTTTCTGCCTTATTCCCCTCGTCAGAACCCAGCTGCCTGGGCACAGACCTCAGGCATGGAAAATGATGCAGATGGTGATGTTTAACAGGCAGGTACAACAAATCAAGTCATACTCTAGAAGCCTGGATGCAGCTCTAACAGAGCATGGTTTTTTTCCTGTTTCCTCCCAGTAACACGGTCATGCAACAGCTTTGTATGTATTTTAAGTTGTAGGTGCTCAAGGTTTTTTTCAGATTTTTGTGCTGCAGGTCTTGACAGGTATCTGTAAGTAACTCTCCCCCCAGTTTAGTGACAGACATCCTCAGCTATGTTGGGCTGTATCTTTTCTAGCCTCTCAGAATCTGAAATCAACCAAAGAACCTACTTTTTAGTCTCTGATTTCCCCTGAGTAGGCAAGGAAACTCCAGCATTAAGCTATCTGGCATTTTTCTCTAAAAGTGTGATGAGCTCAAGGAAAAGACTTACACTTAGATACAAGTCCAAGAATTCTTGTAATACTGTAATACAGAACATTGTGGAGTATATAAATTATGCATTTCTAATGTGAAGTTCAGTTTCAGCTCCTGTCTTGTCTCCATTTCTCTTTTCAGTTGTTCATGATAGCTGAAATTTTCCATGTTTTGTCTCAAACCACACACAAATTTTTTCCTTTGGGGAAAACTGGAGCAAAATCAATTTCAGTGCAATTTTTCAGGCCTCTTTGACTTGCACCTACATCTGTTTGGTGTGGGGGAGTGGAATTTTATCATAAAACGTTTGATTTATTTAATGTATTCAATAAGCATCCAAGATGTGCCAGGTACTTTCTCAGCCCTTTTTGGATGAGAAATCTTGCAAGCTAAGAACTTAATAAACAAAGAAGCTACAGAACTGAAAATTTCCCTGCTGCTAAGGTCTCCATATATCTAAGGAATAAACCAAGTTTGATCAAAGTGGAGATACAGGCTTACAAAGTACAAAATGTCACATGCAGTACCAATGAGACAGAAGAAAAACTAGAGTTTTTACATATTTCTTAGTCCTGTTATTTGCCCAATTTACAACAAACTCAAGTGAGATGGGTCCATGCAGCAGCTCCACTTACACCTATTTTTATTGATGTAGCCATTGCTATGATTCTATGATGCTGTGCTAGGGGCTTCTCTAAACAGGGTCATTGGTTCAGTCCAAGGTAAGTGACAAATCTGAGCGGAAGAGCTGTCCTCAGCTAACTTCATCATCCTAATGAGGGGTGATTGAGAATAGTTAATAAGGAATAGCTGTTCTGGAATAGTCCCTTCTAAAGACAAACCCTTACTCTTTCTATAATTGCATTCTAGGAAGCTATTCTGTACTGAATCAGCATGGGATAGAGTGCCTAGAAGACGTTCAGACCAAGCACAGCTAGCGGTGAGTGGGGCAATACACACTGGGATGCCCTATTGCAACTGTTATCAGTGAACAGAAGAGTAGCAAAATTGGTTGCCTGTGCTTCTCTCTAGAAGGCAACAGGAACTATTTTATCACAAATCACTGTACAAAGGCCTCTCTTTTAAAGCAGGGCTGAAGTATGAGCTGCCTGTTACTGTCTAAGCACATTAACCCCAAGTTATGGACAGAATGCATGTTTCAACTTGCAACTTATTACAATTTGATAAAATGTTGGGGAGTGGAAAGGACTTGTGTGCTTTTTTCAATGTGTGTATTTGCATTATTATGTGGACAGCAATCAAACCCATCTGATTATTCAGCAGTGGAGTGGTAAAGACAATTGGCTGGAAGAAAACTTGTATTGTGTCTAAGGTGGACATAAAATTAAAGGAAATTAGCACAATCTTTTTTTGAGGAGAACCTACACTAAAAAACTAATCAATTAAAGGGACAGGCAATAATTTATAATGCCAAGAAAATCTTTCTGCAGCATAAAACTTTGTGGCTGACCTTGTCAAGGAGGATGGGCTGGAGTAGAGATGGTGCTCTTGTAGTTTAAGGCACTGTAGTTGTGATACAGTTGCAGTTAATTCATAGTTCTCTTGACTTTTGGAATTCATCCCTTCCCTTAAAAGGGAAGGTGGCAGCCTGGAGTGAAGAAGTTCCAACTGCAACCCTTTGGATGTTAATCCACCCTGACTTTCTTAAGCCTCCTACTTAAATCATTATCTTAATGAATCACCACTGCTGCTATCTTCAGTGCTACACAGGAACATGCAAATTTTCAACAGCCTGGGGGAAAGACCTTTTTGTCTGTAAAGTGCTCTGATACTTGCATTTAGATGTTGCCATGATAGGTACCCTGGATACTACTTTTTGCCTAACCCCATGGATAGATCATGGGCTATAGTGTATCGCTGTGCTAGGTGGCTCTGAGGGTTTGCTCCTGAGAGAAAGGGATGGGATTCTGCTCCTGACTCTGAGAAGCAGCTTTAGCTCAAGTGTTTGAAGCCAGATCGCTGCACCTTTGTCGTTCATCTCACTGCCTGCTGGCTGTGCTTTCCTTCAGCTGCAAAATGACAAAGAATTAAGGGAGGGAGGACAGGGGTCCCTCCTCAGCTCTGCAGCTGCCATTGGGACTTTGGGGCAAGTTTCTTCACTTGGCTTTTTTCATGCCACAGAGAAATACGCCATCCAAATGTTAATGTATCAGCTAGATTTTAACTCCAGCAGGTATTAGGAAATTTGATATAGCAGGAAAATCACCTGCATGCTAGAAAACCTGAAGAACATTGGTTTGAGAGAAAATTGAAAACAGTGAAGTGGCTACAAAGTATCTCCAAACTTTCAGCACTGTGGTGTCCAAATTTTTCTTTCAAGAGTCAACAGGGCTCTGTCCACTTTCAGCCTTCCCAAATGATCACTTGAGAAAGGTTTAATTGTAGATTGTGGGTACAGAGAGAGCCATGTATAGCTGCTTCAGATGGCAAATCTTTGTGGTGCTTTGCAAAATGTGTTGAAAGGTTTGATTACTTTATTCATGAAACCAAGAGGTAAGGAGGCTGTTTTAGGCAAATGTCCCAAATGATAAGAAACACTCTTCTCAAATTGCAAAGTAAATTCACCTGTTGTCTCCTTTATGTGGCTTAGAAGAGCCTGTTCCCTTACTGTGGGTTATTTTCCCTCACCAGTAATAGTTCTGTTTCTGGAACAATGTCAGGATAAATGCAGAAGATGCCAAGTGAGCAGAGATCTTCCAGTCTCAGCTAGGAGAGGACCATATTAACAGAACTGAGCTTAAATGCATTTTCTGTACTAACATTAGCAATTGTCAACTCCTGCTGGGAGAGCTTTGTCTACAAATGGTCTGTGGCAAGGAAGGGATCCTCATTCCTCTCAGCAAAATCTTCTCTGAAACCAGTTGAGCTGGAAGTAGATTTTTTTAGACTAAAAAGAGATGCATTTTCTTGGCTCATGCTAAACCTAATAATGTGTTTTCAGTTGGTTACCACAGAAAGGGGATGGGAACAAATACTGAATTTTTGTAGCATAAGAACTGGACAGGAGTCCATGGTGAGGCAGGAGATGCTGCTTCCTTACCTGACACCTTCCTGGACAGCAGCAAGCAACTTGCCCTGTGTTATTTTTCCTGTCTGGTGTAGCTCTGAACACACTGACACGTTCTTGTAACAGTGTTTAAGGTAGTTTTTGTAAATTGCTTTACCATGATAATTTTTCTACTCCTTGTGAGCAGACTGTTGTATTTTCTGTATTCAGGCTCTAGCTGCTTCTGATCCCTTGCTGGATGGTAGCATTTTCTAAACAGAGAAAATTGAGCTGACTGACATTTGAGGCTCTATGTAAAATGTACACACAACTTTTTCTCTTTCCAGTCTTTAAAAGTATGGTGATGATGTGGGCAGGTCTCTGGCTGAATTTCTGAATTGCCTTTATGTCAGAGCTCTAACAAGGGATTTGGTGTAATTTCTCATCCTATTGAGTAAAAGTGATGTTCTAGCCCACATTACCTTAGGAAACAGAATGAAAGGGACTTTCCTTCCCAGCAATTAACACACCCAGTGTTATTTTTACAGGCACTGTATGCAAAGTGTTCAGAAAATGAAATATCCAGAAGGGAGGTTTGTATTTCAATATGCCAAACTGGCTTACAGTATTTGCCTAGATTTTGCATGCTATCTTATGCTTGTAGGTAGCAGATGAGTTTTGTTGATGTACAAAGGTTGTTATTTCTATAGTTTGTTCATTCAAATCCAGAGGTTTATAACTATGGAAGTAAATGTGTCTGTGCTATTATTTTGCTAAGGTTCTTGAGCTGCTACTTTTGTTAACCACATGTTCACAGGAGTCTGTGTTTGCTTAAACTACCTGCTCAGTTTTCTGGTCAGGTGTGCTGAGATGCACAGTTTCAGCTCAGAATTTTATGTTTTGTATTATTTTTTTCATATGTTTCAACTGCTTCCCAGAAATTCTGAAACTGGGGTCAAACAAACTGCTCTGCTGCTTCTCCCAGCATTTGCTAATTTGGCAGTATTTGAGCTGCTGCTGAGAAGCAGAAAGAAACTGCAGCTGAGCACTGTGACTGACTGCTGGTATGAACAAGTGGTGCACACCCAGGTAGATGGATTTCAATGTGCAGAAATATCTAGCATTAATTTTAAGGGCTTTTGGAACCATGGTAGTTCAGCTGAGAGAGGGAAAGAAGAAAACCAACTAAATGGAGCAGCTGTATTTGGTGAAGGCAGAGACTGGGAGCAGCAGGGGCCCGTGAGGAGCAGTGAATTGGGCATCACAAGTGCCAAGTCTGACTGCTCCTTCAGGACAGTCACTCATTACATGAGGATGCCTGGGAAATTTGTTAAGAATGGGAAACTGTGACACTGGCACAGGTCACCCAGGGAAGTTGTGGGTGACCCATCCCTGGAAGTGTTCAAGGCCAGATTGGACAGGACTTTGAGCAACCTGGTATAATGGGAGGTGTCTCTGCCCATACATGGAGGCTGGAACTAGATGGTCTTTAAGGTCCCTTCCAACCCAAACCAGTCTGGGATTCTAAGATATGTGCTGGGATAAGCTTCAAGTTTTCTTGATTGGTCCATATAGATTTTAATGTAACAATGCTTCTCCTGGCTTGCTGGGGAAAGCCATGGACTTTCTGCTTCTCTGGCTTGTAGGATTTCTCACTGGATGCAGGGGTGAAAGAAAGCAGCTGTGAACTCTGAGTGGCTGCAGGCTGCCATGCATTTGGGAAGTTGTGAGGGAGGTGGGGAGTGCACAGGGATTTGAAAGCTTTGAGGTTTGAATTGGGTGGGAAAAAAAAGAGATCTGTGGCAGCAATTATTGGGAGATTAAAAATTTAATCTGTCACCTCAACAGACTATATAAGAGTGTAGTGAGCCCCTCAAAAAGTTCCTACAGGGAGACCAATGGTCAATTGGAGGAAATGCTGCACTCCCTGAAGAATCAACAAACTCTCTGGAGTTTGTTCACCCAAGCTGGTGAAACAAACAGATGCTGCTATGTAAATTCACAGTGTTGCCAGTATCTTAAACACTCTATAGTTCTAATTACCACCTCTCTGAGGTAGTGGAGGCCTATGGAAGGTCCAGAGAAGACTGCTGGAGATGGGTAACAAGTCAGTCAATGTGATTTCTCTCTTTGTCACATAGAAGCAATGACTCCTCTCTGAACTGCAGATATTTTATACTGTCATGAATGGGGTGGGGAATGGGAGCAGGGAGTGATTCTACAGTTGCATTAACTAAATTGGCTCAAAGCAGGCAAAGAGGAGGCTCTCAGTCAACCAGCAGCCACCATGTGAAACTCATTGCCAAAGGGTGTTATAGATAGCAGAAGTCTAAACAGATTGAAAAATTGATGAAGGACTGATAAGTCTGTATTAAAAGTGATGGCCTGGATGTAACCTCTGCATCAGGTGTTCTTTAACAACTGCACAAGGTATAAGAGAAAAGACTGCCTGTCTCCATTTCCCTGCTTTTCCTGCCCCTTGTGTTTTTTTTGGTTGGTTGGTTGGTTGGTTTTTGGGCCCTATTCTGGCTACTACTATAGAACAGACAGAGAGCTACACTTCAGCTCTTATAGTATGGCCATTCTGATAGTTCAAAACTAGAAAGAAAACCAGCTACAGCTACACTGCAGTGCAGGGTAACAGTTTTGCTTTGCAGCCCATAAGTAATGAAAGCACACTGAACCTATCATAATACCTTAAAAATCTCTGTGTTCTAAAATGCCTCTCTAGCTTTCTTTATTAAAATACAGACTTAACAAAAAGCTGAGCTTGTCAATGAAGCTGTGAATCACTACAATGTTTCTAGTTCTTTTCCTCAATTTCTGGATTTGGTGCTTACAGTCAGTGGGGTTGGCTGGTAACAGCCCCAGTGAGCTGGCTTAGGCATTGGAACTGGAGTAGCAGATAGTTTGGGATAGAGGCTGAGGATGGCTGCCCTCCTCAGAAAGGAACCAGGGAGCATGGCAAGGAGGGAAGAAGCAGGATGTTAGGAAGGAGGCTGAAGAGGATACTAAAATATCTTGTATATGCATAAAAGCAGGAAGGTCTAATACAGACTTCTAGTTGTGACTGTAGTGGCAACAATCAGTTGGTATTTGGGAAGTGAAAAAATCAGTTTTTCATTTTGCTAGACCATTGTACTGTAATACAGCAGTGCCTCCTGGCAGGGAAAGCAATGCAATGTAAAGCAATACAGTGTGGAAGAGCAGTTGGAGAGCTGTCAGGAGCTGAGTAGCTTGGAATGCTTCCACATGAACCTGGGAGCAAGCAAGCTCCCTGCAGCCTGGCATTCCCCTGACCCGAGGAGCACAGACTGCAGGACCAGCTTGCCCAAGGAGGGCTACAACTGGCCCTGCTAGGCAAGATACTCAGAGTTGCTTTCTTCTCTTGGGAGATTTCACTTCTAGGTCACGGAGCCCTCCTGAGTTCAGGTGCCAGCCCTGGGGCAAATGAGTCTGTACCTGTCAGCTGTCATTGCCTGGCAGACCTCAATACTCCAGGGCACAAAGCTGCCACAGGGGTAGCAAAAGGCTGGAGATCTCTTAGATCAGGCTGCAGGAAAGATGCTGGGTCTGAGCTGATTGGGCAAACAAAAAAAAAAAAGAGTCATTGCTTCCTTTCTCTCTATTTTTTTTTCCCCTCTGTTGTTGGGTTTTGTTGTTTGTTTGTTTGTTTTACAGTTTGTATTTCTAGAGGGCTTTGGTGCATGGCATTGGCTTTTATTCCAGTTTTTAGATGCTGGATCTACTCAGCAATCTCACTTGTGGTTTTTAACCCTCCCCCCTCTCCCTGCCCCTAGCATTTTCCTTCTCTTCAAGTCCTCTGCCTTGCTCTACATATTGCTACTATAAATTGCTTAGGATGATGGGTCCTGCTTCTTACTTGGAGCCTCTGGATGCTATTAACAAGTAATTGCTGAGAAAGCTTGTTTAAACATCAAAACCCTACATTATTTTTTAAATTGCTCTTTGAGGTGGCTGAAATGCTACTGAAAGATTACTTTCCTTTAATACTGCACAAGGACCTTTATTAGGTAAGGGAAATAGTGTTCTTACCAGACTATTTCTGAGGTACCAAAAAAGGGATGTGTAGTTGTACTTCCCCTGCTTGCTTCTCCCCCACCCCAGCAAAACAACTGATGTTTATAGCAAGGAGCAAAGAGGTTTTATTGGCTTTATCCCTTCAGTGCATCCAGGCTTTTTTTTTTTTTTTCAAAAGCCTGTAAGAATGCAGCAGTTCATTCTGCATGTTCACTACCAAGCCAGCACTGGAAATCCAGCAACACTGGTAAAATATCCAGGGAGATACTCTCAACATCCAAATTCCATTTATGAGGGTTGTCCAGCACACTGCAGGGCCAGGGCACTGTGTTTAATACACTACTACTTTTCCTGTTGTAATCACATCAGTCAGATTACTGGGTGGTTAACCTGTGGTCAGGGATAAGCTTGAACAGGATTCTCCACCATTCAGAAAGCAGCAGCTACACACATGATGCATCTCTCTGGGTTCAGACTGTTGTCAGATTGGCTGAAGCACAACAAGTCTTGCTCAAAATGTAACTGAGGTGTGTTCTGCCAGTGGTAATCTGAGTCACTGTTAGCCTACTAGTAACCATTGGGTAATCATGTGAAATTTGCATTTATTTTACATACTGAAAACTGTTAGGCAGACCTCCTCACAGGCTGAGTTTCTCTGGACTTGAAGAACAAATGGATCATTTTGTTTTGTCATTCGTGCAGCCACAAGGATGCAGTAAATGTATTGACTTCTCATTCCTTTCTACTCTTTTCTGCTCTTCCAAGAAAGCAGCACGTGAGCTCAGGACTCTGCCTCATCACTTAATGAAGTGTTTGCTTTAAATAAATTCCACGGACCTTCTGCAGAGGCTGTAGAAGCAGAAGCTGGGCTGCCCAGGTTTGAGCCCCAGCAGGCAAAAGGAAAGACTTAATTTCAGGTTTCCTACTCTTGACAGGCAGCCAGGTCTGTGCTAGTAATTAAGGTGTGAATTTTATAAATGGAAGTGCTACCTGGGGAAGGGATAAACAAATAAGGAACTGAGTGCAGAAGTGCTCTGAGAAGTGTCATGGATTGTGAAGACAAACATGAATTTGGAAGTAGCAGAGGAGGGCTTCACAAATACCTGTTTCTTCTGTTCTTTTCACAAAATGTTGTGTCTGACCAAGGTCTGTTTTCCTCTGCCATCTTCCTGACAGCAAATTAAGTTTTATCTCTTTACATTTGGCACATGCATTGAGATTTTCTTGGGGAAAAAAAAAAATTCTCTCTGGCATAAATTGCTAAACAAAATGTGGACAGCCACAATCACAGCCTCTCGGTACGTTTGCCACAGAAAGGGGAGCAGAACCCATATTGCAGAAAACTGATATACATCTCATTTTCATGGTGTGCAAGTGTTTCTTTTCCCCCATTGTTATTTATTTTAATTTTTGATTTAGTCTTTATGTTAGGAATTTGTGGGATATCTGGGATATCCCAGAAGGCAAGTACATCGTTGATGTAGTGGCTAAAACCTGCTGATCTGAATAATCTTCTTAATACCTATGAAAAAAATGTATGCTTGATACAATAGCTGCCTTAAACCATTTTCATAGATCTTAGTGGGTTTAGGTCTGCCTGATCCAGGCACTACTTGTCTTCTGCCAAAGGTTTACACAAAGACAAAATGCTCAGCTGCAGAAAGTCTGTCCCTAAGCACAAGGAGCAAGACCTTCTACGAAAATACCAGGCTTTTGATTGATGTGGCTGCTTTTGAAGGGAGGCCTTGCAGTTGTTTTTGCTGAATTATTTATTTACTCTTAATTTGAGTTTATTTAATGCAGTAAAGGCTTTCGGTTGAGAAAACAATGAAAGCTTAAGAAACTTAGGATGCTTGTTTTCCTTTTCTAAGCTGGTAAGTAAGAACTAGGTATAATGGGATGGAAATAACCGGTAACTCTAGAATTTGAAGGACAAAGCAAAGAGGATTCAGGTTTAAATCATCAGCTAGAATTCACTTTTCTGTAATAAAAAGTTTGTTTTAAATATTACATATGTTTGGACTTAAATATTTAGCATGCTCTTTCACAAAATGAAGTCAGAAAATTCTCAGTGGAGGGCTACTCTTTGAGTTTTTCAGGCAGTATGAGTCAAATGAGAAAAATAAAATGTCTCATAAAAGTCATTGGCTGTTTATTAAAATAGTAAAAGAAGGGAAAATGTCAGCTGGATAAATGCCTGTAAAATAGAATAAATGTTTCAACCGGAGATAGTAAAGCTCTCTGGTAAAAAAAAAAAAAAAAAAAAAAATCAGATAGAGAGCGGACTATATTTAGTTGAAAATCAATTTATCTTGGTAGCTACCATCTACTGATCATCCTTTATGAAAATAACTAGAGTATAAATGTAAAACCAGATTAAAATTGGTACCTTTAAATTACTTTGATTTAAATCCACCCCTTCTCTACCATTGGATGCTGTCTGAATAAAGAAATATGTAAAAGCACATTTAGCTGCTGGCAAGGCATTGCCATGGCTTTCCCTGCATTTGCTATGATGTGATTCTTAGATAAAGGAAACTCCCTCTGTGTGTTCAGATATGAAGTCACTGATGCAACACATGGTCCTTTTTTTCCACCTCCCCTTTCTCTGTCTCCCATGTCCATTATGCTCCTCCAAAACTGAAATGGGAACATGCATTTGAATTTGTCACGTTTTACACAGTTAGCAAGATGTGTGAGCTGCCTCTGAAAAGAAGTGAAATTGGCCTTTATTTTCTTGTCTTCTGTATGTTTGGTACTAACTGAAGCAGAGCCCTAAAGAGGCTTTTCTTATTTTAATCCTGGTCACATATTTGGTATTGTAACTCCCGAAAATTAAAATTAATTATGACCTTAGAGGCAGACAGTCCAATAGTGAAATAGCTTGTAATTTGTTTGAGCTCTGGAATTTCACAGGTTAAAATTGTGTAAAACTTTCCAATGATTTGTTTATACATTATTTTAAGAAAAAACACACCTTAATTATGAGTCTGGTTCCTCAATAAAACCGGGCAGCTATCTAGTTAATCATGGCTAGGAACTGGATCTCTAATTTACTTCTTAACAACAGTAGGATTTTCCCCCATAAAACTTCTTCAAGTATATAACAAATGCATTTGGTTTATGGGGAGGGGATGCTGTCTAGGATTTTATGCCCCAAGACAGACATGTCATGAAATAGCTGTAGGTTGGTGAAAAACCTCTGCTGGATTAAATGCTTGCAAGTACTGACAAGAGTGGGAGTTGAGCATTTGGATGGGGGCCTGTGCAGAGGCTCATGGACAGCTCTGTTCTCAGCTACTCCTACTTGGAACGAGTTGTTTTGGTTTGTTCTCACCAAGAAGTTCAGACTTTCTGAATCTTCAAAGAAAACACCTGTGCTGCTGTCTTCCTATGGGAAGACACAGCTCCATCTGGCTGTACGAAGACGTTGTTCATAAGACCTGATTTTACCAAAGGCTGAAAATTCTGTTTGTGGAAAAATGAAGTGTGATTGTGTTCCTATATGAAATGTGGGGATTTTCTTTAGTGGCTTCCTAAGTAATTGTTCCCACATTAGATGTGTCACCAAGTATGAAGGTTTCTGGAAGTGCACATTCACAGTTATGATACACAGCTGGACTCTTTTTGGCTGTTGGGGACTGCCCTGCTCTTGTGATTTGGTTTCAAGTTGCTAAAGAAAAAATAATGGTGTATATTCCAGGATTTCATGACAAATGTATAAAGTTTAGTGCCCTTACCAGGCTGATTGCTAACTGGCCAGGAAGTCACTAACACTGCAGCTGGCAAAGAGTAAAGAAAACATCAAGATGCTAAATCTTGGTTATGGGAAACTGCTCAGCATTTTAAATCCTGGTGTCTAAGAACATGGGGTGGCATTTACAACAGACGTTTGCTCAGTCATCAAAGACTCAGTGTAATAAACAGTTGGTTAAAGAGTAGGAGTTCACCTGGTGGTTAATGCTGATTTTTATGACTATGGACTTGAGACCTCTTGAAAATGAGAAATGGCAGTAGTATGAAGTGTATTTGAGGTTTAGGGGTTGATAGATTCTAGGGTCATGGTCATTTATTTGAGAAAGAAGCCTCATGGGATGTCCTTGTTCTGGATTAATTTAAGCAGAGATGGCCAGTGATGAACAGATGACTGGGATGTAGATTTTGTGAGAATTTCCCTTTTCTTCCAGCCTGAGCTGGACTGGTGAGTTGGGTTCATTGAACCCACTGGATCACCCTGCCCTTGAGGTGTTAGAAAGCAGAGGTGGACTGAAAAAGTTCTACCTACACCACTTCAGAAGAATGTTTATCTTGGCACTGCCTTCATCCCTGACGGGTGCTCATGATGCCTGGGGCCATTTACCATAGGGATGAGCAGACAAACCTGATGTGTGCTCAAACCTGGAAATCTGAATTAATTAACCAGTGGAATAACTTATGGATGTGGTAGATTCCTCATAAATTAGACTTTTCATCAAGACTGGTGCGTGCATTCTTGCTCGTGCACTCACTCCTCTAAAAGCTGTTGCCTGAATGCAAGAATCACTTGCTGGAAAACTGGAGACACGTGTGCTGAGAAGGATGAATGTGTGCTGAGAAGGATGAATAAGAAAGGAGGATCCTCCAGAGCCCTGTGGTCCTTCACCTCAGAGCCCCTGCATGCTGCTCAGCAGCTTCTCAGATCCACGGGTGCTCTCTGGCTCCCTGTTAAGCACTACAAGATGCCTTTCATGAGAAGAGTGGCATGGGGAAAGTTTTGATTAATGCTGAAGAATACATTTGTATTTTGATTCAAAGCTATAGCTCAGCCAAGTAGCTCTTTTTTTATTCTCTGTGAAAGTAACGAAGACGGTGCAAAGAAAATGCCATTAATGCACTTGCTGCCCTAAAAATTTACTTGTTGGCTTTTTCAGCTGCTTAGGCCAGCAGCAAGTATCCTCCAAGGCTTAGTGAAGAATTAGGCTGAAATTGCCAAGGGATATCTCCTGCTCTGACTTAGGGACCTATGCTGCTCACTCTTTGTCCTTCCCTCCACCTGCATTGGCTACATCAGCCTTTTGCCTGTCAGCATTCCCTGCTTGGGAATGGCTCTGTGGGCCTTCCATCGTTAGCTGTGCATATTTTTACTTAAATGAGATCTTTAGTATCTGTTTCACATAAAATCAGTTGAGAATTTGCTGGTAGTAAGTGCAGAGGAGGGAAAGAAAAGAATATTTGGAGCCCACCATTTGCTTTCTCTCAGCAGTGCCTCGTTCCTACTCTTGGAGGAAGTCTTTTGCTTGTCCCTGAACTGCTTCAGCCCCCACAGCACAAATGCTCCAAAGCTGCAGTTGCAGGGTTGCTGTCTGTCTCCAGAAAGTCATGTGGCATGGGGCTCTGCATGCTCTGGAGAGCAGCTCCCCCCATCCGAGGAGTCACAGGATACTGCTGGGGGTAGCTACAGCTGGTCTGCACTGGTACTAATGTAATCCCACAGGACTGTAGCCATGAGACACAAGTGTGACATGTGAGGTATTTAAGGAGACACACCTGTTCTAGGCACAGGCCTGGGTATTGCATGCCTTGGAAATGGAAGGTTGTGGTGGAGCAGGAAAGACTCCCATTTCTTCCACAGGAGGGCTTTGATTTCTGCCTTCTCCCCAGTTGCACATTATTTTATATTTCCTTAATATTATGCAATCCTGGAGCCTGTTGGCACTGGGCTGTTTCAAAGGCCAGGCTAGTGTTTGCAGTTGAACTTTTTTTACCTTAGCGTGTGATTCCAGAGTGATTAGCAGGAGAGAACAGCTTCTGGGCTGAGTGATGGTTTGGGTGTAACTGCTCCCAAGAAAAGGCAGAGAATTCGGAGAATGTCATCTATGTGCAGGGTTGGGTTTTTCTGTCCTTTAGATAATTTAGATTTTATGTTGTGTTTACCTGTATTTTTATTATAAGACCTCTGTCTTTCAATTTAGAGCAGTTAATCACATAAGTGATATCATTTTACCAAATTCTGTAAAAATATATTTTGTCCCTGTGGATTGAAACCTGTGAGTATTCTTCCCTCTCTTCTTCCAGTCTGTGCCCCCATCCCTAAATTGTTGTGAAATGGCTACTTTCCATGCTTGGAAAAAGCAAGCAAATGCAAAATAAACCTCATGTTGCATAGTATAAAGAAATTAAATTGGTCAGATTTTTATCTCTTTTCTAAGGTAATCCGATACTTGTTTTCAGAAGATTTTTTTTTTTTGCCATTGTAAAGGGGATGTATTAAGGTACAGGGGGAAAAAAAATCACAGGGTCTGTCATATGGCTTGGTTCCATCTGTGTCTGGCTTGGCTTTCAAGTAAAATGGAAATTTTCTCTCCAGCTTCAGTTTTTATGCATTTTTTTGATGTTAATGTGGAATCTCCTAGTTTGCCTTGGTCTTGCTCCATATGCCCATTCTTTCCACGGATTCCTACTCTTGGTGAGGTTTTCTGTGCTTGTTGGTTTGGGATAGCTACCAGGATTGGGGCCAAGATTCCCCTTGTGCCTGATAGATTGTTGTGTGAAAATAGCAACTGGACAGTCATTTCCTCCCCTCTTTATTTTAAAAAGAATTTGCCAATAAACATCCAGCGTGCCAGATGTTTGTACAACTAATAATGGCTGGTGAAAAAAGAGAGGGTGAGAGAGGACCTGGCTAGTCTGGGCAGTTAAGTATTTAGGGGGCAAGGTGGTTATTATTGCCCTCTACAACAGCTCTGAATTTTGCGTGGGGTGGACTGGAATAACCAGACCCTGAGGGGAACAGAGCTTCTTCTCAAAACCAAAATGTTGTTGTCAGGGGAGAAGATCCAGGGAATGGAGACTGCTTGGCTTCAGCCTCACCTGGCCCATGATGTAGGCTCACTGTGAGCAGGTCACTGACCCTTATGGCAAAAGGTTATAAATCTGAATCTTGTTAATCCTAACCTGAAAGATGGCTGCAGTGTGGCAAGAGCCTTCTCAGCTGCATGTGGAGCAAAAGTGCTGCCAAACCTCAGTTCTCTCTAGTCCCTCTGTGCTGGCATTCGCAGTTTGATCAGCCCCAAATAATTTTTCTTCCTTGTAGGCAGACACAGTTTTGTACATAGGAACGGGGAAATACCTTTGATAAGACACTAAGAAGCAGAAGATCTCATTGTAAGGGAAGCATAACCCTCATCCAGTTGTAGTCCCTCCTAGGTTGGCTTTATTTCTCTGTACATCAACTCCAGTTTGCTGCACAAACCAAGCCTAATAGAGAAATGGCCTCACTATCCTTGCTAGATGGTACTGGTGGACTTTCTCCCACTCCTGTCCTGAGGTGATTCTCCCAGATTTGATCAATTTCCAACCAAAACACAAAGAGATTTATTTTGGGTTGGTTGTGTGTTGCTTTTGTGTTTTTTTGGTTGGGTTTTTGTTTGCTTGTTTGGGTTTTGTGTGTGTGTTTTTTGTTTGGTTTTTGTGTGTGTGGGTTTGTTTTGTTTTGTTTGTTTCTTTTTTCTTTTTATTTTCTTTTTTTTTGGTAGGTTTTCATTTGTTTGTTTTGTTGTTGGTTTTGGGTTTTTTTTTTTGGGGGGGGGGAAGGATAGTTGGGCTTAGTGGGGTGTTTTTTTCCTTAACTGCACCCTGCAAAATGTCCTGCCTGAGTTGTTTCCAAATACTGGCATCTCTAGGGAAGGGGTTATAAATTGCTAATTTAAAGCCTGCAACAGGGTAATTAACTAACCAGTTTGATGTAAATGGCTTAATGGGGCTTTACTAGCCCCTTTGAACTTAAAGTAGCACTAAAAAGTAAACTGTAAATACCTTCAAGGAAAGTGCTGGCATGCTTGAATATGGAGCTGCTTGGTTGTAAGGAGCAAGCCTGCTGGACTTGCCTCGAATCCAGTGGCCTGTGTGACAGCAAACATGTCAAGGGGGTGAGGGGACCAACCAGACACCCCTTGGGGAAGGCTCTGCAACTACCCTGGTTCTTCAGGAAGCACATAAACTCTGATATATCAGGCTTTCAAACCTGCCCTGCCTGCTTTTGAAAATTTAAATCACAACCTCAGCTTAAATGCAACTGTAATGAATTTCTTCAAGATTGAAGGAAAAAAACCCAAAACAACCCTGGAGGGGAGGCAGCGAGTAGAGTCCACCCTCATTTTCCTGGAGTTGTATTTGCATTAAGGTCTTTCTGCAAGTCCAGGCAGAAACATTACACTTTGTTTCAGAAACCCTTGTTACCCACTGAATCTGCTGAGACAATGTACTGCAGCCTCACAGCAGATTCCAGTTTCTGATGCATTTTGGGGACTTTAGGGAAAACCTCTGAACATTCTTGCTAAGCTGTTAAAAAATTTCAAGGGAGGAAGTCAGCAACTATTAAACATCTAGAAGTGAGGACTATTAAAAAGTGGAAGCATCCCACTCAGTTAGGCATTGATCTCATTTCTAACTATGCATACTGGGGTGTCTGAGAGGAGAATTTCAGGCCCAAAGATGGGCAAGAGTATTCCCCTCTATCCCTTCCTCCACAGGAGAGAAGCTCCTCCTGGTCATTGTGCTGCTCTTCTCCATCTTCTCATTGCACATGTAGCACGCAGGGCTCACAAGAACTTTCTTCTCTTTATTATTCTTCTGCCTCATCACCATCTTCCATCTATTGCCAGCAGCCTTTCTGGATAGTGGAGAATGTTTTGGAGTCTGCAGCACAATCCTCAATTACTGCTGTGACCTCTGACACGAGGGATTTGGCTTTACAGCCAGCTTTGGGTGTTCCTGGTCCTTGGCTGTGTTCTCTTGTGTGCTCTGGACTACGCCTGAAGAGTGTGAGGCTGCACCAGGACTGGTGCAGGAAGAGGGCACGACCTCAACTTTTCACCAGTTACCCTGACTTGGGCTGAACAGCTCATGGTGTCTCACCATCAGTTCATCAGGCCCATTGTATGCCAAGATCCAAATGCTCTGCTGTGGCCATGAGAAGAGGTAACATGGCACTTCTTTGTTCCCACATGTTGTATGAAGAAGTTGGTGCTGTGGCACTACCTGCTTGCTGTGTGTGGGTGGGTGCACAGAGCAGAATTAATTCAGGGTTGATTGTCCTGGCAGGGATCTGTCAGCAGGGCTTGCCCAGCTGCCTGTGTTAAGCTGTAGCTGTTAATCCTTTACTTTTATGAGTGCTACCCTAGATCACATATTTAAAAAAATTAAAAATGCATGTGCTGCTGGAGAGGTGCTTGGGAGCAGAAGCTCTCTGTGCACTTGCAGCGTTGATGGCTGGAGCCTCCCTCCAAGGAATGCCAGAACACCTTGGTGTGCCAGCTTTGATATCTTGCCATCTGACTGGGAAATGCAAATACTCAATCTTAATCCATCATTCCCACATGCTGACATCTATCCAAGGGGAACTTCTGTGAATGTTGTTGTTATTCCCTTATAATTTCAGCTGCTGCTTTGCTTCCCAGCACCACCCCACCATGTGTCCTATGGAGTGCAGTGTCTTTCAGGCCTTTTATGCCAGATGTCCAACAGAGGAACAAACTGTGTTGGGTGGGTTTGTTTTAGGAGGTTTATCTAATCCCTGCCCATCAAATCCTTCTGCATGTTTTTAGATTCCTCACTAAGTCCTTTAAATAATATGGTCAGTTAAAAATGAAATGAAAAAGCTTTTTCACACAGGAAAATAAAAACTAAAGAAAAAGGTGGGTTATAAGGATCACCCATTCTTTCCCAAGAGAGATGGTCAGAGTTGAGGCTTCCTTCTTCAGTTCTGGGATTCTTGACATATCTTCTAATAATCAGAAGTTTGTCTCTTAGACTGAAAGTTTAATATGAATAATACTGACAAGTACAGATGAATAAAAGCCAGCGTGTTTAAGAATTTCTGTTGTGCCACCCGTCCCACTGAAAAACAGAAACTCCTTGGTCGTTTTTGGGCACCTCAGTAAATTTCATCACAGTTGTTATTCCTGCCTGAAGCTTTGCACAATTCTCAGTGACCCAGTCTCTGCTGGAGGGAGAAGTAGTAATATTTATACGATGGCAAAGCAGAATTTATTTTCTCAGCAATTTAACTATTTGTTAAGAATAACTGTGTTTTTAAAACCCCCATAATAATCCCCCTTCCAATACACCTTTTGTTTTGAAACCCACTGAACCTGACACTCCTATTTGATTTGTTGGTACAAAAATAACAGAGAAAATGTGAACACTAAAACCCAGCCCGGTTTTAGTGGCTGCTGCCAGAGAAAGAACTAATTACATCTAACAGTGCTTTCCTGACCTTTCCCCTTGTTTTTAGAAACACAAAAATTTTAATCAGCACTTTTTTTCCTGGCTATTGCAAAGAAGAGAAAGTTGTGTGAAAATTAGAACATAATTAAGATAAATCTTAGGTGTCTGCTGCAGGTCTTGGATGTGCTCACTGCTTAGAGAGCAGCTGGAAAATCCAAGTCCTCTCCCAACATGTCAAAACCAACTTTTTCAAAGGATGCAGTAGCTGTGCCAAAGCACCTTGCCTATTTTTAAGCAGATGCATACTACTGGGACTGTCTCTGCCTGGGCCAGCACTCTCACGTGCAGCTGGCTGTAGTAAGTCAATTTGATGAATTACTATATACTTTTAAATTTTTCTACAGGCAGGACCCTGCCATTTCTTGCCTGCACAAGATTAAAAGGGCTTTTACATTACATACCCTCTTATAAGACTTTAATTGTCTGGAATGGGTCTGTGTGTGCAAAGGCTGGTCCTGGAAGGGTCTGGGGATTTGGGATTATTGTCAAGCTTCTTACACTGAGATGGCAGAGAAAGAAGGTGTGTGAAAGCTGTGTTAGCATCCACTATGGATGATAAGAAGGATGTCATCTATGTCACTTATTTGACTGTTGTTTGGCTTTGGATTGGGGTGGCCTTCCTGCTATTAAAACATTCTTTGAGTGAGGTGTCTGCCAAGAAAATACTTGCAGAAGGGAATAGATTGGACTGACTTGATGGGTCAGAGAAAAGCTGGCATCAGAACATCCCTCTGACTGATGAAGCAGATCTCAAGTTCAGGAGCCTCAGGACATGCCTGTTTTGGAGCACCTGCACTGTGGCATAACAATGCTACAGTTTATTCAGCCCTTCTCCCCTGACAGAAGTGAGTGTGGCTGAATAATGTGCAGCCAAGGGCCAGGGACTGAATGCAGCCAGACACTAGATACAGGTGTTTGGGAATGCATGATGCCAAGAGAGAGATTTTAGTCCAAACATATCCTCACTAAAAATATTTTTTTTCATCCCCTGGGAGTCTCTTGATGCTGTTGTATTAGTGGGTTCTGCTGGAAGTGGTAAGGATATAAGAGTTTTATCTTTTCCTTCCAGTCCAAAGTGTAGTATCAATGTTTGTTGTTGTTGGTAGCAGTAGGTTGTACAGATTCTGGTCCTATTTGTGTAGCTATAAAACTGCCAAGTTGTTTCATCTGTGCAAGGGAGGTTTCAGTCCCTCTGGCTGTTTTGTTTTTTCTGTTTTGGTTCTGGTTTTTTTGTTTGTTTGTTTGTTTTCTTCAGCCGTTCTTGCTGGGAGGGGAGAGCTCTATGGGAAGTGATAGAGCAAACATTTAAAATAGCCTTTTAGTATGTTCTTCACTCTTGCTCAAGCTTTTAAATATGGTGAATTGTCTCTGAATTTTCACTGGAGTGCCTCTGAAACCTGCAGCCAAGCCTAAATCTTGCAGGAGGTGTGGCCACATTTGTGTCCTCAGAGCTCTCTGCCACAGCCACCTGGTACACCTGTGTCTCCTGCTAGTTTCAGTACTGTCACAACTTCACCCCTCATGCCTGTTTCTCTGGTACCTCCTGTTTTTCCCAAGGTTATTTGCTATAAATAGAATCTGCTCCAGCTTTTCACTCCCCCACACCTATCTTGAGAATAATTACAAATGAGATGCTTTTAATAGTGCAGAAAGGAGGGTGATCCATTCTACTATGCTTTTTTGAGGCTTTTTTTTCTGACAGGAAATAAATGTACAAATTGCTTAGCAATTTCCTTAGGTGACAAATGTAAAGTGGGTAGCTTTTAAAACATTTGCTTTTGAAACGTTTGATGAAGCATGGGTTATCTGAAGAATAAAACTATAATTGTTTGGCACCTGCAGAATTCCATGCAAAGGTCTCAACCTGAGTAATAAATCTGGTAGCTTCCATAATTGTTGTTAGACTGTAGGAGGTAACTCTGGTATCTTGTGTTCACCTGCACAGAAACCAAAACTGTGCTCAGCCCAGGCTGGCAGAGATGCTTTGGGTGATGCAGCTGTCTGTCAGCACGTGAGGCAGAAGACACGAGCACTTAGAGCATTCCTAAACCAGAAGAACTTCTCTAAAATGAAAAACATAACTAAATGAAAGCATTTCGTATCATAGAGGTTTGAGTTAATTATATTGACTTTACTGTCCTTTAAACTAAGCCTGCAGCACTCCATAGCTTAATGTCATACAACCCAAGAGAAACCAAAGAGATGTCTCTATAGGCTACGTGATTCAACTGGTGAGCAATTGCTGAGATGGGTGCTTTGCATGCAGAAAGTGCCTGCAGACAGCAATACTGTGTAAAGGAATCATTGCTGGCACACAGAGACATGCTGGCAAATTAGACTGGATTTGGTGGCACGATAAGAATCTACTACAGCTTCTTAAGATCACCCCTGTCGTGATCACCTCGTGATAAACATTAATCTCTGCAAATAAAAGCACACTACGTGTACCAAATAATCTCTTAAAATCTAAACAGATTGGTGCAGATGAGCAAACCAAGTCAGAGCAGTCAGTCAGCCTCCAGTATTGCTAACCAGAGCTCACCATGAAATGGGAACTGTGGTTCTTTTCAGGTTTTACAGCCACCTCTTTACTCTGACAATTATTTATTGCCACTGATATTGTGCTTTATAAATGTGTACAGTGCTTTATGAAGTAAGACATATTTCCTATTTTAAAGATCTTACAATCCTGTGGGCTGATAAGGGGTGCAGATTATCCCTTCAATGTTCATAAATAGCATTAGCACTAAGAGTTTTATTAGTGCTGGGTTCTTTCAGGTTCTTTATTTTTCTCAACAACACTTTCCTAGTCAAGTGCTGAAATAAGGATTTCAGCACCTTGATCTTCCAGGCTGGAACACTCTGGGCATTCTTTTGTTTTGCTTAGAGTGAAAGAGCAAAACCCAGGCAGAGTCCCAGCCCAGTGACTGTTGCTCTGCATGGGTTTAATCCTTTCCTTGCCTCTCTGAGACTACAAATCTGGAGTTTGGGTGATGGCAGCAGAGAGCAAGTTCGGGAGGTGTGTGTGTGTGTGTGTGTGTGTGTGTGTGTGTGTGTGTGTGTGTGAGCGGGTGTTTTAAATAAACAAACAATGGAAGAACAACTTCAATAAATTGCGAGTGGTGCTAATTTGTTGTAGCTCTGTCTTGCCTTCTGGCAGTGTTGATTTAGGAGAAGCTGAGCAGACTGGAACGGATGCGGGGAGCCACTGGTTCTTTTGCTGTGGGGTGTGTGTAAAGTTCAGTATAAAATGCTTCTTCCTACCCTGTCCTGGGAGCTCCCCGATTACAGGGTAAAGCACAAGCACAGGCTGCCAGTCCCCTTTTCAAACCCAAATCTGAGGCAAAAGTACTTTCCCCCCTGCCTCGCTCCCCCCTTTCCACTTTTTAAAAATAAAGAGATGTTTTAAGTCCTGATTCCTGACAATAGCCTGTAATTTGTGTGCCTTGGGGATGCCAAAAATTCTGGACTTCGACAATATTGTGTAGGGAAGGAAAGGAGGAAGATGCTTTGGTTTGGATTGTACCATGTTTTCAACAGTCTGTGACCTTGCTGGGCTGCCTTTCATAATGTGCCTGGGGCTGTAATTCCCAAAGCTGAGGAACTATGTGCCAGAGGAGGCTGACCAAGTGCAGGTCTGCAGTGCTGGACCAGTGCTGTGCAGTGCTTTGGGATGAGGATGTCAGGATGGGAGCCTTGCTGGGAAGAGGGGGATTTTAAAAGCTTGTGTAGAGTGATCTCCTTGCAGCCTGTAGGCTGAATTTAAAGGAAGTCTGAAGTCTCAAGTGAAGGAGAGGAATAAACCAGTCAAAATGAGAAGCAGTGGCTGAGGCAGCCAAAGAAATGAAGAATTCTGAAAATAAGTAAACCCTGCTTTCCCTATACCTAATCTACAGCTTGGACAGATTTGAATGTAATGCAGATGGTTTGCAAAACTTTGAGTCTGTTGGTCCTTCTGCTTTGACAATAGTGGCTTTCTGGCATCCTCATATTTGCCAGGTTTAGAGATGCAGAAACACTTTCTGGTGGTTGCAAAGAACCAAAGAGTTCAGAATAATCAGTTCAGATCTGATTTGGGGGAACTTGGCAGGCAGTATTGATACTGTCAGGACTCATTCTTTAGCAGTGGTTTGCTTGAAAGGCATCACAGGAGTGGAGCTTAGAGGCAAAGATTTCTCTGGGAGGTACAGGGCTGAGAAGTGGTAAGTTCTTGTAAAAAAAAAAAAAAAAAAAGCAGATAAAGTACAAAAGGTGCTGTATTTAAGGTGTTGTTTATTTGTGTTAAGGAGAACTGCTGCTGCATTCAAAGATATGTTTGAGATAAAGGAATGAGACTTGGTCATGTAGAAGAAACTCAGACGGCAAAGTTTGTTCCTGTGCTCACTGGTGAGAGAGATGACATTTTGGTCCAAGAGTGTTACTACCCTTTGTACTTCCTGCAACTCTTAGCATGAAGCTCAGTCCATTCCAACAACGTCACAAAATTAGCAATATTCTGTATGCAGATACTCCTGTGCAGACTCCCTGCAGTGCTTCTCTCTGCAGACAAGTTTGCTGAGTCCACCCAAGAAATAAAAATGAGGCCAAATGGGGCAGTTCTTTATCAAACCTCTCCCACTTCTCTCAGTACTCTGTGGCCTTGTTTGCTCAGACAAACGCTGGAACTATGGGGTCTGAGTCACAATTGCCCGTGGATTTAACACTCCCAGCTGCCTGCCTCATCCCTGTCCTGGAGATCCCTCCTTAGCTGCAAGGACAGGTTGAAAGGCCCATGTGTTATCTCCAGAATTGCTGCATTTCCCAACCCAGCTCATCACCTCGTACCTGTGGTGACTCAGAGCCCTAAAGCTGTGCTGCAACTGGGGGGGGGGAGCTGTGAGACAGTTCAGAAAAGCTGGAAAAGGGTCATGATGTTCCTTCTTCTCCACGGGGCTGTGTGTGCTTTTGCCCTCAGAGCAATGCTCAGCATGAAGCTGCCAACATGAGCAGCCCTGGCCAACTCTGTCCTGCCATACTGAAGGCAAGGTCCCAAGCTTTTAGGTCCAGAATCATCTTCCCCTTTCATGTACTTCATAAGGTTATTCATTCTGCCAAGCTCTCGAGGATTAGCTAGGAGGTAGCAACAATCCCTTAGTCAGGTCCTAAATTCTTGCATTGTAAAGGGAGAATTCTATACATCAAGGCTCAAAGGTAGCTGGGAAACAGGAATTTTGCATACCAAAGGGGCCTTAACTGGTGGAAGGGTAGAGGGCATCCTTCCCTCTGTGTGAGCTGAGCCACTCCACTGAATATGTGGGTACTTTAGTTAGATTAGCATGGGACATCAGAGCTGCCACTTTACCACTTGGAATGCAGGTACTGTTGGAGCTGAGCTTGCCCAGTTGTTGCAGGGATGCAGAAGCACCCAGTATCTATTGCTGCTCACTAACTTCTGGGCTTTATTTACTTTGTGCCACTGCTGTGCTCCTGAGATCAACTGTGCTCTGCAGATATGCAGGAATTTTTAGTGCCTGGCTCTGTTTGACAAGATCTGCAATGTCTATGCTTCTGTTCTTCTCCTCCCACTAGTGGGCTTGGGTAGTCTTAAGCTCCGTATGTCAGCAGTGAAAAAAAAAAAATTTATATATATATTATATACAAGGGCTCTGTTTAGGAATTGGTGGAAAGCTTCATTTCTGACTACAGGGTGATGTTCTAACAGTCGGAAACATCTTCGTTTTAAGCAGGTCTCTGCTAATCTCTGCCCTAGAGGGCAAATACAACTATGGAAAGCTTCTTGCCTCACAGGAGCAAGAAATAAATTGCTGTAATCTCGGTGTAAATCTGCATGTGAGCTGCTGCCTCAAAACCTGTCCAAGAAATACCTTTATGCAGCATTCAGCTTTCATTAAACAGAGTATTGCTGGTATTGCTGAGTGTTTTGCACAGTCCTGATGCAGGCAGATGCAGCCAGTAGTCCCTTGGCCCTATGCAGCTCAGAATGTGTGATATCTTGAAGAGGGGGGCCAAATCCCTGAGGCTCTGGCCCATGATGCTTAAAGCTGCACACTATTTAAATGTGAGTTGGCTTGCTCCTGCTGGCAGTGGTCGGTTCAGACTAGTTCAGCAAATGCTCTTGGCTCAGCATAGCCCAGGTCAGTAAGCAAACACTTGCTTACATTTCACTTCTTCATTGTGTTGACAAGATTTAAAAATTTTCAGTCTGTATCAGTCAAAACAGGGTGATCTGAATACAAAAGACCTGTTAGTTCAGTGTGAGAGGGATTTAGTTACAGAATTTTGGGGATAAGAACGCAGGTGGGAATGATGGGAATACTGTCCTGGGCCTGAGCCCAGCAAATGTCCAGGAAGAATGAAGAATTATCTCCTTGCATTTCATGTCCTTTTCACAAAGACAGTTTCTATTTGCCAGGACAGTGTCCTCCTTTAGTTTACCTCTCATCCAACCACATTAATTATTTTATTTATCTTTATAATTTATTAATCTTTAGAATTTGGCCTTTTATCTTTTAAGGTTGACATGATAATCCATATTCTTCTAACTTTTTAAATGTAAGATTTCTATCTCCAGTAACACAGCTGGAGAGATGCAGTCATCAAAGTGACCAAAAGCTACGAAGATGTTTCACTTCATCATGAGGGTCTAAAAGCCTATTTTATATCCCTCTGAGTCTGCAGGCTTAGTTCTGTTCTGGGTTTTATTTGTTTGTTTTCCACTGGGGCAGCATCACCACTTGTAGTAGAGGGACCTGTGCTTGGCATCTGCTCTGAGACTCTCCTTAAAAACACTGCTGGAGCTGATAACATCAGGAGGAAGGAGGATGTGCACCACACCCTGGCCTTGACAAGCTGTGTGTCTGTGGGATGTGCCTTTCCCTGACATGGAAAGGATGGTGTTGCCTTTTCTTTTGGGCAGGGAAGGATGGAATTGTAGATCTTCAGTTTTGCGACTCTCGTACCGGCTGCAGTTCCCTACAAAGCAACGTGGTCTGCAGTCTCCAAGAATGCAGATTAAATTATCAGTGAAGCATCATTATGAATAGGACAGAGTATCCAGTACTTTCCTTCCCCGTCTTGCACAACAGATGTAACGAAAGCCAAAGGGCCCTGCCTGGCTCAATTCCATGATATCTCCAGAAGAGCAGGATTTCAAAGGCTTGGGAAGGGGGACAGGGAAATGGGGACAGTACAGAGGATCAGCATATAAATGTTTCTTCCTTTGCCTGTATTGTGTGGGGAACAACCCCACGAAGCTCTGGCACCAGGCTTTCTCACTGCAGGGGCATTTCTAAATGGTGATATTTAGCTGTCTGCATTTCTGGGCAGAAGGAAGGAGGTGCAGACATCCTGGAATCTGCTTTTCTTGGGTATATAATGGATCAATCCCTCTGAAGTTCAGTGCCCTTTTGAGTCCTGAATGGAGGAGGTTAGAGTTATCAAGAAACTCGCAGGGGCCTTCTGCTTTGTTACTGCTGCAGTTCAGCAGTTGTGGGGAGATGGGTGGAGGGAAGGTTGTTCTAGCAGTTACATATTTTAGGCAGGTGGCCGTTTTAAAATGTACATTTCAATTTTGATTGCAGTTTTTTAATTGCATTTAACAGCGTCCCTGCTGGTTCTCCATTCTGCATCCGTGCAGCCACGTTCTATTGATGGCCTGTTGTGATTTCAATGGAACATCATGGGATGTACCTGGCACGTCGGGCAGCACTGGATGGAGGTGCCTTTAGCCCAATGTACCTGGCATGGTAAGCAGCAACCAAGTGGTTAATCTGCATTCTACTGCTTGTAGTCTCACCTTGTATAGGAAGGTGTTTCTGCTTTGCTGCAGCCTTGCACTGACTGGTAATCACTTTGCTCTCCTGATGTTAGTGCTTTCATGCACCCATATTCTTTTCACCCATGGGGATTCCCCTTCCCAGAGCAGTTTGCTATGCCCAGCCATGTCAGGCTGCCTTGTTCCTCTAGAATTTGAAAGAGAAGGGACTGGGGAAATCATCTGACTCTTTTTCTTCTCTCCTTTTTGGGCCAGGAGCTAACAGTTGAGCATGTTTGCCCACGTACCTAATGTTCAAACGTTGCCACACAGAGGTGCCAAACAGGTGTTTGTGCCCTTAAACAAAGCTATTCCAGTTCTGCGGGAGTCCTGCAGGAGCTGCTTCAGGGAGCTGGGAGGGCAGTTCTGCCTGGCACTAATTGGAATGTAACAAACTAAACAAAGGCCACTTTAAGTTTGCTGATGTGGTATCCTCTGTGAAATGATCCTCCACTCTCCATCTCCTTTCCATGTCCACACCTGCAACATCAGCTGCACATCCTGCTCTGTCTTGCATGTTGCTCTCCCTCCCTTCCCCATCTTTGCAGACCTCTCCCTGAATAACCTGACATGTCAGTCTTACCGATTTGGAAGTGAGAGATGTTCCTGTGAGAAAAACAAGGGTGTGCTGCATCCTGTTTTCTGCTTGAGCCCAACTCCTAGAGATTTTGCTGCTCCACTGCCAATGATGAAAATGCATGTCCTTGCCTCTGCTTCTGAGTTCTGTCTGCCTGCTCACAGGGGCTAGGGATAGGGACCCATTTGGGCTAACACAGTTCCTGCATTCCCCTCTATGCCTCTGCTGCTCTGGAACGTGAATACCTTCACAAGACATGGGCTAGTGGCCTGCCAAGTGCAGCTCCTGAGGGGAAGGTTAGTGGCCATGAAGCCCACCTCACCCATCCCTTGGGAGGGTCCTGTAAATAGGTTCTGTTGGGATGTGGGGAGAGGAAGATCTGATGAGCCAGTGAGCAACAGGAAAGCTGTCTTCCCAGTGGGGTCTTCAAGTGCACTAAAAGTTAGTTCATCTGAAACTGAAGGGTGCAGAAGTCATCTGTTTCAGTTTCACCCAGCTCCAGCAGAAGCTGGACACAGCATTTTTAAAGCCAGAAGTAAATTGGTGGGAAAGAGCAAGTTAGGAAGCAATAGATTTAATTTTGTCTTGTTCTTCCCCAGGCTCACTGCTGCAGTGTCTGCTCAGTGCAGCCCAACTGCTTGGGAAGGTGGAGAACTAAACAAGCAGGCCACTATCTTTCCCTAGGTCTATTATAACATGCACAGTAGACTAATGCTTTAAGGGCATCTAATTTGATACATCACATCTAATCTGTTTGTTGGTTTTTATCTGCAGTACTGTTAGCTCACTGCTCAGGTGCTCGGTGTCTAGTCTTCTCATCCATCCACAAATCCTCTACGTGAAATGAGTGATTCCTTAGATCTGTTTTTGATTGATTCTTTGCTTCACTGGTGTTACTTCTTAAAAGGTAAACAATATTCATATGCTGCAATCTATAACTCAGAGATGAAATCAATTAGCATCTCCTGCCAGAGGTTGCTAACACATTTAGTATTTGCTCAGCAATTTCAGGAAGAGATTTAGTGATATTAAAGAGAGTCAAATCTGTAGTGAATATCTAGATTTTATACTGTTTAAAGGGCTGAAGGGATTCTTCCTCTCTTGTACTTTGGCAGTCTAATTTTCTGTGATGTCCAGAGCCTTTGTGGAAATTAAGAGAAAATTAAGTTTTCCCTGCTTTGTAGTGAGAGCAGCACAGCTCCTGGAGCAGTCTGTGTGTTCTGCACCATCTTCATGCCCACAGGATCACAGAGAGCCCCAGGCTGGGCACAGTGGTTTGCAGCTACCCAGCTCCTTGGGCAATGTTGCTTATGAGGATGCTCTCAGCTCTTCGCTTGCGAAGCTTTTGTTTCATGTGTGGCATCTGCTTGCAGCATTCCTGTATTCTGTGATTTTGTGCCCTGTATTTTCATGTCTTTGCATGTGCTGTGTCTCAGTGTCATGGATCTGGTGGAGGTAGTGGAGAGCCTCAGTCTTGCTTCATTCCCTACTCGCACAAGAATATTTGAGCAGGTTCATTGCTCTGAAAACTGTGTCTTGAATAATTAGGAAGCAAGCTGAATCTGAAACAAAGACCATCTCCAATGGTATTTGTCCAAAGCCTTCTGTGATCCTGTTTTAAATGCAAAGGAGTGAAATTTTGCACACCAAATCAAATTATAAAAGACTGTGGCCCAAATGAAACATCTAGAAATTCTTGAGGTCTGGGGTTTTATTTTTTTACTAGAAATGTATCTGAGCCTTTTCTGAGCCAGAGTTCCTTTGGACTCGGAGTATATTTTTTTTCTACCTTTTGCAGAAATCAGAAAAAAAAGGGTTCCTAAAATGATACTGAGATACAAGAAATATAAACGACTGTATTTTTTTCAGTGCTTTTTGGGGCTTTTGTTGTCATTATTGGTGATGGTGATGTTATCCAAATGTTCAGGGTTTGTTAAGAGCCAGTCTCTGCAAACTAATGGATAGCAAAGCCTTTGTAAGGCTGCACCTGCCATTTGCTTGGGAACACCTGATAACTTTTATACTGGACTTAATCTTGCAGTTTGCTTTGGTCCCATACTTTGAGCTAGAAGTGAGATCTTAGGAATGCCACAGACTAAGGAATAATGCCTGCTTCTCTTTCACTAACAAGTTTTCCAACACACCTCTTCTTCCCCCACCTCTGAAATGCATCATTGCTAAAGAAAGATTGACTGTAACTGGTCAGTTTTTGAAAATACGTAGAATGAACTTATTTTGGTTCAAGACTGCACAAGAGACACAAGCTAAGGTGATGCTATAAAGCTATAAAGCTTTTGTCAACAAAGGTATGTCAGACAAAGGTGTGTTCTCTGACCCAGGTTGCTGTCCTGGCAAAAGACCTCAGTGGGCAATTCTGGCAAAATTTTAAACATGGGGCTCTAAACTTGGCTGAAGGTTTTGCTGCATTGTCCCATTATATTCATTTTGCTGGGGTTGCTGAATCCATGTTAGGCTACAGCTAACAAACTCAAATTCCACAGGCAGTGTTAGAGTGCTTAAACCTGACCACTGCTTTTAAAATTTACTAAAGGTAGTAACCTACCTCATACTTGTGTCCTATTAAACATGAATACTTCTGTAAAATTTGGCATGTAAGATAAACAGATGTAATTTAAACAGCTTGTACTATGCTAATTTTTATGCTGCAGAACATACTAAGGTTTAATAACACCATTATCTTCCTCATGAAGGTCAGTAAAAAGCACAACTATGATTCTGCCCCTGTTTCCCTGCAGCCTTATTACCTGGTTTCATTATCATTTAAAGGCAGAAAGAGAGTAAAATGTTTAAAATATTTCCTGTAAGTAGCTGCAGCAAACCTCAACTCTTTGCAAAGGCTTAGGCAAACATATATGCAGAGATTTCTAGACCTTTGCTTCAAGTGTCACATAAACGGGAAATAAGCTCCTTCTACTTCAGTAACATTTTTTCTTATTAGACTGTTTAGGCAAAAAACCTGGCTGTGTTGTTTCCTTTGCCATATTTGTCCTTTATGGAACACTTAAAAATCATACCCAAGGATTTTGTGTCTTACATGCCTGGAAAAGCACCATTATGTTTGTAGGGAAAATAGTGTAGCAGTAGTAGTAGGCTGTCTCTTACTATTCTTAAGCAGGATGTATTTATGGATGTAGATGCTGTGTTATGTTGGAAGCCAATGTTTTTGTCCCTCCCTAACAATATATCTTGGGGACCCAGAAGTAAGTGCTTTTACTGGCCTGCCTAGATAAAAGTGGGGTTTTGGTGCCTCTGTGCTGTTGCTTCTTCCTTTTAATCAGCAATTCTGGAAGCAAGCCACTAGAACCAAACACATTGCCTGGGTGCTGCAACACTGATCCAACTTATTACAGCAAAACTTGTTTTTAAAGCACTCATGCACTGAAGAAAGGCCACAAAATTCTACCAGATGTGTAACCAGCTACCAGGCTGACCAGCTGAAGGCACGAGAAGACGTGTCCTGTGGAAGAAGGGAGAGACCTACTTGGCAGATCTGTTGGTAAAAGTATAGGTGCCAGGCTAGTCAGGCAGCAACACTGGAAGAAAAATGGATCAGTTTACTTTTTTGGTAATTTTTTTCATTAAGCAAGATCTTTTTGTTGTGCAGGAATGGATAATGTAAATTTACCACCTTTCTGCCAAATTAAATCTTCCTATTTATCACCAGTTAGTGAGAACCAGGTTTGACAGAAGTTATTTTTAATATTGACAGAAACACTCCTTATTTCTTTCTCTTATGTACACATACTTGACACAGAGGGATGATAATGCAATCTAATGCTTCTTCATTTGAAATCTGATGAGATGGAATGTGGTAATGGGACTCACAAGCAATAGAAACATTAACTGAAGATAATTTTAAGAGAAAAATTAAGCTCTTCATTTCTGTGGAATTACAGCCTGCTCCTCCTTCAGTAAGAGAAATCTGTTTCAGTAGTAAGATGAACTGGGAAAGGAAAGAAGGAAGTGGAAGGCTAATGGTGGCTGGTTTATATTTGGTATTTATTTCCCCCATTTGAACTTCAGAAGATTTTTTCAATCAACTGTATAAGATGATTGTCCATTAAAAGTAGTACGTGGCACTTTCAAGTAAAAAAACTCAAGAAAAAAAGACTAAAAAATGATCTTGGACTCCTAAATGCAGCCCCAAAATTTAAATCCTAGTTTTTATGTATCATAGTTATCTACCAAATGTGCAATTGCAATTAGTTCTGATATGCCTCAAACTAGGTATTTCATATAGTCCACATTACTGGAAAAGCCAGTATAAATATCTAAACTAAAATACAGAGTGAATACTATTTGGGAAATACATGAACTACACAGAAGCAACCACAATTTTCCTCTTTTCCCAGTACTTCAGGGTACAGGGCTGAGTACTGTGACTTGGGGTAGGTTACTTGCCTCTATCAGTTTAACCAAAATTCCTTCAAAACTAAAGATAAGGCAAAATTAACTTATGAAAGCAGACTGTTGAAGACATTTGGTGGGATTTAGCTAGCTCAGCATCCTCAATTTCAGCCAGTTCAAGGTTGATCCTAGCCCTTCACGTCAGTGGATTGGGATATGGACATTGCCAGGGGGTTGGTTTTTAAATAAGCCTTTCAAACTCTTAAGGAGATTTCCCATTCACACCTCAGTGTGATTAATTCAATCTTCAATGGATTTAGTTGCTACGTGTCATTTTCTCAACCCCAAAGCAGCTGGGTGTTGTAAGATTTCAACATGTAAGAGCCAAAAAGCAAACTACATGTTAGAGCAGGGAAGCTGCAGCTTATGCTAATTATCTTACATGCTCAGATATGCAAATGGCATTGAAGTATATGCTTCTTTTTTCTTCCTTTTTTCCTTGCTCCTCATCCTCCCTTCAGATTTGTGTCAGGAGAGGGAAACAGCTTTCCCCTGTACCTAGCTACTGATTTGCTGCTGATTTGGTATCTTTTAAAGAGTAATTACAGCCAACGTTGATTACTTTTGTTACAAAAAATTTTTTGGTATTTACAAATCTGATTTTTGAAAGACTTGAATAAAATCTTAGTGTGAGAAATACTTCTCTCTGTATTCCAAGCAGGATCACAGCTTGCTTGCTCTGAACATACTCAGAGCTCCCCAGTGTCAACACTAATGTAGACTGGACCATGATAAGCCAGTCTATTAAAAGTAGTTGTTTAAATGGAAACAGCAGGTTCACACCTCTCATCCTCCTGTTTTGCAGGTGGTAAGGTGAAGGTGAAAGGAAGAGAAGGTGGAGATGGAACTGCCAAATCATGCCAAACAACTGCTACTGCAGCTGAACCAGCAACGAGCCAAAGGTTTCCTCTGTGATGTGATCATTGTGGTAGAAAATGCCCTGTTTCGTGCCCATAAAAACATCCTGGCAGCCAGCAGCATGTATTTCAAATCCCTCGTCCTGCATGACAACCTGATTAACTTAGACACGGACATGGTGAACCCCACCGTGTTCCGGCAGATCTTGGACTTTATTTATACTGGTAAGCTCTTAACGACTGACCAGCCCGGTGAACAGAACTTTAATGCTCTCCTCACCGCAGCAAGCTACCTCCAACTGCACGACCTGGCAGCTCTCTGCAGAAAGAAGCTGAAGCGGAACAGCAAGTCCTTTGCTGGCAAGGCCGGTGGCCTTGGTGTTGGGAGATCTGCCAGGAGTCAAAGACTTTCCACTGCTTCAGTCATCCAAGCTCGCTATTCAGGGTCAAATGAGGGGTTGAAGGGCTCACACTCAAAGGAGCTGTCAAAGGGAAAGCTCTCCGATGACGAGGTCTTCATCAGCAGCTCCAACCAAGAGAACTGTCACTCCTTAAGCAGGGGAGGCAGTAAGAACGGAGGTGGGGGCAGCAGCGCAAACGGGAGCACCGGTGACCAGGAGCTAGGCCTTGACCTGTCCAAAAAGAGCCCGTCACTCCCTGCTGCAGCCTCCCACGATGACACGCAGCACAGCGAAAGCCAGCACGGCTCTCCCCAATCTGCCTCAGCCCCCGCAGCCAACAGTGCCTCATCGTTCGACGAGTCTGGAGTCGGAGCCCCTCACAGCATGGCGGACAGCAGTGACCCCATGGAGATGGATCTGAGCGAAGAGTGCCACCACTCGCTGACAGAGAGCAGCCAGCGCAAGGGCCTCCGGCACTCGTCCCGCAAGAAGGAGTGGATCAAGAAAGACAACGCCTTTGACCGAAAAGAGGGGGGCACAGACAGGGATGAGGGCGAAGGGCTGCCCAACGGGATCCTGCTGGGGCCCTTGTCCAAGTCCGTGGAGCGGAGTCTGGCCGGGGCCTACGGCGCAGACCTGCCCTACCCGTGTAAGGAAGAGGTGGAAAACGGTAAGGAGAACAGTGATGACAGCGGCCAGAGCGAGAGCGAGAGCGGCGGCCATACCAGTGCCAACTACGTCTACCGGCAGGAGGGGTTTGAGCCAGTGGCCTACGGTGACAACCTGTACGTCTGTATCCCCTGTGGAAAAGGCTTCCCCAGCTCCGAGCAGCTCAACGCCCACGTGGAGACGCACACCGAGGAAGACCTTTACATCAAAGAGGAAGGCACATACGGCGGCAAAGACGAAGCCGAGGATTTGTCAAACCCCAACCAGTCCTACGCCGAGTCCAGACCCTTCAAGTGTTCGGTGTGTGAGAAGAGCTACAAGGATCCAGCCACGCTGCGGCAGCACGAGAAGACTCACTGGCTGACGCGGCCCTTCCCTTGCAACATCTGCGGCAAGATGTTCACGCAGAGGGGCACCATGACGCGGCACATGCGCAGCCACTTGGGGCTGAAGCCCTTTGCTTGCGAGGAATGCGGGATGCGCTTCACCCGGCAGTACCGACTGACAGAGCATATGCGTGTCCACTCAGGAGAAAAACCTTACGAATGTCAACTGTGTGGTGGGAAATTCACCCAGCAGCGCAATCTGATCAGCCACCTGCGAATGCATACCTCTCCCACATAAGCCAAAGACTCCAGAATGAGCTTCGAGCCCATCCGCAGTGATTTACCTTTCTTGTAGACTTGCTGCTTAAAAAAAAAAGAAAAAAAAAAAAAAAAAAAAAGAAAAGAAAAAGAAAAAAAGAAAAGAAACAAACCCACAAACAAAAAAAGGGGGCAACTCCCCATACTCTGTTCAGTCATGGGAGGCCTAAAGAAATGTAGCTTTAACATTTAAAAAAAAAAAAAGTTCCTTTTTTCCCTTTTTTTAAAAAAAGAAAGGTCCACAGCCAAGCTGATGCATTTAGTCCAACTCTCCCTCCAAACCTTGGTGATCTGGCAAGAAATGCCACTTCTTTCTGTGCACATGTTTTTGATTGCCATATTGATTATCTGGAGCAGGTAGGGGGACCATAGGGAGCCTTCAGCCTCTGTGGCTCCCCCCCTCCTGCATCTTCCTTTGTGCTACTGTCCCCTACTCACCTCCTCTCTTAAAACCAAACTGCGTAGGGGCATTTCTTGCCATCAAAAAGAAAACAAAGTACCCCTTTTCAGTGTTCTAAGTAGCTGTGAAATAAGGTAGCATTGCATTCACAAGGCTGGAAGCTGTGTCTGTGGACCATCTCGCAGGGCTGGCAGCCCCTTCAGATACTGTGGGAAAGCCATAGCCATGGTGGAACCCACCACCCTTCCTCTGAGCTGGTGATGGTGGAGAGAGCAGTCTGCCCAAGTGTGCACCAGCCCAAGAACTTCACTTAAAGAAATGGCGACGCCTCCCCTACCATCCCTGCCTCTTTGGGTTTTGATCTTTATCCTTGGCACACCTAACCACACACCACCTTTTCCCACAAAACACCAACCTCTTCTGCCTTACCCATGACTGAACAGGGACTGGACGCCCTGGGAATTTCTTTCAGTGAGCAGGGGGTCGTCTTTACTTTTCTAGTAGTTTCGTATTAATATTCTTTGCTTAGAGGTACTTGTTTTATTAAAGGAAAAACCATTGTAACGTTTATGTGAATGTTTGAACTGGAAGGTCTGAGGTTAATTCTAGGGTGGGCGGGTGGGGAGGGGGTTTGATGTAGGCTGGACTTGCTACAAGTTCCTTAGGTACTTTTTAATTTTTTTTTATTTTATTTTTTGTGTGTGTGTATGTTTTTAGCTTTCCTCCCTCACTAAAGAGCAAGTCTGTGTGGACAGACTTGTTACCTTTGCTACCTCTTGAATTCATGAGAACAATAAGATGGTTAGTGAAAGATTAGGCTTTTTTTTTTTTCCTCTTATTGTAAGTAATTAAATGTATAAAAGTAGAAGCTAAATTAAAGTTAAGGGATTTTTACCACCCTGTCCTTCCATCAAAAGTCAGCTAGAGAAATTTTAAAGCAAAACTTGGCCAAAGACAAAGCAAAAAATATGTTTGAGCTAGAGGCTGGGCTGGCTGCTTGGACTGGCTCATTCGCAGTCTCTTGGCTGTTTGTAGTCACTTTTAGATAAAAGAAGAAAACTTCTCTGAGCTTTCTGGGCCCTTTCCAGCTTTGTTTATTGAATCTGGATACTATGGGGAGGGGAAAATGTCCCCCTCATCTTCCACTCCCCCAGCACATCTGGGTCAGTCTGTAAACACCTGGCAGGACAGAGGGTGAGGGCATAGCAGCCTATAATTTACTAGAATCCAGAGTGCAATAAGGTGGGGGAGAGGAGGAAAAAGCAAACCAAAGTGTTTCATATCCTCCCTTTTAGACAATTTAACACACGCACACAAAAAAAAAAAGAAAAAAAAAAAAAAAGAAAAAAAAAAGAAAAGAAAAAAAAAAGAAAAATGAAAAGAAAAAGAAACAAAATGTTCTTGCAACATCTGCATAAGACATCACAGCCAACAGCTGCTATTGGTTTAGGAGAGAAGACAAAGAACTTAGCCCACTGATTCTTGGCCCCCTTGACTTTGTTGGCGTGACCTTGTGGAAAGCTATGGCTTATTTCAAGCCTCCCGTGACTGTGGTGGTAAAAATTCACAGCCAGTAGAATCATCCCTTCTGAATTGAGTAAGGTTTACACTTGTGTTTTTTCATTTGGTTTTTTCTCTCCCCCCCAACTCAAACCAGTATAGTCTTTATACGTAAGGCTTACCAAACCTCACGTTTTGTCTTTTTTAAAAAAACAATTTTTTTTTTAAGTTTTGACCAAAAAAAGAAAAAGGAAAAAGTGAGCATTTTTGACTAAAAAGAATATAAGCTTAATTTTTTTGTTGTTGTTGTTTTTGTTTTGTTTTATTTGGTTGTTTGGTTGTTTTTTTGGGTTTTTTTTTTGTTCTGGTAGACTAGTCCATAAGAAGTTTTTGGGTCAATTGAATGAACTGAGGAAACTGGAATCCAGGCCCCAAGCAATAGATGACCCAAAGGTGCTGAGCCTTGGCCTGGTGTCACATTACAGGGAACACTCTCCCCCTCTTGCCCACGCTCCAATGTGCTGCTCCCAGTGCCATTGCCTGCTCACCCCCAGACCCTGAGAGGGGAGCAGGGACTTCTGGGTTTTTTTAATTGTGGTGAGGTGCTCTGTTTTATTTTGGGGGGGTCAGGTGAGATTTTAGTGTCTTTAGCACTTCCACATTTTGAATATTGAATTCGTCTCTCTTTGATTCCTTGGCAAACTCCCTCTGAGAGCGTCCCCGAAACAGTCTTTGGGGAGGACAGGGAAGACTTTGCTGTTCACCTTTTTCTCAGAGCAAATCTCATCAGGGCCCAGGGACAGTGCAAGATGAATTCTTAGGCACTTTCACCCTGCCTTTGCCTTCCCTCCACCCATCCTAAACATGAGCTGAACCCCAGGCTGGCTTGGGCTGCAGCCAGAGCAGGCTCCCCTTGCTCCTGGCTGGCTAAGGACCCATCGAGTCCAGATTTTCAAGGCAATTTTTAGCTCCCTCAGTGAGAGGGGCACAGACAGGGACGAGCCCTGTCCCCTGATGTGGGTTTTGGATGTGGGTTTCCCCCACTGATTTGTGGCCCCTGTATTTTTCTGAGATGGGTCTGCACGTGGTCAGCAATGGGGACAGCAGGTGGGTGTCTGTGCAGAAGCCACCCTTGGGTGAAGCTGTGACCAACTGAGCCAAGCCACAGAGCAGCCCAAGGTGGTGGGGAAGCAGCAAGCTCCTTAGCAGGCAAATACTCTGCTCCCCCTCACCTCATTCCCTTTTTCAAGCACGTGTGTGGGTGATGCAGCCTCTCCCCCTAGTCCCAGGCTCCCCCTTAATTTGCTTCTTCAGCCTCAAAAATCATGTTGAAGTTTCAAGACCCAATGCTATCTTTTTTTTTAAAAATTTTGGAGCGTCTTTTTTTTTTTTTTTTTTTTTTTTTAAATCCCCTCCCCAGCACTTAAACAAAACGACATAAAGTCTGTGTACAGCAAGAGTATTGTACAAAAGGAAATTTTGTTCTTTCTTCAAGTAGCTGTGTAAAGTTGTGTTCCATAGATTGAGTATAAACAACATTTTCCAAATTGTGACAGTAATAATGAAAAACTAATAATACTCAAAACTTCAGGGACTGTTTCAGGCCTGCTTGGGGCCTAAACACTCAACTGCATTTGTACGACATAGTATTGTATCAAACATTTTTCTGTATTTTAATGAGAAAGCAAAACACTAGTTTCATATTTAAGATTTTAAGAGTTTTAGGGTGGGGGGGAGGGAGTTGCATTTTTGGTTTTTTTTTTATTTTATTTTAATTTTTTTTAAATACACAAAGAGCCTCAAGAGGAATAAAACAATTTAAAAACAAACAAAAAAACAAAAAGAAAAAAAAAAAAGAGGCCAGGCAGCTTAAGTATATGCTTTAGTCACTTAGTTCCAGAATGTTTTCGGAATAACAGGAAAAAAAAAGATAAAATAGCAAAAGTTGTATAAAAGAATAAAGAAGCTCATACCCAAATTCACAAAACTATTTTTTAAACCAAAGCACATTTGAATGATTATGGAACCTCACTTGGCTCAGAAAAGTACTAATATATTTATCTCATTGTTTACATAAACTTTTACAGTTTCAGACCTCAACAGATCTAGGGGCCAGTCAAAATTAATCTTTGCTTTTTCCATTGGTTTGTCTCTGAGGGCTACGCAGCGTTCCCCAGCTTGGGAGGGGATACCTGTGTTGCAGCTGCATTCCAGCACTGCTTGGGGAGGGTGGGGAGAGGGAGGGCAATTAGAAACATGGCACGTATCTATTATTTTTTGTCTTTAACCCATGAGAGATGTTGCTGGGAGTAAGACGTAGGTGCTATTGCAGAGGCATTCCAGCCCACCTCTTCAGAGGATTCTGAGAGTACCAGAGGGTAGAGAGAGAGATGAGAAGCACTAGAGATAGAAAAGGATATTGTCAGAAGAAGGTGGGAGCTGCTGTACCCAGCAAATCTCCTTAACATTAGCCACAGGGAGCTGGGCTGAGCTGCTTTCCAATCCTTTACCGCAAAACTTCCAAAAACAAATTATTGGAAAGCAACCCAAAAGCCCAGCTCTGTGCATCTGAGGAAGTCAGCAGGAGCCACAAAGATCACAGAAGACACCAAAGAGCTATTGACATGCAGCTTCTGTGAGGCTTTGTGCCTGCTGCCACGGAAGAGAACGCACAAGTCTGAGCTGCCCCTCTGCCCGGGCAGGGGCTGTGGCAATGTCCCTGCAGTCACCTGGGGAGCTTTAGTGGTCCTGAGGGCCAGAGCACGGGCACCCAGCTGCCTCCTCCTCTTCAGAGCTGTGCTGGGGCCTGGGCTGTATTGTTCAGACCATCTTGAGCCACCTTGTAATGAAACAGCTGAATTGATTCACTCCAGATCTTACTTACAGTCGTGTGCAAAGAGCCCAACCAAAACTCCTAAGGCTTACTAGAGGGAAACCTAACCTTGAATTGCATGTTAGAACAGCCTAAAGATGACCAATGAAGATGGTTTGCTAAAATACTGCTGAAGCCAAAAAAAAAAAAAAAAATTTAAAAAAAAAAAGCTCTCCATCATTAGTCATGACCCTTTTTAGCTTTTAACTTCTACACCAAAGCCACCTCAAACATTTGAGGGGGGGCTGATGGAAAATGAAATATTAATTTTGCCTGGTCTTAATATCTAACAAAGATGGTGCAAACACTATTTGACAGTGTTGTTTTTGTATCAATATGTATGTGCAGTAATGAATGTATTTATTTCTCAGATTCTGTATGCACAGTTTTGCAATGTAATTCAGAAAGTTGCAAACACAAAGATGTGTCCGCAGGGTCTTCTCTACAGGATTTCAAAAAAATGAAAAAAATATATTAAAAAAAAAAGAATCTCAGAGACTCTCAACATAGCCATAAACCATAACCTGTGAAGACAATACAAAGACTGGACTTTTGTAGCTTTGCATAGAAGAGGAATTTATGTTTTGCTGTATTTAAATGTTTCCATTTACAGTGTCACTCTTTTAAGATTCCTGTTTTGGTTTTTGTTTTTTTTATTTTCTCTCTCTCGTGTGTGTGGAAAGCATTGTTTTCAAGCAGTGCAGGTTCAAAGTCTGGGTTAGCAGTATTTTACCGTGTTGCTTCAGTTCTGAAAAGCAGGAGTATGGGTCTTGACCAGGGAAACATCCAGTGCACTCAGTGAAACAAAATGAATTCTGAGGTGACTGCTGGCAAAATCCAGAGGAGTCATCCAAGGAATGGTTGTGTGTTTCTGATTGTAGCTTGTGACTGAGACAGCTCTCTTGTCCTGCCTGAAGGACAGGACGTAGCTCCTTTACTGAAGTCCCTCCTCACCCCCCACTTACTGTTTACTGTGGTAGCAATAAGAATCTCAGGAGTGGGGACTCAATGCCTGAGAAAGCAAGAGGAAGCTCTGTGCCAAACCCAGCAGCCTCTGTGCCATCTTGTGATGGGCCTTGCAAAGTGTACCGAAGCATCAGATCCCCTGCAAAGTGGTCCCTGGGGAAAGCTGTTTTATAAACTTTTTCCAGTATTGGTGGAGCCAGTTATGGACCTGCTACAGCCTTAAATATTATCATGAAAAAAGGATGTTTGCTGATTTCTGGGTATTTGCCAAATTCAGAAACCTTCCCAATCAGCTGTGTGGGAGTTAAGGGAAAAACAAATCAAAAATGGAGACAAAAGCTCCCTATAATTTAAGTGGGTTTGAGAGGCTCTAGATAGTAAATATCTTGCTCTCCCCAGACAGAAGAAATACTTGTCATTGATATGGCATGTTTGAATAAACATTTATTTAAGCAAGAGTTTAAAATCTGAGTTAGCTCTGAGCTCTGATTCTTGAGTAATTAAATAGACATCTAAGCATTTTTTTCTTAGTTTTTGTTTAAACTTAAGGATTTGCTCAACATCAAGGAAGTCTCACCATTTACTGTAAACCCCTTTCTTTTCATAAGCTGACTCTTGCACTCCAGAACTTGTCATTTTCTTGAAAAACAAAATTTGGGGTCTGCTTTCAATAGCTGAACATAGCTTGTTGCAATGTTTTAAGTCCCATGGCACTTTATTGCCCTGATTTCAGTGCAGGAGACAAGCAGGGAAGCAGTAGCTATTTCTCAGTCCCTTTCTACTCCTCATATTTTTTTCAGGGTAGGTAAGAAATTTCACCTTTAATGATTTCCAATTCAGACTCACTAACTTTGCTGCTTTCCTTGTAAAAGGAAAAGATTTGGGAAGATAGAATGACAGAATCATTCTGGCTGGAAAAGACCTTTAAGATCACTGAGCCCAATTATTACCCTGAGTGCAGTGCTAAACTGTGTCCCTAAGAGCCACAACAGAATTACTATTTGTTCTGTTCTATCTAGTTGAACTCAAACACACTGAAAGATAAATTTAGACCTAGAAATGCATTTTTTGCTCAGTTGTCTCCTATCACCATCCTCTGCTTCCCCTCCTTCCCCAATTCTCCTAAGCATTTTGAAGCCCAGTGCTGAACACATAGGGAACAATGGAACAGGTATTTTTTTTTAACAGAGAAGACCCTATGGGATGCAGTAGAGAAGGTCTAAAATAGAATGTTTCATGTTATATTTGCTAATTTAGGGGACACACTTCATAGATCTTGCTTTCCCTGAGGACTGGGACATTTTTTAAACTTTCTCATTCACAAATTATCAATCGAAGCACCTAGCACAACTGTTGCTCTAACTTCCACAGGACTTTTGACTGGCTGGGGATAACTTTTTCTATGAGATCTTGTTCTGGCTGGCTGGCTATTTTTCCCATTTTATTTTAATATTTTAAATACAACTGAACAAGGGATGTTGTATCTCTCTTTTTTTTTTTTTTTTTTTTTTTAATTTTAAGCCTTAACTACTAGTCAGTCTAGGAGCCCTGGATGTTTCCTGGGGAAGGGGTGAGAAGGAGAGGGCAAGGGAAAGGCCAACATTCCTGCTGCAATGTTCTGTTCATTTCCTTCAAGAGCTTGAATTCAGGTCAGAGCCACACGTAGTTGTGGCTTCAACTCAAGTGTCATATAAAAAGATACAGAAATTATAATATGATCTCAGCATTCAGAAATTTGCAGTCTTAATGTACAGTGATGAGAAACTGTTATTTTATGATCTTTTCATTAAAAGCTTGATTGAAAAATTACATCTTTTGCTCCAGAGTTCACCTTGTTGCTATACCTGACTCTCTCTTTTTTCTCCTTGCTCATTTATTCTTGCCTGAGGATCTGAACCAGCAACTTCACAAAGCAGACACAACCCCACCCCAACACACACACAGCCTGAACAGCCACACACATTTTATGCACCTATGCACTTTGCTCACAAGCCAAAATCCAACACTCATTTAAATATTAGAAAGGATGAACTGCATGAGTGAGGCTGGCATGCAGTAGATATGCAAACAATGGATAATGGGAGAATCATTGTTTTGCCTTTTTTTTGAGACCCTGTGAAAGTTGAGGCTGGTTTTGAAAAGTTCCCCTTGTTTTGTCCTAACCACAGTTTGCAAGCAGTATTCATCAGACAGTAGATAGTAGATAAATCCCTTCAGACCATTTGAACTGTAAGTCTTAGCTCCCTGAGCTCATCTCTGAGCTAGGCAGAAGAGTTCCCTAAAATAAATTACGGTTCTCTCCCTCTGCAAGTAAAGAGGGGAAATGCTCCCAGGAAGATGGCTGCAAGCAATGGCAAGAGCACCCACTGCAGAATTCAACCTCTCAGATGTTAAGATCCAGACATTTTTCTTTGGGCAGGTTAAGTGTGACCCCAGTAAAATTAATTACGATTTCCTTGATCTGGGTTTTTAATGGCATTTTCTGGTTCCCAGGCCAGCTTTTTAGATTGAAGGATCCTTCAATAAAATACTGTTTAATGGAGACAAATTAAGCATCTTTTACATAATGCAAGAGTATTTCCTAATATATAATTTCCATAATGCCCAGCATTTCACAACATTTTGCTTCATCCCACTGCTCATCACCACCATTTTGCTGTTTCTCCAGAGCCTGTTGGATTGCCTTAATATGCAGCCAAATAACTCTGGTGTTGCATTAATGTATTTCTTCCTTCTTCTTCCTATTTTTTTTTTCACACAATGCTGACTATATTTTAAAGTGACTGACTGAAGGAGCTTCAAGTTTAGTCAGTTTTCTGACAGGTTGCCAAGTCAGCAGCCCTGGTAAGAAAATAATTTTTATTTGTCCTTGGAGATGTGTTTTACCAAGCAAGGTTAAAGAGAAGGACAAAAATGAACAGAAAAAGCAGATGATGAGCTACAGAAAACCAGTGGCTGTTTTTTAACAGCTCAGATGTGCTAATGAACCTGCACTATTCTCCCAGCTGCAAATGACTTTTCCTTTTCATTTGTTTTTTTGGGGGGTTTTTTTGTTTTTTTTTAAATAATTTCTTATGAAGTTTTTGCTTCCTGGCACACGTTTCTTTGTGGCATAAGTGGTTTCCAGCATAGTTAATAGATTGCATGTTCTATTTTACTTTCTTTGCAGTGGTCAGCTCCTTTTCATCTTGCAAGATCCTGTGACAACTATCCAGAACTCTTCATGTAATAGCTCACAACTGAAATGCAGCTGCCTCTGTGGTGGAACACTGAAATATGTACAACTGAAGTGCAGAGTGCAGGATGTAAAGGATACCAGATATGTCTGGAATGCCTGGGAATTTGTCCTTTCTTCCCTCTGCTTTCATTGCCCCCTTTATTAGTAGGACTTCTTTCTCCCAAACCCACACTTGCTTTCTCTCCACTACCCTTTTCCCTCTTGAAGAGCAAACAATCCTTGAGTCAAACCTTTGAATGATAGGTTTGGTTTTTCCTTTCTGCAGGAAATACAGTTTCATCAAAATGTCTTTTTTTCTATGGGAACAAGACTTAAAAATCTGTTAAATGAAATTTTGTTTCAGCCACTGTTGAGGACCCATTTGAACCTTGCTGAGTAGATACAGATGTAGAATGTTTGTTTCATGAGAACTCTGATGATTGGTATTGCATTAAGAAGTTAAAAGGGAAAGTTTTAAAAAATAATCATTTCAGGTTAGTAAAAGCCACAGGAATTGCACCTTACTTTGCAAATTATTCCTAAAATATGCCCTCATTCTGGTTTGTATTGAAAATAAATTTCAAAGAACTAGAGGTTTTACCTGCAAGTAATGACACATTTTCAACAGTTCTAAGAATGCTGAAGCTGTTACCAGCTATAAATTCTGTGCACCTAGCTGGGTTTTGTTTGTCTGGATGCACTACAAAGTTGTCCAGGTTTAAACAAATTAATTTTGTGTGCACTTGGGCAAAGCCTGTTGTGTACCAAGTTTAGTGTCACCTGGCTTGAATCAGGAACAGCTAAAGCTAGTTCATTTGTCTCAGCAAAACTTATTGTGCTTTATCTTGTTCTTTTCCTGTGCAGTGGGAGCCACCACCTGCAGCCCCATAAGCTGCACCTTGGGAATCCAACTGAAGGGGCTCCCACAAGAGGGTGGCTGCTGCCAGCAGAGCCATTGGGTCCCTCACTCCTTCCATGTGGTGTATGTCATGTCTCTTCAGCTCCCAACTCAGGACTATGGAATTCTTTATGGCAGGAAGCAAACTACCTGAAATACAAATAATGCAATGGTTGCATCCAGTTGGGAGCCTACCCCCCCAGACTGCAAATGTCACTCTGTTTTCATCTATCTCACCCCATTACCATTTGCCTCAGGTCACAATTTGCTCCTGGTAACGCTACCATTTCTTGGTGTTAACTTCACCAAGGCTGTGTGCTTCCAGCACCTGAAGCTAACACCCCTTCTACCCCTCACCTTGAGGCACCTGTGTTACAAAACTTGCCATGGAGGGCCAAATATATCCTCAAGTTTGCTCAAAATGGCTTCTCTCTGACTCCTCTGGGCACTGCTCTTGCCTCGATTCTGCAGCTTCATCCCTCCTACAGGTCACCACACCACATCTTCCTTCTTTCCCTTCGTGGGCTCTGTAGCAGTGATCAGTGTTGTGGGTTTTTTTTCCTCTGCAGCTGTGCTGTGTCTTAGTGATGAACACTACTGGAAACTGCTGCAGAGGAAGGTCTAAATCCATATGTTTCAGCTCGGTAGGTTGAGCCAATTGTGAGGAAGAACTATCACCCTGCAATTACAGTGCATCCATAGCTCCAATACTGCAGAGTGGAAAACATTCATCATACTGTCTTCTGCTGTTCCAGGTGCTAAGAAGAGAAGCCAGTGTAGCTGGTATGTATCAGCCTAGGAAGTGATTGATGGTCCTGCCTACTTCCTTTGCTTTCTGCCTTCTCACCATTTCGCCCCTTACCTTAGTTTCTTAGTTTCTTACTTAGTTACAGAAAGCACTGGGAGAGGAGAGATGTTGCAGGGCTCTCTCAGCAAGAAAGGATAATTTTTGGATAATTTGCCTCTGAAGCAAAGGCCTAATTCTCCCCCTGCTCTTGTCCATCCTCTCCTTGTACAAAAGAATTAGATTTTTAAAAACTAGACAGAATTCCACACCCCTTGAATCTGGATTCAGACATGCAAGTTACAAGTTCATTTACTTTTGGTGAAATTTTGGAATTCAATAAAAATGCAGAATGCTTCCAGAAGCCTGACTTGAAGCAAACAGCACTTAAAACTAGTAAAAACATGACATGGCCTTCTCTTGATTTCCAAGGATGGTGGTGGCAGAGCAGATGCTAGCTTTAAGGATTTTTGGTCAGCCTCCCTGCACAGCATGTGTGTGCATTATCTAGTTGCTTGGTGTGCACCTACTCCTCAGTATGGCCCTGAGGATTCAGACACAGGAACCTGGCCAGACCACATAACCACATCCCCTGGCTGGGGCTGCACAGCCTGTGCTTTATGAGCAGTAGGCAGGAATCAAAGTCCATACCCAGGCAGATGGTGCAGCCCTACAGATCTGTGTGCCTTTACAGGAACAAGTCTGGCTACTCAAATACCATCTGGGACTGGCCAGACAGACCTGACCACAGCACCGTGGAGAGGGCAGCATCACCAGGTGTCACTTATCAGCCTCTCAGCAACTGTAAAATGTGCAGAACTAAGCTCTGGGTTCCTAGCCTCGTCACCCCATGCTCTTTCTACCCCACTGCCTGGCAGCAGCCTCCTGCCAACTCCAGCTGGTCCCCTTGCCACAATAGCAGCCAAAGGCCAGCCAGGGAAGATTGCACAACCAGGCCTTGATCTGTATTTTCCACTGCTCAGCCAGCAAACCTCTCCTTTTTTTCCAGCACAGCTGTTTTCCATCTCTGCTCAGGAAACATGCCCTGTTTTTGATTCCTGGGTCTTGCTTTATGAAGCAATCATGGGCAGGCTGTCTGGGTGGAACGGGTCACAAAGTGGCTGTGGGATAACTCTGGATTCTGAACGCCAACACAGAACAAAGGGGAGCTTTGCCAAGGCTCAGGTGAGCCCGGGGTCAGCACACAGGCAGGCTACTGACGCAAGCAGGAACGCAGGGTTTTCTTTCTCTGGATCATGGTATTTGAAATCCCCCCCCCTCCCTTTTCCTCTCCTGCCCGCCTGCCACAGCCTCTTCCTCATTAGGTCCATATTTCAGTAACAACGGTGGGTGCATGGGTGATGCTGTCACTTTTCTGCTACATCTTACACAGACAGAACTCCTAGGCCATGGTGGTTGGCTCTTCTTAAGCCACCAGCCTTGCATGGCCAGGTGAATAAGCTGCCAGTTTGTCCCCTTCTAGGCACTTTGGTTGACTGAATCCTGACACACAGCTGTGGTTCAGTGACTTGCAGCCCTGCCACTAATGACACTGAGAGCACGGCGCAAGCAGAGGATGGTGAGGTGGCAGACAGTGAGTGGAGGCCCAGGTTGAAGCACAGACCTGAATGTGCTCCCCTCAGGCAGCCAGGAACACCCTGGCATTGCACTTCCTGGCACACTCCCCAAAACACTGGAAATCAGCCAGCTCCTTGGTCGTATCGACCTGGAAATGAGCTCGCTTCCTCAAGGGTTAAGGCATTACTGTTAACACCATCTATATTAACTAAAAATACTATGGGTGCAAAAAGGGCTGAGATACAGCTCTTACAGGAGTCATACCTTGGCTTTTCTGAGTCCTTTACATGTGAAGTGTGGTCCTTTACAGCAAAGGCCTATAAAGTGTCTTTTAGGCTGGAATGTGTAGAATGGGCAGTTAAGATGAACAGCCTTGGAGCTCACAAAGATGAGCTCTGCAGCAGGCTTTGAGATCACCAAGGGCACAACAAATGGTGGAGGAGGCTGATCACCTTTCCTCTTTTTTTTCCTCTCAAGGACAGAGCTGAAAAACAGCTGGGCACTATGATCAAGCTGCCTGGATATGCATCCAGGTAGAGGCAACAGACAGAAAAAAGAGAAGGGAGGAAGAGTTCTGCCTCTTTTTCTTTGAAAACTTTACACTTGATCAATTTATGGCCACTCTAAATGGTTTAAGAGTGGCCACACAAAGGATTTACTGCCATAAGAGGAAGGATTCAAAAATCACTCCATTGAATCACTGCTGTCATCACACAAGCCACAGCCTTGCAGCAGAGCAGTTGATGTGTGGGCAGCAACTGGGGAATCTTCTGCTATAGCTGCTACTTTGCTTTCAGTGGGATCTTTGTTTCAGGGCTGGGGACACAGGTGGGAACTGGAGGGCAGGAAGGAAAGCAAACGGGCCCAGATGTCTCTAGCAGCACAGTATGGTTCTGCCCAACAGAGAGATGCATCCTGCTCTTCCAGGCTCAGGTGTCTTGTAAGTAGAGAATGCCACTCACACCAGATTATGCAAAAGCAGTTTGGGATGTGTACAAACACAGGGAGGGAGGTCCCTCAGTCCTTGGTGTAAAATCTGACCTAGCCTGGCTTCAAAGCCACTAAGGGCAGTGGTGATGTGTAGATGCCACAGGGCTTGTCACACACTCAGAGTGCACTCTCCCCTTCCTGACAAGTCTGTCAGGCTCCTCCTGTCCTTCACATTGTGTCTGTACACACAACAGTCTGTGGGTGCTTTATCCTACCCCTTCCATTTGAAGGCAGCAAAAGTGAGAGAGATGTCCATTATTTTAGAGAGCATTTAGCTTAATCCCCTGAACTCCTTACAAGACAGGTATCTTCAAAAGCTCTGTGAATACTTCTACAAAGGCATACTAAATTCTCTTCATTTGGCCAGAGTGCCTGCCTGCTCACATTACACTTTTGCCCTGCACAAAACTATTCTGCAAACCATCATGCTACAGAAGACCTATGACTACAAAGTCAAGACCAGTTCCTGGTCCATAGCAAAACTAATACAAGTAAACCAATGATTTTTCAGATGGATCACCCTTTCTGTCAGCTTCAGGAAGCCAAACAGTGGCTCATGCATGGTCTGTGGGGCACATCCTCCCAGCAGCATGGCCCTTTCACACCCTAGGAACCAGTGAAGCAACATTCTTGAGCAACAAAGGGAAGCATGACACAGTGGCACAAAAAATGAACTTGTTAAACATCTTACACTGTCATGTTCTTTCTGCTGGGGTCATTTAACCTTAGCTTCTAGTACCTTCCTTTTAAATCAGTTTCCATTTTGTTGCCATTTTTATTGCTTTGTTTTGGTGCCAAAGATAATTTTTTTAAATTTTTAAACAAGAGATGGCATACCTTTTGAAAAGCAGCTTTCTTGGTGTTGCTTGTGCCTTGAAAACATATGTCCCTGGAAATTCCAGTTCTTGAGAGGAACTGTAGAAATGTTCTTGCTGCACTTGGGAAGCTAGACTGGGTTCCATGCTCAGTGGATTCAACCTTCCCTAGAAATAACAATACAGGAAGTGTCAGCACTGAAACAGACTAAAAGTTGATGCTTCTTTCTCTTTAACAAGAACTCTTCCTCAGCATCCCAGTACACGTTAACTACTGAGCTACACAGAAAGGTGATGCTTTGCCAGCCTGATCTCAGATCATGCAGTATCCCAGTACAGGTAAGTAGCTTTTAATGCTGCAGGAACAACAGTACCAGAAGCACAAAGCAAAGCTTTTTCAAGCCTTCTTAACAAACAGAACTAGTCCTGAAAGTTTCTGTAGTGGGTGGTTCTACCTGCCTCGTTAAGCCTGAAGAAAGGATAGAATTAAAGTACAATTAATTTATATTAAAAAAATCCAGTCTGCTGCTGGAGAGCACTAAGTTCTTCAGACTTAGTGCTTGAAGGGACAACCAGTAAACACATACAAAAATATGTGCAACCAAATTATGAAGCTTGTTACAGAAACCAGAGAGGTTTAGGCTGTGCTGCCCTTCAAAAGGGGACCTGTTCTGAGCAGAATCAGGTACATCCTATCTACACCATGGCTGCCCATGTCACTTCAGCTGATGGACCTGAACATGTATTAACCATGCAGGGGAAGGGAAAATTTCAGAAAGGGTCCTTTACATCTACAAGCCTTTGATCATTCATTTAGCCTTTTGTTCCTTGGTACCTGCTACAGCCAAAGCACTGCAGCAGGCAGCAGAGGAGATGGCTGGTTTAGAAGTTTGCATAGCAATAGGGAGAGTTAGCAAAGCTATGTCAGGTTACTCCAGGCCTTATCCAATTGAGTTCTGAAACTCTCCAAGGATGGACTTCCCATAAACTTGCTAGGCTGCCTGTTCCAGTGCTTAATGCACTCTCACTGTGAAATCTTTTTCCATACAGCCAGTTGGATAGGTAAAGCCTTAAGCTGAAGGGTTTATCTAAAATGCCAGCATTATACTTTCTTCTCTAACTTGACATGAGGAGGCTCCAGGGCATCAGGAAAATCACACAGTGACAGCATTACAAAGGAGCCTGCAATGCAATTGTGTATGGGCACACAGGCTGGAGGGGCCAGGGGGTCTGGAGATGACAAAAGAACTGGTAACTGGCTAGGCCTTGTCTTTGTTTCTCAAGGCTTGTGCCAACTGTGCTGCCCACCATGTGTGTAGGTAACAGTTTGGAAAAGCATTCCCTCTTCTCTCTGGAGGTATGTTTTGTGTTTGTGGTCTTTGCTGCTATGCAGCCAGCCAGCTCTCCTTCCAATTCCTCAGCTTTCTAAGCCTGGGACCGTGGAGGAGTCACCCACACATGGGCTGAAGGAGTGGTCACCATCTTGTTCACTGTGCAATGCTGGAGAGAGAGGGGCAGATCCTGAGTGGCAGATGTGCCATGGCACAGTCAGAGAGCACCTGAGGAAATCCAGAATGCTGAAAGCAACAGATGCCCCTCTTCAACTATTAGGCAAGCTGAGTCCCTGTGACTTTATTTGCTTTTATAGTTTAAGTGACAGGAAAATCCATATTTAGAAAGTGGCAACAGGAAGAATTCAGCTGTGTCTCCATATCTGCATCCACTCTGCTCTAAAGGCTACCTTGGGCCTTGCTTTCCTCTGACAGATGGGTGAAGGGAGAGGCAAAGGACTGGATATGGATGCAGTTTATTTTCCTGGCTTTGAAAGGCTTAGTTATAGTAGGGCTGAGAGCCAAATGCAACTCTGTCTTGAACCGTTTCTTCTCCTCCCTCAATAAAGAATGATGTTTAAGCTCTGGACCCTCATCTCCACCCAAAATGACTGGTCTGATTTATTTTATGCTTTTTTGTTGTTTCCTTTTAAATCACTCCTAAGCTAAGCTTTTGTTTGCCAAGTTTTCAGCCTGGAGCAAATTTTTACAGTCGAATTATAACCTCCTCTCCTTCCCCTTGAAAAAGAGGTGTTTTTCTGGATATGCTGCTGTCCCACCCATTACTCACCTGGCTGCTTGGAGGCAGGGGAGATGACAAGCTTTTTAAATATCAGCATCTCAAAGCTCAGTGTTGCATGCATGGGCACACATCTGGTTAAACCATTTCCCTCATATCTTGGCTCAAAATCCCTGGCTGAAACAACTCGTGGCAGTAGACATGTCCAAGGAGCTGAGGGAGGGAATAAAGGAGACAAAGTGGTTAGGTTTCTCAGAAAAGGAATGGTTGTGGGCTGGAATATAAAGAAATGCCAGGACTTAAGAGTCTGCTCTCTCAGCACATTACAGGGTTTTGACTCCCTAAGGGCAGCACGATGCTAACCTACACTTTAGAAGCCCCCTCTAAAGCAAAGGCTCCAAGAAGCAGAAGATTGCTGAGACCACTGCCTTCCACCAAAGGCATAAACAGGAGATGGTCTGAAAAGGTACCATGACCTGGAGCTTCAGAGGGGCTTGGATGCTTCTTTTCCTAAGCAAGTTCAGTTTCTCCATTTAGAAACCGGTGAAATCCTGAAAAACCCTGCTTAGCTGACACTGAATTCCAAACACTGATTTTGAAGCCAGGAAGGTTCTGGAGAAGACATTTCAAAGCAAGCAGCTTCATTTCCCCAACTGCTTTCCCACTGGGATCCATTCTCTCATATTTACTCAGAGAATACCTAAACATGTTATCTGGTGTCTGGGACTGGGTGTAGGAGGGTACAAATAGGACAAGACATTTGGTGAGAATTCCCTGTGGATGTATCAGATCAGCACTGAAAGTCCTTCACTGGATTAGAGATGTGTCTTGTATAGAAATTGATGCTCATATTACTCTGTTATGACTTTTTACTATTTTTAAAAACTTATTTCCCCTCCTTCCACAAAATAAGTGAACATGCAGAGGTTGCCCCTCTCATTCCAGGCAGATTGCTTGGCTTTGCACCATGCTCCCTTCTCTAAAGAGCTGCTCTGTATTAGGAGCCACCACAGTGCATAATGATGTTTTTCACACAGGTGGATGTGGGCAGCAAGTCATGTGAGTGCTGAACTACTCAATGTACAGGTTTTCTGCAAAGGCTGTTGAGTGGGAAGGAGAACAACCAGCATTCAGCACAACAAAAAGGCCAATTCTGATCCTGAGCTTAGAGGCAAAGAGGGGAGCTGGGCTACCTCTTAACTTGGTGACATCACCACATGTAAAAAGCCACTCAAGATGGCATCTCACATTCTGAGAAGGATAAGAAAACCATGCCAAACCACACATCAAAATGGACCTCTGTTGTTTTCCTCTCTGAGGTAGAATCTATGTAGAGCCTCTCCCTAGACCCAGTCTCTCAGCTGCATGTTAACTCCCACTCTCCAGGGAGTCTCAAAAACTGAGGACAGAAAGGGACCTTCTGGTCCATCATCCATCTGATTGCTCCAAGGCAAGTCAGCTCAGTCTGCCACCCATGACTGAAATTTATTTTTATATTAATTTATAATATTTCCTCCATAGGCTCCACAGCCACCTTTGCACTTTATTCTGGAGCTTCATTAGCTTTACTGCTATAAAGATTTTTCCCCAATGTTTCACTGTGGTTAAAAAGCTTGAGAGAACAAATTATTCCCATTCCTTGCCTTACTTGTATCGTCCCTCCAGCCCTTTACTGCTTCATCATCTTATGACATCATTTCTCCTTTATTCTTCTTGTCTAAGAGCCTCAGGCTCCCTCAGGTCTCCTCTTCCAGACCTTCTTGATGCTCTTCTCATACCTTAAGGCAAAGACCAAGCTCGCTGTCTCCAGAGACAATGGCACAGCCCCACACTTTGGGGGCAGGGGCTGAAGGGTAACTACATTTGAGATTGTCTCAAATAATTGAGCTGGCTTAAAAATTTATTCATACCACTAGTTTTGCTGCAGTACTACAGTTCACTCCTTTCCACAGTAGTGATTACCAAGTAGCCTGCAGGCTGCATTCCAACACAGCCTGGAAAAAAAAAAATTAAAAAAAAGAAATAGAGAGAGCTGGTTTTAACTGGGATATTTCCAGGGGTCTACAAGAACTTCTTAAGCTTGTTTCACCTCCCAAGCCAGCTTATCACAACTACCCTCTAACAGGCATTCTGCAGGTGTAGTTACAGATCACTGGGGTTGGAGGCATCTCTAGACATCTTCTAGTCTAACCCCCTTGGTCAAGGCAGACTCAGCTACAGCAGGTTGTCCAAGACATGTCCAGTTGGGTTTTGAATTATCTCTGAGGATAATAATATCTCTGGAGATTCCACAACATCTCTGGACAACCCATTCCTATGTCCAGACACCCTACAGTAGAAATCAGTGAGAAGATTCTGTCTCCATCCTCTTTATTCTCTCCCATCAAGTATTTAAATACATTGGCTCATCATATCCCACATTAAAAACATGCTCCTTTCCCCCCTCCACACAAATTCCATTTTTAGGGAGGTTCTAGGCTGACACACAGCTAACAACTGCTCAGGTGAACCCCAGTGTTTGTTTGCTCCTGTTGTGATTGTATCTGTATGGCCAAACCTTGTACTTCACAGTGATGAAGAAGCACAGAAGCAGGCACCATAGGTATCAAAGCCAGCATCAGAAGACAGGGATGAAGAACCACTCTGCTCAGCTTCTGTATCACAATCTTGATATTCATTTTAAAAAGGCACACACCACCACCCCTACCACCACATCTAGAAACATGTAGGGTGGTAAATACTTTAAAGCCCATGTGTAAGGAATCTTGTGATGCCTGCCTGAAACTGCAGTCAGCCTGAGAAGCACGAACAGCTGTCCCTTATCTCAGTGTAAGATAACTAAGAACCACAGTTCTTGAAAGGGCAGGAAAGGATAAGAGAGCAGCAGCTCAGTATTTTTCCCAAACTACTGGATTTCTTACTCAGTCTCCACACTACTATCCCAGTCTTTTCAGAGAAGGAATGTGGTTGAGTGGAGAAAGCACCTTCTCCTCCCTCTGCTCTCCCATGTGTGCCAAGATCCCAAATCGCACTAATTTGACCTTGCCAGACTTTCCAAGGAAACACTTACATGGGTCCCTGCCCTTGGGACTTCATATTCAAAGTCTCCAAGCCTTCAAAGATGTATGTGCTTGCTTGGTTTATAGGGGCTCATATCAACATGATATGAATGAGTTACAAGCAAAGAAGAAAAGCTGGGACATGCAAACTCTTGCAAAGGTTGTCAGAGAATAGAAGAGAGAATATTACAAACCTTTTCCCTCTTCACCAGGTGAAAAAGTTTACAAACAGTGGACACCTGTGACCTTACCCCTTGCCTAAAGCCTGATTTTTCCCTGGAATATTTGTCTTTCTTCATTTCCCCTCAGTAATGATCTAATCAAACAGAATTCTTCTGGTATTAATCAGATGAACAGGGCAGCACTTTGTAGTTAATATTATCAATGGGGATGCTAGGAAGACTTTGACAGGATTACCCTTGGAATTTGCAATTTATTAACTTGGCCAATAGTTAAAATGGCACAGCTGGGGCGGGGCTGGTTTTGCTTTGCACATGGGAAGTGGCTGCTTTGAGGGTGGGGAAGCTGAGGGTGGTGGAGTTCTGTCTCCATCTGATTCAGAGATCTCAAACAGCTGCCCTGGCAGCCCTGAGCTATCTCTCTCCATCTGTGCCTCCTTCTTTGCTTTCATCATCTCTTCCCATTATTGGGAAACCATCACAAATCAAGCTGCAGACAGAGCTAGGAGAGCTTGCACCACCAAGTGTAGGCTTGTGGTCCTGACCCAGGGAGAACAGGAGAGAAATTCCTCTGTTACAGGCCAGAGGTAAATGCTCCAAGCCCAGGAAACCAGGAAGGGGAAATTTTAGAAACAGAAACATGTTAGGCTTGCAGAAGCAGCTGGGACACGGGAAGCACATGAAAAAAGTATAGGCAAGTGAGGGAAACAAAACATTTTTTTTCTTCTCTACTTGAAATCTGCTCATCAGAGACAGATGGGTAATCATGATCAGATAATGGAAGAATAAAATCAAACATTAAAAAGGAAACAAATGTAAAATTACAACTGCAACACCCTTTGAGCCCTAATTCCAGAAGTGCTCGGCACTGTTGGCTGTGCTCCAGACAACTTTACATGGGCTATTGCTGAAGAAAACTTTTAGAAACCTCAGTCTCAAAGATCATTGCACCAGAGAAGAGACAGCAGAGGAACCCAACACCAAAAAGTGGCTGGGCCATGCAGCAAATGGCTAAAGAGTGAAAGGATCTCTCCTAACACATCACAGGACAGGTCTTACTCATTCCTTATTCAGGTAGGAGTGGGGAAATAAAGTAACACCTCAGTGCTATTTTCTTGGTAGCACACCTCAGGAAAGGTGGCAGGGATTTCCTCTACGTCATTAGTTCTGCAGGATGAATCTCATGTGATGGCTGTGATGGTTTCCCTGTAGAAAAGGGGTCTTTAATCCTCAGGGACAGGTGAAGCACAGAGCTGCAGAGCAGGGATTGTGGGGGGAGGACAAGAGGCACTCCTCAGGACAGATGTGAGTCACATCTGTCTGTGAGTCTGGGGAATCAGGGGTGAAGGTAGTCCTGACAGTGTCCAGAAATAAAAGATTCCTCTTAATAGCATCTCCTCCTACTACTGCTGGAGACAAAAGCCTTGGCTGGATGGAATCAGCTCATTGGTGTGGCCCTGCAGGGCAATTTTTATGTCCTTACAAACCCCAGAATCACACAGATATTGACTGAGAGCTTTGAACAGCTCTCAAAGTTTGAGCACTGCAGTACCTATCACTGCATTCAGACACCCCACAGCATTTACTTGTTACGAGTAAGTCTGTGGAGTATCTGGACTCAGCACAGAGAAGAACTGGGCCTTTGCAGAGAATTTAGGCAGAGGAAAGAAGTGTTGCTCTTCACAGACAGAATACTGAATAGAGGAAGGCAAAACCCAGCACTTGTTTCTAAATCCTGTTCTGCCAGGTCAGCTAAAGGAAGAATTAGCACTGGAATCCAAAATGCTGCAGGAACAACAGCACATCCAACCCGTATGGTCTCCCCTGCTTTGATACACACAGAGAACATATTTACATAACTCCATCCACCCTCACTTCAAATGTGGCCCTTACACATAGGAAGGCAAAGGGAAGCCCTTGAAATCTCAGTCAGATTTGTCAAATGGATTTCCTAGATCATAAACCAACATCTTGCACCAGCCCTTTGCCATTAATTCAGCAGGAACAGAATTAACTGAAAATTCAACAGTTAGTCCATAACTTTTCACATTGCCTATGGAAAAACCTATCAACTCATGTCTCAAAGTTCAGGTGTGAAATTCCTATTTTTCTATTTGTTACAGCAATTACTCTGATGAGGGACATCCCAGAAAAGGTATTTCTTCCCCAGGTACTATGCAGAAGTCTGGCTTTTGAACCAAAATTCCCTGTACCAATGTCATCTTCTTCACCTTAAGCAGATCACTCAGTCTTCATTCAGAAGAAAGCCATGGGTTCTGCTCAAGGCAGCTTGCTCCAAAGAAGTCTACCCAGAAGATAAATGAAAAGCCCCCAAAATGTCAACATAAAATAGAGACTGAACCTAGCAAAAGTGCTGCTGATATTTGGGAGCAGAAACCACATGCCTCTTGCCTGAACAATTTCCAAACCATAAATGATGTTTAATGTGGAAAAAGTCATAAATGTACAAAAGTTGCTTCTAAAACCAAAAACATAGAGTTTCTTACTTTGATGAATGAAGTGTTTTGTATTCTGGAGTCACGTTTGGCACTCTAAAGAACCTTTCTGCTAGGTGGAAATTAATGGCACTGCGTGTCAGCACGTCCACTGCCTCTGTAGCCAGCTGGAGAGTGCCCTTCAAGATCCTAACACAGGGTTTCTGTTGACTGCTCAGCAAGATGGAACATGTTCTCCCATCAGTGGTATATCACAAGAAAGGGTTAAACAATACTAAAAGGATGTGAAGTGTTGCTGTCCATTATGCTCTTTTGTGTGCTCAGTTTTCACCTTTCAGATACCCATTCTCTACTGTCCAATTCAGCAAGATAATGTGCACAAAGCAAAGCACCTTAAGATATTGCACAAGGACACAGGAGTTAAGGAAATCATGAGTCCTCTCTGTTGCTGTTCATTTGCAGACATTTCCGAGTGTGTTCCAAAACTATATTTAAAAATAAGCTTTTTAGAGTAAACAGTTTGCACTGGGTGCCAAGATTGCTTTAATGCCAAAATAGAAAACTCTGTCTGTCTGGCACATGCATCACTTTCCAAGCAGGAAATCCAACAAAGCATTTACTACAACAGACATAATTTGATAGTCTCAACTAAGACGCCCACTTGGCACTGGCAGTAACCAGTCTTCCATCAACTGCATCCAAAAATGATGCTTGCCTAACTTGTTATCATGCAAAACATTAATGGGAGTATCTTCCTCTTTTGAAGTTTGTTGGAACTGGAAATGTAGGCTGAAAACACCTGGTACACAACCATGCAGAACATCCCAGAACCACCCTTCCGAGATGGAAGCAGTCCGAATAACACTGGAAAGCAGAGCTTCCCAACCTTCCCTCACTGTGAGTCACAGAACCTACAGAGTGCTGGAGAATCCCTATGGGAGCTACAACTGTGGGGAACACAGGCAAGCAAAGCTAATAACTATTTTATATATTTATTTGAGTAGATGGAAGAGGTCAGCAGGCTGTAGCTGCCCTGTCAGCTCTCCCAAGGCAGCTGGTGGCTAGGTAGCAGACCACAGTTCTGAGTGCTGCTAGCTGAGCTGGTTTTCTTCCCACCACTAGTTACTTGTCCCATTATGTAATTCCAGACTTTTGTACAAGGACCTTTTTCTCCTCCTGCATCAGTGGGAGGTGTGGGGTCTTCACCTGGTGTGAAGGAGCTATAGTATAACTCATTCACTTACAAAAAGCAGTGTCTCTTAGAAAGAGCACTGACAAGCAGGGTAAAACCTGCCACACACATGCATGTAATGTTGCTTACAAACATATGTATGACACCAGATCCTCAGGACAAACTCCTTCTATCAACACTTAAGAGATTCATAGGGAAAGGTGGTCTGTTGAAAGAAATTCATAGCTGAAAATATTACATCACTGTATGAGTTGTTTAAGCAGACTTCTCAGGGAGCTTCTGAAGCATTGTCCCTACTCCAGATGAAAGGCACGCTACCTACAAGTGGATCTTTTTGAGCAGGTTCTGATAGTTGTTTTCATCATTTTCTAACAACCAGTGACTCAGTTTTCCTTTTTTCCCTCCCACAACTCACTCAGTGAATTAAACAGGCTGTCAATGGCTCACAGCCAAGCCTGGCCCTCTCACTCTGACAGCACGCTGTAATTTTGCTGTTCAAGCACTTCTTCCAGGACAGGTGCCCAGTAAGTGCTTTAGAAACCAGTGCTTACAATTCACATGAGAAAGAATTTCAGGAAAAATACCATCATAACATCCATGACACTTGTATTTTTTAATACAGCCACACACTTTTGGCATGCTAGCCTTCTGAAATATGCCTTTTTTGGGGTCCAACCTACTCTAGGTTGCAATGTTCTGTGCATCTGGAGAGAACGTTTCTTCTAGTCTGGTAGCATCCAGATCTGTGGCAGTTTTCTCCCTGGGACACTGGGAAGCAGTAATCAGCAGCCCCTTAAATCCAAGCAGTTAAAACTGAAATATGTCAGAGGAAATATATTCCTTAACTGACCCACTGTCGCATACTTTGTCTCTGCTTAAGGCAGGAACTAAGACACAAATCCTTTGGTCTCAGCAGACACCCAATTCCTGAAGAAGCAACAGAGTTGAGTGTGCCCCCTAACAGTTCCCTCTCTTTTTTTATTGCTAGCATAATTTTGCTTAGTATATTAGTATATTTTGTTATTAGTATATTTTGCTACTTGACTTCAAACAAGCAAAGCAACATAAGCAACTTCTACATCATATTGGTGGCGAGGCATTCTTCACCAATAGTAGTTTTGTTTTACTCTCTTGCTCTTTATCTAATGCTGCTCCTGCTTCTAACCCATTTGCAATCTGTGTGTCTTTAGAGCTTCTGTACAGCCTCCAGCAATCCAGACATTGCTCCCATGCTCCATCCTGATGCTCACTTGTAATTACCTTTCCTAGTTTTCCTATCTTTTTTTTTTTTTTCCGAAAGTCTGAGGCACTTTTTTCCTCTTTGCTTTTTCTCAGCTATCATATGTGTTTTCCTCACACCTATTCAAAATTCGCCACCATAAAAATCCAACCTGCCACCCTCTGAGCGACAGCAACAATCTCAGAGCCGTCATTCCTGGAGCTGCTATGGAAACACAACCATTGCTGAAGGAGTTTTCTGGGCAACACGTGGCTCCTCATCTGCAGCCCGAGGGCACACCACCTGAAGCTGCTCTCATGATGCCCTGTTTCCTATGTCATTAAAAGGCAGAAGGCAAATTGCAATCCTTTATCCCACAGTGTGGAGCACAGAACTATTCTACATAAATTCTTTTTGCAGTAAATTAAGCATTTGGTTAAATGGGATGCTAAAATTGATTCTGAGATATCAAATGCAAACTCTCCAACTCAAAAACATATAGATCAAGGGACAACAAGTGTTGATACAGCTTGGAGTCGATGGAAACATTGGAATTATTTCCACCAGCATTGATGAAAGCCTATCCAGGTTATAATGCAATAAAGAGACACTCCAGAACCTGAAATTCCTCTAAAAGAAGTAGTCCTTAGACCAGGCTTGAAGCTTTCTAGTAAAGAGAGACAAAAGTGTGTCCTGTTGCCACACAGACTTTGTTTGGTCACTGAGTATGCCTGAGTATCTTGTTAACATGCCCTAGATCTTGAAAGCTGACCCTTTGCAATAAGAAGTATGACAAAGAAACAAGCTCTTGAATGGCAAAAAAAAGGCTGTATGCCCCGAGAACCATAATCGAATAAAGGTGCTTTCTAAAGGAACAAAGATGTCTGTACACAGGTGCCTGCTACACAATTCTGCTCCTCGAGTCAGTGGGTAAAATGCAAGGCAGCAACACTGTTGGGAACTGGGCAGCACTGGAGTCTGAAGCAAAGACTCTGGTCTTGATTTCACAACAGTTCCTGAAAATTTCCGAGTTCCAGGAGTGCTGCCCGACTTCCTCTGAGCCACTGCCTCCGAGCTGCATTCGCAACACTGGCGGCCTGTGTATTTCAGGAATGTGAAAAACTGGCACAGTGAGGTCTATGATTCAGCCAAGATGATGTGTTGGGACATGACTGAAGTTAATTAAAAGGAGCTTAAGACAGACAGACCGAAAAAAAGACTTTGCAAGACTTCTTAAAGAGCCAATTAATTATTATTTGTGGCTGCACACGCCAGCTGGGCCACAACATGGAACCTCCTCAGCCCTTACCACTCACCTCAGAGCCTTTGTAATATGCCAAAGAAAACCCATATGCAGGTCGGCCTTCAGGAGCTCTGGACAATACCCCCTGCACTGGAACTGGAGACAACCTTACTGAAATCAGCAAAATAGCATTGTTTACATCCATAGATTTATCTAAGGTCTTAAGTGGCAAATACAAAAAAAAAGAAACAAAAAATTATCTTGGTTGACATGTGAAAAAGGATGGGCTACTGCAGAGCAGAATGACCCCAGTGACAATCATCTTTGTGTGAATGGGGTAGAAAAGGAAGGCTCCACCTGGAGTCAGGGTAGAGGAAGAGAGAATAAATGTGAATAACTTCATCCTCTCTACTACATGATAGTGATCAATTTCAGAGCTGCACAAGGCACCCACAACAAAAGAAGCATCATTTCCCAGAACATACTTCCAGACATGTTTCCTATAAGGAATTCATTGTCTCCTTAGCAGTTCCCTGAGACTCTAAATTTATCTAAATTCCCAAAGACTGAATTCCAAGTCCCAAGTCTGTGACGCAAAACCCTTCATTGCCTCCCCAAGACAGCAGAGCAATGCTCACATCCATAAGCAACTTCCTTGCTTTCAAATCTTCTGCATGTTCAGCTAGCACTGCCCCAGAGGGACAGATGAGCAAAGACAGGAGTGGGTCCTGCCATAGACCAGCCTGGCTGGGAACTCAGAACCAGATGAACAGACAACACATTCAGAGCCACCCATGGGCCGAGCAGGCTGCCTGACCCACGCTTACCAAATGTGCACTTTTTGGCTCAAAAGGAACAAACCCCACTACGCCCTGTCAGTTACCAACACGGATGTTTAACAGGAGGCTGCAAATTTTAACAAAGGGGACTTTTTACTTCGGCTCCCTGTCATTTCAGTAGCTGATGGCAATTGCAGCTTACAAGGCTGCTGCTGTGTGTGTGTGACTGGCACGGCTGCTCCCGGCCCGGCCAGGAGCCTCCCACCGCTGCAGGCCCCACACCTGCTCCCCAGCCCTACCTGCACGTAGACCTTGGCAGCCCCTGTGGCATTTGCTGGGGTGGGGGTGGGAAGACCATGGTGTCATTTACACACAGGTTGAGCAAACCAGGTGCAATCAGTTTGGGTTTGGCTGAAGAATCCTCCACCCTTCTCAAGCTATTTAACCCCTGCAGTACCAAACCTTTACGGGTGCCCAGGGCAACGAGAGCGTTAGTCTGCAGAGAAGAAATCTTTAGGTCAATCACCATTCCCAGATTCCCAAAAGCACCACAGAAGGGAAAGGTCATATTAAAGATCTATTGCCTAAAGACAGATAGCCAGAGTCCCAGATACTATATTCCGAAAATTAGTTTAACCAAAGCAATAAAAACACAGAGTAAATACTGTAAAACCAATTGTAGTCTGAAAATTGTTTCATTGCCTTTGTGCTACTTGGCCTTAGACAAGCTAAAATGATGCCTGAAAACCCTCTGAAGAGCAGAGCATAGAGACCAATGTGTTGCAAGCACAGTGGGCAAGAAGATGGCAACCAAGCCATTCCTCTCCAGAGGCTGCAGTAGCTCTTTTGTGGTGCTGCCCTCGTGAGGGTGGATGGCCAGAATGGGGAACATTAGGAAGGGCTCTTCTGCTTCAGCCTTGAGACCCAGAGCTTGGTTAACCCCAGGTTATGTTCAGAAAGTGAGCAGAAGAGGCATCTCTACTACACAGCTTTGAAAACAAAGCACCTACTGTACACAGCATCATATTCACTGGAGGAAAAGCAGATAAACTGTGGCAGTTCTGAGCAGTACATATCCTGAAAACAGTCCACACATAGCTCAAATGACACACAGCAAGGGGGCCGTGGTGGTACAAGGACTTGATAGGCAAACCAAGCCCTTCAGGACTGGGAAGCAGTGCAGCAATACTGCTTCTGGATACTGCACCATCCTGGGGCACTTCTGCACTTTCAGTCCAGATCTGTCCCACAGCAGAGAGGCAGGACCCCTGGGACCCATGGAATGAAAAACTGTTCCCTGCAACACCCACAGAATGAAAATTGTCCCCTGCAACACCCACCTTTTGCTTTCCTACCCACCCATCCCCCTGGTTTGTGGGGTATACATCTTGTGGCTCTCTGACACAGGGAGATTTTTGGTATGCTGTTTGTAGGGGCTGGACAATGATCCATCCCTGAACTCAGGGATCTGTGAAGTCAAGTAAGTCTGTTATGTGGCTCAAAATTGATACTATCATGACAAAACCTTTAGATGGAAAGCCCAGTGAGAAGATGCTGAGTGAAGATAACTCAGGCTGAGGGGAAAATGTTTGCAGAAAGACCTGAGACAGCAGAATTGGAGTTTCCATCTCCAGTTGTTCTTCTAACCCTTTCACAAATGGTTGAAGACACAGAGGAGAGACTTGGGGGGAACTCCCGACTAAAATTAGCGTACACCTTGCTGGATCCTCGCCAAATACAGTTTCAAATTAACAGCTCCAAACGCTGAGGAAAAATGCTTCTCTCAACCCCCGGGGGATTCAGTGTGAGACCCAAGCAGAGGCGCAAGGCAGAGCTCAGATCTGACACAAAAAGACAGGGCTGCTCACCTCTCTCCGGCTCTGAAACCCGGAGAAAGGGGCACTGCTTCCAGGGGGGGGACAAAGCCTTCAAACCCCACAACAAAGGCCACTTTTCAGCAGCACATAAAAGAAGGAGGGCCTGGCTCTGCCCCTGCAGCCAGACCCCACCCCTCACAGCGTGGAGGCCTTCGCCCCAGCCAAATCTAATCAAGTCTGACACACAAGACAAGGCGGACTGCCACTTGCCTCAGGCACCCCCGCCTCTCCTCCTCACCCACGGGCCACCCCCGACCCACACAGGGGCTGCCATGCTCAGAGAGCTCAAGCCAGCTCCACAGAACCCTCCCTGGCTCCTGTGGCAGGGGTGCCCAGCTCCCGGCCATCACCCACCTCTGGTCAGGCATGCGGCAGCCCCTGGGAGGCTGAGGTGAATCCCTTCCCTTCACCAGCCTGGAGGTTTCCCCGGGGCCTTCCCCGCACAATACAATAGCTCTGCTCATGTCGGGGGAGAGGTGGCCCCGTGGCCCTGCTGCACTGGGGCATGAGCCCAGCCCTGCCTGCAGCCACGGCTGGGGGCTCCTCTCCCCAGCACCCTCCTTACTGGCACCCATCAGTGGGTGCTATGTACCCTGGGGAATCTCTGGCCCCCAAGTCCATACAGTTTAAAGCAGAGCCCAGTGTTGGTTAAAGTAGGTAAGAAGTGGGACAGATCCTCAACAATACGATTTCCCCGTCAAGTAGGAGGAAAAATAACCCGAAGCTTTAAAAGAGTTTGTTTAAGCACTGTCAGGACAAACAAGCAAGTGCTGAAGGTAGAAAGCAGCTCAAAGCAGTCGGACCTGTCTTGTAATAGCAGGGAAGGCTGAATATTTCCTAAAATTGCCCCTCCTGCCTTCCCTACTCCACTCCTCAGGTCAGGGCTCAGTATGCTCCAGAGTGGGTGAGAAATGGCAAGGAAAGCTGAATAAGCATTGCTTGAAAGGGAGGAGGCAGGAATTTACCAAAGTGAAGAGGAGAAGGAGGAGGGGAGCACAGGCTGTTTTTAGAAGTACTGGCATCACCTCAGTCTGCAGCAGCCAGGAAACTGGTTGGGAGCCCCATGACTTGAGCAAGACACCCAGATCAAGGAGCCAGAAGAGGATGGTACTTGGCAGAAAGTCCCTTGCAAAGTGAGGAATCATTTCTGCAGCAGAATATTCAGCTTGGCCTCGCTGCAAACAAACTCTGCCAGATACCTGATCATGCCACCAGTATATTAGCACTCTGCTCCCCTTCTCTCATATAGTAATGAATCTTTTAAATCCCCTTCTACCTTTCATTTGATCTTTTTTAGTCAGCTTCTCCCTAAACCCAGTCTTCAAGAACTGCCCTGAGGCCATCACAATGTTTGCTGCACCATGAGCAGCCAGTGTCCCATCCCCCTTGCTTACAGCTGCCCACCCTCATTCCTCCTAAACTTGCCCTTTGGGCACTCTTGTCCTCTTCCCCCTTTCTTTGAGCAGCCATGGCTCATAGCACATGGAAGAGTGAAAACCACCTCTCTGGTCTTCCTAGGGTTAAAGACAAAAGGGCCAAGCACCAAAGAATAAAGTCAGAGAAGTTTTGGCACCATGCAGGAAGCTGAGATAACCTGGCTGATGCGTTGCTAAACTCACTGCTTCAGTTTATCTCCACCCTTCCTCTCTGGGATTAGCTGTTTGTAGCACACTCCATGGCACAGTGTGGTATAAAGCCCAGGGCAGCTGGGCTGTGTGCGAGGAAACAGAGCAGAAAGAGTAATATTATAGCACTGCATTTATTTTCTCACTTGATTGCAATGCAGGAGACTGAGAGATACAGCACTCAGCAGCTGGAGTGCCTGACACAAGATGGCAATGGAGTTAAAATGCAGCTACCCATAGGAGAGGAAGTTGTGTGGTGTGTTTATGGTGCCAGTATAAACCTATGGGCAAAGTCTGAGAGGTTTACACCAATGTCAGTTACAACTTTGAGAACAATACCACTTCAAATACATATGGACACCCAAATACTTCACTGGGCAAATGACAGACATGTCCTTTTTTTCTGAACAATTAGAACTGTTAGAGACCCTTTCCGGGGCACAACAATACACTGAATAATTCCCCCTCACTATATTCTATGGAAGCAAAAATAACCCTTTTAGAAAATGTATAGTCAGCTGGTTAGAGCAAGTGGGTATCTCTCCCCAACAGACACAGGAAAGATAAATGTACACTTGGGTTGTAGTCCTGTTTTAACATGTCATCTAATAAGACTGTCAGCTCTGGTCTAACTAGGAATATCTGTTGCTAAAGAAATGAAATCCTAGCTGAAAGTCCAGAGCTAAAACCTAACTATCCTGGAAACATCTTGTTGGTAGTGAACACTATGTAAAACATACACTAGCATTCACAACTCTATTTTAATTATCTACTCTGTTGAAAAGACCCATAAACGTACTCCAAATTCACTTGGAAGTGCTCTATGGGAAATGCAAAAAATTGGGAGAAAGAAAACAAAGTTCATTTGGGGCCTGATATTTGCCACACTGGGTTTGAAATTACACAGGAACAGCCCCTCCAGCAACGGCTCTGGTTCCAGACCTTTTATCCAACAATTCCTGCTGCAGGCAGGACCCTGCATTTAGAATAAGTGCTCAAACAGGGAAGGTCTTGTACCCACACGACAAAGTGGGTGACACCAGCAGGCATGTAGGGAAGTACAGAAAAGGGGTTTGATCATGGCTAAGCAGATGATTGATATGTAAGAAGTACAACTTTTTTGTTTTGCTTTGTTACTTTAAATTAGACTGAGTCTGTGTCTTTGGGTCCATGCCTAGCTTCTGCAAGCTAGCTGGATTCCCATCCTGTCCTTCCTTCCACATGGTCATTCTGGCCATGAGTTTAAGGCCCCTGAAAGGCACCAGATGTTGGGATGGTGGTGGTGTTTGTTTGTTTGCTTGTTTGAACTCCCCTTGCAAAAACAACAATATAAGAAGGGACTATGATTGGATGACTTCAGATTTGCTTTCCAGCAGAGTATGACTAAGGAAGGGAGGCAGCTTGGCAAATATGCTCAGGGAGGACTATGGGGAGGGAGAAAAAAAAGTACAAAAAAATTCAGTAGAAAAGAAGCAAGAGGGATAGATGTTTCCAGCCATTAGCATAGTGAAAAAAATTGATACAAAATGGATAATCAGGAGAAAGATTTTGTGGACACAGCCTTTAAGGGCAGAACCAGGACTTGAATCTCCAGGCAGAGCCCAATATGGAACCAGCAGCCTGACAGCTGAAGTAATAAGTGAGAAAAGCTAGGTCAGGAGACAGACAAGAGAACAGGGGCATCACTTGGTGGTGAGCAGCCCAAACATTGTGCTGGACTCTGTTTGGCTTGTCTCTAGTCCAGGCTAGGTGCTATTGGGTTACTGGGATTTTCACACTATCTTTCTAGAAGTTATAGTGTTCAGGAACCACCTTCTCCAGGAAACTTCACCATGCCTGTACAGAAGAGCCCTGTGGTCCAGGTGAGCCACGAGCAGGGAGGTAGAACAGAAAAGGTGTGAGGATGAATATGAGGAGGCAAAGTGTCTAAGAAATCCAAACTGATCCCAGTTTGTGGGACGAGGACAATCTGAGGAGGAAAGGATATGTAGACATAAGGAAGACCCAGGAAGGAGGGAACAGAAGTTCTTTGAACTGAAATTCTGCTTTACTTTAAAACACACACATTGCAACAGAGATGCACACACGCACGCACACACACAAACAAGTCAAGTATCCACATGAACACAGTTGGTTCTGGATATTCCTTCTTTCTTTAATTGGTCCCAGGTGAGGCATCAACAATCACATCTGGAAATTTTTATACAAATGGCAGGAAAGCCAATGACTCGGGTCACAAATATTTCGCGCTCTCCCTTTGCCAGAAACACAGGACAAATGTGGTTTACATCTGCCTCCCTATAAATATACACTCACACTTGCAGGATTCTCTGCTATGGCAAATACTTGTGCATGTCAAAGCAGAGCTGGTCAGTGTGCCTCCCATCCCACCCAGCGTGGATTCAGTCAGAACTGGGAAACTGCATGCTGGGTGACACCTGCAGTCCTGGTCAGGCTTATCATTAGGATGAAGATCAAGAGATTGCAGAGACATTCCTACTGACTGGAGAAGCAAAACACAGAATCAAATTACATAGATGAGCACTTTTAAAGGCTGCTGCTGCCCCGGTCTTTCAGACCCAGACTCTCCGTGAGACCACAGGAGAGGCTGTGTCAGGCACACCCAGCTTCTGCCTGACATGCAAACTCAGATTTCAAAAGCTCACCTTTCAAGGAAAAAAGCCACCACTCCTCTAATCCGCTACTCTTCCTGCCTCAGCTGCTAACAGGCTTGCTGAAGAAAGGTGGTAGTAGCTACTACCTGAGTTTATCCACTCAAAGCCAGGAAAAGACTGTACTGGTTTGTTGCCTGCGATGCATCAATTCAAGCAGAGCACTGCCTGCCATGAGTAGTTCTACCCAGTGTGCACTGGTACTGCAAAACTGTACAAATTCAGTACATCTCAGTAATAAGGACCTGGCTCTTGGGCATCAGAGCCTGAACTCAGACCAAGTGCTAACAGCAGCCCTATTTCCTCACAGTAACCAGCTCCAATCTGGGAGTAAGCCTCAGAGAATGTAGGATACCCTCAACACTGTTGCTGCTGAGTATTCCAGTTCCGAATGCACAGAAGGTGTATTTCCCTTCAGTACTAGCTAATTCTTAGAAGAACTACAGGATCTTTGCTCTTCTAGGATGTCCTGCAAGTGTAGATGATGCTGCTATTCCTCTGCAGTAGATTCTGATTTGGAAGAACTGAAGGACCAGCTGGGTGCAATGGAGTGTGCAAGGAAGGCAGAGTTGGGCAGGAACAGCTTACACATCCCTAATGAGCCAGCTCCGATCCTATCTATGGTAACTTTGTGTTGCCCCAGGGGTAAAGACTGAAGAGGTGACTTAACTGTCAGAGGGAGTCTCCTAACACCACAAAAGCAATCCATTTGGCATTCTTTCATTCCCCCTTTCTGCCCCTGGCATAGTGGATGTGACAGTAGCTATTTACAGAGCTCTGCCAACCTCTGGGTAGCAGAGCATGACAAGGGCCACTGCAGCCCTAGAGCAGACTGGAGTCTGTAGCAATAAACTCCAGGTTGATTAAGCTGCTTAGGAGACTCAGACAAAGATATTTTCCCTGCTTAAAGCTAAAGATACAGATATACCTACCTGCCTAACAGACATGTTAGGCTTCATGTCACCAGAACTTGGAATGGACAAAAGTGTCAGCAGCACCCAGCTACTGCATCGCCTGAGTTTAAATTTTTTTCTTAATCTGAGGCACTTTGCTAGGTATACCTGGCCATACTTTCCCTCTCTCCAGCTTTAAAGCAAATTGGAAAGTTCCATAATGTTCAAGCAAGAGTTGATCAGATCAGGAGAACAGCACAGCAAGATACAGGCTCCCTTAAAGTCAGTGGCATTCTAAAGGCAAAGCACTTAAAATTCACAAAAGGTCTTTTTTTATTCAAAGTTCAGTTAACACATCCAATTTGCCTCCAATAGTCTCAATATTGCAAGAAAGAGACAAATAGATTACTAACTTGGAGTTTTAACTATTAAAGAAATTTCATTAAAGATATCATCTTTTGATCATTCATTCATTAGATCTTCAGAGCACTCCCAAAACCCAAACCAAATGTGTGATGTTGTTGTGATGTACCTGTTCTATCCTCTCAAGTCAAGAGCAGGTACTGCCTCATCAGTTATGCCATTACCTTCGTTTGTTTTGGGGTTTTCCTCTGGAATCCCTACAAGGGTCACAGCTGCAAACAAGATCATCTCTCTGAACTGATCAATTAATTTGTTGGATGGCTCACACTCTTCTCATCTGTTGCTTTGGGAGCTTTCCTGAAGCTCACAACAGGCTGGCCAGCATCCCTGCAGGACAGAGTTAAGAGACCAAGAGAAACTGAACCAAGGAGAAGCATAAATGTTTGGAGTCTTTATTCTGAGTGCTGACAGCCACTGCCACACTCTGATTTATTCTCTGTAGCCTTTTTAAGGGCACACATTGAAATGACCTCCCCACGTGTCTCCACCAGAGCTCATCTGGTATGCCACAGGTGTGAGGCTGTTGCTGCTCTTAACATCTTTTAAATGGTTCACCAGATGAAGAGATGAATTCCCTTTGTTCCTCGGAGATGGAGTTTCTTTCATTTCCTGCATAAGGATGCAGTCCACACTTCTAGAAGAGGGAACAGATGATGTAGGCCTGGAGGGTAAAGGTGCATTTGCATGGGATGGGTTATCAGGTGTTTTTGCACAATTAATCGTTTGTGCTCCTTGGGATGTAGGGGTCTGCTAACAGCAGTACTTTTCTGAGAGGGTGCTCTGCTTCACAAGAGCTCAAGAGAAAAAAACCACCCTTTCAAATCCCTTTGCTCTCAGCCCATGGACAGAGTCCCCTTAAAACCAGAGCTGAATGGAAAGACCCTGATTTGACTTATTTGCATATGTGATTATGTAAATCAACCTACTGCTTCTTATCCCATGGCAGCAGACCTGCCATACTAGGCAGCAGAAGAGCCTCCAGGTCTTCTGCACAGTGGAGAAGATTGGATTATAGAAAGGGACATATGTGTGAATAGAGGTCCTAGCTGCATATTCACAGTTCATCAGCAGGCACATGGGGAAAGGGAGATTTAACCCTTCACTGACAGACAGCCAGGGAAGAGGAAAATAGTGCAACCACCATGGAAAGTGCTTAAATATCATGCAGCAGCCTTTGTTTGAATGTGTTTAACAGCAGAGTATTCTGTGACCACTCAAAAGACAGTAGCCTGCTCTGTGTAAGAGGGTTAATGATCTTAAGCCACCAGGAATCAAAATGGTGAAAGATTTCCAGCCCCAGGATCATCACAAGAGCTGTCTCATTCCCATGTGACTGTCACCTTGTGATGTGCAGGCTCTGCCTGCCTGTGGCTCACCAGCATGCACAGTCCCTACCTTTTGAGATGGATGTTGTTCATTACCACACAGGTATCCCACATCCTATTGCTTCCTGGACTGTCCTGTGTCTCTGGGGCCCCAGCCTTCCAGCGGCCATCCTACAGATGCAGCATCCAAACCAGTGCCTGCTGCACTGCCAGGCACTCAGGACACACCACAGCCTTGTACCTGCCTTGCTTTTTTATTATGGAGCTGTCTAACACCCACCCACCTCCCAGAGGCAGCTGGGGCATCAGCCTGTTCTGTTACCAAAGCTGCTGCTGAGAGGCTCAGCAGGCTGGGTCAGTGCAGCAGCACTGCTGGGGTTAATGCAGCCCCAGGCCAGCAGATCTCAGCATCTGTAGGAAGTGGAACATTTTTAATGCTGTAAGGAAACTGATTTGTGGACCAGAAGCAAAGAGACCACTGGTCAGTCTCCATCCAAGGGAAACAGAAGCCATGTTCAGGGATGTACAGAAAGTGCTGAGTAGTAACAAGATGTATTTTGCAAGCTCTAAATCATCTCTTAGTAGAGCTAATGACACCTCTTTAAAAACAACAAAACCCAAAACCAACAAAACAAACAAAACCCAAAACAAACAAACCAACAAAAAGCAGGAGAAATAACAAAAGGAAAAAGAATTGGTGCTTCTGGAGAGCATGGCTGACACCAACCAACGATCTTCCCAGCACTGATTGTAAACTGACTACAGGAATAAGTGACAAAACTTTAGGGTTCTAAGAAATATCCCGAAGCAAAACTAAATATCTGGATTTCCCTCTTACCTGAGATTTGACCTCAGGCTGGTTTAGGCCAAGAGTCACTTAACTTTTAGAGCCAACTCTACCCAATCTAAAGTTCCCAAACGAGGGCAAATAAAGTCATTTGGAGGAATTTTTCATCTGTGACAAACTCAAAGCAAAAGGTGTTGGGGAAGGGTTGGTTTTGTTAATCCTGCCAACACTTCAAACACAGGGGGAGATTTTAGCAATAGTGTAGATTGACCCAGACCACCAGTATCTCTTCAAATTCTGCTAGTTTTGCCTGCATTGGGGTCAGCCACCCTAACCTTTTGTAAACACACCAACATGCAGTAGCAGACATTGGCTAACTCCACCTTATTTTCCAACTGGAGGCAAGACCTGGGTGAGAACAAACAGTGCTGAGTCAAAACCAAACTGAGTCAAATGGCAGTGTTAATGCACAGTCCTGGCAGTCCCAAAGGACCTCACTTCAAATACCTGCAGTTTGAAATGTAAACTCATAAAATAAAATTCCTTCACTTACAGGAATTCTCATCCTCTAAACATCCTCCCAGTCATCAGTTCTGATGCCCCTCAAAAGCAAGATCAAATGCAGAAAACTGGGGCATCTGGATTTTATCTGTGCCCTAATCCTGCAGCTTAGATGCCAGCTTCCTCTTCTGTGCTGGCAGTACCTCTGCAGATCATGCTTAGATTTGGGGACCAACCAACCATGAGTTTCCCTTTAGTCAAAAGGATGACACCACAGGATCAACATTCATCTGACTCCAGCAAAAAAATATTCTGGCAACTTGCAAGATAATTACTAAGCTTCCACTCATTTGTGTTTATTTCTTCACAGTGGAATTCAGGGCATGTGGTGGTGGAGTCAAACAGCCCTAAAAGCACATGACTTCCAGTCATGGTCACTCCAGAGAAGATAAATAAAGCAAAGGAAAGGAAGGAGTCCAACTGAGGGAGAGAACATGGAACATGCATATGGACAAACCCATCCCATAATGCACTGCAAGGAGAAGCAGGGTGCTGAGTTCAGTAGGGAACAGGGACAGAGCTTGGAAGAGCTTGTTCCTCAGGGAAAGAGCTTGGAAGCACTGGGAAGGACACTTGGATGTGCTCAGCAAAAGCAGAATGAATGCCTGCTGGCAAGGACTATCAATGGCAGCATCCACACAGTGTGCTGCTCTTTCCCCCTTCCTGAATGCCCCCAGGAGGCTTGGACCACTCCTGTCTGCCAAGCCCAGGACTGCACCTGGAACCACTTCCCTTCAGTCTCCTCAAGGCTGGACACAGACTCTGCTGTTACCTGGACTGGAGAAAGTTCAGAAGCAGCTCCCCACAATCCCACTGATCTTTTGCAGTCAAGAACTGACAAAATGGTGGGGCTGCAATTGTACCTTACAGAGACAACCTTCTGCATTTGAGCTGAAGCAGCTGGAAAGCTGACCCCTAAATGCTGGAAACTGCTTTATCCACGTGTTAAGTCTAAGGCATCTCTCCTCAAACTGACCAAGAGTTCCATGCCTTGGAGTGGGGTATTCTACACCCTCCACTTCTACGTGTGCCCTCCCCCAGGAGTCCTGTGGCAACAGATAAACCAGACAAAGGTCAGAGCATGCTCTGGATGGCTGCTGACCACAGCCTAAGCCAGAGCATCACTGAGCTGAGGCATCCAGCCCCAGCCAGCCAGAGGTGAGACTCCAGCAGTGCCTTCCCCTTCCCGGCTGGCTGTCTCCCATGTGGCGACACACAGCACCATGCACCCGACTCTTGGCCCAGCCCAGAACTGTTTTTATTAGAAAACACTAAGGCAATCCTTTCCAAGCCTCAGAAGAATCATCTTGTAAAGATCTGGACTTGAGATGCCAAATGATTGCTGCTTTGGCGGAGCCTGCACATTCATTTTTTATTGGTCACAAACACTTTCCAGATGCTGGCATGCTGGCTGCAGATTGCAACTCTGGGGACTTGGCTTCCAGCCCCAGTCACTTTGTTAAACTCTTGACCTGCTGTGGGTTAAAAGAAGTGGGGAATGGGACTGAGTCACCATGAGGGCACTGCTAGGAGAGAGTGTGCACTACACAGCAGAGACCCATTTCAGCAGCTTGCAGTGCTCAGCTGGCATGGAAAACATTTAAGGTGGTCCACTGCAATCCAGCTCAGCTGCCAAAGCTGCTGAGAAGTGCAGCATGACACCAGTCCGGGGTTTAGGGACAGAGAGGCTGTCCTGCAGCTGGATTTTCCACACTGTGCAGCCCATCCATCTTTTTTTCTTCTGCACAAGTGGATTTCCCATCCCTGCTCCAATCATAAAGCAATCCTCTGAGCCAGAGCCATGTGCAACATCAGACTGAAAGCTGAAGCCAGGAAACCTTCCTTGGGTTCAGGTTTCATGACAAGCCTGAAGCTTGTTCATCAAGGAGGTTTGCAAACCTTTGGGGAAAAAAAAGACTTTCTAGATTCTCAGTTGTTACAGGATGTCCCAAATAAGGGAAAAAAGTGAACAGGCAGAAGGAAAAACACTTTTGATAGAGATGTTTGATATTCTTCTGCCTGGAAAAAATTCCCTTTGAAAAACGTAGCTGTTACAAATCATTGGGTTTTCTCTCCCTCAGTAGGTGAATTACTTTAAACTAATATTTTGCACTTTCTGATAGATTTCTCAACTGAAAGTTTTCTGCAGTTGATGACTTTCTTTAATCTCAGTTTCCAAGAAGAAAAGGTTCTCTCAAAATCTCAGTTCCAAGAGAAGGCTCTGAACTGAAACAAAATTTTTCCTTTTGCTTTGAAATATCCAGCCAAAAGCAGTGTTTCAGAGAATATATTTCCATTCAGAACTACTGGACAGAAAGTGAAACTGTTCCTGATGAGCTCTATTGACTTGAGTCTTGGAGCAGTTTTCCCCTCCCCTGTGTGGGCACCCCACTGGGTAGGGCTGCTCAGACAGCAGAGTCCTGGCCTCTGCCCAGGACATCACCTCAAGGCTTTTACCACTGCTCTGCTATCCATTCCTTTCACAAAATGCTGTCTACACCACAGCTCCTGGTCTCTCTGGTGGGGCAGATGATGAACTGCTGCCAGGTGGGACAGTGGGCAGGATGCTGGTGCAAGAATGGAGATGTGGAGGGTTAGAGATCCGCAGAGACAATCAGCTACTCCAGCACCCAGCCAGGGATGTGGTGGTGACAAAGGCCATCCATGCCTGGGCAGTTGTCTGCTACTGCTTCTGCTGGGAAAACTAACAGTAGAGATCTGCTTCCTCTGCAGCTGAGGATGGAGATTTTTCAAGATATAAACATATAAGCAGGATGCTGATGGCTGGCTGGGTGCCTCACTGTTGTGCTTGTTAACTTCTTCCTTCAGACTTGCTCAAGAGCTCAATGTCACCTCTGAGCCATTTGTTTGAGCAGGCAGGGCATGAGAGTTTTGAGGAAAAAAAATGGGAAGAGTGAGCAGGCCAGACCTTCTGCACAAGCCTTCAACAGCCACCCAAGGAAGAGAAGCCATAGGCAGAGGTTTCAGCAGAAGCTGGGATCTGTCTCTTTGTACTCAATGCTGCTCAAGAGAGGCCTGACACTCCTGCCCGTGTCTGCAAGCCAAGAACAATTCCTTCAGCACTGTTTGAGCATATAGAAAGCCCTGGAATCCTGAGGGAGCGCTGGGGGGAGGTTTTATCCCATGGAGCTGGCCCAGTGATGCTAATTAAATCATCACATTAGAGCTGGGGGCTTTCTTGAGTAAGTGTTACCACTTGAGCTGAATCGAACCTCAGAGCACAGCCAGGTGTGTTGCCTGGACTCCAGTGAGCCCTGCCAAACTCATTTCACTTGTGATGCTGAGGCCAATTCCAGAAGTCTCCAGAGGTTAATAATATAGTGGAGCAATCCAGTGTAAACCTGAAACTTTTTAGATTCAGCCAAGTGGAAATCCAGCCTGACTCCCCACCCAAAGCCAAACAACTGAGAAAAAGAGAGAAAGTTTTACATAATAATCTATCCAATGTTACAGCAGACAGAGTTTCTCTGAGGACATTATGTAATGTCTCGTAAGGGCTTTTAGCTGAATTATCAGGTGACTTGCACAATTACTAAAGAGAAAAACAGATTCACAGGTGAGCAGTGGGTGTGAGAATACACATCTGCCTGTTGTACATTGGCAGCAGGAGTGACTCAGATTCAGCGAGATGTCACTGGAGACAGGCTCATGCTACAGCCCTCAGGTTTGGGGTTGACATGTGGCAAATCCTACAGCTGGTTAGATCTGACGTTCTGACCCAGGTCTATCTTCTCCAGTGCTAAGGAGAACCACTCTGCAATCCTTTGTGGAGGGACAAGACTACCCTGAGTGAGTTTTCTTGCCCCTTCATATCCTCAGGCCTTTACACCAGGAATCACTGCTCTAGGACTGATTGTGCCACAAGAGAAAGCTCTTGGCTGTCTCCCCTCCCACAGTTCAAGGATGGGAAGGATGAAAACACTCCAGATGAGCTCACAATGCAAAGATGCTGACATTTCCTTACATACTGGTCTCTCTCCTACTTGTTCCACTCACTAAGAACTTCAGGGGCACAGAGGAAGGACGTGCAAACACAGCCAGTACATCAGATAATAGAACTCTTCAAGCACCTTACTGAACTTTGCCTTAAACTCAGCTAAGAGCAAGAGGAAAAGAAAAAACACAAAAAAGCATCATTTTTTGCTGGAGGTCTGCTCCAGAAACTCTCTCCTCTGATGGTTAGGAACCTTCTAATTTCCAGCCTAAAGATACTGCTGGCTAGATAATACCCATCTGTTCTTTTGCCAACAAGCAGTTGTTCTCCCTCCCTGGCACTTACCTCCCCTTTTCCTCCCGTCCTGCTGTATTTACAGAATTTCTCTCAGCTTTCATTTGTCAAACTAAACTTTTTATTGAGGGAAGATTTATCTAATGGGTTTTACATTTGCTTTTGCCATACATTGGTCTGTCTTTGTCCAGCTTCCATGTTTGAGTGGAGCAGATTTGCTCTCAGGTCAGCATTATGCTTTGAGCATGTTGCTGAAGAGGTGCCTTATACATCCATTAAAGGAATGAATGCACTATGGCTATGCAGAGTGCTTTGCAACAGAATAAATACTCACGTGAAGACAAACTACACAGTATTATCAACACAGTAGTGATTATTGAAGTAATGGTAAATAATAGCACAGAGAAGGCAAGAGAAGAAAAAGCACTTGGCAGAATGAAGAAGAATTAACTTCCAGACAAGTGGAGAGACCTAGCACTGCTCTCTTCAGCAAGCCCCTAGGCAACAAGCTGATGATGGACTGTAGTAGAAAGAACTTTTCCTAAGGAAGAGGAAAAAGCAACTGTTGCCAACAGTTTTATTGTAAAATGTCTTTTCTGCAGACAGTTCTAGTAATATCAGGGCAATTCTGCACATACAATCACAAAATTATACCACAGGAAACTTAAATCCTAAATAATCACCCACTTGCACCATAATCAAATTGCTGGTATCATAACCCCATTGCAGTAAAACCAGCCAGACCAGCAAAGGAGAATGCCTCTTGGGTGAGTAGCTGCAAGTCTCACACAATGGTGGGATGAGACAGGAAGGCTTTGTCCTGTCTGCTTTTGGGTTCCATAATATTTTTCAGTGTAGTAATAGAGCTTTTATGCATACAGTCCTCTTTCCTGTGAGTGCAACCCAGAGATACATATGTGAACCTAAGCCAGGGTATGCAGCTGGCCTAAATACATCTGTGAACTGCATTCCCAGCAGAAATTGCTTTAGACTCAATTTTCTGTCCAAATTATTGCTAACATTTTGAAGTCATTTATACAGGAGACATTTTTAAGGCTAGATTTTGTACGTGGGTAAAAAGCAGACTGCTCCATTGACAGCTGACAGAATTATTCCAGATTTCACTGGGGCAAATGATATGAAATCTCAGCATTTCATGCTCCTCCCAAGCTCTGCTGAAAAGTCTTGTTGGTTAACTAACTTTTTTTTGTATTTTACCCAAGAGGCAGATTCATTAGACAAGAGTGAATAACTCCCTGGGTTAATCCTTTACACTGTGGTGCTTTCTACAGAGAGAACACTGCAGCAAAAGAACACATTCTATTACAACTGCAGGTAAGTGCAACTGAATAAGGAGAATTCTAGGAGATCCGGACAATCACCCCGGAAGGTTTAACACACACTTGTACCTCTTTTAAATACATCTAGTTCTAAATTTTACAGATTCAAAGGCTTTTCCTATCCACTGCAGCAAACCACCAGCAACACCTACTGTTTAAGTGATGGGTGTCCTACCAACAGCTCTTCTGCTCCCCCTAGCACTTGTTCCTACTATTGCAGATTATTTATCGAATTGCCAATTACAGCTCATTTGACAAGGTTCTGATTGCAAAGCTGGATTTCACTCTCCCACATGAAACCTGTGGGGAGGGAGGATAGGTGAAAAGCAAGCCATGAGAAGATTCCCCAGAATCAACCTGGGAAGAGTTGGTTTCAGCTCACCCCTACACGCACTGCCCCTCACTACTCCTGGCTTCTCCCAGGGTCCATCACAAGCCAGAAACCTCGTTCGTTTGGTTTGGTTTGGTTGTGGAATTTCATCCTTGCTGTGTTCCTTTTTTGAGTTGGGAAAAGGTACAGCTCTAGTGTTTGTGCCTGGTTTTGTACTCTCAGACTTACCAACTCCTGCATATGAACAGGCATAGATGATACATAGAAAGAGTAAGCACTTCATAGCAGATCTCCCTGAAATTCTTCCCCTTTGAACTCTGTCGAGTATCATTATTATTATTATTATAAGTTAACAGGTTTGCAGGACATACCACTGCTAACTCATGGATCCAGTGGATCTTAAACCTCACCTCTGGTGCCTGTGTACAACTGGACCACAGCTCCTTAAGCAGTGACTCCAGCAGCATGGCTCCCTAGACCAACAGGAACTTCCAGCCCCGGGCTCCTCCATGCCAGCAGCACGCGGCCTCCGCATCGCGGCACTGGCAACGCCGACATCAGCACCTGGCATCAGGAGTCTCATTGCTCACCCCTGTCCTCTGTGACTCACTGTCTGCTCTCACATTTGCATCTGGTTCTTTGTAAGCATTTCATGTTAATAAGCACATGGATGCATCCATACTCAAATCCCCCAAAACCTTTATTGGAGATGGTGATCCGAGGCATGAAGAAAGGAACAGTGCGTTTGGGGTCCCTTATCAAGGGGCAAAGATTGATGTGGATAGAGATAGCCTGATCCTTAATTAAATGAGAACAGGTTCTGAGGAGGAGGAGGAGGAGAAAAAGACAAACTTCTAAGGGGCAATCTTTGAAAAGAAAACTCAAAAATCTCCTACAGACACACCATTCAGGTTCTCTGGGCTTAAGGCAGAAGAAGACTCCCCAGAACACACCCTGGGGTTAGAGAGATAGGAGTATGACTAATTCTAGTGCATCATAACTCCCTCCCTCTGGAAACTAAGGAATAAACATTGACTGTCAGGGAGCAGTCTGAAACTGGGACTTCATCTCCAGGAATTTTTTACTCTCATCTCTTTGATGAATGAGAAACAAATTTCTCTCATAAACATTTCCTCTTTCTTTCTCCACCACTCCTTTCCTCCCAAAGAATGAAATTAATCTACTGGATAGCAAATCAAGAAAGAAAAAGAAAATATGCCTGCTAGAAGCTGGAAAAAAATAAATATCTACCTTGAGTTGCAGGGATTGGCACAGATTCCTACCCATAAAGATAAGCATCCATAGCCACAGCTTTTGGATCTCTCTGCACACAATAGGCCTCAGTCCAGTGGACAGTACAGAGAGAACAGGGATTTCCCCAATATTGGTGCCTATTACATTAAGTTCCACCTTCAGGCAATATAAAATGGATGAATTACAAACCCTTGAAATCTAGTTTTCTAGTACAAACATTGGTAGATCCTTGAAACAGTCCTACTGATAGAACAGCTACACCGGATAGCATTGTTTACTAACTGCAGTAATACACCACAATAAACTGTAATCTACCTTGATATTACAATCCTCTACTGTGATTACAGCTAAAGCAAATATTATGCTGAGCTGTGTACATGACACTTTCCCATTCTTCTGTGCAGCCACCCCTAAGGCAACTAATTTAGCATATACAAAAATCTTAACTTCATTTCAAGTTTCACAATTGCAGAAAGTGCCAAAACAAATTGAAGTCCACAGGCAGAACAAAAGGAAGCAGAAGATTATACAAACAGCAGTCTTTAAATAGAAAAAGGGAAAAGAATGGCAAAGGGAAACATTGTACAGAATTTGAAGGAAAAGAATGTTAGGAAGGTTATAAAACAACATGGTTAAAATGGTCACAAAAATGTGTGATTTCTATTGCCTATTCAGGATTAGAAAATAAGCAAACTGCACATGTGCAGTGACTAAGGATTTGGTCACATTCCCTAATATATATAAATCTGAAGAATACACCAATTAAACTTCCAAAATAGAATTATGCTGCTGTTCCTGCTGGAACAGCAAGAAGCACTGTAGGTGTACAATGATCTGCTGTGTCCTGCAGATGAATTTTCACACTGTTCCACAAGCTCTTCTAATGTCTTCTGGAGCTTCAAGAAACATGATGAGAAAGTTTACAGGGACATGACCATGTCCCTCACACCTAGATCATCACTCAGGTGCCCTGGCTGACAGCCATTACTAACTGCTTCATACCTGTCACCAGTTGTATAATTTTGAGGCAGCCATGGGGTAGGTTAAAGCAGGAAGATAAATCCATAGTCATGTAGAAATGGAAAGAAAACATTTCTATTTCCAAATTTCTGTTTGCACACACACACTCCTGTGCACACCTCCTACTTTATTGTAATTCCTTCCAAACACAGTGTTGCTGCACACTGCACATCAGCTTTGGGCTGTTTGCTCCAAATCCTTCAGGATGAGGATCTGTTTTTCTACTCTTCCACCTAAAAGTATAATTTTTTTTTTGCTTTTGGCCCTGCCTAATTTTGTTAAATGGCAGTCAGTTCTAATGTCTGCAGTTCTGTGTACAGCAGACCTCACAACATGGTGTTGAGTTCTTCTGGTAATCTAATAATTGTAATGAGCAGGCTGGACAGGTCTTCCTGGCCTATAGAACGGACTGAATATGCCATGTCCCAAATCCACTCCTAACCCTCTCTTATTTAACAACCTTTTAATTTGCTTATTTCAGTGCTGGATCCACCCTCTACATAAAAGGCTCAGAAAACCATCATGCAAACTAATAGAAGTTTGTGTAGAAGCCTTACATGAAGGCAGAGCCTACAGTTAATGTGGCTTTGGTGAGCCTCATAAACCCAACAGCTCCAACTGCTCAAGAAGAGCAATGACTCCACCACCCCACACTGGCACAGCTGAAATGAAAATGTGAACACCTTTCATCCATGCCAGCCTCACCCTGTTCAGCACAGATGGATGTTCAAGTCAGAAGACTGGAAAATCAGGGTTTTCCTTTTGGAACTGGTGGGCACCTACAGGAATATCCTAAATGCAGTTTGCTCTGGCATGGCCTAGTAAGTATTCATGCCTGAGTGACCTTCCCATTGTTTTCTGCTGGCACTCAGAGCATTGCATTACAGGGATGAAGTGTCATTGGACCAGGAGCTCTGCAGCCTTCCTTTGGAGTGAGAGGAGCAGGGTAAAACTACCTATACTGAAGTTCAGGCTGCTGCAGGTAGATTTCTACCACCTAAGTGGTTCTGGTAGCTCCACATTACACTGTAGTCACTCTAATACAAGAGGAAGGAAAAAAAAAAAAAAAAAAAAAAGATTTGAGACTGATGTTTTATGAAAGCTGAGATTCTCCCACTCTGCATGATACCATCTCCCACATCAGAGAAAAGCCCTATAGCCCTGGGCTTCCCATCCAGCTCTGGCTCCTAAATGGCAAAGCTGCAAACAAACTCTAAATTAGGCAATGACTTCAGGTAAAAGCAGAATTACCACACACTTGTCAAGCATCCAATTCAAAGCAGCAAGACCTGAGGAGGAGGCTGAAAGTTTGATGGCTTTGCTGGTTAGATTGGCTGCCACAATGCCCAGGATGACCGATGACACTTTCTTGGGCAGGAGCCATCTCCTGCAGGGTCCACACCCTGAACAGAGGCTGCTCTCCTTCAGAGCAGCTGACTCCTGGAACGGGTTCACTGCCTAGATGTTTGCTCCTTCCCAACTTATGAAACAGGTCCTACTTGTATGGGGGAGGCTCGGTGTGTTTCTGGTATTTATAATTACACATTTATTGAGCTTGTGCAATCCAAACTCGAGCTTCAGGCCAAAAGTTCATTGCTAGAGGGGTTCAATAAAGAATTTCCTCCTGAGAATGGAGCATTACATCACTTGCCAAGTGTGTCAGGCGGTTTTCCAGCCTCCTGTTGGGTCACACCCATTTTGACTGCTCTAGTGGCTGGGTACTGTACATACCCACCTGAATCCTTAAACTCCATTGGATTAATTGTGTCTGTACACTCCAGAGACCAGAAAACCAAGTAAGGTTGTCATACAGCCCTTCCTGTCACAGGCCTCAGGACCCCAAAAACAGCTGAAGCAAGGCAGCACACAAAGATGAAATTGGGCTTCCAAGCAGCAAACAGCTGCTGAATATTTTGCATGGATGTCCCTAAATTATCAGTCTGCTCTTTGCAAATCTCACCACACCAGCAGTCTGTGGTGATAATAATGACTTTCTTTTCTAATGAAATGCTTAATAATCTCAGAGAAGAGACTGCTTACCATGCTAGAGACAGTGCATAAATTATAAATTTTGGGGCTTCCTACCCCAAAAAGAGTTTAGCATGGTATCATGTTCCTTTTGTATTACTTTCACAGCATCATCAAAAGCTGAATACTTAATAGTCTATTATCATGTCAGACTTAAGGAAATGCTAATACTGGTCCTTTCATATGAGGATCATTGCCTGTCTCTCCATATACACAAACCACACACCTAAGGACTCTGAAGGTAAGAAAAAATTCTCCTCTAATGCTATTAGTGATATTTCACTCTGCTGCCATGACAATTAACAGAATAATCCTGGTGCAAACAGATAAACCAGGACTCTACAAAGGCAGTTTTAGTTTATTATGAAGTCTGATACCACTGTTGGTAGTAAACCAGGGGAACAAAGCTATTTCTGCTACCAGTATCAAGGTTCCTGTGTGTGTAAATGCTCTTCCTTAGCATTTATATGCCAGCTCACTCAAGGACCTTACTTCATTAACCCTTGCAATGCAATAAACAATTTTGCAGATGAGGAAACTGAGGAAAAAAGGCAGAGACCTTTCAGGAGATCACAGCATGAGGGAAAGCTGAAGCCAGGAACAGCTCCCTCTTGCTATAAACCCCATTTGCTGACCACCAGGCTAAACATCCTCCACCTCAGGTGGGAGCACTGCCCTGTGAGATGATCATGGGAAGCAAGTTACAGGAAGACATGGATTTCAGTAAGAGAATAGACTGGAGTAGAGGGTTTAATGTAATTTAATGGGCCACTTAGGGAGGAGAACTGGCAAACATAAATACAATCCCAATCAGCAAAATTTAACTAATAGATAAACTAGCTCCTAATCGTCGACAGATCCCTAAACTGCTATAGATAACAGGTTCCTTTTCCTTCAGGAAGCTCTTTCTTTCAAGAGCTCTATGCCCACCAGCATCAGAGCTGACTTGGGGATATACAAACAGCACAGTCTGGTGATTTTTTTCTAAGCCAAGGCTCCCAGGATTGGTATAACCTTCCCAGTTCCAACCATGATGCAAGAACTTCCTCAGTTCCCACTGACTGAGGTGGAAACCACACATACCAAGAACCTTGCAGTAGAATGCTCTTTGTTAGGGATTACTTCTAACACCGAGGCACTGAATCAATTGCAAGGGCCAAAAGCCCAGAATAACAGTTTTTTCATTCCCTGTGTTGCACAGCCTGGAGCCAGTCTGCTGCCTGGGACAAAGGCCAGTGATGTTTCTGAATGTTTTTCAGGTCCTACCAGAGGTTTTGAGTCTAGCAGATCCGTGACAGGCACACAACTCCTTGTGATTTGAAACTGGCTTACTGTGACCAAGGCAGGCAGCACTACCTGCCCTGTCAGGCACAAGGCATGTCAGCCATGTCAGGCATCCATCTGGTCTAAAGAAAATGATCACTGAAATGTCAGTCTTTAAACCTACCCACTGTGGCACAGCTTAGCTGAAGAGCACCCTGAAACCCAAGGTAACATTTTCAGGGACTGACATATATGCAAATTCAGGAGAAAAACAGGCTGGAAGGAGTCTCTAAATATAAATCACATTATTGCTGACCAGTAACTGTGCCAGACCACCTTAAATGGACACTGTGCCCATCTGCTCTTCCCCTCTCCTCCCCCACACCTCCTCCCTCAGGGTTGTAAACCATCCTGCAATATTTAAAGTAGCATTGTTCACCTCCCTTCTGAAGCCCCTGGACCATTTGTGTGCCTACATATTCTCTCCGTGCTGTTTGTTATTCCTCAGGACACGCACATTGCTGAACATACTAATAAAAATTTCATAAAAGCAGTTGCCAAAGGGGTGTGGATAAGGGGGTTTGTAAAGCTCCCTCACACACACTCACTCACTCTCCATTCACCATTAAGAAAGGGCTGCATCAGGCAAAAGCAAGGACCTCTGTGCAACCAAAAGAAACAGCTCTGCTCCTGAATGGGACCAGGGAGTCTTAGGTAACAGAGCCAAGATCTGTATCATCCAGCGATTCAGAATCAGCAGTCACAGAAACCTGTTCCTTTGCAACCCCCGGCAAGTGAAAGGCAAAAGGACCAGCAAGAAAATGTCTGTACGAGGCACACCACTTACATTGTGCTGTGTATGTGTGTTGGTGCCTTGCCTACTTACTGACCCACAGTGAGCCTGCCTCTGCCTTGCCTGCATGCAGATCAAAACGACAGGGAGGAGGAACACATTGACTAGAAACCTATTTAGAAGAACTTGCTTTTTTTTTTCCTCCCCCTTTTTTTTTTCTCTTCCCCTCCCTTTTTTTTTTTCCCCCCCCAGCTTTAGCACTGGACCACTGGCTCCAGAGACTGAGATCTGCAGCCACCCCTGCAAGCTGCCCATAACTGAGCAGCAGGTCTCAGCCACATGCTGCCATCTTTTTAGGGTGGATCTGCCTGTGGCTTCTCTCTAGGGGATGTATTTCCCAGGGCTGTTAATACTGGCTTGGTCTGGCCAGAGATTTTGGGATGTGGAAGTCTTGACCCTTCCAAGTTCACTTCCTTTAAGGTGACCAACCATGCTAAAGTCTCTGGCTTCTTATATATATAAAGTAGCTACATTGGTTTAGGATTGTTGATTTTCACTTTATAATGCTCTGTGTCTGCAGCCTGGGACTCAGGGCAATAGCAGTGGGGCTGGTACTTGATTCTTTAGTGTGTATAAATTTTAGATGGAGCTAAAAAATAGTTTGAAGCTCTGACTAAAACCATTAGGCTCAGGGATTGTCCTGGCACAAAGAAAATCAGAATAAGGTCTCATGACCAGAGGCATCTAGGAAAGCTGAGGTTCCTTCTCTGGTGATGTGTTGGATTCCTTTTTTCCTTTGCATCTTTCCCTAGGTGTGCTGTGCTCAGCAGATTTAACACTCACTTTGAACAACTCTGGATTCTTCACTCATGTTTTCTGAGCAGGAGATGGGGTTTTAAGTATCTCTTTAAACTGGTCTGTGTGCAGTGTTCAGCAGATGCTGTGCTCCACCTCTGAGCAACTTTTGTGTCAGTCACGAAGCCACACACAGTTTATCTTTGCTATCTCTGCCTCCTGGATGAAAAGCACAGTGTAAATGTGTGTCATTATAATCAAATACAACCAGAAAAGAAACAAAAAGCCCACAAGATCCACAAATGCCTGTTTTGACTGTACTAAAAAGGCAGAGCATTTAGAGTATTGTAAATAAATGATCCAGTGAAGTCATGATTTTTGTTAAAACAGACATTAGGAAATTATTGCATCACAGGTTATTGCCCTCACAGCAAGTATCAGCCCGTGTGGAATGGTTATGGCAGAGCATTCAGTTACACATTAGGGATGTTTTTATTATAACACATATTTACAGGCTTCATGATCTGTCCTGTAAACACATATTAAGGAAATATAAGGAGACAGCTTTCAGTGATGGGCCTTAAATATTTGCTAGTTTTATCTCAGATAAACAGGAATGGTATCACAGGATGGAGAGCTTTCTTTGTAGCTGTCACAACAGGAAACACCCAGAAAAGACTGCAGGTATTTAAGCAAGCAGCAAGCTTGAAGGAACTGTGTGCCTTAACACTTAGAAAAGAGGACTTCCACGTAAAAAGTCAGATGGTCCAGTGATGATACCTGCTCCATCCTGTGAAACACATTTATACAGATACAAGCATTGGGGTGGGCTGGTGGTGCCCAAACCTCCAAGGACTCTTATGGAACCAGAGGATTCTGTTTCTGCTGTTTTCATGCACAATCTACTGCTGTACCATAGCAAACATAATTATTACACAGGCAAACAGATGCACACTGCATGCAGTGCCTTGGCCACATATTTACTAGTAAGCAAGAATATATTCACTGAGAAGAACAAATTCTTTTCCAGATTACAATCTGTGCTGAATATTCCATATCCATTCACCAGCCCAGCAAGCTCCATGTGTGTATATTTAAACATAAAATGTACAGATGTTCGCTGTAATTTGCCTTGCTGAACATCATGTCTATTTAATACATTTTGAAGGTCAAATATATTTTAATATTTTGGCAAATGCCTTTGGAACCAACCTAGTTAAACACCACAGTTAAATTGGGCTGTACATTTTCCTCAGAAATGCTTACAGTGATGAGCCTGAACAATGAGCTGCAGGCTTAGACTGTTGCAGCTGGAGTTGCCTGTGCTTTGCCAGACCTGGCTCTGAGCAGCATCAGTGTGGGTGCCCATGCACAGCACAGCCAGTGACAAGAAACAACAGCAGAAGACAACAGAAAGTCCCAAAGCAGAGGACAGCAAAAAAAGTAAAATCTGGAAAATTTAAAAAGGGAACCTGAAAGGAAGCTCAGCAATGCTTTAAACCTAAGGAGAGCTCATCTACAAAATGTCAAGAGCATCACACCAGTATTAAGGTGAATGAAGTATTAATGCTCCCAGGGAGGGAGCCAAGAGCTGGGACTCAGTTTTTCTTAGAAGATACCACCTTCCTGTGAAATATATACACAGGAAAACATGTGCTCATCTCATAGTAGTGGAGATGTACATGAGTGCTCAAGCAAGACACTTTTTGCATGTCACCAGGAGTTTTTGATGAGTTTTCACATGAAATGTTCATCTTTTCACACATCAGCTCAACAGCATGCGTGAACACCAGATCGCAGGCACACGAGCACGTGCACGTGTTCTTGTGAAATACTCTGGCAAGTACGAGAGCTTTAGGAAAATGTTCTGTCAGCTATTATGCTGACAGATGTAGATACAGTGCCTTTTCCAACTTACAGAAACCAGTCCAGAAATCATCTTTCCATACACAAAGCCAAAACTGGAGCGTTCAAAATTCAGCATTGACATCACATCCAATATTTTAATTGTTATCACTTGACCCTTTGGTCCGTGCTTGTTCGAGGCAGCTTCTTTTTTTATTAATATCTCGGCACACTGTGTGACACAACTTGAGTGTGTCCTAATTTAATTTTAATTAGTGCCGACTTTTGCTTTCCTCACTAATGAAACAGTGCTCATTACGAAGTGTAATTGAAGACCCCTAGAGGGAGGGGCGCCTGGAGACCTCATTGTGTTGGTACCCGGCATCCTGCCCAATAAAATTCCCTTCTGAATGAAAGCAGTTTTATCATTAATTCATACTGCAGGGGGGCTAACTAGCTGCCAGCCCCTGGGTTCATACTGCTCTTAGGAAGAGCCCAAAGCCTGTTTGTTTTCTCCAAATAAACAATTCCAGTTTTCTAATGACTAAAATACTTGCATCGTAAATCCTTCGCTCTCGTTGTTAAAAAGGATCTTTGAACACTGGCTGTTATGAAAGTATTCCTCTTCATTGGAAGCAGACTATTTAAGAACTTTTTGTGGGTGTGCTTTTAATTGAGCTTGAATGACACAAATATTGAGTTGTGGTTAACTCCATCTTAAAAAAAAAAAAAAAATTAAAAAAAATAGAGAGAGAGAGAGAGAGAGAGAGAGAGAGAGAGAGAGAGAGAGAGAGAGAGAGAGAGAAGGAAATATGCTCTGTTTACAAGCACTCTGAGATTACCCAAGCTATTGGAGTAAGAATCAAATTCAGAAGGGCAGGCCAGGCAGGTGGTTAAGTGACCAGCTTTGGTTGTACACATGGACAAGTGAGGAAAGAGGTCTGTAAACCCAGAGCACCCCCAGACTCTGTTTCTTTGCTCCATAGGTGTGTTAATCATGGTAACTATAGATAAAAAATCTTCAGCAATATGAGTGCATGTACTTAGTTTGTGGCAGATTCAGAGCTTTTTGTAACCTTGGCTTCAAAAGGTTCCCCTCCTCAGTAACTGGACAGTACGTAGAACTGTCACTGCATTGGCTCTCAGTGGTGAGAGTATTCTCAGGGACTTGTTCAGAAACAGTTACTGCATTTTAGAGTCACCTTCTGTTTCATTTCAAGCCAAGCTTGGAACACATTGAATCTCTACAATGAGACAAAGCAAAATCAGAACTCCAAGTTCATCAGAGCCATCACCATATCAAACACCTGAAATGGCAGAGTTGTTCTGGTGGCCTTGCAAGAGCTGAGATTTCACATGCCAAGAGATACACAGATGTTTCCAGGAAGGGGATACAGATTTCTGTACAAAACTGATGTACATTTGCACTCAAACCTTTCATTCCACCAGTATATGATCAGGCTTCACCAACTATGAGCTGGTAGATTAGAAACACCACAGCTTGTATTCTAATAAATGATGGCAAAATGACCTCCTTTGGTTTCTAACCCTACAAATGGCTTCGTTGAGGCAAAGCTCTTTCAGTCAAGTCTGGTGCATGCAAGCTGATCTGTTACACTCCCTGCAAAGCCAACCTAAGACAACAATTGCCAAGCAAGGTGGTTGTTTTCCAAATTTATCCTGCCTGATTTACACAATGCACAAGCATTCTCTAAGCTGAAATACAGCTTAATACAACTGACACAGTTAATACAAGCTGTTCTCACCTGGCCACAGCATACAGTGTGCTCTAAACATGAAGGAAAATGGCATGTTTACACAAATCCAGTCCACCTCCCTAACCTCAAATTAATGACTCTTCATTAACGTTCCTGGAATGACCCCATCCAAAGCAGCAGGAGAATAAAAGATCCACAGACAATCACGCACTCTACCTTCCCAGTGTAGTTTGGAAGCTGAACCACAATTTAATTGCATCTCATAACAAAAAATCTCTGTGTTAATGTGTTCGTTATAAGCTTGGGCTTTGGTGATAAGAAAGTTGGGGAAGACCCAGGGAAGGGATTTTGCCCACTGCCTCCCAGCACCCATCACCAGCAAAATACCATTAGTGAACCACAGTCCCTTCAATAATGAAGCATCTGATAGACACCGCTGCTGTGGTTCTGCTATTAATCTTGTCCTGACACTGTTACATTAGGGGATGTAAACTATCTTTTCTCTCTACTCATTATGGAAGCTGTGCAATTCATATCCTCCCAGGAGTGCTCCAATTAGCCAAGCCTGCATCACACTCAGCTACCCATCAACTCACCACATTGTGCTGTGCTAGGAAAGCAAAGCTCCTGCCACAGGCATGCACTGAAACAGCCTGCGGTACCACGCTGCTGCTGACTCTTCAGATACATTCTCTCTAAAGCTGCAGGTTTTGGTCTCATCAGCAGTTCCTGGATCTTTATACAAGAAAAGCAAATCCAACAATAAAATATTTTAAAGTAGCTAAGAGACACACATGGTTCTTGATTGTAACAGAACCAGGGGGAAAGGCAAAGGCTGCGTGTGACCGTAACCAGGTTCCTTTCCCCTATCAAGAAAAACTTCACACTGTCCAGCACCACTACTGAAAGGCACATTCTACAGTCTGATTCATCCCATAGCACAGCAAATTAGTAAGTAGTTAACTACATGTTTTGTGCCTCTGCATTTAGTCAGGTTTTTAGCTCACCTTTTGGACTTTCCTAACTAGCTACCCCAGCCCTCATGTTTGACACCAACAAGTGGGTTTAAGAAGACATTAGACTTGCTTGTGCTTTCTTTTGCTTCTTCCAGTTTAAAAGCAAACTTTTGTTTCCCTAGTTAATTTCATTTTGGTTGTCAAGCACCAAATTTATTGTGACTCTCTCAAGTGAGATCAAGTAGAGGTTATGGATTTTGCTCCACAAATGAACTATCCTCTCCATGGGAACTAAGGCTGCCTCAGCAGAGGATGGTTACAGTGGCTAGAAATGCTTCTGCTGGTCTCTGGTCACACCTCTTGCTCTGGATGCAGTAGCATGACAATTCCCTACCCCAAGCTCTGCCACTGCCCTTCTGATCTCTGCTAGCATAACCATATTAGCAATTGCTCCCTAAATTGCTCCTTGTTAAAGAGGGCAGAACCTTACTGCTGCTTCCTGTGGCTCAATTACAGCTAGAGGAGGACATTCAGATGTAGCCCACAGCCCCTGGTTGCTGCCATTGTGTCAGACCATCCCAGGAGCAGCAGGAGGAAGTGCAAAGTATTTAAGATCTCAGCCCTCAGAAGCAAGTTTCAAACTCTTCTGAAAGAAGGAAGAAACAACTACTGATACAAAGCAACCCAGAGCTGTTGATAACAGACTCTGCACCCCCCAGGCACGGAGCATCCCCATCACCACAGCAGAGGCTGGTGCAGAGCTGGGTCAGTGTCAGCCACACGCCCCGTTTCCCAGCGCACGCTGCATCCCAGCTGGGGCAGCAGGGAGGGTGCTCCAGAGGATGCTGCACAGGCTGAGCAGCCCACAGGCATTATTGAACGTGCATCCTCTGCTATGTGTGCTCCAGAAAGAGAGCAAGAATGGGCTTTAATTTTTTTTTTTTTTTTTTTTTTTTTTTTTTAAATCAGCCTCCCTGCAACACATAACTTACAGCAAGTTCTAATTCCGGTATCACTTGATATATCCCGTGCAGCCTTCCTGGTGACAGAGGCCAGGTCTGAGATTTGAACAAAACGTGTAGGGAATAGTTATTACTTGCATTTTCTAAGCTCTCAGCTCTCCTTAGTTTGAAATGCAAAGTATGCAGATGTGCATTAGCAAACTGGCACATTTCACTGTGTGGGAGTGAACCACTCTGGAGGTGACATTGGGCAGGGGTTACCCCTGTATGGAGCAGCCAGCTGATATCATTGCTGTTATCAGCAATGCATTCAAATGACCTACTTTTTAACACTGCCACAACTGCCCAACAGAAGAATTCAGTAAACTGCTGGCACGCCATTCTCCACCTAGAGTGACAGAGTAATAACCCACGCAGATACATAGCACATTAACCCTCTTCAGTATAGGAACATTTTTCTATGCAAAGCTATCGAATAAAGTTAGAAGAAGCCAAGAGTGACCTTTTTAATCCTCTGAGTGCTCTTTTCCAACACAGGGTCACCAGGTCACTGTACAAGATGGTGCTGTAAATGGCAAGTGGTAGAGATTCCAGGTCCTCACAGAAGCTGAGGATACAAAACTCATTCAGTAGCACCTAAGTGGCACAGACAGTTTATCACTGTTTCCCTCCTTTGCTATTCATTGTGCCTTTGCATTTTCATGAATGAACTTTCTACATAAACAGCAACTGTCTTGTTCTCAAGCACAGCCTGCTGAAATCATACTACAGAGCTCCACTCTCACAAGGAGCCATTATTGTTTGTCCTGATACATTCCTATTTGGGAATGAAAGAAAAAAGTTGCATTTCAACTGCAGAAGTGTACAAATGCAGCCACATGCTTTTAAGCATATCTTGACATAATGCCTGTAATTCAACTCTTCCATTTTAATTGAATCCACTTAAAAATAGTAAACCATAGTGTTTTGTTATCTTAGAAGTAGAACAATTGCACTGACTAGAGAAGGATGATAATAAAACGATAGTCCTATCACAAGTAAGTTGCAAAGACACTAAGGATATGCTGAAAGACAGCTATAAATCCTCAGCATTTGCCAGAGAAGGTTTAAGTAATGAAGTAACTCAAATGGAACAGTACCTCTGACTTCAACAGGAACAAGTTTTCAGTCCAGGTCTTACTGAAATTGGGTCTTGTACAGATCTTGCACAGCTGAGCCAAAACTACAGACAGTCCTGACCATCTGCCAGCCACATAATAAGAAATGCAACTCCTGCCTCCTGCTCTAAAGATACGAGAAGACAGGCACTTGGGAGAGGGACTGACCCAAGCCACCCTTAGGTCACCAAGGAACTGAGTGTCTGACAGATATAGCACCTCTGGACTGAAGTCAAAAAGGGTATAAAAATGCACGAGATAGAATCTGCTTTGCCTAAGCAATACCATGCTGAGAAGCAGCTTCTCCTCCTCCTCTGTTCCCAGCATTTTGAACAACGGGGGGCTTCTAGAAATCAGAATCAGTCTGTCCACTACAGACTGCAGCACACTGCAACATTGGTAAAGCTGTGATCCACCTCTCCACCCTTCTGAACGCTTCTGCTATGAGCAGGCAAGATTACAGCCACAGAGGGCTGAGATCCTTTGGCCAATAAGCACTGATTAAAGGGGAAACAAAAACGGCAACACATTTCTTCTTTAAAGAAACAAAAATAGGAAGATTGAAGCAATCATTTCATACATAGGATACTGAAAAGACCTACAGCCCTATACACCCTCGGAAGGCTGTAGCAACATAGAGGTATCTACATATTACTTGCATCAACAAGCATGTTTAGTGTCATGAAGCAGGGACTAAAAGCAAGCAGAGTTAGCAGCTGGAGAAAACAAATGTTTAGCTTCATCATAATAAATATGAATATTCAAACAGAACACAAGGAAGACCTTCAAACATCTTTGTGTACACATACATCTTCACTGCCACACACATGCACACCACCCCTCCCTGTACCAGAAAACCCTCTTCTCCCTTTGTCCTTTTCTTGCTCATGTTCTGGGGATTGCAATCACGGTTTAGCAAATGGCCATTTCTGGCAGAGCAGCCCCCTACGGTGTGCTGTTTTACTCCATTAAGGTGTTAAAATGTAACACATGCAAGAAGACATTCATCTCCCAGGGGAAAGGGCCACTGACACTTGCAAACGCTGGTGGAGGAGCAAAAAGCCCTGAGTACCCCTGCAGCTACAACTGAGAGGTTGGTAGTGTGGGAAAGTTTGTAACAGGCTGTAGTTATGCACACAATATGTCAGGTATTAGCAGTACAATAGCACCAACTTGCTTTGAGCTGGTTATCTGAGTGCAAGGCCCCATTGGCAAACCAGCTGAAGTCAGATTACAGATTACCCCAAGAGCAGAAACAGCCCTCCAGATTCTCCCTCTATCAGCCATAAGAGCAGCCTTCTATAACCAGAGCACATAAAGCCTCAAACCCTGCAAACCACTTGCACAACATAAAACCTTTGTACACAGCCTGCTGAACACCCTCCTTGACACAGCGACCTCACCAGACTGTAGTCTCTATAAAGGGTTGGGTTTTTTCCACCTGCACCAGAAGGGATTGCTCTTAAGGGTCGAATTATTTTGCCCTTTGATGCTCAGACTGGGTGGGCCCAGTCCCTGCTGGTGCCAGCTCAGACACCAGACACTCCTCACACTTGCTGTGCCAGCAAGCTGGTGCTGCAGGAAGAGGTGGCAGTGATGCTGCATTACTGACACTGGTGCTTTTGAAGTGTCATATTTGAACTCCTGCATATAAAAGGTCTGTTTTGCAGGCTGTTACCTGCTTTCCCAAACAGTAGAGCATGAACTGAAGTTTGTAAGTCTGCCTTGACCACACTATTCATATCTGAATTAGCAACCTAAGGTGGCAAGGGGATTTTTCACTGGAATTCTTAACATTTCATCACAAGCAAAAGATGCAGCTTAGTCCTTCAAAAGCTGCAATTTGCTAAGGCCCTGGGGACATTTTGGCAAACCCTTTAGGACTTCACTCATATGCTATCTCTTGCTCTGTGCTGCCAAATTTCAAGGTAAACTTCTGTCCCACAGATCCTTTAATGTCAGTATGAGCCTGGTAGCAAGGCTGCAGTCTGCACACCAGGTCAGACACCTCAGTCTTCCTACCAAGGCCCCTGGAACTTCTCAGGTCAGAGATGGGAAGAAGACAGAGACTTCTTGGGATTTGACAGAGGCTGCAGAGCTGGGCTAAATAGGTGCCCAGAGTTCAATGTTTAAATGACATAAAACTCACTTGTCTCTCAGAGCTCCTCCATTTCACCACAGAGCTCTTGTCCTCAGCACTCAGTGATGTGTTAGTTCCAAATAAAAGAGCATTTCTTCATGTTCTGCATGAGGGCCTCCCTCTAGCAGAAGAGATATACATCCTTGTGCTTTCACTTAAAACATTTTCCATACAACCCCATTATTCCTGGGACTTCAGGGCTTGTTTTATAGCAATAACTTTGGTGCTTTCTACACATCTGTCATCCTTCTGGGACCCTGAAAATGCCAAGGCTTTGGGAAAGTCCCAAAACATAATTCTTTACTCTTTGTAATTCCTTTATAATTCTTATATTTCACAATATATGTTTCCTCTAAACTTTCTCTTCCCAGAAGCATCACACACTTTTCAGTTGCATGCTACTACCCCTAAGTTCTATTGTGCAACCTCTAATTTTTGTGTGACAGCATAAGTAAATCAGGATTAGCACAAAATTCATTAATGTTTTCTCTACTATAAATAACTGTGTTAGCCAAAGTGGTTTTCTTTTCCTTTCCAAATGTAATTCCCATTTCAAAATGGGTCATTTGAATTCAGCTTCTGGAAGCTGAATTCCCAAATCCTCATGCCTCTAGTATTATCTAATAAATCTGCATTGGTTTTGCACTAAATCCAGATGGGAATATGTTAGAAAGCTTCACACACAAGCATTTCAGTTCTCAGATTCCCCTTTGTGTTTCCTTTTGCTGTCACAGGGACTATAAACACCCTGGAGACTAAGATGGCAAACTAAGGTTTGTACATTAGGACTTGCTCTGGCATGAGCCAGCTTTGGAGATGGTACAAGCACAGGCCAAGGGACAGCTTTGAAGAGGGTGTAAAGCAGTGAGGCTGTATGAGGAGCAGCTCTATCTTCTTATTGGTAAATCCCACTCCTTTTTTCTTGATAAATCACAGCTGCCTCTTCCTATGAAATCATCACAGCGCAACAAAATGGTGGCAGAAAAGCTGGGAAGTTTCCTCTGGTTATGTCCCCCAACTTGTCTAAATGTCTCTCTTAAAGCAAGGAGGGAAGAGAGAAACATATCCAGACATTTACATGTTCCCTAAACATGCCTGTAATGTACAAGCCCAAGACACAGGGAGGCATCCACCTAGGACAGCAACATTCAGAGAATGTGTGTTTATTCTCTCCACAACCTGGTTTCCAAATGATGGAAGACTTAAAGTTTCTCATTTTTTCCTTTCCCTGGATGAAGGATTTTCACTTTTTTCAACCTCCTGGGGAGGCAGTGCCACAGAAACAGCAGCAGGGCACTGTAAACCTTTGAAACTAATAATTATTAAACACATAAATCCATTTAATGCATAGAGGCTCCAAACACACTGACTGGATAATATGAGAGGGAGACCCACACATCACAAAAGGGCTTTGCCAGCTTTCCAGACACAAGACTTCCAGTGACAAGGTTTTATTTGCTAGAACAGTTACTGAGCAGGAACCTTGGGAAACCCTTTCCATGCTACCAGTGGCTCAGCTGAATCCCCTGGCAGGGAGCTGTAAGCAGAAGCTGGGAACCAGACTTTTTCAGTCATTTTAATGTCCTCAACTGCCCATGCATGCCAAGCCCTGACCAGTTTTGTGCCTACGTATGGGAAACAAGGGAAATGCAATAGCAAGAGACAGCAATCCCAAGGCAATAGGAGGGACACCTGACTCTACACAGACTCCTGCATCAGATGGTGTCAGTCCTGGTCTCATGCACCAGTGCTCAGAAGGCTGTGGCTGCAGGAAGTCTCCCTTCTCAGCTCCACAGCACCTGCCTCCCCCTCCATCCTTCAGCACCTAAGACAAAGCCATGCTAACCTACTGGATTTGCCTAAGTTGTCACCTCCCTCTCACAAAAAAAAATGGCCTGGGTGCCAAGTGCAAGATTCAGGACAGGTGGGTGTGAGATGCAAAGCCTCTTTCCACCAATACTCTGGGAAAATGAGGAAGAAGTGACACATCCTCTGTCAGGAAGCAGCTACAATGTTAGGCACAACCATGTGGTAACGTGGCCAAAGAACCAGCACCCTGCAGCAGCCACAGGAGAATTAAGGTCTCATTCACCACTGACCTGAGGCTAGAAGGAAGGGTTATGAACCTTCACAAGCTGCATCTTCCCATTATGGTTCCTCTTTCAGTCACCAAGCCCACTGCTTCTGCACATTTAACTACAGAGCTTTTTGCCAGGGAATGCAGTTATTGCATTTCTAATTTATCTGTCTCTGCCAGCATTAATGTAGCCTCCAGCAGACAGCAACAGATTTCAGCAAGCACCTTTTCCTTGCAAAAGTCTAACCAGGATCTTGTGTGACACAGCCACTGTCTTCTCTGAAAGTTTGGAAGCAGAAACTCTGCAGATCTCCTCTTCTCCCACCCCCCAAAACAAAGTTAAAAGAAAAAGCCTGCTTTCAAGAATAACCTTCCTTTTGACTTCAATTGGACATAAATGTGCCTTCATAAATACATCTACCTGGAGTCAGGGATGAGGTAAGAAAAAGTCTCACATGAGCCAATTCAGTGCCAGAACACTGGTGGCATGTCCAGCCTGTAACTCACATATTTTGCAATTAAAAAAAAAAATTAAAAAGTGTGATTGTTCTGTGCCTTTCTCACTTCTGAGTAAGGTACTGCCAGGTTCTCATCAGATCTATGATGCAGAACTACACTTGCAAAATAACAAATCTCACCACAGACTTTGCTTTACTCTCCATACAACAATCTACATCCACCCCACTCATGTGCCAGGTATAAAAGTTCAGAGCAGAGCTGTTGTTAAATGGACTTTCATAAAATCCAAACATTTCTGGTTTCATAAGAAAGAAAAAGTCCGGTACCTTCTTTGAGTAAAAACTTTGATTTCTCATCTTACAGTATGAAATTACTTGTAAATTTACAAATATATTTTACTACCTGGCTCATGAAGAAAAATTAAGGTGGAGGTGCATTAGGAAATATAATTTGACCATCAGCATGTTCAAAGTGATCCAAATAAAAACTAAACCTCTAATTTGTAAAATTTCGTGGTCCTTAATATCTGTTTAATTTTTGCCATAAGACATCTCTATGACAGTAAAAAAAATCTGTATCTCTACAAGGCAGAGTTAGGTATTTTTGGATGGTGTTCTGTTCTTTCCTTTAGTCTGATGCCTCTGAAGTTTTATCCCAGTTCTGAATTCCTGAGGTACATAATGCACTGTTCTAGAATGACAGATGTTGCAATGCTTTACTCTCCAATTAACTAAATAGTCTCAATTTCACCTCCATTTCAGCACAGACTTTTCCTGTGACTATGATTCTGAATGTAGATCAAATTTTTTATCTAAGGACTGTCTCTTGGTATTTTCAATAGAGAAATATCAAGAGTGTAAGATGCTATGAGCAGAACTGCACATAGAACAAAGCTACCCCTGAGACACTGATAAATATTAAAAAAAATAAATAAATCAACAAACCAGAACAGTGTGGGAATGTGACAGTGAGGTCTAGGATATCAAAATTCAAATATGTTTGATGAGGAATTTGAGCAGAGGACTGGATCAGATGACCTTTCAAGCATTTCCTCTTACTCAAAGTATTGTATGATTTATGAGAATATCTTCTAGTTTGTTTGTTAAGGAATCTGTTTCTGTGTATTTGTTTATTTCTCTGCCTATCACTTCTCATCTCAGCAGATGGAATCCAATAAAATGTTCCATGGTGCTCTGAATCCCACCACTGGAGAAGTTCTAGATGGTCCAGAGCAGGCACTCCTGCCTGTAATGGAAACAGGCTGACTGCAACTGCCCTTTGAACAGGCAGATCAAACACTGTGAGTGACAGGTTGAGAAAATGAAACAATCATCTCCATATTTTGTTGTAGGATTTTTTCCCCAATAAAATATGAAAGTGAAACGTTGTGGACAGGTCCAAGGAAACTGAATTTAATCTGCTTTTGAAGTTGTTTGTGGATGGCAAGAAAAAAATGTGAAAAGGATTTTTGGACAGCTCTTCTGTTTTGCAAGCTAATGGAATTTGCTGAAACAAGACCACCAGCTGCTTTGCTTATAACAGTCTGCACTGGATTTCAATACATTCTTCCCTTCTAATAGGTGCCAAATCTATTCTGAATTGAAGATGAGCTTCATCCACTGCTCCAGATGCAAACATCCCTTTACCCTAAGGGTACTCAAAACTGGAGGCCACATTTTTCAAGACAGGAAGTTTGATGAATCAAACAAACCCTTCAAACCAGTGACCTCTACCTTCTGAGTGTGTGCAATGAGATCTTGATTAGCATTGTGTGATCTAGAATCCTGAAAAATTAATTATAAATAACTGAATAATTAAATTATTAAATAAGTAAATAACTGAAAAATAACTAAAAATTTCCTATGGAGCAAGGGAAAGATAAGAAAGATATCTGACAAAACCATTTAAAGAACATTTCTAATACCTATTTTTAAGCAGAGATTTCTTGGAAGTTTGAAAATGTTCAGATCCTTACTTCCAAGCCATCCATTCCTTATCATTTGGTTTCCTGAGAAAACAAGGCTTACACAATCCTGCTCTGTGTGTAACTATGTTTGTGCAAGTCTCTCAATAATTGAGATTCATTAATATTGTTATCATACCACACTTACATATTCTTTATTAGTTATAACTCATTGGCCAGTGTCAACTAAATTTGACAGATAGGGATCTCAAAGATACTCAAGTCTGGCTTCAGCAAAACCTACTTTGCTAATTCTGCACAGAGTTTTGCACATAATTACTCTGCACTTTTTATACATCTCTTTTCTGATTCAAGTCAAGACTGGCCATGAAAACACCTAGAACTGGTGGGACTGTCAGGCTACTACTCTCTGTGGAACCCAGGAGTCTAGCTGAATGCAAACATAGTCTAATAAAAACATAGTTTAACTAACTACAATTCTTATGTCCATCTTCTTCTACAAGTGAACTCAGATGAGAGCAGCAAGAATCTGTTTTACAAGCAAAAATTACAGGAATTTATGTTCAGTTTATGCTGTTGAAGAATATGAAAACTCTACAGAGAAATATGACTGAAATACTCAAATACAGAACAAGATGTGGCACTGGAAGAAGGCAATATATTCTTTAAATCCACAGCTGATGGAATAAAAATTGATGTAAAATGAAACAAAGACAGTTCAGGTAAGACAGCAACCATTATTCCTTACCATTTTTTCTGGTAAGCAATAGCACTGGATTGGCTGGGAGGCTGTGGAAACACTATTCCTGGAGAGCCCTAAGAACAGGCTGGATACCTCCCAGGAATGGCACCAGAAAAGCTGAGCCTGCCCTGAGTCAAAAGAAAACTTTAATTTTCCTTTGAAAATGCCTTCCAGCTCCATTTGTCTATCCTTCTGTAAGCATCAGAGTTGATTGGGAATAAGGAAAAAAAGGCAGAAAGGATGAAATAGAACAGTAAAGGCATTTGGAGAAGGAGAAGCAGGCAGATGACTAGAAAATGAGATACATTAGATGAGTCTAAATTTGCTTTGTTCACTGCTAGAGAGATAACTAAAGAGCACTCCCTCGTGCCACAGGCAACCACAGTTGTGGGGCCAGCAAGCCTGGCCTGTCCAGTGGGGATATGGAGCCCAGAGTGACTGCAAGGCCAGTTCAGAAAACAATCCATCATCCTCCAGCCTCATGCCAAAAGCTTCCAAGGTTCATCTGCCTGTACAGCATTGGGATATCCAGAGAGCCTGTGTCATCCTTCATCTGACACGTGTCACTGTGTCCCAGTGTCACCTTTCCCAGGCTCAGAGCTGTTGTCCCAGCAAACTGTGAGCAAACTCCCTGGAGAATGTGATTGGACTCTCCAGCTGTAACACAAGGAGAAAGTAAAGACACAGCTTGGCAGCTACAGAAACAGAGTTTAAGTTTGTTCTGCCACACCTCACTTGCAGCACCATGCCAGAGCCACATCGCACTCTGCACTCCAGACTCCCATCAGAACCTGGGCACAGGACCTCTCGGTGTGAACAGGTGATGGGAGCCCGAACTCGCCAGCCTCTGGAGATGCCTTTGGGACTCCGAAGTGAGAGTTCTCTAAACGCCCCAGGAGCCCCTTTCACACATCGAGATGCTGCCACCTAATGGTAAGAGGGGCCGAGCAGCACCTGGGTAAATCACGGACTGCCATTTGCAATGCTTGGAGAGGCCCGAGTTTTCTCTGCAGACACAGAGATGCCTCGAATTCAGCGCAGCTCTGCCGAAATCCCATTCACTCCCCACCCAGCTGCATCTTCTCGTGGGCACAGGGATCTCGAACACCATCCTCCCCACACTGTTATTTACTAGGCACACAGTAAGTCATTGTTATTGCCTCCAACTCTGTCCCTTCCATGCATCCCAGCCAGTAAAACTTCCCCTGCCATGACACGTGCACATTAAATATCCATCCCTGTGATCCACGCATGATCGATCTCCCCATCCCACATTACAGTCATGATTAACCTTCTCCTGCTACGTCACATATTCAATACACCTCCTTTGCCTCCTTCACTCACACAAAATGAATCTCCTTAGCATTGTCAATAATCATTTTCTTTATATCCTGCATAACAACATGAGGCAACCTGACAGAGCACTCAGGCAATAATTCAATCTTTGCTTCCCACCAACGTTCATTAAACTGAATATAACTTCACCAGAGCTGCCACTGAATTATACCCTCATATCCTTGTGGGAATTGTATATTATTCCCTGGGGAATAGCAGCAATGCAGCTGAAGATGAAATAAATCATTTTGAACCCCCCGGATTGTATCTGATAGCACACTATTTCTTCATCTCATTACTCATTTTGCATATTAGTAATTAGCAGATGTTATTTCCTCCATGCCCCCCACCTTTTTGTTTCATTTCATGTCTGATAACACTAATCTGTGGGAGATAAGATGCTTCAAGATTTTCATACAGCTGAAATGACTGAGGATCTTCACTAGAGGCAGGCAAACCCTAGGAAATTCAAATTCCTCTGGCCAAAAAACCCCCCAAAAATCAGTCCTCACTAATTTGGCATCTTCCCCTTTTCCTAGAGAATGAGCCTCCCCTGGTCCTGCTGTGTAGATGGATGGTGCAATGCTTTGGTGGTCTCTCTCTGTGCTGCCATTGTGGCATTGCTCCTACTGCTGCATCTCCAGCCTGAATTTATCTTCCTTACTTTTGAAGAGAGTCACTTGTCCCTAATGATAAGCACAAGATTTTTCCCAGTCCATAATGGTTTCTCGTGAGGGTTTTGGAGGCTGTTCTGTGATGTTGCTGTGCTGAGGACCAGGAGAGTTTGCTACCTGCCACTGAAGCTGGGAACAGGAAGAGGCTGTACCTATACACAATCAAAATAAATCAAAATGTAGCAATTGAAGTCATCTTCCTGCCTTGTGCCACTTTCTCCAGAGTCCCTTTGAGAAGCTTCCTTTAGGCAGCACACAGGACCCTATTTCCCACAATGGGGCTATGTGGCCTTCAGCAAGATGGCCACTGACCACAAAGCAAGGGAGAACCACTCTCCAACTTGCCACCATCAGCCCCCATCACAGAGCTGCTTCCCAGTCTCCACCAAAGCAAAGGGGGCTGAAGAGCTTGTTGATGGCTCTGCCTGGTGAGAGCAGAGACCGCCAGGCTCTGTCTTATGCTTCTTTTTCACAGGCTGTCTGTTCCTGTGGTGTTTGGGGACAGAGCCCAAACATTCCCCTCCACGTCACTCTCCCTCCTGCACACGTTGCCTGCTGTTAAACCTTATCCTGCTGAATACCATGTGTTTGATATTAATTACATGTCCAAGCCCCATGAAAGTCATTTAAATTTAATGAGATGCAGGGATGGAACCACTGAGCCAATGGCATTCATTAAGGGTTGCCATGGAGATCAGTTTGCCAGGCTTGACCCACATTAAGTGCCACAGGTCACCTCCCAAACAGACAAAAACATGAAATTAAAAAAAAAATTGGAGCCAATTCCTGAGGGGTCTGAGCACTATGGGCTCTGACGGCCTCCAGTCAGTGCAGCTGGGGCTCAGCAGAGTTCAGTGCATGGCCTGTGGCTCTGTCAGGGAATAGGGTCCTGGCACAGATCAGGAGGTGCTCCTCAGTGGCAAAAGGAGGGGAAAAAAACCCTAAACCAATAATAAAAAAAAACCCACCAGCTCACTGACACAAAGAAGACAATGAGCTCTTAGCATTTCCCTTCTACCATTTAGAGGTGGTGCAGCTGAGGAGGGCTGTCACTTGAAACATATATTGTGCTCTGCTGCCAAAATGATGCTGATCCTTGCAAGTACTGGTATTGTGGTTCTGAATCCAGAGAGATGGGGTAAGACAGTGAAAGATGGGGGAGAGGAGGAGAGGAAAAGAGGTTGTAACTCAGCATGGAAATACTAAGATGGAGAACTTTTAAATGAGAGCAAGAGCTTCAATGTGAACTAAGGATGCCCTGTGATACAGGCCCTGCACACAGGTTGGGGAAACCTGATGTTACTTGTGGGCCTGGCCAGAGTTGTCTGGGCAGCCCTGGCCAAATCCCTTACTTGCCATCTCCCATATTCCCCCTCTGCAAAATCAGGGCCACAGTATGTTCTTCTTCCCTACCCTTGTCTACTGTGGAATAAATTAAATAAAAGTAGGAAGCACCCTGCCCATGTGCTTTTCTAGTGCCCAGTGAAAGGGACAGCCTGACCTCTTTGTGGACTCTCAGTATAAATAATAATAAAAAAAGAGAATTAATTAACCAGCTTGCCAAGCTGTCTACTCTCTAGCCCACCAGTAATCCATAAGAATCAGACTTAGATGCAGCAGCAGGAGTGCCTGGGTGGTGCTGGGGTCAGCTAGGGAAGGCAGCAGATGACCAGCTGTGCAGTGGTACATCCACAGCTCTGACACCAGGGCAGTGTCTTTATCCCCATGGTAAATCCAGTGTCATTACAGAGCAGCCCCTTGTACACAGGTTGCTGCAGGTGACACACTACAGCAGCAGCAGTTGCCTGTGACTCCCAAACATCATTTAATATTTTATCTTTCAACCTTAGTCTGAGCACTTGCATACCAGCAAGCACACACAACTGTAACATGCCAGGTTCTAGAAGGGAACCTGCAATAACATGATTGAGCCAGGTTTCAATGAAATGAAATATGCCCTCATCACAAAGGCAAAACTATAAGTTACAATTCATAAGGCAACTAACCCCTAGTCGTAGAGGCCATCCTTTGAAGCACAGCCCAAAAACCAGGGAGACATTGCAACAAACTTATCTGAGTACATCTGGTTCACCTAACCCATCTGCAGCCCTGGGAAAGAACCTCATTGCCAAAAATGGCTGAAACCTTATCCTTACAGCCTACGGGGGTTCAGATAATTATATCTGACATGAAAACTTGTAGCACATACAAAAAAACTGGAGGGGGAAGAAAAGGTCAACTGTATAAAGATGCAATCACTGTGGAAGGGGCCAAGTTACAGCATGGTGAGCTGCTTAAACAGCCAAGATAAATAAGATACAATTAGGGTTACATTGGCTCACCCTTTGAGATCCCATATGTGGGTGTATGAACTTTAAAAAAAAAAAAAAAGGTCCAAGTTATCAGGACTTGCTGCTTATTTAACTTGGCCAATTTCAAGGCTCAGCCTGTTCTAACTTCAACCCATTTTTGCAGCAAACATCTCATTTCCAATATTTTTGTACTTGTCAAGGGCTCTCTTATCACATCCCTCTTCTTTTTATTGTTTTCACTAGAAAGAAAAAAGCGCTGAGAAAGGGAAGAGAATCTGAACTCAGGGCCTCCTACACCAAAGTCAGCAAACCTTATCCTTTTATGCCAGCCAGCCTAGGGTCTTTGGTCAAAAATGAAAGCACAAGAATTTCCATCATGTTTAATTACCAGCCACAGGGAGCCTGGTACAGCCCCACGAATGGAACAACAACATATTGAAACTGGCAAAGGAAAATCAACAGAAAATATTTTGTGGATGGGCCACGGAGTTGAAGCCCAGTTTTGGAAGGATGCAGAATTTCATGGGAAGGTGATGTCAGCATTCAAAGCCTGGCTCCTGCAGAGCCCCTCAGACTCACATCTCAGGACCAGCATTCCCCAACCTCTGCAGAGGTTCAGGGACAAGTTCAGTGCTTTTGCATAGCTGCCACACTGAGAAGGGTTGTGTGCAGCAGTAAGGTTAACACAAAACAATTGCTATAGCTCCACCCTCTTCAACGCACTTTATAAAACAGTTAGAAGCTCTAGTTAAATATTTATGTAGTTGTTACCAATCATGGGCTGTGAGATGCTTCCCACTATCTGTATTACCAACACCATCTGAAACAGACAGCAGGCTGACTCCATCACCTGCCTTAGCTCCTTTATGTCCCTTCACCAATGCATTAGGAACCACTTCTGCAAATCTTTGAAGTGTCTTCTTCATTCATGTGTGAAAGAGCACCTCATTACATGATAGTGGGAGGACCTTGGTGACAGCCATTTGGGGCACAGATCACAGGGCTGGAGGGAGGCCACAGTGCTACAGTGCAAAGGTGTGAGCTATACCCTTGCTGCAGGGAAGAGAGGAAAGAATCAGTGGTGCCAATCTCTTGCTCAGATTTAACAAGCCTGTTAATGTCATGCACATAGCAATTACATGAGCTTTCCCTGATAGCACACACAGCAAGTCTGCCATGAGCAACTCCAGAAAAATGTCAGCAACGTGCTGCTGAGGAGCCCAGGAGAGTGTGCAACATCACAGGTGTTCTCATTTAGACAACTCAAACCTACTGAAATGCTCAAGTTCCAATAGCTCTGCAACACTTTCATACAGAACAGGAAAAACTCACTGGAAAATGTATTCAGGATGATTCTTAATGCAGCACAGAGAGCTACGGGAGCAAACCCAGACAACTTCACAGTGTGGCTGGTGGGAAATACAGCAGCACCATCAGCTCACCTGCAGTTTTGTGGTGTGGCTATCTAGAACAGACCAAGAAGGATGCCAAGATAAGAAAAAAAAAAGAAAGAAAAAAAAAAAAGGCATTAATTCTGCAGCAAACATAAAGACAGACAATCTGTATGGAGCACTGTATGCAGAAGCACACCATAAATGTGCTGGCCCTGTCACATCAGTGCTCTGCAGGACAGCACTGCCCCTCTGATGGCTGTCAGTTTGGTGAGCACCTGCAAATACTGCTGCCAGAATCAGAGCCCTAGAAAAACATTGCTTGATTCTCTGTGCAAGGCTCCAAATAATTAAAACTGGGTGAAAATACCACTAAATGCACATTTTTGTTCATTAAACACTTCCAACAGTGTTCCTTAATTTATTAAGATAGTTAGGGTTTATGGAAGAGCAAGTTTGACTCTTCCTCTAGCATTCACTGTTACATTTTCTGCTCTGAAGTTTTAGCTCCTTTATCATGTTTGTGTTCCTGCACTTGATTTCAAGAAGCTGCCTGGTGAGTAAGTGCTTTGCCCTGCCTGTAAAAATGTGTTGTTTTAACACACAGTGGCTTTCCTTCTGGGTGAAGGGTAAAATTGTCATCTCCTGTGCATCAGTGCAATCCCATGGAAGACAAATGGGAGTTTTTTCTCAGTAAAGCATAGATAGTAAAGACAACCAAGCTGGGAAAGGCTCATGGAGCTCTTTGGGAGAAAAGCATGACCAAGGCACTAGCTGTCACACCCTGTGACAAGCTCTAAGAGGCCTCAGCCTGGGGCTGGAGCTGGCTAAGCACATCTGCTGAACTCCTTTGTACCCTGTGTGTCTTCCTGGGCCCCAGGCACACTCAGAGGGGCTGCCCTGCTGCAGCACAGGGCCAGGCACTCTCCACTTCTCTTGGCCTGGGGAGTGAAGGGAAGCTGCTCACCCAGTTCATCCCACAGCCCAGCAGGATGAAAGTGCCCAGGAGTTTTTAATGGCAGTGCCAGGTTCAAGCGGTCCCTACTACACGAGATACTGCCCATTGAGCTGGGAGGAGAAAAGCAAAGATAAAGGAGCTGAAAAGGTCTGAGCCAGAGAGCAGCATACAATGAGCCACCCCAGGCTGCTGGAGGCCCCTCAGGGCCATCTGGCCCCTAACAGCAGCACCAGCCCCTCCCTCCCTCCCACCACACACCCCTCCCCTCCCCTCCTTCTCTGTCAAAAAGGCTGGATCCTGGCTCCTGGCTCCTTCCAGTTATAGGGAGGGGCAACTGCCACATGGGCTTGTGGCTTGGGGACTGGAGAGACAGCCAATACAGCAGGGAGATGAAGGTGGAGATAAAGCCAGACATGCCAGGGAAAAATATATACCCCCCCCACACACACCTCTTTGCCTCCTCTCCATTGTATTTAGAAACCAACATCCCTGCCCTGTTTCATTATACAGAGAGGACAGACCCTACCTACTGTCAGCTGTCCCTGCCCCATGTCAGAGGAGCATTTTCTTTCTGTTATGCTCCCCCCTCCTGCCCAGCTCTACCCAGGGCCACCAGCACAGGGACAGGGATGCAGCTCAGACCAACCAGAACAGAAGCAGCCAGAGTAGAAAGGGGCTGCATGGCTGGATTCCCCCTTTCCATTCATCACTGTCAAGTGCAATAAATGAACATTTGCATTCCCGATTTCACACAGCCATCCCCACAACTCCCCACAAATTAACAGCCCACCTATATTTACAGACCAGCATGTCTCCTGTATCTGCTTGTGCTGAAGGCTGCAGAGGGAGGGGGGAGCAGAAGAGTGTGATGCTTCTATACTGCTGGAGCCTGACAAAAAGTTCTGGCCCCGAGGCTGCCAGCAATACTGGGCTTCATTCTTTATGATTCCCATCCCACCCCACAGGGTAATGCATTCAAGTGGTGCTACTGCTTTTTTTTGGGAGTTTGTTCTGTTTGTTTGCATTGTTTATAATTTTATTGCCTTCCTCTGATGCCCTTATGGAGGTATTGCCATTTAATATGCAGGCCTGGCTGGCCAGTTGCCATAGCAATCCATTGCAGTTCTCATAATATTGCAGGAAGCAAGATCAAAAAACCAGGATTGTAATAAAAAATTAAAAAAAAAAAAAAAGAAAAGAAAAAATAAAAAAATAAAAATAAAAATAAAAAAAAGAGGGATAGCAGGAGGAATGGCATCTCTCCCACTGCTCGCTTGCCCCACCACACACAAAGGCACTTTGCAAGAGCACACTGTTTGAGGACTGGAGTGAAAGATGAACAGAGTTTCAACAGCCACACTGCCAAAAAGCCAGACATCCACAGGGAAGAAATCAGGCATCACCCATTTAGAAGCACAGCAGCATCACAGGTGCAAACAGCCTCTGTTCCCTGGAACACTTTATACACAACTTCTTCTCCCTTTGCTAAATTATGTACAATTTGCCTAGAGACAAGGCTTTACTTGGCACCCCCCATCTACACAGAGGTAACTCCTTTGCTCTAAGGACAGCTAATGCCTGTGCAGGATGTTTATTCATATTGCCCATCTCTGCTCAAGAGGGAGCAGCTCACAAGGTAGTTTGCAAAGGCTGATGTCAGACCTCAGTGACTGGAGGCTGAATGAAACAATCTTCTCCCTTTATTTCACTACAGAAATCTCATTTGCAGTTTTTTTCTGGATGTGCCTTGGATGCCCATTTGAATCAAGTCTGTACTGTTGTAAAAATAAGAAACAACCCAGCTCTTTACACAGTGGCATCTGAAGAGGTCCACAGATATATCAGACAAATCATTACCACGTACAGCCAAGCCCCAGACAAACAAGCCTTAGCTATGAAGTTCAGCAGAGGAATGCAACAAACACACACCAAAACATCTGATTTGACAACAGTTCCAAAACAAAGATTAGCCTGGGGCCTTGGGGCTGCTGCAGCTGACGCTTATGTCAGCACAAAAGCTGTGTCAGTGCTGTTGGGTGTCTGCTCTGACATGTGCTACAAACCACACACATACTGGGGATCTGTGAGGTACCTCAGCAAAAGAGCACAGCCAGTGCTACCTGAAAAACAGACCTGGGCTCATCACCAAGACCAGGCTCTCATCCCTACCTCCTCTGAGCCCAGAACCTTCACCCATGTCTTAGTTCACCTCTTTTTCCTCCATTTCGAACATTTTCATTTACCTGCAAAAATATTAAAAGGAGATTTAATTTTTTTTTTTTAAATTTCACATTGTAGAGCAGCTTTAGGAAGCAGGCAGATGAAGGCTCCATCCCCAGTGGAGAGCACGTGGCTAACGGATAGATTTAATTTATATGAAGCACACTGCTCTCTCCTAAGCCCTGCTTGGCATATTAAACTGGTGTCTTACATCTCCTTCCAGTGCCAGAAATATTCATTTCCCACATCATAAAGACCCATCCATGAATAATAATATTAATAATTAAGCACCTGACTCTAGGGCTATACTTTGAGCATCATAACACTCTCATCATTTGCTTATCCCATGATAATTACACTCCTACATGCTATTTCTATGTTCTGCCTTATTGGTTAACCATTTATTTGCTAGGATGTTTCCTAAGACTCCACTCACATTTTCAGGCCCCAAGTCCCACCCTTCTTAGCACAATAATGAGGCATGTGCTCCAGACTCAAAATACCTTTCATTCTGAAAGAAGGCATTTATGCCACTGTGAAAAGCAAGGATAAATAAATCTAATTAATTCTATTACACTAATTTAATCTCCTTCCCAAAGTAACCAAAGCAGTGGGAAGAGAGAAAGATGAATCTCAGCCACAGAGCCAGGCAGATAATTCCAGCTAAGCTTGCTCAGCACTAGTGAGGAACTAGAAGCAATACAGCTGTGTTAACATGGCATTCTGCCTGGACTAATTAGGTTTTCTGAGAAGCGTGGTCTACCTAGCACAGGCTCACCTGAAAAGGCCAGTTGTACAGGATTTGTTTAGTTCAGTGTTGTTTCTTTCCTGCAAAAATCATGCTTCCAGTTCTGCCATCTTTCCTTTGCCATGTAGAAGTACATAAGGTACTGCACTGATTTCAACTAAAATATGGTTACATGCAACCCAAGCCAAGAAAAGGCTCACTGATTGCTTTCATGCACACTTCTTTGCTGTGGTACTTACCTTCCATGTTTTTCAGCCTGCAACTGCAGCACAGAAATCCAAGATTCTCAACCACCTCCTTACCCAAAGCATTTGTGCAAAGTCCAGCCTCAAATCTGCCCCATGAAGAAAAAAGTCTCTTCACAAAAATTCCTCATTACATGAAATCTTGCAACATATAGGGCATCATTTCTGAAGGAGCTTCAGAACAATAGAAGTTTCATTAAAAGTGAGTGGATAGCAGTCTGCAAGGCTATCAATAAGGAGAAAACAACAGCAGAGCAGCCAGAACAAAATTGGCAATAATAACCAGTACTTCAAAAGCAGAATATATCAAAAAGTTTAGTGTCAGCAAAGAGGGCTTAAGAAAATAGCATGAAAGCAGTAAGACCACAAAAAAGGTCTGATAAGATAAAAAGGCTGTTGTGTCAGGAAAGATCTATAATGTTGGAGAAAACTACTTTTGTAATTGTTTCCAGCTCCACACAACAAACACAGACCCCACAAACATTGGCTCTTATGGCTGAATTAAATCAGATATTGGTGATATGTCTTGTTCCTTTTGTCTGTTAAATCTTGTACCAAATGAAACCTGTTTCTTCCTGATGTTCTCCCAGAAACAAGGAGCAAGAATGCTTACTCCAAAGATTCTACATGCTTATTTGGCTAGAACTTTAATTTATCAAAGGTTTACCAGTTATATGGATGAAGACAAGTCAGACCCTGCAAAATCCAGGGATATAAATAACCCTTTCTGCAAAATCTGCTGAAATCAAGAACAACCAAAAAGACTGGATGCCAATCCAGCATGATGCATTTGAAGAAAGAATGCTTTAGCCATCAATTGAACAAAGCAAGAAAACTTGATTTTTCAGGAAGACATGAAAATAAGTGAGGCCAGTTGTATAAAACTGACCCATCAGACCACAGCACTGACACTAGCAGACAAATACCAGAGCAACTTCTCATCAGACTGCAGTGCCTTGAGGTACAGACATCCACAGAGCTACCTCCCAGAAATGATTAACCCTGTTCATTGGTGTCACGTAGAGCACATCAGGTTTTATGAAGGAAGCAAATGTCCATACAGCTTGTGGTCCCCCACATCTCTAAAGACAAGTCACACAACATCAAAGAGGAACACAACTGCTCCTGTCTGGAGCTTTGCCTGGGGCTCGGTCTGCACTAGAAAGCTGCACTGCTTTGTTGTAATATCAGGATACCTACAAACCTCCCCAGCCAGGCAGACCTTGTCTTAAAGGCATTCTGTGCAGATTCCTCTATTCCTTTAGGGAAAGGAGGACAGTCACCTCTTGCAGCACTGTCCAGAGTACAGTGACATGCAGAGGCATTACCCTTCTTTTTTTGCTCCTTTGAAACATCACCATGCTGCCCCTCCCCTCTTCTTTTCAGTCAAACAGCTGCACACCAAACACCTGGAGGAACCTCGCAGGGGCTGCTGTCTCCCACAGAGGCAAATCACCACCTATCAGCTGGAAGAAAGCAGAGCAAGGGGCAGGAGCCAAGCTCACTGGAAGCAGCTGATGTCTGAATCCTGCCCCCCTGCAAGGCAATCCTTCCTGAGCCCTGACCTTACCTCCTCCTGCCTGGCTGGGCATATAGCCTACTAATAACCTATAGAACATAGCAACCTATATATCACTATGCCTGTCTTTGTACTGTGACTTTCTACCACTGCAACCATACCAGCAAAAAACTCATATTGCCTAACCACAATTTGTAAAATTATTGCAATTTCAAGCCAAGCCTTAGTCAAACTATTAAAATAAAACAAAACAACAAAACCCAAGCAGAAATAGATACTTCCAATCACTGTTTTAGCAGTGTAATGCAGCCTTATCTGGTGGTTTATGCAAACATACTACACACCAGAATACTTGCAATACTTCCTGGAATACCTTACTTATCTGGAATATTTGCTAACCACTTGCCTCAGCTGTTGACTTTGAGTGGTCTTTGTCGGAGTTTATTATGTGTGCAGTGTGACTAATTGTCTAGATCATGCTTCTGGAGTTGGTGCTTGACTAGACACCTCTCAGAATCAAAATCAGCCTTGAGAGTAGCTATGGACAGTTTCTGCATGAATTCTTGCTGATGTCCATAGTTAAGGTAACCAGTCACCTTTTCCCAGCATCTCTATGAACTACACTGTGTTGGTCAAAGTGATCAGGGGAAGTCAAAGATGCTGTTTTGATAACTCACAGCAGATTCTACAGTAAAACTGGGATGAGGCAATGAAAACCATTGCCAATGACATCCATCAATAGCTGCTGTCAGCAGCTGTTCAGTTCTATCATGCACAGGACAGTCCCCTCACTGCTGTATCAGGCTTCTTGTCTCATTCAGGCTGTGTGCTAAAACAATGTTTTACCTTGTTTAAACACAAACCAAAGTATATACCCTTGCATAAATGATACACAAGCAAGACTGCCCCATTGCCACCAGCAAAAGGCAGACTTGAATGTAAAGAAAAGACCAATACCTGAAAGCCACGAGGACCCAAGGCTATAACCCAACTGTTGCTTTATACTTTTTAATTGTCTGGTAATACACGTTCATTGCATCAGTCTGTCTCATTGTGTGTGCACAACTGCAAGAGCTTCAGGGCAGAGGTCATTATTTTTGTATGTTCATTCAGTGCCTTCAGCAACAGTACAGTAGCACCTGGAAATCAAATAATTAAGTTGTTATAATGCCAGAGCTGAGAAACAGTGATTCTGTGTCACAGCTGCATAAATCCATTTAACATTCACATTGATCTTCTAACCTCCTGTGCCTATTACAGAGCCCAGCTCTTCAGGGCAGAAAATTGGGAGATAAACTAATGCACTGAGGGCTATAGTTCTAGTAGTACACAACTGCTATTCAGGGTGATACTGGGCAGTCACAGAAGCAAATGAGTCTGACTGGTTCAGAATTCTCACTCTGAATATTGTAGGTTAAATCCCTCTAAATTACAGAGGGAAGAATTGAGTACAAGAAAGATGAATGGAATATTCTTTCATGAATGGGGAAACTGGTAGCAGAAACTTCTCAGGCCTTCAAGCTAAGTCAGCCTTGGCATACTCATCACTGACATTGCACAACTGCTTTCCTCCCAATGAAGTTAAAGTCTTTGGAGGCTGCTTCTACTCAGTTAATTAAAATCAACAGCACAGAACTCCATGAACCCATCTTCTAGGAGCCAGAGCGTGAATACAATTAGTTTTGAGACCAAAAAGATGGTCAGTGTTGCCAGAGAGTTCCAGCCAAAGACTAAACACCTTCTACCTCATTAGATGTCACACTAATGTGTCACAGTCTTTGTCTCTGCAATCTTAAATTTTCACCAGATGCCTGGGGAACAAGGCATGGAGTTGAGCAGCTGAAGGCAATAGAACAGACCAGAAACAGGGCTGGAAAAGAGCTGGAGCCTCCTGTGTCTTAGCTCAGGGTTTTACCAAGACACCACACTGCCATGGCCTGACCCGTATTTTGCTTTACAAATCACAAGGGTAAGACCACATTGTCACTGCCTGCCTACACTGTTTTCTCCTACCAGTGCAGCCTGTGTTTTGTCAATGAGTGCCTCCAGCAAATGGAAAAAGGGGGCAAGTCATCTCCTCTATGAATCACCATGAAAAAGTGAGTATCAATTATCAGGTCTCTGACAGTCACTTCAGTAGCTGCTCACCTCAGAGTTGATTCAGCCCCAAAATCCAAAGAGCAAAAGATCACAAGGCTCAAAGAAAGAGCCTGTTCTGGTGGGGGCAGATACAGGCAGGGCCCAGTAGCCATCTGAATAAACTCTGGCACATGCATTATTTATGGAATAATTAGTGAGTGGTCTACCCATAGAGCAGACAGCCCCAAAACAAGATGCAGCCAGACACACACAGCCCACATGCAGAGGTGGCTCTGGGCTGGTGACAAGACCCTGGACTGAGGTTTAACCAGGGGCTTTGCTCTTCCCCCTGTGAGTCTCAGCCTCCCATGCAGCCACTGATGGTGCTTGCTTCCAAGGACAAGACAGGCTGGCTCCTTCCACTCACAAGGCAAAGTACATAACAGTGCTGCAAGGCAACAGTGGACAAAGAAGAGATCTGTCAGTCCCACATCCCTACCATGAGCCTCCCTAAAACATTCACTGTGCAAGAGCACTGCAAGGTCAGGCAGGAGGTGCAAGAACAAAATTGCTGCTCTTCTTTGAAGAAACAGGCATCAAAATCCCACAGCCTGCCAGGGTGGCTGCAGGTGAAGCTGGCTTACCCCTGCCACTCAGGACTGGTTTAGCAGCTGTGAATTTAACAGGAGTAGCATTAAAATATGCCTATTTATAAAAGCAAGGAGGCTAAGTGACATCTCTATTACAGAGCACATATGATCAGGAGACTTTCTGATGCTGCAGCAAACCAGTGTAATCTGCATTATGGTGCATTGCTCTCTGCAGTATGTACAGGACAACCATGCTGTACTCATATAACAGCAAGGACTGATTCTCCTCCCCCAAGATCTGGGGGAAGTTTTGTTACAGGCTTTGGCAGTAATAAGATCAAGTACTAAATCCATGAGTAACCAACCACTAATGTTACTTGAATTCACTTGCCTGTTCATCTCTTTTAATCAGTGTTTTATATCTTGTACATGGTGCTGTCACTGCAACACGCTGCAGCACAGTGTTTGTCCTCACAGCTCAGCCTGGAATGAGGGTATTCCCTTTGGAGGATGTTGCATAAAGCTGTTATAACATCATCCCACTTTACACTGTATGGCTGAGATTTTCAGACACTTAAGCACGGGACCACTGAGGTGAATGCAAAGCTCACCTTACAGTTATTTAGACTCCTTCAAAAATCTCAGCAAGGTACTGGAATCTCTTCTATTGATTCCTCTCCTACCCATTACAAAGACTGCTGCTGCACAGCATTGTGTGTATTAACAAACATAACAAAACAACAAGGTCAGATGCCCTTAATCACACCAGTTTAAATCCAGAGCTACTCTGATAAAACCAATTGGATTATTGATATTTACAACAGCATACAAGGGAGCAGAATTTGACCCCTAATCCCTATCACATGGGTTGATGCCCTGCAGCAAACTGCTGGTCCTAGTAATCTGTTCAGATGCCATTAGTGTAATCTGCAGCAACTGCTCTGCATCTAGCAAATTAGTATAATGATTGAGCACTGAGCAGTAAAAAAACCCCAAAAATACCAAACCAAAACAAACAAAAAACAAAAAGAAAGCAAAAGCTTTTTTCCAAGGAGTGCACTGTCCTCTATAGCAATAAAATATGCAAAGAACCTCTGCAAAGTACTGCACAGACCAGTCAGCAGAAGCCTCAAACTCAAGATACCCTCCCTGCCCTGCAACCTACCCCCAGCTTTATTCTGCCTGACTTCCAGCACTCACTGTGCTCAATTTTGCCCTCCTCATCTCAGCTATGAGCATGAGCTCACCTCAACAGCAGGACAATCAAAGTCATTGTGGATGAAACTGGAAACTACAGCTGCAGAATCTGCTCATGTGAATGGAAGTTGTGGAATGCATTCTTCTACCTTTCGTGTCCCCTTTTAGTAATGTACTGAGCTTTCTGAAATGTTTCTTGAACACATTTAGGTCTCACACACACACACACACACACACACCCCTTTCCTTTTTTTTTTTTAACAGTGACTACAGATTGAGAAAGATAACATTTTCTTGCCTTTTTCCAGAAAAAAATCATCAAAAATTCTACTCTCTTTTTCACTATGACCTGGAGAAAAAAAATTGTAAATCAGAGAAATTAATTTTTAAAAAATACATTCTAATAAAGACAGTAAGCTCTTGCTCTAGATGCCTGTGGATGCTGACTGTGCCCATACCAGTACAAAGATGGCAGAATCACACGTTCAGTCAGGCAGTACTTTAAAGCTAATTCTATGCCACAGTCAAAAGGCAAACAGAGTGTAAATCCTAATCCCAAACACTGATACTAGAATTACTTTAGATGTCTCACAATGAGATATAGCTTATTGTATACATATTAATTTGGCTGGAGAAGCTCAGCTTTTCTAGTGTTCAAACAACAAGCTCGATGCAGCAGGGGGATTATGTTTATGCAGGTAGGTGGGCTCTTTCCCCATCCCAAGGCACAACTGAGTTGAAGGTTTATAAATGACAGCAGGCTTGCCACGTTCACTACCAGAGAATTATTCCATCTTAAAACAGCACACAGGCAGGTCTCAAAGAAAACAGCATGGTTTCCTTCCATACACTCACCTGTGCATGTGCCCTTCTTACCTTACCCAGATTGTCAGAGCTTTGCAAGTTATCTCCAGTTATAAACCCTACCTAAATGCTGATACTACTTGGCTACATCGTCTCAAATGTAACAGTCTCCTATTCAGCTCCTCTCAATAAATTACTTCCTAAATGAGAATCTGTGCTTTGAAAGAAATCCTTCTATAAGATTTAGGAGCTGGGAAAGGCTGCTCTGGGTCAGTTGAGATTTGCTTAACTGACTATTGGAGAAAAAAAGCTTCCAGGTACTCAAGTATTTATCACAAAACATGACAAATTAACATCAACATTCAAACAACTTCAGTAAAATAACTTCCCCTTCAAGCACGCTTAGCTTTCCTTCCCATTCCAAATTCAACACGGGCATGTGCCAGGTGGGATGGCCACAGGCAAGCAGCCAGCACAGCTCCACCCCTGTGCACAGCACTGCCTTGCCCGGCTTCGGAGCCAAGGAAATTCTGTTCAGCAGATCAGGAGTTCAGGCACTCTGGGATTTCAGTGCTTTGTAAACTGGATTAGGTTTTCCTTGTTTTTCTTTTTGTTAAACAATCCCTTGCAAAGATTGTAGGGAGCTTCACAGCAGAGAAATTACAGAACAGTTCACCTAGAAGGAAAGCTCCGTTTTAGAGGACACAAGTCTGAGGTTTCTGTCTTGACATACAGGGTTCTTGTAGCTGTACCATTTTATTTCACTTTGTCCTTTTTAATTTAGCTGTTCAGGTTCTCAGCATTTAGAAATAATGAGAGTCTCAAAATCACACATGCAGGTTCAGCATTCAATTCACTTCCACGGGGAGTTCAATGCCCAGCTTGCTTTTTCTGACTTGGAAAATTCCCATTTACCTTTTAGCAGGATGTTCTGCAGCGTCTGACAGAACATTTTCTTCAGCCACTTCAGAAATGTTGCTTTTCAAAGTTACCCAACATCTCCTTCTTCTAGACTGAAGTGCAGAAAGGGGAGTTCCTTACCATCCTCATACTAGTCCTCGTTTCACAGGCTTCTAGAGTAACTCTCCATTATTTTCCACCTCTCCAGCCTAAATAATCTCTCTTTTTGTGTGGAAGCTGCCTCATTCTTCTAAGAATAATCACTTCTCCCTAAACACTTCCTATTTTTATAATGCTTTTCTGAACACAGAATGACCAAGAACAGACCTAGAACCCCAGGTGAAGGCTGGAGATTAAATGTCCAGATATAACAGGAGCAGCTCTGTTTAATGACAGTCTAAATCAAGTTATCAACCTTTTCCAGTTTGCAAATCCTAAAGATTTCCTAGGCTTTGTGTATTAAAATCTAAGCACACTGACAACAGGCTCACTTTCACTCTGGTGCTCTCAGAAGAGCCTCTGGGAGCCTCCAGCCCACAGAGTATAAATCACTAAATCAACTGCCTTAAAAAGAGGTGCAAGTTTCTCATACAGCTCAACAAGGTGTTCACACTACAGTGCAGCAACAGCAACGTGGGTGTCAGCACTCCTGACCACCTGACAGAATGATGATCAACAGAAATATCAGACAATTTTGCAATTGTGCAAGGATTTGAGGAATACAGCTGATGTCAACATCAACATCAGCTCAACCTCTGACAATGGAGTCCTAATTCTGAGCAATGAGTTTGGTGAAATTCTGGTTCTCTTCCTGTGTCCCTGATTAGCATTAATATATGTAAATTTTTATGCAAATGCTCAACATTTAAAGGTAAAAATTCTGATCTATATAACAATTACATACACTAAAAAAATTGTTTTTTAAAGATATAATATTTATAAAAGAGATATCATATGAGTATTAATGTCACTACATAAGGTAAAATGGTTATTGTAGCTAAGAAAAGGTTTGTCTTTTAAAGCTCCAATTCTGCAAGATGCTTCGACATGTTAGTAATTTTAAACACATAAACAAAGCTGGTTGAGAAGAATCGGTTGCTTTTCTAAAGAAAATTCTGGAGGAGTTTTTATTTCCATTAAGATATTTTATTTCACTAACCATAAAGCAGATTTTTTTTCCCAAAGCTAAAGAGTTTCTCCCCAGAAAAACTCAATTTCTATTTTCAGTTTTTCTTTCAAAAGGGAAGTAGAATAGAAAGTTTCAGTGAATAAGAATTCTCTTTTATCCATTTTACTCTCGCAAGCTCTTTCAGGGGCGTGAAGTTTAGCTGTGCTCAAATGCTCTGCTGAAACAAAGGCTGGATGGGCTCTCCTCAGCTCGGCAGTTTAGGGCTGGTCCCTGAGGTCTCCTCTCTGACACCGTGGGCTGGCTCTCCGTCTGCACTGCAGCATCCCCAAGGCACTCGGTGATTGCTGAACGCTGCAGCCCAGCCCCTGCGCTGGGTCCCAGCTGCTGTTCACCTCCAATTCATTTGTGCCTGACCTAACCCACACCGCGGCGGGGGCTTTGCTCTCTTCACTGCTGAGTGCCGGGAGCTAATATCCCATGTTAGATGTCACACGGATGAATAGGGGCAGACAAGGGGAGCACGCTTGGCCCCAGCCCAGCCATGAATAACTTACAATTTGCCTAGAAGAATGGGTAAATCCATGGGCAAATCATCAAGTAATGTCTTAACAAGTACAGAACGACGATGAGATGTGCTCCAGGAAACGGAGCGAGTGGCCTCCCTCCCTTTGGCTTCTCTCTTTACCAGGGTACAAGGCATGTGCAGAGCCATCAGGCTGGAGGGGCTTCAGCCAGGCTCCATGTCCTCCCTCCCTGGATTCACACCTACCAGGTCGCTCGGCTTTGCTTTGAACTCAACAGAGAATTAGGCAATCCCTTCCTCAAGAAGCAGCTAGGGGAGGAACAGGCAAAGTACACAAAATTAATCCAGGCCAGTGACAACCTGAGGTGGGGGGGAAGGGAGTAGGATTTATTCATTTTCATGACAATAGCCACAGAGAAAAGAAATGCTCTCCTGCCTCTCCCCGGGGACCTGAATTGAATTCCCAGGGCTGCCAATCAGATCAAGAATTTAACAGCATTTATTCTGTGGGGAGGCTGTCTGGAGCCAGCGTGTCAGCATCTGGATGGTGCACTGAGCCTGCACAAGGAGAGAAGCCAGAATCATGAATCTGTCTGGCTTGCTGTGCAGGGAGAGATTCTGGATGCACGCACAGAGCAGCAGTTTCTTTCCCATTCATAGCAACAAAAAGCTGGAGAGTCAGGGCAGCCTGTATTTTATCACTAAAACTCAAAAGGTAAGACACAAGCTTCAGACCAGAAATCACTGCATTTCTGGCATTTGGACACAAAGTGCTGCTGAAGACTCCACTCCAGCAAACCAGGATCTTGACTCAGACTCAGTGACTGGCAGACTGGTTTAAATGGTTCCCCTTTGGAACAATGGTTTTGCACCAATGCAGGCAGGGAAAGAGACCCAGCATGTTCCAAGGCTGGCTCTTCTTCTGAGATGGTTTGCAAAGATTTAAATTGCAGCTTATGTGACTTTTACCCCACTGCTTGCAAAATTAATTCATGTTTCAGGCTGTAGAGAAAGTCAACCATTCAGAGTGCCAGGGGGATGATCAGCTCTTAGGGTCAATTACTGCACAGATGTGTCCCAGTTTTGGTTGCCACTGATTTTAGTAACAATGCCATGTATTTTTGTCCTATACAGGTTAGTTGCAGAAAAGTCTGTAATCTAAGACAGTTTTCTCCTAAATATCCCCAAGCTAGTATATTTATTACTACAAACTTTGCACAGCTGTTTCTACAGAAACAAAGAGGATGATTTCTGTCAGTAGCAGTTTCTTCCACTGTTGCTCGATGCTCAACAAGAAAGGAAAAAAAAAATTACATTGCAAACAATGCCAAGTCCCCTTTTTGTTCTTTCATGGAACCTTTCTAGTACTGGCATTTTCAGATACTGCTCAAAGCATGGATGGCACAGCACAGAATATGCAAGACACCAAATTCTACTGAAAATCCTGGAAAAGTCTCCTGCCAATTTTCTCAGAAGCAAAGGATCTCTCCCCCTGCAGACATGAGAACTGTCTCAGACTGTAGTCTGATTTCTGGTGGCAACTATCAAGAACTGGCAAGTACAGAATGCAGTGAATTACACTTAGGAATTGCAAAGGTTATCAGTGACATTACCCCACACTTTCCAGTGCACCATCCCTGAACCAGCATACAAGAAAGATGACTTCATGTTCCATCTGATGCAGGAAAATTTTCAGCTACTATCAAGGACTCCAATGCAGTCGTACAAGCGTTGGCAATGGATGCCATAACTTACTATGCTGCATGGCTCCCCATTTTAAACTCTAATTATTTTGATAATATCTATCAATGGGTGCAAACCACCCACTGGAAATTCCTCATCTTTTTCTAAGGAAAGAATGTGTCTGTATAAAAATTTAGAGTTGAGGTGACAAGGTTTCATTGAAAGCACTGAGGAAAAAGTTATGCAAATGACTGCCAGAAAGGAGGGCTGTATGTTAGTCAAGTTAGACTGATCCAAACTGAAAAGTCTATATTATTGTCATTCACCCATTTATGGTCCTATTTTCACTTCAGTTTCCATAGAAACCCGTTGTCCTAAATCTGCAGCACTTATAGCCTTTTAGTGTCATGGGTTCCTTCTTTACAACTCTAATTACACCATCATCCACAAGGGGAAATGGCTGGGATGCTTTTCCCACCACAGAAACATTCAAGAAGAGCAGCTCTGTAGACAGAGGGAATATAAAACCTAATCATAAACCTTCAGACATCGTCCTCTTTGGACAATTCCCCTATGTCACAGCTGTATCTTTTATTGTTTAGGTTTTGAATATGGGCCATGGCAGGAATAAGGATGGAATCTGCAGAGGATAAAGGAACTTTAAGATTTGAGTTCGTTTTTGCTTTTCCTCTGTCTTTTCTGGTCTATGGTAAAGAATAATTAAATATGACTGAAGAAACTAGAAAAATACTTGTAAATTAAGTACTCTGGTGTCACAATTATATTAAATACATAAGCTTCAACAAGGCTGTCAAGGCATATGGTCCAGAAAGACCTCCCACTGCCAAAGGAATGAAGCTTGTGTGCCCTTTTATTCACTGAACTCAGCTCTCAGGTCTGCATACAATTTTCTTCTCAGCATAGGAGGGGTTAAGCTTCCCACCTATGCATTCCTTATAGACCTAATAAGACTTTTTCAGTGTGCTAACACAAAACACACAGAGACCTTTGTCTTCCTGCATGCTGGTAAAATGCCTGTTGTGCTATGCAGATTATTATTGTTATTATTATTTCTGGCACTGTCACTTCTAGCTATGGTGCTTCAAAGCAAGGATATTAAAAACATAAAGGCAGGCAGCCCTTTGGAACTGAGAAATTGCAGCAGCAGCGTCAAGAACTTTTTATAGTTATAAAAAGTTCTTTTATAGTTATAGTTTTATCTTCACCCCATATTGAAACATCTGGAGGAAGTAACATCTAATGGTTAGTGAAGACAGCTAAAAAGCTAGGATTCTTATGTTCTGTTTCTAGGTCTGTCACTGCCATTGCTTCACAAAACCTTGGGCCTGCAACTTAAAAGTTGTATAAGTGTGTTTCTTTATGATAGGTAAAGAAGTAACCTAAGATTTACTGAAAATTTATTTTAAAAACAATTAAAAGAGATGTGTCTACATGCAGACAGTTTTCTGCTACCACTCCAGCGATACAAAGGTGTTTAAGGACACAGCCAGAACCAGTGCCTACCTCCCTCATCTTACTCTTCCCGTCTCTCCTGACCCTACAGAAGTTGCCTTTCCACCGATTTCCCATAGGAACACTTCTTGTGAGCACTCCCTAATTTTCTTAAGGCAGAGCCATCAGGTTTCCTGTGGCCAACAACTGAAACTACTTCAGACACCCGACTTTGCCTGGGGCTCTCCTGATTAGCACTGTAGAAAGTAACATCAGTAGGTGACAGTAACATTTTTTATTAGTGCAGATGAGTCTGGAAGATATTTGCCTCTAATCCGAGTGTGATGCAAGTGTTTTCTTTAGGGGAAGAGGATAAGGTCAATGAATGAACATCTGTATTTTTTCATAATGCTCTCATATATGCATAATTTTTTATAGCCTAAAGGCTGTCACAGGGTTTTTGACAAAGAACCCAACTCCTTATCAACATAATTTCTGCAGATATGGAATTGGTGAACAGACCAAGTTTTGAAGCCTGGTATTCCCCTCTGTTTTGCTGCTAGACATGCCTTTTTGCTCCATCCCCAAAGAATGCTTAAATTGAGATCAATAGATTGAACCATAGATCTAGGATTCTATGAATAGGACTTCCCACAGACAAGCTTTCTCACAGATTAGTCCATGATAATTGATATGAGACACAAAGCAGTTACTTAAAGTACTGTACTTACAGTAATTTTTAAAAAGGAGATGATAAGGAAGAATATTTACTCTGCATAAAGTGTGTCTGACAAAATTAAAATGAAAAGCCCACAAACTAGAGACTTTCTAGTGGACATCTTACTTAGTAGCAGTTTAGACTGCTCTACCAAAAAGCACCACACAGGTCCAGAGGACATTTCAACTGAAACTATCATACAAACAAACAAACAAACAATAAAGCTGCTTGAGACAAAGGTAATCCTGAGGCAGTAGTGGAGAGGATGCAGAACACAACGTTCTTTTAGCTATAATCACAACATGGTGTGGTTCTCACACCTTACAGTCTCCCTATCACCAGACAGATCTCAAGCCAAAATAAGAGGAACATAAAAATCATGACTGTATGTACACTCCTCAGAGCAAATGTAGCAAAAGAAACATCACAAGTATTTATTTGGCCATGAGAATCACTCTATTTTGTCATGGCTGTGCTCTTAAAATACATCCTGTGAATAATGAACCTCGAAACATGCTTTCCACTATTGTCTACATCAGCAGAAAGCCCTTTGTTTAAGTCTTTACAGAAACAGAACAAAACTAATCCCAGCAAAATCTGCACCATAACTAATTCCAAGGTTAGGGAAAGTAAAACATTAGTCATTTAACCACAAACAGTGACCACAGTTAGCCAGGGCAGGTAGCTACTTAAAAGACAGTCTATGACAACCTAAAATGCTCATTCATTCCCCATCCTTCAAAATGGCAAAGAGATCCAACAACCTTTGAATAATGAGCAAATTCAAGAAGAAAACTCCATAGAGAGTAGGGCTCAATTTCTCAGGCAAATTATCTTTTCATTTGGTACCCTACATCCTGACGCTCTCCAGAAGCAAGGAGCTGCCATGATTTACCAGTATTTCCTGAACACAATGCACTTCCAAGCCAAACCAGAGGTTGTGCTAACCCCACTAGATAAGGCTTTTAATCCCCAAGAGCTGTGTGTAGCCTGATACAACTTTGCCCTCATCAAACTGTTACCTGTTCCAAGTGTTTGCAGATATTTTCCAGCTTCAGCAGAGGCTGCCATTACAACTTTGTTGTTAAGGACACTTGAAAGGTGCCCTTTAAGAATAGCTCAGGTCCACTTAAGGTACAAGTATTAGGGGTGATGTAGAATGCAAGCTCAGAGCTCACAGCCAGCTCTCCCAGTTATCACCATGCAATACAAGACCATCTCTCTTATATGATGAGCAAGATGTGGGACCCAAATCACTGCCTGGGCACTGGCAGCCCTTGCAAAGGGCTATGTCTTGGCAGACAAAAAGGTCACCAAATTGCTTGTTTCCCACTAGCTTGTTTCCCACTATGCTTCAATGTTGAAGCAGCCTGTGCCACGGGGTATCTCCAGGTACATCATCCAGGGACAGCTGGGAAAAAAAGAAATGTGGCAGTAACTGTCCCCATAGGAACAGTTATAGTGCAGGAGAGGTCACACACAAACCAGCCACCCCAGATCCAGGCATTAGCTTATCCTACAGGGAAAGGAAAAATGGGGGACAAGAGGGAGGACCCTTGCTTCCTGTTGCTGGGAACAACACTGCCCTCCTCAGTGCCAATGAGCCCATTTTTCACCCATGCTGGGGGGGGAGAGTAATTCCAGAGTAATTGCAGAGCTAGCATAAGCATAAGACACTGGGCTCCCTCAGTCAACAACTAAGACTGAGCCTGTGCTCTGCTCCAGCAGGAACACTCGGCCTCACAGATCTACAAATGCATTCAGTGCCTGTGTCCAAATGGTTCAGTCATCCTTTTATTTGGTCCCATTTCACTGTGGAGAATGCAGCCATGGATGGGATATCAGGGTGTATGGAATGGCTGAATGGGGCTGCACCGCATGTCAGCATCACTTGGGAGAACATCTGAGGTCACAAGAGAAACTCAAAACTCAGCAGCACCAAGATGGGAGGTTTTCCTTCAGCATTCTAGTTAATTACAGCTTGCCTTGCTCCCCCCATCAGAAATCCCTTTTGCCCTTTCCACTTCCATGCTATTAAGTGTACCATGTGCAGCACTGAGAGGTGACAAATGAAGCATAAGTTGGTTCACCACGCTGACCTTCCTGGCAGGGCTTACCAGGCTGGGCCTGACCTTTTCTTGCAGGCTGAGCAAATTTCCCTTCTCTGACATTCTGCTCACAAGGTGCTGCTTTATGGCAAAGCACCAGAGTAGCAGCTCTGCACTGCCCACTGTGGGTTAAGGAGTCCTTCTTTCCTGGCACCTCAGTCAGAATCATCAGGAAAGAGAAGATCCAGCAGAATGTGAGGAATATTCTTTTGATAAGAGTACTATAATAAAATTCTGTCTAGATGTGGGAGAAAGGGGCTGAGGAGAAATCAGAGCATTGCTCCAGTGCCACCCATCCCCTCCAAGCCAAGGTACTGTGTATCTCAAAATACTGGATTTTCTGTACAGCTTTCAAACACAAGTTTTCCAGCAGAACTGGTCACCAACAGCTTGTTCACATGACAGCTTGCAGAGAAGGGAGCAGGAGGGGTGATTTATGCCCCGTACAAAAACAAACCACAAAGACATCCCATGCAGCAGCCACACACAAAACTGAGCCCTGCATAGAATGGTCCCTAGAGTAGAAGTGAAGGAATCAAAGCAAAGAAGTAATACAAATAGCCTGACTTTTCAAGCACATCAAAGGCCAGAAAACAAGTCCCTCTCAACCCCAGGGACCAAGACAGAAAAGATCTAATAAAGAATTCAAATGCCATAATCACATAATCCAATAAGCTACAGTTAAACCAAAACACCTCTTTAGCAAACATCCACAAGAGGGAGAGGAAAGGGCTCCAAAGTGCTAGGTATGGATGGCTCCCTTCACTTCTCCCTCTTAACACATCACCTCCTGCTGATGGGACTGGTCTGGTAAGGTTTGTTCTTGATTCAAATTCCCACATGGGAAAATGGAAAAGGGAGAAGGGCAAGAAACAGCACAGATCACCCAGTTGCTGAGAGCTGAGCATTGCAGAGTGCATACTGGACTGACCATGGGAAAAGAAGGTTAAGATACCTATGTGGGAGTAGAGGAAAAGGGTAGACACTAGGAAAGGAAACAGCAAGAAAAACATACTGTCCAAACTGCTGCCAAGATAAGTCCCCATGTGCATCCTCCACAGTATTCCATCCCTTGTTTTCATTTTGTTCTTGATACCTTTCTCCCTCTCTCCCAGTCCCATATGATTTCTTCTCCCTTGTCATTTCTGAGTCTCTCCCTTTTGTACTATCTGGGACTCCTTCAGTTATTTCATGCAAGTACCTGCTTCCACAGGTGTGTCTCTTCCATCATCTCCCTGCCAAGTCTGCCAAGATGGGAGATCACCTTTACTTTGCCACTGTACAAGCAATATCAGCCCCTTCACCTTCCAAGCACAGACACATGGAGAGGTGCATATTTAGGGGGAAATTCTGACCTTGCCTGAGGAAGACAGTTTCAGCCTTACAATCCTTTCTTTAACAAAAAGCCCGTCCCTGGCCTAACTTGAGTAATCAGAGAGAAAAAGTTTTGCTGATATATGTATCCCTTAGGTATTTGCTTTTATACCAGCTCCCGAGTACAGTCAGTGAGCAGAGAGCAGTAAATCTCTGCAAAACACAGCAGGGGATGGCAGCACCAGAAAGGGTCATTTCCTCTTGCAGAGACTAGAGCAGGCAAGTACTGTTCAATGGGTACAAAGGTAAAGGAAGAGGGGCCCTCAGCTCCTCTGATATGTTTGGATATACAGATGCTTCTGCAGAGTCCTAATATTGCCTAGTGAATCAGTACATAAGTAGAATTAACATTCTTAAATACATCAATACTCTGCTGGCCAACTGTAAGACTTTCCTTCCTGTGCAGTCTCCCATCACTGGTCCCTCTTCTACTATACAAGTTGTGTGCCAATCCTCATTTTCTCTGAGAGCATATTATTTCCATTAGATACCTTAGAAAGTGCTTTGCTGCAATCTAGCTAGATTATAACTGTCTTGGATCATCATCAGACAAGTTTTCTCTTTAAAGAAATACATGAAATTTGTTGTAGACAGTACAGAACTGGTTAACTTAATTGCTGCAGAGACTTAGAACATGCATGTTCATGCCAGGAGCAGTTTCAGACCTGGTGCCTCAGTTTTCACAGCAAGTGGAAAGAACAGGCACCTGCACAAAACACTGGCAAGGCATGAGAAAGAATGCTGGAGTCCAGTGAAAAAGCACTTTTTCTTTTTGTAAGTAATCATTACAGAGCACAGCTCAATGTAGCCATTACAATTCTAGGAGCAGGAATTAACTTATTGGAAAAGGTTGGGCAGTAACCCAGACACATGACCCCCATCTGGAATAATGCCAGAAAGGGTCATCAACTCTTTTAAACTCCTTGCTTTATGCAATATGAAATCACTTACTGTTGATGCAAAACATGACAGTACTCGCATAGGTTATTCAAGAAAAATCCATTACCTTGGTGTGCCACATCCATATTTCTGCAACAGAGCAGTGTGTGAGCACGTTCACAGTGACTGTACAGTGGATTTCAGGAAGAGGGATATAGCAGAAATGGGAAGGAAATGGTGAATTGTTGTATATGATCTTTTACATGGTGAGTTATCAGTTGATTTATGTAGCAAGAGTCCCACAGAGTTAGTTCATGATAAATTCATGAGGCATGTGCTTTTGATCGCACAGTGCTTTTCTCATGTCTTGCCATTTCCAGCTCCTCTTTATTCACCTTCTGGAGACAGTATTCTGCCTCACGTGGTAAACGGGTGCTACAGACAATAAGAAGTAGTCTGCTTGAGTTTCCCCTTCCTACATGCCATATTCTGGAATGGATGACAGAGATGCCTTAAGAAGTCAGAAGTTTGGGAGACACTGCAAGCAGGCTGGCTGGCTGGAGGGGCTGGGGCCCTCCTAACACACTCAAGCAGTGTATCCATAGGTGGAAGAAAAGGATGACAGGGGCCAGTTCTCAATCGTTTGGCCTAAGACAAAGGTGCTCTCCACTGCACATGTGCAACTAAGGCACTCCCAGGCTCACAAGGTGCTTGGTGGATGGATGTCTTTCCCTGCTAAACTGGGGGAGATGAAAACTCAGGGAAAAGACAATCTGAGAGAAACAGGCTATAGATTCTACAGGTGAATCAGTCCCTGCTTTAAGCCTCAGATGTCATGAATTCCTGTCAAACTGTCATGACAGTTTGAACTAATCCCCAGTTTTTAGCATGGGCATGGCTACACCTAAGGAGGAACTGAGACACTGCAGCCAGCATGGAGTTCAGCACAGGTTAACCAACAGACACCCTTTGGAAAGGCACAGCCCACACACTGGTACTGCATTGCTTTGAATAGCCACCTTTCAGATCAGACCTGGAGCACACTACAGCATTCCTCAGCTCAGCCTCAGTCCTGCTCTCACTGAAGCCAGCAGTAATCTTGGTGAGCACTGCATGTGAGCCCATGGAAGCAGGAAGATAACCTTTCTCAGCCCCCATACTGCTTTATAGTTTGCAACTGCTCATTACCCACAAACAATGTTCCAAAGCTGGTTTTAGTGGACATAGACATCCCTGGGTTATCTTTACTGGAAAACCTACATAGCAAGAAGAGCCAGGATGGCATTACTACAGTGGCATGACAATCACAATCATATGACAATGTGATGTAACCTAGAAAGTAGCCCAGACTGGCATATCTACAGATCAGAACCTGTTTCTGCACCTCGGCTGGCAAACAGTGACTTGTGGGAAGATTGTTGCTTTTGAGCACAGGCAGCATGTGATAGGAAGAACAGAGCCTTGAGAAGTCTGAATTGCAATGAGGGCACATTCCAGAGTCCACCACAGGGTAGGGAGCACTGGCTTGGAGAAACTGGAGCACACATGCTCTGAGAGGAAGTAACCAGACCAGATATATCACAGAATGACCTATGCCTCATTTCCCCCTCTGTAAGACTTTATAGCTGAGATGCATAGACAGGAGAGGACCTGCATGAGCCAAGGACTGTGTGCTGAGCTTGGACATCCTTGCTGGCAGATATGCACACCCAGTGCACCACCATTTGGTAAAGAGAGGCCCCTCGGTGCCCACATACTCAACTTTGATTCAATGTGTGGTACAGGAACCTCTGTCTTTTTAAACATCCCTGGTAACTGTGGCACTTTGGGAGCCACACTAATTATCATAATTGCCAATTCAGCCTCTAATAATGTACAATGTGCTGATTAACCCAATTAACCCCACCCAGTACAACCACCACCACAACGAAGTCAACTGATGTGGTGGAGGGGAACAGCTGCCTGACAGCCCTGCTACATCCTGGCGTGCTGACATGACACTTGCAGGGGCTGAAGGCAACTCCCAGCAGCAGGGCCCCCACTCAGCTTGAGGATGGGGCAGGCTGCCACCAGGCTGCTGTGTTAGACACAGGCTCAGCTTCCTTCAGCCCTGTCTCAGGGCAACAGAGGAGTTTCTCCTCCCAAAAGATTTTGCCTGGAATGGGCTGGTACATTTAATTAAGCACTAAGTATCAAGGCCCCCACGTGCACACCCCACTCTTCCACCCCCCTCTCCCTGGAAGAGTCTCAGGTGGGATTCACTCGCCTGCTTTCACTGCTGCTTAATTCAGTCAGGTTGGTAAATAATTCAGCAGGCACTCAGCCAACAAACATACAGGCAGGCAAGCAGCACAAATGGCCAAGAAGGGAGATAGAAGAATGAAAGAGAGAAAGAAAAAACAAATGGGAGAGTGACAGCCTTGGCTGGAGCTCCTTTTCTACAGGCAGAACTTCAAGCAAGAAGCTGTGCCTACATCTTTATTCCCTGCAGTCACACTCTCATTCCCTAAAGAAGCAGGGTGTCTGTCTGACACCGCCACGACCTACTGACAACTCACTGGTTGGGGCCCCAGAGAATGCCCCTCCAGCCTTTTGCTTCATTTTTAAGGAGAACTTCAGTGCCCTGTTAAAGCTCTTCAGCTTTGAAATCTCTCCATGGTGGGCACAAACAGCTCTTGGGCTAGAGCTGGGCACATGAGAGTCTGCACCACTGACTCAAGTCTGTTTAGGCCTCTGTTTTCCCAGCTGTAAAAGAGAAGATGAAAATCCTCCCCCACTGGGGTCTCAGCAGGCCCAACAAACAGGAGCAATGGTAGGAGTCCAACAGTTCTTCTGATGGAAAGCCAAGCCTTGGCACTTCAGTACAGAGGCCAGAGGGCAGTTTCAACATGAGGCTCTTCATATCACCCTGTGTTACAGGAAGGCAAACAGACCCAGGATATTTTGCTGACCTTCCCAACACAGCGTAGCCCATCACCTGACATGGCTGAGAAGAGATTCTCATTTTAGCAACTCTGTGCACCCCCCACACCACTCAGGTTATCAGCAATCTGTTGGACTCTCGTATCCATATGGAAAACTAACTTTGTTGAAGCTTGTAGGAGAGTGGATGCAGTAAGGTATTAAAACAGCCCCAGTGAAACATGGCTAGCAAAGAAGACACTAACTCCTGATTTTAGGTAGAGGACAGAAAATGCCAAGTTATCTACTTTGCTCTTTCACATGTAGATGTGAGAACAAATGATCAGGTACAGGCAGCAGAACAGAAGGACAACCACACTGATTCTCCCCTCATCTCCAAACTACAACAGTTCTCTGACTCCCCATCAGCTTCCTCGGTTGCTTCTCTATCACAGCAGCATGCAGAACATGAGCAGACAGCAAGCACTAACTTGCAGATACCAGTTCTCCAGCAAGAGCTTCCCTACCCCCAAGTAGGGGGGTTAGCTACAGGTATTACAGGAATCTGCACTAAAGTGGCAGAAATGCTGCAGTGACATTTCATGCAGTTAATTTTGCCTCCCAGTCATTCTGCAGGAGAGCCAGCTTTTCAGAAGGTGTCCAAGCCCTTAAATAAAAAAAAAAGTCACAGAATAAATAAGAAATCCACATTTACAAGCACTGATTATGTTTAGGTAACATTGCTCTTTCCTGCAAGGTATGAGGTTCTTCATAGTTCAAAGTGTACAGTGCTCCCAGCACAGGGGTTTAGAGTTTCCACACTTCAGTGTCTGTGCTGGAGGCTGTCAATCCTCCACCACTGAGGAAAGCCACCTTGAAAACTGTAAACCAGGGAAACCAAGGCAAAGGAGGGGGGCTAAAATACAGAAATTATTCTTTTCCCCATTCATACTCTGCACATGGCAGTGGAGGAAGAAAGAATAAGAGTCAGAAGGAACAGCTACCTGATGCTATCATTCACAGAGACAATGGCCCATTAGTTCTGGAGCAGCCAGAGCTGGACAGAGCCCTGGAGGTGTTTGTTGCACATCAACTCAGCTCCAGCACACATCTGCTCTAGAGGTTTTTCTGCAGGCAAAGGAAAGAAGTTGCATCTGTAGTATATTGGTCCTTTGCAACAACATAAACTCACACAGGACTTCGGCAAAACTTTAAGAATAGAAAAAGTTTAGATAACATAGTGCTGAATATAGCTTTTATGTCTTTGTACACTGCAAGAAATCTCTGCAGTACAACACAGCTCAGAAAGCAGAAACTTTCTTAAAGCAATAAAAGCTCTCAATTAAAAAAAAAAAGCCACACACTTTGCAATGAATTTTGGAAGGCTTGGGCGGGATGAAAGTTCCTAACACTCTGCCATGAGTACAACATGAGACTGAGCTCCTCACTGAGCACACTTGAACACTCCTGCTGTTCCAGACTTGGACAGGAACCAGCTGAGACAGACAACCATCCATACAGTTGGCACTTCAAGCCACGAGTACCCATTTTCAAAATTTCTATTACCTACCCATATCTATTGCCTCCCCTGATCTGTCCTGGTGTCAGTTTTACACAGTACTTGTGGCAGAGTATGTTGGACTGAACTGACAGGGTGAAAAGGAATTGCTGCTTCTCCTTTCCCTACCCCTCCCACCAAACAATGAGCAGTCATGTGAGGAGTCATAAGAATCCAGTGTCTAAACTGTGAGTAAAAATATGCACACTCTTATTGAAATCAGCTACAGTGTTATAGCCCTGCAATGTAACAAGTGTAGCTGTATTTCAAATAGACCTTCAGGGTTTTTTGGAGAGCTAGAGACTCAGATGCTGTGTGCTGGTAAATTCATTTAGATGTTAATTAAAATAGGAATAGTGATACTGCTGCTCCATAATGGGCTATGAACAGAGTTTTTGAAAAAACTAATCCTTTAGAATTCTCTAAATGCATCAGAGAATATAGCAAAAGGCATAATATGTCAAGCACCACAAAGATAAATTCCAACCATACATAAAAGCTGACATCCACAAAAGCATTTTCCAACCAGAGTAAAGCTTAGGGATGACTCAATGTAAATACTCCACTATTTTGTCTACAAAAACAAACAATAAACTAAAACATTTGCAGTGGGATTTTCTGTGATGCTTAACCTTACAATAGTAAGTAAGCTTTTATGAATTTTATTTTGGAAGCATTTTCAACATAGATACAAAAAATTAGCATAAGATAACCATATTAACATGGATGGTTTGTTTTAGCAAGCCATCTGAGCATCCTATGAAAATATCAATGTGTCAAGCTAATAACTCAGAAAACTCCCATGCACTACAAGTTTGCCAAAATAAAATCTAAATCTCTGAGCACTGTTGAGAGTCAGAGTTACCAAACTGCTGGGATCCCTCTAGGCCATGACCAGTGTGGGACACAAGGACAGTTTGGGAGTAGCTTACACAGTGTGCTCATCAGGTAAATGCCCTTGCTCTGTGCTGACTCCTTGCTACAAGATATTTAACCAGTTCACATGTGGGGATTGTTGAGGTGGTAGCAGAAAGACAAGAGTTTCAAAGGAGGTGGCAGAGCACTGAACAAACATCTCTAATTCCCTGAATCTATCCTTGGAGCCACATAATTATATGATAGTTGACAAACTTAGGGATGCAGAAATACCCTTTGCAAGAGTAGAAGAGATGCAGGTTGGTTTATTAAATGTTTCATGTGAACATCCTGTGACTCTCATTGGAAGAAAAAAGTAATGGAAGGCTGACTTGTGTAGGTGCACCTACACAGTAATTATAGAAGAAAGAAGCTTTGTCAGGCTACAGAAAAAATAAGTATGTCCTCTGCCAAAAAAAAAACAAACCATCCATTCACCAGAGTGAATGCCCAGAAAGACACTCCAGGAGAGTTACCTTCTGCTGGTGGGTAACAATCCAGTCAGTTGGTCCAAAAGCAAAGTGCTCCTGGAGACAAGGCTGCCCCTGTAGCAGCTGTGCCACCATGAGGCTACGGTGAGCTGTTAACCAGGGGTGGCAGCAGCGTGGCAATGAGCTCGCAGACTCCCTGTCAGGTATTTAGTTACCAACCACCCACGGTGACAATGGGTTAAGAGGGAAGTGGGGCTACCGCTGACCAGGTCTGGATACTGCTTTTGGGTTTGTGCCTGAGCCCATCCCGGGTGAGTGATAAAGTCACGTGAAACCTTCTGACAGCAGGTCACAGCAGGGTCGTGCAAACCCCTTCTGGTTTTGGCTCAGGCAGGCTCACATTCCCTGAACCTGGGTCTGAGATTTTGTTTCAAATACATACAGGCCCTCCAAGTATAACCACAGCCAAGATCAGCCTGGTTGCAAGAAAAACGTTCAGATGGTTTCCACCTCAAATCATAAATCCCACCCTGACATCTGGAACTGAGCCCATTCTGCTCAAACCCCAGCCTGCATTTGGGGGAAACTTGACCCTGGTTCACTGGAAGATTTGCAAATCACACACACACACACCCCCCAGCATGTTTTGGATGTGTAACAAGCCCTCCAAAACAGGCAAAGTGCCCTCGGTTTTAGGGTTCACCTGGGCCTTGTTGTCAAGAACCATGGTGTCATCTAGTGGTGACAGCTTGTATGGACAGACGCACGGTACCCACCTCCACTTCCCAAGCATCCCGAGTGCAGTGGAACTGCAAATCCAGTGAGTAACTTTCTCCCAAAGAGCATCAACATTTTGAAAGGCAGAACAGCAACGCCATTGCAGCAAAAGCCATTTGCACCGCCGGGCAAGCTTTGCCTTTCCTATCACTTTACACAATTAATTGTTGGACACAATATCCCGGGAAAAGGACAAACCACAGATTCTCAGCATTTAAGATGCATCTGCTGAAATCATGTTGCTTTTACTTATACTGTTAACAATAATGCTTAAAAGTCCTAGTAACAGACGTTAGAGGGAAAAGGGCTCCAATTTCAACTTGTACTTTGAGAGTTCCCTTGCACAGGTGCACAGATGTGCTCAGTTCTCAAAAAGTGGCAGCTGATTTTCTGATTTTTACACCCTATAGGGTTCAAGTTCTCCAAAAAGTGAGCAGCCAAAGCAGCTCACAAATTCTGAGCACATCTTTTTCAGGCAATCAAGCTCCTTGCTTAAAGCATTTCTAAAAGGATTCATCCTACCATATATCCCACATGTCAAGGTTATGGCAACATGAAATCCTGCTCCTCACTGAAGCTGGGAACTGGTGTACCTGCTCTTAAGGCTGCTCTGGTTTTAAGGAAACTTCAGTGAGGTTTAAGCTTAGAAGTTTTAGCTTTTCAGCTGTGACAAAGCAGGAACACAAACATGATTGGTTTTCCAGGCTCAGCTGATGGGTAAAAACTCAGTTATCATCAGCTCTGTTCCCATAGCCTCAAGCAGTGCACTGAGTCACTGGTCCCACAAGCTGATAAGAGCTGCATCTCAAAGGAAAGAAAACTCTCTTCAAATTGGAAGAAAGATCACAGTGTCAGCAGAGATGCAGGGAAAAACTAATTTCAGCATTGTCCCAGAAACCAACTGGGTTTTCAGGTTCCTGAGGTCTTTCTGAGGTTTCATCACAGATCCAGCTCAGGTGTTTCCTTGGCAGGTCTGTCTTCTTACCTAGAGCTTGATCCCTTCCTCTGATTTAGTCATCTTGTCTGCAAGCTAATGAGCTTGAAATTACTGTATATTTGTTTGTCCCTCCATCTGAGCTCTGATCTGTGACATAACCACAGCTGTAGCTGGACTTGTTCCTTTACTGTCTGGGGCTGCAGCCAAGAGGCCATGCTTGATGCTGAAAACACTGAAATTCAAATCCCAGTTTATGCATGGGGAAAGGGAAAGAGCACTTTTCAGAATCCAGGTTTCTGTTGGTGCCCATCCCTAAAACAGTGATTTTTAAGCTTAGTAACAGCACAGACAGGGACTATCGTCATGGCAGAGGATTCCAAACACCTGAGCCCACCTCTGCCACAGACAACACAGGGAGGTCTATAAACTACTACTTGCCTGAACTCAAAATGATCACAGGAAATATGTGTTATCAGGGAGCTCTTAATAGCTGCAGCAATTCAAAGTGTGTCTTGTCTGGAACCCATTTTCTTCCCCCACCATACACCAGTGGTCTGCTTATTCTTGGGAGGTTTAAAGACTTCACTGTGCCATCTACTCACTATGTCTACTGTGAAGGTGAAGAGGCAAATAGATTAAGAGGGAATGTTAAACTACTTATGAGGGGAGCTTTATTAAATACTCACAAACCGAAAAATAATGGACAACTTACATCAGAGCCTGCATACAGTGAACCTTTCACCCCAAAGCAGCTTTCCAAATCCATACATGTGCAGAATCACAGAACTCTAGCCCCCTTGGGAACCAAGTACAGATGCTGTTCATCTAGCACGGTGTGAATAATAGCAAGAAGAACTACTCCACTGTCCATGAAAAACCTCTGTTTTCTTGGTAAATGCACTATGGATTTCTGCATGCTTGCTATACCAAAGGAGACCCATATATTTAAAGGTTTCACCTGAGACAACAATGCAGAGTCTGCAAAACACATTTCCGTTATGCCCTTGGAAGGTCAAAAACCTCCTCAGCAGAAAATGCCAGAATATAAACTGCCAAGCTCTTGAGCAATTTCATATCTGATATTCAGGCACTCACTAGCTCCACCATTCAGTCCCTGCCGTGACAGATATGTCACAACTAGAGGTCACGGCAAGGTTTTCCCTGCCGGGCTTGCTCGCCTTTCAGGAAAGGCGGAATTGTTTCTCCTCAACTGCTCGGTCCAGGTGTTCCAGGCACCGTGGCTTGTTTCGGAGTGCCCTCTGCCGCTCAGCCCACGGAGCTGCGAGGCTGCAGTTAGCGAGGCCGAGGTAATCGGCAGGATCTCTGTTAAGGACAGCGAGCAGGACCAAGCAGCCTCACATGTAGCTCAGAGATCCTGCCTGAGACTTGGAGCTCAGGATCTGGCTTTAATTACGAGAGCTCTACAGGCAACAGGCTTGGAATTGTGTTCCTGAAATTTGTTACTTACCCAGGTTAATAAAGTTTTTTTAACTATAACACCCATAAGTAGTAGCTTTATTACATCTCTCTCTCATGTACAATCAGCTACCACACAGGCACAGCTCTGTCCAGCACAAGAAATATCTTTGCAATGCATACAGTATTATGCAGGCAATGATGTTGGCTACTGCAGAGCTGCTAGGTCTGTGCTACAAAGAGCAATGTGAAGTTCTTGGCAAGGAAATGGTTTGAATCTCATGATGTACATACACATGCAGCCCTCATCTGTAAGCAAACAGCAAACATGTTTAAAAAGTTCAGATGCAGCAGGCAAAATATAACTCACCAAGTCTTACACTGAGGAAGAGAACTGCAAGTTTGTAATGTATTATTTTCTCTCTTTATTTTGCTATCAAGAGGCATATTTGACTCAGCAAGGTATCTCTCCTGTACCTTTACAAGGATGGAATTTCAGTCAGTCATTGCTGTCCACCTGTGTGATTACTGTGATGGCTTCTCTATGTCACTGGGTCACCCTCCCTGCTGTCCCCAGGCAGGCAGCAGAGCCACACACACATCATGTTCATAAACCTTAACACAAGCTTGTTCACTCTGTTGCTCCTGCAGTAAGCTCTGAGGCTGACCATGACAGCATAAACCCTGGAGACAGACAGGTTAGAACAACACCACTCACAGGAACACTATCAGTGCTGTTAGGAAACTGAGACTGTGCCAGAAATAAAAACAAAGGCATCACCTAGAACTAAAAATCTCTGGTAACAGGGCTGCTGCAGGTGCAACAGCCCATCAGAAAAAGTCCTTTTGGGGAGGTTGTGCTATTTAATAAGCCAGCTTATGCCAGGACTGCCCATTATCTGAGCTCATCTGCTTTTGCCAGCTAAGTAGCTTATCTAATAAATACACTATGCCACCTTACAAATCTTGCTTCCTCAGAATTATAATTCCTGTGATCTCCCAAAAGTAGAATTCTTACAAAACTATAAAAACCCTCAAACAAACCAACCCAGCACTAACCCACTGTAGGGTAACAGCCAGGGATAGAACTCCTTCACACCAGACCTGGAAACTGCAGCAACACCTCCAAACATTATTTCAAGATGCTTTCAGTAACAAGGTTCTGTCAGAGAGGATGTATCTAGCAATCATCCCTGTGCATGCTGTCTTTGAGAGTGGTGTATGCTGCCCACAGATTTTAGTTTTTGTTTCTTAACAACAAACAGAACAAATATAGTTTTCTTCATAATGTCAAACAATATTAAATCGCACTTTTAAGGTACATTCAGGACAAATTCTTTAGTTTACTGCTTTTTTTAACATTGCTTGTGTAGAAGCAAGGGAGAAGGACAGATGTCTTTATGATGAAAACTAAAAAAGTCAAATCTAAACTGCTCACTTGGCCACAATCCCTTCCTCCCTTCATCCAGCATTTTTCAAAAAGAACTCCACTTCCCATTCTTGCTCATTTCATTGGCTCCTCCACCACATTCCCACTCCCTGCCTGGATCAACCCTGATGCCATGCAGCATGTGCTGGGTGCCTGCAGGGGGTACCGCGACCCTGCGCACCAGCCAGAACGTCACACAGGGACGCTGTGCTAATGGAGGTGGACTGCTGCACTTCAGGCTCAAACACACATAATGAGATTAGCATTTGAATAGTGCTGATCAAGTTGCCAGTAGCACTGAACCCTGGGTCCATCAGATGTAAATGAATCGCTATAAATTTTCCTCCTTTCTAAGGGGCTCTTTACATGCATTGCCAACACAGAAAGAACTGCAGTGCAGTCAGGGAGGACTCTCTCACCGTGACCCGAGATTTCTGAGAGATAAACCATGGAAGCATCTTTATTATTTCTCCTTAAAAGAGCATTTCTCACCCATCTCTTTGAGGCCTCCTTTCTCTCCAACGCTTGAAGGCATCAGGACAGGAAGGCATATTCTAGCACAAGATTCAGAATATCTGTAGGTTCTTAATTACCTGAGTAACTTCTGAGAGTCCTGCCAGGCTCCGTGGATAAAGGACTTGTCCTTCCCTGGTGGGAGGATGAAGATGAAGTCTATGCCATCTCTAACTGCACCGAACCACTATCTACAAAGTGCTTGCACAAAACTGGACCAGCTTAGTGTTCTCACCTCCTCACTCTCACTGAAGGAAGAAACAGAACACAACTCATTTAGGAAGAACCAGCTTCAGGGTACTGCTTCGCATGACTAAATGTAAAATACCAAGCCGCCTAAACTGCAATTGATGCTCAGTTAGTGGGGAAATTTCTCCCACCTCTGTGCTACTGGTGGGAATGCTGAGGGGAGGGGAAGGAGGCACAGCCAGCTGGCAGCAATGAAATCTGCAGATCACCAACAGGTGAGACTTGATATACACTAATCACCAAAACCCACAGCACAGCAACCTGCAGCCCAGCTCCCAGGTAATTCTAGGAGCCCAAGATGGGCAACTACAGCCCAGGGTCCTTCCTCTCAGGGCCGTAGCTGCCTCTCAGAGACCACGACCCTCGTGTGAGCAACACTGGCCACACTGTGCACCCCACGTGAAACACCCACCCCCTCGGGGCCAGGCGCCCCCCACAGAGCTCAAGTCCAAACCCACCTCAATGGCCGAGTCCTCCTCATGTCTCCACCCCTGAGTTGAGCCATCCTCAAGACTGAGCTTTCCTCTCGGTCAAGCCACGGCTTCTCAGCTGGGTTGTGTCCTCTCAAAGCACAACTTCTCAGGGTTAAGCCACCTCAGAGTGCAGCTTCTTCTCAGGGCTAGGCCTTCCTCAGGACATCTTCAACCCTCAGTGCTGCATCTCAAGACTGGGTCTTCTCCAGAGTTAAGCCACCTGGAGGCCCGGATTCTCCTCAGGGCTGAGGCTCCTCCAGGCCCGGCTTCTCCTCAGGGCTGAGGCTCCTCCAGACCCCGCTTCTCCTCAGGGCTGAGCCCCCTCCAGGCCCGGCTTCTCCTCAGGGCTGAGCCTCCTCCAGGCCCGGCTTCTCCTCAGGGATGAGCCCCCTCCAGGTCCGGCTTCTCCTCAGGGATGAGCCCCCTTCAGACCCCACTTCTCCTCAGGGTTGAGCCCCCTCCAGACCCCGCTTCACCTCAGGGCTGAGCCCCCTCCAGACCCCGCTTCACCTCAGGGCAGGTCCCCTCCAGGCGCGCTGCCTCCTCAGGATCTCCCCTCTAAATGCGCATTCCCGGCAGGGCCGAGTGCCCCAGGGATAGCTCAGGTGCTCCCATCGCCTCATTAGCTGCAGCTGCGGAACCCTGGGCACCGCTGCCCTGCTCTGCTCTGTCCAGCCCGGCCCGGCCCAGTCTAGTCCAGTCCAGTCCAGCTCCTCCCCGCCGACCCGGCTCTGGAGCAGCAGACGCCGTCCCCCGGGTGCCAGCCCCACCTGCACAACGAAAGTGGCGGGAAGCGGCTCGGGCAGCCCCTTCCCACAGCGCCTGTACTGGGCATCGAGGGGAAAAATACCCAAAGAGTGGGACTAAGTTTTCAAGAGCACCTTCCAGAGTGACAAGCACGTAGAAAGGGATAGATGTGTCCCAAAGACATGTCCTAGCCCAGGCCAGGGCTATGGTGGGAGCAGCAGAAGGAGAGCTGTACCTGGGTCCTATATTTCAGCTTTTCAGTACACAAGTTCTGCACAAATAATCTCTTTTATGAATAAACAAGGTCAGTTAAAATGGATGAGAAGCTGGAAAAAAAAAAAATCCAATTTCGCCAGTAGAGGCCTCACAATATAATGAACAGTACAAAACTGTGCAGAATCACATAGCACACAGGAAAAGATTAACAACAGACACAAAGTCTAAGTTCTTTTATTACATTTTATAGATTAAATATATCTTCAGTAGAGTCTCTTTTTCTTAAAACACACAAAAGGAAAAAATACATTCTTCATGTACATATGAAATACTGACCACGTAGCAGGGACCACGTACAGTGCAAAGTATGAACACAGCTACATACACATCACCACCTGCAATGATTATCAGGCTTTTTCTAAAGTAAAATTAGAACAAGTCAATCTATACCCTTCCCTTCCACAGCATTTCATGGGATTGTGCAGGAAAGGTTCTGATTTTTTACTTCTTTATTATTTTTAAAGGTACTACAAAATTCGTGCATTGCATGAAAAATTATGAAACTCCATCATGGTTTACCTCTTTCACACATTCATAATCATAGTACAATTCTTATTGTGATTGCAGCCCAACTCCAAAAATCCAGGGAAAACCAAAAATAAATATAACCCGGTAAAGAGAAAGGAATGAATCAGACTGATTGTTACAATGTCCAGGAAACATGTACACACACAAAAGATGGAAGATAGTGAGGTGATTGAGCATTTCCTATTTATTACAAGTTTGGAGGGCACGGGGGTTGTTTGTTTCATGGTGGCAGTGAATCTCTGGTCTCTCAGTATGGGATGTCATTCTGGTAGTACTGGATCATATCATATGTCCTGCTCCTAGAGAAGAACAGCAAAGCCAAATGTAAGCAAAAGTTCAAAAAAAACCAAACATTGCGCCTATTGTCACAGAAACAAATATCAAGATTCCAAAGAAACAAAACATGGGTCAAGGAAATTAGCTGCTGATCAGAACCAGCCCTAACACACTTTGAAGGCATTGTGAAGGCCCAGTTACTGTTAGGAACAGCACAAAACATCCTGCTCTTGTTTAAACTAGGCAAAAAAAGTATTTCCCTGCTTCTCAGTGGGGTAACAGCAGCTTGGATCCTGTGTTTGGATAAGTCAGAAGCACCTCACATTGCACTGGCAGCTTGTTTTAGAACAAAATGCATAATGAAGGAAGCAAAATCATCAGGGCTACACAGAGCCAGAAATATGTGGAAAAATAAAGATGATCTTAATTAAGGAAAATGCTAATAATGAAAAAAAATGCAGGGGAAATAACAGCATTAAAAGCAGTATCTCTGATGAGTGACTGAACAAACAAATCTAAGCATTGCTACAGATACCTATCTATGGGTAGATCTTATAATCAGGTCACAAACTAACCATGCCACAAGTAGAGAAGCTGGCTCTGGGCCTTACTAGTCTCAAGATAACTCCCTATGGAACTACACAAAAGTTTGTGTTAGACTCAAAGTTTGATGACCTTCCTATAGTCATAGGGAGAAGACATTCATAGATGCCAAACCTGTTGCTGAGGAAACAATTCTGGATGACCTTGATGATGAAAGTTGCAGCCTCCCGTTCAGTCATGTTGGGGCTGAACCTGTGTCTATATGCAGAAAATCACAAAAAGCAAAAGTAAAACTGGTGAGGTTTCCATTAGCATGAAACAAATGTGTCTTTGCACAAGCTCAGCCAGGTGTTGATTTCACTTGCTGTAGGTACTCACTTCTTCCAAGACTACCTTGTACAAATTACACAATGTTTCAATAAGCACTTGCTGTTAGTCTTAGACTGGTGATAGAGGCTGTGAACTTTTCACTGGTCTAGTGGTAACTCCAGGAACAGCAGATCCCTCTTTCTAGGCAGCTGCTGTTTATAAAATATCTTTTTATCTAGAAATGCCCATGAGCTCAAGTCCATCATACTGTATGAATCTGTGCTCATCTTGAAGAAGCTGGAGGCAGTTACATGCCAGAAATGCTGAGTGAACACTGTTGATTCTGGAGCTAATTCTAGGGGCATATTTAAAGTGTCACATTAGAATTTGTATTTGCCTGAGCTGTTGGATGTTACAACATATCCCCATTCAGTACTGCATAGTCTGTAGAATAAATGTTAAGATGCTGCTCTTCTTCAGCATCCAGCACCATTTCAGAGGACATCAGACAGACTCTGCAACACATTATCTCTCCAGTAAAGTAGATCTTTCCTTTACAGAATTATTTTGCTAGTCTTACAAACTTAATGCACAGTCATTGTATAGCTTGAACTTAATTTTATGAAAAGGTCTCTAAAATTTCTCCTTTCCAAGATATTCAATGCATAAAAATTACCATTTTCACAGTGCTAAGACATCTAAGGGATCTGAGTGGCACAACACTTATACTCACTGCCCAAGTTGTGGCAGTGTGCATTCTCTGAAGAGCATACAAAGATTTTCCAGTCCACACATACTTACTTCAACAGCTTGATTGTCTGCCCTCGGAAACAGGGTAGCCCTGTATCCAACATTAATGTAACCAGTGAGACCACAGCATCCATGTAAGGCCTGGAGAAAAAGAGAAAAAATGGTTACAACACTCCAACTTCTGTGGTCTTACTAGGTAAAGCAGACAAGATGAGGAGTTCAACAAGCTGGATTACACCTTTTCTGTAATTAAATCAACACATGTAATCCTTTTACATTTGCTGCTGGAGCAACACCATTGCTTGCAATATGTCACTTTAATTCAATTTCACTCCTTTATGTTGGACTACCAGATAGTTGGAATGCTACAAGATGAAGTCTCAAGGAGTATTATACAGTGGAACATTTCAGTAAACAACATTTCTTTGGCATCAGAAAGTTGCCTCAGTCCATCCAAACAGTATGAAAGGCAAATCCAGCAATACCACAACATTATTCTTTGCTACTTCAGCCCAACTTCACTTCTTTCTCTCCTCCCACTCAGAACCTTTATTACCTACCAATCTATTACTCTGCTACTGGGCTAACATTTTTGCCTAAACCCAAAACTTTCCCCAGACTTCTCTCCTCAACGTGTGTAAAAACACATTTAGAAATTGAATATAATATATACAACTTCAAACATACCAAAATAACAGAAAACACAGTTAGGCTGTACAATTGCAGGTGTATTAAGTTGTTTCAAAGTTTGCAATATGTACCAGGATAGTCTGACAGGCTCAGATCCCCTAGTGACACATGTTTATTATTATTTATCTTCTCATTTAGCTTTAGGCATGCAAGCACTTCCACTTCTGTGTTAAGAACATCTCACCTGACTGCCAGATACCCTCTGACACACATCTCCATAAACCATTTGAACGGAGTTGCCTCCATTTTTCCTCCCATTATCATCACCATCTCATCAGTCAGCTTAATGTCAGGCTCCCAGCCCAGATTTCCACCAGGTGAGCTTTCAAACATGAATCCAAAATCTGTACACAAAAGATAACCTTTGTTGGTTAATTGTGTGCTGTGGAAGCTTATAGAAAAAGGAGAGATTCATTTCATGTATTAATACCTACATTTTCTGCCAATGTTTTAACTCTGAGGGGAAAAAAGCTTTGGTGAAGTGTAAGAACACCAACAAAAGAATCATCACCATGACACTGCACTAAACAATGACATCAAATAAAAACTCCTTGATGAAATATCTGTGCAGTTAAAGAAAAGAAAAGCTGGAGCAGAGGTTACAGCCCCATACAATTATATAAATACACTTATCAAATTTAACTCATACTCATACAGTGATGAGAGGAACCCAAAGATATTTTTATGTATTCATACATGTAAATACACATGTATGTATGTATAAGTATGCATGCATGCATAAAATCCATACATGTCTCTATATTCTTTCCTGAAGCTGGTAAGACTTTGCAAAGCCACATTTGCCCAGAAGCTGGCAATATGAATACACAATACTGAACAGACATGAAAAAAATCCCACATATATTTACAATGCATGCAATTGACTGATCTCAAAGAGAAAACAGCTAATTGTCTTCTATGAGCACTGCAGCAGGAGGAAAAGGTAACTACTGGAGTGTGAATGGAAATATGACTGACCAATATGAATGATGTGTCCTTTTTTGTCCAGCATGATGTTGCCATTATGCCTGTCTTTGATCTGGAGCAGAAACAAGAGAAGACTGTAGGCAGCCATACTGCGGATGAAATTGTAGCGAGCCTGTACAAACAAAAAGATAAAACAGATCAGAACAACACAGAATTTAATAACTCTTCATCCCACGAGCAGATACAACTGAACTAAGTTTTTTTCCATTCATGATTAATGTTCAATGACATTTTCCATACATCTACAGCTGCAGTAACTTCTTTAGCTAACTCACTCATAGATAAAAATGGATTATCAGCATCAGAAACCAGATAAAGCATAATGGTAGTCATTATCCAAATATTTGTCATTATTTTTTATAGCTAGAATGCTTCTCAATTGAGATTTTACTGTGCTTGCAAACTGATATTTTACCTTCTGGAATGCAAGGGTAGATTCATCTCCATATTGCCTTGTAAAGTAATCATACATCCCAAAGTCTGTCTGCCTGCCCAGCTGGTCACGGGATGTGCAGTCAGGAATGCATTCAATAACACCACACTGAAGGGGAAGAAGAGAAGCAGGTCTGTAAAGCACACTCCCAACATACATTTTGTCCATGGCTCTTGGCAGTCATACAGGTCCCCTGGGAAGTATGGGTAAGCCTACAGATGACTGAATACAGAATTTCTAGTTTATTAAAAAAAAAAAAAAAAAGTATAACCAGTTTTTTAGGATTTCTGTGCAACATAAGACAAGCTCTGTGACTTTCCACTGACTTGCACAATGTAGTCCCAAAAATCAAACAACAAACATGAATAACCACAGGCAAAACTTCAGAGCCAAAAGCTTTAGAAAAGCAGGATGCTGGAGAGGAAAGACTCTTTCTGTCACTAGTACTCCAAATATTTGGCAGAAGTGATGTGGGAAGTAATTCCCTGCAGGATGGAATTTTTATGTGTGCTGGAAAATGAAGTTTTTTTGATTAGAAACTATTTTTTACAGCACTACAGTTAATTGTCCACTTACCCCTGGAGCTGTGGCCACCACTCTGTATGGAAACACAAAGAGATCCAAGCCTACCAGCTGAAATATGTTCTTGAAGAGATCGATGATTTGTAAAGCTAACATGTCCTGTTACACAAGAAAAAAATTATACAGGCATTACAGGAATTATGGATCATAAGTTAGATTACAAAAATGCTCTGGAGAACTCTGAAGTGAACATTAAGTTACCCCAGCAGGTCTGCAGATGTGTGCTTGTGTATGCTCTATGACTATGGGATAAATCAAAAAGGGAAAAGAGAAATGCTGTTTAAGTGGGTAGCAAGCAGCACTGAAGATTTAACTGCTGACCTATGAAGAACAAACTTTTCCATCAGTCTTTGATAAGAGGGCTGCTAATAACACCAGGGGTAATCACCAGTGTTCCCACTTAATCAAAACCAATCAAGCTTCAATTTACAAGATACCACCCTGGAAACTACTGCTATATTACCAAGAGTTCAATGAGAAAATAAACTCTGAAAACGTGTATCAAGTTATGGTAAACTGTCTTGAATGAATGACCTTGGTTTCCAAACCTGAATTTATCCAGTGCCAACAGCACCATTCTCTCCCTCAGTCCATAACTAGCAGTGATTCTCAAAATTCCAAAACAAAATATTTCTATACTAAAGTTTTTTTTCTTTCTTACATATTGTCACCTACACATCTGTCTTCTTTTACTGTAAAGCCTGATGGCTTTGTACCTGTCTGCAGTCATCTCCCACTTTAAAGATAGCTGCCTGCCAACAGATTTTCTTACTGTCCACCCCTTCTTCTGCACTTTCATCTATGGAATCAGAACGACAACGCAGACCTGCAAGAAGAGGAAAAAGCAAAACTCAGACAGGGACTTAAATTAGAAACTTCATATCATGGCTCTCTGTACTCAAAAAGACAACATTTCCCTGCAAGTGCACTACAGATATTTATGTCTTGCAAGGCAAATGCCCTAAGTACCATAGCTGTGACATTAAAAAAAAATGCAAAAAATTGATTTAAGTTTTCAGAATTTTCTACTCTCTTGCTTTGATCCAGTTTTGCTTCAAAGTTCAACATGAAAATATTTTTACTGCAGCAGTACAGGTCACTAAAAGCAGGTAATTTTAAAGGAATTGCTGATTCTTAATTACTAGTTTCAATGATTAAGACACAGTTACTAACCTTCCTTTTCAAGCTCACTAACTCCACATCGTTTCACCTTAAATTTGGCCAGGTAGGGTGCTTTTGCTGCACTGAATTGTAATAAAAACAAAGATGATGATGAGAACAAGTTAGCCAAACAAGAATTTCCAGAAAAATGCCTTGATATCATTAATTAACTTAATGGAAGAATGTAAGAAGAGCATGATACCTCTGCATAGGAGTTCCTGATTTGTAATCAATGTCCAGAACAATAGCTTCAGGATTGCTGGGCAAGTAACAGCCTGGAAAAAACAGGGACAGCTAAGAACAAATCTATTTGCTAATGTGACAATGCAAGCTGGAGAATAATTAATGTTAGTGTCTATAATTTCAGTAGAGTTGCATTAGTGAATGACAGACAGAAAATAATACAATTTTGAACTAGTGGTGCAGAATCTGTACCACAGGAATATACAGAGAGGACTTATCTTAAAATAGTCCCTAACAGGATGTAGCAGTACATCCCAGTGTACTAGGGAGGGCCCTTAACAACTCCACATGGTAGGAGAATTGAGACCTGTTAGACAGAGATCAGGAAAAGCTTTTATCAAAGTATTTTAAAGAGAAGATTCAGACTGGGGAAATATATGTTCAAGATTTGTATGGACTTTCAGACAATGATGTTTCAAGCAAGTGCCTGATGGGAAAAAAGGAGAATGAAAGGACTTGGACACACTTCATTCTGGATATAACATAACTTGTCAAAAGCAGTTCACCTTTTTGTAAAAGAAGGCAGTCCAAAGAAAAAGATCTTACTTACCTTCCTTCTTCAGACATGTGTTTTTATTTTTATTCATGATATGTGTTATCTAACTTGCTCTTGGGCAAGTTTTGATGCACCATATGAAAACTACTTGGTGGGTAAAAATATTTGAATATTTCCAAGAGGAAAAACAACCCAACTGTAACAAAAGAGCTGCCACCAGCATCGAAACTGAGAGCTGCCACCTGCAGAGATTTCAATATTTGCTTCCAGAAAATACAGTACCCATGTTGAGTGCACAAAGCCCACTATATTATATAATTAAATCACTTCTTACCAGGCTGCACTTTCACCTCAGACAGAGCACTCAAACAAGCTTTTTTCCTTTCATCTCCTTTAGGGAATGGCCTAGAAAGATGAGGGATATTTTATTTATCTGTACACTATATATTATTCTATATAGTAACCTCACATTTGTTTCAAATTTATAGGAACTTCACTAAAAGAGAAGTCTGTGTGACTAAGATCTCTATCTTAATGAAGATTATAGTCTTTACTTTGTAGATTTAACACTGATTTGATATACAGGTTGTTCACAAATCTGAACAGCATGAGAGATGTGAATGAAATATATGAAGATTTTTTCCTTATTCAGTTGAAAGTTGAGCATTGTACCTTTGTACATGAGATCAATATAATTTTCACTTGTGGAACTTATTCTAGAATAAGAACATTGCTAACTGGAAAAGGACAAGCCAGCAAAATGCCTGATTTGTTCACATGCTTAGCATGTTGCAGGTGTCAACTGGATAACTGGTACCATGGTTAACCATCAGGGTTAACATAGTAATGGTTAACCACTAGTATGTGTAGTTACCCAATTTGCACAGGCACTTGTGTTAAACATCTCTTGAAATAGTCACACAATCACATGCTCAGCTGGTATAGCAGTATGCAACTAAAAGGCACCACTTATGCTCTTGTTTTAAGCAGTGCAGCAGATTACTGAAGCAGCAACATAACATTTAATGAAATCACCACAGATGACACATTTTTTTCATTTATGCCATCTACAAACCAAACAGCATCTCCTTCATTTTGCCTCTACACTGGAGATGCACAAAAAACAGATTCATTTTAAGGCTGGGGTACAAAATGTAATGCTTGCAAAGCACAGTGATCATCTGTTGCTTAATTATTACTCCATACTAACAAAGAATGGATTGAATTCTAAATATCAAGATCTTCAGACCCTACACCCCTCTTTTAACTCATCCTGCTGGGTGAAAGCATCTTGATAGCCACACAGAAGGCACCAAATATTGGATTGTTTCTGTGATGAAAGTGTCCTGATGCCCTTATACTAGAGGCTTGCAAGGCTTCATTTTAAAAGAGGCTTGTTCCAGGATATACATTTTATGACTTCCAATACTTTCACACACCTATGTTTTAAAAACATACAATGAAACCACACTTATAGACTTAAAGCTTGTGTGCTCAGCTGCTGCCATCCACTGGCAAGCTTTATATTATAGATCATCTTACTGCTGCCTTTACAATCAACAGTGAGAATCTCTCTATGAGCAGGACGTCCAGCTTTAAGAGATCAGCAGTCCATTGGTTATGACATCAGATCTTCCTCCATAACCACAATTTAGGAATGAAGGAAAAAGTCTTAGATGTGCAAAAAGAACAATTGTCTTTGTATTACACTGTGCAGTGAAATCTGGGGAAAAGGCAATTTTCTGGAGTTTTAGCAGAAGATAAAACATTCACCTATGCTTGAGGTTTTTGGTTTTGTGGTGTTCTGTGTTTTGATTTCTGTGTTTGTATTTAAACTCTTGAGAACACTATTCCAATACTCCGAAATGTGACTCAATCTCTTTAATCAGGACACTGGCAATTAACAGAACTGTGAGCCCCCCAAGAAGTACAGCACTTACTTGATGATGGCTGAAACATTGGTGATTTTATTAAAGAAATCAAATTCCCGTTGGTAGAACTCCTTGGCTGGGCCAGATAAGGAGCCAGTTATCTCCTCTACAAGTTGCTCCAGGAGTTCCCCAATGTCAGCTGCATGTGAAGAAGGAAGCATTTGCGTCAGAAGCTTAATTCAGAAAGCAAATTGATATGGGTGAAGGAAACAGCCACTTTCAAAATAGTATTCAAAAAAAAAAGGTACTGATGCAAACATTGCTGCATCTCTTTTGAGCCATTCTGTCCATCAGAACACTTCTAAAGAACAAGCCCTACCTCTGCAAATGAAAGAGAAGTTCCTAGCTAAAAGGATCCCTCCTGACAGGAGAGAAGCAGGAAGGAGACTTAGTCTGAACTGAGACAAGGAAAGGGATCAAGCTAGATTATATTTTAAAGCACTTACGATCTTTTTGGTGTCCTTCTTCATCCAGGTAGATATTTGTTTTCATGTTCCAGATGAACTGGTGAGCCAGGAGCTGGGATTTGGCAGCTGCCCACAGGATGTATTCTCTAACGTAACCCATCTGCAACCATATCCAGTCCAGGAAGGACCAAAAATCATTACAGCTCTAACAGACTTGGTATTACTGCTTCTAACAGCTATTCTCCAAATGCAGAAATACTTAACGGAAAGAAGACCTCTGCATTTTCATTCACACACTCAAAAAGACCTTTGAATAATGACACAGGTTTTTAACAGGTAGCAAATTGACCTAAACTGTTTTCAGCTTTATTACTGACCTACTCTGCTATTCTGACCAACCTTCTTCCTACCTCTGTGCCATTTTCTAATCTGTTCTATTTGGATTTCAAACCTCTTTGAGCTTAGGACATACCCTACTGTGTGTACAAGGCACAGTGAAATAGAGGCATTGATCTTGCTGGGAATCACTAAATGCTTTCGTAAAACCAGAAATCTAGACAGTGTCATATGGACTACACATTTTGATGTAAAGAACTGCACGTGCTGGCAGAGTTCCACAGAAATTCTAAAAAGTAAGAACAAGTTTACAAAAGAAGTGGAAGTGTACAAGGGAACCCTACCCATTCCAGAAGTTGCATTGGCTTTCCTCTACTTGCAGCAACTTCTGTAGTCTGCAGATGTTTGTGTTGAACTGATACTAACAGACAAGGTATCTGATGTTCTTGCTCTGCATTGCAGAGGATGCACACATGTGCAAAGTCCTCAAAGAGTAAGTACAGTCACACTGCAGGCTGGGAATGCCTTTACCTGAAAACACTGCCCTGGCCAGAGTTCACAGATAACAATGATCTCACATTAATGAACTCTGAACTTGGCTGTCAAGCTTTACTTCTGGCTTCTTCAAGATGAAGCTAAAATGCAATTTCATATACAGGATGGAGCACAAGACATCCATAGATGTCTTCTCTGGTTAACTCCACAGCAGAATGATTAAGGACAGCAATGTAATTTCATTATTGCTTGTCTCATGCAGACTTTCCAAAGCTTTATTCAGACAGAGTTCTCATCTGGTGTTTCCCATGAACAAATCTCTTTCCTGAGAGATGAGTTACTTAGCCCCTGGTTTCTCAACTTTACCTGTTCATGAAAGAGGTGTATCCAAAACAAGCCAGCCTCTAGAGACAGTACTTTTTCTTCTATGTTTTAGAGATGTAGGATAACAATAAGCAGCATTAAAGCTTGAATTTTGTCTGATTTGCAGTTTTAAGTCTAAAGGTTGCTTATAGTCTGTTTTGTTTGTATGCACCTATTTCATATCCTCACCTTGTCATAACGAAGTGCCTGCACAATCTGTGGAATGTAGAATAAAATGGCATCCTGAAAGAGAAAAGATAGCAGGGTTTTACTGTTACTGTAGCTGGAAGTGAAGAGAGGTCACACGCACAGAAGAGAGCTCCCTTCAGCTAATATATGAACAAAATAATACTGCCTCTTTATTTAAAACTATACACCTCCTAAAATAAAAATACTTTCCTGTCCTGTTACTCTCTTCAGAAATTTCATTATCATACATTATACAGTCCTAAAGTCTGACAGATGTTAAAAATCCAGTCTTCTGATGCTTCAGAAGAAACACCTTTCCACTGAGAAAAGATTCACATGGAGCAATTTGAGAAGAGTCCCCTGAGGAATTCAGCTTAATTTGACTTATAACAAAAAAGTTAAATAGTACATGAGCCAGTATTATGTGAAACAGTCAACTTTACCTTTTCATCCCTATCCACATTCTGCAATGTGGTTTGCCTATTTAGCACACATGTGTCTCCATGGCATTAAAACCAAGCCACAATGACTAAAGGCCATAACTTGACTTGGGGTGTTCAGGCTCTCCTGGGACTCATCTTACCGGAGGAAAAGATCGCAGGACTTTAACCCCATACTGAGCTGTTAGAGGATGAGGTGGATACATGCTTGAAAAATAGGACAGGCCAGTTGGTGGATCTGTTGGTGCCCAGCACAGAACATGGCTGAGCTCAGGTGCATCAGCATCAATTGTATGCCAGGTCACCAGGTACTGAAAAAGTAAAGATACATTAGGAGTTTATAGCAGCCAATAATGTCTGGGTAATACACATCAGACAATAATGCCATAGTCTGGCTTCCTGTGCCAGGGAAGTGAAAAATGATACATTTTTTTATACAAAACCACAGCTATTTTATCTAATGCATTTTTTTCCAAGGAAATCTAACTATTGGAATCACCTCACCTCCCAAATCACCAGCTGAAGTTACTGAGGTCAAGTTACCAAAAGCACAGTACAGGAGTTGTAGGATAGGGAGAAGAAGAAAGGATGAGCCCTTTTGAAAGCATTGAAGAAGATTCAGTTTTTCTGTCATCTACTTTGTTGGTGACATACAGAATGCAGCTCTGACAAGACTGCATTGACAGACTAGAGTGTTTCACTGCAGATCAGCATGAAGAGATTCTTCCATTTTAAGAGGCTGGGCCTTTTCACACACACAATGGGTTAAGCTTGAATTCATTTCAGCAGCAGCACCCACCAGTGCTCTTTTTTACATATTATGCGAAAGGAACAGAAATCATGGATGTATGGCAAGTGATGAGTTTTGAGACATTTTGTATATGGTTAGAATACACTCAGGAGCAAGATGTATCATTATCTAACTAACAACCTCTTATTAGCAGTGATTCTTGCCCCAACACTTATTTCCACAGATGTTCTGTTATTCTCTCCTACGTTCTCTCACTTGAAGAGAGACAGAGAACAGAACTAGAACTAGATATATTTTACAATATATCTGGAATAAACTGCCATACTGGGGCCCTGTAACAGTAAAAACATTCATAAGTACCTTTATTGCTTCAGGAACATCACTAACAGCTCCTGGGTCTAACCGAACCAGACGGGTCACTTCTGTTCCAATAGCTTCAGTGTTCTTAAATCTAAGCATAACCATTAATGCAACAACAATATTAGAGTTTTACAGTCTTTTCTATTTATGTGAAGATGAGGACAGCAAACAGCTGAAAAGTATATGCTTAATAAACAAATAGTCCAACTATGAAATAAGGCACACTGAGGGACTGAGATGCTGTCAAAAGTGGATTCAGGAACAACTGGTCCTCATCCAATGCTTTTGTATAAGCCACTAGTATTTCAGCCCATTATTAAATTCTTGGCTGAAAAACTCTGTCTGGGATTCTAGAGAAAAGTTCACAGAATTCTACTTGGCAAAAACTGTCACTGTTGTAAGGGGGAAAGAATTTCCTTTCCCTTCCAGAGCCAACTATGCTAATTGTCCTATAATAGTTATTGAAGTGCAAACCAATATACAGCTAAAACACTTCATTCAGAGATACTTTTAGCACTGTTTAAGTGCTATGCTTGCTAATGGCTTAAATACTTTTAAAAAACAAACATGATTTCTTCTGAACAAAACACCATCTATGTGTTAGCAAATAATGGGTGGCAGGAAAGGAACCTGGACTTCACTAGAGCCTGAGCCAAATGAGTGTATGAGAAGTAATCTAGTTCCTTTAATTTCAAAGGTCTGAAACAGCTGTTAAAGTGGGCAAGGGGGCTGTAAAGAGGACCAAGTGTCATCAGCAGTTTCTGCTCCTAAGGCAGCAGAAATTAGATACCACTTGTTTTGTTTTGGTTGGTTTTTAATATCTCACCTGGTAGGCAGCTGTACAGCAAGATGAGGAGAAATGCTCCAGGCCAGATTTACATTATCCTTCCACTGCTTCTCACTAAGACTGATGTACTTAGACCTCCAGTTTGCTACACTGCTCTCTCCAGTTTGATCCAACTCTAGCTCAGGGGAAGACAGTGGATTGTACCATGTGATTAAGCGTTCAATCTCAGTAGCCTGAAGGAAACAGAAAAAAAGGACTTTTTTCTGGAAAAAATAAACCCACTCCTGATTTCATACTTTAGTTTATTTATCCTGCCACAACAACAGGGTCTTAGAAATTCATGTAGTTTCCCTATTCTTCTGAAGACTCACCAGCAATGAGAGCAGTAATGTTCTTCGCTTCATGTAGTACTTGTGCAGCTGAGTACCTCTGTTTGTCTTCTTAGACATTCCTTGAGAAAAGGATAAAAAAGTTTTCAGTGGCTTTTGTTCAGTGTGTTAAACTATACTTTCAAACTGTCCACATCTGGCAACATTAACACATCAGAACTGAGTAACAAACCATAGGACAGTTGTAAACTTAGATCAGAGTGACTTCAGAAAGTCAGCACTGCAGCCACCCATCATACAGATGCTCTCTGAAAATATGGAGTACAACTTAGCCAGTATTGCATTCATTATAGAAACATGACAGCCAACTAAAAAAAAAAAGCACATAGTTTACAACTGTACAAAAACACAGCCCACAATCTAATGTCATTCTGTTGCCCCCAGAGAGCATTAGGGGCATGTTTAAACAAACAAAGCAGGTTCCTTACAGGACTTCAATACATTTTGACCTCCAGACTTATTTCTTTTGCACTACAGAATTGAACATCCTGTCAAAAAGACAAAGTAATTTCAGAACTCTGCTGCTTGCTACCAGTTAAGACTTTTTCTGCCCCTGATCCAAAGTTTGGCACTAGTAAATAAATACCCTGCCAGAAGAACAAGAGTCCAATATTCAAGGTAAATATTGATTTTAAGCATATGAAATATGCTGTATAGTTGGCTGCAATGAGCTGGTCACAGTCAAAAATGTACCTGATTTTTTAGATATGGTTGACATGCCACTGGACAATGGGTAAGTATTTATCCATCCCTGTGTAGCCTGTTGCCGAGACCCAACGTTGATATCCAGGTTGCTCCTGGTATCTTGATTATCTAACAACAGAGCAAAGATCTGATGCAGAACTGACTCAGAGAAACAACAGACTTTTGAAACAGCACATAAAGGAACTCACCAGGTGGCACAAGCTGGCTGGCTGTCAGATACTTCTTGTCTGAGAACATTGCTGTCCAAAACTTGATCAATATGCTGATATCCTCACGAAGCCTCTTTTCCCCTTGTGTAGGGAACTTTGAGGGACAACTTAAAGAAATCAGACAATTAATGTTAAGATGAATGCATTAGAAAAAAAAAACAAACCCCACAACAAATCTAACCTAGTCATATCACTTATTCTGACCAGAATCTATAGTATAGAATATATAATTACAGTTTATCCTCATTGCTTTATTCTGTCTGACTGAAGAGTACAAACTTCCTATTATAACTGAAAATTGAGCAGCAGTATGTCAGCATCTTGGATTAATCTGAAATTTAATACTGTGACTGACTGACCTCCTCACATTCAGACATTCCTGTCTATTATTCTTTGTGCCCACGACAAACATTTAAACCATCAGTGTGGGTGTACATGCTTCAAAATAAGGAAAAGAACAGAAGCATTCCTGAAGGTACTACTTTATAAACCACATGTAAAAACTGCAACTTTTATCTAAGCCTCTTAGAAATGGTTTATGAACTACATAAAAACACAAGGAAAATGAAAGTTTCTGTCAAAATTGGTGAAAAAGAAGTTAAATCACTGAAAGAGAAAGACAGCTGCTGCTTTGAAGCATAGAGGAAGTTCAGGAAATCACACACACACTTTCAGTGAGTAGTTGCAAATTAAAAAGGTACCTGAAATAATCAAATGCAGTTGAATAAATCTTTTCTCTCAAAACATTTCGAATCGTTGCATTTGGAACCACATCAGCGTGAAGCAAAGACAACCCCAGAGTCAGTAACCTAGCAAGTAAAATGGAGAATAAAAGTTTTGGTGTTCCCAAAATGGTGACCAATGCAACACCATAGAAACCACAGCTACAGCTGTAATTCCATTCAGCTCATTGGAATGAGTCTTTTGGAGCTCTTGGCAAGCTGTTTTCATTAACATAATTTCACCATTGTGATCCTAAAGCTGTGATTATGGAACTATACAAAATTGAAGCCTTCAAATCATAAAAAACAAAAGCAATTGATGGTGCAATATTACCCCTACCTTATACACTGACTGGGATCCATAACGTGGACAATTCACTATACGAAATTATCCCACAAAGTTTTCTGAAGTACCAAAAATTACTTTCAAGCTAAAGTCATCTACTTCTACTTTGAACCACAGAGCTTAGACTATACATCATTCCAGGCTTTTACAGGAGTTTTCACCACTTGAAGCCAAGGACCACCCCTCTATAACCTCATTTCTTCCATCAAAGGAAAAAAAAACCAAAACTACTCACTTAAATCGGGGTCCAATTGCTGCCACATGCCTATTCAAGCTGCCTTTTGACCCTCCTATGTTCAACGAAAGAGACCTCTGGAGCAGGCTGGAGAAGATCTCAATTTGGTCAGAACTGCAGTACTTGGCTATTTCAAATCTCTGCACCAAAAACTGGAAGAGAGAGAAAGGCATGGTGTGCTTCCTTTGACCTTCAACTCAAAAAAACCCCCCCAGTCTCTTCTATTTCAAACACCTTTCTCCCCCTCAGTTCTTATGCTCATCTAAAAATCTAAAAAAACATCTAAAAAAAATTAAAAAACCACAACCATATGCAGGACACTGGGAAGAAATACACACCTCTATCCAGATGTAATGTGGAGTCACCTCTGGTGGACAAGGTCTTGGCTGGCTCTCTTCTGAGGCTGCTAATGGATCTGCTTCTTTCTGCTCAGCAGAAAACAGGCCTAATTTCTGCTCAACTGTCATTTGCCAGGCTCCTGCCATTTCTCGCATGAACTGAAAAAAGGAAATTTATGGTGTTTTCCACTTGAAAAGGACCTTCTTATGTGGATGGCACAACCTTTCTCTAAAGGGCATATAAGAATCTAATACACCAATTAAAATTCACTGTCATATTAATGGGAAGGTAAAGCCCTGGCTATACATCTCACCTGAAATAAAATGTTTCTTTGCCATCCTAAGTTACCGAGGGAATCATCCTTCTGCTCTACTAAAGGTTACTGCTTCCTATACCAGGAGAGCAGAGACAGCATTTGCCAGGTTCTCATGTACTACAAAGCACAGTTTGCCCCATAAGCACATCCAGCTGAGGAAATGCACAACATAATGATGACATAACATTAAATTAATTCACTTTTGCTGAACCTGCTCCAGTAAGCAGCGTCCTCTGATAGAAAGGAGGCCCAGCAACCAAGGGTGCTTTTCTGATCTCCTCAACAAGAGACAAAGAAATTTACAGGAAGCCAAAGAAAAAAAATACAAAAAACTGATGCTTATGAAGTTAAAAACCTTGGCATGTTCATTTAAGCAAATTTAAGTAAACTTAGATTGATATCATCTTCAGGAAGTAAAACCTCAGTGCCCAGAAACTGGAGCAGTTATCAGAAGTAGCTTTCTCAGCTGTGTGTGGGCTGTCACCACACCATGCTGAATTGCTTTATTTCTATTAGGTTCATCTCCACCTCACAAAACACAGCTGGTCCAGCCTGTTACAGGATCAGGAGACTTGCAAGCCTATTTTTTATGCAAGGGTGCAATGCCAGATGCCAGAGGCTCTGACTGATGAGCAGGGACATTGATTTCTATTTGTTTTAAGATACCATTCTGTAAATTGTGGTAGTTTAGAACCTGATTCATGAGCAGCTCAGGCACCTCAGCAAAGTAAATTGTACAGCTGAGATCCTAACAGATTTCTTTGGCTTTATCATTCTTGCTGCTGAGAAAGAGCTGTTTCCCACAGACCATTTTTTGAGGGTGAACAGATATTTTCTGACAGCGTAAAGTGATTAACAATGCATTTAACATCCTTATTTGACACAGATCCACAATAGCTGTTAATCTCAATTTTCTCTCTCCCTCCTTTGCAGGGGCAGAGAAAAGAGTTGTTAAATCACTTCCTACCGGTACTTCTATCCCATTCTTGGCAGCAAGCAGCCACTCCCAGCAAGCAATTGCTGTTTCCATGCCGTGTTCATTGAACATTCTCAGGGGTCCCCAACACAGATGATGAAGGAGCTGGGGATCACAATCTGAAAACAAACATTTACTCAGATTTCTCCAACAGAATAAATACATGCTTTTCACATCAGCATGGAACTGGTGTGCATGGTGTGTAATAATCAATTCCTAAAAAAATCCTCTAGGTTAAGAAGATCTTCCCTAATACGAGCCTGATTGAAAAATCTCAAAACACAGTTTTGCTTCAAGCTGATGCATACTGGGTTTGTATATGGGTAGTTTTTGTAGCTTATTACTCTTGGCATTCACAGCCAGAAAGCAGAACTTCATTTGTTTTTCAATACCTTTGCTGCTTATTAGCAGTGCAGTCAACTTAAACATGGCCTGGGTGTAGAATTCAGCGTGGCCTGATTCCAGAGCAGTATTCAGCTCTTTGACCATCAGTTTATTCAGGTCAGATGCTCGTCCTGTAGCATTTGAAAACTGAATCATTCCAGAAACCTGTAAAATACAACAGATTTTTCAACACAGAACAGTATTTTCAGGAATTTAGTTTGATACTAGGCAGGTGTCAATTAAGGGAGTCCACAAGCCCAGACATCTTTTGTTGCTGCTTTGCTAAATCTTTAGCTTTATCTGCAATTTAAGAACTTTCTGCAAGACCAACAGTAAAATGATCTATTTAATAACCTTGGAAAATTATGCCCTTTATCTTGAACGAATTTAGCTTTAGAGTCTTAGCTTAAAATAAAATTAAACCATACCACAGTTTAGGTTGAAAGGGACACTGTCCCCTGATGGGCCATGGCAGAGCTCACAGCCTTGGCTCATGAAAAATCTTGTACTTACCTCTCCTGCATAGCGGTTGCGCAAGTTGAGAGAAGCCATGAAGTTGGAGTAGTCCTTCTTCACACAGGTTGGTCTTTCAGTTAACTGGGTTGCCTATGACCAGACCACATAAAAATGTTCATATTGTTCATATTCAGCTACTAGTCTTGTTTTCTATTTATACATTCATATATTTTAAATTTAGGTTTTGTTTATGCTACAAAAAACCAAAGGTCGTGACTATTAGGTGTAACAGTACCTGGTTTAAGTTACTGAGAAAATGAGAAAAGGAAGGTGCATTAATTCCATGTGTACAGTTTGACATATATATCTTTGTATACACTTTTTGAAAGGTCAAGAAAAGCACTAAAAGGGTAGAATTTCAGGGACTGATGCTTCCTTTTCATGAACAAGAAAGAAAGAAGACAGAAGATTTGTTGCGATCTGGGTTCTGCCCCCTTGATACAGCAGCTTCCTGAACTGACAGTAATTCAGAGAGAGTATTTTGTTCCTGCCTTTAAGTAGTACACTACTAATCCATGTTGCCCTTTGCAACACAGCTCAGGAATGTGGGACTCAGAGGCATCTCCTCAAAACCGAGAAAAAAGAATGATTCTTTATACTGTAAAATGAATTTTTATAGAGAGAATTTAATACTAAAATACAAAGCCAACAAAACCACCAAAAATGCAACACTCCTGCAATGTTTTGATTCAGAACTAGATAGCTTGGCTCTGCAGTGGATAAACTTCTGAGACCTATTCTTATTACACGTTTTGAATATAAAATTTGCATACTATCATCTTTGCATTAGCAATGTCCATGGATGCAAATTCTTTTGTTTTTCTTTCTGCTTTATTCGCATGGATGGAAATCTGAGAGCTTTCTTAATGAGCTTTTGTCACTTGGCTGAGATGCAGGAGGGCCCCAATCAAAACAAATACTGTTAACATTAAGAAAATGAGAAAGTTGCTTCTCTTATTTCCTTTCCAGTTACAGATTTTCTCATTTCTTTCAGCATAGTCTTTATTCTGCTTTTTTCTAGTCTAATATTTTCACCTCCCCTCTTCAGGAACTACATGACTGCACTCCTGAGTCCTGGGAGATCTTAATCCTTTTTACAACTAGTGACTAGAGCTGGCTAGGAGAAGGATGACTGTAACTGAGAACCAACAGCTAAAGCTGCTGAAGCTGCGCATGGAGGCAGTTTCAGAGCTGCTGCTAGAAAAGGAGCTGTCTGATGATATAACACATTCTACTGTATGCTTCTTCAAGAGATTGGAAGTAACAATCACAAATGAGAAAAATGAACTGCAAAAAATGCATATAACTGCATGAAATGTTTAATGGAGAAGCATGTTCTGCATGAACCTCAGTAAAACTCAGAACAATTGAGTGTCACTTGACACTCACTTATGTTACTATTCCAGAAAGGAGCTCATCTAAGCCCTACACAAAATATTCCTGTCAAATAATTAAAAATCATCTAGAGAAAACTCTTAAACATCATTGGATACAGCTTTATTTCCTTGCTTGTTGCCATCTTACTTTTCAGTATTTTACAGAACCACATGATTGGAATATACCTTGATTTGAGATGGAAAGAAATAAGGTAACCTTTTGCATAATGGTCAAGTGCTATGACCAAGGTGATTTGAGAAATTTGCATTATGTGGTTATACTGAATCTTGTAAAATTAACACGACAGCTACTGAGCTGCACAAACAAACAAACAAGAATTTTGTCCATTACTCACGCCCAGAGTGGTGTTCTGTCTGTTGTAGCCTGCAAAGTGCAAAACACTTTCTGTAGCCATAGCCAGTCCTGTGTGCTGGGACAAACCTGACACCCAGTTCTGATGTTTGTTTAGGTACTCCTAACAATACAAACAAACTAATTAGTGTGTTTTTCAAAATAAGGTAGCTCATAAAAAATGCTGCATCATTGCAAACTAACAGGAAACTTAACTACACACACCTGACAAGAAACACATTGTCTCTATGCATATGAAATAAATCCAGGATGATCAACTGCTTACAAACCTGCTAATTTTCAAGATACATAGACTTTGACTACATCACAAGTAAAAAAAAAAAAAAATCTAATTATTCTCCCCCACTACTACAATGAAAACCTCAGAGTAATAGAAGAATTTTTAATTGACTGGAGAGCCTGAAAAATAATATGCATCACATAATTTAATTTGCATTTTAAAGATTAAAAGATTAAATCTTTCACAGAAGCAGACTCATTACCTGTAGATGTGATTTGGTAACTGAGGGAGCCCATTTCATTGCTTCTTGCAGAATCATCCCACAGCGTGCAGCAAAATCCTTCACAATACTCTAGAATTAGAAAACATCAACACAATCAATAAAAGAGAGAACATAATGAGAGGCACCATTTTTAATGGTGTAGTAAGTAACAGAGAGAGTAAGACAGGTTGCAGCAATATAGTAAATTTAAAAGTTTCCTCTAACAATCAAATATACCCTTGGTAAGTGAGAAACTGTCACACTTTGAGTCAAGTAGAATAGTAAGATTCAGAAAAACATAAATACCAAGTGACATATGTATTTTTAAAATAATCAAATACTGTATTTGATTAATCAAGGAGGAACACTTACTTCTCTGGCTTCATGTGTGTCAGGGACAGTTATTCTATATGGAGCATCAGGAATGTCATAGTATGGTTGGTCCTTGTGAATGTCCTAAACAAAACAAATCATCAATTCTCAGACCAAATTGATCAACACATCACATGAAACTACAGGTAGCACTCTCCCCAAACAAGCAATCTGATACACCAATCCTTTTTGCTAATATTTGCTCTCAAAGTCACTCTGAACAGCTCTAAGTTTTTGTATTTCAGATTTGTTCTCAGTATAAAGAATTTTAAAGATCCAATGCTTTTTCCTCAATATTTAGAACACAAATAAAAGTATTTCCATCTCTAAAAATTGTAGGTATATATTAAATCCATGGATTCAATGTGTGATACACATACACAGACCAAAAGAATCTAATCTGAAAACCATTCATTAAAAAAAAAACACCAAACAAAAACCCCACAAAATCTTAATTTCAGATGAGAGAGTTCAATGGTTACAACCCAGAATTGATAATCCAGTGATTGATTCTTGATGCTCACTTTGACTTGCTGAACCACATTTGATAGCTTTCCTGCACTAGTTCTACTACCTATGAAATAGAGGTGTAAATGCACTCCTTACTTCACAGAACTCACTGATGAAAGGAAAACCAAATTAGGAACTCAAAGAAGTATCAAATACAAGCAGAACAACGAAAAAAAAAGGTCAGTTCTACAAAAGACAAGAAAACTGGGAGCATGTTTTATTTCCCTAACAGCATTACTGAAAAAGGCACTTACTGCACTAAGAGACAGTGAGAGTGTCTGCAGAATATCCAGCATAGTTTTCAGCACAGTTCCACTCCACAGCAAATGAGGAAATCTAGAACAAGACAGGATTTAGATGCACAATAAATACAGAGATCTGAGGAAGAAAATATTTTCAAGAAATGAAGCTGCTCTAATATATCACCAGGTAAGCTCATACTGAGCAGAACACACAGCTTGTCATAGCTCTCAACAGCCCAGTTCAACACAGTCAAAATCTCTGTAAGAGCAAGCTAAGCAGAGCTGTTTCACAGGAGCTGAGGCTGCATTTATCCATGAGCACTTTGCTTTGCTCCATCCACAGGAATACTAAGCAGAAACAGACATTTTAAGCAGGGGTTTCAGACCCTAGGCTAAACCCACTACTGAATGTTATTTTTCAAGATGTTTCAGCAGAAGTACCAGCCAAGAAACCCACTTCACTGTGCACTGACAAGTGCAGATGTCATCACTAAGCAATCCATTACAGGCAAATGAAATACACACTCACTTGTCTACCAAACCAGATAAGTATTTGTCTGCAACTCTCCTGATCCTCTTGTGAATGTGGTTGAAATTCACCAGCAAGAACTGAGCATGTCTCTCCAGCTCTTCTTCATTCTCCTTAGTTTTAGGCTAAAAAGCATGCCAAATAGAAGTATGAAGCTTTTAAGGAAAAAGACAAGCACACTTTCTTAAACAGCAATAAGAACATTTACACAATTTTAAAATTTTAGTTTCCATGTAACCTACTTTATCAGCCATCATTGTCAGGAAAGCTTCAAACACTTTATCAGCAACAGCTATCACACATTGCATCATGCCTAAGGAATTGAGAGAAGTGACAGGTTATATTTGCTTTATAAACCATGTTTAAGGTTAAAAGTGTTTATGTTTACTCAACCAGCACTGAAACAAGTTGTTTCAAAACAAAACCAGAATTCCTGACAAGAATAAAGCAGCAGCAATCTAGGGAATGTGATAAATTTTGTTATATAATTCCTTGATTTGTTTTAGATTTCCAGCCCTAGAGGTAATTTCCTGGTATCTCAAGTTGCAAGTTAACCCAGAAAGGTGATCTTACCAGATTTGTCTTTTTGAATTGCTTTATCCTCAAAATAGCAAAACATAACTTGGAAGCGATCTTGGTCAGTTGAACGCAAAACCCTGGGAAAAGAAGAGTTTTGTGGGTTGGGATGACTCAGGGGTTTATTTTGTTTGTTTTCTTTCAAACATCTTCAACAGAAACCCATAAACTTTAATGACACAGTGGACAACACACACGTGCAGTTGTTGTTCAGTTCATGATAATTTTAAGTCTCTACTAAGTGTGACATTGCTGGTTGTTTCTACATTAAACTAACAGGGCTCAATTCCTAAAATGCTGGTTTGCCCTCAGAGAATAAATTCACTCCTCAGGAATGGGAAACCTGATAATGTTGCACTTATGCAATAATCACAAATACATTAACAGGGTACAATCTCTGGCATTTCCATAGGGTATCACTTATTAAAAAATTGTTTCTGAAATACAGACATGATGTTTCTGGAAATGGTAGACCCTGTTGTCAATTATTGTCTAAGTCAAAACATGAAAATGGTGTTTTCTACTTTCCTCATTGCTAGACCTCTACCTCAGCTTTCAGCTTCAGGCTTCCTTGAGTAACAGCAAGAAACACACTTTTAAAGAAAAAAAAAAAAGCCTGTGAATTCAGTGTGTTTGATTAGTACAACACACTACTGAGGGGAAAAAAGAAGTACACTAAAAAAAAAAATCTTTCAGCTCCTACATTACACTATTCTTATTTAAGCAAGAATAGGCAGGTGTCTACACTATACTTCAGAGACACAAGGCTGTGCAAAGGATTTTGCATGCAAGACACTCCTTTGAAGAATTTTTTTGCCCATCCTTTGTTAGTTCCTATACAGAGGACATTCTATTTTTTTATTTACTCTAAAGACATTTTTGCACAGACGAATTCCCAGCCTTGGAATCTTCAGTAGAGCTAAAGTGACTCAGAATACTGATTGTCATTTATCTTTGTGTCTGGCAATTCTTATTTGAACACACAGTTCTTAATTTTACTCTTTTTTTTTAATTCATCAGGGAAAAAAAGTCCATACACACCTCATATACTCCAGGCGGTAAACAGAGAGGAGATAGGTGGACATGGCAAAGTCCAACTTATTGATCAACGCTGACACCTCTGGAGGAGGATCCAGGAGATTTATTATGGTACTCCTCAATTCATTTAATTCAGCCTAGAGATGAATACATGAGGTTATCTGAGGTGGGAGCACTACGTTAGTTTGTGTTCTGGAAGCATCTGCTTTCAGCTATTACTCTTTTTACTTTTTAAGCTTTGCAAACAATCCACTAGGATGCTTCCATCTGCTGACTAAGACCAACCTTCTCTGACTCAGCAAGTCATGGTACTTCAAAAACAGAATTAAATAATGGAGTCAAGCTCCCTCCTAAAACAATTGCTATTTTCCATGCAGTTTTACCAATGAAGAAATACAATTCCTACACTAAATGTCTGTAATTTTGATCAACATCAACCTTATTCAACTTCTGAAACTTCAAGGGTCTGTTGTGCCATTCTTTGATTTGAAAGAACTAAATACCTAGGCAGAATGCAGATTTCTGTATTATTTGGAAGCCAAAAACATTTCAGAAGCTGAAACTCTTTAATCTACTTTATAACACTACCACAAATCAGGTAAAATCTATCCTGCAAACACTAGGGAGAGAAAAGCATACCAGTACCAAGGCAGAGGATAAAAGGGAAGAAGCTCACCTAGCATTTCTTTCAGAACTAAATGTGTTGTTTTCTTCCAGAGTTTGTTGGTTTGGGTTTTTGGTTTTTTTGGTTCTTTGTTTTTATTTTTACATTTTAAAAAAATGTCAATTTTTGTCTGATAAGAAAATGGATTAAAAACTTGGTTTCTACACCTATAAAATAGTGTAGGTACTAACCAGCTCTATTAACACACAACAAAACTAAATCTAAGTCATACATAAATACTCTTGTCATAAGAGTCGTGTAAAAAAAGCTGGTTTTCACCAATAGGAAGCAGGTATTGTGCTATTTCAATATAACATGGTTACTATTTCATTTAACTCTGAGAAATATTATGGATGGAGATAATAGAAGAAATTTAATTCTTACAGAAGTCACAGTATCATTCTTCATGGCAGAATTGTACTGAAGAACTGATCGAAGTGGTTCTTTGCTAGGAAATGTAAGTAATGGAGACTTGGTGGCAATTTCACATACACCTTCATACCATTCTTCTGGCCAGAGACCTGAAGCACAAGTATAAAAAGAAAGGTGAAGTGGGGAGAAAAAGAATATTAAGGTTTACAAAGCCAACCAGCTGTATCAAGCTTTATACTATTTCTTAGGGCCAGTTTTCCATACACTTAAGCACAAATACTCAACATAAATAAGCTACCCATGTTCTAAACAGAATATATTTGAGTAACTCAGTAAAAGTGAAGTTTCTCACTGATTACCATAATTTTCCATGTGTCAGATCTTCTATTTATGGAATTTAGCTATCAAAACTAATACTTAACTAAGGCTAACTGCTATATTAGCATAGAAACACACACACATCCCAAGTACAAGAACAAATTGTTCCCACCTCATGGAAAAAAAAAACCTCACAGAAAAACATAGCAAATTCATAAATGCTATGTAGATGCTGGTAGTAATCCTACCAGAGAGAGAACTGTCCTGTGAACTGTTTGCACTGTAGTATCTTTATGCCTGTGAATTGTGTTCAGTATACTGTGAACAGTTTACTTACATTTACACTTAAATTCATCAAGAGTTTATTATGTAAGCAGCAATGTTTTTCTCTTAGATCCACACTACCTGATCCTTCCACAGCAAATCCCATCAGCACTGAATACAACCAGAAATCACGGAACAGCTTTTGCAGCCTGGGCTTGGCCTCCTTGATGGGTGGCAAGCGTCTAGTGAGCTATCAAAGAAATAAAAATTAACATCAGAAAATGACAGGGGTCAGAATAACCAAATTCCATGCCAAGGGATCAATTCAGGTACCTTCCTTAGTATGATTTAGTAAGGTAATATTCTTTGTCATCTATGAAAATTAGTATTACAGCACTGTTGTTAAATTGAATAAATTTAGATCTTGTAAAATATCTTAAATACTAACACCTGAGATGCTTGAAATAACAATTTCCTTTGTTTTATACAGGAATAATACCATGCTGATCCAGTAACCTCTGAAGAGAATACATACTATTAGTACACTATCAGCTGCAGAGAGGAAGAGACCACACACTCCTGCAAACTGTGTTAAAGACAACACCACGCAGCTTTGCTTCAGTGCAAAGGAACTCAAAACCAAATAAATATCAGCCAAACATACTGCTGGTTGCTATTGTTTATTGGCTTTGTGGAAATACATTGAGGCACCAACAGGGGATCTCTCATTGTCTGCACCCACGCACACAATGACATCAGTTCTGGAGAATTTACTATCTAAACAAGCAAGTAAAAGAGCATTATTTTCAATGCATTTATTAAAATTCTCTGATACTTTTTGCACAAACAGCTGCTACCACTGGAGGAGCACAGTTTATACTCCCAGCCAACATAATATGCAATGCTAGATAAATTTATATAACAAAACTCAGAATGTGTTATCCTTAGAAGTGTCAGAAGCACAAGCAATTCCCCATGAAACTGTGAGCTTTACTCAATGTGGCTGCATATTATTACTGTAAACTTCACTAAGAAAATTCTAATCCAGCTTGAGTTTTCTCTAACTGTACAACAATTCCCTTGAGATATGAAAGGCAGCAGTGAGACCTTATATAGAGCCAATTTTGCATGTATTTGTAAATCATGAGGCAGACTTATTAAAAAAAAACCATTAAAAGGATCCACGTATTATAGTAAAATTAATCTGAATTTAAGATGGTGAGTGGCACTATGGTAAAAAGTTGCTTGTATAACACAAACATGTGCAGTAATGAAATTCTGACAGAAGTCTGACCAGAGAGGCCTCAACCACATCTGCAGTAAGATTCCCCCCATTTCAGCAAAAATTGCAGCAGTATGGCTTTTACTAGTTATTAACAGTCAAGTTTATGTGCATGCTTGACTTTGAAACTTCACATCCACATCAGTTTTTGCTCAAAAAATCTTCCTCAAAAGTGAACAATTACCTGAAAGCCATAAAAGTAGTTCAAAAAACAACATACAATTCAGCAGAGATCACCAGGCAAGGGAGGGATTTTGGCTGACGAAGTAAGTTTAGCAGTGTTTGGTTTAGAGAATGTTTACTTTGGGAGATACACAAAAAACCAGCGTCAAAGTTCAGATTTAAGCCCTGCCATTCCCCTCACTTGAGCTATTCTACACATCCCTTCTGTACAGCAGCTTAAAGGTAAGCTTCATTTACATTTTCTGTTATTTTAGGTAGATCTGAGCAGAGACACATATATTACAGAGCAGGGGAATGTTTTGCCTGTGTAAGTGCAGCTAAGCAATAACTGAACTTTGTTGAAAGCAAGAATGTGAAGTTGAGAGACAGCAAATTCTTCTATGCCAAAAGCAGAAAACATTTATCAGTGGTCACAGGACTGAATATCTCAGTAAGGGCCTGACTTCTGGGGGCGGGGAAAAAAAAAAAAGCAATGAATTTATAAAGAAACAATAAAGAAAAGTCTGACTCGAGACCTCAATCAAAGTGTAAAGCCTTCTAAAACACACTTGCTATGGATCCTCCACTGCTGTAAAGCAATTTATTTTTATATATGAGATAATCACCTTAAATTGTTTTAATATTTCAAGCTAATTAGTTTGGGGAGAGAGTTTTGAAAATTAAAGTGTTAGTTCAGTTACTTCAGTCCTGCTACAACATGTTTAAAAATATCTTCCTTCAAGCACTGGTTTTACTCACAGATGTGCAGGTATGTATGCCTACATGTTTTACTTCCATAACTGTTCTTTGGACTATTTTCTAATTTCTTTAAAAATAAACAACATTTATATCAACTAGTATGATTTTTGTTTTAACTGCATTCAGTGTTGTGCCCTAGATTATCCTTTAAGTATTGTACATTTTACTCAAAAATACTATCAATAGAAATTGACCTTATGAAGCCACCAAGTAACTTTCTAAATAAATCTGAGCAGAAACCAAGACCTTGGCACTCAGACATTCATTTCACAGTTTCAGTTTACACAGTTACTGAACTTACATTCTTGTATCTCTTTTGACTGTCACAGGAAGGAATTACACTGTTCCAAAACTTTTTAAGATCAATTAAACATTATTAAATGTGGTGGAAAGTTTCTCAGACCCACTTCTTGGTATAGTGTTCTACAGCTGAGTAAACCTGATGGATTTATTGCAAACAATACACATCTAAGTTCTTGATTTTAAAACTAATTTTTAAAATGCAATGGTCCAATACTCAGCAGATGATGAAGAGATTAAGCCCCTGTTTAGAAAAATGCAAGGGCTCCTTAAAGATACCCTCACACAAAAGAAGTGAGGTAAGAAATCCAGCATCAGGATATCACTAAGACTAGAGAAACAAAGTTCTGAAAAGAAATTTACAGACACTTTACAGAGTGAAGAGAGAGCACACGTGCAGTGCTACACAAAACTAAACCAAAATGAATCCTAACTAAGCAGAAAGCACAATCAAGCCAATCCTTCACAGAAGCAGCAGATGAGTACACAAAAACTGTGCAGAGATGGAGTAACACACCTGAGTAAGACCACGAGCAAGCCAGGATGTATCTTTCCCCATGACACTGCCCACAGTGCAGTCCCAGTAATGGCATTTCATGCAAACACACTTCTTTCTCCATGGTTTGTTGCTACAATACTGGATCTCCTCTAGCTATTCAAATTTCTGCCTTGTGCTTCCAAAATTCTCCCATAAAACTCCCGTTTTTGTTGTAGCTACAGGATGTCTGTTTTTTCAGTTCTTCAGTACATCTCAGCCTTTTGGTATGTTCCTCTAGTAGATGCCTAGTCCCTCCTCCCACCAAGCTCAAATCTTCAAACTTAGCTACACATCCTATTTTTAGCATACATTAGTAATACAGTGAATATACATTTTAAGTTTGACAGACTTATAAGTAAAATTGCCACATATCTTAAGTAGGAAGTTTGTTGCTGCTGAAATATGCCAATAATAACAACTTCCATGGGGAGAGTTCAACCAATTCTTTGGCAGGCTGGAAGAAGTATGAAAGCAAAGCTGGCTACCAGTAAAACAGATTTATCCTTCTAATCTGCATTTCACTAAAAATAATGCTGTCAAATAAGCAGACCTGTGACAGAATTCAGCATGGACCTGAAAATTCAATTACACTGCACTCTCTCAACTGTGTTATGTTGTCTTCTAGGTTTTGACCTATCAGAATGAAGCTCCTATTTAATTTGCTTGCCTTTGCTGTCATCATAACCTCCACGTTTTGTGGAGTCAAGGACTTCATGGAGCATTTTGAAAGCCTTAAAGATGCACAGCCACATGAAAATGGGACCTATGGTATGCCAAACTTCCCACCCGAGTTCCACAGGGAAAACACTATCACTAACGACTTGATTCCTGAAGAGGAGGAGGAAGAGGACTATCTAGACCTTGACAAGATCCTGGGTGACGATGACTACAGTGACATTATTGATGCTGGCCCTTACATGGTTTCTGAAATCCGGCAAGGAAATATTCTTGAACTCTTCCAAGGCAAAACCAGAATCCAGCGTCTCAATATCCTCAACGCAAACTTTGGCTTCAACCTTTACCGCAGCCTGGCAGACAAAGCCAACTCTTCTGAGAACATTCTCATGGCTCCCGTTGGCATTTCCACTGCAATGGCTATGATTTCCCTGGGTCTCAAGGGTCAAACCCATCAGGAAGTGTTATCTGTTCTTGGCTTTCAAGACTTTATTAATGCCAGCACCAAATATGAGCTCATGACTGTTCACAATCTCTTCCGCAAGCTCACTCACCGGCTCTTCAGGCGTAATTTTGGTTACACACTGAGGTCTGTCAATGATCTCTATATCCAGAAGGACTTTTCTATTCTGAATGATTTCAGAAACAATATGAAAACATACTACTTTGCTGATGCCCAACCAGCTGATTTCTCAGATCCTAACTTCATAACTAAAACCAACGAGCGCATCCTGAAGCTGACCAAAGGATTAATAAAGGAAGCTCTTGTGAATGTAAACCCTACAACGCTGATGATGATTCTGAACTGTCTTTACTTTAAAGGTAAGAATCCATTATTTCAATCTTAGCAGGGGATTTTTCTCAGTTGGCAATTCTCTGAATTTCTACTAGAAACCCCAGGCAGAACTTAAATCTAGTCTATAGCCTATGGACTCCCTCATTAAGAAAAATGTCTATTATTACCCTTGTTTCTTTGCATGTTTCTGTAGCACATTGATGTTTCAGTCATGCCCTGCAGTTACTGGATATTATACAAATTCTTATTACATCCAAAAAATTGTGCTCTAAACAGTGAGACTAAAAACCTATTCTGAATGCAGAATACCCTCAGAAAACATAAGCTATGTAGGAGTTTTAGATGGTGAGGTACTACTTGTGCAAGTTATTAGTCACATTCAGTCCTGCTTTGAGTTATTGGCTTCACCACAATGGTGCAGGCTGATTTCAGTTAAAACACGTGGGATTTCATAGGAATAACTATAAAGAATTTAAGCTTAATATATATATATTTTTTATATGATCAGGGCACAATCCTTGTAAACAAACCTATATAAGGAATTGGAGATCAATGAAAACAGCAATCTTCTAAAACTAAAACCAAATGCATTTACTACTTGGAATGTTTCAGTTAATTCAGAATGAACTGATATGGGATTCAGAACTGTCTACTGATATGGGCTCCTACACATTTTACCACAGACTGAAAGATTTAAACAGGCTTGAAGTAAAGAATGTACAATTTATTATCATGAATCCTTATTTTTAATTTCTTCCCATTTAAACTAAGCACCTCTGGTAAGGTTTTCAACACTAGCTTGTGCCTTAAGTTGAAAGCTTGGTAATATTTCAACAAACTTTTAAAATGGTATTAAATGAGAAAAGGTGGGAGGTGCCAATGAAAGAGGAACTAGGGGAAAAAAGGAAATTTGTTACTGACTGATTAAGATGTAAAGCAGATGAAAGTGACTTAGAACACATGAAAGACAGATTAACATAAAAGCATAACAGTGTCTGTAAGTACAAAATAGTCATCTTACATGGTACATAAATAAATACATAACTTAAAAAGGAGTTTCTTTTTTTTTCCAGTTATGTCCCTGCCCCTGGGAAACAAATGCTCAAAGGCTCTCTTAACCCACCTTCCCATTAGTTGATTACCTACCTAATGTACAGGAACACCATTCCTTTAAGTCTATGAAATGCACCTTTTTCCACTCACTTGTGAGGCATTACCTTCCCTGAATAATACCACTTGTCTCCTTAAAAGATCCAAAGCAGACTTTAGCACTAAAGCCAAATAAACCCCTCTTCTGAAGTATCATTCAAAAGGGGCTTATTTGTATCCCTAAGTACATCTCTGATGATCATATCATATTAAATAAATGGCTTTACCATCCATCAGACCACCCTAAGAAAAGGATTATGCAAAATGTTAAGAGATACTTTATTTTTTCATAATGTGGTCAAATTTAAAATACTTTTTTGTTTTGTTTTGAAGTTATTAAATACTTGTACTATCTTAACATAACAAGAACACCACCAAAACTCAAGTAGCTTTAGTGCTGGATCTCAAACCACCAAGACCAAAAAGATTTGGCTTTTTCTTTTCCCCATGAAGCCCTGTTAGTCCAAATTGCCTTAGTGCTGTCTGCTGAATTCTGTAATTTCTAACCCTCAAAACGAAAGACATCAATTCTATATTGCTGGCTCCATCTTACAGTGACAGTCTCCTGGGTAATTTGATTTTGAGTAGAACTGAATTTTTCAAAAGCAAGTTTTACCCCTGGATTTTCTAGTTGCCCCTCACGTCCTTCTAGACATGCTAAATTTTGTCTGTATCTTTCCATTTACAATATTTACACTGTGTCTATCATTGCTGACAAGTTTCTATCAAGCCCTCATAGCTAAGGAACTGGGTGAGAATTCTGAAGAGCTGCTCAGTACAAGTGATACTGAGTAACAGGATCTCTCTCAGACACCACGGTGTTCACATTGATAAGAAGCAGCTTTTATCTGGTACAGGTGTCCAAGTCTATCCTCCATTCTGCAGAAGTCCAACCAATCACTTATGAGTTTCCTATCAAGTACAAGTTGGGTTTTTTAAGGCATGATAATGACAGACTTTGATAGCTGACAACTACTGGCAGATCCAAAATTGTTTCTCTAAGATTCTAGTCATGAAGGCAAGAAAGAAGTCAATCAGTGAAGACAACACCTGCCACCACAGATGAATCCAAAAGACATCTTGGTGGGAAGATTCAAAACAGGAAATCACAAAAGTCAGGAAAGTACCAGCTGCTTTCAGCTGACCTCAGAAGACACGTGCCTCCTCCTGAAGAACTCTTATTTTACCCATATTTTACACATCTGCAAGGCTGAATTCAAGTTCCCTACCTCCTCCCTTTTACTAGGAAGAGCTTAAGTCTCCCATCCCTCAGGTGACAACAGTGCTAATGAAGCCCCCCATCCACAACAGCTTTGTGACTTTAGTTAGAGTCTGAACTCTGTGACTTCTGCACCCTGAAGATCAGTCAGATGTTGGGTTTTTCTTGGAAAGTGAAACCATTTGTTTGGGAATAGCATAACCTATTTTATATCCTGTTCTTCAAAACACGAACCACAGTTTGATCACTTCTCAAACTGCTCACCACCAGTCCAACATAAGAAACTATTAGAAGTTGGATTTAAGGCTTTTTTTGTTACTTCACAGTTAATTTAGCAAAGTCAGATTAAGCATTTCAAAATCACTTGCAACTTTTTTCAAAAAAGGTTACTGATTAAAGACAATGTATAGTCCCTCCACACAGTCAAAGCCACACTCCCCCCTACCTAACAGTGACCTAAAATTCAGAGTTTAAAAGAAATTACAAGTAAGCTTACTTCCACAAACACAAAAATGTAGCTTTGTCTGCCCATTGGGAAAAAAATATTTTATTTCCAGAGTCACAGTCCTGAAAAGAAATCAATAGGAATACTGCTTTTAAAAAGCATCTTATTCTCCACAGTCAAAAACTATTTGGGGTACTGCAAGGACTTTCACAGGGAAAGATTCTAACCCTGATGCCAAAGCTTCCTGAGCTGTAGAATACACTGAATTGTATTCTTTGGGCATAAACCTGTCAGCTGACAGCCTCTAATATCATCAAACTGGGTCACAGAATTAAGCAGTCAACACCAAAACTCTTCAGGATGTCTTAATAGAAAATGTTAATTGTTTTGAATGGACTAAGTCAAGGTAATGCCTTCAGCATAACACCTTTTATGCAAAACGAAAATAGTCATTACTTAGCTTGACACTTCTGATGCTTGAAAGTCTGGTTTCAAGGATCAGTTCTCTTAGAAATTACAGCTGTGTCAGCTGTATCACTAGGTGCAAACCCTCTCAAATATTTTGCATTGTTAACTTTGTACTTTCTGGGTTCCTTGTAGAAAAAAATTGTGCATGCAAAGCCCTGTCAGATCTCTAGTCTATATTTACCTGCTTTTGTAACTCAGAACATTCAAATCAGCATCATTTTTGTTTATCTGTTTTCTGCATTGTCTTCACAGGAACTTGGGAGAATAAGTTTCCAGTGGAAATGACAATAAAGAGAAGTTTCCGGCTGAATGAAAAGCAAACAGTAAAGGTTCCCATGATGCAGACCAAAGGCAACTTCCTTGCTGCTGCAGACTCTGAGCTGGACTGTGGTGTGATCCAGCTCCCCTTTGTGGGGAACATCAGTATGCTGATTGTACTCCCACACAAACTCTCTGGTATGAAAGCCCTAGAAAAGCAGATAACACCTCAAGTGGTGGAAAAATGGCAGAAGAGCATGACAAACAGGTACCTGCTTCAAAATACAGCTTAAAGGCTGAATGCATTTTCTTGACAAGATTGATTGCCAAGTGTAAGCAAAGAGCACAGGAGAAAACACCTGATATTCTTATTAAAAGCATAAAACCTAAACAAAACAAAACCCAAAACAACAAAAGATGGATTTACTGAATTAAAATCGGGATCGTTGATGTCACAAAATTTAAATACTGCCAAGAAAGGATGACTGAGGTGGAAAATTCTAATTAAGTTTTGGGAGGAGGATGAAATTTTTTTAAAACACAGCTTAAAGGTAATGATGGTCAAGTTTTTAAAGTACAGTAAACAATCTTGTACATTTCTGTGTCCTGCTTGCTAGAAACAGCAAAAAACCCAAACCGTAGCAGATACGTAAAGCAAAGGAGTCATGCAAAACATGTATTTCCCCAGTGACTTTTGGTTTTCTTTTTATTAGAACAAGAGAAGTGGTTCTGCCTAAATTTAAACTGGAGAAGAGTTATAACTTGATTGGTTATCTGAAATCCATGGGAATAGAAGAACTGTTCAATGAAAAAGGAGACTACTCTGGTATATCGGATGAGAAAGTCACCATTGACAGGGTATTTACTCCTCATTTCCTTTCTGATTAAGCTGTAACACTGGGAACATGGCAACACAGTAAGAATAATTCACAGTAAGCTAAAATATTTTTTTTTTTTTCATCTTTTCTGGAGGACATAGGAGGGATGTAGGTTTTTCTGCACATCCTTGTCTATTTGCATAACGAGGAACATGTTTAGTCATATGTCAAAGGCACTAAAAGAGTGGTGCTGAGTCAGCAAAAGGCTTATTCACAAAGCCAAACCAAAGGATTGGTGCCAAAGGATTGGGGGTTGGACTAGATGATCTTTCGAGGTCCCTTCCAACCCCTAGGATTCTATGATTCACATGGGAGTCACCAGCACCAGTGTCACAGGGGAGCACCTGCTGGGGACATGGAGGGAGGGAAGCTGTGCGAGCACCATCCGAGTACACTTACAAGATGCTCAATTTCTTTTTTCTTTTTTTAAACAGTTCAACCACCAAGGCACAATAACTGTGAATGAGGAAGGCACAGAAGCTGGAGCCATAACCAACGTTGGGTTCATGCCTCTCTCTGCCCAGATTCGCTTCGTTGTCGACCGCCCCTTTTTGTTTCTCATCTATGAGCATCGCACCAGTTGCCTTCTCTTCATGGGCAGGGTTGCCAACCCAGCCAAGTCTTAAAAGCAGAGAAGACCTCCAACATGCTGTTATCCATGGGCTGTATAATTGCACGTTAATATACCAGTATCATAAAGGAAATCTGATTGTCATATTTGCCACTGGTATCAAAAGAAAATGTATTATCTGCAGGTAGTGTCACAGGAAGGGACTCATAGCAGTGGATAATTTGACTGCTACTTAAAATGGTTACTGCCATGTATTGATACAAGTGTATTAAAAAATAATCACAAAGTAACTCACACTTTGTGTCCTACTTCAGTGTATAAAATGTAATCAATAAAATATTTAGACTATCTGGATTCTTGAAGTTAGCTCTAAATTTGTGCTAGGATGCTTACTCATACTAAATAGAAATAAGGAAATCCTGGACAGCTGTCCAGTTTTAGACATCTAATTCTCTCCTGGGTATTTTACATAATCTCACTTGAAAAAGAGTAGGTCATTTCTTTGCTTGCATCATTTAATATTTAGTAGGCTGATAAACTCAATGAGTCTTATGAACCAGTGTACCAAATAAGAGGAGATTAAATTGTCATGGAGGACTAAAATGCTAAGGGATCCACTTCTTTTCCCCACCCTGATTTGAATCATTTCAATACAGCTCTCTGATCTTCACTGGTACAAGCAGAATCAAAATTAGGCCAACCAGGAAAATTACATAAAGATCCTTTGAATACCTTTTACAGTGAAAGCAGCTTGCACAATGCTTATTTCACCAGCTCAGTATCACCTAACCCTTTTTTTAAAGAGTGATTTATAGCAATCACATTTATTAGGAATTGAAATACACTTCCCATACTTGACTCAATGGGGAAAACCTTTCAAGGTTTAAATTAAGACTTTCTGAAATTAAATTAAATTAAATTAAGACTTTCTGAATCATTCCAGTGACATGAATGCTGTAGAGAGCCAGCTGCACATTTGATTTTGACCTGCACTCTGTAGTATATTGCTACCTACACAGCACAAGGAATGGAGCTGCACCTTCTATTCAAGCTACTGAAGCTAACAAGCATAACTCCCCTTTTTCCCTTTGCACACCTACTTTTGCATTATACTTTTTTTTTTTAAATGTGCCTCAGAATCCAGTGAGAGTATTTTTATTTTTTCATGTATCAAAAATTGTGTCCATCTAAACACAGTCGTACTATAAATTTATTTCATCTTAGCAAATTATGCAAATCAAGCTATAAACTATTATTTTCAGGCTTATAAATTCCTAGAAAGCTGTTTTCCAGTATTAAGCTTAACTTACTGATTTCATTTTGCTTTTATAAAATGCTATTTGTAATTTGGCATCTACTACAATTATTTGCTCCACAGACAAAGATTTTTAACATGACAGCCAGTGAAAAGTCAGTATTAGATGACAAAGGGTGATGAAAACTGGTATTGAATAGGAAGCTCAGATGTCTCCCTCTAGTCCTGTCTCACATTGTGTTTACTTACAATCCCACCATGTTGGGAACAATTTTCAGTACTAAAGGGTCACAGCAGAAATCATTATCATTCGTATCCACATTTTATTTTTTATCCTATATTAAAAAAGAAAAGCATATTCAAAATATTAAATATTCATGCCCTAGACTGAATTACTTGGTCACTGATTAAATGAGCTGAAGCATCTGAAACACAGAGGGTTCGAGGCCTGAGTAACAAGAATTATTCAAGGGAAAGAGGTCAAGCAAAAAAGCAAATCAGCTACTGCTCAAAACTCATGATCTTCATACATTGTGCAAGAAAGACAAATATTTGCTTCAACAACCATAATGTAACCATTAACTCTTGCTTCAGAATCTGGCATTATCTGATTCCATTTAAAGGTCACATTAGTTAAGAAAAATTCAGTTATAACCAGCTACTCAGAGCAACTCTATCATCAATAAAAAAAACTGAAACAGAAAAGTACTTCAACAGAATTTACAGTAAATCAAGCACTAATCTTTTCTCAATATAAAAGGAATCACTCTGCTTTCACTAAAATCAGTGCTGGCACAGATGATAGCTGAAAAATACTAGCTACTAAAACCTCCCTGTCAATACAGAGCTAGTTAGTTTATTTAAAAATGAGCAGCTGTTGAATAACATCCATCCAAGACATTTGTAAACAGATTTCTTCTGCCAAGCTAGGATCTGGCCCTTGTGAATTCAGGAAGAGCTTATGTTGGAAACTGAAGGAAGAGACAGGAGAAGGAAAGTTCTTTGATCTTTAACTGGTGCTAATTTGCTCTTTGAAAAGCTTCAGTAAAGAGGTTTCTGAGGGCCAAGTATTAAATTAATTAATTTTTTTCTGCTTTTTCATGGATGTGCAGTATGAGCAAGTTACAAGTAGACATTGCCTACTACAACTATGTACAACTTCAAGAAGGGAGAAAGTGTCATAATAGTTTTTTGTCCTCCAGTAAGTTTAGGCTCGTTTTGATGTATTAAATTTTCGGTTAGAGATCTAGAATGGTTGCACACCAATTTTTGACTGAATTAGTAGTTATACTACATTTAAAGAATGTTCTTCCCTCAGAAAATGTTGCTACCAGAGGCCAAAACCAAATAAAGATAAAAATAAATGAGTCTGAAACAGACATCAGTGTCCTTGCACATTTCTTAAAATGCTTTTAGTGTGACAGACAATTCCAGTTTCAGAAGATAAATGATACTTCCTTTCCCTCCTTCCTCCTTTCTCACTGCTGCCCAACAAAGACATATTTTTAACTCTGTTTCTGTTAACTTCTGTTTCTCACTTTTATCCTCAGGCCACAGATATGTGCTGGTTATTACAATGCATGCTAAACACTACTCAAAGAATGCTGCCCAGTGATTTTATTTAGCTAATTTATTTCTTGAATTCATGACTAGAAGCAATCTAACTCCCAATCATAAAAGATTAATTATTTTGAGAGAGAGGTCTTTGTGAGACAAATGTGCCCTCCCCTCTAAGAGCAAGAAATCCTATTTTATACAATACTACCACATCTCTTGGCTGCTTACTTATGCAGTAGTTAATCAAATGATCATGATATAGCACAAACCTTACATACATGTAAAAAAAAAAATCCTGTTTGTAATAACCCAACCACTGGATACTCACCACAGCAATAACAGGAATAAGCACACCCAGATTGCCTGCACTGCTGGATGCCTGAGAAAGAAAAAGTAAGTTATCAAAGCATATACAAAAACATTTCTAAAATACCTTCTACAAGACATATTTCAAATATCAAACATTCCTACTGTCTATGCAAATGAAAACATACACTGCTAATTACAACTCTGCTATCTTTCAACAGATATGCACGTGATGGCCCAAGAGCACCCCAGGAATCCACAGGAAAGGGCACACCCAGGAGCCTTTCAGCAAGGCCTTTCAGGTGGCTCCTCACAGGCTGTTGAAGGGATGTTTTCCCTTTCACAACATGGTCTTCTATATTTGTAAGTCAGACTCTATGCTTTAAACTAAAGGGGGAAAATACTCACTGTTACCACAATCAACCACTGCAAGAAACGTGGTCACCTTGAAGAGGTGGCCACAGATCAGTGTCAACTGTTCACAGCAAGTGTAACTTTCCTACCAAATTAAGCCAAAAATGACAAGTTTGTAAATGGACACCACTTTTAAGAAATTTTTTAAGCAAAGTGAGAAGCCTTTTCCAAGGAAATAAAAGCAGCAAAAGGAAAACACATATTTACTTTTTAAATTACAGCCTATACAATAAGCATTTTTGCTCTTGAGCAAATACTGTGTTTAATAATTAGAAACACTCAGTGCACACACCACACTGTCTCTCACCTTCTCTAATAAGGCAAAAAATGATAGCACAGATACTGTGCTCACAGACACATCCTCTCTAAAGTCTTTCCCTGCCTCCCATTGGGTCCCTCCACACTGGATATGGGAGGGAGAAAACTTTCAAGCTTCTTCCTTACAAGAGAGGGACCAGGTACAGAGACCACTGATCCCACAGGGAGGAGGCAAGGCAGACCAACTAACAGGGTACAAACTTTGCATGAAGAGGAATAAATCAAAAGAAAGTAATTAAAAAAAATAAAAATAAAGAAGGAAGGAGAAACAAAGGCAAATGGTCTTCAGATGAAATAATAACAATACAACCCAAGTAAAACACATTTTAGTTATTTTTCCTGTAGTATCCCAAGTAAAGCTAAACAAAAGATGGACCCCTAAATGTTTTTGAAGGGAATAAAAGGACAGCACTCAAGTCACTCCAAGGGGTAGGAACAATTGGAACAAGGTTGGGGTTTTTTTGCCTGCATCAGGACTGTTCACTGCACATGACAAACTGCTGCAGAGTCAGAGATGCAAGTTAACCCAGATAACTAGGACCCAGCACATGACACCAAGAGAGAAAAGTTTACACTTTTACAAAGTGGGACAAAAAATGGAATATCAACTTCTTTATGATAATATATATGGAACTAAAGATGTAGAAGATGCAATGTTTTCTATCCCTGGGCATACTAGAGGGACATTTGTGTTAACTATCAGCAACAGCTCCCTGATCCCCACCACACCTCCCCCTCTCCCAAAAAAAGCCACTTTTGCATGATTGAAAAAACTGGTCTAAACCAGAACAAGCAAGCCACTGAAGAATTTTTATGTTTAGCAAGAAAATTTATGTCCATCAAAAGAAGCAAAGGACACAGGCAAACTATCAAAGAAAAAACTGCTTTGGTTCTGGGGCACAGCATGTGCAGTGGCTTTACCTACTTCCTTCCTTCCTTTTACCTACCTTCTACCTACTTTTACCTCTTCTTGAAAATGAAGTAACCCAGTCTTCAGAAAAGCTTTTATTCTACATTCTGAAGAGTGTTCTAGTGAAAAACTGCTATCTTTGAAATAAAGAAACAGTGCCTCCTAGCTCAAATCCATGTTAAAATCAATCACATAGTTTGTCTGAAGGCAGCTTTAAGTCAGTGCAGTAGTTTGTCTCCCATAGTGATTCCAAAACAGAAACAGTGGGAAAATATTCCTGAAAGTAGGAGGGTGGAAACTAATTTAGAAGTGTTATTTTAAAGCAATAATCACCATGTTTTTCACCAATTCAGCTCGTTAATCTGTAGTTTAAAAAAATCTGAGTAATCTGTAGAGTGTTTCACCACAGACTTCATGAAAAGGGTATTCTAAACAAGTCCTAGTCCCCTTTTAAGAGAAAGAGTTGGCATACCTGATGAAATGCAGTCTATCTTCAAAGCAAACAGATTTATTCAGAGGGATTTACCAAGAGTTCACTCATCCCATGAAAAGATAAAGAACTTAGCATTATTAAAATGTAGCATGCATAGGAGGGGGGAAAAGTTAAGAAAACACATTGTTCCCCTCAGTACTAAGAAAATGTTCCTATTTCAAAAGGAAGTGTTACCTATCTGCCCTAAATAGCAGGGAAATGGCATCTCTGAGAAAAACAACTCTACAGTATGAATACAGTTGAATTATTAAAATATAAAACTGCATTTTTTTTTTTAATTCAAAATCACTATCAAATAATGTGAGTTTTTACAATTTCTCCTAAGGAAGTGCATGAATGCCAGGAAGTTACAGCATTTGAAGATTAAAGAGGAACATAACTGGAGGAAGACTCCAATTTTTGATGAGTAGAAAGCAATGACATTTTGCTTTTCAAACACTAACGTGTATCTCAAGAGCAAAAGTCAAGGTTAACAGCTTGTTTATGAGTATATTTTAGAGCAAAGATGGCAAAAGTATTTTGGGAAAGACAGATTTTTTGTTTGCTTCTTAAATAGAACAGGCACATTGAGTACTCTGGATACTTTACTGAAATAAGAAGAAAAGCCAATACTGAGTGAGGTGAAAAAGTCTTTGCTTAAGAAAAACAAGCAGAGAATTTTAAGTGAATGAAGTAACTGCATATAAACTGCTCCTGCAGAATTTCAGGAAGCATTTGAAGACATTATTCTCTCAGCCTTCTTATAGACATAGGCAAATGTGTTAAACTTTACAAATAACAGTTTAAAATTGCATTTTAAAAGAAATCTATTTTAAAGCAAAACTACTCAAGTATACTCTCCTGCAAAAAATTGCTATCACACAAATTAATCTAAGAGACAAGTCTCACAGAATCACAGATTTACTGAGGCTGGAAAAGACCTCTGAGATCAAGTCAGAGTCTCCTCTTTTTTAGCTACAGTTTTTTGAATAAATTTGCTCTCTTAATAGAGCACTCCTAAAAATCAGAAAAATCAACTCTATTATTTTTACCTCACTGCACTATTTTCACTGCAAGTCTAGACAGAGAAGCCTGCATCAACTTGGATCTTGGAAGAAAAGATCCACCCACATAACAGGAATTCAGGATTCATCAGGATGGTGACTATTCAAAAGCCAGAGGTTGGAGTCAATGACTTCCTGAGGTCCTTTTCTACCTGAGTTTTCCTATGATTCTACAACTACTAAAATTCAAAGTAGAATTCTGTCACACTTAAAGACACTTCAGGAATTACTAAGAGGGGTTCAGCAGAGTTCCATATTTGTCTTTGCAGCTCTGCCTCTAGCAGCTCAACACTCCAGACACTACTTAAGCTCATGCAGATCAGTCCCAGCTGAATAATAGGTATGCCACTGCTTTATCTCCCACAGATTCATTGGTGCTTGAATGGCATTATAGATAAGCACTCTAAGCACTCAAGTTCCATGATCAGAATTTATTCTCAGGTTTAAGGAAGTGTGATTTTTCTCTGTGCATGTTAAGGGTGTGGGTTTAGTTTAGAGAACATCTGTTTAGCAGTGCCACCCATATAAATGCAAAGCTGCATACAACTAAAAAGCAGTGAGTATCTCACCTTCAGTGCTGGTCCTTTTTCACTTGCTCTCTCACTAGCTCTCTTCCCTTCTAGCCCAAGCTGAACAAACAGTTCCAGTAAGTTCATCAGTAGCTCATCCACAAGGTGTTCTCCTTGAATGTTAGCAGCAATGTTAGCCAGGGCATTAATGACTGCTAAAGAACAGTGCCTGGCAAGAAAGAACAGTTATGAATAAACAATTGCTCAAAGTTCTGTATTTTCAGTACTTTCTTCTTAATGCTCTTGTAATAAGACCACTGATTGCTGGAGTGTTGGGTTTTGTTTTTATGAACAGCAGCACATGACTTTTACTGATTAATAAAACATAATCAAAACTATTTGTAAGCTTTCATTTATGATGCTGGCCAAAACAAAATTACTTTCCTGTAGCAGATATGGCTGTGGACACAGAGCAGCTGTGGACTGGGTACCTGGGCTGGGAAAACTCATGAGCAAAAGAATCAGAACTAGTATCTGTTGTTAAAGCTGAGACTGCATTGAGTCAGACAGATGTTAAATCATATTAACTGAAATATCCTCTCATTTACTCTTATACTACATAAAAGATACACAGCCTACCTCAACTATCAACAAGTCAGTAATACTCTTTAATCATTACAGGGGTTAAAATGCATATTTACATACTAAGAATTCAATTGCTAATGTTTCACATTTAATCCCTGACAAGTACATTTTTACTCCATGTAAAAAAGCAAACAAAACACACTCACAATATCCAATGGAACCTCAATAGGTTTTGTAGGATAAAAGATTAATTACTCTGGTTGCTCTTTAAGATCAGGGGAAAAATAAAAGTACTACTTATTACCTTGTCATAAAACTTAGACTGGGAAAAAGGGAAAATCCCTGATGTAGAATAAAGGATATTTGATACAATACTCATGCATTTAAGGGACACAGCTAAGTGTTACCTGTATCCATGATCCTTACAGTCTTTTGTTGCAGAGTAAACAACTGAGCTTGCTTTAACACTGATTTGCTGAAACAGATTCCACACCTCCTGGTAAATATGATGCTTTAAAAATAAATAAATAAACAAATAGATAAATAAGTAGAGCTTATTGAATACAACCTCTCTAAATAACAAGTCTGTAAAATACACTAAGTATTAGAAAGTTCTTCAGAAGTATCTAGTCATAGCCTGAGCAACAGTTTCAGCTACCATGAAGCACACAGTGGATTGGCATTTTTAATTGCTAAAATTCTACAAAAGGAATCAAGAAGGCAATCCTTAGTTTTAATTGTATGCCCCAAAAGGACATTTAAAGTTAATTACTGATATTAAAAAAGACACTCTGTACTTATTTCAGAGGTAGACCAATTTTATAAACTTCAAGAACTTCTGGAAACATTGAAATTGAATTTGGGGGTTTCTGTAAGTTCAGCTTTTTTTTCTTTTTTTTTTTTTTTATCATTATTATTATTATTTTCTGTGGGGACTGATCTTCTTTACAGGTACAGCATTTTACAAATTACAAGTTAGCATTTGTTTTCTGGTGCCACACAGACATGAAGATTGCACAAGCCCACGCCTGTGGGTCTAAGAAAATAAAAATCTTTAAAAACTACTGTAAATGCATTTTTAAAAATACGTTTCCTTTGAACTAAAGGAAATCTATCAGAAAATTACATTCTCTTCACCAGTTCTTTCCTTACATTTCCAGTGATGACCAAGCAGCCCAGCTGATCAATGATGAGTACATCAAGATGAGAAGGTGGTTGGCAAAACTTCTGCTGTAATATCTGCAGGATGGGTTCCATCATTTTTGGGGTGTCCCTCAGTGCCACTGCAATGTGCCCCAGAGCACGAATTGTGTGATCAGGGATCAAATGAGCTTCCCTGTTACAAAAACAAACACAGAAACCATACATGTTCAACAGTTACCAAGAGCTCAGAGCACAGATACATTTCCTGTAAGAAACAGTTTATATATTAAACCTAAACCTCACAAACACCTTCAGCATTGCCACTCAACACACCCATCTACTCCCAACATTAACATTAGAGGTATACTTGCAGGAGTTATTTTTCAAAATAAAGAATGAAAACCCCTCACAAACACACTACCCAAGAAACCCACACTAAATCCATGAACACTCTATTCTAGAAACAGTGAAGAGTGATCTGCAAAACATTAAGACATGACAGCCAGACCAGCTGCTACAGGACCTCCCCTTGGAGTGTCTTAAGAATGAAGCAAGTCAAACACCACAAGTGGGAAGCTGTGTCAAGCCACAAAAGGTAGCTGAAGCCTGAAGGATACAGCTGAGAGCAGGAGGTTTGATGACTGACAACTTACTTATCACTCTCCTGAGAGATGTACAGACGGTTGGATAAACTGGCAAGAAAGGCTTCAACAATCACTGAATCTATAGTCAAGCCAGCTTTCAAGCACCTAAAAAAAAAAAAAATTAACAGAAAACTTGCTACAACAGCCAGAGGAAAAAACAAACAAAAAAAAGCACAAATTAAGCACTTCATTTTACTACTGCAAATGCACATCAGATATAAAGATAAAAATATTTTATCCTGAAGAACTGATTGCCTAGGATTGCTGCAGAGGTATTTTTAAAAGCAAGCAGAATTTCTACTGCTTCTTTCTCCAGCAACAATAAATAATGGGGGTATACAATACAGTAAATTAAAAATTCACTGCTTTAGAAACTTGTCTCTTAGTCATCAACTTTTTGCCCTTTCTCTAGCTCTCTGTAGCTGTCTGGAAGGGAACAATAATCATTACATTGTCCACATTTTGAGAGCATAACAAACCTTCTGTTACAGGAAGTCACACAACGTGATAATCTAAGCAGTAAGCAAGTTATGACCAAAATGGTCAAAAAGCATTTAAAGCAGCATAAAGCACCTCAGAGCAGCACCTTCCCAACAGTCACAATGTATTCTGCAAGGGAAATAAAACACTCTGTGTTCCAACACAGTGCAGGTGTCTCCCTTACCTGCAGATATTTTCTATGGCAATGTCCCGCAGCTGCTCGTACATGGAGGGTTGACTTTTCTTGCCAGGCATTACATTGAGTGTGGACTCTGAATGCTCATTGGTGACACTGATTTTGATGTCATTGCCACCTACTAAGAACACAGAGGAAGGAAATCAGCTCCATTTGAAAGACCTTTTTTCCCCAAGGACTCTGGGCAGGCAGTTATACCTGATAAGTGAGTGCAAAACTTTACAGCTGAGACTGAAGAAATGTGGAAGTACATGTGTTGTCACTAACTTTGCAAGATAACAGTGCATTAAAGTACTCCTAAAAATATATTCCTAAATTTAGTCACCTTCAGTTCTCATTTTACCTTAAACTTCAGCATTAAGATACTGGCTTTGCATTAGCAAGTGACTTAGATTGAGTATTTTCTTTACATAAACCACACTTTGATATTACAATTTAAATCTGCAACAAAAAAAATTGCCATATGCCATCAAGATGGGTCATGGGGCTGGAGCACAAGACCTGTATGGAGAGTCTGAGGAGCATGGGCTTGTTCAGAAGAGGCAGCTTTGGACAGACTTAACAGCTGCCTTCCAAAGTGTAAAGTAGGTTACTGAGGAGGTAGAAGGAGGCTTTGTGGGAGAAAGAGAACAGCCAGAATGTGAAAAAAAGTGAGGTTCCCACTGGATATGAGATTTTCTCCCTCCATAAGTATAATTATGCTTTGGCTCAGATAGTAGGATCTCTATCTTGGAGGTTTTTCAGGGCCCATGTGGACAAAGCTCTAAGCAAACTGGTCTGAATTGAATGCAGGAGGCTGACACCCATAATGCAACCTTGAACACTGCAGTATCACACTGCACTTGTTGGTGATCTCACTCAGCACAAAAGTGCTTGAGATAAGACCATCCCCTCTGCAGAACAGGCACAGCAACATTGCTGCTAGGATGAAGAGCACATCTACATACACTGCTTGTCCTTAGATACACTTCAACCAGAATTTGATTTGCATTCCTCCTCCCCACCTCCAAAAATATCCCAAACACATCTCCACTTCCCTCTACAGCTATAACAACACCAAATACCCAAAGGCATCAAAAAGCCACCCAGGTTGGAAATGCATGGTTTTTTGGACCATGGCCTTTACCTGTGTGATACTGGCTATGATACTTGTAAAGTTTCACAAGCACTGGGGAAGGTATCACAAGGAAATCTCTCAAGGAAGGATTGACAGAATGAACCACAACAGGGAACCTCTCACACAAACGACCAAGACCCTAGAAAAGAAAAAGAAAGAACATTAAAACATAACAGCACAACTTTTATTACACCTGTGAGCTTGCAACTTCAGCTCAATACAAAAAGAACCCAAGCCAAAGCATTCCATACATAGTTTTGAGGGATTCAGTTTTTAATGGAAGACTGAGACAATTCAAGCTTCTAATTTTTTTAGGTTACCCTGGAGTGCATCATTCCAGTCAACCTTTGCTGCTTACTTCTGGGGTGATTTTACAGGAGTTACATGAACTGAACCACATTCTCCAAAATAACAAGTTTCTGGAGAAGTTTACTGGAAGAGGTTGCCCAGGGAGGTGGTGGGTAAGAGGTGGCACTTTGGGGATGATTTAGTGGTTACAGGGGTGTAGGACTTGATGAACTTGAAGGTCCTTTCCAACCATGATGATTCCATGATTTTAAGTTCCAACATTTAGCAAATCTTTTTAATTGACTATTTACTACGTGGTGGAAAACAGAACATTTGTAACACCAAATAAGTAACCAATGAGAAGAGATTAAAATTCAAATAACCAAGCCTTAGTCTTAAAACTCAGTGATCTGGCAGTTCCAGTGTTTAAACTGCTTTTGTAATGGACTAAGAAACTAAATATTTCTGAAATTAAATACTGGTTAAAAAAATAATCTCATTATTCTTCAAGAAGTAGGCAAGTTGAGAAAATTCTCCTGCTCTACCTAGTTCTAGTTTCCATATCCCACCTCAAAAAACCAAACAAAACACATTGCTACAAAGTAATACAAACAGCAGGTAAAAAAAAGGTTACTCTAGCAATCTGTAAGATTCCCCAGATTGTCACTCACTTACATAATAATGTCAAAAACTGTAAAGACAGACCTGCAAACAGCAAATCAGCAGTGGCAAGTGAGCAATGATGACTTTGCTTGAGGTTTTAGACTGCAGCTTCTCTGATAACTTGATGCACAGGTTTTCTGCACCTTATACAAAAAATCCAACAGAAAACTTTGATTAAATGCTTTGTTGTTGGTCCACAGACAATTCAATGCTTTCTGGAATTTCTAAAACCATGTAGAAAATGTATCAGTTTCACTGTCCTTATACAATTCCCCACAGAGAGTTAGTGCTGCCAGCTCATCTATCAACTTTTTGATGGATGTTTTACTCTTGTATTTCTAATAGCAAAAAGTATTCCACTGAAAATTTGTATTTCTCAGAGCAACATCTGCTCTCAGAGAACGTGTACTTATTTCTACAACTTAAAAAAACCAACAGACATTCCAGAGACCAAAGAGATTTTCTACCTTGCTCATCTTTCACAGCCCACACCATGAGATCCACACAGGCAGCATTGGCCTGGCAACGCAGCTTTAAAGGGCTCAGCTCGTGGTGCAGTCGATCCACATCATGGAGGATTTTCTGAAGTTCTGACTGGCTGCTGTTGAACTGTTCTAACACAAAATCATGGATTTCCTTCACAAATGAGTTGGGAAGGTCTAAAGAAATAAAAGGAAATAATATTATACTAGAAGGACAGGAGTCAATGTATCAGAATGTTGACATATATAAAAGCCAGTGCTGTTATAAATTGAATTATTTCATAAAGTTAATGCCCTATAGGAGATAAACTTCATATCAAAGTCCACCAGTAAGGAGAAAACTGAAATGCCACTTATTAACACTTTTTTCATTCCGTAGCACTTTTTTTTATGTGGAAACATTTCAAAATACAAATTTTACAGCACACGGAGTTCCCAGGAAATGCAAACCCCTAAGTTCAAGCACTCAATAAAATGTGACAACACTTTGAATTCTAAACATACTGAAGGACTGAAAAAAACACTATACCTTTCATATAGTATAATGTGTCTCTCAGCATTTTAAACTGAGCAAGATAAAGAGAGTCACTGAATGTTTTATAATAGAGATCAGCATTAGCACCACTCTGAAAGAGAAAAGAAGCAACCTTAGATTAGATTCAAAATTAACTATTTCCCATTGTAGAGATAAATAAATTGTCTTGTTCCACTCACAGAACTGTTTTCCTTCATAACGTAAACAAGTATTGAAAACCAGAATCAAAAGTACCCCCACAGCTTTTCTCCCCACACTTTCATCAAAAGGAAAAGTACAGCCAAGCATTAAACACAATTTTCTCACTCCACAAAGCAGAGCAGGCCACATCTGAAAGTAAAAGTTCACAAACTGCAACTCTGTTAAACTTGTAGAAGTCATTTCCAAGCCAGAAAAAGAAAACTACCAACCCATTCTATCTACATGATAAAAACACAATGTCACTGTAGCAGGCAAAAAAGGCTTTAGTCTACAGGAAAGCAGTTTTAGGCAACCAATGCTGTAATTTAGAAAGATAACAGAGATAGAGCAAAAGGATAAAGAGTAATTATTTCCTTTATGCTACTGCAAGGTATTTCCCCTTCAGCCCCCACTTCTACACAGCCCAAAGCTAGATTTAAACCACTGAAAGAACAGTTCTAACAGGAAATTAATATCATTTTGCCAAGACAAGGCATACATTACATATGTAAAGGACTGATTTGCCAAGTATTAAGAAAAAAAAAAAACAATGGTCATTAGAAAAGAAATTTAAAAACATACCTCTGCAACTTCAGCTATAACTGCATCTAAGGTCTTTAGCAGAGAATCTCCAACAATTTGTTTTACCTTCGGAGGTAAAAAGAATAAATAAAATAAAAACCAAACAAACTAAAAGTATGTTTCCTGCTGGTGACACTAGAGAGGAAGACCATACAATTTTGTCTATGCACAGAAAATGGGTCACTTGATTGGCAAAGAGTCAGATGAAATTAAGGCTACAAGAATTTCTATCTGCAACACAAATAAAGACATTTGAACTTCTGTGTGCTGTTCCAAAAGAGCTGGTGCAGGAAGCAGACAGAACAGTAGTTTCTGTAGCTAGTACAAATTCCCACTCATCTATTCTAAAAAAGGGTCTCACTCTCACAGCAAAAAACAATCCTCTATTTCATCAACTAGCAGTATCTAATTTACCTCAGATCAAGTGGTCTGAAAAGACTCAAACAGAAAGAACCTGATATTAAGTGTATTTGATTTTCCAAATTCTTCATGTTTCTTTTTTAGGAATACTATTAAAACGTGATGTTATATGCCATAAAAACATCATTATAAAGCTAGAGATACCATTTTTTAAACTGGCATTTCTAAAAGCTTCAACTTGAAGCACATCTTCTGCTGGCATGAATATCTAGAGCACAATCTGACTGCAGCCTTCACAAGACCCTGTCACATACCATGTTCAACAGCTGACGGAGCATTTCCAGTGGGATATTAAACTCTTTATTGTTGATGCCATTGAAGAGAGGAGAAACTGAAAAGCTTGAGCTGATTGTAGAAAAGTAATAATCAGGATCCAGTGCATTCCCATCAGGAAGATATGAACCTGATCAAAACAAATAATTGAAATAAAAGGTTGGGGAGAGAGAGGATATATAAACTTTCAGGAAAAATATTAACTTAAAAGCTATCAAGAGACATGTTTCACCTAATTACTGATAAATCAAGACAGAAAACTAATAAAAAACACATTTGCTTATTCAAAGTTTACAATCACAATGAAAGGTTTGATTTCAATGGCTTGTGTTCAAGTCAGAGACAGAGCTGACACTGAGTCTCCCCATACTACTGGTGTGCCTTTACCTGAAAACATTTGTAAATGTCATTTTGTTCAAAAGCACAGAGATGTAAAGAACAGACTAAGTCAAAAGTAATCTTGAAAAGTTTTGCCCTATATTGAACATGTGGCACAACTTTAATCTTACAAGAGGCACCAATTCACTGCTGCAATTTGAAGGTGAAGAGAAATGAAATTGTTTTCCAGATTCAAGAATTGTATCAGGCCAACAACTTGCTCAGCCTACAGCTTCTGGCACTGCTTCCACTTGAGAAATGACCTATCTGCCTTTTCAAAGTACTCAGCTGCCAGTGTCAAAGTAATGTTCTTGGGATTAATAGGCTTTAAAAAAAAAACTGTTTACTGCCAAAAACAAACAAAGAATGTTTTCAGTTCTTTTTTCTAAATTATTAGCCTTGGTCCACATAAAATTATGGTGATTACTCATCTTCTTCAGAAAGTTAGACTCTCACAAACTATATTACCAGAAATAACACAGGGGCTCCCAGTCTCTGAAATACCTGATAGAAATCAGTCTTGAAAATAAAATCCTGCCTCTCTCTAACTTGCAGCCTTTTTTAAAATTCAAAATATGAACACCATAAAATTGAAGAAGCATAGGTTGGTTCAACAGGATGGACAGAAGACAAACAGGTCTCTTCCTCCTTAGCAGTTCAAGAACAATACTTGAATTCCCCTGCAGTCCTATGATAGGACTGAGGAAGAGAGCTGCCTCTACAAATAGCATCATGAAGGAAAAAGAAAAGTAATGCAAAAGAAATTAATTTAAGCCAGGCCTCAAGAGAAGAGAATGACCCAGAAACAGAGAATGCCCAAATGGTTAAAAACCTCAAAGGGACAGGCAGAACCACAGACATCAAAACACCCCAGACACAGAGCTAGTCCTCCACTTGATTAATGAAAGACAATTAATTTTTTAGCCCTCCTTTCACACAGAACTCACAACTAGAGCTCTACCATAAGCCATCAGATAAGAGTTTGTGCATTAATTTATAAAATTTTTTCATGTTTTTGTCTTTTATGATAGACTAATACCCACTCTACTTCAGTGTCTCCTTTGTTATTTCTCATTCCAGCAAACTACTAGGTCTTACACAATGACCCAGATCTTGTTTTCTTCAAATGAAGCAGTAAAGATTTATATAACGTGCCAAAAAGGTCTCAAAATTCCAGGCAATAGTCCAACTATTGATTTGTCTGCTGAAGCACAATATTAATACTCCTTTCTCTAAGTTACTCAGCCTGATCTCCCAAAATATTTTTGGCCTAGTCAAATTAAGCTCTTCAGTACTAGGCACAGCCTTGTAGTAAGGAAACTGTGCCTCTTTCAGAAGTCTGCCAGAAACAACTGAGCCTGGAAACTACTGGTGTTAAGAAAAACTTCCTACTGTCTTTTATAGCCCTACATTTTTCAAAATCCTAGCAGCATATGCCAAAGAATTACTGTAAGAATTCTACAGGGCCGAAAAAGGGAGCAAAAGGATTTGCATTTTAAATTTTCTATAAACAGCAACAAAACCCACAAATCATACAGTGCTTCTTCAGAAAATAATTTACCTTCAAAGTAATGAATGACAGATCCTCCAGGAGAACTGGGAGGGGGAATTCCACGTTCAGGACTAACCTGAAACACCACACAAAAGCCATAATTTAAAAAGTATTTATGAAACATTGAAAAATCTTCCAGGGAATGGTCCATACACTTATATAAAGAAACACAGCTACTAACAAACAGGCATTACGTGTTGCCAGGCATAACAGCTAAATTCCAACCAAAAAAGGGAAGTTAAAAAAGCTAGTTCAGTGTTTTTCAGTAGCAGGAAGAGATCAGAATGACTCCTGTGCTGTGTGGAAGTCTGATAGCAGCAGTCTGTGGTTTCAAAACCAGGATCTGAATTCACTTTTCTCCTGAGACAACAAACACCCACAGCTCCTGGTAAAACCAGTGAGAGTTCACATATCCTCAGCACTGCTGAAAACTTAGCCATTAAGTGCCAGCTCCTCAGAGATATATACAAAGTTTTTTCATGAAAATAACACAAGGAATAGGATTTGCCAATTGTTTCTTATGAAGACTTCTTAGTCCAGTTGTTAGTTTAACTGCCACTGGTTGCTCTGTAGCTCAGAAACTACAAAACTATTTTGAAACTCAGTTGTGGAACCAAAATACTGATCTATGTGGCCACACAGTGTGTTGAAAGACTACAAATCCATGCTTAGTGCTCTCCTAACTCCACCAGGAACACAAGATCACCTAAGCACTACCTCCAACACAAACCTGAGAGATGCTAGATACACTGCTGGTCTTTCTCTTTAATGTTCCTTCTTGGCAAACAGTGAGTAGAGAACTGGGAAGAATGGATCTGAAATCATTGAAGGATCGGCGGCGAATTCCTTCAAGCTCTTCTGGAACTCTCAGGGAATGTGGGGTAATTTTTGGGAAAAGCTTGGAAAGGAGAGCTTCCTCTGAATTGCTGTAGCGACCAAAGGCTCGAGAAATTCCTATCAGACAGGGCACTGCATACTTGCATAAATATTCTGGAAAAGAACACATATAACAGTATATTGAGTAACCTAGAACTTCCTCTTCACTTCACTAAACTACTCCAGCCTAATGTGCTTTACAGAGACCTAATTTGTTGCAAGTACACGAAAACTCATGAAGTTATTGCAAATTAATACACTTCTGCTTCTACATTTCTCAGTCAGCAACAACCAGAATAAGTATGTCCTAACAGAAGTTGAAAGAAAAAGCTGCACACGTTTCAGGAGTGGTCTTAATAATAGGAAAATGCAAGAGAAGTCCAGAGGTCAGGAGTTATGAATACAGCAACAATTTTAATAGTACCTTTATCATGCATTTGTGGAGTCTGGCACATCCCCAACAGAAACTGCATTACTTGTAGGATTGCATCCAAAATCTAAAGCAATCAAGACAGACATAAAATTGAACCTTCTGATACAGAGACATCATTATCTTAGACTAGATCACTACCACAAATGAAACTTAGTTATTACCATAAGCAAACAAACCTGTAAACAGGATTTTTTTAATGCTATGTAACTAAAAAAGTATATGGCTCCCCTTCAGCTTAGAGCTTCTTTTATTAAGTCTGCAGTGAGCTTGTATGTGCTAGCAAAATAAAATTGCAGCAGTCCTAATTTCAGTGTCAAAATTTGAATTCTGCAGCCCCAGGCTCAGCCACTGACATCCTTTGACACCTGGAAATAACATCAGACTTCAAAGTATCTTCCAGCTATCTGAACCACTAATTAACACATGCAAAATAATGCAGCAGTACACATATTAAATCCCTTTGCAAAAAAGGAACCAGCTGTGGTGTACTCCTTTCTAGTGACATTTGTTAGTACTGCAGCATTGCAGAACTGGGTCCTACATGGACACAAAATTAATACAAACCCTACCTGCTCTCTGAGGGATGCATCCCTGTAAGCAACATCTGACAACAAAGTTACCAAGCAGAAGCTGAAGTTTTCTGCAACTGGAAGCAATCCTGCAAGGTAACAGGCAGAAAATAAGTCACTGCAGTGTTTTTAGAGAGAACTGACAGAACAAACAGTAATAAAACAAGAAGATATAAGTGATTCCCATGTCACACAGTTCTGAGACTGCAGGAAAATATAATCCTAAAAACACAATTCAGAACTTTTTGCCTCTTTAACGGGCAAAATTTCAAGATGAAATGTTAAAAAATTATAATAATTAGAAAGTTGTGTAGGTTTTCAAGAATATAAAAAAGAAATTACATTTTATATAGCCTTTGTGAAAAAAGTATTCTTTTTAAGATATACTAAGGGGTATAAAATTAAATGGATTAAATAACAACTAAGCATCAAAGCTGAAAGTAAAGCATAACAAAGCTGAGGTTCCACTCTCCTAAGTACCACACAGTCTTCTCCAATTTAGTAACATAACTTATTGAACGTAGAATTATTTGGAAAGTGCAATTTATGTCAAAGTAGTCAAGCAAGAAAGCTGGGAGCTCTTCAGCTTCCTCTTTGCTTCTAAAGAAAATCAATATTAAAGGCTGTTGAGTCAGGAGCTGAAGAACCTAGCAGGACCTATCACCTCCCCTTGTACCATCTGCTGAATAATCTCTGTTATTTCTATTTCCTGGCTGGCATTCCATGAGAAAGATGAAAAAATCCAAACATCACCTCTGCCCTTCCGTGCATTGCTTTCTTCTATCCATTGGACTTTGGGAAGACCTTTCAGAAGTCGAAGGAGGTAAGGAACCACATTATCTTTGTGCTAAAGAGAAAACCACTATGTAAAATGCAGAAGAAAATCTGAAGCATATAATCTCATTTTTAAAATATGGAAAGACTACAGCAACCACACACAGAACTCTCTCCTAGTGGTTGCTCCATTGCCAAACTGATTTCAATGCAAGCAAATAAAAATAAACCAATTCAGTGCTACAAATCTAATAATTTCATTTTAGGCAACAGCTCATGCTCTGCAGAAGTTGGAGAAAAATGTTTCAGAGCAGTAATTAACCCCAACCAACACATTACTTTAGAGCAAGGGCACTAAATAATTTTAGGACAACTAGAAATGCAATGTGCCAGTCCCAGTACCTGTGACCCCTCCCATGGCCTTATGCAAATCACTTTAAACACCTGCATAACACTTTAGCTCCCTCATCACCAAATCAAAGGACAGCTCTTTCCTTCCTCACTGAGCTGGATTAATTAATAGTAACTGCTAGCTTTGAAAACATCATCAAAAATCTAGCAAACATGAACACAGCTGTCTTATTTAAACTCAATAAAAAATCACCACAAAATGGAAGTTAATAATACACATGCAAGCTGAATCACACTGAATAGATTATAAATAGGAGGAAATTCAGGCCTGATGGAAACCCTTGAAACATGAAATCACTTGAAATGAGGTCTCATGACTGTGGATCTAGGACTCAGTATATCCCTTCCTTTCCTCTGCACAGAACAATACCCTGCCCAGAGTGCAAAGAAGAGAACCAGCTTGTCATGAATGGGCTGACAGACACAAATAAGATGTTCACACACAATGCAGCCTATGTGCAGTTTGTCTTTTTATCCTGGCTAGTGCCAGGCATGAAAAGGCCTATTACAAACCTGACATTCAGGAGTACAGCAGAACATTTAGAAATATATGGGGAAGAACACAAATGGCTTGAGCCATTATATCATCAAAATTTACAGTATTTTCAGTGTTTACTCCTGAAGAGCTTTTCTTTTCTCTCCTGAAGCTATGATGACCAAAAAACAAGACAACAGTTTGGCTGTGGCAATGCCACAAGTACTATCCCACATTAGTACTGCCCTTGTTGCCTTGTACTCTCCTGCCTCCATCTGTTATCTTTAATTTTTTAATTTATTTTTATGAAGATTAAATACAAAGTTTTCATTCATTGAACAACTAAACTTGAATTAATACAAAATCTTTCAAGTTAAAAAGAGTTAGCCAAAGCAGGAAAAATACCTGAAGGTCAGATTCAATGAGGAAGATTCCTAAAGCAATAACAGCATCCCTGCGACGTTCATCTAACTGGAAAATCCCATGGAAATCCACTGGACACATACAGAGCAACTTCTGTACCTGAAAAACAGGTGAGGGAAAGAACAGTGGAACAAGATCCAAAGTAATCCCTGGCAACAACAGCACATGCATTAAAACTGTCTTTCAAAATTCCACCAGCAGGCTTCAGGAAAGCAATGCAAATAGATCCCAGCTTCTCTGTTGTGGAGCTGAGCTTCCTGCCACATCCATGCCCTAGAGCATGCCTGGGTAGCACTAATAAATTTGCAAAGATTTTTAGAGCAGAGAAATGAGCTGACAGGCTGTGGTTTTCAGCTCTGGGTTAGAAGTGGGCAGCAGTCTTTCCATCTTCTGAAAGACAGATGGCCACATCACTCTCCTTTAGTCATCACTCCTCATGAAAGCAGCTCAGGGCTAGGAAACAGTGATAATGACAGAAACTAGAAAAGACACAAAAACCTCAAGTAGATGCCATTTTTACCACAACATGGATCAACTTCAAAGTTTTTCTTCAAGCTGTTTGTTTGTTTTCACATCTCAAGAGAATTCCTCAGGATTTTCAGAGCATCACATTTACAGAAGCTCATTCCTGCATCCCTGGTACATCAAAGCCTTCCATCCACTTATGCACTGGGTGTTTTGGATGGGCATGAAATAAACAGCAAGCACAGGTATTATATTTACTCAATTCCTGTAGACAAAAACCCAGTGAATGGAGTTTTGGTTACAGCTGCACCAATGGCTTCTTCATATACAACACTGAACTATAAATTGTTACCTAGCTGAGCATGAATTCTGCTCAAATCCTTTTAACATAACAGGTTGAGTCTCCAGAACTATTCCTGTCTCACTTACCTATCCCTTCTCTCCATACACATCTAAAGAATATCTCAAATCTCACAACTACTTTTGTTTTTCCACAGAACAGTTAAGAAAGGGAAACTGCAACAAACATATTGTAGCTTTATCAATCTCTTTGACATCAATAAATATTAACTAAAAAGGACTGTAACAAACAACACCCATGTTTGGATGACTTACCTTTGAATGTCAAGTTACTTGCTATTTAGATAACTCTCTAAACATTCCACCTTGAAATTTTTAAACCAAGAAACTATCTCCCTAAAGGAGTAAAAGAACTTAATGGATACTCCCTGAAATTTAAGATTTTGGTCCTTAAACTGCCACATCTCATAACACACAACACAAAGAGTCCACTAGCTCAACATAAAATACAGCAGAGGAAATATGAAGTTTTGGAAATAATTTCTGATGCATGTATCACAAATCAGGGTAATATCTGCAGTAACATGCATGAAGAACTTTAGTGAGATATGAACTGTTGGTATCATTTCACCCTGATTTTAGTCTTTCAAATGAAAAACATAAAAATAAGAAAACCAAAAATAAATCCCTAGATATTAGCAATTCAACACCAAGGCTTACAAAAATTATTCACAGTTGGCTGTCAGACCAATGGTAGATTTCCAAAACAAGAATTAAGACTGCAAGAACTGGGGAAGAACAAGTTTTCACCAGCACTGAGTTATCTTTTTCAACAATTTTGTCATCTTTCACTATCACACGAGGCAACTTAGGTCAATTACTTTGTGGTCAGAGAAGGCAACTCCTGAACACAAGGCTCCACCTTCCTATCCTGCACAGCACCACAGCAGTTGCTCCACGCCAGCAGCGAAGACCCACGAGAACTGTCCCGAGAAATACAGCCCTGTCTGATTCCACACTGGGCAGGGTGTTCATCCAGCGGGATTTACCCGGAGCTGAACACGCTGCGTGGGTGTAACCAGGGAGGGGGAGTCAGGCAACCGGCCCCAACCCGGCTGACCCCTACAGCACCCACAGGACCCCGCTGCACGAACCTCAAGGACGCGGAGCTGCCGAGAAACAGCACCGGGAGCTGCTCCCATCGCACACTGCCTCCCACCCGCTCCCCACGCACCTCAGAGGCGACCCGGACACCCACACCTCACGCACGGCCACGACCCGACACCCTTCCTACCCACACGGCACGAACACTCTCCACAGAAACCGTGTCGCGCCCCCCCCGCCACGGCACCCACGATGCCGGCCCTGCCGCGCAGACTCGCGTGACGTGAACACACGCAGCCCCCACCCGCACGACGGCCCCGCCACACAGAGGCGCCTCTCCCACGCGTGACAACCCCAGAGCGCCCGCAGACGCGGCCTCCGCGCACTACGGACCCTCGGCCGCCCTCACAGGCGCCCCCCCCACGCGTGACAGCCGCTCCCCGCAGGCGCAGCCCCTCACCTTCTCCAGCGGCGCCGGGTTCTGCACCGCCAGCGACCGGGCCAGCGACAACACCGTGTTGAAGTAGAAGCCGCGCGTGGTGCCCGCGTAGCTCCCCCGCCCCGCGCCCGCGGAGGGAGCCACGGCCGCCGCCGCAGCGGTGGTTGCAGCGGCCGCGGCCGCCGCCGTCGCAGCTGCAGCCGCGGCCGCCGCCACAGCCGCGGCCGCCATGTTGTGAAGGAACGGAAGGCGCCGCCCGCCCGCTAGTCAGCTCGCTCCGCCTACTCTCGCGAGTCCGCCACTTCCCGCGGGATCACGAAACACCAATCACAGCGCACAGATGGCGGCGCCCGCAGCGGCTTCACCGCCCGTCCCGTCCCGGTGCCGGTCCCGTCCCGGTGCTCGTTCCCCCCTGGCTCCCCCTTCCCAGACCCCACTTTACAAAAGGGCGCTCCCCGCAGAGCCACCGCCTCCCGCCCCGCCGCGGGGTTCCCTCCCCGGACCGTTCTCGCTCTGTGGCGCTCCGGTGTCTTCGCCCCGCCCCCGGGGTGTGGGAGCGAGGCAGTTCCGCCCGGCGCACGGTTGTGGGCGGAAGCGGAGCGGAGCGAAGCGGCCTGAGGCGGGGGTCGGCGGCAGCGGCGGAGCAGTCCCGGCCCATCAGGGGATCCGTGGCGGGAGCCGAGCGCGCCGCTCCCCTGAGGTGCACCCCGCGGGCTCTCCCTTCGCGACTCGCAGCCGGTGGCACCATGTCGGCCCTCCCGAGGAGCTACAACCCCTTCGCCGAGGAGGAAGAGGAGGAGGCGGCGGCGTGGCCGGCGAGGGGCAGCGGGGAGGCGGACGGCACCGATCGGCAGCGGTACCTGCGGCAGGAGGTGCTGCGTCGCTCCGCCGCCACCGTCGACAGCACCTCCCGCTCCCTCTCGCTCCTCTACGAGTCGGAGCGGATCGGCGTGGCCACCTCCGAGGTGCGTCGGGGCCCCGAGGGGTTGGGGGGCGAACCGAGAGCGGAGCCTTCCCCCCCCTCCCCGGGGCGGTTGGGCTGTGCCGGGTGCCGGGCCGAGGGGCTGCTCCGTGAGGGGGGTGCGGTGTGAGCCCTGCGGGGGGGTTTGTTTGCTTCTCCCCAACCAGGTCAGGGCTGCTCAGTGACCCGGGCACCGCTCACCCCCCATCCGGGTTTGTTAGGTTTGGTTTTTGGGGAAAAGTCCCCATCTGGATCCTCCCTGTCTGTATAATACCCAGGTTAAGACTCGGCTGTATTTTCATCTGCTTCTAATAATTCTTCCTCAGCTTTGTTAATGGTATTTATGTCTGTTTATCTCGAGCTAAAAAGTTTTCAGCAGTTCTCTCGGGTAAAGGAAGAGCCCGCCCTGTTATTTGTGTTGTGCTCGCTTCACCCTGATTAATCATTTCCTTCATTCTTCTGGCCGCGTTTCAGAATGTTTAAAATCAGAGACATGGCTCACAGAGGTCTTGTCCCCTGTGTCACCTGGCACTGGGCTGCTTCTTTCAGCTTTAGTTTCCTTGCCTAAATTAAGACAGGAGCTCCACAGGTGCTGGAAAGTGTTCTCGGTGGCACTTCTGCAAACTTGCAGACTCGTGATTTTTTTGTTCAGAAAAAAAACAAACGAGGAATCAAGAAGTTGAGGCTTAACATGAAGCTTGTGGTAAAACCCTGTGTATTTGCTGCTATATAGAGTGGGGGAAAAAAAAAGATACTCAACTAGAATTCCCCAAAGTTGAGAGAGAACGTGAACACAAGTTCTTTGTTTTTCATTAGTCTTAGCTCCAGGCAACTTTCCTGCTGGAAAAGGAATCCTAATCTTTAGATTACATTGGGATAGTGTTTGTGCTGCTGATTTAGAAAATAATACAATGTATATATTAAAAAATCTTTATCTTACACTGGTAGTATTAGCTCAAAGATTGTTCCTGCAGTAAGGAAAAAAATTATTTGCATTGATTTCCTTGGTCTATTTCTAAATAGTCCTTAGTCTATTTCTAAATTATCAGGAAACTCCTAGTAATGCAAAAATAACCAGAAATAGTTCTACTTGCTCTTTTCCCTGCCATAAACCTTCATATTTTCACTGTATCACTCATCTGGAACTTTTTAAGTTCCATCAAAAAGAGATACAAACCTGAAAAAAGCTGATACAGAAAACTGGATGCTGTTTGTAGTAGATCTCAGGCACCTGGCATTGCACAGTGATGAGGATTTTACAGCTGATTTTACTTGATTCAAGTGCTGTGGAGAAAGAGGAGTGAGTAGATAAAAAAGCTTGTATGCCTTAAGAATTAACTTACAAGATGAAAGAACTCTTAATTTTCTTTAGAGTATGTAATATATTTGATGTTTCAGTATCTTTTGGTTTACCAGCTTCTCTTTTTCTGTGAATATCTGTTAGGAGCTTGTACGTCAGGGAGAGGTTCTGAAGCGCACAGAGCAGATGGTGGATAAAATGGACCAGGACCTGAAGACCAGTCAGAGGCACATAAATAGCATTAAGAGTGTCTGGGGGGGCTTGGTAAACTACTTCAAAGCCAAACCTCCAGAGAGCAAGCCAGAGCAGAATGGAACCCCTGAATATTATGCTAATAGTAGGTAAGTAATATACACGTTTTACTTGGGACTTATCTCCCACAGCATCTCTGAAAAGTCACCAGAAAATCAGAATTTAAAAGATTATTTACTCTGTCAAGTGAACTCCTGAGATGGTATCTAGCTCCTGGTTTGCTTTAACTCTTCAGAAAAATGTTTTCCTTTCATTTATATTTGTAGTGGTAACAGTAACTTTGTATTTGTGAGGAATTACTTCCAACAATTACACTAAACAACACAAGTAATTCTTCAGATAATTCAGATAATTCTCTGAAGTATCATGCTTACTCAATCTTATCAGGAAATCATGATTGGTAGCATTGAAATACTTCTAGTTAAATATTGCATGTGTTTGTCTAGCTTCAGTTAAAGCTGTAGATAAATTTAAGTTCTGTGAAATTATGATGTCTTACTTTTCTCTCTTCTGCTGAGAAATCTGTGTGAAGCCTGGTAATGCTGCATGGATTGATTTCCTTCTTTCCTCCATCCTCCACTAGAGGAAAAGAAGAGGTCTCCAAGACAGAAGATAGTTTTGGTTATGATATCAAAGTTTCCATACACTGTTTTCAGCACTAAGTGGTCAGTTCTGCTTTCTCTGAAGACAAATTATAATAGATCTAAGGGAACATTTTGGGTCAGACAGAAGAAATTAGCTGCTCTTGTTTGAATTTGATAGTTGGTTTCATTTAACAGTCTCAAAATTAGGCCTGCTGTCCCATAGGAATGTTGTTTTCTTTTTATTCTCTTTATTACCAGATTAAAAGAAGCAATGATGTCTAGTAAAGAACAAGAGTCAAAATACCAGGAAAGTCATCCAAATTTAAGGAAACTAGATAATTCAGGTTTGTTACCTTTATTTTGCAATGAATGTCATCAACGTGGGGCAAACTTGCACATAGTGAATGCAGAGACCCTTCAGCCTGCCCAGCTGCTGACTGCTGAACGTCTGGAGATTTGTGTTCCAGCCTTCATGGCTTGGAATTCCAATGGGATTTTTTTTACTTGGATGGAGATTTCATTTAGCCCTTCCTGTGGGGGGTTCATGCTATATCAATGAAAGACTTTAGAAGCATCTAGTGCTTATATTTCTGCACAGATGAGCCAAGAATCATACCAGCTGCAAGCAACCTCGTCCTAATGTTTGCCAGAATGTGAACTTAGGTGTTGAGAAGTTCTCCTTTTCCACCATTTGCCATTGTTTCAGATATGTTTTCCTTTTATCCTGTTTCTTTTTTTTTGGGGGGGGTTCATGGATTTTTTTTTCTTTCCTTTTTTTTTTTCATTTTTTGGACCATAACCCTTTCTACTAAAGTCATTACTTGACTGATGAAACAAAATGTAGAGGGTTTGGTGTTGTTCCCTGTTCTCACGATGTGCTAACTGCTGTGATTATGTTTATGCAAAAAGTAACTGCTCCTTTTTAAAGTGAGGGTCAATTATTTAGCAGGGGTGCAAAAGCAGCAGGGTAAAGAAACACTTTTTGGTGACATTAATCTGCATTCCACTCGTGTAGTATTAAAGCCTGTCCAGTAGAGGGCAGAAATAACTCTCTGGTGCTTGTCTTGGGGGAACGCTGGTTGCTGGTGTAAGATACCAACCTGGCTTTGTTGTTCACTGGGTGGCTGGTTTTTTTCTGTTTTTTTTCTCTGAATTACTTCGTAGAACTACGAAAGGCAGCCCAAAAGAGGATAATTGTTACTTAGTAAGTGTTCATCTAGAGGGGTGCCTTATAGATAGTGGTGTTGGACTGCTTTTGATACCCCTGCTAACAGGTTATGTGATTACAAGGCAGCTGTGGTCAGAATAATTTTTAATAGCCCTTTTAAAACTTTAAACCGATTTTTTCCTGGCCTTTTTTTAATATCCTGACATTTATACTCTTAACAGACAATGATTTTGGCAAAGCAGATTTAGTTTCTTCAGTGCAAGGGGATTCCTACCCAAAGAACCAACACCTGCGAGCTTATCACCAGAAAATTGATAACAACTTAGGTGAGTGTTTGATTTTAATGCAATTTTAGGAAGGGGGTTGATGCAATACAATTTTCATTTTTGGTTCTTAAGCCAGAGAGGATTTCCAAGTAATATATTGCCCACAAACTCTTTTGTTTGTTTGAAATGTGAAATTTAATAGTTAAAAAACCAACAAGAACAATTGCTTGTATTCTGCATTTCAAAACTATCTACATGGCAGAATCAAAACTTGGATTAAAACATCCATTATTTGAATGGTGGAATTCTGTGTCTGTGGGTCAGCTCTTTGCTGATATTAATAACAAATCAGAGCTAGGAGTGTGTTTCACAGCTAGAATCAAAGTGGTGTGGATACCTGGAATAATATAAATCTATAAATCTACTGTGGAAACTAATATGCTGCTGGTGTTAATACTTCAATTCTGCTGCAATGTGTCTGCTTTGGAAACAGTTTTTGAACTGCCCCTGAGCAAAGAGACCAGGGGAAAAAAAAACCCTGCACCAAAAGCATGAGTCTTCTTAGATCATATATTCACAATAAAAAAAAACATTTGTCACATGCATATGCTAGAAAATCTCATTTGAATGACAAAATGGTGCTGAAGTATCCCACAACTCTGTCAGGGTATGAAAATGTTTCTTTGAGTCACTCTGTAAGCTGACTGGAGTATCACTGGGACAAGCAGCCTTATCTCCACCCATTCTGAAAAATCTTACTAAGCAGGTACTAGTGGTAGTATTAAGGAAACACTGCTGCAGATTTTCACCCAGGTTGGACCAGTTTGGATACTTGCCACCTCTTTTTCTAAGGTTTGCCACATACATTTAAACTTGGGTACTGTACATTAGTTTGGACCCAAAGAATTTAAAACTTAGTGCAGCTTCTGAAATAAACATGTTTTGCAGAAAATAGAAGAACTGTAAGGCACTAAATTATTTGTTAATTTGCTGCATTTATTTTATTACTTCCCCAATCCATTCAGCTGAGTTTCTCTTCCTCTGTTCTGTAGCAAATACAACCAAGTGCCTCCTAGCTTACGTGTCACTGTTTAGCTGCCCTAGAAAGAAGACACTGGAAAGAAATCAGAAAAGAAAGGACTAAAGAGAAATAGTCAAGCATAAGAGTTAGTAGAAGTACAGTTGTTTTATTTCCAACCATGAATAACTTTCTAGCTACAGAAGCATTTATACCAACCAATTACACAGTAAAATAATTTCCTTGTAGCCAAATTACAAAATCTGGAAATGGGATTTTTCCATCTGTTGAAGAACTGGCTGCTAAAATCTTCAGCATACTTATGATATCTCGACATGAAGTTTAAGCAGTTGAGAGAGGGAGCTTATTGTGTATACTGAGCTGAGAAAAGATGTACATAATTTTCTGTAAAAGGTTTGGTTTTTAAAAGCAAAAAACTGTATCACAGGACGTGTCATTTTATAAAGCTCCAGTTTGGCTTTAAGCATTTGTAATTTGGAATGAAAAGAGTTATTTCTGGTAGTAGTGTGGCAGAAGTCTTACAATATTGGTGTGTCCACTGCTGAAGAACACCCAGACTTGAGCAGCTGTAACATTTTCTAACCCAGGGTTTTGGAGAGGGAGGAATCCTGATAGTGTCCATTTAAACAAAGTGCTTTGTACTTCTTCCTCTCTTTGCTGGCAGATGAGATGTCTTCTGGGTTGAGTCGTCTGAAGAACCTTGCTCTTGGTCTGCAGACAGAAATAGAGGAGCAGGATGACGTCCTGGATCGGCTCACAAAGAAAGTAGAGATACTGGATGTCAATATTAAAAGCACTGATAAAAAAGTCCGACAACTTTAAAAGGTTTTTAGGATTTTTTTTTTTTGTCCAGAGTCAGTTCTTTCCAGATATCTCAACCAATCTCTTAAAACAGTATCTGTTTCTCTTTTTTTCTGATCCACTATTGATTTTTTTGGTCATTAAAATAGCATAACCCGAAGTGCAGCGTAATACCTTACATTTTTTCTTAATGTATGTGGGAAAAGTGCATGTTGAGTAAAATCTCTCAGCACTTGGTAAATGTTTTTTTGCTGGACACCCTTCTCAGTTTTATAATTGTGTGTTGTGTGTGGAGGAATTTGCAGTCCACGAAGCTTCAGTGTCCTTGGCCTGGGAGTGGTGATGAGAAAAGTAACTGCATTTTCCTTCTGGTTTTGGGGAGGGGGCAGGGGGAACAGAATGTGCTGCTTTGTTCTGTACAAATGTTGCTAATTCTGTTTACCTACAGCTATTTTAAATTCTAAAAAAAAAAATATGCTGATTTCCAGCTGTAAAAATAATTCAAAGTGACTGTTCACTGGCATGCTAGAGCTTAAGGAACGAAATGTTCTGTGGAAGTTGTAAAATATGAGTGTCATGCAGTGGTGATAAGATCCTGTGTGTGTTCCCTTTTCTAAGATGACTTTGGCCAAATGGTGGATCCATGAACTGTGTTTTTTATGTTTGGGTCACTAAATGCTATCACCTTTATGGTGTTTTCAGTAAAGATCTCTAAGGATATCATATGGTCTGCAGGAAACATTGACAGTGACCTGAAAAGTTTTGAGTGGTGAAATGGGAACTTAAATGTGTTTGTTCCTCAAGATTCTTTTGTAGAAATTGTCAACATTTGCTTTTTTTTGTCTTACGTTTTCCTTGAGCTTATTGAGTTAGGTGGTTATTTGAAAAATAGTTTCCATTCTAGAAATGGAGAATTGGTCTGATATTGCACAAAGAGATCATAGGAGGTTGTTCTTCAATATAACATTTATTTCAAATACAAGTAGGGATTGATCAGTGCTGTGTTTTGCCAGGTAATGTGACTTTTTAAGGAATGTGGCTATAGTTCACATACTTCTGCACTGGCCTAGCAGGTACAAGAAGTTCCTGCAAATGAAGAAAAGCTCAAAAATGTTTTTGAGTCTTCCAGAAACAAGCTGGGCCTTCCAATTTCTTGTGTTTTTGAAAATCTCACTGCAGAACAAAATAATTACAATTCTGCTCCAGCAGACAAGGCATGACAATGAGAACTTGCTGTTAGTCTTGAACACAAGATGTTCCTTCTGCTTGGAGAGGCCAGGAGACCTGTGTCAGTATTGAAACACTCACAAATGACAGAGTGGCTGAGGGGTTTTTTAGCAGGTCCCACAATTTTTTATGAGTTAAAGGAGCATCCTGGTGTTTAGAATCATCAAATTTTTATCCTTCACGAACATCACATTCATACCTTCCCCCTTTCTTTCAGAAGGCTGAAAAGATTTGTATTTCTTATCCCAATTTTGTTTAACAGAAACTCATTCATCTTAGAAAGGATATATAAATTGTCCAGAACAGAACACAAAAAATTTCACAGTAATTAACACTTTTTAGTGTGAAATCTGTCTTCACCAGTGTGCAGCTATTTCACATCTTTTTCCAAATGTTTTGCTAGCCAGGATGTACACTGCAACCTTCTCCACTAAGTTTATGGCTAATGAAGGAAAAATGTAGCTGTATAATTCAGTTGTGTTGTGTGTTAATAAGAAGTAGACTTGAATTCAAGCAAAAATGTTTCATTTAAGAGTGAAGTGTGTTGCCTTTCTGATGTAAGCTATTCCATTTTTTTAGTCTATTTCCCAAAATGAACTCAATTTTTTGTTCAACTGTTTTGTTGTATTAGCCTTATGAAATATTTTCTGAATCATGGATATCTGATGCCTCTAAATACAAAGGCAGGGAAAGGGAATTTAAAAAAAAATTTTAAATCCCTATTTCTGCCTTGAGAACCTTGTGATCCAAGCAGATGAGAAAACCAGGATCCCAGCCATGTGGAAGTTACAGAGGTCTAACTTCTCATGGCTTCTAATAATCCCATTCTCTGGCTTAGTAATGTATGTCTTTGTTTGCTTAGTTTGCTTTTCTGCTCTATTTATTATTTTTGTTTTGTTTTTTAATGGCCTTGTTTTAAAGGATTATTTCCCACACTGGATTTCTTTTGTGGGGAAAAAAAGATTGTGCATGGGTATAAATGAATTTCTGCTACAAACTGGAATTCCCTTTCAGCTTTGGTGCAGATACTTTGTACTGATAAAGAACTTAAGTCTAACTGACACAGAGACAACACCATTTTGTAATAGTGATTATTTGGTTTTGCTCATTAGAGTAACTTCCATCCTTTAGAAAGATGGAAAGAGGAAATGTTTTTGCCTTTCCAGGAAATGTAATTTTGCATGTGTTCTGAAGGACTTACTTCAGTAGTTTTTCTTATTTTCAAGGTTTTATTTCTTCCTGGATACTGTTGAAAAACTTACCTTGTGCACGGTATAGGGCTCTCAGAAGAAATTGAATTTACTCTGAAGTGCTAACTTAAGTTAAATGATTTTGCCTAAATACTCACATTGGCATGGAAATTGATGTCCCTACAGTAAAATAGCTCTGGTTAACTTTATTCTTATTGGCTTGAGTAGAATTTAATATTAATGTCAAAAAAAGATAGAAAAAAAAATTTAAGTCTTTATAAAAGGTGATTTTTCTTGCTTCTCAGAATGTTTACTAATAAGTTTTGAAGATGTTTTAAACACCAGGAAATAGAAATGGTGAAATAGAGAGTACTTTCCACCACTTTGCCTTCTGAACAAACAGATTTTTGTGGGCATTTTTACAAGTGCAACATCAGATGGAGGATGTGTGTGACTGTGCACTTTGACATATATAGGACTTACTTTTCAAAATCACAGGTAGTGATTTTTGTGTCTGTGGCTTTTTTGAATAGTACCTTAATTCTGTGCCACCCAGGTATAACACTTTTTATACAATTCAAATTGGACTATCTTTCTCTTTTGTTTAAATGCTAAACTGGACTGTAATTCAGCAATTTAGGAGACTAAATGCAATGAATGTTGAATGGTAAGAAATGGTCAATAAAGGTGCTTATTGTTAATGGAGACTTTTTCCATTTATTTCTCAAAATTCTTTCATTACAACTTAGTTGACACTTTCCCATAATAAAATGTTAAAATGCTGGACATAAGTTTTGCCAGAATGGAAGGAAGTTTGCAGCTGGTGAAGTTTTTCTGAGAATAAAAATAAGGTATTATTATTTGGCTCAACTAGATTCTTTTAGATCCTGAAAGAGGACTTCAAACTGGCATTTATTTTTGCAAAACTTTAGCCTGTGATGTTGAAATAATTAAAGCTGGTGCTTGAAAAATAGTCTTGCCACAGTGCTTGGTGTTATCAGGGGTATCAAACTGGATGTATGAACAAGGTGGGTGGAACAGGAGAAAGGTGGAGGAAAAAAAAAAAAGTGCCATCTTGAAAATAAACCAAACAGGTCCTGTGTGGTCCCAAGTTTGATGACAGCAGAGAACTTCAGGATGCCCTGACCTTCACTTAGGTTCTTACCTGTATGTGAAGAGAGGAACTTGGCTTTTGAAAATGTTTTGTAGTAGAGTTTAAATTTTTTTACAGAAAATAGTTTTTTACAGAAAATAGTTTTTTACAGAAAATAGTTTTTTACAGAAAATAGTTTTTTACAGAAAATAGTTTTTTACAGGAAATAGTTTTTTACAGGAAATAGTTTTTTACAGGAAATAGTTTTTTACAGGAAATAGTTTTTTACAGGAAATAGTTTTTTACAGGAAATAGTTTTTTACAGGAAATAGTTTTTTACAGGAAATAGTTTTTTACAGGAAATAGTTTTTTACAGGAAATAGTTTTTTACAGGAAATAGTTTTTTACAGGAAATAGTTTTTTACAGGAAATAGTTTTTTACAGAAAATAGTTTTTTACAGAAAATAGTTTTTTACAGAAAATAGTTTTTTACAGAAAATAGTTTTTTACAGAAAATAGTTTTTTACAGAAAATAGTTTTTTACAGAAAATAGTTTTTTACAGAAAATAGTTTTTTACAGAAAATAGTTTTTTACAGAAAATAGTTTTTTACAGAAAATAGTTTTTTACAGAAAATAGTTTTTTACAGAAAAAATATTTTACAGAGATACAGAAGTGTTAATACAAAAGTTCTGCAAAGGGAAAGTCTGTGCTAGAGAGAGACTGGCAGGATTTTTACAATTCAGATAACTTCATTTTGCTGCCTTTGCACTAAGAGTCCTTCAGCAAATGGGAACTGTGAGAGCTCCTCCATCTCTGCACTTTACTGTCACTTACAGCAAAATAAAAATAATGCAAAGAGCACAGTGGAAGATGAGTTGAATGCATTGGGCCAGAACTGGAGGCTTGGTTAAGGCTCCCTGGGAGGGAGGTTCTGTTCCCCCAGAATGAACAGACTGCCAAATTGGGAAGGTGCCTGGCTGCCAGGGAGGGTTTGCTATAAACAGGGACTTTGGAGCCCTGCCTCAGCTATAAAAAGTCCAGATGGGTTGTGACTTTGGTGGTGGTGAGGCAGAACCTTCTAGAAGATGGGCTTCCAGCTCTAGTTGTGTCTGGTTATTAAACCTTCATGCAGAAAAAAGTTGATAGTTTGGAATGTGTGTGCCAGATACTGACAGCCCAAGAGATGGGGAGATGCTGCCCCCAAAAGTTTGTAATTTAAAACCAGGCATGTTAGAGCTGCTGGGGAAAATGATACATTTGGTTTTACTTAACAAAATGTTTTACTGACATTAGGTATTCTGTAAAACAGGTAAGGTTTAGGGTCTTGATTTCTGATTTTTAGGGCCTCCCTATATTCAATCAAGTTATTAATGACTTTGCTTTGTCTTGCTGAATATTTCTTATGTCTTCATTTCTTCCTTGTCTTCCATGCCTTAAATTCACCTACCTTTCATCCCATGGGAAAGAAAGAGCTAATGGAAGAGTTTTTCTCCATTATGGTCTCATCAGTGTAATAATTTTGCCAGTCCTAATTGAGTTCAAATCATGTTGGTACTAAAGTCTGATTTGCTTGCCCTAAGATTTGAGTTCCAGATTTCTCTTAGAATTTCTGTGCAGCCCCAGTGTGTGTTTGCATATAATGTTTGTTTGCTAGATGGTGTTTACCTGCATGTTTGGGTGCCTTTCATGCAGGAATTCTCTGGTGTGAAGCAACTGAAAAGGGTGGTGATGCAGTCTGCTCTTGGCTGCCAGTAAGTTTCTCAGCAATGTCAGAACTAAGTTACTGCATTCCAATGCTCATAAGGTCAGGTCTTGATAGTCTTAACTTTATTGCCCTATTTTCACCATTGCTTTCTGTCTGGATTGGCCAATCTGTTTACATCTCTGCCCCACTGGTCCTCTGGGATGATGATGACAAGATGTTCCTTCCATCTCTGAGTGAAGTCTAGGCAGTCCTGCACATGGAAAAAAAAAAAAAAAAAAAAAATAAAAAGCCATGTGAGGGAGGGGCAGCATCAGCCTGTATTGTTCTTCCTGGACTACTGCATGCAGGATGACCAGGACTGAATGTCTGAGTACTTGTTACCTGTAATTTGACTTTTGTGGAAAAGCCAAGAACTCTGGTGCAAGACTGAGACAAGTCCAGGTTCAAGGTTCTGCAGCCTTTTGCCCTGAAAGTATTCAGGCTGGCAACAGCACTGCAGAGAAGAGTTGCAAGTCACTTTCATCTGCCTCGTACATTGTTGTGCTACAGGCTTTTGACATTTCTAGCACTTATTTGTATTCCCAAAGCTGCAGTAATACACTACAGACAGGAGCTAGAAGCACTTGTGGGTGTGACAAGTGGGTCCTCAGGTCCCCAGCCTTTTTGGTTCTGACCACATGTTCTGGGAATGGCAACACGAGCACTCAGTGACAATGCAGCAGCCTTTGTTAGGGACAGCCTGCTGGCTGCCACCCCCACTTTTCCTCCAAGTGCTCCCTGGTTAGGTGTGACTGAGCCAGAGAGAACATCTCAATTAGGACAGGCTGTATCATGATGTGGAGAGAAGGATGTTCTCTCCCAAATGACAGTAGCAATAACTCAGCATTCATTTAGCAAGATCTAATGAACTAAAACTGATTTGCAACATTAAGCAAAATGCAGGTGAGAACAGTAGTTTGTCAGGGTCCTGTTATCAATCCACCAACCTTGTTAAACCAAAACTTTATCATGCTGCAAACTGGCATTTGTGGCACAGCAGAAGTAGCCTTGTTCTCAAAAGACATAAAAATGGCCTTCTAGTTAGAAAAGTACATTAGCAGCTCTGCTTTGTCCCTCTCCTAATCAGGTGGCAGTCTTGCCAGTTGAGAAAAAATATTACAGGGAACCTTTGTGTTCAATTACAGAAGAAAATATTGAATGAGATTCCTCTGCTTTTTGGGCACACACTTTTTAATTCTCACTTGCATCAATCAGGGGAATGTTGCTCTGTACCTGTGCTGTTCACAGAATTCCACATAAGTTGTACCCTAATTCCTCACTCTCATCTTTCATCACTACTGACTTTGAATCCTTAGTTGTATCCCTCAGCAATTTAATGTGCTGTCCAAACAATGCACTTATTATTGAAATTTGTGTGATTTAATAATTTCCTGGCATAATGATTCTGAAACGTGGGGGGAAAAATGGAGAAGGATTTTTCCATCTCCAGGTGGAAACCTGAATCCTTGCTCTTGACCCTTTTAAATGGCTTCTTGTTGAGCTGCATTTCAACTGCTTGTCCTGCACAGTGTCTGAGAGGGAACAGTGCAGTCAGACTCTCATCCTGGCAGCTGAAGGGGAGGAGGAAGCTTCATTCTTAGGATTCTGATGCACCCAGCTGCTCTAGCATTTTGAACTTTGAATTTCTGGAGCTGTTTTCCTTTCTGCAATCTCCATAAGCTAAATAAACACTTTTTTTTTCAATTGCCTGCTTTACTAATCAGTGTTTGAAATGCAATATTGAGGCCCTACTCCCCACTCAAGCTAAGATGCCCTGTGCTGGGTTTACAGTGGCAGCCTGCCAGCAGCCTGAGGGCTTCACCTGTGCCTCAGTGAGGTGAGAGGAACAGCACAACCAATGCTGCTCCTCCCTGCTCCCTGCTCCTCCCCATGGGAGACAGCAGCACATCTCTGGTTTCCATGTATCTCTGGACACCAGTGGCAATGACAGAGCAGTGGAGTTTGGGTGCATTAGAAGGCAAGAAGCTAGAGCCTTAATTCAAGAATGTACTTAAGAAACAGGCACGTATTTATGTTGAGCATCATACTAAAACTAGTAAGCTTCCTTACATCTTTGTAATTAGGCACATGTGGATGTACTGAGAAGTCTGGCTGTGTTAATGATCTGCTTGGCTCTCCAGGTAATGTCTCTGCCTCCCCAGGTGTCTCAAGGGTCAAGGTTATGAAGATAATTCCTGTAAGAACAATTTTCATTTGGTATTTGAGGGAATCCTTAATTCTGGCTTACCCTTCCTTGGAGTAGTGATAAATAAGGAATTAGATAACATTTGAGATACTTGTTAAGCCTCTACAACCTTATTACATACCTGCCTGTAAGTAATTAAAATGAACAGTCTTAAGAAAATTAATAGAAGGAATAATCTCATGTTCTGTTGTTTAATTGTTCAGTCGTCTGTAGGCCATGTAGTAAAACAAAATGTTTTGTTTTGAGTCTCATCAACTGCTCTGCTGTTTTAGTACCTCTCTCTAGTACGGAGTGACTGGAAGATTGCCAATTAAATGGAAATCTGCCTGTGAACAGTCAGGAGGGATAATATCTAAATCTGGTGGAAAGAGGCAATTAAAGACAGTGTAGAGATATAATGGAAAATAGACAATATTGAGCCTCGTCAGAAATATCAACATAAATAGCAGCTACTGTACAATGTCTCTGAAGTGAACTTTGTTGCTTTAAATAACTGCATCCTACAGAAAACAGATGGATCCTGAAGTCTGTGAGCAGACTTCCAGAAAACAGTTTTGTCTTCAGGAACGTGCCTGTGTTGATGTTCAGCATATCCTCCTGGCACAAGGGGACAAAAGGCTCCTTCTCCCTGCTGTTGTATTTACAAAATACAGAGAGGAGCTGGAAAGTTGGATTACATGCAAGTCAAATATAGCTGAAAATAATACTGCATGTAACTATGGATGGAGATGAACAGAGAGGAAGTGATATCTGAGATAAGGAGTATAATAAATGCTGCCTTGTTGCTTCACAACCCAACAGCTGAGGAGGTGACACTCCAGTGAGACAAATTAGGAAGCTCTGACTAACCAGCAGAACCATGTTGATAGCCAACCAGAACCTTGGTATCTCCAACAAATCCAATGGCATAATTTTTTGTCAAGAGTGGGGGGACTGGGAAGGGACAGACCATTCCAAAATGTTTAACTTGATGTTACAAACGAGGACAGGTTCAGGTTGTGTTTGTTGTGGTTTACTCCTATAGTCTATATTTGACCACCCTTGTTTTGGAAAAATTGATCAAAAAGCTCAACACAGTTTCCTGTACTCTACCAGACATTTATGCAGCCATTTGTTCACTCACTTTGTGAATGAGTAGGATCAGTAACAGCCCAGACACAGCAAACCAAGCTCCTGTTTGCAGACACAAACTTGGCAATCTGCATGAACTGAACACAGTTCTTGCATCAGGCAATACCTCATGTGCAGTCTCAGCCACATTCTGAGCCAGAAGAGAAACACAGATATTTAAGGATCTTTGGGAAGGCCTGTGGAAGGAGATATTTCCTAACACTAGATTTGTTTCTTTCAGTTCTTTAGTTTTCCTCTTCCATCATAAGCAAAGAAACAAAAGAAAAGCTGCTTATTATTAACAGTTACACTTCAGTTTTCATGAAATGGATAGAAACACAGAAAGAGGATACACTTTGATATGCTCTGGTTACAGACCCTTACTCAATCCATAATTTTAAACTGGATGACTCTGGTAGAGGAGGAGGAGGAAATAACTTGTGGAGAGCTAGGATGGAAAACTGACACTGTCACTAGAAATCATCCCTTTGCTTCCTGTATGCAGCAATGCACGGTGCAGAAAGAGGAAGGCAACTAAAAGCTGCTACATGACTATTACCTCCACATTCTTTTTGAAATTAGTACTTCACAGATAACATTTTTCCATGAGGAGGACCAAAATCTGCAAAGAAATGTGACCACAGAATGCTAAGTAAATGGTTTAACTAGCACTTTGTATGCACCCCTTTTCATTTTTGAGTTTGCTAAAGACATTATATGTATCTGGAAAATCACACTTTTCCAAAAACTGATGTCACATTTTATGTTTCAGGGCACCTCTGAGGCCTTTAGAAAAGGAGAAAGCACCAAATACTCTTTATATTCAGGAATTCCTTTCTAAAAAGATCTAAAATGGTTAACCATACTCAAAAAAGATAGGATTTTAAATTCCCTCTGGTGCTTGTTAAGGCTGCCTCTGCACATCAGGTTTTCTGCCTTTGTTTAAGGCAGGAATCTTTTGTTCCTGCCTCATACAAGTAGTATCAGTTGCACTGAAAGCACTGGCATGAAGGGCCACAGCTGTCTTAATCTTGTGCTATCTAAATTCATTCTAGTGACAGGGTAGCAGAAGTGTTATTATTGCTCTGCTAGCACCCTGGTAGGAATTTTTTTAGAAGGTAATTTAGACATTTCTATGACTGAGAAATGTAAGTCCATGCTCACCTACATTTTACTCTGGCTCAGCTGTCTCGTTCATTATTGTCTCAAAAATCTAAGAGGCAGCAAACATGTATTGTTGTTGAATCTGTCTGGGAAACACCTTTGGGTTATGTCTGTGTCTTGCAATGTCTATCAGAGACTGAAGTTCCAGAAAAGCCAGTCTGTTACCTTCAGGTTGTACATGTCATTAAGAACCATGAAAGGCAGAGAACATCCATTAAAACCTGTTGCACAAACAATTCAAGACAGGGAAAAGTCAAGGGTGAGTAAGAAAATTAGAATGACTTTTATCTTCAGCTTCCTGAAATCCTACAAGCTGGCAGAAAAAACAAAACAAAACAAAGCAAAAAGAACAAACAGGGCCTTTGTGTTAAATAAAATAGCATTACATGGTCTAACAAAAACCTGTTTTTGAAGGGGAGAACATAGTTCATGAAATACTGGTGTTTTCAGCAGGGGATTTTTGAACCTATCTTTAAAGTTACTGGCAACAAAGGTAAAGATTCATACAAAAGAAAAAATTCAGGCATAAAGAAAAGGAACAAAAATACTTAATGAATGCAGCTAATTCAAGAAGATGCAGACCTTGGTCAAAGATCTTTTTTCCATTGTTTGGGTTGGCTGCTTCTTAGATTTGCCAATAAGGGCTGAACTCACACTTCAGCCATTCCTCCTAAATAGAAGTCTCTCTCCAATCTCTGTCTGCCTGTTTTTAATGAAACTTGCAGCAAATAACTATGTTTGATCTTACTCCTCTCCATCATATATGGCTGAATTTGGCCAATGGACTCAAAACTTTCTCTACTGGGGAAAAGGAGACAGGCAAGCACAGGGAAAATGTAAATCATAAAAGACCCTCTGGGGATGAGGGGAATTAGTAGCTTATGAATTTTGGGGAGTGCTTCTTCCCAGGATTAATAGAAAGGGAAAATATATTTTAAATACTCTATAGAAAATTAAGAGTCAGTTTACCATCTGCATGGTTTACTACTATACTCTACAATGTAACAGGGTTCCTGCTTTTCTTGGCTTCATTCTACTTCCTGGGTAATATAATAACATCAAGAAAATGAACACTGAGATTTCCCTGTCAAGGATCTGTTTCAAAGGCAAGAGCTAAAAGGCCCAAACAGTCAATATATTCAGCATTTCCCAAATCACCCTATTAATCTGCAATTAGAAAACATTGGCTCATTCAGTCTTGCTATAGGACAGAGGCAGTAATAACCACAAGACCCCTTCAGGTCCTTTCCAGCCTTTTATTCTCATATCCTATATATGCACACTTACTTGTTATGATCCTAAGTATTATTTAACCATTCAGACCCCTTAGATTGTCCTTGCTTTGTTTTTAAGTGTAGCTTGTTTAGTGTCATTCTGCAACTAATGAAATTAGCAATTGATGCACACCTGATTTATTTTAGCTACCTCATTTCTTTCCACTAGTTGTATTTTCAAAGGGCACGTTCACCCTCTACCCACTTGATGGATGAGCTGCCAGAGAAAACACTCTGGAGGAATTCAGCTTCTAAAAAGGTTGACGTAGCAAGCAGCCCTGACCCATCTGTCATGGTTTTGAAGACAGATGTGGACTCCCATGCCCTTTATTTGGCTCTGCATCACTGGCCAGCAGACCTCTGTTTTCACAAGGCTGGAGGAGCTGCAATTTCAGCTAATAAACTGCTTCACAAGTAACTCAGCATTGAGTGGCAAACCCTGGAGAACACAAGTGTCCAAAGAAGAGGCAAACGACTGCACAAACACACAGAGCATGAGTGTCAGCACAGTGACAAAGACACAGAAATGGCTTCTTTACATGGAAATGCTTCTGGGAGGAAAGACAGGCATATTGTTTGCAAGTTACAAGTAAATTATGTATCATCACAGCATTAGCTCTGTGCGGAATATAAGACCTCCAGCCCACACTGTAACTGTTTCTAGACACTTCTGTTCTGTTTGACATTAAATGCCATCAGAATCTATCATCTCCAGCAGAGCTTTCCATGTGCAGGGACTACAGGATGGGGCTTCACAAACCAAACTAAATTCATGAAGTCACCTTTCTCAAGAACATGTCAGGAGTTAAATCTGCCATAACAGGGGATTTCCTTTAAATGCTAAGTGTGCATGACATTCTCCTGCCAGAGAATGAACTAGAGTGAATTTAAACATTGAATTGTTCTGCGTTCAACAATTCCAACAGAATCTTCACATTGAAAATAATTTGTTCAAAAATATTATATTTACAGTTTTTACCAGTCTGCTCTCCAGAGCTTGCACAATGACTTACAAAAAAACCACAGAGGAAACTCATCCAGAGCCTCAAAGTGCTTGAATCCAGAGTTATGCGTTCATTAAGAAGAACAGATGGGAAAAGGAGAACTAAATTCCAGGGGAAAAGAACATTCTTTGAATGGAATTTTGCACTAAAATGGAGAACGACTGCAGGACATGTACAGGAAGTCAGTTTTGGATGGGAAACGATGACAGGAATCAGTTCTTGACTCAGCAGTGAGGAGCTTGTTGGAAGGAGAGAGAAGAAATAGATGGGAGGAAAGGGGAGGGCTCCACCGTCTCCAGGAGACAAGCTGGAAAGAAGTCCAAGGAGTGAGGGTGTGGTTTGAAAAACAAGGAGTGCAATTTCAAACTGGATCCTAAAGCAAGCAGGGCAGTTAGTGAGAGCCTTGAGATGCATCAAAAATGTCCATTTTCTCTGTGACAGAGCAGATCAGAACTCGGGGAGCTGTAATGCTCTTCCTTTGCTGCACTACAGCATCTTTGTGCTGTCTAATGCAGCCTTCACAAGGTTTGCTTTTATCTGTTAGGCAAAACATTGGCCTTCAAACAGTGGCAGTCAGCATACAGCCAGGAGCAGATGCAGATCAACCATTCAGTGCTGTGCCAGTTTGTAGTGGCCACAGGGACAGGCAAGTCCAGCCCACAGACCTGCTGTCACTTGGAGGTTTCCTTGTTCACACTCCTGCTGTCACCAAGTGGGTGATGTGTCATACAGACCAGAATATGTGCTGGTGTATTTTTATTTTTTATTAAAACAGTGAAGTGGCCAAACATCTGCAAATTGAACGCTTTTGCAGTTAAACAGTGATTGGAACTGACGTTGCTGAACAAGAGTCTCAGAGGAACACTTAAAAGAAATGCACATTGCTTTTCCACTGAGACCTCCTTGGCTGGTTCTCTGTGAAGATGACCAGGAACATGCACAATACATACAACATTTTTCCATGTAAATAACAGCCCCTCCAAGGCAAAAATGCAGCTTGTCTCAGAGCTGGAAAAGAGCATCAGGCTGCCATCCATAGGAGGAGCCAGAAAACCAAACATCTGGAAGAGAGCAACCTCTGAAAGCAAAGAGAAACATCTAGCAAGAATTTTTCCATTTCTGCTGTTAAAGGACTGCTAGGGATTGCACTCCTCTCAGCTGCTAAGTGCTGTGGCTCTGCCTTTTATAAAGAAGCAGGAGAGTAGCAGTTAGGTAATCAGAAGGGTACTAGCACAGCAAATAATTGGAGACTTGAGACCCTTTACACTTCCTTCTAATAATCTATAGTGTAGGAGAAATACCTTAAATAAGGCCAGTAGTGCCTTTCCATTGAGAGATCCAAAACTAAATATAGAAAATAGGGTTAAAAGACTCAGTTAAATCATCCACAGCTGACTGTACAGAGGACAGTTTCTTTAACTATGGAAGCTCAGCTAGTTGCAAAGTGGAGAAAAGATGGCAAAATATCTTTCCCAATTTTTTTGTGTAAAATTTCAAACACCCTCAGCCAGCTCTCCAGAGCTGATCATGACTGCAAAGAACTTAACCCTTGCTAGGAAAAGCCAGGTGTTAAAAAGAGCAGATATTTAAGTACAGAATGGCATAAGAAGGGACAACTGAGAAAGACATCACCAGACAAAAGTGTGGCAAAGCACTTTTACATAAAGTGAGGTGCTTTTTTAACTACAGAAATTATGGGATGTTGTAATTAGGATTTGGCCAGCTGGGAGTGGGCATGAAGCATTATATTATTAAAACTGGATTGAGGAAATATAACAGACCTTTGATATTAATTATACTTTAAAAGAGCCTTGATTTCCTAAGCCAACAATCTCTGTAGTTCATGTCAGCAATTCAGTGCCAGGCTACAGAGAGTAATTGCATACATTACACAGTGATTTTTGTGCATTTGTAATTCTTGCTAATAAAAATATTTGCCAAAGACAAATCTGTTCTTTCCTTTGTCACAATTTTCTTTTAAATAAAAATTAATTTAAAATATATACCCTATTACTATGCACATTGCTTAAGATGTCTTGATCTGTGAAGTAAACAATGAAGCCTATGGCTTGGGTTTTTTAAACAGAGCTAGTTAGCTATACATTAGAAAGCAAAAGCTAACAATTGGAGTTCTGGGTATAAATAATTAGCATCCATAAAGTGATTGTGAAGGAGGGCAGTCAACAGAGGCAGCCACAGAATGAATGTGTTATATAAAAATGGGCTGGTGTCAGATCACATCCTGATGTCCCACTGGTGGTCTTGTATCTGCAGCACTGCTCTCTTGCCCTCACTTGGAAACTGATACAGCTCACTCACCATAAGTAAACTGCTACTAAGAAATGTATGGAGTAAATGCTACTCAAACCCCTTTTGAAACCATACACAGAAAGTCTGTCTTCAGCTCAGCTCCATTTTTGCATATTTTTAAGAGAACAGGAATTGGTGTCTAACCCCAGTTTTGAATTCTCAAGGGACAGCTACTGATCCCACATTTCCCAAGAGATGGGAACTTAGCAGAACCATGGTCCCAGCAGCTTCTGCCTCCTGTTCAGTGGGCTGTTCAGGATTTCCTCAGTCCTGCTGTAGACCTCCAGACCTCCCACACGTGTCAAAAGGGTCCCCATGGCTGCAGCCTGCCCTTGTGCCTGTCAGTAGGAACCAAGGGGGCTCAGCAAAGCCATGCCTACAATTCCTTTGGAAACCTAACCCAGTTTTGGTAATTCCCAGCTCCATGTATTAAAAATGAATGAGGTTAAGTAAAAATAATGAGGTTCTAAATGGTAATATATTTGGAATTGTTTTAATCTGCCTTCTGGTTTCGAGTCTTCAGGGGTCCCTTGTTCAGCTTTTCTTTGCAACCCACAGCATGCAAAACTAATTTATCAAAAATTAAATCAGAGGTTCTCCTGTAATCTTGTGTTTCCCAGGGCTCATCTCTCTGGGAAAACATGAACAACAGGATGCTCCGGATAAAACTGCTGGAGCTAGCAACACTGCAGCAATCACTTTCCATCTGGAAGGATTATGATAATTTAAGAGAAACATAATAGCAGTAATGTTACCTTCACCTAACCCATCTGATACTAATGGGTAGACTGGGAGCAGGGGTGAAAAAAAAAAAAAAAAAATTGTTGGTGTGTGTTGGACCCTCCACTTCGTTATCCCGTAACTTCTCAATTTATGATGTCAACTCTCTGGGGAAGGAAACCTATTTAAATTTAGAAATTCAACATGGTAAAACAGCGGGCTGGCTTTACAAACATACCTTATAACTGGTGATGAAACTCCTCAGCTACCTTCGGGCGTGACAGTGGGCAGCAAAGCCCATCTGGAGCTCTGATCTGTGGGTGGGCCACGGGCAGTGGGCAGCCACAGTCTGACTGAGCCCGACCCAAGAGCCAGCGTGGGGCTCCCAGGGGCTGCCCTGGACCTCATACCCTAAGTGAGGGGCATGACTGTCAAACACCACAAATCCCTCTGCTCCCCTTTGGCCAGGACGTGCCGGTGTCCACGCCGAGAGGCAGAGCCGCTCTTCCCCGCACCGGCCACGCCAGCAGGTGCCGGGCAGGCCGCGGGGCCCCCCGGGCATAGGGAGCTGCCGGACCACCGAGGGCCACCGCCTGGGACCCCCGCGGCTTTCTCCTCACCTCCCGCAGCCCAGAGGGGGGAGTCATCCCCAGCAACCTCCGCACCCGCTGTGGGGACGGACGGGAGGGGACCCAGCGCTGGGTGCTGGGGGGGGGGTCCCGTGAGGCGCCGGGCAGGGAAGGGGCCGGGGGGGGGGGGGGGGCAGAGCCTCCACCGCTGTGGGGAGGGGGCCGGGTCACGTGAGTGTGTGTGGCAGCAGCGGAAGGATACCCGGGCTCTGACAGCCCCTCCCGCCCCTCTCCGCTGGCCGCAGCGGGGCACCCCCCTCTCCCTCGGTACCCCCTCAACAGCCCCGCCGCTCAGCGGCTGTGGGAGGCGACGGGGGAGAGGAGGGCGGCGGGGGGGGGAGCTGGGGGGTGAGGGCGGGCTAGAGGCGGGGGCGATGGGACCGGGGAAGAGGCGCCGCGGGGAGGGACTATTTGAGGAGACCCTGGCAGGCTGGTGAGGTGCGGAGTGATCCTACCGCCAGAGCGAGCGGCCCCGAGCCGAGGCAGCGAAGAGAGACGAGCCCGCCGGGGCACCATCCCAGCCAGGGCACTGCGCCTGCGCCGCTCCCCCTCCCCTCCTCCCCGCCGCCGTGTGGGGTGCAGCGGCGCCTGTCTTGCTGCTATCGCCGGCCCCTGCCCCGTGCCCCTGCCCCGGGGAGCTCGCTCCCAGCCATGGCCCAGATACTGCCCATTCGCTTCCAGGAGCATTTTCAGGTGAGCGGAGGGGGTCGGTGGAGGCGCGGGGCCGGGGCTCCCTCCCCCCTCCTCTGCCTCACCCTGCCCCTCAGAGAGGGGGGGGGCCGCGGCCTAGCCGGGGCTGGGGGCGCACTGAGGGGAGCGGGAGCCGGGCCGCGGGAGCGCCTCTTGCGGCCGCTGTGGTGGGGGGGACCCCGTCTCTCCCTCCCGTCCTCCTTCCCTCTCCGCTCGTGCGGGGCCGCCGTCCCGCTGGGCACTGCGGGAAGGTGCCCAGGGCCGAACCCGCCCCTGGTGCGGGCTCCCTGGCTGCTGCCTCCGACCCTCCATCCATCCCCGGGCAGCCTCTCCACGGCGTACGGAGCCGCCGCGATTTGTGCAGAGTCACTCGCTGCCTGAGGGACCTCCCGCTCCGAGGAGGGGGGAGGCGTCGGGCTGGGCTGCCCGCCCCGGGGACCGTGGGGGCTTCCCCGCCTCGGCTTAAGTCGGCGCCTTAATTTTGTAGAGGGATCGAGGGTTTTCTCATTTACCTAAACGACCATCAGCCTCCGGATCTGGGTGGTTCCTGGGAACATCTTTCTGTGCGGCTGCTAACTGGGAGGAAATTAGTGAGATGAGGTGCGAGAAATCATTTGGATTTGGAAGCTTCAAAGTCTCTGTCCCTTCTTCCAAGCGTAACAACATTTTTAAAAAACCCTCCGTAGAAATGACATAGTTCTGTTCTTAATAGACTGTGAAAACTATAATGCCAGCACTGGAAAAGATCCATGACTAATGGATGCAGCACAGACAAACCGGTTTATCTGTTTCCTTGTGAACCAGTAGTAAGAGAGGTTTGTAAATGGAGTGAGAGAACAGCGGTCTCTGAGCATGCAGTTTAAGGCAGGAATTAAAGGAATTTGCTAAATGAATGAGAGAACAGGAAGTGGAGTTGGCAAGTCATCCTGCCGTCTCTGCACCGCCCCTTTCTGTCAAATCGGGCATGCATTTCAAAATATGGACTGGCTATCATTCATCAGTGTGGACTGTGTGCCACATCAAGCATTTCAGCCCGGGAAATAGGTTTAGACACTTCTAGCTCCTTTTAGGAAGTGTTTTTCTGCTTGACTGGAAGAGCTGTCTTGGTCACTGCAGAAGCAGTCCTAGCCTGAAAAGCAGTAGTAGGGCTAGCAAACTCCAGAAGTATCTAATCTCTGTGCCCAAGGGAGCAGACACACCTGTATCATCAGAGCTGTCATGGGTTAAGGGAGTTTAACATACTGAAGAATAACACAGTCAGTTCCCTGATGCCCCTCCAGTGTAGCAGTGACTGCAGTAACCAACTCTCCCTTAGAAAGAATGCAGAGAGCTTTTGCAGTTTAAAAGCAGCAAACGTAGCCAATCCTGCTCTCTGTATTTGGTCTATACAATTAAGATGGGAGAACATGACATGTAATATGTCATAGATGTAGTGTGCTGCTTTGCATATTAAATGACTGTTTCTGTGATGGCTAAAGTGTGTCTGGTAACACTTCTCTTTTGGGTGGGGGGCTAGCAGCTTCTCAGGGGATTTGTACTGAAGTCATGTTCTATTATTTGCTACCACCTGCTTTTGCTCCTGAATAATTTGATGTCATTGAAAGGACTAAGTCTGTTTGAGGGTTGAGATTAGTGGTAGCTGAGAGTAGGAATGCAGTCAGCCTTCTCAGTGCTGCTTCTGACTCTCCATGGTAGGATAAATGGGGAGGGAAATCAGAAGGAATGTGGGAACTCGTAGTGTTTGGTCTGGCTGGATGTCTGCAGTACATTTTTATCAGCTCTAACTGAATATTGTGTGTTGTAAACATCTAGAGTCATGAATAAAGGATCCATGCTGCTTATTGTTGACTGCTAGGGAATTAATGAAAAGACAAGAACTTCAGTTCTCTTCATAGTGCTTCTTTATCACCCATATATAGCTTTATCAGCTTAATAGGTGTTTTTTTTCTCCCCATATTACTTTAAAGAAATTGGCTTGCCTACAGTTAAATGGTCATATTTAAAATTAGTGCAATGGATCTAGTACACTGCTTTATGATGTTAAATTCAAAAAGTTAGTTTCTTATAATTGTGCTGTGTTTCAGTGATTCTACATTAAATCTTTCTGTACACTGTGTAAACAGGTGTACTGTTTACACCTTACATGGCTCTAAGTAATTAGAATTACTGTGTTAATTACTAATTTCTGAATTCAGCCAGTTGCTGATGAAACATCATTTTACTTAAGTTCAGAGTCTTCCTAAGATAGTTATATGTACTTTCCTAAAGGAAGAACTGAAGGATGCAGTAAGTGTTCTCCAGAAGAAACAAAATGTAAGTTGCAGTGCTAAACACTGAACTCTTCTCTCCCACTCTATCTGGGGATGGATAACTGACAGGGTGAAGTGAAACAGTGATCTTGGTCCACACAAAACTGGAGGCATACTGGAGATCAGATTGTTTGCATTCTTTGTGAAGCTTGTTTTGCTGTGTGTTGATCGTCCTCCTGGCTGACTTGGAGCTCCAAGCTTGTGCAGGAGGAGTGACTTGCCAGTCACAGTGTGTGTTATATTTAAAGTTGTTACTGCTTGTGTGAACTAAAAGATGGAGAATAGCTGCAGTAAAAGAAAGATATCCAGGTCTTGATATAGTAGTCAAGCCAAGAAGGAACTCAGGTCTTACTGTGTTTTTTGTTTTTTTTTAACTCCATTGAATGCAATTGAACAGTTGTTTTTAGATGTGAACTCTAGCTGCAAGTCTGCACAAATTCACAAAACTTGCATCTTGCTTATTGTTCCCACAGAGGATATCATAGGTATGTCCCATAGCAAGGATGAGGAATAAGATAATTTGGCTTTCATCTCTTTGATAGCTGACCAGCTGCAACAACAGCACAAACTATGCCAGCTCTGCTATAGTGAAGTACTTGTAAACACTTAAGCTACTGTGATTTAATCAGGTTCTTAACTCCAGTGCTTCTGTTGGAGCAGTGAATTATACATTTTTCAGCAGATTGAACTCCTCCAAGGGGATTGTAGTTTACAATGGAAATGCTGTAGAAGACTAAATATACTGGTACATAGACTGGAAGCAGTGCTACTGGAATTCAGTGTACAAAGTGTTCTTGATCTAAAATTAACTTTACTTAGTCATTTGTTTGTTCATACAAGCTTGTCTTAACTTTTGAGCTTTTTTTCAGTTTTTACTAGTGAAAATCTCTGCTTGCCTGCAAAGAAAGCAGTTGCTTATGCAGAATATCAAGTTCCTAGGTTGGGGACTTCATCTCTAACATGGATAGAGATATGGATCTGTAGAGAGTGTTTAACTTTTTGTTGAATGAAACAGGTTCTTGAGCATAGCCAGCTAATGTAAAAAATAAAAATGTTTGTGACGTGCTCATAAGTTTTTTGTGCATCTTGGTGCAGCTCTAAAATGTTAAAGCATCCTGGGTCTAAACATAAGGGATGTAGATATACTTCTGTTATTTTCTGGACAAAAACCACTTTCTTTTGGAGTAGTCTGAGGTGTCTTGTTAAGAATTACTATTTGTTGTGCAATAGGCGTGACTGAAATGAAGTATAATGGCTTTCATGAGTTTACTTTGGCTGGACATGTGCACTTAAAAGCACTCAGGATATTTGCAAGCTGTAAATGACTTTTTGGACTTGTATTCAAAAGATAAGGCTAAATATCATGACTTAGTTCAGCTATTTAGCATTGAAGAGACCCTGTTTGCCCATTGGTTTGAAAAGTGCCCCACATGTGGTTGGGAGACTCATTCATTAAACATCCTAATCCTTATCACAGTCACAAAGAACAGATTCTTGTCTGTGGAGTAGCTAATTTCAGATGAAAGCCTAATTGCAACTGGAAGACCACGAGCATGCCCTGGGTCTTGATGTCCCTCACCTCTCAAGATTTAAACTATAGCTGAAGAGGTGAGGGTGGTCAATTGAGAGAGGATATCCAATAACTATGTGCAGTTCCTTTTTGAGCATTACTATAACTTTATATTGTTACATGAGCAAGAATTCTAAAAAGCTGTGTTACTGCGTTCTTGATTTGTATTATGCTTGAAATTATATGTGCTTGCAGAGCTTTTAGCAGATGCTTTTAATATTTGGATACCTATAGCCTATGTCCAAGCCTTACTCTTTTCTAGTGGGCTTAAAAGACAGTATCTGATCACCTCTGAAAAGGATTTCCATTAGAGGTTTGCAGCATGAAGCTGAAATATGGGTTATTTACTGAACCCTGGAGGTATCTGAAGTTCACAGAATTCTTCCAACTTCAGCATTTAATTGATGGTAAGTCCTAAGTATTGGATGTCAGTCTAGGAACACTCCAGTGAGTTAGGTTTAAGTATCTTCCATTAAGAGAGAAATGGGCTTATTTTGGAGACTGATATAATCAGTGTCTGAGTTGGTCTGTGCTGGCGCAGTCTGCATCTCAGTGCTCCACAGAAAGCCCAATATTTAGTAGAACTCTTGTGTAAAAACATCTCAATTCCATTTCTTAGCAAATGGTGCCATGTTGGTAAAGGAATATGGAGAAAGACTAAATCTCAGGTTTATAATTGTATGGCATCCTAAGTGTAGAACTTGTGTATCTTCATTCAGGTTGAGCACCAAATAATACACCTTGGGTTAATCTTTACCATGTTGGTAAGTTCTCAGTATCTGTAAGATGCTTATAAGTAAGTTTGGTCTCTGATCCAGCCTGCAGTAATCTATGAAACAAAGGTTTTTGTTATCTGCTTTTTTCTGGCTTATAGTGAAGATTGTTCACTCTAGATAATGGGCATTAGGGCATGTTAGAGGAGGAGTGGTGTTAGGCTGTTACTTGGAGAACAGAATGTTAACCTTTCCTGTACAACAAGGTGTTGTGGGGGTACTTGTTAGAGTTTGTCTGAATTATGCACAAAAAAAGAGGACTGAAAACATGGAAGGAGGCTGTCCCCATATTAAATGTCTCTGGAATGACTTTGCAATATTGAATCCTTCTTTTCAGAAGAAGGCAACCTTAGTTTGAGAGTATTGCTTTCATAAGAAGCATAATTAAATAAATTTTTTTTAAAGTTGAGTAGCAACTGAGAAGCCTGGTGTTTGCTCCTTTGTTAAAATAAGCTGCAAAATCTCTAAGATACCAAATGTCAGTAATGACTTTGTAGCACCTTCACCTGATGGCCTTTAAGACATAGCTAAATTCTTGTTACCTCCTATGATATTCTCTTAATTCTGTGCTCGAGGAAGGGATGAAGGTGCTTTAGAACTACATAGTCCAGATTGTCTTGGCAGGTTCATTCTATCCAGTATAGAAGCAATACTTACTAATGTCCCTTTATTTGGTGTTAGAGGGGCTTTGCTTATTTCTTATGTGTAGTCATAAGGAATATGCTGCTCACACTGTTCCCATGGTATAGGAACATGTACAATCTGATAAGGATATACTTTCCATTTCCCTGATGGCAGGAACAGTCTTCAGTGTTTTCAGACTGCTAAAAGGTGAAGTGTTGCCATAACTCGCTGAGGCTTGCAGTGCTTATATGAATATTTTTTAGGAAGCAATGGCATTTTGCCTTTAAAAGATGTGACTGACTTCCCAATAAAAAGGATGGCAGTGATACTCATGCATAATTTAACTTTACATTTTCTGAAAGCTTTGCTAGATTTTACAAGTGTAAACGGGAACTCTTTATACCCAAACGTGATGCAAAATCTTACTTACCTGAGTGAAAATACCCAAAGTGTTATTCTTCAACATGGACCAGGCTTTGCAGGGAATAACCTTGGGCTGAAAGTTGAACTTTAGGTAGCCTAATGCCTCAATTTTCACTGTGAAGAATGAGTGGCCAGGGGTTGTCTTGAAGAGTAGGTCAAGCTGAAGCACAGTAATTGAGCAGAGACCTTGTGTTTCTACTTCAGTTCTCTGGAAACACATCCGAGTTTGAATTAATTAAAACAAGTTAGAAACTTTGCTGTGCTGTAGTTAAATATCTTATCCACCCTTGTGGCACTCAGCCTAATCAATACTCTTATTGGTAGATGGACTCAGATTCTGCTCAGCATTAAGGTGGTCAAGTGTTGCCCTTTTGTCACAGTAAGTGTCATATTGCCCTGTCTATAGCATGTAGCCAAGAGCTGTGGAATTAAGAGCCCATCGTTTATTCCTGTGTTGTTCAAGGCCACAGTAGCTGGTGGAGCTACAGCTTGCATGTTCATTTGGTACTATCTGCACTACCTATGCAAAGTGCATGGATTGATATAGAAACTTCCTTACTGACACAGAAGCCTGCAATCTCTGCATACCCAGCAGACTTGTTTTTAAAACTTCACTTGCAAGCAGCTTCTTTTGCCTAAACTTTGATTCTCTTTTGGAATGAACAGCACCTACTGAAATTTCCTAGCATATGTTGAAGTATTTACTGAAGTGAAGTGTTAAATGAATGGGTCTCAATTTTGCTGAGACACTCGTGGGAGGTGTGTACATTTGGCTTGTATTGCATTACTGAAACTTGAGTTTCCAGACATCAGCAGTTACTGAGCTGAATAGCTCTTCATTAGTAAGTTGAATAGAAAATTCCTGAGGCGTTCTTGGGCACAGTCCCAACACACCACACTTCTAGGTATCTCTTTCATACACAATTTGTGATTTAGTGAGTAGCTTTACAGAAACTGTAACAAGCCATGATCATCCAGGTCAAAAAATGCTAAAACAGTGTTATGACACCACTGTGGGACTTGTTGCCCAAGGGGTTTAGTTTATTGTATAAGGGTCCTGATGGTATATATCAAAGGAGTTTAATGACTCATTGATGCTTGTGGTACTTTCTATCCTGTCTCCTTGAGGGCAGTCATTTTTCACTTGCACTGCACTGGAAAGCAGTATAGATTAATCCTGTAAGAAGCTTCAGTGAAGCTGATACAGTTCCTGTGCTTGGAAAGCATTGCTCTGGGGCATAAAGCAGGTGCTCAGGCTTGTCACAATTACTGTTAATATAAAATGCAACTTGCCTGCATACCAAGCTGGGGTGTGCTGCATAGATAAATCTGATTTGCTGCAGACCAATTGAAACAGTGATACTGTGGACTGCTACCTCTTCTTGTTGCCCTGAAATTGGAAGTGGATGAAAACAAACCTAACACAAAAGGATGAAAATGAGAAATAGTCATCTTCTAGAGCAGTCTATTCAGTTGCCGAAGATTACTTTAAATTACATTGAGTAACTGCTTTTTATCTATTGTATCTATCTGTATATAATACTGCTTTGTATCTTTGTATCTATGTGATTGAGCACAAGTTGTGTTTTGAGAGCTGGGTATAAGGCTGGAGGGGGCCTGCATTGAAATCCTTGCCTTTGTTGTTGAGCCAAATGGCGTGGCATCTTGAGCAAGGAGAGGTGGAATGACTGATGATTTTAACATGTCTTTCTTAGCTTTCACTGGTAAGAATTACATTCTGAGATGAACAAGTCCACTTGTAAAAAATAACCCTTCTGAGACCTGCTGTTGTAGACTTCATTCCATAATGTTGCTAAGAGTGTTTCATAAGGGTAACTGGTTCTTTCCATAAGACCCAGTAACACTGTAAGCTATAGTTCTTCCAGGTAAGTTTTTAAAATAAAATTCACCAGCCTTGCTAAATCTGGAGTATTGATGCTACTGATGGTGTAAAGCCTGTCTCATTTCTAGAAACAGATTAAGCAATAAATGCTCAAGTTAAAATTTCTTTAGTTTGCATCAATAGCACAATTTTTGAATGTCTTTGGGACTTGATTTGTGTAGCTCTTTACCCATGAAACACTCAGAAGGTAAATCATAGTTCCATAATAAACATTCTTGTCAGAGAAATATGCCAGTCTTGCATTTCCTTATGCAGGAGACTTTAGACATTGGGGCTTGAGTTAGACCTTCAAAATGGGAAGGATAATAAAGCACTCTCTTCTGTCTTTCTAGCTCCAGAATTTGGGCATTAACCCAGCAAACATTGGATTCAGTACCCTAACAATGGAATCTGACAAGTTCATCTGCATTAGGGAGAAAGTGGGAGAGCAGGCACAAGTAGTGATAATTGACATGAGTGATCCAACAACACCCATCAGACGTCCCATTTCTGCCGAAAGTGCCATCATGAATCCAGCCTCTAAAGTAATTGCACTCAAAGGTGAGTAACCCTTCAGTATTGCACTATGAAACCTACTGTTGAGTGTTACTGTTTATGTATGCTCTTAAGCTTAAGATTTATGTTATCTTTCTAAGAAGAATGTATATGAGGATAAGATTATTGCCTGAACTTGCATGCTATATTGGCAGTGGATTTTTCAGTAATATTTGGATGATTTCCCTCCAAGTAGGTGTGAGATGCTTGGGCTTGGCACTGCAGCCTCCTGTTCTTACTGAGGACCAGGTCAACATGTGGTATATTTTTCCTTTAAACAGGTGTTGTAAATACAGTGGGCACTTGTGAAGATGAGTAGGATTGTAGAACCATTCTTACTCTGTGCTCTGTCCTGGCCCTTTCTTGTAGCTCTGAAGAACTTACTAGATACCAACAAAATATCATAAGGATGGCCAGGAACTGAAAGTCTGAATGTACAAGCATGTTATGTTTGGCAGTCGTGAGATCTTGCAGATAGAAGACATCTGTTTACCAGCACCTGTGGTGTTGATACTGCCTTTAAGTAGCTCTCTGAGCTCAAAGAAATAATTTTTAATACATCTCTGGCTCTTTTCTTGAATGATAGATTTCTGGTATTTAATCTCAATAACTGTTATTATGTACTTTTCTTCCTGCATCTTATCTAAACAGATGGTGAGTGAACTTTTGTGGTGACGTTTCATGTTTGATAGTACAGAATGGTCTAATCTCATAAAAAGTACTGAACTTTAAGGTAGCCATTTGACAGTTCACCTCATGGCCAGGTGGGGGATCTTAATCCTCAACTGGTATTACAGTGAAAATGTTCTCCATTGGCTTGTTGCTAATTGTTTGGCTGCTTTGACTATTGACTGTACCAAGTGAACAAGTGTGTGCTCTTAATGTTTGTTTGTGTGTATGGTAGAAGTACAGTTGATAGACAAAACCAAGTTGCAATATTTTTATGAGAGACCTGTGCTAGCATGTCCTGTGTGCTATTCCTCTATGCCTAAGTGTGTTCTTTATTGTGAAAAATCATGGTGAAATTACTTAGGGGTCCAAGAAATAACTGTCCTTGGAACTGGCACAAAACCTGTAACTTCTGGTCTTTGATCTCCGATTTACACTGATATTAGGGGGAAATTAATGTATTAATGTCTGGCTTCAGCTGAATCTGTGACTTGGCTAAGATGCTTATACATCCTGCAAAGGACTGCCTTACCTGGAATGTGGGTAAAGGTAAAACTGAAAAGAATTTCAGATCTCTTAAGTTTACTGTCTTTAATCTTGGACCCCTTTAACCAAGCCATATTGGCAAGGAAAGTGTCTTCTCTACACTAGTAGAGATTGATCTAGCTCTTAAAAGGAACTGTTATCATCTGGTTTTAAAACTAACCTACTAAATGAATGGCTTATCATCAGCTTTATTCTTGAATATAGCTTTATTCTTGACAGTGTTAAGACTTGCTCAAAAGGGGTATCACTCTGACCATGCAGAGTGAACAGGTGTCCTCTGAACAGATAATGTTGAGTGAATGATGTCAGATTGACCTGCAAAGTTGTGTTGTCAGGGATTTCAAACTTAATTATCTCTGTTGCTATCAATCATGACCAAAGTGTTGGGTAGAATAGAGGTTGAATAGAGCTACCTGACCAGTATGTTACCCTTGATAATCAGCAGAACTACAGCCAAATGCCATGAAGATGTAGTTAAATCAGTCTGTCACTCCAGACTTTCCCTGCTGATTGACTGAGGCTCCAGTGGTTGGACCTGTTGCATATTGTGACTCGGTGTGCCATGACTGGGAGTTGCTCATGATCTGTGGATTACTGAGCAATAACCATCCAAACCCAGCGTCAGAAAAAGAAATGAAATGGTTCTTGGTTTAAACTGCAACACAGTGTGCACAATTTCATTTCTGGATTGCATGTGGCATTCTCCTGGTGTACCAAGATTTATGCTTTGTCCTTGTGTTCATGGTTCTTTGCTTTGCTCTGTTCTGAGAGTATTCCCCAGTTGGTGTAAGTGGAGAATGGAGCATTCAAGAATGTGTCTGTTCTTTGTGGAATGGAGAAACTCCATGCTCCAGTGAACTGAAGTGTAAATTCTCGTGACAATGTTCAAAAAATGAATTTGCTTACTACAGTTGTAGAGAGTAAGGACTGGTCAGTCTGGTAGCTTGAGTAGAAAAGCTTGTGTAAGAGTCTGGCTTTTTGTCTCAGATGGCCTAAGAAAGTCTTCAAATAGACATTAGACTCACTCATATTTGCACTTGCTATGATTTTATATCATGTTCTGCTCTCAATCCAAATAATGGAATTTTTACAGCTTGATTGCAGTTTAGTGCTCTGAAGTTTGAATTTGTGTTGCCACACTTAAGGAACTGTATTACCATGGCTCCTGTGGCACCCAATATCCAGAGCTAGCTGATGGATGAAGCTTCTAAAGTCATTTCCAACTCTAACACAGCAGCCAAATTTAGTCTAAAAGACAGACAAACATGAGCTTTTAGCTCATTTTAGCAGCTTATTGGTTTCTTCTATGTTCTTAAAACTAGGAAGAACATAGAGCTTCGTTCTCAGGAATATTGATTTCAAAAACATTTTTTTGTGTACACATTACTGATACTCCTGTTTATAAGGTAACTAGAACCCTTCCAGAACCATTTGTCTGCCTTGTGCATGCAAGGCTGCACACTGTGGAAGTTCCAAATTCAAGCCTTTGATAGCACCAGCCCACTGCTAGAGGAATTGTTGTCCAATACAGTAAATATGTTTTTTCCAGCTGTCAGTTTACAGCTGGTGTTAGGCCTGGGCTTATTGCATTTGTATAATACTGTAACTGTGTACTGGCTGCTTTTGGTCCCAGGAAAGCTAGCAAGCTGTCCTAGGAACTGCTTCATCAAATTAACAGCTCTTTATGCAGTTGCTGCAGGGAACGTAAATGCTTCATCTGGTAGCTCTGAAGTCTTGAGTTGTTATTTCTTGGCACTGCATTAAACTAATGGGACCAATTTATGTATAAATTATGATAAAATGTTGTAGAGCATTCTGAGGTGCATGTTAATTTAGGAGTAATATCTCTGAATATGATTCCTCAGTGGCCAGCAGCCCTCATCTATCAAAACTTCCCAGTAGAAGGAACATCTAGTTTGACAGTCAGAAGTGTTACTAGCAGGGAAAACACTTGTGAAATGTGGTTAGAAATAATGATATTACAGGCCAATATTCCAGCAGAGTGGGCATTTTGTGAACAGAAAACAGAAAAACTATATTCATAGTTTTAAAAGCCTACCTGCTTCTAGTTGTTAAAATCTGAAGTCAAGCTTAAACCTGCAGTATAGTTACCTAAGTAATGAAGCAGTAATCTTAATTGGAACTGTGTAGTCCTGAACTTTTGACTGGCCTCTCCAATAGATACTTTCTGTATTACTGTTCCACAGAGCCCATCTACCTCCTAGTTAAGAGCAGTTTGCTCAACAGAAAAACAGAATGGCCTCTGGCTATCTCAAGAGCTTGGACTCAATCCAGGTCATCTACAGCAGCTACTAAATTGACACAAACTTTCTGTTAATTATACTGAGTGACACCTAGTAGACATCTCTAACTTGGTATAGCAGTGCTGCTGCCGAAACCAGAGTTTACACAAGCTCTGTAGCTTAGACTGTTTTATCACTACAGCTTAAAGTGTCCATGCTTGTCAGTTGTTGGAATGTCCATGTGGGTGTCCATAAGAAACTTTTTCTGCTTCAGGGATGGTAGAGGAGTTGGGGTTGGGGTTCTGTTTGATGTGAATCAAGTATCAAAGGAGACTCAGATGGGACAGAACAATAACTCTGTCTGTAACATCACTGGAATAGTGGGTTAAACCAGGGTCCTTGTGGATAGACAGGTTGTGGGATGGCCATTGTGGAAATCTGTTGATGATGTTTCTTTGGGTTTTGTTGTACTAGCTGGGAAAACACTTCAGATATTTAATATTGAGATGAAAAGTAAAATGAAAGCCCACATGATGGCAGAGGAAGTGATCTTCTGGAAATGGATATCTGTGAATACAGTTGCCTTGGTGACAGAGACAGCAGTCTACCACTGGAGCATGGAAGGGGAATCACAACCCCAGAAGATGTTTGACAGGCATGCTAGTCTTGCAGGCTGCCAAATCATCAATTACAGAACAGATGAACACCAAAAATGGCTGCTGCTGATAGGAATTTCTGCACAGGTAAGTTACCTTTGAACAGCATGCTATGAAAACAGTTGGGAGAGTTGTGGCCCTTTTTGACTTAGTAGCTGTTATAGTTTCTTGACTTTGCTTTCTATAGATAAAAAACCCAACAATGTCTTTTGTATATGAATAACCTGACCTTTAATGTGATTAAAGTGTTGGAGGAGGGTATGAGAGGCGTTTACCGTTATTTTTCATTTATTATCTCAAAGTTCTTGCTATAAACATTTGAAAACTTATCTCTAAAAGCTGACCTTTCTTCTTTTTTTCTAGCAAAATCGTGTGGTTGGCGCAATGCAGCTGTACTCAGTTGACAGAAAAGTCTCCCAGCCTATAGAGGGCCATGCAGCAGCTTTTGCAGAATTCAAAATAGAGGGAAATGCCAAACCTTCTACTCTCTTCTGTTTTGCTGTGAGGAGTCCTGCAGGGGGCAAGGTAAAGTTTGCAACTGTTTTCCAGTTCTGCTGTAGCAGAAGCCAATGCTAATAGAACTTCAGTGATCACACAGTTCAGTGTTTGCTCTCTAAAGAGCAGCCTGGAAACATGTATGCAGCATAGTTGGTCAGCACAAAAATGCTCTCAGTAGGATAGAAACTGCAAAAAGTCTGAGTTCTTGGGTGAAACTTAGGTATAAGAACAAATGTACATGCAATGAGAGCTGAGCTCAGGGTGTTAAAGCATCAATTGATGCCCACGTGGTGTTTTGTGTGTATGAAGTAATTGAACAACCTTTTATTAAGGAGTCTCTTTCTTGAATTCAGTATAGGAAGAGACTAAATAAACCTCAGTGATGCAGATATGCTGTTTGCATCAGCCTGATGGTCAAATCCAATAGCAGTTGAATACACAACTGCTGAGCACTCTGTAAAGAGCTGTGACAACACTAAAATGTCTTCATCTTTCTAGCCTTTACAGCACAAATTGTTCATGAATTGACAAGCATCACTGAAATCATCTTGAACAAATTGTCTTGAATAGAAATATAGTCTTCCTTGACAGAAAGCTTAGAATGCTTTTTTTTTTTTTTAATTATTTTTTCTGTTTTTTTAACTTTATCAAGTTCCAGAAAACTTGTCCCTGTGATAAATATTTGGAGCACAGCTCCCCAGGCTTTGTTGGCTCAGGACTGGGCAAATGCTTATCAGCCAAGTGTGGCAGTGGGCTTCAGTTGCACATCTGAGGAGAGGAGCTTCTTTCATGTGTCTGTACTTGCAGGCAGTCTTGTGACATGTACTCTTTTTTTCCTAGCTACACATAATTGAAGTAGGTCAGCCAGCTACTGGAAATCAGCCATTTGTTAAGAAAGCTGTTGATGTGTTTTTCCCACCTGAAGCACAGACAGATTTTCCTGTGGCAATGCAGGTAAATATTTGACCCTCCAAAAAAAACCCCAGCTGCATAGTCTGGCAAGTAGCTGCCAGCTGCTTTCTGCTGTAGAGAATGCTTTCTCTAGTGCTTTAATGTCATTCCTTCTGGTTTCTGAGAGGTAGCCTGGTCGTTAAAACAGGAACTCAAATATCCAGGCTGCTCCAGTATTTCTCTAGATATGTCAACCTAAGATTGTAGTTAAAACAAACAAACAAAATGTCAAACAAAAATTCCCAAAAAACCCCCAACCCAACAACAATATTAAAAGCCTTCAATAGTGTCTTCTGCTAGAATGTCTCTAACATTGATTTGGCTGTTGAACTTCCTAATAATATCCAGAGTTCTAGATAGGAGTGTTATGGTGTTTGTAGCTTCACATGAAAGTGGCTTTAATAATGCCTAAACTTTATCCCTCAGCCTAACTCATTATCTGCAGCAAAGGACATACTCATCTTAAAGTTAAATTTCCCTTCAGCCTCTCTATGTAGTGGCTTCAGATACCCAGCAAAGCTGTTCATTGCTTTGAGGTTCTAAGGAAGAAGCCTGAAGCTATATTTGTTCCTAGTGTCAGTGCAGAGGCATGTCACTGCACTACTATCTTGTGACTAGGCTAAAGGCAGCTGTCTTAGCTGTTATAGTCTTAAGGCTGACTAATCAAAACTCATCTTTTGGCAGATTGGAATTAAGCATGGTGTTATCTACCTGATCACAAAGTATGGATATATTCACATGTATGACTTGGAGTCTGGAGTGTGCATCTACATGAATCGTATCAGTGCTGATACAATCTTTGTCACAGCTCCTCATGAACCTACCTCAGGCATTATTGGTGTCAACAAAAAAGGACAGGTAACAAATCCAGCATTGTGTTTTTGAGCCTTCTGAAGTTCTGATGATGATTTGATGTGACATGCATCATGAAAGGGAGCAAGTAACTATTTGATTAGTCAGTTTTTGTCCTCCTAATACAGCACTGCTTGGGAAACAACTTAAATAATCTACTACTTTGCTGATGGGCTGCATAGCCATTTGTTTGCTGTGCTTCATGGTACTTGTGGAAAGGGCAGCACTCCTCAGTATGCCTTTTGTCCTTTCCAGGTGCTTTCTGTATGTGTTGAGGAAGACAACATAGTGAACTATGCTACAAATGTTCTCCAGAATCCTGACTTGGGACTGCGTATGGCTATCCGCAGTAACCTAGCTGGGGCAGAGGAATTATTTGCCAGGAAGTTCAACACACTGTTTGCACAAGGAAGCTATGCAGATGCTGCTAAAGTAGCTGCATCTGCACCAAAGGTAAATAACTCCAAAGGTAAAGCTTGGAAGTCATAGGGATTTAGCTTAGTGGAATTGCCCAGCTCACTTGCTTTTCAGTGCTTGATGTTCAGAAACTGAAGTGCTACAATACTAGCTTTAGTTCTCTATGGTTTAGTTGTTCTGATGAATATTGTCTCTTGTATCCCATAAAGGAGGACCTGCTGTACTTTCCAGCCACAGGCTGGACTTGCCTTGGCCACTGACTTGTTGCTAGAATGTCATTGGTTTGATGAAGACCTCCAGCCTGAAGGCTTAAGAGTAGATGCTTCAGTGTATAGCTTATCACCTGATTTTTTTGACTAATACCATTCATACTTCACTGATTAAACAGTGCCTCTTTCTGTCTTGTGCCTCTTCAGGGAATCCTGCGTACCAGTGATACAATCAGGAAGTTTCAGAGTGTACCAGCTCAGCCTGGGCAGGCCTCTCCCCTCCTCCAGTACTTTGGAATATTGCTGGACCAGGGACAGCTGAACAAGTTTGAATCTCTGGAGCTCTGTCGTCCTGTCCTTCAGCAGGGCCGTAAGCAGCTTCTGGAGAAGTGGCTGAAGGAAGACAAGGTGGCTTAGTCATGACATTAGCTTAATTCTTTTGCATGTAATAATTGTATGAAAAGTACTTTTGCTGATACTGCATCTCTGCATTCTTCTGCTTGACAAAATACCACTTTTGACTTCAGCTGGAGTGCTCAGAGGAGCTGGGAGACCTGGTGAAGACAGCTGACCCAACCCTTGCACTCAGTGTCTATCTTCGTGCTAATGTGCCAAACAAAGTGATTCAGTGCTTTGCTGAAACTGGTCAGTTCCAGAAAATAGTGCTGTATGCTAAAAAGGTAAAGTTGATTATCACAAGCTGCTAGAGTCTATCTTGGGTTTAATGTGTACATTCCCAAGCTATCTTGCATGAGATAAGTTTGATTCCTGTCACTTAAAACTGATAAGTAAGATTGAGAAATGGTGTTTACTTCATTGTTTTAGTGCAAATCATAGTGTATGACTAAGGTCTGAGCAGTCTGCAAAGAAATTAATTTAGAACATCCAGATTTTTATGAACTATCAAATCAATGGACTGACTCAGTTTTATTCTAGAGAGTGAGGATAAGATTCTTCCTAAATCCATAAGACCTTTTTTTGGGCAAATTACATAACAAATTGTCCACTAGTAAGTTTGTGACCTTACTTGATAGTGCCTTGAGGCTGTTGAGAAATTTTGTTCCTAGCACTTTTCTTACCTAGCCAGAGAAATGCCCTGGCACAAGTTCAGTTACTAACTGGGTGAATGCTGAATTTGTGTCAACAGTCAAGCAATCCTTTTGTCTGACAATTCCTGGAAGATGAGCAATGGGTATGGCAACTTCACAGCAGTTCATAGTGCCTATGCCAAAGAATCTGAGAGCTTAAAAGACATGTAAAGCTTCCCAGACGTGCATGATGGTTTCTGAAATCTCTAGGTTGGCTATACCCCAGACTGGATCTTCTTACTGAGAAGTGTGATGAGAGTCAGTCCAGACCAAGGCCTGCAGTTCTCCCAGATGCTGGTACAGGATGAGGAGCCTCTGGCTAACATTAACCAGGTGATGCCTACAACAAGAGTACTGGTCTCTTTCTAGACAGAGGTAATAGCATAGTACCATTTTGGGGGCTGGTAAGGCCAGTTCAGGTCTCTAGGTAGCTTGTTTAGAAAAATGACTAAACTTATTCTAGTGAAGCTTGGTTACTATTAAGTCTTTAGAGGCAAGTGTGCTCTCAAGTTATTATGGAAGCTTTCTGGGTTATAGTTAATATTGATAGTGAGTCTATCAAGTCTATGGCTTAAGCAGTAGAGTGTTCCTGTCCTACTGGTGGCTTTAATGGAGCATACATTAACCCTTCCCATGCAGAGAATTTGGAGCAAGATGAACATATAAACCTAAGTTGAGTACTGCCTGCCAGTGGGCACTTCTGGTTAAATGGACAGGGAAATAAGGCAGCAATCTGCAGTACTAAATAATGAAAACTACAGAGAAGAAATCTTATCTTTTCTTGTAGTACCTTTCCCAATAAGAGAGAAGATATGGGATTTGCACACTGTTTTAAAACTAAATAGAGTGAGTGACAAAATCTGGCATAATAGCTCAAAGTTATGTGCTTCTTGCATTATAGAGAAAAGGAAAACATAGTGTGAAACTTGTCTCTGTTACCCTGGGAGTAATCCTATGAAAACAAAAAGCACACAGCATGCTGGGTGCTGTGATGAGCAATCCTTCTAACCTTCTAGCCAGGCCATTAGTATATACAGATAAATATGTATAGATTTCCTCTCTTAACTTGACCAATCTCTACAGATTGTGGATGTATTCATGGAGAACAGCCTCATCCAGCAGTGCACATCCTTCCTGTTGGATGCCCTGAAAAATAACCGTCCTGCAGAGGGCCACCTTCAGACTCGTCTCCTGGAGATGAATTTGATTCATGCCCCACAGGTAAAGCCTCTTAACCTGGTTCCTCCAGGATGTGAATGAGAGACAGTAGTAGCCTTGCACAAGAATATGATGTCTGATAATGATATCCATAAGCAGTTTAGCAACATCAACCAGTGCTGTGACTTTTCAGCAATTTTTAGGCTGAACTGCTGTGACTTTTGACAGTCTGAATATGAATTATAATCCTTTAGGTTGCAGATGCCATTCTTGGAAACCAAATGTTTACACACTATGATCGTGCTCACGTTGCCCAGTTGTGTGAAAAGGCAGGCTTGCTCCAGAGAGCTTTGGAACACTACACTGACCTCTATGATATTAAACGTGCTGTCGTTCATACTCACCTGTTGAATCCTGAGGTAAGTCTGTTCTACAGAATAGGAAAGTGAAAGCTTAAGTGAAGGGAACACACTTCAGCACTTCTGTAGCTGCTAAAAATCCCTGTAGCTGCTATAAAATGGTTTATAGGTACCAAAATCACACATGGAGCATTGGTTCAAGAACATTTGTCTAGTTAATGGTTCAACCATAATCTGTAGTTTTGATGGCTTAAATCTGACCTCAGTTTTCCAGGTGAGCATTTCAGATCTTGCTTTCAAATTGCATTTTTGAAGCTGTAGAGATGGTGAGTGTGTAAGTCTCTAGTATGAGAATGTGGAACACTTCTCTCTCGTAACTTGGGTATGAATTCTGGCTTGTTGTCACATTTTAGAAGTAAAATCCTGTATAAGCTAATGAGTAAAATGTCTTCCTTTTCAGTGGCTTGTGAACTTCTTTGGCTCTCTCTCAGTTGAAGACTCTGTGGAGTGTTTGCGTGCCATGCTGTCAGCCAACATTAGGCAAAACCTACAGCTCTGTGTGCAAGTTGCTTCTAAATACCATGAACAGCTTGGTACCCAGTCTCTTGTGGAGCTTTTTGAATCTTTCAAAAGCTATGAAGGTACAGTATTAGAGGGAAGCAGATTACTTGGGAGCACTACTTGATTGAAGCTAATAGTAAGGATTTTGAGGGAGGTGTTTGTTACACAGCTGGACCTGAGTCCAGCTAACAAATTTATCCAGGTGAGCTCATCACAGTGAGCCCAGGTATAGCTTTGTTCTAGATAGTTTCTTAAACCTTTTCAGTAAAGATCAAAAAGATGAAACTTGAAGGAGGGCAGATACCCTTTTTCTTGCAGTTGAATGAAAGATAATGTCTGAGGCTTGAACTAAGTCACAAGCTGAAGCTTGTAATAGTCTGCACTTGCTTCACTTGTCCTTCGAACTGTGTTAAAAACATGTAACTGTTTCTAGGACTGTTCTATTTCTTGGGTTCCATTGTAAACTTCAGCCAGGATCCAGATGTTCACTTCAAGTACATCCAGGCAGCTTGCAAGACTGGTCAGATAAAGGAAGTGGAAAGAATCTGCCGTGAAAGTAACTGCTATAACCCAGAACGGGTGAAGAACTTTCTGAAGGTAAATATTCTGTCCAATGGATTGAGCAGTCCCCTGTATGTCTGGCATAGCAGTGAGCTACAGCCTTCTAGCTGGGGGGAAATAGCAACTTAAGGTTTACCTGGCATGCCTCTGAGTAGTCTAGGGTGTAGTTGGAATAGGAGTTTGATCCTATTCCAGGCATATAATAGATTCTTCTGGGAACACTGGGAAAACAAGCCCAAATTCACCATCCTTTAAAACTAACCTATATGATGTAACTTGAGCCTATATGATGTAACTTGAGCCTATATGATGTAACTTGAGCCTATATGATGTAACTTGAGCCTATATGATGTAACTTGAGCCTATATGATGTAACTTGAGCCTATATGATGTAACTTGAGCCTATATGATGTAACTTGAGCCTATATGATGTAACTTGTACCAAACTCATGACCATGTTGTCACAGAACAATGGGTGAATCTGTGCTGGGAGAATGAAAGATGATGCTGAAGTGATCAACAGAAGCTTTCTCAAGGATATTGGCTTGACAAAGCTTATTAAAACTGGAGTCAACCTGTACTACAACATATACTTTATTGCTGGTGAAATGGGATTTTAATGCCCCTTCATTTTGCATGAAGTTCTTGGCCCAGCAACTGTCTTTTGGATAGTACTGAATTTTTAAGCTAGAGATGTAGACCTAAGGATGGCAGCTGATGAAGAGCTTAAACTTTAAACAAAACTGATAGACTGACTGCATGGTATTTGTAGGGGATAATCTGCTTTTGAGGTCAGTTGTCTGCTTGTATAATGTCTTCTGTACTAAGGGAATTTGGTCATACTTGCCTGCTTTGAATCTGCTTCAATAAATGGTGGTTGCTTACTTTTTTCTTTCTTTTTTTTTTTTTCTATCCCACAAAATCCAGGAGGCAAAGCTCACAGATCAGCTTCCTCTAATCATTGTTTGTGATCGATTTGACTTTGTTCATGACCTGGTGCTCTACTTATATCGCAATAACCTGCAGAAGTATATAGAGATCTATGTACAGAAGGTAAGGTACAGGTTTAAGCTCTTGCTCTTTCCTCCCTAAGAAAGAACTTGACCTTTCAGTAAGCTAAAGAATCTTCTCTGTCTCCTTTGTGCTCACATTACTTACTGGAGAGCCTCTGCACTAGCCTTTTGTCTATTACAAATCTGTAAAACGTAGTTTTTCCTGTAAAATATGTACAAATGTGTTAGTAGCTTAAAATTCACTGCTCTAAAGCATAATTTAAATTGTTAACTAGAACTTCCCCTTGTAGAAAGCTAGAGGTGGGCTATTTGTGATGCTAATAACTAATTTTAATGATGGTGCCCTATCCTAGGTGAATCCTAGCCGTATACCAGCAGTGGTTGGAGGACTTCTTGATGTGGATTGTTCTGAAGATGTCATTAAGAACTTGATCATGGTAGTTAGAGGCCAATTCTCAACAGATGAACTGGTGGCTGAAGTGGAAAAAAGAAATCGGTAATGAAAATGCTTCTGTAGACACCAGTGTTGGTTTTTCCTGACATACACACCCCAACTGACTTGGAGGCAGTTTTATTGAATGATACAATACTAAAAATGTTTTACTATAGAAAAGCAGCTTAGTTTTGCTAGTTAGTCTCTTGATTATTTGGGCCACACAGGAATGCCTGACACCACTGCATGATGAATAACATGGTTTTGGAACACTTTCTGTACAGGAAACCATAGTATGTGCCTTAGGAGTAAATCTGGATAAAACTTTCTTGACAGTCTTTTATAGGTACACAGCAGCTTGTGTAGTTACTTTGTAGTTACATGTAAAGTGAACACATGGCTTTAAGCATGAAGAGCCAATTAATAGAACAGGAGTTGAAAGGAAAGGCTGCAAAATAAGTTGGCCTCTGCAGCATTCCCAGATGTTAAATTGCATATCTGGTCTCCACTAATTTAAAAATAACTGGCTAGTCTCTTTCTGCATTTCTGTCTGACCAGCAGACTTGCTTGAAGGGAAGGCCAGGCCTTAATGGGTAGCTGTCAAGCATACCTCAGTCTGATTTATAAACCTAAAATGTTTGCTTCTTCAAAGGCTTAAGTTGCTGTTGCCATGGCTTGAATCAAGGATTCATGAAGGCTGTGAAGAACCTGCGACTCACAATGCCTTGGCCAAAATCTACATTGACAGTAATAATAATCCTGAGCGGTTCCTCCGTGAGAATCCTTACTACGACAGCCGTGTAGTGGGCAAATATTGTGAAAAAAGGGACCCTCATCTGGCCTGTGTTGCTTATGAGAGGGGGCAGTGTGATCTGGAACTGATAAAGGTTAGCAAAACTGTGTTTATAAACATGTTAAAGAACTACTTGCTGCCTGAAGTGGAAGCCTAGCTGGCTATTTGTCTAACACTTGCAGAATCCTGTCTTGCAGTCTCACTCAGGAGTTGAGGTAGGCAGGATTCTTCTACATGGAGTCAGTGATTTTTATGCTGATGAGAAGACTCCTGTGCTGTATGTCTGAACTAAAATTGTATTACTCTACAGCTTTAAGGTACTATTCATGTCTTTCATCCTCTAATTCTACTCAAAATTAAATTGCTTATTGGGCCCAGCTAAAGAATATATCTACTGTTAAATCTTTAATTTGGTTTTGGCTTTGGTTTTTTTTAACCTTGAGCACTTGGGACAAGCTGAAGGGACAGCTGTCAACTAACCTGACAATAGTAGGAGCAAAAGCTTCCCTAAAACTAGAATGGGGCTTGTAATTTTCCCTTATTGTGGCTGACCATTGGTGTTGCTCTAATACTTAACTAGAAATGAGGAAAATAAGTGTTGACAGTCAAACTTCAAGGACTTACTCTGATAGCATTCCTCTTCTATCTTAAGCTTGTTGATTCCTAGAACCTCCCTCAGAAGTTCTAGGGCAAGTGAAATTCCCAGGGTTCTCCAAACACATCCTGGTCTCAAAGTGAATACCAGAGCTTAATGCCAGATTGTAGTGTTTGTGGTTGTTGAGAAATAAAACATTCTTCTCCTACCTGCACTTGTACACTAGTGTATGCAGAGAATGACAGCTCCATAGGGGTAAGAACCAGCTTGTTTTGTCCTGTTTGAAAGGAAGTAAACACTGTTCCCTGGCAAGGCCTGCCCTCTGAGTATTAGAATGGTCATATAATGCAGACTTGCTGCTGAAAATTGCTTCCAGGATGAAGCAACTACTTTTGAAGTAATACCTCCTCTGTAGCAGTACATACAAACACACACACAAGAAAGGCTGCTCTGTGGCTATTTCAGGATATGAAGGTGGCTCTGAGTTGTTGCTTTGTGAGGAAGCTTGCTAGGCTAAGTTTTAACATTCCAGTTAACCATACCAGTTTCTTCATTGAGCTGATGTTTTGAGCAAGTGTTTCTTGTTATGGAGAAAAGATCATCCCCCTCGAGTAATTCTTAGACATTGCTGCCTCCTAGAAGAAGGCTCAACTCCTGCAACTAATAAATGTAAAATGTAAAGCAAAATTGTGCTACTATTAATTTTCTTACAGCAAAGTACTTGAGATTCCAAGAGCTAATTCAGATACTAACAAAACATGATCTGTTGGTAGAAGGTGGAGTAGGCCTTCAGGTTTCTACTTGTAGTTGGCAATGGCAGCTAGTGGTACTAATAGGATCATAATCATAACTCCTCCTTGCTGCAGCTATATAGGAGAGTTCATATTTAGTCTATATCCTTAACATTTTAACAGGGGAATCCAAGCCACTTACTACTATGAACACTTCTACTGCGAAGCTAATGCCACCAAATATGTAACCTATTTCTAGCTTTAAACACCAGCACCATTCCTCACTTCACTACTTAACACTGCCCAGGCAAGTGACTCCCTTTCTAGATTTAAAACTTAAGTTCTTCAGGCTTCTGCAGGTCTTCACTTCAAACAGAAGCAAATAGTTACTGTGAAGCCACTGTCACAGTATTTGTGTGTCGGGCAAAACCAAGAGAAGCTATAGAAATTCTGCTGGAGACCTTCTCCATGAGCCTTCCAGATCAGAGGTTGGGTAAGAACTTGTCTGTGGCATTTAGCATTGGTCAGCAATTAGTTCTAGTCAGTCTTCTAGACTGTCTGGTTAATAGCTAGATAAACCTGTCCTGTGGCACTAACTTGCTAGCATTAATGCCAGGATTTGTGACTTCTCCTCTAGGTCTGCAATGAGAACTCGCTGTTCAAGAGTGAGGCTCGCTACTTGGTGCGTAGGAAGGACCCTGAGCTCTGGGCAAATGTTCTGGAAGAAAACAACCCATTCAGACGACAGCTTATTGACCAGGTACAGCACAAAGTCTAAACTTTTTGTGTGAGGAGACCTCTAGATGTCTTGGAAACATCATGGAGCATTAAAGTAGCTGTCTTTGCCCACAAGGTCCCTTGAGGCCCCATCTCAGCTACGTAGACATTTGTAAGAGTTTGAGTGGCAGGTATTAACTCTGACCTTTGTGGTCAGAAAATATAGTTACCAGTAAGATACTATTTCTGTCCTGTAGTGTGGTCTACCTATGGTGAATTTGCTCCCTATGCAGACCCAAGATGTGACTTTAACAGCCTAATAATAATAGATACAATATAGAGGTACCTTCTTCTTGCTGTCTGTGACAAAATACTCTCAAAGTTCTGAAGCCTTAATTTGTAGTTCACTGGAATAAGTTGGCAAACGTCTCATTTGGGGAAAACACTTAATACTTTTCTGCCTTTAAACCCAGGTTGTCCAAACAGCTTTATCAGAGACACAAGATCCAGAGGAGGTTTCTGTGACTGTAAAAGCTTTCATGACTGCTGATCTGCCAAATGAATTGATTGAGTTACTGGAAAAAATTGTCTTGGATAATTCTGTATTCAGTGAACACAGGTAAGAGGAGAGCCTTGAGCACAAGTTTACCCTATTCAGGGCCTTTGCTTAAGTTGTGAAGCGACCTGCTATTGTGAGCCTTTTGGTTACAGGACCTAAGAGCTGTTAGATGTCTATAATGAGGTGAAAAAGCAGAATTTGAAGTCCTCTGTGCTTTCAGACTAGAGCGAGTTTACACAGTGCTAGTTTGCAGTGATGTGTTGAGAGAGCACATTTGTAAGCAGTTTATTTTTAAAGGTAAACATCGGTGTTACTCAATTTGGGATTGAGAGGTTGTTGCTGCTGACAGCAAGTGGGTGTATTTTTTCACATGTACAATCTGTGTCACTTAAGCAGGTGTTACTGGGCACTGTTTATAACCTCTGCCATCTGTTAACCAAAGGAATCTCCAGAATCTGCTGATCCTGACTGCCATTAAAGCTGACCGCACTCGTGTGATGGAATACATCAATCGGCTGGATAACTATGATGCCCCTGATATTGCAAACATTGCCATCAGTAATGAGCTATATGAAGAAGCATTTGCTATATTCAGAAAATTTGATGTTAATACTTCAGCAATTCAGGTGAGGTGTGGTTCCTGCGTGAAGGTATGGAATGCTAATAATAGAGAGAATGGGAAGTGTACTGTTAATATTGATTCTGAAGGAGTGATTGTCACTTAAATCGTCGAGACTTAAGTGTACAGCTCCCATTTGATGTCAAGTTGCAGGGAGAAGTGGAATTATCTGCAAAGAATAGTAAAACAGTCAATACTGACTTCAGAGTCTGATCTGGTCAAAGTAATAAAATGTTGGGATGCTGTGCTATACACTTGAGGTGTGTGCTCTGCATTGGAGTCAGGGTCACTCCCTTGGAGACTCATGTAAAAGGTGCAGGAGAAGCAAATGCTGATAGGCATTGTCTTCAGGACAGTATTACTGACTTCTGTAAGGCAGAGTTGAAACGTCAGCACCAAGTGTCCTATTCCTGCTGCCTCTACTTCATTGGACAGAAATGGCTGTTCCAAAAGCAGTTATCTTTATGTTGCTTACACAGAGCAGCATATGTGCTTGAAAGAAGAGTTCTGTTAAAAGGACAGTCTTAAAGCTTTGATTTTTAACTTGGGATTTCTATTTCAAACAGGTGCTGATTGAGCACATTGGCAACTTAGACCGTGCTTATGAATTTGCAGAGAGATGTAATGAACCAGCAGTGTGGAGCCAGCTTGCCAGAGCACAGCTTCAGAAGGACTTGGTGAAAGAAGCCATTGACTCCTATATAAAGGCAGATGACCCATCTGCCTACATGGAAGTTGTTCAAGCAGCTAATAGAAATGGTAAAGCAAAGCATCTTCAAATAAATGATTGTTTGGATATGGGCTAGGTTACTGCCTTGCATTGAGCAGCAGGAATTCTTAAGACTAATTTTGTTTCAGAGGAAATGGGAGCAATCAATGTGTGTGAGTCAAGGTTTAGTGAGATTCCTGTCAACAAGCTTGTCTGTGTTGCTACACCAAAGATAGACCTTCAGTTGGAGATGATTTGAACTAAAATACAGCCAAGTATAATACATTTATTTAGCCATATGTGGCAGAATTGCTTGCCAGCTGGATTGTAGAATAGTTGCAAGAAGTTCAGTCTTACGTGAAGGTGACTTGGTGTTTAGCAGGGAATTCCTTAACTCAAATGCAAATGGCTTAGTATCATGGTGGAGGAGATCCTTGACACTACTAGTGAAAACTGTTCCTAAGCTGGCAAGGAGAGCAATGACTAAACAGAGGATCTTGAATATCTCTTCTCTCCAAGATAACTGGGAGGACCTTGTCAAGTTCTTGCAGATGGCCAGGAAGAAGGCTAGAGAGTCTTACGTAGAGACAGAGCTTATTTTTGCTTTGGCAAAAACTAATCGCCTGTCAGAACTGGAGGAGTTCATCAGTGGCCCTAATAATGCCCATATACAACAGGTATGTCTGATCAACAGTTCCCATGTGTGACTGGCTGGTTAGCTGACTCCTGACTCTGTTACCCTCATTTACCTTGGACTCCCAATCCAGGTTGGTGATCGCTGTTATGAAGAGGGGATGTATGAGGCAGCAAAACTCCTCTATAACAACGTGTCAAACTTTGCACGCCTGGCATCAACCCTGGTGCACCTGGGAGAGTACCAGGCAGCAGTGGACAGTGGCCGCAAAGCCAACAGCACTAGGACTTGGAAGGAGGTAACAAACTTGTGGTTTTAAGTCTGCAGAATATGCTCTACTGTTGCATCTGAACATGTCGCTCTGGAACATAATTGGACTCCTTTGTTTGTTCAGTAATGTGGGAATTAAAGAAGAGTTAATTCATAACTGCCCACAATTAGCTCTGCTAGTAGCTTCCTACCTGCTTCTGGTGACAGTGGGCACTCATAGCTTTATAAGCTGTCCTCTTGCCTAAGATGATAAAGCTTAGTTTCAAAACAGGGTAAAAGGAATGGCAGAAATTTTAATTGTATAGCAAGCATTATGGAAATACCTATTTGGAACTGTACATAAGCCTCAAATTTGCTAAAGCTATGCTTAACTTCCCCTTTAATACAAGGAGATTAAGTAAGTATTGCAGTATTCTATTAACTGTCTGCTACTTCTCATTATAGGTCTGCTTTGCCTGTGTGGATGGAAAAGAGTTCCGCTTGGCACAGATCTGTGGCTTACACATAGTTATCCATGCTGATGAACTTGAAGAACTGATCAGTTACTATCAGGTTAGGTCACTGTTAAAAACCTTGACAAATTCAGACAGCATACTTGTACCTGCTAGTAAAGTGGTCACAGATAAAGCCTGATATCCTGTGGACTGATCTTTAAATTCATTCTTCTTGCAGCTCCATTTTCTAATAGCTGCAGGCATTTTTTTTCTGTAGTAAATAGATGGGTGATAGTTTTCACTGCCCCTTTTGTTTTTACGATTCTGTTACCTCATTGTCATGGCTTACAAGGCTAAGCACTCTTATTTGAAAAGCAAAGCAAAGTATGTTGAATTAAGTAAAAATGCATTTTAGCAAGTTTAAGTATCAGTTGGTCATGAATTTATTTTCCTGATGTTCAGGATCGTGGCTACTTTGAAGAACTGATTGCCCTGTTGGAAGCTGCTTTGGGCCTAGAGCGTGCTCACATGGGAATGTTTACTGAACTTGCCATCTTGTACTCCAAATTCAAGCCTCAGAAAATGAGGGAACATCTGGAGCTCTTCTGGTCTAGAGTTAATATTCCAAAGGTATGCAGTAAAGTAGCTACACTGTAAGTGAAGTTGGGAGGCTGTCAGTGAATCAAAGTGACTGATTTCTTCTTTTTCAGGTGCTCAGAGCTGCAGAACAGGCTCATCTCTGGGCAGAACTTGTATTCCTCTATGACAAGTATGAGGAATATGACAATGCAATAATTACTATGATGAATCATCCCACTGATGCCTGGAAAGAAGGGCAGTTTAAAGACATAATTGCCAAGGTAACTAACTAACTGAATCAAAGTGCTGAAAGTTTTGGGGTGTTGTTTTTTTTTTTTTGTTTTTTGCGGTGGTTTTTTTGGGACAAAGGCAAGAATGCACAACAGAATTGCTGTTTAGAAAAGGAGTTTGCTTAAGCTACTACTCATAACTTCCAGTCTGTTTTCTGCATTGCAGCACATTCTGTTGAGTGGCAGCAGCTAGCACAGGATGTTTTCAGAGACTGCCTAGGATCAGAGGTCACAAGCAAGAGGCATAACCTCCTAATACTTTTGAGCTGACTGCTGTCATAGTCTGAGGTTGATAAAAGATTTCTGAAAATGTTTCCAGCTGTTTCACGGGGAGAATTGTGGTGGGCAGTTCCATGAACACAGCAGAGAATATTGAGTTGATGAATAATTTAGACAATATTAGAGGCTGAATGCACTTTTATTGGTCTTATGGGTTTCAGTGTAACAACTTCAAGACCGTATAAGACTACAGCCTTTACTGGCTTTAGGAGTTCAACAAATACATCAACTCTAGTGGGCTGCCTATGCCAGGATCTCTTAACTGTGGATGGGTTAGCACTTGTTTGTATTACCCCTGCTAGCTTGTGACTTCACTATGTAGAAACAGAAGGCACAAGAAGCATTTATCAGTTTGAACAAGAATTCTGCATGTAAGTGTAACACTTCTGGCCTCTAGAAGGAAACTTAAGCCTTCATTTAAAATTGTGATAAGCTTTGTGCTGACTTAAGTGATCCAAACTAAGCATCTTAGGCTAACAAGTGTCTAACTATGCAGGTGGCCAATGTGGAGCTGTACTACAAAGCTTTGCAGTTCTACTTAGACTACAAACCTCTGCTGATCAATGATCTTCTGCTTGTGTTATCTCCACGACTGGATCACACAAGGACAGTCAATTTTTTCTCAAAGGTGAGTTTAAGTGATGGGAGATGGATAAGACATTTCTTGCTCAAGTTAAGACACTTCAGCCTCTGGCTGAAAAAAAGGAGTTAACATCTCTCAGGGTGGCTTTACTTCCAACATAAAGGACTGAGAAGCAGCCCAGTCCTGGCTTGATACAGGAAACTCTAGAAGAAAGAGCTAGCATCACTGGCCTAGGAGGCTGCTCAGTTTTATTTCTGATAAAACAGGGTGCTTTGTCTGAAGTGCCCTGACAGTGAACACAAACTTTTGTAATAAGTGGGAATCTGTTTCAGGAGTATGAATTGTCAGAACTGGTAATCTTGTATTCAAAACCTCTAAATTCCAGGTTAATCAGCTACTTCTAGTAAAGCCTTATCTGCGTTCAGTCCAGAACCACAACAACAAAGGAGTCAATGAGGCTCTAAACAACCTTTTAACAGAGGAGGAAGATTATCAGGTGAGCTCCACAAAATAGATTGCTAGGCCTGAGGGGTGCTTCCCTTTCTCCAACAGTAAGGGGCCATAGTTGGGTTGTTCCCCATCTGACAGAGTGATTCATGTGCATGGAAGAAAACTTCAATACTGCAGTAGTGGGGGTGGAATCAGAACCTTTGTGGGCAGGAGTCTTGAGACATTGCAATGACTTGGAAACAAAGTAGGTGCCACAGTTATTTCTCTGAGAACAACAGACTTCATAAAGGTCTTTATATTAGATATGTACTTCACACTGTACTGCTTTGCTTCTGGCCCTATTGGCTGCTTCCTGGAAGATGTGCTTTGTGTTCTGAAGGTAATTAGCTTTTCTGTCAAGTGTGTTACTGTGAGTTACTGTTTTGCTGTGTATGAAACAGACACACAGGGTAAACAAGCTGTAGCCATGGTACCAACATCCAGCTGGCAGAACTTGAACACTTCGCTTGGATGCACCATGCTTGGACGTTTCTCCACTGTAGTTCCTGCCTACTGCCATCTGGGAGCACATTCAGCACGTAACAGTTCTCTCTCAAACAGGGTTTGAGAGCTTCCATCGATGCCTACGACAACTTTGATAACATAACCTTGGCTCAGCGCCTGGAGAAGCACGAGCTGATCGAGTTCCGGCGGATCGCTGCCTACCTGTACAAGGGCAACAACCGCTGGAAACAGAGCGTGGAGCTCTGCAAGAAGGATCGTCTGTACAAGGTGAGGTCAAAAAGAAGTCTGATCTGTGAAGCCCAGACCTCCTGGATACAGAATGGGCTTTGTTAGTTTCAGATCTGTAGTTGTCATTAGTCTTAGTACGGCTCCTAGAGCTGAAGTGTTTGCAATTTCACATGTGGATATTAAATCTAATTTCATAATGTTATCCTGTACTTAGAGACCTGTCTGTGTCAGTCAGTGGCATCTGTACAGTTTTCTGTACTAGTTCAGAGCATCCTCCATTGAATGAAACACTTATGCCCTTGTTTGGGTGCAGATGAAACGTGGCAATGATACAGTCTTCAAGCCTGTAGTGAGTTCACATGAGCCAGTTTTTGACTGCTCTGTAGGACAGCTGGCAAGTAGTCTTCTGTCTGGACACATAGTCAGCAATTGGTGCAATAATCTCTTCTGCTCTGGGTAATCCTTAATATCTAATGGAAGTAGGTGGGATACTAGAATGATAGTTTATTTTTAGAGTTACAAAATTAAGCAACATCTCATCAGGCCACTTCAAGTACTTATGGCAAATCCGGCTGGATAATGTAAATAGAAGTATCTGAGATACCTCAAAGCATGAGGACGTGTATATAACTGTATATAACATGTATATAACTGGGTGTATGTACTGTAGCTTGGCTCCTACAGAATATGCCTGATAGTGTTTAAAACTAATCTTATGGTGCACCAAATACCTGGCTTACCTAGCTAGCCATAACATGCACATAAAGTTTCAAGCAAGATGCTGAGAGGCAAGGGTCAAGCTTAAATGTTGTTCTTTTCTGTAGGATGCTATGCAGTATGCTGCAGAATCCAAAGATGCAGAACTAGCTGAGAAGCTGCTTCAGTGGTTCCTGGAAGAAGGCAAGCAGGAGTGTTTTGCAGCCTGCCTTTTCACATGTTATGACTTGCTTCACCCAGATGTAGTCCTTGAGTTGGCATGGAGGCATAACATCATGGACTTTGCAATGCCTTATTTCATCCAAGTGATGAGAGAGTACCTTACCAAAGTGAGTATTACATAGAATAAAAAGTTAAGACTTTTAGTCTGATATATGATTAGCATTACGTAAACCAGAGCTTTTTGCATTTATTTGGAGTAAAGTTGTTCCTCATAGACTGTCTTCTAGGAAGATCTGAGGGCTCAGTCACTTCAAGCTAGCTACTAAAATTTATAAATAGATGCCTTGGGACTTAAGAGGTCTTGTTGAACTTTTCCTTTTAACAGCAGACATAAGCTTCATAGCTGAAGATGAAGACCTAGTGAAGACAACCTATATCTCTTACTTTGTTTAACTATGAAAATATTCTGCTTTAACTGTTTCAGAGAATATAGCTTTTGAGTAACATGAGCTTTCTGGGTACATGTTATTCCTTTATCAGCCATGGGAATAGACTGTTGAAGGTCAGGTTTTTTTAAATGGAAAAGAGAATGGTATACAGCCAGACTATGTGTCTATACTGATAGCAGTAGCTAGTCCTTGATTGAGAGAAGAGAGATTCTGATCCTGTGTGGTCTTGAATGCTTGTCATGATGCATCTTTTAAGATACTAAGCTAAGATACTTTCTGATAAGGCTTTAGGGTTGCATAGGATGTCACAGTAAAGAATGTCATTAAAATGAGTAATCTGTAAGTGACTGCTTCAGGTTGCCTCTAACCAGTGATGTTAAGTATTCCCCTCTGAATTTTCTTGCAGGTTGATGGGCTGTTCTATAAGGTGACACTCTGATTTCAAACTCTTTGTGTTCATTTGTGTCCCTCAATATCTTAGGATTCTTTTACAGGAATCTAGCTGTAGCTTCTGCCAGAAGAGCAGTGTAATTTAGTTCTAACTCATTTCCTGTTCACTTTCTAATGCTAAAAGGGTAACTATTCACAAGTAACTTGAAAATCCAACCAGACTCTGCTCCTTTCCATTGGGAAACAGAAGCAAGTGATTGAGGACTTGAATGTTCAGGCTTCAATTCACTGCATCATAGATATCTGGTGGCAAAGAGAGTGTTGTTCATAACTAAACAAAAGCAGTTGCCAGGTAACAGGATGTTTTCTAAGTGCAAATTCCTTGTTACGCTGTAAATTACTGAAGTGTGGAATCTTCCAGGCATGGTGAGTTTGAACAGTAGCATAAAGCTTCTGCAAACTTCTTGCCTGCTAGTATGATGAAAGTATTTACACAGGTCTTGAACTCCTCCCCCTCCTCATATTCCATTGAGGAGAAACTTGCTGCACAAGTTCACCTGTACTTTTCCATGGGTTTTGGTCTCTGATCATGGTTTTTAAGCTGCTGGTTGGATTTACAAGTAATCACATGTACTAAATACGGGATAACTTGCCAGAAGGAAAATCTGCATGGTGAAAGTGGTTTACAGTGGAACTAATTTAGTCTGTTGAATTAACTGCAAAACATGGAATTGGAGAATGGGCTTTATAAATGTGCTGTGTCTAAAGTTGTCATGTAACTAACTTCAAAAGTACAAAACAATAGACTAAGGTAGCAGTGGGATGTGTATGTCTTCTGGAACTTAGCTTTTTCATGGGTAAATAGGTGTTAAAACACAGAACAGCCTATGTCCCAGAAGGAGCCAGGCACACCAAGTATCTTGACACCCATTTGGAAACCTTTTGAATAACTTCTAGGCAGCAAATTTAGTCTTTCCTGGAGAGCTGCTCCTGTGCTGTCTTCAGGATGTCTGCTGTTAGCGTGCTTGTTTCTCCCTCTGTTCTCCCTCCGTTTCTCCAACAGAGGGAGTAACTGCACTCCCGTTGAAAGTTTCCTAGTACTTTAGGAGCAGTTAAGAGGAAAACCTAATCCAAGAGAGAATCCCAGGTCGTAAGTAGGGCAATACAATTAGTTTGAAACTGGTGGCTGTCAGTTGCAAGTATAAGAGATACCCCTCTTGCAGCACTCCTCAGACCAAATGTTCTTGTAGTGGGAAAGGAAAATGAGGAGTAGCTGAAATACAGCCTTGGGCAAAAATCTATGTTTGCCCAGCATGTTAGTGCTGCTTGTATCTGGGTGTAAAGCTGTGTGATTTTTGTGCCTTGCAGTCTTCAATCTGAGTGACTCTCTCAGGGATGATCTAACTTGTTAAATCTGAGAGAAGGAAGGTACAGTTGCATTCCCAGATTACCCTCCTCACCCCCAATTAAAATTTGTGTTCAGGGGTTCTGCATTCCTGCAACACTTTCACAGATGTGTTTAGCCTCAACAGCTTTATTTGGCACAACACTGGGACCTGTAGAAAGGTGATACTACTAGGCAACTTTCCATGATAGTTCTAGAATTTCCTCTAAAAGGAGTCTGGTGAATACTGATAGAGTTAAATTAGCAATACTCTGCAAGCCAGGTTAGGCTGTAGTCCTAGATAGGGTCAAACTTCATGGGGCTGGAATATTTGCAGTTAGCTGTGTCCTCTCATTGAAGGGGAATGTGAGTGCAGGTTAATAGATGAGTGTAGATTAGGCCCATTTGAGAGGATGCTTCATACTGCAATCTGATGGGCTTTTTTTCTGGGTCATAGAGTTAACAGTGACTGGAATAAGGCCCATGAAAGTGCTTCACTTGAAGCTATTTGTGACCTCAGCTACATTGGACAGCTATTGTTTACTGCAATGAACCTAAAGCAGTTGGGAGGGCAGGTTGAGACCATAGCTTCCTGGGAACACACAGACTTTTGAAGTGTCCAGCTTGGACTAATGAAAGTACTACTTGATAGCTAAGATACCAGGCATGAAAATCCTCACACAATGGTGCAATTTCCATCCAGACAAGGCCTTCATACATCTCCTGTTCACTTCAATGTAGGTGGATAAACTTGATGCTTCTGAAAGCCTAAGAAAAGAAGAGGAACAAGTAACTGAACCCACTCCAATAGTATTTGGTAGGTGAAAGACTTGCTTTTAATTGATCACCTATTGTTACTCTGGCCTCTCTTTATGGAGGCATCTTAAATTACTACCTCCAGTTAAAGTAAATTGGTTTCAACTAGATAGTAAAATGGTTGTCTCTGCTAGATGAAATGCATAAGCTGTTGAGGTGACCTCTCACTCCTACAGTACTTCTGCTCTTCAGCTAAAGTGTTGCTCCTTTTAGATGGCTCAGAACTATAGCTTAGGAACAGTCAGTGTGGTAACAGGACTGGGAATATCAAGGTGTGCACAGTCCCAGGAGTAGCTTCCAGAGCAATGCAAATTCCTCCTGTTATTCCTGTCTAAGAGGAATGTGTCTGCCTTCTGCTTTTTCAAGTAGAAGGGCAGACTGGCTTTCTAGTTCACCCATTTTAAGATGTGCAGCCAAAAAAACCCTGATAGTCCTGAAGTGTGCTGCTATTTTAGAAGCCCTTCTGAAGAGGCATTCTGCTAACAGGCACCTAGAAATCGCTGGTAAGGGAAAGATGCAACTGGTTCACTGTCTGATGTAAATGTTAACCAGAATTTAACACATGCATGAGGCATGGGTGCTCTTAGTGATAAAGACAAATCTGCCAAGGTACGTTCTGGCCTGTTGCACCACTCTCCAGACTGAGACCTAACAGACCTAACTGCTTGAACTGCTTTACTTTTCAGTTCTGACCATGCATGGGTTAAGTAGTATCTGTCTGTTTGGCTTTCAGTATGGTCTCTTCAAAACAAGCCAGGTTTATCATGCCCTCGAGATCAGTTTATGCTCATCTTCCCTCAGAGTCCTGCCTTGCTTTTGTAATTTTCTGGTAGCAAGAGCAGATGGCCTAGGTGCCCAGTCTGTGCTGCATGTTGAGACACAGTGTGACTTGCTAGAGTGTGCTTGCACAGTGGCTGATTTTTAGCTTAAGCCTCATAACCTGTCACATGGTACAGCCAGCACTAGAGAAGCTTGGGTTCTTAAACTAACTTGTTGTTTGTTTTTTCTCATGCTTTTCTAGGCCAGCAGTTGATGTTAACAGCAGGCCCCAGTGCAGTACCTCCCCAGGCAAACTTCCCATATGGATACACAGCACCAGGATTCACCCAGCCGCCTGTTTATGGTTTCAACATGTAACTAGCTCTCTGACAGACCTTCACTGTCTCTGTTCTCTTCCTTCCCGTCCCTTTTTAACTTCTCCAAGAAGTGTACAATGGTCCTAAAGGCACAGATGACTTTCTGTTGGCTGAACACTCTTGCTGCCCAGCTCAGTGAGGAGACTTCAACAGGATGCCTCTTACTGTTATTTATTGATTATTGTCCGGTTACATTTCAACCTCTGAAAGGCAGCTTTTGTTACTGACATTGTGAGACTCTTGTCTGAAGTTAAGGCACTATTTCACTAACTCATACAGCAATAACTGCTTGAGGCCAGGGGGAAGAGAGCATATTTTTCTTTCTTTTGCAAAGCCCATTGAAGGCTGCTGGGAAATTGCCTGGCACCAAGTTGTTAAAGCTTTAGCTGAAGCTACTGAAGTAGCTGGGTTGTTAACAATTCAGTGAAGCATCTCGTTAATAATGAATTGTTGAAAGCTTGTGTACATCTGACTACCCCATTTTATTTGCAGTCTTACGTGCAAAAGAAAATGGGCTTTCTAATATTTGTGCTCTGAATGTTTAGAGGAATGTTGGGAAAGGTTCCTTTTCTGGATAATAATGCTGTTGGGGTTCAATACTATTGGAGTCTGTTCTATATTTTCTGGAGTAGATCTGAGACTTGAAGAAAATAAATCTTCTCATGCCAGAGAGCAAACATTTCCCAGATCCTTTTTGTTTAACAAGAAGAGAGCATGTTACTTTTTGACGTTAAATGGTACTAAAGGAAACCTCAGCTATGTGTGGCAAGTGAACATAGCAGTGTGCATGGGCTGCCAAAGTACTAGAGACACAAGAGCACAGTGTCAGGGTTGGGGAGAGGGGGACACTGCTAAAATACTGAGGCAGTAGGGAGGGCCATAATCCTGACTTTTTATTTGCACCTTTAACTGATTCTGGCATTGGCTTCCTGCCACACCATGTTCTGACCCTGTCTGGTGGGCAGAGTCAGCACCTCCTGAATTACCTGGGTGCAGTGACTCAGTTCTGCCATGCTGCAGTAGTATCCACAGCCTGCCCATCACCAGTCTCTTTCTTTGAGAATGCCAACAGGGATGTATTATTATTTTGTGCCACTCTTCAAATACATGTATCATTAACGTTTTATGTACTTAGATAACAATGTATAATTTATGGTTATGAATCTTGTGCTAATCTTGAATATTATAAAAGTCCAACTATAAATGTAAAACTGCAGTATCCACTGTGTGGTTCTAGTCTTAATATCTTGGGGGTGGGGACTGGTTGGTAGTAACACACTACCACTAATAGCATCAGGTTTCTTAACCTGTCTACTCAGCATGCCAGGTAGGAAAAGGGAAAGGTGTGCCAAGGCACCTAACATAGATGGCTGAGCAATTAACTTCAAAGGGAGTTGTGGTCTCTTCACTGGACACATCAGCACACTGTCACATGTGGAGGTCAGCCTGCAGGAGGCTGTTGCATGCTTGCTTGACTTCAGTCACAGGACTGGAGAAGCTTCACTGCTGTGCTGAAGGAGATGCTCCAGGCTGTGTCTTCTCCACTAAAGTACATGAATTTAACAGTAGTAATGATGAACTGCACATTTTCATGTGGAACTCTACCTGAACAGGGCAAAACATCATTAAATACCAGCAAGTAGAAACTGCCAGGGTTGTGAAATCATTAACATCAGACTATGCTTGGGCACAATATTGTCTCCCTTGATCACTGCCCTGTGGTAGTGTTGTCAAAGTGATGTGGTGTCCACCTTCCTGATGCAGGATGTGTATCCACATCCTGATGCTTTGTGTAGTACTACTCTCACTTCTGTACTGATCAGCATTCAACAGCTCAGCTCCCAACTATTGAGCAGCTAATGAGTTCAAGCAAATCTGCACTCTGTCCAGACTTATTCCTAGCAGAAATTAGCCAGGTGCCACACTATTTCCCAGACAAATGGTACTTAACTTTTGTAACTACTTCCTTGTGGATCAAAAGAAATTTGGCTGGGGTAGCTGGAACTGAAAGCCAGCTCTAGGATTAGTATGACTAGAAGCTTCCTTCTTCTCAGCTTGAAAATTCACTGACTTTTTTCTAGCAACAAGTATAAGCTAATGGTGAAATACAGTAAACTGGTAGATTCTGTGATTCCATTAAATGCTAGAACAGCTGATGACCTGTAGAGAATTGAACTAGCCTGGGGATCCTTAATAGGTTCTATCTAGAAATCTAATTACAGGAATGACTGAGCTTTCAAGGAAAGCAGAGCTGCTAGCTTTGATGGATAGTCTTCCTTTAGTTGCTTTCCTGGTATCTTAAGCTTTTGCCAAGTATAGTGGTTCTTATAAATTTTGTGATCTTGCATTCTAAAAATGCATCCAAACTTCTTGCTATTACAGTGTAGCTGTACCTGAAATGTGGAGCAAGCTCTTGCACACCAGAGTATTTCACTGTTTCTTCAACAGTCATTCTCAGCAGGAAATAACCACTCTTCTGGTGGGTTAAGTGGAGGACTTAATCCAGTTTATAAAGTAGTGTCCATCCAAGTTTTTAAAACTTGATTGTTTTGCAGAAACCTTTTTTAAAACTAAGCCTCTCACTAATTCCCAGCACTTTAGTGGGATAGGGAGTAGTGCAGAATGATCTGTTCAGGCAGAACACACTGCAGAGTGCATCACCTCCAGACTTATTGTCAAATGGTAGCTTGCTTGAACCTATATCCAGGCTTTTACTGCCTCCTGCTTCTCCTCTGAGAAGCTGTATGGGTTTCAGTCTGTAATAGCTCTTGCTGTGTGTCAGGCCTTAGGGGAGTTTTCCCTAGTCTGGCAAGTTTTGGGCAACTGGCATTACAGATGACAGGCAATTCCTAAGCATTGCTGTGCAGCTGCTTAAATGTCTTGTGAACTAGGTGGAGACTGACCTCCCCACAAATGACTTCAAGGACATGTGCTTCTCTTGGCATAAAAGTCTGGCTTGCATTCAGCTGCTCATTCTGTGCTAGCACTTGAGGACCTTACACTGTCCTTTGCTCACTCACGTCTCTAAAGGTTACTGGTTTCTTTTGCTGCAAAGACCAAATGACAGGACAAAGGAGGAAAAATGTCTAACAAAGCTGCTGTTAGAAGCAGAATTGTGGTGGAGGCTGCTGCTGTCTGCTCTGCTGGACCAGATGAACCAGCCCCATAAACACAGGAGGAACTGGACTCGGGATGAATGCATTGCAGGGGTAAGTTCTGTTTCTTACTGGCTACACAATGTTGTAGAATTGTACAAGACTTTTATTTCCCTTACCCCCTTTTCAGGGCTCTATAATAAAACGGTAACATGGTAGAAGAAAATCCTCTTTAAGTGATTTTGCTCCTTAAAAAATAAAAATTATAGGTAGATAAAGCCTAGTTTAGTCCAAATTATGGGAATGATACAGGAAAGAGTCCTAACCGCAAGGTACAAAACTCAGTTTTGATTTAAGAGCTTCTTTTTTTAGTAACTGCAGTGCTGAGAGCTGGCACACAAAGGATTATATGAATACCTTAATAGGTTGTGTGAAACAATATTTTTTTCCCTACCAAAACCTCAGCAGCATGGAAGATTTCTTATGGTTTCTGAACTGCAAAACTGACAAACAAATCCTTTTTTGTCTGATGCCCACTTAAATGACTTGGATGAGTTTTGTACTTAGGCAAAGATGACTTTTCAAGTACTGTACAGTTAATGTTTATGCTTCAGCATGTGGCATTTTAATTGGTAGGCTAGAACTTGGCCACTGAGAAACTGTGATTGAGCCAGCATGACAGTGGATCCAATTTATACTGAAAAAAATGAAGGCTAAAAATCTTGCAAATCTTGGAACAAGCAGGACTGTGTGTCCAGGTTCCCTTAACAAGCAGCTTAGAAAATATCTGTACTGCCTTGTGACAGGACATATTTCTCATCTGTAGAACTTATTTCAGTCTTTCTGGGTTCTTCCTCAGCTGCTGTAAATGGTGAGGCTTGTCATTTGTTTCCAAGTCAATGATTTCTTTTTTACAGAATACATCAAGACAGCTTCAATTTCACTTCTTCCCACGAAGTAAAATTGAGACATCTTGAATTTGTGATAAAATGTTACAGAACATAAGGCTGGAAAATGCTTCATGACACCAGAGTGCTGTGTGACACTGGTGTGTAATTACACTGTGGTTTGCTGAGTGAATTAACACTTGCTATAGCACCCTGCAGGTGCACCAGTCCAGCTTAATGGATCTGGAGTATTTTTACTCTGCTGCATCTCTTACTTCAGCAAGCATTTATCATTTAAAGAGTTTGTTGCTAGTGTAGCTTTCTTGGTTTTCAACACCATGTGCTTTCTATGGGCATTTTTCCAAAAGTAGTGACAGATCCTGACTCATGTTTACTGAAAAAATGCTGCAAAACTGTTAGCATAGGTGTTTCAGTCTAGATGTTTAGGTCTGGAGCCTTTGAGATCTTCAAGAAGGGAGCAAAATCCATCCATTTTTTAATCTTTAAAGTTGCCAAAACATTAAGATGGTATGAACTTGAAATGCAGTCAGTGAAGGGTAAGTCTTGTCTTGTTTTCATGTGTCAGAATTTAAAAATTTGAAGTCAAATTCTGAGTTTGTTTGGTTGTGCATTCTCCTGCATGGTTCAATGACTCAAGGTGATTTATTTTTTTCCTGTCTGCTGTGGTTTTAATCAAGACTTTAAAATACACTCATCTAAAAATCTGTTTCTCCTTTTCCTGTAGTGGTTATGAAAGGAAGGAATGACCAAGTCATCTGGTATGTTCTTTTCCATGGCAAAGAGGTCTTCAATATTATGCAGAGCACAAAATCCCAACGTGCCAGTTATGCAGCTGGGAAGCAAGGAGTGGATTTGAATGGGAAGGAGTGGTTAGCACATCTTTGAATTGCTTTCCTTTTGAAAGATACAGTTTTGTTTTCAGTTAAAGGGTGAGGAAATGGTCTCATCCAGGGTAAACTGCTAACAGGGTTTGTCAGCTGGAGCTTGTCTACTTGGAGAGGTTTCTCTCAGTAATATATCATGCTGTGGAAGCATGACTGTGGTCTGGTAGCAGGATAGCTGTGAATACTGAATGCAGCACATGGATTTTGCTTGTCTTCTGAGATGAGTCAGGGCCACTCAGACATTAATGTAACCAGGATTTCTGCTGTGCTTTGTAGAGGATCAGTCTTGATGATCTTGGTGAATAATCTTAAGTATCCACAGGAGCTTTCTGCTTGTGTCCTCAAGTGGGAATCATGCAAGTTGTTTTGGAATAGCATCATCTTTCTGAAAGTCACAGTAGCTCCCCACCCTTGAAAGCTGGGGAAATGTTGACTCAAATCTTCAATATGATCACTCCTTCTTGAAGTCTGTTGCGCACAGGATCTGTTACACATAATTATTTGTTCTTGTCAAAGAACCTGAGAGAAAGTGAGTTTTCTTATTTTAACATAAGACCCCAAGTGATGTGGATTAATAAGACATGGAAAGGTTTGTAGTAGCTGATGGGTTGTAACAGTTCAGTTAATATAACTGTTCAGTGAAATGAAGAGATTCTCAAGGACACATAATAGGAAGTTATCTGCCCTATATTAACCACTTTTGATCTCTGAAACTATGATGTTCTGCCAGGTGCATCAAGCTGTGCCAATTTAAACAAAAATAATAATTTTGGGGAGAGGCAAGGAAGGGATAAACTTGAACTGAGAAGTGGGGTCACTGATTGTGCTTTCTAGGATCTAGAACGCTCTGCCTTCAGTGTTCATTTTAAAAATTATGGAAATTTCTTTTAAGTAGGTATCTTCAATTCTGATTTTTAGGACCTGGAGGGATGCCACCCAGGTGTACAGGCAGCAATAGCACCTGACAGTGTCTTTCTGTGGCAGCAGAAACAAGCATCAGCCACCAGCAAGGGAAATGGGTTCAGATTGTAAGTGAGAGCAGTAAGTTAGAGGATTTGATAACCCTGGCTGTAACAGTAGCTGCTGTTTTATGCTTTGACCACCTCTTTCCTAGGAGATGCTCTTGACTGTGCAAGTCTGGTCAAGCCTTTACTTTCACTTAAGTCACTCTCTGGATCTAAAATGCACCTTTTGCAGCCCTCGGGTATTTCAGGGGTTTCTTATCTTCCTTGGATGTTTTTTTTTTTTTCAGGCTTTCTGCTGACAAGGATTGTTAGCAGCTTCTTGGAGGTCAAGCTGAAATGGCTTCCAATCTGATTAAATATGCATGTGATTAAATATGAATAATCTTTTCCCTGGTCAGCACAGTGAGCACTGTTGTGAACCCCACTGAGGCAGATGAGAATTAAGCACGTGGTGTAGTATTTTCTTAGACAGGCTGAGATTTGTGCATGAGGCCTTTTTGAGTTGCATCAGGAATCCATAGGAGCCAGTGGCTGTTAAATTAATCCATGTTAAGCGTCCATGAATGTCATGGCACTCTGATGGAAAGGTAGTGAGGAGTTGAATCAGAAATCCAAATGCATCTCTCTTTGATTGCAATTTTTGAAAGGATTTATCTTACCTTTGCAATTCCAGTACTGCTAAGCTGAGCACTGAGTAGCTCTTCTGCGGCTGGGACTAGAACTGTAATACTCATTCCTGTTGTAAACCTTTCACAAGTTACTTTTTTCCCTTTACTTCCCAGTGCTGGAGGTGGGTCACCTTTAGACTTGGCACAGGACCACCTCAAAGGACTTGCCTCAGTGACTGCCTTAACTCTGCTCTGAACCACACATCCTTCTGGCGTCATCTGGGGATGAGTTCCGCAATGCAAGTACGTGATTGCTTTTCATTCTGGCAGGATGAAGGTGCTTCAGTCTCCCAAACAGACTTTCTACAGGCAGTTCAGCCACAAAGCCACAGCTCTGTCACTGTGCTGTAGCTGCTGAGCCTGCTTTCAGATGGGGCTGGCAGCCTGCAGCCAGCTGCCTGACTGCTGAGGTTGGTTATGCAAAAGTTATGTTGCAAAGTGCACAGATAGCAAGTCTCGACAGGAGCATGCTCCACGCGTGGCAGGGAGAGATTTCTTATACAAAATGTTCCCTCTTGGAGTAGAGTAGCTGCTCCAGGTGTAAGGGAGAACACAGCTCAGGAGTCCAGCTCCAGTGCTCCCTGCTTTCTGTGTGAAATCCAGTGTGGAAAGGAAGAGAGTGTTGGTTTCCCTCCTCAGCATGTAAACACTGCTTTCAGCCACAAATTACTGAAGGACTGGCTTCCTAGGTCTGCAGATAAAGCAAAACCAATTAGTGTTGATTTGCACAGCTTAATTATCTAGGAGCCATGGATAATAAATCCCCCCTCTTAAAACTCTAAACATTATCTAAAAGTGTGTGTGCTCACAGGCAGTCTTCTAATGGGAGAGCGGTTTACTTTTATGATTTACGATTACAGCGTTAGGCGCTCGCATGTGGTTGCTGCCTTGGGCGGTTCCTTCTCTGACCTCCTCCCTGACCAAAATATAAACGATTCGAACAGAGGCACGAGAAGAGCAAAACCCCCGCTCTTTAAAGAGAACTCGGCCCACTCAAGGCCAAATCTGCCTTTGTCTGGAGCACCGGGCTGCTTCTTCTGCGCTTCTGACCCAGTGTTTCCAGGGTGCTTCTCCCAGCCCGCCCTGCTCTCCGTGTGCCCGGGGTGCTGCTCGCTGCTGTTCCGGGGGGACGAGGACAGTCCCTGTGCCTCAGCCGGGGCTGGCAGGGCTGATGGCTCCAGGGAGGGTTTTTTCCGGGATAACCAATCACCATTTCGGCGCAGGCGAGGCCCGAGCCGGGCACAGCGGCCACTCCCCTGATCTTTCTTCAGCCCTTCTCCCCGCAGCCGATCTCTGCCCTCGGGCCGAGCCCCGGGATGCTCCCCCCGCCCCTCCCCGCCCCGCCCCGAGGATGTGACGCCGCCGGTGCCGCCCCTCCGCGGGCGCGGCCCTGAAATAGGGCCCGGGCGGCTGCCGCCGGGCAGCGCAGAAGCCGCGGTGCAGCGCGGCCATGCCCGCCCCCGCCGCGCCCCGCCACCTGGCTGCCGCTGCCCCCGCCGGCAAGGCCAAGCTCACCCACCCCGGCAAGGCCATCTTGGCAGGTAAGTTCCCTCGGAGCACCCCCCGGCTGGGCTCGCCCGCCCGCCGCTGCCAGCGTGGGCATCCGTGCTGGGCGGAGGTACCGTGACCCTCCCTGGAGGAAGGCGGGGGGGGGGGGGGGGGGGGGGGGGGCGCGCAGCGCGGTCCCCTCCGCAGCTCCATCCCTGCCATCGCCACCCAGCCTGCCCGGATCGTCCGCTGCCCGCCCCACTTGGGGATCCGCCCGCCGTGCCAGCCCAAAGCCGCTCCGTCAGATGCCCCTCTGCGTCCCGGCAGCCCCCAGCCCCGGGGAGGCGGCCCCCGGGCAGCCGCCCTTTCCCTTGGGCAGTGGCACCAGCAGAGCTCCAGCAGGTGCATCCCGGGCACAAGCGGCAGCTCCCCGGGGTCCCGCTGCTCCGGGCGGGGGTCTCCGCCTCGCTGCGAGACTGTTCTGCAACCTGTGGCCTTGCTAGGGAGGTGTTGGTCTTTCCACTACAGCAGTGCAGGGCTTGCAGCAGTCGAGTTGTTCAGCAGGGTGGGTTTCAATGTCAGCGGGAGGGAGCTGACCTGATGGAAGAGGTAGCAGCAGGGGACCTCTTTATGGCCCCCCCAGAGACGTTTCGGGAGAAAGCTAAAGCCCTATCTTCTGTGCTGCTTTGGTACAGATGCTCTCATGATTTACTCGTCTGTCCTTTGTGTCTCATCATCAGTCCTTATGGATCAGAGCATGTTTTCCCATCCAGTTCTGACCATTTCCATGGGATCTAAGCAGACTCCAAGCAGCAGTAACTGTAGAGTTAATGCCCTTCCTCTTGCCTGTGGCTGGTTGGATCGTTGAGCTGAGTAGAGTCCAAGACAGTCAAAGGCTTGTAAAACTCCTTTGTAGCTGTTCATTAGCTCCTTGCTTTCTTCTGCCACTCGCAGGACAAATCCCAGAGTTGAGATTAGTGTCTTTGCTTTAAAATGAGCCATCGACATGATTGGCATGTTTAGAGCTTTTGTGTTCTCCAGCCAATTCCCCCTCCTACGATAATGCCTTTGTTCCTCTGTCCAACTCTCAGCTCCCCTTGGAGGGCAGAGCTCCAGCCTCCTGCAGCAGGGATCTGGGAGGAATGAGGGTCTCCCTGCCCTCTGGCTGGGCACGGGAAGAGCTGAGCCAGTGCTGCTCCGGCTCTGCCCACCAGGGCTGGCCCCTGCTTCCAGTGGTCAGTCTCCCATCACAGCTCTGGAGAGCTGCTGGAGATGGCAGTGCTGCTGGAAATGGATGTGAGCACTGGAGCATGCAAAGGGTGAAGAGGCCCCACAGTGTCCTTTGCCATCACCCGAGCTGCCTGGCCAAAGGGCAGGGACACAAGGAGGAGACAGCCAGGCCAAACAAGGGTGTCTTCTTGTTCAAATGAGGCTTTGGTAAGGCTGAGCTCCTCCAGAGCTCTCTGCTTCTTAAGGGTCTCATTTCTTGTCCTGCCACCCCCTCACTGGGTTGTTAGTTCAGGCCTGTTCTTACTGCCTCTTATTTGGAGGGCTTTTAAATGGGATTTAATCCAAACTTAGGGTGGAAAAGACAGGCAGTTTGCTCCTCAGCCTTCCCAGTCTTTCCCAACTTGCTGCCCATGTATGGTGTCATTGCCTGGGCCAGTGTACCAGAAAACTTTCATCACCCTTGCATAGATCCATAATCGGGGATCATCAGCTGTAGATGGCTTATCAGCATCCTCTGAAAGAGGCTGCAGCAGGCTTGCTCTTCTCTCTCCTGCCAGGAAGGTTGCTGTGGGTGTGTGTGGGGATTGTTCTGGTGTAAAGGAAGGGATGTGGTGCTTGTGGCTTCTACCAGGTGTCAGGTTGGGCAATATAACACTAAAACTGTACATGCCCCTGCTTGGAGGAGCCTTTCTGGGTCTATATAAAGCTGCAGAGATGGAAGAAAGACCCTATTGAGATGCAAGTCTTTCCTTGCATGCAGCAAATCAGACTAATTGGTTAATGGGCAGAAGTCCAAGCAAGACTCTGTGGTATCTAATTGTATTAGAGAAACACAGAAATGGAAGAAAGCTGCTGTTAACTCCCCATGTCCTGGTTTGCTCATCCCTGCAGCCTCTTGCTGGGAACATGCAGTGCCATTTGTGGTTGTCTCTGCTGACTTTAGGGGGTTTGCTGATACTCTCAGGGTTTCTCATCTGACCTCTGTCTGCACAAGAGGGATGTGTGCTCCAAGGCTTTACCTTCTGGAGAGCTGGACGTGTTCAAGATGGACCATTCCCAATGTGCTCCATCCACCTTGTACTGGTGGAGCTAAATCAGCAGCCATTGTTCTACCCTGGATGAATATCTGCTCCCAGACCCTGTGTGTAATTGAGATTCTCTGCCAGGGAGGCACAATTCCTTCATACTGGCCAGACCTGAGCCCCAGGCTGGAGAGATGCAAGTGAAGGTCTGGCTGCCAAGAGCTCTTCTCCTTCAGTTGTCGCAACAGACAAACCTAAAGTTAAAAATTAATTTGCTAATGGGCTCTCGTTTGTCCAAGCAGTTGCTGTGTGCCAAGGCAGCACTTCACCTTGCAGTGACCACACAGCCTCTGCCTCTGCTGGTGCTGCAGCTGTGTGTTCATGCGACAGCAGCCTGGCTGTCCTGGCTGGTTGGGTAGGGGGTCCTGCCAGGACTTGGTCTTGGGGGTGTTCCATTGGACTGGGTTTACAGAAGGCAGAGCTGAGTGGGTGTGGGTCCCCTTTAAAAGGGGAAAAGCCCCCCAGACTCTGGACTAATGGTACAAAGTTGGTTTGAGGGACCTGGCACTGGATCAGAACTGACATGGCTGTAGGACACTAAGGTTTGCCATAATGTGGCTTAGCCTAAACTTGGTTAAAAGACTTGTAAACTTGTAGGCTTTATGCTGAAATGGGTACCATCTGTGCCTTCCTAAGTCATCTGCTGGCTCGGTTACCTGTTGTAAAGCTGGCATAATTTTCTTGAGCTGGTTTGAGGGCCACTTCATGTTTCTTCTGTAGGGTAATAACCTTTTAGCAAGTAGACCTAGGAGCCCAGCTGTGTCTCCAGCCTCCCTACAGCCAGTTTTCAGTTACTGTGCCACAGTTTCCAAACAAACCCTTTAGCTCAGCATCCTGCAGGGCCAGGTACTGCCAGTCCACTGTGGAGCTGCCAGCGTGAGACTCCACTGCAGTGGGCAAGTGGGGAGCTCCTAATAGAGGCAGCATGGGGTGAAGCAGGAGTTCTGGGTGCAGAGCTGGTCACCCCTGTCTTTCCCTGGAGGGCTCCTTGCTGGGTTTACAGGCACTGCAGAGCTGTTAAGTCAGCTCCAGCATAAATGGTCCTCACCATTTTGCAGGCAAACTCCTGCTTACCTGCCTGTCTCGTGAGAACTTAGCTTCTGGTTAGCAGCAACCACTTGGTGAAAGGCTTTGCCTGCTTTGCCCAGAGTTAAGTACACGCTTACTCTGTTTTTAGCCAGCTTTGAAGCCTGGGGTCAGCTCCCTCCCACGGAGAAGCTCCCAGCTGCCTTGCTCTTTGCATCGTACCCCAGCTCGCCCAGGGGCTGGTGCACAGTTGCTGTTCCTGTCTACACCTAATCCTGCCTGCTCAGGGAGGCAGGATGCCTGGGTGCTGTTCTCCATGGCACATGTTTTAGAAAGAACTCACCATGGCTGTGGCTGTGGCTCTGATGTTTGCTGCAGACATGGAGTACTGCTGGGAAATAGCAGTGATGTGCACCAAGGTCCCAGGAGGAGCATGGGCAGGAGGGAGATGGACTCTGCAAAGAGAAAGACAAGGGCCTGCTGAGCAGGGCATGAAGCACATGTTTAGCAAGGATCCCACAAGAAACAAAGCAGTAATTTGAACTTCAGTTTCCTTTTCTTCATCTCTTTCTGTAGAAAAACCTGTACCTACAGAGGAGAGGAGTCAGAGACTGGGTGTGAAAGCTGCAATGTGCTTCTGGGAGTGTAGGACTCCTTTCCCAAAAGTCCCAAGTCCACCTGGGCTTCCAGTGCCGTTGTCCTCCTGGGATGGTAGGAGGGAGGTTGTGCTGATGGGAAAAGCTATAGTCCAGCACACTTTGGCTTTTAGATGCATTCCTGATGCTTGCAGCAGAGGAGGAGATGTTCCCCCCCCTTGATGCTGAGCTGGGAGAGCCGAGTGGGCTTGGGGATTAACTCTGCCAGGTCTGCTGGCCCTTGGCACATCATACCTGGCTGTGGTTTCCCCTGGGGTTGCCTCTTCTGTCATCTGTTTGGAGAGCAGAGCAGGAGCACGCTGACCATGAGCAAGTCCTTGCCTGCCTGTGAGGCCTTGTGGACTGCAGCTGCTGCCAAAACCTGGAGCAGCCCTGAGGCTTCTGGTGGGAGGAGGCTGTCAGCCCCAGGACTGGGAAACCACATCGGGGTGCCCAGCTCTTTTGGGCTGAATGAAGTTTTTGAGAGCTGGGGTTAACTTCGGGCTTTGAAATGTGAGTTTCTGAGAGATTTTTCATAAGCCTGATGCTCTGCCTGACGTTCTGCAGGCAACCATTTTCTCTGGGTTGACGTAAATGGCTGGAAGGAGCCGTCCATCTTCCTGGAGGCAGTGAGCACTGCGAGCTTGACAGCTCAGGGACGTTGCAGCATCTCTCGTCTCTGCTGGCTTTGTGTGGTGCATGCCAATGCAGCCCCCCTGCTCCTGTCTGGGCAGCAGTGACCCATGCTTGTGCCCTGAGATCTCAGGTCACCTCCTGACAGCTGGGGTTGATTTCTTGTCATCTCTTCTCTCTCCCTTTGCTCCAGCATCTGGTACAGCAGCCGTGTGCTGGTGGCTGGGGGACCAGAGCCTGTCCCTGGGGAACCCTGGGTCCTGGCAGTGGCTCCTGTGTCCAGCTATGGAGCTGTGCTGAGGGAGGGAAGCACCCAGCAGCTCTGGGCTCCGACTCTGGCTCTGTGTTGCCTGTCTTGAGAAGGATATCTGGGCACTTAAAAAGGTGTCTGAAGCAGGGTGATGGGCTGGTCAGGAGCCAGCTGACAGCAGCACACCTGGTGCCTCGGTGTGCACAGGGCAGCAGGGAGAAGGTGAGTTGAGCCAGGATGGGGGACTTGAGGCACCCCAAAGGTGAACTTGGCACTGAAGGCAGATGAAGCTGTGCAAAAGGAAATGGCTTTTGCCATCAGGCTCACAGCCAATAAGTTTAAAATATAATAATTATTGCAATGTTGTCCCATTCAGAAGTAAATGAAAAGAGGAGATGAATGAGCAGGTTGTGAAAGGATGGCCTGTTGAAACAGGATGGTTCCAGTAAGATTAGGGACGAATTACCCCATCCCACAGCATTATCTGCAGCAGTGTTTGCACGGGGCTGTTAACCCACCCGCTGGCACAGGGCACAGAGAGGCGTGTTTCATGTTTCTGTGTACCCCTGGGGAGGGGATCAGACTTCTCCAGCCTGGCCACTCCCGTGACGAAATCAGCCACGGGTGTGTTTACTGATGGACACGCCGGCCCCGCGCCGGCCTTGCCCCTATCAGATAGGAGACCTTCCAGGGACCCTGTCCCCAGGGCAGGGGATGGATGCCCTCTGAGACAGGCTGGCCTGTTGCCGAACAAGTTTTTTCCCTCCTAACCAAAACACAGATAATCCTCTGGCAGTCAGGTTCGGCAGCCCTCCCCGATCTCAGCAGCCTTTCCCTGTGGTGGTTTTCCCCAAGGATGGGGGCTGTGGATGAGGAGTTAAGGGCTCTGCGTGGCAGGAAGAGATGTCCAGGCAAGGACAGTAGTGCCAGCTGACAGCCGGCTCTCTGGGACAGCACCATCCCCAGGGAACCTGCTCCCGGAGCCGGGCTCTGCCCCTGAGCCCGTTTCACAAGATGTCCTGTGGTGGGTTGTGCGGGGGGTGGAGCCCGCTAAACCCGTTTCACCGCTGCAGGCATGGGGTGATTTCTCCACCGCCTGTAGCTGGGCTGTGTCAGTGGTGTGGCTCATGGCTCAAGAGCAGCACTGTCAGCTGCCAAGAAGGGGGGTGGGTGATCCCTCGGCAGGGAGCTGGAGGGCAGAGGGGGATGTGCTGCTGATGGGGCAGCACCCGGCCCGCAGAGAACTGGAGGTGGGCGTTTCTGGCTCCCTGACTTGTAGTGCTCTGCTCATCTTTGATTCTATTGTTTTTTGGTTGGGTTTTTTATTATTATTATTATTATTATTTTCCCAGCTCTGAAGGCTCTCCTGGCTGGCAGGGAAGGACACCAGGTCCCCTCGTGTGGGTAGGAGCCACGAGTGCAGCATAGGGGAGGCAAGTGCTGCCCTGGGTCCGTGTCAGGAGTCTCAGCTGCTCAGCTCACCCCCTGCACTTGCACCCCCCGCAAGCGGGCCAGGTCTGCTCCAAACAAAGGAGGAAAGTGGGGCTGAGGACTCTGGAGAGCTGTTTGTGCCTTCCCACCAGCCTTGAGCTGCACAGCCAGTGCTGCCGGTGGGGGTCGGCCCTGCCTTCCACAGCCATGGGAGAGCTCTGGTGCTGCTTTGCTTCCAAGCCCTTAGGAATAATTACCTCTGGCCTAAAAAGGGTCCTTCAAAATCTGAAGTCAAAAAGAGCTTTTTGTATGCAAATTAGGTGCTTGTTTATGTGCATGTGAAATTACCCTCAGATTGGAGAGGCTGAAATTGTTCTCCAGGTGTCTGCTTCTCATCAGGGCTGCATGGAAACCCACTGCTCCGTGGACTTTTGTAGGCAATGGGAGGAGTCAGGGTCGATGTCACCTCCTGCCCCTCTGCAGCTCCCAGGCAGTGCAGGGGGTCCTTGCTGGGGCACTTGCCTCAGGGTAGAGGTTTGCAGGGGGTGGCAGTGCCAGCCTTGGCTGCACACCCTTGGTTTATGTCGGTCCTTGGGGCTCTGCTTGCCTTTCCCATCGAGGCTGCGTCCTCCTGCCCTTGTCTTGGTACCAAGTGTCCCTGCAAAGAGACAGAATGACCGTCTCAGGAACCAGACCCCCAGGGACAGGCTGCTAGGGGGGTGGTTGGTGGTGTCCCCAGAAGCAGCTTGCTAATGGGGTTTGAGATTATTAGCTGAAGTTGTGTGTCCTGATGCCACCGTGCCTTGTGTGAGCTTTGCAGGGGCAGCACTGTCCCCAAAATCCCTCTGCTCCTTCCTGCCAGCTCTCTCAGCAGTGCCCAGAGGCTGCTGCCATCTCCATGAATAACTGCTGGCCCTTCTACAGAGGAGAGCTGAGCTTTTTCTGGGAAATACATGCTAGGTGGCTGACAAACAGGTCTTTTTCCCTTCTCTCCCATTCCTGGTGGCCCTGTGGGATCAGCACTGGTAGCAGCTGGGGCATTTGCAGGCTCAGTGCAGATGGGGAGCAATTCCCCATGCTGAGAGCAAGATCCCCCTGTCACAGCACCTTCTCTGGGGCCAGGCAAAGTGACCTTCCCTGAAGGACATCCCCTCTTCTCTGGCTCTGCTGCATCCAGCTAACAGCAGAGAGCCCTGGCTTGGCATCTGGGCTACCCCACTTGCTCTTTCACCTCCTGAGGTCTTGCTGCTGGCTGTTCCTGCTGACTCTGCAGTTTTGCAAGAGCTGAAGCTGCTGGTTAAAGTCCGGGTAAACAGGTTGCAAAGCTTTGGCAGCCCTGGTGAGGGAGCAGGATTGGAAGGAGCTGCTGCTTGTGGGCAATGTGGTGATATATTTGCATAGAATAAGGTTTCCACTGGAATGAAATGGCGTGGGGAGAGGACACTTGATAGCAGAGTGGGACCTTGGATGGGTCTCAGGGAGGGAAGCAGAGAAAACCAGGAAAAAATTGCTACAAGTTATGGAGTGCATCTGAAGTCCCTGCTGGGTGCCTCTTCCCATGGGATCTGGGGGCAGGGAGGGGACACACGTCCCTGAGCAGGGTGAGAGAGATCATCCTCCTGTGGTGTGTTTTCCTCAACAGACCTGTTCTCATGCCCACCATTCCTGTTTGTGCAGTCACCCCGGCAGTGCTGGAGCTGTGTGGCCAGGGCAGCCTGCAGGCCAGCTCCTCTCCCCTTGTCCATCCCCAGTAAGCAGTGACAGAGGTGACCCGTGCACTGGTGCCCAGCCATATCTCTGCCCCTCTGTGGTGTCCCTTGCTGCAACCAGGGACAAGGAGTGTGCTGTGGGGTGCCAAGGAGGCAGCTGCCCTCGTAGTGGCTCTGGGATGGGGACATCTTTTGTATCCAGCTTCCCTACATTGCCATGGGGAGCCAGCACAGACACCCATTCCTCCTGCCTCCTGTTCAGGCAGCCCTGGGGGTCTGGTTCCCGACACGGTCATTCTGTCCCTTTGCAGGGACACTTGGTGGGCTCCCAGATGCCTGTGGATGCAGCTTGCAGGATGCCAGGCAGAGCCTCCCTGCATCCCCTGTGTAGACAAATATTGTTAATCCCCATTAAGGCCACCACAGGATTTGCTGCATCCATCCCCCTGCAGTTTGGGGTGGCTGTTGTGAGCCAAGGTGCTGGTTGCCCCTAGACTGGTGCCTGTCCTGAGTGTTTCCCTACTGTCTGGCTCCTGGAGGAGGAGGCACTTCAGATCTGCAGCCTAGGAGGGAGGGCAGTGGCCTTGGAAGTACCTGAGGTGTTCATGTGGCTGTGTTGGCAGCTGGTGGCACAGTGGTGTGCAGTGGCACGGAGAGGTGCCAGCTGGTGCTGAGCTTTTTGGGGAGCACTGCACCCAGCTGGAGAATGCTGATCCTCATCATGCTGCTCGCTGGGGACCCACCAGCTGCTCCCACAGGAGCTGTTTGGCTTTGCAAGAGAAATTAAAGTGCATGGCAAGCATCCGTGCCATGGGACTGGCAGTGTCTGCCACCTGTGACGGGCATGGCAAGGACAGGAAAGTGTTGAAGGGGCAGCAGGAGAGCTCTGAGGAACCCGGGGTTGGTGGCTGTTTGCCTTGGTGCCTGGGCAGAGCTGGCAGCCAGGACATGAGCTGCCCTCTCTGTGGCTGCTGTGGCTTCCTCCCACACTGCTGCAGCATGGGGTATTGCATGGTGTGAAGGCCAGCAGTGGTCACCCACAGTCCCCTCCCCTGCCTGGCCTGGGCTGAGCAGTTCTGGCCCCTCCTGGGAACGCAGGAGGAAACAAGTGGCCTTTGTTTGCCGTGGTGGAGCCGGTCTGGCCACAGGCCCCATCCCAATCCGTGCTGTCCCTCGTCTGTGTGGGAAAGCCCCCTGGTCCCAGGAGCTGGGGCTGCTCATTGCTGTCACACGAAGCTGCTGTGGCCCAGCTCCCCACCCGTACCCCTGTCCCCTCGCAGGGTACTTGGTAAGGTGCTGATAAGCCCGGCGGTGCTCAGCCATGTGGTGCTGAGGCTGCGCTTTGCCACCGAGCAGGACACGTCCCTGCTCACCCTGCCCTGTGCCAGCGCATCCCCCGCTGGGTCACCAGCCTGTCCCCCGGGCTGTGGCAGGGATGGCTGTAGCGGGAACCACAGCGCTGCTGAGTCACGCTGGGGACGTGGCCGGGATGGTGGAGGCGAAATGGGAGCCTGGGAGAGCCCCGATCGTCCCCACGCTTACTTTTTGCACCGGCAAAAAGAGCTCCCGGGGATCCCGGGCCCCTCGGGGTGGGCTCCGCGGCCCATGGCAGGGCCAGCTGCCGGTGCTTCAGCCCCGCCAAGGGGACACAAACCACCGGGAGCTGCCGGCGCGTCCCCGGAGGAGGTGGGGAAGGTTCCTGCCGGTGTAATCAGCGCTCGGCAGCCAGCGCTGCGGGAGCCCGAGGGGACAGACGGGCTTGATGATAATTGCACTTCCATGCTGGCACGGGCGGGTCTGCAAATGGGCTCCTGCTGGTGCTGGGGGAGTGGTGCCGGGCCTCATGCTGCACCGTTGTGTTCTGTCGGGTTTATAAATCCCTGTGCTGGCAGCTCACCACGAGGTGTGGGGCTCCGGAGGGGGAGAGGTGCCTTTGAGAGGGAAATGATGCTGAAACAGCAGCCACAGACACAGCGGTTCGTCCGGTTTTTTTGCCAATCCCCTCACCATCTCTTGCCATGGCCAGGCAGTGATGCCTGTGCAAGCTGCCAGAGGTTGGGATGGGGCCCTGCTGCTGTGTGAAGTCCCCAGGGTTTTGGCAAGGACATAGACACTGCATCCCAGCCCACACCTGGCTGCCAGAGGTCTCAGGCTGATCCATCATGGAGCCAGCAACTGGAGTGCTGTGTTTGATGGGCACGGTGCTGCTCCCAGCCCCAGCTCACCTTCCTCTCCCACCCAGGTGGCCTGGCTGGAGGGATCGAGATCTGCATCACATTCCCCACTGAATATGTGAAGACACAGCTGCAGCTGGATGAGAAGGCAAACCCTCCCCGCTACAAAGGCATTGGTGAGCACATGCCTGGTTCCCTGCCCCAGCCTGTTGGATGGATTTGGGGGGCTCCTGGGAGCCTACCTGAGGCTGGGGGAGAGCAGGGTTTGGTGGGGCAGGCAGGGGGTGTCACCATGGCCCTGGGTGTGGTAAGTGAAAGCTGCTGTGCTCTGCCACAGGGGACTGTGTGAAGCAGACAGTCCGTGACCATGGCATCCGCGGGCTGTACCGGGGGCTCAGCTCGCTGGTCTACGGCTCCATCCCCAAGGCTGCTGTCAGGTAGGTGTCCCCCATAGCATGGGGTGAGTTGGGGGGACCGTGGGTGGCAGTGAACAGGGGGGGAAAGGGTTTGGCCTTGACGTCCCCAGTGACACTTTGCCAAAGCTGGGTGCTTTCCCAGACTGGGAGGGTTCCCTGGCAGGGTCCCCCTGGCTGGGCACCTGGGGGTTGGCACGGAGGCTCCTCTGCAGGTTCGGGATGTTCGAGTTCCTCAGCAACCAGATGAGAGACGAGCAGGGGCGGCTGGACAGCACGCGGGGCCTCATCTCTGGGCTGGGTGCCGGCGTGGCCGAGGCCGTGGTGGTGGTCTGCCCCATGGAGACCATAAAGGTGGGAGGCAGCTGCCAGCATCCCCCCGCCCCAGCACCTCTCCCTAGGCCGGGTCGGGATGGGGCAGTAGTCAGGGATGCCCAGCTTTGGGCACCTGAGGCCATGTGGGTTTCTTTGGGCTGGCTTTGTAGGGGAGGAGCTGATAGTGAAAAGCCCCATAGAGGGACATCAGGCCCAGTGACTGTGGCCCCTTGCCTGCTCTGGGGATGAGCTCCCCAGTCAGAAGCCATCCCATCACCCATTTTAATACCATAAAACCCATACAGTTGCTTGCAGAGGCAGTTTCCCAGGTTTTCCTCTGCAAACTGCACTGCTGGCCATGGGCAAAGGCTTCCCCTGTGGTTTTACCTGGGGTTGCCTGGCCACTTGGGTTGGCTCTGGTCCTGGGACTGTGCCTGGAGCAAGGCAAGATGTGGCTGGCAGTCCTCTGGGGTTTGTTGCATCCTGCGTCCCCTTATCTGGAGGAACGTGTTGTCTTCCTGCAGGTGAAGTTTATCCATGACCAGACCTCCCCCAATCCCAAATACCGTGGCTTCTTCCATGGTGTCCGGGAAATTGTTCGGGAACAAGGTGAGTCCTGGGGAAGCTGTGGCTTGTCATCCCCCCCTCCCTATACCCCTACACTGTGTGAACAGGGCAGGATGTTGGGGACAGGAACAGGCAGGGACCGGTGGCATGGGGAGGTCTTTCTCTGCCTGGGTGAGCCTTTTGCCCCCATCCAACACCCTGTCTTGCTGCAGGAATAAAGGGGACCTACCAGGGCTTAACTGCAACTGTTCTCAAGCAAGGATCAAACCAAGCCATTCGCTTCTTTGTCATGACCTCCCTCAAGAACTGGTACAAAGGTACAGTGCTCCTGTCCTCCCAGGCCACCCTGGCTGTGCCAGTGGCTCCTCCAGCCCATCCATGGGAGCTGGGCTCAAGCTTTCCATCACCACACCTGTGCTTCTTGTGGCTTAGCCTGAGGGAGGTGAAAGCTGGGGCAGGGGGCTTGAGCTCATGGGGCTAAAGGGTCCTGGTGCTGGAGCATCATCATCACCCTCACTGTGAGCCCCTCAGTGCTGCATGGTTTCTGTGGGGCTGGTGCTGCTGGACTTGGGACGTTTCTTGCTTCTTTGTTCCCCCACCATCACCTCAACCTCTCCTCCTTCTCAGGAGATGATCCCAACAAGGTCATCAACCCGTTTGTGACGGGGGTGTTTGGAGCCCTTGCTGGAGCTGCAAGCGTCTTCGGCAACACCCCCTTGGATGTGGTGAAGACCAGGATGCAGGTGTGGCATGCAGCAGGCTGGGGTCACCCAGTGTTAGTTTGGGAAACACTTTGTGCAGCCCCTGGGGCAGGCATCTGAAGCCTGGGAGGTTTGGGAGGTGCCCAGGGACCCTACTCCCTCCCAACCAAGTGTGTGGGGGAGTGCTGGGAGGTGTTTACATGGAGGTGGGGATGTCAGTGCCAGGTTTGGTGGCCCACAGTGGTGGACAGGGATAAGTTCCTTCTGGTGAACCCCCAACTCTCTCTCTCCCCCCTGCAAAATCCCCCTGGATTTGTCCCTGGCTTTGGCCACTGATTCTGATTTTCCCATCTCCCAGGGGCTGGAAGCACACAAGTACAAGAGCACCTGGGACTGTGCCTACCAGATCATGAAATACGAAGGGCCCCAGGCGTAAGTGGTGTGGTGAGGGGGGGCATGGAGAGCAGCCTGGGGGGGGGGGTGGTGGGCCAGGGGAGGGCTGTGAGTGGACCCAGCCCCACGGAACCCCTTTGTCCCCGGCAGGTTTTACAAGGGCACGGTGCCTCGCCTGGGTCGTGTCTGCCTCGACGTGGCCATTGTCTTTGTCATCTACGACGAGGTGGTCAAGTTCCTCAACAAAGTGTGGAAAACGGACTGAGGGGGGTGGGCAGGGGTGGCCCCCACCTCCCTGGCCCCGCGGGGCTACAGCTGGAGAGCCGTGACCAAGCCTGCAGCAGCCCCTGGCACTGCCCAGGGGCAGTTCTGCCCCTTGCACACCCTCCCCCCAAACCCGGCCACCTTTACATTTAGGAGCAGGCGCTGGAGCAAGTTAAATTTTCATTTCTGTGCTGAAAGGAGCAGGGAGGGAGCAGCATCCCAGCATCCACACCCCCAGCATCCTTGTTATGCCCGCCCCAATCCCCTGGTCACACTTTTTCCCTGTTCTGCATCACTTGCAAAGTTATCCAGGGTGAGGTGTCCCCTGGGACCGTGGCCCTGTGCCCCCAGAGCCTCCAGCAGCCAGGAGCTGCTGGCTACACAGGAAACAGCACTTTTTGGGGATGCTGAGAACCCCCCAGAGCCATGTGAGTGCAATGGCCAAGCTGTGCACCAGCCATCACAGCTGTTGGAGGCTCTTGGGGCCAACGCGACCAGCTGGGGGTGATGCACCAAGTCTCACAGCAGCTCCAGGAGGGGCCACTAGCACCCCCCCCTCAGGACAGGGGGTCAGTGTCATGCTGGGCAGTGTCCCCAGCTCCCTCCTCCCTCCTGCCTGGCACCAAGTTCCTTGGGGTGCAGCATCTTTGCCCCAGGTCCTGTTCAGCCCTCAGCTATTGAGCAGGAACTGCCCAAAATTGCACATCCAGCCAGGCCTTGAGTTCTCCTCACCATGGGGCCGGGGTTGGGGTGAGCCCGGTGCCCCCATCCCTTGCCGTTTACAGCCGCGACGCGTGCGGAAGCCGGGGAGGCACAGCCCTGTGCTACGGGCTTGGCCCCTTGGCTGGGGGTGCAAACCCCTTCTTCTGCCACATTCCTCCCACCTGCCCTTACCTCGCTGTGGCCCTGTAGGTAATCCTGTAGCTTTCAGAGCTTCATGCTGACCCACTAACAGCCGTGGGGCCGCAGCCCTGCCTCACCCTGCAGCGGGCTCGGCCCCACCGGATTCGTGCCAAACTTTCCACAAAGGAGTCAGGGGGGGTCCCAGGAGCTGGGGCTCACCCTGTCCCTCCTCCCTCCTGTCACCAGTGACTAACGCAGCCTTAACACGGGAGGGTGAAGGAGGAGAAGGAAAGCCTGGGCCTGGTTTACCTGCGGCTTTCTGCTCTGAAGCCAGTGAGGGTTGAGTTGGTTGGTTATTTTTTTTATTCTGTTTTACATTCGCAGTTTGAATAAAATCAGTCTGGCTTTAGCAGCTGTGTTGGTGTCCAGGTAGTGCTGAGCCCTGCAGTGCGTGTGGGGATTGGGGATGGGGTCCCCCATTGCATCCCAGTCCTGCTTCCCCCCAGGGCTGAGCCAATGCTCCTGGGTGACCATCAGCTTTAACCCAGCTTTAACCACAGGTGCTCCAAGGCAGCTCCGGGGTTGCATTGTCCCCTGCAAAGCATTGTATTAACCATCTCAGTTAATTTTATTAATTCCTCGCCTTGGCTGCAGAGCAAAGAGCTGGGACAGCGAGGGTCAGTGGAGCAGAAGGGAACGGGCTTTGTCCCCCCGCCCAGCCCAGGGGCGGTGCAGCTGTGGCTCCAGCCCTCGCTGCTCACCCAGCGTTTGCCGGCACGGGAGGGGGGGGAAGCTGGAAAGCTGTCACTCGCTGGTTTGCGGGGACTTGGGCACCATGTGGGGTCTGCTTCTCTGCGGGAGCTGGCTGCTGGCCACCGGCTACCTGGCGAGTGCCACAGGTGGCTGCTGGCACCGGTGCTGCCCGGGCAGGAACAACGCCTGCTGGGCTCTTAGCACCCGCCGGGCTCGCTGCTACTGCGACTCGTACTGCGAGAGGACAGGGGACTGCTGTGAGGACTACTATGCTGCGTGCCGCCGGGCCGGTGAGCATGGGGATGGGATGGTACAGTATGGTACCAGCTGGACGGCTTGCCAGGGAGGGAGCCCTAGGGCTGGGGACACCAGCCTGGGCTGCTGCTTTTGGTGGCAGCTGTTTGCTATTTTCTGTTGGCCCCATGCTTTGGGGTAAGGGGGTGCATCTGCGAAGGCCAGCTGGGATGGATTTGGATGAATATCCCGATTTTCTGCTTTTTTGCCACGCTGAATGCCTGGCTGCTCTCCTGTGTAGTAGGAGAGCCTGCAGGGGTGGCTTCTGGTCTGCAGATGGGAATGTAACAGGATGACAGCAGCGTTGTCCCTGCAAAGCCTTGGAGCCATCAGTGTGGGACCTGGGTGAGCTAAGCCCCAGCATCGCTGTGGCTGCAGGGAGTGCCCTGCAGGGGACACGGGAACCTGGACTGGGGTCCGTGCCGGGGGTGACAGGGAGCATGGGCCTGGGGGATGCAGAGCCAGCCCACTCTGGGGACCCAAACCCTGGGCAGGCGGGTGCTGGCCGCGGCCCCTGGGGACAATTGCAGTAGTCAGCCCTCCCTAATCTTCGGGGAGATTAGCGGGGTCCCAGCTCAGCGCGATGCAGAGCTGCAGCAGCAGCCTGGGGATAAAGGTCTGCGGAAGCAGAGCACAATGCCACCGCACCGCCCGGGCTCGGGGGAGAGGGGCTGCCGGGGCCGCCCTTCCTCACCTCCAGCCTCCCATCTCCCCCTCCCCTGTGGTGCATCTCCCCTGCTCTCCTCCTTCCATCCTCCACGCTATCAAAGCTCTCTTTTCCCTCTCTTTTCCCTCCCGCGTTCCCCTGTCAGCAGTGGGCTGCGCGGTGGGGCCCTGGGGGCCGTGGAGCGGGTGCAGCTCCCCGTGCGGGGTCGGCAGCAAGGCCCGCAGCCGCCAGGTCACCATCCCACCCCGGCACGGAGGGGAGCCCTGCCCTGACCTCAAGCAGCGCCGCGGCTGCCTGGGGGAGCACCCGACCTGCGGGACAGCCAAAGGTAAGGTGGGGATGCCCACCTCCCTCCTGTGTGACCACCCCCCCGGCCCATACTGCTGTCCCTGCTGCCTGTCCTGGGGTGTCTTTAACCAACCGTGTCCCCCCGGGCTGCTCTTCTGCCAGAGGTGGCCAAGATACTACCTGACTCCTTCAGCCAGGACTTCAGGGATCGCTGGCGAAGAGCTGGGCTGATGCTGCCAGAGGAGCCATCCGGGTAGGTGTGGGAGGTTGTGGCTTGACCCAGCAGGCATCTAAATACCACACAGGCACTCACTCTGCCCAGCACCCATAGGGAGTCAGGGAGAGACTTGGACAGGTAAAGGTATAGACACTCATGTGTTAAGATAAAAACAATTAAATCATTGCAATATAATACTATCACTGCTGCTAATAATAGACTTTACAAACAAGTGATGCACAGGGCAGCTGCTCACTGACTGCTGGCCAATGCCCAGCCCAGCCCTGGTGACTGATCCTGGAGGAGAGAAACCCCAAAACCACAATCCAGGAAAGAGAGACAGAAACCTCCTGGCCAGTTCTCACCTATGTGCTGAGCAGGATGTGGCAGGATGTGGGATATTCCACTGGCCAATTTGGACCTGTTGCTCTGCCTGTGCTCCCTCCCAGCTTCTAGTGCACCCACACACCAGCAAAGCCTGAGAAGTTGCAAAATCCCTGATTTCTTAGCAACAACTCAACCCATCAGTGTATTATCAACATTCTTCTCATACCACATCCCATGCTAAATCCAGAACATGGCACTTTTCTAGCTCCTGAGAAAAAAATTAGCTGTATCCCAGCCAAAACCACCACAGTGAGGCTGGGGCCCATCTGCACCCCTCTGCCAATGCTGTGGTCCCTCTGCACCCCTTCCTAGAGCTGTGTTCCCTTTGCCCAACCCTAAACTTGGGTGTCCTCTATAGCCGCAGCCCTTTTACACCCCACCCAGAGCCATGGCCTCTGTGCACCTTCCATCCCCCCAAACTGCAGCCCCTTTGCACCAGCTTCTAGAACTGTGGCCCCTTTGCACTCCCCCCAGCCATTACTTTCCCCCAGACTCATGGCCTCTTTGCACACCCCAGAGCCATTACCCTTTTAACCCTCCAAAACCATGGCCCCTTGACACCCCTCATCCATCAAGAAATCTCCACAACCTCTCCCCTATCCTCCAGCCACCATTTCCCCACTTTTTCTCCCCCATTTTCCCTCTTTCTCCCCCCATTTTTCCTCCTCCCCAGCTCCCCCCTCCCCAGCTACTGCGGGTATTTCCGCCTGACCCAGGTGGGGCCTCCCTGCCGTGGGCAGCCCTGGAGCCGCCGGCTGCACCGGGACAAGAGGGTGTGTGTCGAGTGCTGGGGGGACACATCCCACCACCACCCCCATTGCACTGGGCATGGGCTACAAGGAGCCAGGTAGGTGGAAATTTGAGGGGGGGTATCCCATCCCATCCCCCCCTGTGTAAGAGCATCTCTCCATGTTGCTGAGGTATCTTCCTTTTATATTATTAATTTAAAATATGATATATTTATATATAAAACTAATATTAATATTCTTCCAGGACATTTTGGGTGGCTGCCTCCGTGGCGGGGTGCCAGGGCTCGTGGGTGCAGGAGGGGCTGCAGGAAGGTTGTGTCTGTCCCCCACCAGCACTCATCTTTGTGTAGCGTCCCCTGGGGAAGGTGAGCTGAGCCCTCCCCATCACTGGTCTTTGCTGGGGAGGGGGAATGAAATAAAAATGTGGGTTGTTCTTTTTTGTTTTTTTCATTTCACTCTGCTACAGGCTTGCTGCTTGCCCTTGGAGCTGACTCCTCGTGTTTTCCATTAAGTACTTTGGCAAAGAATGGGAAGAAAATGCTGCTTGTAAAGATTAAAAGTATGGGAATTGCTAAAGTATGGTTGTTAATGGGACAGCAGGCAAGAAGGGGCCCAAGCTGGGCACAACCCAGGGTCCGGGAAAGGAGATGGGATGGAGAGGGCAGCCCAGGGCACTGCCATCCCAGCATCATCCTGTGGGACCCTACCTGCAGGTGGGCAGCCAGTGCCCGTGTCGGGGGGAGCAGGCTGTCCCGGTCCCTGCAGGGGGACTCTGGCCATTGGCTGCCCCAAAGCCTGCAGGGGACTGTCAAGTGCCCAGCTCCCTGCGGAGTTTGACAATTTCCAGGAGCAGCTTCTCCTTCTCCATCAAGACTTTCTCCTTCTGCAACTGCAGGATCTCCTTCTGCAGCTCCAGGACCTCTGTCTGCAGCCGGCTCTGCTTCTCCAACCTCTCCCCAGCCACGCAGACACAGCCCCGTGGGTAGGGCTGGGACCCCTCTGGCACTGATGTGCTGCCTGGGCAGAGCAGAGAAACCTGTTAGAGCTGGAGAAGGGACGTGGGGCCCTGGGAAACTGCGTGCTTCTGCCCTTTCTCTCCCATCTGTGCCCTTGCCACCACTGTGTGGCTCTGTGGCCCTGTGTGGCACTGCGGCTCTCCCAGCCACTCTCCACAGAGAGTCGGGCTGCCAGGACCAGAACGTGCCAGTGATGCTGAGCTCAGACCCCAGGACCACTCCCTGCCATTTGTATGGCAGTCTCCCAAAAGCTGAACCCCTGCAGGATTCCCCCTGAGCCCCCTCCATGTGCTGCAGCAGCCGGTGGGAGCAGGGCAGGCTATGGCTGTGGCAGTGCGGGAGCTGGGACCAGCTGGGACAGAAAAATGGGAGGTTTGGACAGCTGGTCCACAGCAAAGGAAGAGACACTGCCCAGGAGGGCTGCTGCAGCAGGAGCCTCACCGTTGTCCTCCGGGGCCGGGGAGCTGCCCGTCCCCCCACTCTGCATTGCTGGGCTCGCTGTCGCACCGAGGAGCGGCCACGCCAGCACCGGGCTTGGCGGGCACTTGACGCGGGGGGGCTCGGGGGAGCTGGCTGGCAGCACCGGGACCATCCCCGCTGCACCCCGGCCCTCCGATGAGCAGAGAGAGGGAGCTGCTGCCCGGAGCACCTCTGCCGCGGGTGGGCAGGGTGCTGAGGGGGCAGTGCCAGGTGGTGGGAGGCTCTTTTCCACGATGTCCTGGGGTCCCGTTGGGAGCAAGCGCTCCTTGCAGTTGGGCGCCTTGCTGGCTGCACTGAGACAGCTCTCCAGCATGGGGCCGGCGGCTGGTGAGGGCTCCGTGGGGCAGAGCAGCCCACGGCCTGGGGCAGCAGCGCTGCTCTGGCCATGCAGGAGCAAGTCCGGGGTGACTTCCAGCATTGTGGGGGGGCTGGAGGGGTCGCTGGCTGCCCTCGCTCCGAAGGTCGAGGCTGAGAGCGGTGGCTCTGGCAGGCCTGGGCCAGGCTTGTCGAAGAGGGCTAAGATGTTGTGGGAGAGCTGCTTCTGGGGCCGCTGGCGGAGCACCGGGTGCTTCTGCATGGCCAGCTCCCTGCGGGCGTCGGTGACCATGTTGTCCCACTTCCTGCGGATCTCGTCGGGCGTGCGATGGACCAGGGGACTGAGGGAGCTGACGGCGGCTGCGATCTCCTCCCAGGCGCGCTGCCGGGCCGGAGTGTTCTTGTACCGGCCGCTCCTGGGGATCAAGATGTCCTTGCGGAGACTGACCTCCTCCAGGATGAGGAATTTCTCCTCCTCGGAGAACTTGAGGCGCCTTGGCATGGAAAGCGGGTGCCGATGGAGGGCGAGGTTGGGTCGGGGTGCGCTCATCCCGAGCACCGCTCCGGGGCACACGGAGCCGGGGCTGCGGCACCGTCCGGAGCCCAGTAGGACCGGCTGCCCGAGGGGGCTGAAGTTGGCGTGTGTCCCCTCCCCCCGCTGCTCCCCGACCCCAGCGGGGTCCCCGCTGCCGCCGGACCCCCCGCCGGGCCGGTGCCAGGCGGTGCTGGGGAAAACGGATGTGGCCGCGTCCGGCTGCGCCCCGAGGCGGGGCCGATACCGGGGCGGGGCGGGGGCGGCTCCGGGGCCGCGGGGGCTTATCCGGGCGCCGGGTCCCCTCCGGCCCGTCCGCTGCCCGCAGCCGTGAGCGGGGCTGGGTGTTCTGGGGGTTGTTTGCGGGGTTTGGGGCTCCAGGGCTGCAGCCGGATCCTGTTGCCCGTTCGCTGCACCCAAAGGGGTTTGGGTCCCGCCCGCCTCCCCCCTCCCCACACCTTCCGGAGCTGGGAAATCAAAAGGCTTCAGCGCTGGGGATGTGGCCCGGTTTCAGCCGGGATAGCGCTGATGTTCTTCTCAGGAGCTAGAAGAGCGGCACGGTTTGGATGTACTGTGGGGTTTGGTATGAAAAGAATGTTGATAATACACTGATGGACTGAGTTGTTGCTAAGAAATCAGGGATTTTGCAACTTCTCAGGCTTTGCTGGTGTGTGGGTGCACTAGAAGCTGGGAGGGAGCACAGGCAGAGCAATGGGTCCAAATTGGCCAGTGGAATATCCCAAGTCATGCTACATCCTGCTCAGCACATAGGTGAGAGCTGGCCAGGAGGTTTCTGTCTCTTTCCTGGATTGTGGTTTTGGGGTTTCTCTCCTCCAGGATAAGTCACCAGGGCTGGGCTGGGCATTGGCCAGCAGGCAGTGAGCAGCTGCCCTGTGCATCACTTGTGAAGTCTATTATTGTTATTGTTGTTATAATAATATTGCAATTATTTAATTGTTTTTATCTCAACCCATGAGTGTCTGTATTTTTCCTGTTCTCTCACTGACTCCCTGAGGTGAGTGGCTGTGTGGTATTTAGCTTCTTGCCAGATTAAAACCACAACAGTGTGTTCTTGGCCTCTTTATTTGGGATAAAAGCCCAGGTTGGCCATGAAAGACAAGCCAAAATCTTGGTTAAAAAAAAGGTGGTGGGAGTCAAGCAGCACAAGGGGTCCAAGGGCTCCACAGTACATGTCCCCTCCTCCCAGATGGATCTGAGGGCAGGGATGCTGCAAGCAGCAGGGTACAGTTCAAGGCAATGCTGTACCAGTGTCCTCAGGATAGAGAGGTACAAAATATTAGGAACAAAGGGACTGTGTCCTGCACAGCAAGTTGGGGTCTCCTGAGTTACACCTCTGAACCCACAGTCCTGAGAGAGCATACAACAAATGGAAGAACGTGGCAGTGTGAGCCAGGAGCCTTGTGGCTGTGGGTCTTGCCATGACACCACTCCATGCCTGGAGCCATCAGGCAGCCCCAGACAGTGGTCCTGGCTCCTTCAGCACCTTCTCCTGGCTCAGAGTAGGGGCCAGCCCGTGCTGTGCCAGCAGTCCCTGCACTAGCTCCAACTTCTGCTCCAGATCCTGGGTGTCACAGGCCAGCCCTGGCACAGTGATGGCATTTTCCCCCAGCAGATGCAGTGCCCGTGCCACCAGCTGGGCCCTCACCAGCAGCACGGCCACAGCCACCTGCAGCCTGGCACAGCCCAGAGCCTTCATCCCCCGGTGGGCAGCAGCTTCTGCAGAGAGAAGGCGAAGGAGCCATGAGTGTGGTGAGGTCTCCCCAGCATAGCTCAGCCTGGGGCACAAGGACACAGCTCGCCTGTCCCAGGGGCTCTGCATGGTGCTGTACCTGGGCTCCAGTGGTGCTGGCAGTACTGCAGGTCACACAGGACACTGGGGCCTGCAGCCTCCAGCCAGCGCAGGGCTGAGGCACGGAGCTGGCTGCTGGTGGGAGCCCTCTCCAGGAGCTGCAGCAGGACAGGGAGCAGCTGCCGTGCCAGGACAGCCGGCTCCGCAAAAATGTTGGGTTCATCCTCCCTGTACAAGCTGGTGGCTCTAGGGGGCAGCCGAGGTACAAATGAATTTGAGGGCCAGCCCCATGGTACCCCGTGCTCCCTCATTCCCAGCCCAGGGGTCTGGCAACTCACCTGTTGTCTTCCAGCTCTTCCACAATGACCCTGAGATCTAGGACAGGGAGATGCTGCAGCAGCGAGTCAAAGGTTTCGGGGTTCTCCCCAAACTCTGCTAGGATGAGCTGCAGGAGCCTCTGGAGCCCCACGTTATCCTGAACAAAGACACAGCCATCTCGGAGGGGCAGCCTGGGGTCTGGCCACAAGAGGCTGGCGAAACCCGAGGCCTCGTGCCGGACCTCCCAATCCTCATCTTGCAGAAGGTGAATGCCCACGTTTATCAGCCTGGGGAAAGGGAAGAGAAGAGAAAGGCCATTGCAGTCCCCAGAGCATCCTCAGCCTGCCTGGAGACTAAGGTGAGAACTGGCTGGGAAGTTCCTGTCTCTATTCCTGGATTATGGTTTCAGGGTTTCTTTCAAGTTTTTCTTCTTTGCAATTGCCTGCCATGGCTGGGCTGGATATTGGTCATCAGGTGGAGAGCAGTTGCATTGTGCATCACTTCATTTGTACAGTCTATTATTGCTATTATCACTATTCTAATTAAATTATTTATTTGTTTTTATCTCAACCCATGAGTCTCTACTTTTCCAGTTCTCTCCCTGACTCCCTGGGGGGTGCTGTGGAGAGTAAGCAAGCAGCTGTCTCACATTTAGCTGCCTGCCAGATTAAAACCGTGAAACCTACAAAACCTCGGGGCTGTGGGCAGTGCATCTCCTGCCAGGACCTACCTCAGAGCCACGGGGATGAGCGAGGCAGCACCCAGGGACTGAGACACCACATCTGCACCCGCTGTCTGCAGGGAGCGGGCGGCTGCCAACCGCAGCACCTCGGATGATGCACACCGGCTGCAAACCTCCAGTGCCCTGCACCATCGCTCCACCAGGGTGCTGTCCTGGTCCTCAAGCCTGTCAAGAGGACAGGAGAGGGAATTCAGGCTGGCTATGATTTGCAGGAGAGAAGCTGTGGCTCTGTTCCATCAAGGACTGAGGAGAAAACTCCTGGAAGGGTCAGGTGGAGCCAGCCTAGCTGCAGCAGGGACATACCGGTGGGCAGGGACATACCGGTGGGCAAGCAGCAGGCTGGTAGCACACATTGCCTGAAAGAGGAGGTCAGGGCCAGGACACTCAGCCTCCACCATGTCCAGCAGCATCTCCAGGCATATTGCTGAGGAGCCCTGAAGCTTACAGGAAGCTTCTTGGGACCACGACGAGGGGTCTCTGTAAAGATGCAGCAAAGCCTCAAGGTACAATCTCAGGAACTCTTTGTCCTTCCTCTCTTGCAGCACTGACCCCAAGCTCTCCTAGTTGAAAATGGGAAGGAAGGTACAGTTAGTGGCTATGGCACCACAGGATGGCAACCTCAGCACACTGGACAAGCAACCTGCACCTGTGCACCCTCAGCCTGGAGACCACCAATGCTTCTCAGGTAGCACCTGGGATCCCATCTGCACAGTGCATTGGGGACCCTCTGCTTTACTTGATGGCTTTTGAGCCTCATCATACCAGCAGTGTCAGCCCGAGAGCCTTCTCCAGGTCCTTGAATGTTTCTCCCTCCCTGTCAATAACCCAGCTCAGGATGGCAACCTGGACGTAGGAGTTTGGCTGCCGGAGAAGTGAGCAGACAGCATCAATCCACCCGCTGTCCCCCAGCCGGGCTGCCTCATTGCACACAAAACGGGCCATGGTTTGGTGGAGAACGGCCAAGCCCACCTGGAAGAAAACCCAAGATCCACATTCCAGCACTCAGCCTTGGGTGGGGTGCGTGCCCCCCAGGCAGGGGCTCCCCACATCCCATCCCTGGTCTCACTGTCAGGGAGGCCACGACTGTGATTCCCCTGGCAGGCAGCAGTACCTGCAGCTCAGCACCTCCCCGCTTTCCCCCCAGTGGGAGGCTGCCCAGCTCGGTGCTGGCAGCGTCACGGATGCTCTGGGTGAAGCTGGAGCTAAGGGATGCAGGCAGGAGGGAGAGGACCTGGAGGAAGGCAGCACGGACGAGTGGGCAGCGCTGGGCAGGGGTGAGCAGCCAGCCCCTTGCCTCCAACTGCAGAGCCACGGGGTGCAGGGCCTCGGCTGACAGCCTGTGGGGAGGTGAAGACACAGCCTCACCACGGAGCACCCGGCACTTGGGTGGGCACCACCTTTGCAGCCTAAAAGCTGCATTTTGGCACAGACCAATGGCAGGGGTCACGGGCTGGCAGGGGACCACTCACCCCTCAATGCCCGGGGCATGAGACAGCAGTGCCTGCATCTGCAGCAGGTGCCCGTGGAGGGTGTTGTGTGAGCAGACCTGCTCGGGTGTGGTTGGGAGCTGCTGTGCCAGCTGCAGCAGGAGCCCCTGGCGCTGGGGCACTGGGACGACTGGCACCAGTGCCTTGGCAGCCATCGCTCGCACGGCATAGATGGGGCTCCCTGCCAGCCCCAGCAGTGGCTCCAGAAAGCGAGCAGAGGGGCTGTGGAGAGAAAAGAGTCCATGCAGTGATGCTCCAGCTGGGGTAAAACCCCGCTAAGAGCCAGGGCCAGCCCCAGCACTGCAGGACCACCCAGCGATGCCAGAGCAGAACATCCCTGCTGCCCCCTCACCTGCCGGGGCAGTCGGTGCCGGGCTGCAGCTGTGCCAGGAGGGTAAGGACCGCATGGAGTGCGGGGTGCAGGCAGAGCACCCCTGGTGCTGGTCTTGTAGCCACCCCCAGCTCGCCCAGCAGCACGGTGCCCAGCTGTGGGTGCTGCCCGAGGAAGGCGGGCAGGCTCATCCCCTCCGCCTGGCAGCCCTCCCCGTGGCTCCGCTGCTGTCCCAGCAGCCGGGAGGTGAGGGCGCCTGCCGGGAAGGGGCAGGAAGCAGCGTCAGGTCCTGTCCACCCCCTTCCCGACCCCCCGTGAAGCTCTCGCCTCTCCCCCTCGGTACTCACTGAAGAGCTGGATGGCTGCGTTCCTCATGGCCCAGCACGGGGAGCCCAAGCCCCGCAGCGCCAGGGCCACCATCGGCGTGGTGTGCCGGAGCAGTGCACTGCCCAGCCCTGTGCCACGGACCAGCGTCTGCAGCACGTGGAGGGCACACACCTGGGGAGAGCAGAGGTCGGAGGTGAGGGGGGGCAGGGGGCTCCATGCAGAGGGAAAATAGTGAGAAAAGACGGGGGAGGTGAGAGCCATCAGCTCTCAGGTTCCCGGGATGGGCAGCGCAGTCAGGGCTGTGGATTGTGGCTCTCCCTGAGGTCCCCGTGCCAGAACAACCTTGTGCTGGGGTGCCTGGTATGGCAGCTATAGGGGACCTCATGCAGATCACCCTGTCACCAAACGGCAGGGAGCTCAGTGCTCACCACGCTCACCTGCGGGAGGTCGAGGGTCTGGTCCCAGTCCTGGGGCAGAGCCGTGGTGGCCAAGGCCAGCAGTGTCTGGACACAGAGGGTCAGCAGTGGCCGTGCCTGCACCGGGGCCTCCCCACTGACAATGCAGAGGAAGAGCATGGGGAAGCCGGCAGCACGGCGTGTGATTGAGCTGCTCCGGGGTCCACTCAGTGCTTCCAGGCCCTGAGGAACAAAACGCACTCAAAGTATGGCTGAAAAACTGCTGGCTGGAGCCTGCAGCTGCTCTGCAGGGGAGGGCAGTGGGTGCACCAACCCCACACTGCACTGTCCTGACTGCCAGGTGGGTGCTTGGCCCCAGGAGGGAGGATGCAGGGACACGGCTGTAGGACATGGGGAGAATGTGGGGCAGAAAGAGTGCAGTACCTGCTCCAGCATGGTCCGTGGGATTGCCTGTAGCTCTGCATCAGGGTGGTTCAGCAGAGCAGCACAAAATTTAGTGAAGCCCATGCTGCAGCCCTCCACAGCACCCTAGGGCAGAGCAACATCAGGCCCTTGAGCTCCTGAGGCTGTGCCCACCAGTCTCCCAGAAACCCCTTTGCCAAAGGAAAAGTGAGAAGACACAATGGTATTTGGGATGTGATGGGGTTTGGCACTGACATCCCACCCAGGGGGTCCCAGCCATGTCCCATGTCTTGCACCAGAGCAGACCCTGCCCCACCACACTTGTCCCCACTCACACCAGTGAGAGCCTCTGACTACTGGCCTGGGCTAAGGAGCTGGAGGGGTGGACGAGGGCCAAAGCCACCCCAGGCAGGACATGCACTTACCCAGTGCCGACACCTCAGCAGGATTTCTTGGAACACCTTTGCAGCTGTCTGCAGGGTGGGGAGTGGCAGGAGGGTCCCCAGCCCATCCCGCAGTGCTGGGGCCAGCAGCAGCTCGGCCAGGCCTCCCAGGAGCAGCCCTATCTCCTGGGGAGAAGTGGAAGGTCACCACGACTGGCAGTGGGACTGCCCCACACCCGTGCTGTCCCACAGGCTCCGGGGCACAGCAGCTCCCCAGCCAGCTGCAAGGCATGAATGACAGAGATGGCTTTTTTCCAGACAGCTGCCAGAGAGGCTGAGGAGAAGAAGCCAAGATGGGCTGTTGGCAAGGAGCTGGGATGGGTGACCACAGGGCTGCGAGCCAAGGAGCCCAGCTCTGCCACAGCTGGGGGCTGTCAGTGCCTGGGAACCAGATGGGCTACATAAGGGCAGGCAGGGTGGTGGTTGCTTCTGGGGAGGGTGGTGGTTGCATCCTCCCTGGCCTACAGCAGCTCTGAGGTAAGGGCAGAGATCCTCCAGGGAAGGCAAATACCCCAAGGGGAGCTGGAGAACCATCTGCTTGGGGGGGTTAGGTGGGGGTGCCAAGGTGCCCCTCTCCCCAAGGCCATGGGGAGGTTGCCTACCTTCACTGATACCCAGCAGCAGGTCAGGATGAGGCTGTGCTCCTCTGACAGCAGGACTGAGTCCTCCTCCTCTTCACCCTGCCCCTTCCCCAGCATGATGAGGGAGCCGATGGCGTTCCCCATGTCTGCAAATGATGGGGCAGCAGCTGTGGGAGGGAGAAGCCTGGTTTGAGTGGGGCTGGACAGAGTAGTGTCTGTGTGGGGCAGAAGGAGGGGGATGCTGCTGGGGGGACCCTCTGTCCCCTCTTCAGAGTGCACACAATTGCAGTGGCTTCTCTTCTGCCGTGTGACTGACTCAGGACTGCAGTTGTGTTTTGCCCTACTGCTCTTTCCAAGTTGTTGCTATAAGGGCTCTTCCAGCCCCTGCTCTCCCAGCTGCTTCAATCTGGCAAGTGCCCTGCTGCTTCTGGAAGGCTTTTGCCTCTGCTGCTGCTGTTCTCAAAGGCAGTCAAGAAAGGAGCCCAAACCTAGGCATTAGCTGCTCTGCTCCTGTGATTTCCAGGATCCTCTGCCCAACTCTGGGAGCATCCTTGCCCAGCTGTCCTGCTTTGCACTTCACTCCTGGGCCAACCTTCCCTGTCTGACACCCCTGCTGTTCCCTGCCAGAGGAAGGGAGCCCAAAGCCTCCCCTGAAGGCTGGAAGGCTGCTGGGTCAAGTACAGCTGTGACAGAGGTGTCAGTGATTCCTGGGGCTACTCCCTCCAGGGGACACACTCACCTTGCTCAGTGGCCCCAGGGCCCTGCTGGCTCTGCAGAGTGCCCAGGAGGAAGGAGGTGATGTCTCTTGCTGTGGTCACAAGGTGGGCCAGAAGCTCCTGCCAGCTCTGCACCAACTCTGCTGCCTGCATGGAGGCAGCCACCTCTGGCACCTGGAGCAGGCACCTCCGCAGGGCTGTGATGGTCCCTGCAGGAACACCCACCTCTGTTCACTCCTGTCTGAGCCTGCTGCTTAAATGCTCACGAGCAGGGCCCTGAAGTGACAGGCAAGTTGGGCAACAGCAAAACAGGGAAACTGAGGCAAGGACATGGCATCAACACAGAGTTGTGGCCTCAGTCCTGCTTGCATGATTCCTGCCTGCTCCAGGCTCCCAAGAAGGGGGTCTGCTGCAGGAGCTACTCCCTGCTCTGCCAGGTTGGGGACATACCATGCATTGGTGCAGAGGCAGCTGCCTGCAGCAGGTCCTGGCACGCTGCAGTGTACTGGGCTTGCAGCATGTGGAGGAGGTGCTGAGCAAAGCAGAGACCTCGGTTGGGCAGTGTTGGGGCTGCTTCAGCCTCCAGGGCCAGGCTCTTTATGGTGCCACTGTCTGACCTGAAGGAAGAGGTAGAGGCTGCTGTAAGGATGAAGGGATTTCCTGTCTGACTCATGCTGTACATCTCTATCCTCCCCTGGTTTGGGGTCCTGCAAGCCAGCCCTACCCACCTACCCAGGGCAAGGCTATTTCAAACCCAAGCCATTGCTGCTTTGAGCTATATTAAAGCAGACTCTGGTGAGGCACCAGTGATGCTGATGCTCTTGGGTGCTGCTGTTGGGAGGGGGAAGCTGGGAGCTCATACTTCTGCAGGATGGTCTTCATCAACACAGCTCCAGCTTCAGCCTCTTGCACTCGTGGGCTGCTCAGGGCATCCTGGGCCAGCTGGAAGAGAGCCAGGGCAATGGGCTCCGGGAGTGTGGGGGGGAAGTAGCGGACAAGAAGCTCTGAGGCCAAGTCTCTGATCTGCCAAGAGAGGACAGGTGAAGAAACTGGAACACAAGATGGAGAGGAAAGCAGCTGAAGTAGCTGGGGCAGAGCAGGGGAAGGCCACCACCCTGAGCCCACTCAGGGCCGAGGCAGGTGGCTTTACAGGCACTGAGACTCACCTCATTAGTGCTGTCCTGCAAGCAGCTCAGCAGTGCCAACAAATTGGGCTGGGAGAAGAAGTCCCAGCAGCCGCTCTGCCTGGCATAGCTCAGCAGCGTGGCCATGGTCCCTGTGGTGGGGACATGGGGTGGTGGGACAGGGAGCACCCCCTGCAGCCAAGGGGAGATGCTCCAGGTGGGTTGCCTGTACTCACGTGGGGGCTGCCCCTTTTTCCTGTCGGGGCTCCAGGTGTCCGTGCAGGTCTCCAGAACAGCGGCCAGCAGGAGCAGAGCCGTCTTCTTCCTCTGGTAGTTGGAGCCCGGGCTGAGCGAGGTGATGCTGAGCTGCAGCAGCCACTCCACAAAGCCTGCGGGGCAGAGAGCGAGGCTGGGCTGGGCACCGGGCTGCGGATCCCCCAGGGCTGCGATGGAGATGCCAGGGTGGCCACCTCACCTACTGCCTGGGCCAGCTGCCCCGCTCCATCGCTGCCTCGGGACACCTTCCCTCGCAGCTGGGCCAGCGAGCTGTCCCGCAGCCGGACCAGCGCCTTCCTCACCGCCGCCTGCAGCAGCTGCCGGAAGGCAGAGGACCCGCAGTTGAGGTTGAGGGGCAGGAACTCCCGCAGCAGCCGCAGCTCGATGCCTGAGAGGGGCAGATTGGTGCTGGGGCTGCAGCACAGCAGAGCCACGGCCGACAGCCGGACGCCGTCCTCACGGGCCCCCAGGCAGCAGCGGAGCCGCTCCAGCGTCTCCCCCCGCAGCGACAGAGCCCCCGACACGCTCTTCTGTGCCTTCAGCAGCGAGACCCAAGCCCGGAGTGACGCCGCATCCCGGCCACCGAACCGGGCGGCCAGCGGTGCCTGCGCGTCCGGGAGCTGCCTCAGGGTCCAGGTGAGGAGGTGGTTGGCAGCGTTGCCGTGCAGGATGGGCAGGGGGGAGCGGAGCGCCTGGGAGAGCAGGGGCAGCCAGCACAGGGACCACCGTCCCACCAGGACCGACCCCCGCTGCCCCTCGGCACACTGCTGCCTCACCAGGGCCTTGTAGACCTCGGCTGCTGCGGGACACAGGTGGTTGGTGGAGAGGCAGCTCAGGAGGTGCTGCGGCAGGTCCGGGTAGGCATCCAGCACCTGGGAGAAAGCCAGATGAGCCCCTCATAAAGGGACTTTCCCAATATAAGTGATTCTGTGATGGCCCTGGCTGAAGGCTCCGTATGGTGAGTGACGTGTGGGTACAAGCCATGGTGAGGTCACCCAGGGCACTGAGCAGCTCTGGTACACCAAGCTGCTTTTGGCCAGATTTTGGTGGACACCAACTGGCAAAGCTCCCCTCCCTGCTGTCAGGGAGTCCCCAGGAATGCATCACTGTTGCTGTAGGTCACCACCCCACCAGAAATACTATCCTTGCGGTAATGCTAAAAAGGGCACCCTGTGAAGGCTGCCTGGCCACAGGGCTGAGCTGGGCAGGGGAAGGTGACAGGCTGTGACACCCTGGATGCAGTGTCAGCCAGGCCTGAGCCTCTCTGTCCCTCTCCCTACCTGCTGGCTGCCCACATAGGGGACGATGGCACAGAGGGGCACATATCTGGCTTTGATTTGCCATGGCATTGAGATCACCCTCTGCAGCATCTGTTGGTAGAGGGGTCTCTCCTGGTCCTGGAAGTGCTGGCACTCAAGGTGGTAGATCTCCAGGAGCAGTCGGAAGGAGCTGTGGATGAACTCAGACACCCCTTCTGCCTGGAGGGAGGACAGCAAGCAGGAGAGGTTAGAGTGGGTTCTTCCTCCTGTCTTGCTGTGTGAGGAAAGACTCTTGGCTCTCCCATGTGTCCTGGACAGAACCAATTTTCTTCTTAGAAATTTCACTTGTCAGTGACTGCACTTTCTGAAGTTAACAGCACATTTTTCAGACAGTGTCTGCGTCTCGAATTGAGAACTCTTGATGTTTATAGTTGTTACTAAGTTCATGGTGTGAATGGCATGCAGGAAAGCTCTTGCTTATGCTTATTCCCATAGAAACCAAGGTCACTGCTAAACCTTGACACTCTGGCAGAGAACTTTTAGCACTGGCTGGTGACCAGGGAGTTAGGAGCTGGGGCATGAGGATGGCAAGAGGTGAGCCAGTTTGTGTGGACCAGCTGGGACTGCACCCGTGGGTGCTGCCTGGGCAGGGCAAAGCACCGGGACACAACCCTGTAGAGCCCAGGTGTGATGAGTACCCCAGCCTCAGCAGTGAGGGTGTTGCTGCCCTGGCAAAGGAAGGCAGCTGCAGGCAGCCATGGGCAAGGGGATTTGTGTTTGGCTGATGGAGATGAAACAAGCAAGGATGCATTATGGGCAGGGAAAGAGCTGTTTCTGGTTGCTGAGGTACAGGCTTACTGGGGTCTCGGCGTTGTCCCACACCATCTGGGTGAGCTGCTGGAGGAGCTGGGTGTCCTGGGCCAGGATGTGGGTCCCCATCAGGTGCCAGAGGGCAGGCAGGCTCTCCCGCAGGCGCTGCAGCCACAGGGCACAGGCTGCAAGGGCAGAGAGCACCACTGCAGCCCTCACCCCAAAAATTGCCTGCAGAGGGTTAGTGCCCACTGGGCTGGAGCAGATGTTAACAGCAGTTTCCAAATCAACCACCAAGATTCAGAAAAGCATCTTCTCCAGGAGAAGATGAGGAGACATGCAGGCTCTGTGAGTCCTGAGCACAGTGAATCCTTCAGATCCCCCCCAGCATGGCAGGGTCACCATCTCCTACCTTGGAAGCAGTAGTAGTGGCAGTCCTGCTCCTTGGTCAGGGCACACACAGTGGGAAAGACCACGTCCAGCAGCAGGCAGGCCTGTGGGGACACTGCAGTTCAGGGAGGGGTGGGTGTGGGCTTTGCAGGGCAAGAAAACCTCACAAGACAGGCAAGGCAAGAGTTGCTTGGCTTCCTGACTCTTACTGCAGCTTATTGCTGGTCTTTGCTTCCTGCCTGCAAGTCCTCAGGAGATGCTGAGGAGAGCTGGAGGCTGCACTCTGCCCAGTGGGCAAACACTGCTGATGCTTTGCCTGGCTTCTTCCCACCTCCCAGGAGAGGGAAATCCCTGTTCAAATGTCTTTGGAAAAGGCAGGGTCCTGGCTAACACACCATGTCCAGTGGGATATGCAGAGCAGTGCATCCTGGCTGTGTCCCATGGGGATCCACAGTCTGCCCAGTGGCTGCCATCTGAGCATTAGGAGTTCTCCAAATCCCTGGCCATTGGGTTTGAGCTCTCCTACCTTGTGGGTGAAGCTCTCTAGCTGGCAGCTGAGGATGTCAGTCTTGCAGCATGTCAGCAAACCTCTGGTGAGCACCAGTTTCTCCAGCCCATCTGGCTCCAGGACTTGGGGGGCCTCCACCACCAGCTCCCCAAACTTCAGCTCCCCCACATCTGGTGGGAAACAGCTGGATTAGGTGGCAGAGAGATGGCAAACCCAAATGCTGCTCTGAGAGTAAACTGCTCTGGCTCATCCCAGAGTAACTGTAGGAGGTGGCTGGTGGCAGCTCCTGGACTCCAAGTAGGACACAGAAGCAGAGTCCAGCTTGGATCAGCTGGTGATCAGCACTGGCCTATTTCCTCCCACAGCTCAGTGCACCAGTTCCCACTCTCCCCTTTGCCAGAGGCCATCCCCAGCTCAGGACAGAGCACCCACCTCTCCCTGGGAGCTGGAAGAGGGCCAGCACAGCGCTGGCCCCACACTGGGGCTGTGGGGCTGTGTTCACCAGCATGCTCAGGGCCGTGCCTGCCAGCAGCCGTGTGTCCTTGTTGGGGGCCTGGAACCACAAAGGAGGCAAAGGTGCAGATCAAAGTGTCATTTAAAGCCCAGAGCCCATTTAACCCTCCCTCTGTGCCCACAGGGGCAATTATGCTGGGTCCCTCAGCCACCCCAGGCATTGGGGCTGCCTCTGCAGGCTCCTCTCAGGGGAGGGAATGGGAAAGCACCCGGGAAGGATGGCATTGCTCTGCTCCTGGGGACAGGCAGCACCATCCCTCCCCAGGGCAGTACACACCTTGCCCCAGGCCACCTCCAGCAGCAGCCCCAGGAGGCTCTGCAGGGCTTCACTCTTCCCCCCATTGCTCCATGCAAGGGGGGCCACGTCCTTCGGCAGTGCCTGGAAGAGCTGGAGGCAGGCCTGGAGGAGGAGGTATGGGGACCATGGGGATGGCTGTCATCACTCCTCACCTACCAAAAAGCAGCAATTCCCCAGGGATGGCCATTGGGATCAGTGTTCTGGGACACATCCCTCCTGGACATAGCTGCCCGTGCCTGCCCAGAGCAGGGACTGATCCTTCCCCTCCTCTGAAACTTGGCTCTCACCTTGACAGCCAGGTATCCCCAGGTGCCACCAGGCTGGCTCTGCAGCACCCAGTGCAAGGTGGTAGCCAGGCACTGGAGCAGCAGGGACAGGTTCTGCTGCCAGTGCTGCCGGCCCAGGCTGCTCTCCTCTATGAACATGCACACTGTGGGCAAGGGGACAGCATCAGCCCCCAGCACATTGCTGGGGGTCTGGGTGTTGCTGGGACCTCTGCAGAGACCCCACAGATCTGTCTGATCCCTGCTGCCTAACCCATGGATGCAGAGGACTTGTTCTGGGTGGGCAGGGAATGTCCTGTGCATTGGTGCTGAGGGCTGGGAGAAGCCCGCAGAGGAGAAGGGATAGAAACTGACCTGACTGAAGGTTCCCAGGAGACAGCACCTGTGGGGCAGAAGGACAGTTTGTCCTGTGTGACAACACACTGGGGCTTGGTGCCTTGGGCAGGAGGGTCCTGCCTGTGCAAGAAGCTGTCCCAGGGATGAACAAAGGGCTGGTGCAAGAGAAAGCCCCCAACATAGTGGAAGAGAAGCCCAGACCCCAGACAACCCAAACCAGGATGTCACACATGGGCTCCAGTCAAGCCCCCACAAAAGCCAATGCCACCACAAAACCAGGGCACTCTCACCTCTCCCTGCTGTGCCAGGCCAGCCATCAGTGTGCCCACCTCCTGGGCCAGCAGGGCTTCATTCCCCACAGCCAGCTGGGTCACCATCTGCTGAGAGACACCACGGGTCACCAGCTCTGCCTGGACCCCCAGGAAATCCCAGCAGCAGAGTGGAGCTCTGTGGGGGAGCTCCCCACGGCCCCTTTGGTGGTAAGGACACAGCACACCAGGGCTGTGCTGGTGGCAGGCAGAGCTGGGTGAGACCATCACTTGCACGTAAGGCTAATGGATCCCTGAAGCTGCAGCCCAGCCAGCCACGTTGCAGACCTGTTCCAGTTTCTGGAAGGAGCTGGAGCTGCTTGTTGCCTCCATCTGGAAAGCCAGGATGCAGCGGAGCAGGGGCCGTGCCTCCCCCTCACCCAGCGCCCGCAGACCCTCGCCCAGCGCCCGTGACAGCAGGAGAGCCTCCTCCAGGTGTTTGTCTTTGCATCTCCTGGTGGTACTCCTGAAACGGGATGGGGGTGAGGATATCCCAGGTCAGTGGGGATGAGGGTGGGGGATACCCCAGCTTGGTGGAAAACAGGATTGGGGTGCCCCAGTTTGAGGATTGGGGTGGGCGTACCCCAGTTGAATTTGGATTAGGGTGGGGGTGCATTATCGTGGTGGGGATTAGGATTTGGGGTACCCCTGCTAGATTTCGATTGGGGCAGAGGTGTCCCAGCTTGACAGAGGTTAGGGCGTCCCCTTTTCGAGGCTCCTCTCTCCCAACTGCGCTCTGGGGGGAGGAACTCCCCAGAGCTCAGAGTCCACAGCGCTGCTCTGGCAAACGCAAGCATGCGGGTAGGGACGGGGCAGGAGGGCCCGAAAAATCCTAAAACTTGCTGCCCTGCTGCTGCAGAGCGGGGTGGAGGGGTTCGCGGATCCCCGGGGGAACCGCGCCGGAGCCCTGCGCCCGGGGGATTCCGAAACCCGCACCGGGGGATGTCGGGGGCTCCAGGCCGGGGAATCCCCGGGGTCTCCGCGCCCGGGGGATGCCGCCGGGGTTCCCTCGCTCCAGGGCCCATCCTCTTACCTTGCAAATTGCCGCAGGCAGCTCAGGCAGGAGAGCACCGGCTGAGCGATGGGAAAAGCTCCGTAGAAAGCCTCGCAGGCCCGTGCTTCCCGCTCGGCTCCCATGGCCGCTGCCTCCTCCACCATAGAGCTCGGCCGAGCTGCTGCCGGCTCAGCGGCCCCCCCTAGTGCTGCCCCCCGCCCGACCGGGCAGGCTCCGGGAATGCTGGGGACCCCGGGGATGCTGGGGACTCCGGGCAGGCTAAGGGGATGCTGGGGGCTCCGGGAATGCTGGGGGCTCCAGACAGGCTCCGGGGATGCTGGGGGCTCCGGGTATGCTGGGGGCTCCAGACAGGCTCCGGGGATGCGGGGGCTCCGGGAATGCGGGGGCTCCGGGCAGCGCTGGTCGTGCCGGAGGATGCGGGAGAAGACGGCGGGCGGGGACCTTCGTCTTGTTCTGCATCTTTCAGCAGGACGCCGGCCCCACGCCAGGCTGTAAAGCAACATCTGATGCTGTTTCCGTGACTGGTGGAGAGCGAGAGCCCCCAAAAGGGCTGAAAACCGGGGAGATGGCGCTTGCTGGAGGGAGCCGGGCAGCGTCAGGTGGGGGCTGTAAAATCTCTGAAATACTGAGTGAAATGCTGCAGAGTGAAATAGTTGTCTCTCTCCTCCGTGCCTCATTCCATCAGAGGTGATCGAGTCCCTGGGGTCCTCCTGCTACACCACTGGGACCATCCCCGGTAGTCAGCATCTCTGCTCTCACTGCTGGCCAGTGGAGGGACTTTGCTCCTTCATGTGGGATGGAATGGCCATTGGGAAGAGAAATAGCTTTATTAGAATACTTGATGCTAATTATCATTAAATCCACATGATTTTATCTGCGTTCTTTTTGTCACTTGGCACAGGGCTGAACTATTTTACCAGGCATGATTTGGGGTTTGAACAAGATAACCTTTTAAGGTCCTTTCCAACCCAAACCATTCTATGATTCTGTAATTTTTGTGTCTTTTTTACACACAGTCATAACTCCTGACTAATTGATGCCACTGTACTTCACACAGCAGCTATCAGGAAAGTGCTCCTGCCTGGTTTTGACTTTGAAGGGTTGTTTTTGCCCCAGGTTCTTTCTCACAGAGGCACTGGGGAGAGCAGTGGGCATCAGCTGTGTGTGCAGATCAGTGGGATGGGCAGCCCAGGACGGTGAACCTGAGTGGGGCAGAGTCTGTGCTGGCTGGCTGGGAGGATGCTGAGATGTGGCTCCTGTGTTTTAGGGTCCTTGAAGCTCTTGTTTGCGTTCCCTTGTGCTGCCTGCAGAATGGAATGGCAGGGGAGGAAGAGGTGGTTTGGGTTTTTTTTTGGTTTCACCATAGGAAGGATTTTCAGACCCTATAAATTCACTTTTGACAAGCAAGCAGCTAAAGCAGATTAACCTTTTTGCTAATCCTCTATAATGGCTTTGGAATCTCCTTAACCAATAAGAAAATGATAAGAGCCTGTTTCTTTTCTTTTTATCTATATCTATATTGTCCTGCCTTGTCTGCATTTTTTTTTCTTTCTTGTTTTATTTTCCTTTCCTTTTCTAATATGAAATAGCCCAGCGATCCTATCTCCTGGAGGCTCAGTAAACAGAACATCAATAATCCTTTTCCTTTATTCCTCTCTGGTAACAGGGTGCAGAGAAGTGTCTGCCGATTGGGATTTGATTACCAGCAGCTATCAAAAGTCTCTTTGTAAGATCTGGGTCCTAAATCCCATAATTCTTTGATAAAAGAAGTATTACCAGTCCATTTTCTGAAGTGAAAGGTACAGGAGGAATGAAAGAAAGCAATCAGCAGAGATCCTAATAGGCTAAGTGCATGTGAGGTGGGAAGGCAGGGACAGGCAGGGGAGGCCAGGGAAAGGCATCCTTTGTTAAGGATGGGGAAGGAGAATTAATCTGCTTCAGGCCTATGATTATTACAGCTGAGAGCAGAGAGGGTTGGATCCTGTACTTGCCCGTGGCACATCCCAGCTCCCCTGCCCTGTGGTCCCCCTGGACTGGCACAGTGTGGGGAGCAGAACTTGGCCCCACATCCATCTCCTGTGTCTGTGTTTGGGTACACACAGAAAAGATGGAAGCAGTTTGGGATGAGCACTGGTGTTGTGCATCCCCAGTGCCTCTCTGGAGTGCTGGCACCTTGGCATGGCAGCAGGGAACATGTCCAGTCCAGGTCAGTTACAAAGGGACCTTCCTCTCAAACCTATAGTGAATATGTTTAGATGCACAGAACTTGGTCATACTTGATGCGTGCCATGGCAATAGCTGAATGAGAGTCAAATAAAAGGATGGAATTAAAAATAGTTGTTTGGTCTTAAGTGAGATTTTACAGAGATATGAGGGTCAGTGAGGCTGTGGGACATCTCTTCCTGGCTTTGAGAGACCATCAGGGTGAGGAAGGACAGGCAGAAATCAGGACCAAGAAGAAAAGAGGAGGGATAGAGACTGGCTCCTGTTTCCATATGATGCTGGAGGGGTTGCTGGGCTGTTCAGTGTGAAGTCATGATGTGTCACAAGAACATGGGCAGTGGTTTCACAGCACTCACCCGTGTGGCTCCTTGGTGTACCATGAATGAACTTCTCTTCCCTGCACAGAGTCATGAGGTGAGAGAGCATTCCCCACGTGAGGTCCCAGAGCCTTGGGTTAAACCACACTGAGAGCAAGAGTTTAAACTTTTCTAAGTAACCTGAGCTGATCCCCAGGTTCTCTCTTTTAACCCAAGCTACTCATTCCCATTAGAAACCCAAGATGGAAGATGTCCTCTCTCCTCCCATGGACTCCATCTGCCAGGCCTTGCTGTTGCCTCTCTGGAGGGTTGTTTCCAGGTGTCCCCTCCTGTCCTTGAGGAACTGCTCTTGCCTGTAGCCTCACTTTGACAAAAGAAGTTGGGAATGGGACTGACTAATCTCTGGGGAAGCCTGGCAGCTGTCCTGGTTGCTCAGGGCTTATAGAAGCACCCATTAGCTGTGGCACCAAGGCCGTGCTCCTGGCCAAGCTGCTGCAGGATCTTGCTGCCTGCAGCACACAGAGGCAGCAGCAGCATTCCCAGCACGGAGCAGGGGAACAGGAGGTGGCTGTACCCCACAGAGCTATGCCACAGAGCTGTCACAAGCTGCCAGTAATCTAATTTACCGAGGGCTTTGAATCCTTGCAAAGCACATGTTGGATACATGCAAAGCATCTGTATTGTCACTGTGATTAGGGCAGCAGAGGTGGGGTAAAGGGGAAAAGGGAAAATAAAATTTCTCTGCGTTCAGCAGAAAATAGATCAACTTTCACAGAGAGTTCTGACACAGCCAAAGGCTGTGCTATCATTAAAAATGATTTTTTATTAGGCTGAACTCTCTCCTCTCTCATATTGTATGATATGACAGCTCTCTTTTGATGGGAAAGCTTTCATTTGGCCAGAGAAAGGGATAATTTGCTTCTTTTAAGGAGTTAATCCTCTGGTCCATTTCCGGGCTGGGAACAGCTATCCTCCCCCTTCCTTGGATGGGAGGCAGCAGCACAATGGAGATCATAACCACCTCAAATCTACACCCGAGATGGAGAAATCAGATTTCCTTCTCCAGTCATTTTTGTGGGATTAGCTAAATCTTAGATCCACACTAAACCTTCACAAAGCTGCCAAGATTAGTTAGAATTTAGTTTATTCACAGGGGGGTTTATGGTTTTCTTTCCAAAGGGATTATATCTGTCCCTATATATATTTAGGGTGGCTTCAGTCATAAAGCAGCTAGGCTAGGGGGAGAAAAAAGTGTGTGTGTGTAAAAAGTGTAAAATAAAAACTCTGCTGTGGGAATGACAGTCGCTTGAAACACCAAGACAAAGCAGTGATGCTGGGAGGCTCCTCCAGTCCATTTAAAAGCACACAAGCTGCCTTTTTCCTGGCGAGACCCCACTCCAGAGTTAGGGCAAGGAGAGCAAACCCTGCTCAGCCTGAGCCTCCCGCAGCCACCGCTGCTGGCAGAAGATGTCATCGGAGCCGGTGATGGACACGGACAGCAGCAGCAGAGGCCTCAAGAAGCCGTGTCCATTCAGCATTGAGGACATCCTCTCCAGCCCACCAGAGAAGAGCCCCCAGGTCCTGGTCCCACTGTGCCTGCGGGGCATCCTGGAGTGTGGTCCCAAGGGGGTGTGTGAGCTGGAGCCCATCCCGGCGGGTTCCCTGCGGGAGGAGGAGGAGGAGGAGGAGCTGGAAGGGGGAGGTTGCAACTGCTGCTGCTGTTCCCACACCGGTGCCCGCTCCCTGCAGGACTCCTCGAGTTGGCTGGGTGAGTGTTTGAGGCGTGGGGCAGGGCTGGTGGAGGGGCTGGTGGCAGTGCTGGGTGGAGGAAAATCCTCAGCACAGCTCCTGAGAGCAGGTGCTTCTGCCCGCAACGCTGCCAGGTGCTTAAAAGCAGCAGGAGTTCTCTGTTACTGGGTTTTACTGTTTTATTGTAAAGGATGATGTTGCTTCAAGGGGTGGAAGTTCTCTGTGGGGTGATGTGGGCATGCTGCACACGTGCAGAGCTGGGTCTGTGCTTCCTGAGAGCACCTGCCCTGGGGAACCTCACTTGTCCTGTAAAGTTTTGGCTACAGCTAACAAAATCACTGCATCTAGACAAAAGCAGGAGGAAGAAAAAAAAAAAAAAAAAAAAAAAGGCACAAATCCTTAAAAATGCAGTTCAAGAGTATCCTTGAAGTTCAGAAATCCCCCCAGATCAGGACTAAAACACAGCTCCTTGTGGGGCTGGGAGCTGACATCCATTTTCTGGAGGTAGCAACAGGTAAGTAAAACAAGGAAAACCCCAAGGAGTGCTCCCCACCTGCACACTTCTCCCGCAGCAATGCTCCAGGCCCTCCTCTCTCTCACACAGCAATCACACAGTTTGTCACCTGTGTGTCACCACAGGACAGCTGCCTCCTCCCACACCAGACACCTGGGTGCAACTTGTGCCTGAGCTGCCACGAGCAAAAGGGTGTCCCAGCCCCCAGCCCCTAACGCTGCTGCTGCTGTGCCTCTGCCCCCACAGACACCCGCTTCCCCTGGCCCATGAGGCTGCTCCACTCGGCAGTCAGGGTCTGTAAGAGTCCCCAAGGGAACCCGAACGAGCTGCAGAATTTCCACCAGATCCAGCGCCGGACCCGCCGGCACAGAACCATCTTCACTGAGGAGCAGCTGCAGGCCCTGGAGACACTTTTCCTCCAGAACCAGTACCCGGACGTCATCACCCGCGAGCACCTGGCCAACCGGATTCACCTGAAGGAGGAGAGGGTGGAGGTGAGAGCCTGTGGGGTGCTCTTTGCTGACACCAGCCAGGTCGCTGCAGCGTCTTTTTTTGGTGACTGCAGACCCAAAAAAAACATTCTTGGATGTTTAAAAAAACCCAGGGTTGGTTTGGCAAGCAGCAGAGGAGTGTGAAACAGTTCTGATTTGTTCTGGGGTCCAGTGCCACTCCCTCCCTCCTGCTTTCACCCATGAGCACACACAGACGTGCTCAGTTCTGCTCATCCCCTCCCTATTCCTTATCCATGTGATCTGTGTGACTCCTGAATTTTCCACAGGGCCTCCCTTTGTGTCCCTGCAGGATTCCAGGGGAGGGACTGATTGAATTTTGTATCCAAACTTTTGTATCAGGAAATAATATCGCAGCATCCTATCCTCATGCCGTACAACCCGGGGGTGTTCCTGCCCACCGCCAAGTAACACCTGAAATGCAACAGTTTTTCTTTTTGCACTTTTTAGGTTTGGTTTAAAAACCGCCGGGCCAAGTGGCGGCATCAGAAGAGGGCATCTGCTTCAGCTCTGATCCTCCAAGGCACCAAGAAGCCCCCCGGGAGCAGCTCTTAGTGCTCAGGGGCTGCACCTCGGCAGAGGAAAACCAAGAAACATCCCCTTCCCACAGCCAGCAGGTTCTGTAGGGGGGAAACCCCAAAGGGGACAAATGCAGCAAAAAGGAATCTTTGTGGTTCCCAGGGGAGGAAGAGAGGTAAAAGCAGATCTGGCACTTTTTATGTCCCGGTTTCTCTCCCAAACTCTGCTCACGGGGCACATAACTTCCCACGCGTGACTCTCAGATGCTCCAGACTGCCCAAACCCGTCGTCGTGTTCCGTGTGTGTCTGTGCTTCCCGGGGGGGCTCCCCGGCCCCGTGCTCGGTGCAGGCAGCGTCTGTGCTCGTGTCACTCCCGCACCTTTGGCAAACCCCCCGCAAATGAACGTTTCCCATTTCCCGCACCTCCACCGCATCCCGAGTGGCTTTTGGGGCTGAGTTTACTCGACAGGCAGCTTGCTCCTAGCAAAGAACCGCGGGTTTCTCCCCGGGGGGGAGGGGGTCCACCCGCGGCTGCCCCCGGGGCTGGCACCCCCCGTGTCCCGCGTGTCCCCAGCGATCGGTGCCCGTGTCCCCGGCAGGGCTGAGACCCCACGCCCTGTGCATAACCCCGAACCGGGGGGTGCCCCGGCCATGCCCTCCCCCCAGACTGCTCCCCACAAGGACACGTTCGCCCCAAGGCTCCGGGAAAGGTGCCGCAACCTTCCGGCGGCGATCCCCGCTCCCCGGGGTGGTTCTGGGGTGGTGCGGGGGGTGGTGCGGGAGACCCAACACGGTGGGTACCGAGGGCCTCACCCCGGCAGGGACCGCCCGCCTCCCCCGCGGCTCCCCGGGGTCCCGTGTCCCGCGTCCCGCCCGCAGCCCCCGCAGCCCCCGCAGCCCCCGGCACGAGGCTTCCGCGGGAGGGCACCGGGCGAGTCCTCCCGGGCGGTAGGGGGCGCGCTGCCCGCTCGTACCCGCACCCCGGGTCTCCCCCTGGGCGGGGCGTTCCGGCAGCCCGTGGCGCGGCGGGGTGACGTCACGGGCAGGGGTGACGTCACGGCGCGTCGCTTTCCCGACGGCGGCTGCGGAGGGTCAGTGCGCTCACCGGTACCAGCGCCATGGAGACGGCTCCGGGACCGTCGGTCTCCTCCGGAGCCTTGGTGCCCGCTGCTGCCCCGGGCACCGCCCTGGCCAAGGGGAAGGAAGCGGCCGCGCCGTCCCCGAGGCGCCCGAAGAAGATCCTGGATGAGGAGGCCTACATCGAGGTAGGCCGGGGCAGAGCCCGGCAGGCCCCGTACTCCGGGCAGCGGGGCCGGGCGGCTGCCGCTCTGGCAAGGCCCGGATCCGGCCCGTCCGCGGGCACTGCCTGCTGGCACCCCGGCTGCGGGTCGGCCCGGGGCACCGGGCACCTCCGGCGGCTCTGGGCAGGGCGCTGCCACCCGCCCAACCGCGGCTGGGAGCGCCCGGGGTCCCCCCGCCCTTCCCCGGCCCTGAGTGTCGCCGTCTCCGAGCTAACGGGGTCCTCCGGGGGGTGGCAGCCAGCCCGGCTCTGACGCTGTCTCTGTGTTTGTAGAGCTTAGAGACCATCATTCAGCGAGACTTCTTCCCCGATGTGGAGAAGCTGCGGGCACAGAAGGAATATCTGGAGGCTGAAGAAAATGGGGACTTGGAGAAAATGAGGCAAATTGCTATCAAGTTTGGTTCCTCCTTGAATAAATCGTCGAGGGACACACCTGCACCCTGTAAGGACTACTTCTCTTCAGCATAGAGGTTTTATCTGCTAATATAAATGCTCTGGTTTGTCTAACTTTGTGCAGGCAGTGCTCATCTAAAAGAATCAAGACTGACTTTGCATAGAAATTAATTTACTAAATTAGGCAGTCACAGCAAGCGCCCTGTTCCTTTCTTTAGTAACCACATGAACCTATTTTTTCCTCTCACAGATGTTACTCCAGCCACCTTTGAAACCCCAGAAGTGCGTCCAGGTGCTCTTCCAGTAGGGAATAAATCCAAAGCTGGCATCAAAGCAGCAGAGGAAGGTAGGAGAATGCTGGTTTTCTTTCTGAATCCTTCAGCATCAGGAAGATGTTTTTGTGTGCTCTGCTTCCTGTAAGGGTTTTGGGTACCCAGCAGATGTTAAGGAGTTTCCTTTAGCCTCCTAGCAGGTGAAAATGATCACTCTGAACTTGATGTTTTGCATCCTGTGTGTGAAGTCTCAATTATGAGTCTCTAGGGCTACATAAATTTCTTTACTGCCTTCAAAAAGATCTGCTGAGTTAATTTTTCCTGTGTCCCCTGAAATTAATTCTGTAAGTAAGCAAAGACTGCAGGAGCAGAGCCCTTCATCTGTTGAAAATGTCAGCTGGCCATTTGTGCATTTTCCCTCCAGCACAAATAACTCTAAACACCACAGGAAGTTTTATGTGAAAGTTGGTATTCCAAAAAAAAAAAAAAAAAATTATTATTGTACCCCCTCCTGAGAATATACATTTTTTTTCACCAAACTTTATGTTAATTATGAGTGGGTCTGTAGAAGGTTCACTGCCAGAAGGCTTTAAGAGCTCTCATAGAAAGGGAGGCACTAACTTTTCTCAGGCTTCTTCCCCTTCTCTTGCTAGGAAATGCAGAAAAAGATGATAAAGAGGCACTTCCCAGCCTGGACAGCTTCTTGGCAAAACACACAAGTGAGGATAATGCTTCCTTTGAGCAGATCATGGAGGTGGCCAAAGAGAAGGAGAAGGTGAAGCATGCCTGGCTGTACAGTGCAGAGGAGGAGTATGCTGAGGTAGGGAGAGGGCTCAGCTGTACCTGTGCTGCACTTCCCAAGTGGCACAGCAGGGAAACACCATTTTACTGTATTTTTTTTTCTTGTTTGGTTAAATAGAATATTATCTTGCTTTCTGTTTTGGACTCCTCCTATAAGTCCTGCTAGAAGCACACAAGGAATTGTGTGGTTATGACAAATGTTCCCCTAGTACTGCCTGTGGAAATGTTTGAAAACTCCCCAAGTACTGAGAATTGTCTGTTCTGTTGTTACTGCTTGCCTGAGAGCAGCATGGTACAAATATTGTCTCAAGGTTCCATGGCAGAGCAGTGATGTCTTTATGTGAGATGTGTCACGTGCTTCTCATCCCTCCCACAGCAAGCAATGCTTGATTTGAGTTTTGATTAGTAGAGAAAAATCAGAAGTTTGACCCATCTCAAGTGTTGCCACAGGATGCAATAAAGCCCTGAACAGAACCTTGCTGAGAAGCTCTTTGATTCTCACTTGCTATTATACCAGAGCTTCAGGTGGGGTGGTTTGCAGGCTCACCTGGGAGCAGGGTGGTTTCTCAAAGGAGGGAGTTCCATGCCAGGACAAGCAGCTGAGCTCTCCAAGCCTGGCTGAAAGATTGCAGGACTCTGACCTGATTTTTTTTTTTTTTTTTTTTTTTTTTTCCCTCTCTCCCATCCCCCTTTCAAGCGCCACAGTGAGAACCTGGCCCTTCCCTCAGCAGAGCAACAAGCTCTGGAGAATGTGAAGGCTGGGCTGGAAACCTGGGAGTACACAGCTCGAAACACCCTCATGTATTATCCAACAGGTGAGGTGTGAAGTTTCCTCAGGAGAGGTGTTGGTTCCAGGTGGGCTGGCTCCAAACAGTGCTTGCAGCACTGCTGTGGGTGACTGAGCAGCTCTCACTGGTGATGCTGCACTTTTTCATATGTGAAGCTCATATATATGAAGTTGTTAAAAAGCTTTGGGGTTCTTTTCTTTCTTTGGACCTCTTCCTTTGCCTCTGGTTGCAAAGTTTGTTCCTGTTCTATTTGTCACTGGCAGGGTGTCTGTATTACAGTACTGATTTTCAGGAGCCAAAGCTCTTTCCAGTTTGGTCTGTCTTATTTACAAGCTTTTTCTTGTCATTATTAATTCCTTCCTTCTGCTCAGAGAGTGCTTCATCATCTTGTTTGGCTCCTTGGTTGCTGTAGAAAACCACATTGTTTTATAAACACAGTTTTGTTTCTGACTGAACGTACAATTTATTATTTCTGCAAACCAATGACAGAGAGAAAAGGAAGTCTTGTTCGTTGTTTTCTAAAAAAAAAATAAATTAACCCTAACATCTGATCTTAATTTATACATTTCAGGTGTTACAAAACCTTTATCTAGTGCAAATATTGTTATAAATTGCTAGAGGTGCACACAGCAGTTGCTGATGTGTTCTGTGCTGTGTGGGAAGTGCTGTGTTGGTTGGCAGCCTCAGAGCAGAGTGCCCAGAGCTCCCTCTGCCCTTCCTGAGCAGACTCTTTGCTTTTCCAGGTGTCTCTGCTGAGGATGAAGTTTTTAAGAAGCCCAGGGAAGTTGTCCATCGAAACACACGTTTTGTCAGGGACCCTTTCAGCCAAGCTGTGAGCAAGTCACAGCTCCAGCAGGCTGCAGCCCTCAATGCCCAGGTTGGATAATTTTACTGCTTCTGACTAAAACCTTGTTAAACTCTGCATTTCTGTTGCTCATCAACCAGGAGCACTGTGTGTGTGTGCTGGATGCAGCTGACTCACAGCTCTCTCCACACAAATGACATTGGGTTTTCACTGTTTCAGTACAAACAGGGCAAAGTGGGACCAGATGGGAAAGAGCTGATACCTCAAGAGTCTCCAAAAGTGAATGGCTATGGATTTGTGGCTACTCCCTCTCCTGCTCCTGGTAAGAGAGTTTTCCTGATTTTTTTCTTTTTTTTCTGATGTAGGACTTATGCTGCATTTATTTTAATGTTCTCTGCATTCAGCACTGGGGTATTGGTTTTTTTGACAGTTAAGACAAGGAGCTAAGCCTCCTGTCTGTGTGCATCTCATGAGCTGATGACTTTTTTTTCTGTGCCCTGTGTGCCAGTTGGCTGCAGTGCTTAAATCCCAGTCCAAGCCACTGGCAGAAGTTTGTGCCTCAGAGGCTCTGGGCAAGTTCCCCTGCCATTAATTAGGAATCATCCTAAGTACTGAGGCTTCTTAGGCATCCGGGGTGCTGTGGCTGCTTATTTTGTCTCTGAATGATGCTTCTCTGGAGACTGAAACATTTGTTAAACATTAACCTTCCAATGAGCTCCTTTTTTTCTAAAGAAGGAGCATTTGTGTCAACGTGTCTGGTAGTCTGCTGAGTGGTGGTTCAGCCTGGCTGACTGTGGCATGTGTTACTTCCTCCATGCTCCAGTGTGTTATTTTCTCCCAGTTTTGGGGCTTTCTGGCTTCTTCCTTTGTCTGAATACACTTGTGTATTGCAGATGCCTTTTTTTCAGATGCATTGGCCACCCAGTCAGAAGAAACATTTTTTTTCTTCCAGTTGAAACGTGGCATCTGAATTTTTAGCTGCTCCCCACCACCAGCTGTTGTGCTCCTCAGTCCCCTTTTGTTATGCTTTAAGGGGAAACACGTTGAGGCTTTTCCCCTGGAAAGCCTGTAGGTGGCATTTGGATCCCACCTCCTTTCTCCACTGAAAATCCCTTTTCTAAGCCCTGGACAGTAGGGATTTTCTACCCAGTGACTTAATTCGGCTCTTAGAATCTGCTTTGCAGTTGTAGCTGTCAGGCAAGGTGCAGTCACTGTGTGCTCCAGGCCAGCCTCAAGGCAAACTGAGGGGGTGTGTGGCTGTTCCAGGTATCTTGAGTCTTCTGCTTGTTTCCCTGCTTTTAAATAGTTCCCTGTGTTGAAAAAGTTTCTGTACAATAGCAGAGAGGAATGCTGGTAGTGTAGAGGAAAAAAAATGAAAGTGTCACTGAACAAAAACTCACCAAATGGAAAATAAACACATGAAACAACTGGTTTTGTGTAGTAACCTAGAGGGTGACACAGCCTGTGAGCTTGGTCATTCCCTTTTCATGGGAGCCACATGTTATTATCCAACTTTGCTGGGATTCTCTCCTGTGGAGAGGCTCATTTGTGTGGTGATGGAATTGCTGCATTTTATGATCTGATTCCCTGGATTTTTTTCCTGGTATACACATAGTCAAATGTCTTGTGTGAGCGTGACTTTGAAATTTAAATTTGTTTCCAGGTGTGAATGAGTCTCCTTTTATGACCTGGGGTGAAATTGAAAGCACCCCTTTGCGTCTGGAAGGGTCAGAAACACCATACGTGGAGAGAACACCTGGACCAGCCTTCAAGGTATTTCATGTCAGGAGTCAGCATGTTGTTATTTTTGGGGAATAAGGATAAGAAAGGAAAGGCAAGTGAGTAACTAATAGATGAACATTGATGTGGGATGTGTGACACCTCCCTGGGCTGTGTTCCCAGGCCTTGAGACTAAAAATCTCTGGAGAGTGGAGGTGGGCATGGTTCCACGTGGAGGTACCTGAGGACATGCACTGGTTGGCAGGAGAGTGAGACTCAGCATTTGATGATGGGCCCAGCTTCCAGAGGAAGCTGGAGAGACACCTCATCTCTCTGATTTGAATGTATGAGTGGGTAGAAATTGTAGGATTTCCCTCTGGCTGGACCTTCTGTCTGCTTCAGCCTGAGGCAGGTGCATCACTTGGGAGTAGAAAAGACACTCTGTCTTTGCTAATGGCACCAGACCCTGCATGCCACCTGTCTTCTGGTGTTACTGAATGTGAGCTGAGACTGAGACTCCTGGTTTAAGCAAGGTGTAATTCTCTGTATGTGCCTCTGTTTTGTCAGGCTCCAAAGCCCTTGGCTGGTTCTCCTGCTGCTCAGCAATGTCTGTGTTTGCCTGGGAGCTGGCTGGCTGCAGGCCAGGCCTGGCAAGACACAGGTGACATTGTTTGACTGGGAGAAACAGCAGGAGGAAATGCCAGAGGTAATGGCAGCAACCTTGACTGAACTGGTTGTGCCATTTTTGTCACTCAGAGGGGGAGGCTGAAGGCCTCCTGCCCTCTCTGGCTGCTGCAGAGCAGCAGTGAGGTGCGGGCTGCTCCCCCTTCTCCCTGATTTGGATCCTTGGAGTCAAAGGTGCTTTGAGTTGTGCAGGAGCACTCAGAGGGGAGTGTCCTGGTGAGTGAACTCTGTGCTGCATTTATAGATCCTGGAGCCCGGGCGGCGTGAGAGGTTGGGACTCAAGATGGCCAATGAAGTGGCAGCCAAAAACCGAGCCAAGAAGCAGGAGGCGATTCGGAAAGTGGCAGAAAACCTGGCCAGGTGGGACTTGTGTTGTGACAGCAGAGCTGGGGAAGGGTGTGTTCTGGGGAGATTTTAAATCAGCATATGCAGAAAGGGCGGAATGGATGCAGGAAGAAGCACGGTCAAACTAAAATGTTGTAGAAATTTAAAATCTGAATTCCTAAGAGAAAGTGGCAGGTGACTGTCCCTGGTGCTCCCCCTCGTCAGCGTTGCTGTTCTGCCCTGCAGCCACCCAGCAATGCATCTGGGTCCCTGTCTTGCCTCATTGCAAAGAGGAGACATGATAAGGCAAGCCTGGGCTGGGTCATGGGAGGGATGGAAAAGGCTCAGAGGGAAAGGCAGGCAGTGCCACTCAGTTTTGGGAGGGATATTGGAGGTTTCTCTGGCACTTCTCTCCCTGGAGAGACCAGCATTTACCTGCAGGCCAGATCACCTGGGGGAGACACGGGTCTCTTGTGGCACCATTGATACTCCTCCTGATAAATGGCAGATTTTTATTGTAAAATCATTGAAAACTGTTTATTCTGTTCCAGCCTCACTCCAAAAGGACTAAGCCCAGCCATGTCACCAGCTTTGCAAAGACTGGTGAACAGGACTGCAAGTAAATACACAGACAAAGCCTTACGAGCCAGCTATACTCCTTCCCCAGCCCACACAGGAACTCCTGGTTACAAGACTCCAGCAAGTGGGCCACACACCCCCACCAGCACCCCACAATCTAGGACAGTGTCTCAGACACCAGCATCCCAGGATAATACATCAATCACAGACAATTTGCTGCAGCTTCCTAAAAGAAGGAAGGTATCTGACCTCTTCTGAATATTCTGGTCACCAGCAAGGTGACAGTGACCTGGCTGTGCTCAGATGTCTGCAGACTGGATGCTGGTGGTAGTGAGGGGTGATCAGATGCAGCTGTGAGAACAGAAGCCAGTGGTTACAAGATCTGGGACCAGAGGTACCATAGGCTATGTTGCTAAAATAGCCTGGGATGTGCTTTTTGGAAGTTGAGTATCTCCTGCTGTGGTGTAACTTCCCTTTGAACTGCATGGGTGGGGGATGCACAGGGCTGCTGCAACACAAGGTTGCTTCCTGTAACAGCAGAGAAGGTTCTGGACTCCTGAAAAGAGCAATCTTTTTTTTTTTTTAAGATATGTTTCTCTTCCTAAGGTGGCCATGCATTTAAATTACCTTTCTGTACAAAGATGTCTATTTATAAAATGTGGTAAACCTTCCTAAGAGATTGGACTTTCTGCCAGTTCATTAAACTTCTTTGGTTTTGTACTTTGCAGAAGGGGAAACACCACCAGGTGCTCATTGAGACCCGACTCAGAATTTTAGGAGGTTTCTCTTTACTGCAAGTGGAGTTTAAACAGATGCTCTTGAACATACAGTGGGTCTGTCAAGAGTTGTTACGTTATGCAAACAGTTTGCATACTGTGTCAGACATCATTTCACACTTCATAATAACCTGTTCTCCTACTGCATCCAGAGTGTGGTTGATGCACGTGTGAATTCTGCAGCTGAACCTGAGAAACGTGAGTGTAAGAGCTGCTGAGTGTCAGCAGCACTGGAAGAAACTTTCCAGTATGTTTTGACAGTAACTTCTCATCCCTGCAAACCATATCAGGCAGGTCTTTGGGGAATAATATTGTCAAGCAGTTCATTCACCTCAGCAGATGTCCTGTGTCTTCTGTTGCTGTGCTTTGTAAAGCTAAAGATGAGGACTATTGCTGAAAGGGTCCAGAGAAGCTGCAGTTCAGAACCAGCAGTTCCTCTGTTCAGCCAGTTTGATGTCTCAGGTGATCTTTCAAGCCTCGTGTGGGTTTCCATCTGGTGTAGGGTGGCTGTGCTCCTCTCCAGCCAGCTTTCCTCAGCAGGGATGGGATGCTGCTTTTCATGTTTTCACTGGGACTGTGTTTAGAACTGTTTGGTATGGATTTTTGTTTGTTTTTTTGTTTTTTTTTTTTTTCATAGGCTTGTTAGGGAAAGGAGGTGGCTTCTCTGAAGTTCTTAAGTTCATTTTGTTGTTCAGCCCCTCTGTTTTGTAGCTCTGACTGTCTGCTTTTGTGGGCTTTGCAGATGGCTTTTTCTTAAACCCCAACTGGGTGAGGGAGTTATGTTTTGACTTCCAGCTTCTGCTGTTCTTGAGAAAGGCCCACACCAACACCTTCCTTAGAATGGCTCAGAGATGATTGTTTTGCATATTGATTGCTTCACTGTAATCAGCCTCTGGGGCTTTTTTGTTTTACATTGATTTCAGCTTGTTTGGATTTGTTTTTACAGCTGCCATGTGACTCCAAAGACTTGATGATGTTGATGATCACAACACAGAGAGGTGCTGGGGACAATCTGCCTCATCCACCAGTGTGGATGGCAGTGTCATTCTGAAGAACAGAAGTGAGGCTTGATGAGAGCCAGGTTGGGGCTTTTGTTTTCCCTTCCTGTTCTTTGAAACTTCTGGCTAGTTCTTGCAGTTAGCAAAAAAAACTCTGAAGAGCAGTTTAACCATACATAGCCTGCACTCAGAGCTGGGCTGGCTCCAGTTTGAGCTGACCTGTGAGTGTGGGATGAACACTTGTGTGTGCTCTGAGCACCTTTTAGCAGGAAGCAGGTGAAGCCAGATGTGTACATGTCTTGCACCACTCCTGAGTACAAAGCAGCCTGTGTAACACTTGGCAGGCTTGAGATTTGCTGTAATCAGGAGATATTTTACTCAGGGAACATCCACAGAAAATCTCCTGCAGCTCTAAGCAGTGCCTGCAGCCTTCTGTGAGGTCTGGGCTGTTTGGTGCCTTGTGTGTGTTGGTGGGGAGCTTCCTCTTGGGTGGTTTCCACTGCCACTTCCCAAACTCATGACCCTCACTGTGCAAAATCCCTTAATTTTTACAGTGCACCTTGTGGAAATCAATTTATCAGCAAAGCATTGCTGGGAGTTGTGAACACAAGAAATTAAGGTTGTTTGGTTTTGTTTTTTGTTTTTTTTTTTAGTTCAGAGATAACTGAAGGCTTAGTTTGTTCTTTAAGTAAGAAATTATTCTCGGGTACTTAGGAATGAACATAAAGGAAATATGTTTACTGATGTTTCTCTGCTTCCAGAGATGTTCTTTAAGGAGTGACCAAGCTAAATAACACAAGTTATTGGGTAATTTTTTTAAAACTAAGTCTTTCCCAACAAACACTGCTTATCTCCATGAATTGTAGGACCTGTGTGTTAGGGCATGCAGGAAGATGGTGAGGCCCTGGCCTGCAGGTTGGGTCACTGAGCAGACCAGGAGTAAGGAGTGGATGTGACATGTAGGTGGAGAGATGCAGGAGGTTACAGGAGCTGCTGGAACACTACAGAGAGCCCCAGGGGAAATGGTGGAGATTCCCAGATGACTGAGGAGGAGCTTGGGGACCACCTGGGGCATGGAACCTGGCCAGGTAGAGGTGATCCACTGAGAGGTACCAGAAACACCAAATTTGGCTACTTATGGATGTAGCAAGACTGGGCCAGTGGGAAAAAGTCATTAGAGGAGAGTTTTTTGGGAGGAGAGGAGGGATGAGAGAACAAACATGGAAACATGGGGAGGAGTGGGGTTACAGGCTGGACATGTGCATCCAGCCCAGAGCCCAACCTTCTCCACCTTTTTGTTAGAGGATTCCTATCCATTTGCTGAGTGCTGGAGCTCTCTTCTGCAGGTGGATCAGGAGCAGGATGGGGGTGTGTGTCTTCCACAGCTTTTCAAACTGGTTGTGCTCATACTGAGATGCAGCTGGAATAACAGAGAGGGGAATATGATACCTGAGAATGATTAGTTCCATGTTTCAGTTCATTTTTAAAAGCAGATTGCATTAAATATCCTATGGGACAGTGTTGGTTTTGTGTTGGCCCTCTAGTGAATTAACCTAGACAGCCCTATTAAAATTGCAGTTTTGATTCTGCAGGAGTGAAGGGCCTCCACATATTTGCTGGGAATGCAGTTTATTTTCAGTGAGATGCTATAAAATTTGATCTCTTGCAGGGCATGCAGTGCTCTTCAGATGGGCTGTTCCTGTAACGCCCACTGTAAGGCCTGGTCTGTGCTTCCTGCTGCAGATCAGCCTCTGCAGTCTGTAATTAGAGCATCAGTGGGCTCTTTGTTGCCAGGCTCTTGTGCTCCTTTAGTAGTAGCAGATAATGTACCTTAGAGGGCCAAATCCAGGGTGAAAAAACATCTTGGTTGGTTGGTTGGTTGGTGATGACTTGCGTTTGTTTTTTTTTCCCTCCCCCCCATTTTTCAGAGGATTATTTTCCTTCCAATCTTCCTGTATATCCACATTTTCCTATGTGCAAAACCCAAGCACAATTCCTCCCTCAGTCAAAATATCCTCCAGGACTCCTTAAAGCTGCAGAGGTGGTTGGAGGTGAGCAGCAGGGCTCTCCTGGGTGCCAGGCCTGGCTCTGGTGGGGTCCCAGCTGCTTGCAAGAAACTGTGAGAGCCCCAATGGGCCTGGGGCCTTGTGGTGTGACATGGGGCTGTAACATCACCATGGGCAGAGTCTGAGGGTGCTCACATGTGCAGTGGGAGGTTTGGGTCCTTGTTCCAGGCAGGAGGGGAGATGAGGGACCACAAGGGATTCTTCTAGGTGGGTGGGAAATAGGTGGTGTTATGGTTGATTTGGGGAACAGCAGGAGGTAATTAGCAAGTTGCATTAGTGAAGAGCCAGTGAGGATGAGGACAGCAGAGAGTTCTGCTGCTCCTTTCTTTGTGGCAAGAAAATGCCAAGCAGCAGCAGCACAGGGTTTAGTGATGTGAGGAAGTGAGAAGGGAAACTGTCTCCCCATGCCATGATTTGAGCAGCCAGTCAGGCCAGAGTGGTGGGGACACTGCTTTGGGGCTCCAGCTGTTTTGGAGACCCCTGCAGCCCAGGAGCCATGTCTTGTGGCAGGGAGCTGAGTCTGCAATGGGACTGCCCAAAGGCACCCAGCCCCAGGCTCATTTCCTCTGTGCTTTGAGGCCAAGAGCCTTCACCTGGGTGCAGAGGTAGCCACCCCTCCACCCACCAGGGTCACAGCTCTGCAGGTCTTGGTGGGGCTCAGTGCTGCTTTTTACTTCTCTGATGGTTTAGCTCAGAAGGGAAGCTGTGGTTGGGGAGACTTCTGTTGTTTTGGAGGACTGGGCTATTTCTCTGCAAAAATAAAGGAAATGGATCTTCTCACTCAGGGGAGGGGGAGGTGGAACAGCTCCCATTTCCTCATGGTTGGATTTGTTGCCTCAATCCCAGCTCCCTGTAGCTGCTGCAAACCCCAGCTCAGAGCCAGGCCAGGGGCAGAGCTGGGTTTGTCTCCTCTCCCCATCAGCCCCTTCCTTCTGCTCCTCCTGGCCATGACTCCTTTTCTCCACTGCTTTTTGGGCACTCTGGACACATTTTTTCTTTGCACTCTCTGGTCAGAGAGATACTTTTTCCCAGTGGGAAACCAGGACTGCTTGGGATGAGCCAACCCCTGGGCAGGGGCACTGGATGTGGTTGTGCCAGCACAATCCATCCTCACCCCCCTGCCCAGGGCATCAGGCTGCCCCCAGCTCTTCCCCACACAGCCCCTGGTGTCCTGGCAGGAGCACGGGTGGCCCTGCCTGGGGCTCCTGGGGCTGGGCCATGGTGTTGGCAGTCCTGTCATGTTGGTCTGCACTGGTGTCACAGTGCTGGGCAGGGCTGGTCCTGGGGTAGTGGGTTCCTGGTACCCTTCACCTTTGAGCTCCTGCATGTCTGGGCTGTTCAGGGCAGGTTTATTTGGGCATTGTGTGGGTTGTGGTGCTCACCTGGCACACGTGCCTGCTCCAAACCTGGCACCTGGGCTGAGGTGTGGGGAAATGAGGGCTGTATTTTCTTGGGTCAAAAGCAAGGGAGAAGCAGCCAGTTCCCTGTCTGCAAGGGGAGCCCTGCTCTCACCCTGAAGGCATCACAGGGCATTTACTTAGACATGGGTGACAGGGTGTCACGGGCTTGGGGTGGAGAAGGAATGTCCTGGACAGTCTGGGTTCAGCATGTGCAGCTGGGCTGAGAGCATCTCCTGCCCACAGCATCCCCTGGGAGGAACAAAGCCAGGGAGTCTGACACTCACTCCTGCCTTTGTGCTGGAGGATGTTGTCACACTTCAGGTCCCCACGGATGCTCAGATCAGTATCCAGCAGCACGTGGGAGCTGGAAAAATGGGTTTTGGCCTAAATCTTTGGACAACCCCTTGCTGCTCTTGACGCACTCCAGCAGGTCCCCCAGCACACTTGTCCCCTGCCACACAGCCCTCCTGGGCTCCTGCAGGGCTCACAATTGTTGCTGTCTCAGCTCTGGGTGCTTTTTGAGCACCAGTTTCCACTGCCATGTTGAACTTTACATCTAACTTCGGAAAGAGCACCTCCCTGAGCAGAAGGGTGAGGCAGAAGGGCTGTGTGAGCAGAGGTATCTGAACATCCATCAGGAATGCTCCTTTGCTCCCCAGTGTCAGGGGAAATTCCAGCTCAAGCTGGGCTGTGGATGTTGAAGGTAAAATTGCCTTTTGATCCCAAACTGCACCTGGGCTGACCTCCAGCACCAGGAGAGTTGTGGTTCTGGGGATGGTGCCACCTCCCCAGGCTGGGCTCTTTGCAGAGACAGCCACCACCCTGCCTGGCCTGACGTGCAGCAACACCCAGGGTCAAATTCCTAAAGGCACCTGTCATTTTCAGAGCCATTTTAAATTATTTGAGCAGCACAATTAATTCTCTCATGCATTTCCTCTCTGGCTGGGCCTCAGAACATGGTGATTCCAGGAGACATGGAAATACTGGTTGGCTCTGGCACTGCTGTGGTGCTGGGAGCTGCTGGACCAGGGCCCTGGCTGCGGCGGACATCCCAGTGCTGCTGTGTCCCCTGTGCATGTCCTGCATGGCTGGAGATCCCTGCAGATGTGTGTAAAAAGGGACTGTGTCCCCCTGTGTGGGAGCAAGTTAATGAAGCAGACTAATGATAGTCAAACTCAGAGCCCAGAGGGGCTGGGAAAACCCAGGAAACGCCAGGAAACCCCAGCCCTTGGTGGCAGCTGAGCAGGGACAGGCAGGGTGACAGGGAAGTTCTGCTGTAGCAGGGAGGGAGGGAGGGGACTGGGAGAGGCTCCTCTGGAGACAGAGCAGGAGGGTTGGGGCTGTCATGGAGGGGCTGTCTGGGAGTGATGGAGGTGAGGGGGAGAGGCCCCCAAGCTGGGACAGGGAAAGGCTGAGCTGGTGGGGACAGAGGGGACTGGGGGAGGACATCCCGGGGGGACAGAGGAAACGGGGTAAGGCGATCCTGGAGCGATTGAGGGACTGGAGGTGCCAGCCTGGAGAGGACAGAGGGACTGGCGGAGGCTGTTCCGGGGGACGGCGGTGGCTGGAGGTGTCCCTGGGGGACAGAGGCGAGCGGTGGAACTGTCTCGGTGGGGACAAAGGGCACCGGTGGAGCCATTCCGGAGGGAGGGAGGGGGCCGGCGACGGGTCGGCGGCAGGGAGTGGGCAAGACCATGCCGGGGGGTCACGGAGGGGCTGGTGGAGGCCGTCTCGGGGGTGAATGCCGCCGGTGAACATCGCGTCCCGGTGCACATCCCGTCCCGGTGCACATCTCGTCCCGGTGCACATCCCGTCCCGGTGCACATCCCGTCCCGGTGAACATCGCGTCCCGGTGCACATCCCGTCCCGGTGCACATCCCGTCCCGGTGCACATCTCGTCCCGGTGCACATCCCGTCCCGGTGCCCACCCCGTCCCGGTGCCCATCACGTCCCGGTGCGGTCACGGCCCCGGACCCCCCGGAGCCCCGCAGGTGGGCGGGGCCTGTGCAGAGTCCGGCGCTGGGCTCCGCCCCTCACGCAGCTGATTGGCCGGGCGGCGCGCGGCGGGGAGGTGGGCGTGGCGGCGCGGGGGCAAGGCGGCGGGGAGGCGCGGCCGCCATCTTGTGCGTCGCCGGAGCCAGGGGAGCGGCCCGCAGCGTGGAGCCGCCTGACCCCCGCGCTGCTCCCGCCGCAGCCGCCGCCGCAGCCAGGGCCGCCGGTTCCCGCCCGGGGGCGGCGGCGGACGGCGGAGGGGAAGAGCTCGGTGCGGACGGGGGCCCCCCCGCGGGCCCGGCGGCGGCCCCTCCTCCTGCCGCTCCTCGCGTCCCTCCCCGCGGGTTTGTGGCGCTGCGCCGGGGGAGGATGAACGGAGGATAAATGGTGCCCAAGGCGGACAGCGGCACCTTCCTCCTCCTCTTCCTCCTGGTGCTGAGCATCACCGAGCCGCTGCGGCCAGGTAGGGGCGGCGGGGCCGGGCGGGGGGCGGCGGCGGCGGGGGTCGGGGGTGTGGGTCCTCCCTCCTCAGCCCGCGGGCGGGTCCCGGGCCCGTGCGGACGTGAGGGGCTCCGGGGCTCCCCCGGGGCCGCAGCCGGGTCAGGTCCGGTGAGCGGCGTCCCCGGGAGGTCAGCGCGGGAGGGTGCGGAGCCGCTGCCGTTCCCCTCCCGCCGGGGACCGGACGAGACCGGCCCTGGAGTCGCCGCGGGCCAAAGCCGGTCCCGGTCCGGGGGTCGGTCGGGTTCGGTGCGCTTTGTATCAGCGCTGTGAGCGGGCCGGGGTGTGGGGTGAGGCGGTGGTCCCCGTGCTGACCGGCGGGGTTTTGGGAGGGTTGGGAGTGAGGGTTAAAAAAAAATCAGTTCAACTTTGAAAGCTTCGGTAGAAAACTACGAACCCGCAGTGAATTGTGGCGGCGTGACCCAAGTTTTCAGGTGCTTCTTCCTTCCCTTCCCTGCTTTTATGGTGTGGGCCTTGGGTGCCGACAAACCCAAGTGCTATTTGATCATCAGAAAAAGGACGAAAACCCAGCCTGTTGCATCTCAGTTCGTATCTCATCTTCTTTTAGGGAGATGAGTGAGGGAGTTTGTGTGGTAGCTGCCAGGCTCAGTGCTTTAAAATGTGAAGATGATTAACTTTAAAGAAATGGTTGGTGTTTGCTGTTAGAAAACTCCTGCTTTTCTGGCTACATCACTCGGTTGCAGTTTCTTTTTGGGTGCTGAACTTGCTTGGAGCTTGGCAGAGCCCTCACGTCTCTTGGGCTGCTCTTGCCAAAGAGCATCAATAGCCAAAGCCTGATTCTGCCTGGAGTGGCTTTGCAGGTTTGGAAAACATCCTCCCATCCCCCTGTGCTGCTCCTCCTGGGTGATACTTGCTCCTTTGTCAACAGCAGAGTAGGAGCAGTGTTGTACTTTGAAATCTCCTTATTCTTTCTCTTCAAAATAACTTTTATGACCCAGACTAATACAACGTAACAGCATTAGTGAACTGCATTTAAAAAAGGTCCCAGATGAGCTGAAGCAGAATTGGGTCAGTGTAGGCAGTTTACAGTGAAATAACTAACTTAGATGTTGAAACTGCCCTGTGTGTGTCTTGTTGTGTTTTAGCTTGTTTTTTTGGCAGTACAGTGTATTTATAGGGCTTATGGTATGCTCTTCAGTAGCCAAAAAATTAATGGAGTTGCTAACCTAGTATTACTACAGCTAGAGGCTTTTATGTGGGAGAAGATACTGTGTAAAACCCATTTCAAGCAACTTCTTAGCTGGCACTAAGTGCTACAGACAGCTGAAAAAGTTGGGCAGATTCATAGCTGTCTGTGCACTTTTACAGATGGGTAGATTTGATGCTCAGCTCTGTTGGTGTTGGGCATTATAACCTCCTAGAAATTAGAAAATGGCATTTTCCCTGTTCTGTCAGAACATTTGTCACTCTAGTTTGATTCTGAATCTCAGTCAGCAGCCAGTGCTTGATGGATGAAGACAAGTTCTACACTGAGGTTTACTTCTTTAAGTCAAATAAATTTTTTTGTTGGTATTTTCATGTACCTGTTTCAGAGATCTGTGGTGCTGTGGCCGTGCTGGTAGAAGCATCCTTCTGAACATCTGATGTTCATCTTGGGTGTTAGATACCACTGCCTTCGAAACGTGTAGTATTAGGATTCCTCTGTGGCAGCTCCACGTGCATTCCTTAAATTTTGCTGGAACCGTGTGTATTGCTGAACCTTAATGTCAGGCTGTCCAGCTGGATGTAGTGGTGCAGCTGGGACTGGATGCTGGCTGAGGAGTTGCTGAATTCCTCCTGGATTTCCTGGCTGCGGGTGGCTGAGCTGTCCATGGTGATGCCTCTTCCCTCCTCCCTCCTCCCTCAGGGTGGCCTCGCATCCTTCTGCCAATGTCATTTGCTTTTAACTTGCTTCATTTAATATCTTAAATCTACTGTCTCAAACGGATCACCTGCTCAGTAGATTAAATAGTGTGTGGGCTGATCCTGAAGCAAACCAAGCCAACAGTGAAAATCTGCTTCGTGCACTCTTTTCCTGCTGGTGTTTGTTTTTCTTTTTTTGCTTCTTTAAACCTGGGTATTGTAGCAACTGTCTTAATGGTTTAGAAAGAATGCCTGCAGCTTGCTGAGCTTAAATCTGCACTTAGAGCTATCAAATGAGTGCTGCAGAGTGATGGGAGGTTTTATGGACTCTGAGATGAATGTGTAGTCCCTTCACAATTCAGTCCCAGCGAATCAGGCACCTCTTTGTACTTCCATGTTAATTTGACACTAGCTTTGTATCCATGTTCTTGCTGTGCTCTTCAGATAAATAAAACCTTCTTTTAAGCCTCCTCAAAACTGTAGTATCTTTTGGGGCAAGCTGAAAGGCAGTGATTTTATGGGAACTATTTTTTTTTTTTTTCCCCTGCTTTTAAGGTGAGATTGTTTTTAGTAAATTGGGGAACAAACTAATTAAAATTTCATTTTCTCCCTGATTTTCTGCCTTGTATATGAGAATGTTTTAAGCTACTGCTGCCACTAACAGCATCAGGTACATCCAATGTACCATGACATCAGCCCTAGCTGTGGAGAATTGGGGTTTCCAGAGGTACCACAGACAGTTTTATCTCAGTCTGTGGGCTTTTAATGGTAATTTTTGGTCTTTGAGAATCTGCACTTGGATTTTTTTATTTTGTCCCAGTGTTTCCCTCTTTCCCTTTCTAACTGTTTTGACTGTAAGCTGCTTCTTTCCACTAGTTGCCTGCTTTATAGTGCATTGTTGATATTTTTAGGTAGAGCTTTTCTCCTTGACTTGTGTTTGGAAGCTGCTAATATGAAATGAAGCTGAATGTATCAGTCTTTTCCAATTATAGGGGTGTACAGTGAAGGACTAAGTTGATGTCTCCACTAAACACTTACTGAATTCATCCTGTCTGGTGTTCAGACATTTGTTTTTGGGGATATCTACCACAGGTGGGTTTTGCTTAGTAAAATATTTTCCAAGGCAACTCAAGGTATCTGTTCCAGGTTATCTGACTGGCTGGCTGAGATGTGAAAAAATATTTTCACATTAGTCTTGATGTGAAAAAATATTTTGGTGGTGCTTTAGCTGAGTTACAATAAACAATACTGGTACTAGTTTGGATTCAGATGATTTTCTGAACACTAATGTGTTTCTGCTGGTTGTAAAAAGGTCATCTGAGTTGTTAATCATTCTGAATTTTTTCAGCACAGTTTGAGAATATGTAAGAAGTTCCTGTTTCTGTTGAGATCCCATTGCACAATCAAAAAGCAAAGAGTTTGGTGTCTTTATGTAATGTTGGAACTTAAACAGTCTGGAACTATCAGGATGACATGTTTCAGAGCAGTGTTTAGAGGATTAATTAAGATCATAATCGCTGAAGACAATAACATGTTTTCATCTTTCTCTAACAAGATACTGCTGCTTGCTAATGGAAAACACTTAAACATGGTCAGGCTTTATATTGGATTTTGTAATAGTGGTTTAGTACAGAGCCTTGTGAATGTAGGTCATCAGGCTTTCTTATTAGAGCATTTGCCAGGCAGCTAAAAGCCAATTGAGTTCTTGTTCTTGCAGGTTTTTTTTTTTCTCCACTTCAAAGCTAGCCAGAGGAAGTAATTTCATTACCCAAGTTCTGTTTTTAAAAATTTTGCACCACTCACCTAATCAGCAATGCTCAGGAAGACTTGCCAGTGCAAGTGGTCTAATTAAAAAGGCCCACGACTTCAGCTTCAAGCTTCAACTTTTTGTATGCTTTGGTGCTTGAGAATGCTCCTCCCAATGGGTGTTGGGATCTGGACACTGCACAGGTGTCAGGTGTGGTTAAACTGCCAACTTTTTCTTGTCACTTGGTCAGAAGTTGTAGATCTTCAGCGTAAAGCAGAGCTCTGGGTGGAAGTCTGAACAACTCCACAGTCAACTTTGTTTCAAGGTGATCCACTTGCCTGCTGTGACTGAAGGTGTCTGGTTTGGGCCAGTTGAATTGGATCAGTTTTGTCAGAGGCACAAATCTATCCTAAAAGGTGACCTGGGCCCAGTTCTCCGCTGCCCTGAAAGGAATTCGTTGGTAAGCAAATGGAAGCCTCTATTTTGCTTTTGTTCACTGTCTCTACCTGAGCTGGAGCTGCTGTGAGTGATGTTTCCTTAGCTCAGTGCAGCTGCTGACTGCAGTCCCTGTCTTTGTACTGAGCTGAGTTCTCAAGTGGGGGCTCCTATGTGTGAGAGTCAGGAAGGGTTTTTATCACACCTCCTCAATTACTGTTGCTGAAAATAAGTCTTATGTTCCCCCCTAGCCCCCTTGCCACTTAATCTGCTGGTTTGAGTTTGTTGGTTTTTTCTTACCATTATATATTAGTGTGATTTTTTGTTTTTTGGGTTTTTTTGGTTTTTTTTTTTTTTTTTTTTTTTTTTTGTTTTTGTTTTGTTTTTGTTTTGTTGGGGTTTTGTTGGGGTTTTTTTGGTGTTTTTTTGGGGGTTTTTTTGGTTTTTTTTTGGGGTTTTTTTGGGGGTTTTTTTTGGAGGTTTTTTTGGTTTTTTTGGGGTTTTTTTGGGTTTTTTTGTTTTTTTTTTGGTTTTTTTGGATTTTTTTTGGTTTTTTTTGTTTTTTTCGGTTTTTTTCGGTTTTTTTTGTTTTTTTTTGTTTTTTTTGTTTTTTTTGGGTTTTTTTGGTTTTTTTTGGGTTTTTTTGTTTTTTTTGGTTTTTTTGGTTTTTTTGGTTTTTTTTGGTTTTTTTTGGGGTTTTTTGGGGTTTTTTGGGGTTTTTTGGGGTTTTTGGGGGTTTTTGGGGGTTTTTGGGGGTTTTTTTGGTTTTTTTTTTGGTTTTTTTTGTTTTTTTTGCTTTTTGGGTTTTTTTTGTTTTTTTTTAGGGTTTTTTTGTTTTTTTGGGGTTTTTGTTTTTTTGAGTTTTTTTGGGGGGGTTGTGGTTTTTTTGTTTTTTTGGGGGTTTTGTTTTTCGTTTTTTTGGGTTTTGTTTTTTTTGGTTTTTTGGATTTTTTTTTTTTTGCTTTTTTGGTTTTTTTGCTTTTTTGCTTTTTTTTTGCTTTTTTTGCTTTTTTTTGCTTTTTTTGCTTTTTTTGCTTTTTTGCTTTTTTTGCTTTTTTTGCTTTTTTTTGCTTTTTTGCTTTTTTTTGCTTTTTTTGCTTTTTTTGCTTTTTTTTTGCTTTTTTTTGCTTTTTTTTGCTTTTTATTTGCTTTTTTTTTGCTTTTTTGCTTTTTTTGCTTTTTTTTTTGCTTTTTTTTGCTTTTTTTTTGCTTTTTTTTGCTTTTTTTTTGCTTTTTTTTTGCTTTTTTTGCTTTTTTTTTGCTTTTTTTGCTTTTTTTGCTTTTTTTTGCTTTTTTTTTGCTTTTTTTTTGCTTTTTTTTGCTTTTTTTTGCTTTTTTTTGCTTTTTTTTGCTTTTTTTTGCTTTTTTTTGCTTTTTTTTGCTTTTTTTTGCTTTTTTTTGCTTTTTTTTGCTTTTTTTTGCTTTTTTTTGCTTTTTTTTGCTTTTTTTGGTTTTTTTTGCTTTTTTGGTCTTGGTTTTTTTAGTTTTTTGTTTTTTTGGGTTTTTTTGGGTTTTTTTGCTTTTTTGGGGTTTTTGTGGGTTTTTTGGTTTTTTGTTTTTTGCTTTTTGTTTTTTTGGTTTTTGGTTTTGTTTTTTTTGGGTTTTTTTGTTTTTTTGTTTGTTTTTTGTGTTTTTGTTTTTTTGTTTTTTTCCTTGTGTTCCTGTGCTCTGCCATTTGCTGTTGTTATGAGCTGCGAAGTGAGCCTGGTGGATTTGAAAAGTCTTCCTTGGGAGTGGTATCAGTGTAGCAGAAAGACGGGAGGTATCAGACATTATTAACAGGTCTGATACTTTAAGACTGGTAATTCCTGACCGTTAATTATAAGGCAAAGTTTTTGAGGTGCAAGCGAGTTTGCTCCTAGTTGTGACTACAAAATAAAGAAGACAGGAGTAGTAGGCAGAGGGCTGCCTGTGTGTATTGCTCTGGTTCTGAGGAGCAGTAAAACAGAAGCAGAACTTGAGGGTTTGCTCAGAAGCAGCTTCTGTGTCCCCGGTGTAGTTTGGGTGTGGGGTTAGGCAGGAACGGCAGAGGCAACGGAGAAGGGAGCAGTGCTGCAGCCTCTCTGTAGCAGGAGGAGGTGGCTGTGGGAGTGCTGCTTCTGTCTCAGGAGTTAATCATAGAATCATAGAATCCTAGGGGTTGGAAGGGACCTGGAAAGATCATCTAGTCCAACCCCCCCTGCCAGAGCAGGGCCCCCTAGAGTACATCGCCTAGGAACGTGTCCAGGGGGGTTTTGAATGTCTCCAGTGAAGGAGACTCCACAACCCCCCTGGGCAGCCTGTTCCAGGGCTCCGTCACCCTTACAGTAAAAAAATTTTTTCTGATATTCAACTTGAACCTCCTATGCTCCAATTTACACCCATTACCCCTTGTCCTATCACTGGTCACCACTGAGAAAAGCCTAACTCCATCTCCCTGACACTCACCCCTTACATATTTGAAAACATTGATGAGGTCACCCCTCAGTCTCCTTTTCTCCAAACTAAAGGAGGAAAGGCACAGCCAGCTTGAAGAGAGAAGAAATTTAGATGCTAAGTACGAAAGACATAAAATCCCCCAGTGAATGTCAAAACCAGCCAAGACTTCAATGAATTATTCCATCCCCTGAAATTAGCTTTGTTAGGGCTGGTTTTGATGTTGAATTGCAATGCAAGAGTAGTAACAGCCCTTAGAATCTGCCTTTGAGTAATGCCCGAGTCTCTGGGTTTTTATGTGGTCATTTCTTGCAAATTTTATAAGGTTTGGTTCCATCCTGTGATGTGCATATAAATAACTTCTTCCAGGGTGAGTAGAACTTGTTGTGCTCCCATGCACTGCACCAGGGCAGAGCTGCTGAACCCCCAACTGGACTTCTGGTACCTAAAGAGTGGCCCAGCAGAACCTGGATCAGCTCAGTGGCATCACTGCTCCTGCCTTCGAGGCATTAACTTGGGTGCTCGAGTTTGTTTTGTAGTTCAGAATGAAATAAGCACTTGCAGGGGTTCTTGCACTGCTAAGCCTGAACAAGAAAGTCCCCGAGATGGAAAAGGAGCAGATCAGGGCTAATGACAGGCAGGATGAGAGGCTCTGCTGATCTGTGCCTGTGTGATCTCAAGGGATAACCTCTGATGGGGAAAAGGCTGCTAATTTAGTCTGTGTAGACTGATAAAAAGTTTTGGCTAGAAAGGGTACTGAGAGATTGGGTTGTCCATCTTCTTGTCCCAGCCCAAAAACTGGTTAACCCAGGCAGTTCGCAAAGGATGTTTGTCTGGCACAATTTTTTTTTATGATTTCCTGTGACAGAGACTCCAAACATTAATTTTTTTATTTTTTGTTTGTTTGTTTTAAGCCTAGTTGCCCATCTGTTCCTTGTTCTGCAGTTGTGGGTTCTTCTTCCTGCCTACATACAGCGTTGTGCACACATCCCTCATGCTACAGTTAGAGCAGTTTGTTAGTTTCCCAGGACTCTCCAGGTGTCAGAACCCACTGGTTTTTCAGCAGTGAGGTGTGGGGTGGGTGCCTGGCAGTGCCTCTTCCTTCCTGGCTCTCCACTCCCCACCAGGGCTCATGTACAATGTCAGCTCCTGGCCTGGCAGGCTCACACCTTTGCATTTTGTTCAATATCTTTTTTGCATTTGTTCAATATCTTCATCAACGACTTGGATGAGGGTATAGAATGTACCCTCAGCAAGTTTGCTGATGCCACTAAGCTGGGAGGAGTGGCTGACACACCAGAAGGCTGTGCTGCCATTCAGAGAGACTTAGACAGGCTGGAGAGTTGGGCAGGGAGGAACAAGATGAAATTCAACAAGGGGAAGTGTAGAGTTTTGCATTTGGGGAAGAACAACACGAGGTCCCAGTATAGGTTGGGGGCTGAGCTGCTGGAGAGCAGTGTAGGTGAAAGAGACCTGGGGGTCCTGGTAGACAAGAAGATGCCCATGAGCCAGCAATGTGCCCTTGTGGCCAAGAAGGCCAATGGCATCCTGGGGTGCATTAGAAAGGGTGTGGTTAGTAGGTCAAGAGAGGTTCTCCTCCCCCTCTATTCTGCATTGGTGAGGCCACACCTGGAGTATTGTGTCCAGTTCTGGGCCCCTCAGTTCAAGAAGCACAGGGAAGTGCTTGAAAGAGTCCAGCGCAGAGCTACTGAGATGATTAAGGGAGTGGAGCATCTCCCTTATGAGGAAAGGCTGAGGGAGCTGGGGCTCTTTAGTTTGGAGAAAAGGAGACTGAGAGGTGACCTCATCAGTGTTTTCAAATATGTAAGGGGTGAGTGTCAGGGAGATGGAGTTAGGCTTTTCTCAGTGGTGACCAGTGATAGGACAAGGGGTAATGGGTGTAAATTGGAGCATAGGAGGTTCAAGTTGAACATCAGAAGAAATTTTTTTACTGTAAGGGTGACGGAGCCCTGGAACAGGCTGCCCAGGGGGGTTGTGGAGTCTCCTTCACTGGAGACATTCAAAACCCCCCTGGACACGTTCCTAGGCGATGTACTCTAGGGGGCCCTGCTCTGGCAGGGGGGGTTGGACTAGATGATCTTTCGAGGTCCCTTCCAACCCCTAGGATTCTATGATTCTATGATTTTACTTCCACTGGTGGTTTTGTAGAGGATCTGTTGAGGAGAAATCACAGATCATCTGGACATCTGATTGTTTAGTAGAACTCTAGAACCACATTGCTTAAAAACATGAGTTTAGGATTAACCTTTAATCAGCATTCCCCAAACTGTGCAATCCTCTGGCATCTTGTGGTTTCCTGAGAAGCTTTTAGTTTTGTCTTTTTATTAAAGGGTCAGCCTGCTAATTCTGGGTTTGATGAGCAGCATTTTAATGGTATTTGTTACATGGAACTCCCCAGGAAGTTATTATTGGTGCTTGATGAGTACCATTTAGATTATTTAGAAATACAATTTAATGTTTAATGGAAATTGATAGTTGCCTCATTAACTATAGCTAAACAAAATAACATCCAACCTCCTAGTTAATTAAAATTGGTTGATCTAACCATTATACTGAGCTTCTGATCTGTTGATAGATCAGCATGTGACAGTTGTCAGGCCAGCTGGTAGGGAGAAATGTAGAATTAGCTTTTGGTGGCCATGGTTGGGACATTCCCTGCTCTTTTGTCCTTTAATGTACTGATTTTTCTTTTTTGTCTTCATTTCTGTACCTTCTTTTCCTGTGTTGTCTTTCATAAACCTCATCTGCTGTGCTTCCTTGTATCTTTCCCACTATGAGGCCAGTTGCTTGGGGTACTCAGTGAAATTATTTTGGAATAAAAGCTGGTAGAAAACATGACTAAGTGAGGCTTCTGACAGAACAGGGCTGGGTGTTCTGGGCTGGCTGCAACCCTGGGAGCTTCAGGTGTCACTTTGCTATGCTGAAGCCTCCATCATTTGTTTTTTGCCCCCCAAATCTGCATTGCAGAGTGGGCAGCACCACAGCAGCTGAAGCTTGAAGTGGTTGAATGGAGCCCTTAGATCTCTAGGGATGGAAGTCAGCTCCAGCCCAGCTCTGCCCTCAGATCTCAGTGGAGAGATAGCTGGGGTGATGGTGTGGGACATTGCCTTGAGTGACTGAGAAGAACTTGACATAAAACTGAGTCAGTCTCTGTATGTTTCCTCTGTGCCAATATTTCTTTAGCAATTGAAATAGAAATATTTCTTCTGACTCCAAAGCAACGTGTCTTTTTCTACTGTAAAAGAAAAACAAATCATCCTTCTTCTAACACCTGCTTGGTTTGAGTTTGTGCCCAAGCAGTGTTTTGCCTTGTGTGTGCTGAGCTTCTAAAACATGTTACAACTTTTAATCTAGGGATGATCAGAACTACATTTGTGTTTTCTCTCTCTTGAAACTATGCTTAAATTTACTCTATGTTGAAGTATGCTTAAATTTGCTCTTCACTGGCTAAAATGCAGTAACACAAATATGTTGCTGTATCTGCTAATGAGACACTGGAAAAACCTTTATGAAAAATAAGGGCTCTTGCATCAGGTCTTGTACAAGATGGGAAGAAAAAAAGGAAACAGGGGCAAAAGTGTGTTTTAGTGTAACCTGCCCCTGAATAGTGCTCATGGACAGGTTTTCTGTCTCCCTGGATTGTTATATTCTTCCATGTGACCATGACCCTCCTTCTGGCCCTGTGGAGATCTTCTCTGATGCTAATTTGGTTTGGAAATTAATAAATTGGGTTAGTTTTTAGAGAACTGAGTGGTTAAAAATATCTGAATTCAGAGATAGGATTTTGTCACCTGTTTGCCAGGCATTGAAGACAATTACAGTTCTTGTGTTTTAATTCAGCAAAATATCCTAAATACATGCTTGCTCTTGAGTTCTGTGTTTTCATTAAATTTGTTTCTATTGCTCACATGTTGAAAGTTTAAGGATATGTTTAAGCACCACAGAATCCTGTGCTGAAAAAATCCCCACCACAGTGATATTAACTTTTTTTTTCCCCCATATAAAGTAGGCACATGTGTTGTCTTGCTGAAAGCAAATGAGCTCACTAATACTGCAGAAATCTGCCAATTCCTACTTTCAAATTAATGATGGCTACAAATTACCCTTGATTGCTCTGACAGTTCCTGAATAGCTGTTATCGTGTTCCATCTGAAGAGTCATCTTGTTGAAACCTGATCTAAAGAAAATACTAACACAGTTCATGTAAAACTTGGGATTCAGATTTTCTTTCCTTTGTGGAAAGCTGAGCTCTGCAGAGTGTTTGTTGGTTTTTAACTTTGTGTTTTGCTTTTGCTAACACAGTTGACTTGGTCTGTAGGAATACAGCTGCTTTTCCTGGTGATCTTAAGTGAAAACTGCTTCTCCTAGGAGCTCACACTGCTTTTGGCTGGCTTGGTGGGATGAGTACTTTCCTAATCCTGATAATACAGTTGGTTGGAGGAGGAAAGAGACACATTTAGCATGTTTGCATCTATTTTTTTGGAGGGACGGTGTAGTTTCAGGCAGGCAGCTCTCAGGGTATAAGACACAGAAGTACTTTCTGGATTACTATTCTCAGAAGTTTCTCTAGATTGTTTTTTAGAAGCTTTCCAACAAGCAGCTTGTGCAGAGAGTGTCAGAACTTTGAATGAATAAATAAATGTTACTGCTTTAAAATACTTTTCATTACCAGACTGGTCTGCTTAGAGTTGCTGCCACCAGTGGGTAGTTCTGGGCATCCCAGAGGTGACTGTGAAATGTACTGGAGATTGTGTGGGTGAAGAACCAGTGCAGATGCCCTCTGGGAGGAAGGAGGTGCAGGTAATGCTGAAAATGTGTGAAAACAGCTGACAGCCTGATTTTTTTTTTTTCCTTGTTTCCACCAGCTTCATGGGTGGAAGGAGTCAGCAGGAACAATCTATGTACATTAAGAAAAGATTTTAAGAGTTATTTAGATGCAATGGAGTGTGAGGATCTTGTCATAAAAGATGTGTTTAGAAAAAAGGTGAAGGTTTGGGGTGAGGATTGGAGATGGAACCTGGAAGTAGCTAAGCTGAGACACCCAGGCAGCCCTGTTTGTACAGGTATTTATAGTGTGTGTGGGATAATCCTGACCTGGTGATGTGGTTTGTGAGGGAGAAAGTCCTGTGTGTGGTGATGCTCTTTTCTGGACAGAACTGATGACTTGCTGAGTATTTCACTACTGATGTTCTTCTTAATGGACTTTTTTTCTGTTGCTGCATTTGTTGGGAGGATGAACATTCTGTGCTACCCAGCTCACCCCTTCCCTCAGCTGCCAGCAGGGCAGACACCCCAGCTCCCTCCCTGTGGGTCCTCTGCAGGTGTGCTGGGCTGGCAGCTGCCACTGCAAACCACGGGGGGTTTCCTGCCCTCTGAAGTTCAAGGCAGTCATCATTTCCTTCCCTGACACTGGCTCTTGGCTTTCCAAAACTGCCCTGTGGTTTTCTGGTCATGACTTCTTTCTCAAGCTTGCCTGAAACTGTTTGGTGTGTTTATTTGCAAGGTGTGATTGGCACTTTCAGGTATCTGCTTACTGATGGGGTTTTCTTTAGGGGAAGGGTCCTGCACCCTTTCCCTTTCCTTTAGGGAAACTTTGCTGCTGCACAGGTTTAGGTCACTTGTCACTGTTGTACAAAACACTTAAGTTCCACCTAAGTCTTTACCAAACATTTGAAGTCCTGAACCAAGGTTATTAGAACTTTAGGCTTTATTTTTTGAGCCATATTAAGGAGTTCCTGAGTATCCATGGCTTTGGTTTAGTTTGTACTGAGTACTCTCTGTGCCAGTGCTGTGTTTGGCTTTTCCTTTCTGCCTGTTTACTTACTATCATAATATAACTTCATTTCTTAGGGGAGAAAAAACACAAGCCTGTTGCTTAGCTGGGATCCTCACTGCTATAAAAATAAACTTCTTGGCTTTGGAATGCTGAATTGCCCAAATCACAATATTCTTTCACCTTGGTTCAAGTAGCAAGTTTTGTTTTCTCTTTGGTTTTCACAGTTCTGGGGAATTGGGAAATGTATTTTTTTCTGTTGCAGTTGTAGGAATAAGTGTCCACATTCATAAAGCACAAAGTCTGTATTTTCCAAATCCTAGGAAATCATAGCCAGGGCTCCCATTTAAGAAGCTGTGATGTTGCTTTGGCTGGGTGCCAGGTCTCTTGCTCTGCCTTAGCGTTTGGTTTTGTTTTGATTTCCTCCCTTCCCCAACCCCCCCCTCCTTTTTACTGACATTGAGTCTGCCCTCCAGACAAAGTGCAGACAATGAACTGCAGTGAATGATACTTGTGAACAGGGAGAAACTGGGTCAGTTCCAAGCTTGTGCAGGGTGTAAGTATAATATTGATGTGAGGGGGAGCAAGCTGCTACCCTCCCTTACCATGCTATAAAGTCTTTTGATGGATGTCAGGATCATCCAGCATAACTTACTGTGACAGAACACTGAGTAATACAGAATGTTCATTAGAGTTATTCATTAAGGATTTACAGGTTGTTTTTTTTTTTTTTTTTTAGCTGGAGTGCTGTCACAATTTTAATTACTTCATGAAACTGCATGCTGAGGTCATGCAGAAAATGCCCTCTGACATGTGTTTTAGGGTTATATGTTTATTTTTGAAACTGATGTGTTCTCAAAAAATGGGATTATAATCTCAGAATCTCTTCTTTTCAGGAGGTGGAATTACACCTGAGAAGAGGTGTGGTTGGGTTTGGTTCTGTGCAAATAGCAAGGGGTCCCTGGTTTTTACTTCTGGGCTCTTGTAGCCTCCTGGCAGATGCTTGGGCAGTGAACAACCCGAGGTGCATGACCCAAGGATGGTGCCTGGGCAGGTTCTCAGTAACAAAGATAAATGTCTGGGCAGTGCCATAGTGCATCTTGAGACAAGTCATGCAGCTTCTACAATGGGAAAAAAAATAAAAAATTTGCTTGAGAAGAAACAGTGTCTTCTGCAATGAGGAAATATCCATTATTGAGAAGGTACCTTGTATCCTCTGATCCAGCAATGCTACAAAGTACCTTGAGTAGCTACAACACCTCCTCAGTGGAACTGAACACAAAAATGTTCTATTCTGCCTTAGCTTTTTAATTCTTCTGTGAGTTTTAAATTTTAATTATTCAGTGGGGTTTTATTTTTTATTGAGAAAAAATGAAAAAACCAAATCTATGGATTATTTAATTGTCTGATGGTGACTTTTGAGCCTCACAAATGATTTTCTCCTTTGAAAGTATGGTGGCATTATCATGGTCTGTTTTTTCTCCTCTTGTGGCTTTATTATAAAGTTCTGTAGGCACTCACTCTGCTACACTGAATGCTGTGGTGTGTGGGGTAAGGATAAATTCAAAAACAGGTAATGGCAGTGAGATTCATTCACCAAATGACATAAAGAAACCTGCTGGGAGATGAATGGATACTGAATGGACAATTCTCAGGAGCCTTTGCATGGGATCAGTGGTATCTCAAAGAGAGGTTAGAAACAAGAAAACCTGCTCAAAGGCTGTGTCAGAACAGCCTCAAATACACTTTGTAGTCAGATTTTCTGTCACTGAAAACTGTTGGGCAGCTGACATCAGGGCACAGGAGCAGAGGCTGGGCAGGATTGTCTGGCTCTTTCCAAGCTGGAAAGAGATGTGTGAGATGTGGTACTTGCTCCAGAGCACTTCACCTGTGGACTTGGAAGAAGTCCAGGTTGTGAAAACTACTTTTCAAGAGCAGAGGACTAGCTTAAGGAGGTTTTTTTTTTTTCCACATACCTGCTGAGCCCTAAATTAAGACAACCAGTGTGGTATTGTTGAATTGGGAATATTAAGAATATTTTAACATTTCTGTTGCTTCAGTAAACACCACTCTAGAGAAATCCTGGTTGTGTTATGCTTCCTCTGGAGCATAAATATGAGCCATGGAGCTCTGTGTTTTTGTGATGATGATGGGTGTGGTGTTCCTTTTGTTGTTTTGTTTCTGGTACTTGTTTGCAGACCTGAGTTGAGCACAGTCTCCGGGTGCTAAGGACTTGGTGTGTTAGGCTTCTTCTTGAAGACACTGGGATCTGATCACAGTTTTTCAGTGAAGTATGAGTCGGGTTACACAAAAATAGTGATTTAAGAAAAAAAGCAATTTTCAGTTTTAATGAATTTACTCTTAGTTGTGTTAAAATATGAAACTATAGTGCAACGTGTAGGTACAGGCCTTGGCTTAAGTATGTAGATTTAGTATTATAAAATGTAAGAAAGACCTGTTGGACTAGTTAAAATCTGAATAAGAGGAGTTACTGGCCTAAGCACTTGTAGTTAAAGTTTTTGTTAATGCTTAATCAGCTTTTAATAGCTGTAATTGCCTCTTGAAACCTGAACAGAATATTCTGTTACAGGTTGGTTTATCTGGTTTGGGACAATGTGTGGCTTACACTGAGAAAGGAGGAAGTATTTCTGTCCCTTGTTTTCCCTCAGTCTGTAAACAAAAATGATGCCGAGGGATCTACCAGATCCAACCTTGAGAAACACAACCAGAATAAGTACACATGAGATACTCACAAAACTCTCATTGTTCATTAAAAGCTTATGTACAAAACCAAACCAGGAACTTGGAGCTTATCGTTTCCAATACATGCATTTCTGGGTAATAGCTTATAATTGAAATAACATTAAATGCTGGGTTTGTGCATTTAATCAGATTTCAATTTCCATACAAATGAAGCTCGGCAGACAAGAACAAACAATTAGGGTAGCAAATGAAAAGTGACTTTGCTTTGTATTAAAAACTGAAATAGATTCAACTCTGTACTGGCTATGTAAATGCTAATATCCAACCTGCATCTGTAGTCTTAGCTACCAACAGAATATCTTACTGCATCAGACTTTGCTGGCTGGTGAATCTCTTTAATTAAAGAGAAATCAACTTATTGCACCTGGAAGAACCCAACATTTCATAACTGGTGATAGCAGTCACTGAGTTTAGTCCTTGTATCAAAGCACTCTCCTGAATTGAGATTTATATTCCAAAGGCTTTGGTTTAGGACTCTGGCTCTTCATCTATGTCTTTTAAATTGTGAGTTGCCAAAGCATCAAGGTTTCTGTACAATTAGAGGTTTATAAATCAGAACATGTGCTTTGTAAGTGGGATCTTCTGTCTGTCAGGGATATTTTTCTGTTTTAGGAGAGATTTGTCTTTCTGGTGTTCCTTTTTTCCACAGATTCCTATAATGGTAAACTTCAGTGTCTTGAAAATGCAAGCTTGACATTTAGATTTGGAAAACTCTGATGTGCTCATCTTAGGCTTTACAAGAGGTGTTTACTGTATGTACCTGAGACAGGCCTCTAGTATTTTGATTGGATATAGCATTGCTTTGGGATGAAGTTTTTTTTTCAATGCCTGTCTCGAATTGAAGTAGGATAAATAATCCTGTGAAGACAGCACTGGAGCATTCTCATTTCCCCCCCAGCTGATCTTTGCAGAAGTGTTCTGATAAGTGAATAGTGCTTGTTGACTTCTGTTGCTTGGTGGGCATTTTTGCACCTTGCTGTTTTTTGCCTTTTCCAGGGAGCTATTTCCACCCCTGCTGCTTCTCTTCCCCCTGTGGTGCTGTGACCTGGTTCAGCTTTTTGTGGGTCAGGGCTGGGACTGCAGTCAGTAACCAAGGCTTTTCTTCTGATATGGAGGTGAAGGTCCCAGCTCTGTTCACAGGGCAGCTTCTGGCAGCACAGGGCTGAAACCAACTGTTGTGCCTCTGAGGAGATGTGTGTAACATCAGAAAATTCCTTCTATTAGACCTAATATATATATGTAAAATAAGCAGATTAACAGATGTTTTAGCTTCAGTGACAGACAGATATTATGAGACCCCAGTTCCACGTTAAGTGGTATTGGATCTGTACAATTATATTTCTGCTGAATTAGTTGGGATCTTTCTGGTTGCAGGGGGGACAACCTGTAGCTGGTCTGACTTGAAATTAATGTGGACAGACAGTAGCTTGGTTTAATCTGCAGCTTGCAGTGACAAAGCCAGCTCATCAAATTCATTCAGAAAACTGAGGTATCAAGGTGATCTTATGTTGAATCAACACTTTGTCTCATGTACCTGTTACAGTCTTGACTTGATATTGGAAACTCTAAAATAAGATTTACTCTGCTATAAAGTTCTCACATACTGGATATAGATCCTCCCTGCCCTGCTTTCCAATAAAACAATTGGCTTGAGTAACTAATTATCCCTTAACTTTTTCAGATAAGGAAATGAAGAAGAAATTATTTCCAGTTTAAATGCAAGCAGGAGATGCACCTGAAATGCACCTGAAAGACTTAAAATGCAGCAGAAAATGCAGGTTGCAGTTGGTGCAGTGCTCAGGGTAACTAAGGGTGCATCTGCTGTGGGAAGGATGCACTGAGGCTTCCCAGAGCTCAGCTTCCACAAGGAAAATGTCCTCAGTCACACAGGAAGATGATTAAACCCAGAAGGGCTTCCTGGATCATCTTATAGTGGCAAAAAGGAGTTTGTTTTCTGAAACATGTGAACCTAAGAGGGGGGTGTGTGTATCTTATTCGTGTGTCATGAACTCCTTCCTGTGGATAATGCCTCTTGTAAAAGTCTGTGTGGAGTACTTAGCAGAAAATCTGGAAATCAGCCTGCTGTAAAGAAAATTTAAAAAGCTGCTTGAGTCCTGTGTTGAAATGCATGCTGGGTGCTGTGAAACCCTTGGCATTCAACATGTAATTGGGAAAACCTTTGAAACAAAAGCTTTCTTTAAGAAGCTAATCCACCACCTTGAGAACTTGTCTGTTTTGTCACTGAATAACTTCAGTAATATTTGGCAGCTAAAGAAGGTGAAGACCTTTTGTTTGTATGGCACTCTTTATATTTGTTATTTCTAGTATGTGTTTAACTATGTTTCCAGCTGCTTTGTAAGTTTTCTTTAAAATTTCAAAATATAGGTCCAGGAGTAGCTTTGGCAAGACTTCTGTCAGGTGAGTGACAAGTGGGCAGGCTGTATTACTTAATAATGTGTCCCAGCAAATTGGTGTTGGGATTCTTGGCCTTTACTGGATAAGTTTTATCTTGAGTTATGGACAAAACTTGTAGAACTGGTGCATAGTATGAGCCTGACTTCAGGTTTTTTTCTCTTTTTATGTAAAGCTAAGGAGTTTCTTGCTCCCTCTGGCCAATTTGTAGTTCTTAATAAGCTGTTTCTAGAGAACAAATGAAGTATTAGCAGAGAATACATGGTTGTTAATTGCTGAGATTTCTGGAAGAGAGACTTTTTTTTCAGGTGTGTTGGTGAGCCAGCACTTTGCCTGGGTTTTAGGGAAGAAATATGGTGGTGTGGTGAAAGAATGGAAGCAGCACAGTCAGGACATCTGGCTTCTGCTCACAGGTTCATCCTCTCTGTAGCCTTTGGCAAGCTATGTGATTTTTCTGTACTTGGTTGTAACCACTGGCAGGGGGATGCAGTGCTTGGTGAGATTGTTGAGGGTTAATTTTGTACAAGTGCTTTGAGACAGCAAAGTGAAGAAATCTGTTTAATGACACCTCAGTGCTTGAAGTGTTTTTGCCTTCTCACGCTCTTGAACTTCATTATGTCTTGTGAGTTTATACTGTGCAAAAACTACAATTGCTGCTATTTCCAGTGTTTTACTTGTCTTCCTTCTTCCCAGCAATTGGCAGATGAATTTAATTGTTCTGAAATGAGATTTCAGTGTATTAAATTTTGCACTGGAGCATAGCAATGACTGCATCTGATCCTTAAAGGAAAAAGGAAACCTTTTTTGTTAGAATTTCATTTATGAGTGGTAATGCTGTTGTCATTATACAGCTCATCACATCGTGTGTGAGCACTGGAGGTGGTTGCATTTCCTTTTTTTTCTCTTCTAGGCAGTTGTTGATGCCGTTGGCAAATGCTGAATTTGTGTCTCTGCTCCAATAGCTGCTTGCTTGTAGCTGAATGGTGCCATTACACATTTTCTAACAATTTTGAAAATACAAAATATTTCTGCTTTAAGAGCTGGTGGAAAGTGTGTTTTTAGTGCTGTTGGGAGGAGGTAGTTTAAGATATTTCATTCCTTATCCTTTCCTGCTGTGAGTAACCATCAATAGCTATGAACAGTGTGGCTTTGGGTACAGAAGCATGACTGGTATTTTGGAAATTTTGCTGTTCTTTTGAAGAACTGAAAACCTTGTGTGGGTGAAGAGACAGTTTTAATTTTGCACACTCCTGGAAAGTACAAACTCTGTGAGTTAAGTAATTACTTTGGTTTCAGGGAAGATGGATGGTTACTTTGTACTGTTTGCTAGTGCTTCTGTTTTCATGAATCCTCCCCTGCTGCTGGCAGCATGACTTGCCTTTTCTGCAGTAAATATACAAGCTTGGAATGTTTTAGTTTTTCTGCTATTTCGACTTAAAGACAGGCTACTGAAATGAAATGTTTGACTGGTGATGGAGACCTGCACCTATCCTGCACATCCTCCCCTATTCCAAAGTCCTCTCTCCCTTGGCTCTCTCCCAGGTTCATGATAGGATTCCAACTCTTCTCATGTCTGTATTTTACCTCTGAAGGTGGCTGCCCTGGCTGCTGATGCACTTGGTTCTGGGAGCCTTGAGCAGGGCCCAGGGAGCTGAGGGGATGTTGGGGTGCTGAGCTACCCACCTGCTGCCCTCTGTCCTCTGGGTGGCAGCTCACTGGTGTGGATCTGGAGGGGCCTTCCTGGAAATCCATTTCTGAAGGAACAGATCTTAAGCATCAGTCCTCAAGGGGGCTGTCAGGTTTGTCCAGAGCTGCCTTGAGCATCAGAGGCAGATTTTCTCAGGTGGTTGCATCTTTTTTCTCTTTGTGCTAAATCACAATAGGCAGCACACAGAAGCAGAACAATTCACACGAAGCTCTCCCAGAAGCTGTGTGATGATTTAGGTAGGTCAGCAATGTGGAATACATGGGTTAGGATGGCTCAGGGGGTGTTATTGGCAGTGTTTGCAGAATATGGAGATTTAAATTTTGCAGCATTTTTTGTAGTGTCATGTCCCCTCCTCTGCTATAGACTTGCATGGCAGTTTGTGTTCCCTGGTCAGAAATCAGCAGTGCCTCTCAGATAGCAGGGTTTTCACTGGGAACAGTCACTCAGTTGGTTTGAGTGGTGTTTTAATAGAAATGTTTTGTACTCTTCCATGTATCCACATACTTCAGAGAGGAGTGTCTGTAGCACAGGAAGTAATGACGTTACAGCATGGAACTGGCATTTTTTAAATGCCCATAATATTGGGTTGGAGTCATCCTTTTATCTGAAGCAGCCATATGTCATTGTGCATAAAATAGTAACAGCATGTAAGAAATTGCAGGAAGAGCACAAATATTCTTTACTGCTTTTCCCATGTGCATGTTGGCTTGCAGTGTTTGCTTGGGGGATGCTGCCTGTGGAACCAAGAGGGCTGCAGAATAGATTTCTCCCCAGGATGTGTGTGTGTGACTTCTTAAATATCAAGCAGTAAAAAACCCCACAAGTTTATTTAAAGTATTAAATTTTGAATTGAATTTTGTGATAACAAAACCTGTAGCTGGGCTGAGGATAGGCTTTCACAAGTTAAAATATCTACCACAGGCTCCAGTGTAAATTCTGTACTTGAAACTCCAATAGAAACCTTCCTCTTTGTGCAGAAGTAGTGAAAGGAGCTGCAATGATTTTCTGAAGAGTTGATGCTTTTCTGTGAACTTGAAATTGGGGTAGTTTAAATTTCAGCTTGAGCTGTTGGGTTAATTTTTCCTAACCCAAAGATAGATTTTTACATTTCCTCTCTTGTGAACCAAGTGAAGCTTAACTTTTTATTCCCCTAATCAGAAGCTCTTTCCCTCTTTGGGCTAAATAAATTACTTCAGCTTTATTCAGGGAGGGAGAGATCATTATGACCTCAGCAGGTAGATTTATTTATTCATTTGTTTTTAGATTTCCCTTGTGCTATTTCAGTGTTTGTTCTTTGGACTGAGCAGGTCTGTACAAAGGGGTGAGAAGGCTCTTCCCTGGCTGCAGGGGCTGTGGTGCTGGCAGCAATCTGTCAGGTCTGCCTGAATCCTGAGCCACTCGGTGACCTGAATGTTTGCTCTGAGTAGGTGGTTGCTAAGAGGATGTGCCTGCTTTTATTCTTCTAGAAGAGCAAGTCTGTGCTTTGAAGAGAAACCAGTATTAGAACTGGATTTTAGTCTAACAGCAAATTAGAAGCCTGTTATCAATATCTTATACCAATTGCTAGGTGCACAGGTACAGCTTTTATTAAGTGTGTGATGACTGGTTTTATTATGTTTGTTCATGTCTCAACACTTAAACAAGACCTCCACATCATTTTAGTTTAGACTTGTTTCAAGAAGGTAACTACTGCAATTAGAGCTCTTTTGTTAGGTTATAAACTGTGGATGACAGAATAAATACCCATAGTTTAAATTTTCTTTTAGAGTTTTCTCCCCGCAAAACAATTGCCCACTTGAGTCTTTCAAAATCAGGGATGATTGTGTTTTACTTCAAAGATTGTTTTGCTGTTGTTTAAAAAAGCTGATTTTTCTCTAGACATATCTTGCCTGGGATTATTGTAGTTTGCCTGGAGGAAAACATGTTGATTGTTCAAAAACATTGGTTGGAAAATTGACAGCCACCAGCCAGAAGAAAGATGGACCCTGATGGTCCTGTGAGTCTGGATCCTGATGGTGACTTGCACACTTGCCACCTGTAAACAAGCTTAGAGTTGTTCACTTGTTTAGGCAGAAATATTTTTTCCCTGTTAAACATTTTGAGAGACTCAAAATGAAGCTGAATTATTAGGTTCTACCATTTGATAGATGGAATTCATATAAAAAAGCTTTGGAAAAAAAATGTATTTTTTTATTATGCTAATTAGACCTGACAGTATAATGATGGCAAGTAGGCAGTACTGGTGCAGAAGCAGGAACTACATGTTTGCAGACAATGACAGCTTCTTGTAAAGGATGTGGAGAAGTTCTACAAAAGAGTTTGAGCTAGAAAGTGAAAACAGGTTCATGGATATAGAAATTATTTTACAAATACTTCAGTGAAATGGCTCTAAATCAAGGTGGACACTTGTGTGTAGTGGGTTCTGGCATACACGGTGGCTGGAATGGAGAGAGGATTCTGAGTTTATTGTGTAACCCAGCACTTAGCTACTATGGGTTAGGTTTTTGAACTTTTGTTCTGAGAAAAGTGAACAGGGAGTCCTCAGTGCCCTACAAGAAGTAAATGGGTAACACTGTGGTAATAGCTGCTCATGTATTTTTTTTTCAGGAAGCTTTTTAATACAGCTGTCTGAGATGATAATTCCCCAAGCATGGGAAACCAGCCCTTCTGTCATCTAAAACCACAAACATGCAGTTTAAAACATGGAAGTGATCTGAAACCAACCATTTTTCAGCCCTTTGAGTTATCCAGTGGTTTTCTGCATTTCAGTGATAAGTGATGGATGATTAAAGTCTGTGTGGACTTTCAAGAATAAGTAACACTTCAAAGCAAGCACTTCTTCTTCTTTCCTAGAGCTCCGCTGCACCCCGGGGCAGTTTGCCTGTCGGAGTGGAACCATCCAGTGCATCCCTTCAAACTGGCAGTGTGATGGGTGGCCCACCTGTGAGGATGAGAGTGATGAAGTTGACTGTCCAGGTAAGAAAAGTGAGAAGTCTGCTCGTCCCAATGTCAGCTTGTTTTGCAGCAGTACCTCCACCTTATTTTATCTGAAGGTGGAGATCGTTTGGTAGAACTCTATCCATTATTAACAAACTTTGAGATGGCTTTTTTTGTGCCACTAATGCTACAAACACTTTTTTGCTTCTCTGTATTATGCTTCCATTCTTTCAGTCTGAGTAGGTGTCCTGGAGATGAGAAGGGTTTGTAATCTAAAAGAGACTGTCGTGACAATAAAAAAAATAATGTTGCAATTATACCAAAATGACACATAGGCCTGTGGTTAAATTTGGGATTAGTGTTTTGTTTGCATGAGTGTGTCACTCAAACTGTGCTGAGTGACACTGTTGAGAGCTTGACATTAGGCAGAGAGCTTGTTTTATTGCTCCCTGTTCTGTTTAGGCTTTTTGTGCTTAAGTGGAGACCTTTGTTCTGCCAAACCAGCTGGTGTATTTACTCTTCATTTAGTCTTGTGACTGTGCTTTCAGGAGCCCATCACCAGCAGTGTTCCTCTGCTAAAGTCACTGAATCCTGAGCCATCTTTAAACAAAAAAAGCAAACAAAAAATGTTGATTGTGAATATATAATCACAGTTTTGTATATTCTCCTTTGTTCTTGAAAAACAACCCAGTGGAGCATTTTCTCTGTCTTGAAAGTGAAAGGACTTGTAATTTTGTTTGTTTTACTAAGAAAAATGAAGCAACAATTGGAAACCATGAATTCAACAGTGGCATAATTAAAAATGTTTATCTCTACGGTGTGACTAAATTACACTCACAGACTGTTTTAGGAGGTTCTTTGCCACTAAACTACTTAGTTTGGGAGCAAACTGTTGATAGCTTCTTCTGACACTGAAGATCAGGCTGTGCAATGGATCTCCTGTTTAAAGAGATTCTTTACGATGTGGGTGTCTTAAAGAAAGAGGTTTTTATAGTTGTGCTGTTATTCTTGCTCCTTTTTAGCTAATCTTGGCTGAATGTGAAAAACTACAGAGCTAATAAAATTATGGAGGTTAATAGAAGTCAATAGCTAGGAGAAAGCAAAAAAACCTTAACGTTTGGAGTTACTTAAAAAGCAGTGACTTGTGGGAATGTCAGGACATCCATGTTAGTAGAAACCAGGATTTCTATCTTCTCTTGTTTATTTGGCAATTTTAAGTTGTTGTGTGGAGGATGCATCAGGATGGTGTTGACTCAGGGTCTGGAATTACTAAGACTGTTTAGTATTTGACTAGGAAGAAGGTTTGATGAAAGTAACACTTCTCAGAAGATAGTCTCTGCTTTTGTGTTTGGGGTGTAGGTCTGGTTGAACTGTCTGCTCTGACATGATGAGAAGAACTTGAAGTTAAAAAATGAGACGTGGGAGAGACCTCATGATTCACTGCTGTGTCTGTGCATAGGGAGAGGAGAACAACAAACATAAAGAACACTAGAGGGGGAAATGATGGACAGCACAGAGAAGGAAAGTATTCCACTTGATGAGAAGAGTAATTGGATAAGTAATTGGTGAAAAGGCTGTGCTCAGTAAAGCAGCCAGAAAGCTGGGTGTGGTGTTTGTGAAAGAACTGGGATATTTGTGCAGTAATGCCAGGAGTGTAGCCAGCAAACCAGAGGAACAAGAACTGCTGGTGTAGGATGTAAAAACTCTATTATACTTGTAACAAAAAATTGGTGGGATAGCATTGTGACCTGAAAAGGGTGTTGAAGGGCTCTTGTTTTTCAGAACTATCACAAACAAGGAGAGGTTGGTGTGCATGTGACTGGTATGCTGAAGTATAAAAGGGAATAGCAGGAATGAAAGCAAATCTGAGGCCAGAAGAACTTATAAAGAGCATGGAGTTGTTATGTTGGGGAAAGCAGTACATGTAAGACCAGTGATAGCAGAGACTGTTCTGGGATGTTGGCTGGGGAGCTGATGCTGCTAAAAGTAGTACCACATAGCTGTACTCAGGAGTTACAACTTTTCTTCTTTGGCCACTGAATTAACAAGAAATGATGCAACTTTAAATATAGAAAATACCTTTGGATTTAGATGAGCAATTGTGAGATGATTCAGCTCAATTTAAATACTTTTTAATTAAGGTTCTTAATATCAATAAAGGCAGACTGAACACTAAAAGAACTAGTTAGTGAAGCCACCTGGACTTGTGAAACTCAGAGAATTAAAATACCTTTAAATTAAAAGGTGTGAAATCTCTGTGAAGCATGAAAAAAAAGCTTGCAAGAAAGGGCTCTGAATCTGGTTGGAAAGCTTGTTACTTCTCAGCTTTTGAGCTACTAATGATATACTCCAGCTGGAGCAGATCAGTGGCAGTGAATTAGGGTTGTATGGTGGTGATGAAGGTGTGTTTCAACAACTACTTAGACATGTGGGTATTTTCAAAAGTTTAATACAAAGCTACTCTAAGTTATTTGGCACAGTTGGCTTAACTCATTTTTTAGGCCTGATTTCATTCATGTAAGTAACAAAGCTCCTATTGAGATAAAAGGATCATTAATTAATAAATCGGTTTGGTAATCAAATGTCTGCAGTGCAAGAAACACCCCAACCCCTTAAAGACTTTTTTGTTAGAATAATTTCTTGTGGCTTTTCTCTGAACTCTTTGCTAGTCCTGCTGGGTCAGAAACATGAACACAGAACTTTCAGTGAGCTGAATTCTTAAGGGATTTTTCCCCCCAAGACCCAGGCCACAGCCTTGGAGAGCTTGGGCATCCTGCTGGTGCTGGTCCTGGGGCAGCAGCTGCAAGGAGTGGCATGAGCTGCTCTGCAGTTCCATGGTGATTTAATGTGCCTTTATTTGGGATTGGGAGCATCATTTAGTAAAGAAATAATCTTTCTCAGCACTTAATTGGAAATGGTGCTCTTGAGCATTGTCATCTTGTCTGCTGTTCCTAAGGACTCCCCCAGATACTGGAGCAGGAAGCAGTGTGCAGGCTTGGAGGTCACTTGCTGTGTCATCTCTGAGTCTGCCAAGGCTCCTTTGTGGGCTCAGCTGAAGGTATGGGCAGTGAATGATAAAGCAGCAGCTGCAGCAGACTGTTTTGCAGAGATTATAAACAGCTTTGTGTTTTCCTTTACCAAGGGTATTGTGTTCTGTTGATTTGTGCACTTTCTAGGACACTTTGTTTTTAAAGCTAGATAATAATGACAAAAACCTCTGATCATTTCCACACCTTTTCTGCCCCTGTTGAACTCCTCTATGATGCATCCTTTTTTGCTCTGTGGTGTTTATAAGCTCTTTACTGCCAGTGTATTACTTTGAATAGTGCTCAGCACAGCAGGATGCTGCTCTTGGTTGGCATCTATTTCCTGGATTAAAGTAATTGATAACACAAAGCATGGAGCTGCTTGATGGGAAAAGAATCACTCCTCCCTGGGGACCTGTATTTCCAAATTTTTAGGCACAAAACTGTGTTTAGTCCTGAAGTTCTCTCACATCTCAAATTTCCAAAGGGAATTAAAGCTTTCTGAGCTTTTAATAGGTAACATGCTGGACAGAAAACTTGAAGCTTAATCCACAGGGCAGCTTTTTTTTTTTTTTTTTTTTGAGAGTCTGTGTTTAAGCAACAGCAACTCAAATTTCAGAACAAATAAGATGTGACAGGACCTGGTTGTCTCATAAACATTATTTTGACAGAATTTGATATAGTATATATATCCTTGTGAAGTGTTGAGCTTGAGTGACTTGTTTGCTGTAATGCATTAACTCTGCAATGTAGTTCAGCTCCCCAAATCCCAGTGTTCACCCCTTTGAGTCCTGAATGCTTTTCATGGCATTCAAGTAATGTAGAGGCTCCTCATTGCCCAGGAAAAAATTGTCATTTTTGCTTTTTCAGAGACCAAAAATTCAGGTCAAATAGAAGAAATTTAATATTTGAAGAGCATCAGTTTATTAAGCAGCACAGTGTTGGGCTTGAAGGAGAAGTGGCTGTTGGTGGCTGCTTTCTGCCTCTTCAGTCCTGCCTGGTTTCAGCAGTGACACAGCCAGATGCTGGGGAAGGAATGAGTGTCCTGCTTCCTGGGTGAGGGCTGATTGAACTTGCTTTGTGTGGGATCTGTGTAGCTGTTTTTCAAAGCATCTGGCATAAATTCCATCAATTTCAGAGGTTAGCCCAAGTAACCCTTTCTTAACCCTGTGTGTTAAAACCTATGAACTTCTGTTTCATTCCCAGGGGAGGTAAATTGTTAAGTCCTCGTGGGTGTTCTCTTTAGCCATGGAGGGTCAGCCATATGGTGTTGCATCTGCTCTCACTTCTGAAAGGGAACTAATTCTTTGTGCATGTGGTTCTTACTGGTTCTTTGGGTCTGGTTGTTACCATTTCATGCCATGGGAAACCAGAGCTTCCCGTGCTGAGCTCAATACATCTTTGATAGAGCATTTGACATTAGTTAGTGTTATTTTTAAAGTCTCACTAGAGTTAAAGATTTGCTTTTTTTTTGTGTCTCAGTATCACTCTGAAAAGTGTGGTGCAAATACTGCTACAGAACCATTAGGATTAAGAACTGTCAGATTCTAAAAGTAAAAATGTATTGTCCTTTAAGGTAATAAAAAATAACCACCGATCTTCATTGTCAAATAATTTTACCACTTTGAAATATACACTAACTGAATTTCTTGGCAGTAACTTCTTGCCTGTGATAAATAGTGTATTCTACTATTGAACAGTAGAATTACTGCTTTATTCTTGGAGGGCCACAGGAGTGCATTATGCACAGCCATTTCTTAATGGGTGATCTCTATAGACATGTAATTCCTAGGATAACATGATAATTAAATATCCCTTGCTTATCCCATTAACCCAGGGCAAACTTAGTCTGCTAGAAGCAAATGAATGCAAAGCTATTCTGCTCTTCTGGGCTTCAGCTTGTGATGTTTTTCTTTCAGCTCATCACTGCTAACATTTTGTTCCAAGGAGCATGTTATTTGGTGGTGGGTGTTCTGGAGGTCTTTACCCCCAGGTAATAGACCCATTTCCAGCTCTGCATTTAAATTACCATGAGATGGTTGTGGACTTTTTGCTTTTTAAAGACAGTCTGAACAGAGAAAGTTTTATTGATGTAGTTTTGAATGTATTTCAAACAGAGGGAGTTAGACCTGTTGAAGAGAGACATCCTTGTTGTTTGGGAACTCCTTTATTTGGTTTAGCTGGGCTAAGTAGAGCTGATCAGCTTTAAATGAAAACAAGCTGATTTTTTTTATTGTAGAAATTAATAGCTTAGCTCTTAGTGCTGGTTAAACTCTATTATCTTAATAACATCCAGTAGTATTAGATAATGTACTAGTAGATATTTCTAATGCTTACATTCTTGGGTTCTTAATTTTTTCTCTTTTTAAGGGTAATCCTTTGTTTCCAGATTAATCTTTCTTGGTGCTCATCTCCTTTCTCAAAGGTCTCTTTCCACCACCATACCAACCTTCCTTGAGATTTTGAAAGATTTTCTGGCTACTGCCCACCCCACAGTATTTCCACCTGAGCTGTGTGCTCTGTATTTACTCTTGGTAGGCATGTGAAGACTCAGCCCCTTTTCTGGAATAACATTTTGCTCTGTGTTCTTCCTAAGCTACTGAATCCCATTGCCATGTTAGAAGCCCTGACACTACGATGAGGGTGTGTATATAATTTGTTTCAGAAGTAGTGAACTAACATTTCCTTTAGAAACTTGAGACTGAAAGAAAAAACTTGTTCTTCTGGCTGAAGACAGGCTTCCCTTCCTGGTTTTAGTTTTGTCCTAGGTCTCAGAGGACTGGAAAATTTATTGGAGTTGTCTTATATCCTTGAGCACACTCTGAGAAACGAAGCACTGGGAGAGTGGGTAATTCTGTGAGCAGGAACATAAAATGCACTGGGGATGATGCATTTACTGCAGCAACTGAAATGATGAGCATCAGGTCCTGTGTACAACTGCAGGCTGTTGAGAATCTGCCAAAACATTTAGCTTACTCTGCAAAACTCGTGTAATGGCTTGTTGGTTATTTTCAATTGTAGGTATTTGTTGGGTACTGTGAAAAATGGCCCAGCTGTTATTGCAGGGATACCGGGTCTGTTTACCTAACTGTTACTTTTGATATATGTCTTGAATTAAAACTCAGAGAAAGTTTAATAAAATGAAATGAAACCTGCCTTTACTTGTATCTTTCACCACTACTAACTAATTCCTTCTGGTCCTCAGGCTTGACAGGGGACCAGCAAACTTACCATGGGAAGGAGAATGTGGACTCGAGGCACAGTCGAGGGAGAGGAGGGGACACAACTCGTTTCCACACTGTCAACGTGGCCCAGCCTGTCCGATTTAGCAGTAAGTTGCAGACTGGAGAATCTGGGCCATCTCACTGCTAATTAATTTAGCAATTTAGGCTAATTTTTCTTTTAAGGTAATGTCATCCTACCCTGTCACCTGCAGCACCGCTGGTGCCGTTGTTGGCATCCTGATCCCAGCCTTACCTAAAGAGTCCTGCAAGTGTCCTTCCCACTGACCATAGCTCATAGTGACTGCTGCCTCTGGATCTCTGCAGGCCCCAAACATCTATATGTCCCCTCCCTTCTCCCTCTTGCTTCTGTCTTTGCTCCAGGGATTGTTTGGCATTGTGAGACAGCACTGATTAGCCTTGGAGGGAGGGATGGGGCAGGTTAGGAAGAGAACATCAAGGGAAAACAGTATAGCAGTAGTGAAGGAAAAGTTGCTTTGGAGGGAGGGATGGGGTAGGTTAGGAAGACAACATCAAGGGAAAACAATATAGCAGTAATGAAGGAACAATTGCTTTGGACTATGGTGATCTCCTGAAAAAAAAATTCAAGTCATTAGTAAAAGAAAATTCGCCTCTTTGTTGATATTTTTAGGGGACAAAATTGCTTATTAAAATAGGTATTTTGATTTGTTAGGGATTTTAGTAACTAAACTGTTAGTAAAATTTGTAGAGGACAATAAAGGCATTTAGTAATTGATACACAGTGTTATCTAAAATGCTCTGCAGGCTGATTGATACTGTGTTATGTCCTGTTTTAGTGATGTGAGCAGTAAATCTTAAGAATATTCCATTCCTTCTCAAATATAAATGGAGATTGAGGAAATATACTTAAAGGGCTTCACATCTTTGTGTCATTATTTGGTGATAAATATTGCTGTTTCTGAAGGGGATAAACAATGTTGAGGAATAGAGAGGCTTGAGAACAAGAACTCTGGGAATGTGTGCAATGAACATAAAACTGTGACTTTTATGTTCCTTTCTTAGGTGTTGTGCAGAATTAATACTGCAAATGGAGGTGCTAAAATCGTATTTCATGTCTGTTTTAAATTTCATCAGCCTGTCTCTGTGATTTTCTCTTTTAGTCACCCCCAAGAATGCCAATCATCAAAAGCCATCAGGCCTGTTGTATCCAGAAATGCCTCAAGGCTTTTGTTACACATTCCCATATATATTTTGTTCCATATATTCCCATAATACATATTAATTGAGAAAAAGCAGAGACTGGTTCACACCATAACCTTCTGATTTTGTTAAGGTCCAAAGCAAACAATGATTGCCTTTAAAGCCCCATTATCTCTAGTGATGACCATGGGAGGAGGATTATGTGAATACTACTGAGACCATTTGTAAAAGTAGATTGAAAAACTTGCAAGAGGTTGGATGCATTGCTAGCCACCTGAGAGACATAGAATCATTAAATTTGCCACATTTGTTTTTTTTTTTTTTCCCCTTTCTTCCTGCTTCTTGCAGCTTGTTTTGAGTTGGGTTGATTGAACTCGTTTGATTTATAAAGATGTGCAGGGAAATACCTTCTGCAGTAGATCATCAGTCTTAATTAAAGATTTTAAAGGCTGTCACAGTGCAATGTAGCATTTCTAGGTGCTGCATCTTTTAAAATATATTTTTTTTTTAATTCCCTTGTCAAAAGCTGTAGCAAAGTAAGTCCTCTCTGGTCTGTAATCTATGCACCTCCTGGTGAGGTGAAGTGTACAGAACATGCCACGTGTACCCATCCAAGTGATTATACATTGTATTGTCATGATTAGGATGCATTACCTTGAAGATCCTAATTTGGGGGGAATGGTTTCCCTTCTATTCTTCATGTTTCCTAGGAAAGTGCCCAACAGGGTGGCACCACTATGAGGGCACAGCCAGCTGCTACAGAGTCTATCTGAACGGGGAGAACTACTGGGATGCTGTGCAGACATGTCAGCGGGTGAATGGATCCCTTGCCACCTTCACTGCAGACCAGGAGCTGAGGTTTATCCTGGCACAGGAGTGGGACTTGGAAGAAAAAACCTTTGTGAGGAAGGATCAGTATAGGTGAGTAGGAAGGGAAGGAGGAAAAGTCTTCTGTTCCGTGAGAATGGTTTCTCTTTACAAATACTGGTGGCTCAGTTTGCTTAGAAAATCTAAGGCTAAAACTGACTTCAGGTTACTAAGCCAGGCTGAGCATGCTGGTTGCCAGTTTGGCAGTGGCCATCAGTATTTTGTTTTAATTAACAGGTATGCTGTAATTCAACAAAATCTCTTTATCTTCAGACTGTTTCAGCAACATACCAGTGTTCTTGAACTGCATCAAGGAACATGGATTTTACATTGGTTTTCTGCTGCACTACTTTGTATAGAAATATTTTCAGCACCATTTTTGTTGCCATTATGTACTGGTAGATCTAACAATAAGAATGAAGTAAAAAGCCATTGAGCTGCAAGAACTGCATTCTGGTGACTTTAGATACTTCATTCTGTTAGTTCACAACAAACAGCAATTCCTTTTCTTTTGCCTGTGAGTTTTTTGTCAGTCTCATGGGCTGCCATGACAGATCACCAGCAGTGGTTCACTAATGCTGTTATCTCTCTCTCTGGAGAGTTAGATGGTTTGATCTAGAATAGTCTGACAGAAGTTGTGTATGTTTATAAAATGTTTGACTTCTGGATGCTTTTGTGTGGTTTTTGAGTTCAAGATGCTGATGTGCTGCCATAACAACAGACTAAGGTGCTTATTATGAGTAGAATTAAAAGATACAATGAGTAGTTTGTAAGCATAGAAAACTATCAAGTGTTTTTCTTTGTTCCTTAACTGTCCTTTCTCTCTCTACATTGCCTTTATATGGGCTGAAATGTTAAGGAAAAGATGATCAGAATGCCTTAAGTTAGCTCTTAACTATAAAGACACTGGAAATTTCTGTGTCATGTATTTTAATTTGCTTGTATATTTTTGGCTTATCTTTACAATCTAACTTAAGTTTTTGTAGGTTCTGGGTTGGATATCAATACGTGATCACCAATCGAAATCACTCTCTAGAAGGTCACTGGGAAGTAGCTTACAAAGGTAGGAATCCCTTTGGAAAAGGGCCCATGGGAACTGTCTTAAAGCATGGATATTCTTTGCAAGAACAACATAACATTTTTTTAGTGATACTATTAAAATAGTGTAAGGGAACTGCTTTGCTTTCCAGTGTCAAAATGTAAGAGTTTGATACTCAATACACTTATTTTAGATGTAAGAAGCTTCATAGTTTTTCACATTCATGTCTGGTGGAAGGAGCATGTTTTTCAGTTTATTTAGGCTTTCCTTTTGATTGACCCAAGAAAAAGGGAACTACTTGGTAGAACTGCTCTGATTCTTAGTGGTGAATGTCAAGCTGAACTGTTGATTGCTGATTATTATATTTGCACAAACTAGCCAAGGATATTTCGGGGTTTTAACATTTTAAAAATAGGAAGGCACCAAGAAAAAAAATCCTAAATTTTACTAAATTACCCAGTTTTTCAAACTGGGTTTGAAAATTACCCATAAGGTAATTATGGGTACCCATAAGTTACCCATAAATTACCCATAAGTTTTTCAAAGTACTTCAGATGGTTTACTTAAACCAAGACAAAATTTGCTTAATCCTGGAAATCTACTTCATATGAAAAACTGAACTTTAATCCTATAGGTCACTGGCTCAGTTTTTTCAATTCCAAACCAAACAGCTCCCTCTGCTGACAATGCAAGGTTATGTTTCTGTACCTTTTAACTAATTCAGTTGAGGGATTAATCTTAAAGGCACTATACAAACTCTGATCTGTAGAGTTTAATGTCTAAATGCTGTACTGGTCTTAGGTCATGGAAAATTTAAAACAGAGGGGTTTTATATTAAACATCAGCTCTGTGAATTCTTACAATCTGATTAGCTTTCTTCTCATATATCTTTTCCAGTAATGGAATATCTGGAAGGAAAACTCTGCATTAGGTACAGATGCAGAATTAAGAGCAGAATTTTGTGAAATGGTTGGATCATGCAAAATACTTCCTTTGACACACAGGGGGTAGTGGAACCCTGCATAACTTTCTAATGCTTGTTCTTGATTACTGTGCTGCCATGCATGAAAGAATTGGGTTTTTCTTGTCAGTGAAGTAAACAGAGTTGACTGAATATTCAGAGCAAACTGCTGGAACATTTTCATTGGTTCCTTATAGTCAAGCATCTAATGATGTTTTTGAACAGCATGGGAAAGGGAGGGAACAAAATCCAGCCTCTCATAACAAGGGGTTTCTGGTCTGAATAACACTGTTTATGGAAGTTCATTGCTTCTGTAAAATCTAAGGCAAAAAATCCCATGTACTCCCCTTAAAAGGGCTTTTCTTTCCTCTTTGGAGCGTTGACTGCACTGCCATCTGCTGACAGTGTTTTGCAGCCAGGGAGGCATAAACTAGAGAAAAAGCATGCTACCTGTTTTTTTTCATAAGTTTTATTTAATTTGATGGATTATATAAGTTTACCTTCTCAATATCATGTATTTTCTTTGAAGGATTTCTATTAAATAAAGGATACATATATATAATAAAGTATATAATGTAGTATGTAGTAGCATTCAGTAGCTTTTGAAAAACTTTTGGAAAAGCTTCATTGACTTGTAGAAAGGCAGACTCTGAATTCATCATAGCTGTTTGTAAAGTGATTTAATGTCCTGTATCTTGGAAATTTTAATCCATTGCTGATAGATGTGAAAGGTGAGGCCTCAAAAAAAAAAAAAAGGCAGAACCTAGTAAAATAAATGAAAAAAACCCCATCATACCTAGCAGTGTATGAAAGGGCCATCATGTGAGAATATGCTGACTGTAAGAGCTGTTAAAATCAGCTGTTTAAACACAGATTTGTGATTTAGGCTTCTGAAAGCATATAGAACAGGCTGATTTTCATAGTTGCTGTGTCTTGGTCTCCCATTCATCTCTGCAGCTTTGCATACCAGCAGATTTAACAGTGAGGCAAGACACTGGTCAGAAACAACATTTAAAAAGTTATCATAATGCCCATAAAATAAAATGCCACACCTCTTGCAGCGTTTGGAGCCCATCACAATGCAGTCTGTTAACAATTACATGAGATGGAAGGGCCACGTTTATCTTTTGTCCTTCCTGCCCCTGCAGCAGCAGAAGCAGCACTGCAGCCTTGTTCCCTGTGTAACACTGCTCTGCACTCTGCAGGAGCAGCACTGCAGTGGGCTGCACATGGTAGCTGTACACACACATCTCTGAAAGCACTTGTAGGTGTTTGGAGTGCCAGGTTGGTACCACATTGGTGCTGGTTCTTGCTCCACTAGTAACAAGTGTGGCCAACTCAGTGTTGATTCAAGGGGTGCATAATTATTGGCAATCAAACCCCGTGGGACTCTGGAAAGCAGCACTTGTAGAGATACAGAACCTTTACTCCTACTGGTGCAGAATGACAAAATTACCCAGTACTTTGAAAACAGCAGCTTCTTCTCTCTGTGAGTCACCCCTTCCCTCCCTGCTGTTTGCCTTCCCCCAGAGGAATGTTGCTACTGGAAGCTAAAGCTAGAGTGGCCTTGTAGCAGAGCTGGTGTGCATGAAATGAGTGACATTATTGTGCTTTTCTAAAGCATCCCATACCTGCAGGCTGCTCATACCAATGCATCTTGTTCTAGGCTCTTCAGAAGTATTTTTACCCCCTGACCCTATCTTTGGTACGGCTATGTCTGAAAATGAAAACGTTCTTTGTGCTCAGCTACAGTGTTTCTATTTCCCTACCCTTCGGCACCACGGTTTACACAGCTGGTATGCTGAGAACTGCTATGAGAAATCTTCATTCCTCTGCAAAAGGAGTAAGTTGGTTTTAGCTCTGTGTTAACACCATTGAGTTTTTAAATATGCATATAACACGGGGAAATTCTTATGTTGTCTTCTCTACCTTTTGCTGAGTGAGTTAAAAAAAGCAAAATGTAAGAAAGGCCATAGCTCTGCCAAAATGTTCACCAGAGGGTGAGGGTACCAGGTTGAGCAGGAGAATTCTGGGTCCAATTCTGAGCTTTGCAGTCCAAAGAACACGTTGACAAGACCTTTAGGTGAGTTCAGTGAGGGCCAGCAAGATGGTGAAGTGCCTGTCCTTTGTGAGGCACTGGGAATGGAGCTCCTTCAGCCTGGAGAAGGGAAGACTTCTGAGGAATCTGATAGCAGCCTGCTATCACTTACAAGGAGGTTATCAAGAAGATGGAGCCAGGTTCTTTACAGTGGTACATGGCAGGAGTCAAGGGATGTTAAATTGAAATGAGATTTGAATTGATGCTAGGAAAACTTTATTGTAAAGGTAGTCAAGAGTGGGAGGTTGTGCAGCCTCTATCCTCAGAGTTTTTTACAACCTGATTAGATAAAACCCTGAGCAACCTGTTGGGACGTCATAGCTGATCCTGCTTTGAGCAGGAGATTAATCTGGAGATCTCAGGGTCTCCACCCATGTGAACTTCCCTGTGGACCCTTCCAGCTGACTGGTAAATGGGGTGGTGGGACCAGGTCACCCTCCCTGAGCAGTTTGCTTCAGCTGGAAGGTCTCAGTGCCATCTCTTTTCCCTCTCTCTGGTTTTGGTATCTGCCTTCAAGTCAGTGGGAGGAAAGGACACTGGACAGAAGACACCTAAAATTGCTCTGCTGGGCAAGGATCAAGATGCAGCTAGAGAAATGGAAGTACAGTTACATGGCTTCCTTTTTTAGGTCTGGCCTGTTAAGTCTGTCCTTCAGGTTTGGTCCAGCTCCTAAGTACAAAGGAGAGAAGGAGGGAATTGCAGCAGGCATTGGCAGCAAAGCTTAGACTTCTCAGACCTCTTGCTTCCCAGTGTCTTGGAGAGAATGCCTGAAAATGTGTCAGTTCCATTAAATACTTAAACTCCACTTTGTCAATTTTGAGCAATAAATCATCCCTGCATGCCTCCAGACTATCCATTGCCTTCCCTGCTCCATGGAGATCCCTTTTTAAACCTTTTTAATATAAAGGCACAGGTTTTAACCAGTGGTCTGCTTATGGTTGAAAATCACTTAATGTGACCTAATAAACTGGACTCCTGGCTGGCAGGCTCCCAGACACTTGGATATTGATGTGATGTTTCTGTTCTAGGCCAGACGTGCGTTGATATCAAAGACAACATTGTTGATGAAGGCTACTATTTCACTCCAAAAGGGAATGATCCCTGCTTGAGCTGCACGTGTCACAATGGTGAACCTGAAATGTGTGTGGCTGCTTTGTGTGAGAGGCCCCAGGGCTGCCAGCAATATCGCAAGGACCCTAAGGAGTGCTGCAAATTTACGTGTTTAGACCCAGGTAAGAGTTGACTGCTACAGTTCTGTCAAGAAAAATGAGCTCACTGCTCAACTTGGTTATCTTTGAGTATAACTTTGTTTGAAATCGATGCATCCTTTCAATGCTTCCACATTGCTGGGTACAGAAGCCCTGTGGGGAGAGATCTCAAATCACAGGAAATGAAACACTTCAGACTGTGGCTAGAAATAATTAGTTATCCTTGATGCTTCATCTGTAGAGAAGCAATAGCTTCTTTTCTATATGGAGTTTGACTCTACTGTGGATTTTTAGTAGATCATCTTGCATCGTTCCTTCATCCTGTCTAGTTGTCATAAAAATAAAAGACTTTTCTCTTGAGCACTAATTAAGCATCTTTTTCTGGATGTGAGCATTTACGTGCGTGGAAGTTTGCATGCAGGGATTATGTGGGAAGCAAAGTTTATAAATTATAGAGAGTTTCAGTAATAATCAGGACACTCAACCTTGCTTACTCAATTTGGCATCTCAGTGCAGCTTCTTGTTTTGGATCAGCAGAGTCTTCAGTTGACTCTGAGTGAACTGTCAGTCACCATTTAGGGATGTATATTTTGAGGGCTTATTTTTCTGCAAGGAGACTTGTGAAAACAAATTTATCATACTTGGAATTTACTGTGAGGGTGGTCAAATACTGAAGCAGATTGCTCGTGGAGCCTCCATCTGTGAGGATATTCAGCCTGTGATTGGACTCTGTCCTCAGCAGCCTGCTCTAGCTGACACTGCCTGAGCAGGGGTTAAACAAGATAATCTCAGGCTGTCCCTTCCAGCCCCAGCTGTCTGCAGTACTGTTATTTCCTGGTATTTTGAAAGAACCTGAACTTACCTAAGTGTGAAGTTCTGTTCTGAACTCCCATGGAAAATGCAGAAGGTCAGCTAATCTCATCAGAGGCTTTTGCATCAGTCTGTTGCAAAGAATTGGTGCTTATTGGCTTCCAAATTTTTCAGGCTGTCATCTTTGTTTTAACTCCAGAAATTAATCATTGAAGGCCACGGGCTCCTCCTTGCTGTCATTCACATTTGTTCTGAGGGTTAAGCACAACATGGTCACAGCTGGTGGTGCAGGTTGGTTGGTGAAAGTGTGGGGAAGAAACAGGACTCTTCCTCCCACTCTTATCAGCAGAGTGAAGACTTTGTCTTCCCTTTTTTTATCTTCAGAAACAGTGTCAGTAAAGCATCATCCAGCAGACAGGATAAGATGACCTGGGCTAACCTCATGCTGTGTTCTTTAATCCTTGCTTATTGGTTTGGGTCTTGACTATTTCATGAATACTGATTTGAAGAGTGTATTTTACCACATCCTTTCTGATCCTTAAGCCCTTTCTGTGCTGATGCTAAATAAGACTCTTTCATTATATTCTTGCCTGAAGTGTTCTGTTTTTTTTTAGTAACTTAGCTTTTGGGAGACAAATCATCAAGCAGTTATCAAACCTTTGTAACGAACTGACTTCAGCTAGTGGTAAACACTGAAATTTTAAAATTAAGCATTTCAGTTTTCCTTCTGTGTGTTTATCAAAGACTATTCCAGATAGCAAAATTAATGAATTACTTTTTTTAACCAGCATGTGTTTATCTTCGTTCAGTTCTTTCATGTAACTTTCCTAAGGTCTGTTGCAAAGGAAAGAAAACAGTTTACTAGTCAACAGTAAGTAAATTAACCACCCAAGGAGAGACTGGGGGGAAATAAATCCTGCTGTTGGGTTGGCAGGTAATCAGCTCTCACAGTGTGAGTGGGTGAGCAGTGATCACAAGTGGGTAACGAATATTACTCAAGGACTTGGTAGTAGGGAATTTGTCAGTGGTAGGAGTAAGCTGAGCAATCACAGCTTGAAAGATGCTTTCCCTCATTAGCTGTAGATAAATAGCAGAGGAAAATCTTTCATCTTTCTAGTGCTGAAACTGAGGCAGTCTGTCTATTGCTGCTCCATGGATGTGATAGATAACAATTTTTCTGTGTGGCTCTGGTTAAGCAGACACGAAACTCCTATTTGCAAAAAGATAATAGGAGGTACTTGAAACAGCTGATAGTGCAGAAGCTTTTCTAGTGATCAAACTGGTGCAGTTACAGGGTTTTACTAAGGTATTGTGTGTGAAACAGCCTTCTGAAATAATCAAGTTGTATTTATGTGGGCACAAAATTTCTGTGATGACTTATCTTGTTCTGTACAAGGTCAGTCTTTGTCTTTTTGTTTATCTAGGACTTTGCTTGACAATAATTTATCCAGCCAAACAGGTTGAACATTAGGAGCTCTCACAGGATGGGAACAGTGTGATTAGAGGCCCCAGATGCCCCAGAAAGTCCTAGAATTGCAAGTAGCTGGCTTAAAAATAATATGTGGGAGTCAGGCTTACTGCCTACAAGATTGCCTCGTGCTTGCCTGCCTGTGTATTTTACTTAAGTCACTTTTGTAAAGGCAGTTATTAGCACTAATTTGTGATGTTCATGAAGTCAGCTTTACCATTAAATGGAGGAGGAACAGCAGCAGGTCTGTGGTGTTCAGGAGAGTCTTGGTTGGTAGGTGTGTGACTGCATGGGTTTAAGCTCTGACAGTAAAAGCTGCTAAAAGGTTTGACAGCACAGAGGCTTTTGTGCTGCACAGCCAGATTTGAGAGGGTGTAATGTTGAAGCTCAATGTATAGTGCACTATTAAATGAATTTCTGGTTGCCAAGAATGTGTTAGGTGATAAATACCAGCCTGCTAGCCGTGTCCTTTAACAGTGTAAAAATTAAGTGGATTTTTCTGCTACTAGCATTTGTAGCAAGTACCACTACTTTTTGTGACTTTTAGCTTTCTTTTGTAAGGAATCTTTGATACAGCTTTAGCTACTCTTAGTGAAGGGGAAAGTATTGAGTGTGCTCTTGCAGCTGTGGTGGGTGTGGGAAGGCAGAGGTGGGCAGGATCTGGCTGGTGACTCTAGAAGTGGCACTGCTGTGGGTGAGGAGGGAGGTTCCTACCTGGCAGTACTTGTGTCCTGTAGGTGACCAGGCTGTGCAGCCACTTCATCTGTTTCTTACCTACACCTAAGTGGGATGTGTTTCTCATTCAAAGCTCTCTAACAGGAAATTGATCCAAATAACACAGCAAAGTAATTTTAGTGATTTTTCTTTGTGTGGAGTATCTATAAGGGCATGTGCTGCTTAGGTATAACCATCTGTGATTAGCTTATTTGTGAAAAATTAATACCTCTCATGTCTGACACTGGTAGAACAGTGATAATTTGCTCACAACAGCCTTTCAAGTGAGGATCTGGGTAGCAGTGATATAGAGCTCTCCAAGTCCTAAGCTCCTGAGTCTGTTTCATGTTCTGCCACTTGATTCTGTGTGGTTCTGTGAAAAGGTTTAATTTCTGTGTAGTGTAATCTCTTCAGTTCCTGAAAGATGATTACCATGTTGATCCACCTTTCAAAAGTATTTTTAGTTCCTATCACTTGATGGTGTTAACTGGTGTCCCAATGACATATGAAATTTAGATTATCTCATCTTAGTGATAATGACAATGTTTAGAGATTTTGTTGTTGTAAATGTAAAAGTAAAGATGTCCAGAAGTGGAAATAGTGTGGAAGTGTGATGCTTCCCAGACCTCTTATAGCTTCCAGGCCTGCTGTCCTCTCTAGTGTAACATCATCAGCTATGTCAGATAGGCATGGGGATGTGCCAGATTCCTGTTAACCTTTTCATCTTCCCTTGTTTAGAAGTCTTTAAATTTTTGCCTCTTTTGCTGATTAAGATAGGTTTAGATCTTCATGCAATAAATAGATAAATCACCTGATAATCCATAATTTTCTTACGTTTTTGAAATATGGAGAAATGTTACACCAGGCTAATCCATCTCCACTCCGCACTTACCTCTCTGTTATTGACAGAAGAACATGAAGAAAAATGAGTCTTGGACAAAAAAGGTAACAGGCTTCTTTTCTGTATTCCCTGTAACAGATGGCAACAGTTTGTTTGACTCCATGGCCGGTGGGATGCGTCTGATCGTCAGCTGCATCTCCTCCTTCCTCATCCTCTCCCTCCTGCTCTTCATGGTCCATCGGCTGCGCCAGAGGCGGAGAGAGCGCATCGAGTCCTTGATAGGGGCAAACTGTAAGTGGCCATGATCTGAGCAGTGTGTGTGCTTCAGGAGAAAGGAATCTGTGGAAAACATCCGTGGAAGTCTGGTTGGATTCTGTTCAGTACTGCAGCACCATGTAGCTTTGCACTGACTGCTTGAGCTGGTTGTGATTTGTATAAGTTTTAGTTCTCTGAACCACTTCACATTCAGAGAAAAACACTTTATCTATACTTACCGTGTGCCTCGTGGTTATTATTGACAGATGGATGTAGGTAAAGGTGAAAAATGTCATGGTCTTGCTTGACTGTGCCTCTGTGGGTGTCTCAGTGAGTTCTTCAGACTTGAACTGTTTTAGCCAGTAACATAAAAATAATTTCTTTTGGTCCAAATCTGAAATATCTTCTTTGTGTGAATGATCTTAGTTTGAAGAGGTTAGATTCAGATTTAGATGTGATGCAGGCTGGGAGCAGGTGGGCCTGGGTATTGTTGTGTAACTGCACTGTGTTGACCTGTATAGGTTATGCAGACTTTTTTAGGTCTCCAGGAGACATGAGTTCCTTGGGTGTGAAAAGTGGAAAAAGGTGTTGAGATCTGCCTTAAATTGAGGAAGAAAGCATGGGATAAATTCATTTACTACTTTTTTTCTTCTCTTGCAATAGTGCACCACTTTAACTTGGGCCGTAGGATGCCTGGTTTTGATTATGGTCCTGATGGGTTTGGAACTGGCCTTACTCCACTGCATCTCTCAGATGATGGGGAAGGTGGAGCATTTCATTTCCATGATCCACCTCCACCCTATACTGCTTACAAGTATCCAGATATTCAACACCCAGATGACCCACCTCCTCCTTATGAGGCTTCTGTCAATCCAGACAGCATCCTTTGTTCCACTCCAGGTATGCAGGCAATAATTTCTTTAATCTTCCTCTTTTCATTTTAGCTAGAGGTTAAAGCTTAGGCATTTTTTAAACTATAATCATATCTTTTAGTGACTGTGATGGGAAAATACATTTCATGGTATAATAATCTATTTCTGCAATGGGAAAGCATGCTTATTTCTTAAGCATGTTTTTGTCTCAAGGGTTCTTTGAATCCCTGTGCTGCAAACAGTTTAATTCTTAGGCCTCATCTATTTTCAAGCCTTACCTTGGATGGGTTACCTGGTTTCCACTATGCTGGTACCTTTTCTAGTCTTTCAGAGAGAGTTCTGTAGAGATTGGTATTTAAGTAAGACAAATGTCGAGTATAAGATGTTTTGAATAAAATATATCAAGCATCTTCTCTCACTTTTCCCACCCACACCCCCCAAAAATTGACCAAAAATACCACTTTCTAATGATTCACCCAGTGCTCTTCAGTTTTGCAGCTGTGATATTCATATACTGTAGAAGCCATTCCAATTTGAGAGTTTGTAGCAGCCTATCTCACAAGATAAGAGAGCCTGATTAGTGCAGCTACCTTATTTATATATTGAAGTTTTATTTTTGCTACACGATTTTCCTCTTTTGCAGTGTTTTCTCTTTGGGCATTAATGCAAACCCAGGAAAAACTCCAGAGCTTCCAGAAATACAGAGAGTGAATCTATTTGGGAGTGTGAAACGATACACTTCACGTTCTGATTCTGCTTGTTCTCTGTCCTTTGCAGGTGGAGTTCTTTCTCAGACTGTGCAAAGCAGTCCTCCATCACTAGGAAACTGTGATGTATCCCCACATCTTACAGAGGGATCGCTTCCTCCCTCAGTTGCTCCTTCTCCAGTGGAGCTGGAAGACTCTGCTGACAGCAGCACCTTTCTTGTCCCTCCTGACACAGGGCTGAATGAGAACACCCCGGCAGAAACTCTGACAGGCACCCGTCACAGCCACTGTTCCCTCAATACCATTGTATAAAGGAGTCAAAAAACAACTGCCGGTCAGAAATAGTTTTAGCAACTGTTTGCACAGACAAACACTAAAATCCGTGGTTTGAACTTCAGAAGGAATCTCTCCACTTTGGTTTTTGAACACTGCTTTTATGTTCTAGGTTAGGATTGTGCCTCTCGTTTTTTTGGCTGTCATTACTCATTCACTAATCGGTTTGTCCTGTAAATATGGATTGTATAACTGCTTTTTTTTTTTTTTTTTTTTTCCATTGGCTATGGAAAAGATTGCAGAGAATTCCTTTGACTTCTAAGGAGGTGAAAAGTATGAATAGTTTGTTTTGGGTTTTTTTGTTTGGTTGTTTGTTTTGGTTTTTTTGTCTTAACCTGAGAGGAAACAAAATCTACATCAGAAAAAAGCTGCTTGGATTTGACTGGATACCATTGGACCCAGGGAAGAGGTGATGGCAAAGGAGGGTGTGAGCAGTCACCATTCAACCAATTGCTTTCTCTCTTGCTTCAGTGCTGTGCTTGGAAAAGGCAGAGAAGATGGAACTGAAGGGAAAGGGGCTGGGGCCTGTTCTACAGAGCAGGAACACTGGGGAGTTAAAACACATGCCACCAAGTAAGAGTTAACACTGTATAAAACATTTGCCTGTTTTGATCTGCCTTGCTGTTTCAGAGCACCGTAGGGACTGGAGGAGGAATCATCTACACAATTTGTGGCAAGTGGGCACTAAGAAAATGAGAATTTGCAATTACAATTATTTGTTGTTGGTAGCTGCAAAATTTTGTATTGTCAGGTAAACTTCTGACCCATTAAGAAAACTGGGTCTGCAAAATACTCATGTCCCTTTGGTAGAATCTTCACACGTGTTGGGTAGCTATAACCCCATAAGGAAGACTGAGGTGGGTTTTGTTTTGTTTTTTTTTTTTTGGGAGGGGAGTCTAACTCCTTTACAATGAACAGTTGCACAAGACTGGCCTGGATAAAAGACCATTATTTCTGCTTTTCTTATCCTATGCTATATTTAGTGATTATGCTCCCTCCCCTCCATTTTCCTTCTTTACAGTCTTACAAAAACATTTTAAAGCAGTGATTGACATGCACTATATATGGTGTTTCATTCTAATTGGACACTTGTTTCTTATCTGAGTCCCATAAATTGCCAACCCAATTCTAGGGATTTCTCCTGTGCCCTCCAAACCATTTATCCAGGTCCAGTGAGGGGTTATAACAAGGTTAGTGTGCTTCAATCAATAAAAATGCAGTTTGCTTCAGTCTGATATGTCATCCTAAATTTCCCCCTCAGACTGAACTCTTTAAAATAAGTTAATTTACAGATGGCAAAACAATTAATTCAGTCCCTCACTAAACCCAAAGTCAAGCACTGTTGGTTTTGATAATGAGTGCAAAATAATCTTTGCAGGTGATTTTGAATTTAAGTTGGGGTTTCGGTGTATAAATAATTTACTTTTTCCCCCCACCCTCTTCTCCTTGACTTATGGTAGCAGTTGGCAGATGAGCAAAATTACAAGGAATTTGTATAGTGCCTCTTATGAGTGTTTTCCTGTTACCTTATGAAGGGCACAAGCCTAGAGGGACAGGAAGAAAATACTGCATGGGGGTGTGTACATGATTTATTTTTCTAGTAACGATGAGAAATCATGCTGTATGACAAATCCTGACCCACTGTTGTGGTTTCCCAGTGCAGCTGACTCTTTCCCCATTTAATGCTGCTACATTCTATTCTGTGTTCTGCCTGTAGGCTTATACTGTACTTGGGGATTGGTCTTGACAATTCAACTCCTTTTGCACAGAAAAGTGTGAGTTTTGTTATTGTGCTCATGTCTGGTGTCTTGACATTCAGACACCTGCTAGCAGTCTTCAATCCATGGGAGAGCATGAATCACAGTCCTGGGCTGTGCTGCTGGCACAGGGGTGGGAGGCAGCACTGTTGGGAAGCCTCTGCCTGGAGCTGTGCCCCCCCCCTCCTGTGTCCTGCTCTCTGCTTTGTCTGCCTCTACCAGCAGTGGTGTGAAGAGAGAGGAGCAGTTCTCCACCCTGTGGGATCTCTTTTTGTCTCCTCTTGAGTTCAAGTCCTGGTAATGAAGTAGATGGGTAGCAGTAGTCAGAACCATGCATACAAATCACTGAGCATTTCTGAAGTATGAAAATAAAGCGGGTTTTGTGCATTTTTGTGCACATCCATACGTTTTATACATTGTATGTACTGATTTTTCTTTAGTTTTATAGGTATGAATGCGTGTGTGTGGGCGGGTGTGTTTCTGGGTGGTGAGAGTATATCTATATCTATACATACATACTGTAGGTGGTAACCTTTGTGCTGAGTCCAGCTAGGTGAAGCTAAGCACTGGGATATAAACTAGGCTCTTAGGGTTAATACTTCTCTCAAGCTGGCTACACTCTGTTGTAGGACAGACTGTGATAGTGTACACTTAAGTAGGATGCAGAGTCTATGCTACTACAATCTGTTCCTGAAAAATATTTTGTTAGCAGTGCAAAATAGAAAACTTCCAATTTCTTTTGAAGCCAGATGGAATATTTGTTCCTTGTAGTATCTTAGCGCAATAAGAAAAAGCCACTTGGCTTGGTTTAGTCTCTGAAGCTGTGTTTGTGGCTGAGGTGAACAGATACCTTACCTCACTCTTGTAATGTTGTGGGAATCTGTTCGGTGTTCTTTTGTTTGGTTTTGGTTTTCTTTGTTTTTGTTTTTTTTTTTTTTTTAATTTTACTTTTGAATTAAAAAATAAGCTCTGTTACAACTGGCAACTTTATGATGGCTCCAGGTTGTAGCTATTCCAAATGGAGGCTTCTTTTGTAGAAGCTTCACTGTGATATTTTCCCCATTGCTTCTGAGCCTTTCCCACTTCTGTATTGGCACAGAGAGTGCTATTTTCTCTCTTTCTTGCTATCCTTCTTCGTCTTAACTGTAAACAAGGGAAATTTTGCCTTGAACAGAGCAGCTCACTAAGTATAGTTCATTTACCTCTCAGTGAGCTTCTAATTTGGCAATAAATTTGTCATTTTTTTCCCTTTTTAATGTAGCTTTTACATTGAATGCTTTCTCTTGAAGTAAGAGCCTTGGTAGCAGAAAACATCACAACTACTCTGACTTCTGGACCAACTGGGGAAGAGTTTTCTTGACAACAGTTGACTCCTCAGCAAACCTTCCTTGCCCTTGGCAAGGTGACTGGTAAGCAGTTTGTCCTGAGCAGCAATTACAGAGGGATGATGCTTCCCTGAGGAAGACCTTTCTGGTTTGATTGCCATTAGGTTGATGAGATCTTCAGAGTTGTTTTGTGCATTGATTTTTTTTGTTGCTGATTTGGGGTTTTTTTCTTTTTCTTCCCCCACCGTCATTCACTTCTCTGGATGTTTTTCTTAACTCTACTGATGCATCCCAAATGTCCTTCCAGACCCAGCAGAGGAGGTGGAGTTACCACATAATTCCCAGCAGCACACGTGAGCTCTTGGGATGTTGTTGCCCACAGTAGTTGTAAAGTAACATCACTCAGTTCTGTGCAGGGCTTGCACCTCCTCCTCTTGTGGCCTGGGAAAAAAACTGCTCCCCAGATCCCCCATCCTTATGAAGTGTTGTGGTGCCATATTTAGGTCTTTGCTGTTCCTACAAGAACAGCCCTAGATGATCACTTCTGTTGGTGTTACCAGTGATACCTGTACACAGCCTCACAGAGCCTCTTGATATTTTACTGGGTGAGTTGTAGGGTGTTGTGATGTCAGAAGGACAGTGGGTTTCAGTCTGTGCTAGAAGATCAGAACTGTCATTCAGATGGACAAAGAGCTTGTCTGCATAATGTTCAGTCTTGTCTAGTTTTGAGCCTCAGACTATTCTTTTACCCATTCATGGCAGGACAGTGATTTAGAAGAAGAATGAAGTAGGTGAAAAATTGTTTCTGAAAGGTTAGTCTGACAGTCAGCCTCCACAGATGTCACAGGGTGATAGCTGCCTGTTCAAATGTCTCTTGAGTTTCACTTGGGAAGACAATATTTTTGTCACCAGTAATTACTGTTCTTTTCCCATCTATTGTTCAATGAATTTGAAACTGGTTTTAAAGATGTTTTTATCTTTCAGATAATGGATTTTCAGTGGCAAAGCACTGGAGTTTTAATGCTGCCTCACAATTCATAACGCATGTTTCCCTTCAGTTGCTGAAATGTCTTTTTTCCTCCCTATCTAAGGAGCACACAACATACAGAAATGTCTTAAGTTTCCCTCGAAAGCTGGGAGCTGGACCTTAAAACTAGAGCAGGTTAGTGTAGAGGAGGCAGATCAAAATTCATACCTTTTGCTACTGACGTTCCCCATTTCCAAATGAAATACAGGTTTCTTTGGAAATAGAGGCTTTCAGCAGTCAAGATCTGCTTCCCCCAACACGAGCCTGCATTACCTGCCTGCTACGGTACGACATAGCTTTAATTTTCCAGTATTGTGCACCTTGAATGTTGAGTGGGCTGGAGCTGATGCCAGTGGAGATGCTGCGTGCGTGGCTGTGCTGCGCCCTGCCCTGAGCTTTGGGCTGGCCTGGGAGGCTGTGAGAGAGAATGAGACACTGCTTTTTACCTTCTCTTGGAAAATAATTTAGCCAAGGCTGCATCTGCAGGCTTCTCCTGTGTAGTTGGTTTGTGACTGGACTTAACTGTGGCATTGTATAAAAGATTTTGATATTCTGTGAAATACCATGTAGAATTTAAATTTGATACTATAATAATTCAGTCCCTGTGACACTGTTTCTTTGTTTTAACTTCTTCCTTTGGGGTTGGCACTAATCTTTTTTTTTTTTTTTCTTTTCTTTTTTTTTTTTTTTTCTCAAGATGCTGTGAGAAACATTTCATCCAAATGCCAAATAAATTGTGTTCTGTAAGAGATATGGCCTCTTCCAGAGTCTCCTGATTTCTGCATCAAAGTGGTTCCTTGGCGTTGCAAAGGAAGGTCTTGTTAAATCACTCTTCTGAGCTGTGATCTTGCAAAAAGATCAATAGACACATTTAACTTCAAGCAGGGAGGCTGCCAAAGTCCCTTGGTGTGCAAAGTCCAGTGGAATTTACCTATATTAGTGTAATTTTAAGAAAGCCTTGGGTATACACTCAAGAAGGTGAAGTGCAGCCTGCTCCTGCTGCCCTCTCCAGACCTGTGGGGAAGATGCCAAGCCTCAGAGCTGGAGGTGCAGGGGGCTGTGTTGGATAGGAGGGGGATGTTCTCAACCCCCAACTCCTGGCCTAGGGTGTCAGGGCTCTGAGGAACCAGCTGGGCTGCTCTGAGTGGTGCTGTGGAGTCAAAGGAGGAGGATGTTTGCATGATGTGCTGCCTCCACATACCCTGCAGGCAGTGAGGAACTTGCTGGAAAAGCCTGAGGAGAGGTTCAGCTGTCCTGGCCTCTTAGGATATTGCAAATTTCAAGCTCTAAACTTTTCATCAAATTGCTAAAGGAAGGTTTTGGGTACAACCCTTCCCTCCTTTGTGTTTTATACCCTATGTGTGCTACAGGGGCAGGGAGGGGAGGGCCCTGGGGTGGACTGGCAGGAGAAGCCTTGGTTGAGAGCTGTGTTTTGAGACAATTGCCTTGCAGGGAGATGTGCAGCAAATGGTATTTCTGCTCAAACCAGCCCCTGCTGTTCATGTTGCTGGAGACTGCAATGCCCCTTGGAGCTGTGGGGACACCAGCTGAGCTGGGGTGTGCAGTGGGAGTGGTAGTTCTGCTGCCCTGTCCCTTTTGCCTGCAGTGAGCATGGTGGTGATGCTGCCTCTCTTGAGGGAACATGTAGCTCTAAATTATTTAACAAAACTGGCTGACAGGGAATATTCCCCTAGAAGAACTTGCTGTATAAATGAGTCTCTTCAAGCAGTTGTGCTGGTTTAGCAGGGCAGGCTTGCAGCTGGAGCTGGTGGGAGATGGGATGGAGCAGCACCAACTGCTACCCCTGCCCCTTCCAGAGCAGTTTGGGCAGCAAGCGTGGGAGCTGCTAAGCCCTTGTGTCCTTGTCACTGTTCTGGTGACAGCTCCGTAGGTGGCCTGTGGTACAGGTGCTGGAATCGGATTTTCCAGAGGCATGCAGAGTCAAATCTGCTTTACCTGGGGGGAGGAAGTAGTTCAGGAATTAAGAATTGTTCTGATGCCAGCCTGCCAAGAGAGGGGCTTGGTTTGGGTGCAAGTGAAGAGTTTTTGCTCCTTTTTGCAGAGTCTGGACCTGGCCCCGGTGATTCCTGCCCAAGCTCTGGGCTTGGGAGCTCAGGTCCTGGAAACATTCACTGTTTCTTTATGAGCTGCTGGGCTTGCAGTGCTTGCTGTGAGCCGTGGAAGGAGTGCCCACAGCAGTGCTGGGCTGTCCCCAAGCTCTGCTGGTGCCCCCAGGATGTGTTCATTGCTGAAAGCCATCCAGTCCGGTGTCATCGTCACCGGGGGTGCCATGGAAGGCCCCACTCTTCTTTCCTGTGCCCACAGAGAGCAGCTGCCACCCCCTCCATCACTGCTGGACCCGACCCAGCACTGCATCCAGAGCTTCATCCCTGCTCCAGGCAGGAGACTGTGGCTCAGCTGAGGGCGAGGGGTCGCAGCCCTTCCTGCTCTGGTGGTCCCAGGGGGGACAAGTGTTTGCCTGATGTCACGAGTGCTTGGGGGGGGCTGGGGCTCTCACACTGCAAGGCCCTGTGCAGACGCAACTTGTCCCCTCCTCTCATTCTCTCATCACCTGGGGACAGGGGTGATGCTGTGGCTGCAGGGAACAGGCACAGCCACCTCTCTGGGAGCTCGCCATCACACCCTGGGGATACGCAGTGGTTTGTGTCCCTGCACCTCGTGCCAGGGGCAGGGGGGGGGAGAGGCTGTTGGCATTGATGCTCGGATGCTATGGGAGGGACATTGCCGGGCAGCCTCTGCTCTGAGCTCTCACCAGCTTAAAACGTTTTCCCCCGAGAAGGGAAGCATCAGCTGTGCCCCGCGGGGCGTGTCCCGGTGCTCGGCGCTGGGAGAGCTCTGGGGACGTGTGGGTGCGGAGCGGATGCATGTGGGGACCGTGTGCTGGCAGTGACCCCGGGGTGCCAGGCGTGGGGTGACCGGGCTGGCCGGGCGGGGGGAGATGTCGCTGACGGGATGAAGGCAGGGGCTGTGCATCTGCCTCCCACAGTGCAGCCTTTGTGCCAGCGCCGGCCGCGCTCCCTGCCCCGCTCCCGGCTTTCTCCGTGGGTCAGTGTCAGCTTATTACGGAGTTCAAACGCTTTAATGGAAAACCAGAAGCGGCTGGAGTATTTATTCCCCTTGAACTTCACCTCCCCACTGCACTTGCTTCTCTCGATGCCCCCAAGCCTTCGTGCACCCATCCCTGGGTGATGTGAACCACTCTGGCAGCTCAAGTTCTTGTCTTGTCACTGTCCCCCGTCAGCCCAGGTCCCCGGGGCCGCTCTCCCCGGCAGCAGCAGCACAGGATTTACCCCCGGGAGGAGTTCTTGGCAGCTCTCTGTGTGCTGGTGCATTGCTGGCTGATGGCACACGTGGCGGGGGTTCCCGGGGAGGTGGCACCGTGCCCATGACTGATCGATGGCTGCAGCTTAAGTAACTATTTTTATTTTTCAGCGGTATTTCTTCTCCAATCGTGGCTCTTGCGCGTGGTGCCGTGAGTACCCGTGTCTGCGGGGACCCGGGCTGCCTCATGGCTCCGTGGCAACAGGAGGATGGACGCGGTGTCTCCTCATGAGGACAGTGCAGAGCTGCAGGAGGGGCTGCGAGCTCCCCACCACCGCGGCACCGGCAAGTACTGAGCGGCTCTTTCAAGGTTTGATCTGGTTCCTATAGAAACTGGAGGTTGCTCCTGCCTGGTGCTGGTGCCAGCAGCTGATGGTGCACCCTGGGCAGCTGGGGACAGGCAATAAAAGGGTATGGCACATGCTGCTGGGTTTCCACGTGCCTTGGGGTTCCCTTTGCTTCCTTTTGCTTCTCCTGCCCCTCGGTGGGGCTGTGCTGAGCCCCACTGGGGGGCTGCATCCCCCTCCAGCTGTGCAGGGCTCTCCAGACCCTGCAGGACCCCAGGCTGGATGTGCTGCTCCTTGCCCTGGCAGGGCCCTTTGTGTGACAAGGGACTTGTTCCCTGCTGTGTGCCCGATCATGTGTTGCTGCACGGTGCTGCTGGTGCTCCCAGCCATGGGTCCACTGCAGTGACACCTCTGCTCCTGCTCTCCTTGGCAAAAATCACCTCCAGAGAATCCTGACAAGCTCAAAGGATGTCCTGGGGGCACCATCTGCCCTCATGGAAGAGCTGGGGGGCAATAGCTGAGCCATAGTGGGTCCCGTTGCCTCCCAAGCCCTCGGATCTGGGTTTTTCCCCCACTGCCCTGGCACTACGGGCTGTCCTGCTGTGGGTGGATGGCAGAGGTGCTTGTGCCACTTGGTGGGCTCACTCCTTTAAGGAGTCTCCCCCCAGTGCTGGAGGAGCTCCTCTCCCTCCCAGCAGCCATTGGTGGCAGACCTGGTGAGCCCCTCTGCCTCTCTTGCCTGTGCTTTGCTGCGTGCTCCGGAAGGATGATCGCAGCCCTCTGCAAACTACCTCATCCCCGGGGCAGGGGCCAAGTGTCAGCCATGGCACGGGTCCAGAGCAGCTCGGGGAGCCCTGTGCTGCCACCCTGCACTGCCACCCTCCTCTGTGTCCCTCACCATTGCCCAAATGTGAGGCTCAGCAGGGCCCGTGCACCTGCCTGGGGCTGGCTCTGCCCAGGGGGACAAAGGTGCCCCAGAGAGCCCCCATGAAGGACAAGCTCTAGCAGGTGCATTGTCCCCTTGCAGCACATGGCAGCCAAATGGCTCTGCTGAGCCAGACCCCTTCCCCTGCCAAGGCAGCAGCAGGAATCTTCTCCCCACTGCCCTCACGCTGCTGCCGGGTTTGTTCATCCTGGCAGCGTCTCGGCAGCGCTCCCGGCCAGGGTCGAGTGCTGGCAAGAGGCCCTGTGGGCTGGGTCCCATGGCCTCCTTTCTACTGTTGCCTGAGGAGGGCAGGGATATTTTAGGAGAATCTGACAACACCACGCTCCTGTGTTTTCACCCCCTTTTCCTACCTGTCTGCTGCAGGAGCAAAGCTCTGCAGTTCCTGGGGGACCTGCCTGGTTGGGTGCAATGGGGGCAGCACGTCCTGCCTCTGTGTTGAGGGGATGAACATCCCTGTCACCTGGATGGCTGTGTTGGTGTCCTATGATGCCCAGGTGGGTGCTGAGGCTCATGCCCCAGTGCTGCTCCCCTGTCCTGCCCCGGTGCTGTGTGGCTGTGAGAGTCTGAGCTGCTGCAGCACAACGTGGCCCCATGCTGGCTGGAGGGGACAGGGCCAAATCCAGCCCCACAGAGTGCTGCTCCTCAGGCTGAGGGACCCCCAGAGTGTAGTTGCAGAGGCCACCTGAGCCTGTGGCCTGCAGTTGGCTAAAGCACTATGGGCACCCATTGGTCTTTGCCTGGGAGAGGGGCTGTATGCCCCCTGTTTGCAGGGATGAGCTGGGTTTGGCTGTGGGTCCCTGGGGTGTTTGCCTGGGGAGGGGCTATGTGCCCCCTGTTTGCAGGGATGTGCTGGATTCAACTGTGGGTCCCCATGGCCTGCCCTGCCTCAGGTCCCCAGTGGGAGCTGCTGCTGATTGGGGGATCACCAAAGCAGGGAGGAGGGCAAAAGCTGTCCTAGGGCATGTACCTGCAAGAAGTGGGGAGGGAAGGGGGCAGAACTGGTGCCCCCAACCCCTTCTGCCCGCCAGCAGCCCCCCTGAGCCCTTGGCACCATGCAGGGAGTGAGATGGGACACAGGGGGAATGCTGCCAACCCCCTGCTTTGGGGACAGAGAGTAGGGGGAACTCCAGCCCCTCGGAGTGGGGCAAGCCAGGGAGCATGCTGCACCCCCAGGCTTTGCCAGCCCCTGCCCTGTCCCTGCTGCCTGTCGCTGGGCTGGCATCCCGGGCAGGGGCCTGGCAAGGCGCGGAGGGGCTGGCTGGGGGCCGGGCTGCTCCCCCGCTCCCTCCTAGCAGCCGAGGAGTTAAAAACTCAGCCCTGGTGATGAATATTTAACAGCAGCGCACAGGCTGGAGCGGAGGATTTCTCCGGGCTGCCTGGGCGCTGGCAGCGCTGCCGCCCGCCCGGGCGCACTGCGGAGGGGGACGGGGCGTCCGGGGGGGCCGCTGCCCGCTGCTGCCCCTCCCCGATACCGCCATGGGTGCCCAGGGGCTGGGGATAACTTTTTTGACTTTGCCTCTCGTCGTGCGAGCAGCCGCGGGAGGTGAGATGCGCTGCCTGCCCGCCCCCCTGCCAGGGCGCTTGGGGTGGCCGGAGGGGTCCCCGCGGTGGGGAGGGGATGGGGGGCGGCGGGGTGGGGGCTGGGATGGGCCTGTGCCAGCCCCGCTTGTTCTCTTCCCTTTCCCCCTGGGCTAGGCACAGCAGCACCAAGGGGCTGGGGGGCACCTGGTCCAGCTCAGGAAGATTCTCCTGTCCTCCCCACTGGAGGAGGACTCCAGTGTCCCAGCTCTGCCACCGAGCTCTGGGAGGTCTCAGCCCATCCTGGAAGGAGGTGTCTGGGCTTGGGTCCCCACGGAGTGCGTGGGTGGGTATTTGGGTCTTGGGCTTCAGCCCATCTGCATCACAGGGAAACACCGATGAGGATGAAACCTGTGAGCAATCAGGTGCTGCTGTCATGGGGCCAAGGTGCTGGGGGGCTCACCTGGGGTTCACCTGAGGCTTACCTGGGGCTCACCTGGGGCTCACCTGTTTTTGGGCCAGGCTGGTGGCAGTGAGCACTGTTCTGGCTCCTGCTGGAGGATGCTTGAGGTCAAGTGAGAGCAGCTGGATGTAGATCTGAGGGTGTCCCTGGAACTCAGCTTCTCCCTGGGCAAGGAAAAAAGCCTGAGGTCCCTGTCCTGGGAACCCTCTGAGTCCTGCACTGTCCCACTCCCTGGGGCTGGTGTCTCCTGCACTGCCCTAGCATAGATTTGGATGTGGTGCTGCAGGACAGGACACAGGTGGAGGCAGGCAGGGCAGCCTCCATCCTGCTAGTCCAAGTGGCTGGCACAGGAGTGTGGCTTGGCTCACCTGCAGTTGGCCCACTGGCACGACCATTGCAGGCACCACTTGTGTAGGTTGCCCCGGGCACACTTGCTCTGTGCCTCCTGTCAGGAGCAGGATGGGGAGCTGAGGAGGGAAGGAGTGCGATTTGCAGCTCCCATTGCAGAGCTGATGGCCCTGGGCAGATATGCAGGCAGCAGGAGCTGGGCTCCCACTTCCTGGGCATCCCCTCAGCATCCTCATGTCTGCTGCACCAGCAGCTGGCACCAAGCCCCCAGTCCCTGCAGCTGCCCCGGGCACAGGCAGCCACACTGTGGGAGCTGGGCAGCTCTGGTTGAGATGGCCCTAAATGACAGTGAGTTATGGTCCTGCAGTGTGGGTGCAGGCTGCCCACCAGCACTCCTTGCCTGCTGCAGCCCCCAGCAACCAAACCACCTTCTGCTGCCAGCCCACCCATGGGCAGTGACAGACCTGGGAGGAAAGCTGCAGCGGCCCCACCTCAGCTTTCCACTCACCCAGAGATGCAGGGGGGGGTGGGAGAGGGGTCTGGTGTGGGGCGAGGAGCTGCCTTGGCTCCCCAGGATGGATAAGGGTGGATGGCTCTGCAGTGGCTGGGGAAGGGGCTCTGCATGCAGTGAGTTTTGGCCGCCTTGGAGCAGAGCAATGCTGAGGGAGGTTTCCCTGCCGAGCGTCCGGGGGAGGCAGGGAGGGTGTGAACACGTGGAAACACCAGTGCCAAAAATAACTGGGGTGAGCACATGCGCTGGTGGGACCCCAGGCTGTGATGAGAGGTGCCCATGATATTGGGGGTCCGTGCATGGCTGGGGTTGGGGAGGGGGTGCATGTCCCCATCCCCTGCCCTGAGCTCTCCTCTCTCCTGCAGGGCAGTGGTGTTATGACTCGCAGGATCCCCAGTGTGGTGAGTGGTGCCATGTGTGGGGTGGGGGTGTCGGGGCTGTGTGGGGCTCAGCCAAGGGCATCCTGGGCAGCACCAGTGGGGAGTGTGGCTTGGGAAAGGAGGGATTGATCTGTGTCACAGCAAGGTGGGAATGAACGGTCAGAGGACCTTCATGGTCAGGTGTGCTGGCTTAGAGACTGGAGATGAGCATCTGAGCGCTCTGGAGAGGCTTGTCCCTGGACCTCAGTCTGCTCCAGGTGCTCCCAGGGCAGCCCTGGGCTCTTTTGCCTAAAATTTGAATCCCAGATTTAAAATATGCCATTAGCAACCCCAGCACAGGCAATGGGGGGACCATGGAGGATGGAGGGATGGCTGGTTGGGACAGGCAGCAAGCCCTGCCTCACCTGAACTGGAAAGGGAATCATGGCTGGGGGCACTTTGTCTCAAAGCATGTAAATAGCTTGTAAAAGGTTAATTAGGGAGCAAGGAGCATTTAATCAGCCAGTTACAGCCCAATTGTTTTATAGCCCCTGGGTGTGGGTGCCCCATGCTCAGCCACCTTGGTACAAGTGCATGGCCCTGGCTGGTGGATGCCTGGGCTCTGGTCACCCCGGCCCCACCACTCTTGGCATCTCTGCAGTTTGACCTCCTGAGGCCAGGGGCAGTTTGGGCAGGGGACCTGGGCTGCTGGGAACCAGCTGCATGGAGTGAGTTGTGTGCCTGCAGCAAGGCCACTGGGAATGGTCCCTTAATGAAAGGACTACAGGGAATTCGTGGGACAAATGTTCTGGGGAGCCAGCATGGCAGCAGCACGGCCAGGCTGGAGCTCCTGGGGTTTCCAGGCAAAAAGGTGCCTGGAGTAATGAGAGGAGAAGGGAAAGAGGTAGGACTGAGCATGGGGAGCACGATGAGGGGGGAGTGTGTGACTGGTTTTGTCTGATCAAGAGGAAGGTAGGTAAAGGCAAGAGCTGGGCCATGGGAGTGCTCCATCCTTGCTCAGATCCTGCCATGGTGACTCCCCAACTGGGGAGCTGCCATTGGGCATGGTGTGGTCACACTGGACCCGGTGGATCTGTCTCAGGACAATTTGTGTGGCCGGGATGTGCTGTCACCTGCCACAGCTGGGCAAGACCAGCATTGGGTAGGCTAAACTGTGGTGAAACCCAATTCATGTGTTCTGTGAATGGGCTTTAAGAACTCCATCCTCCTTCTCAGCAGCTCCTGTCTGTCCATCCCTCCCAGGAACTGGATGGGTACTTTACTCCCTCTCTATAGAACAACGCCCTGCCCTGCCCCAGCCCTGGGGCCATGAGGGGATGGTGGCCAGGCCAGCCCCCCAGAGGGGAGATTTTCTTGTAGGGATGGGCAGAAGCATCCTGCCCTTCACCAGCAGTAGTGTGGAGGGACAGATGCTGCTGCCTGGCTAAATATAGCCCCTGTCCCCATGAGGAAATCCTGCTGAATTATGGATGAGGCTGCAAGAAGCCCCTGCTCATCCACAGGGAGGAAGGTTGGATGGGCAAGAGGGCAGTTTCTACAAGGTGCAGGTGAACATGGCAGGGCTGGCAGTGACCACAGGGCTGGCTGGGGACACTGACACTGATACTGACACCTTTGGCCTCCTGTCCCCCCTGGGGGGCAGCAGTGGCTCGGTGTCTGCCCGTGGTGCCCCTGCTCCTCCTTTGCAGGGCCCAGCCACTGGAAGGAGCTGAAAGCCACCTGTGGTGGCAACAAGCAGTCCCCTGTCAACATCGACAGACGCCGGCTGCATCGGGACAGTGGCCTCGGGGACATCATCTTCGAAGGCTATGACCAGGCCCCCCCGGGCAAGTGGAGACTGGCAAATGATGGGCACACAGGTGCGTGCTGCAGCTGGGCACCTTCCCTTCCTCTGGCTCCCTGGGCACCATCCCAACCAGGGCTTGTCTCCAGAGTCCACTCCTGGATGGTCTCTGCTCTAGAGCCGCAGGGTCTCGGGGGGCTCCTGCTCTGTGGGTTTGTGTTGGCTCTGGGGTGAAGTGTGGGGAGGATGAGGGCAGGTGTGCCAGGGCTGTCCTCCACTTCACTCCCACTCTGACTCCCTCCTTCCCCTGTCCTGCTGCTCTTGCAGTGATGCTGAGCCTGGCAAGTGAGTTGGCCTCCGAGCACATCACCATCAGTGGCGGGGGCCTCCCTGGCAGGTACCGTGCTCTGCAGCTCCACTTCCACTGGGGCAGCCTGGCTGGGAATGGCTCTGAGCACACCATCGATGGGCACCAGCTCCCTATGGAGGTAGGCAAGGAAAAGCACCCATCCTGCTCTCTGGCTTGCCCAAGTCCTTGGTGTGACAAGAGGGTTCGATGCTGGTGCACCCCAAGGGGTGACGGGGCCTGGTGATGCTGCACACGTGGGTTTGGCTGTGCTGCCCATCACCACTCATCACCTCTGCTCATCAGAGGCTCTTGGGGAGTGTGGGGGCTCTGTGCCCCACTGGGACCACACACTGGGTCAGTGAATGGGAACAAGAGCCTGCAGGAGTGTGCTCTGCCCAGCGTGTTGGGATCCTTCTGGGTGAAAGAGGCTCAGTGCCTCTGAAGTACTGATCATCTGCTAGAGGAGAGCTGAATTTAACTGTTGCATCTGGTGGTCTCCCCAGGAGCACTGGTCCCCTTTCCCCACCCCCCCCTTCAAAGGATGCTGGCTTCTTTGGGGTGCTTTGATCCAAGCACCCATGGGACTGGGGGGGGCTTTTCATGGAGGTGTTTGGCTCAGTGTCCAGCTGCCCCAGGCTGGATGGGGAGGTCTGTGGGTGAGTGTCCTGCTGCTGGGAAGGTTTGCTGGGGGTGGTTGCCCACCCTTGTCCCCTCCATTCTTTCCCCAGCTGCACATCGTCCACATCAATGTCAAGTACCAGACGCTGGCAGAGGCCAAGGGACATCCCAATGGACTGGCTGTCCTTGGCTTCTTCTTTCAGGTAGGTCTGTGTGGGCTCATGCTGCTGCTGGGAGGGGACCCTGGTAACCCGGAGGAGGTTACCAGGCTGGAGGAGCATTGTTCTGCCTCCCCAAGGGAGGGAGAAGAGGCAGGAAGGGTGGGTCAAGGCCAGGAGGCGCTGGGGCACCTCAGTGCTGAAAGATGCCATGACTCCCCCACCAGCTTTCTGCAGCCATGCAGGTTGGAGCCCACACATCCCCAGACCTGCTTTGCCCTGTGGGGTGACCTGGCCCTGCCCTGCCCAAGCTGCTTGCTCTCCACCTCTGCAGGTCTCTGAAACCTCCAACACCAACTACAACACCATAGTGGCAGGGCTGAGGAACATCTCCCGTGCTGGTGAGTCACTTCAGGGGCTGGAGGGCACGAGTGGGTGGGTGGGACCTGCCAGCCCCTGTGGCCATTTTGCTGAAGGGGAACTGATAGGGGTGGCTCTGCTGTCCCTGCCGTGTCCTCTGCTGAGTACCTATGTCCTGCCCCACAGGGGACTCTGTGGATTTGGCCTCCACCTTCCGCCTGAGCACCCTGCTGCCACACACCAGCCAGCTCTCCGGGTACTATCGCTACCAGGGCTCCCTCACCACCCCTGACTGCAGTGAGGTTGTCATCTGGACCATCTTTGAGGAGCCAGTGGAGATCGGCCAGGAGCAGGTACCAGCATGATGCACAGTCCCATGCTCTGGCACCTGAAGGGCTCCATCCCCTCCTCTGGGCTCCCCCTCTCCTTGCCCTTCCTGACCCCTAAGCAAGAGCACAGGGAAAGTCATCTCTATAATAATGCTCCTGGCAACTAATTTATTTTATGAGGGTTAAGTAATGGAGCAGTGGCTACCTGCCAGAGGTGAAAAATCCTGTTCATAGCCCTCTCCTGCTCAGCCCCAGTATTCAGAAAGTGAAGTAGGAGCAAATGCATTGGAGCCCAGCAGAGGCTCCAAGGAGGTGGGTGGATGGATGGATGAAGTTCTCCTCTGCTGCCCAAGCATCTGAATAGACGTATTTCCTTGAGGGTGCCATGACCCAGGTGCTCTTTAAGTGCTCAGCAGAGGCAGTGAAACACAGTTAGCTCCTTTAAAACTCAAGAGCTGATCCTTGCAAGGCCATGGTCCACGTATGTCTCCTCCAGGTCTGGTTTCAGCAGAGCAGTGAGGGGTGGTGGGAGGACACCCGCTGGCATGGGGCTGTGCCACGGGGCAGCACAAAAAGGTCTCACAGAGTGGGCAGGGGCTCGGGGTGCCCGGTGAAGTGGCTGCCATCCCATCCCTGCCTCTCCCCTGTACAGCTGCAGGCGTTTGTCACCACCCTCCACTTCCCAGCCACCGGCCCCACGCTCCTAAAAATGACCAACAACTTCCGCCCGCCGCAGCCCCTCCACACCCGCAAGGTCTTCTCCTCCAGAGCAGCCACCTCCAGTGCTGGGTCACCCTGTGGGGGACACTGCCAGCTGCTCTCCCCTCTGCTCCTGATGGTCCTGCTCAGCCCCTTCTCACCCGCCCCGTAGGGTCTTTCACTGGTCTCTGCAAGAGCATCCCTCTGCTGCAATGGTGATGGGGCTGCAACACATCTGGTTCATGGGTAAATGGGGAAAAAATTATAAGAACAAAAAAAGCGTGTCGAGACCTTGGCTGGGTGAAGATTTTGCAAACCTAAATCTCTTCAGAGGGGAATCCCTGCAATCCCACAGGCTCACTGCAATGCCCTGGTAGCCAGGCAGTGGAAAGCCAGCTGGAGGAGATTCTGGAAGGGCTGGAATAAAGCCAAGGTCCTCACTGCTGCCTGTGGGTCGCTGCCTCTTTGGGTCTGTGTCCCTTTGGTGTTGCTGGGACAGGGTGCTTGGCACAGGGGTGTGGGGTTAGTGGGAAGGGAGCTGGGGGACAATGTCTGGGTGGCACTTGGGGATACTGGCCCTGCTCATGGCTGTGCAGGTGGATATGAGCCTCCCCCTCTCCCCTGTGCAATAAATTCCCAGGACCAGATCCTGGTGCTGAATGTGCCTCAGGGTCCTTGCAGTCCCTGTGGCTTTCCCCAGGGATGGGGCAGGCTGAGGGGCATGTGGCTGTCCCTGGGGACACAGCCCCCTTCAGTGACTGGGGACAGGATGCATGGCCCTTTCCACAGAGCTAATTTTATGCTGGCAGAAATAGCAGCAGCTGCTGGTGCTGCTCCTGGAGCTGCACGGCAAGGCAGGGGCACAGCCAGGACCCGGGTGAATGGAGTGGCTCATAATTAATGTGCTGAAGCTCCAGGCATGTTCCTGTCTCCTCCTGATTTATAGGGATAAGAGTGGGGAGCAGAGCACGGTGGACTGAGGTTTTAATCATTTCTGGAGGGAAACCCCTGCAAGAACAGGGTTCCAACACCCCCCAGCCCAAGAGGTGGCTGTGGCACCCATGGGTGCAGGAGCCTGGGCATCCTGGCCTGAGCTCCCTCAGAATCCCGCAGCAGGGAAGAGGCAGCTCCTGGGGCTGAAGGGGCTCAGCCAAAGCCCCCATGATCCTTATGCCAGGGTGCTCGCAGGCTCCTGAGGGTGCTGGGATTCTGTAAACCCACCCAAACCCACCCCAGAGCTCAGGTCCCGGGGTCTTGGAGCAGCCGCCCTGGTCTGGAGAGGGGTGGGCAGAGCCGGTGGGCATTGGGTGGTGGCTGCTGGTGCCGGCTGGAAGCAGCAGCCCCTGTGCTGGGCCTGCGACAAGGACCTCGTTAGTGCGGGTGGCAATCCCGGCACTGGGGAGACCCGGGTGTGCGTGGGGTCATGCTCGCACCCCCTGTGCCACTGCCCTGGGGGCCTCATCCCCGTGTCCTCCCCTGTGTGCCCTCACAGACCCCTCCTCTGTGCCTGCGTGACACCGCGGCCGAGTGCTGGGATGAGACCGGAGTTCAGCGCAGCTCCACTAGAACGGGGGACACACGGGGGACACACAGGGGGACACTCGGGGGACACACGGGGGCGCCGGGACGGGTCCGGGCGCGGCTGCCGGAGCGCGCAGTGTCCGCCAGAGAGCGCTGTCCCGCCGTGTCCTAGGGCTCCCTCTGCCCGCTCCGCCGTGTCCCCCCCGGTGTGTCCCTCCCGTGTGTCTCCCCCGTGTGTGTCCTCTCCTCTGCACTCTCTCTTTTCCCACTGTTGTCCCCTTGCCCCTTCATGCTGCTCCCGGGTGTTCCATGCTGTCTGTGCCCCCACATCCCTCCGTGTCCCACCATCCCCACACCACCTGCCCCAACCCCTGGCACCCACAGGCTGTGGGGTGGCTGCCCCCCCAGCACAGGGTGGCCACAGGCCCAACTGGCAAGAGCAGTGGGTCCAGGCACAGGGCATGGTGGGACCTGGTGAGCCATGGGGAGCCCCTACAGGCTGCAGCCCCTACACTTCCCCCAGGCCAGGCTGTGAGGGGCACCCAGGTCGTGGGGCCAGATGCTGTCTGTCCTGGGGTCCACCAAGGACATAAGGCTGTGGCTCTCTGAGTGCACCAGGGTGATAAAATGGTGTCAAAATGGCCCATCCTCCAGGGTACCCATTGGCCATGGTGCCCCTGGCAGAGGACAATGGTGGCACCAGGCATGGTCTGGCAGCTGAGGCCTTCTGTACATCTGGACAGCAAAACCACCCTGAGGGCTCAGAACACTCTGTGCAGCCTGCTGGGACCCCAGATTTGGGGAAGTGCTGTGCCTCCTGCTGGGAATGCTGGGCTACTCTGCCTGCCCTGGAAAAGGACCTAGAACCCACCACCACCACCACCCAAGAGCCATTGCTGGAACAGGACTGAAAAATGTTTTTTCCCGCCTCCTGCCCTGCCTGATGCTCTGGGTGCAATGACTGGAAAGTTTGCACCGAGGAAGCGGTGCGTGCCGGGCCCGGGGCTATTCCTGGCTCCCAGCTGGTGTTTGGCCCAAGTGGGCTCTTGTTTTCCGCCAGGCTGTAATTTTAGCAAAGGCTGTTCCTGAGCCACGGGGCTGCGGTCAGCACAGCTGCCTGGGGAGAGCACCCGGCTCAGCTGGGGGTCAGTGATGCGTGTCGGCACCCCCAGCCCAGCAAAAAGTGCCCCAAATGTGTTTAAACCCAATGTTCTGCCCCCATTGTGGCTGTAGGGGACAGGGAAAGGGCTGGGGCTCTGTGGAAGCTGGGGACAGTGGCATTTGCTGCTGGGGAGGGGTGGAAGTAGCTGGGAGGCAGGATCCAGCCCCAATACATCCCCCAATCCCCTGTAGTCCCCCTGTGCCAGCTGGACAAGTTGTGGCACTGGCACAGTGCACCCTGGCAGGCTGTGGAGGTGGAGAAAACAATATTTGGTTTAACAACCCCCCTGGTTAAGTCAAGCACTTCTGTTCCCTCCCCTGGCCAGGCATGGATCACAGTGGCTGCCTCCATCACACCCAGCAGCCACCACTGCCACCACCTTGCCATCACCCTGCCACCAGCATTCCCTAACTAGAAATTCCTTACCATTAAGCTAAAAAAAACCCCATCTTGGGAGTCCTAACAAGGGCTGACACTTAACAACCATATTTTTCTAGACGGGCAGAACCATCCCTGTGATGAAACCTCTCCATCAGCACAGATGCCTGGGGAGATGTGGTTGTTCACACCAAATAGGAGCGGAAAACAAGGGCTTGCTTGGTCCCCAGACCAGCTCTGCTGGGAGTTTTATTTTACTATCACGCTACACTTGAGATTATAAATACTCTGAAGCAGCTGAAAGGTGTTTATTTTTGAGTCGGTTCAGCTTGTTTACAACCTGTTTACAAACTCGGATGTTTTTCTTTGGGGTTGTTTACCTCTCCCCAGGCTGCGGATAGGGTTTAATACACACCTAAACAACCCCTGCAGGGCTCCGGCTGCCCTCCCGGTGCCTTCCCGCCGGCCGCCAGCTGTGAGCCCCGGCAGTTACTGGTTTGACAGAGTTATGCAAATCTTCTTATCTTTGCAAGCGGGCTTGATTGCTCAGGCTGTGTTTTTGACCACCCCACCCTCAAACATTTATTAATTTAGTTTAATTCCTTTCCAACTGCAGGTTGATAAAACTCTGCTTTGGGCTCTCTGCCTGTCCCGATCTGGGGCTCTGAACCAGGGCTGCCCAGGGTGGGTATTTCATAGAATTTTTTAATTAATAACCTTTGCTTTATAATTTATTACCCACATTTTATGAATTCACAACTTATTTTTATTTCCCAGATTCAGGGAAACCTCCCCTTTGTTACAGGAGTCTGGAGGCTGCCCTGTGCATCTCCTGGCAGGTTGGGCTGATGGACAAGCCCAGCTAAGGGGCTGCCTGGCAGGACACAGAGACTTTTAACTTTAATTCAGTTAACGAGAGAGATTTTGGGGTAACCCAGCAGTGGGGTGGCAGCAGGGAGACAAGGCTATGAGCTGAGCAGTGCAGGGTCAGACCTGGTCCTGAACTCCATGTGTGTGGGTTGGGGCTGCTGAGCTGGAGGGGGCCTGGATGCACAGGGATCACTGGAAGGTGCAGGACTGTGTGTGTGTGTGTGTGTGCAACTGTGTGCAGGTAAGTGTGTGTACACGTGTACTGTGTGTGCATGTGTATTAGCTGGGACACCCACACTCTACTGAGGAGACCCCCCCCTGGGGAGGGTCCTGCCAGGGACCCTCCAGGACACAGGAGGGGTGACCTGGGATGGCATGGGCACACAGCCCTCCCAACCCCAGCACCAGCCCCTGTGGGCCCCTTGTCCCCACTGCCGCCTCTGCTACTTTTGGGGAGCTTAAGGCTGCCCCAAAACTTGTCCCCACCACCATGGAGGTGACAGCCTGGTGAGGCAGGGGCAAAGATCTGGCAACCATCTTAGGGCTGAGTCTTGGGTCTCCTCTGTGTGGCACCAGCTCACCTTCACACGTCAGCACTCACTGGAGTTGGTTTCTCTTCCTTTTTTTGCCCCCACCTTCGAGTTTCTGATTGGAGACTGTGGCAGGCAAGGGGTAAATTTAGCTGGGGGCTGTCCCGTGGCTCTGCAGCTGCATGGTGGTGCTGGCTGGGGGGGCCAGGGATGGCGTGGCACAGCCTGGGCTCTGTGCTGCCTTTTCATCAGCCCCAGGTGCACCCCTCTGCTCCTGCCACGTGTCCATACAGAGCCCCCGAAATCATCCTCCAGGCATGAGATGCTGGAGCCTGGGAAATCACCAAATGATGTGCAGTAAAGAAAAGCAAGGCCAGGCTGGTCTGGAGAGGGTCAAACCTGGTTGGATGTGGCCTCTGTGGAGGAGCTCCAGCACAGACACCTCCAAATGCAGACCCAGGGCAGGTTTTGATGGAGCAGAGCTCTCCTTTGCCCTCCAGGTCTGGGGGATGTTTTGGGACAAGGGTTGCAAGAGTTCCTATGGGCCTACTCTCTCTGTTTCCATCCTAGCATCCCCCCCCCTCTGGTCTGAGTCATAGGGAGCCTCCAAGCCCAAAGCTTCTAAAGCACCAACTTTCATTAAACCCCTCCAAAGCCCTTGCTGAGCACAGGCCTGTGGGCTGCAGCCTGGGAGCACAGCTATCTCCAAGCCCCCACCCTGCTGTGGGATCCACTGCCACTCTCTGCTGCTAATTAAATCCTTCCCAAAGCTCTTTATTTACTAAATTAGTTCCTTCTCTTTTAAAATTAATGGTGAGCTGGGAAAACAAAACATTAAAAAAAATCAAAAAAAGACTTTAAAATTGCAGCACAGGAGATGGCAGAGTGAGGAGAGCATCTGGGGAGAGACACAGGGTTTGGTTTCACTCTGCACATTTGCTCACCAGAAAACCCCACCAAGAGCAGCTGTGGGAGCCAGACAGGAGTCTTCCCAGGCACTGCTTCCCTCCCATCCAGGAGCTGGATCAGGACAGCTGATGTTGTTCCTGTTAAAGGCCCTGTTAAAAGCCCTGTTAAAGGGCTTTTTATGGGCTAAAACTGGCTGGGAATTCCCTGGGCAGTGGGGAGAATGGGGTCCCTGGGGGAGCCGGGGCCACTGATCTATAATTCAGCAGGTTTGTTTTTTTTTCTTTTTCTTTGCCTGTTGTTTCTTAGGAAAAGGGCTTAGAAAAATCTTTTAATCAATAATTAGTGAGGTTTCCTGCTCCTGGAGTTGGAGATGAGCCTGAGCTCTGCTCATCCAGTCCCGAGGCAAAGCAAGACCTTCACCCGTGGCCCAGCAGGACCTGCCCAAAACTGAACCCACAAAAAGCTCATCCCAGTGTCCTGTAATCAAGGGCCAGGCTTTACCCTGGGACATGGAGATGGATTTCAAGCCCCATGAAATGTTGACCTGTTGCCCACCCCTCCCTACCAGCTGCCCCCTAAAAATGTTCCAGTCAGGAGCATTGGGCTGAGGCTGCAGATGTGACCGTGGAGAGCTGCACAGCCTGAGGGAATAAAGCACCAGAGCTGGGTAATTAGCAGCAATTTCCCATCAGGACAGAGTCTTCTGCACTGCTACAAGACTGGGTTGGGAGGTCACCAGCAGTGCTGGAGGACCTGAGGCTCCTTTTGCTAGCAGTAGAACAGTGTGATATCCAGACCTTCACTGCCCACCCTGGCACCCTGTGAGCAAGAGATGGAAGAATGAAACTTAATTCCTTCCAAAGTTTCTCTTTGATACTGGCTAGTTTGGCATTGCTGCCTTAGTGCTTATTCCCTGGGAGCCTTGGGTGTTTTTTTCCAGACAAGGAACAATGCAGAGAGCAGAAAGTGTGTGGCAGGAGGTGGTTCTGCTCCTCTGCTCTGCTCTGGTGAGACCTTTCCAGCCCTGGGGTCCTCAGCACAGGAAAGACATGGACCTGTTGGAGCGGGTCCAGGGGAGGCTGCAAAAAAATGAGCAGGGGTCTTGAACAGCTCTGCTACAAGGACAGACTGAGAGAGTTGGGGTCATTCAGCCTGGAGAACAGGAGGCTTAATAGAAAAATTGGAACACACTTTTTTAGCAGGGCCTGTAATGACAGGACAAGAGGCAATGGTTTTAAACCGAAACAGGTAGATTCAGACTAGGCATAGAGAAAAAAATTGTTTCCAATGAGGGTGGTGAAACACTGGCCTGTGTTACCCAGAGAGTGGGTAGATACCCCATCCCTGGAACGTTCAGGGTCAGGTTGGAAGGGGCTCTGAGCAACCTGGTTTAGTTGAAGCCGTTCCTGATTGCTGCGGGGGAGGTTGTGTTGCCATCACTAGAGGACCTTTCATCCTTACTGGAGGTGCCTTCTAACCCAAACTCTTCTATGATTCTGTGTCCCCAGAAGGTGCCTGCAGGGGCAGGTGACAACCCAGAGGCTGATGGGGTCCAGGTCCTCACTGGCACTGACACAACCCAGGGAGGGGGACATGGTAGGGCTGTCCCCTCTGTAACAAGAGGCTAGGGAGGGGACATGGCCCCCAGCAGGCAGACAGCATGGCCGGGTGCTCCCATCCCCTGCCCCAGGGGGTGGCTCCTGGCAGCTCTGGTGGCCCACAGCTGTGGCTGTGAGTCACTGTGGTGCAGGGCTGCAGGGAAACTTCCCTGGGGCTCTGCTGGGGATGTGGCACACAGGGGACAGTGCAGCCATGGCACAGGATTCCAGGGACAGACTGGTACCTGTGCATGCCCTGGTGGCTACCAGCACCCCCATCCCAGGGGAAGTAGGGATGACCAAGGAAATGGGGCAGAGCTAGGGCTGGCCAGCAAAGGGACACGACTGGCCATGGCTCTGCCACAAGCCACTTGTCCCTGCAAGGGACAGAGGTGAGGGACAAAGCCAGCACAGCCAGGGCCACGTGCTTGATGCTGGCACAGGAGCTTGCACCAGTATGATGTCCCAGGCTGCTTATCTGTGGTCCTGGGGGTGCCAGGGAGGTTCAGAGGGTCCCCAGGGTGAGCAAGAGCTGCAGGAACCTGGGAGACCCCCAACAATGACTCTGTATGTGTGTGTGTGTGTGTGTGTCCATCCCACCCTCCTCTACACTGGTGCCACTGGGTCAGTGCCAGCTGGCGCTGGGGGAGCGGCGCGTGTGAAGGACACAGAGTCAGGGATGCTGAGCCAGCACTCGTTCAGTGTCTGTGTTTATTTGTGTGACACTCAGGGTGGGGGACAGGAGCAGGGGACTTGGGGATGTGGGGAGAGACTGCGGTGAAGGAGAAGGGGCAGGGCGAGGGAGGGGCGGGTGGGCACGGGGAGGTCCCTGGGGGGAAGGGGAGGGCCTAGAGCTCGGATCTCTTCAGGGTCTTCACCACGTTGCCAGCCTCGTGAGTGACCCTGCAGGTGTAGGTTTCACGTCTCTCCCACTCTCTGGCTTCCAGAGACAGGTAGCTGCTGCTCACGTATTTCCTGTCGCTCTGCCGGTAGGGCGGGCTCGTCTCCACCCCACTCGTGATGCTCTGGCCATCAGCCTGCCAGCTCACTGTGGCGGTCCCGGGGTAGAAGCCTTGTACCAGACACACCAGGGTGGCTTTGCCGAACTTGGAGATCTCCTCACTGGGTGGTGGGAAGAGGTAGACGGTGGGGGCCACCTTGGGCTGGTCTGCAAGGGGAAAGAGAAGCACGGAGGTGAGGGGGAGGTCCCTGTGCCCCCCACGGACCCCCCTGCCCAGGAACTTTGTGCTGCCCCTGCAGCTCAGAGATTCTCATTTACAGCTTTAATGTATTTAAATTTAGGACACAAACATGTATATATATATATATATGTATATATATACATATAAAATACACGTGTATATATGTGTATGTAACACAAGTACACATACAGCCCATTTACACTTGTACATATATATATATACACTATATGTATATATATACACTATATGTGTATATACATGAACATATACACATTATATACGATGGAAATATATATATATAGATAATATCCATCATATATATCTATATTGCATATTTTGTGTATAAAATGTACAATATACACTACATTCATAGGTAGTATACATTGTTATATATGTATAATTATATATGTAATTATATATAATACATATTGCTGCATTTACATATTTATATGTTACATATATAACATATAGATGTTATATATTGTTTATAAATTCATATATATATATACACACACACACATATATATATATATATATTTAAATCCCTGGTCAGTTGCCCTAAACACATTTCTTTTCTTTTGCAAAGGCAATACCTTTAAAACTCAAAATTTCACAGACAAGCATCCTGCTTTTTTGCCCAGTTCTGCTTTCAGACACTTTCAGAATTGTCTCAGAAAAAGTAGAACTAAGAATCACCCAAAGGAAGATGAACAGATGTTGCTTGATCTTTCTGAGGTGGCTCTGCTGCCTCCTCAAATGTACAATGTCTCTATCTCTATATCTCTGTCTCCTCTATACTAAAACTGGGTGGACTCTGCCATTAAAAACTTTTTGCTGAAGAAATTGGCAAACTACATTTTTCTCGACCTTATGCCCCAACCAATTTGATTCAGACTGGGTTTTTTTGATAAATTCTTTAAAAAATCAGAGACAAAGACAGACAAAAGGTGTTTCCAACAGCATTTTCAACACAATAATCTCCATTTTTGACACAACTTACCTGGACAATGAGGTTTTTAAGACATCCCTGAAAAACTTTTGGTTGAGATCCTGAGGAAGTGTCATTTTAACTCAAAGTTGGATGTGACTTCAGCCAGCCCACAGCTGAGGACATTTGGCAGCACAAAGTCCCTGTGCCTCACCCAGGACAGTGTCCTTAAGTCCCCAGACTGAGAGTTGATGACTCAGAATTTAGACTAAGACTGATTTTTTTTAACAAAAAAAATTTACTTTCTCAGGGACCTAAACCTGAGTTTCTGAAATAGGACCCCTGAGACCTCAGACATATTTTCTGGCCAAATTTAAAAATCTTTCCATTGAGAAAATACTCCCCCCCCAGTCCTCTGGAGCAAACCAGAGACCTCTGAGTCCCCGGGGACAAGACACAGCCCACAGTGTCCCACTTGGTGCCTGTCCCCAAACTGGCAGAAGACCCCAGCCCAGCGCCAAGTCTAGAAAAACCCCAAATGTCCCAAAACTGACAAAAATGTCACAATTTCGTGGTGGAAAAGGAAAGATTGAGAGGAATTCATCGACTCACCAATGACGGACAGCCTCGTCCCGTCCCCAAATACACCACACAGTGACACAGGGCTGTGCAAAAACATCCTGCCCAATGGGAGGAGCAGTCCTGGGGACCATAAATATGTCAGGGTGGAGGTGATAGGATGAAGATGCCCTGATGGCAGCAGCAGGATGGAGGTGATGGGATGGAGGTGCCCCGATGGATACAGCAGGATGGATGCATGGTGCCACGTGTCTTCTGGTGCATGTTAGCAGGGCAGGAGCAGCAGTACAGCCATATGAGGATGACCACATGCCCTTGCTGAAGGAGCCACAGGAACATGGGTAGCCTTGACCCCTCTGTCCCACATGGACTGCATTGGCCAGTGTCTCCAGAGCTGAGGCTGCATTGTTGGAGGATGCTCCAGGGACTCACTGCTACCCAGGGCCTCATGCCTTGTGCTTGTTACAAGCCCAGCCTGTGGTGTGGATTTGTTGATCCAGGTATGGAAAAGCTGGTGGAGGTCTTGGGTATACTGGTGTGTGTGACCTGGGTGACTTGGGAGGCACGGTGACCAACATCCTGCTGTACCCTGTGCTGCTGACATGACAGTGGCTGTGGGATGCCCTAGGGGCACCTGTCACCTCTCAGGCCACTCTGTGGTTTGCAGATGGGGTGAATGGGGACCACTGACAGGCAGTGTTGAGGCTAAACCTCACGAATAAACTGTTCATCTGTCCTCCCCACTGCCCAGAAACACCAGCACTGGTGCAGATGCTGTGGTTTCATAGGGGAGCCCAACATCTGACACCTGGGGCTGGCAGGCAGAGAGGCACCCACAGGACTCTGGGTGCCAGCAGGGAGCAAAAGGGAACTTTGACATGCAGTGCAGGGAAGAGACAGGGCTGCCAGAGGTCAACCTCTCTCCAACTGACAGGGGATGGGCACAGACATGGGGCTCTAAAGGACACAGAAGCCAGGACACCAGGCACAGCCACCTGTAGTGCAGGGAAACAAGGACGTGGCCAAGGTGGGGACCTGCCCCACCATCAAACAGGGACAGCAGAGACTCAAAACTCTCCCCTGAGATGGTGGGACATTTTTGTATCACTTCCACATTGCTCTGTGTCACCGTGGCAGCATTAATGCTGCTGTCATAGCTCCCACAGAAATAGACAGCCTCGTCCTCAGCTTGGACCCCAGTGATGGTTAACGTGCCCGTGGAGCCGGATTTGGATCCGGAGAATCGCGAAGGGATGTCCGAGGGTCTCTTGTTGTTCCAGTAGATGACAGTGACAGGGGCACTGCCAGGCACCTTCTGCTGGTACCAGCCATAGCTGTTGGTAGTCCCAGAGCAGGTGATCGTGACGGTGTCTCCGGGTTTCACGGAGAGCACAGAGGGCGTCTGAGTCAGCGCAGCCTGGACCAGGGAACCTGGAGAGGGAGAGGAGAGAGGGGAGGAGATGGGGGTCAGACCGTGCCCCATGAGCACAGCCACCCCAGGGTAGTGGGACAGGACCCCTGTGCCCAAGGGTCCTGTCTGGCACAGAGAATGTGTCCAGGCCACCTGAGGTGTGGGCGAGCACCACGAGGAGGAGAGGGGCCCAGGCCATGGTGCAATCCCAGCAGCTCTGTGTCCTCACGCTGGTGAAGCTGCGCTGTGGATCTTGAGCTGCTTTTAAGCCCCAGCCCAGATGGGGCACAGCCCCTCCATGCAAATCTGGCCCCATGCTCAGTGGCAGATCGTGCCTCTCCCCACTCCCTGTTCCCCGCCCAGCCCGCCCCCCCCAGCCCCCCCCTCCCCCCCCCATGCAGTGGGGTTTGTCCCTGGGCACCGAGTGGAGCCACAGGGCCCAGGGACACGTCTCAGCTGGGTTTGAAACCCACCAGCACAGATCCTTTGTCCCCAGAAGCTGCAGGGACATGCGAGAGCTGACACTGGGGCAGGGGCATGTGGCTCTCAGAGTTCCCAGTGACAGGGCTGGAAGGATTCCAGTCCCCGGTACCCCCACCCCACTTTGGGCAGCTTCCCTTCCCACAAGTGTCCCCAGCTCCACACAGGCCTTTCCCTGGTGGATCCAAAGCCCTACAGCACAGCCCTTTCCCCTTCTTTTGGGACCACCGTGTGCTGCCCTTTACGTGTGGGACAACCCCTGCCCAGGCCCCTGAGGCTGAGTGGCTGGTGATCCTCAGGCAGGAAAGGGCCCCAAAAGGACACCAAGTTGCACAGGAGCCAGCAGAGTGCCCATGGAGTGCACTGGCAAGAGTGATTCCAGCAGCTGGGCAGAGGATCCGCTGGGCAGAGGATCCTTCCCCTCAGCACCCCTAGGCACAGCCCAGCACTGTGTCAGCTCTGGGTTCCCCAGCAAGGGCTGGGGACAGAGGGGAGCAAGGCCAGAGAAGAGCCCTGAGGATGATGAAGGGCTCAGGGTACCATTCATATGGAGAGAGGCAGCACCAACTGGGATGGCTGACCCCAAGAGTGGGAGCTCCAGGGGCATCTTATCAACATTATCAAGATCCTGTCAGACCAGAAAAAGAGATGGACCCAGGGTCCTCTCAGAGGTCTCTGTTGACAGCATGAGGAGCAATGGGTACAAGCTGAAACACAGGAAAATTTGCATGAAGTTAGCAAATCTGTTTCTCTTCTGCAAGGACGTTAAAACACTGGAATGGGTTGACCAGAGAGCTGACAAAGTCTCCATCCTTGGAGATATTCCAAATCCATCTGGGCAGTAGTGAGCCCAGCTTCAAGCAGTGTGTGGGATGAGATGATCTGCAGAGGCACCACCAGCCTCAGTGATTCTGGGGTGTTCCTCAGTTACAGCACCTATGATACACTCTCACTTTGCTGCTTTTCTTCCCTGGCTCATCCTCTGACATCCCAGGGCACAACACTCAAGACCTTTGCTCTTCCCAGCTCTCATCTCCCCAGCATGATGGGAGCCACCCAGCACTGAGCCAGGGGGCTCCAGCAATGGCTCCACACCAGTTGTCACCAGCCCAATGGGCTGGACCTGGGTGAATAAAACTGGAGCTGGGGCAGTCCAGGGGCTCTGCTCGCAGATTTGGGGTCAGCCCCCTGCTCTAACCCAGGACAGAGGGATGGTGGCCACCTTTAGCAGCCTCGTGCCCAGCCTAAGAGTTGCTGTGTCCAGAGGAAATGTCCCCACACCACCACCCCTCCCTGTCCCCAGTGCTGCCCACCCCAGGGGTCTGGAGCACGGATGGGCACAGGCAGGGCTGCAGGGCTCTGTGTCCCTGCAAGCAGCATGGAGGGGACCTGCTGGAGCAGAGATCATATCCCAGGGTAGGAGACACCTCACAGGCACACGTGCTGCTCCACCACCACATTCAAGCAGCAGCAGCATGAAACACCAGATGGGCCCTGGGGCAACAGTGGGTTTATGCCTCACTTCCCAGTGCTGAAAGTCACCATCACCCTGCTCAGCATGGGTGTCCCAGCAGGTATAGTAAGAAACAGCCTCCTCTTCAGCTTGGACCCCAGGAATGGGTAACATGGCCAGGGAGAAAGGCACATTCCCAACTACTGTAAGGACATTGCCATCAGCAAAGGGACAGGCACAGACCTGGGGCTCTAAGGGACAGGGAAGCCAGGACACCAGGCACAGCCACCTGCAGTGCAGGGCACTGGTGTGCCCCCACAAGGACAGGGCCATGGTGGGGACCTGCCCCACCATCAAACAGGGACAGCAGAGACTCAAAACTCTCCCCTGAGATGGTGGGACGTTTTTGTATCACTTCCACATTGCTCTGTGTCACCGTGGCAGCACCAATGCTGCCGTCCCAGCCCCCACAGAAATAGACAGCCTCGTCCTCGGCTTGGACCCCAGTGATGGTTAACGTGGCCGTGGAGCCGGATCTGGATCCGGAGAATCGCGAAGGGATGTTCGAGGGTCTCTTGTTGTCCCAGTAGATGACAGTGACAGGGGCACTGCCAGGCACCTTCTGCTGGTGCCAGCCATAGTAGTCGTTAATCCCAGAGCAGGTGATCTTGGCGGTGTCTCCGGGTTTCACGGAGAGCACAGAGGGCGTCTGAGTCAGTGCTGCCTGGATCAGGGAACCTGGAGAGGGAGAGGAGAGGAGAGGAGAGAGGGGAGGAGATGAGGAGATGGGGGTCAGACAGTGCCCCATGTGCACAGCCTTCCTGGGGCAGTGAGATGTGGATGGGACCACTGTGCCCAAAGGCCCTGCAAGCACGAATCTCTTGTCCCTACACTGAGCTGAGCAGCTGGAGGGACAAAAGGTGTGGGAGAACAGGCACTGGGGGCAGGGGGTATGGTGAGCAGAAAACATCCACAGCTCCAGCTTCCCACCCATAGGTTGTGGGGAGCAGATGAGCCCATGCTCAACCCTTGCTCCAGCTATTGCTGCTGCGGTGGGTTTTTTGGGTCTCACTAGGTCCAACAAGTCTCTCCCTTAGGGGAGTGCTGGGAGAAGGCAGAATCAAAGCCCCAGTTTCCATCCCTTCCAGCCCCACAGTTGAATGTTGTCCATGACCAATAAGCACTATGGATTTTAAACTCAGACAAGCAGGGGAATGTGCACAGGAGTGGGGCTGGATGGAGAGCACAGAGCAGTCTCAGACCTGCAGCGTGGAAAAGAAAAGGGCTGCTGAGGGGCATCCCTACATTTCTTTACGAAGAGGATGGTTAAACACTGAGCAGGCTTCCTAGAGAGGGGGTTGATGCCCCACAATGTCAGAGGCATATGCTAATTGCATTTCAAACCAGGCTTTTATTTCTGGTAAGCCCTGAAGTGGTCAGCGGTTGGATTGGATGATGATTGTGGGACACTTCCAATGGAAATTCCCATCCTATCCAATCTCTCTCTCCAACTGACAGGGGATAGGCACAGACCTGGGGCTCTAAGGAACAGAGACACCAGAACACACCAGGCACAGCCACCTGTAGTGCAGGGAAACAAGGATGGGGCCAAGGTGGGGACCTGCCCCACCATCAAACAGGGACAGCAGAGACTCAAAACTCTCCCGTGAGGTGGTGGGAGGTTTGTAGCATTTCTCTGTTGTGCTGTGTCACTACACCAGCACTAATGCTGCCGTCATAGCTCCCACAGAAATAGACAGCCTCGTCCTCAGCTTGGACCCCAGTGATGGTTAACGTGGCCGTGGAGCCGGATTTGGATCCGGAGAATCGCGAAGGGATGTTCGAGGGTCTGTTGCTGTTAGCATAGATGACAGTGACAGGGGCACTGCCAGGCACCTTCTGCTGGAACCAGCCAACAGCATAGCTGCTGTCAATCCCAGAGCAGGTGATCTTGACGGTGTCTCCGGGTTTCACGGAGAGCACAGAGGGCGTCTGAGTCACCGCAGCCTGGACCAGGGAACCTGGAGAGGGAGAGGAGAGAGGGGAGGAGATGGGGGTCAGACAGTGCCCCATGAGCACAGCCCCCACTGGGAAGCTGGGTGGGACCCCTATGGCCAATGCTCCTAGTGGTGCAGTGGGACCACAGCTCCACACACAGACGACAAGACCCTGGGTCCCTGTGAGGAGCACAGGCAGTGTTAGCAAGTATGTGGCTCACAGCAGAAACAGGCAGCAGGGCTGGTGACAAGGTAATGCCATGCCTTCTGTAGGGACAGACTTGATGCATCCCTGGCCCCATGGTCAGCTACTGCACCATGAGGCACAATCAGGGGGACATTCACAGCCATGGCCATGCAGAGGTGACATGAACATGTTCCAGCCCCACAGCCCTGCTTAGCCACAAGCAGGAAGGGTACAAAACTTGTTTTTAGCTCCTCTGTTACTCACCTTCCCACCGCTCTGTGTCACTACACCAGCACTAATGCTGCTGTCCCAGCTCCCACAGAAATAGACAGCCTCGTCCTCGGCCTGGACCCCAGTGATGGTTAACGTGCCCGTGGAGCCAGATTTGGATCCGGAGAATCGCGAAGGGATGTTCGAGGGTCTGTTGCTGCTAGCATAGATGACAGTGACAGGGGCACTGCCAGGCACCTTCTGCTGGTACCAGCCATAGCTGTTGGTAGTCCCAGAGCAGGTGATCTTGACGGTGTCTCCGGGTTTCACGGAGAGCACAGAGGGCGTCTGAGTCACCGCAGCCTGGACCAGGGAACCTGGAGAGGGAGAGGAGAGAGGGGAAGAGATGGGGGTCAGACAGTGCCCCATGAGCACAGCCCCTCCTTGGCAGTGCGATGGGGAGAAGATCCCCATGCCCAAAGGCTCTGTTTGGGCACAGAATGTGTCCAGGGCACCTGAGCTGTGGGTGAGCTCTGTGAAGTGGAGAGGGCCCCAGGCCATGGTGCAAGCCCACCAGTTCCGTGTCCCCACACCAATGGAGCTGTGTTGCAGACCCTGACTCCTTCTTAATCCCCCACCTGTTAGGGCACAGCCCCTCTGTGTCTCCCAGTGCTCACTGGCAGCTCCTGTCTCCTGCTCCTCCTGCACACATCTCTGGTCCAGCAAAGCTTTCTCTGGGCTGCTGCTCCCTGGGTACCTGCTCTTCCCCAGCAAGGCTGCTGAGCTCTTGGCTTGGCCAGGGACCAACCCAGTGCCTGTGCCTGTGCCTGTGCCTGTGCCTGTGCCTGTGCCTGCCCAGGAGGTCTGTGGCCTCACTGCACCGGGAATTCTTGTGCACAGGGCAAGGGACAGCCCCGTCGTGGCTCCTACACCAGTCTGCTTGCTGCGGAGCACTCAGACCTGCTGGGCACTTGGTGGCCGATGGGTGGCTGTGCTACCCACACACTGCTCAGCAGCAATGACACAGGAGCTCAGAATATCGAGTCCTGCTTCAAAGGAGGGTGCCATGGCTGGACCTCTGTCAAGTGCCACAAGAGAACTGTGGAGCAGGGAATTGGGACTTTAAAGGGGACTGGAACCACGCGGAGATCAGGAGCATCAAGGCTGCCCAAGAGTTAGGAAACGCAAACCCCCAGTTCCAGCAGCTGCAGTGATCTGGAGCTCTCCAGTGGCTTCACATCGACCACCAGGAGTCTTGGGCTGGAGTTCATACCGACCCAGTGCACAGATCATCCCACACCTGCCTGGCCAGGGACAGCCCCGCTGCTCCCTGCAGCAGCACGGGCCACAGCAGCATCCCAGGGCTCTGCAGGGACTGCCCCGCACCAGGGGGTGACAGGCTGGACCTGGCTGTCCTCAGCCTCCTTGCTTCCGCGCAGCACCGTGAACCTCAGGACTGTGGTGCGGGACCACACTGACACCGTGTGGGGACAAGAAGGTCCTCAGGGACAGCACCGGAGGAGATGGGAGCAGAGCTCAGCACAGGACTCAGCTCGGGCTCTCCTTCACCCCTACCACATCTTCCAACAAAGTCGAGAAACATCTTCAGACACTGCCACAGCCTTCATGGCTTCTGTAGGGAAGCCTGCCCGAGGCATCCTGTGCTCACAGAAGAGAACCTCCCGTAGAGACACAGTGCCCTTAGGCACAGGTGCTGTCAACAGAGGAGGCAGGGCATCAACAGGGTGGGGACCCCAGAGCAGGATGCCCAGGGATGATGGCAGGACTTCTCCCAGCTTCTCTGGGACACAGGACCAGTCACAGGACAAGACATTTCCATGTAAGACCAACAGCCACACAACGTGCACCACCAAGAGCTCTGTCACTGCCACATCCTCCAGCACCACCGTCGGGATCGCTGCCAGCAAGGGACAGCAGGCAGTAAAGATCCATCCAGAGAACCACCCACAGCCACCCTAGGGGGCACCTGGATGCTGAGCAGCACTGCTGCCATCCCAGCTCCCACAGAAATAGACAGCCTCGTCCTCAGCTTGGACCCCAGTGATGGTTAACGTGGCCGTGGTGCCGGATGTGGATCCGGAGAATCGTGAAGGGATGTTCGAGGGTCTGTTGCTGTTCCAGTAGATGACAGTGACAGGGGCACTGCCAGGCACCTTCTGCTGGTACCAACCATACCAGTTGTTGCCACCAGAGCAGGTGATCTTGACGGTGTCTCCGGGTTTCACGGAGAGCACAGAGGGCGTCTGAGTCAGCGCTGCCTGGACCAGGGAACCTGGAGAGGGAGAGGAGAGAGGGGAGGAGATGGGGGTCAGACAGTGCCCCATGAGCACAATACCCTTGGGGCAGTGAGATGGGGATGGGACCACTGTGCCCAAACATCCTAGCTGGGCACAGCCTGCAGGGATTGAAAAGCAGCTCAAGATCCACAGCGCAGCTTCACCAGAGTGAGGACACAGAACTGCTGGGATCGCACCATGGCCTGGGCCCCTCTCCTCCTCGTGGTGCTCGCCCACACCTCAGGTGCCCTGGACACATTCTCTGTGCCAGACAGGACCCTTGGGCACAGGGGTCCTGTCCCACTACCCTGGGGTGGCTGTGCTCATGGGGCACTGTCTGACCCCCATCTCCTCCCCTCTCTCCTCTCCCTCTCCAGGTTCCCTGGTCCAGGCTGCGCTGACTCAGACGCCCTCTGTGCTCTCCGTGAAACCTGGAGACACCATCAAGATCACCTGCTCTGGGATTGACAGCAGCTATGCTGTTGGCTGGTTCCAGCAGAAGGTGCCTGGCAGTGCCCCTGTCACTGTCATCTATGCTGACAGCAGGAGACCCTCGAACATCCCTTCACGATTCTCCGGATCCGCATCCGGCTCCACGGGCACGTTAACCATCACTGGGGTCCAAGCTGAGGACGAGGCTGTCTATTTCTGTGGGAGCTGGGACAACAGCATTGATGCTGGTGTAGTGACACAGAGAGGTGGGGAGGTGAGCTACAGAGGAGTTAAAAAGGAAAGGGTTTTTCCTGCCCATCTCCCTCATGGCTGAGCAGGAGCATGGTGCTGAAGCAGATTCATTTTTCCTCTGCATGGCCATGGCTGTGCTTACAGCAGACACTAACAGTCAACCCAGAGCACCCAACCCAGCACCCCAGGAAGCACTTGGATGCTCACCAGCATTCCAGTCCCAGCTCCCACAGAAATAGACAGCCTCGTCCTCAGCTTGGACCCCAGTGATGGTTAACGTGCCCGTGGAGCCGGATGTGGATCCGGAGAATCGCGAAGGGATGTTCGAGGGTCTCTCATTGTCCCAGTAGATGACAGTGACAGGGGCACTGCCAGGCACCTTCTGCTGGTACCATCCATAGTTGCTGCTACCACCAGAGCAGGTGATCTTGACGGTGTCTCCGGGTTTCACGGAGAGCACAGAGGGCGTCTGAGTCAGCGCTGCCTGGACCAGGGAACCTGGAGAGGGAGAGGAGAGAGGGGAGGAGATGGGGGTCAGACAGTGCCCCATGAGCACAGCCACCCCTGGGCAGTGGGATGGGGACAGGACCTCTTTGTCCAAATAGCATGGACAGGCCAAGAGCCTTGCACAGAGAGGCCAAGGCCAGAGTACCAGTGTCCTGCAAGGAGAACTGGCATGTTATAGGACGGGCAGTGCCAAAGTTGTTGAAGATGGGACGTGACTACAGACAGGCACGTTTGAGGAGTCCTGGCCAGCCCAGAGCATCCTAGCAGAGAGGTAGCTCCAGCACCATGAGCAGGATGTGGTCTCAAGCAAAAGTAGCCAGTGGGGCTGGGGACAAACCCGCACCATGGCTCTGTAGGCAGAGAGATGAGTGGGCCCCAGTCCCAGAGGCATGCCTTGGGTTGTGGAAGTGAGGACATTTCAGTCATGTCCTTGAAGAGGACAGGAAACTGTCTCATCCCCAACACAACAATTCACCCAATCTGCAAGAAAGATGATCTTACTTTGACACCGGGTTTTGACTTTCACTTTCCAGTTACTCAGTGCCTCCATCACAACACCACCAATGCTGTTGTCCCAGTTCCCACAGAAATAGACAGCCTCGTCCTCGGCCTGGACCCCAGTGATGGTTAACGTGGCCGTGGAGCCGGATCTGGATCCGGAGAATCGTGAAGGGATGTTCGAGGGTCTCTTGTTATTCAAGTAGATGACAGTGACAGGGACACTGCCAGGCACCTTCTGCTGGTACCAGCCATAGTAGTTGCTACTCCCAGAGCAGGTGATCGTGACGGTGTCTCCGGGTTTCACGGAGAGCACAGAGGGCGTCTGAGTCAGCGCAGCCTGGACCAGGGAACCTGGAGAGGGAGAGGAGAGAGGGGAGGAGATGGGGGTCAGACAGTGCCCCATGAGCACAGCCACCCCAGGGTAGTGGGACAGGACCCCTGTGCCCAAGGGTCCTGTCTGCACAGCGAATGTGTCCAGGGCACCTGAGGTGTGGGCGAGCACCACGAGGAGGAGAGGGGCCCAGGCCATGGTGCGATCCCAGCAGTTCTGTGTCCTCACTCTGGTGAAGCTGCGCTGTGGATCTTGAGCTGCTTTTCAATCCCTGCAGGCTGTGCCCAGCTGGGATGTTTGGGCACAGTGGTCCCATCCCCATCTCACTGCCCCAAGGGTATTGTGCTCATGGGGCACTGTCTGACCCCCATCTCCTCCCCTCTCTCCTCTCCCTCTCCAGGTTCCCTGGTCCAGGCAGCGCTGACTCAGACGCCCTCTGTGCTCTCCGTGAAACCCGGAGACACCGTCAAGATCACCTGCTCTGGGCTTAGCAGCAGCTGGGCTTATGCTGGCTGGTTCCAGCAAAAGATGCCTGGCAGTGCCCCTGTCACTGTCATCTACTGGAACAACAAGAGACCCTCGAACATCCCTTCGCGATTCTCCGGATCCAAATCCGGCTCCACGGGCACGTTAACCATCACTGGGGTCCAGGCCGAGGACGAGGCTGTCTATTTCTGTGGGAGCTGGGACAACAGCATTGATGCTGGTGTAGTGACACAGAGAGGTGGGGAGGTGAGCTACAGAGGAGTTAAAAAGGAAGGGGTTTTTTCTGCCCATCTCCCTCATGGCTGAGCAGGAGCATGGTGCTGAAGCAGATTCATTTTTCCTCTGCATGGCCATGGCTGTGCTTACAGCAGACACTAACAGTCAACCCAGAGCACCCAACCCAGCACCCCGGGAAGCACTTGGATGCTCACCAGCATTCTAGTCCCAGCTCCCACAGAAATAGACAGCCTCGTCCTCAGCTTGGACCCCAGTGATGGTTAACGTGCCCGTGGTGCCAGATGTGGATCCGGAGAATCGTGAAGGGATGTTCGAGGGTCTCTCATTGTCCCAGTAGATGACAGTGACAGGGGCACTGCCAGGCACCTTCTGCTGGAACCAGCCAACAGCATAGCTGCTGTCAATCCCAGAGCAGGTGATCTTGATGGTGTCTCCAGGTTTCACGGAGAGCACAGAGGGCGTCTGAGTCAGCGCAGCCTGGACCAGGGAACCTGGAGAGGGAGAGGAGAGAGGGGAGGAGATGGGGGTCAGACAGTGCCCCATGAGCACAGCCACCCCAGGGTAGTGGGACAGGACCCCTGTGCCCAAGGGTCCTGTCTGCACAGCGAATGTGGCCAGGGCACCTGAGGTGTGGGCGAGCACCACGAGGAGGAGAGGGGCCCAGGCCATGGTGCGATCCCAGCAGTTCTGTGTCCTCACTCTGGTGAAGCTGCGCTGTGGATCTTGAGCTGCTTTTCAATCCCTGCAGGCTGTGCCCAGCTGGGATGTTTGGGCACAGTGGTCCCATCCCCATCTCACTGCCCCAAGGGTATTGTGCTCATGGGGCACTGTCTGACCCCCATCTCCTCCCCTCTCTCCTCTCCCTCTCCAGGTTCCCTGGTCCAGGCAGCGCTGACTCAGACGCCCTCTGTGCTCTCCGTGAAACCCGGAGACACCGTCAAGATCACCTGCTCTGGGCTTAGCAGCAGCTGGGCTTATGCTGGCTGGTTCCAGCAAAAGATGCCTGGCAGTGCCCCTGTCACTGTCATCTACTGGAACAACAAGAGACCCTCGAACATCCCTTCGCGATTCTCCGGATCCAAATCCGGCTCCACGGGCACGTTAACCATCACTGGGGTCCAGGCCGAGGACGAGGCTGTCTATTTCTGTGGGAGCTGGGACAACAGCATTGATGCTGGTGTAGTGACACAGAGAGGTGGGGAGGTGAGCTACAGAGGAGTTAAAAAGGAAGGGGTTTTTTCTGCCCATCTCCCTCATGGCTGAGCAGGAGCATGGTGCTGAAGCAGATTCATTTTTCCTCTGCATGGCCATGGCTGTGCTTACAGCAGACACTAACAGTCAACCCAGAGCACCCAACCCAGCACCCCGGGAAGCACTTGGATGCTCACCAGCATTCTAGTCCCAGCTCCCACAGAAATAGACAGCCTCGTCCTCAGCTTGGACCCCAGTGATGGTTAACGTGCCCGTGGTGCCAGATGTGGATCCGGAGAATCGTGAAGGGATGTTCGAGGGTCTCTCATTGTCCCAGTAGATGACAGTGACAGGGGCACTGCCAGGCACCTTCTGCTGGTACCATCCATAGTTGCTGCTACCACCAGAGCAGGTGATCTTGACGGTGTCTCCGGGTTTCACGGAGAGCACAGAGGGCGTCTGAGTCAGCGCTGCCTGGACCAGGGAACCTGGAGAGGGAGAGGAGAGAGGGGAGGAGATGGGGGTCAGACAGTGCCCCATGAGCACAGCCACCCCTGGGCAGTGAGATGGGGATGGGACCACTGTGCCCAAACATCCTAGCTGGGCACAGCCTGCAGGGATTGAAAAGCAGCTCAAGATCCACAGCGCAGCTTCACCAGAGTGAGGACACAGAACTGCTGGGATCGCACCATGGCCTGGGCCCCTCTCCTTCTCGTGGTGCTCGCCCACACCTCAGGTGCCCTGGACACATTCTCTGTGCCAGACAGGACCCTTGGGCACAGGGGTCCTGTCCCACTACCCTGGGGTGGCTGTGCTCATGGGGCACTGTCTGACCCCCATCTCTTCCCCTCTCTCCTCTCCCTCTCCAGGTTCCCTGGTCCAGGCTGCGCTGACTCAGACGCCCTCTGTGCTCTCCGTGAAACCCGGAGACACCGTCAAGATCACCTGCTCTGGGAGCAGCTACAACTATGGCTGGTACCAGCAGAAGGTGCCTGGCAGTGCCCCTGTCACTGTCATCTACCGGAACAACCAGAGACCCTCGAACATCCCTTCGCGATTCTCCGGATCCAAATCCGGCACCACGGGCACGTTAACCATCACTGGGGTCCAAGCTGAGGACGAGGCTGTCTATTTCTGTGGGAGCTGGGACAACAGCATTGATGCTGGTGTAGTGACACAGAGAGGTGGGGAGGTGAGCTACAGAGGAATTTAAAAGGAAGGGTTTTTACTGCCCACCTCCCTCATGGCTGAGCTGGTGCATGGTGCTGAAGCAGGACCCCTATGCCCAAAGGCTCTGTTTGGGCACAGAATGTGTCCAGGGCACCTGAGCTGTGGGTGAGCACTGTGAGGAGGAGAAGGGCCCAGGCCATGGTGCAAGCCCACCAGTTCTGTGTCCCCACACCAATGGAGCTGTGTTGCAGACCCTGACTCCTTCGTGATCCCTCACCTGTTAGGGCACAGCCTCTCTGTGGAAAATGTGTCTCCCAGTGCTCACTGGCAGCTCCTGTCTCCTGCTCCTCCTGCACACGTCTCTGGTCCAGCAAAAGCCCCCAGCTCACTCCGGGCTGGTGCTCTGTGGGACTCTCAGCCAGGAACATCAGGTTCTGCTTCACACCTGGGCTCTAGAATCAGGTTACTCTCAGGGGCCACAAGACTTCCCAGCTCATTCAAGCTGTGCAGGCAGATGCTCCTTCACTCTGGTTTTGGTCAATGTAACCTTAGCCAAGACACATGCAAAGGGATGACAGAAAAACTTTCCTACCCCCCCTTGCTGAAAGTGTCCTCTGCGGCCACCTCAGCCTGTTTGTTACTCCTGCATCACCCAGACACCCACTGAGCATCCCTCCACAGCAGCACAGTTCCTCCAGCCATGCTCCCCCTGACCTCCTACCCAGAGGCTTCTTTGCAGGGCTCCTCAACCACCATCAGCCCTGCACACTCCCCACAGTGCAACCCAGAGAGCTCCTGTGCCAATGTCACATCACTCCAACAGCACACTCAGACTGCTCAGCAGCACCTGGGGACAAAAAGAAGTGCCCTGGGCACTACCAACTCTTGTTGGCTCCGAGCCCACCCAGCCCCAGCCCCCAGCTCTCCTCACCACCCTTCCCAGAGATGCCTCTGCCTTTCTCTGCTGCTCTCAAAGAGGAGGTGGGATGGGTCTGCCAAAGCAGCTGAAGTCCTTGGGCATCTCTGACAGATCCCAGAAAGTTCCAGTGATGAACCTCAGGAAGCAAACAGCAGCTTCCTGTGAGCCCCCAGAGCCTCCTCACATCAAATTCCAGCCTCTCTTCTTTTAGAAGCATAACAAACAGGACCCAGACACATGAAACAGGGATTTATTATTCTGTGTTCGTCTTACAGAAGAGATTCAATGCCAAGCTATCACCCCCCTCCGTGACTCCCTGAGGAATGCAGCAGCTCCTCCGTAGACCCCGGTAATTTTCCACTCACAAGAGCAACAGCTTCTGCTTCAAGTTGGGGTTGGGAACCCTGACGGCTTTTCTCAAGCACTCAAGCGCTGCGGCCGCTTCTCAGCCCCGCAGCTCCCCCGCGTGGTCTGCGGGAGAGGAGGAGGGGAGGGCGGTGAGAAGCCAGCCAGCAGGGCTGAGCTGGATTCAGTACTTCTTAAACTCGATTCTTTCTACTTTCACATCATCCTCAATAAGCTGGTAGACATAAGCTACAACTGTGGAAGTCTGGATATCCATCAGGACAAAGGAAGGGATGATGTTCCTGGAAAGAAAAAACACGCCTTGGCCATCTTCCCAGGTACCTTACACTTTGCTGTTGACATACCTTATGCCTACAGGTTCTAACATGCTGCCAAGGACTGGAGGGGTCTGGTGAATGCTACAGGGTGGAGGCACTGGCAGCAGCCTCTTGGGCAGAGCTGCACCGAGCCCAGAAGGAGTCCCCAAGGCTGCTAAACAGCCTGAGTTGTGTCAGGCTCAGATATTCAAGCTGGCAGTGTCCCCAGAAGTCTGATTTCCTACAAAACAATAGCACACAGCTTCTGGGAAGACACCAGAAAGCAAAAGGGCTTCAAGGAGCTGCTGCAGCTCCCCCTTCTCCTGGCCCAGGAAGCAGCCCCAGACACACCAGTGCTGGGCTGTCATGCCCAACTCATGGGCCAAGTAAAAACCCTGGGAACAGGGAAGCCCCACTGTGCTCCCCAGGCAGGGAGAGAGCCCATCTCCTGCTCCTCACAGCACCTCACCAGTGCTCTGCATCCACTCACACTGAACACACACAGTTTGGGTAATGCCCCCAGGTTCTGCTGCACTGGGCAGCTCAGGACTCACTTTTCCAAAGCACTGTAGGCTCCTGTAGCTGACCCGGGGTTGATGTAGAATTTATTTTCATGTTCAAATGCTTCAAATCTGTGCGTGTGCCCCGAAATGAGAATGTCCACATCCATCTGCCTCTGGAGCAGTGCCAGGCTGGCCACATCACCCCAGGGAATAACTTGATGGCCATGAATCAGCCCAATTCTGAACTGTCCAACAGTTACAACCTTTTCTTCAGGATAATTCAGGCACTGAGAAGGAGAAAGGCACAGGCTATAAATCAGCCAAAGACCCCTCTCACCTGCACAATGCAGGTTCCCACATTCCAAGATACAAACTCTCTTTTCACTACTCCAGCACTCAAGGTGCAGACTCACACCCCAACAAGAGCAACTGCAGAGCAAAGAGCTGGGAATTTGCACTGAGGCCAGAAGCCTCAAAGCCAACCAGTAGTAAATAAACACACACACAGGTCCCCAGTTCCTGCAGCTACACAGCCAGCTGGGGGACTCCAGAGGCCTCACAGCAATCAGACTTGTGCCAGAGTTCATATGAATCAAGTGACTTTATTCCCCACCACCACTGCCACCTCTCCCCTGGTGCAAGCACGATAAGAAAAGTCTCCAATATAATTCTGTTTCTTCAGTCTTATACATTTCTACTTCCTATCCTGGTGAATTATGGCTCAGGAATTGCTAGTGGGGAAGGACTCCCCTGGGAATGCCAAGGGGAGACAAAGCACACCAAGAGAACCACAGCGTGCAGGGAGGCAGACTGAGGAGTTAGCAGCAGGGAGAGCTTTACCTCAGAGTCCCCCTTAACAACGTGAACGTCCCCAGCCAGAGTCCTCAGGTAGTCGTAAGTCTCCTTGGTGCAGAGGTTCCCTGTACACAAGATGTGCTGAATCTTTCCCGGAACCAGCAGCTTCTTGAACTTCCCCGGCAGACCACTGCACCGCTGGGGGATGTGAAGGTCCCCTAACACCAACACCAACTTCCCACACGGCGAGAGGAAAGAGAGAGTTTTAACCCGCGCTACTCAACATCACAAAACCTTTCTGCCGCCCTGCGGCGTTCGCGAAGCCGGGCAAACCAGCACAGGCCCGGCAGGGTTTAGAGCAGCGGCAGCTTTCGGGGAACAGCCCCTCGCATGCCCGACCTTCCCCGCACAGACAGCCCCACGGGGCAGCGCCAGGCTCTCGCCCTCCCGCATGTACCGGAGGGGAGGGAACGCGCTGCGCCCCCGGGGCTGCGGGGCAGGGAGCCCGGGAGGGGCCGCTCACCATCCCGCTCCTCCGCACAGCTCCAACACCGCGTTACCGAGACGCTCTCTGCAGTAACCAGGAAGTGACGCAGCCCCCTTTTCCCCTCCCTCGAGCCAATGGCGACGCCAGGAGCTTCCCACGTGACTCTGCGGGTGTTGCCCACGTGACGTGTGCCCCGCAGCCCCGAGCATGTGCGGGGCGGGGCGGCTGTCGCCGGGTCCGGGGCTGCTCTAAGTCCCCCGTCCGTCCGTCCCCCCCGCACCCACGCGCGCTGTGTTTTCCCTGTAATCCGTGGATTTGTGTGGGGAATGCATCGTCTTCCTGCGTGGAAAAGGCCCGACACAGCGCCCCGAGTGCGTGCGTGGTTAAACGCGTCCTTCTCCCCGCAGCTGTGGGGACGCCGGGGCTGTGAGGGGCGAAGGCGGAGGAGGGGTGAAGGGAGGCGGGGACAGGTGTGGAGGTGCTCCCGAGGGGGACAGGTGCTTGGCGGGGGTCAGACCCCCTCCTTTTTCCCCTCTCCCTCTCCCCCTCTCTCCCTCCCATGGGTCCCTCTGGCTGGGCAGGTCGGGCTGTGCCCAGGGTGGGTGACACAGCTGCATCCCCATGGACACCCTCCCCCCAAGGGGCATCACCTGCATCCCCATGGACACCCCCTCCCCCCAAGGGGCATCACCTGCATCCCGATGGACACCCCCTCCCCCCCGGGGTATCTCCGTGGCCGCCTTGGCTCTGCGGTACCGCAGTGCACGGCAACACCCCCATACATGAGGCACCCCGGGGATTCCTCGAGACCCCCCCCCCCACGGCACAAACCCCATGGCTAATTAAACTTTATTGTTAATAAAGACAAACCAAACCACGCAGGAGCCCAAGCCGGGGTCAACCCTGCTTTGTGCCAAGTACTGGGAGAGCTCGGGAAAGCCGGACCATGGCAGAGGTCTCCCTCCTCCCACCGCTGCAGATGCTGCCCTGTGCTGCGGGGCTGAGCCCGGGCAGGTCCCGCACCCTGCCAGGCTCTAAAGCTCCGTGGGGGACATTTGGGATCGAAGAGGAGGCTGCTGCCTCAGCACAAGACAGCGCTGCTGGGCACACTCAAATATACAAGGGGTCTTTTTCCATTCTCCACAGGGCTTGGCCCCAGGGGAAAAGCAAAAAGCTGCAGTTTCAGGTTCCTAAAACCATCCGAAGGCGTGTGACAGGGAGCAGTAATAGTTGGCGTTGTCTTCTTGGCTGGCAGAGGCGATGATGAGGATGCAGGCGTTGCTGGAGAGGTCTTTGGTAGCAGAGAAGCGGTCAGGAATCTTGTCGGGCTTGTGCTTGTCTTGCTCAGAGTTGTAATAGAGCAAATACCTCAGGGAGTGCCCCGGGCGCTGCTGGTACCAGGAGATGCCGAACTCGCTGATGTTGAAGCGGGGGCTGAGGAGGCAGGGCAGGCGAGCAGTCTGCCCGGGCAGCACCGACACAGAGGGTGGCTGGGTCAGCACAGGCTGAGCCCTGGAAGCTGCGTGCACCAAGGATGCTGTTAGTGATGGGCTGAGCCACATCTCCTGTCACCCCCAGCCCCAAAATATCCCCCTGCTCCCTTGAGGCAGCCCCATGACCCAACCTTCATCCTGCTCATCACCTCACACAGCCCTGCTCAGACCAGCACCCCCATGGACAGCACAGTCCTGCCTGACAGCCCCCAGGGCCTCCTCAGACAGCAGCTGGCACAGCCTCACTACACTCACCTGTCCCCACTGTCCCTGCCAGCAGAAGGACCAGGAGACCCAGGGCCATGTCAGGAAGCAGAGGAAGAGAGGCTGTCTCTGAGAAGGTCTGTGCTGCCACACAAGCCTGGGTTGCTGTGAACTGGCCCCAGGGAGGTGTATGTAAATGACACAGGGGGCTCAGGGACATTAACAGCTCTTTGTGTCACTTGCTTTGCTGCAGCTGGGCTTGAGGGAGGGGGCTCCAAGCAGTGGAGCAAGAGCTCAGCATTGTGACCCACCACCCACCTTCACTCCATGCTGAGCTGTTCCCCCCAAGTGCACTGGTGCACACACAGCCCACCTCAGCACCCTCTGCCCTGGGCACTGGGGTGCAGCGTGGGGCCATCACTGACCACCTCTCCTCTATTAAGGGGAGCAGAGAGGGTTCCCTGTGGTCTTGCATCCCATCCTTCTCTCTCAAGCCCTTTGCCACGAGGAGCCTGAGTCACACCCTGCTGCTTTCTGTATGTAGCTCCATTGCTGGGACAAGAATGACACAGGTTCCTGTGGCACAGGCTGGGAACCACCAATGATGCTGGGGATGTTGCTGCTTTTGACAACTTTTTGTTCCAAAACAGCAGCCACGGGCAGACACGAGCAAGTGGCTGTCAAAGTCACCTGCCAGAAATCACTTCCCAGGGGTGCTGGTGCAGCGAGCTGTGGCTGCAGCACAGCTGGGGCCTTGCACGGAAGGACAGCAGACTGTCACAGCAAAAGGCTGCCCGAGTCTCTGGGCATAAAGCCCCTCCTGTTTGTAGCACCCACCACAGGGCACAGACACCCTGCTACACAGCCAAGGGCTGGCCTGACCCTCTGAGTCCTCCAGCCCTTGGCAGTCCCTGGCAGCAGGGTGGTTGGTACTTTGCCCCATTCCCAGATGGTACCCCCTGTCCTCCACAGGCAGGCTCAGCACCCCCTAAGTCTGAAATCCAGAGCAGTTGGGAGCAGAGGGAGCAGGCAGCCCTCTCAACAGGCTGATGTTCAGCCCAGCCCCTGCTCTACCCCCTCCTGCTCCTGCCTGCAAGAGGCTGAACAAGCTGCAGGGACATTCCCCGTTGGTGGGAAATCTGAGTACTGAAACCACGGCCGAGCTGTGCTGCTGGAAACACAGCCCCTCCCCTGGGCTCCCCAACAGCCAATGCCATCACCACCGGGCATTGTCACCTTGCTCCCTGCCACACGGTGCTGGCACAAGCAGCCCCCATACCACAGGTCTGGAGAGCAGCTGAGAGGAGAGGCTCCCTGACCCCGTGTTTGGTATGGTGAGGCAGGGAAAACACCAGCTTTGACTTGGCTCTGAGGAGCAGCTGGCCACCTGGACCATCTTCATCACTTGGTGGTGGCCCCATGAGGGATGTGGCACCTTGGTGAGCAGCAGTGCCCGGTGGTCAGGGAACAGGGAGAGCTCTGCCAGGGCACATCAGCACCCTTGCCTCACCTGTTTAAAAAACAGGGAGATCTTTAACCCATTTACAATGAACCAGAGAAGAAAAGCATCCTCACAGGGCTATGCTGCTGGCAAGGAGGGAGGCCAGAGGCAAGGATGCTTAACACAACCAGAAGAGCCATGGGACAGAGGTGACAGCCACCAGCAGAGGTCCTCTGCTCCTGGCTGTGCAAGAAGGGTTCCCCTGAATCAAATCCTGGCCCTCGGTTTCAGAGCAGATTATCTGTGGTGAGAGGGAATGAGCTGACTGTCCTGGCCTTGCTCACAGTTGGCTGAGAGCCTTTGCCTGATGCCACCAGACACACGTGGCCCTAAGCCTTTGCTCCCTCTGCTATTTGAATTGGATCCCCAGCTCCAACTCCTGACGTGTGTCAGCCCTCAGCATTTCTCAATAATGACAAACTCAGTGAGAGTTCATGGCCAAAATGTTCCCTGGTGACTCAGCCATCATCTCCAGCTCCTTCCCCTTGTGACTGGGACATGTTTGCACGGACCAGCAAAGGCTCCCTGCTTTTTCCTGCTCACAGCTGATGTTAAGTTGAAGGACAGAGACACTTCATGAATCAGAACCCTTTTGCCCAAATCAAAGTGTTCATCCCTGCTCCTAACCTAGAGCAGTCCTGGTATTAAGCCCCAGAAGATGTGGCTGTAACAGAGCAGCTCAAAGCCCCACTAATGGTCACGTGGGGATCCTATCTCAGCTCTCAGCTGTGCCTCCTGCCACATCCCCAGGGCTCCTACGGGAAAGGGAGTGCTACATCCTCATCAGAGTCACCCGTAACTCCTCAGTGAGAGGGCACAGCTCAGCCCCTGCACCAAAAGGGTCTGCTTCAGGGGTGGAGTCACACACCATTTCCAGTTAACTGCCCCACACACCAGGAAAACCCTGCCATCTAGACACAAAGATGTAACTTTGGAGAGGGGCTCTGTTTAGCAACCACTCAGACACAACACAGCAGCTTTGAGAAGACAGAATCCACCTCCCATGAAGAACTAGGGCTGAACTTTGTTGTTTGTCTGAGGTGGCTGCCCTGGGGGAGGAAGAATCTTTCCTGGGTAGAGCCACCTGCTCCAATAGCAAGCCTTGACTTTAGTTTTCAGTCAGGATAGAGACTGATCCATTTGTCCCATTCTGCTGGCAGGAGGAGAAAGCACTGAAGCCACCTGCTATGAATCCTTGCTAGAGAACCTGGGCAAACACTACCCTGACCTAGCAGGTAAGAGCCAGGCACCCACCTCACCTCCACAGAGGAGCTGGGGGTGCAGGCATGACTGCCCTCCCTGCCACAGCCCCTGTATGCCATGTGTGGGACTGTCCCCTGCATCCCACTGTGCTCCTCCCAGCACAGCTCAGAGAGGTTCTGGCTGTGGGCAGCAAGGAGGGACCAGCAAAAGTCAAGAGCTGGTTTGCAGAACCTCTCCTGGTCAGCATGACAGCAAGTGTCTGCTGCCCTCCCACCCCAGCCCAGGCACAAGCCCCCACAGGGTGAAGTTTGAAGCAAACAGAGGACATTTTCTTGGGGCAAACAGTGGAGAATCATAGAATCAGCTGGGTTGGAAGGGACCTCTGAGATCATCAAGTCCAACCCTTGATCCAGAAGAGCAGGAGGGATCAGGAACCCAAGAAGTCCCATCTCCCAGTCTGTAGTCTCACAGCTGGCACAGCCTCATCCCACACACCAAGGGGCAACTGGCCAAGGCTGAAGGCCAACACCTATCTGCTGGTGGGTCATCCACAGGTTGGCTCCACAGGTGAGACACCAGTGGAGAAGGGGCTCTTTGCAGAAGAGAGCTCAGCCCCTCACCAGCACCCCAGCCAGGCCCAGGGCCACCTCACAGAGCAGGAAGAGCTCAGAGCTCAAGGGCACCCCCAGAATGAGGCATGTCCCTGATGGGAACAGGGCTCAGCCACCATGCAGTGCCACCTGAGCACTCATCCAGCCCAGCAAGAATGCTCCAGGGCTGAACTGCTCTGCCCCAGATCCCCCTGCTCCTCTCAGAGGGTCACACATCCAAGGCCACACCTCAACAAGCCACACAAATGCTGCAGCACAGCCAGGGACCAGCAGCAGCCTTCTGCTTCAAGAGACATTCAGAGCCCCCACAGCTCCAGCAGAAGCATTGAACTTCACCAAGATGGGTCAGGAGAGCACCCACCTGTTGGAGGTGCTCCTGATGGTTCTCCTTAACAGCTTCTCTACCCAGACCTGCACACACCATCAGAGTAATATTTATTTCTGAAAGGGAGTTAGTTAAATAGTTATTTCTGAAAGGGAGTTAGTTAAATAGTTATTTCTGAAAGGGAGTTAGTTAAATAGTTATTTCTGAAAGGGAGTTAGTTAAAACAACTTCATTACATAGGCTGCTCACTGAGGTAGCTCAGCACACAGAGCACTTGGGCTCTGAGTCTGTCATTGACTTTTTCCCTTGGCTGCCTCTCAGGAGAACACAAGGCACCACAGATAAGGCCAGGGACAGCTCAGAGCATTAATATACCACTGGGAATTTAGGTCCTGACATTTAGAAGGGGTCAGACTTTCAACACCAGCCTGCAGTATCTGCTGTCAGCTTTCACCATCTAGACCTGAATTTCCTCATAAATTCAGGTAAGCAGCAGGGAACTTCTCCCCTATTCAACATCTAGAGGTCATCAGTTAACAGATTAATTTTGCCATGAAAATTCAGCTGTTAAGAATTATACTATGGAGACCAAAGCTCCATCTGAAGCCTCAAAATTCTCCTTCACACCAACACGAGAAGCAGGGTCTCCTGCTGGAGGCAGCACTCAGACCTTTCTACTACTGTGACTTTAAGGAGGAAGCAGCTCCAAACTTAACCTGATGCTGGTGACCTTGAGAGCATTGCATAACCTGCTAAAGCTTTTAAGTAAGATCAGCCAACTGTATCTGAGTCAGACAGCCAGACAGGTCATGTTTTCTTAGCTTCAGGGTCAGATCAGCTCTTAAGAAAAGGATAAGAATAGAGAAAGAATTTATTTCTGAAAATACTGTAGGACACTTCTCAGATTACCTCTCCAGCCCATCCTCTGCCTGGAGCAAAGCCAATCCAGCCTCAGCTCAGTTGTGGATCCACTTTTGCCAAGTCATACAGGCACAGACCTTGCTAGGCTGCACCTCTGACTTGCAGAAAATATGTAATTGTGCCTTGGCCTTTAAGCAGCTGATACCATTAACATTGATAGCTTAAAAATTAACTTGAGAAATAAATAAAGAATAGGCACAAGTGTTCAGTCCTAATAAACTCATTTATTTCTCTGTAATAAATAGAGCGCTATCTGAACTTCAACCTCCCACAAATCCCAAATCCCATTCCTTTCCTTCCCTACTAGTCCAGAAGCGATTTACCACTAACAAGCCCGGCCCCGCTCACACCTGTGCGGGAGCCGCCGCCTTGGCCGGTTCGGAGGAGCCGCCGCTGAAGACGCCGGTGATGGCGCTGCCCACTACGTGTCCCACGGCGGAACCCACCGCCACGCCGGCCGCCGTGCTCGCCATCTGCGCCATCAGCCCGGGCTGCGCCGGCTGAGCCGCCGGCATCGGGGCCGCCGGGGGGGGGCTGCGGAGAGGAGCGAGTCAGAGAGGGGCGACGGGGGCAGACAGGCCCGGCACACGCACACAGCCGCACACAGCCCCCCACATCCCCACGCCCCGGTACCTGGCCGGTGCCGGTGCCGCCGCGGCCCGCCCCACGCTCCTGCTGCCTCTCGCCATCCTCTCGCTGCTCTCCCAGCCCCGCCCCGCGCGCTGCCTTAAGAACCGGCACCACGTGACGCCGCGCGCATGCTCCGCCGCCGCGGCTGAGCCACCGGCCCGGTCCGGCCCGGCATGACCCGCGGGGAACGAGGTACCGGAACCGGCTCCCCCCCTAACCCTCCGGCGCTGCCGCACCGACCCGCCAGGGGGCGCCCCCGCCCGCCGGGTCCGGCCCTGGCTGCGGTCCCGATCCCGATCCCGATCCCGATCCCGATGACGGGCTCTGCCCTGGTTCTGGTCCAAGTCCCTGTCGGACGCCGCTGTGGGGAAAGCGGCAGGCCAGAGACGCGCAGACGCGCGTTGGTTTCTTCGCTGCCACCGAAACTTCCGAACCGAGAGCGCGGCGGGTCCAAGTGTGACAGCCCCGTGCTGCTGCCCGGCCCCGTACGGACACGGACACGGACACGGACACGGACACGGACACGGACACGGACACGGACACGGACACGGACACGCACCCGCTGTCGGGGGTGCCATAGTGTCCCCGGTGTTGAACAGCCCCCGAGGGAAGATCCCGGGTGAGCCCGTCCAGCCCCCGGAGCAGGGGCCGTGAGTTCCCCGGTGCGATGGCTTCTGCCTGCTCCAGCACTGGGGTGACCCCGCAGCTCCGTCTGTCCCACTGTACAGAACCACAGACCCACTGGGCTTGGAAAGGACCCTCGGGACGATGGAGTCCAACTGTTAACCCAGCACTGCCAAGACCACCGCTGAGCCCCGTCCCGCAGCACCACATCTGCACTGCTTCCAGGTCCCTTCAGGGATGGTGACTGTCACTGCCCTGGGCAGCCTGTGCCAGGACCTGACCACCCTTTTGAGGAGGAAATTTTTCCTAATATCCAATCCAAACCTGTCCCGGGCAACTTGAGGCCGTTTCTTTTTGTTCTGTTGCTTGTTATTTAGGAGAACAGCCAAGCACCCACTTGCTACAATCTCCTTTCAGGGAGTGATAAGGTCTCCCCTGAGCTTCCTTTTCTCCAGGCTAAACACCCCTTTCGTGCTTTTGAAGCACAATTGCAAAACCTCTTATTTTTATGTCCAAAGGAACATCCAGGAAGGCCTCAAAGGAATTGGAAAACACTTTAAATCTCTCACACGTGCCTGGAAGGCAAACTGAAACTCACAGCCACAGGGGGAGTCGACCGTGCTGGTTTATGGTCCTCATACCTACCACACCAGTCACACCATCGGGTGTTTATCACAGGCAGATGGGGCAAAAAAGCACCCATTTGAGGGTGAGCTGGCTTCTAGCTGTGCCCAAACTCGGCACTTGCAGATGAAGCAACCCATCATTTCCAGAGTCACTGGCCCAAATGTGGCTGAGCTCATTTTTGGGCTCCTGACCACGTGCTGAAGAGCCACAGAGCCTTCCATGAAGGACCAAGCTCCATGCAGTGCAGGCAGGGGTGAAGGCAGCAGGAGGGAGCACAGAGGCACCAGGGGCAGGCAATGTGCAGAGCCCAGCACTCTGCCAGGGAGGCTTCTGCAGGTGTTGTGACAAAGCAGAGCTTCAGGGAGGATGATGTGGTGGCTTTTTTTGATGCTCCTTCTCCCAGGCATGGAGCAGAGCAGGACGGAGCATGAAGGGGCTTGCTGGAAATAGGTGATGGAGACAGTGGCCTGGGAGAGGATGAGTGGGGAGAGGTGGATAATGAAGGGCTGAGAGAGGGAAGATGAACAGTCCACAACTGGGGCAGAGAAAAGAGCGTGCCAGGGAGGAGCCAGGGTGGGGAGGAATGATGTGGTCTGAGCCAGTGACCAGCACACCAATTTTTGCAGCAGCCCTCTGGATACAAACCAGCAGATCAAGGCAACCTGTGCAAGGTGTGGACATAGTTGGGAAGGAAGAATCCATGGAAAGATGATGATAAGCCCTCAAATCACGAACAGACAGGCTGGATGACACCAGATTTACCTTCGAACCAATTTCTTGACAATCATCTCTTCCCTGGCACCCCATCTGGTCTCTGAGGTCTCTGTGGGTCCAGGTCTGATTGATGTCTCACTGGGATGGGCCTGGCTGCTTGTTTCTTTGTTGGATGTTCCATATGCCCTGTGGAGTGAAAGAAATTTCCAAAATTGAGAAGGATCCAGAAGTTGTCCAGGAAAAAAAAATAAAAAAATCCCAGCTATGTAATGTCTCCAGGGCTGTGTTCATACATTCAGCAAGTTATGAAAACCAGCTCTTTGGGCTGGTTCATTGACTGGCAGGAATTAGAGAGCTAAGTCACTGCAGGGTTGGCAATTAGCTGCTGTGTAAGTGTTTTTGTAGAATCAAATTTCCAGCACGAGGGCAAGAGAAAAGCATTTGTAAAGCAAGCCATCCCCCAGCACAGGAGCTGGGCGGGCAGAGGGAGAGAGAACTGCAGCTCTTGTGCTCCTGAGGGAAGGGATTGTGCCTCAAAAAAATACAACTTTGGTCTCTTCTTCTGAGGGGTAACAGCCCCAGATCCTTTCTCCCATAGTGCCAGGGAGCTTGCCTGCCCCTGGAGCTGTGCTGTGCAGTTCTGCTTTCAGCTGGAACAGCAGCATTTTGCATTCAGCATTTGCTTGTCTTTCAGCCACTAATGAAGTGGAGAGGGAGGCAAGACATTGTCAAACCAGAAGAATGTAACTGGAAAGCCCCTGCAGCAGCAGCACCTGCTTTTTTTTCCCTTTTCCCAGCCTTGCATCCCAGGGGAGTAGTGTTCCTTCCCTTCCCTGGGCAACCCCATCCTGCCACGCTGAGCCACGAGGACTTGAGGGGAAACAGATCTTAAAGACATGAGGAAAAAAAAGAAGGAGGGAAGAAAAAGGTGACCTCAGGGAGCCCCTCACTGCCAGGGACCCCCAGGGTGAGAGATCTCACAGCTTTGCCACCAGCATGTGAGGCTGGGGGGCTGGGGGTACCACACTGTGGGCTGCTCTTCTTGCTTGTCCCTGGCCATGGGAAGAATCTGGGCATCTGGTGGGGGGGGGGGGGGAGAGAGGAGGGACTTTCAGGGGGAGTAGGGAATGCCAGACATCCAGCCATAGGAAGCCGAGGTTCATTAGTTCCACTACGCGCTGAACAACTTGCTGAAGGAGCCTGGGTTTCAAGCTGAGAGCATCCCTTTAAGCTGCATCTGGGGGACCCTTTGATTTGGTTAATTAGACACAAAGATTTTCTGTGCTGTGGGAGGCCGGGTATGTGCTGAGGAGCACAGCAACCTGGGTTTACTAATGAGATAATTTATTGTGGCTGTCTGAGAAGGCTGAGTGTACACAACTCCACCCGCACGCACGCCACCCACCCCAAGCCCTCTGCTCCCAGCTGGAGAGTCCTCAGTGCTGGAGGTGGGAGCACTGTGTTCAGTCTCCAGCACAGAGCCCTTCCCAGGAGCTGTCCTCCCCTTGGGGGACTTGTGCAGCAGGGATTTGTTTGCATCTAAATATCCCCACAACAGTTTTCACTGCTTTCCTACCCAAACTTCCCAATTTTCAGCCTAAACATGATCTTTGAGTCAGTCAAGTAAGTAGCTCTGCCTCTGCCTGCTTCCCCTGCTCCAGAAGATCTCTCCTTACATAGTTCAAGTGTTGGGGCTTGCCTACACTTGAGTGTTAACTCTGGATTAAGGGACGTACAAATCTGACAGTAATTAATTCCTGAATAGTGCTGGGAAGGTGAAAACTCAAACCCAGTCATTCTGAGTAACTCGGTGCAGTGGTACAATCCCTCCTGGTAGCAGCAGGATCAGGTAAGACAAGGTTTGTAAAAAGCAGGTGTGTTTTTTTCCAACTGCTTCTCCCCATTGCTCTAAAAGCAGATAATAATCTCCCCCTTCAGAGTCTGCCTCACTGAAACCCTCTCACTGTCACCACTGAAACACGGCTACAAAGAGGTCCAGGAATTCCCCACGCGTTTGGGCTGCAGGGGGTTATTTCACAGGTAAGGAATGCAACACCCAACCTCCCTGTGTCCCCTTCTTGCCTCTGCCCCTCCATCGGGTGACAGAACACCCATCTGCCTTCACCAGCCTGCCCATTCCCAGGGTGCTTGCTCAGGGGAGTGCTACAACCCACAAGTGACACGTTTCCCCAGAAGCCTTCTCCACGCAGCCCTGCCACCCTGCAGCACATCCCTGCCCCATCCCGGCCACCAGCCACTGCCAGCAGTAGCCATCTGGAGATGCTGATGGAGCCTGCTGCCTCCTGAGATGCAGGTTTGTGCTTGGAAGAACCCTAATTACTGCATGCAGGGGCAGATCTGGGCAGTGCTCTGGGTGTACCTGAATTTAAGTTATTTAGGTTAGCAGCAAATTGCATGGAATGGTTGCTCAGGGATCTGGGCAAACTATTCAAAGCAGAAGAAAGCGTCTGATGAATTAGCCAATATTTTTGTTTGTGGACAATCCCAGAAAAAAAAAAAAAAAGAAAGAAAGAAAATGAAAGAAAACCTCCAGTCCTTACCATTGTGTTTGCTACTCAAGATTACTGCATGAATCATTTATGACTGAATGTATTGCAGTCAGTGGGTTTCTCATGTCCTGCTCTTATTTACATCTTTGAACTCTGGCTGCTTCTCATTTTGCTGGTGCCGAGTGGCTGATTCCAGCCTCCCAAATCCATACAGAGCTTTCAGGTCAGGCATAAACATGTAAGCAGGATTTTGTTATGCTATAATGTTTTTTGCAAGCAGACGATGCAACTGACTAATCATAATAATACAGAAGATGCAACTGACTAGTAATAATAATAATAATAATAATAATAATAATAATAATAATAATAATAATAATATCCCAAACAAGCAAGTTGCTGCCACTAAAAGGAATTCACAGATTTTTCATGGTCAAAGGGACACATTTCCTGCAGCCCTGCCTTGCCACTGCTCCCACAAGGCATAACAGAGCAGTAGGATCAGAGGCAGGTGACATCCAGTGGCATCACCACTGCGGGGTGGCACACAGCACGCTGTCCCCACGCAGATCTCTGCATCCTTCCTCAATCCCTTCTCAGCCAAAACACAGTGCTGTGAAATGAAGTGACTGTACTGCAAGAGCCAGAGATAAGAAAAGGGAGGGATAAAAAAATGTGACATCTAAACCTGGAGGAGCTGCAGATGTCCAGACGTGACTGCAAGGGAAGGGAAGGAAGGGAAGGCAGCACTACGGAATGCTGTTTCAGCTTTCAAGTCTTGTGCTCCCAGGATCTACATGCCATTTCTTGGATGTGGTTTGCCCTGAGGGCAATCTCAACAGCTGTGAAGTTTCAGCAGATGAACAATGTAGTTTTCAATAAATTTCACAAAGCAAACGAAAGGATTTTAACTCGTTCATGCTAGCCCACTTCTGGTCTGAAGGCTCTTCCGGATCTGAATCCATTCACATCACAAGTGTTTCCCATTTGAGCCCCAGGGCCTGACTGCTGGAGCACACCTGAGCTAGGCTGCTCTGCTTTGGGTTTCCAGAGAGTGCTTTCCCATCAGAAGAGGCTTCTCTCAGACATGCCCGTGGGTTCCAGGAGGTGCAGGTAGATCTCTGCATTTACCTGTTCCACTTAAACCCACCCTGGTGACCCACAGGTGGGGGAGGGTATCACATGTGGAATGTGGATGCCCTCGTCTGCATTGGTGGTTCCCCAAGCAGGTTCCCATCAGCACAGGGCTAACAACACGGAGTTTTCTGTAGTAAAACAACACTTGAGCAAACACAGAAGCACAAATGGGGTCTGTGTTCAAGGCAAAGGCACCCTTGACCTTTTAGGAGGCTGTTAGCACCAACCCATGAACAGCTACTGCTTTCAACTAGGTTATTACAGCAACAACCTCTCCCACCTCCCCCTTCCCAAGCAAAGACAAAGCAGAGAGATCCAGTCTGATGCTGCAGCCTTCACAAGCAATTGACAGCCACCTGTGATTCAGGGTCCTCTGTCTCTGGTTTCCAAAGTGTCCCACATGTTTTAGTCACCATATTGCTCTCCCTGCCCTAACAAAGCCATCCAGACATCAAATTGTTCAGCCAAAACCTAAACACTGGACCCTATCCTTTCTTTCTTTCTTCCACAGAAACTGCCAGTGGGATTTCCCTTCTTGCTTCAGTTTGGTCTCTGAGTTCTTCCCTGGATCTGGGGCTTCTACACTGAGTTTGTGTCAATGCAGTCTCAGTTCAGCAATTGATATCCGAGAGAAAAGTGGAAAAGCACCTTGGGAACTGAGCTCTGCCAGGGACTAGCTGACAACTTCTTACGATGACATTTGTTAGTGGCAACAGAATGTGGGTCACAGACATGTCCTTCCCCACAGCATCTGGGGTAGCATGAGCTCTGAACTCACAAAAAACCAAACTACCAGCTGTGACAGCCACTGGGTCCCAACAGGAGCTCAGAGAGCACTCACACCAATCTAAACCCACACCTTTGTGATCTCCCTTCCTGGTTATCTCCTCTGGACTGAGTTTACCTGCTATCCTGTCATTCTCTCCTCCTGGCTCACATCCTCACTGCCCCACTGATGCTGGCAGGTGCCCTGTAGATGCCTGTTCCTGCTCTGTCAGCACCAACCAGCCCAGCTGCTCCCCTGCCATGAGCACAGCCACTCCTGGTGCTACTACTGCTGGTCCTGGCTCTCCAAGCTGGCCTGGACATGCCAGGGATGGACACCTTCCCCTCACCGTGGGAAAAGCACACCCTGGGATGGTGCCTGAGCAATGGGGCAGGAGGGTCCCAGCAACAGCCAGGCTGAGCCAAAAGGGGCTGGGGGAGTGGTACCTGTTCTGGGAAGGACAGGAGAGAGGGAGGGAGGTGAGGGGCTTGGCTTCTCCAAGCAGAAATGTGTGTAAGGAAAGGCCTTGACCCACACCCTGGATTCCACAGCTCAGCTCTGGGGACAGGGGGAGGGAGAGAGGAGAGGATGGGACATTTCCAGCAGCCCCGCGGCTTGTTCATAAAAGCCTCATCTCACCAACCCTGCCTGCTGCCTCCCCCGGGCTCTCCACCCCTCACACTGGGTCTTATTAATGCAGTCCCCCTTAGGCTAGAGGGAATCACATCCCAGGAGACATTCCAAACTCGGCTCAGCCTCAGAGGGGATCAGAGAGAGCCAAGGGTGGGGGGTGTTTCACCAGGACGTTTGGTTGTCAGGGAGCTGGCAGGTCGGGAGTGCTCCAAGACAGCTCTAGCAGCTGCCTTATCAGACACCCAGCAAGTTGAGGCTCCGCTCTCATACTCATGCTCCGAGTCTCCCACAAACCAGTTGTTGTTGCTGCTCTGTACCTGGAACCTCTTCACCTGGGCTCTGGGAGCATGGCCGGGCACAGGGACTCCAGGCAGGATCTCTCACCTTTCTGCTCGGGTGATGAACGCAACCCTGGTGCTGTGCAGCCAGGTCCAGGCTGCCGCAGGGGCTCAGCACCCTTCCCCGAGCACCGACAGAGCCTCAACCACGAGCTCCTCGCAGCCGTCGCCGTCTGCACCAGCCGGGGCTGACACCTCCTGCCAGGAATGGGAGCTGGCTCCCCGGCGTCTGGCTCCTCAGGTGAATTGTGGTGTGCCCTGAGCCTACGCCAGGAAAATGCCAGGAGATGAAACTCCATCTCAGGCCAAGAGACACGAAGATGGATGTGTTTTCCTTGCCCGGCTTATCTCGCAGGCAGCGCTTTCTCACCGGAGCCCGGCACTATTTGTGTGCGCTCGGCTCCTGGCACGGGGGCAGGAGATGATGAGACAACAAACATTGTGGTTTCCCTCTGCGGGGCTGCTGCCTGCCCCGGCCCTGCCGGAACCACGGCCCTGCAGGGAGCTGCTTCCCGGGGTTGAGTCCCAGGGCTGGCTCCAGTCGCACCGGGGCTGCGGGAGGAGAAGGGGGAGGGAGAGCCGCACGACCCCGAAGCTGCTGAGGGATGGGCTGCAGCTCCTGAGCTGCTCCTTGAGCATATTACTTTACCTTTCCACTTCTGAGCCCAGGCCCAAAGGCCAAATTTACCCTAACTCCACACCCCCTTCTTGCCCCCTCCCCAAGTCTATGCTCTGGGCTGCCAGCTGAGAAGAACCAAGTAATTCAAGGCCCGTTCAAGAAATACTCCTGATCCCTGGTGTTTTCAAGGGCAGTTCACTGAGTGTGACCCCCAGCCTCGTTTGCACCTACCACCACCTGTACTAACACCCACTTTTGCTGCCTGGGAGCAAAGAAGATGCCAGGACCAAAGAAAAGGGGAATCCCAAAAGTGAAAGGGTGAGAACAGAGACTTGCCTGATGAGAATGCATCCCCGTTTGTCACCCACTGACCAGTGATGCTGGAGACACCAGTTCATGAGGCCATCACCTACAGAGAGGACAGGAAAGACATCAGAGAAGAGAAATCAAAGGGGTTTCTCTGACCAGGGGATTTTTGCTCCTGGACCCTCCTCCTGCTGCTCAGGGAAATGCACAGGAGGTGTAAAGCTCCATGCTGACTTTGCAGGGAACCTAAAACAATTCTCTAGGCACACAGAATATAGCTGTGAAAGTCACACCAGGGAGGTGGCAGGAAACAAAGGACTTTGGACAGACAGGCTTAATCCATTTAAATTCAGTTTCTCTCTCACTTCCCCCCCACCCCCTTTGCCCTTAGCTCTCATCTGAGACCTCTTCCCCCACCTCTTCCCAGTCCAAAGTGCCTTACAGCAGTTTCACACCCAAGCTGAAAGAGTTATTCCACCTCCTTGCAGAATTAGACCCACTATTCCCTGTTGCACAGTCTCTTTCCACCAAATGTTCCCTGGGAAGGGGCTGCTGAGAGGTCAGTCCTGGTTGGTGGTTCCTGTCAAGACGATGAGCTGCCACTTCTCTTGCCCAGGGTTCAGAAAGTCTCTCCCTGCTGGAAAGCCGTAGAGAAGTGGAAGAATAGCTGGTGCTTGTGGCCAGACAGGCTTGGAAAACCCTTCACAGCTCTGCCACTTGTTAGGACTGAAAGGCTTTTTAGGCAGGTGACAAGCAAGAGGAGAGACATGTGGGGACACTCCATCAGCAGAATCAGTGACTGGAAGGTCACAAAGGCTTCCACCAAGTTTCTGCAAACATCACGAGATCCCTGACCCCCAAATTTGGCTTCAGTCTGGCAGGAGCTGCAGGAAGGCCAGCAGACAGTGCCTGCACTGAGAGATGTCAGGCTGTCAGCGCTCTGGGGCTGGGGTGGGAGACCTGTGCTTGTTGCCAGCAGCCTCCATACATCCAGGGAGCTGCAAACTGAGGTGGGGATAAGGGCTGCATGGGCACAGAGTGGCTCAGAGAGCTCCTGGCACGGGAGTAATAGCAAAAAGGACTGCTGCAGGCTTCACACAGGGCCCCCTGCAGAAGATAAGCACACAAGCCCCCCAAACCCCCAGTGGGCCATTTTCCCACTGCTAAACACCTACTTCTTGGCTGTGAAATAGTTGTAATCCCAAACACACCATGCACTTTCTTTTGTGTTAAGTGCCTTGGCAGGAGCCAGCAGTTCTCACATGCAATCCCATCTCTGCAAGGACAGTGTTTCCCAGAACACCCTCCACAAAAGTCCCCCTTTATTATTAAGAGCCAAAGTGCTCCTTGCTGCCTCACAGGCTGCTCCCACACATCTCCCTGCTTCCCCAGGGCACCAACAGGCTCCACTACCACGGGCTGGAAGGCACCAGGCTCCCAGAGACATCAGCATTCAAAGAAAAGACACTAAAGGAAAGAGAGACAAAGGCAGGAAAGCTTTCCTTGCTGGGACCCAGCTGTCTGGCTCAGAGCAAGGCAAGAACGCAGGATTTGCTCTGCATTCCCGGAGCACAGCCAGAACAGCAGGAGAGGGGTAAATTCCCCAGTGTAAAGTCTGAGTCCTGTGAACACCAGCTCTTCTCTTCTTCCCAAACACACCAAACACACCAAACACAGTTCTGGTGCAGCTAACAGCCACCAGCTAAGCACAGCAGCACCTTCCAAACATAGCCACGACCAGGCTCTTTCTTCTCACATCTGCTCACCGTACCCAGCATTTACATCCTCAATATGGTTCCCATAAACCAAGACATGAACAACTGATCACAGACAAATAAAACAGTAATACAGTCCGGGATGTCAGGAAGCCTTCCCCACTCCCTGCACACCAGCCCAGGCAGCTGGAGATCAAAGTTTTCTTATTTGCATACATTTCTTGAAACAATTTGCAGCTAAAGTCTGAGGGGATGCTGACACAGTCCAGGGCTTCTCCCATAGAAACAGGAACCAAGAAAGCAGCTCCGTGCATCGCTGCCTCCATCTCCAGGTGGCTGAGCGTCTGGAGGCTTTGGCACCTCCAAAATGAGGGCTGTTCCCATCTTTTCCCTCCTCAGCATCCCACACAGGGAAAGACTTCTTGCAGATGGTAAGCGCAGGGCCAGACGCACACAGATTTCTTCAGCAGAGCTCTGCAGGGGTGCAGGGACATTTAAACCCAGAGATCAGGCACCCTCCCACACTACAACAAAATCATGGAGGAGCAAAATCCAGAGAAGGGCAACGGAGCTGGTGAAGGGTCTAGAGAACAAGTCTTATGAGGAGCATCTCAGGGAGCTTGGGGGGGGTTTAGTCTGGAGAAAAGGAGGCTGAGGGGAGACCTCGCACTCTGCAGCTATCTGAAAGGAGGCGGTAGTGAGGTGGGGGTCGGTCTCTTCTCCCTAGTAACAAGCAACAGGTCTCAAGTTGCACCAGGGGAGGTTTAGATTGGATGTTAGAAGGAACTTCTTCACTGAAAGGGTCATCAAGCACAAACCAGGGAAGCAGTTCTATCACCATCCCTGGAGGTGTTTCAAAGAGCTGCAGATGCGGTGCTTCGGGACATGGTCTAGCACAGGACCCAGCAGAAACACGTTAATGGCTGGACTTGATGATCTGAAAGGTCTTTTCCAGCCCTAAGGATACTGTGGTTCTGTGACTGAGCCGTCCCGGTGGGCACTGAGTGTCTAAGAGGATCGCTTTTAGTCCTTGACACCCCTAAGCAGGAGAGGTCCCAATCCAGATAGAAACCAGCTGCAGGGCTGAAAGGACTGACACGGGGCTCGGGCGGCTCCAGCAGCTGCAGATGCAAAATCAGGAGCAACGCGCGTACCCAGGGACTTCCACAGAGGCCAGGGGATGGGGACAAGCAGGAGCGGGAGGGGGGTCCCGCCCGGACCGCCCCGCTCCGCCCCGGAGCGGCGGGGCGGAGCGGGGCGGTCCGGGCGGGACCCCCCTCCCGCGATGCCGCCGGGCCCCCGTGTCCCCCCCGGCCCGGCTCGGGGAGAACAAAAGGCAGGAGCGGGAGGAGACGCGGGGAGGAGGGCAGGCGGCCCCGGGGGGGGGATAAAAGCTTCAGCGGGGACCCCCCCCCCCCCATCCCTCCTCCGCCCCATGTCCGAGCCCTCTCCGCCGCCCGGCATGGCCCGTCCGCCGCTGCCCCCCGCCGCCGCCGCCGCCTTCTTGGCCGCCGCTTTGCTGCACATCGCCTCCGCAGCCCCCGCCCGCCGACACAAACCGGTGAGTCGGGACCACTCCGTTGCCTCTCTCTCTCTCTGTGTCCGGCCACTCGGCCACCCCCCTCCCTCCCTAAATCCCAGCTGTCCCTTGCCCCGCAGCTCTCCGTTACGGCATTCCCCCCCCCCCAACCCCGCCCCGCCTTCCATCCCCTCGGATGCCGGCACTGGGCATCACCCAGCCGTGTCCCCCTCCCTCCCCCCCGCCGGGCACCCCCGCTTTCGGGGCTCCTCTTGGGGAGTTTTCACAGGAGTGGAAAGGAAAAAGGGGCTCTCAAGGTAGGGAACGGGACAAGGAGAGCTGAGGACACAGGATCCCCCTTCAGTTTAAAGGCAACGGAGCGCTCGCTGCCCGCAGTAACCCCCCTGCATGTGCTGCCGATTCCTCCAAGTGTTACTGGGAGCCGAGGCTGGAGGGATGAATGCAGCGCGCAGGGAGGAGGGGAGCTGCAGGGCTCTTCCTGCACATGCCTGCCAGAGCCCAGCACCTGGGATGGAGCCGGGGCAGCAGGGAACTCCGCTGCCGGGGAAGAGGATTCGGGGGACGGGAGAGGACAGAGAGCTCCTTGTGCCGGGAATGTGTGTGTGTAATTGGGTTATTGTACACACGCGCTTCGCCAGTGTGCCATAAAATAATGAGAGCGCAAATGCCCGGTAGCAGCCCAAGGGGATTAGTTCAGGTTCTGTCGATGGTTTTATTATCAGCTCTGTCATCTGAGTACTTTCGAACTTGGCTGCTAAATATGCTGTGGGCTGGGACTTGGCAGGGAGTAGCCTTGGCCCCCAGAGTGCTCGTATTATTCCAAACAAAATGTCACAGCTCTGCCTGGGAGGAAGGTGAGGCCAAACGCTCGAGCGGTGGCAACCTGCACCCCGCTTATGTCCCCGTTCCGTCGAGCTCATCCTCGTCCAAACGGAGCCACGGGTGGGCTGGGAGGGACTTGCCCCAAGCTGGAGCCCGCCGGTTGCTGCAGAGACGGTGGCTGGGCTGCCGTGCCTCAAGCTCTGCCGTCTGTAAGCTGAGGAGATGTCGGTCCCGGAGGGACCCGCACAGCCTCTGGTCACCGTCTGGCTGCCAGCCAGGACCTGTGCGGGATCCCCGGGGAAGGGAGAGCCAGCCCGCGTTTCACACTGTTTGAACTTGGGTCCCGTCCAGATGGGATGTGCACTATTCCTCTCCTTCTGCCGGTGCTCGCAGCTGCTGAGTCCAGAGGTTGCTGGGGCTCATCTGCCTCGGCTGGTACCCCTTGAACAGGTGGAATACACCAAACTTCAGGACAAGCACAGAGTTAGTGCAGGGGTGCAGGTCTGCTCAGGCTTCTGCTCCATCTGATCCACCACAACATGCCTGAAAAAGGTACCCCCCAGGTGGTGGTCTGCTTCCTGCAGATGGGTTCTTCCTCATCCCAGGATAATGCTCTGCATCTTGAGTGCTAATGCTTTCCTCTTGGCTGGACTAATTCCAGGTGGTGCTTCTACAGGTATGTTTTGTCCAGAAACATCTTGTGCTAGTGTGTGTGACATGAGCCACGTGGAGCTCAGGATTTCCAGTCACTGCATTTGGCTCAGTCATTGCAGAGGTAGTGACTGCATGGGTGTGGGGTTGGAACTGGACAGATGATTTCCCATCCTTTCATGTAGCAGCTCTCTGATCTGTTCCTTATCTGGTGTCAAGGCTTCTGGAGGTCACTTTAGCTCCTCTGAGGTAAAGCCAGCATCATAGTGGTTGCTTTCACCTATAACATAAGTTGACAGCAGTGCACCCCATTCCTCTTCCAGCTAGGGCACTCATGTCAGATGTGGGATTGCTGGGCTGACATGGCACCTGCAGGAGTTTCTGGCCTCAGCCCTTCTCTGCCTTTGTTGCTGCAGAGCTCTGCCATATCATCACATGTTCACTTTTCTGGCTGCTGCCAGTCCCTCTGCACAAAGAGAGGTTTCCCTGTGTCTAACAGCAGCTGATTTCCTGTCTGAGCACCTTTTGCTGTTGGGTGATGAATGAGGAAGGAGCTGAGGGTCTGAGCTGGGAAAAGACACACTCCTACAAGGCAGACAATTGTGACTTCCTTGACCTGTGCTAGTAGGACCAGCACCTGGCACAGCAGGATGCTGCACCATGACTTTTGGGTGCTCCAGTAACCACTCACAACAGCAATGCTGAGGGGGGAGGGAATCAAGGACTAAGATTCATTTTAAAGCCAGGCTACACAGAACAAACTGCAGAAGGAGCTGTGCTCTTTGTAGCAAACCCTGTAGATCTCCTTCACTTTTGCATTAGCACCTAAAGAAAGAAAGAGAAAACTGAGAGCAGAATATGGGCTGTGTCTGGTGTCCACTGTTAAACTTGAGAACAAAAGATCTGCAGTCCTCGGGGCAGTGAACGGCAGAGCCTGAATTCCTGCATTGCTTTCGGGTCCCCTGGGAAATCAAAGTCAGCCCATTTGCTGGGAAACTATCTCTCCTGGAAAAGTGCTGGGCACCCTCCCAGCAGCCAGCATAATCCCTTGGGAGAGAGTGGGTCCTGCAGCTCCCATCTCAGGACCAGCAGGTTCCCTCCTGGGAGCACGGTGCTGCCTTCCCTGCAGCCCAGCAGCCTGGGAGGCCATCGGCCTGGCTCGGGGCTCCTGCAGGAAGGGTTTGATTTGTTCTCTTTGGTTTGGTTATTTAAATAGCGCAGTGAGTGCTGGGGTAATTTTAGGCATGTTTATCCTCTGCTCTGGGAGAGGCTGAAGACACATGTAAGCAGTTATTCTCCAGTGGGTTTGGTGTGTTTGTGCTTTCACATGCAACACACATGCACACCCTGCAGCGTGGTGAGACTTGGGGTGTGCAGCTGGCACAGCAGAGCTGGGGGTGAGAAGAGAGCAGGGAGGAGAGAAGGACTTTGAGGAAGATGATCCTCACTCCAGGTCACACTGTGCTTCACTTGCTTCCCCCTGTGCATATCCTGCCCTGGTACCATAACTGGGGTACATTGTGTGGGTCTTGTCTAGAAAAGGATCTTCTGTGGCAAAACTATCCTGCAGAGATGTTTCATACCAGAAACACTGTCAGCTCTTTTCTCCTAATCCCAAATACATAGGCAGGTGAACAAAGGGTTCCTGGATATTCTCACACTGAGGACAGCTCAGCTTGTAATGAGAATGGAAGCACTGCTGGGTCTGCACACAGCTGTTGAGTGAAATGAAAAGTGGAGCACTTCAGGGGTTCACTGAGGGCCACAGGTATGTTTTGAGAGGTTCACTGAAATCCTGGTGTAGATGAGATCCACAGGAAGAGGCAAGTGACCAGACCTCCTCTGCTTAGTGGAATTTGTGCAGGAGGAAGGAATTGCTGTCTCACAAATGTGGCTCTATGAAAATAAGTGGAAGGGGGAAACCCATCCAGACACCTTCAGGAGACTGGGTAGAGGTTTAATGGTTGTCTTGTGGGGTTGGAGAGCCCAGCCTGCACACCTGAGCAGCATACACTTCCTGAGGGCAGAACATCTCCCCCCATAGCTCTGCAGAGGGCTCCTCTGTGCCAGGTGGCTGTATCCAGTGGGAGATGTCCTGGCTGCTGTCCTTGGGCTGGGCACCAATAGGTCATTGCCCACCTTAACTTGGATGTAATTGTACAATGAACAAAACATCTCAAACCCTTCCTCCTCTGGCTGGAATGTGCTGCTTCCTAGAGCAGTTTCTTGGTTTCAAGGGGATTTCTAGGTCATCAGATTAAGGGCTCTTGAAACCTTTTGCTATCCTGGCATCCTGGGGATTGTTTGCTTTGTCAGTACTCCTGTTTCTGGTGAACTGTTGCTTGGGTGACACCATCAGCTTGGTTGTGGTGTTGTTGACAGACTAGACTCACAAACTGTCATGTAATAAAGTGTCTGATAATAAAAATAGTCCTGCAGTGTTTATTTATTTGCTTTCTCTTCTTACAGCAGAGCCTGGGTCTTCTCCTTCTGTCTGTGGGCATAAACATTTGCAGTCCAAAATGTTTCATGTCCCAGTTGCTTAGGAAAAATAAACATTTTCCTTTTTTCGTTGCCAACAACAACTACCACCAAATAATCCGGAAACAAACTGTCAGGCCCCAGGAGTTTGTGCTGATGGTGCCACAGAGTATGGGAAGGAACCTCCAGCTGTGTGTGCATGGCCAGGCACCACAGCATCTCCTGCTTGGCCTCATTTGGCCAAAGTTTGGCCTCAGCCTTTGCATTCCCCTTCGCTCTGTCTGCAGTCGGATGGGGCTGCAGCCCAGCAGGAAGGAGCCAATCCTGTAGCAGAAGTATTTTGTGTGAGCAAAAAGTTCAGTTTGAGGGGTTGGGAGACTCTGCCATGTTAAGGGGGAGGTAGGATCAATAAGTGGGGTGGCTTTGCCTCACCATTGCTTCCACTGAGGTTCCACTGTTTGCACTAAGAGTGCCTCAGCCAGGTGCAGGCAAAGCTCAGGGGCTGACCAGACCAGAGTCAGCCATGAAATTTCAACTGCAGCTTTAGCACCTTCCAAGGCCAGTCTGCTTCTGGCACATAACCTGACCAGAATGGGGCTGGCTCCAGTTTTACCAAAAATCATCACCTGTAGTTGCACTTTCAGACCCAACCCTTGCAGATCCACACTGGGCTGAGAGCCAGGCTGGCCAAAACCTGGCCATGGGACTCAGGACAAAGGTGCTGATTTCAGGCAGAAACATTGCTGCAGACCATTAAGGGGGTGCAGAGCCCCTTGGGGGTGTAGCTACCCAACAGTGGGCAAAAAGGGTGAAAGAACTGTCTTATGTGAGAACTGCAGGAGAAAGCAGCTCTGCCATCCTTCCCCATGCACTGAAGTGAGGGCAGGAGCAGTCTGAGGGGCAGGGTCACACCTGGGAGGAGGATAATGCCACTAGCAAAAGAGGCAGCAAACACCAGGGCCTCACCAAACACTCAGAGTAACAGAAGGAGAAAGCAGGGAGAAATGGAAAAGCTGGAGCAGAAGGGACAGGGAGGTGGGGAGAAAAGCCATAAGCCTATGTCCTAGCAGAAGAGAAAACAGCCCCCAATGACAGGGGAAGTATCCAAGACTGATGGGTTTCGTGTTGTAACTTGTCCAGTCACTCCTGTCTGAGAGGAGCAGGGTCTCCTTTCATGTCTGTGCTGCTGGAGCAGGCAGGGGCCCAGGTAACTGGGTACACGACAGAAGAGACAAGTTTAAGTTCAGGGCAAGCAGCAGAGTTTGGACCAAGGCAGAGAAGAGCACAGGCTTGGTCAGTACCGGGCACTGGCCTCACTCTTTTTTTTTTTTTTTTTTTTGTCCAGTGTTACTGATACTGCACTGTAGCTGTGCTGCTCCAGCTGCTGCTCCTCCTAGGAGGCTCTGGAGGGCAAGTGCTGCCCAACATAATGAGGTTAAAGATGCTCCCAGTTCCTTGGGATGGCTGGGACACTTCCTGGGAAGCCTGGCTGGTGTTCATCTGGCCCCAGCAGACTCAGAAGTGATGGCTGCTGTATCACAGCCCTTGAAGGCTGATAAAGCTGTGAGGAACTGAGTGGTCAGTCTGTACCTCAGCTGTGATTTCTGTGCTCCCATAGGATGTGTCCTTTTCCTCCTGTCCCCTGCCTCAGCCTTTTGGTCACAAGGCAGAGGCACTTTCTGTCTCTCTGTGTATAGCTTTGCTCCTCTGCCATCCTCACTGCCCTCCACCCTTCATTTCAGGTCTGGCAGTCCCTCTGTGCTTGTGCTGCGCAGACATCTTGATGCTTGATCCCTCTTGCAAAGCCCTGGCCTCTTCCCTTGGCTGAAGGTTTTCTGTTCCCATGCTCCCCAGCAGAGAGTTATGCTGTGCTTGGCAGTCCAGGTAACTGCACACAGCCAGAGGCAAAGACCCAGCCTTGTGCCAAGCTGCTCTGAAACCTGCCCTGGTTGCAGGGACCCTCCTTTGCTTTTGTTCTCTGGTAATCCTTTCCCCTCCGGTGCTGGGATGGAGGAAGTGGAGACTCTTTGCTAGTCACCTAGCAGCCAGTGCCCTCCTCATTCTCTCTTCCCAGGTTTGCACTAGCTGCAGCAGCAGCACAGCCCTAAGCAAAGCCCTAAAGCTTACAGCTGGGACATTCTATCACACTGAGGCATTCTCAGGAGAACCCAGAGAACACCAAAGAGAGAGGGGCTTTGGTGCTGGGTGGGAAGGATGCGACCTTAAGCGAGAGGATGTGTTATCTAAGCCTTGGGAAGTGCCAGCAGTGAGGTGTGTCCAGCCAAGGAGACCAAAATCTCCAGCCTGACGTGTGTCCTGAGCATTGTTTGGCAAGAGGTTTCTGCCTGTCACATTTTCCCTTGCTGGCTGTGCCTGCAGTGGCATTTTCCAGCCCTTTCCTGCCATGGTGCTAATGGTGGTGCAGTGACAACAAGGAGAAACTTTCTGTGTGCCTGGGGGACACGCGAGCCTGGGTTCTCTGTCCCCAGGTCTGCCTCCTGCCCCCACCCAGAGCCAAATGCAGGGCCACTCTCTGTCCCCTCCCAGGGCTGGGTCACAGCAAAGGGCAGGCAGGCAGGAGCAGGAAGGGTCCTGCCTAAGGCAAGGTGGGGTTTGGGTGGCTGGAAACTGGGATTCATGCCAGCGACCTTGAGCTAACCAAAGAGAAGAGAGAAAACCTACCTCTGGTCTGCCTCTGAACAGGGGATCCCATGGGGTGAGAAGGCAGTTGCTCCTCTCTCTGTGCCTGCATGGAGGAGAGTGAACATCTTCAGTTTATGTCAGTGCCCCCAGCCAGGAAGGAGGTGATCAGCCTTCCTGGGAGACCAGGGGGATGTGCTTAGCTTAGCCAAGAAAAAAAAAACTTATCTGTGTCAGCCTCAGCCCACTCACCTGGAAAATTCCTGAGAGTTTCCCAGTGCTCCCAGTTCCTCAGTGAGGGCTCTCCCCAGGGTCCATCTCTACTCTTCCTATGTACCTCGGAGCAGCTCTCCTGCACCTCCTGGTCCTGGGACACCAGACACGTTCATCACCTGATGTCCTCAGGCAGCAGGACCTCCCTCCCATGGCAGTGGGTGCTCTTCAGCACACCCAGGAACAAAGAGCCACACAACCCTCCAGGCTGGGCTTTGGTGACCCAGCTGCCGTTGTGTGCTTGGCAGAGGGTCTCACCAGGACTGGGTGCAAGATGTTGGCCAGGACATGAACCTTACCAGCTCCTCCTGCCAGCTGCCCTTTGCAGGAGCTAGCTGCCAGCCCAGGCAGGGTGCCAGGCAGCTCTTAGAGAGCTCCTCTTTGAGACACAGGTACCTCTGGCCTGGCAGGGCCCCAGCAGTCAGCAGGAGCAGCTGGGTGCTGACTCCCCTGGGACAATCCAGTCTGTACACCCTCCTTCCACTAAAGCACTGGATGGGTTCCCAGTGCCACAGGTGGTCAGCTGGGGAGGCTTTGCTGTGCAGGATGTAAAAGGGCTTTCTCTCTTTGCATGTGTTGATGGTGTGGTTCCCATGGTGTGTGAAAGTGAACTGGGATGCCAGCATTGGGTCGATGGTTTCTAAGGCAAAGGTTGGCAGGTGCCAAGCCACCGAGGGTGGTTTGGCTGGCTGGGAAGGACAAGCCAGCAAACTGGAGTGGTGACAGACACACAAAGAGCCGGACACCTAAACTGCACCTTGCGTGACCTCCCAGGCTCCTGCATCACTCACAGGCACGGGGCCATTACAGAGCTGGGAGCTCAGCAGTGGAATTAATGCCAAGAGCCTCACACATCATTCCAGCCCGCATGAATGGGCTCATTGTAGGCAGCAGAGCAGTGGCAGCACGCGGATTACACGGCATCATGGCAGCCCTGGCATCCTGCCCACCTGACCCTCATGTCCCCAGCAGGAGAGCTCTTTACAAGGGAAGCAAGGGGACCTCTAAACTCCAGGTCTGGAACCCTGTAGGCTTTCTACCTGAGGGTAGAGATGTGGCACTTTCTGCCTCTCAGCTCCTCTTGCTGCCCTCGCACCTTTAAATTTGCCCGCTCAGAATCAGGCAAAAAATTCTGTGTTTGGATCTCTGGTTTGTGCAGCACGGTGTCATGGGGACCAAGCCCCACTCACCCCACATGCCTCACAGCCTGCTGGGGATTATGCTTCGTGCTGGCCCCATAGTCCTGTTGTCAGGTTGGAAAGTGATGGCAGTCAGCTAATTAGCACTAGTTAATGTTGCCAAAGGGAGCCCTGCTTTTCCAGCTGAGTGTGGGAGAGCCAGGCAGAGTCACAGAGTGCAGTGCAGCAAACAGGGTATGACCCTGTCCATGCTTCTGCAGAACTGGTGGGCTCAGGCAGTGGTAGGGGCTGCAGGGACAGTCAGTGCTGCTCTCTGCCCCATGGGCTGGGCTCTCAGTCACCCCACCTGATCCACATGTCCTGCTCTCCAGCTTGCACTGTCCCTCAGCCATGCTGAGAGCTTGCTCACCACGGCAGGACAGCAAGGGGACACCATGGGAAGCACAACAGTGTGCTGGGGACTAAAGGCTTCCTCCCATTAATATCACCTCTACCCGGGGCCAGGAGGGAATAAAGGATGCGGGGTAAAGGGGGAGAATTCACTCCCAAGTGATTTGTTTCATTCTTGAAGGGTCTGGTTCTCATCCACAGTTTGCAAAAGCATTTCCTGCCGGCCAGCTGCCAAGGGAAAATGGGCCAAAAATAGCCCAGTGCTTAAGAGGTGCCATGGCAGGACACGGTGCCTTTCAGGTGTGACCCAGCCTGGCAGCAGCAGAGCCCAGGCACAGAGGGTGTTTGTGGGGAGCAGTTTGTGCTCTAGGAGCTGGGGAACAGCCCCAGGCAGAGGTGGAACTCACTGCTGCAGTGCTGCTGCGGGGAGTTCTTCACCACTCTGCAACCAGGACCTCTCTTCCCAGGCACTGAAGTCACGGCCTCGCTTTTCCCTTGTAGGACGTGTCTCGGAAGCATCACACCTGGAAGGAGCAGAGTCCTTGGCTGTCTTCCTTGGTGAACACTGTGGGGACCGGTGTGCCTGCCAAGGGCTTCCCTGGGGGTGTGGGGGAGCAGGTACCAGGCTGGAACCCCCCCCGCTGCGGCGTCCCCGACCTCCCGGCCCTGCCAGACGGGCAGAGCGGGCGGAACCGTCAGAAGCGATTTGTCCTCTCCGGTGGACGCTGGGACAAGACTGACCTCACCTACAAGTAAGAGAGACCAGGAATAGGAGTCAGGCTGGTCTGTTTCTCCATCCTCAGACCCCTCAATCTGATTTTCCTTGGGACTGGAGCTCAGCATGCTGTGACTGCTGGGGGACAGCCCTAAAACTGAGGGGAGAGGGAAGCCACGTGCTGACCCACCCGCAGGGTCCTCCCCGGCACCTCCCCATCCCCTCACGTACACCCTGCCATAAACACAGCTGCCCCCTGCCCAAACACATCCCCCTGGGCCACGGCCTCCCCCCTCAGTCAGTCCCACATCAACACCCCCATGTGTGTAACTTCACTTCCCCACATCAAACCCCAGACACACGCTGAGCCCCAGCCCCCTCCCGCTCCCCCCAGCCACCCCGCTGTGGGCTCACTTCACAGTTTATTTTACAAAGACCCTTTTATTCAGCTGTTATTGACATTCCCATAAACATGACTTGAAGTAAAGTTTTGCCCAAGCCACCCCACACATGCTCAACTGCAAATCTCCTCAGCAGGTCTGTGGGGGGGTTGTGCTGCCCCCCCCAGTTGCCCAGGAGGGCACGAGTGGAGAGGTGAGCACACCCATATGGACTTTGACAGCATGTAAATCATCTTCATTTAATTAAGTGCAGGAGACAGTTCCTCATAGCATTAGGAGGTGATAGATAATGGAAAGGCTTCATTCATTTTCTTTTTTTTTTTTTTTTTTGGTTAAGAGTGTTAAAGAAAGAAACACAGCACAGATGAACATGCAGGAGCAGTGTTAATGGGAGGGACAGCAAGCACCCTCTGGGGCAGACTTAAGGTCTGCTGGTGTTACAGGAGGGCAGGAGAGGCAGCAGCTGCTCTGAGTGAGCCCAGGTTTCCAAGTGCAGAAAATGCAGAGCCTGAGGAGGAGAAATCACATCACACCACTCCCAGGTATTTTTGTGGGGCTGGACTCATGAGGGACAGACCTGGGAAATGCTGCCTCACTTCAGAAAAGCACACATCTGCAAAGCTCTCCAGAGAGCTCACCTTTGGGCCCACCAGCCAGATGGGCTCAGGACTGATGGGATTTATTTGCTGCACATCTTGTTTGGAAGATTGTGCTGGAGCACTTCTTGTATGGGCTGGAGATGTTCTGGTGCTGAGAGGGAGTGGCAGCCCTAGTGACACTGTTCCTACAGCTAGAGTCATCGTGACAGCAGTGTCTGTGGGACAACAGCTGGTGCTCTCCTCATCCCCTCTCTGTTGCTTTTCAGAATTATCAGGTTCCCGTGGCAACTTGTAAAAGCTAAAGTGAGAAGGACCATTGAGGAAGCTTTGAAAGTCTGGAGTGATGTGACCCCACTGACCTTCACCGAGGTGCAAGAGGGCCGGGCTGACATTGTCATTGATTTCACCAGGTGAGCACAGTGGGCAGCAGCAGCATCCTCCTCTTCCCAGACAGAGCAGCAGCCTTGCAGGCAAGACTTCTCTAGCCAGAGCTGAGACCTGAGAGCACAACTTAGGCATTTCAGTGGAGGCTCATATTTCTGCTTCCAGGCACTGGGATTTTTAAATTTTGTTGGGGTTTGGTTTTTTTGTCAGCTGTGGGCTGCTCAGTACAAGTGCAGCTGTTCGGTGCTGGCTGTGCACGGTACCGTTACTGATCACTCATTAATTTTCCTGGTACATTTACATTTCTCTGCCCACAGGCTGTTTTCCTAAGCGATTGTTTTGACTTTTCATCTTCAGGTTCTCCATCCTGTCCCTTGACTGAACGACGTAGCTGTCTGCCCAAAGACAAATATAGTTCCTTGGTTAAATGAATCTTGGCTCCCAGCCTGAAATTCGCTTTTGGCAAAATACTCACAGGGGCAAAGTCTTCCCTCTGCTGTGTGTTTGCATAAAACTAATGAAGGCAGTGGAGATCGTCCAAGCAGTGATGTGATCTGCATGCTGTGTACTTGCCTGTGCCTCCCTCAGCATTCTAAAGCAGCCACAACTCTCACGGGTTTCCTTCACTAGTATAAAGCAAGCTTGGCTTGATGGAGCCTGAGGATTGGGCTGGGATCAGTGCTGCTGCCCCTCAGCATCCCCCTATGGCTCAGCTTATGTCAATTTAATCTTGGCTCGAGCAGCCACCTCTTAATTCTTTGGGCTCCATGGTCAGCTTTGGGCTGGAAGCTAAACAGGGGGAGGAGAGAAATATCCCTGAGAAAACATGTGAACTCCCCAGGGCTTGGTGTGACCAAGCTCTGCTTCCTTAGTGCCCCGATGCAGAACCAAGTTTGTGGCAATTCCAGTGGCTCAAAGCAGTTGGTCCAGAACTTGGGATGGGAGTGAGAGCTGCTGGCTCCTCACAGTGGCTCCCCACCTTTGGCCAGATGATGCTGCTCACTGGGGGCACCCAGCCATGTGTCTGAGGTGCAGTTTGTCTTCCCCCCAGGTACTGGCATGGAGACAACTTGCCTTTTGATGGGCCTGGAGGGATCCTGGCACACGCGTTCTTCCCCAAGACCCACCGGGAGGGAGATGTCCATTTTGACTATGATGAGACCTGGACCATTGGGAACAACCTGGGTATGGTACTGTTCCAGGGAAGGCTGTAGATTTTCCAGAATGTTTATCAGGGCACTTGGAAATGATTCAGTTGTGGTGTGAACTGGGACCATGTAAAACTGAGAGGCAGCAATCATTTTCCTGGTATGGTTGTGGTGTCATCTATCACAGCCTTACTGGTAGTATTCAGGTCTTTTCTTGTCACCCTTGAGCCACAGCAGAGCCTGTGTCTAGCACCAGGACCCTGGTTTCGCAGTGGGCTCCCCAGGGACACATCTGAGATGGCTCCCCTGCCACTGGGGAATTGCACACAGCATTGGCAGGAGCCTTTAGCAGGGAAGGGATGAAGGAAAACTGAGGCTCAAGCACTGGGTGACACAGTTGTCTTCCAAAGGAGAAGTTTGGCCCCAGTTCCTGCACACACTGCTCACCCCCTGCCTGCAAAGTATTTTCTCACTGAATAAGTCCATAACGGGAAACCACCCAGGCTCCAGCTCTGCCCCTGTGGCCTGGGAATGCTCTGGCAGTAAACAAAACCACATCAAGTCATGATTTTTTTCTTTTCTTTTTGCTAATAATAGATCCAAGCTGGTAGCTCTCTGCTTGGGCACTTCAGGTCTGGTGCCACAGTATCTCACGAGATACTGCAGTACCGCCTGGGACCATCTGAATCAGTGGCCAGATCACCAGTTTCTGTAAAACTTGCCAAAATTAACTGAGGTCGGCCCCTCCTGCTCCTTCTCATTTTTTCTACATGGACAAAGGCATAACCACAAAGCCCAAGTTAAACCCCTGCCTCTCTGGGGTTTCCCAAACGTTTTGTCCACATCAGCATTTGGGGCTCACAAGGGCTCCCCCAAAGTCCACTTTATTTGAGTCTCTGTGCAGGGCACAGGACTGCTGCATCTCCAACCCTGTTCATGTTGACCCAAAACAAGAACCACAGAAATCCCAATCTTCCTGCAGAGGCATTTGTGCTCCTTTGGGAAGGGTAAGCTCTGCTGTTTTTCACCCTCTGTTGGGGCTGCCTGTGTTGTTGAAGAATTTCCTATATTCTCCCACAAAGATGGTGGTGGAGGCAAACAAGGAACTGGAAATGGATGCCAGTTCCCATCAGAATCCAAACCTATTCCATGGCCATTTTCACTCCCCCTCTGTCTTCCATAAATAAATGTTGTAAAAGCTCTTTGCAGCTAATTGCTATTTAATTTGCTGAAAAGAGCATTGATATAAACATGGATAAATCCTTGCCTCAGCTGTCAGTGAGACAGGGAAATCCTTAGCCTTATTCTACAGATTGGAGAGCAGAAGTATGAGGAGGGCCCTGGGCTCACCCCAGAGCTGTGCAGAAAGCAGGACTTCTGGTGGAGAACCTTCTATGGGGGACAGAGATGCTCCCCAGCACAGCTCCTTCAGGTTGTTCACCTCCCCTGGAGAGTCAGACAATAGCAGAGCTGATCTGCCAACACTGGAAAGCATCAAGTGAGGAGACTGCCAAACTAAACAGCAGTGTCTGAAAGTTTGCTATAAATCACTGACTTAGAAATCCCACTTTCTCATCTGACATAGATGTGTTGATTTAATGGGGTCAGTGCCGTGCGAGTTCATCACTTCAACATAAAGCTGACCAGTGGAGGAAGACAGGGGCTCCCCTTCCTTATGCCCTTCCCAGGCACTCCTCCCAGCTGCATCCCTTCTCTCCTGCCCCGTTCCAGTGCTCTCCTGGAGTCAGTGGGAAATCCAGCTTGGAGCAGCAAAGCTGGCTGAGTCACATCCCTGCCTTTCTCATCACTGGGGCTGCAGCTCAGAGGATTTCTGGCTGAAGGCAACTGCATGAATAAGCTGGGACTTGTCAACAAACAGCCCCTCTCACAAGTTTCCCTGCTTAATATGCCCCTCTTCCAGCTTTCCCTGAAAGTTATCAGTTTCAAAAAGGATCCACTGGAAGCTAAACAACACCTGCCAAATGACACATTTTTGCATACTGAAATCTACTTTCCCCCCCCTCTCCTTTTCTAGATGCTTCAAGGTTATGTATTGTTAAAACATGATCTCCCATAAATCTGTTCAAATCTAGTGAAGAAGGTTTGACACTGGATAATTTTTTATGCTTTCTAAATGTCCCCTTTTTGCTACAGTCCACACACGAGCAATAAATGAGCTCCCTCTGCTGCCTGTGAGGCAATGGCCATTACCAGGTTTTAATCCTCTCTGGTGCAGGTGGATCCACTGGGACCACAGTGGATGTGATCCCACACTCCAGCTGCAGCCAACAACTGCTGCAGGGTTGGATGGACAACCTCACCACCCCAGCACCTACATCTGCTGCAGGCTTGTTCTCCATGCAAATGTCTTCTATTCAAAAGCACACAGAAACCCCTTTTCTTCCAAGTAGCTCATGGGGTACAGAAATTGATGACTGGTAGAAATGAGCCTAGGAGGCAGACATCCCCCACACAAGCAGGCAAAAGCAGCTCCTGTCTTTCCCCTTTGCAGGCACTGACCTCCTCCAAGTGGCTGCTCATGAGTTTGGCCACGTCCTGGGCCTGCAACACACATCTGTCTCCAAGTCACTGATGTCTCCTTTCTACATCTTCCGCTACCCTCTGAGCCTGAGTGAGGATGACAAGCAAGGTATCCAGTACCTCTATGGGAAACCCAATCTGTATCCTGACCCAACCCCAACTCAGCCAGCAGAGCTGCCCCAACCGGACCTCGAAACAAATGAGATCACCAACGTGGAGGTGAGTGAACAGCACGTCTGTGTCCTCCTCTAACACCACAGCTTGTTCCCAGCTGCAGGGACTGTCCCCACTGTGAGGCCAGCACCAGGCTTACACCTGGTTTGGGGTCTGTGTCTTCCACCCTTGCTGCTGAGCATGGTCTAGACCCCAGGATGTGCAGGGAGGGGATCTTTGGGCAGCATGTGCCCAACTAAAACCAGCTGAAAGTAGGGCAGGTGTCTGGACACAGGGACTCACCATCCACTGATCCCAGCCTGGACAAGGGGGTCTCCTGCCAGTCCCAGCACCTGACCCCTGTGCTTTGGCAGCCCCTGCAGCCCGATGCCTGTGACACGGCGTTCGACGCCGCCTCCTCCATCCGTGGGGAACTCTTCTTCTTCAAGTCCCGCTACGTGTGGCGGCTCCGAGCTGGAAAGCTGCAAGAGGGATACCCAGCTCTGGCCTCCCGCCACTGGCAGGGGATCCCCAGCTCTGTCGATGCCACCTTCGAGGACCCTCTGGGCAATATCTGGTTTTTCCAAGGTAAGAGCTGTTAACACATCTTTACTGAGGGGTGTTCAGGACCCAACAGGTTCCTGGGAGCACAAACCTTTTGGGCATCCTTAGTGAGCCAATGATCCTTGTTATTGGTTTCCTTTTTCCATTTAGTATGAACTTTTCAGCAGATATTGAGGGGGCAAGAGAGAAAGAGGGATCACTTTTGTATTAGACAGTCAAGATCTCCTCCTCTAGAACGTTTGTTTTGAGCCTTTGCCTTGGCACTGCTGCTGGCAAAGGAGAAGGAATTGCTTGCTCCATCCCCTGGCTATCCAGGGAAGCACTGCAACAGGAGAGAGCCCCAGACACTTTCACAGGTTGTGAAACTCCTGAGCCTGTGCTCCCGAGGTCCCACTCAAGGGATAAACATTACTGCTCCTCAGACACTTGGATGCAGAGCTTCTGTGGTAGCCCGAGACTGAATGAGCCTACAGAGAGCCTGTGTGCAGAGCCAGGCAATCTGCCACCACGGGGATTAAAAACCAATCACCCGTGGAGATGCCAAAGCAAGTCCTGGCTATCTCTGGAGTTCAAGACCAGCAACTAACTCTTGTTTCAGCTCCACTGTTTTCTTCAATGTTCTTTCGAAGTGTAAAGTCAATAGTTTGTATGCAGGAGGACCTAAGTATCCAGGTGCCCTGGGTGCCCACACCCCGTCCATGCTCTGTGAGACTGAGAACCAGAAAGCACAGCACATGGCTCTGCAGACAGAGCTCCTGCATAAACAGATTACTGAGCACCTGACCTGCACACTTAACAGTGCTAAAATTGGCAGGCTCCTACCATGAGTTAAAATGAGATAAGGGGAAAGTATTATATGCCATAGGCTAATTACAGATTCCCATTTTAATCTAATCTGGAACTTTGCTTTCAGTCTCTATTTCAGCTTGGTAACTTCTCTGCTGGTTTCTGTAGCTTTCCAGCCACATGCTCCCTTTATGCCTGTGCATGCCCACATATGTTCTCCAAGAGCTGATTCTGCAGGGTAGAGGCTGGTCCCTCCAGCCAAGTCCTTTAGTGTGACTTCCACAAATAGAGGGAAAAAACAGCTATTAAAACAGACCTCCTCACCCCACCACTGGCACCCTCTGGGCTGCACCAAGGTGGGAAGTCAGCTCCTTGCACTGCCAACACTTTGGGCACCCGTCAGTGACAGTGTCCATGACACTGGTGAGGTTTTAGCCACTCAGGCACAGCTTTCCCTGGGAGCTCTGGCAAGACACCAGCTCCACTTTCATGGTTCACTGCTGAATTATCAAGCACCAAAGAGCTCCTGAACCCTTGTCTCTCTTTTCTGCCTCCTCACCAGACTCTCAGTACTGGATTTACGATGGCGAGAGACGGGTATCTGGTCCCACCCCAATTGTGGACCTGGGCCTCCCTGCATCCCCCGTGCAGGCAGCTCTGGTGTGGGGGGCTGAGAAGAACAAGATTTACATCTTCAGTGGAGGCAACTACTGGCGCTTCAACCCCCGCACCTGCCAGGTGGACAACATCTACCCCCGGACCATGGCCGACTGGCGTGGAGTCCCTCAGGAGATCGATGCAGCTTTTCAGGATGAGTTTGGTCAGTGCAGTGGGGACGTGGCCTGCTCTGGGTGGGTGCTGAGGCTGATGCCAATGCCCAGCTGGAAGAAATGGGCAAGATTTAGACATTTGGTAGCAGTGGGCGCTTCCCAGGCTTAGCAGATGCCATATGGTGTAGAGAGAGGGGCAGCTCGCTCCAGGAGGCAGGAAACTGAGGTTTCTTTAGTGAAAGTGAGAATTTTTATCATCAATAATTGCAACAATCAACAGCTAAGCATCTCATAGAGAGAATTCAAAGACTCGGGAATGGTCACAGAATCCTACACAGATTTTACTGCTGCCAACAAAGAAAGTGGTGAGAAGACAGCAGAAATGCTGCCTACACTTCAGCCTAGGCAGCTGACCTGAATGAACAGCATGCTTTTGGTATTGCCTGCTACTCCCAGAAATGCCCCATGCTGAAGACAGCATGGCAGTGCCACAGAAACACTGGAGACAGACAGGGTACAGGTGTGGTGACTGCCTCCTTCCTCCCAAAGGATGTGGTGGAACAGCCCCCAGGTGGTTCTGCAGCCTAAATCTCAGGGCAGCTTCCCCCCAGTGACAGATCCTTGCAGTAGGTGTTCACAGCTCTCTGTCATGGGCCCTGTTCAAGCCCTAGACACAGTCTGCCCTCTCAGGGCTCAGTCACTACATGGGTACAACATATTTAAAATCAATAGGAATATAAACCAAAACCCATCCTGTTTACTCTCCCCTTCAAAACTACAACAGTGTGAAATAACTGTAAGCCACAAGCCTGGGTTCAAGTGGAATGAATTCAGCAGCATCTCCTGCCTCTTCTGGTACACAATGTGCTAGCTAGACAAAATGCTAGGAAAAAGCTCAAAGCTGTGCAAACCCTGTTTCTGCTAACCCTTCCTCTATTACCCACAGGATTTGCCTATTTCCTGAGAGGCCGAGATTACTGGAAGTTTGACCCAGTCCAGGTTAAAGTGCTGGAGGGCTACCCTCGCCAGATCAGCCAGGACTTCTTCAGCTGTACACCTTCCTCCAACTCCTTCAGATGAGGGGGGTACTGATGTCCTCCATGCTCCCCTTCCATCACCCTTACCTCCAGCAGCCACACAGAGGGTTCCCTTTGCCATTCCTGGCTTCCTTTCAGGCTCAGCGTCTGACACAACAGGTGTCTGTCCCGACAAGTGACAAAGTTTGCTCCTCTCCAGTTCCAGCAGCCCCAGCTTCAGTTGCTTATCAGTACAAAAGCATCTGCCATGATCTTTGCTGGCAAGAGCAGCCACTAAACCCTTAATGGGGCCACACTCTTCCAGCAACAGCACCGAAAGCCATCAAGCCAGCTTGGAACGACATCACACTTCTAATTAACCCGGACCCCACCCTGTATAACTGATCCAATGGCATTTCCTATGTTTACATGGCTCTCCACAGCAGCACTCGCTGCTCCAGACACTGGCCTGGGAGGAGAAGGGCTTCCATGGAGACACCTCCCGTGGCCTTAGCCAGGGGCTTTGAAGGACACCGACTGCCTGCGGAGGAGCGCAGACGTGCGGCTGCTGCCAGGGTCACCCCACCAGGCTGCGGTGGTGACTGCCAGGACCCTGCCACAGCCCTATTCCCGGTTTTACGTTGTATTACTAGTATGCGGTAGGATTTTATACTGGTTTGTACATAGACAAGGGGCTCCCTCTCTCCTGGGGTGCTGGGTGCCAGTGCTGGACACTGCCCCGTCGCTCCCCGTGCTCCTACCGAGCTCGGTTCCCCACCCCGGGTTGCTCATGACTGCACTAATCGGCCTCGGACCGCCGTTCCCAGCCCGCCTGGACACCGGCCGGGGGCTGACACCGAACAGCCCCGCTCCAGCTCTTTGCACACCCTCCAGGCTACCGAACCTTATGCCGATAAAAACACATCACCCAACCCAACCGGGCTGGCTCAGCTTCTTCACCTTCCACCCAATCCGTTCCTCGCCCCGGCTGGAGACACCGCCGCGAGTGGGCAGGGGGGTGACCGGCACCGCAACGAGCGGGCCGGGGGGTGACCGGCACCGCAACGAGTGGGCAGGGGGGTGACCGGCACCGCAGCCCCGGGGGTCTCGGTGCCGACCTCTCCTCACGTGCATGACTGTAGAACATTACAGCCCATACGTTCCTACACCACCCCTCTGTGAGCGCTGTATATTTATGTACCGCCCTACAACAATAAAACGCCTCTTTTCTACACACCGCCCACCCGCCTCTCCGTCCCTCCGTCCCCCCGGGGCCCTCCCTCAGCGGGGCGGGCCGCGCATGCGCTGAGCGGCGGCTCGAGTAGGCCGCGGAGCCGCCCGTTGTCGCTCCCCTCGCTGCCGGCTCCTCGGGATCCCCCTCAGGACGCCGGGCGCTGCCGCCGCCGCCTCTCTCCTCCTGCTGCCGCGATGATGATGATGGCTCTGAGTAAAACCTTCGGGCAGAAGCCCGTCAAGTTCCAGCTGGAGGAGGACGGAGAGTTCTACATGATCGGCTCCGAGGTGCGGCCCGGGCGGGAGCCGGGCCCGGGGGAGGCTGCAGGGGCAGCCGGGCCCCGGCCTGGGTTGGGGGAGTTACCGGGGGGCTGAGCGCAGGGCGGGGAAGGGGCTGAGGGGAACCCTGACATCGCGGGAGGGGTCAGCGGCCTTCCAGCCCCTGCGGGCCTTCTCCCTCTCCCCGTGTTGTCAGCGCTACCCTCGGCCCCACGCTGGGGGCGGTGGCCCGGGCTGGGCTCTGCCCGGGGGAGGTGGGCTCTGCTGGGACCAGCGGTCCCGGTAACGTCGGCTCTTAGAGTCCGTGGATGTGTGGAGCGGATCTGTGCTGCTCACAGCCTGAGGCCCCCATTCGAGGCCCTGCTCTCTGATAACTCCGTTTATGAATTTTTGTAGCACGCTTGTTCAGGATTTTGGACTATTTTATATGCCGTGAGTTAGTTAAAGCCCACCCCTAGGCCATTCTGCTCAGTAACCCCACCGGAATCAGCAGCAGAGCTGCTCCAGCCTGGTACTAACTTAAGCCGGGCCCTGGAGTCAGTGCTGGCTCCGTGATCCTCATGCGGAGAGGCTCCCCTGCCTCCCACCAGAGCTGCAGGAGGAGCAAGAGATGCTGCTGCTGCTTCATCACCAGGGAAGTGGTCACGGTTCCGAATGGGAATAAATGTTTTAGCCCCCACCTTGATGCAGAAAAGATGTTGGAGAGGTTAAATGTGCCAGCTACGTGGGCTGAGCAGGGACTGAAGCCCCCTGGGCTCTCCTGTGTGGAATGTAAAGGTTGAAAGAAGAACTGTAACTGCAGTTACAGCTGATGTGTGGGACTGCTGTACCAGACACATGCTAGAGGGAAAGGGGTTGCCTTTTTTTATTGACCATTAATTTCTGTCTGTTGATGAGCAGATTGGAGCAACAGATACAATTAAAAATTACCTGAAAATAGATTTTAAGATCAAAATGAATCTTGACAAACAGGGAATAAAAACCTACTTGTGTGGCAGCCTGCCAGCACACTGCCAGTCTAAAAATCTGATTTCAGATCCTAGAAATAGTTCTGTTGTTCAGCAAATCCTGCTGTAGCCTTCAGCAACAGGTGAGGGTCTTGTGCCAGAAAGAACAGAACTGCTTTACAGATGGTAAGTTAATTTCATGGAATCATTTGAAAGAGGATGATTGGCAGCAATCACATTTTACACTTTCAAAGGATTTAATACAGAATGCAGATCTCTGTATGGAATTGTTGCATTCAACCAATTAAAGATGGCAAAGCAAAAGTGATAAACCAGATACCCAGCTTTCAGACAGTTGCTTTAATTCCTACTGAGCATTGTGCATTAAAACAGAAATTGAAGTAAAGAAAGGTTAGGTTGTTCAAAATTACATGGAAGTGAATGGAGTTTCTTCCTATTAAATGGATTATTGTCAGCAGGTGGGAGCTTTTTCATATTGGACGGGTGAAATAAGTGCTGCAAAAACTGCAGCCCTGTATGATGCCAAGCCCAATGCAAGCAATAACAAACAAACAAAAAATCCTCTCATAGAATAATAGAATCATAGAATAGGCTGGGTTGGAAGGGACCTCAGAGATCATCGAGTCCAACCCTTGATTAACTACCGCTGCAGCCACTAGACCATGGCACTGAGTGCCACATCCAGGCTCTTTTTAAATGTCTCCAGGGATGACGAGTCCACTACCTCCCTGGGCAGCCCGTTCCAATGTCTGATCACCCTTTCCGTGAAAAAATTCTTTCTAATGTCCAATCTGAACTTCCCCCGGCACAATTTAAGACCGTGCCCTCTTGTCTTACTGAGAGTTGCCTGGGAAAAGAGCCCAAGCCCCCCCTGGCTCCATCCTCCTTTCAGGGAGTTGTAGAGAGTGATGAGGTCTCCCCTGAGCCTCCTCTTCTCCAGGCTGAACACCCCCAGCTCCCTCAGCCTCTCCTCATAGGATCTGTGCTCGAGTCCCTTCACCAGCCTGGTTGCCCTCCTTTGGACCTGCTCCAGGACCTCCGATATCCTTCCTAAACTGAGGGGCCCAGAACTGAACACAGGACTCGAGGTGAGGCCTCCCCAGGGCTGAGTACAGGGGCAGAATCCCTTCCTTGGACCTGCTGGCCATGCTGTTCCTGATACAGGCCAGGATGCCATTGGCCTTCTTGGCTACCTGGGCACACTGCTGGCTCATGTTCAGCTTCCTGTCAAGTAGGTTCCTCTTGTCATTACAAAGACCTGAACATATTTCAGCTTTGCTAAAAAGCCCTCTTACATGGAATACCAGGCCATACTGGAACACCAAGCCATGTCTCCACTTTTCTTCTTGTAGGTGGGGAACTACCTGCGTATGTTCCGGGGCTCCCTGTACAAGAGGTATCCCTCACTCTGGAGGCGACTCGCCACGGTGGAAGAAAGGAAGAAGATAGTGGCCTCCTCACATGGTGAGAGGATAAGGAAACGTTCCCAGTAATGTTCATCTGTAATTTGGTCTTTGAAAACTGTCTCTGGTGATTCAGAAGCTGTTGTGCCTCTCAGGCTGGGTGAATCATGTTAGATTGCTCCGGTGCTGGAGCACTTGGCAGTGGTGGCACTGGTAGCTCCTGGTTCAGGCTGGCAACAAATGTCAACTGATCAAAAATGTTCTAAAATTAAAACATCCATTGTGGCTTTCCTGGCGTTGGCTGCGTTCATCACAAAGCAAAAGCCACATCTCAGAATCAATATCTCATTCCAGAAGAGACTTTTACGGACAGAGGAGCATTTTTGTCAAATAGGCAGGAATGTTACAAGGCTGCCCCATAGAAAATGTGCACCTTTGCTTAACTTTGTTTTTTGCAGGGCTGGAATGTTTGGCTCCCAGGATTTCTTGTGGTGTGTTGCTAGTGGTGTGATTACTACAGTATTATTTTTGGTGGGAGACTAATAACAAGCAGTTAATTTTCTTAGTGATTTGATTAGTTGTACATTCCTCTGACTAAAGCATAATACAGAGAAATGTCTCCCTAATGTCTCCTTCCTCCAAGTATCCTGCTGATCTTTTATTTCCTTTCTTGTTTTCTGCCAACAGAAAATCAGAGGTCTCACAGTCCCAGAAGATGTAAGTCTTATCTGCCTGTTATTCTGAGCTGTGCTAGAGGAAGAATCTCCACTGTGACCCTTGGTGCTATTACAATATATATTAATGTCTAATCTTCTTCCTCTGATCTCTCCCTGTGGTCACCCTAATTGTGCATCCTGATCACATGCTTCACTCTTTTTTTCTCAGAATCTTAGCAGGACTTTCCTGAGTCTTGTCAGCTTTTTTATTGACCGTTGCCTCTCTGTTTCCAACCTCTAAGTCCACTGAGGATTTTTTTTTTTCTGGCCTTTTCTTCCCAAGAAGGCCGTGGAAGAGATTTTCTGTCATTTTGGCAGATGTAGGTGTGCAGAGATAAACCATGTGATCCTAAAGGGCAACTCAGGGTAGGAAAGAAATGTTTTTCTCTTCCTCTCCTTAAGTAAAAGCATGTTAGCTTTAGAATTTACATAACTATTATGAGGATTAAGAACTTTTTTCTGAAAAGTTTTGTAGCCTTCACTTCCATCTTAGGTAAATTTCATAAGAGAAATGATCAGTCTATAAATAAATTGCACCCTGGAGGAACGAGGTTCATCCAGTTGTAATACTTTAGGGAAGTTCATGTAATTCTAACCCTCCCTGTATCATGACTCTTGGTCCAAATGAAAAATGCATTTAATACAGTATGAACAGGGTAACTATACAGAGTAAAGAGGTATTGATGTTTTTTGCAAATCTTGGCTCTATTGCTGTGCAGCCACTCCAAGGTGCTTTTGTCTCTAGAATTACATTTCTTCTCTGGGCTTTGTGGTAGGGATTGTCATGTATTAACTAAGACATTCCACCCCTGCTCCCAAGAAAGTCACATTTATTCCTGCTGTTTAGATGGATGTTAAAAACTGATTGTATTTCTTTGGTGCCAGGCACTGTGGCTGAGTTTCTGGCCACTCCAGTGCAAGTAATCAACCCAGCAGCAGAGCATCCTGGTGTGGGAGGGAAAGGGGAGGCTTCTGGCAACTCAGACATGACTGTAGAAAGTTTTGTCAGCCTCGTTTATCCCATATGTACAAAATGACATAACAAAACCTTTCTCAAAAATTAAATGTCTACGAGAAGATAAATGAATCCCCAAGGACTTTAAAGACACAGATTTGTACCACTGGGTAACCTGTTCTAGCCCCTCCTGCAGCATGGGGGAGTGAGGGGGGTTGTCACTATGCAGCCTGTTTATGATCCACTGCTATGCAGAACCTGTCTGTGTTAATTAGTGGCATCTTTCCTGGTCACAGATCATGGTTATACAACATTAGCCACTAGCGTGACGCTGTTAAAGGCCTCTGAAGTGGAAGAGATCTTGGATGGAAACGATGAGAAGTACAAAGCTGTGTCTATCAGCACAGAACCTCCCACCTACCTCAGGTAACCAGCGGCCGTGAGGGCCAAGATCAGAGCTTCCTGGGAGGTGTCAGCTTGGGCAGGAAGCACAAGATGTTGCCTAAACCCAGGGCATGGTGCAGGGGGTGCTTGCCCGACTGTACTTAACAGTATTTTGTAGAGATGAGCAAATGAAGATCTCCAAAAAGTAAAGATTGGTTTACTGCCCACATGCAACAGGAAAGGAAACAGAACTGTTTGATGATCCAGCTCTTTTTGCAATCATTGCATTCCAGCTGTAACAGATGGTTTGCAGAACACACTCCCTGCACGTACTGCCTTCTTCTGAAGATGGTGCCTTTATCTGCAGTCCTTTTATGAAGTATAGACAGAAAATCCAAGTATGAACCTTATATTTATAACGGTGCATTTCTGTTCATACCTGTTGAATATCTGTGAGCTTCCACAGGGCTTCCCAGGGGCTCAGTGGAACTGGATCATTGAGGGTTCCAAAATAAAATAGCAGGACCTCATAATAAGACTTTTTTAAAATTCTACCATTCCCTAAGTAGCAGCAGTGGTGCTCAGGGCCTGCAGTTTAACATAGAACCTCCTTTTTCAGAGAACAGAAGGCAAAGAGGAACAACCAGTGGGTACCAACCCTGCCCAACAGCTCTCATCACCTGGATGCAGTGCCATGCTCAACAACCATTAACAGAAATCGCATGGGCAGGGATAAGAAGAGGACGTTCCCTCTGTGGTAAGACAGCTTCCTGCTTCCAAAAAGGGGAAAGAAACAGTAACCAGCATGGTGCACTGCCAGGGTAGTGCTGATGTGTTAATGTGATGTGTTTCATCTCTGACAGAAGACCTACAGATGGTCCTTTGGAGGACCTTTGGAGGTTCTTAATTAAACTGTATGTCTTGAGGCTCTTCCTTACAGAGCCATGGCTCAGGAAGCTTTTCATTTGTCAGGAAAAGGGTTTGTTCTTTTCCTAATGGATTCCTTCTACTTTGTGATTTGCTCAGCAGCTGTCATTTGAGGAGCTTGCAGACCTCTGTAAAGGACAGTCTGCCTCTCACTAACACATTCCAGGATCTTTGATCTCATTTATTCAATGCCAAATGATGCTGTGTCTCAGGACTAACTTTTATTTTCCATGATAAAACTTGAGCAAACCAAGATAAAATGTAATCCTGGAAAGCTTCCTTGTTTTATTTGCAAGGATGTATCATGATAGATGCAGTAAAGGTGATAAACTGGTATTGGTTGCCATAGCCCTGTGAGCTGGCATTGAGGAGTCTGTTTAAAGGCAAACTGGGGAGTTGGAGTGTGGGGATTGCTCCCAGTAAGCATTGCTTTCCCTCTATGGATGCCAGATGTGTTGTGCTAGTTGCATATACCATGTTGTTGCTCTTTGTATTAGCTTTGATGACCATGACCCAGCAGTGATCCATGAGAATGCATCCCAGCCAGAGGTTCTGGTTCCAATCAGGCTTGATATGGAAATTGATGGGCAGAAGCTCAGAGATGCCTTTACGTGGAACATGAATGGTATGTGGGAAGGAGGCTGGAGAGAGACAGTGTATCCATCACTAAATACCAGAAGAGAACAAGCATGAGTGTGCCTGTCCCTGTCCTGTACACACAGAGCTTTAGAGCTGTCCCAGTTTCAGCTCTCATGTTTCTTAGCAAATGCTTTGCCACTTCCATGGGCTGCAGTCATTCCTGGACATGTGTGATCTGAAGAGTTTAAGTGGCCTGTTCTCCTGACTCAATGCTTCAGCTCAGTGGTCTGAGGCTATTCTGTTAGCTGAGGTACCTTAAGTACAGAACAGTTGATGTGTGTGGCTCCTTTATGTGTGTGTATTGTCAGACCATAGTTGCATTGTCTTCATGGAGCAAGGAAAGAAGGCTGTAAGTCCCTGTGTTGTTGTGCACATCCTTACAAACACTCTTTTAAAAGCAAAAGGTGATGTCTTTGGGATTCTCTATGACACGCTGTGGGATTAATTTTATGTATTCTGTAAGTGACAGACATTGATTTCTAAGACAATTAACAGTGTCTCTTCATTCTTGTTCTGTATCAGAAAAGCTAATGACCCCAGAAATGTTCTCTGAGATTCTTTGTGATGACCTGGATTTGAATCCTCTCACTTTTGTCCCTGCTATTGCCTCTGCCATCCGACAGCAGATTGAGTCATATCCCACTGACAGTATCCTAGAGGACCAGTCAGACCAACGAGTTATCATTAAGGTAATACTGGAAGGCAGTAGAACAAGAGTGGAGCCATTTGGGTTTCCCTGGTTATACTGGGGAGTAAGGGGGCAGGGAAAGTGTACAAAGGCTTTCTCAGAGTGAAGGAGCTCTTAATTCCAGTCCCACACTCAGTCTTCATTTTGTCCTTTGTACTGCAAACACAACCAAGGTAGAGGATTACTAACCATGTGCCAGCTCTTGAGATGATAAAATTGTCAAGTCCTTTTGGAAGAACTGAGCCTTGGGGAGCAAAGCAGAGTCATCTTCATGCCACTGAAATTAAGAATTGAGTTTAAAAGCTCTGCAGATGAAATGAACCACTCTGTTTCTCTCCTACAGCCTCTTCCTCCTCAGTTAAATTACCCTTGACAGACTGTTGCAAGAATGGAAACAAATGACCTGTTTCTTCCTCTGTCTCCAGCTAAACATCCACGTAGGGAACATCTCCCTTGTAGACCAGTTTGAATGGGACATGTCAGAGAAGGAGAATTCACCAGAGAAGTTTGCCTTGAAGCTGTGCTCAGAGCTTGGCCTGGGTGGGGAATTTGTCACTACTATTGCCTACAGCATCCGGGGACAGCTGAGTTGGCATCAGAAGACATATGCCTTCAGGTACAGAACTGTCATCTGCCTAGCAGGGAGTGTGTGTGAGTGTGTGTGAGTGTGTGTGTGTGTGTGTGTGTGTGTGAACATTCACATCAATGAACCTTATAACTGCTGACCTGATGCAGAAAGTTTAATTTGAAATTTATCCTTATGGCTTGCACCCGTTCTGCCCTCCTTACACTTCTTTGTGTTTGTGCTCAAGTACCTTTTTCTCTCAGGTGTCATCCATTCCAGGACCAAATATTAATGAAATATCAGCTTTTGCTGCAGAGTGAAAGGCTGTTGTAATTAACAGTGCCTGAATACCTTGTGTCTCCCTCTTCTGATGTGTGCTGATGATGAGCCCCAGATAAATGTCTGTTCTGTTGGCTTTGCCTGGGCCATCCACTGTTGCAAGCTTTGGTGTTTTCAACTAAGACTGATTAAAACTGCCATGCTCTCCCCTGGCTGATGTTAAAGTTGACTTGATCATAGGCCCTTCTCTCAGCTGGAATCCAGCAGTGTCAGCTTTGATTAGTCAGCTTTGTAACTTGTCTCCTAATAATAATCATTTCCAGTTGTGCTGTGCAGCATTCTGTGATGGGTTACTGTACTGATGTTATCCCCAGCAGGGTGCTGAGTCTGCAGGCTGCAAGTTTTCCTTCATGTGTGCTGGGAGGGGTTTTGACCTCAGGTCATGGTAACAGTAGAGGAAGTTTGAGTTCAGCAAATGATGTGTCTGCAAAGGCAAAGGAATGGTAGTGTTGACACAGGTTTTGTAGAGGTCAGTTGAGGGAAGTGGGTGACCTGCCTGGCAGCAAGGGGACAGATGCCCAGCCCTGTCCTGCCTCTGGAAGAGGGCTGAGAGTAGTTGATGTGGGGTAAATGTGGAGGAGCTGGAGGCTGTGAGGCAGCTGCTGCCATGAGCTCTGCTTCTTCTTCTTCCTCTGTCCAAAGGTTTCTGAAGCTGTTAGCTTTGTGTGTCCAACCTGCTGATGTCCCTTCTCCTTTTTGCCTGAGCATTCCCAGCAGTTTGAGCTTTCTTCTTCATATTCTCCTTGAAGTAGAGAGGAAACTCTGCTCGTGCCATGCTGGCCAGAAAGCCCTCACTTCTAGTTACAATTCACCTCTCCAGTTAATTTACTTTGACAACTTTCACATTTGCTTGTTATTTAGTGGGTGAGAGGCAGGATTTCAGTGTGGACAATAAATTTTCTCCCTCTTTCTGATGCTTCTCCACATACTGCAGATATCTGAGTTAAGAAATGAGTCTGTGTGTATGTTAACACTTGCAAGGGAGGTTAATTTCTCCCTTTGCTTCCTACCAGCCTTTGTAATTTACAGCAAGGAAGGTTTTAGTCAGTGCTTCCCAGTTTTCTTAGATTATTGCCAGTTTCACACTAATTCTCTAAACGTGTATGTGGCCATGGTTACTAAAGAGTGCTTCTTATCAGGGGTAATTCAGAAAGGTAGATTTCAGGCTTTTTTTTGGCTGTTGCAAAATACTGCAAAGGGAGACTCAAAAACTAGGAAGGGAACCCCAGCAGAACAAAGTATGTAGACATGAGATGTTCTAGAAAAAAAAACATCTAATTTAAATCTTGTTTTGTATTGTAGTACAAACATGCCCTCCTTTTTCCTTTTCATTCCAGCAAAGGAGTACTTCTGAAACCTTACAGTGATTAATGATATTTGGGTTCTGTGGTTGGTTAGTTCCTGAAATCCCAAACCACAGGAGTGGTGGTTGCTCCAAAGTTATTCCACTGATGTAAGGAAAGGGTATGCTTTAGATGTATCAAAAGAACCTTAATATCTCAAGGGACTGGGGTTTTGAGAAGTCATGTGCCTCTTAATCATCTGAGGGAGAGGTGAAACTGTCTTTTTAGTTGATGAAAGCCAGGGCAGTTCTTTCAGGTGGCCTGCTCTGTGCAAAACAAGGAGAGCCTGAAAGCCCAGTGGAAGGGGCAGGATTGGAAGCAGACAGGTAACTGGTGCTTATCCTCTTGATCAAAAAATAACAGCAGAGGGGGAGCTGTCTTACTTGGAGGCCAGGAGATGAGGGAGGATTTTTTCAGTTTTATCTCTGATTCTGAGCTATAGAATTGTATCTGAGTTGGCTTGCAGTTAAATCTTGTGCACAAGGCTGGCTTTCCTACCCCCAGTTAATTCTACTGAGTGCTCAGTGTTAAGCACAGTGAGGTAGAGACCACGTTATCAAATTAAAAAAAAAGCCAGTTAGGATCTAGCATTTAGCCTGGAATGTGTGGCAGTGTGGGGCTGAGAGGAAATTCCTGGGTTTGAGTGTTGCTTACTGGATGTCAGCAGTACTGGAAGGAGATGTGACTGAAGGATGTGTCTCCCAGGATCAGATACCAAGGGCCCTGGATGAATTTTTCATTGTAGCACTGCTTTGAAGAGCTGTTACTTTAGATAAGTAGCTTTGATGCAGTTGTGTGTTCCCATGATGATTACATCCGAGTTCCTTCCTGGGGGAAGGAGAGGGCTGCCCATGAGCCCTGAATTCCTGTACAGGGAAGCATCTCCCTGGGGAGGGAGCAGGATGTGTGTGCACACCTGCTGGAGGGCTCCTCTCACACACACACACACACACACACACACACACACACTTTGTGCAGCCCAGGCTGAGCCACTTCCTAGAGCCCAAAGCAAACATTTACATTCTGAGGCTCCTCTGTATTTATGCCGGGCTTCCGGCTGCACTGTCAATATTTGGGAAGCTGCTCCTGGTCAGTTCCTGTTGATTTTTACTGAAAAGTGGCTCCTGAAGCAGTAAATATTTTTGTGCATGTGATAATACAGCTGGTATTCAGGGCAGAGAGATCTCTGAGGAGCAGGTCTTGTGATCTGGGACAGAGCCTGATGTTGCACTGCTTGTGCAGGCAGCAGCCACAGCAGGTCCTAAAAGACTGCCCTTTCCAAGGCTTCCTCCACCATCAGGCTCCCAGAAGGCCAGGCTTTTGTCAAGGAAGAGCTGTCAGAGGTGTGCTAAGCAAACCACAGCTAGGAAGGCAGAATTCAGACTGGCAAAGCTGGACAAAGATTCCTGCTAATGGTCCCTGCTCTCTGCTGCTGCTCTGGGAGAAGGGCTCCCAGCACTGGAACAAACTTGGCTGGTGCTGATTGGGCTTGAACCCTGTCAGCCAGGTAGGTAACAGCCTTTGTGGGAGAGAACTGCATCAGCCATGGCTGCTTTGACAAAGCCCTCTCCAGTGGTGAAAGGAGATGGTTGTAGTTGGTCTCCCAGAGGCTTCAGGTTCCTGAGACTGATCAGCCCCTGGTGTGCTTCTGGGAACTGGGATGTACTAAGTGGGGCTAAGAATGACTGCTTGAGCCTGAAAGACTGCAGATGATTCTCTGTTGTCCTTGTCTTTCATCTGGGCTGGTAACCCAGAGGAGTGCTCTGGGACCACTGATGGACCTTGCTTTGTTGTCCTCTGTCCTGCCACGCAGTGAGAACCCTTTGCCGACCGTGGAAATTGCCATTCGCAACACGGGGGACGCTGACCAGTGGTGCCCCCTTCTGGAAACCCTCACGGATGCCGAGATGGAGAAGAAGATCAGAGACCAGGACAGAAATACAAGGTGCTGCCACTCGTTCAGAGGGTTCTACTTCTGGCCTGTCTCTAAGACAGAAGTTAAAAGCTTTGATGTTTGTCTTTCTCTGCTGGGAGCCAACTGGCAGCATTTCAGAAACTCATATCCCTTTAGCTCCAGGATATTAAACTGTTATCACCTTGCTCCATAAATATTTCAATCTCTACTTTAACCATCTCCTACTTGAAGCAAAGTTTCCTTTTTTTTTTTACCCCTGGGCTCTCTGCTTGTGCAGGGGGATTTGTTTCTTTAGGAAGGCATTCACCAAAAATACTGGAGTTTCATGCACTGTCATGCTACCTAGAATCCTGCCACAAGGCTTCCTTTGTAGGATAAAATCCTGTTTGATGTAGGAATGGGCAAGCTCTTGGCTCCAGCCTGGCTGCTGCCAACCTGTTTGCCAGCATGGGAGCAGTGTTGTGATTCCAGGAGGAGCTCTGCCCACCAGAGAGACCCACTGAGCAGTGTTTGACAAGCAGTAGAGAGCACTCACTCCTGCTTGGTGAAATTGCTCCTGGTATATATGAATGAACTGCTAAAATCTCTCCAAAGGATACATTGTGGGAAGAGGAAATATGCTGACCCAGCTCTTTCTAGGATGTTTTGTGGTTTTTTTTTTATTGCTGATTAAGAGTTTTGTAATTATTTTGCTTCTCAGCTATGGCTGGCTGACAAGTTTTCAGCAGTGATCAGTTCAGTCTAAGTTCATGAGTACAAATGCCCTAAAAGCTGTTACTGAAAATAGTCTCTTAGCCTTATCAACAGGAGCACTCTCACGTGACCAATAAACTTGTCTCCAGAGTTCACAAAGCAGCACAAAGAAGCCTCCCCAAAAGTGTTGGTTTTAATAAGACTTCACCTGCCTGTAACACAGCCCTTACTGTGCCTCTTCTTTCTCTCCTAGGCGCATGAGACGTTTGGCCAATACTGCTCCAGCCTGGTAAATCTTCCTGCTCTGACACTGGTGCTCTTCCCACAGACTTTATCCCTACTTCTTTCCCCAAATGGATCTAGGATTGGCAGGGGTCTTTCTGTCCCTGAAAGGGGCACACATTCCACTTGCCAAGAGTTCCCAGTACTGCTGACTTCTGCCCCCACCCCCTCCACCTCAGTGCCACATAGCAAGGGTGCTGTGTTAGCACGTGATAGAGCTGAGACCTGTGGCAGCTGTTGGAGCCCTTCCATACCTGTGTGTGAACAGTGTAAAGATTCTTTTGTATAGGTGCAACATGCACTGTTAGTACAACTTTTTAAATAAAAAGGAACACATACTACAGCTGGCTTCAGCAAGTTTGAGTGAATAGTGAATCTCACCATGGTTTGTGCTGTTCTGGTGACTGAGTTGTCCCAGGGCCTAAGATTAATACTGGTGTGGATAGTACTGAGCACTCATGCTCAGTTTGCCTGAAGCACAGTGGATACTGCAGGCTCTCCTTCAACAGATGAAACACCTCAAAACCTTTTGCTGCAGGGGAAAGTGAGTATGAGACTTAAAACTAGAAGCAGCAGCCACCTCTAAATGGCTGTCACCTCTCTTGGTGCAGAATGGAATGAACTCGGGGAGGTGTTGAGCTGGCTTACTTGACCAGGGTAGAAAAGTTTAACTGACATCACAAATTAACATCAGTTCCTGTCAGATGTCAACTTGGTGTGTGGGGAACCTTTTTTTCCGTGAAGACTGCATCTGGAAAACAACAGAGTCTCTGAGCTGGTACAAAAGCTGAAGCCTGCCCTGAGAACTGCAGCTTCTCTGCAGCCAGCAGCTTTCCTGTGGCCACTGTCAGCTTGTGTAGCTGCCAGTTACAGTGCCCACAGCAAAGTGGGTGTCTTCAGTACCCTGAACACTGTAGTGTCAGGATTCTGCAGCCCTACAAACAACCTGTCTTTCCCTGGGGAGTTTAAAAACACACAGTTCATTGAAGTGAGATTAAAAAAAAAATCCATCTTGCTTAAAAACTAATTAAGAGTCTACCTTGCTGTTGAGGCACACCAGCTCTTTGATAGAGTTCCTACCATTCATTGCCAGAACTGATGAGTGTTGCAAGCAGGGCAGGTTTTGCTGGCACCCTGACAGTTACATTCAGGCTTTTATGATAAAGCCAGTAGGTTTTATGAGCCTTGCTGATCCACCCACACTGCTAGCAGAGTCAAAAAACACTCTCTGGCCTTAATTAATCATGTTTAGACTTGAGTAATAGCAGAACCAGTCCTGATTCCTGGGTGGGAGGGAACCTTTTCCAGATGTTAGTCTGCAGGAATGACAAACTTGCAATTTAGCAGTAATACTATTACAGTCTTACCCTTGGCTCCTGTGCCAGGGTGGTGCTCTATCCACTATTCCTTATTAGGGAGGCTGAAAGGTTATTTCAGCATGTCAGGCAAAAGGTTTAGCTGCATCTTACCTGCCTCCCATGCAGAAAACATACTGTGTGTCAGACAGAAAACCTCCCAACTCTTCCTGAGATCATTTCAGCCTCTTTCCTATGATCAGGTACTTGTGCAAGCATCCCCCCTCAGGGGATGTGACCAAAACAAGCATGAAAAAACTGTAGCCTTAAACAAGCATCTGTGGTGACATTTTTTAATTGCTGTGAAGCTTGTGGTTACTTAGACTTTCATACCAAGGCACAGACACACAAGGGCTGCAGCTTCTGTTGAGGGTTAACAGGTACAGCTCTCTGCTTCTCAAGCCCCAGAAAGGCTGTAGGAATTGTCCCTCCAAGGAGCCAGGGGCAAGGAAGGGAAATCCAGGGGGCCAAGTCCCAGAAAGATGAGAACCTGTCATGTTTCTCCATGTATTAGGACTATTAGGGAGCAGCTTTCCTGCCCTCTAATAATTTTGCACTTCTAAGTCACATCTTGGAGGTAATTTAAAGCAGAACACCTGCAGACTTAAAACCAAACTCTTTCCAGAGACTGAAGCACCTTATTAGGTCATGAGCAAAGTACACAGTAAGTACCTGAGCCTGAGGCTGCTCAGCCCTTAACTACCACCATCTTCTAGAACATCTGTACATCTTACCATCTGGACAGGACTTTTATCCTCATCCTACATGCAGAGCAGAACAACTTGTTCAAATGAAGTCTGATTTTTTATAAAATGGGTGATACCATGAGAAGCCCCCAGAGGAGGTGGGAGTGGAGGAGCTGTGGTTCAATCTCCCTTTGCCAGAAGGCTTCTACATCATCATCAGTTGGGTGTTGGTCACTCACATCTCCCCTCACAAGCTTTGGTGCCTCTGCAGACAGGAGCTATCCTAAGACTCAGAGTTTGCAGGCTCACTCCAAAGGCTCTGAGGTCTGGTCCAAGCACAGGTGTGAACTGAACTGCAAGAATGATCAAATCCACTTAGCCCAGCTGTTCACAGCAGGGACAAGGCTTGTTTCATTTTCCCCTAAAATGCAAATGTTTAAGTTTCAGGACTAAAAAATGCAGCAAGAGTGGAATTACACTGCGTGTGCAGACAGCCTTTATTACTGGTGTCAAGTGCTACTTCCAGTCACTGCCTGGATCAAGTGTCCAGATGTGTTCCCAGTCCTTTCCCAGGCATCCCTTCCTCTCCAACCTCTCATGCTCTGCAGTCCTGCTGACAGAAGAGGGGAAGGACATCTTCCAGAAAGTCTGAACTTTGCCCACCAAGAAAAGAAGTCCAAGCAAGAATCCTGGCAGTTCTGAGCAAAGTCCTGATGAGTACTGCTGCCTCTGCCCCAGGCAGAAATGGACACACAAGTGAAAAATAAAGACTTTAATGTAAAGACTCTTTGGAAACGATAACCCAAAGAAAAAAAAAAAAAAAAAAAAAAAAGGAAAGGGGGAGAGGGGGAGGAAAGGGAGCTGGGGGACTTAGAGAAAGTTAAGAGGCTGAGCAGCATTCTACCATGGTAGATTTGGTCTTTGTACAGAGAACAAGAGTGACCTGGCACACAGTAAGTCATGAACAGCAAGAGAAGGAGTAACTGGTCTAACACCCCATTTGACACTTGTTCCCCACTGGGTAAATGAGGAGCTGTCTCAGCTTCCTGTGCCTACACCACCTCTGCAAGCATTCATCAGTTCTTGTATGCAAAGCTCTGTGAAACCTCTTGGTAGGAGGGGAAGATGGTTACCCATACAAACAGTGAAACATTACACGTTGGAATGGCAACTGGTGTTATTCCAGTAGGATCTCTGGGTCACAGCATAAGTCCAGGTGGAAGAGAGGAATCTGGCCACGTGGAGAAGTCTCCTGGGTTACTGTGGATGCTGCTGCTGGTTCTGGTCTTGGACTCTAGGTTGGTTTTCTGGACGATCCTCAGGGAGAGGATTATAGTTGGGATCCTCTTCAGGTGTGTCAAATACCATCTTCCTGGCAAGGGACATGCCCATCCCACCAAGAAGGCAGGTTAGGGAAGTAAGCCAAGGACAAATAAAATCCCCATCCCTTCACAGGGATGGGCTGGGTGCCACAGCCACCCACCTACTGCACCAGCACTGGTGTTCTTTTGCTCAGCTCAAGATTTAACAAAGTACCCACTTCCTTGATCTCTAGGTCAGCTTTGATCCTCTGCAAGAAGCAGAACATATTCTGCTTTCTTAAGCTACAGAAATACACCAGAAAAATTCTACCTGCACCTAGCATGTCCACAAGCAGTAACAACACTCCAGTTAAAAGTAGCAAAGCTAAGGGGACCAGCAAAGTGCTTTATGGACCCTGTGCACATACACAGACAACATGCAACATGCTTTCTGCAGCAGAGGCATAAACTGTCAAGCTCAGGTGCTACCAGCATGCAGCCACATCCTATGGACCCCCCAAGCTGCCCTGAAAGTGACCCAGGTTAGGAAGCAGCACAGCAAAGCCCAGCAAAAATTGGCTTTACTTACAGAAAGCCAGGGGTTAACAGCAACTTCTTTCCTCCAGGCTGGTTGGGGAAAACATCTTCCAAGAAGTAGTAGATGTGACCCACTGCAATCCCTGGGGAGAGATGTCACCAAGGTAAGGCCCAGCTGGGACACCTTCACCAGCTGAACCAGGGCTGCTGGGATCTAAAGTTAGGATGAAGCTTCAAGAATCCCTCAGCTGCATACCCATGCCAGAGGGCCAGGCTGTTTGTTGGGCCCAGGTTGTGCCCCTGAGGAAGACACAGCAAAATGCAGGTCACAGGCAAGAGCCCAGGCATGAAGCCATCCACCCAGCTGCCACAGAAAACCCAGCAACTCAGAGAAGACGGAACCAAGAGACCACACTTGTGCCCCAGGAGCATTTATGAGAAGTGAGAGCACTGTGGCTACAAAATGCCTTTGTTCCCAGCACCCACGAGTTTTACAACTTACCCAGTAAGTCAATGATGATGGAGTTGCCCAAGAGCAGAGAGAATCCCATCAGGACCCAGGGCAAGAAGGGGGCCTGGAAGTTAAGAAGCCCAAAGAAGTTCATGCGGATGTAGGGGTTCCTGCGACTCCAGACGTACACCAGCATGATGGTGAAAGCCTGGCCCAGGAAAAACAGGCTGGCAAAGAGTCCAAATAGCTGGCAACTACCGAGTCAAGGAAACACACACCCACCCTGTGCACCACCTCCAGGCAGCCCAGGGTGCCTTATGACTAAGAAACCCAGAGTATGGGCAGCTTATCACAGCACGCAAGACATGGCCCATGCCACCAAACCTTTTCTAGGCTGGCTGAGATGTTCTGACTCCCTGCCACACACACACACACACACACACACACCACATTTCCTGCCCTGCCACTCCAGAACAAGACCCAGACAGACTGTTCACCCTTTAAGCTGCTGTTGACCCCCACCACAGACCAGGAAGCTCATATAGTCACCTCTGCAAAGTGACCCATCAAAGGTGATCTTCACATTCTTACAGCCCCTGAAACACATGGCACATGTTAACAACTGGCACACATCCAGTATCTGCCTTCTATAGAAGAATGTCAGCAGTGAGATGGGTTTTCCACTTCACAGTCCTCCAGGGCACAAGGAGACAGCCAGACTCAAAAAAAAAAAATTCCCTGCCCTTGTTGTAGTTGGACTAAATCCACCTACAGCCAAGCACGTGGCCACTGCAGGCAGCTGGCCACTGACTGGCCAAAGAGCAGAGCATGGTGCACAGCTATGAGAGTGCACACAGCTTCACACAGAGCTCTGTGGGGAGGGCAGTGCTCTGAGCCATTGGCAGAAGACAGCAGCAAGACATTCAGCAGTGCCTTTATGCTTGGGAGTCACATTATTTCCCCATCAGATTATTTTGTCCTACAATAAACTTCTTAAGATGTGTGACAGCATCTCCAGCCACTGACAGGTTCCAAGGACAGAGTGCTGTATCCTTACAGCTCAGTGTTCTTCCCTTCAGCTGCAGGTTGGCTTTCTGAGCCAGCCCCATGCCCGTGGCAGCTCCACTCACCCAAGCTCAGTTACTGTGTCCCTGCCACAGCTGGATGGCTTCTCACAGGGGTTGCCCTCCAGGCTGAGCACACTGTCACACATCCTCTGCTGGATCCAGGCAGCCCATCTGCTCACCAGCTGCATCAGCACTTCTGCAGACACCAACACAAGTCCTGGCATCTTCCCCTGTACTCTCTTTCTGCTCTAAGTGTCCCGAGTGAGGCACAGGCCAGGAAACAATGGTGGGCAAGATGATGAGGAGCACAAGCTGTGTCACACAGCCAGAAGTTGCCCTTCCCCCACACACTCAGCAGAGCTCTCCCAAGATTCAGGGCACAAGCCTGGCAGGCCTGGGGTACAACAAAACTCTTCCTGTGGCACCAAGGAGGTTCAGGAGCCACATGACACAGAGCAAGAAAGAGCTGGTGAGAAGCCCTACTCTGTCCACAGCATCTCCAGTTCTGGGCCCCTCAGTTCAGGAAGGAGATTGAGGTCCTGGAGCGGGTCCAAAGGAGGCAACTGGGCTGGTGAAGGGACTCGAGCACAGATCCTATGAGGAGAGGCTGAGGGAGCTGGGGCTGTTCAGCCTGGAGAAGAGGAGGCTCAGAGGAGACCTCATCACTCTCTACAACTCCCTGAAAGGAGGTTGGAGCCAGGGGGGGGTTGGTCTCTTTTCCCAGGCAACTCTCAGCAAGACAAGAGGGCACAAGAGGTCTCAAGTTGTGCCAGGGGAGGTTTAGGTTGGACATTAGAAAGAATTTCTTTCTGGAGAGGGTGATCAGCCATTGGAATGGACTGCCCAGGGAAGGGGTGGATTCTCCATCCCTGGAGATATTTAAAAAGAGCCTGGATGTGGCACTCAGTGCCATGGGCTGGGAACTGCAGCGGGAGTGGATCAAGGGTTGGACTTGATGATCTCTGAGGTCCCTTCCAACCCAGCCAATTCTATGATTCTATGAAAGAGCCTCGACCAACTCCAAAGGATACTGTCATGAGAAACCCTCCGAAGAGGAACATGAAGACAAAGTCAGCTGTCCTTCCACGGAAGGAGCCTTCTTCCAGCATGCGGCAGTACCTGTACCTGAGAGCAGGAGAGAAGGGAGGGGTTGCAGTATAGGAAATTAACTTCTGGCCACCCTGTGTCCCCACAGCATGACTTTACAGGGGATACACAGCTCTGAGCTCTCTCATCACGTCTCATCCAGGTTTCTAAGTCCCAGAGCAGTGCAACCTTCACCTCCTACCACTGACCCCAGGGCAAGAATGAGGCATCTGCTGTGTTCCTGCCAGAGCTCACCCCAGGAATGGGCACTGCTCTCCAGAGTCAGCCACAGGGCACTGCCAGCTTCTCCAGCCTTTTGGCAGTGGCTGCCCTGCAGCAAGCAGAGATGGGGAGGGGCAGGAGGTGGCCACAGCTGTCAGGGAATGGCTTCAATTCAGACCAAAAGAACCAAAGGAAGAATCCATAAACCCTAGACTGCTGCCAAGACAAGTCAGTCTGGAGAGGAAGATGGATGGGGGAATTGTGCCTAAGCTAAAAAGGGAGTAAAAGGCTTAACTGGGACCAAAGGATACAGAAATATCATGTTGAAAAAGAAACTGAATCCCAAGGGCCCAAAAAAGAGGAAGTTGGTGATCAGCCTCCATATCTGAAAAAGAAAGGAGAGAGAAAAGAGGTGGACAGACACATCTCTCCCCATGATCCCATCCCCTGGGGATGCCCAGTCACCAACCCATCCACTCAGCTCTACCTCAGGACACTGGAGAGCTGCCCCACCTGCCCATGGAACCTCCCTCCATTGCCCAGGCCAGAGTATCTTGACTTTCCAGGTGTGGCAAAGAAGATTTCTCCATTTTTCCATGGGAAGGGATGAACAGCCACAGTTAGGCACCCAGAGCAAAACCAAATCCCTCTTCATGCCTCTCTGCAAGCCCTCCCCACCCAGTCTGACACCAGCTGGCCAAGCACTTCAGTGTCAGAGGAAAGAGACAGCTTTGGAGTGAAGGAGAAAAGGAGATGCCAAGATGGTGCGTGGCAGGGAAAGGCTGCAAGAAGTCACCTCCATCCAGGCACCCGTCACAAGAGAGGACACCATGTTGCCCACCCAGCTCCCCCCAACCGGACAAGGCCGGAGCAGTGGGGAAGCCCCTTCAGATGGCACAGCCCTCCCCGTCCCCGCGAGGAGCGGGACACCCGCGGCCCCGCCTGCCGCACCCCCCGCCGGGAAGGGGCAGGAGGGGCCGCGGGCGAGGCCTTACCTGGAACTTCCTGAAGATGAGGTCGGGGTTGAAATACAGCTGGAAGGGGGTGATGAACTCCAGCTGCTGCGAGAGGAGACAGGGACCGCGGCTGCCACCCGTGCCGGCACTCACCGCCCCCAAACACCCAGCCCCCCGCCACCGCCTCCCTCGGAGCCGCCCCCCCCAACGCCTCCCGCCCCGCGGGGTCCCGGTGCTCACCACGGCGGCGGTGGTGAGGACGCAGGCGGTGGTGTAGGCGCGGGTGACAGCGGGCATGCCCAGGTACTCCTGGGCCAGCCCCTGGTAGGCCATAGCGCTGCTCCGCCGCCGCGCACCTCCCCGCCGCCCACTCTGTAACGCGCCCCCCCCCCCACGCCGCCGCCGCCGCCACGCCCCCGCGGGCCGCTCCCGGCCAATCCCGACGCGACAGACGGCGAGAGGTGACCAATAGGAGCGCGCCTCATGCCCCCGGCCTCCCGCCGCCGCCAACCCGGAGCGGCCCCGCCGCGGCAGGTGACGGACCGGGGGGGCGGAGCCCCAGGGGGGGCGGGGCCGGGGCCCCCGTAGCCAATGGCGAGCGGGCGGAACCGGGACCGGGAGGCTGAGGGGAAAGGCGGGTCACGTGTCTCGCAGGAATCGGCCAATCAGCGGGAGCGGCTGGGGGCGGGGCGTGGCTACGCGGGCGCGCTCCACGTGGAGCTCCGGGGTCCCGGTTTGGGTCCGCCCGGTGCCGCCGAGCGCAGCCCCTGGGTGGGTGTGAGCGGTCCGGCCCGTGAGCAGCGCTGGGAAGCTCACCGGCTCGGTCTGGAAGAGGCCGAGCGAACCTCAGGGACACCCCCGGGCTGCTCCCTGGCCCCGCGCCCCTCAGCGCTCAGCCGAGCTGAGTCCATGCCCTGAGCGTGCCCAGGGGCAGCCCCAGCCCTTGCTGCAGCCCGTGTCACACCGGGGGGGGTTTGGTTGTGTCCTCCCGTATCTTCACACCAGGATAGCCACGTAGCTGAGTCCTCATTACACACCTTTGTAGGGATGCCAGCATGGCACCTCCTATAAAACCACGGAAGATAACTAAAAGCCCAAAAAAAAGCAAACCCAAACTGTGTCTCAGCTGCGGGAAGGTCTGAGGGACTTCCAGAACAGAAACACAGCTCAGGAGCCCCTCTGCTGAATTCCTCCTGTCTTGCCCTCTTGTCCTTCTCCTTCCCAGGGGCCCAGAGCAGATGGAAGCACAGGCCTGAGCAGGCAGGAGGTACCATGTCTGCCCAGGGTTCTCCTTCCCTTTGGAAGCAGTTGAATTCATGGCAATGTGCAATATTGGTTTCAAAACCCAAGATGTCAGATCAGAAAGTTTTTATAAAAATATCCCTGGTGCCCAGATTTCGAGCCCATTTCTCACAGTCTTTGAGAAAGGTCTCTGGGGGCTCTTGGAGCTGCCCAAGGAATGAACTGGAAGCCCTCCTGTCTGTAACCTTCACTCACAGGAAGAACAGAAACACGATGGTACCAGAGGCAGCTCTCTTTCCCTGACAGAATTCATCCATCCTGCATCTGCAGGCTTAGAGAGAAACGTTTACAATCCACAAACCAACTCCTAAGAAATATTCCTGGAAGAGAAGCAGTGTCTGTTGCACACAGACAGGGAATGGGTTTGTATGTACACAGAGGCAGACAGCTACTGGACCATCCTGTTACTTCTGGGTTTGTTTTCACCTTTTCTGGTGTGATTTTAAGCAACATGCAGGCATTTGCCTGGGCTAGGAGGTAAGCTTAACCCAGCAACAGAAACCCACCAGCTTCCTGTCTCGGTTTCTGCAAACCAGAACAGCAGAGTCAGAAAACAAAGAAAAAAGCTATTAGCTCTCCTCCTGAGCTAAGCAGCACATCGACCTCAAGAAGGCAGATGGACAAAGATAAATGGGCTGTTGCAGTGTTCACCTCTTTTGTTTTTGTAGTAAATTATTGCGTGTAATTCATGTTTCCTGTCCATAAATGCCAGAGGAACTTGGAAGACATGGAATCCATTCTAATTTAGTAAAGACAAAAACAACTCCTTTTGAGTCCATCTGGAACTTATTTGTATGGTAACTGTTTTGGGCTCAGTAACGAGTTCAAGATCTAACTGCCCTCACTAATTGTTTCCAGAATAAACAGATGCTTTGTTTCAAGGCAGCAGCTTCCACCTTGCCCAGCCCAGCGCTCTCCGGGCTCTCGGGATGAAAGGCTCCGAGCGCAGAGTCAGCAGAGGCTGTAACGAGCCCTGGCGCCCCGGCCGGGGGGCTGAGCCTCTCGGGAGCCGGTGGGGCAGGAACCCACTCCCAGCCACCCACTCGTGGGGCGTCCAGCCAGCGCCACGCGCTCTCTGCTCTTTCATGGCATTTTGGTTGTGAATTCACGGGGTGACCGATTGCTGTGACAAGCGGTCATACCTGCTCTGATGACACCCAGGCTCCCCCAGCTGGGCTATAGGGCACACGACGGGAAGAGTTCATTCCCGGGGCCGCTTGATCCCATCCCCCTGCAGTACAGCTCTGTTCCTTTTCTTCATTTGAAAACAAAGAAACTCCCCCACCGCCCTCTCTGAGAGATCCCCCCCCCCGCCTCCCCCAGAGGAGCCTAAGCAAGACTTTGCGGGTTGTGTAGGAGTTCTCACCCCTCCCCGGACACACCGCACCTCGCATCCCACTTAGCCCCGGGGGGAAGAGAAGAGGCGGCTGCAGGACTGATGCACGGGCACTGGAAAAAGATTCAGAAGCAGCAGCACTGAGCTTCCCTACCAGTGAGCCACACCAGAGAGAGGGACCTGTCAGGAAGGTTATTTCAGCCCTCAGTGGCATGGGCAAGAGATGCCAAGAGCTCCGGATCCACCACAGAGCTGTTGTTAAGAGCTTCCGCACAAGTTTTGGAAACAAGGTTCCGTGAGCCCGCTGTGAGAGATAAGCTGGGTAATCATTGCTGCCCACGGCACCTGAAATGTTTGCTTTTCAATGTTTAATGGCCATATCTAAATTCTTTCTCCTTCACTGAAGGATTTCCTGAGCCAAATCAGCTAACTCTACAGTGTGATGGCTAAAGGCAGAAGAAAGTGAATCATACAAAATTGGATGGCTTTTAAAATTTGTTTGTTTGTTACAAAGAAACTAAAGATAGCGCTCGGAGCTCAGCCCTCCAAGAGCATGTGGTTTGCACAAGGCTTGCTGTAAATAAAAGTTTATGTTGTTTTTGTTTCCTATGCTTTTTTAGTTCAAAAATACAGCTTTGCATCTGGCATGTCATGAGAAAGAAGATCTCACCTAAATCTCCTTGATCAGAGTCTGATCACATGTCCAAACAAAGCACCTCTTCCAAAACATCTTCTGATCATGAGTTGAAGACATAAAGTAGGAAAATGTCTTTCCGCAGTTATTTTTTCCCAGAGATTAATCATTCTTGTTAAATTCTTCTGCCTTGTGATCTGTCCTCTGCACCATAGGTCACCTCCCACAGCTGTCAGTGAGGAACATCCTTCAAGGGCCTTTAATTTGTAACATCCATTTCGGAAGCACTGTGGCCAAATCAACAAGAGAACTGAAAAACAATGCTTGTTTCTTCTAAAAAAGAGGTTTATGTTCAGCTCACTGCAGCAACATACACAGCTGAGCATTCTGTCAGCTGCTGAAGAGCCCTACAATGAGTCAGAAATGCGTTTTGTACTTTGGTTTTCACCAGAGACCATGTCTCCCAGTCCTACTCTCAAGAAGCCAGAGGACAGCTCTAATAGAAAACTGTGAGTTAAATAAGAAATCAGGATGAGGCTGATGTTCCAAGGCTGCTGCACTTACTTTCCTCTGACAGGAACATTCAGCAACATTTGCTGCTGTTTGGCAGAGCCCAAACACTCTTTCCATGCACGCAGGAACAGAGATTTTGTTCAGCCAAGCAGTTTGTTCACTCTGGCCTTCAAGTCACCCAGTTCCTACTATCTGCCTGCATCAGTGTCTGATACAAAGAAGGAAGGAAAGAGAACGGTTCAGCCAGAACATGACCTACAGCTCACAATGGGCTGAGAAAAGGGTATTTCAATTATTTTTAGTACTTTGGCCTTTCTGAGTTTTCCCAGGGAAGCTCTATTGCTTATCAGGAGGCTGAAAATGCAGACTGCTGATCCAATGCACAGAGCATGCAGCCATTTTTCTGACATCCAAACATTTCAGCTAGCAAGGCAAAGCAGCTGCTTCCCTTGGCTGGATCAGCCCTCTTGTCCTCAGAGGACTCAGCTTCCACGGCTCTCCTCTACTCTGGAAAGCATCCCAGTGATTCTGTGGCAGCAGAAACTCTGTCAGCATTGGGTCCCTGCCCTGAGAAACCTCTGCAATGAAGCCCATTTCCTGAAGTTCTTATACAGGTTCTTGAACTTAGATGTATTGTGGGTTTTTTCTTAGGAGCATTAGTGAAATGCTGGAACTGAGAATAATGGTGTCACAGCAGGGCACTCATTTCCTACAAAGAAAATCCATTTTAACAGCTCATTTCCACAAACATTGCTTTCACCACAAAACCAGAAGACCTGCTGTATGTTTCTTGAGGAAGCTGCTTGTTTGTAGATTATGTTATTTATCAGCAGTTAATTTCACTTGCATTACACAGCTTGCAAGCTCTGGAGTAACCTCTACATTAAAGCACCAGGAATGGGTTTTGAAGAGAGAGAAGGTGGCTCTGCACAGCTCAGAAAAGGTAGAGGTGAAATAAGGAAAGTCTTGAGGAAAGCCTTTTGGAAGGCCCAGCAGAAGTTGCAGACACATCCTCCTGACAGCACCTGCCTTTGTGTGTCAGTGTCCTGTGCCTCCAGGATTTCCTCTGGACTGGGATGAATACTGCCTTTGTCTTCTGTTAAATAGAAGACTGTGCACATATTTACCTTGGAAAAATAAGACAATGCAATGGTCTAAACAGGCAGACCTTGACCAGGTTATTACAGAAAGATATATTTGTATGATTGACTGCAATAGAAATGAGAGAGACGGATCAGAGAGTCATTCATGGCACTGAGGCCCAGGGAATGGATGGACACCCACCTTGCCTGGGTGAGTTGCATTCCTTCTCCTCTTATCCATCTTGACAGGCTTTGACATGTTGGCTTCTGTCTAAGGAGCTAGAAATGGAATAATTCCCATCACAGGCTCTCATGACACATCTCGGTGTTTAGGACAAGCAGGGGTGTTCTATCTGGTAGCTGCAGGCTGAAACTCTTCCACACCATCACCTGAGGGGACAGAGACCTGCACAAGGTGGTGCCTGTTCACAATCTGTCTAATACAGAATATGTGGTTTTCTTTCTGGAAGAGATCTACCCAAACCTTGTCTCATTCTGAATGGGCAGCAAAAAGAAACCAGAGCTTTCCTTTTGGAATGTGTTCCTGTTCTGGACACGTGCTGCCTCAGCTATACATCAGTGGCTGTAAAGTGAACAGGGATGTACAGTCACATCTACTTCCCCCCTGAACAAGTTATCAGTTGGGAAGCTGAGGGATGCACTCCTCTGACTGCTGGCATGATGGATTCAGAGACTAATGTAAGAAATTTTGGACTTCTCCTGCCACTTAGTGGCTGCAGCTGATGCAGCACCACATCCCTACTTAAACATTTTTAAGATAACATTTAAGTGGTGTGGAACAGGTGAATATTTCCATTCAGGTGTAGAAAAACCTGAGTCAGGACAAAGAGGGATTTTTTAAAAAGTTTCACTTATTTTTAATACTTTGAAATCTGTCAAGGCCCCTCCAAGTTGCACTCTGCAGGATGAAAGGATGTTAAATACCATGGTTACTCCTGAAGGCCAAATATGTGCAATAGCAGCTTTGCTGTTATTGCTGGCAATGCAATATGTGATTTAAAAAGCAACAAGCTACTGTAGGGAGGGGAAATTTCTTTCACTCAATGAACTGGAATAAATGGGAGGAGCAGAGGTATCAGCTGCACTATCCTTAGCTCAGGTCTCAGTAACAAGCCAGGGAAGTGGTGTAGCCAAGGAAAGTGCAAGTGAAACTTTCCCACTTGTCACTGGGATAGGAGAGATCTTGGCTTCTTCTTGCTGCAGGGCTGGAACAGCCTGGCTTCATTTCTGTCCTGGGAGAACATCCTGTTTCAGGCTGCTGTGGAAGTTATTTACAAGAAAAGGCTTTGAGGAAGGAAAAAAATCTAAGATTATTTGAACTTGTGATTTTAGAGCTATTTTGAGATTAGTCAAAACTTGACTTTCCTGTGATGGGTTGCTCTGTGAGAAAAAAAAACGAGCGGGGAGAGCAGAAAAAGCTCCGCAGCTTTGGGTTATTTAAGTTCATCTAAGGGCCAGCGGGGTCATACTCATGTAGCAAAACACAACCCAGGCTGAGGTACCCTGCACCCTCTGGCCAACAGCCAAGTCTGAGCACGGGCTCTTTGTGTCACCCTCAGAGCTGTCCCACAGGGAGGAGCTGGCAAGCAGGGGCCTGGCAAAGGCCATCCTGGCCCTGGGCCACAGGAAAGATTGTTCAGGAGGTGTCAAACTAAAGGCCAGGGACCCCCAGCAAGCTCAGAGTGGTCTTTGGATATAGGACAGTGCTCCCATCAGGGCACAGCTTGCAAGACACTGAATCTCACACAGAGCTGGGAAAAGAAAGGCAGAGGCACAAAGTAGGTGTGAAGAGACAAGGATGGGAATAGATAGAGAGAGACCAACCAGAGGGGTGGTCTGGCTGCAATGAAGAGGGAATGTTAACTGATGGTGAGGTGAACATGCAGAATAAAGCTGTTCACATCCAGCTGTGCTCCTCTACAGAAGCTGCAGCTCAATTTGAAAGTGGAGTCACACAGGAAGTGTCCAGGCAATAGTGGCAAGAATGACCTGAAGTTTACAAACGTGACAGAGGAGCAAAGATCAACAAAACTGCTTAGAAAGCTTCTATACAGTATCCCCAGCTCTCCAAAGTTAGCCTCAGTGTTGTTCTGATGTGGGACACCCATTTATAGTATAATAACCACGGCATCTTACTGCAAGGAGAAAAAAGATAAATGTTTTTCTTCTTGCAAGCCTGCCTCTCAGTTGCCAGACTGTGTCAGCCAGGTCAGCTCATTCTACACCCTTCAAAAAGTCAAGAGTCCTCACTTTTATCCCCATACTGTGATGATGTGTGAAGCAGCCCCAGCTGCCTGTGCTTTTGAAGGCAATATTGATGAAGAACTGACCTCAGGAAGGTCAGAACACAGCATAGGACCCGCTGCCTGCCACATAATTCACTTATATCATATTACTTAGGATGCAGAAAATATTCTGGCTGAACACACAGCCAGAATGCTAAACCCAAGGACATGTAGAAACTCTAATGTGGAAGTTTGGCAGAGACATTGCCTGCCCTGTACAACATGTGGAGCAACACAGGAAAAGGCAGAAGAAATAGCATTCCAGTGATTCAAAAATACACTGGATATAAATGGCCATGAGAAAAATCCCCACTCCACATGGAAGTTACGGCCAATAGAACTTAGCTAGAAATGAGGCAGAAGTCATTAAACTTCAGTAATGCTTCTTCAGTCAGTCATCATGTGAGTACAGGTTTTATGTAATGAACTGAATTACTTGAAGAACACCAGTCTCTACCAGTATTTGCTGGTTTTGCACTGACTTCTTGTAAACATACATGTTAAATATTAAACCAAAGACATGTGCAAGACTTTGCCCCAAAGCAATCCTGAATTCTTTGTGAATGGCAAGGAATTATTAATCCTATTCTGCAGTAGAGGGAGACAGTTTAAAAATCTGGGTGGGTCTGGGGTTTTTTGGCTCCTCCCATTTTATGACAATTTGTAGCCTATTCTACTCTTACACCACAACAAGTGTGAATGGAACAGATGTCTGTTGAGCCATTTAACCCTCTGCAAGGAAGTCACTGATTTTTATCCATCTTCTTCAGCTTCAGAGCAAGATCCTGACAATATGTGCTGCTGGGACTGGAGGCACTTTTCAATATGGTTACAACATCTCAATCATCAGCTCCAGCTTCAGTAAGTACTGCTAGGCTGAGAGCCTCCTCCTGAGCCAGACACTGCCCTGGTTTCCTCAGTCTGGCTCCAAGCAGTGGCCTGTCACTGAAAAAATGCAGACTGCTAATACTGAGGGTGAGAAGGGAAGGATGTGTTGTTCCTTTTTGTATAATTCAATCTGAGGTACAGGACTTTCTCATCAAGAACTACCCTTGAGCAGGCCCTGGTGTCACAAGAATCTATTTAAAAGCCTTGTTTCAACTGCTTCAGCAAATCTAATTCCAAAGTTTTGCAACCTGCATCTTTTGATACTGACTTTTGCCCTTAAATTCAAAGTTGGACCCATGAAATACCTTTTAAATTACCCAACATAGCTACGTACAGATATAAAACAAGTACAACTTTCCAACAGCTACCAGTTTATACTCTTAACCCTCTGTTAAAAACCCACCTAAGAACTCGAGGCCACTTGCAACCAAAGCTCTGGAGGCACAGAATAAAGAGACATATTAACAAGGAAGCCTTTACAGTTCTCAGTGTCCTTCATCTCTATGCTGTGCTTATGCAGCACTGTCCTTCCCTCTCAGTACACCCAAATGTTCAGCAGTGAAGCCTGACTGGAGCACAGGGATGTTCCCCTTGAGAGCAAGGAGGTGCTGCTGCTGTGGACTGCTACATACCCTCTGGGACAGTCGTTGCTGGTCCTGTGGCCATCATGTTGGGAAGGTAAGAGGGTGCTGGATTTTCATTTAAGCTTTGCAGCTTCCCTTAGTCCAAGTGTGTCCTGGTTTGGGCCAGCCCAGTGTTAAACTGTGACAAAGAGGAATCAGCAGCACAATATCCCCTGCAGTTAAAAATCATGAAAATGGTATCCATCCCAGCTCAGTCTGATGGCAAGATCCTGAGCTGGCAGGGAGAAACTACCTGGTGTGGCAGTGTTTCATGTCTCAACACCCAGTGGGGAGCTGTTCTTTTCCTCACATTACCTTCTCATCATATTCTGCCCCAGCTGAAGTGCTGGATTTCAGCTCAACTCCGTAGCACAGTAACCACCTGCACAATGACCATCACTTCTCTGCCCAGTTTCCTGCCAAGCTTTTACACAGTAAATCATGATGGAACAGGCCAGGGATTTTTCTTCAAAATGAACTGTGCAAATTGACCATTTGGACAGAAATTCTTCCTGGGACACATGAAAAACTTTCTGATAAAACTTTCATAAGGACCCTACTATTACATGAAAAATGCCTGTTTCAATAAATTAGAATTTTCAGACCAAAATAGATATGAATTTCTGAAGGAATACTCCTCTCCATTCAAGTGGAAAACTGCTAGTGCAAGAGCCATGAATCTGGGTGAGGACCTCATGGTGCCTTCAGTGTGTCTAAAGCCAGCACTGCAGGGTCACCCTGTGGTGATGCTGGAAGTTGGAGGTGCCCCTGATTGTACCAGCCCTGCAGATGACCTGTCAGTGCTGGTCACTCTTTTCAGAACAAGACACCAAAACTGTTCCTATGCCATCTGCACATGGACACCTCATGCAGGGCTTTGGGTAACCAGGATGTTCTGTGGTGGAGCTGAGCAGCCCATCTGCTGCTTCCAGGCAGAGCAGGTTGGATCTGCCATGTGAAATGTTTTTGTTCTACTGAGGTAACTGGAAGGCATCTTCCTACAGAGTACTTTTTTACTACCTTTTTAGAGTCAAAGGTAGGACTTGAATTCACAGTGGCAAATATGTTTTGTAACTATGTAGTGAAAGAAATGCTGCTTGAAGAGCTCATCATCAAATCTGAAGCCAGTTCATATTAAGGGATTTGCTTAGATTTGTAGCATACAAATCCCCATGTATAGGGCAGCTGGAATTAGTTTCTGGGAAATGTGTGCTGTGTACCAAGAACATTTTAATTGCCTGCATTTCCCAGGGAAGCCATTCAAGATCTGAGTCAGAATCATGGCTGCTGAAATGGCACTGGTGGGAAATATTCTCTTGTCCAACAATCGTGAGGGGTTTGTACTCCCTTTCCCTCAAATCCTTCGAGTGGCTGCACCACAAATGGCCATGTCTGTGGGGGTAACACCATGATCACAGACTCTGCACTACATCTTTCTGCAGCCATCACTTGCTGTCAACCCTTGCCCTGCAGACAAACTTCAGGTGAAGTCTCAGGGATAAGAGCTTCCCCTGTCCTTGCAGCACTGCAGGAGCTCAGAGCCAGCAGTGACCTGAGCACAGAGCTGTGGAGATGCTGGCTGAGCAGGCTGCTCTGAAAGGTCAGAGAGCAAAAAACCCTTGGGAGCTCTTCCAAAATCCAGCTTTGAGGTGGCAGCTGATGAGCATCGTTGTGCTGAGCAGTGCCACGCAGCTCTGCAGGAACGACTGGGTAAGCAGCCTGGCAGCAGCAGCAGCAGCAGCAGCAGGAGGGCTGCATCACGGGACATGGGTGTGAGTTCTCCAGTTTAACATTCCTGCTGCAGGAGAGGAACAAAAGGAGGTCTGCTCTGGTGGTCTGCTCTGCATGTGGAGATCTTCAAACCTCAGATGCTTGGTTCCCAAAGTATACTGGTGCATCATGGCAAGATCCAGAGGGACAACTGTCAAAATAGCCTAAATCACAGCACATTGCTCATTCTCTGGCTGGTTCTTCAGGAAAAAAACACTGGCATTTAATTTCAGGCATTTTCTCTCACTGCTTTCTCCTCTCTTCTCTCCCCAGATGTATTCTTATGCAGCTTACATGTTCCAAGAGGCTGGAATTCCACAGGACAAAATTCCCTATGTTGTAATTGGCACAGGGAGCTGTGAACTGATCACATCTGTCACTTGTGTGAGACTCCTGCACTCTGCTGACACGCAGACTCCCTTGGCAATGAGGAGGCTGTTAGTTACACATTTTGGATTTACATTGCTTTTCATGCCAAGAAATCCTTTATGCACAGCAGCCAGGCAGCTTCTGGGCACTCATGTCCAGGCAGGCTGATGCACCATCATCATCATCATCATCATCATCATCATCATCATCATCATCATCATCATCATCACTGCCTGAGATCTCTGGGAAGTGTAACATTTGCTTCATGTCAATGTGGGTAGTGGCAGAGCTTGGGCTGCAGCTGGGACATTCTCATCTCCTCTGAACACCCTGCTTGCCTCCTGCCAGCTGGACTTCTTTTTGCTAAGAATCTTTAAACTAGTTGTAGAGTGAAGTAGGCCCAGAGTATTGGAATGGGAGGAGGGAGCAGGCAGGGGATATAAACCCAAGCATCTGGCTTTATTTCTCTGTGTTACTTTGTGCAGAACATGATCAGATGCTACTCTGGTGGGAGGCCAAGGCTCCTGGGGGGATGTGTCCTCATGGCAGGATGGGCCATCGTCTTCATGGTCACTCTGAGCCAGCAGGTAACAAACTTTACTTAATTATTGAAGTGAAATGGAGTTGGGCTTTACTTTTTATATGACTGGTGTGTTTAGTGGTGGCAAATAAGTGTAAGTGCCCTCACTGGTTTCCTGTTGGTCTCTGTAGGCTCAGGTGAGCTGGATGCCTTAGCTCAGCATCTTCACTTGTATCCTGAGCTTTGGAATTGGATCAGCTCCCTCAGTGTGTTCACTTTTGGGGACTGCAGGGGCCTGGAGATGTGTGCAAGCAGCTTATGGGAACTCTCAGACCCTCTTTAGCTTCAGCACACCCAAAGGAGCAAGGCAATTTCTGCCAGCAGTTTTCAGCTGTTTCTTGGGGGCTTTCATGCCCCTGGTAAGTCAGTGTTGTGCAGGGACAGCCTGTGCCATCCCCTGTGTCATTTCTCCTTACTTCAATGGCACTTGGAGCTGCTGCATGTCTCGAATGAGCAACAACATTTTGATTTGCTGCCCAACCCATGAGGGCTGTTGATCAGCATTTCTAAGGCTTCACCTTAACCCTAGAGACTGACAGCTATGGAATGTGGTTATTCACTCCCACATCCTGGAGGCACAATTTCCATACCTATTTGTTAGTCTATAACATGCATTTTCTTCACCAAATCCCTTAGTTTCTGTGGTTGTGGGGGCAGGACACAGGCTGTGTGTGTGCTGAGGCTCTGTTCATTCACACAGGTTTGAAGGCAGGCAGGCAAGAAAAGGACCAAGGTGCCAGTGTCATGTGTCATGTGAGTTGGCAGGAATTCCTTGCCTCAGTTCCTACAGTTCCATAGGGTAGAATTAATTACAAGCCATTCTCACAGCTGGCTCCTGGTGAGAATAATGTGGATTACAAAACCTTTTGTGACAGTTCCTTCTAACGTGAGAGTCTGAACAATTAGCCAGTCCTGACTATTTAACCTCAAACTTCCCCACTGCAGTTAATCTCTAGTGCCACTTGTTCTGGCATTGTTGGCCAGAGAGAATAATTTACTGAATAGTTATTTACTGCTCACCTACACTTCATGCTGGGTTTACTTGCTACTAACTGTTCTCTTGGGTTTAATACAATGTCAGTAGCATTAGTAACTTTCTTGCCATTTCTTTTTCCAGCTGGTGTAACAAGAGTTCTGCCCACAGAGGTTTTTGATCAAATGTCCCAGCCAGCTGCTTGTATGATCCTCCTCCTGGTTGGAATGGGCTTTCCATTCATTGTGGTGGGTTTCCAAGGCAAAAAAAAAAAAAAAAAAAATCACGTGCAGCTCTTCAGTGTTTTGTTCAAGAAAGAGGCTCTGATAGTGACCAGGAAAAGAGACAGAGCCTGGAATATCACAAGCTGCAGACACACAGCAAGGTAGCACTGCCATGGAAAGTATTTTTATGAAGAAAGTGCTCAAAAGTCCTCTAAACCAAACTTGTTCCATGTTCCTTACAGTGATTTCTGATGTGAGGCTGGAAGCAGATTAATTTGGGGCATGGATGACCAAGGATCCTCCTCTGTCCTCAGATAAGAAGAGCTGGGACTAGAGATGTGATGCAATTTCCCTTGGCCAGACCCTGGCACCATTTCCTAAAGTGATTGCTGAAGTGAAAGGGAGCAGAACCCCACAGGATCCAATCCTGTCTTATTTCCTACTATGGGCCTGCATTCTGTGCAATTATTAATAGAGAGAAAGACAGAAAAAGACATTTTGAGACACTCTTCTTGCTACGTCAAATTTCCCAAACTGTGCTAGGGAGCTGTTGCATCCTGGCACGTGAGGTCCTCACCATGATGCTTAGAAATACTCCTTGGGTCCCTCTGCAGGAGCAGGAATTAGTGGCCTATTTGTCATTGTACAGAATGTCACCAACACTGTCTTGGTTTTTCCTCCTCCTCAGGAAAGTCTGGCACATTTCTGCTACATCCCATTCCTTGTGGTCTGCATCTGCACCACACTCTACGTTGGATTTTTCCTTCCTGAAACAAAGGGAAAGTCCTTCCTGGAAATCTCAGAGGAGTTCAAGAAACTGAACTTCAAAGCTCAGACCCATCCAGTTTTATATAAAGGCCCTGAAGAGATCAAATCCACTGTATTATAGCAGAAGGAAGGAGGAAGGTACCTGGGGGACATTGAGCACTGGCTGTGTTCTCTTGCAGGGACACAAGGAGAGAAGTAGGGTCAAGCAGGGTTATTCCTAGGTTCTTAGGTTCATCTTGGGAAGATACACTTCAACTGATAAATCCCAACAGCAGGATAATAATCTGTTTTCAGGTTTTAGTGCTAAGTAACACACATATTTTAGAATCCACATTAGAGAGTGATAGAATGATGCCTTATTCCCTTATCATCAAACACCAACATGCATCAACCAATTTTCAGCAAATTTCTCCTGAATTTCTTCTGTATTTCTCCTCTACTCAAACAGTAACTCCCATCCCAGAAGCCTTTCTGTCCTTGCCCCTTAATCTGGGCTCTCTAATGCAGAAATTCATATGACTGAGTTCTGTTTTCAGACACCAGACTAAATTCTCAGTACTTGTTTTGGTGCTCCTGTTGTTTCTGTTATTAAGTGATTTCAAATAGACCCCTACTTCTTGAGCAATAGCAAGCAGTTAATTATTTTCAGCTATTAAAACATGTGACAGATGGGTTAGAAAGAAAGCTTCTAGTACTTGCTAGGTGGCTTATTACACAATTGACTTTTGGGCATTGTTCTGCAGACTCTGTATTCTGGTCTGGTTTTCTTCATGGCTTGTTTGTTGCCTTCCAGTCCCAGGTTTTAAAGCACAAGTTTGCTCTCACTCTCACTCACAGTGCATCTGTAGGTGTTACACCTGCACCCTGCAAGGGTAGAATAGGGAGAGGAGGTCTTATGGCAGCAGCTTATTTTGGATGTGGAGATTTAGATCACAGCAGAATATTCTCTTCAGTATGGTTTTTTTTTTTGTCTCCACAGAGCTATTGGAGAAGAACCAGCTGTGATATTGATTCCTTTTGGTAATCTGGTACAGAACAGGACAACACTCTTCATTTAGTGTTGCCTTTCACAGGCATTGCCTTGACTGGACAAGTTTCAGTCATTTTCATCTCAAAATCAAATCCAAGCCACCTTTTTGGCTTTGTCTGTATGAAAGTCACAGCACTGCTGCTGGTTACAGCAAAGAACATGAACATTTTAAAGATAAGTAGTTGAAAGTTTCAGCCTACTTCTAACTACCTTTTTTTTTTTGAATGTTGAAACTGTAAATATTTCTAGAATTTATTACTGCCATGTTGGGCAGGAGTGGAGCAGCAGATCTATTTCTCAGAAGAGGAGTTTGTGCAAGAACTGTTTCACTACCTGATGTATATATCACAGGAAAATAAAACTAAACTTATGTTCATTTATGGTTGCTGCTATTTTAATAATCATTCATATACATACATGGGCAAGAGCAGGTGTGTCTGCTCATGGACAACACTGAGATTTGAAATATGCAGGATTTTGAAATGAGACAATCAAGACTCAGTGGAGCTGGGACCTGCAAAGATATTTTTAATCTCTACAGTTTGGGGAGAGAAGTGAGTGGCAGATGGAAAGAGCCAAACACACAGTCGATGCAAAAAGTGCTGGCACCACCATCATGGGATGAAAATATTCTGTCATTTTTTTGGTGAGGATCAGAGAAAGGACAGTAGGCAGAACTGAGATGAAAAAGTTCAGGCAGAAGAGAAGATGGGGAAGGAAGGGTGGGGGTGGACTGAAGAGACTGCCTGGGCAGAGGGAGAGGCCTGGCACAGACTGCTGGGATGTGCAGATCAGAGGAGAGTTGCTTAGACTGGACAAAGTCCTCCAGTGGCCAGAGGTCCTCACCTTGGCCACCTTTGTGCCCAGTTTTGTTGTGCTATTGTGTGCCATGAGTCAGGATTGCTGTGCCTCTCCCCGGAGCTCTGGAAGGATGGGGAACACCTGAGCATGACAGTGTGAAAGAAATGATTCCCATTTATTGGCAGAGCCAGCCCTGCAGATACCTCTGTCAGACCAGTTCCAGCTTCCAGCAGTTTTTCTGACTGTGGGCTGAAATCAGGTGTCTAGAGCCTGGCTTAGCAAAGACAAACAGTGCTTATCTTTTAATTGGTTACATTTTAGTCGAAGAATTTAACAAGGTGGTTAATTGGTACTGAATTAAAACACCTTCAACTGAAAATATTATGACACTTGTTCAGGTCAGTTTTTTGATTTCCCTAACACATGAAGTGTTAAGCAAAAATACACCTGGAGAAATGATCCTCACAGACTCATAGTTTATATTATTGTTTACAAATCAAATCACTCTGCTCTACTGGACTGATAAATAACCATCAACACCAAAGAGAAATCATGAGTGCTGCTGTTGTCAAACAATGCTCCTCTGCACAAGCCACTTCTCACTTCCCATGCAGTTGGGCCTGGGATTTGTTGAGGCACTGAGGACATGCAGCACCCTGGCCTGGGGAAACACCAAGTGCAGCCACTCACCAGGAGAAGGAATTTCTCCCTAAGCAGTTTTAATAGCTCTTGAAAGCCTTTAACAGAACTATCTCAGAGACTGCTAGATAAAGAGGTCCTTTGAGAATTATGAATAAAAGATGTCATTTATTTATTTGACAATCAGGATTTAAAGCTGACATCCAGCTTCCCTAATATCTACCATATATTGTAGGGACACAAACCTGAGCTTTCAGGCAATGATCATTTCTCTTTAAGTGTCAACTGATGCAATAATTCAAGAGTTGAATGCACAGGCTTTGTCAAGTCAGGTTTCAGAAGGCTTTGCTGTACTGAGGCTCCAAGTAGCAGTTATGGACTTTTCCTTTAAATGTGATAACTGATTACCCAACCAATGACTCAGGGAGCCCAAGCCAGTCCACTCTAGTTTGCTCCAGTCCCTGGACTTTGACTTTTTTATTGTCCTTTACTCATCTCCTGCAGCTCACACTGTCTGTCAGCTGCTGCTGGAGCTCCCCTACCCTTGTGACCTGGCATGAACGCAAAGCTCTCCAAAATTACCTGCAGTTTCATCAGTAACCAACACACTAATGAGAAACCAAACAGCAAGAGCTCATAACAAACCAAAGGGAATGTAAACACTGAGAAAGAATGAAATGACAGGTTGAAATATAGAGTGACTTTTTTCCTGAGCAGCCAAAGAAAGCATCAGGAAAGACCTAGTCTGCAAGCAGAGGTGACCACCTTTGCATGCAGGTTGGCATATGTTTATCTTTTTTTTTTTTTCCCAAATAGAATTTCTGCAGTGTATTTTTTTTTCCTTTATGCTATCCTAAAAGATCTTTTGCATAAATTAAGTACAGAAAGAAAACTAAATCTGATTAAGGTGTGGTTAAAATAATAGTATGAGGTCATATCTGAAAAACATCAAATATGTTTAAAGGATTTTTTTTAAAAAAGGAAATAAAACTGGATTTAAGAACACATCTCTTTTGAATGCCTGATACGTAGCAGGGGAAGACAAACCAAGGGAAGTCAGAGGACAGAAAAAAAAAACCAAACCAAAAAAAAACCCCTATATGATTTGATAGGTTGAGGAGAGCTGGAAGCCTGAAAAAGCCCTTCACAATAAAAGAGTTATGAACAACAAAAGACTGAAAAATGAACTCCAAAGGATGGAAAACAGTCAAAGAAGACTCTTCCAGTCAAAGAAGTATAGGAAGATACACAGAAAAGATAAAACAAAAAATGTTTTTAAATAGCAATTTTAGGATGAGAATTAAATTAAAAAGATTTCCTGAGCTTAAAGCCTGTTAGGCTGGAAAGCTCACCCAAGAGACACAACAGAAAAATCAAGTGGTATTGTTACTGTACAGAACTGGGATGAGACTCAGAAATTTGCTGCAGGTGCAACATAAAAATTGTACTTAGAGCTTACTGATTTTCTTACTGATGGGGAGTTTCATGCTGATGTGTGGCATATTTTGTAGCAAGAAGAACATCAGAGATGTCTAATAGCAGAGCCTGGGAATCTCATGTCTTCCCAGTGCTTTGAGAAACAGGGCTGTTTGAATTAATATATGAATGTGCCAAATACCACATTTATTCTGAGCTGACTCCTTTGAAGCCAACAATGTTACAAAGTGGATAAATTTGATGCTTATTCAAGCAGTGCATGGTTAGAAATCAGCTTGTAAATGTTTGCAGTCAATGTTCAGCATTGCCTTCGACTGTGACCTGCTCTTGAGACAGAAGTGCAGCATCAGTCCCCCAGTGCTGGACAGAATGTCACTGGGACACTCAGTAACAGAGCAGAGGGAGTGGGAGGGATGGGGCATGAGCTGCAGTGCTGTACTGTGCAGTTACTCTTGAGCCTCCTCTTGGATTCAGCTCAAAGAAAGGTTGAATCACCTATGAAGCCAGGAATTCACTTCAATCCTCAAATGTTTACCTAGTGTCAGCCAAGCCACTGAGCAAATTATTCATTGAGGTGAGATAACAACTGGAAGGAAGAAGGACAAAGAGATGGAAATTGTGCACAGAACGCTTGCACATTGCACCATGTAACTTTACTGGTTACCCTGTGCCAGTGCAGACTGAGATAGCCAAAGCTGATGACAGAAGCACTGAAGTGTGTAACTTGGTTTTGGTAGACATTTATGAGCTTTGTCTCTTCTCAGATTTCTCACTGTCCTGTGCTGTAGTAGCTGTGGTCTTCTCTCACACTCTGTGCTGGCTCCTTGGTCTGGGAGGAGGCAGGTGCATGGCATTGCTCAAGCTGTTGGAGTTCCTGGAGGTAGAACAGGACAGCTGGGGCCATGTCTGAACGGCTGTACCAGCTTTGTTTGCTGTTTTCATTTCTTTCCAGAAAATGAGCTGCAATCTCTTCCTCCTTACTTTTGTCCTGGGCATTGGTGGAGCTTTCCAGTATGGGCTGCAGGTGTCCATTGTCAATTCTCCTGCTGAGGTAAGCATGGGCAGCTCAAGCAATTGATCTACCAGCATGGATTTCAGTGTTCTCATGCGTTCCTGCCTCCAGACACAATCACTAACTCTTTCACTTCTGATCTCAAAACTTCATTCACTGTGGTTTCTTGGTTCTAAGAGCAGCTGCTATTGATCTGCTGGTTCTGTTTGGCAGGTAGCGAAACAAGCAGGGCTTAGCACACAAACACTCTTAATGGCACTCACAGTCAATATTTAAATACTGATATTTTTATATTTGATATTCGTTGATTTATTCATTGCATCTGGTTGCTAAAATATTACCTCCAGGGATGTTAGGGGCAAAATTCCCTTTAATTTCTCTGAGGCTAAGATTTCAGTCAATACGTTGATAGAAATTTATCCAAAAGACCAGTAAGTAGGTAAGAGAAGTAAAAAAGGTGCAATTAGGCAAAAACATGTTGACCGAGTCCATTCATTTCTGTTTTTCTTTTAAAGTACATCCAAAGTTTCATCCATGAGACCTGGCTGAAGAGATCCGGCTCTTCTCCCAGTGAAGAGATGATTACTTTGCTGTGGTCCTTTGTTGTGTCCATTTACAGCATTGGTGGGCTTCTGGGGTCCATGTCTGCTGGATATGTGTCTGTTAGATTTGGAAGGTAGGAATAATGATGACATTTGTCTTGCTGTTTACACCTGTAACTGCAAAAACAGGTGACTGTGTCTTGGGAGAGATGCTGCTTCTGAAGTGGCGCCATGAGCAGCCCAGAGCTGCTTCAGATGAAGGATCAGTTCAGTGAAGCCACAGAATGGCAAAATCACAAAGATCAAAAAGAAAATCATATCCTGTCCCTTATAAATTCTGAAGAGAATCCAGTCCAGAGAAACCACATGAGGAATGCATGCACAAATTTTGTACTTCAGTCTAGATATTAACTCCACTAGGGGCATTTGTCAGGCTGTGAATAACACACAGAGAATATTTATGTTCACAAGAATTTAAATGAATTCCAGGAAGAAGGCCATGTTGTTTGCCAACTTCCCTACTCTGCTGAGTGCAGCTCTGATGGGATTCAGCCGGCTGTGTGGATCCTTTGAGATGATCATTGCTGGGAGATTACTTTCAGGAGTGTGTGGAGGTAAATTCTCATTCCTACCTTTGGTATCCAATAGTTGGGAGAGCCAGGACTGAAGGTCCTAAGGATTTACCAGATTGAATGTATGGATCACAGATTTTTACTCAACTCGGCAGAAAGCCTGACTGCTGAAAACAGTTTTAACTAAATAAGAAAAATTAAATTATTAATGTGTGACATCTCCATTTCTACTTCTTCTATCTTTACATTCAATTCATATAAAAAGTACTGCCAACCTGTGAAAAAGCCAAAACATGCAATATTTCAGGGGAAAATGCTTACTCAATAGAAAGCAGCCCTCTGTTGTTTCTGTTGCTGATACTGTTTATACCATATTACAGACAAGGGAATGGTTTTCAAGATGGGCAGTTCTAATTTCCAGGTGCCTCAGGAGGCATTCTGTCAGTGCTTTGATCCCTGAACAGTTGGATAAAGATAATACTAACCAGAAAAAAAAAAAGAAAAAAAAAAAAAAAAAAAAGAGGATAGATACTAATTCATTGAGGAAATAAATGGAATATATATTACCTGTTAACTTGTTGGCCTCAAGCACAAAATGAGGCACAGAGCAGCTTGAGTAGACAGTGAAATAGATAATGTGAGATTATCTATTCTTGCTTAGTGAAATATTTAGCAAGGACAGAAGGCCACAATACTGGGAACATGCTTCATGGCAGGCAGACACACACTCAGGTATCTCAGAGCCCAAAGCTCCGTGCTGTACCCATAATGGTCCCTCCAAAACACCAGACTTATGGGAATTTGAATTGCCCTGACAGTCACTTCTCACTGCAGGTTTAGCTCTGAGCATCAACCTCATGTATGCTGGGGAATGTGCCCCCTGGAAGCTCCGTGGGATGACTGCCATCACAGCCTCCACTGCCATTGCCCTTGGGAAGTTTGTAGGGTTTGCTCTGGGTCTCAGGTAAGGAGGTCTGAGAGCTCTTTAATTTATTCTGGTATTAAATCATATGCATGTGGCAATGCAAGGCTGCAGGCAGGCAAATCAGTAACTATTTTTAGACATGTTTTCAGGGCGCCCTAGGCAGCCAGACTGAGTTAGCTCAGCCTAAATTCCTGACTTAAGTGAATGGGAAACAGAAATCATACCAAATATTTCACCCTAAAGAACAATGTTCCTTCCAGGAAAGGCAGATCAAAATACAGATAACAAAAACCCTTGTCAGGTTGCAATGGGTTTAACAGAAATAAATCTTTTGTAAGAGCTGATCTCTACTTGTTATTTTTACTACAAGGACAGGGAATATCAGACCCACCCAAACTTTTTTTCAAAATACACACAAATCAGCACATCCACTCATCAAACATGCAAACCCAGAAGCCTGTGGTGGCTTAGTTCTTCACAGCACAGGTTCCTTCTTCCTGCCCTATGCTTAAGATGTTCCATCTCACTCCCAGGGTGTGCATCATTCTGGCCACAGTCTTCTCCAAGCTGCAGGAAACCCAGAGGCTGCTCTCTGGGGCAGTCAGTCCCAGGCTGATAACACATGGATCCTGTCTTAATTTGTACCTTGAGACTCTTTGGATCAGAAGCAGAAGCATCAGCCACTGCAGGTTCTTTCTTCAATGCCTGAGCAGGAGCAATGCCTGTCCCTGTGGGCCCCCAGCTGGTGCAGGAGGATGCAGTCAGTTTGGCTGAATTCACTGCTGAGCAACAGGAGGCAACTCTGTGTAATTCCTGTGCTGCAGGAACAGCACTCAGCTCTCTCACCTCTCACTGAAATTTTCATTTTGCTGGACACTCCTGGGTGGGAGCTGCCAGGACCCAGAGAGCAGGGCCCAGGAACCACCCTTTGTCTGGGTGTGCTCACCAGGGCAGCACACAGGGCTGCTCAGTGCCTCCCACTGCTGGTTTTGTTTCAGAGAAGTTCTTGGAGTGGATGCTCTCTGGCCTGTTCTCATGGCAACCAATGCAATTCCTGCCCTTGTTCAGCTTCTCACCCTCCCCTTCTTCCCAGACTCTCCCCGCTACCTCCTCATTGACAAAAAGGACAAGGAGGGGTGCATGAAAGGTAAGGAAATGGGTCACAGGACATTAATGTATAGCAAAAAGTGGAAAATACAGTAAAGTCCCACATGAGCCCCAAAGAGAGGCACAGTTGAGAAAAAGACTCTTGATCTTTTGGCTCTGAAATCTATCCTTATATTTTAATGCAGGGGTCATTTTTCCTTGGGTGTGTTTTGGTGTGTGCACTAGAGCTGCACCTTTAAGGCACGATTTACACTGAAAAAGTGTAAGCAGCTATTGGCCAAAGGTGAGGTCATGATTAAGATTTATGGGTAAATATAGATAGCAACGAGCTGGATCTGTGTCCAGTGTGAGCCCTGATTGCTGGGAAGTTCACACCAGCAAAGAGCCCGAAGCTTGCAAGGCAGGAAGTAACCCTCTGGATTCATGTCTGCACTGGTGAGTTTGGACCAGGAGTCATCTTCTCTTCCTCTCCTTCCAGCTGTGAAGCAGCTCTGGGGAGATGGTGACCACATGGCTGAAATAGATGACATGGTGGCTGAGCAAGAAGCCATCCGTGGGGAGAAGACTAAGAGTCTTTCTGACCTTTTTCGTGACAAAGGTGTCCGCTGGCAGCTCATCACTCTCTTCCTTGTCTGCTCATGCATGCAGTTAATTGGTGTCAATATGGTATGTGGGCTACTTTGCTCTGATTTGGGCTACTTTGCTCTGATTTCTAGATTGCTTACAGTTCAGAGTCAGCTCTGCAATGGGTAGGGAACTGCTGACTGCAGAGGGGACCTGAGTATATGAGACGTTAAAATATGTGAAAGATATCAGAATTACAACCTGTAATATAAGACAAAGACAGTGCTAAAGGCAAGCAAAAAGAGAAGAAAAATGCAGTAGTTTTTACTGACTTCAAGACAGAGAGCTTAGTAAAAGCTGCTCTGCACAAATAAGCCTCATGAAATCATTGAGGATTGGCTACTGAAATCAGTAATTCTCTTTTACTGAGGCCTGATTAGTTATTTTCTGTCAAACAAGACAGGATGTAGTGTAAACATGACCACATGGGCACAGCCTTCACCCATTTCTATTCTTTCCAGGTTTACTTTTATGCATACAATGTCTTTATAGAGGCTGGAATCCCCCCTGCTCAAACCTACTATGTCTCCCTGGGAATTGGCATCACCGAGATCCTCTCCACAATTCTGTGTGTAAGTGGCTCTTCAGGTGGATTTCATTCTGCTGTGCTGCATGGGGCATTGCAGTCTTTAGAACTACTGCAAATGGAGCTTTAGGAGTCAAACTTGTGAAACAAATCAACCTTAGTACTTTGCACTCTTCACTCAAAATCCTCTCCACACACCCTACAAACACGGACATTTATATCCAATTTATGGGAGGACAGAAGTGTCTTTCTCTCAAAATCACCACCCAGCCTGATCCAGCCTAGGGAGCTCCAGTTCCCCTCTGTAGGATGGGCAAGTGACAGTCCCTGTGGCCACTTTTCAGTAGGACTCACAGCTGTAGGATTCGTGACAATGCAAAAGTTTCCACTTTGCTGCCCTCTCTGGCTATCCCCTGCCAGCAGGGCCTCCCCTGCCTGGGCAATGCTCCCTGCAGCCCTGCACCTCCCCTCCTTCCCCTGCTCCCTAAAGATCCTGCTCAGTCCCCCAGATGCCTTTACTCACCCTCCCAGAGGAGGTATCACAACTCAGTCCCCAGCTCTCCAGAGATCCCCTGCCTGGTCAGTGAAGGCAGCTACTGGAGCTGGTACTACCAAAGCTCTCTCTGTTCTTTAAGTTCTGTCCTTGAGCTGACAGCCTGTCCTCCTGCTTGCAGTGCTTCCTAATTGAGCGTGCAGGGAGGAAGTCTCTGCTGTGGAAAAGCTACACAGTGATGGCCTTGGCTTTAGGGCTCCTCACAGTCACACTTTCACTGCAGGTAAGACCCCACTTACACATTGGAGCTGTGTCCCTTCTTCATGTTTTATTTTGTGACAGATGTCATTACTGGTTTTCTCCTCTCAAATCACTTATTAGTGGGAGCAGAAGTATTTTGGGGGCTTAGCAGAGGTCTCTTTCCAGCCATGGACATGCAGAGTAGAGACAGTAGCTTTATAAAGCCATGATCCCTATCAAGACTCCCTTCTTGAGAAGTTTGTGGAAGAAGAGGAAGCAGCTATGTATTTAACATTGACATAGAATCATAGAATTGCTCAGGCTGGAAAAGACCTTCAAGATCATCAAGTCCAGCCTCATCCTCACCCTATTACCCTATTCCCAATGACCCACCACTAAGCCATGTCCCCAGGCACCACATCCAGACAATTTTAAAACACATTCAGGGATGGAGACTCAACCACCTCCCTGGGGAGCCTGTTTCAGTGCTTAACAACACGTTCTGTAAAGAAGTTTCTCCTGGTAGCCAACCTAAATCTCCCCTGATGCAACTTGAAGCCATTTCCCCTTGTCCTGTCATCTGTCACCAGTAAGAAGAAACCAACCCCACTCTCCCTACAACCTCCTTTCAGGTATTTGTAAGGAGTGATAAGATCTCCCCTCAGCCTCCATTTGAGTCACTCCTCATAAGGGATGTTTTGCAAACCCTTCACCAGCTTTGTTGCCCTTCTTTGGACTTGCTCCAACACCTCAATATCCTTTTTGTATTGAGGTGCCCAAAACTGAACACAGGACTCGAGGTGGGGCCTCACCAGTGCTGAGTACAGGGCAGGATTACTTCCCACATTTATCAGTGATGAGTGTTTGTAATGGAAATGGTTAGAAAAAAGAAATTCTGATTTTATTTGCTTTTCATTTCCTACCACAGGATTCCTTTTTCTGGGTACCATACTGCTCTGTTGCACTCATCTTTATTTTCATCATGAGCTTTGGCATTGGGCCAGGTTGGTATTTTCTACTGGAATGGTTTCATATACTCATTCCTTCCTCACTGCAGCCTTTAGGAGAGGTCCCAGGCATTCAGTTCCACAGTTAGCATGAATCCCTACTCCTGATTCAGCACAGGGGTAGATGTTCCCCTCCACGCTCTGGTAGGAGGTAAAACTTCATTTCATATTGCATTCCTACATGCCTTCCTCCTGGAGAGCCAAGCAGCACCTCAGACACTTCCAGGTCAGTTCAAACCATGAACTTCTGTAGCAATATGAAATGGGAGGTGCAGAATGACCTCGCAAAATTGCTAAACTTTCTTTTTTTTCTCTATTTTTTTCAGCTGCAGTATTATGCTCCTTGCCCACAGAAATATTTATTCAGTCATACAGACCAGCTGCTTTTGTTTTAAATGGTATTACAAACTGGATCCAACTCTTCATCCTTGGACTTTTGTTCCCTTTCATTGTGGTAAGCAAAGAAGGGTGTTTTGTTTCAGTTCAGAGGATGTCAGATGCTTCTTCAACCCAGAGCATACTTCTCTTTTTCAACACTTCATGCAAAGGACAGAGCCCAAACTAATTGAAGTTCATCTTACCACTTGGTACCATTCCCCAGAAAGCAGCAAGCAGGATTTACATCAACTGAACAAGTTTTTAATAAATACAAAACCAGAAAGAAGAACCATAAGAAAAAGAGATCTAGATCAACTTATATGAATACATTTGTCTCTTTCTTTTCCTACAGGAAAGTCTTGGTAGCTTCTGTTTCATCATTTTCCTGATATACTGTCTGTCCATGGCTATCTTTGTCTTCCTGGTGGTGCCAGAGACTAAAGGGAAGACCATGCTGCAGGTCATGGAGGAGTTCAACCACTTGAACTATCGTGGAAAGAAGAGACAGACAGCCCTCCAGCAGAGTAACTTCTCAGGAATGACTGTTACTAGACTTTAATAACATTTTGCCCTTTTATTACTGTAGTGCCCAGAAGCCTCTCTAAGCAAGAGAGAATCCATCACCCCACAAACAGCACAAATGTGTATTTTGAAAATAATCACCTGCAGTGCAGAGTGCAGGGTGGACTTGGTGGTTCTCCCCAGCTGCTGAAATATTAACTGAATTAAATCAGAAAAGCAGAAAAAAATTAAACACAGCGTGTAAAGAAACATGACCTTTGTCAGTCCCTGCAGGTTAGCAGCTGAGTAAACTGCAAACACAGGACCTGCTATTTTTCTTACCACAACTCCAGTTATTGGAGAAAGTGAGTCTGGTAGGTTCATGTGTACAACACACTTGTGAAACTATGACAAAAAGAAGCCAGAGCTTTCTTGTTGAAATTACCTGCTCCTATTAACAAGCCAGTGCTGCTGAGCTTTCCCTGAGAAGGAGCTTCAGTCCAGAGGAGAGCAAGCACACGATATAAGAAGCAACTGGGACTTTCTTGAGGAGCTTATGACCACACTCTGTGACTGGTAGCACTGAAGGAAAGAATCAAAAATGAAAGCAGAGCTGCAGGAAATCATGAGTGGGCTAATCCACAGTGGGCAGGTGTTTTTTCTTCATCAGCAGTGACTGTGTAGCATGTCTTGAGCCTGGAGTTATTTCATAACAGAGAGAAGGAACACTGGGGTTCAGTGGGACTGAGTTCCCAAGAGTGACTGCTACTGATACCACAAAAAAGAGTGGTGCCTCTCCAGAAGAATCCAGTCTGTATGTCTGATTGTTTGCTTATCTCTTCAAGTCTCTGAATACTCCACATTTTTCATTACAAAATGTGGTAAAATGGGCTTCACTTTTTGTATTCATTGCTATACAATGTGACACACTCTTAATCTTCATGCTTTGCAGTTTACTGCTAAGGAAATAAATAAGCAGTGACCAGAAAAACTGGTGATGCCTGGATTTGGCTTTCATTGATTGAAGAGTCAGGGACAGAGGAGAGCAAATCCTCTGGGGCCGTGTTGTTGGGGTCAAGGAATATTATGTCTGTCTTATTCTGGAAATGAGATCTTCACTACTTCATTGTGCAGATGCTACACAATAAAATTTGTAGAAGGACCTGAATATTGAGTGTCATTTCCTTTTGCAGCCCTGAGCTCCTGTTGTTTTATCTCCACACTGTCTTCCTAGCAATATTTGTAGCAGTGCCAAGGGCTAAACCCAAGCAAAGTACTTGGTAGACTTCCCCAACACAGCCACCCTTCCAATAAAAATCATACTACAAGCAAAGCTAAACACTGTATATAGCTTCAAGGTACAATACCACAGTAAGAACAAACGTACATTCCTTCTTCTGGTCAAAAATGCAGAAACAATTTCAAGTATTTTGAAAATAAAGGATTAGGTAAGAGGTTAATTAGTTTAAAAGTCTTTATTTGGCCTGGTCTTTCTCAACCACACTGGTTCCCAGTGAGGAAGTTTTTAGTGTCTTACAAGACACTAAAAGCTCATTTCCTTATGCATGTCTCTCTAGAGCATGATGTTGCCCAGCATGCCTGACTTCTTCCCTTCCTCCTTCCTACTGGTAAATGCTGTCTGCAAGAGGGAAAGGGTGGTAAATCATTAACACTGCCATACTGGGAATAAAGGTTAAAGAAGTACTGGTGAATCTGCTGTGTATGTATTTGATTTCCAGGATCACACAAGTGCAACAAGACACCCAGGCAGAGGGTTTGGAGAGACATCCAGCAGGAGAAAGGTCAAGGTGTGACTCAGCAAGCTCACCCCATGCTGCAGGGCACATGGCCAGGGAAAACATGAGGCTGCTGGCAGTCCCTGGGAACAGTAGGAGGAATGCCAGGGCTTCCACCCTGCTCCCAGGAAAAACTTTGGTTGCCTCCAGAGCTGTAACCCCACCTCCCCACCTCCCCTTTTGGCACGAACCATAGGCAGTGAAATCTGTGCTCTAGAGTGAACTCTGCTGTGTTCAGTGTAGTACAAAATGTTACATGTAATACACAAAAGCCTGAAAGAAGCAAGAATTAACTTACACTCTTTGTAAATTGTTTTTAGATGAATTTAAGGTGAAAAGTACTTAAAAGCAATTCTCAACCCAGAACAGAATGTGAATCCTGCTCTGGCACACAGTGGGCCATCTCCACTCTTACAGAGAGGTAAGAGTGAGGCTACTGAGAGGTTCTGGAAACAGCCTGACCCTCTAAGAACTGGGTTTTAGCAAGGACCCATTATGCCAATATTGAGATACTTCATGTCTTCTAACTGGGACATCTCTTAGCATGGAAGAAAAGGCATTACAGCTAAGCTACTACACTAATCTCTTAGGTCTGTACTAGACTGGAGAGGGGAAAACACACTCTGCCTAAGCTGCTCATCAGGGAGGTGAAGAGGAAGACGGGAAGGGAAAATGGTAGCACCATCTGACTCCTTGCACAACAGGAACACAGAGTTGTTTTAGAGCATGAGTAAGGGGGAGCGCTCCCACTACAAGTGTAGACATTTATCAGTGTTGTAATCAGCTTGGCATATCTGGGTCTTAGAATAATTAAACCAGCAAAAAAGAGTCCCTGGCCAGTGTTGGAGGAGGACACAATTCACCAAAAGCCACATAGTTAGAATTTAACTTCTGTGCTATAACCCCAAATTCTTATAATCAAAACACAAACCCCATATCTCTCATCTGGCAGACTTGACAAGGGCTCTCAGAGCAGGCAGGTTTTCAAGGGGAAATGGCTGGTTTCCTCTCAGACCTGGTGAGTATCCAACTTCTTGTCTTCTAGCCCTAGTCAATAGCATCATAATCTTTAAAGACTGCAGCAAAAAAAACTTGTAGCAAAACTGAGCAAAAGCAAACATGGTTGGGAACAACACTGCTTCAGCTGTAAGACTGTCTACATAGCATCTCCAGAAATGAGAAAGAAATTAAAGAATGAGAGGTTTATAAGAGGACCTGGGAAACCAGGAGAGAAATATATATGCTTGTGAAGAGTGCTCTAAAATCCAGTATATATCATGGATACACAGTATTTCAAATAGAAGTCATTCAAGTAGTTTACTGTGGGGATAATAAAAATGAAACAAAAAAGAAAAGTTTTAAGAGGCCTAACTAACTAACTAAAAGTTTTAAGAGGCCTAACTAACAGAACTAAGAGCATCTTTTCAGACTTCTAATAACCAGGAGAGGAATATAAAGGCTGTGCAATTTTGCATCTTAATGATTTCCCTGCAATTTTGCTCGGTTATTGAAAAATTCAAAATGGATTTTGTATTTTAAAAGCTTCTTAATCTTAGAATAGTGAAAATATTAAAGCTTGCAAATTATGTCCTGGTTTGAAAGCCATGCTGGTATCAGGAGACTAAGATGTGTTTCCTCATCTTTGGCAGGTTCAATACCGGAAGCTGGTGCTAATGATTTTGGTGCTAGGGATTGGTGGGACCCACCTCTCTGGTTTTCAAATGTCTGTGATCAATTACACTTCTCCGGTAAGCAAAGGATCCATAAAGTCACACTTGTAACTGCTCTTCACCAGGTTAGGCCTTATATGCTCTCAAAAACCTGTTAGGTGTTGCCACGTGAGTTTATTCCCAGCTCATTCCAAAGCCATACTATACCAGTCACTGCTGAAGGACAAAATGAGTTTGCATGATTGTAAGGACTTTGTGCTCTAAAGACAACTTCCCACAGCATTGTGTGGAAACAGCACATTGAAACAACCTCCTTAAAGATTATGCCATGAGGAAAAGAGATTAAAAACTAGCTGACTGAATCTCAGCCTTCAGCCCTTTTCTCTTTATATCCACTACCTGCAACAAGAACATTTGCACTTCACTAGAATCAATGAAGTCCCAATATTCTGGTGTAGGAGAGCCCAGATTTAACAGACTGAAGAGTATAATTAATTTCTGAAAGATTCTCTTACACTACGAGGCTGAAGGAAATCCTAATTTGCAAACAACTGTCCCATGGTCATGATTTTAATCATGACTATTAATCTATTTTTTTAAAGTTGCAAACATTATAGAGAAACGTTGTGATTAGCACCCCAGTGCAATGAAAATCTGCTTTTCTGTCCCAGTATATTCAGCAGTTTATCAACCAAACTTGGCTGGAGCGCTACGGGTCTGTGCTGCAGCAGGAGACACTCACATTCCTCTGGTCCTGCGTGGTGTCTGTGTACTGTGTAGGTGGGATGCTGGGGTGTCTGTGCAGTGGTTACCTCGCTGCAAAATATGGCAAGTAAGTGAATTTCCCAACAGCTCACTACTCAGGGCTGCAGCAAGGGGAGCAAGTGAATGGTACTCAGTTAACAGAAGGGATGTCAGAATTCTCACTGCCCCCTTCTGGTGCAGGGTTTCCCCAGCATGTGTAACCACACCTGAGGATGTTAGAAGGAAGAATATGCAACTATATCTGATTCCCTTGTCATAATTTTTGGTGCCACACATTTCCTGGTTTTTTGCTGAAATTTCAGTAAAGAATACATTTCTGAAATTTCTTTATTGGGCTATAATGCCCCAGGGAGCTCAACAGCACTGCAGTAGTGCACAAGGGATGGATATTCTGTAGGCAAAACTTTTTTTTTTTTTTTTTTTTGGCTTTTTTTATTTTTATAATCAATGGCAGCCTGTAAAAAAAAATGGTGCACGCTCATTCCTTTGTAAAAATAATCTGTTACAGCAAAGATAAGCAGAAGTCCACCAGGCCACATTCAGAACCTTCTCTTTGAGGGTGGCCATAAAGGACAAAGACAGAATTCTCTACCTTGATGTAGTCAGTGAAAGTTCTCAGTGAAGTGAGATTTGTCTTATTCTGGGGGCACATGCAGAGTTTGAGATGGGAGCCTTGCCCACAGGGAAGAAGTGAAAAAGGATGTTCCTTATCAGTATTTATGCTGCAGGATCCTTCAGCCTCACAATGTGCTCACATAGTGTTAGCATGGAAACAAGGAATCCAGCTTCTCCCTTTTTTTTCTGCAAAGACATCAGGCCTGTTCATAATCAGATATGAAAGTTGTCCCCTATGCCATGGCTCGGTCTGTAAATCCAGAGAGCAGGCAGGCATTAGTCAAAGATGAAAAAGTAAAACATGGGTCATGTCCTTTGCTGCTGCAGGAAGAAAAGTCTCCTGTTCAACGACGTGGTCCTAATAATAGCCACCCTGCTGACTGGCTTCAGCAGGAGAGCCAAGTCTTTTGAGATGATCCTAACTGGGCGCTTCCTCGAGGGCATCGGTGCTGGTAGGACTCCCCACTGCTCCATGGTACAGTCACTTCTTTGGGGTGGATACAGAAATCTTCCAGCTGGGAGTACCCAGGCATGCACAGTAATCCCAGTGGAATAAGGAACCGGCTGGGAGAAGGCAAGAGGAGCTGTCCTTTGCCTTCAAGAGGTCTTGTTGGGAGAGAGATCTGATGGATGAGCTAAACATCTGCCTTGAAGTCCAAGGTATATTTTCAGGCTATTATTGAGGAGGATATATAGCCAAGAGTTCAGAAGAGAGAGGAGAAAGCTACCTTTAGCTGAAGGTAAAATGAAAAGGGAGCCCTCCTCTTGCTTCTTACAGCTTTAGTTCTCTCCTGTCTCCTTCACTTCAGGAATACATATGAATGCCCATGTTCAGTATGCTGGGGAGATCTCACCCAAGAAGCTGCGTGGATTTGTAAATGTGACCTCCTCTGTGTTTCTTGCACTCGGAAAAGCTGTAGCAAGAATTCTTGGATTACGGTACTTGTGCTTTCCCTCCCCATCCTATATTCTGTGTTGTTCTCCCACTCCTAGAAACAGACATACACTGCACTAATGGTGGGGTTTTACCTTGGCTAATCACAGCTGTCAAAAAGGATGCACCTACCCCATACCAGTTGCTGAGGGTTCCATATCACTCTGGGGAGAGAAAAGCCTTTCCCTTGAGAAAGGATGAATCCATCTCTGGAGACACAATTCCTCTGTTGAAAGGATTGTATGTAAACACCCAGTAAACTTTTGAGATCTGAAATCTCTGCTAATTTCTTGATAATCTCATGCAGAATTGCAGTGTTGGTTCAGAGGGATGTTGTGGGAATATTCAAACCCCACTGATCTTTAGAAAATATTCGAATTACAAAAAAATCTCAGTCTTCAAGTCGAAATAAATGAAGTTTGTTTTCTTTCCCTAGCCTAAATATCTTCTACTTCAATTTATCTTTCCAAGGTCTTTATGTATATTGTCACTCTTAAACTAGTCCAGGATCTAGAAAATACCAAACCATCTATAGACTGTAATTGTACTGGACTATAAATACACTCTAACCTGCTTTCATAGAGATCTTTTAGGAACTGAAGACATGTGGAATGTGTTATTGTCCTTCTCTGGACTGGTGGCATTGATTCAACTGCTCTTTTTGCCATTCTTCCCTGAGTCCCCTGCCTATCTCCTGCTGCAGAAAGGAGACAAGGCTGGCTGCTTGAAAGGTAAAATAAAACTTTAGATCTTCAGTTTATTAAAGAATAACTCTTGTGAAAGTGAAGCTAATAAGGGGAATCAGCTTTTCTTTTAACCAGCTACAAATTTATTGACAGGTATATAACTAAAGTCTTCCAGACTAAGCAGAGTAATCAGAAATCTTTAAGTGCTACACCTAAATGCTAGAGCAAATTGAAAGCTATTTTCCAGGAAAGTTCCCAGTAAGCAATGGTCTAGGTCTTTGCTCAGTGGCTGATGAATCAAAGCATGGGCTGAACTGCAAATGTTTGTCATTAAAAGCTGAAAACCACAGAACTCTGAGTGGATCAGGTGTTTGAGGAGTATACTTTGTTCTGTCTCTTCTGCAGCCATGAAGCAACTCTGGGGAGAAGGGAATTATCACACAGAATTTGATGACATGATGAAGGAAAAGGCTGTAACAAAAGGCACCAAAATCATGAATGTCCTGGAGGTGCTGAAAGAACGGTCTGTGTTCCCACAGCTGAGCACCATGCTCCTCATTCTGCTGAGTCTACAGCTCTGTGGCCTGAGTGCAGTTGAGTATACCCCATTTCCATGCTTAGATCTACTGTTCAGTAACCAAAGCACCACAATTCCTTCTTGTCACTTTCCTCTGGATCTACTTTATTCCTCCTCACACAGACCCCACTGCCTGTGAACATCAGTGGTATCATCACTCGTATTCTTCATACCTTTAAGGGAACTTCTCAGGTGGGAATATAAGTGATTCAAAGTCAGCAGAAGTTCTTGCAAGTAACAAGTGATGCTGAATGAGCTCATATCACACCTACATGCTTATTTTGAAAATGTTTCTTATTTTCCAGATCACCTTTTACACCTCAGAAATTTTTCGGACAGCCAGCGTGCAGGAAAGCATAATCCCATATGTATCTCTAGGAGTTTCTATCTCTGAGATCATCTCTATCATCTTCTGTGTAAGTCAGACCTTTCTGGGGCTTTAAGAGCTCAAGTACATGAGACTTGAGTCTATTCTTCCTTAAAGAAAATCCATATTCTCCTTATGAATGAAGGAATTTCTCTGTGGTACTGCATGAATTTGTAAAGTGCTTGTTGCCATTCTCTCTAAATTTTGTCCCACCTTTTATATCTTTCTTTCCATCTTCATTCTCCATCATTTCTTCTAAAGATTCCTCTCTTATTCATAATATATAAGTGCAATGTCATTCAGACATGAATATGCATGCTTATTTCAATTTATTTGTGAATTTCTATGTATTCAAATGGAGTTATACCACGTTTCCATTGATTACAGTGCTTACAACAATCATTTGTAGTACTAGAGAGGCTAGAAGGAATTCAATGCAGCAACTGTAGGCAACAGGTGGCAGGACCAGCCGAGTAATGAGCTCAGTTTTTTGTAATGGAATTGTGGCAGTGGCGAGTGCCGCCTTCACCTCGGTTTTCATCACCGCCAGTAAGCTGCATACAACCCTCCAGGTGTTATCAGCGCCGATGATGTCGCCGTTAATTTCTTTTGCATTGAGGTCCGCCAATAGATCATAAACCTCTTCCCATAAGTCCCGGGCTTTAGCAGGACCCGGGGAGCCAAGGAGTTCCTGGCTCTCTGCCTGTGCCACAATTTTTTCGGTGGCGGCAGCTTCAGTGGGTTTGCTGGCAGTAAGACCCATCTTTCTATTTCGACAAAAAGGCTTAGCAATGTAAGTAACAAGAGAAAAAAGGGGTTTCTCTTACCCTAATTTCTCGAGTTCTGGAAGAAAGTCGAGAAGTTCACTCGGGGAAGATGGTTTAGACGGGAGTCTATGCCCGCATTCTCCACCAGATGTAGCAGGAGGCGAACTTCGCAGCAAGGATAGGCTCTGAATGAGAACAGGATCAGTAGAGAACTGGCCTCAACCAGCACAGCTCCTGACCTGCTTCAGAATGAGCCATTTGCCGGTCTCAGGCCCCACCTTTTATTGGCCCTTGATCTTTGAGCATGCGCTCTTGGGCCAGCCCTAACTGGGCACAGGTGAGGCTGAGCACCGACTGAGCTCATTACTCGGCAGGTCCTGCCACCTGTTGCCTACAGCAACAGATGGTACCCATCAAAGATTTGTGTTCTCTGAAGTAAAAAGAATTCAAGAAGAATGCTTGTTTTGTTGGATGGCTGACACCTGGATTTTCCCACACTTCCAGTGACATCCAACTTTTTCTACTCTCCAGAGCTCCATTATCGATCGGTTTGGACGCCGGCTGCTGCTCTGGGGTGGTTATTTGCTGATGGCACTGATCCTGGTGTTGCTTGAGATGAGCCTTCTCCTGAGTGTAAGCAAATGTCTGGCTGAGAGTGGGCTTGCATCAGAAATCTCTGTGCAGGACAGCAGCCAGCCAGCCTTAGCTTTCACATCCAAAACTGTAGGTCAGAATATCTCCTGAAAACAAACTCACAGCCCTTCTGCAAGGCTATTTTTGGCCTGTCTTGTAGATCATCTCTTTAAACCAGGCTTTCAGTCAGTGAAAATCATTTCGTAAAACCACTGGCCTGCCCTAGGTTTCTGCCTGCCTGACCTCTCCAAACTTCACCCCTGTCCTGTTCTGCTGTCCTTTAAATCCCTGGATGTACATCCCTGCTGTCACCTTCCCCATTTGCTATCCCAGGCCTCCTGAACCCTCCCACCAACCACAAATTTCCACCTTTGTTACCAGTGATCCAGCTACATAGTGCAGCTCTCCAGAAACTTCCAGTCAGGATGCTGGGAAGTTGTGAGGAACCCAGTGTTACAGATTCACTAGTGCCACTGTTTTGCACTGCTTTGCAATTGTTGTCTCAGAAAAAAAAAAGAAAAGAAAAAACTTTCAGCTACTTTCTGTTTAAGAGATATCATCTGGTTCACATGAGATTTGAACACTGCTCCAAAGTTGTCTAATACAGATAATTGGGTTAAATCAGTAACAGTTTTCCTCATGCTATAATTCTCTTGGAATTTGTTATTTGTTTTTCAGGCCAGGGTGCAGGTCAGCTCCCCTCTGTAGATATCACACTGCAGGCTACTTTTGGCCTTCCACTGTATTCAGTACAGAAAGATCAGTAGCTCTAGTAAGCATCTACTACAGAGCCCAGCACTGTGGGCTTTTTCATAAATATTACTTCTCCTGTATGTTTGGATCAGCTCTATACAGCTATAAAATTACTTCTCATTCTCTTCCCTCCCTTGGTCTAGGATCAGTTCCTCTGGATGCGTTATTGCAGTGTAATTCTCATCTTTTTATTCATCATTGCCTATGGAATAGGACCAGGTGAGTACAACAATGAAAGAAATATCAGGACACCTTGGACCATATGGATGAGCACAGGCCATAAATGTATGGAAAGAGAACCAGACTGTGTGGATATATCTTAGAACATCAACAGCTTCATGAATTAATGACTCAAGAAACAATTTCTTTAGCAAATTACTTGAAACTATGCAGATCCTACTGAATCAGGATCCTGTTTTCCCTCACTGGATTACAGGTTTAAGCAAAAAAAAAAACAAAAACAAACCAAAAAACCACCACCAAAAACAAAAGAACAAGCTGTTAATCAGTACACTAAGACTTGTTTTGGAGGGTGTGAATGTTACTCAGTACCTACAGGTTCATCTGATCCATCTCTGTCTTTGATTAAGGGCAGAGGTATCATCTGTCTCTTACCATTGCACCCTCCCCTAATGTCACCCTGAATCACCTGTATCAGTAATGTCAGAACAAAACCTACAACTCTATTAGAACCTCACTTGCCTAAGACCAATATTTACTCTGAAAGTTCCCTGACCAAACACTGCTTTTGGTAATTAGTCTCCAAATTAAATGGCAGCCTTCACTATTGTAAGGGCAGTATATGAGGACCATGAATGTCTTGAAAATACGACAGAATTCTCACAGTAGCAGAATCCAGGTGTCTCCTATGGGCAACAGAGGCTCCATTAGGCTCATTCATCTCTGTATTTCATACTTCCTAGGTGGATAGAAACTGCACTTCAGAGGTGTCCATCTCTCTCCAGGCACCATAAGAGAAATCTGTTGGGAATTTAGGTAGAGATGGCTGTGCTACCCAAACTTAGATTATCTCACAGTAGCCTGATTTGCTGGAGATGTCTGACCAGTGGCAACAGTTCATTCACCTTGGAGGAAATGGTTAACTGCAGTGATGTTTCTATTGCTTTTTAAATGTTTTTTCCTCAGCTGGAGCTGTCATATCTGTCACAACTGAAATCTTCACCCTCTCAACAAGGTCCTCTGCTTTTGTCATCGGTGGAATCGTCATTTGGCTGGGCCTCACTTTCACTGGAATGCTGTTCCCATTTGCTGTCGTATGTAATTTGATTAAAATCTTCTCTCTGACTTTATCAATTTAAACTAGTTTTCTAGGATGGTCTGGACAGGGAGTAGGATGAAATGTCTTGTATCCATGGGATAGATACAAGAATCTATAGGATCAAGTGTTGTAAGGGAAATCATTCATCTTATTCTGTTTTTATCTCCAGATGCTTCTTGGTCCTTTTTGCTTCCTCATCTTTATTGCTGTCCTGGTCATTTCAGCAATTCTCATCTACCTATTCCTCCCAGAAACAAAAGGGAAGTCAATTTCTGAAATCACAGAAGAATTCAAAACATGCCAATTTAAGAAGAAACGTCATCAGACTGTGGAGAAGAATTCTACTGAAGAAAAGACATTCTGCACAAGGCTTTGATAGATCACCATAAGCAACTTCCATGGCCCTATCTCAAAACTGAACTGAAACATAAGCCTTAACATGGACTTTTCTCAATAAAATGTAATCCAAAAAGTAACTGACAGGTAGCTTGTCACTACTCCAAGCAGTCCTGTTTTATGTACATCTTTGCCTTCCATGACAACGAAAATGCTACTTCCTCAAACAGCTCTTTAGTAGGAAGACATGAGTAAGTACAGACACTTCTCAGAACTGGGAGATGGAAAATATTTTCAGGAGTAACACATGAATTCTTTTTCAAGTCTTTCTCCCTTTCTATCATTTTAAAGAAGCAGGGTTTGTCCCTATGCTTGGTACTTTGTAAGAAAGCTCTGCCGAGGATTAAGAGCAAGATGAAGAGAGGATAAAACACAAATATAGTTTTTGCAAACAATTTTCATGCAATTTCTTTACAATATCACACTGTAGAGGACCTAGTTTTCATCCTGAACACTGTATCTGAGTAAATACCAGGTAAAACAACAAAGAAAACTCAATTTTCTTCTATTTTCTTGAGCTGACATCAAGTAATTGATTGTCTCCATCATGACTGTCAGGGATCAGCCCCAATCCCTGGGCACTTGGTACAGAAGAACTCTCACCTGCATCCTCTGGAGCAAACTGGCTGCACCCTCCAGACATTTTACCTGTAGCAAAATCTGGAGCACATTTTTGCAGTGTAAGCAGTGCCCTCAGCCCTATGCTGGGTACCTGATGGATGGCACAAGGGTTAAGAAACATACACACAGTGTTGAGAAGTAGAGAACCAGAGGCCAGTCATGAGATAAGAAGTAAGACACTTTGAGAGAGTACAGAGAGAGCAGGCACTCTGAAAACTCAGCCCATTTTGTAAAAAATTAACTACTAAAAAAAAAAAAAAGAAAAAAGAAAAAAGCAGAGGCTGTGACAGCCAACATCTGCTAGCTGTGTGCTGGCCAAGGGCACACTGCACTCCACAAGTGCACATCAGCACACAATACTACACTTTACCACTGCTATGCTCCACAGCACCCATGTACTGCTGCTGTTCAAGAGCTGTTAGTGCTGTTGACTGCTGCAGCATTTAATCAGATCTCTCCCCAAACTCTTCTACCTACATATTGCACGATCAATTAGTTTTTCTATTTTTTGTCATAGTTACAAAGGGTGTTACTGTTGAGCTAGACCACAATCCTATCTTTCTGCAGTTTAACCATTCATACTGGTTTATCAATGTTGAGACCTGGGGGGTTTCTATTTAAAAATTTCAAATAATGTGCTTGCTGCTTCTGAAGGAATAGACATAGAAGAAGCTCTGATATTAAAGTGTGAGTGAATGTTCTGGCAACTGAAATCTGGGTTAGATTTTATATTAAATCTGATTTCACTTGCTGCATCAAAATGGGGAGCACTTATGCCATAAAATGTCCCCATTCAAAAGGACTCCCCTGTCAAATCACTGAAATACCTAATCCATCCATTCTAAGCACTATTCACTTGCTGTGAAAAACACCAACAGAAATCCCACGAAGTAAACATGAACAGATGGTTACTTAAGCAGAAGGTGCACAAAAAGAATGAGAGAAATAATTCTAAATGCTATTGCAAGCCAGAATAAACAATGTTTGTTACACAGTTATATAGGCAAGAGTTGGAATTACACAAGTAACCAAGGTTTTATTATTAACATTTCTTCTCATTTCTTTAGACTCACAGGATCTGCAGCAAACTTCTCTGTAAATAATTGCATCCTGTGTTTTATGAACTGAAAGTACAAGTCCCGAGGGGGAGCTTGGGAGATGACTGAGGGCTTCAGTACAACTCCACTGCCCCACCAGCCCCCACCCGGAGGGGGTGGGGGAAAGTCCCGGGCATGACTAAGCAAAAAACTTGGAAAGCAAGAATGAGAAGAAAGCTCCAGGCAAACCCCTTTCTTCCAAGTTCTGTCTCTAGCAGAAGCCACACGGAGGTACAGTTTGGGGGTTATGTCACAAAAGAGGAGCATCTGGAAACCAGAGGTGACTTTTCAATGGCTGCAACACCAATTTTGGATTTGTTCTGTGTCTGTAATGCTCAAAACTGAAACCTGAGAGATTAAGATCCCAACTGTCCCATCCTAACTCATAAGGCAATATTTACCTCCTTTGGGTACTCTCATGAGTAAGTGGTCTTGCAGTTACTGGCTGTTTCAAGTGGAGCCACTAGGACAAGGTGTTTTATTCCAAAAGCCTCTGCTGTGTCTTAACACCTCTTACTGTCTTTACACCACTCCTGGCCAACAAACACCCCCATAAACACCAGACAAGAGATGATGCCCTTCCTCAGTGCAGCCTAATTCATACCTAAGCCAGAACAGCAGAAATAGGCTTTGAAATTCACTGCTTCTACTTCAAGCCCAGTGAAGGGCTGGATGCTTCAAAATTTGCCAATTTTCCCTCTAATGAACAATATTTACTATACCAATGTATCTCAAACAGAACACCACATACTTTACATACTAATAAATAACAATATCTAAACATTGTACCAGCTGCTTTTTGCTTTGTGCAGATTACAGCAGAGAGTTATCAGTCTGTATCATAGAAGTGTTTTACTCTTCCTGGAATAAAGTTTAGATTTTCCTTGCCTGAACAATTCTCTTTCCCCTTTCCAAAGCTCTCACTACCCTCCAGGTACAATCCTTGCTTTGAAACTTTTCCCCTGCACACTGGACTAGATGCAATTATTTCCTGAAATCTTTAATCTGGCAGTGTTAACTTTGTCCAGTTGAAGTAAATATAAGTGAGTGAAGGCAAAATAGTAAAAATTTAACTCTGGTCCCTGAGGCCAGTGCCCAGTGCCATACATACCAGCAGGCAGGAGACAGAGACACAGAAGCTGTGATGACAAAGACACATCCCACACTGGACAGCCTGTCCCAGCCAGAGATGACAGGCTTCCTATCAAACCTGGTAAGTACTTGAGGTATTTACACCTATGACATTTTTGTACTCTGCTGCTGCTGATATTATTACTGAGGATACATGATTTGCTTTGCTTCCCTGCCAAAAAAAGTTTTGTGAAATATATCCCTAATTATCATAGAATCATAGAATCATAGAATAGGCTGGGTTGGAAGGGACCTCAGAGATCATCGAGTCCAACCCTTGAACAACTACCGCCTCAGTCACTAGACCATGGCACTGAGTGCCATATCGAGTCTCTTTTTAAATGTCTCCAGGGACGACGAGTCCACCACCTCCCTGGGCAGCCCGTTCCAATGTCTGATCACCCTTTCCATGAAAAAATTCTTTCTAATGTCCAATCTGAACTTCCCCCGGCAAAATTTAAGACCATGCCCTCTTGTCTTACTGAGAGTTGCCTGGGAAAAGAGACCAACCCCCGCCTGGCTCCATCCTCCTTTCAGGGAGTTGTAGAGAGCAATGAGGTCTCCCCTGAGCCTCCTCTTCTTCAGGCTGAACAGCCCCAGCTCCCTCAGCCTCTCCTCATAGAATCTGTATTTACTTGATCTGTAATTACTTGATGCAAAAGATGTCAGGCAGGTTTTGAAAGGCAGGGAACAGAACGGGATGTTGGCAGTGGTGGCATCTTGACACACAGATGTTTGTGAGAGCCTGCAGCATTTATATCCTGGCTATGGCTGAGTCCTGACCCTTCACACAGCAGTGAGGCACCTTCAGTCAGGACACTGTCTCTTTAAGGCTGCAAGCTCAAGAATATTTTGCTCTACTTCTGCAGGCACAGTACCGGGGGCTCTTTCAAATGATCTCTGTCCTGGGGATTGGTGGAACTTTCCAAGTTGGCTTTCAAGTTTCTACTGTCACCTACATGTCTCAGGTAGGCAGAGATGCACAAGGCACACTTGTTAATGGTGGCACTGAGTCTACATTCCTGCCTGAGGATGCTCCTTCCTGGCAGTCTGCAAGGGTTAAATCACAGTATTCTCCTCTCACAATTCTTTCCCATTACTATGCTATCATGTAAAGCAGATTTTTTCAAAATGTTGAAAATATAAGAGAGAGACCTGCAAGTTGTTGTTCATGGAACTCTTCCTCAGAAGACACACACTGCCTGGGGTGCCATTTGCTTTCTTTTAAACCTACAGCACATCTACCTACTTCCTTGACCTTATTCTCCACTATTCTTCACCACAAGTCCATTCCTCTTTTCCTCAGATTTCAAGGACAAAAAAAACCAAGGAATGAACTCCTTTTAATGCCAAAATGAACCCATCTTACTCTATTACACTATGCCTCCTAGCTAATGCACACTTAGAGAGTCTTTATGAAATAGTGACTTTAGCTGATAGGACAGAATTATGTCCTGAATATAATAAAATGCATGCACTGGAGTCACAGTTATTGTTGTTAATGAAAATTCTTTTTTCTGTCTCAGCATGTTAAGGCTTTCATTAATGAAACCTGGATGGAGAGATACGGCTACCCCATCCACCCAGACAACCTCTTGTTCCTGTGGTCCATCACTGTGTCCATCTTTGGTATAGGAGGTCTCTTGGGTTCATCAGGAAGCAGATACCTCACTGTCAAGTATGGCAAGTATGTATGTATTTTTAAAGACAACTCATCAACTGAATCTTGTTGGGGTTTTTTAAATGTGAGGCAGGCTTTTATGCTGAGCCATGGCTGTACTACAGACAGCTTAGCAGTGGTGTCATCAGATTTTGCTGCTTTTTGCCCTTGTCCTGTGGCACAGGCTAATCAATTGAGCTGCCAGCCTCTAATTAAAAAAATTCTTTTTCATTTCTTGCACTCACAGAAAGAAGTGTCTCATGTGCAACAGTCTGCTCATGATACTGGCAGCATCCATCATGGGCTGCAGTAAAATAGCCCAGTCCTTTGAGATGATCTTAATTGGACGTTTTATGTGTGGAATAAGTGTAGGTAAGTGACTTCTCCCACGGGTCAGCAGACTCTCCCAAAGTTTTACACCTTCATTCAAAGCAAATAATAAACCTCCACCAAGAAAACTAAGTATTAAAATAAGTCTGTGATCCCTTGTCAGAAGATCTTCTATAATACCCAGCAATAAAGAGCATAATTACTACTAATTTCTCTGATACCAAATGAAATTCAACGTTCCCAAGTGCACAAATATTCAGAGCTGTCAGGAATGTTTTTATACAATAAGGAACATGGATTTAATCTGGTGGGAAAATATGTCTAATATGAAGGTATTCAGGCTGTTTCAAAGCAGTGAGTCCTTGAGGATTATGCCCTTGGGCTGGGCATAATCAAGCAAAATCACCCCTGGCAAGCAGACCACATGCAGTGAAAGCATCCTGTGCTGGTATCAGTGTGCCTTGTATTTTTCTCCTACACAAAGAACTGTTTTTCCATTCAGTTTAGAAATTCACAGGAATGAGAATTTCATGAGAAACAATGTCTTTTTCTCAAATAACCAGGTTTTGTACATTGCTTCTTTGGCATACACTTGTCTTGAAGAACCACAGTTGTATTTTGAGAACTACCCATGCATTCACCTTGCTGTGATCAAGAACCTGTAACATGCCACATGCAAGGACCTAACTTTTGTTAAAGACATTTCATATATCCATTGTTTTGCCATCACATAAAGCCAGAAGAACACATGACTTTCAAAAGGGAGAAAAGAAAAATCTCATACATGAGTTGAGGTATAAGGAACAATTTGCAGTAAGACATGGTGCATGAGGCAGCCCTACTTCTCAATGCTTAATTATTCCCAGGCAATTTTATTTCCAATAGTTATGAATGTCTTCTTTCTTCTCTCCCATAATTCTCTCCTCACTCAAGGTCTTTGTGTTCCTCTACACTACCAATATGTTGGGGAAATTTCCCCTAAGAAGTTACGTGGATTTTCAAACTCTACTTCCTCTTTATTTTGGACACTGGGAAAAGCTGTGGGGCAAATTTCAGGACAAAGGTATAACATAATCCCACCCAATTAATTTCTGGATCCTCTCTACCTTTTGTTTCTTCCACTTTTTCATCCATTCCTTTCCTCAAAACCAATGCTACACACACACATTTTATCCCCACCAGGGAGCTGCTGGGCAGCCAGTCTCTGTGGCCCATGCTGATGGCCTCCTGTGGACTTCCAGCACTGGTCCAGCTGGTTGCTCTGCCCTTCTTCCCTGAGTCCCCACCCTACCTCCTCATGCACAAAGAGGACATGGAAGGCTGCAAAAAAGGTAACCTGTTCTTCACTTGGCTTTCAGTTGCTTTGTGATGAGTTTGTCCTGTTTGTAAACAGGACAAAATTTCTCTTTGCTCATTTCTAAGGTGACTCTGTGAATACAAAGTATTTTTGTTGTAGTACCCACACAGAACATGAAACTATTTCTCTCTGTATTACAAAACCTTTTACATTGAGCTGACACCACCTAAGCAGCCAGACTGGTGAAAAATGATAAATGATAAATAGTAAATGGCTGTTTGAACTGCAGGGCTTCACAGGGCACCCCTCAGCCCTGGTTGTTGTCAGTGTACCCTGAGAGAAAGAAGGATAAAAGTGGACCTGTGGGCAGGGAGGGAGTCACTGTGCACCTCACTAGGCTTTTCTGTGAGGACAGGTCCCTCTGTGGAGGAGGGGACCAGGGCTCTGGAACACACTGTAGGATATCTCTGCCTCCACAGCCCATGCACTTGTATCACCTGTTCAATAAACTCCTCGGGCAACAAACACCAGAGATGAATTAACATGGCAGGTCTCACTCTCCTTCTCCACAGCCATAAGGCAGCTTTGGGGTGAAGGCCATCACCAAGCAGAGATTGATGACATCATGAAAGAGAAGGCAACAATGAAAAACACCAAGATCTTGAGTGTCCTGGAGCTAATCAAAGAACCAGCTTTCCGTTGGCAGCTGTATATGATAGTTACTATGACCGCCACAATTCAGCTCTGTGGCATCAATGCAGTTGAGTGTTCTTTCCCCTTAAAGTCCCAAAACACTTACTGACAATGTTACAGGAGACAAAACAGCTCCCTGGAGCTCCCTCCATTTTTCTCAGGCTTCTCAGTCCATAACTTGCTGTCTGCCAGCTCCCCTAGAGGAGCAGCAGCAGCAGTTGGCAAAGCTTGGCCAGGCTCTTCATGTGACATCCGTTTGCCCAGGTCTTGGTCCTTGCTCAGGACCTTGCTCCTTGCCTTGAGTTACCTTCCCCAGCAGTCAGGCTTATTTTACAGCCTTTTTTTGGAAGCCATTACAAGGTCCCATCACACAAATGAGCCCACCCTATGCTGGAAAAATCCACAATTATATTTTACATTTCTGCTCTGTGCAACTGCTGCTATTCAGCCCCAGCTCTTACCACCCAGAGATGTTGGCTGGCAGTACACTCACTCTTCCTTAAAAGCTAATCAGAAAGTGTACTCACTGTTCTGGCAGCTTCTGCAGTTCTCCACCTCTTCCTCAAGCAGCACTTTTCTGGGATCATTTTGAAGCTACAGCTTTTCAGTTGCCTGCAGGATTTTTCTACCTCTAACATCACAGTGCCTCAGCATCTGTAAAGGAAATACACACGAGTCTTAAACTGGAATCTTGATCATCCCAGCATCATTCCAAATAGTAGCAGAGGTCCTTGAAAAGAAAATATGCTTGTTTCAAGCTTCTCTCTCTCAAGCTTCTTCTCTCTGAAGACCCATCACCCTCCATAACTCCATGCTCTTCTTTCTTGAGAAAGGAGAATATATCCTACAGTGATGGGTTTGGAGGGACTCCAGAAGTGATGATGGACCTGGCTGTTTCTGAAAGCACCTAGATCAGGACTCTGCAAACCTAATTACATTGCAGCAGCTGGAGCTACTTTTATCCCAGCATTTTGTCCTTTAGGTAATTAAGTAATTATATTTTGCAATGGTTTTGTCTGCCAATTAAGTGAATACTACCAAAAAAAGAGTGCAGAATTCCAGCTCACTCCAAAGCTGAGCTGCATGCTCCCTGGTTAGCAGCTTCTACCCAAGGCTGTCACACAGGTGTGGGTAAGAAATCCATTCTTTTTTTCTCTTACTGTTTTACGGATTTTTTTCCAGATTTATTTTTATACTTTTGAAGTTCTCAAGGCATCTGGTTTTGATGAAAGTATGATCTCCTATATGACACTCTCCCTTGGACTCTCTGAACTCGTAGCTGCTGTGGTCTGTGTAAGTCACATTACATCAGGAATGGGTCACAGTTTGCTCTCCTGGCCCTGACACCAGTGTGATTTCTGTCCTTCAGAGCTCCATTATTGAGCGACTGGGCAGGAAAGTGCTCCTGAGAGGAGGCTATGGGATCATGGGCTCACTGCTGGCAGCCATCACTGTGACTCTCTCCCTACAGGTAAAGAAATTCTTCTCGTGGCAGATTTCTTTATCTGTTCTATTGATAACTCTGCTCACAGGCAGAACCATGCTGCTGAGAAAGGAAAGAGAGGCTTGAAAGTGCCAATAGTTAACAGTGTTAACAGTTTACCTTCTGGGAGGGAAATAGTCTAAAGATCAACTTCACCTGCACACAGATCATACCTTCCCTCAGAAAGTGCTCTCATCCCCCTGCCTTCAACATGGTCCCAGGAGTCAGCAAGGAGCACATAAACAGAGGGAGACTGGCTCTGACTCCTGAGTTCATCAGACTGCAAACACCAAACGCTGGGCATGGATAAAAATACAGCCCTAGGAAAACGTCCCTTTCTATTCATGCAGTTTTTAAGTAACAACAAAAACCCAGATTCTTTTCACCAGTCAATTTGAAATTTAACTTTGCTGATGATGACACTGGGAATCCACGTTTGTTCAGTCTGGCCACCAGGTCACCTCTGTAACGTTGTTTCATTGCTGTATCTTCCTCAGAAACATACTCAGAGCTTCTCTGTAGACATTACTGTAAAATCAGCATTGAAGCAAGGTGGCAGCAGACTTCCATTTTTGTTTCACTCATGAAGGATTTCAGTTATAGGAGGGAGAAATCTTTCCTGAAGCACTGAATCTTTTGTCTTCTTCATTAACATATAGGAAAATTCCTTTCCAGTGTTATTGAACCTATCACTTGCAAAAGCAAAGACAGATATGATCTGTCTTCCCATATATCTAAGGGCTGAGGGAAGCACCACGGGGTCAAGAAGAAAGGAGAATGGGTTGGAAAAGTACTGTTCAGACTTTCTTTAACTGAAGGCTTGACAACTGTTCTGCACTAGCAAACCTGCCTCTCTGCTCAGCTAACAAAAACCTGGCTGCTCCATCCACAGGAAGAAGCACTCATTTCCTTGCCTGTAGTGTTCACCCACAATACATTTTTTATTGAGGTGACAGTGCTGGAAAATGAGCAGCATTTCTCCCCTATGGTCACCAACAGACTTTACCCAGAAGTTCTTTCTGTTGTTTGGTTTGGTTTGTTTTTTTCTCAGGACTGGTATTTCTGGATGCCATACTGCAGCCTGTGTCTGATTATCTTGTTTGCAGTGGTCTTTGCAGTTGGACCAGGTGAGTACTTCATTCAAAAGAAATAAAGGAACCAAGTCGTGTGAGTTTATTGATATGATGAGAAAAAAATTGCATTGTATTGCATAATATTAAGCTCAAGTAAATTAATTTAATCTAATCTTGTAGTCACTTGAACACTGTGGGTCTAAACATTGGCTAGAAACTTCAATGCCATCAGGTTTAGATTTTATTAATGAGGGAAAAAGGAGAGAGCAGAAGTACTCACTGGAAAAACAGCAAAAATAGAGCAAAAGCAGATGGGTACAATTTTTTTAAAAAAAACCTAAGGAAAAAAAAAGCAAAAAAAAGCAAGCCTTTTAAATTCAGTGTTGTATAATGTTATATCTTATCCCACACAGACAGCAGTGCAGAAGACCTACTTTGGAGCAATTCTTTTCCTAGCATGTAGTACCTGCTCCTCTTTAAGTACTTATTTTTTTTAAGTCTACTCACTTTCAAAATATTTGCCTTCCCATATGGCAAGGCTGCATTATTTTCTTAAAGTTGTTGAAGTTCTGTCACTTTGAAGCATCACTGAAATGCCCAGGAAGTGAATCCAGGAACACCCATTGCTGATTTTGCAGTATCACATCAGGAATTGTTGTTAGTAGTAATAATTATTTCATCCTCACACAGCTTCTTTCAGATGTCAGACTATTTCAAGTGGTAACAAATTAATTATTGAGTCTCCCCAATGTATTTTTTTTTATTATTTACCATTTTAATAAGCTGATGCGTAGCAGTTTATAAGATGCCACATTTTCTTTTCTAAACCACCAGTGACACACCTAAGTCCCTGGAATGCCAGTCCAAACCAGCAGCACCTATTTGCTGACTTGTGTAACAGCAACATTCAACCCAAATGTTCAAACCAGACACATCTGCAAGTGATGATTCTAATGCTTTGTTCCTTTCAGCTGGTGCCACAATTTCCGTTCGGGTAGAAATCTTCAAGCTGTCCTGCAGGCCCCCTGCCTTTGTGATCAGTTCTGTCCTCAACTGGCTGGGTGTCTTTGTCATTGGAACATCTTTCCCATTCATTGTGGTGAGTGACTTTCCCTGGGACACTCCCCAGGGGCACTAAGCTCCAGTGGGAAGAGGAGCAGCAGGAGGTGACAATGCCATGTCACTGGGGAGTGGCCTGGGCACCTGCTCTCCACAGTCCACTTTTGCAGCTGAAGGGCCCTGATTTGCCAGAGGTACTTATGCAGACTGGAATACTTGTTAAAGTTCAAAATGCATAGAATGCCTACTCAAATTCAAAGTACTTTGGGACCCAAACACAAAGGCTGTGCCAAGAAAGTGACAAAAGAAAAGCTTTGCTCATCTTGCTCTCTTTCACTTTGCTTTTCCCTGCAGGAAAAACTGAAGCACTTCTGCTTCCTCATCTCCATGGGGGTACTTTTCACTGCAGTGATAATTATCCACCTGGTCCTTCCAGAAACAAAAGGAAAGTCAATTGTGGAAATCACAGAAGAATTCAATAAGCTAAACTTCAAAAAGAAATGTATTCCAGCACCTCCAAATCATGTCACAGAGGATTATATCTTCTGCACCAGGCTTTGACCAGCCACTTAGGAGCATCAAGCTTTCTTAAAAGGAAGGAAAAAAAGACATGTGTTGTCTTCTGACTGGCAAGCCAGCCCAAATGGATTTCAGATCAGTCATTTACAAGGTTTCCATTTTGCCAAACCAGCATCTTTCTCAAGCATTTCTCTCTGGGCAGCTTATGAAAGGGATGATGGCTATGAAAGGGTAGAGTGATGTGAATCATGAGCATTCTGGCTTAACTTGCTGATGTGTAAATCTCTTCTTATCAGAGCAACTAATACACACTGAAACTACATGTAGGATTTATAAACACTCTGCTGACCACAGAGAAAAGGAAGACCTGTGATCCCCTTGCTGTCTATGATTTTTGAGTGTGTTTTTACAACCCTGAAATGGGAACAGTGAAGTTCTTGGCTTGCTGTCTCTGGCTAGGGTTCAATCCATAACAGATTAAAGAAAAAATTTAGTGCAATAGGAGAGTAAGTCTTTGTTTCTCTAGACTCAGCTGAGTAATCAAACCTTGCCAGGTTCCCATGCATAACATTATCTTGTCCTTGTGTTGGATGTAGTTTGACAGACTTCAACTCTTTTGGACTGAAGTTTTCAATGTCAGCAGCCATCCTTGCTTCGAGTTCAATTTAATTTCCAGTCCTAGTAGCAAGGCAAAGCTATTGGGCAGAAATGGACAGAGCAAATGTTCATAGTGGAGCACACTCTACAAATTAAAATCCAAACTTTAGACTTGCACAGTAAAAAGAGTGGGTTTATCTCTGATGTTGCTTTAACTGGCATTTTATCTCAAAAAAGTTTATTCAAAATATGAATTAAATTGCTCATCATAACTGCTGCTTATTTTTAACTGGAAATGCTAAATATAATAAAAATGGCAGATTGACTTGTAATAAAACCTCTGGCCTCCACAATAGTTTATTTCCCAACATCAGGATCTTTGTTAGGGGCATCTGACTAGAAAAATGTTAATGGTGTGCATAGCCTTCAATGACTGGGATTTTTCATTATTCTGGTCTTTAGTACTGAGGGACACTTAAGACTTCTCACTAAAAGGTAATCTATGAAACATGAAGTTTCCTTAAAGCCAGAAAAGCTCAACAATTCTGTAGTGTTCCATATACATATAACATGATTAAAAACTAACAACCATCTGGAGACAACTACCAGAATAGAAAGGAAATCTCAGCTTTTTGCAAAACAGAATTCTCCTTGCCTAACCAGTCATTCCAAAAACATCCTTTATTCTGCTCCAGCAATACCTGAAGTCTTTGGCAACATAAGCAGAGTGGCATGAGGTGGCATTGTTGGAGTTACTCTCTAGCAAGCCACTCATCTGATCTCAGTTATTCATTAGATGTTATTAGGAAAGCCTTTCCCATAAGATCCTCACTAGAAGCAAGCAGATGCCCTATGGAACATTAATGTGACAACGAAGCAGAACAGCTCTTCGGAGCACAGGTCAGCCTTGGCTTGTGCTCAGTGGAGCAAGAGCTGTGTTCTGGTAACAGTTCAGTCAAGGGATGAAACAGCAAAAATGGTCCAAATGTATATGATTAAAGGATATCTGTAAGATAGCTGCTGGCTACGTGTTAGCACTAATTATGAAGCTGCACATCTAATAAAGGGGCCCTTAACACAATGTAAGCACTAAGAGCACAGAAGCAATAATTAATCAACAAAAATGCAAAAGACAATATGCATTACGACCCTATGGAAGGAAGACTCTTACCAACAGTAGGGATGCAAAAGTAAAGGACAAGAGCAAAGAGTAAAAATCACAATATGTATAAAGTACACTAAGCAGAGGTGGGTGATGTAGAACATAAAATATGTGCAAAAAGCTGCATTTGAGAAGGAATGCCCTGTGCTGGTGGCTGCATGTTATTGCCTCCTTGTTTCTTACCCCAGCATCATCTAATCAAGGCAGATACTAGCAGCTATCATGTTGTTTCAACTTTGTATCACTTTGCAGAGAAGGGAAATAATTCTTCACACCCAAGGGACAGTCTCACTTGTGCTCTAGCAACAGCTTATCTGCAGGAGAACCTAACAATCCACCATGAACCCTCAGCACACATCAACAACACATACTAACTTCATGATGAGGACCACATAATGACAGGAGAAATTACTGGCTGATGCTACATGCTACATTTCAGACATTACCCAGAGATCCTGTTAATATTTTTGCCATGTCATACATTTTCTAGTGAATATGACTGCTTTCATCCAATAAATCCTTTATGATTTCTTCATCCCCGTCTTCATAGAATCCTAGAATCCTAGGGGTTGGAAGGGACCTCGAAAGATCATCTAGTCCAACCCCCCCTGCCAGAGCAGGGCCCCCTAGAGTACATCCCCTAGGAACGTGTCCAGGCGGGTTTTGAATGTCTCCAGTGAAGGAGACTCCACAACCCCCCTGGGCAGCCTGTTCCAGGGCTCCGTCACCCTTACAGTAAAAAAATTTTTTCTGATATTCAACTTGAACCTCCTATGCTCCAACTTACACCCATTACCCCTTGTCCTATCACTGGTCACCACTGAGAAAAGCCTAACTCCATCTCCCTGACACTCACCCCTTACATATTTGAAAACATTGATGAGGTCACCCCTCAGTCTCCTTTTCTCCAAACTAAAGAGACCCAGCTCCCTCAGCCTTTCCTCATAAGGGAGATGTTCCACTCCCTTAATCATCTCAGTAGCTCTGCGCTGGACTCTTTCAAGCACTTCCCTGTCCTTCTTGAACTGAGGGGCCCAGAACTGGACACAATACTCCAGGTGTGGCCTCACCAATACAGAATAGAGGGGGAGGAGAACCTCTCTTGACCTACTAACCACACCCTTTCTAATGCACCCCAGGATGCCATTGGCCTTCTTCCATAACTAAGTGTAAATGACAAATAATAACTAAGCCATTTATCGATTTAATATGTACAAGGACCTCTTAATGATGAAGCAAATGAAGTTAAAGCCTGAGAATTTTCTATCTGCAGGAAAAGATATCAGTCCAGCTATGGAGATTACAGGGCAGTTTCAAAGCAATCTTTTTTCATCACAGACACAGAAATAATTATGGAAATTTATGACTAACGGAAACACCAGACAAAACTGTGCACGATGTTGAATCTCCCTCTCCCAGCAAGTGAAAATTAGCTATTATCAAATATTTAGCTGGTCAAACTGGTGTGCCACTGTAGAATCATTAAGTTTGCACCCCATTACAAAATGATGGAGCATTCCAGTTCCTTTAAGTAATGATTAAGTTACGATGTGCTCCAGTTGCCACCACATGAAGAACAGCTCTTTCCTATCCTATGTCAAAGTCCTATAGTTCACTGTCCAAGACCTTAAATTCCCAACAGATGAGTTTGTCTTTATGTTTCTCATCATAATGAAAACTAAGCAAATTGTGGTTATTGGAATCCTGTCTAAAACTGATGTCTCAGTTTCCTATTCCCCTAGCACAAGACAAAGTTGATGAAGGATACGTGAAGTCCTCCCTTGCAGGACACCATCTTGTTTACTTGGTTTAGATACAATCACTGGTTGAAATATTTAATCCAACAATTCTAAACTTTGTACAACAGCTGAAATATGTGTAATTAACTCAAAAACCTTTGAAGTAAAATTTAACTTCAATAACATGGGACTAGTTCACTGACACTGCTGTTGCATAATGTAAGCATTTGGTTCTTTTGGCAGGTACCAGCCAGTGAGCAACAGGAATCAGCTCTTTCATAGGAGATGGCAACCTTCTTCCCTGACCTGGTGAGTAGCTGCTCACTTTTACTCAGGCCTCTGACTTACAAAGGACAGAGCTAATATAATACTGAAGTTCCACATTCCTTAAAGATTGTAACCTCTCTTGGGACAGAGACCATCTTTCTCTCCTGCATTTAAGCATCACCAAGAGCAATGGGGCTCGAGGACACGAAAATCATGTTGCATGGTCTTTTCCATGGAACAAGATAAAATAAAATAAAGACAAAATAAAACCTAACAGAAGTCCTGGTGGCTCCACCACAGGCAATGCCTCTGTACTTTTGCCTTCTGAATTACTGGAAATAATACTATATGGTAAGCACTCTGACTACTTCCTAAAGTAATTAATAGATTAACTGTACTGCAAAAGGCTAAGAAATTAATGAAAAATCATTAAAATAAATTAATTTACTCATTTCATCCAAAGATAATATCATCTATGAAGAGCTTCCATAGTCTTAAACAAAGAAGAACTGATAGTTATTTCCTGCTCTGTTTCTTAACTGCCAGCAAGAATCTATTTTGCTTTCCTCTTTAAGCATTAAAATTGTTAATTTCCAAGTCTAGTGTGAAAAAAAAGAAGACCGAGGGGAGTTCTTTTTTTGCTTGAATGGTTTTGCCAATTAGCAAAGCCATTGAGTTTGAGACAGAATTTTAAAGGAAATTTAGAGTCTTCTGGTCCATATCTTCTTGGGTTTTGTCATGTGATAGTGGGAAATCCAGCTGTGGACTAATTAAGTAACAAGCTCTTGCAAAATGAACCTAAGAACCATAAAAAGGATCATTCTTCTAATATCTTCCAGTCCAGCATTATTCACTCTTGCATTCCTTTTTTCCTCCCTGACTGCATTTTCAACAATCTCCCTCCATCCAGGCAGTGATCTCCAAATACTTGTGAGCTCACAAGGTGTTTGACATGAAAAGAACACAGAGCACAGAGTCTTCTGTACAGACACAATCCCAGTCTGTGGTGTGCTGAAACAAAAACAAGAGGGAGTTAAACATCAAAGGACCATGAACAGATCCTGATGGGGAAAATTTAGATGGCCAGTATTTCCCTAGGCAGGAAGATGCCAAGCCCTTCAATATGCAAGCACATCCTTTCATTGTTAAATAAGTAGAAAAAAATAAAATATTGAGAAAGAAGAAATGAAATTCCAAATCAGTCAGGAAGATTTTTGTTTTAATGCAATAACGGAGGCTGTTGCAAATTGGTCTCTTTGTAGTCCATGCCTTTCTGAAGAAGCTGAATGTTAAAAAGATCTTTTCTTTATCAGTCTTAAAGATGTGACCCACTCAGATATGAAAGCAGAGTACAATAAAATGTTGTTGATTTTTAATGGTGTACTTTTGTGGCATAGCATTATGGTTTGATATACACAGGTTGCTGCAGATTGCAGACAAGGAAACTGATTTCCCCATTCCCCATATCCAGGACTGCCAACCTGACAGATACCTTTTAAAACTTTCTCCCCTTACTGCAAACAAAGTGGTGGATTATCACCCTTACACTAGCACTCAGTCTCGCTATGGCACTGCAGCTGATGATTGCATTTTAGCAGTAAGTTGGAGGAATTTTGGAAAAACCTTTCAGTCTAAGAGGATTTGAAGTAGAAGACACAATTTTCCAGATGGGAAGGGCTACAAAGTCTCTGGCCCTGCACAGATCTAGACTAATGAGAAGCTCATGGAGCATTAAATTCTTGCTTTGCAGGTTCAGTTCCGGGGTTTATTTCAAATGATCCTAGTGCTGGGAATTGGTGGTAGCTTCCCATATGGATTCCACATTTCTGTCATCAACTACCCTTCCGTGGTAAGTAGCCATCACTCTGAGGTTGAAAACAGAAAATGGATTGTCTGACCTCCCCATTCTCCCACAAATCTCAAATTTGCTGAGCATCCAGCTGATACATCTATGCCTTTTCTCTGGCTAGCAGCAACATCGGGTTTGTAGAGAACTTTTTCTCCTTTAAAAAACAGGATTGCACTTTCTGTTTTAAATAATTACCATGCCGTATACAAGCTTCCAAGGGAAGGCAGAAAATGGGCTTTTAGAGTGCTTCATCAGGAAGCTTGCTGACTGACACAAACTTGAAGATTTTGCAGTGTGATCTCAGCTAACTTGTTGTACTAAGGAAGCCTCAAAAGAAGCCTAATATTAGGCTAGATTTGAAGTGCTACAGCCAAAAAACATGAAGGGACCTTATACTCATTGCCCAGTCAAATCTCATTTTCTTCTTCAGCACATCAGGAAGTTTATGAATGAAACCTGGATAGAGAGACACAGCTCTCCCCTCCATCCCAAGACAATCACACTGCTGTGGTCCTTCATTGTGTCTGTTTATGGCTTAGGAGGATTCCTGGGAAGCCTCTGCTGTGGCTACCTGACTACAAAATACAGGAAGTAAGTGTTTCTTGTAACAGCTCAAGTCAGAAAGTACAGGGTGCTTCTGGGTACTTCTGGGTTGAAGCAATCTGATTGAAGATTAAGCAGACTTGGTTTGCTAGCACATCCTCCTCTTTCAAGAAGCAAGCAGTCTTTTTATCTTGTTTATCTGCCCTCCACAGTATTTCTGCAAAGGATACATTCATCACATCACAGGATCAGTGCCTCTGGGAGTAGCAGGATTGTGTAACAGCCTCGTGTTCTCTTCAAGATCCCCTGTAACTCTCAGAAAGATCTCCCAAGATCTATAACCCCCCCAAAAAGGAGCTGTGTCTTGTGTTGTAACATGTTATGTGCAGTTACTCTAACCACCTAGGAACTATTATGTGTAAGATATCCTTAAGTGTCAGAGAAGAGGCAGATTTCCTCTTAAATACACTCATTCTGGGGTGATGGCATTATATTAAATATTTGTATCTACTCTAGAGAAAATGTGAGCAGAATAGAAAAAAATTATTTGCCTGTAACTAGACCTTAAAAATATAATCAGCACCAAAACAAATTACCCAAAAGACATCTCTGTTCTTGGCAACCCATTTTACTGAAAGTCAGTTCCAGTCTATCTTTTCTACTGGATGGAGAAAGGATTCCTCACCAGTCAGGTCTGTTCTCAGTGCCTTGTGTGTAACACCGCTAATTTCATTTGCAGAGAAATTGGCAAACATATCTGCTTGGTGTGACTCACTTAAAGATCTGCTCCACAACCCACTGATCCAGAGGCCCCTCATATGGGTCTCAACAAACCACCTTAGCCTGCCTGCAATTGGGTTCTTTCTTATCAGGTAAGTGCCCCCAAGAAATTTCTTGTGGGACACTGCCTCATCCCACACTCAGAGGGTCTCTCAAGACTGGAAACCAGATCATGCACATCTCCCACGGGTTATTTAACACATGATGAATCTAATTGCTGAATCACAGCCTTCTAAACACAAGATCCCTGTGGATCCTTTCGATGTGCAAGAGGACTCTTGTCTTGCAAGCATCATGGCAAGAGAGTTGAATGCAAAAGAGTTGAATGCAAAAGACTTTGATCTGAGCCTTAGGCATCAGGGTTGTGAACGTACCAGCCCACGATTCACATGGAGTGTCCTCTGAAATATGCCACTAAGAACTCTTCCTGGCATCTCCCATCACATCCTCTTAGCCACGAGTGTCCTTAATAAGAGCCATTCTAGAGTGGGAGCCATGGACTCAGAGTATTTCTGAGGAGCAACCTGACATTTTCTGAAGAGTTTTAGCCATTTAAAAATCTTGGTGACAAGCTGGGTCTTTTCTGATCTCTTTACCCACTTATACTTTGGAAATGCTGATGAACTGCTCCAACTGTTTAAATTCTAAGATAAAAATATTAATGAATTAAAACCTAGAGGATTCAGAAATTTTAAAGAATGAGTTTGACTGTCCAAAGTCACAATTATTTCAGCCATTCCTCAAAACTGCAAGAATGGCTGTAACATGTTTCCTGTCACAGCAAGATCAGTCAAAAGTGTACAAGATGATCTCGTTTCACACTAAATTCTCATGGGATTTTTTTTTTCCCCAGAAAAAAGTGCCAAATGTGCACCAACCTGATCATGCTGGTAGCTGCACTTTTCATGGCCTTCAGTAAAACAGCCAAATCCTTTGAGATGATTTTTGTTGGACGCTTTCTCTATGGCATTGGTTCAGGTAAGTGCTCATGGCACTGTGAAGCATCCTTGCTGTCTCAGAATTGTCTCTGCAGGTCTCACCATTCTTGGAGAATGATTTTTAAATATAATATACTGGGGCACTTAATAAAAGTGAAAGCCATCATCCCTTTTGAAAGAAATTTTAATCCCAATAGCAAAGTGAATGGAAACAATGTAAGAGAGAATGCAGTCAGAAAGTTAAGCTTTTCTAGATATTTTAACAGTCATTTATCTTCTATGTTAAAGGTTTTTCTCTCAATATACATCCTCAGTATGTAGGAGAGATTTCACCCAAGAAGCTCCGTGGATTTACCAACTCCACAGTTGCTGTTTTTCTGACACTGGGAAAACTCACAGGACAGGTTATTGGACTACGGTAAACTCTGCAATCTTTCTGTCAGGTTATGTTAAAAATAACAGGAATCTTTCTGTAACTTTACCCTATCACCCACTTGGTGTCTGAGAAACCCTTTCATCCTCCCCAGCTCAGGCCTTCACTTATGTCCAGAGAAAAGTTTTGACCATTTTTGAGGCAAACACATAGTTTTAAATACAGGAGAAAGAAAAGTTAGCTGCTTATAAACTGATTTCTTCTTATTTCCACACCCTTTCTATTAGAGGAATTCCCCTTCAAAAATTTCTATACTTTTGTGAAAATTCTTAGGCAAGACATTTTGATACTGTGGTCAAACAGTGGTCAAATCACTCATCATCTCCCTAGGCATTATATGGGACTCTAATGGTATTTAGAAAGTTTTCCAAAATGCCAAATAATTGATTTGAAATTCTTTAAAATAATAATACCCAATTTGTGAAATTTGCCAAATTATCCATTCAGTTGTTTGTTCCACTGCAACCTTGAGAGGAATCTGAGAATTCTCATCACTCAGAAAAGATTTTTTAACATTCATTCCATGATTTCAGCACTACTTTGTTTCACATCCACTTTACAGGGAGATTTTAGGAAGCGAAGCTTTGTGGCCATGGTTGTTAGCATCCAGTGGACTTTCAGCACTGGTTCAACTGGTTACTCTCCCATTTTTCCCTGATTCACCATCCTACCTCCTGATACAGAAGGGTAATGAGGAAGCCTGCAGAAAAGGTAGAGCATCTACTTTCCTCACTTACTTCATTTCATTTGACGTGTCAGAGTGGCAGCCTCTGCTTTTTTTCTTTATAGGATATGGTTTAGGCAGCTCTTTTTTATTAAGTAAAATGTACGTTAGAGTTTACTCTGTTTCAATTAATTAAATCAATTAATTTAATTTGTTTCAACTAAGCCAACTCAACATTAGAAAGATACTGACAGCCAGCATGACAAGATGCTTCTATTTGCCTGCTGCCCCAGGAGCAGACAGCACCAACACCACCCCAGCACCACAGGGCAGGCAGACTAAAGGATTTAGTGTCACCTCTGGTCATGGAGCTACCCTGGCAGAATAATCCACTTCCCTCTTTCTCCCCAACAGCCATCAGGAAGCTCTGGGGGGAGGGAGACCACCAAGCAGAAATTGATGACATGATGAAGGAGAAGGTTGTAATGACAAGCACAAAAACCTTGCGTGTCCTTGAAGTAATGAAAGAACCATCTCTGCGCTGGCAGCTCTACATTCTCATGACTGTCATGACCACCTTGCAGCTCTGTGGAATCAATGCAGTTGAGTGCTCTCTTTACCCCCAAAGCAAGAGACAACTCTAGGACACCTTACAAACCCCTCTCAGTCAATGCTGTTACACGAGCTTACAACTGCAGCACAATTGCAGCATTTTTCACAGGTGCATTTCCTCTCTGCATTTTTCAGATATACTTCTATTCTTTTGAAGTATTCCACACAGCCAAGTTTGAAGAATACCTTATCCCATATGTGTCCCTGGGAGTCGGGTTGTGTGAATTCTTATCCTCTATACTGTGTGTAAGTCTTTTCAGGCTTGAGTTGGAAGGAAAAATTTAATGCAAGCCAACAATTGTACTTTCCCTACTTATAACTGTGCTTTGGGAAGAGTCTCGAGCACAGAACCTATGAGGAGAGGCTGAGGGAGCTGGGGGTGTTGAGGCTGGAGAAGAGGAGGCTCAGGGGAGACCTCATCACTCTCTACAACTCCCTGAAAGGAGGTTGGAGCCAGGGGGGGGTTGGGCTCTTTTCCCAGGCAACTCTCAGCAAGACAAGAGGGCACAAGAGGTCTCAAGTTGTGCCAGGGGAGGTTTAGGTTGGACATTAGAAAGAATTTCTTTACTGAGAGGGTGATCAGACATTGGAATGGGCTGCCCAGGGAAGGGGTGGATTCTCCATCCCTGGAGATATTTCAAAAGAGCCTGGATGTGGCACTCAGTGCCATGGGCTGGGAACTGCAGCGGTGGGTCAAGGGTTGGACTTGATGATCTCTGAGGTCCCTTCCAACCCAGCCAGTTCTGTGATTCTATGATTCTATGATTTGCATAGCCTAATAAACATCTTCCTGCTTCTGCAAAACCACAGGCAGGATAAAAGGCAGCTCTTCTCCCAAATTATTTGCATGGCTGTATGTCTTTAGGCACAATTTTATTCTGTAAAATAATTTTCTGATGTTCTGGGTAAGACGTGTGTATGTATGTGTACACATTCTGATATATAAGAGCACAGAGAAAAGGAAACTGTCTAACAACAGCCTAGGGTTGGCTAATAAACACAGCTTATTTAATAATGAATTACCTTTGAAGAAGCTAATCGAGTTCCTTAGGAACTAAGAGGCTCTCAAATGACATTGATTTCTGGCTATTATTGAGATACAGTTTCTGTGAAGAGAGCATGGAGAGTGGAGGAAAGGTGTCATTTGAGAACTGGGATTTATGACCCATTTTCTGCTTTTCAGAGCACCCTCATAGACCGATTTGGGAGGAAGGTGCTGCTGTGGGGAGGATACACACTGATGTGTTCTGTGCTTGGGCTCCTTACCATGACCCTGTCACTGCAGGTAAAGGGGCAGCAGCCTCCTGGCTACTCACCCAGCATCACCCCACCTCTCCAGTCTCGTCTCACAGGATAGACACAAAAACTTGTGTCAGTGGCAGAAAATACAGAGCTCTCCTCTTCTGGCATGTGTCTAACAGTTTGGTATCACTGATTTCTCACTTTTAGCATCGTTTTTTCTGGATGCATTACTTCAGTGTTATCTTGATCTTCCTATTCGTTATCTTCTACGGAATTGGACCATGTGAGTACAGCAGTGGCAACGCTGGGAGGAAATTTTGTTCCATACACTTGGTGACACAAGTGGCAGAGGAAGAACAGACTGCCCACGTGGAAAAAATGTCTGGAAATCAAGGAGAGAAGGGCACATATGTACAAGTATGAGCTGGGAAAATGATACAGACACCTTGAATTTTATTGCTGATCATAGGATCTAAATAATTTAAAACACAGGATCATCTTCTCCAGATGGTTTGAGACACAAATCTCAGAACAAGTTTTAAAATACTCAGCTAAACACAGGACTCTAGGTGTTGCCAGGTACATTATAGTAATCATATTCATTAAATTCAAGGGCTAAGCTTTATGCCTATGAATATGCTTCAGGTGGAACTGACCAGAGGAGACAAAAGGGGAACTGGTTTTATATGGAACCACACTGTTCCTGACAAAGGATTCCAGTATGTACAAGAGAAATCTAAATTAACAGCTGTAGTCGTTTCTGGAATCAGAGGCCACCTGCCAGAAGGCCACCTATTCTGTCTGTCTGTCATTTTGTGCCACTGCCATTGAGAGGATCTTTGGCAGGAGCAAGGAAACAAGTATAACTCTTTTGTGTTTTGTTTTGATATTTTTTTTTTTCAGCTGGAGCCACTGTATCTATCATGGTTGAAATCTTCAGCCAATCATTCAGACCCTCAGCCTTTTTGATTGTTGGCTTCATCAACTGGATGGGACTGTTTGTACTTGGGATGATTTTTCCATTGATTGTTGTAAGTAACTCTAGCTGGATCCTTCCCTCCAGGCTAATCCAGTTCTGAATTGCTGACAGCAAAATAATATCAATACATTGCAATGACATGCAAAGCTTAGAGCTCTGTCCAAACACCAAACCTGCTCAGGAATCCCCCAGGCCTGTCAGAGGAGCAGCAATTGGACTCAGGCCAAACATGGCCAGTGGAAACTCCTGGTTTGACACCATCCTGGTTTGTGTATTGAGCACACCTTTGAATTTTAATTACTAAGACACGGGCTTAAGGGTGGGGAAATAGACGTGAGATTCCTATTTTCTTCATGGTGTCTCCTATTTATGCTTGTAGGATAACCTTGGACCCTTCTGCTTTCTTATCTTTTTGGGAATCCTTGCTTTATCAGCAATTTTCATCTACCTTTATCTACCCGAGACCAAGGGAAAGTCAATCATGGAAATAAAAGCAGAGTTCAACAAAATGAACTTTGGGAAAAACGAAACTTCAGTCACTGAAAATAACTTCCCCAAGGAACAGTTATTCTGCACCAAACTCTGAATGTTCAGAGGAGAAATTTTCATCTCTTAGAAAAGACAGGAAACAATGTTGCAATACAAGTAAAAAGTAAACATTAAAAATCAGGCTGAAAGCTCTTTGTGTCTTACTGGGTTATTTCTTTTTTTCCTTTAATATATAAATGAAATTAATTATGCTAGAGTTTTATTTCTTGCTGATACAGAACCATTTTTCACAGGAAATTTAAGCATGCAGTTTTAAGTTCTACAGGATATAAAGTATTTTTTCCCTAAAAACAAAACCAAACACTTTTATGGTAGTTGTTTTTGTAGTTCTAAAACATATTGTTAACAGTCAATAGGGCCAAAATCCTGCTAAAATAAGAGACACACAGCCTCAGTTGGTCTCCCCTGCTCCCCTGATATTGAGCTTTCCTAAATGAGACCTCACCAACTCTTAGCACCTCAGGACCAGGAAAGTGCTGACAAACAGTTCAGAGATGAGTATCAGAAATATGAAGGACCAACTAAAATGATTTAAGAAGACAAAAAGGTGGATTATGAAGGTTAAATAATAATCAGCCACGAGGCTGGGGAAGTTTCAAATATTGGACTTGGAGGCTGCCAGAGGAAAAGCTGGAGATGTGGTTGGGTGACTGAGTAGATCTGGACTCAGAACTTAACACAATCAGGAACAAAGGTTCCAGACATAATAACAGAAAAAAACATACTGAAACTGTACTGTGCAACAACCTTTCTGGAGATGGAATGAAAATCTCAGTGCAGAATATCCAAGTAACTCTAGGCAGGGAGAAGAAGTAAAATGGCTGCTATAAAGCACACTCCCAAGAGCATCTGTGGTGTCCAAGGACCTGATTTCCAACCTAGTACATCAGCCTCTAGAATTACATCAGATGTTTTCAGAGAAGAGTTTGTTTTGGAAAGGTTTTTCTTGTTATGTAAGCAAGCTGCAAATAACCAGTGATTACTGAACCCAGCAGTAAAAATAGGTTGTGGAGTCAATTGGAAACAGAGTCTAAGTTTTTCCAAGTGACCACTGATAAATATAGTATGAATTCTCACTAAACTTTTTGGATGAAGCCACCTGCTTTCAGCTAACCACTGAAGATGAACTTGTAGCAAAGTTTCAGCTAGTTCTTGGAGGAAAAATTTTAAAGTTTCTATCGGGTGGTTGTTAATTGCACTGATATTTCTTAGACCAATTAGAGTTTTCAGTTCAGCACTGATATTTGTCATTGTATGGCTGTAGACTTTAGAAGACACTAGTATGTGGCTGGATGATCTCATAAAATTGATTTAATGCACAGTTAAAAAACCCAAACAATCTACCTGGGAAAGCCTGGTTCTACTTTGTCTCTTCCAGGTGAGACCCTTTTCTGATAAAGGGACCTTGATTTCTTTAGGAACAGCAATGGAGCTCTGTGCAATCAACCAGTCTTTTTACCCATGTAGGAAATCAATCTCTGCCAAATTTGACCATAGTTATCCCAGGGAATAGAAGCATGTTGTAGGTTTGTATAAGCCTTGTCTCCACAGAAAGCAGGATAAAAATGTAAATGGAAGTAACGTTAATTTTTTTTCCCAATGCATGAAGGAATTGGACGAAACTCTTACGTAAAACTGATGTGCTCTATCCCTCTTCAAAAAACATTTTATTTATCAATCTAGCAAACAAGTACTTGCTGTTGGGGGGATGGGGTAAGGGTGTCAGATGGTGGTTCTTGCATAACAGCTCCTGAATATAAAGCTAGAGGCCAGGGCTGGGATGCAGCTGAAACACATTTGTGCAGCAGTGTGGAAGTGATATCCAATGGGACTTAGAAATATACAAGGAACAACAAAGTGATTTTTTGGAGAGGACATTCAAGCTTTTCGTGACAAAGGAGGCAATAGGAAAGGGAAAGTCTCTTAGATATAACTCACAAAGAAGCAAAGGATTAGGGTGGCTGGAATGCAGAGCCTTCCTCTCACAGGAAATGGTACCATTTGAAAAAAATACTGACTTTTAGTTTTAATCAAATAGGGTTTTTTCTACTGGAAAAACTTTCAAATATTTTCAAACTGCTCTAAAAAGAAAATAACACTGATTAACATTTCAGCTTGTAATCTGCTTTCAGAGTGGGTTCTGAAGGCATATATGTGCCTACATTTGGCATAAAGCACAGGGTGTCCAGACAGGGGACAACAGAGGCAAGCAAGTGGTACCTCAGCAGGACCTCCTTGGCTTAGCCTGCACTGATGAGTTTCCATGCACTTTGAGCCCAAACAAGCTGTAAATGACATCCAAGATTAGTTACTCAGACAGCTCCTGGTACTCAGGCTATTTTACCAGGAGGGTTAATTGGTGCTGAGTTCCAATGATGCACTGCTAATAAACGTGGGTAAGAGCAGAAGACAGACAGATGCCAAAGGAACTGATCCCTCAATTCCCCTGTGTGTGGATCTGACACTGTGTATTAGCAGCAGGGAAAATTGCAGGCTGGTCATTAATATTAACATAGATACTTTCTTCTATTTTTCCTGCTATCAAGAACAAAAGTAGGATTAGAGTGTGTTTTGTTTAATGAGAGAGGTGTTGATTTATACCTCTGCTGTGTCAGTTCACATTTACCTCAGCAGGGAAGACTGCAGCAGGAGCCACTGAGGTGCAAAATCTCTCTGGAACGTAGGGTGGCAGCAATGCAAGAGCACACCCCCACTCCCAGCCAGCCTCCCGCAAAGCAGAGAGAGCCCGGTGGCTGGGAGGAGGACCTGGAAGTCTTGCAGGTCACTGAGCTCTTGGAGCACCTGAACTTCCTACGCAAAAGTCAAAATCAGTGAAGATAACACTGCCGGGTCCTCCTTCCAAGAGCGTACGTGGGCTGACCACCCAGAACTCATCATCCAGTAACACTTGGGCACACCAGGGCTGAAGGCTGCAAGACAGCAGGACAGGGAAGGATTTTTGCCACAGATCTTAACAGCAAGGGTGAAACCACTTGCATCTTAGTGAAAAGCATCTCTGACTGACTGGGACTGCTTGCTTTTTTTTTCTTTTTCTTCTTTTTTTCTTTTTTTTTTTTTTTTTTTTTTTCTTAGTTAGGAATCTGGCCATTCCAAGAATTGTCACACAAGTGCCTGTTCCTGAGCAGTATGTCATGGGAATGTGATTGTATTTCATATCTCCTTCACAACTTGCAGGAAAATATTTAGGAAGTCTGAAAGTGCAATGAAGCACATGCAGGAGGATTCCAAAAGCATAACAGATAGGCATGCAAACATTTCCACTGTAGTTTGGGTTCACAAATACCTTCCAGAATTTTCAAAACTTTTTTAACATGGCAAAGGAAAATAATATTCTTTTCTTCTTCCAGCAGTACCTATCAATACAGATATCTCCAATCAGCTGATGTCCTTCTGTGGGTCCACAGACCCCTGTGCTATCTGCTTTCTCTACAGCATTGGCAAGATAGGGGAGCTGGAGAACAAGGTCTGCTCCAAATTGCTTTGTGACCTGCTGAACAAACAGCTGAAAATACCATCTGACAGGTGAGCTCATAGACCAAATTGTCTGATGTGATTTTCCATAGATTATTAAAACTATTAATCCCTGACTTGTCCTTTGGTCTTCCATTAACATTCTGCTTGGAGAGGCTAAATGGCAAGTCAAGAGACCAACTTTCCAGTTAAAAGAAAGAAAGGAGCAACTGCATGAGCTGCAATACCAATGCCCAGAAGCTGTAAAATTTCTTGTAGTTAAAAGACTCAGACACTGCATGTACCCACAGATCTGATCTGCCAGAGCCCAGGTACAGACACAATAATACAGTAATTACATCAAGTAATGAGTCCCAGCACTTCCCTGCTGCCTGTGGGATACAACTGAAGGCCTGAAAAGGAGACTGTTAGGGGGACAGTCTGCAGTGTGGCTGGCTACATCCTGCTGCAGTGACACCCTGGCCAGCCTGCAGCTGCTAACAGTATCTGTCTTCCCTTTCAGAATGTGTCAGCTTCCAACCTAGGCTGGGACACCACCACCTTTGTTTGAGGTGCCCTCAGGTGGTAACAGCTTCTTCCTGAAACCTCACCCTGTTTTTTGAGCACAGTAGTTCCAGTCGTGTTACTGCTATGTGGCACAAACACAAAAGGCAGTGGTACCTTAGTCACTGCTACAAGCTGGTGCCTAACAACCCGTCTGCTGATTAAATAAAGGTAAAAATTCATCAGGAGCCTTATGATTTGAAACTGCCCTGTTATTCTGGAAAGGCCCATGGTTGAGACAGAAGGTGTTTTCTCAAAACACAGAAGCTTTTCTTTTTTAAAAACAATTTCTGTGAAGATGAACCCCCTGTTTGGACATGCCTTTGCCCTGTCCATGCTGGGCAGCCTGGACAAATTTAAATACAGCTATCTTGATTTGACTTCAAAACACACATTTGTGTTACTAGATGTGGTTATCAATGTGGCACATAGCCCTCCCTTCAAAAGCAGGAAAGACAGGATTGCCCCATGGTTAAAGGAATGGATTGCAGACCAGGTCCTCCTTAGATCTAACATTGCATGGACCTCTAGCTGTCTGGCAGAAAAATTTGTGTTGTACTAATCTCCCCAGGCTCAGGATAGGCAGTGTGAGCAAGTGGAAAAACCCAACATTCACTGCACTGCCCTCCCCTTTTCATCCATTGAACAATTTGCAGTGACAGTGAAGATTAGAGTGCAGCTCAGAATGAGGCACAGTGAGCCATTCCCAGAGGCCAAAGTAATGAATTAATTACAAAAGGAAGATTTCCATATAAATATTTATTATTTGAGCTCTGGGTCAAATAAGCACCGTTTGCTTCCATAGAAAAACAGAAAGATTGAGTACAGATCTGCTTCCTGACTCTGAAATTAGTCAAAAGGACCTTTTTTTTTTTTTTTCTGGAATACAAACCCATCTCACCCCTGTTCTGATCTCTGTTGCAAACATCCATTTTGTCCCTACCACAGCTTTGCTCTGCAGACATAGTCTTTAAATACAAGCTTGGGCTTCAATCTGCAATAATTCTTTTTTAGGATAACAAATGAAAGCTGTTTTAGTGAATCAAAGCAACACAGCAAATGAAACAACTTGCTAGTCAGCAGCTAGATACAGTGTATCTTATTTAGTATTTTTCATTCCACTTCATACCTTGCAGAACTGCCCAAGCAAGACATAGCAAAAAACCTTTTGGCAGAATTGCTTGTGAAGAATGGCTATAAAGCTCCTAAACACAGCAGGACCTTCCCTGGGCAGGCAGTTTTCTTCTCCAGAAAGAGCTCCCTGCTCGAAGAATGCTACCTCTGCCTGCTCTTGGAGCCACAGTACCAGCATTCTCTGATGTTCTCCTAGTTCCCTCTCCCTAGCCCAGTTGCTCTGTGCTCAAGTTTTGGCTGTGATGCAAGTGGGTACATGAAACCCATGCCTGCCCCAGCCCTGCTGTTTGCAGTCAGCCTCCATGCATGGTTTCAGCCTGCCTTACATCTCTTCTAAAGCCTTTCTACACTAGATGCTTTCAGAGTTATTCTCAGAGTATCCAAACCCTGAAATGTGTTTTCCTTTTGCAAAAGTACCTTATGCACAAGAACAATAAAGACCATTACTTGCTATAAAATCCTTACAGGGAATGTAAAAGCTGCCTTTGCCACTCTCTCTGGCACACCATTAGAATGCTCTCTGACATATTTCCGTAAAACATTTTACATTTCAGTTTTCTGGTCTTGGACACATTTCTCCATTTTCTTATTTAATCACAAGCAGTTATGTTTTAAAACAGATACTGTGCATCCAGAAAATGTATAATGAATGCATGAGTCTGTAGTGATCACGTGAGGGAGGAATGGATACATACACACTGGTGTTAACTTATAAAAATGCATCTTTAGAAGCTATGAAAATGTATGCACTGCTTCCTCCTTAATCAAGGAGGCAAAAAAGAATCAAATTGTGGATTTCCTTCTGTTGTGAGGTAGCAGGGGATGTTGCTTTGGTCCTGTCAGGCCACAGAGCAAGCACACTGGTGGTGTCGTGGCTCTTGAGTATTTCTCCCTTCACTGTCAGGATTCCCACCCCATGCAACAACTCTGGGAGGCAGGAAGGGGGGAGGCATAAGAGGCTCTGGGCAAAGGCAAGGAGCTGAGCATATTAATTCTTAAAAAGCACTAAAAAAATAAGTGCCCCAGGCTTGCAAGTTCTCAATGTTACAGCATGTGCCAGCCCAAAGCAACCCCATACAAACCCATCCCTGATCCTTCATTCAGGGCTATGTGTGTTCACATTTGTGCATATGTGTAACATGCATGTCTGGGTAAGCTCTATCAGCAGTGGTGCTGGGACTACACGTGCTCAGTTCCCCGCGTGTAAAAGGCCCATGTGGAGCGGGCTCCGGGCCTGATCCTCTTGCAGGTTTCCTGTGAGTCAGCTCGGGCAGGGCGGTGTCAGAGGCAGTGGGGAGCAGAGCCCTCCCCGCAGCCTACGTGCACCGCATCACACAGCCCAGCAGCGGGCTCGGCTCTCAGGCTGCCTCTCGCCACCCCGCAACCATGCGCCGTTTCATTTCTAAGCAAAAGATGATCACTTCTGCCTTTTTCTAGTAGAAAAATACGATCCGAAAATGAGGATGCTGGAGGGTACTAGATCACTTTTAATTTGACAGAAAAGAGTTAGAGAATATGTAACATGACGGAAAGTCAGATGTTTCTACTTACACCTAGTTAAAACGATGCACAAAATTAAAACAAAACAAAAAAGTTGAACCTGCCTTTATTTTGCAAAAGAAAAAAATTTCCTCCGGTCTAGTGCCCCTTTTTGCAACTGCTGAGCTAAGGTTTGAGCCCTTCTTGCCCCTGACCCTGCCAGTGCCGGCGGAGCGCTGCAGCGGTGGTACCACCCGCGCCGATACCGGGGCTAAGTATGAACTGCCCAGCGCGGGGGAACTCGCTCGGTTCCAGGGAGAAGCCTACAACATAACCTCCAGAAATGCCCTATAGCAGTAATAAAGCCCACGAATAACGGCGGGAAGCGGGGAGAGCTCTGCCCGGGAGGCAGCAGCGGGAAGACACACAAAGCCAGCACCGTCCGTCCATCCGTCCGTCTGGCTTCCTGCCGGTCGGACGGTCGGTCTGTCTGTTTGTTTGTTTGTTTGTCTGTCTGTCTATCTGTCCGTCCGTCTGACCCCCTCCCCTCCCCCCGCCCCTCCGGGTGCGGCCCCTTTAAGCCCAGCGCGGCCCCGGGCACTCAAAGCTCCGCCGCTGCCTCCGCCCCGTCCCACTGCGCCGCCGCTCCCGCAACACCGTTTCGTCTCCTGCAACACCCTCTGCTCCCGCAACACCGTCTCTGCTCCCGGAATTCCCCCCCTCACGCCGCCGCCATGCCCATGTTCACCATCTACACCAATGTCTGCAAAGACGCCGTGCCCGACAGCCTGCTGGGCGACCTCACCCAGCAGCTGGCCAAGGCCACCGGGAAGCCCGCGCAGGTGAGGCCGGGCGGCGGGGCCGGTGCTGGCCGGCGCCAGAGGGGCCGCGGCTCGGCGGGCCGCCCCGCGATGGGGTCGGAACGGGGAGCGGGGCGAACACGTGCGCGAGGCCCGCTCAGGGAAGGCCCCGGTGGGGCCGCGGCTGCGGGCCCTCTGCTCCGGGAAAAGGGCTTGTGCCCGCTCTCCCGCCCGACAGCCCCGCGGGGGAGCGGCGGCAGGCCAGCTGCTGCCCGACCCGAGGCCACCGGCCCGGCCGCCCGGAGCAGCCGCCTGAGCTACAGCGAGCGCGGCGCTCCAAGAGCCTCAGCGGCGGAGGTTTGGTCGTGCCAGAGCCGGGCTCTCTTTTTCCGGCAAGTCTGGCCAAGCAGATGACGGAGCTCCCCTCCGGGCCGCCCAGCAGCTCCCGGGGACCCCGGGATGCGTGCAGCCCCGCGGGCCCTGCCCGGGCAGCCCTTGGCCCATCAGGCCGAGGTGCAGAGCGGGCCCCGGGCTCCTCCCGGTGTCTCAGCCCGTGATTTGAGGCTGTGAATCTGGTACGCAGATACCACTCTAAGGCCTTTTATCTCCAACCGCTGCGGCGGGGAGCAGCACCCGCCTGCCTTCACCCCAGAACGCAGCTTTCACCCCAGAGCCGGGGCTCCTGAGGCTGAGTGCTGGTGGAGGCTGAGCACCAGCCGCCCTGTTTGCTTGTTAGTACCTGCAGGGGGTCTGTGTCGGGGGAGGGAAGGTGGGCAAACCTGTAACCCCTTGATCTCCTACTTTTTCAGTACATCGCCGTGCATATCGTACCTGACCAGATGATGTCCTTCGGGGGCTCCACTGATCCCTGCGCGCTCTGCAGCCTTTACAGCATCGGCAAAATAGGCGGGCAGCAGAATAAGACTTACACCAAGCTCCTGTGTGATATGATCTCTAAGCACTTGCATGTATCTGCAGACAGGTGAGGCAGGGATGTGATGTTACTGGCTTTGTTCATCTAGCTTTCTGCAACGCCTTTGAAAAGTTAATTTAAAAAATACAAAAAGCCAGGAATAAGTCCACGTGTTTGAGAAAATACAAAGGGATTGCTGGCTGAGTTCTCATGTTTGTTTCAGAGTTTGATGCCTACATCTTTCCTTTCAGAGTCCTCTGTTAAATGACTTCCTGCTCTCAGGGTAGGGAAAAATCCCAGAGGACTGGCAAGGTGTACGGTGTGTTTCTTGCCACTGAGGTGTGATGTCCTCTGGTGATGGGAGGCTGAGAGCACAGGGGAGGAGGGGTACCAGGCTGTAGCTTAAAGACAAAGCAGAAGCCAGCAGGCTCTGAGCAGCTCCCTTTGGAGCCTTGCAAGAAGGATGGGAAGAACCTGCTGCCATTGATGTGCTGGGTTGGAAGAGAGAAGTGCAGAGCCAGCCCCAAGGGTCTGCTTGGCTTTTGTAAGTCTGGCACATGTGAAGGACTGCAGCACTCTGAAACAAAAGGTTTTGATCTCTGGAAATTCTTGACAGGCTGCTAACCAAAAGCTGCCCAGTGTCTGGAAGATCCCTGTCTGAAGAATTTTACTTTTTAAAAACCAAAACAGTACAAATCCAGGGGCTCTCAGGAACATTGATTGTTTGGAGGCTCTACCAGAGAAGATGTCTGTTTCAGTAGAAATTAAGCTTGAAATTTCTTCCGAGGAATAGGAAGCATTGTCCCCTGTCCTGTTGTCCTATCTCACTCATTACTTATAAAATTAAGGTCACTGTGTTTTCCTGTGTCTCTTCTGCAGGGTGTACATCAACTACTTCGACATGAACGCTGCCAATGTGGGCTGGAATGGTTCCACCTTTGCATAGAGCTCTCCTGTTGGTCTGAAGAGGCTGCTCCTGGACGTACCCTCACCCTGCCCCTTAGCAGAGACCACCACACAAATGTCCCTGTTACACTTTGTGCTCTCTCACAGATTGATGGCTCCTTAATAGTGTGTTTGAATATTGCTGCTTCAACATTCCTGTTTTCTCTGTGTAGAAAACAAATAAAAGATTTAGAAGTAAACTGTCTGGTGTATGCTTTGGCAATGAGGGGCTGGGTGACTGGCAATGTTACCAGTTTCACTCTGCTAAACCAAACGAGTGCTTTGAGTTTGCTTCCATTTCTCAGACAGGGTACCTCACAGTACAGTTTGAGTAAGTAGCAGGTGCATGGCAGCATTCCAGGATGATTTTTACCTTGCTGGATTTCAGAGGCCAGAGGTGCTTTCAGGATTCTTGTTTGAGTTTCTTTGGCCGGATCATTTTGTGGGGATTTTTGTGGGTTTTTGTTTGTTTGTTTGCTGTATCCTCTAAAAGGGAAGCAGTGCCTGTTCTTCAGGGAGCCTTTCTTTTAACAGCGTGCCAGCCATGAGGGGCCCAGCAGGGCAGCAGTGCGTTTCCTCACCACCTCAGAACGCTGCTGTCCCCGTTGCTTCCCCTCACTCCTTTCAGGCAGCGTGGGAGGACCCCCAGTACTGGGGGGGGCTGTGCTGGTGCTCGGGGGCTCTGTCTGTCCATCCATCCGTCCCTCCGCACGGTGGGGCTGCGCTGCGCTCTCTCCCCTCAGCGCTCTCTCCCCTCAGCGCTCTCTCCCCTCAGCGCTCTCTCCCCTCAGCGCTCTCTCCCCTCAGCGCTCTCTCCCCTCAGCGCTCTCTCCCCTCAGCGCTCTCTCCCCTCAGCGCTCTCTCCCCTCAGCGCTCTCTCCCCTCAGCGCTCTCTCCCCTCAGCGCCCTCCCCCTTCACCGCTCTCTCTCTCCCCTCACCGCTCTCTCTCCCATCCCGCCCTCACCGCTCTCTCCCCTCCCTTCCCGCCCTCGCGCCTTCTGGAGCCTTCCGTCGCGCGGCCGACGCTGACGTCATCCCCGTGCGCCCCGCGGCGCGGCCATGGCGCTGTTCTGCATCCAGAGGTACCGAGAGCTCCGGGCGCTGCCCGGCCCCGGGCTCAGGCCCCAGCGCTCGCACCGCTCCCCGGTGCCTGGCACCGGTTCGGGGTGGCTGCGGGAGCTGCTGCCTGACCTCTCCCTGCGGCAGGGGCCTGGCCGGACGGGCCCGGTGGGGGTGGGCGGCTTGGTCCCTGAGGAGGTTTTGTCTCGGGCCTTTCAGGTACGGCGGGGAGGAGCAGCAGGAGGAGGGGGCAGAAGCGGAGGAGCGGGCTCGGGTTCTGCTGGAGAGGCTGCGCCAGCAGGCCAAAGCCCGGCAGCTGAGGAAGCAGCAGGAGGAAGGAGAAGGGCTCCCCAGCTCCGAGCACCAAGCTGGGGAAGGGAAAAGAAAAAGGGAGAGTGAGGAGCAGTCCTGTGCGCAAGGGCAGAAGAAGCCGAAAAAGAAGCAACAGTCTCGCAGCCCTTCTGAAGAGAGCTCGGATACTGAGCAGGCAGCAGATGGCAGCAGTCCCTCGAAGAAGAAAAATAGACGAAAATCCCAGGGGCAGGAAAAGAGGACTGAAGAAGGTATGGAGAAACTGAGGCCGTAGGATTCCTGTTCCTCGTGGGCAACAGGTCTCAACAGAGATGTAGATGCAGCTTGTCCTTTGAGTAACTTGCCGAATTTGCCTAATGGTATTTTATGTTTTCCTCTGCTTTATATGTTCCCAGAGTAATTCCTTTAATAGGGAAAAGCCCCCAGTTGCAAACTGAGGATCAGTTTAGTGTAAGGGAAGTAGGGAAGCATGTCACCTCAGTCTTCAGTTTCCTGCATTCCAACAAAGAAATGTTTGGCTTTTGCACTTGGATTTAAGCAAAAGAGGAGCCTGCAAGCAGTTGTTGAAGTTTCATGTTGTAAAATGTATCCTGCATGCCTTTCCTTTAGGGTGTTCTGACCTGTAGCTTTATATGCTTGCTATTCAAATTCCAGATTCTGAAGAAGACATCAAAGAAAACAGAAGCAACCTTAATAAGTCTTCAAAAAGGAAGAGGAGGGATGTGGAAACTGAGGGAGCTGAACCACAGCCCAAGGAGAACACTGAAAGAGCTGAAGATGAAAGCAGAAAAGAGGAGCTGACCTTGACAGCCTCAGAGGAAGAGCCCAAACCTCCACCCTCCAGTTTTATGGTTCTTGGAGACTATGACATAAAGCCAGTGCAGAAGGTAACTGGCTTTACAGACTGATGGTCAGGTGCTTATTTTCTATGTGGCTTTGCCTGTTTGACCCCAGAAACACTTTGTTGTTCTTTCCCTCCTCTCAGGTTCAGCCCTTCTTACCACAGTGGCTTGCTCAACCCAAACTGCTGCAAAAACGTATCAAAGACAATCTGATTCCCATTGGAGATGTCCCAGGGATTCATCCCCGGCTGCTGAAAAAGCTTCAAATGAATGGGATTGAGTCCTTTTTCCCAGGTACCTTGAGAGCAGTTTTGTGTCTCTCTAAAGTGAGTGATGCAGTTCCTGCAGCCTGTGGCTGGTTTCTGTAGGTTAGGGAGGTAAAGCATAGAACAACCCCAAGTTTAATGCATCAAAGTGATTGTCCCAGTTTGAATCTGTCACTTGCAAAGCTTTATCCAGCCTGAATAAATCAATTCAGGGCATAAATGAATTTATGGGCATAAATGCAGCTCCACAAAGCATGGTGTGTTGAAGTCATAGTGCTCAGCTCCCAGAAGAGGGGGGTCTTGCTTGTGTCCTCTTTCCACAGATGTGGAAACAGGTTCATTGTGTGGAATTGTTTTTCTGGATACAGAGGTGTTAGTTCAGTTCTTTCAGTGTAGTTTGTTCCATTTTTTCCTCAGTTCAGGCAGAGGTGATCCCTGCTATCCTGCAGAGTGCATCCCATGGGTATTTGGTGGGGCAGGGAGGACACCGCCCCAGGGACATCTGTGTCTCAGCACCCACAGGCAGTGGTAAAACCCTCTCCTTTGTCATCCCAATAGTACAGGTGAGTTTACCCCCAGGTAATACCTGTAGGGAAGATGCTGGGGTTGTCTTTTTTTTTCCAGAGTAAACTGGATTTAGCAAAAAGCCAAGGATCAGAGCTGTATCATGGCCCTGTACTCAGTGCTGGTGAGGCCACAGCTTGAGTCCTGTGTCCAGTTCTGGGCCCCTCAGTTTAGGAAGGAGATTGAGGTCCTGGAGCGGGTCCAAAGGAGGCAACTGGGCTGGTGAAGGGACTCGAGCACAGATCCTATGAGGAGAGGCTGGGGCTGTTCAGCCTGGAGAAGAGGAGGCTCAGGGGAGACCTCATCACTCTCTACAACTCCCTGAAAGGAGGTTGGAGCCAGGGGGGGGTTGGGCTCTTTTCCCAGGCAACTCTCAGCAAGACAAGAGGGCACAAGAGGTCTCAAGTTGTGCCAGGGGAGGTTTAGGTTGGACATTAGAAAGAATTTCTTTACTGAGAGGGTGATCAGACATTGGAATGGGCTGCCCAGGGAAGGGGTGGATTCTCCATCCCTGGAGATATTTAAAAACAGCCTGGATGTGGCACTCAGTGCCATGGGCTGGGAACTGCAGCGGGAGTGGATCAAGGGTTGGACTTGAGGAGCTCTGAGGTCCCTTCCAACCCAGCCCATTCTATGATTCTGTGATTCTATCTGTTCACTCTGACTCAGGCATCACAGCATGAGGAGTTGGGAGGGTGGAGGGGAGTAAAATGGAAACAGAAAACTCCATGAGAGTGTGTCAAGCCCATCTCCTCTCAGCAGCTTAGATAAAAGAAACTCCTTCTCTCCCTGCTGGTCTCAGGGTTTCACCTGGCCTTTGTTCTGGCAGGTTTTGCTGGATCGAGTGGTTTGTCAGGTACGAGCTCTGGTTGTTCTGCCCACCAAAGAACTGGCACAACAGGTATGTGGCTCTGAGCCTTCTCTCAGAGCACAACTGGACCAAGACAAAGGCTGGTGCAGCCAGAGCTGTGCTTGGCCCTTCTGTGAGGCCTGCTGAAGACCTCTTGGGGGGTTGATGTAGTATTCTTTCAGCTGATTTTGTTGTGGCTAACAAAGCCCATCTCTTTGCAGGTGAGTAAAGTGTTCAACATTTACACTGATGGGACAGGTCTGAAGGTTGTTTTGATTACTGGCCAGAAATCTTTTGCAAAGGAACAGGAGATGCTCGTCCAGAAAAGGTAGGTTAAAAGTCTTCTGGCAAGGTTTATAGAGGTTGTAAACCATTTAATCTCAGTAAGCAGAGGTCAAAATACAGGTTGTGGCATGGCACCATTGTGCAATAATGCTTTTGGATAGTGATTTTAACTGATAGACTCTGGTTATCCTGTCATTGTCAAAGTGCCTGCTGCTGCCCCTTGTGTACAATTATGTTTCTCTAGATTTTTTGGGGTTTCTTGACCAGCTGATTAGAACACATTTACTTTATACCCACAGGTAGAAATAATTGTTATGAGATTATGCTGCAATTAACCTTTATTTGACAGCAATTAAGAGCAATACCTTCTGTTTAAAATGAGGCAGTACAGTGGCTGCCAGGGGTTAGTGTCCAGCACTGCCTTTGCATGCTCTCCAAAGTAAACTGCATGGCTGAATTTTGTTATTTCTCAGTTAATTGAATAGTAGCAAAATCTGCTTTAGGGTGCAGGGAGAAACTCTGTGGGTGGCTTGTTCTTTCAGAGTGACAGGCTACAGCAGCCTGGCTGATATTGTTGTGGCTACACCAGGGCGGCTCAAGGACCACATCAGCCAGACCCCGGGGTTCAGCCTGGCACAGCTTCGCTTCCTGGTGAGTCTGTTCCACAGGTCTCCCATCTTTAGTGCAAGGTCCTTTGCAGCTGTAATTCCTGCTTTCTTCTTGCATGGTACGTAAAGATCTCTCTGTTGGAATTGTTCACACTCCAGACTGCTCATGCAGTGATCCCAAAATGTTTCATTCCAACTCGTGACACCCAAGCATCCACCACCCACTTCCCCTTCTCAGAGGAAAGCCTTATTTGTCAGGTTGAATGTTCACTGTAGTAGCTTCCATCATGAGGGAGTCTGTGCAGAGGCAGCTACAGTCTTATTTAGGACACAGAATTTTCTCTTACTTGGGACACAGAATTTTATCTCTTATTTGGAGACATAAATTGGGTTTACGTGCAAATGAACACGTGCATCAGGCTGGCTACTGAGTCACTGAAATCAAAGAAAAATTCAGTTTTTGGGGTAGCAACTTACGTCTTCATTGTTTAATGGTAATATTACAAAAGGAACATCTAAGCTGCCTAATCCTGGGGTTTATTTAATGTGTTTTTCATCATTGTGCATTCAGATTGTAGATGAAGCTGACCGTATGATTGATGACATGCACCAGAACTGTCTGAACCAGATTGTCAAAGCTGCATTCCAAACAGAAAATGAGTCTGGCTCCAAAATGCTTTTTCAAAGGACAAGACCAGGACCTCTAACAGCAGCCAGGTAAATTGCCAGGTGCATTCTTTAGAACTGGCAGCAAAGACACGAGCACCTAGGGGCCACTGCTCTGCTTCACAACACTCCCAGGTACACTCACAGCTCACTTACTCTGAGAAACATCTGCCAACAGAGGCAGTGAACAGCTGATAGTAGATGTCTTTTAGAGTGAAGTCTAAGGACTGCATCTCCAAACTTTCCTTAACTAGACAAAAGGAACATGAAAGGAATGTACAGATATTCCAAGTCTGTGATTCATTTGCACAGTAACTATAGTAATGCCCTCTGGCAAGGTGAGTCATGGATTTGAAGGAAAACTCCTGGAATTAGTTTAACTGCAGCTGCTGTTTTCCTACAGAAATATGTCAGAAACTGAGATCAGCCACCAGGGAAGGAAGCTACTAGGATGTTGACATGAGTAACCAGGGGCAAGGATGTGTGCAGAGGTAACAGCTGCAGGTTGTGCAGTTGATTGAGAACACTGACCAGTTCTGTCCATGAACTCCACCATAAAACAAGTAGAAAAGAACCTACAGGAAAGCCTCAGGGCAGGAAGAGAACATAAAGAATAGTTAATTGCTTCATAACATTATCTGAAGGCACTTGTGGAGCTCCATTACCCCTTCCTCAAAGCTTAGTTTCAGTGTGCTGTTTATTTCAGCTCCTGCTACCCTCAGATACCCTTACAGAAACTGCTGTTTTCAGCCACACTGACCCAGGACCCAGAGAAACTGCAGCAGCTGGACTTATTCCAGCCTCGCCTCTTCACATCTGTCTATTCTGAGAAAAAAACTCTTGGAGATGGAACAGAGACTGAACAGGATACTAATAAGAAATACACACTCCCTGAGGGGCTATCGGTATGACGTTAATTCTCTTGAATGAATTATACTTGGAGATTTGTTTAACTCCAGAGCATTGGGTTATATTTTTACCCTATAAACAAATTTGTCTTCCTAATGATTCCTTGTGCTGCAGAGGTGCTGAATGAAAATGGCTTTGGGAGTATTTATGACCCAAAGTCTTCTTCCTTGGCACATTTGTTTTCTCATTACTTAGTGTTACTTTGGCTAAGGCTGGCTTTATTTATTATTTTTCTATTAAACTTTCTTCATGCAGAATTAAGTTTACCAACAATCTGGAGTGGAGATGTGAAGTAATGTAGTAGCACTCACCAGCTGTCCATACATCTCACGTGCATTTCAGGGCATGTAGATGCTTCACCCTTTAGATGGGGAGGCAGCATGTGTTTTACTTGTCATGGAGAAGAGAACATTAAAACAGCACACAGCTTGTCTCTGTCTTGTGCTGTATCCTCCCAGCCTGTGACTTGCTGTAAGGGCAGCAGCACTGTGGGGTCTGGTTTTGCTGTTATTAGTTGCAAAACATCCAAGCCTGTGTAGGTCATGGGAGGGTAATGGGTTTCAGAGTTTTATCCTTGGCAAGAAATAATTTTTCTTTCTGATGATCTTCCTGTTGGCTGCAGCAATGTTACGTGCCTTGTGACCTCAATTCCAAGCCTCTGCTGCTCTTGCATTTCATGCTGACAAAGAAATTTACCCGTGTCTTGTGCTTTACCAACTCCAGGGAAGCTTCTCACAGGTGAATATATTAATGACATCACCGTGGTTGGTATGGTGATCACAAGTAAAGTTACAGAGCTAATGAAGTGACTGTTTCCATCCTATTCACCTACAGATTGTTCCTGCTGGTTAAAGCTTTTGGTGGAGTCACTGTTGCTGAATTTTCTTCTCGGTTACCTCCAAATGAGAGACAGAGAACCATGAAGGAATTTGAACAAGGAAAAATACAACTGTGAGCATCTTAAATGAGTTTCTTGCATGTCTTCCAGCAAAGGTTATTTCCAGTGTGAAAAGCTAGGTAGAACCAAGAACACAGCTCAAGGGGGTCCTCTGAAAAAAAGATTGTGCGGGAAACAATGTGTAGAACAGGTGTGAGACTTGGACTTGTGACTTTTGTTTACTCTGAATGTGACATGGCATGTTCTAATCTAATTGTAATCTGAATTTCTGTGTGTTATAAAATAAAAAGCAGTAAATGTAACTGCTTGTTCTTCTCTCAAGTAACAAGTAATAAGGATGAGAAGAAATGGGCTCAAGTTGCACCAGTGGAGGTTTGGATTGGAAATGAGGAAAAACTCCAAAGGGTTGTCAAGAATTGGAACAGGCTGCCCAGGGAAGAGGTTGAGTCACCTTCCATACAGGGATTTAGAAGATGTGCAAACATGGTGCTGAGGGACATGGTTTGGTTGTGGACTTGGCAGTACTGTGTTAGCAGTTGGACTTGTTGGTCTTTAAGCTATTTTACAACCAAAACCACTCTATGATTCTATATAGTTGCCCAAAATGCATACAGTTCAGAAAACTGTAAGTTTAATGTCCCTATTTGGACACCTATTGGAAGAAAATGGATGTTAGTGCTAGAACTAGTGCTTCCTACCAAAGAAACCTCTGCCCAAACTGGCATACAGACCTACTTCTCTTGGTGTGTTTGATTTGCTTGGTGATTTTTGTGTCTCTATGGGATTGCATTTGTGGAATGTCTCTGAGAAGAAGGTAAATATTTATTTTCTGGGATTTCTTTTTATCCAAAACCAGTGCTTAAATTCCTCCTTGGCTACTGAAATTTTGCACCTTGCTGGGTTCAATGCCTTTACAGAATGATAGCTTGCAGGTTTGTAACTTCAGTGTGTGGTGGGAGCTGCCCTGATTAATGGCACGTGCTTGGAGAGCCTGGAAACACCTAGGAATTTGTCAGGCATAAGAGTAGGTGACATGCCTGATGCTTGGAAGCCTGCAGGCAGCTGATGATGTCAGTGACAATAAGGAATGAGTTATGGTGCTGCTGTTGTGCTCAGAGGCTGGCTGCCCACTTAGAACAGAGATCAGCAAGGTTCTGCTGTGTCCACTTGTGTGTGTAGTGCAAGAGATGTTACTCAAAAAATGACTGTGTGTATTTAAACCCAGGTTAATCAGCACAGATGCCACTGCACGAGGGATTGATGTTAGAGGAGTGAATTATGTCATAAACTATGATGCACCCCAGTTCATCAGGACATACATCCACAGGTAAGGCAGCCAGGGGGGGTGTCTGAGCTTGGCTTACTCCTAGTAAGGGTGACACACACTTAAAAGGGTTTTTAGCTTTGGATTTATTTTACTTGAATAGCAAAGGCCTTTCTAATCAACATTAAGCACGTAGCAACACCATAGTAATGCAGTAGTGAATCAGAACTAGCATTCTGTTACAGAAAATGGATTTTACAGGGGCTAGAGGTGCTGTCCTGGTGTTGGGTTTCTAGATGTTCAGAAAACTGCAGCAGCTCAGCAGCTGTGAATGAGCCCTGGAACTGTTTATTGTTTATAACCTGGAATCACAGAATTTTTGGGGCTGGGAAAGACTTCTGAGGTCATCAAGTCCAGCCTATAAATAATGTCAAAAACAGAATCAAACTTTCTCACATCTGGAGAAACTCAGAACGGGACTCTTGGAGTAACAGTACAGCTAAACTGACTTGACCTACCTTCCTTTGTTTTCAGAGTTGGAAGAACAGCTCGTGCAGGAAAAGTGGGTGTTGCTTTCAGCTTGGTCCTTAGAATCCAGGTAGGTTGTTGGTCTGGGATTCACGCTTGATATGGATGCGTGCAGGAGCAATAAGGAAAAAAAGGTTCATAATACTTCCCACCTTTTCCAGTCTGCTGAGCTTTGTGGTTGGAAGCTTCAATTATTAATTTCCTGACTCTGCAGCACTTCCCAAACTGTGCTCATTTCCTAGCTGGTGGGCAGTGGGGTGTCTCATCTCCTCTGTCTGTTTTGTTACCCAGGAGCGTAGGTTTCTGCGGATGTTGAAGGATGCTGGCATCCAGGACATAAAGAAGCAGCCAGTGAAGGGCAACTCATTAAAGCCTTTGGTGCAGCAATATGAGGAAGCTCTCTGCAAGCTTGAGAAGACAGTCAAGGTAATTGAAACGGGGAAGAAAATTTTAAAAATCAAAGTACAACTTGCACAGTTTATTCCAACTCGTGAATAGCAAAAGTATCAGTGTCCAGGATCCTTTCCTGTAAGTGAGACATTCTCATTTCAATATAAAGGCATCATTTGTGGGTGCATCATTATGAAATAACTCAAATAGGGTGAGAAGGGGGTGAAAGAGGCTTTCTATGAAAAGAAAGGTAGAGAAATGTAGGTATGATGCTTAAGAAAGGTGATTTCATCACCTTTTGTCATTATACAGTTTTAAAACTCTGATTTACACCTCTGCTGACTGGAAGTTGGATGTTCCAAGCTAGGAAAGTGTTTTCTCCAGGCTCTCCTTTATACACCAGTGGGAAGGTTGAGAGCTTACAGACAAAAGCAAGGTAGCATTTAACTTGCCAGATGGGTAGTGTAGGGATCCATAATGAGCTTTCTGTGCTGTGTGATTAGGGCTGTATGATTCTGCCCTCTAATTGAGGGCTCCTGATATACATCTGTCCTTGAAAAATGATGATTTTGAGCTGTAGAGTTAGGAGTGTTGGAGAACTGTGTAAGAAAGGGTTATTAAATTGTCCCATTGCTCCCTGACATCCCTTCTGTGTGACTCTTGAGGCAGGGATGTCTTCAGTAAGTTTCTCAACTTTTGATTTTGAACAGAACGAGCGAGCACAGAAACGAGCCTGAGTGAATGGCAGCCAACAAGGTCGTGTTGCATTGCACCAAAGCTGCTGAACAGGGTAGGTCATGGACTGTTACTCAGCATGAGGCATGGTTCCTGAATGGAGCTGCATGGTTGGCTACTTGACCTTACCAGATCTGAAGTCAGCTATTGCAGGCCTCATTCTCTGTTCAAGGACACTGTGAACAGAGCTCAGTTACCGGTTGAAAAAAAAAATTATTTTGAGATACAGTTATCTTGAAGAGGACTTTGCATCATATCCTACTGGCATGTGTAAAACTACCACCAGTGAAGAGAAAAGCCATTACACAACTTTTGAGCAGGGATCTGATGGAGCTGCTGGTCTGCCAAGGTCCCTTCTTGCCTCTGAACTGGGACAATGGTTCTGCCTTACAGGACAAGCAGCTCTATCTGCAAATGCATCCACACCTTTACAGTGCCTACAGCAGAAGCTGCCCTAGGCTGAAGTGGCTGCAACTTATAAATAACTACTATATATAAATATATTTTTTTGTAATGGTGTCTAATAAAGATTCCTGGGCACAGGAAATAGTGTTGAAGGGATTTTTCACTTCTGTAGTCTTGTTCCTTTCTTATCATGTTCTTGCCTATGTTTTTCCCTTCTAACACTCAGTACCAGTGGTAACAGCTTGTATTATTAGGTGTTAGGTTGATGTTAATGCAGACTAAAATGTCTGATGTCTAATATGAGTGTGCTAGAGTCAGCTTGTATCCCTGCAAGCCATAAATCTGTGTTGGACACACTGGTATTTTTAGCTGCCCCTGGCAGGTGTAGCTACCACGTATGCAGCCTGCAGCTACCCTTTGAAGACCTTCAGCAGAAAAGCCCCAGCTCTGGCTTAATACAGCAGCATTAGCAATACATGACTGGAACAAAACAAAGTGCTGGGAATCTTGGAGGGCTGGGTGTCAGGGAAGGTGGTGGCATCTTATCATAGAATCATAGAATGGGCTGGGTTGGAAGGGACCTCAGAGATCATCAAGTCCAACCCTTGATCCACTCCCGCTGCAGTTCCCAGCCCATGGCACTGAGTGCCACATCCAGGCTCTTTTTAAATATCTCCAGGGATGGAGAATCCACCACTTCCCTGGGCAGCCCATTCCAGTGTCTGATCACCCTCTCAGTAAAGAAATTCTTTCTAATGTCCAACCTAAACCTCCCCTGGCACAACTTGAGACCTCTTGTGCCCTCTTGTCTTGCTGAGGGTTGCCTGGGAAAAGAGACCAACCCCCACCTGGGGGGTTGGTGTAAAGATGGGAGCAACGTGAGGGTGTTTTATAGCAGTGGAGTGACATGTGTCATCCTCCTGTGTGTGACCCCTTTCTCTCCCAAGCAGTTTTCCCCAGAGCAGCTGGAATGGAGGAGAGTTCTCTGGTTCTGGAGCTGTGAGCTCCCATCAGCAGCATTGGAGGATCTGCTCCTGCCCCCCTGCAGCCCATCACCGCAGCTTCGGGTTTCCTTCTCGGTGAGCAGTCAGGGGCAGTTGCTAAGTCAGGTACGAGTTGGCAGCGAACCTGGAAGCTTTGCCCTGGAAAACCAAAATCTCTGATGGCCTCTCAGACCACCCTTGCCCGGGCCAGGCCCTCACCGGGCGGGGCTGCCGCGATCCGCCCCCGCGGGAGGGCCCGGGGCTGCTCCGCCCCGACGGGGAGCTAGGGTGCCGGGACCGGAGAGGCCGAATCGGGTGTGAACGGTGGCGGCAGGATGGGGCTGGAGCTGTACCTGGACCTGGTCTCGCAGCCCTGCCGGGCGGTCTACATCTTTGCCCGCAGCAACAACATCCCCTTCGAGTTCAAGAAGGTGGAGCTGATGAAGGGTGAGCAGGGGCTGCTTGCGGCAAGGGAGGGGAGGGAGGGTCCCCCCCCCATCCCGGGGGGCTGCTTGCGGCAGGGGAGGGGAGGGAGGGTCCTCCCCCCCATCCCGGGGGTTCTCTGGGTGCCCGGCTGCCCCCCGGCCGGGACCCTGGTCTGCCCTTGGCTTGACAAGTGTCTGGTTGTCTGCTTGCCCCCTCATTTCTCCACGGGTGACTGAACCAGCCCCAGCAGGGCCAGATGCTGCAGCAGGGCAGGGTGTTCCTCAGCAGCACAGGGCTCTGGATAGCAAGGTGAAAATGGGACCAAATTTCTTTTTTTCTTTTAAGTAGCAGTCTGAGTGCCTGCCCTCCCCTGCAACAAATACAGCTTTGCAAGGGTGTGTGAGAGCTCTTACACTGGCTCTGCCTCAGCCGAAATTGGGGACCCACAAAAAAGGACTGCATTTCTGAGAAGAGGTGCTCAGGATGTGCTCGGTGTGAGGCTGTTCCCCATTTAGGGAGGAAACAGCAGCAGAGGTGGGAGGTTCACAGATGGGTGAGGACAGCTGAGCCCTGCGGTTCTTGCTCTTAATTCAGCTTCCTTAAAGAACTTTGAACCCCATAAGCAGCAGCAGCAGTTGCTGCAAAGCAGCTTTTCTCTCAGCAGTGGTTAACAGCCCCTTGGGAAGGACTCTCACACCCAGAGCCCACTGAGAACCCCCTGTGTACAAGTAGGGCAGGACAGCCAGCCACCCCTTGGGGGTTTCATCAGGTCAAGCTGTTTGTGGTGATGTTATTCTGAGAAGGTGGAAGAGAGGCTTGCAAAGTTAGCAAAGTGAGACAGTGCAGCCACCAGGGATCTGAGAAACATCTGTTTTGTTTTAAACGTTTGGTTTGTATTTAACCCAACTGATAATAAGTAGGAGACTGGCAAAGAGGTATTGTGTATTTCCACCAAAGGATGCCCAAAGATTTGTATCTTCTTTATAACTGAAGCTGGTAAAAGCCATCCATCAACCTTTCCAGAGCTCTGCTTGAATTGAAACTAAGATAATATACTGAGCATAAAAGTGTCTCAGTAAGTAATGCTTAGGAACAATGAAAGAGGAGAAAGCTCCTGGCACTGACATTGATAAAGGAGCAAAAGGCTCCAGCCTGTGACTCAAAGAAACCTCATGTGTGTTGTGGTTTCATCTCTGGGTGTTCCCCTGCATGTCTTGGCTGTGCATTGATTGCACTGGGTTTCTGCTGCCCCCTGACTTGTCTCAGTAGCGAAAAAATGTTGCTATTGTTTGTAGCTGAGAGCAGGCTCATCTGTGCCTTCCTTTTCTTTCCCAATAAAGAAACTGGTGAGACACTGGTGCAAAGGAGAGTGGCTGATAAGCAATGAGAGAAATCTGGTTTATGTGAATGCTGGAGGCACATCCTGTAACTGCAGGGTGTGCACCTCCCATGCTGTGGGGTAAAGGTGAGGTAAGGAGATGTCTACTCAGACTTGAGCTGGTGGGTTAATTGTGTCCCCCAAAAAAGGTCTTTGGTCCCTGGTAGGGTGTGTCTTGCAGAAATGGGTGGTAAGAGTGAAGACACTCCTGGAAGGACCTGGAACCTGCACACCTCATGTAGGACATCCCAGTGTCTTTTTGGAAGAGGGTGGAGGGACGGGCTGTGAGCCAGGTGGTAGGGGAATAGTCACAAATCAGGTTTGCCAAGTACTGGGAAAACAAAATCCATTTCCAGAGCATCCCCTCTTGCACAGACTCATGATTCTCAGATGACTCGTGTAGCAGGACATGGCAGGGGGAGTAGATGTTAGAGAAACTTCAATACAGAGGTGCACAGCTAAGACTGAAGCCAGGGGCTGGGAAAGGCTGGCATGAGAGGGGCACAGATCAAGGCTCCTGGGACTGGGTTCAGATGCAATGGAGTGCACTGAGACCTCCAGTGAACAAAGCACCTTCTGTCATGTTCATTCATCTTGGAAGGGGGCTGGGAGCTTAAAAGCAAAGTCAGATCCCTATTTGTTCTGATAAAGGATATGCCAAACCCACAGAAAGAGCTGATTGAGACCTGTAATAAAGTACCCATGGAATCACAAAAATCTAATTTCATCTGAGGACTAAAAAAAGAGTTGAATATAAATTACGTTATCTTCCAGAAAAAAAATAAAATCCCTTTATCACTGCTTTTGTGGTTCATGTTTCTGACTCTAAGATCCCTGTCCTCCAAGGTGCTCGGTGTTCACTGTGGCTTTGTACAGGGCAGGTACCTCCAGGCACAAACTTAGAGCTGATAGAGCCCTGAGTTGACAAGTGCTGTTGATATGAAAGGACTTCTAACCATCCCAGCCTTCATGGAGAGCTTCTTCTGGTATGCAGGCAATAAGCACTAAGCTGCTATCAGTGAACCCTCTGACACTTTTTGATTGCTTATAAAATTAAACAAGACTGTATTTGTACTATCAAGACCAGGAACTTGAGGCCAGATGATCCCCATGCTCTCCAGGTGCTTGCAGGCAGGTCCTCAGCATCACTGCCAAGAAAAACTTCTCATTTCCCTCCTCAGAGCAGCACAGGACAGAGGAGTTCCAGAAGGTGAACAGCCTGATGAAGGTGCCAGCACTCAAGGATGGTTCTTTCACCTTATCAGAGAGGTGAGGCTCAAATGAGCTCAACCCCCCCACTGCAGTATTGTTCATCCCATTGCCTGCATTCTACCAGTGCAGTTTGGTCTCTAGTGGGACTCCAGCCCAGGTAGTTGTTTGCCTCCTTCCTATCTGCTCTACTTGTGCATAAAACAAACTTACTGTTTCAAGAGAGACTTTCTCATGGAAGCAATTCAAACAGCACAGATTGTGGAAAAATCAGAGCTGCTGCTTGGAGTTACCTTGCCCGTGGGTAATGTTTCTAAGCCAAAATACATCTCTGTGTGTCCTCCTGCTCTCTGCCTTCACCTGGAGGCTGCAGGTCAATGCAGCAGAAAGGCACCTGCTGCTGGGTGCCCAGGCAGTGCAAAGCTCTGAGCTCAGGAACTCAGTGCTGTGCATCATGCTTGCTAAAAAATGATGGGGTAACTGTACCAAGATGCTGTCTGTCTGACTGAGCTGACGTGTCAGGTGATTGCTGTGCACAGGCAGGCATAAGGTCTCCCCTGTGCTCAGCCTTGTTGGCAGTCATGTCCTGCACTTCTGCCTGAGCCAGCTCAGGTTTGCATTGCTGCTGGCCCAGCAGTGCAGAATCTGGGGGGAGCAGAAAGAATGAAATGCTTTGATCTCACATGGTGAGTTCACTGGTCTGCCTTGTTCTCTGGGCAGCATTGCAATCCTCCTGTACCTGGCACGGAAATTCAAGACTCCTGATCACTGGTACCCATCTGACCTGGAGAAAAGGGCAAGAGTTGATGAGTACCTGTCATGGCAGCACATCAACATTCGTGGGAAGGCGAGCAAGCTGTTCGTATCTAAGGTAAGACCACTGTATGCCAAAAAGTAAGTGCTCAGAGCTACGAGTGCAATGGCTCAGGATGTACCTTCTGTGTGGTATAGGATGGATGTAAGCAAATGTACTGGCCAGGTGACACATAGCAAAACTAGACCTGGAATTGACTTGGCTGCTCAGCTGAGCCTAACTGAAGTGTCCTGAGTGTCCTGCTGCAGCCACAGATCTGTGCATGCACTGGGTGAGCAGCTAACACCAGACACAGCCCACTGCCTTCTGCCCAGCTTCATGGAAAGAATGAACATCTGACTGGAAAACAAAACACAGTTGTTTGCAGATGATGCAGCCTTCCCTTGAGAGGAGACTCTTCTTGTGATTGAAATTTTAAACTTTCTAAGGAAGAAGCAAGGACAGGCAGGAGTTAATGACTGACAGTAATGTTAATCTGCCAGAAGAGATTAGCAGTGCCAGTTGTTTCCATGTGTTGCTGGTGAGGGAGCCTCAGAAGGCTGCAGTGAGAGGGTATGGACTAAGTTTGAAGGGAAACAAAAAGCAACTTCTTTCTTCTCCCTCCCAGGCACTGGTGCCTGTCCTCACAGGCCAACCACTTTCTCCAGAGAAACTGGAAGGTATTACTGAAGAGCTGAACATTGTCCTGAAGCAGTTTGAGGAGGTGTTTTTGCAGGACAAGCTCTTCATCGCAGGCAGTGAGATCTCCCTGGCAGACCTTGTAGCACTGGTGGATCTCATGCAGGTGAGCATCAACCCCAATGCTGTTGGATGTGGAAGATGGGTTGTGGGCAGGCCAGGCCAAGGTGTGGCTGCAGCACCACCACCTCTAGTGGCACATCTTTGTCCCTGAGTTTAAAAGTGGTGTTAAATCTTGTTCCTTTTTTACGATAATTGAGTTTGTCAGGGAACACCTACTTTGAGACAGATGTCTCTATGGAATTATGAGCAAAATTCCTCAGAAAAAAAGATAAATTACAAACTAAACAGAAATTTGGAAGAGATCCATTACTGTGCATGGGCCTCTGTGCATTATACAGCTCTTGGGTTAGCCATGGCTGTGTTTGTTCACTGCACATCCCAGGGGACAGCAGCTGCTGAGGATGACAACGCTTCCTGCTAGCTAAAAAACAGAGGTGAACTCCACCTCATGTGGTGACTGCCTCCTGCCAGGAGCCAAAAGCTTCATATGGGTCCCATCCCTGCCATGTGTGATGTGTGACTCACTCCTGGGTTCTCACTCACTCCACAGCCTGTGAGTGCTGGCTACAACCTCTTTGAGGAGAGGCCGAAGCTGGCGCAGTGGCGCAGGCGAGTGGAGGAAGCGGTGGGGAAGCAGCTCTTCCAGGAAGCCCATGAAGACAACTTGAACATCAAGAGTCTGACTCCTGATAAGATTGCACCTGACATCCTGGAGCGTTTCAAGCACATGGTCCTAAAGCATGTAGGACCATGATAAAATAGCTAAAATCAGGGTTATGCTTGAAGTATAATAGTTTATTTTCTGCAAGCTTTTTGTAGTATTTCAGCATTTCTCTAAAAATTATGCAGAAACACCATTCTACAAAATGTACTTCAATCGCAGCCTTTCTGAAAGTTAGAAGAGAATTAAAATTTATCTTAGACTGCAGTGAGCTGCTTTCCCCTCTTACACTTGCCAGGTCTTGTAGTTCTGTTTGGATTTGTAAACAGGATCTGGAAGGAAGAGGCCAGAGATTTGTCCTCCACCCCTGTGTAGCACCCTTCCCAATCTCTCCCCCACCCCCATGTCCCATTGTACCCCTCCTGCCTTCCTGTCCTCTTGTCCCTGTGTCCTTTCATTTCCAGGCACGAGCTGTGAGGATTGTTGCAGTTTGCAGAACTGATTTTTCCTTCTTGTTAAGCTCAGGTAGTATCTGTAACCAGTCTGTGCTGGCTGGTTACACCATCCACAGAGATGGCAGCAGAGGAAGCTGGAGGTGAGACAAGTTATTACAGAGCTCAGAAAAGGTGAAAGTAGTCACCCAAATCTGTCTACACATCCCTTCAGCTGGACCTGCTGATCTGGAGGAATGAGCCAGCTGTCTCTTCTGTTTGTTTCCTTGCCTCTTCCTGTTTGTTCAAAAGGGCACCACGAGCCAGAGCTTGCAATGCACATCCCTGCAGAGTAAGTTAAAGCAGCCAAGCAGGCTGGTTCCTTTTACTTTCCTGTCTTCCAACCTGCAGGAAATCCTAAATGTCAGCAGTGAAAAAGCCTTTTTCAGATTCAGTGCTGACGCAGACAGGGATACTTGTCATTTTATCTGTTTTTTTACTGGAAAGCTTGTTGAGGACGGCCTATTGCACTCCAGCCAGCAAGGCTGGTGACAGCAGCTTTCTTCTTGCCCTGTAGGTGCTGCTCTGCTCTACTCCAGCAGCTTTGTCTGCACAACCACTTCCTCTAGAACCAGTTAACCACAGCCACCATCTGGGCTTCTGTGCCCAGGTCCTCCTCTGCTGTCTCCCTGCAGCTGCCCAGCCTTGGCACACACTCTGCTGTCACCATGTTTGTACTTTGCCTGACTTCCAGATTCCTTCTCCCTTTTTTGAAAAGAGCAAACCTCTTCCCACCAGCACAATAAATTCCTCCCACAGCTTCTGTTCAAGTAGAGGCAGAGCAGACAATTTATCAAAAGCAAGAGCCTGCTCTGTAGTGTGCTAATCTTGGCAGCCCTTAGACTGGGCTTGGTAGCAGAGCTCTCCAGAGAGAGGACTGTGCAAGCAAAACCATTGCACAAGCCAAAGCAATAGAAGGTATATTTTCTTATTTATGATACCTGCAGCACAAGAGCTCCCTGTAAGAGAGCTGAGCTGGTTTTCTTAAAGTTCTTAAATGTCACCCATTGTGTGCTCCTTCAAAAACAAGGTGGGACCATGTCATTTGTCATTGTCTGGTGCTCCTCTGTTGCCAGTGTCACACTCATCAGCTCCCTCCTCGCTGCATCAGGTGTGATGACAGGAGGAGATTTTAAATAGTTTTCCCATAGCCTTCTTTAATCTACCCCACCTGAGCTGTAGGTTCATTCTCCCAATGGAGCTGTGTGTGTTTCACTGTGCATTTGGGGCCTTTCCATGCACAATGGAAAAAGCACCTCCCCAGAGTAACTCCTTGGATGGCAATCAAGTTGTACAGCAGATAAATCTGCCTTGCTCTTGTTTTTTCTCACTCCAAATCACAGAGACAATGCAACTCATCCTTGTACTTTGCCTTTTGCTGTCTTTCCACCTCCCCCATTTTGGTCCCATGTCATTTGATCTTGAGAGCCCTGAGAGCCCCAAGAACTGCCTGCCAAATCCCACCAGGTTGTGCCAGCATTTTGTTTGCCTCAGTGCAAGATCTGTTCTGTGTCCACTCTCCTCTCACCTGAGTATGGAGACTACTTAAACCTCCAGTGACAGTTTATCTTGCTGTTCTGATTAATTTTCCTCAACTCCTGTCAGGGGATATTTGAAAATAGGTGAAAACCTGTTATTTCTAGAATAAAGTAGAGCTGGGATACACAAAACATGAGGAATGTTTAAGAAAACATATACACAACTTCATACATTTTCTAAATGATTAAAAAATACACTGCAAAAATTACCACAATTATTTTCTGTGTTGTTCCTGTTTCCAAAAAGCTGATAAAGTACAGGGAAGAAGAATGGCCCTTGAGGTGATGGAGGCAAAAGAAAATACAGTGCTAAAAGCAGTAGCCTAGAGCTAGGAATAATGCAGTCAAATGCCATATAGCATGACCAGATAAAAATGTCTCGTTGGTTGTGTGGGCTGTGCAGTGCAGTCATCAAATTGGAAAAAAAAACTTGAGGAAGGAACATCTCCAGGAGGCACATGGGAAGATCTTTGAAGTCCAGATAGTACTAATGGATCAAATGAACCATAAATAAAGGAGCAAGGTGAGGCCATGCTGCTCATCTTGCTACCCACTGCTGAGATCAATAAACTCTTCTCAGTGGTATCTGTGAGTAGGGACATGCAATCATTTTGCAGCAAAAAGACTATTGCTGTGCAGAGCCACATTCACACTCCTTTTCCCCACTCCCTTGACATTTAAGATTTCTTTGCACTGAAGGAGTTTGACATGAACTCAAGGACCTGCCACAATACTGTACAAGCTTCAACTCCAGCATGTTGGTGCTGCATGCTGGTGCTCCAGAGGGTAAACTGCACTGCTGGGGAACTGAAAGATGTGTGTACACAGCCCCTCCCCCTATTCTGGTCAAGAAACTGAAAAAAATATTAGTTCTAAATCTGAACAATGACTGAAAATAGGTGCCATGGTGCAATGGAGCCAATACTTCATTTTGAGATGCAGCTTGTTCAGCAGGCTCTGGCAGACTGGCCAGTCTAACAGTAATCCCCATTCCTATGGGGTTCTCAGAGCAGAAGTCTTGGCAGAGTGGTATAAAATGAAGCACCTGAAAGTGTTCCAGTTTGTAATTTAGCCAGTCAACAAGCTCAGTCCTGGCTCAGCATCCAAACCTTTTCACCAGCTTTTATAATGATCCTTTACACAAGTAAAAGAGCAACTGATCCTCCAGTTCCCTCCCACTGAGGTTCCTGCAGCTCTTTCCAAGGATTTGTGTGTGACATACAAGCTGTCTGGCACAGGACTGATAAAAAGGTGTCAGCTGAGCCAAGGTGGGTTTGACTGGGGGTGACTTTGCTCTGAGTGGCTCAGCTGCTCTATCTTCCAGAGTCCCAGAAGGGCCTGTACTCAGCCCCATGTCACCTTCCCTAAATCACACAGCTGTGAAAAACTGGAGGCTCCATGCAAGGGCTTGAATTCAGTTGGAGCTTTTTTAGTTCTGCCTTGCTTGTGTGGAAATCTAAAATGGCAGGCAGGGGAGAAAGGAAAGTCATTTGTGAGCATGCAGAGGTAATGCTTGCAGGGAAGCTCTCCATGCTTCACTGCCATTCAGGCATCACCTTGCAGTGCAGGGCAGAGACCATATGACCAAAGAATTATCTCCTGAACTGAAAACCATACTGAGACCTAAGAGTGGAAGATTTACACTGGCTTAGAGATGTTGCTCAAGGGCCCTGTTTGCAGTGTGGCACATTCCTGAAGGGACATGCTATGAGAACAACCATTTACCTTGTGAAATGCTGCAAGAGTGGGCTGCTGAGCCCCTGCAGCATCAGCCAAGGCTGGGGGAGTAAAGGACAGTCCCAATCTCTCACTTTATAAAATTACAAAATAGTTTGTGTTGAGAGGGACCTTCAAGATCACGCAGTTCCCATCTTCTCTTTTCCATTTGGAGGCTTTCCAATATGCTGGTCTGTTATCACATGGTGTGGTTTTGGACTTGAAATGGGAAGAGATTTTTGTATTTGAATTAATGAAAGAGAAATAGCAAACTGAATTCTAAATGCAATCTTACCTGGAGGCAGTGGCTCCCAGCAATCAGGCAGAGGTGGGCTTGCACCCAGGGTTTGCAAGGGTAGTGGAATACCTCCATGGCCTTAATTTTGGTGACAAGTTAGGATCACCTCTTTTATTTACAAACTTTTATCTTTCTGTAAATTTACCCTGGAATCTAAGAGTTTTCCTGAGTTATTTCATCTCATGCTTTCCTGAATTTGATGGGAGTGTCTGTTTTGCCACTTACCACCTCAAGCTTCCAGCCCCTGCCTGTCTCTTTTTGAGTCTCTCTTCAGTCTCTAAGAAATCTGCTTCCAGCCTTTTTGCTGACTGGTTCATCTACACTGCTCCTTGTGCCAGTATTGTCTTCATTAGCAGCAGTGAAGCTCAAGCATTTTCTCCAGCAGAAAAAATGAGCAGTTCCCATAGGTTTTCATTAGGATTGTCTAGAACTGCAGAAAGCAAAAAAACCACATTACACAGGGCCCATTTTCACAACAGTGCTGTGTCTCAAACAAGATGATCTTTTAATCTCACTAGTTGGTAACTTTTTGCTGTAAATGGGCACATACACCCCTCACTGGACAGTGAGTGGCTCAGCAGCTGAGGAAAATGATTTCTAGATTAGGTTGTTCTGATTTGTGAATTACACAGCCTGCCAGGGGCACTTTCATCAACTTTGGAGCTCAAAGTCCTGATTGCAGAAGCTTGTTTGGTCATGATATATTTCGGTTAAAATAATAAACCTCTCTGCTTGCCTTTTAATTTCTTGTAGTGCTTTTTTTCTGATAACTCACTGCTCTGCCAGCCCCAGCCCTCTCTGCACAGGCAGATCTCTGTCACAGTGACCAGACTGTCTTCCTGTTGGCAGAAAGGGCCATCACAAAACTCATCTCAGCCTTCTGCTAGTGAGACACCATTTTTTGCTCTCACACTCTCTAACACATCTCCCACGGTACAAAGCCCGAAAGCCAGCGGATGGATGCAACTGGGGTTAAACAGGAAAACCAAAGTTCTGCCTGGGGCTGGCATAGGGCGAGGGGCAGTGGGAGAGCAAGACCCTCATCACCTTATCATAGAATCATAGAATTGGCTGGGTTGGAAGGGACCTCAGAAATCATCAAGTCCAACCCTTGATCCACTACCACTGCGGTTGCTAGACTATGGCACTGAGCCACATCCAGTCTCTTTTTAAGTATCTCCAAGGATGGAGAATCCACTACTTCCCTGGGCAGCCCATTCCAATGTCTGATCACCCTCTCAGTAAAGAAATTCTTTCTAATGTCCAACCTAAACCTCCCCTGGCACAACTTGAGACCTCTTGTGCCCTCTTGTCTTGCTGAGAGTTGCCTGGGAAAAGAGCCCAACCCCCCCCTGGCTCCAACCTCCTTTCAGGGAGTTGTAGAGAGTGATGAGGTCTCCTCTGAGCCTCCTCTTCTCCAGCCTGAACACCCCCAGCTCCCTCAGCCTCTCCTCATTGGATCTGTGCTCGAGTCCCTTCACCAGCCCAGTTGCCTCCTTTGAACCTGCTCCAGGACCTCGATATCCTCCCTAAACTGAGGGGCCTAGAACTGGACACAGGACTCGAGGTGTGGCCTCACCAGCACTGAGTACAGGTCAGCCTTGCTCCAGGCTGTCCCGGGAGCGGCGGGAAGGGCACCAGACCCCCGGTTCCGCCCCGCCGGGGCTGGGCTGTCCGGGGCGCTCGGGGGGCGGAGCGGGTCCGGGCGGAGGAGGAGCGGGGTCAGAACCGCCATGCCGTTCGTGGAGCTGGAAACCAGTCTGCCGGCTGAGCGGCTGCCCCCGGGGCTGGCCCAGGGGCTCTGCGCTGCCACCGCTGACATCTTGGGCAAACCGGCGGAGGTGAGTGCGGGGCGCGGGGCGGCGGGTCCGGGTCCGGGTCTGGGTTCGGGTCCTGACAGTGCCTGTTTCGGCAGCGGGTGAACGTGACGGTGCGGAGCGGGCTGCCCATGGTGGTGTCCGGCTCTGCAGAGCCCTGTGCCCAGCTGCACGTCTCTTCCATCGGCGTGGTGGGCTCGGCGGAGCAGAACCAGCGGCACAGCGCCCGTTTCTTCGACTTCCTGACGGCCCAGCTGGGGCTCGGCCCTGAGCGGTGAGTGCGGGCCTGGCCCGGGACCGGGAGAGGCTCTTGTATCGGGTGGGTGTGCTGTGGGAGGCTGTGGGACCACAGCAACATAGGTACAAAGTGATGATGGTGTTGATGTAGGTTTCCGGGCCCTATATGAGATGCGGGTCTAATCTAGATCCGAGGCTCGCTTGCAAACATTGAATGTCCTTGGATGCTGAGCCCCAGACACATGGCTTATGTCCAGGTAAAACTGGTTTGCACTTACTGAACAGTCTGGGAACACTTGTTCTCTGAAGATGAGTAGTTCTGGTTGGTGTCGTTGACACAAGACCCTGGGTGTTGGTAGAGCTTTGCAGTGGGTCACCATGCCAGATGCTGGAACAAGGCTTGTCCCTCCCTGCCCCTCTTCACCATCTACCCAAAGAGAGTTATAGCATTTCCTTGCCTCTTGGGTGGTCAACAAGATGATTTACTTCTTGGGTCCTTCTGAAATGGGCACATACTTCGCATTAACAGTGCTCAAATCCAGTCTGGCACCTCTTTGTAAACTTGCCCCTACCCAGCTTATTTTTGCTTCAGTTAACATCATCTGAGCCAGCGAGAGCTTAGTGCAGATTTTCTACCTTGCTGCAAATTGGACAGGAATAATATTAATCATAAATTAATGTTTCTTGTCCACTTTTTGCTTTTATAACTGAAAAGGATTGTCATCCGCTTTTACCCGCTGGAGCCCTGGCAGATTGGAAAGAACAGGACAGTCATGACATTCCTGTGATTGCTTGAGTGGCCTCTTGGAACAAAGCAATGATGAAAACAACGTAGAGATGACCAGCTCCATCTACTTGTTTCTTCTTATAATCAAATCCGTGTAGTTCTGCACCTTCACCTGATAATTCACTTTTGTCTTTGCGTACCTTGAACACAAAGCTGAAGAGTGAGGCAATCAGCTGTACTAATTTTATTAAAATAGTTCAAGGTCTTTGTCTCGAGCCTGTCTTGTAGCACTCACTGCTTGTGCCTGAGTGGTGATGGCAATATATGGGCTGAGAAGGAGCTCTAATGTAGTAGAAAAAATTAACTCTAGAGCACATATGGCATTATTGAGGACCAGGAAGGTTCCTGGGTTCATCCAAATTTCCTCATACTTTGCAAGGCAGGAAAATCCTTCTTTTTGTTTCTCTGTGGCAGCAGAAGTGTCCTGGGCAGACTCAGAAGACCTGGGAGTCAAATTCTTCTCTTTTCAGGCTCCTCAAAAGCCCTTTTGGGAAAGGGATGTGATTATAGGAAGTTTATGCATTTATATAATTCTATTTAAGGCTCATACCAGATTCTGTGCTTTGGCATTACCACCCCCATTGGCTGCTCCTAAAAACTTATTTCTCTGCAAGATTTCCATGGCTGAATGTTTGCCGATGACAGTGTGTAAGGGAGAGTCTTTTGTGAAGAACTGCACTGTGCCACAGGAAAATATTTTGAAGGTTCTGCTACTGACAGCTTTAATTCTGTCATTCACTCAGTTGTTCAAAATAGTTCTACTCACCCCACTGTTACAGGGGGTTTTGGGTTGACGCAGCATCTCACTGTGTTCTGTCAGTTGTGTTTTCAGCTCACGGTTCCTGCAGGGTAGTGTTTTGGGTGGTTTAGGACCCATATGCTCCCTCACTTTATAACTGGAATATGCATGGCATTTTGTTTCTCCACTTCGTGAAAGGGAGCTCAGGGAGCTCAAAGGATGTGAGAGCGTGTCCTCAGGACATGGAAGTCCATGTGAACACAAGGCTGAAGGGTGCTTCTGCACTCCTTTGGCATTCTGATTAGAGTTTTACTTGTTTATGACTTGAGGTCTTAAGATAGTTGAAAATAATCGAATTACCGTTTGAAGTTGGTTTGTTCCATGTGCATCATAAATATCATCTGTGTTTGTAAAATCTGTCAGAAATATGATACCAAACACAAATTTGTGTGTTGGGCTATGGGGGGGCTACACTATATAATTAATAAAAAGTATCAAAGCCTGTTTTGGTAAGGTTGAATTTATTGGCTTACAGCATTGGGGACATGGGCAGCCATGATAACCATCTGCAAGTACTGAGAGCTAAAAACCTGAATGTTGTAAGCTTTTTGTTGCTTTTGTTTCCCATTTGGAGAACTTCAGATACACCACCCTTATCTAGGGCTCAACAATAATGTGGTAAACCCCCTTCTTCCTTGAATGCTAAGTGTGGATCGCCCTGCTTCCATGGGATGGAGCCTGCCTGAGTCTGAATTTAATATCCCAGCTCTGGTAGATCTTTCTGTGGTTGCACTGACTCTGAAACTTTCCAGGCCTACCCTCTTACAGTGAATATTTCTGCTCTCAGAAATGGCCTTGCTTGCTTTGTTTGGGAACCCTTTTTAGACATATTTGCAAACTCAAAGGTAACAGCCCGATTTCCAGCACTGTGTAACCATTGCTTCCAACCTTTGAAGTGAGGACAATCTTTGTGTTTACACAGAGGACCAGAGAGGCCCTGAGCAGCTGAAGGGCACTATGGACTAGTAAATATATATATATGTATATACGGAGTGTTAGGGAAGCACAGTGGCTTTCAAAGTCACCCTTCAAGCAGAGCTGTGTGGGGCTGCCCTGTTCCTTGTCACGGTGAAAAGATGGGTGTTCCTTTCTCCCCCAAACAGGACCCTGGAGGCTCATGTATTGGTGATGAAGAGGATTGTTCCTCGCAGTGCTAAATGCTGATTCTGTGAAATGCTTAAGCACAGGCTTAGTGTCACCAGAGCGTTGTGACCAGGGGAGGCTTTCAAATGTGATTTTATCCCACCGATGGGTCAAGGCCTGAGCGTGTCCCTGTAAGGCTCTGTCTGCTCTGAGCCTTTCCCACACCGCTGCTGCCCTGGGGGAGGGGGCTGCACTCCCTTTCTTTGAAAACTCGCTGCAAAATGGCCGCCTCGCGTTTAAATAAAATGATTCCGAGGAACTGAGGCGGTCACCGTTCGGCTGGGTCGCTGCCTCATCTCCTCCACCTGCCGCCATCCCCACCCCCTCCCTCGCTTCCCAGGGACAGAGAAACGCGTTCCCATCTCCCGCTGCGAGATGCCCGGGAGAAAAAAAAACACCCAAACACCGAGTTTGGGATGATTGGCAAACGCCTGGGAAGGGGCATCAGGAATTTATTCAACGTTTTACACACACGTCACACGGCGAACCCGCAATGCCTCTCAGCCCCTTCCCGCCTCCCTCAGCCCCCCACGTCCATTGGCTGGCTGTGGAACAGCAGCTCGGCCAATGAGCAGCCTGCTTATTGACGTGTTGTGTTCCGTGGGGAGGTTGCCGCGGAGACCGCCGGTGAGGTCGCGTCCCCGGGGAGTCGCCGCTCGCCTGAGGAGCCGCACCGGGAGCCCCGCGGCGGGGAGCAGCTCGGGGGGTGGCCTTGCAGGTGAGTGTCCCGTGGAAGGGCCTGAGGAGCCGCCGGGGCTCTGCCCCCCGCCCTGCCCGCCGGTGAGAGCAGCGGCCACAGCCCGGCTCGGCGGGGCCCCGCCTGCTCTCCTCCGGGGAGCCACGGCCTGAGGTAAACGTGGGTTCCCGCCCTCCCTCGGCCCTTGTGCCTTCCCCGGGAAGAGGGGGGAGCCCGGCGGGCGGTGTGAGCCGCGTCCCCGGTCCTCTTTGCGGGAAGCTACCAGTTAAACGGCTTTTGCTGAAATGCGATCTCTGCGGTTAGAGACCAACCCGAAACAAAGCGAAAATCCAGTGATTGCTTTGTTTCTTTTTTCTTTCTTTCTTTTATTTTTTTTTTCTTTTATTTTTTTATTCCTTTCAAACGTGTGTTCGCAGTGTGTGGATCCCAAGTGTAGCAGCAACAACAAAAGCCGGCAAAGCCCAGGTCTCCCTTGCTCCTTAAGTTGAAGTTGAGACTCGCACAAGCAGTGGGGACAGGAGCTGCCATTTGAAATGTTTACTGGGGTTTTAAACTACTTCGGTAAAACGAGAGAAGAGTTTGATGGCAAAAGGCTTTAAAGGGCCATTGCTGCCTTTTGAGGGTGTGCTCACCTGCCATAGCCACAGATTCACAGCTGAGACCCTCTTGTAGCTGAAAGATTTCAAACCGGTTTGTAATGCTTTATATTCAAGACTGATCAAGCTTTTTTCCCCCCACCTAATTGATGGAGCAATGTTCTTCTGAAAGAGCTTGAAGTGACAGACTCAATTCTTGCATGTTATGATGCTGCTGTAACTCAGTCTGCAGTCAGGTTTGCAACTATGTGCAGTGTCTGGTTTAAAAAAATAAATTAAACAACCCCCCCCCATGTCCCTGGCACAGCATTGCAAAAGCTGTGTGGAGGTAATATCCTTGCCCTGTTTTCAAAACCATTGCACTGTTTGGTTATGATCTCTTAACCTGGCCACACCAGAGAGAAGAGGTGCTAAATATTTGTTACAAAAATTCTGTATAAATAAGAAGTAGGATTAAAATTGCTGTCCCCCCTTTTCTGGAGCTGCAGTTTCACTGGTCTGTCCACAGATGTAAATTCCTGGCTGTAATGCCTCCCCTGTTGACTTCCTATGTCACCCTGAGCAAGATGATGTGGGTTTGGCAAGACTAGAGCATATTTCTGAATAAAGGCATATCTTTAAGTCATTTGGGGTCATGCAGTCTGATTTAACTGGATGTCATAAACATCAGCACCTTCTGTCAAAAGCTGGAGTGTTCAGTTAGTCTCTGCGTGTGTATTTTCTTTGCATTGAAATCTGCTCTGGAAGAGATTTAAAGTTTTAGTTATATTTGTTTAGTGACTTAAAGAGCAAAATGCTTCACTGCTCTGCAGTTGTCAGTGGTTTAGTGTCAAGCAAGCAAAGTTGCTGAGTGAATGAAAATTCTGTCAAAACATAATTACCTGTACATGTAGAACTTATCAGGATGATGTGTGAGTTGAATTCAGCTTATAGTTCAAAACTCCCACTGCTTCCTGCTGTGGTTAATTCCAGACTTCTTCTATTAATGTGTTCTCCAGTATTAAAGACTGCTTTTAGCCTGTCTTGTATGTGTCACCTTTTTTTGAGTGGATGTGATGGTTTTATCACATAGCAAAGCATTCCTAAAAAAGCAGCACAGATATCTTTTATGGTTTTTTTGCCTTTCCTAACATTATTTTTCAAGTATTTAATAGAATACAAATTACAGGCTTAGTTATGAGAAAAAAAGGCTTATAGATTATATTTCCCCCTTTAACCTTTTTTATCAGTGGTAAAAAAGACTGAAAATATAAGTATCCTTCCTTCAGAATGTAGAAATATTAATTAGTAATAAGCTCTGTTTCTTTTTGTTTGCCTAGATCCAGTTAATCTAAGTGCTTATGCAGTAGCTATAACTTCCATTTGTGTTAGAGGTGGTCTGTAGAAGGGATAGCAGTAATAATATTTTTAATCAGAGGACTTTTCAGTCACAGGCAGTATTTTGAGCAATGGCTGACTATCCACCACAGCCTTGTGTATCAGTCTGACTCAGATACCTTCCATTTTTTTCCCTTTCCACTTCTGTAAATATCCACAAGTGGTGGGCTTTCTAGATGTGAGAGAGCACTTCAGGGTGTGCTATAGATAACAGGCACAGAAAAACTTCCTTAATGTTTTCTAACATAACTGGAGATAAGCTAATAAGCTATAATGATTCATGGTCAGACTATTCAAGAAGCTTTTTTTGTTTTACCTTTTGTTATTAGAGGAATCAATATATTGCTAATAACCTTACAGCTGTAGTTTTGTTACTAATATTTTTAGTCTCCTCTCTCTGCCAGGACTAGAGTCTTGACAGCCTAAATTAATGAATTTACTTAACTTTGTATTTTAGCCCCTGTCTCTAGCTAAAATTCATTTAATATTATTCCTAGGTGGTAGGACAATTTATCTCTTGGCATGGGGTGGTGGTGACATAGGTTACTGATCATTGGATGGTGGTTAATTGGTTATTGATTAAAGTATTTCCAGCATGTCTTTTACTTATGAGTGCTTTCATTCTGGGCAGAATAAATACTCTGATCCTGCTTTATTTCCAGACCTGCTCGTGTTAGGCCCTTCCTCCTAATCCTGAAAAAAAGAAGGTGTGAATATCTGTGAACATGGTAAGGTCTTACTGAGATGGTTTTAAGATGTTTTGGTAGAAACGATACAAAAAATTTTCTCTTTTGCTGGTGCTAAGAATAAATTGACATAATGAGAACATTTGTTTTGGAGTGATTGTAGCTACTGTTAAATTAAGAAATTGAAAACAAACCTGTAATTTTTATGTCCTAGGGAACATTGCTTACAAGGCACTGGGAATGTTTTATCATCTGATTTAGGGAGGGGATTATTCTGACAGAATTACATGTGGGGAGAGTTGACTACATTTTTTGCATCTCTTTTAACTTCATATAGAGAGCTCTCAGTGTAGTCCATTTGCCACATAAAGTAAAAGAATGAGAAAAGTCCAGTTTGCAAGGGAAACCAGGACCTGTGCTGATGTAACATTTCTTGTCACATCTTGACTGTTCCAGATTCGAATCGCAGCACTGAATGCGAGCTCCACGATTGAGGATGACTATGAAGGTACCTTCAAAAGTCATAAGACACAGACAAAGGAAGCCCAAGTAAGTAAATCCACAATTTCCTTAGTGGATTTTTGTCTCAATGAGAGTTTTGTCCATTCTTGTGGATTCTTGTCCACTCTTGTTCATCTATTATTTTATGTTAAGAAAGTTGTATTGCTATCTTACCTCTTGAACCCTCCTTCAGCAAGCTAAAACTTCACTTGGATGAGTTATCTTAGGTCAGTAAGGGTGACCTTGAGCTAAACAGTCTGGATGTGAATCACTATATAGCTTAAAGTATTAAAAGTGTGAAACTAATGATATTCATAATACAGTTAAGTTGTAGTAAGTGTACGTAATAAAGTTGCTTTACAAATTCTGCTGTGTAATATGTGTTGATGAATTTGTATTCCTAACCAGTAAAATTCAGGAAAGAATTAAACTGAGAAAGAAGTGAATAGGGGGCTAGACAAAGCAGTTGAGACATGTAATTTTCCACTGAAACAGTGTGAACAATACAAAGCCCTAATGAGACTAACTTCCATCTCAAAGATAATTAGAAGTGTAGGTCCTGTTCTTAAGACACTGCCAAGGCTAACTAGACACCAAAGGAATGTGAACATCTGCACAAAAAGAACATAAAGATGTCACAACCAGCAGATAAGGGGAAAGTTATAGCTAGGGGCTGATATCACCTTGTAACAACATAATGAAGTCAGTGAAATCAAGAAAGGTAAAAAGTTAAAGCTTGAGGAAGACCTCTTACTTCATCCAGAGACCCCCTGATGACCCCCGGATATCTCTCCAAAAGAAGACTCTGCCTATCATGAATATTAAAATGGCATGATGTAATTCTATGAATATGTATGTAAACCCACCTTCTTTTGAATATGCATAGAATTGTAATCAATAAAAGGTAATTCCAGAGTTTTAGGGGTTGTGTGTGTGAGTGGAGCGGGGACTCCCCACGCACCCAGCGCTGTTTTGCTTATTGCGATTTTATTAATTAAATTAAACCATTAACAGAATATTGAGTCTCGGTCATTTTTAACATGCTGTATTTTTTTAAACCATAGGAAGCAGAAGCTTTTGCTTTGTATCACAAGGCCTTGGACCTCCAGAAGCATGACCGATTTGAGGAGTCTGCCAAAGCTTATCATGAGCTGCTTGAGATTCGCCTTCTACGAGAGGTCAGTGTGACCTTTGAAGAAAGAAACTCTAAAACCTATTTTTATTTTTATTTTATGTTATTTCATTACTTACTGGCTAATTGGAAATGCCAGTGTTATCAATTGGCAGATTACTTGCTGCTCTTTTTACTTGTCTGAGTCCTGATGCCTGCCTTGCATTTATTTTATTGTTTCTAGGCTGTTCTTTCTGGTGATGAGAAAGAGGGGCTGAAACATCCAGGCTTGATGTTAAAATATTCCACTTATAAAAACCTAGCACAACTGGCAGCCCAACGAGATGACCTAGAGACAGCCATGGAGTTTTATTTGGAGGTACAGTTCAGCTGAAACAAAGCATAGGAGCCTCAGTGTTTGCAAAAACTTGCTGAAATATAGATGTACCCCTTCCAGCATACACCATTTGCATGTTTATCTGAAATCTGTGTACTTTCTGATGTAATATGTGTTATAACTGGTCTGCCAGTCAGTCCCCAAACCAGTAGTATCCTTGGTGAAAACTAGAGCAGTGCCAGTCCCCTTAGGGAAGTGGATGTGGCTGTCTGAGGTGTGAATGCTGCTGTTTATTCTGCTTTCTAGGCTGTGATGCTGGACTCCACTGATGTCAACCTGTGGTATAAAATTGGTCGTGTGGCAATAAAACTCATCCGCCTCCCCCTGGCTCGTCATGCTTTTGAGGAAGGTCTCAGGTGCAATCCTGATCACTGGCCTTGTTTAGATAACCTTATCACCATCTTGTACACACTCAGTGACTACACAAGTAAGTACAGCACACCAAAAAAAATTCTCAAAATATTTGTAATTTTACATAACAATAAAAAATTATAACAATGCAGTTGTATAGGAGAAAGTGTACCTTGCACACCCAGTGTGTTTGGGTATGATAGAGATTTCTCTATTTCATGATGAAGTGTGATGGTTTGTATCAATTCAGGTTACTCTAAAAATAAATACCTGTGGTCTCTTAGAGCAGAGCCACTTCAAGAAGTTTCCCTGTAGACTCTTCTCCCTCAAAGTATCTTGATATCTTTGTACTTATCTCCAGCTACATCCATACACCCAGGATCTGGGTATAAAGCTGCAGTCTAATTAATGGCTTGGTGTGATTAATTGTAGTTAAAGCAGTTGACACAACTGTCTGGAAGATTTTACATTTGAATAAAATCCTGTAGATCATCTGACTCAAAGGAAGTTTAGGAGAGAAGTTGCAAGATGGCAGAAATGTTGAATCTGATCCCTTAGGCTTGTCCTGCTAGGAAAGTCCTAATTCTCTTCATGTAATTGCCCACACAAGTGAAAACCTGGTGGGATCCATTGCTTGTTACACCAATGGAATCTGCAGCTGAGGCATTTGCTGGGGTGAAAATGGTAAATTGCTTGTGATTCTGCTTTATGATTTTAACTTCTTTTTTGCAGGAGTAGAGTCTTGAAAGTAAATAACATGTACTGCAGAAATAGTTTAATCCCAATTATATTCTTTTTCTGGATATAATAGGAAGACATAAGTTATGTTAATGTATATGCATGTAATTTTTTTATGTGTTGCAAAGCTATTGGTCTCATTTATGTAGCTGTAATATTTAGTTGGAATTCAGTGTTGTATATGAAGCCCCATAATGGGAGCTATTGAATGAGCCTAAGTGATGACTGACCATTCAATTTCTATTTCTCTGTCAGCATGTTTGTATTTTATCTGCAAAGCTCTGGAAAAAGACTGTCTGTATAGCAAAGGATTGGTTCTGAAGGAGAAGATCTTTGAGGAGCAGCCTTGCCTCCGGAAAGATTCCTTAAGAATGTTCCTCAAATGGTGAATAGAATCCTATAGTATATTCTGCACCTGGAGTGTAAATTTTGGGTTTGGGGCAGTTCAGAAAAGCTAGTAAGATATCATGCTTTGAGCTCTAACAGTATCTTGTTGAGCTGCTTTCTAAATAACAAATCTGTCTAAGTGTTGGTGCTGCTGAATAAATGATCTTCAGTAAGGATATTTGGAGGGAGGTAGGAAGAGGGAAAAAATTCAGTTTGTGTGGTGCTTGCTTATTTTCATACATAAATTTCTTTTAATCATCTTCCTTTGGTTTAGTTTTCTTATTTGCAGCTGATTGCTGCAACATTAATTGCAGTTTTCCTAATTAAGAAAAAAAATCAGATTTTGGATGGTGAATGCTTCTATATGCATTCTACAAAGTTTGTAAAATAATCTTATTTGAGTATTTTTTTAAATACTGTTTATTTTTGTTACATAATTGGAAGATACCAAATGAATCTCCACAGGCTTTAAAAAAAAAATCCAACCAATAAACAGAAGCTCATCTTATTTTTGTATTATTTCTTAGTGACATGTCTATCCATAATGTAAATGTGAGTGCAGCTGAAACAGGAAGGATCATTGATGAAGCCCTGGAGCTACGTAAGAAAAGACAAGCTTTGCTAGTGAGGGAAAGAGAACCAGACCTCAAACTGGTCCAGCCAATTCCCTTTTTCACGTATGTATTTACATTTTCTCTTTTTAAAAGGTTTCTCTGAAGCTGCTTGGTGGACTTCAAATTTCTTCAGAAGGGTTTGGTTTTTTTCCTAAAGCAAGCAAGCAACCCTCCAGTGTTTTCATATTTTGAGTTTATAAGTTGGTTGGGTGTGCTTATGGCTTTAGCATAAGCCCTGTATCTGTCAGCTTTCAACCTTTGAATGAAAATAGGTGATGTAAAAAACACCAAACAAACAACAGTAAAAAGTTTTAACTAAGAATTACTTGGCAGCCATTCCAACTGTGTTACTGGATTTTTAATGTAGGACTGGTTTGTATATGAACTTAGAAGTAAGTTTAGCTTTTGAAAAATGTTTTTTATTGGGATAATGGAAACAAATTACAGTTTTTTATTTGTGGTAAGAGGTAAGGATAGTAATGAATTGCTATATGTCATCACTGAGGCATAAAGATTTGGGGTTTTTGTTTGGTTTTTTATGGCACATATTTTTCTTGAATATTAATGGAATCTGCATGTAGCTTCTGTGCAGAGAAGTTGCTTCTACTTGTGGATAAGGATGAGACTTTTTTATTCTCACTGACTGAGTGCAGAACCTGAAAATGGGTCCTTTGATACTGCCTTTTGTAGTGTTCAATATGAGTAATTTTATCTGCAACTACTACATAGACCTTTATTAGTTAGAGACATTTTTTGAGATTAGGCACATCACTGACTCATATCCTTCCTACTCCAACCAGCTCACCAATTTCCTCTGAAAACTTTTGCCTGCTGCCATGTTCTGTTCTTGTTTTTCTGTGGGGTGTATTCTAGAATGAAAGCTCCCAAGGATTTCTGTTCCAGGTCTGAAATTGTCAGTGGTCCATATGGTAAGAAATACAGAGAGAGATTCTTCAGATGCTGGCTCTTAAATGTGCATTCCTCTCCCACTGAAAAGCTGCTCTTGATACCTCTAAGCTATTGGAGAAGAAGTGTGGCATGCTGGAAAGTTTGCAAACATAATTTAGAAAGTTGTGTTACAAGAATTAACGAAGTTGTGTTGCCATTTGGTTTCCCCATGCCAGGTGGAAGTGTTTAGGAGAAGTTTTACTTGCCATGTATCACCACCTCACCACGTGTGACCCTCCTCGACCCAGCCTGGGCAAGAGAATTGATCTCTCAGAATACAGAGACCCAGTTCAGCCTTTGATTCTTTCTCCTACCTCTACTCCTGTCAGTGTTATTCAGCCAACCCCTGTCAGCACTAATCCTGTGGTGACAGTGCCAGAGCCAGTGTTACCTTATACTCCAACAACACCCAACTTCCCAACTCACAGTCAGAGTTCCTTGGAACCAGGAGCTGCTGTAGGTGAGCAAGGTACTTTTAAGATTCAAGATACCTTTCCTATTTGTCTGGGTAGTAAAAGCACTGGGAAATGCAGGTTTTAAACTGCATGTTGGTGGGTTCAGAACCTTTTCAGCATATGTAGAACATTTGATAGGAAAAAAGTTGAGCTCTATAAAGTTAAGTTCTGTTAACACTTGGTATTTGAAAAGGGATGTGCTTAAAATGCCAAAAAAACATTGATTGCTGACTAAGATAGAGGAGCAGTGTTCAGGACAGTGGACTTAATTTCCTGTTTTTAGAACCAGAGTAAACTTGAGCTGTTGGCTATATTTATTGGAAATATGTAGCAAAAGGTCTGAATTTTATATACTGTAGCTCTCTCTATATATTTACATATCTTAACCTATCAAGAAGTTGCCAGTATTTTGTTGATATTTACAGGAATTATCAGGTGTTTCTTGACTTAAAGGCAGGCACCTCTGATTCCTATTTCAGGAACTTCTTAAAGACAAAAATAATGAATTCTAATGAGTAATGAAATGTAGAATTTTTAGTAAGCCTGCTTCTTGCCTCAGACCAGCATTTTTATGCAAAATGCCATAGTTTTGCTAAAGTGTTTATGCTAAAGTTTATGCTAAGGTGATTTTTAAAAAAATTAATTTTAATTTTTGTCACTGTTTTCAGAAGGAAATCTGTGAATCTCCAGTGTTGCTGTAGAATGAAATAAAATATCAGCCACAAATAATTTTTTTTTAAAACAAACACAAGATTATCCACATTTTGTTTGGCAATGTAACCTGTCAGTATCTGTTGGGGTTTTTTAAATTATTTTTTTTTAAATTCTGTTTCTAGGTGACATATCTGCAGGTGATAAATCTAAGAAGGGTGTGAAGAGAAGGAGAATTACAGAAGACAGTGGTGAAACAGCAAAAAGGAGATCTGCAAGAGTCCGGAACACCAAGTGTAAAAAAGAGGAGAAGGTTGACTTTCAAGAGCTGTTGGTGAAATTCCTTCCTTCCAGGTACTGCACAGCAAAAGTTTCCATTACAAGAGTAGCAAGAGATGAGTAGAGGAAGGGTTTTGTTTGACTGATATTCCCTGACCTTTAAACCACCATTTTAATTAATTTATTTATGAATTTATTTATTTAGAAGCAGATGCGATGCATTGGCTTCTCATAAATTTAATAAAACTGTTTTTAGTGAAACTAAGTCAAAGCTACTTGAAAAATAAGAAAGCTTTTACTAATGTGAAACTGAATTTGTGGACAGTGTTGAAGTCAAAATGTATAAGATAAACAAGATAATCTTTGGATAAAATCAGGGAACTAGTTGTAAATCTCTGAATTTGCCTTAGTGATTGTACTTTCCCTGTTAAAATATTCATGTGCCATGTTTAGGTTTCACTTCCTAGCAAAAGAAAGAGTGAGGATTTTGTTGATATTATGTTTTTTGCTGCCCTTTTCATACAGATTAAGGAAATTGGATCCAGAGGAGGAGGAAGATGCATTTAATAATTATGAGGTGCAGTCAGAAATCAAAGAGGAGAATTTCCAGCATGTTGGGCCACATAGAATGTCATTTGATTCTACAACATTTATGGAATCTGGTAAGGATTTAATTATAACCCTATTTTTCTTTTGTTTCTTCCCTACTGTACAATTTATTTTCTGTATTTTCTTGTAATTTCTAGAACATACAGAAGCGTCTGTTATTTTTAAAAGTATAATTTTAAATCTCAGATGGTAAAAGCTGTGACTTTTAATTGTTTTTTTTTTTTTTTAAGTCTTGAGGACTGCTAAAATACTGTATGCAAGAGCTCTGTTGTGTGAAGTTTCCCATTTAAGCAGACTGGAACACAGTAACTTCATTCTGTATGCACACAGTACAGGAGAACCACTGGCAGATCAGAGCATAAAAGGCTCTAAAACTATTTCCTTCAAGTTATGGTCTGCCTCAACCTTAAATATGTATGGCTTGGTGTTTATCTGCTTTCTAGAAAAACAGGATGTTCATGAATTCCTGCTGGATAACCTAAACAATGGTGGGATCTTGGAGCTGATGATGAAATACCTGAAAGTTGTCAGCCAAAAGTTCCTAGTGAAGTGGCCTCCTGGTTTGTGTGAGGTGGTCCTCAGTATCTATAATAACTGGAGGAAGCATAGTAGTAGTCTTCCCAATCCACTGCTGAGGGACTCAAGCAATCAGCATATCAAGGTAAGGAAGCATTTTTCCTTCTTCTGTTTGCAGCTTTTGTATTTTTGTATATTTTTCAGGTGTAAATATATTTTTTTAAACAAATGTAAATATATTTATAAAGATGTTCCCTTGATTCTCATTATCACTGCATAACTGCTTGCTCCTATGTAAAATTTAAACAGCCAAGACTTTGTAGCTATACTGTTAAAAATCACTGTCCTCATGCATGTCTATTCTTTTTTAACCTTTAATTTATTTTAAACTTGAACTGCAAGTTCTCCTGAGTGTAATAAATTGGGGATTTTAAGATTGCAAAGGACTATTCTGGTAATGTGTATGGTTTTTCATGAGCATCTCTTTTTTACATCTGGACCTCTAGACCTTATTCCTATGAATTCAATCAGAAAATGGTATATTCAGCACTGCACAATGCCACCTGGCAGAGATCCATAGTCAGATGATTTTAATATACTTCTGAACTTCATACAGCAAGCAGTAGTAAGCTGATAAGACTGGAGTACTGATTTAGTCTCAGGGAGATAAATACTGAAAAAATTCTAAGATGCAGGGGTTTTATATCTTAAAATTCAATACGTCTGTATTCTGGAAACATCCTTTTAGCATGATTTAGCAATTTAATATAGTTTAATTTCTATTAGAAAAAAGTTGTAGCCTTGTTTTTGTATCTGACATCAAGCAACATGGTTCTGGTCACCTTCTTCTGTGAGCTGAGACCTTTTTACTTAATGCTGCTTCTAAGAATTCTTTTCTTTTGTACCTGTTGATTTGTAAATGGTATTATATACCTTTAGGAAGAGGAAGAAGTAGTTATAGATTGGGAATAGAAATCCCAAGAGGAAAAGTTGAACGTTTTATTTGAAGTAATTTACAAATTTAGTGGTGGCTTTTAAAATTCTTTTAATGTATTTCTTACTGTATGCTCTTTTCTGATATCTCCATGCATTTTCTGAAGGATATGATGCTGATGAGCCTTTCTTGCATGGAACTGCAACTAGATCAGTGGCTACTGACAAAAGGGAAGAGTTCTACAGGTGAGAACTGGGTGTTCAGACTGAAAGCACTCAATATATATGAAGAAATATTTCCAGGAAATATTTTTTCTTAATTATTATCTTTCAGAGCTGTACATTATTGGCCCATCAATTGTTTGCTGATCAGTAATTTTGAAATCCTAGTTTGCAGGACTCTCTTCATGGGATGCTAGCAACGGGGTAATAAAATACAATTAATTAATTTGCAGTTTCTCCACGAAATTGCCCTGCTACCTCTGTGAATGGAAAGTTTGGTCCTGACTTCCCAGGAACCCATTTTTTGGGAGACCTCTTGCAGCTGTCACTTGCATCCTCACAGAGAGATTTATTTGAGGAGGGCTGGATGGAGTTTGTCACTCGGGTTTACTGGCTGAAAGCTCGCTTTCTGGCACTGCAGGTTGGTTTTACCTTTGATTTAACAAGACTTTTCTCAAATGAAAATCAGTGTTGTTCAGAGAAGCTACAGCTGATTCAGGAATCTCAGTTCACTTAAGCATGTAGATAAAATCAGCTCTATACATAGTGATTTCATTTTACTTTTATAATTAACTGTCCCTAAGCATAGAAGTGGACATGAAGTACACCCTGCCACGTGCTAAGCTAATACTCAGATGTTTTCTGCATGCATTAGAAACCCTTGCTGCAGGCAGAACTCTAGGTTGCTTGGTTTGTTTGTTTCCTCTGCTGTTTCTTTAGGGAGACATGGAACAGGCACTTGAAAACTATGATATCTGCACTGAAATGCTGCAGAGCTCCACTACAATGCAAGTTAAGGCTGGCAATGAATGCAGCGTTGTAATAAGGTTACCAAACCTACATGTTGATTCTGTTATTTCTTTGGAAGAGGTAAGAATTTACACATGTATTCTCCCCAGCTTCAAAACTCACCTATGATTTAGCTCTTTTTGGGATGGAAGTTTACTGTATCTGTCCTAGAATTTTTCTAACGGTGAAAGGACAAGGTTCATAGTTTCATCTCCTTTTCAAAAAGCATCTTTTGGATCTCTTAGTCCTATACAGCTTAAGGGTGCTTTTTTGCAAGATAAAGACATTAGAGCAGCTGCATGAAAACAGTAGGTTTTCAGACTTTTATTTTTTGTTCTTAAGTGTCACCTTCAGCAGTCTGTTTTCCACGTAAAAAATTGTGTACAGTTTTGAACAAAAGAATGTCCATCTGCTAGTCTTTCTATTGCTGTTTTGGGGGATAAACCAAATGATCATGCCATCATTTGGGGGATAAACCAAAGAGATGCCATCTTCACATTGAACTCCATCTGTTGGATGTATTCTTGAAATGTAGAAATGTGTGATTTGAGGGGAAAAAGTAAAAAAAATCATTGTAGCACTGATCTCAAACTATGTAGTAATTAAAAATGTGTGTAATGATTGAAGTGTTATGTAGTAGGCCACTCTCCATAATCTTTGGGAAGCCATAGAGATCAGGGGATGTCCCAGAAGAATGGAAGAAGGCTAATGTCACCCCCATCTGCAAGAAGGCCTTACAGGAGGGCCCAAGAAATTTTAGGCCCATCGGTCTTCAGTCCCTGGGAAGGTTATGGAATGAATCCTCCTGAGGGATATCACAAGTCAAATGAAGCAATTGATGGGGAAGAGCCAGCATGGATTCACTAAGGACAAACCTGATTGCCTTCTCTGATGAAGTAACCTGCTTGGTTGATGAGGGACAAGCTATGGACAGTGTCTACCTGGATCTCTCCAAGGCTTTCAGTACAGTTCCCCATAGTCTTCTCCTAGAGAAAGTGATGTGTTGTGACCTGTGAAGTGTGTGTGGGGAGCTGGCTGACAGACCAGACCCAGAGGGGTGATGGTAAATTGCTCTTTCAAACTGTCAGTGAGCTTCCCCAGGGTTCAATATTGGGCCCAGTGCTGTTTTATGTCTTCCTAAGTGGTCTGGATGATGGGATTAAGTGTACCCTGACAACATTTGCAGATAAAACGAGTGGATATTAGACCCCTCAGAAGGAGGAGCTACCTTGCAGGAAGACTTGGATAGGCTGGAAGAGTGGTCTAACAAGAACCTTATGAACCAAGGACAAATGTAAGGCCTTGCACCTGGGAAAACATAATTCAGAAGTTCAACACAGTCTCTGATCTACCTGGCTGGGGAGCAGCTCTGTGGGAAGGGATCAGGGGGTCCTGGTGGACAGCAAGCTCATTGTGAATGAACAGTGTGCTGCTGCAGCAAAACAAGTCAACAGGATGCTGGGTTGCATCAACAAAGTCTTCATCAGCAGAGATAAAGTTATAATCCCACTCAGGGCTTGTCAGGCCACACCTGAAATACTGTGTTCAGTTTTGGTATCCACTATACAAAAAAAAACCTGGAGAGGGTCCAGAGGAGGACCACAGAGATGATCAAAGGACTGGGAAGGCATGTGAGGAAAGGCTGAGAGAACTGAGTTTGTTCAGACTTGGGGAAAGAAGGCTTAGGAGAGACCTCATTACCACGTTTCAGTAGTTGAAGGGCAGCAACAAAGAAGATGGAGACTCACATGGAAAAGATGAGGGATAATGGGTACAAGTTTCTCATGGGGAGACACCAGTTGGATACAAGGGAAATTTTTCACAGTGAGAACAGTCAGCCATTCCCATTTCTCCCCAGGGAAGTGCTGGTTTCTCCTGTGCTGGACACCTAGGATTTAGCTGGACAGGGTTCTTGCTGGACCATCTTGTCTAGACCATACTTTTGCCAAGAAAGGTTGGATCAGATGATCCTTGAGGTCCCTTCCAGCTTGGTATTCCATGATAGTAGATGTTTATATTGTTTATATTTCTGGATATAGCTGTAGAGTTCACATGGCTTTATAGCTAAAGTGCTGAGAGAAATGTCAGCAGTCAAATGCATGTAAATATAAACTGAAAGTTGGATTGTGCCATCTGTGATGTTTGCAGATTGAGAAGAACCTAAAATCTCTGGAGAGATGTCAGTCTTTGGAAGAGATCCAGCGACTGTATGAAGCAGGGGATTATAATGCAGTGGTGCATCTGCTTCGTCCAACATTGTGCTTTAATGGTTATGGTAGAGCAAAACATCTGGAATTTGTAACATCCATTCCAGAGAGACCAGCACAGCTGCTTCTCCTACAGGTTTGTTTTGTTTCTTAAGAATCTTTTAAGTATGGGATTAAGACTTATTCATGAAAACTAGATGGAAGGGTATTTAGAGTGGGTGTTAATGGTTAATGAGTCTTACTTACAAAGCAGAATGTGGAACCACATTTGTGAATGATCTGAACATCATAGTTTTATCTACATGATCAACAACATGCCAGCTTTAGTAACTGAGAATGTGGCTAAAGATGTCTGAGGCCTGGACTAGATGGCCAGAAAAACTGTAAATTCAAATAAACTTGAATCATTTGCAGAGACATCTTATGGAATCATTCGTGCTATCTGCATCTGCTGTAGATGTTTCTTGCTTTTGCTGGTGCTGACTGTATGGTAATTAAGCACCACTGTGAAACTTGAAAGTTATCTAGTATGTGAAGAATTTTTATGATGTGTCTCTGTCCTGCATGAAAGACACACCATGGATAGACCCATCCAGTATAATAGCTATAGATATAGTCAATTTGACACTGTGAAAATAAGCATACAACTGAACTCTACTGTAGGAATAATTTGAGCCTGTTGGGCTCTCTGGGGAAAAAAAAAAAGATTGCAGAAAACCATACTGCTGTTCTTTTAACTGGTTTGAACCAAATCCTACAGCTTCCATGTGATCTCAGGAGTCAAACTTGGCAGAACAGAAGGAAGCAGGGGGGCATTGCTCTAATGCTGACATTATAGTTGAAGTAATTATTTCATTATTTATGAAGTAATAAAATGGTGGCACAGGATCGTAAAGTTCCAAACCCTGTTTCTGTAGGACCTCTGTTCAAATACCTATCACTAGATACTGTAGCTAGCTCTTTGCTGAATATTTTTTACTGCATCTCTTGTTAAAGCAGTGATGATTTTTTTTTTTTAAATTTAGTCCCTGCTTGTATTTCTGTCATCCAGGGTTCATGCATCTCCTGCTGTCCCTTTTTAATGTCATATTTAAAGGTGTTTTGTTGTTGCAATGAAATAACTATATATAGGGTATTGCTTTGTCCTGCTGTGCATTTATGGTTTCATACAAACCCTTCATCCTAACAATAGATTTTTTTTTTTTCATATTTCCATTCCTTCCTAGGACTCCCTGCTCAAACTGAAAGACTACAAGCAATGCTTTGAACACTCCGAAGTTGCCTTGAATGAAGCAATTCAGCAGATGATTAATATGACAGCAGCCTCTGCTAAAGAAGAGTGGGTTGCTACAGTAACACAGCTGCTCACAGGAATAGATACTTCATTATCATCAGTCAGCAGCATCCTGAAAGATTCTTCTATAACACCAAGCCTCATTCGGTTAACAAACAACCTGATTCAGGTAGCTGTTCACTTGCAGTAGGAGAGAGGTGGTGTGTGCTGCAGACCTGCAGCAAGATGCAGCTGCTGTCTGAATTGCCACCACTGGCAGTGATGGTTGGGGTTACATTCTGGTTGGGGGAAGATGAGCATTACTTTTGTAGTCTTCATCTCAGTACATTAGAGACACTGAGCACATCTGTCCTAGAATCACTACCAGCAGATACCTTTGAACTGCTGCTCGGTGTGAGAAGCTGGGACTTCACTTCAGGTGATCTCTTTGGGATAAAGCACATTGCCAACTTTGGGTTTTTTGCAAAGGATTCACACCTGACAGTTATGTGGTATTCCTTTGTCCATATAATGTGTGTTTCTTTATTAGATCATAGACTGCAGCATGGCAGTCCAGGAAGAACCAAAAGAACCATACGTCTCCTCAGTGCTTCCGTGGATAATTCTGCACAGGATCATCCAGCAGGAGGAAGATGCTTTTCGATCCCTTTGCTGTCAGCAGCAGCAGCAGAACCAGGGAGATGAAGGTGGGTTAATTACTCAGTTTTACATATTGTAACTGAGGTCCTAGCTCTGGAATTAAGTATTTAAAAAAAAAAAATCGTTTGTCTTCTGATCTTGCTGGCTGAAGGGAGTTGAGGGGCGTGCAAACATCACTTGCCACAGAGGAAACATTTTTTTTTGTCAGATGAAGCATTGGCTAGTTGAGTTTAACTCAGTTATGTGCTCCTTAAATATTTGCCAACTTCTTTCTTCCAGTGAGTCCTGATAGCCCTATGTTGCCTTCTTCTCTCATGCTGCTGAACACTGCTCATGAGTATTTGGGAAGAAGATCCTGGTGTTGCAATTCGGATGGTGCTCTTCTCAAGTTCTATGTAAGTGCTAGTCCAGTAGAATAATGTCTTTTGGAAGGGACCTTTGAAAGTCATCTGGCCAACTTCCATCTCAAAGCAGGGAGCAACTTCAGAGTTATATCAGGTTGCTTGTTGCCTTGTCTTGATGTTAAAAATACTCTTGTAAATCCACTTTCCCTCTTCTCCCAGACAAACCATGGAATGTTTCAGTCAGTTTGATCCGAATAGCAAAGGCTTTTTATTCCAGACCCCTCTCTATTGTTATGCTTTCTGAACAAGTCTTCTTGTCAGACAAGACATGCCTTTGATTAACCAACTCTGTGCTATTAAAGCATCTTAAATGGGTATTAGTAAATTATATACCTTGTACTGAAAGAGAAAGCACTGGAGAAGCTTAGTGATTCAGAATAATACTTAGAACAAAAGTAGGCCTGTGCTAACCACTGATGATGATTAAAGTCATTCAGTTGAAGTTTTATCACGTGATACTTAGCTTTAGAAGATGTATCTTTTACTCTTTAAAAATAAACAAGGGTATTTTTTGAAGCTAGCAAAAAAATTTGGTGTTCATCAACACTCATCTTAGATGGCTGGTAGCATGGTGATTTTTTGTTGTATGTTCTTTCCTTTGGAAAAGTCAGAGTTTGTTTTGGTTTTATTTTTGTTACAGAACATATAAAACTGCTTGCTGCTTGTGACCTGTGGAAACTGAATACCTGAATACTGACTCTGTATCTTTTGTGTCTGGTAGCTCAGCCACACCTCTGCCCTGCTGGCAGAAAAGGTTTATTCTGATTTAAATTCAAAACTTTATTTTAGTTATTCAAATAACATTTTACTCAGTGATAACTCTTAATTTTCAGCTGCTGTCTGAGAATTAACAACTGTTGAAGGTTGAACAATCACACCAAGTCTGCTAGTGAGAGAGAGAGAGAGAAAGAGAGGGAACGTAAGGAATGTCAGAAAAAATAACAAACAAAACACAAATACCATCTTTCCTGCTTATCTCACAAATGTCTTGCTGGAAGGTGAGCTGTCTGTGTGGATGGAGCATGCTTCCTGCTCCAGCATTCTAGCAGTGACAATGGCTTTTGTCCTCCAACCAATAGGTAAGTTAGGCAGGAATTTGGGCAGCTGGGAAGGATGGGGTGGAGAGCCCAAGGGATTCTGCAGGAGTTGGCTCACCCTGGTAGAGCTGGAGCTAAAGAACAGTGTTTGAAGAGAGGCTGATTCAGTGTAGGACTATCAGATTCTCCTACTCTCCTCATTTTCACTGGTATTAGAAATATAATGCTGATATACCTGATGTTCCTGCTTGGGTGCTGTGCATCCTGCTCCAGAGCCCTCAGATGCAGTGCTCCCAAGTGATGAATCCAAATTCTGTCTGTAGAATGTGCCTGTATTCATAGCCTGGGCAGTCTGGTAGTGTGGGAACCTGCATAACCAACAGGTAATGGAGAGCTGTGAGTATATTTAAATGTATTTACAGCTAGATCTTTGCAAATGTCATCAGGTACTTTGGACAAGTCTTTCAGATTTCAGTCACAGAATTGCCTAATAAGGCAGTGTATTATCAAGTGCAAAAATTTAGTTTTCAGAGGCAAGAGGGTGCTGGAAGGGAAAGGAAAGGCAAAGATAAAATGGGATGAATTATTTGAAGAGAAATGAAGCTTCAAGTTTTACAGACCAGTGTTAAATGATTGGGATGAACCATGTGCTCAAGTACAGTGTATTGGTTGTGGCTGAAGGTGGTGTGGAAGAGAGATTGTTAACATGTAGTTAAGTCTTTAGCAGTAGTCAGAAGTCTGAATTAAGAAAATTCTGGGTTACTGCCTGAAATTTAAAAGCTGAATGAGAATATGAAATTGTTTCAGACACTGTTCAAGTGAAATTTCTGTTACTGGTGTTAGATGTGATTTTATTTGCAGCAGTAGGAATGTCATGTTTTTGTTACAGTATCCTGTGATGCTTAAATCTTCCTTTCAACTTGTATATCCACACTTCTTGTGAATTTCAAATGTTGTTCACAAATTCTTGTAGGAGAAATAGCAGCAATAAGGTGACCATGGATCAAAATGTCAAATAGATGCCTTGTGAGAATTTTTACACTTATTTTTCAGAGTTTTGACTCTTAATAAATAATACCTTGTTCTTTGCACAGATCTTTTAAGTAGAAGAGAGTTAACATTATGTAGTTAATCCTAGTAGTTGCAAACAAACTTCTTACATGCAGACTAACAAAATTTTGCCTTGTGATGATGTGTGGCATTTGTAAAGCCAGTCATGATGAGAAGCTTCTTGTAGCCTGCATAAATGAGTTTACAATCCTAGATGTTGAAAAATGACAAAAGGTGTTAAACAGGCAGCTTAAGTACTGTAAAAGTAATACAATAAGTACTTATATGAATTGCAATTAAGGGAATGTTTTGCATTTTCCATTTTTTACTGCAAAATTTCAGTTGAGGAAACTCCTGAGTTAACCAGTGAGTTGAGACATGTCAGTGGCTGAAGAAGTCATAGCTTACTGAAAAGAATAAATGAAAGTTGATGCTTTCTATTAGAGGAAAAACACTGAAAGAAGTTACTTATCAGTTAATAGAACTCTAGTGGTAGTGCACAGCTTCCTAAAACTTTAGAGGCAAATCACAGTGGAGAGCTTGGTCTTTTTCTGTACCCTTCAGTCTCCCAAGTAATGATTACTACTAGCACCTCAAATGAAAAGGTAGACTCTGATAGTTGAGAAACACAGAACATGCTGCTGTTGGATGTGTAAGATATTGTAACTGTAATTTCTACTTACACATTTCATTTTTTAAATTTAAATTTCACAGTGGAACAGGTTGGAATGTTCTTAAGCTTCACTGATTAAGTGTGAGATTTTTAGTTTTAAAATGAAGTTCCAAAATCCCACTACATGGATTATTCTTGGTAAATATGTTTTGATTGACTTTGAAATGTCTTCCAGGAATGAATGTGTTCTGTTTTGGTTTGCTTTCTAAGGAAACTTACTGAAAATCTGCAGAGATTTACCTTTTGTCTTTTGGTATTTGGTTGCAGTTTTCTTCAATGAATGTTTTAGAGTAATTGCATCTTCCAAAATAATCTACTGATGGGTACTTTTTCTTGTGATGTTGAAGTTAAAGCTAGCAACTTGCTGCAGTGTTTAGTTATTTAGGATCAATCCAGCCACTTTCCTTGGTGTGTAGCCATCTGTATAATACTATTTGTACCATGTGTTTCTTTTAGCCAGATTTTCCTTAGCTCTCCCTTCTTCTTTTGCAAAGTCCTCTCCATTCTCCTTTTCCCACACACAGGAAAATGGTGTTTGTGAGATAGGACAGAAATTTTCCTGTGCCTTTTCCCTGTTCACAGGGCTGACAGACTCTAGTGTTCATATTCCCAGAGGCCACTGGGTGTGTAGTGAAAGCCTTTGCATGAGCTGAAGTCTGAAATCCTAAGCTGTTATCTAATCTCATTGAGAGAAGACATGAGAATGGAATTAACTGGAATTAACCTAGGGGAAAAAATAAAAGCACTTTATTGCAGTTACAGTGCCATTGAAATTACATGTGCAAGACTGGTTTACAGAAATATGGGTAAGATTTCCTTGTAAATGGGGGAAAAATACATGCAGTTCCTTTAGTAGCAACACAACCTTCAGCCTGCAGCTGACATTTTCATTAATATTTCTGGTGTTACAGGTTCAAGTATTACAAAAGGAACTTGCAGCATCCACTTCTGAAGACACTCATCCATACAAAGAAGAGTTGGAAACAGCCCTAGAACAGTGCTTTTATTGTTTATATGGTTTCCCCAGCAAAAAAAGCAAAGCAAGGTACCTAGAAGAACATTCAGTACAGCAGGTAGGATGTGTATTATTAATATCAGTGGAATATCCTGAAGTGATGGAAGTTACACACTTGTTTGTTTCTAATGCACCTTGATGTATTTATGAGAAATACTACTTTTATTTCCTTTTAAAATTTATGTATTTTGAATATTGTAGAAAATAAACATTAAAAGAACATGGAAGCCTTTATGAAGGGTTGGGTATTTGAAACAAAATGCTAGTATAGTCTCACAGTAGTCTGCCATTTTGAAATGTGACATCAATTTTATTGAGCCATGATTTTCCTGTTTTCAACAGAGAAGAAGTTCGAGTTTGAGGAAAATTAGAAAGAGGTCAGCTTGAGAGAAGAGAACTTTAGCAGCCCACCTTGCAGTTTATGAAAGTGAAAAATGTCTCTGTTAAAAATTATGCAAGTAAATTGTATTATAGCTTATTTTGAAATCTTTGCTGGTAAATGTCTGGTAGCTGTTTATGAGAAATGTGTGAATTTCAATGGAGCTGGGGAGAAAAACAAGTTCAGAGTGCCTTGGGGAGGGGAAAGTAGTATTATGGAAGGGACAGAACAAGCAGATCAGCAGCCCTGTGCCTTGAAACATCACTGGTAATATTCAAAAGCAAAACAATGGTCTGGCTTCTTGGAACAGACCTTTTTAAACACTCAAATACTATTATGCTGTTACTGAGTATTTGTGAATTCTTTTTCTTAAACTTACCTGTCAGAAAGTAAAGATAATGAGAAAATGGGAATAACTAAGAAAAACAGAAGTATAAGGAGATTACTTCTCCCTCCCAATCTGTTACATCTGGCCAACGCTTGTTGAAAAAAATCCATATTTAAATAATTGAGAAATTTATTTTTGACAGAAGTCTAATTTTAAATTTTTTTAAAATGTTTTCAAGAAAGAAAAAGGAAGTGAAAATGAGGAATAAATTTGGAAAGTACATTTCTGTATTGTTTGAAGGTATTTGAGTCTTAGAGTCTTGTCTGATTCCCATTTCATTTATTCTTCTTACTTGAGTTTGAAGGTCTAGTTATTTTCCTCCTTATCTTACCCATGATATCAGTGTCACTCAGGATACTTGCAGCTGATTCTTGCTTACAAGCAACTTTTCTGAGCAACTCCTCTAAGCAAGTAGAGTGACTTTATTTTTCAGTGGTACACATTAAGTTACCTTACTGCAATAAATGAGTGAGCAGTGTGCTGTCTATGTGAGCAGTGGAAATCAACAGCACCTTTAGTTGCTCTCTTCTTGGGAGGTTCATTTCCTGCTAGAGTAACATTTATATTGTTACAAACTAGAAAAGCCACAGAAACCAATTGTTAGTAGACTTTTAAATTTTGGAATTTGAGATAATTTTTTTCCCCTCTCATCTACCTCCCTCTTCAGGTCGATCTGACATGGGAAGATGCTTTGTTCATGTTTGAATATTTTAAGCCTAAAACTCTTCCAGAATTTGACAGTTACAAAACCAGTACTGTGTCTGCTGACTTGGCCAACCTTTTGAAGAAGACTGCTACAATTGTTCCTCGAACAGACAAACCTATGCTGAGCTTGGATACTGTATCTGCCTATATTGAAGGAACATGCAGCAAGGTATAATTAATGTCTCTTTAAAAAAAAATAAATTGAAAGAAGGAAAAATTACTCTTGTTATTTTATGTTGACTTTGAGGTAATTAGGGGAATGACATTTCCTAAGGTAAGTGCATTTAAATTATATAAGAATGACACCACCAAAGCTTTTGGTCTTGGAGTGGCAAGGCATAATATTATTTAACATAGAAGATATAATTTTGTTTAATATGGAGTCAGTATGACATGTTCATTAGTGTTTATAGGCACACTCCATGTCTGTGGCATGCTTTCACTGTCTTCATACTTAATACCTTCATATTCTGTGATGAAAAGGCTGCTTTTAGTACAGTGAAGAAGAAAGTGTACTGCTCATTTAATACAAAAACTTTATTAAACATGAAATTTTTTTTTATTTTCAGGCACCATCTCTCCCAGAGGGTGCAGACTATTCTCCACCAGTGGTGACTGAGTTATACTATCTTCTGGCAGACTATCATTTCAAGAATAAAGAACAGTCTAAAGCCATTAAATTTTACATGCATGACATTTGTATTTGTCCAAACAGGTCAGTGTTACTAAATACTGCTGCACGTTGTTCATTCTTCTCACTTCTCTCAGTATTGAAAAGCAGATAACAAAATAATTATATTTTGCTTTCAGGAGTTAAAAAACCCCAACAAAAAAAAACCTGTCTGCAACCCATTAACACAGGTGGGTTAGATAATTAAGGGCTTCTCTAAAACAACCCAAGGAACAAAGCAGAACCAAAAACCTCGCATTAAATATTCAATTGTTTTGAAATTAAAACCAAAAGAAGAAAGTGGGAGAGGGGAAGCTAAATTTAAAATCAAGAATAACTGGAAAGGACAAGGATCAAATCAGTATTTCTCTTTTGCACCTCTTGTTCTTTGTTTTGGAATGTTCATACCTGACAAGGAATGAAAAATGTCATTGTTTAATAGCACTGCTATAGCACAAACAGCATCCTTTACTGGATTAACTGCTCAGGCTGGCCTCTTTCTAGAAGTATTGATCTTCCTGCTAGAGAACTACTCAGACAATACAAACACAAGGAAGGTATTTAAGTGATATTAAAGTTAAAACACCTTGGTTCTTGATAATTTACACTTTGCTAAAATAGCACTAAGATTAAGCTCTCTCATCTTGAAAAAAATAAAGCATGTTTTGAGTAAGTGTTGTAGAATAAAATTAAATAGTCCTTGAATTTATTGATTAAATGTAGAGTTTGCATATTAGATGTTAGCTATGATTTTTATTTTCCTTGAAGCTGACAGAACACAGTCAGTGACAAAACCCCTAGTTTGGTAGATTTGAGACAAGAAAACTATTTCTAAATCCAGTCACATAACACAGACCAAAGGGAGGGTGAAGGCACAGAACAATTTTGCATGTGAAATCTACAGAGGAAATAGCTGTAGTTTAATGTTATTGGATCTTCTAGTCTGGGACCTGTGATCAGCACATTGCTAAAACTTCTGTTTGAAGGCTGGTAGAGAAATTACCACTGCTCCCATTCTTCTGTAGTTTTGTTCCTTAAAACCTAAATTAATAAATAATGGAGGGGAACACATTTTTACTTAAATGTGTGATGTTTTGTTGCTTATAAGATGCTTTATGTGTTAGCACAGTATTTTTACCCCAGTCATATGAGATATTACTTCTCCAAATGTCTACATTACACTTCCCCTTCCATTCCCTTCAGGAGTCTGACTGTTGGGGTCACTTGACCCAGAAAAGGGTTTTCAATTGATATCAGCAAGGAATTGCAAGCAAAAATGTGAGAGCATTACTATTCCTTTGGTGTTAGAATCATGGTAAAACTGAGAAATGCCAGTGCCATTGACCTCAGATTTGAATGTGAAATTCTGGAATATAGAAACTATTTTTCATTAAAACATAGGATTAGATCTTGAACAGTCCCTTCAGTAACCTATCTTTATTGTTCATCAGAATTTTCCCACATTAATGCATTTTGGTTTTAGTGAGTTTTATGTTGGAAAATGGTGATGATAAAACCCACTTACAGTTCAGTACAACAATACTGTGTCATTATGGCTCTCTGCTGGCCTACAGAAAATAAAGGATGACAGTGTTTGGACAGGGACAGCACGATTACTGAGAGAAGACATCACTGGGAGTGCTGCCATGATAATGCTGGTTTTGCATGGCAAACAAACCTTGTTGTTTCTTTTGTTTTTCACACGTGAGAGTTACTGGGGACAGTGTTTTATTCCTGGGGACAGGAAACGATTTTTAATAAAATCAGAATGATTTAGGCTACACAACCTCTGTTCCATTATGAGGGGAGGAGAAATTCACAGGAATTTGTCTTGAGAGCATATGATGAAAGGAGGAAATGAATCTTGTGGATGCCATTCAGTACTTTTGAGGGGGAAATTGTTCATGTGTCATGTTCTTGCTTATGCAGGTTTGATTCATGGGCTGGAATGGCTCTGGCTCGGGCAAGTCGCATTCAAGACAAGTTGAACTCTAATGAGTTGAAAAGTGATGGCCCCATCTGGAAACATTCTACTCCTGTCCTGAATTGCTTCAAACGAGCCTTAGAGATTGACAGCTCTAATCTCTCCTTGTGGATAGAATATGGCACCATTTCCTATGCCCTGCATTCTTTTGCATCCCGACAGCTTAAGCAGTGGAAATCAGAACTCCCCCCTGAAGTTGTGCAGCAGGTGGGATCTGGGAACAGTATGAAATTTTAAATATTTTAAATGATCTTTTCTAATGAAGTACCTTTTTAAAATTAAATATTTACGTGCTGTCTACCACATACTAAGCTATATGCTTATTAATATAGGAAATTCTAATATTCAGTCATATAAGCTGCTGGTGTCAAGCAGCTTTTTTCTTTCCTTCTTCTATGTAAAATTAGTTTCAGCCTGATTTTTTAATTGTCTTTCAAAGGTGACTCAATTATTGTAAACTTCTGGAAAGGGGAATTATATGTATCTTGCCTTTTTGTAAATGTCATACAGTGTTTCAAGGAAAAGGTGAAATGTATGAACATTTAAATTGTGAAAAGATCAGGAATTGCTCTATGTTCATACATCATCTCTTCTATCTAGAGACACCCTTCCCCTTTGCTATGTTTTTGGGCTAATTACATAAATGAAACATGAAAATGAGGAGATTGATATAATTTTCTTAGAAAGTGCTATTATAAATTCACTTATCTCTTTATGCATGATGATGATGATGAAAAAATTACAATTGTTATGAAGTTTATTGCTAGGCCAAAAGAAACAATTATAAATATTTTCTGGCAGTGATAAGAGTTGCTAAGAGAATTTTTTTGAAAGAAAAGAAGTACTGCTCCTGAGCACTTGCTGTAATTTCTGAAAACTTTCAGTATTTGAACTATAGGGAATGGTGCTGGGAATAGCCTTTTTTTCCTGTAGAAGGTGCTTTTGGGAAGGTGACTGCTCTGAGCTGTGTTGATGTTGCATTTTTCATAGACACTTGCAGAGCATTTGACCCCCTAAGAAGAAAGACAAAGTAAACATGCACATTAATGGAGAAAAAATGGTTTATTGAAGAGTATGTTTGAAATGACAGCTAGCAGTAAAGTTTTCTTTCTGAGAGGTATTACATCCAAGAAATCCAACACTAACTACTCAGATGTTATTAAATTTTATGCCTTTGATGTATCAAAACTTTGGTCTTACTACCTTGTGGCCTCTTGGCTACAAAGGACTCCCTTCCATGGTTAATGTTTGACTCATTATCAGATACAAGGTACAATATAGAGTAGCCATCTTAATTTGTGGATTAAATCAGAATGTTTATTTAGGACTAGTCAATGTTTTTTTCAAGTCAGTGTTTAAAATGGCATATTTTAGTAAGAAAAGGTCTATTATAAAGGAAGATAAATTGTAAAAATATATTATCCCTTCCAAAGAAATACATCTTCAGGAATGTGTTTCTCATACATAAAAACTTTATTGTTCTCTTTTCCTTACAAAATATTTAGGAAACGAAAGACTATGTTATAGTTCTTGAAGTATATAGAGTACATAGGATACTGCTGTAGCCCAACAATTTACATTTATATACTTCTTTTTCAAAGAGAGAAAATTACATTAATGCATCTTTTGACCTAGTTTTTTTCTGACTTTATTGGCAGCTATCCCTAATTTATTCTGCTGGGTTTAGTTTCTTTGGGGGAAGGGAAAAAAAGTATTCTTGCTACGCTGAGCTCAAAATTAGATGCATTGCAAGCAAGATAAAATACATTTTGTAACAAATTATAATGGTCCATGGTGGCTCTAGCAGACTTCAGTTGCAGAACAAAAGAGTAATTTTAAGAGTTAAGATAATTACAGCTCTGAAGCTTTGGTAAAATTACTTGCTGTAGACATGTATATTGCTTTTTTATTTTTCAGATTTGTATTCATATGCATATTCTTAAACTTCTGTTACTGCTTTGTTCTGCTTATTTGTGTTGTCAGTTACTGGAACCAACAAAAAGCTCTCCATAAATGCATTTCGTTGCGCCAACAGGACCTACCTGATCGCTCGGATGTGTTCTGCCTGTTTTAGGTTGAAAATGTTTATGCAGGTTTTTATGCAGAAATGTATCTTTAGAATTTTTCATCCCAGCCACAGTGAATTTCCTGTATTCTCAATGCTTGTTTCAATCCCAGATGGAAGAGCGTCGGGACAGCATGTTGGAGACAGCCAAGCTCTGTTTCACCTCAGCTTCTCGCTGCGAGGGAGATGGTGATGAAGAGGAGTGGCTTATTCACTACATGCTGGGGAAGATTGCAGAGAAGCAGAAGCAGCCTCCTGTTGTCTATCTGTTTCACTACAAGCAGGCAGGGCATTACTTGCATGAGGAGGCTGCTCGGTATCCAAAGAAGATTCATTACCATAACCCACCAGAACTTGCCATGGAAGCGTTGGAGGTAAAGGAAAGTTCAATATGTAGGTTTGCATACCTTGTTCTTTACAGATAATGGATTACCAGTTGTTGGTTCATACTGTTAGGTGTATTTACATGGTGCTCTGCACCTGGGAACATTTACAACACTGTTTTTTCAGGCTGGTTTTGCTTTAAAGTTGTTTGCTAATACAGTCTCAGTATTGGGCAGACAGGCAGAATTTCTGCTTCTGGATTTTGCTGGACACAGTTCATTAGTTTTTATCAAAATCAAATGTGGGTTGGTTTCACAGGCATAAGTATGAAAGGATGAGTTGATGCACAAGTTGGAATAGTAGTAATAATGTCTTTTATTTTGTTGTATTGTCTGGTAAGAACACAGACTGTAGAACATATCAGGCCTGCTCTCATTGTATTCCATAGGCTGCAGCTGTAATATTTTTAGTGTTCAGCTCTTGTCATTTACAACCAATTTTCAAAGGCAGGAAATGACCTGTTCAGGTAGGTTTAGGTAACAGATGACTGTCTTTACCAAGTCCTGCAGTTTCTACAGAGAAGAGACTATTTGTAATTGGTTGCAGAGCTATGAATTCTCTACTGATGGATTGGACCTTGGTGTTTTCTAGGTATACTTTCGTCTTCATGCTTCTATTCTGAAACTTGTGGGGAAACCAGACTCTGGAGTAGATGCAGAGATTCTAGTTAGCTTCATGAAAGAAGCTTCTGAGGGACCATTTGCCAGGGGTGAGGAGAAGAACACCCCAAAAGTTGCAGAAAAGTGAGTGCTAATTTCCAGGAGTATCCTATGGAAGCTTGAAAACTACTTTATAGTGAACTATTTAAATGAAGCTGAATGAAATATAAATGAAACAAGGTGGTTAGAATTATTTGCAGTGTTCAGGTATCATGAGCAGTAAGATCATATGCTACTCTGAGATCTTAATAATTGGCACAGTGAGGATGGGAAGGGGACAAAGTAGAACAATTTTGATACATTTTGAAGATACTGTTTTTATTTATTAATAGCACAGTTTTTTTTTTAATCAGCTGTTCAAAAATTTTAAAGCAAAGGGCCTTTATTTTAAAGGATAAGGGGCGTAGTGCTCTTAATTTATCTCATTAGCACCTACAAAGTCAAGAATGTTTTACTAGTGATCAGAGCAAAATACAACCTCTACTAGAAATCCATCATTTGGAATTTCTTAGTAAGATTTCATTACTGTATTGGAGATGTTGTAAGAACGTGTGGTCTCCTCTTCTTCTTTGACTACATCCTCTGTGTGTTAACACTTTCTCCTTACTCTTGCCTCCCCCCCAGGGAAAAAGCTTGTATGATTGATGAAGATTCTCATTCTTCAGCCGGAACAGTGCCAGGCCCTGGGACTTCCCTCCCCTCCTCCTCTGGTCCAGGTCTGACATCCCCACCTTACACAGCCACTCCAGTTGACCACGATTACGTCAAATGTAAAAAACCCCGTCAGCAGGCAACGCCGGACGGTACAGTCCCTGTTCTCAATACTGGCAGCACAGGGAGGTGCTTTAATCATGGGGGGTTTGACCAGGAATGATCAAACTGCTCATTTCCAGGAGGGTGATGGGTCTGTGGTAACACGGGCAATATTGAAGCTCATTACTTTTATAAATTCAGTACTTTAAATAGAATCAGTGTGAAATGCAGAGTTCAAAATTGTCACCTGCCACCATTAGTCACTTAGTCAAAATGGGAATATCAATTGGAGGAGGAGTATACAGCTGACTGAATTTTTAGGTTTTTTATTTCTGCAGAGCTAAATGTCTGTCTGAGCTTATTATGAAAGATGTCCATAGTCTTTAGGAGACTGGACAATGTTTCAATGCCTGTGCAAACTGACCAGGTGAAAATTCAAATTGTGAACAAAACAAATAGCTAGGATGCCAAAACAATGTTATCCTTCCTTGAGGGAGGCAGGTGGCAACTATTTTGAATATACTGTATATCAGCACGAAGTGATTTGCATGACAGTCCAGTAGACTTCATCTTTTAATTTTTCTTTATCATTTGCAATGACTCATCTATAGAATGTAAAGTGATACAAGAAGTAATAGACTTATAAATGCAGAAGGTAGGCTGGTATCACACTGTTATTAAAGACTTTGTAACATACTTATGTAGTAGAAATTAAGATACTATTTAAGTAACCTAATACTGTTATTTGGATAGAAATTTTATCCTAATTCTACTCTTCTGGGCATTTCTTTATCCATCTGGATCTATACATATCAGCACTTAAGTAGGAGTAAAATATCTGCAATATACAGATCAGAGTTGGTAGAACATGGCAGACCCCACAGAAATGCTGTGCTTGATATGATTTTATTTCCAGAGGGTGGGCTGCTTCCTAGTGTCATTTTCAGAAGAACAGTAATTTGTGAATAACTTTGTTGGCACAAATGTTTATATGCAAGGTGAATTTACTCCTTTTCCTCAAGAGATAATTCTTGGTGAGACTGGCATAAGATCCTTCATCTCTGTCACTAAATTGCATAGAGAGACATTCATTTTTTCCATGCTTTCACTTTAATAAGGAGTAATTCAGTGGACTGTTTTGATAATCATGTATAGTGTGCTGGTGTGAATGGGATATATAGTGGTCTTACATTAGCCTCTGATGTCTTTTGACACAGCAAACACAAGGGACCAAATATTCCCCTATTTCCTAAATAATGTTCCCTGTGAGCTGCAGCTCTGCCTCAGACTACATCTGCTTAGGTTCTGAAGACTGCTGAAATGTTCCCAGGAGATAAATCAGTTGGATAAATATTCCAAGATGAGCAGTTAGTGCATTGACTCAAAGCAGGATATGATGGACTGGGCCACATTGGTTGCTGATTGGAGCAGGGTTGGCTGCTTAACAAATCCTGAAGGAGTGTCTGAGGGGACAGATCCTGATAGTTAAGTTCAGCCTGGCTGGGACTGAGCTTTGCTGCTGTCAAAGCATTTCAGAACGTGAGCTGCTGAAAGCTGTGGAGTTAGGGTGATCTTTAGGAAGGCAGTGTGTAACCAGGACAAGTAGAACTGAACATACTGCATCATTCATCATGTTTTGTAGGCTGCTGGCACAGCTGAGCTCTGGAGACATCATATTGAAGGGCCCCAGGAAACTGCAATATTTACCTTGGGGCTGTTATGGATGGAAGGAGAGCTAACAGGCTGAGCAATGCTCAGAAGTCTTCCTCTCATATATTATTACATATATTTTTCTCCTCTGCATGCATTTGCATTTTGCTTGTATTAAAGTACATATTTTTGATGTAAAATACTCTTGACATCTTAAACTTAGTCACACCACTGAAGAAAACTCATGCCTGCATTTCCATCTTGCCATTCCTAAAAATAGCAAGAAAATATCCATCATTTGATCACTCGTTAGATTTTTTTTCACCAGTCTGACAGCAAACAAAACTGTCTATATTGTTCATAGAATTAATAAGTAGGCATAACCTTAGCCTAGATATTTTTTCTTTCAGAGGCACAGTACTCTTATTTACTCTTTTGGGTAGATCTTGGTGATCACCTATGACATAAACAAATTAAGAGCATTATACAGAATCCTGCCTACAAAGTTGTCTTCATATGTTACCACAAACAAACATGCTGGTGGGGATCCCTGTTGTTGATGACCTGTGAGGCTTCTTTTGGGTGTTTTGAGTGTTGCATTTCAAGAAAATGACCTGAAAGAGAAGGAATTGGGATGGTTTATCTAGGTATGAGAAGTCTTAAGTGGAAACATGACAGCTGTTTAACCTAACTAGTGTCAAAGGCTGTACAAAGAATTAGAGGCAAAAAAACTGGTATTTTGGTGGCCATGGGAGACAGGACAGATTAATATTAAACTTATACTGCATTTTTGATCTCAGCATTAGACAATTGTGGTAGAGTAAGATAAGGAAATACTATTTAGCAAAAAAAAAAACCAAACCAAAAGTGAAAATCTATAATATGCTCCTGGAGATAGGGTAACACTGTAACACTTCAGCACTGGAAGTCTTTAGAAAGTGGTGATACAGTTGTCTCACAGAAATTATGGAAATGTAATTTAACTTGATGGAAAAATCCAGACTGGGCTAGATGAACTCTTGTGGTTCTTTCTATTTTTTTCTATTAATTTTATGTTGTTTTGGGTTTGGTTTTTTTAAAATTTTTTTTTTAACAAGATACCCAGCAATGTGCCTTCTGGTGCAGCAGATTATTACACACAGGAGAGAATTACAGAGAACATACATCCAGACATCTTTTCTTGAAAATATTTAGACTCCAATGTTCAAATATTAATCTGTAGATAGGTAAGGTGTGAGAACAGACTTAACTTCAGATATGTTATATTTAGATGTGTAGTTATAGTTCTGTAGCTCTCCATGTTTTGCTGGTGGAAAAAGACAACCATGATAAGCAGAAGTCAGTACTAAAGTTGAAAGAAAAGCTTTATATCCAGTGAATGCTGATGATACTACTTTTAAGTCATATATTTAATGCAAATAGGAGAAAGGAACCAGTACATACATCTTGTAAAGTTACTAAACTTCTTCCTTGTGGCAGCTGCTAGCATACATCTCCTTTGAGGAGAAAGAAGTATTGCTCCGTGGCAGCTGTTATTTGCTGGCTGAGTAGCTGCTGTCATGTGTAAAACAGGCAGCTTCCTTTCTCTTGTCCTTCCATTCAGCAACATCTTTCCCTTCCTTCTGTTACTCTTCTCTTCCCTGTCATCAGCCCTGCTTGTTGCTGTTTTATAACCCTCCAAAATGAAAACTTGGAATTTATAGTAGAAGCCTGAGGTTTAGCTTTCATTTATTTTCCAAGAGCAAAGTAGGAAATAAGAAAAAACAGGAACTTGGCAGGGACCAAGGCTGTCATTACCTGGGATGTCATCATCTGTACACAGCTAATGGCCAGTGGTTTATGTACCAGAACAGACACACTCAGTGTCCTCCTTTATACAGGCTGGATGTACACAGTATAGATCAACCTCACTACAGACTTCAGGCAGTTTAAATTTATCTAAATTTTGTGCTAAGCATGAGAGGTAGTTTAAAAAGCAGTAAAAGCATTACACTTACAATCTAAATCAGAAATCTGTTCCCTCAAAACTGGACTGGGAGATTGCTGAGAGGTCTTTTTTTGCTGTAATATACCTTTGTTACGTTGACATTCAGTTCCACATTATTGTGGTGTTATGCAGATGATGTATGCAGTACCTGTTGCTGTTGCAGCATTAAAATGTCTTATCATTTACATCTTCATCCACGTCATGTAGTATGTTATGTGTAGTTAGATGTAAATGTCCTTTTTTCTGTGTTTGTCTTTGCCTGATTGCTTTTGCAACCAATATTGCCCGTGCTGCCTCTAACCTTTATACAAATCTCTGTTCCCCAGGCATTCTCTTCCTGCTTTTACCTGTCACGGCTTGCTTTTAATAATTGGCAAAACCTGCATGATAAACTCACTGGGAAAGGCTCCTTGCTTCATGCTGTGGGAGAAGGCTCACTCCATAGTTTGTTGGTCTGTAACTCTGCAAATGTTATGAAGATGCTTTTTGTAAACGAGGGTTCTCAACACCCTGATGAGACAAAGGTGATCTCTGAGAAACTTGGTGCACCAGGTTGTCACTCATGCCAAACTAAATAAGTTTCTAAGATGAGTGGATATTTCTCTGCATAAAAAGAATGTCTACATTGCATTTTGGAACATACAATCCTACCCTTCAAAATTCTTGCTCTGTCCAGCAGTTGAAAATGAAGTTCTTTGGTCTGCAGTGTGTACTCTTTTCTGGCACCTGATTCTGGATGTTCACAGGGGCTGCATACTGGACTACATCATACCCAGTATTGCAGTGTGCTTCATTTTTACCTTTGCCCATTTCCTCTCTCTGATTAGTAAAAGTATCATCCTGACATTTAGTGTGAGATTATGTAAAAAAGGCTTGAGTAAATAAATGGAATATTGATGAGATAAACTGCTGCTCTGCACTTAAAGACAAAAGAAAAGCAATATAGGACTGCAAGCTACTGAAACACACTCTGTGTTTAGTGCAGCTGGACAAAACAGAGACTCATCTTTGACTCATATTAAAGGAGAATTCCCTTTCTACCTTAAGAGGACTTGCCATCCTCAAGAAATTAATCTGCTCCCATGCAAATCTCTGCAATTCTTTTGTTTTTAATAATGTGCAAGTGCCTTTTGATACAGAGCTGAATGTTGTCTGCCATTTATGGGTGGGATCTGTTTCAAGAATGAGATGATATATCATGTTTCTGACTACAGACCAGTAAAGATAAATGCTCATACACACAAGAGAAGAGGGCAAGTACAGTGCTAGGCAGGCAGGACAAAGAGAGAGTCTGTACATCCACAGCCTGTGAACAACCCACTTTTATTGCATGACACGAGCTTATTTTTTTTAAAATACATATTCATGAGCTCTGAACTGTGCAGCAGGGTTATTCTTTACTGTAAATTGAGTTAGCATGTGTAAATAGCTCTTTAGAAAAGGTTTCTATGCCACTCATTCCTGATTTTTGACTTGTAGCTGATTATCACATTTCAGACACCTTCTTGTAATAACTGAGCATACATTTTCCTTCAGATATTTAAGACAGGAAAAGGCATTATTCAGGAGAAGTGGGATAACTGTTGGCTTTCTGAACACCCATACACAGATGTTTCAGAGGTCTTACCCTCTTCCTTTTCCCACACTTCCAAGAAGTGTGAAAGGCTGGAGGTCAGACAGCACTTACCAAGCTGCATAATTCATAGACTGAGGTGGAATACCTCATTGGTATTGGCACCAGGAAGCTGCACTTCAGCTCCTCTGAGAATAAATGATGTAAGCTTGTACCAGGAGAGGTGTTACCTGGTCAGCATGCTTAGCAATAAGAGCTGTCACTGGCTCAGGTCACACATCACTGGCTCTTCCCTTCCTCAGCCCCAGGAGGGGACACCGAGGTAACCAGGCTCGTGGTGTGTGGTCCCCAGGGTTTATGGTGTATATGGGACAGAGTGATGCCTAGTGAAGTTCCCAGCTTTTTTTGTCCTCTTCCATTTTAAAATTAAATAGTCAGTTTAAATTCCTCAAAGTCTAAGGCAGCTTTTTGCTGTTAATTGGCAGGCATGCAGGAGTTGTACCTGGATGCTAATGGAGCAGTGGCAATGACAGGCTAATGGATTTTTCTGGTATGGAGCAATAGGGTGCAGTAGGGATTTTTTAAGTCAACCCAGTAAAACTGTAAGATGAATCTTAGAATGCTCTTAAGCATAGAATTAAGTCAATTGAACTAGAGATATTTTATAGTCTCTAAGATAGATGTGTTTCAGTAATGGCAATTACTTAGCTAAGTGATTGACAGGATCCTGCTGTGATAAAAAAAGGTCTTGACAGTACAGCTGAACATACAGGTTCTTTCTTCCCAGTCATGTCTTCCTGATAATATTTACTGGTTTTAAATTAATATCTTGGAACGTTATAAAAATTCTTCCTTCTGACCTTTTTACATCATCTGTCCAGAGCTGTTCTTTTTCACATGTTGACAGAGTAGATGACATAATCTGACACACAAATTCCTGAAAGGTCACAAGTTGAGTGCATTATGAGGAATGAGTTAAAAAAAATAAATTGCTCTCAAGTGCCATTTCCTTAGTCTTTAGTAATAATCATTAAATACTTAACTTTATGTCAAATAGAGATTTCAGCTTGTCAGATAGATTTCAAACAATCTAAAACTTAGGAGTGATACAACAAAGTAATGAAACAAAATACAGTAGCACCAAAGAGACAATTTGGTATCAGGACATTATTATAATAGGATCTTTTTTGCAGCTGCATTATGCACAGTTGGTTATGCACAATTTAGTAGACCTTTTTTTCCTATTCTCTGCATATCCTCTACAGATAATAATTTTGGGACATCAATACCCAGTTGTATTTTTATCTTAGCTTTTGAAATAATAGGAAACCGTATAGAAAGACCTCAAAAGAATATTTAGTCCTTGATTTATCATTTGCTTATAACCAAGGGATCACTTTAGCTTTTTTGAAAAGCATGTCTTATTGCTGTTGCCAGATAGGAGAACTAAGAAACTACCCTAGGTAAACAAGACATTAAATCTAGTAATTTTTAAACTCTTGAATGACACTGAGTTGCTTTAAATTCTTGTTAATAACACCAGAAATTGTTAAAAAACACTGAAGTTCTCCTCTAATTTGCCTCTTACAGGGAAACAGGTATCAACAGCAGTTGGGAATTTGGAATTAATTCTCCTGTCTCAGACTGCAGTGGTCTGTGGCATGTAGGCTCAAGAACACCAATTCCTGTCTCAGCTACAGTCAGCTCTTATTAGATGAAAGAAAAGCTCTATAACACAACAAATGTACAATAAATGCTTGTGTGTCTGTCTAGTGTGTGTAGAGATACAAGGTATATTTGTGAGCTAGGCTAGAAAAGCATAGAACTTTCATATATGAATAACAGGAAGTTTGGTTTTTGTTTTTTCTAAAAAGCAGCATTAGGCTGTGACTTGGTGCAGCTGCCATGAGTTCTTCATTACATACTGCAGCATTTAGGTATTGACAGAGCTTTTTTATTATATTAAGATATATCTTGGGTACCCTAAAAAAAAGAGAGCTATTTATCTACCTGTCCTTGAATACTTGCAGGGATTCTGTAGGTTCTCTATACATTTTGAAAGCTGTAACAGTTAAGCAATTTTCTTGCTGCAATTAGAACCTATTGCCTCTTGCTCTGTACTTAGTGAGTATGAAGAGCAATTACTGTATTTTAATTTTGGTTAATTGTATGTATTTGGAAATTCTCCTGCATCTTTTTGAAGATAAGTAAGTCCAATTCTGCCAGTGTTTTTCTTACATGTCATCTCATTAATCTCTCATTTTTTCTCCTCTCCTCTGAATTCATTCCACTTATTCAGAATATCTTCTAAAATGTAGGTCCCAAATACAGGCACCATAATTAAGCTTAATTTTCATTAGTGCTCAGTAGAAAGGAAGACTCTCTGTACTTTTTCTATGCAGTTACTGATTAAACATTCAAGTATGCTACTTTCTTGAATTGCTTTTACATAGTATGACATTTTGGCCATTTCTGGTTGGAGAATCACATTCTTTTGGGGCACATGTGAATATATGTGCTGGGATACACACACAGGTCTTCTGCTACTAATTTTGTTATATTTTAGGGGCTGCTAGACTGATTTACTTATTTATTTATGCTCAAATAAATTTCATTTTCTGTGGAAAATGAAGGCCAGCTGCTAATAGCTTTGACCTCTTACCCTTTGTAAAGATAGGTACTCTGCTTTGTACTGCATTCCTCAGAACTCTCCCCAACCTCTGGCTTCTGAGAAATTAATGCAAATACCTTGTGGCTTCTGCTAATTTCTGAAATTCTCCAGTGTTTTTCATCAGTCCCACTTAGTTAAAAGCATCTGCTGCATTCAAGAAATATCTAAAACAAGAGGAAGTTATCTCCTTGTAGCCATCTTCTGTTTTTCAGTGATTAAGGAGTCCAATGTTAATATAATTTTATGTAGTTAAATCATCAAAAGAAAAGGAGAATGAAAATGCATGCCTAGACCTACACTCATTTCAGTAGAAATTTCAAATCCAAGTAGCTGGCTAATTGAAAGGAGGAATTTCTACTTCTTCCCTGTAGGGAAAAGCATCCCTGACCTGCATATGCTTGAAACTTCACATGCTAAATCATTGTCTTTGCATGCTGAGAAGTTACTGTAATTTCCTAGTGATCTGATCACTCTCACACCTCTGTCCAGCAGTTCTTCATTTACATTCTAATGCTTCATCTGTCATCACCCATACATCAGGACTGACCTCCAGGCTTATAGCAACATTTGGAAATTTGCATATTCCATTGTTGAGTAATTCTGCATCTGTGTCAAAGTGGTTGACACTTCCTTTAAAAAAAAAAAAAAAAAGAAAAAAAAAAAAGGGAGCTACTGTAAATGTTTTTCCTGATGCCAACTGGAAGGTCAGTAGTCTCCATTTGTACCACAGAAGGCTATTAAAGCTTTATAAATGAGTCACTTAAAGCTTGACTGACCTCTCTTCAGAATCTTTCTATTTCCATGCTTTATAATTATATTCTTTCTGTATAAAACTTGTCATTATTAACCAACTGTATAACTTCCAATTAGGAAGCAAATGCTTTGTCCTATTATTTTTCAAGATACAGTTTTATTAAGATCTGTTCAGTGAAAAGAAAGGTTTTCTTTTTTTGTGGTAGTGAAAAGCCTACAGAGTGCATCAGATTTGGTTTAAATTTCTTGGAATACTAATAAGCAGAACCTGATCTGCAAGCTGAGGGTCTGCAGAGGAATTTATCTTGGTAAAATTAATTCATAGGAGACCCTTAACTCTCTCCTGAACAAGTGCAATTCGGATGGAGCACAAGAAATTTAATTAAATCATCAGCTCATCTCAGCACAAGGGCTTTAGCTTTTTCAAATTTTCTTTCTTGATCTTATCAAGAAAATTAATGAATAAGAATGCAGTGGAACTTCCTTGGCAGTGGTTGTAGCATGATGCCTCTTGGTTAAGCTATTCCTGTATCTTAAGCAGAAATTGGAAATTAATATTTTGGGCTCCAGACATAGAGAGAGTTGTCTGTATTGGAATTTCGTGTTGGACACTGAATTATGTTGGCACAATATTAGAGAAAAATGCCATTTTCTCATCTCAGTGGGAATATGCATCCATCTTTCTGTTGGAGATACTAAGCTGCATTTTTCAGACATGCAGGGTTTCTTCTAATAACCCTTGATATATCAGGCAGGTTTCAGATGGGTAGAAGGTTTTCACTTACCTGTTTATTCTGATGAAGTCATAATCCCAGACAACATTAGCAGTGCTGTAACAGCTATCAGCAGATGAACAACTCAGCTGTGCTTGTAATGTAGTCAGCAGGCACCACAGAATACTGCACCCTGTCAAGGCATAGTCACATCTCCTATTCTTCTGTCTACTTCTTGAAGTCCAAGGGTTTTCCTGTCTATCTCAGACCTCATTCTTTGATGGACTGTTTATTTGCCACATCAAATGACCTTTCAGAATGTTTGGTGAGCAGCATCTAACACCTGCAGGATAGATGGCATCAGTGACCACTCTTGTAAGTCTTTGCCCTCTAATGGTACCAATTTTTCTGTCTTTCATGAGTAATTTTTACCAATATTGTTGTTTGTGGTTTTCTCTTGTCAACTGAGCTTTGCTTATGTCAGACTCAAAACTATACTGGGTGCTTTTCAAGGTAAATAGCACAGTAAATCTGATGCAAGTAGCAGCTTGATGATTTGGAAATGGTGCATTCCTTATTTATCTCTTTTGCAGAGAGGAGTCAGGATAGCACTGCAGCAGTGCTCTCTGACTCCAGTTCCACACAGGATATGTTTAATGAGCCTGCCAGTTCCCAGGACAGCCTGAGGAAGACTTACACAGAGAAGAGGATTTCTACTACCTGTGCTGATACACTGATGCCCAGCAAAGAGACCCTGGGATCTGCAGAGGAAAAGAGTATGCCTAATTTAATAGATATTGTCATCTGGTGTATTCTCATTAAAATGTTTCTCCTGGCATGCAGAAGCACTGAAATATCCTACACTGTGACTCAGAATTTTAACTAGGTATTACTGCTGCATGTGTGTAATTTAAAACTGGAACTGTGTTTTGCTTATGTGGCCATCAGGCCAATTTATACTGCCTGTTAAACCTTACAAAGCAAAGAGTAATGAGAAGCTCTTTTCTGTGATGGCCCTTTGACTGGTTTGCCTTCTTTTATGTGAGTATCTACTCTTTCTTTAATGTTTCAAATCTCCAGATAATTTAAGAGTAGTTATTTGAAGATAATCTAAAACAAAACATTTTTTGTTTTTCCCAAGTGTAGGTGCCCACTTTGTTCTGGCCCATGAACAGCTTGACACTCAGTACATAGAAGGGCACATTCAGTGGAACTAGGTCTTTTATTCCAGTGGATACTTTTATTTCAGTAGAGAAGTGGAATTGCTCTCTACCAAACTTTTCCATATATGATAGTACTAAGTGTTCTATATTCCACTGGAAAAAAAAAGTTTCAAAATCCTTTAGCTGGAATTTCCCTTTGTCTAATGTTTGTACAGTTGCACAGGGCAGTAGATAGAGAGGCTGCACTTCAGCAGGGAAAGACAAACAACCAACATACAAATTTTGGTACCTTTCTGGGCTGTGGATCTGTAATTTTGTACACTACTGACACTTACTAGAACATAAAATTGGAATGGGCTGCCCAGGGAAGGGGTGGATTCTCCATCCCTGGAGATATTTCAAAAGAGCCTGGATGTGGCACTCAGTGCCATGGGCTGGGAACTGCAGTGGGAGTGGATCAAGGGTTGGACTTGATGATCTCTGAGGTCCCTTCCAACCCAGCCAATTCTATGATTCTATGATTCTATATGTTGTATTTTTCCATTAAGCTATCTGTAGAGTAAAATTGTAATGGAAACATACAATTGTTGAAGCAAATTCTGAAAAATTTCTGTTCTGGGAAACATGTCCTTGAAGCCCAGCCCTATTGGAGGAAAACTTAAGGAGTAGCTTCACACTTGAAGGTGAAGTATGCTTCAGTTTATCTCTTGCCTGCTGAAAGGAAAAGTGTAATGTAAGAGGCCCTTTGTCCTAGCAAAGAGAAGAGACAGTGAACTTCCATAACTGAAAATCAAAGTTAAATTAGTCTGCATGTAGCATGCATGTTTTCAGCAACAATGACCAGCTAATGGGAAACATGGAAGCTTGTATGGTCACAGATTTGGCATCCTTCAAGAAAAGGTGAACTGTGAGTTCTGAGAACTGAACTATGGGTTACTGAGTTAATAGCAAAAAAGTTTGGATGGAACTATAGGCCCCACATTATTCAGAAAGCCAGGGTAGCTGCTGCTGATAATTCTGTCCAAGTCTGAGTTATATTCTGGAATTGTGTTCTTCTAGATAGATTTTTAAGAATAATACATTTGACTTGGCAAGATGGATTTAATTTTTTGTTCTTTCTCTCTTTCTTTGCAGTAGAATTATACTGAATCTACACTTTCATGTTGTCATGCCCCCCTTGTCCCCCATCTTCCAGCAGCATATAATCCTGCATTGTGTAAGGTGTGCTGAATTCTTACTACTGCTCAGGGAAAAAACAGAAGGGAGAGATTGATGTGTGGCTCTGTTTGTTAGTGAGCTGGAGATTACTTACACTTTAAACACCAGGCATAGTCATAATTTGTCAGGAAACACCCAGTCATTCTGTCTGTGCTTTCATGAAGGACTGCCATTTGTTGTATTTAATTTTTGTGGCTTTGTAAAGTTCATTTGCTATTTTGCAATTTTCCTTGTCACTTTAGTCTTCTCTTCATGTTCCAGTTGCAGGAAAGTCAGAGGAGCTGCTGGAAAGCTCAGAATCTTGCCATCCTGCTGAGCCTGCTGGCCAGAAAATTCCGGTGGATCCTCAGTCTGCTTCTGGCAATCCCATCAAAGCTGCAATCCTCCCACTCTCACAGTGGGACTGCAAAAAGAGAGCTGAACCTTGTGGAGATGCATCTGAATTTCCTCATGGGCTCCCAACAGACCTGGAGGAGCAGAGGAAGTTCCTGACAGAGCAGTGCATCACCTCCTTCTGTTTGTGTCTCAGCCGCTTCCCCCAGCACTACAAGAGCCTCTACAGGCTGGCGTACCTGTACACATACAGCAAGACACACAAGGTGAGCAGAGCACTGGTACTAGAGCTGACTGCCTGTGTTTGCTGCCCAGCATTGTCATTCATACTAATTCCAAACTCTCCATGTTAAAATACAGCAGATGTTTGATGCAATTTGGATTGGAACTGTGCTTTGGGATGTCTTCGGCTCCTGGATTGTCTGATTTGTGTGTTGAGGCCAGTTTCTTGTTTTTTATTATGGAGCTAATTTTTTTTGCATTTGGCAGAGAATTACCTTTTAAATATGTCACATAAATTAAGATGTTCTTGTAAAATGAGAGAAATTATCTATTTCAGTGAATAAGTGGACTGAAGAGTGACTTGGAAGCAGCAGTTCATCAGTATTGGTGTAAACATGTTGTGACACAGACTTTTTGGGTATCATGTGCCCTTGTAGAATAAAAGTTTTCCTGCTGTGAGAGCACAGGGGTCATCTTGAGTATGACAAATTATTTGCTGGTTAGAAATCACTGAGTGAAAATCAGAGATCCTACTGCTTACAAGGTGGTAATTTTGGATTAAACAGGAATAGCAATGTCTTGGTGACTGTGATGGTATCAGTTCCTGTTTGAGCTGAGGGCAAAATAACTTGCTTTCTCCAGCATTACCCTTGCATATTCTTCATAACAAAATTAATCTGAAACGCCTTCTGCTATGAATTATCCTTGGTTTTGTTTTAATATTGTAATTATTTTACCTCTGCATACTTCTGTTGTTTTAATAGTTTGTCTTTTGGCAGTCTGTTAGTAAAACGTGCATCAAAAGTAGGTTGAATTTATTTCACTAGTTGTCATAATCAAGATTGAAACTCACAGGTTTTATGTTTGGAAGCCTTGTGTTATGTCACACACTGCACTGCATGGTTTCCTGAATTCTCTTCCCCACCAGTTCCAAAGCTTGTGTGGATAATAGGGAAGGGAAGGCAGTGGAAAAAATCACACCCTTGCCTCAAACACATCAACAGTACTGCTCTGAACTGAGCTGCACCATGGCTTGCTGATCCACTGAAAGGTGATGAATGTTCCATTTGGCTCCACAGTGATTATCCAGAAAAATATTACCATTTTTTAAAAGATAGCTTGTTTTGAAAACATTTGTATGCTGTTTGTACGTGACAGTTGTTAATTTATCCATGCAGCTAATCATTAATAGGAGCCATAGATTCCTGCAATCTGTCATTACTATTGCTGACAAATGATCTTGTATCAACATTCAGCAGAAAAAGCTGCCTGTTTTCAATTATTGGTTCAAATAGTATGTCTTTGCCTGAGGAACTACTTGCAAAGTATTTTCTTCTATTTTCTTCTTCCTGATGAAGCTTCCTCTGTTGCATTTTTGTATCTTTTTCCCTACATAAATATTAGCTTAGTGATTTGTAATGTTTTCCTATATGAAATACACAGTTGTTGTCTAAATGTATTTCCTCTTGGACCCCAAAACACTTGATCCCTACCTGTTTGAGCCTAGTGGTTACCAGCTTGGTTTCAACTGGCACTGTTGGGTTTTGCTGTCCAATTTTATTAGTTCTCTGCATAACAAACTAATACCTAACACTGCAAAAAGAAAAACTTTCTGCTCATATATGTCTACTACATACTTCCATGAGCTTCTCATTTTCTCTTTGACTGATTCAGGTTCTTTTGTAGAGCAATGTCAAATGTCTGTGTTTTAATGGTGCACTAATATGTCTTTAGTGGGAGTTACACTCCTCAACACACTTAAAAACACGTAGTGCATCAATGCATTTTTAGCAGTAACTGCAGTAAGAAGTATGCTTAAATATACTGGTAGTAAGCCTGACTTTTAAAAATCAGATTAATTACATCAGACTGAGTTGCTGTGAGGGCAGAGGGGGGTTACTGGTAAATTTTAGAAGGCTGAAATTAATTTTTAAATGCATGTTACCATCTTGGAAAATTCAGCATTTAAGTACCAGTGCCAGGAATTTGTATGAAGAATTTAGACTGATGGCCAAAATTCATGGTTGGCTGGGAAAGGAGAAGGTTGGCAGGTCTCCATAGTCCAGAGAAAAACAGGTTTTCCATATGCAATCTGTTTTCTTCCATTTTACAGTATTACTGGTTTTGCTGTTGTGAGATTAGTAAAAATAATTCTTGGGTGCTTTTCTTAACCTTCTTTTTGAACTCTTTCAGCATTTTGTTTGGCTACATGTTTTGGTTTTGTTTGGTTTTTTGGTGTATTTTTCCCTACAAAATGTTACTTACTATTTGGAGGTTCTCTCTTTTTTGTTCCGGTATCAGAGCAAATTTGTACATTTGCAAACAGCTAGTTTTTGTTATTGGAATAAATGTACAAAAAATGATGAAATTTCTTAAGTTATTTCATTGCCAGTTTGGGCTGTAGGTTTAGTTTCCACTTCACCTTGTCTCTGTCTTGAAGTGAAGTCTTCATCCTTTGTGATTTTTACCTCCAAAATGCATGTTGGCACAGTTTGGAAGACAGGACTTGGCAGTAGTGTAGTGTAACTACAAAGTTTTGTGAAAAGTATTTGCCTTATGGTTCTTAAGAAATCAGTATGTAGCTCTGAATCTCTGCATCTAGCAGATTGTCAGGAAATAAAAATATTTATGTACATGCTTTTTTAATCTAAAAAAATAATTGTTAAAACCTGGAAGATTCTGTTCACAGGTATTGTTTATGTAACAGAGGGGGTTTTAAGCTTCTGTTTTCTATTATGTCCATTTACTAACAGTCCTAATGAGGAAATAATGTCAGGTATCACAGTGTCAGTAAGGTGACAGTGTAGTCAAACTAGGTCTAATACATGCATATAAAATTTGCAAGAATATATATATGTAAGGTTTTTATATGCTTAGAGACAGACATAATCTCAAAACATAATGCATGTAAGCATTTCTAGTAGTAACATTATAATAACAGTTAATTCAACAGGCTGCCCTTCAAGGTAAATAGTCTTTATTTTTCTTTTATTTGATACAGTAGGACTAGGGTTTTTTGAGATCAAGCCTTCTAACAGACTATAAAAGAAAATAAAGGATAGCATTAAGGTGGAGTAGGATGTTTTGTACACCTTGTAGCAACACTCCATGGACTTTCCACGTTAGATACAGGTGGTTTCTGACACCATTGAATTAAGTGGTATCCATCTCAAGTGACTCAGTTTTCCACTTTTCTGTAAGATATTTTTGTTTTCCACTTTAACAATGGTGGTAAACTTTTTTGCAAGTGATTGTACCCTGTCAGTCATCTTGTCTTTGAATCTTGGGGTGATAAAGATGTGGGAGGCAACAGCTGAACTGGAAAGAGTACTTCATAATTGCCCTGAGTCAGACAGCTAAATCCAGCATTTCAGACTGGTAAGCAGTATGCCAAGATGAATAAATACTTTTTGCTATGTCCTGGATCCCTTCACCCACTCCTAATAACTTCATCATCTAAAAACTAAGCAGAGCAGACTCTGTGAAATCTAATGAGTTGAGACCTGCTCAGGCATATTTACTGATCATGCTGATTTAAGGAGAAGGGTAGTGGAAAATCTGTGACTACATATTTTATTCCTATTAGTTTTGATTGTGTGAAGTTACCGTGTAATTGCCCCATTTGTCTGAACGATCTTTTTTCCTCCTACCTAGGTTACTGTCATCATCATGTTCAATAAAATCCTATGAATTATATGTACCAAATTCATGCCTGTGGATGGGCAGTATAATGTGCACAGCAAATCACCAGAGTGATATCTTAACATTTTTATCATAAAACTTAAATTCATAAATACATCCATAACTAAAATATCTTTAGACTGGAAATTTATTAAGCTTTTTGGTGGTAGCATTCTTAAGAGTTTTGTTTTCCTTTAATTTTTATGTGATAGTTTTAGCTGCAAGATTCAGGTTGCCACACATCAGGAAATTAGTTTCTTTGTTTTCACACTTTGATTTACTTACATTTCTGATTACAGTGATTGGCATAAAACAAAGTATTTATGTGTCTGGATGTTGGACATTATGATGGCCTTACTTTTGCTGGATTCAGATCTTATTCAAAACAGGGTGACTTTTCATAAAGACCAGATTTTTGTAGGCTCTTTCTTGTGTTGTATTTTCTTCTGTATGTATGTCAAAGTGTTTTCCAGGCTTAGGTTAACAGGATTACAGAAATACATATTACAAACGCAGTACCTTAGCAAAAAGTTAAGTTGATGTACATTGCCTTCTTCAATATTAATTAAATTTGACACGCAGTGATTATAAGTAAATTTACTGGTAAATTTACTGGTTCCCATGACTAGCCAGAAAGTACCTTGCAGTATTTATGAGTGAGCATTTATTTGCTCCATACCAAAAGATAGCTGCTGAATTCCCTCAGCTGTCTTACACAATAATAATGAATGTCCTGTGTAAATACCCATATCAGCTCTCTGAATGAAGGATTTTTGACATCTGTAAATATCTGGTTAGTATTTCCAGTGTTCAGCTCTTGCACATGAATCTGTAATCAGCATTCTGCTAGAGGGGATGCTCCAATTCTGGTAAGACATTGGAGATTTCTGCATGATTACTGTCATCAGGACAAAAGCATTTAGATTGAGCAGGGCTTTTACTATCTCACCAGTCTTGTAGAGAAAATAATCTGTTAAACAGGATAGTAACCTTGCTAATAATGTACCTCCCCTCCCAAAAAGAAAAAAGATTTTACAACTGAAATGCACTTCTTGGATGGACACAATCAAATTTATGATTTGCTGGCATGTATTTCCAGCCCACAGAACACAAATCAGAATTCAACATTCCCATTTGTCTTTGTGAACCAAACATCTTCCTCTTTCTTTTTTCTGCTCTTGTTTCTAAAAAACCAGTCTAATGCAAGTGAAGTGCTACTTTCTAATACTGAAATAAAAAATCAGTAAAGCACATCTTCCATCAGTGAAACCTTACAATTAATAATTGCCCCATCTGTTAGTGATGTTTTGCCTGGAGCCAACAGCTGTCCCAAGCTCTGTTACACAAGAGATGTTCCCGCACTGAACTCTTAAGAGGGGAAGCGCTTCTATGAATTTTTGATCGCTGTCTGCCATTTAGTCTCCTACCAATAGTTTCTTGTTCACTCCCTGAGTGCTATTAAGCATATTTGATGACAGGCGTGGAATTTTCCTGAGGGGTAGTGGCTGGGTAGCAGCGTTAAGGGACCGAATTCCCCACCCCGCTGCAGGTGAGGCCCCGAGGCCGCCGCCTCGGGCCCGGGCGGGTGTGAGGGGAGCTGAGGGGCGGGAAAATGGCGGGGCCGAGAGACGGGGAGGGACTGCAGGCCAGGGGGGCCGTGAGGGGCCGGGTGTGTGTAGGAGATACAAGTGATAGATGGAAGCGAGGTCTTTATGAAATGAAGTCAGGTTAAAGAAAATAATAAAAAAAGGACCTCTATGGGACTGGATTCAGCAGCTGTAGGGTACTGACTGGCCTGCTGGGGCTGATCAGCCTGGGTGCTTTCTCTGAGGGTACAAATCCTGTCAGAGCAGCTATGTGGAAACTGAGAAATGACAATACAGGTTAATCAATAAAAGTAAGTAACCGCTTTCTATTTCTGCTTGTGGAGACATTTCCACCCCTTGCCTGCAACTCACTTGCCCTGTTTCATCCACAGAACCTGCAGTGGGCCCGTGACGTGCTGCTGGGCAGCGGGGTCCCCTGGCAGCAGCTGAAGCACATGCCTGCACAGGGCCTCTTCTGTGAGAGGAACAAGACGAATTTTTTCAATGTAAGTTTATACAGCTGATAAACACCCCCTTACTTTCTCAGACACCATCTTAACACCTGTTTCTCATTTGGAACATTTGTAAAGGGAGGGATGGGAGTGTGAAATTCAGCAAAGGTGCATTCAACAAGTCACATGAGTGGCTAAAAGAAAGGCAGATCTGTGTTATAGAGGTATTTACTGGAATGTGCCTTTCTTCAAGGGAACCATGTCATTTTTTATGAGCTTGAAAATATGGGTGGGGGAGCACCAGCATTTGTCAGTTATCCATCATTTACCATATACTTGTTGGTCAAGCACCCTATAATAGTTCTGATTCTGATTTATTATAATTACCCCCTTTTTTTACTGTTTCTCTATTAGACTGGCACTTTTCATGACAAAAAAGTAGTGCTAGTTGCTCTGGGAAATCTCTGGAGTTGGAAGCACCTTTCTTGTATTCAGCTTTTGTAGTGTGATTCAACAGAAAGAGTATTTCCATGTTCCAGTGTCATTATGTGTATGATATCCTCTGTCTCGACCACAGGCATGTCTGTGCCTCTCAGTGACATCAGACACAGAATACTTCTGAAACGTACTTGAGCATTTATTTGTGTGTCAAATTCCCTGCTGTAACTGCAACTTCACGTGTTGCTGTTGTCTTTGTATCTATGGCTTTTCTGTAGTATGTTCTAGGTTTTTGTGTTTTCTGCTGCTTTGTGACAAAATTCTGCAGCAGTTTTTTTGGTTTGCAGTGGGTGGCAGAACCTGGAGATGTTCTTTTTTCCTTTCTGGACCATGTATCTGTTACAGTTGTCTGATTGCAGTGATGATTTTATCTCTGTTTTCCCATCCAGTGCTTTAATGTGCAGAATGCTTTAATATTTTAATTGTTGTGAAATGTATTTCCATTTTATATTTGTTTACAGCTATTTTAATCTTTGCTGTATGTTTCCTTAATAAGCACTTTTGTGCAAGTTTCTGTTAAATATAAGGTAAGTGCTCTTCTGTAGATAATCCCTCATCTGGGTTGTACAACCAAGGCATACTGACAGTAGTTCAAAATTTTATCATGGATCAGTTTGGAAAAAGAGTTTTTGTCATTCTGTCTTTCTGGTTAGAAGTGTGATTAACAAATACTGTCAGCCTGATAGGATATAGACCAAAGAGTTGTGAGCTGATTGATGACTACATTGCTTTGTTCTGATTATTGATAATTTCTGATATTAGTATTTTTATACTCTGAAGGTTGAAAAGGGCTAATATAGGTGCTAGACAGCTGTATAATAATTCTATTTTGTATATCAACAAAAACTTAATTCCCATAATTTAATAATATTAATTTTCTTTAATAAGAAATCAAATAGACTTTGGAATAAATACAAGTTTCAACAAAAGGTATATGCTAGTTTGGTGCAATGTATTGGCAGTTCTGTTAGAGAGATGTGTGAAAATTATGTTCTCAGCTTGAACTTGCAGCCAACAATCTAAAGCAATGTTAGTCTTGGGTCATCCATGTACACTGCTGCCTCCAGGCTTGAGGAATTTAAGTTTGGGACTCAGCTCCAGGGTGTCTCAGCTACAGTGATAGTAGCACATGGAGTGTGCTCACAGAGTAGAACAACTTGTTGAGGCCTTTGTGAATCAGCAATAACTTCTTGACTTATTCCTGCACACATGTAGGTTGTCTTGTTGTTAACAGGAACACTGTATATTATGAGTTTAGCATGATAAAATATTTTGGTGGTCTCATTTTCAAAATCCTCTCAAGTAGCACACTGGAACATGTGGCAGTAAATCCAGTACAGATGACACACACATAGCACAGTGAGAAAATCCAGAGCTGAGAAAGAAATGGCTGCAAGTGCCCATGAAAAAAAGCTGTTAGTGTCATTTGACATTCCAGAATTGGACAAACCTAAATCTGTGAGCGACTTGGAAAAAAAAAAAAAATCTCTCAACACTGTGTTGACCTTGTCTGGGTTAAACCTCAGCTAATTGGTTCTCCTGTGAAGGTGCTAGCTAGGGAGTGGGTAAGCAAATGTACTGTACCATCTGGGTCAGTGCTCAGAATACAGACTTGTGTGTCATCCATTGCATACAGATGGTGTTGCAGCACATTGTCCCAGCTACTGTCTTCACATACAGAGTTGGGTGATAAAACAGAAATTATAGAACTCTACAGAAGTAATAGTTGCATCTGATCTTGGAAATTAAACAGCCAGTCTTAAGATCTTCTAGGCTTATTAATGTCCTCCAGGGTTATTTTCAATAAAAACACTTTGCTTAAAGTGTTTATTCGCTTCCATGTAATATATTTGCATTTCTTTTGGAGAACTCTTTGGCCTTCATGGTACAAAAGAGTTACATGAATAAGTGGCCTTCTGTAGATGCTTTGCTATTGAAATGCCTTTTTACTTCTGGAGCAAGTAGCACTAGTGTTTTTAGTCCTTTTTACAGAATATTCAGGGTTGTTGAAATTATAGCTGACTCAGTTGTACAAGTACAGACAGTAAGCAAGAGAGAAAGCCAGCAGCTCAAAGACAAGTAGGGACTGTGCCAGCCTGCTCCTCCCAGACATTTTATAAATCATGTATACTCCTAGTAGAATTATTTATGAAATGTTTATGACAGCACTGTATGAAAAGAAATAAACCTGAGTAAGGCTGTCTCCTGTTAAATTTTTCTGTAGAACTGTTGGCCTGTGTCAATGTGTCACAGTCTGTTGTCTGATTTGTTAGCTGTCATTCAGTTGTGACTGAAATCTCTGAATTAATTTTTTACTGTCTTCAGAATGAGCAAAAAAGGCATGTCCACTTGGCTTTGCTTTCTTCTCATTTGACATACTAGAATAATGCCAGGATGCACAGAATTCTCTTTTTTTCAGTTCTAAGAAAAAAAATGCTTACTGCATTATTTATTTCCTTGCAGAAAGGAATGGCCCTGATTTTTAGGCTCAGAGGTTTTTGCACTTTCATGACTGTGCAAGTGCCTGCAAGCATTGTGTGACTGGTTATTGCAGTTAGACTTAACAGGACATTTAGCTATAGTGGTTTTAGTGGTCCCATAAATGAGTTCCAAGTCTTTTCTGCCTGGCCAGTTACTCATTTCTTCATAACCTGCATGTACAGGTACACTCTAGCATTTCTCCTGGATCTGTGTGTGTATGTGGAAATAGACAAGAGGCTTTTTTAAAAGGGGGCTCCAGGATGGTTTCTATAGTAACTAAATTCTAAATTAATTCACTGAGAGAAAAAAAAATAATCCCAAAACATTGCTTTATATATAGCAGGGTGTTTTTTTAATATATTCAAATTTCACACCACTGTTAATAAAACAAAGTTAAGCTTTGTGCCCAGATGATGGGTATTCATCAGTCTGTGGGCGGGTTGTGAAAGCAGCATTTTGGTGGTGGAGCTCAGAGTATCAGTTTTAAACTCCATATGGTTTAATATACAGTATTTGTAGTTTTCTGGCACATCTTCTGTGGTAACAATAATCTGTTGTAATAAAGATCTTAATGTCCATCTTTGGTAACTGTTCCCCACATATGAAAGCTGTGCATGCACAGAATATAGTGTAATGCAGACATTCATGTGCATCAAGTCTTGCTGCAAAATCTTATGGGTAATTGTTCTATTTTTAATTCCAAAAGAAGCTCAGTATGTTTATTCTCTGCTGTATCCCTGAAGCTCTTCATTCTGTGGTTTGAGTAAGCAGGGTCAAATTAAGGTAGCAGTGTCCACTGAGAGCCAGAAGCTGAGAGGTAGCAGTGCTTTCACTTTAATTTGCCATTGTCCATACTGTGTGTGACTGAGCACTGGCAGGAGGCTGCTGCTGTGCAGAGCTGCAATTTCTGGACACTGTGCAGTTGAAGAATAAAGTCTAAGTTTATTGCTACAAACTTGTAGAGGCAGTTACTATAGCATGGTGATAATCAGAGGGTGCTTTCTCTGCTACCTGTAGCAGGTTCTTTCCCTAGCTGTGGTTTAGGTTGAGGGTTTGGTCTGTCTTACCAAAGGGAAGTCCATTCTGAAAATGCGAGGAAGGTGCAAGAGCTGACTCTGGTTTGGGATCCTGTACAGCCAGAACCATGCAGGTGAATTTGAGATGTAGGAAAGGAGGGTGTTACGAAATCCCTGGATTTCATAATCTATGGAGGTGAAGATCGATGGGACTGTCGGGGGGAAAAAAGGCAACATGCCTGAGTTTTCCTGGAAGCTGGGTGGTTATATCAGGGAAGTTTCTTTATATGCCTCGATTGTTTTTATGCCTTTCCTTCAGGATACATTAGTGGTCACTGTCAGCAATATGGCACTGAGTATATGGCATTGTCTTTTCATGTGATACAGCCTTCTTTTGGTTTTCTCACAGCTCTTGAGGTATAACCTCAGCATTGATGATTCCTGTGACCTGAATTAAAATGAGACAGTCATTACATAATTTAATCTTTCTATTAGAGATAACTGTCTATGTATCATCTAAGGGAAGAGGGGTAATCCATTAGTGTGATCTTAACCTATTCTACATATTTGTTCTGTCCAGCCTGAGGTTGCTACTAATGTTGACCTGAAGAACCTCAAATACCACACAGGGCCAAGGTCAGTTCTTCAAAGCTGATAGTGGCAACTTGACTGAAGCCTCAGGTTCACTGTTTCTTATCATGTACTTGAAAAGCCTGAGGCAACAGGAGACTGAAATCACTTTCCTAGAACTTTTACTTTTCTGCTTTCCTTCTTGTCTTTGGTTGATATTAGAACTGGGTTACTCCTGCTTGTGGTTGGTGTGTGTCTTTTCAGTTGGCAGCTGTGCTTCCATATCCTAGACATCTGCTATTTGGAACCATGAATCTTCTGAGAAAAATAGTGCCATTTGAATCAGATTAGGGGAAAATGGAAAGAACTTGAAGAAACTTATGGTGCATTAATGCAAATTGAGATTGTCCCAGTGTGGTGAGAATTTGAGTTTGACCATGGGAGCTCTAAGAGAATTAATGGTTATGTTTTGGCTTGATCACAACTGTATGTAAATTTTTGAAAAAATGTTGGTATGTTTAGTGCTTCTGACACTTGATGTGAAAATGCATGTGAGAGGATGCTAACTAATGTTAAAAAAGAAAAACCAACCACAAATGACATCCCAGAAATCACAAGGGTTTAGCTGTCCAATTTTGCTCTTCTTCATTCAGAGCGTTTTGGATGCAATTTTTATTCTACCACTAGGGAACAGAAACCATAAAGGAATCAAGGTGGTCTTAGATTTCATTTAAAAAAAACCAACAGCAACCTTTTTTGATTCCAACATCTAGATAACAATTGAATCAAGTTATTAGACTGAATACAATTTAATAGGTGGCATATAAAAAGATGAGTGAGCTTTCTGCCTTGTGACAGTGCCGTTCACTAAATGCAGATTCTTACTGCCAGCTCCCTACTGACTGTGAAGTATTCAGAGGTTAGGTAAAAGATGTCTCCCAGCTACCCATTTTCTTCTTGTGCTAGGAAGAGCAAGCTACTTTATGAAATGATTTGACAATTTTGAAAGTAGAGCTGCAGTGGTGGTGTGCTGTTAGGAGGCACTATGCTGCAGGGTGCTTGTGTGAGCTGAGGCTGTGTGGGTCAGCCAGTACCTTTCCCTAAGAAAAGAGAACAGAGACCTTGGGTACTGCATGAGGGGTAAGTTAGAGCTCACATGCAGCCTGCTTGGCTTGCTTCCTCCATAATTTTAACATTTCAGCACTTTTCCTGTGTTCCTGAATAATGTTGTTATAAGGCTATTGTTCTTCATCTCTGTGAGGAAACCATATCTGGTGTGGTGAAGAGATACTTGTGTGGAAAGCTGTTGAGGAATAAATAAAATACCCCCCAGGACTCCCTTCTGAGCCAAGTGATTGTATAATCCTATGCCTTAATTTTTAAATGCAGTCAGCTGCATAAATGGTAGTTATTTGTGTTTACAGTATAAGAGTTGGAAGATTGAAGAGTGAAACCACATCGGTGTCTTCTCATCCTTTGTTTCTTTTAATTACTTCTTCTTTGGTTGTTCTTGATTTTCCCTTCTCTGTATCTTCTGTGGAGCAATACCACATCACAGGCATGGTGTTCCCAGCACCCATCACTGACTCTCCATTGGGCCACAGGATACAGGAACTTGTACTGAAGGAATCATTGCCTGCAGATTCAGGAAGGCATCTTTTTTTCAGGAAAGGCTCATTTTTGCATCAAGTTGGGAAACTTTTTTTTATGAATGCTATATAATTTTTGATAAGTCGGGTGATTAAAATGCATCGTGAGGCAATAGCCTAGCCCTTCTCTCAAACCATGACTGAATGTTAATTTTATGAAGATGAATGTATGGAAGAGTATTAGTGTTTTCTCCGATTTATTTCAATTTACTGGTATTAATGTCTGTTTTTGAAACACACATTTTTTATGTCAAAAAAGGTAGCTTTTTGAGAATCCACGTATCTTCCCCTTCCTCTTTGGGAAAGTGAAGTGGAAACTTGTGATACTTGTTGCCCCTACAATGAGACTTAAAATTTCATTACTTTTTTCTGACTTTACCTGTGATAATTATTCTTTTGCTTATAGCAAGCTATTTTCCTACTTCTCTCTTTTTTTTTTTTTTTCACTTGTGAAGTTAATGTAATTCTAGTAATACATCTCCTGCCCAGATTTTCTAGCATTTTAATTGGATGAATGCTTTTAGTAGGCATAGAGAACTTTGTTCTCTCATTCTTTCTCACTTGCTCTTGTGTATGCTTGCTCTCCTGTGCAATCCTAATACCAACTCTGAAAATAAAGATAAGCAAGGAGTTAACAGTGCAAGTGAAACTTTCATAGTGATTGGATTAAGACCAGGAACCTACTAAGCAATGAAGCTTTAGTTTCCTATAAAAAGCTAGATAACTTTTTCAACCTCTGCCCAGCATGTTATTTACAGTTCTTCTCTCCATCCCCTTGGAAAAACAGAAGTCATCAGTGAAAAATGTCTGTTGTTCACAGAGTTTTCTGTCTCAGTATATACACACTGTTCTTTCTGACTAACTTTGCAGGCTTCCAAGACCCAGCTAGTAAAGATGCCAGTAAATCTGAATCCCTGGAGATACAAGCATGGGGTTTCAAACTATAGTTTGTGCCAGCAGATATTAAACAGCTATTTTTTTCCATTCTGTTTCCCTAGGAAAAGTTTTTTCTTTTGTTGAGTACATGAATTTCTAGACAAAGGTAAGCTAGGGCACAAATAACTGCAATAAATGAAGATATGGCTTTCTAGAAGAGAGATTGTTGTGGAGGTTGTGTAGTGTGTTAGAAGACATAAAGCAGTTTTAAAGCTGGATTTTAGAAGTTTATCAGTGACTGTTTCACCCACTTTCATCTATTTGAAAGATGCAAGCTTTTGGGAAAATTGTGTGTTGAGTGTTCTGCTGCAAACAAGTAATGAATAAGTCCAGAATTTGAATTTTTTCATCTGCCAGCTATGTGTCTGATAGGAATATGAGAGCCACCTTCAGACACTTAATGGAGTGAGTTTTAAACTTAGGTTAAGTTCTTCCCTTTACAAAAAAATCTAAATGGGATTTTTAAAAAACAAAAAATATTGTAAAATATAGTAGAAGAGCAGAGCTTTAAAGATGATGATCCATGAAAGCTCTCTAAAATACCTATTTTTATATTATATGTCTGCTGTCCAGTTATCAGTAGTTTTTGCAGCTTCTTACTATGAGTTATTTATTGTAGTTTTATCATAGAAATAAATGACAAGAACAGTTACATCATTGTAGACTGCTGCATAAACAAAACAAAGCAAACAAGCCCAGAGAAGAGTGAATTTGAAATCTTTAGAATATAGGCTGTGACTGGAGCTTTGGCATAACTCCTTTTAAATTCAGTGTGTACAGTTCACATGATTTCACACAATTCTGTGAAGTATTGAACAGGCAACCAGTGTGTCTGTGTCTGAACTCAAACCTCATTGTCTTTAAATAACCTCTCCTTTTGTTCTAGAACTGATAGCAATATTCTGAGAAACGTAAAATTTAATGGATAAAAGCCAGAATCATGACATAGAGCAGTTTCCAACACTTCTTTCTTGGGTGAAACTATGTGTGATATAGCTGACATGAAGGATGTTTTCTCTTCATGAGCTGTTTCTGCCAGTTGTATGTTAAGGCAGTTTCCTCTTCTATACATTTTGTAGACATTAATAATTCAGATATTTCCAGGACTGCTTTTGATGTAGGTGTCAGCCAGTATCTTGATTTTTCTCAGTACAGCACTTGTCTGTTCTATATTCCAAGTTTGACAGATTTTTTTTTTCATTCCTGTACTCTGTCTTTGTAAAAATTCTAGTGATACTGCAATGGTTAAAGGAAGCAAATGGCAGTAGTGAATAAAAAAAGAGCTACCATCAGATGAACAGCTCATATTTTTTCATACTACCTTTCTGAAACCCTGTGACAATTTCATTCTGCACCTGTGATGGTTTCTATTTACCTGGCATTATGGTGATTTATTGTAACTTTCACCCATAAACAAAGAAGAGTATTAACAGTGAAATTAACTTCAGTGTATCAAAGCAAAGTATTTAATCAGAAATACGGCTGGAGTTATAGTTCCCAGCAGAAAGATCTAAGTATTTTTCCTGGACATACATTGCCTTAGTGTAAAAATGAAAGGAGAAGAATGTGGGATGAGAGCAGTGTGATACAAGGCTGTGTGTACAGCTGTGGAAGTAGAAAGCATTTATAGAGAAATACTTTAGATGTAATGGCTATGGCAGGATGTAATTGGCCAAGTTCAAAAAGGTTAAGATGGAGAAGATGACAGATGATGATAGGTAAGAACATGCTGTGTTGTTATGCCATAGTGTATGGTGAACAGTTTGCTAGCTGATTGTGTGGAGCTATTGAAGCAGAAGTTCTCAGAGTACTCCATCTTTGGCAAAATTCCTCAAGTTAGAGGAGTAAAAATGTTGAATATTGTGTAGTGTATTATTGTTCCAGGCAGTCTGGCTTCTGTGGAGGAGGTAGGATTTCCTGGTGTGATATGAACACTTTTGGAATTTGCATTATACCTACTACATGAAACAGCAAGGGTTGACCACTTGAATATGGTGACTTTCTCAGTCTCTTGAAAGGAATTAAAATAAAATATGATCAAGTGGGACTGAAAGTAATGAAATGTGTCACTATTCTAGCTTGCTCCTTGGAACACTCAAATGTATTACTGTGATCCAAAAGGGTAAGTTCCTAGTGAGAAATGGCTTACTTCCAGGAGCTTTGTGACCTTTGTTCATTTTAGTTGCCTACACTTCCTCTCCATCAGTTTACTCACCTCCTGTTAATAAACTGTTTCACTAATTTGGCTTTTATGAAGTTGTTTGATTTTTCTATAGGTTAGAGGAAGCAAAAGCAGAAAAAACACATTTCACTTCAAGCACTTCCCTAGCACTTAGTCAGAATGAATTATGAATCTTGCTGCCTGTTTGGTTTGCTGACACAGAATAAAAGTCAAAATTGAAAACTCCTACCAGGTCATTTTCTCTTTAAATCTTTATCACCTCAGAGGTGCTCCCTGTGTGTATCTTCAAAGTGTATCAGCACTGACACTATGATTGCCTACTTAAAGACTGGAACTAGTGTGAGTCACTAATACAATGGCACTTTCTTAAGTATTCAGATGTTTGAGATAATTGAATGAGCTTGATGTAACAACTAAACCAATTTCTTTTTATACATACTTAGTTTGCTCTTTCTTCAAGTGTATTGTTAGTTTATTCAAATATCTTCTAGAAGTGTGAAAGCTAATAAGTCTGAAATAATCCTAAGTCTAGTTGCAGCTATTTGCAGTCACAAAGAAAAGACAGGAAATTAGCTTCAAGATGCATTTGTGGTACTTCACTGATGAGGGTCCGTGTAGTGAGTGTGTTCCAACTGGAAGAAGTCTAATATGGGTCTTGATCAGGAAATGTGCTTGGATTCTTGGCATTGCTGAGTTGCTTTTCAGAATTTCAGTGAAGAAATTTCCAAAGAGCAGTCCTGACTGCATTGGAGGCCATAGGTATTTGAATGAGAAATTTTGGGAAGTCAGTTCCTATGCTGAAATTCAGAAATATCAACTATCACATTATGGTACAACTGTGATTTCAGCTTGTGCCCTGGCTCACAGGCACTTAGGAAGCAAAAAGACTTGAACTAGGGAAAAAAGGAGGAGTGAGACAGAAAGACAGGACTTGATTGCCTTACACATTTCATGCCCAGAGTGTTCTCAGCCTGGGATTTAAAAAAAATTGATTGCTGTAACCCTGCTGACAGTGTGTGGGAGAAAAGGAGACAATAATTTTAAGCAGAAGGGTGGGTTTCTCCTTTGTAAATTCCTAATCAGTCATTATTGCTCTCTTTCTGAAATCTTTGTTGCAAATTATAGACAGCATATTCTGGGCACAGCGTTACTGTGACAATGTAGGCAGGTAAACTATTCACATGTGGGCCTATTTTCTGGGTTACTTTGTCACTGTCTCTTCAATATGTTACTTTTCTCCCATCAAATTCTGACAAGCCTCTGCTTGCTTTTTGTGAATAATTGAGCCAGAATAAAATTTCCTGCCTCTCTGTGTTCTCAAATCAATAAGGTAAAGCAAAGCAAAGTGTCTTTCTTCCTGAAGACTTCTGTCTGAGAGCTCTCTCCAGTGGCAGACTGTAGCTGACAAAATGAAAGGCCCACCAGGAGATGAGTCTGAATCTGAAGTCTCTTAAGGATGTGGGCAGCAAGGTGAAGACAGGAATATGATATACCTCAGGCCTGTGTTGCAAATCTTCTTTCAGTTTCTTATTCCTGTTGCTACCTCTTGAAGAATTCCTCTCCTATTTTTCCATGTGCACTTACTCTGTATTCTTCCATTTGCCCTTTTAAGAGCAGCAGTTTAAATGTAATGTGTGGACAGATAATTAGAGATTATTTTCTAGACAAAGACAGCATGTGGTCCATATGAAACTGGCAAAACAGTTTTATCCATAGAAATTCCTGTTTTTAAGAGGAGTAGGTTTGTCAGGTAAATCATATAGACTTGGCTAACATTCTTTTACAATCAACGTTGTGGTTTTGAAGCAAAATAGTAATTACCAAAAGGACTGAGTTAACCTTATGCATGGAATATTGAAAATCTTTTTGTTACCTACTGACCATTGTGTGGGTTTAACTTCAGTGCAGGTGTGTTGGGTTTGGTTCTAGCAGCCAGTTCTGCTGCTCAGCATTAGAGGTCTCCTAGAGACCTCTCTAATTCTCCCAAAGAGTGGAGTCAGATAGAAACTTGCCACTTTTTAATGGTCTGGATTAGTGCTTTCTCTCCTCCTTTCCAATCATAACCAGCTAGAAGACAAGTATGGGACATGGCTGTTGAGAATTAAGAGTTGTAACAAGGGTAATGGTTCATCTTTCTCAGAGATGGTTTGTTGTGCTGAAAGTATTCATTATGAGTACTTATTTTTAAAAAGACAAATGTTAGGTCATCTTGTTGACTCTGGACATGTTTCAAGTTCTCTGTAATCTCTCTGTCAGTCTTTTTCCTATCCATCCTTCCTTGCCAAATGCATAAAGTCTTATTGTTTCGTTTCTGCATCACCAAAGTTTAGCTTAGAAAGCAGTAAATGTTAGCTAGTTTTACAGCCCTCATTTTTCACAATGTCTCCAAGTAATTAAACAATTATGAAAATACTAGATCATCTCTTACCCCTAACCAGCCAGAAGATTTGAATAGAGTGTTCCAAATACCACGCTGTGTAAAAATGCTTAAAAAGGCTTTTGCCCTGACATAATATTACATCTGAACCAAGAACCAGGGTGTGACTGTGCCAGCCATCTTCTGCAGCAGCTGTTTCACCAGGGAGGCAATGGAGTAGAATTGCCTAAGCCAGAGGTGTAGCTTAGAGCTGTACTTGTTAGTTGTGTGCAAATAACTTAAGGTTATTTCTGATGTGAGAGATGAATGTTCATTCCCTTTTAGTGAACACCATGTAGATAGTTTTATCCACTTTTTGTCACAACAGTGCTGGATTTAGGGTGTCTCTGTAATACCCAGAATGTGGAAGTCTTATGATACATTTCTGGTTCCCACAAGTATAGGGGATGTCACTAAAACTTCACTCTACGTGTTTGTTTGGTTGGTTTTTTTTCTTTGGGTAGCTAGATTTCAATTTTCATGCTCAGTGGCACCATGAGTTACAAACACTTGTGCAAATAGTGCAAAATTCATTCTGTTTGCAATGGTTCAGACAATTGAATAATGTGTGCTTTAGGATTCTGCAACCCCAACTTGGGAAAAGTCATGGTGATTAAGAAAAATGCTGATTGAGAGAGAGACCATAAGAAACTTTTGGAACAGGACAGAATCAAAGCTAATCTGTGGTGAAAAACATAACCTTTTAAAACTCTTTTACAAAGACACATTTTTTGCTTAATTCAATTTTGTAATAGACCTTTACCAAACAGTATTTCTGTACAAAAGCAAAAATTAATCAGACATGTTGTAAATACTCTAATTTGATATTTTTAAAATTTGTTTGACTGTAAAGCAGTTTGAAATCTACAAACTAAGTATTATTATAATTCTTATTTAGCTATTATAATTTAAAGGTGTCTGTTCTTGCTGCTTTTTCTGGTGCCATGACTGTTCATTGCAACAGCTAGAAGGCATTAATTAGAAAATTAAATCCTTACACTGCCACATTTAGAAGAACTTTTATATGACATAATTGCCAATGTAGTGAACACCCAGTCCTTGGGCTATTAACTGTAAGCATTTTACAATGAATTTAATTCTAGGTAAAACAACTACTTAATTTGCATAAATGAATATACGTAGGGGAAAACTGCAGTGCAGTAGAGGAGACAGAAGCTCTGCTGTAAACAGTGACTAAATGAGGAGATGAAAAAGAGCAGGTCAAAAAGAAGCCTATTTGCATGAGAACATGGAAAGTAAGTATTCATTTCAGTTCACATAAATCTATGTTATGCAGTCAAAAGACTAAAGGTTAATGAATTTCTGAAGCAGTAGTGCCAAAGCTGCATTGTTAATCAGTATGGAATAGGTTATATCAAGGTGTAAGAGGTGATGAAGACAAGGGTTCTTCTAAAGAGTGGTAATGCCCATAGTGAAATCTTAGCTTTGAAAGAAAAAAGCTGGTTCTTACAGTTTAAGTGGAGACAGACACACAGGATATCACTGATTAATGTAATTTTAAAAAATAAAAAGGGTAGCTAAATTACTCTTCAGGTTGCAAATGCGTAGGAAGGGGCAAGGAATAGGGGGTTTTCAGTGTGTGAAGCCCAAAACTGGTGTGGTAGCAAAAAGGGAACATGAAATTATAAAGAAATGTAAAAAGTGGCTTAGATTATGGGAAAGAAAGATAATTTTAGTAATTGAGTTCTGCATAGCGTGTGGGGACTGTTGCAGTTGTAGACCAGGCTATTAAACCTGAGGTGTTTTATTTAAATCAGGGTAGATTTCGAGTACTTCAGAATAATCCTAGTGAACAGGGGAGTAAAAAGGAAACCAAACCCCTGCAATGCTTAGAAGGGCAAGGAGGAAGTCAGAGCTGAAGTGCTTGCAGAAGTGAGAGAAGGAACAAGTAAACATAAAACGTTCAAATGATTGTGATGAAGGTAATCAGTAGTGGCTGGGGAAATAAGGTAAGTTTAGCAGTGCTAAGCTTAGATTGAGACAGTGGTATCAGTTTGTGAGGCAGGATTAGATGGGCTGAGGCTGGCAGTGGACTGACACACGCTTAGGGGAGAGAAGGGTAGACCTTTGTTTTCCCGTTCAGTTAACTGGAGAAAGGAAAAAGGATGTAATGAAAGAGGAGGCAAAGGACTGGTGACAGAAATGTGCCACCAGCACCCCCTGGTATTGCAGGAGCTGGAGATAAGTTAAAAAACCCTAGGGATGGGGGAGGGGACGATCTGGCAGTATAAAATCCAGGAAACGGTGCAAGAGGCTTGTCCTGCCGTTTGGCGAAAGGTGTTTCGGTGGCAGGAAGCTCTCGCTGTGGTGTGTAGCAGGTTGCGGGGGCGAACCCCCGCCTGTGCCGGCTGCGTGCGCCGGAGGCCCCGCGGGCACCGAGCGGCCATGGCGGCGGCTGCGGGCGGGGAAGCGGCCGGGGGCAGGGGGCCGCTGCCTCCCTTCTCCGCTCCGAGCATCCCAGCGGGCTCGGCCGGCTCCGCGCTGTGGGGAGAGCAGGGAACCAGCCACGCGTGAGGAAAACCAGGTCACGAATGGGCCTTCGGTGACTGCGAGGTGAAGGGCGATGAAGCGGCACCAGCGGGGTTAAACTGGGTCAGGGAATATTTTGGGAAGGTTTGGCGGACAGGTGGGAGCAAGGAACTGTTTTTTATTAATGCTTGCAAACGACAGGAGCAGCTGTTTACTCACTTGCCCTAAGTGGGATGGCTCCCAGCCAGGCTCGGCAGTAATTGGGACCAACATCCTATGTCAAACAAGACAGTCCTCCGGCAGGAGAGGGAGCGAGCAGCTCCAGCCCCGCACGCCGCCCCCCCGCGGCAAAGAAAGAGGGGGGAATAATAAATAAATAGCTGCGGCGGCAGGAAATCTAAGGTATGCGGTTCCCAGAGCCCGGGCGAACTCCGGTGCAGGAGGAAGTGCGAGCCGAGCCGAGCCGAGCCGAGCGGGGCCGGTCAGGTGGGGGCGCGGGGGCGGCGCGGAGGGAGCGGGGGCCCGGGCGGGGGCGGGAGCGCTCGGGCTCCGGGGCCGCCGGGGAGCTCCGGCGGAGCCAGCCCGCCGCCTCCTCGGGAATGGTGAGTGCGGGGGGCGGCTCCGCCGCCTCCTCGGGAATGGTGAGGGGGGGGGGAGGCCCCGCCGCATTGGGAAGCGGCCGCCCCACGCGGGGCGGGCGACAGAGGCTGGAGGGAAACTTCCCCCCACGCCCCGCTCCGAGGGGGGCCGGGACCGGCGGGACGGAGGAAAAGGCGCCTCTTGCTCAGCTGAGAAAACATGCCGGGGCCGGTGGCTTCGGCCAGGGCGCTGGGCTGGGGGTGATGCCCCGGGAGGAGGGTGCTGTGGCGAGGGCAGGCGTGGGGCCCTCTCAGTGCTCTGGCGAGGGCAGATGCGGTGTTGCAATAAGTTTGATTTCTCTCTGCCCTCAGAAGCACAAATAGCTGCCGGCTTCCCCCAGTTGCAGGGCGTTTCTCGGTGCGGCGTGCCTGTGCCCCTTCCCGTTTGGCTTGCCCGCGGGTGTTGGAACCTTCCCCGAGCAGCTGGTCCTTCCCGCGGAGAATCCCTTCCGCCGGGCTGGGCGGGCTTCGGGCTCCCGCAGGCTTCACCCACAGCGCCCGGCAGCAGGAGATGTGCTCTGATGACATTAGCCGTCTTGGTTGGGAAATACCTATTTCGTTAGTTCAGTTCGCCTTCGGTTAGAGGCTGTAACAGATCAGCTTTGCTGCGCAGAGGAAAATCCTGAGAGCCATGGGAAACGGAGGAGTCGAGAGAAGTTTGGATGGGGGGACGAAAGGGTGAGGGATTTTTGTTTTCTTCTGCCTGCATTGTTTGGGATTTCTCGGTCTCCTTTCCTCCACCCCCTCTGTGGGATGAATTATTTAGCACCCTCGTGTTCAATTCAGCCCTAGAGCTTGCAAGGGGAAACTTTAATGTCTAGAAGAAAAAAAGAGACAGTAGGTCTGTAAAAATCATGTCTGGCACAGAGCAGCCCAGCTGTGATCTCTGGTGTGCACTCTGCTGTTCAGCCTACGACAGCCAGGCTCACACTGGAGATTCCCCTTCTTGACGGTGACCTAAGGGAAAAGCCTGTTGTTCAGTATCTATTTTGCATGAGCTACTATAGTGTTGCAGTTGCTGCTTCATTCAGCTAAAGAGACAGAAGATAAGAGGATTCTGATTTAATTAGCAGTTTGTTAAAACCAGTCAGCTCTGTCTGGTCATATATTTATAATTTTAGAATGTATGTTTTAATTGCAGTAAATTCTGGTGTTGTGCATAAAGCAAGTGCCACACGCAGTTTGCAGCATTGGCCATGGCAGCTTCGTGTTTCTGGTTTTTTAATTTACTGCAGCATGTGTTTATTTGTGCAACAGCATATTTTTGTGTGTGCTGTGCATGAAGCAGATCTAAGAATTAAAGCGTATACTGGGGAGGTTTTTATTACCCAAGAAGCTGCAGTCTTTTTTACTGAAGCATATTCAGGTTGACATCTTTGAATGCTCAGATATTGTTCTGGGTGTTTTCAGTGATAGGACTTCTGTGTGGTTTTAGCATCTTTATTGAAGCCTGAGATACTCTAAATGCTGAGGCCTTCCACATTTCTCCCCCTCAATAATTACTCTGGTTGTTCTCAAACGAATAATTCCTATATCTCAATATCCCTGAAATCAAACACCAGCAGTGTACCCCGCCTAGCTAACCAAGTCTCTGCCATGCCTTGTGCTAGATTAAGCTATGTAGTATTGCTGCTAGTTGAATATCAAAGATCCCCTGTGTATACTGTGATTTATGTTACTGTAAATAGGGTAATTGAATTATAGCTTCTCTGCAATGTGTTGTTCCTCTGGTGTATCAAAGATCAGTGAACTGTAGTTGGGGTGCTAGGCAGGCTGCTGTCTAAATGTTTACATGAATTAGACATTTTCACTAACTTACAATTTGATAAAGTACTAATTTTGTTTGGTTTTAAACCTTGTGCTGCTGGGGAAGCCGTAGGAATCTCTGAAAGCAGTAGTGCACTAGGTGTTAATACACATCCTCTACATCCTCTCCCACCCCCACAAAAAGAAAAAAGTAAAATACTTGAATAACTGAGTTAATGAAATTCTTTTTAGTTGCATGAATTCCTGTATCAAAGGAGAAAGGATGATTCTGAGGTTAGCTGTGGGGTGTAAAACAGGGAGAGATTTTTTTGCCTTTTATAGCAGTCAGGGCTTGTTCAGGGCCTCCACTTGCTGGACAGAGAAGGGAAGTGTTCCGTGGACGCTGTGATAGTGGGGGGAGAGGAGGTTAATAAGTTGTTTGTCAGCTCCTAATAACTTATTGAAGATTTTAATTGGTGAGGATGAAATGTGCAAACTCATGCAGTGCATTCATTGTTTGAGAGGAGTATGTCTTCTCCAAGGCTTGACTCCTTTTTACCACTGCATATATCTTTCTCTGATTCATAACTGCTAATATGGGGTATTTGTTTCTTGTTATCTGTTTTAAATAAGTTGCTTTGTGCTCTCAACTTCAGCTGACAAATGGTTTGAAATCCAGGATGTGTATTTCTGTCATTCCAAAGAAAATTATGAAGCCCCAGACAGAATTGTGACCTTCAAATATGTAGTAAGTCATGTATTTGCAAGCATATATGTTTAAAGAACTGGCATTAAAGAAAAGGAGTAGGAAACCCTAGTCAGATCTCACAGGATTCTAATTTGATATTAGAAAGGCTTTTCCACTCGCTCCTGCTGTAATTTTACCTCTGTCAGAACAATAGAGGCATTTAAATTTTTCTTTAGTTCATCTCTTTGTTGCTTTTGTCCTTCTCAACGTTGCAAGTATCTCTGTGCTTCCAGACTGTGTGCACATTACAGAATTCCACCCAGTGATGGAACTTTACATTTTTCTTGCTTTCCAAAAGGCTTTTAGAATTTGATGGCTAATAACAGACAGTTAAGTATCATTTTTTGTATTGTTCCTGGTATATATGGCATTTTATATTTTCCTCTGGTTGACAGTACTTGTTTATACTCCTGCTGTTAAAAATATTGTCAGTTCTTTATTACATTCTGATATACAGTTTTTTATTTACAAAAATTAACTACACAGCCTATTCGGGGAAATTTATTAGCTTTTTTGCAGTCAATTTGTTCCTAAAGGAACTGCAAAACCCCTACCTATTTTTACTTTGAAGGCCGTGAGTCTGAAGTCATGTCTGAAGTCAACTCTAATGAAAATTTGATGAAACATGGCCTGTTCCCAACCAGAGGTAGTCGTTAAAACTCTATACTGATGTGTCATCTCCTAATGACTACTTGTCTCTCTTCCTGATCAAGTTGCAGTAGGTACAGTACAAAAAACTCCTTGGTGGTCTTGTGTGGCATCACCTTGACCCTGCTTACCTTCTCATACTTACCAGGTCAGTTGAGGGAAGCTGTGCACAATCGGTGGCTGAGGAAAAATGTACTCTTCTGAAAAGTCCTTTTGTCCATCAACCCAAAGTGAGATGATGTGGCTGCATGACCACTGACAGTGTTCTCTCAGAAATCCATGTGTCTGAATGATGCATTTTAGCAAAAAGCTATTGTAAGGACATTTCTTGGTAATTTTTTATAAAGATGAAATTTTATATCAAGATGAAACTGAGCTGAAGGCTCTAGTAGCTTTGAAGGTTATCACTTCACAGAATTACCTCAGTTGGAAAAGACCTTCAGCATCATAGAGTCCAACCATTACCCTGACACTCACAAGTCCTTAATTAAGCCATATCCCTAAGTAATATGTCTGTACTATTCTTAAATACCTCCTGGGGTGGTGACTCCACCACTGCCCTGGACATCCCTTTCCAGTGCCCGATAACTCTTGCAGTGAGAAAGTTCTTCCTAACCATCCATCCTAAGACTGGATAGAATACATGACTGTATTTTATGAGCAGCCATGTGATACTTCTTTAGAGGGTTTTCTATTCTCAAAAACTTTAATGGAAACCAGTAACAAATGTTCTCTGGACCTTTTGACTTCTGTGATTTAGGTGTTTTTGATCTTTCTTCTTTGTCATTCAAGTCGTTGTTAATGCTGTCCTACTCCTGTGTTATTTTAAGGCAGGAGTGTTGTCAGAATAACATTAGTAATGCAGAGGGCCAGGTTTGATATTTTTGGGTGTTACCCCAAAATTGGGTTAGTGAAGGCAGTAGTTATTAGTTCTGTGCTCTATAGCCATTTCTGATTTTCTTAAAATTAGTCTGACTTGCTCTGCCAAGGGACATCTAATACGAGTTTTTTTCATGTGTCTGCTACTAGCTGATAACTTTGTAACATCTGGGGTAATGGGGACAGTTACTCTACTTAAAAGAGTGTAGGGGGGTCTAGGTGAAAAATCTCACAATTCTGGCGCTTGTCCTTCTCTCTGTTTGGAACCCATGGCTTCTCCCAGTCTTTTTGGTACAGCATCACCTACTTTAGGTGCATGAATGAGTAGTGATAGAGACCAGAACTGCCTGCAGACTTGCCAGTTGGCATTTTTCTCCTCTAAAATTTGTCATCTTTTATGACTTACCTGTCATCCTTTGCATTCAGCAGAGACAGTCGTTTCTAGTGTGTAGCTCATCACATACTAAGGTAGAGTCTGTAAGAGCTCAGGGTGAGCCACATGCCCTCAATGCCTTTTTCTCTCTGTAAAAGCTTTCTAGGTGATATCATTGAATGCATGTGTCGATATTATAGACATGCAGAGTTAGATTAAATGAATCCCACATTGTCAAAAAGTGAGAGTTTGCTAATGCCTGCAGGGGGCTAATGCAGGAGCCTGCCCACTTCCAGGCAGATGGATGGACTGCTCCTAGCTTCTTTCATTAGCTTTGAGTAGTGTTTGCATGTGATGCCAGGCAGTCTGGTTGTAGCAGATACACAGAAAAGATCTAAGCAGAAGAATCCTCTTTGAAAAATGAAAGGCAAAACCAGAACCCTGTCACTCTAGATGTGCCCTGCCAACTGTTTATTTTGATGGTAAAAAAAAAAATTAAAAAATCTTCCTACGTCTAACCACTGAGAATGCCAGAAGAAATGCAGAATACTGGTAAAGAGTTTTCCTATTGAGGGATTTCTGTTCTTTCATTAGGCTTCTGCATCAGGTTATTTGTTTATTAGAATATCTAGAAGAATTCAGTGTTCTTTGGGTTTCTGTGTTTTATGTTCTTCCAGAAGAATAATTCCAGGTTCATTCAGGCAGGGACAGAATATAAACCAAAATGTACCCCCTAAAAAGGTATTGAAGCACCAAAGGCATAATCAGAAGTTCCAACATAGGTGATCAGAATTGTTTCCAAGTCCTTTTATTTTAAGTAGGTAGGAGTGCTTGACTAAATCTTTGGATGACTTCTCTTCTGCACCCCTGTGGCAAACTGGCTTCTCCTTTTTAAACCTTGTATTGGCTGCAAGAGACAGTGAATGAAACCTACTGATGATAATTTAATCCCTTTCCTAGCCAATCCCTTTTTCTCTCTTTCCTAAAATACAGCTGGTAAAAGGGAACAATTTCTGCAGCAAAGACAATAAATGTACATAATTAATTTTCCCAAAAGCGTTCTTATGAATAACTGACCTTCCAGCTTGAGAAGTTGTCCAGATGCCCTAAAGGGGACACTTCTAATGTTGGCAACAGTAGAAAAGAAAACAAACCAGTGTTCCATAGCTTTATCTTCAAATTCACCTTAGCTTTAGCTCTCTGGATTTGCAGAGCAGAGTAATGCAGAGCTAGGCAAGGGGGAATCTAAGGATTGTTTCTTAATCTGGGGAAGGATACCTCACTGGCACAGTTAATGTTAACCTGGAAAAGTGGTATAGGCAGCAGTCATCATCATCCAAGGTATTATGGGTTGTGTTGGCTCCTCCTGTGCTTCCTGGATTTTCAAGTGGGCGATGTCTCCCTGAGGCAGGAAGGGCTCCAGGGGGAAAAACAGCCGTGTTGTTGCTTTCACAGGATTGCACCTTCAAAACAGGCTACAAGAGAGCAGCCTGTGGCTTCTTCTTTTATCTCTTTCTTACTATTGCAGCTATGGAGTAAAATAGATTCTTTATTTTCTTTTTTTATAATCTAGTTTGCCATTTCCCTTTAAAAAGAAACGATGTGAGTTTTTGTTGACATCATTGTGAAATCACATGGTACATGGGAACCATCTGAGTAAAAACTCCTCAAGCCTCCTGACCCAGTGAACAAACCCTCTAGATCCTGCCTGGCAAAGAGCCAAACCCCATGTTTTGCAAAGGCTATCTGTAGACCTCAGTTTCTGTTTCACTAATTCCACCTGAACTTGTAACTCATCATTTTAAGGCATTTCTGGCTTTATACGATTGCTTATGCAGCAAGGAAATTTACTCGTGTGTGTGTCTGAAAAATCTGAGATGTGAGAGTCTGAAAATACATTGTATTTTGAAGTGAGAAATAAGGGGTGAGAATTTTCCAGTATGTTTTGTTTTCATCATATGATAATTGGAGCATGTGGAGTATTTTCATATGTCAATGTTTTTCATGCAGCTCTCTTGCTAAAATAATGCTGCAGAATTCCACATGTATTCCCTAATTTCTAGAAAGCTGTTTGGTCACTTCTAAGTGTATTTAAAAAAGAAAACAACAAAGACAGTATTTACTTTGTAGACCAGGAATTGTAATTCTGCTTGGTTCTGGACTTATTAAAAGGAAGTTGCTGTGGTTTTGCATTCTGTTTCCTTCTCCAGGCTGATAACATACAATTTATTTTTTTATACTATTTTTTAATATTTTCCTTACTGTAAAATGTAAACAAGACTAACAGCAGGCAAAAGGAGTCTGAAAAACTGAAAACTTATAAGCTGAAACAAATTGAAACAGTTTGTAATTTTTTTCTGAAATTGGCTAAGTTACTCAAAGAAAGCTTGGGCAGCTTTTTTTTTTTTTTTTTTTTTTGTCCTGCTTGATGACACAAGCCCCTGCAGCTAATAATTTTAATGTACTGAATATAGCTGTCTTCATTTCTTACCACTTTTGTACCCACTTGCATTCCTGTTCACAGAGGTGGAATTGTTCCATTACACACTGAATAGCAGTGTGGATGAAATGAGGGACTGAGGAAGTAAAATAATAGAAATATCTGTAGAAAGGAAGAAAAGCCAAAATCAGGTGAGAGAGTGAAAAAAATAAGAGACATGGGAGCATGTTAAGATTGGGTGAGAGAAGGTGGTTTAGTAATTTGCTAAATGAAGGGGGGAGCTGTGGTTTTAATGGTTACACTCAGAACTATCAGGAAGTCATGAGTCAAGCAAACACAGGCTTGACGAAAACTAAATCGGGTGATGCTTACAGTGAGAAGTGGGGATATTCAAGGGTCTGTGCTGAACATTTTTTAGCTGGTGAGAATGAGGTTTCCAATCCTGTATGTTAAAACCATTCAGCTTGAACCATATTTCTTTCAAGCCCCCAGTGCAAGATTTTATATTGACCTAGATAACTGCAAAGAGAGGACGTGATTAAAGCCAGCAGTTCTTCAGTATGTTGTTCTTAACCCTGTATTAAAACGTGGACAAAAAATAATAAAAAAAACATTTAGGAAAATGTGAGCTTTCTGGTGATTTTGCAGTTGTACTTAGTTCAACTTCTGACTAAAATATTGTGTAGGTTCTTGCATTATTAATTCATGGCTTCCCTGTATCATTCTGTCAGTTGGTTTGTTAGTTTTGTCATGTTTTATAAAGATCTTGAAATAATGCTGAAATTAGATTTGGTTTTAGTCAAGGCTCTTCTTAATTGGATATTACAGAGACTGACAAACGGTGGAGTAAATGTTTGGTTTTGCTTTGGTCATTTGAAGGCAGCAGTGAAATTGAGTTTGTTCTATGTCATACAACCTTAAACTTCTGGGACCCTCAGGGAAAAAAAGGAAAACGAGGGAATTGAGTCATAAGTGATTGGAGATCTTCAATTGCAGCACTGGTTGTTTTATATGTTCTTTTGGTACATGTGAATCGGATCATCTGGAGTATGACTCCCATTTTTCTGTTTTGTTAAGAGAAATCTTGGAGCATTGAGAGCATAAGGTTTGATCTCTGCTTTGAAAATGGCTTACTCAGAAGCTCTGCAGTGTCAGCAGCAGCCATCCCCAGAGAACTTGGGAGTTTGTTGCGAACTGTCAGCCTTTCCTCCTCAAAGAGGCATTCCTAAACCCCAGGGAATCCCCTCCGGTAAAGTTTTGGAGTAAGCAGCGTGCAGGAATAATAAGCACTTCCTTCCTTTCTATTTTCAGTGACTGAACTAGAAAGTAACCACTATTACTGTAACTTATGCTCACAAAACCCCGTGCAGCACGGGGTCCTGTTCTCCTCCACGAGCCTTGCATTCTTCTGCAAGGGGAGATTGTGCAGCTGAAAAGCTTCAGGTTGAAAAAAAATGTAGAAGTGTCACCAGGAATATGGTGTATTGGCTTCATTATTCAGGTTCATATTTAATGTAAAATTTGGTATTAAGTTGGCCACAGAATTTGTCCTACTCACATATTTATTCTTTCCAAGTAGCACATATCATGCTTGATTCCCCACCCCCAGCTCTTGTGGAGTGTTTGTTTAGCCAGGAAGGCATGGAGAGCAGCTCGATGTTTTGGATATTGAGAGGCATTTTGGAGTTGTTGGAAGTGTCTCACTCCTTCCGCTGGTTTCATGTAAACAGCTTCACTGGCTGTTGCAGAAGGGAGGAGAACCTTTCAGCTGCAGGAACAGGGGCCAGCAAACAGCAGCAAAGCTTTGGATGTAAAATTCTTCTGGTGGTCAGAGTTAGAGACATTTTGTCAAGTGGCCTGAGTGGTGATGATCAGTAGCAAAGAACTGCCAATGTTTGTCACTTTTCAAGGGAGATACTTTGTTAACAAATTTGAATTTTAAGAGCTGATGATACGAAAACTTTAATTTTAGTCAAACTGAGTAACATTTTCCAATCTTCTCCTCAGCTGTTTCATTACAAGCTTTGGATTTGTATCTTTCTTAAGTTTTCTTTAAAAAGCTGAATGCTAGGCTTTTTTGTGTTTTGTTTTTAAATGCAGTATGTGATCTGAATTAAGAGATGTTCTTCCTGAGGGTTATCAATACCTATAATATCAATATTAAATATTCTCTTTGGGAGAGTTTTGAATGAGAAGGTTTACAATTTGAGTTGGAGATTGAAGAAACAAAAAGATTTAACATCACTCATTAAATATATTCTGATAAACTCACTTTAGTGTAAATGTTTTGCATATTGCTTAATAAAATCACAGTGGGTGGAATGCAGATTGTTCTGGCTCCTGATGGCAGGTTTGGTTCTGCTTCTGGCTTCAGGCTGAATGTGAAACAGGTATGTGTGTAACATAGGGCAGTAAACAATTTTGCTGTTTTGCATTAGTAAAACTGCAAGTTAATATATGAAAAGTTGGTGACTTTCCTTGTAAAATCAGGCCTTCTTTTGTAATTGCAAACAACCATTGTTGTTTGTTTGAAAAATCCAGAAACTAATGCAGTTGTTGTAAGCTTCATTCTAATGTGAGTTTTAATTTAAGCTCTTCCAATGTGCTCTGTGGTAGAAAGATACAAGAGCAGCAGCATTCCCCAAAATACGCAGCTCTGTTTCTGTCAGATGGACCTTGTCACTTTCACAGCTTTCTGGTTGCAGTTAGTGTATTCTGTCTCTGAAAATGGTTTTATTGCATCACTGAAATTTCTGGGGTAGCATTAGAATGTATACACAGGACGTGTGAGAGAGCTGCAAAATTATTTCAACTGATTTCTGGATATGGTACCCGAAAACACCCTGCAAGTCATCTGCCTAATTCAAATGAAGGATGAGATGATCATGAGAAAGACCATGAGCATACACTGGCTGTCTTCCATTCCTACAGTATTCATCTAAGTTGAGCATAAATTGTTTTGTATAGTTAAATTAGCTAAGGAGGTTATGCAATGTGGTGCCATTATGAGGCATTCACTTGTTTTAGGATTTGGCAGGAACCCAGTTTACATTCGTGCAGAGAAGCAGAAAATACCAGCTCCAGAATGTGTGTGCTTCACTGAAGCCTGAAAGGAAAAAGTTGTGTAGCTTGGGGAAAGAAAAATCTTCTCTATTTAAATAATGTGCTGTTTTACTGAAGTGTTGCTCACAAATTGTGTCCTGAGCTGCATGAGCAGATAGGATCTTTGTCACAAGCCACAGAAGGTGCTTGTGCAGAAGGTACCTGTGGATGCTGGGGTAGGAGGAAACAACGTTTGTGCCTCAGGGGTCAGCCACAGTACCAAAGGGAAGCTACAAAAAAAGTTTGAAAGAAAGCTTCAGGGAGTAAAGAGGAAAAATGTCTTTCTCTGTGGTCACTAGGGAGTAAGAGTAGAGGGCATGAGGAAAAGCAACAGAAAGAAAATTTGGCAGAGCAGTCTGTGCATTATATCTGGTTGAAGTCATTGTTTCCTGTTTAAAAACTCTATATATCCCATGGAACAGAACTGCAGGTTCTCTGAGGATGCACATGGGGAGTGTCTGTTGGAGATGGGATGGTTACCTGTCTATAGCTTGTCTGGTACAATGTCATTTATGATTGCAATAATTACTCTCTTTGCTTCCACCTTGCATTAAGTTCTGAAGAATTTTGCTCATGCTGAAAGTAAAGCTAAAAATACTTAAGCAAGACCTTTAAACAAGGGTAGAAGAATAAATACCCTGTTCTCTGAACTGGTTTGGAAAAAATTCATTTTCAGTCAGAAATTCTATTAATGAGACTGGTCATTCTTGCATTGTCACAAAATGGTGTACATGACCAGAGGACTTTCATCTTAAAGATCTGCTACAGGAAAAGTTTCAGAACTTATTGAAACATGAAGGAAGGGTTTGCACTGATGAAACAGCAGTTTTTGTGGGCATGCAAGCATAGTAGTATTAGTGTTGCATTTTTTTTCAAATATGGTTGACTGGTGTGTTGACAGCATCTGTGTTAAACACCTGAAATACATCTCCTTAGACTTATTAGACATTGCAGAATCTGAGCTGATTAACCATAATTACATTATGTTTTCTATCAGTCTCCAGCCTTGCTCCCCAAAGTTTCCCTTGTCCTGGAAATTTAATTAGAAGGCTCGGGATGTATGCACAGCTATTTGAATCTGCCACTTGAAAATGGATACTGCTGGGGAAATCTGATTCTGATTCAGAATCTGGATCTATCAGGGTGGTTAGTGCCACGGTGAACACTTAAAATATCAATGCAATAACCAGCTTCCTTAGATGTTTATTTGAAGATGATTCTATTTGATTTATTTGATTTTATTTGAGATGATTATTTGAAGGTAGAAACTTGTTGTGGCTGCACAAGATTATCAGCTTTCAGGCCAGGAAAACTGATTTTAAGTTACTCCTTGTATTTTATGGTAGTTGAGCTTTGGCTTAGAAAGTCAAATGTCTGTTACAGACATGTAAGAAAAATGCACAATATAATTTAGGCTTTGCTTGCTTTTCTCTGGGAATAGTTCAGAAGCATATTTAGAAGGTTTGCAGTGGTTCTGCAAGCTTCCCTCTTGCTAAGTGTCAGGAATCAGTTGCCTTTAAGTTCAGATCTCTGAAGAAGCACGGCATTTATCTATGTTTCCTCTGACCCTCAGTGAAACTCAGTATGCTGCAGCAGCTGACCCATATTTTAAGATTTCTATCCTTTTCAGTTGTAGCCATCTTCAGAGGTTTTCTCTTTTCCTCTCTCTGCAGGGAATCTGGCGCATCCCCGTGGATGAGATCGACCGCCCGGGCAGTTTTGCATCTCATATGAACCGCTCTATTGTCTTACTGCTAAATGTCCTGTCACAACTAAAGGATTACAACACCTTGCTGAAAATCTCATCTATGCTGCAGAGGACCCCTGATCAGGGAAAGTACGACATATTTATTTTAACCCATTTCTTCCTAAAGCTTTGAATGTATTCTGTTCGCTGTGTGATTATTTTATTTAAAGACGTACTCAGTTTAGGAAAAAAATCTTTAGACACCAAGGAATATAGTGGAATGATGGTTATTTTTTTCTCAGGATTATTTATCCATAATAGAGAATTTCTCTGCATTTCTCTTAAAACTCAGAGCAGACCTGCAGAGGTTTTCTGTCATGTGGAGGGGCTCAGTGGTGGAACAGTGCATGGTGACTTTTTCACCTCCCTGCTGGCCTCTCGTGAAGAGCTGTGTCCAGGGAGGGAGGTCATGGCCCAGGCATCCTGCCTTCCTGTAATCCTTGATGGGCTGAACAATGGTTATGTGCCTATTGGCAGCTGATGCTATTTAAAAGCTTATGCTATTCAGGGGTTATCTAATTTTAATTGCATTAGCCTTATTCAAGAAAAAAGAAGCCATTTAATGTGAGTTACATAGATAGTTATCAATGGGATGACCAAAATAAACAACTAAGGGAAATATTGAAGCAACTGAGGTAGCATTCTAGTGGCTTTCCCAGTGGGAAATGTCAAAATTAGTCTCTGGCAAATGCTTAAGAAATTAAACTGAATGATTGATGGCAATAAGTCAGAGACACTGAAGGTTTCTTCATGTGTTTTTGAGTGTGAGTATGTATGAATTTGCATAGATCATATTATGTCTGGGAATATGCCACCACATGCTCAGCAAAGTTGAAGCCAAAAATACATTGACTTTTAGCATATTAGAAGTACTGGACCATAGAAGGTTTAAATTCTGTCCTAAGCAAGCCCACAGTTGCACTAAAAATATTATGTTATTTATAAGTCTAGACTGAATTTAGCAAACAAATAATTTGACATGTTGAATCAGCCAGTGCCAGCTATGGTGAACTGCAGTTGTTACAGGAACTTATACATGCAAATACTCTGGGTGTGTCTGGTGTATGCTGGTAACAGCCCTATTTTTAAAAATGGGGTATTTCAAGCTGAACTTTAGTTATTAGTGAATAAAGTAGTCAGGTTTCTGTGCCTTCAGTCTGAAAAGCAAACCATGCAATTATCAATTTAATGTAGTACTGTAGAGAGAGAATGTATATTTAAAAATGTTGGCCTTTTAAATGAAATTGTACCCTTTGAAGTTATTTACTTAGTTTTTAGACCTCTACCTAAAACTTGACAATTCTGAAAATGAAATTCAGTTCTTGAGATTGATGGCTGGAAAGTTTCCTTCAAAGTGAACTAAAGCATTGTGTTAGAATGCACTGAAATGACAATGCTCAAGTAAACTAGGTTAATATAGAATGAACAAGCTCTACACATGATATGTATTTTTTCTTTATAATACTAGGTAGGAAAAAAAGTATTAATGCATCAGTGTTTTAGCTCTAAAAAAGCTAGATTCAAAGGCAATTGATATGGCCAGTGAGAAAACTGTTGTTCTGGATAAACAGTACATGTTATATTAAGGACATGAAAAATCAGCTGACAGTTGAAGATAGCTTTGGTGACTAGTAATATTTATTGTTCAATAAAATGTCTGAATAAAAAGCTGATATTTGAGGGGCACAGAAGGCCTGGTAGAAGAAAACTGTAATTCTGGTTGTATGTTTTGCTCTGGCTTTGGTGGTTTGTTCCTTTCTCATTTCTCCCCCCTGTTTGTAGATGGTGCTCTCTTTTGCTTCATGCTTGTCATTTTTGGTGACTGTGGGGAGGAGAGAAGCAGAAGGAAACATAACTAAAGTGTTATATTCCAGTATGAAACTGTAAATGTTTTGTTTGCTTTCTTCTAATTTGTTTTAAGTTGTTTTAGGGTTTTTTTGTGCTTTCAGTGGCCTGGTTCTTCTTTATAAAGTCCTGTAATCTTTGGGCAGTTATCTTAACTTCTGTTCTTACTGTGGCACAGGAAGTACTTGCGTGATGCAGATCGCCAGGTTCTGGCCCAACAAGCCTTTGTGCTCACAGTGAAAGTGTTGGAGGACACGCTCAATGATCTGACACAGGTAAGGCAGCAGTGAGTTAAGTGGTCATTGGTGTAGTAATTAGATTTTTCTAGGTTCAGTTTAGTCATTCTTTAGATCTCCTGAGGCTGAAGGGCTATTGTCACTTATTTCGTATACCTTGTCTGTATATATGCAACAACCCAGCCAGATTCCTGCCACCATTATTGTTTGTTTTAAAAATCCAGAAACTGGTGCATTTGTTGAGAATGGATTGCAGAAAGTTTGGTTTGATGGTCTCCTAAATTTGAAACTCTGGGGACTTCATGAAATATAAGAGCAGCTACATTTTCAGGTGGGGTCTATTGGAAATTTCCTTTTAAAATGAAGAAGAGTCCACTTGCAAAACAAACCCAGACAACTAGATACTACATGCCTGGCTGTTTTTAACTGCTAGTCCTTGGCAGCACCACACCTGTTGTTGATCTGCAGCTGCCAAAAGAAGCAGGTTCAGTTTTGATTCCAGTGCATTAGAAGAAAATTCTATGCTATAAAAATCTTTTATATTTCATTTAGTTGAATCCCATAGCCTAGAATGAAGTAGTGTGTGTCAGGGAAGAAACGTTGCAGCTTTGCTTCTGTCTGTGCTGTGGATTTCTCAGTGCTTTCACTGATGAAAATACTTTAATTGTAAAGCTTGTGGGTTGGATTAATTAATACTTGGGAAAAACAAGAATGAACGTAGAAAAAATGCCTTTTATTCAGCAGATGCAGTAATGTAAAATGTCAATATTCATAGCAGTCATAGCTGTGCTCAAAAGCTTTCTGATTTCAGTAGTAACAGAGAGGAATTACTTTTTTATTAAGGTCTCAGAAGATCAGAGTTCCAAGTCTTCTACCCTTGCTTCAGGAAGGATGACAACAGATGTCTCTAATAAAACCAGTGCTGAAGAAGGGAAAGATGTCCTTCCCAAAAAGCCAGCTTTATCTGATGGAGTAGTGCATAGTACTGAAAATGGAGTAAAGGAAGTGACCCAAGGACAAATTCCCAATGCTATGGATATATTAGAACAAGAGGACAAGAATGACAAGGATATTAAAGAGCTCCCTGGGCCTGGTTCTGTTGAGCCTATGGATCTTGATGGATATTCCAATGACCCTGAAAAAATTGATTGTAAACGCAGCGAGCCCGACCGCCTTCAGGCTGGCAAGAACTTAAAGGAGAGAGCTCCAGAGAGCAGAACTCCAGAACTTTCTTTGGAGGAGCTAAGCATCAGCTCAAAACACCAGCAGCAAGCAGCTAAAGGAATAGCTCAAGCAGTACCTACAGAAGAACCTGTCCAGAGGTCAAGCAGAAAGAGGAAATTACTTGAGGATGTGGAATCTGGGAAAACTCTTCTGCTTGATGCTTATCGAGTATGGCAGCAAGGTCAGAAAGTTATGGCCTATGACCTGGGTAAAATTGAGAAGATCATGTCTGAAACGTACATGCTGATTAAGCAGGTAAAGTATTTTATCAATGATTGTGATTTTTCTCAGAAATTATTTAAAAATAATAATAATAATTGCCAAACCAAGCAGTACAAAAGTTGCCCTGTTCAGGCAACTTGTTGCCTTCTGTTCAGAAGGTGGGGAGATAACTGTTCTTCCAAAGTCTTGATGAGACCACTACTAGAGAGGGTAGGAAGAGGAAGTAGGACCCTCCATGTTTTAAATTTCTGAAATCAGTAAAGATTTACAGTACCAGTTACATGGGGCTTGTTCATGCTAAATGTTAGTTTGGATTAAGAAAGAGTTGTGTACCTTTGAACACACACTCCTGACTAACTTCAGGTCACTGTTTTGCCATAGAAGTGCTGTTTCTCCCCTTTACTGTGCTCTACATCCCAATTGAATCTGAATTTAATTAAAATTATAGATGAGCTAAGTAATTCATTAGTTGTGATTCTGTGTTCAGGTGGATGAAGAAGCAGCACTTGAACAGGCTGTCAAGTTTTGCCAGGTACATATGGGAACATCAGCACAGAAACAGGTAAGCTCTGAAGTCCCTGGCTGCTTGTAACAAACTTTTATTACTTAGTCTGTACAATCAAGCTTGTCACTGAGTGTTTGCAGCAAGGAGAAATACCTGTTTTCCTTTTATTATTCTCATCCAAGATAAGTTGGGCCACTGGAGTGTAGGGGATTCGTTCATTTTGTTGTGGTCATGGATACTGTTTATGTCAGGCTTGAAGGGCAGTCACAGACCAAAAGCTCCTGGGGAAACCCACAATATTTGAATTGAAATATTTATGGCACACTACAGTTTTCTTAATTTCCACATCATTCCTCAGCATTTCATAGGTGGTAATTACTTCTCTCTCCTCCCTAGGGGCTAAAACCATCATCAACTCTTCCCCTGCTAACATCACACTCTCCTCCAGAGATACCAAATATCTCTTCTCTCAACTTGCAGGTTGAGAATCTGATTTTAACTCTCTTATACTACTAAGTTTTGTTTTAGCTTGTAGTTTCTGGGTTTATCCAGCAAACAATTACAGAGCTTTAAAAGGATGGCTATTTATGAGTCCTTAATGTGAAATCAAAGCCAAGAAGAAAATTGGACAAATGACATATTTAATTTGATGGTCATTCATTTTGCCAGCAAACCATAAGTTGAAAACCCAAAAATATTTTCTGTAATTTTTGCCTCCAGCACAAAATGAAGCAGTTACTCAGCAGATCTTGTCTTGAAGGTGTATTTTATCTTTGAGAAAAATCTATGTTCCTAGTTAATAGTTATGTTTGAATACTGCTTGAGGCTTTGTGCATTTTTTGTGCTATGAAAATATAGTCTGTTATTGATACCTAGCTCTCAAAAAGAAATCAAAATAGTATTCCTCTAAAAATGCTAGAAAATAATCTGCTGGAGTGCAACTTAGAAACCTTCTGATGTTTTTGGGTGTTTCACAAGTGGTGGTCTGCATCATGCTTACATATGTAAACCAGGAAGCATCTCTAGGTTTTCTGTAAAAGAAAAGTAAATAACTATGTTAATCTATTGAGTCATGTTTGGTACTGATTTAAAGTATAGCTCTTTCAGAAATGTCTTGTAAAGACTTGTTTTATGAGCATGAAAGTTTATTTTGATTTGCTGTAGTTTGTCTCTTCTGTTCATCAAGTTTTCATCTTCCCTTCATCTCCTGTAACTTAATCCTCATGTCATGAGCCTTACCCAGTAGAAGTGTACAAGAAGTACACGCTGGGACTAGTCTAGGTATCTCCACACACTGCATTCCAACTTGCCAGGTAGCAGAAAAAAAAGTAATAGAATTGCAGAGAGGGGAAAAATTGCTGTCACTTCATTCTTATCTTTTGCTGAGGCACTAATTTTTCACTAAAATGGAAGGGCAGTAAAAGACTTTGATAATTTCTCTTCATTCTGCAAATTTGGATGAGGCTTTTCTTCTGTAAAATAAACTCATCTCTGCTTTGCAAAAACACAAGCTGTTGATAGGGTACATCTGATGGTATCAAGTTAAATATTGTCTTAAAGTGAAATGTATTTGAATACCTATCTCATCTGCTTTCCAAAATACAAATATTTCTTAAAGCTTCAGATAATTCTTCAGTTGCTGAAGCAAATTTGATATCTATCATCAGTCTCTGTTCCTTAGATCTTTTCAGCCTAACCTCTAACAGTGCACATTGCCTGGTCCCCCCTTCAGTGTGTTAATGTATGTGACATGTTTGCAGAACTAAAGCACAACTGTGTTAGAGGTGCTGGTTAATAGAGAAAGGAATGTGTAAGGTGAATCTTCTGTATTATAGAGAGTTAAAATGTCTTCCTTTTAGGTTTTTCTGCTTAGCAGAGCTGGAGAAAATTGAGGGTGTAGGCCAGCTCTCATAACAAGGTTTAGTGCTCTCTACTCTGCAACTTCTGGGAAAGCAGATATTTCTGTGTCCTTTGTGAAAATCTTCCAGGTATTTTTTGTTTCCATTTATGATAGGGGCCTGCCAGTGGAGCTTGAACATTGTGTTTTCATACAGTGTTCTCCTCAATCTATAGGTATTTGCTCACCTCATCTCACTGTGGTGAATATTGTTTTATTGGTGCTTATTGCCTTTTTCAGGACAGCTTCAATCATAGAGCACTGGTTCTAGATAAGTTTGCCTCCACACTAAGTTTCTTCCTGAAATGGGAGTTGTTTGTAGTTGCCAACCTGTATTTCTTTATGTGCTGTATAGAATGTCTGACTCTTGAATATCCATAAAGCTTTGCAGTTGTTAATACTGAGATAAAAGTTACCTAACAGGGCATCTAGTTAAAATCTGCATTTGTACAGTGCATTGCCCAGCAGAATAACAGGAGAGGATGTAAGAGCAAAGGGAGTTTGTCTTTATTAGATTTCCATAGAAGAAACTTTCTCCAGTTTGTGCCCCTCAGGAAGTCAGTGACATTTTTCTCTTTAACTACAGAAATGAACAGAAATGTCAAGAGAGGCATTCTGGTAGAAGAGTTTCTTTGTTCATAGAGTTTTATTTTTTAATAAAGAAATCTTGGCTCAGAATGCTAAGACTTTTTTACTTTACCTAGGGAAAAAAAGAGGAGTCATCACACTGTGATTTATGACTTCAAAATAAAAAGAATTTGATAATAAACTTCTTTTAAAAGTAATGTTACAGTTTGCTTTTTGGATTAATTTACTTTTTAAAGAACTACTCAACAAATTCACATGTACTGGCAAAGTTCCTTTCTGGGCTTTCTTGAAGATTCCAAGCATAGGACTGCTAGGCCAGCTCTTCCAGCAAAGTCAACAGTTACTCAGGCACGTGGCAAAACATGAGAATGGTGAAAAACCTGTGCACAAACTAATTGTAAAAGCAGTTACAAAAAGTGAGCTACTATTTAGCTGCTCTGGAAGGGATGAGATTTCCTGTTAAATCACTTCAAATAGGAAATACCTCTTAACATGATGCACTTTGAAGCTTGTAAGCATTCTCTTTTAGGAAGCAAATTATCACATACTGCAGTCTTATTTTTGTCTGTTTCTAGCAGGATCTTGTAAGCCATGAGAAGCTGCCCTACTGCTAGTATTTAGTGTGGAGACACAGGAATAGCCACTCTTGTAGGCATCTGTCTGTTTTCAACAGACTGGATCCTGTTTTATTTAAAATTGGCAAGTATTTGCCTTCTGTAAACAAATGACATCATATGTAGAGCTGCTGCAGCCCAGAGAAGTGCTTTGTTGTTGAATAGTTTGAGTAGGTTCACAGGGCCTGTGGTTCCTCCGTCACTTACCTCAAGAAATTGGCATAAAAAAAAATAATTAACACAAAATCCACCTTGATACATGTCTTTTTTCTGACTGTAGCACTCTACAGCCCCAGCCAGTATAAGGTTTCTTTATGAAGGTTTTCACTTGCCACTAAAATTAGGACTTCCGGGAATTATGGCTTTTCAGCTTTCTTCCAGATCAGAGTCTTTAACCTAAATATTTAACAACTCAGTTGAAATCTTTTTATGTGCCTCTTCTGGCACAAGCAGGAAGCAATACAGCAATCAGTAAACAGAATTTGACAAAGTGGGTTATTAGGCTTGTGTGATGAGATCTAATCTTTTTAATAGCTTGGCAGTGCTGTGACCCCTTCACTTGGTTTCAGAAATCCTCTGTAGTCCTTGTGACAGATGGAATGTTAACATCTATTGAATCATTGAAACTCTAGTGTCTCATGCAAAATCAGCAAAATATATGGGCAAGTGACTTAGAAAGGTCAACTCCCAGCTTTGAAGAAGGCAACAGAAGGTGGTGGTACAAAACCTTGCCACAATATGTTCCATTAATGTAGATATTCTGCCAAAATACCTTGGGTAGGGTGGCAGCATACCCTGCCAGGGACAGCAGACTGTTTCAGAAAGGGGCCCTTCATAAACATGGTTGCTGTTCATAGTTCAGGTGTTACTTAACATCTTTACAAGATGCTTATCAGAATGCTTGTGCTTAGAGTGTGGTACCTTTATCAGGGGTTGTACCTCTGTGTTCTCAGTACAGCCTTGGGGAAGAAGCTACTGGTGAGGAACCTTACCAGTGAAAATCTTTTGAGCATCATCTTCTCAATTAAATGTCTTCTCAAACTTAATTGGATCCAGCTCTTACTTTCAGGAGTGATTGATGTTCTCCCATAACAAACACAATTTTGCTTTACCAAATCCTGCTAATGGGGCCTTTGAATTTTAACGTTGAATGGGGAACCAGCTGAAGTCTTGAAACAGTCTTTTGAGAGACTACTTGAGAGACTTGCCAGTTTGAAAAAGCTTCTAATAAATACAATATAAATTAAGCCATTTATATTACCATATGGGGGCTGGGAGGATGGTTTGAACTTTATTAATTGTGCTGTGTTTGCATTAGTCTAGGTTCAGTGTTACTGTGATATGTATGTACTGTTAAACCAAATTGGTAAAGTAAAATCTGAGCTTTAACCTTTCTTATCTGAAAGTGAAATAAGGGGTAGGTAGAAAAAAGACTGCATAGTTTAGTCTGGGCTTTAAAATAAAGGAAAATCCTCCATGGTATGTGGGAACAGAGTAGCTTAAACAAAGAAGATTCTAGTAATTGATATAAAAATCTATTTAGTGTAAGTTGCTGGGAGGCTTATTTCTGTATTCCAAAATAATAATAACAATGACTTTTAAAATCATGTATTCATTAACTTCAGCAGCTTTCGTACAAAATCTATTGAGTGTTGATGGCACGTTCTTAAGCACTGATATTAATGCTGTTCAACTCTCTTATCATATCCTCAGTGTTAAGAGGACAAAAGCAAATATTGTCTGATCAATTTTCAGTGTTACAGAAGATTTCCCAGCAAACACTTTGAAAATAAATACCACTTTGTTACAGCAGTATAACCATCAGCCCTATAGAGAATTTTGTTCTGGTTGTAGGAGTTGCTGAGTTCATTTTAGGCTTAAATTAAGGTATGCTGAGGATTTAACAAAATACCTTCTCACATATTCACATTTTCTAGTACTGCCTATTGACCCTTTAGCCTATTGCACTGCTATTAAAAATAAGAGCTCATCTCATCTGATGGACTTTCTGCAGCTGAGGGAGGAAAGCAAATAGTTCTGGTTGAACTTTGAGTTGTGATGACATTGGAGTTCTGATTCCTCCTCAATTAGTTCTGATCTGTTTAGGGTCTTAATTGTGAGCAAGATTTGATATGCATGAATCAGATGGGCTGGAATTGCTGTCCCATAGTGCTCACTCTGTCATTAGTAGTTATCAATGTTACACTAGAGATTAATTCACATTGAGGTCAAGCCAGATTTTGAAGGATGCTTGTTCTTTTCTTTGATTTTCTCAGGCTGAGAATGTTATCAAAAATATTTGCAGAGATCCTGAAGGCAGCCAGCTATTGCTCTGAGTTACGAGATGTATTTTTAGTCTTGCCAACTATGATTTTCATATGAAATTTATGGTCCCTGGAAATGGAATACCAAGGAGGCCTTGTTGAGGGAGAATGAAAGATTAAGAGGCAAAGTACTTTGACCTTGACACAGCATTGCAGTTAAATGTGTGGTCCTAAAGACCAAGGAAGGGACGTTCTGGCAGAAAGCAGTTGTGTGGCTTCTAGATAATTAGAAAATTTCTAATAAGCCTTTCCACTGTCTGCCTAAAATTGGTTATGTTAAAGGTCTTCATTTTACACATAATGATGATGTCTGTGGTACTGGTAAGGACGTGTCATGGGAAAGTTACTGCAGCACAAGCTAGGATGAAGCTTCACAGTGCACAGAATATCCTATTAATGAATGAGGAGATACTTCAGTCTAAGAACACATCTGTCTTTTTTCTTGACTTGCAATTTGAAAAGATATTTTTATTACTGTGGACTTAATATTGAATTCCTTAGTACTAAAATTACAGCTTTCACCAGTGATGAAACTGTCATGAGAGGTGGCCTAAAGAGGACAGGCAAAGCTTCATGATTGTGTGTTAGGATATACAGTTATCACCAATCCTGAGAACTGAATTTATGTAAACCAGATAGCTTAAAACATCATAGGCATCCACAGTGCACAAAGGGCTGGTATTGTCATCTCTAAAGATAAAAGAGTGTTCAAAGGCAAAGTTCCAAAATGCCACTAAGTCTCCCTAGTCCTGTGTTGTGACCCTTGAGAACGTGGGACTGGATGTAGAAAGCCCCAGTAATGGGTAGTGTTGTAGTGGCTGAAATTTCTGTGGGCTCCTCACAGTATAGTGTAGTATAAATGTCATGAGAAGGGACTGTTTCAACATTGCTGAGCTATTTAAGACTCACTGCTGCCTTAGCCAAGAAATCCTTGCTCTGGGACCAACTCCATCCCTGAACAGTGAGGGAGAAAAAAGAAAATTTCAACCACCCTTTCCTGCTCCAGCTGCCAAACCTCGAGCTCTCCCTGCACTGTTGGGACTGATCAGATCCTCCCTTTCACCCTCGAGCTTCACTCACCTTTTCCACATAACCTTCACTCACCTCTTCCACATGGTCATTCCATGACCACCTTCTCCCACTGGTTGATGCCAAAATCTGGGTGCTTTCCTCCTTTCCCTTTCTAAACTTGCAGTCAAAACTCTTCAGCAGTTTTCATAGTCAGCTCTAATTAAACCTGATGCTTTATGAAGAAGCTGCCACCAGAATCAAAACAAGTAAATTTTATTAGAACCACAAAGGCACATCCAGGTTATGCAAATCAGCTCTGCCTTGCAGGCTCCTGGCAGGCTGCCAGCCCCATCCCTGAGCTTAGGAAGTTGTGCTGCTTCTGTAATAAAAAAGCAGCATTTGTTGAGGAAAGACACTGTTCCAGGGCTGCTGTTACTGCTCTTCTTGAGTTCCCAAACAGGTAACTGAGGTCTTCTTTCCTCCTTTCACCAGCATTTCCCTCTTCCCAGTCCTGGTGTTGAGTTGTCCAAAGCTGTGGTCTCATACTGAAGAATTTTTGGGGATCAAAGGTTCTGGGTTTGCCTTATGGGGTCTGCAGCTGAAACCACACACAGACTCAAAAATGCTCAGATTCACTTAAAGCATCAGTCTGGTGATATTACAATCTCTCTGTTGGACTTTACAGTTAACATGAATAGGAAAAATTTCTGCCTGTGTGCAAAGCTAGAGGGCACTTCAGTGGATGTTTCCCTTCTGCTGTGGAATGCAGTCAGCACTGCAGTGGTATGGTCTTCCAGGCTTTTTTCTTCAAGCAGAAGACTTGAGTGTGACTTGTTTGATGCCTAGAGCATCATCTTCTAGAATTCTCACTTTAAAAAAAAACAAAAAACCAAACACCAAACCACAGAACAACAAACCACCAAGCTGCTTTTTTCAAGAAACAGCTAAAAGCCTTTTGTAAAGGCACTTTGCTGAGGATGGGAGGAGATAAGTAAAATATTAAATAATTAGAAAATTATCATCTCTGGTTCTACCTCATGTATTTTCCTCCCCTTTTTGTTCCACCCACATGCTGCTAATTTTCATCTTTTCTTCCTGCACATCAAGACGTCAGAGACTGCTTACAGAGAAAGTTGTTTTTCCTGAGTTGTCTGCATGCTTTGTTAATGCTGCAAAGATGACAAGGAAGGAGGAGGTGGGGATAAGGAGGAAAAAAAGGCCGAGCTCTTTCCTGGTCTCACTCCTACCAAAGGGTGACCATTTTGTTCCCTGTTGCATTTGCCAGTTGCCATGGCATCCCCCTCTCACTCTATCCTGGAGGTGTATTCTTGATATAATTAACAGCTCTCCTCCTTCTGTCTCCTGCAGAAAGCAATCATTAAGTGAACATGAAGGAAAGAAAAGTCACTTTTTACATTTTACTTTGTTTATTAATGTTTTTCATCCTAATGCTTTGTCTCTTTTGGCCCAATAATGTTTTGTATATGGAAGCATTACTGTTACATGGCTGCTTGTGCAGAGCAGGACATTAAGCACATGCATGTATTTGTGTAAATGGAGGATTTTATTGGGCTAGAGTGCAGTTCAATCATTTATATAAACATAAATATATAAAAATATATATATAAAAAACTATAGACTTAATAAATAAAAGGTGCTTCAGAACCTAGATCATGAATATTGCTGCTAGTTCTAGCATGACTTGAGGAAGACTTCCAAAGGTGATTTCTTTCAAATGCTGCTGCAGAGAGATGGAGAGAAAAAAAAAAAAAAGAATATGCACAGTTTAATTAAAACACAATATTGAACAGAAGTTGGAGTGTTAATGTTGTGGAATGTGGCCAGTGTATTGTTCAGACAGTTTATGTGACAGCTTCCATGTGCTGGTATTCCTTTAAAAAGGTACACCTCTTTTTTTTGGTGGTTTCAGAGCACTAGGATGCTAAATTCAGCCATGGAAATTATTTTAAAAATCAACAAGGAAATGTTATGTAGCAGTTGCAGTACCAGCATCTTTCATTAGGAAACTTCTGTTAGGAAGACTGTCACTGTCCCTTTCTTTGGAACATTTGGTTATTACTTTTACCCACAGCCCTAGAGCAGTGAAACATTCCAGAAGTGGTATCAGTAAGGTTCCTGTAGCATGTCTTTGTTTTTCAAAATGTTTGAATAGAACAATGAATAAGGTAAAAATAAACCCTTGGTCAGGTAGTCTGGCTTATGACTTGCAGATAGTTTATGATGTCTGTGAAAACTGTACTTTTCCCATTACTTTTCTTGGTGGGAAGCTATCCCAGAGATGCTTTCCTGCATTTTCTTTTTTTGTTTGTTTGGTTTGGTTTGGCTTTTTTTGTTATTGTTTTTTTGTTTGTTGGTTGGTTTTTTGGGTTTTTTTTTTTAGGTTTTTTTTTCCACATCAGCTTTCAACATGGGAAGGATTTGTTCATAGTCTTCATGAAGCTGAATGAGCTTATTAAGGAGTATGCTGAAATAGTCAGGGTTTTAGCATAAGGAGACTGATTTGGACCTCTCTGTAAGTCAGTAGTAGTCATGATTCAAGCAAACATGCATGCTAATCATTCATTTAAATTTCAACTTCATATAGACTTCATAACAAAGACCATTTTATCAAGAAGAAATAAGATAGTTGGTATTTATGGAGCTAATGGGCTGTTTTTTTCACCATCTCTGACATGTCATTTGGATATTAACAAACCTTAAATGCTTCTTCCATCCACTTTGTTAATGTAGCAGTCAAGACAAAAGGAGCACTGCATGCTCTTCAATGCTTCATTTTGTTTTTAAAAATCCAGAAGAAAGTCCAATCTTGTATTGAATTGAGGATGAACCTGCAATTACAATGAAAAACATGAAGAAAGCAGATAAAAGAGTTTTCATCTTATTTTAGTTTTATGTACTTGTTCTGTGAGTAGCATCCTCATCAATGTAAGAAAAGATTCATTTCCTCTTGGTGACTAAAGCCATTTTGTAATTTCAGTGCTGAGCACAGTGAGGGGGGAAGGAGAATTTCAGTAGTTGTGACTTTGTTCCACAACAAAGTAAAAACTGAAAAAAAATCTCCTGATGAGAAACCACATAAATCACTGGTAAAGGATTGTCGCTGCTTCTCAGTTTCCTACTATGTGTTCATGGAAAATAATCTTTATTGTGCTTTACTGCTGCTATAGCAGTAGAAAAAGATGAACATAAAAAGGTTTCTGGCAAATTCAAGACTTCCAGTTATGAGTTTTTTCTGGGCTTCTTTTTCAAATGTGTTGTTACAAAGTACTGGTTTCCTGGGGGCTGTCACCTGCAGAAGGATGAAATGTGACCCAGGAAATCCTGAGCAGTGTAGTCAGTGACATTGCCCTAATCAGGGTTTTGTCAATACCATCACTTACTAGTCAGAGGTGCTGGAATTCCTGTCTTTACTCTAAAACCTAAATATTTTTACAGAAAAAAATGTGTGCCTTGCTGTGGTATTCCCTTTAGCTTTCTGCTTTTACAATTTTTGGATTTTCTTCAGTTTCTGGGTCCAGCAAAACGTACAAAGTAGGTTTAAATCCCTGTTCTTGGGGCCACGTGAGCAACAGAATAAACAGTAGCCAACAGTGGTGTTTTTTTCATGCTTTGACTCTTATTTTAAAGATATCTTTCTTCTCCTTTTTCTTCTACCCCCACCCCTTCTTTTGAGAAAAGAAAGTAATTGAGAGCTCTTTCCAAAGTCTGTTTCATGGCGTTGGAAATAATCTGTCTTGTTTGTAGAAGCCATAGGCATCTCTTCTCCAGGTTCCCTCTAGAAAGCTCTCTTTAAAACCATGAATACAGAACTCTTCTTTGGCATAAGGCTGCAATATTTGACTACAGATTAGGATTTTTAGTCATGGTTTTACTGAGATAGAAACATCATGTTAGCTTCAGTTTTATTCTTTTGCTCAAATAAAACGTTACTGTCTCTGTGAGGCAGATTGATTCTCTGCCAAAAAAAAGAAAATCAGAACCCAAAACAGTCTTGCCCAAAGCACAGCTTCATCTGGAGAAACCAATTCAAAATAAAAACTGATTTATTTTTCTTGTCCCTGATACTACATTCTTCATTTTGAGAGAAATTAACTTTGAATCTCATTCCATCTCTGGATGCCATTAAGGGTAGTTTCAGTGTCAGCCTTTCTCTCTGTGTGCTTGATCAGCTGCAATGTATAAGAAAGCCTTCCTCTTTTACAGACCAAATGATCCTCAGGGTCCTTTTAACCTGGTGTTCTATGGTTTAGTGGTATGGTAATTTTTGCAAATGTAGCTGCTATATTTTATTTTTTGTGTGCACATAGGATCTGGCAGGTTTTAATTGTATGCTTTGATTAATCAAGTTCAGGAACTTTAAAAATATATACCACTAATTATTTTTTTTTAAATGTACTTGTGTGCTTTCCGCCTTTGAATTTTAAATATGTAATTTCTCCAGCTGAAACTTAGTCTGTTCTCTGAGTGAGTTGCTGCTGACTTTTTTGGCATAGTAATACATCTTTGGTTTTCTAGGACATTTGGGCCCAATTTGATTTTGTGTTTTACAGCAGAACTCTTTATTTGTATTTCAAACACTCGTACTCTGTCACTATGGTTAAAATGAGTTTTTCTTTATGGTAGAGGTATGAGACAGAACTAAACAGTTCAGGATTTCATTCAGCCACATCTCTTAAAGTCCAGTAAGTTTTCATTAAGTGAAGACTGTAAAGAACATGAAATAAATGCATTCTGTGGCCTCACAGACAAGAATACTTTATGTGATTGCTGGTAAAAGTTGAAGAGAAGATACCAGTTTTATGAGTACTTTAGTTCCCTTCTTTGAATTTGTCACCCTTCTGCATTCCTTCTGTATAATTAACAGCACTGGATTAAATTCTTTGGTCAGGGTGTAAACAAAAGCATCCCTCTTATTGCCACTGCTACTTCTGCAAAAGGACAGATCTTCCAGACCAATGTTCCAAGTTGTGCATCAGTGTTACTCAATTCTGCAGTTGCTGGTAAATTATGATTTGGTACTAGGCTGCTCACTTATTTTGCAAGCAAATAAGTTTTTCTGCTTTCTCCATTTCTTCTCACATTATTCAGTAAGAATAATTTCTTTTAGTAATTTGTAAATTCTCTTAAAGCACTGCAGATCTGTTTGTTCAGGTCAAGGGTTTGTAAATATATTTTCAAATGAAGGAAATGTGTCTGTTCACCAGGGTTTGTAAATCATGTATAATAGTGCAGTTCAGGAAAATATGTTATGTTGTGAGGGATTTGTTAAATAAAGCACTGTAAATGTGAATATGATTAAGCATTCAAGTGCTAGTTTGATAAATAGACCATAAAGAAAGGAGAAAAGAATCTGTAAAAGAGAAAAATGGCTTTATAATAGTGGTTAGTTTTTATATTTGGAGTTTTCTGTCTACAAAATGTTGTTCTGCCTGCATCTGTCACTGAAGAAGGTCGTATTACTGGCATGGATTTTCTCACTGTCTGCCTGCCTTTTCTGTTTTCTGCAGTCCACAGGAGAAGCACCCACAACCCCAAAGCACACAAAGGACAACAGAGAGAGCTTCTTCCCAGTAGTGCCAGCCACACTGCATCCTGCCCCAGCAAATCCTGACACCATGACTCCTGAAAATCTCCTGAGACTGAACGATCTGCATTCCAAAGCCAAACCAGCCTCTTCCTCTTCATCCTCCTCCTCCTCAGCATCTTCAGTACCTCCATCACAGGAGTCACACAGGGACACTGAGCATCCCCGGAGTCAAAATGCAGAGTCTGCCCCCAGCATGAGTGATTTAGCACGTGGTAAGTCTCAGGGAGACAGAAGGTTTTAGCCCTCTCTAATAGGTTTGCCAAGGCCACATAGTGAGTCAGTGCCAAGAGTTCTGATTCTGGCCCATTTTCTGATCACTAGACTACATTGAAAAGGCTACAGAAACAGAGATTTTTGTCTTGGTCCTGAACTGGACATATCTACTTAATACATATTTTTCAGAGTGACCACTATCTGTGTAACTTAGATCTAAAATCATGGAACAGCAGTCTGAAAGTAGGCGTGTGATTTAAATAGAGAATTTAAGTCTCTAGTAGCAAAAAACATTTATTTTCTTCAGGGAGTTAAGGATCTGGTTCTTTAAAATACCATAAATCTTTAAAACAGTTGGAAGTGATTGTAATTGAAACAAACTAGTGGACAGGCAACATCTGACTTACAAGTATCTAATTAGCATAATTAGCTCCATAGCTCTTGCTGCCCTGTATATGTGTGTGGAGTTATATAACACTGTGAAAATTCCAAGCTTCTGCATGGTTCATGAAGTTAGTGTATAATCACCAGTACTTTTTGCATTTGAGAAAAGAAGCATCTGGTGGGACTGGAGTGTTGGAATATATTATTTATAGCCCTAGTATGGTTATATGCAAGGTTAGAAGACAGAAAAGAAGAAGAAACAGAACAAATGTTATTTATTCTCCAGCACGATTGTGTGATTTGATTAGAACTGTGTTATATACTTGGTTTTATACAGTTTCTGTAGATGAGGAAAGAAGTAAATGAGAATGCTTTTTCTTTACTGCTTTCATGGCAGAATTGCTTGTTAGCAGTAGTCAAAATCACTGAGCAGGGCAGTACTGAACCACTTTTGGGAATGAAATAAGATTAGACCCAATTTCAGACTTGGAAGCTTCTTTGTGGGACACTGCACATGTTAAGGTGGTGGAGCACCTGCCATAGCCTGTACTTTCTTGCAACCTTTGCAGGAACTCTGTCTGAAAAAGCATCTGCTGATGAGTTTTGCTCACTCCATCTGTTCACAAGCTTGATCCCTAACAGTATTCACAAAATGCCATAGGCAAGTTCATAGGAACCCAGATTACATTCTGTAACATGGTTATTACAGAACCATTTACATACAGGTATTGTGGAAAATGATGGATGAGGATACAGTGGAAATAGTGCCCAGATTTGTAAGATAAAATGTTGCATAATATTAAGTAATAATTAATAGACTCTGATCTAGTCTGGATGGAGCTGGTATTGTGATTTTTCTGAAATTTTGATCTATATACTCCTGGTATTTCATTTCTTTCCCTGTGTAGTCAGCCGTGGCAACTGAACATCATAATTTTCTGAATTCATCAGCAACAAAGAGCAAATGAGGGAGAAATAAATTTTCCCAATTTGCTAATCTGAGTACAGGCCAAAATTGGAGTTGAACATCAATATCAGCAGATGTGTTATAATGAGCTAATTTTCCTTTTTCGCAAATCCAGGGTGAGATTGTCTTGGGAGAGGAAGAAAGGAAAGAGGAATGATAAGGAAGGAATAGCTTCATCAATGTGTAAACCACACTTGTTGTTATCCTTATGAAATTGAAGATTGGAGTTGTGTGGTATCATAAAATATATCAGCAGGATTGTTCAACAGGGAGTAATTCAGGTTGTGCCTGTACAACAAGGGAGGAAAATAGGAATCCTATGTGAAGTTGCTGTAGAATTACTAAGGAAACTGATAGGAATGATGATGCAGATAAGAACTCCTGGTTTTCAAACAAACCTCATAAGCATTTCTGACATGCTCTCCTCTCTGCAATTTCCCAAGATGTGTTGCAGTGATGGGAACATTTATTTCAATCTTTTGACTTCCTAGGCTTTGTCAGGGTTCTAAAATTCCATATTGTTCTTTCTTCTTTCATGCTTTCTATACATTGTCTTGGTTGAGGGAGATGGAAGGGTTAGCTGCCAGAATTACACCTCTGGATCTGTGTCTGAAGATCAAGAGGCTCTCTCTGCAGAGCTCTCATTCTTGTGCTGAATGCACATGTTGCATCTGGTTTTCTGGCTCTCAGACCTGCCTGACAGGTCATTTCTCTAGCTCTGAGACATACCAATTACTGCTGTGTCCTTTCTTTTTCTTTTCTTTTAAATCCAGCTACCTCTGCATCCACCTCCTCTAAAAAGAATTATTTATAATTCTATTATAACTGTTTCTATCTGCCTTCCATTAGCTCTGTTTCTATAAGAACTCCTCCCATTTTTAATCTGTTTTCTTCATCTTTTTTGTCTCGTGACCTCCTCCAGTTTCTAGTTGTTCATGTGAAAGTATTATCTGCTGTCATCTTCTGTGACTTCACCCAGAAAAAGGAATGGTTTTCCAAGCAATGTTGCCACTAATTTCTTACATAAATATTGTAGTGAGATTCTGTGAAGTGCATGAGTAACTGGTACAGAGTACAGCGTGATGAGGTCCAGCAGCAGAGGGATGATAGTGGTAGTTTTAGCATGAGTGCTTCCTACATTTAGGCATAAATGTACATGGAACTGTTAATCTTTGTGGCTCAGCATAAAATTTTTTTCTGGGGAAGCTAAAATAGGACAAGATAAACCCTCTCCAGCCTGTCATACTGTTCAGTATTACACTGTTCTAAATTGCTAAAATATCTTGGCATTTTCTTCTTCTTCATTGTCCTCACTCTAGTAATCATTCTTAGAGGGTACAAAAAGGATAGAATTCACATTTGAGTTTTATACCAAAAGAAGGTTTTTATACTTGGAATTATTTAATGTTATGTGTTTTGCTAAAGCCAGCTACTTACCAAACTGGAATATAAAATCAGAGTAGAAGATTAACACTCCCCTCTCCCCCTTTATTTTTTGTACACTTAAGGGCTAAACATTTTGAAATAAAAACAAACATTGTCATATAGCTGTTATGATATAAACTGTCCAAACTTAGAAATTCAGAGCTAAGGAAGACAACTCTTTCTGTAGAATCATAGAATCCTTCAGGTTGGAAAAGACCCTTGGGATCACTGAGTCCAGCCATCATCCCTACTCTACAAAGTTCTCCTCAAAACCATATTCCCCAACACCACATCTAAACAACTCTTAAACACATCCAGGCATGGTGACTCAACCACCTCCCTGGAGAGCCTGTACCAGTGTCTGACCACTCTTCTTTGAAAAATTTTTTCCTAATGTCCAGTCTAAACCTACCCTGTTGCAGCTTGAATCCATGCCCTCTTCTTCTATCACTAATGACCTGTGAGAAGAGACCAGCACCAACCTTCTTCAGTATCCTCTGCAATATCCTGTAGTGTGCAGGGAAGTTGCTCTCCCTAAGCCAGGTGAATTCCCTGCTGTAATTTCAGATGTCTTTTACTTAGGCACAGGGCAAGTAGAAGTGTAAATGTATTTCAACTTGTAGAACTTTCAGAAGCATAAGTGAGGACAGTTGTGTGGAAGGGTAAGTAGCACTATTGTAAGAGCAATGAGATTAAATTGTTTAAAGTGTGTGTAAGCAGCAGCAGATTTCCTACAAGTCAAGTGCTCAAAATAAGGAGAGTTTTGAAGTGAGAAGTCTTAATAATTCAGTAATAATGTTCAGCCTATTGGCTTTTAACTAGCTGTTAGAACCAGAAGAGTACTTCTAGGTGTAAAGAACATCTTTCCCAGAAGTCTTAGGGAAGGCTTGGTTTATTTTAACAACAGATACATTACCTTAAGTTGATACCAAGTTCTCAGAAGGTTGAGGCAACTTAATGTTGGCTTCTGAGTTTGCTTGTTTTAAATTTGTAAAGGCAAAACATTGATTTAAAGAGCCTGTAATTCAGAGTACTGAAAGCTTTTCTGCTTACACAAAATGCCCAAAGCATTTGGCCCTGTTGGCCATGCCCTATTTTAACTATGGATTTCAGTTCAAACTTTCAGGTACTTTAAATTACTGGAAATAGTAATGTTCAATCCTCTTAGTTGCAGTCAGAATCTTACCATGTTTTCTCTGCTGAATTCAGAATAGTGCTTTAGAGAACATTGTTGTTCTCAACAGATAGCTCAAAAAAGCTGAAACATGGAAAATGTTAGGCTGGCCAAGGGCCATGTGAGCCCTCTTCATTTTGCAGGTGCCTGGCATGAGGTTTCACTCTTACATGCACATGCTCTCTGTTTTGTCTCTCTTGTATTCACCTTACTGCCATTACTTTCTCCTTCATTTCCTGTGTTGCCTTACCCTGGTTTTCAGCAGCTGTTTTCCTCAGTTCCCAAGGCTGATTTCCTCCAGGGATTTAATAACTCATCTTTGAAAACTTGAACCCCCCACACCTTTTGTACCACCCTGGGGCAGAAGCTCCTGTCCCCCTGGTAGTCACTGCAGAGTCACTAAGAGCAATCAGTCAGGCTGCCTTCTGCTAGCTCTGCATTTGTTCTCTCTGATCTGCTGCTGCTTCAGCCTCCCTGGCATTGATATTTTCACTTCCCCTTGTCTGATCCTTGCTTTTCATGCAGCTTTTTATTTTTCACAATGGGTGCACTCTGAAAACAACTTCACTGCTGAATGTCAGCAGGAGGGTTCCTGTTTATGAATGACTTCTTAATTCCCTTTTGTCTACTGCTCAGACAGTACCAGTCAGTCATGTCTTTTCGTCTTCCTTTTGGAAGTACACTAATTTGCTTTGCTATCACAACAAATTCATTCCAGAAGAGTTTTTCAGTACACTTAATGTCTGTTTCTAATCTTTACCCTTCAGATTTCTGAAGTTTGATTTATTCAACCCAGTGCTGTGCAGAAAAGCCTTTGAAATCAAAACTTCTACCATTTTTATGTACCCATGATATCAGTAAGAAAACAGGACAAGTGCAGCAGCTTCCCAGGTACATGGCCAGCTGTTTAGTCCAGACTGGGCAGTTTTGTGGTCCCAGAGGCTCTCTAGCCCCATGTGTGCTTAAACCTCTCTGAAAATCCTGAAGAGTCACTGCCTATGGATATATTACATGAGTGGAACACATCTTCTGGGGACCTTGTGTAAAAAAAAAAAAAAGATATGTAAAAAAACAAGGTGATGATGCTGTATAGTTACAGGATGTTTCAGTTGCACCAGTTTTAGATTACTGCCAGCAGCATAAAATGTACATGTACTCTTGCCCAAATGAAGACTGAAAAGAGTCTGCAGTTGTAAGCTTGCTGCACAGGTGTTGCATTACTTAAAAAGTTCTTAGAAAATTAAGGGGTGTCAGTGTATTCTTTCAAGGCATTTTTTTCTAACAGCTGCTTTTGTTAATTTGCATTGTGCTTAGCTGGCTGTCAGGCCAAAGAAGGATGAAATACTGACAGAGGAGGCAAGTTGTATGGCTTCCAGAGCAATAGATCTCAAATGAGTGACTATTACTATCCATGGGTGCTACTGTGTGGTGCTCTCCAAATGATGGGCCCTTGCTGAGCCAGATATTAAGACAGAAATATCAATTAACTGTGGTTTTATAATGCCATTTGAAAGGTCATGTGATTGAATGTCAAACTTTTGTCTTTTTTATCTAGGTCCATACATCTTTCTTTTTTTAATTGAAGTTTTGGGTTGTGTTGTTTTGAAAAGAGAGACAAAGTTAGTATCGAACTCCAAGGCTTTTCTTTACCAATATGTGTGCCAGCTTTTGCCACCTCTAGGAGCAGCAGGGAATGTTTTTGGACATGGGAACTCACTCTCTTTGCTGTTAGACAGGCCCCAGTGTGACAATTATAGGGACCTGGTAGCTTGGCAATTCATATGGGCCAGGTACTATTTCCAGGGAGCACTTTCAGAGCAGCCACCTTTTAGAAGTTTTACTCACATTAATGTTGTTCTCTGACAGCTGACCTCAACATTAGGAAGCAGTTTGGGATATATCTCATGTAATTGTACAGCAGACTTTCTGTTCAGGACCTTAGCAATAAAAATAGCAGGATGCCATGCTATTAGACTGCATACTTCTGTTCACCAGACTGCTTGAATTTATTTCATTTCAAGGGGCAACAGAACTTGTGTTCTGCAGCTTTTTGCCTCCAGAACTCCTCTGACGCTTGTTTTTTAACACATGGCTTTGTGTGTCAGCTTTGAATGTAATTTCCTGAATTTGGCATTTCAAGTCAAATACTTATTTCTACGGCTATGAATTTGCTAGTGGGTTTTTTTAGAAATAAATTTTGTGGCAGGATATTTGGAATTAATTTAGAGCAAGAGAACGTGTAAGGGAAATGGTACTGAGTAAACCTACCCCATCCCATGCTGGCTGAGGTGGTCTCACTGCCTGCTGTGGTGCAGCAATGTCATGGCAAATGCATTTTGAGGGCTGATGCCCCTGCTATTCCTGTAGGTCAGCATCCTTATCAAGCTGTGTCCAGCTGAACCAACCTGTGTTCCAGTGGAGTCTTTCCATTGACTTGGTAGCACAGTGTATGAGGAAAATCTGAGCTCCTTCAAGTTCAAGCTTTCCATGGCATTTGCAACTGCTAGATGGGGAAAAAAGCTGTATTAATTTCCTAGCAGTCCGGAGAGTGAGGCAGATGGAATACAGAAAATTAATTTTTTTTTTTTTTACGTGAACACTATTCTTTGGAAATGTGGCAAGGTATTTACTCCACTCTGTCACGGAGCAAAGGATCAGCCTCATTTCCATCTCTTATGAAAAAAATAGAATGATGATGTCTACCTTGTGTGGTAAATAAGTAGCAGTCAGTTCTATGAACAATTGCAATGAGCCATTGAAATACCAAGTAAACCAGTTGTTACTGGAACCAGTAAAACAAGTATGTCCTAGAGTCTGCAGGCACACTGCATTCAATCCTTGCTCTCCTGAGGTTGTTGGAAGGCAAGGTTGTACAGGTTTGCTAAATCATGGTAATATATTTTTGGGCTTTTTGTCTTGACAACACAGAACTGCTGGGGAAGGTGTTTTGCAGAGGGATGAAGGCAAGTAGTGCAAGTGCTTTACTTGAGCCCTTGAAGCTGTTGTCTGTTCATTTCTCTGAAGTATTTGCTTTTGAAACTGTGTTAGTTTTCTGTCCTGGAGTTCAAACCTCAGCTCCTTCCTTTCTCCTATAATGAAATAATGCTTTGTGCATGCACTGTAAGTTGCTTGTATCCTTTAATGTATCTGTGCTATAATACTTCAAACTGCTTCCACCAGAAACTGGAAAACATTTTTTCCAGGTGCTGCTCATGTTTTCTGGGCTTGTCTTTCAGTTGTCATGTAATAGGTTTAGTGCATGGCTAAAAGATCTTTTTAAATTCCAGATAAAATGTTTTATAACACTGTAATGTTAATTTCTCTTCTACCTGGCAGCATGACAAAAGCAAATTATTATGTGTACAGTATAGTGCCAGAGAGACCACAGCAGCTCTTTACTCATTACAGTACCACTGTTTTTAAACTTTTTCCACGTCTGCAAATTGCTAAGTGAATATTTTTGACCATGTTATTTTTCATTTTCTGCATATCAGAATAGCAAAGTAAATTGTCTCAGTATAAGAACACCCACAGGAGTTGTATAAGCTATATGTTTGGAGTGTGGGAATATATGTATATAGTGCCTTCTCTGTATAAAGAGAGACTGAGGGAGAGAATATTAACTGTGATGAAGTCATGAACCCAGGCGCCCGCTATAGGCATCTGCAAACACTGGTTACCCTGGCAACAAGTGGAAAGAGGTTGGAGAGGAAAGCTGGAGTAGGTTGTTGCATTGAATTGTTTTCAGCTTGTTTCTTCCTCACTAAAGCAGGGAGATGTTGAAAGGTATGATGTCCCTCTTTCTATGTGTATGCTGTTTTATATGTGTTAGACAGTTGTTGGGGAAGGGAAGGCTGAAAAAAAAAAATGCTTGTAATTCAGTTTGATTCGAGATGAACTTTTCAACACAAATAATATGTGTTGCAAATCTGTGCTTTCTCTGGGTGTTTAATTTTTGTGTGTTGTGTTGTGTTGTGGGAGTACTGAATGGGTCTCCAGAGTACAGTACCTGTCCCATCTTCAGCCTAGAGACAAGTGACTGTTGCATGTTATGTCTTCAGAAGCTAGTTTTATTTTAAACTAGCTAATGTTTGAAAATGTGCCAGGACAGTAAAGGTACTGAGCATTATGAGAAGATTTGTTTGCTGATATTAAATCAGAGCTTCTGAACACCTTCTGAATGTGCTGTACTTATATTCTCATGCTCTTGCACTTGTGCAGAATATTGTGGCTCATGAGTTAGTGGAGTCTTTACCTCCCTGGGGAAAGTTTTTATTAGAAAAACTAGGACATTATGTTCAGGGCTATAACAGCATCTTCCACAAGAAAAATATCAAGAATACTCTCTTCAGAAATCTGTTTTAGATAAATAATAGGAATTCTAACAGTGTGTTTCTTCTTGATTATCCTTCTCACTCTTCTCCTCTATAATGAAAAAAGATACAATATGTATCCGTGCACTATGATAAGAGTAGAAATAATAGAAATTGTATATATACACCTGAAAGAACTACTTCACATCGTTTTCACTATTTTTTTTTTTTTTTTTTTTTAATTTTCATTAGCTTTATTTTTAACTTTGAAATAATGCTACTCAAGTGACTGATAGGAAAAAAAAATGTACAGTTCTAAAAGAATAAAGTGTATGACCCAGTCAAAGACTAAAATTCAGTCACTGTGTATTTAACACCTCTGACAGTAAGGGATTAACAGACAGTGGTTCTTGATTTCTCATGTACTAAGACATGAGAAAGACACAGCCTAACAGAATATTAACAAATGTTGTTTCCAAAAGGGCAGCAATAAATACACACTTGGTGTGCCAGACTCCTGCCTTTTCATTGCCATTCACTTCTCTATGAAAAAGGACTGACACAATTTTATTCAAACCAAATCTAATTTTACTGCACTATAAAACTTGATCTTCAAAACTAACATAAATATGATACAGAAGATGGAGATGTTTACGAGTATGCTGATTGCTCATAAAAGAACACAGACTGATAACAGTCTCATAGCATCTTCCTAGAAATAGGCTGCTTAAAAGAGCTTTTGTCAGTGGGGCATAATTTAGTTAAAATAAAGCACATTAAATCAGCTTAAGCAGTGATATATCTTATAATTAAACAAAGATTATAATCACCATAAGCAGTAGAGTTTTGTCATTAAACAGTATTGCAAATCAGAGCTCTTCTGAATGGTGAGCTAATAAGTCCCCAATGTAATTTAGCAGTTGAGAACATACAAAACTGTTTTCAGTTAGTGGTATAGTTGAGACTGTAGGATTTGCAGCTTATTTGTTTATCGTATTGTATCTGCTAAATTAATAGGTTTGTATTTTTAGTTAATAAGGGGATAAGAAAGATTCTGGGAGTACTTACCCTCGATACTTAAGACTGAGTTTGGAGTGTTGAATTAAGTTAAAAAGGAAGTGGTTTCTTAGCTGTCTTGTAGGGTCATCTTCTGAAATAACCATTTTCTTCCTCAGATGTTGATACAGTGTTTCTTTCTATCTTTTGATCAAGTGTCTTGTGGCCATTTCTATGTGGGAGTCTTCTGGTTCGACTACAGTTTATCCTCAGACACCAGCACTGTGATGGGATGTGTGTGTCTTGGCTTCAGGCCACTTTGGGGCTGATTCTTCTGCATGGAGCCTCTTGTACTGTTCCAGCATGTGGTTAAATCAAATGTGTATCTGGTGTAAAGGGCAGGCAAATACACAAAATGATCCTTCAGCTATCCTCTGCTGCTCCATCAGGGAAATAATGAATTTTCCTACACAAGATTCTTGTAGGTTAAGTCCTTCTGTGTTGTTTTTAACCTGGTTTGGTCTATTAATGCAATAAATGTATAGGTGCAACTATTCTGTTCCTACTTTTAATGCTGTATTTTGAGGTATCTGTAGAGAAATGTGCAAGTAAGTGCTGAGAATGAGAACTGCAGGCTTCTGCATTAGACCTTTCCATTTCATGCTTGGTAGTGAGTGGAACATCACAGAACAGAAGCTGCCTGTGATCTGTGCTGTAGTGTGTCACCTTTCCTTTTTGGGAACTATTGGAGAAATCTCTACAAGCAAACTTACTTATCCTAAGACTTACATTTGCTTTCACTTACAAGTTTAGATGATAGGTTATTTTCTTTACCAATGAAAAGTAGTGGATGAAAAGAACGTAGAGGCTCCTTTGGTAAACTTTTTTTTTTGGTACAAATTATTCAAGAATGCTAGAAAATCAGATTAGTGACAAAAGTTGTGCCTTTCAAACTGTATTAATCTGACTTTTACCAAGCTTTTAAGCTGAAATATTGTCTTAAGCATTTTTTTGCAAAGGGAAGTCTCATACAGGAGAATATTTCCATGGTAAATTCCAAGGTCTTATCTACATTGTTGAAGATGGAGAAGTGTTTTCAACACGTGAGGGGGTGGAAGTATTTTTCCAGTGAGGAAAAGTTGAAATATATATTCCTTCTTAAGACATCGTCCTGTCAAAATCCCAAATTAATTTAGAGCATGAACATTAAAAAAATTCTAGAGCAAGATTAGAATGTGAAAATATATTGCATCTGCTGGCTTGTGATGGCTGCCTGTCACACCTTATCCTGTGTAAATATAAGATGATTCAAATTAGACTAAGCAGGCCTTTGTTTTTGAAGGATGTCTTCATTTTTATTAGAGTCCAAGAGCTTGTTTGTGTGTCCATAGCCTGGGAGGGTTAGGCTACTGTTTCAGCCTACCCATCCCACAAAGAGCATCAGTAGCTCCTAGCAGTTCAGTTAAAATTGCTCCTGTGATCTATAATATGCAGATCAGTGTGTAAGAAAACTGGTGTAATACAGCATTAATCTAAAAACATTAATATGTACAGCTGGTACATATTAAAGAGATTGTACATTTGAAATAATGTACAGAGAGACATCCTGAGTTTGAAACATCCCAAGTTCTGGAATAGCAGAAGGTGGGAATTTTAAGACTAATGTATTTATAGAGGGACAGCAGACCCATCACTGATAAGAGAACATTTAGTTTAACTTGATACTGGTTTCATGAAAAGCAGATTTGGCCTTGTAACTGGATGTTCACAGTAATAAATCTTACCAGTAAGCTTCACTTCAGTGTAACATGGATGTGCAGTTGCAGACCAGAGAGGAGCCACAGGCCACAGCTGGCTCATCATTAAGAGTGATGGATTTTGCTCTGCATGCAGCAGGTGCTGCAACCTTCAACATCTCCAGAGGAGAGCTGTGTGTTTTTCTTGCAGATGTGCAGAGATAACAAATACCATAGGCAAGATTTTTTTTAATTCGCCTCTGAAATGACACTTACTTCTTTTTAAGAAGTAAATTGATGGCATCAAGTATAAAAAAGTTGGTATTGCCACCTTAGCTTGCCAATAGTTAATTTCACTCAATCATGTTAAGAATTTAAAAATAGAGAAAAGGTTAAAAAAAAAATTCTTCCAGTTGGTTAGACAGCAAAAGGGCATTGAGGCTTAGGAGAGGGATCACAATGTCTCTTAATCTGTGAATTATTTTTCATTAATAAAGAGGAAGAAGAGCTTGAAGTGCCTTTGGAGGGGCTTGGATTTCAGCAACAGGAGTCACGACTTTGTCAGCAGATGAAAATGGCTACTGTTGCACCAGCGCCAGAGCCTGTTTGCTGGCAAGTGGAATCAGTGACCAGCACAAATTCAGGACATGTTTCTACTCAAGGTAGGAGCTTTCTGTGCTTCAAAGAATTCTGAAAGTGGGTGGTTAGCTGCAGATGAGTCTGTAGGGATTGCTGATTGGGTCGTTGAGATGCATATTCCTCGGTTTCTCTGTGTGCCTTCCAGTCAAGTATTCCAGAGCTTAGAGCCATTCCTGGCAATGTCTCAGCTTCCTGGGAAGTGTCTTGTTGTCCCAAATGGTTATTCTTTTTGGTGCATGACTCACATGCTAAATATCATGACAGCAAGGCCAATTAAATAACTTCTCAGTACCAGACTTACTTACCATGCTATATAGTTTGTGCATCCTTTGAATAAGAGTTTTTTCTTTAAATTGAAATCTTACGTGAGGCACATTGGCAATACTTTGGATTACACTATTGGAATATTTAGCAGAAGGAAACATTTTTCACAAAACCTGACTCACTCAGTCCGAGTAAACGTAAAACCCAGCATTACAGCAGTTAATGCTTTCTATTCCTCCTCTGCCCCTTTCCCAAGAGAAGTAGGAGTTGGTGTTTTAATTGAAAACAGGTAAAGCTTGGTATTTCAGTCAGGCACAATCTAGATATTCTTGCCTGGGGTATCTCATTTTTCTTCACAAGTGAAAGGCAGATTATCCTGTGTCTGATTACTGCAACATTTCTGGTACTCTGCTCTGAAATGAGTGGCTGCCCATGGAGATGGTCACTGACCTTGATGGAAAGCTGTGCCTCATCTGTTGCAGCAGCTCTTACATTCTTGTGTGCAGTCGAGAGCATACAATTCAATTTTACATCCCTTAGCAGTTCATTCTATCCCTGGTTGTTTTCAGGATAGCATCAGGAAGCTGGCATTTTATTTTGCTGTGTTTTAAGTGGCCATCTCAGTTCCAGAAATCTGGAAGAGATGGATTTTACTAGATATAATCTGAAAAAATTTATATGAACAAATGTTGTCATTATCAGTCTGAGGTGTAGACTCTGGGGTTTTCTTCCATGTCACTTTAAAAAAAATAGGTTTTGTTCCATGTGAAGCAGCTTTATTAGTAAGAAATCAAAAAAACTCTTTTAAAAAATCTGTTTTTAATGTAATAGCATTGTCTTCTACTGGTTATTGTTGTGAATGTGTTATTTTGTACTGTAATAATGCCTAAGGAAGAGCCAGATTCCTCTTTTATTCCATGAGATGAGCCCTGTGTGAGCAGGTTCATGTTGTAGACCACAAGCTGAGAGGCTTGGGAAGTATGTGGAAATTATGCTAAGCAGTGTTTCAGGCAGTGGTGTGAGCACACCAAGGAGGCTTTTATGGCAGGATTTGAAGAGAGTAATGGGTAAATTTTAGTGGGTATTGCCATATATTTTTCTTAAATTGTTGAGGAGTTGCTATCTCAATGATTAAAGAGGCAGTGCTGTGGTGGAGGAAATTAAGACTCATAAGTAAAGTGAAGTAGCTTTATTTTGTTGCATTACAGAATGGAGATGCAGTTAGAGAATGAAAAGATAAAAATGGTTGCACCTGAAACAACATGTGGGAAAATGGTGTTTGGAGCAGCCACCTCATTAGATGTAGGTGTTTCAGTGCTACACTGCCACTTGTCATGCTTGGTCAGACTGAGTTTCTGCTGTCCAGTAAGATTTTTCAATTATTTCTGGTTTCCAGTTGACATTATAGAATCTTGAGGTACTTTCTTCTGTTTCTGAGCCTTAATTAAAGCAAGGCTTGAAGAGAGGCCTTTTGAGCCAGCCATATGCCTAATAATGAACTGTTGCCTCTTCTTTGACATCCTAAGTAGCTTTCTAACATGTTTTTCTTACTGTTTTCTGTTCAGCCTCCAGTTCCAAGCCTGAACTCAGCTCCAGTTCACAGACTTTGGGAACTCAGCAGAACAAGACAGATGGCACCCGAGTTAAAACTCGCATTCTGCCCAACATGCCAAAGCTTTTCATACCTTCATCTGTCACCAAATTTCCACCTGAGATCACTGTCACTCCACCCACTCCCACCCTCCTTTCTCCAAAGGGCAGCATTTCAGAAGAGACCAAGCAAAAATTAAAGGTAATAAAAGAGAAACAGTAATTTTTAGATTATTGTTTTTATCTTAATTCTCCCCTCAATAAAATAACTTGTATGGAAGGAGCAATGGTTCCTGCCCCCAGTTCATAACCAGAGATAAAATAAGTAGTAGAAGAAAGTGCTAGATGTTACCAGCAGGAGCCAGTTCTAAAGGACTCTTGAAATATTGACCATGGGTAAAATCATCACTATTCTAGTCCTTACTCCTTTTCTGAGGCAATTAGGATTACAAAAATGGGTGAAGGAGCTAGTGCAACCTTTGCAATTTTTAGGTTAGTGGAAGCTTCCAGAGTATTACAGTTGGGGAAGCCTGTTACACTGTTTCACATTAGGATGCCATATCTTTTCTAGAAGTAAGACCTGTTGAATGTGAAGGAATAGCAACCAGTTGGCTTTTATCCCTTGTGATCATGGGTTTATCCTGACTATTTAGCAATATATTCTCTCTCTCTCTTTTTGGGATCAGTCTGCTATTTTGTCTGCTCAGTCTGCAGCGAATGTAAAGAAGGAGAGCCTTTGTCAGCCAGCTTTGGAAATCTTAGAGACCTCAAGCCAGGAGTCCTCATTGGAAAGTGATACTGATGAAGATGATGACTACATGGACATATGAATGAATTCTGGCCATTATCAACACCAACCATTTAACCATTCTTCTTGTTGCCAACATCTCTGGTAGTTAAAACATCTTCGGTGGCATTAATCTCCATTTAATCTGCATCACTGTGTTCTTCACGTTCATTTATCACCACTACCACTTGTATTGCCTTCAAAATCTTCTCCATCCTCCTCATCATGGTGCTTGACAGGAAGAATGATCCTTTACCTGGCAGTTCATTGATTTGGACCATGCCATCACCTTCAGTAAACACAAAGGATGTTCAGAACTGCAGTTCGTGTTTCTCTGCCGTTGCTGCTGCTTCAAACCAGAGCCTTGGGAGTCACTCCAGTAGCTCTTTTCTACAGCATTTTCTCCCTTTTGGTTGTCTTTTTTGCCTTCTCCCCACTGGTTAAATTTTTCACCCAATGATTCAACAACCTCCTGTCTGTCTAACCGTGCCATGGTTAGTACAACAGCTCCTCTTAAAGTGAAGAATTGGCTGAGCTGGTGGATGTTTTAATTGCATCAGGAAAGTCTGTGGCTTTGTTGTGGGGCAGGAGGGGTGAAGTGGGAGCCTGTCAGCAACTTGGCATTGCCAGGTGCTTTGTTGGAATTTGTCTCACTGACAACAGGCAAAGAACCAGACAGACAGAGGTTGGCCTCCTGTTTGTGCTCATTTCACACCTATGTATGAGGTCCAGCAAAAATAATCCACTGGAATGTTGGCTTGGAAAACTGATCTTTCCAGAACTCTCTTACCATTCTTTCTCTTCTAATGCCTTGGACAAGCATTTGGAATTGGGGGCTAGGTGATATTTTTATGGTGGTATTGAAAAAAAAATTGAAAGATATCAATACCATTTCAGTAATGTCTGTTTTTTACAGAATGACACGAAAAGGTGTTTTTTATCTATCTGCAGAAGGACTGCTTACAGTTATTTATATGAGAAAATAATGGTAACAAAGATGCTTTTTTTTTTTTCTACTAAATGTTAACTTTGTAAAATAATTCAAACCATGCAAAAAAAAAAAAACCCACACACTATATATACACACACACACGTGCACCCACACACATATATATATGTGTATGTACATATATATATATGAAAACAGAAAATGCCTACAGCTTGTAATGTTGGATTTCTTTGTGTTTAGGGGAGTTGGTTTTCTGTAAAATGCAGAGCTTTGTATAAACTTTGGGGTTTTTTTTCTAATAAAGTTGAAATGTACTGTTGTCTGTTTGTCTGAGAGGGCATGGTGTGATGGTTCTAGAAAAAGTACTACTCCTCCCTTCTTATTTCCTCGACAAGAATGTAGTGGAGGAAGAGGGGTGGGGGAAAGCCTCTTCCTTTTCTGAAAACTGCCAGAGCTCTGCAGATGGGTTTGATTTTGTGTGACCCAGAACCCAGGTCAGCCAGTGCTGCCAGGATTGCCTGCAGCAGGTTCACTTTCCCACTGAGGCATGATCTGAATTCTTTTTCACCCATCTGAGTATCTTTGAATGCTGATGAACAACCTAAGGGGTAAGACAACACGTGGTGAAGAGGATCACATAGAATATTTAATTGTACAAATTAGCATCTAATTGCTGTTACAGAGATTGCTCTTCTTCACTGCAAGAATGGTGACTGGATGCTGGATAAAAAGCATGATCAGCAGCCTTTTTATTGCAAGTTTGCTCTCATTCTAGGCTCTTTGTTTTGAAGAAAATGTAATTTGTAGACAAGTGAGCATGTCCATCCTGGGCATGTTAGCTGTTTGAATAACTTACACACTTACTGCAAGTGATAGGTGAGCTGGATGCAACTTGTGTGGAAAATATCAGGTAACTGGATGGTGAAAGCAAATGGGTATTTTCAGTAGTAATATGTTTTAAGTGTTTTAAGTTATTATAAAAACAGTGTATAGTGTATTAGTAGTCATTGGTTGGTAACAGGCTAAGGCAGCTTCAGGTATTCAGGTGTGATCTTTGTTTTTTAGAAGATAGCACAAGAAAAAAGAAATCAGTTGCTTATGAGAAACAGAACACAACTCAGTTGTGTTGTTCTAAACAGGACTCTTTCACCCAAATACAATAAGCTATGTAGGCATTTTGGCTAATTAATATTCTTAAATACAGCTGACTTTAAGATCACATTTAAATTCTTAGGTCTTTGCTTCTAGCGTGAGTTTGATCTCTGAAGACAGAACATTTGATTTTCTTAATTGAATTTGTATTCCTTGGCATTAGGCATTTTGCTTTTCTTTTTTTCTTTTCTCCAGACCTTACTAAAATGCCTGATCTTGAATGTTTGTTTGGCTTTTAGTCCTGCTGTTTTTGAGAAGAATTTAATCTTATGCTGGTTAAGGAAAGCTGGAACAGTAAGTGAAACTGTTCCTGTCAGCTAAAAGAGAAGCTGAACTTTGCTGCTCTGCTCTAAACTCAATTTTAATCTTCAAACAGCACAACTGTACAACTTGTTTTACCCTATATTCCAAACTGATTTTTTTTTTTAAATCTATGATCTTCTATTCCCATTGTGCTCTCGGGTAGCTCAAGGACTTTTTCTCAAGAAATTTCTGAGACTGAACTCCAGGCTGCCTCCTTCAAATCCTGCCCTTCTGCTAGTGACCAAATAGCATTGCTCATTTGTGGCCCATCTTCCATTTTTCTTCTCTGTAAGTACAGTTTTTATGGTTCTTCAGTTCAAGGAATCATATTCTGGAATGGAGATGCCAAGGCTGCTGGATACATACAATGTTTGTCTGAATCACCATCCCTAAAGGTACTTGGAGCAACAACTTCAAATCCTTACAGACAGAAGTATTCACTTAATGTGGCATCTTCTGAAGCCTGGCAATTCAATTTTATAGGATTTTCAAGAAAAAACCAAAACATTATTTTAAAACTTCAGTTAGCTATGAGTTCACTTGATGCCATTTCTTTAATTCAATCTAATCCCAGATGTAATATCCTGAAATCTGAGTATAGCCAAAGTCCAATATACCAAGGGTGCTTATCAAAAGCCAACATTTATCTTCAGGATTTACTGAGTAACTGTTGATTCTGAAATCTCAGTGTTCCCACGTGTCTTTTCTGTGTGCCAGAAAAATAAATGGCAGTTGCTGAAGGTTATTACTTTTGTAATTTTTTGGTTTAGTTTGTTTTTTCCCTGTGAAGCAATAGGACAGGAATGTCTGGTGCCTAAAGTAACTTAAAGGTAAGATCTGTGTCCAGGTTGGGTGTGGTGAGGAGGCCTTTTTTTTTTTTTTTTTTCCTGCCAGTAATTAAAAAGCAAATCCATTTTGGCTACTGAAAAGGAGAATTGTTAATACTTCCAGGAAAAGAGCAAAAATGTTTTCCAAAGCAAATGGAAAAAGAAATTATTTTGAATCAGAGTAATTTGTGGATAATGTATGCACTTTCTGTGCTGTTATTTGGTGTAGGATATCTTTCACTAATCACCATTATTAAGGTATATAGTACTGGGATTTGGCTGTGCTTAATGCAATTTCATTTCCTGGCACAAGGATTATATGGTTTATATATAGTTAAGGACACTGAAAATTCATCTCTCTGAAGCAAGGACTGATGTTTTACTAAGAATCAGTTTTGGTCTGGCAGTTGTCATTAGTGGCTTCTGCCCACTGCTTCAGAAATGGTGTTCTTTAAAAGCTGTTATTTTTGCATTCTGCAACCATACTGTAAAATCAAGGGAGATACCTGGTATCTTCCTTAATTTTATCATGTAGAAGGGTGTGTCAGTTGTCTCTTGGTTGGTTTTGGTTTTTGTTTTTTTTAAATTATAATGAGATTTCTGGATGAATAATGAAATCAATGTTTTTTTGCAGCCAAAATAAACACCATATGGTCAGGGAGAAAGGGACCAGGAGAAGATGAGGGAGGCATGGCAGGCAGAGCTGATTAGAAGACAAAATGAACTGAATGGACACTGAGAGGTTGGGTGAGAATAGACTGAACTCTTAGCATCTGGGGGAAGATGTGGGGTGGTTTTCACCATCATTAAATTCAGTGCTCTTGGTTTTGGCAGTTGTGTTGATATTTCAATGAAGGTGGAAATGAAGGTGGTGTAGCTTGCATGTACAGCATCATAAACCCAGCATAGTTCATTTGTGTTCTTGCAGATGCTTGTCATATTATTTTAAAGGGAAAAGGTGGCAGGGTAAATGAGTTGGGATGCTCAGAAAGAAAAACAGGAGATGTAAATCTTGTCGTCTCTTTACTTAATCATGTATAGCTGGGATGACAAAGCTTTTTTCTTGCAGGTGAAGATGATAGTAAGAACTTCAGTGAAGATGTTGAGTGCTAATTGCCATCTTTCCCTTTATTCTAGCTGATGACTAGGAATCCACTGACACTAAGCTTTGAAGCATGTGCCAGGAGTCTGAGTAACCTTGGAGTACTGTGTAACAAGCTGTGTGAGCCCAGGCTGTGCCATTGTGAGAATCTCCCCTGTGGACTCTCAGCTGCTGCAGGGCACAGTACAACAGGTAGCACTGTGAGGGGTAACAGATCAGCATCTGAGGTTTGTTGAATTCTGGAGGATCACTTATCTTCACTAGAACAGCTCTTTCACATCAATACTTGGGGGATTCCAGACAAATACCCCCAGAGATTAAAAGACACAGCTCTCCTTGTTTATCAAATGTATGAGGGTGCCACCCCCTTAGCAAGCACTTGTTAGCTGACTCCAGAACCCCTGCCCCACAACCTTTAGCTGTCTTAAAGCTCCCCAACCTCCGTGCAGCTTTATTTGTTTGATTTTCATCCTATACTACCCACAAGCCACCTATACCAAGCACATGAGCTGTTTGCTCAGGAGTCCAGTGCTTGCAGACACCCTGATGCAGGCTCAGACTGCAACCCTGCAACAGCACAGAAGGCAAGGATGTCAAGGGGGTTTTCTGCATACCAGCTGTCCTATGGATGGGTTTATCCCCAGTAAAATCTCATGTGTGAATCAGGAAAAGACATATGGAGTGCAATCTCAGGGCTGTGAGTCCCTCTCACCCTGTTTATCCCATGGCATTTGGGACATTCGCTGTCTGCTCTGGTAGCGCTAGAGGGGGCCCTTGGACAGAGAAGAAAAAGGGAAAAAAAAAAGGGGGAGGAGGGCAAGAAGAGAAAAAAATGAACCCATACCCCAGCCCCAAGAATGGATGACCAGGACCTACCTTTAAACTTCTGAAAGACTAAGTTACATTGCTGATTTTGATGTCACCTACTGCTAAGGACCTTCTGCTACTTTACAAAATGTCCTTTTTGCAATACATAATTGATTCAAAGCAGAGGGAATGAGAATCCTCATAATCTTTGTTGGATTCTGTCCCATGTTTCTGGCCATAGGGGAAAGAAAAAAAAAAACAACCAAAAAAAAACCCCTCACTTTGCACTTTTTTACCATTAATATTGCAGCTTAGCAGGAAAACAGATCCACTATGTACTTGCTTTTCATGCAAAATCTGTTTGTGCCATAATTATGTTTTCCCTTTTTTTAAAAATTTCCCTATAAAAAGCCTTACAGGGTGTTTTCCACTTTATTAATGTACAGCATATTATGGGGCAGAGAAAGAGTATCTTTTGACAGTAAAAGGGCTCAAATAGTACTTTCAGTGTAAATCCTGATTGATTCAGTCCATTGCTGTGACACAGGGTTTGCACTGAGTAACTGAGGCCAAGAGTAGGTGATCAACAGGCAGCTCATGAATCTGTGAAGTGTTTTCAGATAGCTTCGTTGAAGTGGAATTCTAATTAGGGATAACAATGTGTCTGAAAATGCTGGAAGAAATAGCCAAAGCTGGAAGAATGAAATAGCCAAATGCTGAAAGAATGAAATAGCCAAATGCTGAAAGAAATAGCTTTCAAGCTTGGAAAAAAAAAAATAATCTTGTTTAACAGTCTCTGTTGTCTGAAATAGCCAGGAGCTAAGATCAAGCACTGTAGTCAAAAGCACATGGAATGGGATGGGGAGATGGAGCTGAGGCCATGAACTGACTGCAGTCAGAAAAATGAAGTCACTTCTACCAAGGAGAAAAGTAAAATCACACTTCCAGCCTCCATGTAAGATTTATCTGTGCAATCGAGTGTGTATAGAGCTTGGTACAAAAACATTCAATTGTATAATCCCAGTGGGAGGAGCACTTCACAATGTCTTTCTTCCAAGTGCATTGTCTTATTGAAGGAAACTGCCTGTCTGAAACCAAGTCAACATATATGGTAAAAATAGTTTTTGGTCTCAGACCAGACACCAATATCCCACTTTCAATTTTAGTTTCTCAGACTATTTTTTCTCTCCTTTCTTTCAGGAACCCTGCAAACAACAGTGAACTCCAGTATAAATGAAATGCAATCAAAACTCATGTATGGTATAAGCATATGAGAACCACACTGGAAATGGTATTAATTTAATTTTAGTTAGAGTGATATTCTAGTTACAAGTGAAAGGCCACATAGCAGGCTACAGACATTTTAGACATAATGCTTTTTGTGTGAATGCTTACTTGTTACAGTTAGCTTAAGAACCTGTCTGCATATTAAAATTCTAATCTGTGATTTCTGGCAGATATGGAGAGCTATTCACAAAAAATAGCACACAATTGAGTTTTATTGGCAAATATGCATCATGAACTATTACCTTAAATAGCACCAAACACACACTGTTCAGTAATAATTAGTAAAGGATGTAATATGAGTAGAAAAGCTTTGTACTTCAAAAGTGTTCTTGATTCCTTGTAAGTCCCAGCAGAGACTTAATTTCCTTACATGACAAATTAAAATGCACAAAAAGTGACATTTTCTCTTCTAAATGTGAGAGTATATATAAAAAGGTAACTCCTTCGATGAGAGTGCAGTGATCATTTTCTTTTCCTCTGGAGAGATGGCACCAGATCTCTTCTCAAATAGCTTAACTTGATAATTGAGCCAACATATAAAAGCACCATGCTATATGGATGTCAGAAGCTGTAATTTTAATATGGAAATTTGTCACCTAGGAATGTCTAGACCATATATTAGATTTCCATTAAGTTAGAGTGGGTTAGGAAAAAACATAAGATGTAGAAATTCACAGTGGAAGTTACTGAGCCCACAAAATCAATTTGCAATGCTGTGCCCTCAAGTAGTCGATGCCAGTTTCAAACAAATAACAGTGCTGCTATGGCTTTCCCAACAGACAGCACTGCTGGAAATGCTTCCTATACTTAAGAAGTAAATGGGCTTTCCTGGGAGCAAAACAAAAGGTCTGACGTGTTGTCTCACAGCAAGTAGCAGCCATACAAGATAATTTTTCAGTTTGGCTTTCTTAAACATAATAATAGCTTGGGACTGCAGCTCATAAAGTATTGCTGCAAAAAGAAGTGTGGGAGATTTGGGGTTTTTTTCTTGATAACCTGGGTCTGTGGGTCCCCTTGCTTTGCTAGCATGAAGAAGCCTTTAAATGCTGCCAGTGCAGTCAGAGCTGGCCTGGCATCTGGGCAGTGCTGTCTGTGTGCTTTGCCTGTGAGAAGACAGAGACGAGGATCTTTCTGCAGAAGCCAAACCAGCTAAGTGGAATTACAAGTTTTACCAAGCCTGTTTTATTTGGAGGTCGTTAATATAGTGAATTTTCCCAGTGTGAATAAAAAAAAAAAAATAGGAAAGAAAACATTGGGTGATTTCTAGAAAGCCTGCAGCCTCCAAGTCATTTTAATCCCTCAGTGTCTTCCACTACCTCCCTCTCAGCTACAAATCCCCCCCTCCTGTTCAGTGGGGCTGGCAGGTGCTGAGCACTGCAGCTCTTCCTCTGCAGGAGCAGAGCAGCTCCCCAAGAGTCCCTCTGACATGTGGGTTGGCAGCTGTGAAGAGGCAGACACAAGGCCCTCTAACAACTGCACATAATTCAGATGACTGCTCTGGAGATGTTGCTATCCAGTTTGATGAGTTCACTGTTAGACAACTGATAATTCAATTAAAATGTAAAGGAGAATAAATAGTATGTGCTTTTATGCACTCCTGCTACATTTGCCTTTTTAGTAAGCTGAGCTTTTTGACATTTCAGTGAAACTCAGACATATTTACTTTACCATTGCAATACCCAGGTTGTGGGCATGGGTGCATTTCAATAATAAGATACAAAGAGCACAGTACAGCAACTATCCTGTTACCTGGTGCTATGAAGACAAATGGAAAAGTAGCTGTAAAGAATATGAAAACATGGAAATACTACTTTCAAATGGAAAGTGTCTACTGGGGAAGAAGGAGAGAGGGAGAGAAGGAGGAGAATGTTTCTTCTAAAATATGTGCCTGATTTAACAGAGTACCTCAGTGTAAGTGACTGCTGTTGATTTCAACAGGAAAGGGCATCATCATCTGGTACTTCACCATAGGTGTACACTGAATATAATTTCTTCAGTGACCCAGAGTATTTCTACAACTGAAATTCAGATCAAAAGCAGGTGCTTTGTAATAAATAGACTTAATTTCCTTAATGTTTGCAAACTCCAGATCTCACAGTTAACCACTGAAAAATTCAAAAAGCCGAAGAAATGTGGAAGTATCTCTGCTGGTAAAAATTTCAGCCCAAATTAAATTTTTTGGAAACTGAGAGATAATAATGAATAGGCTTGGGTGGGGGAGGGTGTACAAATAAAAAGACAATGTAAAGTGAGGTTTAGATCAATTGGAGTAAACAGGAACAAAGTATAGTTTCAATACTGTGCTATGTAAATTTCAGAGCAGTACTATGGAAGTATAATTTTCCCCAGTTAATTCTCCCAGAAATTATGAAGCATATAGATGGCAAATAGAAGCAAATTATGGCATATAGGTGGACTTTGGAGTGCAACTGGCAGTATCTACAGAAGTTTCAGGTAGGGAAATGCTAGAGTGAAATTCTGTTGAGTAACACCTGTCTTTGTGTGGTCCTTGAACAGGATGCTTTAGGAATATAAATTTCTTCAGCAGCGTTTCTCCTCCCCCTGCTGTTCCAGCAGTAAAACCTTGTTGGGTTTCAGAACAGCAGCAGCAGAGCTGGTGATACTTGCAGAGTATGATGGACTAAGAGCTTGCTCATTCTTGATGTGTTCTTGGTTTTCGCTTTGCAAATACTTATTTTCTTCACCTGTTTCATAACAACACCATTATTTTTTTTTGTTAAGTCATAAGGGTCTAAAGAAATTAATTGTGAATTTAAAAACTGCTGAGTTTCTCAATTACCCATTTACCTTCCATTTTCTCTCTCCATAAAATGGAAACTGCTTGTCTGAAAAAGCCCCAAACCCACTGCAAATTGCCACTGTAATTGAAGCTAGAAAATTGTTATATATCTTAAATTGTTTATAGTTTTATCTTCTAACCAGTTTCAGTTAAAGCTGTGGCTTTTTTGGTCATCTTGAGGGAGTGACTGTTAATACCTATAATACCTACAAGGAACTGCTCTCATAGTTGAGTTAAAAAGGAGCAATACAGAAAGTCACCTGAGTTTTTGTTGTAGTGAATAATAAATAACAGAGATCTTCCCACAAGCAGAATTCTGGAGAAGATCAGGAAGTGTCTGTTCATGTAAATGTAGAACATGCTCATTTTTTTGGAGAGTCCTTAGCTCTGTTTGCTGAGGATAATTCAGTGTTACAAAAACAAGTCTTTTTTTTAAATTAAGACTCGTTCAGATTTTTTAGTTTTTCCCATTTCCCAGTTGAAATTTCCTGTGTCTTGGAACCATTAACAATATGTTACTAACCATCCATTATGTCCTGTCTTACTCTCTTAGATGAAAGAGTCATGTAAAAAAAGAATTCTTCAACCCCTGTGACTGAATTTGAGCGATAATGTCAATGGAATTAACACTTTGCCATTGTTGAATGGTCTCCTGTGGCTATATAAACATCAAGGTAACACATTTCCAAAGCAGAAGATGTTGCTGCTGTGATACTGTTGTTTTGAGCATATTTCCTTAATGCCAAAATACTGATGTAGATGAAGGGTGATGTTTGGGTATTTAAAAAAAAAAAAAAAAAAAAAAAAAAGATTGATTTTGGTGCTTTCATTTTTGGTGAATTATGGTTTATTTGAAGAAAATTTATTACATTGTTTGGCTAAGCATGGAATGAGAGTTGCAAGTACATTGAGGTTTATCTAAGATGACAGGACTTATAAAGGACTAATTCCATTTCTGAAGAAGACCTTCTGGAAAAGCTGGGGAAGAACTGCCTTTAGGAAGCTCAGGATTCTTGAGCCTGGGGAGAGGTTGCCTGATAATAATTCCCTCCTGCACTAGCTTCAGCTGTTAGTGTAACTTTCACCTCTGCAAACAGAAATAGACTGAGGCTTAAACACCTCTGGTATGTTTAAACACCTCTGGTATGTTGATGGGTATAATGTTAGTAAGATGCAAGTTTCAGTTTTAGTTTGAGGATGGCAAACAAATCTTGAGGCCAGGCTGGTCTGAAAACTTTTTATCTTTGATGATCTCACTGTAGGCTCATTGTCACTGTCTCATCTAATGCAAGAGGGAAATAACTGATGTGGATGTTGCACAGAAACTGTAATTCCTTACCTTACAGCTCCATTGACAGTGGCTGCCCTACAGAAGCCCTACAGAAGCCAGAGGTGCTCTGTCAGGACATGCAGGTAACAGAAACAATCTCCTTTATTGTGAGTTTCCTGACCCTGGCTGCAAATGGAAAAAGAACTTGTATTTCTGCAAGTGTATTTTCATTTGTCTTCAGGGGAAAAAAATAATAAATAATGCAGGCAGTAGGTGCTAAAGCAGAACCTGACAAGTTCCTTCCTAACTACTCTTTGTTATGTGAGTTTTACTTTTCTGCCACCACCTTTTAATTAATGAGTCAATGGGTTTGCTGCATTTCTACTAATTAGAGATCCTAATGCATGTATCTGAAGGTGGGAAGTCAATCTCAAGGTTGACCTCACCAAAATCAGACAATACCCCTCTCCAGAATCTGAGAGAAATCCCTACTGCTTCTGTCAGAGGTAGAACAGTTCTAGGAAAAAGGACTTCACCTTGCAAAGCTGCATCTGGCACTTTTAGGAACATTAGGACTGGAACAGAAGAAAGGGAAGCATTGTCCATCCTGGTCATTTGTTGCAAGAGCAGCCCTGCATTGGATTCCTCAAAGAAGCATGGGAAATGTTGTTTCTGGATTGCTCTTGGGGAGCTAGGGATAGAAAATAAAGTTGTGGTGGAAGGAGAGAGGAGCTGGCCATGGCAGGAGTTTGTCAGCTTATGGGAAAGGACTTGGTGAATCATGAGCACTGTACATGAGTTAAATAAACTGTGGATGTGGTTTGAATAAAGTAAAGTGGTTTTTTCTCTCTTGAGGGCTGTTTGAAGCTCTCTGAAGGCAGAGAGGAGAACAACTTGTAAGCTTTGTGCTTGAGAATTGCAGAGAATCTGCTCCTTTTATGCATGGATCAATCTTTTGTCAGCCCTAACACAATGACTGACAGCTTTAGTGTATTTCCACTGTCACCCAAATGTACTTCTTGGGAGATGAAACCCAGTGACTCAATAACTTGACACCTTTCCCATCACTCTGGCCTAGGCCTAGGAGTGGGGCAGAAGAGTGCTCTACGAGGCTCAGCAACATTAAGATTGCAGCCATGTCCCCCTTGGGGGCTGTAGCTGCTCATGTAAAGTAAGGTTGGATTTTTATGTGGTGCTGTAACCCCGGGTTACACTGCAGCAGGACACAGCCCTTCAGGTGCCAGCAGATCAGACATTCTTTGTCCTGGTCCCATAACTCATTCAGTATTCATTTGAAGGATGAGAGGTATAAGGGATGATCAGGTATCTCAGAGCCTCCTTTGCTGTTTATGCAAAGGCAGGCTTGTTCTCTACAATAACACTGATTTCTGTAAAAGTGATTTAAAAATCTAATACAATAAGAGCTTTTCCTGGTATTCTGTGTGCAGGCTGCCCTTGCACAGCTGGTATTTTTTTTCCTGGATTGCTTCTCTCATTTTGATCCCTACTAGTGAATGTGATTATATCCCTTTGCAGCATATTAAATCCTCTGTCATCTGTATCTTTACACCCTGCAGACATGTTCATTTCTTCTTTGTGCACAGAGCCATCATTCAATTATGAATTTACTTACTAACTCTTATAATCTTTTCTGATGTTCAGTTCATCCAGTGTTCCTCCAGTTCCCCAGCAGCTTTGATAATGAGGAGATAAGAATTACATGTAGCTTTAGCACTTTGTTTTACAGCAGACCAGAGAATCCAAAAAGAAGCCCTGCCACTTCCCTGCTCAACTACCTTTCACATGCCCATCCTGTGCTCATATTTGACTGCATTACACTTACTGCAGAAAACTATGTGAACTATCTCCATATTGTACCCTCCTTTATATTACTGTGTATTTAATAGATGGATGTGCCTGAACATCACTGTCTTAACAAGAAAAAATAGTGAATTAAGCAGCTCATTGGGAAAATCTAGAGGGAGGAGGAACTGCAGAACTGTCCATGAGCAGTTACTTTAAAGTGAAGTAGATTACTGGCAACTTCTCCAAACCCACAGCTGGCTGCAGGGATGCAAACAGGTTTGCTTGTTTGTCCAGGCCTCCTGATTGCTTGTGTTATCTTTGGTTCCAGATCATTTTGTACTTGGTGCAAAAATTCTCAATTCTATGTTGTCCTGGCCAGCATGGGTGCCTGCACCTTACCCTGGAGCACAAGAGCTGCCTGTACATTCCTAGAAGTGATGTTTATGGCCCTGACAGCCAATCACAATTCCAAGGTGGCCTTTTTTAATATATTTTTTTCACTCTATCAATACTTGTTTTTTCATGCCTCAAAGGGACATCCTTCAATGCAAAATGTGCATAAGCAGAGAGTCATGGGCAGAAATTTGGACTCTTGAGTTAGAATGTATGCAATTTAGGTTAGAATATATATATATAATTAGTATAATTGATACTTTTCCCTACTTTAGGCATAAAAAAACTCTAGAATCCTGCAATTGAATTTTGCCACAGCTTTCTCCAGTAGAAGAGAAGAAAAATCCCAGACTGTTGCAGTAGAATATTGCCCAGAGTGCAGAAGTATTTTCAACATTTCTTCTGAAATTGCTTCAGGTTAACTCTTGATCACACAGAATTCATGTGTCAGGAACATCATGGAGAGGCAGAAAAATTAAATGCAGAGTTGTCCTTTCCTAACCAGTCTTCAACAAGTATCTGTGAACTGTACCTAAAGACTTGCATGATCATGCTGCCAGTGTTTCCCTCCTAATAATTATTTTAACCCAGTTCCCTGGTTTCAGCCCAGCTTGACAGAAGTGTAGAGGTCACACAGATGAGTGAGGTCCCGTGGCTTTCTTTAAAATGGTCTGTCTGAGGCAATGGCTGCAACGTGAGTCAAAATAATAGCAGACAAGAGAGAATCCAGACAGGAAAGCTGATTTTAAAATGCCTCAGTCATGAGAAAAGCATCAGTCAAAGCTCAGGATGGGCCACAAGGTAGATGTTGTAGCAGTGCAAACGATGATTTGGCTGTTTGGGTTTTTTACTTGGTATTAGGAAGAAACTGAGCAGCACCATGCCAGTAAAGCAAGTGAGGAGGAGGAGGAGGAGTGCTGTGAGTCCTGACCTGCATTGCAGGGAGTCTCAACTCTCACCGAAGCTGAGCAGTAGCTCCCAGCAGAAGCTTCAGCTGGTAACTCCAGTGTTAGGGGGTGGCAAAACCAGTGACCTCTTTATTGATAATCACCTGATCTGTGCTCACAATGAATGTTGCTCTTAAAAATGATTCTGACTTCTTCCTGCACACTCCCCAGCACTCTTCTTATAAGAATCTGAATATTTCTGTTGAATTTACATGATTTGTTGTTCATATCTATGTTTGATTGGCAGGCATAGCTTAAGGTGTAAAGTGCCAGTCATTTAAAAAAAAAACCAAAGCAAAGGTTGTGGTTTTGGGAATGGTACCTATTATGTGTGTCAGCGGTCTCCAGGTTAGAGAGAAGAAATCCAAATCATTAATGCCTAAGCTAATATTTTCAATATAAGGCAGTTGTCATCACACACCTCTGTTGCCCCCTGTCACAGTGTATCTTATTTGTATAACTGTTCAGGGGGCTCTCAGCCATGTGTTGTCCCTTAGTTTCTCAAAGGATTGCGACCACTATATTTAAATCATTCAAGTGCTTGATGTTCTTAACAACTTGGAAGCATTTGTCCACTATAGTGGGGCTAATTTTTAATTTATTTTTCTAAACACATCTATCCAAAATGATTCTAGGCTTTTATATTCACAGCAGGGAGCACTGTGAGGTTTAAATATCCCTTTAATCACCAAGGATGTAATAAAAGCAAGGAGAGTTCTTTGAGCTGCAGAGTGTTACCCAGGGAAAAATCTTCTCTGGAGCTTACAAATGTGAGCTGAAGAGACAAACTGGGCAATAAAATCCACAACTATGGACCAAACCGGCTAAAAGTTGGTCTGTAGCTGCCCATCAGGAGCTGAGGCTTGGAGGGGGGAAAAGGCCATTCAGCACCTCCAGAGCCATAAGAGCCAGGTCATAAACATTTGACAATCTGCTGGGTGGGGGGAGGGAGCCGTGGGTCTGTGATCTGCCTGGAGTTTGTACCCTGGCTCATGACTGCAACAAAGGATGAGTGTGAGGAATTTGCCTATAGGAGAAGAATGGAGGAAAAAAAAAAATCTAGGCAGATTAGAGGCTGCAGGAGAAAGTGGGAGTTGTTGCTGAGTTTGTCAGTTCGTGTATGTTTGTGACAGACTCATCCCACTGCTGATGTGAGGAATCCACGAATTCTGACAGGTGCTTTTATCTATTATCAGTGATGTTGGATTCTTTTCTGAACATTGTTTCTGTGGAGCTCAGTGTCATTTGGTTACAAGGTGATGGACAAACAGGGTGAGAAAAAGTACTGCTCTATCCAAGAACTTTCTGCTGCCAATGAATACGTATTTCCAGCTCTTAGTTACTGACTTCAGACATATCTACAGATTATGTGTGTCCCATCATAATGCTTTATTATCAACTTTCAAAAATTGTTGTGTGAGATGAATTAATCTGCAGGAATCTATTGTGGCATTCATTTTGATTTTGTGGGAGATCCCATCACTAGCTCAGCTCAGATTATGGGTTCATTAAGGCATCCTCTGGTTTGGTTCCCTTCCTCCTCTGAGATGTGTGCTCAGTTGTATATATCCTATGGATATATCAGATTTGATAGATTTTTTTCATCAAGTAATACTGTAAAAGGAAAATAAATATGCAGCAATAATATCTTAGTGATATGAAGCATGATTTATTGTAAAATGCTTTGAATCAAAATCAACTGTGCACAGTTTATGGTTCTCTTTCCTCATGCTAATGTTCATTGTCTTCCTCAAAAAGCATTCATTTTAGAGTCAATAGTGATGTTGGATTGACTGAGTTCTACTCAGCTCTGTAAAGCTCACAATTCTTATTTTAAATTCCAAAATCTTTAAATCTTAACAAGTTTCATTTACTCTTTGAAGATAATTCCTTTTATAGGGAATTATACTGTTTATTGATTTCCTGCTTTGATTAGAACCTTACTGTGATGAGCAGCAACAGAAACCTCCTATGAAACTGATAGATTAAATCTGTTTTGGCAAAACAAAGTAACTTGCAAACTGACTTCCATGACTGAAGTCTGGCTTTTTACCTGATTTATGTCATGACTTTACAAATGCCTCTGCACCAACAAAAATCTGCAGACACTGAAGTAGCATTGCAGTGTATCTGCAATCTCCAAAGACCAAAATCTTCAGACCCAAAAGCTTCTGGGTTTGAGCTGCTGCTTTTTCCTGAAAACATCAGCTCTTTAGGTGAGCTTGCTGCAGCTTTCTCAGTGGGGTTTCTGTTCCACAAGCTCCTTTCTTCTCGGGATGTTTTTCGGGTCTGAATTCGTGGTTAGATAAAGGACCAATGATTTTTAAGCTCTGCGTGACACTTCTCTTCCCATATGAGTGTGTGGACATGTATGTAAATATAAAAGTATTCATGTATGGATGTTAAGCCGGGGCTATTTGCTGTTTTCTAAGGCTGATCCTTGCTGGCTCCTGCTGCAGGGTCCTGGGTTCTGGCTGGGTTGCTGTGTCCCCAGGTGCTGGGGTGCAGCCTGCCCTGTGCAGGAGGGGAAGGGCAGCTCTTGGTGACCCTTTCCTGGGCTGTGCTGCAAAGCTCTTCTCGATGCTGCCGGGTCCCTCCTCGGTATGTGTGTTTTGTGGATTTGAGCGGGACAGAGTGCTGAGCTCTGTCTGGGAAACACAATGGGTTGGCAGGAAAACAGTGCACCTAACATCAGGAGTCTGTGAAAACTTGAAAGGCCTCTAGACAGAAATATTTTGCATTTGACTCTGGACTGCAGCCTTTGAGGCCAAACTCGGCTTTCAGTGTTAAGTGGCTGCTAAGTGTTTCCCTTCTTGTCTCAATGCTAAGTAACCACTGGGAGAAGGGTGAATATTCCAGCAGGGCTGGAGGGCGGATATGATAAAGGGCAGACAGCAGAGCATCCTCTCTTTCTTCAGTTCAGGAGCACACTTTTGAGGCCAGATACCTCAATCCACAAACCTGTGAGAGGGAAAAGCCTTGTGTTAACCTTCTCAAGTAAAACTTTTCATTTACTTGAGCCAATTTCACCCATTCTCTCCAAAAAAAGATCCCAAAGTAAGAACAGTCTCCTTCGGGTCCCCCCCACTACTCTGGGTCCAGGGACCCCCTTGTGAATTAGCATTGAGCTGTCACCAACAGGCCCTCTCCAACCAACTGTGTTTTGTTTTGTTTTTTGCCAAATGTGACTTCTGCTTTTTGAGAGCACAGGGAAGATTTGGGTGATACAATTTGAGGCTCAGCATGGGGTTTTCAGCCCTACACAGGTTTGCCTTCTGCGTGGCCACTCGTATGGTCCCAGGGTAGGAATGTCTGCATGGAGGCACCAGACAGCTTTTCCCAGGGAAAAGCAATCAAACCCAACTATAAAAAGGGAAGAAAAAGGTGCCATTTTCCACCATCAGAAGAAAATGCTGTGTTATGTGAGCTGCTGTGAGAAATTGGGTAGGAACTGTTCCTTGTGCCACCAGATGATAGGAAATTATATGCATTACTTTTTCAGGGGAGCTCAGAACACTTTGCAGGCTTTTACCATTACTGCAGCCACCCACAGAGACTTGCTCATAAAGGTGCCCAAATTCAGGCTGTGCCCTATCTCCTCTCTGGCCCTACTGACAGTGCTGTCTGAGGAACTGCATTTTTTTTCTAGATGAGATGCTGGTCGTTAACAAGGACAGGGAGTCACATGCTTCAAGGCTGGCACAGCCATAGGAGCAACAGTTTCATCAGGCTTTTTCTCTGGAAAAAACACAGCTTTTCCTCATGGCCCTGTGTGCATAATCAGGCCCCATTTGCTCAGCTCCTGTATTTAAGGGCAGGTTTGGGGATTCTGAAGCCATCTGGAGAGTCTGAGGCTGCTTCATGTTTTTAATTAAGTATAAAAATAAGTAGCTATCAGCACAGGGCTATTTGTTTATTTCGTTTGGGTCCCATTAATGACACACTGTGTTTCCACATTTTCAGTACTCATCCCATACAGATGGCAGAGGATCCTTCATAAAAAGTTGCCAAGATGCTCTAGGACTGTGGCCTACGTGTGCCAGGTAGGAATCTACTGAACAAGTCCCATAGAGATGGCAGTAAGGCTGCCCTTCAGGCTTCAGGGGGGAATATCTCCTGAATGCAGCTTGCACTTCTTAACTTCGTTTTTTCTTGCTTGTTCGAACTCAGACTGGTAACGCTGCTTCACTTAAACCGGTTTTTATTAAAGCTGATACAGTAACACTTTCTCAGAGAAGTGAGTGCAGAGGGAAGCCTGTAGGGGTTGGTTTACTGGCTGGTGCACCCACATGCTGATACCCATGAGCAATAATCCAAGATTGGTCCTTTCAGAAGATTATTCTGTTGCATTTCAGCACTTTCCCTGGCAGTAACTTTTTGCTTTGCTCTTGAGCTTGCTCTCAGGGCAGAATGCTGCCCTGGAGGGTGGTGGTGCATCCAGTGCAGCCACTAGCAGACTTGGATCTGAACAGCTAAAACCTCCTGCTATCTGACACTCTATCTGTTCTCCTGCTGCCCCAGACAGCAGCCAGAGCTGGCAAGATGACTGTCCAGGAGAGCTCCCAGTTCAGAAGGTAGGTAGCTCTGCCCCTGTACTCAGTGTTGGTGAGGCCACACATCGAGTACTGTGTCCAGTTCTGGGCCCCTCAGTTTAGGAAGGAGTTTAGGTCCAAAGGAGGCAACTGGGCTGGTGAAGGGACTCGAGCACGGATCCTATGAGGAGAGGCTGAGGGAGCTGGGGGTGTTCAGCCTGAAGAAGAGGAGGCTCAGAGGAGACCTCATCACTCTCTACAACTCCCTGAAAGGAGGTTGGAGCCAGGGGGGGGTTGAGCTCTTTTCCCAGACGACTTTCTACAAGACAAGAGGGCATGGTCTTAAGTTGTGCCAGGGGAAGTCTAGGTTGGACATTAGAAAGAATTTCTTTACAGAGAGGGTGATCAGACATTGGAATGGGCTGCCCAGTGAAGTAGTGGATTCTCCATCCCTGGAGATATTTCAAAAGAGCCTGGATGTGGCACTCAGTGCCATGGGCTGGGAACTGCAGCGGGAGTGGATCCAGGGTTGGGCTTGATGATCTCTGAGATCCCTTCCAACCCAGCCAATTCTATGATTCTATGAATGGGAGAGGGTGTGTGTGTAGACCGGTTCCCTACAGGGTCCTGTTGAGGGTTAAAGCTTCACTTAAAGAGAGAAAAGTGCCAGAAAACATTTGCCTCACTACAAAACACTGAGGGGAATGTTTCTTTCTAATCACTTCCTCAAAGAGATGCAAAGCAAAAGCTCTTGGTCTCTGCTGTTGTCATGACACATCCCCTCCCTTCTGGAGCCTACTGTTAGAGCTGGGCACAGCTGGATTTGTACCTGCTGCTGGAAAGGAGTTCGGCAGAGCTCCATATGTCTCTGACTTAAACATGTCAGATCCACTATCTTTTCCATCTTTTTCCACATCGAAATCCTCCAGTTTGCCAGTGAATTGTTAGGCACCAGCACATTCACCACTGACTTGTCAGCAAACTGCCTGAGGGCACTCTATGGACAGACAGCAGTTAATGTGCTGAATTCCCCCTTGGCTAGTGATTAATTTCTTGGGGATTGTTCCTGTTAGCCACTCTTATCCAGCAATAATAACAATTAACTTTTTTTTTCTCCCACTTTTAAAACCTTCCCAGCACAACTAGAATTAGTTGTGTCATTAATTAGGTAATTAATGACTCCACCTTCCCCATCAATCAGGGAAAAGGCAAAAATATTTGAGTACTGGTAGCAAATGTGTGTTCTCTAGACATGCTGATACACAGTGTGCAAATGAAGTGGCAGCAGGAGACCATCTCATACCCTTTTGTGGCAGAAGCAGCAAGTCATGATACACATCCCACGCTCCTGTCAGGTGAAGTCTGAAATTCCCAGGGCTGCTGCTGCTGTTGTGCAGTTTCTAACTGTGTGGGATGTTGATCCATCTCGCTGCTAGCTGGAATATGACCCAGTTTTTGTTCTATTTTTCCTTTTCAGATTCTGATTATGGTTGTCTTTTCCACTTGCTACAATTAAAATCAGAAAAACTAGCATCAGAAAAACTAGCATCAGAAAAACAGGACATGGAGGGGTGCAGATTTAATGCTGGCTTTCCTTTTGTTGCAGAGCAGAAAAGCATTTCTGCATCCTGTTTGGTTTGTGTCTGGTAGTGGCTGTGCAAGCAGAGATGAGACCCCAATACCATCTTCAGCTGATCTTTTCCTTTCCTATTTATTTTTCACATATGTAATAAATAATCTCCTTGAGCTGCAAAATGATGATGATTCACTACATGATAGTCCTCTCCTCAGTGGCACTGAGGCTCCCCAGTTCTGGATGTTGCCAAATTAGCTGAAGGAAGTGAGCTCCTTGTTTTCTATAGTACCCAGTAGTATTAATGGGGTATCAGGCAGACTGGATGAAGTCCTTCAGAGGTGCCAGGATCCTATGGACCATCTTCTGTTATAAAATCCTCCTAAGAACTTCCTGAATTCTCCATCTTCTTTATTATAAACGTTCTTCCTTATCACACCAACCATTTGCCTTTCTCTGCCTAGGGATGCCTAAAATTCAATATACTACTGAGAAAGAGCCTGTCCTTCCCCTAGTTAAACCCCTGTATCCTTGTATGTCCTTGCATTGCCTGCCCCGAAAGGCAATAAAAGCAGAACTAAAGGGATGTTGTTCAGTTATAGAAACTGAACAAGGAATATGTTTTGCATGTCAGACTGAAAATCTGACCCACTAACCTCACCAAGAAAATAAAAAATGTTTTTAGTATAGTGGGAGCACAACTAGACCATGAATGAGCTGCAGCATTATAGTAATAGTCTTTGAAATGGACAGAGCTCTAGAATTCACCGTGCAAGGTCCAACACTCTCACAGAGGCTGGTATCCTGCTTTTGACCTCTTTTTGAACATCTTTGACCTTGTAAATGTTAGTATAGCCATTTCTGTGTGGGAATGCCCAAAACTCCCTTCTTCACCGAGGTGCAGGGGCTGGTTTGTGCCCTGAAGCATGAGACTTGATTGCTGTCTCTTAGCACTTGTAAGTACAAGAGCTAATGGTCACACTTGCAGAATAAACTAATTAAGGGAAAAATGCTCAAGTCCTTCAGTTTCTGCTCAGCCTTCCCTTCAGTAAGAGCAGTGCCTTGAACAAGGCCTAAAACCAATGCCTGATCCATGCTGAGGCTCTTGGATCACTTGCACAAGCCCTGGAAGGTGCCAGTGAAGGAGTTTGGTGCCACTATGGCTGTGCTGGTGTGGCTGTGCCATTAAACAACTGCAGCTCTTCCTTCTGAACCTCAGCTGAGCAGATAACTGCCTCTGGCCTGAGCTTCAGCAGACAGCCCTGAGGACCCTGTGCAAAAAAGCAGCACAGCAGGAAAATTAACTGTGTGGTTCATTCTCTGTGAATGCAGAGACTGGGTAGGTGAGTAGCTCTGTCACCAAATGTGTTTGTGTTAGGGGAGAAGACATCTGTTGGTGAATGAATGCATTGCTGCAGCATCCCAGTTGTGAGAGCAAACTTTACCACAGACTGTTAATCACCCACTTGGGAAGGAACAAGCTCGATACAGTCCTGACTCTCATATAAGAAATCAAGATGATTCTGTGCTCTTGAGATGAAAATTATACTCAGTCTATGGAATAATCAGAAGGAAATCTTTCCTGCTGGCTGTTCAAGGGAATTTTTTTTATTTTGTAGGTAAGTCCTCAGCTGATGTTTTGGTCTTTATTTGTTTTAAAGCGCGTTAGCAGTAAATCAAGGTGCATTTCCCCTGTAGGGTTTCCTGTATGTCAAAGCCATGTTAATTCTCTTTGATTTTCTTCTCTTAGCCCCAGCCATTGCTGCAGATCCTTCCTCTCTTTGTCCCTTTGGACATCAAAGGATCGCAAGGGGACAGCCCTGGCAAGAAGCTCCTCCCTGCTCATTAGCCTCCATAAAACAGGAACTCACCTTGGCTAGCTCTGCTCCCAGTCCCATCCTCACCACGGTCACTCTTGACACTGGATCTCAGAAGGAAGGGCTTTTGCTTGCTTCAGGAAATCAGACCTGCTTTTGAACTGGACTATTTTGGCTCCCCTTCTAAGAACTCTGGTAGCTCTCACAGCCGTGCAAGCTCCTTAACTCTACAGTACATGGAAAAATGCAAGCTCTACCAGGTAAGTAAAGGACTCCCTCCTTTTCCTTGTTGTGCAGAAAGGTCCAAGACCTATGCAAGAGTGTACAATCACTTTAGAAAATAGAACAAGTGTTCCTGAAGGGTTACCAGCGTTTATAGCAGAATCAAAATGTGTGTGACTGGAAAGTATTTCCAAATTTTTTTTTTTTTTAATATTTTATTTTTTTTTAGGAAGGGATAGGAAACTGTAGTTTTGAGTGTTCTTTATGAGCCTTGGAAGATCTGTTGTAAGGTAGCAAAGTTACAGTTGTGCCCAAAACTCCCTTGTCCGTATCACCCTGGGCAGTGTGATCTTCACTGAAGGCAAGAGGTGTTTGTGTATTGTCAGGTTGAAGGCCACAGAAGGTCTGGAAATATTTGTTACATTGGTAGTTATAGTTCTGGTACAAACTATCTGCTTATTCTTTTTCTTTTAGTTTTTCTCTGCTCTTTTCATAAGTGTAAAGCCCAAGCAAAGCCACGCGCCTCTCCAAGGTTCATGCCAAAACACAGAATTTTTGTGCTTTCCTTACAGTTTTATCTATGTTTTTCTTCATCAATCTGTCTCCTAGCATGCTGCTCACCTCCTGTGTATGGGAATGATCAGGTTGTGCACAGTGATAGATACCCACTGGGAAACAACTGGGGGCTAGTCCAGGGGCACTGTGTTTGTTATATCAACTGAAACCCAAATTTAGTCCCGTGTTTACCCAAATCAGAAGGAAGCAACTGTTTACCTAGTTCAGGCGTGCAGTTCCTATGCTCACGTTAAGAGGTGGCTGGGTACTCTGTTTCCTTTCTCTACCTCTCCAACGTGTTGCTTCATTCATAAGCCAAATACACATGCAATGAGTCAGATAATTTCCACCCTCACTGGTGATTTGGATTTTTATAAAGCTGTACATCCTGTATTGATCTGATACATACTGATTTCTGCCACTCCCAAGAGGATTTTTAGTTGAAAAACGAAGGAGCAACAATGATAAAATGTTACAGTATTTTATCATGTTATAGATTCCAAATATGGTGGAAGTCACCTCACTTACCTATTGAGTTGTTTCTGGTGCACGACCCGGTGCAGCAGAAATATTCCATGGGTGCATTTGAGAGGCAAAGACTTTGAGTTTGTAGAAACACTGTAATTTTTTTGTTGCCAAAAAGTTTTCTTGTTCTGAGAAATGAGGTTCCCTTCAGAGAGTGGGGGTGTTCCTACTGACGTGTATAATGTCAGAGAACATGGGGGTATTTTTGGTTGTTGTCAAGATTAATTTCTCAGCTAGCTCTATATATTATGTGCATTCCTTCTCTTTGGACACTGGAGAGCTATTAGTATTGGACTTCTTCATGCAGAAGATAAAAGCAACAAATGTAATAATAAGTGATTTTAGTGAAGGTAAGCAGCATGCCTTTTGCCTTGTTGGATTTTTCCCAGTATTGCAAACCCTATCCCATACATTTTGGGAAGGCTGTGACAAATTTTCTAACATCATAATATTGTCTCAGTAATTAACATTTTATTGAGGGACTTTGGGTGGGTGGATTATTCTCCAGCGTCTTCTGTCAGAAGATCTTGTCCATCATGGAGCCATTACTGAATTGACTCTCATTTCTCTTTCTCTCCTTTCCATCTCCAAGATAGGAAAAAGATATGTACAGCCTAGTCCAGATACAAAAACTGAAAGGCAAACTCATATTTGTAGAAGGACTTTAAAACCAACCATGGAATAGATTGAAGATCTCTTGATTTTCAGTGCCTTTATCTTAGCAGCTGTCTTACTTTTAAATTCACCTTGGCATAAAAAAATCTATTTTAAAATTTGCCATGCAGTGTTACCACCACAATAAGTAATACTTTTAAGGTGGCTTAGAACAAAAATTCTTGGAGCATGTTTATATCTCTTTCAAATAATGTTTAAAATAAAAACTAAAGTTACACTAAAGAGGAAACAATGGAGATATGGCTTTATCAAGTCCAGTTCAGTGCTTGGACACCCTGCTGCTCACCTCCTCCTGCTGTAATTTTGTCCTGCAGGCATCTTTGTGGGGGAGATGTGTGCATGAGACTTGCCATCAGCTAGACAGCCACAGGAATGAAGTTGAAGTGCCTTGCAAGCCAGGCTTTGGCTCTGCAAAGAAAATCCAGGGTGGATCCTACAAATGGTTCCACTGCAGCAGCAAAGTACTGCTGAGGCTCCATGTGACTGTGTAGGCAGCTGTGTGGGTCCATTAGCAAGCTCATGCCGTTGCTGTGGTCCAGATCCACATGCAGACTGCTGATGTTCTGTTTTTCAAACTCAGACTGTGCTCAGAAAACCTGCAGGGTAAAAGATGTTGACTACATTTTAAAATCTTTTCTGCAATGTCTGTTGTATGTGCAGCTCTTTTCTCTGTCTCCTGTAGCATCATTGTGGACTCAGGATGGTGAAAACCAGATTATAGCATCTGCCTCTGATTTTTAATTCAGTATTGAACTTCTTCCACTTCAGTTCCTCTGGATTTCATTGGAAGCCTCCCCTCAATAAGGACTCCTGAGATCTGCGTTGTTATAGTCACATTTAATGGCATTGGAATTTGCTTACAAAAATGTTAATTGTAAAATTCATTTGAGGAAGGAGTGAGCATCTGTCTAGCTAATCAAGATCTGTTTGCATGTATTTGTGACTGGATGACTCCTGTGGGAAATCAGCCCAATTTTATTGTAACTCCTTTTGATATATGTGCTGCACTGAGCTACCGAATGCATCTCATGGCAGCTTTCATGTCTTTGCAAGAGGATATGGGGGAAGCTTTAGTAAGAAGATGTTAACAAGCTAATCTTAGTCAGCAAACTAGGTGTCACTTCTTAGCCAGTTCATTAATGTTGGATCAAAGCGGAGAAAGGGGCAGAGGATATTTTTTTTAAATGCCTGAAGACCTTTACAAACTGACAAAATTACATTTAAATGTTTTTTACTTCCTTATACTGTGGGAAGAAGCCCTTAGACTCACACTGGGTTGTTTTTGTGGACAGATGTCATGTTCTGAAAAAAGCAATTTTCTCTGGAAATAGTTATCTACTTTTCATGCTTAATCTTTTGAAGACATTACTCAGAAAAAACTGTAACAAGGTGAAAATTCCCTTATTTCTGATATGGTCTGAATTGGATCTGGCCAGGCTGAGAGGCAGAAAAATCTCCCTTTTAAGCCAATAGCCATGTATGTCTGGTAACACATCTTCCAGCAGAGGTGACCTGCTGGCACAGAGCTGGGGCCAGCACTGCCCCTGCCAGTGCCCCCTGAGCTTTACTGATACCTTGTTGAGACCACAGGCAGTGTTTGTAGAGCCTTGCTGGGGATGAAATCAGTCCACCAGTAGTTATACCAAGTCACATTTTGACCAGAAATGAAAAAGTTTTGTTAGGTTTTTTGCCATGCTTTCGGGTAGGGCAGTGTGTTACAATATAGTCAACAGCTTCTATAGGAAGTTTTTGATCCAAATAGATTTACAGAGAAGGGTTGTACCATCAACACCAAAGACAGCTTCTCCAGAAGAGTCTGCCTTTCCTCTTCCCTAGGACCCCAGTTGTTCCTCTGCACCAGAAGGTGCAGGCACACTGCAGCAGCTCCTCTGATGTGCTCTGGTGTGTTACTGGAGAGGCATCTTCCACCACCACCACCACAGCTGTGCTCTTTTCAGATTATTCCATGGTCTGGCTCTATCACCTTCTTTTCTTCCCTCCACTCACACTTGGGTCTCATTGTCTCTTTCTCTTCTGGAGAGATTTTTCACTTCTGCTACCACCTATCTGTCATTCTCTTCCATTATCCACTGGTAAACTTTCCAATCCTTTCAGCTTTCATTTTATTCTCTTTAGTGTTCTGTGTAACCCTGATGATACCAGAACAGGAATGGAAGTGGATCGTGGCTACCTGACAGTCTGAGGTTCAGAGTATAGAATGTCAGGTTGATTTTTTTGATAACACACAGATCTTTACAAAATAATTTATCAGCTAAACACACACCAGTTGGAAAAGCCTGTGTGTAATCTGAGCTGACTAAGTAGCAGTAGAGCTTCCCAGGTGGAATGGCAGCACCCAGCTCCCTGCACTGCCCTGCACCGTGCTTTGGGGTTGAGGTGAGTGACAGCCAAATGTACAGGCCCCCTCTGTGACAACAGCCTGTGAAATTCAGCAAATTGTACAGGAGGGAGCACTGGGAGGGTGCCTGAAGTGCCAGTGTGGGTGCTGTCTCCCTGGGCAGGGGAGACTGTTTCAGCTCCTCTCCTTTCTGAAGTTCCTGTTTTCTTCCTCTCCCGGCAGAGGTGAAAGCACCGTGTGAGGCACTTCCTTCCCCCAGCCTGGAGCCCTACCCACAGAGCTCCATTGTGGTCACCCTTGAAGACATGAGTCTCTGGATGAAGTTTCATCAGATAGGAACTGAGATGATCATCACCAAGTCTGGCAGGTGAGGGAGCAGGAGAGCTGCCCACACCGCACTCCTCCAAGCTGTTGCCAAAATCTCCCAGTGCTTATTTTTGAATAGTGGCCCCTGTGTAGCCAGTTATGCACATCTGCCTTCCCCTGGCAGAAGAATTGCATTTCCAGGATGTCCTAGAAGTCCAGACTGTGAAGTGCAAAAGGTCTTGGGGCTGATGAGCTGAGAAAGCTTCTGTGTTCTTATCTAGCCACTTAATGCTGATGTTCTTCCTGTCCCTGCAAAGTGCCCTGGTCACGGGCAAAGCTGAGCAGTAAATACCTGGGTCTGAGTCTGCATTTGCAGACAAGAACACAGCATAGAACTGCTTGTGCAGACTGCTCTGAAGTTTAAATGAGTCATGTGTTGTGGAGCTCCCAATGAAGGAATATGAAATTGTAAAATTGTAATGGATTATGTCAAAGCTGCTGTGAGCTGAAATAATACCATTGGGTAGGCAAGTAGCTGTCAAAGGTTTTTTGCAAAGTCAGAAGATGAAAGTGGTGGCAGAGAGAACTAGGAAGCTCTCTTAGATGAGACCATATTTCCTACCCACGCTAGAAAATGCTCTAACCCACCCTCAAGGTCTGTGATAGAGGCAGAAGGCTAGAAACTACCTGTAAATGCCAGGTATTGTCTTTCAAGTCCATGCTACTGGAAAGCAGTGACAATGTTGGGCCTTCGGTGACTGCTGCCCAAACCCACAGGAGCAGACAATACATCAGTGTGATAGAACAATGGTCACTACTTGGCCTGTAGAAATACTGCTGCCAGAACTGTGCCCAGTAGTGAGTGAACATGACACACTGCTTTGTTAGTGGCTGTTAGACAAGACCCACTTCATAGAGAAATCCTGACACTGTATATTTCATTTCTCCTTCAGACGAATGTTTCCACAATGCAAAATCAAAGTCTCAGGCTTAATCCCGTATGCCAAGTACCTCATGCTGGTAGATTTTGTGCCAATGGACAACTTCAGGTACAAGGTATGTACTTTAAATAATAGAAGTTGTGCTGGCTTTCCATCTTTGAAATAGATTAATCTTCATGCTTCACTTGCTAGGCTGATAAATAAATTGTCTTTGGGCAAAGCAATTGGTGGATTTTATGCCTCTCTGGAGTTATTTGTCAGTTTTGCTTGGGAAGCAGCTGTAAAGGTAACTAATTTTCATTGTAAGTGGCACAGTTTTAATCATGATTAATGCCAGACTTCTTTGATGGCCATTGGGAGAAAGGGAGGAAAAATAAGACCTAAATTGGGACTTGTTTTGGTAATGTAATCATGGCTCATAAGAGAGAGAATCTGCTGCTTTTGTTTTAGGAGTCCACTAAATTGACAGCGGAGTAAAGTTGCTGGGGCTTTCTTGTGGTGAAAGAGGCCTTTTTTTTTTAAGCTCTAGATTTCTGTCTTTCACAGTGGAATAAAGATCAGTGGGAAGTTGCTGGAAAAGCAGAGCCCCAGCTCCCTTGTCGCACCTATGTCCACCCAGATTCCCCAGCTCCTGGCAGCCACTGGATGAAAGAACCCGTCTCCTTCCAAAAACTGAAGCTCACCAACAACACTCTGGATCAACATGGGCATGTAGGTTGTAGATGGACATTGGGCTGTGTTCTCTTGGAATTCATTGCTGATAGATTTTATGGGAAATAAGCAAGAATTGTGAGGAATTAGATCATGTGGGTGTTAAAACATATCCAAGTGCCCTGTCTTCTTCCTCAGCCCAGCCCCTGTGCCCTCTTAACTACCTGCTGGGGAAGCCTGTATGGTCACCACAGAGGCATGGTGGACACACCAGTCCCAGGCAGGCATTCCTGATTGGAAGTGGGTATCCTGGGAGTCTCTTCAGGAGACTTTGCACAGTGTGTTAGCCATGGTTGCACATGAAAACTTTCTCTTCCCTCTGTGCCAGATCATCCTCCACTCCATGCACCGCTACAAGCCTCGCTTCCACATTGTGCAGGCAGATGACCTCTTCAGTGTCCGCTGGAGCATCTTCCAAGTCTTCAGCTTCCCTGAGACTGTCTTCACTTCTGTTACTGCCTACCAGAATGAGCAGGTACAGTGAGATAAACACTGTCTCTAGAAATCTTGTAGAGGAAGGTGTCTGCTTTCAGACGACTCGCCCTGGGCAGCTGTGATGGGCAGTGGGAAGAAACAGGCACAGTGTGGTTCCCGTGGAGTACATCAGCTCTGATGAGATGAATCATGCACCTTGCTTGTATTCAGTGTGCTGGCAGTGATTAATGGAACCCTAAGTGGAGTATGAGCAGAAGTCCAGATACAGATACTGACCCTGTGTATTTCTCTGGTCAGATGAATCCCACACAGAATCCTGCTAACCCTGGGAAATCACTTTTCTCTGCATGTCAGCTCCTAATCAATAACAGGAGCTGCTGAGAGAGCTTAGATAGGGTGGGCATGCCTGAAACCCTCACCCAAGCTGTTGTGTTAAATATTGAGGTGAAGATCTGGAAACAATAAAGAACCTGAGCAGTCACCATGATACTGAATCTTCTTCCTTTTACTTTAAGATTACAAAGCTCAAGATTGACAACAATCCATTTGCTAAAGGTTTCCGTGAACATGGGAAGAACACACGAAGGTAAACTGTTTTTTCATCTCAAATCTATTTATAACTGAAGTTCATTTGTAAATTTTACCAAGGGCCATTGAGCAAAACTTTACCAGCTCTGCAGAGCCTACTGCATACTGTACAGTCTGCATTTGCCTCTATCAGGAATGCTGTGCCCCTGTGCAGCCTCCTCCCAGGAGACTTGGGGAGTGGAAGGTGATACAGGATTTCCTACATAAATATAGGAGATGTAAAAATGTGAGACCTGCATTCTCCTGCAAGTTGGAGCTCAATTGGAGTGACATGTGAATGGAGTGATAACAGGACTCCACAGTAGATTTTTGTGTCTCTTTGAGATCAGCTTGATTCTGACATTTGGAGGCTCCCTTATCAAAAAGCATCTCTTCCTGCAGGAAATGTTGTCTGCAAGAGGGAGGATGGATACCAATACCAGTGAGATCTTCTGTCTGGTCTGAGGGAAACCAGTGAATGATATTTTTAAAAAAAACAACTTTAATGCAACCGTAGATTGGCAATAGAGAAGGAAAACATGCTTTTTACCAAGCAGAAAATGCTATGAAAATATCTGAGATCTTGTTTTGTGTTATTTTATGATGGAAAAACCCCAAAATCTCATTTCCTGATGAAAAAGGCCAAGGCTGACGCTTTTTCTCTTAAACTTTGAAAATGTCATGGGTTTTCTCTCTCCTTCTAATAGGATCATTTCTGACTAAGCTTAGACTCATTTTCCATTTACTAAGAAGCTGCTTTCAAGCAAAGGACCCTGTGTGCATAGTACATGTGTCCAGCATCAGACTGCACTTTCAAACTCGGTGCCAAAATCTCTGGTGCAGAGTTTCTGTGTTAATTGTGCCTTTTGTGCAAACATGAAATGGGGCAACTCCTTTGTTGATGCATCCCCAGTGTCCTGCGGGGCCAGGGTTCTGGCTGGGAGAGCTGGCTGACAGCAGGTGTATTCCCTGAGGGTCTGTCAGGGTGCTTCTCTAGTAGAAGTGTAAGTCACAGAATATCAGAGAGGTTCATCCCATCTTTTTGCCCTCCATCATTCTTTGCATATTGATCTGGGGAAAAAGTTTACATCCGAGCTACCCCCATGTCTTGTTTCTTTCCAGGGAAGGACGAACCAAATGCCAGAAGCCTAGTCCAGCCAAGGGCCAGAAGAGGAAGCTGCCTGAGGAAAAGGAGTCTGCTGCTGAAGAACGTGGTAATATTGAGCACAATAAACCCAGAGAGTGGTTTCCAAACAGTGCCCAGGCTACAGGAAGGAAAAGCAGCAGCAGCATAAGCCTGTCTGTGGGGAGAACTGCCTGGGTGGAGTCCCTCAGAGTGCTCTGTGTGGCTTTGAGTCTGTGAATGAGACTGCTCACTGCTTTTCATTACTGACTGTTCGTCAGTTCTCAGCCTGGCCCTGCTCTGTGACCATGTGTGACTGTAGGCTGTGCTTTCAGAACATTGCTTTTTAATAGCAGTATGAGCTTGCAGTATCACCTGCTGCTTTCTTCTTGCTTCTCATCTTGGTGCAGTTGTGCCAGTGCTGCTGTTTGTGCAGCTGGGTTGTGATGCAGACATGGGAGCTGATGCCATTAAATAAAAAATTCTTTACTCTTTTTGTTCGGTTGGTTTTTCAGCCTTGCTCCAGTTTGCAGAGCTGTTTGTGGCAGCAGTAACACAACTAAAGAGAGGACAAGGGAGGAATAAACACCACACATTGTAAGGGCAGAAAAAAGCTGGAAGGGGCTAGTCCCTGAGGACAGTATGGCTGCAGAAGAGGTGTTACTGTGTTTCCTTCCACTGCCCTGTGATTAATGCAGCTGCCAATAGACTGTTGTGAGCTCTGTCTCTCTCTTCCCCCTTCTCATTTTTTTCTGTTCTTTCTTTTCCCGGCTCTGAGTCAGATTTTGAGAAAGGTGAGAATGTAGATGTGAAGGAGGAGAGTAACCCCATCGTGGTGAGCAGTGGATACCCCTTCTGGGTCTCAGAGCAGAACAGCAGCCATGCCTTTCCTGCAGCATCACCAGTGCCAGCTGACCAGAGGGAGGGTCTGGCCAGAGAGCAGCAAGTGCCTACACCATCCTACCAGACATATCGGTGAGTTCCACCTCCTGGTGCTCATATCCAAAGCCACCCTTGAATTGATGGGATTCCTCCTCTTCTGCTGGGTATTTCCTAAGAAAAACAGTCTATGGGAGTAAGGAAGGTTGTCTTCCTGTTGGACAGCATGCCTGGGTCATAGGTGGTAGATTAGTATGGAGATATCTCAACAACAAAGCCTTTATGTGTTACTTCAAATCCACCCATTTTGGGCATGCTCATGTTTTAGTAATGCTCTTCAGTTCCCCATCCTGAAATGCTCTCCCAGCAAGCTCTGTGTACTGCAGAGTGTACCCACCCTTTGGAGGAAGTGTGTTTGAGGAGTGGCAGAACTCAAGAGGTTTTTCTCTCCTTCTTATCATTGCAAAATCAGACATGAGTTATATTAAGCCCAGACTAGAACTGAGCCAGAACTAGGGTAGTCTGGGCTTAGCTTCTGGCACTGGGTTTTTCTGTGTGAGTGATGGCAAGGCTTAGAATAAAATCCACACTCTGACAGTAAGATGCAGCAGCAGGCAAGGGGCAGAGGACATGCTGAGAGCTTGTTCTGCCTTTCCCCAGGGGTTCTGTGGGTTCTCAGTGGTTTTCCACTGTGGTAGGTCTGACTCACTCTTCTCTCTGCCCTTGGGGCTCAGGTTCCATGAAGCTGGGGACAGCCAGCAGCTTCCCACCCGCGATGCCACAACCTTGAACGATTTCCGGGCAAGGTGCCACCCCTTGGACCTCGCCACGGTGCCTGAGCACGACTCCAAACAGCTCCCAGAGGGTTTCACCAACCTGCCTCCACTTCCCCCACCTCTGCCTCCTCCCCAGGACTACACAGGAGTGGTGAACATGGCTCTAGACTCAGTTGGGAAACCTGGGGCCCGAGCGCCCATGTACAGTCCCTATGGCACCGAGCAAGGCCTCGGGCAGTGGATGGTGCCTTCCCACAGCCAGTACAGGGCCATGAGCTACTCAGCCTTCTCCACAGAGTACAACACGCAGGGGGCTCCAGGACATGCCCACGGGACCATGGCAGAGTGGAGCCAGTACCCTCTGTTCCCATATGCCTGCTGGTGAAGAGGGGAAGACCCTTCCCAATGAAAAGACTGAAAGAAAATTGTAAATGAGATAATATTTGCTCTGGAGTGTTGATCTTGAAGCCTTCTCTACGCTAGGCAAAGAGGCATTGCTGCAAGCAGTAGTGTGGGACACCTTCACTTCTTTCTCTCCTTGCACTACAGCCCTCACTGTATTTCACAAGCAGTGGGTAAACTGGTGGCTGTTCCAGACATGTCAGCGTGAGCCTGGCTGAATCGATGTCTTCTGTAGTGGTTGTTTTTTTCCCAGCAGGAGTAGGAAACCACAGGAACTGCAAGAACAGTGTTTAAGGAGCTGCCGAACTCTCAGTACCAGGCTGTTTGCATCTTGCATTTGGCAGTTTCCAAAGTTGTTTCCTCCCAGGACTTGCATGGAAAGAGACAGGGGCTGAGGAGTTTCAGTAAGTCACCTAGGTGGACAAAAAGCTGTAGAGAATTATTACAAAGATGAGGAAAAAACAGTGCCCCTTTGAGCAGATTCTTTACTTAGTGTAGTCAAACTAAAGCTAGAGTCTTGCCTTTCTTCCAGCCACATGAGAGTAAAATACACAGCAGTGCTGGCACATCTGGAGCACAGTGCTGGGTCACACAGGCAGGGAAGAGTTTGTCCTATGCAGGAGGAGCAGGAGCAAAGCTCTGTGTGTGTCTGCATGTCCCCTGTGCCCATCCCTCTTCTGCCACCCCTACATGCAAGGTCAGTGAATCACACTTCTTTCTGCCAGTGGTAGAGGGAGGTTGTTCACAGAACGTGGGGGCTGCTCTGGGGGTTTCCAAAGGCTGGTGGTGGTCAGAAATAGGGTCACAAACAGCAAGTGCTGGCTGTGTCACTCTGATCTCTTCCTTTAGAAGGGAAGAAAATCTTTCACTGTGAACTTCTTCCACAGCCTGCCACCCCTGGAGAATATAATTGATAGTTGTGGTTACTGCACTGTGCTCTGGGCAAGCCTTTTCAATAGCCAGTTCTCACCAGCCTGGCATTGCTCATCAGGCATAAAATTTAATTAATACCCTGTAGGCCCTGAGCTGCATTGCTGGTGAGCTCCACACTTCCCAGGATGCTCAATGAAGTCATCTTGCTGCTGTTGGGAGTCTAATGTTATGCATCCATCTTTAGTTTCACCTCCCTCACCTCCATGGTGCCATCCTGGGGACAAACAGTTCTGTCAGTAAGCAGCCTGCACACTGCCTTGCAAAGGGCATTTCTTTTTCTGTTTGTGCTAGAAGGGGAAATCATCCCTATTTGTCCCAGTGGTGGAATGGCCCTGGCACTGGGGTCTGGTTTGAGGTAGGCTTTTTGCTTCTCAGGGAGGATAGACACATTCCTACATGTTATTTAGGGATTTTTTTCTAGTTTAAATAAACCACTGTGTGGCCTGTAGCCATCAGTAGGCAGTGAGGTGTGTCCTGTAGCATGTGTGCCATATGGTTTTCTCTGTGCAGCAAGATGTTGTCTGTGAGCAGAGCTGGGCAGGTCTGTGACCACCGATGTGCAGGTACCCTGGGAAGGGCCATGCACTGATTTGTTTGGGTGCCAGGTCAGCACCAGGAGTGTGTGTGTAGCATAGAGGTGCTGAGCCATGTTTATTATTGTTAAAATGACTTTGAGAAGTAGCCCTGCCAATGTGTGAAACTCGACTGCTTCCTTATTTAAATAATATATTGCTAACTGTGTTTGTACTGCAATTATGATACATAACAGAGCAGCCAAGTGCTTCCCTTCGGCTTCACAGGGTTGGTGTGAGATGTGCAGCGTGTAGATAAAGGTCAGGCTCCACCACAGTGAGTGTACACAATGCCCTATCAACTTCTCCTCTGATAGCACCCGGGGCAGCAGCAATTTATACCTGCTGTGCATAACACACACGTGGATGCAAATGACTCACTGAAAAGAAACGTGCTTGGGCACAAAAAATGCAGAGGAGATTGTTTTTAACCCCAGAATATCGTGATTTCCTCCTGTCTGAAAGCCAGGTGCATGAAGGCAGATCAGCTGTAAAAGTGTCCTTGGTGGATGAGAAAAATATTCTGTCTCTGACCATTAACTTGATTTTGCTGCCACTGTGTTGCATGTCCTGGAAGTCAGATGAGAAAGCTGGCGAGGGAGTTGAATGCCCTGTGTGCAGGGACCTTGGGGTTTTTCTTTCTTCAAGGCAGTCCTCCTGGGACCTCACCGTGATCCTGACAGCTGCCAGGGCCCAGCTAAGGAGAGAAGAGAAAGTAACACACCCCTCGCAGGCTGCAGGTTAGATCTGCTTCTTTATCTTTAAAGTTAGGTTGTATTTCCCTCTGCAGCAGGGTGCTAATGAGGATGAAAACCATGCTGTGGTGAGTATGAGGAACTGAGGAGAATTGGGCAGCCCAGGGAACCCCCTGTGCAAATAGGGGTGTATTTCAAACTTTCAGAATAGCTTTGTGAGTGCTGCTGCCCCGTGGGCAGAGCTGGTTTGGCTGGTGCCTCTGCACCGGGGTAGAAGACTCAGCCTTGTGCCTAGGACGAAACATTAATTACTCACCAGCCTTCTGTTGCAAAAGGACTCCTTGCCCACCCTCAGTGAATCATCCAGCTTATTAGAAATGTACCTTTACCTCCCTCACTTTCTTGTCTCTGGTTGGAGACTGCAGCTTGGCTGCTTTGTGAAGCCTTTGGAAATGCTGCCTGTAGGTGTGTGCTCTGGACTCGGCTGCTGCCTCCTCCCTTTGCAGTTCCCAGTGTCTTGTTTTCTTCAGCTGTGGCATTTACAAAGTCTGTATGAGCTCAACTGAAATGCTGTTTTTGCACGCATGTGAGATAATGTAATGCCTCCCTGGCAGCTTCAATAAAAGGAAATGAGACATGTGGAAGGCAGGCCATTAAGAGCAATAAAATAAACTCTGCAGTGTGGTTTTTGTGCATCTCTCTCAAGCACACCAGTGCCTCCACTTTTAGTCATGTTACCTGGGGCCAGTTTGTACATGCATGACACATGCTGTTGATCTCAGCATTCATTGTTCTGTGCAGCATATTCAGTGAGCCCCAGGTTATCTGCTTGCATTGCTAGATTTGACTCAGTCTCTTCCACTGATTCTTTGCAGCAAATTGTTTATTTTCTCTGCGTTTTCTGCTTCTTTCCTGCAGAGGAGTTACATAAGGATGAGGGCAAATGGTCTATAAATGGGATCTAGGTAAATTTCCTATGGGAAATGAAGCTCCTAATTTATTTTGGTTTATTCTACTGGTTTTTGCAGTCTTAAGCCTTGTCTGACACTGCTTCAACGCAGATGAGAATGGCAGAAAAATGCTTTCTTGCCAACACTGCAGTTCTTCCACAGGCAACCACATCCCAGTGAACAGCTGCAGGCTCAGGAGAGGCCCCTGTGATGGTGCTTCCCCGCCTCCACCTCTCTCCTTAGGTCTCATAAAAGATGTGGTGAGCCCTCCAAGGGGTGCAGGGTTCCCTGCTGCCTGGCCCAAGATGTGGCCTTTGTGCTCATGCCCACTTGGTCACCTCCTTCTGGATCTGCAGAAGCCACCAGCTGGTTTCAGTAAGAGCTTATTTCATTTTCAGGAGCCAGAGGAGAGAGATTTGCACAGCTGGTGAAAACCAAACTCAGTGTCTGGTGCCATCAGGTCATCCTCCTTGTCCAAGCTGATCCTGGAGGAAGCTCTGGCCACTGTCACATTCTGCAGTGCAGCATTGGCAGCATGTCCTCATGTGCATGGTGTGGGGCACACTCTGTCTCTCTGCTTGGTGGGACCCAGGGTGTCCTTGTCTGCAGAGAGGTGTGGGGACATCATGGAGAACACCCATTTCCAATCCCAGGTGGGCTGGGGGTGCTTGAACAGCCTTGTAAGGAGCCCAGCTCAGGTGTCCAGGTGTGTCCTTCTGGACTGACCCGAGTGCCCAGCATGGGGTGTCTGTGTTTGGTCCCTGCTGAGCCTCCCTTGGAGACTCCTGCAGAGCTTTTCTTTGGTTAGCCTATGTAATGGGTCACCTTCAGTAAATCCAAACACAACCCCCCTCCCAGGAATAACAACATTCTTCAAGTCAAATGTTTTTTTGTTGTTTGTTTGTTTGTTTGTTTGGGAGGGGTTTTTTGTGTTTTTATTATTTATTTATTTATTGCAGAGCTTAAAAGGCACTGAATTCTCAAGCCCCCGGGTTGGTATCCTTCAAGGAGCCTCTTAGCAGGGGGGATGCAGCATTTGGCTGACAGCACCAAACAGCAGCTGCCTCTCACCCCTCACCTCCCCCCCCAACACGTGTTGTCCCCTGCTGTCCCCCGCTGTGCCAGGCTGAACCAGCACAGCCAAATTCCTCCTGGTCGGGAGCTGCAGGAAGCTGCCAACCCCCTCTCCCTGCTCATCAGTGGCCAAATGTGCAGGGTGCAGGTGTCTCCACTTACCTGCCTCCCCCCTCGGCCTGAATTTGCTTTGTAAATGGCCAAGGGCAAAGAGGGAGGAAGGGGTGAAATTGCCCAGGGCCAGCTGAGAAGGGAGGACAAAGGGTTTTCCATAAACGTGAAGGGGGGCTGCTCTGTCCTGTTCTCCCCTCTTCCCTCAGCCGTGCCTGCCTCAAAGCCCCCCCCCCGGAGGATGTCTGGGCTCCTGCGGTGCTCAGAGGCACAGCACAGCTGCTGGTTTTTTTGGCAGGACTTGGCTGCTGGTTTTCTGGGGCCCTGCGGGGTGCCTGTTTCTCTCTGCTTCTGCAGGGCACGGCTCTCAGTCCCTGGCTGTGAGAAGCAAGTGTGCTCCTGGCCTGGCTCCTGGCAGCTCCAGGTAAGATGGTTTCAGTGCTGTGAGTTGCAGAGATGTTGGAATCGAGGTTTAAATGTGACTTTGAGACATTACAGCAAACCTGAGTGGGAGAAACTCAGGGACAGGAAACACAGCTGCTTGCAGGCTCACAAATCAAAGTGAAGCAAGTTGGGAAAGCATCTCCCCTCCACAGCCCATGCCCCCCACCCAGCACACAGTGTGGACTGCCCAGAGCAGATGCTGAAGCATCCTTGAGACCTGGACCTAAGCAGCAGCATCAGACAAAATTATTTTGAACATGGGTGTAGGAATCCTTCTGTGCAGGGGTGAGGAGAGGCACTGCAGTTGTGATGAAATGTTGCTGCTCATCTTGATTTAGTGTTGTTCCTTTTTTTGTTTTTCCAAGTCACAGGAGTTTGTTTTATGGCATGAAGTACTTTGCTCTAGGGTGCTGGGTTATTTCTGACATTTCCATAATACTACATTTTTTTCTTTGAATGTGCAGGTGTACGACTGCAGTGTTCCTGCCCAGACAGCACCCTGCTCGGTGAGTGTAAAGGATGGATTTAATTTCCTTCTCCTACAGTTCCTCAGGGACATGCTGAGAGTTTTATTTCTACCTTTCCTACTTTTACTTAAGAGGGAAGATTTTGTGCCTCCATAAAGGAGTGGGAGTGGGTAGCTAGTGAGACAGGACAGGCTCACCGACAGTCACGGAGCCAGACATAAACACTGCTTGGTTTTTGTATTTCTGCCTCTCACTGGAAAATAAGACTGAACACATGAAACACAGCAGCTGCTTGCAGGAGAGGCCTCCTGTGTGCTGGCATTGTCACTCCTCACCTCCCACCTGTGTAGTCACAAAGCAGGGGCACCAGGGAGTTGGTGGATTAAGAGTGGATCTGCGTGGAAATGCTGCTGCAGAGTAGAGTGGGATGAGTCAGCCCTCATTTCTGTCACACCACGGGGTCCATCCCCACACTGGCTCTGTTCACACTGAGCAGCCCACCCTCTGCTCACCCACATCCTGGTTCTGCCTCTGATTGACTGTCTGGAAGGGGCTCTGTGGAGAGAGAGCTGCCCAGAGCAGCTCGGGCATCCCCAGCAGCATTCAGGTGAGGGGGAAGTGAAAATTGCAGCAGATCCAGCAAGTGTAAGTCAGACCTCCCACCTCCTTGGGGGCATCCCACACTCCTTGTCATCATTCTTCAGGGATAAAAGCAGTGGAAGGGATATGATCAGAACCTCCCTGTTCACCAGAGGGACATGCTGAGCCTTGCACTGACACAGGCTAAATGATACTAATGTGCTCCCTGTGGAGCCCCAGGGGACAGAAGGGCATTTGGAAAATCAGGGTTGAGGATGCTAGGCCAGGACCCAGAGGTTTCCAGCTCATCGGGCCGGGCTGGTGTGTTTATCATCCCTGTCTTCATCCTGCCCGTATGTCTGTTAATGGCCCTGTCCTGCCTCCATCCTCAGGGACTAATTGCCTCACACTTGAGCAAATGTGCTTGGTGTTTAAAAGGAGTCTATCGATTTGTGCCTATTCCTGAAAGCCTCGCAGGGCCCCGTTTCCTTTGAAGTGTAAAAGCATGTGTCTGCCTCTGCTTCTCCAGCAGCCTCCTCCTCCATTTGCATCTCCTCTCCGGCTGGGGCAGCCCGGGGAACCCAGCCCTGGTCCCATGCAGTGCTCTGCTCTCGGGCTGCTGAGGGGGCTCCCTGCCACGGGAAAATGGGACTTGAGGACAAAAGTGCAAAGCTTGGGGCTGGGCGGGGAGTCGAGCTCAGCTTGCAGCTCCAGGATGGAGCTAGTCCTGAAGGCCAGTTTCCAGTACTCCAGACTCCAGGAATGCTCTCCCTGTGTGTTTATCTGTGGTGGGTTGATTAGGAAGGAGAGAAAATAGCCCCTGGCTCCTTCCCACTGTGGTACTTAGCTCCTCATGCCAGAAAACAGTGATCCATAAGGAAATAAGGCCAGATCCGGGCTGCTTCAGATAATCCACCGCCCAGGTGCTGAGGTGCACAAGGGTGACCAGAACCTGTGATGATTCTCAGGCATCCATCTGAACAAAAGCTTTTGATTTCAACTAAGTCCCTGCTTTGTGTGTGGACATTCTGTGGTTCTCCCCATCCCACCGTGTCCCCTGGGCAGTGGGACTTGCCTTGGACAGGCAACTTGTCCTCACAGGAGCATTTTCATGCAGGCACAACTCATGTAGCAGTGACTGTACTTCCGGAGCCAGGACTAACAGCTCTGTCACTCCTTGGTTATCCCCGGGGTGGTGGTGAGAACACAGCAGAGATAAATCCAGGCCAGAATTGCTGGACCTGCCTGTAGCCACTGCTGTACAGCACCTCCCAGATGGTGCTGTGGGTTTCCTATTTCAATGGGGCCTCAGCAGAGCAGCGGTGGCACCTCGCTGTTGGAGGCAGTAAATGGGCTCCCATCTGGTTTTAATGATCAGTAGCACTTTGGTGCTTGTTTATTCCCATGTTTTATGCTTCAGCAATAAAATACTGCTTCAGTTTGTTCAATCCATCCTGGTGCTGGATGGAGATGAGTTCACAGTCTCTGACAAAGAGGTCCCAGTGGTATGCAGGGTGTTGTTTTTTTTAGACAGCTGGGCAGAATCAAATGATGTAGTGGCAATTAGTTTGAAATACAAATGTCAAGACAGTATAGAAAGTAGCATAGAAGGTAGGGAGAGCAGCTTATTGTGTGCCTAGCAAGGAAATCTTGTCCTTGGATTAAAGGCGATTTTTGGTTATGGAGCTAGAGCTGTGCTCTCTTCTGTCCCCTACAGGGCAGCACAGAGCTCTGGTGGGAAGTCCAAATGAAGTTAATCCCAATTTAAGAAACGGGTATTGAAGGAAACTTTAGTCGCAGAGTGCTGCCTGTGGTGGTCAGTCAGCTGCAGAGATGTGTTTAAACCTCCAACCCTGGTGCAATGCTGAAATGGTGGTGGAGATGGCAGAAGTGCTGGTGGTGCCAGGGCTCCCTCTGGGCACACACCAGCTCTGCTGCAGGTTACCAGTGCTGTGGTGCAGCTACAGTGGGACTGGGAGTTGTTTTACAAAGTTCTCTGGAGTCAATACAATCTGCTATTAAATTAATCCAAGGAGGAGGCTGTAAGGGGCTGCAGGGATTTCTGATGTTGCTTCCTCTGCCCAGCACACTCGTGTTATCTGCTGGGCTTGTCCAGGAGCAGAGAGCTGAGGAGACCCTTCTGCAAAGGGACAAGCAGTAATGCTTGGCACAGCTCTGGCAGTCAGGATCTGGCAACCTTGAATCATTTTTGCAAATGCTAGTTCAGCTTTTCAGCACGTCTAAACGTGACTCTGTCCCGCGGGGTAGGTGGGGACACTAAAAGCAAAGAGAGATTAAAGACAGTAAACCACGAAGGGGAGAAATGGGCTCTTTGTCTCCCTTCTGACTTTATCGAGACCTGGAAACCTTTTGTTTTCCCATCTCCATTTGTCTTCTACCCTAATGGCAGAGGATCAGTCTCCTGCACTTTATTTCCCAACAGTGTACTTTGTGGAGGATCTTCAGCTCTCACCTCTAAAGAGCATCGATTTTCAGCAGAGATCCTTTTTCCTTTTTCCCCAGCCGTTTGTCAAGGCTGGGAGCTAGAGGTGGCAACTAAAGAGGGAAGGATTGCAACAAACTAATTAACCCCCTTCCCAGTCGTTCAGGGTCCATTCCCCTGGTGCCACTGATGTTGCATTTGTGCTAATTTTCCCTGAGAGGTCTAATGTAAGGGGAGCACTTAAAGCGAACTTCTCTCGGGCTGCTTTTGTGCATCAGGAGGAAGGAAGGTGGCCCCTGCTCCGTTTGGTTATCACTGTGCCCAGGGTCGTCCACTCAGCTGTTGCTGGAGCCAGGACAGGGCTCCCTGGTGGAGGTTTCGGGCTGATGCACGTTTGGAGCACACGGCTGAGACCTCCCAGGTCCCAGCAATGTGCTAAGCAGAACCTGTCCCCCTTCTCTGACAGGCACCCTTCGATATGGGGCTCTGGGTTAGGCCAGATGTGTCACCCCCAGCTTCCCAAACAAACAAACAGGGGGTGTCAATGTGGAGGGAAGGGGCTTTCACAAAGCTGAGCAGGTTTTGCCATCGTCCTGTCAAGAAGGGGTGGATGCTGCTTGCCTCGGGCTTTCAATTGCAAATGAAGCAAAAGGCAAAGAAACCTGGTGGCCTCTGTCCTAGCCCAGGGCTGGGTCTAGCTTGGCTGTTGGCTCACCCTGATGGTGTTAAAACTGTGGGAACTGGGACAGAGCTGTGTGGTGCTGCCCTGGGAAGAAGAAACCCTGATCCCTATGGATGCTTCTAACAGCCTGGTGCCACAGGAGCCAAGTGGGGCTCTGGGTGACAGACACAAGTGAAGGCAGAGAACCTTGTGCTGCTCCCAGCCCAAAAGGGGTGACAGTGGGGAGAAATAATGCTGCAATTCCTAGGATCTGGGGTTGGGGCAGCCTGTGAGCTGCAGCACGAACTCCTCGAGCTCAGACTATAAAGTACTTCACGGGGCCCTCCCAATTGCCTGGCCTATTAGTTTTATGGAGGGGGATATTGTAAAGATGCAGTTGATCTCCTTTTACCATGGTAATGAAAATGTAACTGCAGTGGGGAAGGAGCCCGGCAGGGAGGCAGTGGGGGCCCGTGTCTGGGTGCCGGGGGCCACCTCCCTCTGGGGTCCCCGGGCATCTGACCGCTCTCACAGTGCCAGAACGGGGCTGGCTGCCAGCCCTGGGTGTGCTTTGGAGGGGAGCCCTGGCCCCCGGGCAGAGGAGGAGGATGAAGCTGCACAGGCAGGGGCACAGTGCCACCCAGTGACTGCGTGTGACCTGCCGGGGGACGGCTGCGGGCTTGGGTTTGCTGCAAAGGTTTTGAGGCCTGAAAGCCCCCAGCGAGTGTCCCAAGGTGATGGAAAACATGGGGAAACCCGAGAAACCGATCGTGTTGCCGGTTTGTGATTAAAGCACAGACGGGGGGGAAGCTCCCGTGCTGTGTCTGCAGCCAGGGTCTGACCCGTGTTGTTCAGGTGCTGAGTTCAGGGCAAGTTGGGGCTGAAGCAGCTCAGGCTTCAGGAGTGACCCTGGCAGCCAAACAAGCGAGGGGGAGGAGAGTATCCGGGGTGAGCTGCTCTCTGTATCCCTGCACTGGGAATCCTGAAGCTGTACGGAGGCTGAGGCTGCTGCAGGGGCTGCCCTGGAGCTGCTCGGCCCTTGCCAGGCTGGGGCTGGACTGTGAGGGACCCCTGGTGTCAAGGTGTCTTAGGCATTCGATGACAACTTTGTGTGGTGGCTTTCTGACTTGTGCCACAAGGTTAGTGCAGGACCTTTCCTCCTTTCTGCCCAAACCCTGCCTACATTTCTTGCTGGGTCCAGCCCTGTGTCAGGTTCTCATGCTGCAGCAGGCATCAACAGGCAGCTTGGATGGGGGGAAGGGAGAGGAACCAGGTACTGTGAGGTGCAGCTCTTGAGGTGTCTCCTTGTGCTGGAAATGGCTGTCCCAGCAATGCCCTGACATGTTTGCAGCAGGGACTGTCTCCTGGAGGAGGCACAGACTATGGTTCTATTTTGAGTGATGACTACAGAGCCTGCAGAGCATTTGGCAGCAGGGAGGGCTGTTAAATCAGCCTGTCCTTCTCCAGGTACATCATCTCCTCCTTCCACTCCCCCCCATTTGCCACAGCAGTGTCAATGCTGAGCTGCCCCTGGGCTGCAGGACTGCAACGTGCAGCTGAAACCAGGGCACTGCAGCAAGGGAGGCATGAGCCCTGCACTCTGGATGGATGAGAGTCCTACATCTGCCCTGTCACAGACTGCATATGCTTTCTGTCCCCAGGATACTCTCCAATGTGTCTTAATTTTTGTCTCTTTGAATTCAAGCCAGCACTGGTAGCACAAACGCAGCCCTGGAGGTCTGTGGGCTACCACTGCTGGCACTGCACAAGCCCTTGCTAGAAACTTGCACCTCATCCCACTGGTTGGAGAGCTGTTCCCACCCTACCACCTACAGCTACCTCAACCAGATGGTCACTGGTGACAGTGAGGGTGTCACTCAGCCCCAGGCAGGCAGGACTTGCTGCTGAATACTGGGAGTGACCTTACTGTTGCTCCTGGGGTACATCCTGCCACTAGGGATGATTTCAGTCAGAGGTTTTCACTGATGCCAGTATCCTCTCTGTGTTGGTCAGATCTGTGTTGGCCCATTCAGCAGAATCCCAGACCAGAGCCAATTTTAGCCTTTCTGTTTCAGACTCCCCCCAGTGAGTGCCACGTCCAGGCCAAGGTGCTATTTTTTGCAGAGAAATTATCTTTGTTAATTTTAGATCTAGTTCTCCAAAGTGCTTGAGTAGCCACAGCTATTCCAGGTAGTTTGGGGCAGCGGGAGGTATTAATCTTTGAGGGATATGGTTCTTCCTTACATTAAAGAGACCAAGTCTGATGAATTACATTTCCTTTGTGCCAGGCAGTGCATTAGGCTGGATGCTCAGCAGGAAGCCAGCCCAGTGCTCTGTGTATCCATCATTGCAGCAGATTTGGAGCCAGATCACCAGCTGTGATACCTAGAAAGAGAAAAGCTGCTTCTCTTCAAGGTCAGTGGCTTAATGATGTCACTGGTCACAAGATGAGGGCACAAAGAGACAGTCCATGATTACAGAAATGGATTCAGCATGTAGAAGTCCCAGTGAGAGTCTCTTGAACTACCTTGTAATCGAGATCAAATTAGTATTAAAAAACCATAGGATTAGAGCCTAGAAATACATGGGGCCATTACTTCACAGTAATTAAACGTTTGATTTTAATGTTTTTAATGACAAGGACAGTGACAATGAGCTCAAAGACCTGGCTGGGTTTGTCACTTCCTGTGTCAGGAGCATCCCCTGGGGGTCTTGTTGCCCCACTTGGCTGCAGAGCAGTGGTGGGCTTAGCAGGAGTTGAGTGCCAAGATTTTCAAACCAGCTCCTGTTGTTCACTTATGTCAGTCCCTTCTGTCTTTGCAAAACAGCCTCCTCTCCTCTGAGTCCAGTGCCAGGGCAGCAGGGGGAGGGGAGGGGAGGCAGAGCAGCACATCCAGTGCTGCCCTCCGACCTCTTAACATGCGAGCAGGAGCTCTTCTTGCCCCAGGGTCTGGAGAGGATTATTGGGTAGGGCAGACAGTGAAACAGTACAGTGAGGGGCCTTAACAGTCCCCAGTACCCATGTGTTCTCTTGTGCTTTAATGCTTAATTTCTGGACCAAGTGCAAGACTACAAGTGGAGGGCTTTTCAGGGCTGACTTTCAGCTGCCCTTGTTGGACCATCCAGGACGTACAAAGCAGGAGCCGGTTCCCTGTGGAGACCCCAGATTTAGCTCTTATCCCAATTGTCTGGTGTGCCAGCGGCGAGTTAAACTAATAACTCGTGCAGGGAGGGTTCTGGTTACAAAATGCTTGGAATGAAGCAAGCAGGTGCTGGGAAGGTTATCTGAGGAGAGTGCTGCCTTAATTCCCCGTCATTTCTCGCCCCTCCCCCCCCCCCCCCCCCCCCCCCGTCTGCCTCAGAAGCAGGAGATGGCATCACCCACAGGTGAGGCTCTGGGTACCACAGGAGGGTCTGCAGGGTTCAGCTTTGAGCTCCTGAGGGTCGTGCCAGTCTAGACTAGGAGCCCCTGGAAGTGGAGATGGGTCCAAGTCACAAGTGTGCACCAGGTTCCCAGGCTGCTCCTGTGGTTGAGCTGGCACGGCACAGGGATGACCTGACTCAAGGTGGGCACCCAGCAGTCTGTGTTAAGAGTTACAAGTGGTGCAAGCTTGGCTTAGACAAGCTCCTAGGGCTCAGATTTCAGAGCAGGAGGCTCACTTTGGGACAGCTGTGGTGGTTTCTTTCCCTGCTGCCTGCCTGTCCCTCTCGGACTCGCAGTCCTGCAGGAGGGCTCAGCTGTTTCCTCAGTGACTGTCACAATTTGCAGCTCGGGGTATTTAGGTAACCTGAAATTGGAACTGCTTTACCTTACCCTGCTGAGCGGTGACTTGTGGTTCAACAGCTGCCACGAGAGCAGCTGATCTGCCCTCTAAAAAAAGGCAGAGGGGACACTAAGGGACAGAAACTGCTACGGCCACTCCAAGGTGAGCCATCCTTGCTGGTGAATGCAAACCTGAGGACCTTTCCTAAAAGCAGTAATCCATGTAAAAAATTACAAGAAAACTTTCTTTTGCTGTGGCAGCATTTTATTTGAGTGTATTTAGGTGTATTTCCTACTGGTATGAGCTCAAGCAGGCACCCCTCTGGTGAATCTAAAGGGGGTGTTTGTTGTTGTATTTGTTTAGCAATAAAAGCTTTAAATTAAATGAGGGTGACAAACTGGTAAACCCAGCTTGTCCCAGTTATCCTGCACATAATGGGTAATAACCTAATGGGTTATCAGGCCTACTGCACACACGTTACCTGTTCTTGCTGGAGTGTCTGAAATACTGATGCTTTCTCTGAAATATAACTTGCCAGGTGTGAGTAGTTATGGTAAGACACTATGCAGAGTTGGCTATGAATGTTTATTCACATCACAGGGAAATCTGTAGTCCAGAGATGACAAACACTTGATTGTGAACATACCTAGAGAGTCCAGGGGGAAACAACACAAGCTTTCAGACTTCTGTGCAGCAGTTGGATCTGACGGTCCTCTGAAGTTTTCCTCCTTCATGAGATCATCTCAAGTTTCAACACACTATTAATAATTTAACTGAATGATACCAAATCTTAAAAAAAAAAAAAAATATTAAGTTCTATTTAGTGCTATTTTTGATCTGGATTGACTGTTAAAAGGCAGAAGACGACCTCCTCATTTTGACTTGCAGAAGCAGGTATTATAAATGGATTGTACTGACACCTTCCCACAGTGGTGAGAACTCCAGTCCTTCCACTTCCCAGTACACGTGCAGGTTACACCTTATTTACTCAACCAATAACCAGGTAAATTCAAACCATACGCATAAACCAGCCAGTCTTACAAGCAGAGTCAAGGACATCACAGTAAAAGGTTTCTGTCCATGATTTCTACAGAGACCTTTGAAAGCCTCAGCAAAAGAGCAGCATTAAATACAGTGACAGGCAGAGCACCAGAGTGTGGGGTGTGGGGGTGGAGGAGACAGCAATAATCTGTATAACCAGAGATGAGTCTTTTTCAGGTGAACCCCCAGAGCACTGCAGTGAGGTCTGAGAAGAGGCACAAGGATGAAATAAGAGAGTACAGTTCAGCCTGGCAACAGCATTTTCTCCTGCTTAATTCTTCCTTTGATTCTGGAAAACTTGGGTTGGCAGCCTCAGTCACCCCCAAAACAGAGCAGCATAATGACAGTCAGGACTTAAATGCTCTGCTCATCTTATCAAGGTTTTAAGACTAAAGACAACAAATAATACTGTAAGTCAAGTTTTATTTAGACTGTACAAACAGGGCACTGGGGAAAAAAAAACAGTGGCTTGATGCTGGGACCAGTTCTATGAAATACGTGGAGTAAGAAATTAAAAAGGCACTAATCTTAATAAAAGACACTCCATATATTCTAAGAATATAATTCATTTAATACTGTTAATCTCATAGCACAAAAAATAAAACAAGCTATGATCCCCCAAAATAAAACTTTAAAAGCTTACACTTAATATTATTGCCTGAAGATCATGGTCTTTAAATTACATATTGTGTTTTTAAGTTTACACAGTGATGACTGTCTCAAATACAAGGCCACCTTTCCCACTGCAATAATTGTATCCTTGTCCCAAAACACACTTCCATTTAACACAAGTAAACAGAAAATGACAACTATACAAGAATGCTTCCACTGGTCCCAAAAGGCAGTCTTTTAGGCAGGTCTCACTTTCAAATGCAGGTTTTGAGGAAAATGCTTGAAAACTTGACTAGACTAGAAAACAAAGGCAGCCCATTCGTTCCCAGGATGTTAATACAATATAAAAAAATTACTTTACAGGCACATGAAATGGCACAAAGAATGCTCTTTTCCCTTTACAAAAATAACGCTCAGGCTCTTCAGAGCCTCAACCCAAACAGGATATTCCCTTTTGTTTATTCTTTCCCAATTTGTAAACAATCATGAATTAAATTAGCGCTTATCCAGTGATGGACACTGATTAAAACAGTTTTCATTTCAACTTTCAGACTGGTCAGAGGCTTCAATGTCTGTACACACGTGTACACAGCAGGAGGAAGTCACAGAGCCTTTCGTGATGGGTAACTCTGGTGGCACCAGGTAATTAAACCAGCTCCCAGCTCAAAAGCAAGAACAACTTTAATGGTGCATAGGTTGAAGCCACCACTTGCAGGCTTCAAGTCACACGGGGAGGTTATCACTTGGATTTAGGAGGCTTCATAAAGCAACAGACAGCACACAGGTAAGCAAGCAACAAGTGACTGCAAATCCAGAGTCCTTCAAAGAGAAACACCGACTGATCAGATGCAGTCTTTATATGAAAATAGTTGTCTCCTTGTAAAACAGCAAAGACACATTTTGAAGCAAGGTTACAATCAGCTTGGGCTGGTCAGCATATGCTACATTTAAACAACACTGAACATACCTGAACCACACCGCTGCTACTCAGAGAAACTCTGCCCATCTGTGGCCTAAAACCAGGTTCACAGAAATTGAAAAATTCTTGTCTTTGCATCAGATGCCACTACACACAAACTTTGCATAGTTTTGAAGGTAAAACATTTTGCTTTTCTGCAGTACCAGAACATAATTAAACCTAAGACACTGCTTGTGTTCCAAGTGTATACCTTATTCAATGAGGGGATGAGTCAAGACATTTATTTCAGTGAAAAACAAAACAGAACAGCTTAAAAGTTGTGTTCTGGGTCTCAAATCTCACAGTATTTATTTACCATGCAAAGGAAGAATTTTACAATCAGTCTTCTGAAGAGGTGCCTGTAAGTAGGTCAGGTCTGAAACAAGATTCTCTACAGCAGACTGAGTTTAGTGCAGTTTTTATATTCAAAAGATGACTTTCAGTAGTACAATCTCTGTGGTAAACTTACGGGTACAGTTGGGGCACAGAAAAAGCATGACCTTCTTCAGTTAAGAGAGCTGCATAGCTTTTCTTTGCAAGACAAAAATGTCAATGCCTATTGTCAAGAATTACTCTCACAGCACCAAACACTTCAGTCAATGCTACTCTACTTCACAGTTAATTTGGTAGTAAAATGCTCTACAAGAACATCTATACTGTCAGCCACTTGATCAATACTACAGAAAATAGCTAATAGATGAACAGAGAGACTTCTTTAAAAACCCCAGCATTGAGAATGTCTTGTTGCAAATGTAATTTTTGCATTTCTCCAGTGCCTTCCAACTAAGGATCTCCTGGCACTTTCACATGAGCTAAGAAAATGCGTTTTTATTAGGATTAAGCAACACAAATGAACAAGAAAACATGCTGGAACTTAAGACAACAACTTTTACATGATTTGACATTTATAAGAACTGGTGAGATTCTGCAGGTGTCTCAATTTTCTCACTTTGCTACAAGTGACAGCCTTCAAAGTTGAAAAATGGGGGCTGCTGCTTTCCTGTCAGCTTCCAAAACAGACGTTTGTCTTTAACCAGGCTGTTTGAAAGGGGAGGTTTGGAAGTTGTAGTCTCTGCAGCCACGTAATCCATTGATTCAGTGTTCCATTATTTGTAAAAAAAGCATTCCAGTTCACTTACAAAACACATTTAAAGGCAGCAGCATGGGACACCACTGTACCCAGGCTTTCATATCCTGTACACAGGCTAAGAACTTAACCTGCATGGCATGAATTGTACTTAGCTGCAGCCATACAGCTCCCTACTGTAAGTACAACTACAGCAGTCTGGCTTATGTACAGAAAAAGGGAAAGAAGCTCTCCTGCTAACAGACACCTCTGTGGCCTCCTCCAGCCTGAGCAGTAATTTATCACATGGGGAAACCCGGGCAGCTGACTCCAATTAACCATTTTCTAGAGGATGCTGGGAAGGGGAGGGATCTGGGGCATATATAAACCAGAGCCAACTCATTTGGAAGGGTTAAAAAAAGATGGCAGCATGCAGAGGGCTTGGGATGCAAGCAAGGAAAAAGAGGAAGGGGGGAAAAGAAGATGAAAGCAGCTCTGGAAAAAGAAACACAGCAACATGGAGACACCCTTGAGAAAAGGTACTGTGTTTGAAAAGGAGCTGGGGCTGGCATAGGTGGGAAACCTTGGAGAGATAAGGGGGCCTGCAGAGAAATGGGTGTAAAAGGTGTATGTTTAAATAAGAGGATTTTATCAGTATTTACCGAGTTCTTCTGTCTCACTCCTCTCTTGCCTCTCCACACCACAGCAATGTGATCAGTGTGTCTCCCAAGTGACAGCTTGGTGACAAGCATTTCTGCACTAGTAAAGCTACGCTTCCAAAACTGCAGGAGAGCTGTTTGTAGACCAGGCCAAAGTGTTTTCCTTTAAATCTCACTTTCTACAGTTAGTGCTCGCAAAAATCAACAGAAATGCATTAAGAATGTCAAAAACAGGTTACAAGTATCAACCCCTCCTAAGTTTCCTTATAAATAAAAACCTCAGCTTCAATACAGCTCAGTCAATGGTTATTTGCATTCAACACACACTGTTTCAGGAAGGTCAACAACAAGCTTAAGAGTTAACAGAAAAGAGCAGCTTCTAATACAACTGCTTAGCATACATAAGCTTCAATTATTGTCCTCTAAGAGACCATCATTTTAAATGTACTACCTTAGGACAGGTTTGCTTAAAACTAAGTCGTCTTCAGTCCTAAAATTGCATTTTTGTTGTTGCTTTTTGTTGGACAGTAATGCACAAGTTGCACGTTTGATCTAAGATTGGGCTCTTCCTACTGAGCAAGCCAGAAAAAGTCTGCGGAAGTCTCAATAGGGAAGGTTTTCTTCTCATACTTCTCTGCTATATACTGGTTCAGTCTTCTCCAGCTTAAGGCCCAGTAGAGTTTTAAAAGTGAAACTAAATTCTGGATGATGCAACTATGGTATGAATGTCAGGCAGTGACTTCATTCACATGTACTCCAAATGTATATTAAAAGAACCGTCAAACTGCAGCAAGCTGGGAAATGGGCAATGCTAGCAATGTGCCATTAAGTCATCACCCCACCTCAAACAATGCTAATGAGAGCCAGGAAAATGAAGCAGCAGTGTAAATTGGGCAGAGGGAATCATTCGTTCTCATCTGGGTTTTGAGGGTCAAATATTTTGACGTGTGTGAACGGGAAGAGACCTTTCCGACCATTGACTTCTCCTTCCCACTGACCGTTTATGTTCATCCTTGTAACCTTCACAATGTCTCCAACCTGCATAATTAAGGAAAAAAAAGTGATCACAGATGGGAATCTCACATCTGATACAAACACAAATCAAATTAAGAGGAACAATAAATACAGCCCCATCGTAGGGAGAAAAAAAAACCCCACCCTCTCCTTGGCATGAGGTTCAGCTGAAAAGAAAACTAACTTTAGAATAAATGAAACATCAGCATTTTGCTGTTAAATGTAAGATTATAGTCTGCACTCTTTTTTAGGGTCTTAACTACATGTGTATTTATGTATTCAGACAAATTAGTAAACTTTTTAATAGGAAAGCTTTTAACTTCATGCAGCAATATATTTAGCTTAGATATAAAACAACATCACTAAAGCTACCACCAGCAACGAGATGCAACCTTCCTTGAAAATGGCACACTCTTGTTTGAGCATCACCTTCCTTGTTTCATAGGAAATTTAGTTTTTCAAACAAACTCCTAAGGCAGAGAAACCATTACTTCAAGTTCACAGTTTAAGAAGATTCTGTAGTTTCTAAAAAAATGGTATACTTCTGAAATAGATAAATGCAATCTCAAAAAAAATTTTTTTTAAGTATTAGATGTACAGATCCTAGCTTTTTTTTTTTTTTTTTTTTTTTTGTCACTTCTTCTTGCCAAAGAATTTTAAACAGGAACAATGACACATCCAGCCTTTCCTACCTTAACTCTTATCTCTTAACTGTATATGGTGAAAGATGAGAAAAGCTAAACTAGGATCCAGCAAGAATCAGCCCAGATGAGAAGTGACACTCTTGTTCAGTGCCTGTAGTTAACTTGGATTAGGGTAATTTACAAAGTAAAATATCCTATTTGATAAACAGTGTTTAAGAGTCAATAGTTACTTCTCCCTTAAATGCTTCAGGATAGCTGAACCTGTGGTCTGTTGCAGCAGTTCTCTAACTTTACACCTCCCTTCCTGTTTACTTAATTTACTCTGTGTGGTAACTACAGTAAACAGTAGAAAAGTGACATTAGCAGCTAATGACTAATCTCACAAAAAGAAGAACCTGCCAGTGACCCGTGGCCAACAGCCCATAAGTTTCTTTCCCAAACTAGATCCAGGCATTTTGTAGCCTCAGCTTCTCAAGCTACTCCTGTGCAACCCAAAGGCAACTAGCTTTGATCCTAAAGAAAACCTAGATTTTAGTCCTGGTAAAGTATGTATAACAACTTGTCTACATTATCTAAATTGTATTAAAATTTAGAACTGATGGAGCCAGTTTAAGGAGCTTGGCTAAGGGCCTTAGATTAAAGCTGTTCAGGTAAGAGCCAGGTATTTTCTGTTGAAGGAAGAAGCCCTGAGTTTACAACATAGTGTGCATGTCACTAGATGATCTGAAGCCTGTTTAAACCACTTGCTATTCCTTCAATAGACTTTTTTTTTTTTAAGATCACTCAAGCAAGAACCATGAAGCAAGATTTAAGATACTATAACAAACTCCATGACAGTCATATACTATTAAGTATATAGCATACATACTGTTAAGTAGTTCATAAACTGCCCAAAAGTTAGCACATACTTAGAGCATTCATTTCATTAATTTGAGTGGTTTTCATCTCTTCCCCACTACTGGCAGCATGCTTCAATTGTGCCTTTGCTAAAAAGCACAATTTGTCAGACTTTTCACTGACTAGAAAGGCTAGAGAATGCTTTAAATAGTAACAAGATGACATAAACAGGAACTTAACAAATGCCTCTTTAGCAATAGGCTGATAACATCTATAAATATTCAGTGTTATTTTGCTAGATTTAAATAACCCTTGAAGATGGGTCTAAGTTCCAAGTTTTAGGCCCAAAGTCAAGAAGACTCTGCCAATGTTGCTGTAGTTAAAACCTAAGCATAAAACCAGTCCAGTCTCAAATGCTTTAACTTTTTTTCATGGAAGACAAATAGTACTCCTTAGCACTCTGGATCAAAACCATGGACTTGAATTTTCTGAGAGTCTGACAATTTATTTTTGCTTACATGCTGCAGAGGTCAAGCCACTATTAATTCTGAAGCTCTAGAAAAAGATATCTGTCAGTTTGAATTATTTCTAAAACATAAATAGGTTTTTGAACTCTTGCTTCAGCTGAGTGGAAAAAAAAAATTACAATGAGTCTATTACATTGCAATAAATTGCCACGTGGATTAACAATGTGAAATGTTCTTTAGAGGGCTGGGTGGGCAAAATTGCTACAAATCAGTATCTGCCATTAAAGAGTGCTTGGTGCCAAAGCTACCAAAAATATTCCAATTTTCCCAAGACCCACTGCAGTAGTAAGTTGATTTATAATAACATTTCTTAAAAAAATCTCATAATATGAGCTCATAATGAAAGCTTCTGAATATCCTCATGTGCTATATTCTTCTTTAAAAATGCAGTTCCCTTGGGAAGGTTAAATGAAACAGCATGTTTGAACAAGGTTTTTGGAGAAGGAACCTTGATGTCATGATAGAATAATTCATCTTGCATTAAAACCTCTGTTTTGACAGTGTCTAGAAGAACCTGGTCAAGCAGTCTATGTATTTCTTCCCACAGTACTAACTAAAAGCACTATTTGGTAAGGGCTTTTTAAAGCATCTATAATAGTCAGGTGAGGTGCGATCTCCCACTAAAACTGTTTAATCCACTATTTTTTTCAGGGAACATTTTAAGCCAGTCAGAAGGATTGTCTTATGATTAGGCACAGGACTGAGTCAGGAGACCTGGTTCTATTCTCATCTCTGCCACAAACTTCCTGTATGACTCTGGACAACTCATGGCCCTTATCTATAAATTAGAATAATGCTTCCTTAGTCTCAGCACCTCTCAGATAAGTTAATTCACTTTTAAATTATGTTGGTGTCACTAGATGGAAGTATCAACTGCTGCAATGAGTAATACTGCAGAAATGCAGCTATTTGGTTCCACCCAAATGATAAAAATCAAAATGTATCCAAGATGCTATTTCAGATTGCATCCTTTCCTTATGTCCCTGTTAGAGCATGAATTTGAAGCCCTGGGGCAACACAAGCTGTGGAACATGCCAGTCAGAAAGGTTGCTTCATTCACTCTAGACTCTTCCACACCTGTCTTCCATTTAAAGCTGATTCATACACTGCAAAAAGTTTCTGCCAGTTTGCCAGTTTGGTCACACACTCAACCAATTCAACATATTTTGCAGATACTCCAGTAATTGTATGTTAATAGTTCTATGGCTGATAGAGTACTCTAATATAAGTTTAAGGAGATAAAATTTGCATTAAACATCACAATTTTAGCCCATTGGGTCGATAGCTTTTGAAATCACATTGCTCTCTGGAATTTTTGTAATGTTGAATCTCAGTTGTTATCCTACTTAGTGTCACAACTCACCTTCTTTGGTAACACCAAAACCTAAACAATTGTACATGGCAGCTGCCTCTTCTGAAGAAGAATAAACAAGAATCTGAGAAATTACTTGATATCCAATTGTCCTAAAAGGTATAAAGATGACCTACACAAAAGAGGCACAGCTGAGTTGTACTGCAAACAGGACAAAGTGACACTGAAATAGCTGGTGCTTCATGGATTGGAAGATTCAAGAAACCAACAGGCTGAAAGCACAGCTTAATTAACCCTTCACTTCTGATGCTGTATGCCAGAAGAATAATAGTTGATACCCAAAGGAGAGAATTGTGTAGTTCAGAGAAAAGACCTTCTCATTCTTGAGACATTAAAACAGGTCAAAGGGCAGCAGAGAAGTGCTGAAGTCCTAATTTCTGGAGAAATTAATGAAGCCTCATCCAGGAACAGAGTAAAACAGTAGAAGTTTGCACTTCAAATACAGCAAGGGTAACTGCCAGAGTTGGGGCTGCAGCACCACAGATAAATGCTGCTTTTCACTAAAGGATGGTGGCCAGCTCTCATGATGTGCCTTAATTGTGCCTTTAATTTGGAGAGCTCAGAACTACCACAGACCATCATTCTTGAGCCATGCTGATTCTCACTGGAGCCCAGGATCTTGTCTTAGGTTATCCAGTAGCTTTCAGTTTCATCTGGAAACAAACTCTGCAAACAATTCCAAGAATGAATATATTTAAATCATGAGGCCCTGAGTACTATCAAGATGAGAACCATCAGTAACTCTTGGCTGGAAATGGCAGTGACAAAGATGAGGATTGCACACAAATCTCTGAAGTTGCTCTCAGTTGTATTTTTAAAGGTAGCATACTGAAAAGTTGGTGCATATCAGCACAGAGGGATCCTGCTGCCAGGGTCACCTTCAATTCCATAGTTAACAGAACAAAAGCTTCCTGATCAACACTTCATGCTACACAAGTATAGGCTCAATATTTTTGCTTAAAACATAGACCTTGTGGGTTAGATCCATTTTAATGTTATGTTTAACCCAGCAATATTAAGATTCCTTGGCTTAAGCACAATGCTTGCAGTCTAGTGAAAGAAATAGCCTAATTTCCTAATTAAGAAAGTTCTACTACTAGCACATTTTGGCCTACTTGTCAAAACTTCCCTTTGAAGAGGAAAAAAGTTAACTGTAACCTAATTGTGACAAGCTCAAGAGAAATAGTGTAAGTCAGTTATATAATTATGGTGTATGGATATTTATTTTGCCAAAACATTTCAGTCTCTGGTTAACTCTACTAGTAAACATACAGGAGTATGTCTGATACATCATTAACAGATAAACTAATTATTACTATAATGCTGGCAGAGGTCTAAAAAAAGCTGTAATTGGTATTAAAACTTTAAATATACTGTGAGGCTCTTGTTTTAAAAGAAACAATCTTCAGATTCTGTAAGAATTGTGTTAAGTCTGGAGATGAACTCTTGGACTGCTACTGCCTTCAAAATGGTCTATGACACTTACTACAGTGTTTGCAATATATTTAAGAACAATTTTTTTCAACACATGGCAACATAAGTCTAGTGGCTGCTGCTCACTGTCCATCTCCTGGCTCATTACACCATTTAATTCCACTCTAGAAGTGATTTTGGAATTAGTTGTTCATGTCCTTAATCAACCTTTAAACAGCTCACTAATTTTTAAGGGAATTATCCTTTAGTTTATCAGCTGCCTATGCTGACACAAAGAACTTTGTTGTGTAGAAGTTAGCAATCAATTAACTACTTCAGACCCAAACAAGAAGTACCCAACTACCAAGAGCTCAGCTTCTTTAAGGTAAAACAGCTCAGGTCTTAGCACAGATGTCAGTTTAGAACAAGGCTTCCCTGGCACTTTTACAGGCTGGCTACACAGCTACAGAGTACTAAATGCTGAGAAACTTTTTTTTCACTGCTCTGTACCACAGTTACAGTGCCAAAGAATCTCTGCTCTTACAAAATTCATCATCTCTAAAGTGCTATCCTCTATAATCTTAGAACACAGGATTACCCACCTAGTTTTCCCAAAGAAAAGGAGGATTGAAGAGCAGCAGTACGAAGCCCTGTAATGCAGGTAAGAGTTCTAGTCCCAGTAAATACAGGATGCTGTATCCTTGTCCTTTATATTCCTTCCTCTAGAGCCCCAGAAAGGAAGGAAATTGCTTCTTGGCTAGAAGCACACAAGTAGAGAAACAGATCTGGGTGGCTGAGGCTTTGTGGTTTGGTTGGAGTTTTTGTGTTTTCTTATGCAGTATCCAGGAAAATACTACAAACACTTAAAAGTTAGTTGCAGTGAGAAACTGCAGGATTCACTCATTTCATTAAAAACATCATATCTGAACTGCCAGGGTAACTAACTAAATGGATAACAGTATATTAGAAATCTTAGAAATACATCTAATTTATCACAGGGTTTACTAACTGTTCACTGGTGCAGGGAGATGGTCAAAATTATGCCCAAAATTACATGTATACCAGCCAAACACTTTGAGATAGTAGCAATACTTAATTTTTTTTTTAGCCTATCAACAGGTTACTATTCAATTTTTAATTTTGGTGAATAGAAGTAGAACATATAATGTAGTGACACCAAGTCAACGTTTAGACATCTTCAGCCCAGCAAGGTCCCAGCTGCCTTATAAAAAATGCACTAACTCTAGAACCCTTACAGGAGCAGCACTGTAGTTGCCCTTAAACTGTCACACTTAAAAATAATGTTTAGAAGCTGAATACTCCATCATCACCCAAACAAACAGATCTTGTTTCAGATTTTCAGTGGAATATTCACTTGTTTTACAAGTTATGTTTTTCATGTGAAATGTTTTTTTGAACAACATTACACCTTCTTTACAAAACAAACTTCTCTGTAACAGACTATGAATCTTCTAAACAAAACTTCTGACAGCTTATGTAAACAACAGCATGCAATAGAAACACTGGACTTGCAAGCAGAAAGCTTCTCCCCTTTTCAAGCTAAACAGGAGAATGACATCCTTTCACTTAAAAGGAAGTCAAGCAGATTACTATGCAATAGCTTTATTTACTCCAGATGGTATTCTCTTCCTTTTAAGTACTGTTTGTGTGCTGACAACACAAAGCTAGAGCCAGCAAATAGATATTTTGCTCTCACATTATCAGTCATTATCAAACACCATTATTTTGAAAGAATATGGCTAACTTTCTTCTCCAGAACATTACCATGACCTGTTCTTTTCATACCACCAGGTACTTCTGGTTTTTAAGAGCACCAAAAGTTTCAAATGGTCCAGATTATTTAGTGACATGTAGAGTCCTGACAAGGTTGGGATTAAATACATCATCAGACCTCCACAGGTGTTGGGAAATCCAAAGGAAGATAATGAAAAGTAGTTGGACTTTTTTTTTTAGTAGAACACATGACAAAAAAAAGAATTACTCTAATGTGGTTGCTAAAGTTCCCTATGCATAGATGGATATGAGGAAGCTGCAATCACTGATTTTAATGAAAATGTAGATCAGTTCCCAGAATTCTGCTTCTGAAGCCTCTTGAGAAGCCACAGTGTGGCTTGGCTGAGAAGCACTTGCAAAGAAAATGGGACTACATAGAAAGGCAAAATATGACAGTGGTGGAAGACAAAGACATGAGGCAACAAGTGATCAGAATTCAGTGGAAGAGAAGAATCTCTCACACAAAACTTCAGCAATTTAAATCTACATGTTGGTTAGAGAATTAATACTACTGGTATACCAGAGTAGTGAAAATGGAGGGACTAACTAGGTCAATAAAAAGCAAGTTCAAAAAAAAAATCTGTTTGAAGGACATCCTTCCAAGTGGTTCTGCTACCCTGAAGCATTTCTGGGACACATTGGTAACACAACAAAATCATTTGCCTTGCTTTGTTTTCAGAAGCATGAGTAGTTCTGGCAGGAATCTTATGTGCAGTGCAGCTGGCAGAGAATTTCACCTTGCTCTATGATAATGTTCACACACTGTTCATAAGTAACAAGCTGCTAGGTTTCATAAGACTCAAAGAAAATCCAGTAATGCATATTTAATTTTTAATCCTGTAAGAGTAAACACCTGTAGAGGTTTTACAAGTATAGCAGGAAAAATATTATCCCAATACTATGAGCAACTACTATGAAACTGGAAGTCACAAATAAAACTTTTCAAATCTCACACAAAAGCTATATATAGGTACCAACTTTAACTTGCAAAGTAATTGAGTAAAAGCAAAAGTTCAAAAGTATTTTTTAAATCGCTATTATTTTACTTGCTAAAATTCTGTTACTTCCTTTGCTTGTTTCCTTGCTTTCTCCTTGAAGTATTGTAGCACACTCAAATTTCATGGGTGAGCACTTTTTTCCAGATAGGACATTTTTGAGCTGTGTGTTAGCAGCCTTCAGTGTAATCAAAGTGGAAAAGTCACAGTCTCAGTGTTCAGAGTATAGCTTTAAAAACTTTTCCTAACCCATATCTTATGCCAGTCAGACTAGGATTGTAACATGAATTTTTTTACCATTCAAAGAATAAAGCTCTAAAGTCTTAAAGACATCCCTAATACAATTAAAATGCTTTGACAAAACAGGAACTTACCCAGGGCTCAACACAAATTTAGAGACTACTACACTATAGCCTTTCATCCCTCATCCCCAGCTTAGCTCTTAAGGTTTCTCAAATTCCACTTATAAAAATCAAAGTAAAAGGCACTGGAGTACTTCTGCACCAGACACATGAGTGCATCTCATGCTATAGCTGAGGATCAGAAGGATTTTTTCAGCAATCCTTACCTTTCTCTAAGGATTCAACTGCCAGTTCTGAACTTGGAATAATGCAATGAGTAATGAAACAACATTTTCCCTCCCTGAGATTTTGGAGAAGCAAAGTCATCTTCTTGCTAGTACTTCCACAGTGGGATGTATACACGCTGCTACCCTTGTAATATTTGCACTGGCAAGAAGAGAGTGTAAATATGGATCCTGAAGTAACTTGGTTACTTTTCTCACAGAAGTGGTATAGGTGAAGCAATTTTTGTAGATCTTTCTTCAAAATTAGCTTATGTAACTACATCCCTTGACTTAGATAAGCAAGACTCCATGTGAAGTCATCCGCAGCATCTTTGCCATTAACAATTTTTAATTTCTTTGTTCACAAAACAATTAAAAATGACTATTTGAGAGGAAAAACCTTACCTCTAATGCCAACGCAGTCTTGTCATAAGCACAGGGTACTCTCTTTTGGATAGCTTTGGCATAGACTGGTCCGTTCTGTGGTGATGGCAGAGGATTGATCACTGCTCCAGGTGTATTGGGTACTGAGGGAAGGGGGCTTGCGGTCTGAGGCTGAGCATAAGCATGGGCAGGTTCTGGAATACCATAACTGTTGGAATTCCTGTTTCCATGCTTCCCAAGAGAAGATCTGACTAGCTTTTCTACATAAGGAACAGGAATCATCCCAATCCGACCATCTTTGTTTCTGGCACTCCACCACTGTTCTTCTGGCTTCTCTACGATTACCAGTATCTCACCCTTTTTAAATGGAAGATCCTCAGCATCATTGCCAGGAAAGTCATAGAGAGTCCGAACATATTCCACATTTTCTTCTGCAGTGGACATAGCAGGAGCAGATCCAGATCCCATTGGTGGGCTTGGATACCTAAGTTTAAAAAATATTTGGTATAAGCAGTAGTGATTGTTTTGTACTTCCCGTAACAAAGTTAAGTACCTGGTTTACAGTGGGAACACCAATTAGGGGAGAATTACTTAATCAGCTTTGTAACAAAGGTATTGGCTTCACAAGTGTGAAGCATTCACACTTGTAAGTAATTAATTAAATGCCCCAAACAGTGTCCCCAAAAACCCAAGAAAAATCTGTCATGGACACAGAAAATTTGGAGAAATAATGCAAATCATCTTCCACCTGTTCTGGATTCCTGTGAGGATCTTAGGGAGAATAAAATTAGTTCTATAGCTTAAGCTGTAAGACTCATTATGCATAAAACCAAAATTATTTGGGTGACTTGGGATGGAGGGGCCCTTGGAAAGCTAAGTAATCCTCTTCAGTTCATCACATCTACATTTTTAACTTCAGCACCTGCTTCTAAAGAATTCAGTAACTCTAAATGTTAGACCTGAGGGAGTATAGTGGAAAAAGGGAACAAAAAAAGCAAGAGGTGGATATGATCCAAGGGTTGGACTTGATGATCTCTGAGGTCCCTTCCAACCCAGCCAATTCTATGATTCTATGATAAGAACTTAGTTTTCTAACAAAAAGCTGTAAGTTCCATATTGTCTTCCTGATCAGTACTACAGCATCTTTCTAACTGAATCCTATTATTCAGGTTTAGGAGTAATAGGATTCTCCTAGAATTTTGGGGTCAGCTACTCACATTTATACCAAAAACTCCTTTAAGAGACAGGCAGATTGTGTTTTTAGAAGATGACACTCCCTCCTTCTTTTCTGGAAATAAATAATTGAGCTTCCTAATCTTATTTCTACAACTTCAAATCTCAAAGGGCTGTTATACTACAATAGAAAAATTGTTAGTTTCAGAGTGCTTATCTTTATTGTGTATCTGAATATCTTGAAACCAAAAAATGACATCTTCATAAAAGACAGGATGAAACACATCCACTGGTAAGAATGGAGTAAGAAATGAAAGCTAACTATCTAGAAATAATCCTTTACCTTATGAACCATAATATTACCTTTAATTTATTCACATAAATGTTTATTACTTTGTCCATCACCCACCGAATAGTCACTTCATTATCAGTGATAAGGTTGCTCATCAAATGAGTGTATTTTCACTGAAGTTTATTTTCACCATAAACTTTATACATATTATTAAAATCATCTCTCAGAAATCTTAACACATATAGGTCATGGCAATAATTATTACCTAAGCTATGACAGCAAGAATGCATGTCATTAGCCTACTTCAGTTCTCTTTTCCTACTTTTTAAATAAAATGCTAGTTGCATCCCTATGATTTTTGCAAGGTATGTGAGAAGCCCTAAGCAGAAAAATAGACACTGCTGTAAGACACCCTACAGCAGCCAAAGCCAGGATAGGGAGAGGGGAACCCTTCAGAGAGCAGGCACTCTGCATAAGCAAGGGCTCAGGGACATCTGCAAGGATGACACAGAACAGAGAGCTTAAAACAGTCTGCTTTGATTAAAATATCCCAAGAGCTAAGTGTTGTATGGCTACATACAACAAACTAATTCTGCCAGGAAAACCACCTCTTCATACTGTACTTCATGAAATTAAGAGAATCAACAGCCTTCAAAAGCACAAGCACCTGAGTGAAAATGTCAGAAAAACAATAATAAGCAGCAGCACTTCTGGAAAGCCACCTGTCCACTCCTATTCCAAATCTAGTCTCTTAGCAAAAAACATTTAAATAAAAATAATCTGGAAATGCTCCCTCTCACAGCAGGAAGTCTCTTTCTGGAACCCTGTCACTGATTTTCCTAAAAGAGCTTAAAACAAAAATCATGCTAAGGAAAACCACTTAGTTGATCCTGTTTGTTGCATTATAAAAAAGGTTGTCAGTTCACAGTTGGTTAGGTCCCATCTGTCTGTGTATGCTGAGAGAACAACCAAATCCTACACGTAATCAAAACCTGCAAAATAAGGTAGAATTAAAAGGCTCAGATTTTTTTCACACAAGATTCCTAACAAATACCAAGAGCAATTAGCTAAATTTTCAAGCATCTTAAAGCCAAGTCAAGTAATTGCCAGAAATGGCTAAGAACAAGTTTTTACTTCCAGAAAAGCACAACTGTATCCAGGTTAAGGAGAACTGAGATAAGCATAAAGATTGCTTCAGTGTAGGCTTCTTTTTCCTCCCAGCTGTCCACATAACATCAGGCAGCTCCCCTGAAGTGTTCCTACAATGGTGAAAGTTTTTTGTTTGTTTGTTTTTCACCTATCCATCTCTGTAGCCATATCACAATCACTGCCCAGAAGACTTCTCAGGAACTTCAGGAATTCTGAAGCTAGTGCTCTTTGTCACATCCCACCCATCACCTGACAGCTTTACAGGAAGACTTTTTTGACCACCTGAGTTTTTCAACCTGACAAGCTCTTCTTGTCAACCTCTGATAAACTGCTGATTAAGAACTGGGCTATGCCAAGTTAAAATTGTGACTACAAAACTCAAGTTATTCTTCCCTCTAAGAACTTGCAAATCTGCAAAACACAGTAAGATTTTAAACTGAACCATTTTATTTTCCTTTTTCAATGTCAATAGCTTTCCAGCTTTTATTTCACTTTGTTCTATCCAGGAAGCCTAAGAGCTGTGAAATATAAAATACTGAGAAAGGCTTTATAAATTTAAAAAAAGGAATATGTTCTAGAGTTGCTGATAAGCAGTTTACTGATGCAAATTTTAGGTGCGTCCCATGTTGGGAACAGGACAAAGAATGAGCTCATAGCCAAGTTGCATTTTCCCATCCTTCTAGAACAGTATTTAGTGCAGTGCATGCAGTATGCAGATATAGATGAACAAAGCCATAATCAAACTGTGAGAAGTGTTTCACAGTTTTGGGGGGGTAAAAACGCCACTGTAGAATTTTGGGAAATGTTGTCCTAGAATGTATTAAAGCTGACTTAACAGGATGAAGCAGTCTAATCGCATAAAGGCCTGTTCTATTGTAATCAGTGTGGATGCAGGGACAGACAGCAATTTAAGCTCAGAGGCTGTACTGCAGTCACTGAGAAGACTTGTGAACCAGTTTCTCGACCATCCTAGGAACAGAAGGACAATACCAGAAGAATAAGTTGACACAAAGAGACCACACCCTCTTGCAAGGCAATTATAGTCAGTACACAGGGTACCTTTACACATGCCTACACACACACACCACACGGACAGGCTGCATTATATGGATCATTTGACTGAAAAAGCAATATGGGCACTGAGAGCTAGGGTACTAAAAAGCACCACTATTAGACACAGCTTCAAACGAGGGCCGCAAACAAATTATGCGTAGCACAGCCCTACACTCAGTGTTAAGATCCTGGAGCTATTAGGCTGGACTGAGACCCCTCCCCTCCTTGCACCACCTGGAGCTAAAGATGGCAGTGGGTGGGGCGGGGGGAGGGTGGCACTCACCTGGGCGCAGGCTCGATGAGGGTAGTGGTGTCCAGGTAGTGGATTTTGTAGAATTCCAGCAGGGCGGGCAGGTGCTCAAACTCCTGGTCGCCGATCTTAAAGCGGCGATTGGGCAAGGAGTTAATGATGTAGTGGGAAACCCGGGAGTTCTCGGACACCGAGAGCACGTAGTCCCCCGGGCAGGTGGACGAGTCCCGCACCAGGAACATGCCATGCCGCTGCCCTTGCAACCGCGTCTGCGCCTCCGCCCGAGACACCGGGCCCACGTACCAGCTGGAGCGGTCCGACGAATCGAAACGAGCGGCGGAGGACATGGCTCCGGGCGGGGAAGGGGAAGGGACAGGGGGGAAGGAAGGTGAAGAGCCCCAAGGCCCAGACGGAGGAAGAGACTCGGAGAAGGGGAGGCCCGGGCAAGGAGGCCTGGGAGGCGGAGCGGGCTGGGGGCTAGGAGGAAGTGGCTAGAGCTCAGCCCAGCAGATCGCAAGCCCAGGGAAAGAGGGACAAGGGAGAAGAAAGCTCCGCGCCTCGGGAGGCGAAGGACAGAGGAGCGGCTGGGGTAGGGCTGGCCAGACGCGGCGGTCAGGGCCCCCGAGTCTCCCTCAGCGGCGGGGTGTGCAGGGCATCCTTCCCGCCTCTCTCTCAGGCCTGCGGAGGGCCCGGCTGGGCGGGTGGCGAGGAGCAGCGGCGGCTGACAAGGACAGGCGGCCCGTGAAGGTGGCGAGGATAGCCCGCAACGGTGCTGCTGTGCCGGAGTCAGACGTGAGGGGGGGGAAGGGGCAGGTGAGGCAGAAGCGCCGGGCTCCCGCTTTCTCCTATGGGTTCCCTCCCCTCTCCGAGCCGAGCACCAAAATGGCGGCGGCGCCGGGCGGAGGGAGCTCTCCGGAGACACCGCCCCGCGCAGGCGCCCGGCGGCTCGCACCGGCGGGAGGGGGGAACGAGGCGGGGCGGCCTCGCGCCGCCGGGGGAGGAGCGGGGGCAGCGCGGGGAGACGCGGCGGGAGCGCTGCGTGCCCGGGCCCGCGTCCTCGCGTTCGGAGGGGAGGGAGCGGCCGCTTCTTTTCCCCCGTTTCCCCGGGCTGCAGTCGTTGAAACCTGCCCCAGCAGTTTCGGGGGTGACTGAAAGGTGAACGGCCCTCGTGGCGTGGTGTGAGAGTGGGAGCCCCCCGCCCCTTCGGCAGCCCCTGAGGGGTGGTAGGGCCCTCCTCCTCACACACCGCTTCCCTGACGTGCTGTGGCCACACTTTTCCACAGTTTGCTGTCCAAAAATTCCCTCAGTTCTTGGGCTGAAGACGGCGAAGGGGGACCTGCCGATGTCTCCCCGTCTTTCCCTCAGCACATCTCCTCAGGGCTGCCCGGCTTTCCCTGCCCTGTCACGGCACCCCAGCCGCTCTGCGCTTCCCTCCGGGGTCCCGCCGCCCCGGCCTCGGGCGGCCGCGGGCCTTCCTCACCTCTCCACCTCTCCCTCAGTGGGGTGCCCCACAGCACCCTGACTGCGGGCGCCTTGGAGACAGAGATCACCTTCCCTGAGGCTTTCTGGTGTTATTAGTTGGCTTATTTATTTAAGGAGCAGCTGTGACAATCTCCTCAGATCTCGAGGTAACTCAATAGGTGCTCTAAGGGACAGTTTCCTGTCTCTACAGCCCTGTTCCTACACAACGGGGTCAAAGCTCTGTCTGTCTCGGGGCACAGGCAGGAGGGAAGATAGTGGTGCAGCTGCTGAAGAGGAAGGAAACCCCGGAAAGGACTCAGCAGCCTCACGGGCAAGGGCTGGGTAAGCACTTGGCACATGGTGCGGGATGAGCCGTTGGAATTTTTAGAGGGAGTTTGGCGCTCGGTGAGCTCAGAGGAGCAGCGCGGGCCTCTGCCTGCTCTGACTCAGGTTTGGGAGGTGGCAGGCAGCGTGTCCTGCAGTGTGGGGCAAGGGTGAGGCAAAGGGACTGCTGGAGTTTCTCAGACGTGCCAGAAACCTTAGCAACTAGAGTGAGTTTAGTTCAGTATTGTGACTCTGTTCCATTTGTGCTTTTGATTTTTTGTTTTGCTTTGCTTTGGGGGTTGGCAATGAGAAATGAAGCAGCACTGAAAAATAAATGTGGTTTAAAATGGGGAAATAGGTTTAAGATGACTGCAAGTGCTAACTGAGCAGTTGTGCTGTCTCATTCCAGCTTTGCTATCTTTCATGCTCTGCCTTTTCTGAAAGCTCTGTCAGAATGTGGTCTTCCCCCCCTTTGTTCTTCCTCCTACATTGGCAAATAGTGCCAAGTGGAGTGTTTGAATTGGAACATAAGGGCTGTGTCTCTGTACTCATCTAGCAGAGTTTGGATCATCTGAAATGGAGGATTCATCCAGTGTCATTGTTTTGCTTTGCACAAAATCATCCAGGAAAGTCTCAACATTGCTTAACACAAAAGGATCCCAAAGTAGGCCCTGGATACATGTACCACTTATGCCAGCTGAAGTAGTTATCTCCTGGGTGGAAAACAGCAGCTGTTCACTCATGTACAGCAATAATAGCAAAACAGTAGACTCATATAGATGAATAGTACCATATGAAAATTCACATTTATGCAAAAAAATTTTCTTCAATTGCTAGGGAAGCTTAGTTGGTAGCTATATCTCTGATCCATTCCTGGTTTAACTGCTTGTTATCTGTCAATGAGAGTCAGTTTTAAACACATGTAGATAGGCTACAATATACTATGAAGGGTAATGTGTTTTCTTCTGTAATTTCTGTCATGTTATCTGATAAGACTGGGCTTCAACTTCCTAGGCTACAGACAGGCATCTCAGGTGTATTATGCCCCTACAATTGCATTTGGTTTAGGAATAACAGAGAAACCTATCACTTTACCTTTTTATTACATACAAATAACATTTACAGTCTTTGTCTTACCTGCTGGCAGCTTCCACCCTCAAAGCACAACCAAATATTTGTAGCACAACTGAGGAGGTGGGGAGCTCCTTAAGTGCATCAGCTGCTGATGAAATAAAAACTGTTGGCAGAATATTCCCTTGAGAAGGTCCTGTCCCTCTTTCTCTGTGCCCAGCTGCTCCTTCCTTTCTCCAGAAGCTTCTGACCACATCAGTTGGGCTGAATGCCAAATGAATTGTACATGTGCCTGGTGTCTAAGTAAGAAGTAAAATTTCTGTCAAGAGTATAGAATGAGAATCCTTATTTGTTTAAATAAGTGAGTATGCTTCCAGTGCAAAATTAATGACCCTAATTTAAACCATGAGGAAATGGGAAAGGATATGTTGGATTTGGAGGTAGACAGCTGGAGAAGAAATACAGTAGTGAAAGCAGTTATGAAACAAAAACTGAAGCAATTACAATCACTTCTCCAAATGCAGAAGCCTGAAATACTTCAGGATACAAGTCCACTAATTACGAATTTAGCCATGCTTGTAGCTCTACCTCTGTACTGGCAGGAAGTAGGAAAATAGATTATCAAGAAACCTAGTTATTATTCTTCTGGAGTTCCTATTGTATCAACACTTAAAGTGCTGGTAATGGAACTACTTAGTTCTGGAAGAGTTGACTGTTCTCTTACAGACCAGAAGAACTTAAAGCTTTCTTAGTTCATTGTCCATCTGTCCACAATGTCTTGTGCTGTACAGTCTCTGAGGACTCACTGTACAAAATGAAGACTTTTTACTACAAGATACAAGACTAAAATATTTAGGAGATAAGAGAATTTATAAATTTAAGAAAATGGAATCAGCTTTAAAACCTTGCATAAGTTTTTCTTAAGGTAACACAAAGTTTAAGTGGACTCTTGAAGGCTAAGTTCCTGGAGAATAATTCTTGAGAGGAAAACCAATCAATACTGTTTTATTGAATCATACACAATACTTGCCCTTAGGTTTAGTTCATGTAACTTTGGGGTATTATACCAGTGGCTAAAAAAAAAAAAGGATAAATGGAAAAATGGATCACTTTTCTAAAAAGCAGTCCTCAGGCATACAAGAGTGGGGAAAAAACCAAACCATTAATTTTCTCAAGATGTTTCTTTAGCTTAATAATTACTCATGAGTGTCTTATACTCTCCTATGTAATCAAAGAATTAGCTTATCAACTTGTTTGGTTTTTTGTTTTGTTTTGTTTTTGTTTTTTGGTTATTTGGTGGTGGGTTTTTGTTGGTTTTTTTTTGCAATATAATACCCTCTAGTGGTATACATGGGAAAAGAAGCCAGGCAAAGAATGATTAGGGGTTTTTTTATCATGAAAGAGGGTCTGTTGAAAAGTGCAAGTTAAAATGGAAAATGCACTGCAACACTTAGGTTAGATGTCTGGCTTTAACTAGAACAGCTGGGTCTAGCATAGGACCTGGACCACTGGAAGCAGTGAATTGCTTGTTGTTTGCAGACAAACCAAACTGCCATTGCAACACTTGCAGTCTGAAAGGAGCAGTTCTAGTCATGTCCAGGTCAGAGAGATGTGTCCTCACATCTGAGGGCTACATTCCATTTCTAGACACTGAATGTAATGCTGTAGGCAAAACAGGATTACTTGTCAGTCTCACATAGTGCAGTGTAATACAGGTTGTATGTCCAGACTCCATGTCAGTAAAAGCTGTTGATCTTATTAAAAGTATGTAAATAGTCCTGCTTCTTTTCCAGAAGTGCAGTATACTAATGTAATCTGGGTCCTTTTAAAAATAATCTTTGCTTCTGTGCACAAAATATCCCTAAGTAATGGCTAACATCTAGGAACAGCTTCCATTTCTCTAGAGCAGCAGGTCAGTGTGAACAGTGTTTGCCATGATGTGATCATATGTGACTACTGTCATATAATTCTGATTGTCACTTTAGTTTTACCCCTCTTCTGCAACTCCATTATTGCTAAAAGACTTAAAAATTTTTGGTAATTGACATTATTTTCATGTGGCATTGGTTACTTCCCACCCTTCCAAGACAAAGGATACCCTATTATTCAGGTATCCCACTGGTTCAGACTTTAAATCAGCTTCTAATGTTAAGCAAGATGGTATTCAGAAGCCAATTATTTTAAGGCCTTATGAAGGAAGGATTTACTATGCTTTACCTTTCTGAGCTGTATTAATTCTGTATTATGTTCTTGGCATTTGTTCAACTACTGCAGGGTCTTGGACAAGTGTAATCTTCAATACCTCTCATCTCCTTAGTACTTTTTTTCTTTTGTCATGGCAATGACAAAAGAAAATTCTTCATTCTTTGCTCTCTTTATCCTCTTCTAAAGCATGTCATAGAAGACAGGAAAAAACCTGCCCATGTCCTAGGCTGGTGTAACTTCATGGATTCTAGTGTTGTACTATAGAATCTAATGAAACCCACTCATGTTTGGACTCCATGGTTAATAAAACTGAGACAGTAGTTAAAAAGAAAATGTTCTGACAAGGATTTATTAACTTATGCTTCTGAACAAATGTGTCTGACAGTTGAACGATGAGATTGCCATACTCTGTACAGCTTTTTCTAGGAATCTTCTTTCCACTGTGTTGACAGAACCTGCAGTACAGAAGTTCAGGAGTGGGTGTCAGTTCACAGACTCTAACCCAGTTACAAAGATGGCTGCATGCCCAGATGAGATGAAGGTTCAGACATTCTTGCCACTGTTCCTGTTTCTGTGTGTTCAATCTTGCTGAAAAACCAATCAAGCTGTCTGACACCTGGCACAGGAGGGAGACACTAGGTGTTACCTTCCTGTGTTAAGCTGGCTAGGAAGTTTTATTACCAAAATGAAAAGAAAAAAAACCAACCCTCAAAAAGCTATTTCAAGCTAAAAGCTGGGAGGAAAGGAGCAAGTCAAGCTGAGCCTTCTGTGCCTTTTTTTTTTTTTTGTCCATGCCGACAGTTAAGAAAAGTTTCCTTCAAAGGAAAAGAACTTCTATACTTTAACTGTGATAAAATGACAGTTCTGTGGTTACTTTAAAAATGCTGCTTTCTGGAAGGTGGGCAAATACTGACTGGAAGTGGCATTTTGTGCAGAACACTTGCTGATGGGCATATATTGACTGTGGATGGCATTTTGTGCAGAACACTTATTTTTCAAACCTTTAAATACTCATTTATATATATATATATATATATAAGAAAGACATATAAAATCTCTAAATATTTTCTCCAAGCCTTAATTTCCTTATCCACTGGCAAAAAATAAAGTTATCTAATCTTCACTTGAATTGTCTAATTCCTCCCAATCTGATACACTCATAACTTCTGATGGAAAGTCAAGGTGATACTTCATGCGGTCTGCATGCCATTCCGAGAACCATTTCTCTGTTTCCATTAAAATAGCCCTGGGCAAAGTGAGGACGCAGGCAGCCATCCCAGAAATATCATCCTCCAGCTGGGGTCCTTCCTCCCAACAGTCTCTCTCTGCATCATAAATGTGGACGTAGTCCATGCGGATCCCTCTGTTGTGGGATCTGCCTCCCAAGACATAGATCCTGTTGTCTAAGACCGCAATTCCCGGCTCTCCGTGTCCCGCAGGAAGGGGACAAACGTTTGTCCACTGATCAGTGCTTGGCCTATAGCAGGCAACCTGTAAAAAAAAAAAAGACAAGAGATTAGCCAAAATCCAGCTTGCATCTTTGTGACAAAGCCTGGCCATATGGCAAACTATTTAGGAAGCTGTGCATCATCATCATCATCATCATCATCATCAGTCTTTTTAATGGAGAAAGCCATATCACCAGGGAGTAGAAATATAGTACTGAGCAGAACACTGTGCATAGATGCCATATAGCTTTGAATCCCAACTGCTGCTGGAGTATCAGCTGTATGTCATTCAAAAGAATATATACAAAAGTGAAAGAGATGGGGACACATGCTAATGTAAGCTCAGACATAATGCATCTGTTTGCGTTAGGCAAAAATGTGTTGGAACATGCAAACATGACAAATCTGCTAAGTTGTCTCTGGACCGTGTGTTGAGAAGTTTCAGATTTCACTGGATACCTATTTGGATAAAAGCTTTTATTTGTAAGCACCTTTTAATCATTCAGATACACTTTTCAGCTGGATTTAATTCTGTCATCTTCATTGGCTTTATAACAACAGTTACTTTTTGTGCCTTCTTTTCATGTCTTGCAGTTCTAGAAGCTGGAATAAGGCTACAGGAGAATTCTCTCCAGCCATCATTTATCATCAGGTACTGCACATTTAATTGCATTATACAACTGCCAGCCAACATATCCTTACCAACTCTGTCCTGCAGTTACATGTTGGTAAGTCAATAGTCCTTGACTTAGAAAAACAGACAACCTAAAGTAAATCAGTTGATGTGTGAGGAATTCCAAGTGCTAGAGCTTTACTGCTCTGTGGGTTAGACAATTTGTTCAAGACAGAGAGCAGTAAATAAATCATTGCAAGTTCTGCAATTGAATAGGGGAGAGCTGGTGGAGTAGCTGCTGCTGGGCAGACAGTTTTATTTGCCTACTTATTAGGAGAAAGACATTATGTCAGAGTGCAAGCATGCATAAGAAAGAGACACTTCCAAGAAAGGCAGAGGTATGACATGCTCTCACCTGGTGAACATCCCTCCTGTAGCCAGAATCATTGTTGCTTCCTCCAATTACATAGAGCTTTCCTAGCAGTGCAGCCATCCCATGCCAAGCACGTCTCACTGGACCATCTGCTAAAACTTCCCAGTGGTCAGTCTTTGGATCATAACACTGTAGCTCCTTCAAATAGTCTTCTCCTCTCCTCCCACATGTAATATACATCTTCCCATCCAGTGCTGCTCCAGCATGTGCATATACCTGTACATGGGAAAGCAAGAGGTCGAGGTCTGGAGTTATGTATTTCTCTCAAAGTATGGAACAGACCTAAAAGGAGTGGCATTCTTCATGAGTTGTGCAGGTATTGGCACCTGGAAGGATTTTCTTACACACAGTTCTCTCCTAGATGATTAGAAGTGTGAATTTCTGAATGAAAAACACTAGAATTTCTAGAACTTCCAGAACTGCAGTGGGTTCCCATTCTTTATTGTTCCTTGTTTAGAAGATCATTCATATTATCACTTTTCTCCCTAGACCACTTGGAAACAATTCTGTTGGAGAGTTTTCTTACACAAGCAGTGTTATCAGCAATGCTAGATATCCTACCAAGTAGCACTCCACTGGATCTTAAGACTTTTCATATTCTCAGCATTGACACATATTTATTATTTGTGACCTGCTAGTTTGACTACTAGTTTGGCAACTGCTATTCCAGCAGGATAAATACTACTGATGAGAGAAGACAGCTTCTGACTCACACATTTCAGATGAGTAATGGTCTTACATTAGCTGACTGAGGTGGGATTCTGCATCACATAAGCTGCTGTTAGCAGAACTTGTCACCCACCCTCAGTTCTCTGTGCAAGAACTAAGTAGTCTATAGAAGTTGAGTCTCTTCTTATTGGAGCATTACCCTTTCCATATAGGAGTAAAGCACGTTGTCAGGGCTCTAAGTGAGGATCTTGTACTGTTGTGGATCACAGTTTACCTGCCTGGGAGGAACATGAACTTCCTGTTCCCAACAGCTACGTGTTCCTTTTGGAATGGTTTTAAGGATTAACATAATAAAGGTGCAGGGGAAAACAAGAAGAAAACAGGAAAAGAAACATAACCTCAGAATGGAATTTACATATATTATTATAATTATTCTCCTTCCTTGATATTCATTTATCCCATATGCAGAGGCTACTTACTGTTTTCCATCTGAGTACCAGCACATTTAAGCTACAAGCTTGACCTACAATCTACAATTGAGAAAAGCATGAAAAAGGATGATTGGGGGGAACTGCAGTAGTGTGTGTGACTAATGCACTCCTTACCTCCTTCTTCAGAGGTGTCACATATTCCCAAGTGTTGCTTTTAGGGTCATACCTCTCCACTTCCCTCAGGTCTTCATGGTAATCTCTGCCTGCAACAGCATAGATGTAGTTGTCCACAACACAAACACTGAGGTCAGCATGCTCCTGCTGTAGGGACTGGATCTGGAACCATTTGTTGTGTCGAGGGTCATACCTTGAAAAAGAATGGGATCAGAGGGAAGTTATTCACACAGCTACAGAACCACTGCTGGAATACCAGACAGCACCACAGATGTGGGTTACTGTACTGTCTTTGGTAGAAATTGAGCTCAGCTGTAATTGGAGTGAAATTTGGCCTTGTCAGCATTTTATTATTAGCAAAGTTGGTCTAGTCTATTTTTAGAAGATCTAATCATGCTATAAAAGCTTAGGTTTTCCATCATCTTATACACTGCTGTCAGGTTATATATCAAAGTCTCTGCTAGCATAAAGCCATTCTACAAGGTAAAACAGTCTAAAAATAGCACAAAGACTGATTATGGATCTTCAGGAGTCCAGAAATATTTGGTGTGCATAAATATTTGGTGGCTTCTTTGATTCCTTTTGCCAAATACCTGCTGCTCAAAGTGAAACTCGTGTTTAATTTTCATATCAAAATATCTGGTCTGGGAATTTTAGTTGCAGAGAAAACTGTGAGGTGAAACTATGCGTGCTATAAAATAGGGGCAACTCTTGTAAAACTAGTAAAAATGACTCTTATATAAAGATAAAAGGGTTTTTTTTTTATGTCTGGTTTTGCAATATAATGGGCATTAAGATCTAAAAGTGCTCCTTCCTCCTGCTCTCTTTCCTGGAACAGAACGATTTAAGGGAACACTGGAATGCTGTTACTGTGCATGCCAATTCTTGATAATCAACCAGTAATAGCATTTTATTTAAAACTCCATTTTTGTAGTTACATTCTTTCATGTTGGGACCAAAACTACACACAAAGAACTTCTAGAAAATCCTGGTTCAAGACCATCCAGACATTCTAGAGAATCCTAGTTTATTATTGCTTCCCTCACCTTTAATACTGCTCCCACCCTCCACCAAGGTAGAAAGCAGCACATGCAATACCCCAGTGAGCAGCTGTTTGTACCCTGTTGGGCTTGGCTGTGCCTCACAGGGGCTGCTGGGAGCTCCCTGGTACTCTCAGGCTTGTTTGTTAACTTATTTATTGTGTTTTCTTTCTGTCAGGCCCCTGCTTGGTTCCTAATCTTTCAGCTAGCAAGAGTACAGACTGCACTGCTGGCTTACAGTCTGGATGGGCAACAGGATGGTAATAAAAATAATAGCAGGATTATCCTTATCTTACCTCCAACACCTTGACTCTGCTCGAAAACCACTTACATTGTTGTCTCCGCCAATTAAATATACAAAATTATTGAGAACAGCAATCCCCTGGTTGGACATTCTGGGGGCTAGTGCAGCTGTAAAGTGCCTCCACTCTCCCAACAAGGGGTTCAGATACTTGGCTTGATCACTGAGGACAATGGATGGAGTAGAATGCATCCCTCCAAATCCCACTACACACTGGAACTCTGATCTCAGCTGTGTCTGGGAGCTCTGGAGCATTGGCTGAAGACATTCGTTCTTGTGGTACATTAATGCATCTGCAACTGTATCTTTTAAAGGACACGGGCTTAATTTGTCATGAAGCCTTTGCAGGATCTGGGGTCCCATCAGAGGAAAACGAACTGTCTCAAGTAGCTTAAGGGGCTCCATCAGGGAGACCTGATCTGTCTCCACTTGCTCCGGAGGGTAATGATAAAAGAGTGCCCCATCATAAACTTCAAACTCATAGTTAACCTCCAAACGGTTGCTGCTGAGAAGGGAGTAGACCTTCTGCAAGGGTAGCTGTCGGTACACTTGTGTCCTGGAGAAAGCTGTGAAGTTCTTTAAAATGTAGGAGTCCAGCTGTTCACTCAAATGTCTCAAGTCATAATGGTCAGCTAGTCTGTACACATCAAGGATGTTCTCTTCATCTACCCAGGACATGAGAAAATCACAACAGAATTTAATGACTTCTGGAATCTGCAAGAGAGAGGTATTTTTCATTTTAAGATACCACTCACTCAAGAGACAAGTGACAGAAGCCTGGGATGACTGTAAGAAAGTTGTCCACAAGATGACTGCTCCCCTCACAGTCTGATCACCATGTTCACTTGCATCCAGTTCACCTCAGAGAAAAATAACTCAACGTGGGTGTGTACATGATTATCATACACATCTTCTAACCACGCTACACTGCAAACCTGAGTTTGGTTTCAGGTGCAGCAGCAATGAGTCTTCCAAGACATGTGGGACACTGGAGAGCCAGGCTGCCTGATCTGTTAGCATGGCACCAAGCTGCAGGCTGCCTGGGCAGCAGTCATGGAAATGGAAGGCATGGTGGACATGGTGAAAGCCAGGTTTACAACCACTCTTGTGTTTTTTTCAGAGCACTACAGACATGCTCTATCAAAGACTGCACCTGCAACAAATATATCTGCATCACTGAAGAGAACAGGAAGCCATTTGAAAGGTAAATTGGTATTTATTTTTGTCTTCTGAATAGACTTTGAAGTTGTATCTGGTAGAAGGGACTAATGGCAAATAAAAAACTAACTGCTCTCCAAAAGCACTACCCAAAGTGGTGTTAAGCATGTAGAAACCAACCAAACCAAGCACACAGAAAGTTAAGAGTACCAAAGGCACGTGCAGTAGTTAGCTGCAGGGGGAAATAGAGAAAAGAAACTTGTCTTAAAGGCACATGAACTCTGCACTTAGTGCAGAAACCATAGTGGCAGGATTTCCTGTAGTGACAGGGCCAGGGGAGGTTATGTGCCTGTGGACTCAATCTGGGGATTATCTTGAGCAGCACAATTTCTGAGCCCTGTCTTTTAGTGTAGGCCAGAGGTATTCTGTTCTAGAGAAGCTTTCATAAGCAGATCAGTGACAGTGAGTGGTATAGAAAACAGTCCTCTAGATAAAATGGTAAATGTTTGTAAGTAGTTGAACCACTGGCACAAATGAGATGTGCAAGTACTTATTAATTTTTCCTACCCTTCCACAGCTGTGCCAGTGGGTAAGGCATCCCAAGGAAATCCTTCTCATCAGAGCCATGCTCTTATTCACCCCCTAACCTTTCATCTGTACCCATATTTTCTTTTTCTTTCACTGCTGCTTTTATTTCTTGCTTCTTTTTTTTGGTCACATCCCCAGTACCTCACCTGAAGTTGACAGGCTGCAGCTAAGGTTTCCTGTACACTGTTCACACTGAGTTCCAGCTCAGAAGTGTAAATGAAGTTCAAGATTTTACACATTGCATTGTAGGAGATGCCATGAATGTGAACTTCTTCTTGTTCCATCTCTCGCAGTCCTCCTGCAAACATCCCTCTGTAAGAAAAAGACAGTGGCACATGCTATGGCAGATTTGCATTGAAGCTATTTTCAGTTTGCCTTGTCCTGGGAACATAAAAAATATTCAGAAAGATAAAATCTAGCCAATTTTATGGGATTACCTGTTCCCTAAAGCAATGACAGAGAGTACAGGCCTTTAGGACCCAAGAAAGTAATACTTCTCAATGTGCAGGAGATCTGCAGGGGCCATTTGAAAGGCATGATTCACAGCTGAAGGACTTAAAGACAGACCTAGTACATATGGATAGTCTGTGGGCAGAGACAGATACTCTGGCTGTGGGGAAGAGGAAAAACAGAGGAACTTGGGACTGAGGGAATTTTTTCTAAGCTACAGCAGTTCTCCCTCCAGTTAGAAGTTCATCTGGATTGTCTTGGGATTTGTTGACTTGCTTTATGAAAATAAAGCCAGTTCAAGGAACTGCTGGTCAAATTGACCAGGGGAAGGACAGTGAGTCACACTGTAGGCATGTAACAGAGGAGTGACCCATTTCTGGTGACTTTTTTTGGTATCATGAAATGTTCACCACAAGGCTGCATTTATACAGAAGACACGTGTTGGAAAGCCTCTTCTCTTTACACACCTCCGAGTACCCCAGGCAGTGGAGGTAAGCTCAGTGTGCTTTATTTCTGTAGATACATAACAGAGAGATGAACAAAGCCGTGCTCAGTATTTTGAAACACATTCAGCTCCACCTCACGGGTCTCATTTTACACCCAGAGCTAAGCCAGACGATTTGGATGTTACGGATTCGAGCCACATTCAGACACATGCTTGTTACTGCTGAAGTGTACCTGAAATAGTCACAGGATGCAGCCAGGAGGATACGATGAGCCTCAATAGGTTTCTCTTCCACTATCAGAACTACATCAAAGAGGATGCTGCTGTCTCGGAGCGATACCAACCCACTGAGCAAGGCCTGGGAGTGCTCGGCGCTGCGGTAAGTGTTGCTGGTGCGCTGCTGGAGGGAGGGCTCGAGTTGAGCTTTGTGTGGCTGAGTCAGCTCCTGATCCTCCGCCATCCCAGGCAGAAATGCTCAGCCACCAGCTGTAGCAGAATGAAATCTATGAGACAACAGAATCAGCAGAGGTTTGTGCCTTTTGCTTCATGAATGGTCCTCTGACCTCCCGCCTGTCACAGTAAATAAATCAAACCGACTCTCCAGTCAATGGAGGGACAGTTCTACCCTAATTAAATGATTCTGAGTGATGATACTGGAAAGAGACAGGTGTATATCCACACAGAAAACTGATAGAACATGGTTTTTCGAAAAGGTATTCAGATTTTTGGGTTTTCAGTCCAAGAGCCAGATTATGTTGCATGTAGGGATACTTTTTTTTACCAGGTTTCACTTCCCAGCCCATTGCCAGAACCTCGTTTCCTTTTCATGTCTGCATAATCTATAAAAAGAACAAAACTGACATAATTACTGCCAAAATTCCAAGTTGCCTAGCACCCTCACATAATTTTGCTGCAAAATAAACTGCATCTTCACTCTTTTTTTTAATATTTTATGCTGAAATCTGAAAGCTCCCCTCTCTCCCTATCTTTGCTTTTTCATTTTCCTTAGTGAATGACATTACCAATTGTCATTCTATAAAATATTATATGAAACTGTAGTCATCACTGGGAGATTGTTTATTGTGACAACTGCTTTTCACTTCACTGAGATTCCCTTCAGAGAGAAGGTACTTTCTCCAGTGTAGGCACTGCAGAGGGCTATTCTATACCTTTTTCTAGGGCTGCCATTGACACTGCAGGAAGGTCCCCTGTGGCACATGGGGAAACACCTGTAAAAAGCAAACTGGAAGTGATTGTGTTTCATGTCTGTGGTTAAGCTCTCAAAAATCTCATGAGTCCTCTTCTACCATCCTGTAATTTACCCTTGCCATTGTCTTTGAAGAATGTCAGACGTATCAGTCAGAGCTCTTAGACTCTATCCAGTTGTCTGAGAGCATTAAAAAAAAATGCATTAGCAGAAGGAAGTAACAGCTGATATGGCTGCTTAGGACATAGATACAATAGCCTCTCCTCCAGCAGCCTGGGAAATAGCTTAGAGGCACAAGTGGCAGTCACAAGGGGTTATTGGCAGTCAAAAGCAGAACAAACCAAGCAATTCCACACAAACAGCAAAGAAACAGAACCATTGATTAACTGTGCCAGCCATGTAGTGAGTGCAGCACTGGAAGTCTCTCAAAGAGACAATCTGGATGACACTAAGAAATATAAAAATGTTTATTGTTCTGCCTGAAGGAAGTTACTTTATATTGCCCATAACAAAAGGAAGTTAGGTGGCACTGCATGGTAAATGGGATGGAAAAAAAAAACAACACCTGAAAAAGCCTATTAATAATTGTCTGCTCTTTTCCAGCAAGACCAAGACAGCCAGCTCAGAAGAGGAACTCTGATGAGACAGCCTTCTAGGGAGCACATTCAGGTAGATTATATGGGGGAAACTATCTATCATCAGCTGAAGAGATGAGTAATGGATTATTTTTCATGACTGGTAGATGCTTTTCCTAAAAATAAGATGATTTTTTTAAGCAGACAAAACTTTATCATTTGGTTTGCTCCTGGGAAATACTAAAAGTGATGGAGTAAGAAAGGCAGGTGAAGTTACCAGATGTTGAGCAGAAATTTCCCATTTCACTAAAAGGGAATAAATGCAGCAAAACCAAAGTAGAGTGAGATATGGTCAAATAAAGAACAAATCAAGAAAAACCACATTATGTCTGTTAATATGGTTTGATGTGGTTAACACTGCAGAGTTAATGTGGTCAGTGCTGAAGAAAAGGTTTCATCTTTTCAGCAACTTGGAGAGCTTTACCAAAAAAGTCTCTGTGAGAGTAAAATCATTGCATCAAAAAGCAGAAGTAAATGTAACAAGTGAACTGTTTTCTGAATTCAAAGACTTATTTTGGGTAGGGGAAACAGCATGACTGACATCCATAGTTATTTGCTGCTAACAATTTTGGGTGTGTAGGCTGAATGCCAGTGCTGCATTACAAAAAGGTTGGAACACTACTGAGCAGGTACAGTGTATGTGCTCTAAAACTGGGCAGCACTCATAAGAAAGTTTTGTACATGGACATGTGAAGGTTCTTAATTACACTGTGGCTTCCCATAGAACATGTTATAACATGTTAGAACATATATATAACATCCTATTATATATACACCTCCCTACTCTTCCTGAACTGGGCTTCAAGGCCAGTGTAAGTACACAGTAAAGTACAAAGTAAGTACATAACAATCCATTGTTATAGTTTTGACCACAGGTAAGAGGCTACCCTAGAAAAATTCTCACTGCAATGATTTTTGTGAATTGTTCTGAACTTCTAAAATTAAAGGTGAACATTTGTGGTGGTAGTCTGTGATGTCTGACTGACATAGATGGTTAAGTCCTCTTCTTTGAGCCAAACCCAAGGAAAAGCCTCTTAACTCATCCCTGGATACCCTTAGAAACTGGTAGAAAAGACCTGTAAGACAAAGAGGGGTGGAGAACCATTAAACTCCTGGTGGGGGGTGGCCAACAAGATTCCTTTAACTGTTTACTGAGTGTGCTCAGCTTTGTAATAGCTGTTGGAGGAGCAGCTGGGGTTGGGTGGGTAGGAAGTTACAAAGAGTGGTTGCAGGAGCAGGGTTAGTGGGGTCATCCTGTGGGCTTCTTTGAAAGAAAAGAGGAGTGTCTGAGTTTTCTGGATTAAATACAGTGTGCTTGGTGAGCTGATAGTTTTGTATATTTCTCTGTGTATTGTAAATGCTGACTACAAGTTTGCTGGGGGTGGATCCTGGTGTTAGCACAGCACTTTGCTTCTCAGACTGTGTGGTCTGACTGACCTGTGTGTTTTGTGCCTTTGTTACCATCTAAAAATCTGGTAGCTCAAACAGTGAAAGTGCTATTTTACATGTGGTGTTTCAGCTGGGTGTCAGGAATGACTGTTAACAGAGTGTCTATCAGTCTTAACAAGGAAATTTATTGATTAATACTTTGAGCTGAAAATAATATAACCCTATCTCCTCAAACTTGTATTTTGCTTAATCGTTAGTGCCCTTTATTAAATAACAAACAAAACAACCCACACCTCAATGTAGTACAAGCAGTACAGTTCTGAATGGAGAGACAGTCACCAGGTTTGGTCAGCCTCTGGCATGCTGCAGAAAACCTTCTATCTATTGTTTTTCCTTCCTGACCACTCAGGAACTTAACTGCCTTTTTAGGGCTTGAGATGCCATTCCCACAGGCTGCCATACCTGGCCTTGTAACTGAAGGAGCTGTAGGCAGGCCCTGGCAGCTAATGTAAATGTACACTCCTTTGAACCATGCACCTGAGTTCCCTCCATCCTGAGCATCCCTACTGTCAGCTTTTTGCTTGCAGGATGGCCTTGAGGCCTCTTATCTGTTATCATGAAACTGGCTCTGTGACTGACCCAAGTTTCCTAGAAATCTCAGTCGTGTATTTATTTCTTTTCTCTACTCTTATGCAAGTTCCTCACTGATGGTCTCCTGTTAGCAATGGGATTCAGTGGCTGAATATTGCAGGACTGACCCTAAGGTGGAAAAGATGAGGAATACTTTCTATTCACAGAGCTTCTTCAACAGTAGCAAAGATGAAAAAGTATTGTCTCATGTGCTGTAGGATGCTGTCTATAGAAATAAGGGAAGTCCTGGTTCCAACCACTTAGAAGCTGCAGAGAGAATCAGACTAGAGATTTCCCTAGCTGGCTGCACAAGGTATTTTAGACTGCAGTTATGCTGGTTTGCATTTGTCTTTCAGAGGAAAAGGGTTAATGTAGTGATTAATTTTCAGGTATTACAACTGAGTGACAGTTCATAAAGACAAGGAGGGGTATGAGGTCAGTAACTGTGTGTGTACTTCTACAGGCAATACTAAGTAGGAAGACATGGACTTGTGGTTACTTCAAAAAGTTAAAAAAGCAAACAAAACAGGAGTCCTGTTCTCTTAAGAATATATCTGTGTTGCACTGGGAGCACTTCCAGGCAGCTGAGTCAAGTGTATGTCCTGGATGCATCCTGCTGCCATTCCAGATACACTCAGCCTTTATTTTCTGATGAGATGCTCTGCACTGATTTTGTGCTTTAAACTAAACCTAGTGTAGATAATTTATAGTGCTGAAGTCTATTACTGGTATTACACAACAGGATATACACCTAGGCACAAGTATTCACCCCTTCTATGACTACCATCCATGTGATGCTTACAAGTGTGTGGTGTGTGTGTGTGGGATTTGGTTTTTTTGGTATGGTTGTGCTGACAGCCTGGAGTCTCTGCTGTAAAGAAATGGCTGGATAAAAGAAGGATTATCTGAGTTAGTTTCTATGGAAACTCAGACATTTTTGTATTGAAAGTCTTGTGGCTGTCATCTCCACAAAGAGGTGTTTTATGCAGAGAGTGATATTTTCTTGTACGTCAGCCATGCCCAAAATAAACCAGAGCCTGCTGGTGTCAGGTATCCAGACTTGTTCAGCTTACTGCCATGTGGACAGGTGGTTCAAGCTTAGTGGGGATGCCATCCTTTCTTAGAACTGTGGAATAATTTAGGCTGGAAAGAAACTTAGGAGGTTGCTAGTCCTATCTGCTTAAAGAAGGGAAAACTTCAAAGTCAGTTGAGGATGCTGAGAGCTTTGTTTAGCCAAGCACAGAATCCCCATCCTTGTCAAAAAAAGGAGGGCTTAACCATCACATTTATTTTCATCTTTATCCTGCCTGAATTTATTTTCCTGCAGCTTGTGACACTTGTCAGCCCTGGCACTGTGCACCACGAAGAAGTGTTTGGCTCTGCATTTTCCTACACCCATTACATACACAAGCTTTACATGCTTGTGCTAACACAGCCCAGTATGCAACTGGCTCCTGCTGGAGGAATCCTATTCAACTTGCTGCTCATCAGGACCCCTGGGCTCTTCTCTTGCAAAGCTGGCTTCTAGCCAGACTTGTCTCCAAGCTGTCCTGATACAGGGAGTTACTCTGCCCCAGGTGCACGACTTCACCTTTGCTATTAAACTCTGTGGTTCCTCTTAGTCCATTCTTACAGCTCCATTCTTACAGCTTGCTGATGTCTCCCAGTTGCAGCTCTGTCCTCTTTCTTCCAGGCCATTTTCTTCATAGCTTTTTTTCTAATACAGAGCAACCAGTGTGCTGTGCTGATTGTGATCCAACCTGATTGAGCCCTTAGAAGTCTCAGTGCATTGGAGGAAGTTTAAAACCTGTGGCCTAAAGCTTCCCACACCTTCATCTCTCCCTAGGGAGTAGCAAGAATTAGGATCTAAGCCAGGGTTCATCTGACAAGAAGACAAGATCTAAGACTAGAGCAAAATGCTGGTAACACTGGCTCTGGGGGTTGCAAATAGGCAGAACCTGGCTATGGACCAGGATTTTACCAGGGCAGAGGACACACAAACAAATAGATCAACTAGTCAGGGAGTATGGAGAATAGGAAGGCAGCTGGGTGCCTGCCAAAATAGTTCAGAAAACAGATGTGATGCCACAAACAATTTAAATCGAAAAGCAAAACTATTGTTCACTCTGACCAGAGTGCAAATACTGGAATATTTCACCAGCTTGATGATAATTTGCAGGGAGCACTTGTAAGACCATTTGCCACACAGAAGACAACTGAGGACACCATGATGTGTAGACAAGACTTATGCCAATTTCATGCTTTTTCATGGGAAAGGGAAGAGGTGTGAGGGAAAAACAGAAGCTTTGCTCTGCAGTGCTTCTTTCAGAACTATCCCAAATGCTACCAAAAAATTGTCATGAAGAAAACAAATTCAATACAGTGCTGAAATGCTTTCTCTTGTGGCTTCATCATCTCTTAAGGAGTCTAATTTATCTCTTACTCCCTTTTCTTTCTTTCTCATCTCTAATCTTGAAACATGATTTAGTTTTCATCTGAGTCTTTCAGTAGTTATGTTCTAGTTTGGATGGAGTGGCTGCTTGTCTTTGAAGGAAGGAGTTTTAACCAACTATATTCAGGCAGGATGTATCTGTTTACCCTGACACCAAGTGCCTTTTTCCAGAGTCAGAACGTAGTGTTTAGTTCTGTGTCCAGATAGATCTGGTAAATGTGCAAGGAATGTTTTTTGGATACAATTGTTTTAATTATCCCAAGAACTATTGGGAAGTCCCTCAAATATCCAAATAAATTCCCTGGTAAGAACAACACTTTATTTTTTTAACTAAGCTTTTGCAGGGTCAAGCTCCCTGAATAATAACTATGCCAAAAGTGACATTTTATGAATTAGCCAGTGGTTCAAGTTCTGTCAATCCTGAGAGCCTCAGCTAGTTGGCAAGAATCTGCTTAAACATAAAGAATTTTTAATAGTCTAAAATGCAAGGAGGAAAAAACCACTAGAAAGTCATTAATTCTGTGCCAAATACAATTAGTTGTTCTGCAAGGAAAGGAAAGGATGGTCTAGCTCTGATTTCGGTATCAAACACGAATTCATTTGTATTCTTCACCACATTAATTTTGTTCCTGCGAACGATGTGAGGTTCCCCCCTGCCCTGCAATTTATGCATCGGGGACCGGGAATGAGGAGTTTTTCTGCAGGGGAAATCTACCGGGAGTCACAGACCATTAAGGAGAGAGCGAGCCTGGCTCCAGGCTGCCCGTCTGAGCCTTCCTCACCGACGGAAGAAGCGGTGAAAGAGCCCGTTCGGCCACGCTCTCGGTTTGATTTTCCTTTCCCGCGCTGAAAATGCCTCCGGAGCTCCTGACACCCGGCACCCCCCGCTCTCCCCTTCCGTGCCGGCAGCCCCGCACCCGGGCGCAGGGACGCGGGGCTCCAGGGCACCCTCGGGGGCTCCGTGCCGGCTGCGGGGCCCGGACTGCAGCAGCCTCCGCCTGACCGGGGCGGCCTCGAGTGCGGCAGGGCCTTGGCACAGAGGTGCCAGACCCCGTTCCACCGCCCCGGCCGTCCCTGCGGCGAGCAGGGCAAGCGGGAACCGCCTGACCCCCGGGAGCCCGGGCCGGGACAGGCTCCCGCATACGGCCCCGGGACTCGCTCGGTCCCGCGGAGGGAACCGGGTGGCGCCGCCCCCCCGGGACCGACCCAGCCGGGGTCCTGCGCTCCCTCTGCCCCCTCCGCCGCCGTTGCCCCCCCGGCTACTTACCGAGAGCGGCGGCGGCCTCCGCCAGCGGCTTCCGCCTTCATGTGCGACCCGGAAACCCGCCTGACGGGCCCGCCCGGCGAGGGAGGAGCGGCGGCAGCGGCCGGAACAGGGCGGGCGGCGGGGGCGAGAACCGGCAGCGTCACCCGGGCACCCGCCGGCCCGAGGCGGCCCCAGCGGTGCTGCAGTGTTTCTTGTGCCCGGTGCTGCGCCGGGCTCGTCACCTCCGCGGCGGCACCCGGGGTTGGGGGCGGCCGTAGGGCCCCGGGGTGGGTGCGGGGAGCGGGAGGGTGCCGGGTGCGGGACTACATTTCCCAGCGAGCCCCGCGCCCGCCGGAAGCTCCCTGGGGGGAGGTTGGAGCAAGGACTTCATTTCCCTCCAGCCTTCAGCGCGCCGGAAGTGGTTTTGCGTCACTTCCGCCGTGTCGTGTGGGGGAGCGACAGCGGGGAGCGCGGTGCGGGCGGCAGCGGCGGGCGCGGTGCGGGCAGGGATGGACGTGACCGGGCAGGAGACCGACTGGCGCAGCACCAACTTCCGACAGAAGCTCGTCAGCCAGATGTGAGTACGGGCCGCGCTCTCACCGCCGAGTAGGCCGCGGTCAGGCCTCGGGTGGTGCCAGAGGGGCTGCAGCGGCTCCCGATGGCCCCGGGGGCTCTGTCCCACCCTTCTCCGCTCTTCTGCGAGTCCTTCCCGGTTCTGCCCTGGATGCCACGGTTGGTCTATGGTTATCGGCGTTTTCTCTGCCTCTGTGAGAGGGCCGCTTGGCCAGGATCTGCTCAGGGCACCCGGATATGTTCTTGCACTTCGTTCCTTTGGGCCTCTTTTCCTTTCGCTTTCCTCTTCCCCAGGATCGCCGCCTTCCTCTCCCGTTCTAGAGCGTCTGATTTCTGGCTTCGATTTCAGCTGTGTCCGTCGTGTTGCCAAGTTTGACAAATTGTGACCTATGGCAACCGCTTTTTTAAGGCAAATATGAAATCAATATATCGGTGGCGTAATGTTTGATCTTTTTGGACAGGTATTTTCTTTCTCTTTCCTAGAGCAAGCATCATGATTATTGGTACCTATCCGGTGCTTAAAAGGCTGTTAAAAAAAAAAAAAAAAAAAAAGTGTCTTGTTGCTTATGAGACTCGACATTAATAAACAGAATGTTTTGTTTTGTTGGTGTTTTTTTTTTTTTTTTAATGCTGTGTACACAGCATGCTGTTCATTGCTTCTCATTTCACTGCCTGGCTGTGAGCTCTACTTGAGGTTTTGTTTCAGAATTAAACTGTTCTGGTATTCATTAAAGAGATATCATGGTGTGTCAAAGCTATACACATTTTCTTGGTGCTCATAACTGACCTTTTACTTTCTGGAAAATCATTCATCTTGTTAGATTAATCCTTTCCTTTTTGCATTGCTTCTCCTCTTCTACACCTTCATCCAAACAAGCAAACCAGGTGCCCTCAAGTGCTGTGTAACTTAGAAGGAATAGATGTGAGTAAGCAGGCACAAACCTTAATGCACTGAGTGGTTTTGTGTTTGCCCTGCAAAATGTCACTGTGCAGTTTTTTTTAACTGTGCTGTGAGCAGTGCTGAGAAATGTTTCAGGAGCAGCATACAGGAAGAGTTAAATAAATTACTGCTAGTGACTAATAAAATCTTTAGGACTAATGCCCTATGAAAAGGTAACAGTAATCTTAAAGCTTTAAGTCTAGTGAGGAAGTAGAAGGAAAATGTTCTGTTTATTGTCTTTTATATAAGTGTGCAGAGCTCTGTATGTGATCAATGAGTTTTTTGTTGTCCTGGCACAGCCTTTTTTGGGGAGGGGTGGGAAGTGCTGAGTGGAATAGGTACCTGGTGAGTGTGTCAGTGTGCATGGTGTGGTTATCAGCATTTGGGGGAATACTGCAGTTGGAAACCCAAGAAGCCCCCTTCAGTTGTAGGTTCTCATGTAACTAAGGCCCAAGCAAGACTTTTTTATTGATCCAGATCCAGGACTTCCTGAGCTGTGGTGCTTGAGGCCAGGGATCAGCTTTGGCTTCTCCCTGCTTGTTCCAACACACAGTGATGGGTGAAAATGAACTTCTTGCAGGGCACCCTGGCCCTTAGAGGGAGCAGGCACACAGTGGTGCCTTGGGACTCTCCTTTCCAAGGGCCTTTCATTAATCTGATTTTAGATGCTGTTGCCTGAAGGACAAATCCAAAGTGGGTTGTGTGGTGGTAAGCTCAGTGCTCAGCTGGAGTGTAGCAAAGGGGTGTAACTTCAGCTGTGGGACAGTCAGACAGAAATTACAGTGAGAATGTAGAGAGCATGTGAAAGGAGGAGGCTGGAATAAGCAGGCAGGAGACCAGTGGATCAGCTGAAGTTTTTTGAGTGAGGGAGGAAAAAAAGGGAAGATATCTGCACTGCTGCCCCCAGAGCAACACCTCACAAACCCAGTTCATAACACAGCTTGAATTTTGTATTTCAGCCTAGGTTGTCTAATGAGAATTCAGGCAAAGAAACCCCAAGGCAGATATTTCTTCATTCCAGGGACTCTGAAAAGTGAGGGATTAGTTAACAGTTTTTTTACACCCTTTTATTTCTTTTCTTTTTTCTTCCCACTGTTGTTTTAAGGAATAAAGGTTTGTAGAGCTGAGTATGGCAGTGACCAAACAGCCCACTTCACAGAGCAGCATTTGGTGGTGTTGCCTGGCTTGGTGTGGTGTTGGCCCTGGAACTCATTTCTGTTTTGTTTCACTGGAACACCTGATTCCTGCAGTCCTGGGGTAGCTGGAGAGGGGAGCTGCTGGAAGTTCTGAAGGAGAACGTGTTTTGCAAGATTTTTCAGCTGGCCCCAGTGAGAGGTTGGACTTGTTGTTGTGCTGGAAACAAGGAATGGAATGGAGGGGGAATTCCTGAAGCTGTTGCTGGTGTTGAGTGTTTTATCATCTGAAACTGCAACTCTTAAGTGTTCTGCAGAAGGTGGAAAAAGGCAGAGGTTTGGGGCACGTTTTGTGGCACATTTGGTAAATGTTGATGAGGCAGGTGAGGGTTGAGTTGCAGTGCTCAGAATATCAGAGACTTTCAAATCTCAGGATATGAATCTGAGTTTGATCATTTGCAAGGATATGGCACATTATTTGGGATCCTTAATTCTGTGCTAAAACTGTGGCTTTTTTTAAAATCACTGTCCCAGTCTTTTAATGTAACTATATTTCTGTTGATGGCAGATGAATATGTGATCAAAGAACAGGCTCTGTGGTTTTTTTCCTCCCTCCTAGTCTAAACCTTTATTGGAATGCCAGCAGATATGAAGTGGAGCACTTGGAGTGACATTTTTGGTAATCCAGCTGTAGTCATTATAAAATGTGTTTCATGTTCTGTAACATCAAATGGAAATCTACTTATAAAAGTAGATAATTCATTTGCTCTGATTTTTTTTCCCAAGTTGCTGGTACCACACTGATCTCCATCTGTATCACAGCCACTTAGCACTGCCCACATGTTAGTTCCCTTACTTGTCTCTGCATAATCCTTTTTGTTGTCTTTCTGCCTGCTGAAAATGGGAGGCATTGACATTGTACTGTGGGACTGAGAAGGTAAGAAGGATTCAGGGAGCAGCGTGGCTTTAGAGGCAGCCTTTCTGAAAGGGAAAGTGTTAAAAAGGGAGGTATTGATAAAGAATTGCATGGAGCTTCTTCCTCTGCAGCAGAGCTCCTTGATGAGCAACTCACTCAAAGGCTTGTTTGTACATGGAAGAGTTTTATATTCTGCATATTCTGCATTATGTTTGGATTCTGCTTCAGTTGAAGTCACCTTCATGTCCAAATGGCATTTTTTGAGTCTGCAAGACCACACAAACAAGCTCCCATCAGAGAGCCTCACAGCTGGAGCAGGGTAGCTGTGTCTGTGCAGGGAGGTAGGGGTGTGTGCTTGAACACAGAACTGGTTCTGCAGTGAAGCAAAATGTTTCCCAGAGGATTTCATTAGGGCTTTTCACCTGACTGAATTCCTCACTTCAGGATATCTTTGTCTTGTTCCATGTTTCACAGTTTGCTTGTTCCTTCTTGCTGCACTGAGAATGCTCCTTCTTTTCCACCCGTGTCCTCAGCAATATGTGGGTTTGTGTTGTTTTTTCTTTTTCCCCCTTTTCATCTTGTGTCTTCACATCCCTCCCAGAGGGCAGACCTGGATCCCATTTATGAGAGGTGTGATGGAGAAAGGGCAGCAAGTCCCTGTGATAGAATTTAAAGCTTTTTGTTACCATTCCTGATATTTCTTCCCCTCAACTTTCCATCAACAGGACCTTCTTTTCATCTTAGTGCTTCACCTGCTGCTTTCATGTTGGTTTTCCCCTCCCAGCCCTTGCTGCATCTCTCTTCTTGGACCCCATCAATGCTCCCAGTCCTTAATCTCCCTCACTGGTCAAACCTTTATGCCTTTAGGCAAGCTGGGTTTTTTTTTTTCATCCTTCCACCTTATGTTTAGGTGATTCTTTTGGACACACTTGATGCTAGGCAGGCTCAAGCCCATTGTCTGTTTGGATTACATGAATCCTGTCATTCAGATTTCCTCAAGTGAACACATCCAGGTATTTTGCCAGAATAATACATCAGGTGGTAAAATAATGACTTGCTTAGCAGTTGTGCTTGAATGTCTGCAAAGAATGTTTGTGTTGCCATTTAGAAATTAGTTGCCTTTTTTCTCCATTATTTGAAGAAATTTTAAAGGGTGGCAATTTTAAGCAGTGTGGAGTGTGACTTTTTGCTTGGCTTTAATCTACAAAGGAGAGAGGAGTAAGAAACTGTTTAACAGACCTTCCTAATAACAGAAAGTACTTTCTGATGTCCACAGTTAATCCTCAGCTTTGTTTTTTCCTCTTTTTTTTTCAGTGATGATGCTATGAGGAAGGCTGGTGTTGCCCATAATAAATCCAGCAAAGATATGGAGAGTCATGTGTTTATGAAAGCCAAAACAAGGGTAAAGCATCTCTGTTTGTTTCCAGAAGTTACTGGGATGACAAAATATGTTTGGAACAAGCTGCAGAAATAGCAAACCCAGTGCACTGAGCTAACTGCCTCTGCTTAGGGTACTTAGTTATGGGAAGTTTTGATTATGGTCACATATTGTGGTCCTATCAGTGTGCCTGTCATGGACATTCTTCCCAGTGAATTCAGCAATTTCCTGGCCTTCTTCACCACCAACCAGAATGACCTAAAAGTCTTCTCAAGTGAGGTTTACAAACAGGCTGTTCCTTGCAAGTGAACTGCTTTGAAAAGCTTGTAGATATTTAAAGTAAAACCTATGATGTTGAGGAAGAATACTGAAGAACCAGAAAATCATGGTTGCATTGCTGTTATTTCCTGTGCCAAACCACTCTTTTTTCATCTTTAGGAGGAATATCTTTCTCTTGTGGCCAGACTTATTATCCATTTTCGAGATATTCGTAAGTAATTGATGGTTTGGTTTTGTTTTCCTAAGGAATGTGGTTGCTTACCCCAGCTTCCCAAAAGAAGTAGGATTTTTATGCATGGTTAATTTGACTCTTCAAGTTCCTTTAGAAATTTCCTGTACTCTACATGCTTGATTTCTAAATACTGTTTCTTTTACACATCCTTCTGCAATTGAAAATATTTGAGGAAGTATTTAAACTTACTACTCTTTCTACCTTACTATACTTTCTCCTTCTTGCCATTGTTTTTGTAGCATTCTGGTTATGAAATTGCCTTAGATGGATGTATTTTGTTAGACCTACAGTGATTTTGTAAATTTTATTTTTAAAATTACTATGTGAATATGTTTCCTATAGAAAGTAATTCTGAATTTGTGTGAAAAAATTATAAAAGGAAAATTATTGTTCTCTTTCTTGCAGACAATAAGAAATCTCAAGCCTCAGTCAGTGGTAAGAGCTCCTCCTCTGTCTTCTTTTTTCCTTCCCCTCTTTCTAGATGGAATATCTCTTTATATCCCCTTGTAGGGTGAATATGCAGCATATGTGATTGAGTAGCATCCAGCCTAGAGAGTTGGAAAATATTTTATAAGCCTTCTTAAGAAAGAAGGGGTGGGGTGTTGTGTTCTCTACCTGCACCCCATGTTGCATTTTGCCCTCTTGACTTGCCATTCCCCCTTTTCTTCACTTTTCTGTATGTCCAGGATTCAGACTGGGACAATTGTCCTGAAAGCCCCTGAATGCATCCATTGTGTAATAAACATGATGTTATGGGGGGCATGATTAGCAAAGTACTTCCTCTTGTTTGAGCCCTGCTTCTCCATGTTGAAAATTGGATCCACAGTGAGACTTACCTTGGTTTTTGAGGTTATGAGCTAGATACCCCCGTGGAGTTTTGTTGGCAGCTTGTTTTGACTTGGATAGAAATTCAGAGATCACTAATAAATTAAATTTCTCTTATGTATTTAGGATCTATTTGGGACTTTTGAAGTCTGAAGCACTTTAAGTAATCTCCACTCTGCTAATAATCATAATCTCATGATTATGATTATCTCACCTCTCATAATAATCTCAGCACTTTAAGTAATCTCTGTTGTCTGAGAGACAAAGACATGCCTGAAGCCTCTTGTGGTCTGACACAGAGCAGAGAATGTTAAGGGTCTCAGTGTGTTGGATCTAGTTATAGTCTGAAGCTGTCAGATCAGAGGGTGGATGATGGAGGAGAGAGGATTTCTGGGGAGGGCATGGCTGCCTGCATGTTGGTAACTCTTTTCTTTTCAGATCCAATGAATGCTCTGCAAACCCTCACTGGGGGTCCCCCAGCAGGGGCTCCTGGAATGGGCATGGCCTCCCGAGCCCAGGGAGCACCAATGAGTGGGATGAGTGGCCTTGGCCCCATGGGACAACAGATGAGTCTCCCTGGGCAGCAGCAGCCTCCTGGGACCTCAGGGATGGCCCCACATGGTATGCCTGGTGTCTCTACAGCTACTCAGCAGAGTAAGTGTGCAGTTTGCTTCAGCTGCTGGAATTGTTACACCCATCTTTCAGTACATAACTTTTCCACAAGGAAGGGTGCTGAAGAGATTTGGTACTTCTGGCTAAATCAGCCAAGAGAACTGCAGAAAGGGTTGTTTTCAAATCCTGCTTGCTACTGGGATAAAAGCCTTCCTTAGTGTAGTGAGGAACAGTCAAGCTGTTGTTTGAGCAAATGCTTCTTTCTTAGCAAGTTACCAACAACAAGTTACCAACTTCAGGACATTTTTTACCTAGGTTGCTTACTCACTCTAGGCAGTGAGAATTAGAGTTTGATAGTAGGAAGCATCATTAATTCTACTGTTAATGTCCCTCATCTCTTTGAGGAAGCAAAAGTATGTGCTGCCAATGAGGAACATCAATGTACTTTAGGAATTAACTTCAGTTATAATGAGTTATACTGAGTGTCTTGCACTGTCTGGGTCTCATGTTTTAAGTTCTCTTTACCTTCTTTTTAGCCCAACTTCAGCTTCAGCAGATAGCTCAGCAGCAACAGCAGCAGCAGCAACAATTCCAGCAGCAGCAGGTGGCTTTGCAGCAGCAGCAGCAGTTCCAGGCCCAGCAATCAGCCATGCAGCAGCAGTTTCAGGTCCAGCAGCAGCAGGCAGCAGCAGCAGCAGCTGCAGCAGCCCAGCAGCAGCAACAGCAGCAACAACAGCAGTTGCAAGCTGTCCAGCAGCAGCAACAGCACATGCTGAAACTGCAGATGCAGCAGCAGCAAAACCAACAGCAGGTGATGACAAACAAATGCCATTGTTGTTGAGGTGATTTGTGTTGGGTTACTTTTCAAGTGAGGCTTGGTGTGTGTGGTAGTACTGAATACCAGCTCTGCTTGTTATTAATGGGTTTCCACTTTGGGGTTAGTACTTCACCTCCCAGAGGAAAGGCTAAAAATCTTCTGTCATAGCAATAGAGAATTAAAAGCTTTGTCTCTTTCTCTTTTTCAGCATAGTCTTTCATACTGACAAGAACAGGGATGGAGGAAGGGCCCAAAAGTGCTTGTGTTATGCCAGAAATAGAGGCTGTTCTGTCATTGTCTGAGTTACACATTGTCACTTTAAAAGCACTTTATATATATTTATATCATCCTGAGGCCCAAAACAGCTGCCATGCTCTCTTGCACTTTCTGATAAATAGTGGTGCTGGTGCAGGTTGGTTACACTAGAAGGAGCTTCTGAGCCCATTTGAAGCTGATGGGCTTCATCTTTGATTTTGGGAGCTGCTTGATTAACCTGTCATGTTGAAGCCACAGGATGTGCACTGTGTGGGCACAGAGTGTTGAGATATATGGAGAATGAGTGGATAAAAAGTCTGGGCTTTCCCTTTGGACTTAAACCCTCAGCCTGGCATATTAAGGGTTCTGTGATTTATGCTATAAAAATAAGGCTGCTGTTGCATTGCTGGAAGCTTCAGCATCCTGGGCTTTTCCTGCTTTTCAGATACAGCAGCAACAGCAGCAGCAGCAGCTCCAGCGAATTGCCCAGATGCAGCAGCTGCAGGCAGCACAGGCAATGCAGGCACAGCAGCAGCAGCAACAGCAGCAGCAGCAACAACAGCAACAGATACCCCAGCAACAGATACAGCAGCAGCCACCACCTCAGCAAGTAATGCAGCAGCAAATCCAACAGATGCAGCAGCAACAGCAGCAACAACAGCAGCAGCAGCAACAACAGCAACAGGTTGCTCAGGCACAACAGTCTCAGCTTCCTCCACAATCCCAGCCTCAGCCCCAGCCCATGGTATCTCAGCCACAGGCAATCTCAGGACAAATTCCCAGTCAAGTCATGCCTGTGACTCTTACACCACAGCAATTAAAAGCAATGCAGGTAAGGGCTAGTGACCAGATGATTGCTAGTTCTTTGTGATCCACTGGAGAAATAAAAAAATCCTTTGACTTTTGCTGATAATGAAGTAGAAGAAGGCATAGCTGATTAAGATTTACAGTTAGCATGTTATCAGTGTGGATAACTTTTCTTCAGGACTGGCTGGAGAGAAGTTATTTACTCCACCCTGGATGAATTGGTACATCCACTTGGTACTCCAGCTAGGAGTAGTTAGATGGCTTATGTGACACTGACATTCCTAATGAACATATAAAGTTTGAAATGCTGGTCATTAGTAGGTGCTTAATAGAGATTGCTTGAGAGAACTCAAGTGCTTAAGTGATGTGATAATACAGGGAAGAAGTTGCAAGAAGTTGAATATTGGGTGCACAGTGTATAGGAAGAGCATTCTACATGTTAAAAGACACAGGGACTTGTTTTCTTAAAGAAAGTTTAAAAACTCCAAGAAGAGTATGTATGTGAGGCTGATCTTGTCTCCACACCCTTTTTTTATGAGTACAGTCAATGTAGTTGAAGCAGAAGTGTTACACCTGTTTCAGATATGTGTGTTTACTTTGTTCTTTCTTTTCATACTCAAGGTAAGAGCTCAGCTGGTCCAGCAGCAGCAGGCAGTGGCAGCAGTGCAAGCAGCTCAGGCCCAGGCTGCTCAGATGGGAGCTACTGGGCAGGTAAGGGCCCAGGAGGCACTCTCACTGTTACAGGCCTGTAGCAAGTGCATGCTAGAGATGAGCATGGAGATGGGTTTCTGGTGGCTTCTGGTGAGGGGTCTGACATTGGTTGTTCCTTTAAGAAAGGGGGTGTGGGCTTTTGTGCTGGAGTCAGAGGCAGGATTTTGTTGGCAACTTCTCTGTGCATGCTCTCTGTCCCAAGAAGGTGAGGTGGTTGCCTGTCTAGACACAGGAATGCATCTCAATAAGAAGGCCTCCTGTGGTCATGCTACAAGTCTGACTGTTGGTACCTGGGGTGTATCACCTCTTCTTTTGTTAAACTTTTTAGGTGACTGCTTTGATGTGTAAACTGATTTCTGTACTGTGAATCTTTGCCTGCTATCTTTAATCATGTGATTTACCTTTCATGTCCGTGTATCAGTCATAAAAATAGTATAGACAGTGAAATCTCTCTGCACACCCCTTTCATTCCTTTTGTCTTTCATTCTTTTTCTGAGTGAAATGGGCAGTAGATACAGATTGCTCTTGTTCTGGATGTGAATTGTGAAGAAAAAATGGCATGTGTCACAAGTGCAGAGTTACATTTAAAAAACCCAAAATGCTGGTTGAAAGCTTATTGTCTAACAGAGTTTTCTTATCCTGAAATACACTTGTAGCCCTAGTGATTGTTCCTTGGTGTGTGTCTGGTATGAAGGAGACATGGGAAAAAAAAAAAAAAAGCTAATGTCTTGAGCTAAACCTCTCATCCCATTTTCCCCAAGAATATGAAATAGTTTTTTTGTGGCTTACCTCTGTAGTGTTTCATATTGAGGCATTTTACAGACATGGTAAGTACCATTATCACACCTTTGTAGGTTAAAAGCCTGAGGCAGGCAGGTGAAGTGAAGTGGCCCAGGATTAGTGGCAGAATTCTTTTCATCTACCCAGACATCCCACAGCAGCACACACCATTTTCTCTTCAGCACACAAGTAATGTTATAGGTTCAGTAAGAAATGTGGAAGCTTTTTACATGGGTTATGATAACAACTGGTTCTTCAGCATACATCTGCAAGACTTGTAAGAGGAATAGTGTCTTGTATCATCACAGCTCTCATGTGGCCCACATCCCCTTTGGTGCCAAAATTCCCTGTACTGGTCCTTTTGTTTGTGTCAGCAGAACATGGGATGTAAAAACTGAGCAGTGGTAAGTACAGTTGGTACAGTGCTGGCAGCAAGCAGTGCAGAATTGTCTTCCTACAGTTGAAATGTGAATTAAAACTTGTTTCTTAAATAATTTCCAGGTGGGAGCTGCAGGGTCTTAGGCTGACTGGAAGGAGACTTGGACTTTTTTCTTTTTGCTAACATAGTGGTGCTCTTTTCAACCCCCAGGCAGATGGATTGTGCTTATGTAGAGTCAACTTAATTCTTGCCCTGTTTAGTGAATTCATATGCCAATGGCTTAACAGCATGGTGCATTTGAAAAATTTCAGGTGGTAAGATGGTTGACAGTGGGTTTTATATTGCAGCTTAATTCAGACTTGTGAAGTAAACTCAGAGATTTCTCAGTGTCTACCATGGAGGGAGTTCAGAAAATTCCACCTACAGGCTTTACTCCATTTACATCCAGGCCATTGCAGTAGGAGTCTACTAAAACTCACTTAACACTGTGAACTCTAATAATTAAACAGGCTTCTTGTATAAGTATTTTATGAATATAATATTTTGTTTTGATACTGTGGCTGTGTACATTATTACAGGGCAGCTTCAGTGTTAAGAGTGTATATGGTTTTTCTTTAATTTATAAGAAATTTCTTTTAAGAGTAGATTTTGCTTTGCTTTTAGTACATTCTTCTATAACATGATAATTTTTAATAAATCTGCCTTGATTTCTTCATTTGTTTCAAGGAAGATTTTGTTGTAAACAAACCCTAACCTAATCTTTTCTTGTTTACATTGAAACTTAGTCTCTAGAAACTTTCAGACTGGGAATTATGGTTGATGTGGCTGCGTTTTTCCTTTTCCATAAAGTTTCTGTTCACCCTTCCTACATAAAAGTAAAAACAATTCCAGTTTTAAACAAGGATCCATGTGAGTTTTGGAGTTCTTCAATGAAGTCATGAAGATACCACACAGGTCCAAGTTACCCTGCTTGGGTGTCTGGTTTTTGTGAGCATATAACTCAGGTGAAGCTGATAAACAGAGTAGTGTCCTGGTGTCCAGAGAGTGCTACACAAATGATTGCAGCACCAAGAGAAAATTGGTAATCAACTGGAGTTAAGTATTAATAAGGTTTAAATCTTGTGCAACTCCTTCAGGTGCTCAGAATGCAGATTGAATGTTGCTGTGTGAGAATCAGAGCTGCCTTCAGTGGAATGACAGTGGCACAGTACTTGGATATGCTCACTAGAAGCTCCACGTTTATGAAATTCTGAATCTTGAGATTTTTAGATGAAAGCAAATTACAGGTTCAAAATTCTGTTATATTCCACTTCACTTTTATCGAATAATGGGTTTTTTGTCTTGCCGTGGAAGGAGACTCTCTTCCTCTGCTTGGTCTCTGTTATTATGGGGTAAAATTCTTGGTTCTGTAAATTGAGATAAATCGATTTCACTTGAGGAACATTTGCCTTCCATTTAAATCTTTTCCAGAAGTACTTGAGCACTTGTGGTTTTCTTCTGCTTTTGGACAGACAAGAACAAGTCCTTCATGGATATTTGCTTTGCATAAAACACATGCAATATTTGCAACACCTTTCCCTGACACCTTTGTCCAAGGGTCACTAGTTTTATAAATCAGCTGGAGAATAGCAGACAGAAACTACTTTTTTGAGAGAATGGAATTCCTATAAATACTTCCTTTCCAAAGCACACATTTCCAAAAAAAAAACTAAAAACCAAAACCAAACCAACCCTAACAAACGCAACCAAAACCAAACAACTGAATTTGTGTGCATGTCCATAAATATTTGACTGCTGACAATACAACAAACAGCTGGAAGCTTTTGAATCAGAATTTGTCATGCTGGTGTTCAGTGGTTTGCCAGTAACTTAAATTGAGAATATGCTTCTGATTTCCTTGACTGTGGAGGAAGTAATCTGAATCTTCACACTTTGGTGGTGTGGCATGAGAACAGCACCAAGATGGGACATGTTGGTCACTAGAATATCCTTGGGATTTCACACGCTCCAGAGATCCATGTGCATTCACGAGGGTCTAAGATGGGGTGATTGTGCCTGGAAGGATATGTTTGATTTTTTTTTTTCCCTCCCCCCCTGGCAATTTCCCCTTTTTTGTTTTGTTTTGTTATGTTAGGGTTGTGTTGCTTCACCAGCTCTCATGTTGATACTGTAGCTCTTACTGCACTTTGTAGCATCCACCTGTGCTTAATGCCAGTGCTGGGTTGTGTTTGCTTGTGGTGGCTGTTGCATGCAGTGTGTGTACACGTGCATGTGTGTGTGATGTCTGAAGCACTCTCATTTGTTTCCCTTTTGAAATCCTGTCTCTGACCACCCCACCTTGCCTGGATGGAAAGCGACTACATTGCTCTGATGTTGTGAACTAACAGCTGTGCTGAATTTGACACTATTTTCTTTATCAGTTATTGCTTTCCTTTTTCAGTCTTGCTGTGTTGAATTTAATTTTGTTTATTTTTAACAACTGTAAGCACATGCATTCTCTGACTCTGTAGAGACATTGTTGCTGGCTGCTTCAGTCCATTTACATAGAACACTAAGCAAGAATGCCCCAAACCATTTGCTGAAAGGAGTCTTCATTAACTTGTAGTTTAGGGCCTCTGAGGGTTCCTTAGTAATAAGTGTGCTGGAAAAAAAAAGTAGCCCAGAGAACTTTTACAGTAAATCTTTGAAATACCAAACAGAAACTCTTTTACTGTTAAGTGAATTTGCCAAAGTTACACTGTGCATACTGTGTATGCTGTAAATTCTTGGCATATATGGTGCAATATAGAATTATAAGTAACAGAAATATATACAGATATATGATTAAAACTGTGTAGCTTATGCAGGCTGCTGGTTCTGAAAGACATTGCAGAGTAGCTTAGTCCTAAGACCATTTTAAATTATCTGGGCTAAACCTTCATCATTTGTCCTAAACAATGGTACTTCAGGGTGTGCTCCATCTATACATCTGGAGAATCAAATAGTGCAATGGGTAAGCTTGAGACAGATTGTGGACTCATAACAATATTTTCACACAGCTTAGTAATAGGGGAGTGGGTATTTGTCAAAATGAGGGAAATTACAAGGATATATATGAATTATTCCATGTGTTATAGAAGGAAGGAAATAGCTTTTCAAATACTTCAAATACAATAGTTTTTTCAAACTCAGAAGTCCTTTTAATGGTCTTTGAAATTGTTCCATTGTTACAGGTTAGGTTGGTCTGAGATTTTGCTCACTGTTGAGCATTTCTACTGACAGGTGCTGTCAGGCTGCCTGCCAGAATCTTTTATGATGAAAGTTGGCATATGCAAATTCTGTTAAATACTTTGAGTCCACAGTGGGGGAAAGCACATCAGAAACCTATGGCATTATGTGGTTTCTTACATGGAGCATTCTTGACAGCAATCTTAGAGTACTTATTTCTAAGAATACTGGAAATCCAAGACATCAGGCAAAATTTAGGAAAAAGCCTTTCATGAAAACGGTACCATGGCCAACTCACGAATCTGAACCTACATATCAGCTCTCTCAAGATGCTTAGAGTTCATTAAAAGCTTTCTAAAAATGAATAGAAAGGGTGTAAAGGGTATAAAAAAGACAGATTTATAAGCCAGCACATTAGGTTAACCCATAGAGAAGAGCTCACTAACCTTCCCCTCATCCCTCCCCTCCCCCCTAATTCCTGGAGGCTGCATGTGCTTCTCATCCTGCCAGTGCACTGCATTTCTTGTTTTGCGATTACTTTTGTCTGTTGTCCCTCTGTCCTCAAAGATGATCACCGCACCTATGGCCCGAGGTGGGATGCAAATCAGACCACGGTTCCCGCCTACCCCTGCTGTGTCTGCTACACCGCCAAGCTCCATTCCCTTGGGCGGACAGCAAATGCCACAGGTATTTACTGAGTCGAGCACATTGTGTCAGGAATTGTGCAAAGCATTCGATACATGGTTGCGTAGCACTTGCTTTCAAGCAAGGGGAAGTTCACCTCTTCGGCAGGCAGCTGACTTCCCGGTGTTACTCAGGGTATTGGGTTTTTTTTGTGGATCTTTTTTCACTTTAAAGAAGTTTTTGGAAAGAGCTTGGAATAGGAAATTTTCAAAGTGGAGTAGATTTTAGCATTGGAAATGTTTACGTGTTTGTAATTTATTTGAGTCTCAACTTAGAACTTTGTGGTTTCTGTTGAGTCACTGTCCATGAACACTCCAGGAGTGTGTGTTTATGAGAGGTCAGTACTGCAGTGTCCTGGCTCTGCCTGGGACATTACCATATGTCCATGCTCTGTCCAGGGCCTTCTTTCATTAATAGTAAACTGGGCTCATACCAGTTTATGTAGCTTCTTGGTATCAGGGATGGAGAAAAATGGAACTGTTCTCTTTCATGGTTGTGTAGAAGAAACCACCAGAAGGATTCCACTTGTATCTGCATCAAAGAACCTGTGTAGGCAGGCTGGCAGCACCTGTCCAGCTGTTGCTGGAAGATGTGTGAGGGCAGAGTACTGCATCTGCCTGCTGCAGGTCCAGATCTGCTGAAGACCTCATAATCATGTTTTTCAAGCAAGATGTGTCATTTTGAGGGAGCAGGAATGGGGAGAACTAGAATGAAATAGAGCAGAGTTCTTGCCAGTAAGTTACAAGACATGGCTCTTCTCTGCACAAGTTTGCTGAGCTCTATATGAATGGTGTTACTTTAAATATGTATCATTATGGTGGTGGAATAGTGCTCAACTGTGGTTTTCTGTCTATTTTTCATGAACCTCATGTCTCATACTTCTAGATACTGATTTTCAAATTTAATACCAGGTGCAGTTTAATTCTAAATGCTGCTGCATTTTGTTAATGGGATTTATGAAAGTTTCTTCACTCCACATTTTTGTTTCCTTTGCAAGCTTGTCCTGGGACTATGGAGTGTCTAAAGCTCTGCTTCCTAGGGCTGCTGAGTCAAGTTTAGTAGGCACAGCCTTTTCTTCACAGGAATTTGCTGAGGTAGATAAAGTGACCAGAAAGATTCTGCAGACGTAGGCAAACACATCTGTTGTTGTTTCTGGTTTGAGATGGATGGTCATTTCCAACCAGGTTATTTATTGTTTGCATGTTGACTGAAATAAAACCCAGACATAGCTACTGAGTCACTGAGGAATTTATTTGGAGCTTTATTTGCTGTAGCAGCTCATATAGACTGAGACAATAATCTCCCATGAGAAGTATTCACAATACATGGCTTGAAGATGAGGCCTTCTGATATACATCTAAGTATTAGACTGATATGCCATGTATTTGACAGCTCTGGATCAGTATGAATCTAGTGCTGTCTGTCAAAACACTTTCTTCAGGTCCTAAGTGGATTAGAAATCTTGTGTGATTATGCTCCTTAATTTCATAAAATACTTCAATAATATTGTCTGTTGGATATGTTACACCTTTCTTGCAGCTTTTCACAATAGGAGTAAAGGGATGTAGTGGGTATCTGATTACTAATTACTCATTTAAGACTCTGTCATCTCCTTGATCACAGTATCAAAAATCTTTTAAACTTGGTGATAGGGGGTTCAGAATGTTTTCTCTCTTCTTTGGACAAGACTTCAGAAAATTGGGTCTTGTGATTATCAGGTCACTGTAGAGTTGCACAGTTAATGTTCAGTGTCTGTATTACCTGTCCACCAAAATGTCATCTTGCAGTGAAAAGATGGGTAGTTTTATTTCCTTATATATTTTGAGGATAAAGGTAATACAAATGATCTGTAACTATGGCTTAACTCTGGAGTTAAATGAGGAGCTAAATGAGCTTAATGGAATTAAAACTCCAGAAGAAGGGCTTTTTTGCCTTTTGGGTTTCTGTATTGGTTTTGTTTGTTGTTGTTGTTTGGTTTTTTTTAAAGCCACCTATTTTTCTGGGAGCCAGTTGGAAAGAGCATTCCCTAGGAATTGAAATCTCATTAAATTGTTATCATCTTAATTCATATCCTGCAAACAATGTAGAAATCTGAAACTGAAAGCATCTTTTGATCTGTATGTAGAAAGACACAGGAAATTATTGTGTAGAAAATAACTGCATTTGAAGAAAACTGAGGTAGTAAATTCAGACTTTCATACCTCTGAGTGCATGTTTTTGGAAGTGATGCAATTTTGCTTGGTGTTAGGGGTTATCCTTGGGTATTCTGAAATAAAGTTCACAGAGAGCAAACCTGTTGCAAGAAGGAAAGCTGTTTGGCTGTGCTTGTACTTAAATGGGAAGGGGTGATGCAAAAAAGGATTCCAGAACAATTCATCCTGTGCTCATCTGCACAGTAGGTGCTGCATGTTCTTTTCTTTGCTTCACTGCATTAATTTAATGTGAGGGGACCTTGGTGATGAAATTTATCCAGAAACTTAAATCTGGCAAGAACCCAAATGAAACCTTTCTCCTTCCTACCCAAAATACAAGGATTTAAGTTTTCAGAAATAACTTTATATAACCAACTGGAGATATTTAAAAGGGACTGGTTTTCAGAATGTGACAAACCACCTAAAAGTGGTCTTTAGTTTGACTTGAAAAGTGTGTGCAGCATCTGTATGGGTAAGTTCTAAATCACTTGCTGTTTAACATAATATTAAAGGGAATTGTAAGAAAGATCAGGGAGTGCTTTTTTGCAGTGTATATCCTAGCTTCCTTCCAAAGCTATGAGTGGTGAGATGCTTGGTTTCTGTGGGAGGCAGGCTATGCTTTTCAGTCTCAGAAATGCTTTTCTAGATGATGATGAGACAGGTGTTGTTAAAGAATCCACCTCCTATGGAAAAGAGTAGGAACAGTCTCATTATGTGTTGACTGTGAAGGAAAGGAAAATATAATATCTGGTTTAAAATATAATTTCAGCCTCACTTTTAGATACTATATTTGTAGGAGAAATTGTGAATGTAATGAAGTTGCTGAAAATTAAAAATATAAATCAAAGTATGTCAGGCTGTGATTATAAGCTATGTATTAATGGATTTTAAACAAGTATTGATGAGTTTAGTAATTTTACATTTGCACCTAACTGAGGACTCTTTGGTCCCATTTTTTGTTTTTAGTGGAGTGTGACCTCTTGCATAGCTCTAATGTGATATTCAAATCCTGTCCTACTCAGTGCATACCTGCAAAAACAGACCATGCAACACTTACTTTTTAATGTCCTAAATAGCATGTCCTCTGGACAGGGCTGGATGTTAGGTGGAATGAGTGAGTGAAGGACAAGACCAACTTTCCAGTGCCCATGAAGTATGTGGTATTTGTGAATGCACTGGGACCTTTGCTTAGAAACAGCTTTGACTGAGGGAATAAGAGTTATTAATTCTTAAAGGTGCTAATCAGTGATTTACAGGATGGATGCATGGGTTGCTGAGTCACAGTATGTGGCCTCAGAGGGCTAATTCATTTTATCTTTGTAGGTACCTAGTTAAAGCCTCAAGTCAGAAGAATTTTTGCATGTGTTCAAACATGATCACTTAATGTCTGCATTCCCATACCATGCTCCTGGCCATGATACAGGCTTTTTGTTTTTTAAGTAATCAAGGGCAAAAATGTCAATGGATACAAGTGTAAGAAGCTGCTCTAATTTGTGGATCATCTGGTTCTGGCACTTGATAGTGTACAGAATAAACTTAGTTGTTTTGCACCATTTGATACTGTTGTAGAAGTGATCTTGCTCATCTTTTTGTCCTTCAGGCACACCTCATCACTCTCCAAAGGTCAGAAAGGAACTTCTTCATTTTTTTTCCACCCAGCCATTCAGTTTCAAGTGTTTCTACCTCCTTCCAGATTTCAAACTTGAATATTTAAACAAAATGTTGGCTTGCTGAATATTTTTTCTTTCTTCCTCCTAAGGAGAACATTGAGAACCTACTGTCAAGACTGACAGACCTTTGAAGACTGTAATTCAGATGTCAAGGGGGATTTTTTATGGATCTTGATTCTCAAGCTAGAGCTGTCTTTTCTTCATGCTTTTATTTCTAACCAAGTACAGACTTTTCAGATGGCACTTCCGAAATTCTAATTGCAACGTGATGGTTTGGGAAATAAAAACCAATTACTGTACAGTTATTCAAATTAAGTGGAGATTTAATGATTATTTTGAGTAAAGATAGTGTGAAGTACTACCCAAGAACCTCAAAAGTGATACAGGTGGGATGGTTGTGGGGGAGAACAGGAAACTAACACTTATTATTTCTTATAGGCCTGAGGACACGCTTTTCTCCACAGGTAAAGCCTTTTAGTTAGGTCCCCATCCTGTACCCATCCTTTTGTTGTTATTGATCTTATCTTTTTCCACATTTCAGGTTAGCCAGAACAGTATTACCATGATGTCATCCCCATCTCCTGTCCAACAAGCTCAAACACCCCAATCAATGCCTCCGCCACCACAGCCGCAGCCATCTCCTCAGCCAGGCCAGCCAACTTCTCAGCCAAATTCCAATGTCAGGTGAGCTAGGCTACAGCTTTTGAGGACCTTCATGCCATAAGGGTGAGGCTTTCAGAAGCATTCATTGTATCTTTCTCTGTTTCCAATGAAGTGAATGATTTTTAACATAAACATCAATGAGAGCTGAGGTGGGATTGTGCCAGATACGCTTGGAAACTCCCCATTTCATGTAAAGAAACTGTATGAAATCCTTATAGCAAAGAGACAGAGTGCCAGAGCAATGCTAACTAAATACACATATCTGCTCACAGGCAGATGATACTTCCTTGTCAGATTCTGGCAGGTTTGATTTCATTCTTATTTTTCAGCTCTGGCCCAGCTCCATCACCCAGCAGCTTTCTCCCCAGTCCATCTCCACAACCATCCCAGAGCCCAGCAGCTGCACGAACGCCTCAGAACTTCAGTGTCCCATCCCCAGGTCCTTTAAACACTCCAGGTAAATTATCCTAGTACTGTACTGCAGGCTGTGAGTTAGGGTATGTTTTGGTAACTAACAGTAAACTCAAAAGAGCTGCAAATCAGCCAGCATTGCAAGTTGTGAACTTGTGACATGCACCATGTAACACAACAGGGGTATCTTAAATCAAAATCAATTGAAACCTCTTTTCTCAACACTGAACTGTGTACTGGAGTCTTCTAACTTCCCCAGTCTTTTGAAAGAAGTATTATGCTTAACTTAATTAGCTAGTTTTTTTAAAGATCTAATGATTCTTTGGTTCCATGCAGAAAGGAACCCCCAGCAACATTGTGCAGTTGTAATGAATATAACCACTTAGTCACAGGTGACAGGCTGCTTTGTTCCACACACCTTCCTAGGTATACTCTGACTCTTGTGCTCTTTTCTCTCCCAGTTGTAATAAGCAGTTTCTGATAATGTGAATAGAAGCAACAAATTGTCTGCTTCTCATACCAGCATGGTGTACTTTGGAGTTTGGAAAGCACCAACTTAAGAAAAACTGCAGCAAAATCAGTGTGTTGATTCAGTGTTTAATGCAACAGAGTGAAGACAAAGTGAGGACCCAGAAAATGGGTGTATGAAACTTCAGACCTTTTCAGAAGAAAATGGTATTAATTGGGAATTGCTGTTCTGTCCACAGAGTGCTTCATTTCTACACTAAGTGTGGAGGGTTGGACAAGCACTTAAACTGTGGAAGGCATCAGTTGTGGATTTGGCTAAGGGACATGAACCACACATTCAGGGTGCCACATTTTGGATGTAGATTCTGAGTGCAGGAATGCTGTTCTGCAATACCATTTATTGTCCCTATGACATGCTGTCTTTACCAGGAAATCCAAATTCTGTCATGAGTCCAGCCAGTTCTAGCCAGTCAGAAGAGCAACAGTATCTGGAGAAACTCAAACAGCTATCAAAATACATTGAGCCACTCCGGAGGATGATCAATAAAATAGATAAAAATGAAGGTGAGATTGCCAGTGTTTAGTCATATTTCCCTCTGCCAGATGTCTCTTCTGTTGAAGGAAGCAGTACCTTGCCTTTTGTGATGGTTTTTTTCTATTCCAGGGTTTAAAAACGACAGGGAAACTTAGCTCTTTCTTGCATTATGTGATAAAAATGACAGGGAAACTTGGCTCTTTCTTGCATTATGTGATAAAAATGACAGGGAAACTTGGCTCTTTCTTGCATTATGTGAAGTGTGGGTAGAATCCTGATCCTTAAATTTCCATCAGTTTTCCTTTACTTCTGATACTTTTGAGACAGATGGAGCTTACTCAATGATTAGATTACCTATGGTTAGATGAAAGTTCTTTCATGCTCACTACTTCCTTCAGCACTAGCTCATATTTTCACTTTTAACACTACACTGTATTTCTGTCTGCACGTCTGGAAGCTATTCTTGCAGTCATTGCTTGTGTCTCTGATATTATTTCAGATAGGAAGAAGGACCTGAGCAAAATGAAGAGTCTCTTGGATATCCTGACTGACCCTTCAAAACGGTAACCATTTTTCCTTTTGCCTGGACATGAAGTCACTCAGCCCTTCCAGAAATTTGTTGTTTTACCTCCATGTTAGCATTGAAGCTGTGTGTGTAGCTCAGATAGCTGAAGCACTTCAGGCAAGGTGACCAGTTTGTGTAATGAAATGTCACTCTTTCTGCAGGTGCCCTCTGAAGACACTGCAGAAATGTGAAATTGCTCTGGAGAAGCTGAAAAATGATATGGCTGTGGTATGTAATGCTTTGCACCAGCAAGAGATTAGCAGTTTGTTTCAAAAGGTTTCATGATTTGGCAAGATAAGTTTTTTGCATTTCTTGTTGGTCCTGCTCTTAAGACTTCAAGTAAGGTTGGATAAAATTTAAAAAAAAAAAAAAAAAAGAAAAAAGGGGCAACCATTTACTTTATGTAACTCACCTGTATGTATCTTTTAAGTACTTTCAAATTCTTGTGCTTTGTGCAAAGATGAGTAACTCTTTGTTTGAACTTTTGCAGCTGATTTCAGGATAGGCTTCCTAAATGAAAGCTGAAGAGGGATTTTTTAATTTTTTCTTAATGTTACAGTGTGCAGTTTTGAGAATCCTTTGTGTTTCATGCATCGGGAGTTTCCTGCCATAAAATTTTGCGAGATCAGGAGTAGAGATTTCTTCTTTTTTTTTTTTGGTCAAGATTAATAGCAAAGGGGTTTCTCTTGTGTTTCAGCCTACTCCACCACCTCCTCCTGTGCCCCCCACCAAGCAGCAGTACCTGTGTCAGCCACTTTTGGATGCTGTTTTGGCCAACATCCGTTCACCAGTCTTCAACCATTCCCTTTACCGTACGTTTATGCCGGCAATGACTGCAATCCATGGACCACCAATCACGTGTGTATCACTGCCCTGCTGCCTGTCTGAAATGGCCATTATTTAAGGGAAAAAAATACTTATTTGTAGAAAATACTAAGAAAGAACAGATGGGTTTATGGATGGGGTTATGTTCACCTAAGCCTTCTGTGAACTGTAATTTATTCAGGGCCCCAGTTGTTTCCCCTCGAAAACGGAAATATGAAGAGGATGAAAGACAGACCATACCAAACGTCTTACAAGGGGAAGTTGCACGGTTAAACCCTAAATTCCTGGTGAACCTTGACCCTTCCCACTGCAGTAACAATGGCACAGTTCATCTCATATGCAAGCTAGGTAAGCAAGAAGAAACAAAAGGCTGAAATCAGATGTGCTGAGCTTGATTGTACAAATTGGATCCGTTTTTTGCTGACAGTCTTGAATCCTGCCAGCCTGTAACTTCTTCATGAAGTCTGTACTTAACAGATTCATAGCATAGCTTCATCATAACAATTTCTGCAGCCTGCATCAGGGTACCTCTGGAGATTTCATTCACACTGATGGGACCTTTCATTGCACTGAAGTTGCAATTGGTAATCTCATTTAGTGTCTAGAAAATTACTTGTTGCTAGTAGCACTCTGGATCCCTGATTTGACCTATACTGTTAATGTGAGAATTCTTTTGCCTCCAGTAAGTAGGAGAGAGAGAAATTCTGATTTCACTTTCAGGAGGGCCTATTTAAATTTGTATTATTTATCTGGTAATGGTGTTTAGTCAAGAAAGACATTTGGATTGTATTATTATTTTTTTTTTAAATCTCAGCTGAATAATGATAAAATGTTATACTCTATTACTTTTTTGCTCTGGAATTCCAGTGGGGCAAATATTCTTTCCTTCTCCCCTTCATTTGAGAAAACAGAACAGCTTGTTTGTTTCTTGAATATTAGTACATAAGGCACTTAATCTTCAAAAATTAGGTGCCTTACTTACTGCAGTTTAGCTGATAAAATGGTGAGGTTGGCAAGGTGCAGAAATGTTTAAGAAATGGAGCTGTGTTTACCAGGCTTTTCTTAGAAGAGTTGGAGTGTTCTTAAAGTGAGCAATGAGACTGCCTTCCAGTGAAAATGGACAGCTACAGCCTCCTTGGGGTTCAGAGGCCAGAAAACAAGCTGAATTATGCACAAAACCCCAACTCTATGCAGCAGGGAATGCTTTGTTCTGATGGAAAGTGTGTTTGCATTGTAGATGACAAGAATCTTCCAAATGTCCCACCACTGCAGCTCAGTGTTCCAGCAGACTATCCAGATCAGAGCCCTCTGTGGATAAAAAACCCCAGGCAGTATGGTATGAGGATGCTTAGCATGACATTTGTTGGGCTTGCGTATGTGGTAATAGTGGGGAAATGTAAACACCTAATATTGCTGTTTAAAATTTTTTTTTTCTTTTATTATAACTCAATTTATCTGTTCCTTTTTTTTTTTTTTCTTTTTTTTTTTTCTTTTGTTTTGTTTTGTTTCCAGCAGCCAATCCATTTTTGCAGTCAGTGTATCGGTACATGACTTCGAAACTGTTGCAGCTCCCAGACAAGCATTCAGTCACTGCACTCTTAAACACCTGGGCACAAAGCATTCGTCAGGCCTGCCTCTCTGCTGCATAACATCTCACTTTCTAAATTGTGACCCAAGAAAGAAGGTCTCCACAGCTGGCCTCTTCCACATGCCACTGGAAAATCACAGGCATTTTGGGCAGGGTACTTCAGAAGAAAGAAGCCTTATGTTGTTTTGTTGTTTCTAGGTGTCAGGTTCAGTAGAGAACCTGGTGTTAGACTTAGCTTTCATGCTTTTTATCTTCTGCCTCTGTGGACTTTTGCCAGCCTATTCAAATATACAAAATGTGTATATATGGTTCTTGAGACTGTATTAGGATGAGTTTTTATTGTCTTCTTAGAGAAGAAATTATTTGTGGACTTCCATCAGGGAGTCTGGTATAAGAGGGAGTAGGGAGTAAACGTCCTAATTTGCTTCAAAGTTTGCTCAGTGCCAGTATTTGTTTCACACTATATGTTTTGTGACCTGATACTGCCCCAGAAATAAATTAGCTGCAGCTAGAATGTGCTTGCAAATTTCTCAGTGGTTGCAGGAATCTTTTTGCCTATGAGCTTTGCCCAGAGACTGGATAAATTACAGCTTTTTAAGGTGTCCCTCAGATACGTAATATAAATCTGGATAATTACACTTGGGGGTGGGGAATCAAACAGAGCAAAACCAAGTATTTTATAGCTTATTTTAAAACACTACTTTGTATAAATGGTTTTTGGTTAGCGTGGACCACATTGTATCTCACTAAAAGAGTGAGGTGATGAGAGAGAGACTCATGTGCACACTGACTTCCTTTTTAAACTCAGTAAATGTGTATGTAAAGGTGGGGGGGAAAAACCTAGCAGTGCAAAGCCCTACTAACATCAATCAGTCCAACAAGTTTGCAGCTCCATTTCTTCTTTTTAAGTCTCTGTGGCATCTGGCTTCCTTTGGGAGTTCATACAAATCTGTGGAAATGCTTCTATGCTACATCAGTTTGTTTAAAACAAGAAAAGGGAAAAAAAACAACCCCAAACCAAGATAGCTCAGGAGTAGAACTGATAACTTATATCCTGTGCCTTGGGCTATGATGGGCACTCAGTTCAGTCATCAGCTGCCTTTGTGTTGGGCACTTTAAATGAAAACATTTGCCAGAAGTAAATCTCAATTCCATGCATAGTGTGACAGTTTTATTTTCATCATGCTGTAAGTTAATCTTATGATGCAAAAGAATTTCAAATTTCTTATGTTCCCATTCCATCCTGCTCCACCTCCATATATTGTGCAGCAAGCAAACCTTAAAGAGTAGCTGGGCTCTCTTACAGTAGTGTCAAGACTTGCTCTGACCTTCGTAGATCTGTGTGGTATCATCAGTTTTAGGATGTTTTTAAGTGTGGGTACTTAGTAAGCACTGACTGAGGCAGCAGAATGCTATCAGTATTTTGTACATGAACTTAATGCATTATCTGCTTGTTTCTAATGTAATAAATTTATTATTATTCCTGTGTTGGATGCTAACATTGTGCTGCTCTTCCCATGTCAATCCTTAGAACCCAGTTCTATTGTGTCCATTGGCTGATGGTTACTTTGTTTTGTGGTAAGTGAAAACCTAAATGCTTTGAAAGTTAGGGGAGGAGATCACAAATGCCTTTTGTCCCATGCAACAGAATCTTTAGTGTCCTGATAATGAATTGGAGGGCCTGGTCAACAAGATTAGTAATGGTATCTAAAAATGAGAGATGTAGGGTTTTCTAACTGGTACTGTTAGGTGGCTGACTGTTTCCTTAGGGAAGAAGAACCAGCACCATGATAAGTCACAACCCAAGAAATGAGAATAGAAACAGGTGAGTTTTTTGAAGATATTGCCAGGGTCTAACACTGAGACTTTTATAGCATTTATTCCTAACAGTTTGGTTAAAACATATCTGGAAATGGATGCAAAACATGCATATCCCTCAGCTTTACAGTGACTCTCCTAGTGCAGTTTTCAAAGCTGTCACTGCCCTGCCTTTCAGTTTTCCTTCAGACAGGGTGTAATGAGATATGAGTCTTCTTTTGCATATGGCATAGTTCATTTCACTATTATAAATGCTAATGGCTTATTCTTCCCCCCCAAAAAACAACCACTCACTAGATTCCATAGGAATGCTTTTATAAAAATAAATTTTACTTGATCATCTCCACAAGACCACATAATTGTTTATAAAAGTCAATTAACTTTAGTATTAAAAAATACTTTAGGAAGATCTGATATGATAATTGAAACACTTTAGTCATTGAATCCCAAGCTCATCCTTAAAACATTTATTTTTACACCTGTATGCTGAGAGAAGGAAATTAGTGTTCATGTGGCTTCCATCCTTCAAAGAAAAAGGTCATTATTATGGCATAAAGGAAATATCCAATCAGGATAATGAATGTGCAGCCTACTGGCCCAATGTAAAACCAGGATGCAACGAAGTAGATTATCAGCAAATAAGTGAGAGTCCTGTAGCTGGCTAGAAATCTCAGACTGATTCTTGGTCCCCAGTTCTGGTTTGTTCTGTCCTTCACCACCGGACTATACCTGATTTTCTGCATGAGGTGTGGGTTGGTAAGATGATACTGACAAAGTCTGCCAACAAAATCTTCCCTCGAGCAAAGTGCTTCCATCTGATCAGCAAACTGAGGTAAGAGAAGTTTAAGAATTAGTGTTGTACTAATAAATCATAAAGGAAGAGTAACTTAATTCCCAGTTTTCTTTATTTATAGGGTGAGGATTATAGGAAGTAGAGGAAAAAAATCAAAATGCACTTTTAAATAGTAGAACTGTTTTAGTGCAGACTTGCCTTTCATCTACTGTATCTATAAGAAAAGGATTTGCTTTTCCTGTTTGGGAAACATTCATTCTGAATTATATCCCCTTTGTTCATCAAGCGTAAGGAATATATTTGGAATTTTATTTATTAACATTTTGCGTTAGAAAAGCAGAACAGGTAGAGAAGCAGGCCTGATCCTATTAGGAAATATCCATCTAGAGCACAATTAAGCAAGAACAAATGAAGAGTCATAAATGTGCAGGTGCAGTGAGGAGCAGAAATATGCAATGAAGAAGAGAAAAGCAGGCAGTGCTGTACTCACCCTTTCGTTGAGCGCTGAGGACAAGCGGAACAGCAGACGGACAAGAGTGGCATTTTCGTAGCTCCGGATGGGCTGGAGCTCAGTGTCTCCTTGATACTGTACCTCAAACCTACGTAAGCCATTTATCATCTGCAAACAGGAAAATAAAACCTTTAGCCTCTAGCTCCTACCTGAAATGCTTTTATACACACGCCTCTTAGCCCCAGATGATCTGTGTTTCTGTTGAGGTAGAAGGACAACTTGTTTTTCCAAGAACAATCTTCTCTCACCTGGTACCTGCCAAGGGGTGTAAGGATGAGGCCATCCTCGCTCTCAATGCAGTCTGGAAGCTGTTTCTTTCCATTCTCATCTTGAGCTGTCCCACACTTCATCATCATCTGTGTCAGCTGGGCTTCATTCAGCTGCTCGAGAATAACACAGTCCTAAAGCAAGTGGTTGCTCTACCCCCTTCTTCTGCTTCATTTTGCTCCCTCCCCAAACTCCTCAGCAGTGGAAGCTTTTGACAGCCAGCACAGGTACCAAGGACTGCTTAACAGCACCTCAGCTGGACATTAAAAGGAGATAAGTCTCTAGATGTTTTGTCTGTGCTCCTGAAGTCCAAGAGATACGTTCTGGTTACTCCTTGAGAGCTGACAAATAGCTGTCTTTTCCTAGGTCAATTCTGTATTAAGGGCATGTGGCTGGCAAAAAATAATATATTCTTTTAAGTTTAACCAAAGAAGCAGCCTGCTTCTAGTTCATCCATTCATCTATAGCTGCAGTTACAGTTTGTATTTTTATAGTTCTTTGTATTTAGAAGATACTGGACTGTTTCTAAAATTCAAGCTCTGTCTTGTCTGTTACAAACATGAGAACAGGCACAAAGAAATAGGTTTTGTATAACCTACACTCCAAAAGACTGGTCACTTGAAACAAAGCCAGTTTAAATATTTATAAATTAAGAGCACCCAGCTCTGTCTATACTAAAAGTGGTTTTAAAGTGGTCAGGTGAAATCAGGCATAAAAGCCTAAGAAAATTTGCTGGCAGGGTCTCTGGGTGGCTTTGTGACCCCACAAAACAAGACTGACAGAAGTCAATGAATCCTGACTCTTGTTCATGCTGCCACACAGAGAAAGTTCTTAGAAAGACACCACATACCTTAAAGATTTCACACAAGTATTCCAGTGCCTTCTCTAAATACTCGTCTGTTTTTTTGATGCTGTCTTGCCCAATTTCATCAAGGTCATTGCCTGTGTAGGAACCATTCATCTCAGATGGTGTAAATCTAAACCAGGAAAAGAAGGACTGGGTAGCTGTTGTCTCTGCTGAATGGTCTGAGATGGATTTTGCTGTTTGCTGTGCCTGACAAATTAATTGAGCCAGTTTTAACACCTAAAACAAATAAAGAAAAATGTGTGGGACAAACATAAAGCACCAGTAAGCATCAATACATGGATAAAACTGTTCCTTGGCACCTGGCAGTGTGAGCAAACCCAGCAAACTCCCTCTTTGCTCATACAGACTTGTGTTAAGACTGTTTGCTGGATTTTCAATAGGGCAAAAGGAGTTCTTTGCTGTTGAAGCATTTAAGAATTTCAGTGCTGCTTAGGTTTTTCAGCTTTTTTTTTATCTGACTGGCAGACAGGTACTAATTAATATAATGAATCAGAAGTTCACAGTAAGCATGTTTGAGAGGAAATGTTTGCAATGTACTACTCCAAAACAGCAAGCTGTTACATGAACTTCTTGTTTAGCAAATAGCAAGGAGATTATTACAGCTGTGCTGAATTGAGACACATTCAATGGTGCCAGAAGTTATGATCAGTAAATTCAACTGTACAGTAGAGCAAGGTGTAAAGTTTTCCACTCAGCTTCTCATAATATGGATGTTCAGCACTGAGAAAACACCTATCAAAGTAAAAAGACAAGTGACGAGACACTTGTTGCTTACCAAATTTCTGACTTCTGGGCCAAACATCTGTTTATACTGGAAGTCCTGTCCTTCCAGGCTGTAAACATGACTCTTAACTTTAAATGAAGCATCTGTAATAGTTGGAGGCCATGATGATAAGAAACTCCCACCAAGTGTGGGGGTCATGAAAAGTCGGTGCTGACGATGGGGAATAACAAGTTCTGGCTCCAGGAATAACTGTTCTCCTAGAATGTGAGAAAAGGAGGGAAGATGGCTACAAAACACTCCAGTTTTTGCTACAAAGCATCCTAAGGCTGCTGGGCAGCTTTCTGTTAGGTAGGCAGGTAGTTCTAGGGGGAAAAGAACCTTAATTACCTATTTTACATTTAATCCTCTCCACCCACAGCAGAAAATGTTAAAGTGCCTTTAAATGCAGACCATGCAGACAGCAGTGTAAGCCTGAAACTGTTTTTTTTTAACAAAGGCAGTGGGGAATCATGACACTTCAGACACTTGTCAAATCTTGCTTCTCCCAAATTTACTGTATCCTAATTATCCTGAAGTGCATATGTGATGAGCTGTTTTGCTAAGCACAGATACCTTCAGAAATGTAAGAAGTTTCAGTCCTAAGGTAAATAACTAATAAGGGAAGTGTAAGAAAAATTTACTAAACTGTGTCATTTACTCTTTGAAGACAAATCATGGAATAAAATCTAAATGGTGGTGGTTAGAAAAGAGCTCCAGACATAGTAAACCAATATGACAAACATTAGTTAAGACTCTGAATGGCATAAAAGCATGCAAAGCAGAGATGTAAGTCTATCCACCTTAGTGCTTGAGAGGTAAGATGTAGTCATTGTGATGAAAGACTGAGACAGGACAGCATAAGATGCCAAAATATCCATTTACCTTTCAGGATCATTTCAGCTAGATTGGGCTGAGCAAAGACCTTGGCTACTCGGAACACCATGAGTGCATTTTTTGGACTGACCAGGTCTGTTCGAAGAGCTCTGTTCAGAAATCCTACAAACAGCTTAGTGTACATAAGCAGATTTTCTTGAATGAAGGCAGCCCTGTCAAAGGGAGTACAGGATTTGTGAGTACAGCTATTTAAATAATTGTTATTTTGTCTTCTGCCAAATGAGTCATTAAGGGAATGCTTTATACTGTCTCTGGAAACATTACTTGCACTGAGACAAAAGAGTACTCCCTTCAGAACAAAACCTTGTAATGAATCATCCCTGATCCTGTATGAGAAGCTAGGCTGGTGGTTGCTTCCTGAAATTCTGCTGTTTTACTCATGATCTGTTTAAAGTTGATGCTTGGTTCAGATTCCTCAGTTAGTTTCCTCCTTACCATTTCTCTGACACGACGCGAGGCACAGACTCTGAGCTTTGTGGTGGCTTTTCTGGAGCATATCTCCAAGGCTGCAAGTAACTTAACCACATCTCAAGAACCTGAGCAAAATCACACATAAAAACATGTGAGTATCAATACTTCATTTGAAAGGAAGACAGAAAGGGTTTTTTGTTTGTTTCTAGTGAGTATTATCTTAGTGACACCTTAAAGTTTCTAGGTATAAACCTGGTATAAATGTCTCTGCAAACATTTCTTCTGACAGTCTGCCTGACATGAGCACCTCAGACACTGCAATATAGGTAACTACAGGTCTAGTAAGCAAGATCTAGCCCTGTTATGTTCTGTATTTTTTAAGCCCTATATTGATTGCCAGTAGTCATGGTCTGATGCATTTCTTTTCTTGCTTGCATTTGCAGGAATTAATATTTGCAGTATCTTGCTGTCAAAAATTAACACCATTACTTTTGTTTATGAACTGTCATATTAGGTAAGATAATAAGAAATCAGGATCTGTAATAATACCTGTTTTAAAACTAACACCTGCTTCTTTTTAATCAACAGCAGTATTTAGCATCAAGAAAATCAGCCAACAAGATACATTCAGTTCTCACCGAGATACATTCAACTTCTTTCCTATATGACACTCTTTCTCTTAACATTTAATGTACATGTTGCCTGAAGAATTTCACTGCTCTAGAATAAAAGACTTAAAGACCAAGAAATAGCTGCTAAAGAGCAATAACTAATTATTGCTTCTGTTGAGTAGACTTAGTAAGATAAGCAGGTACATACAGCTCTGAAAGATGCATCCAGAGGCCAATGGCCAAAACAGTGTTGCAAAAAGATATAAAGTTTCTCCTGTACAAAACGAGGAATTACAACCCTGCAAATAAATAAATGCAAATACAGTCACATGTATAAACCAGCAGCAACTTTCTGAAACAAACCCAACACACTTCCACAAATGCAAATTCAGAAAGGACTGACCCAAACTTGTTCTTTCTGAACTGAAGTTACTTCTGACCAGTGGTAGCATTTCTCTGACTTGCATCAAGATACAGATCATAGTGTAACAGCAAGATATCCCCCATCCTCATGCTGCCCCCACCCTCATCTTGTGGATCTGAGGAACTTAATCCATCAGCTCCCATGTACTTTCAATAATGTACTGCTGCCTTTAGCCCTCAAAATAACCAAATTCAACTTTTCAGTGAAAGCAGAGCTTTTCAGGGAGAAGCTCTATGTATTTCAGAGGCAGGCTGTTCATATACCTACCTTTTAAACTCCTCTAGTGGGCTGGCTGTGTGGGAGTGGGCTGAAGGGGAGAGAGGCTCTGGTTTCAGGCTGTTGCTGAAAGCATGCAGATGTTTCACAAGCAGTCTTACCACTAGCACATGCTCTTCAGTAGGCTTAAATGACTCCTAGATTCAAAGCAAAAGACAGGGAGATGAGTATCACGTGCTAAATGGTAATTCAGGAAACTTACATTCTCAGATCAGAAACTGAAATACAAGAAATGCTCTCTTCCTTCTAGGTTCTTCACTGTAGTTTGGTGCCACCTGATTTTAGACAGACTTGCTCCCCAGGACAAGCTGCATCCATCTTCTGCCATCAGTTCACTAAGAAACAGTACTTTATCTTTATAATATGGTTGTAAGAAGAAGAATCTACAGTACTCTAATGCACTGAATTTCAAGCTAGCATTAAAGAACAAAATAACCTGAAGATTTCAACTTACCCCTTCCTGAAAAAAGAACATGCAGCCTTTCATTATGATTGTAAGTTCATTGCTGTGGACAGCACAACAGATCCTTTACTTATGCTTTTGGCTGGCTTTACTGAGTTCTCCTTCCTATGCTGGTACTCATCTGCCTTATAGGAAATAATAATCCTAGAAAGAGTTATGGTAAGAATAAAAACTGCTTCAAGTCCTAAGTGATCCTGTTGCTTCTAGCATTGTGGGTAGAGGTAGCCTGGATGGGAGTAGCAGAAGGAGTGATGGGGAGGCACAGGGATGTTACTAGGAAACAAGTGAGTGTATGATATAGAAGGGAGATGAATGAGGTAAAAAGTGCCAGTTCTGGGTGTGCCCAGCACCAGAGCTGGTCTGCTGCAGAATCTGGGGACAAAGCACTAACTTATGCTACTGTAATCTGCTTTATGAGTAGTGAACTGATCCCAATCCACTACTGAAGGCAGATTTCACTTGTATTCTAAATTTCTCATCTGTCTCAAAACTTGAGAAGAATCTACATGAAAATAACATTACAGCTGCAAGTGCAACAGAAGATGCTTGAAGAGATTGTATTAGAAATAGTTGCAAGATGTTTCCAGAATGCCAAATGCAGCCATGCTGAGGTAAGATGCTGAACAGGGGACTGGCAGGCATTTTTATATAAAAAGCTTCCACTTTTTAAACCCATTGGACAGTTATTGCCAGTGCTGGGGGGCCAGGGAGGGAGTGGCTGTGTGTATGTGTCTGTGTGCCTGTTCTCTGCAAAGCAGATGTGTTACAATCTGGTAAAATACACAATACACTGTAAACTTCACTCCCAGAAAAGACTCAAGGTTTGATGATAGGTACAGTCATGTACTAACTACAGCCAGACCTGAGACTTCAGAGATAAGATAAGCTGTTCCAATTTGTAATGAAGGCTGATCTGGTGTTCTTCATCAGCTGCCACTCCTGGTAAGTGAATTTACTTTCTCAGTTTATGTAAGAGGGTAGAATTCTGAGAAGCTACTTGGTCCCAGGAGCTTAGACCAGGATCTCCAAATGGAGTTAGTGAGGTTGAGTACTCTGCTTGTAGGCCTTGAAAGGATGTAATTTAAAAAAAATATTAAATTAAAAAAAAACTCTAGGCTTCCCTTGAAAGTACCTTTTGAACCTAAAAAACTACCAGTACCAGTGTTTTTATACACTGTTTCAGGTGATGCTAGTAGTTCTTCCACTTAGTAATTCTTCTATTTCATCTTGGCCTGGACCATTATAAACATTACTGGTTTTTAAAGTTGCTTTTTTTTTTTTTCACAAGTGTTTCTGTTGTCAAAACTTAGCTTCTTTTCTTAACACGTTAATTAGATAAACATAATAGTAACAAAGGTTTAAGGACAGGTAGTTACTGTTTTCTTCTCTAAGCAGTGCCTTGAGATACCATGGTACTTTATAAAAAATAAAGGTTTAAGCAGCAGGGAAATTCTTTGTATTACTAAAAAGCTTTACAATATAATACGAGCTTTATAGAGTGCTCAGCCCACCCCTTTCCCAAAATGGAGACCCAATGAATAAAGGGCTGAAGTAGGGAAAGAGGAATTAGCAATCTGTTCCAACAGGAATGTTTTTGCATGCACATTTCCTGAACAATCTGCAAATGTACCACTCGTGTGCTTTTGGAGAACTGGACAGTCAAGTGCACACTGCTGCAACAAATTTAGCACTGGCCAATGACATTTCAGTGGCTAAAAAACCCCTGGATGTTACCTACCTTAATTTTAGGTGACAGCCACGGAAATTCTGATCTTCTCTTCAGTGCAAGGTTTGCTTAAATGGCTGCTGAGGGGCAGAAATCTGCCACTGGTGAAGCTGGTTTTGGTGTCAAAAAATGCCAATATAGCTGACAAGCCTCTCTATGATGCATTACAAAAATGCACTGAGTTCCCAATTAGTCCTCATAATAGGGTAGATTTTTAAACTATCTCCATGACCTTTTCTAATACCTCTCAGTGTCTCTTTTCACTGAACATTTAGTAAATCTCAACGCAGTGTTTCTCAGTCAAGTTGTAAAACCACACCTTAGCAGAAAAAGCTGCACCAATACATTTTGCAGATTACATGATGGAACAAGATTTTTTAAAAGGAAACAAAATGAAAAGATGATAATACTTGGTATGCGTGGAGGGCCTGGTAGCTGGGTTGGGCAGGACTACCGTGGTGTTTACTGGAGATACTGAGTCGGTAGTGGAGAACCTCCAGCTGAGACAACAGAAACAAAAAGGAAAAAGGGAAGGGAAAAAAGGAGAGAAGAGAGCAAGAGAAAAAAAAAGTGAGAATGAGCCCAAGGAAGAAGGGTGGGGGGAAAAAATGAACATCACAAATACAGTCAGGGACAACATATCACAGTAACGACTGCGGCCACAGTATCCTCTTCCTTCTGGTGTTCAGTAGATGGATTCCAGAGTATCTGATACCCTTTACCAACTTGGAAATACAACTGGGAAGAGGTCAAAAACTTACAGCTGTACATGGCTGTGGCTGTTCTTTTTGCTGCCTTCAAAGCAAGCAAGGGTAGGGGAGATGGAGCTTTTGACAAATAAATTCCCCATTTCAGAAGGTAACTGAACTGCAGTGGCAAGGATTTACACACTGTTACAGTGTTTTATTAAATAATGGAGCAAAAGCATTCAGTGCTTTGCAAGATTTATTAAAACTATTTTGAAAACTTTGTTGTTTCTTCCCATGCTGTTGGAGAAGCAGGGTTTGTATAGTGGGAAGAAATTCAAATTAATACTTTCTTCCCGAGGAACAGGAAGAATAAAGGTTTGGCTTTTTACTATCACTGTGAGCCCATCCTGTAAGTTTCCAGTTCAGAGAAATTCTCTGTCTTTAATTAAAGGCTTTTTAGAGAGGCTGCAGGTCTTGTGGATTTCCTTAAAAGAGGAAATTATTATCAGGAAAACATCACATATATATAAAAATACAAAAGACATACCTAACATACAGTGTTACAACACTGAAATCTGTGAGCCTCAGCAAGATCCCTTCTTGGATGAATAAGGTAAAGGGTATTTTTTGACAATGTGATGGTGAAGAGGATACTGTAGCAGCAATGACACACATGTATGAAATTAATGAAAAAACATGAAACAAAAAATGTACAGTACACAGATCCCCGTGCCTATTGTCAGGCACCTAAACTAACTCTCCAGATCACACCTCTGCTGTCTTCCAACAGTCTCTACCCAACCTCCTCTAGTGCCAGTTTGGTATCTTTTGCTCTGCACTCTTAAGAGTGGTAGGATCATTTCTGCAAGCTCTCCAACTGCTCAAATGCATCATCTGCTTCATAATCGACTTCCCTGCCATGGGAATCAGCAGGAGCAGCTTAGTGGGTGTTCCACATGCAGTGCTGGGGTCTGTGGCACCTGGCATTGGAAGGTCAGGAAGCATTAAATATTACAAGGCATCTTTTCAAGGGTTCATTGTGATTACAGCAGAAGGGAATAGGAAAAAAGATGCTGCACGCTTTGGCTCTAGATCAACCAAGAAAGAAAAAAGCAAACAGACAATGTAAAAGAAGGGGAAAACAGGTGCATTAATGGGGAAAACAGTGAAACTCAGCATAGCAAATAGTATCAACCTCAGGTTCACACTACACCCAGAAAGAGTTCAAAGCAGGAGAGCAGAAAAGAAATACAACATCTCAAATATTACTATTTACTCCCATTCCACTGTCTTCTATTTATAACGAGAAGTCTGTGATGGCATTCAAAGCTTTAAGGAAAATTTATCATTTTTTGAGGTACTTTACAGGAAAGTTATGGATCTGGCATCTGACTTGGCCCATCAAAGCAAGGAAGTCTGGCTGCTGGGCAGAGAAAGAACAAGTTCTGTGGAACCTCATCCCACTTCCCAATACAGGTATGTAGCCATTTCAGTTCACTGATGGTCAAACAGGTCTAGATCCAAGGATGAATGGTCACTAATTACCCCTCCTTCCAAATGCACAGAAGGCTAAACAGAATCAAGAATAAGGTGATCTTGGGTTTCCAGTCTTAGCTCTTTAGCCCTTAGGTTAAAACAAAACTTGTATGTCTGCATGTTCTGCTTCCTCATTTGAGGAAGTATCAAGCAGACTGTTCTCCTGCAGCCCACCCTGAGACCAGTCTACAAAGCTTTAGCATCACAGCCTGACAACAGTGCTGTGCCCAACTGATGTGGAACCTTTCCTCAATCATGACATCCATTTATGTATCTAACAGGGAATTCCAATCCCCTTTTCAGGTGTTCCAACCCCCAGAGAGGTCAGAAGACTTCCTTTTTTACATGCCCACGATTACTTCCCAGCAAAAATGATACTAAAATTCCATCAGGGAATTACAGCCTTAAGCTGTGGCTCAACACACCTTGTGGAGGATCATGAGGTGACAATTTGGGAGATCCTTACTCTACCTAAGCCCTATTCCACCCTAACACTGGCAGGCATCTATACCTGCTGCTCCTTAGTGTTGGAAGAGGGCATCCAAAATACTGAGGGTGAACAAAGGAGAGAAGTTTAAAGCAATCATCATTTCTGGCCTAAGCACAGTGCTGATGCACAGAGACTGGACAGACAGACAGACCAAAGGTACTTCAAGCAAAGCCTTTCCATCACAGGTGCACAGCCATGCTGCTGGGAGACCCAAGTGGAGACTTTGCAACATCAATGAATTTGCAATTTGACCTCAACTTTAAAAGACAAAACCCATCACAGTTCAGCTCTCCAATGCTCTTCCCTAGCAAAACAGAAATCTTTGTTATTTTCGAGCCTGTGGGGTGAAGGATCAGAATTTCATAGTCAATCAACCCTCTTATTGCTCTTTCCCACAGGAATAACTCCTGAGTAGCTTTTATATCTGTCTTGCCTTCTATGAAAGTCCCACTGTGACCCAGAGGGAATTCAGAGGATTAACATTTTCTCCTTCAAATTCCCTTTGCATTTATAATGGCTTTGATCTTAGTTTTTACATGCAGTAGTTTGTTACTGAACAGGCCACTACAAACTGCTTAAAACATTGTATTATCTGAGCAAGGACTTTTAAGATATTTTGAACTCTGTAGCTACAGAACACCTGCTTCAACTCTTTTATGGCAAAAAGCATATTTTGGAATTTGAAACAACAAACATGTCTGATTCACGTAATGCTGAAGGAAAGTTTAGTAAGGTCTCATTTTTTAATTTGGGTTTATGCTAAAAAATAGTTATGAATCTTAAAAATTGCTAATTGATAACATTTCAGTAACAGTTACTATCACTGATAGAAATAAATTTTAGCTATTTTTAGCAGCTGTGTTGCCCCAGTGGGATTTAACACTGTGGATTTATAGTAACAGTCATTAGTAGCTCGATTATAGGTTTTCAGATTGTTGTGACCATCCCACACACTTGTCTGTTACAAAAAAAAGAACAAAACAAAACCAACACAACTTTTGCAATGAGGGTAAATCTGGATGACACACTTATTTACAACACCATTCATAACAGGATTAGCAGTTTTGAGACACTGATGTAGATATTCTGCTAAATTATTTCTTTCCTTTGGACCAATATACTAAAAAAATCTCCACATAACAGGAGATTTACCCCAAGGTAAGAGGTCAACCATCACATGATGCTCGTGAATGAAGTGCAAACTATTACCTTGACATGAGGGGACTGCATTTTCTGATACATTTCCAGTGAGTAATGGTGAAGCCACATTTCAACAAAGATCTGCAAAACAAGTATTTTCTCAGCTAGGGAAAGAAAAATAATCCAGCACTTGTGTAGTCAGTCACAAGCTAGGAATAAGGGAAGACACAGGATGTATACTGAAAACTAAGCTGTACTTGTAAATAAACAAGCCCCTATTCAGGGATGTTTCAGGTTATCATTCTCTCAGTGCAAAGGACTGAGGTGACACAGTGTGAGCACCTGCTGAGCATCTGTAATTCAGTTCAGCAGCATGGTAAGAATTTGTTTCAGAACAACTGTTAAGCTCAGATTCTCCTTTCCCTTCCCTTGATGGTGAACAGAATCACTTTATCTGTGCTCAACTGTTGCTTAAAGTACAGAATTGATGTAAGAATTGAAAATAAAGGTCAGGTTTAGAGACTCTTGTGAAAAAAAATTAATCAAATGCTAGAGAACAGTTGTTAGATATGCAGTTTAAAAAGAATATACTAAGTGCCTTCCTAAATTACAAATTAACAGTTTCACAGTGGTGCTTTCACTAAATGAAAACAACAGCTGCACCCCTCAGTTTCAGAAACAAGTTTAAGCAAAATGTCATAACTATCTCTGTTTCAAAAAGAAGAGATTCCTCTGTTAGGAGCAAGAAATGCCCCGGGGTGTTTTTCTTCCTTAAATCCAACTTACCTGAAGCAGTGTTTCTGATCTCCAGATCTCCTGGGAAGCTGGGTCAGCATTCACAGAGGGCTGGTGGGCAAGGTGCCTTTTGAGCAAGCTGGTGTGGTGCATCCCATAGGAAGTGAAAGGCACAGCTGGAGACCTGGCAGGACAAATCAATGGAAATACTGGAGCCAGGAAGCCTCAGTGCAAGTAAATAGGTCACTGCTTTTTAATCACTTGTTTGTAAACTGGAAAATGGTCTCTAAGAAGTAAAACTGTGTGGCTGGTTACTCATTTCAGACTTCTGCAAAGGGTTGTAATTAGCAGCTGCTTTAGCAAACACTACAGCACTGCTCATACTGCATTGAACCAGCTTTACACAGACTTGGTGTCATGGTCAATAATCTTTTTAATTTCTACTGTTCATTTGTCCTATTTTCCATATTTGTAATTCACCTATCTCTATTTTCCTAAGTATATGTGAATGATGAACAGGCCATGGAAACTGGTATTTGAAATGTATTTAAAAGTGCAGTTACATAAAATATGATAGCAGCTATTTATTTTTATATCTGTAGAAAATTGCTAATATGGACAACATTTATTATTTTCAAGTAGCAAAACCAGTGCTGAAAATGTGAACTTTAGCCATTACATCCAACAAAAGCCTGGGTGCTTGTGTGGCAGAATTTTCACTTTGTTTTTTATGCCATTATCACATAGAACTTGAGGTCAGAAATCATACAGATTCATTCAGTACATGCAGACTGTAAATAGTGGAGGTGTTTTCTACATGTTAAGAGATTTCCTTCTTTCCAACAATCCATATTTTGTTAAGTGCTGTTCCCACAGTTTGCCTCCAGCACTGCAGTGGTTACCTGGGAGTTGGGGAAGGGATGGCACCCCCAGGATTTGAAGAAGGTGGAGGAAGGACACTTCCTTCTGTGGGCAGGAAACACTTCAGGTACGTGTCCACCAAGATGAAATAAGCACTGTTGGAAGGGCTGATGTGATGAGTGACAGGTGAGTTCTGAAACAGACACACAGGATACACCTGGAGTTACAACCTGGCACTTTAAGGCACTGTTAGGAGCCCATTTGGTATAAATAAGCAGAAGCCTGGTGGCTATAAAGGGTGAATTTTGGGTAAAGTAACTAACTGTAAGAGAACTGTTGTTGTAGGAGGGAACATAACCAGTGCAGTGCTATGCACAGGCAACAATGGGAAGAGGAACCCAACACCCCTGTGCAGAGCTGTGGCTCTGACTGTATCAACAGTCTTCTGGAATGGGAAACCCACTTGGAATCTGTTGCTTGCTCTGTGCTGGACAGATAGCTCTGTGCCGGGTCCTGCACTTTGGCCACAACAACCCCATGGGGAGCTCCAGACTGGGCACAGAGTGGTTGGAGAGCAGCCAGGCAGAGAGGGACCTGGGAGTCTGGATTGCCAGGAAGGTGACCATGAGCCAGCAGTGTGCCCAGGTGGCCAAGAAGGCCAATGGCATCCTGGCCTGGATCAGAAACAGCGTTGCCAGCAGGTCCAAGGAAGTGATTCTGCCCCTGTACTCAGTGCTGGTGAGGCCACACCTTGAGTCCTGTGTCCAGTTCTGGGCCCCTCAGTTTAGGGAGGAGATTGAGGTCCTGGAGCAGGTCCAAAGGAGGCAACTGGGCTGGTGAAGGGACTCGAGCACAGATCCTATGAGGAGAGGCTGAGGGAGCTGGGGGTGTTGAGGCTGGAGAAGAGGAGGCTCAGGGGAGACCTCATCACTCTCTACAACTCCCTGAAAGGAGGTTGGAGCCAGGGGGGGGTTGGGCTCTTTTCCCAGACGATTTTCAACAAGACAAGAGGACACAGTCTTAAGTTGTGCCAGGGGAGATTTAGGCTGGATATCAGAAAGAATTTTTTTACGGAGAGGGTGCTCAGCCATTGGAATGGACTGCCCGGTGAGGTGGTGGATTCTCCATCCCTGGAGATATTTCAAAAGAGCCTGGATGTGGCACTCAGTGCCATGGGCTGGGAACTGCAGCAGTTGTGGATCAAGGGTTGGACTTGATGATCTCTGAGGTCCCTTCCAACCCAGCCAATTCTATGATTCTATGATTCTATGACTGCTTACCTCTATCTAAGGTGGGTGTTTTGTTTATTATCTAATCTCACATCATGAACTGAACCAAAGCAGTAACAAATTCTCAAGGTGAATTAATTCTCAAGCTGTTAATTTAGCTGAACAGCAACTCAGCAGCCTCTTAAAGTATTGTGATGAAAGGCTGATACTTTTTTAAAAGGGAAGGTGCAAGAAGTACTTACTTTCTGTGTAATCAAACTAATTGCAAAGTAAAACATGTAATATTCAAATGGATCTGGAAGAACAGTCAAGGAGCAGATAATACAAAGGTTTATGTGCCCTTTTTGTATCAGATTCTATTAACCACGAGTAGTTACAAAACCAAAAATTGTGAAACACAGGCTCTGCTGAAACAGATGGGAATTTTGTTGTTGGCTTGGATACAGCCAGAAATTTCCCCACAGGGGTTTATTTTTCATTGGAATCTCAGCCTAAATTCTTTAGCCTAAATTCTTTAGGCTGACTGTGATTTACCATAGATACAAAATAAATGCAGAAATATTCAAACTCTCTGGTTTAGATATTTAAAAGGAATTAAATAGCCAACTATTAAAAGGATACTTAGAGCCAAATTCAAACCTAAGCCACCAGATGAAGGAAACTGGACTTTGTTGTGGTATAAAGAGCATTCTGGTAGAACTTGCTCTTGTATTGAAGCCTTCACAGGACCCTGAAAGACAGAGCAATGAAACATTAGTCTGGCTGTGCCTGTTTTCCAGCAGTGAAGTTCTGCTGCATTCCAGCATTCTGGGATGGTATCAACATGCACCTCAGTGGGATTTTTCTGCACTGGAAGTTGTTTCCTTGTGCTGATGTATCCTCCTACCTTTCTCACTGAAAATGAGTATTCAGTGTAAGAAAAAAAAAAAAAGAAAAAAAGATCCTTCACCAAGACTTTTTCCAGTTGGAGTGAAATGGGAGTTCTTCTTGTCTAAAGGAGTTACTATGCTCAGTGTCTGCTGGTCAAGAGTCCAGCACTGCTGGACACTGGAATCAGCTCCCCAGGGAAGTGCTGGATTCTCAACAAGACACTTTCAGGACTCAGTTTGAGAAGGTACTGGGCCATCTCATTTAAATCAAGTTCCTCATTTAAATCATGTTCCAACCAAAAAAGGTTGGACCAGATGATCCTTGAGGACTCTTTGCCTTCTAACCTGGCATTCTGCAATTCTGTGATCTTGAACCCTACATATAAAACGTGCACAAAGTTCCAACAGCTGCAACAAGAATTTTTTCAGTTACTCACTGGAAGATATGAGACTGGGAAATCATATCTGTACTCTTCTGCTTGGAGTTTGTAAACCAGCTTCATCATTGGGCCACTGCAAACAAGCATCAGGAAGAAAACCCATGGTAAGTGCCCTCTCCTGTCTCACTTCTGTGCATTTGTTTGCACAATGGAAAAAAGCCAAACACTGGTTATTTATTCACTGGACACTTTTTAATCTGTGCTGAGGTGAGTTTACCTGGGTTCCAGGAAATCCAAAGCCACGGAATATTCAGTAGGATTTGTTCTTCCTTGCAAGCAGCGAAGATTCCACCCTACAATGATGCCATCCAGGCTACCAAAAATGCTCTCCACCAGCCACGGGAAGATGCCATGTAATTCCTGGAGGAAAACCAGACACAGCTGATGTGTGTAACTCCTGATGTGAAGAATCTCTGTTGCAGGTACCAGAACACACAAAGATCCCACCTGCCAGCTGCTTGTGGCTGTTTCCAGATGATCACTGTCAGGACAGAGCTTCCATTCAAAATAACCTAATATGGGAGTCACAGGAACTCTGTCCTGGTTTCTGTTGGCACTGCAGCTCCAAGATGCTGACCAGCAGCCCATGCAATTATTTCATAGAATCATAGAATCATAGAACTGGCTGGGTTGGAAGGGACCTCAGAGCTCATCAAGTCCAACCCTTGATCCACTCCCCCTGTGGTTCCCAGCCCATGGCACTGAGTGCCACATCCAGGCTCTTTTGAAATATCTCCAGGGATGGAGAATCCACCCCTTCCCTGGGCAGCCCATTCCAATGCCTGATCACCCTCTCCATAAAGAAATTCTTTCTAATGTCCAACCTAAACCTCCCCTGGCACAACTTGAGACCTCTTGTGCCCTCTTGTCTTGCTGAGAGTTGCCTGGGAAAAGAGCCCAACCCCCCCCTGGCTCCAACCTCCTTTCAGGGAGTTGGAGAGAGTGATGAGGTCTCCTCTGAGCCTCCTCTTCTCCAGGCTTGTTGCATTTTAAAACTTATTTTTGCTTGTAAACTGAGGCTGAAGAGTATACACTAAGTGCAGCCAACTGAAACAATCTTTTAAAGACTACAGTGGTGTTTAACTCAGGAAATATTGGGTTCCCCACTCGGGGTCCTCAAATCTCTTGATAACAGAAACTGCAACACAGAGCCCGGGAAGCTGAGAGCAGCACAATCCCAAGAAGGGGTTCCGGGAAGGCCCAGCTGCTCACCTTGGCAGGAAACTCCTCGATCACCGTCTCCAGATCGTGGCACCTCTGCACGAAGGGTTTGTTCACACAATCCGCCTTCAGCGTCGCCTGTCACAAACCAGACGGGCAGTCCCGTCACCACGTTTATCGCCGCCACCAAGTACCCCCCAGCCCCCACCCCAATTAGGCCGCTTCTAGGGTACAGAATTTCTACGGAAGGGGCCCAGGTGACACGGGCCGCCCTTCACAAACCTGGAAGCGACCCGCGCCCCACCGGATCGGGACCGCGGGACCCCCTGCCCGACCGACTGGGCCCCGCGGGCTCGCTGAGGGCCAAACCCCCCCGACCCCGACCCCGGCGACCGCCGCTCCCCACCCACCAGCAAGAAGCTGGGCTGCTGCAGGTGCGGGACGGCCATGCCGCCTCCCGGCCGCGGGTGCCGAACCGGCCCCGGGAGCCGAACCGGCCGCTGGTGCTTCCCGGCACCTCCGCGCCACCAGCTCCGGCCCGCGCTCGGCGCCCGCGCAGCCCTTCTGCGTCACCGCTGTGTCGCGGCGCGCTGCGATGACGCCACCTCCGGCGGCCACCGAGCCGGGCGGAGGGGCGCGTGCCGCTGTTGCCATGGTGACGGGCCCGGCCCGGCCTGCGGCCTGTGCGCTGCGAGCCCTCCCCGAGGAACCGGGGCGAGCTCCGGGGGCTTCTGCTGCCTTAGAAATGAAGGGTGAAGCGAGACAAGAGGGACGGCGGTCAGGCGGCGTGGCCTTCGGTGGTGAAGCTGGAGCCGCTGTTTGCGCAGAGTTCGTGGTGCGAGCGGAGAGAGCGCCGTGTGGGCAGATTAAAAGCGTTGTGCACAAAGACCCGCTTCCTGTGAGGGGACTTTAAAACAATGTGGTAAAAAAAAAAGATAACACTGTGGTGGAAATGTAGGACTTTAAAATAGAAGTGTGTTAAATGGCCGGAAAACTACATCAAAATGAGGCAGCTATGACATGAGACACTTAAAAAATGACCTGCACACATCAGATGAGCTATAGGAAAGAGTGATTACACATTTTGATATGGGAGAATTTATAAGGGAAGCTGAAGTCGCCAGGAAAAGGTCACGGCTGTAGAGGTAAGGAAAGTCACTTCCCAGGGCTTAGGGAGGGCAAAAGAAACCCTTGTGGTGGTCACATCCACCTAGAGAGACAACAAACAGTTGCTAGTAATGCAGCAGTGTGTTTGATCCGTGTTTGTGGTTCATATTTAGAGGGAATACATTCATTTGCAAAGCCCCAGTGCAAGGAAAGCAGGCAGGAAAATCTGCTGCTCATGTTTTTAAAAATTGGAATGCTCGTGTGCCAGTATTCAGGGAGAAAATTCCAGTCAGTGGTTTGGAAAATTATAAGATACCAAAGATGGGCATATAAATAAGAGAAAATTAACACCAGTAAACATAATTATGGGCCATAAACCTCCTCACGTGAGTTTGGTTTTGTTTGTAAGAGGATTTACGTATTCTGACAGAAAAGATCACTGAGGGTAAAATGTAAATTTTCTCAATTTCTATGCAAGGAGATGCAGAAATAATTGAATGAAATGGTCTGGTTTAGGTTATGTAGGAGGTCAAACAAAATGATGGGGCCTTTTAGCCCACTGCTGTCCTTAACACTGAAACAAAGAGAAAAAAATTGTGCTAAAGAGACCAACAGAAGAATTCCTTTTCTAATGTCAGCCCTGACAGGGTGACTTTTTTAATCCAGTTTAATAGAATAATTTACCAGTGTAAAATGATTTAATATTTAGACAAATGCTTACAGGATCAGGATTTAAAATGGTACCTTATATCCTGGTATTGACATGAGCTTCCACTCCAATGTGCTTTTTCCAAACTGGATCTCAGAACTGGGTTTGATCATGGTGGTAAGAGGAGGGGAGGCAGCAGCTCCGGTGGCTTGCTTTGGTTTTGGTTTATTTTGGTTCGGGGGTTTTATTGTTTGGTTGGTTGTTGCTTTGCTTTGGTTTGGTTTTAAACAGAAGTTCAGTATTTTGAATCTACGAAGCTGGTAGCAGATGGCAGAAGAGTTCATTGACAAGTACAAAATGGGATTGAATAGAAATGAGTTGTAGTTGCTGTGATACAGGTATTTGAAAAGCGTGTCCTGGGTGCAATCTGGCGAAGTTACAAAAATGCATTTTCAGCTGTAGCCTCTCTCCGGCGGGGAGGGATCATTTCATTTTCTTTGAACGTTCGGTCCCTCCTCCAGGTGGGGATAAAGAGCTACGTTAGCTCCAGAAAATCTACTGGGTCTTGATGGCAAAGCTTCTGCGATGTGTTTATTTAGCTACAGAAGTTCTGGGTATGATTGCCAGAAGTTAAGGAAACAGCAGACCTAGTGGATTTTCAGTGGGTGATAGACTTGGAGAAAGAAAACAGCAACAAAGAAATCACTGGGGGAAACAGAGCAATGGGAATGTTTGGTTGGGATGGCTCAGCAATGCTTGAGCAGGTTAATGAAATAGCTGTGTGGGAGAAATTTATTCAGTACTTTTAATAACTGAGGAGAACTGTGGAAGGACTGTGGAATGACAACCTTTTTATTGATAGGTCTGTTCTGGAGTCTGCTGAAATCAGTGGTATAGATCCATAGTCACTGAAGTAGGGCATTTTCAAATGGAAATATCAGGAATGTGTATGTGTTATTCCCATCTAGCAGATGAAGAGATGGAGGCCCACAAAAGTTGTCACCTGCTGATAGGTCACTTTCTTGGGTTTTCTTTCTCCCACATTACAGCTGTCTTTAAGCCACAGCAACAAGAAGGGGTTTTTTGTTTTGTTAATGTGTTTTCCTGAGACAGTTGGAGGTTGAGTTGCTTTATGGAACCATGCATTCCATGGTGTTTGCTCTCTGTTCTTATCACTCATTGTGCCAGAGGTTTCTGGTAGGCAAAGAAGTACCCAGCTGCAGTGCCCAACTTTAGCCAAACCAACACTAGTAGCTTCCAGGGTAAAGCAGCATTTTGTCACCTTGGTGTAAGCACTACAGCATTACAGTTTCAATCAAACACCACAGAGGTTTTTTTAAGTTCATGCAATTGCCATAAGGATGAATGACTCAGTAGAGCACAAACAATGTAAGCACTATAGAGTGAGCTAATACAACACTTGGTACCAGAAGATCCACTAGGAAAAGAGACACCCTAAATCCTCTGGCAGGTGGCTCCATTACTGATGTTCAGCTTAAACATTTGGGATGTGTAGGAAACACTATGTGTGGTTCTAGTGTGCACATTATTCTGGAATTCATCCAGCCTTCTCTTCTGAAAGCTGTACTAAAAAACCTCTGATCATATGGGGCCTTCTCTGCATTTTGCAAGCTCCAGTGGGAAGTTGGAGTACAGGAGTGTTGCATTAAGGCTTTAGTCAGTGGCTTCCCCACTTTAAAATGGGGCAGTGTTTGTAGCAAAAGATGCCACCTTCTGTAAAAAGAGTGGTTATCAGAGAGACAAATGGACATGGGGGCACTCCAGCTTCTCTTCAAGCCTGACTCAGGTGCAGCAAAGGACAAATCCAAGCTGGCAACAAGTTATTGTAACTTTATCCTGATTATGTGAATCAAATTAATCTAAGAGAAAAAGATAAAATAGAAATAATGTAATTTAAGAAAACAGCATAGGTTACTGATAAATTAGACCTTGTTGTTTGTGCAGGATTAATTTAATCTTTACTTGTAAGGACGTGTTGGAGTATGACAAAAATGAAGAAGTTTGTCAAATGTGTTCTTTTGGCTGGAGCATTGTTTGGGTGTTGATCTGTCAGGGATGGATGAAGTTACTGGAAAACATGCAGTCTGTTTATTTGTCATGGGAGCAAAACTGGACTGCTGTGGAACAAGTATTCAGGTGGAACAAAGCCTGGAGTCATATAGGTGAGGAGAAATGGGGAATTTTAGGAACTGTGGTAATATTTCTGGTCCTGCTGAAGCAACTTCTCTTCCCAAAGCTTTTCAGCTCCTGCAGACTCAACATTATACTGCACCTGACATGCACAGACCTGCTAAGGCTGAAGGTCAAAGCTGCACATGGATAGAGATGAGACTTCCTTTGTAGTCTGAGAAATATCGACCCACTCATAGTACATAACCTCTTCTGAAGGAAAGGTCAGCAGGCTCTCAGGATATATTTAACCATTGCAGGGCAATGTATCCCCATGTCTGGCTGCTGCTGGTGTATAGCTCTTTGAGCAGTCTGTTGTATGTGTCATTTGAATTTGCAGGATAAAAAAAATTAAGTATTAAACTTCCCAGAGTAAAGCAATGCATACCTGGTAGCAGGATCTGACAGAAAACTACAAGTTCTCAAAGGATAGGACTTGCTATGGATTCTTCTTCAAATTATAAAAGTTAATCCTTAAGAAATACAAGATTATTGATGCCAGGACATACTCAGGCAGAAATGGAAGGCTTAATGGAAATGTTGCTCTAGCTTATCTCTTATGTTGTGGCTCTTTTGTTAGACCAGAGGGTGTTTTCTTTCTCTTTCAGTATAAAGTAAAAATTGCAGTAACTGTTGGTTTGAAAAGACCCAGAACAGGGGACCAAGTGGTGCATTGGAATGGGAACGTGCTGAAATGTGCAGTCTCCAGGGGTTGATGGAAAGCAGCAGGACAGCTCTGTGGGGAAAAGTGTTTGAAGTCTTGAATCATATACAAGAGGGAGAGAGAAAAAGATACCTGTTTTTTTACATACCAGTTAATTTCTCTTAGTGTAGATGCATTAATTTCTCCTAATGGTTTCTTCAGAATTATTACATTTTTGCCTAGCTTCTGCAAACAGAGTTCCAACTCCAGTTTGCTTCCCCCAGTCTTGACAGTACCTTAAGAATAGTCTGGTTTAATAAGCAGTGTATTCTGTGCCTTTTTTATGTGTACTTCAAAATGCGACTGCTAAAAAGAAGAAGAAAACTTAGATTTTCTTCACCATATGAAGTGCTAGAAATTTGGTTTTATTTAAAACTGCATTTCTTGCATACCCACATGAATCCAGGAGCTTAAGGCATAAGCAGTCTCAACATTTCAACACTCAGGATAAAAGATGAGTTGTGGTGGCAGTGTGTAAACATAATGCATTGTGCAGGGAGCTAAAGCAACTCTTGGATGAAGCATCTGAGGAGATTTGAATATGATGAACATTACTACTGCAACTACTTCCTGAGTTTTGCTTAATTAACATAAAGGTTGAGCTTTGAGAAGTAAAACAACCTTTAATGTGCCATTTTCTGTTCTAGTTGCTGGTGGTCCTTATTCTGAGTTTTAGGTTAGTCTGGGGGGGAAAACCCGTTCCATTTGGGAGATTTTCCTTTTGATTTTGAAGTTAGCAGCACTTCAAGCTGCTAACTGTGGTTTCATTCTGTTTCTAGACATTTCCCCAGATTTCTAAAGCAAGACCTTGATGCAGTAGGGTAAGCATGAATTGCTCAGCATAGACTAATACTTGAAGCATGCAGTTAGAGCTCTTACACTTTGCCAAAGTGCCATTCCTCTTTCTTGGTTCACAAGGTTTCTGTAAAATGCCACTGACCACAGTGTCACCTTTTTTTATTTGAGTTGCAGTTCTCTACTCAGGGCTAGCCCTGGCAGGATTGCCTTTGGCTGCTCCCCTGTCACATACCTGGATGTGCACTGCACCACAAAGGGGAGGAGTGGGCTCCCTAGGAAATGCCTCTCTGGCTGTGGACTTTGTTACAGAGCCCCAGATCAGCCTCTAAATTCTGTGCATTCCCAGCTGTAGAGTCTGGGCCTTCACAGAGAGAATCTGATGTGTGTCAGGTAATCACTGTTCTCACTTAGACCAAATGTCTCTGCATTCCCACACAGTTTCCAGTGTCTTCAGGAACTGAATGATATTCAGCAGTGTGGTGGAGGAAAATCTGTCACTCAGCAGAGGAAGCTGATGTTCCTTACTAGGCTGTGCTGGGTACCTACACCTGTGATTGCCCTTTCAGTCTGCCTCAAAAGCAGCTGCTCTACCTACAGGATTTGTTGTGAGTGTTTCTGAGGATCCTATATAGCTATAGACATGGCAAGATGTCCTTAGATTAGTTGAGCATCCAGGCTCTTCTATAAACCCAGCACTTGAAAAAATATGCAAGTGCAGCTCTAAGCTGCTTGACAAAATGAAATATAATAAAGAGTAAATAGTAATCTTGGGAAGGGAGGTACTTCAGAGCCATAATACAGATGGATCAGGCTGTAACTACTTGGTTTTGTAACTGATACAGTATTTCATGTTATTTTTATCCTTCCAGTTAAAACCAGATACTGCCTTCTTAAAGAGCAGTATATCTATTTAATTATACCTTTAATAATCTCCTCTTTCCTTCTGAAAGCAGTATTTGGGAAGCAGAATGTGTCTCCCACTAATGGCTGTCTGCCAACTGGCTTTCATCTTTATCCTTTCTGATTCTGCAGTCACTTACCCATGTGAAGCATTTGCTCTCAGAACATGCTGTTTTTAGCTCCTGGCATTCAAAATGAAATAAATCAATGTAAATTGTTGGGGTGAGTGACCAGAAAGTGACAGTCAAAAGCCTTGGATATTGGGTGCTTCAGCCTGAGAAGCAAGATGGAATAGTCATGAATGGGGAACTGCATGGAGCTCATGAAGGAGGATCAGTTACAGGACCTCAGAAAAGAGTATAAAAAAGAGCAAATAAAAAAGAACCCCTGAGATGGAAAGGAATTATCTACTGAGAGTCATGTAAGAAGTTTCTGCAAATCTTGGATGGGGCTCTTGGTCTGTGGATTGATCTCAGTCCTGGGAGATCATTGTCTTCAAAGCTTCTTTGCCTGTGGGCCTTTCAGATAAGGACTGAGGAAGCAAAGTGTTCTCTGACAGAAGTTTCCTTAAATAAAAGCATCTGCTGTGGAGCAGTCTTAGGAAGGGGAGACTTGAAATGGCTGTTGGAATTTGTTTGCTTACACTGATCTACACCACTGTGATTTGAGCCTATTATCCATTATTGGCTTTTTTTTCTTTTTAATTTATTTTCCTCATTTCAAGTGCCCAAGTCTGTAAGCAAAATTGTCATAATAAAATTTCACAATCATATGAGACTGGTTAGAATGGAATTAAGAGTTTCTGCTTTGGATGCAGAGCCAAGCATTCAAGAGCATTTGAAATGGTGAGAAGAGAGAGACAGTCTTGGAACAGATTGTTCTTGCACTGAACCAGATTTCTTGGTGCATTTCCAGAAGCACTGAACATAACTGCAAAATGGGACCCAGAAGAAAAAATTTGGGACCAAGTAGGACATGGCTTGTTCTTGTAATGCTCTGCTCCCTGTGGTGTTAGAGCCTATGGCAAACAGTCTGCCAGGGGCACCAGGTGTATCAAAAAGCAAGACAGAGCTTGCTGGAGCAGATAAATTACCAACCAACAATTCATCTTACACACGTGAATTTCTCAGCTGCCAGATTTCCCAGGCTGAAGTTTATTTTGTATCATGAGATCAAATTTAAAATAAACCCTACAGTTCATCGTTGAGTGTCAATCTGGACTAAATGCAGGGAAGTCAGGGGAAGTCAGTGGGATCATAGCAGGATGGTATCTGTGGGCTTCCAGGGATATTATTAAAATGGAACATAACATTGTTCTGTTCTCCAAAATACTAAAACATTATAATCTTGTATCTGGATATGAAATAATGAATAGTGAATGTCACAAGAAGCATCTTTAAAACCATGGAAGTCTGGAGAATAAGTGAAATGTGTGCCTGAGAGGAAACATAAATTTTATTCCCAGTTTGGTGGCAAATGAATGTGATTTGTAGGATTACTGTTGGATAAAATAAAAAATAGGTTGTTGCATAAAGATGAAGAGATTCAGATAAATGCTGCATGTGGTGTTAGTTCCGTGGTGCAGTATAAATATGTGGCTGTGGGCTATCAGCAGCTCCTGTCTTAGGAAGCTCAGAGACAGAATGAGAGCAGGATTTGTGTCTGGATTGGGATATCAGTCAAGGAGGACAGAGTTCAGGTAGTGTGGGGCAGGTACCTTGTCTCTTCATGTCCAGAAATCACTGCTATTTTATGAATTTGCTTATTTTCTGACATCAAAGGACATGCTCAATGCATGATACTTGTGCTTTGTTTTATTTTCAGTTTTGGAAATAATCATGGAAGGAAGAGTAAAAAGCTCACAGAATCAGAAAACAAGACTTTTATGTGGGTATTGCCAGACTTTTGAAAGTGATTTGAATTTTGTTCTCTCTGGCTGTGAAACTGGTGTGTCTTTCTAAGACCTCTACAGAGAGGAATATAGTGCTTTGATATGTAGACTGCATTTTAATTTTTCAGACACAAAAGCTGCTGGAGCTTTTTGACTGTGCAAAGAGACCTGTGTGTTGTCTTACAGGTGGAGCAAGGAAGATTTCCTCCTCAGTTTTATTCTTAATTCTGTCACTGATTAGCTCTCCAGCTGTAAGTTAGCCTCTGCTTTGCTAAGGATTGCATATATACATTACATTACATACATATACATATATATACATATATATACATATACATACATATACATTACATTACATTGCATTATACATCCTTTGAGGCACAGTGGGATCCTGTACTGGCTTGTGGCATTCTGCTGCCTTCACCTGAGATACTCACCTGAGCACCAGACACTGCTGCAGCTTTGAATATATTTGAAGAACAGAGGACAGCACTTGTTGTGCTTGTCTAAGAGAGGCTTCACTTAGTGCTGTTGTGCTTCAGGGAGAGAGGTGAGAGAAAGAGGCTGATTTAGGAGGCAAGTAGAGACACACAGGTAAGGAAGTCTGCTGGCTGGCTTCAGTTCAGGTACTTAAATAGGTTTGGGGGCTAGAATTGTCTAGACTCGATCAAAGAAATTGTTTGATGAATGCAGTGTCTAGGATAACTTGCTTTGTACAGTTCTTTGTTCACAAGGAGGAATAACCCCATGTTTCTGAGAGGTTTCTGACCTGAGAGTCAGGTGCAGGTTCTAAAAACCAGACCACATCAATGCTGGAAGAGCTGTGGCAGGATGATACCATGTCAGCAGTGTTACTGAAGCAGTGGTTAAGATGCAGCCTGGAGAAGATCCCTGAGCCCTATTCCTGTAGATGTCCTCATCTCCCAGTATATTAACTAAATTGAATATTAGTTTCTAAATGCACTGAGGCACTGCTGGATCTTGCATAGATGTTTCTCATCATCCCACCTGACAGGGCTGAGTATCAAAGCATTGCTAGAGAGCAGCAGTAGCTCTGCCATTGGGACTGTTAGGTGCACCTTTCCCAAGTTTTGTGGTGTGTCTCATTGTGCAAGACCTGGTAGAGACACAGAATTTTGGTTAGGAACCTAAGAAAGAGAAATCCTAGATGTAGTGGGATAGAGGGGCTCTCAACTAGGGTTGCCAAAATACTTGAAAAGTTGTTGGTTGGGTTTCTTTAGCACTGTATGACCTGGGGATGTGGCTGAGATCCTGGCTTAGAGTCTAGGTTTACAGTCAAGATTAGGGCTCTGAAAATAAGAAATTCAAGCCATATTGTGAGAGTGGAGTTCAGACAGAATGCCAGCCTGAAGTGAGGGCTTTCTCCTCAGAGGGGTCCTTTGCATGGGGGACTGGAGCACCCATGGATAAGGATAAGGTGAGGGCTTGGCCAGAGTGGCTCTTAGGCTGGGACATGGAGGTCCTTCTCAGCCAGAGCTTTATACCCTCAGTACACTGTGCCTGCACGGTAGCCTTGAGTGCCCTGGGGGGGATCCACTCCATCTCAAAGGATTAGAGTTGTCATGGCTAGAGAGGAAAAGAACATGCCATGACTGCTTTCCCCTAGCACAACCAGGGTTAACACAATAAAACCTCAATTCCCACTCATTTATCTTGGGACAGAGCTACTCTTCCATGTAAACAGAGATTAAGGTCATTGCATCCTTATAAAGGACCTTGGCTATCAAATTGAGTTGAGAGTTGAGCAGAGGTCCAGGCAGAGGGCAGAGTTCCCAGTTTCACTAATGAACTTCCAAGCCTGTATCTTTTTTTTTTCTTAAACTCTTCCCTATTTCCCAGAAATGTGTTCTGCTTTTCAGCCTCTAGTGTTGATGTATCTAGCATTCTGAGAAACTCCAGCTCATTCTTCTTCACTTCCTGTCCCTTGAAGTTTAACCTCTAGGCATTCACATTGTTTCACTACCATCATGAAGCTGTAGTTTTGCAATTCCTTGCCTATTGCTCACCATTTGGTATTGTTCTCTGCTCTTCTCAGAGTATTCGGATTTGACATTCCTGTTATTCCTAGGAAAAGGAAGCAAAACCAAACAGGAACACAGAGGAGATGACCCTTTGGTGTCAGATTGTATGAATGTTGCTGTATATTGATAGCGTGGTGCTGCTGGAGTGTGAGTTCTTCAGCATTTATAAAGCTGTGGTCTTGTGCATTTCTCCTTGTTAGGGAGCCCCTGGCAGTGTCTTGAAAAGCCATCCCCTTGGCAAGAATCTCTTAGCTTTGTCTTCATTCTGGCTAGAGCAGAGTTAAGTCAACCCTGAAGAAAATCACAAGGTCAGCAGTTATCTTTTAAATAGTTCAATGTCTGTTATTATTACTGATGCTCTGTGGCTGATCAGAGATGCCAAATTACAAAAAAACCAAAGAAAGCCAAAACTTTTGTTCTCTTACAAGAACAGCATGTGCAGGGTGAGAACTCACAAATGAACAAGGCATCAGCTTGGAGCAAGGAGGAGACTGAGGGTTAATTCCAACTTTTGGCCTTGTTATTTGGGATAATACTGTGGCAGCAGTTTTAAAAATGTAGATGCCTGTCCTCTGCAGCCAGTAGTCACCATCAATCCTCACTTTGCTGAATCACTGAAGAACCACCCATGGAACTGCTTGGACTCAAAAGCAAGTTTTGGTTTTAATTTCATGTGAAAGCTGGCTGTTATGGAAAGTAGCTCTTAACTATAGTCTGACCTAAAAATTATTCTTTATCCTGTTCTCTACTGGGAATTATTTCCATTCCATCATGTGTTCTCAGTGAGAGAGAGAGGTTTTCCCTGCTTCTGTTCTGCAGTTAACACCTTTAAAATCAGCTGACTTCAAGTATCAACATAAATATAACTGGGGTAGGAATTAAGTTTGGGGCTTCTAGTGAGTCATGGGAAATGGAGTTTGTAAATTGTAAGCTGTGATTGAGGAAGCTTTTGTGTTTATGTTGTACTCTTCTGTCACAACCTATTTGCATTTATCAGAAGATCCCATTTAACCACCAGCACATCCATGAGGCACCAGTTAACATTGGCTGTAGGTGCAGGGTCATGGTTGAATAGATAAAACCTGTGGTTTTGGATAAGAGTAAGCAGTTACTCAAATTTTCCTTTTCTTTCTTGTTATAAATCCCTTTTTAGTTCATATTCCAGGACTTCTGCTGAGCTGTGACTGTACTTCAACTTGTTTTTCAGAAAAGCCCCTAAAAGCTGACTCAGTTGGCTGAGGAGTCCTTCACAGGACTGACAACTCTTTCAGTCTTGGCAGGTTTCTTTCTCTCTGATTGTCCATTTAGAGTGACATTCCCAAAGCCTTTATTCCATGTCCTTGCATGGGCTCCTTCCTGGAACTTCAGGGATCAAGATGCTGCCAACAGGAGGGCGTTAAGCAGTGGGTTCCAGCAGAAGTACCAGTGCTGCCTGTTCCAGAGGGGTTTTCTTTCCCAGTAACCTTGTTGCCCTGGACTCACAGGAGGTGCAGCAGCAGGTGACAGGCATAACAGCACAGAGCCCTCTCAGATGGGAATGGGGCAGTGTTTCTTTCAGGTCAAATACAGATACTCTGACTAAAGCCACTTTTTCTAAAGTGGAGACTCAGCATGGCTGGAATAACAGCAGCCCAGGGGCTCTTGGGTGAAGAGACTGAAGGGATGCAGCCCAGTGAAGGTGTGGACTGCTCCTCTGGAAATCCAGGCAGAAATTCAGAGGTTTCACAGGCACTGGAACACGGCTGTTGGTGCTGGCAAACTCACCAGCACATTCCCAGTAGTGATTTTTGTCTGTTCCAACCAGCAAATGCCTCAGCCAGCTCCTGGGTGTGGGCTGGCAGTTAGGAAAGTCCAGGAACCATTCTCAAACTGCAGGTCACTGCAGCCACCCAGTTTTAGGACTAACCAGTTGAGTAGCCTGGGCACCTCTGGGTGCTGAGTTAGTGTTCTAATCTAGGTGTTAACACAAAGAACCAAATATCAGTTTGTGTTCAAACAGGACTTGATAGTTGTTGAGTCTTTTAAGTGGAACACAGCCATTCTTTTGTCATCTCCAGGTACAGAAGCTGATCTTCTAATAGGACATAGAGGAGTCACAATGTTGCCTTTGAGGCTTGCAAAAAGAGGCATTTGAAATACAATTTTACAGATACTAAGACAACATTAGTTGCTAGAGATAGTTATTACTATGTAAATTTGCTTTATTGTGGTGCTGTGGCTTTTGGAACTGTAACAGCATTAAAAAGCAGATAAAAACCAGGCAGTTTCTGTAATTTTCAAATAAGCAGCAAGGTTGTATCTTGCAGTGTTTTACTCTGGAAACCTCTAGTATCCAGTAAATCAGAAGTTGGATGAAATTAAATTCATGAAACCAAATGATCAAGGGCTACCAGGTATAAAGACCACATTTATGGCTCAGGAAGCTTCTGAGTTTCAAGTATTGGGAGACTGGAAGACCATTGAGGGAAAAAAATCTCTATACATTTGTTGCTATAATCTTCCCCGGGCATCTACTGCCAGGTGCTGTCAGAGGGAGGATACTGAGCCCTGGGGCTCTCAGTTTGACCACCTGTCTGCTTCTGTGTCCTCATGTTAATATGGTCAACATTTGAGCTTATTGTATAGAAAGGTTGGAAACTGAATGGAAGCAAATGAGACAAATATTCTTCAAAAGAAACAGTATATGTGACCATGAAACCAGGACAGGGCTGCACTAGATGTCTTTATATTTAAAAATTGAACTATTTCGGCTTGGTTAAATATTTTTTCCTCTTTCTAAGCAATTTCTGGAAAACAGAAGTTTTCCTACTCTTGCTTTTACTGAGATTATATGTTCAAGATGGCTGTTTGTTTGGCCTTGAATAAACAAGCCTCCAAAAGAGTGTGTTGGGCAATCTCAGCCACTGATGTGTGTGTGATGTATGTGTTTATGTGTGTGTCCAGTCCTTTTCAGACTGACTGAATTTTTGCCAGTGTCAGGCAAAGAAACACATAACATGTACAGCCTGCTGAGAGCCTGGGCTTGGCAGGCTTCTGGAGCACAGATCTGCCCCTGGTTCTGCAGCAGGTGTCAGACCTTGAGGGAGAAGTAGAAGAGGGAAAGTCCAGCTTGGCTGCCAGAGTGGTGAGTGGCACCTTCTTAAAACTTGTTGTGAAAATAGAGACTGTCCTCCAGGAACCATGTGTCACTTGTTGCTTCTTAGTCACTCCTGGCTGTGTGGAGTGGGAACATCCAAGGGAAGGAAGGAAGGAAAAGTGGTGATTGACTTCAGGCAGGACTCTCTACAACTCCCTGAAAGGAGGTTGGAGCCAGGTGGGGGTTGGTCTCTTTTCTCAGCAAGACAAGAGGGCACAAGAGGTCTCAAGTTGTGCCAGGGGAGGTTTAGGTTGGACATTAGAAAGAATTTCTTTACAGAGAGGGTGATCAGACATTGGAATGGGCTGCCCAGGGAAGGGGTGGATTCTCCATCCCTGGAGACATTTAAAAAGAGCCTGGATGTGGCACTCAGTGCCATGGGCTGGGAACTGCAGTGGGAGTGGATCAAGGGTTGGACTTGATGATCTCTGAGGTCCCTTCCAACCCTGCCAATTCTATGATTCTATGAAAGGGTCTGGTGAGGGCTGAGGGGTTTTTTTTGAGGGTTCAGGAACCAAAAGTACTGCTGGGCTGGTGCCAGGCAAGGAGGTGATGCCATCCCAGCTTGGCAGAGACTCTCTGCAGCACTTGCCTAGATGAGCAGCAGATAATAAAGCTCAGCTCTGGTTCATACTCAATGTCCTACACCAAGCTGTGTAGCAAGGGAAGAATATGCCCTGCAGAGCCAGGGCATGGGCCTCAGGGGATGCAGCCTTGCACTGCTGGTGCTGAGTGACCTTTGAAGCTTCCAAAAACACATTGCAAAGGAAATTCAATACCAGTAAGGAACCACTGTGGATAACTGCTTTTTGGGGTGCATTTAACCAGTACCAAAACACTGCCTAGGCCTGAATGACATTATTTGCTTAGCTTACAGAGAAATACTGGCACTTTTCCTTCTTGTTAACCAAATCAACCCGAAACAATAGAAGTTATGTTTCTACAGAAAACATTCCTAGAATAGGAAACACCAAAGCTCCTTAAGCTTTTGGCACAAACTATTCTGGACCCATGGGAAGGCAGAGCCTGGCAGAGGGGGGGGAAGGGGGCACCTCTTTGAGGGGGCAGCTGCCTCCGGCCCCCACCCGTGGTCTCCTGTCCCCTCGTCCCTCCCCAGCCGAGCCCCTTCCCCCCTCCCCCCCGTCCCTCGGGGCTGCTCCTGGGGAAGGGTCCCCCCCAGCCCCACCGTGGCCCGGCGGGAGCTCCCGGGGGTTCCCAGCACCGGGACACAGTTCTGTGGGTGGGCGATGGGCCCGGGGGTTGCACAGTAAGAGCAAACCCCCGGGAAAGGGTCCTGGGTGCCGGTGGTGCCGAGCCCAGCTGTGCTAATGGATCAGTGACCTGCGGCTGCTGGGGGCTGGGCCCGCCGGCACAGCTGTGCCCCATTCCGAGCCCGGGTGCTGGCAGCTCCTCAGAGCTCCTGGAAGTTTCTGGATGCCTGCTGCTGCCGGGAGGAGTCCTGCCGTGTCTGGGTGCTGACAGCTCCCCGGTGTGGGTGCTGGGTGCCCTCACCCCCAGGTACATTTGGGGTGCTGTATCTCTTTCTTGCTGTGAGCCAGGAGAGGGGGAGATGCTCCTGCTTGGGGTTGGACTCCCAGAGCTCTGACTGGGTGCTTCTTTGTTGCCTGCTGGCTCCTGATTGAAGCCCTCCCACCCCCTGATGTGGGGCCCCCATCTCTCTCTCTGTTCTGGGAGCAGGGAGGCTCAGGGTACCCGAGGGCTGAGAGTGTTATTTTCTGGGTACATGTGCTTGACAAATGGTCTTTGTTAGTGCAGGTTCATGGTTTGGTGGTGTTTCCCCAGCCCTCTTGGAAGGCTCAAAGGAAGGTGAGTAGCTGGTGCTTTACTAAAACAGGATGTTGGAAGGGGTCCAGAACCTCCCACTTTCCTGGGGAGTGTTTTGTGTTTCACTGTGAATGTTTTCTATAACGTGAATTTTTCTGGTGCTGGATTGACTCTTCCCTCTCTGAATATCATAGAAAAGCACATATAAACATGCAGCCATCAGGGGTAAGGGTTATTATGTTTGTGCCCATGTTTAGCTCCCCGAGGTGGCTGGGTTTACTTGAGTTCCCATCTCCTTCACCCCTGGCAAGCTCCCTGAGCTCTGGATGGTGCCTGTGAACCAGGATTTCCCCAGCCCCCCAGGTGCTCTGGCCATGACAAGCCTCCTCCCAGCATGTTGGGACATTAAAAGATATTGCCAACACTGGGCTTGACAAAAATCCCACCAGAAACCAACTCATGGCTTTGCCTGATCTTCATTTTGTTCAGGAGGGCACTTCATTACATCAGGGTGTATTTTATATAATGCCAGTCTGCTCAGAGGTGCCTCTTTCACCATAGCTCTTATCACCACTAATAAGCACTGGAAGACCTGCTGAGGTGTTACTTTCCAGGAGAGCTTCTTCCAGACCCATTTCTGAGCACTCAGGTCAGAGGAGCTTCAGGGATGTTGCTCTTTGCTACAGGTGGGTGAAGCAACCAAGATGAACTTTCCATTACAGCTGAACAGTCTCTTCCTCACACTGAAGGACCCTGGAGGATCTCTTCCTTATTTGCCCTTTAAAATTAATATCACAATCAAATGCCTCTGCAGATGCAAAAATTCCCAGTATATTACCTATATTTTTGTAACTTGATTATTGCATAAAGACAACTGATACTTATGGGTTATAAACAGGGTCTCCTCCTGGAGGAGGAGACAAACAGTGTATGAAATTCATCCAGTGTGGCTTTTGGTTGCGTGCTCTTGGAAACCTTCTTAGACTATTGTCCAATGGCTTAAACTTAATTTAGAGTTGGGAAATGTAAACCCCACTTTTTTATTACAACAAGAGCTTGGTGACTGTAGACAGAGCTCTGCAAGCAGACACCAGCAGAAAGAGACAACCTCTTGAGTATGTTGCAATGTAATTTGGCCAGTGTAGGGACACAGCCAGAGGAGGATGTTTAGGACACTAGCATGAGTTTGGTGTGTGTTTAGAGTTCTTTTAGTTTATATTTTTTAAGAGGAATGATAAATTGAGGGTCAGTGCCTTGGCTTTTCTTTGAATTTAATTGCACAGAAAGCCAGACATGTCTGCTCAACAATTTTTCTTCTCAGTCAATGGAAAGCAGCACTGAAAAAAGGGAGGCATGCAGAAAACATGAAATGCTGCTCATGCCATAAACCTCTTTTGCTGTAGGCAAGGCAGCAACCTTATTCCCTTGAGTCTGGTCCCAAAGTGTCATGAATGCTGCTTCAGCATACAAGTCTCTGTCTTGTCAGAAGATGGCTCTTTGATTTGCATCTCCAGCTTTATTCTGCTGAGCAAATAGCACCCATACAGCAGTGTGGATGCTGGTGCTCTTTGGGATTGTCTCCTCACAATTCTGAGGATTCTGAGGCTGGTTATGAGAGCTGGCTTCCAACCAGCTACAGGTTTTCTTTTCCTCAGATGTGACTGATACTGGTCAGTGTCAGAGAAGCAGGTCCTACAGATGGGTGGCTCAGTGTGTCAAGAACACGTTGGAGCTTGAGGTAAAAGTACTTTGCTTTTAGTGCAATAGATTGTTCCCAGCAGCTCCTGGTGCCTCCAAGGCCTTGGTCCTTTCCATCACGAGACAATGGGATTAGACAAACTGCCATGTGTGTTCCCCCCTCAACTCAGCCCAGTGGCTGGGATCTTTCAACACCTCTGCAATAATCCATCTGCAAGGGGAATTTCTTCCCAACTCCTGTACTTAGTTTGTATGCTCTACTCTTAAAAATCTGAGTATTTCTATCACTTGGTGATTTCTTACCCTTCATAAGGTAGCTGTGATGTTCACATCAAACTTAGCAATGCCTGGACTTGAGATGTTAAATCTCAGATTTAACCTTTTGAATGAAGATTGAGACAAAGACTTAAGAGGACCCTAACAATATGAAGAAAAACTGTGCCTGTTTATTAGTTATTAAATGGTGATTCTCTTAATAATTGCAATTCTAATTGAAATGTCCTTGGCCTATTAAAGTCTTTGAAGGCCTGGGTTCCTTTTCATGCAGTGTACAAAGCCCTTCATGCTTGCAGCAAAGGACCAGAGCATTCTTTCAGTCAAGTGTTACGTGTGGAGATTTATGCCAAGGCAAACTGCACTCCCAGACATGGATGATAAATGTGAAAGTTTTGAGAAACAAACAAACAAAACAAGTAGAGGTCACAGTCCTGAGCCCCAGCGTGTGACCAGCTAAGCAGCTTCTCACATGGGAGAGGGTCAGTGCAAACTTTGGAGGGTAACATGGGCAAAGTTGAATGTTGCACCAAGACTGCAAAGGTTACACACTGAGACAAGGAGGCTCTGTCTTCATTTGTGTGTCTAAAAGGAAAATGGGTTTGTGGGGGAGGCATTTGTTAGTTGGAATAGATCATAACCCTGTCTTAGGTTTCCCAGACACAGGCTGGGAGATGAGACTCTGTTTTACCTTTCTTGCCTCTTCCAGGTCTCCCCCTGACAGTACAAAGGTAATTTTCCAGCTACAGATGTTTGATGTACTGAGTTGAAAAAACAAATCTATTGGAAATTGGGAGACTGCAGTTGAATTCTCTTTGGTATTTGATGAAAGTAAATGGGCAAAATCCACTTGAGCCTGGAGTCTGTTGGTACTGAATGGTCAGGGTTTCCAGCCCTGCTTTGGATTTAAAAGGAAAAGCTTTTCCAAAAGCCACCAAAATTATGACTCTTTAAGTGTTATAGAACAATCTGTCAAAAATTAAACATGGAACTCATGGGGATTGAGAAATTGGACACGATCAGCAATGTTTTGAAATAGGGGGAAGTGAAGAGTCACATTAGAACTGTGGAGGCTTCTTTACACATGCCAGATCAGACAGAGATGTGGAGACCAAGAAATTATTCCCCAAGGACTATGGCTTTATCTTGGAAACATTATTTTTCTTGGACTAATCTCAGTTCCCCAAGATAACCTTATGGGAAGATACAACTACAAAAAAGACAGTTTAGTCTATCAAATCCATTTCTTGGGATCTGATACATGACACAATATTGCTTAGCTAGGAAATTAAGTTTAGTACAAGTTCAAAATCTGTACTGAAATACAGTGTACATCTGCACTGCTGGGTTCTCCTTCTCCCAGATTTAGCTGGAAAAGGATCACAGATCATAACTTTTAGAAAGACAGGAGGCAGATATGTACTTTTAACTTTTGAAGTGTGAGGAAAGCTGTGTAAGGACAGGCTCCTAAAGAGCTCCCTGGGGGTGGCTGCACTGTGTAGCAACCCAGGCTGCTCATTGCTGCTCTGATGGGAATCAGGTCTGGTCTGACTTAGCAGCTGTTGGGGGCTGTGGTTGTCTCTGCTCCAGGCTGGAGCTCAGGGCTCTCAGCTTGAGTGTTCTGGAGATGTGCAGAGCTGTGCTGCTTTATTCAAGGTATTCTGGTATGTTCATTTACAGATGTATGGTGTGGATGTTGGAAAGGATGAATGATGAAAAAAGTAAATAAGCAAGGTTATAATGAACTATAAAGTAAGAGTAAATACGAAGGTACCAGCTCTGTATTTTGTCTTTAGCTTTTTCTTTGAATAGTCTTATGGAAAGAAAATATCCCTGGTTTGCAATGTAGAAATGATGTTGTAAATCTCCTAGTGATTCACCACCACAGGCTGCCTTTGGTAGTTTGCTCTGTGTGGCAAGAATGTGAGTAGAGAGCTGTGTGCAGCCAGTAATCGGGCTAGAGATTTCACTTTGAAGTGCTCCAGGAGTGAACGTGTTAAATCTTGTCATCAGAGCCTTAAAAAAAAAAAAAAGTCATATGGTGGACATGCCAGAAAAAGTTCTTTATAAAAGAAAGTGAAAAGACTCGCAGACATAGAAGAGCAGGAAAGAAAGAGTACACCGTTTCCTTTTGGGCAGCTTTTAATCTTAAAAAGAATGTAACTGAGTCTCAGGGGGCAGAGCCCACTTCAGTGAGACCTCCCTCCCAAACCTGCCGGATCCTCTGCTTCCACCCTCAGCAAAGCCGGCGCCTCAGCAGCCTCGCAGCCTGCCCGGGCACAGCCATGGCTACGGGGAAGGTTTGCTGCCTGGTGCTGCTGACCCTGGGGGTGCTGGCGGTGGTTGCTGTGCTTGTGGTCATCCTGAGTCGCCCCAAGTGTGGTCCTGAGCAGTACCTGCACGGTGCCGTGGCTGCTGACACCGAGACCTGCTCTGCCATCGGCCGGTATGTGAACAGAGCTCTGGGGCATGCAGCTGGGTGTTGCTGGGGTTGTGGATTCGGACTGACAGACAGGTACCACAGGAGTGAGCTGGGTTTCTGCCCCATCCTCTCCTCTGGGGCAGTGGAGCTGCTCTGAGAGCAGATGGAGCCCTGCCTCTGGTTGGTGCTTATTTTCTTTAGCAGATGTCACAAAAATTTGCAGCTCTGCAAGTCCTTGGCCTTTGGAAGGTACAAATATTGATAGTATATAATTGCAACATTGGTTTTTATAGTGGAGAAGCAGGAAATTACCTGCTTGCTACATGGTGATAAGTCTGTCAGTGGCTTAGAAATAAATTTAGGAAGAAGTGAGAGGAGATAGCAGAGAGCTGCAGCCAGGCTCAGGGGACAAGGGGACAGCATCCCGGCCTTTTAGGGTGTTTGTTTCTGGTCTGAAGGTGTGTCTGGTATCAGAAAAACACTCAGTATTGTGCAGTAAATCTGCAAGGAGCAGATTTAATTAAAACTCAGCCAAGGCAGTGTAAGTACATATCCATACTTACATCATTTGAAAGATGCAGGTTAAAAAATTTCTCTAGCTGTCCAGGCTGTAACACATCAGTTCGTAACAACTTCGCTCAAACATTTTGACTGTTATGTTATTATTTTAGTGTTACTTCAACTCCTAAACATGAAAAGGATGGGACTTCACAAGCCAGTGGGATGCTGGGTGCTCTGGGATGCTGGGCTGTGTGTTCTACCAGGTGGCAGGAGGAGTGAGATCAGGTGTGGTGCCATTACACCGTGCTCACAGTGTTGCTCAGGTGGCTCTTGCACTGACATAGCATTTGTGTGCAGAAAATGCAGTGTGGCTGCACGTGTGTCAAGGAAGGAGATGGGGGGGGGGGGGGGATGCTAAGCCACAGGTTAGTTATGCACCAAAGCCTCCTAACAAATTTTCTAGTCACATTTTCAAAGTAAGGTAAAGCAACAAATTTCCTCGGTCTAATTTTATTTTATTTTTTTTAATTGCTGAATGCTTTTAGTGGAGACATACAAAAAAGCAAAGAGAGATATCCACAGCACCATGTGGAAAAAATTAGGCTTGGGAACGGCAAAGCTGCTATCAAATGAAAACCTCATGTTGTAACTGGACCTGTTACAACATGTGCCTGCAGGCCAAACCCCTGGTGAGAGCGGAGTCACTGCAACCAGTCCCTAAAGGCCACCACTGGGAGGCTCAGCAGTACCAGTTTGTCCCTGCTCTCCCCAACTCACCCTGTAGACCTTTCCCTCTGCTGGGACCCTGGGGTGCCCCCCCTCAGACATCCCTTTTATCCTGAAAATCCCCCTGAGTTCCCGGGAACCCACGTGGGGGGTGCTGGGAGAACCCCCAGGGAAGGATGGGCATGAAACCAGTTGCACTGGTCTGGTGCCAAAGTCTTGGGAACTAAAAGTAGCACCTAATCTGTCACCAAAATATAAATCTTGTTCTTTAATTAAAAATTCTTGTTTCCTTAAAAAAATGAAACCCAAACTACATACTCTGAGTTCTCATTAGCAGTAATTAAATTCCTGGGGCATTACATGACTCTGTGTTGGTTTAGATGTTGCTGTTTAAGACCCAGTCTTTGTGTGCTCCTAATAGAACTTTAATTGAACTTACCAAGAATTAACTGACCTGAATGTCTTGCCCAAAGATCAATCTTGTCTTCTAACAAATGGGTTGGTAGACTGCAGAAAACACCTCAGGACCTTGTGTTTTCCCCCCTGCCCCTCCCTTCACAGCTGAGCTGTTAAGGAAGGATCCATGAAGAAGCTGTGTAGCTCTGTAATGCATCAGCACAAGAAGCAGATGGGTGACAGACTCACAGCCCCTGACTGCTGCTGCTTTTTCTCTTCAGTTGTGCTTAGCTGTCATCTTCAGGCTTGGGTTTTCCAGCTCTGGAGATGGTGTTTGTATATTCTGGGTCTGTGTAAGATTCTGAAATTTTTGTGCAACTCCCTGCAGGAGCCCTCTAGTCCCATGTGCTAGAGTTCCTGGTAGCCATCAGTGCCCAGTTCTCAGTGGTGAATGAGGTCAGGTCTTTTTGCTGGAGATCAGGGACTGCAAGCAGTAGTGTCAGCTGTCTGGTCCAGACAGGGATTTTGCCCTCTTTAATTTCTCCTCATGTGGAGAAGTTGAGGAGGCAGGAGGTGATTGCCCTGGCAGTGAGCAGTACCCATTGTACCTTCACCTCCAGCTCTGAGCTACTTCTTTCTTCTTGGCAACAGAAGAGGCTTTTCCTATTAACCATGCTAAAAGCTCTATATTCCCTACCAACCTGCTCATGGAGCTCTGCCATCCACTGCTCTGCATCTGTTTGTTTCCCAAATGGCAGAAGCAAGAGCCAGCACGAGGCCAGGGAGAGGTTTAGGAGAAGTGCTCATTCCCAGGGATGAGAGAGACACAGAGCACTGTGAGCTGGCCTGACCTGGGCCAGTGGCCATCTCTGCTCCCACTCCTCCAGTGCTGCCCAGCATAAGCCCTGGGAACTGGTTCCTGAAACCAACACCCGCCTGGGGGACAGGGTGGTGGGGAGGGTGAGAATTTAACTGTCAGAAAACGTCTGAGGTCCTGGGAAGCTCAGTTCTAGGCAGAGAATCTGCTGCAAAAATCTTTCTCAGTGGTGGCCCAGCAGCATTTCTGGAGAATCCCAAAGGACTTCTCTTCCGTTCTTGTACTCTAAATTTGGCAGCTGGCCCTTTTTTACAGAAACAGCTGCTGCTTTTGCTCTTCAGAAATGTTAAGAAGGCAGCTCCTATATATAATGGGTGGTATCCTCCCAGCTTTCTTTAGCAGGAAAAAACCCCCACAATAATATAATTTAATTCTGGAAATTAGCATTTCCAGTGTATTTAAAATGGCTTCAGGGCTCCTTCTAGCCAGAGCAGAACAGCAGACTTGGTCTGCATGCCCATCTTTGCTGTGAGGATTGTCTGAGCAAAGTGCCATCACTCAACCTTCCTGGGAGGGTAAATCTCTGTTCTGCTGCTGCTGGAGCAGGACTTGGTTGTTCACATCCTGTTCCACTCCTGGCTTTAAGGAAATCCCATTACTGGCCAAACCCTAAAGCTGAGACTATGTATCAGAAAGGACATAGCACAAAAGATGTTATCAGCTCTTGTCAGCTGTAGCACTAACATCTCCCTAGAGAGACCTGATAAGGTACCACACTCTGATTGAGGGGCCATGTGTCTCTTCAGGGTTTTGCAGTGTAATTAAGCTGTGCAGCCATGGTCCCTATAAAGGGAGCAGCATAATGGTGCAGGGTGTGCTGTGATGGGAAAGACATAATGCTCCTAAGCTCCCCAGGCATTGCTCCCAGTGAAATGGGAGGGCTGTGGCTGAAAGTGGGTGAGCCAGGGGTGGTGAGGGTGATACAGCAAGCCTCATCTCAGAGAGGGTCTCTGGACAAGAGGTAAGTGCAAGGTGTGTAACCATTTACACACCTGTGACTATGGGAAGTTGGGTGAGAGTCTGGTGCTTTCCAAGCTTTGGAAAAATGAGAGAGATGTGTCTGATTTTCTACATTAAGACCTTAATGGATTGCATTGAAATGAAACCCATACATCTCTTAAGTTTCTTTTAAAAGTTGTTTTTCACTGCAAATTCTCTCAGAATCATGATTTTCCCTGGCACAAGGCTTTGTATGTGTGCTGCCTCATGGTCCATAACCCAGAGGCTCTGAGAAGCACTGTCTGAGGCCAGTGTAGTCCTCTCCTTCCACAGCTTTCTGCTAGGCTTCCTAGGCCTTCTGCAGGGGTGACTCACAGTCTCAGAACACTCTTGTGTCTTTCTCTTTTATTGTTAGCTATTAAAAAACTTCAGTTTCAGACCAGGCAGGGACATTCCCATGGCCAGAGCCATACCCCTGCTGCAAGGAGGTGAAGGGGTGAGCCTGAGCCTCCATCTCCATTTCAGAGTTACAGCCAGGGAGCACTTACTGCTAAAAGCCATGCAGATCCCAAACAGAAAGCCCGGTGGTTTCCTACCATTTCTCTTCTCCCCACTTATCCATATGCCATTTCCTTACAGGCAGTGATTCCAGAGGCACTTACAGAAACAAGGGAAAGCCACAATCTGGGTGCCTGCTGGCAGCATCCTGTTCCCAGCCCCAGCAATGGATGTAAAATAAACAGCAGTCCCTCTATGTGCTCTGTGTTCCTGTCAGAGCCTCTGGGAGCAGTTGCACTCCAGTTAATGAACATTTGCCCTCCTGGCTTTGCCTTTTCTAAGCAATATCCCCCACCTAAACAGTCAGAAACAGTCCTAGCAGATAGGAGGGCTGGCTACAGCCAGGCTGTGTGAGGAAACCCCACCCCACCACATTTCCTATGCAAGGAAAAGATTTTTTTACAGCTGTGCCTGAAGCAGGCATGTGTTAGGACACATTTCTCTAGCAGAAACTCATTGCAGTCAACAGCATGAGGCTCCCTTAATGCCCCTGTGTTCTTTGGTGTGGCTCTGCCTAGGTAGAAACAATTGTGGCATTTTTTTTCCTGCTTAGTTTTTGGGTTTCTTTTTGGTTGGTGGTTTGTTGGGTTTGGGGTTTTTTTTTGTGTTTTTTTTTGTGGTTTTTTTTGTGGTTTTTTTGTTTGTTTGTTTGTTTTTTGTGGTTTTTTTGAGGGGCTTTTTTCCTTTGGGGCTACAGGGAGGGGGTGGGGGGTGGGGGTGGGATTTTCATCCTATCACTGAAGCCCAGGAGAGTGCACTGGAGGAGCAATGAAGTAAGGCCTGAATTTTATGCTAATTGGTAAGTTAAGTGTCAGGCATTTTCTTCACATGGGCCCATATTTGCTTCAGTGTTCCTGAAGCCTTTTTATTGGGAATGGCAGGCAGGGAGATAGAAATCAGTAGTTTGGTTTCCAGCATGTGCAAAACTCTCTCCTGCACCAATAGAATCCTTGTCTGTGTCTAGGAGCTCCTTGCTCATCCTTTCATCACAGCATTCGTCCCATCACTCTGCCCAGAGGATGAGCAGCCTCACACAGGTCTGGCCTCTGCCTCTTTTTCCTCCTGCAGACTCTCCCTTCTCCACCTCTGATTTTTCCTTTCCACTCCCACAAAGCAAGGGGCCTTTCTGTGGTCTCACACCCCACACTGCTTTCCCCAACTGCCAGCTCCTCTCATTAACCTGAGGCTGCCTTGCAAGTGCCTCAGGGAGACGTTCTCAGTATCTCCTCCATCCTGTCATCCCTGGCTTTTAACAATGTCTTTTTTTTTCCCCCATTTCCACCGCAGGGACATCCTGAAAAGTGGAGGCACAGCTGTGGATGCTGCCATTGCTGGGTTGATCTGCACTGCAGTGATGAACCCTCAGAGTTCAGGCCTGGGTGGTGGGGTCATATTCACCATCTATAATGCCAGCACAGGTATGTGCAGCCCTGGCCTCTCCATGTGCCCCATCTCCCTGCAGACACTCAGCTGCCTTGGAGAAGTTAGAATCCTTCATGTTCTCTCAGAGAATTTTTTTTAATAAAATGCAGCATCTGAACTACACTTTGGCTCTTACCCCAAAGCATCTGTTACAGGGAGTGCATCCTTCCACAGTAAGAACAAGGAGAGGGTGAGGAGGGGATGAGCTTTAGATATAAACCAAACTGTGCTTCACCTTCCCCCTTCCAGCAATCCCAAATTCCATTTCCAAGTCCCACAGGTGACAGTGCAGCACAGTGTGAGTGGTGCCTCAGAGGCAGGGGGGAGCAGAGCAAGGCACAGATGCTGGCAATGAGCAACATGGGGCTGGGGTGGCTCAGGGAGCCCTGGGGCTGGGACCTGGGGTCTCTCCCTGCATCAGCAGCTCAGGCAGTACCTGCCAGCATGGGGCTGCATCTCACCCTGCCTTGGCTGGGCTGGGCAGGGCTCCCCAGAGCACAGTGAGAGACCTCCTGTCCCAGGTGGTGCATCTTCCCTTCAGAAATCTAATCCTTGCAATGCTCACAGCCTGCTGGGAAGCCCTTCTGTGTCTGGCTCAACCCCTAGTGTTGTGTTCTTGCTTTTATGGTTTTTTAATGTAGTTTTTTTTTCTTTAATTACCTTGGCTCCCAAAATGCCCTAGAGCTTATGGATCTAAACAGTCAAATCAGCACTGAACACAACAGCAACACTGTAGTTTTAAAACCCTGCTGAGTGGTCTCACTGGAAATACTTGGGTGTATCTTATGCAATAGCATGATTTGGCAAAACACCTGTAATTTTTTTTTTTTTTTCCTTTTGTCAAAGCCATGTAACTTTGTTTCATACCAGCAGTCTTCTGCTACCTGAGTTACCCTGCAGCACGGAGCCACACGTGGCTACACACAGCTCGAGTGCTTGGTGCACCGGGTAGCACTGTGGGCTTCTGCAACACAGCTGCATCTGCAGCCTGAGCCAGGAAAAGAGCCACAGGGCAGAGAAGGAGACAGAAGAATAGGCTAGACCTGAAACATGAGTGTATACAGGTGGGGTATCAGGAAAACAATGTCATGCAGTCCCCTTTCTCCTTTGCAGGAACAGTTGAGGTGATCAATGCCCGTGAGACCGTCCCCCGGGGGTTTCCCCATGATTTGCTCTCTGGCTGTGCTGCTGGTTTCCCCATAGGTAAGGACACAGACTGGGCCAGGAGGGCTCTGTGGCCTCACAGTGTGCAGTGCAGAAGCTCACAGTGGGGGAACTCAGCACCTTACTGACTTTATCTGAAGGTCTGTTGCATTGCTCATGCTCTTCTTGGACTGATTTTTCAAAAGCAAGAAAAATTACTGCATGCATAAAATCCCTGTATCATTGGAACATCTGCAACCTGACTAGGGAGGGGCTAGGGAGCACAGTGTGAGCAGAAATCATTACCTAACTTCTGTTCTTAGGAAGTCTGCATTTCAAGATCAGATTTTCCAAAGCACTCGTTTCTTTAATTCGTTTCCCATCAGTTCTTAAAGAGAAACATAAGCTGCTCAGGCTTTTCACTGTGCACCTCTGAGCCTGGGTCCAGTTTCTCTGCAGTGCTTCTCCTAGGCAGTAAAAGAAATATATGAACTGGAAAAGGAAATGAAAAAAAACCCCACAGAACATAATCCTGCTTTTAGAACCCTTAGTCCTGCCTGTACAAATCCACACTTGCACTACAGAGAGGTGAAACCCACAGGCCAGTGACAGAGTGGGTGTGACTTTGCCATTCTGCTCCCCAGGTCCCCACTGGATTGCTGTGCCAGGAGAAATCCGTGGGTACGAAGCAGCCCACAGGCGACACGGCCGCTTGCCATGGAAAGCCCTGTTTGAACCAACCATCAAGCTCCTCTCAGAGCCCCTCGTCATTTCCCCAGTTCTGGACAAAATAATCCATCACCAGGCCTTCTCCACTGTGGGAAAAAGTCTGTGGTAAGACCAGTGAATTAAATTGTGGTGTGACAACCACTCTTCCCTCAGATTCAGCCCCTTCCTCTGACATGCTGATATGGAGGACAGGCTGCTGCTGTGGCTTCTGCTCAGTAAATATTTGCTATGGAGAGGGAGGGAATAATAGAATTTTTTTTTTTCCTGTCAGCAATTTTTTTTTTTTTTAAATAATTTAGAATGGCTTGGCACAGCAACACCACCTGCTAAGCACATCTGCTCATGAGGAGAAGCTGGCTGTATGTGGCCTGCCTCTGCCTGTGTGGAAATCATCCCCTAACAGCCTGGCCCTACAGCAGACACTCATTTGGAGAAGCCCTACTGACCTGAGCCCGGGTCAAAGATCAGGTCCTGTGGAAGAAACTCTGTCTGGGGAAGGAGTGCCTGGTGCCTGGGTAGCAGTTGGGTGAGAATAATGTTTCTCTGTAGACTGCAGAGGGGCCCTTGGGAAGTACACAGCAGCACAAACCAAAGCAGTTTTGGGACGGAAAAAGAGAGCTGCCCTGGGGACAGAATAAGCAGATGCTGTAAAACTGATGGATGATGTTCTTTAACAGCCCACTGATCTGTGACGGTCAAAGGTTTTTGAAGCATGGAGAGACCTTCAGGTGGCCAGCTCTGCAGCAAACACTGAGAGCTATAGCGGAAAATGGAGCTGCAGCATTTTATGAAGGACAGATAGGAAAGGCCCTGGTGGAGGACATTAGGAAGGCTGGTAGGTAGCAGCTACAGTTAATGCTAACAGACAGCCCTGTCCCAGCCAACAGTCGGTGCCAGGGACTGGTACGTGCCATTTGCTTGCCACTTGGGGTGGTACCTGGCATGGGAGGGGGCCACCTTTCCCCAGTTCTTAAAACTCAGGCCCAGAAGCAGGGCTAAGGGTCACCTGTGGCTCTGGGATTCACCCATAGTGCTCAGGCACTTGCCTCTCCAGCTCCCATAGGCTTTGTCATGTCCTGGGGTTTGGCAGTAGAAGAGGACACATGAAGACATTGCTGTGCTTGGTGGAAGAAATTTGGAGTACTCAGGGGTGGCTCTTCACAAGTTTTGCCAAGGCTCTGCTGTAGGCAGCCCATAGCACCTAGGAGCAGTTATTGTGCTAATGCCTGCTACCCATCTGGTTTTCTGTTCAAGGGTCCAGTATCTCACTAGAGGACCTTCAAGCATACAAAGCTGATGTGTCCTCACCTCTGAATATCACCCTGAACAATCACACCACAGTGTTTTCTCCTGGACCCCCCATGGGAGGTGCTGTGCTGATGTTCATCCTCAAGATATTGGAAGGTAAATTCGTAAGGGAAAAGGGGCAACAAAGAGCATTGCTGTAGAGCAGCAGGAAAGAAATGGGAAGAAATGGACTTGATAAGCCAGAACAGGCCCCAAAGCAGCAGTGTAACCATGCTATGCAGCAGGATAAACCACAGCTGCTGCAAAGACCAAAGAATACACAATCTTCCCAAGGCTTCAAGGGGAATTGAAGTCACAGTGGAAATTACTGCTTGGTTGTTTCTGTGCCCACATCCTGCTAAAGTATAGGGAAAACTTGATAAGAACTGGGATGGGAAAAGCAGATTCTTTTAAAATTTTTTTTTTTTTTTTTTTTTTTACAGTTTTTGAAAGAAACACATTGCCTTGGGTCTATTAACAAAGTTATTTACTCCTGCTCTGTAGAATATAACCTTCATGAGGCATCACTGGCAAACCCTAAGGACAAGGTGGAAACCTACCATCACATTGCAGAGGCCTTGAAGTTTGGCAATATGCTAAAGCCCTGGATGAATGACCCGGCCTTCTCTGAAGCTCAGGTGAGCTGGCACATGGGGCAGCCAGAGACACCCACAGAACTGGCAGCTTCTTCAGCCCTGCTGCTTGACAGTGAGAGAGTAGGGAAGTCTATTTTATTTTTTAAACCTGCATTGTCACCAGCTCATTATAGCCTGGGTGCCAAGCCTTCAAGCAGGCCACTGTTTCCCAGACTATCCTGCCTGCCAGCACTGTGCTGCAGTACCAAGTGATGCTCTGACACCCTCCTGCTTTGCAGCAGAGACAGGCTTAGGCCATTTCCTTTGTCTGCAGCTTCTGCTCAGCTCAGGCTGGTACACACTTGCCTGATGGGGATGTGCACACGCTTGTGCCAATGCTGAGATGACCCAGTATTGAGCTTGTTTCATTCTGTGTGATGAGAGTGGCTTTGGGGCTCAGGCTGGAGCTGATGCTGCCATTGCAAGCCCTGAACTCTGACTGCTGGGGAGGAATTCTCCCCACTCCCCCCCCCCCCAAGGCTTCCTTGTGCTCCAAGACCGACTGCCCTCTGCTTTCCTGACACAAGCTCAGTGTCCTTGCTGTGACTGCAGGTGCCAGTGGGGACCATGCTGTCTGACAAGATTGCTGACCTTGCTAGAGGCCGGATAGATGACAGTGGTGACCACCCCCTCAGCCACTACAACTTGTTTGGCTCCACCTACAACCACACACACCAAAGCAAGGGCACAAGCCACATCTCGGTGCTCTCTGCAGATGGCAGCGCTGTGTCTGCCACCAGCACCATCAACTACCCGTGAGTAGCCAAGGGGTTGGTAACTGAGTCCCACAGGCCACACAGCAGGTTCCCAGGAGCCTGCAAGGGCTGTTTATAAATACAGAACCTTTGGGCTTCACAGATTTGGGCAGTCTCTTCCTCATCAATGCCTTTTTGTGTGCCAGCAAAGGTCTTTTGAGTATCAGTCCAAAGGAAAGTTCACAAAGTTGTAACAAATTGCTGAGCTCTGCTGGGCTTCTGTGAGTTGGGCAAATCCCCACATCCACTGCTAACAAGGAGTTTATCTCTGGCTCCAGCACAGCAGCACAAATACCTTTTGGATAGCCCAGCTGGGACTGGTGTGGCTGGGAGGAGACAGAGGTAACCCATGAGGTGCCACATTCAGTTAATGTCACCCACAACAGCAGAGCACTGGTCACTAACAGGCTGCTGCTTTCCTCCCCTGCAGGTTTGGCTCCTTTGTGTATTCCAACCAAACTGGGATCATTTTAAACAATGAACTCGCTGATTTCTGCATAGCAAACAGAAGCATTAAGCCAGGTGAGCACTTTCACCCTCAAAATAAAACACATGGCCAGGAGATGGATATGCAAGCCATGTTCCAGTGGGCAGGGGCTTGCTGTAAACTGCAGGAACTCTTGCCCTTCTGGGGTCTGGATGAGAGCAAATTTGTTTGGAATTCATAGAGGACAAAGCCCTGTAGTGTGTCTGTGTCTACTAAGAGCCTATGTCAGATGGACACATGTAAGCTTTGGTTTCTCACCAGGGAAATCAGAGATTTAAAAAAAAACAAACTTGAAGCTGATGGTTGATTGATGGGGAGGAAAAAAGTGAAGAAACTACTGCTAAGACAAGCTTGCTGACTTTTTAGCCTTACCTAGAAAAGTATATGGTTGCATGCACAGTTGGGAAATGCTATACATTTACCTTAAGTTCTGTAACAGCTGTGCTGATGCAGACACATTGCTCTGTGAAATAAACAACTCTCCCTGATGCACTCTCCTTGGGTCTGCTGAGAGAGAGGGTGTCAGTCCTGTGATGGCAGGATTGCTGCTGATGGGTCCTTGACTGGCTTGAATGAGCTGCAGCAAGTTCTGAATGCTTGAAGGCTGCCCTGTTGTGCACCAAGAGATGTTTCCTATTTAGCTTGTGCCAGAAAGGTCCAGTTTCTTGTGAGATGGGGTTTCAGCACAAGGAAACTCATTTTCTGGAAAACTTGAGCTTCTTGAGCAGCACCTTGGTTTTGCCATGGGTGAGGTACAAGCAGAAGGTTTACAAGAAGAGTGAGGTAGCTAAACTTGTGTCCCTCCAGCCCCCTTACCAGCCACAGGGGAGGAATAACACTCTCTGCCTCTGCTCTAGGAGAGAAGCCTCCCTCAGCAATGGTGCCTTCCATCCTCATCTCCAAGACAGGAGACATGCTGGTGATTGGAGGAGGTGGTGGGGCCTGGATTATCAGTGCTACTGCTATGGTGAGTGAACAGGTACCACCCAGGAACACCTTCCAGTGAGCAAGGGGACCACACACTGGCCTGCACAAAAGGAATTACTTTGCTGCTGCCAGTGAAGCAGGTCCTGCTGCAGACTCAGCCTATCCTCACTTTCTTGCCTCTAGCATTGCTGTGGCGAGTGCCTGCTGCTTCTTTCAAATGTTTTTTGAAAGGGAAGAAGTTAGAGCAGTCAAATAGCAAGTTACAAAGTTCTTAGGATGAGACAGTTATTGTGAAAAACCCTGGGGCCCCCAGAAGAACCTGGTAAGTTCTGTGATGGAAAGAACAAGAAAAGCAGAAAAACAACACCCCACATATACACAGAGTAACAAATTGTAACAAAAATGAGCTTTTCAGAGCCAAAGTCTAACAAACACCTTGTTCAGTCATCAAGAAATGAAGACAGGCAAGACCACAAGAGGAAAAAGGAGACTTATTTCTTAATTGTTCTTCAACTGGAGAGAAGCATGGGAAGGAGTCCATGCTAGGACCTGATCTGAATAGAAAGGACAACCACCAGTAGAAAGATGTAAAATCCACCAGTACTTATAGAATTTCAGGACACCAGAATGCTTCCCTTGAGCCAAAATGGAAAGTATAACTGTGTGCTTACCCTGTTCTTGTATTTGCCCTGAACATCTGCTACTGGTGACCATGAAGACCCTTTAATTAGCCTTAAAAGGCAATTAAACACTGGAATAGGCTGCCCAGGAAGGTGGCTGAATGACCATCCCTGGAGTTGTTCAAAAGACACAGAGATGTGGTGCTTAGGAAGAAGGTTTAAGCTCTGGACTTGGTAGAGTGAGGCTGATGGTTGGTAGAGTTAGGTTATGGTCAGACTCAGTGATCTGAGAGGCCTTTTCCAACCAGGATGATTCTGTGAAGACACAGACCAGGTTAGCAGGACTGCTGGTTTGGCTCCGTGCAGCCTCTCTTGCAGCCCAGGTTTGCCCCATGCTGCAGACAGGGTTTACAGGTGAGCTGGTCTGGCTGGACAGAACATGGCAGCCTGTGACCCAGGCTCTTGAGCATCTCCAGTCTGTCAGTGTGGGCTTTGTTTCATTGCAGGCCATCATAAACAAGCTATGGCTTGGCTATGACTTGGAACATGCCATTTCAGCTCCCATCATGCATACTGAAGGTGACAAGATTCTCTTTGAGAAACACTTCAGTGAGGTGAGTGGCCTTGTTTGCATCTTCTTGTCTTCTTGGTAAGAAGGAGATTGCTTCTGTAACTCTCCTGAATAATGTGCATTTTACTTCTAGCTAATCTCCTTGCTTACATCTTACTTTCTCAACTTAAACCCATATACACATCCCTGGTGACACCAAAACCTCAGGCCCATGCCCCATTCACTCCATTTCCTCTTCTTTACCCTTACAGGAAGTTAGGACTGGCCTGCTGGGAAGAGGACATAAAGAAGAGAAAGCTAAATTTTCAATGAATGTTGTGCAGGGAATTTCCAAGGAAGGAAAATGCATCTCTGCTTACTCTGATAAAAGGAAGCTGGGGAAGGCAGCTGGTTATTAGCTTGCAATTCCACCACAACTCCCAAAACCACAGGAAAAAACTAGATTCAGACCATGCTTTGGCTTGGACTTGCCAGTGTTGCCTGTTCAAATCAGGATGCCTGCTGGACTGTGGGAAAAACTTGTGATTTGCAGTTGTGAGATTCCAATAAGCTGCAAGGCACCCTCAGGCAATACAAGGGCAGATCAGCCTACATCCTCCATTACTTATCTGATACATGGAAAAACATAATTTTAGAGCACATCAGCTATTCCAAATAAGAGAATACTGAGTGGGAAAGGAAAATTGGTTCAAACCCCACTGGGAACACTGTGAAATCACCAGCTGTATCTGCCATTCCTGCTGGAGAGTCTCACTTAAGAGCAGCATTGGTTTATTTCTGGTTGTTGCCACAATAAGCTTATTATTATGGGGGCTCATCAATGTGAAATGAGTAACTGTTCTGGTTATGAGGATTACAAGAAGTTGTCTGTAGGGTCAGGATTTTAAAATCTTAAGCATCTGGGCGTAGAGGGTAGGTTTGGAAAGGGAAGAGAGCAAAACTCCACTCTCCCTCTTGGTTTTCCCAGCCAAAGCAGCCCTACTTTTCCCAAAGGCAGCAGATGGAATCAGTGCACTATAGCACAAGTCTGCACGTGCCCTGGGGATGCAAAAGGCCCCACTAGTTCAGTAACTGAGCTGAACCTTGCTTCAATCCTTGCACACTGGTGACTTTGGGATTGAGGCTCCCATGGGGTGATGCCAGTTCCCTGCCTCTGGGAGGGACAGGCTTCAGCTTTGCTCCTGTGGTGAGAGGAGTCTCAATCTCTGCCAGTTCTCACTCCTCCATGCCTGCAAAAGAGAAGTCATTTGGGAAGGCAGGTGAGGAGTGCAGGGGAATACTTGTTGGGTTTGGAAGCTTTGTACCTTTCTCCCAAGTGGAACAGATACAGAAGACTTCACTTGTAGCCATGAGCTGAGCCTGCCCATGCAAACCCCAGGACTAGCAGAAGCTGGCAGAATACTCTTCTCCTGTAGCCTAAGCACATGCTCCAACTCCCTGTTTAGTGGGTCTCTAGTGTTCCCACAAGATCACAAGAAATGAGGGCTGCTTAGGGCCTATCACAGAGAGAAAACTTCTGGAGGAGAGACCTGAACCCATGCAACTGGATGCAAAAGGTCTTTTGCAGTTACCCCATAACCTGGCCCTTGCTCAAAATGGCCAAGAGAATCAAGCATTTAAAAAAACCCACCAAGAAAACCCCAAAATTCTTCACAAATACCCAGAGGCAAGGTCCCACATTCCCCTATGGACACAGTCAGCATTGTGTGTGTGTTTCTGGTGAAGTGAAGCCAAACCAACAAGAGCCCTCCCCTTCACATGTTTGTTCTTACCTCACACACAGCCCGTGGCATTCTTAGTGCACAAACAACTGAAATCCCTTTGTATCAGAGCACATAGTATTAAAAAAAACAAAACAACAAACCAGGATGTGGCCATCCACACACAGACATCCTTGCAAGCAAGGCCAGACAGGCTTTAAGTCAACATTCCTACCCATGAAGTCTGACCAATGAAGCCTCTTGACATCTCAGCCTTCCCTTGCATTTTAAATGGTGCTCAGAGTGAAGCTGACCAGAGCCAGACATGTGTTCTCCTTCCAAAGTTGAACACTTAAGTACTATAATATGACCACAGCTGTATCAAAGCTTAATGAAAAAGTATTCCTAAATTACCAGATCATAACCACAAGCACTCAATCATGCATCTGGAAGACAAGATATGTACAGAGCCAGCACTGTGCCCCCCACTATTTCCTCTTCCAAGTGGGATTTCTCTTCAAGTTCAGGAAGGACTATTGTTTTCCCATCAGATCTGCTTAGTGAAGCCACAGAAGTGAGCCAGCACCCTGTTAGACAGCATCACAGTGCTGCTGAATGTGAACAGAAAAGGGAAAAGCCCTGAAGTTTTTTTTCAGGGGCTCAGTATTTATATTCATTTGAAAGGGACCACATTGGGTGGTTTTAGTAATCATATTCCACCTACATAATTTGCTGAGGTTTTCTACTTTCTTAAACTCTCTTACCTCAGCTACCAGGTCTTGGGTTCACTGTTTCTAGTTGACAGAAATAACATCTCAGTTGTAGAGCTGTCAGAGGGGAGTACTTACAGGCACCAGACACCATCTGCAGGTCACATTTCAGGTCCAGACTAACCAGACTGGATGCTGGCTTTAGGAAGATCTGTAGTTATTTCTAGGTAGCCCAACTGGGCTTTGAGTTTAGAAAAAAAAAAAACCCAAAAAAAAACAATTGAGAATAGCACTGGCTGAAAATTTCCCTATTAGGCTGCAGGGCAGCCTTCAGCAGTGCCCTGGGCCATACACACTCCATTGTTTTGCCAGCAGAAAACCCAAGGCACCAAGTAACTGAGCCCCCACTCACCTTCACTTCTGACACACCTTAGGGTAAAACACACCCCAGTAACCCAGCCCATCACTTCTGTGGTGCAGTAACCCCATAAAGCTTGTTCCCACCACAAAGACATGGGAATATTACCTGTAGTCCAGCACTCACTGCCATTTAACTACTTTGCTACTAACATTGAAACTGAGCCAATTAACTTGTTTTAAACCCCACTACATCTTTAGTTTGCAAGACAGAAAGGAATGAGAGTGCAGATCTCTCACTGCAGCAGAGACTTCCAGTCCTGTAGCCCTCACTACCAAACATCTGGTGAAGCTGAGGGATTGTACCCCCCTCAGCACCTCTGTCCTTGCCCTGCCACCTCATCACCACTTCTGAAATTTGCTTGGGTCAAGGCTCCCCAGTTTGGCCTTTCCCCATTCATGCTCATGTCAGCAAGAGAGCATTATTTTTGTACTTAGTTGACTCACACAGACTTTTAAAGCACAGAGGCTGCTCTATTTTCTAATGAAGTCTTTAAATTATATTTTTAATAAAATGTTTTTAAACCTGCCTGGGAATTTCTCCTCTAAAACTTGTTGCCTAGCCTAACACTGAAGCAAGAAAAAAAATCCACTTCTGCAGAGTCAAGAATTCAAGTGCATTTGTAAGAATCATCTTCAACAGAAGTGTTTTTAGCACTGGCAAAATCTGTGATTTCTAAGTGGGAAGCTTTGTAACATAGTTTATAAATAATAGGGGAATTTTCTGACCTGCTAGAAGGAATTCAGGAACATAAGGAAGACTGCTGTACCATGAACTGTTAGAAGCAGCCCAGAAGCAGTTACTCAAGCTTGCTTCAAAAAGCAGCTTTGTCTAAGAGTCATTTCCTGGAAAACAGTTACCTTCCAGTTTCAGAGCACAAGCTTTTTCTGTTGCAGTTCAGACTATTGTGACTGCAAGGTTTCAATGAGCTGATTTGTTGTGCAATGATTTTGTCTGCTTCTCAGATGACACTTGGCCAAGAAAGCTCAGCTAGCCCTAAGGCTAATGGGCCAGGGATTTCCAACAAATAGCAGCTGATGCTCTTCCACAGCCAAACTTCTATCAAAGCTCCCTAAAATGCACTGCAAACTGGATTTAAACAGCAGCCTGACACTCAGTGGCATCTATCATGGTATTACAAGAAGCAGAAAAGTCCAAGTCTTAGTTCAGCAATAAAAGGATAAAGATTTGGCACCAAACCAATCTCATTCTTAAAGGACCACAACAACTCTAAGCTATTCACAATCACTGCCTTAGCTGCACCTGACACACCATCAGTAACAGCTCAGGGTAAAGGAGCAAAAAGCACCTCCCAGGCAGCTCTTGGTTAAAGCCACTCAGTGGGAGTGATAAAAGCAGATATAGATTTCAAAGTCATGACTGATTTAAACATGATCAAGCTATCTCTTTGTTCCTTAAAACTAGACTCTCCTCAATTCCAGAAACTACTGGCAAAGAGAGGGTGTCTGATACCCAAGTCTTTCATTTTCTCATCAGTGCATTCTGTATTTTCAGATTCTTGCACACTGACAGGAAGTTTCAACAAGACAAACAGATGAGTTCAATTACTGTTAATTGTGTTTCAAGGACTTGATAAACATTCCTAGAGCTTGGCAACATCCTGGAAAATTTAATTTTGATCTCAGGCTAAGTTCATCTGATGTTATGTATTAGTCCATGCTGGTAGGTGAACACCAAAACCCCCTCATGCATAGGCACAGACACTCTTAGCTGTTCCATATAAGACATGGATTTCTCAGAGCTCGTTAACTGTATGATTAATGTTCACTTACCTTCAAACAGTGTTCACCTTACCTGCACCAGGCCTTTCTTTAGGGGTCTTATTTCCTCAGGTTGTGGTATTTTGGGCCTGCAGTATGATGTGTTAAAAGCAAACTGAAAAAAAAATCAAGCTTTTGGATACTTAAGTTTTGGGTTTTTTTTTTTACTCATAGTTTAATCAAAGGAGAGAACAACAAAAAAAATCTCTGGACAGCTTCTTTCCCACAGATTTTGCCATCCTTTTTGGCAATAGCAACTGTGCAGGCAAGAAAAATGTGACTCCGTATGTATTTATTTTAGTTTGTGCTCAGAGTTTTACAGGTAGCATCTTCCCTTTAGACCTTCTCAACAGAAATATAAAAAAGTTTGAAGCCACTTGCCCATTTACCCACTCATCTCTGATAATCAACAGAAGTGAAAAGCAGAAACATCTCATTAAAGAAAGAGTGGTGAGTTTGTGAAGGTTTATCCCAGTCTAGTGCTGGGCTTCCTGCTATGGCACAGATCTGTCAGTTTGTGATTTAGAAAACCCAGCCCCTAAAGTCCTGAAACCCCCAACTACTCAACAGTAAACAAATCTCTAGCAGTGACAGGGACATTCCCGATAGCTGACACTGTGCGAGGGAAACCCTTCCTGCAGCTTGGGCGAGCTGGACCTTCTTCAGAAACTCTGGGTACCCAATCTATCTTCATGGGATGGAGAGGAGGCAGGGAACAAACTCTTCAAGGCAAAACAGACTCTTCAAGTAAGTACTGCACGTCCTGGTAGACACGCCTGGCTAAGCAGACTGCTGTGGCATGAGGCACTGCGGTCATGGCTGTAGAGAACTGTCCCAGCTCTGTCACTAGAACCACAGGTAAATTTTTTCTCTTTCCTGTGAGAAGTCCCTGAGTTGCAGACCTAAAGGATCTTCCCCCCAAACACACCTCAGTGTCACTAGACCACTGAAAAAAGGAGCTGAGCCACGTCAGTAGCCTGCAGGGAAGCCACCTTTCCGGGAATCGGAGGCTGCAGCCCATCCTTCATCTGTTCTGAGAATGGCCTGAACGACCGCCCCGCCGCTCACCCGCGTCGTCTCGTGCTTTCTCTTCTTCAGTTCTTCTTCCACACCCTGCAATGCACAAGTGAATGAGGACGACAGGAGAGAGACACTGCACGCGTGCTCTGCACCACAACCTGCATCCTCCATGACTGCCCAAGCGTTCCGTGCCCGTATTGGGCAGGGACTGCAATACTACATGCTGATCCTCCTCTTCCCTTTGCTTTCTGGGCTGCCCTGCTTTTGAAGAAGTGGAACTGAGGAGATGTGGCATTTGTTGTGCTCAGTGTTGGCTACCAGTGGTGTTCCTGGTCACAGAGCATTCTGCCTCAGATATTCATATACCAACAGCAAGAACTGATGGATCCTCTTTGGGACTGGGGGAAAGCCCAGCACTTGCAGAGAGCACTTTGGACATCGTTCCAGGTGCAGGCAGGCATCTCAACTGTTACCTTAATGAGAAGCTAATCAAAGGAGGATCTTCTGCACAGTTTGATGAAGAAAATTGCCTTACGTAGGAGTGTTCTCACTAATACAGAGATGTGGCATGATACTACATCTGTCTTGGGCCTTTGGGATGTGTAATTCCTCAGGGTGAATGAAGCTGCCACCTCAGGTGAGTGGTGTGCAGAGTGAGGCAGATCCTGCCATCATCTCTCAGGCTCACAGTGCTGCACAGAGACCTTTACTCTGAAAATATAAACAAGTTTGTTCTTGGTTCCCTCTGTGCATATTCCCTTGCTGGCTCTACCAGTGCTTCAGCATTCATCAAGAGGTTGTGCAATAGGTCAAGAATTTCTTGGATTTCAACTACTGGATGGTTTGGACCCTGATGATTCTTCCTATTTTGCAAGTCCTTTGAGTCAAATTACACCACTAGCAGATACATGCCCTCAGATGCAGCTCACACCTCAGTGCAGTAGGCCTTAAACCTGTGAGACTGAGACTAAATGTACACTTTATTGTGACACTACTTGACCTGTACCAGCTGTAATACTGCTCACAGAGGAGTATTTGGCAAAGCCTCATGATTTTCCCCAGGTGCATGCCTTCCAAACATTAGGAGCCCAGCACCTGACAAGAAATTCCTGCACACCCCAGACTCCAGCTAGACAAACCTCCTCTATTTGCTGCTCAAGCTCCGTGATACTGGGAAACAGCTGATCATGAAATCTGGGCTCTTCCACTGCTTTCTTCACATCATAACCAAACCAGATGGAATTGATGATCACCTATGAGAAGCAAAAAGCCTTAATGTTAGTTATTTGTTCAAAGAGACCTGACCCTTGTAGCAACACAGGCAGTGATGTCTGAGGGATGCTCCCCTGAGCACAGAAAAGCCATCATTCCTGGTTCCTGCTGCTTTCAGCAGTCCCTGCCTTGGCTGAGCAAAACACAGGTGCAGTGTGGCAAGTCAGCTTGTATATGCTCTCCCACACAGAGAGATCATGACTTCATAAAATTAACATAGTAAAAGGCTCAGATCCTCAAGCTGTTGTGGTTAGGTTTATGCTGCTGTGAGTAAGCTTAGTTACACACACAGCAAACACAGAGCTACAGCTTCTGGCTACTGTGCAACCAGTTTCCTTAAACCTGGCTCATCTCTAAAGGCTGAAGTTGCAGGCTGGAGCTGCTGGCAAGGGAAAATAGCCTCAGGATCAAGTGATTAGAAAGCTGCTCACAGCAGTTTTTATGGAGACGTCTCCTCTACCTCAGCTAAAAAGCAGGATTCTGCCTGCTGCTCTGAACTGCTGTGTCTGCTGGCACAGGAGGCAGCTTTCTCATGCAATCACTTTTGGTGGGGCCTTTGAATGGCTGCTACAGAGAGCCTGTCTGTCAGATGTCCTGACACCAAGCCTGGACTAAGTTCTTAGTTTCTCTGTGTGACTTTCATCCAAGGTTTACCATGTTGGATTGGAATGTTTCTGAACTAGATGAAGAGACTACTTCATAAAGATCAAAGCTAAACTGAAGTCCCAAATCTCCTCCAAGTGGTAAGGACAACTTTCCAAAGAAAAAGACCTGGAGTCACTGAAGGAAGTAACTTAAGAGACCCTTTGTAGCTCTTGGAGGAGTTGGCATTGAAAGTCTGGCCCTCAGAAGGCCAGGCAGGAACTGCCCTCACAGGCCCCTGGCCCAAAGCTGAGAGCCACAGCCATGGTCATGTCACAAGTGGAGACTTGAGTCCCTTACCCAAACACTGTCTCTCCCCCAGTTTGTTTTGCCTCAGCCTCCTCCCATGCTGGCCCAAACCATCACATACCAGTGCTGTTGCTGTGGTTATTTTTGTTCCTCCAGAAGCACCAACCACCATCCTGACCTTTTTCATCTTATCCACCAAGATGGAGGGGCACATAGAGGACATTGGTTGTTTACCTGTTGGGGACAAAGATGGAACAGAAGCTCAGCTTTCCACCTGCAGCTTACAAACTGCCAGCTCCTGCTCCATGTCTAAACCCAGAGCCTCAATATCCACCTTCATTTGTCTTCTCCAGCCCCTGGGGACCCCACTATCCCCAGTACCCATCTCCTTGGTCTTGCAGTGTAAAGCTTAACCCTTGTCCCTCACACAGAGGCTGAAGGTGCCTTTCTCCACAGTCCTGCCCCAGTTGGGAATGTCTGTGAAGCACCATGGGACTTTCCTTCCTATCCTTTCACTTTGCTGCCCCTTTCCAAAGCAGAGGGTTCAGGAGGGCAGCAGAATCCCAGCTGGCTTTAGCAGCAATGAGATGGGTGTGCAGGAAGCAGTGGTGGAGCAGGCAGGGAGCCTGCTTTAGGTACATGAACTGGGTCTATGCAGTCCCCCAAGGCAGCACAGGCTGGGCTGGGCCACCTAATACTTACAGCAGCTCCTGCTGCTGCCTCCCTCTCAAATCAGTTCAAAGAAACCCAAATTATCCTAGGATTCTATGAATCTTTTGCAGCCCCAAGTCATCTCACTTGATATGTGCTTGGGAAAGGATTTCTGGCTGTTGGAAGGAGGCTTGCATACACAAGAGTGTTTCTTAAGACAGCTTCTCCTCCTTCAGGATGCACCAGGAGCTGCTGGTTGTGTTTCTGAGCCAGGTGACTCACTTTTATCCCTGTTCTCTGCAGAAAGCTCTAGATCTTGGGCCTGATGGCAGACATGCTGCAACCCACCCTGCAGACACCAGTGTTAGTATGTGAGATAAAGCCAAAAGACTGAGTTAGGAAGGTAGTTTACAGCTACCTGGTGCTATGAAATTTGCTGGAGAAGGAGGGATCCCAAATCCATTGATAATGTAAGGTGAGCTGAAGTCATCCATTTCATCATTAAATAAGATTCCACTCACATTGGATAGCACATCAGAGCCAAAGCTAGACAAAAAGAAGTTGGCACAGACAAGTCAAAACCAGAGCAAATCCAGGGAGAGATTGAAGTGAATTGCTGCAATCTGAAATCTGGGATTTGAGTGGAGTAACTCTCTACTCCTTCCTGTTATGAAGGACACTTTGTCACCCCTTGGGGGAAGGAAGCAGTTTACACTGTGAGTACACAGCTACACAAAGAGGAAAGACAACCCAGGGCCCCTCTGTACAGCAAGCCTGCAAGGACCCCAAGGGGAAAACAGTACAGCAGCTAAAGACAGACAATTCCCATGCCAGCAGGGCAGTACTGCACCCCCTTCAGAGGCAGCACAGCTCAAAAGCTGGCACATTGTGGAATGATTGGGGTTTGCTTAGATGTGTGAAGCTGGAGATATTTTCTATGGACAAAAAGAACCTTCACCCCTCAGCTTCAGGCCATACACACAGAACACAGCTCTTCCTGACAGCACTTGAAGAGAAACACTGCAATTCCAGGCCAGTTGTTATTAGCTCAAATTCCTTCCAGATGCCTGGGAAATCAGAGCTGGCAGTGAGACCATTGTTTATGAGAAGATCCACATGCAGAGACTGTTTGGTGGGAGAACCCAACATGAGAGAGGACACATCTTTTCCTCTGACCCAACCACACAGGCCTCAGTGCTAAGAACTGACCCACCAACAGTGCTACCCACCACTACCCCCCAGAGAGGTGACAGTTCAGAGGTGTTTTATACCAACCACAGAATCACCACTAGGAAGATGGCAATGTGGGGGGAAGTAATGTGTGAGCTCATACTATTGGTTGATGGTGCTGGTGGCGGACACAGCGCTGCCATCGTCAGCCACAACGGAGAGGTGGGATGTACCAGCACTGTCCCTGGTGTAATACACTGGCTCATAGTAGTCAACGGGGTGGGAGGTGCTGTCTGTGATTTTCCTCCTCAGACTGTCCGCAAAGAACTCAGAGGTCAGGTTTCTCAGTGCCTGTCAGAGAAACCCAATGCAGTTACTCAGCAGATTAAGAGACAGGTAGTTAGGAGGCTGATACCCAACTCCCAGCAGTGAAGCTACAGTTTCCCAGCAGGGGCTTTCCTCCTTCTTGAAAGATGGACATTGTATCAAAGAGCATTTTCAGCGCTCACAGAAGCATCTGTTACAATGCACCCTTTTGTGTAGCAAGTCAATCAGCATCCATTGTTGCAGATCTATGGAAAGCTGTCAAGTGTAGGCAAGCAGTGCTATACTTGTTTCAGAGAGGAGAGGGATGAGGTTGAGAGGACTAGCTAGCCCCAGCCAGGCTCTGATGTTTGCTCTGCATGTTGGCAAATTTGTGTCCACTAGGCTAAGCTGGGCTCAGATCCTGCTGCTTTTGAGGAGCCACAGAAGTAAAAGCACAAAGTGTAAAGCTGGGAAAATCAGAGTTCCTGCCTCATCCTTTACCATCTGTTGGTCCATTCAAGTATAGGCAGGAGGGTGGTCAGAGAGTCACAAGGATGATGGGAATGTCACCTAAAGAGTAAGTCTTCAAGCACTATGGAAGCAGGGAGAGTTAGCCCTGGATATACTCAAATGCTCCTGGTGATTTAAGGATTTTGATTTTCCTTACAGCAGGAATGTTTCCTCTGCTTATATCCCTCACAGCTCAGCCATGAATCACACAGGACTTCACATTCTGATTCAGAGATATTTCAGTGCCAGTCAATAGCAGGTGGCACACAGCATCTCTGACAAGGTTTAGTCACCAAAAAAACTTTAAGCCATGTTCTGGTCAGCCTTGGTGTTGCAGAAAAAAAAGGCTTTTGCCAGGTACCTCTGTGATGTTGACAAATTTTGGATCTCCCAGTAAAGTCCTCTTGGCATAGGCGAAGCGGAAGGCCTCCACAATGCGGTGGAAAGTCAGTCCTTTCTCCTCTGTGGTTTTGATGCTGTCAGCAGAGAAATTATATCCTGGCAACAGAAGACAAATGAATGTGAACACAAAGGAAAGTGCACGGTCAATGGAGTGCTCATAAACCTGTGACAAATGGTATAATCTTGAAGCCCTGCAGAGATGCAGTCACTGGGCTATCCAAGTCTCTGCATAGAGACTTGAGCTCTGGTAGTTTTGAGCACTGTGGAAGTCATCAGAAGGATTTGTAATTGCAGAGACATTTTCCAAAGAAGTTTCAAGTACAAGTTATTTTCCATCCATGCAGATACCAAGGAAATGCCCCATTCAGAGCATATTTTTCCTCTTGCACCTGCATTTCAAGTGGGAAGGTGACATCCTTGAGGTTACAGCAGAAGAGGAATGTTTCTGCATCTCTGATCCCCCATGGGGTCTCAGACTTCTCTACCTGCTGGAGGGCTACCAAGGGAAGCCTGGCTCCCAAACCAAAAAAAGGCACTGTCTTTTGAGCTTGCCCAACTTGCTGCCTGTAAGACCCTGCTCAGTGGCACTCTCACCTTTCAGTATGTTGAAAATGAGGGCTAGCACTGGGCCACTTAGGGGGGCACTGGGTGTGTAGAGGGTAAACTCCCCCAGTGTGACGGGTATGGGATCTTCAATCACCGTTGCGTTGTAGTCCCGCAAGTCATCCAGTGTGACAATGCCCCCTGGAAAAGAGAAGGAAACTATAGATGTGGGTTTATTACACCCACATCACCTTGTGATCTCTGGTGGGAAGAGGAGGTTATACTCCATCACCATGCATCACAGCAAGGACAGGAGGGAACACAGAAAAATCCAAAAACTTGCAAGGTAAAGAAAGCAAAGATGGGTGCACAGCAGATGAATTTATTACTTGACAGATCCAGCTGAGGCTCAGACAGCCTAAGCTTGAAGCTGGGCTGATTTACTGCAGCCAAATCTTTTTTTATGAAGGACACCAGTAACGTCGGGTAACAAAACATCATTAAGAGTCCTGTTTACAGGAGCAGGATGCAGCTTTTGGGTGCAGATGCTTTGTGCTACCCCAGAAGCAGAATAATTTGTATGTTCCATTGCCTTTCTCATCAGAAGGGGGAAGCCTGGTAATTAACCATCACTTCAGGGGGGTGACTGAAGCTGGCCACAGCTAGCAAGTAAGGACAGGGCACTACCACCATCTAGTGGCATCGAGAGATTAATCAAGCTCAGAGTTTACTGGACCATGTGCGTAAGGTCTGAGGTAGAAACTCATTGGACTCAGCCTCTGCAAACTGCACGTATCTACTAAGTTATATCCAGAAAAGCACGGACTTGCTAGTCTATATGTCACAGAAATATGTCACAGCATATACTGTCCATTTCTGATTGAGTCTCAAATGCATCCATCAGAGCGCTAAAGGCTTCTCTTGGGTGTCCTGTTGCTACAGATCTCAGAGGTGGCATTTCGGGCAGCAGGCTCGACCTGCTTCCAAGGCTTCTGCAGGTCACAGGCTCCTCCCTGGATGCTGAGCAGCAGCAGTCAGGTCACTCATGCTGTTTGGACAGATGTCCTGTTTCTCACCTACACTGCGGATGTCATCGATGATCTGTTTTGCCAGGCTTCCTGTGTAAAAGGCATCTGCTCCTTCACTGGCTATAGTCTCGTATGTGTTGGCTAGTTTAGGCATCTTGATGATATCGCCCTCATGCAGAATTTTCCCTCCTCTGCAGAACACTTCGCTAACAGAGAAACAAGATTGAGAAGATCAGATCTGAGAGACAAGTTCAAAACTATGTGTACCTGTACCAGCTGACACAGTACTTGAGTGTTCATGCTAGAGGCTTCTTGGAGAGAAGAGAAAATGCCTGAGCTATGTCCCACAGTTCCCGATATCTTGCACTGGGACATAAAAGTGAACAATTTTTTCTGCCCTGGAATTCCACATTGCTCAGAGTTTGCTCAGTGAAGCCTGCAGGAGGGAGTGTTGATCTTTTTCACCAAGGCAGGCCACCCACCCTACCTGCCCAAGGGGCCAACAACTGTCTCAAGATGCCCAGGAGGGGCCCTAGTCCTTGAACTAAAGCAGTTCTGTTCAGAGCAGACTATGAAGCTATGAGGCTCAGAGCTTCCAGTGAGTCCAGGAGAATGCATTTTGATCCCTGTTTGTCAGAGCACTTTGAGGGAGACAGTTTCCTCTCTAGCTCCCTCATCGAGCATCATGGATGTGCTGCTGTGGACCTGATGGATGGATGTACAGGAGATAGGCCCAGGCAGCTGGATTGCAAACCAACCTGCAGCTGGCAGAGATTTTAAGGAAAAAGAGAGGATTAAGCACGATCTCCTATGGGTCTGAACAGACACCAAGGGTTTGACTGTAAGAGGAAGTGAAGGAGCATTTAAAACCCTTCACGTTCGTAGTCATTTACCAGAAATGGATGGGCAGAGGCACTGATAGAGGAAGGCTGACTGCAGAGTAAGAGATGACCCAAAGTCCCACTGCCTGGCATAAGATTAGATGTTCAAGGACACTCTGCAATTGCCCCCAATGCAGGTGAGATTAGTACACTTACAGCACAAGGAGAAGCTGGGGATTCAGGAAATACATTGCCATTTGACAGATTTATCCCAGCATGTAGTTTAATTCCACCCTTGTTCAGACAAATGGATAATCAGAGCAGAATTTATCTCCCTTTAAAGGTCAGGACTGAACATTCCTAAAATTGGCTACATGATTTAGCACCTTCAGGGAGCTGGAATAACATCAGCAGGTACAGTGAGTACAGTCACTGGAGAGGAGGCACACTCCTCACAGACACTACATTACACAAACACAGAGACTTTTGAGCTTGGAAGCAGTTACCCCAAATTTCTCCCCATAGAACAGCAGGTGCTCTACCCCCCACAGTGAGACTGCTCCACCTACCACAGGGAGGGGTTGCTTTCAATTGTCTCCTCTCTTGATTTGATGGCTGCTGCAAGGCCTTTCCCAACAGGGAATCCTTCTCTTGCCATCTTGATGCTGGGCAGGAACAAGTCCCTCCATGCCAGTTTGCCATGACGTTTGTGAGCCAGTTCATACCCACGGATTTCTCCTGGAACAGCGATGGAAAGTCCTCCTGGAGCAGAGAAGGAATGTATTAGTCTTCCACAGCAAGAAAAGAAAGGGATTAATGGAGAAGGCAGTCGAGCTGGCTTCTCTGTCAGCACTGGTTTTAGGCAGGGGTTACACATATTGTGACCAGCTCAGTGTATCCATACTATGCTAACAGAATTATTCTGCCTCACATTTATGCCTACATGTTCTGTACTGTTGAAACACCTCTGTCCTCCTGCTGGTAACTCAAATTTTTGAGTCAATTCCACTGAGTAGGCTCTGTACCAGAGAAAAGCTGCTCAGAAGACTGAAGCTATCATAGCTGCCTGCAGTTTCCAGTCCTTGAGGGAACACACTACAGTAAGAAGCCACAGACTGTCCTCCCAAGCCAAAAACTTTGTCCCAGCATTTTAACTGCAATTGCAACATATTGATTACTACAGTGTAGTGTGATGGCAGCAATTTGCTTCAATCCTGTTTTTATTGGTATCTCCCAGAAGTTCAACTTATTTCTCAACCTCCTTCCAACATTCTGTTCCTCCTTGGTTACAGAAGTGACTGTGAAGAGAACTAGATAGTGTTTCTTTCTATTTTTTTATTAGTAAATACTTCCCTGAAAGGAAATTGCTTCTACTTTTCCAGAGGTCCTGAAGCAGTGGCTGAAGTCACCATTAAAGGTATTTAGGGAGGACGTTTGAACTGACAAGAACGAAGTTGATCCACAAAGATATATTCAAAGGGGGGAAAGGAAAGATGGCAACAGGTCACACTCAGGGCTTTGAATTCACATGCATGCTCACAATGTGAAATGACCAACTACTTTGGAGGACATTATTTTTATCTTCCTTGTGAGGACTGAGTTTGCAGATTGGGCAAAGCAGAGGACATTTCTAGGTGATAAGTCCTACAGATATGGAAGAACTTAACCATAAGAAATGTTCTGAATTCAGACATGTTGGAGCTATGCAGTCCCACCAAAACAGAAATGAGCCTTTGCCATACCTTTCAGAGAGAGCTGTGTGTTGTTCCCAAACATGTCCGCTGATGCTCCTTTTGGAGCCACCTCTCTTGCATTAATGATTTCCACTTTTCCTTTAACAGAACAAGGAAGATGATGTTTAGGTCTGGACTCAACACATGGGTAAGGTCTCTGCTGAAGAAGTCTGATCAATGTGAGCCAGTTTCTCAGCATGTTCCCTCAGAGGCTGTCAGAGTCTCTTACCTTCACTCGGGAAGCATAAATCATAAACATTTCTCAGACTGTTCCAAATGTGTATGGCCCTTACCTGTGCTGCTGTAGATGGTAAAGAAGAGGCCCCCTCCAATTCCCATGCTGTGAGCATTCATAAGTCCTACACAAAGCAGAGCTGCAATAGCAGCATCCACTGCTGATCCACCCTGCTGAAGAATGTCTCTGTGGGCAGAAGAGCAGGCACCATATCATGACATGTTAGTGTCTCAGCTACCTGTGAGCAGGAGTCATCACAGCAGCTACAACAAATTCTCTAATACACATTTGTTCATACCCAGTCTACAGATTCCTCAGGAATAAGGAACTTTGAGCCTCAGTCTCTAGAGAATCCATCCTAACAGTTTAGGTGCAGTCCAGATCAGCCCTCTTTAGAGGCACATCCAAACTAGCTTGAAAAGACTGAGATGTCTCAAATTACCTTTGGGGACAGGCACTCCAGACACATTCATTACACATGAGAAATACAACTCTCTGAGGAGCCTGAAAGCTTCAGCACTTGCATCTAGAACTAGAGGACAGCGTGACAAATGGTTTTTAAAAGGAGCTTGAGTTTTCTTTCAGCAACTACAGTAGCATTGGTAAGGCATGGTAAAAGGCCAGGTTGTATTAAGGCCCCCTATTTCTACAGGCAAATTAGAGATTATCTGTGCTGGGCACCTGCCAGGCTTGCATCTGGACATTAGGGAGACAACAGTTTTGTCTTGTGCAAGAGCTGTCAGAGCTAATAAGAGTCACAGCACAGTTAGCAGGTACCTTCCAATTATTGAGCACTGCCCCGCGTCTGTAGCCACAGCCGCCCTCTTGTAGGTGTGGGTGTCCCCTGAGTCAGAGCCCCGTCCAAAGAAGAGTCCCAGGAAGAGGATGAGTCCCAGCAGGGCTGCAGCCAGGACTCCAGCCACCACACAGCGCTTCTTCATCTTCCTGTGGGAAGAGAGGGATGGTCAAGCTTGCTGCCTCTGGGGCACACAGGAACTAGGGAGCAGTCTCAAGAGCACTCTGTTTATCTCCCTCCCCTCAGATCAGCTTTTTCCCCTCTACTCCCCCACAGCTGTCTGCAGCTCTGCAGACAGAAGGGGGGCTGGGGAAGCAGTGGCCAGGGGAGCTGTGAGCACACTTCTGGCCTTGACAGCTACATCAGGGTGATGTCCTCTTTTGAACTGAAGTAGAATATAAAGAGGGGAGAGGATGTTCAAGGTGTCCTGCTGCTGTCACGCTTTCAGTGGCATCAGGGGAGCTGATTGCTCTGTGACCTGATGCTCTGATTTTAGATGCTCAGCAAGGCTCAGCTCTGCTTGGGAGGACAGGGGCCCCCCAGTTTGATCTAGTTCACAAATAAAGTCAGTAATACCAGAGACTTTTTACCAGATTCTCTCCTCCAACACATGCTGGCAGGCTCTTTGCCTCCTTTGTAATGTGATGGAGTTGAGGGCTGCATGCTGCCCACACCCTGGAGGCAGGCTGGCTTTGCCAGGTGAACAGTCATCTGTGTTATTCCTTCCTCCCTCCCTATTTCACAGCCATGCAGCAAGGCTGTATATATGACTTCTTCCCATCTTTCCAGCCTTTGCTTGTTAGCAGGTTTCCAAGAATTCTGAGCCATAGGCTGTGAACAGCTTCCCCCTGCCCTCATGGAAGGGTCTGTCAAATATTTCCTCACTCAAGATTCCTACCAGGACCTTTTCTATGGGCACTGCTGGTACCATTTCTCTATGCCCCAGCCATCTCTGTACAAAACAGCCATTCTATCAACTCCAAAGCCTTTACCCATTTCCCCTTTACCCATTGCTGCCATCCTATTTGCAGAGTGATCTACTTCAGTGAGCACCCAGGGACTCCTGGAAGCACCCAGGTAACAGCTCTGAAGTGTTGCAGTACCAGCAATGGAAAGGCTCCAAACAAGCAACTATCACTTGGGTAAGAACCTGTCTTATAGCTGGCAGGTAACTGTATCCACCAAAAAAGCAAAAGATTCATAGGTGAGAAGGACAATCCAAGGTGCAGAGCATAATGGGTGTTAGCCATGACTTACATCACCTTCACAGGACAAATATTTTTTAAAAATTAACTTCATATAATATGCCTTAAAATACCATGTCTGTGAAGGAGTCTCTGTCCAGAAGGTTGTCAACAACTAGTTCAAAACACATCTTCGTCATCAGCAAGCAACTTGGGCCAAAGCCATTTGGCAAATCCCAGCATGGGCAGAGCACCCCCTCCTGCTCAGGGCCCTTGGCCAGAGCACTTTGCCAAGGACCTGCCACTTCTAGAGGGTGACAGCCAGTGCTCTCGACTCCATGTTTCCCTGTCCTGCACACAGCTGCTTCTGGGGTGTCCAGAGTTGCAGTTCATTTGTGGGTGAGCACAGGACACCAAGCTCTGCAACAAACATATTCCAGATATGCACTAGGATCAGTAAAGAGCTATTGAGGGGATGAAGTGTCACTGCCACCTTGCTGGGACCTTATTCCTGAAATACAGCTTCAGCAACTTCTTTGACTCATTTCCCTTCCCATTATAGGACTGTTCCAGCAAGAAAGACCTAAAATCACCATATTGCACTGAGGGCCCAACTTCCCCCTGTGTGGTGCAGCTTTGGGTTTTCTCTGTGACCACTGTACTGGTGCAATAGCCAAGATGCCCTTTACCTTACCGAAGCATCTGTCATCCTCAGAGACAAGCCAGTCCATGGCAGTGTGGGTGAAGAGTGGCTCCACAACCCCAGCCTCTGTGAGTGTTCAACAGCCCAAAGCAGAGCAAACTCCAGCAGTCCGAGCAGCACTCAGTGCTTTGCAGCAGCAGCACAGGCAGGATAAGGGAGCAGTGAGGGTGCCAGCACTGAGCTAACTAAAGGAAACAGCCCAGTCCAGCCAACCAAAACTTTTTACAGAGGGAGGAGATTAGCAAGCACGGCCTCCTCAACCTCACCCCCACTCCTGTTATTTAAATTCGAGATACACACTTGCTATCCAAGCCCTGTGTCTGAGAGTCTCAGCCTGAGCACCAAAGATGGCCTTTTCCAAGTAAAACAGCCCAAACCTGGGTGTAAATCTGCTGTATGTGCTGTTCTGTAAACAAATGTCAACCAAGGCAGTAAAAGATAAATGGATGAAACCTCTTTACAGGTTCTAGAACTTGATTTACACTCCACTATTTTTAAGAGACCAGTGGCGTGTTTGCAGAGCAACAACTGTGCAGGGAAACAGAGAAGCCATTATGTCCCCAACAATAGCTCACACACAGCCTCAGAGTTTAAAGACAGTTTTGTTTTTTTTTGTTGGCAGAGAGAGTTCAGCTTCAGCACTGGCAGTCTCCTCCAGGCTTCACAAGAAATGCCATGGGATCTTTTATCTGCCTCCCAGTTAGGCAGAAGGTACTTTGTTTCATCTGAAGGCTGCTCTGTGCTGGTGACTGAAGCCCCAGAGCTGGTGTGTTAACCCACAGGCTGCTGGCTGGGCTGGGCAGTTCTCCTCCACAACTGCTTGACTCACTGCTGGGCCCCTGTAAGATTTACTGCTTTGTCAGGCAAGTTATGCTGAGAGCACGAGAGGAGGTGGGGAAACCTCAGATGGCACCTCTGCTCTCATCTTTCAACTCCTCTCTGGATTTGGATGGATTTTAGCATCTCCTAGACCTGTAAAGGAGCTCCATGTGGAGTGCCCAGCTGCTCAGTGAGTGCACAGACCTTGAAAAGGGCTCTCCAGCCCACTCATGTGCCTCAGGCAGGGCTCCCAGGGCCAGGGTAAGACACAGACCAGTGGGGACAGGGACAAGCAGAGAGCCATGAAGGAGACACTGATTGCTGGGCACTGCTCCTGCACTGCACTGCAGTACCACGTCACCATCTGGGCTGGTCCTCTGTGATCCAAGTGGGGCCAGAAAATATGAACTTAATAAAAGTTTATCTGTGCAATGTGTCGGGTTGATCCTGCTAAGAAGCAGCAGCAGAGGTATGAGTTAAAGATCTGCAGCTTTCTCTTCTTCAGCAGTACAGAGAGCTAACTCAGATGAGGACAATTCTCTTTGCCTTCACTCTCAGCTCGACTCCTACAAGCTCCTAAACCTATTTCACCCTGACCATAGAGGGAAGTATCCCTGGCACAGTCCTCACTGCCTTCCTACCTGTGGCACAGCCAAGAGTCAAACAGGCATTTTTTTTTGCTGTATGTCAAGAGGGAGATGGATCAGGAGCCTACAGATAACCATTCCCTATGCCACCTCACCACACTTGCCCCGTGCCCTGGGTAGACACCCTGCAGGAGCAGCTGAGTTTTTGCACCAATGGTATTTCTGAGCCTTGGCTCTGAAGTCCCAGCTATGATTTATTGTTGGGAGTGGAGCAGCAGCTGCAGGCCACCAGCTAAGCTGGCTACCCAACTATTGTCTGCTCAGACTGGTTTTAACCTCCAGCCAAATCCAGCAGTCTGAACTTGGGAGAAGCAATAGGCTTCCAGGAGAGAGGGGCTGTAAAATCATTAAAGGCAACAAGATTATTTCTTCTTGTTAAAAAGGTCCAACAGCCAGTCCCAGACATGGAATTTAAAATATTGCCTTGATAGTCTGTCTTAATTTCTACAGGAAGATGGGGAGGAACAGCAAGCAGCAGAGTTAGGTGTGTATGAGCAACCCCACTGAGCTGTATTCAGATGTGTCACAGCATTCACAACCTTATTTAAACATGACACTGCTCGTGAATCAACAGAGCCCCTGTGCCACAGGTGCTCGTGTCAGGCAGGGGATACAGGGTCTGACATCCCTGCCAAGAGGTCTGAAGCACCATGAGGACTGAAAGAGGAGATAGGGGCAGCAAGCAGGAGAGAGAGCAGTGGGATACCAGAGGATGACAAAGAAGTCCAGGTATGCTCAGGCACTGCCTCTTCTTGACTGAAGTAGTGAAGCACCCACTGACAATGCCTCAACCTTTAACCACGAACTTCAACCCAAGAGATTTCAGCTTTAAACCCGTCTTGCAACAGCTGAATATCTCAGCACCCACTCCTAAAGAGTTCCTTGTACTCCCACCCCCAGCCCAGTAGCCAATTCTTGGCCATTAACTTTGAGACATTTGTTCTTACTTCCCAAAGCAGTCCATGCTATGCAAGGATAGATCAGACACCTTGAATATTGTCACAGGACACAGACTATGCCCTTCTGAGGAAACCCAAAGCCTAATCCATATCAATAACATTGCCATATTTAAATAATTAATAACAAAGAGCTGAAATAATGTTTTCACACTCTACTGCTGTGTCTGCACATACAGATCAATTTTAAAGAGAAAGGTCTTGGTGTAGACCAGTGGTCCCTGCTTATTGCTGTGATTTCAAGCCAGAGATAAATCAGGATGAAACAGAAGTGAGCAAAAAGCCCCTGAATAAAGGAGGCTGTTCCAGCTGGCTTGCAGGTATTGCTGCTCACAAAGGCAGCTACTGTCATAAGAATCTGCAATTCCTCCACAGGCATTAGGTTTTCTGTACAAAGCCCTAATGGCATGTAGTATTCTTCAAATGCAGAGTAAAATGCAAGTTCACTGAAAAAGAGACAATAATTTCCTCTTGAAGCAACCTTTCTCCCCAAAAACTTCCATGTTTTCCTGCAGAAATTTTAGCATCAAATCCAAATTTTTTTATATTAAGCCACTTGAGGATAAACTATGAAGTGAAAAAAGTCGGAAAGGTGGAATAAATGCAGAATACCCCACTTCATGTAATTTTCACAGTGTTCTCTAGTTGGGGACCTCTCAGAAATCCGGAACTGGCAAACTCAATCTCAAAAATACAAATTCTTAAAATAAAGTTTTATAAACTCATTCAAAACATCACCATTACATTCACTCCCAATTTAAAATCAGAATGCATCATTAAAATAGTTCTATTCCCCCACTGCTGCAGAAGATGTTTTCATGTGCTCTTCCACCATTCAACTTGAATTTGTTTATTAGACACAAGCTTATTCAAACTAGTTAGTCAGGTCCTATCATTCTTTTTTTGGCAAGCTTTCATATGATACATTAAAAGAGTCATATTGTCTTATAATCTGTTGAATAAGTAAGCCCACACAGCACTTCCAGGCTGAGGGACATGGGTTACTGAAGGTAATTTGAATTCCTCCTTACCTCCCAAAACTTTCTGCAAGTCTGTCCTGTCCTTTTGAGCAGATCTTTATGTGCTGACAGCCTTTGAATAAACTTTCTCAAGTGATGAACCCCCTTCTAGAGAAAACAGATCCTTGGAGCAGTAACCACTTCCCTTAAAACTCTCTGAAGCACCCCATACTATTTGGTGTTTGTGCTGCTCTGCTCCTGAGCTTAACCCATTGAAACTCATTACGTTTGAATTCACAGTATCAGAGGAATGCAGAAGTAATCATTGACTAGGAGGAGAGTCAAGAACCCACACCTTTCAAAATGCATGTTTTGGCCTTCACAAAGGTTGTGTATCACCAGCACAATCATTCTGTGTTCTTGGATTCAGTTACTACATGGTGAGAATGGGAGTTTTCCTAGACCTCATTTCTAGCTCTTAAATTCTGATTAAGTAACTGAGTAAATATTTTGTCATCTGAAGTAGAAGTGCTCCCATTTCCACATGGTCAAGTACCCTCACACCCCTCTTACCTAACCAGCTGGCAATCTCGTGGTTCAAAAAGGGACTGGTTGCAATGCAAGGGCACCAGACCAGCTCACACATCTGTTTTCAGCAATCACAGATATCCACTGCCTGAAATTGTCATCAGTTTCAGTTCAGATTAATATTCCAGCTACAATGAGGAGATGCAATGCCTGTTCTGCCACCCCTGATCCCACAGCAGCACCCTCTGAGAGGAAGGATGGCAGAGCAGGAAGGTAAGGATGAAGAAACCTGCCCTCCATCACTAAGCCTCACTGAGGTTTTTAAGCAATAATCCTACATGTCTGTTTGTGCCAAGTCTAGAAGTACTGTTGCAGCTCACCTGCTGTTAAACAATGCAGCATAAACCCCAGTAGCAACCCAGACTCAAGGTTATGAGCTGGAGGAACTGTTATTTGGACTCAAAGGACTCAGCTACTAAAGCTCTTGCCACTGCCCATGGCTTGCTAACTTCAGACCCAGCTTTGAACACAAGACCTGAATGCAGCACAGGCAAATCACAGCTTGTCTGAAACTTGGGCACAGCAAGGATTCAAGCCCACATGTCCTGCACCTAATTTTTAGCCACAAGGCTGTCCTGCAAATGCAGGATGAGGCAATGTCTGCCTGTGCCAGGCAGCACTGCTCAGTGCTATCTTTTGACCCACCAGGATCAGTCAGGCAGTTAATTCCAAACCTGTCCAGTCCCTCTGCCCCACTCCAACCTTTGATACACTGAATATCAACTTACTTGAGAAGGATGGTAGCTATTCTACAATGACTCATTAATAAAGGCTTAGTTAGTTCCAAGAGTAAAAAGTTTTTGAGAACTTTTGAGAAAAGTAAGTGATATTTCCTCTGCTTAAAAATGTCATATTTTCTGTAATAACAACCAAAACTAGAATTCTGTTTAGCATTTACATTTGGTAAAATCATTACTATAAAACATAAGCATTCTAGCTTTGAGGTATTTGGAATAGATTTAGCATATACCCATTTTTCAATGGGTATCTAAGAGATCTTAAGCAAACATGGGAACTTTCTGGAAATTAGGTACTGGCACAGAAAATATTCTGTAGGCTCAGAAGGACTCGATGCTTGTTTGGTTTCTGGTGCTTCTACTGGCCAGTCTGATGGACACATGGAGGCCATATTCAGTTAGCAACATGAACTGCTCTCACTGGATCTAATTCATTGATGTGAGACCCATGATACTGCAGAGAAAAGACTGAAACAGAAGCTACTCCAAAACCCCTGTCCTCTGAAAAAGCACTTCATGTGGAAAGGTATCTGCTCTCTGCCCCAAACTAAACTGCACTTTCAGTCTGTCACACATTAAATGATGAAGATTTTATAGGGCAATTTCAGATGCAGCCCATTGAACTGAATCAACCCCTTTCTTAATTTACTAACCCCATAGGTGTGAGGGTACCAGGTTTTATGCTCAATAAAAACTTTAGAACTATGAAACTGTGTCCCTGAAGTAGGTCTAGGTCAGAAGAGCATCTCCCTGTCACCACATTTGTCTCAGAGGATGACACAGAAAGGTTGCTAGTTGTTAAAAAATCCCTGGTTTAAATACGAATTTTCCAAATGTTACTCTTTGCCTCCACTGCTGAGAAACAAATTTTGCAACAGTGAGCCAACAAAATAAAGCATATTCCTGTGTCCTTCTTCAAGGGCAATGTAGTCTCACCTGTGGCATGTTCTTACCAGCACAGAGCTGGAACAGGTTGGATGCCCCTCAGCAAGTCACTCTTTCACTTACACACAAGTAAAGTGAGGATGGGGTCAGAAGATGTTATGAAATGTGAAATGAGCATTTCTTGTTCTGACAGGTGAATAGCTTGCTAAGCACAAGCTGTGCTATGCACAACTACCTCATTTCTGTGGGAACTTCAAATATCTGTCAAGGTTTTAACATAATAGTCCTTTTATAACCCAGCCTTGCATATTTCAAGCAGCAAAACCACACATCAAACAGTAATACCGTGTTTAATGCAGGTGCATTGCTGCCTTGTTAGTATCAATATCTCAACCCACTACTCAAAAAGAAAAAATCTCTTCCTGTAGTGCTTGCCACCTCTTTTCATTTGTGATGTTCACAGCATGGTCACGTTTAACATTCTCCAAAAATTAGCATGCACTATTACACTGAAACATGAACAACAGATTGTAATCTCCATTTGTTCCTTCTTCTTAAGAAGTACATCCACCAGCACACGAAGCAATGCCCTCACAGCTCTTGTGATAGACCTTGCAGATACAGAGAAGCAACAGGCAACTTCAAAGCATTTTCAGGTAGTTTCTTTTTGCTTCTTCCCCCACACCCTACTGATTTTTTCCATAGGAATTTCATGAAGCAACACCAGCAGACAACACCAGGAGAGAAAAAAAAAACCCTAAACTGGTTAAAGGGAAAAACAGAGGATGAGAGAATGAAGGAGGAAGACTGGAGAACAATAAAGATGGAAGAGTAGTAAATGGGAAAACTAAGGGGGAAAAGCAAACATTGCCCTCTCTCAAGGCTAGAGGCTTTCTTCAGGCTGCAGTTGGATCTATCCTTCACATGCACGCTGAAGTTCTCAGCAGTTAAGCCTGCACTTTATTTGTGCTCTGCAGAAGGTTCATTTAATGCTATTGTCATAGCAGGTAACTATTTATTTTATAGACTTTGAAGCAAAGAAAAAAATGCTCTAGATTCCAAAATAATAAATTAACTCAAGGCTGCATTAATTGAAGAGATTTTGACAGCCTTCAGCAGAACTTGAAAAGAGCTCAGCTTCCAACTGAGAAGAAACCATTGTGGCTACCTGCTTAAATTCACTGCTTTTGCTAAATCAAGACTGTACAGACAGATGGGTGTCTTTATTTTCATGGAGCTGGTTTGAATACCTTTGCCTCTCCTGGTCTAGCCATGGTCTGACTCTGGTTACTTTGAACAGCTGGATCAGGAAATGCAGCCCAGGACCCTGTGCTGTATTAGAGAGAAAAGCCCTGGTCCCAGAGAGCCCACCCTCAACATGTTAGAAAGAGTTCAGCACAAACTGAACAGTAATATGGGAACTGAGTAGATTTTCAGTGGGAGATGTTGTACCTCTTCCACTAAAGAGGTAACCAGACCTGTTGATTTCAGCTTTGTAATTAGCATGAGTTGGAGTATCATGGTGTAAAAAAGAGCCAAGAGCACGAGCAGGTCTTTTTTTTCCAAGCACATGTAAAGAAATTTCTTTACCAAGAATTAAACATGGCCTGCTTGGTTTATTTCTTTCTGTTTCACAGGCTGGTTTCCCCATACATGACAAATCCCTGGTGTGTGCTTTGCTGGGTGCTCCCCAGGCTCTGCACTGGCAGCTCTGTTCTCTCCCCACAGCACTGCTCTTCCTTCTGCTTCTGAAGGACACCTCCAGAATCATGCCACAGTCCTTGCTGCCAGGTAAGAAACTTGCTGGTACTTGACAACAGAGTCTGCATTTTCCAAGGTACCATTATGGATTTCATTCCCCTCCTTAGACCCATCTTTCTCTGAAGAGAACTACTTGCCAGCAGGGCATTGACTTAAATAGGAATTTCTCATCCTTAGCACTCCATGAAATCTGCCTTCCAGGGTTTGTACAGCTCTGACCTCTCTGGTGGCAGGTTTGATAGTCTTTCCTGTCAGGTTGCTAAAGCAGCACTTCTCTTATCAGCACGCCATGTCACTGACACCACAAGCAAAATCAGGGTCAAATTGTGACTCAGTCTTATGACCCTACATACCAACCTTTCCATAGACCTTTTCAGCCTTCAGATAGGGTGGTAGATAAGGTACCTTTAGATGGGGCATACAGAGGTGAAATAGCTTTCCCAGTGACGTGATAGAAATCCCAGGTCACCAGACAACCTGCTCCTTTCTCTGCTCTCTGCCTCTGTCAGAAAACCCAACACCTCTTTGAAATAATCAGCTCATGTACTGCTGACCCTATCAAGCCACAGTGCTAAGTAGGTCCCCTGAGGGGTAAACCAGCAGCTATTCAGATTATTTGGACAGAGACCCTGACGCCTTTGACCTGGCCTTCATTAACTGAGGGAATCCAAAGTCAACACAGTAGATTAAGACCTGTCAGTCCCTATAAAAGAGAAACATTTGCTCTCCAAACCTTGCCTGAAAGCTTGTCATACAAAGGTACACTTTAATGAACTATGATTAAAGAGCTGGAAAGGTACATAATAAGGAAAATAAACAATTCCTCCATTTCACACCCCAATCCAATCGAAATACAGAGATGATTAAGATAAAATAATGCTGTTTACTCACTACATTAAAAGCTCTTTTCTTCCTGGTTGCAGCTCACCTTCAGCTAATGGCACTCCTACCTGGCTCTCTTCTCCCTTATCCCTCAAGAGATCCCAGAAGCAGGGATTCCAAAAGCAAAATCGGTCCCACAGAGCTGAGTGGCAGCAAGACTTTATATACGGGAGTGGTCAGAAAGGGAGGGTGATGTAATGAAGTTGTATCTTTGAGCAGTAAAGGCATGTCACCCTTCCCCCTCCTCATCCCTGAAGAATTGCTGGCTCACAGGGCAAGCTGAGAACAGAGTGGTCAGACACTTTCCGTGCTGCACTTTCTCACGGTAAAGGGAACAGCATAGAGGGTGGAGAATGAGGAAAGATCAGACTTGAATGGAGACAATACTTTGCAGTTGGGTAGTCCCAGGAGTGAATTTATAACTGGCAAAGTTGTTTCTTTTTCTTCATGCATCAAACAATACTCTGCCAGTTGGTGGTTTTGCCGGTGGCACAAGCCCTGGCAGCAAGGGAACACCCTCTGTACTTGAGCACTGTTGCTCCCATTCCCACCCACCCTGTTAAGGAAAATCCCATTCCCAGAGTCTTCGAAGTTTGCCAGTGCTGGAGCACTGCCCGGCTTCATGGCCATAGGGGCTGGGAGCTCTGTGGAGAAGGAACATGTTTCCCATAAAAGCAGCGTGCTGGACATGGACCTGGGAAGCTCTTGAGAGGCACATCCTGTCCTTCTCCATCAGAGGAAGTCTTGTACCCCGGGAATGGGGAGGAAATCTCTCAAGGATGTACCATTGCTCTCCAAAGGGGAAATAATTCATTTTCAACTTCCTTCACTACCGTTTTGTTGATCTTTCAGTGATGACCATGGAAAGCCGTGTCATGCATTAGTACAAGGTGTGATTCCAAGCTTAAAAATTACTGGTGAAGTACCTCAGGAATAGCTGTGTAAAGGAGAAGCTAACAGAAGACATGGTTGTCTTCTCAGTTGAGGCAGCTGGGAAAGACAGGAACAGCTCAGGCTTTTGCAACACGGAATGCATGGAGTTACTGTCACCTTCCACCAATGGCACCAAGATCTGCACGCAACAGCAGGCAAATAAATGCTACCAGCTCATAGAATTGAAATCCCACACTGACAGGAACCTCCATGGCTTGTTCTTAGGTTTGGGTGGGGATGGGAGATGTGGGAATGACTCTTTCAAGCAGAGCTGCTTGTGCAACACATAGTGCACTAGTCTGGAGAAGGATCTTACTTGTTCCCCTTCCCAGGTTATTCTTCAGCCAGAGATCTCCCCCATTCTCTTGGCCCAGGTAAGGGTGGTATTTAAAGCACTGTAAGGAGTATTCCTGTACACAAAAATAATGTTTGGAATCTCATTCACGCCACGTAATGAGCCTGCTTTGATAGTGTCAAGGGACTCAAAAGCAGGTGCATACCTGTGTTAGATCCCTTTCTGACTGCTAGGAAATATGCATAAGAGATTTTTTTTCAGATCTAGGACAAATAAGCTTTCTCTTACATATGTAAGATTTGCTTACTATATTTACACTCTCTTGCAAATTATATAAACATGTTATTGGTAAACTACTCCCCCTTGCTCTGTTACATTGGAGGGGGCCTGGCTTTGGAGCTGTTGGGGTCAAAACAGAAACAACTAACATCTAATTGTTCTGATAATCTTATCCAAAAAAGACATCTGCATTTTTCAGTAAGACTACAACAGCAGTAGGCCTGGAAAGCCTGGAATTCCATGGGAAGCTCCCCATTCACTCAAGGTGCCACTTGTCTGTTACAGGATAGTTTGGAGACAGCCCAAACACACTGTGGGTGGCAGACTGAGCTCTGGCCAAACTGGAAGCACAAAGAGGAAGAACAGAGTAATAACAGGTCCCTTCACCTATTTATCCACTGATTCTTATGGTAAGAGAGAGAAAGACACAGGGCAGACTGTAAAGCTGCCTACCAAATAACAGTCCTCAGAGCTCACAACACCTACAGGAAGATTCCCAAACAACATAACCTGTCCAGATGGCCAAATTCACCACTACAAAAATAAATTATTACTTAACAGCATTTTTAAGCAGCTGTCTGGACCAGGGAACACTACAGGCTGACATGAGAAAAGGATTAATCTCCCCACCTTCAGAGATAGGGCAACAGAGACAATCTTGCCCCGGGTTTCAGATCAGGTCAGTGCCTGGGTTGGAATAAGGAATCTTCCCCCTATATTCCTTTAAGTGTGTTGCTAAACATTGCCACTTCTCCCTGTCAGTTGCCTGAGACATAGAGTAAATCCAGGTGCAGTCAGAAGTGACAAGTGCAGAGGCTGACACTGACTGCAGAGTGCCTGGAGCTCCACGGGCTGTTGTTTTCACTGTTTTTCATGACTTTGGTTTCTCCTCCACTGTAAACAGGAAATGAATAAAACATGAAGGTATCTCCATCTCCTTGTGAAAAATGACAGATTAGATTGCAGCAGAGGAACTGGAGAAAAGTTCAAAGTGTTTGCCACTTAATGGAAAACTTGAAGATTATTAAAGAAAGTTGTTGGATGACTAATTGCAGTTAAAGTCCAACCAAAGCAAGACAGCCTTAAAACCAGAGGAATAAGGACTTTGCCCCGGAAGAGCCAAGGTCCACTGCAAGGATGTCCACAAATCTTTTTTCCATTCTGTCTAAGAATCAGTGGGACTTGAAGATGTGAGACTCAGAAGTTATTCCTGAACACGAGCCCCATGGAGATCTGTATGGGCAGCCCTTCCAAGCTTCACCTCAGGAGAGCTGTGCTTCTCAAGAAGCCTCATAACTTCTTGTCCCTTTCTCAGCAGTTTTTACTGCAGGATCAGCTCTTCTGCTCTCAGAGCCCCAAATCAAGCTCCTGGCATAAAATTCAGCACATCATAGTAGGCCAGAATCACTCCTAAGTTACTTTATGGCAAATTTTCAATCAGACCACTCAGAAGCTCCTGCTACACAACAGGGTCAGTCTCTCAAAGAGGGATGAAACAAAGCAGCAGAGGCAAGAGCAGTGCAGCCATCCCCAGAGCTTCTGTCTCCACTTGTCAGCCCACATCCCCAGGCCTATTGGTACCTTCCTCCACCACTGCACACTGTGCAGTCACTCAGCTGATGTGGCAGTAGGAATCAAGCCATCTCTGAGGGTGCTGGATAAGCAACGAGACCCTGATGGTTGTTCAGGTGCTGTGTGGGAAGAATTTTCACTGAGAAGGCTTTAGATCAAGTGCCAATTTGCAATGAGTGTGCAGAGGCTACATGCTTTCCAGCTATGCCTCCTCCAGTCTCCAAAGAGCAAAACTATCTCTGGAATGAACATCCAGAAACAAGAATTTTATGGGCAGGAGAGCTCTGATTTACACCAGGACCATTTTTGCTGTGGTGGGCAGGTGAGGAGGGTGCTCAGCAGCAGCATAGGTAATGCACATAGCCCTACACCATGCCAGACAGCTTCTGCTGTGAGTCTGGGCATACATCAGATTTATTCCAACAGCTCTCAGCCCTTTTTCCCACTCCCTGTTTCTCAAGTACGGGTCCCAAGGCCCTAGAGGGAGAAGGGTCCCTGTCTGGTTTTTCTGCCCCCCTGTGCAGCTTTCCTTGGGCTTTTTCATTTTGGGGATGGCATTGTTTTCATGCTGTCAGAATCACAAATCTGTTTCTAAGCACTTCCAGCCTACCTTGGAACCTGTGAACGAGCCAGAGACAGAGGCTGTACCAGCATGGCTCCTGGGAAGACTTGCTTCCCATGGCTTTGGGAAAGGCATGGATTCTGTGGAGTCTGGACAGGCAGCACTGCACAGTACAAGGCCTGCACAAGAGCTTTGCCCCACCAGCTCTCCCACTCCATCCCACATGGGTGGGCTGCTCTGCATTTGCTCCCAGTGCCTCTCTGCATTGGGAAGGGGCAGGTGCTGGATGTTTTCCCATACAGAGTCCACACCTGATGCTATTTCCACCTCCGTTGGGAATCTCAGATCCTTTTACCACATTTTAACCCAATCTCTGGGGAAGGCTTTGTTTGTTTTCCCAATGTGCCAGGGCTGCAGTCAGCTGGCAGAGCAGGCAGCAGGCCAGTAACACCTGTGTGGCACAGCACAAAGGGATGTGACTGATCAAGCTGCTTCTGACTCCCTTTCATCAACGTGGGCTCCCTGACCACTGCTCCTAAGCAGTGAGAGATGGCCACAGCTGGAAAATCACAAGCATTTCTTTGGCCCTGCACTCTCAAAGAGCAGTGTCTCCCAAGAAGAAGGGTACTACAAAAATAGTCACCCTCTAAATAATTAGAGTCACAGCAGCTAGTGCCACGAGGCATAAATAGGTATTTGCAGAGTACAAACTGGCCTGCCCAGGGTAAAGCCTTCACCTATCTCTGCAGATAGAGGCAAAGGGGCTTTCCACAGGCTGGGGCAATATTCCCACTCTCTTCTCTCCCCCAGATGTCAGGGACATATTGATGACTCTGGCAGTCTGGTGCCTGGGGAGATGGGATAACCATTTTCAGATAGCTGTTGTGCCTCTGTTTCCCTTTCCCCCATTGTTCCCAGCACAACTGCCTTGAAGCACTGGGAAAGGGAGACAATCCATTGGTGAGATTTTCCCTGGTGTGTAATGGGGGCTTGAAGGAAACAGAACTTGGGGACTCGATGGAGCTGCTTCCCCATTAGAGCTCCTGTGGACAGAAATCAGCTTTGAACTCCAGCAGGTCAGGGCAGATCTGTGCAGAAACAGGAGACTAGGGATTCTTTTTTTAAGAGAGCAGGAAGGAGCAGGGGAGAGAGGCAGAGTCTGGGGCTTGGTCCAGCTCTTCACATCCAAGGCTACCAGAAATGCTGGCTGCTCTTGAAAGGGCTTCCTGCCTCCCCTCCCACTGCCCTGGCTGCCTTGCTGGCCTCTGCCACAGAGGTCCCACCAGCCTCGAGCTAATTTGAGCTGGTTGGGGAGAGCACAGAAACACAATAGTGACAAGAATGAAAAGGAACGGGAAGGAGGACACCCAGGAGACTCATCCTTATCAAGGAACAACACGATATCAAAGGGGAGCTGGAGAGACTGGGAAGAGCCTTTTGTAAAGCCCACAATTGAGCCAAATCCTGCAATTTTCACATGTTGGTCCCCCAGGAACCCCATTATGAAGACTGCTCCAAAGGGGGAACCTGTGCCAGATCAGGCTGTGTGCCAGACATGCTGCACACAGAGCAGGAACACACACACCACGGTTTGCCCCGTGCCTGTGCTTTTTTAATTACCCTTTTTGTTTGCAAAGCATCTCCTATAGAAAAGACAAACTGCATTACTCTCAGCTTATTAAAATCACACTCAAGAGTTTCTCAACTGCTAATTACACCCAGGCAGCAGTGTCACTGTAATTAAAGCTGGGATGCACATTTGGGTTTGCCAGGAGCCCAGCACAACCCCTTCCCTGCACTGCTCTGACCAGGCAGCTGGCCACAGCCAGGCTCAGCCCTGCCCAGGCCTTCACCCTCTGGGATCCCCAGGCACAGCCACTGCCACGATTGAAGATGATGCACGGGAGGCCGAGCACCTCCTCAGCACAGGGAAATGAGTCTCCTGCACCAAACCTCCCCAGGTTACTGCTGGGCACCCACAGTGTCCCTGCTGCATGGGTTGGAGGAAGGGAAACATAGTCTTGGGGCTATGGTGCTGAGGCTTGGGGAGGGAAAGGGACTTTACTCCTCTTTCTGCTGCCAAATGATTGCATTAAATCAACCACGTTGCTTGTCTGAATCTCCATTTCCTTGCGAGTGAAAGAGAGATTTTGGGCTTCCCTTTAAATTAAGGGGCTCTGGGAACAAACCACAGAAAAGACTTTTGCTGGCACCTGTCTCACAGACACTTGAAAGCCTCTGTAGACTGTGGCACACCAACAAATCTGGGGACACAGGGGAAGGTATGAAGCCCTAGAGGTTATGAGTCCCAAAGAGCTGAGAGACAGTAACAGAGAAGCCTACAGACTTGTGAGAAGCTGGGAGCTCTCTGGAGAGCCAACCCTGCCCATGCACTGCAGGTGTGCACAGAGCCATGCAGGCAGCACAGTGAAACATCTGCCCTGAGCTCAGGCCAGCAGGAACAGAACTCACCAGAGCACAACTGGGACCAATGGAAGTTTCAGGCATGTGGGGCCTTGACATCAGTACTGACTTCCTGTTGCCGAGGGGATGCTTTGGAGAACATCACCACCAGAAAGATGGAGCACTGATAAGGGAAGCAGATAAGCACTGCATCTGTTTCAAGATGAGTTTCCTTCCCACAGAAATCCTCACAGCTTTATCACCCAGCAGGATGCAAACACATCCTTCAATGACTCCCTGGAGCCTCAGTTTCAAAGATCAGTCCCTTCAAAAGCAGTAACATGCTAAGATCAATAGCAGTCCCGGGAGACCATGCCAGCTCCAAAACCACTGAGCTACCACTGCAGCCAGTTACCTATCAGATGTTAAAGGACAATTCTGCCTTTTTGCATTTGAAAAGGCCAAGGAGACTTCCTAAGCACTCAGGCTTACTTAGCTACCAAGAAAAACATAAACAAGTAGAAAATATTATATTTCAGAAACAGCGTGATAGGCCTGTGCAATAGAGCCTGGAGGCACAAACCTGCAGAGCTTGATGGGGAGCAAACTACCAGATACAGTTCACAAGCAAAGAGGAGCAGAGCTCACAAACTGCTGGATGAGAACCTGAGAACAAGAGTATGTTTATCTGCTCCTTGAGCAGTTTCACTACTAACTTTATGAGTCTCTAATAAAACGTTCTGGGAAGCAGACATCAGATAATCATTATCAGTGCAACCAAAGAATGAATGATCAAAACTTCATGTTGAAAAAACTAAGTGGGGTGCCCTATAGATGGCAGAGGCAGCATGTTCAATGTATTTACTTGTGTACCAGTAATGAAATAGCAGAAGATAACATATGGAGCTAGCAAAGGACATCAGGGAAATTTCCAAGAGCTTGTTGAAAACATATGTGAAACAGGGCAAATGGGAACAGATGAAATTTAATATAGAGAATATGTAATGCCTGGCTGTGATAAACCAATACAAAGGATAGATATATGCTGAGGAGCTTGAGTTAGCAGCTCTTTTCATCACCATTAAAGATCTTCTAGATTCTTGAAAAAATTGGAGCAAGAAGCAAGAATTTGTTAGTTCCTGAGTCATCCTTTCTCTTTTAGAGCTTATAAATGAAACTGGGTCTGTAAAGAGGGAAAGTATTCCTTTGAAAAGGATAAAGAGGACAGAGGCAGAGTTAAGAATCAAAGCTGGCAAATCAAGCCAAATTTTTTTTAAAGAATAACTTAGTATAAGGAACTTACCTAAGAAGTGGTGTAACAAAGATTATGCCAAATAACCAATACTTACATTGAAAAAAAAAAAAAAGTGTTTTACAGTTGAGGGTGTTTGCTTAAGTAAAGGTAACTGTAGTTCCCCTTGGAATACCACTGAAATCTGTCCAAGCAGGAGAATTCCAGTCAGAGGTCAGTATTTCCATCTCTTAAAACACCTGTGCAGTGTCAGAGCATGCCATGAGAATGCAGTGCCTGAAGAGCAAAGGCAGGATTCCGGAGAGCTTCAAGCCTTCCTCTCCCTACCTGAAGCCTCTGGCAGTGTAATATCACCCAGCCTCATCTCACCTCCAGCCTCTGAACAGAGTCCCTCTCCCTCTCCCTGCTCCACCCGCCCCTCAGACACACCTGCGCGCTGTGATCCTACCTGGAGCTAAGTGGGATTTTCCATGCAGGCGCTGCGGCATCTCAAGGATCCTCCCAGCACATCCCTGCCTGCCCCAGGGCTTGGCGCCTGGCCCAGGGAGAGGAGAGCCTCTTCTCCAGAGCTGCCGGGCTGTTCCCCTGTGGGTGAGAGACTGGGTCAGTCCCAGTTCTTGTACTGGGCACTAGATGGCACAGACGGGAGGAAATTCAAAGGTAGCCGCAGCCTGCAATCTCCTGCGTTTCAGACAAGGGGGTCTGCCTGCTGCCCAAAGGAGGTGGCTGCCACGGGGGATTTGCTGCCAGCAGCAGCATCCCATGGGGGTATCCCCTCCGTGGAGTGTGCCCCTTGCCGTTGCTCTGCTGCATCCCCTCAGCATCCAGTCGTGTCCTGTCCAGCCACAGGGCTGTCTGGGCTGCACTGAAGCTGGATGTCCTGGACACAATATACTCTTCCTCACAAAGCCTAAATTCACTGCCTTGGGCATGCAAGCACCTTGTTCATGGAGCAGCCCTGTATTTGGCTGGAACTGCATCAAAAGATGGGCTGAAGTCTTTCCTGGGGATCCACTGCCCTGCTTCACTGTGAGGCTGCACCTTCAGGATAAAAAATGCCATCTGACTCTAGCATGGGGAGGGATGCTGAGGGCTGAGCACCCTGTCAAGAGTCTCTCAGGGTTCAGGGTATGTCTGGGGAAACCTTTCCTGTCACCTTTCCTTTGCCTTTTGCCCAGTGGGATGCTGGTGCAAAGAAGGGAGGCAATTGGTCACTGCTCTTACAAGCACCTTTCATACAGCAAGGTCCTCCAAAGCAGCTCACTGGTCCCTCTTGTTTCGTTCTTTTCAGAATTGCTGCCCTGCCATTGCTGAGGCAGGACCTGTGCCCTGGAGCCTTCTCAACCTCATCCTCCTCAAGTTCCTTAAGGCGTGGATGAAATTCCTTAAAGATGAACTGTGTGGAGTGACGCGATGAGACAAACGTGGACTGAGCCACACAAAATGCTGTGGTAAGCACAGAAAAGGCTGAAGAATTTTTCATGGTGAGACAAAAAGAAGGGGAAGGTGGAAGGTTGTACATTGACTTCTGCTGTTCTGACATTAGAAATTCACTTCAAAGGTTAACAGAGTTAATGCATCTGGTGAAGATCACAGGCTCTGACAGGCTGTCTGGAAAGGCTCCATCCGCAGCACTGCAGGAGGGACAGCGTGTGCAGGGTCTGCACTGAGGCCAGCAGCAAGCTGTGTGCAGGAGGCAGGAGAGGCACACGTGGGTGTTACCCAAACCAAATCTGAATCTGGCAAAGCCTAAAAGAGCCTTTGTGCTGAGCAGCTCAGCGGTGCCAGGTGTTAATGACACAGACAAAACTCCTAGGAAAAGCCTGTTTGTGGAAAGGAACAGCACTGGACAGGCTATGCTGCAATGTCCTGGAACAGATCAAGATGGGCAGCACTGCCTTTCCTGTCTGTCTGCCCTGGCTCTGCCCAGCTGACTGAAGAGGATCTAAGGATCATCTAAGTTTAAATCTCTGCAATACAGAACAACTAGAGAAGCCCCTTCAACATCAGGCTTCACTGACTGCCTCAGAAACCTCCTTCTAATCACCCATCTTAAATGCTGGGCCACTGGTGTGTAACAAGCTGGCTATGAAAGCTTCCTGGGCAGAGGAGGAAATGCTTCAGAAAAGGAGACATCTTTTGTGTCACTCTGATGGCTGGACACACTTCTCTTTGCCAGAGCCAGTGATGGTGACAGCACTGAGCCTCATATACCAGCATCACTCAAACCAGCCACCAGCATTCTCACCTGCTGTTCCTGCTCAGATCAGAACTCCACAGTTTGGCTGTCTCACCTCCAGCACCTGGTTCATGTACTCCCCTGGAGGCCTGTGGTTCCTCTCAGTGGTTTAGCACTGCTGCTAAAATGCTTAGAGCCAATATAATCTGCACTTAGCAGTTCCAAACTCCAAATGAAGCTTAGCAGCACCAGGTGCTGTCTTTAGCCTCTCCTGTATGGGCTTAAGATGGTTTAATGATATGAAGCTGTAACTCCAGCCCATAGCCTTAAACTGTGGAGGTCCCTTTTGTAACAGGTTTTCTAGAAGCTCTTCAGAAATATTTTTGAGACAAAGAAAAAAGGATCCCAGAGGAACATATTATAAGATCAAATCTTTCTCCCTCTTAAAGGATGGAAATGTGAGAGCACAATGGCAAGGCACATTTTAAGTTCTTGCAGGGCTTTCCTCCACTGTTTCTTCTGCCTTAGATCAGCCTCTCAAAATGGTCTAATGCCTGGAGAGGTCCCAGGGCCTTTCCCTACCCCTCCTATCAAGCCTTGTGAAAGCCTCAGAAGGCAAACAACCACTGTGGTGCCCCAAAGGAAGGTGGGCAGATGGCTGAGCAGCAAAGCAGCCCCCTGGGGCCCCAGACTGTCCCTGGAGGAGCCACTTCCTGGCATTTGCTTCATTAACTACATTTGCTTTTTTTTTTTTTTTTTTTTTTTTTACTGCCCCCCTTTACTGACTGATCAAAAGCACAAGGTGTTACGAAGTGGACCTTAAGCTATTACCAGGAAGGCATCTGGTCCCAGTAATTCTCCCTTCCTTCTCTGTATTTTTTTTTTTTGTGTGTGTCTGCCAGGGGAAAAGAGAACCGGGGAGGACAGGAAAGGTGTCTGGAAAGCACACACAGGGCCAGAAAGTAATGGATAAATAGAGAAAGGTGGAGGGAAAGAGCAGGAAATTGTAAGCCTAGAGAAGAGGATGAGAAGAGTAAGAGTGAGGGCTTCCCACCATCTGCCTCTGAAAGCCCAAAAAGGGCTGGGAGAGCCTGTGCTGGAGGTGTGTGATACCTGAGTGGGACAGGCCAGGGTGGGTAATGCTGTTGTGCAGAGCCTGGCTAGCCCAAATGCTTCCAGAACTGTTACTGGTGTCTCTGGTGGTGCTTTCAGAGCTGTTTGCTCTGCCTTTCTGCCCAGCACTGCAGCCACTGCAGCAGTTGGGCACAAGACTGTCCAACCCCCGCAGCATCCAGTTTCACAGTCCAGCTTAATTTAACCATGATAAAATTCAACTAAATGAACTGGGTGCAGCATGCTCCCAGAATGGAGGTAACAGAAATGCTCTGTGTACCTCAGATACCTAATTAATTAATCAGTAAAGTACTGGAAGCTCAGGATTCTACTGCGCTGAAAGCCGAGTTAATGCCATGTGTCACTGGGATGGACTGGTGACATTTCTTGTGCTTGCAGCAATGTTGTCCCATTTAACTGTGACCACAAGATCACAAGTTGTTAAGATTCTCTATTCAGGCAATATACAAGCCAACAAACCTGCTTTTATGGGCCCTGCTAGTACTTGATAAATTTGCCCAATAATGGGCAGAGTAGTGTCCACAACTGCTTAGCAGAATTCTGTGGTTTTTAAAACCCATTATGCACAGATGCATGCCCCAGCTCCAAAACACCACCAAGGGGCCTCACAGTTGCAAAGAGAGCTTCAGCTGCAAAAAGCAAAAGGTTTAAGACCTAATTAATATTACATGGATTATTGCTACCCTGTCTCTATCAAGTGCAGAGTCTCAGCAGTGTCTGTCTGTGTGCAGTTGCTGCTGCCAGCACTGGTGCTCTGGGAACATCCACAGACCACAGCCCAACTGATGCTGCCCTCATCTTTTATCCCTCACCCCCTCTATGTACTCTGCATAACCATTAAGGAGATTTCTTCCCTGAAACTAGTGTTAGGACAGGCTGACATGTCTATGCTGCTTTGTTCAGTCAAGAGTTTACAGGACCTCCTCCCACATGCACTTCACCTTGACCAGATAATAGCCAAATAGCAAGTGCATTTGTCTCCAGATATAACACAATTAAACCTGGAGCCTGCACTAGCTCTTTGCACATCTCTCCAGGGCTACAGCTTCCTTCCCTGCAGGAGGCTTGGCTGTGAGGGATCTGCCAACAAGCTCAGAGCCACGAGAAATAACAACTTGGGAGCCCAGACAAGCTGGTTTGCAGGCAAACAAAAGCTGAAGCTGTGAAAGCATGAGGCAGTCAACGTGGTGTCTGGCAGCACAGCCCCACCACCCCCTTAATCCTCTTTCCCTTCTTAAACGCTATATTAATCAATTACATTTCCAGCCCAGCGATAACAGTCAAAAACGTAACCATCATATACCAGGCAAACATAATTAGGATTGCCACTCGAATCCAGCCTGAGCTGCATACAAATCAGAACCGCCTCAGCAGCCTGCGCCCGGTCCCCCCCAGCAGGGGCAATTGGAATTGCAGTCACACCGTGACCCCTGCCGGGTGTTTCAAGGAAAAGGGCTGTGGCCTGAGCTCTGGTTCCAGCGGTTCTGGTTCTGGAGCCTCTGCAGGAAGTGCTGGGGCACTGAGCAAAGCACGGTACACTGCAAGCCTCAAGGCAGCCCTTCAGTAGTGTCAGGGAGGAAGCCACAACCTTTGCAGCCACAGCACATGAGCACGATCTCCCAGCCTTGCACTACATATGCCACAGTTCCTCTGGGGAAGAGATTTGATGAATCATAGAATCATAGAATTGGCTGGGTTGGAAGGGACCTCAGAGATCATCAAGTCCAACCCTTGATCCACTCCCACTGCAGTTCCCAGCCCATGGCACTGGGTGCCACATCCAGGCTCTTTTTAAGTATCTCCAGGGATGGAGAATCCACCCCTTCCCTGGGCAGCCCATTCCAATGGCTGAGCACCCTCTCGCTAAAGAAATTCTTTCTAATGTCCAACCTAAACCTCCCCTGGCACAACTTGAGACCTCTTGTGCCCTCTTGTCTTGCTGAGAGTTGCCTGGGAAAAGAGCCCACCCCCCCCTGGCTCCAACCTCCTTTCAGGGAGTTGTAGAGAGTGATGAGGTCTCCTCTGAGCCTCCTCTTCTCCAGCCTGAACACCCCCAGCTCCCTCAGCCCCTCCTCATTGGATCTGTGCTCGAGTCCCTTCACCAGCCCAGTTGCCTCCTTTGGACCTGCTCCAGGACCTCGATATCCTTCCCAAACTGAGGGGCCCAGAACTGGACACAGTACTCGAGGTGTGGCCTCACCAGCGCTGAGTACAGGGGCAAGGAGAGGTCTTGGCAATCTCTGACCACAGGTGACTGTGAATTCATTAGGGGTGAGCAATCAACTATCCCCTCACCAGTCCATTGATGAGCAAACCAAGTCATGGGGGGGGGGCTAAGTATGCAATGGCAAGAGCAAGCCAGGGGTGTTCAGTGAAAGCATCAGCTCAAGGTTCAAAACCAATAAAAAATGCAAAGTGAGTGCTAGCAGACTGACAGTGCAAACCCACCAACCTCACTGTGCTATCAGGTTGCTCCAGGGCACATGGCTATTGTGCTATTTTGCTAGAGGCAGGACTAGAGGAAGGAGAAGGAGCAAGTTAAGGATAATCTAAGGTCTGAAATGCCTTCTCTATGAGACCGAGACTCTCCAGCCTGGGAAACAGAAACCTGAGAAGGAACATAGCAGAGGTTTATCATTCAAAGGCAGCTTAAAGGAAATGAACAGGGAATGACTGCTGGCTGTATCTTCCAATATTAAAGTTACAAAGCATCAAATGAAAACAGTAAGTGACAAATTTAGAACAAAGTAAAGGTTTCTTCACACAACACAAAGTTGAACAGTGGAAGGTAGTGCCATAATATGCTGTGGATTTCCAAAATTTGCTCAAGGTCTAAAAAAGTTTAGGAAGAACTGGTAAGGTACCATTTGGTGCAGAGGAAAGGGAAGGTGGGGACATTTCTGAAGACTGGTATCCTTCAGGTCTTGCAGCCTCACCTATTGGTGCAGTGTCTCCAAGGACTGTACAGGACCAGTTTCTGGCAGCCAGCTCGTACCAAGCAAATTCCTGCTCCTGCATCCAGCAAACCTTCATATAGAAATAGACCCCCTTGCCATCATTTGCCTTTTGAAAGTGCACACATAGAGAGGGCAGGTTTATCTTTTAGTCTACAAAGAACTGCCAGCCAGCCATTCTCCTTCAGTAAAACCAAGCAGAGCATTGTGTCTCATTAGCTCCTATTATTCATGCTATTGTAGTGTTTCCCTTTTTACAGCACACAGTACAGGGACAGCTGAACTGCTCCTGCAACTGTTTGTTTGTCAAGAGGATTTGTTCTGTGGTGGGGTATTTGCAAGTCCCAGGCAGAGGAGAAGGTATCCTGGTTACAGTGCTATCCCTCTGAGCCTCTTGCTTACCCTGGTTATCCCACCTCAGAACAATGCATGTGGTCTCATCCACACCTAAGTGTAAACTGCAGATTGTGTTTCCTACTCCTGACTTTCAGAGATAAGGCATGAGAAAATTCAGCCATTAAAAGCTGTTCTGCTGTTAAACTGATCCTTTGGTTACACACCTCGCTCTTGATGCCCCTCCTTTCAGCAGCATTCACAGGACAGAGCAAGCAGAAGCACAGATCTAGGGCAGCCTGTCCAGTTGCCAGACAATGGGGAAAGTCCACCTCACAACCCTCCACTGACACCTTTACCCATTGTTCCAGCAAGGAAGTTTTTGTTCTGCCCTTTTCTCCCAGTGACACTCCTGCAGCTATAATGCTGTACCCCAAGTGATTTGCTCCTAACCCAGCATCTCTCAAAGCTCTCTGATCAGATCCTGAATTCCTTACTCAGCATCTACTCTCTCCAAATGGGATTAGCCTGAGTCAGGCTCAGCAATATCTCAGGATGTGTCGATGCTAATTTCTCTCTTGCAGGTGCTTAGCTAGACCAAGGAGTGGAATAACAGGGAGACAGACAGTCAGGATTTTTATCGTGGTTAGAGACCTGCATAAACACTGTTACAAAATCAATGCATTGGCTGGAGTGCTGTAGAGTCCAGCCCCATTTTGTCCCTGTCTCTTCAAGCCAGACTAAGGTCACCCGTGGAGTATTTGGAAAAGGCTGCAATGGCCACAACAACAGATTCTTCTGTAAATGAATCAAATGATACTTTTTCTAATGGATGCACCAGCCAGTGGGAACTCCAGGTTGCTGCTTTAAGCTGTGCTGCCCTCACAATGCAGCCACCAGACACTCCTGCTCTGTGTGCAACACTTGTGGTCAGCCATGGGCACATGGGCTCAGTGTAGTGATGGTCCTAAACAGAAGAGAGCCCATGGCTCCAGTTGCAGAAAGTGGGTCAAGCTGAGCCACTGGTTATACTGGAAGCATGACTCAGCTGCCTGCAAAATCTCAGATCTTGGACATGGGATCCAGGCTTTGTTTTTCTACCATCCTGTTGGACAGCAGTGATTCTGTATGAGGAAAAGCATGTGCTAAACAGGAACACATACAAGACATACACACTTCTAACCACCACAGGTAAGGAACAGTGTTGTCAGCATCGTACTATCAGCTGCAGAGGACCGGCGGTGGGCAAAATTCTTGCCACTTGCTACATTCCTATAAACACCTCCCCTGGATTCAAGAGTAAACTGATAGAAAACACAGCCCACAAAAGCTGTCCCAGCCAGATGGCGTGTTTTGAACCGCTATTAATCTTGACAACCTTTTGAAGTGTTCAAAGAGTTTGCCCTAGAAAAAAATGCTCCCCAAAATGCCTGGTTGCAAGGAGCAGTCCCGGTTTTATCCGCTTCTCTCTTTGTCTTCTCCACCAAGCATCTCTCGGCAGAACAAACCCGGGAGGAGGAGGCGCCTCCGGGAGAAGATGCAGCGGCGGCTGCCAAGCCGCTGGGGAGGCGGGTGCTGGGGCAGGGACCCGAGCACATAAAATACCCCTGGGGAGCTGCTGCTCCGGGAGCGCCGGGAATCACCAGCCGGGGAGCCGGGGCGGAGCCGGCCGGGCGGGGCGGCCAGGACCCCCCGCCTCTACCGGCACCTCCCCCGGTCCAGAGCCCGGTGCCTGTCCGGTCCGGAGCGCGGTGCGACGGCATCGCGGCCGGAGGGCGGCCATGGGCTCCCGGCTCAGCCGGCAGAGCAGCCTGGAGGAGGAAAGCACCGAGGAGTCCTGCGCCGACAGGCTGGAGGGCGGCCGGGGCGACTTCCACTTCTCCTCCCTGCTCCTACACCCGCAGAAGCTGCCCGGGGTGCTGCGGAAAGCTTCCCCGGCGCCCTACGTGCGGCGGGTGGGATGGCTGCGGGAGATCCAGGCCACCATACGGGAGCACAAGCGGGAGCACGCCGTGCACATCCTCCGGCTGCTCAGGAAGGTAAATGCCGCGGGCGGGATGGGAGGGGCAGGCAGGGCTGGCAACAAAAGGCTGTGCGGGGCGCGGGCGGTGCCGGTCGGGCCGGGGGCTAAGGTGCCTGGCCGGGGGTCAAAAGCCCCCCCTTCCCCGGCGGTGCGGGGCGGCCGGGCTCTTTGTGCTGCCTTTGGGCGCTCCGTGCCCCGGCGGTGCGGGAGCCGCCTCGCTCGGTCCCCGCCGCCGCGGGAAGCGACACCGGCCCTGGCTCCCTGCCGCCTCTCCGTGACCCCGCCCGGGTGAGGGGCACCTGGCTCGACTGTCTGGGGACTGGGAGGGAGCTGTGCTCAGGAAAAGGGGTGTCCAAGCCTCAGCTGCCCCCATCCATACCCCTCTCTGCCAGCCCTTGCGGGTGCTTGGGATCGATGTCCCCGGAGAGAAAAGCCTGTGCCATCCCACTGCCACCACATCCCATTATGCCCACCCAGCCAGGTTGGCCAAGATCTGTTGTTGGGAGAATCCAAAATGGTGTTGGAGAAGACTTCTGAGCCAGTGTAGGCTGAGAGGAGAGGTAAAGGGGTCAGTGTATCAGTAGGGGCTTGTTTCTGTCTGCCGCCATTCAGGAACAGAAAAGCCACTGTGCAAACAGAGTGGTGCCAAAATGATGCTGAGGACAGAGCCCTGCTGCTGGAACAGAGCCATCCCCTCCATCACTCACTGCTACCATCACTTTCCAGGCAAACCCAGCTCCCCCAAACTGCAGGCAACTGCAATCAGTAGCACAGGAGACAAATCCTCCCAGTGATTTGGACACAAAACACCATCAGTTCTTAGTTTATATTACTTCCTCAGATAATAGCCTGCCTCTGCTCTGAACGTCATGGGTTTTAAAACACATCCAGCAGTAGTGGTCAATGCCCTGGGCCATCAGCAAGTTCCACACTCATGAGTAACAATTTAAAATTTCTGCAAAAATCCTCTATGTGTGCACCAGTGAGGCAGACAAGAACTGTTACAAGAAGCTCATAAAAAAAAAAAAAAGGCAACCACTCTCTCCATGAACACAGCAGCGTAACGTGAACAGACTTTTGTAGGGTATGCCAGAGGCCACAAATACAGAACTATTTTCTGTACTGCTCAGCACCTCTCCTTGATACCGAAGCACTAAAATTCCTCACAGACCTTGGAGGTCTCAAGAACATCCATCTCTGAATAGCCACGGCTTGAATGCTAAGTCACAGGGCCATCTGGAATGAAGAGCCATTTCTGAGCCCTCCTTTCAATGCAGCCTGCCAGCTGCTTTCATGCTCTGCTAAGCATCCTCACATTTGTGCTGAGAATTACCATATCTTGAACACTCACATTTTGTCCACTGCCTTCCAGCTCCCCTTGTTATTCATGGTTCCCATCTCTGCCTGTCCATGTTGAAACAGTGACCTGCTGTTCAGCTGCTCACGACAGAGCAGTGGGACGTGCATGTGTAGTCACAGCACAGCCTTCCTTTGCCAAGACAGGAACCCACCCACCCAACACCACCCCAAAACCTCTGGTTCATTGTGTGATTTCAGAGAGGGCTACACCACTAGTGCACACCACACCATTCAACAATGAACAAAACTGTCAGCCACTCTGGGATCCTGGAATCAGAACCAGTCTTCCCCACGTCTGATGTCAGCTTCAGAGCATCAGATGAGCAGCCTCTTTTCTTATTTACCATTTCCCTCACTCCACTACAGTCAGCCCTTAGCTTGGTCCCAAGCACATCCCTCCTCAGGCAGAGGCTTACCTTGGCAGTCACACTCTCAGGAGTCACGGATTACTGTGTCCCAGGCGAGGGTCTGTTTTGTTACCTGTAAAAAGAGAGATTATCTTGTTCATTCTAGTAGACAGAGAGGATATTTAACACCATACCTCACACTCTTCCTTGGGCCAGAGTGCAAACACCTCAAAGAATGCAGAGCAAGTGGTGGGACTGGAATAGCAGCCTCCCCAAATGAACAGATATACTCAGCCAGCGTGAAGGACATGGGCTCCCTGTGTGTGCCTCCTCCTGCAAGGCAGCTGGCTGCTCCCAGCAGACACAGACCTTATCCAGACCTGCAGATGTACCCTGCAGGATCTGACTGTATCTGCCAGTGGTTTTTGACCTGTGGTCTGCAGACCACAAAGGGCTGCAGTCTGCTCCTAGGATGTTGGGAAGTCTTGATATGCTAAAGCAAGCAATGCAGCCAGAAGCAGATCCACTAAGAGATGCAAGATCCCAGCATTTTAGGAGACTGTGCAGAGAACAATTGCAAAGTACAGGTGTACACTCATGTACAATTTCTTTGTGCAGGAACACTCAGGCAGCTCCATCACACATCATCTTTCCAGTCTCAGATAAACACCTGCAAAAGACAGACCAGATTTCCTGCTGGTGCAAGTGGGCATCACTCAGCTGAAGCCAGGGGAGACATTAGGCTTACAGCAGCAAAAAGTCTGGTATAATCTCATTTTCCTGTGCTGAGACAATGGCCAGGTGTCGTTTTTCAAGATAACAGCACTAAGCCAATGGAACTGGCAAGCCTTAAAATATTATGCTGTCTACAGCAGCCTTTTCCTTAGATGGTACAAAATTTTCCAAGGAATGAGGAAGGGAGGGAAACAAATAAGATGAACCAGAAAATACCCTCGGGCTAAGAATTTGTGTGCTATCAACATGAAGAGGATATTTACAGCTATATTATGTATAAAACGCTTGCAGGCAGGAGTTATAATGGGAATGCAGGTTCATCTTAATGGTATATCTCCTGTTGGGGGAGTTTAATTACAGCTCTGACATCCACTGCTGCATGCCCAGCCATGCCATCCTCTCAGCAGCTTTCTTCATCTGTGCCTATTACACTTGGCGTAGGAGGCTCCACTTCCCTGAAGCCTTATGGTTGAGACACTGGCAGGATGTCTTGGTACCCTCCTGGCCCACATCCAGCTGTGTCTGTGGTTGTCTGTCCTTCAGGACTGAGCCACTGCTCAGGTTCCTCGTTTACTTATGGGTATCATTGGTGTACAGTCAGTTATAGGGCTGAAAAGCATTTAATTTATTCTGCCTTTCTCCATCAGATCTATAGCAATGGTCTCTTTGGTACGTGGTCAGTCCAGAGCAAGAGAGAGTGGATACAGCACTGGCTTTGATTGCTGCTTAGGAGTAAGATGATCTCTGTCACCTATAACACAACCTACTGGTGTGCTTGTGTTATGTGCATACACTCAGCTTTTTTTCTTTGCTTTTTTTTCTTTTTTTTTTTTTTTTTTTTTTTTCTCTCAGTGCATCTTTCACTGGGTAGTGCCTGAAGCACACATTCAGTGGAGCAGCGTGAACATATGGGGCACCCATTTGCTTATTCATTTCTCCTGGCAGCAGCATATAGGATGGGCAGAGGACTTGTTTCCTCCCTCAGCTGAACCCTCTTTGTCAACTGAATCAAACACAGCACTGTCCCTATTAGGAAGCCTTTTTGTTATAGATTTCTAATCCCAGGGTATTTTTTTTTTTGCCCTCAGGGTATTTTCATGTGAGTATGTGATCTCTTTCCCAGATGCTTACTTTTCTTTTTTTCCCCCCACAGCTCTATGGTACCTCTTGATTGTAACAGCTATTGTCATATGATAGATCTTCACTCTCCTCCTAGCAAAACCCAGTCTTGCTCTTTGCAGCACCACCCATCTAGCCCCTGGGAAGGATTTTTGGTCCCAAGGATGCTGAGGTTTCTTCCAGCACGTCCAAATTTGCCCCCTGTACTGGTCCATGCAGGTAAATTGCATGGATCACAGATGTTCATCCAGTTCACACTGTGGAAGAAGGCAAGAGGATTCCCTGTGAGTGTTGCGTAGAGCTACCTCTGAGTCTACAGTTACATCCAAAAGCTTAGCACTCACTAAGAAATTCAAAGCACAGCTAAACTCATCCTAATGGGCAGGACTTTACTCAGCCAGCTACTGCCAGGGCTATGACAATATCTAGGTACCTGGTAAAGGTTTGATTCTTTCAGAAAAGCTGAGATTGGAGAAGCAAATTTAGAGCCAGCCTTCCTGCTCAGCTCCTTCAGCACATTCACACACACAAGCTGACAAAACTCTTAAATTTCTCTGGAGCTAATTCTCTCTGGGCTACAGCCAGGCTAGAAATTCTATCAGTCTCACCTTCTTGTGATAGGTGGAAACAAGGCAGGCAGTCCTTAGTGAGCCTAGCTCAACTTAACACTGCATCTCATTCAGCTCTTTAGCCATCCACATCCCCCAGCACAGTAATGTTGGGTAAGACACAGCTGATTCACCTTTGTTGGACAGTTTCCTGTACTGAGCAACCAGCTGGCACCTCATGGGACTTACTTTGATTTCATAGAATCATAGAATTGGCTGGGTTGGAAGGGACCTCAGAGATCATCAAGTCCAACCCTTGATCCACTCCCGCTGCAGTTCCCAGCCCATGGCACTGAGTGCCACATCCAGGCCCTTTTGAAATATCTCCAGGGATGGAGAATCCACCCCTTCCCTGGGCAGCCCATTCCAATGTCTGATCACCCTCTCAGTAAAGAAATTCTTTCTGATGTCCAACCTAAACCTCCCCCGGCACAACTTGAGACCTCTTGTGCCCTCTTATCTTGCTGAGAGTTGCCTGGGAAAAGAGACCAACCCCCCCCTGGCTCCAACCTCCTTTCAGGGAGTTGTAGAGAGTGATGAGGTCTCCTCTGAGCCTCCTCTTCTCCAGGCTGAACACCCCCAGCTCCCTCAGCCTCTCCTCATAGGGTCTGTGCTCAAGTCCCTTCACCAGCCCAGTTGCCTCCTTTGGACCCGCTCCAGGACCTCAATCTCCTTCCTGAACTGAGGGGCCCAGAACTGGACACAGTACTCAAGGTGTGGCCTCACCAGCACTGAGTACAGGGGCACCTCGTGGATATATATCCAAAGTAACCCATGTATTTGACTGACTGTTTTTCTTGTAGGACCTGGGACTGGAAGGAACATTCCTCAACGAAGTCCTCTACAAAAATGCAACTTTCCTCAACTTGGTGGATCCCATCTCCCATGACTTGCTGATGAGCCTTGCTAGAGATCTGCAGTGTCCCAAAAAGGTGAACCCTTCCCTCAGCTCAGTGCACATTTTGTGACATAGTACCCATGCAAGGAGAGTGCAGGTGGGGTGACTGGTGCTGGGTGGTGCTCTGCAGTCCTTCAGAACCAGCTAGTGTTGCCACTGGAGCAGCAGCTTATAGAATGTTATGCCAATTTCTGTAGAAAGCATTTAAAACTATCTCAGAACATGAATGCAGCTGAAGAAAGGAGTTGTTATGCACACAGAAATAAGAAATTTATTTTTTGCACCAATAGTACACTTGGTGAGATGGTAAAGGGCAGATATAAACATGAAGTAGATGATGGTGCCATATTCACTAGTATGCCTCAGAGGTTCAAAAATCTTTTCAGATGTAATTTTCGTAGAATTAAGTGTCTAAAAAGGGGGTGGATTGCAGCAGTAGTACCTCTTAACCGTACTTCACTTGATCTCAACTCCAGCTGTTCTATCAGACCATCTCAAACACATAGCATCATATGGATAAGATTTTCCCCATTCCTAGGAAAGATGTTCAGAACCTGACCTGCCCTTCAAAGCCAAAAGGTGTTTAACTGAGGGGCTGAAGAGATTTGGCACCCTGCAGCACCAGCACCCTCCCCAGCACACCCATCAGCACACCTCATCCCCTCTCTGACCCTGGCTGAGCATCTGGTGGCTGCTTAACTGCATTTCCAGCAAGCAGGCTGAGTGCAATTCCCAGTCTGTCAGTGGAAATTAAATCAGTGAGGACACGGGAAGAAACAGGAGGGTAATTCTCAGTTGTGAGCCAACAAACACTTGCAGAACATTGTGCCAGCTTCTGTGCTGAAGCCTGGTGTGCACGTGCACCCACTTGGAAAGGTTTGCAGTTGCAGATGACAGCTGGGTGCCAGTTGCAGCCTTGCCAGCACAGCAGTAGTCTACAACAGGCCATGTAACCCAAGGGCAAGGGCCATTCCCTGCAGGGTTCTTAGGGGATTTGGGACAGGGATCAGGGGATGCTCAGCACTGGGGCTGGGATTCCTCACCACTTGGCACAGCAGAATGGCCACGTGCTGGCAGCACATCCCTGGGGAGCTCAGCTGATTGGGAAAGTCTCAGCACAGCTGTTGGCCCACAATACAGCACTTTCACCACTTGCAATAAAGAATAAATTAGCATATTCCCTGACAGCTTCGCTCTGTGTTTACCTATCAAATCCCTAAATGCACACATTGCACCACAGCTGGAGGACTGAGGAATGGGAATGCAGGTGTCTGTCAGCATTTGGAAAATAGGATAGAGGGAGCAGACATCCCAGCCTTTTGCACACCCCAGTGCAAAAATAAACCCAGGGAAGTAGTGACCATCCTGCTGCCATCTTTGCCTGACTAGTTACTGCAGGGGCTTGAGGCAGCTGCTGGCATTGAGAAGCTCCTAAACTCAAACCTCCAGGAGCAGAACAGACTGCAAGTAATTCAGATGGAGTATGGGGAACTTTGGTTCTCTGTCTGCTGGCCTCTTGCTGCAGGAGGGGCAGACATGTCCCAGTGCACATCTCTTCCAGCAAGAAACACTTGGGGGGTGGGGTAAGGGTATTGACTCCTGAACTTTCCACATGAGAAGAACAGATGATTAGCCTGGAAACCTATGAGCAGTTGGAGTTTGGGAAGAATGACAACAAGGTAACTGATAGAGTTTTAGTATAGTCCTGAAACACAGAGCTGGTACCTTGTTTGCACAGCTAGGGACGGTGCTGCCAAGGATACAGAAGTGAGGAGCTGAGATGCCCATGCTGGCCCCACACTGGGCTTTTTTGAAAGCAGAGATCTTTTGGAGAGAAGAGCACATGGGGTCCTTGCACAGAGCCCTTCTCACACTGACAGGTACTCCTGCCTTCCTGGCTTAGAGCAGGACACTGTGCCACAGCTCTAGGAAATAATCCCCTCTTCTGAGTTCCACTTGATCCTTTGTATTGTGTGAAAATGTAGCCCCACTCTGGGCAAGAACATGGTGACTGGGCTGGAGTTCTCCCTGGCAGTGCAGAGCTACTGGTCCTCCTTCACCCCAGGAGGAGATGGCATGTGGCACGGGCATCTCAAGCCTTTGCAGCATTTCTTTCATCCTCTTCACATCTCTTCCCCTGTATACATTCCCCTGCTCCATTACCATCACTGATCCTTTCCCACCTTCCTCTGTCCTCCCCCTTGCTTCCTGTTCTGCTGTGGTGCACACAGAGGCCAAGCTCTCTCTTTACTTTCAGGAATACGACCCCTGGAAATCCTCTGACAGGATCTGCAGGCAGCTGATTTACCACCTCACTCCCCACTCGAAATGGCACCGGCACGGCATGCCCCGGAGGAAGTCCCAAGTGTGGTAAGCAGCCTGCAGGGGACAGCGTGCATGGAGAGGGGGGATCTGCCAGGAGAAACTCTCCTGTAGCCAAGCACCACCCCAGTCTGCCACTACTGCCCTTCTCGGGGAAAAGCAGAGCAGAAAACCTGCACGGCAGCCTTTGCTCAGTCTCAGAAAACCTCAGCCAAGCGGCACAGTGTCAGTGCCCCTCTCCCAGATCTGGTTTGCAGTTGACTCCTTTGTCTGTAGTCTCACAGTTCTTCAGCCTCTCCTAAGGGCACTGAAATCAATCCCACTGACTGCACAGTGCAGCCAGCCCTGCCAGCAGGGCTCCCAGGGTGTTTGGCCCTAGGAGCATGACCAAAGCTGGCAGCCTTACAGAGTCACACACCCCTGTGCTAAGGGCAGCCAGCTCCCAGCTCTGCATCCCACTTTGTCCTTGTTTATCCAGGGAAAACTTCCCTGCCTGTGGCAAAAGTCTCCCATTACAAGGTACTACCACAAGCTGATCACCTCATTCAGGAGGAACCACTTTGAGGTGGCTGGCAGAGAGGTGACCATCCTTAACTACCTCCCACTTCTCTGCCAGGACCAGGTGAGGGACCCAGAATGATGCAGAGCCCAACACACAGAGAACCTGACACAAGCACAGTGGCCACAGACAGCTACTGGATGGCAGCTGCTTTCCACAAACATGTTCAGACACTGACATTTCTTCTCTCCTTAACACTTGCTGGCTTTTCTAAGCAGACCAAAAAGCCACCCCTACTTCTTTTAAACCCTTCCCTTCCGATGTCGTTTTCTTCAATCAAAGCCTGTTCCTGTGGCACAGATCACCAGTAATGCAAAAAAGACAGAGAAATGACTAAGAGGAGCTCATGTCAGCCCCACTAGCTTCACAGGTATAAATGCAGCATTGCTAAAAAGAAATGCAAAATTGGCAGCACTCTGAGAATGGTCTTGGGCTTTCCTGAGACTTTCAGTCTTTGATGCATGTGCCAGCAGCTTAAAATTCCCTACAGGAACTGACATTTCCATCGTGCCTTTCATTTTGACTTTGAGGCAGATGCCCAGTGCATCTTAAGGAAAAAATCCCTAATACCATGATTTCCAGGCCATCTGCCTCTCATACCTGTAGCCCCTCTTTGCACCCAAACCTGAGCACTGTGTGGGTTTCACTGCTCTCTCTCCAAGCAGCCCACAGGACAGGACTGTTCCTGTCAGTTTGCGGGTGGGAACCACAGCACAGAACGAGACTGAGGGACCAGAGCTGAGCGAGTTCTTTTCCACACCCACTCAGTGAGATGACATTTTCCCTACGGGATCCTGCAGAGTGCTGGAAATGCAGGATACAGACAGCAGGTCTGACATCATCCCCTTCCCCTCCCAAGATAGAGAGGCTTAAAGATAAGTGCTGGAGATGAGGAGAGCTGGTGGCTGTCTCCATCCTTTTCCAAGCTCCCTTTTGCTGAAACCCTGAATTTCCAACAGGAGAAAAATCCCTCCCTGTCACTACTAACTCAACCTTCTGCCTCCATACTCCTGTTTGCAAGCAGACCAAACCTCTTCTCCAACCGGACTCCAGGCTAGACAGTCAAAGTGAAGGTGTTCCCTCTGACTGCACATCCCAGGGAGAGCAGAGAACTGCCTGCTGCAGACTCACCACTAACAACACAGAGAGGAGGACTGTAGCCAGAGGATGAGCTCTGGACCCCCTGAACCCAAATCCCACACAGACAGGTCAGGCCCAAAGCACTGGCCAGGCAGAGAGCAGCTGTGAGAACAAGCAGGGAATGTGAGACGGAGGGAAATACAGGTCTAAAATGGGCATCCCTGCCTGGCAGCCTGGCCCAGCTGCAAGGTGTTACATAAGGCACAGAATAATTTACATTAAATATTAAACAGCAGAGCTTTATCTTTAAAGACTGGAGAGGAACTGGTTTGCAGTCTGCAGCAAAAGGCACCTGCAGAGTTGGCATCTGAGGTCTTTGCAAGAAAATGGATGTTGTCAGTAGCAGGAAGGCAAGAAAAAGCTGCTTTGTTTGCAGGTATCAGGGCCTAATTTTGTCCAGCCAGGCTGTTTTCACCTGATCTGAATTCTCCAGTTCCCTCTGCTAGTGAGAGTATTTTACCATAATCTCTGTCTCTGAACACATGCCCTTGGTTTGTATCCTTCCTACCTTCAAGATCCCATGAAAAGCACAGGTGTAGCAGCAATACTTTTAAAGCATTTCTAAAATCTAGTGGGGATTTAGGACAGCAGGGAGGTGGAGACCACACTTACAAACTGAATCCTCCTCCTGCTTTTGCATTCTCCTTGCTTTGGCTTCTGACTTTTACAAAGCTGATGCAGGACCCTCTTGTTCTCCTCTGAAATGTGATTTCCTCTTTCTGGCAGCATGTCAGATGGGTTCAGGAGATAATTAACAAGGCCAACCATACAGAGAGCTTAGAGCATCTGCCAGGTTTTAATTATGTTTGGGCTGCTGTAGAGATGTGGTATGGGAGATGGAAAGGACCTCCAAGACTGGAGCTGGATCACACATCAGGCGTTCCTCCCCACTGCTAAACAGCAAACCAGGGAGTCAGAAACAAACTAACTGTTGTTACATCCTCATCTGCTCTCAGTGGGACCCAAAACCTGAGCCACCCACATAAACTGACAAAGCCAAAAGGGTAAGATACATTTCTTCCAGCACTCCTGTTGCTACACACTGCAATGCCAGGACATCTGGAACTGTATCTTTATTAAGAACCAATCATACTTCAATCAAGCAGAAATACCCTTGTGCTGTTCATGCTATAGAGCTCAACCAGATACTCAGTATTCACAAATAGACTGAGTCCTCAAAGCATCAGACCTGAGAGCTCCAGATATGCACAGATATGTTCCTCTAGAACTTAACCACAAACCTGCTCCCCACTTAAGCAAGACCTAGGTCACAGCCCAGTACTGCAATCAACAAGCTGTGAATTACAACTGAGCTGTTTTGGCAAAGCCACATCAGGAAACCTATGTACCCACTTCCACCATCCCCAGAGCTGGCCACTACAGTGTAACTACTTCCTTTTTTGAGTGCAAAGGATCAAACCTGAATCCACAAAACAGGCAGGCAGCATACAGAGGGATCTTTAAAAGCAGAAGTGATCTTTAAAAGCAGGGTGTTCCTGGCATGAAAAAAACCCCTCAGATTTTTCACACTAACTGGTTCTGGAAGAACAAAGAAGAACAAAAGCAGTTGTGTGCAAGGGGTTAATAACTCCCAAATTGCATGCATCTACACTTTCCTTTTCACAAGTCTCACCATGGTTTTACTTGAGTGAATTTCACTGTGAAACATCTTGGCTAATCCAAAGCTGGGTGAACGGAGCACCCCCCTTCTGGGCTCATAGCTCTGTTCCTCAGATACTGATGTGCACTGCTCAGACATTGCAGCATTAGATTTACTTTTAAAATGCAATGAAAGTGCTTGTGTCCACAAGACTGCAAGGAAACAGCTCTAAAGGGCTGTCTATCCTTTTTTTTTTTTTTTTTTTTCCCCCATGAAAACATCACTTAGGACTGCAGATGACTGCTCTGGCAGATTAGATCCTAGCCTTCACATGGCATGAGATGAATATTAACTAGAGCTTCATGTCACCCTTATGCAACAGGGTAAACAGGCACCATCATTCCTGCTCTAGAGACAGGAAGCCAAGTTTGAGAGTACCAGTCAGTTAACTAAAGCCACATGGCCATAATCAAACGGAAATACAGGAACTGCCTCACACAATGTTTTTAAGAAGCTGCTGCTCACAAAAATGTCAGCTGGACAGACATGAGCTGGTGAGTAAACTGTGTAGAGAGGCAGGAACTGTCCTCTCCCCTTATCTTACAGTGTAAAGAGACCCACACACATGATCGGGGTTCCCAGCAGTACCAGGAGGCAGAGGCACCTGCAGAGGCTGTTGGAGGTGATCACAGCCTGGACAGTGCTGGCTAATGCCCACTGAAGAGCAGAGTGGGCACCTAGAGAAGGGATAAGTGGGAGAAAAGACCAGACCCTAATGAGGGAGTTGGGAATGATGCAAGGAACTACTTGTTCAGCATGAGAAACAGGGTCATGTACCTAGATGAATTCTCATTCCCTCAGGAGGGCTGGACCAAGGTTCCAAGCAGAGCAGGCAAGCACCATTCCTTACCAGATGCTGCATCTATCTCCAGGCAGGCAGTAGGGGACAGGCTGCTGACTGCCCTTGCTTCCTGCTCCAAAGTTTCACAGGATTTCTCACTTGCAGCCATTTCTCCAGCATCAGAAGGAGTGGAGAGTTGTTTCCTAAGCTTGCTGCAGATAATACAAATACAGTCTGCATCCAGGGTGCAGATCCCTATTAGATGTAAATCCCCACAATTATAAATCCACACACAGTGCCAGTTGCAGTAGTATTAGGTTAATCCAGCCTCCAGTGCTTTGCAGTCCTCTGCCCACAACTCCCATGGGCATGGAGAGCCATGTCACTAAGTAGCTGCTTTGTCTCACACAAAGGAAAAAAGCTTCTGCAGCTGAAGCTTTAAGCCGATTTTACTTGCAGAAATTAGAGGATAACAGATAACCAATTTCCCTGGAAATAACCCTGGCATTTTTTCAGCTGCTGCACAAGTGTCTGAGAGCTTTGGGTCCAGTGTATTGTGCCCCTGCCCTCCCCCCCAAGAGAAACAGAGCTTAGCAGAACTCCCCAAAAATACCAAGTGTCAGATTAAAGCATCTACCCACATCTCCCTGTGCCATTTCTGCCAGCAGATATATTTCCCTCTAAAGCAACAGAGGAGGAGTCGTCAGCTATTCTGTGCCCTGCTCCAGAGATGGTGGATGCAACTCTTGGAGCTGCACAAGAACATGAAGCAGGCAAGGAGGAGAGCTGCCAGGGTTCAAAGCATGCGTGAGGCGTCAGGTCTCATGCTTCAGCACTTACCAGAGAGCTGAGGGCCTGGCTGCAGCATTAGGGGCTATGTCCACCAGGGCAAGACTTCTACAGACACATCCCTAAAGGAGTTATTTTTACAGGCAAGACAACAACTTAAACACAGGAGGAGCCCACAGTGCTGAGACAGAAGGACCAGAGTCACCCTGGCAGGTATAGAAATGAGGGCAAAAAGCAGCTGCAAACACAGGAAAGGAAAGGAAAACAAGCCAGCAAAAGAGGGAGGGGGAGGGCCCTGGCACAGGACAAGAGGCTGGAGGATTTAAGCACATTCAGCCAGGAGCAGTCCAGTCTGAAGAATCAATTATGAAAATGTAATTTGTCTGCTTGATTAAGGTCTCCCCTTGGGGTACTGGCTTGTTGCTGGGAAGAGCAGCAGAAGGTACTTGCTCCGGTCAGAGCATGATCCATACTTACTGCTGCAGTCCCCACATAGCAGTCAACAGGAGGGGAGGCTTAAGGGGCAGAGACAGACAAGTAAATTGCTTTTGTCCTTCTGACATATCTCCTTTCACTGTCTGCACTCAGAGCTAAGTCACTCAAAAGGGGACTCCAAGAGCCATTCAAACTTGCCACCCTATGAAGAAAGCTGCTGTAGCAGAAACAGCAGGACAAACGGCACCTGAATGCTGAGGCCCAGCAGGGGGAGCGGTGCCGGCTCAGACGTGCCCTCCAGTGGTCCCCACTCCAGCCTGGTTCCCATCCCAAACTGGAAGCTCTAAGGCTTTTACTCCCTGGAGCTTTACAATAGGAAGGTCAGAGGAGGCTTTGCACAGACTCGGATAAGGCTTGAGGCTGGGGGAGTGTCCCTATGTTTATGTCTCCTTTCTACCCCCTCACTGGGATCTGTTATGGGTTGACAGCACCAGGGAAGAGAATTTCCAGGAGCCCCAGGCTGCATTTGGATAAAACAGGCACTGAAGTAAATATAGGCATGATTCTATGCTTGTTTATTCTGTATTCCCCAACACCCCCAACAATGTCTTACTCTAAACCAATATGGGCCAGAGCAGGCTTTTGTCTCTCCTCCTGTATCAGCCCTTGCTGGGTATAGGGAGCTGTTTCCCCTGTACATTCACATTTACACTCTAGATTAATTTCTTCTGGCTTAATCTGACCTAATGCTCTGACTTAATATGAGGGCACTTTCCAATGTGCATCTGATGCTTGGTTTTTTTAGAACAAATACTTCATATCAAATGCCCAGATAAAACACCTAGCACAGATAAAGGCATAATATTGTATAGGAGATGGCATAAAGGAGATAAAAGACTCTTCCAGCCTTGAGACAGTCTCTGATAGGATTTTATATATGCTGAACCCTCTTTTCTGACAGACTGTGCTACACCACTGCCAGTGGTTGGTGCCAAACTATACAAAAAATGCACACACTGTTTTTCCAGAAGACCTGAAGAAATATGTCTCCCAGGAAGCCTGGGATGATAGCAAGCATCTCGTGGATTACCAGGAAATGAAGGCTATCCCACTGCCACCCAGACTGCAGCACACACAGTTCACAAACCCTACTGCTATTGCAGCAGTTAAACTGCACCACTGCTATGAGCAATGCCATTAATTCTTCAGAATCCTGGCTCTGGGGCCCTGATATTGGAGATAATCTTCAAGCAAAGGCTCACTTGCATTTTTTCACACCAGTTATAATTCACCAGTACATCAGCATCTGCTGTTTGACAGTACAGACAAGCACTACTCCCCTTACTCCTCCCATGATCCACTGAGGAGCAGTGTATGTGATGTAAAGTCATCATGAGGATATTTTAAACGTTTAGGTCTGAACAAAAGTTAGCCCTTGCTGTTATTACCTCTCTATCAAGAGAGCTCATGAGCTCAAATGCATGCTTGCAGCTACAACCTCAGCCTTGCACAGTGAATTCCCACAGAAAGCAGAAGGTTGCACAGAAGTAGCCTGAACAGAGTGCTGCTAAACCCTGACCAGGAATTTGTGGGCTTGAGAACTGACAGAGCAGGCCATGAGGTCTTCCCACCTCACACTCCTACAAGGAAGCACAGCTACAGGTTTGCCATTCTTGACTGCATGCACGAGGGGCCGTTGCACTAATCCACATTTAATCACTCCTATTAACACTTGCTGGGGAGGGGGATTATTCAGGACTGGAGTTTCCGGGATGCCATGAACTGCATATGTAAAGCAAAGCTGTAGAGGCAGCATCACATCCTCTCTGCAGCCACAGAGGGGCCTGGCAACACTGAGGCTCATAAGGGCATTCTCACCTGCCACGGGAGCTCCTGCGGTGCTGCAGCCTCCTCCGAGGGAATTGCATGTCCCCATGTCCCCACTGCTCTCAGGGACTGGCTGTGACACAGGTGTGCAGGACACTACAGAGAGCCAGATAGGAAGAGTGGGGACGTTCATATTGGTGGTTAATTCTTGACCCACCCTGCTCCTCCCAAGCTCAGCAAGGCACTTTGAGACCAACTGAGCATATGACTAACAACACTAGAGGGGATCCTATTAAGTATCCCTTATCCTTGAAGTTAGATGTGGCTGAAAGATCAGCAAGACTCATTTATGCTAAGGTACTAGGCTCTCCTACTTTACACCAACATACATTTCTCCTTGATCTTTCAACATATCCCCACCAGCTCCTATAACCCCACACTCCCTGCTTCTCACAGCACTCTCAGAAACCCACAGTCCATCGTACAACTCCACATCCCATCCTCTTTCACATACCAAACAGCCCCATAGCACAGCTTTGCCTGCTGTAAAGTTTTCCTACCTCTTCCTCGCTCCACTTGCCAGGCAGACAGCAAACAAAATGGCTGAAACCATCTCTCTCAATTTCTTTGAGCCCCCTTTATGACTTCCCCGCCTCCTCACAGCTGCAGCAGATCTAAGAAATGGCTGACACCATCTCTCTGGGTTTCTTTGAGCCCCCTTATGCCCTCCTTGCCTCCTCACAGCTGCAACAGATCCCAGATGATCTGCTGACCACAGAGACCCAAATAGGCAGCCACTGGTGCTGCTTACTGACTATGGGCTGCTTGGGAAGGCTTTTAAAGGGACATGCAGTAAGTCCACTCCTGGAGTGCAGTTTGCCTACAGATATTTTCCTGATAAAATACCCATTTCTCAGCCTTTTAACACAGCTGTCCTCTGCAGCAGCACTGCCACACAGTCTATTTGCAAAATCCTCCTGGAGAGGTGGCACACAAACAGCCCCCACACAGTCCAAACTAGTGCACTTGAAAAAGTTTCTTGCCTTGGTTATTTTTGCTTTCCATGCATGAACATCTGTACACACACATACAGACAGACCCTTTGAAATGTGCTAGTGGAAGACACTTTGGCATCCTATGTTTAGCCAGTTCTGGCAAAGTTCATGGGTAAGTGCTGAGAATATACAGGAAAACCCCAGGATACAGTCTGCCCAGAGGCACAGTGCAAACCTTGTGCTTGTTTCCCAAATGAGCTCTATTAACCCTTTGCTTGACATTCTAGCCCATGTTCTTAACGAGTTCTCCCCTGTCCCAAGTGACTTGGGTAAAAGATGGATGATTCCAGTTCCCTTAATGATCTTTCTCCCCCTTCCCAGCCTGAAGACCAGCCTGCAGAAGAAGGTGAGCCAGGACTCCATGGATTTGTCAGGGATTCCCCTCACCATGAGAGATGTCCACCGCATGGCATACTACCTGCAGAACAACGGGGACCACCTCACCTCTGTGGACCTGAGCTTCACCGAGCTGAACGACGACATGGTCCGCCTGCTGCTGCCCTTCCTCTGGGCACTCCCCAAGCTCACTCACCTTTCCCTCAATGGCAACCGACTGACGCGGGCAACCATGAAGGAGCTGACCGACGCCATGAAGGACATGAACAAGTTCCCTTGCCTGGCTTGGGTTGATCTTGGCAACAACGTGGATGTCTCCTCCATGCCACAGCCGCTGCTCGTGGGCCTGCGCAAGCGCCTCAGCCAGCAGACCACGCTGCCAACCATCTATGAGGCGCTCGACTGCGACTCGGAGATCTCCAGCGGGCAGGAGGGCAGCCAGCCAGAGGACGAAGCAGCAGAAAGCACCCCGCCACGTGCTTTCTCTCAGCAAGGCTGTGAGAGGTGACTGGACAACAGGCTGGTGCTGGCACACTGAAGCCACCCCAAGGAGAAGTCTTGAGTACAAACATCCAGCAGAGGGTCAGCTTTACCCGATTCCTTCGGCTCTTTTCTCTCGCCTTTCCTGACATCTTCCCCCCCCACTTGCTGTGAGACAAAAGCCTATCATCCCCCCACAACATGCTCTGTTCCCTCCCCTCATTACCAAACCCATTGCCCATGTTCCAGAGAAGAACCAGTGACTTACAGTGAACCTGGTCCCCAGGCAGGGTCTCAATGGAAGACGGGAAAAGACCTCTCAGAGTCAAGAATATCCTCCAGCAGCCATTGGGTTGAGGAAAAGGGATGGGGGAACCTAAAACAGAAACAGACTTGTAGTTTACTTCCTTTCTTCCTTTTCCCATGCACCTTGGAAACCTTGGGACCTGCAGCCTTGAGTGTGGAAGGAGGTGTCCCAAGAGCCTAGCTGCTGTGGAGCTTAGCTGAAGGGCTCAGAGACCAGAGCTGGAGCCCGGCAGTGTGTCTCCCTCTTGTGTCTGGCTCCTTTTGTTTTGTTTTTTTCCTACTGTGTGTTTTGTATTGACATCTGAACAAAGGGACTTGGTCAGAGACCATTGGATTTCATAGGCTGGGGCGGACACATGGCTTGGAACTGCAGCATCAGGATATTTGCTGTGTGACCGGGGTGAGAGGGAGGGGAAGGAGGTATGTGTTGGTGGGAGCATGGGGGATGGGGTGAGTTGGGATGGGATGGGAGGGGGAGCAGTCTTGTGGATTGGCAGGATTGGTTTCAAAAAACTGTGCTTTTTTACTAAAATTACAAGTTCCAAGTGAATTTGAGGAAAAGCAGACGGCTGAGCGTAGAACTGCGGCGCTAGAGGGGCAAGCAGTGAACATGCCAAAGGTGGGCACTTCCCAAACTGAAGTGCAAAGCTTTGGCTCCTCGTGGCGTGTCGTATACCTCCTAACAGGGACATGACATGAGCAGCTGCATCACCATTTCCAGTGCTGTCCAAAAACCAAACCACTGATACAGTGTTTGTAGTGTTCTCCACCTTGCTCATGCGCTATGTAAACTTAATAAACGTTTCTTTTGGACATGAGGGTGAAGTACTGTGGAGTCTCAGTATCTGGGCTGTTCACAGATCAAGCCAGACACTGGAAGAATGTGGACCAAGAGTCCTCGTGCAGTGTCTGAGCAGTGTAGGAGAGCATCAGCACGTACCACCTGCACTGGTGGGGGAGGTCCATTTGTCTAAGGAAAGCGGAACCTGGATGTGGTAGTGTGCTGCCCTTCCTGTTGCATGGTGATGATACAAATAAACTGATCAGATTATAGCTGATTAACCAAGTCCTCTCAATTATCTCTCCTCACAGGAATTCAGAGAGCAGGTATGTTTTGAGGAGTTAAAAGTTAAAGAAATCAGACTTATTAGAAAAAACCCAAAACAAAAAAGACCCCAACACCACATAAATCCTGGCCTTCCTAAATGAACAATGGTAACTTTGCCTTTCTCTGCTGATTCCCTCTGGAGGTCTCAACATATATAAGTAATATATATTAATAATCTCATTATCTAAGATACAGAAATTCACATGAAATAGATAAACCTTTTAAGCTCCTGTCTGATTTTATACAACATCACAAGAAGCAAATCTGTGATATTTATCAAGTGATTTATCCCCTCGGGACCAGGAGTGTGAGCGCACCGGGAGGTATCAAATCAAGGTATCAGTGTCTCTTATCAACTACCAAAAGCTCCAAGTCAGACCAGTCCCCCGAGGAAGAAAGCTGGGTTTAGAGACACTGTGCTGAGTATTAAAACCTGATGCTGCAAATGCTGGACCCAGTCCTGTTTATGCTCATCCCTGGAGCAGGACCTCATAACTTTCACAGTGTTAACTTGCAAATGAAAGTGTTGGAAAGTCTCTGTAAAGGTGACCAAAAAGAGCAGAAGATAAAACAAAGTAAAGCAGAGCTAGGACTAGGTGCTAGTTGCCCCATCCCAGTGGAGGTGGAAGAGAAAAACCTCTGAGATAGCCAGAATATGATGTTTGCCCAGGAAGATGGGGAACAAGGAGTGCAAAGGTAGCCAGGCCCTGGCACAACCCAAGGTGGGGAGGGACTATGTGTTCCCCTGCATAGCTGTCACCCAAAAACACTTTTATACCCTTCTAGTGAATCTGGAGAACTAATTGCTCTGACAAAGACTATTTGGGGAGCATGAGATTGTTTTGCTCAAGTACAGGCTCAAGTAGCCAAAGACCACTGCTTCCAAAGGTCATTGCCTGACTCTTACACCTCATTTTCCTCCTCTCAGTGTGGTATCCTTTTCCTGCCCTGCTATGGGAGAGATGGTATTATTGTTTTCTTCTTTTCCTTCCAAAGTATGTTTCAGCAAAAAAGAAAAGCATTTCAAATGTCAGCGAGATCTGCTTAAACTCTTAAAAGTCTAAGTAGAGCAGCACTCTGTGCCAAGAAGAAAACTCATGCACGAAGCATTTAAATGAAGACCTGGAGCTGCATGGTGAGTCAGTGGCATTACCTAGAAAGAGGAGCAGGGGTGCTGAGCATTTGTCTTTGGCTCCCAGCACTCTCTCTGTTAGACTCTGCACCAATGCACCTTCACAGCTTTTCTATAACAGTCACAACCCCCTGAAAATAAGACAAGACCCTCAGCATGCAGCCTACCCCTACCACCCATGCAGTTCTTCCTTGCAAAGCTCCTGGCCCAGCCCCAGGAAGGATCTGTGCAGCCTATTTCCAGCCCTGATGAAAGCTGTGGTTATGGTCTGAACTGTGCTAATGGAGAGGAGATATTCAGCCCCTTGCAAGGGAATTCTGTGCTAATCACTGGTGATTCCTGGCTGCTAGTTGGCAGCTCCAGTAGCTGGAGATAAAGCATGGCTTGACACAGACTGGCTCAGCTGAGCAGCTGTGGGATCCATGATTATTCCTCCATATGCACTTGTTTTTTTTTTCATAGAAACTTCCCCATGGAGAATTGTTTGTGAATAAATACATGCAAATTATGAGGGCTTGGCCTACAAAGCTGCCACTGTGTCTTGGATGAACCCCAACAGGCTGCAACCTAGCTGTGAAGAAACTACCATGGCACACCCAGCTGTTCCCTGCCAGCTGCTGCCTGCACTGACAGGTGAAGGACTCAGCAGGAACACAGTGGTGCGTGTCCAGCTCCAGAGCTGGGAAGCACCCCAGTGCTCCCCTGCAGATGAGATGCATGCCAAATCCAGATGAAACTTATTTTCATAAAAGCTGAGTTAACAAACCAGAGAGCATGACACAAACCAAATGAGCCCTTCCTTGCGCAGAATGAGAAAGCTCAGGGCTCTCGAAGGGGATTATAGGGATGAGCTGCTAATTCAGGGCTCCTCACTGATACCCAGAGGGAACAGCTTTGTTATGACCCTAAATCTGGGTCTGCCCTTCAGTGAGCCTCTGTCTCCTGCCAGATAACACAGCAAGAAAGATGGAACCCTGCCACACTTAATAAATACTCTCCTCAGTTCTGCACTTGCTGGTGCAGGGCTGTAACCTCAGCTACTTCAAGCAGTACATACACCCCAGTATCAGGACTCATACACCAGGCTATCCCTGTCATCTGCAGTTTCCCTCCCTCCCTCCCTGTGCAGGATGCAGATGGTTAGTCTGGGATGGGACCTATGTCACAAAGCACTGAGGAAGCTGCAGCTGCGCAGGGCAGTATCACAGCCCCTTCCCTACCCCTGACCTCCCACCAGGAAATCAGTCTCACAACAGATCTCAAAGTAAGACATTAAAGAACACCTTTCTTTTTTCTAGGAGAGGTCACCAGGTGCAAAGCCATGCCCCACCTTCCAACCACCTTAGTTTTCCTAGACTTTAAAAAATACCTCTCAGAAAACCTTCATTCTCCTGGGATTGCTTGGTCCCTTTCTCAGAGCTACAATCCCATTGTGGCCTGGCACGAGACAGCCAACTTCCATCTCCAGCAGTCTGTGCTGACAGCAGCTTCTGACCCAGCACCCCTCCCAGCAGGCAGTTTCCTACCTGGCACAGCACAGCACACCCTCTTGCAAGCTCCCAGAGTCGAGGGTGACAGCCACCTGGCACCTGGAAGTGCTGATAAGCACTGTCAGCTGGGGCTCTGCCTTAGGTCAGGCAGAGGGCTCTAGCAGAGCCAGCCCACATAGCCCAGCTGCAGGGAGGTGCAGACTTCTGGGGATGCAGCACCACAGGGAATGAAGCCATTGGTGCCAGACAGCAAAAGGAAGAAGGAAGAGGTCAGGCCTTTTCAGTTACTCAAACAGAAATGCACTTGTTCCCTCCTTACCTGACTGGACAACACCTTCCTCACTCCTCCATCCTTTATTTTACCTCAGCCTCTGACCACAAAACTCAGAGAGAGACACAAAACCTCCTTAGTGTCCTCCAGGTAGCAATATGTTTAGCACAGAGGCCACCACAAGGTTCCTTCAATTCCTGTGACTTTGTCTGAATAACTAGTAATAATTTTGTTGAGGTAAGGATGCAAAAAGCAGATGGAAGCACAGGCTTGTCTGATCTATTTTTATTTTACACACTTCAAAGCCTGTGAAGGCCCTTCTGCACTGCCAAGGCTTTTTTCTTTTTAAACTTACAATTCAATCCTCATCACAAGTACTTGGAAGATAAAGGAGTGTGCACTGTTTGGGGCAGGCAGATAGTGGACAGCTGCTGACTAAAGATACAAAATAGAGATGTTTTTATCTTACGAAAGGAAACAAAAGAGGATTAAACACTTTGCCTTTTGAGATCACTCTGTCCACCACCAGGTCACAATTGTTTCACAGCTCAGAAGAGGCAATCTTGTGTCTTAATACAAACTCTTACTACTATCCTATCTTGACAGCATAGCAGGTATAAAACAGCCTTCAAGGACAGCTGGCAGGGAGCCCAGCCACCCCAGCTCCCAGCAGTTGGGGACGATTCTCAATGGACAAGAGAATCTGTTTTGCAGTTTGCTGGCATTAAACAAGTGCTCTTGAAATAGATGGTTTAAGGCTGCCAAGAAGTAGTTCACAAAACAAAATAGACCGGAAAACTCTCAGTTGAGGCCAGTGCTCTGGGAAGCCATGACTGAATATTTCCTTTGAGAGACTAAGTACTCATTTATGACTCTCTTCTGTTCCTCTCTGACTTGATAGAATTCCAGTTCAGTAATGATGAATCCAAACCAGAATAGCCACTAAACATGCTAACCACACACTAACCCTTCCCCAGGAGAAGAATGACGAGGAAAGTCAGCTTTTCTTCCACATGCATTTGTTTCTTTTCACAGAGATCAGCACTCCCTCTGCTGCATCCAAACTGGCCTCTAAAGCAAGTGAACCACAAAAACTCTGACGTTTCTTTCTGCATCAGGTTTATTAAGCTTGCATGCAGGTGTGTCACAAGGGTGGAGGATAGATTCTTTGTTGCTTACTGATCTGCCAGTTCCTCCACTTCTGGCATGATTATTCTTCCCAGTCCACTTTTGAGGCAATGTGCCTCAGGTTGGATACAGTGATGGGACATATTTGGAAAGCTATTGGACAACTACATGGGCCTTATTCAACCTGCATAAATCTGCTAAAACTCCCCTAAAACACATTTGGTCTCATCCAGCACAAACACGGCACAGAAATCTGGAAAAAGGCACCCCTCAGAATAACAGCAGCTGCCTTTGGGTCTCCATTTCAGACTTCTGAGCTGAGCTTTGTTCTTGATCCCCTGAAATCTTTTGGTTTGCAGAGCCAACAGTTTGACGTCTGCACCTTTGTCTGAACTCTGCTGTGACTGAATGACTGGATAAGTCAGAACCAAACTGCTCATTTTACCAACAGCTTTTTGGGGTTTTAGTCTTTCAAAAACTGCAATTGAAAGGGAGTAAAATGGAAAACACCAAAGGAACAGCTTTGACATGCAACCACATACTCAGCAGCGACAGCCCAAAGGGTGCCCAGCTATAAGGTCCCTCAGTTTGTGCCTCAGCCCTGGACTCACCCATCCCTCAGCCCCGTTATGAATAGAAGTGTTTTACACAGGCACAACCCTGTCACTAGCAGCCCCCAAACCTCCTGCCTCCCCTCTAACAGGAGTGACCAGTGGTTTGTCACCTGGACTGGAAGGTCAGGAGCAGAGGAGGCGGCAGCACTGTCTGTCAGCATTTGCACTTCTGATGCCTGTGCTGCTCCTGTCCCTTGGCAAGGTGGTTACCTCACGGAACTGCCTACAAACCCGTGCACTCGCTGCCTTTCCAGGCTGTTTTCAGATGACCTCAACGGAGTCTCCCTTGTAGTAGCACATAAAAAAAGATCCTCTGTAAAGCAGGAGACGGAAGGTCATGCCTGGCTCCCACCTCCTGTTCCTGCTGTCCCTCACACTTCGCAGAAATAAAGCCAAGCCAGAAAAATCACAATCCCCAACCACTAACCTCAGCTGTCCCACAGGAGAGGACATTTTGCCATCCTGGGAGAGGTGCTCTGGAGCTCAGCAGTCACTTGTCTCCTACAGGCAGGGACAGCTGGATGCCTCAGAACATTTTTCTGAGGTAAATCCAACCCGCACTATGGGCGCCCAGGGGCTGGCAGGGCTGCAGGGGCTTCTCTGAGGAGGGGTTTGGGCTGCCCCAGCCGGGCACAGCCGGTTCCAGCTGGTTCCAGCCGGTTCTGCAAGGGCACCACCCCAGGCACAGCTGAACCCAGCTCTGGAGCTGATGGCACCCTCTGGGAAAGCTTATCTAATAAAGGGCAAACCCCCCCTCACAGCTGTGAGGAATGAGGGAAAAACGTGTGAGAAACAGCCCAAGGCCTGAAAGGGAGGCAGAGCATGAGGTGGACAAGGAGGACACGAAAGATGTTCTCCAGACACCAGAGCAGAGTACCCTGCAGCCCCTGGGGTGACAATGGTGGAGCTGGGGACATGCCCTGAAGTAACAGTGACCTGTGGGAAGGCTCCGGGCTGGAGCAGGTGAATGGGGTGAGGAGGAAGGAGCAGCAGAAGAAACTTGTTATGGACTGACCACAACCCCTGCACTGCTGTGGAGGTGGAGGAGTTAGGGATGAAGGAGGGAAACAGTCTGGGAAGAAGGTGGGTGTGGGAAGGTGTTGCTGTGTCTTTGTTTCTCACAATTCAAACTTTCTAAACTGGTAATAAATTAATTCTACCCAAGTCAAGCCTGTTTTGTCCATGACAGCTATTAGTAAGTGATGTCCCAAGTCTTCTCTCCCTGAGGAGGGGGAGCAAGAGAGTGGCTGGGAAGGTGCCCTGTGCCTGTCCTGAGAGACCCTGAGAGGTAAAAAAACTTTGGGGTTGGAGTTCAGAAAGAGAGAAAAGATGTAAGTAGGACTGGGGATCAGAGTCGCAAAACAAAGCTAGGGCTGCTGCCTGAATTATCCCCTGTGTAACAGACTGGGGGATCAGTGTGTCTCACAGCATTACTTTCAGCCTGAGGACAGGATCATTTTCTCAAAACAGATACTTGAAACACACACTAAAAGCAAGGCTCAAATGAGATTGCAGAGGTAAAGTGAAGGCTTCTACTTGGACCCTCCCAGCGGTCTCTTGCCAGAGGCTTCAGCATGTCCCATGGTATAAATATCTGCCTTGGTTTAGGATTAAATTTCATGTATTTAGAGTAAAATTCTGACAGGGAATACCTCTAATGAGTTCCCTAGGGCTTCATCCACTATCTCCATGTCAAATTTGGCTCATTAACAGGAAAAAAAAAAGGTTGTAGTGGAAAGACAAAACAAAGACAGCACATCCTAACAGGTAATCAGAGGAAAGGAAGAAGAAACATTTCCTCTGTGTGTATCCATGCCCTCTTTTCCCAAACCACAGCATTCCCTACCTTCAGTTTCCAAACTGTCCTCAAAAGCAAGAGGTGAACAAGACTGCAGGCAAAATGATACATTCCTGTTTGGTTCCAAGTATGTGTCTGATGTTCATTTCATTTAGTGCTCCTCAAAGTGGAACAATATTGACTATTGACTACTGAGCTTTGCAAAAAAACAAAACCAAAAACATCTTTCTGTGAAGCTGTTCCAGAGGCATGAGACTTAAGCAGAAAGGACCTCTTTCAACTGGGAAGCAAAGAACAGCAACAAAGGAGTAAAAGTTACAAAGGAGTAAAAATCTCCACACTCAAATTCTGTTTCTCAGATGGATATTGTGGTGGGGAAAAAAAACCCACTATTCACCCTATAGTTTACTACAATTTCAGAAGACACTAAAGATAAAAATAAGCAGCCTAAAATGCCTCCACATGGGTCAATGGATCATCATGTTCTTACCTTCACAGCATGTCTGCTGAAGGCCATCAGCTCCACTAATCCAAAACCTTTAAGAGGCTGTGTGCTTATAACAGTTATGGCCTGACCTGTCTCTAACGTGGGCTAAATACTGCCCAGCCTCCCAAAAAACTCACCCCTTCTCCCCAAAAATCACAAAGACAACAACCTAACCAGCTCCTATTTTTAGATGTCAACTCTCTTCTTATTTATAGATGTGAATTGTACTCAACACATGCAAAACCAATGCTCATTTGTGTTGCAGCTGTCTGTTCTTTTCTGCCAAGTGAGGTGGACCTGGAAACAGAACAAAGTCTCCCAAAAGGAGGATAGCCTAGTCCTCTAAAGATCACCTTTGGTTGCACCTGGGCATGGTGATTTGCTAGGTGTTCTTACTAGAGTATCCAAGATCATTTATTAGTGACTTATCTTCCCCATATGCTTGCAAGGAAAGTAGTATGACTCTCCTGTCAAGCAACTTACCTGCAAACCTCCAGAAGAGAGGCAGAGACTGTAACCTCTTCTCCAGATTCACAATCTCATGTCTTTCCCTGAAAGTGCTTCTTCATAAAGACAATTTTCACTTTTACCTACAGTGAGGAAACATGGTTGACAGAAGCACAGAAATCTATAGCAGGTTTGCACCTTCAGCTGTTATGAACTTACAGTTAACATTCTCTTATTCTCCAGAATGGAACATCAGTTGGTGTCCTTTGAGGATGAAACTCAGGGAGGAATTAAGGAAAGAGAATGAAGATACATGAAGACAGCACAGATTCAGCAGGTCCTACTGGAATTACTTAACAAGGAGGATTGATGTTTGTTGCAGGAAAGCAGAGAAATCAAAAAAAGGGGAACAAAACAGCTGTAAGAGAAAACACCAAAACTGTACTTTTCCAAGCACCACTGAGGCACTTTAAGCACAGCAGCCTGATTATCCTGAGAATTATCCACTCCAATAAACTACCATGAGGTGGCTTACTGTTCAAGAGAAGACTGATGCAGGAGGTAATGTTCAGAGACCACCACTTCTGGGATGATCCAGCACTTAAGAGCACACACTGGAGGTCCTTGGGCTCCAGGACCACTGTTAGGCCAGTCACTTAAGGATAGGTACAAAAAGTACATAGGTGGCTAGCTCACTGGTTTCAGCTGGAACTGTGGGCACACATCTGTTCTCAAATCCTGGTCTGAGCCTTTTAATAACTTGGTCTCCACCTCCCTTTTTGAAAATGCGAGGTGAGAATGTTTTTATACCATGTAACAGTAAAGTACAGAAAAACCCATGAAAGCAGCAGACAGGCACTGCACAGCATGGAGACATTAACAAGCTATGGGGACACTTCCACATCACACACCCTCTCCCTGCAAATCCAGGCATTCCCATTGCCTTCCCTCTGCACTACCAACTCAGTGCTGTTGATATTCCCACTGAGTGCTCTGTCTCTCCCCCTTTTAACATTTTAGGCACAAAATGTGTGGAGTTTTGCTTCACAACAAGGAGTGGTTTGCTCTGGAGTATATGTACCAGCATCTCCCCACTGAGATGGAAATAGGGCAACCCCCCAACCAGATTTTAAGTCCCCAGGCAGGGGAAAATGAAGAACAAATTAAATGTTCACTGCAAGCTGTTCACCAAACAAAAGAACAATAATAGCGTTTTTCTAGCGTTCCTTCATTTCTCCCAGCATAACTACACATCTTCTGGATACAATCTGTTCCTTTGCCAGGGCTTCAACATTCTCCCCAGAATTAATGATGCTGGAAAATCTCCACTTTTCATAGACTCTGATTGTCTCTGCTGAGCAACAGAGCACTGCACAATACTTGCTTATGCAATGACTGGCCCTGTGCCAGGAATAATAGCCCATCGACTAGGAACAACCAATTCACACACAAAACCAAAATACTTTTCTCATACAATGTCTGAATTAGGTGGAGTAAAAACACCCTGAAACAACTGGTCACAGTGCACACAAATGTCAGCCTCCACACAAAGTTAAATAATCCCACACTCTAGTTTTGGGGAACAGAATGAAGAGAGGAAGGTGGTACTCCCTTATTCATTACCTTCATAGTAAGCTTGACACTATTCAAGAACTGTTATTACAGGCAACAACAGGATGCCTGGAGCAGTTAAAATGCAACTTGATCTGGGAAGGTAATTGCAGACAAACACTGCGCTGGCTACTTCAGGCACCAGCAAGCTGTAATCACATGGGAGCTCTTCTGTCTGCAGGCATGATCTGTCCCTGAGCAGATGAGGAGGTGGAGAACAGTATCATCTTACTTGCAAAATAATCTGCAGCACACTGCCCCCCCTATCAGCATTTATTTCAAAGCTATTCTGGACCATGCATGCTTTAAACAGGGTATATCCATATTTCCACCTAAGGAAACACTGAAGGCAGGAGAGTCCCATAAAATTAGCTTTATCTAATGTGACAGGAGGAAGACCAGGTCTTGTCATATGAAATCAGCTTAACTGCAGTAAGTTTCAAGTCTGGATCTGAATTTTTGCCTCTGTCAGGAAACACCAAAAAAATCCAGGGAAAACCCTTCCTCCATTTTGACCCATACTGAGAAATAAGTAATCAAATCATTCACTTTCTTGTAAGCCTCAGAATTCCACTCTTTGCTACCTTACCAATCATTACTCCACTGGGATAGCAGCCTGCCATGTTTGCTCACATTTACTGGCAAGAGGAAACAGATCATCTTTACTTTAAATAAATCCTCACTGTGAAGCTTAAGTAGCAGAAATACAGACTGGACTGTTATCCTGACCACCAGCACCAGAAATTCACATTTTCCACTTCATTCTGCCCTTCTAGAAGAGGTTTTCTGAAGGACATGAGAGACTTTACTTTTGCCTTTCACTGGCAGAGATTAAGAGGCTGCTGCCACTCCTGCAATTTTGAGTTGGTATTGTTACCCTGGAAAACACAGCTTTTACAACGAATTACACTCAGAGAAGAGATACCATAGCTTGCCACAGCATCACTTCCCAGCCTCTCTCAATCATAACACAATCCTCGCAGACTGATGTTTCGCGGGGTACCCTTGGAAAGGTCTCTGCTCTGGAGAGCGGAACGGCACCTGCGTGGGATGAAAGCAGCCGAGTTCTCCTAACTCATTCTCTTCCCGACAGAGCCATCTAGTGGACGGGACACCATTTCTTAGGAGGACATCCTGATTTATGCCACTCTAGGTAAGGATAACAACATACAAATCGCCCGCGGGATCTTCATACCAGCCTGAAACAAACGAGCACTTCAGTCTAGTCAGAAATTGCTAAGCAATAAGTTTGTCTTGGCTGGGGCTGAAATTCCTACCAATGTGAAACTTCGAAGAGGGTAAACTGTTCATCCCAGGTTCCAGCCAAATTCACAGTGCAAATCTTCTCATGTATGCAAAATCCAGTATCTTCTTCAAAACCGATGTGGATTAGAGGTGTTGCATGCTTTAAATAAACCTTAAAAGCTAAGGCAATAGTGGTTAAAAAAAAGCTTTTTAAAAAGTTTCATTGCTGTGTTTTCAGTAAACAGTCATAAATATAGAGGGTGAGAAACATCAGAAGGGGTAGAAAATTCTTAAAGCAGGCAGACTGCAGTTTGTTCTCAGTCAGATGTACTGGGGAGAGTTACTGTTTCTTTCTAAAATTCATGGCTGTCCTCCTGCCCAAAGTCCTGCTGAACGCCACATCAACTGTTTCAGCAAGCAGGTCTCAGGGAAAAGAACACAAGTTCAAGCAATGCACAGGAAGAAGGAACAGGAACTTCAAAAAAACCAACAGAAAAGGTAAGAAAATCATTGTTAGTGGAAAGGACCCCCAACAAACCTACTGATGCCAGGCAGCTTTAATTTGTTTAAATAGCATTTAGTCATTATACTCTTTAGGGTTTCCCATGGTGTTAAGGCCTTTGCCTTGCCAAAATATTGACTCTTTTCCAAAAAAGACTTTCAGTCAAGTACCCCATCTGTGGCTTACTTCCCTGTTTCCACATATTAATAATTCTGGAGGCTTTACAAAAAAAATGAAGCAGAGCTGTGAGGGTTAGGAAGTACTGGAGAGTCCAGGAAAAAAAAAAAAACAAAACAAAAAACAGATGAGGCAATCCTCACCATTCGTTTCTGAGGTCTGACAAGGTAACTTCTCTTTGCTCAGACTGTGAGGACACTTCTCATCTCTCCTGTTATTAAACAAGGTAACAGGAACTTCCTTTGTCACTCCCTGTACATTACATTAGCCACAGCCAGGACCACCATGGCTAAACAGAACAGCTTGCATCCTTCTCCACACACATTCCATTTTGTATTAACTTATATCTACAGGAATTAACTGTAGCACTAAGAAATTTCAGGTTTCTATGAGGTACTTGCTTTGGTAAAAGGCAGTTCTAGCAGCTAAAATAAGCATCCTATGAAATCTTGCAGCATTGGTATAACTAATCTCAAGGTACACAGAGAAGAATCACATATTGTGTCATTCCTGTTCTGCCTGGTAAGTGGTGAAACTCCAAAGCACAAAAAAAATCACAATTTGATTATCAACACAATCAGAAACCTGATATAATAAAAGCAATAAAACCACTTAACAGCCTCCATATTAAAGAGGTCTGCTTGAAATAGCCATCCCACTACCTACCAGGGAATTAAGACATTTTGCATACAATCCTATACCAACAAGCTAAGCCAGTGGATGTCAAGAGGAATCTTACCTAGCAACTCCTTTCCAGAGATCCCAAGCAGTAATATATCAGACACTACAGGCAGACAGGTCAATTCTCAGCAGAATGATCATGGTATAGCAAAAGGATGGAATTCTTTAGTGTTAAAAATCCTGTGTCAGAGGGCATCTAATACAAAGACCCAAAATAAACTTCAGCTTCAGTCTTGTGACAGTCAACTTTTACTTAGGCAGGGGGAGGAAATTCCATGAAAGAGATCTTTTCTCCCACACTAAGAGCTAGAACCAAACTGATGATTAAAGTTCCAAACAGTACAAACAGCTGTTACTACTAGTGATTAGAAAGGCAGACCAGTTTTACTTGCTGGTATTTTATGCAGATATTCTTAGGAAATGGCCTGATAAATATAAGTCCCAGACCTGAAGTGGTCATTTTAAGTTGGAAATGTCTTCAAGAACCCATTCCTGCCAATGAATCTGGCTCACATGCCACGTTTCCAAACAGGGTTTTGTGAAAAGTGTTTTGACTTTTGCACAGGTTCCTCAGTTTAGATGTAAGACACTAAAATTTTTTCAATTAAGCTCAACCACATCTTAAAAAACATTTTCAGGAGGATTCTAATACAAGTATTTAGGATCATAACTGGATCATAAGAACATATAGCAGGGTTTTTTGCATAGTCATGCGAGACCAAATACAGCTTTATTTACAGACAACTCAACAAATTATTACATTAGTTCAACTTTCATGTCTGCACACAAGGGAGAGCCTTCACAGCATCAGGGCAGAAAAGCAAGACCAGCTATATTGTATGTGTACAGACTGGTAATTCATTGTAAGCAAGTATGTGATTAGGTACAGAAGTTTTACATTGAAATATCTCAACCCTTTAAGTCAGTAAGTCAGCCATACTCTACTTTTTGCAAAATAAAGTTTCAACTACATGTGGCTTCCTGCAGATCAGCTGGTAATCCATGACTGTGTATAGATGTTAAGACCAAAAGCTAAAGCTGATCCTAAGTTTTGTTCAAAAGATTAGCATTTGTATTGAGTTGTATTTAATGGATAACCATTAATACGACTTTCACCATACATCTGCACTACTGTTCAAATGTACAAAACATTTCAAATTTATCCTTGAAAATGCCTATTTTATATTCTGTCTTCTTTTCCCAGACCGAGGGGGAAAAAACCAAAACACCACAAACAAAAAAGGAAACTAAGAGAATTTAAATTTTTCACTGCAAATAAAGACTCAGGCTATCAAACTTCTATGTTCCTAATGAAAAACTCTCCCTGTACCTAAAGAGTAAAATACAAAATGCAAGAATAAAAGCTCAATGCACATCTCTGAAGATGGCCCTCCATGTATTGTAGGTCCATACAAAACAAAAGAACATAGTACTTTGCTCCCCAGCAAGCTTCCTCTGTTTGGCTCCATGTTCTATAAATGTAGCTGCTACTACAACTTTAAAACATACTATTTAAAAATTCTTCACCAAGAACACCTTCACATTCTTCAGAGAAAAGCAACAGGACCGAGGAAGAAAAAGGAAAATCTGATCTTTAAAACTCCACGTCACACACAAATACAAAGTAGTCAAACCTAGATGTAAATCCCTCTATTTCCCAAACAGAGCAAGTTTAAGTTTGAAATTGACCTACAATGTATCTGGCCAAGAGAAGTCCTGTCATACAAAAGCCAAAAAATTTTTGTCAGAAACATTTATTAAACAAAACTGACACCAATGCACGGGTAGTCAAGTTAATACCCCCTAATAAAAAAAAAAAAAAACCAAAAAAACAAACAACCATGTTGGCCAAGACCAAGATTATCTTCGCTTCTGGAAGATGTTGCCACGGCCCATACCACGGCCTCGTCCTCTTGCAGCCACTGAAGAAAGAAAACATCAAGGATGACATGAATTTGACATAACTGCACATTTATCTCAACAACTGACAAGCAAAACATAAACAACAGTCACTTGCTTAGAGGCAAGGACACAAGGATATCCTATGAAATTCAGAAAGTGACCTAACAAGAAAAAAATTTTCTGTAAGAAGAACTAAAACTAATGGTTAATCTTGTTACTCTAGACAGATGTAGCCAAAATTCACACATTTTGTGTTCCTTCTCATCTGACACACAAGTGTGTCAGATGTGTAGCTCAAGAGACCTAAAATCCCAGTTTTCCAAGGTTTTGCAATGGATCTCAGTATGTTTCAACCAGATGTTACACTCCCACGTATCCTAAAATTACCAGAGGACTCTGCAGACTATGATTGTTAATCTTATCATAACTGGGCTGTTCCCCTTGAGAAAGGTACAAACGACAGTGAACTGGAGAATGGTAAATAATTACAGCTTCCCATTAGCTTAAGTACCTTCTTCATATCTGAATTTGGTTTTTTTGAGAAAAACCTTAACAAGAACACTTGGATTGTTCCCTAGGTATTCCAAACAGCTAGCAGACAAAATGACTGGAAAACAGAAGGTGAAGTTTCATATGAACTCCCTGTTCAACAAGGCTACTTAATATATCTAAATTATTGTAGTATTTAAGTAACAGGGCACTCCCACTGTAAGGTGAAATAGAGAAAAAACCAACGTATGAACCAGTCATCTTTCAGTTTCTTACAGCTCCCATTTCCCCAGTTAGAGAAATGACAGTTTTCTAGTCCTTCTACAGCAAAATGGAACCATAAAAACATCATACACACCTTGAGCTTTGAGAATAGCTGCTTTTCCTCGCCCAGCTCCAGAACCCTGGTTTTTATTCTTCATGCTCTTTAGCATAGGAGCATTCTTCAACATATCTGGCAAAATGAGAAACCGTATCTTGCTGCCTCTGATGTACACCTGCTCGAGCTGTGCCACTCGTCCGTCTCTGTACGTCACTGTTATGTTGGACATCTGCAAAGTAAAGATCAGTCTGTGCTCACAGAGGCCTCTAAAAGAGCTCTGTATTCCAGTGTCTCTTGCCTACACAACATGCAGACAGGATTCTAGTATCAGAGCCAAAGACATTCCAAGCATGCTGCTTTCTCAACTGCAGTTGCGACATAAGGCACCCAGGAGCACTTAAATGTCATCCTAAACCTGCTACTACTCAAGTAGATCAAGAACTTCTGATCTGCTTGATCTTCTCCCCAGTCTGTAAATCAGTTTTATAAGCTTTGTTAGTTTTGTTTTCTCACACTGAATCAGGTTTCATACAGCTATTATAATCCTGTCATGGAAGCATTTTGATTTCAACAATGACTTGCCTAAAGTCAATCAAAATTAAGCCCTCAGTATGCCTAAAGTATTGTGCATTAAAGAAGAAGCTTCAACTTCTCAAATCAAGGTTTGTTTATTCTTATGCCCAAGTAGCATTAAACTAAGAACTCCAACAGAAACATTACTCACAAAACAGAATCTTAAGAACCTGGATATTATTGACAGGAATGCCCATCTGACTGTCAAAGTGAAAGAATAAGCTCTGGACTCTTTGGAGTGCTCAGTAATTGTGGAACCACTGCACTACACATTGTACCTGCAGCAGTACAGTTTTCTTTACCCTAAGACTAAAAGCAGTGGTCTTTTAATCATGTTGTCACTAAGCTAGCAATCAGCCTGTCCAGGCACAGATCAGACAGCTTGTTCTCCACTTTTCTGAAGCAGGTATACCTGACAATTCATATTGTCTTCAGCTTCAATCAATTTGCCTCGATAAACTTCTCCTGTGTTGGTCTCACATGTCACAATATGGCCTTCAGCCTCATGCAGGACTTTAATTGGCACTCCAATCGACATGTTTGCAGTGCTGTGGCTCTACACCTGAGAGAAAATTAAAAACAAATTGTCTACAAGTTGCTTTGCAAGTAGGTTTTACAATGTATGATTTTTCCCGGTGTAAAATGCTGATCTGTTCTCTTAAACAAACATATGTCTGCTTTGACAACGCACTGATAAAGTCTTGCTGGAACAGTGACGACAGGAAGAAAAGACAGAGTATCAGCACAAATAAGTCTTCTCCAAGAGTCTTCACTTGTAACTACCAGAAAACGGACCTTGTACTGCCCAGAGCACCGCAAACACAAATAGCCCCAAGCGCACCACAGCGGTACCGCCAGCCCAGGAGCTGTGGGGCGCACAACCAACCCCGCAGGCCTTGCGGGAGGAGCCCAGCCCAGCCCGCACCGCACCCCCGGAGAAGGCCCCCAGCCCTACCCCAAAGGCGGCGGATGCTCCCCCCCTCATAAAACCGAGCACAGCCCGAGAGGCACAGCACACACACAGCCCCCGAGGCCCGGCAGACCAACAGCCGCCCCACCACCGCTTCGCCCCCTCAGGCCCGGTAGCCCAGAGCTACCGGGGATGCGTCGCCCCTCGGATGCTCGCTCGTTTCCCACCCCCAGCGCCCGCAGAGCGAGGAGGGGCCGTACCGCTCCCCGGGAAGCCCGCCCAGAGCCGGCAACACCGCCGCTGCCCGCCCCGCGCTCACCGTTAATGGCCGCCTGCAGCTTCCCGCCCTGCCCCGCGCACCGGAACCGGAAAGCAGCGGCGGGAGCGTCCCCGCCCCTGCCCCGCCTTCCCGGGGCCGCGTTGCGCCCCGCGCCGCCGTTTCGCCCTTCCCGGACAGGGTTGGCTACCGGCGCGTCCCGCCCCGCGCCATGCCCCGGCCCCTACCCCTGCCCACCCACACATCCGCCCGACACCGCCCGCACCGCTGCGACGGCGCGGGGCAGACGTCGCGGGGCGCGGCCCCCCGCAGCCCCCGCCCCTGGGGCCGGGAGGAGCCAGCACCGCGCCGAGGCATGCCGGGCCCCTGGGCAGCGCCGCCGGGGGGGCCGGCTCGGCGGGGCCGGCAGTGAGCGGGCGGCAGCCCCCGCCGCCGCCATGAAGAGCCTGGGGGAGGCGGAGGAGCCGCCGCCAGGTCAGTGCTCCCCGGCAGGGCAGCTCCCTGCCCACCCTCAGAGCTCCTCCGGGGGCGGCCGCAGCTCGGGGGCGGGCGGAGCCCTTCGCGGGGCGCCCCGGGGGCGGGGCGGGAGCCGGGGATCCGCGGCGGGGTCGGCCCCGGTAGAACGGGCCCGGGGAGGGAGCGGCGGGCGGGGGAGAAGGCGGTTGCGGGCGGCCCCTGGGGAGGAGCAGGAGTTCCCGCAGCAGCAGCAGCAACAGCCGCGATGTGGAACGAGCGGCTCCAGGGGCTCCCGGTGCTGCTGACAGGCACGGCACCCGCGGGGTTGTGCCTGATCTCGGGACAGCTGGCAGCACTGAAGAAGCTCCGGGTGTGTTGGGAAACAGGATGACTGGAGAATGAACATCCAAGAAAACTGAAGTGATGACCCTTGGAGGTCTTCGCGTAAAAAACGCGAACTTCTTTAGTTTATCTCAGGACTTGACAGAGGCTCTGGGTATTAACAGAAAGGGAACAGAACCATAACAAGAAAAAATGATGACAAGATACTTATGGATCTTGGTTTGAGGAGAATCTGGGAATTGGGTTTTAATTTTCTCTTGAGGATACTTAAGAGTACTTTAATGTCGATTATTAAAATGACTGAATATATAAATATGTCTTCAAAGTCATGACTAAACAGTGCCACAACTAAGAAAAAATCTTTGGAAGGAGCCCAAGAATATCTGCACTGGCTTGTCCCTACATGAAACTACAGCTTTGTTAAAAATAATGTCAGATTACAAACAGCATTATCTAAAAAGTTTTATAAATAAAATTATGTAAAACCTAGGCCAGTCCCCATGACATCAAATGAATGTTTGTTTCCATCTTAAAATGTAGTTGACCTGGTGTTAACTTTTCAGAGGTCTTTTCTAGATCAAAGGTAAGGTAATTTAGAAAAAGCTCTTTATGATTAACTCACTTTGATGCATGTTGAAGTAGCAATAGAGGTACAACACCTCACATCCCTGGAGTGGTAAGGGCGTTTCTGAAACTGAAACCACCACCTTGCCAACCCTGTAAAAATAATAAATAAAAAATAATGCAGAGGGATGGAGTTCCTTGTATTCTGGGACTTTTTAGTAGATTGTTCTTTTTCCCCTCTTGTTTTGCTGTGTTCAGATTTAATAGATAAGGCCAACTGGTGCCATTTGTGAGCTTTGTTAACCTAAAATTAAAAATCCTTAAGAAGAGCTATAGAAAAGGCTCTGATCTGTGGAGCTGGTAAGAGCTCAAGGCCTAGAGATCTTGGTTGCATCTCATCTCACCATTCAGTTTAACAGTTTGACATCTGTGCTGTTTTACTCACAATGAGGTGTTTTCACTACAGTTGACTGCATCCAGCTGAAAGTGCCAGTCATCCAGCAGCTGTACCACTGGGACTGTGGGCTAGCCTGCTCCAGGATGGTGCTTCAGTAAGTAACTGTTCTGGTTTGAACAGGTGGGAAATCCCATCCCATGGGAGAGGGGTAGCAGGAAGCAATGTCCAGGGAGAAGAGGAGGTGTGTTGAAGCATCTGTGAGTTTAATTTAGTCTCAGGAGACCTCAGATTCTCAGGTACCCTTGGAGAATTACTTGGGCCTGGCACAACTCTCCAGCAGGCGTAAAGGAAAACAGAAACAAAGATTAATTTAAGACCCTTTTGAATAATTGACTGTTTTGCAGAGTATCTGATTAGCTCTAAGAACTTTTCAGGTTGGCATGCATAAACTAATAAACAGTTATCCCTATTTCTTGTTGTTTAAATTCAGAACTGATACTTAGCACAGCAATTCACCCGATTCCTTTCTGTTTTCCAGTGTTGGGTAGGTGTACCCCCATATATGAGTATAAACCATCTCTGTCCTGCTGAGCACCCAGTCTGTGGGATGTTTTTGTTACAGAAGTTTCAGCCTCAAAACAATGCACTGTATTGCCCTTTGGGGATTCTTTTGGTTTTGTTTTGGTTTTTCTTTTTTTGAACGAGTAGCTATCCTGCTGAACTCCTCTTTCCTTCCACAGAGGAACATGAGCTTAGGTGCAGGAGAAATACCTATTTAGATGTCCACTTAGTAGATATGAAGCAGAAGATTTTCATTTCTCTCCATCCCTTCTGCCAAGACGTTAGTCCGTGTGCTGGTAATTTCCCATCTTGACTACTGTAACCTCTGCTTCTTTATTCCCTTTACCTCTTTGCCACTCCAGTCTGCCCAAAACTCAGCTTCCAAGATTAAGCTTCTCACCCTGCTAATCTGACCTTGTTTGCCCCGCATCCTCAATTCCAGTCCTCCCCTCCATTTACTTTCATTCGTTTTCTGACTTCCAGAACTCTCTGTAACTGCCTCTCCCCATCCCTTTGAAACCTGTCCCAGTCTTCCTCCTGACTTCATCTCCCCTTTGTTGCCTTTTGTGCCATCAGTTCCCAAGACAAGCTTCCTTTGAATATTACTGACTTCCTTACAGCTCCAGTTTTTGAAATGCATTTGTTATGTGATCCAAGTTTTAGTCTTTAACACTTTGTTCTGTTTGCTCTAATATGCTTGTACATGTAGACTGTAAGCCCTTCAGGACAGAGTTCTACACCTGCTCAGTATAGCTTTGCCTATTGTACAGCACCTGTACTTCTAGCACTATAAAACAGTCAAGATACCCATACATTTCCAATTCCAAAAAGTCAGCAATAAATCCAGTTAAATACTCCCTACTCCATTCTCTTCCCTTCAATTTCTGGCTCCTTTATGGGTTATTTTTTGTTGTTGTTGTTTCTCAGCCAAGCCCATTGTTTCAGTTTTTATGTCCTGTGATGTTAAGGTTTGGAATACAGTGTACATTTTGCTTCACCTAAGATATGTGCTTCCCTTCCCCTGCCTTTCCTAATACTATAGGTACCTGAATCATCTGGACAATGATGAATTTCAGAAAGCCATCCAGGAACTCCAGTTAACAAAGAGTATCTGGACTATTGACCTGGCCTACCTGATGCGGCACTTTGGTGTTAAGCATAAATTTTGCACCCAGACACTTGGAGTGGACAAGGGCTACAAAAATCAGGTTAGTATTCTGATCTACTGGGAGACAGAAAACAGCTTTAAAAGCTGTGTGTCAGGCTATAGAAGTTCTGCTGTGCTATAGACAATTAACTGCAGTTCCTCTAAACAAGGTTTGCCTACTGCCCAAACTGGCACAAAGCAGTTCCCAAGGCAAGGCTAAATGTGATCCCTAATATTTTACATCTTTGATTTGATAATACCAATTTTAAAAAAAAGTTTTCATGGAGTGCTCATGAAAATTTTTCATTTATCAAATTCCAGCCAATTTGATAGCCTTGGAGACAGAAGCCCTCTATCTGCAGAACAGGTTCAGCGTGGGCAGCAGCAGTGTGTACTTCCCCACGTTCCCCACCACAGTGCTTCAGCCCTGACCTGGAAACACCACCTCTAGAAGTGAGAGGGGAACTCAGCTTCCATGTCCATTGAGGGCTTGGCCTCCCTCAAGACTGCCACCAAGGGCCTGTAATGGTGATGGATTTGCCAATATAAGCACCTGCCCAGTAAAAACCAGACAGGGTTCTTTCCTGTAGGCAGCTGAATAGCCACTGGATAGAAATTACAACAATAACTGACCAGGAGTGAATTTAAACTTGTAATTTAGAGCAGGAATTCTTATCCTATTACCAGTGAACTAAGGGAGAGATTTCTTATCCCACAGCCAGATCTCCAACTTATGCAGGCCCTTGCTAGCAAGGGTTGTAAGTGGTGGATTACCTAAGCTGAACATCATTCCAGTCCATAATTTCTGTTATCTCCACAGTCATTTTACAGAAAGCACTTTGACACAGAAGAGAATCGAGTGAATCAGCTCTTTGCACAAGCCAAAGCCTGCAAGGTGGTGGTGAAGAAGTGGTAAGCTTACTCTTTTCTTTCCTTTTTGTCTCTGGAGATTCTGTGGGTCTTATGCTTTTCTTGGAGTCACCAAACTAAACTAGTGAAAAAGACTGAAATCAGGGCATTATCCTTTTCTTTAAAGTCTTTCTGCTCTGTCTGCAAAAAAAGAAAAACCACAAGTGGACATAAACAGTTAATAACAAAGTTTGAGGAAGAATAGTCATGATAGAATAAGTGATTTGAAAATGCTGATATGAGTTGCCTATTGTTTATGCTTTAAATTTCATTGTCCATTAAAATAACCCTGTAGGGAGTGCCTACAGCATTCCTGTTGGCCATTGTTGCAACTAAGGTGAATGCTACATGGGCACACAACCCATTGTTCCCAGAGCTATACAAACATTATAGCTCTGTTCCCAGACAGATCTGCAAAGAAAAAGCAAGCATATGAGCTTTCACCACAGAAATTATGAAATAAGGAACCTCTCTGAAAGAGCTGCAAACCCAAGGGGGGGGCTGGGGGAAGGCAGAATTGTTACACAGTCAGCAGTGATATTCTCCATGGGAAATTACTCTGTCCGTGTTCAACCTGAGCTGCATCCTGTTTTAGAGTGAAGCTGGATTTGGATCTCTGACATCAAGGTGGGGTAAATAATTTTAGGAGTAAGAAGATAGTACAGGGCAGCCACAGCAGCATTCAAATGCTGCAATGCAGCTTTCATTTACCAAAATCATTGATACTTAACAATTCTAACTAGAGCTTTCTAACATAGACAGAGTCTGTGTGGCACCATCTGTTTCACCAGGGCTGTGACAGGACAGAAGGGAGAGTCAGTCCATCTTGATTTAGCAGCCTTTAGATCCTGGCCTTGATCAAGACAGGGACAGAGGGCATATCAACCTGTGCAGTGCTGAGGTTGGGGCATCAAAGTGACACTGGAAAAAATGAAAAAGCATGAGTTCACTCAGGTAGCACAGACAGCCCTGACATGTGGAATGTGTTATCCAAGGGATGAACTTCTAAGGCACAGAGAATACACCATCTGGGCTCAGCAAAGGACAGCTTTTAACAGATGAGATTATAGCTTGTTTGGTTAATACTCATTCTCTGTAGGAGGTGCTACAGAATTTGAACCTCAAGAGAATTGGGTAGTCCAAAATATCAACTGGGAGAAACACATTCCTGTGTGACAGGCAAATTTGGGCATGTCTTAAGTTGGTCAGTGATCATCCAATATCTAACCATTCAGCCACTGAAGACTTGGTGCTTCAGAAATAAACTTTTCTAAAATCAAGACAGAACACTTAATGTACAATTTTCCCACAAAAAAAGTCTCTTGTTACTTAGTGAGTTGCCAGCCCCATTCTGAGATGACATTTATGTTACTGCAGATTCCAGAGCTGTTGCATTGCATTTCAGTAGGGGCTGTAGCAAAGCTTGCAGAGTTTAGCAGCAGAAAGTTGTACATGTGATATGAAAATGACTATGCCAGCTGCTTAAGTACTGTCCATCACCACACACTTCATTCTATAGCAGTCTTTTTCCTCAACTTGTTAATAATAATGTCTGTTTTTTTCCTGCAGCACAGTAACTGTACAAGACATCCAAAACCACCTGTCCCAAGGTCATGTAGCCATTGTCCTAGTGAATGCAGTCCTGCTATTATGTGATCTTTGCTCAAGTCCTGTCAAATACTGCTGCTTCCTCCCCATTGGACAGAAGTGCTTCTGCAGGAATCCTGACTACCAGGGCCATTTCATTGTTTTGTGTGGCTACAACAAAGCCTCAGGGAGTATTTACTACAACAACCCTGCCTATGCTGACCGTGAGTAGGCTGTTCCTTTTGGGTGGGTTCTCAGCCATCTCACAGCTACCATGTCTGTAACACAGGACTTCCCCTAATGGTGTGCAGCATCACTAACCAATTTATCAGAAGGGGTTTTGCCATGTTAATTAAATTACTGCTGCACTCTGCTTTGATTTACTCGAGGCCCTAAAATATGCATTCTAGCAAACTTGTTTGGTTTTCTGATGAGTTATTGAGAGATGCTGCACTGTTGCAATGTGTAGAATACAACAGGATGGCCAATTTATACCCATTTACAGCACTACTTCAGTGAGCAATTGCCTTTGAGATTAAAAGATTTACCTGAGTAAACCTGTAATCTAAGATCATAGCTCTTGTCTGCATGTCAGCTTTCTCTGTAGAGGCTGCTAGACTCAGTCTTAGAGCCTTTCACAAGCATATTTTTAATCTTAACCAACATTTTATTCCTCCTTAACAGGAACATGCTGCACCAGCATCAGTAACTTTGAGGAAGCCAGGACAAGTTATGGCACTGATGAAGATATTCTGTTCATCTACACAGACAGCTGACATCCACACCTGATACTTGGGGCCCTTTCCTGTGCAGCTTGCATGGCAGCTGGCTGCTTGTCTCAGGACTCCCCCTGCAGGGACCTTGCTCCTGAATTGCAGTGGGATCTTAACCATGGGAAGCTTTATAGACGTTGACAGGACTCTACCACAACGCTGTCTTTTGGGTTTTTTTTTTTTTTCCTGATGAGGAATCTGACTCTGTGGTGTACATCTCACTTTTTTTTTTTTTTTCCTCATTTTCAACACTGCACATCTGACAGCAGTTGTAAAACAATGGCCTAGAGACTCTTCACTTTGAGCTCATTTTCAAGCTAAACACATGAAAAAGAAGCACCAAATTTATGAACTTGCTAACACTTGATAACAGATGTATAGGTTTAGGCAAATACAACCAGGAAAAGAGGCAATACCTGTTTCTCTCTCTGCCAAAGTATCAAGGGCTGATCTTCATCCTAAATCTAGGTATTTGAGGTTCAGCAGAGTATTATGGAAGGAAAAAATATTAACTTGAACCACTTTTAAATAGGAAAAATGCCTTGCTGCTCATCAATATTGTCTGCATTGTAGGAATGAAAACATGTTTACTCAAGTTAACTTACAAATTCACCTTAGAGAGGTTTAGCATTTATGCCACTGCATCAGATTTGGAGTCATAGTTGCTGGTATTGCTCAAAAAGTTTAAATGAAAAGGTTTCATTTGTACCCACAAGTCTTTCTTGCTCTTTGCAGAAAACCTCTGAACATTATGCCACTCACATGTGCCAGTTCCAGCAGAATCCATTCTAAATATAAACTTAAAACTTATTAAGCAAATAGGAAAAATTATCATCCACACTAGTGGTATATACTTTTAGTGTGTAAACTGTAAATACCTGATAGCACATACTGGGTTGTAACTAAAATGCTGAATCATAATTTGAGCCAAATTTTTCTACTGGTATTGGTTCAGTGACCTTTGAAGAGCTGAAATCAAGAAAAGAGGGAATACAAACATCTCTTTGCTAGAAATAAAAAGGCAGGAACTCAGATTTTCTAGCTCTTGGATTAACTTGGATACTGTATTCAGATGTTAAGGAGTGAAACTGTTAGCAGCCCATTATTAATCTTTTCATAGATTACCTGGGTTTAATTACTTTGCTGAAGAGCACTGTAAAGTATAGGAAACAGCCACCTATTTCAGATTCATCCATCACAGTTTCCTACAAGTCTTGATCTCCAGTGCTTCCTATGTCAAAGTGGGTAGAAAAATCAATGTTAAGGCTAGCAGAATTTTATTTTGTACTTAAGACAGAGACCCCACACCTTAGGCATGGTTTCAGGTAAAGATCCATTTGAGTTCTGGAACTGTGTGGAATAACAGCAAAAGGACAATGTAGTGGTGGAAATAAAATAGGAATCTACTTGCAGCATGACAAATTTTAAGGGAAAATACTGTATTTTATCAGTTCTTGACACTGGAAAGTATCTGAAAAGTGTTCAGTGAGTGCTTAGTAGTATCAAGAGTGCTCCTTTGTACAAAGGCTAAAAATACTAACAGACATTAAAAATGCAGAAGCCTTTAAAAAGTTAACAAAAAATATGTAACAGGAATTTTTCACCCTATCAGATTTTGCTCATCATTGCTGAAGGTAGAATACATTCTAGCTCTTGCAGTTGCAAAAATCAGTAAAAATTAGGATGTGATTTCTGAGCAGTAGAACATTAGTGCCACCAGTGGAATCCCAGAAAACAAAACCTGTTACAGATAATGCCTTCCAACTCCTCCAGAATCAGTCACCATAAAGCATGTGATCCAGGAATTTTTATGACCAAGTCCAAATTCATATTTGATTTAGAGAGATTGTATTAGCTATACTGCTAATATTTAACAGGTTTGTAAACTACAGGTTGTAGAGGACTTCCTTAACCCATGCATTTTCAGGTAGGATTAAACTGCCACACAATTTATTTTAGAGCAGGCTTGGTTAGCTAAATAAAACCAATCCTTACAAAAGGCTTGTAACTCCCCATTTACTGGTTCAGTTACCCAAACACAAATCTTGGGCTTATACATAAACCAATAAAATAAGGGCATGCTAAGGGGCCTGAAGTGCACAGATAGGTTTAATAATATTGACTGTTAGGATGTTTGGCACCCAGGGTTTAAATACTTCCAACAAGACTGAAGGATGAACAAAGCTATTCAAGCTAATAAAGACAAAAGGAGAGCTCCAGTATTGCAAGAGGATCTGCTAGAGCTGCCAAACAGAAGACAGCTACGAGAGATGAAAACACAAGAAACAAAAGCCAAGTGAAAAGACTGAGTATTTATGTGACAAAAATTCAGTTTAAAAAGAAACTCAGTGCATAAGCATTCAAAACATTTACATTTTCTGAAACGTTGTTTCCCATTGCAAGACTGTATACCAAATTACTCATTCTGAAAATGTTTTGTCACTTTGTTTCCTTCATGATGTCAATAGCAAAGAAGGGGTATTTTACATGCAGGGATTTTATACATAAATATATTTTTATTTGTAATTAAGCCATTCTCAATAAAGGTTTAAAGTCACAGATAACCCTGTAATATAATGTAGCAAGTGCATTTATTAACTAGCTTATTATGACAAATGTTGGCAACTCCTTAGAGGTGATACTGGAAGTGGCACAGCTGAATTGGAATTTGGGAAAAAGAATTAAGAGTTCAAGTATATAAGACAGCTATAAACTCAGAGTTGCTAGGCTGTAAATTGTATTCATACTGCAAATTCTGAACCCTTTTAGTGCATCACCTGAGTTGCACAACCCAAAATTTCAATATACTCCAGTAGCTGAGAACAGCAGATGTATTGTTACTACCTATATACAGAGGGGTGTACTTTGCAACCACTGAGTATCCTACTGGAGTGCAGCTCCAGGTAAGTAGTTTTATTACCCATCCTGATCCTTAATAGATTCTCTGTGGCTTTCTGTTCAACAGTGCAACTTTAGCCAGTTCTGTTTGTGCCTCACAACACAGAACTGAGCTTCTGGGGATATTACAAGTCTACATCTGCACCACTGCTTCTGCACTTTGAAGGAACCCATCGAGACTGTGGTTGTAAGCAAAGTGGTCTTGCTTTACAGTAGCCACAGAGCTCCAAACAAATATTACTTGGCTCTGACAGAACTGCAACAAATAGTTTTATCTTTAAAAAAGGTGAAAACATTCACACTGCCTTGCTCCCTAAATTATGTATTGGAGTAGAGGTAAAAGCTGGAGAGCAGAAGTACACAGCCACACAATGCAAGACAGGGAAAAGCTTAGGTAAATGTATTTATGGTCTCTGAACTCATCATGTCATAAAACTATATATCCCAGTACACAGTGCTGAATTTCATCATCATTTTCTATCAATGTATTCCTGCTGGTTATATGTGTAGTAAAGAAGTTTAGACTCAGTATATAAATGACAAAAAAAAAAAAAATACCCAAAGAAACCATTTTTCAATTACTTTACTTAACAGTTTTGAATCCTATTGTTTTAAAGTTGGTTACAGTAGATTAAACTCACATTAAAATAACAACTTGTGATCCACAGTAAAGCTATCATGAGACAGTACCTTTTAATTTGTCATGTAACATTTCATTGTAATGAAATGCTTTCTCTTACTCTTTGATTATATTTGGCACAAAATGAGGCTGGACTGCTTCAGTGAGCTTCTCTGCATACATTTCATATCTACCAGTCATCTGGAAAATAAAAACAAAGATTCAGTGCTTTTAGTGAGCTGTGAAAGCACTTCAGTAGAAAACATAATCATCCACTGGGTTTTTTTGTGACAACTATTTAGTTTTGTTTAATTACTATTTCATGGCCCCAAACAGTAAAATAATAATTCAATATGCAAGATCTCCAGTGCCTTAGCACCAGCTAATAAACTTTTACAAAAAAACCTCACATTATGTTGCCTAAAACTATATTTTTACACAAAAAAGGTAAGTGCATTTCCACTCTAAAAAGCAAAACTTAAAAATTAACACTTTCCTGCTTTGCAGCTCTCCTTCAATGACAGTCATATCTGCTGACTAATTCTGGAAGGCTATTTTGGTTATCCTGGGTAGCTGAAAGTTGAACGTGAAAGTGGACTTACAGTCTTATGCATCAACAATATTATCTTTTAAGTCAGTTATGTCAGTGAAGGCAAAGGAGAGTACCTGTAATTATGCCTTTATATCGTGTCCTTAACAACTGAAGAACCCTGCTGCCTGGAGCAAGTTTGCTTATGTGCCCCTGACAGCATTTGGGCTGATCTTACTTTATCCACTAATAACACAAAATTATCATTGCTTTGGGTGCCAGTCAGCTAGGAGGCTGAAACTTAGCCTAGAGGCAAAGTTTTTAATTTAAAAGCTATTGGCCTACGTTCCCTGCATTTGGCTATTTCTTTTCTGAATCCATTTATATCTTTAGCCTCCAGAATATCCTGTTAGATTAGTTCAGCAACTTAAACTTGGGACTATTAAAAAAAAAAAACAGTTGCCTTTAAACTATTGTCAGATTATATGACTGTAATGAAAGCTTGTTTGTTTTAGTATCAAATACAAGTTTGTTAATTCATAAGAGCAGGCTTACCTTAAAATTCCATTTGTCACTGACTTGTCTACAAAGATTTAGATCCATCTCTACCACCAGAAGTCCATCCTGAGTGCGAGAGAGTCCTGGGGTCCTACTGCCATCTGGTGCAGCTACGTAACTCGAGCCATAAAAATGTCCCAAGTCATGATGTGCTTAAAGAAATTTTTAAAACACGTGTAATGCAATCTGAAAATAAATACACAACTTAACATGTCCCATAAAACCTGGCTCAGCTTCTTGTGGTTGCTCACTCATGTGCTTTATTTAAGCAAGATACCATCCTGAAGAGTCACAACATTGTCCTAAGATAACTGTGGTTTTGAGTAGCAGTTACTTTCATGCAGGGCACAGCTTTCACACATAGTGAATTAACAGGGAAAACCTCACCACCCAGCCTTTTAAATAATGCATGGCTATGCTTTCCTACTGTTAAGCCTCTGAACTAAAGTAAAGGTTTTGCTTTCATTGTTTTTTTATTTAGAATTTACATGAAGTCTAATTGTTTGATCACATATTTCCAAAACAGCTGACAGGGATGCACCAATTCAATTTTCACTACAGGGTCAGAGGTGAAAACATTGGGGTTTGAGGTACCTAATAAAACCTACTTTATATTGCACAGCTCTGAGCTGTGCCAAAATTCAGCCACATCTGTCACACTAAGCAATGGGTACCACTGATCTTCTCCATGCAGCTGCTACCAACATGTAGCTCCATCATTAGTTAAAAAAAAAAAAAAAAAAAAAGGCTCAGACTCATTCCAGATAAAGCCAGAAGTCATATTTGTCACAAGACAAATTACAGTGTTTCAACATACAAGTGAAGTACATACAAGTAAATCTCATGGCCTTCTTTAAATATTCTCTCCTTAAACCTCCAGCAAATCTATGACAGGGCAAAATGGGTTGGCCAGGGATTCAGGCTAAAGCTACTACTGTTAATAATCTTAAAACTACGAATAAAATGTCACAGGTGCACTGCTAATACAGGCTAGTTTGTGGGATTTCTGCCTTCCAGTCCTACAATACTGCATTGCCTTCAAAACTCTGTTATCTGAAAGTAAATAGAAACCATAGGTATGAGCTGCTGGTGAGCACATGCTGTAGTATCACCAGCTTCCAACAGGAGCTGCTCCTCCAGTCTTCAGTAAGGCACTTGCTGCCAGAGCTGCCATGGAACAGACACCTGGTGGAGAGCTATCATTTTTTCAGACATTCTAGTTAACAATTATTAGAACTACGGAATGGGATTTCTGAATGTACCTTTTCCACCATCTCCTGAAGTAAAGGCATTTTTGTAGTATTCCTGTGAAATAAAAAGAATCCGTAGGTGGCAGTACAATTCCATTTTTGTTCAAGAGTCCCTTGCTAGTCTACCATATTTTGTACAGAAGTTTTATATAATTCTGTGAAGATTTTTCTGGCATACTGTCAGCACTGTCTAAAGGGAGTCATCAGAGGGCCCCAGCTTCTATGATGGCCAGAAAACAAGTTCTTTTTGTATCACTGCCTCTTGTTCACACACACTGGGGAACAGGTCTCGTACCAGTTTCATAAGTTTAAAGAAGAGGCAGAAGATACATTAAACCAAACTCATCTTTGCAGGTGACAAGAGAAGGCTGAAGTATTCACATCAATGGCAAGAACAAGTCTGGTTTTTTGCAGGGAACCTTGTAAAAGAAGACACATATTGGGTATTTGTGCTAATCTGAAAGCAAGAATGACCTATTGTGTGCAATACTCATTGTCATTCTAGAATTTCAGCATCCAGAAAGAGGCAGTATCTGTACAACAGCAGCAAATTGTGTACCCCTGACTTTAGAATATACTTAATTTTCAGTCATTTTGGCTAAAAGAATACTGATTTCACCATAGAAACCAGGAGGATTAGGAAAAGAGTGAGTGCCTATTACAAAGAGAGCAATTCAAGAACAGGAAGCAGCTGCAACCAAAAATTAGCCTGCCAGCAGCAAGGCAGCTCTTGACCTCTTTATCACTCACCATCTTCAAATCCTGGTATAAGGGCCAATGCAGTAGTTTTACAGTAAAAGAATCTATGCATCCAAGTGCTCCTTTGTCCAATACCTTGAATTAAGTCATGCTAAAATACCTAAACTATGAAATTAAACAGCAAAATGCAGATACACACCGTTCCTACCCTGTTGATGGGACACGTAAAGCAGTGGTTGGCTATGGCAGCATTTCTTGCTTCGATTGGCCACAGTGACTCACTGCAACACACAAAAGAGCAGGCAGGTATTCACCACTTGCCTACTTCAGAGCCAAATTTAGGTTACAGCTGTCTCACACTGTACATTTTGTGTCAAAGAAGCCAAAGGTAGCTGCTAAGACTGATCTTTGCTCATACAATCAAAATCTCTCTGCAGTTACAGCCAAGTACTATAATTATTTTCTGCTCAAATATAAGGACAAACAATTCTGTCTTTGCCATGACAAAAAAACCCAAAAAAAAACAAAAAAAAAGAGAAAAAAAAAACTCCTCTCAAGATTTTCAAAGCCACTAAAATGTAAAATGTTTTACCCTCCAAATTACACAAAGGATTTACACGTGTGCTTCCACATTCCATTAGCTTTCAATGCCTCAAACATCATCCTGCAGCAAAGCTGTAAGAGGTTCATAGAAGTTGCATCCTCTTTTCCTGAAATGGTCCATGAGAGGCTTTTGCAGAAGTGAATGAAAAAATAATAATAAATAAAACAATAAAATAATAAAGGAAAATGAGGTAATAAAAAAATAAAGGGAAAAAGAAAAATCTATTTCCACCAAAATTCCCTACTTCTGTATTTCCAACCATAGTTTTCACAGCACTTTGCAATAAGTCATCTTCCCATGGTGATTTAATAAAAAATAAAGCATGTTTAACAAAAGCATCCCAATGACTTCCCAACAAGTGTCTACTAAACTAGTTACTAAATTTACATAGAACTAAAACTGAAAAATGAGGAATAAAAAATTCCTTCTCTTTAACCAGCCTCCACCTCTTTTCCAAACAATGACGTTTAAAGCTGAAACCATTTTTTTTAAAATTTTTTTTATTTTTTTTAACCAAATAGTTTGATACACAGGGATCAGACTAGTTAATAGGAAGTCTGGAAGTACTCAGAGCTCCAAAACAAGGGTGATACAATTTGCACACTCCTGTGACAGCATGTACCTGCCAGATTCTGAGTACCAAGACAAGGTTGCAAGCATCAGACTCATTAATCTCCCAGTCAGACTCAAGAATCTTGAGACTGTCACTGGACTGACTGAAAAGACTTTGTTTATTGCTTCTTTTCACAACTGCTTTGAGTCTGGCAACCAGCTCTCCTAAGAAAAAGGGATTTTACTGAAAAGCTCCAGCAAATTAAAATTTCACAGAACAGAGACAGGAAAAAAAGGCAATAGCCAACAAGCGACCCCAGAGTTTTCACATGGGCCTCAAGAGTCCTCTTCCTGCAATAAAAATTATATGCTGAAAAACAATCCAGTGAAAGCCAGTAATTAGGAGAGCCTGAAGCACCCAGAGTACCAATGAAGTGCTCTATGACAACAGGGTAATTTCTGTTTGCTCTCCTGTTAATGGGCTATAAGTGGACAAACATCACAAACATTATTCTAGTAGTGACATAAATGCCCCAAAAGCATTGTGTGTTCATTCAACTCTTTCCAAAGGACATTTGCCAGTGTTACTTAACCAAAATTATTTTTTTATGCTAAAAACAATTAAAGGTAGCTTGAATGACAGAATACTGCATCTCATACACAGTTCTATTCCCCAGGTTTATAAATACATGGTTTTCTGAACTGGCTGCAGGTATGAAAATTGTATAGCTCTGATCTATTCTTCACCATGCTCAATGTCTTCAGAATTTTTTAGCTGGGCAACAAAAATTAGACTAATAATCTTGGAGCTTTTTACAGAAAAACCAAAAACTGCAAATTCACATTAAGTGGGTAAAGAGAGGGGATTGGGTAAACCCTAAGGAAATGAAAAATGCTAAAAAAGATACTGCTCTTACATTTCTAACTCCATCATCTTGTACACTCAGCAAAGAATTTTGAGTATTATAAGAGATCAGTATGTCTTCTCTTTTGTTTGCTTCTGAATATTGTACTTGTAGGCAATGAAATATGTTTCTGTTAGCTTCCTAAAACTTAGGAAACTGCCATTTGATACCATGTTTTTTGGCTCCTAGGTACACGATGCAAGCTGGCAAGTTAAGTCTGAATTTAAATTGCTACTGCCAGTCAGAAAGCAAAATTATCAAATAGATAATTTAAATAAACTCTCATCAGTGTTCAGAACACCAACTGAATGCTGCTTAACTCTGTCTCAGAGACAAAAGACCTGCAGACATACAACTATAGATTCTAACTCTCTTCTAGAACTACGAGCAGACTGGGAGCCCAAAACTCCAGGTGGAAAAAAATGCAGATTCCTTCATGAAGGAAAAACTAGGAGACACTACCTCAGGTTCTAAGACCTCAGGCAAGGTACCCCTGAGGTCTCATTGAGGGGCTCAGAGGTTCAGTTAATCCAGAAAGTATGTAACAGCCTAAATCAGTTCCTATTTTACCTGAGTGTTCCAATAGTGGCTGAAGGGTTAAAGATGATCTCTGCTCCATTCATGCTGTACATAAACCAGTTCAGAGGGTGATGACGCCCATAGCAGATATTCACAGCAATTGTTCCATACTGGGTCTGAAACACTGGGTGTCCTGTATTTCCTTCCATATAGTAAGTAGACTACAAACAAACAGACAAACAAACCACCAAAAATACCTAAATACCTCCAACATTGCTTTGACACTTCCCAGTTTGATTAGCAGCTTCATTATACCATGAGTGAGAACACCTTTCACCTACTACACAGCTGCACTTTAGTGGGTACATAGCTAAAAGTGGCTCTCTAAGGCTGCTGAGCTCAGATTCAAGCTTTCTGTTTCCCTTCACTCATCCTACACCTATGCACTCACTGTCTGACATCAACATAAACACTTCCATTAATGCAAGAAACTTCTACAGAAGCTTGAGAGGGACTCACAAACTGCCAAACTTGAGGCATTCTTAGTACTTTCACCACATAGTAAAGTCTTGCTAAAGTCATCACAATCCTTTGATTCTGATTAAAGGCAGAGATGATGAACACTGTTTAAAGAACACAGAATTCCTCTATACTCACCTGTTAAGTAATGACATGCAGTAATCTTGTGAATGCTATAAGGAAATACCAGTGTATAGTTAAGACTGATTACTTCAATTTCCTATATGCCTATTGCCCTAAATAAACAAAAGTCCTACTCCTAGGAAAATCACAGGATAAATCTAGAGAACACTCCTTAGAGAAACAGGAGCCAACTGTTGGCTTAAGAGATCTATTTATCATATGCTGTGAACTTTCATCTTACCCTACTGAACATTTCTAAACAATTAGAAATGCACAGCTCCTCTCTAGTGATGAGAAGAACAGGGCATTGCTAACAGCTATCAAGACTAACATTCACTGAGATTTCTAAATGAAATGCACAGAAATGGTTCTTCTAAATATATGTAATAGGTATGTGTGGAGTCACTAACAGTTGCCTGTTCAGTGGTAGTCAAAACCCCAAGAAAATCTCAGACATCAACAGGAAGGCTACTGAAACATAACAGGAAACATCGATTTGCTGGTTTATAAAAATTCTGTGTGCCCATGGCTTGAGCACTCTGGGCAATTCCAGTGTCTGCAGCTGTAAGTATACACTAGAGATGGAATAAGCAGAAGCAAATGAAATGATTAAGGGGATGGGGCAGTCTGTGAGGATCAACTAAAAAGGCTCTTCAGTCTGCAGACAATCTGCCTGCTGAGAGCAATATTATTAGTGAGATTTACAAAACCACAGAGGAAGTAGGTAAGATAAAATCCCAGCAGCAGCAGGTGATGACTGAAATTAACACTCTTGTACCTGTTTTAAACCAAAGTAACTTTTTTCATGCAGCAGGCAGTGCATGTTTAAAATTTGCTTCTTTGTGAAAGCAGGTATTACCACCAGGTTTAGAAGGGATCAGGAAAAGTCAATGATTAAAAAAAACAGATAAGAAATAAAAATAGACAGGAGTGTGTGAGCCAACATTCCTAATACAGCAACCATGGAGACTCAGGGAGTAGAAAAGTTGCAGAGTGGCCAGATTCATTCCTAATAATAACTTTTTGTGATGATCTCAGAGTCAGGAAAGCAAGGTGTGTAATCCACCAGCCTGACCCAATGCAGAATGCCTTATCACACAGGAGAGATGTGCTGTAAACCAGTTCCCTTTTTATGGAAACTCTGTCCATTGTAACAACCACTGGTGTTGGTCTTGAAGGAAGCAGGAACCACATCAGGTCTCAAGCCTGAGGAACAAACTCAGGCCTCATCTAAGTGCAGGAAAATGGCACAACAGGTACAGGGGGTTCATATCTTCTGAAACCATGAAGGGCTGGAGGTTCAGGATGCCCACTAAACGTGGCATCTCTTGTTTCCTATTGATTATCAGGTCTCATGAATTTACAGTCCCTTGGGCAATGATTTTATCTCCTTTCATGTCTGTAGGGAGCACACCACGTAGAGGGCACACACACAGTGCTTTTCCAAAACAATTCCAGTGATGGAATAAATTTCCATTTTTTTTTCATGTATTGTCAGCTTTCTTTTATTGCAATAGGAGAAGAAAAACAAAAAAGCTATTGCTTCAGGGAATTCATCAGTTCTTATTTCTTTATTCCTCACCAGAGATCACCACCATCTCCACAGCAACAAACTGTAATGTCTCAAGAAGGATTGATTTTTGTTTATTTATATGCTCTCCCACACATGGCTGAATAGGTTACAGGCCAATCTCCTTCCCCTTTCCACTTAGTTCTCACCAATTCAGCAAGGATGATTTAACAAGGCTGCTTTCCATATCTGCTCTACCAAGAAAATACACAGAAAATAATTTCAAATTGAACCCTTCCTTGGGGGTTAACTTCGTTGATAAAGAAAACACCATTAAAGTAACAGAGATGAGCATAATCCTTTCCTGTAGCCTTAGTGGTTTCTGAAGTTCCTCTATCAGAACTGCTTGCCTCAGAAGAATGGACTCAATTTTTTGCTAATAAAACTAGCTAAAGAGACAGCATTGTTCTGGGTAAACACTACTGACTTCTATAATGAAGTAGATACAAAAAGGAATGTCAAATGTTATAGTATACCTGCAAGATATAAATATATTGCTTTGTGGTAATGCTGGCATTTAAGTTACATGAACAAAGTCCTTTCAGGAATTATTCAAAATTCTTAATGAAACTATTTATACTTCAAATGGAAAAGTAAAAATATTTTCTTTTTTTAGGTGCCTTTCATTACAGTTTCAGCATAAGCAACAGGAATTTTTTTTTTGTTTTGATTACACAGGGAGCAAATCAAGAATGTGAAAAGCAACCAAAATCCATTTTTATTAGGGCTTGTATTTTCTGTGCATTTGTTAGTTACTGTTTTGCTAGCTAACAAACAGATCTGATAAAATAAAATTAAATATGAAAAGAACTGTTAACAATAAAAGTCAGCACCGGTGACTGACAGGCTTGTGCCAGAAACCCATTGTCTAGAAACCTATTAACAGCCTCCTCTGAAGAACCACAAACCAGTCTGATCAGGTCTGGGAGCCCAGGTCAAACCTTTCAAAGGTCTTTGAACACAAAGTTTCAAAGACACAGAAAAAAAAAAAAAAAAACAACCTTTAAAAACTAATCAAAAAGTAGCTTGGATTCTGAAGTCTCAGTTTAGTGACTGTAGCATTCGGTCAGGGAACAAATGCAACTGCAGGTATTATACTCCCAGTGCTTAGAAGAAATGCTTCTGTTAATTAGTCATTATAGCTGACAAGGAGAGATTTAGTCGGGTAAGACATTGTATTTTTAGACTCTGGTTAATTTTTAATCCTGATCTTTCTGCTTGTGATAATTCTATGGCTGGATAAACACATTTCAGACCTACCAGTTTTCTTCTGACTTTGCCTTTGCCACCAGTTCAGTTTCTGAAACCGATTCTGGCGAACAGCCTAAAAACTGCTGGGGGCTTCAGTGGGAGTCAGCATGTGATTAACAACAGCAAATGCTGTAAGCCAGCAACTCAGTCAGAAATGTAATGAATTAAGGGAAATAAAGATAGATGTTTCAAAGAAACATAACTGTCATTTCCAAGACAACCTCACAGAGAAACAGAGACCAAGACCACAAACAATGCTCTCACCTGAACCATGAAACAACTGCCTTCCAAATTAAAGTAAGTTCATCATGCACACAAAAAAACCCCAAACAACTACCTGAGCCAATCATGCACAACTGACCTGACAAATCCATGACTTACAGAATTTTGTTTAAAAGGTCCTTGATACTTCTGTAATTTTCAATGTTACTTGTTCTTTAAGAGTCATCACCTCCTATTCTAGATAAATTAACTTACTCTAACTTCACCAGAGAAAAATCTGACACTTAATGAGCCACATTTTTTAGAAATACATTATGCTTCCTGCCAATATGACTCCCAATACAACACATGCTGACATGAACAAGAACTGTAAAGCAAGTTTAGCTTGATAATCACAATACAGCATCTTACCTCATTGAAATCTCCGACCCTTGGAATATGATTTTTCCTACTTTTGCCAAGAACAGCTCCAGAATTAGAAATGACCACTGCTGTATTCCACAGAGTTCCCCCATGTATGTCATCTCGCTCCAGGATTGGAGATATCACAACCATATTGTGCTTCTTTGCCAGCTACACAAATAAACACAATTCTTCCATTATCCACAAGTTATTATTTTCATTTTTCATTCACAAAGAAGGAGAATTAAGAAAAAGTTTTCATCTGGTACACTACTCTCACCATTAATCAAGGGCTAATGCTTAGCCCACACTGGCATGCCCACATCACCACAGTTTCTTCATCAAAGATAAATACACCATGGAGAATTTTCCACCTGAATCCTTCACATATCAATCCTTGCAAGAGGAAAAAAAGCACCCTAACATCACTGGTCAAATTAAGAAGCTGACCTCTATCTCCTCCTAGGTGTAAGTGGAGACAGATCCCATTCCATTATTTTATTCTGATATAGCACAATGGTATGCCAGAATGAAAGACACCATGGCTAGCTGAAAACAGTTATTGAAAGATTTAAAAAAGTAAAATATAATTACAGATTTACTATAAACTTTAAATAACATAGTGTGAGTGATAAATATAGGAAGTCCTGACTACTGGTTTACTAGCACATTGTCTTTGCCCTCAAATCCTTTTATCTTTTATTTCTCCAAAGTTCTAATTCTGTAGTGGGAACCAACAAACACTTGCTCAGCATCAAACTATAGATATTATGCTGTCTATAAAAGCTTAACATGTCAATGCATATCTGAGCAGATTTGACATCAAAACAGTCTTGTTTTTTCAATCACTTGTAAAAGAAAATAAGTCCTCACAAAAAAAGCAGCCAGAAACAAAAAATAAACTCTGCTACCCTTGCAACCAACAGTCTCTGGAAAAACAAGACCCAGATAGTAAAAAATCTCCTTGGGTCCATAAGAAGCCCCCCTATGTTTTGTGTCATTTCATAGAGAAATGGCAAAGGGTTTTGTGTGAAAGTGTTCCTTGTTCAGAAATGCCTCACTATGCTTCTCCTTGCACCTTCACACAAGCATTGTTCAATTCTCAGCTCTTCTAGCCAATAAACACCTTTTAAATGGAAATTCAAAATATTTGTATGAAGATCCATTCCTCCCTTGTGAAATTCAGGAATAGCTAAACAGGCAGTGCCCTCCAGGGTACAAGTCAGTCTATAAAAGCAAAGTAGTTTTAAAAAATAAAAACTGAACACAGTTCTCCATTTCTGCTTCACCACATATCATGCATTTGTCAAACAAGGTAAATTTTTTATTATTATTATTATTATTTTCTTTCTCTCATTGATACAAGACATAAAGAAGAAGTCCATGTTCACCAGTGGAAGTTAAAAACTGGGTTTGGAGCCTGGATGTGGGTTTTTTTGCTTGGTTAGTTTCTTACCTCTTGACAGAATTTTGTTGTCGGCCCATCCTCTGCTGACTCAGCAAATTCAGTCCATGGAAGCTTCTCACGAGTACAAAAAGCAAAGGGCATGGCTGGAAATCACCAATGCAAGACAAAATTTACAAGAATATTCATGTCACTCAAGGAATACACTGCTTGCATGAAAAGGATAAAAACGTATACACTTAAAAATTATTCAACTGTTTTCCTTCTTTAAAGGCAAAAGCTATTTAAAAACATTTTTAACAAGGGCAAAGAGTTTTGGGCCCAGACAGAGCAAAGCAGAAGAGAAAGAACTCACTGAAGTCTTACTGGGGGTGAAAGTGCAAAATACAACAAACCACTAAATAAACTGTGAATAACCTGTTTTCAAAATCTAGGCCTTCATTCTAGTTTTCACTTCTATTGTCTCAAAGACTCCATTTTAATTAAAATTAGATTTAAGAAATATTAGTATCTGTCTGTGGGAAAAAAAAAAAAAAAAAAAAAGGAAAGGAAGAATGACATGAAGAAGGAGAACACCTACAAACATGACTTGCAAAATATATCATTGTTCAATTTAACAGACTTCACATACCCCCTCCATACAGCTGGGCTAACAGAAACTGTTTTTTTCCCTTTAGAAAGCAAATCAGTCAATTAAAGTGTTATATCTTGGAAGACCTCTGATGTTTACTTACAAGACATGCTTCTAGTACAGGATACTTGTTAAAGCAGAAGGAACTGACAATCTAGAAGGAATAACAGAAAATACTCACTCCAAGCCTCCTGGAAACAAACTATGTTCACCCCACACATTGCAGCTACTTCCACAATTGCCTCAATTCGTCTGTGCAGTGCAGCCACCTGATTGCAAGAAGTGCCATGCTATAAAAAAAGCTGTATGTTCTGATGTGTACATTAATAGCCTGGTCTTACAAGCTTTGTTAACATTAGATTTATCTTGTTCTATACTTAGTCCCATTGCTTTCAGGGGGAATGACTCAAGAAGTTACCATTCCTGAGGACTTGTAATAGAAAGAGCTAGGTATGGATTTTTAAAAAGCATTTAGGTGCTGAAAATAGAGAAAGCAATCCAATGGGATTCTAATTCTATAGTAATGACATTTAAATATAGGGCAACTCATTGCTGACTGGCTTACTAGCTTTTAGCTACTTAGTAAATAGCTAATTTTTTTTAGCAGAATAAGCAAAAGTTGTAATTTTGCTACTGATTGTAAATCAATACAACAAGTAAACATTAATCACTTGACTTGTCAAGTACTCAGAATCCCAAAATATTAGACAAGGACAGTCCATTTCCTTGTTTATTTCCAAATCCTGATCACACATGTGGAACTTGGATGCCCTCTGGAAGCTATTAATTCCAAACTGTTTTCTAAATCACTCTGTTTTAAATGCCAACCAGATTATTATTTAAAAAAAAATCAAATCTTTATTAACTAGTCAAAAAATCTTGTTTCAAAGACCTTTTTTTTCATGAATATCCTACTTAAAGCTAAGCATAGGTGTAGCACTTTTCATAGATACTTTCAGATGTCAATATACAAAAGCACACAAGACAAACCACCAGTGACCTATGAACTCAACAACCACACACTGATTCACAGAGATAGTTAACTAATTATATATAAGGTAGAATCATTAATATTACTAGCATTAATAGCAGCCTTCTTACAGATGCTACAAAGTATCCACAAACTTGATTCATATACTGAATTAAGTACTCGCATCTGCAACAGGCAATCTTTCAAAACAAATTATTCAGAAGTGTTCTGTCCTGTCACTGCACAAATACATAAATAAAATATATAATTTTTATATATGTGGTATTTTCTTCTGCTTTTTTAAAGCTACTTTTAGGAGGCTATTTCTATATATATGTGTCATCTCAGTGCTTTTGTGCCCAAGATACTAAGAAATGACTGTCACCTTGTAATAAGCCTTAATAAGTCTACTCCTATACAAAGAATAATGAACAGCAGACATTTTGTGATGGGAGTTTTCAACATCAGCAATTGTGTGTGTTATGTCTCAGTCCAGGAGGAGTTACACACTAATGGCCCAGGTCCCAGTTTATACCTGGACTGCCACGGCTGTGACTGTGGGAAGTGGAATTTTATTCTGAACCAGTCCTACTCGAACAATACGAGGCCTTCTCAATTGCTCTGGAGCAGCTTCAAATCCATAGCCCTGTAGCTCAAAATGCCTTTCCTGAGCTTCTGACAGAGCAGCAGCAGGTAAATTAAGTTTTCTGGATTGAACAGGAAACAAAGACATTTCAAGATGAGATACTCTCCTTTTCTGCTCAGAATGTATCAGACCAAAGGGATCACAAGCACTGCCTGTCCCTGCAGAGACACCCAAGCTCCCAAGTCCCTATATACAACTATCAGAAAAAGAACAGAACAGACAGTAGCCAGCTCGTGTGTGAACCTCTCTTGTCTCCTCCACCAAGCCCAGTGTCCTCCTCTGCAATTATGACTTCCAGACCATGCTACAGAAATGGAGGGACATGTACGTACAAATTTTCATTATAAACACTTTCCCTCCCACGTGTTGTTGTTCCCCGTGTTAACCATCGCCCACAGCTCTTTCATTCCAGCCACCCTCTGATACCAGCTCTGTGCCTCCCATACCTGGGCTACCTCCGAACCACCCCCGTCACCTCCCCACAGCCTCACCTCACCGCTTTCCACACTCAAGAGCAACCCTTCTCTTTCCTTCCAGCCCAACCCCGTGTTCTTCCCACTCATCATCAAACTGACTCCTTCCCCCTCATTCCCGGCCTGGACATCCCCGCGGAGACCGAGAGGGAGCAGGGCAATTGGACGGAACACGAACCCCCCCCACCCCGCGCAAGGGAGAGGGTGAGGGGATGCGGTCCCTGCAGCGCACCTCGCTTCGCCCCCGTAGAGGATCCGCTTCACCTCGGCGAGGTGCTCGGGCGGAATGTGCTGCTCCAAGCACGCTTCCACCGACTCCAGGCCTCCCGCCATGGTGGGGACCGGGACCAGACAAGACAAGATCGGACCGGACCGGATCGAATCGGACAGGTCCGGACGGGACGGGACCAGACCGGACCGAGCAAAGCGAAGCGCGCGGGCCCCCCCGCCACCTTTTCCCCCCGGCGGGCCACGCCCCTTTTACCTCAGGGGTTGTGGCGGGCTCGGAGGGGCGAGGGCGCAGGGACCGGGGGACAACGGAGGCGCCGGGCACAGGTCCCTGCCCTGGGGATGGGCGCCCCGGCCTCTGGGGGATACCCCTGAGTGGCCCCCAGAGCTAAAGGGGCACGGAAGGTGCTAATTCCCGGCGACTTGCCCCTTCTAGGCCAGTTCTTCGGCCTCAGAAATAACTCATCTGAAAGGAGAACAGTTTCAGGAGCTTTTCATACCGGTATCGTTCAGTAAAAATGCTTAGAAACAGGAGGCAAAATTGATGCTTTTCACACACAGGTGTGTGTTCCATTTTAGTTGCAATAAGATTAAAGAGGAGCAAGTAATAAAATAGTGTTGTCTTTAACACAGGTTTGAGGCCAAATATATTTGGAAATTGATTCCAAAACCAAAGTTAATGTCAAGACAAAGGACTGAACAAATTAAGACTATAATAGGAGATGAAAGAAAAAAAAAGTTGCATCTGAATAAAGGATGTTTCCTTTTGCAGATACCAAGTGGACACCCCATTTGCAGCAGTCATTCCCACTGCACTGTTGGCTGTGATTCCTGCTTCAAAATGCAGCTGAAATTCTCAACATGATAACTGCTTTTCTCATTCAAATGGATGGCTACAGGTATCTAAATGGATCACCAAGTTTAAGTACTGCTTTTATGTATCTTCTGGACAATGCTCAGCACTTAGCATCTGCGGTTGTCAAGTATTTTGAGTTAAATATTAAGCCTTCTTGGCTAAATTAAAAAAAAATGTCAGGGAGAAACTGTCTAATATTTAACTTTAAACAGAAAGTGCCCAGGCATAGTCTGGTTTCAAGCCATTTTGAGATATGTGATTCTTTGCTCTAATCTACCCCTTTTTTAACCCAAGAAGTTGCAGTGGTGCCAACTGCAGCAGGGCACGTGTGCTGCTCTGCTGCTTTGTTAGAGGCAGAAATTCTTTGGAGTAACTCCTAAAAAACTGACTAAATCCTTTAGAGAGAAATTGGAGAAAATACTTAAATTTCTGTCAGGAATGTCCAAGGTAAGCTAAAAGTAGGAATGATTGCATACAAAAGAAAAATGGTGAATCCAAAAGAGAATAAAAAGCCGTTATTTGGAAAGAAGGATCTTTTTAACAGTCTGGATAGCTAAAACACTGTATATTTGCCCCTTAACCATCAGTGTAGCTTTTTTCTCTTTGTGACCAAGGATCTAAAATCTATTCTTAGTCATTACTTTTTTTTCCCCCGAATGTATTTCTGAAGGATAATAATAAGCTGTGACTGACACTTACATGGTATTTTTCATCTGATCAACCCAATTTGCTTTAGTGGCCAATTTTAAAGGTACACATCAGTAACAGTTTGTTCTGTTCATGGCTGGTGGATCTATAAACATTGCAGAACAGAAGATCAATGCAAAATTCAGCTGACAACACAGGTGGTAAATTAGGAGACCAAGTAAATTTTTTCCCATATAAGCATAATCAGGATGTCAACAGATAAAGCATTTTTGGGGGATTCACAGAAACAAACAGAAGGACTTGGGTTTCTCTGGGAACTGCTCAATTTCTTTTCTGCCTGAACCACAAATTAAGGGGAAAAACAGCAGGTCTATTTTGTATCCAGCTCCTGAAGAAGGTCACATAACTGAACTTTTCTCTTCAAGCTTCTATTCTTAGTGTGAACTTTCACTGACTTCTCTATTGGTGCCTGGTTTGTTTGTAATTTCGCAAATTGTACTACATGTAGGAAATGGACTTTGTGGCAATAAAACTGAAGGCCCTGAAAAGAATACTCACCAGCAGTCAAGAGCTGAAAAAACAGTACATTTCCTGTGCACCACATCAACCATCCTGCAACAGCACAGTGAGGTCCAGGCTGCATGGATAGGAAATGACAAGTCTAGAATTACTAATAATGATGAAAGGAGCCCAGGCAATTCCATAGGGACTGTGCATACAGAAAGGTAGAACTCCAGCCAACACAATAAACCTTCAAAGCATGAAATGTTAATGTTGAGCAGGAAAGTAACTTAATAAAGGAAGATGCCTTCCATATCCCAGACAAAGCATATTAGGGAGCTTGGAGCTTGGATTTAAGTCTGAATGTTCCACCTCAGTCATTACAATTATCTGTTAAGTATGATGCTTGAATCCAGATCCCAGCTCTGGTTTTGACTTCTTCAAACCTCTGTATTTAAACTTCTTCCCAGTTTTGCACTACCTAGACCAAGCAGCAATTCTGGGACATAACTAAACCTTTTGGTACAAACCCATGCTGCAATAACTGGTTTACAGGAAAATGTTTTATGGAACAGAAGTTCTTTAAAACAAGGGGAAATTTTTACAAAGCAGTTCTGACGTGTGCACGATTTTCACCTCTGTTGCCCTCAGTCAGGGTGGTCCAGAAAGTCAGATATAGTTAGGACCACACAGTTTAATCTGAACAGAAAGCAGTTCATGTGTGCTCCTGTGCTGAAACCCTGTATTGTACACATACCATCTCTGAGCTAAAACTGGCTTTTGATATTGCTGGTCCACACACTCTGTGCTGCAAGCCTGTTCCCAAGAGTTCCTGTAAAACCCCACAACAGCACCCTGCAATTAGTCAGAAGCACCATGGAGATTGAATTTGAGAGCCAAAAATCTAGAGTTCAGGCTAAAATTGGGAAAGACCCGAGAAAATATTCAAATAAACAAACAAAATCTTTCCACTGTAACTCAAGATAGGAGCAAAGGCTGAACAGCATCAAGTATCAGAGTTGGTAGGCAGGATTTTAGGCAGCATTTCTGTCTTTCCTTCCTAAGTTAGCAGTATGTGCATACACTCCCTCAGAAACATGCAGCTTCTTACAAACACTGCTAGTGTCATGTGGATCATGTTTCCAGACACTTTCTTTTGCTCCCATCCCTTGAAATGGGTCACACAGAGCTCCCCAGAGCAGCTAAAGAAATTAGTAACTCATGTTCCTAATGCATTAACTGTCTCACATCACCCACAGGGTCATCCTACATTTTACTAACACCCATCAAAGGATTTAGGTGGACATGGACCCAGAGATGTCCAGCACAGCCACATAATATTGACACTCTAGCTAAGCTTGCTATGTAGATTCTGCAACACTCTTCAAAATTAGCTTCTACACTGTCCTTTTCCAGTGGCCACAAAAAGTACTGAGTTGTCCTGCAAAACAGAGGACCAAAAGAGGTCTTTACACTTCTTCATCTCAAATACAGATTCCCTTGCTTCATATGGAGTTACAAAACAAGTATCCAAGAACATACCTGATTCAAAACATTTCAAGTGTAAGAGACAGGCAGTGAAAGGTAATTAGCATAATAAAAGTAAGAAAGGTGAAAAGTCTAAAATATGGGAGGAAGATAAAGACAGTAGCTTCGTTCTACTTAATCCACAGCTAAAAGGAAGAAAATGGTAAACCTTCTTTCTGTTCTGCTTTAGTTTATACATTGAGACAAATGAGTGTAAGATTTTATGATGCAGGAAAACAAATATTCTCTGTTGTAAAGTCACTCCTTTGTACCATGACTTCTTGCTAATAACACTTAACTTTGGTGGGGTTTTGGTTTGGTAGGGTTTTTTTTTTTATTTGACTTTGTACTGGTTATAACAAAGAGCTTGGTCCCTATTTCTACTTAAATCTTTACAAGTATTCTGATCCCTGTTAGAAATGTGTCTGTGCTTAAACCTAAGTTAAAGTAAAGCTGAGGATTTTGATATGGATGGGAAATTCTGGTTTGCATTTAGATTCCCTGGCTTTCCCATGGGCTCTGCAAAAATCCAGTCACAGGTACAGTCACCTATAGAGTAGGAGAGCCAAATTACAAACCTCATATGCTTGGCTTTATGTCTTCTGCCCTTGGCTTCCTGCTGTTTGAAGGCTGGGTGAGGGATAAGTGGCTGGAAACAGAGGAAGTTAACAATTTGTCTGCTCTTGGGCATGGCTGGGGCAGATAGCCATAGATCTGGGGAGGGAAACATGAGTTTTTAATCACCTTACCCTCCCCCCAGAGGAAAAGCCCAGCTCACAGTTTTCAAAGAGTCCTCCTGTTGTTAGCACTATTGTCTTTCTACCTAGAAACATCCTCTTTGCTTGCTTTACCTCATCATACCTGAAAATGCATCTTTAAACTGGAAGAGATTCACAAATTCACCACTTTTATCAACTGAAAAGTTCATTCTTCCCTGGAATATCACTATCTCCCTGGTGCACAGGAAGTGCATTAAAGAAGTAATAAACACTCATAAAACACATTTAATGATCTAACATTTAAGAGCAGGGTTCTTGTTCCTTACTGTAACTTTCTGCTAAATTACCACCACCAAGATTGCTCATGGGCTCAAAAGGTCAGTGTTATTTTTGCTGTTAAAGCTGTGGAGTCTGGGAAACAACTGTGTGTAAATTGCTGATAAACTGGAACAAAGACAGAAGATAAAAACATTGAACATATAAGAATGCAAGTAAACCAGCAGGAAAGGAGGGGAGGGCAAGAATCTCACGGACAGTTTATTAAAAGAACAAAAGAGGAAAATCTGGCTCATTTGTTTTCCATGGTTTCAGGAAGCCCGGTCTTTAAGCACCTACTATAAATAGTGTTCTAATCCTTCATCAAAGCAGATAGTAGTCTATACCAAAATGAATGAATTTTAGGTATAATCTGGGAAGAGGAAGATACCCCTCCCCTCAAAGTAGGAGAAAGATCTTTTTCAATCCTTGTAGAAATTAGATACTTCAAAAGTGTAAGAGCTGCAGAAATGAGGCAGAGTCTGGAACATGATGTTTCTATACTCCCAAATTCCTGGCAAGAATATTGTTAGAGAATGGAATTAGCAGACATCTAATTTAGGATTGGATAATCTGGTTTTGAGAAAGATGGTCTTCAATTTGTCACGTGGCTAACTTGAAAATCCTTGAAGAGTTCCTCTCTGAGTGGACACTATACAAATTCTATAAACTTTGAAAAGCATGTGATAGTATTGATAAGGATGTCCCCCTGAAAGCAATGGGAAGTTATTTGAAATTCAGAAAAGCAAAATTTTCAGCCATTTACCCCTCTGTAAAGAATCTGTAAAGCGATCTCAAAAAGCTACCAGAGAGCCATCCAACAAATGCAGAATACAGGAGTCTTACGTTGCCTTTAAGGAAAAAACATCACTGAAAAATAAATTATTTCATGCAAGAATCTGTAAATTGTTTCAGGCAAGCTTATTAGGTGGCCCAAACCCCATTATTTTATGGGTGAGACAGCTCTGGCTAACATCTTGGCCAGTAATAAAATATTAAACAATTCAATACACCACTCTGGCTCTCCATTGTATGGGTTTGATGTTATTCAAAACAAATAAACAAGGAGGTTTAAGAGGTTTGCTTCTTCAGCCATCCCATTGATCTGAATGCCTAATGGGGAACTTTTAGGGTAGGCACTGAATATTCTTCAGGCAGGTCAAAGCCTGCATGCAGCAGTTCAAGAAAGGGCCACATTAATCTTTTGTTTCACACTTGGCAGCACAAGAGAAATAAAAGCATCCACTGACAGTCAACATCTTGCCTTTTCAGGAAGGCATTCAGGTTGTGAACCAAGAAATTGTAGTTTAGGGCCTGCCCCCCACAAAGGATGAGACCCTTCCTACCAGCAGCAGTACTGCAGAAAGCCTTTTAGATCTCTTACCTTCAGGCACTGTCAGGGAAGGACCTCCAGTGCAGCGTGCATGGACTGGCCCAAAGACAGAAGGTATTAAAATGCTTCCCTTTACTCTCTCCCCTTAGTTTTTCAACCCCTGGCTCCCACAGGGCTGCAGTGTGATTTGGGTGGCAGGAAAGAAAGAAGGGGGGACCTGGGGGGCCCCTCTGCTGTAACACGATGTGGGAGCAACAGTTCTGTGCTAAGATGTGGGAAAGGGATCTTCAACCCTTTGGTTGAATTTATCCAGTTTGTCTAATTGTTGAATTTGTTGATGCATACCCCCAGGATCTCAGTCTCCCAAAATTCCAGCCTGGAAACTTCTGCTTTAAAATATTTTGATCTGCTTTAGAATTGATTTCTGAGTAACATACTCTTATTGCAAAGCAAAAACATTCATACAAGGTGCTAACCAGAAGTAGTATTTCACTTGAACTGCAGACTCCACTGCAATCCAGATCAGTTGTCCACTGTAAACAAGCTCTTTTTTCAGAGAAGTGGGGAGATGACAGAGCATGACATCCTTTAAGGACAGCTCAAGGAGGGGACACTGTGAGGCCTCAGCAGCAGAGCTGAGTAGTGAAGGCAAAGATCTCTGGCTCACAGCAAGATGTGAAATTGGGCAGACGGCTGCAGCTGCACTTGGCAAACAAACACTTGTAACCTAAGCTTGACACTATAAATGATGGTTACTGAACTAGTGTCTTCATGAAAAGGCTAGATGCTGGCAAAAGGGCATGAGGAAGACAAAACAGAAGTTTAATTAACTTAACAGGAAAGCAGAAATCTCCTAGATAAAAGGAAAACAGCCATTTCTGAGCCAAGTTTTTAAAGGGTTCTCAGATCTTCCCAGGCCAGAGAAGTGTGTGTAATGCTGACTTCCTTCCAGCTCTGTCTGTGCCAGAAATAACTCGTCAATGGAGTATATCTCATTAGTGTACCTTTTACCAAAGCCATGCCTGCAAAAGAAAGTGATACTTGCTGCTGACATGCTACTGGCAAATGAGGAAGAAGGAAGCTGTGTTTATGAAGAGTCTAACACATTCCACTATCCTGCATGAGCACATACAAGTGCTCACTGACTTGTAATGGCATGAGATAAAGAGTTTGAAAGACAGAGAGTGAACCCACAGGGCAGTAGTGCATCCACAGTGACAAAGGGGAGAAGGGTTGATTGGCCTCTTCAAGATCTTTGGTGTCTTCAGCACCTTTCAAAGGCTGGTTTACAGTTAGATGTTAGCAGTTTACATCACTGATACCATCTTTTGTGTCTTGTTATTCCTAGTGACAGCAGGGTGAGGCTGAGTCCTCTATTATGGTTGTCACACAACATAGTGAAATCTGTCCATCTGGGCTGTAAGGACAGAACAGACTTTGGCAATGCCCAAAGACACAATAGGTAACTCCTGACCTGAGGGAAGCACTGAAGGAATCATATTACCTATATGCTTGATCATTAGTCCAACAACTGGATGTGGTTTGCCTCACGTGGTCCAGTTCAGGATCTGAGCTTTAATTTGAAACAAAAAAGTACAATTCTATCTGTCCCGGTTTAACACTGGCCCGGCAATTAAACCAAGTAACAGACGCTCTACTACTTACAAGAGACTTAGCTAAAAGCAAAAGTACAAGACAGAAAATCACCTTTATCCTGGCCCAAACCAGGACACTATCTTTCACTGTTTCAAAGAAAATAACTCACATGTGAATAGAGTGGAGCAGCTGAAAAAATGTGTGCTGGAGTCTGCAGAGAGCCTAAAATCAAAGCTCTGAGAAGAGTAATTACCTTCCACCCAGGTATCTCACTGGGCTACAAAACTCAGAAAGTGGCTTTATGAAGGGAAAAAAAGACAGAAAAAAGCCATCTATGTTAACCCCTCATTGCTCTCAGAAGTCTAAGGAGACTGGAATTTAAATTAGTTGGTTAGAGATGAAAACACAAAATGGATTAGAACACAAAGGCAGCAGGAAATAGGAAGGGAAAAGGTTGTGGAGGACCTACTGGTGGATTAATTTTCCTGCTAAGCAATGGTTAGTTAGTTACTGTACTAATAATTTCTGCTTAAATTTCTAACAGTAACTGTAGGGGGGGGATTTTTGTCTGGTATGGGGAATTTTTCTATTTACCAGCTAGACTCCATACTGGACCTTTGGTCCAACTTCACAGTGCAGAGTTCTGTGGGTCCAGATGAGAAGGCTACTAAATTTATAGCCCCAATTAGCATTAAGAATGGAATGTAGTTCTTTCCAAGAATGAGTGAGGCATTCCTCCCACAGCCAGAGAGGGGCTTTTATCTTTTTTCTCTTACACACAAGGCATCCTCCTGCCCCCCTCCCTTCCCCCTGCCCCCCCCCTGCATACATATAGCCATTTCCTGAAACATTTCAAATTTGTTTTCCTTAGGTTATTTGTGTCTACAGCCACCAGCTGGTCTGTGTCAAAGCCGATATGTTCAACATATTATTCCATTATCCTATTAGGCTGAACATGTCCTTCCTCCCATGAGAACTGTTAAAATATCAGTCTTAGAGTCTTACAGAAAAGAGACAGCTTTGGTCCAACTATCATCTCCTTTCCCCTTCCCAGTAACATACTCTCCTCAGTGATCATATGGCATACAGCTAACTTTTTAGCCTACCTTGATATTTTGTGTTCATGCATGCAAGAAATTATACCTGGCCATTTAATATCAACTCTCTCACTGAACAAGGCACACACTTGGCTGAAAAAAAAGCTCTGAAAGCTTGAAAGAGAGAGCGCCTGATACTTTCTTTTTTCAAATGACATTTGCCTGTGTTGCATGATAGGACTCTATAATTTGAAATTATCACTTCTTCTCCTCCATCAAGATATCTGTCATATTTCCAAAAGTGTTCTCTTCATCTTAAAAAGTCTTGGAAAACATCTCCAGTTCAGGTCAATGACATTTAAACTGAGGAAATGGTCACCTTTGGTTTTTCTCTGCAGGCTCCTCATACCCCTGGGAATGGGAGAGCAGAAATTCCTGGCTGGTTTCCATGACCCCAAGGACTGAACATTCCTTGCTTGAGAAGCCTTCCCAACCCCTGCAGCAGCTACAACTAAGACAAGACAACTAGGGCAGCTTGTGTCAGCAAAGAGTATTCAAGAGATGCCATTTGAATGTGGTAGGGGTAGAAGGCACTGGGAGATGAGAGAGAGGAATCACCACAGGTGGGGGGGGAGGCAGCCAGCACACAAATGAGCCTGCATCAAAGATGCACAGGATCTCCTGCAGGAGTTCTCAACAAAATCACTGGCAGCAATATGAGCACTAGCTCCTGAGTCTCTCCAAGAACCAACTCTGGGTGAGAAAGGCACCAAAATTCATAATTGTCCCAGGAAGACAGTGTTCATCTCTATTACTGCTACATTTCCTCCAGCTATAGGTTTTTTGTGATCCTTTTACACCAGGGTTGTATGTTCTCCCCAGAGAGTTGGGCAGTGGTAGGTGAGAATTAACAGACATGCACCTAAAACATAGAAAGTTAATGAACAAACTGGTACTGGGCAGAATGGTAGAGGTTAATATAAGGAGTTCCCATTAAGAGTGCCTGGTGGATCAGCATTTACAGATGACAGCAGAGGGGCTCTTAAAGATGGTTCTGCTAAGCAGCAGTCACAGTGAGCAGCAGTTCCCAGCAGAGGTACTGTGACTGTGGTGTGGGACTGTGCCAGCCTGTCTCTTACAATGTGCTGTGGACTCAGCCTCTTACCTAAAACACAGGGGTACCATCTTTCAGTTCCTTCCTCACTGGATTGCTTTTGTCACCATAAATCCAGATGTTCAGGTCTTGGGAGGGAAGAAGCAACGACACCAAAGGGCTGCTCAGCACTGCAAAACAACACGAGGTTATGCTGTGGTTCTGAAGAACTGCAACACTTTCAAGATTCACTTGTACAAAAGTGTGATATGCTGCCACATCTGCTGTCCATGCTTCTCTGTTCACATAACATGCTTAATCTTATGTTAACTATTACAGGTCTTCAGTGCTTGCTTCTAGTATACTGTACTTTTCCACTGTAAGCAATCCCTCTTTAGAAACCATCACTATCTACCTGGGAGGCTTTGTGTACACAAAGCTGCAGTTTTCCATTCCAAAGTTCTCCCTAAGGCTAGGAGCAAAATCTTAGTGGAAGGGTTCCTCACTTCTTACAGGTACAAAGAACCATTCTCTAGGCATGTTGAATCACAAGATCTTGAATTACCAGTCCTAGAAGAATACTTATTTACAACACAGTGATTTAACAGAATTACAGAATAAAAAGGTGAGAGGAGAAGCAGCAGAAAAATACCCTCCAATTGACTACTGTTTCAAAACAGCCCCCAGACCCCAGAGCCACAGATTACTGGGAGCAGGCTGGGAGCAGTAATAAGAGTTGTCTGCAAATGGCATTCATAACAATTGTGCAATTCAACCCAGCTCATGAAGATGGATGGATGCAGTATGCACATGTACTGCTGCCTGCACCAAACCATGGTGGAAATTGGGCAGAGTGATGGAAGACAAACTGCAAATCACAAATAATTGGTATGCCTGTGGCCTTTTTTCACCTTTCCATCTCCTAATGCATTAGAGAAGATATTCATGTCCCAGGCAATAACCCTTCCCTGTCCAGACCTCCACATCCCACTTTTTCCTCCTGACTCTGATTTACCAGTTGTTCAGCTTCCCTCACCCATGTGTGCTTGACCTAAAAGTATGTTCTCACTCTCATACACTCCATTTTGTCTCTCAGCTGCCTGCTTAAAATCCACAGCTTCAATATGGTCTGGATGAACTCAGACACAGGATCAAATTGGTGTTTGTTGTTGTTTCTTTTACTCCTTTGTTTTATTTCTGTGTCTCACTTCTTCAGCTGTATTCTATTTTAGTTTGTTCAGTGTGTACAGCTGCTAGCAAAGCAAGGGCCAAGCTTAACAGCAAAGGAAATATTTAAGATCATTTCCCTTCTTAAATGCAGAAAGCTCAATATAACCCACAGAAAAAGTCTCTTTAATGGTTCAGAATCAACCAGACACAGGAAGCACCGAGGCAGCTATTCTTGGACCTTTAGAGAGAACTGGAACAGAGTGTTTTCCATTTATGCTATGGACTGTTCTGCCTCATCACCTTATGAAGTCTGATCCGTGACAAACAACAGAGGGAAGCATAAAAATCATCTAATGCCCAGCCTCTTAGGATGACTTACCCTGCCTAACAATCAGTCCTTTAGTTTTATTGAGCCTAGGTGTCTTGTGCATGCTGGGACATGTTAGCAGTTTAACTGCAGTGAAGAAAAATAGCACTTTTATGAGTTGCCAGGCCAGTGACCAGTCAGAGTGAGAAAGTCTTGTTGCTCCTGACCAGAGCTGCTCACCCTTCAGGGGCACCTAACTGAAATACCATAACAAAGAATTGATTGTAATCCATCTGAGAAACACAGGAATGTTTTCCTGAGCACAATTTCAGAATGTGATTGTCATAGAGTGAGAGATGGAAAAAAAAACCAAACACCAGAAAGGAAGCAAACAATGGGGAAGACCCTCCAAAAGAAAAAAGGAGGCCTTATAAAGATGGAGAGGCCATAGTGACCTGCACAAGGCAAAGAACCAGAATAAATAAGGGCCTGAGCTAATAGCCTTAATAAACCCAGCATTCAGACTCATTTAGAGACTCTTTTTCCCTTAAGTTGCTTAATTGCTTTTAAAAATCCTTTGGGGTTGCCACATTTCCACCTGACAGCACCTTGCTAAGGGCCTTAATCTTGATGAGTCAGGTAGTGTCACCTTGGGGACTAATATTTTGCTGAACACAATTGAGTCTCCATTGCCTCATTTGGGATTGGGCAAACCTGCCTGTAAGGAAAAACCCAAGTCCTCAGGCTCCAGGTTTTCCCCACCACGTGCTCCCCAGGTTAGATGAACAACAATTGCCTCTACCCTGCAAAACTTGGTCACAAAAAACCCAAGCTCTTTAGATAGCCCTTTTCTACTCCCCCAGCAAGCTAAAGGAAATGCTGTAAATAACTAGAAAGGTTCAGTTGTCTCACTATTTCCTGAATCCCAGCACCAAAAAAGAGCATAGGGGTCTGTGATCAAGGAGAATATTCCCAAAGAGAAACTGTCAGAGAGGGAGCCAAGCTGTCTCCTCCCTTGGCTAAAACAAATGCAGATGTAAAGGAAAGTGCATGTATTGAAGATGTAAGTTGTGCACACCACCTCTTCACCCCACTGCTCAGCCTCTGGCCTGGTTTCTCCCAATGGTGCTCTTTCTTTGCTCCCTCTTCCTTTCTTGCTCATATATGAATCCCTGAGAGAAATAGGAGGGACTCAGCTGGTGCATTTTGGCACGCCAGTGCAGAGAGATGTGGCCAGTTTCAGTGCCTCCCCCTCCCACTGCAGTGTGAGGCTTTTCAGAAGGCAGATGAACATAAGGTAGGGGGGAAGAAAACTTTGCTGGTGCAAAGAAACAAAAAGCAAAAATTAAAATGTAGCAGAACAGATGCACAAGATGAAATGGGAAAAATACCTGAGAAAAGTGATGAGGACAAGAGGAGTGCAGCCACCTTAAAAACATAGCCCAGGTAGAAGCTGGGGAGACGGGGAGTGTCAGCAGACACAGCATGCTCACAATTTACAGGAACAAAAGGGTTTTCTTCTGTTCCTCCCATGATCTCTGGCACCAGTCCTGCCCGGTTCCCCCCACCCATCCATGCAAATTCACCTTCAATTACCTTACCTCAGGAACATTCATTACAGGAAGATGCCCTGGGTGTATCAAATTAGTGTCTTACAAAAGCCCATTCAGGAAATATCTTGTGAACCTCATTCAGTTAGCAGGAAGGGATGGAGTGGGGATGCCAGCTGAGAAGGGGGTTTGTGAAAACGTCTCAAGACTGATGGGCTGGCAGCACTCTACAGGTGCTATGCAGAGGGATCACATCCTGCCTGCTCTGTTCTGAGTACTGCTGCAACCTCACAAGTGATTTTCTGCACCAAAGCCATCATATTTTAGAGTTCAATAAATTCTAGACCCAGATGGAAAGATCTGGGATGAACAAATGGGCCAGGAGGTATCCATAGGGGATATCCCATTTTCATCTATATGTGATGCCAAGGACAATGAGGAAGGACAGATGCCTTTGCAGGGTGTTTTAACCCAAGAGCTTTGGTATGAACTCATGGGATTAGAACAAGCAGCCAAGTCACTTGGAGCAACAAAAAAATCATAGCACTCCCAAATGTTCCCCCTGTAGCTGGGCCTGGGAAAACAAGAGATTTCCACATCCAACACTCGGAGGTCTTCAGTGCCACAAAATCTACCAATCAATGAGTTGAAACTGGCCATGATACACTGGTGCTCACCTTCAGCCCATTTCCTGAGGTGCTATACAGAGATCTCATGCAGAGGACACAGCCCCAGGCTGATAGCTCAGCTTCTTGACACAAGGTATAGCAGAGTTTATAAACATGGTGTCTCAGAGAATCAGCCCATTCTCCTGCTTGTGTTGCCCTAGGGAAATGGGATGCAACATGCTGCCAACAGCTGTGAGCAAACAAGATAGTCCACACAGCAGCTGTAAGGCGAATGGGACTGGAGAGAGATAAATTCCTGTCTCTGACAATAGCTAATGGGCTCCAGGCAGACTGGCAGCTGCAAAGCACCCACTTCTCTGCTCTGGTTCAGCTGAGCAGGCACCTCTGGGACTGTACTTTGAGCTGGTGAAGAAAAGAGGCAGAACAAGTCTGCTTCGATCTATTTTTATACTGCAGATCCATCTGCTCCCTTCCACAGCTGGCAAGGCCTGGAGCTCAGCTTGGATCCTCCTAACAAAAGCCTCTTTATGAACCATGAGAATCCCCCACCACTATTGACACTGTTTGGATTGGATTGCCCAAGCAGAGGCTATTCTGGGCACCACAGGTGGCTTTTCCATCTTGCACAGGGATGGAGATAGCAGATGCCTCACCACAATGTCACCCAGCCATACCATCAGGGATAAACTCTCAGCTATTGCTGAGGAGGCTCTGATACACCCACAGGATCTGAAGGAACACAAAGCAGAGGCCACAAGGAGAACTTCAGGGTTTCACAGGTGAGACAACAAAGTTTTCACATACACAGAGATCCTTAGAACTGCTTTTGAGACAGACAGACAGAGACAAGAGTAACATCCAGGGGGAGCAGAGATAATTGGTCTCTGCCCTGAGCAAAGTACTATTTCACCCCCTATCTAGACCAAGATCTTCATTTCACAGAGCCTGTACCCTGGAGAGCAACTGCTGCTCTGGCCAAAGCAGAAACCACTTATTTTCTCCTTTCCTCTCTGTGCAGGCAGAAACCTCTCCCTTCGTGTTAAGGCTTGACATCTGCTTGCTCCTGTTGCTCCTGTTAGAGAGAGCTCCAAGCTCTGAGCTTTCCCCCCAACACATACAAAACAGAAATCTCTCCCAGCCTTTCTCTGTTATCTTATTGCATGGATGCTGTTTCCTGTGTTTATTTTTCTTGTCTGGCTAAAATGCCTGGAGGGTCTCACCTGCTGGAAAACTGCCATTACTTCTCCATCTGCAACATTGACCAAGGATTAGCAAGGAAAAAAAAAAAAAAAAAAAAAGCCTTAGGTCACTTCTAGTTTCCTTAGGATGCCTGACAAACAGCAGAGGCCAAAGGCCACAGATGCTGAGAGACAGCAGGTTCCTGTGCCTCTTACCTGGAAGCTGACATCAGCAGATGCACCTCTTTAGGAAGCAGAACAGGGGCACGTGTTTTACAGCACTGGGATTCATCTGGCGTAAAGAGAACACAGCCACCTGGAAAACACTGAATTCATGGCTACGTGCACAAGGACCTCCCTTCAGAGAAAGTGAACGTGTCATTCAGCAGACAGAATGCATCCCCTTCTGAGACCTGCCTGACACAAAGGCTTCAGTGTCTGGTGTCACCCACACGTCACTGACATCCTGACTTCAGGACCCAGCCTCAGGCTTGTGACGGGAAGACAGCATTAAACTCTCCCTGGGAGGATCATGTGTTCCACGAAGTGCTTCCAGACCAAATGCTGAATGAGAGATACTCCTGCAAGGGACTGAGAGGTGGCTGTTAGCATGCAGAGAGCACATCCCTCTCTCCAGCCACACAGTGAAAATCTGCAGGAACATTGTCACTGGAGTTCTTTCGAAGGTCTGAACCACAGAAAGGGGCAGACAGCCCCTGGCATCTCAGATAAACTTCCTGTGCCTCCCAGGTCTTGCAAGAAAGGAGGGAACATCTGCAAATAGAGAACTTGGGATGGGAGAGAACTTAGTAGGGAAGCAAGTGCTCAGAGAAATTGAGCTATAAAAGTTTCTGTTTAAAAGCCTTGATTCCCAAGCTTTGGCTCAGTCCATAAGTAACAGTGGATCTTGGGGTTCAATCAAGTTGCAGATGAATGTTACATGGGTCAGTTCTGCAGACTGGAAGGCCTCAGTGCAAGTTAGGGATATTACTGTATATTTCCTCTGGAAGGAAATCAAAATGCTATTTCTCATGAATTCAGAAAGGATGCAGCTGTAAAAGAAACAGCTGACTCTCAGTTTTAGTTGTGGCATTGAGTTACCAGTGGTGGGAGAAAAGACTATTTCTGTTTTTCTAATGCAACCTTTAGCATTTTGATCCTTCTGGAATTAAAGGATGAGCTTGAGGAGGGTCTGGGATTTTTTCTCCACCCTATTGTTAGTGCTTTTGGCATGAATATAAAGAAAGGCAGGAAACACTTGGAATACTGGACTGCTCCCAAATGGCAGGCACCTCAGAAACCAGGCAGCCAGTTGTCTTTTACTTTAAGGTGCTGATTGCTCATGTAGCCCAGCACCCTGGTGCCAGTGCTGGGTACTCTCCTCTTAAAACTCTGCCTTTGAATGAGCCTCAGTGATCTTAGTGAATTAACTGCAGCTCTCCCCTTGTGGCCTCTCTGGGACTGGGAACACAAACATTAGTCCTCTTCTCCCCAGTGTCTTTTGGCTCTGCAGAATAACTTCACAATCTGGTGTGTTATCACCACAGAACAGCACATGATATCCAGTTGTCTGCAAAGGAGCTGTGTATAGTACAGCCCCTGCTACTGGGGCTAGCTCAGAAAACCTGAAAACCTGACTGTGATCACTCACAGTCATGGTTAAGAGATGGCATGGCAGGGATTCACCTGGCAGCAGGCAAGTCCCAGAGCTACCATTCCTGTCATCAGCAAAGTCTTCTGGATGATGGAATTGTTTAATATCACAGGATCCAATGTGCACGGCAGGGCTGGTCAAAAGACATTAATAAAGGAAATAATACTGTTTAATGCCAACTGAAATGCCTGACATATTGCAGAGTAATGTGAAAGGATGGGAGTATTCTGTGCCCCAGGGTTCACACCACTGCAAGCTGCATTTCTTTTCTTTTTATGGCCCAGCAGTAAAAGGTTGTATCAGCATGGATTCAAAATGACCTTCATCCAGCCTGGATCAGCATGGTCAGAGATGCCGGGGTCCAGTGCACCTGGTGTGGAGAAGGCTTCAGCATCTGCCACTGTTCAGCCCTTCAGCACACCTCCAAAATAGGAATTTGGCAAACAAAGTCAACAGAGTGCACTGCTAAGCAGAACATTCTGCCGAGTCCCAACACCAGGACTGCATGTAATAGGGCACTTGCCAATTCCTGAGTCAACTTTATTTATTATACACTAGGAAGGTCATGACGAATCTCAGAAGATAAAATCTGTGTCTGTCAAGCTGCCTTCCTTATTTTCATTGGCCCAGACCCTCACGTTCCACATCAACAATAACAGGACATGGGTTCAAGAGGCACCATGAGTGCAGCTTACCCTGAGATGGCCCAGGCTTGTTTTGCATTCTTCTTAGAATTGATCCAGGCTGCTCAATTCTCTTCATTAGGACTTCTTTGTTGTTGTTTGTATTCCTGGATGCATTCACCACACTTCACAGGAGCCTTACATCCCTGAGAATGCCAAAGCACAAGCTTTTGATGCCAAATGCCCAAATGGTGCACCTGTAAATTCTCCAGCAACGTGAAGTATCCAACTGAGATATGCTTAACTTCCATTTAGAAGTAATATCTTGGACTTACACCAGCCCAAAAGACATCTCCATGACCTCATCAACAGCTGAGACAGCAAAATACCCCACGAACAAGGATTTTCTTGTCTGTCACTATAAACTGTTATCTAATCTCCTTGCCTTAGGTAAGGCAAAAAAAACCAGGGCTGTCTAGGGCTCTGGGTAAATCCCTGGCAAACAAAGCCTGAGCCATTGCAGCTCCAGTGTTGCCAGTGTATAAGCTGGCAGGTTTAAAGTGTGCCCTAGGCTCTGTAGAAGCTGCAGTTGCTTCTCTGGATTGCAGATGGACACTCCCAAAAAAACCCAGTCCCAGGTTTGTTCAGTGTAACAGGCTCAGACCACACAGTATGGATCTGCACTCCAAATAACCTCAACTATAAATGGCTTATTCTGAACCTGCAGGTTGAAAGCTCTTTTCCAAGTCCTCTCCTTTCATTTGCTGAAAAATCACCATGCTTGGCTTAGGTAACTTGCTTTGACATGTTGCAAGCACTACAATTCTTGAGATTTATTTCTGATTTTCTGAGATCTGGGTAGCACTTTCCTATCATGCTGCAGGAGCTCAGCAGCGACTACTGCAGCCACACAGCAGAGAAATTATAATGCTTGTAAGAGTGGTGCATCTTACAGCCAAAAATCCTCTACTAGTCCCATCCCATCTATTGGGTGATTTCTGAGGAAATATCCCCAGTATTCTGAAATGTTCCCCTACTCAAAACAGTACTGAAAGGGAGACTGGGAAGTCAGGGAGGAATACAGCTCCACTTACTGTTCAGGTGTTCACAGCTTTTAAATCCCCAAAACTTCTTGAAAGACACTATGGTCAAGAGCACAGCACTCACTTGTATGAACTATTCTTAGCAGCAGAGGCTTCCTGTATGGAGGCTGAAGTGACAAGGAAGATCCTACTGCTTTAAATATAGTGAAAAACTTTTAAGCCAAAAACATTATCCACCTATTAGTAAGGAAAACACCATCCTACATGCCCTTATCCTACTTCATCATCCAGAAATGCCATCAGTTCTCCAGTGCTGCAGTGAGCCAGACACTCTTTAGCTATATTATGAGACAGCTCTTAGTCTCCAGCACAAGCCCTGTGCAATTTAGTTTCTCTGGGTGGCTAAGCCAAGGTGTGGATCTCTGAGCAGTTTTCCAGATCAGGATCAATTGTGTTGTTAAACTGGAGCTCTCTCTGTTCTTTCAAGTACTTGGTTTCTTTAGGTATGGCCATTGTTTCCCTGGGCTCCTGCAGATGCCCATTGTTCCTCTGAGCTCCTGGCTTTTGATGCTGCAGAACAAAATGCACAGTGTTTGTGAAAGGAGGAGGGGAAAAAAAATCAGAAAGCTTTTCAATTACACAGTTGGTTGAACAACTTGGGCACAGCTGGCCACCAAGAACCAGGGTGCTGGAACCTCTCCACAAACTGGGGCCTACAGTGAGACCTCTAGCCCAGTTGCAAAGTGAACCAAAGAGGGAATGACCAGTAGCTGGTGGTGATTTGGGGAACTCTCATTTCATCACTTCCCAGTTCCAAATGGTTCTGGACTGTATAGGTATTCACTAACCTCTTTCACACACACATTTAGTAGCTGCAGCTGGAAAAAGCTGGAACTTATTCCTGCTTCATCCTCTCAGCGTTGCTCAGAATTGGCCTGAAAGACACCACAGCAGCATTTGGATTCCCCACCCCTCACCTCCAGTTGGTTGGCATCAGCCTGGGGTTAGCTCAGCCTGAGTGGCATTGCCAGAACAGGACACAGGTGGGAAACTGTGGTGGCCTTACAACATCTGAGGAGCACTGGCAGGGTCATGTGGAGGGAGAGTCAGCAGGCTGGGATGCTCCAGAAACAGCTGGAAAAGTTGTTTCATGGTCCAGATACAGACCCTTAAGGTTCTGGGGTGTAGCACACTGACACCACAGTGGTTTGTGCAAATACAGTGCTCTACCTTGCATTCAGGACACAGCTATGAACATTTTCTCTGTTTGCCAAGATGAAAGATCCCAGGATGTCAGAGATGGGAGGGGTCTTCTAGTCCTTCTAGGTCCATCACCAGAGCTCTTCTATCTTCTGCAAAAGAATAGGCAGCACCAGGGAGAGAGCTCTCTGGAAGGATCAGGCTATGGAAGAAGCCAATAAAATAATACAAAAACACTTGCACAAAAAAGGGTCAGCCCAGATCTTCCTGGGACAAAGGCACTCAGACTCTCTTTTACAAATATATTTTATTATTTTAATGCTTATTAAGAAATGTAACCATGACAGACTCAGCAGCACCAGTGGCTCCTCACTGCCCAGCAGTCTGATGACTTCACAGATATGAAAACTTCACAGATTAAAAAAAAAAAAAAAAAAAAAAAAAAAAAGAACAAAACAACAAACTTTGGTCAACTCACTTTAAATACATTTGCATGCACAGATGATCCCACCCCACTCCCTCCCCTCCCACTGGTAACTGACAAACAGAGGGAAAACAACAACTATATTCATAAAACATTTAAATTAAAAGAGTAATTGTTTTATAGTGACAGTGTGTGCAGCAGGGTGTTCACAGAGGCAGCTGCTCCACAGAACAGGGGGCCTGAACACCAGCTCCTGAGACATAAGGGTGGAAGCAAAGGTTGTTCTCCCATCAACAAGTTCCAGTCTTGACCTTAACACATCCTTGTGTGAACAGTCCCAGCACAAAGTAAGACAGGGAATTACACACAGCATTGGCCCAGTTTTGAGATTCTCAGTCTCTGAGGGTTTGTCACCTCTCAAGCAAATGAAGAACTGGTGTGATTTTAGTTACTCCTGATGTGTTTTACTGTAAAGAGGGCCAAAAGCTCAGGGCTAGGAAGAAAAAATACCTCTCTGGTATGACTCAGTGCACTCTGATGCCCAAAACAGATTGGGAGAGAACAGACCACCAGACAGCTAAATGTAGCAAACATCATTAGAGGATATTCTACAGCTTTATTGCATCTCAGCACTGTCACAGCATGCTCATCCTCCTCACAACACATGGCTAGATTGATTTGGTTTTAGGTAGGGCTCATATTCATGAAACAGAAGGGCTTCTGTTACACCAGGACATGATCATGAAATGGACAGTGCATCTGAAAAGGAGATAATCCATAAGAAGTATCTCTACCTCAGACACCCATAGGCCATATAAAGTCAGCCCTCCATGCACGTCAGGCAAGGCTGACCCTCTGCAGTGACCCCAGGAGAGCTGTAAGGCTGTACATCCTTTCCAGAGTCCTTCCTCAGCAAGTCACACTTTAGTCTCATGCCAGCACCATCTGTGCAATCCCCAGCACCTCTCAGCACGTTCCATCTCCCCTCAAGTCCTCCTAAACACCTTCTCTACAAATTGTACTTCACCACCAGGATTTCCTGTCTAACCCTCCAGTCTGCTCCCACATCTTAGAGACTTTTCTAGATCCACCAACATCCTCTGGAGCCTCTTTTCAAGGAATGATCAAAGATTCAGACTACTTTATGCAACTCCCAAATCCATCTGCACAGTGAGCTTCCTATCACCAACTTGGATTACTGGCCAACCCTTTACCTCTACAGTAACCCCAGCTGTCCCACTATGCCAAACTGCTTCTCTGTTCAAGAGCTGCTGTTCAGGCTTGCACAGAGCTTTGAAATATTACTGATCCAAAAGAATCTCTGCAGGACAAGGCTGTAAATGCATTTATTTGCACACACCAAAAGTGGTGTCCTATTGAGAAGAGAGCCCCAGGAAGGACTCCTTATAAAATTACTCCTGGCAAGTGATCAAACTTTCCTTTCTCCACAATCCTATAAAGCAAATAAACCCTGGAGCCTAGGAGTCTCCAAGGAATGGTGAAATTCATGGAATGCCCTCATTCCAAAGAAGGCACCACATATCTATATGGGTTTTCAGCCATTTTTAGTAAGAAGTTCCAGTTCAATGAAATTTGTCTCTTCTTACCCCAGCTCTTACTCTCTGGGCCCACTGCCCAACGAGGTCCTCTCCAGCCTCTCCTGATGGTCACCTCATTCTTCCCTTTGTCTTGGTACCATTTTTGTTTATCCAGAACATCTATATTTCATCAGCTAAACATTCTCCAGCTGGAAGGAAAATGAGGATGTGAGGGGGGAGGTTAGGAAAAAAATATTCAACTTTCACTTTTCTAATGATCCTTGCCCCACATACTTTGGAAGACAGGTACTTTTCTTAAGAGTGGAGGGCACTGCCAGGAGAAGGAAAGAGCACACTTCATTGATGGGACCCTACAGCTTTGTTTTTGTTTTTTTCTTTAAATAAAATAAAATAAAGCCTTGAAATCATGATTCCTAGGAAACAAGAAATAAGTCCCAACTTTTTTTTTAAAAGGCTCATGCTCCCCCTTAACAGCTGCTTTGGAAACATCTTCTGAAGGTCCATCTCAGCCATGTGTTTGCCAGAAGGCACACAGCATGTGGTGCAATTGCCATCCTTTCCTTCCTGTCACTACAGACTTCCAACTCTAGATAAACCACACTGCCTCCATACCTCTACTGCTCTTCCTCCTGCACACATCCCCAGGCCCTTCACACACACTTTTCATTTCAAATCTGGATCACTAATATTGAAAAGGACTGGACACACTTGGGGAACATGTCAAGCAGCACCAGATAATTCCAAGATGTCTGAAGACTCACATGATAATCTGGATGGCCAGGAAAGTTTTCCAGAGGGACAAGCCTAAATTTGTTGCATCAACATAGATCAACTTGACTCTTGTGGCAATCAAACAAGAAGCTGCCATAATTGAGTGTGAAGAAGCTCAGGAAACAATAGAAAGCAACCAACCCACACCAGCTGTTGAAAGTCTGATGCAATGTGGCATAAAACATCCGTCTACAATGGCAACTTAACCTCAGTGGGAGACACTTCTGCACTCACATGTGTTCCAGCACGAGGGACACTGGTATTTTCCCACACTTCCTTCCCTGCTCTGCTTCTTTGTGGACCTAATTGTTATTGACATGAACGCCGGATGTAATCTTGTGTTATTCTTAGAAACATTTCAGCTGAGGCCTGAAGAGATCAGACCCCCATTTTCCTGACTGAGTTCCTCTGCCACCATTACAGGTCAGAGGAGCCATCCCACAAATAACCTTCAGAAATATTCCATAAAGAAAGATCAAGAGTAACAAGATCCCAGGTCACCCTACAGAGGAACTACCTACGACGTCAGTCACAGGGAAATGGCTTAGTGCTTGCTAATGGTGCTGGAGTGATAATCCACTCCTCTGATGTTAGATTATGTGGAAGAGCCATGCCAAGAAAGCATCAATTCAACCAAACTGTGAAGTTTATTGTTCCACAAAATTGCCTGTCTCTATGCTAAGGATTGTGGTGGCAACCACATCTTTTTATCTGTCTCACAGAAGCTCTGTGGTAGCCTGTAGCAGTTACATACTTGAACACGTTCAGCATTATAAACTAGTTTCCACCTTCATGCAGGGAGGCTGGCAAAAAGAAAATCCCCTTAAAACCCCCTGACTTTTAATAATATTAATAGTTTACAATATTTAAAATAAATATGAAATAAGAGCAAACCAACCTAACCTGCTCTGCCTCAGATATCAAAATCCAGTTCCCCTGTCCTTGCTGAAAATGAGTTTATTTGACTTCTGAAATGTTTGTGGGCAGGTATGAGGAGAAGCTAGGTTTGTGGGCTGATAGTTCTGATGAACCCATCTAGGGAATAAGCTTCAGATCCCTGGAATTACCAGACTTTTGGTTTACAAGTAGAACTACTGCTGCCTAAATCTCCAGAAGGCTGATGGTACTGGACATGGATTATTTGTCTAGAAACAAAGACCAGAAAATCTTTAAGTAAAATTCAAGCTGGTGGGACATTCTGCTGTCCTTGAGCTACCAGGCTTCTTAAGTGATACAGAAAATCACCAAACCACTGTGAAACAACTCTGCTACAAACCACATCGACTCACATCCTTTCTCAGAACAGGTTTGCCTGTTCTCTCACACAGTTCTTGCAGTTCCTAAGCTGATTTCTACTTTTGATGATGCTTTTCAGCTCCTCAGAGTAGGAGCATCTCCGAACCTGACAGACCCAGGTCTCTTGGCCTCTGCACCACAGGGACACATTGGGCTTCACAGTAAAACACATCAGGAAAAAAAAATAAGTCAGGGGAGAAAAGGTGTTTAATTAGAGCTCACTGGAATTTAAAAAATATTAGGTATGTGTGTGCTTGTTTCCTCCCGAGAGAAGCAAAAAAAAAATTCAAAAATCCCACAGCCTTTTGAGTGAGGATGAAAAGGACCAAAATATGGAAAATTAGCTCCCCTCACACACATTTAGGGCCATGGAAGGAATTTGCATTCTAGGAGCCCAGGAGGACAAGCACAGGGAGAGTGGAGAAAAAAGCAGTCATTGCCCACCAGTCCACTGCCAGCTCACATACCTGATAGCTCTTCACAACACCAAAGTGCACAACCACCATGGTGACACAGACCACAACCTGGAATACTTGTCTGCTACCAGCAGCACAACAGCCCTTTTGCTAAGGGAAACCCACATTACAGACTCCATTTTCATTATTTGTCAGACAAAGAGGAGAGCTATGAGATTATATTTGCCTCGTGCATCTGGAACATTGAGCGCTCAGGGAGTGGATATGGGTTCTTCCCCATCTTTTGTAACTTAACATAAAGTAATCAAGACGAGAATAAAAAATCATTTCAGCAACCTGTTGCAGTATAAGCTTTTAAAACATGAACTGAAAGAAAAAATGCCATGGTTGAAGATATCCAAAGTTCCCATCAGGTAAATTCCTTCCCTTTCCAAGCAGCTGCTGGCATCCTTCCTGACCAATAGATGTTGCTATCCCCCTTCCCTTTGCTGCAGGGCCAAAGTGCTAAACGGCTCCTCCCTGTTGCTCTTTGCAATTCTGCAAATGCTTCTGGCCATGCTTTTATTTCTGTTGGTAAAACCAGCAAAACTGACATGCAACCACAGACACACAGTACAGCATCATGTCACGATATGCCCTGCATCAGCAAAGTCTCCCAGTGCTGAACTTGGAATGCCATCTTTGACCTTGGCACTGCCCTTGGTGCCAGGACTTTGATGGGCAATGTGTCCCTTCTTCCTTAGTCTGTTTCAACGGTCTCTTGGCTTTTCTCCAGTCTAGTATTTAGGATCATCCCAACAGTCCTGGGTAGGGACCCCTTTTTTCTCCACAGCAATCTGAATACACACCTCTCCCCCCGCCCCCCAGCCTTCCCTTTCTGCCATGGCAGAGGTCACCAATGGAAAAAAAAAATAATTCTACCAGGTAGACTTTGAAAGTCTCATCAGGAAACATCAGCTGCTGCAAAGGCTGCTCTTTCTAGATCTGAGTAAGTCACCTCGGCATCAATTAGCTCCTCACTGTGAAGCTCCCTGTTCATGCATGCATCAGAGAGAATCCCATTTTTGCAGGAATGTGGGAGGTGCCCGTTTGTCTCCAGGTCCAGAGCGTTTCCATTCTGGTGCCATTCCAAGCCCGCTTTGCATTTGTTTAAGTCCTGCTTTTCGGGATCCCTGGGGATCTCTCCGTTGGTGTACACCTCCAGTGCATACTCACTGATGCGGATGCTGGCGTTCTCCGCCTCCCCTCCGTGAGTGGAAGTCCGGGAGCTGGCTGGTCCTGCCTTGAACGGCTCCTTCCGACCCAGGATGTGCTGGCTGATGATTTTCCGGAAGGTGTATCGGAACTCCCTGATCCGGTAGGCATAAATTAGAGGATTTACAACCGAGTTGGCGTGGGACAAGATAATAGCCAGATACATCAGCCAGAGGGGAGCGTGGGCACAATTCGGGCAAAAAAGGGTAAAGCAGTTAATGATGTGTAGAGGAAGCCAGCAGACTGCAAACAAGCCAACAATGATGGCTAAAGACTTGGCTGCGTGGACTTCCTTCTGCAAAGTGGAGCGAGAACGTTCCCCGTGTACCATCTTGTTCTCCATCTGCTTGAGCTGTCGCCGGGCTGCCATGAAGATTTTCAAGTAGATACCAAACATGAGGAGGAGGGGCAAGAGCACACAGGCAAAGAAGTTGTAGTAGACCATGTACTCCATGGTGACCACAGCCTCAAAGAGACACACCACCATACTGTTGCTGCAGTTGATGGGAGAGGACTTGTTGGAACCCAGCTCTTCGACCTGGGAGCGCTTGTGCCACCCGAGCATCGGTGTCAAGCCGATGATGAAAGATAATACCCAGCAGATGGCAATGATCCCTTTAGCTCGAGAGCCAGTCACCAAGCCATTGTACCTATAAAGCAGAGGAAATGGGAATAACATCACTATGATTCAACAAGATCCTGATACCCAAGCAACCTCCCAGTGAACCAGAAGACAGCAAGAAAGGCACCTGCTTCTTCAGACAGGTCTTTGAACTGCTGTGCAGAAGCCATACAGCACAATACAGACTCCACAGTGACACTGAATGCCTCATTTTTCTCCCCTCCCCTTTCCTTTAGGCGTTGAATAGGTGACAGAAAAGCAGGTAAATTAATACAGGTTTACTCTGTGATCCTTCACTTAACCAGCCCACTTGGTCATGTGTGTAGACCTTGCAGCCTGGATTATCAACAGCACTGCTCTGACCCTTGGTGCTGAAGCCCACCATGGCTCTCCTGCTGAGGGCTGAGGTAGTTCCTTTCTGCCAAAGGAGCACCTTGCAGCACAGAAGTGCTAGGTCTGTCTTGCAGTAGATTTCTAAGCTAAAGAGCACCAAAGAACTTAGAGGCACTGCGCCATCAGACTGCTGTCCATGTTCAGGTGTCATCCAGCAAAAATCTGCTGACAGAATTGCAGAAGCCAGGCTGGCATTTCCTTGCACAGCACCTCACTCTGCTCCACAATGGCAGGCAGAAGGCCTTCTGGAAGGTCAGCACCACCAACCTTCCTCAAATAACTAAGACAAGTCAGCAGTGTTCCTCAGCAGCCCAGCTAAGCTCACCCCGTGTCATTCTCTGAAAGGAGGAATTAAGCTGAGGACAGTGCTCTGACTAGAGGTGTGCTGTGGTCTGCACCACACACACCAAAAGGGACTTCAGTGGTGGAGGGAGTGACATGCTTGGCTGAAGCCAGTGCTTTAGCAGTACATTCTCCAAGATCTGTTGAAAGAGACAATAAGCAGCATGGTAAGAACCTGACAGTGCAGCCAGGGACCTTTGTTTGTTTGAAATATCTGCCGGTTCCCAAGGCCTCACAGGTTACTGCGAGTCCTGAGCTGACTCCAGCAGTTCTTCTCTCTGAAAATGTAAATCAGGGCAACAGTTTAACATTTCAATGCAATTTCCTTCCCTTGGTAACGTTTAGCATGGAAAGTAGATGGCTGGATTCCCACATTGTCCAGCGTGGGTCCCACACTGTACTTGACCCCTTGTGTCTGTGATCAGACAACGGTGACACTGGGCTCCCAGTGTTTACCCACTGCTTCTTCTCCCTCTGTCCCCAGAATTCTCTCAGCAAACAAACATTTAAAAAAATAATAATCCAAGAAGCCATAGAAATGTTTCCATCTCTCAATGAAATAGTTACTCCCACAGGTTCAGCTCCCAATGCAAGTTCAACACAGGGGAACAGACAGGCTGCTTTTGCTGGGCACAGTGCAGAATAGAGATCCTGCATGTGCTTTAAAGGCCCTGCTAAAGGGCTTGGGAAGAGACCTGGCTCCACTCAAGACCCAACAGGCTTGAGTCTCTCTTCTTCAGTTACAAAGAAAAGAGGGAGTGGGTTAGGGAGCTAACCACACAACTCCCAGTGCCCAAAACACACCAAAATCCTCCTTCCAAAAACGCGTGAGGGATCCAGCTTGTTCTGATAGAGAAAAAGACTAATCCAGCACGTAGTGGATCCTGCTCAATGCTTCAGGGATGCTAAGGGCACAGCATGACTGGTAAGAGGGAACCCACTCACATTCAGACCTCATCAACACCACAAAACAGCATCTGTGCTTTGAAAAGTACACTGAGGGAGCAGAGAATTGGCTGAAGGCACTTGAAACTTGGAAAAACAAAAAACAAAACAAACCCCTCAAAACCCTGCAGCCCTGGAATTGGCTACATCTTGTCAGAGGAATTTTGAAATTGTGCAGCTGTTATCCCACGACTAGAGATGTCCCTTCTCTTCTACTAAAAATATATTCATTACTGCTCCAGGCAAACACCCCCCCCTGCTTCTCCCTCCCTCTTAACCTCTGGGGATTCCTATGCAACAATCTTTACAAGGCTTAGGAGCAGCACTTAACTCAAGCAGCCTCCAGCTCTCCAGCGAGTGCATTTCCATAACGCTGTGCTAACTACCTCCAAGGATAAGAGAGAAAGCTCACAGCATCTCTTCACAGAGTGTGTGGCACTATGTTGGCCAGGTATCCACTGAGAAGTGTCCAACCACTGTGAGAGGTTGGTTTCTAGGACCCACAAGAGACACTACTGGCTGACTTAGCTGAGGTAGGGTTATAGTCCAGATGGACTTTCCTGGACTCATTCCTTTTGACCACTTCAAGATGTCACCAGGCTGGCACTGAAGACTTTGTGCACCTGTCTGGGCATCTTGCTAAGCTCACAGCAGCCAGGCCAAAGCTACTCCCTGTATTCCTGGTGCTGTACAGCTCTACACGGTCAGCTCAGGGCTCCAGGAAGCATCACATAATTGCAAGTTGCTGGCACCTATGCATGAGACACAGCAGCTGGTCACACCTCCAGCCCATGCTCTGCATACTTGGCGGGTGACTTTGTAGCACATCTGATGTGTCCAGACAGCACTGGATCCACTGTGCACAAGCAGTTCTCCTGCTGCTTCCTGGAAACACTGGACTTGCTACACAAACAACAGCTTCTACTTGTGAAATTCCAGACACAAAGAGCATCAGTGCAGAGCACAAGGATACTCATGGCAGAGATGATGTGTGTGAGGATAGGGGCACAAGACTCCTCCAGAAAACAAAATGCACTTTTACAAACATAGGAAGTTGTGGATTTTTTTTTCCCCAAATCATGTTACCTGCTCTGCTCTTCTTGTCTGTGCAATGGAGGTGGGATCCCACAGGGGGGCAAACAGGGCTCCACACAGCAGAAAGAATAATAGTGGGCAGGCACCATTCTTTTGTTTTCAGAACAAAACCTTAGTAACAGCAAGTTCCCCTGCCCATGAAGCCACAGACAACTGGCACTGCTTTCAGAGCCAGGCCCATGGTTGCTCAAAGGAGGAATTATTCTTGTTTCATATTAGGTTCAGTCTGTCCGTAATCTTTTTGACACAAACATGAGCACATGTAGGAAATGCTTGTCATACAGTCAAAAGATCTATGGTGAGCAGGGAAAGAAGTAAGTCCAGATATGGCTCAAAGTGACAATAAAACATTAACTCCCTGATTCATTGATTCAGATGCTCATATATGAACATTTGAGAAGGCAACTCTAGAGAATCAAAGCAAATGCTGAAACAGGCTGTTCTCAGCACAAAGGTCCCTTCCACGTGCTGTAGTCTATTTGGGGTTTGTGTTCATCCCCCCCTGCTCTTCCTAACCCAGACTCTGAGAAGCCAGTTCTTCATATCCAGCTCTCCTGGCCTCTGGCAGAAAAGCATCCCAAAGCCACCTCAGAGCTGCAGTTTCAATCAGCACATATGGGATAAATCTGTGTTCCAAGCAACATGGAGCTGCACCTCAGTAACCCTTCCCCAGAGAAGCATCTCAGTAGCTGAGGCAGTCAGTCAGTCATTTCCAAAGCAACCTTCATCAGAGGAAAAGCTCTGCAAGTTACTGCAGTTGGCACTGTGTGACCTGCGTAAGTATTTATGCCACAGGTGAATACCTGAATCCAGCACACAGAGCAAGCAGTAACCTGAGAAAACTTTTCCGTTTGGCTGCAGGAAGAAAAATTTCTTTTCTCTTTCCAGTGCATCAGAGCTACCTGTCCTTCACCACGGGAGTATCTTCACCACAACAGCCTGCACAAGAACACGAGGCTGGGCACTGTGCCCACGGAGCATTTGCTGGCACCAAAGAGCCTGGAAAGTGGCAATTGTTCTTGGCCCGTGACTTCAGCCTCAGCCTCGCAGCCAGTTTTGTTTAGAACACCCAGGGGTTTTATATCAGGGAGCACAGGTTTTCAGGTACCTGCCATGTCAGAGACACAGTGCAGTTATTATCCTAGACCTAACAATGGGCCCAACTCATTTCCTTGGGAGTGTTCCATTTGTATAAAGCCTGGCAGGATTCAGCAAAGTATTTGAGAACTATTGGAAAGTTTATAAAATTTTACACCACATTTTAATTCTTTACAAGGTAGAACCCATAAGACCTTTTCAGATTAGGTTTTATGTGCTTTGAATTCTACCTATAGATGTCTTTTCTCTGCATTTTTTTAGGGGATGGTCTTTTATCCACAGAAAAATCATTCCAAAGGCAACCCTAATTATGTAGTGAGGTGTCCAAGCCCAAGCAGTGTCAGAAATATATCCCACTCTTCTGCTTCCTTAATACTGACAGTTTGTGTGGGAATAGACATCCACATACATATTGACTGAGACATACAGTTATCTTCTTTAGAAAAAAATCAGACATGAAATAGTAAAAAAGAAAAAGAATTAGAAGAACTAGGCTTGGCCCTTTTTGGTTTCACAAGAGTGAAGGAAGTCTGATTTATTATTTTTTAAGAGCATTCCTACAATGAATATTAGGAAATTCTGGTGTTATATTTCTTGTCCTCTGGGAAGAAGAGGCTTTCCCAGGCATTAAAGGATGGGGTGAAAATACTGCATTTTTAGTGGGAGAACTTTCCTTCCAAGGGTTGGACACATTTGTGTGACAACCAAATATTAGAAAAAGAAAAAAACGTGAGGCTGTGAGCAGTCTGAATCATATCACATTTCCCTCTCCAGCTATTCAGCTTTTGCTTTCTCAGTGTGTCTGAGGCTACAGATCTAATGCTTATTCATCCATAAATTCTTAGAGGGAAACAAAATTGACAACCTTTTCACTCCTACTGTAAAAGGACAAGCCAGTAGAGGACAAGGAGGGGGGACCAGCCCATGGATCTACCTGCAGGTTTCTGCATCCAATCAAGTCCACTGTTCCTGGGGTAGAAGAGGGTGTGTTCTGTTTTTTCAAAAACAAAATAGTGAAACTGGTACAGTGCCCAGCACTAAGGAAGTCTGATTTTTCTAAAAGATTCCTTACCTTGGTTATTCCAGGAAATTAAATTTTCAAGATAATATAGTTATAATGATACCCCCTTAAAATGGGCAGAAATCCAGATTTTTAAAGCCCTTTTCCTGGCAAGTCATCCTCTAGCTATAAGAGAGCTTAAACTGTCACCAAGAGTCTTTTAAGAGTTAAAGGCATCCTCAAAGGCAGTCCTCAAAATACTTTCAGAGGCAAGCTCCTGAGGGCTCCTCTACATATGTTACTTTGTACCATTTGGTCTATAAACTGAAACCATTTATCTGTAGAACTGCAGAAAAGCAGAGACAATCCAATTTATAGATAACAATAGAGTTTTCTCTGCAATGGAATAGATATTCCTTACAACTGCATCAAAAGTAGAGGCTGTAACTGGTATGATTATAGGTTTGGAAACCATCAATTAAGGGTAATGTTACAGCAGCACAAGCTTGCTGAGACAAGGCTTCAGGAAAGACTGCACTGGCCCACATGGAAAGGTAATCTCCACAGCTGTAAGGAAAAGAATGCTTTCTATTTTTGAGTTGGAGGTTTGTGATAAACGACCTCAGTGCTGGATGACCAAAGTATTCACAAGAGACAAAACCAAATTGCACAGGTTAATACAAGTGATCTAAGCTCAACAGGACTAAAGATGTCCAAAACCTCAAACTTGAGAGCACAGCAACCAGAAAAGTGTTCCATTTTTGCAGCTACATTTCTTGTCCAGTGGGATAGGATGCAAGTCCTTCCATTCCTGAGAGCATGCTGCATCCTCCTAAGGACAGGATGGGAAGGACTCCTACACTGTGCCCACACTGGCCTCTCCTTGGGCTTCCTCTACATCTTTTGAGATTTCTGAAAGACTGGGAAGCAGTGTCACAAAGCATTCAAACCCACCCCACAGAACACAACGCTGCTCCATGCCCATGGCCAAATCTGTCCCCTTCAATGTGCTTCTGGAAGACTGAACTGAGGAGCAGTCCTTCTGCATGTGGCAAAACTTCCCTTTGTCCCACATCAGCCTTGCTGGTTGCTCACAATGTAGCACCTTGTCATATTCAGCTTTCAAGCTCTAATATTTAAGTGTCCTTTTGGTTACCACACGATCCTGTCTAAATATGGAACAGCAGCTCCTAGGTAGCACTGTGGCAATGCCATGGACACACACAGTATGAGGACAAAGAAATGGAAAAAGAAGTGACCAGAACATCCATCTGTGAAGGCAGCGTTCAAGACCTAGGAAAGCTTTTTTCCAAATTACAAGGTAAAAACTTGCTGCTGCTTTTTGATCTTTCCCTTCCTTGATTCATCTCCAGATGTGCTGTTCTCACTGTTCCTCACCCCCCACTGCCCCAGCCCCACCCCAGCCCCCAGCCCAGCCCCTGCTCACCTGAGGGGGATGCGGATTGCGATGATTCTGTCGATGGCGATGGCGAGGAGGCTGAAGATTGAACTCTGAGTCAAGACCAGGACGAAGCAGGCAATGAAAAGGCAGCCATAGAAGAAGGCACAGAAGCCAGTGCTGATAGTGATGGCAAAGGGGATTGCCAGCACACCCACGGCAATGTCAGCAGCAGCCAGGGACACCACAAAATAGTTGGTGACGTTCTGCAAGTTGCTATTCAGATAAACTGCCCAGCAGACCAGGATGTTGCCCAGGATGGCCAGCACTGCGATGACCAGTTCCAGAACGATGTAAGCTATGTCTGAGAGGAAGTCTTCTTTCCCATGTACTAGCATGGTGAGAGTGACCAGGCCAATGTGAGAACGTGCCAGAAAAGCTCAGCGTTCATATCTGCAGAGCACTGAACAGCCAAGACACCTCAAAGTTGTCTGGAGTCCGAAGAGCACTCAGCTGCCAACTGATGAAGGTTGCTCACACACACTTTTCTCCCCAAAGCTGCTCAAGATCTTTATAGTAGATGTCAAGAAAAAAACAAAACAAAAAAAATCACCACAAAACCAGGGCTTGTGAACTCCAGAGAAGCGGATTAGCCAGATGCACAATAATTCAAACTCCAGCAGACAACTGGAGAGAAGAATGTCTCAAGTACATTGCTCCACAGGCCACGAAGTCCAGCAGGCAATACAACACAGAAAGTGTATGGTATGGCAGCATCAGCTGGGACTTCTTGTTTCCTGTTGACACTCACATTGCTAGTCATGGCTTCCTGTCATGTACATACCTACTAGCAACATCCTCTGTTTCTCTTTTTCACAGTTTCTCCCTAGGACTTGGAAAACATTCTCATCAGCTGAAGCAAACGTTCAAATTCTTCCCTTGTAGTTTCCTTTAAAAAAACAAAACAAAACAAAACAAAACAAAAAACAAACACTAAGTAATCAGCTCTCCAGAGAGGATAGAAAAATCAAGATCTCATTAAAGCGGCACATAAAATTGATAATGGATATTAAACAGACCTAAAAGCATATAGCATTGGCAAAAACTCACATTTTGTCTATCCTGAAAGCTGCAGGGCCCAACTCAAGGTTCAGGAAGGCAGTATTTCACACTGGTGTTGAGAAACAAGGGATGTTTTGTTTTTGAGGCTACCAACTGAGCTGGCACTTCAGCAGCTGCTCAATGGTCTGCCCTGAAACACGAGAACCCCACTAATTATGCCTTGGCAAGTGCTGTGGCTGCACAGAGGAAAGGTGGAGGAGCCTTTTTACATACACCTGTCTCTCTCTGATCATAAACACAAAACTTGAGTCATCACGTGCTGCCCACCCTCCTGTACTTTGCCACAAAACCATGCTGCACTAATAAGCTCTCTGGGATTACACAAACCTTAATTCATAAGGGGGTTATGTCACTGGCATGTGTGGTCACCACTCTTGCCATACCCAGTCTCTCCAAGTGCACAGATACTGGAACATCATCAGCTGTAGGGAGAATAGTTCAAGGTACATCAGACAGTGACATCTTTGAGGACTTTCCTGCTCAGCATGCACACTCTGCACACATCTCTGCAGGTTCCCCTCTTGCAACAACATGGGTTTTGTTCACATAAATTTTTATCCTATAAGCAAACCAGTTATTCATTTTACCTGCATTGTCAAGAGTGTTTGTTGCATCTGCAGATTCAGGTCAGCTTTCTTTTTTAACTACAACCAGCCAGAAACACATCCACCAAGATACACCTCTCCCAGAAACACACAGGCACAATGCCAACATCATCTCTCAAGTACACATCCCTGTTCCTGCAGTATCATGCACACAAATCTTGGACTAAAGTTGGCACCATTTGGAAGGAAACATCATCCCCATCATCCCTAGAGCTGCCATTTTGTTTGAACAGACACACATCACCTGCATGCCTCACTCACACACTCATCTTGCAGGTCACCTCATTCTTCTGCTTTCAGACAGGGGTGCATTTCACCACAGCTTCAGCTAAAAATACAGCAATGAAGAATGCAGTTCCCTAAGATTTGTGACACTACCAAGAGATGATTGTTTGCTGCCCTACCCTCTCACCTACCAAGTGGGTTTTAAACAATATTTAGCAAGCAGTATTTTCTCATTAATTTAAGAAAATAGCCATTTGAAACATCAGAGAGCCAAGGCAGGGAGAGAGACAGCAATAACTGATAAATCACTTGATCTCTGGTCAGTATTGGATGCAAGATGAATCTCTAAATCAAAATATTTTAGAGACTTAATCTCTGGTTGATCTGGTGTGGTCTAACCAAGCAGAGTTTCATACCTTCACAGTTCACTCTGTTTTCAAGTCAGAAACCTAATTTCTCAGGATAAAATAAAAGAGTAAAGACAGTGGTAATAAAAGAAAATATGATTAGCTTGTGATTCACATCTGATCTCAGGAATATAATCGAATTTAAGACCTTTCATTGATTTAGACCTCTATTGCTAATGCTGCATTTGAAAGGAAAGTGAATGATTCTTGGTGGTTTGGATGTGCTTCAAAAACTGAATTTTTTTCTCCACCTTCAGCTATCTCATTTATGTGTTTTGTTTGATTTGTGTGGAAGAAATCAACAGAAGAGATTAGTTTCTGAACTATTAAGAGGAAGATAAAGATCATCCATTTAATCTTTTCTAAAGAACGAAAACCCCCAAGGCAGCTCTGCATTGTCTGTCTTCCTTTAGCAAAAAGCCCTGTTTTCCACTGACCTCTTAAAGATTGCTTCTACTTTCTTGAATTTCAGGGATGTTGGTGATACACCCCTACATCACTCTGCTAGCACCTGATGGCCCATTACAGATCCCAATGGGTTCGTTTCAACGCAGTGATACTGAAAACTGTCTGCCCTCCCCCAGCCTGACTACCAGGGAAGGGGATTAGATTAATATAAGATAAAAATAAATAAAATCTGGGGGAGAGAAAACACAAAGCACAACATGAAAAATAAACAACACTTTGGTACCTTGTTTCCCATCCTCCTCCACAAACGGTGTTGTGAATTGTCAACCCAAGCACTAGCCATTTACTCCAAAGCAATATGTGAGATGCTGCATCCAGAAGAGGACAACATGTCCTTCTACCCCTCTCTGATCCCAGATGGGCTGGAAAACACTCAGAGAGTTCTGCAAAGCCAGCAAAACTCAGAAGAGAAATGATCAGAGCTGAGCAGGTGTCCCAGCCATGACAAAACAACATTTTCTGTCTGCTTCAGTGGTGGTGCTTCTGTGGTAGCCACAGACATGAGAAAAAGCAATTAGCCACACAACCCCAGCACATCAGAGGCCTCACCTGCTGCTTACAGAAGGTGCCACAACCTGGGAGGTTCCCCTGTTCAACTGAAACTCACCCATCCCACCTCTTCATCTCTGGCACTGTCAGCCTGCTATAGCTTTTACCCAATACCTTAACAAGATTTTAATTGCAGCAGTATTTGCAACTTGCTTTAAAACAGGAGCAGGCACAGACTTTCTGCTCATGCAGCTAGAAATTTACTGTGTAGGGATAAAATGAAATACAAACCACCTCGAGAAGACAACATATCCAGAGGGAATGCAAAATTTATTACAGACTCATCTACCTCATGCAAGACCTAAAGGTTCGGCAACCAGGTCTGACAAGCCAAAATTAATTAACAACCTGCTTTACTCACTGGGGAAGTGTATATTTAACAGCTCAGGCCCTTGAGGGATCAATATTGCAAGCTTCTTGAAGCTTAAGAAAAATAATCTGTATGACACAACCTGCAGGACAGCTACAATTAGTATTTCTTCTTAAGTCCTTCTTTTATTTTGTTAATTGCATTAATTCTTTCTTGATACCCTGGGCTATGTTCTGGCCTTTTCCCATTATTAAATAAACCTTTCTTGCCACTCACAAACCTGTAAAGCTGTTGCTCTGTTCATTTTTAGTGACTTGGAACACTCTGTTCTCTCTCATATTTCAGCCCCAATGAAAAACTGCTCCTTGAAAATTCAATAAAGCATCTGAACAGCACGTTCCCATGAAGCAATTCACCACTGGAGCTTTTGTTTGGCATCTCCAGTCAGCTTTGGACTAAGGTGTTGCCCCTTTTCTCTCCTGAGGGCCAAAAGCATCGAGGTGAGCCCATGGGCACTGTTTGCTTCAAACCACCCACCTCACACAGCTCATTCCCTGCTCTTGGGCCCGTCAGGCATCCCACTTTGGGACACCAGTGCTCTGTCCCACTGGCACAGAGAAGACTCTGCTCTGTGTACCAGGCTGACATCCATGGCAATGTCTGTGACACTTCAGTCTGACAGCTCCTCTCAGACATCAGCAAAATCTCCAGGGGATCAGCAGCCCTCAGGGCACTCGAAAGACAGTCTGTGGGCACGTAGGTGACAGGCTGCAGCTTCCCAGGCTCCCAAAGGACTGGTTTCTCCTTGTCTGTTTCAGGAAGGGGGAAGCAAAGGCAGCAGGTAGCTTGTGAGGCTATAGGAAAGTCTTCATCAAGGCTCATTCCACAGGTCACAATCTAGCATCTGCTTCTGCCAACATGACCCTTCCCAGGTAAACCATGTACAGATTACCTCACTCCCTTAGGGAGAACCCTGGAATTCACACGTGGCTATATGCAGAAAACTGGTGCTGCTAAAAATCATTTGTTTCCTACTTTCCAAAGCCTGGAGGGGGAGATGCTTGTCAGCTTTTATCCTCTCTTTGAAATCTCTCCAGCTCAGAACAGAATCTCCCTATCTTTTACATCAAGGTCTCTAAGAAATCTTGTCTCTCCCCATTTCTTACCAAGTCACAATGAAATGAGCCAATGTGCTCACAGGCAGATCACAAATCTGCAAAACAACTCGGGCTGTAAAACTACAAAACCAGCTGTCCTTTTGGGGAAAATGATAGGGAAGGCAGCAGTAGCACTGCTCTGCATTGCTCAACAGTTTCCTTTCTCAATTTTGGTGTTTTATGACTCCCTCACACAGAGCAGCTTCCCCATGCCCATGACTGCTCACATAAAACCTGTGTGCCAGAAGCCATCGGGGAGCAGCTTCCCTCCTCCTGCCAAGGATGAAGAGATGTGGCTGGGTGGGGCAAGAAAGAGAGGAGGAGGGAGGCATCACCCATCCAACTAAGATACTTTTTCTGTTCCCCGAGTTGCTTTATTATTGGCTGCAGCTAAATGATCTTTTAGGTCATCTGCTTACTGTAATAGGAGGAAATTAAATATTAATAATAGACTATTTCCCTATAGACTGCTCTTTGTTAACAAAAGATACAAGTGAAACAAAGCAGGCAAAATCATCAGCACACTATGTTGGTGTTGATTTTCAGTTCCCTGGAGCACTTGCAGTTTCCCCTCTGCCTTCCCTGGAGTTCCAGATTCCCACTGTCCTGCACACCTGCCCGTGTGGACACCCACACAAGGGCAGTTCACAGTGGTACCTGGAAATCCTTGTTCTATAAAGGGGCTCCACAGCGTAGTTTGACCCTCCCACATCATTGTTTCAGACTTCAGTCACAACATCACCTGAGGAAGTCATGCAAAAAAAATGCAGGGCCATGGATCTTCTGAAGCACAGAAGATTTGGAGAGGAAAGTCTCCCTCCAGTGTAAATCCTACAGTGAGGTAACAAAATGTTTGGATTGGCTTTGCAAATCCTCCAGAAATACCGAGTGAAATAAGGGCTTCAGGTTTCCTAAACTTGGTCTCATTCCCTCTCACAGGAGAGCAGTAGCCCTCAAAAACATCACTCCACACTCCAGAAAGGCAAAAGAAATGGCTTTTTAAAGATCTGTACTAGAGACACCCATACTGCTGCAGCAGTAACAGCAAGAAAGAGCATCATAAAGCCATAACCTTCAAGCTTATCCCCTGTCTCTCTTCTCCTGTTTATACCCCATCTAAAAATCACAGAACAAAAGCACCCCACAAGTGAAACCCCACTGCACAACAAGCAAATGTTGTAACACAGATGGGCTGGCTGAGAGGAATGGCTAATGCAAAACCAATATTTCAGCTTTGCCTCCAAGGGCTAGAAGTGGATTAATTTTTATTGCAGTAGCGGAAAAGAAGACGAGAAGACATTTGACCATTTTTTTTTTTTTTCCCTAAATGGATGTTATAAATGTTTAAAAGCAAGAAAAAAACTCGCAGTAATTATTCCCATTCTAATGGTCACAAAAAGCCAGAGAGGGCAAAACTAAGTAAAGCTGAATGACCAGCAGTTAAATAAGCCAGATCAAACAAACAAACAAAAGGGAAACGGTTCCCCTGTGCTCATGAGAATGAAGTCTCACTGGGCAGCAGGCATCATGATATATTGCCAAAAGGCACAGAAACATGTTGGATTTTTGAGCAAACCACTTGTATCCAGGACTAATGATGCTGATTTCCCTACAGTGGCATTTCCAAAAATAAAAATAGAGCATCTGGATAAACTTTCATAAGACAGACATGTAAAAAAGCATAATTAAAATAATGTACCATGTCCAGAACCAAAGTTACTACTGCCAATATAATCCACAATGTCTCTGAGGATTCAGTTTTCCTTTCCTGTGTGAGGGAAGGACTCAAAGGAAATTTTGCCTCCCCACAGCCTTAGTAAAGCCAGCTGTGTTCATACATAAGGAGCACTCCCTTCAAGAACAGAGTAGGAGAAATGAAGAAACAGGATATCAAGAGGTGTCCCTCTGAGCAATACAGGCTAGGGAGGAATCTGCTCTGAAAATGTTTATCATATTGCTGATGCATTCATTTTGGTATATTTTAAAATAGGGGAGTAGACTTCTCTCCAGATGTGACTTCACCTCTCATTTGTGTATGAAGTTTGTGGGCAGGCAGTTGAGAATTGGGTACATCTGTTTGTTTTTCTGTTTTTATCCAGTTGTTCCCAAACCCTATTTGCCTTCCCTAGAGGTTTGCTCTCCACCAGGGCTGTTGAGCTCTGCTCCCTCTCCTCTGAGCACTGTCTGCAGCCTGTAAGCACCGTTTGCCTGAGCTCTGCCAGTGAAACAAAACCTCCAGTGCAGGGAGTGCTGTGGTACCAGGTCAGCCAGCATCCTATCCTCTACAGTAGGAGGAATATAACTTTTTCTATCTCTCTCTACGTAACCTAAAATTCTTCCCCAGCTGTCCTTTCCTTTCCTACCCCGATGAGGCATTGTACAATTTGAACAGAGATGAGAAATTCTACCTGCCTGTGAGCCAAAGCAAAGTTATCTCCCTGCATTAGCTCATCTGTGGCCCACACACTGACCTCTCTGAGCAAGGTTTATTACTGAGGACTCACCATGGAGCTCCCATCACAGCCCAAGTCGTTTGACTCAGAGCCACCCACAGTATGAAAATCCTCCATCCTAACACTGCTCATCATGTCCTTCCTCCCCAACTCACTCCCTTCTGTTACCAATTTAAGCAGTGACACAGCACCAGCATTCAGCCTCAGCTCCACAGAGCCTGTCCCACTGCCCGGGCAGCTGAACACCCCCAGAGCTCCCCCATCCTCTGCCCCTGCACTGCCCACCTCTGAGTGTCACATTCACTGCTGGCTCAGTCTCAGGGACTGAGCACGTGCTCCCTGTATCTTGCAATACCAGCTGGTTTTCCCCCAACACAAGAAACCCTGTTTCCTCCCATGGCACAGGGTGTGTCCTGGCCCCTTGCACGCCCAGCATATGTTTTACTCAACTCATTTCACCTCAGCTTCTCAGTTAGAGACCAGTGAAAAAACATTTAGACAGAGAGCATTTAGACCAATGCTGGTGCTGTGTGCTCAGCCCAAAACCCACAGAAATAAATCTTCTGCCTTCTTGGTTTCTTTCCAGCAACTTGCCTTCTGCCATTTTTTACCCCGACTTGCTAATGCTTATTTGCCATCACACTTCATCATCTTGTTAGTGTTTCTGTCTCTGTTTCAAAGCTATTTAAGGCATTTTTAGTATTCTGCCACCCTCTATGGATAAGGAAGGGTTGATGCTCTGATGCTGTCTCAAGGCCACCTGCTCTTACTTTGTCCCTCTCTCTTCTCCTTGCTATGCCTTGCACCATCCTTCTGTCACTCTGGCAAAGTGATTTGTGTTTTCACTGTCACACTCAGCCACACCCATACAACCCTTTCTAGAGGTACTCAAAGTGACTGTTGGGGTTTTTTAATCCCAAGACCTCGATTATAACCCCAATTATTAAGAACTCTCCTGTGGCCCTGCTTACTGATCCCAAAGCCTCAATGTTTAGCTGGTGCTCTGAGGACTCTAACAAAGTCCTTCCAGCATTTCCTAAGCCCTGGGTGGTGTGATGAAAGCACATCCTCTGGCAGCCTCTGACTGCTGGGGCTGGAGGCACTGATGTTCTGGGGTGGAGACAGCATGGGACTGCTGGAGAAAATGAAATTTCTAGTCACTGGTTTCTCCCCTTCTATACCAAATCATTGCACTGAAGAACCAGAACTCATAAATCACATCACAAAATATTTTACTGGACTTGCTAGCTGTTGATGAGTTAGTGTGCTTGTCTAGGGGAAGCAGGATGGCAAGGAAAGCAGCAGCAGGTACCCTGCTACAACAGAGGCACCTCTGTGACACTTGGGAAACAGCCCTTTTCTCCTCTGAAAACTTCAGGTATTTTACAATTTTTGCAGAAGAGATTCATAAAAAACTCCAGCTCTAAAGAAACGTACAAGAATTTCTTAAATGTATGACAACCACAATCCTCACACCTTGCTGTGTAAGTACAAACCAAAGAAGACTCCCAAGGCTGATGGAGCATTGGACTTCAAATACAACAGATGTTAGTTAAGCAGAAATGGATCCCAGGAAGATGCCCAGAAGACATCCCCAAGACTTTAGGACAGTTTCTCCCACGTGGACTCAGTCCATCTCTTGCCTGCTGTAATCATACAGCTAGGATGCACTGTGGCTACATGGAGGAAAAGGAAGATTTCATTTCAGGAATGGAGTGAAAAAGACAAAAAAATCTGTCAATGAATTGCTTTTCCAGTCTGCAGCCCATGAGTACAGCTTCTTAACCATTCTATATCCATACAGCTGTACCAGAGAAAAATAATTGCATAATTATATAGAACGTTGCCAAAAGCACCACAACCCATGCTTTAATAAAAAATAAACCATCATGCTCAAGCAGAGCAAGCTCTGTATTTATCAGCATTTTCAGCACTTATCAAGACACAGGATGACATAAACCAGAAGATTTTTAGGTGTTTTTTAGATGTCAGACAAAGCTAGGTGCCTCAGTTTTAACACATTCAGCTAAAAAGGCCTTATTTCTGGGAGTGAAGCACTTTTTGCAATGAGGGTATTTTAAGGAATCCCTAACCAGGTAGCCATTAGCACAGGTCATTTTTTACCAAAAAATTCAGGCTGTAGAATATGTAAGAAACATTTTTCTGCACGTGGTCCAGAAACTGTAGTGCTGCTGCTGGCAGCCCAAGTCAGTCTGATGTTATTTTCCATCATCCCATTGAACCTGGGCACTGATCTGTGGATTGGACGTATGTGGAAACTGTAATTATTCAAATCAATTTCAATCAGGTGCCTCTCTTCTGAAGATTATATTAAAGAGCCACACACTCCAGAGCTGTCGTTTATCCTGGGAAATGTTTCCTATGGAAAATCCTAGTCTGTGCCCAAGTATATGAACCTCACACTGATACCAAAGTTGTTATCACCACAGAATATGGCATTTAACAGCCTACTGCTCTTAACTCCCAAGCCTCAATGACTGATTCACACCAGGATCTGACAATCCTATCCTGGGGAAGCCTCAAAACCCAAAGTGATAAGTCAAGTTGTAGAGGACTTTCCCAGTACAAGAAGGGGGATGTATAACAGAGCAACATTACAGAACAGGAAAAGAGAGTAGCATCACTTCCCAGTATATGATCTGAAAAGAAAGCAGAATATGCTTATGCTTACACTAGAGCATGTATACTTTTCCTACTTCAGTAAGAAAAAAAAAAGGGGGGGAGGGAGGAAAAAAAGAAGAGATGAGAATTAAGAGGAGAACACAGTCGTCTAAAACCAAAACAAAATAGGTCCAAAGAAGCAAAACCAGGAGAGAATGGGAGGGACTCTGGGGGCTGAATACTGATTGAGGAAAGAAACTTCTAACAGGGAAAATGGTGCAAACCTCAGCACTCCCAAAGGGACACCCTACAAGAGCAGAAAGAGACCATATTACACTTCCCTCTGTTGAACAGCATCGCTCATGCAGACACAGGAGGGAGATACAGACGTGACCCCCCGCTGACACTGGCTCAGGTTCAGCTGAGCTTCAAATGGCTCCAACCAAGCAACAATTCCTCTCCTGCCCTCCTCCAAGAGCTGCTGGACAAGAAGCCACAACTGACCCTGTGAGTGTTGCCTGAGATAAAGACAAGGAACAAGGAGACAGAGAAATGCTGTATCTCAGTAGCTGGCAGATAAAACAGCCCCAATCTGCAAGTACTAGAGGCCTCCTGAGAATGCCTTGAGTGTCTTCCACCCTGGATTTGAGTGCAATCACAAATCCTAATCAACATCCAGACAGGAGCCCAGCATGTCATTCCTCACGTCTCCAAAGCTTCAGGAAAGCCCCCCCTTCCTCTCCTGGTATCAGAGAAGGACAGGAAGATTCCCTCATCCTCTGTATGCCTTTCCCTCCCCCTGACTCAAACCATCCCTGCAAGAATTTCCACTCCCCACTAACTTGTCCATTGTCTCAGATGCATTGTTTGCAAATGATCCCTAAAAATGCTATGCAAAGTATTCTTAATTCCTGTTTCAGCTCTTTCCAGATCCCTATGTAACACCTGGACTTTTATCTTGTTACCTGTCAGATAGAGATAAACCTACTGCATGAAACCCCTGACTTATCAACTAAGATAAACATGATCTGTCTTGTAGCTGTCATTTTTTTTCAAACCCTGCCTTCCACTGTGCAGTTGTAACACATTACTTGTGTTATTTGGGCTTGAAAAGTGTAACTTCTCAAAAACAAAAACAAAAACAAAAAAACCCAAACCAAAACACAAAACCCCAAAAAGCCCTAAAACAACAACAAAAACAAAACAAAAACCAACACAAAACAAAAACTGACAACAACAAAAAAAAACCCAAGCAAAAAACAAACCCACAAAAAAACCGAAACAACAACAACAGCAACAACAACAACAACAAAAAACCATCACAAGAGCCCCAAAACATGCATAAAATTTCAGGTATAGCATTCCTGACACTAGATTTACTGCTGCTTTGTGAGCAAGGAGGCTCTGATACTGTATCTCCTACATTAGCATTTGAATACACTTTACATAAGATACATTATATTTTATGCTCTGGAATTTTTGTTTTTAATAATCAACCATCAGGCCCAATGGTGAAAAGCATCCTTTCCCCAGAACAAGTCACATACTAAACTGATGAGGGTTGAGTTAGTTGCTTAAATACAAGTGAATACTCAAGTCTAAAGTGCCCTAAGATCACCTGAGCCTCTGCTGTCACTTCAGAAAGGCACACACCTCCCTTAGGTCTCTGCCTGCCCCATCAGGATGTCTCACATAGCATTAGATGTCTGTTTATAGCACCCATATGGCACCCTGAACAGGAAGGGACAAAGCCTCCACTCAGCCCCGTGCTGCAGCACTGTCAACACTTCTGCCTAACAGCAATGATCACCCTGAACACCATTTTTACAGAAGCCATCTTGTTGCCTTTGGTTTTTCTCTGAACTCTCCTCAGCTCTTGGTGGCTCATCAGCTTTCATAACTTCACTGCTATGTGTTTATCCCAAAAACTTGATCCAAACTGTGCAATTGCATCACCTGAGGGAGCTGTATCACAGTCTACCTACCCCGTGCCTCAACTGGTACTGCAGATCTCCAGCCACACCAAGCACAAGGCAGCCAGGTTTGGTATGTTTTGCTCCTTACACAACTCAGGTTGAGGACTGAAAGAGATCAAACCTTTATTTATTCACAGATACCAAATGCCTTCATTTGCTGAAGCACTTCTAACTACTCTGTGCTGATCCCCTGTGGGATGTCTGGTGTGGTCAGAATGAGGAATGAGTGACAGTAAAGGAGATTTAAGGTGAACATCAGGGTGTTCCCTGCATGGCAGGGAAGTAAGGAGTTTCCACTGCAGGTCTTCAGGAGCAGGATGAAGAAAGAGCTGTCAAGAATGACAAAAGCATAACTTATCCTGCCTTTGAGAAGAGGCATGGATTAGATGACCCTGGAGTACCTCCTGAGGATATTTTCCATAATAGAGAGTTGTATGTGCCATCAGTCCATTCTGATCAGCAGAGGAAAAAAAAAACTGCAATACAACCAATAACTCTTCCTGACACAGACACAATCTTCGTGAGGGGAGAGGCATCTTCTGATTCTCTAGAAGAAACCAAAGCCTTCAGAGGTTAAATCACCTTCTGTGTATCTGCCCAAATCCTCTTGCCCTCCCAAGCCAGAATATTGCCAGTTCTTTACCCCTAATAGACCAACTCTCAATATTCAGCTACACAAGCACCTCAGTAAGTAGACAATTTTCTCTGCCTTTTTTAAATGAGCAGAAAGGCAAGGAAGTGGTGCAATTGTGTTCAAGGAGGTTTGCCAAGGCAGTTCAGATGCACTGTTGCAAAACCAGAGGTGGTCCATGAGGCAACCAAGTTTTCTGGTCCCAATGAAAGGACTGATGAGAGGGAGTAACTACATTACATTGACCTGAGAGAATTCTCCTTGATTCCTTGACACACAGCTCAAGATATGTTGTGTTTTAGCTTAGATTCTCTGATAAAAAAGGAAAGCTTTAATAGCCCACCTCCACTTGCAGATGGAAGGCACACAATAAAGACCCAGACAGTTATTCAACATCCAGGTCAGACAGAGAGAATGAAAAAGAAGAACTGACATCTGTCCATGCTGAAGACAAGGACAAATTTTGCAGGACATGATGAGGACATTTTGCAGATGCCAACCCAGCCTTTGGATGGAAACCACCTCACTCACAGCTGTGCAGAACTCAGAGGGAGCTCAGCCACACTGAGCCTTGTCACATCTCGCGAGTGAAAACGTGGGTGGAAATGTCAAACCGAAGAAAAGAACTGAAGCGTAGTGAGAATCAGGTGGAAAATCTGCAAAGCCTTAAACATCCTGTATAGATGAGAAAGCATCAGTCACCCAGGCAGAGAGGAAGTGGTAAAGGGGGAGCTTTTCCCTCCACACCATATGGAAAAGCTGCCAGGCTCAGGACTGAGGGGATGTTCTCAGCCAGCCAGCCCAGACCCTTCAGAGACACATGACTGCAAGAGTGAAGAATCAAAACAGTCTCCCCAAACTCCTGCTGGACTGAGCTTTTCCCAATAGTTCTTAAGAGGACTTAACCACATGGCTCTACATAAAATCTACTATTGAGGATTAAACAAAAAAGATTAATAGCTTTCAAAAGTTGATTACATCGAAACGTAACAGTGCCAGCAGCCCTTACAGAAACACCCCATTAAAAATCAGCAAAAAACCAGAAATGCAAACATGGGAGACCTAGCAGGAGGCTTTTCAGCTCAGATCTTTAGTGCCCTTTGCACCCACTGACAGAAGGACAGAGGATAAAAACATCATTACAGGGCTGACGTGCCCTGACCTAGCACAGAATGATGCTGATTCTACTTTCTATGTATAAAAATATATATGCAGGGTGACACACAATGTGAAAATGTGTAAATTACAAATTTACCATCTGAACAGCATCAAAAAAGAGACCAGCTTGCCTTTTTTTATTTTTTGGCCCTGCATCCTGGAATAGGTCAGTTTTATTTTATATACACACATACATGTTTGCAGTTTGTACCCATGTGTTTTCTCTACAAATTCAGAGGCTCATAGCTTTCCTGGTTAATTCACGATTTAATCCATTTGCCACATTAGACAGGATTTCATTTTAAGAGTATTTTTGTAATATGAGATTGCATTTATATTGACTTTTTAATTGAGATTCAAAATAAGGTATTTTTTCCACAGACCTAATTCAATTGAAATATTTCTCCCATCCCTGTTGGTCACTTTATCTAATCTTTCTGTACTTCACTTGTGCAATAAGCTCTGGGGGGTGTCTCTAACAACAGGAGCTGGCCATGCTTTCTCTCTCTTAGGGTTTCTCTCAAGCAGAAGAATGAACTTATCAATTACTACAGTTCTTGAATTACACAGGTCTGAGACTTACGAGCCTGATAAGAAACCTGAAAACAAATACATCCAAAGATTGAGTTATCTAATAGCTGTCCATCTGCTTAGGAAAAGAATTTTTAGAACTTATGGCAATTCTATTAACTGCTATTTACTGTGTGAGTCATGGTGCCCTCTTTAAGTTAACCCTTCCTCTCTCCTCTGTCCAAAGCACTTTTAAAGAGGGTGTTCAACCACCTTTACTACTTTCAAGCTACAGCAAAGCCTGCGATACCTCTGCACCCAAAACTTACCCCAAGCTCATCCTGTACCAGGACATATAAAGAGCATGAAAGCAATCCTGGTTCTTCTGGGCAACTCTCAGCCCACGCAAACAGCAATGCAGAAAAGTCTCCTTCAGTGTGCTCTCCCGAGATGGGCTGCCTGCACCTCCATGGGGGCAGGTGACCCCAGCAGGGCCCCGGAACCCTGTCTACCAGGGTAGAAAACCTTCTCACAAGTCCTCCCAACAGCTCTGGAGACAACAGCCACCTTGCAGCCTCTTCCCCTTCCCTTCATCGGCCCTCTCCCCTCAGCACAGAGACATCAGGCTCCTCTGTGACTGGCAGCTCCACAAACATCCTCTGGGTACCAAGGCTGAGAGCTCCCAGACACAGCAGAAATGACACCGCCCAAAACTCTTTCGGTCACTTCACACAGACAAGACAGTCCACAGGACGCAGGGTGCTCCTGGGGAATCGCTATTTTATAATTAAGCACAAATATCAGCTGAAGGGCTGGAAGGAGGGCTGGGTGCTGAGGGGACAAAGTCCAAGACTTGATGTTTGAAGGCAGATCCGTGGAGCAAACACCTCGGAGCTGTGGGGGTGTGTCGGGGAACTGACAGCTGGGAATCAGAACGGAGGGGAGAGCACCGGCTCCACGGTGGAAAGAAACCTCGAAGCCAGGGCAGGGAAAAGCGGTGTCAAAGAGAAGCCGCTCCTGTTGGGGGGCCGGGGGTTCGGCAGCACCGGGCGGCCGCTTTTAAAACTCGCGGCAGAGGCAGGAGAAGGGAGCGGGGCTGCCTCCAACACCGCGAACGACGGGAGGGAAGTTGCGCTGCTCCGGGACCGCGACCACCGGGCTCGGGATGCACGAGCGGAGCGCCGGGACCGCCCGCACCGTCCCACCGGCGGGTGGGAGGCAGCGAGGCAAGACCGGGAGGTCCCGTTCCGCCCCTTACAGCTGCACACCGGGCACCCGCCGCCCCTCACCGTGGAAGCCCAACCGCGGCGATGTCAGCATCACCCACCTGCCCTCGGGGCGCCGCTCCGTTCTGCTCCGCGCCGCTCCGGCCGCGCCCGTGTGCCGGTGTGGGCGCCGGTGCCGGCCCGCCGGGCGCTGCCCCGATCCGCTCCCGGCCCCGCTCCCGCTCCCGCCCCGCGGCGCCCTCGGCCGCGGCACCCGGCGGCGCGGAGCCGGCGGCAGCGGCGCCCCCTGGAGGGAGGCGGGGGCAGCACGGGGAGGGGGCGGCCCCGAGCTGGAGACCCCGGCCCCGCTCCCGGCCCCGCTCCCGGCCCCGCTCCCGGCCCCGCTCCCGGCCCCGCTCCCGGCCCCGCTCCCGGCTCCGCTCCCGGCCCCGCTCCCGGCAAAGCGGCTCCTCAAGGAGCGAGCGGTGGCGGAGCCGGTGGCAGGAGCCGGGCGCCCCGCGGCTTTACCTGCCCGAGGCAGCTGGGCGCTGAGCGGGCTCCGCACCGACAAGGGCAGCGGGGAGCAGCACCTGGCAAAGCGGCTGAAGGAGAATTGGCACTTACTTGAAGAAGTCCAGCTCTAGGCATGAGGGACCTGCAAGTGGCAGAAACGGGCTTTTACTGTGCTTGATCTGCATACAATGAAAGTAGGAAAGGGCAGGAGGGCTTTCTCCATACATTGTTTTAAGCATCTGCTCCTTTCCAGGATGGAAAACCCACCCAGGGAGATGAAGCCTACAGCCTTACCCAGAGGCACAGCCTTACCCAGGGGCACAACGCAGTGCTGTCCAGAGGCACCGTGAAAAGCTGCAGAAACAGAGAGAAGCTTAAGAGTTCCTTCTCTGCTTAACTGTGGTTAGTACCACCAAAAAAGAAACCCTGGGAATTACTGCTCTGGAAGCGTTTAAGAGTTCTCTATTAAGATACTAAATATTTTACATAAGTTTCACATTTCCCACTGAGCAGCACTTTGTGGATCCCACCCGTGTGCACACGCGTTTCCTTCCCAGACCATGGCTGTGGTGGCCATGCCCCCGGGGGCTGCGCTTGTCCCCAGCCATCTCCTGCTCCTATGCACCAGTGGACTTGGGTAACAACCGTGACTCATCTTGAAACAATTTTGGAGCCAGGAGAGAACTTCTGGAGTTTGAACCCACTGCTCTTTGTGAAGATCTTATAAGGTTGTTTGTGTGTTTTTGGTTTTTTTTAAATTTCTATTTTTCAACTTTACTATTGACTGGATATTAGAAGCAGGAAAAACCTCTAGCGTGACTTCACGCTTCCTACCAGCCCCATAGCAGACTTCAGCCCATGAAAAAAACAATTAATTGCAATGACAGCCAGCAGAGCACAGGGGACCATCACAGCTTGGATTCCCAGCCCCAGAGATGTTTTCCTTATGCCATGTCTGACACAAGTGTATGCACCTTACTTTGACCCACAGGCTACTGGCTTTCCCTGCCTTCTCCAGCAGCAAGAGCATGAATGGTGCTTTAAGGTTTTTATTCAGCATGTCAAGACACTAAGAAAGAAACAGCAGAACTGGCAACAGCCACTTCAGCACCAACCTCAAAACCTACAACCATCTGAGAATTAAAAATTTAGGAGTGGCAGCAGACCCTGGCACCAGTGCTGTCCTTCCCCTCAACTCTTACCCCAGACAGGAGGCAGGTTGGTACACAGGCTGCCTCAGCTGTGAATTATTGTGGAGTGCAGCCCAGAGCACTGCTCCAAACACAATGGGAGTCCTGCGGGAGGGGAAAAAAAAAAAAAAAAAAAAAAAAAAAAGTCATTCTTCCCAGGAAGTTACAGAAAAGGCTGAGTAATCTACCACACAGTAACATGCAATGACTTTAAGGACCACGTATATTGACTAACCAAGTCAAGAGAAAAAGCAAAAATGGGAGTCTGAGATATCTAGAAGCCTCAACAAGACAAGTTGCAATATTGATACATTTACAAATGCCACTATATAAAGTTTGCCAGGGCTTTTAGAAAAATGCTGACACTAGAGCTGGGCACTGTTCATGTAATGGTCTCAATTTTGCCCTGTACAAGAGGTATTGTTTTCCCACTCTTAGCTGATGCTCCATAAAATTTTATGCTTTGCAATTGTATTTGAACTCGAGGGGCAAGTGTCAAGCCAGAGCAATTATCTGTCTGCCAGGATCTGCATCTATTTGACTTTGTTTCTTTCCAGGGTAGTGTTCCTACATTGTAGAGGTTGCCTCTCATCTTTGGCCCAGATCCTCAAAGACATGCAGATGACTCTCTCCTATTGAAAACAATCAAAGCTTGGAAGTAAAATACTTTCAAGGAGCAGGATGCAATTTCTAAACATGATTTTGTTCCTGAGCACATTAAAAACCAAAGTTGTTGCAGTAAGTCTGATAATGACCACAACAAGCTTCTAACGTTCCTCAGAAACTACTTTTTCAGAAACTTTATCACAAAAATATTCTGAGACCACTACCTACCAAAAGCACCAAACCACTGGTTCCTTCTGTCCCCAGCCAGTCCTGTTTGGATAGCCCATCAGGTCCCCACTGTCACCAAGTGATTTTCTCTGTGCAGGTGGAGGTTCTGCAGTGTTTCAAGATGAAAATATCAGTATTGACACCTCCCAGAGCAACTGAGCCAGTTCCTCTATTGCTTTTGCATGCTCATTGCTCACTTTGGCACAAGTAAATGTGTTTATAATGAGCAGCTGCTGGTTGATGTCCTATTTAGCAGCTGGCTAGTTTAGCTTTCATTACTACAGTAGGATCTGAATAGATGTTTCCCCTCTTTCCAATTAATGATTTTCTGCTATTTTGTCCCTGTCAAATGTCAGATCATATTTCTTCTTTCAGATATTCAATATGTATCGTTGTTACCTGTAGATACTTCTAGTTATGCCCTCCCCTTACAATTGGCCAACAACAACAGTAAATTGACAGTAAGTAACATAATCAGTTTTGCTTGTTTTTTTTTTTTTTTTTTTTTTTTTCTTGGTGTGTTTGGTTTTTTGCTTTTTGGTTTGTTTTTTTTTTTTTAAATATAATATATGGAGGGGAAGCAGTAGAAGGGAGTTCTGGCTTTCTTTCCCTTCTTAGTCAAGAAGGAGAAAGCCAGCATTACCATGACTGCTGTGTCCAGGTACACTTTGAGAAGGGACTACGTGAGGACAGACTGAAACTACCTGGAAACACAACAGCTTCCAGGAGCCATGGGGAAGGTTACTGCCACATGTTTAGAGCTGACTGCTGGCTCAGACCTGAAAGAAATCCAGGATTGCAAGGAAAGCTGATTGTACAGCCAAGAAAGGCTTTTTAATTCCTGAAAAGCAGAGTTGCAGTAACATACTGGACACTATCTCCTAATTGAACAAACCAAACTCATGAATTCTGGGCAGCTGAAAAGAAGTGATAAGAGACTATTTGCACTTCTTAGACTTAGCAATCGACCTGAAGTAGTAAATTCTAAAAAGGCTGTGCAGAATAAACCTTGGGCTGCTTCCTTGAAAGAGATGAGAGCAAAGTGAAAACCTTTCACACTTGAGACCTATCATGAAACTCACCCCTGCCTTTGTGGATAACTGGATGAGCAACTGCTTGGGCACGTCAGCAACACCCTGGGAAACACAAAACCAGACCAATCTATAATGATTATAACTGAAATCACCCTGCCACCCTGGGATGGGGAAAGACAGCAGGAAAATCATACCTATGCACTGAAGCTTCCATGTGAAGGACTTAAAATGAGCATCAGTTTATCTAGAACAGAATTTGGAAGGAATAATTTTTTTTTAATGGAAAAAAGATTTGTCTTTAACAAAAAATTACTCTTTACCGGTTTTTAATTTCTTTCTAAACAGACTGAATAATCTGATATATGCAAACTTCTCTTTAAGGGATGCATACCTTGCAAAGAAGCATCAAACTGAGTATTGCATTCACACACATATGCAATGCTGTTAAACAGGGAATTTAAGAATTATGAGTCTGACTTGTATGTAATCCCATTCCTACAAATACTGCCTGAATCTGCCCAAAGTGAAATGCACTTGTTTTAGTCTAGGACAAGGAATGGGAACTGGGTTACTTGAGGTCCTTTGAAAACACTAGCAAATCCTTCAACATCAAAAATATGATGAAAATAATAATGAAAATCAATGTGTTTTCATATGCACAATTAGTTCTCTCACCTTTTCAACATAAAATGCCTCAGCAATTTTAAAATCAACACTGAAAAAAAAAAAAAAGGCAGCTTTTAATAAAGTTAAATATGGAAAACTTTGCTGGAAACGCCCATGCTATAACTTCATAAAGAACATTCCTCTGTGTCAAAGAGCAAAACCTTCTCACAAACTGTTCAATTCCAGTGTAGAAGCCCAACTTCTACCCAGGCTTGAGGAGAACAAGCTGAAGTCAAGGTAAAATTTGTGCTCACAGGGAAATGCAAACCCATATCCACAACACTGTTTAAATCCTGCCACTTACACTTAGGTCTGGAATGAACATATTTTCAATCCTTCAGGGTCAAGATTTGGACTTGTCTCTGTGAAAGGCACAGTCCAAACAGACTGTGGCTTCATTTCTCTAGATACTGTTTAGTATGACAGACTACAAGATGGAGTTCAATCTAAATTTAAGCACTCTTTGTAGGCTATTAATAGAAGAACTCTGGTAGCATGAATCATCATGTGGGAGCTGCAGAGCAACAGCTATTTATTTTCTATAATAATAATAATAAAAACATATAGAAGTTACCTTTACACAATACCTGTACTGTTGGAGTTGGAGGGCTCAGCAGAAGTAGTCAGATGATTCTTCTTCACTTAGACTATTCTCACTTTATTCTAAGGAGCAATGAGAGGGTGACCCTAATTTAACTTCACAAAATCCACATTGTGTTTAACCAATCTCTGTCACAAATCAAATTTGAGACAAAAAGTAGCTGATGACCCCGCTTTCCCACCACTCCCTGCTAGGGAAGGATGTGTCCTGGAAAAATTGGTGCAAAATGATAGAACTTAATAGGTTTAAAGTTAAGTTAGTGTTTCAGCACTTGTATAACCATTGTATCTCTGGCCAAGGAAAACAGCAGCATGCCTTCTCTGTACATTTCTTCTCTGCTGGGATCTCAGTCCAGCTGTATTATTGTTAGACCAGCCATTTTTGGGAAGGATTTTTCAGAAGGACTGACCAGCTACCAGCTTCTGAACTGCAAAACCTCTGATGCTCAACACCCCTGAGCATGGGGACCATTCCCTTAAATGCTGTGCTCTCTCCTACAAGTGCAGTGCTTGTGTGCCCCATGGGCTTTACCTGGGCTCTCCTCCCTTGCAGCTGATGGAGTCTCCATGTGGCCCCACAGACACTCAGTGTTCACTCCACATGCTGGCATTTCAGTGCTCTGCTGGATATTTATTTTTGAAAAACACGATATTGTCAACAGCTCAGTGAAGTTGTCTCCAGACTGTTATGTCTCCTTCTCAAGTTTCTTTCACTTTTAAGAGCTTAACTTTTAGTCTTCTGGCATGGGGAAAGAGCCTAAAATTGTTTAAGAAATGGAAGCATAAACAAGGGCGTGAGCTATGCACAGCACTGCAGAGAAGCACAGATATTTCCTCATACTATATAATCAATGCAAATATCTAGCAGTAAAAATACTGTGATAGGAAAGTAATATGTTCAACCCTGTTTTCATAATGAGGTTAAGGAGGTTCCAAAGAAATTGAAATTTTGAACATTTAAGAAAACTCAACACTGAATTTTTCAAACAGGACATCTCATAAACAGAAATTCAATACCACCACTACCTTGAGAAATTCAAAGAATTCTATACCTCATTCAACCTTTAGTATTGAGAATGAAAAAGGAAACCTGTGTTTAAGAAATGAGGAGGACATAAATGCTGGGCCCAAAGAAAGAGCTGAAGAAAACCCCACCATAGACCAAGCACTAAGCAAGGAGCTTAGTGAACAAGGAGCAAGAGAGGGTGAACAATGTGAGAGAGACAGTATGCAGCCTCTTTTCTTTTTTTCTCTCTTAAATCTTAACAGTAGCTGCTGGCTAATAATAACTTCCCATCTGGAGAAGGGAGTTAACTTTTTATGATAAGTTAGTGTCTCTGTTTTAAAAGAATTCTGTGTGGGAAGAACTTATATCTTCGTGAACCCCTCTTGTCTATGTGCTTGGATATAATCCAAGTCTCTTCCGTTGATCAAAGCAATTATGAAATGCTTGATGATAAGAATTTGAGCTGAAAATTAAGTAATGCTAACATAGTTCCTATGCAGAACTACCATGACTCCAATGTAAGCTTTTGTGATTTAACACAATGGAATATTATATTGCTGTTGCTTCTGAGGTTTTTATTATACTGCTCCATAGAGCTGCAACTTTTTGTCACAGTAAGACCTTCAAAATTATTTAACTGATTTTATTATCCTCAACTCAAACACAAGGGGCTGATTTCACATATTTAACAAAATTATGTAGTGACAGCTTAGAAGACAATCCCTGGAGAAAACTTTGCTCAGGGAACATTATTTCAGTGAAAATGGAATAGCTGTAGCTCTACAGACTGTGCACACTGTTCTGGCATTACCTCAGGCCTGACCTCCAGCTCGCTGCTTCTGTCTTGGCCTTCAGATTGCCAGCTGCAGGTGTACAGGGCACTGCTACAATGCTGTCATGCACTTGCTATAGAAAACAAAAACATCTGTTTTCTGACATGAATTTACTACACTTTACTTTTAAAACTTTTCTTTTAAAAAGAAGTAAGAAGACTAAAGATCTATGCTTAAAACCAGGATACAAATCGATTTTGAGAACTTAACAGTTTCCTCAAGCCGCTCATATTCAGGGAGAATATTTCACCTCAAGGAAGGAGAAGTGAGGCATTTTCTTGCAGAAAAACATGGAGACAAAGACTTCTCTGGATTGCTGAACAGTCAGAAAACACCACCTAAAATCTCAAAAAAAACTTTATGTAACAAATAGATAGAATTAGAATACCTACACTGTCAGTGCGTTTAAGAGAAACATAATGGGAGCTCAGTCCAAACCTCTGAATCCAATTTATTCCAGAGCACTTGAAATTAAAGCTCTAAAACAGCACTTGAAAACAGTTACCATCCAGTATGATTGAGACCAAATAATATTTAAAGTGTTCCAGTCTTTATTTTCACTGGACTTTATATTTTTGGCATCTGTTTTGTATATATACACATATATATAAATACTCTGAGCTGTTATAAAGATTAAGTCCTCAGTCCTCCCTCAGCCTAATTTCTTTAGAGAGAGAGGGAGTGAGCAAGCACACACACACATATTGCCTCACTTGCATTGTGTTATGTAACATTATTTACATTAGTCTCCTATATAAAAATATATATTCTCTAGTTCCCTTCTGTTACTCATATTCAAGAATAGGACAATACAGGCTAAGCAGATGCCCTAAATACATACCTCTAATCTAGGGTATTCACCATCTTATAATTCAAAAACCTTCAGTAAAGTATGCTGGGATACCAAAGACAAAACTTCCAAAAATGATGAGGTTATGTGATTTGCATGCCCTTCTCACCCAGAGCATACAAACCTCCACAAACTACTTCCTGTAACATTTACTCCTGAAAAACCAACATGCCACAAATACCATGAAAATAATTCCTTTTGTTGTGGTTTCACTCAAGAAAACAAACACACATTTTGCTGATTGCAATTTTTATTTCATGAATAATTAACAAGAAAACATGGCAACATTGGCAAATTGAAGGCATACATACTAAATACTCATACAGAATACATTATGGAAAAAGTAAATGCCCAGATCTTTAGTGGTCCTTGCAAACTAGAAGCATATTGGTCCTCTAAAAGGTTTAGCTAAAATTATGCTTGCTCACCTTTTAAGTTCCAATTATTAACAGCTTGTGCCTTTCAACCCAGAAACAGGGGGGAACACAACTTGAACGTACTTCCAAATTTCCTCAAACCTATATTTTTCACCTTTAATCAGATGCAAACAAAATGTTTTCTTCCCCTTTACATTTTAAATGTATCTGCTAATACACCACCCTCAGTATTCAAGATGCAAGCACTTCTTGAAACATGTTCAGTATTATTAAGAACCTGCACATGTGCAGGTATGTAAATGTATGTGTCTGTGTGTATACATATATATGTGTGTGTATTTATGTAAAACCTCTCTCTATATGTAAAATGTCTATATGTATCAATGGTGTGTTCTGGAAAGGAGAAAAGTGCTTGTTGTCTAGAGCAAGAATTACTAACCCCATCCATGTGCTGTTAGGTCAGTCTGACACTTGTGTTTCTAGGCAGTAGAAACCAACACAAATGAAAAAAGGTGGATGAACGAGAAGAGCTTTTTAGAATCATTGTTTTTCACAACATCTTTAAAAGCTATGAAAATAAACTTTAAATTAGCTATTTAGGAGATATTAGTACTGGCTGCAGTGTCATCTCAAACAAGGTTAGTCCTTACCCAGTACAGTGCTGTGAAGTTAGACTGACACATCAATAAAATTCTGTTCTTTCATGAAGTCCAAAATTCATCACACTGTTGCCAATTCTGCCTCACACCTGAAGTGAAAGTACCCTCACACAAGAGTTGGAGGATACCAGTTAATGCCCTTCAGACTTTGATCTGCAGAGTTGTACAATATTAAATGGGATCACTGATGTATTTTGGACACATTGAACAACTCTTGATCATTACTGACCTTAAGTGAACTTAAAATCTGGAGGCTAACTAGTCTATGCTTTGCTTAGTAGTGTTATACCTTCTGTCCATTAAATAACATACCAAAAAAAACCTCAAACAAAAACAAAAAAACACCCCTTCAGATATGTGTAAAAGTGCTACTTAAAAATAGTAAAATTGAACTTACAAAATAAGCAAACCCAAAAGTTTCTAACAAACTGAAATGTTGTAAGTTACAAGGATTAATTACTTGAGTATGTTAAATGTACTTGTGCCCTCCTTACTGAGCTGATTCCCAAGCAATTACCCTAATTGAACATATTCAGTAACTGGGAAACAGTAAAAGCCCCCAAAGAAATTTCAACAATGGAACAAAAAAAGAGCCTCTTTCTCCCCATTTGTTGAAGTAGACTTCAGAAACAAAAATTGACTATTCCATTATTGCAAATGCAGTCTACTGTCAAAACAGGTCAGATGATGAACTCTGGAACCAGGACTGCAGCAGGAAATGTCCACTGGGCTTCCTAACTACCATACAAATACACCAGTTACATGCCATTAAAATAATAATTATACCACTAGAATGAAAATACATGTAATACACTGATATGCTGGGTAAGAGTAATTTTTAAGCTTTGACTTCCCTAAACAACTTGTTCAGATTCTAGAACTCTATGCAAAATACAAAAGCCTTAGAAAAGTGCAACAAAACTAGCTTCATGACATTTTTCTTTCAGTTTCCATAAATACAATCTCATAAAAATATTATTAAAACAGAAGCATACTTCCCAGTGGAGAACAAGTGTGCCACGTTTCAGCTTTAACTAAGTCATTTTGGCTAAATTGAAACCCCCTGAAAATAGGGGATTAAAATGAAACCAGCTTAATCATATCAGGCTGCCATAATATTCTGCCAAAAGTTTACCCTACTGCTCTGCATCCACAAGTCCTGCAGCAACTGATGGGAACTTTATGTGCAACTCTGGCAGGCAGTTGTCTAAGGGTAAGAAATATTCCCAGTAAAAGAAAAATGTCAGCTGGAAGGAAAACATTTGGTATTCACAGATTTTACTGAAGTTTTCCTGCAAGGAAATAATCCTATTTTCACAGAATGGATGTGTTTAAGGAGGTTATGATAGTGGCCTTGTCAAGCTGAGTTCAAGAGTGTTGCATCCCAGAAAGTGACAAGCACAAATACACATCAGGAAAAAAAAAAAACTCATATCAGCACTAACAGAAATCAGAACTGCACAAACCTTAATCTTTTAAGTTATTTAGCATTAATTACCAAAAGCATACTTGCTACATATTCCAGATGCTTAACATCTTGGCTTTGACAATTACAAAGTGTACTCTAACACTGATACTGAAATCACAGGGAACACAACAGAAAAAACTTCCATGAATGAAGGACTGGGAATGCTCAGCAAGCCAGACAGTAATTTAAAACGCATCCAGCCACTCTCCTTTGAAAGCAGAAACACTATTACCAATATCTTTCTAAAGAGGGATAATTAGATAATTAAGAGATGTCTATGAACCTTTAACTCATTTATCAAGCTGATAATTTGGGGGCAAGAACACCTGATGGACACCCTGGGGCGATGCAGGCTAAATGGGAGATAAGAAATTCATGGGAGACTTAAGCAGCTCTAACACATTTTGTTAAACACACAAAACAAAGCACCATGGCATGTCCAGAACCCCTGGATGGCAGCCACACTGTAATGCCACTTCTCACCACACCATCTCTCAAACTGATTGATATTACTGAGTTTTCAGACACTAATGCTAGCTTGAAGAAAGAAACTGCAGAAATAGAGCTTGGCAGAACATAAAAATGACACAAATAAATATTTACCAAGGCATGGGAAGGACCACAAACAAACTCTATAGTTACATCAGTCTGTACATGAATACTACTATTTAAAAAAAAACCTTTCTTAGGCCATCTCAGCAAGAGTATTACTCACAAGAGGAAAAAATAGTGTAAAGGTGTACAAATGGATTTCTTCCCAGGAGAACTCTGCCTCTAAATGGCTCCTGCTCAGTGTAACCTGTAGTTAAGCTGTGACTGCATTAGTTTCAAGAGCCAAATAAGAAGTGAACTCACTACATGCATCACACAAACACAGTTTTAAAGGCTTAACTTTAGCCTATGCATAGTTTCATGCCAGCCACCCAGAGGAGGCAGCTTTGGAAGATTCTGTCACATTCTGCGATTCTGTGAAAGCACCTGAAAACCAAACAGTGTAACCAAACCAGTCACAAGCAGAACAGAAACTAAGAAAAACACCCCAAAATTCTCTGTACCTCCGACTTCCCTCATAATCTTGTTTAAAACCAGGCTATAATAAAATTTGCACTCTGGTTAAAAGCTGTACAGAAATACAGATAATTGAGTAAAAGTAATTTTTTTGTGATGTAAAAGATGCAACAGAATCCAAATGTCTGAAGTGTTGAATCAGGAAACTGAAAAAACCAAATCAGAACTTCACACTGAGATCATTAACAGAAATTAAATGCCAATGAGAAAATCTTGTCACAGCTACAAAATTCTTAAGGCAGATCCTCAGCAGTTTAAACCACAGCTAGGGACAAAGCTACTTCTCATTATACATGTAAAACCAGAGCACAACAGCTGCAGGTGGTTTTATACAATGCATCAAAGCAGAATTCACTCAGTTCTGGCAAGTTAAGGTGCCCCTAAACCAGTGTTTCTGTTTCAATATACAAGACAACCAGATCAAGCTGTATCAAACAAAACCAAGTGGAAGCCACATCAAGCAGTGTGTACTGAAGTCACCCTCATTCTGTTATTGTTAGATACTTCATACCAAAACTGACAGCCTTTTCCTGATTAACCAAAATTAGATTTTTCTTCCATCTCTTATTTTTTTGTTAACAAAACCTCACAACTGTTCATACAGCTCACTGTAGATGATCTTGCATCAGGATGACAACAGCATCAGCCAAATCAAATACACATATGGCTCTAAAATGTGCTCTCTCATCTATGGAAGTGTTTTGGTAAACAAGATCCAGCAGATGATGTAGGTGCATCTGCATCAATATGTTCAACAGCTCCATTTTGTTGTCAGCCCCTACAGATGGCAATGAGTAACCCTGATACATTACAGCACAGGCATTTGCAAGGCACATATTAAAATGTAGTAATATAAATTGATGATAAAATATTAATAATTTTTTTTAGTACATTCAGGAATATTTTCTGGATTAAAAAGGAAAGCAAACCAGCATAAACTTGTACTTCATAGGAGCAAAAACCCAGGTTGTTCCAAGATTAACTATGATCAGGAACCAAAGAGAACAGTAACATCCACATCCTGGAGGGCTACTGGAACACTTACTCTTGAAAAATGTAATGCTCTTTGAACCTCCAGAAAACACATTTTGTAGAGAGGTTGGATGTTTGGTTAGATCTTCCACTGCTTTGTTACCTCCACTCAGACACCTGTGCAGCATTTTATATGTAAAAGCTCAGACATAGCATTATTAAAAAACTCTTCATGGAGCCCAGTATTCTTTTACAGATAAGCATTCAGCAGAGGTTTATCAGACAGGTCACACCAAGAAGTTTACAGAGCTCTGAAGTTCAAAATAAGATCATTTTGATAGTTACTAATAAATTTCCTCTCTCTCTCTGAAGACTAGCAGCTGATCTTTTGAACAGAAAATATCTGGAGAATGTGATTTCCTCTTCTAGGAAACGTTATACTGTTGGTGTTGTTACAGTTAAGGACTAATAAAACATTCTAGGTAAATGAAGTTGACCACTGGACAGAAAAAAAACAGCTTAAAGCTCAAATTACCTTAACAAAATAGCTCATGAGTGAATTTAGACCAAGAAATGCTATCCACTTCTCTAGAAAAATATTATCTTAAAATCTAAAGCACTGAATAAGACAATCATAAAACCCGATGTCTGTTCAGAGGATGTATAGGTGTTTTTTTTAAAACATAAATTGGCAAAACTTGGAATTTAATAGCAAGAGATGAATATGAGACAGTAATAATGTGTATTCCCAGTAAGACTGTTCTTATTAAAACTTGCTTGAAGATATGAGTAATAAAATTTTTAAAGAAATATATAGAAGAGGAAATTGTACTTCAGACTTTATTAAACTCTGTTAATGATTTTTCACTCAAAGCTTCTCTTGCAACAATTGTCTTCAGATTACATAGCTCTTCAAATGCACCAATTAGTAATCTGAGAGTACCTAGCTACTTTAGGGTTCTAATGAACTTTAAGGTTGTATGAGGCTGCTGCTCTACAAACTTCTCTGAAGGCTCTCAGCATGGATTAAGTAGTTGTTTTCCAAATTTTTGTAATTCTCAGAGGCACATATTAGTGAAAGCATGTAATTTTATACAATAGTAGCTGCTAGAGACATGCTGATTATATTATTCTTCACGTGAGCTATGTTCTTCAGATGACAGGTTTTTGTATTTGGCAATAATTTTGCATTAAATCTGTGCTTTTATACCATGATGAAGTTTCACAGATGCCAAGCACAGTTGCATTCACTGGGTTAACATCTATGACATTCAAACTGTCCTTAACAGTCATAAGAGCACCATAGGAATGGCAGATTCATTTTCTTTATAACAGGGCTACTGTGTTGAAAGAGCATGTGCTTATAAAAAGCAGTTGTTACTGAACTCAGCTTTAAAATAGGCTTCTGCTTAACATTAATGAGAGATGCTCAACTGCAGCTTAACTGCTGATCAGTATTCAGGGAAGCAAGAGGGAGAAGCAATGGCAAGGTGAGCAGTGGTAAGGTGAACTCTTCCCTTGATTTGACAAATGAGATTACAACAGCTTATGCCAAATGGATATATGAAACCATTCTGAACCATCAACATTCTGCAGGAGGCCCTGAAGTGCCAGGATGTATCAATTCAATGATCACTAAGGCACTTACTTGAACTCATTTGCCCAAGACATGAATTCAGGTACACGAAGTCTAGGAAAATAGAAGTTGAGTAGATTAAAAGTTTCTCAGTTACTTCCTTGTGACAGTGAGTCATTTCCACACAATATTCAAGACTACTGGGTATATACACATTGCAGCAGTTCCTCCATAGTTCTTGTCAGAGAACTTCTCACCTCCCGTCAGTCAGATGAGGATGTGCAAGATCAATGAAAAACACACAGAAAACATGGCAAAGCTGGATTTTGAGACAAACTACTTCATTATTACATCTTATTGAAAATATCTTCTCTGCAGAGGAAATGCTATCCCACTTCCAAAATTCTACCACAGAAATCCATGACATATGTCTGTATTGCTGCAGAGTAAAGCCTGGGGTAGCTGTGTGTGCTATACAGGCAAGGGAGGAAGAGGGGTGGGAAAAAAAAAACCATGCAAGGGTTGATTATTGACTCATTTCTGTTGTAGTGGAAGCACAGGGAGTTTGAACAGATTCCTTGAAGTACAGCATACCCTGAAAAGCAGGAGCTGTGTGTGTCAGTCTTTACAATCTGTAAGTTAAAGTTGGAAGCCACATCACTGTGACAGAGGTAGGCTTATAATGAAGCTTTAGAATGAAGAGTTCTGTGCCAAAGTTTGAGGTATTGAGAGCACTTTCCCACTGAATTTGTCACTCGGGAAGAAAAGCTTGTTTTCCTAGAATATTGTGCATATTTTGAAGGAGTGAAAATACCTGTAAAGGCAGTAACTAAATTACCATTAAGAACTCTTCTGTATTGGGGTACCAAATGCTGTGGGCAGAATATTCAGACTGTGGTATTGAGATGCTACAGGAAGTTCAGTAATACGATGCCATGTTATCCTTTTCCTTCTCAAAGCTTTAGCTGCACATTCAGTTTCCTATATGCTACAGGATTCATTCATCTTGCTCTCCTAGGAAAGAAAGCTTCAGGAAGTCTGGCTGGAAAGGCAGCACGTAGATAGTCCAGGCTCTTTAGGCTACATAATTAATCGGAATAGCTTAATAACTTGGGTTATTCCAAGCACTGTGGCAACGAGTTCTTGCTTTGAAACAGTTATTTTCAGGCTTAGTAGCTGAAGCAATCTGAGGCAATCCAGGGTAGTGTCACTGAAGTTTGAGAGGACTCAAATGTTGCCAGTTTTCAGTGAAATGGGGATCAGCGTTTCCATAAGATTTCCATCTGGTGGTTTCCTCACGTTGGTTCTAACCCATGGACCTGTTGAGTTACCAGGGCTTCAGGTTTCAAAGTATTTGTAAATTGCTGTAACATACAGCATGACATTTTGCCAGTCTGGACGCTCAGTTCTCACCATTTCATTGATGTCCTGTCACAGAAAACATTGATCACAATCAGGAATAATCACCTGGATGGAGAGTAAGGTGGTCGTGTTTCTACAAATACCTGGGAATGGCAAATCTGTAAAGTTTCCACCAGCTTAAAGTACAGATGAAGAAAGTTGTGTTTTCTTCCACACATCTTTGTGTTTCTTACAAAATGCAAATGGCTATGAACAGCATATCTGCAGACACTTGTTCTGTTGACTAAAGACTGAAACATGCAGTGCTGTGGGTATGAGAGTTGTACTCCACTTAGTAGAGTAGTCAAGACTTTAGTGTTCACATACCCTACACAGCCTCACAAATCAATGCAATCTACCCCACTACTGAGTCACAGAATCAAGGCCTAGGTATTAATTGAAGCTAAAGTTAAAAATTCATACCATGGTAAGAGTCAGCATCAATAAATAATTGAATCTCATTTTACAGTAGACATCTGAACTTCAGATTACTTCATACATATTTTTTTTAAGCAAAGAGGCAAGGAAGAGGGAAGTTTTCTTTGGTATCACTTTGGATACATCCTAGAGACAAAGCAATCAGTTTATGTCTAAGTTACAGACCAGTTCACATGTACTTCATGGTAACAGTATGCCAGATTGTCTGTGGATAAGCAGGGTAAACAAAGCCTGATCTACCCTTTTCAGCACACATACAAAGGAAAACAGAGTGATGTAGTGTCCAATAATTTTTGGTTTTGCTAACTGTAGAGGTTTATTTTGTAAGCTTTGGGGACCAGAAACCTCCAGAACTCAAAAAAGATAACTATTTTCCTTTTAAAATTTTTCCACATGTAAGTAGCCAAACATGTTATTATTCAGGGAATAAATAACTTCCCAAAATGTTCACACACATACACATTACACACACTGCATGTCTAAGTATGTTAATAGATACTAAATCCTTAGAGGGATAAAATTTGCACTGAGATTTAATTCAGTTTGATTTGCCTTTTTGGAGTATCAGTAATTCAGTACAAGAAGACAGCCAGTCAGCAACCATTAAGACTAAAGCTGAATTATATAAGAATTATTGCAGTTATTTTCCACAATCTACTTCTCATATCAGAAGAAACTTCCATGTTTCAAATCACAGCCAAAGTACTAAAGCCCAACAGTTGCAGTGCTATTGTCAGCAAATACAATGCAGGGGGCAAAGGCTCTGATAAGGATCAGGCAAAGTGTTATTTTTAAAATTGTCTTTGTTGTATTATTAGTTGCTAACTGTGGCATGTCTGTTAGAATTTAGGTTACAAAAGTATAGGATAAGTTATAATTTCTGATACTGGCAATGTTAGCTGAATTTCTGTGATCCTCTCAGTTCCATGCCTTCAATAATCTTTTTCTAGTAATTGCATAGTAAATACTATGCAACTGAAAATTGTTTTAAGCTAATTTTGCATAAGAAAGCTTTTTATAAACAATAAGAGAAAAACCTTTCAATCATTTATAATGATAGCCAATTAAAAGCCTCAACTTCAGAATTCAAATCTTGATTCACACTACACTAAGCAAAAGAACAAATCAAATAGCTTGATTTGTACTCCTAAAAATAAAAAAACCTCAAATAATTATAAAGCAGTTCAGAGAAAGAAAACAATAAAGTAACTTCAAGATTTTATCACTTAACTATTTCCCCAATTATTCTGAAGCAATTCCAAAACCTGTATTAAGATTTCTGATGATACTGAGAGTATTACAGATAGTAATGCTTCTGCAGGCTAGGAGTTTATCTGCTACAGGTTATGTTATCATGCTGTTGCCTTTGCTGCAGCAGTTGTACAAAAATACCTCAGTCACTATTTAATGCAAACAGTAATTATAATTTAATGTAAGCATGTTGATGACTGTGGGTTTATTGAATCCACTGATGTAGGGAGTACAACTTGTTTTCCAGTCAAGTATGACACAGGGGCAATAACCTATAGCTGAGCTCATCTACTGCTATTTTTAAGCATAAAGCATCAAAATCTTTCCGAAGTACAAAATAGAATAACTTCATTTTTTAATAATGGGACATAGCTCATTCAGTATGCATCTAAAACTTACCAGAGTAGATTTGATACCAACACTTTCAGCTGCCTGAAAAGCCAAAGTGAAATTTCTTCTCTGTATGAGATAAAAAAAAAAAAAAGTTAAAATCCAAGGACATACTACTTCAAACATAATAGTGTTAAGAATGTTCATAGCAATGCTGCAACTTTTGCTCATTTATAGTTTGACCAAAGTAAATTAAAAACAGCCACAGGAATGAACACATCCTAACATAACCCAAAAATTTATGGAAAATTTTCCTTAAGTCCTCATTCAGAAGATAATGCTGAAAAATCTTTGTCAGTGAAGAATGATCAAGTTATAAAAACCTAAAAGAATAATTTATTCTTTAAAAAGCATAAATAAAAAACTATTCATGTGCTAATAAAATATTATTTTTTTTAGGCATTATAATTAATAATACATCTCCAGCCAGCACAGCTGTAGGCACTAACTACAGTGCACAGACATACAGACTGCTCTGCACTCTTGACAATTCCTAGTTTACCTTTATTTGATAAATCACTTGAGAAGAGAGCATAGTCACTAATAAGCATAAGAAAGCAGGATGAAACATCCTTGTGATATTCCAAGGAATGAACAAAACATGTCAAGATACAAATTAGGTGAATTTAAAATCTTTTGCTCCTTGCTTCCAAACCTGAACTGAAAACATTTGCCAGCTGTTTCAGTCAAATGCCTCAGACTTAAATTTATGATTGTTTTTTTTTTTTAAAATCTGTTCCAACATTCTGTTTAACCCAACAATCTCATATTAAAATAACAAGAATAGTAGCAAGGTACTCCGAGGTGTTTCAGTTATGATTCCTAGTGATTTTGGTTTTAGAACTCAATTTGTTCTTCTTTATTAAGCCATATTTATAATATCACCTTGCAGTCCCAGGAATGGGAATTTTCATGTCATACCTTGTCCTGGCTGTTTAGTTCCTGATAGGGAATATGGGCTGGGAGGTAAGTATGGAGGACTGCACAGAAAGCCAAGCCATCATTCCAGCTACTGCTGAAGTTTGTTATGTCGATATTCTTGAAAGGAAAAAAATATAAATTAATATTAAAATCATAATCAAACAAGTATTAGTTCTATAAATTCACCAATACTTGCAGGGTTTTTTTGTGGATGTTTTTTAAAAAAATACCTTTGAAGAAATCAGCAAGGAAAACAGCCTATTACTAATGTTTTGTGGTAAAAACCAAAAACCCACTGGTGCAGAGAACAAAGAAAATCAAATATTAAGTCAGTCAGTTATTTTGTTCCTTATTTCCAGGTAATATTAAGCTTCCCTCCCACACACCACATTTAAAAAAAAAAAAAAAAAAAAAAAAAAAGGTGCTAACTCTATGTGCTAAAAGGCACAAAAATTTGTGCTAGAGAGGGTAATAGAATAGTTTTGGCACAAATGTACACACCAAGATAGAAAAGCAAATGTGTTAAGAGGTGTATGCCTAAAATCTCTGAAACAGACCAGGTGCTAATATCTCTCTTAAAGCAAGATTTTACTTTTCTGCTTCTACTGAATTAATATGCAGACAAAATTTCTAACTGTTGAGAAGTATTTTCTCTTCTAAATAAACCATTTCTATACAGAAACATATGTGAACAAGATCACAAACAAAAATTAGGTTTGGTTGGAAATAAACACGTTGCAACAGATTTAACATTGACAGTGGCAGAGAGTAATTTTTTTTTTTTTTTTTTTTTGATTGGAACTGGACTTGAAAAATGGAATCTTGTACTCTTGATCTTTTGATTCCAGTAGCAAACTCAGTGGCACTAGTAAATGCATCTCCTGAAATCTAGTGTTATAAAAAGAGTCAGCTCTGTCCAAAAGAGCTACGACAAAGATGCTTTGGTGACTTTTTAAATTACTGTACACTTGACTGTTGTCAGTCAAACAATGCTATAAGTGGATAGCAGTCAAACTTTAAGAAACAACCAGTAACCTCAGTTCACTGTTTATCTTTTAGACCTTTATGGAGAAATAAATATGGTTTAATAGTCACTTCACTGGGCTTAAGCAGAAGCTAACAATCTTCCCCACATAGTTTTAAAGACTTAAGTGTAGCAGGAACTATCAGCTTCAGTCACTGAGCTGCTGAAACCTAAACACACAAATCAAATTTTCACCTGTTGGCAATGTGATGGTCTGCACCTGTCTTTCACCAGAGACTAAAACTGGCCCTAAAACCCCACCTAGAGTCAGAGTTGCTGAGCCAGGCAAACTGGGGACCACGGCAGCCACACCAGCACATGGCATTAGGAATCACACAACCGCAATCCCAAACAAACAGCAAAAAGAGGAAAAAAAAAAAAAACCTCACAAAACTGAAGGCAACTTCTAGAAGAATGTGAGGGAAATCTCCGTTTCCTGCTCAGCTTTAGCATTTTTCATACCAGGTCCCCTACAGGCAGGTTGAGGCTGTGGTGATGTCAGTGTACGTGCTGGGGCTCACAATGGCCGAGGGCTGCTCCGAGCCTCACCGCCGGCCCGCAAACGGAAACCGCATTGTTGGAGACCCCCGGGCTGTGGGAACGCGCTCCTCACACGGCTTCCTCCAGCCATGGGGGTGGGAAAAGGGAAAAGCAAACGAGGAAAAAAAAAAAAAAAAAAAAAAAAAGCGCAGCTCTCCCTTTTTTTTTCTCCTCAAGACAGAAGACAGACAGGAAATTGCATTTAAATTAATGCTTGTTAAAACTTTTCCAATGTTAATTAAATTAGGGAAAGACAAAGTAGAGGAGTTTAAGGAAAAAAAGGAAAAAATTAGAGAAGCCAATAAATTCCTACTTGTGTCTGATTGCAAAGTTACTTTTTTAAGTTTCTTCCCCCTGCCCTGTAGCCAGTTGGGCATCAGATGACATTTATATCCATAGATGGATAAAGGTAGGAATAGGGGCTTTTTCGTGTCACAGTCATCTGTGACAAGTCAGGTCTAAAAATCAAATGTGAATGACCATGTTCCCCTTGTTCCCCTACTGAGGGAGAAAAAACTCAGTCCTGGTTTTCACCCTTTCCCTTCTTCCCCAGGATGGCCAAGTGATCTGGGAAGGGGAGGTGGATGTACTGTCACATTTATCAACACAGATCTCCTCAGCCATGCATGAAGCCAAAGGATTAAAAAAATTACACTAGGTAAAACTACTGAAGAACTTAATCAAATTTTAAACTCTCAGGACTGTAAGGATAGATATGAATTCCCTATTAAAGTAAGGAAGATTGTGGAAGCACCGCTGCAGCTAATTAACAGTTTCTAACCCACCAGTTTCCAACCAGTGACTTAATGCTTGCTAGAGTCTGAACAAGTACCTGTTGAAGGGATGTAATTGCAGAATATACTCTATTTAATACAGAAGTCACAGTGCAAAGAAAAAAAAGATTAATTGCACCTTGCCTCACGGTGCTTGCAATATTTTTTTTCGTTGCTCCACACATTTTAGAGGAAGCACAGCAATATTTATTTGCAAATTAAAGCATTTGAGCCTGAACATCAGCATCACTGAAGCACAGATGAAATCTCAGTACTGAAACAGGGATAGGAAAGCTATTCAGCCTTCAAAGTGAGAACAGGAACTTTTACTGGAAATGATAGGGCAGAGAAAAATGAGAAGCAAACAATGCAATCCTCTTAAAGCAATGAGCTGCAATAGTGATTTTTGCAACAGTTGGGATGGACATCAACAGGCAAGAATGCATTCATCAAACTTAGGAAACAGGGTGCTGCAGTGATGTGTATGAGATCATTTGAGCCTATCCCTGAGGTCTGACCCCATGGATGAAGAAGGAAGACGTGTGCTCAGAATATATGGAGAAAGAAATTGCAAGGTATCAGAAAAGTCTGGCTGCACTAGAAAACAGACCTCCAGAACAAGTAGGGCTGAAGACAGAACTCTCCAAATGATCTAAAACCAAGAGTATTCACCTTCAAAATCTAAAGACATTTTCCGTAGTTTTAGAAGTCTATTCCCTTAGCCCAATGTGTGAGCAAAGAAAACAGGATAAAGGCTTGCTGAAAACAGTTAATGAACTTAAATCAAGAGAAAGTTGCCCTCCCTTAACTGTTATAGTTGTATAACTAAACAACTCACTTAAAGTATTAGTAACATCTGCAGGATGCTGAGTTTTGAATATAAACACTGGAAAAATGGCCACCTAAAAAAGTTCAAGTTTGGTTGGTCCTCAAAAGGGATGCTCTTTTTTTCTAAATCTTCCTGTAGGGTCCAGCTTTTATTCTTAAGACAACAAGCAGAAAACAAACCCATCATCCAAGAATTTTAATGTATCCAGAGAAGCTGAATTAAATACAACGGAAGGAAACAATTAAAAGGAACTGGTCTCTGTTTCCAATTGCCCTGAGCATTATGAATTATTATTATTACCTCTCAGACTAAAAAAGTATGATATTGGTCAGACACTAAAAAACAAATCCAGAAACTGGACAGATTGTCATTTAAACGGAAAATTTAATTTTTTGTGTAGGGCTTGGAGCACATAACTGGCACATTTAAAGACAGCACAATTTTATTTCCTAAATGCTTTTAACTACTTGTGGTTTTTTGAAAAAGCTTGGTCAGTATAATGAAATCAATCTTGCATTAAGCTCTTATTTCTCAAAGAATTGATGGTAAACAGAACATCCCCCTAAAATCTCTGACATAATTTCTTCTTTGTTACTGCTTCTATTAAGTAATTGGCTCTATTAAGACAATTCTGCTGGAATCTAATCTGGACTTTCTCTTCAAGCCATTTCAGACCACAGAACATGAAAGCAACTGAAGGACATACTTTCAGATAAATTGTCAAATTAGGAATAAACCTTTCCAGAGATAGTTGAACAAGGAGATTTATCAAACCTTGTCTCTTAGCGTTAATTATTAATTTTTTAAAGGTAATTCTAACAAAAGTAGTTAAGCAACAGGATGTTGACATAAAATAATTGGTGGAAAATACTTTCCAGACAGGAATAAAAAACAGAGTTAAAAATTTGTATGGTTTTTCTAGAGACAGAGCATAAGAATATAACATTTTACATAATCTTATAGATCAAATTCCATAGTTCCTTCTACCCACTGGATCCAGAACAAAAAAACCATTTCAGGCATGACTCAAGCTCCTGCAGAGTAGGAGCAGTTGCAACAAAATGAGTTTACCCTTGCACTCACATAAGAAAAAAAGAGTAAGAAGATTCTCCCTGAAACAATGTTGAAATGTAAGAGGAACAAAACAACCCATCAGTTTAGGCTGAAATACAATGGTGGTTAAAAGTAAGTGAACAGGATTTGAGTGTGGACCAGAAGTGCAGCCTCACAGTAAAGGCAAACTGTGTCCTGGGCTGGAGCACTATGAGCACAGCCTGCAGACAGAGGGATGGGATTCTTACATTCTGCTGGGCATCTGTCAGTCTACACCTGGCATATTGCATAGAGCTTTGGTCTCCCCAGTTCAAAATAGTCACTGAAGAATAAAAAAGGGTCCTGCAGAGAGTTACCAAGATGATTAGATAGATGGTTGAAGACCTTGAGAGATGAAGAAAGGCTGAAGGAATTTGGCTTATTCAGCCTAAAGAAGATTCAGGAGAGATGTAATTAGAGGCTTCCAATGCCTGAAAGGCAGTTACAGAGAAGATGGAGGTGCTCTTTTCACAAGGACACACATGGACAGGACACCATGCAACAGGCACAATTCTTTCCCAGAGAAATTGTCTGGATAAAAGAGGTCTTCACTATGAAAGAAACATTGGAATAGGTTACCCAGAAAACTGCAGTAAATTCTCTCACTAGAAACACTCTACATTGGTTAACAGGAGTCTGCATAACATCAATCTCAGGTTTCTCCCAACCTATGACTTTTCTAGACTTCACAATTTTCAAGTGGTTTTAATCAGTGTAGTGCTGATTTTGGATTTGTCTTCTATTGCTTTTTGCAATAATCCTAAACTGAGGGTCTTTCATAATCGTGAAAATACCTTCTCTTAAAAAGCAAGAAAGAGATATTAATAATTATAACCCAGAGATTCAACTTTCTTTCCTCCATGTTCTCCCAAAACCTTCACAGCTAAAAAACCTCACTAACACCAGAAAACTCCAACTATAGAAACCATGCTTTCTAACTTAAAGTTACAAACTAAGAACAAAGTTATTTAAACTGTTTCTTCAGGGTACATATCCACAGCCATATTCAATTTCCCTGAACTATGTATATGACAATTTGAGCAGAGAAGCATGCAGCAGAGCAGTTATTTCTCCACCCCTTGCTCTGCACAAGGATCAGAGGTTCCCTCATCCTAACTCAGTTTGGCTCACAAATGAGTTAATACATGGAGAAAATAAAAACATGTGTCTATGTCTGTTTTATTAGTTTATTAAATAAGTGGCTTGAAAAAGCAAAAGCATTAATATGATTCTGCTCTATAATATATTAAACCATTAAAACAAGACTCGAGTTTTAAGCATATAGACCTTGGCAGGCTTCTCATGGCAGAAGAAAATCACTATTAAAAAGCTTTAAAAAGCTTTTAAAGGCACATATACACATATCCACGATTAATCATGAAAAAGAATTAGAAAGGTAAACTACAAAATAACTGCTATCTGTGCTCCACTGAATCAGGATTAAATGATTCTTGAATCATGGATTAAAGCTGAGGCTATCAGTACTTCAAGCAGGAGAAAACAAAGCAAAATTATTTCTGGAATAGACTTAACAGCAGTGTCATCTACTGCCTCCTTAATCCCAGCTTCTGAAAGGGGAGAAAATGACCTATATAAACCATCAAACCCCTGAAATATTGACTGACAATGTTTCTTTCCATACTAAAGTGAGGATACTTTATCACTTTTGGGACAAAAAAGAGCCATAGAAGGAGCAGTCGTTCTGAAAAAAAGAATAGCTTCAGACATTAACATCTGAAACACTTGAAGAGATACAGACAGCTTCATAATTTATTCTAAATTCTGCTGTAATTAAGTCTAACAAGCTGACATTTCTCTTGTATCAGAATCCAATCCAAACAGAAAAAGGAAGCATGTCCTTCCTTAACTCAACAATTTTTGGCTAAAGCATCACAGCTTAAACTAAGAAGTGTTTTGTCAGTCTGACTCCTTTTACAAATCAACCAGACAGCATCAGGGAAAGCATGAACACCCTGGAATCATGATTTCAACACAGGCTTAACTTAAGCACAGAGTCTTGTCCTCTTTTTAGAAATTTGTAAAATATGATCTAGCTTAGTGTTAACAAAGACATGTATATAAAACCATCTATTTTTAAAAGAAGCAACATGAACCATCTTTTACCTTTAAGTTATTCTACACTCATTACTTGAGTATAAATGAAAGCATTGCTTGATTTCAAGGTGCATTCACCACAGCATTAGGCACACGTACATCCACAGTGCTCAACAACTTAACTATCTTATTGTTTATTGCTGCCATGTAGATAATGAGTTTTAAATTTTTACAATGACTTTGATCTGTATAGGAGGTAAAAATTAGGTGGTCTTTCCAGAAAAAGGCAGCATTGCATGAATTAGAAGAGAGGTACTACAAAGCTAAATTAATGAGGTCTTCCAGTATATCTATAATTAGGAAGCATGGAAAGATTTCAGAAAGGTTAAAAAATGTAGTCTATTCTTGCTGCTATCTTCTGACATTTGCTTTTTTGGTGTCAGCCTTTTGGAAGTGAAAATGAATTGAAATATTGCTGTAGGTAAGAATGGGTAAGGATGTGTGTATCCTGCTCATTGGTCCCCTTTTCAACATGAAACATGCATGCTTACATCCTCCTGGGGACTTTTATTAGTTGTGTACTCAAAATAAAGTAGTTGTATTGCAGCTAGGGTAAGTGCTCCTTAACAGCTGGATGGGATTAGCTCATGCTTTGAAGATATCTGGAATTTGAGACAGTTTTATGACACTGCACATATTTTAGAGGAGCCAGGAGGATTCTCTTCTTTCTGGAAAATGCAGCACTTGGCAATGTATTCTGAATCAGTATGTCAGATCCTGAGTAAAGCCAACAAATTTCAAGTATTTTGTGCCTGTACATCTGAAAACAAAAGGTGGTTTGCTCCACCTTTATCTAAATGCTTGATAAAACCCAAAACTTACCTTAAGAGAGCAGCCCTCCTCTTTCATGGCTTACGGATCTGTTCAGCCCTAAATATAATTACACTCAGTAACTGAGTGAGTCCAATACTGTCTAGACTGAACAGGCTCCAGAGAAAAGTTAATACAGAACCTGCCTACTGTTAGTTCTCAATGACCTTCTGCAGATCCCATTCTCCAAACCTAACACTGAAGGAGACATTCTGCTTCCACACAACATTCAGACAGCATATATGTGAAAAACAACAATATATACAGAGAAAGCCATACAGTTTTTTACATAAGATTTTCTCTTATCTTCATTGGCAACTTTAGCCTTATTTTCGTGTAAGAAAAAAATAGTAGATCTGGAACACAGGTAAACATGGTTTCACAACTACATTTTCAGAAATCCATTTATTCCCTTCTGAATTTGCTTGAATAAATCAAGAAAACTGTATAATGAAGCAATTTATCATAGCTTTTCTCTAACAGGGTTAAGTAGTAACTTGTTTGTCATAATGCATTTGCAAAAGAGAAAGGCTTAAAATTCCTTTAAAAATTCTGCTATGTGGAGCTATATATTTGTCAGATGTGGAGAGCAGTTTGGCACAATCATCTGTGAATGTGTGTGAAGAGCTTTCTGTAACATCTTCGAATTATTATGGGCTCAAATCAGAACTTCACCACGCTATGAGCTTTGAATTATTTAGCATTCATAAAATTTCAAGCTTCTAAAACACAGATACTAAAAACTTTTATTGAAAAGCTTGAAAGTAACTTCCTAGAGGGTATAGGGAAGTTATTATTTTATTTTATTTGAACAGAAAAAAATACTAGCTGTAGCAAGCAATTAAGTATTGCTGTATTCTCCACAAGAATCATTGGAATAAAAGAAATCTTCTCTCTCTGAAACTGTGCAGACCTTGGTATGCTGTTTTTTGTTTTTGCTTCTTAATTAGTATATTCAACACATGAAACAAAAAGCAGCTCAAAAACTACAGATGGCCTCCAAAGAGAACAACACTCAATCCATATGCTGCTGCTCATTAATAAGGGTAAGTCAACTACTTCAGACCTTATTTTTAACATTTTAAGCCACTGGCAGCTCACCTGTAACTCTGTACACTTTAAACAAAATTTTTGCAATGAAAGATGTGTATCTGGCTGCTTGTGCAATTACTATTTCTTAGTCTATCTACAAAGCAGGAATTCAACTATTCTTCAAAGCAATGCCAGGAGCAAATGTGGCTATGTTAGACATGGGGCTGTAACTCAATGTGCATGGTTCCACCTTCTCTATGAAATGGCAACAGCTGAAACAATTTTCTATAAATTTTTTACATATGTTTTTCTATAAATACTCATTTATGCATAAACAACTTCAGCTACCAGACATCACCTCCAGGTGAGAGAGAGAAAACAAGACCAAAAAAAGTGACTGTTGCTGACAACTGATGAAGAAGTAAACATATCTTCCCTTGTTGGCAAAGACATCCTTAAAAAATATTGGCTTACAGGGCTGAGTTTTACTTAAATAATGGTAGCTTATTGGATTTGTATTAGAAACAAGTAGATATGAATAACACAAAATTATCAAACAATATCAGCTCAGAGACAGCCAACTGCTGGTCAGTCAGCATGCAGGTAGCTCTACAAAGCATGTGCTGGCTCTTGCCCAGACATTAAGCCAAACAAAAGCAAACAGGTGGTAAAGAAGGAAAGCAGAAGTTCTAGTGATGGGAAATGCTGGGGTTAACAGGTACCCTGTCAATATTAGTGTGAGAGGGTAACAGGAAGAGAGCCAGAGTACCTTAAGTAGGACTGAATGAGGAAAGGAGAAGTTCATTATTCTGATGCTTCTTTAATGCTTGCCAGGTTTGAATCCATACAGTTGTCAAATAAACTTAAAACTAGATTTAGAATTAAAAAATCCTTTTCTGGTATTTATAACATTGTTGAGATACCAGAAAGCTGGATAAGCAGTATTCATAATACATTGCCAGATATGTTTAAAACATTAGAACACCACTAACATAGTGTTAAAGCATAATGGAATTTCAGGGGATGCTGAAAATAACCACATTCTCTACAAGAAAGAAATGAAAAATGAGTGTGCCTAAAGCAAAACATGCTTCTCAAAAAAACACCCTAATAAAACCTCAAGGAAGATAACATGAGGATATTGTCTTCCTCTTTCAAAAGAAGGCATGCACTGGCTGCAGAAGCTATATGCTGTGGTTTCTTGGTAGCAGAGAACCACAGCAGTTCTTGAAGCAAGTACATTAAGTCTCAAAACCTATTTTTCTACTAGTGTATAAATCTCAAGTAACTGTAAGCAGCAATCTATATGAACAAAAGCATGCTCATGCATGTGCACATAACTATAGTATGAAAAGTTTGGAATACTTTCTATTACTTTTCCTCACCAGATAAGGAAGTTGCCAAACTCATCTTTCATTTCAAGACAATATGGGAAAATATTTTTGCCTGCAGATTTGCAGGATTTATAAAGAAATATAACATCCTGCCTTTTTTCAAATGTGGAGAAGGAGAAAGGCTCTTTCAACAAAAAAGCTTAACCTCAGAAATAGCACCATTTAGTACTAGACGTGCCACAGGAAGAAGGGGGAGGGCTTATATCACCAGCCTGTCCATTGTGCTGCAGGAGGACTTTTCCTATGGATGGGAGATCATCCTGTTATGTGGCTCTCAACTTCCTCCTGCATTGTGAGGCTCAAGTCATGGAAAGAGTAAAGTTCTTAAACTGAGGATTGTGTTGGGAACTCAAAACACTTTCAATACAAGTTAACCAAACAAATACATCATGGTCAGACTATTAACATCCTGGTTTAGTTTGCTGAAGCCACTATTCTTTTGAAAAAATAATGTAATCAGGAGAACTCTGGATAGTTATCTTGTTAGTTCTTTTGGCTTCTGATAACATTTGGACTAAGTGAAAGAAAGAAGTCTGGAACCACAGTAGTAAGCCAAGTTCAAAATGCAAGACAATGCAACCTTCAAAAAACAAGCTGTCTGTAAACAGAGACTAAATGTGAGCACACTGAAAGATCTAAACAAAATACACTAATTACCTCTCAAAAATACCTCTGAAATCTGAGAAATGGTAGTCAAACTGCATTTGGGAAACATTAATTTTAACTTTAAGTTGCTACCTTTCAGCTACAGTGCTATATGTAGAAGGCTATTTTCAAGTGCCTCAGTAAGAGGTCAGCTGTCCCCTTAAGAAGAAAAAAAGAAAAGGTATTATCAACACGGAGCAAAGTGACTGAAGAACTGTTAATATTAGCTAGGTTAGGACTTGTAGCATGTGTTCCAAGAAGAGAGTACAGTACATACCAGTGCCATTGCAATCTATGCAGTCAACTGTGGAACAGCCTGGTTTATGCCACTGGCAGATTGTGATGTGTTGCAGCTAGAAATATGCTACGTTTACTGGTTCTACAGTTACCTGATATCCTTCTGTTTTTTTCTGGCACCACTTCAGCAAGGCATTTCTCTTGGATCCTCCATATTCTCTTGCTAGGGCAGACAAGGGATCTTTCCTCTCTTCCCTAGGAAAAGGCAAAAGGGCAAGTGAGTTTGTAGCTTCTACCTTGCAACAGAAACACATATAAAAGATAGAAACAAAGGATGAATTATTGTCACAGTGAAAGTATTAGGGTACAGCACTACTACCTGAAAAATAGAATACACAGAAATACCTTATATAGGAGTAATTCTTTCATTAGCAAATCATCCTTCCTTTTCCTTCAATTTAAACAATTTTCCTAGGCCTTTCAACCTGAATGGTGTTTTCTCTAAGAGTTCAGATAATTAGACTCACAATATGGTAAGTTCTAGCTTGAAACATTAAGCAAAATCAAGTGACTTTATTTTGTATTTAGAAAGAGAATAAACTGATACTATCTCGTTTGCATCTCATGGCTGATTACAAATGTCACCTTGAAACAACAAGTTTGCACTTCAGCAGAACACCATTATTAACAGAACATTTGCCTGAGCTCTGGAGTTCTTTAAAAAGGGGGGAATATCTAACTCTGTTGATCCACCATTTAATATACTGGTACAACAATGATTAATGATTTTTCTTTTTTTCTTTTTCGAGTAAGAATGCTCAACTACCAATAAAAGCTGTCAATTAATTTCACTTAGAGTCTGACAAGCTTTCTCCAATAATTTTTCACAAGATTTCCTCATCTGCCTTTTGAAAAAAGCTCTATGCAGATGTAAATCAAGAGTCTCACAACAGCCACAAAGATGATAAGTTAATCTTTTGGCTTCAAAGAGACAGAGATTGCATACATTCAGTCTCACATCTTGACTCTTCTTGACTTTTTGTTCTTTACAACCCCATTTGGGACTGAAAAGAGGGGTGGAATGTGGAAACAAGTAGAACTTTCAGTGGATACTCTGCTGCATATTTACCAGAGGAAGAGCAAGCATTCAGAGAATGTGGATTTCTCCATGCATGTGAGAACCAGAGACTGTTCCATCTACCAGCATCTATCACTCAATGCATAAAAGATAACTTATGCCAACATACAATGAAATGTTCTAAAGGCACTAATCTTAAGTATATGTATTGCAACTTGCTCTGCCAGTCTCAACTGAAACACAGAGAGAAAGGTCTCAGAGCTAGTTAGAAAGAGATAACATTTGAAACATTAATGGAAATACTTGCACAGCAGAACAGGCAATAGTGCCTTGTAGCACGAAAAACAGCAGTGTCTGCAAACCTAACTGCTTATCTCAGAAATTTAACATGACAAGGAAGTTGCTAATTGTGTATTTTAACTATGAAATAAGTAATCTGAACAGGTTACTTTATCTAAACTTCATAGGTACCACAGAGACAGAATGATGCTTCAAGAAATTCTGTACTTCAGTTCTTAAATATGTACATATTTCAGCAAGCCAAACTGGTGTATTTTTTTCAGCAGTGATTGAGAAATGGTTTGACACATAAAACTTAAAAAGTTAGTATACTAGGTCAACTATATTCCAAGTCTAAGAGCCAACAAAGTTTCAACTAGAACAGAGAACAGTAAGCTTCCAAATATTTGTTTCAATGAACTACATCAATAACTCATTATTTTACAACAAGTTTCAGAAAAAAGTAGGGGAACAAAAGAGAAACCTGATCACATAAACTGAAGGCCAGCACTGCCATTCTGAGGAGGGTTCCAAACAGAGTGCACACCCACTGTTGCAGATTCCACTGCTAAGTCTTTTTGTAGTGCTTAGCATTGCACTCAACAGTCAGGTGGCATAGTGATAGTGATAATGATAATAATTTTAACCATTTTAACTGCACAATTTTACGAGGAAACACCACGCTGTTTCCTACATTCTGCAGGTTGCCATCAATGTAATTTTATATATCACCAGTTCAAAGTTCACACACGTTTTAGTCTCTTTATTTTTTCTCTATGTACTTGGTCTAAATTTAGGTGCTAAACACACAGCATTAATTGCTACTGGTAAAGCACCCACAGATCTGAACTCAATTTAATTGCTGCATAGTGAAAGGACAGCAGCACTGAGGCATGCCTCAGCTGATTTCAGGGAAATAATTTTCAACAGCACCCACAGCTGCAAATAACTTCACAGTTCTGCAATGTAATTATTACATATTATGAATGTCTCAGAATATTAAGAGTTTAGTATTTCCACTGTGCAAAACTGTTGTCAGGAAGTTCTGTATTACATGGTCTTCTGCCCTTGTCCCTGTCTATGAAGCAGGGCTAAGTATATACTTGATTTTCATAACATGAAGCTAAAATACTTTGAAGTGCTTTGACTGACAGAACTATAGATTAGAAAAGTTAAAAAGATAAGTCTGTGATACATTTTAATCTTACTAATGAAAGGGGATTGCCTGACCATTTCTTATTTGGACCTGCATTATGACTTAATCTGTGAAACAAACAGCCCAGGCCCAGTCACTGGTGGCTATTTAGAAGACTTGGCAGTGTCTGGAGTTAAGACCTGGTCACACTGCTTTTTGTCTTCAGCTATGGGTACAAAATTTAAGGTTTATCATGCAGTCTCCCTGGATCCAACCCACTCTGAAAGATTTGTTCAACTGGCATAAGCTCATTTCTTGAATTTAGCTTCATGGTACTATGAATTGGTATGATTCCATTATTCAGTGACATGACTTCATTTTTCAGGTTTATTTTTTCAAGGTTTCAAGCTTTATTTTTTCAAGGTTTGGTACCAGCCTCAATCTCCAAAAAGCCTACTTCTGGTCTAACTTTCAGAAAATACACTCATCTGCAGAAAACACTTCCTAAAGCTCTCAAAGATTGCTGTTCTACAGGTAGCAGTAGAACCTGCAGCCTTAGTGCCAACGTTGTGCACTAGATATGCAGACAGATACCCATGAAATTAACACTTTCCAGTGCACTACAAAAGAAAAGGATTTTACCTTATTCGACTTCTGGTTGTAGGAGTGACTGATGCTGTTGGAGAGGATGAGAGTGACAACTGTGGTGAGGTGGTACCCATTGCCATGAGAGATGCTGGAGATGCTCCATCAGGTGCACTAATATCCCGTTTGATTTCTTCACTGCTTCTTCGAGACACTAAGAGAGAAAATACCAATGTATTTATCATTAGAAAACAATCACACCTCTTCAGAAATGTTGCTAGGTAACATACAAAAACATTTATATCTATTAAATAATGTACAATGCTGCATTTTGTTCCTAAAAAGAACAGTCCTCCTATTTTAAATCATTGACAATGATTGTCTCCACAAACAACAACAGAATTGCTGAATTAGAGAATGATAAGATGCTTCTCTGCCTCACTGACTCAAAAAAAAAGAACAACCCAAAAAACCCAAACCTACATGCAAGCAGTAAAAGGGAACCACCATGAACAGTTTCTTTCCCCACATATACCTTGCACATCAAAACTATTCTTCAATACCAAGAAAGATGACAAAGTCATCTCTGTTACATACAATTCATACTCCTCCATCTGGTAGGTTAAGTCTGTACCTGCATCACTAAGAACACTAGACAAGCAACTAAAAAAATAAAATTTGCTTCAGTTTACTTGATGCAATAAAAGAGAGTATTTAACCACTGGACTTCAGTTTGTTTCCCCAAATACTTCAACAAAAAACTTGGGCAGTGAAAAATAAGCTGTTCCAAACATCCAAATAGTGTTTTTTAAAAAGACAAGAGCTTGGTAGTCTGAATATCAAAGCTCTCTCTTGAAAAAGAAAAGTATATCTTTAAGAACATAATTTATCTAATCAACTAAAAAGCATAGTATTACCAGAAATAGATTTGGCACTTTCCATAGCAGGTACTCTTGGTAAAGATGCTGGCCTGCTGGTGGAAGATGTTCTCAGCAAGTGTTCTGGACAAAAAAAGAGAACATAATAAGTGAAGGGTCCAGTTAAGTGTCAGATATTCAGGACTGAGTCATGAATATTTTCTACCAGTGCCCTAGTTTGACTGTTTTAGTGAGTGCAACTGTATTTTATCTTTATGAAAGAGAAGGCCTAAATATGCTCATTACCAATGAAAGGCACTGTGGGTACACCATGACCTTCCTAATCCTTCTCTTCTAAGGCCTCTTACTAATCCACTTGTCCTGGTCTATAAAAACTAAACAATTGTTAAACCAAAAGACTGAGCAAGGGATCCCCATTTAGCACATGGCCAGAAATATCCAATATGCCATTCACAATGTGGGTTGATAAAGCAGAAAGCAGATTGGTTTGTCCTTCGTGATTTATTTTTTTGTTCTGGTTTCTTGGGTTTCTTTTCATTTTATTTACCTCCTCCATGCAGTGGGGTCAAAAAGGTGCCTCTGCACTTTATAGGGAAAGATTCATTCTGCCTACTGTCAAGGAGTAAAATCAAACTACATAAGAAATTGATTTCATTAATAATTAATAGTTTTTCCAAACTATTTCCTATTATTTAAATCTTACTTCAAGTAAAAACAAAAGGTTTACATACTCCTATGTAGAAACATTTATGCAGTAATTTGAATACAAGAAACCTATGAAAATGAAGAATGAGGATTAAAAAAGTGAAACACCACTCACTAGCTGAAAATCTGACAGTAGAAAAATACACTGTTACAAAGATACTTAAAAATATATACAGCTGTAAATAGGAATTCTGCCTGGCACATTCTCTACTGGAATGGCAGTCCTGCTCTGCATTAAAAGACTTTAATGAAAACAGAAAAACTATATAAGACATACCATTCATTTTCTGTTTAAGCTTATGTCTACCCATGAACTCCGTAACAATTAAAGAATTCTTAACTATCTTCTTGGAAAGGCATTTCGATGTTCCCAAAAATATCAAAGTTTCTAAAATTAAAACTCCAGCTGCATTGTACAAATAACCTTAATATGCATTCAAGAAAAGCAAGAAGGAAATCTGGCACATACAGCCTATTATGAAGTGCTACAAAAAAAACCCAAACAAAAAACCAACCACCCTTTAGAAAGCATCAGACCTCAAGAATACCAAATTGAGAGGAAATATTCAGCCTGGAGTCATATGGGGATTATCTTGACAAACATCTACAAAAAAAAAAAAACCAAACCAAACCTAAACCAGGCATAAATCAGAGAGCTACACCCAACACATGATAGCCATTCATTCTCACAGGAAGAGCACATTGTGAGCAGTGTTTTGAGAGACAAAACAAAGTTCACAGGACAGGGAAATATTGGGAAACAGATAAATCAACACTCCATTTAATTCCATTCAATTTTTTTCATGTAGCTGCTGAAGATTCAATATTTATTAAGTTTATATTTTGTTATTCACATGCAATGCAATAACAACCAGCATTCTTGTTTCAAATGGGAGGAAAAAAATCCTAACCACACTATACATAATGTAACACAGAGTGTGTATTTTTAATATCTGGAAAACAGTTGCAAACCATGGGCCTGAAATAATTTTGTCCTCATTGTCCAAATTACTTCAGTTTATGCACAGATCAAAACCCACCAGAATAATGCTGAATCACGAGGATGCAATCATGGGTTTCTTTATGCTATGCCACCATGTGTGATGAAACAAATAATGAAAACCTGAACCTGAAATATTCTATGATGCTATGAAAATATGATGGTAATAAAAGAAGTAATATTACATATTAATCTCTAGATACTAAATGGTAGAAAAAAAAAAAAAGCATTGCTAAAAACAAAGTTGAAATGAACTTGAATCAATACCTTGAACAGGGATTTCAGCATAGCTTGGTCTTTTGTCTGTCAGTGCAGCAAGAGGTTTTGAAGCTGATATTGGTCCACTTATAGAATGCCTCTGAAATGGAAAAATAATTGTGTCAAACATATTCTGAAGATAAAAAAAACATATGGAATTGCAGAAAGAATCCATTTCAGAAATTCAGACAGCATTACTGATTGAAAAGAAATAGAATAAGAACCTTTAAAATACTTAGTGGAAATGGGTATGCCCCTCTTTACCTGTTGCTTCTGTCAATCTGAGAAGTTATACACACTATGCACTGACATTGCCACATTTACTTCTTTAATCTTAAACCTGATTCTCAAACCAATGTTGCAAATGAAGGTTGGGATTTCCCTTGTACTTCCTGTATTACTTTTCACCTTCATTTGTGTTTTGTTTGTACAAACCTGTTCTGGTTCAAGTTGATGTGTTTATTTAACCTAATACAACCCCCTATATGTAGCCAAGATTTAGTGTTTGATTTTTGTTATTAACATATGCCTTTACAGCTTTGTGGCTTTTCCTGGAAAATTAGGATAATAATAATAATAATAATAATAATAATAATAATAATAATAATAACAATAACAATAACAACAACAACAACAACAATAATAATAGGGATTCTCTGAACTGAGGACAGACATTTTTTGTTAAGTATTTGTCAAATATGTAATGAAATACAGACATACTAGGATCAACAGATATTTTCTCAACCACAACCATATTCCTGATCACTTTACACTTCAGTAGGTTCAGTGAGTACTTCACACCAATGTCATCTACACATTGCAATTTGAAAACAAGTTCAAAGAAAAAGCAGGACATTCAATGGTGACCAGTGAATCCAGAATCTACTTCAGAGAAAAAGAAGGTACTCAGGGAAAGTGACAGATACACTTCCTTGTCCTCATATTCCTCACTGTGGCATCTGCTTTGGTCACTCTTAGCAGCACACCAGACCAGCTGAGCTCTGGGCTAACCCAGCAGGGTTGTTTTTGCATTCTGAAGAGCATTCTCTTCATACCTCTATTCCTAAATTGTTTAGTAGTATTGCTAAGTGCTGTGGTAAATAACAGAAAATAACAGGTAAATAACTGCAGGCTTGGACCTGAAACCAGAAAACTGTTTGTTTGTTCTCAGTTGCAATACTGCATCCAAGAATGTATCTCTTCATTCATGCACCTATTACTGTAAAGACAACCAAACAAAGCCAACAAACACTGAGAAATTCCTAACATGGTCCAACATAAAAATTAAGTGATACACATAATTCAGAGAGGGCATATTTGATGCATCTCTACGTGGAGAATCTTTTTTGCAACCCATCCATCTTATCATAATATTAAAATTGTGCCAGTTCCTCATTAGATGCCCATGTAAATATTTCCTCTGTGACAGAATTCAAAAGCAACTAAGATTAATGTTAATGAGCACTACAACACCCATTCAGAGGTCAACCCTTCCACCTTTACTCAGGATCTTAATCTGCAGCTGACTTCTCTAAATGGGAGCTGATAAATCAATTCACATAGTGACAACTTATTAAAATTTTGCCTTTCAATTGCAAGAAAGAGCAAAAACCTCAACAAAAATTATACAAAATTTGCATAAAACAAAGCAGTAGAAAACAAAGTTAACATGAAGATAAGGAAAAGGAAAATATTATGAAAATCGATTTTGAGCCCAAACCCTTCATCTCATGAGCTGAAAATACTCTTTAAATGCCATATGCCTGGGGTCACAAAATCTAGTTGTCTTTTGGGCAACTGCTTAAAAGAAAACCACCTATCTTCAAAAACTCAATAGAAGCTGTTTTCAGTTACACACCCTACCCTTTGTTTTTCAGGCAATTCAGTTTCCCACTGATGAGTATCCAGCTGTTAATGACTTGGTTCTATACCACAAGAAGAATTCAAAATTCAAGTAATTGTGGCAGATTCAGAAGAGAGCTTGTAAGACAGGACTTTGCTTCATGGATAATTTACAGGTAAATAAAGTGAAATAAGCCTTAGGCTTCATCAAAAGGTCTTCTGTCTGCCAAAGCTCTGGTCTAGCCTTTTAGGACATGAGATTAAGTATGTCTCTTCCTACAGGAGCACAGAAAGAAACAGTAATATGAAGACAGATCAATAGGAACCAAGCATCTGTTAGAGAACTTGTCACTTTTAACTGCTTTAGAAAACTGCTGTCAAGAGTGACTGAGCCACAGGAAACAGCAGAAGCTCTTACAGAAAAACCCAAAAAAACCAAACAAGAAACATTTAATTGATTCTCTTCGCTCTGAGGCTCTCGCTCTGCTTTATGAAATTCACTCTTAAATGAATAAAAGCTGCACAAATCTGAGCACATGGGAACAGTCACTCTGTTCCAGGTACTGTTCCTAGAGCACTAGAAGCCCATATGGATATAGATTCTTCAGCTCACACAGCAAGGATTTATTACCAAAACATTTTGATGATGAGTAGGAAAAAAAATAAAAATCAGGTTTTGGTACTTCTGCTGAGTAGTATCTTGAGGGTAACAGGAGAATTAGTGACACTGAAGGAGCAAAACATAGGGCCAGATTCACAATGACCTGTATCTGTTTTTTCCTTGTTGGTTTTTGCAAAAATCTCACTTCATGTGGCTAATAAAATAATAAAGTCAGCAGGGATCCACAAAGCTGAGCATTAGAGTACTGATGATGCAATCTCAGTGTACCTAAGACTCCTGTAGCAGCTGGACAAATGGACAAAGCTGCAGAGGGGACACAGGACAAAATACACAGTACAACCAGCAACTGGCCCAAACTCTCAGTACAAAATGAACACAGATAATCAACTCACAATTATGTCATTCCTCTTGGGTCATGTCTGATATCAAAAGCCCAAGCAACATTGCCAAGTATCCCACATTTGTACTGATGATTGCTGACAGATTCTGCACAGATCTCAGTCCACTGCCCAAAGGGGATTACTGCTGTTTCCGTGCCAGGCACAGGACTGACAAACAGCAACTCTAACACTATGGAATGCAGACAAAGTCTTCCTCCCATACATCTTAGTAGCACAGGAACAGTAAGGGTTGGAAGTATTTAACAAGAACTTCCAATTTATGTCAAATCTTTTATTTACAACACGGTTCTGAGATAAAGACTTTTGCTAAAGTGGACACTCTAGTAATTACTTAGTTGAGGAAACATTTTAGCATTGTTTCCCCACAAAATCCATCACTATTTGCATATTACCACCTGTAGTTTCAAATGCTCTCCTTTAAAAGGAACTAAGTGCAGCCACAAAACACCTACCTGCATAGGGGACACAGCAGCAGCTGGGGGAGTTTTCATGGGACTTGGGCTCAGGGGAGTGCGAGGAATGGTGGCAGCAGCAGGGCTTGGAACTAGCAGAAACACAGAAAGGAAACCATCGTGAACATTGCACCATTTTGCAGTGAAACAGGAGAATGGGTGTTACAGCAAACTCTTTCATTGTATTTTACATTACTAGTTTTATTAGATGACATCTTTCAGAATTTCAATTAGTAACGCACTGCAAAATCATTTAAAAGAATGCCTACACACTTGCTCCTCTGTAATTACATTAATTTTGTCTTGAACATATCATCTATGGTAAAAACATAGTTTACTGGGGGTGGACAAGGCTAAGGAGCAGTATACTATTACCCTAGCAGATATAAATGGTGACATTATTAGTGCTGGGATCTTCAGATAATTAAAGAGACAGTAGCAGGCTCCTGAGTCTCCCAGTATGAAAAGAAAGATAACCTATATCACCTGCTTCTCCTTTATATTTTCCAATCAAAGATGAAATATTATATAGGTAGACACAGTCCCTGAAATATTAACATTAAATAAGTAAAATATTTGGAAATGTATGAAAAGAGACAAATACCAAGTTGATTACTGAACAGCATTAGACACAAACGCAGAGGAAGAAGGCAGATAGCTTAAAATAAAATATTAAAAAGAAGGGAGGAATGATTTATCATTTTAATAAACTCTAGAAAAAAAAGAATCTTTATCCAAGAGCAGATTAAAACCAACTTCTAAATTAACACCAGGAAAGCAAAAATAGGTAAATACCAATGAACAAAGGGTAGAAATAGTACTATTTACAGAATTGCCAAATAATAGAGATGCCTCTATACCTCTGCTATATTTTTAGTTATAAGGACTAAAAATAGATTTGCCATGTACAGTACAGTTAGTCTCTCTGGTAATATAGTCTACTTCCAGCCAAGGTTTTTATATCAGAATTTCATTATTATAAATGAAATTCAAAGCCAAAAGGCCCAGTGAGGGAAATATTTTAATCCATACAAGGTCTCCATATGCAGTCAAAGTTAAACCTCAAGTGTTTTCCATTTCAGGATAATTACTTTGATTCCTTATTCCGCTCATTTATAGAGGAGGACAATAGTTCTTGTTTCCACAATCAGAGAATTACAGTAAAGTCCACTGTCTTCACACTAAAATCTCTTACATTTCAGAAAATAGTCCCAATGTCTTTTAATAAGTAATACTGGTTGGATCTTATTTTTAAAATTCTTAAGAGTCAAACTGCTGATGAAAGTTATTAAAAGAAATAAACTCAATTTTAGCCATTACATTTTAGAGTGCTTCTTTTTTAACATTCAGTCCACATCTTAATAGCAGGGCTGAAATCAGCTGTACTTCTAGCTATAATTACGTGTGTAATATGTGTTTATGTATTTCTAATACATGGGAGCACTGAATCAAAGCATCTAGCATATGAGTCATTGGGAGTGTGACAGTAAAGGAAAGACAAAAAAAGGATAGCTGCACTTAATCACAATGAACAATCTGTTATGCAATCTAGTGTAGGTTGGTTTGTTTCATCCATCACTTATAGGTCATGACAGTACAATCCAAAATCCTTACCTTTAATTAGGTAAGTCATTAGGATGCTTGTGTATAGATTATAATAAAACTACTGACCAAAATCAGTAAGCCAATTCTACCTTTAGCAGTGCACCTGTAACCTCAAAGGTTCACTTGTAAGCAGTAACTGAACAACTACAATTCTGGCTGAACTGTGTAAGAAAGATTCATTCATATTAATTAGTTTGGTCATCTTATTTCAGATAAGACACTTCATACTCACCACTCATCCATTGCAATAATTTCCTATTTTCAGTGTTTCTATTTTCATGTATCAACATATGTAAAATCATAACTTTGCACAGCTACTACACTGGTTGAAAATAATTACCTTGGGAGGCACTGTCAAATGACTTGATCAGTGTTTTTACAGTAGGAGTTGGCTCTGAGGATGTGGAGGATCTGCGACTCAGACCCATTCCTTGTCTCAGAGCTGCCAAATCTCTCTCTACAGCATTCATGTAATTGTACACTCGACCACGTTCCTCTTCCTGCCTGAAATCAATATGCAGCTTATTTAGGCATTTAAAAACCACTTTAACATGCAAAGTGTTAAAAAAAAAAAACCATCAACACAAATTTAAAGCCAAGTTAAAATTCACGGTCCAAAGTGGTTACATTAGCCTAGTTTTCTTTCCATTATAATTTGGAAACAAATTATTGTAAATTCTTAATATCTGTCAGCAGCTTCAGTACCAGAGAAAAAGGCTATCAAAATCAATCCTTGAAGGCACTACATATACAGTATACAGAAACAAATACCTTTCTTACAAATTCACCTACTTCAACCTCTAAAAGCCTGCACAAAGCAGTTTGTTGAAATACAGATCCTCACAGTGAATGTCCAGAGTCTCAATAAGACTTAGGATACTGGTCTTCCAAAGTTGTACCCTCCTTAAAGAGAAAGTATCTGGTTTTTTTTGCATACTTGCGTGACTTTATTTCCTCCAACTCTTTAGTGAGCTTCTCATTTTTCTCCTGAGCCTCATGTAATCTACGCTTCAGGTCTCCTATCTCTTCCTGGGCCTCAGATTTGATATCATTTGCTATAACCACTGCAGTCTGTAGATCAGCCTGGAACTGCCGCCATTCTGCTGACTCCTCCTGTAAGCAAATAAAACTTTAAATTGAAAGCAGCAGCAAGAACTATGAAGTTAAAAATAAAAGCTACCCTATTCATAGTTTCCCTGTGCTGCTAGTGGAAAAAGATTTGCAGAAACGACAAAGACACTAATCTCTGACATCAGGTATAACCTAACTTACAAATTAAGCTCAAGATGCTTTGCTGTAAATAACTGGACTTTCAGGGTTAGGAATTTATTTTCTGGAAACAAAGAAAATGTTTAGAGAAGAGAGGGAAAATAATATTAAGCTATGCATGAAAGACATAGACATTTTCTTCCAAGCCTTATCTCTGCAGCAATGAGAATTTTTCAGGAGTTAATTCTTTAATGTCTGTAGGGCAACTATTCCCATATGATGCCTGAAATAATTATTTTAATGGTGTCACAACTAATCATACTACCTTTTCACAATTTCACATGCAGGTCTTATATTTTCCACTTTATTGAGTTTTAACCTACCCGGAGTCTCCTGTGAAGATTCTTTATCTCTCTTTCCATGTCATGCTTTTGGTCTTGAAGTTTTTTAACCGTATCTGGAAAGAAAGTCACATTCTCTGTGAGATTTTAGTCAAGGATCTATTTATGTTAGAAAGAGTAACTGAAAAAATTTTTAAGAAAATTACTCAGATAATACATTTTTGTAACCAAAGCCACCTGGAGAAAAATAGAATGAGCTGAAATAATTTGACAGAAAGTGTCAATAGGTAACTACTTCTCAATGACTTCTGTGAAGGGAAACAGACTCAATTCTTACAGAAATCCCAATCTCTTCTCAATTCTCCACAATATTAAAATGACAAAGCAACAACAAAGAGCAAATGAACAAGGTAGGTAATTTAACATATAGGCATCCTAAAAACATGGATGTCTGGGAATTTTCCCTCCTCAGATGTAAGCTGCAGTTACATGAAGTCTTGATTAACAATTTACACTGTGCCACAAAGAAGCTCACAGTCGTCCCTTTAACTGGGATAAAATTCTACTGAGGCACTCAAGAATCTTACATTCTTGTCTATTAAGCTACTATTTGAAGTTGAAACAAGTTATATTTACAGCAAGTGGACAAATCATCCATGAGATCATGTTATGAATGAGATGGTCCCCTAAATCTGTCAGCAGCTATACAAAAGAGCATGCAGCTTGATCACTACCAGCTCCCAGAAGGCGTCTGACAGACTGGCTACTGCAATTATTATTCATATGCTACTATATTCAATATGCAAGGACAAGGTACTTGCTTACTCCATTCTTATAAATAAGCAGCTCACGAGGAATAACAACAAAGCATAAATTTCTTATTAGAGTATCATTTCACTGATCCTTGTTTTTTAGGATGTTTTATTTCTATAGCTTCATGAAGCTATTTCCAAACTGTAAAAACGATGGGGCAACCGACTGAATGCATTTTTTTTTTAAGGTATTATTCCAAGGACTACTGGAAGTAAGTATCTTTCGTGTATATTTGGGATGCTACTTCCACAAAAAAGACTGATGTTACTTAATAAATTCAGGCTGTTCAAAATAAAATCTTGGGGAAAAAAAAATAATTCAGTGGAATTGCATAATAAATTCTCCGAAGTCAGCCTACACCTTCAGTACTCCTGATCTTTTATTATGTGGCTTTTCTTAACAATAAAAAGAAAGCTATCACAGGCTAAATACAAAACAGTAAACATTTCAAATTAGATGCAACAAGGACTAAGAACAGACTTCAGCTGATTTAAACTGATCTACACATTAAGGTTCTTCCACTATGATCCAAAGAATATTTCAACTTTTTGATCATAGAATTCCTTTTCTTTTTTTCACCAGTCCCAAGGAAGGAGTCTTTTAATGCCACAGCCAATTTCTTTACAAGAATGATATAAAACTCAGCTGGCCTGACAACATGATAGCCTATCAGGCTTGGAAAGCTTGAACCACTAAAATTAGAAAGAAATTTATGTATTTATCTCCTCACAAGACCACATAGTTTAAGATGCATCCATCTGATCTCTAAGCTTTGAAGATAAACCTGAGTGGGCCACTCAAATCTCATGCTAACATATTTAAGCAAACCCCTCCAATTTTTTAGCTTGTTTCTATATAGATAGCTTGGTTTGAGCTGAAGTCAGCACTGACAAAAGTAATTCCACACCCTTTTTGCCTTTAAACATATAGTAAAAAAACCTGCTGCAAATTAGATAACGTTCAACAGTGACAGCAGTCGACATGCCCTAAAGAGCTTCCAGTTCAAAGAAATTGTTTTTAAAATAAAATTTGTTCTACTACTAAAAGCAAACTATAGTTCATCTAAAAATAACTACAAATCAGAAACTCTAAATGCATCCAGAGTTAAAGCTTGTGTAATGCCATTGTTTTGAGCTTTTGTGAGATATGAAACGCACCATTAAGTTTTAGTATATTTATGCTTTGAAGTAAAACACAATGGTCTGAATATTCTGCAGTTACTATAAACAATACAGAGCACTTCACAGCAGTTGTTAGAAACAGTCCTCTCCCCCAGTGAATCAAAGAGATTAAAAAATTAAAAAAAAAATTAAAAAATGAACTAAAACAAGCTACCAAATTGCAACAGAATTTAAAATGTAGTGAGAAATTAAGAGCGAGTTAAGTAATTTCACTTTGTACAGCCTAAACTCCATTCTTTACAGTTTGTCACCAATTACAACCTGAAAATCCAAGTCAAAAGAGATTCAGTTGCCTTGTGGTATCTTTCCTGCCTGCATGAGGATAACCTCAACAATTCATCTCTAACACACCTGAAGTCTTTCCACCTCTATGTGCTGCAATTTTCAGTGTGGTACAACAGTTACTTCTCTTCTACCATCATCCAGTCTCCTCCTTTTAAGGACCATAACCAAGAAAGAGATTTGAGATAAAAGGAAAAGTAACTGCTATTTAGGGTAAGTGAAGAACAAGGAGACCATTCTGATGAGTAGACTGGATAATCTAAAATGACAAATGAGCAAGCTGGTTCTGTTTCACTCCAGGATTCAATTATGCCTCAGTGTTACAAAATTATATAGATTTAAATCACAGCTTGACAAGACCTTGCTTTTTAAAAGGTAGAAAAATAAATTAAGGGAAATGCAGACTACAAATGGTAAAGCAAAACATTACCTCTAGAGTTGGAGGTGGGAGGAAGAAAGTAAGCTATCATGGATTTTGTAAGGCTGCCAGAGAAAAGGTATCACTGTATTCTGTAACTCTTACTAATTATAATTAGCAGTTAGAATTTATCATTATGAAATAAAAAAGAGTATCAACATTCAATTGTTTAATTTCAGTAATGTCAGGAAGGAGAGGGGGAGAGAAGGAAAAAGGAAAAAAAAAGAAGCATATAGTTGGATATGCATAATAATTTCAAAATATGACATTACATTTCCTGATAAGCAAAACTAAACTGAGTAATCACAATGCAGGCAAATCCACAATGGGCATGCTTACAGGTTTTGTACAAGTTACATTGGTTTGCCTTGTAATAGAATAGCATTTCAATTTTTTAGCACAGAAATGGCTATCCCAGTATAATCAAATGTACCTAGAATAGTGCCAGCATGACGGTTAATGTAAGAATTATAGCTTCTTGATATACAGAATAGACACTGGTTACTATTGTAGCAAAGCTCAGGTAATCTGCATATTGATTTTGTTTTTCATCTCATCACTGTCAGATAACAGATCTCAGCAAGGGTCCAACACTATGGGGGGTAAAAAAAAAAACAAACCAAAAAAACCCCACCAAAAACTGATATCCAGTTGACTTTTCCAAAACTATGCTAGAAAATACCTAAATCAAGTAATATAAAAATTTAGTTTCACAAATGCTGTCAAGATCCTTTTCAAAATGAAATGCAGCAGAATTAAAAAACTAGTGCTGTCAGATCCATAAAGAGAACAACTCATTCACTGAACATTAGATTTATCAGCTTTCTTGCTTCCATACCCTTGCCCAATAAATTTACTGACTTATATAGTTATAGACTAAAAGAACTTATATCTTTAGCACAAACACCTTGAGCTAAGAGAACATGCAACTAAGATTTTCAGGTTACACCTGAAATGTCTGGCAACTAATGAGACAACCTACAAATACCAATTTTCTGCAAATTAGGAGACAAAGTTCTCTGAAAATAATTTCCCCACAAAATCTTACTAATTGCTTGGAAGAGTAATAGGTTTCTTTTTTCCCCTTAGTCATGGGAGATGACTAACACGGCAGCTTGGCTGCCTGACTACTGAAAGTTTTTTGCAGTCAGAGGTGAAAACCAGAGGCAAGGCGCCATCTAGTGCAAGGCCTGCCCTGGCCCTCACCGCTTCTCCAGACCCTACAGCTGCCTCCATCTCAGCACACCAGGGAGCATATAGAACACACAGCTTATTTTAATGTTTCTTAAGACTTTTTAGACATAATACAGTGGGACTGTGTTTATAACTCCTCCTCCCACCAGTAAGTTCAGCTACCAATTACTACAGTTCCTGATGTATCGTGATGGACACCATGAACACACTGGACATCTTTAATCAATGCCATTTATATCCCACTGGCCCCATCAAACATGTCTCAGTTTCTGCTGGAAGAAATATTTACAGCTAAAATGTAACATTTCAATATTCAGATAACTGTGAAAAATGTTTTTGTTCTATGTTCCTTTTGCTTCTTTTTGGTGTTTAGAAGGCCCAAAATGAAGGGTGCCCTAAGCATCAGTGCTAGAGCATTTCACATCCCTACATTTCTCTTTAGTGTTGATTAATGATTAAATTGAATGAACACTCACCACCTCACCTATGAAGAATCTCTTCTAACTGTAAAGTCTACCTTCCATGAAATGTTCAAGCAATAATTTTCCATCACTTATCACTTGTCATTTATCAATTTTCTTGCCATCACTTTCATTCACCCAGTAAATGTACCATTAAACAAGTTCTCTCCATAACAGGTGCATTAGATTTCTTCATATTTTAAAATATAAAAGTTCACTACAGAAAACTTTTAAGTATCTTTATTACACTTGGCTACTGAGGCTGCAAAAATATCACTCTTCAAACTAATGCTTTATAATACCTAAAGCTACACTAAATTCTCAATATTTAAAAGCACAGAATTCTGGCTGACAAAATACCAGAACTGACCAAAAGTCTGATCAACATCAAGTACCTTGCTACTTCTAAGGTGTGTTTTTCCATCTCTTTCATAAATTTTATAAAAATTCTATCTTCTCTATGTTGTAAGTACCTTGAAGTGCCAGATTTTCTGAGATGCTGTTCTTTGCTGTCGCTTTATAGAGGCTACCACCATGAAACTCCTGTACAAGATTTAATTATCAACCCATAACAAACATCTAAAAGTGCTCAGAGAAAAATAGTTTATACCATTTTTGAGGTGTCATCCTTTCTTACCGCCACTAGATGCCACTCTCCTTCCTGTCCATAACTACAATAATGCTTTTCTTCCCTAAAGGATTACACCAGTCCATCAGCTAGTAGAGCTGGCTTTTCCAAAGTATGCCAAGAGCAAAGAGTAACAAAGCCTGTCATTTTTTCTTGACAATTTCTGCACAGAATGCTGTGGTTTGTCTGCCTGAATTTTTACCAGTTTAAGTGAAATATCTGACAGCTGTTTTGTAGACCCAAAGCAGAAGCATCTGAAAATTAGAGCTGCTTTGTAACTTGGTATCAGTATTTAATATTAGTATTAATAATAAATAAGGAATAATATTAATGTTTTCTTGACTAAAGTGCTGCTTTCTGCATGAATGAAGATCAATTAATAGAAAAAAAATGCAAGTAGAAAAGCAGTCAACCTTTTTAAGATCCAAGTAAGAGCCACTGGCCATGTGTACCTTAGCTTCTGCTCCCAAGTAAATGTCACTCTTTGGTTTTGGAAGAGAAAAAGGAAAAAAATTCAGAATAAAAACCTAAAGCAACTTTGTAAGGAGAAATAGTCATTGTCTTTCAAGCTGACAGCCACATGTCTCATGACACTGAACTCCATTAAATAAACAATTCACCTTAATTAAGACACTACCTTTTCTTGAGAGCAGATCAGTTTAAAATCCCTTCTATGAATATTTCCCTTGTTGTTAAATGCTTTGTTGTTTTTGCTAGCCTGCTTAGTCTTTGTATATCATGGAAGAATAGAAAATATTTGAATTCTGTAAGTAGCACAGTGCAAATACAACTTGCCAGGGTACAGTTGCCCAACTTCTTATTTAGATGGAGACTAATTGCAGAATTCCAGCCTGTGGTAGGAATGTCTGAGCAGTTCTTGGAGATCAGAGAGGGAACTAAAGCATGGAGAGCTATACAAGTATATAGTACACAGAAATTTCATTTTAAGTCCTAACCATCTCATGTATGGTGGCAAGAGTCAACCCATGAATTTTTATTCTAATTTGCTTGAAGTTTTTCAGATGTGTTTTTAGATTCACTGAGCAGTTTTTTTTTCTTGAACAAATCTACCAGAAAGAGCTACATAATGCATCCAAGTCAGCTCTAACATTTGTAACTTTCAGTGCCTCCACTCACCCATTTCTACACTAAAAATACCTTTCTTCAGATGAGAAGAATCATTGATTACAGACATTCTCAAACTACCTGGTAACTCCTAATATTTGGGCTCTCAAGAGTGCATTCTTAAAAAAAGCAACAAAACACTAAATCAATCATCCAGTCTCCAAGAGGCACAAGAAGCACACTATTATTAAATCTGTAATTACAAGTTTTTCTCCTCTCCTATGAAAAACAAACTTGAAAACAGCATTATCAGATGTGATATTTATTTTCAGTTCATAGGTTTTCATTCCCACACCAGCTACTACTGAGACTGGAAAAGCAAAGCCAATTTGAATCCCCACCCCCAGTCTAAAAGGGTAAGACTTGGATTCAGACACATTAAAGGCAAGTGAAAATATTTTCAGTATTACAACATTCTATTTCATCTGTCTTTAAGTATCATTTCTATCATAAGAGAAAGTTATAACACTTACTCTCCAAATCAGATATGATGAGATTGTCATGAAGCTTCACAGCACGATGCTGCTCTACTTCATCCTCCAACTCAAAGATAGTTTCCTTCATGTCACTTCTCTCAGTCTCTTTTTCATCTAATTCTGTCCGAAGTTTTTCTAGAGTCACATTGAGATCCTCAATTTGTTTCTTGGCTTCTTCTTGGAACACTCTGTATTCATCTTCAACCTGGGAAAGAATGTATCTTAGAATGACTAAATTTAGGTCACACTATTAGTTTCATAACTAACAAACCTACAGTGTATTTCTGCAGCCAGAAAAAATTATGGGACAATAAGCCAAAAGTAAGCCTTTAAAAAATGTATTGTTCTAGTGCAACACTTATCCTGAGCCAGAGTTAAACTCTCCTGTTCCAGCCTGCAGATTGTGTTCCCCAGATACTCTAAAAGCAGTCTCCTATGTTCAAGTTAAGCAACAATACCACAGAACCAAGGCTGTGATTTTGTGAGCAGCTGATCCAATGCAACATTTAGCTGCCATGGAAAAAAAGAGTTGGAAGGGAAACTCTTTACCCTTTCTTCCTCTTGCCAAAAACCAGTCTGCTGTCTTCTGTTCTGTGCATCATATTTTGTGCTTGTTGGACCTGTGAGATGACTCATTTCCTTAACCAAGTAGAAGGATTCATGTTTGTGAGTGAGATGTTAGTGAGTTGAAGTGGTTCACAGAGGAGTCTTACAAGCTACTGAAATGAATTAAAAAAAACCCAAACCAACAGAGAAAGCAATAGGCAGTAGACTTCTCCCTCTTAGGAGCACCAAGGCTATTTTATCCTACCTCATCAAACTGAAGTGTAAGCAACAAGCTGGGACCAGAGGCACAGTAACATTAACCCAACAGCAAAAATTAGGGTGCCAGAAAACCAAGAGAAATTAGGTCATGGCTTAGGGTGGGTCAACACATTCAGGCACCAGATTTAATATACAGAATACCCTGCTTTAAATCATCTGTTTCAGTATTTTTTATTTTAATAGCACTCATCAACTTTAATTATTCAAATTATATTTATTTTTGTCCCAAATTAAGGTTAATTCTAGCTGGCAGGAGACCATGACTAACATGTTGATTTGCAACTAATACATAGTTCAGACTTTAAATATGTCAAATTTTCTCATCAGGAAGACATACCTTTGAACACATAGCTGAAGTTATCAAATTTTATTATTATTACTTTTTTATTTAATTATGCTAAATATTTTTACTAGACATATTTACTAGATAAATCAGTTACATTTGAGTCAAAATAGCTGTTCTAGAACTAATGATATGCATTTTGATTCAAAACTAAGTCAACCCAAAAGCTGCTCCTGGCTGCATCATTAGTAAAAAACCTGTGTGTATTTGCCCACATTTAATAATAACTGTTTAAAAGATTCTTTTTTTAACTTTACAGCTAAAATATTTATTCTGTAAGCTAGATTTAATTAGATAAAAATATCTATAAAATCCATTATTTCCTGATTGGAGAGAGAAGACACTTTTCTGCGTTCGTTATCATTAGTTTATACTATGTTAACTGAACCAATCTGAATAAAGTGAAACTTCAAAATATTCTCTCAACATCTGTGAGAGGTCCTACAAGTCACCAACAGCTGAGTTGCCACTTCAAAATTTGACTCCCAGTACTTTCTCAGTGACATCCCTCTTCCACCAGCTTGATACTCATTTCTTGAAATTCTTGCAGAAAGCATGCAATTCAAGCACAAAATTCATAACTCATATTAAATATGGCTTGAATTTGGCCATTGAAATAGGCTGTGGAGTTTAAATATCAGTAATTTTTAAAAAGTAACATGACAGTTAACCTGTGGCTGAATGCATCCATATAATTTGTAAAAAGACCTCCATCATTTTTAACAAATGTTAAGAGAAAGTAATCAATCCTATCACTATAGCCACCCAATTAACCTCAGAATTAATCCTTTGTTTCTAAAAGAACTACAGTGCCCAGCAGTAAGGCACAGTGTACATGGGATGTTAAAATACAAGTTTTTTTAAACACTACCTTAGCAATGGCATCTTGCAGTCGATTGGCATCATTACGAGTGTGTGCCAGCTCTTCCTGCAGACTACTGGCCAGGGTCTCTGCTTTTTCTTTATCCAGCCTGACACTCTCCAGCAAATCTTGAATATCTGACTTATCTCCTGAATTGTGTATAGAATACAATTCAGCCACCTTCTGCTTTTCATGCTCTAACTGAGCTTTCAGCCTGTTCATCTCAATCTGGTCACTGGCTACTGTGGCTTTGTACTCCTCCAAGGTAGACGCTATTGCTGTTTTGCTTTTCTGCTCTGACTCAATAATCCGTTCCATGTGGTGATTTCGTTCTTTTAAGGCCCCTATCATTTCTTGGGCCTCCTTGTTGTCTTGTTCTGCCATCTTCAAAGTGTTGCTCAAGTGCTGCTGAACACCCAGCAGCTGCTCTCGCTCAAACCGAGCATTCTCTGCGAGGTCCATGTAACGTTGCTCCAGCTCCATGTAGCGACCGCTTTTCATATCTTCATCAATTACATATGAGATATGGTGTTCATCTAACAGGGATCGGAAATACTCAATCTGACGGCTGAAGTGCTCCAACTTGTCACTTTGCTGGCACAAAGACTCCATAAGGATTACTTTTTCCTCTCCAAGTCTTTCATTCTCGCTGTTTAGCTCTTGTGTTATTTGTTGCAGATCCGCAAGCTCTTGAAGCGTGGCTTGGAGTTCTTCAGCTGTACTGTGTTGATTCTCCTCCATCTGATGTATCCGTTCTGTCAGACATGCTACTGACACTTCACTTGCATTGCCACTGCTCCCCTTCCTAGATCTTTCTATACTTGGTACACCTTCAGATTCCGAAGATGATGGAGCATCTAAGGCATCATCACTTGATGTCAGCGGTTGATAAACTTCACTGCACTCACTGTCTAAATTATCCATGGAATTACTATGTTGGTTGTCCATCAAAGTGTTTTCATCTTGACTTAACAAGTCTTCCATTGATCCAGGAGCAGAACCTTCCACTGAAGATGTCAGAGTACCACCCCCATCACTGTGGTTGCCAGCTGTAATCTCTGGACTCAAAGACTGGTAGCCAAAGAGTTTTTCAGAGTTATCCAGCCTTTGTTCCAAAGAAAAGCCTAATGCATTCAGCCTGTCTTTTAACATTCGATTCTCATTCTTCAGTTGGTTGAGCTCTTCTCGGATGGCAGTGTTTTGTTCCTGCAACTGTAGCAATGTAGACTCTACATCAGTTGGCTGATGGACAATGATGGCCTCTTTTTCTTCAGACTTTTCATCGCCTTCCTGTTGATCTTCATTAAGTCCCAGCTGAGCACGCATATCCCTTAGCTCATTCCTCAGATGCAAGATTTCCACATCTTTAGTTTTCGCCAACGTCAGGAGATCATTCACCTTTGCTTCCAAGGCAGCTTTGTCACTGATCTGATTGTCTGATTTGGACTTGCTCATCCGGATATCTGATTCTGGATTGGTGCGGCCACGGGAGCGTTTTGCCAGTACCGAGTCATTGGTGCCCTGCCCAGCCAGGGGCAGCTTTTTGCTCTGGCTTAAACGAGAACGATCACGAATTCTTTCTCTAGAAGAGCTTGATTCTTTATTTCCAGATGAAGTGCTACGCTTAGTTGTGGAACTTGTACCTATATGTTGTTTGAAAGTTAGGAACATTAATTTACAATCCACTACTCATAATACAAGCCTGAGTATCTTGCATCAGTAATACACTGCTGAGTTTCAATCACACTGGTAAATATATTTTGTAAAATACATTTAAGCAGTTATACAAACTTAACCATTAATCAGTGAAGTTATATTTTAATTGATTCACGTTTTGCCAATTGCTTTGATTTATGTATTTTGAAAATTATTTAAATGTTAAAGTTTAAAATTTGAAAGGCTCTTTTTTTCTGTCTTCAACAGCCTCTGGTAAACTGTGCAAAAATTGCAGCAGTGCCATTCCTACAAGTTTAAATCTGCTTCTCTTTTCAGTAGATTTCCATGCAAGCTGTTAGGTGATGAACTGCATTTTATGATTCCCCAAAATGAAAGTAAAGTTTTCTTGTATTTTCATCTAATTTCATGAAGACAAGGATAGATTATTGCTACTTTATTTCCAGATGCTTTACAGCTTTGCAAACATTACTCAATTGGAAACAAAGGAATGGAAAGCAAGACATACTTCCATCCATATTGATAACACACTAAACAATTTCTCTTGTCTGAACACTTTCTGAAAGTTGTCTAACTTGATTTCTATACAGCAATTCAAAATGTCCAAAATACGAGCTGCAACAAGTTATCACATCTTAAAATTGTATTGTTTGTGGCATGAACTTTTTAGACAAATCTGATTCTCTAGATTAATACTGTTATCAGCTTTTACTTAGCAGCTGATCACTTCTGAAAAAAACTTACAAGGAGAACCCTCCAAAAAGGCAATTATATTATTAAAAAAAAAGAATGAAGAGAGCACAGGATGTGTTTGATTTGAGAGTGGCCTTATTAACCACTTCATTAGGCTGCCTGGATCATCAGTTCATAACAGGAAAATAAAAAGCCACCCAACTACCATTTTAAGGATTAATATATCCATTTACCTGCAATAGTTTTAGGTTTATTTTCCAGACTGTTCATGGTCGTCCCTGAAGCTGAAGATGATGTTGGTACACAAGTGCTCTTCTTTGCCTTGACACCATTGGTCATTGTCACTCCACCACCACCAGCCATCCCTGCTAAGAGGTCATCGTTACTCTTAGTCTGAAAGAAAGGGAAGAAGCAGCTTTAAGACAGCTGGCTGAGAAGTCTGCATAGCCAACAATTCTTCTGCTAAAGATCCCATCCCTTTAAAAAGTATATTTTTGACTAGTTATGTGTCTGTGCAGGAATGTTGAAAAGTATAAATGCAGTTCACTGAGCAGAGCTCAGTAAATTGAAAGTGAACTTCAACTTCTCACATACGATTGACCACAGAAACTAAGTCATTTCTCTCCCAGAAAAAGTAGTTTCAATACCAGGGAGGAAAAAATAAAAATTAAAGTGTCACAACACAGTGTAATACTTCTCAATGTTGACTGAAAGCTTACTTAAGCATAAGATAATTCTTAGATAATTAAACAACCAAAACCGAGTTAGTATAATGTCCTTCAAATAGAACATATTCAAGCATTTTCTGGTGGACAAGTTCACAACAAAAAAACCCAAGCAAAACAACAAAAAAATCAATCCAACATTAATAAAATACCCTTTCAAGCTGAAAACACTAAGCTACAAACCACGAGAGACTAGGACAGTATTCAGAGGGATGAAAAATGCTTTATCTTTGCCTTGTTTTCACACTTGGTATTAGGCACTCTCAGAGTCAGGATATTTGGTGGACTTTGTCTGACATTGTATGATAGATTGTTCCTGAAACTCCTGTTATCCACAAACATTGCTTGGAATGTGCCATGGTAGTAAGCACAAGAGTCTCAAGAACCAGATTCCCAAACTGAGAATACACTTTTCCTAATAAAGCAAACTCTAGAAAGATGAACTTAAGTCTTATTTGGCAGACCTTATAACTTTTTAGAATTTTTCAAATGGCACATCAAAATATGCTAAGCATTTTTCCTATTAAAAAGGAAAGTTGTTCCTAAGGACAATTAAAAGAAAACAGCTGTGGTAGCAGCATTCCTGGACTAACTATTATTCAGCTGGACAACACATTTGAAGTCTCTACCAGCATCCCACCTAAAAAGCAGTGCTGAGGAATTAAACAGTTGCTTTACATCATGACCCTCAAATTTGGCAGTTTTATAACTTCTAGCTCCCATACATATTTATATGAAAAACTATATGCCAGACATTACAATTCTATGCATTAAGAATAAAAGTACACTTTTTTAATTTGAAATAAAGTTGTATCTCACTCCATTCTATACAGTTTCTGTTGGCAAATGCAAGTTTTGGAAGTTAGGAACAGTGATCACAATCCTGTGAAAGCACATGGATGGGATCTGTGCCATTTACAAAGAGCAGCTGCAAAACAAAATGGAGCTTGGGATGAGAACTTATTTGTTCTGCATACAGTTGTTAGAAATACAGATAATTTACAGCAAGAAACAGGTGTTTGTAAGGGCAAATTCCTCTAGAACAAGAAAGTTTTTACTGAATCATGTAGGAAATTATACAACCTTCTAAAAAGGCTTATAAAAGGCTGGAAGAAAACACACTACTTTGAAGCTCTAGTTCGATGTATATCTCAGCTGGCTTTCCTGCTCTGAAAAAGCCACTGTTCTGTCCAACTCCCCTCCGTGTGCTCACACACTGTGCTGTGTAAACTGAAGCCTTTTCAAAGGGCTACTTCCTCCAAGGAGCCAGATCAGCTCCTTGATCTGCTCTGCTACACAGCCATGCAAAACAGCAGATGCAGAGTAGGTACCAACAGGAGTGCTACAAAGCCCACACTACTTGTGCTGGGGGAAGTGCTGATCACAAACTACTATTGTATGACAATCCTCTGTTAACCTATAACAGAGATTTCATATGATTTCAGATTTCATATGTAAATCAGATTTCATATGTAAACTAATTTTGTGGGCAGGGGGGGGGGGGTGCAAGGGAGGAAAACAACCTCATGAAGCAACTATCACCTAAACCAAAGTATAGTAAAAAGCCACAGAAAAGTGATTTTCTATTTTCTATTTTCATAGAATTGGCTGGGTTGGAAGGGACCTCAGAGATCATCAAGTCCAACCCTTGATCCACTCCCGCTGCAGTTCCCAGCCCATGGCACTGAGTGCCACATCCAGTCTCTTTTGAAATATCTCCAGGGACGGAGAGTCGACCCCTTCCCTGGGCAGCCCATTCCAATGCTTGATCACCCTCTCTGTAAAGAAATTCTTTCTATATCTAACCTAAACTTCCCCTGGCACAACTTAAGACCATGCCCTCTTGTCTTGTTGAAAGTCATCTGGGAAAAGAGCCCAACCCCCCCCTGGCTCCAACCTCCTTTCAGGGAGTTGTAGAGAGTGATGAGGTCTCCCCTGAGCCTCCTCTTCTCCAGGCTGAACACCCCCAGCTCCCCCAGCCTCTCCTCATAGGGTCTGTGCTCAAGTCCCTTCACCAGCCCAGTTGCCTCCTTTGGACCTGCTCCAGGACCTCAATCTCCTTCCTAAACTGAGGGGCCCAGAACTGGACACAGGACTCGAGGTGTGGCCTCACCAGAGCTGAGCTACTGATTCTGCCATCAGTCAGCAAATACGACAGCATAAATGGACTGTTACCTGTCAGCATTTCTACACTGTTGAAAGAGTGGGGAAATTAGATTAATCTTCTAGACACTTATAGTACAAGTACCTGTTATCAAGCCAAATAGGTCAAGACGTGACTCAGCTTGGAAAAAAAAAAAAAAATAGGCTAAGTAAAATACACTATTTCTGACATTAGTCATCTCCAGTCCTTACTGAACAAAGGAATTTAACACAGCCATTCTTCCAACTTACCCGTAAGCTTTCTAGTCTAGTTTGGAAGGCACTGCCTCCTCTGCAGCCAATTAGAGAACAGTTTCTCAAAATTGTAACACTATACTCTTGGAAAAATTACAAACCAGCAGCTCTCTTTTCTTAATACTCCACAATGGTAACCATTATTGACTTCAAAAATCAAAGGATTTTTGTAGATTTCGTAGATTTTTAGTGGAAGAAAAAGCTATGCTATGTTTAATAAACAGATTTTTCCTCAAGCAAGAAGTTTCTCTCCTATACTGAGAAGAGTGCAATCCTGCTTAGCATTATAACCCACACATGAAAATATGAAAAATTTTAAAATATCATAATTAGAAATGCTCACCCAGACCTATTTTGATTTTCTATATCAAAAACCCACTTACAATTCATATTCTGTTTCCCCTCAGATCTTTCTTTCAGTACAACGAAGCCTGAGTGATCACTTCTCCAGTTCATTTCATCTTAGTTTCTCAACATGTACATCCTATTTACTGCACCTCACTCAATTCCCTTTCTATATATATATAATTATTCCTACTGGGATTTTCTTTGATGCTTGCTCTTGCTGCATTTGAGCGCTTCAAACATCAAACTTCATAACAATCTGTAATTAAGTTACTGCATTTTGCAAACAGAATACTGAAGCCTAGACACATGAATACTGAAAACACATTCTAATTTTTAATATTCAAATATTGGTGTCCTGGCTTTCCAGGGACACAGAATGTTGCAGTTCATTTGTATGAAGTACCACTGCTGTCTATTAGAGTTGTGTCAGCATGATCACAAACTCATTAGCTAAAGAAGTAAAAAAAAATGACAGTATTAAAACTAAGAACATTGTTATTTGTAGAGTATTTTTTTACAGGTTAAAAATTGGAAGTGGCTGGCAGCTAACTTTCTACAGTAGTAATGTGTGTAGGGTGGTGGGGGTTCTGAATATTTACAAAAGTCCTGGGCAAAGTGGGAGTCAAAAGCCTACAGAAAAGTAACCAGCAAAAAGGCATTCTGAAGCAGAGGGACAAACCAACCTCTGCAACAGTGTTCAGCTGTACAGAAGGGTGGGTCTCAGTTTCTTCCTGTGCCCATTGTACACACACTTTGAAAACTCCACAAAAAAGGACATATATGCAAAACAATGCACACTGAAAGAAGCCCACCCAAGGCTCAGCACAGGCCTGTGGTGATATCACAAAGGGGGCAGGAAAAAAAAAAACATACTATAATTGAAAATTAATGCTAAATTTTGCAACATTATTACTGACTGAACTAAGAATGCTATTAATTAACATAAAATGTGTATTTCTACTCTTTATAGTGGCCTTTCATTCAATAACCAATGGAAAGTTTTCTGTATACATGCTTTGAGGACTGAAGGTGTTGCAACTGAAGTTATTTAATGTGGCCTTTTTTTTTTTTTTTAAGCTCAAGGGATGTTAAATTAAATTCATAATACACACATCAATTCACAGAGTCTAAGAGAAGAACCTAAAACCACTATCAGAAAAAACAATGTGTCAAATGCAAGATCAAATATAGAACTGCAAAAATCTTTTAAAAAAATACAACCTGTTATTGAGACTACTTTCAAGGTAGTAATATAAATGTGATTTGCCAGTATCAGCAAGTAAGAAAAAAATAAAAATCAACTGCTGTGTAAGTATGGAACACTAAAAGAAAAGATTCACTGTTACTATTAAGCCACATAGTTTGCACAACAGCATCTTAACAAGTAAAAGACATCCAACTGTATGAGTAAGTCTGGCTGTAAAATAAAGCTGAGATAAAAGAATCATTTTCCTTGTGCCTCAGACATACAATTGTCATAAATCTAATCCTACAATCAAACATAGCCAGAAGTGTTACTAATGTAAGCAAAATCACACAAGCATACTGGGTCAAATTTCTTCAGTGTTAGGATCCACCTCCTCCTTTCTATCTCACCAAGAGGTATAACATAAGAAACTTAAGTAAACTCTTCTCTCTATCTCTGAGGGGTTTCTAGAAATACAAAATAAGTAGTGTCAATGAGTATCAAAAGATTATTTAAAGTTAAGAAAACTGCAAGGTATGTTGGGTAGCAGAGGAAAGCAGGGACAACAGGAGAAAATCTAAATGAAACCTGGCTTGCAAGTTCATCAGCAAGACTATTAACCATTCTTCTGTCAAGAAAAGCAAGAAGAAAAGAGAGAAAGGGAACACACCTTACAACTTGAGAAATCCTGCACAGTGATTACAGAGGCACCTCAAACCTTACCACTTCTTTAATTTTAGGTTTTTATTTACCAGTTATTTAAATGGCCTCTCTGGCTTCCTGTAGGTGCCAGTGGTTCAGGTCCCAGTTGCAGACACCAGTCCTGTTCCTTGTTCTGTTCATTTGCTCCAGGCTAGAAGCAGCACTGCCACAGCTCTGCATACTGGGCTGCAGACAGGCTATTAAAGAGGTGGGTCCAGCCATGTTTCCGTGCCAGGAAGGCTCACACCATCCCTCTAACCCAGGTGTGCTGCCTCCCAGGCGAAAACTCCACACCAGCACACCTCCGTATGTCTTATTTTTCTTGGTTGTTGAAAACCATATGTTCCTAAATCTATTGTACTGTTTTGCTAATAGAAGAGAAAACCTCTACCTTTGAACTTGTTCTAAGAGCAAGAATTGACTTGTGAAAATTCAGCTCAAGCAGTACTTCACACAAAGCAAAGGACAAAACAGCTGGAAGAACGCAGCTGCGCTGACCTGACATGGGTCACTGGTATCAAAAAGCTTCTCATGTTAGATACCTTACTAGTGCTTTTTTCATAATTAGTAAATAATCCTGATCAAATCCCATTAGTCACTGGCACACCATTCAAGCATAACACAACGCTGCTAATCACATTCTGCTCGTGTTGCAGAACAGCCAAGTTCTGCAAATTATACTACTTTCCATCACATAACACACTGCAATATGAAAAATACACCATGAATGTGCAGGTCTTAGTGCCCTGCCCCGTGCTGTCCAACTATCTAAAGTCCCTTCAGTTACCTAACAAACCTCTAGTCCAAGCTGCACTAGACATGCCTTAAAATTCTATTCTTTTTAGAGCAGATTTTTTAATAAAATAAAAAAAAACAAATAATCAGAACATTCTATTGGTTATTACCTTCAAAAGAGAGGCTGATGTCCCGGTTTTGGAGAGTTTTGTTACTGTAGACACTGAGGAGCTGTTTTCTGGTTTGGCTTTTTCAGTTGTTTGAGTTTTATTTACTCCAGGCACTTTGGGCACTGAGCCAACACTCCTGCTTGCTTTCTTCATTCTGGGCTGTCTGTTTATGATACATTTACAAACAAATCTACAAGCAGAGAGAAAGAAATTTAAAATGTAAAACACAAACAAAAAAACCAATGTCTTTTTTTTATCATGCTCTACTTAAGACCAGAAGTCCAGAATAGTAGTAAAGACCACAAATCAGAGCCAAACAGACTGCATGTGACTGACCATTGGTTTTTGCTTTTTTAAAAAGTAATTTTTACCAAGAATTAAGCACTTCCTACAGCTACATTCCAAATTATAATTTTTTTTCCAGTTGTCTTTCCACAAATGGCACTGAACAGAGGATATTTTATAAATGACCCATGCTGCTGAGTTTGCTCATTAGGTAGCAAAAGAAAGGCTTATTAGGGCAGCAATGTTCTTTATGTCTGACTGTGGGAAGGAAAATACCGTGGGAGTATTCAGGCAACAGCCTGACTACCAACAACACTGGATCTGAGAGAAGATTACCACCAGCTTGGTAGCTGAAGCACTGAGAGAGTAATGGCAGATGCAGAGAAAAAAAGTATTCTGTAAAAAATTAAAAGAAGTTGAAAATTTTTGAATCCCTGAAACTGTTTATTTAAAAAAAAAAAAAAAAAAAAATCACGTTAATAAACACATGGGATTGTAAAAATTCTAATACCAGTCATATGGCTACAAGGATTATCTCTTACAAGAAACCAGAAGTAAAGTACAATGCCCCATGGTCAGCAGTGAGGAAGTTTTAGCTTCTTTACCTTGCCTGCAAGTTTTCTTGAACAGCAGACATCTGTTAATACTGTCATTCCAGCCATGAGCAAACAAACAAAATCCCAGAAAACAAAACTGACTTTACTCAACCCAGCAGCAGCAGACCCAAATACTGCAGTTATCACAAGAATTGCTAATAGTGGAAGACTGCCTCAAAAAGGGCAGACAAGCCAAAAGCCATAATCTGAAGCATGAACTACCAGAAAGACTAGACACATCTTCTTCCTTCTTGCAAGAGTGAGATAGTTACCAGTTGTTTTCCTCACCTCCCCTGAGTCAGAAGACCTATGACAGAACATGAAGAAGAGGAAACTTCCACTACAATTACTGTCTTGCAGATTCTGAGTGGGAAGTGATTTGGTTTATCTGAGCCCAATATCCTGTGGCTGATTAGAAACATGAAGCACACCTATATTTGTTTCCATCTCCTACAAAGTGAAGCATTTCAAAGGCACCTAAAGCAGACTGATGATTGGGTGCATGAAAAGTGTGACACAAACCCACAGTGATCAGGAGTACTTTGATAGAAGTCAGTAAACCTCCAGGAATTCTGCCTCCTCAGACCCTTAAGTGCTGTTCATAGAAGCAACAGGAAGTTTCATTTTAAGACACTGAAAATATTTGTTTATAGCTTCCAGATTCCCTTTAGCTCTGAAAGCTGGCATGAGCAGACACAGAACACTTTGTTTGCTGTTGCAGTTTCATCATCAGAATGTCAAAAATGCACTGGTCCTGCCATACAGCTACCAGTAATCAGAACGCCTTCACAGAAGATTAAATAACAGAGAGACAATTTGAAATTAAACACTCCTAAGAAAACCAAAACCCAAACCAGAAAAGCCCCATGAAGGTAATATGTTTGCTTTACACATATAATTTTGAGTGGTATGACAGCCTACTAGATTCCACAAGCAGATGCTAATATTTACAGGTAGGACCAAGTTACCACACTTAGAGTTCTAGCCTTTTTCATCTTTCTGAGTTGAATGCTTACTGTGCTTTTGATCTTATTCAATTGAAAACTGAAAAGACCAAAGAGGATAGAGTTGTTTTGTAAAACTGGCATTGTTACTACTGAATGATATTTTGATGTTCTACAAGCTACACAGAAGTTGCCCATAGCATGCTTGAGAAACAATCAAAAGACTTTTCAGCACACACTGTTGTGAAGCTGAACTACATAAAAAAAATTACCTCAAAGGAAAAAAAAAAAAAGATACTCTTGCAGCAAACATACTAAATCAGAACTACAGCTTTCTAACAGCTTGTAGAACTAGAAAACCTCTGCTATAATGAAGGTTAGGTTACTGGCAATGATATGGCTACCATACATTTGGGCTGAGCTTGTCTGGCAATGTAGATAAAGCAGTAGCTCCAGCTGGCAGGCAGACATCCAGCCATGGCCATTTGCAATGCTCATTTCACAAATCTACAGAGCACATTTGTCAAGGCTGACACATCTTGCTAGAGGCCAGATCCACACTGCACACATGATCTTTGCATGCACAGTAAAAGATCAATGCATTTGGGACCCACTTATAGCAAGTAATACAGTAACCCACTGGATGGATCGTCTCAAAAAGAAATACAGACCAACATCAGCTTTTACAGTACAAACCACTTATACTCTTACAAATATTACAGAGCTCCTCACAGTCTTTTGTCACTGATAAGTCAAACGGTTTTCATCCATAATAGATTTTTTTAAAAAAAATGCACGTTTTTGAAGTGTTCCTGAAAACATGGAATAGTATTTGCTTAAAGAAAACACACAGCAAGCAATTGCTGTAAACAAGTGAAATTCAACAAACTAAGTATAATCCTCATGTTTTATCCCAGGATAACTTTAAAATGTCTATAAATTCGGTACCAAAAAAGCATTTCTGATTTACTGAAACTGAAAGGTAAAACCACTTTTCTAGAAATTTCAAAGATACTTAAAAGGACTGGGACAGTTAGGTACCACTGTTCCTGTTCTTTCAGAAAAGCTAAGCTCTAGTAGTTACTTTCTTACTGAAAGAAGATTGTGCAATTATAGCTTAAAAACTGAAAAAAAAAAAATACATGAGTCAAACAACTTGAAATCAGGGCAGGACATTAATTAGCATTATACGTTCTAAAAGCAGTGGCTCACTCAGGCTCCTGAAGTGAATTTATGACTTCTCTGTGTCAATTTCTGCCCTTTTGCCTTCTCCAGGAAGGAAAAAGAGGATGGGGTTTCACTGAAAACACAACACATAAATATTGTAAGTGGAAAAAGTTCCACCTAACCCAGATCCTCAAAAGGCAGATATCACAGGTAAATACTACCTTTAGGATTCTAAAGAATATCACATTCCTTAGCAAGGCACAGTATTAGGAATCAATAATAAACTTGTCTCTGTCTCACATTAAATTTGCAAATAAGAAATTAAATGCTCACTACCCAAATTAATTTTTTTAAGATTAAATACACAACACTAAGTTCACGTGAGAGCTTATTATTTTCACTATTGTTTTAACAAGCAAATAGGGCATATAAAACTGTAGTTTATATTTTGCCCTAGGGAGAAAGAGGGAATTACTGAAAGCTTCCTTTCCCTTTATACACACTTCCTCCCATCTCAAAAAGAAAAAAATGAAGTAGAAGCTTAACACTAAAAAGTTGCAGTGTTATTAAAAGTTGTAACTTAAGACAGTCAAGAGAGATTTTTCCAGGTCCCTCGTACCACACTACTAAACAAAACACTCATCTATCAACAGACACAAGAGGTTACTAGAAAACTTGATTAATGCTAGCACTACAGTATCAATTATGAAATTAATCAGGATGAAAAAAAGCCCAAACAAGACCAAAATATCAGAGAGACTGCGTTTCTAAATTAAAATGTAACTATTTGCTCTAACCTGTATCCTTTCCCAGCCCTCTCTCTTTCCACAGCGCACATAGTACAGGAAACAAAAGAGAATCTTGTTCAGGAACTGCTCTCCTTGCTCTGGTGGAAGCATGTGAAACCAGTCCTGCATTTTATACCAACTGCAAATACAACTCCATAAATAATAATTTTAAAGTGTTTTGCCCAATAGCATGGCTCTGCCCTTAACTGTAAACTGACAGGGTACATCCACCCAGCCAACATGCAATGCTTTCAGGGTTACTCCTATGTACCCTTTAGAAAGCTGAAAACTGAAAGGAAGGAAGGGTATGATTTCTTACTGTGATTATTTTAATCTCATCCACTATTTTATATGCTTATTTATGCTAATACTGCTGTCACAAATGCAAAACTCATTTACAAGAGTACAAAAAATAGTTTCCTGTGCCTGTGAGAGGGGGTTAAGCACCAAAGAAGGTATTAAGGCTTTTGGTTTAAAAGACAAGGTATTAAGAGCTATTAAGCAGTTTTATCTATTAAAAAATTGAGAATTATGAAAATTATAAACAGTCTTATAAATATGTTTAAACAATTCCAGAAAAACAGAAACAACTGATCCCTCAAATTTGAAGATACTGAGTATTTCTGAAAAATCAGTTATCCAAACTGCAGAGGAAAACAGAAATATTTACATCTAAGAGCAACAGAGTCAGTACACTTTCACTCTGCATTCGTACAAGTTCCTTGGTTTTGATATATTTAGGCTGACAACTTTTACCCAAATAATTAGGGAATGACTTTTTAGGTCACTTGAACAGCTCCCAAAAGGCAGAAATGTGAAGAAAAAAAATACAAAATGCAGCATCTGTAGAATAGATTCAGGATTTCCCCTAGTCTCTGCTAGCAAGACAGCATAGTCACCAACAACTAAACAATTGGGATTTGAAATAAGCTACATAGTAAGGCATTATTTTCTGTATAGAAGTAGAGAGCAAGCAGTATATTTCTTTCATTGCTTAAGATCAAGACATCACTTTTAGGGACTTGAAGGTTTGCTGATGCTAGAGGGCTATTTAAGATACCAAGGATAACAGGAAACCTCAGAGAATCACAGTAGTATAAACACCAAGTTAAGTTAAATGTAGGGAAACACAATGCAATCTATCTCTTGGGAAAAAGCAACGTTGGCTTCATATACAAATGTGTTTGGAACTCAGCAAGACTTCACCATTTTGATTCACAGTTTGATTAAACTACCAGTGCAGTGCTCGGAATAAGGCAAAAAACCCAAAGCCATTCCAGGAATTATTAAAGTAAGGAACAGAGAACAAACCATAAAACACAAGTATCACACTCAGCAAAATAACTTCTTTGCCCATCTACCCACACTTTAATTGCTAAGTGCAGCTCCAGTCTCTCTCAAAAAAAGGGTTTTTTTTTTTAATATCTGGAAAAGATCCAGCAAGGGGCAAAAAATAAGATCAAAGGTATATAATAGCTCCCATGAGACATCTCACAGGGAATATTACAAAAGCCCATCAAATCTTGAATGGCATCAAGAAGGAAGACTGGTTAATCATCTCTCCAAGTACTAAAATTAGAGACCAACAAATTAACCTAGAGCCAGGTTCAAAATAAGAAAAAAATGAGCTATATCTTTAATGCAGACTGAAGGAATGCTGTGGCTGCACAAAGTACAAGTGGAAGGAGAGACTGGATGTGCACAAGGGAGAGAAATTCCCTAATGGATGTTAAATAGGTGAGCACAAAGGGCTCAGAAACTCCTCTGAGCCAAAAATAATTACAGGGTGGGAAAAGCAATCAGGGTAGGAGTGAACACTTCTGTTTGGGTTTTTTTTCCTGAGGCATGTGCTTGCAGCCGACCCAGAGCACCAGGTGGGATGGATCCCTGCTCCAGAGAGGGCAGTGTCTGCTATGTTCTTATGCCATCAGGAAGACATACAGATGTCAACTACTTAGGGGTACTGCAATTTTGGAACAACAACTGCAGGCAGCTATTCAGAGAGGAAAGACTTTCTTATTTTTTATCTAAAAAAATTCAAAACAGCCTTTGCAGTTTTCCATTACAAGTTGCAGAATTACAAAAATGAGAATTCTACTTTTAAGTTAAGTTATCCATTCAGCTTTTTTTCAAGTGATATTTGCTACTGTCACTTCTCTTTTAAACAGAAGGGAGGAAAGAGTAGAACTGTGGGCAAGAATTGGCTGTTTTACACTTAAATTTCTCTACTCCTTCTTTGGAGAAAACTTCAGGGCTGTAACTGCTGTGAGCAATGTGTAACCGTTGCAATACTTAACATTCCAGACAAGTGACAGGAACATTTACAGAACTCCTAAACTTACAAACTGGGCTCTAAAACCCTTTCATAATAAAATGAAATGCAGTCTTGTTTGCAATCTCCTGCTTTAAACAACCGTTATTTCAAACCACTGCCAAGAAAAGAAAAGACAACTGTTCATCACCCAAATGCAACTGATTCTTCATAGCATGGGGAATCTGCTCCACAAGGAAGCAGAGCATTGTCCCTAAACCAGAGAAGGTCTTTCAAAATCAGCCATGTACAATTTTAAGGCCAGGGAGTTCGTCAGAATAGCACAACAGGAGATGCACAACTGACACAACAGCTTCCTTTGGTTCCAAACAAACCAGCTCAGTAGATAACCTTTCATTGCAAAGTACCCTCTAGCACAGCTGCTCCCAAAAGTGCCAGCAAGAGTAGATGACCAGTGGTGACCTTTTCCCTTTTGTCCACTGAAAACATTGTCAGCTGAAATCTCGTTATCAACAATTGCAGCAAAGGCTTCTGCTGCATGAAGTTCACAGGGAGAAGAACAGCAGGCAGCAGCCGAGCTCCCATCAGAAACAGGGAGAGGGAAAGGTCGTGCAATGTGCTATTTCAGGAGTTAGACCAGCAGCTCCCAGCACTTGTATGTTACAGGTAAAACCTGTAAGAGAATTTCGGCCAGGCCTAATGTTCATCCAAAACACTCCATCAGATCTTCAGTTCATGCAAAAAATAAAACCCCCAAACTGTATTTACAGTAGCTATGTTCTTACCAGCTGCTGACTAATATACTCTCAACCTGAGGACTTTGTAGTAACTGGATTTCTGGAACTGGGAGGGGAGTAGGTGCTCAAGATGTCTTCTTCACCACTGACCTGGTCTGGCAACATTCCTGAAGGCATTGTCCCCAAAAAATAGAGAACAGCAGAAGCTTACAGAGATATAACTCCTTGAGGACCTTCCCATCCCCCAGGTGCTTATATCTCTGAGATTCCCAGTTCCAGATCTCTCCTGGTCTAAGCTCGACTAAGGGAATGGCCAATCCACAAGCCAGCCTTGCTAAGGCTCAGGGAGAGAAGTTCCTGCTGGGGATTGCTTAAGCTACTCATGAAAATAATTTATTTGTACCTTGCCACCAATAAAGATAGTCCCACCCATTCTTCAGTCCTCTCCTTTATTTTCATTCTAGAGATCACAGCTCTTTTTTTGATGAGTTGGTCTTTCAGTCAGATCAGGACTGATGTGACTCACCTTGTAATTGCTAGATACCATGCAAAGGAAGCAGGACTGAGAACAAGGAGGAAGGTTCACCTGTTCAGAGCTGCTGTAGGCTCATTTGTTTTAATACAGTCTCAGGCTATTGGACACTCAGGAAGAGCCCTAATTTAAATGACCCTCTTATTACCATCCAACCACCAGTGCTTTCCAAGCCACACGGTAAGACAGATGAAACAACAGATGAACTGTTTTTTTTTAAGCAATCATGACAAAACACAGCACTGATCACTGCAGAGGGTCTGAAGATTGGCTATCTATGGATTTGAATTATGTGCTCTGACCCACACCTTCCCTCACCTCCAAGATCTGTCATCAGCACACTCATTATTTAGCTTAAAATTCTTCAGGCTTGGCAGACAGAGGAAAGAGAGAAATGCATGTAAATCTTTTAGTAAATATCCTGGTATCTCTAAGGGAGGAGCATTTACTTATTCCAGTGTGAAAGCCCAAGGACATAAATTTGAGTCATATAGGAGAAAAGTCCTTAGGACAGAATGAAGAGGCTCCCATCTGCAGCCACTGTTTTTCTTTTTTCTTCCACCAGGCAAGAGGATAAAATACTGTTCCTCTTCCACAATTTTATTCTCAGTCTTTTGGAAAAGAGTGAATCACTAACTAGTTTATGAGTCCCCATTTCCTTTGACATTTTGGTTACTGGAGCAGTGCAGGACTCTACATGGGACTGAGCCTGGGAAAGCACAAAAAAGCCTGGACCAGCACAGCATCCCTGAGCACTTAAAGCTCAGTATAACTTAGCAATTCAGTAAAAAGTTTTAAAAAACTTAAAAATCCTAAGGCTAAACAGAGTCAGTCAAACTCTAGTACATCATTTTAATAAAACTGTCTGTCAGTTAAAACTTGTCAATATGAAGGCTGTCAAAATTTTAGCAGCAAACAGCAAAATATGTTGAAGAAGCCTCTCCAGCACCAACCCTCACACAACATGGAAATTCTATAGCAGAACTTTCAAGAAGGCTCCATCTGCCAAAACCACTGTGTGCTTTTAATTAAGAACATATATAGAAATGTATTAAGAACAACACAACGTTTCAGAGTGCTCAGAATGCCAGCCTCTTGGTCAAGCTTTCCACTCACCCCCCCAAACGTGTACCTCAGAAGAAATCATTATTTAATGCATGTACCTGAGTAGAACATGCATTCTACATTGGCTAAATGACAACAGTCAAAGAAACGTTGTAGCATCAGAAAAATACCAATACTTTCAGGCTGATCATCACTCAAGTACTACACCTTTATTCTTTTTGATACTACTTAAATACTGGATGTTAGACACTCAGTTAATTTTCCTGAATAAAACTGCACATATACCAGTTAGTTGCAGGTGATAATTCCCTTGGCTGCCTTCTGGAAAACAGTTCCAGAAAATAAAATAAGGATCATGCAAGACTTACCTTCCCTAAATGTCAAACCAAGTCTTGAAATAACTAAGCAGAAGTTATTTTCTCTCCTGGGATTTTACTTAAATGGCTCTACAATGCTTTGATATGTGACAAAAGGCTAGTTCTATCTTATTCTTACTTATGATTTTTTTTTTTTTTGTACTAAAACTTGCAGATTGATCCCCTTTAAAAACTCCCCTTTTAACCTGACTTCACAAGTTATTCTTGTATTACTCTTCTGCAATTCAGGAAGCTAATTATTTGCAGCACAGTGTCAGTTCTTGGAAAAATTAAGCTATCTTGAAACATTTACGTACAAAGATCAAGAACAAAAGTTGCAGTGCCTTCACAGTAAAGTCCTTTCTCCCAAAGAAAATCATGCATGTGTGTGTGAAAACTCTAACGATGAATTATTTATATGCTAAAAGATAGTATCCTGTGATTACTTGCAGGCTGCATTAAACTGTTAAGTGCTCCAAATGGTGGCTTCTCTGATCAGTTCAGTTGGAATAAGCTCAAAAGAAACAAGTAATATGTTCCTTGTGACTAGTTACTTGGTGACTATCAAGGCTATGATTAAGTATATAACTCAGCTTCCAACACCCATTTTTTCCTCCCTCTTTCAGTATAAAGACTAAAAATAAGATCAAATGGGGTGATTTTTGAAGCCAAAATGTACAAGTATAACATTTTCTTACTCTGTTTTTCCCACTGAGCAACAGAGATTCAGTCACATTAACAGCAATATACACTTCTACAACTGGATCCTAGTTGGCAAGACAGGCAAAATCAGGGCAATAAAAAAAAAAAAAAAAAAAGAACTTCTGAAGTACAGTAACGACAAATCTCTTGAGAGACTACATGTCTCTGCCTTCAGAGAATACACTTTCCACTTTCATACTAACAGTACAGCAAAAATGGCCCAAACTTATTTCCCTTCATCATGTTAAGTATATATTTATTCATGCCTAAAACATCAGCTGTATGTCCCTTCATCTCTTCTGTACAGTGAAATTTTCATGACATAAAAATAACTATTTTCAACATGCACTTAGACAAAAATTTCTAAAATTCACTGACTACACCTTACACTAGTAACTAACACAGGCCAGAGATCATTCTTCAGTCTGGAGGCAAAGCTGCACTGCTATATTTGTGACTATATAGAAATAAAATCAGTTTCACCTCTCCCCCACCCAGACAGGGTGGCCATGTCCCATGTCTGTGTAGAGAAGGCCTGGCATTTGTCATCTCTGAACAATGCCCAGGTATGGCTCGGGAAAATATCAGGGGGCCCAGCTAAGCCATACCTGTAACCATGCTGACAGCTTAGTAGCATGAATGATCACACACCAGACAATCAGCCTAACACCTAAGTTTTCTTTGATTTGCTACTCTACCAACACACTCTCCAGTAAAGGAAACCTTTACTTAAGCTTCTCCTCAAGATGCCTTTGGTGCCATGCCTGGAAAGCCACCGAGATCACACTGCCTTAGAACATGGAGAGAAGGAAAATGCCACAGAGCTAGTCAGCTGCAAAACACAATAAAAAAATACAGTCCAAGAACTGGAGACCTCTGCTCAGAGGTTTGCCCACTGTGATGTTCCACCATCATTGAATTTTAGTAGAACAGACCTTTATACTACTGAAGAGAGAACACATCTTGATGAATAACCACACCAAAAGTCATGTCAAGAAATGGCTCTTTGACTTGAGCCAATAAAAGAAGTGGGAATGTGGGCTGAACTGTTTATCTAGATGGCACTGTATTTGCAAAAATGATAGAATAACTTAAAAAGATTTGAGATCTTTTCTTCCCCACAACTGCATATAATATTCAATAAAGAAAGGAAACAGACACAGGTCTGCAGACACACAGAAACATATGAAAAATCAAGTTTTCCTTTCTCTTATTTCACACAGTCTACCAGCCTAGAATATGATTAAGTGAAGATTAAGTGGCAGTGTTATAAGAAATATGAGACTACTGTCGTCTCAGTTTCTCTCAACTGTTTACAATTACTTGCTCTGTTCACTTTTCTTAGCAATTACCTAACAACAGTCAACCAGGCTGAAGAGGGGAGGAAAAATTGTATCTCTGAGCTACTGCAGAACTGCATTATGATCCACACAGTGTTAAAAGCAGCCACTGGCTTTAGTTTGCCTATGTTTCAGCAGCTAAAGTCCATACCATTAACTAAGCAGGAAGCAGCAACATAAGGCTTATGTTTACTTTTGGGGTGAGTAGACTACTCACAGAGTTACAGACTACATCCTTCCACAGAACCTAGGGCTCTTTTCATTCAGTGGAACCTTTTACAAGACACATTTTCTGCTACAAGAGTTACATTTTCCAGATCATAGCACGAACAGACACTTCACGCAATCACAGATGGTGAACTGCTGCTGCAGAGAGAAAGAAGTGTGCAGTTTGCTAAGCATCAGCACTGCATTGTTTTCCTCTCTGAGGACACAGAGGATAGAAGACTCCTGGTACAGGCTGGTGACCCTCTGATTTAGGCCCAGCTATAGGAGTCTGCATTCCTCCATCCCTGGCACTACCAGGTCACGTAAGACTTGCAAGACGGAACACTGTGAGGGACAGAATGGCACGCAGAAAGCCCGAAGCTGGAAGTTCTAGGAACTTTCAGCTGTCAAAACGCAGAAAATCAGCACTCCAGACAAGCAATACAGGAATCCAGACATAGGTCCTCCCCAACACCACAAAACCCAGTAGCCCAAGTGCAGGCACCCCACCTTTCTCCTCAGAAGGCTCCCACACGCAGCACCACCACCCCTCTCCGCAGAAACAATCCAGTTGGCGTGAAACAAAATTATTTCGCCCTAGGATGCTAACCCGAGCAAACCTGAGCTTACCCCGCTAGCCGGGAACCGCGAAGCCCTCCGTTACCTCACCGCCTCGCAGGCAGACGGCCGAGCCCGCATGCCCCGGGGCACCCCGAAGCGGCTCCCGACGGCAGCGCCGGGAAGGGACAGTCACAAAATGGGTGACAGGGACGACGCAGCGCGCTCAGCCCGCGGGCAATGGCACGGCAGGGAAGGGAAGGGGGGAGGATGCCGTCCCCGGGCGAGCGAGCGGCTCTGAACGGCGCGGGGGCAGCTGAGGGGGCGCGAGGCGGCTGTCAGCGCCGCGTCCGGCTGAGGGGGCGCGCGGCGGGGGTGACAGCGAGGCCGGCGGCCCCTCGGGATACAGGGACCGCAGCGGGGAGGCGGCAGCGACAGAAGACCGAGCCCGGGGGCGGGCAGCGCGGCAAAAGGGCTCCCCGCGGCGGCGAGAGCGAGGCGAGCTGTCGAAGCCCGGGACATAGGGCCTACCGGGGCCTGCGAGGCAGCGGGCGACCCCACCGGCGGCCGGGCGGGGGGTCGGGACTAGACTGGGCTCGCCGGCGCTGAGCGCTTACCGGGCAGCCGCCTCCTTCCCGCTTCTTCACGGCGCGGCCCGAGTCTCGGGTAACCGGACTGGGCCGGGCCGGGCCGCAAGCGCCACCGGCGGGAGGGGGGAGGGGGAGGGGGCGCGGAGGGGCGCGCGGGGACGACAGAGACCCCTCCGCCCGCGCCCCGCCCCTGGCGGGCGGTGCCACCGCACTGCGCAGGCGCCAGCCTCGCGCGGGCCAACCCCGCCCCAGGGCCGGGGAGGGAGGGCGGATACGAGTGGCGCATGCGCCCTGGCGCTTCTCTCGGCCTCGCGCGCCTCTCCCGTAGGGGGCGTGGCCGGGAGAGGCGCCTCGCGCCGCACCTGAGGGACAGAGGGCGGGGGCGGCCCCGGGGTGAGGGACGGGGCGGGATCCTCGGGTGTCCGGGAGCTGCCGGGGGGGATCCCTGGGTGCCCGGGAGATGCCGGGGGTATCGCTGGGTGCCCGGGAGCTGCCGGCGGGGATCCCTCGGCGCCGGGGAAGCAGCTGGCGCGGCGGCTCTGCTCGCCCTGGTGGCGGCGGCTGTGGGCCCCGCTGCCCCTCGGCTGAGGCTGCCCTGCGGGGCGGGGTGATGGCGGCGGCCCCGGCTTAAAAAAAGGCTTAAATTTATTTTATTTTTTTTTTTGTTTGTTTTCTAGAATAAAGTCGTAAAATTTTAAGCTTCAGAGAAACCCTGAAGAGGGAACCCGGTAAAGGTGCGGCGGTGGCGGCCTGGTCCCCCTGGGTTCCCCAGCGCTGCGCTCCGGCACTCCCGGGCTCAGGGCAGGTAGAGCCACCCAGCCCAGGGGGCAGTGGGGGGGGCTGTGGATCTAAACCTCTGCCTTACGGTACAATATCGCATCAATTTCGGCTTTTCATTTGGCTGAAGGATAAAGACGGTTTAAACGTTGTAGGAAATAGCTTTGAGTTCTCTAGGTTAGGAAAACTGTGTGAACACAAGTTTACAGATGTTTAGCTCCTTTTGACAGCCCGTGCTAGGTTTGGTAGCTCATTGTTATGCAGGATGTGTGACTTGTCATGAATAACTTGCAGTTAATAAACCCATATTACAGTGTTGGTGCTTTAGTGGGAGGTATAGCCCAGTCTGTATTTACAGGCATTGGCTGGAAAGTGCTGTGAGCACAGTAACTAAGAAAATGTGCTGATTTGACATAACCCAGTGAAAGTTTCCCCATCGGGGTTTCCGTGTCACTCAGACCATGGGTAAAAGCCTCTCTCTCTCAATAGCAATTCAGCTGTTGTATCAAAAGAAGCATTTTGGTGTAAGATTGCACTGCAGCCTCTCCCCTGAGGTACATTTCTTCATAGAATTCATAGGGCTGCAGATTGGTGAGGGCAAGTATGATTTACAGTCCTCTCCTTATCTTGGGTAAAATTGAATTTTTAATATTGTAAATGACATCTAGATTTCATCAGAGTTCCCTTTAAAACTGAGGAGATGTATGCTTCCAGGTGTTACAACATAGTTTGATTTACATTGTGGGAAAAAATTACTATTTATATGTCTTATGAAGTCAGCAATTTTATTCAGATGTCACTCCCAATCCATTTATTTCTCTGTCAGTCTGCCTGTTCTTAGCTGGAGGGGATTCCCCTGGAAGGCTGCTGCACAGACACAGCAGACTTGTTTGACACTGAAATGCTCCTTTATACTTAAGTAATAGTTCTGATGTTTGTTTTCTAACAATATGACCAATGCCATTCCATTAAGCTTGCTGATCCATGATGTGTTCAACAAAATGGTGATCTGTCTTCCCACCTTTGTATTGACTTTTAAGTTGTCAGTAAGAAAACAGCATTTCCATGACAACCAGCAGCATTTCTTCTGTATTAGGGATGTGAAAAATCTGTTTTGTGTCATGTATTCCTCATGTAGCCCACAAAGGGGCTCTGCTCTCAGTCTTCTGGCAGGAAACAGAACGTGGTTTGTCCAGTTTAGTAAATTAATGAGTAAGCTGCTAGCTGACGGTGCATGCAGCTGGTGTCCTACTTCAGGGACACACAGTCACTGAAAAAACCCTGCATAATATTGCAGCACTGGATCCTGTAATGTCTGTGAGAGTGGTTCAACTGTCTACTAGGAAAACTTTCTCATTGTGGTTATGTGCTGGATTAGATTGCCCAAGAGGATTACAGAATCTCCATAATTGGAGGTTTCTAACAAAGAGCAGACAGTCTCTGGGGAGTCAGGCAGGTACAGCTGATCCTGACTCAGACTGATAGCTGTATCCTGCAGGGCTCCTGGGGAGCAGCTGCCTCAGGACAGTCTGCTCCAAGCCTCAGGAAGCTGCCTGGAAAATTAAGACACCTGCTCAGGTGTGGCAATTTGCATAGAACATCCATAGTTATTGTGTACTCAGATGTTTTTTTCTCATCCTCCTCCAGTCACAGCTCCAAGCCTGGCAGAGTTCATGGAGCATCTGAATGATGCTCTTAGCCAGATGGTGTAGTTCCAGGTGGTCCTGCAAGGAGCAGGGAGTTGGACTTGATGATCCTGATAGATCCATTCCAGCAGAGACATTCTGTGATGTTGTGACATCTTAATACAGTGGACATCCAGTAACTTAATATAATGTAAAAACTATATTATACAGATACACCACTGAGCAGAAGTATTGATAATAGTCATGTGGTTTCCCCTTTTTTACCCAGTTTAGGGGCCAGTTTTCTCTTGACCTGCACCTCAATCCAGTGTAGTTTTAAAAACAATACAGTCTCCATTTTGGATATTGCAATTGAGACCTGTCAGCTTTGTGATCCACACAATGAAAATCAGAGAGCTTTCAAGCAGGTATCATTTTATTATAGAGGTTTATGTTTTATATTAAATTTGGACTATATTAAAACAAATGTACTTTAATCACATTAATAATTTAAATAATATTTTATTTAAATGTAGCACCAAAAGAACTTGCTTGAAATAATGATTCAGTTTCTACATTGATTCCTACAAAACCCACTAATTTCATGCAATGCTTGAAGAACTAGAGGCCAGAGCTGTTTTTTTGGTTTTTTTTTTAGCAAATATGGGAACTACAGCTCAAGTGCTCTGTACACAAATGGAAGGTGACAGGGCTTGAGCCTGGCTGCATTTTGAAGAAGTGCTCCTACAAAAGGATTAATACAGATCTGGAAATGGACTGTTTTGCCCAGCTACTTCTCTGCCTTCTGTGATACAGCTTTACCTTGTAAAGCAAGAAATAGATTTTATTTTAAAACACCAGTGTTAAATTCCATGCCTCTAACAAATGCAATGGAATGCAATTCACACATTCAGTTAAATGTATGTCCAGTTTTTAGTTAAATAAGACCAAAAAGAACCTGACAGACATAGTTACAGGAGATTTTATTTAACATTGTGTACAAAGAAAGGCTACAAATGCCTTTTTTTTTCCCAAGTACAGTTTTGGATCCCTTTTTCATGTCGCTTATTTTCAGAAAATGCAAAAAAAAAAAAAAAAAAAAAAATCCAGAATGACAATACTTTTCCCCTTTTTTTCCCTTTTCTTTTTCTCTCTTTTTGGGCCTAAACTGAAAGGTGTTTACAAGTACAAGTTCAACACCTGTCAGTGTTAAACCAATAGGATTAGGTTTTCTCTTCCAAAACCAGAGCACTACAAGATACTGAAGCACCAGCAACAGCAGTATAAAATTACAAAACCCAACTTGCTAACATGGTAGCATTAAAACAATGCCAACAATATTAATTCTGATGAAACCCCAAATTATCCAAACAATAACAAATTGTCTTCTACACCTGATAACTTAGCACTATTTATATAATTTAATTGTATTTAAATTTAAATAAATAGTCTTAAGTCCCTTCCTTGGAATTCTTCATGGATTATCAACACTTGTAATACCAGAGATAAGAAACTACACAACTTAGGCAAGAGAAGGCTTAGTTTTGTGGTTTGTTTTGTTTTTTTTTTGCTGGACAGACAAAAGACAATTGCACAGCATCCTGCTGTGAGATCATATTTAATTTCACTGTTTCATTGTGGTGCTTCTCAGTCATCCAGTAACAATTCCTTGCCCTCTTTTTGCTGCCTTGGTTAGTACTGGTATCCCAAATATGTCCCTGTGCAGGTAAGTTTTATCAGGATTCTGACCACACACACCATCAATGAGTGGCTTCTTCAAGTTTCCTACCAACCTGTGAAGCCCCAAGCAGGATTTCTGTCAGGCTGTGAGAAGTGGTGAAGGCATTAGAAAAGGCTGCTGGGAAGAAATATCCTTCTGCTCTGGCAGCTTTTGCATTACCACCTACTCTATTTGAAATTGGTGTTAGATACACATCACTTTTCAGCTGTTTGTGTAATACCTTGAGTTAATGTAGTCCTCATTTCCCCCAAAATGGGGCTAAAATGGAGGAAGAAGCTTGAGCTGCTCTGTGTAGATGGGCATTAGATCACTAATGAGCACAGTGGGAAGGAAGGGGCTGAATTTCTTCCTCTACCTGCCTTTGGGCCTCATTCCCAGTGCCCCAGGGGAGATGTGAGCATCTGAGGACCAAAGCCATCTGTTCACTGGCTCTACCCACTGTGGCCTTTGTTTGAGGTCATCTGCAGAAAGCTGCTCTGGTCTTCCAGGCAGGAGGCAGCTTTGTACCTGTGCCAGCCCTTCCACACATCCACAGGGATGTAACCTGGCCTTGTCACACAAATCATCCTGCAGATTAGAGAAATAGTTCATCTGTGGTATGTCTTGGGAACATCTCAGCCCTGGGGAAAAGACTACAACGGTGACAGTCTGCTAGGCTTGGGGACTCTGGAAGCAGATTAATTCCCAAGGATGCTTGAACATCCTTGCTTGCTTGTAAATGGAATCTTTACTCACAAAACAGGCCTGCACGATCCCAGAGCTTTAGCAGTACCTGGTGCATTCTGGAAATGTTTCAGTTATCCCCAGGAATTGCTCTGCTACCAACTGAACCTCCCAGCGTGGTAATTTCTACAGTACAAAATTATGTGAAGTGGTTTCTGTTGGAAAAGGAGGGGGTCTTTCTTACTGCAAGGTGAAAGAGGAAATGTTTGCATGGTTCACCTGCATATTTTCACAATGGTCTTCAGCAATTCTCCTGTCAGATGGTAACAAAGAGAATCAACAGTGGAGGCAATCCAAGTAATTTAATAATTTTCTAATTCTTCACAACAGCACTGATGTATCTGCTTGACCTGGAAGGCCTTTATCTCATGAAAATGGAAGGAGGAGAATCAACACACACACACTCAGCTTTTCTTTGGTCTTACTGTTTCAAACATTTTCTCATTTTAGCCATTTGTAGCATTTTATCCTTGCAGACAGACTTTTAGCTAAAAAGAGAGTCTGGTCACTGCTTTTATTCACTTTTTCCTTCTTTGTGGTGGTGTTTCCTGGACAGTAATATACAGACTATATTGCTCCTAGGTATTGCCACTGGGGCAAAAGAGGTAGAGCCAGTGATAAGCTTTGCTTTCTCAGCACTGAACTGGGAATTTTCAGAGTGAGAATGAGGGGTTCCAGCACACTCCTGTATTAATTTGTATTTACTGGCCAGACAGTCTTTGCTCACAGTTATGTGTGGCATAAGCCACCTTCTGTAATGGGAAATGAGAACTTCTTTCTTGTTCCAGACCATGGGATCTGAATGATTTCTAATTTTGCTTCTCTTTTCCATTTGTGTTACTTCCCTAAAACCTTAATCAATAACCAGTATCTCCTAAGTGCTTCCTCTAGAGCTCCTCTTGGTTGCAAGGGCAATCTGTGTGTTCTGTTCAGGGAGAATTTCATAGTTTACATGAACATTCATTTCATTTAGTTCAGAATGGAGAATTGCTGAAACTCATCTAAGGCAGCACTGTGCCAATGTGAGCAAAGTTCATGAATAAAAACATATCCTGAACTGCAAATTTAGGAGGGAATAAGCAGACTACTTACTAACTACACCAAAAATTCAATTAGAGAAATTTGATTGTTTCTACTTAGGAATTGAGATTTTTCTTGGAGGAACAGACACAAATTCCTTCCTTTGAGCATGACTGTTATTACAAGTCTCCATCTTCTTGAATTAAAGTAAAAAACAAAAGGGTAGGGGGTTCTCTTGAAACATTTCCAATTTTTCACTAAAATTTCCATAATAAGAACACCACATCTGATAATGTTATCCCAGTAGGTAACCAAGCACTGAAATAAAAGAATTAACCAGTGAGGCATCAGAGAGGGTTGGTTTTTTTCCATCAGATTCTAAAAATTTTTCAAAGCCATGTTGGACAATTTGTATTTCATGCATACTTGAAAGGATGAAGATAAATTAACACATTGTGAGGCCTTCCAGTGTTCCAAAGGTGACAAACAAATTTGGAAATCCACGTATGATTTAAAGAACAGTGTATTTGTTTAAATAAACTCATAACAAACTAACAAACGACCGTAAAACGGGTTTTTAAACAGGTAAAATCGATCAAGTGTAAAAATGAACGTGCTCTGTGGGACCCACCACCTTGTGGCCAACAAAAGAGCTGCAGTTTTGCTTCAGACAGCGCAGGCTGAGAGCCGGGGATCAGCAACTGAAGGACAGGAGGGATGCAAGCGATGGGCACCAGCAACTACAGCCAGCACACTGCTGTGGTTTGCCCTTAAGCTGCTAGACTGCTAAACAGCAGCATTAAAATACAGCCTGGAATAGCTACCTCAACTTGGTAAAATTGTGCAAGAATAAAGGACACCATCAGCTTTTTAAGGGATGTGTTTCAGTTTGGTTTCAGACACTCCCCTCCCATCCAAAGCTGATACTGATCTAGTTAACCACTACTTGTCTGGCTTTGAAAACTTTTCCCGTAGTTTGCTTTACTTAACAATATAGAGTTTTACTTAGGGATGTATTCAGTGTAAGAAAAAAAATCCATGGGAATTTAAAAATAGTTTCTAAAAGCCAGGAAACTGATGCTGATTCCTCTCCTTAAACTAAAGACACAGCCTATCCTCATCATCTGAATTCCTGCAGCTGAAAAGTGTTAACGTTTCACATTCCTGCCACTAAAAGCTACATTTTTAGAAAGGTCTCTTCAATACACTCAAAACTGAAAGAACACAAATCCCCAGTGCATATGTAAAGTAATTTTTTGCTAGTTTGCTCTGATTAGATTGTACCTTATTGGATATCCAAAATGGAAAAGTTAGTTTTTCTGACACAGCTCACAAGGGAATATATCAGAGTAAAAATCAGGCTTTCTCTAAAGCCAAGTTTTGCAATTCCCTTTTTGTTTAAATATGATAAGGCTTATTACAAATATAACAAAGTAAAACAAAACAAAACAAAAAAACCCACAGAAAACCCCAAACGAATAAAAAACCCAAACCAACCAACATCCCTGGGAAAAGGACATAGAAGCCTTTTGGAAACAATTTCTGAAAACATAAGACTATCTGAAAAAACTTAATTGCAAAATTAAAGGACATTCAAGAAATTGATTCTCATATTTCAAAGCAGTCACTTTCATCATCAGCAATAAGATGCACTATCTTTTCCAGCCCAAAATTACCAGCTTTGGGGAAAACATATCCATACTTAACAGAAATAATTAATGGGTTAAGTTAAATTAACTTTTTTTTTTCCCTGATCCACATGCCTGCATGTTAGATATTGTTACATTAGAACTGAGCATTGTAATGAGAGACTAAAAGCAACAACCTGTAACAGTAACCAAAGCAAAAGCAATTTTCTCACGGTTACATACTATAGATCAGTAATTTAATATTAAAATTCACTTCCTACATAAATAAAAATTTAAAAGTTGGGCAAAAGTAAATTGGCACAGTCATTATAATATTGCTTTCCAGTTTCAACACTGCAAAGAGCAGCCACAGGTTCCAAACGCTGAAAGGAAAAGGCTGTCACCCAACCACCTGCTGTAGTTTGGTTGGGTTTTTTTTCCTTTTAAATGAAGTCATCAGCAGTGGAACTGCCTCAGATCCATCACACAACCCTTGGAACAGGGAGGTGTGCAGCTTGCAGTAAAAGGATTGCTATAGAACTGCACTGTACAACTGAGAACAAAATACATCAAACCAAAACCATGGAGTCTGGTGTACTGGTCTGCAAGACTTGTCTGAAGTCAATGTTTTTCAGGAGTGTGATTCATTTTTACCCTCAAAAAGGCAAAAATAAAATAAATTCTTAAGCCTTCAAATTTCCTTGCCTTCATTCCCTCCCTCCCTCCCCCCAAAAAGCACCTCCTACTATAAACATTTTTTCAGTTTCAGGGGTTCAGAAGTTGGAATGTAGTGGAAATACATACAAGAGGGAAGGAATTTCTAGTTGTACATTACATTACAAAGAGATTTGCTCCCAGACCTAAGGAGGGAGGGATACTAAGCAATATTAAATTCCTATAAGAATCCTTACAACGCATGCAAAATATTGATATACTCACAAAATTGAAATTTATATTGATTCCTTTTTTGAATTTGCAACTTCACAGTACAATATTTTCTAATATTATGCAGCAGTCAGAATTACAGTGACTACAAAAAAAATTTCCCTTCAATTTTTTTCTGTTTGTTTGAAATAATTTTGGTATTTTGTTTGAGAGGTTGCAGATCACCCATCAGAAAATGTGAAATTCAGCATAACAGTGGTTGCTTTCTTTGTCATTTTTCCCCTCAAGTGATGTTGACACCACCAGCCTTTCAAAATCTGTCTCTCCCTCCCCTTCCCATGCCAACTCCTTCCCTTGTCTCCAAGCTGTACTTTTCTTCTCACCAGAATGGTGATAGATGGATGCCACTAAATGGATGCTGCAGAACAGGGTAGGAAGAAGTCAAGGGGGCTGGAGTAGTTTATGGAAATGGAACCACTCCCACACCCCCTAAGATGCTGGGTACAACTGCTTTCTAGCCAGAACACTTTGCTCTGGATCCCAGGAGTTAGGTGATGCTTTCACTTCCCTGGACAAACACTGCTGCCCCTTACACCTCTGTAACCCCCATGGCTTTAACTGGAGGCAGGGAAACACAAAGCCAGTATTTGGCTCAACCTTTTGTGCTGCTGCATGTAGTTCCATAGAAATTTCTTCACTGCTCTTAGTTAAACCAGTGCTGGAATTCCACATGATGCATGCTACTTGCTAGATTGTCCACCAAGTACATTCTGAAACATTTTATCAAAGTATTTGCATCTATCAGAAAAAGACTCTTGTAGAAGCAATGTACAAAGCCTCCAAAAATTCAAGTATCAAAAAAGAAAAAAGATGTTCTGGTAAAAGTTTGGAGTAAGCAGCCAGCCAAATGCTTCAATTATTTTTGCAGTGATAAAATCTTTCCTTTGGAGTGTTGAGAATTAACAGTCTTTTCAATTAATATTCATTAAGTTTGGTGGGGGTTTAAGGAATTTAGCAATTCTGCCTGGATACCATTGCCCCTGCTTTTGTATGCAAACAAACAACAGAATCACAAACAGAATCACTGACTAATCCTCCCTGCCTCTCTTTAATTTGCTGTATTTATTTATAGTCTAACATCACTGGGCCTGGTTCCTTAACCCAAAAGAAAAAAACCCATCAGATGTGCAACATATGCAAGAGCAGGGCACCTCCTTCCCTGGAGTCTGGATAAACATTTGCAAGGGAAGGGGTGGGTGAGAGGAAAAAAAAACCCAACAAAACCAAACAACCAACAAGAAAAAAAAAAACAAACACAAAAACCAAAACAAAACAACAGATACAACCCCAAACAAACCAACAGTTCAAGTTGTACACAAAACTGTTTCATTTCTTTAGAACCCTGTTCAAATCAAGACTTGAATTTCTGAGGAGGGAATCTTGATCCCAGACCCTTCCCTTCTCCTCTCCTCTGGCAAAGCAATGTTATTTTTGTGGCCTAGAACAGTACTTTAAAAACAGCAGTTATTAAAGACACAGTTGTGATATATCTCCTAACTCCCCCTCACCCAAAAGGGGTGTCCTATCGAGTGGTCCAGTAGAAATCTTGAAGTTTCTTTATGATAAATTAAACCCATAAGGTGAGGAATACCTTCTGTCACATTCCCAACAAGAATACCAGCCACACTCCTCAGTGCCTTCGTTCGAGTGCCTATTGCTCCTTCTAGTGGAGGTTCTGCACAGCTCCATCTCCAGTTCTGTCCTGGTCCTAACAATCAAAAGGAGAGATTTTTCTCCTCTCTCTTCAGCTTGTCTCTGGTTAACAAACAGCAAAAGCACTGAGGGCTGTCATTCCCCAGGGCAGGAACAGACCAGCAGTGTCTGAAGGAACACCAGTCTTCTTTTTCTCAGGTGTGGCAGATGGTGCCAAGAGCAGTTCTGTGTGTCCTGTTGGTACTGCAGACACCTACACCTCTGTGGAGAAGAGAATGCTCTGCCTCTTGCTGTCTGGGGTAGGGATGGTCTCTAGCTGCAGGAAGTACAGAAGAACTTGAACCTGGAAAGAGAAAGAAAAAGGTGGTATTAAAGCTCTGCTAACTCATTCTCATCCTGGCTATTTGACAAGTGGCAGACATGCCTACAGCTCTCTCCCCAGGAACACCTTGGATTTATGTATTTGTTTTAATACAATGTATTGTAAAATACATTTTAAAAGTATTTTTAAATTATTCTGTATATATATGTATATATATATATATAATTCTTATATTCAAATGCAAGGAATACTTAAACTTGCAGTGCTTCAGAGACACTCTTTTCAGCTTCTAGGGTATAACAGTAGTGTTGGTAGGTCACTGAATTGAAAAAATCTGATCTGTAATTTGCTGCTACTCAATCAGGAAAGTACAAACCAGCCTGAGCAGCTCTCACAGTGAGCTAGGTTTCTGTGCTTGAATTCTTTGCACTATCCTCAAAAGGCAGCAGTAGTCTAAGGAACCTGAATTTAACAAAGAATTTTGTTGTGCATTGGTCAGGCTGGTTTCAGAGCATGGTGGAAAAACACTGACAGGCCTTTTACCCCAGGTGAGCAATATGGTGCTATGAGACAGCCCCAAAAAACCTTACTGTGCACAAACAGGAAATATCCAGGAGTGTGTGCACATTGACATTTTTCCATTGAAAGCTGTATTAGTAAAGATGCCTGAAGAAACAGTTCTGCAAACAGCCTAAAATACCCATGTAAGGGTGAAAGTTGCTTATGACTAAAAAAAACCTGTCATGCAAACACAGCAGGATGGCTGAAGCAGGTCTTGCTAGAGGACTGCAGCTTCCCACATACTGTGTTCACAAGATTCAATAGCACATTTAGGGTTTTACCTGGGACATGACTTCTAGTGACCAACTATCAGTCATTGTGATGGGCTGGGTTGGGTTAGCAGGGATTTTACTGTCCTTCTCTGAAGGTCTGAGCAGCGTTGGTCCAAAGACAGTTGCAAGATTATGCAGGGACATCTTGTTAATGCTTTCCCTCTCAGCAACCCTGGGAAAAGAGATGATGAATAAAGCAGATCTTTACAAATATCTGAGTTTGGGAGCATTCTTACATGAGAAACCATATTTATTCCTTTCATCAAAAGTTTTAGATACATTTAGTCAACCACTCTCTACAGTAAGCAATACTCCTCATCTGACACTGTCACAGTCTCCAGGCACTCTACAGACACAGCTCACATTTGAGAGAAGAAACCAAGGCACAAAAGTTAAAAAAATTGAAATCAATAATGCTTTAAGCATTAACTATGTGTCTAAAGGATCCTTTTTTTTGATACCTTTTTAAATGGTCCAAAAGGAAAAGGAATGTCACAAGGTTGGGTTCTGGAAGTGATAACAATAGATTCAACATGCAGCTTTCCTTTGCAACAGGATCTGAAAGTGCTACAAGACAGAAAATAACAAAACATCACCACAAACAGGGAGTAAAAATTTGGCTGACCACATAATTTCCAAGCCAACAAATATGGATGGTCTGTATCCCAAATATGGATGACACACTGTAATTACATCAGAGATCAGAAGGCCAGATTTGCACATCAATACTCACAGGATCTCTTTCCTTTATTTCCTAAATATATTGAGAATCTTTTTCCTCTCAAACATTTCAAGTGCTTTTGGACTTTCAACAATTTTGAATTTTTTTTCTCACATCACAATACCATGAGGTATAACCCCCTCAAAGAGGACTTCCCTGAAAACCTGAATGAGGCAGCCAGCAAGCCCACAAGCAGGCTGTCATTCTATTCTTCCTTCAGAAACATGGACATTTCTGACTTACAAAAAGGCATGGCAATTGCACATATTCAGGCTCACAGGAAGAAGGTGCCATTCCAACACCCATTTCTGACCTCCATTTCACTTCCCTAGAAGCTTGTTCCAGGTTTCTGTCTGACATTATAAATACAGGGTTTGTAGTGTGTTGGGAGCATCCTCCTACAGCAGAGTGTCTTTAACTCAGACCCTGCTATTGAGGGTTATTTCTGCTACCACCTACCAATGCCCTCAGCAAAGTTGGGGTACAGTTCATCTGTAAAGAGGGGTTCAGGCAGCTCTCGGAAGTAGAGTTTCAAGGTGCCTGCAATGGCGTTGACATCCATCTCGCTCATCATCACTGACACATCTTTGTTATCTGAAAGAGGGAAGAGGGGAAGCAGGGTAAAGAAGCTGCTGGCTTTGCTTTCCTTTCCTTCCTTTTTCTGGTTTTGGCTCTCTTTGTTTATCCACTGTCTTTGCCCAAATAGCTGAGAGTTTTCCTGTTTACATCTCCCAAAATTAAAGGAGCCACCTTCTGATAACTGAATGACTACACAAAAGACTGCAGTTTATAACTTTAACTCAGTAGAGGGTTTAGTTATGCTGTGCCAGCAACCTCAGCCTGATCTGGAACAAGCCCTGCTTGCCAATGTTTGTAAGAGTTTCACCTTTTGATAGTGACAATTGTTATTCCAATTCCCTGTCTCTAACAGCATGGAATAAGAGACTCTGAGGCTGTCCAAGTACCCACAGAGTGCAGCGAGAGTACACAGGCAACTCAGGGCTCACATTTCTGCTTTGTTAGTATTAAAACAACAAAACCACCCCCTTTCCTCAAACAGACCAACCAGCAGAGCCAGCACCCAGGTCATGAAGCTTAGTGTAAAACAGCACCCAATAGGAATTAAAAAAAGTAATTTTTCCAAACTGTGAGACACTCTTACTTCCACTAGTGAAGATTCATAAATCAGTGTGACAGTGATTCTTCTTATGCAGGAATCTCTACTTCTTAATGCTCCTTGTGGAACACAAGAGTAAAAATAGCACAGCCAACTGACAGAGAGCTCACACAGCTTCTCACAGTGCAAAAGGAAACATAAGAAGCAATTACTTACTGACATCAAAGGCAGCTTTCAAAGCTTGGATATCAGTTGCAACCCCAGAGACACGGTAGATGCCCACCTCCTCCATCCCACGCCGCTCTATCTCCTCCACACACTGGCGCACTATGTAAGGCACCTTGGATCTCTCTCTCCTTAAGAAAGCCAGAGACAGGAGTTCAGCACAACCCGTGCCCTCAGTGCTCATCACCCCAGCCAAGCTGCCTAAAATCACCCCATCGTTTTACTGTGCAAACCCCTCCTGGGGAATGGGGTGGGAGAAAGTCTGAGCTGACAATCAAGACTGCGTTGAAAAACTCCTTCTGAGCCTTGAAAAGTTTTCTGAGTGTCCCAGCCTGAGCACTTGGGCTTCTGGCTGGGTCTTTGTGTGACTGTGTGCAGGTAAACCAGGATTCACAAACAGACCTTGAAAACACAGTAACACTGTTGCTTTCCAATCAATGCCATTCCATAAGGAGGAAATACCACACTTCCAAAACTATGTAACAGAACAAACAGGTTTCTTCTGGCAAAGGATTAACAACAAAAGATCAGGGGTTAAAATAATACAACAGGATCCAAAGAACTGGAACATTTCCGATTACGGAAAGGAAACATCACTATTCAGTGTCTCTGGAAATATGTGACCGAGTCAGCTAACTACAGAGGAAAGGGGCAAGGGGTATTTCCAGAACTCATCAAAACAATATTCTGTAAGTAAACACCTGAGCTTTCAAAACCTGTGTGCATCCTGGTTTTTTCCCTGCAAAAACTGAAGCTCAGATAACATACACCATCTCTTTTCTGCAGCCCCAACCATCTACACCACTACCCATGCGAAGCAGACTTGGCTAACAAATCCCTCGGTGGAGTAACAACAAGGCCACCCCACTGCCCAGTTGGCTTCCTGACAAACCACAGGGAGAAATGTGCCCCATCAGCTCACTTGGTGACAATGGCAATCTTGACCCCAAACACCCCAGTTTGTTTGCGGGAGGGCATCCTCTTCAGGCTAAACTCCCGACTGGTAAACTTCACTGACAGCTTCACTTCAACCTGAACAAAAGAGAAGAAAGGAGAACTGCTATTACTTTTCAAACCTTTAAATTTGATTTTTTATTTTTTTTTTTTTTTTTTTGTGCTGCAATGGAAAGCAAAGAAATAAATAAAGCACAAAAGAGGTACAGAAGCAGTGCTAGCTTCTCTTATCCATACTTACTCCATTCATGGAGATGACCGTGCGCTGCCAATCTTTGTCCTGCAGTGCCTGTGGGTCCAGCTGAAAAACATGGAAATTACCCATGAGCTAGGAACAGACTTCAGAGAACTCAGCTGTCCTGAAAATCTTCTCTAAGTCAGCAGAGCACTAGGTGCTTTGAACATGTCATTTTCATAGGAAAACCCATACCAAAGCTTCCTTGGTTCAGGTAATGGGACACTCAGGTATTGTGCAGTTCTCTAAACAGGCCTGATGACTCCTCACACGCATGGGAAATCCAGCAACATGTGCAGTGTCTGCTCAACAACAAAGGCAACCTCAGCAAGAAAAATCAAAGTTAGAAAGCCAATAACCTCAGCTTTCATAGGGAGAGAGACTGCATTCATTGCTGTAGCACAACAGGCACATTAACAGCCAGACAGATTTGTCCTGTCCCACAGGACTAGAAGTCAGAAAAGGGGAGGAGAGATTCATGAAATGACTCTGATTTTAAATAGAGGAAACTGTCCACCTCTTCAGTTTTCTAGAGACAGGTGAGGTTTGATGAGTGTGAAACTATTGCACTGAAATAAAAAGCCAGGCTGGGGAACTTTATAGCTCTTGGCTATGAAGCTAATAGCTTCCAAGAATGTTCCACTGAGTTTGAGAGACACGATGACCCTAACAATCAGAGCAAAGGAGAGAAATATAAAATGTGGTCCATACAGACACAAATAACTTTAAACAAACCAAACCTCTGTCGGGATCCAAAAGAAAAGAAATTGAGAAAATGGTCCCAGAGATCACAGAAAGTTTTCCTCTTTCAGCCTGCCTATTCCTTTTTTCCATTTCTATTGGAACACAGAGGCAGGAAGAAGATCTGGCTCTGCTATTGCAAGAATTCATTAAACAAAAACTAGTTCTGTCACCAAGCCCTGACCTCCCATCTTCAGCTTTGCTTGATCTCTTGAGTGGGCAGTTGTGAAGCTGGGGAGCAGCTGATTCGAGTGCATAAACATCACCCAGCCATTCCAGTACTGCCTGGGAAAGTCCAAACACATCTGAATGCCTGAAGAGTGGCAGTCAGCTCAAGCTAGAGGGGCAAAGAGAGAAAAGCCCTGGCTGCATGGGACTTGTAGCAGCAATCACAACCAGCCAAGGCAAGTAGACTTCAGTGCCTCCTGAGAAGGCTGGGTAATGCTTGGCTCTTGAACACTGAGACACAGTAAGACCAGAAGGAAACAACTGCAGTGGCACTGTCCTCTGCAAACAAGAGGACACTCAGTACTAAAACTACTTCTGTAGCACAGCTCCTCCTTCCCCCAGAACCCCAGGAAAAGCAGAGTTCTCTGAAAGGCAGAGTTGAAGCAAGAGCAGCTGCAGTATACTCTGGGAGATCCTGGCTGCAATCATGCTCACACTCTCAGATCACCAACAAACCAGCCCAGTGCTGCTGACAGCTACAGAAACAAGTCCCCCCACGCACTTCCCCACTCCTCAAAAAGGACAACTGGCAGAGAGAAGTTTCTCCCTGCTTGCTCTCACTACAGACACCCAAGACAAGCAGATCAGCCAACCTTATCTCTGCGCCCTTTGTTACGGATGGGAGCCCACAGGGGGGTGCTGCCAGCACACAGGTGCCTTCCTGTCGAATTGGACCGGTTCCTGTAGGTGCAACTCTGGAAGAAATTCCTGAAGACCCCTTGTAAGGAATAGTCAGTAACCCGCAGCTCCCACATTTTGGGACTGCACAAAGGTCCAGGAGGCCAATGGGGAGCAGGACTTAGCTTCAGTGCTTCAGCAAACCCCAAATAGCAGACTGCTTGCCAAGAGGGTTTGCTTATAACTGGTGGAACAGATCCGCCCCCGCCTGTGTGGCTGGCCAAGGTCCCTACAAGCTGGCCAGAATCTAGGCTGTTCTTCCCTGAATTTCCGTGATGGGAGTTTGATTTCTTTCAACAACTGCATTCTTTCCCAGAATCAAGAGGAAACCATTTCTGAAGTGTCTGGTTTCCTATGAAGGGCAACCATGCCCAGTATTCCTGAAAGCTTGATCTCCAGCTGCCTCAGCATCCCACTAAGCCACTAAAATGGTGCTGCTGATAGATACAGCCACACCAATCCTCCAGCTCAGAAGCAGTGCTCCTCCATATGCTTTTAGAATAAAGTCAGTGAGTGTGTATTATTTATAGCAGGGAGAAACTGCTTAAGACTGAGAGGGGAAGAAGGTTTTGAATATCTGCCAAAAACTAGTTAAACTAGCAGGTATTACTGGTTAAGTCTCAGTGATGACAAGAGGATTCATACCACTGTACAAAACAAAACAAGTAAATAGCAGTTAAAAAGTACAAGCCAAACAGAGTCCTACTCTGTCCCAAGAGTATGAGGGAAAGGACGGGCTGCTGGAGCCTAGAGCTCACAGAGATCAATCCTTGCTGGGTAACTACTGGAGCTGAGCAAGGACTGCCATGGACCTGCTGCCACCTCTTACTCCCTTATCTCTGAGCTCTGTTGCAGGGCTGGCAGGACCCTGTGCTGCCCACCTGCTGTTTGACACCTGCTGGAGAACAGCTTGGCTTGAATGGAGACCAGCTAGGGAGAACAAGCACCAGGGAATGGGTCTGGTCTGGCTGACCCCAGCCAACCCTGCATAAATCACTGGCAATAACAACAACAATTAAAAGAAAAAAAAAAAAATCTCCCCTAAGGTGCTATTTAAATAGCAAAGTGAAATGATGGAAGCTAACACAAAAGCAAAGCTTCAATAAGCTCTCAGCCATGTTGAGTGAGACAGGAAGATCAGGTCCAACAGTTTGATAAAGTCACAGTAGGAAATAACAGAGTAAACAGGAAACTAAGAACTCCATTTAGACTTTGAGCAAGCTTTCAGTCCTGGAGCCTACAAATGACTGACCTAAGGCCAGCAAGAGCAACCCGGGGAAAGGCAGCTGAAGCAGACTGGTTACAAAGCAGTCTGAAGACAAAGAGTTAAGAGAGCGTGATGCAGAGAGAGAGCCTGTGACAAATGGGGTCATGCTGTCTTCTGGCCTGATTTGTAGATCAATGACTTAGAAGACAGAACACTGAGCAGAAGAATGCAATCTCCAGACTGCGAGGCAGAAGGAGGCTGCTCTGAGTGAGCAAGCACAAGGCAGTGGCCTTGCCAGCTCAGGAAGGGGAGGCACTGTGAAATGACTGCTTCTTCATTAAGTTGACAGTGAAATCTCCTGCACCTTTAAACATTTCCTTCAAACAGTTGCTTAGTTTAAATGACAAAGGGACCTGTCCCATTCTCCACGGAAACTGTGAAAAACTGTGCTGCTTCCATGACATATGCAAACAGGAGAGAACCCTAAAACCCTCACAGCCTCTCTCCCACTGCCTAGCTCAGACAGTCCTCACCAAAAGTGCACGCTGCACAGGAAAATTACAAACCAACCAGTTTGTCTTTACTCCCCCAGGCATTCTTTGGCATTTGCAATGGCAAGATACAGCCCCAAATTCACTAACGAATGCCTCTCTGCATCCTGCACCAAACACAATAGAACAAAGCAGCTCAGCACCACAGGGATTTCTGAGTGCAAGCCTCTGGCCCTCCTGGCAGCTTAGCAATGAATTAAGACAGACAATTAATGTACAGCAGTCAGCAGAGGCTGAGCCTGCAGAACACAGAGCAGTAAGCAAAAAAGGTGAACTGAGGATGATGGTCAGTGGCAAACGACAGACACTCTGAGGAGAAGGGTGTCTGTGCTCTGCCCAGGGAAACACCAGGGAGTTTTATAGTTGGTTTTTTTGTTTTTTTTTACATTTTTTTCCTCTGAAGAGAAAACAAAACATACAGAAAGAGGAAAAAACAAAGACACATGGGTGGAAATTAAATGCCTGAGACCAAGGACTGAGGCAACCTTAAGGCTAGTGTGTTTTCTGCTATTTATTCACATTACTTCTTCCTTTTATTAAAGCTCCCTGGCAACTTTACACTCCATCAGTTTTTAATTGTAGCTGATGTGACAGACATGCTGTCAAGAGTCTCACTGCTGCTGGAAAGTCCCAGTCCAGCCATAACCCCATTCTTCTCAAAGCTCCCCACTGACATCTTAATCTTCCCCACCATCACCCTTTAGACATGACCCCTCACCTGCTTCATTTCCACCCTGTTTTCATTGCTGGGATACTGTTCTGCATGAGCAAACTGCTCAAATGAACTTGAGAGAGTAAAAGGTTTTCAGAGTTGATACTTAGGAGCTATACAGCATGTGGCAATCTGTTTTACATGGAAAACAACCTAGGTGTCTGAAAATAGCCATGGGCATTGCTAGGAAACATCTCAGATTATTAAGGAGATACGTGCTTGTTTTGCATGGCAACAGAGGAATGGTGTTGCACTGCTACTACAGAATGACTGAGCTACAGTCACATGCTTGCTGATTTTCCAGCACTGCTGTAAGGGAGAAGGAAATGATTTGCCTGAGCTTTTTTTCATGCAGAAAAAAACCAACACAGGAAACAACATTTCTAGGACACTCCAACTGCAGGAGATGGATCACAGGATAAAGGATCAGTTTACTCATGCAGCAAGTTCCCAAGGCAGAGGTCAGTTTTGCTGACTTGATTGCCCACTTAGATGCAGTGTCAGGACCAAACAAAAGGCTGCTACACTCAGAACATGTGGATGTGTCTGCCACACCAAGTGCCAAATTCAAAGAGCAAAAGGATCAGCTTCCCATGTGCCAAAGATGGATTGCAAGTTAACAACAGAAAAAAGAAAAAAGAAAAAAGAAAAAAGAAAAAAAAAAGTTAAAAAGAAGAGGAACTAACGCTTACAACTGAACTAAGCCTTATGTTTCTTCCTATAAGATTATTTCCATTTCTTCCTCCCCTAAGGACCTCAATAATTTCAGTTTCACCACGTACCCAAAAGTGGCAACTTCTCCCTGTATTTCTCTTGGCTGAGATGTAACAGAAGCCCCCAGCCATGTGTGTCTCCTGGTTAAATACTGCTCATCCACCACTGCCATTCCCAGAAGGTTTGACAAGGACTTCAATTCTACATTTACAGGATGATCTCCCACACTAAAACCCCGTGGGTTTCTTTTTCATGAATAAAACTTGCATGTTGGCAAGCAATGAAGTATGAGGCTACAAAGCCAGGTAAATAAAGTGTTCCACAGGAAAAGAAAATATGAGCAATGGGAGCTACTAAAATTGCTGCCTATTCCTGGAAGCTTCTGACCACACGGACCAATTTTCAGTCTTCCTTCCTCCACTACCATTATGTAACAGGGAGATTTAATAAACATTTCACAGCCAGAACAGTCCTCATCTCCTTGATGCATTGTCCTCATCACTGCAGCTCAGAGAATTTGGTGAGTCAGAAACCCCAGTAGGGGGAAGTTGAAGATTTACAATAATAACATAGGGCTTAGCAACCCATTGTGAATTAGCCAATACATGATTATTCCTATTTTTATCAGCAAGAGGATGTAGACATTACTATTTTCTTTACGTTCCCAGAGATTTTAACTGAAGGGAATCTTGGAAAAAAATCCTCATCCAATTTTACAGACTTTGCCATTACAGAAGACAGACTTTGGCTGAATAATGACAATGCAACAACAGCACCAAAACAGAAAGCCCTGGATACACTAGCAACTCTAAAACAAATTTTTAAAAAACATTTAAAAGCACCTGGGAAAATCCTGAATGAAAATTATTATAAAACCTGGAAAAGATGCTAAAGGCATTAATACCACTAAACTGTGGTTGCAATTTGATTTTGCTGTTGCATTATTAAGATTTCTTAATAGTGAAATGGTGCTTGCTTTAAAATAAAAAGCCTCCAATAATCCTTATCAACCTGAAATATTACCAGACTCCCTTATGACTTGAAGTTATTCAATAGTATTAAAAAGTTGTATGATGGGAAAGAAATAATGGGGAATTAAGAGGATGCTGTGAGAGCTTACTAAATTTCTTAATACATTTCATAGTGGATTTACTGAAAGCAAGAGAACTTCTGCATTTGCCTTTAGTGATACAACAGAATGTAATTTTTTGCACATTAATAAAAAACTTATTTTTCTTTTAACTTCTCTCTGTTCAGGTTTCTCCAAAAGACTCACAGTGCTATTAATATTCAAGTGTCACCAAGGAGTAGTTTTACTTACTAACTTAAGTTAGAAAAAAAAATTTAAAATGTAAGATATATTATTTTTTAAAAATTTACTTAAAATACTTGAAGAATTTAGAGGGTCAGTGATTTCAGAGCTCTCCATTATGAGCACACAAATCTCCAGGGCATTTCAGGGCTGAAAACTTTCTCTTTTGTAGTTGCTCAGCTCCATGGAAAAGAAGCTTTTGTTAGCAAAAGGACCACAGTGATTTCTGGTTAGCCTGAGACATATACAGGAGGTACCCTGTACTAACATTTATTGATTTGTATGCAAATTTTCTTTCAAACACACAACACCCTGTGTTTGGTGACAAAAGCTTTTCTGGAAAGCCTCAGGGCTGCAAGGAGGGAGGGAAAGAATCAGGCCTAATGAAACTCATTTAGACAATCAACCCTTTTAGAGCAAAGGTGAGATGTGCTCCTGCCCTCAATCAGAGCTGCTTCTGAAATCCCACAAATGGCCTTGGCCTGTATGACTGTCACTGAAATGTTGGAGAAAGCTGTCATCCACGGAGTGATGAAGAATCAGATGTAAATGAAGGAGAACTGGTGGTAGTTTTCAGTGTGCCAGAAAGCAAAAGGTATCTGGGTAGGGTGTCTGCTCTGTACAGCAGTCAGTCCAACACAAAGAATGTGTACTCAGAGCAAGCATTTAACCTAAAGCTGTGGAGAGATTGTGCAACAAACTGGAAGATGGAGAACATACATTCTCAGTGTCATCCTCTACTGCTGACCTGATTTGTCCTGCATGGAGCTTTATCACACAGCAGCTCCCTGAGAGTAGCATCCATTTGCAATCATGTCATCACATCCCCTGTTGCATTCCAGATTTGCCACAGACAAAGTGTCCTATATGCTGATTGTCAGCAGTGGTAATCTTTCTCAGAGGCAGCCTGCTGTCATGGACACCATACTCTGGACATGGCAGTTACCAGGACAATAAGTCTGTCCTACAAGGCCTTGCTATCACATCAATCAACTTCCAGCCATACAGAAGGCAGCATTTCTTCCACATGATTTACTGAGGGGATAGTATATTCATTGCTTCCTCTTTTGTCACAAATGGAGCATCCTAAACAGTGCCCAGGACTCAGTAACAATGCAGTTCTTAAATACAGCGATGGGAGTTTTAAAAGTTAACAGGAAAACCAGAGATCAATACATAAATGTTAACAAAAAAGCATCTATTCCATAAGGGTTTGGAAGCAAGCATAGAGGACAAGGCAAGAAGGAAAAAGCTGCCTACTTCCCTCTTTCGAATCACACTGTGTACCTACCTCACTGTCTGGAAAAAAAAATCTCCAAAACTGAGACAATCAGAAGGCAGCATTAAACCTTCCTGGTGAACTCCAGGATTCAGAAGTCCCATTATGTTTTGCAGGAAGGGTAGCAGCAACGAGTTCAGCACAGCCTTACCTGGATCTGGCCTTTCCCCATAATGCGATCCGTGCTCTCTCCGTCCTCTTTGGTGAGCTTGGTTTTGTTGTAGCACTTTTCATAGCACAGAATCCGCAGAGTCTGTGAGCCCTCCAGCTCAATCTCAAACTCCTGCAGGGTACCAGGGAAGGAAAGAGGTATGCATATACCACAAGAGATCACTAGTCTCTTAATAATGAATATAGTCTCCTTAAAGCTCATCAAGAAGGAGCACTTGAGGACTGATACAACCTCCTCCCCCTAATGGAGTTGGTCTAGAAATAAATTGAAATCGGGTTGTATGTATCTGGTGGTCAAAACTGGAGACTAAAATTGCTGACTCCTCAGTCAAGTTTCACTGAGTTTCAGCAAAGCATCATTCAGAGAAAGAAACCCACCCACCTTCTATTTAATTTTGCTCCACAGCAGATTTGAGTTGGCTGTAAACAGGCAAAATGTCTGTTGCTATCTCTTCTGCCTCACAAGAAATAAAAAAAGCACCTTCTTTTTCAATAGATTTTTCACTTGTGTCTTTAAAAGAAAATCATCAAATATGCATCTGTTTGAATGATGAAATGCTGGACAAGATTGATTTGTGCTGGAATGTTTGTTTAGCAATAGCTAATCCAAGAGGAAATCTGCAAGCCCTGACAGCCAAATGAACCTGGCATAAAAATGTTTTCTGAGAGGCAGCATATGCAGCACAAGTGCTGTGCATGCAGCAAGATCTTCCATTTGCAGGTTTTCTGTCCACCATGCATTGATGTTTGGCACATGAAAGAAGCTACATTAAGAAAAAAAATCCAACTTACCTCATTCCAGTTGGGCTCTGTGGTGTCTCTGTAAACTCTAGTTTTAGCCTTGTTCACAAAATACCCAAAAGAATCCACCTCTAATGTGCAGTACAAATCTGAGAATGGGAAACAGGGACAGAAACTTTTTAAAAATTTCTAGAATCTCCTAACTACCATTAATCACTTCCAGGGTATGCCTTCACTTGCATTTTCTTTGTATTAGTACCAGTAACATTATCCAGCACAAATCTCATCATCTAGAACAGCAGAGTTGCCTTTATGAATCTGAAGTACCAGAACAGCTGTGTAAGTGACCTCAGCACAGACAAGCCCTTCACCTCTACCAAAAGAGAGCTGTATACTATTACCCAGTATTTCCCAAATCAACCCACAGTAAGCAGGTGTACACCAGTGAGAAATTAAACTTCTTCAGGGTGATACTGGACCCCATCATAACTGATGTCACAGAGAACATAATCAGTATAATATCCTTCAGTGAGCAGGTTGGGGGCCAGCCATAAAAATCTCATTATCTTCACAAAGTGGTTAATCACAGGGTATCTGGTGGTTCTGTAGAGCCAGTAATGAGCTGTAGACATTGACCCTATTTCTAAGTTATGTTGTAAGTGATGTTAGCCAGCATTTGGGAAGTCAGTGGATCAGCAGGAGGAAGACTAAAAGAAGGCACATAACAACCAGTTCACTCGTTTCATCCTCAGTCTGTACACACAGCTTAGATAAGAACAGGATCCCCCAGCTAGGTAAGCTTTGCAGTTTTTCCTGGACTATCAATACCCAGAAAGCATGTTTATTTCTACAGGTGTCCACTTCACTCTATTTTCTCATATTTTTTGAGCCTTCTGCCAAGTCACTCCCTTGAATTTTAGCACCTTTTTCTCCACACAAAAATTCTGGATGTCAAAGAATGCTTCCCATGCTTTCATTGCAAAACAAAATCAGTTGAAAAAATTCAAGAGAAGGGCTGACTTGTATCTAAAACTCTTAGGTAATTAGCAAACACTGCTTTAAAAAAACCCCAATAGACTAGACTGAAAAAATAATGCTGCATGCTTGATCCTTGCCTTTCTAGGAGTTAATAATAGCAATTAAAAATTGCTTTCCACTATATTTCCACCAACACCCTGATTTCACTTCCAGTTCCACAAATCACCTCTCCTCCTCACCATCATCCCAGATGCTACAATCCTAAACTAAATCATGCCCAGCTCTCCCAGCACCTGGATTACCTAATCCCTATCACTTCCTCTGTGTATAACCAAACTGCAACTCACTTGAACTTTGCTTGAATCCTGTGGCAGAATGGACAATGACATTCAGGAATCCATAGAGACCTGGGGATTCATCATCTGTACAAAAGACCCAAGAAATTTTGTTAGGTTCAGATAAGCCAAGCATCAAAGACAGACTGATGAGATTAATACTACACAGGTAAATAGCAGAGGGTAAAGGGTTCCTAAGAAGGTTGGCAGGAGCATGTAACCTAACCATTTCCACAATATGAGGGAAGACTTCCAGGTTTGGTGTTGCCTTCCAGCAACATGTGGCTTTTACAATGCCATTTCTAGGGCCATCAAGTCAGTGTGAAATAAAAAGGAGACAAAGCAAAATATATAGGTTAAGTCTATACTATCAGTGAAATAGTAATTTAGCACTGTCTCCCACACAATTTTGGCCAACTTTCTTCCAAAGGATTTCCAGACATAGTTCAAAATTGTCCCAGGCTGGGACTCCAACAGGCACTCCAACCCCTGCCATGATGGTTGCATGTAAAGACCATTTAATAGTCAATGAATATATACTGGAGGATGTCCAGGAATATCACACTGATATAGATGTAGCCATACAGTTTGGAGCTTGTATTTTTATTATTGCAGCAACTAATATTGGGATGACAGCCTGTTCTTGTTCCTGCTCCTCTTTTTGTACCCTATCATCTCCTTCAACTGAACAGTTCAAGTTGGGTATGTATGGTCTCAGCTTTTGTTTTATAGGAACTCTCAGTTTGTAACTCATCACCAGGCTGAAGCCTGTAGCAAAAAGAAACAATAAGAGCAGTTCTAGGGGAAATGAGCAAAGGCAGGCAGAGGTAGGTTTTCACTGCAGCTGTACTGTGTGAAAGCATAAATCAAAGGTCTCACCTTCCTTATTGATAGTGAGGGGAATGTTGTGGACTGTCTGAAGCTTCACACAGGAGTTTGTCAGCATCTGGAGCTCCACTGATGTGAGTGAGAAGCTTTTAAAGCCTTCCAAGGAGATTCAAAGAGGCAGGAATTACAATTCAAAGCAAAGGATGGATGCTTGCTCCCACATTCTGGGCATACAGAGGATAGCTGCTCCCTGGGCAGTACTCAGCAGCAGTACTGTGGTGCTCAGGCCTGTACTGCTGCTGCAGCCCAGCCTGACTGAGGGTCTAGTTAGTTACTCTTTGGGGTAAATAGTCCCGGGGGGTGGGGGGACTCTTATTTTCTTGCAAAGCCAAGATTCATCCATGCCAAAAAAGTTCGTTTCTTTGGACTGGAGCCAGGTAAAAGGGTGTAGCTGTTACTTCTACCTGGAACTGCAAAGAGCTCTGACCTTTAGGCAAAAAGAATCTCCTCACACATCCCCTACATGTTGTTTCAACCAAAAGTCCCCCCAGACAGACTCAGGTGTGCAGAGACAGAAGATACCCATGTTCTGCTGTGGATTTCAACACACATTTTTCTTTTTGCAAGGAACTGTGCTCCACACCCCATTCTAATTGCTACACTATCTGTAGCAATGCCCAGCTGAGGGACACTTACATTTCTTCTGCTGCTCCCGGATGTTCTCCCTCCACTCTGCCCTTTCATAGTCTGATGATATGAGGAATGTGTAACTCTACCCAGGAAAACACAAAAAAACCAGAGTATGCATTAGTTTGACCAACCACTGAGAGCAGGCCTGTCTGCCTGCCTCCCACACTCTTCCAGCAGAAACTGTTGGATTCACTGTCCTTCTGGTACTCATGACATTTGCCCTACATCCCAGCTTTGTCAGTGGCAGGCAGGACTCTGGCAATGTGCCTTCTCAGAAATGTGCCAGTGGTACCACCAGAGACTCCTGCAGTGAGATCTCACACAGAGCTCCACCCCCACAAACAGCTTCTGCACCTCTGGCAGCATGAGGTCTCGTGGCAACTCTGCACTATTCCTCAAAACAGCTGTACCAGGAAACACAAAGCTCTCCAGCATAGGCCTGGACACTGATGCAAGCTGAGGTGGCAGTGACCAGCTTGTGAATTTTCACTGAGTAGTAACAGGATCTTGTAGGAATCATTTGCCATGTGCATGGAAAGGCCACAGTGACAGGACACAGCACTGCCAGAGCAGGCAGATGCCTCTGGCACAGTGAGCATCTTCCAGTGCTAAAGAAGATTGTTCACAACCTTTCAGCATCCCTGGTGCCAAAGGCAGCTTACAGTCCTGAGTGCACTGAGCCTTGAATCTGAAGGAGAATCTAGAAGGCAGTGGCTGCAGAGCCTTATCCTATGTGAAGAGAGCTTTTCCTCTGCTCTGCCAGGGCAGGTGCTGAAGTAGGGGACTAATTTCTAGGATATTAGTTTTTAAATGTCAATGTTGCATATAAATCAGCCATAGTCCTACAAGATGTCATAGTAACTTTTGGTGTAGGCAAGGGTTAGATGTCTGCTGCTTGTGAAGTGCTTTCAGGTCTGAATGGCATAAGGCATGAAGACCTCCTTGTACAACAGTGTACACAAACACACCCACACCCCTTCACCTCTGTCTTGTACAGAGGGGGAACAGAAGAGCCACTCACCTTGCCATTGCGATTGTGTACTCTGAAGGCCATGTTGGGAGACATCAGCAGCAGGAGTGACTCCTGCTCTGAGAGCTTCTTTTTCAATCTCTCAATGACCTTGCTGCCCTTATTGGCCCTCTGAAGGATGGGGAAGAGAGGCAGACAGAGAACACACATTAATCTCAAATGCCCACTCCTATTTGCACTGACAGGCATTTTAAGATCCAGAGCCCCTTCCCACAGTGAGTAGCCAAATGGCCCCAGGCAGGAGAATTGCTGTCAGTAGGATCCACAGGGCTGCCAGCTGCTCAGGAAGATGTTACCTGCACTATCTCTATGCTCAGATTTGGCTTTGTTCCCCAGTTCCAGTGGCTGAGTATCACTGAATAGCAGAGCTGCAACACAAGCCTCTGCTGAACAGTCTGTTTTACCAAGCTGTGCTGCTCTGGGAACAATGCTTCTCTCAGCACAGACACTGAGGCAGGACTTGGCATGGGGTACTTCAGACCTTTTACCTTTTCACGCTGAATGTCATTCTTGATCTGGGATATCTTTATCTTCATGGCATCCAGTTCCTCATCAGGTACCAGTGGGATATTGGGCACTGCCTCAGACTCATCCACCATTTGGAAACTAAGGTCAGTGAGTGGGATGTACCATTTGCAGTCATACTGCTGGCTTTTTCTGAAAGACAGAAGGTCCAAACTTTTACTGTCAATGGTGCTTGGAAACACTCCCCCTTCCCACAAGCCCTTCCCCACTATAGTGGGTAAAATACAGAAATGGGCACAACTTCACTGTGACTCCTATGTGGAAAATATCTAGTAAAGGGTTGCTTTCCAGCAAGAAAGCCTAGAAGGGCTAATAGCCAGCACAGCACATAACAAATCAACTTGTTTTGAGATATACTTCTTTTCATCCCAAGAAACCACAAAGATCTTTTGCAAACCCTTTCAGTCCTGTGTGCTCTCTTTGAAAGGTTCCTCCCCTCTCATTTGTGACAAATGCCAACAAAACTGTTTGTATAGCTGCACTTTTGCATTGACATATAGTCTGTCTATTGTACCTTTTCCATTTTTTCTGCAAAACTGTTACCTGGCTGTAGTTACAAGGCCAAAATTAATAACCTTTGTAACAAAAGAAAGTGAAGAATGTCACCTATGAAAAGAAACAGGAGACAGAAAAATGAATGGCATTTGTCCACAATACCAGCAGCTAGAGTGTATGCTGTTTTCCTAGAAAGGCTCAGGGCAGGGGGTAAGAATTAACCTTTCTCAAGGGATCAGGACTTGGCCAAGGTCTATGTAATAAACAGTACTACCTTGCTGATCATTCTTTGTTTAACTCCATCTTGGGGATTATGATTACCCAGGTCTAGGGTATTCATATTCAATTAAAACTGCTGGTTAAACCCAGGATTCTGCTGAAGCACAGATGCAGAGTCCAGAAGGAAAACCTTACCCTCCAATCTGCTTCTTGAGCTTGGCACAGAGGAACAGATCAGTAAAAAGAAAGACATGACGCAGTTTGCGAGCCCCCTCAACCAGTTCCACCATGAAACTGTCCTTCAGGAGCTGCCGGTGCTGGTGATAAAACAGAAAAAATGTTTTAGCTAGTACACTATGAGCTCCAGATTTGGCACTGGAGCAACACGTTCTTTGACCTGACTCCTTACCAGAGGCAATTCAGTAAATTGCTCTAATTCAGAAAAAGAAAAAAGGCTGTAAAACGCTCCTTGCTGCATGCTCTGCTGCCCACTGCCCTCCCTCTCAGGGGCAGAAATGCCCATGCATCTCCTTTCTTATCTGGTTCCAGGTCAGGCTTCAGGCTTCTCTCCATCACCTGATCCTGAGCCCAAGCATAATTTATAGCGAGTTTCCATATCCCCAAGGGCCAGCCGAGCTGGCAGCACTTCATCCCCTCAGCAACCAGCAGAGAGCAGCAAACACCCTTTTTCTCAGGAGCCATTTACCCAGCCACTGAATTCAGTTTAAATTCTCCCCACCGGGGAGAAAGGAGCGAACACCAACACCTCGGCTCCATTCACGACAGTAGTTTGTCAGCATTAACATCTGAATGCCATTGCTGCGTCTTTATTACAAGTGCTGTTAAGGGATTATTCCTGAACAAAACGTGCATCTCTCAAGCTTCTCAGTAGTCTCTTATCAGCCTGTGTTTAAATAGGACCATCTGGATATGCCCCCACCCCATGCCTACTTAAATCTCTTTTATACACCATATAAACATTCCCCACATCTAGAAGATGCAAAGAAGCTGCACAACCCTGATGCCTTTATTCCTGTTTCTAGTTACAGGGAACTTTACAACCTCCTGAATAAGAGGCACACGTTGGTAGGCAGAAGCATCACCTTCCTGAGTCCTGTAAGAGTATGGGTGGCTGTGTGCTGTTACCAGTGAGCAGGTCAGGAGTTCCAAGCCCTGCTCTATGCTCAGCCCTTCTGCTCTGATGATCAATAGGAAGCTGAGTACAACGATGGAATAGATATCTCCCCGTCTCCCACAGTTTCAAACAGTCAGGGATACCAAACTTTAGGCAGAATTTGTTCCAAACAATATATATATGTAGCTGTCAGTGATGCCTTGCTTCACAGCCAGTACAAGCAGAACCACAAGCAGCTTCACGCAGGTAAACTAAGAGACTTTCTGCTGACTGTTTCCTTGCTATTCCAGCTCCTGACACCAGTGAGAAACACATTACACTTACCATACACACCTAGAGAGCAGAAGGGCTTGGGACAGATGCACTAACTGTCCAGCACTAACCAGCACCTCCCTCTTCTTTCTCACTGTCAGACTTCTCCAGGCCCATGTTTGGGACTTGTCAGTACAACTTGCTCCTGACCCGCAGCATCTTTGTGATCCCCAAGCTGAGTAAACTGTGCACAAAAACTGTCCCAGAGGCAGCTGTGCTCAGCTGTGCAGCAGTATGCAACTGTTAACAGGAAACTGTTAACCTCAGCAGGGTCAGGACATCCAAACCAGAACTGATGCCTCCATTTCTCAGGTTATACCCCATGGGCTTTGTTTGCTGCATGACTTAACAAGCCCTGAACTCATTTACTGCTGAGGGTGTGGGAGTGCAAACCCCCACACTCTACCTCTCCTTCCTCCTCCAACCCTTCCCCATCTTCACTCTCCAAACCACATCAGCCCTGAGCCCAGCAGGCATCATGGCAAAGAACACAAGGCAGAGGAATGCCCTTGCAGACATGATTCTTGTTTTTATACTCTGTGCTACAGCACCCTGAACTTCCTCACATGGACTAAGCATCTGCATTTTCCTATCTGCAGATGCACCAGCACCTTGGCTGCTAAAACATACAGAACAGTGGCAGCAGCTCACCTTGGAGCTCCCTTCAGCTACACAAAGGTCCTGGAAATCTGTGACCAGCAGCAGCTGCACAGAGCTGCACTTTTCCATAGTGCCAGGAAACAAGGCTGCTCCCTAGTAGACTGTTGCAGATCTCCGGGCAGAAGTCTAGGGAGATCTGGTATTCAATATTGATTCAGGCTCAGAAAGGCCTGTACCTTTGTTAATATTTGTTTTTAGGTGGTCGTGATCCTCCTGGCTTCTTCTCAGTGGTTTTGGAGAGAACACCTTCCTGCTGATGTGCACTTGTGCATGCCTCCCCCTCCTGCCTGGCAAACAAACCCCAGGTAGAAAACTAGAAACATTGAGCTTTAAAAATAAATAAAAAGGAGAAGACATGTTGTCAGTAGCAAAACCACTCTTCACAGCTGCAAAGAATTACATTTGTGAGCAACAATGAAGCAGGGAAAGATATTTCCTGAGCAAGCCAAAACCCTGCTCTCAGGTTTCTAGATCTGATGCATATTAACTACGCTGCAAATAATCTCAGCTCCTCCAGGGCAATGAGAGTATCTGCTTGTTGCCAGCTCAACCTCTGCTCATTGTTCGTAGGTGTAAAGATGTTCTCACAGCTCACTCATCCCTGCTACCCTGCAGGATACCACGCTGTCCCTTCCCTACTTGGCAGGGACATGGCACAGTCCTGACTTGGCCTCCTGGCCCCATCTGCCAGGCACTGTCAGTGTGTGAGGCCAGCCAAGACCCCAGCCCAGCATTCTGCTATGAGTTCCTAGCTGAAAAATGCACCAGGCTAGTCCAGAGCACAGCTGCACCCACCCTGCCATTGCACAGTCCTTGGCTGTCACCATCCAAACAGACTTCCTTCAAGCAGCCACGCGCTCTGTCCCACATCTCCTCAAAACCCAAGCAGAAAGCTCAGACTTATGATGCCAAAACAGGGGTGTGATTCAACAGCCTTCATACTGCCCATCTGGGACTGAGGTAGCACTCATCTGCACCAAGTTTATTTTGGCTGGCACTCCTGGGTACAAAATACCCTGACTGACGTGAGACACACACCAGGAGGCACTAAAAAGTCTTTGGCAGTGTTATCTCCCAGAAAGAGAGCTGGGTGGGAATAAGACAAGGCTGTATTTCCTAAGCTTGACTGGAAAAGAAGTAAGGAGGTGAAAGGGATGTATACCAGCAAACCACTCAGAAGAAGACACTGAGATTCCCAAACCTTTCATTCTTCATATCCTCTCACTTCTGAGCTAGTTGGGAAGATCTACCCCTCCTGCTTGCTGAAACTGCCACAAAAGCAACCAAACAACGGAGGAGCAGAGGGAAGGAGAAAACATTTGAGAATCAAGTCAGGGTATCTTTCCTCTGATGGGCGTGGGTCTTGATATTAGATCTAATTATCAGCTTCTCTTGAGCAAACAGGACTTTCATTAGGGCTGGGCACAACAGGCACATCCCAGGCTGCTCAGCATCAGTGGAGCAGAGAAGGAGCCCTTCAAGAAGGGTCACATCCTTTGTTGCAAATGATTCATCTCACCGGGAGGGTTCAGCAGGTCAGAGGGAAACAATAAAAGGATTTCCCAACTGGCTTACCAGACCCATGCCAAACCCCACAGTGAAAGAGCACAGGGCACCTTTCCGGATCTCCCAGCATGAATCAGCCCAACCTACTCCACCCTGGAGGAGCCAGCAGACCCCTCACACAGAACTCACGTGGGTCAGATGCCAGTGCCACCTCAGCTCCACAGGCCTTGGCTAGCAGCTTGGGAACCAAAGTCCACTTTGGTCAACTCCTCCCTTGCAAGGCCAGCAGCAGCTATTCCTTTGGTGGCCTTCTGTTAAACAGGATCTCCTGAAACATGAGGTCTTTTGGCTGGGTATGGGAAACTATCTCTCTACCCTGTTTTCAAAGTTACTCTCTTAAGGTTACCAAAGGTGCTAAAGGTTTCTAAAATACCCTGAAATGATATAAACACTACAAAACCACCAAACAAACACTGAAGAAAGCATAAGCTTTAGATAAGAGTGGCAGTACAGTGACAGAGTGACCCCCTCTCTTCCATATACAGCCCCAAGACTGTCTGATGTCCAGCACAGGAGCTAAGCACAGCTATAGAAAGATGTTCCAGGAGGCCTGGGGGAAAATTTCCTATTTTGTATCATATGAAGTGAATTAGGATAATCTTTAGTTTCTCAGATAGGGCTGACTGTTACTTTCAGTGGCTCTTGCAAAGCTCCTGTGCTGGTGCAGTATAAGTTCCAGGTGCTGCTTTCCTTTGCATATTTTCACCTGATTTCTTCTCCCACCCACCTGTGTTCTGGACAAAAGAGCTCTCCCTGTACATCTTTCAATGCTTGGATATCTTCTTTGGATTGTCTATTGTTTTCCTCCTCCTCTTACCTCTGTCAGTGAGCATCTCCCCCTCCTCTGCTACCAACCTCACGATTACCTGTATGCTCATCTACTCATCCCACAATGTTTTTGTGCTGTTTGCATATGATAAATCCTGCTGCTGACATGTAATGTTTAACTCCAGGAAGTGTGGCAAAAGACCAGCTTGTCTGAGACACATTACAAAAAGTGGCATTTAAAAATCTACTCATCCAGAACCACAGCTGTACAAAAGGCCACCCCTCACTTGTGTGCTGAGGAAAGAGCTCATCTGACATGGTGACAGCAGAGGCCTGCAGAGCGTGTGGGTGAGAGCCCTGGGAAGGACTGGAACATGTGTGATGCAGGAGGAGGAGGGTAAAAGCAGGAGATGGGTATTGGCACACGTCAGCGAGGAAGAGGTGGTTTGGCTTTCTGCAGAGTGTAGGAAGAAAACGATTCCATGTGTGTGTGTGTGTGTGTGTGAGAGAGTGTGAGTGAGAGTGTGTGAGTGAGAGAGTGTGAGTGAGAGAGTGTGAGTGAGAGAGTGTGAGTGAGAGAGTGAGTGAGAGTGTGAGTGAGTGTGAGTGAGAGTGTGAGTGAGAGTGTGAGTGAGAGTGTGAGTGAGAGTGTGAGAGAGTGTGAGTGAGAGTGTGAGAGAGTGTGAGAGAGTGTGAGAGAGTGTGAGAGAGTGTGAGAGAGTGTGAGAGTGTGTGAGAGAGAGAGAGAGTGAGTGTGTGAGTGTGTGAGTGTGAGTGTGTGAGCGTGTGTGAGCGTGTGTGAGCGTGTGTGAGCGTGTGTGAGCGTGTGTGTGTGTAAGTGTGTGTGTGAGTGTGTGTGTGAGTGTGTGTGTGAGTGTGTGTGTGAGTGTGTGTGTGAGTGTGTGTGTGAGTGTGTGTGTGCTGCAAGACCAGCACTGCAGAATAAAGGGATGCTCTGCCCAGGAGCCAAACTGCTGGCTCTCTGAGCCTCTCTTTTCTCTTTCCAAAGCTCCTGTCACCAGGACCTCACTGACTCCAGCTGTAAGACAGAGTGTGGAGCATCTATGATAAATTTTGAGTGCTCTTTTGCCAACATCTGCTCAAGGTCTCCAGAAGCAGTAGGCACCAGCTCTCAAGCTGTGCATGGCTGCCTGTGCCTAAGCTTAGCTCCCAGCTTTTCAAAGGCTTTAGTCCATATTTCTGCTCCCTGGAAAATGTCCTTTGTTCTTTCCCTGCCCTAGCACCCTTGGTCTGTACCAAGTTAAACGAGACCCTAAGGCAACAATGCCCAGACCATGGACTAGAGGTTAAAACCATATTTAGAAATATGGCAGAGCAGCTTGCCAAGGAGCCTCTTCTCTCCAGGGCAAGGGAAAAGATACACAAGGAAAAGAAGGTACAAGGGAAAAAGGTACAAGGAAAAAGAAGCTGATCCTACCTGTGATCTAGTGGGTTTGATCAAGAAAGAGCTACCTGTCAGCCCTCTTGTGTCTGGAATGGTGCTGATGAGATCAGACACAAAGCCAGCAGAGTGATCCAGAACTCAGAAAGGATTCTTTTTCAGGCAGCTCTATTCCTCCATGCCACTGTGGGATCACACAAATACCAGTGTGACCACTTCAGAGAGGGTGGGACTGCACAGCCAGGGCAAGGCAGAATGGCAGCCACTACCACTCTTACTGGTCCAAACTGCCCCAAAACAACATCCTGAGGATGCATTAGATAAGGCATTAGATAAGCAGGAGTCAAGATAGGATCTCCCAAATTAAACCTGCAATTTTTTGCAGTGTTGTTAATTTCTGCTTTACAAACATGGGCTGGATTAGCTGGAAGACAAGCCTTTACTTCTGGCAGGAACAGATGAGACAGTTATTTACATTCAGGCTTAGTTGAAAAAAACCCATGCAGTCCATCTAGCTGCTCTGTTAATAAGACTAGAAAGGTTATTACTCCATTCTGGCACATAAGAGCAGCACATCCTTCACCTCAAAGCATTCGTTTTCCTGCTTCCCCAAGGGACTATCAGCAGTAGAACTTTGAACAGGTTCCCTATTTAAGGCAAAAAAACGTGGTGAAGAAGGATCAGCAGTGAGCACATAAGATGCCTGCTCCATGGTCCTAAGGGCGGGGGAAGATTCTCCACCACTCACATTCTGACTCAGAATATACAGTATACTCCTTTCCCTCCATGGTTTTTTTTTTGGTTGGTTTTTTTTTTGTTGTTGTTGTTAGTTTGAGGGTTGACAATATGGATGCTTGCAAATAACCCAAGACAATAAGTAAAACAACAAAATTAGAAAGATAGAAAGAAAAGGAGCGAACAAGGGAATCTACCAGGTCAAGCTGAATGGAAACAGACCCAAAAGCACTGATGAGCCCTCCTGGCTCCCCTGTGTTGCCAGGCTTGGGGCTGGTCCTCTCCTGGCTCCTCCTGGTACCACAGTCCTCAGCAAACCACAAAGCAGAGAAGCCCAGCTACAGCCAGCCTGGCAGGCAGCAAGGGCCAGACTGTGTTTGTAGGCTTTACCCACTAATATTGCCTTCATCCTTGTAGCCCTTTCTGTCCCTCTGGTGAATGGTTTTACTCCCTTTCCTCCCATCTCTTTGCACCACCTAAAACAGCCATTCAGCCCAGCAAATTAAACCAGGCCCAGGCATCATAGAAAACTTTCAGTTTATAAGCATAATTCTAGACAAAAGCCTACTGAGGCAAGCAGAACCAGGGGAGTGGTGTGCAGGAGGGACACCTGACACCACCCAGGAAGAGAGCAGGCAGGTCAGACTGACTGGATGGGTCCTGGTTCCCCTTTTGCAAAAGGGAAGAATATGGTGCTGATAAGCCTGTTCTCTGTTCTCTCTCCTGACCTGCAGTCCTTTCCTTAGCAGCCTGCCACTAGGGAGATTAACAACTGGCTGCTTTCTCCAGTTCAAAGCGAGCCTGAAAGAAAGAGCTGGAGCAAAAGGCTGGCAAAGGAGATTTGACTCCTCCCCACAAGGCACTCAAAAGCAAAAATATTCCACATAAAAGGCAAGGACTGGGGAAAAAAGATAACTGGGATCAGCACCTAAGCAATACATAAGGGGAAAGGGCTGTTTTCCCTCCTTCCTTTCCACCAAGGAAATTTCAATGGGAGGAAGACAAATAACGAAAAAAAAGCCATCAAAGCAAGCTGGTGATTCATTAAAATAAAAAATGCATTATGCATCAAGAGCAGTCCATTAGGAGATGTAAACTGCACATTGTCCTGCCACCTTAGGGGAAGCACAAGCAAGGCAAGTGGGAGGAAAGGATAAGTAGAAAAGCAAAGATTTACAAGCATAAACAAAACCCAGCTATGACCCCAAGCTGAGCAGTTTGTAGGAAGGAGCAGCCATCACTAACCCACACAGAGTAGCTGGAAGCACACTTGTGTCCCTGGATTACTATACATACCTACTCACAAGCCTCCCCCTTCCTTCTATCCAAAACCTGACAAATACACAACTCCAAAAAAGAGATCATCAGGACCATTCTCCCTGAGCCTGCCCCTCTGCCTGGGCTCTGGCACATCATTAGGATTCTGCATGACACTTGTCAAAGCCTGCATCCTTCACTGAGATGCTGACAGACAACTGGAGAACACAAAATGCTCCATCCCCTGTGAGGGGACATTCCAGCCTGTGATTTCTGCCACATTTTCTGCTACAACTCAATCATCATCACTTTGATGAGGTCATCACCAGCACTGAGGCCCTGGTGACTGATGTCTGAGCTTCTACCTCAGCCCCTCCTCTTCTTTTCTCAGATGCAGATTTCCTCAGTTGATAAAATGAGACAATGAGCAAGACCTGCAGGATGAAGTGCACCAAATTACCAATACTCCAGCCTTTAGCAAATCTTTGTCAGCTGAAAATCAGTTTAGCAGCTAAAAGCAAGCATGTTTAGCTGACAGAATTTGGGAATACATCATTAAAGTTCATGGTATCCTAGCAATCTCCTGGGCTTTCTAAGAGATGGGTTTTTTCAGGGTAATTTTGGTCACTTTTGACCAGCTAGTGTCTCTGGCATGCTGCCACAATTCCTCTTACACATACACTATATCTGAGCTGCACCTCTCTTTTGTCCAATCTCCTACATGCTTCTTTCTCTTAATAGTTCTGTCAGTCCTTAAATTTCCTCATCAGGAAGGACTGAATTACTTTCTAATGAAATTACATGGTAGATGAATCAAGACCATTGAGGCATGCAGGACTTCACCATTGTGTAGCTCTATGCCCCCCTTGCTAGACACTGCATGCAGGTATAAGATTTTAGAACTTCCTGCTCCTAGAAGGAGTGTAGAACTTCCTGCTCCTAGTAGGGCTGAGAAGAGATAAATCACACCCTTACAAGTCAATCACCTCCCTGAGCTTTCTCAGCCCACTGCATTTCTTTTGCCTCCTCGTCCCATTTACAATATTCTTCAGAAATAAGGATGCAAAAAAAAGAGTTTCATGGCAAGAATGAGGATTCCGGAAAAGAGCTTTTCCTAATCTTTTATGATTTCTGAAGTTTCCTCACCTTCTTCTCCTCCCAAGCTTCCTGTTCAGTTTCACTTTGCAAGTAAAATAAAATCCATTTAGTGCATAGCAATATGCATCATAGAAATTAAATATGACAAATTATAACAATTCTAAGGACAAAAGTCTAATAATACTTTTCCTCAGGGTTTCCAAACTGCTTTCCAAACAGAAAACAGAGAGGAGCTGTACCACCTCTTTTAGAGTACAAGGACACTGCATTAACTGTATCTTAGCAACAAATGAATTCATAGCATTAACTTCCTAGTCTGCTCTACAGAAAAGGCCCAACCAGCATTTGGAAACAGAAAATAACAAAAGCTTCAAGACTGACCTCCCCTTTCTTTACAGTCATGGACTGCCGACGGGGTGTGATCTCCTCATTGATGCTGGAGAGGAAGTTCTGTGAGATCCGCAGAGCATCCTGCAGGAGTGGATGGTCAGGGTGGCTCACTGGAGTGTGCTTGAGTAGATCCTGACACCAGGAACACAAAGAACAGAACCATGAGCAGCACTGGAAAGCAGAAAGGTCTGAGGGCCTCTAAGTAGAGCTGTAGAACAAGATGCTCCAGCCTCCTCTTGCAGATTAGAGTAAGGCTTTATCTCTAGAGGAAGAGGATAACAACTTTGCACTTCTTGGTAACACCTCTGAAGAAGAAGGGTCCCACCTATGGACTCCCCTCCCCTTAATCTAAAGGGAAGAGGCTCTTATGCAGCATGACAGACTTAGTTTTTGCAGCTCCAGAGTTCCATGGGAAATTTGGTAGGTGAAGAAAATATGAAAGGGATCTAAAATTTGAAAACTACCCTTGAGATACTCACATGCAGGACAAGTGTGCTGCGAGTCACTCGATCCACTGGCTTGTATAATAAAGCTGTGAAAGGAAAGCAGCAGGAAGTTAAGGAACAGGTACCCAAACAGAGCCCCTACAGAGCAGCCTGTCCAGTGCAACTGAAGGTACAGACACAGGTTTATTAACCAGTGAGCTGAAGGAAAATCCCCTCCTCTAAGGTCAATGTGCTGCACAGCCAGTGAAACACACATGGACACACAGAGGGAATAAACATGCTCCACAGCAAGCAGATGCTCACATGTGACCAGACCCTGCCAGAGGAGAAGGAGCACACAAGGTGGTACAGAACAACTGCACACAGCATGGCACACTACCAACAATTCCCTGGCAACCTGGCTGGCCCTACAGGTCAGAACTGAGCCTTCAACTCATCAAGTTGCCAAGGAGGTCCCTGGAAGGTCAGCAGTGCATCCCTCCTTCTGGAGCTCAGCATGATATGCTGAGTGCTTCCAAATCCTGATAGCAGCCCAAAAGAGGAAGGGGATTGGCTTTTATACTAATGACTATAGAAGCTTTTATAACTTGGGCTGTCTTCTGCCTATGTTGTACAGATGCTGACAGACAACTGGAGAACATAAAATGCTCTCCAGGGAACCATGGGACCATGGAACCTGATCTTGACCAGGCTTTCTAGATATTACCAGAGGGCAAAACCCATGTAGCAGTAAATGCTAGAATTGGTATCACTGGGTAGCACATGTTGTCTTAAAATCACAGCAGTCCTCTGGTTAGCCTGGTTTTGTCCAAAGGGACTGATGAGGTTTTAAGCTGGGCAGGGGATTCCCCATGCATTCATGCAGCTTACTATGCACATGTTCTGCTACTTAGCAAAAGGGAACTGATTTCTCAGGCAGAGACTTCATAACCTTCCAGCATTTAAAAAGAAAAAGGGAGAGCAGATGTTGGACTACAGCCCCCACAGTCCTGACAAACCACAGTCTCCTCTGCACAGATCACTCACTTTCCAAGGAGTTTTTTGTTGTCTGATCTTTAGATTCCTTTGTGCTTCTAGCCTTTAAATTCTAAAAGAGAAAGAAAATCCACATAACAGACAGTTAATCATCTTGAAATACCACATGGGAATGTAAGAGACTATCTGTTCCTCCAAGGGAGGGCTTAAGTATGAATGGAGGAAAGCACTATCACAGCTCAAGTCTGTGACAGAAAAATGTACTTTCCATCTTGATGAATGTACCATTGCTCTGTCACAGGCACCACACATCTCAAATATTAAGCAATTTTCTCAGGACTGTATGTTTTAAGAGATGCAGCAAAGCACGATATCACCCATAGTGACAGAGATGATAGAGTTTTTAAATCATCTGCAGAAAAAGGGCAAGTCCATAAGGATGCAGCCATTGTCACAGCATGTGTACACCACCAATAAATAAAGTACAGGAGTGGGACTCAGTTCCTTATGCCTGTACTCAGAGCTGGGTGACCTTGGACAAGTCAGCTTTCTTTCATGGCAGAAAAGGAAAAGGAAAAGTGACCCTTCTCTTTGCACATGGACTGTGAAGCTACATGCATTAATGTGCTGAGCTCTGAAATCCTCACCAGGACACAAATGCCTATCATCACCATCATTCCAAATCCAATAGATCCTAGCATGATTTCACAATCACCCTTCAGAAAACAGCAAAGCCAAGGCATCACATTTACACAGAACCAGGACCCTGGGGCTTTAATCTCTGTCTTCCAGGGATTACCATAATGCTCTCTAGACATGTTATTACCAGCAAATGGGGAAGTCCATGGACTGCCTTTCAGTACAGAAAGAAAAGTAAACACAGGGGAAGCCACTTTACTAATGAGTTGACACCACTAGAGCATAGAAGTGGCCAGGCAAAGGACCAGAACCTGATGAAAATCCTCAAGAAAGGACAGGCTAGAAGACATTTGGACTCTGATAAGTATTACAGCAGGTCCTAAAAGGCAAGCCTCGTTTCTCTTATTTCACAGAAGTAAAATAAAGCATTTTCCCTCTGTCAAAAACATCCAAAGAGACAGGTGGCATTGACTGCACTGAGGGTTTTTTTAAAAAGCAGTAAGTGCTCCCAGTATTATTCAGTTCTGATGCTTTATCTTCTTGTTTTTAAGGACAGAAATATGAAGTTCCTGTTTTTTTGGCAAATGAATTCTTCAAGGTATAATCATAACACAAAAAGTTAATGAGACTATGCACTGCAGGCAAAGCTGGTGGCCTGGGAAGTCTTAAAAAGTATTCCAAATATTCCTCTTAAAGAGAGGAAACGAGCAGCGCACTGAAAATATTATACATTATGCTTAATACAGTTGCCTTTTTTAACTGAGAGCTACCCTCTCCTCCTCTCCATGCCCATGAAGCCTGAAATTTCACTGACAGCCATAATGCAAACCATTAAGGATGGCTATGGACACCACAGTCAGCCCCATTGTTAGCAAGAAAAATATTTAAGAAACTCAAGTACAGCTTTCCCTTCTAGAAATGCATGAAGGTGGCACAGAGCTGAGAAGTTCAAAGTAATGCCAGTTTATACAAGATTCCCTGGGTGGGGAGTGCATTAAAAGCTATGCACAAAGTATAAATCATTGTAAGAACAGGAGCTGAAGATGTGAGTCTACAGGAGCTCACAACTTCTTCAGAAGTCAGGGCTGCAAAGATACTTGGAGGAGAGACAGGAGTGACATCTTAGGGGATTAGTCAGATCCAGACAGCTCATGTGTCTGAATACCATGACATTACCTCAGATATTTCAGCAAACTGAGCATTGGCTTGGCAGCATTTCTCTGCTGTCTCCATAGCAACTTCATAGTTATCCACAAAGGCCCGGTACACTCCCAGCTGGCTGGCCTGCAGGAAGCAAAACAAAATAAAATAAATGCTAGGGAAAGAGACAGTTTGGGAATGCCAGCCTCAGTATCTAATGATCAGGTCATGTTCTTTCATGCCAAGGAATTGCAAGGAAAGCTGAACAGGGCCAGAAAGACATCTCTGACCTGTCAGCTTTGCTTAACCAGCACAGGAGCTCCCATGCACCCAGTTCCCTCTATGCTGAACAAGTTCACTCGTGAAGGATGTGGAAGCCTGCAAGAATGACACATCCTTATTACTGCCATCTACGTTTCCATTCTGAACTGCCAGATTAGTATCTATTAATATTTTAGCTCATTGATGTAACTGGAGCTGCTGGCTACTGGCCACAAAACATGATTCAGCCCAACAGCTTAAATGTGACCCCAGTAGACTACTTGCTGATTTTTGAGTGATGGACACACTAAATCATACCAGTTATTTACCCATATCTGCATTAGTGAATACCATTACAAGGGCAGCAGAGTGCTGAAAATACAGAAGAGAAACCCAGCACACAATCTGGAAGGCAGTAACTAAAGCACCAAGTGACAGAAAATGGCAGTTTTTCCAAAAGGAGTTGCAGTTGCTCCAGAAGAAGATGGAGCAGGCCTCAGAGTGCAGTAATAAGTGGTGAATATTAACACTAAGTCTTAGCACTGATCCCATTTTCTGAATTAGGATTTGCAGCCATATTCATGCCAGAGAATGTAAGATCCAGCTCGGGAAACCCCCAAGTAGATTCCAAGGTTGTCTGGATTGCAGAGCTGGTTTTGGGTTGCAGAGCTGCACTGGCAGTGCTGTAACAGCACTTGAACAGCCTCAGCAGCTTGAACATGCTTGCAAGTGCATGGTCAGTAGAGAGCCAACAGGTGGAGAGCTGCAAAAGGCTCCATCTGAAAGAAGTTTGTCACCAGAAGAGCTTGCACTTACCTTATTATGTCTGCAACTTCCCTGACACTTCTGCCCAAGACGTGCAACAGACAGAGCAGTTAACATTCCCACAGACAGTGCTCTTTTCCTCTCCTGCTCTCTCATAATCATTGTGTCCCCCATTCTCTATGAAGCTTTGTGCAAGAGATGATGGAAGAGAAAAAGCTACTCTCAGGAGAACATTACCTGCACAAATATTTTTAGCTAAGAAACAGCAAGCTACTTCCTAGAGCACATTTTACTGAAAGCTCAGGAGCCAGTCTCAACCCTTACACAAAATAATATGGTTATGACTGAAGTTGAAGGAAACTGCACTCACTTATGCCATGGATGACCTGGCCCCAGCAGTACAGAGAGAATAAAATCTGTGTTTGCCACTGGTGGACAATTCTGTGAAGAGGCTGCTGTCAGAATTACTGATTATTTGCAGGGCTTTTGAGAATCAGGGTTTGGATGATGCCAGCTAACATGGCAGAGCTTTAAAGTTTGCCCATTCCTGTGGGACTCTCATTTCCTGCTACTCCTGAACACTCTAAGCCATCATGAAAATTCCTTTTTCATTAAAAAATGAACTTCTAATCAAAGCAGTAATGCTCACATACAGTTTTCATGCAGGTTTAAGTCTTCTCTTTTTCAGCTAAAAAGAACACATTGAAAATTAAACAAGCTATAGTAGAAATAGTTGGCTTTTGGTTAATTTTTTTTTCCATTCCTGCAAGCTATCAGTGATAATATTTGATAAATATTTCTTCATTTCTAAAAATAGTTCTAAAGTGTTTTCTTTCCAGTTATAAAAAATACTTACAAAATACTCCCCAAAAGTGAGAAGCATATTTCACTCCCACATGCCTAGTGTCTTTTTTATTCTTTCCCATAGTTTCAACAGGAAAAAGGTGGATAACAGTCACTGATGTTGCATACTTTGTGCCAGACCACACAAAATTAAAAAACTCCTTGCATGTACTATCTATATCTTCAATCTATGGTGCTTTGTTTTGTGTGATATTAAAGAAAATCAATGTCCCCAAGGACACCAGGATCATAGTGTCATGGTGTCAAGTTCATTGCATGACATGACAAAAAAGTAAACAGTCTGCTCCAAAAGATTTGATATTTCTCCTATAAAGATGTCTTACAAGGCATAATGTCCCTGCTGTCTCTTTCATTTAGCTGCTTCCCCTTGCCTGACAAGAATTATTAGCTTTATCTCATCCAGCAAAGTGTTTGGCATTCCCACTAATAATGTGCCAAACCACCAGAACCTGAAACTAAGCTAGCTCAGAGCTTCCTGCACTGGGGCAATTTGCTTTGTTACTTCCAATACTGATTCAACAAAATGAATGATTCTTCTACAAATCCAGAAAAATCAGGGGAACATATGCGTGCCAGAAGGGTTTAACTCCTGCACCTGTGATCACCATCAGCAAGAAAGAGTGTTAACCAAAGGCCTAAGTAGCTGTATGGTGAGTCTGAGCTTGCTACACAGCCACCAGAAGTAAAGAATATATTCAAGTCTCCAGTCAGTGCTGTCTTCATTGCTGCACTGCACTTGCACTGCAGATTGCAAAGCCTCCACTTTCAGCAGCCTTCTTTATCTTTGCTCCAGCAACCAGCACCAGGTGGTTTTGCCCTCCTAAACCAGTTGCTCAAACTGCATACCATGAACTACTCAACAAGGCACCAACTTGACCCCTCCTGGATAAAACCTGCTGGCAGAGAAAAGCAGATTGAGCTGCCTGGAAAACACCATCTCCCAGGCCCATTTCCCCCTTCCACCCAGGGGATGGGGCTGGTGCTGGGCTACACAGCTGCTAACAATTGAGTGACCCTGGTAAAGCACACTCCCCATCCAATAAACTCCTCCTAGCAATGTCACTCCTACCCTGAGAATCAGAGGCACCTCAGGAATGCAAATTCTTTTCTAAAAAGGAAAAAACAGCTCCTTTAATCCTTTGCTCTCTGCACATGCTAGGGGAGAGGCTAAAGGGGCCAAAGGAATCTTCTAGAATGCAAACAATTTGTCATCTGGCTCAGAAACTCAGCAACTTTAATTCAGCCTCAGGAATATGTTGTATATGCCTTTATCCTGTTCTGCACTCAGAGAATTTTGTTGAGGTTGCTTGGAGGATTCTTAGCAGCAAGCTGACTGCATAAGCAAAATAGCAGGGGAATATCAAGGCTAGGGCTGTGGCAGAAAAGCAAAGCCAAAGGTTATTACTATAAACCAGAGAAAATCAGCACAAAATAGAGCAAAGCAGCACAGAGGAAGTAAGTATGTGCAAGGGGAACTAATGCAATACTAAGGGAAACTTAGCTGTCAGTGTTAAAACATACCCTTTTTAACACTGCCATTCCCCCATCTTCCAAATGGTTTGACAACACAGCAGACCCCGTGGAGAATCAACATTTCTGTGAAACTGTATTTGTATCAGTAGCACAGCTGGCTTAAGTCTTTAAATAAAGACATTGAAACAGTGCCTTTTGCTGTAGGCCCTTCACTGCAGTAGCCAAGCTAGAAGCCTCCCACCCAACTCAGCTGTGGGCTTCCATCCCTTCAGTCTGTGCATGGTCACCAAAGGTGCCAATCCTACTGGCACCTGTGAGCTGAATAAGAGGTAAATCTGATGACAGCAATTAACTGACTCACCAACTTTTGGAAGAGGTCCCCTACACGTTGCTGGTGACTCCACTGCTGCACTCGGGGAAAGAGACCATCATAGAATTCTTTGTGGATCTCATAGAGCTCAGGCACTTTGAAGAATATTGTCTCTATCTGCTGACTCGTCAGCACAGGCTGAGAGGTGGTGGCAGCTGCTTTCAAAGGCTTCATAGGCTGAAAGGAGGAATGAAGGAAATTGTTATCATGCAAACTGAGTACATTTACCCTTGCCACGTTACAACACATCCCTCCAGAGGGTTGCTTTTCATCCTATTAATAAGTGATATTTGCATTCACACAACTCCTGAAAGCTAGACATGAACAAGTTCTCTCATGGGGATCAGCCACCCCAGTAGGTGAATCTTCCCAGGATATTAATGGTGTGATTAAAATCCCTTTGCACTCCATATCCTTAATCTTTGTCCAACTGTACAGTAACATGACTAATAATTAGCACAGGAAACCACCACACCAATAACTCCCTGGTTGTGCCATATCCAGTCCTTTCCTTAAGCCTCTCCCAAAGGTACCCTCTGCACCCTTGTAGCCTATAGCCTGGGAAGTTCTGGGAAACTTTGGGTGGACACAGCAGTGGAAATTTAAGTATCCATATATGAAATGGTATCTGCCACCAGCACTTACCAGAAGCAGAGCCTCCAGGTGGCTCAGGTAGGTTTCCTCACTGGCTAGGATTCCTGACAGGACCCATTTTCTCATCTCCAGGCCTTTCTCCAGGTCTGGCTCACTCTACAAAGTTGTTGTTAAAGAGAAAAACAAAAAAGAAAAAAGACAAAAAACAAGGAAAAAAAAAAAAAACAAGGAGGAAAAAAGAGAGGGAGAGGGAAAAAAGAAGAAAAAGCAAGAATGAGGATGGAGAGTAAAAGGTAACCAGTAATTTAGCTGACCACAGCATATTTGGGTTTTTTGGCTTCCTTTCAGATTAAAAAAAAAAAAGAAACAAAAACCCACCTGTTTTTAGTGTTCTGTCTCTAAAAACATTCAAACATAGAACTTTAAAGGAAAGGATGAGCATTGAATATGAGCATGAATATGCACAGCTACAGTCTGTCACTGCTGTTAAGATGGCTGTTCTTTCCCACACTCTCTACTTTCATGAAATTATTTTTTTGTTGCTAGCTTGCAACTGCCTATTTTTAGTTAGAGGATGGAATAATCAGCACTGTTTGGAACACACATGCTGGGCTCCATGAAGGAGTTCTTAAGAAAAACAACTGGAAAAGAAGAAACAAATAAACAACAACATTCATTGGCAAATGTACACATTAAGGGAAAACTAATATCAGGTGTTAGGAGAAGTAATCCTTGCTGGGAATTTCAGTTATCCTTCCTCTCAAAACTATAACCTGAAAAATGTTTAACCTGATAAAGTGAAATAGAGAATTTCCATAAAGTCTGGAAAATATGTAGCTGAACCATGAAGGTTGCAAATAATCAGAAACACCCCTCTTTTACAGAATCTTCCCTTCCTTTTATTTCTGTTATTCACAGAAATTGTTTTTTACAACTCTTGCAACCTTTTGATGTTGATAAATGTTTCTGAAAATGGAAGCAGCAGTTGGATCTGAAAGGGTAGATACTTTTCAAGGACTTTGAGTAGGTTGGTTAGGGCTCCATCCTACTCTTGTTAATATCAGAATATTCAGTTATTGATTTCAGCAGCAGGAGTGTCAGAAAACATAGCAGTATGCTTCACTCCATTAGCTGAACACAAAGTCTGTCCATAACTGACTAAAAAAAGCTCCATTTAATTCAGGGTCCTGGGCTTTGAACCTTGCAGATGTATATAGGGGGTTCATTATGGAGAGAAGGTATCTTGGCTATAGGTAAGCTTAGAGTAACCATTACATCCTGAGGGTGACTTTGAGCCTACACACACTAAGAAACAGATCCTCAAGCTCCCAGGTATTTCTGGGTTCAGTCTCATCAATAGCCATTCTCATTTTTTAACACTTCCATTAAATTTCACAAGACATTTTCTAGGCTAAAAAACCTTGCTGCAAATTCTTTATAAAAATTTTGTGAGGTGTCAAATACCACCATCACCTCTTAAATGAAAGTGGCAAACAAAAGCTGTTCTAAGGAAACAAGTAAAATTTACACACACACATCAAGTACTACAGGGAAAGAACTTGTCTTTGCATCCCACCCTTCAGTGAGGTTCAGTAAGAACCACAGTGCCTTTTATAATCTTGAAAGGGCATCTCAAAGAAGCTAAGAATTTGTAATTCAGCAGTCGTCTTCAGAAGATTTCAGAAAAACACCCATGAGAAACTACATGGTGAAATGAACACTGCAACAGATTTTGTGCATCTAGAGAGCACCCGTGTGACTGCCTGTTAGTGCTCAATCAGAAATGTGTAATAACATTATCAACATTCCTTATGTTTTCTGTACCAGCACTGCCTGGATGTGCACCTCATGGACCATTCTCTGAGGCACAGCACATAGACGTAATCAAGACAGACAGCCCCAAGATGTTTAACAAAGATTGCCTTCATCCAAAGAGGCAGGGATGTAGCTGTCTGTGTTAAGCTCCCAGAAGTCCTGGTGCAAGAAAAACACAATATCTTTTGCTTTCCAAAGATTTCTTACAACACTAAAAAAGGAAAACACAGCTTCACAAAGAAGCATTGAAAAAAACTAACAGTGCTCCAAAGTCCCCACTGCTGAGCATGAGGTAACTGGTCAATATTGACACAGCACTATAATTATCTCTAGCAGGTTCTCTTGGAGGAGGTAAGGATTTAAAAACCAGCTGGGTATGTTTATAACATCTGTGAAGAGCAGCACACAATTACAAGTTATTTAAATGATTCAAACTTCCCCATCGTGATAGTGGCACGACAAGTTTTCCTTACAGTACTGAGAACAGTTTTCCTCTTCACAAATAAAAGCTTTAATTTACAAGCCAGTTCTTGCTGGGCACTGTCAGCTGACAGACAGCATTTTCTGCCTGAATGTTAATTTCCTCTCTTTAAAAAAGATGTGCTTTCAGAGAGACAAACATCTCCCAGGACACACTAGGGGCCTTCCTTCCTGGCCATTACCACAAGGTCACTTTGCAAAGTCCATGCTCTTGTCCTAATGCTTTATAATAGGAACATTTTCCAAGTATGATGCTTGCTCCAGTCTCTGATGCAGCCAGCCAGGGCAGGGCCTGTCTGCTCTAAGCTACAGCACAGCAGTTGCTTAAGAAACCCTCAAGGGAGTTTATCCAATAATCACAGAGCACTTTACAAGGTTTCCAATGCAGTACCTTAAATTTAAATACAGATTCCTCACATGTGAAAAGATGATCTCCTGCTGTGTCAGGGATCTATATGTCACCACGGTGCTGTTGCCTGCACTGAGCTGCCCCTCTGTATTTCCTCCTAAGAGCCAGTGCCCTGACAAGAGTTTCCTGCTGAGAGGCCTTTTCTGACAATGTCATCTGGGGCTGCACTGCGCAGCATCTCTTGCTTCTGGATGAACATCTGGAAAACAGCCCCAGTGCTGCTTCAGCCTCAGGGTGCTTTCCAGTCACACTTGTTATGAAATGTACTCCAGGACTGAGAAATTCACTGGGAGCTGGTGCCAAAAGCAGTAAGAAGAGAAGCAACTTTATTACAACATTCCTCACTTAGAGAATTGGGAACATACTCACCTGTTCACCCAAACCAAGGAAGAGCAATTAGCAAGCAGAGATACGGGGAGACTGTACGTCCACTCTCCCCTTACAGCACAGCAAAACATGATGCACTCATTGCCAAGGGCATTTTCTGCTTTGCCCATATCTGACAAAAAAGGGGAACAGCAATTGTGACCACAACAGCCTCACTGACTGCTCTGTTCCTGCACCCCAGGCAGAGGGGCAGGTGTAAGAGAGGGAACATCCTGGGCAGAGGTTATCAAGCTCCCCTTTGGTCCAGGCAGACGTGCAAAGGCTGAGGACTCTTTTCCCCTGCTTTCCCTGGCAAGAAGGAAGCAGTCAGAAATTTTTGAGCTGCTTATGGCAAGGGGAGGAGCTGGTACTACATCTACCAGACCACATTAGCTAGGGGAAAATACACCTATTAACCGAAGTGCAGATGGGATGTTCCCAGCAGGATGTGGAGGCAAACCCTAACCACCCAGCAGGGAGTGCCAGGTGGTCAGCAGTCCATCCCATGCTTCCTACCCAGCTTGGTTAGCCCGTTTTTCACTCATACAAGTCTGACTAGTATTTCATGTTCTGACTCTGTCCCTAACTCTGATGTCAGAATCCATTTCCAGACTCTCTCTATTGCCCTTCCATCTTTTGGCTACCTCTTTAACCACACAATTCCAAATAAATCTCTTTTACAAGACAATCACAATGAAGCAGCCAGAGCATTCCTGTCTGTCTGCCATGGGAGCCATGAGGATCCAACACTGCCAGTTCTGAATAAGCAAGCAAGAAATCAGTGATTTGGTCCCACTCTTCACAAACTGCATTTAATTTCAAAGAGTGCAAAAAGGAAGGTGAAAAGAAGAAACATTTTTAAAGTTTTACATGTATCTCACGCCTATAATGTTCCAGTGTTTTCTACCCAACTGGGTGGTGCTTCTTGCTATTCCTAAAACTGAACAACCAAAAGACTGAGTCACAGTCAGAAGTGCAATCCTGCGACCTGAACCAAGGCAAGTCAGAGTAGTTAGAGCACTGAAGATCTATTAGAGAGCATGCAGACACTGGCCTCAAGCCATGGCTGCTTTGAATGTGTTTACAGCCTGTCAGCCTAAATACTTTAGTTTACTAACCAGGTTGGCATCACATGTTGTATTCAATTACTGCAAGGCTGATATTCACTGGCTCCAAGGATTAGACAGATTCAGCTCTTCCTGATTCTGTTTGAAGAAGTCGTGGCTTTCTGGTTATTGTTTAAATTAAGAGCAATAATTGTTCTCTTGCAAGTGTTAGAAAAAGGCAGATGAAAAATCTAGAAACCACAACACATAAGATTTTACAAAGTGGTTGCTGCCAGCATAGCTCTGTAAAGAGAATCAGTGATTCAAAGTGGGAGTATTAAAGGCACTTTAACTCTGAGACCTTGTTTGGTACAGTGTGTTCATGCACTGTGCACTGCCTGCGTTCAAAGGAGAGGTTTCCTGTAAGGACAGCTCAGAATCTCACAGAGAAGCTGAAAGCCTATGAAAGAGAAAAACTATTAATTTTTAAAGTGTAAATATCTCTGAAAACTTCTGCTAAACAGGCTGGAGGTGTCTCTCTGTCTCAGTGATATTAAACAGGGCAAATTCTGTAATCAAGCCAATCCTGCTCCATGCAGGGAGGGGAAGGAGCAGGGAGAGGAGCCAACATTATTTATAACATCAATACTGGTGTGCCAGCTCTCCTTAGGAAGGGCTGTACACCCAGGCAGAGCCCTTAAGAAGCAACGAGTTGGAGAAGAAAAAGGAAAAGTTGCATCTGTTGTGGGTGTTGAGGAGAAAGTGACAGTAAAATAAAACCAAACAAAACCAAATACTGAGAAGAAGAAAGAAGGAGGATTTGGAAATGCTGGAGAGGGAAGGACAAGCTAGCAAAAGCAGTATCAAGCAGAGCAGTAATCCCACTTGTTGATGTAGCTTCAGAGGTCAACCTGGGACCAAGCTAGGAGAAAAATCTCACCCGTGCCTCCACAGCACTCTTTTCCACATAGCTGGCAAATATTAAGAACATAAGAGTCTTGTCTGAGGACTGGCAATGGCTGCCAATGCACTGCCAACCAAGAACTGCACAGCAGAAAAGAGAAGATGAAAAATTCTCCTGGGAAATTTCTAAGTACCATTCAACTTCCCCTCCAAACAGAACAAAAGGTAACAATGGCTCAGCTTTAGCACTGCTGCCTCTCTGGATGTGATACTTAGAAAAGCTGTGGACTTATCTTCTCGGGTATAGCAAAGTGACACCCCTCAAGCCCTGTGCTTCCATGGGCTGCCCTGTGACCACCTCTACAGAGCCTCACACTGTCAGCTCCACACACATCTTTGAGCCTGGCTTTGTTGGCCAGCAGATCCTGAAAGGCATTTCTTATTTCTACTCTTCCCATAACTGTAATCTCTTCTCCACACGACTATCAGCAACAGGATTACAAAGACTGAAGCTTCTCATCCCTCTCAGTATCTTTGGCCTCCAAGCTGCAAGCTGCTCATTCCAAAACTCTTGGCAACACTTCTCTGGTGAAGGGTGACAGTTACTAACTTTTCCAGCTGTATCAACACTTTCCTGGACCCCAAGAACACTGTAACAAACTCTCATCCTCTATTGCAACTAACCAGGTACCTTCTCCACTCTTCCAGCTAACTGTAGGGGGAAAACAGGCACATTCTCTTTCTGGGAGAGAATTGTCATTACCTATTACAAAGACTGTCCAACACCTTCTGAAACCACCAGCACTGTCTTTCTTAACAATCATTTGTGCTGGCATTTCCCAGGACAGGTCTCCAGAACTTTCGGAAGGTTCAATCACAACAGTTCAACTGTTACAGAAAGCAAGGTTCAGGAAAGGTAAATCACTTATCAAGTTAGATAAACAACTTAAGCATTAGTGGAACCTATTTATCCTCCTTCCCCCTTTTCCCATAGGCTTGCCTCAGAGCAACAGCCAAAGTTTGGCAAAAGCACTGGCTTTATGCCAGGACACACGTCAGCAGCTCAGCACTACTTCTGGAAGAGCCAGAAGAGGGGGTATGACCTAGCTTACTCAATAGAAACATTCATTAAGGTCTCCTCACCACAGAAATGATGAGTCAGGGGATGCTGAGATCCACACTACAAACACCCATAGTAATTATGTACTCTCTGATTCACAGACTGGTCTAATGATGGTCTACCTATTGTCACCCTTTGGTGCCACCTCTTGTCACGCTTCTTGGAGAGCAACTGATGTTTGTGCAATGGACACACAGCAGGTGGAATATTAATATATAAGAAGTGACTGAAGTGATAGAGTTTGGAGACAGACTAGCCAGCACCTTTTAGTCTGCTTAGATTATGCAAGTGGTAAGTGGGATCCCAAATACAAAGATTTAGATCCCAAAGAAGGTGTAGAATACCACAAACCTCCTAGCAGTCAGTTGTGGCCTTCACTTCCTGGAACACAGAACATGAGGTGCTGGAAATTGGTCACCCAACTCACTGAGAGAACAACATGAAGCCCCTCCAAAACTAGTCCAGGAGGTATCCCTTCACTTGCTTGTAAAAAGAGACACTGCCTTTGTCACCATGTACTTTCTCTACAGTGGCTGGGTAGACCAGGTGCAACTTTGATGCACTATCCAATCAAGGGTTATAACTGCTGTGAAGGAGATAGAAGGACTTAAGTCAAACACTTGGCAGAAAAATACAAAGCCCAAAGCAAGCCCATAAAGTAAGTCAAAGCAAAATGCCCTCAATATCCAGACAGCAACAACTCAGTTGCCAAGAGGAAAGCTGTTCTCATGGATAAGGCAGATGAACATCACCCCAGAACACCGCTGTGTCTCTGTGATGCTAAACAAATTACTTAGGATCACATTGTAAAATAACAAATTAAAAAAAAAATAACATTGCTGCAATGTTTCCCATTTTCTGCCTAACTGACTGGAGTGTTATTATTGCAATGGAAATTACAGGAATTTAACTTTAAGCATGAAGAAAACTGTATTAGAAGTCAGAACCTTGTTTTGCAGAACATTACACAACTCACATTAAGCACCCAAAATTAGCAGATGCTTTTCCTATAATCTGTCTGCCTTGATTACCTATGGTTAGTAAACATACCATCCTCTTATCTCACAGGAACACTGCAAGGATAATTAAGACCTGTGTAGCATTCCAACTGTATTTGGAGCTAATGGTCATGCCAAAAGGAAATGAATACTTTTGTACTCAGAGCAGAGTTTGCACAGTGTCCTGTAAATAAGGTGTACACATAGCTCTAGAGATAAAATATTGAATCCAATATCATGCAGTGGGTCACATATGCAGGAGGCCCAAAGAGAAAAAATCCAGGATATGACTGAGAAACTGAAAGTTATCATAAAGATTCAAAACAAGGCTACAGGTAAAAGGTAAGGCTGGATAACCACAGTAATTTCTTCACTTCTCAGTGATTTCACAATCTTAATATTTTGTCAAACTGGTATATATATATGTATATATATATATATGCTGCATGTGTTGTATTATTACGTACAATCAGCTGCTGATTTCTGGGCTCTGGTCCCAAGGATAAGCTAAAATTTTCAGAAGTAGTCTGATCTGTATCAAGACACCCCTTTCTTTTGGAAGCCATAAACCATCTTACTATAGTCAGAGAGAAGGAAGCAGCCATTTATGTTAAAAATTATTTTTTAAAAGGCAGTCTTCTAGCATTACTAAGGTAACTTTGAAATCAACTACTGTGAAATGCTTATGACACAATATGCAAACAAATAAAGAACAAGATTAAACTGTTAGACAGTGTCTTTCAGGCCTTCATTCACAGGCACTATGACAACTGGTTCTTTGAAGATAACTCTCAGCCATGTGGAGTCATGCAGCAGTTTTCCTTCAGTCTGAGAAACATAACCTGGAAATCTCAAGCCAGTATGAAAATGTTCTTGGAAAACTTGAATCCACTAATGATCATTTCTTTATTAAAAAGTCATTTACATGTCACAAAAATTTGAGAGAAAAAAAAAAGCATCTAACAATTAATAGACTGAAGCATCCACATATAGCAGCACTATATTGATAATTCATTTTTATGAGAAAGAAGAACAAGAACACTGCCTCAAGTAGGTTTCTTAATCCAACATTCATTCTAGAAAAAAAAAAAAAAAGGAAACATGATATAATGCTAACTAATAAAGAGTGACAGAAGGATGTATGTAATGAATGCTAAGTAGAAATGGTTTGTGGAACTCAGACTCTTGAAATCGTTTTGATGCAAGATAAATAAAACTGATAAAGGTTATGGAGTTGTTTAACATGTACACCCATATCTGTAAAATATCCATCTTCCTCTCCAGTGACATTTTAATTAATAGGACAGGACAATATAAAGCAAACACCTAAGCTGAATTACCTAAATGACAGATTTCAAAGTGTTATTTACAATGGGGGAATTCAATGTTGTTTGGCTACACTTTCTCAGAAATCCAGTAGGAAGGAAGTGACAGTTGTCTTTGTGCTAGTAGGCATTTTTATGAATGACTTGGGGCAACCAAAAGTTTGCAGATGACAAAGATATTCAGGGAAAAAGCAGCTTGGGATTAAAATGCTCTACAATCTAGAATGGAACAGGATAGAGAGAAATAAAGATTGAAAGTCAAACATTAATTCAAACCAAGACATTTTTGAAGACAGCAGAGTCAATAGTTATTTACCAAGGAAAGTGGCAGACTCCTAACCAAGACTATAATTTAATTAAAAAACCAAACCAAAACAACAAAACAACAACTAAAAGATAAGAAATTTTACTTAAGTTGCAAGCTATAGCCATGCTACTGAACATGAAGCAAAAATAAAGCAAAATAACCTTAAGGTCCACACCAAACTGCAGGTCAGGCCATGCGGTCCCTTCTGAACTTTTTATCTTTCATAATTGATTACATAGGTAATTATTTAAAGAATAGTCAAATTCCTTATAAGAAACAGTCATCTCCCACCCAAAGCCACCATACTTCAGAGCTGGTAGTTTTAATTACTCTTATTCCATTTTAAGAGGGTGAAGGAAACATACGTAGTGTCCTAGATGCTTTATCAAAGCATCTCCAACCCACCTGAAAATAACTCTAATTTTCCTCATTAAAACCAACAAAAACCCAAAGGCATAGATGTATAAGCATCCTAACATAGGATGTTTTCCTTGTAGAGTCTCCTTGCCAAAATACTTGGTATTTAGGACCCTCTCAAAAGCAATTAATCACTAGTTCTCACCACCAGAATTTACAGAGTGTGAAGAACTCAGGCTTAAAAAATCACACACACACCACTCATACCTAAAGTTAAGGCTTAGTATCAGCTAAAAGCCTCAATTTAACTTTAAATATACAGTATCAGCCAGGCACTGTTACATGATGTCAGGTGATGTCCTACAGTGCTGGCAGTGCTTTGCTCCCTGTTAAAGCAGTCTTTCCCCCTTGAAAACCTACAAGGAAGGCAGGCAAGGAAGGTCAGGAAAGGACTCACTGATTTTGTAGATTCCAGAGACCCTGAGGACAGGGTGTCTCGGCTGCCCCGACTCTTGGAACTGAGATGGGGTGAGGATGAGGGCGAGTCATCGATGTAGGGCATCATATCATGATGTCTCCTCTGCTCCTCAGCACGGTCTGCATCATATGCATAGCTGGGTGGTGTGCCACTGAATGAAGCATCTGTAAAGCACAGGAGAAAAATCTGTCTGGTCAGAGTCAGGCTGGATGGGAGACAGGCTGTTCAACCAAGGCAGTGCCTCTCTCCCAGCTATTATGATTAGTTATCAGTAAACCCAGAGTCAATGATAGTTAAGCACAGATGAAGGGGAGGTGTCAATTTAATTAAACTCATGTTATCACCACACATACTAAAAGGTAAAGTTCTCTCTAATATCGAGCATTGGTGTTCATTTACTTACTTCCCTCAAGTTCTCCTTTAAAAGCATTAGCATAAAAGTAAATCCTTTTGCAGACTCCATGAAAGTTTGCAGTCTGGGTTTAGGAAAGTATTGGGTTAGGGTAACAGACCCTGTTTTTTCTGTAGAACAAGAACAAATGATGCCCCTGTCACAGATAGCAGTCATAGATAATACATAGCTCAGGGGAGAAACATAACTCTTTCCAGACCTCTCAGGAACAAGAGGACTAGGAAAGAAAGATTTTACATGTCATGTGAACCAGCCTATTGCCAAAAATAAAATTGAAAGAGGCCCTCTTCTATCGTCTGCCCCTCCTCCTCTGTTTTGAGGATAACTGCTTAAGTAAATGAATAAACAACCACCCTGCTCCTTCCTCCCCAGCCCCCAAAAACCAACCCAAAAACCCCAAACAAACCCCGACAGTTGATATGAAAAGGGAAATTAATCATTATTGCATGGGATCTCTCTGTGGGAAAGATGAAATGTAAAACTGGTTCTTGTATCTTTAGTAGTTGTGTGCAGAGACTGTTTCTGAAGAAATCTGAATTAAGGACTCCCACACTCAGCAGCACCCTCTAACATAGGTTAAAAGGTCTCTTACCTCTCTGCACAAAAAATACACACAGAGGACCAAAATTTGCTTTCTGCACAGTGGCACCACATCACATACACTTTGCCTGAGAGAAGCTGGAGACAACCTTACACAGGAGTTACATGGACCTGTGAAGCACTTCCACCTGTCACTGCCCAGAATCCTCCTGTGTGCAAGGCTACACATGGGCCACTCAACACAAAAGTTTCCTCATCCTCTTTCAGTTACCAATGATAAAATGCCACTCTTCTTCTAAAGCTGAAAAATAACCACAGGGAGATAAGCTAGATCCACTTTTACAGGAGCTGGCAAGCTTTATTGGAGACAAAGCCACCATAAAAAAAACCCAAAAAACACAGAATTTTTTTTTTGTCTTCCACATTTAAAATTATGCATCAAATTCACATTTAAACACAAGAAGAACCATTTTTTACTTATTTTCAGAAATATCCAGGTGCAGTGAAAATAATAAGCAGAAGCTGCCAAGCATACTAATAATCCTGTTATACATCACGGGGGCAGGGTGGGGGAGTAACATTTTAAAGCCCACTTCACTCCCTCACAGTAAACTCAGTTAAAGTGTGAGTCATTGCAGTAAAGGATGTGAACTTCGTGTGGAACAGAATAAAACTTGATCCATGCTGCTTTTTCAGGAGGGAGAGCTGGTCTAGGGAATTTACACAAACAATATACTGAAAATCCAACAATAAACTCACTGTAGAAGTGAGCCTCTGTCTCAGCTCCTACCAAATACCACCCAGCTAAATAAGAGCTGTACATGAGGCCTTTAGGCTGCTGAAGGACCATGGCAATATTATTTTAACAAGCTCAGTGAGTTTTATGTCACCCACCCACTTGTGGTATTACCTTGTGCTCAAGGTCTCAGAGTTCCTCAAAAGACCCATTAGATTGTGCAAGACCACAGGAATGGGGCTGGGGTGGGTAGGCAGGAGGCACATGTCCTCTGGAAGGGAATTTTGTCTAGATGTGAGAGGTTGCCAAAGCTCCCCAACCATCTAGAAGACACCCTGTTACTTTGATTTGGTAAACAGAGGTTTGAAAGGCAGTTGCTGAAGTAAGGATGTTCAGTCACAAAAAGACATTTTTAGATATTTCATATCTGGATAGGGTCTACAATGCCTGCAAGCCAAACAAATCCAATGCTGGAATTTTTTAAATCTGTTTGGCTAAAAGGATATGGAAGAGAAGACAGAATGGGCCCTGTTTTGCACTAGCCAAACAGGCAAGGAAACACTAAAAGTAAAGATACCCTCCTCACACCCAAGATGCATGGTCTTCTGTCTAGCTGGAGGGTCAAGGGACTGTTATGACTCCAGAAATCAGAAATACAAATGGTAAGAAGGATGGGTATCTGCACTATTTATGCCATATAAAAACAAACAATCAAACAAAAACCCCTAATAGTATATAACTTCAGGGAAGGAGTACAGATATCTGGTTTTCATTCAGCTGTCTCTTGTGCAGCTTTCTAGCCAAAGAAGCCTGCAAGATATTACAGACAATTTCACACTGGCATTACCCAAAGGAGGAACATCAGTACTGAGTGCTTATGTAGGCTTCATGCCTTTGATCCAACAACAGTTCTTTTTCCTTTAAAAGTGTCTTTAAACTACTGTTATCCAAACCAGTTTTCCCTGCACACATGCAGGAGACCATGTTGCTGTGCAGAAATTAAGGAAGGAATATTTCTTTCAGTCCCAATGCTCACTTTCAAAATCTCCTGCCTTGCTTCACTTCTGTTAATGGGGGAGTGAATGCAGACTCAAATATATTTGCAGAAAGGCTTGCAGTGAATCACAGTATTTTCATTTCCCTCATCTCCTGCTAAAAAGTAGGCTTTACACTTTTACTTTCCATAACACGTTCTGTCTCCTACTGCATAGGGAAACTTCTGTCTGAAACTGAAGGGCAGTTGGAGGACTTGGGCTCAGAAGATATTTATTCCTAGCTATGCAACAAGATTCAGTCTTCCTTTGAATCACTTTTTCTCCCTATCCATAAAAAAGAAAATAGTACATCTCAAGAAGGAATGAATTTATCTGTGTCACAGACTTCCATGAGATCTGTACATAAAAAGCTCCACACAGAATTTAAAACTTTGGGTCTGTATCCTTCAGGGTTCCTTCACACAAATTAAAAAGCTTAGAAGTAGTTACAATCCTTCTCCTTTCTATAATTGCTGCATACAGAACTAAAATCCACCTATAGAGATTTTAATTATCTCTGAGACAGAAGGACCTTTTTTGCTTTTATTCTACCATTTTTTCCAACAGAAGCAAAGTATTAATGTCGTCAGACACACTGTGCAAGGCAACACTAATAACAGAGGTAGACTTGGATCTCTGTGATTAAAGAGACCCCTGTTGCTAGGGAAACTTGGTTATTCAGATCTCCTAAGCCCAGCACAATGCTGCAGAGGCTGTTCAAGCACTACCTGAGAGCAAAAAAAGCAGAACAAAGCGATTAGAGCCAAGAGCTCACCTGCTCAGGCACTTCCAGCTGCTCTGGGGGCTGCTATTGTAGATGGCAAGTGGAGACAGCAGCTGGGCCTAAGCAAGAGCAGTCGTTTTATAGCCAGCATCTCAGGTAGGGTGAGCTTTAAGAGTTCTCTTACAGTCTTAAGAGTTCTTTTACAGTCAGGCAGTAAGAGCCACCAAAGCCAGAGAAAGATGAAACACAGGGACAACAGACAGTTGCTGACAAGGGACAACTAAGGAAAAAAGGTAGGCATAAAAGGATGGTGGGCTCAAACACACTGTATTGAGAGCACACAAGAGAGATATTGAGGACACTACTCCATGTGCATCATGCTTTTTTTGCCTCACCAGGAGGCCTCCTTCCACCAAGTCACACATTCTGCTAAAAAACTCAAGCACTTACTTTCACCTTCGGTTCTAACAGTAATGGCATCCCTGGCCTTGCTTTGCTCCAGTTTTTAGGAGTCTGTTCCACCATCCCCCTCTTCAGTTACTGCTTCCATCCCCTCACCTCCTTTCTTAACTCTGCTCCCCCTCCTTCCCTCCCCCCCCCCCCCCCCCCCACTTTGTATTTTGTTCTCAATGTTCCATTCCTTTATTTTCCTTTTCTCTTCTAAACTGCTCCTCTCTCCCTCACTGTTAGTAAGGAAGACTAACAAATTCACCATTAGTCACAAAATCACTGTCACTCAGAGACAGCACAGCAACACTGTTCCCTTGTCCTATTGCCTACACCCTTCCTGCTTGATGCCACATTCATTCTTTGGGAATATGAAATCAAGTCGTAGATCTAACTTGAAAGCAGGAGAGGAAAACAAAATTAACTTGTAAATAAAAAGAAAGACCAGTCATATCTCATCCAGGACCACACAATTGTTCAAATGCACACGTCACTTTCACAGCTTCACAACATCCATAGCTGCACGAGAAGCTTAACAGCACCAGAAGGCAGAGAAGCTTCCAAGTGAGCTGTGCTCCTGTTAATCCTGCTACAAGAGCAGTGAAGCCACAGCAGCTCAGACCTGCCTGCCTAAGTAAATAAACTAGAATCTTGGGGGGGGAGCTGCACCTCATGCCAAAGCCCCACATCACTGTGGCTTCAAATGGTACCAAGACCAGCAGAAGTCTGGAATGTTTATACTCACTCCAAAAACATTCCCACAGCTGCAGAGCAGAACAGAGCTAATGCAGTTTGCAGGCTCTGACTGTGTGTTCCCATGTCAGGGCATGTGTGAGGCCATACTTTGACAATGCAGTGTCCTGGCAGCAACAGGGGTTTAAGGTTTCCCCCACCAAGCAATAAAGCACTGCATGGACCTTTCCCCTCTTGTGCTCTTAGCTCTGAAACCCCAGATAAATAATTCAGCCAGCTTCAACACTTCCTTCTAAGCTGGATCAGGTCTCTGAAGGGAGGTTTCTAGACACATAACTGGACACAGAAAGGACAACCGCAGCTTACACAGCAACAAGAGGTCTGTGAATCCAAAACTTCAGCAGATTTTCTTGAAATCAAAATATCCATTTCAGATTTGCATCCTTCCCTTTCCCTTGTAACAGGTCACCTCTCTGCAGTACATTAAATAGCTGCAAAAAGAGAGTATCTGTCACATGCAAATTTTACCCAACGTTTCACTTTTTTTAAGGGTAAGGGTTTGATTTTGTGTGTGCATATGTATGTGTGCATATGTATGTGTGCATGTAGAGACTGAGAACTGCATCTTATTTTTGAGATGGAAAAAGGAGAAAGCAATGTACCTTGCATATTGAAGCAGCAAGACAGCTGGTGGTTCTTCCCACCCTCCCTCCCCTGGGGAATCTCAGGCCATATATGTTAACCAGTCTCCAAGAAACTTCTGTGTCTACCACAGATGAGCTTTGTCCCAGTGGCAGACAGCACCCTGAAGTCTTTAGGAGACGAATTAATTGAAGTCCACTTTTAATCTTTTAGGTGTGTCAAACCCAGATCATTACACACCTAAAAAAGAAGATCAGAGTTCTTTAATCTGCCCCTATATTCCATGAAGAATTCCTGAAGAGACTAGAGGACAGGTCTGATCTGTCTGTAGCAGTCTGTTACTGAGCCATGCTGCTGCATTTTTCTCTGGCATTTTTCTAGGGACAGATCTAACATTCACACAGTTAACATTCATGCAGGGTGAAGTTCTAGCCATGAAATGGAAGAGCTGGACTACTGAAACCATCATCCACCTCAGGGAAGCCCAAGGCACCCTCACACAGGCTACTGAAAGAAGGTACTGCTCACTAAGACTACTGAGAGAGAATAATTCAGGAACTTAACCAGATCACTCAGAAGAGTCCATCTTTTACCAGAGAAGATGGCACTGCAGCATGCAAATTCCAAAGACTTCCCTTCTGCCAGCCAGCACAACTTCCCTGCTGCTCATCTTTGCCTCAGACAATTCCAGCTTAGCAGCCATGGAGTGCTACATGTGAAGGTGTGTAGGAGCTGTCATCCACACATGACATTCAGCCAGGCTTTGACATGTGCATGCCACCCACAGAGGTCAGCAAGGGAAGAGTAGCAGAGGTGTAAATTCCCATCCAAGACATCTGACAATTGGATCAGCTCCAATCAAACTGAAATACTGGCAGGGAAGCACAATCACTGCACACCATGAGCTAGATGGAGGAGCCAAACTGGTAATAATTGTCATGAGGAGGAAAACAAATTACAGATTTTAAAGATGTGGCCTTTCAAATACAGGTTGTCTCCACAGCCATTTGTAAATTTTAGGATATACTAGAAGCATACTGTATGTAACTAACATTATGAAAGAAAGTTACCCATAGTTACTGCTGAAGGCAAGGCTTGAACATTGCTCTGTGATGGCTGATGTCCTGCTGGCTGCTACGTGCTCTCCAAGACACTAAGAAGATTTAAACCACATCACTGACAGCCCAAAGCACCAATGAGTAAACACACACATATGAGTGAGGTATTTTCTGGCCACAGCTGGCTGCAAATACACTGCCAAAAGGTAAAGACAGAGAAATGCTGGTCAGGCTGAACTGCACAGGTACCATCCATCCACTAAAGGAAGAGTGTGAGAACACTCACAGGGCTGGCTGAGGCCCAAAACAGTGAAAGTTGTTGTTTTTTTTTTACGGTTTCTCCTACATGTTTACCACTAAGCCATATGGCACAATGTAACACCCTGTAACATGGATGAATACCTCTCAGATTCCAGCCTTGGAGAGTGTTTCCATCCAAGGACTGTGCCTTTAGATCCCTCTCTTGTTCTGTTTTCCCAGGCAGGCTGGAAAGGTTTCCATGTTCAGTTCATATTGGCAGTCAGGCCACTGGATGTTCTTGGCAAAATAAATCCCGGAGGAAACTGGAAGATCTTTCCAGTTTTCTTTTCCACTCCTTATTCAGGAGTATGCACCAAATTTAACTGTTCTCATGCACTGCAAGTATTACAGGCAGAAAGTAAATTTCAGGCCTGAGAGTTCAGAATTAAAGTTTTTTTCTAATATAAAAATACATGGATAGGCAGCTACATTCATGTGGCTTTGCAGCAAAGGCACAAAGCACTGACTAGATCAGAGTTGCAAACTGACAGAAATAGAGAAAATGTTTTCACAAAAATAAATAAAGTAAACAACAATGAGCAATACACAGCTGTAAGGAGAAGAACCTATTTGCCAACAAAAGCCAGGGCTGCATTAGGAGAGCTAAATTTTTAGGACTCAAGCATTCTCCAGGCTCCTTGCAGGTTTCTGTCCCTTCTCCCTCACTGTCCCATAACAGACACGTTTGCAGGGAATACAGCAAACCTCAGTAGGAGCTGGCCAAGATAAAAATAACTGTCAAGAGTGTTATTTTATAAATCAGAGCAGTTCCCCGTTCCATTTCACTGATCATCTCCACACAATGCACCAGCATAGCTGAGCACAGAGGTGGGATGGAGCAAATGAGACTGTTCAGGTCAGCACTACTGCTGTGCTCAAACTACAGCCTTGGTTTCATTTCTAAAAAGAAATCTAGAAACAAATCCTAAGAGGAAACTGCATGTACTAACTACAGTGTGGGGGCTGCTCCTCTCATACCTCATGTGGCTATAACATTTGTCAGGTGAACAGATGAAAATTCCAGCCATGATCAGCATACTACTTACTATTTTGTTCTTCACAATTGCCTCAGAGTTTTGCAGCTGCTTCAAACACTGTTTGGCAATAGGAATCTCCAGAGAAGTAAAAGAGATTAGAAAAGTGATAGAAACAAAATTAACCATTTGCCACAGCATGATCTGTTAACAAAATCCCCACAATGTATATATTCCATTTCCTGTGTTTAACCAGAGCAGACTAAAAGTCCTGCCACGCAGACAGGAAAGGGCCTGTTCAAACAAGAGTTTAACTTAGTTGAGAGTTCTGTGGGAAGGGAAGGGAGGACCAGCCCCAGGCACCAGGGGGTATTATAGTCAAAAAAACAGTAAATATGCCTGATAAGACTACTGTTCTGTTTCTAGATCTTCCACCTCTTTCAGGATGCATTGCTTTGGCCTTTTTTTTTTTCACAGTGTTTTGTTTTCTCACTAGTGCAGCTAGGGCAATGAGAAGCCAATAAAGCTAGCCACACTTTCCTGTTTACACTGTAAATCTAGCCACTGACATCTTGTTACACTGTAAAAAATAAGCTATTGATTTACCATCCTGGCCTAGAACAAGCAACCGATGCTCAGTGCCTTGCTAGGCAGATGGCTCTGCCTACACCACTAACAACCTTTTCTGAACACATCTGCTGCCCAAGCTCAGTGCCTTCCTGTCATCTGGCTGGAGAAGAAAAACAACCCAGTTTTGTGTCATTGATAACCATGGCAAGGTAGCTTGCCTGAAGGTAGAACACAGCACTAATAAACACCTCTTTTCCCTTGAAACTGCTACAGAAGATGCAGGTAGTTGGGTCACATGTAAAGATGTGCTCTGGGCTAGTAATTTCGTACCTGATATACCACACCACCTTTCTTCCCAAACTGAGCACCTCTTATGCAGAATCTGCTTTTAGAGGTGGAAGTCTCCCTCTATTTATTTCAATTATGTATAACAAATTTAGAAAAATATGATTCAAGATTCAATAGTGGTGGCAGCCAGAGTCCTCAAAGAAACTGATGAGCAGATGAGAGGAAAAACCTCACTCTGAGCTCCTGGGGTACCTCATCCAACATATCAACAATGCTGCTTGACACTTAGTACTGATTCATTGCTGTTCAGATTTTATTAAAATATGGCATAAGGGGGAGCTTATTTTGGTAACACAGCTGTGTTACACTACCATTTCAGTAAGGCCTGCCATTCCACACCAGGAGTGGGCCAACAAGGGATTTTGAAGCCATGCCAAGGGGAAGCACTAAAATGCCAATGAATTTTATCCAGAGGAAAACAGGACCACACAAGTCCCAAGATACAACAACCTATGTACTTTATAGAGTCCCCAACAGTGTTCTGTACCCAAACAAAGCAGAGCTACTGTACAGGCAGCAGCTCTCAAAGCAAACTACTGGAGGTCCTTGTGCTCAGCAGGTCACAAAGTAGTTTCATACAGTACCTTTGCATCAAGGCCAAGAACTGAGTTCTTGTAGCTCCTTAATACTGCAAGGAGAGCTGTGGATATGCAGAGGCACAGGGAAGCAGGCAGGATCAGAGCCTGGCTGCCTGCACAGACAATTCTTCAAGGGTATTCAGAAGCTGTAATTCAGATCAGCTGTTGCAGGAGAAGAGGGCAAAGCAGGAGGAGGGAGGACTTAGCTGTGGAACAGCTTTCTCTGCTGCAAGCCCTACAGAAACCTTTGCACTACTGCTGTACTGCAGATCATGGAGCTAAGGACAATGCTAAGTAGTGAGGACAAATTCCCAGGCAAGTCACTGAATAAATGGATTTTTGGGAGGGGGTATCCCCACACACCCCCTTCCAGCACAATACCTTCTCTTTCCCTAAGGGTGAAGTAAGCTTGTTAGGGAAACACTCTGGACAAAAAGTGTCAAGAAAACACAAAATATATATAACAAGTGTGGGTAGAAGATTGATCAGTTGTCCCAACTATCTGGGAACAGGATTTGGCTTGTTCCATAACCCAGGCTGAACCCAAGGAATCCACACTAGACACCTACTGAGCAGTCTGCACAGAAGGATAAGATTTTAAAAGATTAACCAGTACAGAATGGGCACTCATATACAGAGCAGGCACAGTTGCTGCTGATGCTTGCTGCTGTTAACACATTCATTTCCAAAATCCATTGCTGGTTAAAAAATAAAAAAAATTCTGAGCAGCTATTGCAGTGCATAACACAAGCCAGAAGCAGAGCTAGAGAACCAGTTTACCCCAAATGAACTAGTTCAAAGAAAGAAAATGGTAATAAATATATGGAAGCAAAAGAAACACTTTCTCAATGTGGCTTTAGAGTTACTTTCTCCTTTAATTTCCAGTGGCAACCCCCGCCCAAAGGAGCCAGACAACCATTGCCCAAGATGAAGCACTGAAATACCAGGAGTGATAATCACAGTGGCCTGACACTGGCACTTAAGTCCTGCTTCTGATTTCAAGTCTGAAAAAAATAAATCAATTATTTACCAGAATTATGACCTACTTAGCAGATAATAGCCTGGGATCTCCTCCTTCCCCTCTTTACAAGAAACGATTTTGCTAGAGAACAAAGAACTAAATAGGGAAGTAAGGGGGAGTAACTGGAACAGGGTCTGTCTTGCATGAACTCTCAACTCCCAGCAGTACCATCACATCAACAGTTGTTGAACAGTCCCAGGCAGCTCCCAGCAGACAGGTGGTCATCAGAACCATCTCACACTGTGTCAGGGACCACTGAGCTGCTCACCAAAGCACTCAAACCCCTTGGCTTAAAAGCATTTTGTGCTCAGCCAAAGCATAAGCAGGCCTGAATGCCTGTGACTGGCACCTGAACAGTGGCTTTGGAAACCCTGAGAATTCCACGTTCTGCATGAACTGACACTGAAATCTGTAGTTTGACAGCATAGACTCTGCAAATCCAAGAACCACTAAGAGAAGCTTTATGGAGGACCCCTACAGCTATAATGAGAAAAACTTCAAATGTTTGAGACAAAATCCAAATTCTTCAAGCCACAGAGCTTCCAAAAGTCCTTTATGTGGGGCAAAAGATAACAGAATTTCATGCTCAAATGCATTACAAGTACAAATATGGTCTCAGCATTTTGATCAAGCACCTTACAAAGAATACAGACCTACATGAATCTTTGGCCTCATACAGTTAAAAATAACAGACGTGGGGAAATACAAATTCACCTCAGTCTGAATTGCACTGGGAGATGGTTTCACCCCACCTACACCCCAACAACTGATTTAGGAATGATCTCAACCTTATATAGCCCAGAGGCATGTCTGGAAGCAGACAAAAATCTTAGTTGGCATAAACTGCTTACTGGAAGAGGATCCATCACTTGACAACAGAAGAAATCCTCACATTTATGCTACCCCCATTAGAGGGAGAGGATCCAGGCCATGGTTTGTGACTTGGCTGGACCATTCTGGATGGGAAAAAGCTTAACCAGGCACAGACCCTTACTCTGAATTGAGTAAATTGTATGTACAGCTAATTGCTGTGCCAGTAACAGAGCACACACCCAGAAGGATGGCTGCTGTCCTCCACATAGCACAGCTGTGGCCTGCTGGCTGCTCTAAAGCTTAGCTGCCTTCTATCTTTTATTCCTTTTATAGGAATGTATTTATTTATTTTATTCTGTTGTCTTTCATATCAAGTTTGGAGGCAGTCAAACATTCTGAGTGAACACTTCAGAGAAAAGCCTAACCCTATTTAAATGGAATAAATGTACAACCAGAAGCAAGTAAAACACAACAGGGGAAAATAAAGGAACACTTGTACATCAGCACTATATTTAGATACTGCTTTCCTAGGACTTTTACAGAAACTTGGAAGATGTGTTGTGTTGATGCTTAGTCCAGCCCCAAAAAGCTTCAAGCAATTTGACACAGCCCTGAAATAGAAGTTCTGACTTCTCTGACCACAAGCTGCACAGAGCAGACACTGTTCAGCAGCACAGTAACTGTTTTCTACAAAACCTCTGCATGCCACTACGTTTCCTGGATTAATGCTTCACTTTAATTTTCAGCAGCATTTTAAACAAAACTGCACTGTCTGACAGACTCACACATTTGGATAGGTTTGACGTAACTGAAAAATTAGTGGGACAAAACAGAATTCTTGTCAATATTACTACAGCAAAAAGAAGTACTACTCACAAGCTGCTGTGTGGGACTAGCTATCCAATGTGCCAAGCAGGGCATCCACTCCCATACAGTGGAAAGTTGGTTCCTGCCTCAAGAGCAGGGTTTAGCCAGAATGGAAGGTGGATAAAAAAACGCCAAGCATTAAGTTGGGATTTGTTTTTTCCCCAGAGTGCTTCATGCCACAGTACAGATTCCACATTGTTCCTAAATTGTACCCACCCAGTACAGTGGGTACCTTTTTTACTACAAAAGTTGCATGTGGCAGTGGAAATCCTGTTCAGAATATCACTGTCATAAAACAACTACAACTTTCAAGAGGCTCCTTTTCTGTCCCAAATACTCATTTCTTGTCCTAAACCCCCCCCCAAAAAAAAAACCAAATCAAACAAACAAACAAAAAAACCCCCAACCACACAACAAACAAAAAACCCCAAAGCAAACAAAAAGACCCAGTCCCCATAGTGAATATTGAAAAGAAGGAAGTTATCTTGGGAAGGTCATTTAAAATAGGAGTACAGAACATGAGGCTAAATTTTTGGGACCCCACTGATACCTCAATAAGTTAAAATAATTAATGAAAACACAACTTAGACCCAAGCTACTTAAACCAATTTTAGCCTAGATCCTTGACCAAAAAGCTTTCAATCAAAAAGTTCAGACTATAAACTATGAAAGTATAACTAAATGGCTGGTGTTAGAGATGTCCCAGAGAATGACATTAAGAATGGAAGAAACACAGTTCCCCCAAAAGAGGTGACAAATGTCCTCAGACACTTTATTCTCTTAATAATCAAAACCATTTTAAAGGCTTTTGGACCACAAGTGGCTAGACACAGAAGGAGCTACAGGAAGTGAAACATGCCTCTTCTATCCTAAAATAAAAATGGGCTGGAGCTTAGTACCAACTGATAATTTTATAAAGGGCAAGCTGTCATTTAGCAGCAGCCCAGTAGAGATGAAAAATGATGGAATAGGCTCATTTTTGTTTATGGGTTTGTTTTTAACAGATGTGAATGACAGAAGAGAAACCAACAAGGCATAACATACACTCCTTTTGTGTATTACTCCTTAACAGCCAAGAAACACTTATCTATGTGTATTAATGAATCTTACCTCAAAGCTTCCATGAAGCTCAGGGCTAAATTCAGTGAGCCAGGTGGTAACTTCCTAGGTGAAGCCAATTTACCCTTGTGACCACCAGCTACCTCTCAAAGATTCAAGAACTCAATCCTCAGTTTTATGTTTCTTGCCTCTGATAAGTATGCCCCCAGCAGCACAAGGATCCATGCTCTGTCCAACTCTATTGCAAGATTAGGTCCAGCTTCTTCTCTGCCTATGATTGGCATCTGATGTTGACAAATGAAAGCAGAATAGGAAGGGGCAAAAAAAGTACAGCTGACCTTTGCCAAATCATGGCATCACAAACTGGATGTTAAGCAAAGGACTTGGATCCTCAGCCTTAAGTCACTACCCCTATTCTCCTCTAGTCAGTACAGGACCTGACAACTGCCAGGTTCCTCTTCCAAAGCAGGGAAATTTAATCTTAAACCAAACCTCAGGTCATGCACACAAGCTGTTCTGCCTTAAAGAGGCACAAAGGGTCACAGGAGCAAAGACAGTGTGAGTCTCAGGACCTGCAGTACTCACACAAGGGACTATTTTAAGAGAGTTATCACAAAGTATTCCTGCTGCTGTTTTGTCTTGGATATAAGGACTTGAGCTGAACATGTGAACCCCTTTCCATGGCTGCCTCCCTCCCACAGGGAAGGATGAACACTGACTGAAAGGTGCCTAGTGAAGAGCAGCCACTATTCCTTTTCAGTTACTGCTCCTTGGAAACCAAATTCCCTATGGGACCTGGCAAAAAGCCAAGAGTGAAAGGCAAAATTTAGTAACAGCAGGATCTGCAGCACAGCAGTCTCACAGTGCACAGACTTTGCTAACGGGATTACTGGCTATCAGCCACTCTCAGAGGGGGCTCTTTATATGAGGCTGGCACTTCTCCCAGCAGAAGGTGTCAGGGGATGACACAGACACTGGGTAACAGAGGCATAACAACCCAGCATGGATCCACTATGGATGAATCCCCTTCAAGAATCAGGGAAAAGCAGTCACTGCAACAGAGGGTCTTGTCAGATGACAGTGTTAACTCAACAGCTACTCTACAGTGTACCAAATGGTGCTTAACCCCAGAGCACCCCTAAATACAGGAGCTTAAACCTTCCTCCTCCAATCCAGGGCAGACAAATGGCACAAGTGGAACCAGCATGTACCAGGGAATCACATGTCTCAGCATCCCATGAACTAGTCTCCCAGGGACACTATTGATCAGTCCAATTTCTCACCAGGTGCATCTAAGAAACCAGCAGACACCACTGGCACATTGGAACACAGGCAGTCAGGTTATGCCTTATACCAAAGAATGTGGAAAGATGTGCTCTAGCAGGCACTGAGAAAACCTGTGTGTTCAAAAGACAGGTGTTTAAACCTACCTCTCAGCAAAAACTCAAAATGACCATATTGCAAAATAAGCTTTCCTCTGGATATACAATTTCTTATTCAAACCCACTCACCTTTCAGGCATATATAAATAGTCCAGAATTAAGCTGTCTCTCCTAGTTACAGCATTTTCTCTCTAATCTGCCCTCTAGGTAGGACAGGCTTGCTTCTCCCCACTGCTTCTCTCTAACCAGAATATAAAGCTGCTTTTTGACTGGTGTCCTCCAAGAACCTTGGACTTCTCTTGCTTAGCCCACACAGTCTGCCAGCAAGTCAGGGATAGAAAAGTTCTTTCATGTTAATATTTCTTTTTCACTGCCCCAAGCATTTTTTGTAAAACAAGAAGAATTCTACCCCATATAACTGTACAGATGCAAGGATACTTAACTTGCAACACAGCAAGTTGCCCTGTGCAGCTTGATAAGAAACTATGAAGAGGACACATCCAGTAAATTCTCATATCTTAATTCTGTTAATAATCCACTTTTCTTACTGAATGCTGTCCATACATTACTGAGATCCTAAGAATGCAGCAGCGTGGGTCGTGTACACAGCACTCCACATCTGGAAGCCTGCAAACAATGGGAGGTCAAGGCTGCATCATGGGCCAGGAAGCTTTAGGCATCATGCAATCAGCTCACCAAGTTTTGTGGTTTAGTGCCTAGCCTCAAAATACCACGTTCCAAATTTGAACCTACCAAAACCAGCTCAACTAATAGGCCCAAGTGCTGTTTATAAAATATATACCTAAGAGATCAAGAAGAGGGAAACCAGAATCCATGAATAGAGGCTTTCATATGTCAGAAGTTGGGTATTTTAAATCCCCTAGTAATTGAGTTCAATAAAAGGGAAGAAGGGAACCACCTTGAACAAGACCCTCCTGCCTGTTTTCTTTAAATGGTAACAGGTTCCCATTTAATTTCACCACATGTAACTGAAAACCAGCATAATCCACTACTACAGCTACTTATTTTATATATTTAATGACTTACAACACAACAGGGCTAATCAAACCTATTCCCCTGTTTCCAGTGTAGGCTTTCCCCTCTGTTCTCATGCTGGATATGAGAAGTATTAAGTGCAATGGCATCCAGTGCCAAAAACTCTTCCAATTCTTTAAATAGGAGAGCCTATGAGAGTGATCCTACAGAGCAAGGCACTCAATCAGTGCTGAAAAGAGTCTGCACATGGAAAAAGAAGTGGTCTTTTTTCAGATGTCATTACTTGTAAGAAATGGAGCACAGACATCTTGCATCTTACTGACGGGAAGAAATGGAAGAAAAGATTGAAGAAAAAGGCTTGAAATAGAAATTATAAAAAAACAGTTGCTTCCAGTGGAAACCCATCAAACAACCTTTTTCTGTGCAAGCAAACAATCCCAATAATTTCTGAATGCTCCTTCAATATCCCAGCCAAAGAATCAGGAATTTCTAGCTACAGAGATTTTTTACTGCATTAGAGGAATTGAAACCTTTTTCCTCCTTACATGGGGAACACATTTAATGTCATCTGTGTAATACATTATACATCTGAGTTAATGCCTCTCCAGGCAGAAGTTAATGGCTGATCATGGTAACATAAGAATTATATCAAAGTTCCACCACAAAGGACAAAACTAACTTAAAGGGCAATAGCCTTGGACTGAGGGAGCTAGAGCTGAAAAATAGGAGGACTAAGGCTTAGTTCAGGCATGCTTGTGTCTGCAAGGAGAGGAACAAAAATTTAAACAGAAGAGACAAAGAATGGTGGAAGAGCTGGTGACAGAGAATTCAATCCAGAGCAAGGAGAAGGTGGCTTCTTTAAGAATGACAGCTGGAGAAAGGAAGTCCTGGCATGCAGGAAATCCAAGCCAGAAACACCTTCGAGAACTGCTGTAAAAGAGGAGTATTCCAGTAACTTAAATTTGATTGGTTATAACATTACAGCTTTCTGCATGCAATCATACTGCTCTGGAAATGGGCAAAACCTATTAGTACTTCCAGTATCCCTTGGACAGTTTATTATTCATGAGAATGAGGCAAAAGGAAGTTGTACTTCTCTGTATCTTGCAGATGTATGAAGTCTGACTGAAGGAAAAACAAAACAGCAATCACTGAAAAAATGTCTAGTAACCCCTGGTGCAAGGTTTGACAGCACAGCACCATGGTTACTAATACAATACAAGGCACAAAATCCTGCTCTATACCTAATCCCTTTGTGTTTAATGATCTGTGACAGCAACTCCTTTCATGCAACAGGGATGAGCATTTTAGCAATGTGGCTGTTTGTCAAACATCAAGTTTTTCCATTAATTATATCTTTCTGAAATGTATTGATGTGATAAAATTATTTTTTGCATCCCTCTTAGGACGTGACAGAAAGACAACAGCAAAGGAGATCAGGGTGTTTGGTTTTGCAAGTGAAAAGTTAAAGCTCTAGGAAGAACCTGATTAGTATCCAGTAGTGCCTTGGCTTCCTCAATTTTTATATTGAAATGGTATCTACTTATACTAAGAACTTTAAAAGTTAATATATATATATATTTGGACATTTTTGGGCAAAAGTCAGTTATTACAGGTAACATGAGCTCAACTTCTCTTAGGCTAGCTGCTTGCCAAAAAGTACAGGCACAACAAATCAATTTTCATAGCAGGGAGGATTTGGTAAGTGAATTAGGGACATCTTCATAGCTAAGGACCAAATTATTCAATTGCAAAGAGCAGAAATTTCAAAACATCTTTCAGGAACCACTTTCGGAGACAAGGAAAATTAGACACCTTTAAATTACTATATAAACAGGCAAAATATACTGCCATACACAATAGCACAACTTCAGAGTTACATAAATCCAAGATCCCCAAAATCCTACACAAAATGAGATCATCACAGCAGCAATGCACTATACTCTTCTGGTTGCCATGCTTTACTCCTCTTTTACCCTTCCTACTCCAATCCTTTGACGAAAGTTTCTGCAAGAGCATGGAGAAAAAAACTGCATGAGTCAAAAATCAATAGTTTCTACCACACACACTCCCTTTAGCTGTGTTTTCATAGATGCCAGTCCCAGCACCTAATCTTCAGACAAGCTTACACAGACATTGACTTGGCATCTTCTTGAGCACCTAAATGCCTTATTATTTTGGGGCCTTACAGGTAAAAAGGTCACTGTATGAGAACATTCTTCTCTCAAGTACCTTCCTCTTCTCTTAAACTCTTTGGACTCTCTTCAGGCCACTGCTCTGAAGTACATCACCACAGCTGCTGTCAAGGTATTGCAGCATGAGGAAACTTAATAAAGACAAAGATTAAACCAGCTCCTGCACTGATACCTTTGCTCACACATAGAGACTGTGTAAAGACAACCTGGAACCTCACTGTCTACACTGAGCTGAAACCTGTGATGCACACTCCTACAGAATGACATTTAGATAAATAAATAAATAAAAGTAAGTCTGGAGAATTATGCTCTTTGACCTCCAGTACATACGATCAAACTGCTGGTTGGCCTGAGTACTTTCCTCTACTCCAGAATCTCTGTATTTGCAGTGGGAAAACAGCTGGGTCTCTCCCATACCTCAGCAGACCAGAAATATAGCTTCACCCATTTGATACCAATCTTAATTATCTGGTGACTTTTTTTGTTTTCTCCAATCAGTCACCCCATTTAAGTCAAATTCTGGGTTTTCCTGTTGATAAGAGCTGGGATGAACTGCTTCAGCCTGGCTTCCTCTAGGACACGTGGGGAGGCAAGATAAGCCCTCCCCTTCAGTGAGTGCTGACCACAGATAAGCAGAGGGGCTTTATTATTTCCACCTGGTCTCTACCAACAGACCACAAGCAAGAATAATCTGAAAACCTGACAGGTTGAGGAGTAAAAGAAGCAAATGCTTTTTCAGCAAGTCTCAACTTGCCAACAAGGTTAAAGCAACTGGGAACATTATTTTAGGGCCAGGAAGTAACAAAATCTTAAAATTCCACAGGAAAGAAAATTAGTTCTCCTCCCTAGTAAAACTGAGGGCTACCAGCTGATATGCACAGCCATTCTTTGGAGGGCAACACTTATTGGTAAAGCTTTTTAAGGCAGCCTTTACCCAAATGAGTTCTCTTCAGCACAAAGGAATTTGAAGACCACAGTCTAATAGATGAGGAAGCTTTGCCCTCTCACCCTTTGAAGAGGGATATAGGTAGCAACACTTAAAAGTGTCAAAGAGGGGACTGAGCAAAAAAAGAAGAGAGGAAGGACTTAAAAATATACTGTAGTCCTAGTGTTTCAACAAATGCCAGGAAATTACACAGTCCTGCCTCTTATTTTGTCCCAAAATACAATGGTATGATTTAAGAAGGGTGTGTGAAAAGTTCTTTGGTGCACCTTAACTGTGTATGCTGTTGCCCACAGGCAGAGAAACTATACTCCAAACAGTGTAAAGTCTTGGTATCTTATGATCTACAGCTATAATGGAACAGATGCACTTTTAAAATTTGTTGTTTATTTTTTTCTATCTTGTAACCATGTTACCCTGCAGATCTTTCTAGAGAAAAGTTTGTCCCCTGGAAAAAAAAAAAAAAAAAAAAAGAAAAAATTACAGCCCAGATGATTAACCAAATTCCTACACCCATCTCAGCAACTGTGTTTCTCATTTATGCTCATACACTGCATTCTCCAATTCTTTCAAGTTGTTGCCACATTCCTAAAGACAGCTCTCAGCATGGCAACTGCCATGATGAAAGTGGAGTACCATCTTTAGACTTCAGATGAAATAAGGTCTCAGAAACAAAATGCAAGAAAACAAGTCTGTACTATCAAACATTTGGAAACCCTTAGTGAAACAGCTGAGACAATGTTTCTGCACTGGAAGAATGTGCTCTTCATCAAAATGCTGCCTAGTTCTTTTTCTGTAGATTTTTCTATGGTACTGCTTCCAAGCTGGTTTGTCCTGCTAAATCCAACCCTATGTTAGTCAGCACTGATCTTCACCAGATAATCTACATTTCAGAATACTTCTAATCTGAACTCCCAAGGTGATTTCTACACTTAATTAACTGAAAAACTTACTGTGGACCTAAATATTTACAGCTCTAGTCACAGAAACATTTTGTCCTAATGAAAAGTTTGAGGTATTTGTGGGCCAGGACAAAGAAACACAAAATCTTGTTACTAAAAATAGATTCTTGTAATTAATTTGAGAAAGGTTTTTTTTTTTTACTGAAGCCAGTGGGACCAGAAAGCATGGTTAGAACACCAAAAAGTCAAATAGTTGGGTGCTTTGGAGCTTGTCCTCCTTAAGAGACAAGGAAGTAATCTGCAAAATAATCCAATTTATAACACAACAAAATCACTCTTCTAGAAACAGAAATACATAAAGCAAGATGCTCTCAGTATGTACAAGCAGGCACAGCCAGGGTATCTGCAAATCATTTGACAAGTTGTAATTCTGTACAATGTTTCTGTAAAACAAAGCACTTAAGTAAGCAGACTGAAATATTTTATTTAGTCAGTGTCCTCCCAATGGTGTGCTACAAGGCTAGCTGTCAATTTAGAAAAAAAAGAAACATTATTTTATTTAAAATAGAATGAAGAAACACAACTAAAATAAGCAGGAAAAGTACCCTTTAGTGAGGCAAAGGAGTAACCCTGGGGCAAGTCATTGAAAACAGGTTTAGATTTTTTTTTTCATAGAATTGGCTGGGTTGGAAGGGACCTCAGAGATCATCAAGTCCAACCCTTGATCCACTCCTGCTGCAGTTCCCAGCCCATGGCACTGAGTGCCACATCCAGGCTCTTTTTAAATATCTCCAGGGACGGAGAATCCACCCCTTCCCTGGGCAGCCCATTCCAATGTCTGAGCACCCTCTCAGTAAAGAAATTCTTTCTAATGTCCTACCTAAACCTCCCCTGGCACAACTTGAGACCTCTTGTGCCCTCTTGTCTTGCTGAGAGTTGCCTGGGAAAAGAGACCAACCCCCCCCTGGTTCCAACCTCCTTTCAGGGAGTTGTAGAGAGTGATGAGGTCTCCCCTGAGCCTCCTCTTCTCCAGCCTCAACACCCCCAGCTCCCTCAGCCTCTCCTCATAGGATCTGTGCTCCAGTCCCTTCACCAGCCCAGTTGCCTCCTTTGGACCTGCTCCAGGACCTCGATATCCTTCCTAAACTGAGGGGCCCAGAACTGGACACAGGACTCGAGGTGTGGCCTCACCAGAGCTGAGTACAGGGGCACACTTGTCACACTGCACACACAGGATGCTCAGGTGCTACACAAGCAGCACACTGTGCAGCATACACAGATGAGGAAGACCACACTACACACACCAGTAGGTAACATACACCATGCAATTAAATATTTAGGGAAATTAGGACCTGCATGCAGCTCTGCAGGAGCCCTTGCCTCCTTTCACTGACTCTGGAAGAGAAGGTACACATTAGCCTTTGCACAGACTCTTCCCTGAGGAAGGGTGACTTTCACCTTCATGACAACATTCACATGGGTACTTGTGGCAGAGGAAGATGTGAGGCTCCAGGTGACCAAACCACTCCACACAAGTCTTGCACACTCAGCAAGCAGGAGAAAGTTCTGCAGTCACAAAAACTTACAGGGTGACAGCTCTTATGGCAACTAAAAAAACTCACATGATACACACACATATGGACAATACTGGATGCCAAAACAATGAAGTAGATTGTGGATCTTTTCTTGAACAGAGTTGTGAAGGAACCTGCACTTAATGCACTGCATAGAAGTAAAGAGAAAAGGCCTTACTGCTGAACCATTCCATATTCAGAACATCGTGATAAAAACACCACCACCAACACCCCCCACACTCTGAAAGACTTTTAAAATTATTTATAATGTCTGCATAGCAAACTGTAATCCTATCTTTTACAGCATATGTAATGGAGTGTGTCTGTCTCACTTGTGGACCATTATAAAACCAGATTTCCTAGAGATGGAACCTCCCAGCATTGCTACAGTAGAGCAAGTAAGACCAGACTACAACAGCTACCCAGTAAGACACATTATGCAGGCACAAAAATGGTGTCATTCACCAACTTGAACATGCATTTTTCTGCAATCACAGCTTATTAAGGCTGCAGTCATAACACAGTTATTCAACAAATTCCGAAGACATTAGCCTCCTGGAGAGTCTGAAGTAGTTTTTTGCCACTAGAAGAACCAGCTGCCTGAGGATTACTGCAGTGACAAAAACCTCTTCCCCCTACATCACCTTTAAGTGACAAGCAAGGGCATCAGATTGAAGAGACAATGGATGAGCCATGAGTCTGTTTAAGTAGACATCTATGGAATGCCAGAGTGACAAAGAGATGGTTCTAGAAGAGATTACACCAGGGGAAATGCAGGCTGGAAAGGACAGATGCCAGTTCAAATGAAGAAGCTGCCTGATGATAGGCCCCCCCAGAGTCACAGATTACAAACTGCCACTGGGGAAAAAAGTGGCACGTTACATGCTTTAGATGCTGCTTCTCCAACATATGGAATTCAGAAATTCTGTAGGTATTTCTCCAGCCTTAGTTCTGACCACAGCAGAACTGCATTCCCAGAGAGGAGTGAACACCAAAAGGCAGGAAGGAGCAAATGGCTCCTGGCAGGAGAGGTCACAGCTTGCCAGTCCAGTTGGACCACGCTGTGAGAACATCAGGCTGCTGTACCAGCACTGGAAGTCTGGCTACTTGCTCACAGATAAGTCACCTACTGAGGCCTTTCCAAAGTCAGTTAATAAATCACCCTTGTCTCAGACCAGTTTTCAGTTTCAGTACGAAGCTTGATCTTAATTAAACAGTAAGATAGGACTGATAAAGAACAGTAAACCAAAGGATGGAGATTTTCCATCAAGATATTTTATTAATTTTCTTTTATAAATCTAGCCTTGCAGCTAAAAGAGGGCACAGTTTCCCATGAAAAAGGTATCCCCAATTAACCACCATAAGGGAACAAACTTAATCAGTCGTAACTGATTAAAAGATTCTAGAGTCAGACTTAAATAAAAGCTGTCATACTCTGCAGGCCAGCTTCTTTAGAGCAAAAAGAGTTTTATTTTTGTCATGTTCACATGCACAAATCAACATGTAAGACATGAACTGGATTTCAGCACTGGTACTACAATCTAAATTCAGGAGCTTTGAAGAACCTTCTTTTCCAGAATTTCAGAGGTGCACATGACTCATTTAAATTTTTGAGGTTAGAGTACATTCCCAGATACTTCTAGCCCATGCAGGAAATCCATACTCCCCTAAACAAATTTATGGGCACTTTCTGGCCAGTATTTCAGCAGTTAAAGAACTAGGAATGTAAAGTGTGCTGCGACTTGAACTCTGGGTGTGGTTACAACTAAGCTGAAGGAAAGAAACAAGCCAATGCAAGAACCATCTCCTGCTTTGCCCAGGATATATAAACAAATTAAATTAAAACCATAAACTGTGATAAGAGATACTAAGTGTCAAAGTGAGTGGCACAGGCTTCAGATGTGCAGAAGTTACAGAATTGACTGCACCTGAGGACAGGCAGCCATCCTTCTGTTCCTGTTGATTAGTAATTTCTTGGCAGCTGATGCATGAACCTTAACAGCAAAGCAAACAAGAAAAAAAATCAGTTTTTCTCCATCTTCAGAGCTATCAACAAATCTCTGTCCAAGCAGTAATTTTCTCAAGCTTTATAAACCCAAACTATATTTCTGTAATAAGGTGACAGTTTTCTTCTTAAAACACAAGCAGAAAATTGTCACGTTTTGTTATCCTTAGCTCACTCCTTTGTAACCGGAGATACCACACTCTCCAGTACCTAAACACAAGGATTACAGACAGAAAATCTTTCTGTTATCAAAGATGATTGCCTCTTTACCACAGCTTTACACAAAGAACTTCTTTGCATTGCTATCACAATCAAAAATAGTATTGTCTTCCACACTCCTCTCTACTTACCACCCTCCAGCTTTCCCCATCTCAACAAATATGGATGAACAAAGTCTGCCTGCACACATCAATTTCTAACAGATTCCAAACAGATCCAAGAGGCTGTCAGTCAGAGCTGAACTTCCAGCCTCCAAGCCATTTTCAGTCTAAGAAGAAACAGACTTTCTTGTATACACGAATTTGCTGCATTGTTGTTCAGAATGTATAACTAAAAATACATTTCTACAGTAGGTTTCTTATGAAAGCCATTAGCCTTTGAAGGGGATTAATACTTGCAAGTCATAGGGTTCCACTAAGACAATGCCCAGAACTTTTGAAAAGCAAAACAGACCCCCAAATCCTTCCCTTGAAAACAAAAAAGCCTTGTTCCTGACACACAACGACCCTGACAAAGGCATTTGTACTCTAAAATCAATTTACAGTTCTTGCACAAGCAGATCTGTGTAGCTGGCAGAGGAAATCCCAACTTGCTACATTGGGCAGAAGACCCACAAGCTTTGTAGTGTCTATGCTGTGGGAGGAATCCTTCCTGTTGTTTTGTTCTTCAGCAGATAAAAAAAATCTGAAATTCTTCCCAATTCCCAAGAAAGCAGCACCACGGTGCTCATCCCCCCCACAACTTCCTCTTCTACCAAGCACCTGTAGCAGAGTGTAAGTTTCAAAAGCACTGCTGAGCCATCAGCTGTGCCCATGAAGCAAGCAGACAGACATCTTTTGTGCCTCCCTCATTTGGCAGCTGCAGGGGAGAGGTGTGGGGGCTGGGAGGAGGGTGTTCTGCCCTAACACACCCAGGGGAGAGCATCAGCAAGCAAGGAAAAAAGAACTCAAGAAAACAGGAGAGGCAAAAGAACAAGTACACAGATGCCCATGTATTGACATCCTCACCCTCCTTTCAGAGTGCAGTTACTTCTTTGGAGGGCTGATTTTAATGCAGGGGAAATTCCAAGTACACCTAAGGCTGGAGAATTTAAAACAGAAAAAGTGAAGTAGAGTACAACCGTGCCTGCCTGCAGCCTTTCAGTGATAAGGAGAGGAGAAAAGCCTGTCTGACAAAGCATCTTAGTCAGCCACAGTAACCCACAGTTCCCATCAGTCAGCCTTTGACAAGATCCAGGTGACAAACAACTGGAACAAACCAGAAGCCATTGAGCACTATGCCAGAACTGGCAAGAAGCTGGAGGACCTCAGTCCTACCCCACCACCAAGCAGATTCCACAGTGGGGCTTGCAACAGGATCCCATAGCACAGGCAACAGGTGGATCAGAGCAAGTGGCAAGTGAAAAAGCCAGAGAGGGGGGGCAGCAGCTGAACAGGTGAAAGCTCTCAGCAGACTCCAGCTGGGAGGGGGGTGGGAGCACCAAGCCAATCTGTGGAGCAGGAAAACCACAGTTTGCCACAGAGCCAAATCCTCCAAGGTCAGTCCTTAAAACGTAAGAGAAAATTGTAAGCAAAACTAACATAAGAATTGTGAGAGGGACAATAGCAGAACCTATACAACATGTTTGCATAATATTTACTTTTAGTAGGAACACACCACATGAGTGTTCCCTTCTTGAAACTCTTCTGCACCTTCCTCAGGTTTTCTGTGTTTCTCTAGCTAAACAACCACTAACCCTCTAAAACTCAAGCAGCAAAACTCAGATGTGTGCACACCACACTCCTCTCAGACTCTGGCCTATCCTGCCATTTTCAAGCTAAGTACAGAGTTACAGCACAACTCAGTTCATTAACACCAGCTCAGCTTTGACAGCACCTTCTGTTTTTCAATACAGTCAGCTGGTCTACCAGCTGTTTTCTGCATGCACCATCAAAAACTTAAGAGGCAGGGCAGGCAGCAGAAGTTTGAGCACCAAATTCCTGGATTAACAGGGGTCAGATGGGGCAAATACATAAGCAGCAGCACTCTGAGGAAGTCAGTAATAGAAGCAGAGCTGCACAGAGCCCACAATGCAAGAGCCAGCAAAATGGTGTTTCTCAAACTTTTAACATTTACAAACATACAAGTAGTAGCTAAAACTCCCTATAAATATAGAAAGGTAAATTTCTCTAATACTGATTTAATTACAGATAAATAAACACTGCTATAGATCCATCCTCCACCAAAAGAAGTCATAAACAAACAGGAAATAAAGAGGCAACTCATACCTTTCTTGTATCACTTTATGGAGCCCAGACTCTCCAGCATCCAAGTTGCTACCACATGCCATGCAGATGCTGCCAATGACCAAACATCACCTATCAGTTCATGCAAACAGGTAGGAGACCACTTCTTCCATTAAACAGGCTCCACACTGGAACAAAAGGCTCAAAGTACTGATCCATATACCTTATCTTCTCCTTCTAGCTATGACAGATGAGATATTACACAGCTGCAGGAGCTCCCAGCACAGAGATATATATCCCTTATCCACACAGATTTTAAAAAAGGCCATGCCCAGCATGCTCCAGGGAAGGCATCCAAACCAAAGTTAACTGGAACAAGCAAATCCAGCCAGAGCTCTGTAGTGCTGTTGGCTGTTCCTCATGAGGAGAGCTGCCATGGGGTGGAGTTCAGACACACCCACAGGCAGTTCTGGCATGGATTCAGTCTCCCTTTGCATGAAGTTCAAACCAATTTACTAAGAAAATCATCATCTCCCACGAGGAGATGAGAGAATTGCAAAAAGCAAAGCACATTCCCCCTCAACAGTCCCACTTTCTTCCACTGTACCATGCCATACTCCAGGGATCCCATTCAATTCAGGCTTTCTTGTATTACAGTGCAACAGGACCCTGTGCAGTCAGAAGGGAGGCCTCTATATGATGATCAGTAGGCAGGAGCTGAGGAAGGCTGGATGGGAGTATGCTTAAGAATTTTGTTTACCAGTTTCAGGTAGGTAGGCTTCACTGTACCAACAGCTACTCATCTAAGGCCCTGCTTTTCACAGATGACATAAGAGGGGTTTATGGATTCCTCTTCCTGTCTCTTCATTTTCATTCAAATCCAAAAATTTCCCATTGAAGACACTCCATCCAACATCCCCCAAAAGCTATGGCTTGAAAGGAATCACAAGCTGAACACTGGTTCAATGTTCATCAGTAGGATGCCTCTATCTGGCATCCTTTATTGAGTTTTGTGGTAGCCTTGAGCCTTCAACCTTGCCAACCAGCAACATGATGCCTCTTAAAATGTTCCATAAAGAGGCCTTTCCTGCATCCACAATAACTCTTCACTGACCACTCCCCTGCAAACAGTAACTGCTGGTGTGCAACAAAACTTTGCATCTCCCATCCCACTCTATGCAGACACAGGTAATGCAGTCATCTCTCCCCCACCCCTTCTGTTCTCAAATGACTGACTGGCAATACAGACCCAATGCTCCCTTCTCACAGCCAGAGAAAACTGAGGGCCTCTGCAGCCTATAAATGATAGGTGAATATAAATGACATCCCATCTAAAACTCACACTTCTATCAAGGCAAGGCAAGTAGTAATTTTTTTAAAAAAGAAACCAAACCAAACAACAAACACAAAATAGGAAAGACCACAGCTTCCCTACTTTTAGGCCTTCCTCTCCCTACCAAGATTTAAAGGCAACCCCCTGGTAACCTCACAGAATTGCAGCTTTCTTGACAAGCTACCAGCAGCTCTGTGGGGCTGCCCTGTGAAAGCAGGGGTTCCTTTATTTACAGTTTCTTCCCTCCTTTTCCCACCAGTTATTTTTGAGGGATTATGTTTCCTGTTTTCACTGCTCTGCCTCCATTTGTCATTCATCACAGCCATTAAAGTAGGAGGGAAGCACAGGCAAGCAGACCAACACAAAGCAAACCTTTACGGTTCAGCAAGCAAGGGATTAAACGTCACCTCTTTCAGCACCCAGCAATGCTCCCTCTCACACACCCTCCAAGATGTTATGTAAATATGGTGTATCCTCCAGCATATACCCAGATTCTGACAGCTTGGGCAGGCTAGGAATTTCAGGATGGATCACACAGGCAATGTATTCATCCTGGTTTGTGACAGCTACTTACCCTCCCTCTGGCTGATCCATTCTGCACCATGAACAACTTATTCTGGAATATCCCTGGCTATAACTTAGAGCTAGAAATGGTGCCACAGCAGTTTTTAAGAGATGAAAGCAGAGCAACTTAACCCAGATACTCTTCTGTTGTTAAGGCTGTTGATTTACAGACATTACCTCCCTACCACTTCAGTACTGGATGTTCAATCTTCAGGAAAATGTAGTCAGAAAAAAAGGAGGGGAAAAAAAGTCCTGGCAACAGTTTGAAAGGATCCAATCCACAGAACTAGAGCCCTCACCTTAAGCCTTTGCTTAAACATTTCTCTGGCAGCAGTTTCACAGACTTGATTGATGAAGGTTGTTCTCACCAGGTAACTCAGATGCAGTAGAGTTGCTACACATATACTGCTACTCCATACCACCACAGCTCTTCTGCAACTTACAGGGTACAGTGACCCCTGGGGACAACAAACACGTTGGGTATCAAAGGCTAAGGGTAACAGAACAACTGGGTTTGAGTAAATAAAGGGGAACTTTACTGATTTAACACCTTTTCAGATAACTCAAGGGATTCACTCTCCATTCATACAGTCTTCTTTACTAAAGCCCAATTATTGTCAGCCACCTGAGACTCTCAAATGCACGTGCTATCTATGAAGGACAAACAATAACCATTTTAGCAAAAGTGGAGCTAGAGGCAGCCCCACCAAGTCCATTAGCCCTCTCTTACAGTACACAGGGTCCTGTTCAGCTGATGAACCTTCCCCAAGGCTACAGCTGCAACCTTCCCACCCTCCTCCCTCCCAGTCACATTGCAGGGCTGCCCCAAAGGTGACAATGCATTGCAGTAGCAGCAGATAATGGCTGGAGGATGGAGGCAAAGGAGACTAAAGAACAAAATGTCGAGACAGTGACTGAGTGTCTCAGAAGGAAAATGAATTTGGTTTATGAAGACAGCAGAGGGTATGGCTCAATTATACAGCTAAGCTATTCTAATGAGCAAGCGTGGGTTCATGCAGCAGCAAGTCATACACAGAAAGGATTTTTCCAGGTATCAGAAAGCAATTAGGGTTAAATTAGGCTCAGGATAGAGAGATCAACACCAAAGAGGAAACTAATCACCTGTGCAACTTAACCATGCATGGCATGTACAGACAGGAGACCAGGAAAGACTGGAATGGTAAAGGGCACTGTGGTGTTTTTCTCCCTTCTCAGTTAACACAGAGGGCAGTTAGCATCAGAGGTGACCACAGCCTCTTCTGAGGAAGACACATCTCTGCTCCCAGGCTCAGAGCACAAGTAACCTCAGTCCTATGAGACTGAAAAAACGAACTTCTCAGTGGGTAAGGAAAAAACACTCAACTAAAATCACACCTTTTCATGCTATGGCTCAGTATCTCACAGCTCAGATTGCACAGCTGGGTAAAATGGAAGATAACCCACGAGAGCAATTCCCCAATGCAGAAACCAAGTCTTGAAGGGTAGGATCCAACTGACACTAGCTCAAAACTGGAGTCTACTTCAAACAATCTGTGCTATGGTAGAAGTCTATCCCAGTGATGCCTGTGCATCAGAGCACAGCCTGATGATTAAAAGCCTATGATGTAACAGGTGGTGCATCCACAAGAAGGCTTAATGCTGCAGGGTTCTTCACAAGAAAGTCAGGAGGCTCTGTGTAGGCACTGTTCCACTCAGATGATACATTCCCTGAGGGATGGGTATTTCTTTTTCCTTTGAACAGAACAACCTTATTTCTTGATAGTCGCGTAAACAGACTCACCACAAAGACTGGTTTAGGGAGCTGCTGATTCAGAGCATTAACAGCTTAAGATTTTAGTTGTCCTTAAGAGGCAGAACAAGAAGAGTGCCTAGTAAAGGAGCTTTGGAAATAATAATAGCAGAAAAAAAGAATCAGGCAGGAAGAGTATAAACTGACTACTAGGTAGTGAAGACCTGGGCAAAGCTGCTGCAAGGAAGATACTGCAAGTTTCTGGGCTTCACTAGTTTGCCACAGTCGAAATACAGTTGCATTCCTTTGCTAAGTACCCGAGATTCTCTCACTGATCTTGCAAGAGAATGAGACCTACCTGGGAGGCTTTAAGATTTAGGGGGAGCACTGTGCTGGCACGAATTTACTGGTTAGTAAGTCAATCTGAAACACAAATTACCTTTACTGTAAATGCACCTTTCCAAGCAGTTAAAAAACAAACAACACACAAGAAACAAAAATAAAACAACACAAAAAAACCCACAAAATAACCCCAAACTAAATATCAGCCCACCTCCCCCAGACAACCCAACAAACAGACCCACCTTTGGAGAAAGGTAAATAAGAAAAGCCGGTTAGTCTAGAAGCTAATCCTGCAGCAGAGGAAAACTGGATTTTTTTTAAATTCCTCTCTCTGTTATTTTTGCCAGCTACAGGATGGGTTGATTTCTTAAGCAAACTCAAGGGGAGAACAGACTGGACTTTCCTGAAATAGTTTCCTGCCACATAATTTCAGTACTTCAGTTTCATTTAATTGACAACAGTTCCGGGCAAAAGAAGTGTTGCTTGCACTGTAGTAAGTGAACAAAGTCAGCCCTGGATTCCACTGTATTAGGTGCTGTAGATACATTTGGAGAGAAAGCCAGAGAGAACTTCACAGTAAGGAGTCTGGCAATGAGATACAAATTACTTCATAGCTTCGGTCCATTTACATGCATTAGTAATTAAATAGCTGGTTAGTTGGTATGGTTCTTTATCATTGAAGTTACTGTGGAACAAGCCAACAAAAAGGCAGCAATAATGGAAAGACAAAGTGGTTATGTGGATTTAACTAGCTTTTCCCTTTAGGGCCTATCCACTGCCAGGCTCTAGCAGAACTGGTGAAAACAACAAAGCTTCAACCATACTTGTTTAACCACCACAGGCAGAGATGAGCCAGGATAAAGCTTATTTAGCATCCATGTTGCCATTCACTTCACAGATGAGATGCATGTAGTAGAGACCATCTTGGAGATTAAGTTCTAGAACTAAGAACAGAAGTTCAGGATCAAGATCCCAGACCTATCATCTCTAGATGATCTTAGATGCTTTTTTTTAATTACCAAAACCTTAGTTTCCCTGGATTAACAGGATATTGCTAGTTGAACTTATCCATGCTGCTGAAACACCAAAAAAGACCAAATCATTACAACAGTGCAAGAGAAGATTTGGAAAAAAAAATACAGTTTTAATAGCATTGAGCCTTCCCCTTCTGTGCAGAAAACCTTACATTGTTTTCTCCTCCCCATTCCCTAGAGACAGACATAGGATCTTATACTATTTTTTTAAAGCCAACCTCCAAACCAGCACTTTGTAATGTTATAATGACAAGCTATCATTTTAAAAGTAAATAACTGACCCTACTCACAAATTTCACAAAGACTTTAATACAATTTCAAGTATATTTCAATTTACTTAAACTCCATTTATTTAAAGACAGGACTCCCAATATCTTAAAGACTTTCTTTCCACAGGCCTGCTTCTCTGAGTAACATTCACCCACCCAATTTCTGCCTTATCAGGAACCTGCTACATTCCAAAGGGCTGTACTCAAGGTTGTAATGTTCTTTTCCAGGCATTTTGCTGACTATTTCACTGCCAAACACAGCCCTTTGCAGGATGCACTTGTTTGCAAGAACTCAAAAACCTGAGACATTACAACAGGGCTGCACAGCATGCTGACGGGAAGAAGCTGACTGCTGTTTACTTTAATGGAAGACAAAAAGTGTGTCACTTTGTGTATTTTTGAAACCAAGAATTATTAATTGACATTTGCCTTCTCTCAGTCCTTTGATCCCAAAGCAAAACAAGCTAAAGGGATACAATATAGTAACACAGCTGCCTCTGGGGTGAGCAACTAGACAACTGCATACTGTGTGAAGATGAGAACAGGAGTTTGCCCTTCTAACAGGGAAATCACTTCTTCCAAGCCCTTGCAGAGCAACCAGATTTGAGAGACTAACCTGAGAGACCAAGTTGTAGACAGCATGATGGTAAACAGTGTGAGGGGTCTGCAACTCCTCGTTTTCCCCTATAAATAGCAATCCCTCCCTACTGCCTACAGCAGTGCCTGACATCTCCCAGGAGCACTTGGTATGCATACAGAGATATGACAGAATTTGACAGCACCAGGTTTCATTTGGAACTATCTTCAAGGACATATTAAATGATGCAGTTCAATCCACTTAAATACCCAACAGAGTTTCAGAATAAACCTGTTAAAAGGATTATTCTACATACTAGCTGATTTCCCCACAACAGTTGTATTTGTTGCAAAAGCCCTTTAAATGAATACAAGATAAGGAAAACACCTCAGGGCTGAGGCCTGGTTGAACAGGTAGACAAGATTTATGAGCCCAAGAGAAGAAACTTGCTATTCTAAAAAGAGATTTGACAGAAGAGAACCAGACCCATCTCTGCTGAGCTGTTCAGCTGCCTCAGATATTAATCCTGTTTCAGGAATACAGGGAGTGCTCTGGGCACAATGAGTCAGCAGGGTGGGGCATTTTTTCCATGTTTGTGGACTGAACAGGAACAGAAAGAGCAAAGGAAGCTGGAATACAGAAATCTAGCACCTGGCTGCTGTACAGGCAGAAGAATTTCAACAGGGTAAAGTCAGAAAATCTCACAAACCTGTGCAGAGCCACCACTTACAGGTGAAAATAGAAGTCTTATCCAGTAGTAAAGTAGGCACCCTAAATAAAAAGTAAGAGAAACTGCAAAGATGTTTCAATGCTGTAAACCACCTGTATTTTCTCCTGATGACTCCTGCCCCCTCCTTGTTCTATCTAAGCTTTTTAAGCAAGTTATGCTGACACAAGTCTCAGTTGCACTATTAAGCCAGGATAATGACATTTAATATTTCTAAGCAAACAACTGTAAGTAGGCCTAGAAATAACTTCTAAAGCCCCCCCAAAAAACACTCATGAGGGGAAAATATTCACATACTACATAGTTGTAAGATGTAACACTGCAGATGTCTCATTACTGTAATTACACTGTAAAACTAATATGACAACTTAGCCCATGAACACTCATGCATATTCTCTTAGAAACCAAACACAAGTCACTCTCCTCTACAAGCTGTGCTGACCTGGCATCTACAGAGTCCTCCTTCCAGAGGATTTATCACCTAAACAATCTTTCAGCAGAAGCTAGAGACCTTTTTTATTCCTAGTCAAAAGAAATAATTGTATTATCTTTGCCATTTTCTCCTGGCCATAAACAGTGGGTGTATTTGCTGATATAATAAATAAAACATTAAGTACTTATACAGGCAACCAAAATGTCCTGGGCTGCCTCAGAAACACTGGCTGTATCTTTTCTATCTTCTCCCCCATTTCCAGTCCTAGCACACTACTTACATTTATTCTACTAAACAAAGTACTTCAACCATCAGCAGGCCTTCGGGCTGCTTTTTCTTCTCTGCTCCCCCCATACCCAGCAATAGCAGAAACAAAGCATCTGACTAGAGAAGAGGTGCTCTGCTCAAGATTTACCCCAAACCTCATCCTGAAATCCCAAAGCAGATGGCTGATCAGAAGTTAAATTACTGAATTTAAACACGGCTTCTCAGCAATAATGTTCTCATTGTTATTTGAATTAACAGCAGATGAGGGGTTTAAGCACAGCCTTTTATTCTCTCCTCTCCATCCCCAGTCAAACAGTTGATGCTTCAACACAAACATTTGTGGGCAGGGTGGATGGGAGCCATGGTTCAAGGGGTTGCATGTTTAGGCTTGGGGATTTTTGCGATTTTTATTTGGTGTTGGCTTAGAAAAAAACCCACAGATAAATTCCCTGATCCAGTTCTCAGCATGAACCTACAAATGAACAGCTGTTGGCACAACTGACAGGGCAGCATGCCACAGCATGAAGCATTATCACCAAAGACAATTTAAATCAAGACTTAGCCTCAAGGGGCATAATATGAAAATACTGGAAGACACATACAAACACACGTTGTAAGACAAGGCAGCCCTGGCTTAAAATTTTAAACAAGACAAAAATTGAAAACTAAAAGTTGTAAAAAAGGCAATCAACAGATAAGCAGAACTGCTAGAGGCAGATTTAGAACCTAGTATTTTGAGGGGAAACTGAATGAGTTAATAGGAACACAGAATTAAGGAAAACTAAAGAAGTTGTGGAAGAAAGTTTGTGAACTGTAGAAAGCAGTGAAAAGGCAAGCCTCAGCAAGAGTACCTATTTTTTTTTCATCATGTTTGGGCTTTTTTCTTTTTTACAGCATTTTCCTTTAAAAGTTATTTATGGAAATAAACTTGCTTCTAAACACATACATACAGAGGGAGTTAATCCATTTTCCAGCTAAAAGAAATGTGGTCCAGGAGAAACACACTGGATTCCAGGACACCAGGGCTCACTAAGATTCAGCTAGAAGCCTGAGTTTCAGCATCTCAAAAGAGTGAGCTGCATTTTTCATTAAAACACTTGGAAATTTATTAATACAAATCACTATATAAAAGCCTGCTATAATGTTGTTGGTTTTTTTTTTTTAATTTCACTTTTCATTGTATACTTGTGTTTGGGAAAAAAATTGGAAATTATTTTGTTTTCCTTACAAAATAAAAAACACAACCACAAAGCAACGAACAAACAAATATTATTTTAAAAGCCCATTTGCAATGTGCATCAGCCCTACATGGCAAGTCCCCATTAATGTAAAAAACAGTTTTAGCATCAGAGTATTTCCTTAGCCAGCTGTTGATCTAATTATATGAAAAAACTTGTTACAAAGTTCAGGTGGGACTTGATAAGGGTGCTTCTATCTTTGCATCATGCCTATTTGGACACACATTAAAACCAGTTTGAAACACTTGGATACAGAATAAAAGATTTAAATTCAAAAATTCTGCCTTTTCAGATTTGTATTGTGCATACATAGATTCAGAACACATTTACAACATAACAGATAATCAAGTCTCCTTCCTTGCTTTAAATGGAGATACTGAGATTTCATGCAACAACTGAAATGGCAGACAGGCAATAACTGTGTAAAGATGTGTAACCCTTTATCAGCAGTATAAATTTTACTGTGTTTACATATTGAGCACAAAACCAAGCAGAGCTTAGATCAGGTTAGTATGTATTTTAGTTTCGCCAGACGGTGAGACCACAACAAATTATGTATAGGTCAGTGCTCAAGCCTGAATAAATTTGGGGTAGCCAAGGTCAGGGCTAGGGCGTGTTTGCTGAACACAAACATGACAGGTCAGTCATATTCACACAGCTAAGATCACACCATGCTGTAAAAAAACTTAAGTTTTTTGCAGACCATCACCCAGCTGAAAGGCAGGAACCTTCTTCTGTTATCTGACACCCTAAAAAGCACAGGACGTATTTTCTTCCCATTATCTACCAAAGAAAACCCCCAGACCTCTAACCAAGCCAAAATCCATTTTGGTCTGACCTCAGACAACTGAACAAACTGAAAAAAGCCTATCTGATGTTTTCATGTTATCACCTTCTCTTGCCTTTTTTTCCTCTTAAGACAGCAGAGGCTTTATGGCACCAAAAGAATTATTAAATAAAGTAAAAATGCTTTCCAAACTCTGTTAGCATTTCCATAGCACCCATCCAGGAGGCATGGCAGATGCATCTGGAGAGCTAACAGTTCTCCAAAAGCCAAGAGAAACTTTAAAACAGAATTCTGTTTCTGAACCACATTCCCAGTACAGCTCACAGACAACTCTCAATCACACCAACTTAGAGATGACTAAAGCCCTGTTCCAGGCCCACTCCCAACCCTGGCAAGATGGACAAGTGCTACTACTGGACAAGCTTATTTTCTCTTCCCTCATACTGCAGTACAGAGGAATCAGCATCAACTTAAAGTTCCTGATATGGTTTCATGGTAACCAATACTCTAGTAGCTCCAAATACTGATTTACTTTGACCATCAATTTACTAACATATTACAGTTTGGATTGGAAAGGGTTAAAATGATATATAAATCCTATGTGTATATTTCTACACAAAGCAGTGTGGTTTCTCAACAACTGCAAAGGGACAATTTATGGGTTGTGTAACGGCTCAGCTGTGTTTAGGAGGACCTTCAAAATAATCAGCAAATCAAATTGAGGAAGAGCTCCTCTAAGACTAAATGGCTACAGTGATATCTCTGCATTCTCTGTGTAATGCATTCAAACATCACTTAGGAACACAGGAAAGTGGGAAATAATTTTTTTCAATACGTCCTGATCTAAATTCATAAGATATGAGAGCTCCTGCACACACATGAAGCAGAACCCAGCCCTCATGTGAACGACAAGAGCATCAGACCATCTAAACAATCTCAAAATTGCAATCAACCTCTTATTACTGTCATTCAGTACAGATCAATTCAAGAAGACAGCCAGGCCTGTAGCTCAATACTCCACCTGAGATACCAAAGGAAAAATGGAATTGTCTTAATCCCTATCGTCAGGAAAGAGCTTGGGGACCATCAGTCACATCTGCCAAAGGCTCTTGTGCTGGAAAAGAAAGGAACAGTTCCCTAAGTGTAAGTGGTTCCCAGGCTCCATGTTGAAGTGCACACACTGACTCTTCTAAAGATACTTGAGGACTAAATACATAATCCCCTTTCGCCCACACCAGACCCTCTGACCCTTCCTTCTGATCAGATGGATTCTCATCATGCAGCTCTGTTAGCAACAGCTGCTTTTTTGTCTCACTGCAGTCACAGGTCTCCCAGGAAAGAAGGCAACAGCAGATCACAGAGCACCCAAACAAGTTAGGTAATTCAGAGCACACTTCACTCCTGAGGGTAAGTTCCTTAGGAAAGAAGCTAGCAGAAAGTGCTGAAAAAAAGGTTCAACCAAACAATTATTCAGGTGGTTGCTAGCCTCAGGATATTGCTTGTGTTACATGCAGTAGTTTTGTCTCATAGTTAGAAACAGCTCTTGAGGGCCTTTGAGGATCATGCTCATATGAGCTGAGAGATTCTTGTTCCAGCAAGTTGGGAAGCCAAGAGCCAAGAGCACCTCAGCTATAATACTCTGGACTTGACTAAAGCATTCACTTCCTGATATCCACATACCCCACATCAGGAGCTACGGATGATCAATGCTAGACTAGAAAAGTGTTCTACTTCCCAAGGCCAAAGAATGCATTTTCATCAAGACTACAGCTTGTCAGATTTTTTTCCTCTTTACAATTCAGATTTCACTCGTCAGCTTTTTATTAAAAACAAACAAGAAAAGCAAAGCAAGGAACACATCAGTGGCTGCAGTGAAGAGCTGCACATCACCTGTAAAGGCACCTTTGATCCCAGCTAAGCACTGGGCTTAGCATCCTCCACAATGGAATGGCTTAAGACTGGAGAACTGCAATAGGAATTTACAACAGGATGTTCTCTGCTGGCTAATCCACAAATTCAAGTAAGCAATTAGTACAATTAGCAAAGACAAATATATTCATCCAAATATCACAATTTTGTCAAAGACAAGGGCAAAACCCTGCCTCAGCATTAGTGTGTTTTTCTTGAGTGATGACAGTGTTTTCATCCCTATCAGACCAAGAGGCCCAACGACCACCTCAGGAGAATGTAAAGCAAAAGGCACCAAAGGAAAGGAAGGGAACTCCCACACTCAAACATTCAACCTACAGGGATTCAAACAAAGGGGGCCGAACAGGTGAAGGGCAAGGACAAGGGGAATACACAGAATTCTTCCAACAGTGATTAACTTCTCATCGTCCCATTTTCTGAAACTTCATTTGGTAATGTCAGAGATGAGCATTACAAAAAAAATTTTAAGAACAAAGGTTAGCAGGAAGCAAAAATGAAGATTGCTATGAGGCAGCTGAATGCTAGCAGTCACAGAAACATGCTTTTCTGTGCTTTGCCTCATAATAAGCACCATAATCTTATCTCTTTCAGGAAACCCAGCCAGGCTGACAAGCCATTACTATCTTCCTGGGCAAAATCACACCGTGCTATGTAATTGTAAGCTGCAGCAGATACAGTTCTTTGTATGTTACACCTCCCCAGTGACAACAGACCAATCACGTTTACTTTTTAGCAGCTCAGACACATTTGAAGCCTAACGCTCCAGGGAATAAGGTATTTTTCTTCAGTGCTGATTATTCTAGAAAGCTGCTGTCCCATTTTACAAGAACAAATGGGACTGTAGGTAACTGAGTGTTTGCTGTTGGGTTTTTTTGTGGCTTTTTGTGTGCTTTAGTTTTGGTTTGTGTGGTTTTGTTTGTTTGTTTGTTGTGGGTTTTTTTAAGGACCCTAACTAGAGCCTGCTCCAGCCTCAGCCATATCACGAGTTCAAAATGGGCACTCCTTACCTGACTTTGCAGCCAGAGGAGTATTTAATTTCTGATAACATAATAGCTGGAACATATCCCATCAGAGGAGTAGCTGCATTTCAGTGTTGACTATCCTCAAGTCCTTAAGAAGAAGTAAACAGACATTGTGAGCCAAGGCAGCACAGGGCCCCTCTCCACACATCAAGGACAGGTCACAAACACACGAGTTGCTCACTATTAAGTAACCACTGGAAAAGCTGGCTTCTTGGATTTCAGATAATACTCTGTGACCCACAGCAACAAGCTACAGTTGTTACTATGCTGTTGTCACAGGCCAATCTGCAAGTAATTGGAGGCTTTTGAATACTTCAGAGAAACACACAACCTGCAAAGAAGATCCGAGAGAGGATGGGGATTTTTTTTGTGTGTTATTTTTATACGAAGGAAGTTGTGGTGGAGTTCTCTCCCTAGAAAAGAATTCTTCCCTCCACAAAATATAAAAAACAAACAAAACAAAGAAAAAAATAACCAACAAGGTCTGGTAAAATGACTGCAAAGAACAAAATAACAGAAGATCATTGCAGGCAAAGGGCCTGCAATACCAACAGGTACAATTCAGTAGCATAAACCAACAGACTGAACTTTACTAATTCACTCACCCCACAGGGCAATCATTGTGGATTCTAATACACACACTCCTCATGTATTTGTGTAGCCATGAGCTACTAACTTGGCTCCAGCTGCCACATGTGGGTAGAGCTTTCTCTGAAACAGAGATTCCAATTACATTTGCAATAATCTGATTACTACATCATCTGTAACCTGGTTAAGAGTCTGAGATACACCATTTTGGCAGCTGGGAAGAAAACAGAAGGGAAACATGCTTTTGTTATTTTATTAGCAGAAATTTGCAAACCACAACCAGATTTCGCGACAGAAAAACACCACACTGGTCTTCAGCAGGACAATTTTACTACTTAAAATGCATTAAGTACAATACAAAACAAGTTTGGAGATGTTATTAATTTGTAAAACTGGATTTGTAAAAATCCATTAAAGGATTTACCTAGTTTATGGTTGCTTTCACATCTCATGTAATTTAAAGATACAATCAGGAAAGCAATCCACGTTGTTATCAGTGCCAAAAAGCTCCTTTGTAATGCAAGACACTCAAATTATTGTTTTGGAAGTACCTCACTCACATGTAGTTCACCCAAACTAATCCATGATAGCATTTCCCTTGTCACTTGCAGTCTCTCTCTGCACAGCAAAGTTGCCATTCAACCTGAATGAGAAAACCATTTCTTTCCCTACAGGTGCCAGCAAGAAATTACTCAAGTCAATGATACTTCACCAGGGATAGAACAGGACTGGGTCCTTATCTGACCGGGCAGAACAAACCAAGGTGGAGACAATATAAAAAAAAAAAAAAAAAAAACCAACAAGAAACAAAAACCCTCCCCAAACAAAAGGAAAAACCGTGCAAGTCTTGGTTTCTCCAGGGGAAAGCAAGCTCCAGATAAGCTGTGCCTCAAATCAACAGCCTGATTTTCATGAGCAGCAATACTTTTCCCTGTGGTAATTGAAATGGAGCAATTCTCCTCAAACAGCTTGCCAAATCTCACCTCATTAACCTTTATGGACTGACCTCTAAAATTCTTTGAAGCTGAAATAAAGGTCCCCCTCTCCTCTGCACGGTGATTATCCCTAGGAGGCTGGGGAGAGAGGGAGGGCAGTAGAGACTGAGCTGCTAAACATGCTAGAGCTGGAAGATAGAGACCTGTTTCCAGGCTATTACTGGAGCCCAAGCCTTCCCAGGCTTTTGCTTCCTTTCCTGGCTCATTTGTTAGAATATCCTGCACAGCCAAACTATGATTACAAATGACCCTCCCACAACACTTTTAAGTGTATCATTAGCTATATATATTCTGTTGCCCAGCATTCAGCATCTTCTATCCCACACTTGAAGGTTTAGCAACTTTTCTAATTAAACTGTTTCACTCCCTTCCTAAGTCTTTTCTGCAGGATGCCTACTTGCCATTCCACCCAACTCTTTTTACTACCTTTGCTCAGTGGAACTTTCTGCTGGCAATGAAAAGTTGTTAATGAAGGAGTAATTGAACCCCCTACTTAGTATTTTACCCAAATAGCCAAACCAGATATACTAGATGAATGGACATACTTAGGAAAAGTGGTAGAGCAATTAATTCCACAAATTATTAAAGTCTTTCCTTCTCTCAGTGTTAGTTTCAGAGAGCATAACTGCAAGAATCAAAAATAAAACGTTTCAGTTTTGCAGCTCTGGAAGTCTACACAGAGGGTCATGTGTATGACTTATACTAAATGGTGAAAATCATCATGGCCAAACCCACACACTTGTGTAATTTGCCAAAACAGAGGAGACCAACATACCACATTCCACTATATGTTTCACTGCTTTAAAGTCCATCACCTAGACACACAAGTACATCGATTCATAAACCATGAATTTAAACACCAATCTAAAGACAAAAGTCATCCTCTTCCCGTGTTTGCCTATTCCTTCACACAGCAATTAGCTTCACTACACCAGCCCAGACCCTTTATTAGTTCCAAATCCTAACTGATCCTACCATGCTCATCTCTACTCTCAGCTCTTTGCTCCCTTTCTCACCTTTGGTCCTTCAAGCTGTTTTAGTCCAGCAGAAAAGGAAGCTAGTGCAAAAATGACCAAGACATCAGTTTTTCTACTCCTTCTTTCTCTTTCTTTCACCTACCTAGAAAGAAGCCTCCATCTTGGAGGGGGTATTGCACTGAGGCAGGCAATAAGCCCATGGATTGTTTCTCCCAGCTCTCCCTGCCAGTTCTCAAGGCAGGATCAAAATTTTGTTCAAGCAGAATGGAACCACAGTTCATACACATCTGTGAGTTCAACTGCTTTGGCTATCAGTGATTTTTTCAGTACTTTACACAGTCAACCAGCACCATAAGAGCATCTTCTAGCTTTGAGTTCCCACAATACTCCCAAACTTTAAGTATGTGCTGGTATTTTACTTCACCCACCCAGCCACAAGTCTGGCTCCATAGGCTCCACTAAACTCTGCTGGAGAGAAAGAGAAATCTGGCAGAGAAAGAGGAGCTCTTCAATCCTCCAGACTAAGAAAAGGGGAGTGGTAGCACAAGCAGCTTGATAATCTCAAAAGCCACTAAATCGCTGGAAAGCAAGGGTGGGTTGGGGGCAGGGTTGGCTTATAAACAGCATCTTGTCCTAAGTGCTCCTAGGAAATCCACTGATGATCACAGCAAAGGATTATAACATGTTTAAAAAGTAATAGCAAAATCAACTAAACAAGTGTCAGAGAAAATTTAAACCTCATTTTTGACACAATGCAAGTCACAGACTGACAGGATTTGTGGCCAGAAGCCCTTAAAATTAAGAAGCAAGCTGTGCATTATGAAATTTCTCACGTTTCAGATCCTCAGGAGAATGAATCACTACAAAGTGGACTGAAGTCTGCCTCTGTGTTTCTAAACCACAGCAAAAGCACTTGCGTGTTCCCTCACAAGTTGCCTCTGCACCTCAAAAACATTGCAAAGCACCTTCCAGAATGTATCTTGTAAAATGCACAGGAATACAATAGTGAGTAGAAGAAGTGCAGAATTAAGAAACTCGTCCCAAATATCAGAGCATGCAAATAAACCAGTGACAGACCCTTGCAGAAACTGGTAGAGAACAACATTCTTCTATGACAACATATTACATGCTTCTTAGGGCTTTAAAATTAAGTAGTTGGATTACATTAAAAGCAGAAAATTCAGATTCTTGCCTATCTGGTCAGGCATTTAAAGCATATGAAAACTGAAAAATCTACAGCTCAATGTATGTGCTTTAAAATGGCATTCTGCTTGGCTAAGATTACAGGAATTTTGAGTCTTGCAGCTCACATGCACAGATAAATTCCAGTACTTTTCCCCCTGCCTACACCAAACTCACTAAAAATATAGAGAATGCTCCATGTTCTTCAGAAAGGGACACCCAGCACTCCCACACTTAGTAGAAGCTAAAATAAGTAAAACTTTACTCCCAATGGGATTAAATTACACATTTCCCCAAAATGACCTTATGTTAAGTACTATGGCTGCTGGTAGCTTTATAGAGAGCCTAGCAGAACTATGGAGAGCACCATCAAGTCCTCTCAAGTGAACAAAAGTCACTAATGGATACATTAAAGGAAGCAGCTTTGCAGGTAAATATTACCCATGACAGTTCCAGATAGGGTTTCCATGTTGTTATGCAAATTGATTAAACAGTTTCACCCAAAGCTATGAGAGAGCATCCACTGATTTTGTGAAGCAAGCTAGAAAGCCAAGCAGCAATGCTAATGTGCTCATCAATTCACAGACTGCTACTAGCTAAAAAACTGACTAAGCTGAGGCTACTCTGAGGCCTTCTCACTGCATAACTGCACTACTCAATTCTCCTGCTTATAAAGCAGAAATGCATGTTGGGTGGCTTCTCTTGTGTCTTTTTCTGCTACTGATGTGTAGCAGTATACAGAATTCTAAAAAATTTTGTTCTTCCTTCACAATCATGGTAAAAATATTCAGACTTAATGCAGAGTTAAGATATGGGTTTTTTTCCTCTATTGACACTAAAGGAAATAAGTGATACATAAGTAATCATAACATAAAGATCTTTGCCCGAGCTCCACTGAGTACATTTAATAGAAACTACAGGTACTACCAAACCTCAGCCCTGAAGCTCTCCTTCTGCTTCTTGGAAAAAACTGAAATCCTACTACCTCTGATTTAAGGTTTTTATAACCCATCTCCAGGTACTTGGATTCAAATTTTGGCGTAGATCCCACTCACTTGAGAGTTAGGTGTCCTCCTTCTAGTTCTTTTTTGTAATACAATAGTAGGAAATTGACACTTCACTGAACTCAGAAAAGAACATGGACAAAACAGCACGTGTCTGCTGTCCAAGCTCAAATGCACTGGGATGGCAGATCCAGACAGAAGGCTCAGATTGCACCTGTCCACACCACATTCAGCATTATTATGGTCAGAGTGACGAAAAGCAAAGCCAGCAGGCACACAAAAATCTAAACACACAAAGAAGCCAAATAGTACTGAACAAACCCCACTTGATGCTAATTAACATGAGGGCTGGCCAGAACCTGCTGCGATTCAAACTTGCACTCCCTGTTCAAGCAAAACTTCAGGGAAGCCTGGCAGAACCAGTGAATGAAGCACAGGTGCAGGAAAAGCTGTCTGGATCTGTGAACTGCTTTCACATCACATGGTGATGGAGAACACTCTGCACCAGAGCGTGTTAGTCGAAAACGGGAGCCAGCCAGATCACACAGTGATCTCTCATGGCTTTTGTTTGTTTTATGAAAAAGAGTTTCTGCCAATTGGTTTCAGATCAAAATTCTTCTTATCCAGGAAAGAAAGAAAATTTCATATATAATGATGTTCAGCAGGAATTAATCAGAAATATAGTCCTCCCGAAGGCATAAGCCTTTTTGGTTAAGTAAAAAGTTGCCACCAGCTAATGTGCAAGACAGTGATGATTTGCCATCTGGTGAAGGTTCCTGCTAAGCTTGCCACGCTACCCCCTATGCTGAGGAAAGCAGAAGGTGGATCAGTTACATTCTGTCCTTGCCTGCAATTGTGTGGTCATCCTTACCAACAAGACACAAAGCTTTCCAGCACAACCAGGAATTGTAACCATTCATATTTTAAGCAGCCAATTTTCTTCAGTCTTTCCGTTCCAGCTTAATTATTTAAAGTAAAAATTATCTATTGCCTTTCTGAAAGTTGATTTTATCCTCAACCTTTACCAACCTTTGTTATTTTTGCCCCTTTGTTTCCTCCTGCAAAAACTGGAACTGCCAGGAGGCTTCCCAGTCATCTAAAGAGCATCAGTAAACAAGAGCAGAGACAGATGGCTGAAGCTCAGTTTAAACCAGCACAGGATCCAGCCTCTCCCCTGCACTGCAAGTACTCCCCATAAGATACAAACATATGCATAAAACCAAACAAGAATGCAGTAGTCCCAGATGGAAAACAAGTATGCATACACAATCTGATAAGGAAGAAGTCACTGTGAGGACAGGGTGCTGAGATTTCATGTACAGTAAACTTCCATTGCAACCATAGAGCCTTCCAATAACAAGAGGGGATGTAAGGATGACAGGGTCGAGGGAGTGGAGGGGGCAGGAAAGAGTCCTCTCTCCACTGTTGCTCCCAAGAGTATTGCTGGCAAAAAACAATCAGCAGGGCAAGTAAAACCAGGCATCATCTTCCAGCAAAGTTACTCATCTGAGGACTAATACACCAAACTCACCCAACCTGAGAAAATTACATCATCTGTAGTAGGCCTTGCAATCACCTATTACTTCAGAAATTCAGTCACATTGACAAAAACATTTTAACCTCTTATTAAAATGGCAGATTCAAAGAGACAAAACTCAGAAGTTAACTCACAAATTTAGAATTACAGAAGTCTATCAAAACAATCATACTGGTGTTTTTCTCATTCCTGGATTTGATTGCTTTTAATTTAAGGCATAAGAGGTTATTTAAGGCATACTGGCCATAACACAAGATATTATTTACACTATGTACTTGCTAAACAGTCAGATGTCCATTTACATTCAATAAATCTAACTGAATCAACATAGATCACTATTTGCTTCTTTCACCAACCATAAATCCACAGCAATTCCAGATGCACCTGCATGCCTGAATGGTTTACATTAAGAACAGACTCAAATGTTACCCATTCACCCCCAAACAAAAAATCTGGCTGCTGAAATTAAATTAACAGCTCTCTCCCAGGGGGTTCCAATATTCCAAGGTCTTCCTTCACTTAAGAGATAGATGGCAGAAAGCTTCAAGAACAGGGTTGCACAATCATCACCTCCAATCAGCTTTAATTGAAGGACAGCACAAGACAGAACAAGAAACTAGCTCTCCAATTGATACAAACAGGAAAAAAAATATTGTGGGATCAGCATCATTATTGGTAAAGCTCCAGCAAACCCCTCAAGCTGTAGTAGGCTGGCACACTACCACCTCTGAGGTAGAGTTTAAACACTCCTCAGTGCAATAATACAAGGGAAGGAATGATCTGGTGGGGAATACTGAACAGTTCTGTCCCATTTTTACCTCAGAGTTCACATTGAAAATTTAAGAACTGATTAACATGGGACTCCATTTATGCTCTCAAGAGAAGCCTGAATCAACCCTTCTGGGAATCTAATCTGTATTCCTAAAATGCAGTCTGATGCATGCTTCTGCAGGACCTTCCTGAATCAGGACAACTACAAAATAGCCACAGCCTTCTCATATTAAACAGTTGGACCCCCTGGAGCAGTTCACCTGGGGTCAAATAGAAAACCTCCTGTTCATTTCCACGATGCTATTTCCTGCTCCATACATTAAAGAGACTAAACAAAAAGCAGGTACACACCTGTATCCCCATGGAAGCAGCTGTCCTGGTGACATCTCCCAGAAGGCAAATCTCCATCACTTGGCCAGATCTGTCCTGTTTTTCGTACACCCACAATAGTAGCTTCAGACACGATGACCTGCTGCTGCCTGTGCCGTTTTTGAGACTGGGGGGTTGGTGGACTGCTGCTGTCAAAGGACTGCTGAGAGTTCTGGGAAGGAGAACGGCTCTTGTCCCGATACATGCGGTAAGTGGTGGGGCTGGGGGAGACGTGGCTGGACTGTCCTGAGGAGAAGTCTTCCTCACTGGAGGTAAGGTTCTCATTAGAGCTACAATCAGGAGTATAACCTCCTCCAATATCTTCAAAACTCCTGGGAGAGTAAGACCTTCTGGGCCAAGTGAGGTGTTTTTCCTGGTCAGTTGTGCCCTGATTTCGCAGAACAGGTCCTTTCCCTTCTCCTTCCCCCATCATTCCACCAACATAGATACTCTGATAGGGCTGAAAGTCCATGGGCTGCCAAGGTGAGCGGTTGCTGCCATTGGCATTAATCAGGTTATCTTTGAGAAACCTGGGGTTCAGTTCAGCATCCTCATATTCTCCATCATAGCCAAAGCTGCTCTCTGAGGACCTTCCCCTGTAAGCAGGCCTCTGGAACTCACTGAAGCTGGGTACCATGTTAGAAGGGAGGGAGTGCAAAGACTTCTTGCGTTCCATTTGCATTGCTTGGCTACCAAGGGAGCTTATTTTATCAGAAACATCTTTATCATTGACCTTTACTAGACCCTTCTCATGATGATACTCCATGTTGACATAAAAGGGCTTTTCCACAACGTCCTTGTTATCTCCAGAAGAGTGTGAATTAACCTTTTTAATCCTCTCAAAATTGGACCTTAGGGCTGCCACACTGGTGCTGTTCCCTCTCTCCTTAGAAATAGGTTCAAATGACCCCTCTTTCTCAGCAGATCCCACCAGCCTGCGAGCAGAAGCCGATCTGTGTTTCGAAGGAGAGCCATCTGTATCGCACCGATTCTCCAGATCTTCTGCAACTCTCTTCAGCTTCTCTTCACCATAGTACTTACACCTGTCCTGCTCTCCTTCTCCATGATGGGGACTGTCCAAAGGCGACAGGTCTGACCCATCACTCTGGGTAGACAGCTTCCGCAGAGAGGGTATCCTGGGTTTGAACTTTTCCTCCCCGTGGTGTGATTTACTTTTTTCATATTCATCTTGGTCAGCAGACTGATGATGATGCAGGTCTTGGATCTGCTGCTCTGCACCCCCTTCAGGCAACTGAGAAACACGTTTAAAGCCCCATCTCTGTCTATCATAGCTTTTTTTCTCCTTTGCCAGAAGAGTCTGCAGGTATATCATGCGGAACCTCTCCTTGTTGACCTCCAACTCCAGTCTCCGAATAGATGCTTTGCACATCTCCAGCTCCTGTTCAATATCTCCCACAGATTTCAGCTCCATTTTAGGAGGCTCAGAGTCTGCAAATTGTGCTTTCCAAGCCTCCACAAACCCCACAGGGTCCACCATTTTGCATACAGGAGTAAGTGGAGAATAAGAGGAGGCTGGAGAGAGATAGGTGGAGAGAATAAGCCAACCGGATCTCACATGTAGAAGGCAAACGGCTCCGGCAGGGTCAACTCAATGCGTCTCTTTCACGGTCCATGCAGGTAAACTAAGGCAAACGGCAATCCTCGGAGCAGTCTCTCCTCCCCTTTCTCCTTTAGCTTTTGCCGGCCCCAGCCTCCTCGTCCACTCGCTACTCTCTCCCCAGCATGACTGCTCTTTTGCTAGCGAACAACAATGCTCCCACCCCGGCGATCCCAGATCACTTCAAAGTGGGTGGACAAAGGAGCAAGCTAGAGGCGGGGGAAGGAAGGTAAATATCGCCCCCCTCCCACCCACCCACCTCCTGCCGCTGCCGTCCTGGGCACGGTCCTCCGTGCCGCCACGCTCGGGAGTCCTCCGCTCCGTCCTCCCCTCGCCAGCCCCCGTGTTGTGCTTTCTCTTTCTCTCTCCTCCTTTCCCCCTGCCCCTTTCCCTGTCTCCTCCTCCCGGCTATTGTGCTGTCCTCGGGGCGCACACGCTCTCCGGAGCCTCCGCGCAGACCAGCGAGGCGGCGGCGGCGCGTCCCGCGGCGAGCTCCACCGCTACCCCTCGGTGCCCCAGCGCCCCGCGGCCCCGCGGGAGCCCCCTGGGCGCGGCGGCGGCGGTTGGCGGGGCGGCAGCGGCTGCCCGCGGCTGCCCATGGCGCGGCCCGGCTCTGGCGGCGGCGCCCCGAATCGCAGCGCTGCGGAAGGGGAGGAGAGGGAAGGAGCCGGGCGCGGCGATTGACACCGAGCTGGGGCCTCTTAAAGGGGCAGCCCCGGCCGGCGGCGGGGGGCCGCGCCCCCGGGATCCGCGGGGTTGTGGAGGGGAGGCCGGGCCTGCCCCACGGCGGACAAAAGCGGAGGTTTGCGAACTTGTGGACGTTCAGGGCTGCTCACGCTTGCAGCCGCAGGCCTGCATCGCCGCGAACAGATATGACTGTACCTACAAATCTGGGTAAGAACATAGCACACACGCGTTCCTGGGCGCAGAGGGTAGTATCTGTTCTTGTGCTCATATCCACGCCCTCATATGTTATGTACAGACAGGAGGAAGCCTCTGTGCTCCGCCGTGTTCATGCCTCTCCCCCCAGGCACTGATGCAGCTCACCTCCAAAGGTCACGTTTCCCCCCACTAACGCCAGGGCTGTTCAGCAGCAGGCTTTTCATTCACTCAGACCTTCCTTCCTTGCCAGTAAGTGACAAGCTGTGTTTCTGAGATGGGCAAGTGGCACTCCAAAATCACTCTGATATTAACAATAAAGGCTGCTTTGTCCACTTTTGTCATTTTTATCATCCTAGCCCAAACAACTCAGTCCCCTGCCTCAGCTCTGGGTGAAGGGTGGCAAATGATTTAAACAAAAGGCTGTCTGCTGAGCATTACTCCTTCCAAAATCACAGTACATAATCTTGCTTAAGCCCTGTATCCTTTCCATGTACCATGTACTAATTCAACCTCTGAAAAAAAGTGGTAACAAATACATGTGTTCCATCTTGCCTGTTTGAATGACAGAAAAAAGTGAGACCTGTGCACCTCGTGTCCCACAAAAAAAAATGGGTTTTGTCTGTGAAGTAAAAGAGCATGCGATATAGCCCCAAGAAGAACTAATAAAATGTTGCAGGAATTCAAAAATACAAGTCCACAGAAGTAGGTCTCTTACCTTTGAAATGTTTCATTATCCATTAAAGACATTTTCTCTTCATGCTTTTTTATATGCCAAACAAAATATTTTCAGGGATTTTCAGACATATCACAAATGGCTAATCATGTATTCAGTTTTGCATAGTTCATCCCTTTTGGTTTGTTTCCTGGCTTTAACCTCTTTTCCTGCACTTGTTTCCTCAGCTTTCAGCACAAACAGGCATTGGCTGACCTATATGGAAAACAGATTTCAGTCTAAATCATAATAAAATATGTATGTGTAAGTGCCTCCATAAATCTTCCAATAGTAATAGTAATATAAAGCTTCAGACTGTACTGGCATGGGTATATAACACAGGCATAATACATCATAGGGATATATTCTGAATTCATACATTACTTCTACAGAAGCATCACAATTCTGATTTTTTTTTTTTAAGTCTAGGGTTTATTGTGATTTTTTTGGGTTCACTTTTCTGACATTATTGCCCTTCCAGAAAGGAGTAAGAATTACAATGAGTCTGAGGAGGAATTTCTGTATGGAGACTTAACTTTAGTGTGTAATACTGTTGAACATACAACAGTATGAGAAAGTCCTTTGGATTTGAAGGGATTTCTGAATTTTTGCTGATACTTTATGCACTCAACAGAATATTAGTTTACTAGGATACAAAATGTCATTAATTTAGTGTCAGACACATCTGTGATTTGAGACTAAGAATCCTGTGGTGAGGGTGCTAAACTGGAGATAAACTGTCCAGCACATACCCTCTGCTGGCCAACATGGGATTGCAAAGCCCTTCTCAGACGAGACAGAACGAGTGCTAAAGTGACCTTAGAGCTCCCTCTTGTGGGAAAGAGGAGCCAGCCGGCTGAGGCTTAAATGCGGTCAGCCCTGCACGGTTTCTTCAGAATGGACTCACAAGATACACCAAGAGGTTTTGGAAGAAGAAAAAAAGAGGTAGCACATAGACAGAGCCTTTCTAAAGCTAAATAAAACATAATTTCTGGTTAATCTATATCATAAACTGAGAAACCATCCTTTTTGTAGCACAAAGCAGCACTCAGTGGTAGAGTTTGAGAAAGCTAGTAAGTCTCAGCAAGTCCCATCCACTCCAAATCATCCTATGAACCCAGAAAAATGGGAACTCTCCTTCTTAGAATTCAGATAATGGCAGTTTCTGGCCGGGGGAACCACCTCCTGGAAAAGAAACTGATGAACCATCTCCATTACCAAATGCCAATTCTGATGCAACTTCAACTTGCCAAACACCTCATTTTAACTCCCATACTCAGAGGATGCAGTACAGAAAGGAGTTTATAGCATTCACTCACCAGTGCATCATATTACACACCCTAGAACAACCTCTAATTATTGTTGAAAAAAAGACACAGAGAGGGAGAGATTTCTTCATGAAGAATGGACTCCAGTTGTACCACAATGAGATGAGCTGGGAACCAACAAGAGCTGAATTGCATGCAAAGAATAATTGCAAGTATAAGAATACAAACAGTAAAACCAACTAAAGAAATAAAACCAATTAAAAAAAAAAAAAAGTTTCAAAGCATCTATCATAATATAGGTGGAGTCAGACCATAGCAAATAATAGTGGATGACAGTATTGCATTTGTTTGTGAAAATTTTGGAGTTCCAGAAGGTACAAAGCAGTAATGACATCAAGTGAGGTACTGAATCACTAGAAGAAATTGTCATTGATTTTCCAAGCAACGTGATTGCATGGCTGACAAAATTGCATCTCTGTGATTCTGTACAATAATTGCACAAAAATTTTGTACAATAATGACAGGAACACTTATGAGACACAGTATTTGGGGAAATAACCAACCCCTACAATCCTGATCTTGTCTTAAATTTGTTACTTCATCATTTTGCAGCTGCAAACCTTAGCAAGCCTGCACTGAAACCTAGCTCCTAGCCTAGACAACAGGATTTACTGCAACAGAGTGAACCATTTTTTCCTCTCTCATTCAGACTCAGTAAATAAGAGTGCCACAGCTACACTGCCTACTCAGTGCAGTACTTGGTTCATCATCCTTGTGAAGCAGATTTGGGAGATGAAGATCATAAGGTCAAAATATTACACATTTATCTAATAACTCCTTACATACCCACCCATATTAATTTTCTCCACCAAATGCTACACTTGCATCTTTGCCAACACTATGGGCACAACTGCCAAAGTGAAGATTGTCCAACAAAAAAAGACACAGGGCTCCTAGATCTCTCTTCATCATATTTTATGAAGCTGCACTAACTTACATCCTAAGAAAAGAAAATAAAAAGAATTAAGTCATGTTTCTCTACTTGTTCCTATTTCTTATCAAATTAAATGAGGTGGGTGGGAGGGATGGCAAAAATTTTCAGAATATTTTCAGTCCAATGGACAGATTTATTAAAAATGTCTATTTTCTCAGCACCTCAAATCTGGCCAGTCCTGTTACAATGTTTTCCAGACACCATTGTTTCTGTAATGACTGAATGAATATCTTGAGAAAGTGTAACTTGTAACTGCCCATAGATTTTCTTCTTTCTCTGCATTTAAATGAGTTGCAGAATAAAATTTAGAGCATTACAGATGTTCCACTTGTCTTTTATGCCAGTATAGCATGTAATGCTGGATTTGAATCCAAGATGTATGGCATTATAAGGTGTTGATTTCTGGAGAAGTCTTTCTGTTGTTCCATTTTAATTCCTTTGCTTATTCTTTCATTTGAGTGCTTACACTAATTTTGAAGGATAATAAATCTGTATGGTTCAGTGCAAGCAAAGTATTTATAGTATCTCATTTATCTTTAGAGAAATATCACTAGCTAGGTACTCAGAACTAAATATTAGAATTCAGGAAGATACTGGAAAAATTAGAGGGAAATAAACTGAGTGCATTTCTTTTTCACTTTTGTACTTTTGCAGTTTAATTCCAAATAGCATACTTAGTGATAGCAATACAATTTCACTGACAAAATCTTTATTACATTAATTTCTGACAACATCATTTCTCAGTCAAATTTTTGGAGAAGTCATTTGTCAGCAGGAACAACTTTTAAACAGGAATATCTTTTGGCATCAGTCAGTGTTGCCCAAAGAGCAGAAGAGCATTGTAAAGTTGCTTTACTTCAAAGAAATTCAGTGATACCCAGAGCCAGGCTCTCCACACAAAACAATGACTGATTTCTAAAGAACCAGTTGCACAAGGTAATCTCAAAGGGTATTTAAAAAGGCAAAAGTGGGTCAAGGTCTTTTTTGATCCAGCCAGCACACCAAGTTACATACAGCAACATGTCCAGAGAGCATGTTGTACTGTAAGCACTCAGTAATGACACCAGTGACATCCCCATGTGGCAAGTGCCTTAGGGCTTGGCAAGCACGTGCCCACTTTGGAGAACTCCATCATTTCCCAACCTTCTAAACCCCCCCACACTTGCAAGTCTCTTAACAAGATGACAAACTCCACTTTTACTGGTTTTATTAAGCAGTGGAGCAAACTGCTCCTGCCATCTAGTGATCACATTATCTTGTCCAGTAGAAGTAGATAAAATGACTAAGAGTTAAGGAGTAGTATTGAATCTAACCTTACCAGCTCAGGGTTCCTACCACAGACAGGGATAAACAAGTTCATGACTGAGACTGCACATGGCTCCAGAATTATGCTACATTACTACAAACAAACAAACAAACAAAAGTTAGAATAAAATGAAAATGTCATTACTCTTAGCAATAAAGTAGTACTGCAGTGTAGACAATGAAGATAAATTCAGAAAAAGATTCTGCAGCCTCCTTGGAAGATGCAACATATGAAATTAATTTTTTCTATGGCATGCACCACCAATGGTTCTGAACCTACTGTTCTTCCTTATTCAAGAGAGTGGAAAAGAACAGTATTCTTATCTGGTAACATTTTCAAAATATTAGACAACTGAGATAAAACAACAAAGGTCCTACCTGGACTTCTCCAAGGCATGGAAATTACTTGAATATTGGACTCTGATTCTCAACTGGAAAATGAAAAATAATTTTCCTGAACGGAGAAACCACATGGAAAATATGTCATCTGTATTTGTGTACTCCATACCTGTTATTTTACAAGACTTCTTTTGGAACAGTTTTAAAATATTTGGAACTGGTAAAAGCAAGTTATACTACTTTATAGTATGATCTTAAAAAGGCAAAAAGATATGGAGAGCACCCTTTATTCTTAACTGCCATTTTTTTTCTACTCCCATGAGGAAGCAACTTCACTATCTAAGATTTCTTGAGAACTATCAAAGAGCAGCACACTAAAATTACATAACTTTTGACTGTAACTGTTTCTGGCAGACAGCTGAACACATTGCACTGGCAATGTCTTTCTGCATTAAGACAAGGATGTTATATTTCCACTACACAGAGAAAGGTTTACATAACAATTGTACAATCCTGCACAAGTGAGCCTGCAGGGCAAGGAAATTCTCAGAAATGAAGTTTGGATAACTTCATCCTCCCTCACTTCCAAAAACAAAAGTTTTCATTTCTGGTTTGAGAGCTTTCATTGTTGCAGGTGCTCTGTGCTGGACTACAGAGAATCACAGAGCTTGCAGAAACACTTGTTAGCAGCAGTTTGTGCTAACTTGAGTCTTGCCTTCTGGGATTTCCAACATGTTCTTTTCCAGTTCTGTAGAAACAAAAAAGTTATAAAATCAGTAAGAAATTATACCATCCAATACTAAGAGTAACAAAAGCTGGATGCAGCCCCAGTCATTCCCATGTGCTACAACTCAGATAGAAAATGACATGAAAATGCTCACAGGTGTTTGAAACAGGCTTTAAAGCTTGAAAAACCTCCCCAGTTTATCAGACAGGAAACAAAATAATAGACACAAAAAGAAAAACTTAACATACTGGTGAGGCTTCCCACCCCAATTTGGGTCATGCACTCTGTAGTTTTCTCCATCTCCTTTATCATGGACTGTTCAAAGGCCAAGGCAGCAACTCGGGAAAATAACTCTTCAACATTTTCCCCTGGGAAACAGGACAGAAACTGTGTGTTTTTACAACTGAATATCAACACATGACTCAGCAGAATAAGCACACAGGTGAACAGATCAGTGCCCAATAGTGGGACAGAACAATCTGCCCTCTATTCTGATCAATGCACAGAGAATATCTCATTTTCTTAGTCTGGAATACTGTACCCTGTACTGTACCTTTATTTTTAGTCAGCAACAGAGAGAATTAGGTTTGTGGTATAATCTTTTTCCATTGCTAATGTTGAGTAACAGTGCACACGTGCATTTATGTAACTACCTATGAATTAAACATACCTAAGACATTGTGCAGAAGCTCAAGCACTCCTTTCCATGCACATGACAGTGGAAGCATACATACAAGTACTTCAATAAAACCAACCATTAGCAGACCTCAAGATTTCAATATTAAAGTGCAATATCAAAAAAATCCTGCACGAGACTTGGGGGATAAGGAACTTTACCTTCCTCCTACCTTAACACAAGCCTTTGTAGGTTAGTCTATTTTTACATCATTTGCATTTACTTACCTGTTTTGGCTGAAACTGACCAATATTCTGCCTGCATCTCATTGGCAAAGCGGATGGCATCCAGCTCTGTCCTTTCACACAGAGCATCTGACTGAGAAAATAAGATAATAACTTTAACATAAGTGTGTCTGGGCTATTACATATTGGTAGCTAGAGAAAGACAAACACAAGACAAATATTACAGCATGAGTGCATTATAGCCTGTTCTTCTGAAAATGCTCACAATTAAGCAAGAATTCTTCTCTCTTCCTGAATAATGAATGTAACATCCCATTAAAAAAACAAACAATAAAAAAAACCCAAACCTAAACCAAAATTAACACCAATCTTCAAGATCATTATGTACTCTGTTCTTTTGGGCACAAAAGTTTTTTTCTGCCTTCTCAGTTATTAGGTGTTTGGAAAATTGTCATGCAGAGAATGGAAATAGTATTTCACTATCCATGCAAGTGTCTTAAATTGGTTCAAATGTCCTTTCCTATTTACCTGTGATCTTCTTTATAAGTTATTCCCTCAAGATTTTTATCTAAACAAGATTGTGTACAACTTGTAAGGGAAACCTCTTGAGGAACAAGGAGAAATCTGGTTTCCTTATCTGCATTCAATTTACTTACCACCAGATCTTTTTTTGTTCCAACTAGAAAGATGAAGCTGGAATCTGGCTCATTCTCCCTCAGTGCATCTTCTAGCCACTGTCTGAAATACAAAAGAGAAGAGAGAGAATCAGTCAGAAGGACTGACAAGTACAGGAGAAAGTGACAGATAATAGGGTCACAAGAAAAGTGAGAGGATGAATTTATCTGAGAGTGTCAGAAGCCTTTTATTCTAGCCAGAAAGAGACCAGGAGCTATTCCAGCTCCTTTCAATACATGTCTTCCACAAACGAAAAGTTCAAACATGCCCACTACAGAGTGCAAATTCAACAATGATTTTAGCTCCCAGGGACAGTATTTATTTATCAGTATGATGGAGGGGGCAAAGTTTTGATTGAGATAAAGAATATAAAACCAAGAAGCAGAGTTAAAAATATGAGCATCATAGCAGATTAGATACCAACAGGAATACAGAAGAGTGAAATAATCTATTCAGCATTATAAAACAGCTCTCTATGAAGGCTGCATGATTCTTGTCTCACACGCTTTTATATTTTTGTTACTCTGGCAATCAAGTTCCTCTTGAGTCATCCAACACAAGCCAAGGAGGGAAGGGAGTACGTGTGTGTGAAATCATGTTCACAGGCTTCAATTATTTTCAGCCAGGAAGAGACACTAATATATATATTATTTTACAAAGTCCTATGTAAATGAGCTAAGTACCACAGTAGTACTCCAAGGAAATAGTCTCATACACATTCAAGTAAGACAGAGTACAGGTTGTAAAGAAACATGTACCTGCATTACAGTCAGAACAATGTGCTAGAAACACACACGTTCTGAGTTGGTGACAAGAATGTGTATCATAGTTTTATGTAGAATTTTGCAGCCTGCACTAAAAGCAGAACAAGTTTACTTATAAGAATTAGCATGATGTTGTAACCAAACCATTTCAAGTATCTGAGCCAGTAAGTTCACCTTTCCTACATATATTGTTTGTAATTTTCTCTCCTACTTTTGACAGCCTATCAACCAACAGAATCACTACAGAAACTAGAAAATCTTTTCAAGCTAGCAGTGCACTTAGAAAATAAGAGGCTCTTGAGACATTATGCATGAGATGCAACTCATCAATTTTAGCCTTTCTATCAGATGCCAACCTGTTATTCTGTGCAAATGGAAAAAAAATAGAACACTTTTGGGGTACACTTCACCTCTTCCTGCATCCCTGGTTTTGGAGGGCTCAAGCTTTTAACTGAAGTGCCTTTCTCTCTCCACCGACTACAAAGGAAGTCAAGGCTAAGTAGTTCAATTTTGTATCTTTGTTTTCTTCAGAAAAATCCCACCCTATGTCTTCAAACAAGTGTCTATCTTTGTTTCTTAACTCAACAGGAAATACACTCATGATCCAGAAAGTTCTCAGCAACTACAGGCTATCCAAGGCAATTAAACCTGCTGTAAAAGATTTAAAGGCTAAGCCAAAATACAAAAACTTACTTGGTATGATCCAAAGTCTGGATATCAGCCAGATCAAACACTGTTATTATAACTGCAGTGAAAGACAAGAATAGAAAAAAAGTAATTAAGTTAGAAAGTGTGTCAGAATTCTCTCCAACTCATCTCATTAAACAGAGCCAACATTTACATATAAAGTGTATAAAGTGCAAGAGCAGATTTAACACAGAGCAACTTGAAAACTCCATTTTACTTAATTTTCTGTCTTCTCTAGCACATAAGACTGAAGTGCTCAATCTTCCACTTTAGTCTTTACCAGTCTGCAGTGCTGTTACTGCAGTCTGTAGTGCTATTACTCCTCTTATTTCGGCACCACTTTGATTCCTGCATAAATTCTCTCTTAACAAAGGGAATGACAGAAGTATCCACTTCTAACTTCAGCAATAATCTTATCCAAACCCAAAATCTTTTTCCCCTAGATACAAGTGCCAGTATTTATCCTGGCTCCATTCGGGGCTTGCAGGTGCAACAACATATCAATTCATGAGCTTTTTAGTCCCTTCTCTCCAGTAACAGACAACCCATTCCTCCATACTGTGTCTACAGGTCCCTTTCCAAGGAGCACATATGCATATATGTTTCCATATAAAGTGAAACCTCCTGTCACAGCCAGGGTCAAATTAATATTGTTCTCACCCTCTGCTCCTCTGTAGTAGGCAGATGCAATGCACTTGAACTTTTCCTGACCTGCTGTGTCCCATCTGTGCAATGGGAGAAAAAAGGAAATTTCAGGTTAATGAAACCCAGGGTAACCTGAGTAAATGCACTAATGAAGGAGCAGACTGGTACAAGTTAGAGAAGAATGTGATACCAGAGAAGTGTTATCAACTGGAACATGTTATTCATTAACTACTGATAGAAATATGGTAAAGCTCTATTACTGAATGAAAACACTTGAACTTGGTTTTTATGTTTGGTTTTTTTTTTAAATACTGATAGTTTTGGAGACCCAACTGAAATATTTGTATTCTACATGGTAATAGCCTTTTCTTTAAGTATTTTTTCCTCACGTATGACACTTGTATGTATTTCTAGGGCAATCTGATTTTGAAAATTTTCTGTGCTAATATTAACTAAATCATGTATTACCCCATATTAGAATCTTGCAACTGCTAGATCTATCTGTCCATAAATGACAAATCAGAGACCTACAGCTCTGTCCACCACACACTCATGACACCACTGAAGAAAATCACAAAACCATTTCTTATTAATGAACATGATATGCAGTCCTCTTGACTGCTGCTTGCACTAGAGAGGTTTGGGTTTTTGTTAGAACCTAGAACAATCAGGCATGGGTACTTCCAAATTTATCTCATGCAGAAGTCTCTCAGCAAGAAGAAGCACTAATGCTTATCACATGGAAATTTTCTACCCAGCCACTGAAGATTCTGCAGGTAATGCAACCTGACTTTTAGTAGCTCATGAACATTACTGCATCAGCTGGCAAAATACTGACACATTGGTCTACATTTTTAGAGAGACTCAAGTTCCAAAAGGATAGTGCCTGGCAAAATTATTTTTTAGTGAGAAGAAATCCATGACACTAAAATTTTTAGTAAAACTTCAATTCCAGGTACAGAACCTGTTTTTCAGATCACACTATTCTTTGTGTAATTTTCTTATTTTTTTAAAAAAAAATCCCTATTTCAATAGAGCCTGCAGCAATTCAAGAGATTGTACAGGAGATTGTACTCTGTGCAATTCTTAACCACACTGTTTCAACTTACATCTGCAGACTGTATGGCATTCCAATTATTTCAAAACGTTCAATTTCAAAATCCACTCCAATGGTTGCCTTGTAGTCTCTGTCAAAATTACCTTTACAAAATCTGCAATAAAATAAACAGGCACTTAGCTTCAAATAAATGCAAAACTAACACTATCTGGGGTGAATTTTTAAAAAGTGATATACTGGATAACAAGGTAGGGAGCATATACATCTAATAAACTCTCAGGATGAGATGCGAATCAGACCAAAATATCTTTGGACTGTCAAGGAAGATACAGTATTTTATAGCTTTCCTTACAAGGAAATATATTTTTCTGTAAAAAATAATGACCAAAATGATTAAAAAATGGGATAAAAAGCTTACCATATCTACTTAAGAACATGGAAGAAATAAAGAAACAACAAACATAGACAGAACGCTGTCCTGGTGATCATTACCTAAAGAAATTCAGTGATCTGTTTACTGGACTTAGATACAAAAAGAATAAGAACTCTTTTAAACATCCACTAAATAATCAGTTAACAATTTTTAAGGCATTCTGCCTTTATCTTTCTTATAAAATAAGGTAGGTGGAAAAATTGAGCTTCCTCTACAGTTTCAGAGCTCTAGAAATTAGTCCCCACACAATGATGACTTTAAAATGTTTCAGCAAACAATCCTACAAGTAAGGAAAAAACATGAAGCCAAGACTCAGACACTGGAAAGTTTGTGGAGGATTGTTTTTGTTTTTTTTTTTTTTTTCTTTACCTTCTGTTTGTTTAGCCTTTAGCCTGGCTTTCTCAAGGAAACACTTTCATATTTGACTGGATAAAAATAGTTGAGAATATAACAAACGTTGACTGAAGTGCCAGAGCATGACTTTCAAATGAGAACCACTAAGCACTACCCTGCATGGACAGGAATAGAAACATTACAGTGTTTATTTGAAAAGGGGAGAATCAAACTATCTGCTGGGATATTCTGTACCTGTTGATTAGGCTGGTTTTCCCAACATACAGGTCTCCTACCACAACCACTTTGGATATTTTCAGCCTGTTATAAATATTTGAAAACATTACATAGTTTTAGTAACAATTTCAACATTCTCTCTCCTAAAATTGTGATTTATATCCTTAAATTGCAGGCAATAAACACAGGTACCTGTTACTCCCATTCACCTAAATGCAGCTGTGCTTCTTAATTGTAAGAAAAAGGTGGTCACAAAAAAAAAGCAGAAAGAGCAGAAAGAGTCCATTTCTTACTCTGCATATTTTTTTTCTTAAGTATAATAAAATAAGACATAAATTCTATTCTACTAAAATTGCTTTGACTACAAATATATACACTTGGCAGTTTGCACACAAGATCATAGAGAATCTGTAATCATTTCATCAAAATTAATCATAAGTTTCTCATTGAGTTTAATACTACAAATGAATTTCTAAGTGTATAAAACCTTGGGTTTTTTGCTTATAAAACCTTGGGCAATTGCTTATAATAAAATAAACTAGTGTAAACTTGTTTCTGGGGAAAAAAAAAAACCCACATGGTTAGAGCCAATACATTTTCTGACTATCTGAAATAATATTAATCTGAAACTGGCTTCATACAAATAATCCTCTTTGCTCTGGGTCCTCCCACAGAGTACAGCAGATGGGCCTTAGGTGACTCAGCCTGCATTCTTAAAATTGAAATGCAGTGTATCTTTTAGGAGATACAGGTGGATAAGTGAATGTAAGTGTATTTGTTGTCTTAAACATGAATTGACATCTCCTGTGCACATGCTATAAAAACAGCTTAAGAGGTTTAATGTTCTCTGGTATCAAGCAATGGCTTTTTAAACAAATAAATTAATCTTCTACTGAATACTATTTCTGGTCATGCCAGGCTTCTGTGTGATGCTGATTCCAAATTACCTATTCTAAATAGTCCAAATATTGACTGGTAAGCTCCAAGACAAATATTTTGGGGGAAAAAAGAAAAAAAAAAAAAAAAAAAAAGGCATTTTGTGTGGAAGTCAATGCTGCCCAGGTGGCCACGGGACTCTAGGCTGCTGACATGTATCTGCCTGCTTAGCTGTTACTGATAAAATACTGAATAAAAAATTAATAAAATTAACAAGAGAAAAGCAAAAATGGAAGTAATGGTTTAGAGGTGTATGTTCCATTAATTCACACTGGAGCAAAACTGTCTACATTAGACAATTTAATACACTGATGGAATATCAAAAGTCTGAAACACAGCCATTAGCTACTGAATTTCTCAGATTACCTTTTCAATTGACAAAGAAATATTCCATTACTTGGGATAATGGAAAACGAAGATAATGGCTACTCCTGTCAAGCTTTACAATTACTGTACAAAACACTCAGTTGCCTGTCACTCTTATCCATGCCTCATCAAAAAGAATTTAAAAAAAATCACCTAATAATATCTCAAGAGCAGCAACAGTGAAAAGTTTTAATTTTATTCACAGATCTAAACGTAAAGCTTTTTAGCTATATTCAGTTACCAGAATAAATTAACTGAAGACCTGGTTTACTTTAAAATTAAAGGACAAATACATCTTGGTTACAGAGCAGGAAAAATGACTCAAAGGATATCTTGCTAACAAAAAAAGTCTGGACACCTGTAACAAATTTGCATGAAACTAAGTATGCTTCTAAAAAGCAGCAAACTCACTGGTGTCTCTCAGGGAGCCTACTATGGCTTCAGTTTTTTGGTATCAAGACTGTCTCATGAAATTAAAAAAAAGTTGCATTTAAAGATGGATATCATGACAAGTCTTGTGGAATCAGCAACTCCAGATTTGGAAGAATAGTAAGGTAATTGTCAGTATTCATAGAAACTCCACTCTGTGAAAGATCCTTTACACTGGAATACAGAACCACTACTCACTAAAGTATACAGCTATTTGCTCTAACTGAATAGTGGTGATTTCCAGCAGTTTAGCTTTCCTGCTTTCTTTCAGGAATAAAATTAGCACAAGTAGCAGTCCTGGGAGAGAGAGAGAAAATGTGAAAAACAAACAAACATTTAAAAGATTATTTCTATAGCATAAAACTGCTTATTTGGATTTTTCAATCTATTTATTTGTCGGAATTTTGCTCCATTTTTAAGGAAACATTTGAAAGAACTTCTCAGCTTGTATATTTCTAAAAGACTACAGCTAGATTCTTACATGTTTCAAACAATGTAAAACTGCTGTATGTTTAAATTCCCCCAAAAGCCTTTATTAACTGCTCATGTGGAATAGCAACAGAGAATACAGACAGGCTGGATCTGCCCTATTCCTTGTAATTGCTTTAGAATTTGGTTGGTCTGCTTGAGCTTCACATGCAAAAGTCAACATGAAAAGTCAATTGAACTAAATTCCTAGTTCAAAAGATTAAAGTTGCTAAACAACTATTTATTGCTAAGCAACTCCACTATTTTTTTCAACACTACTTATGCCAGCAGAAAAAGTATGTTTGACACTAATGGGAAGAAAAAGCACTTTACTAATTTACTGTGAAACAGGTTGGAGAACTCCCACATGCACCCTAAACATACTGGAGTGAGGCAGATAAGGAATGAAAGAAGAAAAGCCTATGAAAGAAGCAGGCTATGAAGATTTTAAATACTTTTTTCATAAAATACTTTCTTTTTGTAAAGGGAGGGTTAGACTAGATGGTCTCTCAAGGTCCCTTCTAACCTGTAAGCTTTTTTGATTCTGTGATTCATTGCACAGGTGGTTTATTATAAACTTACCCAGCTGTTCCAGTGCTCTGCTGACAAGCAGTCCTGACCTGTGGATGGAAGTGCTCTTTGAACTGCAGACAGGCCTCAGCTGTGTACCACTGAAAGTAGCAGAGAAGAGCTCCTGGAATGAACTGTGTGATGTCTACTTTGCTAATAATCAAATCAGCAAGGAAAAAATAGCTAAGATTCACTCAGGGAGTCTGTCTAGCTCATGGATACCCTGGCATAAGAAAAAGGCCAGCCTGGTTAGAAGGAAGTAAGGCTTCCTCAGTCATTTTGGCAAACACTCCTTTGGGCAGCACCATCAATTGACCACCTTTCTGAGTGCCAGCATCTGAGCACTTGCTAAACTTCCATGGTCAAACACACTTGCTCATCATTCCATACAGTAGCAAGTACCTTAAATTATCCCAGTAATCTGAGACATGTAAGAGAAACACAGATGGGAACATGCTACCAGTAAGTATTTTAGATCTTTCAGATTTTAGATGTATGAAACACTATTTTTCCTATTAGTTTTTAATTAGGCATTACTTAAAAATTAGGAAAATGTATTTTGTCATGAATTTGCTTAAAATAACTGCGGTAGTTTACATAAAATTAAAAAAAAAAAAAAAAAAAAAAAAAAAAGTGGCCAAGATCATGCACAGAAAAAATGCTAACTCTCTTAAAAAGATCATTTGAACAACTGAAAGAAACATCAGGATCATTCCTGGTCCTTCCTCATCCTTAGTTCTTCTATCACACTTCAAGTACAAAACTCTCTGGGGACATGAGTGATCTTTTCTGCCTGTTTATACAGTGCTGTCTAGTGTATGACTAAGGTTCCTATACAAACAGAAAATTAAAATTGCCTCAAAAATGAGGTCACATTCACCTTTGAAATAAATCCTTAAATAATTCGTAATTTTAGCAGAAGACAACTGTACTTAAACTTAAAATACTATTAGGACAAGGGAAAGACAGCTCAGTGTAGCAGGTGCCACAAACTATGACCAAGATAAAGAATGCTTACCTTGGGAAACTTGGAGATTATTCTGTCCCTACTCACGGGGGGAACCAAATCCATTAGGTTGGCCTTCATCCTCCAAAGAGAAATTCTACCAGACAGGAGACACATGAAGAGAAACATAGTATTCAGGAATTACCTCAAAAGGGGGAAAACATGATCAAGAAAAAAAACCAAAAAAAGCCAGTTCTTATAAACTCAATTTTTTTTGTTGTTTGTTTGCTTGTTTTGGTTTGTTTTGTTTCAATACAATTGGCAGTTCTTTTACTTTATATGTGTTAAAGAAAAACAAGCTTCTGAAGTAAAATGAACCTCTTTGGGGTGCATAGCTGTAGCAGCAAGCAGTGGCTTTCTGAAACTACAGGGCATCAACTCTAATTCCATGGGAGGGCAAAGAATTGTTCACTTAATTCAACAGAAGTTCTTGCAGTTTACTCTTCAAAGAATTTTGCAGTCTTTAATTTAAAAATCTTGCTCATTGTTTGAAATGCCTCTGCACTAAGCTCATTAATAAATATTAAGGGATACCAGATTTCATTTGGTCAGAAGAAAGGAGGAAAGATGAAGCTGCCACATTTCTTGGCACAACATCAAACTTCCATCCAAGATCAGCTCAGAAAGAATTAAATCAGCAGATAGTCTGACTTGGAAAAAAATAATGTTCACATGAAAATCACAAATGCATTTAGCTATCCCACTTGAGACAGACCAATTTGGTTATGCAATGAAACCTCGTGGGTTGTTGGGGGAGGGGACCTTTAATAGGGTACCAATTTCTTACTGGCATTCAAAAGAATGTTTCTAATAAGAACGTTCATCATGTAGCGAAGTGTAAGGAAGGACTCACCGCGCAGCAGCTGATGCAGCAGGATCCCAGCCACACAAACAGCTCAGCCTGCTGCTGCGTGGCCATAGCAACAGGCTTGAAACAGCTCCCTTCCTCCCCTTCTCTTACAGCTTGGGAAGGCGGAGTTGCAGTAATTCAACTATACACAGGGTCCTGGTTTTAAAAAACAAACTGGTTTTAGTGACCATACAGATTCCCTTGATCAGAAACTGCTCCCTAATTAAAACCAACGATCTCCTAATGCTGTATAGGAAAACAGTTTCATTTTTAAAAAGGTGGTTTGTATATACGGATACAAAGAGCAAGATTAACCCAGCAGACAAGAATCTAAAGGAGTGGGGGACTGCTACATTGCTAATGTTCAGCACAGAAGCAATGATTAAGAAACTCCAGAGGGACGTTTTTTCAGAATTTCAACTTGATTTCATTTCAGGTTTAGTGTCAGGATGTGCATGGCATCAACGAAATATTCTGAATTATATAAATGTCTTCCTAGTCATTAGTGATCTTGCTTTCTAACATAAGAAACACTAAAGACAAGGAATAAGAAACCACATAGCTCTTTGATATTGTCTAAGTATTGTTAATCAACTCATTAGTTCAGACAGCATTTAGCACGCGAGACTGTAATTTATAATGCTAGAAGATTTTGCTATTTATTTAATTACATTTAAATTTCCAAATTTCAGTACAAAAGGAAGCTCCCTCATTGTAATATTCATATTTTTTTAAATGATGAAACAGGTTTGGCCCTCTTAAGAACCAGGAGAGAAGCCTCAGCCCTTCCTGCAGCAGACTAAAAATTCTACAGGACAACTCAATATGGACAAGGAACTATAAACAGTAAGTAAATATGTAACAAAACAAGCAACAAACCAAACCCTACAGTTGTGTTTTACAATCACACGCTAAGAATAATGCTTAATAAAATTGCTAGTCCACTACTCAGAATTAATGTATTTTCTCTTTTGTGAGACACTTCACTTCAGGCACTCAGGTAATCTCAATAATAATGAAACACCCACTTCTCCCCAAAGAATCCAGTTTGCAGCTGATGGGTTATTTACCAAAGAAGGTGACATTACAGACTTATTTATTACCATATGCATAGTTCTATTTATCACGGTACTTGTGACATTATAAAATTAGAGAGACTAAACCTTTTTTTATGGTGTGCTCCTGCCCTTTTGCCAAGTTAATATTGCCAAAAAAGCATCCAAATGTCATAAAAAAATAGTTCTGAAAACAAAAAGGAAACCCCTGCCAGCTAGTAAGGTTTTCAAACACTAACTTGCTCTCTCCACATTCTCCCACTTCTTGTTCAACACATCCTAAGCATGTAATAACGATGTGTCTCCTATGGCTCTTTCACAAATTAAGCTAAAAAAAAAAAAAAAAAAAAATTAACTCAACAATCAAAGTGATACCAAAGTCCAGGAGGGACCAAGGCAACCAAACAAACATTTTAAAACTGGGAGGCCATCAGCACTTTCATTTAGCATATTTAATCTAAATCTTACGCACAGAAATATAAACTACCTTATCAAATCAACAAATTAGCCACACCATTGGAGGAAAAAGGTAAATTATTTAAGAGATACCAAGTTGCTAAAAGTAGTGAGAATTATTAGTCCCAAGATTTATGCTTTCTCTTCTGAGAGAGCTGAAGGGCATTCAGTCACCAGGGAGGACTAGGAATATAGTGTCTCCATGGCACCACAACCCTCCTTACATCAATGTTGCTGGAACAGAATTACCAGCAGACTCTGTAGGTAGACAATGATCTGAGGAAGGTATCCAGAAGCTGTTCATAAAATAATTTCATGTCACGAACACTAAAATCAGTATTCCAGATTATGATGAAGGACAAGAGAAAAAACTCACACCACAAGGACTAGAGACAGCACTGAAGGACAGGTGCCTTAACTTCACCCACCCATTCTAAACTGAGAAATGTTCACATTCTACTGAAAATAGGGTGAAACTTTATGAATATATAGTTAGTGGAAGTCTAATCAAAATCAGGAAAATAATGCCTACTTTAAATAATCTGCTCTAAAGGGCTGCAGAAAAATTAATCCTTTCAGGAAAATACTTTTTAAACTAGTAACTTTTCTTTTATGGATTTTGAAGATCAACAAACCAGAAGCTATTCGTGTTTTATTTTAATCTGGTTGATCAGAATGACTTTGGCTTCGTAAAATCCAGTTTAAGAACTTTGATTATCATAATTGTCACTCAGACATAATGAAAAACACCTCAATGACTTCTCTATTTACACAAAGAACCTTTCATATCACAAGCTGTTCAGAGGGTTGTTTTTCTGATGTTTTACCACATCTGAGAATCCAGAACACCCTCCAGTTGTACTAACAACGTTGCAATGATACACTCTCCCCATCCTCTGAACAGCACCATACTTTGTACTAGATTCATGCTGAAAAAGATGGCACATCTTTAATTACAGTTATGTGAAACTACTTGATGACATGGGAAGCCTCTGCTATACATTCTAGCTGTTTACAGCGACATTCTGGAGACTAGGAAAGCAAACCTAGTCCAACACCACGAAGCTCCCTTCATGCCCTGTACCTCAAGGAACTCCCCTGCTGACCTCTGCCATCAAATCCACCACCATTTTGTCCAATCTGAATTTTTTTCAATTTTGTTGAAATTACTTTGAAAAACGGGCGTGGGGGACAGAGCCACCCTCCACGCTTTAGCAGAGAAACGAGGTAAAACGGCCTCCTCATTGCAAGCCCATGACAGCATTACCCCCATTTCCTCACACTCTCCCTTCCCTGAGGGGCCGCGCCTCAGCTCCAGCTCCCGCCGCTCTCCACAGCAGCGCTCCGACTGCCGCGCAAGCAGCGACCCCGGCTCCGTATTCACCAACTACGCCACTAACGTTACTGCCCAACAAGCATCACCGTCAAACGCGTGGCTTACGCTGTTGGCGCAGGGGAGACTCAGCATGCCAGGCGGCGTAGTTTTTATTCACAGAGCGGGGCGTACGCAGAGAGCCGGTTGCTGTGGCATCCGGAGCACGCGGGCGCGAAGAGCGGCAGCGTAGCTGACAGGAGCCGAGGAGCGGGAAGAGGGGGCGGCCTGAGGCGGCGGCGCGTTGGTGGAACAGGGCACCTTTGGTTATTTACTCTGTTTCTTCTGTTCTGAAGAGAGACTTGTGGTTGTTTAGCAGTGGTTTTAACTTTGTAGCTCGTCTGTTTGATGTGTTTTTTCTTATGTTGTTTTCAGCCTTGGCGGTTGTGTGCTGGTCAGTGCGCCTTTTTCCGCACTGAGGGAAGCGGGTGGTCAGGGTTCACCGGTTCTTTCAGTAGTTAACGGATTCTGAGGGCGGGCTAAAACTAGTTTAAAAGAATGCTTTTTTTGAAAAATGGAGTTTTGTTTGCTTTTTTGCTTTAGCATTATTTTGAACCCCTTCTCTGGTTCAGGACATTGGACTACTTCACCTTAACCCTTTGAAGCACATTCGCACTCTTACCTTGCAATTTTAATCTTCCTCTCTTTTTAGTTTTTTTCTCTGTTCATTAGAGAATTGAGCCAGATCAGACAATTCAGCTACTGTACAGGCATTAATACTAATGACCATGAACCATTCCAGCCTTTTTCCTAGCTTCCTAACAATGAATGTGTGCTAAAATAGCATCTCTGGAACACAGAGCACTGGGGTTGTCTTCTTGGTACATTAGCTGTCCAGTTGGCAGGTACAGTCATTTTAGAGTATTTTTAGGAAAAATTGGGATGGCACATGCTCGTATCTCGGCCAACCTCCCTCCTGATATAGATCCCACAAAAGCTCCCATTGCCTTTGGGGCGAGGGCCCTTCCTAAACTAAATGAGGAGTTGCAGTCTCCTGAGCTGCTGACGCAGCAGCGGGCACTGATGGCACTCTGTGATTTGGTCCATGACCCAGAAAATGTCTACCAGGCAGTAAGAATAGGTAAGTAACCTGCTGTCGTGAACTTGTGTGCTACTTTTTTCTTTGCAGTATCTTTGGTGACACAAAATAGCCCTGAAGATTCTTTTAGGTTTACCCTCTACTTGTTTTGACTTTAAAAGGTGAATAGTATCACGTCATATACGTGGACAGTTACTTTAAGAGTGTCCTCACTTTAGAATTTATCAATGGCTGTAGGTTTTATCAACTCCTAAATACAGAACTAGCGCAGGATCTTTTCTTCTGTTTATTCTGAATTTTAGGTAACACCTATCATAGACTAATAAAATTAAAAAAGCTTAACTAGTCCAGTTAGAAACTTAAACCTCCCCCACCCCTATGCCACCTAGTTGACTTTCATCTGCATGGAATCTTTTCTAATCCTATTATACATGAACTTTTTAATTAATAATTAATAAATTAATGTTTAAACACAGTTTAAAAGTTAATTTGCAAAATCCATGAAGTCACCCTTTGCCTTTGCTTCCTTCATCAGTGACTAGCACAGCACATTCCAGTATAACTGCATATTCCAATGTAAGTGCACCACAGAGACAAAGCATCAGATTTTTATGCAAAACTTCTCAGAAGTAACTTAATTGTAGAATGAGTCTGTAATAAAAAAACCCAAACCCTGGAACTTCATGAGAAATTAGGATACAAGACAATATAACCATATGTATCATACTCATCAGGGTGACAACTGGGCACCACTATTTTCAAAAGCTTTTACTCCAGCATTTGGCAAAATTCTAAGTTTGGATTTTGAAAAACAAACACACCCAAACCAAAACTCTCCACAAAAAAACAAACAAGTTTATCTGTGGAATTTTCAGCTGATTGCTGTGTGTCTACATAGCTCTATGTAGATACTATGTAACTATGTATCTATGTAAGACTGAAAGAGTCCTCAGGTTTGCAACTAATTTTTTCTCTATTGACTTCCTTCATATTTTTTTTCCTCATAAAATATAGCAATAATAAGTGTTCAAAACAGTAAGTGCTGAAGCAATGCAAGATTGTTGTCCAGGTTTTGGGTTTTGTGCTGTGTGTAAGCACATCATCATTAGTGGTTTACTAAATTTATTTCCTTGTGTGAAAAGCACCACTACATGTTTATACATGGTCTAAAGAAAGTTTTTAAGAAATGTTGGTGCCAGCCTCTAAAAACTTGAACAAGTCATGTCTGTAGGATGCCATGACTGTAGCGTGGCATTTTTGCAGTAGGCTTTGACATCTCCAAGTTTCTTCCCTACTTGAGCTATGATAATAAGTTGCACTGTAAAGCCAAAACAAAAATTCTGATTGTTTGCACTTCCAATTGTGATAGAAAAATTAGTATTCCTATTTTAAATTAATGCTAAAGCTAAGAAATATTAAAATGAACTATTGTGCCCCATAGGATTCTTGGATACCTTGAAGACTTTGGTGCCACATCATGACAGCACTGTTCGACAAAAAACAACAGAAGTCCTCTCTATAATGGCTATGCATAATGTGGGCAGGTAGGTTTCAGAGTTTACTGACTGGTATGGGAAGCAATAAAGATGTTTCAGTGAGAAGTAGCAACAGGATTCTGTTTTGCAAGTGCAATGTAAATAAGCATATTTAGTTAAGATTAAGCTGCTTGCAAATATACTTGAGTGTTATGAAGCTAAGTTAAACCTCTTCTCCAATGTTATCTGTAGGCAAGGGCTGATAGACAATGGAGTAATTTCTGCCCTTGGTGAGCTCTTGGATGATCCAGTAGATATCTGTCGGAAGAACACACATCAGGTTTTTGAAATGTTGGCAAAATTACCTGAAGGTAGGGATTTTTTTTCAGTAATTAAGTATTCAAAAAAGCAAAGCAGATAAATTTTACCTGAATCCATACTTAATATCCTCCAGATTTATTTTATTCTGTTTTCCTTGAAAATAATCTTTTTAAAACAGTATATTTTCTCTTTTTCAATCATCTTAATTTTCTTCAGATAGTTTTCTTATGAGAATTTATTCTTTTGGTTCTCCAAACAAACTTTCAAAAGTAATATCTTTTATTCATGGAGACAAATACATTTTCTAAAGCTGTGTTCACTCTTCTAAAATTGGCAAGTTACTGTAGTAATAGAATACTATGCCAAAGTACAGAAACTGCTTTGCATAGACAACAAGTGCAATATCTTGGGTTAAAATGATACATCTGTGAATAGTCCTTTCTGTGTACTAGGGGCATGATCCTGCTAGATCTGTTGATTTTCATAGGTTTTACACAAGTTAAGGCAACCTGCTCAACACAGGTTGTGTGGACTGCACACTTAAATTTGTATTTCAGAATGTTGCATCAAAAAATTCACTTTGTCCTCTTCTATTCAAATGCTGTTCCTCATGGTGCACTGATTTCACAGCACATGGGATTTATGGAAAGTTTTTTCTGTTTCCAGATGTAAAAATTCTGTGAAACTTGTTTTATGCCTTCCCTTCTTCTTACACGTGCTGGTTTAAGAGGAGACAAAAGAGCATGTAAAGGCACCATCCATCATGCTGTGTTCCACAGATTACCTGTTTCAATGTGTCTTTGTCCTCAGACTCATACACCATAGTTCTTAAATATACACTTTGACATTGCTTTCAGGTGATAAAATTTTTTAAAAAGCAAACCTGTGTGTTATGCAAGAAATAATGAATAAGTTCACATTTCCTGATATTTTAATCAAATATTGGTTGCCCTTGGATAAAAATTGGTAAATGGAATTGGTAAGATACAAAGTTAAAAGTTTTGCCTCCAAAAAGCAAAAAAGACTAAGTGGTATGAAAAGAGGTCATGGAAATAATTGTGAAATTAGTTACTTGTTAAAATTTTGTGCAGCGATGCACAGAAATGCAAGAAATGCAATTTCCTTTTATATCCAAGTAAGGAGAATTTTATTAGAAACCTGGTATTTGTAGTATTAATACTTCCAGAAGAAACAAGAGTTTACTGGCAAGAATTAATGGGCATAGGGACAAAAATAAGACCTATATGTGTTCATTAGAGAGTAGAAGAGGGAGAAGAACCACCAGCAGGGGAAAATTAAGTACATTGGAAATACTAACAGCAAAACTTTCACTCTTGTCAAAATAATTAGTTGACACACAATGTTTAACAATGTTAGTGAAAGGGTGTTATGCAATGAGAAATAACCTGGCCAATTACAATAGCAAAAGTAGATCTAGGAAAAAAAATAAATTAATCTTTCACTAGAATATGGTTAATTCTGGAAAAGTTTAATAATTTTAATAATTTAATAATTATCTTGTCTTTTATGGGCACTTAATCCTTTTAGGCAAAGATTGAAGTGGATTGGATGGGGCAATGGATTTTTAAGCTTGCCAGAACCTCTATTTAGGTTTTGGCCCAAGAGATAGTATTTTTCCTACTTTACTTACCCTTGGTACCTCCACTGTTCTACCCTTGGAAAATCATAACTGAACGGATCTGTGGGTAAGGACTGTTGAGGATACTTATTCCTTTGAAACTTATTTTGCTGTATGGAGTGCAAAAAAACCCCACACAGATGGCGTTTTTATTGCAGCAGATGGAACATCTCTTCTGTGAATGTCATTGTTACCCAGGTGAAGTGAAAACCCAGCTGTATTAATGCAGTTCTTTCAGGTGGCAATGTGCTGCATTACTGATAAACCTGAGAAGTGAGAAAATAGATGCAAATTTAATTGCATCATTTATCCAGGTGAACAACTAAGACTCAAGGGTTTTCATTACAGCACCTGTCCTTGGACCAGGTTTTTAAGTTTTAACATGCCTGGGCCTTGGGTTTCTTATTCAGTCAGAAAATAATTATCTTACTTCTTTGTAAACCGTGATTTGTTTTGAATTTTGAATTCTTCTCATAGAAAGCAGAGTAACCATGAGTTGTTCAGAATACCAAGATGAAAAAGGAATTACATAGATACTTAATAGCAGAAAACATGATTATGTGAACTGATTACACTTAACTATTTATTGCTTTATTCTTTCTTATACCTATGCTTTTTTTAAAGTCAAGTAGGAGCACATGGCAGTGCTTCAATTTCTCTTCTCCTTCCCAAGCTGGCCACCATTCAATAAGAAATATAACTGCCTCCTTTCCCTTAGAAATGCCCTGAGGGCTTTGTTAAACTATCTGAGGTTCTCTACTTCTGTTGTAGGTTGCCTGTAATACTTATGTTGCAAGGACCTTCTTAGTTGAATAGTCAGTTTTTAATGTAAAATATTTCTCACCCTCCTTATAATTGGCTATGCTTTTGGGTTTTGGTTTTCCTACCCAGTTTTCTTACTACACTGTAATGGGGATGCTGGTGTTTTCTTGCCACTGCTTTCACTACTCTGCAAAAGCCACAGTACCATAAAAACTAGAGGAAAAGAAGGTTTATCATCTAATAGTCCATTCACTGGAAAGAAAGCACTGACTCATTTTATACATTTTTCACAATTCAACTGGTTGATGATAGAATATTACACGATAGAAAGCAATTTAGACTAGAAATACTGTACAATTTCTCACCTAAATGTTAGCAGCTTAATAGTAAATGAAGTTTATAGAATCCTGTTCTACCTCTCTGGACTGTACTAGCAATTACCATATATAGCTTTTGGTAAACTCACCAGGGTCAAGAGGCTTGGCTGCAGACATCACAAGTGGGCAATAGTGTCTTCTCATTTCAAGTAAAACCTAAATACTCTCTTTGTGGCATGAAGAACCTTTTATTACCTTCAAGGCACAGCCTCATTGGCTCCTTTGCCTCTCCTTCAGGTGAAACAGTTAGCAGGGCCTGCTTAAAGGGGCCCTGTATCTCCAGTACAGACATAAAATACCTCATTCAAATTAGACAGATTTTTCTCCTTTATCAATTATATCTGGAGAGTTTTAACCCTCAGAAAATACTTTTGATTATGGTTGCATTAAGCTAGCAAGGCTGAAAATGATTATTGCTTGAGCCACTAGCTTCAAGAGTATTGTAGTTATTTTGGCAGTCCCACATCATCATTAGCTTAAGTCTCCAGTTACTTAGAAAAAATCCAAGCTTAAATTTTGACATGCTTAAACAGACCAGAAGGATTCCTAAAGATGAGGTAAGAAAAATTAGGAGTTTTTGATGCATTCTGTAGAAATGCTGAGAACCAAACAAAGGAACAAAATATTTCCAGATGATCTCAGAAATTATTAATGGTGTGAAGGCTTTTAAGTCAAGTTCTGCTTAAACTTTAGGGATATTATTTATCTAGTATCCCCTAACAAGTTTTTAAGTTTATACTGCTTGTAAAAGATTTGAACCTTTTCTTAATGTACATCCAGACTTCTGAAGATTTCAGTAAGAGAATGTTCTGAAGAACCTTGTTATAATCTGAATGGATTTCAAGAAAACTTCAATGAAAATCCATCAGTAAGACCTATGGGGATAAGATCCCCTTATATAGTAATTTAAAATATTTCAGATTTTCTTATGGCCTAATTTTTCACAAGCATGAGCAAGAAAGAATTTCATATTGATTCTTGGAGACTTGCTGAGAGCTCAGTAGTAGAAAAAAAAAAGTGAACCTATTTCTCATGGGGTTTTCCCCGTTTTTAAATAGAAGTTTAGGACACCAACTTCAGGCACTATTAAAAATTTTCTATGTGCTTTACCTATATATGAATTTCTAAGCATAGACATCTGTGAAAAAGTGTCTGCTTGTGTACAGCAATATGCAGATAGGCTTCTTGTGTGCTTTGCAGATTCCACAGAAGTTTCTTTCCTGATATTTCCTGTAGATTTTGATCTATATTCTTTCCTATAATTGTTACTAACCATCTTCAAAAAAAATAACAATAACATTTATTCAGAATTAGTAAAGATACTAAATGGAAACACATCCCTTAAATCTGAGACAATCTTATTTAAGATTTTACTCTCTCAGACAATCTGAGAGACTCTTACTTAAGTTTGAAATTGGTAAATGTTGATGAATAAAATGTGGAAAAAGCTCTTGAGGAAATAAAACTCAGCAGTCTGTCATGAAGGAAAGGAAACTTCTAATTAATTGTCAAAACACTTATTAATGAACACATTATAGACACATTCAGTATCATTTGAATTATTTATTTTTTTAGTGAACAATTTAAATGTTGGTGTTATTAACCATTTTGTTTTAAATTTCTTAGAGCCCTTGGCAGAGATTTCTTGCACTAATCATAGTACGTAGGGGGAACAAAAGTAGAACATTATTTTCCAGTGTGCATATGTGTCTGTGTCTCTGTGTACTTATGTGCTTTACAATTATCAAACATATATTTACACACCAACTTTACAATTAAGTCTTTAAGTAGTCTTTTTTTATGGCAGGGGAAAGAATCAACTGACCAAAGACTTAGGTCTGTATGTTCCATTTGAGATTTTCCAGTATAGTCCCACAGAGCTTCTTATGAATTCAAACTTTTGCTGGGATGTTACTCCATCCAGTAGTGTTTCTTTATGAGATGAGACCTAGAGCTGAGGAATGCATCTCTTCAGTTTCCTTAACATCACTAAACTGTAAATAATTTAAACTATTAAGTTGAAATATCCAGACATTTAGTTATTGTTCATATCGCTCATCTTTAACCTTCTAATAATACATCACACTTTAAAAATAATTTAAAAAACAACAAAAAAAAAATACTTTGGAGGCTATATACTACACAATCTCCATGGCTCCCTCTTCTTGGGAAATCTGTTACAATATTACAGTTCCCAGAATGTATTTGGAGCAGCAAACAGAATTGTCCCTTGGCAACTTCCACATTAAGCAATCCAGACAAGACAATACAACAATTTTAAAAATTGCATCATGATTTACTTTTTTGAATGTATTAAAAAAGGAACACTAACCTGCTTCATAAGTAGAGTTTGTTGTTTGTGAACCACAGGATTTGGCAAAAAAAGATGTAAAAGAAGACTATTCTGATGTATAAAACTGTTTACCAGTAGAAGAAACACTGACCTTAATTTGGCCTATCCATAGACTCATTTCATGTAGTATTACTGCATATTTGAAGCTTTAAGGAGCAGACACAGCTGCTAGTCAATTTGGAACTCACAGAACAGTTGTGCACCATCGTTCAAGGTGTCCATGATCAACAGTAAAGCAGAAGTGTGTACATAGTATATGCTGTGAGTCATGTGCATACATGATGTATGTGTATATACTGTTTGGCTGCGTGTACCAATATTGTGGGTGCATGCCTATTCCCTACAACTTTAGGTAGCATTTTGCTTAAACTCTCCTGTTCTGTAGCTTTTGGTTTCCACTAGCTTTCCTCTCCAATACAACCATTCTGCTCCACACCCTACTCACTCACCAGCTTTAAATCGTCACGTGAGCAAAATTTTAGGACAACTGGATGAAGAATTATTTCTCACATAGGATATGATTACACTCCCACTGTAGGAAATGGAATGAAACAAATGGAGTAAAAGTGCAGTGACTGTGGTGAAAACATCTCCACAGAGTTATGCCTCAATCTTTTTTTTGTTTCTTTTTTGTTTGGGGTTTTTTAGTTGTTGGGGGATTTTTCCACTGGGTGTGTGTGGTTTCCTGGAGAGGAGGCTTTCCCTCTCCAGTACATAAATTTGTGAAAAATTACGTAGTGGGTTAAGGGGGCATAAGAGGAAATGTGTACATATATCAGATTCCCCCTTTTCTCTCCTTGGGCTACTAAGCATTGCCTCATTTTTTTTCCACTAGAAATGGATGTTGTTAGCCCCTTTTTTATCACTTCAGGAGAACAGATTAAGCTCAAGGATTCTTAGCAGAGGCCAATGTATTTTAGATTGTTCTGAATGATGACATCTGTCACTGCATCAAAGACAAACTGGATGTTACTGGTATCAGTGGCGCAGGTGAAGTGTGAGTAGATTTCCTTGGTCTCCTTGTTGCGATTTAAGTCCTCGAACTGGCGTTGGATGTAGACTGCTGACTCCTCGTAAGTGTTTTGGCCTTTGTATTCAGGAAAGCAGATTGTTAAGGGGATGCGTCGGATTTTTTCTGCCAGCAGATCTTTCTTATTCAAAAAAAGGATGAGGGAAGTGTTGATAAACCAATTGTTGTTGCAGATGGAATCAAAGAGACGCAAACTTTCTGCCATTCGACTCTGTAGGAGAGGAAACAACAGTGACAACAATAGTGTTTCAGCATAACTTTGGAAAGCATACAAAATACATTCGTGAGAAAAATCTGCTTTTAGAAACAGCTTTTGTTTTATTCGGTTCCTGATTCGTCTCACCTGATCATGAAATTTCAGGGACAATAATTCACTTCTTTTGTTACATTTCTCCACAGACTCTCTATTTTAAGAATATTTGGCAACTATAGAGGAAAATCTAAAACTGAAGATTTAGAAACAATAGGTGTAAGTTGGAAAAACGTGGTTGTGTTCAAGCCTAGGTTAGCACAGGAAACAAATTATTTAAATAAAAGGGATAAGTAAGGATTTCACACTACAGAAATATCCTGCAGCTAATTTTTTTTAAAAGATGGAACTGCTACAGCACAATTGTAGCATTGCATTGTTAGATGTACAGTTTTTCACACCATACATAATGATAATTTTTTTCTTGCCTTTTTTGTTTGTTTAATGGCAAGCTTGAAAGAATACATTCTGCTATAGTGGGACAACTTGTATGTTTATAGGTGCAAGCTGGCACATTTAATGTATTTCTATCTGCTGCCTTGAGCAGACAGACTCCGTTTATGAACAATTTAGGATGACCACTACAATTATTTATTTGGAAATAACAATCCAGTGCTGCTACAAACCCAGGGCAGACAGATCCGTTAGGGATCAGGGGCTGCTTGGAGCTGTCCTCCTGGGTCGCTGCTGGGACAGCCGGAGCTGTCCATGGTACCCAGGGCGTTTTTAGGGATGAGTTTATCGATCAGTTTACACCTAGAAATAGGTGTAAACAAATGTAACGTTTTGAACAGAAAACGTTATAGATTATTAAAATAAATATCACTCAATTACTTTCAAAGGTAGGTGCAGAAAATAAAAAATCGGGTGTTTTTGCCAAGGTTAATCAGTATTATCCAGTTTTTACAAGAAAATAATATGAAAATATAATTTAAAATTTACTTTTGATTTGGTTCTACTAGGGAATTAAAAAATATTTTTTATATCACTTCAAAAGAAATTTTCAAGAGTACTGATCATTACTGTTACACTAAAGCATCCTGAAAAAATTGACCCTTAAAAATGCTGAGTTGCTGGAATATAAACAGACGTTTTGCCTAAGATTTTAAAATTTCCCCTTATACTTTCCTCATTTTGTGTTAATATTCCTTTTTATTTGCTATGTATTGAAATGGTCAGCCACATCCTCTGCTCTCAGAGTTCCATGAAAGCACAGACTTATTTATTTTAGTGAGTAAATCTTTGTTTATAGATTAAAACTAGGGGGTTTTGGCAGTTTCTGGTTATTTCAAAAGCCCCAGGAGCACTGGGGCACACCACCATGGCTGGCACTGTCACAGCAACAGCATGTTGCCATGTTGGAAACTAACACAGAAGCCTCTTGAGGCATACTGTAATAATAATTAAAATGTTACAGTCTTCCTTTGCAAAGGTGGAGTTATGTGACTTTTGAGCCTACTTTATATACAGGTAGATTTATAGGTGTAAAAACAAATCCTTAAAAATCTTCTTGAGGGATTATTTTTTTATTTTCATAATGTAAATCCTAACAAAACACATAATCCCCTAAAAACTTGATAGGTCTGTTTCCAAATGATCTTGCTCTTCTTTCCTTCCCTGAATTTGTACGTAAGAATAAAACCATGAAAAAAAAATTAGCTCCATTGAAATGCTACTAATTGTCTGGAAAAAAGGTGTTCTAGAGCTAATAGAGGTTTTTGGCACAAATCTCAGAACATTCATGCCAACAGGATATTGCATTTTAAGAGGTTTGTGTTTATTACTGTATTTGGTAGTGAATCATAATACTGTCCCTCTACTACCAAATCCTCAGTTGGAGTCTGTAGTCCAAGGGCAAAAATCAGAGGGATAAAAACCTTCCATAAACTGTGAAATGTAGTGAGCATGTACAAGAGGACTGATAGTTTTAAATTAATATAAACTTGGTCATCTCCTACATATGTGAAGACAGGCTAAGTAAACTGTTGTAGCTGACACCAAGGAAATTTCCTTTTCTATGTAATATCATTATTATATTGGTGGGTATTTGAAAGCCATAAAAACTTAAACTAAACTAAATGGAATTTCTTTTCATTAAAGTGCAAATAAGGAATAATTTCCAACAAGATACAGGCTATATTACACCAGTGCAAGAAACTACGGTTGTGTGGTATAAATGCATTATATACATTGAGAAATGAACCCCCAATATCAAGCTCATAATTTAACTATAAAAGTAGGAAAATACATCACTAGAAAATGAGGAAATTAATCAGAAAGAAGTCTTCAAATAACAGTAAGATGTCATCCATATGACTACTACAGCTCTAGGGAGAGAGAAACAGGCAGCATCTATTCCATATGAAGAGCAGAACACTAATTGAAGTAATTCTCAGAATTTGTTTTAACACGGAGCTACAAAATACACTGTTCCACCTCACTTTCTATGTGGAATTAAATGACAAACAAGTAAATCCAAACCAAAGAGAAAATAATATACATTTATAAATATTCAGTGGTGGCTCATGATCTCAGTGCATCTCGTTTTTTACAGCCAGATAACATCTTGGTATGTCTGAAAATCTTAAATAAGAAGTAATATGTCCACAGTTCTAAGATGAACTAAAACTGAACTTAAACACTAAGTTTCAGGGACAATAATTCACTTCTTTTGATACATTTCTCCACAGACTCTCTATTTTGTGACACTAAAACTGAACTTAAAGATACATGATGTACACACTCGTGTGCTCCTGTCCTAACATGACAGGCTTGCTTCTGGTGGTCTTCAGTATTGTAAAACTACTGACATATGACAGGGGAAGTGAAGTTGAAAGGGTTATGGCTTATCATAAAATGTAATTTACTGTACAACTCCCAAAGGAGTTAAAAAAAATTCTCTTAATATGAAGGAAAAATAAAGGTAGGAAAAGGCATTCTTCTCTGCAGTGTCTTTTCCAGTTCAGGAATCCTGAAGCGGGTAGCTAGTCAGGTGGTTAGGAAAATGTGCTGCTGTAATTTCATAATTATACACAAACTGGGGTATAAGAAAGATAATGTCACCGACTCATCCAGATGGCCTTGTTGGGGGCTAATTGCAAATTCTTCTCTGAGCGTGAGAACAAGGAATTAGTTGCTTAAGGGAAAGAACACGCTAAGGAGCAGATGGCTGCTTCTGTTCTTCCAATAATTTGCAAACATACAATCATCCTTGGTCATCCTCTGGAACAGGAGAAGTGTGCTTAGCAGCAAAGAGTTCCAGAACAACTAAGAGTTTTCAAAAGGGAAGATTCTATTATCAGGATAGCAAGTAATCAGAAAAGTCACTTGGCAAATAAAGCCAAGTTGGAATGTAGTAACTCCACAGGTTTCACATGAAAGCTTTCTGGTCACAGGAGAGCTTGGAACTTGAAAGAGAGAAACTATCACAGATAAGGGAATTAACTGTCATTTCTACTAAATACCTAAGATCTTTCAATCATTATTTTATAATAATGGTTTATCTTATTTTCTACTATATTAGAATCTTTAGGTTTTAGAATTAAATAGTTTTGTGGGACTGTGAAAACTAACTAAACTAAGTCATATTCCTCTTGTGTAAAAGTTAAACAATGATGAATAAAATTGGTGCAGTATTGGTAGTGTTTGCTTCCCAGAAAAGTGAGAAAATCTTTAAATGCCAGTAAATCTCAGAAGACCCAGTGGAAGCTGTTGCTTTTTCCTTGTGATTGTGGTTGGCATTTAGCATATGCAGGTAGCTACTGGCTATTTCACAAAGTGGCATGAATCTTTTCTTCCTGTTTCAAATGTGGTGTTTAGACATCCATGACTCAATGCTTCCTAAGGAAACCAGGAGAAACTTAAGTATTTGATGAAGAGGTGGTGAGGTAAGAAAGTAATTGAATCCATTGGATGTAAACATTATTTTTTCCTTAAGATTATTATGCAAAAAAATCAAATCAATCCAGAAGTAATGACAGTCTACAAAATAAACAAAGGAAATACCATTTCCCAAGACAATCATAACCAGAGCAATTCAGGAATTCAAACTATGTTTGAATAAATATATAATGGAAGGCTGGAAGAAAGAAGCAGCATTTTACAGAAAAACATACAGAGGAATAAGAAAGCAAGAGGTAGCCTGGGTAAATATATAAAAGCTTAGATTGGATGCAAGTTGAAAGATCCTTTCTGTCTAGCAGTTATGCATTCCTGTTTGAGTGCAGGATGAGAGACACTCAATTTTTTAGAAGAAGACTATTGTATGATTCATCTTTTGTTCAAAGAAAGAAAACTCCTACAAAAATGCTCAGGTGGCTGTGGGTCTAAATGGGGAAAGAGGATGATAATTTCATGAGTTACAAAAAATAATTGCCTTTATCTAAAAATCAAAAAAGAAGAAGGAACATCTGTTGGAGAGAAGTTAATAGAGTTAGTCCAATCCACTCTCAATATGTATTCTCAAATAAAGCAATTAAGAAATGCACTTAGGTAAGACTAAAAAGGTCCTGTGTACATAGATGTTTCTGGCACTTCCCAGAAGGGTCAGAGTAAACAGACAGAAACAAGACAGAATTGTTTTGCCTTTCCAAGTCCTTTCTTGCCAATCCCAGGATCCCAGAATTTTCCTGGAATATGCTGGCAATTCTAAAATGAAAAAATTAGACAGGGTGACATAGAAGGGTATCTCCTTACTAGCAAGGAACATTTATAAACTACTGATTTAATTCCTCATTATTTTAAAGATTGTTTATACTTACAGTTTCTATAGGAGAATATATAGCAGGTAGAGGAGCCAATAGCCAATATCTCCTTCTCAGAGAAGAAAGGGAAAACAAACCTGGCAAAGTGGTTCTGCAGCATGCTCTCCTTCGATGGTTTTCTGTGGAGTATTACTGCTGTCTTTACAGAAAACTTTAGATAACCAAATCTGGCAATATGAACAAGAAGTATGTGAGGCCCTTGAGTCTTGGCTATTGTATAGGATGACAATGAAAGCATTATGAGTATTTTATCATCTAGGAGCTCTGACTGGAAAAACAATGGTAGTGTTACTAAGGCTTACTGTGGACTAGACTAGAGGAAGCAGATTTAATTGGGAATATTACTTAAAGAGAGACCTGAAAGTTTATCTTTGAAAATTGATCCCTGCAACTTTTTAGGAGTGCACTGAAACAGCAGGTCTTGTCTGGAGGAGTACATGATAAGTGCCAATGCCAGAGTAGGGTAAGCCACTCTTTAACACTACCAAAACTGTTTAATATTTCTGTACCAGGAACAATACAGATTTGATAATCTTAGTAAGTACAGTCTGACACCAGGCTATGATTATACTAAGGACAGTGCCTGAGCTGGGAAAGAAATTTGATTACATTTCCTGACAGAAGAATTAGATTTTGAGCCGGGTGATTTCCAAGTAAAAGAACAGAGCAACAGGTGCTTCTGCTAGGACTTATAAACTAAAAGAAACCCAAAGGAAAGATTTATGGAAAACTCTTGGAAGAAAAGAAGAAAAAGTTACTGAGTTCAAGGATCATGAAGAATGGGACACTTCAGCATTTAACAGAAATGCTAGAAGATCCAGGTAAAGGCTACTCCAGTGAGTCTGCCCTGGTTTTAAAGGCTGTTCTACAGCATGGAATGGGGCAGAAAAAAAGTGAAGTAGTTGGAGTTACTGCTTGTGACTGCTTGTGACACGTAGCTTCTAAGCAAGCTGAAGTACAGGAAGATAATATCCAGAAGTCATAACGTGCAGAGGTGTGATATTTATAATTTCTCATAAGTGAATTACAAGTCTAGAAGAAAGTCCTAAAAAAAAAAGGTGTGTTCAGGAGAACAGAGATATGGGGCAGTCAATGTTGGTCCTGTGCCTGATAGAAAAGCAGCAACGTTTCTGGGAAACAGCAAAAATGATAGATTGACAAAAGAGATGCTGCTGCAACTAAAGCAGGCCAAAAGAAAGTTAAGGTCACTATGGGCCAACATTTTGAAACAGGCCTCCTTTTAATCACTAAAGTGGGTGGATAGCTTATTTTTTCTCCTTAAAGGAAGCTTGCTATGTTTCAGCTGTTCAGTAAACAGCTGTTAGCACTCTCCTTCTACTGCCTCACAGGTCAAAGCTCTGTGTTATAGAAGCTTCTTGACATAAACAGATACGAGTGCCTGCATTGTGCTTCTCTGTGTGTTATTTTGAGCAAATAGTTTTAAGAGGACAGGTATGCCATACAATGAATATAAGAGTAAATCTTCTGTGTCTTTGACAGTGACAGAAAGTTTTTTCTGACTACGAATTAAGATAGTTACTAATTTAGTTCTAAGAAGTAAATTAGCAGCATATAATACCTGTACTTGCCTCAGGGAGTGGGGTTTTTTTTGATAATTGTACAGTATTCAATTCTATTATAAGATGGTTTTGTATTATATCATGCTCGTTTACAACCCCAAAGTTCTTAAAAATATATCCAAGTAGAATGAACATCCATACTTCAGTTGTAAATACCTGGGTTTATTATCCTTAAACTGAGTAATATATATGATAATAGAGGCCAGCTTTTTTATTCCTGGCAACATATTTCAATTGATTTAAATGCTTACTCATTGTTTCCAAGTGAAGTGGGTTTTTGCTGTTGTTTCTTTCAGACTTTGAATTATTTGCTTAGCTCAAGGGCAAAAGGAGCATGTTAGGTACATATCCAGCATAGCTGAAATGTCTCACAGTTTTACAAATAAAATAGTCCAGGATTTCTGCTGTCCACATTTGAGACATTTGGCAAAGAGGAGGCTAAAGGATGATCTAGTAACAACCTACAATTACTTGATGCGTAGTCCAAAGGTGATAACACTAAACTCTTCCAAGCAGTATCAGATGAAAGAGTTAGGAGCTATGAACATTAGTTGCAGTTTAGTAGGTTCAGGTTAGATTTTTTTTCAGGGGAAAAAAATTCACTAGAAGACTAGCACAGCACTGGAACAATTTGCCTAGAAATTTTGTGAACTCTCCATCCATAGAGGTTTTTCTCACCCAAACAGATAAAGCCATAGCTGGCCTGATTCACTGTTGGAAATATTCCAGCATCCTGGAATAGGATAAGTGACCTTCACAGATCACATCCAGACTACATTTCTATAATTCCATTAATTGTAAAAACATATTTATAGATGAATCCATAAATGAGAAGTCAATTTTATGCATGCAGTTCTGAGCAGATCTCAAACTTTTCATCCTAAGGAGGCCAATTCAAGCATAAGGGCCATCCTTTTTGTGGAAGGAGTTACACTGTGCTGACACTATCCTGTTAGTGAGGCAGGATGAAAAATAAATGGCCAAAGAATGGAGTTGTGGCCTATGTGGAATAACCACTTTTTATTGTTTTCTGTTCTTTGCAGCTCCCTGCACCTTACAGTAGCCCCTAAGCTATTAAAATACTGCAGACATCTGCATGAGAACTACTTAAGGATATGCAAGTAAAAGAAAAACATTTGCTCACTGTTTCAAACTATGGACTAACCTACCTTTTTTATAGTTTAGGCATAACAAACTTTGGCTGACAGATTTGGTGTAAAGAAACAATGCTTTTCATCACACCTTCTTTGAAGTGTGCATTTTTCTAATACATTGTAGCAGCAGAGGAGGAAAGGGTGTTAACAGGGTGAATATTGGTTCTAGTCACCCAGGCACTTGTTTGCCTTAATTGAAGAGAAACAATACATTGCATACAGAAGAGAAATTGTTGTGGGGTTTTTTTGTGTTTTTTTTTAATGAGAGAACTCCATTACTTTTTGCCACTAGAATGCACTAGTAAGCTTAATAATTTGTTGTAACAGAATAATGGCAGGGGGACAGATTGCAAAATCCAGTGCCTATGAAAGCTCTTTGGATAAAAAAAAAATTTGCAATCTGAAACATCAGTGAATCAAGAATCCAACCTGATATCCTATATTAAAAAGAAAAGAGTTTTCATTTCAACACAGTCAAGCTCAGCTTTAAAGCAGGCCTCTGGATATTTAAGACAGCTGATAGGTAAGACAACTAATAGGTAGAAATAAAATGAAGGTTCATTTGTAAAAGTAGAATTTGAAGACACAGAACTAGAAATCAGACAAAATAGGTTTTTTAGCCTGGAAAAAGAAATAGCTGAGAGAGAACATCACAGAGGTCATAAAATCATGAATGATGTGGAAATAGTGAATTAGCAAATTATTTTTGCACCACTGCTTACAATCAAGTAGTAAGAAGCATCCAATTCAGTTATCTGACAGCAGACAAGTTTTCCTTTCATACAGGGCATAATTGAATGTAAAACTGTCATAAGGTGTCAGAGAATAATAATAATAGTGAAAGCCATACAAGTGTAATCGGGTTCAAAAAGCAATTAAATGAAAAGGGCATTTAAAGAGAAAGATGCTGATGCCTTCCTTGGTTCAGTTATCTGGTCGGGCATATTGCAGGAAGTATATGCTTGATCTGTTCCCATATTGTAACAGAATAATGGCAGGGGGACAGATTGCAAAATCCAGTGCCTATGAAAGCTCTTTGGATAAAAAAAAATTTGCATTATATTATATTATTAGCATTATATTAACATTAGCATTATATTATATTATATTAAAATTAGCATTATATTATTATATATATTTTATATTTGCATTATAAAAAAAATTTTACAAGTATATGCTTGATCTGTTCCCATATTGTAACAGAATAATGGCAGGGGGACAGATTGCAAAATCCAGTGCCTATGAAAGCTCTTTGGATAAAAAAAAAAATTGCATTATATTATATTATTAGCATTATATTAACATTAGCATTATATTATATTATATTAAAATTAGCATTATATTATTATATATATTTTATATTTGCATTATAAAAAAAAATTTACAAGTATATGCTTGATCTGTTCCCATATTCTGTCCTAAACTTAAATGCTCAAGAGTCAAATGCTGAAATCATAGTTGCCTGTACAGTGTTACTCATGTAAACCTCCTGCTACGTGAACAGTTTTTTCTTCACTGAACCCTGTCTCATTCATTTTGCAAGACAGATAATGTCCTGCTCTAGTCAGCATTTTCCATTATTGTCACAACTCAACTTACAGACTCATGCTTTACTATAAATTTACTACTTATGAGCTACTCAAAACGCAGAATTACCAGTTTATTATCAAGCTTATAATTATTGTATCTGGTATTTCATTGGCTACATTTGTCTCCACAGCATGTTGTCAGATCAAGAGGTGCTGTTAACAGCAACTTGTACATAGGGAGCTATACAATGTGTACCATGAGCAATCATAGTGAGAAGGAACACAGCAATTCCAGACACCCAACCCAATTTTCTAGAACCTAATTTTTCAGCATATGTACCAAGACCAATTGAGTTATACATGTTGAGGGCCTGTTCATAGGGAGGTGTCTCATGGGTCTCTTCTGCTCTCAAGAGGCAATAAAAGCAGTGCTGTTAGCTTATTTAAAAAAAAAAAAAAATCCCTGCTGCTTGGATTGTGGGGTAAGAGGAATTATGGTCACATCATAGGAAGTGCTAGTAGAGTTATGGCAGTTTGTGTGACCAAAAAAATGGAGGAATAGGGGAGAAAAAAGGGAAGTTGTCTGAGCATCTGATCTATTCCATTATTGCACAATTACAAGTCATAGATTTATTTATTTTTTATAAGGCTTTTAACTTTTTTTTAAGGCTTACTCAGTTCCAATAACAACGTCCTAGCACCCTGCCTGGTGCCTTTTCCAACAAATCAACTTTTAGTGTTGTTTCTGTAAAATAACTGCTGTCTGGCTGGTGATAGATCCTGGGTTCAATCAAGAAAGAGACTTTCTAAGAATGAGTTATACCAGAGGAAAGAGGGATATAGTAACAAAGTTAATAACTTTTGCAAGCTTGAAGGGACTTCATTTATTTGCATGGTTTCTTATCACTAACTTGTCCATTTCTTGGATTTCTTAAAAAAAAACTTAGTATAGTTTTCTATTCAATACATTAAAATGGAGAAACTTATCTTCTGAATTTTGTGTACTGCTTCTCTATTTTCAACTTGGTCTTTGTACATTAGGTCAGAATTGCATTTGGTATGCAATTACAACAGAGAATAGTTTTGGTCCAGTGAGTCCTGAACTTCACCTAAGCACAGTGACAACTCATAGATGCCTTTTCCTCTAACTTCTCTTTTCCACTGCATTCATTTTAAGTTCATCTTCAGGTTTCCATGGAAATAGCAGAGAAGTGGGCTCATAGTCTTGGCATTAAGATATTCATAAAGAGAGATAAGGAGATGGTTTATATGGCAGATGCTGTATTGCTAAGCAAGCAGTTAAAAACTAATCTTATGTGTAAATGATCATATATATAAGTGGATGTATTCTGGGGAGAATAGGCCCAAAATGTATTCTGCACAGGGAAAGGAGGACGAATAAGTACTATAAGCCTGACTTGCAGAGAAAGCAAGTATTTCCATCTCCAGTGCAAGACTTCCCAGAACAATGCAAAATAATATGCTGCTAAGATATTACCATTAGAAACTGAAATCTTTCTCAAGGGAACAGAAGACGATTTGAACTTGCTACAGAGGCACTTTATACTAACATCACATATTTTAACCAAAGCCTCTTCTCAAATAAAACCCAGTATTATGCTTGAAAGAGAAATTCTGCGGTTGCTGTCAACAGCCAGTACATTAAAACCTCTCAACCCAAAGTAAAATCTATCTCCTTCATAAAGAAAACAATTTTAAAAAACCCGATGTTTGAGTGGGTTTGGGCTTTTGTTGGTTGGTTTTAAGGTAAGAAGGGTACTACTCAAAATATAGATTTCCTTGAGTGCTCTATTCACCTATTCACGTCAAGACTTTTTGCCAATGCATTTTTCTGCTTTAAATATTCATGATTTGGAGAACGAATTGAATGATCTGAGTATAGAATGGCTTTTCTTTTTCAGAACAAGGTAATATTTCTTTGACTTACTGTGGCCTTTTCATTTTAAATTTTTGCTTGAGCAGAATAACAATGGTAAGATTTTAGAAAAGCTGCATTACTCTTTTTAATTCAGGGCACCTCTACCTAACTTCTGTTTAACTGTCATCTTAAGAAGAATTTATTGAATGACTTATTTACAACCATAATGGACCACTGTGGGGCATAACTCATGTCTCAGCCTGGATCACTGGATGTGTTGTGGAATTTAATGTCTGAGTGCAGTAGACCCACTCTGGACATTGAATCCCATGGATTAGCCAATTTAGCAGATAGTAAGAAGAAGAAATTACAATAATGTCTGTGTTCTAGTCCTCTTCTATTATGGTGTGTATTTGTTGGGGGGTTGCTTGTTGTTTGGTTTTGGTTTTTAATAGATGTCCTATCATTTGCATTAATATTGAGGAGTGCTAGTGCATAATAGTTACTGAAATACACAGTTTATTTGGTGACCTACTAGTCTGAAAACCTGAACATTCAGTGGCCTAGAATTTCTCACTCCTCCCTCTACTAGCAGACAGAAGGTGTAGCTGCATTCAGGGTAGTAATACCTCCAGTCTCAATTGCAGATTAAAACAGCAAGAGCTGTTTAAACAAGATAACAGGCTGAAGGTGAAAATATAATTCAAGAGCCTAATATTTTTATGGAATTGAATTTTTCAGCTGGAAAAAGACCAAAGAATTATTTTTCCTCTTATACTACATTTGGTGTTGGTATTAAACCTTACCACACCCTTTCCTCTCTTAGAAATGCTTGCAGCATACTATCTACAGTGAAACATCACCAGAAACAAATATACCTCCCATATTTTCATGTCTCATGCATAAACTAGTGTTTAAATTTGATACCTAATTAAGTTTTGTTAGGCTTACTCTGCATTTTCTTCAGTTTTTAAGTTTGGTTTTTTTTTTTCGTGACATTGAACTTCATTTTATATCTTTGGAACTAAAGCTATCACCATAAGATGTGGAATACAGATCCATGTCAATCAGCTTCTCTATGCACTTGTCTTCTAACTACAGAGCTGCTCCATAGCAAGGACACATGACTTTGATCAAATCCTTGTTTTCATAGTATGATAATAATTAATCTTATATTGAAAGGGTACTGGAAAAAAGCTGTGGATGTATGTTTCATCTGAGGCTAGCTGCTAGCCAGTGACAAATTAAAATGTCATAGTATTAGATTATAGCTCCCTGATAAGCTGACCTTGCCAGTGAAACTGGAAAAGGAATTACCCTACTCCTGCAGTGCAGTGGAATGTCCCTCCCTTAAGCCATCACATCTGTTTGTGAGGTCACACTGTAAATGCGATCAGTGGGACTGATCCAACAAAGAAATAGCTCATTTTGGAGGAAAAAAAGAAAGAAGGCTTGGAATTCCCAATTAGACTTGTTTCCAAGGCTCTGGTCAGGCTGCTTCTAAGCAAGGCATGAAACACATTGGTACATAGTAAAATGAACGTAAGATTAAAATCAGGTCTCTGCTGTGTTTGTACAGTGTGGTGATAACTGTATTGCATACATAGTCAGCAGAGAAAAAAAAAAAAATCTCACCTTCCACCCACACAACCAGCAGGATTTCTTCATGCTTCTGAAAATAATAACTGGGGAAGAAACAGCCTGTATTCCCACTCTCACTTGCACCAAGTACAGATACAAGATATAGATTCAAAAAGGAAAAGTTGTTCCCTGAGGTCACTGCTGCATAATGGATGCACTTTTGGAAGGAACTATTATAGGTCTATGTCAATGAAAAAAATGTCATGTAGTGATGATGCTACAGATTAGGTATTAATTCAGTGTACTGCAGTCATTAAAATCATCACATCAATGAGAAAGATTGGCTTTTCCCAGTTTGACTGGTAAATCAATTTTTTCTTCATTTTTTAGCTGTATGATGCCTCATTTATCCTGAAATGTCTTTATCTTTAATACATTCTTAAATACTTTTTGGCACAGTAATGATTTTCATTTTTTATGGTACAGATGTGACACCATAATTTAAACATGGCAGTGTTTCTGTTCACACAGTCTACTTGTTGAACACGTGGCAATGAACTGAGAATTGTAAGATGCATGTGAAATATCTCTTGAAGCACTATGCTGGATAAATGCAGGATTACTAGTGCAGGAAATCTAGAAGGTGAATTTTCTAGCAAAAATATTGTGTAGAACTCCCTAGTGAGGTTTTTACAGTGAGTTGCTGTTGTCTTTTTCTAATCTGCTTTAGAAAACTATATTTAATTCCTTTTTGCTATGAGCATTATTTTGTCTAGAAAACAACCAAGACTGTCACAGGATCTTGAGGAGGAAAATCTCCCAGAGCATTCTTTTCTAGCATTATTTTACATTGTTTCTTATGACTAGATGGGCAGCAGAAGAGATTGCCAGTTCACACCATTCTAACTGAAAGCCTCATCCTATTTCACTTAGTCAGTGAACAAACAAGCTGATAGGCTATATTAAGCCTGTTCTAAATATCTACACAGGCAAATGCTTTTTAAAGTGCCCTTTAGAAGCATTAAATAATTTGAAAGGAGCTCTGTTACTCTGAAAAAGAGTAACAAAGAAAAGTCTGTCAAAAGAAAAGTAAAAAGTAGAAGAAAAATGGCAATTAAAATTAGCCATATGCATTGAAATTCCAATTTGGTGTAAGAATTGAAATAAAAATTTAAAGATAAAACTTTTTCAGGTTTTTGTGTTGTTCAGTTTGGGGGAGAGGGGGCTGGTTAAATCATCACCACTGGCACCTCCCCCCGGTTTCTTTAAATAAAAAATTAAGTGGTTTGTGTCAGGCATGGCTTTAGAAATAATGTTTTAGAAAATGTTTGTAGTATCTGACATGATTTCTCTAACTTATAGATTTATATGAGCTTTGCCTCATGAACTGTACAGAAATTGTAGAAGGCTGTTGAATACAAGAAAACTATTTCTCAAGACAGAAAGCTATAATCTGTAATGGAATTGTGTAATGGAAAAGGATTCTGAAAAGAATATAGAAGTGAAAAAGAGGAGATTGAGGAAATAATATGCAGGGTTACCAAAAGTGAAGACTTCTCTGCATAGAATAATACATTGTAAAATTGTGAAAGGATGGGCTTGTTTCAGTGTAGTTTTCTGTGAAGCAGTTTTCTCTTACAGTAAGATTTAGTTATATAGGAGGAGTTCATCTGTTCTAGTAATTAATTTATCAGAATGGGGAAGTCTGACTCATCTACCTTTTGCTTTCCCTCTGCTGAACATGGGATCCTACTTTGGCCTTACACTGATCTGAAACTCATTGGACTCCTCTGCGAGTTACATACTTGGGATTCCAGCAGAAAGTCAACCACACTGAAATATTGGGTTATTTTATAATAGGTTTGTAGTTACATTTGTTAGTAAGGGCCCCAAGAACAGTAGAGCTGGCACAAGTAATGAGGTAGAAGCATGCAGCAGAGGTAGCAGTCGTTGACAGAAGAGCTGAAGAAAAATCAGGAGTGAGACCTCCCTTTCTTCCTAAGCAGGGAGCTTATAGATAATCTCAGCACGTTTATATAATTTAATATATGCATTCAACATGAAATTTCTCCAAATGCCTGTAATTCTGCTTTCCATATCCTATGCTGCTTCAAAGGAAAAAAAAAAAAAAAAGCCAACCCCACACATAATCACTTTGTCAGAATGGGAGATTTTAAAATGGAAGGAATTTGCAAAAATGTGTTAATTTATAAATTAACAAGGCTATATTTTGAATTTTTATCCCTGTATAAACACGTATTAAACAGAGTATCATGATAATTGGATCTTTTGGTCTAACTTCTGTTTATCACAACAGTGGCAATTTCCATCTAGTGGGTTTTCCCTATTTTGAGCCTAGTCATCTGTAGCTGATACCTGTCTGCCTAAACCCTGGCTTTCAGAAAAGCCGCTTCAACTTGCTCAGCCTCCTTCCTCATTTTTTTTAAAAGAAGCTATTTCAAAGATATATCTATCTGACCTAGCTTCTCCCCAGCTGTTTTTATTTTGTGTCTCACATTACGTATTTCTTTAAATATGAGCATTTTTTTCTCCTTCAGGTACTTACATCCTAAGCAGGATATAAGTTAGACTTCGAAATCTTTTTAGTGAAACAAAACAAATTAACCTTTTGAAACCTTTTTAAATGCTGTCTCAGTCTGGATGTCTGGACAGCAATGGCAGGCAGATGCTCTGCAGAACACTGCCTCCAGGACATCTCAGGCACAGCCACACTGCATTTAGTTTTGTCAGCCTTTGATTTTCTTTTCTTTTTAACACATCTTTAACCTCCTTTATTAACCTTTCACTTTTCCCATTATTTTCGTTGTTTTTCTTTCTCCATGTATGGGTTGTTGGGTTTTTGTTTGTTTCTAATTACTGCTTTCATTTGATCTATCAAGAACAGCAAAGGCACAATGCAAGCTGCTATTAGAAACATCCCTTTCTGTGTCACTGCCAGGGCAATTCATACTATTGGATTACACCTGATCCTACCAGGCATTGTAAAAATTAGTTTACTTCCACAAGTCCAATGACATCCTGAGCCAGTATTTTTAGGGTGCTACTGCATGTACATCTACACCAACGGAAGCCCAACTGATTTGGGTGAATATTAATGGAAAGAAACTCTCATTACTACGTCACAGTTGGAGTGAGAAGGCTCAAATTGCTAGAAACACTGCTGGCTTTGGCAGGACACAGCTGAAACACAGCTCATTGTTGACTGATATGACACTGTACCATGCCACGTTGCCAGGGAAACATAAGACAAGAACATAAGGTTGTTAAACTGGAGGGGTTCTTAAAAAAAAAAAATTGAAAAATGTTCAAGACCAGGCTGTCCTGAAGTAAATGTAGCACATGTATGACATAACCATCATGTTATCCTGTAAAATTAGTTTAGTCATAGCCTTTCTCCCCCACACACTGATGGACTGAAGGGTTCTTGCTTCTAAAAATGCTACTTCTGTTACTATTATTATCAATTATTTATATCTACTGATATGAAATAGTTGGGGGTTGATTCCTGTTTGTAAACTAAAGTATGATAATGAGTAAATAATGAGGAAAAGTACACAGAGAATTACTAAATTGTGTATTTTGAAAGCAAGTTGTTCCAGTTACTTTAATAATGAGGAAAGTATCAGGATTAAATATCAAAAAAATAAGTGACAGGAGTTAGAGTACTGAATTAATGGAAGTAGAGGAGTTACTAATTGTCTGCTAATTTTGAAGTATAATCAGGGGGCACTGTCATTGGTTGACAGGTTCAAAATTTAACTAAGCCTATTAATAGCTTAAAAAGAATGAGTCTATCCTAACAAGGACATCTAAGTAGTCAATCTTATCAGCACACAATTAGAAATAAACAAATAAATCCATGGAACATGCACATACGTATAGATAATCTGTGGAGGGGTAGAAAATTAAGATCTGGGGAAACACAAGTATTTCCCTAGTATTTTACTCCAGCTTCTCAAATTTGAACTCGGAACTTCCAAGTCAAATGCACTATCATGACACTTAATAGCTCTTAATATTTATTTTTCTACTATACATTTTTCTATTCCTTCTGAGCTCGTGCAGAGTTTTGGCACCATAACATAATCTGCAAGCTCCAAAATTCCACTGGATATTGTGTGGAGCTGTACTGCCTTTACCTTGTTCTGAACAATTTAGCTAATGGAGTCATTCAATATCCTGAGTTCTTAAAAGAGACTAAATGATTTCTGTATTCCAGTTATCACTTTATGAGACCATCATATTGCCCTGCCTAGGACAATTTTTTTTATCCTTGGGAAAAATTTTCCCACCTATTTGTTATTTTTATAGAAAATATTCAGTACTTTGTCATGCTTTGCTCTAGTTCTAACATATTTTCTTCAAAATGGAAGAAGAAGGATCTACATAGCCTTCTGAAAACAGACATGCTTCGTATTTTATACGATTTTCTGGTGTTTCCTTAGGCCTTTTGTAACATTGTTTGCTTTTTTGACAACTATAGAACATCAAGTTGGTATTTTCAGAGCTGTTAAAACTCCAGAATCACTCCACTGTATGCCAGTGAGTCAATGTGATACTGAAATGTACTGAAACAGAATCTTTAAAGAAATTAAACTTCCCATAAAGGCCTTGTCACACTTCCAGAAAGATTGCAGTTACCTAAGCACTCTCAGTATTAGTTTAAAAATCTGCTGGAATGGCAACAGTGTAATACAAACATAAAATTATTTTTACTTGCATATGATTTCTCTTCCTAGAACCCAACCACCTACTCTTGAAAATCCTACATAGAAATACCACATAATCAAAAAAGTTATGATAGAAAAAGAAATATTTAAAAAGAAAAAAGAAAAGAAAATAGGCTCATTAAGTATGTGGTTTAAGGAAAAAAAATTACTTGATAAAACATTTATTGGCAGAAACAGGATTTCTGTTCAAAATTCATACAATTAGTGTATGAGAGAGGTCTTTCTAGGAAAATTATTATTATTAGATAATTGAGAGGTTCCATTATGACCATTATGCAAATAGTTTTACTTGAACATTCATATTTATAAAATTACTGAACTAGTGCCATTTTTAGAAGAAAGCAGGCATGTGCTACCTTTGCTTGGTCTTTCCTGCACTATGTGAATGTGTTGTAACTACTGAGCCCAGGAATTCTCAGTCACACATTCATCTTTAAAGAATCTTTCTAATGGTCTAGAACCTGGTTGCAACTTTGCACTATGGAAGGAAAATGAAATCTGCTCATCAGAATGTACAACAGGTACATTAAACACAAAACTGAGTGCATACAGGCAGACAAGTAGGGAGATTTACAAAGAAACTGCAAGATTTCTTTTCAAACTGAGAGGGGGGAGGGCTAACAGAGATTATTAGCATTCACTAGCACAGAATAATGTAGGGAGAAATTTAAGTAAAGATGAGACACTTGGTATTTACAGGCAACTCCTCCTAAGTGCAGGGTGCAACATGAAAGAAGACCAAAAAAAAAGATCACTCAATAATTTAACACTATTGAAGTCCGGAGATATCATCTTAATATGTAATAAAATACAAGATGTGTCAATCAGATGCTAAGTACCCTGAAAACTAAACCAAGTAATTCATTTGACATAATAAAGAAGAAATGAGCACAGGGCTATACAACCAGGGGCACCCTCAGAGTCCTGGTCAGGAATAATAATCTTATAATAAATAAATAGCATTCCAAAACCAATTTTGCAACTCTGTCAAAAGAAGAGGCAGCTGTTACCTAGTTGAGTCATGCTAGCTATGTGCATGGAAAGATAAAGCTATATTTATTAAGTTAGGCAGAAAAAAAAGTGTAAGACATTGTGGAAATGAAAACAGACACAGATCACATTTGCAGATAAGATAAGCAGGGAAAGTATTGTTACAGACAGATAAAAGAGGATAACACACATGGTGGAGGAAAAATAAGTGAAGAATTAGAGTTTTCACTGTCTTGCCCTTTGCTGAGCAGCTGAATATCTCATATTTTGAACAGATATGTCAAAATACTGGTTATGACAGATCTACAAATTTTTAACTCAGGTGATTTTGTATCTGCAAGTGATGTTACTCAGACTAAAGTATAGCAGGAGAAAGACAAAAGCCCAAGAAAAAAATAGGTTTTCCCTTCTCTCATTTGCTTCCAAGCACCATAAAATCTTAACTTTTTTTTCTTTCCTCTCTTAAAATTACATACAAAGGAAACATTTTCCAGGCATCTGGCATTTTGAACATATTTTTATTCTCCCTTCTCTACACTGGTGTCACTACTACACTCTCACCCTGAACACACTTCAGAAATAAGCTATATTCAGGGCTAGCTCATTTTCCCCTCAATTTTTACCATATTTGCCAATCATTATTTTAATTCACCTTCACTAAAGGCAGTGCTCATGCACAGCATTCAGTCAGTTCTGTCAACAGAAAGTACAGAAGTTACCAGACTTACATCGATCGTTTACTCAGCGTTCACAGTTTATGAATCAGCCAAATCCTTACACGCTCTGTCAAGCAGTAAGTTCTGCTTGGCAGTGGACTGGTTTTATTTAATAATTCTCTTCACTGGAGATACTACTCCAGGAAGCATTTTAGACTCAGCAACACTATTATTTGTAGGGCTTTTTTCACAAGTGGCAGTCTCAGAGTTGCAGTTCAAGTGATGTACCAGTGTTGGTAATGCTCATAGTTCAGCTATTGCAGCTGTTTAATACTCTATCTTCAGCATGCCTGGAACACATTGTGCTCTACACAGGAAAATTATGGATATGTTTATAGATAAAGGAAGATGGGCCACAGGTAACCTGTTCTTTCTGATGATGCAGTCTGGTTCCTCCTGAAATGCTATTGGTGTCCCTGTCCTTTTTGCCACGTAAGTAGAACTGTCAGGAAGATGACTCTTCTTGCATATTTAATCTGTGTTCTAATTTCTCAACCTGTAATAAAAATGTCTGCAGAATTTAATTTTATAGATAGGCAAATACTTTGACAGTGGTTACATACACATGGAAGCCGAGGGATGATAGAAGTCTGACTTTCCTTGTTGTGTACCCTCTTTATGCAGTAGTACCAAAGAACAGCAGACTGCAAAAAAGTATAAACAACCCTCCAGGTTGCTAAAAACCACAATAAAAGTGGGCTACAATGTCACTCTTAAATAACCCAAATTATTACTTAGCTTGATTTTAGATAAAGGAATCAATATCAGCATGCATAAAGCTTTTTTTGCTATTATATTATGTTTTCTGCACCGTTTGGGCTCCTTCTTTTCAGTTTTTAAATCTGAAGAACAAGCAGGAAAGGTCTAAAGAAAGCAACTAACTCCTAGTCAGGGGCTGGATATAAATAAGATTCACTTTCCTAATGCTTCTGAAAACAAATAGAAAGAATTAGGGACAATGCTTCTTGCGATTCAAGTGGAGGGTACTAAACAAAAATCAGACAGAAATCTGTCACACTAGGAAGGCACCAATGCCAAGACAAGAGTGTTGAGATAATAAAACCTAAGTGCATGTGTGGGACTGCAAATGGTGAATCAGCAGAGTAAGTGCAGTGGATAAGCTGTAAAATGACTACAGAGGATGAGAATATTATATGTGATAATCTATACCAATGAAAAAGGGCCAATGCAAACAGTGCCAACAAGGATTATTGAAAATACTGTATCTTTGCAAAAAGTATTTAAGACAAAATTCCATACTTGTAGAGTTGCCTCTGACCCTTGCCTACTGCTTCTGCTGTAAAAGAACAATGATTCTGGTGTTCTGGCTATACCAGAAGCCAATACTGGTGAACAAGCTTTCTAAATAAGTAACAACTGAAGCTTTGTAAGGGAGTACAAGAGAAATAGGAGCATTTTAAGGTTAACTTTCTGGGTTTACATTAGAGATTTTAATTCTTCCTGAAAGCTGTTTTCATCAAACATAAATACACTATGTTTACGAACTGCCAGAAGATAAAATCATTGTGTTCCTACCCACAAATTCCCATCTCTTAAGCATGATGTTTTACAAGGCTGACAAAAAATGAGTTCAAATTAAACCCTGTAAAGGTTAATTCAGGAACTTAAATGTGATAGTAAACACATAGTTGCACATGCGTGTTAATGTACTTTTCTGTAGTTACTAGATTTGCATACTGTTAAAACCAGAAGATTAAAGGGAATTAAACAAGAGTATTTATTCATTGAACAAGACAAATCAGCCATATAATCAAAAACAGTCAAAGAAAATCTTAAATTTAATAATTCCATACTAGTGAAAAATATTCTTGTTTGGGTTTTTTTTGTTTTTTTTAAAATTAATTTAATTCCAAATTCCTGTGGACAATCCTCAAAAAATTAGGGAGAAAACAGTTAACTTACTGCTATTTTTAGCTTCAAAAAAATTTGGGGACTTTTCCAGGACTTGGAAAACATGGTGTCCAAATGAACATTCCCTCTACTCCAGGATGTCACTGCTGTCTGCCTTTTAAAATCATGTTTGGAGTAACACTTAACCAGGTAAACATCAAGCAGAAAGGCACAAAAAAAAAAAAAAATCTGCTGTCATGTGACGAATGACAGTATTTCCCAAAAGTATCATTAAATAAATCATTCCCTCCAGAGCAGAAAACTATCCAAATAGAGTAATCATAGCTGGATTGCAGCTATGGAGCTGCAGCTTCACAGATTGGAGGTGGGAGAAAGGAATCACATTCAGTACTGGGAACACAGGGATTGCTGCCTCGAGAGTGAAGGGAAGTGGGGTAAAAATGAAGGCCAAACAATGTGGTGAGGGAAAGGAAGAGAAGGGAAGAGAGCAAGTAGAAGGTGCACTTACTGTTTGATTATCTTCATACAGCTTCAAGTCATACCCACTCAGCTCCACACAGAAAATTATTGCTGTAACCCCCTCGAAACAGTGGATCCATTTTTTGCGTTCAGATCTCTGTCCACCCACATCCACCATTTTGAAAGTCAGCTCTTTGAAGGTGAATTTATTTTCTACAATCCCTGTGGTCATGTCCCGAGAACGCAGAATATCTTCCACTGTGGGGATGTAGTCCAGTGCTGCAATCCTTTCTAGGTCATTTAAATAGTAGGCAGCATTATCCTCTAGGTGGTACTCATTGGAGCGGCAAAAACACTCCTGCACACCGGGGTCTACCCAGAGCCGTTTCATGACTCCCAGCAGCTCAGGAGTGATCTCGCCTTTGCTCTCAGCTGGGCCTGTCAGAGCAAAAAGCTGCACAGCATCATAGGCTCTGTCAGGATTGTGAAATTCTATCTTAAGGGTGGCTAGAGCCCGGATGATCCGGGTGAGGGAGTCAATTGCGTTGTAGATAATCAGAGGTTTGTATTCCTTGCAAGCCTCTAAGTTAAAGCCACCGCTATGAATGATTTTCATCTGCTTTACAATAGTGCTCTTCCCAGAATTGCTGGTACCCAGGAGAAGGAGCTTGATCTCTCTTCGTTGTCGCTGACTTTCAGAGCGCAGGTGGCGGTCAATCCTTCGGGACCGCCGCGCTGCCTCTTTCTCCTCAGAGCTTTGCCGACATCCCATGGTATAGCAGGCAGGTACAGAAGGGAAAGGCTGGAGACTGTCGCGCTCTTTTTGTGACTCTGGAAAAGATCAGTGGTGTCTTTCAGTTCTCGTGCCAGGTACGCCTTGAATAATAAAAAAAGTCACTATCCAATACCTGATGATCCAAGATGCCTGTACCACCTAATTCAGTCCCAGCACGGGTGCAAACACATGTAGATATGCAACCACGGAAATAGTCTCTTCAGTAGATCTCATGGCACTCCCCTTTCCAGTGTATAAACATTGGCACATTCCTGTTAATGAAGGGACGCTTCCCTCTGCCACACTTTGGCCAGATCCATCAAATAGTCTTTCCTGTTCTGCATAATTATTTTGCTGCCTTCTGTCCAAAGCTAAGGAGCTGCACTTTCACCTTCTCTTCTGTAGCCCTTGTCTTTTAATTGCGTTTTCTGGTTGCTGTGGTGATGCTGCTAGATAAAGCTGAAGCTCTTTTCAATGGTGCTGTACTTGTTTTGTTTCTCTTCCCCCACTTCTTCAGCTGATCCAGTTCAGCTTTGTAAATCTGTGCCTTCCACCTGCCAAACAATGAGAAAAGAAATGAATGAACTGAGTTTCTGCTTCCTTGCTGCAAACGACTCACTCTCTTCTGTTCTAGACTCTAAACCTTTTATTGCCTCAAACAGAAAATACAGGTGGAAAAAATATGTCAAGAAAAACAAAAATCCTAGCAAAAACTCAGGGACAGCTGAGGCTTGCCAACCTAAGAAAATGTGGTTTCTGAACAATGGTAAATCAAATCTCCCTTTCAGCCTTCTGTGTTTTATTATCTAAACCTACATGAAAACAAACAGTGCTGAGCTGTGCCCCAATTTCTCCCTCAGCAAGAGCTTATGGCACTGCTTTTTCTGCACAGTCCTGTTCTGGCTGGTTTTCCTAAAGTAAAAAATGAAAGAGACAACTACTTTTCCCAGTCTCTCTATTTAAAACAGTACACTGTTCTCAGACAGATGTCCTCCTTAGTTTTCTTTCATCTTTTCTGTTTGCTCTGAACATTTAAATAACTAAATTAGGAACCAAAAGGTGGTAATTAACTTTGCTTCTTTTTTTTTTTTTTTTTAAAAGGGAGAATTACTGATCTGTGCAGAATACAGTGACAGATCTCTCCCTTGGAGAGCAGTACTGTTACACATAGTACCTGCATCCTGCTTAATCGATGAAGGGATGAACTACAACAAAATTCATTAATTTCTTTTCTATAGCAATCATTAAACCTCCTCTCTTCCATTTTCAATACAGAAAAACCTGAGATGCAGTAAAAGTGAACAGTGACTACTACAAGGCAAATGTTTGATAAAAAAGCACAGGAAACACCTTCCCAGGGCTCAAAGCTTTTCAGTGGCTGTTAGAGCAATTATTCTTTCCCAGATCAGGGGTTAAACCACTAGTTGGAGCTCAGCAGACAGCAACAGCAGGAAGCATTTACCTCTCACAGAGGGAAAACACATTACTATTAGCTGATTGGTGATAACTTGCCTCTTTTCTAGGAAGGCCTTGCTGCTCCCACCAAGCTCAGAGCACAGTGGGTAGCAAAATCACAGATGCTTCCTCATGGTACACAGGTCTCAGCCCACTTGGGCACCTCTCTCACTGCCTGTTTGCTTGTGTCTAGAGGGTCTTCAGTGAGAACTTTTTACAAATTAAGTGTGTGCCACTGAGATACCCTTAGAGGTAGGCTTGAGAAAAACTTCTGAGCCTACTAAAGGAATATAACTTCTATTAGATTTTAGTAAGACAAATTCCATTTTCAAAGTTCCCCTAGAAGCCTTTGGAAGTTTTTCCTGCATGAGTTTACTGGTATTTCATTGTAGATGTGACAAAGCATTGAAATACACATTGAATAAAATAATTTTGCACTACCAGGAGAGGGACAGAATTATCACAGCCAGATGCTGAACCTCTGGCTTTTGTAGAAAAGACATTGAACTACAACTACTTGCAGACTCATGTATTTTACTTCACTCTTTCCTAAGCATCACAGCAGAAATTACCAAAGGATATTTCAGCAATCCAAAGTAGTGATCTGTAATCAAATCTTTTAAATGGGGTACTGGATTTATCAACAGGTATTTTTGGTTTCCCCACATCACAGGGTAAGATCCACTTACACAGAGACCCCAGGAGGATGGGGTGATCTCATTCCTACTTTACACAGTGCACACAACATCCTGCTAGCAATCTCAGCTGGCATTGTAGGCACATGCATGATCTCCCTCAAATGCAAGTGGTACCAGTAGTTTAATAATTTGGCTTCACCACCACCACCCCCCACACACAGAGCTTTAGGAGCCTAATCTTACCCAGCTCTTTACAATATTTCCATCCTAGCAGCTAGGTGATTCATACTTCTTCAGTAATACCTCATTTAAGTAAAGGGAAGTTCAAAAGGTTGCAGTAAACTTTCCACAGTAGTTTTTGTTATAGTTGCCAGCAATCTTGGTTAATTCAGGACTGTTATTCTGTTTAGTATTATTGAACCTACACTATGAGAGGAAGAAAACAAAACCTTACCCAAGCTACATTTTCTGAGCTTATTGGGTATGATAACTCCTTTACTTATCTGAACGTAGAGGAAGCAGACCACCTGTCTGAGCACTCATCCATGTGAAAGAAAATACAAGCAAATCCAGGAAGAAGTAGCAGAGCACACATCTAAGACTGAGAAATGTAAGCTAACCTAATGTAATCACCTTCTAATCATTATACACATCCACAGAGGATTCCAGTACTTTAAAAAAAAAAAAAAAACCACCTTATTTTTACAGAGTTTAACTTTCAATCACTTCTTACACTATTAACAAAAGAGAAAAAGGCATGAGGGAGTATGATATATCAGGCAATACCCAAGGAAATCAAGTGTTCTACTAAGCAAGCATCACTTTTTTTTTTCTTTTTTTTTTTTTTTTTTTTCATAAGAGGACCTGAGGCTAATAAGGAATGGAGAAATTGGTTCAGATTTTTTAATCCAGAAAAGCAGTGAGAAAGAGTCCCAAACCTGCATGCAGTATAAATGCAAGGTTGAAATGATGTCAGAGAAGTTAGTTTACTGTTTAATATATGGCGATTTAAAGTGCATTTGTTACAGAATAAAGTTGTTTAAAAACAGTGGCCACAACATTATTAATATTCTCTTTAGGCAATCATTAAAAATTTGAAAGAAGAGGAGGGAAAAAGATGACGGAGGAATACAAAGATTGGATTAGTTTTTTTCTTAATACAACCTCCTAGTTGGTACTAGAACTTTTTGTGGCAGTTGGATGACAATATTATGTTGCTATTTTCCATTGCTTAAAGCCTCTGGAAAGTAACTACATGGAAAGTATCTCCATCAGAAATCTAAATAAATTTCCTTGAAGAATGCAATATTCCAGGAATATTCCAGTGGCTCTAGCAGTGGGTGTGCAGAAAAGCCTGGCTGCTTGACAAGGGCAAGAGGAGAAACACCACACAGAGCATCTGCTTTGGGGACATACAAGCATCACACTCATTTAAAAATCTGTAATAAAGCAACATACAAAATGCAGTAGCCACTCAGTGTTTTGTAAGTGTTTAGGTGATGACAGTAGTGTAGATTATGTCTTTATTAGAATTGCTGTTTAGCTTTTGTCATCAGTGTTGCCATAATTCTTATGTGCATGATTCAGGAGCTAACACCTATCACAGAGTTACTGTTTCATGGGTCTTACAGAGCTTAAGGAGATGACTTTTACATTAAGGAAAAGCTCATGACTCAAATTTCCTGTCACTCATTCAACCTTATTGCACATATTACTTCATGGAAGTACACGTTTGGTAGTTATCATAGCAAAAGAAAGTTGTGGAGGGATTTGGAACAGGATACAAATGTAGTCTTGTAAAAGGTATTTTCTATTCCTGTGCATAAAAGGTCACATAAGAGAGCAAAACTCTGTTTCTTTGAAGTGTTCCAGTGATAGATACGAGCTAATCAGAGGTCAAAATCAGAATCTCTGTAGTAAGAACCTGACAGCCTGGGTACAGATAAAACTGTCTTGAAAACAAGAAGTTTGGTTAATGTGATAAGGAAAAGCAGACACTGAAGATTCCAAGATTGAAGCTTGAGGCCAAACAAGGAGCAGGAAGAAGATGGTCCAGTAAATGGGAACCATGCAAGCAATAGGTGATGGATAAGATGATGGGTAAGAAAGCCTCTTTGAGACTCTATACACAAATAAATCACAGTAGTTCTGCTTCTGTCTTTTAAGGGAAAGAAGCAGAGAGACATAAATTAAGGCAAAGAATGAGAGAGTTAAGTCAGAAGCTGGGTAAGTTTTCTAACGTGAACTGAAAGGATATATAAACAAAGCAACCAAAAACTTCTGTATCTAAGAAAAGAAGAGGGAAGGAATAGCCATAGAGGAAGGAAAGATAAGCTGAGAAAAGCAGATGGGCACATCTTACTATATCATATTGGCAGGAATCAGAATAAATTATATAGAAAAGAAAAAAGGCCAGTGGGAAAGGATTGACTCAGAAGTTGTAAAGACAGGTCTGCACATGTTGGAATGTAATTACACTAAAAGAAGAAGAAGAATAAAGCAGATAATAAATCTATAATATAAAAAATCACCCGGGTCATCAGATTTCCACCAGAATGGTTTTGTTAGAGAAAAGACATTGTTGAGAATGAATCCAGGCTGAGAGTTCCAGTAGAAGTGATGAATGCTGACTTCACAGAAAGGCTGAGCAAGAGCATGGGAGGAGTGGACTAGCAATGTGATAGTTAATGCTGGGAACCAAGCAACAGAGAATGAGTAATATTTCACAGAGAACAAATCAAAAGAATCTTGGTGAATGGAAAAACAGAAAAACAGATGTAGGTTGAATGAGCATGCAGGAGCAGCAAGTTGTCAACATGAGATAAAGTCAGAAAAGGAATATAGATCTGTGTAAGGAGAGAGTAGTTCAGAGTGAGGGAGTTCAGAGAGAGTGGCTTAAAGAAACCATGAGAGGAAAGAGTGACATGATGCAGGAAAAGCATCAAAGAACTGTTCAAAATGGAAAAGAGAAGGAGAGGAAAGCAGGACTGTGAAACAAATAAGGCAAATAATTCTCAGGATGGTCTAGTTTAGGAAAACCAGACAAACCTGCTGAAGCTGTCAGCATAACAGAAAGTCATAGATGTGGATTAATATGCTGTTCCTAATACAACAAGAGAAAAAAAGGAAGAAAGAGTGTGAATATCAGCATAAGAGGCAGGGCTATTATCAGGGATCAATTTGGTACGTCATGTAGAGAGCAATTTCCAGCCTTGGGCCACATATAAAATGAATCATATGAACTACTTCAGAAGATGCCTACATCAGAACTGTGGATTTCACTGGTTCCATTTTAACGGCTGAAATTAAACATCATTAGATCCACAGAAGGGTTGATGAGGAGTGGAAGAAGTATCAGGCCACAGCCCAGGAAAAAAAAAAAAAGAAAAATCCCAAAAGGCTACACAGAATCCACAGTGTTCTCTGAGTGTGACTCATGGGAGAGCACTTGTGTGCTACTAAGTACAGATTGCAGCTCCAGCCTACGCCAGGTCTCATTCTGCTTCTCTTTTCAAATTCAGAAGCTTTGGCAGTGTTACAGTCCTGCTGTATGCAACAGATCCAGCAGGTACATCTCAGACAGCTGAGCTGGGATTGTAGTTACTCTCTAATTCAATGGATCTTTCTTATAAGCTAAATATGAAGGAAGTTGTCCATGTTCTTGTTTTGATATAACGTTGCTTTGGGCCCAATCCAAAAACCAGATGTACTTCTACTTCACAAAACATAGCTCTACAACCAGAAGCATTTAAGTACATCATTGTACAATGCCTAATTAGCTCCTGGTTTCAAAATTTAAGCTAATACCTTGTTTATGATATTTTTCCATCTATGTATATTAGACCAGTAGCAGCTGGCTTAGATAACTGCATTCAGCACTACATTGCACACAGCAAATGCATCATTTAGTACTCCCTTTACTGAATAATAACCTCTCCACTGAGGTTGTGTACAGACCTATATGTATTGGAGGGGAGGAGGCTCACTCACAATAAAGCAAAAAGACCTTGGTAACCAAATGCATCAACTTCTTTAGCTGCAATTTCCCTCCAACAACACCTCCCCTCTAAAAAAAAAAAAAGGAAAAAAAACCCAAACCAGCCACACTAAAAATTCAAAACCACAGATTGCTGCTAACATAAAGAACCTACCATCCTTTTCAAGGTTTGGCAGCTACTAGGATTTCTCTTCAGTCTCTGCTTTCCAATTCCCTCTCTTCAGAGGGATGATCACACCTTCTGCACACCCCAGCTGCTGTTGCTGCAGTTGCACACCCACCACCACCAGCCAGAGGAATCCCAGTCACTTTGTGAAGGCTCCTAACTAGGGATTATGAGAAGCTCTGCTAGCTTGTGGTGTTAAACACACATACAACATTAGAGAGCACTGGAGTGGTTGATTTCCTTTTATCAGGCTTCACAAATGTCTTTTAATAAGCAGATAAAAAGAGAGAAGGTGCAGTTTTAATTATCTGAAGACACTGAAAGCCTAATTTATCCAGAGTGTGCAGGTAGACCAACAGTGCAGGCAGCTCTTGCAAAACCAATGTGTTTTTCAATGCTTATCTTCTTGAGAGGGTAAGGTTCTTAAAATAATGATAGTTTTTTTCAGTGTATTAAATCTTTTTTTTTTTACTGAGATCAAGAATATTTCTATTTGGCACTAAATGAGATTGCAATAGGAGCTGGAGGAACTCCACTTAAACAGTTGTGGTGAAATGGTTGTGCAGGCTCTAAGTGACACCTTGGGGTGTGAATATTCAGAATAAATGCCACTGTAATTGACTAAAGGAAAAATAAGATTAAAAACACACAAACCCTGCAAAGTGCTATGGCTGTGATTCACTTGAGGGAAGTCTTTTAGTTGGCTTCAGTGGGTTTTGAAACAAGCCTGTGTCCTGTTTTGAAAGGATGCAAGTAAACATAATGTATTTAAAAACACTGCAAGCAGGAAAACTGCCAGCAATGTGAATATTTTTACTGATGAAAACTTAGTATTTAGTGAGTGATTCATACTCTTCTTGTATATGAATATCTACAGCTGAAAACTTCTGTAAGAATAGATATGAAATGGAATAGTCTTAACTTTCAGCTCCCTGTGATCTCATCATTACTGTCTCACTCGTAGGTACTGAAGCACAATCAGAATCATTGCATTTTAAGAGTAATTTCTTCTCTATGTGTGCATATGGTAGCCTGGCTTCTCTTGGTATTCACTGTGTGTGTGTTTGGTCACAGGTCTAGTCAATCTTTTAAGAACAGAAGCCAGATTTGATCACAAAGATTTTGAGTCATAATTTGACAAAACTCAGATGGATGATTTCACCTCTTCATAGGACTATACAGGTTTTGTCAGCATTGTGGACTGCTTCTGTATCCTTCTAAGAGTAGATTTTTGTCTATAGCAAAAAAAAACCAAACCAATAGATATTTTATGGTCATTAATGTTAATTATTTTACAAATGAATATTTAACAAAATGAGTTCATAAATGTAAGTCCATCTTTAGAGGAAGGTTGGAGGGGTTTTTAACCTGGCTACATACAACAATTTAAGAGTGACGTGACTTAGATTTGGCTGGGCAAAGATAGGGTTTTTTTTCAGCCTCAATTTTTTCCCCAAGCCTGAATTATATAAATAATAGATGGATTTATTTTTTAGAGATAAACCAAACTCCATTCACATTTTTCCTTGGTCTTCTGTTATTTTTCATCTGTGCATTGGTAACTGTACTACCACTAGTATCAGCAGTTGTAGCTCCAAATTTTGTAGCACATCCTGATTATTGTTTTGGTGTTTGAGTAACACTGCTTGTACTTGTGTGTGTTTATGTGTGCGTGTGGAGACAGAGGGGGAGGAAGGTAATTATGACTCCTATTCATGTTTGTGTGGTATGTAAGGACATTTCCAGCATTTCTATTTTTTCTCCCTGTAATCCTGCAAACTCCCAAGCTATGCAACCCAATTTCTATATTTTTACTAAAATTTGTGACTGATTCTTACTAAAACCTGGCTAGTTCTGCATTTTTACTGGTTCTTTAGACCTTAAATTCTGTCTGTAAATAATCCATCTCTTCTGCTGTACCATTTCTCCTATGTTGAGGTCAGAAAAGTTTCCCTTTTGTGTCACACCTCAAGTAGCCTTGTCTCCTTTTATTTAAGGTGACTATTAATTAGCTCACCATTTTGTGACCTTTATTGTTTTATTCATTTTGTTTGAAGCAGGGTCTTGAATCAAATACTAAAAGCCCATAGGCTGATTTATGATGGGACCTACATGATCTACTGCTTCTCTTAAGAGGAATAAAACCAAATTTTGTGGCTTTTTCTGCATGAGCTCACCTTAGCAGCCTAAGTGAGAGTTTCACAAGCCAGACAAATGTATGACTATAACCACACAGTGCAGGTTTAACATCAGCATTTCAAATGGTTGCTCTTTTGTTCTTTTTACTCTCAGTGACATCTCTTCTTGACTCAAATAGCTGTGGCACTAAAATTATCTTAAAGCTGAAAGGTGCTAATCGAGCCTTTAGTTTATTCATTATTCAACAATGGATCCTTAGTTATTCATTTCTCATTTCTAGTATTACCAGAAAAAAATATACTTATGGTAACAACGTATCCTACTATTAAGATGGCAGGTAAAGCTGAAATTCTACCACTGATAAAAAGCCACAGCTTCCTAAATATTCTAGTTAGCATTCTAAATTTCACACTCGACATATTCAAGAAAAAAGTTCATGACTTATAATTTTATTTCTTTTTTGCTCAATCTGCTGTTGATACTGTTGTAAAAACAGTTATAAGAAACAGGGACAGCTCTGCAATAAAAAAATACTTTATATGCACTGGAGATGACTCAGAATGGATCCATACCTTAGTGGAAAGGTCACACATGGATTTCTCAGCAAGTTCAAAGCAGTGCAAAAGCTGTTGCAGATGTATGCACACCAGTGACCAAATTCACCCTGAAGTCACAGAACATGCTGACCAACTGGGGGCCAACATCTACATAGCAGGACAATAATTTATCTTGAAAACTTTAGAAAAAGAGTTTGAGGACACCTCTGAGATCACTCATAGTGGGAAGAGGTGGGGATCTGTGTTTACAGTGATCTGCTCTCAGGTATGTAGGCTGCTATGAAGTAGCACACCATTTCTTCCCTGATAACAACCTATAGCCTTCCAAGATAATTGTGCTTCAAAGCATAAGTTTTGTTATGTTTTGGGTCATTTACAGCACTTTTAAATTGCAGCACTGGATCCAGTATTGTAACCAAGATGACTCTGCCTCCCAATGCCATCTGTGACTTTTGAACAGCTTTTGCATCTTTGTTGTTGCAAGGCTGAAAAAAACCACCTGCAGAATGCATCTTAGTAGTAAAAGAACAACTCATTACTTAAAATCAACCCAAAAAGCTACAAACATTTCAGACAGCAAGGCACATAAAATTTCTTACCTCTCGACTCCAGGAAAACACCTGATAAGGCATCTTTCCCCAACAGGTTCCCAAATGCACACATGAAGAAAATAGTTAAAGAGCTCACAGCTGACAGTTTTCAGCCCAACACACCTTAAAGGAATTTTAATTTAGTTTAAATTTCTTCCAGCTGGCAGCAATTCCATTAAGATGCAATGCCACTGACATGTAGGCTTACTAGCAGTCTTCTCCTCCCCAAATTTTTTTTGCCCCAAATACTTCAGGAGCAATAATACAAACAATTTGTTTTGTCTCTTTACCCACACAAGACTGAATGCATTGGGAGAATACCCAGTAAAAGTTTTAAGTAGATTTGCTCTTTTAAAAATGCAGGCATGGCATAGAAATAGCAGAAATGGGCAATAGATCATCATCATAACACTGATTGTATCTCCTTGACTCTTCTGAGACCTTTTTTTTTCCCAGTTCTTAAAAATTAAGTACAATTTCAGTTTGTATTTAAGATTCTCATATGTGTCATTCAGTGCAAATGTACCAAAATAATTTTAACCATCCCTTCCCATCTTGTGCATTGGTTGCAGGAGGGAGCTCATCCAAAAAGGTGACATTTCTAAAGGCTTTTGTGTAAATTAAAAGGAAGAGCCAAATCCTAGGAATTTTGCACACCTGCATTATTTCTGAACTCTCTTAATCTTGACCTTCTAGTGTTTGTATTCTGTTGATCTCCATTTGCCTCAGGTCATTCCTAGTACAACCTGGATAAATTATTTGTAGTGAAAAATTGTATTTCATGTGGATTTTATAACTAGATACCTGAAAAAATACCTAACTTCAAATTATATCTTACAAAATATGGAATCTATAATTGATTATTCTGACAAAACATGCAAGACACTAAAAAAATGAGATTGCTACACTCTTAATGTAACTAAAATCAACTAAATAACTAAAATCAAATCTAAATCAAACTAAATAACTAAATAACTAAATCAAATCTAAATTTTCTTCACAACATAGGTAGATAGGTAATAAACATGTCTAAGAAAAATTCATATTTGCACATCATATCTTATAGCTGAATAAAAACAGTGTTGCCTAGATTGACAGTCTTCTGTATGGCCTTCTTTTTTTTGTAAAAATAGTTTACAAGCACTTTATTATTTTTCCATTTGATTTTTATTGATGGGTGAAAAATTATAGAGACTATGTAGATTATAGGATCATGAGAAAGTACCTTACTGTCTTTGTACTCACCTGAATTTCACTTGGCTGAAATTCTTCCAAAGATAATATAATTAGGGGAAGTTCTCAGAGAGGTAAGAAGGAAGGTGATCTTCCTGCTCACGGAGAAGTTCTCACATTTGCTAATTAAGTCCAGAGGACTTAAAAGTATTCTCAGAGTTCCATGTGACTGTACGACTAACTTTCCCCTTAAAGCTTTCTTTTGCATCACCCATCAAATCAATTCTTACAGAAAAACATCATGCCTAAATAATTTCTAAAGTAGGATATTGCATTATTTTCTACTTGGGATTCATTGCTTTCCTGTATCAGAAGACTCAATTAGAAGAGCAACATGAATTACTCAAAAATACAGAAAAGCTCAGGCACTGCTACTCTTGATCCGAACGGGGGATCTGAAGTTTAGGATCTGAATAGGGAGAAATGGTTTTTCATGACTGAGCCTCCATTGGAGAGCCAGGTTAAAGCAGCCTGGATCCCAGCATGATTTAGAACAGTTTCCAGGTGTGATCCCAAGAGGCCACAATATCAGTGGCTGTTCTTGGTTTCCTTGACTGCAGAAGTGAGGAAAAAGGGCAATGTTGCTAGGCCAACAACACAACAAGGAGAGAGGCTTCTCTGGTTGCAGATCAGGGCAATATCCTCTGTAAACATTTAATTTTAGTTTATAACCTGCTTGCACTGGCAGAGGCTGGAACTATAACACAGCCAATAATTCCATTCTTTGTCTGTGTGGTAGATTATTACTTTATCAGTGTTTTAACTTATATTAAATTCTATTGCACTGTTCAGGACTGCAGTATACGCTCAGTCCTCTCTTGGAAAATGAAGAATTGTGATTTGCAGTCTTTAGAGTCAGATATTCCACCTTGTGTTGAGATCTGATACTTTGTTTATATGTCTATATATTTATTTAACCTGTGAAATAATATTGTGCTGATACAAGATGCACTGATGTCCGTATTAGGCTAAAATCTTGCCATCTATAAAACAATTGCTAGCCCCTTGAATTAATACATTGTTGAAATGAGTAGCCAAGAACTTGTCCTTAAAAAAATGATGTGAAGTCTTCAGTATTCTATCTCTTTTTGTGTACACACTTCCAAAAAGCAAACTTGACACACCCATGTAATCACAGTCATGAGGCGAAGTTCAGATTTGCTTTTGGTAACATTCACAGCAGGAAACAATCAGAAGACTTAGGCACATCGAGTCAGGGAACAGAAACAATAAAATAGATCAATTGTTCAAATTTGAAGTAAGCTAGCTTTAGAATTTTAAATACCAACATAAATGTCACTGAATTACAAATGAAGGTAAGTTTATCTGTTCATGGACATAAATGCATTGGAAAAAAGATTAAAACCACGTCTGAAATGACAGATTCAGGTGAGATTCTGCCATTACTGAGCCATACAAAATGAAAGCTCAATAGGTGCTTAGCAGTTGTAAGAATATATAAATATCTGCCAGCTACAAAATGGCTTCTGTTATATCACCCTGGCTCTGCCAAATTTAGAAGAAAGGTGTCTTGAGAGAAAATCTTCCTCACAAGACCCACTTGCAAGAAAGGTTTTTTGTGGGACACTGTCAACTTGGTGGCAGTACAGAGAGATGCTCCAGTACAACAGTGTTTACACTGGTAGATTTTAGTTTAGGATGAATTTGGTTAGCATCATATGCATTAATTTACTGACAGATTTTAATGCTTTGAATGATACAGGAAAAAAAAATGTAGCATTAGTTTTAATCCTCTCTCATAGATAAACACTAGGGAAAGTAAGCAGCTAATATCCTGGACTTTCCTCATAAAACATCCAGACTAGCAAAAAACCTCTTAATTCACATTTATGTATAAATGGATATTGTATACCCAATTGGCATATTTCATTAATACATTCCAAATAGTTGGATTGTATGACTTGAGCTGGTAAACATCCAGAGAAGAAACTTTTTATTTAAAAAACAAACAACTTAATAAGTCAAGTTGTATTATTTTCAGAAACATTCAGAAACATATATATCCTTTAAAATCATACATATATTTCTCTTTCAAAGGAAAAAGTATAAGAACCAGGTGCACACCCATCTGAACTGCAAGCCCCCCCCCATGAGCTGAACATCCAGCTGGGTTTTTGTTAATGTGCCATGACACATTCACCTGAATTTATTGCATGTTTTTTCCTTCCCAGACACAAATGCATCAACCCTATTTGTGCATCAACACTTGATATGTTGCTTAATTGTATTTGCATTAATTAGCTTTTTGAAGATCTTCCACATAGTCTCAATAAGTTTTGGAAATATAGAAAGCAGGCATACAAAATAGGAGCATAAACACAGGGAATGTGTGCTAGAGTACTGCCTGGGCTACTAGGGAAAACAGGACAAAAGATTTGGATTATTTGTACCATTCTTGTACCAAATCTTTTCTCCACAATGCAGTAGTGATGTTAAGATACAGTTAAAGGAAGAAATCAGCCTACTAGGCACAAAACCAGGATTGGTAGGTCAGGGGTAGCAACTGGATTATTATTATTATTTACAAGTGTTTATGGTGAACCATGAAAATACCTTCATAATTAACTAGCTAAGATTGGTTAACAAACAGATAGTAAGAGTGGGATTCACCTGTCCAGATGTAGGGTATTCACATGGGTGGCTGCCTCTGAGCCTGTCATTCAGTGCTTCCTTTGTAGGCAACAGAGAGAAATAACTCTTCCCAGAGGTCAGTTCATCTCCTCTAAGATAGTGGTCAAAACCTGGTTTGATTAATTGCACTGTCAGAAGCTCTTTTTCTCCCCGTCAGCTGTAAGAAGGGAAGCCCTTCCTCTCCATCTATATAAACATGTCTGTTATAGCTATCTGAAAGTGATGAGAATAATTCCTCACAATTGCCAACTCCGGGGAATTACAGTTTCCTAAATCTGTAAAAATATCAGATTAGTAAGTTGTGGTTCCTAAGAAATAATTATTCATGTTCTGGTCATTATATGTAAGCAAAACGAATACTTAGAATTTTAATTCAGTTTTTCAAATTTGCCTCTTTATATTTTACTACTGGCCAGCATGATCACTGGTAATTTCATGGGCTATTTCTGTGACACAGAACTGTCTGGAAATGTTACCACACTTGTCTTTTTGATGTGATGACTTAGCAATCCAGAGGAGAAACAGCCCTCCAGTGTAAGGGGCTTAAAGAGAAAACAAGGGCAAAGGAAAGTAGGATTTGTTGGGTAAAACTGTGTTCTGTAACGATACATTGGATATCCAGCACTAAATAATAAAATGGGTTTCTGGGGAGAGCTGAGTTTCTGCTTAACCATAGGTAATGCTCTGAGAGACAGAACTAAAAAAACACATGGAAAGCTGTTACCTTCTGAAATTTTACCATGTGTTTTGTTAGATGTGATTTGAAATGCATTTCATAGTAACAAATGTTTATAGTCTAGAGAACAGACAGGAATGATGGGCCCACATCAATCATTGGTTCCTTCCATCCTACTTCACCAATGCCCTTCAGTGTTTGTGAAAAACAACAGCTGAGAGAGAAGAGTATTTCCTCTGTAGCTTTCATTTCAAGGGTTAAATTTTGTCCTTGACTACACTGGCATAAAGCTGAAAAAAATTAAATTGCTGATATGTACCAACTCCAGATTTAATAACAGAATAAAAAAGAGCTGAATTTAGCCCTTCTCTATCATGTTGTGTATTCCACATACCTTAAATTGCCAGAGGGCTTGGAGAAGAGAATCAATGTGTTTTGGATCAGTCTAGTTTTTCCCTTTTGTGATTATTCTTTCATCAATACGGTAGTTGAAATTTGGACTTCTTAATCACCAGTCTTGAATTCTGGAAAGTTTAATAAAAATGTGAATTTTGCATGTAACATATAAAGTATAAGTCAAATTCTCCTCTCAAGTAGACCGAAGGGAATCTCTTGTAACTATCAATGAATGTGGATTAATTCTGGATACTTTGAGGATTACAAAGAACAAAACTTTGCCTTTTTAATAAAAATAGGATTATTTTTCTCACCATGTATAAATAACACTACTTTATTTAAGTGTGCCAATATTCTTAATTTTAAGGTCTTTGGTTTAAAAGTTCTCTCAGATAAAATTGGTAACTGCTTGTGCAATAAGCTGTTACTGCTGAAGGTGGGTTACATCAACCTTAATGGCATTTGGGGGAATATCACTACAATTTTCTCAGTAAAAACCATATGATTAAAATCACTGGTAATTTACAAATTAGAGTTTGTGCTGCAAAGAGAGAGTGAATTTGTCATTGAGTCTGGCTCCCCATGGAATCATCTATAAAACTGTTCAACATTGTTGTTCCTAGAGGGCATGGGAGAACCTGATCAGTGAAACTGTGCTGGTATTGAGCCTGGGTCCTCTCCCACTGAAATTAGCAGCAAAACTTCCAATGACTCCTGAAATAGTCAGATTCATCTGTCATTTCCAGTTACATAAATCTGGAGAATCTCTTCCGAAATAAGTGGAATTACAGTGACTTATCCCAAAGGAATTGAGAGCATTTTCTTTAATTAATGGGAGGGAAGAGAGAAAAAGGCATCACCCCCATATATTGCCTTACCACTGCATATCAACCAAGACTCTCTCTGCTGTCAAAATCCTTATCTGCTTAAGCTGGAGAGGAAGAGCTGACTTCACCATGTAAGGATTTAAGCTTTTATTGTCTGCTGAAACGTGTGTTATCTTTTATCACTCTACTTATCCCCCTCCCCACCACTTAACAGGTAGATTCCTTAAGAGGAAGGGACAAATTTCTGTTTTCTGGTTCTGTCTAGGTTTCTTAGAATGTAACATTCCTCATTCCACCAAAGTGTAATCTGAACTGAGGCAACCAACAGAACAATTCCACTTCAGTCCTTCAGATCTACCTGGCAGGTTATTTTTAAATGATCCATAGGTAAATTCAAATCCAAGGCCTGTAGCTGAAACAGGGAGCTGTACTCAAGGCTTACTGAATTCAAGGTAATATCTCCAGAAGACTCATTCAACTCTGTTCATCAGTGGCCAATGAAGGGACAAGCATATAATCCTCAGATGGAACACACAGAGTTTATTCAGCCCTGTAGGATCCATTGCCAGAGTGAAATCTCCATAGCCTTACACAGAATTAATCTGCTTCTCTTTCCTTAAAAGCATTCATATGCACACAGAAGTGGGATTCTTTCTTAAAAACACAATTCAGTGCTTTGGTAATGAGTGATATTAAGGGCTTTTTTCCTAAATGTGCCATATAACTAAGATGTGATTGCACCCATAACTGGCTTCCAGAAGACCAGAACTTCATTCTTCTATACATATAGGCCTATCCTGTAATAATGTCCTCTATCCAAGGGCAGGGATCTGTGCTTTTTGCATGACATCTTCCAACCAAATGATTTGATGGAGACAGCCAAGTTAATGGCAAAAAACTCTGCTCTGCAGAGCTGTCTCTTCAGCTGGGAAATATGTTCCCTGTTGAAGAAAAGCCTCCGTTTCTTCCTTTAACAGTATCTAAGCCATCAGCCCAGATTTAAATGCTAACATCCATAAAGCCAGAAACAGTTTCTCCTAAGGAAGTAGAAAAATACACACTCATTTTTACTCCCTTGTGATCCACAAGTAGATGTTCACAGTACGGTTCTACCTGACCAGCTGCTGTAACCTTTGTAGACAAAATTTTGACAGCCAGACACAGGGTGTGACCCACAATGGCGCGAAATATGGAGCCAAAATAAAAAGCAAATTCTGTGTGCAAGAGTACCAGTAAATAGATACAAAGAAATGCTGGACGGAAAACTAGTGAATTTTGCTCAAATCTTGCACAGGAAAACATTGTTGAGATTGGTCAGTAGCCTACAGAATAAATGCCCCAAGAACACAGGTTAGGTAGCTTCCACAGGGAAACAGCCCAAACCAGCTCAGATTGGTACTATTAGCAGAAATGAAACTGACGTATGTTAGTCTGTGGCTCTCCCAGCTAACACTGAAGGGTTGGGTTTTTTGGTTTTTTTTCTGTAAGAATCACTCACCCAACGTGCAAAGATAGAAAAAAACCAAACTTGTGGTTCACAACTGCAGATGGGATCTGTCCACAGGTGCAGATTAATGTAACAACACCTCCCTGTTACTTCACATGGACAGGGACGCATGAAGAGGCAGAGCATCCAAACTCTGCAGAGCCCTGCATCCTCAGGATGAGCAGATGTGACTGTTACAAGCAGCGTTTATTAGAGAAATCTGGCAGCCAGGAGCCTTTCTGGTGGAACGTTAGGCAGCCTGCATTTCCCTGGGAGGAGGTGCTACATAGCGTGGAGGTTCTCCCAACAGGCGGAATGTAACAGATTATCTTTCTGAATCGTTAAGAGAACGCAGAGGGTCTCACTAATGCTCAGGTATTGGACACTAATGGGTTACAATCTGGCAAAGAAAGGGAGATGACAATTTTGTGAAACGGGATTGAGCCGAAGCAGCAGTTGATAGAAGGCCAGTATCCCTTGAGAAGGTCATTTTCACTGTCTCAGCAGCCTGCCTCCCCTTACTATTTTTTCCCTACACACAGAGTATATTTCTACCTTACAGTAACACTCATCTTTCCGTTCATCCAGCAAAAAGCACAGCTTACTGTTTCAAAATGACATCTTTTTCTTCTTGCTTTAGAAGTCCCTTTCTATTTTGGAAATACACGGAGAGGGAAACATTCATCTCTAAACTGCTTTAAGAGGACAGAAATGCGGAATATTTCACTCACCTCTTGAGCACCAGGCAGGCAGCCTCCTCCTCAATCCATCAGTGCAACCGCTCGCATCCACTGACGCTTCTCCTCTCAGCTTTGGCCCTTTTTCACATCAGCATCAATGATTTGCAGCGAGCAGACACAGCGCGGCTGCAGGCAGACACTAACCCCGCAGCCCGAGCAGGAGCGAAAACCTGCCCTGCCTCATTTTCTCCCTAGAAAACACCATTTGTCAATGCCCGGGATGGTTTTTTTTTTCTCAAGGCGATAACGGCAACACTTGTCCGGTGGCCCCGGCGGGAGACAGGGAGGTGCTCGGCGCTCCGGCCGGGGCTGGCTCCGGAGGAGGAGCCGCCGGTGCCGGCCCGTTTCCACGCCAACGCGGGGGGTACCGCGGGCGGGGCGGCTCCGCGGGGGGGGCTGGAAGGGGGGGCCGGGCTGCGGCCCCCGTGCCCCGCCCGCTCCTCTCGCCGCTCCGGGCTGCGGGGCCAGCGGCGGCTCCGCGGGGGGCTCTGCGGGAGGTTTGCCGGGGCTCCGCGGGGAGTTTGCGGTTCCCCCCGGCGCGTTCCGCGGTGCTGCGCTCAGGCCTTACATAAGGCGCAGCCCCAGAGCCGCGGGCTCTGCCTGCCCGCACAAACGCCTTCATTCATCTTCGCGGGGGGATGTGGCGGTTCCATGTTTTCTGCAGTGGTGCCGTCCGTGGCCCTGCCAGGAATCTGATTTTTGTTATTAATTTCGCCATGCGTATTTTAGGGGACCGATGAAGTAGTGGGAACAGGTTACTTACGTGTTAGCGTGATGCAATCGAGGGGAAAGGGAGAAAAAGCAGTTCATATAGTTACATGGGATTTATCGACTCGTTGCATTCCACCTTTTGCATCACTCAGTTTCTCTCAGTACTGTGCATATATTTTCTCGTTTTTCACTTTTGCCCTTCTCCTGGCTGTTGCATTTTGTATGTGCAATTTACTACAGTTTAAGTAATGATGAGTGTCATTTCCTTTTTGTCTCACTAATGGATTTACACTTTTCATATTTCACTTTTTTTTCCCTAGTGTCTTTTTCCTTTTGGCCATACTGGAATACTAGTTGCATCATTGAATCTGCAGCCCTGATCAAATAGCCATGAATTCTCCTACACTGCTAATTTTATAAACATAATTTCTTACTGTTACACTTCTGCAGGAGATGGCAACAGAGACTTACTGACAGCATCCAGGCATTTTTTCTCCACATTAAAGCTAAGAATACAGTGCAGAAAACATCTGATTCCTGTAAATAATCTCACTCCCAGTACTGACATTATCATCAGAGTATAATAAACTATAATAATAAAATATTTTATGGTAAAACACAATATAGCAAGATTGGGGGTTTTAGTGCAGGAATAAGAGCCATGAGTAAGTATATACCACATGAGGGAAATTTCCCTCTAAGTAATGAGTCCTCTTCACCCTAGAAGAGTTTGTCAGTACATCTAGATAAGCAAAGTTGTTCTGGTAAACTCCTAGCATTTAAAAAACAAATGTCATATACATAAAAATTGCACTGGTATCCCAAAAAAAGAAGATAATATTCAAATTGTAACATTGCCCCGCTTTATATAAAAATAATCTCCACAGTTTTATTTTGAAATTTTAGCTTCCAGCAAGTGTCTTTTGGTTCATTTATATTAGATAGTGGTCAATTTTACAATTCTTACAGTCTTTTGTTTCTCAGATATACTGCTTACTTGCAATTGCATAAATCCCTGATACAGTTATGTTGGCAAGGGAATAGAACAAAAAAAAAAAAAAAATCGTATCTGTGGTAACTGAGTAGTCTAGATAATAGGATAAAAGAACAATAACAGGGTGTACAGGTTTGATCTGATACTCCATAAAACCCAAGTAGTTACTATAGAAACTGTCACACTACGTGTATCTTCAGTATAGTGCTTCATATGTGAGAAAAAGCATCTTCTACACATCAGCCAACTTTGGCAGAAATAACAGCATCAGCTGCCATCATCCTGTGTAGGAAGAGCATCGTTCACATGCTCCCTACAGATTTCATCATGTTTAGGTATTTTTCAACTGGCTACACCAAAACCCTTGCTTTCTTGCAGTTTTGAGGGAGGCACTTAATTGTAGATCAAATTTTGTCAGTGGAGGCATGATGAGCATGGAGTAATGGATACAGCAGTAGTGGAACAGTGCTTTCTCTGAGAAGTTCAGGTGGTGTTATTTCCATACCCCAGCATGGGTGTGCTTGCTGTTGATTAATGGCAGAGTTAAAGCCCAACTCATCTGAAAAATAGGCAGCTTCCTGGAATCCTTAACTGCACAAGATTCACTCAACTTGCCAGTGCTACTCATCAAGCAAAAGCCAAATTCTTGCCTGTTTACTGTTGCTTTCTGTTTGGGATCAATCAAAACAGATGCATTCATAGATGTTTAGTTTGGAGACAATAGTGCTAAAACAGAAATCTGCTCTTAAGTGGAAAAACCCATAGGGATTTTTCTAATCAATTACCCTTTATTATACCATGACAACATCAAAATATTTATATGCACACATGCAATGTTCTTGGTGAATGTACATCTCCAAATGATAGAGGGTAAATTGAGAGGCCGCATCTGGTCTGTAATAAAAATATAATAAAAGACATTTTGTATTTCATTCAATTTTCTACCAAACACCCTCTTTTTAACAAGCAATTGTAGATCTGGGTTAGATATTTATAGATGGGTCTGTGATTCTCTTTGAGCATGAAGAACTGAACAGAACATTTAGAGAAGAATAAAAAGGCTGTATTTTTATTTTTAACCATTTTTCTCACGTGGAAGAGTTTAAAATAGCATCAAGTACAGATGACTGGGATCTGATATTTATAGCTATATGGCATGTTGTTGCTTTATACCAGTGACTTGGAGATGGTGGTGAAAAAAAAAATTATGAATGCACCTTCAAGCAGGTGGTATCAGCCTGACCTCATTTAGCTTGATCATTTAGTGTGAAAATTCACTTTCTACCAAGATTTTGCCTTCATATCTTCTCACATCCTTTCAGTAACTGATGATTCAATTATTACTGACTGTTTACTCTTCCTATGAGGCCAAATTATGGGAGACATTTGAAAATGTGAGCCTAGATAACAAGTTACAGCTAATACCACAATCAGCTGAAGAGAAAGACTCCTCTAGTGTTTCAGCAGACAAAAATTTTAAAAAGAACAAACCAACCCTTAAAATTATAATTATCTTGCATACAGTCCCATAAGGTTTTATCATGTACCTACTGTATCTGCAACTCTCAGTCATTGGCTCAATTGCTGAGTTAGCATTTACCACTGAAGCCAAGTTTATTAAAACAGGCATTAAATCCAGCAGCTGGTGGACAGCTGCTTGAAGGTTTGCCTGGAGCCTTGGAAGATACCCTGGCTTTCCTGTGCTGTGAAGTTTCCATAGCAGTCCTCCCTTATCACAAACTTTGTGATGGATTCGTGGAGTCCAAGTCCTTCAGACTCCATGAAATAGGATGGAGGAATGTAGCTCTTGGTAAAGAACCCATCCCCCAAGGCTCTATTATTGTATTTACAAAAAACCCCACAGAATTCAGGTATTCTGTCCTCATTACTTTCTATTAAGGGCAAAGAATTGGGGAAAACACACAGACACCCCCAAACTCCATCCAAAAAGAAAGTGAGAATCCTTCAGTAAAGTACACAACAAAAGATCCGTGAAGAGTGAACAACTGACAATCCCTTAAGATCAAAATAAACAGATTCTTTGGGAATTACACCCATGAAGGTGCAATTAAACAGGGCCAGGAATTTTTTTAAACCAAAGCTTTTGAAACAAAAGTACCAGCTTCAGATCTCCTAGTAAAATGGTCTGAGCAGCAGGCTACTGGTTACTTCTGGGATACCCTCTTCCCTCCTGCAGTCTTCCCATTTGAAGATGTCATTTGTTTTCCATTTTGTAAGATTTAATATTAAAATTACCAAAAATTAACTTGTTAGAATTAAATATTCATTGAAGTAGTGAGTCAAAAGTAGTTTTCTCCCACTTCAGAATACAGGTTGGTTTTGTGTAATTGTTGCAATAAAAACAAACAAAGAACAAGAAGAAGTGTATTGATTTCAAAGTTTTAGGTTTGTCCACCTGAAGAAGTATCAAATAGGGCCTCAAAAGAATGAGATGTATTTTTAATAGGTACTTAGAAAAAAATGCTATTATTAAATTTCATATTTCTTTGTATCCTTTACACAGGATAATTCTACTTCATGCAGGAATCATGAGATATAGCTACAATTTCACCACACAGTATGATTTTCCCCTTTTACTTCCTCATGTCTGATAAACAGGAATATAAAAAAAAAAAAAAAAAAAGAAAAAATTTTTTGAGGACACAAAGGTAATTCTGGGAAGCTGTGAAAGAAGAACTGGGAACATTCAGGTAGCTTTACTATAGGGACTGCAGATGCCAGAGCAGTTCTGTAAACATTTGCAATACTATAATTTGGCAATGCTGTAAAACTGGCAATACTAAGTAATTAGTTTAGATAATTGTACACTTATTCCATGTCAGACCCTTGGCTAATTCTGAATCTACATAACAATAAAGCTATTCCATACATACCATTATCAACCTGTGGTCCTTTATGAAGTACAAAGTAGATACACAGAGTTGTAGCTGTAGCCAGTTACAATGATCACTATCTCTTTTGTGAAGCATTTTTAGACAGAAGGGTGAATAACTGCAAAAAACTGTTAGGTCACTGACTACATTAGTGATAAACTCATAGAAAATTGCATAAACGTGACTGCTGGGTTTTGTGATTTACCACTCCCCTTTTAAAAAATTTTTTGCTCTGTCAGTGACATGCAAAAGGTCAACTCAAATAACAAATGACTTAGGAAGCAATTCAGCCTCCAGACATAAGTCTTTAGGACCATTTTCAGCTTTCAAGAGTATCCCAGCTGGCCTCCAGCTGTGCCCTAGAAGTGTTCAAGGGTCCTGTAGGGCTTAAGTCATACCTGACACTCCCAAGCAATACCTCAAAATGCCATTCGAAACCTACATTTAGCCATCTGGATCTGGATCACTTTCTTACTAACTGGATGATGGAATCAATTAAATGGGCAAAGCACATTGTGCCAGGTTCAACTAACAACTGATTAAATTGACAAACATTTTACCAAATCTTTTAATTAATGTCATTCAGACTTACTAATAACAACGTTACTTTGAAAGCATATTAAAATGGCACTAATTTCTATCAGTTGCTGAATTATTTTCTGGTATCTGTTATAATTGTTACAAATATGATTTTATTTAACTGTGTTTTGATTGCACAGTATACAATGTTCTTAAAGATAAGCATATTACCAGCACTGTTGAAGGGCTTGTGCTCAATCTGGCATGTTTACAGAAACTAGACCTAATATTTTGGTCCAGGTTAAGTACCAGGTTCATTTCACTGTTGTGGCTTGGGTCCTGTCCTACTGCACTTGTTTACAAATAAATGATAAAAGAGTCTTTTTGCAAGAACACCTTCATTCCTTCACTTAGCCTCACTCAGGAATGCATCTCTAATCAGAAAATACATATACTGCCAAGGCATGAGACTATTTGGGACAGGCTTCTCTGCAGCCAAAGTCTGTGATTAACAGCTCACTGGAGCCTAAGGCTCTCAACCCAAGAGCAACACGTCCTGGAGAGGCACCTCAAAAAAACAAAACGCCCTGGAAGCAGCCCACGCTCTGGCAGTCTGGTGTTCAATTAAGATTTAGGAAAATTTCACTGCAGGAAATAAAATATAGACTGAAAAATACTAGAAAGCACTACTGCAGCACCTCAGAACAGAATGCAGTTTCCATTGAGTAGTGTAAGTATTTTTCCTGAAGAACATTGCTTCCTGTGGAAAATAAGGAATCTGCAGAGCAGCAGATTTGGGAGGGAAGTGGACACTGGGTTTGCCTTCCCATAGAGCTCCACACACGTCGTGCAGCCATCTGGGCCTGTGGTTCTAATCAAGATGTGTTTCTTCTACTCTCATTTCAACTGAGGTTGCCAAGCCAGACCACCTGAAGCAGAAAAGGATTCCACCCGCCTCTGGTACTGTGTTCATTCCTAGGGGACTGAGCATTCAGCTGTGCTCATCTTGGCACCAGCACAAGCAGTGTGAACTGTAGGATAAAATTGACTTACTGCAGCTTTGCCAGCATTCTAGATCAGCAAATACAAGCAGTGGATTTGTCAACACTACGATTTCTCCAACATATTCTTTGAAATTTTCTATCAGGTCATTTTTCAAAGTAGCAAAAAAACCCCCAGCACCCTTCTAACAATGAAGAAAATGTAAAAAAAGTGCTTATATAATGAGACTGAACCAGTGTTCCCTTTAACCTTTCTCATGTTGTCTTCTACCATTATTTGCAATCTTTCAGTCTGGACAATGATTCATATATTCACAAAAGTTTGTTAATTTGCCAGATTACATTCCTCAGCATCACAATTAATTCTAGATACTTTCTTTGTTTAAGCCTCTCATTTTTATTTGTTGTTTGATAGTAGTATAATCAAACCTATACAGGAAGCCTCCTTCATATACCTCTGTTTCTGATTGTGAACCAGTTATACTGCAGAAATTCAAATAATATTTTCAGTATCTTAATTACATATTCTTCATAAGGAAAAACCCTGACAAAATAAATGCTCTTTTGTATCTGGGCACATATGAAGTTAATTGAGTAGTTGCAAAAGGTGAATGTTAAAGATAACTAAGATGTTATAATGGTCATTTTGCTGGGGAATATCATTTGGTAATGCAGCATTCTGGCTGTACAAATACAGCTCCCAGATATAGAAATTTAATATAGTTAGCAAAACTATTTCTTGAACTTCATTCATGTTGCTTTAGCTTCTGCCTAAAAGAGGATAAGATTTTGTAAAAAATGTATTCTCTCAGCAGAAGTTCTGAAAACTTGCAGTTGTGCATTTCCCTCACATTAAGGTCTTGTTGGACTTACAACTTTAAAACTTTTTTTTTTAGTGTAAAAGGTTGCCACAGTCCCCTGAAGTCTCTCTGAACAGTCAGGCATTTTGGGACACCACAGTAATGTGATTGATACCAGGACATATCTGCGACTGTGAGGGATCTGTCTGCTCTCCAACAGCTTCCCACTGAGGAAGCCTCCCCCATCCAGCTGATCTGAAATGGTTTGACATATAATAGTTTAATATTTTTAGTCCAATACCAATATCTATAAGGCTTCCCTCAGTTCTCTGATGTCCTAGGACTTTACACCTCTAAGTCCTTTAAGAGAAGAAATTCTCCTTGTCTTTAGGCATAGGAATCCTCTGGGACAATGCTGTTTATTCCTGGTAAATTATTATGAGAGACAGGATTTCTGTGTAAAAGAGCAGGAAAATATTCTGACTTTCAAACATGTCATCAGAATTTTCCTCTTCAGTTAGGATAGAGCTGCCATAGGCAGGTGAGCTGTTTCATTTGATGTGGTTTACCTCCTGCTCCAAACTTATCAGAGAGAAATTCAAGTTTTATAGTGGAATTATATGTAATCTCCTTGACACAGCCTTAATGCTGGAGACACTGAAACTCACAAAGCTGAATCTTAACATTAAATTAGTTACTACAGGGTTTTCAAACTTTGCTCTTATGACTGGTTACTCAGAAATCTTCTCAGGGAGTCTAAAGAATAATTCTTTTTTCTGATGTAAATAGCAGTGAGCAAGGAGTTATTAAGGACAGCGTGCTGGGGACTGACCTGCTATGGTCACCTTGTCTCTCAGGAAGGCAACCTTAGACAGACACTGCATTTTTAAACAGGATATATGCTTGCACTCACTAGTTTAGTAAACACTTTCTTACCTCTAAAATGGTGCTAAACTGTTGCAGTGCTAGCAAGAGAATTGATAGGTCTAAAAAGTTTGTCAGGATCATTTGGCTACTCACAGTTACTGAGCTCCCATCCTGGGGTCTCCCAGCTGCTCTGCACTGGATGTCTTGATAGCAAACCATGAAGCCAGGCAGCATTCTTCCTTCTGATTTAACTGGCTCTGCTTTGCCTTGTGTGCCCCTTCCGAAGCAGAAATGCTGTTACTGAACGTTTCAAATAGTTGTGTGAACATGACAAAGAGACATCTAGGGTGTCCACAAAACACTCATGTTCTACAGAATCTGTGTTTTACTCTGCTGTACTGCACTGTATGTCACGTTGCAGCCATTCATGAGGTAGATGCTTCTTACCAAAACAAATATTTAAATGGCTTTTGGGTTGAAAACTGACATTTGTAATGAAAAGCAGTTGTAATGTGATGTAATTGATTTATGTAATTGAAAACCAAAACAAAATGCCATTGTTACCTACTATAAAAGACTCCTTTGTCTTCTACAAACCTTAACTTGATTCCATGCCCTGCAGCCAAACTAAGAGAAGAGAAGAGAAGAGAATAAAGGGCAAGTCCTCTGTGGACCTATTTGAAAAGAGTCAGGAAAGGGAGAATGAGAGTGGCCAGAGGGTTATGAGAAGAAAGAGATGAGTGCTCAGATAAAAAGCAGCCCAGGGGAAGATTACAAGTTCTCAGAAATACAGATCAATAATATTAACTATGCAGCTGCAAATGCAGCTATTTGCATTTTGAAAACATTTTCTGCTACTCCTTCATTATGCCTGGGGTATCTAGAAAACTCTGCAGTAGATCACCCTTGAAAGGGCAATATTTTAATAAAAAGCCAAGATCCTGAGTGTGCCTCTGCATTTTTCAGTGTGGGACTACCAAAACCACCAGCTTACCTTCTCATCCTATTGCTCAGTAAGATAGATGCAAGGATCTGAGACTGCTCTAATTTACAAGTAACTCTCATCTTTCCACTGATTTTTTTTTTTATTTTTTTTTTGCTCCTTTTTTCCCTTTCAACTCCCTAGAAGTTACACCCTTTGGTTCTCTTGGGAAAACCATAATGGATTTCCACCTGGAATTTAGGGGCCAATGCCAGCAGTCCTCTCTAGTTAAATGTACTGGTTGAATGTATTAGAAGATAAGTGGAAGAGGCAAACAAGAGAAGTGAAACCTAAGTGCTGATAGGAGAAATCCTTAGTTTTAAAATGGTGTTGGCCTTCAAGAGTGAATTATCTGAAACTGTTTTGCCTTATTATTTATTTGAATTCTCACAACAACTGACCTCTAAATGTAGCACAGATAGTAAAAGCTGTGTTCCTCTCACCCCTAGGCATTTCTTTGTATTTGTATTAGTAAAGTGGCTCCTGATAAGTTACTAACATAAGAAGTTACAAAATATCAGCAAAACCTCAGAAATATGTAGGACAGCAAAACCTGTTGATTAGAGTCATGTTTTTCACCTGATCATGAAGCTGAAGGATTTCTCCTCTGCACTACCAAGGGCCATTAAAATCTCTTTCCCACCTGTCATTTTATCCCTGACTGTGGAAATTCATCTGAAAATACCTTGATGACTCTTATCCACAAAACTTCCTTATCTAACCATATATGAATCACTTTGAAAGGAGCCACATTTCTCTTAGCAACCAAAGAATCAGTCTTAGCAACAAGACAGCTGGAGAATTTGTTTTCACATAGTTACTCATGGACAGTACGTTCTGAATTCTGCTTTCCCATGGCATTGCTGTTTCCATGTCGACCTCATATTGTGTAAGAAATGGTACAAATCAGACACTTTCTCACAGCAGAGAGATTGTTTGCAGGGCAGATGACAATCCTTCTACCTTTGATGCCATTTCCTTTCGGAGACAGTGCAAGAGTAATAAGTGCTGGAAAGTTCAAAATTTAAATCTTCCCCACGACAGAATTACTGCAAAGAAATGTGTGAGGAAAGGAGTTTCCAAAACCTTGACTTTCCTGACAGAAACCACAACGGAGAATTGGAGTCTTAGCTCCAAAGGCTCACATCTCAGCCCCTCTCAGCATCTGTTCATGTTGAGAACAGTTGAAAAGGCTTGACATTAGGTGACATGTATACATCTATTTCCTGCATTTTCTTAGAAAGAAAAATTTTAGGAACAGTATTATAGTGGGGGAAAGTGGGAACATCAGAGTAATTGCCATCATTACCTGAGCTGATGTCTTTATAGGACTGTTGGGGAAGCTTCCTGAAGCAACAATGATAAGATGGCATTTATGAACAAACCAGTGTTGTAGTAACATCTAAATAAATGAATTATATATGTTATTTTTATCCTATTGAGAAATTCAAAGAGCAGGTAGAAATAGTAAATGTACACACTTCACACCTTTCCTTCTGTCTCCTCCTGTAGGGGCTGTTGGCATAGTGACTGCTGGTTTGATTCCCTCCCTTGTTCTCAAACTGAAGACTGAGTTGGATGAAATCCAGGAGCTCATCCTGGATACACTCTCCAACTGTCTCCATGTGGAGGCTTCTGAAGCTCTAGCAGCTGATGCCATTCCCATCCTGAAGGAGAAGCTCACACACTCATCAGTGGCCATCATAAGCAAAGCAGCTTGGGTCCTGTTAGCAGCTGGGTAAAGTAATCTGTCTACAAGAACCCCAAAAAATACTCATTTCATGAGTGAATCAGTGTCATTAGTTCACAATTGTGTTCCACTGCACATTGAAGCCATCACATTTCACATGTAAAGCAATATCACAGCAAGGTAGAAGATGTGTAAAAGTTATAGCTGTTATAAATCACTCAAGAAAGCAGGTGCTGATCAGCAAATGTCATTCCTTCTCCTTCTATTTGTCTTCAGTATTGCCAGTGAAATCAGGATTTTTTTTTTCTGGCACAGCACTACTGAGAAAAAAATTTTTGCATGAGAAATCATGTGAAAACAAGATTCTGGCCACTATAGAGGTAGAAAGAAGACCCCTTAATTTTTTTTTTTGGACAACTGCTCTCACTCAAAAAAAAAATTAAAGGCCCTGGGACAATTTCAGTATAATTGAGAGCAGAAGTAGTTTTCTGACACAGGCTGCTGAATATGTCAGTGATGGATCAGAAAAAGCTACTCTTGTATAATATTTGTGTATCAAATGCTGGATGAAAGGAACAACTTAAATCCACTTTCTTGCTACCACAAAACCAATAAAAGTGTTCATCAAAGGTCTAGTTTTAAAAGGTCTGCAGACCATGTAGTTTACACAGCACCTGGCAAGGTCTTCTAGAAGAGAGTTTGGATAACTTGAGCCTAAAGAAAGCAGAAATGCAACTAGAATGTGGACAATGGGTACATTTGAGGTCCCTGCAGTAGCTGAGCCATGTTAAATATTCCCCATATCAGAAAGGATGGAAAGAAAGAGTGAAAAAGGACCTGGAAGAAAATTAATTGCAGACCCCTCATTTAAAATCTGTAAAGGGTTCAACAGCCAGGTTTTTAGCTAAATTGCCATTAGGACCACCAGCAGACTTAATTCTACATCCTGTTACATGCTGCTGCCCATCAATCTCCACTGTATCACAGGAAGTAAAAAAAAAAAAAAAAAAAAAAAAAAAAAAAATCTAAAAACTAGTAGCACACCATAATAACACTAGTTAATAATACTATTATATTTATTTATTAACACTAATAGCCTAATAGCCAAAAAAATTGTTAAGCCCACACACATAGGTTAACATGATATCATCAGTATTGTCTCAGCAAGTAGATTTAATAGACACCAGGCACAAACAAACATCCCTTTTCTTTTCTTTGTGGCTGGGTACTGGTGCTTGCCATCTGTCGAACAGTCAGAACATTGTGACTCGAAAGAGAACAGAGAGGAGGCTGTGTCAGCACTGCTGTCATGAAACAGATGAGGGCTGCAGGGGTCCAGGCATGGGGAGAAGCTGTGGGCAGCTGCATGGTTAGCAGATGCAGTACAAGAAGGCATCCTAACCAACCACCTTTCCTGCACAGCACTCATCCAGAGGGAAAAACTGCCATCTGTGAAGAAGTTACTCCTGTGCTGGTGAGCCTGCTGGAAGATGCAGATCCTGAAGTCCAAGCTAGTGCAACCGGAGCACTGATGTTTGCTACTATTAAACCTCAGGGTGAGAGACAGAGGCAGTTCTGTTGGGATACTTTCTGGAAATCCGGTTCTAAAGCAACTTAGTAACAAAACTTCTGCTCCCCGCTCCCCTACCCCCTAAAGTCCTCAGTTTCTGATAGTGTTAAAGCTCTTCAAGGAACTATGAGATTAGGGCATTTCTTTAGTTGCTCAAGACAGATCTGTTGTTGCTCCCCCACAGTGTCCAGGAGACATAGTAGATTTCACATCCTGAAGTTATTTATCTGCCTCACCTGCGTCATTGCCCTCTGGGGTGCTGCTCCAGAGGGGAACATGTTCTGTTCAAGTCCAGACCACACAGAGATCCACATACCTGAAGCTACTCTGAGTCACCAGTCCTCAGCAGAGGAGCATTACTTTCTGGAAACTCTTTTCACACTTAGGGGCAGTTTTTCTCACAGCTGGGAGAGGAATGAATGTTAATGAGGTCTGTAGTTCTCCCAGGTAACTTCCATGACACTGAAAATACTAACTGCTAAATTTTCTGTGTGGTGAATGAGTAATTAGACACATAAGACTCTGAATAACAGCAGCTGTGTTCCAGTCCTCCTCTGCAACTGTCCCCCTGGCTTCTGAAGACACCACAGGAGTGGATTGAAGTAGCTTTAAAAATAAAAGAATGGAGGGTGTTTTAAAGGGCATCTGACCTCCACAAAATTGTTCTATCTTATCGTTCAGTGCCTCATATACTCTTACATAATTTGTTGCAAATGAAAGAGTAATGTGCAAGACAGATAAAGTTAAACAAGAAAGATCTTTCTTTAAAAAAATAAACAGCTGGCAGCTCACCTTGGCCTTCAAAAGGAAAGCATATCCTGGCTCTTTGCACTGCACCCTCTGGGGGTGTTCAGAGCTGTAGCTGGGCAGGGAGTCGAAAGAGGCAATTCAAAAGCATGTGGATTATATGTAATAACACACTTTAAAGCCAGTTTATTTCTCTTCAGGGAGATTCTCAGCCCTACATGCTGGAGCCATTCCACATCTACTGAAGCTGGTTGCTGAGGAAACCAGCAGAGCTCGTCTGAATGCCATCAAAACCCTCACCATGCTGGCTGAGCTACCCCAGGGCCGCCAGACACTCCTGGATCATATTGATACATTTCAGCAGTGCCTGAATGATCCCCGTGAGGCAGTGCAAAGGGCTGCTGAAACTGCCATCAGTGTCATCAAATGGAAACCTTTCTGAAGAGATGTTTCATAGAGAGCTATTGCCCTCTGTTGTTGTCTGGCTGTAAAAGTTACATGATTATATGAGACCTTCAAAAACAAAACTCTTTTCCTCAGTTACTCTGGATCACTTCCTCCTGAAATGTCATTTGTCAACAGTTTGACAACTATATCTCAAGTCACTAACAGAATAATGGGGCAAAAGAAAAAAATTAGGAAGTCTAGAATTCTCCACTATCACGTATTAACCAATTACTAATTACACTAGAAAGGTTCATAATTAACCTCTCCAGCAGTCTTTTCTACACTAAGATGACAGTAATTTACATGAATTTTGCTGCAAACATTTGTAGAATGTGGGATTAAAACCATTCAGAGCATCATCACAGAAAAAGTAAGGTCAGTGTGACAGAAGGGCTTCCCCAAGAGAATGATGAGGTTTTCCCAGCCCAAAATATAATCAGGAATGCTCTCTAATTTTTAAGCTGGTGAGGATCTCAACACACTGGTTCTCTTCTTCCATGCACTCAGGGCTGCCATGTGCAGTTGTCTGCCCTCAGGGTAAAAGGAAAATAAGCCAGAAAGACTTCACTAGGGTAGCCTAGTGAAATTTCCTAGTAGGAAATGGGAGGTAAAATAGAAGGTGGAATATGAAGTGGAGTCAGGGCTATTACAGACACACACAGGCACTGAGATGGGTTCTTGCTGTCTGCACAATCTATCCATTTATCTTTTTACCTCTTCCCTGCTGTTTGACCACCCTGGTCCCTTGATGTCCCTTTCCACAGTGACTCCCTGCCACCAGTGGTGTGCCCAGTCCTCATTTTCTCTCCTTATTTCCAGGAAGGGGATTTCATTTTCCAGAAAGCACCAAAGGACTGTCCAACCACCAGGTGTAAAGCTCTGTTGGGGACAGACCCCGTTGCCTCTAACTGAGGAGGGGGATGACCCCCAGCTGAAAGTGGCTACAAAAGTGCCTCTGTGCTAATTGTTGGTATTTTAAAGGGTAGATGGCAGCTGCACAGAACTACCAGTACAAAAATTAACAAGCATAATGGGAGTGGAAGGGTTGTGCCAGAACTGAAGAGTTTTGCTATTGTGGCTCACTTTTGGGGCAGAAGGAGAGATTGAGAGGAAAGCTGATCCTAAGGTTACCATCTAGTCCTGTTAGAGCCAGACAAGATGATCTCCAGAGGTCTCTTCTAGCCTCAAGTATTCTGTGATTAAAAGCTGTCTAAACAGAGAGGTGAGGAGGTAAAGAGAACTAACAACTGAAAGTGTCAATTACCCATTTTGGAAAAAAGTGTTTCTTTTAATTTATTTATTTTAAAGACTCAGAATTTTTCTTAAAAACCAAAACTTTTACCTCTTAGAATAACACAGAAGATTCAAGCTGTTTGGCAAAGGAAGCCTATGCAACATGACATCAATTGCCTGAAGAAAATGAGGCAATTCCTGTGTTTAAAGCTGATGGGCAGATACAGTGGTGGGAAGCTCAGTAGTGTTTTACTCCCTCTGCACATCACTACAAGCTCTATGGTTTTCATCAGAAATATCTCTTCTATGTATATGAAATCCTCTCCAGAGTCATGCCTTGTTCTCCCACTAAACAAGTGTCCTATGGGACAATGTATACATTGAGTGTTTTCTCCTCCACCTCAGTGGGTTTAGCAGAAGGACTGCAGGTATATGCCCCCAACTCTGAAATCCCAGCAGGGAGAGTCTTTTATTAATCATTGGCAAAGTATGTAATTTTTTAACTTCACAGAACAGGACCTCAGCTACCTTTTCATCACCCAGTATTCACCAGCTGAGAGCTGACACTGTCAGTGTGTAACTACACTGCACCTACAGCTACAAGTACAGATATGTTGCAAATTTCTCTGTCTGCAGCTTCAGGTGTGTAATTTAAGAGGCTTCAGGAGAAGGCTTGGGCAAAGAAATAAAGCAAGTTAGCAGGGCAAGTCCTTGCCATTCTCTGCAAGAAAGGTGTCACAGCACAGCTGACTCAGCTGCACAGGAAGTTCCATTTGTTTTCACTCACATTTTACTCTCACATGGTGTTTTTTACATCTGGAAGTTACCACATTGTAGCTACAAAGAGGCTGCAACATCTGTATAAAGGGATTATTTGCCAGGGCTGCTTTTCTGTTGCAGAAACCTGCTGTCAACTGCAAACTCCATTACCCTTATGTGAAGCTTAAACTTACCCTGTAGGAGTGATTAAAGTTAAAATATTTCTCTTCCATAACCTAAGCAAAGGGTGAATTTCCTCTCCTATAAAGATGTGATTTGAAAGTATTGACTCAGTTGCATTCACTCCCTCTGGGCAGGATCTTGGAGGAACTGTGCCTTTTAAACACACTTTCCATACATAAGGCACTCATATGTTATACATATTGATGCCAGAGTGTATCCAGTTCAATAAGAGAGAGCCAGGCAGCTTAATAACATGTTAAATGTTCAGTACAGGACCAGGGAACAACAGGGAATGGTCAGCCTGGCTACACTTACAAAACTGCTGCAGGAAAATACAGGAACAACAATCACTTGAGCTTAGCTCCAAACTTCTGTCACAGCCTTGCCCAGTAATCCAGATATCACACTTCAATGAGCTAACAAAATAATTAGCTTGTTCAGATGTAGAAATAAGACCATGCAGACTAAACTGCTCTGACTAAAAGAAATTTAGCTGACTGAGAGCTTTAGAACTGAATTCTGAGCATCAGCCTGATCATTGCTTTAAAGAGAAGATAAACTGTTTCTGAATAAGCCTCTCCATGGTACCAGTGTTCTTGTCTTATGTACACACCCAGTTAAAAAATGGAACAAAGCTTTAACTGGACACTGAAATCTGGATGTTAGTGGTACCCCTTCTGTCTCTGCAATTCTTTGGCACTGTTACATCTCACAATGTAAAATATGATATTTCAATCACAGCAGTAAATCCATCAGGCTATCTTGACCATGTACTCTTTATATAAACACCAAAACTCAAAGTCTGCATCCAGAATAACAATGAATTTTTTAAACTTATAAAGCTATATTTACTGGGAAAAAAAATAAAAATATTACAGATATTTAATTCAAATGCAAATGCTGAGATGTGGTGCTGTTTGATGCAGTTTTGTAAGGACAGAAGATAAAGGTTTGTGTGAGCACAGCACAACATATGAGCCTGGTGGCAGAGTTCAACAGCCTATGGGAAGCAAAAGATGCTGCAGAGAACATGGGGTAATGCAGGAACAATCCCATTTCCTGCAGAACACTGCTGTGTGATCTGTGGTGTTTCTAGAGGTGTCCAAACGTTTGATGTTTCATCCTGGGTTACACTGCAGGGGAGTGTAAAATAATAAAATAAAGCACAATGGAACAATGCACAGATCTACCTGATACAGCAGAGAAATCCCTCACTTTCTCCTTTGTAATCCTGACTATGCAGAACCTGAATCAAGAAGTAAATTTTCATTCTAAAAAATCATTTTTAAGGGTATACTAAAATGTAACACACAAATGCTCCCATGTGATTATGCTGATTCTTAAATCTCCTTCCTAAAATGAGTTTCTCAGCCACAGTCTGACATCCACAGTGTCCCTTCACATTCTTCATAAAGACCTTGGAGGTCTCCAATGTAATTGAAATAGGTAAAACTAAATGTCCAAATGTGGTTCTTTTTCCCTGGGAAAATGTAGCCATGCTTTGTTTTTATGTTATTTGGCAGGAAATAGCATACCCAGTTTTATTAGAAGATACAAAAAGCTGTAAAGAATAACACCTTGAAAAGGTTTCCACAAATAGAGAAACTAATGGGAGAAAAAGGAAACTTCCAAGTTGACCCAAAACATATTTGGAAGACAGACAAAAAGCAGCCCTGCAGCATGAACAGAAATTATGGGGTAAGAAGAACTGAGTAGAAAATAAACAGTATAAGCCTAGATTTTTAAGTATTCAATTCTAAGTACTCATTCATTGTCAAACTAACTGATTCTATAATTGAAAAAATAACAATTTAATGAATTTTTGTATCTAAGAAAACCCTTATGATTGAGGGTTTTTTTTTCTGAAGTACACTACGTCTGGAAATGAGAACAATGTGTACTGAAGTTGCAGTAACACTGATTTATAAATCAGGCTGGAGTTAACCTAAGCTATCCTTTGGCCCTAGTAGTATTTTGATTTCTGTCATAACAGAAGTTACTTAACTGCTGAGCACAGTGTTGCCCTTAAGACAACTCACAACATGAAAAATGCATCCTAAAATGCTTCTTGTACTGACATCTTGATAAAATGAAAAGGTCACCTGTCCCAGCAGGTCCAAGGGCAGGAACAGTCTGGGTCATATTCCCTATGAACTTCACCAAGATGGTGACACAGCTGTGACTTGATGCTAAATGGGCAACCTGCAGTTTTCTAAGGGCTTTTTCTCTCCTTTCCAAAGTTAGGACACGTTTTCTGACCCAAGTCACAGATTTAGTCCTAGAGAGGTGGGCTTTGCATTTGTCTTGGTGTTGAACATTCATTCAACATGCAGCCAAAATACTGAAATATGCCTGTGGGGAGTGCCATGGCTGGCTATAGCTTTGGAGTGGGAGAAAAAAATCCCTAATTTGTGAGGCTGGGCAATTAATTAGCACTCTAGGTGTCAGTAAAACAATTAGCTGCACCAGTGAAACAAAACTGATGAATTCTTCTCCTTGGACTTAGAATTCATTAGACATACTCCATAATAAAGCTGCCACAGACTTGGTCACAAAAATACTAAAGACCTTTTTGAATTGCTTCCTACACATTATAAACACTTAATTTAGCACGTCAGGGTCTGGCACTTTCATACATTATAATTAAACTCATTGTTTCAAAAGAAATTCTGTGTATACAGTGAGTCTTTGGTTTTAGCACTGTGTGCTCCACAGTGCTCTATGCTACAATGATATTAGCACCTAGAAAGGTTTTTAACATCAATGAAAAATGGCTTTAAGCCAACAATTATTAAGGCCCAGATATAATTAATTTGGTCTTAGGTAAATACCAGAATCAATTCAGATATATTCTGGACAGTCCAAGTTTTCTAATCAGCTGCTTAACCACTCTCAGTGATGCAGGAGAATATAGGACAGCTGCATGGATGGGAAACAAGATTTGCTTGTCTAAGTCCTGTGTCCCACCCTGCCAGAGCTCCTTTTGAATAGGTTTGTATTCGTTTTTCTAAGTTTCCAGAAAGTTAAGATCTTATGGCCCTCTAGTCTTGCACCTGCAGACTTATTTCCCTGAACCTATTTGCTTTTAGAAGTCCAGGAGCTAGAAGCCATTCTGTCCTGCTCTGGAAAACAGCACCTTTTAATTCCATCTCTTCCTGTTCCAAAGGAGGGAGTAGTTTTTCTTCCCACCATTCCATTTTCCACTTAAAAAAAGAAATATTGCAAATCACATTAAAAATGCATAGAAGCAAGAGATTTGTCTAGTGACAAAGAGGCTGGCAAAGGCAGGCTTGGCTGATGACATTAAAGTAGAAGGGGTGGATGTCTTTTCTGTGGCTACACACAAAATCAGGATGCTGAAAAATTCAAGCCCAGGTCCTATATTTAACATGACAAAAATTGCAGTTTGAATTAATTATAATCATTGTAACAATTTAAGACACTTCGAGTATACACTAAGTTTTTTGAAGTTATAGCTCTGATACTGTAAATAAAAATGCTGCACAGATTAAGAATGAGTTCCTACTTACTGAGGTTCTTCCAGATATCTTCAGAAAAGCAGGGGAGCTGCTGGCAGAGCGCAGGCACGGCTGCTCCAGCCCGACCACTGCCAGGGGAGGAGAGGCTGGCACAGGAGCTGCAGGGGAATTCTTTTTCACAGCTTCCCGTGGTAGATGACAAGATGGAGCACTCTTCAGGAGGGACAAAAAAAGCCCCGCTGTTGGTTGTACTGCCTTTCATCGGAACTACTTGTAACTACTGGAGTGCGTGCAGTTTTACTTCATCCTTTAAGTTCTCGAGCACAGGCCTGCGGCACACGCTCCCCGAACAAATGCCTTGGATCACCAAGTAAAAACTGGGGTGGGTTTTTTTTTGCAATTCTCATCTTCCTCAGTGCTGCATCGCCCTCTGCTGCCAAAGGTACTGTACTTTGAGTTGAGGACAAGGGAAGCTCTTAACACTGCTCCCTGCTCCCTCCCCTTCTTGCCACCGCGTAGGAACACTGGAGGTCCGGGACACAAAGACCTGCAGCTAGGCTATAACATTATTAAATACATTTAAAACCCAGCAGACTTCCTCAGAACAGCTTTGCTGTGACCCCCCAGCCCGTCAGCAGCCCTTCTCTGAGCAGTGACCCTCTGTCCCCAGCAATATCAGCTTTAAACTTCCCCAGCTCAGTGCTTCAACCCAATGCCAGTCACTGCTGGTGATGCACGGATTTATCATTATTCTTTGCTTCTCCTTTTTGTGTCAGCTTTTACTTTATTGAAACATTCCTAATTTTGAAGGTCAAGAATAAGCTGTGAGTAGGAGTTGAGGCCATCAGCAAGGGCAGCTGCAGCTGGTGCTCTGATGATGAGGGCCACTTGTGCTATGTGCTCATTCCCCACAGCCAGACATTCTGGTTAAAACCAAGCCATGGTTGCTGCAGATGTAATTCCAAAGTAAGGCACAGACCTTCCCTCCCCCAGCATTTCAGTGTGTGAGCTTTTTCAGTAACAAAATAGGGATAAAACCAAAATCTGAGTTCTAAGAACGAAGTGTTCATATAATCATTAATAATTAACATTTGTGAGATACTTGGATACATGTTATGGGTGATGCAAAAATATGAACACATTAATGAAGAGTAGTTACCCTTTTTCAGGACTTGGCCTGAAAAATATATATTAATTCTTAAATGGAAGATCTGATTTGTTTAGTGTGTGTTCTTCATGTATCACTGTTGTAAATGGCTTATAGTGCTTCTGGGTCATTTTTAAACTTTTTGTGCAGTGCATTTAAAATAATTCTGAATATCTGACTGAAGTCCACTAAAATAAGCTGTAACTCTGTATCTTACCTGACAGGATAAGCAGGGATATCTCAGGATCACCTGAAGCAGAGTTGTTGTATTATGCTGTCCATGCCATGCACGTGTATTGTGCTGTTAGCCTGAGATGTATCTGGAGCCTCTCCACTGCCCAGAATATTTTAGATTTGCAGTCAGACATGGAGAACAAGACTTGCTTGCTGTTCTCAGTTCTAAAGCCTGAGAATGCCTAGGACAGTGTAAGCTACTTCTTGGGTTTTGTCCAAGTGTCTCCACAACAACAGCTCTAACATGGACAGAGCTCCCCTGAGACTGAATAGAAGTCACTTTCTTCCTTAAAAATCATGAAACTGCCTTTGAATGCCATAGCTACCAACCTGAGGTGGCATTTAACTGTTAGTCTAAACAGAAGTTTTATCAGCTGTCCACAATATCTGGCATTTTTTTCTAAAAAAAAATCTACAAAATTAGAGGAGTAATCTAAGCAGCAAACTTTATATAAACATTTGAACTCTGCCCTCTACAAAATCCAGTTTTTCAGGAAGGAAAGGAGATTGCTGAGTCCTCAGTGTTCAAACAGTGAACATCCCTAGGAAACTGAGAGTTTTTCAAAATTCTTTAATCCTAGGGAGAAAAATGAAGTGATGGTGTCTGATTAACCAGGTCATCTAAAGGCTGCTCAGCCAGCCAGGAAATCACTTGTGGTTTTTGTCTTTATGCAAACGGTTGTGTAATTTCACCATATTTTTCCTTTAGTAACAAACAATGAGAAAGAGGGATCTGGGCAATCTTCATTAAAGTTTTTCTTCTCTATTTGTCATCCATTAATACTGACCAGAGCCAAAATCTAGACACCAAATGAAGTTCCACTGTCTTCCATCATATTATATAAAACCCCCATCATTTTCTCGACACCAAATACTTCAAAATATGCAAATACTTTAATACATACAAGTCTTCATAATCCATTAAATAGAATTAATTCCATGGTCTTTAAAATACTCTATCACTGTGTTAACTGTAAGAAAAAGCTTTGCACTGGTATTTATCTGGTATTGATTTGATCTGGTCTATGCAAAACCTTTCAGTATACTGCAGGGATTATACCAAAGAGCAGCATTTTTGCTGGAATACAGAGCATTTTGGTTTAGATCCAAATGAAGAAAAGACACTGTCAGAAGATTATGAAGTGAGAGTGAATAAAGCTGCAGGAGTCAGCAGCAGTGTGGTGCAGCACACACACAGACTATGCTGGCTTCCTATTTGGATGCACTTAGTGCCAGTCCAGGGCATCCTGCTGTAGAATTGCACTGAAATGCCTTGAGACAATGCAGATCCCACCAACCTTGTGCAATGGGAACCAGGAATCGTGGTGCAGCTTGGCCACAGCAACCAATGTCTTCTTTTTACATTTGGTTCCCAAGAAGCTGAATTAGATGATAAGATCTGCTTTTTGCTTTGAAGTGTTAAATCTATCTTTTCCTGCATCTCCAGCTGGTATCAAACTTATCAAGTGGAGACAATCAGGCTGGCTGAGCTGATATCCCACAGCTGTGACTATTCTCCTTCAGGAATTCATACTGTCATATGGCCTGAATTCTATTTCTCAGTGGAATCTGCAGAAGACAGATATCTAGCTGTGCAGAAAAGCAGTACAGAGCCCTCAAATGTACTTGAAAGAAAAATGCCAACCCAGCATTGTGATGCTTTGGACTTTTACCCATGTGCATGGATTGTTTTGTAGTACAGTCCATAGAAAGAAGCACTACATTAACAACAACCCTACAAATAAAGAGCTCCTAGTAATTGTGGGTAGGGATTAACTTTGACACATCAAGATGGGAACTGATCAGTAAAAAATAAATATATATATACACATACATATATATTTTAAACATATATATAATATATAGTGCATATATATAATGCATTGCATGTGTATATAGAATATATGTATTTTGTATAAAAAAGCTTCACATTCAAGTAGTGATACATATCAAAATATAAAGAGAGGAGGACTTTTTGAAGCTAACTATAAATAGAGAACCTATCATAAGCATAATTCTTAATAAGCTCATGGAGACACATTTTCTCTAATTTCAAAATGTGATCAATTCAGAGAGTTGGTGTTCCACTGATTACTGAGAAACACAACACAATGAAAAGTGAGAAAAAGGGGGAAAAGTTATCATGGAAAGTTAGATATAGTGTCAAATGCAGCAATAATACAGCAATATATACAAAGATCCTTTAGTTAAAGTATCCCATGCTTGGAGGGAACAAAAATGATTTTTTTAATTTGAATTCATAATATGGTCCCTCAATTGTTGTGAGGTTTTGCCATCAAATTATCATAGCCAAAGGAAAAAGAAATTTGAATGATCAAAAGAAGTAGGGTTGAAAATCAACCCTAGAATGTAGTTCACAAACCCTGACATGAAATATGGCTTATGCAGCCTTGTTCTGCACCTAAAATATGAAATGCATCACAAGAAAAGAGAACATTGGATGGAAATTCTGAACCTCCATTAACCCTGCATTGATTGATTCTGAACAGAAATTCTCTCTCTTGAAATCCCAGTGGCCTTCATCTTGAGATTGTTGAAATTATGATCACAAAATCAGTGAGTAAATGACCCTGATTTTTTACAAACATAGACAATGAAAATACTAAGTGTATCTAACTCTGTAAATCCACAAGTTGTCATCTTTGCTTGAAAATACAGTACAATTCCAGAACTGCAATCAGAGGTTTATGCAAAGAAGGCATGGCAAAACACAGCCACAGTCAATAGAATGATGCCATTGACATTCACAATGTTCCTCCAAAGTGGAACTTCAGTCGTGTCAGTCAGTTTCTTCTTCAGTGCTTCCTCTTCTTCCTTGCTCAGTTTGGGTCCTTTTTGTTCATCTATACCACAGAACCAGTTGTAGGCTTTCTTCAAGCATCCTGCTTCCTCTTGAGTTCCCTCATTAACTGGAAGGAATAACACACTGGTCATGAAATGTAAGCATGGGCCACTGCAGGCACCAGATCTCCGTGACTGAGGATATTCCTGTATCTAATACAACAGTTTGGATTTATGGTCGTGGTTACATGGAAATATTTTAGCACAAGAATCAAGCTAATAGCATGTTTTCACACCTCAACTGGAAAAAGAGTGATTTCCTACATGGTGCAAGAGAGCCTTTTGCAGCAAACACTTGTGCCTTTTGCAGCCTAAAAACTTGGTCTGGTACTGGAGAAGCGAACCATGCTGCAAAGCTTAAGCTCAAAAATTTTTCAATACTTTCTACATTTTTAATTAAAAGACAAATAAATGAATTTGAGGACACTCATGAAAAGATACTTGGCAGCAGAACCAGGAGAGCAGGTGGCTTTTCCCAGATGGGTGTCTGGAAATTCACTTTCATGGTGCCTCGCACCACATCCTTCTTCCTTCAGTCCAGGCTCCTACCCACTATTTCCAAGTGAATTCTTGTTGTCACACGCAGTTCTGCAAGTGCACACAACCTCTGACCTAAAGCATCTCCACTGTTTTAGTCCTAGAACTGCCACATAGCTACTGAGAGAGCAAGATGTTTTCTCCTTTCAAATCCACTTCACTTCTGATTTACCCCAAGCCTGACAGATTGGTAGAAGGCAGCTTATTTAGTTAAATATTAGAAAGGGTGTGGTTAGTAGGTCAAGAGAGGTTCTCCTCCCCCTCTATTCTGCATTGGTGAGGCCACACCTGGAGTATTGTGTCCAGTTCTGGGCCCCTCAGTTCAAGAAGGACAGGGAAGTGCTTGAAAGAGTCCAGTGCAGAGCTACTGAGATGATTAAGGGAGTGGAACATCTCCCTTATGAGGAAAGGCTGAGGGAGCTGGGTCTCTTTAGTTTGGAGAAAAGGAGACTGAGGGGTGACCTCATCAATGTTTTCAAATATGTAAGGGGTGAGTGTCAGGGAGATGGAGTTAGGCTTTTCTCAGTGGTGACCAGTGACAGGACAAGGGGTAATGGGTGTAAATTGGAGCATAGGAGGTTCAAGTTGAACATCAGAAAACATTTTTTTACTGTAAGGGTGACAGAGCCCTGGAACAGGCTGCCCAGGGGGGTTGTGGAGTCTCCTTCACTGGAGACATTCAAAACCCACCTGGACACGTTCCTAGGGGATGTACTCTAGGGGGCCCTGCTCTGGCAGGGGGGGTTGGACTAGATGATCTTTCGAGGTCCCTTCCAACCCCTAGGATTCTATGATTCTATGAAATATGTGGGGGTTGAGATTTTCTTTTAGGGATGGAGGAAGCGTGCCTTTGAATATCAAGCACATTAGTATTTTTTTTAGGAATGAAATAGGGATACTCAAATATATTGATAGAATCTATTGAAATCCAACAGTTACCTGATTCCTCATCTTTTTCATCAGCTTTCTCCTGCTCCTCTTCTGCATCAAGATCAATGCGTTCTTCTTCGCTGTTCCGCAAAGCCCAGCACAAGCGGTAAAGCTGCCGGGAAACAGAAGAGTTTGTAAACCTCCAACCTCTCTGCACAGACACAAGTCAGTCTGGCCAGCACAGGAACAAGCTGCAAGACCATGGTATCCAAAATGTCTGCTAAGCAAATGACTACAATGATTAGGAACCACTGAATATTTGTGAAAGATAAGTGAAGATTATTTCCTTTGCTTTCATACAAGAACTTTGTGACTTGGGTAGCTGCAATGGAATATGCCAACTACCAGTACCAGTGTATAAAACTTGTTGCTTTGTTGAGTTCCATTTTGAGGAGAAGAGCTGCAGTAATACTCACGTGTACATCAGGAATGGGCTTGGTCATGTAGGAGACTGCCAGGATGACGATGGCGGAAACCCCAAAAAGAATCATTGCAAAGTAGAGGTAGTGAATCCCACAGATGATGTATGGGCAGTTGGAAGGGGACACACAGTTGCCAGTTCCATAGGCAAACTCTGCAATCATTCTACTGAGTCCAGCTAGCAGCCCAAACATCAGGCCCCAGAAGGCACCCTGAAGACAAATGGCAAGTTATCAAAATGAGTAACTTCAGGCATGGAAATAATCTCTAAGCTCTGCAAAGTAGCTGGGGGAAACATGGAGGTGGTGACCCTACTTACAGCTCATTGTATTAATACAACTGAAAGGGGCAAGGAGCTGCAGCCCAGAGAAAGGATATGGAGGACACCTTACACAGCTCATTTCCCAAAGCTCATCTGTCTCCACACAATACCCAGCCACAGACTACACATCCCAAGGGCTGTTCTCCTATATTTTTATCTTTGAAGGCTAAATCCCTGATAGTTCTAGAGTGACAGAACCAGCTAGCAAGTGTGTGACATTTCTCCTGAAATATGTGTCTGGTTTATTTTCTAATGACCTTGTTAGTATATAGTTAAAAGCTGATTCTTTATACTTTTGGTGAATGTTTTGCTGCCAGGTATAGATTACTCTAGCCTGAAGTACAAAGGACACACAGCTACATCTGGGCACAAATTGAAATGTGGGAAATTCTGTTTAAACATCATTTGGTTTTGTTTTACTGTAAGGGTGATTGAACATTGGAACAGGTTGCCTAGAAACACTGTGAAGTCTCCATCCCTGGAGATACTCAAAACTCAACTGGAAAGGACCCCAAGCATCCTGCTCTTGTTAGCCCCACTTTGAGTACAGGGGGGCTGAACTAGTCCAGAGGTGCCTTGCAGTCTCAAGCACTTTCTGAGTTTGTGAGTAATGATGGCAACAGAGATTTATAAATCCTGATAAAAAATATTCTAGGTTTAGTGCTGGGTTTAAGAACAAAACAGTTTTAATTATTCAGTGGTCAAAGTTACAAAAATGTTTTGGAGTCAGACAAGATAATTAATTCCATTTCTGGCAGAAAAAAATTAGTCTGACCAAGAAATATTGACAAAACTTGTAAGTAATTACCACATGTAAAAACCTGCATGTTTTGCTTAAAAGAGTGTTGACAAAATTTACACTGGTCAAGAGGAGGTGAAAGGTATTATGCTTGGTAAAGCAGCTTGGTGACCAATTTTTAAGGTCCCTTCCAACCTGAACCACTATGTCTCCATAAATTATCAGTTTGACACACTTCATGGCAAGGTGACAGATAACCTAAACTTCAGAAATTCCTAGATGATTGTTTTTCTAAAGATTATCAAAGACCTTTTTCAAACTCATCTCTGAAATCTCAGGCCCTGGGCTATTGAAACACAGAATCCCTGGGCCATAGTAGGATTAAAATAGACAGGGAAGAGTTGCTAACCACAGACACCAAACCAAAAGAGTAGTTCTGATGCCTAAAAGAGCATGCAGCACATCTGTTTTCTAATTTGTACCTACCTGCTCATTGACCCTCTTGCAGAAGACAGCAAGCAGGAAGAGAGCAGCAATGGGAGGTCCCAGGTAGCTTGTAATTGACTGGATATAATCAAAGAGCTGCCCACTTTGAGCTGATTGCACCACAGGAACCCAGGCAATGCTGATGCCAATTAAAAGTAACATGAATGCCCTGCAAACATAAACAGATATTCAATTAGCCACTGCTTAGAAGCATCTATCAGGAAGAAAAAAAGCCAGCAATTAATCAATAATTTAAATGCCATTTTGCATTTAAACCAGCAAAATCAACTATAATGGCCAATTACCATTGACTAAAGAAAAGAAAGCTGAGTTGGATATTGTGTCTGCCAAATATCCCCCAGCACACAGGTAGACATGCAATCAGAACATAGAAAATTACTTTTTCTCCTTTGTTTGATATGTCCAAAACTAAATCAATAGCAGATCAACTACAACTAGTTCATGGATGCTGTATTATGGTGCAGCATGAAGCCTGTTAAGATGTTGTTACTTTTGAACAGCATCAGGAAGTGCTAAGAATTAGTTTAGCTACTTCATGCACCACTATCAATTAAACAGGAAAAAGTCTTTCTTTTTTTTGTTCCAGGAGATGGTCCAGTGGGACAGCCTGTCTGACCACAGGAGGCCACTGCTGCACTGCCCACAAGTACCAACAGCAGGTTGCCACCCAGGCACTTGGTGCATTTTTGGAGGCTGCAGCCTGCAATCTCTGTGTCTGTGTGGCTGCACTTACCTGCCAGCTAACATGAGCTCTTTCTCTGATGGCCGCGATCGAATTTTGGTGTAAATGTCCATGGTGAACAAAGTGCTGGCACTGTTAAAAATGGAAGTCAGGGAGCTCATGAGAGAGGCCAACATGACTGACAACATCAGACCCCTCAGACCTGAAATACAAAGATACATGAAGGAGATGAGCATTCCCTGTAGTGTGTCAGTGCACCACACCATCCACACAACTTGTCTGATTGACCCCTTCAAGCCAACTGTGTCTGGCACAGTTATGTGCTGGTGCCTGCCTCATGTTCTCTTGCAATGCAAGGAAAGTGATGTCTGCTGAGCTTTAGAAAAGCCACATACAGCAGTGACAGGGCAGCTCTTCAGCTTTTAGAACATACGTACTTCTTTTGTGAATGCTGCCTCATTAAATGCTGAAATAAGAATAAAAAGACACTAAGCAGACTTTCTGCAACAGCTATAAAAACAATTCATCTTGCTTGCTGGCAAGTGCACACTTGAAGTGTATTTTGAAACCAGTTGTTGATTAAAAAGTTGCTTTTACTGTTTGACAGTCAGAGTAAGCAATTTTTCCAGATGGTATGATTTAGTAAACACAGTATGGGGAAGTTTTGCAACATTTAAATAATTCTAGGTACAACAGTTATAATACAATGGGGAGTGCTCAAGATACCAGGGAAGTACCATGGTCTATATCATAATCTGTCTTTCTAGCCTTATGAACAAGCTCTATGGTTTTCATCAGAAATATCTTTTCTATGTATATGAAATCCTCTCCAGAGTCATGCCTTATTCTCCCACTGAACAAGTGTCCTATGGGACAATGTATACATTGAGTGTTTTCTCCTCCACCTCAGTGGGTTTAGCAGAAGGACTGCAGGTATATGCCCCCAACTCCAAAATCCCAGCAGGGAGAGTCTTTTATTAATCATTGGCAAAGTATGTAATTTTTTAACTTCACAGAACAGGACCTCAGTTACCTTTTCATCACCCAGTATTCACCAGCTGAGAGCTGACACTGTCAGTGTGTAACTACACTGCACCTACAGCTACAAGTAATGCCGACTGCCCCTGTGATTAACAGTACAGAGTTTTAGCAAGAATTCTTTAATTAAATCTGGAACTTGGGTTCCCTCTATCACCTCTTCTTACAGGCTGGCAGTTCCACCCTTCCTAAAACAAACAACCAACAAATACAGAGAGCATCTTACCATTTGGCATAAGCTCCACTACCATTTTTGGATAAGCAATATTTGTACATCCAACTGCAGTGCCACAGTGCTGCTCACAGATTTCAGGAACAACACAAGCCACCACATCTAAGGAGAGAATAATGAGAGAGGGTTAGACAAGGTCATATAAACAACAGGTTACTTGCAATTCAGTAGAGCTTCTAAAATTTATCTCTGTGTTGAGCCTTTGGATGTGCTTGATACCATCCTTGGCCTGCCAGCAGCAAGGAAAGTGATTCTAAGCCTATATTCTTCATTTCCTCTAAAAGGATAATAAGAAGTGCTGAAGGTCAGAAAAAAAAATCAGCAGGGAAAAAAAAAAGAATCAGAGAAGGACTGAACAGCATGAGGAGAGAAAAAAGAAAAAAAAGAACAGATCACAAAGACCCTTCCCTCCAACCTGAACATCTCTCCTCTGCCTGCTGTTGAGCACATTGATGGTTAGAGAGAAGGGAGACTGGCATTTCCCCCACACTGCCCTGGGATGTGAGACATTACTGCCTGTGACTGATGACCCTCTTCCTCTGATTGCCAGCAGAGTATCAGTCCTACACAGCATTTTTCACTCATTTAGCCAGAATGGGGCTGTAACAAACAGACAGATGAGGAGAGACACTATGAAGTTCCTCTCCTCTAAACCAGACAGCAACAATTAGCAGAAACCTGGGATCACTTCTTACAGTGTAGTTGGTTTTTGTGCATACATGTGCCTGAACAATTTGGATGACAAGATACAGTCTAACAGGTAATCTGGAAGGGGCAGAGAAGAGGAAATTGAGAGAGATTGGCAATGAAAAACATACAGCAAGAAGAAATATTTTTCTGTGTACATGCAATATATATATATATATTTGCAATACCTGTATACAAAATTCTGCTGATCATTCCAGGCATCACTATAATAAACATGGGCAAGAGCTTCAGGTACCCACACATGACACACCCAGCCTTGACGTGGGACATGTTCTTGCCAGAAAGACATCTTTGGACAATGACCTGACAATGAGACATGGCAAGTGTGCATGACAACCAGGAACAGCATCTCCATGGACACACCATGCCCAGATACAAGGTGGTGCTTAATCTCCCTGATAGTGAAAGAGCTTATTTACCATTTCTTTCACTATGAAAAATAAAAGATACATGGTAATCAAAGGATATATTCAAAATAAGTAGAGGAAATATATTCTTTATTCAGTGTATGTTTAAGAGCTAAGACTTTCTCACAAGACGTTCTTAAAGCAGATAAATTAAAAAGCCATAAAGAAATAAAACATTTACTGAAGCAGCAAATACAGTTACATTGGGGTTTCTGTTCACTTGTTTATAAATTGTGAAGATTATCTTCCTCACAAATCAGAATGCAGATATATCATTTGCTAGAGATTGGACACATTGTCCTGTCATAGCTGCAGCAGCACATTTTCCTCTATTCCTGTCAATGTGATCCCTCAGGGAAACAGGGCTTTAGGGAGGAGGACTGGGGAATAGTCTCCAGACTGGAAGACCCCAGATAAGAACTGAAAGAACACCCTGCTCCATTTTCTCACATATAGGAAGGGTTTAGAAACCAGAAACTGAAAAGTCACTGACCAGTCTGGAAACAACTGCCATTTCTCTGGCCCAGCTTTGAATTACAGTGAGGATTCATTGTAAATTCACCCCTACATCACACGAGACTACAGAGTTTTGTGTTGTGCATTTCCAAAGCACGTGGCTTCCACATTACCTGATCTGTGCACCAGTACCACATAGCAAGGATGCTCAAACCAAAGACAAGCCCTGGCCAGGGCAGGTCTCCAGTGGCAGGATCTCTGAAGATGTGGAAGGCATCCTTCCGAGGAGTGTAGCACTCTGGACTAATGGTAACATTCCCATAGGAGGTGCGGGATGGAATTGCTTCCATGTACTTCTTCATAAAAGCATCATACCCTCCTACTTCAGAAAATGCTGAAAAATAGGAAGTAAAAGTAGTGATGAAGTGTTTAATACTGACATCTCAAACAGAGCTAGAGAATGGCAGGAAAACCTCCTTAAAGTAAGGACAAACCCCCTAACCAGTTTACATCAGTATTTTCAGAAAACAGGATACAGTGTTTTGCAAGTATTCACATAATCTAAATACCAAAGTAACCTTTCTTTTTAAGTTTTTGTACATCTTGCAAATGTTGGTTTAGGCTCCACTATCTCAACACCTCTTACACATGCCTTTCACAAGAAATGAAATGAAGATACTTTGTCTTCACAAACCCCTAACCTGGGGAAAACCTAAGGCAGGGTCCTACCAGGTCAGGTCAGTCTGAAGTTGGATCTGTTTTGACAAAGATGGAATAATCTAATTCCAGTGAAAGACCCAGCTAGAGAAAAATCAAGTGCTGAGGAACTGGAAGGATAAGGAAAGGACACTGCAAATTTAGGGAATCTTATCACTACTTCTTTCTTGAAGTCATGACCCTACCTATTAATTCTGCTTAACAGCAACATTTCTCTTTTCAAATGTGGTCTTCCAGACACACACATTGCCCTACTCATAAGCATTATGTTCATATATTTTGTCCAGCAGGCAAAATAATGACATCCAAATGTTATGTACAGTGGCTGTTAGAACACTGAATTTCAAATGTTCATGTTTGGGCTGTTTTAACACAACTTAACAGCTAGAAACAAGGCAAAACTGTGCAACCTGACCAATAACTTTTCATTTTGAATTAGAAATTTTCATGTATTAGCATCTGATTATCTATGAAATTATAATCTTCTTCAAATAATATCTTCTCTGAACTTCTCAAGAGTAGCATCATCACCTGTAGACAACTCTGCTTTTACCTAATGATCCATCACAAGTACTGCTCTGTCATGGGATGCTATATATTACCTTACACATTCCCCTGTGCTTTGGAGATGGAGTGGTCTCAGTGACTACAGGGCTTGGCAATACACCCATTTTCTTCCCTGATCAATAGGTGTATGAACTGAAATCTGCTGGTTAAGATAACAGAGTTCCACACTGCAGGATCCATTTCCATAGCTACTGTGGGATTTTTGGTTGGAGCATTCCATTTTAATTCATCTGATTTACTTACCAAATCCCATGAGAATAAAGGATCCCACTACCATGATAAATGTTTGTAATGTGTCTGTGTAAATCACAGCTGCAAGGCCACCTGATGGCAAAGAAAAGTCAAGACAAATAGGTTAGCTTCTGTGCAAATGTCTCAGTAGAAATCTTTTTTCTTTTTTTTTTAACTTTTCTCACCACTTCCTTATTTTAACCAAAGATCACTGGAAATAATTCCCCTTTTGGATTTTAATTTCTTCCTTCCTACCCACCTTATCTCATCTCTTCTGGGTTCCCTAACATTTCTAATTTATCAGAATGCTCTGCTAACTCACCTGTGATGGTGTAAAGAGCAGTAATAAGAAGCAGGATAATTATGGCCAAATAAAGATTCAGCCCAATGGCCAGCTGTATAAATACAGCTCCAGAGAATATGTCTGCCTATAAAAGAAAAAAAATTATAGATTAAACAATGTTCAACTTCATGAGGTTGCTGTATTACACATTCACAACGAGGGTACTGAAATACACAACTCCACCCCCTATAGTACTGTACACACAGACAAAAAAAAAAAAAAGATAAAACAAAAAAACCCAAAAAACAACCAAAAAAAAAAAAAAAAAGAAACAAAAAACAAACAAACAAACAAACAAACAAAAAACCAAAAATAGAGGCCATTTTAGTATAACTGCCTGTCTCCTCTCAGTGCCATGCTGCTTTTGGTACCAGGGATGTAGCACTGCACAAAGAATTTCCTGGTCTTTTTCAAAGGAACATTTTAGTTAGACAGAGTCACCTCACTACTACAGAGTCACCTCACTACTATATGCTTACTCATTTAGCTTAATAACAAATTTCTTCAAACTCAGGTTATACTTGCTGATGTATGCAGGGATGGACTCTGTGGCACCTCCAAGACGCAGCACTGTTCTCTTTATTTCATGCCACTCTCTAAGTCTCTTACATTTTCTTTACTGCTTGCATACATGTGGTGGAGCTAGTCTTGCTGGTTCAGGACAAATGGTGTTTAAAGGTAAACATCTCATATTATCTCTATTTTTAAGTTCCTCTCAGAATAATTGACATCAGTTGGCTAACAGAAGAGACCTTTCATTCTTGCGTAAGAAAGGAATTGTCCAGGTTGCAGAGTAACACTCTGGGACTCTAATCACATTAAACTGGTTCCTGATTTAAAAAGACTTTGCATTAATATTATTTATCCAAGTTTTCAGTTAGAATAATCTACCCCAGTGCATTTATAATGCACTACTGTAAATTATGCTTTTGTTGGAGGTTTGCGTCTGTACATATCTGCCCCTAAGCAGCTAGTTCATGGCTTGTCTCCTATCCCACCTGCTTACCCCCTTTCTGTACACCACACCACCTGTAGAAGGGCTCTGTACAGGGAGATTTAACAGGGAAAGTCCTAGTGGCATTCAGCAAGCTCAGGAGCTGCAAAGTGCTACAGGAACTGCCCATATGTAGGATCTGAGAAGGAAAGATAAACAACACCGCATGTGCCCTGGGGTAGAGCCTGCACACACTGTTACTGCAGGGCAGCTGCTGGGCAACAGCTTGCTGGAGGAGCTGGAGGCTCCATGGGCCAGGCTGTGGGACCATGGAACAGGCTCTTGCATCACTTTTGTTCAGGCTAGGCTGGGGTAAGGCAGGGCAGAACAACTAATAAGGAGTTATGCAGCCTGCATAGTTGGGAGATGCCTGATGAAGAAACCTTCTTCATTCCACCAACACTGAAACTGAGACTGCAGGGTATGATCTCACCCTTTGCTTATCAGGGAGAACGAGGAGAGGTAATGGAGCTCTGCAGCAAGAGGTCCTCCAACACTACTGCCCCAGCATGCAGAAAACAACTGTGAAACAGAGTGTGAATCACAGCAGAGATCCCAGTCCAAAAACTGCCTCAGGAACAGCTTGAGATGATTTTATTTCTTATCGGTTTTAGCTTGGAACTAGGAACCAGAACTTTTAGCTCTTAGTGGCTGTTAGACCAAATCCTTTGTCCCATCCCTCTATGAGAATATTTTTTTCCTATGTTTTCACACCACTGATCAGCTTATGTCCCAGACCTTCCTTTTTAGCCTACATCACATTAAATACTAATTGTCCTGAAAAGGCATGTAAAAAAATGTATAGTTAATTATTTAGCATCCTGAGCAATATATCAGCTTCTTAAAATTGCTGAGTTATCTTCCAGCTTCATTGCTCCTCCCTCCTAATTAGATTATTTCCTTCCAATATTTCCTTGTTTCTCCATTAATACTCTTTTATGGACACTATTTATTTCTTATCTTATCTCTGAATAGAGCAAATCACAGTATCTCTCCAAAGCCATTCACAGATCACGCAAGAACCACTATCAGAACACATACCAACTGAGTGAAGCCAGCTGCAGTGTTAACATCAGAGCTGAGGCACTTTCAGCTTACCCCCTACACCACAGAGTTCTATAACAGTTCTATAGGTTGCCCTTGTACCTCCTCTCCCAGTGGTAAGTCCAGACCCATACATTTACTACTGAAATTATGCACAATGAATGTAAAGAAAGTGTGTTTAGGAAATCTGGTTTACAATTTCTAATTTCTTCAATAGCATTCAGGTCTTAATTCCTTTTTTTCTTGTCATAATTTAGGCAACTTTTCTCCATCAAGATTTTATTTTTACTAGGCCATTTTCTTTGGCATAATAACCAATATCAGGAACACTTGTGGCTAGCAAACCCCTGAAAGCTGCTCTGGGCATTACTGACAAAGCACTGCGTGCTTAGGGAGCACGTACACGTGAGGCACCTGTGCAAGAGAAATCCTTTGGGCTCAAAGATCACGTGTGTCCTGATCCCAAAGATCAACACCTTGAAGCATGTCCTTGTATGGCACGTGGTTGATTACCCACAAAAGCAAGCTGAGGAACCAATAAAAAGATACACAGAAAAAGAGACAAAGAGAGAAAAGGGAATGACCTTGTACAGAGGTGTGCAAAGAGAACCTGAACATCACATGGTGGTGGGCACTGTGCCAGAAAGAGCATGCCAGGAGGTCCTGACATGTGATATTGTTCATTGGAAAGCACCATAATAACTATATGAATAAGAACATTTGATAGTATTTTAACACATCAAGGAAGTAGTTCATGAAATAACAAGAGCCCACTCTTCTTTCAGGATAAGCAGCAGCATCATGGCCAGTCAAACTAATAGGTGTGACTGCCAGGTTAGGGCAGGGCAGAAACCTATCCTCTATAAGCAAACCTCAGCAAGCCCCAAAGATGACAGGGATTGTTTGCAAAGACAGCAGTCAGGGAAGTAAAATGCAAATCCCCAGGCTGGCTATGGTATGGATTGTCAGCACAGCTATGTTTGCATATACAGCGTGCCACTGGTAAGAGACCTGCACTAGCTTCACATACAATGTGGATCTCTACAGCAAGAAGAAAAAAAAACTGTGGTCCAGGATGGAAAAGCTCTTCCCCCTCTGCTTCTGGAGCTGGTTCATCTGGAAACAATTTGGGCACGGTGTTGCACAGTAGGGCATAGAACAACCTACATCCTCCAACAGTACCTGAAACCTCCAAGGACTTTGACTGCTCTGCCTATTCTGAAAAAGATACAGCAAGTAAATCAGACCTGGACAAATCCTGCCCTACCAAATCTAGTGACACAAGACAGCAAAGCAGAAGGTATGTTTGGTGCTACAGAAATCTAAGCCACGTTTGCACATGGGACAGACACTGTCAGAGTCATTCTGGGCTGATGAGGAAAACAACAGAAATTGTTAGAGGAGCTTGTGCACCAGGTTTTTCCCCTGCATGGCACAGAGACACAGCTCCATGGCAAATCCCCACACACATCTGGAATAATTGGGTTGACAGAAAGCTGGGAGGGACCACTGGTAGAGTGGGACCCAGGTAATTTCTTGCTGTATAAATCTCTTGCCTATTACTTTTCCCCCTGATAAGACAGGACCACAAGTGCAGGAAAGTGTGCTTCAGCCTCATGACCACACTGGAAGCTTAAATGGGGAAGCTGGCTTGCCTGGAAGCAAGACTCTCCAGCTGAAACAGTGTGAAATCCCATGACCAGATCCTTAGGCATGATAGAGACAGAAATAAAAGGTAGTATGTTCACAACCTACGTAACAACCTGATGGGCTCATTATAAACATGTGTTGCAGAATAGGGCTGTGAGTCATCTGACTGGAAGAGTTTCTCAGCTGCTAGAGCTGTCAGAGCTCTGTGTCAGATCTGGGCTTTCTGATTCTGGTAGTTAGCACAAAAGCAGCAAATTAACGAATGTTTTTGCATTATGTGGAAATTCAACTCTGAGGTCAGCTCCACAGTACCAACCTGTTTAATTTATAACCCTTCTAAGGACCAGTTATCGTGAAGATGTGAGAATGAGAGCAAAAGGCCAGTCTTTTGGCTTAAATTGCACTATTATCACTTAGCTCCCATTCAGAGGGCAAAGAGTAATCTGCCATGGCAACTTCTGCAAAACAACAGATTGAAGTATGCCTGAACTGTGGACTTCTCCAGAGGCTAGATGGTTTCAAGATGTACAAAAAATACCAGCTCCCTTCACTACTGCACTGCAATACGACCACTTAACTAAACATTAACTTCATAGCATCTTAAACTTTATACCAACCACTTGTCCATGAAAACAATCTCTACTCTTCCTTTCACCTCAGCTGTTATCATTTCCCTTCTTTGCATTTCCCCACTCTTCATTTCTAATTCTAATTCCTATTATTCTCTTTTTCTCCATAGCTCTTTTGCTCTTTTCTTCAGCTATGTTGCTGATAGCATGTTCACCAGAGGATGTTAAACAGGTAAATATGAAGTCTGGGGACCCTTCTCCCTATGTTCCTTCTCCCTGAAAACCCAAGAGCACACTTTTTCTTCTGTGACCAAGCAGAACTGTTCATTCCTCTTTGCAGAAGGCCCAGTAGATTGGAATGGGATGTTATGTGCTGAAAACAATACTAAAAAGTTTCTAAAACTATATGGTTACACAATCAGCAGCTATTATTTCTCAGAGAATTGAAGCAGAAAAAGGGTCCAAGCTAAGAGATTGTGACCTTTTTCTCTAAATGTTTCACAGATCCTGAAGATAACAGACTGTAATACCAGCCTCCCTCCACTCCAACCTGTTCTAGAGGAGAGCATAAGTAGAAGTATACCTTAAAAATCTAAAAAAGAAAGGACAAGCATTGAGAGACACTGTCAGGAGGGTAAAAAAAATTAGATGGCAGGGCAGATCTGGATATACAATCTCACTAGACAGAACAAAGAAAACACAAAATCATATTTTTACCAACATTAATTCAACCAAGAGCTGCAAATGAGAAAAAACTGACCACTTGTGTGAGCAATATTGTAAACAGAAGTTTCTTTTCTTCAGATCAAGGTAGAATGGAAAGAATTCTGTCAGTTATACTTACCGAGATCTTTGTGAAAATATACAGCAACAGGGAAAGGACTGACAGGTAGATCTGAATCCGTTTCCCACCAAAACGTTTTCTCAGATACTCTGGCATTGTCACCACCTGCAGGGAGCATGGATAAGGTTTCAGATAATGGGAAAGAGATACAAAGCAAATCAGAGGAAGCTTTTAGCTACTCAGATACCAAGAGTAGAGGGCAAAGGGAGGGGAGCTGCAAATGCAGCTGCAAGGAACAGCAGCTCCAGGAATCAAAGGAGAACAAGGACAGAGTGCCAAGTACTTCTTAGCTCAGGTCTCAGAACAGAGAATCCTCATTTCCCAAATATAGACACAATATAGTATAGATCTTGCCTGCTCAGATCTCACACCATTCATAATGCATTTGCAACATTCAAGACTTGATCTGCAAACACGAGCAGCAAAGAAAAGCATAACATGCTGCTTGGACTTACCCCAGCTTTGATGTAGATGGGTACAAACAGCCATCCCAGAACAACCACAAATATCAGAGCCTGTAGCCAAGACAAGATCACTCAGTTAGCCTTGTCTCTAGATAGCACTCCTGAAGACCATTCATCAGACCCAACAGCAGCTACAGACCATTGAAACCACATAGACCTGGGTATTAAAGGGACTGGGGGGGAAGGAACTGCACCATCCTTTGATTTACCATTGAAAATTTGGGAATGAAACCTTAGCCAAAAAAATTGTCAGGAATTGAGCAGCCTGGATTTCATACCAGATGGTCCAGAGAAGTACACATATTAATCATACATTTCCTAGAGAAACATCTGATTTTTACTTACTGGATTGCCCTCTAGTATCAAAGCATCACCAGACTACCCCAGCCCTCTTCAGAGCAGGCCCAGGGAGGCTGGTTTAACAATGGTTAAAATACAACAAGCCAGTAAAACTGTTTCTGAGAAATGTTAAGGAAGATGAAGCCTGCTACCCAAGACCTATTTGCTAGCATCTTGATCCCAGAGCCACTAAAGGAGGATACCACTCAGAATCTGGTATGCTGCAATGGTTTGTTGTGACATCTGCATGTCCAGGTCCTGGGGAGAGTAGCTATTCTTTTGATTTATTATTTTGATCATTACCTTCCTGCTGCACTGGGACCCTTGGAGTTTATGTGTTTATAGGTTTTACAACAATCCCAGATACTGTACAGGATGTACCCCATGCATTTTGTTAAATAATTTGTATTTCCAAATGACCATTTCATAATATATTTTGTGTTACCATGTGTACTTTGTGAATTATATATCTTATTGTATTGCAGTGACACATTCTTCTGACAAACAGCTAGAAAATACTGTCTGACACAGAGTTAAATATATTTAAATATAGAACAAAATCCCACTCTGAACTCTGCATTTATTAGGTCTACAGGGCTTAGAGGGCTTTTTAAAGTTCTACTCTCAGATCAAAACCATAAGATGGACAGGAAATACTAGGTCAGCTTCTGCTGTCATACTAATACACGTTAGAAATAATTTCAGTGAAACAGTGATACAGAAGCATAACAGTCAAACTTAGTATTTCTTTCAAGAGGAGAACCAAATTATACAGTCAAAAGCAGTATTTCTACCATGTATTTAACCTGTACATCAGCCTCACTATGTCATAAGTAATGAACTCTGAAGTGTATCTGCTCAAACACACACATGCATCATTGCTTCTTCCTAAACAGCAGTTGTTGGGCACTGTGTATTGATGTTCATCCACAGAGAATCTCCCAGGTGATGAAGTGTCAGAGGTGGATGTGTTTGGAGAATAATATGGGTCCTAGAGATTTCAATACTATGACATTTCAAGCAGTACTTGTTCTGTTTTAGTTTTCTTAGTTTTGGTACACAGAGAAAGGGAATCAGGTTTGTTACAGTGTAATGAGAGAAAATTGACAGATTAACTATGTGTGTCTCCAAGAGTCCCTTTTAGCCTTTATCTTCTCTTTAAATATTTATATCATATAAGTACTTGACTATTTGGCAACAAGCATCTCCTTGCTAAGGAAATAAGCCAAAATCCTCTGGGTGGTCTGCTTCTTTTACCATGCACAATTAAATGCAAGGAAAGTATTGACCTATGTATGCTCATTAAACCCTTTGTGTCTAAGTATAATCCCTTCCATAAGGTGAATTAAGCAGAACAAGGACATTATTATCCACACCCACAGAGCCTGAGAATACAAAGAAATGGACTGAATTAGCTCATGGGAATCTCTATGCAGCTAACACTGCTCCTGGTACCTCAAAAAGTTCATTTAAAGTCAGCTTGGACATGGACCAAGGAGGACAAGATAAATAGTAGATTACATTGGCACTTACTGGTCTCTACAGAGAACAAGTGTTGCCAACCAAGACGTTTGACAGTCCTAAATTACCAGGCAATGTTATTTTGATTAATCTCTGCAGAGAATTCTGATGTCACAAATTTGTCCATTTAAATGCATCCCACTTACATTCCATTCATATCCCCCGATGGCAATTCCTCCAGCTGCTGCTGTTCCTGCTATTCCCACAAAATGTCCACTGCCAATGTTACTGGCAAAAAGAGAAGCACCAATCTGGAAAGAGAAAGAACAACATTTAGTTCTTGGGTTCCATTCATGTTAACTTGAAAAAAATCACCTTCATTTGGCATTTTGAACTCGTGTCTACCTTCAGATGGTGGAATAAGTGACAACCAGCTTCCTTGACAACTTTCAAGAAACCCTTTTATTGTTCACTATGAAACTTGAGACTCCAGCCAACAAATCTACAACAATTCAAGGGAATAAGATGTTGCATAGATGATCTTTCAGTTGAGTCAAGGAGGAAATGATAAGTACATACCCACTTGTCACACTGGCACTTCATATTCCACAATCTGTGGAACTAAATGTATCATCCATAAGAGTTGTACTGACTTTGTACTTGGTTCACTTCTAATCAAAAGATATTCAATTAATTAAATTGAAAGCTGTATGGCAGAAATATCTGCTGAGAAAGTGTTTCTGAAGACACAAAAAATAACAAAACAGGGAGTTATATTTAAGAAGTATTAAATCTTTAAGGCCCTCAAATACTATGCTGATCATAGAAGAGTAGGACGAACACAGGAAGTGATGAACAAGGAAAGATTAAAAAAACCTGAAAGGTTTATGTTGGATTACAGACAGACAGGACTCATTCACAAAAGACAGACTGTGCCAAAAGATCTAATTCTTCATTAAATAGCTCAGACAGTAGAAAAGAAGAGAAAAGGAATAAGCTTCATATCTTCAAAATGAAGTCACTAAAGGCAATGCAAATACCTAACAATAATTTACAAGGTCAGACTTTGAAGGATGCGTGGTGAGAACTGGAGCATGAAAAAGAGGTTGGATTTGGTATTGTAGGCAGAAGACATGAGCTGGAGTGGTTCTGAGATGAAAAGAAGTGTGAGTGAACATTTTTTTATTCCCTTCTATTTTTGCTTCATGTCCTCTGAAAGCTACAAAGACAAAAAAGAAAACAGGGTTTAAAATTAAAGAAAAGGATATAGAAAGTAGGCAAAAGAACATTTGCTGACCAGTTTCTAATGTTCTCATTTGAGGTAGATTTCTCATGCTGAAAGACCCCAGGGGTCTTAAAAATGCTTTTTTTTTTAGATGCATAAACACAAGACCTGCATCCAGCACATTCTCTTATGCAGTTTCCAAGTACAGATGGTTGAAATATGATCAGAGTCACCTTACAAAAGGGAGAAATACTCTTTGCCTGCAAATCACTTGGAGATTTTCAAGGTCCTAAAATGTATGTAAAGGGAACAGTTACAAATTTTCAGGTCTGCAGTCACTGCAGTGAGTTCTCTGAATAGCAGAATTTAGTCCATCTTCCTGGGACCACAGGGACAATTGCCTGAGATAAGAAGGATAAAAGGGATTTTATCATAGAAATCCACCTTGGATGATCAGATTTGTTCTAGAGAGCTATGCCATGTCCAGGAATAGCAACCAAGTTCTTCGTCTCTCAATTCTGATCTCCAATCACAAAATGGATCTTCCTCCCCCATTTTTATATGCAACATAGGAATAAAATTCATCAGAGGATTCCACTCTGTCTTTTCCAAGCTTTCTTTGCCTGTTACAAGAAATTTGTGCCTCTGAGTTCACTCAGTTCTGGACTATTCTTTTTTTGCACATTTCTAGATGTTAGTTGTGCCTAACAGAGACATAACCAGTTTGTCAAATGACAGATACTTCTACAGAAATTATAAATGCTGCAGCAAGTATTAGCAAATAAGCCAGAGAGTTCACTGGTAATAAAGAAAACTTCTTTTTTTACCTCTGTGTGACAGCAATGGTGTTTTCCTAGCAATTATGGGTGAAGTAAAAAATACTATTTATACCAGGCATTAGCACAGTTGTCTGGTGCTTTCCCTGGAGATGAATAATTAAACTTAAATCTAGATTACTAGAAAATGCAATCACTAGAAAAGATTAACCACATTAATCTCTGATTTTATTTCATGTGTTCCCTCTCCTGTTCCAAAAGCTTAACATGTACTGCAAACAGATCCAAGTAACAAAAGCAACTAATGAAGAACTTTAAGAACTGACAGCTGTAGTGAGCTTTGGCTCAGTGCCTGAAACACCAGGATATATTTTAGCACTAATTGACAATGCTTGTGTACCCAATTTTACTCAGAGCACAATTGCATTGTAAGAAAAATACAAAACCAAACCAAACCAATGCAAAATTACCAACAGTTTTAGGACCAGCACAAGGAAGAAGCAACGTGAATGCAGATAGCACCTCTATTTTCTATATATTTACTCCTCTGAATTAAGGAACACTCAGTGCTGCAGAACTGTAAGATGAACAAATACTAATAATGGATGCAGTTTAAAAAAATGTTTTGTACTCTTATGCATAAATGGAAAGGGAAAGCATGGCTTTATATCTGGGAAAATGTGTCACACTTAAAAATGCAGGGTGGTTAAAGGAAGAGAAGCATTTACCAACTACTTTTGCACCCTGTGAGCTGCTGATGCCAAAGGGGAGAAAACTTTCCAGTCTGCCATGGCATTATTTTTAAGGATGAGGGAAGAAGTCAGATGGGTGCTGGGCCCAAGCTGTCTTGCTGAAGAAGTTATCACTGCTGTATTTTTATACTGAAAAGGATGATTACTGGAACTGCTTGATTTGACACTGGCAGATGCTGCAGGACACCTATCCACGACCTAAAGAACACTAAGCTGTAGCTAGGGGATGACAGAGAGAAATAATTTCCTAGAAGTTTTAACTGTTCTCTGTGAATGTGTTATTGGATTGATTTTAAAAACAGATATAGCAGAAAAAGTAAAGAAGAAAGCTGCCTAAAAGGAACAAAAGCTGTCAAGGGGGAAAGAGAGGACAAAAAACTGAACTAATCCGAGGACAGTGTGGAATATTAACTCTATCTTTTAAGAGGTCAGATTTTAACAAGAGTACTCTGTTCAGGAAAAGTACCACCACACTGCAGGCAGATGATGATCACTGTTTTTTCCATGTTATTCATTAACAGGTTCACCTTGCTCTTTTCATTAACTTGAGGATGCACTGACATCCTGGCACTTGCTGTTCCCAAATCATATACGATGTACTTTCCAAATCAGTGACCACTGCAGCAGCACTGGGCAGATTTTACAGCTTATAGCTGCTCTCCCTCTCAGGACCTGCTAATACATATCTTATGCTCTTAATGTCCATTTTCCTGTTTCAAAGTGTTAGCTCAGTGTCAAGCTCTTTTCCCCAACCCCAAGCAAACCTTGCTTGTGGCTTTTAGCACCTTTACAGAGAACAGCAGAAGCTCCCTCACATCAGCACAAGGGCCTGAGCCTTGCCCTGAGGTATCACTCCCCATATGGGTCAGCAGAAGCTGCTTCTCAGACTCCTCTTCCCTAGACAGATTTCTTATTCCCTGGCTTGAGAATTTATTCATTGACTCTGTTGATGCCATGAATTCATAAATCTTCTCTGCACTATGTGACTTTACTCTGATGAAAGGATGTAAATTTTCCTACCTGAGTTTTTGGGATCATCTCGGGTAAATCTGGAAAAATCAGTATAATTCTTACAATGAAACATTACTGCCACCCTCTCAGGGCTCCGAGGTCCAAAGAAAGAAACACAGGCTTTTATTCTGCATTTCCAATTACTCTGCAAATGCTGTGTATTAATAGTTGCCAAATTAAACCATATTTATACACTTTCCAATTCACTAAGCAAGAGAGATTATTATCCAGTATACATCAAACAACATGTCTCTGTCCTTCAGCAACCTGATGGCACAGTTGCAAGGAGGCTGATCTGATACCTTTCCACCTTTGCCCTCTGAGGCATAAACACCTCCCAGCTGGCTGGAAAATTCTGACAGATTCTTGTAGAAATCTGTTTCACTGAATTTTCCTTTTTCCACTAGAGCTTTGCTTTGATTATTTTATTATTCTTCTTGTTCTGGAAACTATTGATTTCACACTATTTTTTGAATGGAACTTGACAAAATAAGTTAATTTCTTGTTCTACTTTAAGTAAAAAAAGGAAAAAATAATCTTATTGATACCAGAGTTGCCTTTCCTGGCTCCCCACAGCAGTGCCAGATTCAGCAGGTGGGGAGAATCCTGAGGAGATGTAAAACTCAACTGGATGCAGAGAACACAGAAATCATGCAAGTGGTCAGCCCTGATGGCCATGAAAATAAGCCATGGAGAACTGAAGCAAAAACCTGTTGGGTTTCTTCCCCTTGATTCTTATTTCTATCACAAAGATCAATACATAAATGACAACAAGCAAGCTGAGTTACATTTCTGTTTAAAGTGTAAAATATCCTTGACTCTGCATGCTTTGTACTTCCTATTTAGTAAATCTTTCTAATCAGAGCTGGACTTCAGATGCCCAGCAGATACTCTCAGTCCTATTAGCACTGATGCTGCAGGAACTGAGGTATATGAGGTAACCCCTCATTTTGTGCAGACAGCTCTGTCTGAAAAACCACAGGAGCTGAAGAACAAAAATCAAAAGCAGGAAAGCTAATTAACTATTGGAAATACTGAGTTGGTTCATCCACTGCCCAAGAGCAGTGACTTCAGTGAACTGGCACAGAAGTGACCCATTGCCTCAGCAGAACCACCAGAAAAGTAACTGTGGCCTTGGTTCTGCAAAACACTAAGCAACCTTCATGGATTCTGCTGGAGACAACAATCAGAGCCAAAGTTGGACAGATTTGACCCAGGATATCTGTCTTGCTTACTTAGTCTGTACATTCAGAAATTAAATCACAATCAGGCAAAGTGACTGACAAACATGCCAAGTCCCCACCAAAAGCAGAACTAACTTCCAGCCCTTGATTGCCAGTCTCCTCTAGTCTACTAAATCACACCTAAAATATCACTGAAGTGAATAGAATCCATTTCCCAAGGTTGTCAGTAAGAGATCCTAAAACACTGCTAATGAGCCTTTTGCCCTGCAGGGTCAGAAAAGCCACTTATGGCTGCCCAGTAGAGAACATAGCATAGCCACTGAAAAATACAATTTCAGGGAATTCATTTAAGGGAATTAGGTTTATAACAAGTTTGATGAAGAATTATTTATTTATTTTGTTGCAGAAAGCAATTACCTGGCAAGGGTCATTATCCTGCAATTGCAGGGAAGAAGTCTGATAAATGAGAGCCCACTTCAAAAACACTTCCCCACACCTTGGCTCTCAGCTACAGCCAGTGGAAGTGTACCTGGGCTTTCCAGAACCATGCCAGGTTAGTCCCAATGTGGCACAAAGAAGAAGTCAAAGAACAGAAGTAAAAGCATTAGCTGTTGCAGAGCTGAGATCACATCTTTGGCTGAACTTTCATTGGTTTCCTAGTCATTTCAGCTCAGACCCTGCTGGGTGATGGACATCCTATCTACCTGCTAAACTGCAGGAATAGGTGCTTTGGAATCTCTTTTTATCCAGGACAAGCTTTCCAAGGTGCTGCTGCTGACATGCTGTTTAGTTTGTGGTTTGAGTGCTTGCTGTTTATTTTGAGTGAAGATACCATGAAGAATAGCAAGAAGGGGTTATTTTTATGGTGCAGAAAGACACTCCTGGCATTCCAAAGGGAAGGATTCAAGAGGTGGTCTTAGGCTGCACTGATGAACAGCACTTTATCCATGCAGATCTCAGAGTTTGGCCAGGACAGAATGATGACCTGAGCAGCAACCACTGCAATGTTTTTGCCTTTTGTCAATGTCCCTTTTGCCTTCCCACTGGAGGAAGGGAGCTTGCTGAATCTGTTGAGTTTATGTTGGCAGAGAACTTAGTGTTAGATAATCTTCCCTGGGCCTTAGGGGAATTATTAGTTCTCAGTGCCACTGTAGCAAGACAGAAGATTTTATGCTGAGTCTTTCCTGCCTTGCTTCTTCAGCCTTCATTTACATCTGCACAAAAGGGTATTCATATTCACCCTTGACAGGCACACAGAATTGCACAAGGTTACAACCAGCCCACAGATTAAAGGGACAGCTAAGCAGAGAAATATGTTTGTATTTTTCCTCTCCCCTTAGAATAATGGGATTTATCTGAAAATAACTTGGAAACTCTCTTTACTGGAAACTGAATTTTCTTAGATCTACCATGCCAAATGTGGTAACCTTTTACTGTCATTGGCCTTCAGTATTTTTATGTCATTAAAGAAGCAGTCTCAATCCCTTCTATAGGCAGAATGAGCAGCTCCTTGAAGCACAAGAAGACTGAAGATGCGTAGGTATTTCTGAAGCCTACTTTAAGAAAATTCCTAAATTTTTAGACAACAAATATTTAGTCTTACTGTCACTGATCCTGTAACTGAACACATGTGAATGGAATCTTGAATCAAAAATTGTAATGAAATGTAAAAACATTTTTGGAAACTGAATGCAAGATCAGGAATGTTGAGGATTTCCATTCAAGCATGCAGAACCATGCACAACAAAAGGAATACATAAAATGCAGGTTTATCTAAGTTTTTGTGGCTTTCTAAAAAGTCACACTAAATAGACTGCATGGTCTGGAAGAAGTAGATAATTGTTACTAATATTTCTGTCACAGGCCTGATGGATGGCTGTGAACACATTTTCTGTCTGTGATTTCTTTTCTCCACCTTGGAAAAAAGACAGATGCACAGAAAACAAACAAGACACAGATAATCTTTAAATAAATTTCAACTATATTTTACCAAGAACTTACTGTAATATTTCCAGGATTTTCTCCTTGTACAGACCAGACCTTACTACCAGAAGTAAAAAAGCCAAACAACATAAGAAAAATTTTCAGTAAAAAAATTCTTCTGGTATAGCCTCAAAATGAGCCAGGGGTCTTTGAGTGCAGTGGAAGTAGTAAATTCAAAATATTAAAAAGTTTTCAAGTGGGCTGAATTGCAAAGGTTTGTCTACACTGACATCACCAATGTTTCTAGGTTCAATAAAGTTGGTCATGTAATCAAGACAGCTCAGAGCTCACCACAGAGAATTCCCCCAAACACTTTTCTTTATCTATCTGGTGATTTTTGTGCAGTTTGCCCAGTGTCACCATGACTCCAGGAAGGGTTTGAAGTGCACCTACACAACACAGCCACCACAGTCTCCACAGCACTTAATATTCATGGATTAGATGCAAATACACACACATATGTTTTACATACACACAATATATGGTACTCACTGGCCACCAAACCATGCTCCGTCCAGCAAGAAAGAATCCACCGACTGTCCCTCGATTGGTTGAGTACATAGCCTGGGCAAAAAGAAAGAGAGAAAGAAAGACTGAATCATATTTTAAGTATAATAGGAAAGTTATACACAGATTAAGAACAAACAGCTAGACTGAACAGACAAAGTAAATGGGGAGGGTAAAGCGGAAGAAATAAACAGTGGCTAAAAAGAGCAAGTTTATGATGAAGAAACTATGGCAAAAATGCCTTTTATCTAGGTCTACATTAACTACGCAAGACTTGTTGTTTCACCTTTTATTACAGTGCAAAACATTAAAACAAAAATGTAATGGCAAAAAAAAGATCACTCAAAAACTCATAATGAACACTTGATCAGGGGTGCAATACCTTTGATTTCAGGCCTCAAAAAAGACTAAGCTGCAAGTTTATTAATAGAACGTGTGTAGCTTTTTTACTCAATACTATCCAGGCCCAGGAGGTAACTACACAGATCTGTTTTCTTGTTCTGATATTGACATTGTACCCACTTCTCTATGAAGTTTTAGGAAAGCTAACAAATCTTTCCTTCTCACACATTCCTTTTGTATTTGTCAAGGGATAGGCTTTCAAAGGAAGTTTCATCCAAATTTTTGTAATGACATTGATCCAAATATTGGATTTGGACTTAGAACAGGGAAATAAAGAAAGACTAAGGAGAATTAGCCAGCTCCTCTGATACAGAAGAAAGGAAATACATACACTGGATCTACATTTAACTACACACAGCAACTGCATAAGTATTTGTCTAATAAAAAGGACATTGTAGCTGGAATTAAATGGGTCCAGGAATAAATTAGCAAACAATTGCCTGACATGCCACAGATCAGTCCTTTCTTGTCACAGATCTTTCATACAAAGTTCAACTACAATGGCAGCACGACTTCTGTGGCAAAGAGCCCTCCTGCAAGACAGCAATTTGTTCAGGCATACTGGGGGCTTTACATTTTGTGCTATGTTTTTGGGATCTACCACCATGACAAAGAAGTAAAGAAAAGCTTTGTCCGTTTTTCTGTAACACCTTAAAATTTTGGTGCTCTTCAAAACATTGCCAGGCTACTACTAGAGGAGGAAGGAAGGACTGACATCTCTGCACTGTGAAAAGGAAAATGGACCCCTGGGATGCTGCTGGCAAGCAGATGATTGCTGAGGGACAATGTCTCCTCTCTGCTTGCTAATGGGCAGGTGTTCAGGTGACCAGGAGAGCTTGCCCCAAGGAAACTGAACTTTAGTGACATTCCACTGTTTACAGCTTTGTAGATCACAGCACTGGCCTATTATCTTCAAACACTTCAGCTCTGAGATTACACCAATGACAGTATCTGCCTTTCTCCATTAACAGAAAGCACTGGGCTTTCTTTTCAGATTAGGCATCAAGTTTTCCCTTGCAGTCCTCAGCATTGCTGGGGTGAGGGCAGGAGGCAGTGCTGTGCTTAGATCACCACCAAAAAGTCATTGCCACCACTTGCCACCCCCCAGATGTTCCTCGTACTTTCAGTGATGCTGCACCCCAGCAGTCAAGGTCATGTTGTCAAAAAAAGCCACCATAACGCAGCCCTCAAATGGCATCCACAATCTTGATCCATCTCACCCCTTTCCAGTGCCCTGCAGTCCCTGGTCTGTCACACAGTCTCAGCTGCAGTGACACTACCACACTGCCCTTCCTGCACACTGACTTCACCTCCCTTCTCCCTGCAACTCCCTCTTATCACCGTTCCCTACAGCATCACCTCACACCATTCCTCACCACAGGCCCTGTGTTCCTGGTGTTAAACCCCATCCCTTCACCTCCAGACTTGTTTTCCAGTCAGCACCCTGGCTGGCTTGGCCTTTACTGATCAGATCTTTCAGCTCCTTCCCCACACAAACCTCACTGCTCCACCTTCTCCACTAGTTCCATTCATCCACCTAAGCAGATGCTTCCCAGGTCACCATCCCCTCTGCAGTAAATACCCACAATTTCTCCACCATGCACTTATTAAATACCTAAGTTAAGCAAAAAATTCTTTATACAATAATACATTTTAATTTACTGAGACATTTTCCCAAGACCATAAAAACTACTTGTTCATTAGGTAAAATATTTTTTAAAAAATTAAAAAAAAAATAAAATAAGATAAAATATTCAACATACCCATAGTCCCACTGCCAGGACTACCAAAAAATAAATAATAATAACAGAGATGTCCGCAGCATTGTTGATCTTGATGTTGGTTTCCATCCTGGCGGCTTCTCTTGGCTTTCTTCTTTCTCTTCTTATATGCTTCTTGCAGAGTTCAGGTTAATGATAAACTGCTGTCATCCCCTACGTCTTTTATAATATATAACTTCAGATTCACTTGTCTCCCATGGGGCATAAACTGAAGCTGCTGCTTTTCCTCAGACAATGATTTCTTCCCAAATACTGTTCCTCTGCTACAGGTGCTGCAGATTTCAGAGTTCAATCCCCCTGCCAAAGGTGCTCAGGGTTTTAAAATCCATGAGCAGATGTCTGAGAAGGAATGAGCACAGAAAGGAGTGGCTTGGCTGCAATAAACCTGCATATTTACCTCACTGTTTGTGAATACTTTTTTTTTTTTTTTTTTTTAAGTGGTTGTACCTGTAAATCTTGTCATGGAAGATGTAGTTCTTTTAGATGATGATGGTAAGCAATTATCTGTGTGGAGGAGTGACCTGACACCTGGGAAAAACCCAGGGGTCCAGGAGCTGGGACATCCTCTGTGTCATCTCTCAGCTCAGCATTACTCAGTGGAGAAACAGCCCCATATTTCTGGGAAGGAGACACCTTGAAGCTGCTTCCATTTCTGACATGGATACATATAAGGATGCATGTGAACCACAGGAGCTCAATGTGCTGAATTTCAGGGGGTTTAGACTGTGGTGTTGATTCTCTCTATTGGAGGTAATCAGCTTCATATTCAAATAAGTTCAAAGTTCATCAGAGCTTGGGTCTGCTCTCCCTGTATTTGTTCCTCTTACTTCAGAATAAAGCCAAACAAAATAACTGGTCACAAAGATGTGGCACACACTGATTACAGATCTTCACAGCTCTTAATAAGGAAGCTTCCCCAAACAGTCCTCTGAGCCTGGGATCCTCTGAGCCAGGAGAGGTCAGAAAAAAACAGGATGTTTAGAATAACAGACACAGGTGCCAGGCACATTTGTGGACTTTCAGGGTAACTGAAAGTCTTATTCTCTGCTTGATACTAGGAAATCATTATTCCTTTACAGCTGACTAGTCTGACTTTTGGGAGTAAAATGTTACCCTGAAGTTATACTGAGCAGAATAAGCAGTACAGTTCACAAAAAGCAGTGGGTTTGACTGATCTTGCAGTGGTTATTTTCTCAAGAGCTGAAATGGAGGTCTGGCATTCTGTTCATTAGCAAAAAAATATCTTGGGTAAACTACCCTTTGGTAATTGTCAGTAATGAAAAACATCAAGGTCTAAGAAGCTATAATGAATTGTGATTGCTTATAGGAATAAAAGAAAAATGGCACAATTGTTTGAGAACCTATACTCTTATAAACAGTCCTGTGTTCTGACAGTTCAGGCATTTCTCTCAAAACACATTCTTCAGTTTGTCCTGCAGGACTGTGAAATGTTAGCTTTAAATCCAGCAGAGAAAAAATTAACCCTGGAAGCTGCTGAGCATCCAAAATTCCCATTAGCTGCAACCCTCCCTGCTGTGTATTTCAGAGGAAAATAAAAGACTTATTTACTGACCTTAATTATCAGGAAACAGTTTGCCTAAGATAGGCTGTAGATGGCACTTCTACAAAGATTGACATAGATTCCTACAGGTCCTTGCAACTAACAACACTTTGGTTTTCATGAATTCCATTTCTGCCTCACACTAGAGAGGCAAAGGAACTTTTCTCATATAATGTATCTTGTTTTCTCATTCTAACTTCTGAAAAAAAGAGCTCAGAGGTTTGGAACAGCCTCTTCTCCACAGCTGCTAGTGTGACCATATCAACAAGAATCCAAAGTTTGAAAGAGCAAGGGAGAAAAAGTGTCTAAAAATTAATTATCATGCAATCCCTATATTTATACACAGTGGAAATAAACTGAATTCTGCTTTCTATCTGAAGGCCACAAACCAAAACCAATCATTCTCTACAAGCCTCTCAAAAATGGGAGGCATTTTTGTCAAGGCTCTCACTATATCAGTTCCACATCCTCATATCTGCAGTCCAAAATGATACCCAAAAGCATTATTCAGCAGATTGTTGGTGTACTACATGAATCATTTCATGAATTGAATGCACATAAATGATCTCTGGAAGGTCAGCCAAGGTTTCAGAGTTGAAAAAGGCTGAACCTACCTTTGTATTAAAGCTTTTGAAGATAAGCAGTAGTAAACTACATCGTGTGAAGAGTGAACTTCACATGAACACAGTGATAAGTTCTTTTTCTCACATTCAGCTACTGCTTCAGTGTGTGCTCTTACCATTCTGAAGTATCTTCTCAAGTACAGGGCTCCATTTACAGAGAAAATGACAAATATATTGAAGAAATGTCTTTACTCTTTCCTGTGAGCCAGGCCAATTCACTGAAGTAAGAGAGACTTTAGTGGGAGGATAAAAACCAATTAGCTTAAGTAGCATAGCATGGTGACTGTTAACAAAACAGACAATTGCCAAGAGCACAAACAGCTACTGAATGGTGTAATAACTTATTCAAAATCACACACCAGATTACTGATGGAGACCAAACAGAATTATATAATGGATTTGCATGCCAGATTGTGTAACTGCGAGGGCTGACTTGAGGAACAGTCTTAAGGAGCACAGGGCAGGTACATGAACTACACAGAAGCTGTAATTGCTCTGTTGCCATTAGAAAATGGGGCAGTAGCATGAAAAATTTGAGAACCATAGCCCTCTCTGCCTCAACTTAGCCTACTCTCCTATAAACTTGTGTGTAAGTCTTCCTCCTGAAGATGGAAAATGATAAAATAGTCAGACAAACAAACTACAAAGAGAAAATTGCATTAGTATGCAAACTACCTCCCACTGGTGAACTCCTCTAATCTTTTCTCCAACATTCCTCCAAATTTCTTCTTGGGATTTCCTTGAGAAGTGCTGATTTATACACAGGAACCCTTGTACAATTAATAAAGAGGAGGAAAAAAAAATAGCAGTTTTTTCACTTGCAGAAGGCTATATGCCCTGATTTGCAGGTTTCCTAGCCACATAGCATGCACTTAGTGAGAAGAGAGATTATACTTGGAAATGGACAAAGCATAAATTGAAAGGCTCTCAACAAACTTTCCTAAGATGGTCCAAATAATAGAGGATGGCAGTTAGAGACAGGAGGATTATTTAGCACAGCTTGTTGGATGCCACAAGTCCTTTTTTTCTTGGTGCAGTCCTGCTTAAGTGAGCAAAGCTTGGATCTAACAAGAAGAATTAGCCACAGAAGAATGATAAAAACAATGGAAACTAAAAAGGGAAATCCACAGGAGTTACTAGAACAAAAAAAAGATCCAGACTCCAGTAGGTATATAGATTGGAGAAAAAAATCAGTAGAACAGCAGGTGCTTTCCTAAAAGGTTATCAGAAAGAAAGCAAGGTTATTCTATTCTTATTCACTTAGGGAATCAGATCAAGAAACCTGGTAAAAAAAACCCCACGTGTTTGTCCACAGATAAAAAAGGTAACAAAATAAAACGAGCAATTTCTAGACCAATTTTCTAACTAGTATCACTACAGAGAAGAAATATCAGAGGACAGAAAAACAGATTTATATGCAGATAGTCCAACAGAATTGAAGCAAGGAAATACATTCAGTTCTTCTGCAACTGACTAAGCTATCTCTATGTGATCATTAAGTACGCCCAACCCTGCAGTATCTAAGCATTGCAATGTTATAAAAACAATAGTCCAAGGACTGTACTCTTCCTATAAGATAGGATAACAGAGCAAATAATGTAACTTGAATTTATTTTTGTTTTATTAATGTTTTATTCATTCATGGAATTGAAGATATTAAGAGGGGAAGATAAATGGCAAAAGAAGAGGTTGAAATTTCCACTGACATTAATAAATTTAACAGCAGATTGAAAAATACTCCCCCAAACCAATGCAGATTGTCACCAGATTAACCCAACAGAGCAGGGCAAATTGGTCCCCACAAGCAATGTCTCATTAAAACAGAAGTATGATTATTATCTCATATTATTATAATATAATGTATATTATATTATTATACAATATACAACATCTTTATTATCTTCCTTCTTGAAAGCTTTCTACCTTTCCCCTAAAATTATATTTCCAAAAATATATTTTTAGGTACTATACATATAGTATAGCTAAAATTAAGTAATAGAAGGAATTATTCAGAGTGGCTGCATTATCAAGATCGATCACAACACTCAAATATTTTTGCTACTCATATTACAGAGCTGCTTTAGGAAAACTAATGCCTCCACAGCATAAAAAAAATACAAGAGAGATAAATAAAATACAGCATATAAAAATACAGCATATAAATAAATATAATGAAAATAATATAATAAAAATACAGCATAAAAAAATACAGCTAATGATGCCTCTCCAACTGAAATAAGTCTCCAGTTTTTCAGGTGACCTAATGAAAATCCCCATTGCTCATAGTCTATTTTCCTAAAAATAAATGTAATCACAGTTGAACAATGGATAGCCTCGGGCCTTGGGGATATGTTTTGATTGCCCTGCAGCAATAAACATATTATATTACATAAATAATATTATTACTAATAATATTAATTGTATTTGATGGGTTAATTTGATCAATCTAAGTGCAGGAGGGAAAATATAACAATCTACTAATGTAATAGCCTATGTCTATGTCCTATTTGCTCAAGAGGGTCCCAGGAGGCCTTCAGTTATGCATCTTTTTTGCACAGTGTTTGGTTGGAAAAATAAATCTGAATAATACTGCACAAAATACAATAGGAAGCTTCAGGAAAAACAGTAAGAACAGAAAACACTGTTGGAGAGAACCAGGGGAACATTCTTCAAGGAATATGTGTGGAATGAGACAGTATTCACATTTGGCACCAACACTATTTTGCTATTGGAGCAATAAATTTATCAGAAACAATGAACATTGAGACACAGGAATCCCCAATCAGGATAAAAGTGGAGAGGATTACATGGAAAAAATCCTCTACTTGGGGAAGGAAAAGCTAAAAAACAAAAACCCAATCAACAACAGAAAAGATCATACACTGATTCCAGTTGGAAAAAAAAAAAAAAAAAAAAAAAAAAAAGAAGAGAGAGAGAGAAACTAAAATAATTAATGTAAATATTGCAAAAAATATACTAATATTATGTGAAAACAAAAAATATTGATAAATTACCAGAAACATTTGTGCGGAGGCATTTTTGGCCAGACCTTGAGTTGTGACAGAATCACTTTTAACATTCAGGCAGTAGCCTGTACCTTTTCCCAGGAGAAATGCTACCCTAGCCTGGTATATAAAAAAAAGTCTCTAAGTTTCCTAGCAGGTATGAAAGGTAGCCTAGTCATAAGCTATGTATCTTGATCTAAAAGAACACATGATATAAACTAATTATTTATTTTCTTACTTGAATAATCAGAGGATAGAACTTTAAAACTTCACAAAATGCTATGTCCACAGCAATCATAACTCTGTTGGATCTCAAGATTCTTGTGCCTCTGACTGAACTCATAGCAGAAGAATGGAAGACACATTGCATTGCTAAAGTGAAGCCATAGAACAATTCTAAGGGAATAATGCCCTTGCTTTTAAAAGACCTGTCCCTCAATTTTTAAATTCTGTGGAAATCAGAACTTAAAACATTAACTGAACTAGAATTTAGAATGACACAAGAGGTTCGTGGCTAAGCACAGCAGAAATTAAATATTTCAGTAACAAAGTTATCACTCATTCATATGCAAAGCCTTGATTTAGATTATTACTTCACAATATATGTTTTTGCCAGCATATTCTTTTTATTTCAATCATAATTTTAATGACTGTACATCCTTGATTAAAACCACATCTGCTCATGAGTTTTATAAGTAGTCTGCTGAATAACCAAATTCATTTAGCTACAGACATTCTATACCTCATGAAGCTTTCTGATACTGTGTGAAATGACACAGTAAAACTTTGCAACTACTAAAACTGAACACTCAACATACACAAATTTCATGGTTCTATTTGCAGTGCCAAAATAGATGTGAAGGTTTATCAGCTGAATTTAATAATAGACATTCATCACTTAAATCTCTCCCCATAGTCAGTACAAATGCAGTCTTTGGATAGACTTTAATTGTTATTTTGTACAAAGTCTAGAATATTTCTAAAATTCTAGAATATTAGTAGATATTCTGAATATTTCTAGAAGGAATTTCAGTTTGTGGACCTCACAGATTAATGGTTTTATACACAAGATGTATGCTGTTTCAGTGTGTGGTGTGCCAGTACACATGTGTATTTATTTGAGGATTTTTCCTTAAGTATGCCAGCACATGATGAAAAGAGGACATAATGGTGGTTGTGGATATTTCTGGCATTTGACTGAGGCATAAGATGGTCCCTCACATTTTTAGAGAACAGTAGCACATTAAAAAAAACCTCTTGATGTTTACAGGTGCTGTGAAATGTGTTTCCTCCCATCGTGACGTAAGGAGCTAAACTAGAGAGACAGACAAACTGATAATTAAACGTAACACTCCCTTTACAGTAAGGACACACTTCAGAATGTCTATAGCTCTTGCTAAAACAAATCAACTCTCAATTTTGACACTGCTAAATCCCTCAGGCAGACAGGCTGCTGATGCTTTAGACATCACGTTTAAAGCTTGCTGAGCTCACCTTTCGTTTGAAACTGTGCTCAGAGCAGGGCAATGGTGGAGAAGACATCAGCATTCTCCAGGTTATCACACTTGCTGCCTTCTTTGTTAAAGGGAACATAGAGGCAGATTACCACCTAAGAATGCACTACTCAGACACAAGAAGGAAAATATTTAGGAATACACTGGCTTCAAAAGCCCTATCTTTCCTCCTATCTGCTGATTCCAAACACCAGAAAGCCTGACTAACAGGATGAGCAGGTATTCCCCAAACCGCTACAGAATGGAGAGAATACAGAGGATGAAAGTGATACTCAGTTACGGATGTTCTCCACCAGAAGATACTGTTTGTTCTTTGTGGAACAAGCCTCTGGGAGTTGTTCTGTGCATTCTTGAAATGGCCATACCAGTAGTAGCATAATGTAATTATTCAGTTCAACAGTGTTAAATGGCAACACCAACATATTAATGCACAGGATAACTACACAAGTAGTGAAAGGTGGGGAGAAAAACTCCTGGAATGCTTTTTCCTTTCTTCTGACCCAGCTCCAAAAATCCCCCAGAAGAGTTGTCATATTACAATCAACAATATTGCAATCAGCAATATTACAATCAACAGTATTTAACATCTCTAGTTTTCCTCTTTAAAGCCAGAGGAGGATACTACAAGCAATTAGGAGTGGGAAATCAAAAGGAGCTTAATAAAGCATGTTTGTACCAGCAAGACACATCAGCTTCACCTATTTCCTATGAAAGAACTCCTATGGCCTTTGATAGCTTCTGACATCTCATTTATCTACCAGAAAGCTCAAGGCCCAGCACGACCTGTAGTTAATACACAGACCAGGTCATAACCAAAGCCAACTGGCTCAGCAGCTCTACTTATTCTATAACTTACGCTTGGAGTAATAATTTGTGCTTTTTCCCCACATCCTTGCTACACCCCTGCAGTATGTAAAACCCATCTGTCCCAGAAAAAAGGGCCATGGAATAAAGCTTGTGATAGCCTAGGATGTACTAAAGATTAGAATTGTGAACTGGGTGGTAACAGGGCAAGGAACTTGGCATTGATGACAGGTTCTCTATACCTGCCTACAGCAAGAGAAGGCAGATAGCTTTAAATTACTATTTACTTTCACAATACTCCAGGTGTGGAACTTTGGTGATTCAGATGCAGTTGCAAAGTGTAGCACACTATGTTTAAGAAGGGTGTGTAAAATTTGGAGGGTACTTTTCAGTGTCAGTTAAGAAATTTCATATCATCAGGACATTGCTTACTGGAAACTATGTTGAGAATTGTAAGACTTGAGTACTGAAGTCATCCCAGGTAAGAATGTTGCTTCCATGTTCTTTCCATTGACATCCAAACAAATCACATCCAGGGCGACTACGTAACAGTGGAATACAAACTCACAATCTGCTGCCAGAGATTCCTCCAAGAATAGCTAAAATCTCTTCTAACTCCTCAAATGTGATCGTCCTTTAAGCTCATGCAAAATAAGTGTTTTGGAAACATCGTGCAGAGATCACCGACAGAATGAGAGCTTCACATTCCAGGACACTGCGGGGGTAGCCCAGAGGGACAATTAAAGTTTGTGCTCACAGATAAAATTTGATCTGAATACTTTAGAGAGCAAGCAAACCCCTCCTCTATTGAAATAAATTAATTAATTAATCATTTAAAGACTATACAAATTAGGCCCTTAGGTAGCCAGGAGAAATAGAATGAGTGTGAATAAACATGTATGTTTGCTGCAAAAGTAGATTTGTAACTTTTTGGAATTCTTTCCACATCTAGAAACATTTGTTTTTATACTATATTGCCAGTCAGAAAAAATCTAAGAGATTTCCTGCATGCCAGTAATAGGAGTTTCTATAAGAAAGCTGAGACTCCAAACTAGGAAACACATAAAAAGCTATTTTGACGTATTTGTTCATTGGAAATTACCTTACTTGACCAAAATAATACTTAAAACATGCCCTTCTTCTCAGAGAACTCAAGGGGCAGAAAATTCTAATCCTTAAGAGTCCAGAACAACTGGCAATAATAGAGACTCATTTTACCATGTTAGAATCTTTTCATCATAATCAGATGCTTCAGTGAATTTGAACATAGGGTGCCTCAGACCATGTCAGAACTGAGGTGACCCACTGTTAGATAAAATCCATCAAGATGTACTTGTTCAACATTGTAGGGACAGGAGGGGACAATTTTCCTTGTCAGAGGTGGCAACAGTAGAGATAACTCTCTACAGCTACACAAAGGAAGACCGCTACTAATACTTGTGCATCCACAACAGGGGGGCAAGAAATTTCCACATGGATGGTATCATCTCTCAAACTGTGATGGTAAGTTTTAAGTCACAAACTGCCTGAAAACAGAGCAACGTAAGTCCCAGGTTCTAAGGATTCCCTTCTCACTGTTCCGTGACCAGTTCATGCTGGTTCCTGCTTTGCCAAATATCCATTGCACTCCCGATCCAAGAACATAAATGTTGTCCCTCCCATTCCAAATTTCTGCTTCCACTGGCAGTTTCTGTACACTTGCAGAACAATCCTATCCTCTGGGTGTTCAATCCTATCCTCTGGGTGTTTCTGTCAGAACAAAACACTATTTAGATTTACAAATTGAAGCCCTTCAGGCTTGATTTGCATCTCTTGTCAGTAACTGAAAAAACATTCCATCAGTGCTGCCTTTTTCATCTGTTGCACCTCCCTTACTGGCTTTTTTTCACTACATGTATTCTGTGGTGAGCAGGAACTTGCCTTCTCAGCACAGGGAGCTTGCATGCATCTCTCTTCCTTGCTTTCAAAGGAAAAGAGCAGCTTGTAGGACAGCTGCTTGGCTGTTCCAGGCTGTTTTTTGCTACAGAAAACTGTGTTTGAATGGTAGATCAAAAATGGCACAGTACCCAAGCACTCATGAAGCACAGGTATACTCACAGTAGCCCAGTGCTTTCCCTGACATTGAACATAAAGAAGTTAATCTCAAAGAATAAATTCCTCCACAAACTTCCACATTATGTAAAGTGTCCTAATTTCTTACTTTGTAGAAGAAAACACATGAATCTCAGGACATGGCACATTTGAGACTTGTATCCTGTGCTAGCAGCTAGCACAAATAGTGTACCTGTGCTCTGCCAGGTATGCACAGCTGTGAGATCCTGTTCACATGCCTGAGCCACATCAGACTTGAGCTGCTGGTGATCCTGCTTGGCCACAGATCAAACTAACAAGAGGGATAATTCTTTCTTAGGGAACCAAAGCAGATTTTTCTAAGTCTTTGACAAACTTGATGTTTTAGCTCTAATATCTGCTACTGAAATGGGCTAAGAGCACACTGTAAAACATGGGAATTTTCTTCATTTGAGCAAGGAACAAGTCATCCCAGCTGTCATTTCCAGGCACACAAGCAACAAAAAAGGTAACTGGGAACAGCTGCTGCAGATGTACCAGGGGAAAATTTTGCCTGATAAGCCTGACTGCCTTCTACAAAAAAATAACTGGTTCTGTGGGCATGGAGTGGCAGGCTTCTGACATGGTCTCCTGCAGCATCACTACAGCCAAACTGGTAAGGTATGGACTGCATGAGTGAGCTTAAAAGGTGGCTGCACCACCAGGCTTAAAGGTCAACAGTTCAAAGTCTGAGTGAAAGCTGGTTATAAGTTATATCAGGTTCAATATTGCTTAATAACTTCATCAATGACTTGGACCTTGACAATAGGACAAAATGCACCTTCACAAAGTGTACAGACAACATCAAATGCAAGAGATCAGTTCACGTGCTGGAGGTGAGGTAGCACCTCAAACCCTGCATCCAGTTTCAGACCTTTCAGCATGGAAGTGATAAACTGAAGAGTACAGTCAAGGATCATTGATACAGTTCAGTGCCTATGATAGTTGAGGAGAGGCTGAGGGGCCTAGGTTTGTTCAGCCTCAAGAAGAGGAATCCAGTTGTTATTATCAAATATTTAAAGGACAATTAGAAGAAAGACAGAGTCATTCTTCTGAAAGGTACACAGAGTGAAAGGACAAGAAGGACAAAGGTGACAGATTGCAGGAGGAGAGACTGGGGGGGGAAAAGTCAATGTAAGTGGTTGTCCTGAAAGAGGTTTCCCAGAAAGACTAAATCTCTTCTTGGAGATTTCAAAACCTGGCTGGATAAGGCCCTGAGCAACATGATCTGACAATGAAATTAGCCTTGACCTTCATGATCTCTAGAGTCCATTTCAAACTATTTCAAACTCTTCAAATTATATTATCTGGAGATCTCTGACACATTTCCCCTGTTCTTCAAGGGCCACCTTGCTACACAAGGCTGTTTGGCAAGCTCATCTCTTCATTCAGGTATACAGTCAGATGCTCACAAACTAGAGTTTTGGCACACATTTTCACAGTTACACCACTAAAAAAGTCAGTGTCACATACCAATTTCTTAGTACTCAGTGACAAATCCTTGAGGTTGCTATTAGGAAAAGTTCCATAAAACCCTGAAGAAGAGTATACCTCAATATTACTATTTCATTGTGACTTATCTGAACAGAAACTGCACATGAGCTAACTGAAACTATATTAGGGCTGTAGGGGCAAAGTCTGAAACCTCCTAATCACTATTTGTTCTGTTCTTGCACAAAGCTCTCTGGACTTGCAGGTATGGTGCCTGAATAAAGTTTGATAAAAGCTGACAATGGACTTCACCAATTGACTTACAATTAATTTATTACACTAAACTGTTGGTGGATGACTTGGAGCCTGAAGCTATATATTCCAGTATTTCATTAGCCTTACCCTGCTGTAATAAAATTAGCACTTTATTTTTTTTCCAGACAGCAATGTTAATTTGCCTGTCAAATACAAAAAAGAATAGTTCAAAATCAGTGGAGCACGTGAGAATAAAGGGCAGCAATGACTTTGTCTTCCCTTTGACTTCCTGATCTCAAAGCTGAATGAGAGTGACTTCATAGTATCAACAATAATAGAGTGTCTTTATAACCTTGTGATCCTGACAGTCTGTGGCCCTGCAGAGCAGTAAGCAAGGCCAACTGTTGAGACCAGTCAAATGCCAAACCAGATTCACTTCCCTCTTCATTTTTTGCTAGAAATATTTCCTAGAAGTACAGTGGAAATTTGGCACGGAGTGCCTGTGTAGCTGCAGTGGGTTCTTCACAAGAAATTGCCAGGTGATCTGAAGTATTATTATGAAAAAAGCAATTTAATCAATGTAATTACTAGAAAGAGAAGAAAAAAGGGGAAGAAATCAACTTCTAGATTGTAAGAGCAAATTGAGATTGACCAAAATACAAACATAAGAAAATGCTATCTATAACCATGTTTTGTTAACCTTATTGGCAGTTAGATAATTGTAATGGAACACACATATTAAATCCAGATAAGACACTCCTGAGACATTATAACTTAAACCAACAGAAAATACTTCATCATTCTCATTTCCCACTCCTAATTTTTATTTTCATATTCTAAGCAGACCTCTTGGAAAATGTAGGCCTGATCTTTCTTTGATGGCAAAGTCTTTATTGTGATTCATAACATCCAGTCACACGAGCAGGATAAACAGGTGTTCTGTGGATTATCAACATGAGAATAAAACATACCCAGCCCTGCATTCTCATTACTCTGGCCACTTAGAGCACAGTGAATTGTAATCCCTTGTTTCACCTTTTCATTCTCTAGTTATGTCATTTCCATTAGCTAGGAGGCTGCAAGGCTATTTCATGTAGGTTTCATGGCACTAATGGAAAAAGTAGATGTTAACAACTAATATTTGTTTCTTATGAATTATGTTTCTAGGGCTTAATGGCTTATGCTTCCTTGGCAACAAACACGTGCTTTTTAATAAGGTTTGCATATGAGCTGTGTACAGTACCATGCCACAGATCTGATCGGACAAGGTTTCTAAAACATGAATTCAGAAAAGTGATCTACTCTTTCACAAAGGGAGGCCAACACTGGTGATTTGGAAGGAGAGTGAGAGCCTGCCCCAGCCTTTGTAAAATCGCTCAAATTAAGTCTCCTGCTTTTAGTATCTCTAAGGCTCATACTGCACATAAGAGATCAGTCCTTATTCAAGCAAAGACTGTCCTTGTTTCTTTTGCATCAGTATAATTTAATTAACTTCCTGGTTATCCATTTAAATATTCTACAATGAAAAAAAGCAGGATGATATTACATGAACCAGGTTTAGCCAGAAAGGTTGCGCTTCAGTTTATCCTGAAGAAATCTTGGAGAAAAACCAAGCTGCTTGTTTTGTTTTATATTTTTTCTACAGAACAACTTGTTACAGGAAACAGGCTGTGATCTTTTTCAGAACTCCAACATGCTTTGTAAAATCATCTACAGATCACAAGAGGGTATCCCAGACCCACAGAAAACAAATTTTAAACTACATAAAGCATACTGATGAAAAAAACCTTCTGATTAATATGCAGAGGCACAACTAATTCTTATTCCTGAAGTCAGCAAAGATCATTCAAGTGCCACTTTTAAGTGTCTCCGACATTCATTTCACAACAAATATAAAAGCTCTATATACAACTCTGAAAAGAAAAAAAATAACTAGGAGTTGTTCAGAAAAATATAGTTATTGGTAAAATTTTGAATTACTATTATTATTTGATGCTATAAATGCACATACTTCCAGGTTTGCCCTTCATAAAAAGAAATAATTGCATGTTACAGATTTCCTACTAAAATTCTCCACATCCTTTTTGTATATTAATTCCTGGAAAAGGTAGTCACCTCTTAGTTCCAAAAAGCTTACATAGTAAGTTCTGTACTCCAATATAAAAGCAACTACTGCTTTCTCTTTCCACTCTATTAGTAGTTTCAAACCTACTTTGCAAGGTACCAATCTGAGCAGAGAGAAGAAAACTCAGGTTGCAGAACTTTCCAACCCCAGTGGGGCTTGAGCCAGAATAGTTTCAGTGATGGGATAAAAGGCTCCCAGTCACAAAGGGATGTAGATGCCTGCCTCCTTAATAGGCACTGACCAGAAACACTCACTGCATATTTTGTTTACAAAATACTGATAAACAAATCATTTCACTAATCAGGCAGTCACTTTGTATATTTACAGTACTTTCATCTTAAATCCAATGAAAGTGAAAGGCAAAGAATGCAACTCTATCATACACAACCTTCAGATTTTGTTACATATTCCAGAAAAGCCTCATTCTGGTTCACCTCACTCACAGATGTTTGCACAATGTATTGGTTTTCACACAATCACTGTTCTTTACCACACAAAATGGAGTTTTATTTTTTTATCAAGAAGATACATGAATGTCTCTCTGTGGAACAAGGAATAAATGTTAGAAAGAAACATGGAAGAACTGTCTGCCTCCCCATAAAAATAAACTTGCACTAGGCTTCAACAGGCACTGAAGGTGAGAAACGATGTTGAAAGGGTCACCTTTTTTTTTTTTTTTTTTGTCATGTCCCTAGAAATAAGTAAATGCAATGAATATAAATCTTGGCTGATTCCAATCTTTGTAATACTATGAAAAACAGCAACAGGTAAAAGGGGGTGGAACACTGAACATCCAACACAAAGTGCCAGATAATTACCTTGTTTATACTCTTATACTGTCATTCACATAGTATATAAGTACAACCACATGATCAGTAAGCACCTTAAAACATTAATGGACGGGTAATCCACATAGTGCTCAGAGTTCAAGGAGGCTGAGAGCCTTTGGCATCAGCAGCAAAGAGCTCTGCAAAGTTAGAGCTAGCTTCTACATTCTGCACCTTCACTGATAGCTTCAGACACACAATATCAAGACCTTATTAACTAAGGTGAAATTAAGTGTGACTTAACAGTCAGCTTGTACAGACTCTTGTGGTACTGAGTCTGGTTGTGAGTCAGGAACAGATGAGAGACACAGAAGTGTGCTGAAGAGCTGCTCCATGGAAACATGAGAGTAAGACTTATTGTACAGGTGTGGTCTCTAGAGCTTCTGTGGAAAAGAAACAGATGAAATTTTCAGTGCCAAGAGGTGCTCCAAAATCTACACTGTGAGGAGGGAAACACTGATGCAGTTCTAGAGACGTCCAGTTACACAACACAGAGACTCGGTGACATAAAAAGAAATTTCCTTTCCTGCTTTGGAAGTTAGTTTTGGTGCTGCAAAACTCTAGAGAGTAAAAGAGGTTCTCTGGATGATGCTGAACACATCTCACTAATGTTTTTGGTATGTTCCTCAGAGAGGACACCACAGATCCTTCCTTTCCCCTCACCATCTTATCTCTTGGTCTTTGATTTATGTGCCAGGAAGAGAAACTCACCTCCTGTCATTGTTACAATTGGCATTCATCTGTTTGGCTTGTTTATCTAATGCAGCTGGAGACTTCAGGAAGGAACAATTCCAAGCATATAAAAGAGGTGCTCAGTTGTTCAGTCTGAACCAAGAAACACAATGAAAAAACTATTAAACACATGGAAACAAGATCTGTTAGATAGGAAGGAAAAAAGAAGGTGTAAGCAGCCACAAAATATACAATGGAACAATTAGTATGAGAGATATCTCTGCAAATCATATTGAACAAAGCTGAAGTTAGTAAATAAGGTGTGCACTAAGCACTACAGGTGGCATAGGGATGACAGCAAAATTGCTACATCAGGCAAGCTTCTGTAAACAGAGAACCCTGTTTCATTTCTCTTTGTTCACTCACATCAAGTCAGGATAGATCACTGTGATCAGGACTCCCCAGCTGCTATGGCACCAAAGTGAGCATAACTGACCATAAGGAATGTTAAAATGAAATTGACTGTGCTTCTGACTTCACAAGGTGTAATATTTCAATTGATATTGAAAACCAACATCAACCCTGTACAGAGGAGCATCACAAAAGTGTAGAGAAGGCAACTTCATAAAGAGTGACTAGTGGTGCATCACTCACAGTTCTACCAGGGAATGTTGCTGTCACTGCATCATCCAACCATTGGAAATAAATCCTTATTCCCAGTTGAACAAAGCAGCCAATACAGACTAACTTTCTGCTTCAGAACAGAATTGCTCTCTGGTCCATCAGGGACACAAAGGTAAAAAGTATGAGGCAGTCATGAATAACCAGTTCCAATGCTCATTCTCCTGGAACTGAAAAGTAAATTGATTTCCACATGACTCAACTGCTCAAATCAGTACCTTCCCTACCTTCTTTTTGCACACACACAGACACTTTTCTTCCTTTAAAAAAAATATTATCTTCAAATTTAGGGAGGATCATACTGTGATTGCCATGGAATAAATTTTTTTTTTTTAAAGGAAAACTACCCTGCAACATTTTCTGCCTGTTTCAGCCTGCTAGGGCTCTAGATGATATGTAAGCCATAAAGATACTGACAGCCAAAACACTCTGAGGATGAAAGCACACACATCAGCAGTGGAATGTGCTCCTGCACGGTCATTCAGGGAAAAGTACTTCTTTCACCTTCATTTGACTATATAATATGATGTACTGATAGCTTGTTATTTTTTTTATACCTCCAAGAAAGTCCTATGTACTAAATGTCTACCAACAGCAGCTTCAGATATTGCTGCTCCTACAAATCAAGTAACAACACAAGGAAAATGAGATAAATGCCTATGATTTTGCCTCCAGGCTCCACGTAATTTCTTAAACTGCATGTTCGGCTCAGTTAATCCTACTCAAAGTCAGCTTCTGATGGCTGCTAAGGCAAACAGTAATTAGTTATTTGTCCACATAATTTATGAATTTTGGACATAGGCTCTAGTGTTCCTGCTATTTAAAAATTTGTTTCCCCACATTCTCAGCACTCAGGGCAGAATACATGCTGCTTAGAAGTACTGAGCTGTTTATTTTCAAGAAAGCAGAGAAATGCCCACACATAGGATCAGTTTGCTGTCAAACATATTGTATAATCAATAGAAGATACCTTGAACTATGCAAATCCAAAGTCTATACTTCCTACCATTCTCATAAGTTAAAAAAATTATAAATCCCTAAAATTCAGTCCTGTGCCTTGGTTTTTTAACTACTTTCTAACTCCCTGCCCTAAGCCAAAGAGTACTTGGTGTGGTTACTGTATAATTAAGCTAAATACCCAAACACCAGAGCACCTTATCCCTTATCAAGCACAGGTATTTCAAGAAGCTTAATAGTAACATAAAATCCAAAAGTCAATGTATTCTACAGATTTAGCTATTGAAGGCTGACATGAGGAGCATGTCAAGCTTTCACGTGAACAGCGGAAGATACTTATCTCAGTGTAATAATGATCCCAAAGGGCACAGGATTGCACAGATTGCAGGTAGGCAGGGACAAGGTGATCTGATATTATGTCCTTTTTACAAAGGCACAGTGCTAAGTATTGCTTATTTATGCAAATATAAATATATTTAATAAAAATATCTATTTTAAAATAAATATAGCTAAGTATGTTATTTTCATACAGGATCTTATTGTATACAAACATTCATGTAGTTTGTATACATTTCTCTAAAATAATTTCTTTAGCTAGTTTGTACAGTCCTTTGCATAAGTCAAGAAATTTTATGTATACTCTATAGTCCCCTTTATGTATAAACTTACTATTTTAATATAAGCATGTTGTACTCCTTTATAATGTATCAAGTCCAAAGGCATTCTGATAGTATTACTTTTAACAACACTGTCATAAATAATAGTAACAGAGAACAAAACCTATTTATTTTCTGTACATTTTATGGGGTGCTTGTGGGCTTTTTTAATTATTATTTTTATTTTTACACTTTTCCTATAAACCCTAAAAATTAAAATAAGGAACAAAAGGACAGAGCAGCCATTCTATCATGTCCTTTCAACAAACAAATGGATTTGCAGTAAGGAATTAGAAGAATCACTCATTAAAGACAGAAAGGCAGGCTGGAAAGTACCCATTAGCTGGGCTACTGGTACAAAGCTCTGGAAACAAGCATATACCAAAATTCTCTAATCAAACACTTAAACGTGCTCAAAGATCAGTATAATGCTAACAAGAAAAAATAAAGCCACTATTTGTTCAGTTTCTTCTTAGCCACCAGGGGAGCCTCTCATGCCACTAAAAGCCTTTGGGGTTTTAATAACAAGACTGTGGACCTCAGAGTACAGTAGAGAAAGAATACTGCTAGAACAAAGTCCTCCAGCAGATGGAAGCATCAGTCAGCAGAAGCTGAGCTCCCGTAGCTCAAAGGATTATCTGTCCTGCAGCACTGCCTGCTGCCTTCTCTACTTGACACAGAATTGTACCACGTAGTGTCAACCCCAGTGACACTGAAGGACAACAAGTCTATAACTCTTTATCAGTATGAGATGTCCAGTATTGCTAAGTCACAGCATACAATTATTATTCCAGTAGATTCAAAAAACTGATGCTAGTGAAAGATCAGAGGCAGGTAGCTCTGAATATTCATCGTGAACCTACCTGACTGTGGATTCCAGGTAAAATTTACAAAACAGCACAGAAGCTCTAGCAAACTTTTCCCATATCTCCCTGGCAGTCAAACAAACACAGCTTCATGCTTTCTTTCTCATATTTACCAATAAATGTGATCCAAATGTAAGGGTTTAAAACGTACTTAAATATGATAAACTCAGGTTGCCAGGTGTAGTGCTAAAATAAACCCGATTTCAGGAATCACTCTGAAGCTCAGTTAAGAGGAAAAGTAATACAAGTGGTAATAGTAAGATCAAATATCCCTTCAACTACAGATGGAGCAGTATCCCATACTAGTAACTGTAAGATTGTTGCAGCCCATTAGAGGCCAGGAAAGCTGCACAATTACTGACAGATTTCACAATGATGCAAGACTCTTAGCTCAAAATGGACAATGCAGCTTGATGAGCAAACACCACTGTTGCACGTTGATTAACTAAACACTGAGTTAGAATTTAAGAGTTTACAGCCAGGTCTGAAACACAGGCCAGGAATGATTTACAACTCTCATCTGTCTGTTAAGAACCTCTCAACAATCCCTCCACGCTGGCTGCTGCTTTCCACCTCTGTCAGCTGTTCTGTCCCACTTCTATCTGTGTTTCCCACAGCCTTACCTAGTTACAGGTGTGAAACACGATTTGCTTTTACAGTTACTTTGGCACAGAGGCCGAGATCACTTTGTGCACTACACTGGACAAATACAGAGTTACACAAATAGTATTTTTAAAATATGAGAAAGGGAATACAAAATAAAACTCTAATTAAAGGTTTTTACTCCCCAAACATAAAAAAGTTCACCTCTACTCCTTTGTTTGCCCCCATAACTAAGTCTGAAAATTCCACTACCCCCTCAATGAGGTTACATTCTCTCTTCCCAACTCTTCACCTCGTTCTGCCAAAATCCTAACACACAATATTTCAGGAGGCCTGAATTTCAAACACTAATTCATACACTTCCAGACTCTTAGTTATCTGGCCTGCCACCAGCAGTCTCTGTATCTCCTTTGATAATATTCTTGTTTTCATTTCCACAGTAATTGCAAGGGTTTTAACCCAGATTATTTTCATCTTGAAGATCAACACAGAGAGGAGAGGCAGAGAAGGCCTCATTTCATGGTTAACTAATGGGAAGTTTGTAATTACAGTTTGTAGTGAACTCCTTAGCATCTGCATGTGTACTGAGTAAAACTGCTTAATTTGATGCGTGGGGAAATTCCCCATTCCCACATGTATCATTTGAGTTACATACCTTAGACATGTAACTCACTCAAATTGCATTACATCTGGAAAAGCCATTTACATAGAAGCTTATTTATCCATAGAGCAACTATATGTATGTTTATATACATACACAAACTCTGCTAGATCTACTCATCTGCAACATCACATGCAGACATTATTCACACAGTTGTAGCCACTGCTTACATTCCCACATCCTTACACAAACCACAATCAACATCATACATGTGCTTACACATTGCTCTACACACTCTGTAAAGGCTAATGAATTAATTCTTGCATAACTCCCTTGGTCTATAACACCTTTTATTTAGACACTTTTATTTAACATCTGCTTCATCCTTCCTATTGGGCATTCCTTGGAAGCCCTGGAATTATTAAAACAAGATAGGCAAACCTAATGAAGGATGAAATAGAAATGGAGAAAGGCAGGAAAGAAGCAGAATGCACCTTACAGACAGACACAGAGCCTGGTGCAGATGAAGCAAACTCAAGCACATGACACTCACTGTTCGTGTATCACCTCTGACATCTATTGGGTAATGACTGGGATGGGATATTAATCACAGAAACAAAAAGAACCAAACAGGAAAAATCAAACAGCAACAGAAGGTAGGAGCCCATCTTACATAGCAGCCCAAGACAATGTAGCTTTTCCCCATCTTATTGTGGTGATATCATTCAAAATTAGAAACGGGTGAGCAAGATCACATAGACCAACAGAAAGCAACCCAAATGGAACACCTGGAATCAGAAAAAGAAATGGGGTCTTGGAATCACAGGCAGCCCTCCTTGGAACATAAATATATAAATAAAAGCCTCCTTTATATTCCCATTAATGGGAACATTTCCTGGCATTTGTTAGATGACAAGTCCTTTTTTCCTAGTTACCTCAGAAAACTCGGTAACCATGGCAACTGTCTCCAGTGCAATGACATCATATGGTTTCCTGGGCAACTGTTCCCAGTGCAATGACATCATGTGGTAACCATGGCAATGCTCCATGAGGCCAGGAAGAAAGTATTTTAAGTGGGAAGATGGGCCAGGGAGGACAAAAGAGGACTCGGGGAGGAGCAGGATAAAAGATAACAGAGATAAAAATATGAGCTTTGTAAGAAGGACAAAGGTGACGGGGAAAGGAAAAGTTGGAGAGAGTATAAGGATAGATAAACTGAAAATAAGTGGAGGGGGGAGCAAAGAAATTTTGAGAAATGTAAACTACTATTTGTTTACTACATAGAGAGATGCAGATATTAATTCCATTATTTACTTTGATTACATTATTTAGGTCAGAGCTGCTGACCCACAGCATGCATGGTAACAGGAAGCTTAGGCACAGCTTCAATGCTGATTTAGTGGCCCAACTTTAGACATACTATGAGAAACCTTCAGAAATCTCCAGAGAAATACCACCACCAAGTTAAACTACACTATATAGAATATACTAGGTACATTTTCAAGTGCAAGGTACATTTCCTAATGCATTTCCATTCTCTGACTGGCTGCAGGGGCTCTGTCACAGCAACACCAGTAACCAGATGTTACTGTCACACCTGCACAGGACTTTGCAAGATTCCCTGGCCGTGCTCTTTCTGTTATTTGTACTTGAAGACAAGATAACAAGAACCTGTCCAGCTGGACAAATGAAAATGAGTGTTCCATTGATTGAAAGGTCCTTCAGACCCTCACCTAGATGGAAGAATGTTTCTTCCTTCTTTTTAATTTTCTAGAACTTCTTCCAATTCTATTATTCTTTCAAATGTTTCCATTTGCTGAAGGTAAATATGCATTCTGAGTTTGATTGTCTTTTAATTCTGTGCAGTCTCAGCCAGAGGACAATGTTACTACCATCTCGATGTTAAACAGCTATAAAACTCTAGGGGAAAAACCTTCTTGGCAATGAAACTCTGGCATTATTGATACAAAGTGTTCTACCAGTGTACACAGCTCTGTTTGGAAGCAAAAATGCAAAGCCTTTTGAGGACAGCTTGCAGGCTAAAAGCTTAGGATAATGTTCTTTAGGAAGCTTCCAAGTCTACCTATGACACAGTATTTTTCTATCCAGCAAGGCATAAGGAGGGGGGAGGGAGGAAAGGACATCTATGAGATGTTTTAAACTGTGTTCCCTTAAGTTGTAAAGAATAATATGTACAAATGCCTAATTACTTCACTGGCACAGTAAGTGGCTTTCCAGGTGCATTCATTAAGTTCTGCATTCATTAAGAACACAAACCAAAAAGACAACAGATTCTGCTCTAATTAACACAAGACAATAAAACCTATAGGTAATAGAAGAAAGGGCAAAATACAGCTCACCACCACAGGCAAAGTAATATAGTGAGAGATAAAAAAACCTTGCAGACAGCCTTCCTAAAAGCTGTCAAATTGTTCAGCTCTCAGCCCAGTTTAACACTAAAAAAGTATTTGATTCTTGAAAAAAATTGTTGAAATAATAGAAAGGACCCCAAAATAAGATTTGTTTCTATTTAATAAGAAATAAATTATAAGAGTAGAAAATATCTTTATCAGCAGGAAATAGAATAACTGTTGAGCAAAAGATCTCCTGGGTATTCTTGACTTCATGTTAGCCCATCCACCTGCTAATTAGCACCAAGACATTGTTGTGATTGCACAAGGATAACAGGATGAATAATTCATAATACCTTACCCAGAGACCTGGCACATTAGTGCTTCTTAATCAGTTCCCAGCCACAGGATTCAGCATAACTCTTATAGAAGAATTAACAACACACTTTAGTAAAAATTTGAAACTATTGTTTTAAACACAACTAACACCAAGCTACTGAGCTCAGCTGAGGTGGGGCTTTACTAAGCTAAAAAACATAGTAAATTCTGTCCACTCTTAGGCTAGTCAAAAGTGACACATCATGGCACTAATACTGTGTTGGGACTTCTCACCTGCTGAGTTTTTCATCCACAGTAAGATGTCAATGTACAGTTTAGTGTAAATACCAAAATTCCTACTCATCTTCTGAGGACAACCCAGTGCAGGAAAAGCTTATGGGATAAACCAATTGATGACAGAGTATTGAAGATGAAATTATAACTCTACTTACAGTAAATTAGAGTTTATCCACAAAGACAGATAATTTTTATCACAATGGATGCTTTGGAATAACTGTTCATTCCATTCACAAGATGGACTATACTACCTTACTCTAGATAATAAATACAATGAGTAATGTTACCACACATTTCTAAGCACAGAGAAGTTCTCTTAACCTGACTACACAAGTTTCTCATTGCAGAGAAACATTCTCCATTTTATTCAGCCTGGGAGCCAGTTACTCAATTACTATGTTACCACACAGATGACAAGTCTCTGCCCTCTGCCAGTGTCAGATGCCCTTCCATGACGCTGAGGACACCACAACAGTCAGAAAGCCTGTTAGTAAAATGCTTTTCTTGCCAAGCCCCTACAATTCTTCCTTCCAATGTGTGCAATACATGCTTGAGAAATAAATGAATGCTTTACTGCAATCCCTCCTCTTTCAGCAGCCCCAACTTGAGAAAACTGAATAAAGGTCATTCCTCAGACATTCAGATGAGGATGCAGTTCTTCAAATCCCACAGATTTTATATATAATTACTATGAAGACAACTGGGTTTCCAGCACTATGTCACTGGCAGTCATGTGGGCAGTGTGTTTCAACCTGCCTTCCCTTAGACATCTTGTTGAACTAGGTAATTCCTCAGAGATGGAAGAGTTCAACTGCTAATAGATTAAATCCTAAAATGGAACCAATCATATTGTCAAACTATGTGAAAATAGCTCATACTAATTTAAGTACATAATTGTACATAAGTGATTTCTTAATTATTACCTCCACAGAAATATATTCACTGCTGCAATACTCACAGTGCTTTGCTTTAATGTGCTCTGGGCTCTACAGAAACTACCCAACCAAATTACAGTAATTCATCTGGCTGCTTGAGTCAGGACAGACCAAAGTGATTTGTAATCATTAGTTAAAATAATTTAGAATAAAATATAAGACAGCATGTAAGACTGAAGATTTAGGAAAAAAATATGCATATTTGTATTACATATTAAAAGTATTATGTATACTATATATATATAGTTATATAAGATTAGATCACAGTTGGCATTCAGGAGTTACAATAAATGGATTTAACATTACGATTAATGACAAAATGGAAAAAGGACTTGTAACTACAATGCACAGGAAGTTGCCCAGCTCCCTCACAAAGCTTTACACAGTCTTCACTGCCTGCAGTTTAGAATCACAGAAATACAAATTCTAGTGATAAAAAAGAATTATGCTGACAATAGCCAGTAAATATAGATATCCACGCTTACCTTAGATTTTAAAAAAGGAAGGTATTGCTTCATTATTCACATATTCTCAGTCCCCAATCATCTTTACAAGAACAGTGAAAAGTATTTTTCTCCTGCAGTATTATCAAAAAAATTCTACCTGTTTCTCTCAGTCTTCAGTCCCTTTCATCCCACATCTTTTTCTCAACTGATCTGTACAGCTACTGTCCCATAAATTCTTCTCAATACTTTTATCTGTGGTATAAGAAAAAACCTGATAGCATATACCCCAACTGGCCAGTAATTGCAGAAAAGAGCCAGAACACACATAATTAAAAAACACACACAGAGTACATATTTTTTAATATTTAAGTATAAACAGTTCATGTTCATTTCCCCAGGCTATAAATTCTAGGGGGCATATGCTTTACAGTCTTCTAAATATTATAGTTTAAAAATGTGCTCACTCTAACAGTACCTTCATGCCACAGAAGCATTTTTATTAAATGTTTTGATTGTGTTTATCACAGCAGACATACTGTACTAGATTGCTCCCACCAACTTAAAATATGTATTATAGTAACTCTATTGCTTCTGGTATGAAGCTTTCATATTTCTATGAAATATGTAAGCATACAGTGATCACTGAAAACTCCTGCTGGCCCTCACCCTTCTGTGGGACCCTATCCACAGCACCACCAACAATCGGGCTCTGGCCTTGTTTTACCACCTAAAAACCTCAAAGCTCATCCCCTCGGTTGCTCTCCCATTCTGACCAAGTTCAGCTCCAAAATTTCAAACACCCTGACCTGGCTCCCAAACAGTGCATAACTGCATGGTGGAATTTATTTATACTGTACTACCTTGAAGTCAATTTGTACAAAATCCATGTGTAGGAAATATATCACAAACATTCCTGTGTGCATGTCATGCTTTCCAATTGTCTCTCTTTGAAGTTTTATTAACAAAAACTAACAGATAAAAGAAGCTTCTATGTACTGCCTGATAGGATGGGTTCTGCCAAAAAAAAATCAAATCTTAATGATCTCCAGAGACAAAATATAAGATTTACAGAACTTTATTTCAAATATTATAAAAGTATGCTGTCTTCTGCCTCAGCATACAGCAACCACCTCCAGCAGTTGTGTGACACTAATGATTGACAATCCCTTTCAAAAGCCACAGGGAGCATGTATTTTATAAATTGCCTTATTCACCACCTTTATTACACTAGAATGGAGCAACAAATACACCACTTGGGGGTATGGGAGGTCAATGTAGCCAGAAGCCTGGCTTACTTTATTTCTAACATAGCTCAAGTGCTGATACATGTTAAAAATCTACCTTGCCTGACCTCAGTATTTGGAATACATCTTCATTTATCTCAGAAATCATTAACACTCAGAAACTAAACTATCTGCATCTAGTAATTCCTAGAAAAATATTACTTACCAGAGCACCTGAGGTTCTTCTGTGCGTGTTATTCACCAAGATTTCAATCTCATCACTCTTCTTAAGGTTGCTGTTTTCCTAAAAAGTCAGCCTTCTTCAGTGCTACACTTCCATCATGTAGTAAGATCCTTACTACATACAGCTTATGAAATTTAGTTTCCCATAGCACTGGCACATTTTTGTTTAGTGGGGTTCTAAAGAGGGGGTGTGCATACTCTTAAGAGAGGAATACAAAAATTTATATAAAAACTTAACATTTTATAGGGGGCAGATTAGGACATAGACTAGAAGTATCTGTACCTATAAAGATCACACTTAATTTAAGGCTATTCCTTAGCTTTCAAGCTCACATAAAACGCTGCTTTACTGCTAGTAGTAAATTAAAGTTAACTAAAGGTTGGTAAAAATTCAAGGCTACCTCATATACCTTGCTAATGGTGTATCAACAGAGTGACTTAACCTTTCAACAAATGTTGCCTGTGAAAGGCATTGAAAGACTTGTTCTGCATCAGCAATGCTCAGGTGGACCCTAAAACAACCAGTGTAAATCTCATCATGTCAAGGTTATGCCTGAAATGGAGCAATGTAAAGGAATTGCTGGTGGGGGAATGGGGGAAATCTAAATTTCTGTCTCCATTGGAATTACTCCTGCTTCAAAGAATGCTGTGAGCTTCAACTAAGCACTTCTGGTGAATACATCTAGTTTCTTAAAAAAATAGATTTGAGTTAGCCTGATTTTACTTGTTTTAGAGAGTGAGGGACAGAAGACATGACTTGAAAGTCACGTAAGAGAAATACTAACTCCAAAAAATCTTTTGAATAAACAAAAATAGTGGGACATCTATAAACAGGAAGAAACAGTGATTGCCAGTAATATCAACTAGCCAGAGTGTTTCAACATAAAAAGGCAGCTTTATTGCCAAATTCTACCCTGGTTCCATAGATGCAGTTAAGCACATCTGAGGGAAGGAAGCTAGAGGAACCTAGGAGATAGGTAAATTGCAAACAGATACTACTGGCCAGAAGACTCCTGCAAGGTTTACTTGCAAAAAGGACAGAAAAATAGGGACTTATATTGTTTGATGAAACAGGACCAAGAAAAAGTGACTATTTTAAGTACACACTTCCAACTACTTTAGGAGGTCAAGCACCTCATGAGTTTACAATAACAAAACATCAAGGATCAGTGTTTTAATTTTTTTTCAGATGTTGCATTAGTCTTTCAAGTGTTGCAAACTGTATTACTAAAGCTATTGTTACCTAGAAAATTATAGAATATAAAAATACACATCTATCTACCACTAAAAACTAAAACTTCAGATATTTTAAAAAATAACCAGTACCACTTCTTTTGGGTAGTCAAACCAGTAATATCTATTGTACAAATAATAAAAAATTTAGATAAATGAGAACTTACATGGCCTTTGAGCTAGCTTAGGTCTGGATACAGTCTGGATACAGCAACATGTAACAGCTAACTTTTCCTGATTCTGTATCATACCATTACTGAAGTACAGATGGAACCAATCAATATACATATATACTAACTGTTGGAAGAAAAAAAAAAAAAAACAACTTAGATTAGCTAAAACAGAGAGGCTGTATTTAAGAACACTGCTTCTGTTTGAAGCAGGTTAGTATGAAATCAAGTTACTGGGATTTTCATGTGTAAAGCTAATTTCTTGGTTAGCACTTCAGGGAAAAAAGTTTAGGTGTTAACAGTGGATGGGAGCAAATACAAGTCTCTATACTGGTATAACAACTCTTTAGATTCTGAGCAGAATTGCATTACAACTGCTCCAGCAAGCAAATAACTAAATATACTGCCTTTGGAAACTCCACTTTAACACAGCTGAGCAGTACCACCTTCTAGATGGATGCAGGTGTCTTTAAGTCTTTGTGGGGTTTAGCTTGTTTGTTTCCTTTCGGCAACACTGGTGTGTTTCCCTTTAGGTAACTTTTGATTAAATACGTTTTTAAGAAATCAGTGATGTGTTAGGTAACTCAATCTCCACTCTGAACAAAAGACAGGACAGCTTATGTAGAGATAACACCCCCGAAGCAGCATTTTATTTTATTCATTTAATTCCAAAACATTTAATTTAGAAGTCTGGCATCTCAGTCATCCATCTTAACATGGGCTAATATTGACATAGTGTTGTCAGAATACACAGACAACTAAACAGCTAAAGAGTTTACAAAAAATAAATCCATGATTCTTCAAAACAACTGCAAAAGTTTACAAGTATCAAAACTCTTAGGTAGATGCACTGCATTAAAAGAAACTGTGCACATAAGTTAGAGGCAAAAAAAAAAATTGCTACTGAAACCTCACATTTCAAAGTTTGTTGTAAACTGATGAACAGGGTTGTCATTTCACATCAGCTTAACTGTTTTCATTGACTGAAAAAAATTTGGGGTGGGTAATTTACTTTGCATGCACAAAAAGTACTGCTTAACAGAACTGTCAGCTCGTTTCAAATGGAAAAAAAAATTAACTGGAATCTAATTATCTTCAATCTCTTTCCATTATTCTTTCCCATATTTTCCAATCAACAGGCAAACTGAAAACGCCTCATTTACTGTGCATCTTTCTGCACTGCTCAAGTGCAACTAAGATAACAGGGCAAATAAACCAATTGATCCATCAATGCCCATGAAGACTCATCCAAAACTGCTTCTTGATAAAGTGGACAGCAGATCTGAACAGCTGTACAATACAGATATGCTTAGCACTAGATATTTAGTGTGACTGTGGCAAGGAAATATTGGTGATGATGGGGATGGTGAAGTGGATGAAAGAGGGATCGGAGGAAAGCTTTTTAATTATTGCCCTCTCCTGCTTCTTCGTCTTGCTGATCACTCGTCCACAGAGTGAGGTTATCTCGAAGTAACTGCATGATGAGAGTGGAGTCCTTATAGGAATCCTCATTTAGTGTGTCCAGCTCTGCTATGGCATCATCAAAGGCTTGTTTGGCTAAAAGGCAGGCCTGCTCAGGAGCATTCTGGATTTCATAGTAGAACACTGAGAAATTGAGTGCCAGCCCAAGCCTAATTGGGTGAGTGGGCTGCATGTGCTCTTTGCTGATCTCGAAAGCCTCTTTATAGGCAGCTTCTGAGGCTTCCACAACACTGTTCTTCTTCTCTCCAGCAGCAACTTCTGCCAAATAGCGGTAGTAATCCCCTTTCATTTTCAGATAAAAGACCTTACTCTCATACTGGAAGTCATTGCAGTTCTTGATCAGGTATTTATCTAGGAGAGCCAAAACATCATTGCAGACTGTCTCGAGCTCCTTTTCTATCTTCTCCCTATAGGCTTTAACCTTCTCCAGCTTCTTCTCATTCCCATCTGCCATAGTCTTCTGCTCTATGCTACTGATCACACGCCAGGAAGATCGTCTAGCTCCAACTACATTCTTGTAGGCTACAGACAGGAGGTTTCTATCCTCATTTGAGAGAGGCTCATTCAGCTCAGTTACCTGAAAATACAAAGACAAAATTTAAAGGGTTTGTCTTAAAGAAGAGAGTGCAAACTTCCCTCAATACTTGCATCATGAAGTACAAGCTTCAAAATGCTTTCTAGACAGGAGCAGATTTTTAACTTTGAAAGTTTAAAACAGTTTCTGCAACAAGATTTAAATGAGTGAAAACCCCACTGTTCTGTTGTAATAGAACAGGTATTTAGAAGCTCCTGCAATGTACATTTCACTGAATCAAAGTGAGTCAGGCTTGTACAATGGAGAAGCACTCACAGAAGTAAGGCTCAGATTTTTTAGGAAGTCTGCTATAATTATGCAGACTACACACTTAGTGATAAAATTATCTGTACCTAGAATACCAATTTTAGGAATCTGGAACACAGCACAGACACAGGAAACTGGTGCAGTTCTTGCATTTCTTTCCCCTGCTGCTTTCTTTCATTGGACAGCAGAGATGGAAGCACTGCAGTCATTATGATTAAGCTCTGCATTGTACAACTGGAATTAGTGTTTCACGGTATCTTTCAGTCACCTAGTGAGCAATTACACAATGTAATACAAAAGTTACCCTGATTTCTGCTAACTGGTGGCTGCAGACAGATTTCAGGGATAGAATATGAAGGAAACGCTATAGAAGTAGAACAGGAGAAAAAAAAAAGAAAAAAAGCCATGATCAGCTTCAAGTTCCTACTACAAAAAGCCAATTTAGAGGAAGGATACACTTCTAATAATTAATTCAGGTCTACTTCAGCTGCTGTATTAATTTAGGGAATAAAATCTATCAAATTTACAGTCACTTCAAGTTGTTCTTTTGCAGATTCACAAACAAGATGAAAAACCCCACTACTTTAAGCATACGGCATTAGCAGCATTAAAAGACATCAAGAATCAAAAGGATATAGTTCTGTGATGTGAAGGTAAACTTGTCCTTGCTCAGACACTGCTAAAATTTCTCTTTACTTAAAAATATGTATATTTATACTGCTTTACAGGCCACAAAATGTTACAACCAAATACCTGTAACAAATAAGTCACAGATATTTTCAGTTCTAAGACTGCTGATGTAGCCAGCTAACCACCCAAAAAGGTGCATATTACCAAGTTTAAAAAACAATGAGTTATAACTGCTAAAGCCAGAGGAAGCTTGCTTTCAAATTTAGGTTTTATTCTTAATGTATTTTATGTCAACTAGTTTTACCTTCAAAAATGCCTTCTACACACAGCTCAGAAATGGAACTCCCAAAAGATACTGCTCTGCCTGGCCTAATACTAAGAGACAACCTGCAGAAGATGAAATCTACAGCAATAAACTTTGCTTCCTAACCACTTCCCCTCAACATCCTCACAACTCCTCCTTCAACAATCTCTACTATGACCCACCTATATTATCTTCTTCAGTAAAGAAATTAACTTCCTTTAAGATGTAAAGGCTCAGCTAAGAGCCTCTTATTCCCTAAAGATTATTAAGAAAGCACTTTTGGAAAAATGAAATCAAGAAATCCAGAGATTTATAATCACCTGGTTATTCCTGCACTGCTGGGACTCTCCTTCAAAGCTCACTGCAAGTTCTCAAACACAGTGGGTGATCTAAAGGTGCAAGTAATGTTCTGCTAAAACCTAACGATCTAATGATCTTTACAATATCGAAAAAAAAAAAAATTGAAAAAACTAATAATGATCTCTTAATATACTAATGAGCTATATTGCTCTCAAAAAATAAGAACTGACTATGGAAAACTACACAAGACAGTGGTGTAGTTTGTAACTGAGAATATAACTGAGAGTACATCTTAGTAGGACAGGACAACAGTAACAGAAATACCACCTCTTGGTTTTGCAGTACAAACCCCATGCATAAGAATTCAAGCTATAAATAGACTGCAACCACACACCTCTCCTAATTGTTCACTTGATAAATCATCACCTTTATTTTTCACCTCATCCTCCACTTAACACATCTGTTCTGTAAACTCAGCTGCTACTTTCATGTTCAACTCTTTTCCTTTGTTCCAAACTAAAATCCTACTAAATGCTGGTATTTAAGTACTCAGTAACTAGTATATATATATATATATATGCATATATATGTATGCACATTCATCCTACACCTTGTTATAAATATTTCTTCTACCACTTTTCTACACATTAGAATCCAAAGTACTATAATTCTTCACAAAAAAAATTAAGTTTAATAGCAACAATATATTACATTACTGAGCAGTAGTCTCCTTATTTAAGCCACAACTGCTGGTTTCTTATACTTTAAAAGAAGGAACTGACAGGAAAAATAAAAACTGAAAGAAACCTGACTGAAAAATAAGGACTGAATACCAACAGCTGAAAAGGCAGTCCTGTCATTCTTTGTCTTCCTTCACAGAGTCTTAAAAATCATGCAAATAGTTTTGTTAAAAGTCTATGTTTTAGAGTAATTATCAGTCTGTTTGTTGTATTGCACATCATTAAAGTGTGGAGACCAATATCTAGAACTGAAATAATAGATTTATAGTTACACTTAAACCACACTACACTTTTAAAAAACATCAGATACACTACATTTAAATAGGTTTCAGATCATGATACCCTGCATTGAGAATGGATATCCAAGCTGAACACCGACTTCCTGTTGCAGGAAATCTAACACTTCTGGAGTACAAGAAGATTATCTGAATATTTTTCTATATGACTAAAAAGTCATCTTAATAGTTGTTACTTACAAACCCTAAAATAGAAAGAAATTATTAGCTTTGTAAGGACAGCCTATATAATGACATTTTATAGAAGCTTGTGCTTAGACCTACAAAATCAACTTCAAACACTGAAGAGCTTTCTGGAAATTAGCATGTTAGAGTGACCACCTGTGAAATCCAAGTAACCAATAGGTACTACACAATAGGCATGTACCTTAACAGCTTAAAATACAGAAATTCTTCTTTTAAATTCAGCTTTACTTTCTGTATTTTACAAATATCTATAATGTAACATTTCATGAATTCTCTAGACTGAGCTCAGCTACAATTGTTCTCAAGCTCCCAATTACAGAAGCTAACAAGACACAACTTATTTAAAAGTAGCATTACAGAGACTAGTGTGACTCAGGCTGAATAAAAATTTCATAGTAATGGGACAGTTTAAAGAGATAACTATCAATACACACTAGTTATATTTACATTGTTTACATTTTTCCTGAAGCGCAGCAACAGTATTCAGTTTGTTTCATGTAGTCCAGTTATGTTTGAAAAAATAAATAAAGCTAGAAATAGCCTTTTACAGTAGCAGTGGATTTTAGTGGTTTCTCCATTTTAATCTTTTCAAATTAGCAACTGAAAGACTTGAGATATACAGAGCTGTTACTACAACATTACATGTCCCAAGAACTCTAGGAATATCATTAAAATACAGCTTATTTTACTGTCTAGAGCCTCTGATACCAAGATATTAAGGACTGCTGCTTTACAGAGGAACTGGACAAAGTATTTATTAAGACACAATAGCAAAAGTGAACATGAGCAGAAAAACAAGTGTCTTTTTACTGCCCTCATTTAAGGGACTCAACATACATAACAGCCCCTGAATGAGACTAAAATGATTCTTACAACAAAAATATGAGCGCCATTTGAAGGTGCTCTTTCAAACTGAAATCATTTGGTGTCTTTGAACAGTAGTATTCTCAAGGGAAATTATTCCTCTTGGGGCCTTTGGTGTTCTAAGAGGACAGATCAGCAAGAACAAACCAATTATAATCAGATACAGAAAAGACAAAGCATTTACTGGCAATTAGCATTACCCTTAAAATTCACATCGTGTGGTTATTTTGCTTTTAAAAAAGGAACCAGGCATAGTAAGTTTGATCATTCTGCAATTTTATTATGTTTCAGTACAGACAGGTCAGTACAAGAATATTTCGTTGCTTGGTTCTGAAAGGAGCAGTTGCAACTGTAACTTATTGTTTAAACACGTCAGTATTCAACTGGGTACGGAATGCACCCTACAAAGAAGAGGCAAAAAAGCAACGTTAAAGTTTGGGATACGCTCTCTTCGTAATGGAGTTTTCATACCCAGATACAACTACTATCTTTGAGTCAGAGCGCTGTTTGTGGGTGAAACCTCTATTGGTGCTTTTTATATCAAGGCAAAAGAAACGTCTAGAAAAGGGGCTCCTCTTGCCGTGCGTGACCTCCCCAGGCACCCCCCGCCGCAACACCCACCCAACTGCACCCCCAGACTCCCCTAGAAGGGAAGACGCACCCTAAGGTCAAACCCGTCATGCCCAAGGTTTGGGTGGAAAGGGGAAAGCAGTATACAAGGATGGACCTCATTCTGAACAGGGGTCAGAGAAAGAATCCACTGCCTTCCCGCCGCGGCGAGGAGAGGCGGGCAGTATTCAAACCGCTGCACAGAGCGCCAGATTGGCGGGGGTGAGGGAGAGAGGCGAGAGGAGGGCATGGGGACAGCCACACCCCCAGGGCAGGGACAGCCAAGGGAGCAGGAGGGCTGCAAGGGGGGCGGCATTAAGAGGGAATAAAGAAAATGAGGAAGAAAATACATTTTAAAATAAAAGGAAGGGGTCTAGGTCCAGTTATGACTGGTTACTGCTTCTCTCGTCTCCCCTGCGACAGGTACTAACGGGCACCGCCCACACGGCAGCGAGTCCCAGCGGGATGGTCTGGGTCTGGCTCTTGCTCCCGCCCTTCTTTCTTCACCGCGACGGGTGGGATCTGGCGGCTCGCATCCTCTCCGGGACCCAACTCCGCCTCGGACCAGCCCGAACTTCCTTTCCCTCCCTCCCCCGCCACTGCCCACCCCACACACACACTCCTCCCCGAGTATGACCCACAGCCGCCACGCTACCAGCCCCACTCACCGACTTCATGGCCGAAGCCATGTCGTCGTATCTCTCCGCCTGCTCGGCCAGGCGGGCTCGCTGCAGCAACTGCTCTCGGTCCCCCATGGCCGCTTCCGTGGTGGCTGCTGGGCTGGGCACTGCGCGCCCCTCAGAGAGAGAGGAAAGGGGGGCCGGGGGTCTGCGCCTGGAGACGCGCGGGTGGTGGGAGCAGGAAGCCCGAACGGAGCCGCCGCCGCCGCCGCCTCACGACCGCCCGCCCGCTCAGCGACCGCTGGGATCGCCTCAGCCGCCGCTCGCGCCACGCGACGGTTGGCGCCTCGCGCTCCCGGACGGCGGCAAGGCGGGCAGCCCGCGCGCTCCCTGCGTCCCCTCCGAGGCGTGTGCAGCTCGCGCCTCTCCGCCCGGCTCCGAGCCTCGCGCTGCTGCCGGCGGCTGCGCCTGCGCGCTGGGAAGGCAAGGAGGGGGCGGAGCCGAGGGGACTGCAAGGGAGGGGAGGGGGCGCTGCTCCCCCGCGCTCTATTTCTAGGTGACGTCACTTGCTATAAATAGCCATCCCGGGGCGCCGGCCGGGGAAGGCGCCTGCGCCCTACGAGTGCTGCAGTTCCTGCTGCAAAGGTGGAGGTGGGCGGCGGGCGCGGGCATTGCGGAGCCGGCCCGGGCGGGCAGCGACTCCATAACACGGCGGCAAGCCGCGCTGGCAGACCCCCCGAGGGGAGTGCCTCGCCCTGGGAAACCCGCGGGTCACGGCTGCCGTTTGGCCTGCTCTCGGTGTGGAAGGACAGTGTCCGACCCTGCCCCTGCGCCATCACTCCTTTGTGCGACCGCCTGGCCTTCCAGTGCCAGCTCCCTCCAGCAGTCACACAGTCGTGCTTCACTGCAGTGAAATAAACGTCTCATATGCCAGCGGCTTTGAAACATTCCTAATAGTGGGGGTGGTAGGCACGGGCCAATTCTGCTACCTTGCCTAGGAGATGCAACTACATTCAATTTGTCTAGCTATTTTAATTTGTAATAGTCGAACTCCTATTTCATAAATTGACAGCCTGCTGGCCTGACATAAAAATCATCTCAAAGGAGAAGCACTGCACAAATGACACTGCTGCTGGTGGTGTCCACAAAAACCCAAACATCCACATTTATTCATCTGTTACCATAAATCACAAGATCAACTTTTCTATTCAGCCCACAGCCAGCATTTCAACATCACTGCACCACTGTACATAGGAGGAGTTGCTGTGCATCCCAGTGGCAGCTTTGCTCACCACCAGACAGCTCAGAACCAGAGCCCGCTGACCACAGCACCCAGATCAGCTTAAGCTCACATCTGTTCTCACCCCCAAAAAGGAGAAACACACATTGGCACCAGAGACAGGGAACCGTATCTGGTCTCTCATGACACTACTCTCCCATTGTCCTCAGAACTCCTGCACTGGTGCAATTGAGTACATTCAGTCCATCATGTCAGCCAAAAGTTTCTATCCTTAACCCTAACACTGCTGGATTTTGTGCATTAAGCCCTAATGTAATTTAAAATAAATGCTGCAGTTTGGTTTAAAAGGTACTAGGTTATTATTGCTGGTTTTTACATGACATAAATCTTACAACAAATTAGAATAAACGGTATTTATATGTAATAAAGCATGAAAGATAAAAACTACACATAGGCAAGTTATAAACAGGTTGTGAAAACATTCAGGAAATAGCTGTCTGCAGCACTGTGAAGCACCCTCTTTTATGTACACATTGGCAAGGTCCATGGGGCCTTCTTCCTAACATGATTTTATTCTCACTGTTTCTAAGAGAGGGCAGTGACATACAAAATCATACAGTATCGATCCCAAGTATCAGTATAATTCATTAATGCAAATTCCAGTACTTCATTAATGCCAAAACTTGTATTGATTTTACCTACGGATAAAGTTATAACTATGGACAACAGTACACATTTTTGAAAAGGTATGATTGAATGTAAAAATACAGATTTTAATATATCTAACACTTGTGCAAGAATAGTGAGAATTGGGCCAATCCAGAATGCCCAGTACACTCCCTTAGTTTGGAAACTTTGCTATTATAACAGCTTGCTAATAGAGATTAGCAGTGTGTTCCAACAGTTCTGAAAATGTGTCTACCAAAGGCTTTCTAGTCTTGTAGAACAGTTTCAGATTCCCAAGGGAAACAGATTACCAATAATTTTTCAAACCAGTTATTCACCCACTGAACCAATCTGCATTAATCTGCCAAATATATGTGGATATATCTGTACATGCACAAAAACAGTTCTATAAGATGCCTTTTTTTTAATTAAAGCTTCTGTGTAACATCTATTTCTCAGTCTAAAGCATCTCTAACATTCTTAACCTTGAATCCACAAGGTAATGATATGTAACCTCATTGCTCTAAATCCAGATAAATGTCAAAATCCAACAGCTGCAAGGAAAAATATTGAAATAAGACAACCTTGTATTTGTACAGTCTAAATTTCTACAGTCTGACTGTAACCTAAAGGAAGTTAAGTGATTGCATTTCACACATACAAGGTCTGAGGGAAGGTACCTGTGCGTACAGAGGGCAGTGAGTAGCGCTCTGGATCTTCAGCCATAACTATGGCTCCAAGGATCTGGAGGTACAAATGAAAACAAATTAGAGCCACGCAATAAGTTTTCATCTGCTACAATATTTATAAGATGAGTTACAATGTCTTAAAACAGAAAGGAAATGGAAATGACAGCAAACTTTTTGCTGGAGTGCAGGAAGGGGTTCAAAGCACTACCTAAGTGTGGTTCCCTGCCGAGCTCAGATGCCAGGCACCGCACATGACGTTGCAAGAGCTCTGCAATTCCCAGCAAAGCTCAGGCAGGAGCTCAGGAATACTGCTCTCATGAGGCAGAGCTGAGACTTGTTGGCAAAGTGACCACACTCAGCAAGAATTTGTAGATGGAGAAACTTATAGTACTGAAAACTGCACTATGACCTAAGGCAGTGGCTCTGCTCCACGCACATATCTGATTATTGGGCAGCACCAATGTTCCACAAATAGCTCCCTTTTTGAAATGCCATTCTAGTTCTCTGTGTGGCTCCACACAGGGGCACTGGGGACACCGAAGCAGCCTCAGAGGGAGTCTCCCTGGAGGTGATGTTTAGCTGAGGGGACAGAGCTACAAGTTACAGTGGTGAAGAGGAAACAGAATGAGAAAACTATGCCATGCCATTCCCAGCGTTTCCCCACGGTGGACAGCCTGCACCTTTCTGGTAGCAGTGAGGGAGTACACCTCTGCTGAGATACTCAAGACTCACAGAACTAAAGCAGTACTACTTCAAAGTCCCTGCCACGAATATCCTCCTCATCCCTGGAGCAAATGACCTTTCCTCTAAAGAAAGGAAATGTTTTATTACAGAACTGTTAAATGACAAAAGTCTTAAGGACAAAGCACTAAAAAAAAAAAAAAAAAAAAAAAAAAGAGAGAGAAAACAAGCAACTTCTACTTGGAAGGGGTTAATCAGCTTCAATATCACAGCAAAGGAAGCAGAGATGGGTATGTAGGAAATCTGATCTTGGAAATACTGTGACTGGCACTTACCTGGGGTATGATGTTGAGATAGTGCTGTAAGGACAGATTGTTTCACAGGTTTAGGACTATCTATAATTTTTACTGTTAGAATCGTAGCAGCACATCCCCCTAATAACATGAGCTATGTGCACATCAGGAAGGAAAGCTGGTATAACCAAAGACAAGATCAGAACATGAGGTAGGAGTGGGTGTAGCTGAAATGTAATGATTCTCTCTCAAACTACAAGGGACTATAATTTCAGCGATATATTTCTAGACAAACCATACACCAGTTTAATGAGCAACAGAATCCTCTAGGTTGTCACAGCGTATGTGAAAATATTCTACTATTTCTCATATTTCAATTTCATATTAATACTGAATCATTCTCACAGAGCCTCCGTCATAGCTCAAAGGTAAAGCCTAGAATGATGGAAGAAAGATCATGCTGCCTGAGTGCTGCTCAGAAGCAGCAGGGCTTACATTGTGAACTGTGGTAAAGTCCATTTGTGCATCCATCTATACACCAACACGGGAAAATCCTTAAAACAAAATGGGAGTGGTTTGTACAAAACCTACCAAACTCTTGTTTCCTCACAGGAAAGGTTCTGTACACTGAAGCCTATTTAGGTTGCATGTTCAAAATCCTGTGCAGACACGAGTTGATAAACCCTCAAAACTCTATAGCAAAATGTGCTATTTTCAAAAGCTTGCTCATTTCAGAGTCCAGTGAAGAATAAGCACTATGTCTGAATAAAAGTCTTTTTATTGCCAGAATGATTCAGGGATATGCACAGGAGGCTGTGAAGCACACTCAGTTGTGGGGGTTTCTTTAAGTGGCAAGAACACAGTAGCTAATTGAAAGCAGCTTTAACTCTTCACCAGCTGCTTCAAGAGCACAATGTTTGCTAGTCCTGCCCAGATACAAGAATGTGTTGTTATTCCTTATGTAATCAAGGGAAAGTAAACAGAATTCATAAGCATAAACAGGAAAATATGAAAAAGCCTGCTTATGGGAAGCTGTCATGGGAGTATCATATTGAAAAAGCTCTACATGTAAAAGGGGAAAAAAAACTCTAAGTAAATACTGAAAGTAAAAAACACCAAACCAAAACAAAATCCAAAACAACCAGTCCTAATAAATCATCAGAGGTGCTAAGCATTTGCAGCCTCCAGATAAGATGAGAATTCAGATGCCCAGCATTTCTGGAACCACCCAAAAGACACCTCATGCTGTGTATACACAAGTAAGGACTCAGCACCAGTAGCCACATTGAAAAAAAATAAGCCCAGATATGTCTTAATTTTACTGCCCTTCAAAGCAAAGTGGATTAGTTGAAGTTAGAACTGGATTAAATCCCACTGAAAATGACTGATCTAAAACAATAACCTTATACTGTAGAACGTAACAGGAAAGACCTGGGGATAAGATTAATGAGGTGCAGAGATAAAACAAAATGCCTTTGCCAACATTTTCAAAAGTGGCCTCTTATTCTGGGTGCCCTACTTGAGTTGCTGCATAAGTGCTCATTTCCTCTGAAAATGAGGCCCCAAGCAAGTTGCACCAGGCACCCAGAACAAGAGACTGCCTGAAAATACCGGCCTTGAAGTTTTATCTCCTGACATTTGTCCCTAGTGGGCCTCAGATGTGCCCGTTCAGTAACCGTGATAGCAGGAACTGTCAATGGGACTGAAAGCAGGGGAAGCTGCCTCTCATGTCATTAATCCTCTCTAGCACTTAGTTCAGAGGTTTTTTTCACCAGCAGCTGCCGTTCAGGTCTTTCATACAGCCATTTCTACACCACACTTCTTACTCAGAACTACTGACAGGCAAACCTTGCCAGTCTTGGGAGTATCTGCTGAACTCCCAAGAGGAAAGCTGCCTCTCTAAGCAGTGCTGGAAAATATGGATGCCTGCCCATTAAGAGTGTGTCCTTCACACCTCAGGCCAAGTAACAACTTCTGAAAGTACTCCTAGGTTTCCATCTCATTTTTGTGATCCATTAACATATGTAATTATATTATTTGGGCCCTTATACGCACAGTAAAAAAAAAATGGCTTTATTATCTAGGGCAAGCTCTTTCCTTTGATAGGCCATGTCATGGTGAGGAGGAGGAATGACAACAGCAGGTACAGCCCATTCAGCTCAGGGTAGGTCAGCCACGTGCTCAGAGTGCTTCTAATTACAGCTCCAAGGAAGAACAACAGAAACACATCCAGTTTCCTACATATGTTTGGACAAGGCAACCAGACCATGAGAGGCACAAATCACATTTAGAAAACAAGAACAAGGTATGGACACAAGCAAACAACTCAAATACTAGTCCAGTATGACTACTATGTACAGAACTCCACTACACTGTCCTTCAAAGACCAATTCCACCCAGCAGCACCAGCAGCCAAATGGTAACCATCACTGGCATTCAGCAGGTTCACCTCATCTCTTCCTCTGCTGCATAGCTATGTATCCCATACATTCTAACTCATTTATAGGGAAGTAGCAGCCTACCTCTGAACTCTGTTCAGCTACCTCTAAGTCAGCATGGTTAAGTCCTTTTGCAACACACCTTACAAATTCTTGTCCAAATGCAATTGGTTCCTCTAAAGTGTTTTGTGAAGATTAAACATTTGGGTGGCACGGGACAAAGATGCTAGATATACTTGCCTTAACTTCTCTTAAATATTTTTAATTTGCTCAATTTCATACATCAAGCTTTGAATCATTTAGCATAAATTTTCAGAAAAGCAGTAAGTTATTTCACCTGACAAATGACCTAGAAAATTAAATTGCCCTCCAGAGGACAATTGTGCCAAATTTGGAAATGAAATTGATCAAGTGAAGCATAAGAGAAAAAAAACTTTAATTCTGCTTTAGCTACAAAGCATTTTCCAGATTTAAGTTAGAAGAGACTATCACTCCTTAGGAATTCTGGTGAATTGAGCCTTTCCTTTTTAATTAAAAAGTCAAAACTTATTTTTTTAACTATTTAAGGAACTTAGAAGGCCTTAGGACACCAGTATTGTCAAGATGGTAGAACAAAGGTCAGTTATTTCCAAGACCAAAATATGTGCATTCAATGGTATGGGCTGTTTTCCTATAAGATAATTTTTAATGACACATACCTCCTATTTCTGTACACGTGTAGTAGTCTTAATATAACCTCTATCATCTTCCCTGACATGGAACAGCACTAAATATTTGAAACAAACTGAAAATATGACTGATGGCAAGTGAGGCATCGTTTCTTTTTAATCCAATGCATCAATCTTTAAACAGCAGGGAAATAAAACTACTCTGGTTTTCACCCACACATATTACGCACCACTGATTAGCTTAATCATAGTAGTTGTAGAAACATAACATTAGGGGTGAGAATTAAAGTACCTTATTTGGGATCTCATAGGAAAATCTATCAAGATCCAGTGTTAATTTTGCTACCGGGCTGCTGCTTCAGTATGAAAGCCGTTTCACCAGCTGGTGCACGACAGCATCTTGTTTTCTTTTCACCACAGGCCGCGGAGCAGAGGCGCCTCATCACCACCACCTAATGCCTCCTAAATGGATTTTACGCATCGTGGTGTAACCGCGGTACCTTTCGCCTACGGTCAGCAGCCGCAGTGCCGGGTGGAGCCGGCTCCTGCCTCAGGGGACACTTATTCCCCCCGCAGAGCTCCGGGGATCCCTCAGCCGTGGCGACCGCGCTCCCTCCCCTGCTAACGCCGCGCGAGCCACCAACGGTCGCCGCGCGAGCCACCAACGGCCGCCCCGCGAGCCGCTCCGCTGTTGCTATGGCTCGGCGGGAGGCGGCAGCCAATCAGGAGGCCGCAGGATATATTTGTCGCTGTTGCTACGGGCGCGGCGGAGAGGCTGACCAATGGGGAGCGAGCAGGGCGGCGGCCGGAGGTGTCATGGCGGAGGGGACGGAGGGGGAACGCCTCCTTCACGGGTTTCTGGGAGGGCCGCGGTTGCCCGGTACTTTAAGTCACTGTGTGGCAGCAGGGATTCGTCCAAGTCCTCACTGCTGAAGGAAATAAAGCATAAACGTGTGCACAACGCTTCCGAACACACCACTGGTTTGAACAGAACAAGAAAATGGCATTCCAAGTGACAGCCACTAAAAGAAGTATCAGGGGTTCAACACACACAAGGGTACCCAGGGCAGCTGGTGCAAGGGCCATAATACCTGATTAAATAATGTATGAATAATTATAATCTTGCCTTGAAAAATGAACTCATTGACAACCTTTTATTTGCTAACTTCATTACAAAAGGTACTGGAGCCATGTACACTTTGCATTTCAGGGCTGGCATTTGTCAAGGATTATCTCTTTTGCAATAAAGATTTACAAAATAGCAGTAATACTTTGAAAAAATACCCCAAAGACTGCCCAGTGACTTGCAGCATGAATTTTAAACGTGCATCAAGGTTCTGCTTTGCTGCTCATGCCCTAACCCAATCATTCACAATTCTGCCTTTCAGACTCCAAGGAAAGGAAAGGAAAGAGGGCTCCTGATCCGTAAGCAGCAAGAGATGGAGTGTAACAAGCAGCCTTGAGGCTGGGTTAAGGAAAAGTACTGGGCAAAAGGGGCAGAGATGCAGCCCCAGAGCATGAGCAGCCTTCAGCCAGGTGCAGTGTTACACCACTTACTACAGTGTGTAGGAAACGGGGTTTGTACAACTCATGCTGCTCTGCAGGGCACTTGTGCTCTCCTGCTGCTGACCACCTAAAAGGGTTTCACAATTGCATTGGCAGTTTCAGTCCATCCAGATCTAGGCATTGAAAATTGATCAAGAACGTTTAGCACCTCCCACCTTCTCCATTCATCCTTTTTTCTTGGGCACTCCAAGTTACAGGTAGTATTAAATACTGACAACACTGATATGCCCTCCCCCAATACTGCAAGAATCTTGACGTTAGTACTGAAAATTCTGCCATGCTCCAGTTTATGTCATCTGGGGCACTACAGAGTAGGAAACGTTCTAGGACTTACACCAGCAGTACAACAGAAATGCAGGGATGAGAAATAGCAGTATTTTACTAGCACTTAACTGAGACCTTATTTTTCAGGCCTGAGAAAAAAGTTATCCAAAAGCTACTGCTAGGTAATGTGAATAAATTTTACTTTTTCCATACAGAAGCTTCATGATGTAATGAAGGATTTGCATCTGACTAGGGCTATGTGTAGAAATACGTAGCTGCCACAAAACCAGTAACTTGATATTTTTAGCATATACACTGCAGACTCAGACTGCTCCAGTAAAAAACCACAATCCACAACACACCTTTGGTTTCTTCTTTCCTTTGCAAAGTTCTTGGTAAAACTGTAACGAGAACAAACTATGCAACCACTAGAAAAAGCTTTCATCCTTCCACCTCACTCTCTCTCTTCCTATCCATGGCAAACCCCTCATTAATTTGACAAAACAGAAAAGGATGGGGTGTTCCCTGGGTAAGTGTAGACCATGTTGAGCATCTCTGCAGGCAGGTCACATTCGTCCCCCAGATGAGAACTCAAAGAGGAGCCATGCTGCCCAGAACGTGTCACTGGTTAGTGGGTCACCAACTGGATCCTCCAGGACCTGAAACAGACAGGAAAGGATCAAAGCTTCACCACATACCAACTTTAATGATGTTGCTTATGATGGAAGAGCTCCTTTGGGCAGACAGAGTAGCACAAGACTGTGCTGTGGGAGGGAATAGCTGTGGGGGGGGCTGTGAGCATGAAGTGACAAACTCCTCTTCCCCCTTTTAAGTTCAGGATGTGGGTGTAAAAATGACAAGCACAATCAGTTCACAACTAAACTCTTAGTAATCCCGAGAAGAGCAATTCCCTTCCCTTTGCCCAAGGCATTGACTCCTATAAAATGCAAGTAAATGACTGAGGGTAAGATCAGGATGAAATAATTAAGAAGGGAAGGATCACCTGAACAAGAAAGCTCTGTTCAGGGAGGGAGAGAAATCACTCCAGAATTAACTTTTTGTTTGCTTGCTTGTTATGTTTTACTCTCATTTTGGCTGTCATGGGATGACCTACAAAAAGCAAACTGAAAGTCACGTGTGGGCAAAAGGAAATGTACATCTGCACCCCTGTGGTTCAGGCACAGAAACCAAATGTGCACATTCCTGCAACAACCCCAGGGCAAGTTGATTCAGCAAGAAACAGTGCCCAGGAAGTCTACAGAATGCTGTAAAATCATTTACCCATTCAAGCTCTTCCTTTTCCTAGAGCACACATTAATATATGCAAAACTTCCTTTTCTGAATTCGAAACTGAGTAATTGTTACAAAGATTTGAAGATGTCCCCCCTCTTGACATCTGCAGGCATCACACAGTATCTTGCTCCCCAGCCCACGCTGCACTGAGTATCATCTTTCTATACCCTTGCAAAATCAGTGCAAGAACACAAAATAGCAAGATGAAAACTCTAGCTACAGAGACTGCATGTTCTGGAAATCTTAGAAAAGGCTCATTCATTATTAATGCCCAAAGCTTTCCGACTCATCTGGCTCAAATTATGGCTGGTAAAAAGGCCACTTTCCAAGATACAGATCTTTATATTGATGCTTTCAAAGGCTCAAAGAGGGTCTATTACTCCCTTAGAGCTACAGCCACTTCCTATAATGAGGCCAGAAGATATGGTCTCCTGCCTTTCAAAATCTCTTTTTAAAAGGTTTTCTCCAGCAGCTTACACTGCAAGAGAAACTGAAATGGATGCTAACTGATTGGTAGACCAACACAAAGGCAAAAAATAGCTCAAGGTACAGTTTAGTTAGGGCTTTCTTGGGTCCTATTTTTAGGTAGTACTTAATTCTGGAGCTCTCATCCCCTGGAAAGCAACAGATTTCCAACTTCTATTCTCTATTGCTTGAACATCACCCTAAGAAAGGATGCAGACTGCATCCAGATCATGGAATTAACTTATTTTATCATGCCCTATAATAATACTTCTCTGTACAATGCGATCAGCCACCTCAGAAATGTACAAAATCCCTTTTCCTCCTCAACAATACAGACTTGAAAACGAAAGTTTCATCAACGACTTTAAGAGGCATAACAGAGCAGAGTAAAATTCTGCAGAATGCCTCAGATGAGAGGACCCTCAGGCAGTTATCTTCCTGTCATGTTCTTTACACAGTGCTAGGTGAGCCCTCCATTGCTCAAAACTTAAGTGACACTTTGGATCTTCATAGGTTGCTTTGGCCATCATTTCTATGACACATTTAGTAAAATAAGTGTCTGATAAGCAATCCCAGTGGAAAAAGCAATCAAAACACCTCTCCTTTCAGTTTCTGATGGATGTTACTCGGAATTCCCATCTTGCTCTGAACTGGATTCCAGAAGGTATGCTTAGATAAATCATGTTTCACACTAAATACAATGTGAGATTCCACAACTCATGTGTGAGAGCTACAGCTGGAGAGTGTGTATAGGACTAAGCTCCTTCCTCTGGGCATTGGGTGTGTTCTCTTACCTGGCTTTGTCCCAGGGTTTGGCTTTCTTCCATGCAGGGTGCAGATACAGGTGGGCACTGAGGCTTGCCAAACACTGTCTGACAGGAACTTGGAGAAAATACGACAGACAAAAGCATTTGTATTTATGAGCAGGACAAGAGGGTTTCAGGCAAGATTACTCACTCAACAAAGTTCTGTTCTCTACAAATATGCCCCATTTCTCCACATTATGGCATAAAAATACAGATTCTGCACTGGAGGAAGAAGCCTCACCAGAAGCAGGATACAGGAATGACATCTCCATTTGCAACTCTCCTTATGCCCCCAGAACACTCTCCATATACAAGGAAATGGCTACAAAAAACGTGTCTCTCCTGGAATGTATTTTAAAAATACAGATCTTAAGAGTCAAAACAGATAAACATGTGGCTTTAGGCATAGCCATAACACTGGCTACAATTCCACTACACCTTTTCAAGGCCAGTCTGGGGACATGGCTTCCCTTGGGGGCTCTGCCAACCCCTTGAAAGAGGTCAAAGTCTGCAGACACCGGGTCCTTGAGGATGGGATGTTCTCTCAGAAGTACATGGAGTCCAACAACGTGGCCCATACCACTCCCAGTAACAGCCCGGAGCATGAATGGCCATGCAGGCCCAGACCAAAGGTGACTACTAGCAGAGAATAGAAAAAAAGCAGAAGAAACAAGGCAAGTGTCAAGTTGCCTTTCCTTGGAATGCCCCCCAGGTTCCAGCAATTAGTCTTGGGACTCCTGTGCTGGAGGCTGCATTCAGGCAATTACATGCACTAATGACAAATGTATTCAACCTTCTGCCCTCCCAGGAATTTGCCTCATCCCTTTTCATAGCCCACTTACACTGACATGCACAATGCCCTAAGCAACAAATTTTGCAATTTAAATACACAACATGCCAAAAAGCAGCCTCTTTTTGTGCATTTTGAACTTGCCACCTGCCAGTGTTGGGGTACTGGATTATACACAGGGGAGAGCCTGACAGCAGGATTCCCAGCACTCCAAGATGGAATCCCAAAAATGCAGGCAAAAGTGGTAAGCTGCAACGAACATCTCAGCATTTATGCTTTCTAAATCAATAAACTGGCTTATAATGCAGTCTGTCTTGCTCCATAGAGATCATCGTGGTCCTGTTTGAAATGGGAGGCATGAACCATTAGCTGGGCTACATTCCCCCTCTGTCCCAACTCAGAGTGAAGAGCCTACAACACCACTATCTGTAAAGGCATCTCTCTGATGTCCCACAGGGACTTCCAGTTCGATTGCTGGATCAAACTCTCCTGTCATGCAGCAGGAGCAGATGGAGACAGTCAGCTTCCAGCCTGGTTCCCCCTCACACTCCCACCTCACAGCCCTGTAGATCATAAGAGGTTTGGATACAGCCCAAGTGTGTAGGACTGACTGTAAAAAGCCCAAGGAAAAAATTGAGAAGAATTTTTCTAATAAGCTTTCAGGCCAAGTCTTTTCCAGGTGAGCACCTTCAAAAATGACACAAGCAGATTAAGGGTCCTCTGGCTGACTTGTAGCTCTACCCCTGCACTTATAAATCAGGGAGCCACGTTTGCTGCAAGGCAGCAAGAGCACAACCCTAAGTCCACTCCAGGTGAGTGACCTTGGCTAAATAACCCCTCCCTTGTGCTTTACTCTTATCTGTAAAGAAGGGATAACTTCACTGTCCTGTCTTTCCAGGAGAGCAACACATTTGCCTTACATTTTAAGCTGTTGACTCCTTCATGAGTCCCCATAGGAGTAATGCTCATTGCAACACGATTGCTGAAGATGACTCTGGTGACACAATACTTGTCCCTCATCCAGTAACTGTTAGAGGGCTCTGCCTGATAACAGGGGTGATCCTCATTCATTGCCATTCACTGAGCAGTGATCTCCCTCAAGACTACTCATTTGAGGTCTCCTGACTCTACAGGGAAGTGGCAAATGGGACTAGGTGAAATTGAAGCCTAAGCATCCCTCATTGCTAAGGAGATTGATGCTCCATAGCATTAATAGTATTTTGGGGAGTTCAAGGATTTTGGAGGAGCTGGACCAGGCCATTAAATAGGGTTTATGAATAGAGTTCAAATAACTATATCCTCACCAGAAGGTGTCAATGAAGCAGCAATTCCTGCCCCTGCCAGGAATACGATAAAGGATGTGTGGATTCCTGGCACAACTGACATACCCAACAAGGAGACATTCACCATGGATTTCTTCTACTGGTGGAACATATTTTAAAAATAAACATGAGCTCACTCTGGAGTCAGAACATGCAATTTTAAATCCAGCCAAAATTATTGCCAGCAAGCCTCACTGATCTTGCATGAGCTTTAGCCACTGTTTAAAACTGCAAATCCTAAACCACAGTCTGAGGAGGGTTTACAATTCCCAGATCTGTGTTCTCCCCAGCATTTCAGAGTGAGGAGTCTGATATGAATGTGAACAACTGTAGGCAGCAAGTCAGCTGGGAAACAGAGGTAACAAGGCACAAATATTTTTAACAGGGAACCAGAAAGCAAAAAATCAGCGATCTTTATCTCCAGTGAATCACTGCCTGCCCTTGCTGCTCAACAAGCCACAAAGCTGCTCCATGCCTCTGCTTCCTCATCTATAAGTGGGAATAAAACTTTCTGCCTACTTCTTTGACATATTATTGACAGTGTCATGCTAGGACAAACGCTGGACAGTGTCAAGCAGAAGGGTTAAGAAATGAGGCTACTGTTCCTGCTGCTTTGCAGATCAGTAAGTTAAAGGAAGCTTGTAATGTCTGCTTGGCACTGTTTATTTTTATGTAACATTATGGAAGTTGTATAACATATGGGACATGGCACAGATTTTCATTGTTTTGCATTTTGTGAATTTATCTGAAGTCCCAGAGAAAACCTGCAGTCTGAAACATTTGTTACAGGTGGAAAACAAAGACAGAACAGTGTCTATCTTTCTGTCTTCCAATTTGGAGAGCTTGCACTATGGAATAATTTTGTCATGAGATTATGAAGCTGCAAACTATTTTAGGATTAAGTTCAGGCCCTACCAACCCAGCCCACTGGATCAGCATAGGTTATGATTTATCTGCCAAAAAGAAAAACAGGAAAATAGCTTAGAAGCTAAAAGGGGTTCATGTTTTTTTCTGATGAGGCTGGTTCTGAAACTCCTTTGTGCTACACTGCAGAATACAGATTCTTATATAGCATCTCCCATTTCCAGTGCATAGATATAAATATCTGCAAAGTATTATGGACAGAAGGAGACAACAGTCAGGCTCCTGGAACAAGGTGCATCACCACACTCTTTCTACAGCTCTCTTCAACAAGAGGATCAAGACAAGGCTAAATCTACAGCACCATTGTTACTCCTGCCTTTAAGAAGCCCTGTGCTTTCCACTCCCTTTACCTGTGGGGAGGAATAGATCCCAGGGTCTCTAGCTGTCCTTCACTAAAGATGAAGCTTTCAACATCTAAATCTGGCTGCTGAATGATTCTTCCTGAACTGGCCCCAATACAGCCACCTTGAGGGACTCTCACCAAGGGAGCTCTGAGACCTGCTGAAATAAATACTCATATTAAAGAGAATTACAGATAACGTGACCCAAACCTCTGACCCACCTATTCCTCCCCTCCTTTCTCAACAACCACCGAAGGCTGAGTGAGTGGCAGTCACAGCACTTTCTACTCTAGAAGTACAGCAAAAGCAGGGGATATCACTTATGTATCCCATCATGGCTATTCTGAAGAACAGACTGAAGAGATGGTGGAAATACAAAAATGCTGAACATAAGTGGACAGGAAGGAAGCAGAGGAAGAAAGAAAGAATAGCAGGAAAGAGAAAGGAAGTGAGAACCATGTCACAGTTAAGAAGTTACAGTCACAGTCACAGAAGTTACAGTCACAGAACCATGTCACAGCTAAGAAGTTCCAGACTGTGTTGAGGCAATCTATTAAGAACAAGCGTTTAAAAACCCAGAAGCTTGCAAACTGACAGGTGAGCAGACAACACCTGAGGGGCTTTTGCAATGGAAAAGCTAAAAAGAATCCACTCTGCTGGAAAAGTACTCTCATACGGAAGGAGTTACATTTTAAGCAAAAGAGTAGGCAAAAATGTCTTAGTCCACACCTTAAATCAAAAGGTTTTCTCACTGAGCTTACCATGGGAGAGCAGAACTCCAGAGCTCAAGTTAAGTCCTGCTTCCATTTGTCATGACATCAAAAAGCCACATAAATGAGCAAGAGTGTTTACAGCACAGGGAAAAGAAGCCTGAATACTCTTAAAGTCAACAACTGGGGTGCAGTTTTACTAACCTTCTACACTTGGAGCCCAAATGGAACCAGACATTCCTCTGAGGCTGGAAGGGTCCTGCCACGTGGCCAGCTGTTCATCTGGGATGGTAAAGGACCCACAAGAGCACAGGACAAAGCTATCCAGCTGGGGGCTGGCATCAGAGCTGCTTGTTCCTGCCCAGGGCTGCAGGACAGGAGAGTTAAAGCAGGTTCTTGGTTCCAGCACAGCCTCAGTGCAAAAAGCTACAGGTTGGTTGGTGTTGTGAGGGGTGAACAAAGCCTTGCTTGCCCCCACTTCATACAGCTCACTGCTCTGCAAAAAGCTGTAATGATGGAAAAAATGAATTAGCCAGACATATTGCTTTGCAAAGAGGGGGGACTCCCCAGCTAAACTTTTGAATCCTGCCCTTGACAGCTGGGAGATTTTCATGCTCTGATTGTATGATGATGCTAGGCATGGGTCATTCCCATCTATGGAGTCATGACTCCTAATTGATATCCCCTGGGAACTGACACGAAAATCAGTTCCATTAATAAATGTTCCATCTCTGAACTGTCACTGTAAAGACTTCTTCCTACATCACCTGGATTCCAACATCTTTAAATAAGTTGCTTCAGGAGTCTTATCCATATCTGCAGCTGACTGCTCCCATCCTGGGTCACAGGGCATGTGGGTTATCTCCATCTGCTCAGAGCTGATGCCTACACAAAATCCATCTGAAAGGTGCAGTCCAGGCAGGTGAATGAAGACTAATAGTCCAAAAAGCAATGAAACAAATCTACTTTGCCAAATGCAGCAAGTCCCTCAGATTCCCTGTGACTAAAGCTAGAACAAGATACTATGAAGGAGCATGGAAATACTGGGGTTTCCTTGAGTACTGCCCCAACCCCATATTCTGAGAGTTAAAACATGATGCCTCCCATGTATTTTCTTTCATTTGTGCCCCTTCTGAGGCACCTCTTTTCACCTGTCCTTGCACAGGCTTATGTGCTCCTTATACAGTGACAGCCTCTAGCAAAACAATGAGGCACTATACTGAAGCAGAGTCCTCCAGTGTTCATTTGATCCATCAGCACATAGAAGCTCTTCTAGAGAAGGAATAGCCTTCCCTTCCAAAACGAATTTAAAATTGGATTTCAGCTTTCTGGACCACATCCTAAGCCCATTAGGAAGAGACAAACCTGCAGTTTGTGGACTGTAGGATCCCTTCTCCTGCTGCACCTGTGTGTGGTAAGTCAGATCCCTCTCAGGACATGAGTTGCTGAGCTTTTTCGTATGAGCAAGGCAGGATTTCTGACATCGCCGATAATTTGCAAACCAGTTATAGACCTGAGTTGGCTGCAGGTTCAAGTTCCTGGCCAATCCCTCCTGCAAACCCAGACGTAGGGAGAGGATCAAGGAAAAAGAAACCAAAATCAAACACATCCAAATAAACAAGTTTTTTTCCTTGAGTTCCAAAAGCAGCCCAGCAAAAGAGCTTTCAAATCAGAGCTTTCTTCCCACAGAGTGACAGCTTCACATCACTGATAGGATAAACAGTAATGTGTTTACCATATTAGATAGTTTCCACAGACTGTAAACAGTATAAACATTTTTATCACGTTCACAGAAAAATTTCTGCTGTATTAAAATAATGAGATCACATAAGTGTAGAATGCACTGAGAAATTAATGCATAAGTAATCATCGTATCCTGACCTTTTAGGACTTAATTAGGCAATTTCATTATGGTCCCAATTCAGATTGGGCTTTTTAAACGAAAATTTGGAAGTTGTTGCTGCCTTGTGATAAGGGTAAGAAATAAACCATCACACTGCAGAACTGTTCACCAGGCTTGCCTCATATGTGAAAGATGGTGGAAAAATTGAGCACAACAGAGGCAGACTTTAGAGGCAGACACAAAAGCTTCACTTTGCAAGGTAATAATCAGTAAGGATTATGGAGTTAATTCACATGTCACTTTCCTTGCAAATTTGTCCCTGTCCAAATAAGGCAGATACATGCATACATCAACACAGCCTATTCATGTTTTAAAATTCTGACTTTAATGTGACAAATCAGTACAAAATATATTCTGGTAGGCAAAATGCAATTTTATATAGGCCATAACTCAGTCAAGTGAGACCTACTTATCACTGCAATATAGCTCCTGTGAGTGATGGCTGCTTTGCTGCCTATGGTTAATCACTACAAAATCAGAACTGTTAAAAGCCCCATGAGGAACTTGTTTTCCTTGATATTTTTGTCCAAAGTAATGAAATTATTTAGCATAACCTTGATTTCTTTTTAGGGAAACCTTTAGGAAAAGACTGAATATGTGGAATCCCAGCCCCACTGAGGCTTCTGAAACAAAGATTTCTACTTAAATGAGTTATAGACTCCTGATTACAGAGTTCTGCTTTTCCACAACAAGGAGACTTGATTGGAAGTAGCATATCCCTACCCTCTGTTCCTTATTGGGATTTGCTGTCACCTCTGCAGCAAACCTGTGCAGCTGCTGGCGCACTTCATCTGAATAGTTCCGATTCTTCAAACCTTCAGGGCAAAGGGAATTAGGTGGTGGATTCCTGTACACAGGACAAGACAGGATTAAAAAGGACCCAAAAAGAGTTATTCAAATTTATTGGAATTTTCTCACATTGCCACAAGCGGTTGAAACACTAAGAAAAATCTAGCTCCGAGCAGCAGCCTTCCTGAGATGCCCCTGCATCTTTACCCCCCTGCACCTGCTGACTCCAACAGAGAAAAAAAAAAAAAAAATTGTTTCCCCACACCATGGTACCTCTTCCTGCAACGGAATTTCTGCAGAGGTGTCAGAAAATCTGTGTGGTGTTCCTTCATAAACCTCTGGTAGTGAATCTCATGCCAAAGTTGCACCAGCTCCTCCTTCTCTTTTGCCTCACAATACTATAAGAAAACAATATGTAAGCAAATCCTTTCCAGTTAGTCAGTCAAGCTTCCTATAAAGAAGAAAATCCTCAATAACTAGAAACTTATTCAGAGATTCCTACTACTTTGATGAAGCTGATAGCATTCTTCAAATACACATCTTGCTGTACCTTCCTCTAATTAATACAGGGAGCTGTCTGCCTAATTCCTTCTTTTCCTCTAGTGAGAAGGGTTACATTTCCAGATCTAGAGACCAAAATCCCTCACCTTGAGTGCTGCCATCCAGACTGCCTCATGTCTTTCCATCCTGACAAGCCCTCTAAAGTTGATCTCCCTGAGGCTTCTATGTCCTGAGCCCCAAGTTTGTAAAAAACTCCAAGAACCACCACAGTAAACAAAAATCCTGACTTCCCAAATTACAATCAACCCCATAATCACTCAATTACCTTCTTCCCCCGTGCTGATTATCAATAACTGCAAATGCTTTACCCTGTGTTTCAGGTCAACTAACACACACATATCACTTTCCACTGCTGTGCACCAGCTGGAAACATTCCCTGTGCTGCAGTTTGGGTACCTCTGCAGTAACAGCTCTAATTACTACTATTACTACTCTAATACTGCTTTTTGCATCCACCAAGAAACAAAGAACACATCCCTACCTCCAGGAGTCTGCAGGCTGTGTCATACTGCCCATTATGGGTATGAACAAACACACAGGCTCGAACAATGTGGATGTTAGTGAGAAAATACATCTTGTGTTTGCATCCCATCATGGCCCCAACCAGCTTCTCCAGACTAGGAGATGAGTTTTGGACGTCTTGGCAAAGCTGTTCTGCAAATTCCAGCAGTTTGGTGGGTGGGGGATCCTTGGTTTTATTCCTGTTTAACATGGCCATGAACCGCTTCATCCTTATGTCTTGTTGGAAGCCTTTCTATGCAATGCACAAAGTTGTGGTTAGATAAAAACTATTATCTCCTATTTTTAGCTCCTATGGTATGCTTTTCTTTTTTTTTTTTTTTTTCTTTTAAAGGAAATAAACTCTTTATTCTGTTAAAAGCAGCTTGAAGACCTCAAAACATTTAAAATAAAAGTAGACCTAAAGCTGCCCTGAAAAGCTAAAGCCACAGCAGGTTTATAGCTGAGAAAGCAAATCTCACAAAGACTGATTAAACTTGCCCCAAAACTCAAGAGGCTGAAGGAGAAGGCCAAAACAGGAGGACTGCTGTGGGAAGCCATATACTGGGCTAGTCCCAGTCTTCCCCAGTTCAGTCTGTGCATATCTGGGGACACTGGGGTACAGCAGGGCTGCCAGCACCCCTCAGCCACATGCCTCCAGACCCTCCCCTCCTTTTCAGATCAGGTACCCCCACATACAAATCCAAATACGAAGCTTTCATTCAGTTCTTACAGGTTAAAAAAAATATCAGAAAAATTAAGCCCAGAGACAGGTGAAATTCATGAGGTTTTTTTCTCCAATATGGCATGGGTGAGGCAAGGGGCAGACAGCAGTTACACTGAAGTGTAACTCAAATGACCACCGGGGATAGGTTTTGCCAGGGAAAGGAGGCCAGCACGATGGCCCGTGTCCGATGGGTCCACTCGGGAATACTCCACCCCTGGGCCAGCTCCAACCTCGTTCAAATACCTGCGAGCCGGAGGAGCAGGCAGACGCCGGGCCCCACAGCCCTCCAACCCTTCTTCCCACGTCGAAGCCCACACGGTACCTCGGTACCTGTCCCCCGGACCCAGCTGACACCTCACTCTTGTCCACAGCCTCCCGTGGGGGTTACACAAGCCCTTGGCAGCCTCCAGAGCGCTGCCGGGGGCAGACGCGGAGCAGCGGCGGCCTCCGGGCGTCTGCAGGGGAGCGTGCTCAGGGCTGCCCCGGCACCCCGCCCCCGACACCGCTCGGACAAAGCAACCGCTGCCCACACCGCCACTTTCGTTGTAAAACTGTGAACAGGAGACAGCAGCAAGTTGGCTTCGTAGTAGAAAATATTTAAGATGTTAATGGGGATCAGCCACGCACTGATTATTTTGACAGGCTCAGGTGAACTGAAGGAAGAGGCACGCAGCACAAACCCTCTTGTCTGGGTGGGTTGTGTCTAGGAACAGCTGAGTCATCCAGACTCAGCTGAGGGGATAAGACTGAAGCAGCTATTATTTTCCTTGAATCAGGTCTGAACATCACTGTGAATATCAGCCCTCAGCTGACTTGGACCCAGCAAGGGCAGACAGCAGTACTGACCTCACAGCCCCCCTGCACAGCACTGCTGGGTGCTGTCATGAGCCCATCCTGAATCCACATTTCAGTAACCAGATCGTGGCAAATCCATGTGCCATATGCAAGTTTTTCTGCAAGAACAAGGGGTACATACTTGAGTGAAGGCATCTTCATTTTGCTGCAAGCATATACTAAAAACCTGCTCATAATCCTCCTTGGTCCTCCAACCAGCAGCATCTTGCCTTCAGGTGCCCTTGATTTCTCCCCTTAGGCTTGCAGGACAGTGACTGGTTTCTTGCTCCTGCTGCATGACTCTTCTAGATCCAGAGGTGGAGATACAAAGCCCCACCACTGAAGTCTGAATGTTCATCATCCTGATGGATATAAGCAGAATTTACTTTTGGCACTTATTCTGCTTTACTCCCCAATTCTGTATTGTTGTCTGGAGTGACAAGAAAATATCAGGTCACTTGATTTCCTGCATTTTTACTTATTTACATGTATGAAATTTAACAAGTCTCTCACAGATTTTATTTTACATATTCACACAATCAGACACACCTCAAAAAGGAAAGAGGCTGCTGTCAGGCACATCAGACACAAACAACACCACTGCTTCCAGTGAGGGTAAGCTGCTATCACCACGCTGTGCTGAATCTAGCTGCCCTTGAAAACCACTTGCACTCTCCCTCCTTTACCTCTGCTCTGACAGAAGTTTTGGCAATCAAGGACTGCAGCTACTTGAAACCAAGCTGAGGTCAGGTGATAGATACTGGCAAGCCAAGAGCTCAGATTCTTTTTCCAAGGTCTTAATCAAATTCTGTTGAATATCAACAGCTATATTGATCAGGTCCTCTTGGAGCCTCAAGATGAATCCAACTGAGAGGCTCTTTTCCAGTCACCATTCACCTCTACTTCCTTGCCACAAGGTAAAGTTCCTAGCTGTCTCCCTAAGGGACACAACCCTATTTCATGGAGCACTGGCATGCATCTTGTCCAGACAATCAGTCCAGAACAGAACAAGCCGGCTATCTTTGTTCCAACAAAAGTCTGTGAAGTCTTTTAGCAAGCGATCAGCAAACTTCTCATCCCCAGTGGCACTGGACCTCCAGGTTTTTGTCAGCATGGTGTTGTAGGCCCAGTTGTAGCCGATGCGCTCCTCACAAAACATGTTCTGGTTGGTGGAGCTGGTGGAGTTGCGCCGGCGCCGCTGCTGCCCGCAAGAGAATTTCCGCTTGGAATATGGTAGCTGCAAAAACACTGTCCCTGGAGGAAACAGACAGGACTTCAGTCTTGAGCAGACCCAAGTCCCTACAGCTGGTAGCTGACTCATTAAAAATCTGCAAGTGGAACTGGACTAAGTTTCACTCAATTGCTTTTCAGAGAGATAAAATGGAATATACTTTTCCTCCACTTTTCGATGCTACTTCTTCCTCCAAATTACAGCGCTGGGAGCAAGCACACTTAGTTCTGCCTTTCTCTTGGTAGAAGAGCATGAAGCAAAGACATTGGCTCTGATTCATCTTTCTAACTTTACATAAATTTCCATTCTCTTCTGCAATTTTCCCAAATCTCTCGTGTCACTGCCTTTGTATCTCAGCAACCTCTTGGAACATACGAAGTTATTTCACTGTAATATGCCACGCATGGAGCTTAGTTCAAAGTGCTGATAGATCAACATTTATGAAGAACAATAATGGCAGCAAGTGAATACTAAGTGTTTTGTCTCCCACACAGGGTGTACAGGTGGAGATGCATCTACAATTGACCATAAGCATGAGAACAGAGCACTGACTTGTCCCAGCACTTTCCCTCCTTATAGTTTTAGACATACAGTTATTTATACTGCACTTGGAATGAGTTGTCTTTCAAAATTTCTTCATCTCCTGGAAAGAAAAGTTTCAGAGACACTGCAAAGCAAGATTTCAAGCCAATGTCATTGATTAGTAGCAATACTTTCTGCTTTCCATGCTGCCTCTCCAGTTTTCTGGTTTGTGTTGGCTGACACACCTACCTGTCACCTGACTAGGGACCTGTTGAGGACCAACATCACTGACACAAAACACAAACTGCATGTAAAATGGTTATTTTGTTTACAATAGCTTCCTCCCTTCCCCAGTGCCTGCCAAATATTGCTTACCTGTGACATGGATATACTGGGGCTTGTTCTCAGCTGGGAAGTTGAATGCAGAGGCTGAGTATTTATCTTGCACAAATCCGAATCTGGAGAAACAAATACCAAGGAAATGAAAAAAAAAGATATATAAAGAGGCACTTCAGCTAGGATTCTTTCAGCCCAAGGCAGGGGCACCAGGGAAAACCTTCCACTGTCACAAAGATTCCCTTTTCTTACAGCCTGAAGGCAAGGGGAAAAAGGATGAAGAGAGCTGAGATTCTCCAAATATTCCCCATTCATGCTAGGCACAGTATGAAAGCTTGTAAAGCCACACTGGTCTCTGTCCCAACTCATGCTGGAAACAAAAGCACTGGTAGCTCAGTTTGGGAGGGCACTGAGCAGTCTGACAAAATGGGGCAGCTGCACATGAATGAGCAGTAAGTCAAGACAGACATTCCTTGGGTACGTTTCAAGCTGTAACACCATTTTTTTCATGCTGGGCAATATTCTGCACAGAACTTCAAGCAGCTCTCCTGACCATTCTTTTCCTGTTAATAGAGTATTTGTTCCTCACCTCTTTCTAAGCTAACAAAAGTTTATTTCCAAGCTGAAGTCTATTATACAAGCCAGTCTACCTGTCATGAAGATTACTTTAGCAGCAAAACCATGACCCAAACTGGCAGCTCAAGCACACAAGGAGGTAAGGCTAGATAACAAAAATTTCCAATGACTCCTTCTTAAAGCTGGGCCCAACCTCCTATGTACAGCCCACACACCAGTCTCCTGCCCACTGTCAATAATTGGCTGTCAACCAGTTCAAGACTGTGTTAAGTATACATGTAGGAAATAACTGTCCCTTCTCAGAAAGGCATTTACTCACAGTCTTACCTGCTCCTAAATTAAACAGCAGGGCACCTTCCAAAGGCAATGCTCTCCCTAGGAGAAGAGTATGGTTTGCTCATGAGTGACAGGCTGAAACACTATCTACCTGCCCCTTGCACCCACAGAACCACCTCCAGGCACTGTAGTTGTATTTTAGTCTAATAATCTGCAAACAGACTTCAGAGAGGCAGATAGCACAAAACCCAGAAGATTCAGCAGGGACTGTTCAGCCAAGGTCTTCATCCTACATTATCTGAACCTTTCAGTCATTCTGCTCTGTACATACCTGTATGCTATTGCTTCCTGGAGAAGATGCATACGGTCCCAGTATGTTTCTGGTTCAAAGCCTAGAACAAACAAAAAAGGAACAAATACCTTGTAAAGCCACTTTATTTCCTTTGCTTTCGGGCTTCAGCTTCCCCTCAGAAGTCCTTTGTGCACTTAGTTTTTTCTAGCCATTTCCTTTAGTCACACTGTTTCTGTCACCTATCACTTGAATGCCATCTTATTACAGATGTCTTTGGAGCACTCAAGTAGCAGATTGATCCCTGAATTCAGCTTGTGTCTCTTAAGAGGAAGGAGAGGAACACAATGGGGTGTGGGAGGAGCAGGCTGTTGCATATCACCACAGCATGCTCTGAAAATACCAAGTTCAAAGTCAACAGGGGTATGGTGACCTCAAAGCATATGGATTTATCATGATTGTTTTACATTTACACCTGGACACTGCATCGAGGCTTAATGAAAATAAAGAAAACTATAACAGTTACTAGTTTAGAACAGAACCTTTTTTTCCCTGTCCTGATGCAGTTTTGCCTTTCTTTGCATAGGGACAGAGTTCTCTAACCTTTGAGCTTGCACCTGAGACTTACCACAACATCATCACTCAAAAAGGTGAGATCACATTGCAGAATAGGAGACTGCAGTTTCTAGCTCTTAATCTCATGTGCAAAGACTTTTACTGTGAATGTAACCATGGCAACAACAACAACAAAAAAAAAGAGGATGGCAGTCATGAAATCCTAATCTCACAAACAAATGCAGGATACAAATGCAGAGCAGCTGTGGGCAGGGTCTCCCAGCAAAACACACTCAGTCAAACTGAGTAACTACTTAATGGAGGCTCTATATAGGTACACAGCATTAGGGCAACAAAGATCACTGGGGAGACCTTTCCTGTGCTTTTTGCTGCCAACTTCATGCACTGTGGCATACTGACTAGCCTGCCAGCACAGCCCCCTCCAAGCACCACCTTCCTGGAGGATGTCTGCTGAAATGTGAACCCTGGATCTTTGGCCAGCTAATGCATGTCTAGTAAATGAGGTTCCTCATGTCAGCTACACACCAGAAGGGACTGGCTTGCAGAAAAGTACACCCAGGGGTAAACAGAAGTACACATCTCACCATCAAACAAATGCTCACTCCCCTCCTTCAACAAGCAGTTGACATTGAGTGGGATGAACAACTGAGCTCGAAGTGGGTCTCCATACAGGTAACTGGGCAAAGCAAATGGACCTTCCAAGACTGGAACTAGCAAGAAACCACAGGATGTGGCTTTCCGATGCCAACCTTGAACCTGAAAAAAAAAAGAAGTCAGAGTGAATCATACAACACATGTCAAACTCAAAAAGAGCACTTATGTGCATAGGAGCAACTCATTCCCCAAGAAGATACCAGACACACTCAGTTCTCCACAAGCTCAGCTTGCTTTGCATGGCAAGCACACAAGCATCCTTGCAAGCAAAGCAGTACAAGCACAAGACACCAGGCTTTCCTTTTTTAAGTGCTACATCAATCAGAAAGCACTTTAAAATAGGACATTTTTCAGGAACTGATTCAGCCTACTTGTTATCAGTGGCTAAGCACTGCTGTTTTACTGGAACAGTGCAATAGATTTTAAATAAAAGCCAAACAAATCACCTATGGCTATTTGGCTAGGTGAGGTAAAATCTGATGTTAAATAATTTGAGTTTTACAGAAGGTACAAAAGAGGAAAAATTAACAAACGACACAAACTTCTTAAATTTTTCAATTCAGAATGCTTTCAGCAAGTTTTTCTTTTAAAAGCACTAAAAAGCACTGCTGAACAAACAGGAAGAACACATTGCCTGGAAAAGCTGTCATGAAAGCAATTCCAGTGATATTTAAAGTTTTCAGGTCTGGGGAGAAAAGGAATGTAAAATGCAAGAGATTCCTTTCCAAAGACCCCCAGCTCATGGCTTCAGATTTGCCTAAGGGGGACTTAAATGTGACTCGGACCCATATTAATCTCTGTATAGTGTGCACAAACCCCACTAAAAGCAGAATGCTATCCTGCATACAGAGTAACTACAGGTAGCATGATGAATGATGACAGGATGCAGCAATGCTAACAACCATCAGTAAAGAACACTTACAGAAATAAGTAATCAGCTTTGGGCTGATCCAGCTCACAGTCTCTCCCCTAATACTTCCCATCAACTTCCCACAACAACCTTCCCCCTGTAGTGTAAGGGACACAGAGGCCAAAAGGGCATTGCTGTGGTCATCCAGAATGCAAAGAACTCTCACCATCTCAAAAAGAACAGCTGCTGTCACTGCCATCCAGTGTAACTTGATTTCAAAGGCAGCATTCAGGGAGAAATTGCCATGATAATAACAACTGCACCACTCCAGTCGGTCGGTGCGGTTATTCACATCCACATCCAGTGTCACTGTCCGCTGTTCAGGCACTGTGGCAGCTACACAGCCAAGGAATAGGGGTGTTTTTTAGAAGATATATTAAAGAGATGGGGGAGAGACAAGATTAAAATAACAGAAGAAACAAGACAAGCTATTTGAAACTAATTTGTCCTCCCACTCCTCCCCAAATCTTTTTCGGCTATCAGAATAGTCCCAGAATGCTGCTCATCCAGATCATAGAAGACAAAAAATCTGAAGTATTTCTCCTATTAGGGGCCTGTGCCACAGAATTACCTCCTCAAGCAGTCAGGAAACCTTCCAGCTGCAATAAAGCAACAGAACCAAGAGCCAAATAGCTGATCAATAGGTGACTGGTGCCATAATTAGCTATGGCTAGACAACATCAGCTCCTTCATATACAGGATATTCCAAAATGGTTTAAATATTTTTATGTGCCCACACTAGAGATCACAACAGGGTCCTGTTACACTGGACAGGAGCATTCCAGGACTTTCCACAGCTAAAGGAGATTAGAAGTGAAAATTCTTGTTTCTTTAACCCCGTATCAACATCCCACATTACCACATTGCTAAAACTGCACATCCAACACTTCTTGTAAAAGCATGAAAAGTCAGCCAAGACTCATGCAGCAGCATTCCAATCACTGCAACACCTTACACTGCTTTGCAGTAAGTGCTGGGACAGTGCCCAAGATCCAGATCTGTGCTCCCAGCATCTCAGTGAAAGGAAACCTCAGACATCAGGCAAGAGAAAGAGAAGCACAGAAAGTGGAAGTGACCTGGCTGGTGTCACAGCAGACTGTGAGGCCAGGGATGGAACCCAAATTTCCTGTCTTTAAGACCAAAGTCCTGCTATGAACCACATTGTCACTTTCAACTCCTCTTTAGGAGAAGATGTAATTTCACATTTCTATCACAAAACAAAAAGCTGCAATACTAATGTTGAAAAGCCTTCGCTCTCCTTTGATTGCATGCATGAAGATGAATACTGTTATTTCTTGCTTAAGTAGAGGTATAGATGTGTACCTTTTCATGTGGTCAGCTTTTAAATTACTTTATAATTTAATGCTTTAATGCAGTTTAAAAAAAAAATGGTTCAAGTTCTTCTTCAAGGCAGATGGAAAGCTACCACCTTCACTTCCATTGCAAATTAGCTCAAGATAGGTTTTCAAGGTTGAAAGAAAATCCTTTATACTACTATTACTATAGCTTAGGGAAAAAAAAGAAAAAAAAATCCAATAAAAATGGAAGAATATCACCCAGTTTTGTTTTATAAATAAAACAAGTTTTTGTCTTTGAGAAATGTATCATTTGCAATTTCTGAGTCAGTCTGGTATTGTCAGACAGACCAACATCATGCGATTTTCTTTTTCTTGCTGCTTTTCAGTGGAATATCACTGTGAATGCAACACACGTGGTTAGAAGGTTACAATGCCAGTTTTGTAACAAAAGGTGATGGAAAACAACATTCCAAAAGCTCTAAAGCAAAAGCAGCTCAGTCAGGTAGGCATTGGTCACTAGCTAAGAGGTCAGTGATAACACAGTCCAGTGTGCCAAAGCCAGCACACTGTGAAGAATGAACTCCCTGCTCCCTTAAGACACTTTGTTTTTCCAGATAATGCAGATTCCCCTTTAGGGCTGGAGCTCATCTCTCCACCTTGCCTGCAGCTGCATCAGGAACACTGTCCAACCAGGTGAGGCAGTCAAAAGGACCTTAAAAACTGATGAGAAATATCCACGTGTCTGAAGTCAGACGCTTCCGATTAAAACCAACTTAATTTTACTAGAATAAACTCTGGCATCCATAGAGCTGATCTTCAGAGAACTCATCTGCTTCCCAATTATCTTGTACCATTTAACTTATGATTTATTGAGTAAATCAGAGAGGAGCAGGCAGGTTATTCTCCAGTCACAGACTACACTACACACACGACTGCAATTGCTAGTGCATGCATTGCTACAAACCAAAAGCAACAAGATAAGTTATTATCACAGGTCAAACTTCCACTGGGAAGGGAAAGGGAACAACCACTGGGCAGGTGAGGGGGGGACTGGGAGGGATTAAGATTTTACAGATACAGGGAGCTTGTTCCAGAGCTCCCAATGCTTGCATGCAATTTATGTCACAGCCTGACATTTAGGGAAGGTGGGGAGGGGAAGAAAAAAACCACAACCAAATCAAAGCCAAGAGAGGAACAAATGAAGTCACGTGGACCAGGGGTCACCTGGGTTTAGTAAAGCTCATTGCCTCAGATGAACTGGTAAAGTTCTTTTGGAATACTGTTTATAAGAACAGCACAGAAACATCAGTTAAACCAGCTTCTTTGTGAGAAAGAAGTTCTACACTAGATTTTTCTCCAGGAAACTATTATCCCTGGGAAAAACAAACTACACATGGGTAATCTGGAGGCATTTTTCATTCATCCAAGGACTGCAAATTAGTTAAACAGCAGGATGGATATAATTCCAACTGAAATGAAAAAGGAAGGCTATGCTGTCACATGCTAAGGGAATATACTCTCTCCTGGCTGGTGAGAGGGGCACTAAAGCATCCTTCTTTTTTTGCCCATTTCCCCATCTTCAAGCTCACTCAGTCCAGTCTTCTCATCTCACAAAAGAGAGCAGACACAGTACAGTGAAGTGGTTTTCTTGGGATAAACAGTGACTGAGATATCAAAGCAGAACAGGACCTGGCCCAAGCACCTCCAGCCTTCACTAGTTTCATGCCAGCCTACGTTCAGCCTTCAGCTCTGGCCAATCATTGAGCTAATAAGGTTGGATACAAGCCAAGGCAACAGATTATTTATTGTGTGCCAGGGAAAAATATCCTGCATATGTTGGCTTCAGGGAATTAACCATTAGTTCAGACTTCCCATCCTTAATGCTTTCCCATTTCTGATGCTGTTCCTCTTCAAACAAGACTTTCAGAAATACACAAGGATTACTCTAACTTCAGGTTTAAGAGATACTACATTTGCAGGAAGTCATTTCCCTTCAGTAGATCACATACACAGAACAGATTTTTTTTTTTTTGGTCCTTAATTTATAGGCCTGTAAAAGATGCACCTAAGTAAATCTGAAGTTGCAGTTCCAGAGCAACGATTTTTTTTTTTTTCATTTTCAACAGGGAAAGAAGAACAAAAGCAAGTCACTCAGGCTGGCCTGGAAATCCAACAGAAAGCTGACGAAGCAACACAGTCAATCACACAGTATGTTTCACAGGCTGTTAGTGGCAGTCAGTGTTATATTTCACACATTACAAAACTTTAGATATTGTAATGGCATCTTGCCCTGCAGAAAGATCTCCCACACACAAACCCTACTGCTTAGACACTGCAGGGATCATTTGTCACTGGGCTTCCCAGACTTCAGTGTAAGAAGTATGGCCATACATAGTTCAGATTAGATGAGAAGACAGAAAACTAAACACATCTGGATCTCACCGTGGGTTTTGCCATTAAGCAGCAATTAGATGTGTCATTTTAGATACAGTTTGGCTGTTCTGCTGTTCTCACAACTTTTCTCTCCAGATGCTCACCACAGGTTATGAGGAGTCTCTGGATTTGCAAGGAGACAAAGTCAGCATTTTCCTCTCTGAATTCTACAAGATGGCACAGGGGGGAGGTTTGAGAAGATGGCATATTTAAAGAATACTTTTTACTGCATTCCAGTACTCAAGAAGGAAAACCTGCCTGCTCAGCCAGTGAAACACACCTCCAGCATATTAGAACAAGTCCACAGACAAGACACATATAAAGCCAGCATGAAACTTGCAGCTTTACTGCTGGTCCACGTGAGATCATACCCTTGGCTGGCCGCTCTTCCCCTTTCAAGCTATCCCCTTGAACTTCCCCAGCTGTCACCTGTGCTGTGCATCTACCTAATAATGCAGCTGCCTGGCTCCGTCCTCCGAAACTGCGGCTAAAGGAACTGTGCCTACTTGCATAGGAGGCTGGGCGGCTGGGCAGCCAGGGCAGGAAAAACGCTGGGATTTCCGAGTGCAGGAGCTCTTCTGCCACAAATGCCACCTCAAACCATTTCCTCTGGAAGGCAGAGAAGTCATCCATGGCAGCTGTGTGCCACATGGCAGGCTGCTGCACACCTACTGAGCAAAGAGCAAGGGGAGGGACAGATGGCTGTTAGAAACAAGTGCTCAACATCAAGAGTTCTGTCTGAAACAGAGGAAGGAAAAAAAATTAGGTTATGTTGTCTACAACCCCCCCTTTTTTTTTTTTTTAAAACCAAAAAGGCTTTGCCTCTCTTTAGAGTGATGGTTTGGGTTGCTTCTGCTGCAGCAACCATAAGAATCAAATCCAGTTAGTGATTATGTAAAGTATTAATGGGGAAAGTCTTGTAATAACACAATGCTGACCTCGATCTGGTTCTTTGTCCACAACAATCTTGTAAAAATAAAAGCCATAAATAAAGGTTCGTAAAGCTTCTCCAGACGCATGGACAATAAGCTGTTCTTCAAGCATTTTCTGAACAAAAAAAAGAACAGAGCAAACATGATAAAAAAAAGACAAGTCATTCTTCCAGTTACATAAGGTTGCTAGAGAACATTAGGAAATAATTTTCTTTTTCTTGACATCTTTTTGTCTAGGTATGTACCTAAGAAGATTATCAGCAATGTTATCTCTTGATATTCAGTAAATATAGCAAGTCCTTCTTACCCTGAGAAATTGTTTGACCTTTCCACAGATGTCTGCCTTCCTGCCTTAGCCTGCTCTGGTTTCATAGATGGATTTATAGGAAGGTAAGAGGTTGGAAACATTCTAGGTTCTCTGTTAATTGATATGGGATCTCAGCAGAGGAATAAACTCCACAACACTTCCAACCTTCTGCCCCTGACACAGTTCAACAGGGGAGAAAATAATTTCATGAGCACGAGCAATATGTCTTTCATCAAGTCTGTATATTTTAGCATCCATAAAAGAGAGATCACATGCTGGTTTTGATATAGCTTCATTAACTAATTATGAGAAGAAAAAAACAACACCAAAACCAAAGCCAAATCAAACTACAGTGACTTATACTTCTAACATACTGGAGAGTTCTTGGTAACTACTAGCTAAATGGATGTTATACAGAGGACTGTCATCAAATACAAGGATAAAAAATAATACATAATAATATAAAAATAATACATACTACTACAGAAGATTGTTGCTGTCTTGTGATTGAGAATCCAAAAATGCCATAATGACCTCATATTTTGTTAAACACTGTTTTCAGTACTTATCAGTAAGAGGATTTTAGATAGATATTATTGCTTTCCTCTGCAATTCTACTTCCTGCACAAAGTGAGGTATTTCTGACCCATCACACACCCCTTGATAGTTCTCTTACCTGCATTATGTCAATTGCCATGGCTTGGGTTTGCACACCCTCCACGTTGTTCACCAGCCAGTGCACAACTTCTGCACTGATGAAACAGTATGGAGAGAGGCCCTTCTGTTCAGAGAGCAGTTGGATCCCTGTGCTGAATCACAGCAAGGCACACATGTTAACATGGACTGATTGATATTTCTTTTCTGTTACAAAGACAAAAATCACTTCTGGGAAAACAAAAGGAGAATAAAGATGCAGGACAAGAAGTATACAATGCATCCAGAATGACCTGTCATAAGCTTCTGATAACAAAATGGAGAGCTGACAGTGACAACACTTCATTACCTTAGTGCAAATTTTTGCTTTGACCAGATTCTGGAATTCTATTATCAAATCTCTGCAGCAATACTATAAATTTCTATAAAACTCCTTGTTGGAGATTGAAGTCAAGTAACAAAAGGAAGTTCTTTCGCAGCTGACGTGGGGCTGCCCCTGGAGTGATCCCATGCCTTGTGTCCTCTTACAAAATCTCTGACAGATGTTGTACATATTGATATTTTAACAACTTACGTGGGGTGTTTCATGGCTTCAAGAATCTCTATCAAGGTGGAGGAGGAAGTCAGAGTGCTTGCTGAACACTGAGAGCTGGAAAGTAAACAGAAGGACATTCAAAAATCAATGAAGCTGCCAGATTTGTTGAAATATGTACATTTAAGAAAAATGCTCTTTCCAACATTTATTTCTTTTTGTCTCAAGGACAACTAAAAGCATCAGACCTGTATTCTTCCCTAAAGTCAGGGCATTGCTATAGGGACCAATGCACACTATATTACATATGGCTGTATTCAGGAGCAATTGATAGCAAATGAGGTTGGCTTTTTAATTTTTTTCTTAACTCTAATATACAAGTGCAGGAAGCAGGTGCTAATATAGTTTATTTTTAACATTGCTTTCTCCCTGGTGTATTGTCTTCAGGTTAGAACCACTTGGATTTCATCAGCCTACTTGATCCAACCAGATGTGCAGGGCCCTCCCCCTTTGCTAGAACAGACAGGAGTCAATTCAAAGCCTGGGTTTCTGCAACGGGTTTCAGAAGTGGAGTTTTTTCATTCTTCACTTCTTGAAGAATGAAGCTCCTTTTTGTGGGTGGGGAAAATTAGGCCTTGTGTTGATTTCATTCTAGAAAACTGGGTTGCAAGGCTCATTTTACTAGCACTCTTTCTGCACGGGGAAATGCTACAGAGTAAGGCCCTGTGACAAGAGCCTTTGAGTGCTGACAGACACAGCGTATCTTGTTCTCAGGTTCCTGTTTAAGTGTCCATTCCCTGACACCAGAAAGGGGAATACAACTGAACAGCACTGCAGTATAGCACTGCTGTGTTTTTCTTACCTTCCCTCTGCAGCACCAGCTGTGATATATCCCTGGTCTGCAACATTCTGGGAACTTCCAAAGGTCTGTGAATTGCCCCTATCAGGTAACTGCCCTGTGTTAATCAATGTGTTGCCATCTGAGGTTGCAGGAACTGACTGATCTATGGAGACCTGCAAGGAGTTAACAGAGCAATATCTCAGAATTTAGCAGAAATTTATGATGTAATCAGTTTCCCATTTTTTCCCCTCTCCACATCAGCTGTACCTCAGCTCAAGTTAGTTAACATTAAGCAGTACTATAAGGCAAGCACAAGCATACACAAGAAGAATAAATACAACCTTATTTCTGTCATCACTACAGAGCTACTGACAAGCATGAAATCCAACCCCCAATAAAGATGATTATTGTCAACCCAGCAACAACTCTGTTAAGAGAACTACTGGCAAACCAGCAACACCAGTCCCAACCTGACATTCTCATCTGCAGTGTAAAGCTGTGATTATAAACATGCAATGGACAGAAAAGGAAACTTAATCACTATGGGAAAGTAGTAAGCAGTTAGAAAAAAATAGTTTCAGTTCTAACTATCAGACAAGAATATGCAAATCTATCACATGGAATTCAAGTTTCATAATGCACACAATCAGTTCATCTTCCTTCCTTTCTTAGGGTAGTATCAGGAGGCTGGTTGGCACCCACCCACACCTATGTTGCCAAGACAACAAGAACACTTTCCTCCAGCAGGAACACTTGCTGCACTATTCCAATGGTAGACTGAATAGTTCACAAAATTAACATAAAAATCATTTCAGAAAGAGCACAAATGCTGTAAGATTCAGCAAAGTACAGGCTGTAATTGCCATCTGTCATTAACACGTATGGTTTAGGAGAGGCATATTATATAAAAAGCCAGAGAGGTGGGGGAGAAGAACACGAACAGCAGAGTAACTCAGTAACTCAAGCTGGTGTAAATATGAGGGCTGATCTGCCATAAGGAATCCACAGCACATGCACATCTAAAAATCACAAAGCTGGTACTTTGACTTAAGTCTGATGGCCAGACTGGAGTCCTTTATTTATGCCCTTTCTCACATCCCAAAGATCTCCCAGTCTGCAATGGCAGATGTCCCTTTTTGGGCAGCCAAAACCAGCAGATGCTCCAACATGGAAACTACAACACCACAGCCAGCTAAATCCACTCTCCCTCCTCACAGCTCCCTTCAGCCAGCAGCATTTTCTCTGGACACAAAGTTATTGCTAACTCCTAACTGGCATTAAGCATATAAACAACTTCTGTCACGATGACTCTTTTAAACCTAGATGACACCAATATTTTCAGCCCTTAGTTGTTTAGGAGTCCAAGGACACAACTTGACTTGGATGTCAGCTGTCAGTGAAATACTACAGAAGAAATTCAGCCAAGAATGAGATGAGTAAGCTGTTGCCATTTTGTTTAGCAAGGGAAGATGGAAAACAAGCTCTTACTGAAACACAAAAAGAAAAGCTTCAGTAATTGACAAGACAGTAGTGCAAAGGACAGTAAAGCAGGACATGTGAACATCCAAAACACATCACAAACACTGAACGGTGGGGAAAGCAATGGCCTCATCCACCACAACAAGGCTGTTTATCCTGCTAGTACTTTACACCTCCCTCTCATTGAGCAGATTTGGAAACGAACACAGGTTCCCCAGGTGGTAAGCTCAGGACAACAAATGCTCTCCATCACCTCAGTCCAAAAGCCAGAGATGACAAGACCCCATTCAAAACTAACCTGTGAGTAGAAGGCTGAAGCTGTACGTGGGCTGCGAACAAAATCCATAAAGAAGGCCCCATCCTGAAGGCATCAGAGGAAGTAGGCCCATTAATGGCAACAGCAACAGGACCAAGGAGTTGAAGAAAAGCAAATACAAGGTTGTGCAAGTAGGAAATGACCACAGAGAGAAAACATGAGGAGAATGCAAATACCAAACAGACCCAGAATGTCAGATGCAGGAGAATGTAGAGCATCAGGAGTTACTCACACACATACCCTTACTTTCTCTTTGTAACAAGACATTGCTCTTCCTTAGCACAACTGCTTTTCCAAAGTTTTGAAAAGCACATTGATGAGAAGTCAATTGAAAATACAGACTTCCCTCCACACAAGAAAGACTTCAGCCCTACAGTATGCGGGTTTCCATCCCAAATGCAAAGCTGAATAGTGATACAGAAACCTGTAGAACTTTAGGTGTAATGACAAATGTTCAAAGAATGACAGGGTTTTTTTCTACTCTGTCATTCTTTCAGATGATAAAGAAGGTGAGGCAAAGAAACACTTTTCAGGAACCACACTCTTCCTCTCAAATACAGGTTTGGTATGTTGCAGAGGAAAGGAAAGAAAAATTCATCACAAAGATCCTTCCAACAGTGTGTCTAGTGCTTCATGCAACATTGAACAGATATTGCCTGTGTTACGTTCCCCACCCACTTGCAAACCCTGGATGAATTTATCCCTGCCTTCTATTCACAGATGTATCAAGATTCTCTTAACTCATAAGACAATGCAGTGGGATTTTCATTCCCTATTTGCAATTCTTTATTCTGTTCCCTAGGCAAAATATTTTGTCTAGCCTGCAGTTAACATGACACTTACCCTGGTATTATCACATAAACCATTTCTGGAAAGAACCATGGCCAGAGTTATAGGGCTGCAATTTACACAGCACAAAAGCAGAGCCAAGCTTTGTATCCACAAGGGCAAAGACTACCCAAACAGATCATGCATTAAGCTAACTCACTGTGTTAAAACCACACTGTACTGCCCAGTAAGTGGCTGAATTGACTTGCCAGCTCTCCTCTGAAACAGAGTAAAGGTGGAGCCAGTGGCTCAGTTTTGTTTTGGAATAACTCCAGCACTGAACAGCATCCTAGCAAAGCACTCACTCCCTTGGCTTCTGACAGAGCACACAGCTGTGACAATCTGTCAGTACTTTGGCTGCAGGTCTTCAGACAGCCAATAGTCATACCCATGTTGGTGAGCCCTAAAGGGGCTGTGTTGTCCTGGAAACACGAGGCACACACTTACTGATGTTTCCAAGTGAGCACAAAGTTGCCTGATAAGGCTACCTCTCCACAGGCACCTTTCCAACAAGCATTTGGAGATCCCAACTGCTCCTCTCCCAGCCCCTGTGTGTAAATATTTATAGGAGTGAAAGGCTTTTAATCACGAGCACATTCTTCAGGATTCTCCAGGAAGCCCTACAGAGGCTTTTGAATATAGGTACTTTTACAGCCTAATAAGACCCAATTATTTATTAGCATTTAGAAACAAGTATTAGAAACAAATCTGTTACTTTGTTTCCAACACACTGGTGTCCCTTGTTAAGAAGTCAAATTTTCCCTCTTCTGGGCAGAACACAACTACTTCTGTCCTGTGTCCTATGTAGAATTTTGACCATTCTTACTGGTAGAAAGAGATATGCACAATTTCTGTATTTAAAGAGGGAAGTATGATGACTCTGATTTTTCCAAATGGTAGCAGAGGAGAATGCAAAGCTTGAATCACAATCTGGCACTTCACAAACATGCCTCAAGTCAATTTCTGCAGCTCCTTTTCCCAAGCTTAGCATGGCCTTCTCCTGGATCTCATCTATGTTTTGGAACACTCTCAGTCTACAAATAGGTGTCTATCACCAGGGTAAATGTAGTTACTCTGCCTCTTCAACTAGCAGTATCCAGGTCTTCAGAGTAACACAACACATCTCTGCTGGTGGCAGAAGAGGGTGGATACTGAAACACTAAATGCTATGAGGAAAATACTAAAAGAGATGGTTAAGTTGATATTGGGCAATCTGAGAACTTTTTCCTTGTAACATTTTAACTGTTGAACCCAAAGACAGGTCACTCTTCAGTGCTTATCTTCATTCAGCTCTTTGTTCTGCTGAAAGACCTTGACATCAGAACATAGAAAAAAAAAATCCAATATTTCTGGTTGTACTTGGAGGTGGAATTTCTGTTCTCCTGAGACTCACAGGACAGTTGGCAGAAATGGCAGAGTCTTTTATTTAAGTGTCTGAAGAGAGCTGCAGGAAAAGAGTTTTCTCCAGCCTGGAGTCCAGCCAGTGATGGAATGACAACTAAATCACTAGTCAGGAACACATTCTCTCCTAAGCAGATGCAAGTGACTGGAGTTCCTGACATTAAAATGCCACTGAAGCTTCACACAGTGACAGCCTAGTGCTTGATTTTGGTCTTAAAGTCAGCTTGCACATAGATGCAGGCAGCACTGTACTACTAAATCCGAAAATCAAACCCTGACTGAAATGGTGCTACCAAAAAAGTAAATGGACATTAAAAAATTCCACTTAAATTAGCACAACACACTGAGACAGCATCCCAGGGATTCCATCCCATTGTCAGTGTCACAGAACTGAAGGATGACTGTACCCCAACCTCCTCTTAAGCCCAGCACCAGACTAGTCCTTGTTGGAATAGAGAGTAATATGTGGTATGATGTAGCAATCTGTTTGAAGAAATAATCTTCTACTATTTGAGAAATTATTATGTAAAAATAGTAGCTATAGAAAGACCAGAAAGTCTTTACCTTACGAGGGCTGTCCATATAGGTGGGTGTGATAGCAATGCTACTGCTCTCTGAAGGTTGCCCAGAGCTCTTCCCAGACAGCATTGCTGCTTGCTGTTCCCCCAGTGTCCTAAAACAAAACGAAGGAATTCAGAGTTTGTCCAAACATGTTCTGTGTCAGCTTCCATCTGAAGGCAACCATTGGGGAGTGGCACTACTGTATTTTCAGATACTTGGTTTTCTTCCTTATCATTATAAATTACAAAAACATCTTCTGTATTTAACAGCAACAACGTTTTAAATTGTGTTTACAGAGCATCTGGTATTAGCATTCTGAGTTTCTTTAAACCATAACAGATCAATGCTGAAAAAGAACTTCAAAAGTTTCACAGATATTTTAATAGATTATCAGTGGAAACAAGTTATTTTCTTTAGGCTGTATTTGTTACCTAATGTTTATCTTGAGACCACTCAGCTTGTGTACACATAAGTCACAGTTAAGCTTTATGTGGAAACAACTGTACTGGCAAAATCACAAATAGGTGACAAATCTGATGTGTAGTGGACTGAGACACTTTTTAAAAAGATGCTCCTTCTAAATTACTGGACATGCACTTCTCTAGTCTCCATGTTCCTCTTTATTCTTTAGTATTCATTCTATCAAAACATAATAAAAGGAAGTCACTGGAAAAGCTCAGAACTTCTCCAGTCCTGCCACGAGGCTACTGAAGAAGCAGGACCTCACATCCCTTTTTTATTTTGAGGCAAAGTTCCCCAAATCTGCTTTAGCCAGCCCAGGGGAATACTTTGGAAGGATGTTCTTCACAAAGCCTAAATGCAGAGGCTCACTTCTGACTGGCTTCCATCTGCAGCAGAGCTGAGAGTGCTGAGGTTCCTTTCTTCCCAATGGGAGGTCCAGACTGCTCCAGGGAGTGGGTGGGAATTGGACCAGAAATCTGCAAGCCTTTCATGGCAGACCCTTTCTGACAACAAAAAAATTAAAGCCCAGGCTTAGTTACTGCAAGTTTAACAGGTAACCATGAACATAGCACTTCACATGAGCAGGGCTTTACTAGGTACACTTCAAGAAGAAAGTTAATCCACAAGTATACAAGAAATGGAACAGTTATAGATGGTATTCTCAAAACAAAACAGGTGTTATTTTGGAAAAGGTAGATTTGCTCTGAAATAACTTACCCCATTTAAGTGTGTGAATTGGAAGAGAATTTGATGCACACTAACCAGTTCCTCACCACTCTTGAAATAACAGTTCACAAAGAATTCACCCATATGATTCTCTTTTCACATTCCTTTCCCTAGGTCTGCAGCACACAGCCAATCCAGCTAGAAGTCAGCAGCCCAATTACCTCACAGACCCCTTTTTATCAATATTGTGTATCACAAGGTACAGTAACATGTCCAGGCTAACCAGCACAAAGCAATGCACATTGGCTAAGAGGTGCTATCAGAGGTGCTTCTGGCAAAAGAAGACCAGCTGAGGGAAAAACAGAGCACCAGCAGGCTTAGGCATGGCTATGCTGTGCAGAAGATCTTGTCTTCTCACTGAGTGAGCAAACTGTTCTGAGCCTGGTTCCAACCACAGCAGCATGGGATACTCATTCCAGGTAAAATTAATTAGTTCATGAAGAGTAAGGTGTTAACAAGGCCACACTAATTGCAGTCTGAAATAGTACATGGTGTGGACTGTGCCTTGTGTATGGATCACCAACACACATAGAATCATAGAATCATAGAATTGGCTGGGTTGGAAGGGACCTCAGAGCTCATCAAGTCCAACCCTTGATCCACTCCCGCTGCAGTTCCCAGCCCATGGCACTGAGTGCCACATCCAGGCTCTTTTGAAATATCTCCAGGGATGGAGAATCCACCCCTTCCCTGGGCAGCCCATTCCAATGCTTGATCACCCTCTCTGTAAAGAAATTCTTTCTAATGTCCAACCTAAACCTCCCCTGGCACAACTTGAGACCTCTTGTGCCCTCTTGTCTTGCTGAGAGTTGCCTGGGAAAAGAGACCAAACCCCCCCTGGCTCCAACCTCCTTTCAGGGAGTTGTAGAGGGTGATGAGGTCTCCTCTGAGCCTCCTCTTCCCCAGCCTGAACACCCCCAGCTCCCTCAGCCTCTCCTCATAGGGTCTGAGCTCAAGTCCCTTCACCAGCCCAGTTGCCTCCTTTGGACCTGCTCCAGGACCTCGATATCCTTCCTGAACTGAGGGGCCCAGAACTGGACACAGGACTCGAGGTGTGGCCTCACCAGGGCTGAGTACAGGGGCAGAATCACTTCCTTGGACCTGCTGGCCAATGTGTGACACATGTACAGCCCCCAGCTTGCTTGGGATTGTCTGAGGATCACTCTACTAATGCTTCATTAGATGGTTTAAACTCACATCTCCTCAGTAAAACCTGACTCACTCGAATCATCCGGTCAGACCGATGCCGCCGCCGGATGCGGTTCAATCCCTCCACGAAGCGAATGAACCCGTCCAGGAGCTGCCACTCCTCCTCATCCGAGCGGGGTTTGTCCCCGTACACGTCACAGTGCACCTCTCCCTCCATGATCCTCTTCGTGGCACTGATGCAGGCAGGCAGGAGCAGGAAACGGGTCCTCCAGAACTTCAGTGATTCAATGAGGCTGAAGGAACACGGGAGACAAGGCACAGGTCAGCACGGTTTTCTGTGAAGGATTTTACTGCCTGTAATCGTGTATTTATCTGCTGTAATTTTCAGTAAGTATATTAAAAACCTCATTCTGCTATTCTTGCATCACAACAAGCAGATAAGCAAAGGAATGGTCTGCAGTATGACTGGGAAGTATTAATGCATTGGTATGCAGAAGAGAAAACAAGGCTGTCTTCAGAGTAATTATATCAGAGAGACATATTTTCTGTAAAATAAAGGCTGAAGGCTTTTTCTCTAAAAATAAGCAAAGAAAAAAGAATTTAAAAAGGTACACATTAGAGTAAGAGGCATTTTGACTGAGACTTGAAAAGAAACAAAGATAAAGAAAGACTAGTTTTGTAGAGAAGGTATCAGATATCCACTGGATACCAGATACTACTGGAGATATTCCACATTGCTGCTCAGAAGCCCTGCTCTACACAGCTCAGGAGTAGGACTAACAGCAAGCTAAAAATTGGACACAAGCAAGCCTCCAACAGGTTCAAGCTAAATGGAATTTTTGAGTCAGATCCAGAAATGAGTAAGAAGCCAAGAACAGCATCTGTGTGGTACAAAATGCCATCATATTTCTTTGCATTTATAGCAGAGGGGGGAAAAAACACTCATGCTGAATTTTGTGATCAAGTCTTTGTGTCAAAGATCAGTTAATGCAACAGCAGCACAGAGTAAGACTCCTTCCTATAAGGCAACAGCTTCTAGCACCATACAAGTAAAAGCAGGTCAGTTACTCTCCCTGGAGTACTGAGCATTTGTGGGTTGAACTTGAAGAAATTTTAGGTCACAAAGGAAAAAAAGGCAATTAGGACACAGAACAGTCTGGATGGAAAAGGAGATCTGACCTGAAATCCTCAGAGCCAGCAGAGCAGATATACTGATCCAAGTAATTCCATTTGTACTCTTCTAGTCTCTCATGGGAAAATTCTACCCAGCAAGACACAAATTCAGAGTCAGAGTGTGAGGGGCACAAGCTGTAAGTGTAATTGATCTGAGCAGATTCATATGGATACCTAAAAGCAAACACAAACATTACTCTGAGTATCATCAATAGCAATGCTCTCTTTCTTCTCTTAAAGAGAAAGAAGGTTCTACAGAATGTTCTTTCAAGCAATTACAGACAGATGGAAAAGCATGTTCATCTAACATTGATAGCAAGCTGCCCAACCAGACAGATACTCACTTTGGCAGGTACCGAGTCACAGTAATTATTTTGTCTTTTAATGTTACTTTGTGGAAAGTACGGCCCATACTCAGCCAGTACTGATCTTCTTCCTCAGGTCGATTTCTTGACACAAGACCTAACAGTAAAAAGCAAAACAACTCCTTTTAGCTTTCTGCAATAGTCAGAACCTTGTCAACAAACTACCTATGGGAAGAGACACCAGAATGGGGCTTCTGAGCTCAAGACAAACTAAACCTATCTTTCAAGCCACCTTTTCAGGGAACATATGCACAACAAGCCTTCTGTTCTTACAGTTAAGATTTGATTGGATGATAACTGAAGGAGGACATTCACAATTCATACACCAGTGCCACAGACCTGACAACTAAAGAAGGGACAATATGAAGTGCTGAGAAAGCACTGGGTAAGATGGTAAATCTGAGCTTCACTTTAATTTCCTCTCTATGTTTCATTCCTGGAACTAACCACTTCAGATCAACTTCACTGCCGAAGTAACCACTTCATTCAGTACTCCCTGCTCTATGAACACTGCATAGTGCTGACTTGTCTAGAGAAAATCCAGGAAAAAAAGCCAAAATCAATCAATCAGTCATATTCTCTCAAGGGAGTATAATACCCTCTTAACCCACTCCAGTCCTACCAGGTTTAACTGACTCATGGTTTCAAGGCAATGTAGATTTACTGGTCTACCTGGAACCTTCACAGCTATTTCAGAGTTAGGAAGCTGCTTCTAGAAACGTACATTTTAAAGCTTTGGAGCTGTCATCTTCTAGAGTTGTGCCTGCCCTGCAGGGATCATGTGAATTGTGTTTAATAAACCTATTTCATTTGTGTTCACCATCATAAAGATGAGGCCAGTTTCTTATTACAGCTCAAAAATCCTGCACCTGTCACTCCATGCTTCAGCTTTTTGAGCTGCCCTAGATCAGGCTCTCTGGCAGCAAAAATATTCATATAACACCAACAAAGAAGAAAGCAGAAAAAGAGGGTCTCAGTGCACATCTCTGCCTAGTTCAGAGAGGTCACAGGGACTGGCAGAAGGAGAGAAAGACAAAAGACTGGCCTCTCAATAGAAAGTCACTCACCTCGACTGTAAAGGGGACTGCTGCTGAGCGGGGGTGGCACAGTTGGGGCTGGTTTCTGTGGCTTGGATTGCACAATAATTTGATAGCCTTGCATGAGACGCTGACAAATAAACTCCTCAAACACCTGCTGGGCTGTCATCTGCACTCCTTCCTCATCTCTCCTGAACACAAAGGTTAAGGAGACCAGAGTAAGGAAACTGACCACACACCTATTCTTAGCCCTGCGCTTCCTAATTGAGGGTTTATGCTTGCACTGGGCTCTGGGCAAGTGGAGCCCTCTGCCTGTAAAAAACAACCTGCAAGAACAGGACTGAAAAATGAGCACCCATCCACTGCAAACAGGTGATGATTAGACACCTGGCCATACTTATCAATGCCTTTGCAAGCAGTTTTGGAAGTAGTAAAAATTTGCTTACAATAGTTGTTAAACTTGGAATAAATTCACCAATGATCACTTTCACAGCAGTTTGCAGGTATTTTCAGAGCAGATTGCACACACTGAGAAGAGCTCTGAAAAGCAAATGTGCAGGCAATGCTCCACCCTCTCCTGCAGCAGGAAGTCTAGAGCAGAGAGGGATTAAAAGACATCACTACAGCATCTTATTACAAGTACTTCTACTCTGATCTTTGCCCTCCTGCTATAAAGAGATATTTGACACCTCTGAGGTGTTTCTTCATTAATCCTGCTAGTTCTTATATATTTCAATCACCCTGATATTTCTGGTTTGTTTTCACAAAACAGCAACATGAACAGATGCTTCTGGTGTCTTACAAGTTGTGGAAAATTTGAAAAATGTTTAAGATGATGAGACAACTTCAGAAAAATATCAAACCAACCCTATTACAGAATAGTTACCAGAGACCCGAGACAAGCCAAGAAGTTCTATTTATCCTACTATTTCCCACCATGATTCTTTAAACTAAGTATCTCTGAAAGTGAGGATAAGCACCTTAAATACATGTGCCTTTGCTCATGTAGTGTTTTCAAAATACCTTCTAGAAAACAGATTAACAAGGATGGCTTGAGGCTGATTTTTTTTTTTGATTGCAGCAAGAAAAAAAAAGAGTTGTAAAATTTGGTACACAAAATGTCTAACATAAAATCTACATAACACAATACTGTCAGATGGTAACATCAGAAAAGGTGCAAAGTTACCACTGCAAAGAGAAAAAATGAAGTATTCTTCTGCTGTGTTGGCAATTCATCCGTCTCTTGTACAGTCTCCAAAGTGTTCCTCTTCCATCAACTGCGCCTTAAGCACTTTGGATAAATGCAAGTGATTTTACAGAGAAAAATCTGGCCAAACCTGTCAATGTCAGCTTCTGGGAGGAGATCATAGCAACCCTCAGTGTAATCATTCTGCAGACTCTGACGGTCGGGGAAGTAGTCGGTGGTGAGGGGCAGACATGCTGGAGTAGTGAGGGATTTCCAGTCCACTCCAACTGTACAACAGAAGCCTGGCACTACGGGGGGAGCAGACAGTGTCAGAACTGCCTCGTTGTGTTATTGGGGACAGACAACAGGGGCAAATATGGTCACCCATGAAAAAAAAGAAGGAGGGTGCAGAGGAAGATGAAAGAAATGTGAGAAGGGGAAAGTAAGAAAAAATGAGGAACGAAACCAGGGTTGGCATAAAGTCAACAGGGGCAAAAAAAGGAAGTGTGATGGGAAGGGAAAAGGAAAGTAGGACGGGAAGAAGGGAGAGAGAAAGAGACAGAGTTTGTTAAACAATGCAGTGCACATGCTTAAGTCAATCCCGTCATGCAAATGGCATTCAAAGTTAATACATTTAATTTTCTGCTGATTGAAAGCTAGAGCTGACAAAGCCACCACTCTCCCAAAGTTTACAGCAAGTCAGGTGCAGTTACTCATCATTAATAAAAAAAGATCAACATTCCAAGTCTGCACAAGAACATCAGACCAGCTTTGCATCCCAGACAACTGAAAAAACAGATGGGGATGAGGAGAGAAAGAATGACAGACCAGCCTCTTTCTGGAAGAGTACAACAGCATAAAAGGCAGTAATTTTTTTCCAGTTATAAAACCAGAAGACAGATCCAGAGAGGTGGGATGATGAGAAAAATAGTAACTTGGAAAGCAATCCTTCCCCACACCCTTTCCTAGAGTTATGTTATCTGAATCTACAGATACCTAAAACTAGACATGAAAAAGCAAAAGCTAACTAAATGATATCACATCATTAATTCACTGCTGCACTACATTCTAACCTGCCTCAAATGATCTATGTCAAGGCACTTGGCCAACTACTAATTCTTAACTTCTTGTCATAGAGATTTTACAGACAGAGAATTATTTTACTATAAAAACATTAATAGCAGGAACACAGTACAATAAGAGGACAGATGGCTATAAAGAAAATGTTTTCTTCAGCAGTCACACACTTTTTTGTGTGTTAGATGAAGACTTTCTCAGTAAACAGTACCAAACTCAGAAACTGGCTGTACTACTTCAATTATCTGCTGCCAAACAAACTGTTCATATTGAAAGGTAGGTAAGAGATCAGCTGGTTTAGGTTTTTGCATAAAAGTGTCTAGTAAAAGAATTTCAGATGTAATATATCAACCAGTTTCACATATTCCTAAGAGATACAGAAATGCAATCACAGTGAGATACACAGTACAAATTACTGCAGGGCAAAATAAACTACTGCCAAAAACCAAGTAGGCTCCTCAGCTTCTTGCCTACCACCCTCCTGAAGCCTGTACATTATGTACATGCCCTTTTCCTCCCTGTCTTCCCACCTATCCTTTCCAAAGCTTTCTACTGCTTACTTGGATCTGGAGAGTTAGAGACAGCATCTTCCAAGGTATCCTTGTTCTGAGTTTTGAGATTCATCCCTACAAGAAAGAAATATGTATTTTAAGCAATTATGCACTTCACTTTCATTTCAAATTAAAATTAAAAAAACCCATAAAATCAAAACCATGCAAATGTTTTAAGAATTTGGCATTTCTCTCTTTGGAAAGAACTTAAGGTTCTGCACAACAGAAAAATATACAAGGCCAACTAATGAGAAAATCAAGGCAACTTGGATGAAATTCAAACACCTCATTAGAGGTGCTCCATAGCTGAAACCCAAGCAAAATCGACCTCCCCAAAATGATGAAAAATATCTGTAATCATTGAACTTGCTAATCTCTTGGCAACCAAGTCCTTTTAAATACATTCAATACCCAAACCCAGAATTTTTTAAAATGGGTTTTCTCATTTTATAAACAAGGAATAATTTATGAGAAAGCATTTCATAAAACATAGGAGCAGCAAGAAATTAAAACATTTTCACCCAGTGGGAGAAGAGAACATACAATACTACAATAATACTAAATTGTATTCATAATACAACATTCTAATTAACATTCATACATTATATCCATGTAGTGTATCAAAGTTGCAATACAGATTTACTCCAATTCCAACATTTTTAGACAAACCACCAGCACATCAACCCTCTGCCAGGGGGCAGAAAGGAAACAAAACATACAGCTGATCTCACTGATTCAGCAAATACAAACTACCTTTTACCCCTTGCCAGACTCAAAAAAACTTGAGAAGTATTAATTAAGCCTTTTGTGCCCCTAAATAGGTCCAATATATTAATTATAGACAGTTTAAAATTCACATGTTCTGACAAGGCAGCAGCCTCCATTACGTTTCACTCTAAGATATAATTTGGTCCACAGTTCACTATGAAAGGAAGATTTTATTTTGTGAGGAGATAAAATGATAGCTATCAGAGAGATGCTAATTTTCTGAGCAAAATTCAGTTTATTACATGTAAGCACCAGCCTAAAGAAAGACTAATAAGGAACTTAAGACTAACAAAAAAAAAAATATTTATATATATATCCATATAAATTTGTATTAAAGTTTTGATTAGGACTTAAGAAACTGATTTTTTTCTCAGTGTCAAATGGATTTGCCTCTAATAATAGCCTAATAAATAATTAGCCTATTAACCTGGAAAACAGATACTAAAACAATAGCTCAGTGAATATTAAGCCAACATGACACTATGGTAACTGGTCCCTATTTCACACCTGTCTGTTAGACAAGCATCAATATTTGTGTAGTTCCAGTGAAAAAAATCCATACAGCAAGGAAACCCCCCAGTTACTCTTAATTTGTTTCCCTGAGCTGGTTCACCATATAGCTGCACAAAGAGCTGCTGTGGCACGTAGAGAAAACAAGCAGCTAAGGAGACAAGAAAAATTGCTGACTTCAAAGTCATTTATCAAAATACAAATTTCAGGAAGCTTCCAAACAGGAAAAGCACCCATTTTTATAAAACCAGCTTATGTAGATCTATCCAGGAAATCAATACTGATATCCCAGTTGTTACCCTAAATAGTTTTTACTAACAGAAAGGCTGGTAGTCTGCTTCCATGATGATGGCAGTGGAACAGTAAAGGAGCCCTCTCAAATTGGCATTTGTGTTTCATCAACTCTGCTGATGCCACCTGCCATCGAGTTAGGGAATTACAACAAAATTTATTTGCTCTGAACCATCACCTACCACCCGCTGAACAAGAGACCACATACTGAATGTCAATGTAAATAGATGGGGTGATTTTTCACTGTGAAGCTCCATCTCCCAGCAAAACATGCCATGGGCAGCAGAGGAGAACCAGACTCAATGAGAAATTGTATTTTTATAAATTAAAAAAAAAAAAAGGAACCAACAACTAGAGACTTGTTTCATTTCACAGGTGGCTCAAACCATAAGGGAAAAACACAAGTCAAATAACTGAGTCACAGTGTGGCAGCCACAGATGGCTTGAGGGTGGTTAGTCAGGGAAGGAGCTCATAACAACTTTCATAAAGACACAGCTTCACTTCCACCACATTTCTATCTAATCTAAAGCCACAAATTTACATCCAGATTCATATCCAAACTACAGACACAAAAGACTTCTATCAAATGCAAGCATGTTTCTTGCCACAATATGCTCTGCATCTGTGTAGGGCAAATTGGATGCAGCAGCTGAAATGCAGTTTAGCAACTGCAAGAACAAGGGAAGTCTATCTGGGAGGCAGAAAAAGAAAATGAAGAAAAAAATTAAAGTGTATTCAGATGAAATTCACAGAAGGAAACAACCTTTCACAGAAGGAAAGAACACTTTTAATACGATTACCGAACACAAGGGAAGAAACAAAAGAAAATTAAGTCTGATATGTTCTTTATGGGTCTTTAGAGTATGAGCATAGGAAAAAAACAATTGATTAACCCAAATGCAAATCAGAAAGTTGTATATATTTTTTTAAAATAATCTTTAAATCGGTTTTGAAAAAAGAACTCTTGAATGCTTTACTCCAACAGGTACTTTTTTTCCATGTGCCTAACTAAAAAGCAAGTTCATAAAACAAACAACAGGATACTCAAGTGTTGCATGTTGTTCCACTTCAAGGATTCAAAAGAAATGCTGGGAATTCCCACTAAGTCAAGTGCATAGGTAAACTAAGACAGACAGTGCTAACCCCCAGCTGAAAGTACAGATATGCATCTTCTCTCAAAAATGTAATAAATACAGCAGGACATACTTTGAGTAGAGACACACTGCAAAAAACAAACCCAAAACAACAAACCAACCCAAAAAACCACCACACACCAAGAAGTGCAAGGAAGAGCATTAACAGATGACTCAGTGGAAAACTGTTTTTCCATTATAGAGTCTTTCTACTTTTTAATACCTGGCCCATGCACCTTCCCTGACTTCTGGCCCTGTAACTTTGTCTCAGCTAACAAAGAGGAGCATTCTCTGCCAATCCACACTCTGTCACTGCTGTTACCTGCACCGTTGCTGCCAGCCAGACCATTAGAGTACTCTTCTGTTCCACTGAAGCTCAGGAAAGAGGCACTGTCACCTGGATGCCGAGAGCTGCTATGTCTGGAGAAAAAAATAACCTCTCTCATAAAAACTTTCCTCACTGATGCCATTCCTTGCTTTTAACAAGAAATGATAGAACAAATAACAAGTGATCAGCCTGCTGTCTCAGCTGAGCCACTGGTGAACCCATGCTGGTAATGATGTTTGCAGAGATGATAACAGGCACAAAAGCAGCATAGAGAAGGCTACAGCAATAATATCCCATCCCTGCCACACTGCCTGTTCCTTGCCTCTAGCAACAACCTGTCTTTGCAGGACAGTGGAGAACCTGCTAATCATATACACCCAGGAGAGAAATGCAACTTAGATGGGTATCTAAAAAACTAGTTCACAACACAGGTACTTCTATCTGCAATCCATCCTTGATGCTTGTATTTCTTACCAGCCTGGGGAAGACAAGATTGAGTGGTACTGAAATGGACTGAAATGGCTCAGCAGTTACTGGGAGGCAAAGCCATGCCCTGTTCTAAAAAATGTTCTAGTCTGGAATGAAGGCCACAGGTCTTGGAGTAATAAATCAAGCATTAAAGACAGGCTTTTACACAGCAATTTTGAACAATTCCTGGAATGATCCACTGCATTGCTTATGCACAGCTAGCTGTGATAAACTACCACCTTTCCCAAATTAGGGGAACTAAACCACCTCTACCCTTTGCCAAAAGAGCTATGTATCTCAAAACAGAAATATATAAAGTAGATGTGGCACTGACACAACAAATTATTAAGCTTACAGCTCACGATCTTTAATTGCCTTACTGTAACACATACAAAATTTAAGGAAAAGGGGTGTTCATGCAAAGTCAACACAGATTCATCCTAAGGACCTCACCTGCCAGTTGCCTCATGGTAAGCCAGCTCCAGCAGCTCAGCAGAGGAATGTGTCAAATCCTGCTGCCCATTGCCCTGCATTTCTGCCATATTCTGACGGGTTTGGTGATGAATCTGGATAGCTTCTCCTGATGGACCTAGTTACAGTTTGAACATTAATCACATTTGCATTGATTCCTCAGTTGCTTGTACCCTCAGTTTGTCAACAACACAGGCAATACTAACTAACAGAAATTAAGAAAGCATGTTTATGAAATCTTCAGACTTCAGTCTCTGGCATCCTCTCTAAAGCCCACAAAGATTATTTTTTAAAATGTGTTGCAGAGCCTACCTACAAGGGAGTAAACATGACAGCAATGCAGCATCTGAAACTCAACCCAAATTACAGCTATGATTCACTTCAACAGCCTCCATCTACTTTAAGACTGTTCCTCAGCACCTGACACTGCAAGCTTGCCAATAGCTGGCAATGTTTTCAAGGAGAGAGAATCACTGATTTATGAAGCCAAAACACTTTGTTGCACCTCTGCTGCAGTGCAGAGCACTTCGAGAAGCCAGAGCTCACACTGCTTCTCCTGTGATTCTAATGCTTAGACGAGGAAAAAGTAACAGCAACCCAGCATGGTGTGAAAGAGGCTTACCCACAGGGAATGTGTGCATCCAGCGCCTCCTGTTGGATGTCAGCTTCATGGGCATGCGGGATGGGGCAAAGGGATTTATCAGAGCTCGCTGGGGAGTGTATCCCCCAGGCCGAACGTGCAGCAGGGACTCTGCGCTGCCAACATGGAACCTCCCGGGGGCACTGGAGTCACGCTGCTGGGGCTCCAGCATGTTCTCAAGGACATCTGAAAAAAACCCACAAAGTCAGGGTGAGATCACACAGAAGCCAAGCAAAAGAAAATTAATTGCTCAGGGATATAAAGATTGCCCAAGAGAAGTGGCAATAAGGAGAGCTGAGGCATAGGCAGGGGAAGATGCTGAAAGCAATTTCAATTCTACCTGCAGTTTAGAACATAAAAAAGAACCCAGACAGAAAAGATTATTTCACCTGCCACTAGAGCATTGCTGTGTATACTGTGTCACTTTAGACTAAACGAAGCCATAAAGAAACCATTTGGTAAGTCGACTATGAAGAATTACTTGAATCTTTCAGAATTCCTGAGAAATCAAGATTGACATACCAGAAACTTCAGGGTGAGTACCAAAGACACAACTGAAGCTACAACTGAGCAATGTCTGCTTTTTTTGTAACATTCAGATTTTACCAGAGAAATAAGGGATTTCTTCCAGAAGATACGGGGCATGAACTCAAGCTAGCAGCTAATCACTGCTACTCAACATAGAACAGAAATACTTATTTAGGAACAGGAGAGAGAAATATACCAGATGACTAAGTAGCAACTATGAACAACAAACAAAAATCCTACAGAGAAGGAAGGTTTTAATTTACTACTCTATACTACCAACTAGAACATGTGAAACCCCTCAATTATTCTGACTCTCCCCTCCCCACCAGTCCTATTCCACACACATCCCCATCCAGTTGCACAGTTCAGCTGGGTCATGTGACTATCATTCAGTCTAAAGGAGTAACAAATATTAAAAAAAAAATTGTGGACATTCACTGACAGAAGAAGAAGACCTGAAAGGTAACTGTAATGTGAAGTACAATGTGTGACAGCAGTTCCATTCTGGTAAAACAAATTTCTGTTAACTAGATAAATATGGTATCAGGTGTCTTGCAGTGTGGTATAAACAAAACAAAACAAAGGGCCTCCAGGGTTAGAAATTGACAACAGATCAAACAGTTGAAGGAGAAATACAATTTAACCATAAATGACCTGGATTTGTGGAAGATACTGCATACTGCCAGAGAACAAAATTAAACTGGAAGGAACAAAAAGCAGACTGCCAGCACTGCTAACACAGGGAGACAGCTCAGTAGTATGTTGTCAAAAGGAAGGATCCAGAAAGTGACTCTTAATGACAATAAATCCCCATAAAGAGAAGTTATAAGAAGAGTCCCCTAGGGCTGACTAAGATGAGTTCTCATTTGACAGATTATAGGTGACCTGGATAATAAGAAGCTACTTGTATATGTCCACATTTGCAGGTGGGCACAGGGGAATAGTCAAATATTAAGAAGGCAATAGACAAGGGAAAAGAGCAAATCAATGTCAGGACATTTCTATTTAGGACAATTCAATAAAAAAGCAATGGAATTGGACAAGGATAACAATGGGAGAATGCACAGCCAGCCATAGGAGGAGCTGCAGAAAAGATGTACCATGAATGCTGATAAACAGCACCTCCTCTGTGCTGGCCTCACAGTGGCCGACACAAACTTCCATCTTCTCTCTCCCCTCTGACCACCAGAAGTATTTTTTCATTTGCCTTAGGCTGACCTCTGGTGCTGGTATAGCCCAAAGAGCTGCTGACTTCACACTGATGCAGATGAGGCCGTGGGATCATCAGGATGTTGGAGATCTTGCCCAGGGAGCTGTCATCAGAAGCCTGGCTCCTCACCTCCTCGGGGGGCAACGTGCGGCTCTGCAGGGAGGGGCTGCACGAGACGTCGTAGGAGCTCGAGCTCTTTCTGGTACGACTTTCTCTCTCCCTCACAGACCTGCTGAAAATAAACAGGTATGTTTAGTAACATAAAAAAAAGAGGGTAATTTCTGGGTTATCAAGTGGCTTGAACAGTCCCAAGTCATGTAAGAGACTGATTACTCAATAGGTGATCTCAAGTAGTTGACTATAAGGAAGCTATCACTATTTTTTTTCCTGTGTGGTTACTATATATATTCTGTGCATCATACAATAGAAGAATAAAATACTAAAACACTCTCTTACACAGCTTGCAAAACCTGCTCAAATTCAGCAAGAGAGACTAGCTTCATTCTACTTCAGATAAAATTTAAAATTTAAGGAAAAAGTATGCTTATGCTTTTTCCTAGATCCCACATACTATCTTAGAAGTAAAACAGTCAACCAACCATAAATACCACCTATAAATAAAGCTATCTGTTCAGTTGTAAGCACGTGGAGCTTATTTCTCCATATATTACTCAAAGCATTTGTTGCATCAAAACCCACAATACAGCATGGCCACTCCAGACCTAGTACACTCATATGGCTCTTACCTGAAAGGGGTACAGCGCTGGGCTCTGGATGGGCCTGGCAGCCTGAACACCTGGGCATCATAGCCATCATAATCCACCTGGATGGGCAGGGCATTCTCAGCATCTTTTGGAGTGCCTAATGCTGAAATAAAAATCATAGAGCACTGGAACCTCTTTCAAGAATGTTCAAGATGTACCTGCAAGTTAAAAGATCTCAAAACTAACAAAAGCATCTATTCCAAAACAAATAACCTGCAAAAGTAACATGAGCAGAACAGCTGGAGTAGCTCAATTATCAAAATTGGTGCCTCTGAATCAAGGTTGCTTAGACCCTGATGTCTTTCCAAGACATTAAGCTAACAATCAGCAAATCAATCCTTGTATGGACATATGCCTCAAGTTCCCTTGTGAGGAACACCCTGAGTAATGACTGTGTGGTTTTAGTGCTTTTCTGCAACAATTGTTTATTCACAAATCTCATCAGTAGTGTTTTTGCTGAAGTGCTATGGTCTTAATTACAGCTGTTTTTTAGTTTGGGAGTTGGTTGCATAGTTTGTTCCAAAACAGAAGCACTCACAGGCATCTCGGTTATTTTTCGCTTTCTCAGTCAGTGGCTGCAGGGTCCAAGGGAAGTGTGAAGTGACCAAAAAAGACAAAAAAGAAAAAAAGAGAGAAGACAGAGATGATAGACAGTCAGCATGTTCTAAGTAAGTATCTCCCAGTGTGATCAACACCAGACTTAAAAGTTTATCCTACTGACTCAGCAAGGCAGTGAGATCACTTCAGAAGTGTTAAACATTGATACTCAGCCACAAACGTGTAAAAAACACACCTTAGTCAACACCTTTGTTTGCCTCCACAGAGTTCTTCATTAGCTCTAACTTTCCTGGTAGCTAAAACATTCCTCACCTAGCTTCATCACAGGAAGAAATTGCCTACAAGCTAGTCCCTCATTCACAATCCCTACCATAATCACTACATCTTTGCTTTCCCTGTCTTTTAAGACAAACTTAGTTGCAGTGGTTGGAATACTCGCTAGAAAGATTCTGATGGTTGGCTGAGAAAAGGTATCACAGTTAAAAAAAGCTGAATCAGAAAGATTCTTACTTTCCTTCCAGCCAGCTTGATCCGTGGAGTGAAGCTGTTACACAGGAGCTGGCTTTTGGATGTGTAGAAACTGCAAGAACAAACAAGGTGGTTCAGCTGTCTTCTAAGAACCAAACAATTGGTCAGCTACACACAAGCAACCCAAGTTAGATGGAAAAAAGGGGATACCTTTCTCTGCATAAGACAGCACATGGAAAACACTGATGGACAGTTAACTTGAGAGAAGTTAACACTTTCACAGAATCATTTGAGGTGGAAAAGGCCCTTCAGATAGAGTCCAACCATTAACCTAACTCTACCAAGTCCAGTGCTTAAACCATCTCCCCAGGCACAACATCTATGCCTTTTAAACACCTCCAGGGATGGCAGTGTAACAGCTCTTTTTAGGACAGCCTATTTAATTACATTTTCAGTGAAGAAATTTCTTCTAGTATCTAATTCAAACCTTCCCTGGTGCAACTTGAGACTATTTCCTTTTGTCTTGTTGCTTGTTACTAGACCCCCACCTCACTACAACCTCCTTTAAGATAGTTGCAAAGAGCAACAGGGTCTTCCCTCAGCCTCCTTTTCTCCAGACTAAAGCAAAAGTATTAAGCAAAGGCTGATACAGAGTTCTCTTACCTATGGTTTATCCAGTGTGGAATATTGTAGTCATCACCCAATCTGGAGTCACCAGGACCACAGCGATTATGGAGCTGTAAGAGCAATTCAGAAGCACAATTCAGAAGCACAGCAACTATGAAGTTGTGTCTAGCTAGTCACAAAATGTAGCATTTCTAGTTGAAGAGAGGAAAGAATAATACATTACCTTAAAGAGTGGCACAGCATGTAATGGTTGCTCTCCCATGCATACCAAGTCCACACCTATCCCTGTAAACAAAGAACAGTAAAGTTGAGCTATTTACCAAGCAGGACTGATACACTTAGCCAAAACAGATCAACAACTTGAGCTAAAGACCCAGTTTGCATTCATATCAGATTTTAAGATATAGTTACACTGAACATGTTAGTTAACATTTCACTGTGTGTTAACAAACCAACAGTGGGGACACAAGAAATGTTTCTTCTAAACTAATGCAAGTCATACAATACCATCCTTAAGGGAACGGTCTGCATATATGGATGTTTTCATCACAAACAAAAGAAATAAAATGCCTGTAATTTCTTTGAAAATCTGATCATTTCAATATAAACCATGGACCAGCTGTAACCCTGCTTCCCAAGGTATACAAGTTACAATAGATACTTATTCATAGCAAGAAAAGGCCAGAGCTTTTCCAAATGCATCTGCCTTCATAAAGTATTGCTGGTTATTTACCATTGTCTATCATCCTCTGCTTGGTTAGAATCATCAGCAGTCGATCAACTTCAAACACCCCCACCCCAGGTGTGATAACCACAGACATCTGGCCAGTCCGGTCAAAGTTCCGGTTTATGTAGTGCTTGTCGAACACTAAGAGAAAGAATTATGAGTACTTTAAAAGCAAAGAAGATGCTGGATGATTTGGTTGTTTCATGTTTTTTTCAGAGCAAGGGAGGTGACTCTTTAACAGTGGTAATAAACAAGTTTCCACAAAACACATGCAAGCATCAGGGGGATTGTATATGGCTTTGTCCAACCAAAAAATGCTAAAGCTACAGAAGAGAGAGAAGTTAGGACAGAAGACAAGATGGGAACCAGATACACAAAAGGAGTATTTTTCTAATATGTGCTTTATAAAATTACAAAAAACAAAAACAAGCCCAAACCAACCCAAAAAACTCCAACAAGGTGAAGCCCATTCCTAATAATTTTAAATAAGATCTTGTGCTCCCTCCTCCCATGTGAGCAACAAGACAGTCATTAAGGTGGCAGAACAACATCTGATTTACAGGATCACAAAAAGAAGACCTTAAGAAAGACCTTAAGAAAGCCTACTCTACTAAAAAGAATGGATCAGCTTTATCTAAATCACATTTGATCTAAGCTGACTTTTTAAATACTTACATAATTTAAAAATTCAACTTCTATTCCAAGTGGTTCTTATAAATATACACAGCCAGAAGAAAAAAAAAAAAAGTTTCATCCTAACAAGACCCTGTAAATGGTTTCTGAAGCTTGAAATATCCACAACTCAGTTATTTGGGAGCCACTGGTTTCCCAGAGAAACAAAAGACAACATCTACAGAGGCTGAAAATTATTTGAAAATAATAACTTAACCATCTAATATTCCCCTTCTCTTCAGAGTGTTAAGGAAAAAGCAACAGAAGTCTACATCCATTTATAAGCAGCTGCTTTAATGGCTCTTTCCCTCTGTGTTTTTATCCATTGTTCAGAACTTACCATTGAATGAAAGATTTATGGCCTCCAGGTAGTTCCCTTGTGCCGAGGTAGAATTGTAACCTGGAGGAAAGCCCTCTGGACAGGTGTTCAGAAGGAAAAAAAAAAAAAAATCATTCTGTAAAAACTGGCTTTTAAACAAAACCAAACACACCGAAACGAAACAAAAAACACACAAAAAACTGCATTCCAACAAATTACAGGCAAAACTGGTATTGGTTATACCAGGATTCTTGTACCTGCTTGCTCCAGTCGGACCAACACAGGATACTGGATGAAAAGCTTTTTAATGGTCACAAGCAATGAGGTCCACTCTTCTCGTCTCTCATTCTGAACTACAACTCTAGAAAGAGCATAACATAATGAGGATCACAAAAGGAAGCTGTGAAGAGAAAAGGGAGAAGGGATGAACAAACTGTAGAAAAAGGAATGCAGGTAAAGGTGAGCTTCTTCCATCTGCCAGGCAGCACATTAGAACCACTGCATAGCTGCAGTCAGCAAGGTGTTAGATGCACACACAAAGCTGGGCACAATCCCTGCCAGAAAAATCATAGAATCATAGAATTGGCTGGGTTGGAAGGGACCTCAGAGATCATCAAGTCCAACCCTTGATCCACTACCACTGCAGTTCCCAGCCCATGGCACTGAGTGCCACATCCAGGCTCTTTTGAAATATCTCCAGGGATGGAGAATCCACCCCTTCCCTGGGCAGCCCATTCCAATGTCTGATCACCCTTTCTGTAAAGAAATTCTTTCTAATGTCCAACCTAAACCTCCCCTGGCACAACTTGAGACCTCTTGTGCCCTCTTGTCTTGCTGAGAGCTGCCTGGGAAAAGAGACCAACCCCCCCCTGGCTCCAACCTCCTTTCAGGGAGTTGGAGAGAGTGATGAGGTCTCCTCTGAGCCTCCTCTTCCCCAGCCTGAACACCCCCAGCTCCCTCAGCCTCTCCTCATAGGGTCTGTGCTTGAGTCCCTTCACCAGCCCAGTTGCCTCCTTTGGACCTGCTCTAGGACCTCAATATCCTTCCTGAACTGAGGGGCCCAGAACTGGACACAGGACTCGAGGTGTGGCCTCACCAGTGCTGAGCACAGGGGCAGAATCCCTTCCCTGGACCTGCTGGTCTCTTGCTTCTAAATGAGTGATCAAAATTTTATGTCCAAGAGCATCACTGCTCTGCAAAGCAGTTCAACCATTAAAAATCCCAAGTTCAGAGTCAAATGACAGCTTCAACAGCTGTATCTGTTGTGTCTGTCAGCCAAAGAGCTCCAGTACCTAAAATGGACTCACTTGTGGTTTCAGCAATGGTTCCCTCTGTTCTTCAACTACTCAAGAATGTAAAAATCTTAAAAACAGCCAAGTCTTATACAAAAACTATTCCCAACTCTACTATTCCCAACTTTAAAGTTTATTGGCAATTCCAGGGGAGCACAGACAACACAATGTTCACATGTACCTGGAAAACTCACTTGGCAAATATAGGAGTGCACTCACAGATGGAAGAGGGACTACTCAGCTTGTTGCCAGTTTCAGACATAGATGTTTTTCACTACCTTAATTCCTTGCAGGGCCCTATAGTTAATGGCATTATATTCTCCACATGGAGTGCACATACACCATAAGAGGAGATGAAAGAACTGGGAGGAAAACATACTTGTAAAAATCTTCATAAAATCTTCCCTCATGATCCTGACGAATTGATGCACGATGTGTTTCAGGAAACTCATCTGAAACAGAAGCAGGAGCATCTGTCATCTTATGCTCTTCTATAGAAATGACTCACCTTTTCTAGCAAGGAGGTGTTATTTCCATTTTTTTAAAAAAATCACTGAGAAATATCCTACACAATAGGAGATTGTACGATCTCCTACACAATATTAAAATTGCTTTTAAAACAATGTGACAGCTTGAGGACAACGAGGAAAATTTGCCACATATTCTTCTACATAAGGTTTTCACTGCAGTAAGAATGTCTGTGTAATGTCTGTGTGTTTCATTTTGTAAGGATGTCTGTGTAACCACTGGGCCTGGTAAGGAATACCTTGGACATGGGCATTAAAAAATATGGAAAAAAGTCACTGGCAGCCTGTGAGCAACTTTCAAAAGAAGAGAAGGTAGTTTTTAAAATAGAAACATGAAAATACTAAAATTTACCTACCTATAGATTTTGCTTCATAAAATGTTCTGGAAAACAGAACAACTGTCACTTCATGGCTGCAATTCTTCTCCTGTCCAGGAAAAACAGAATAACAAAAGAAAACCTTAAGGGTCACATTAAGTAGGAAATTGTGTGTATATACATAGAGTAACATCCTAGTCACTACTATAGTGACTTTAGTCCTGTAACAAATTGTATTATACAAACACAGTAGATACACTAGATCAGTTCTGAGGTCACTCAGCACATACATGGGTTGATGCAGACCTGCTGTAACCACTCTTTGATGCCCAGAAGTAACCCCTCACAGTCCTACAAATCTTAGCACTGCCTGACACAACCTGGGTCTTCCTCAAACTGGCACATCAATGGTTTCATTAAGATGGCACAGACTTCTTCTTTCAGAACAGGATGAACTCAATCAGCTATTTACCTTCCATTTTGTGAAGAGGTCAGCAAGGAAACCATTCACAGCTTTCTCAAAATATAGGTCCCCTGCAAAGTAAACATCTCCAAAACATCAAATAACAGCATTTACTTCAACTGTGGGGTATATTTAATCCCAAAACCCTAGGACACTTATTTTTGTTAAAATCAGAAGAGTGTGTGCACAATGAACATTAATATCACTAAAGCAAAGATGATAAAAAGATTAAAAACATTACTATGTTTCACAGAATGTAAACAAGACTCTTGCTGTCAAAAGGATCTGACCTTTAAATTCATTTTTCCAACATATTTGCAGCATGCTGGGAAAGCATCTGTACTATCTTTTAGGCATAGTATGTTCAACTGATCCCCTGCTCAGTTTTGAACAGTTGCCCAGTTACATACACCTGAACACATGGCCAAAGGAAGTGGTAAGAGGTTTGTTAAAGAATTAAGCCAGAAAAAAAAAAAATAGCACAACGACACAGATAAGTGACTCAGTGTCTAAAGTTTTAATATTTCTAGCTGATTCTACCTGGGCCAAACGGGGTTTTTGCTTCCTCAGTAAGCCAAAGTCAAGAGAAACCTAAAACACTGAGGTCCTCTTTGCACAGGACTTCCATGTGTTTCTAAATTCAGGATGTGCACAGGTTTGCACCTGCCCTCATCACCAAATACATTCACACACAAAGAAAACCTTTCCAAGGTTCATTGCTTGTTTGTCCTTTTGATTTCATCACTGAGATAATGGTACTCAGGCTCTATAGTTAAGGACAGGAAAATTATGGACACAGAACAGAAAAGTGTGGCACTGTGAGTAAGGATTTAAGAGGGTACCATAGGGCACCTGATAGGACTGCCTAGGCAAAAGGCAGGATATTTTAGTTCTGTAGTGGTGGCAGAAAAAAAGAGTAGTGGTGGTTTTCTAGTAGGGGCAGAAAGAATAGCTCCACATCCACAATCAGGCAAGGCAGTTACCTACATACCATAAATATCAAAATCCCACATTTCACAGCTCATCTGGATGAAGATATAAACCATGGCAGAAGTGGAGCGGAAGACCACCTGCAAAGGCACAAAAGGTCTTATTTAAAACAAGGGCCAAATGCAGAAGCTGGATAAAGAGCAACTTGAGTTATAAAGAGCAATTGGTGTGTGCATTATTGCAGAGGGAATTTTCCCCTCCTAGTGAGCTGCCATTTCAGCTCCCTACTGCTGGTAACACAGAAGAGCTGAAGTTCACTCATCATTCTCCTGAATTCATTGTCATTCTAAACCTTCCAAGACAGTAAATTAAAGTGATTCATACACCTCTGCAAGCAGCATAGAAATATAAGAAAAGCAGCAAGAAGAGGAAGGGAAAAACTTCCCTTCCCCTGCTCCCTGAAATCTTACCCGGGTGTCCTCACTTATGTATCCACAAGTGACTTTCTCACTCTTAACCCACAGTTCACCTGCCTGTGCCCTGTAAGAAAAAAAGTGCAGAATATCTGACAACCCACATGGATAGAAAGAATATAGAATCAATACTTGAGCAAACAAAGAGATGCACCAAAAATCTAAACTGAAGGATGACTGAATACAGAGTGGAAGTTTATTTGGTTAAAATATGATCTTTAATCCAAAAGATATCAAATAGCTGTTTCCCTCTGCATCTGCTCATTTTCCCTTGTCCCTTTGTCACCCCAAAAGCAAGTGGGGTAACCTTCATCTGAACTAAATACATTTTGGAAAGGGTGGGAAAATATTATAAGAGGTAAAAGGAAAATTATTTGGCATTCAGAGGTAACAACTGTGCCTGGCTGTCCTAACATTACATTCTTCTACCCCATATTGAACAGAAGCCTTCCCTCACCCCACGGTTCAGACAGAAATCTGTGGAAGAGTTGGAGAGCAGTAAAACATTAAGGATTTTTCAAAGATTCTCAAGCTGGATACCCTGGATTAATTAATCTAAAGCCATAAGTAACAGTAAGCACTCAGAGGAGGTACTGACCTGATACCTGCAAATTCAACTTTTTGGGTGACATATGCACATGTGCTGACCTAAGAAAGAACAGTTGCAGTTGTTAAAAGAACAACAGGCTCTGAGCAAGCAGACCAATTCTAAAATAAAACATTCATGCTCAAACATTTGACTTCTGCCATAAAATCATAAACACTACTAAGCACATTCACTACTGATATAGCAGGCTATAGAACCTCTGCAATAGACTAGGGAAAAACATAAGAACTTTTATTAGGTTAATTTGTCTAACTTCCTGCCCTTACAAGAGCCAAAGACTGTACTTTAGAGATGCAGAAACAAAGAAATTTGAGTAGTTGCTTATTATACATTCCATTGAAGAGGAGATACTTTAGCACACTTCTATTTGAAAAACATTTGGATTCAATTCCTTTCCAAAGATAATAAATAACTATAATTCCAAACATAAGATAAAACCTCTAAACAGCACTTTCAGTGCCCAAGGCAGTAATTAACATGAGTGCAATGGAGTTGGAAATGAGGGGACTCCTTTTTGCAACACTTTTACATTAATTTCCCCAGCTGTGATGTACCACTGATGGCATAAATGCTCAACAACTGCTGACACTGGTCTTACTCTCAGTTTCTCTATTTTGTAAAATGCTTTTTTCCTTTTGAGCAAGCAAAGAAAAAGCATTGTAACCCCCTCCAGCCATCACATGATGACAGTAGAGGCCTTACCAAACTCTTCTTCAGTCGCCACATATCCCCACGCCCAATATACTGATCTTTAAAAGTCAGCTCCACCAAGTCCAATGTCACCTCCTGAGAAAAGGAAGAAAAACAGTGAAAGGGACAGGGGAAGGGACAGGGGAAGGGACAGGGGAAGGGACAGGGGAAGGGACAGGGGAAGGGACAGGGGAAGGGACAGGGGAAGGGACAGGGGAAGGGACAGGGGAAGGGACAGGGGAAGGGACAGGGGAAGGGACAGGGAAAGGGACAGGGGAAGGGACAGGGAAAGGGACAGGGAAAGGGACAGGGAAAGGGACAGGGAAAGGGACAGGGAAAGGGACAGGGAAAGGGACAGGGAAAGGGACAGGGAAAGGGACAGGGAAAGGGACAGGGAAAGGGACAGGGAAAGGGACAGGGAAAGGGACAGGGAAAGGGACAGGGAAAGGGACAGGGAAAGGGACAGGGAAAGGGACAGGGAAAGGGACAGGGAAAGGGACAGGGAAAGGGACAGGGAAAGGGACAGGGAAAGGGACAGGGAAAGGGACAGGGAAAGGGACAGGGAAAGGAACAGGGAAAGGAACAGGGAAAGGAACAGGGAAAGGAACAGGGAAAGGAACAGGGAACGGAACAGGGAAAGGAACAGGGAACGGAACAGGGAAAGGAACAGGGAAAGGAAGAAAAACAGATTGCACTGCGGGTTAAGCAGTGCTTGGTTATCCTGAATTTCTGGAACTTAAAACTATATTTGAAATTTAGAAATTTCTACCAAGCTGTGCTGAAGCTTGTCCATAGACTGCAAAAAGAGAACAGGGGTGGTAGGGAAAGAAGAAAGACACAAAAAAATTGCTCAATTGCCTAGGCCTCATTTTCTGAGGAAAGATGGCTAAATAGCTTTCAATAAAAGAAGAAATGTTTTCCAATACTACTGTAAATAGAAATTCACAGGATTCTGATTTGAGTAAAGCAAAGGGACAGATGGAAAAAAGCTACAAAATCACACACACCTTTGGGTCAACAACATTGACATGGACATCCTGGTAGGGCCGCAGTCGGAACACTTGTGCAACCGTCTGATCCACACTTATAGTTTCTGCCACAAAAATGAGAGAGGACAACAGAGAAGAAAACAAAAGGGTTCAAGTGTATAAACAATACAGTGAGATTGTAATGAAACACTTAGGGCCTCAGCAAAAGACAACAGCTTCTTTCAGCTATGGCCTAATTAAAGAGCCATTAAAATCAAAGCAGGTGAAATAAACTCAACTTCTAGGCTGAATTAACTCCTGAAGGAAAAAAGAGTCAGAGCTATTCAGAGAATGCAGAAATAATTCAAAAAATAAAATAATATCAAGGTTAAGAAGCCAATTTTGTTTAAAACAAAGGCAGAATTAAAATTAGCTATCCATTTTCTAACAAAACTATAATCTTTCCATTCTTAAGTAGACAAAGCATTGATTTTCTTACAAAGTTAAAATATGTACATTTGTCAACCATGGGGACAGCCCAATCATATAATATTTGTCTCTGATTTTAGTATGCATATTCTGAGTCTAGAGTTTTACCTTTCTGCAAGTCTTCCTTAAGTGACTTCACTTGTAGAAGCAGGGGACTAACACACAAAAAAGAAAAAAGGTAGTTCAGTTGAGATACCAACAGTTTACTCTGGTAAATCACATTATTAAAATCACATCATTAAAAGCTAAAGAGAAACATTAGTATTTCCTAGATCCTCTCTGTTTGTCACCTTGTCTTGTTCTTTATATGTATTATAAGGTACTCTTGAGGTAATGATCATACTCTAATTGAGAAAGTAAGTCCCACAGGAAATTCTCAGAACCTGAAACAAGTATCCTGTTTCTTTTCAGATACAGGCTACAGGATGCAGAGCTTCGTAGAAGAATTTTTATGGTTTTTTTATAGCATAACAGGAAGTTTTAACATTGCCTAGGATATACTCTAGGATGGAAAAATAATCATTAGCTAACAGCAGCTTTGTGAAGAGGATAAAGACACATAGACCTTCAGGGGCTACTTGCCCTGTGAAAGGTCAACAAACAAAAGCCACACACTAAGAATCCCATAAGCCCTAAGGAAGAGCTCCTGCTTACTTTTCTTCAGGCAGAAAAGAGCTGTGGCAGCATTCTGAAGCAAAATTATATCAGCCTTAAGAGCCTCTCACTCTAGAAGCTGCTCCATGTGAGCATCACACTCTTTCAGTGCTTTAACCACACCTGACTGATGTCAGCAAAAAGAGGACTCACCTGTATTCATCATTGGGATGTGCAATTTCCACAACATCTCCCAGCTTGATTTGAAGAAATACTTTAGGATTCACCACCAGTTCATCATCTACAAGACATGAATTAACAAGGAAAACTGCAATGAACAGATCCATGCTAAACAGAGGTGCTTGCATGCAGAAGTTCACTCTGCACAAATGCACAAGCCCCAGATTAACACATCAGCAGTGAGCTGCACTCCCATGACAGTGCCCTGATCCAGCCACCTCAGCCTGGCCACTCTTTCCTTTCAAGCCACAGAATCTTCTAGAGCAAAAGAGCACCCTAAATCAGGCAAGCAGAATCCTCTATTTTTCATATAAAAAGCATCAGCAAGGAAGCAGAGAGCTATAAGATATTAACAAGATATATTAGAGTGCTATGATTTGAAGTTAGAGGTAGGGAGAAATCAAATAAATAACATTTTCTTCCTAGACACATCTACACACAGGGGAAAGCCATTAATTGGTCTGTCACAAGAGTGACTGAAATACGAAGTTACAACAAGAATACCACAACAAAAGAGAAAGTGTAGAATAAAGCCATTTTGCTTTATAGGTTTCCTCTCATTCCATTCTGAAAAAATACAATTTTACTCTGCTCTATCTTGCTATTAAACAACACTATCAGCTACTCCAAACTCTGCCTGAAAATACTACTTGTTACATCCAAGATTTTTGTTCACTGTTTTGTTAAAAAAAAACAGGTCATTGCTTTGAAATAAGAAAGAACATGCAGGGCTCACTGTTATGAACCAGGAGATACTGACCACTGCCTCCAAAACCCTTCTTATGTATGACAAGCTTGTAGACCTTGTTGGTTCTCATCTTGAATTCCAGTTCTTAGTTGCTCTGAGTAAAAATTGTTGAAGACATCTTGCACAGCTAAGATGGAAATGAAGGCAAACACAGATCACATTGTTACAAAAACATTCTTTATACTCTGTGTATAAACAAAGGACATTGTAACACCACACAGCCAAGAATGCCCCCCCTGCAAGGCGGGCATGTTACTAAGTTTAACAAATGTCAGGCTAAAAGTTTAGTAAAAACCTCCAGTACCAGCACCCCTGGCAGAGGCAGTTCTACTCGCTAAAATTGTATCTTTTTTATTTCTGCAAAAAGAGAATAGGGATGGCAGGAAAAGGAGAGACAGATAAACTCTGAACCTTGTGTTAAATGCACTAAAATGAATACCCAGACTTCTGCCCGCTGTCGGTTCTGTCATTCCCTCTCTCCCACACTTCTTCCAGTCCTTTCCAAGATGCTACAATGCACAACCGGACGATTTCACCCCAGTCCCCCAGAGGGCAGCGTTACAGACATTAAAGGCCAAGCAAACCTTTAAGTTGGACGCACTGGTTTTAACTGCTTTAACTGCTTCAGCCACGGCATTTTTTCTCCCTTACATTTTCCTATAAAATAAAGCATATTTCAAGGGAGAACCTTTGCTTTTACAACTTACTTCTTTTAGAAGTACATTTAAACTGGACGTTTTCAGTAGGAATAAAGTTTTCTTCATAAAACTATGAAGTTTTATATGCTCTTCTGCTTACATCTGCACTCCAATCAAAGGAAAGGGAAAGCCTTTCACCCCGGACTGCGGCACTGAGCTTGCAGATGTGCTTTGCAGAAAAACAACCGAATAACCGAGCTACAAAAGTACGATGGGAAAAAAACCGGAACATCCGGAGTTTGTTAAAGTCAACACTTTAAAACCTTCGAGCTTGGAACGGGAGCCTGGCAGCAACAGCCCCGCGGCTGCACCGTGTGTCGGCGGGGCCAGCACCGAAACAGCCCGCACGGTGAGAGGGAGAGCGGGTAAACCCGAGGCATTCACCGCCAGCTCTCACTCCCGTTGGGATGGGAAGGTCCGCGGTTCCCCCGCTGCAAGCTTACAGAGGTCGGGGGAGCAGCACACACCAGGACACCCGGGATTCTCCCCCGGTGCAGCTGCCGGGGCGGTCTGGCAGCAGCGGGGACTGGCGGGGCTCGCTACCCTCCAGGAAACTGCAGCCTAGAGCGAGCAGCGCGGCGGCCCGGACCTCCCAAGGGAAGGACGGAAAGGGAGCGGGGGGCACCGCGGAGCCCCGGGGAGCGGAGGGAGCCCGGGACGCCTTAAGGCTCCGGGCACTTCACCGGCCGACGCGGGACGAGCCAGACCCGCAGCCAGGACGAGCCTTCTCGCAGCCACCCTAAGCCCATCCCAATCCCTTCCCACAGCCGCGGGGCGAGTCCGAAGCCCTGACCTGCCGGTCCCGTGTCCCCCGGCAGCTGCAGCACCGTCCCGCCTCGGCCGCACGGGCAGCGCTCGACACTTCCGCATCCGGGGCCACCGGGACAACACGCGCGCGTCACATGACACCGACCAGCAAGACACAGGGGGAGAGGAGCGGTCCGGGCACCCCCTCGGCGGGCGGGGTCTGTTCGGGGGGCGGGGTCTGTTTGGGGGCGGGGTCTGTTGTGGGCGGGGTCTGTTGTGGGCGGGGTCTGTTTGGGGTGGGGGTCTGTTTGGGGCGGGGGTCTGCTTGGGGGCGGGGTCTGTTTGGGGCGGGGTCTGTTTGGGGCGGGGTCTGTTTGGGGGCGGGGCCGAGCGTCCGTTTGCGGGGTGGAGCCATAGCAACAGCCACGGGGCTCGACCCGAGGCCCGCGAGCAGGAGCGGCGCTCGGTCCCGGATGAGGAAGTGATGTGAGCGGGAAGGGGGCGGGCGAGCGGCGCGGCGGGGCGAGCAGGAGCGGCGGGGCGAGCCAGGAGCGGGGCAGGCGCGGGGAAGGCGGCCGCTGCCGCCGAGGTAATGGGAGCGGAGCCTGGGGGGCGACGCGGGGGCTTTGCGGGGGAGGGTGGAGGAGTCTCCGGAGCGGACCCGCCTCTTCCGCCACTCCTGAGTGGGCAGCGGCGCTCCTGGCGCGGCTGGGGGCGAGGGGCTGCTGGCAGGGAGTCGGCCCTACTCTGCCCGGGCGCGGCGGGGGCTGTGCGGGGCTGAGCCCGCTCTCTGCCAGTACCGGCGGTTGCATAAGTACCGGGTGTGGCGGTCTCCTCCGGTGCGCTGTCTCGGGGAGCGGGCAGACCACCGCGGACGGGCGTAGCGGATCTCTCCTCCGGTCGGGCCGCCGGGATCCGAGTGGATGCGGGGGCTGCTGCCTTCCTTGTAAGAAGGACCCGGGTCGGGTCTGTCCGCGCTGCCGCCGCGCTTCGAACAAAGGAGCGGTCCCGGCCCTGCCGGCACTCTCCCCGGGGCGGCCCGCACCGCCGCCCGCACTGTCGGTGTCACCGGAGAGGCGATCGCTTCCTGTAGACAGTCACAGTTCTCCGGTGCTCCCACTGGGCCGGTTCAGGTGATGCCGGTTTCTTCACAGGTGGTTTTTGGTGAAGGAGCGGGGAGCGGAGCGCCCGTCCGGTGAGCCCTGTCGGTACCCCGATGCTGCTGGGGAACCCGCCTCAGCCCCGTCCTCTGACCGGGGCTCTTCGGGAACCATCCGATCGTGGCGGTTTCACGTCGGGATTTTCGTGATGTGTGGGCTCAGCGTGCTGTGTGGGTCCACGGCTCCCACCGTGCTGCTGCCGGGACTCTGTAGGGTTCCGGGCTGGAGAGGATCCCGGTCCCGGGGCTCGGTGGCACCGTGCAGCCCATGTGCAGCGTGGCAGGAGTTTATGTGAGCCAAGCCATGAGGTACAGTGGATGGTGGCTCAGAAAGTTCTTTCGAGGCAGAAAATACGTGAAGAAAAGTCGGGTTTTTTTCCTAGATATTAGAAACTTTAGAAAATCACAGGAAACAAAGGATGCTTTAGTTTTAGCTAAGGAGTAGGACATACAATGCAAGGCCCAGTGATTTGCTTTATAGTCTTTTTTTCAGGTGTTGCAGGTGAGGGTGTATTCTAGACAATGAGATGTCTAGATGTGAAAATAAAGATTGGGAATATCTATTTGTATTTTCTTTGTTAGTGACACATTTGCTTAGCTACTCAAACATTTCTTAGTTCCTTTCTCTAACAATTACTTGGAAGTTTCTTATGCATACATGCTTGAATCTTGAAGAATGAAGCTTTTCCTTTTAATTTAGTGCTTGCTCCTACATATGTTGATTTAACATTGCTTGTATTTTTAAGGAAAAGGTGAGAAAACTTAGGACAACCAATCTTCAGCTGCCCTGATGCTATCATCTGGGGTGGAATCTCCCCTTGATTCTTCTGCCTCTGATGTAATTGAGTTGTACACTGGACTGCCAGGTAGTATCTCCACTGAACTTATGGCTGTATCAGAGCCTACAGGGGGGTTAGATGCCAAATCTGATGTATCCACACCTGTGCTGGCACACAGTGACAGTCTGTCAGCCAGACATCGAGGGACTTCTGGAGCAGAAAACTTATGCCAGAAGACAGAGGAGTTGGGTGATATGGGCAAGGTGTTTTCTCGTGGGCCAGCAGAATCCCTCGTTGAAGACCTTGGAGACCTTGAAAAGGATGAAAAAAACAAGAAAAGAAACTTCAGGCGACTTGGCTGTTCTGTTGATGGATACCAGAAAAGAGACAAGGAGGCACAAGGTGCTGAGGAGTATCCTGCTGAATGCTGTGCTTTAACTTCGAGGGAAAGTTGGTCAAAACAAGTAAGCACATGCAAAAGTTTATCCTTGCATGATATTTTGAATTTAGGCTTAGAGTGATTAGGCAGAGAGCTTTATCCATGTCCTGTTTCTTATTTGTGTTTTCTGGCATCTGTGTTGTTATTTGGATTATCATGTATTTGGTGAAAAAAATTAGACTGTGCTTCAGTAGACCAGCAGGATTTTAAAATATCAAGCTTTTCATTCTTTCAAATCCTGTCAGCATGGTGTAAGGCAGGTATGTAACAAATCTGTTTGTTTGGAGACTAAAAAGGAGAACAAAACCAGATTAAAAAGCTCCTTAGCCAGTACCTATGTTTTGTGGGTGCAGTGTATTCTACTGGTACCATCACCCCCAGTCAAGGTACTAATCACTAAGTAATAGCTATTTCAGTCTGGTAATACTCTTATATTGCTATGGGGGGCTCTGGATAGGTATTTCAGGTTTTAATCTAAAAATAAAAATTCCATCTAAAAATAGATTATTCTTCATTTTAAGAATTATTCTTTGTAACTAGAGAGGCAATCTGTGTCAGTTGCCTCTTTCAAAACAAGACTTGCATGGTAATGGCACTTCCCCCACCCCAATTCTGGCAAACACTGGTGATAATAATGTGCCAAGCAATAGCCTGTTAAAAACTGAAGAGCTACAAAACTATTTTAAAACTGAGATTTTTAGTGACTCTCTTGATCAGTTTTCTTTAGTTTGCAAATAGTTTTCACACACATAAGAAAACATAGAGGAGAAAAAAAGTATTGTGAATGAACACCTTCCAGCCAGGAAATACCTGGGTAAAGCACACAGGTTAGTGTGTTAGTAATTAGTGTTTTACACTAATTACTGAATGGTGCTTAACATTAGAATACTTTGTGGATTTTTACATCTGTTTGATTTATTTGAACGTTTGTGAAATTAAAACTAATTAAATTCACTGTAGTCATTTAGTGTATTCCAAGACTAATATTCACATATAAAACAGATATGGTTGTGGGAGGTTGTTTTCATTTGACTTGAGTTTTTTGTTTTGTTTTTTTTTTGCAAATAGACCCAGATCTCTTCCTGGGTTTATGCTTTTGAGACAAAGGAATGAGTAGTAGAAGGCAAGTTCTAATAAAGATCTAATAAAGATGTATGCATCTTATCAGAGGCATGTTTGGGAATGTGAGACATCCTTGGAGACTGGGTTACTCTCCTGATTCAAAATTGCAACAACTTGCATTTTAAGCCACTTGTATTTTAGCTGCTTGTGTTGCAAGACATTGTTGCTGCTAAATACAAATCTCTTCTGGATGCATCATTATTTGATAGTGAGGTTATGGTCACTGACAGGATGAAAAAGGAATGAGAAGTTCTTGTGTGAACCACTTGCAATGCAAAGCTGCTCTGTGCAAGGGCTGGGATGTTCTGAGGTTTCCTGATAGTTTTCTCATTCAGAACTAACCTCAGTAAGCAAATACAATCCCTGAAACATGCAAAGCATTCCAGGAAATTGCCAGTCTCCACTGATGCTTCTGTCTTATTTCAGGAGGACCCTCACTTAAAGCAGCATGAGGTGAAGTCTCTGAGAACTTTTTGCACTGAAACAGGGGGATCTCTGAAGAACACAGGTGCATGTTCTAGTTGTACATCCCTATCTAACCCTGCTTCTCTCCCAGGTTAATTTTTGTTGATCTAAAACAGATGAGTGGTTGTAGGGTAGCTGAGGTATTTTGCTTTCCATAGCTAGAACAATATGGAGATTCAATCCTTTGCTTTTTCCTGACAGCACGTATACTTTTCTGAAGGCCTTTTATGTACAAGACATTTTAGTTATTTAATTCAAATACTTTTTTGCCCCAAAGCAGGAGATGTTATTAATAGCAGATGTTTTACATTTCCTTCTGTTTCAAAGCTGTGGATTATATGAAAGCAGTTACAGGAAAGATGTGAAAAAGTATGACTTGTTCATTTTGTAGATTTTTTTTTTAAAAAAAGGAAGTGCAGAATCTAAAGGTAGAGAACAAAACTAATTCTTAATTTCATTATAATTTCTAGTCTTCTAGATCCAGATTCTTTGGTAATTTTGTCTGCATCTAGTATTTTTTTCCTTCTCCCTCTGTGCTGTCATAACCAAAATTTCTACTGTTTTGTATATGTTTAATATTTAAGATATTTAAATATGTAATATTAATATTTTACAGTAACTATAATTTGTATTAGGCCTTTTATGATTTTACATAGAGGTTTATTAATAATCGTTATCACTTGGATAGAGCAAGATATGGATTGTGTTCTTATGGATGAGTTATTGACAAAAAATCCTTCAAGGATGAAGAAATGGAAATGGCCACTCAATGCACAATCATATTTCTCGGGTACCACAGATCAAGTACCCATCCATGTTGAGCTTTGATGTTGCAAATAAGCTTTGTGATGAAGCCATGACTTCATATGTGTTAATTTACATATTTCCATCTATTTCCATTGTATCAGGAAAGTCTGAAAAAAAACAGGTCTTTGGCTGCCTGCTTCTCTTGAGGAATGTCTGTGTTGAAAAGTGTTGCATCTGTGGGGTACTTTGGTTTTTCTTGGAAAAGCTTGTGCTAGAATTGCTTGCCTCAGTCCTCACTTCTAAAACCTTTTGGCAATCAACACTGTACTGAGTAGTGAGTACAATACTAAAAGGAACATAGTAAGCTGCATGCCTTCCAAATTTAGTATGTGGTTCTGATTTGCTTTATTTTTTCCTGTGCAGAAGAAAACCAATCAAATGTTCAGGTGACAGCTGAAACTCTGCGAAAGCTCACTGAAGAAGTACAAGGTATGAAGGCTGATGGGACTAGGAAATTTAGTAAAGCAGGATACAGAAATGACAGAATGAGTGAAGTTCTTCCAGCTGAGAGCAGTGAATGCCCAGACATAGGCACAGTCATGGCCAGAGCTGGAGTTTCAGGAATCAGCATGTTAGATTTTTTAGAGCCTTTGAAAGTCACAAACGTTGAATCAGCCACAGAGCATCCACAAGAAAAAAATGAATATGTGCTGGAAGCCCATGCTGCCATGCCATCCAGGACAGGGAGTAATGTTGTATCTATTTTGGAAACTAGAGAAGAAAAGTTACCCAGTCAAAATCCTCTTAATGAATTTGGTACATCAGTTGCTAATTGCCAAACTGATCAGCAGGCTGAAGAAAACAGTGCCCATGACTTCTGTACTGGTCCTGTAGCTAAAGGTAATGAACCTCATAGGTTGTCATCAGTAGAAAGCTGTAGAACACTCTTCACAAAAAGTTCTGAAGTTTTATGTTCAGTTCTGGAAAACACCTGTTATCTGGACTTTAGAAATATGCCCCTAGGGAACAATAGTACTGCAGTCCATGGAATTATCAATGAAACCCCCCAAAAGTATCTTCCCCAAAACATCAAAAGCCAGGCTCATGATCATGGAACTGGGTTTGTAGAAAATGGAACCTCCACATCTGTATCAGTAGAGCAGATCTCAGTGGTAAGGAGCATAGGATTATCTACTGCTAAAACTGATCAAAGGGATGTAAGTGCTAGTGTAGGTAAATTGAACAGCTCTGAACTTGAAGAGGCTGCTGAAGTCTGGAGAAAATTTTCTGTGGGAGAGAACACTGACATTCGTAGCTGTCCTGAGGCTCAAGAGGGTGCTAATTCTGAGCATTGTCATTCTTCAGATTTTAGCTGCATTTCTTCGTTCCCTGAGGAGTTTTCAAAAGCAAACTTTAAAACAGTCTCATCAGAGGGTAATAAATTGAAAAAGGACCAGGGGCAATTCCCTGTCAGTGATTTATGCAAGAATGATATGAAAGGAAGTAGTCTGATGGAAACGAGCAGCATTGCTTCCCATGAAACTGGTCAGACAGACACGTGCTTTTATAACACCTGCAGTAAAAGTTCTCCTCCCAGTAGCCAGAGCTGTCTGGATCTTAGTACCAAGCAAGGAAAAAACTCACCTGAGGCACAACTGCTTGAAAAGGAGTCTGAGAGTAACACAAAATCAGACAAGTTGTCTGGCAGTTTAGTTGAAGCTACAGAAACTAACAGTAATGACAGTTTGTCCACTGGCAAAGAAACTAATTTGATTTATACACTAAATGTAACTCTACCTCCCATTGCTCAAAAATCAAGAGAACCTCATGTTATTGAGTGTCCTCCTTGTACTGCTAATGAAGTTTCAAGCAGGGACAAGGCTCAGGATAATCTATCTGGAAAAGAATCAATTGGTGCTTCTGGAACTACAAGGGAACAAGTTCCTGATGTTGTGCTTCATAAAGATGAACTCAAGTCTTCAGTAAGTTCCAGGACTTTTGAAAACACTAGAATGACAAGCAAAATTTCACAAAATAAAGTGAAATCTTCAGAGGGAAATAGAGAGAATGTGGTCACCGATTTAGGAAAGGAACATAGTGATACATGGAATTGTTATAATCAGAGTATAAGAGACCATTGTACAGCTGCCAGTACTTCCTGTGTGTTATCAGGGAGTACATGTGTAGATGATGTTCTCCCAAGCAGACAGTCTTTTGATGGTGAGGTTGATAAGAAGACTGAAGAAAATGGTAATTTGGAAGGAGAAGCCTCAGCTGGATATGATAGTAAAAAGGTTATCATCTTTCCAGAAGCAGACTTCCCTTTGGCATGTGGATCTCTTGCTTGTGAAGGTGACTGGGGCAACAAAGGTGCAGATCTCCATGGGATAAATGGCAGTGAAATTCTTTGTGGCACAGATGAGGCAAAAGAACAAATTGGGATGTGTGCTCTCCAGACAGACGAATTTGATAAAATACAAACTCTGGATTCTCCAAAGGCTTCTGAAGGCAATCAGAAAAATCAGACTAGTGAACAACTAGTAGTCAGATATTTGAGTAGAAAAAACTGTGTTCATAATTTTGGATTTTGCAACTCTCCTTTAGGCCCAGAGAAGAGAGAACTAGACACATATGAGAAGAAAGAAGCATCATCAGTGGCAGCTGATCCCTCCAAGTGCAGTGCTTCAACCTGTGAGACACGGCCGTTACTCAAAACCATCAATATTCCAACACAACATGGGAGCCAAACAGACAAGGCCCTTCAAGCAATGGAAAATCAGTGTCTGGCATGTCAGAGTGAGTTTGATGGGCCTGTTCTATTAAACAGGCAACACTTAGGAAGTTTAAACAACCAACCACACACTGGCTTACAAACTGCGGCTACTTCTGTGGAAGGAACCAAAATATCATTTGGCTCCAGTCAAAGTGAAGAGAAACTGTTAAAGCCAGGTAACAACTTGACTCCATTAGTTCATAAACATCCAAGAGAAGACAGTTTTCAAGGGACTCTAAGTGAGAATGTAGTGGATTTGGACTCTCCAAGTCATGTAAGAAATGAAGACCAGTCAGGATACGTGGGCTTTGTCAGTGATCTAATTGGAGAGCAGAGAATCAAACTAAAAGAACATGAGAACCAATTGGAAAAAGAAACTAAAGGAACTTGTGGAGAAAGTTTTTCTGATAATAAATCATACTGCTCACAGCATGCTTGCTTTATCAAATGTGCAAAAGAGAAAGCAGAACTAGTATGTGCAGGAAACAAAATGCAGCAATCTTCACTGAAGACAAAATGGTTGGTGGAGAACCAGGAAAATACAGTTAGTGCCCGATTTCTCTCCTCCTCATCAATTCATGGGAGTCTGTCCTATAAGCCAGAAAATATGAATGTGCTTTCAAAGAAAGAAAACAAAAGTCTGAGAACAAAATCTGTCTCAAATAGCTCTTGCCTGCACTTAGCATTTGAGCCTCATAAAGAAAAAGATGTTCAAAAGGGAGTTAGTACATCCCAGTTCAGAGTGTTTGACAACCAAGAATCTTCTAATGAGACTCGGGGGGATTCAGAAGCATCAGCTCTGAACTGGGGAATCTCTCTGCCTGAGAAGAAGCAGCTGTGCACATCACCTGAGGATACACAAATAGATCACTGTGATTCCTCTTCAGCTAAAGTTTCTAGCAAAGAGTCTTCACTGACAAAACCTATTTCTGTAACAATGTCTGTTAAGAGAGAAGCCAGCAATACTGAGGTGCCATCTGCGGGGAATGAAAAGGCAACGAGGTGTCTGAATGCTGCAAAAACCTCAAGAGTTTGTGCATGCAGCAAAGGAAGCCTGAGAGATGAGGGCCATAGGATGCTAAGTGTAAAAGACATGGATGTGACCTCACTAAAAAGTACTTACTGTGGAGAGGAGCTAAAGAATACATATGGGGAAGAGAAGATGGGAAGAGAAGTAGCCCCTAGAAAAAACTTGCCCGTAGATCCTTTTTGTGATGGAGAAGATTGTTCTGGGGCCTTGTTAGAAGATTCCAAAGAGTCTGGTAGCAAAATAGTCTCTCTCAATACTGAGAATTATGTAAAGGTTTTGGAAGAAATCTCAGGATCTAACCTAAATAATCTTTCAAAAGAAAGAAAAAATGAGACAAAGCTCACAAACACAGCAGGTACCAGCCTACTTTCAGAAACTGTGCATGGCTGTGAAGATGTGTCTGATGCAGAAACTTCACCAGAATCACAGTATAATACAACACCCACGTTTCACCCACATCCAAGTACACTATCAAACAGTTGCAAAGAAATATCCCCAAACTGTGTGGTTTGCAGTGAAGTATGTGTGCCTTACAAATTAAATGCACAGAGCAAAGATAATGTAAAGGAGGTTACAGAAGGCCAAGACACTAAACCAACTCACTCAGTTTGCAAGGAAAATGAGGCTTTAGGTGCAGAGAGATCTGATCAAATAGAGAAATGTCAGTTACTTAAACAAAAAAAAAAGTATGAGAAGATAAATCTGTCAGACCAGGCACAACAAGAACAGAAGTCAAAATATCAAGAGAAAGTAAAAATCCCACTGCAACCAAGCATGTTGCACAGTTCTGACCTTGTGCCCAGCTCTTCGAATGAGTTGGTGATATCAACAGATAAGTGTCAAGGTCCTTCAGAGGATGATTTTGTTGTCAGAAGCAGTGAAAATACACTATGTAGCACTTTACAAGAAGTCAAAAGGCCAAAGATTACCACAGATATTATTAATTCACAGTTTTTCAAGACTCAGGATTCAGAAATGGAAAACCTGAACCTTAATTTAGGGTATGATGGAATCCCTGGTGCCTTTGGAACTACAAATAAACTAAGAGGACCTCTTCCATTAAAAAGACAGCCTGGAAGGACATGCAAAAAAGTTCCCACATCGTATCAGCCAAAAACTACAAGAAAAAGCAAAAAAATTAAAAGTACATCTCTTTTTGAGAATTCTCCAGAAATGTTCCCCAAGCAGGAAAACACACTTCTCAAATCTTTGTACTCTTCATGTAAACCACCAACAATGGAAACGGAAACAGCCATGGAATCTGTGCATATGCCAAGGCAGAAGGCCAAGAGGTGCAGTTGGTTGAGCAGCTTGAAATTTAGAAAATGTACCAAAGAACCAGCATTGTTGAGCAAGCTGTCTGCAATAGCTAGGAAACTCCTGACACCTGCCAAAAGCATCCATAACTTAAAACCTCAGCCATATTCTTCTGAAATTCTTCCTGTGGGTGAGAGGTACAGCCAACGTATAGCTAAAAATCTATTAGAAGCCTTTTCTTGGATTAACAGGAACTTACACTCACGCTGGGCTGACAGTTGGTGCACCAAGATGTTCAGCTTTCGGCCTTTGGCACTTTATCCTGTAGAATCTACCAAAATACTTTTTTCAGACTTGAGCTGCAAGCCTCCAATGTCTTTCCTGGATACCCCAGTGTTCCCAATTTATTTTCACATAAAATTAGACTCCAGTCCTGTGACAGACCTCACAGGGATTACACCCCAGCATCTCGGACCGGTTCTGGGAGAGATGGAGACGCCGCCTTCAGAGTGGACTTTCTCTTTCCTCCTGTCTCAGAGCTGTTTAGATACAACAGCTTTCAAGGAAGATGATCAAGATAATGAGCTGCATTCCTCTCTCTCTGTAACAACCCAAGGGGCTGTTGCCCTTCATCCTGACCGTGGAAGAAATGCCATAGCTGAAAGAAGAGGAGGCTGCTCCATGCTTGGCCTTCACACAGTGTTAGCACTTTCTTCTCCTGGATGTTACAGGATTTGGACGAGAAGAAGAAGCTTAACCAGTCACATTCCTACCGTCCAGAGACTATTTATATCCCAATTCGCACAGGGTTTGAAAGGGACAAGGTATCCAACTTCTGTATCAGGTGACCTCGTCCCTTCATTACCATACTCATTGGGCAGGGTACTCTCCATATGGAGTCAGCATGGTCCTTCTGCCCGTCCTTCTGAAATCACTCCTCTCCATTCCAGTCACTGCAAGTGGCAGCCAAGTGTGGGCATCGAGAACAGGTAAAACCCATAAACTTGTTTCTGAGATGCAATATGTATAGGGTAAATACTTGCTTCCTTCTGGGAGGGAGAGGGTAATTGCAGCTTGCATTGGAGGGTCAGTTTCCCCTGTTCCAGATCTACACATTCTGCTAAAAAATGGCTAAACTTGGAAAATTCTTCCCTATGGAACTGTCTGTTAGAGTTTAAATATATTTGCCTTCGCTTTTTAAATGCTGTCCTGTTTTGGCAGAATGGCTAACTCTATTTTCTTCTCCCTCAAAATATACACACCATGCATCAGAATATATAATGCAGAAAGGTGAGCTACTTCGTTAGGTCTATTCAGAGTGACTGCAGAACAACTGGATTGCTGAGGTAGGAAAGTTTTTTTCAGAGGTCTGAGCCACAAGTGCCACTTGGAACCACTGTAAAATAACAGATTAGGAAGAATCCTAAGGTGTGGGGAGTGGCATTCAGTCACATTTTTAATTGTATTCCATGACTGTTCTATGCTGTGAAACCTCTTTATGTACGTTGTGCCTTTTGATAGTATGTGTCCAATGTATTGTTGGCAAGTGTAGTTCCAGTTCAGGCTGGTCACGAATTTTTGTATGTGTGCAATTCTCCTTATGAATGAGAAAAGGACTGAAATCTACTCTGCTTTTTTAATTTAACTTTGCTATTGACATTTAGAATTGTTTACTAAAAATCAGAATGAGAGAAGAGGTGATTAGTAGCTGTGCTACACGATTTTGCATGCTCTTGAGCAAAGATTTTACCCTTTATTCCTCAGTGCCATGGAGCAATTCAGTCCCTGATTTTATGGTCTTGAGATTATTGGATGGAGTATAGGCTCATGAGCTCTACAGAAAAGTCATTTATTTGATCATTTATTTTCTTTGATATGGCAGTCTCCAGAGAATGGCTGAATTTGTCTTATAGCTTGACATGATAACCAAAAATCTTTCCAGATAGCTAATGCTGCATTTTATATACATGGATAACATAGCTAAAAAAATCAGTATATCATTTGTTAATATAACTTGTAATGCCTACTGAAGGTGTGAATGAGCTCATGAAAGGACTGCTCCATTCTGGGAGTTGCCTGCTGTAAAAGAATGATGTTCAATAATAGCACAGAGACAACTTCACAGCACATTGTATTGGGCCCACATCCTTTTTCATTCCAGAAGAGCCAATATATCATGCTGAATTTTCTAGTGCACAGATTAATACTCTGGAAGTAATTGTATCAGTAAACCACAGTTTGAGGACTAAACTTTAAAATAATACATTGCTGCCATTCTTTAAAAATAGAACAAGCACCTTTTAAAAATGTGCCTCTGTGTATGTGAATTTATTGTGGTGCTCAGTAATGTTACCCTGGGACTTATGCTCTTGTGTTTCCTCCCATACTTAAATCTTACAGACTCCTAAGGGGGAGCTTGTTACAGCACATCCATTTAGCTAAAGTATAAGAGGATTTAATTCCTTGACATAAAGGGTAATTTAAAAACCAAATGTTTTGCTATGAATGATCTTTATCACAAAGGGGGAAAAGTCAAATCAAACCCTGTCACTTAACCTATCAAATACAAATGAAAAAAAAAAACCCTGAGTTTAAAAAGTCTAAAGCTCAGTTTGTTTTTTGTCTAAAATACCTTACAGGTACTTGAATGAGGTAACCTTAATGCCTCTGCTCTACTCAGATTTTTTTTTGAAGTGAAGTTATTGTAGCATGCAGTGAGTTGAAAACAATGTTTACAGAAGCCTAAAGTGCAGCAAGTAAATTCTATTCCTAAAACACTTTAACAAAAATGTAATATTAAAGATTTGGCTATAGAACAACATAAAGAACATAAACCTAAAATTTTAAATACTTAACTCAATTTTAGATTTTGTCTTGCTGAAGGTTCACAGCCTGTTCTTAAGAACTTATTTCCTTTTTGAAAAAGTATTAGCAAGAACAGTAACAAAAAATAATTCATTAACCTCGCCAAGTTGTGTAACTCAAAAATCATCTCTGATATAAAAGTTTGGGATATAAACACAAGAAGACATGGAGTATGTTTGATGCAGTATAAAAGCATTTTCAGGTCTCTGTATGACAAAAATATTTGCCTGTTTTGATTAAGACAGTTAAAAACCATAAGGATTAAATAGTGGCTCCAAGTTCTCTGCAGGCCATTTTCTTCTGAAACACATTTGTCATCTTCAAATTATTCATTGTTAGGTTTTTTTAATAACCAGGAAAACAAGGAAATGGTAGATTTCCTGTAGATCTCCTGCCTAAAAAATCTACCTCTGTCACTTCCACTGCCAGCAATAAAGCATTCTTTAAATGGAATCTTTTCTCTAATTAATGCTCATTTGGATTAAAATTTCTACAGGTTACTTTTTTCTCTCCCTGTATTTTTTTTTAAATTTTATTAGTGCATAAAACAGTGTGCTCTGCCTGTAGTATGGAGGACTCTGATGCACTATTGATGCAGGCTGAGATAGTGAGTGGAACACCGAGAGAAACAAAACGTTTCATTTGTCATATAACTGACAAACACAAGAAATGTGCCTTTCTGATTTCCATCCATATATAAATGTGGATTTATCTGTGTTGCCATAATGGTTGATTCTCATTTCTTTCATAGCATTACAGTCTGGCTGTAACTTCTTTGCTTAAGAACAGTGAAGTGCATTTAGCTGTTTGCTTGGGAAAACAGTACAGGATTTGCTGTTTAATGTAATAAAAGCTGTCCCAATTGATCTTTTTTTTTACTTTTATGCCTTAGAATAATGGTAATAACCAGCCCTTTTGGAAAGGCCTTTGGTTATTCCAATCTGTTAATAATATTCAAGTAAAGCTGTGGAAGTTTGAGACAACAGGGAGTTAAACTTAAAGAAATCCTTGCTTTCACTTGCTACTGTTGTTCCTATGCACTTTTTTTTTTTTTTTTAGTAGCCAAATCCTTCAAGGTTTTGTTTACTTTCATTTTAAAAAAGTGGAATGAGGAACATAGACTTTCATAGAAATTATTACAACTTTCAGACTTATACTGTCTCCCTTTCTTTCTGTACTTTTATTTCCTTTTCTCATCACCACTGTTTTTAAGTACAAGTAGAAGTATTTGTCTTACAAGCTGGCAGTGAAATTTAGGAGCCTAAATGGCAGATGTGGCTTCGTATCGTTTTAGTCTTTAATTCTCATTCTTGATATGACCATTCTTGATATGGGCATTTTTTGTCTTGTAGCCTAGTTTATCCTAATGATTTTTCCCTCATCTTTTTAAAGTGTAGATGTAATTTTTATCTGTCTTTTTTTGTTTGTTTTTTCTTCATTATTCCTGTGAACCAGCTATGCCATGTTACCGCACTTGCCTGTACAGTGTGTGGGAGCACTACAGACTGCAGGTCGTGAGATATGGTGAGTCTCTTGGACTTTGATATTTATTCTGAGTAGTGGGATCATAAGTTTTCTCAGAAAGGCATTGTTTGTGTCATTCTGGCTTTCAGCTTTTGAAAGTTCATTACAGGAATAGCTTTCTGATTAAAACATTAGTGCAGAAAACTGACTGGATCATGTGCTGGAGAAGTGTGGAGCATCATTAATGCAAACACCATGTTCTGACTGCACAGAACAATTCTGTTACTTTCAGCCACTTCTTATGAAATTATTAGTTGAAACTATAAAAGTTTATTTCCTTACTTGGATGCATGTTCTTTCTGCCTGAGCAACTGGACGTTAGGTGCTGATGCTTCCTTCTGTTCATTTGCAGTGTTGGGGTGGCAGGTATAAAAGCTATCTTTAAAATGCATCTGTAAACAAGAGTATTAAATTAATAGTTGTGTCAAGGAAAATTGCTGGCAGAAAAGGATAAATCACTTTCTATCAGTAGTTACTAAACAGAGGTGTAAATGTTTAACTATGTGGAAAGGAAAAGTATGAGTTTTAAATCACATGTTCAAATACACTGGCATTTTAGTTTGTTTCAGTATCCATGTAGGCTGCAGCAGTTTTTGGCTGGATGTATGTCACAGAGAAAGTGTCTACTTATTTGGGCAGTTTCTGTGAACTGCATTGGGTTTTGTGCTCATACATCATCTGAGAGCATTAAATGCTGTTGCAGCATAAATTTGGTATTAATCTACTTATGTTCCTTTCCTTTCTACAGCCTGGAAACTTCATTCCCTTTTCCATTACCAAAGCCTTGCTCACTCCCAGAACCATCACCATCTCCCCCCAGGGTTTCAGCATCTGAGCTCCAGGTCCATGGCCTTGATGAAGCTGATGCTTCTGTTCCAGTCTGTTTTAGATCCCAAGATGACACAGCACTGAAAAAAGTGAGTTCATTTTAGATACCTTAGACTCTGGGTTCCTCAGAACTTGAAGCTGCTGCTGCTGAGTATTACCTAGTAACTGTTATTACCTAGTAACTGCAGAGAAAATGGGCTGCTGGTCCTATTCTGTGCTGCTGCTTTATTCAAGCAGAAAGGAGGTGGCAAAACAAGGAGGAATGTTTCTTCTATTCTTCTATAGATAACGTATATTCAACATAAAAGGGAATTCTCTTGAATAGCATGGTCATAATTTCCTTCATTTTAACTTGTTTTTTTCTTCTTTTTTTCTTTCTTAAGACTGAGACAGAAAGGAGGCCAAAGAAAGTCTCGCAGATCCGAATCAGAAAAACTGTTCCTAAGCCAGACCCTAATCTTACTCCAATGGGATTACCCAAACCAAAAAGGTGAGCAGTATCTTCTAAAGGGATTTATGCTAGCTTCTCTTTTTTATATTTTCTGCATAATAATGTAATAATTTCAATAAATTCTTCTCTTACCACCAATATTATGTACTCATAAGATTAACACAGCTGTATTGACTGGATAAAAGGCTGAAGAAAGAACACAACATTTTTCAAGTGAGAAAGGATAAATAAAGGACTATGGGGTACAAATGGGTTTTAGGCAAAATGTGAAAAACTAAGCTGCAATGGAATGATTTTTCTAAGGAAGAAAATTTCATAATAAAAAATCAAAATAAGTCATTCTACAGTGCACAGTGAAATGTGGTGATCTATTAAGAAGTTCTGTTGATGCAAATTATGTCAGGAGTCCTTAACAGTCCCTTCTTTGTTTGTGTTCTGTGATCTTAGGGAAAAAATGAGTTCAGTGTAAACGTGGGTAATCACAGTGCCTGGCACTGATAAAGTTTTTCCAGTCATCTACTATTTTGTTCACTTCTGTCTTGAGCAGAAATACCAGCTTTGACAAAGGATTGTGTTTCTTCAGAGATCAGCTTGCTAATTAAGTGTTGGTAACTAACATTTAAAATTATCTCAAGAGATGAAATGTTAACCTAAACTGTAAGTCTTAGCTTCCACAACAAAAGTGGTCTGTGAAGGGATTTCTCTCCTTTTGAGCATCATCATTTATAACAAAGTCTTGCTCCAGACCTTATAAAAAACACTGTATGACATTAGGTACTTAACAACCTCATTTTTCATTCCTCCCTATCCCCAGTTAAAGCATTTAGACATAGAATGCAAACCAGATCTGTGCCTTGTAAATCTGCTTGTTGCAAAGAGAGGTAGTTTTGAAATTCTTTCTTGGTTGATTTGTTCATTATTTTCCAGGCTTAAGAAGAAAGAATTTAGTTTAGAAGAAATTTACACAAACAAGAACTATAAGTCCCCTCCTCCAGCCAGGTTGGTTCTGCTTCCTAATGAGAAAACTAAGATAAGTGTGACTTAGTTAAGAAGGGAGAGAGGGAAGATATAAAAAGCTAAGGAGATTTTTAGTTGCTCTATTTTATAGTTGAGAAAGATAACTCAATGGTATCTTTTACTGTTTGGATAGAAAGTAGTGAAATATGAACTAGGAATTTGCAGCTGTTCAAGTATGGTTTTGTTGGGATTTTTATAATCTATTCTTTCATTCCAGCCTGCAACCAAGTACAGTACTTTTTCAAAACTGAAAAGCAACTAAATATTCTTTAAAATGCTAAAAATAATTTCCTGTCATCAAGCACAGCACAATTATCAAGACTACTGTATGTTTTTTGATGTTCATATCTATTTATTCTCCCCAGTCAAGATGCTGGAATTGTGCTTTTGAACTGAAATACAGATAAAAAGAGATTCAACCCAAATGTCTATTTACCAATAACAAATTATTTGGCCAGCAGTAATGTGCAGTTGTAGGAAGTGGAAGCTTTCAATAAGGATGCATTACAAGAGACACAGAGAGGCAGTAAAAACGTAAAAGTTAGAAATGTGTTTACGTGGGTTCTGAAATCCATCTCTCTCCCTGTCCTGGGAACAGCTGCTTGAGTAATCATGAGTTCTATTTTTTTGCTCTTACCAGGAGCTTGGAAACAATCTTTGAGGAGCCCAAGGAGAAAAATGGGTGCTTGATCTCTGTCAGCCAGCAGAAGAGAAAGCGGATTCTAGAGTTTCAGGACTTCACTCTTCCACGGAAAAGGAAGGCACGAGGCAAAGTCAAGGCAGTGGGTAGTTTCACCCGAGGGAAAAAAGCTGCACTACAGAGTGCAGAGTTAGATGCTCTTCTGAGTCAGAAGCTAATGGACCTTGAAGCCTTTTTTGCAGAAGAGGCTGAGCAGGAGCAGGCCTCTAGCATCTGAGGGAGCCATTTAGCTAAAAATGGTCCAATCATCTCCTTATTATTTTAGTCCTGTTGGGATAAATCTACTGACTTCTTCATACATTACTCTACCACTTTGTTCTAATATCTGATGATCAGTTTTTGGCTGTGACCCTCTTTAAGGTGCTATTTTAATGGTTTTTTTTTTTTAAATATTATTAGAGGGATGCTTCTAGGTCCCTGTTTGAGTGTAGCACAGCCACATACAATTTACCATTCCTTCCTCAACCTCTGGAAATTACTGCTAATGTTTAATTATGTTTAAACACCTTTTGGGGGTAGAGTAGGAGTGTAAAGGAGGAAGTAGTGCACCTTCAGTGATGCTAGAACTCTGTACTCCAGATCATTTGCACATTTGAGTCTGCTGTTGTTCCTATAATGGCTATTTTCAACAACGTGACAGAAGAGATATGGTTTTTGATAAAGATGAATTCTAGCAAGCACATTCTTGATATACCACTAATTTTTTAGTAATTAAAAGCAGCTGCCTGGATTTGCTTTCAATTGTTTCTTCCTTCTGTTTACTTAGAAGATTCCTTCTGAGTTCCTGTGCCCTTCCTGGCTTCAAGCAGCAGAAGCCCCACATGACTAGACTTTAAATAACTTGCACTTTGTATATGTTTCTTTATTTTGCTGCATGAGGACACATTTTAATGTGGCTGAGCTCAAAAAAGGTAATATTTTAAGAAAAAATTGTGCCCAGTACTGATTTTTCCCAAATAGTTGAAGTTTTTTCCTCCTTGGCTGATGCTAACCTCTTCTTCAGAGGAAATGGTAATTAGCCCATGAGGATATTAAGCTGCAGGATAGGTAAGTAGAGGCTTTTATTTAACTGAGATGAGCTCCTGCATGCAGGGAACACCAATAAAATCTTTGAGACTAACTGTTAATTCCATTCAAGTTACCAACTTGTTTTTAATGCCAAGAAGAAAATATTTTTCATTGTGAGAGTTTGGGCTTTTTTTACCATTTTAGATTTACAGTTCATGTAGTTTATAATTAGATATTCTCTGTACAGCACTGTAGTAATAGCTAGTGTTGTACAAAGTCTTAGAGTATGTGGAATATTTCCTTTAATTACTGTTATGTAAGGCCATTTGTAATTATCTGGTGTGCAGCACTGGGCAATTTCTCAGCTATACCTTTTGAGGGAAGAGAGCTCCCTTCTGGAATAACTTCTGTTAAACTTACTTGAAGCATAATTCAAAATGAATGCTAGCTGCAGTTCAGGTAATTTCTGCCCTTTTGTGCCTATGGAAGTTATTCAGGCAAAGCTGTCATTGCTGGGATGCTCAAATTTAATTAGTCTGTTCTTTCTTTCACTTGAAACTTGCACTTTCTGAGCTACCTACCCATGTAATAGAGTTTCTATTTAGCTTCAAAACGAGGAAATATCTTGTGGGTGGGTATTTTTAACACAGTCCCAATAAATGCAGGACTGAAAATACCATTGTTGCTCTGCCACTTCTGTTACTGACTGAACAGAAAACTAAAAATCAGCAAGCAATCTGTTGAATTCCAGAGCTTTGAAAGTAGAGAAATGGAAGAGGATTATTACACTGTGTGTGCACGAGTCCTGAAAGAAATGCAATATGGGCTTGTTTTTCTCCCAGCTTATGTGCTGGGATTCCTAGAAGTTTACATACTTGTTTTGGAGACTAATTATCTTTTTAATCAGGAATACTGAAGGAGAGGAGTGTGCACTTGAAGTTCTGGTGTTTGGGTTTTGAGGGTAAAATAACAAGGCAGGCAAACTTTGAACAGATTGACATACTACTTCAGCAGCAAGGTCTGGCTGCTGTAGAATATTTTAATTGATCTGTATTTTTATAAAAAGAAATCTCTAAAAAATAAAGGTCGACTGCCTTTTAAAAAATGTTTGAGGCTTTCCCTACACTGGTTTATCAGCCCAGTTTATTGACTGGTTGGAAGCTGTAGCAAGAGTAAGATATATATTTTTATGGGTTTATGCTACAGAATGGGATTGTTACATGGTATTCATTTCCCTTCAGTTAACATGGGAGGCTTCTAGTGCTGTGACAACTGAGCTGTAACCTTACTGGAGCTCTTAAGAAAATAAGGATGTGGGTGGGGAGGGAGGAAACTTGGGCCCAGGCAAAGTTCGAATCTCTAATGTGCTTCAAGACATGAAATATGTTGGATTTTTTCTTTGGGTTGTGGGGTTTTTTTTGTCTGCTTTCCTGCTCTGTCCTGTTTCTGTTTGAAATAACATTTCTTAAGTTTTCTTTTCAGCAGCTGCAGCAGAGACAGCAAAGAAAACACTCCATTCTGTTTTGTTACAATAATTGGAGGAGTTACAAAACAACCTTACAGTTACTTAGCTTGTCCCAGACCTTAGTGGAAACCCAAATCTGCAGCATTGTTCTGGTTTGGTTTGGTATTTGTAGGACAGAGATGTAAATTAATCCAGACAAAGCATCTCCTCCCTCTGCCCGCATGCTTGTGCACTTTTTCTTTTTTCCTTTCCCACCTCTGTTCCTATTTACAGCTCTTGCATAACAGCTTTGTTCCTTGTGGCTGCTGCTTGTACTCTGGGAGTGATGACTGTCCAAAAGCTAAGTATTGCCACTCCAAGCTGTTCTGTCCAAGATAATTAAAAGAAAAAAGTACAGAGTATGCATCTTTTGGTGTCTTGCATACTTCCTTAGCTGAAGGATATGTACACTTGCCTTTTCACAGAGTGAATCCACTCCAGTCAGGTATTTTTTAATACCATGGAAAGTCAGTGTACAAATAGCTCAGAGAATGATGACTAGAGCAGCTTGAGAAGAACTGCAAAGCTTTTGTCACATACTGTCTTGTAGTAGTAAGTTCTGCAGAGCCAGGCAGCTCTGTGCTAAATTTGATGTCAATGGGGGGTAGAAAAATCACTTTAAAAATAAAAAAAAAAAGGCTCATTTTCATCGTGCTACAACTGGAGCAGCTAAGGCTACCTAATGTATATTACAGCATTTGCCTGGTGGCCTTGTGATTGCATACATTTTGAGTTCTGTTGCTTGCTGGATATGATTTTCTGCAAGCAGTTCTCATTTATTGTGTTTGATTTTGAGGTGGGCCTTTGGTATGTTATGTTCCAGGTGCTCTTCTAGAATATGAATGGTAACTGTGGATTAAAAGTCATTTTGATGCTATCAAGTTAACAAATAGCTCAATGAGAACTTGTACACTTGTGCCATTAGCCTCCATCATGCTCTTGGCATTCTGTTTTTGTTCAATATTGTGTGAATCTAAAATTTTACTGTTTCTTTTGTGTGTATTTTTAATTTATGGAAATAAATTTTTCTGAGAACCTTTCTGTTTAAGGCCTTCTTCAGGCTTGTATCAATAAATTTCTATATTACATAGATGTGGGGAAGAGGTCAGATCTCCAAGGAGCTGAACACTGTTCAGTAACTGGGTAGGCTGTGAGTAAGGCAGGGAGCAGCAGTTCTAGTGTTCCTTCATCCATAGCTGTAATTCAACAGGAACACAAGCAGACCTGGGGGTTTTAAGCATGATCCTAACATCTCTTTAAGGTAGGAAGAGCAGGAGCCACACAGTTCCTGCAAGGTTCAGAACCAAGAGGTTCAAAGCTGTGTTCAGGAGCCTGATGCTTTGAAACTGAAGCTGAAGCACAGCAGCTCCAAAAAAGGCCTATTAAGCATCTGGAATTTCTATGGCAGACAACAATTGCCCTGCCCCTCCAACCCATAAAATATTGTGTATTACCAGATTTTCATTTCATTGCTATTCATCTGCATGCTGCTTTTGGCCAGACTCAGCTGGCAGATGCATTTCATAAAACTCTCTTCTCTGACTGAAGTGCAGTGTGAGGTGGGGCCCGCAGATGGCAGGTGAGCACCAGAGAAGAGAAGGGAGCACCTCAGAGAACTAAATAAGCATCCTGCTTTCACCTGGAGTTCTGGACAAGGACTAAGAGCCTTTGCTTACCTTCACCTTAAAGCTGCAGGCATCCAGTTCTGGCTATTAGATGTCTTATACATTTACAAATACATTAATTTGTGAGAGAAAAATATTTTGATTCACTAGTATAAATCCTTGGTTTAAGAAGCAAATACATTCCTCACAGTTAAAAGCAGAAAAGACTACAGAATCTGATAGCAATCACAACCTATAGCATCCATGTGTATTCAGCAAGGGCTGCCTAACTGCACCCAAATCACAGATAGAGGACAACAATGTCCAAACCAAGTGGCCAACCAAAATGTCAACTGTTGGTTGCTTTTTATTTTTGCAGGGAAAGGTTGTAAGAGAAGGAAGGCAAACTGCTACCAACTAACCTGTGCCACACATGACAGTCTGTATTTAGTCCGTGGTATTGGCCCTGCTCTTTCCACAAAAATGCCATTTTCTCCAGGGTGGTTTTATGGAATTGCTGATCTGTGCTGTGGGTCATGCAGACTGGGCTGTGCTGTTCCACTGATGCCATGCTCCAAACAAGAAAGGGGTGATATATGAGTAGTATTATGCTATCATAAACATAAAATCTACTTAAATAACCATATTCAGCATACATTTCTGGAGATAACTTTTCTTGCTGATTGGTTTGGAGAGGTCAGACTTGAATATTTCCTTTTTTTCAACATTGATGGTGATACATGTGCCTTGTCAAGCCCTTGTCAGGTCAATGAGGATGTGCAGATATTCTGTTTGCAGAAGTCTAAGATGCCTACAAACCAGTAAGAAAGTACACACTTACAGATGCTATCAGCTTGAAATATAACAAATTCTTCAGATAGTATTGACAAAACAGCAGAATAGAGATAAAATTAATCTTTTGAATTCCAGCTCTTCAATAAAGTAGACTCACTGAAGTCTAACTAACCATGTAATCTTAATTTACTTCAATACAAATTTTCATATCCTAAAAGAGCTTGACTGTCTCATAGACAGTTTTGGGTTTAGTAACAGCTAAATGCTTAATTCATACAGCTTTCAGTTAAAAATAATGAAAAATTTATTCCTTAAGTTCATAAAGGTTTTGATCTTGAGCTCGTTAGTGCACTCTTTTTAAAAATGAAATTATTTATTGAATTAACCTCAAAAAGAAAGTATTAGATTAGATATAGAATTTTTCTTATCTTTTTCCCAAGTTTGGCATATCCAGATAAACATTATATTCCCTTTCCACAGAACTGATCTTTGGAATTGATGGGAAAAATTTCAGAGTGGGAATAAAGCAGTCCTATCTCAGTAAGTCCATATTTGCTCTAAAATGTTTTGTTTATTCTGTTCCTGCAGAACTCCAGTTTCAACACTTTTGGACTGGAGTTGCAAGAGGCTGTAAGGGAGCTCCCAACTCAATACTCCTTAAAAAATTGTTACTAACAGGATTTAGAACAGTCTAAAAAAAAAGGCTATCATTGCACACAAGGCTTCCTTCTTTGCATTCTTCTATCAAAAATTAAGAACTTTACCTGCAGGTGTACAATTAAACACTGATTCTGCCAGTTGAAAGAAAGGCACTCCAAGAATTTCTTGATAGCTCATGTGACTTGCATGAACAAGGTACTGAGTACTATCTTTGAAAAGCAGATCACTTTCACCATACTTCCATGACTGAAAGAGATGGAATTCAGAATCCAGTTTGCTTCCCAGAGACTCCTAAACAGAAAAGAAATAAATTCCACAGCATGGTTTATGAATAGCAAGGTTAAGCTGGTGAGTCTCAGTATCAAGATATGAGCAGAAAAAAAAATGGTTCCACTTTTACCTAGCACTGTCCTTATTTGTATAAAAAGAAGCAGTTTTGGCAGTGGCTTTACTCCCAGTGAAAATATGACCACTGCAGCATGGCAATTGGTGCCAAAATGTCCCATTAGAGAATCCCCATAATTACTTTCTCAATCTCCTATGAAAAACAGTTCTTTCATACTGGACCTGAAGGTACTTTATGCATTCAGTATCTAAAGCTTTTGATTTTGACAGGGTATTCAGGAGTTGCAGATCACAAGTGATAACATGCTAACTTTTTCCCTGTCACCTGTCTTACCTGGGATTTCATTAGAAAGTCATGGATTTTAGTGACAGTGACTGGTCGAGTCATGACTGTGTTTGGGGGAATGGGACCAAGGTTACAGCCCACCCATTCTGTGACAGCTGCACGTGTTCCATCCGGACACAGGAGTTCAAAGTCAATAGGGCTATAACCTTTTGCCCAACCAGAACTATCCAGATCTGAAAGAAAATGAAGTAAAAGCAAATCTTTTTAAAAAATTCAAGCAGAAGACAGGGTGAATCTCATAAGAAATGACACAAATTGAGAGGAAGACATTTAGTTAATGTGTTCAAAATAAATGCCACATGCTTTGTGGTCTTTCATTAGGAACACAGCAGAGCAGTGTTTTCACTGAGGGAACAGGCCAGTGACCTTAAGCTTCACCTATTAACTAAAAACTAGAGTAATATCAAGGCACACAAACAGCTTATCACTCCTCATCCTCATCATAATCACATTGCTTTCTGCAAAGAAAGCAATTCAGCCTGAATGTCATCTGCTTCCCCAAACAAACTGCTCCTTGCTGAGTAAATTCCTGTGGGTTTCCAGGCCCTTATACCTCCACTTGATTTTAGAGAGATTCCCCTCTTAGAAAAATCTCTTCTGTTACTGAAATTGTCTAAATTGAATTTTAGCATGCTTTATCAGGCTAAACAAAATGGGGGTTCCCCTTCTACAAAAAGACAGCATATTTTGGCTGCTAGAGCAGTAGGCATAATTTAAGAAATTAAGGAGATTTAAGATTCTGCAAACAAACCTTTTTTATGAAGGAAATCCAATAGCTAGACTGTATCAAAGATCAGCATTTCCCTGAAGAGCTTAAATATTTCACAGTGTAGTAGCAATGTTGGTTTAGAAACTGTGAAAGGCAGAATAAATTGCAGTATTTTTACCTATTAAGCTGTCTGGACTGTTTATTCCATAAGTGCCTGTGAAACTGCATAAGGAAGTTGCTGAATCATAAGGAAGTCATAGAACATCTCCCAGCACTAACAGCCTGTGGCATCACCTTTATCTGCCATTTTCATTCTTGAAACTCTGATTATAAACAACAGGTACATGTACTGTGGCTGCCTATGGGAGAAAGTATGGTGGGAAAAGTCACTTGCCTTTTAAAGCTTTGGAGTCTCCAAAAATAAGTGCCATGTCCAAGGATGATTACCCCCCCACCCAACACACACCCCTATCTTTGCACTCTGCAGTTCTTCCTCTTTCCTCTCTAAAGCTGAACAGTATCTGAATTTTGAGCTTTACTGCAATGTCTACATCCAGGAAGATTCTTGCAATTTTTCAGTCACAGCTATACATTTCTTGACTTAGATTAAACCTGTAAAAGCTGATCCTTGTGAGTGAAGGTCACTGTGTGTAACTGACACTAATAAACATTCTCAAAGGAAAAGAGAATATCTGAATCTCACTCTCTATGTTCTGAAGCAGGTTAGAATGTTCCAGAAAAGCAACATCTCCAAAGCTTCTTCCACTGGGATTGCCAACGAGGCACCTATTGCAGGGAAAAACACAAGAGGTTATCAGAGACAGCCCCTACACAAATACTGATGTTTGGACAGTCATCTGAAGCTAAAACAGGAGTAGCTGGAAGTGTTCCCCTCATCTGTACTTACATGGGTGGTTATATGGAACAAGTTAGTGATGTCAGTACAGACCTTGGTGGACAGTGTTCCCATATTTGATAAAACAAGTCCTCCCATCCCTTAAAGCAGCTCCCAAGACCAAGTTTTGGCACCACATCCATGCAGCCTCAACCTGTGCCTATCCAGGAGCGAGCCTGCAATTCAACTGAGTATATTATATAGAATATATAACAGTGCTTTTACCTTTAAACTCTGCCTCTTCTTCAACTATGTTCTTTAATATCTCCAGTCTACTTAATTACCTCCTGTACCCTGCACTTGCTCTTTCTACACCACCTCTGCTCTCTGACCTTGTAACTATCTGTCATCCCTTCTCTGCAATGCGTAAGCACCAATGCCCCAAAGCCTGACATGTACAGAATCATTGTCTTGCTCTGGAGATGCTTTCCTGAGAAATCACCAACCAGCTGAACATCTCATAGCAACAGCTACCAAAACAAAATATTTGCTAGCAAAAGTTATATACAGTTTATACAGACAGTTGCTTAACCAAAAAAAAAAAAAAAAAAGGAAAACCAAAGCCAAAACAAACCAAACCAACAAAAAGAAACCAAGGAAAAACATCAGCAAAACAATACACCAATTCTGGCTATTGATTTGCATTTCTGACTCTGCCAAAAGGCTTACCTGAGTGCTCCCATATTGCCATAGTAACGTTCATTGTGACTGGCAACACATCTGCTAGATACTCGAGCCCCTTCCACCTCGCTGTCTCCAATGCACACCTTGCACAGGCTTCCATCTGCTCCTGGCATGCAGCCCTTCCAGAAGTAATTCTGATAAACTGAGTAGAGAAAACTGAGGTGAGACTGAAGCAAAGTATTCCAAAGCCCCTTCACACATGGGAAAACCATCTCCACTTCACTCCCAAATTTGGGGTTTCAGATTTCCATGACCTAGTCAACAAATAAACACGAGCAGCCCTTACCAGAGCCAACGTTGCAGTTCTCAGTACCATTCTCCAGAGCTCCCACTGTGTATCTGGAAGGAAGTAACCATCCTGCAGGACTATACAGGTGACTGTGGCAGGATCGCCTTCCTCTAAGGTTATGGATGTTTATTTGTTTAGCATTTCTCTTAGCTAGGGCAATAGCATAAACAGGTGGCAGTGCTGTAAAACAATGACAAGAACCAGTTATACCAAGTCAATGAGGTATTCCAGACAGGTACAGCCCCCTCTTCCCTCCCTCATCCTGTCATGATACCCTCAGTTACAGTACAGGATCTGCATTCTTTGTTTAGCCACAAAGCTCCTGCCCCAACTGCATTACCTGTAAAGCTCCTACTGAATATGTACAGCATATTCTTTCCCAAACCAAGATGCAAATACATTCTTACATAAATCCTAGAAGCAGTCTCAGAATAATCTGAACTTTTTGCCTTCTCAAAGTTGTTCTGTTACCTTTGTACTTGAGATGAATTAGTTTCCCTCTCTCCTCTCTGTTCTCAACAGCTGGGGCACAATCTCCCCCTGGAGAGAAGAAACAACCATTAAGCATCTTGTGACTGCTGTCATTCCTATTACATGGCAGCACCCCATCAAAATACTTGCAATCCTCTTGAGCTATGTCAGCATCTCTGAAATATAATAAACAGCCAGACCAGATGCTAGGGCCACTCAGTGGGAAAGAGTACTTGGACATAGATATTGATTCCTGCTTCCACCATGAAACATCACAAACTGTGGAAATTTAGGTATACTTTTAATTCTTCTTTTTTGATTCCCTCCCTTCTTGCTCAGTTTACATGAGAACTTACCATAACACTCTGCAGCCACAGGCACCAATCCACACCTCCCTGCAATGTAGACATGTGTTGCATCCAGGGTGACTGCATCAGCCTCACTACTCTGTCAACAAAATTATAGAGAAAAACAAAAACAGGAATTGTGTAACCAACCAGCTGCACTACCCCGCTGGCTGGAAATTCCTCTGCATAAATTTCCTCTCATTCCCACTGGTTCCTCTTGTGTAGCTCTAGTGTACAAGCTATTTTTCCTCTTATTCAGCTCCAACAGTGACATATACACCCTGTGTGGTCTTATCATATACACTGATCAGAGGGAGTTCTCATACCTTGATCATTTCAATGCATTTGGTCATGGAATTTGCTTGGACACAGACCAGTGGGTCGGATTTGATGCTCAGTGCCCATTCCTCACATTTGTGAAGCTCAGCATCACTGATGCAGCACCAGCGCACAACGCTGTTGTCCAAAGAGCTCCCTGCATTAGAAGGGAAGAGCACAGTGCCAGATCGTGTCACCTGGGCACCAACCTGTTCTTTTCTAAGGGCATGTTAAGGTCTATGCATTTATGCCTGGCAGGGAGGAATAACATGGAAAGAGAATTTCTTCTTCCCTTTCCTTAGCTATAGTCTTCTGGAAGGCTTCTCACCTTCATGGCCAAGTCCCTTAAGAAGAGCCACATAATCCAGACCAAGGACATAGGCAATCTCAAGCTGATCCTCAAGAAGCTGCAGGTGCTGAGTGGCATCCCGGAACAGCAGATTCTTTCCCCCGTAGGGTGCTGAGGTGAAGAGCTCAAACCTGGCTCTTTCCCTTCCTTTTCGCCCAAAGAGGCGCTAGGACAAGAACAACATTTTTAATTGCAACAAATTCAGTCACCAGCTGCCTCATCTTCCCCTCCATTCATATCAGTGGTTTGATATGAAGAATGCTTTAGAGAGAAACAAAACTTTCCTCCAGAAGCCAATTCACAATCCCTCTCGGAACTACCAATTTTTTAGTCCTTTTTCACAATAACTACACATTTCTCAAGAAAAAAAGCACAGTGGGTGATAATCTCCACACAAAGATGGAATAAAAGCTTGTGTCTAGACATGTCTGGCTTACAATATCCACTTACTTGGATCATGGTAAGAAACTTGTTTGTGATCTTCTGGAAGTTGTGGCGGGTGATGATGGCATGGCCAGGCCCCCTGCCCAAGTTACAGGTGCTGTATTCAGTCAGTTCAGCTGTAGTCCCATCAGGACATAAGAGTTCATATTCCTGTAGTTCTGCCTCTGAAACAACAGGACACTCATGCTCTGTGAAGTGAGACATGACTTGGCAGCAGGCACAGAGGTGATAGGTAAAAAAAATTTCAGAGGAGATTATGCAAGCAGCACAGTGTACCAAGCACATCTGGGAATGTTGTCTTTGCTCTTCTCTTAACAAAGAGAGGAACTTCAGCCAGAGGAACTCCAAAATACTCTTTAAGCTGTACCCCCGTAAATATGTATATTAAGAAATACTTAACTGCAAATACTACTGCAAACCACCTTAAAAATGTGGCTACAGAGCTCGATTGAGTTTAAAAACACAAAACAGATGTGCCAGAACTTCACATTCTAGCAGTTCAAAACAATAAATTTTAAAAGGAATCTTATAACTCGGGCAATGCAAACACTGACAGCTGCATCAGGGTCTTCAGGTTAAGGAATCATCTACATAAAAACATCTGTCTGCTCCTATTCTGAGAATCTGCTGTGAGCAATTATTGTTCAGTTACTCTTGAACCCTCTGTTTCCTTCTGACTTGTGTGGAGAGCCAAGAAGTGCCACTGAACTACTTGCAGAGATTGAATTTTCCTCAGAAACAACAAAAACATAGGCATATCCCCCAAAGTCTGATGCAGAAAAGAGCACTGACAGAGGTTAAAAGGAATCTGAGTTTTTAGGGTTACCTGTGGCACTCAGAATTGTCAGATGATCTAAAAAAGCAACATCTGCCACTCCATTCTTCAAGCACCTGCAGAGACAAATGCCATCCTGTTAAGATACTACCTGGCTTTTCCTCCCTCACAAATTCTTTTTCAGTACCAGTGTCACAGAGCTCACCTGAAGGCTCCCTCAGAGTCATAGAAGGGTTCATTCCCACTTGTCTCACAGAAGTGGTTCTTGTCTCTGACAAAGGATTTTTGTCCTTGGCAGAGAGCACACAGTCGAGGAGCAGAAACACCAACCCCAGGGATGCAGCTGGCATTGAAATACTCACTGATCACTGGAGATGTTGGGGGGGAAAAAAAAAGGGAAGAAAAATTCAAATGGGAAAAAATGGAAGAAGGAAAAGGGCCAAACATATAATGGGCATAACTAGGACTATGATGCTTTAAAAAGAAAAAAACAAAACTTTGTGCTGGCTAGATGTTGCAAAGATTTGTTCCCTGTTGCATACAGAACACAAAGATTTCTTGCTTGGTAACAATTCTGCTGCTTTGAGATCCCTAGAAAAGTTCTGAAAAGAGCTAAGAGCCACTATCAAAAACACTCCCAAGACAATATCTCATCAACAAAGCTTTCCTGTTTCCACATAGCTCACCTCATTCTACATCTTTTGCAGTTCACTCATTTTTTCTGTGGGCAGAGACATAGCCCTATGGCTCCTTTCACCTACCTTGGCTCAGAGGTTGTGCCTTATCCCAGGAAAGATCATTTCTTGCAAGGAGAAATCCCAGTGGAATATTCCAGCCTGAGGTCCATCTGGCTCCACTGTGGCAGCTGCGTGTACCTCGTAGCCTCTGGATATCCAGAGTTCCTCGTTTGGCAATGGCCACAGCAAACACACAATTTCCTGTGATAGGACAAAATACATAATAAAAATAATTAAGTTTTGATTCTGCAGCTTCCATCTGTATACAGGAGTTCAACTACTTCTGTGAACATAGCTAGGGAAAAAAAAAAAACTTAGCCATATAAAATGTAGGTGCTCATCCCAGGAACCTTACCATACACTGGCCACATGGCACCCTGTCAAACTGAGTGATACAAGTGACCTGCAAACCAAGAATGTAAAAATCTCATGGAAAAGGTTTACAAGATCATTCAGCTCCATCATCTGTTGCAAATGCTAAACTGCTTCTCAGGAATTTTGAACATTTGTATCACTCTGTTTAGGTATTGTAATGGAACAAACTTAGGTCTTATCCTCAGAATATTGTTACCACTTGAAATATATTAATTCCATTACGATTTCATGGTTCTTCAGCCAAAAAAGAATTCACTTCTGTTATCATACTCTCTCCTTGTTAGCCTCCTCCCACATTCGTCTGCTAATTTGGCTTCATTCTCAGATTCATGTCCCACAAGTGTTTTCCACTATATGCTTGATTTAACCTCAAATTTATTTATTCTTGCCTTATAAAGCATATAATGCACAGACTGTTCAGGTCTGCCAGGAATAAATAGGAACCTTACCATAACAAGATTCTCTACATTATATTGTCTTTTGATGAAGGAGGTAATTAATTAATGAGGGAAGCTGATCTCCTAAAGACTTAATAGAGAGGGTGGTGTAAGAACTGACACAGATGGAATAAAACCCCTCCATGCCCTCCAAGGTGTAGAACCCCAGTACACTGGTGCTGCAGATAGGGGTAGAGAAGGACAGTCCTGCAGATAGAAAGGCTGCTTGATCCAAAGCACCTCTGGTACTTGATTTATTGGCACTAAGTGTTTTAGAAACAGTTGATAGTCACCTCTGTGCTCCTATACAGGAATGAAAACACAGACTTTTTTTCCCAGAATTCTTGAGCTGTGTTTTTATAGCTAAATCAGAAGTACAGGTTATTTTGCTTTATGAACCTACCTTGCTCATAGATCTCCTTTGCCACCACTGTCAAACCATACACTTTCACAGCAGAGTAGACATCTCCAGCATCCAAGGAGGCAGCATCTGCTTTATTCACCTTTAAAACAACAGCAAAGCCATCAAACCAAGTGTGTTTACAGGGAAACAAACAGCAGCTTCAAGAGCAGATTTTCTGCTCCTGTGACTTTTACAAGCATTGACTTGGGTTTTAATTCAATCCCTGCAACTAAGCATGGTGAAAGGCTAGCAAGAAATGTTCAAGAAACACCTGTTCTTTGCCAGTAACATCCTTTCTCACCTTTTCTTTAGTCCTTCAATTCCAAAACCACAATTCTCTTGCCAATTGAAGACAAAGGCAACACATATCTCCTCCTACTGCCTCCCCAAGACCCTAAATCTTTCTGAGAGTTCTCCTGGCTGTAACCTTTCCATAGCCAGCTGGAAAATTAAAATGAAGTCTATTAACAGAAGTTGCAGGAATTAATAAAAGTACAAAATAAATTATTCCCTTAACCAACAAGAAAGGTTTTCCTTGTTTAATTTTCCAGGTCAGATTTAGACTCCATTGAAGAATAAAAATGAAAACTGAAATTCTCTATTTCAATCAAGTTTTAGGTATGTTAATGCAATTATGATATTGGAAATGTTTATCTTCCTTTTCCATTGTGATCTTACTCATACCATAAAGCATTATGAAAATGTAATTTCAGAACTGGTATAGAGCTCAGAATTACAAATGGCCTGATGTCTGATTTTATTCAAATTAAAGATGTTTATATGAAAAAAGGCTTTGTTCTTTACTTCAGAAAAGACTGGCCAGGGGCTAAAAATAGCAGGAAAGAAAGGGAAGAGGAAATATTCATTATACACAGAGTAGAATCAAAACCCACAACCAAAGGGAACACTCACAGCAAATTTTAATTTAGTAGTTTGGTTTTATCCATTTATTTCCAAGCAGCTTTTTATTTATTTCCTGGACATTGCAAGGATATTAGGTGGGGTAAAATAGTACATCTAGAAGAATGCTAGCTAGTTTTAATTCTTGCCTCTCAAGCTACCATGTACTTTTTCATTTATGCAATGCCATCATTTCAGTACCTTTTCTCCTGTGGATTCTGTTCACCAGTTATTTCTTCAAAAGAAGATTTGGACTCAAAATCGGCTTCAAAAATCTCTGTGCACTCACCCTGATTTTATCAATGCAGTCATAGGTATTGTGAGCTCTGATGCAAGAAATCCTGGCAAATGAATTGGCAGTAGCAAGGGGCACCACAGCCATAAGTGCTTTGGACAGTTCAGCACATTTCCTCTGCTCTAGGTCAGAGAGAGTGCACCACCGGAATTTCTTCCCTGTAGGATCAAGAAAGTCAATATTTGGAGGTGTAGTGGATAAAAAACATCCCTCAGCTTAAGACCTTGTGGAAAAGAGAAGTTATTTTCTTTTATTGAACTTCACAAGCAAGTTGATTTGGCTCACTCATACATACATATCCACAAACTTCCAGGTACCCAAGAGCTGTGCCCAAGCAGCCTGACCAAGATCACTTCTGGCCAGCATGGTGGACAACGAATGTTTGCTACTGAGTCTTAGAATCATAGAATCATAGAATAGGCTGGGTTGGAAGGGACCTCAGAGATCATCGAGTCCAACCCTTGATTAACTACTGCTGCAGTCACTAGACCATGGCACTGAGTGTCACATCCAGTCTCTTTTTAAATGTCTCCAGGGACGAAGAGTCCACTACCTCCCTGGGCAGCCCATTCCAATGTCTGATCACCCTTTCCATGAAAAAATTCTTTCTAATGTCCAATCTGAACTTCCCCCGGCACAATTTAAGACCATGCCCTCTTGTCTTATTGAGAGCTGCCTGGGAAAAGAGCCCAACCCCCACCTGGCTCCAGCCTCCTTTCAGGGAGTTGTAGAGAGCAATGAGGTCTCCCCTGAGCCTCCTCTTCTCCAGGCTGAACACCCCCAGCTCCCTCAGCCTCTCCTCATAGGATCTGTGTTCGAGTCCCTTCACCAGCCCAGTTGCCTCCTTTGGACCTGTTCGAGGACCTCAATTTACTCAACCTCAACCTCTTTACTGTATCTCTTTGCTTCCTCTTGACTGGCAGCAACAAACTAGTTTTAAGGTAATTTTTCAAGATTCAATAGTTATTATGGTGTGATCTTCTGCCTCAGAATCTTCCTTGCTTCCTCCTCCGTGAATCTTAGGCAAAGTTGCCACCCAAAATGAGAAAACAAAGGTAAGAACATCTTTATGGCCATGGGTTTTCCTGGTGGGACAGCAAGAAGAGGAATGGCACTTAGAGTGTAGGGTGACCTTGTTACCATCTTCCTGTTATCAGACCAAAGTTTTTCTCCTAAAAAGTCAACTCTGATATGACCTTATCAGAGCACAGACCTCTCAGTATTGATGTAAACAATGCATTCCCCTGGGTTTTATTGCTGTCAGTTGTGTCCTTGGTTATCAACACAGGCTGTTCTTTTAACCTTTGATCTGCTGTTTCCTCTGGTGCTTTCACACACACATTCCCATGCACAGTTTATCCATCCCAATCTTAATATTTGATACAAAGTTCTAGAGAGTCAGCAATAAGTCTGCAAGAGAACAAACTGTATGGAAGGAGGACGTTGGGTGGGGATCAAGTTGCTTTAGCTGTTTTGAATTTAATCTTTAGAGAGGAGACTGTTATCTTTTAAACAATGACTGGTGCTCCAAGTCCCAGCTGTCTCACAGCAGTGAGCTACATGCTGTTAGAACAGCATTTCCCACTGAGCACTATGCTTTATTAAAATAGCATTTCCTCCCAACCTTCTTCCCAGACAAGGACTACCTGATTTTAAAAAGTAAGACCCACAATCAGAGCTCCAGGGTCAGAAGACCTTAAATTGGAAGAGAAGTAGGAAAAATTTAAGTTGGAAGATGTTCACAATTAAATGCTAGTTTATAACAGTATAAACCAAATCTCTTAATCCAGGAAATGAGGATCTGGGAATATTTGAAATTATGATGGCAATTCTGTGACTTGGACCTTCTTTTGGTTTTAAACAATGTGCTATCTAAATGTTCCCTCAGCAATGAAAAGTAACAAGCTGGATTTCCCTCAAGACTGACAGGTTAATCTACCATGACAATACCCACTATAAAAGACAAAAACTAAGGACAATTCAGTTAATGACAATGAAGAATTATGTACTGTGATGAACAGAGTATGGAACATACATTAACAATGAAAGCCTCTATATCTTACATCTTCCAGGAAGGAAGTTAGTAATTATTACCTTAAATTCTGGATGCCAAAGACATTAAACAATCTGAACAGGGAACACTGCACAGAACTCCAGCAAAACTAAACTATTCATTTGTCAGATCGTTTTCCAGCTGAAAACTAAGTAACCAATTCAAAAAAGACCATCAAAACAGTCCCCACAGAGATAAGTTGTTAGAAAGATGCAATTAGAGTGGATGCAATTAGGTGAAACCTCCCTTTCCAGGAGGAGTTAGGAGGTTGGTTGGTTTAAACTGATAATGAAGCTACACCCCAAGGGAGTCCAAACATGCCAACAAAATTTCCTCTTGTGCTCTAGGCTCCAATTATTCATTCTTGTGTGTACTATGACTGATTTTGTACTCTTCCTATTAAATGCCTTCTACTCTGAAATATGTCAGATACATCTCAAGAACATATACATTTAAGGAGAAAAATGTGATGATTATTATTACTACATAGAGAAATTCCATGTATTTGTGTAACTTGAGAGAATCTTGTACCATGTAATGAAAACTGAGACTGGATGGATAGAAAACACTACAATATATCTAGAATTGTCATTTCCAGATGTTAAAGTATTCAGCTCTCTGATGATCTATTAGTATTAAAAAAAACACTGTCCCAAATAAATGTTTACAATTAAAACATTTTTTCTTTCTCTGAGCATAGCATCAGACATTTGCACTCCACCTGTTTTTGACACTAACACAGCACAATGCCAAAAAGAATCTGTTGTAGTTTTAGAGGGGAGTAGCTTGGAATACACAGATTCATTTTGACAGTGTTAATGAGTACACAGAGCTCAACTATTTAAAGGAAACAAACCTTCACTGAATTTCTAAGAAATCAGTATATCAAACAGCTTCAAAACTCACATATGCCAATGATCAGACAGAAAAATACAGGAAAATGGAAATCACAGGCACAGTTCTAGCTCCAATTTCTGTGCACAGAAGAAAACAAATCCAAAGCCTGTATTAGAGCTTGTATCCTAGTAACCCTTCTAGAGGTCACCTTTCTTCTTCCCTCTCTGCACCAGCCTTACCTGAAGACAGCAAAGTGATGTTGATTAGGACAATTAAAATCACTGCCTTCATGATTGCAGAAGTTCAGCAAGGATCCTCTGTCTTTCCTTAAGTTCCGCGTTCTCATACCAGGAATTCCACAGTGATGACCAGAGGGAGCTTCTGGAAGATATCAAAGGAGTTTCAGGCATCAACAAGGATAAAGCAAAATTTAAGAAAAAACCCAGAATGTCAGAGGATGGCTGTATGCTGGTATGCAAAGGAGCAAGGGACAGTGTACTATTCCTATCCACAGGTGGCAAATATCCATGCATTTCCTGCTTTGTTATGAACAGACATGGGAAGAAAAGTAAGCCTCTGCTTTTGAAATAAATTGTCCATCTCCTGTTTCAAAAGGCACCAAAATGCCTCTGGGAGACAGGAGAGACTTACATTCATCTTACAAAAGATACCTAAGGCTAAGTGAATTGTCCAAACTACTGAACATCTCTCTCTACAGAATATTGAAGGGTCCTTCTTACTGCACTTTTTCACACCAGATAACAATCTATCTTCCAAGTAATTTTATGCAAAAAACAATCTTGTTCCTCTCTAAGAATTCAGAGCAGAACTGTGATGCTGTTGGCTTTCTCAACTCTCTTCATTACATTCTAGCATAGCAGTCTCACCCAAACTGGTTTATTTCCCTGTTTTCTAACACTTAGCCTGGAATATTACCACGTAACTACAGCAGCCATGATTAACATCATTTATTCTACAGCAGGGAGAGCAAAACACAAGACAAAACGTACATGCTGAGCTGGTCTGAAATACTGCTAATATGGCTTCATCTTTCCTGTTCAGGAAAGAGCTGAATATTCCTAGACTCCTGGAGAAATAAAGTATTTTTCCTAGTTACATTTTCCTTCTTCATTGTTACAGGGTTTCTTAGTACTTTCTCTGATTAATGTATTTTTGTGAATACTCTTCCCAGATTTCTTTTTTTTCCTTAGTACTCTTCCCTAGTGATTCACAGTCATCACTTGCTTCTTTGGTATTCATGTACATGGATTCCATTGCTTACCTCTGTTTTCATAAGTTCCCTCACTAGATCTGCAACATTTGTTGTTAAGTCTCCCACTAATCTGATCACAGGAGTTAAATCTCTCAGTACTTCCTGCACTCCCTCAACAAATGTTCTCAAGACTTAAGATCTCTGCTCATCTACTAAGAGAACAATTATGATATTAATACACTCTTTGACTTGGCTTGCCCACACAGGTCTAGCACAGCTCAGTATCCTTTGAAAAGTATATTTTATTTCTCAGTGAGTGGTTTCTATAATCTTTTGATAAAATATATTATCAGATTTAAAAACAAACAAACAAGAAAACCCAAATGTAAGAACAAAAACCCACAATAGAAGTAATTTTAAAACAGTTAAAGGTCCACATTATTAACTTTTAACTCCAGTGAGAAAAATTAATCAAGACATAGCATTAATCAGTTCAGTCAATGTCAGTTAATGCATGCTATAAACAAGTGTACTTCATTTAACTACACCTTAACCTCTGAATCACTCCTGAATCAACTGTGGGGAAACTTGTCCATCAGGCCCACCAGCAGGGTGAAGTTAAGACATCAAAGCTAATGGTTTCTGCAATGCTTATAGCAAAGCACCTAATAGGATTAAATCACACCTTCTTTGAGGTTTTACTTCCTACCATTACCTTAGCTCAGAATATGTGTACATCCCAAAAACCCAGTCAGCTAATAATACTACTATTACATGAGGACTGCAGCTACAGCTCTGCACAAATTTTACACATTTAAAAATGAATGGCTTTCCTATATCAGAGAATCATAGAATAATTTGGGTTGCAAGGGACCTCTAAAGGCCATCTAGCCCAAACCCCCTGCAATAAGCAGGGACAACCACAACTAGATCAGGTTGCTCAAAGCCTCACCAAGCCTCACCTTGAATATCTCCAGGGAGGAGGCCTCAAACACGCCCCTGGGCAACCTGTTCCATTTTTCCACAACCCTCATGGTAAATAACTTTTTCCTAACATCCAGTCTAAATCTACTCTTTTAAAATTTAAGACCATTGTCCTCCATTCTACCACTATAGGCCCTTGCAAACAGTCCCTCTCTAGTAGGCCCCCTTCAGATACTGGAAAGTTGCTATTATATGTTTATTACATATGTCTAAGGTACTTAAGCAGTTATTATGCTACTGACGTGGTGATGTGAAATAAAGCAGAATGACATGAAGATGACATAGACTTCATTGAGGCTGAGTCAGGAAAACAAGCAAACATTACTCAAAAATGTAATTACAGCTGCTGGGAGGACCAAGTCCCAAAGCACTGAAAATGCGGAAACATAGCACAGGACTCAAGAAATTCTTTTCCAACTGATTCACCCTATGAAACTACTCTCTACCACCATCAGAAAATGGTAATTAGCTACTTCCTAATAATGTAGCATTTATGTATCAATCTAAGGATGTATCTAAAAGGGTTGAACCCAAATAATCGTGGTAAAATCATAGAATGGCTAAGGTTGAAAGGGACTTCAGAGATCATCTAGTTCCAATCCCTCTGCAAGGGCAGGGACACCATCCTCTGTGCTGCCAGGATCCAAGCAAGGGACACCACAGTAGGAACAGATGTTACAGCACTACCGTACCAAACATCTCACTTCCAGGAAAAGCCCTGTGTCTGTTCCATATTGTGTCTCTCCCCACTAAAATCCCTGTCCTAGCACCCCTGGTGCTTGCATATCTGTAGTCAAGGCCTTACCTGCCCTTCAACAGCAACACTGAGAAGCAGCTGCACTCCAACTGCCTCATCCTCAACTCCCCAAGATGGATTCCTCCCCTCAAACCAAACCTCCCTTTAGGGAACAGCTTTGTCCTAATACCAATACTCGCTTTATGGAGCAGCCTTGTCCCCATCCCACAAACCCCTAGACAAAAAACTGTCCTCACAGAACATGCCCCGGGAAACGGCCCTGTCCCCAAATCATGACAAAACGGCCCAGTCCCCTCACCACATCTCCTCAGGTTCGGCCCTTACCCCTCACCACCCCTCAGAAAACAGCCATCCCCACACACCACACCGCCCTTTAGGGAACAACCTCGTACCTATGCCCCCATCCCCTATCTCCCCTGAGGAACGGCCTCTTCCCTCCACACCTTTCTCCTTCTAGCTAACAGCCCCTTCCCCACACCCCCTGCGGGAGCAGCCCCGGGAGCGGCCCCGTTCCCTCATGGCGGCCCCGCCCTCCCCTCAGCCCCGCCGGCCCCGCCCCCCGCCCGTCTCCGTCCCTCACTCGCGGGACGCAGCAGAGGACGCGGAGGCGGCGGCGCGGCAAGATGGCGGCGGCCATGGCGCGGTGTGGTGTGGCTGTCCTGCGGCGGGGCAGGTACGGGCGCGACGGGCGGGATGACACCGTGCTGCCCAGCGGCGAGGGAGCTGGGCCTGGGGCTAAGCCTGAGGCTGTGTGGCCCCGGCAGAGCAGGGGGCGAAGAGGCTGCCGGTGTCTGACAGCCGGCACCTTGGAGGAGGGGGCCGTGAGGAGGAGCCGGGAAGTGGCCCAGCCTCCCCCGGGCCGGGGTCCGCAGCCGCTCGCTCCTCTCCAGATGCCTCGTTCGCTGACAGGGGAAAAATGGGGTTAATTCGCGGTGGCTCGGCAGTGCCCTCTGGGCATGTGCGAGGAGTCTTGTCCGCGGCCTCCAAGCTGGAAAGATGAAGAATTTTTTTTTTTTCTTTTTTTTTAAAGGAAGAAGAGCAGGTGGCTTTGTATCATTTTAATTCGGTTTCATAATCCGTATCTGTCAGTGTGTTTCAGACATTGGTGTCTGCTGCTGGCCCTGGGTTATGTAATCCCGGGAGGCCCGGCGGGCCCTCACGGGAGAGCTCATTATCTGAAAGCTTCTCTTGCAGCGGCGAAACGGTTTTAACGACACCGTTTCTAGGACACAGCTCCGTGTTCCTAGACAACACACAATCTCCTTGCTCCACCTGCTTTCTCAATACCTGCGTGCCTCTCCTGTCTGGCCTGGGTGCCCGGCAGCAGAGCCGTGTCCCCGGTCCCTGGGCCGCTGGAGTCACCGAGCGGGGCAGTGACCGCCGGATCCCGGCAGGACCCGTGCCAGCTCCGGTTTGGTGGCAAAGGCCAACGCTCTCCTACACACCTGTACCCATGAAGGGTGCTGTCAGGAGCAGGGAAGGTTAGGCTGGCAGTTAACTCTTTAGTCTTGGCATCTTTACCTCTTTTAGAGAGGTTTCAGAGTAAGGAAAAGACAGCTTGTCCCGTACTGGACACCTAAACTAAATCTGGTGAGAGCTATTGGTCTGCAGTTAATTGTTGTGTCCTTCCTCTGTGATGTTCAGTGCTCAGGTACCAAGTCCCGGTGTGCCCTGCTCTGTCTTGGTGACCTGAACATCTCCTGGATGCTCCTGTGAAGCCAACACTGTGGCTGTAGTGGGGTTTTCTTGTTTAGGTTTTAAGAACTAAATGTATCAAGAGTAATACATATCTTGAGCATACTGGTGTTTTAGGCTGTAGCTAAGTTTTAATATTTTTTCCTCTTGATTTTTTTAGGGTTCTAAAATTTATCCAGTAGATTAAGTCTAATGCTAACTTAGGTTTTTTTGGTTTTGTTTTTTTTTTTAATCCCTTAGAAGTAGCCCACAGGCTGCCAGCTTGCTGAAGGACAAGTACTTCTTGTGTTTCAGGTGGTTTACTACATTGTAAAGCAGGTCTTGTTATACCACAAATTAGTGTAGGTCTGCTGGATGACCCAAGCAGGTTTGCTGACCTCACTGTTCATGATAAAATTACATCATGTTGCTATGTGAAACATACAGGTTCTGCAGCACTGTGGGACACTTTTTCTCTCTTGCCAAGGAAAGATGGGAGATGATGCAGGGGTGTGGCATGTTTAGTACCTGTTACAGGAATTTGTGGTTTTGGGGACAAACTGTCCTGTCACTTTTGTGTTAATCCACTGGTTTTTTTATAGAGGCACTAAAGAGTAGAGTGAAATACTACTGACACCATGTTATTAGGATAAGAGAAAGAGCTATTTGTCCTTTACTACCATGAAAACATTGTTAGTAAGTCTACTAGTATCATTATGTGATCTCTAGGCAAGAAAAAATCTGCTGGTTTTAGACTTTTTCTAAATAAAGAGTTACATGTGTCTACATGTAACTCAGCAGACACCTGCAATTAAAATTATTAATAATCACTTCCTGGAATTTCATCACCCTAAATGATGCAATAGCTTGTAAGCTAATGAAGTAATTCTGTACTCAGCATGTATCTAATCAAGAGCAGATGAAGACATCCCAGCTGTGCCATTTGCATCCCAGTAATGAGTGGGCTGCACAAAGACCTGCCAGACCCAGTTCTTCCCAAGGGACTGAGTCTGCTGGTGTGACAGCACTGCCTCTCCTGCCCTGGCTTAGGCCTGTGCCTCTGTCTAACAGCAGGATGTGGTGTTGCCATGCAGTCTTCAAGAACTTGTGTATAAGTATTTATTTACAGACTTTAAACGGGAATAGTTCATATATGATTGTATGGATCCCTTTCAGATTTATTAGAAACATTAATTTAAATATTATATATTAAAAATATGGAATATCTTGGTTGAACCACCTTTTTCCTGTGTTGGATAGTTATAAGTCTATTTTGTGTGTTTGCAGAGTAACAGAACCACTTGCACTACAGTTCACTAGTGTGCAGAGTGGTAAGACAAATTCTAAAGAGCTGTTCCTGGCAGCCTTTTTGCTTTTCCAGCTATACCAGTTGGTCTAATAAATTACATTGTTACTTCATAGAATCCCTAACTATTCTATGTGATGGTGAGGAAGGAGATACGTGAACCCAGTTCTTATGTATCTGCTAAAGCAGATGGTTCTAAGGTAGGGGGTTCCTAAATGACACACCTGGGTAGCAGCCAGGTAGAGATGGAGTAATCCCAAGTGCTAAATGATAATTTAAAAATTTACCACTTGATTTGCAAGCAGAGTTTGTTGTGATCAATATGGCTGAATTAAACTTTGTCCACTGTAAACATTACCTTTGGAAGCAGGTAATTACATGTTAGACATGTTATAGAAAATAACGATGCCTGTGCTAGGTACTTTCCCTGTAAGAAATCTTTTTCTAGGCATTTTTCCCCAGTAAAAATACAAGTAATTTACTGTCCTCAAAGGAGCTGTTTGCATGCTGTTGGATAAAATTGGTCTATGTTAAACTGGAAGCACATTTAGAGAGCAGTAACTCTCATCAGTTCTAGAATCATCTAAGAAAAAAAGAAAAAAAGTAACAAAAACATTACTATACATGTTGGCCAAGGCAGTGCATAAACCAAGATGGAATTAGATTTTCCTAGCTTGCAGTGTTAAAAAGAGTCGGGTTATATTCACAATCACACTATTTTTTAGAACTCCAAACAGGCCAAGATATGATAGGTAATGACAACATAAATAGTTGCCCCAAAAGAGCTGTTGCCAAGATCACACACAATGCTTAAGAGTATCACTGTTGCAGTAGAATTAAGCTCAGGAGGAACATAGATCAGTATTAGGTAAGAAGAAGAAGAGATCCAACATTAAATAACATCTGCAGGAGCAGTTGGACTGTCAAGGTGTTTTTTTTTTCTTTTCTAGGGGAGAAAGAGACCACAGGGAATAGGCTCAATGGAAACTTTATACTTCAAGAAGGCTTTTCTTTCTTTGTTATTCAGCTTGTGAATATAAGGTTATCACTTAACTGAACTGCTTACCCCTTTGCCCTATTAAACATCTTTACTTAAGCAACTGTTCATGTTTGTTTTATTTGCAGTTTGCTCTCTAGCTGTAGCTTCCTTATGCACAAGAACCCGTGTGCTAGAAGTGGAGTCCTGTGGAAGCAAACACCTTCCAGGACATTTTTCAATGGTAAGTGGAGCTTGCATCTACTGTTTTTAAATTCAGTTGCATGTTGGTGAGTGTGAAGTTGGTGAGATAAAAGCAGAAGAGGGAATAGAGTATCAGAATGGAACACCTATTTAATTCATGGCCTTTCATAGACAAAAGTTTGCAAATTGAGCTTTTATCCTTTGGTGGTTGTTTTCTAGAGGGTAAGAGAAGTGAATTTATGAGGTGTTATTTGTTTCTCAGCTGTTTTGGAATACTTGGATAGCAAACGTTGGAGCAATAAAAATAAAACAAAACCATATAAAAATATTGACAAGAGAAGCATTGTAGACAAATAGCTTCCCTAAATGTGACTGAAAACTTATTCTCTGTTCTTCTAGAACTTCCATCTGTTCCATTATGATTTTATAAGTATGAGAAACCTTGCAGAGACAAAGCTGGACAGCAGTTCAGGTGCTATAGTATCCAGAGCAATATTGGCTAAAAATGGAAAGGCAGTGCTGATCATGTCTGGGGGAATGTTAGCCCCCTAAACTAGGAATGCCTCCACTGGGGCTTACTGATGCCATTCAGTTATTTATTTTCTGGATCTTTTTCCTTGTTATTTTTGATCATTCTTACACTGCATTGTACCTGTGTGTGGTAGGCAGGGTAATAAAGTGAATGTCTACATTACGATTTTTTTTTTCCTAAGGGAAATTTATATTGGGATCTGTTTCCATCTTCCTTACATGTTTTCTTAAAAAATTAATATTTAATTAATCTGTTCAAATATTAGAAGAGCTAGGTGGATTTACATCCTTCATACATTACATGCTTTATTGTATGGAAACACAATACAAATGTGCTCTTCTCACATCACATCCACCCAGCACAACCATGAATAATGAGCCTGACAACTAAACTGGTTTGTTATCTACATGGAAGCCAGTGAGATAATGTTAGACATGAAATGACTGGCAAAAGTGACTGGCCAAGCTTAATATCTAATGGATAATAAGACTACAAGCACCAACTAGATGAGAATTTGTTGAAAATGTTAAACTGTATTACCTGCTTGTAGTGCAGTTCTTCTCAGCTGTTCAGTTTAAGAAGTCTGAGGAATTCAGGCTTCACCTGTTTAGCAGGCCTATAAGACAGGAAAGATAAAAATATACTTTTATATTCCAATTTGGACTTGTAATTTTAATAAATTAGGAAACTCAAGTAGATTTACATGAGATATTTAAAACCTGATTAAAATGCCTTCACTTAGAGTTACTCTATTTGGGTAATGTTGTGAAGACCAAATATTATCTTTCATTTTTAATAAGTAATTGTTCATACACTTGTACATATGCATTGTTATATATTAGAATACATACATATATATATATATATATATATATATATATATTAGAATAACAACAGGATAAAATCTTCAGTTTTTGTTTCCCTGCCAGCTGAGGTATTAATCCCATTTCTTTGGACTTGCCTGTCCAAATCCTTTGTCTGGCATGTTACATGTGAGTATTTCATTCTTGAAAAATATGCTTACATGGATTAATGGAAACAGCAGCTCTTTGTTTTCTAGAAATCAAAGTTAGTCCTTAGGGGAAAGAAAAAAAAACAACAAAACAACGAAGAAACTGAGATGTGTAATGCAAAATTTTTTATCACATGGAAGAAAAGGTCATTTGAAGTTGGTTTTGAAGAAAATAACTGTTTAGCCATTTTCTAATCCAGTGAAATTTAAGATCCTGGTTTGGATTTAAATCTAGATGGCTTGCAAATTGTGTCATAGGAAGAGAAGATAACTCTAATTTTATTAATACCTTGTAGAGTAGCCTCTCCTAAGTGTACATATCTTTTCCTAGAAGAAATTCTTCATTTGGGGGAAGCAGCAAAGCAATATTTGTATCATTGCATCTGATTGCATAGACTGGGACATACCTTTGATTATGCAGCTTGCAATTTCATGCTGCATGAATCTTTTAATCTCTTCCAGAGAAGGAAATCACTATTTTCTTTTACTCTTGTTTGCTGAAGATACTCAGTGTAGGGTTCAAGGCACCTAAGAAGATGTTATTAGGATTTTAAATGGCTTGGACCTTTTCTCCTCTTGTCCTGGACTTGCTTCTGTTGGCTCATGTGCCAAGACAGCTTTTTCCTCGTGTTCTCATGCTGTGCACAAGAGCTGCAGTAGTGTTGATACCATGAGAGAACATGATGTTCAGTTGAAATCTATGGACAGTGCCAACTGCCTGAAAATGCTTGATTAGGTGGTTTTTTTGGTTTTTTTAACCTTTTTGTCTTGGAATTTGTAATCTTACTTTGTGAATTTTATTTAGTCTGAAAGGTGTGGAATTCTATTTTGTCAGGGCAAAAAGAAAGCTTAACAAGGGCATGTTAGATGCCTTTGCCAAGGACCATGTTTTGGATACCAGTTACAGAAGTGCTGTTTCATTAATGCTGGAGATGGGGAAAAGACAACTTTTCAATTATCATTTATTAACAAATTGAATTGTGTTACCTGTGGCTTGTGGAACATCAAATGGTTTGGTCTCAAGCACAGGAAGAGGAATGTGCATAGAGCTGTGATCTATGGAGGCTCTTAAAGCAGAAACAGCTTCTCCCTGGCTAAACAGTTATTTTCTTCTCCCTGGCCACCAACCAGACAGAGCTGTTCCTGCTGAGGGGTTTTGGTTTGGGAATTTGCTAAGCCCCAGTGAAATAGCTGAGCAGCTTTGGTGATTTAAAATGTGGTGAGAAGGAAGCTAAAGGCTTTAGGGCTAAAGAGTAGCTTTGGTCTCTGTACAGAAATTTGTTGAAATAGCAATGCAAAGTTGGGAGGTGGTAGAGTATTTGTAAATTCAAAAGAAATGAAAGTATTTTATTATAAACATTTAGCTGTTCTAAATGATCTCTGTCCTTTATTTAGCACTGTTATTTAGGACAGAATATTATATAGAATCTTAACTGTAGTTGCTGCCTCACTTGTTGATTTTTGTTTCTGTTCTTTTCCCCTAGAAAATAAGCTATAATGTTTTTGCTATTTTTTAAGTGTAAATAAAGATGCTTTCATATATTGATTAATTTCAGGACATATAATTCAAATAGTGCTTGAAATCACATTTGTAGGAAAGAAATTAGCAAAATACTATTTTGGTAAAACAGTGTGAGCAAGAAATACTTTTATTGATCACCCTTCTGCAGAAGAATGGCTAAATGCTTCTAATCAGCTCTGCTAGTTAGAACTAAAGCTTCCCAGATTGCAAAGTGATTAAGCTTTGTCTCTATGTGTGCTTAGGAATAGATCACAGAGTTGTTTTGGTTGTGAATGCATCCTTTCATAGTCAGCCCCCAAGCCTGACATTGATGGAACAAGATATACCCCATTGTTTTTCATTCTGGCTCATCGATGTTAATTATTGTTGTGGGCATGACACCAATCGGTATCAGAGAATTAGCTCCTTTGGGCATTTTTGCTGTCCAGTGACTTATGCTCATTGCTGAAAGCCTTCAGTCTGACTGTAATACAGATAGAAGCAGCACAGTCTAATATTTACTTAGCCCATTAAGCCTGAACATATTTGCTTTCTTTGAAGATTTTTGCAAGGGAAATACTTCCAAGCTCTCTGATTGCCTGTGTGGTGGTCTGGTTGCTTGGTGACAGTGTTGTACAGCTACCTCCCAGCTGACATGCAACGCTTGTGTTATGCAGGAGAAACTTGGTAGGTCTCAGTAAAAATAGATGTAATACTGGAGGTCATTTCTTTTTTATATGGTGAGGTGTATTACAGAAGAAATGTTCCTGTTACCCTGTTTATCAAACCTACACTAAAGCTGGTCCTCATTTCTTGCCCTCCTCCAGTTGGCTGCACAATCTGGGGGTTCCTTAAGTAGAATGAAAGGTTTAATGACCAAGGAGCATGAAGCTACATTGTACTACAGATCGTTCTCCAGCAGCTTATTATTCTCTATAGTTGGTGTCAGTTATTTAGTGACAATATGGTAACAACGTAGAAGATCTCATAGTTGGAAAGTATGATGAGTGATTTCAGGCAACTCATTTTATGTATTTCTCCACAGTGCTTTCAAGGAGCTCATATTCTGGGGGTGAAAATGTTGGAGGGATGTGGGATAAGGAGGAGGGAGTTAAGGTTAAAAACACAGATGGCCAGTCAGTGGTTGTCAGCTAAGTTTCAGTAACTTGATAAGCTGCAATAAGCTGGAGTACTCAGGAGCATCTACACATACCTTGTGTGTCACAGCTTTCTGATCCCATCTTCATCACCTGACATCCCACACTGCACATAATGGCTTTTTCTGTACTGTGTAGCTGTTTTCTTTCCTGAAATCTGCTTTTTTTTCCTGTTACAGACAAGAGGAAGCTTCATACTGCTCCAGTAGGACAAGTCTTCCGCCTGCGCCCTTTCCATGTTCTGGTAGCTACAGGTGGGGGATATGCAGGATACAGAAAATATGAGGATTACAAGATTGAACAGATGGAGAAGAAGGGCATAGAGGTGCCTGTGAAGCTTGCAAGTGAGTGGGAGGTAAGAAATGTGGGGCAATTTTTCTTCTGTCGTGTTTGATGCAGAGCTCTTTTGTTATCATTCTGACATTCAGTTCTCATTTTCCCCACCTTGCATTGCAACATAGCAGATTAAGCACATTATGCAACTGATGGAAATAAATACAGTAATAAAAATAGGCATGGCTAAAATTATATATCATAAAACTAAAAAAAAAACCAAAACATTTGGTGCTGAGGCTTTTTTGTCCTAGTGGCTCTAGCTATAGGTGCAGCTTGTGCAGTAGTTACAGGGTTTATCTTCTCACTAGCTGCTCAATCTGTGCTTCTTCTGGTGCTTTGCTTATTTCCTCTGTGCCTTATAGTTTACAAGGAAGTTAAGATGGAATTAATATCTAGTAAAAGAAATTCTACCTGTTTTCTTTGTGAATATATAGTAAGACCTTATATGCATAGGTAACACCAAGGTCTGTAGTGGCTTTTGCTCATCCTCAAACAGATTTTTGCCTTTTCCTTCTGGAATTCCAAGGAGGTTAGAAATGATGGTGGAATTGCAGTATGTATGTCAGATTTAAAGGTCAAATATCCAGTGTAGAATTGAAATAAGAAACACATCATAACTTCTTGTAACTTCCATATCTTCTTTGAAATATTAAGTATATTTTACAACTCTGTGTTAGACAATTTAAAGTAGCATATGTGGTATTCTTCCAAACAGCCAAGGGAGTGCTTGCTTCAGTGTTGTTCCTGAAGACAAGGAGTTAAAAATTCTAGGATTGTAGGATTGTGTAGGACAGGCTTCAATATGACCTTTAGCATCCTGGTTTCTTTGCATTCCTGAGCACACTGCTGGGGGAGGGGAGAGACTGGACAAAGGGGAGTGGTTTGGCTATGTGCCTGTGGGGGGGACTAGGCTGGAATCCCTGAAGTCATTTTCACTAGTGACCCAAATCAGAAATGACCCATGCAGTCCAGATGCTGACAGATCAGACTATGATAGCTGTTGAGGAATCTGTCTGTAAATCTGTCTTCTGCATATTCTTTTCCTGCTGAATCTTATTTCAAACAGGTTTTATGTTCTGATTAAAAAGGAGACTGGTAAGTATCCATTGAGTATTTATTTTAAAAGGCAGTATCAGTTTTGATACTCCAAAACAAGTGTGGTTTTCTTACTGTACATACTCATATGTATGAAATTGGGTAATTCCCTTATTAAATTGGCTTTTTTATTATCTTCTGGTTTGTTATTATTTGGTGAAGCTATGAGTGTTACTTTTCATGAAACAGCTTAAAGGGTTTATTTTTTTACAATGGGGAATCACATGAAGAATTTAAAACTGATAAGCAGGGCTCCAAATGTAGCAGATAGCAGACCAGTAAGACACTAACATGGTTTCTTAGTCCTTCCCAATATGCTTGAGTTCTGTTGAATGCTTCTGTGAGAGGCCAAGAAAGCTTGACAGGATGAAAAAGAGAAACTGTGTTTAGAGGTTGCTAGAAACATTCCAGACAATGGAGGACTCAAGAAAAACAAGAGCTGCATTGTTCATTTTTGTTGGAAAGTGTCTTTTTTGCTGATACATAATTTTCCATTGTTTTGCTGTTTGCATCCCTGGAAGTTCACTTAGTGTAGAAAAGAGAGGTTCTTGGGTTTAGAGCAGAATTTGCCTTTGCATAGGCAAAAAGAGACTAAGTGTGATTGAATGAGCTTTAGGAGAGTAATACTGAACAAGAAACTGCTGCACATGCCCTCACTGCCCACTCTGTTTCTGAAGTTCTGATTCCACATACCGGTATGTATCATCATAGAAGTGTGAATAGTTCTCGATAGAATTACAGAGTAGACTCCTATGTGTTTTTGCTTTACTCAAGCTTCATAAAATAACGCGGAAAATAACATGGATCTGGTTTGTCAGGTGTCCCTTAAGTTTTTCCACGAGGACAGACAAAACTTTTGTTGCTTTAGCACGGACCTTTTAGTCTGTAATTTTCTTAGAGACATTATGTAGCTAATAGCTTGAGCCGATTAACGCCTTTAAGTGTCTCCTACTGTGAATACCAGTGAGGATCAGCTTTCATTTAATTAGATGAGGCAAAGTGGAGAGCTCTGAGGGAGGCAGGTAGATATTTAGCAGATGAATGGAAGCTTATTGTTTCAAATCCCTGCTGTCACAGACCATTTCCTGGCTGGGATCTGCATACCATTCTTGTGGTAAATAGAGGCGTTTTGCCTCTTCTCACCTGGGCAGTAGTGATTTAGGATTGAAGAATCACTCGGGGAAAGCTTGGCCAAGGAACGAGTTTGGACGATCAGAGTGACAAGGATGACCAGGAGCTTCTTGTAGCTGTCCTTTGCTTCCATAGTTTGTTCGGTGTAAATAAAAAGCAGTGTTTGTTGGAGTGACAAGCACCAGGAAGAACAGCTTGAAGGGAAGTGAGCTGTAGTGACAGCTGTTAATACAGATGACAGAATAATGTCCAGTTCTGTCCTGTTTGAACCTCAGTTTGCCAAGGGCCACAAGTTTTTAAAACAACTAAATAGAGTGAAGAAGTGCTTAAGTAAAGGTTTAGGATAGTCTTTCCTATTGGTATTAAAAACTGCTCATATTTATGTAACAGAGGATACTGGATGCTGTTTTGGCAGTACAATACAGAAGGTGCTTTTCTTGGCTCAGAGAAGACAAACATTTTGTATTATGCTAAGAGGTGTGTATCAAGTTCAGGAAAGAACCAATAATGGAAAGATCTGTTATTATTTTTTAAAAAAATCCAGCTCAGAAAGAATGAATCTGGTTGTCATCTTATTCTTCACTCATACTCCCATGTCCTGATGAGCTCTGTTTGAGTAAACATGAAATTAGTAATAAACATTTCTTGTAGAGTGGCCTGATGCACATGACAAAGATGGTCAGAAAATCTTTAGGGTGTGAAGTGTGTGGATGTGTCAGTGTTTTTCCCAGCTGTCCTGGAAAATTGAATTGAGTAAAACCAGTATTTTTCAATCTGACCAGTGAGTTGTAAATCTGTTCTATCTCATACAACTTCAGGAATGTCTTGCTGGGATTACGGAGCAATTTATCTTACTGTCTCAGTAGCACTTCCTTTCTTAGTCTGAAATCTCGTGTGTCAGCCTGTGTCACCGCAGCAGGACAGCGCTGTGGGCAGCGCGGTGCCATCTGCGGTACCCACACGAGGTCCCCAACACAGTCTCTTCCCTGTTGCATTGGTCAGTGGCTCTTTGGGAGACGAAGAGGTGACGAAGGGGCCCCAATACCCCCCGGGAGTGTCCGATGCCCTCTGGGCAGACTTCTCTTGCGGTCCCGCCCTTGGGGTGCTGCCGGGCCAGACGAAGCTGTCGCCTTGTTCCGGTCCCCTCCGGTCTCATTTTGTTTCTCCTGCCCTGGCTCCTCCTCCGAAGGGGGCTGGGGCCCTACGGGAAGGCTGGGAGGCGAGGAGGGGGAGGGCCCCCAGCCCCAAGCCGCTTCCTTAAGGCGAGGCCCGGCCGCCCCGGAGCAACAGCGGCGGAGTCCCTGCCCGGGCCGGTGGCTCCACCGGCGGGAGGTAGGTGGGGGTCTGCGGGAAGGGAGCGGGGGGAGCCCGCTGTCCCGGTCCCCTGCCGAGAAAGGCCCCGGTGGGGCTTAGCCGGGCCCTGGGGGCGGGAGAGCGGCGTGCGGCGCCTTGCTGGGGTTTGAGATCCGCTGCTTTTGTTCACTTGTCTGAAAACTGCTTTAGAAGGGCGGGTCGGCATCGCGGGTGAGAGCAAAGAGCCGCGAAGGAGCAGAGCTCGCCCGGTGGCATCAGGTAAGGGCGAGCCTGGGGACGGAAAGGGGCAGAGCTGCCAGGGCGGGCGAGCAGGGGGCAGTTAATCGGTGGTCCCTGGCTTGCTGGCAGTTTCAGGAGATGTTCCAAAGTCTCGACCATCTCATGAGTAATCGCTTAGAGGATTTAAACACAATCGGTCCCCTGGACCTGCGTTATCAGAGGTCAGAGTCCCGTTGTTAACTTCCTCCAGGGCCGGAGGAATCGCCAGCCGCTTTGTTCATCTTCGGGCAGGTTCTGCTCTGCTGGGAAGATGTAACGCCGGGTTATGCTTTCCTTAGAGAGCTCTTAAAAGCAGGGCTTTGCTTTAAAGGCATCTTAAGCTAAAACATGTTTTTGTTTTTTGTATGAAATTAAAATTATTGTTACAAAATACTAAAATACTACAGTGTATTTTAGGTGTCGTCAATTTTCACACCCCTTTGCAAAAGTAAATAAAACTTTTTTCCTAGCTTCACAGAAGAGATCTTTGAGACTATATAACGGGCTTTTTGAACATAATTCAGCATAATTTTAAGTTTAAAAAAAACCCAACCTTTTTCATAGCTAGTTAAAAATACCACTTTTTTTTCCTCTCCTCTATTTATAGAATGCAACTTAAAACGGCAACGTCAAGTTGCAAGGAAATGATAAAAAGCTTTTTGTTAATCACTTCAGAAAAATATATAAAGTCTTGTTCATATGAAAAGAATTTCAGAACTTCAAGGCAGGCTAAGGCAGAGCAGGGTTTGAAGCGGCAGCAGCAGTGATGGGCGGAGGGCGGTGCCGCTGGGCAGCGCTGCCCGGGCCGGGCGGGACCGTGGAGGTTCTGCTCAGAAACCGCGTGGCCTTGGCAGACGCTCACGCTGCGCTCGTGTTTCCTCAGCAGCATGAGAACAGTTTTGTTGTGTTCTCGGAGTTCAGGGCCTGCTGACTGGGTGTGGAGCATCCCGTGTTTCTGTTGACGGGCTGGCTCCGGAGAAAGTTTGGGGGGGAGCTGGGATTACGTGTTGGAAATTAAACTGATGCTGCTGGGAAGGGAACCATTAATAACCGGTCACCGGCGGACCTCTCCCGATTCCAATACCTTATTTCTGCTGGCACTTAAGTCGAATGCAGCATCTGTACGCATACAGTGCGTTTTTTAAACAGTATTTAACAAATGCAGAATGTGTGACGAGAGGGCTTTGAGCACTCGAAGAGCACAAACCAACCCTAATGATTCATGCGTATGATTTAATACTGACACTGCAGGTCTGAAGTTCAGCTGCCTATTAGTCTGTCTTGCCAGTGCCTTGTTGTATTGGGTTTTTTTAAATTTAAGGGAAAGGCTTGAGGTAGTAATGATAGGTAATTAAATGGGGTCACTGGATTTGATGCTTAGTTGTGCTGACAGAGCAGAACATTGCTGGCAGATTAGCAGTTTTCTATTGGATAATAATTCTCTAGGGATTTATACCTGCTGGTATTCTGGGTGAGTTCAGACAGAAGGGGGAGTCTGGTACTGATGTCTAACCTCCTACAAACCAACAATCATAAGATCCTTGTCTAAGCTAATGACATAGGCTTTGTGGCACTGCCTGCATCCCGAGAAGTCCAGTTATTGAGATGCCATTATGTGAGCTCCTTGGTCATGAGCTGCTTGATTTCCAGTTCTTGTTTCTTTTCTCACAGAAAGTAGGTAAACCCAGAGTGGGTTTATCATTTCAGTCTGCAGGAACTGTAGAAACTACCCATTGCTTCTGAGGCAGCTGCAACAGGGGTGATAGGTTGCCATATGTCAGCTTTAAGGTGGTCTCAGTTATTTGCATCTACGTGGTCAGTAGAACAGAATTTAAGACAAAGTTAGGTCTTCTTATTCACCTGAACTTAGTTCTTCTTAAGAAGTGGAGAAAAAAATCTTTAACACCAGTATTTCTCCCTTCCTGGAGATGCATCTTGCCACATTTTTTGTTCACATTTCAGCTGAAGAGTGGTAGTTTCTACTACCTTGTGCTTTAGAACACTTCAGTGTCCCATCTGTTTTTAGGGAGCAGGTGAGCAATTTAACTGGTTCCATGCCTTCAGAGAATCAGGCTTGTTAAATTTAGAATAATGTATTAAAAATGTTTTGAGGAATACGATTGAATTTCTACTGAAAGAGCGTGTAGTTTTACCTCCTTTATCCTTACGGGAAGAGTAGCAAAGAAAACGTAGGTAATGCTTCTGTTTGCCCAGTTGTCTTCCTGCAAAGTCCTGCATAGGTGAAGGTTCTTTTCAGAATCCTGCAGGAGCTGGGCATGGCCAGAGCCATCTGAGCAAAGGGCAAGCTCTGGGTTGGGGTCCTCTGACTGCTTCTGCCTGGCTTCACCAGTGCCAGACAAGTGAAGTTGTGTTCAGTGTGAAACTGATTTTCATCTTGGTCTGATGAAGTGCTTTTTTGAAATTATGTCAGTTTAGATTGTTTCTATTTAAAAATAATTATTTAATGGTGGTAGTTTGTAATGTTCCTGGCAAATCAAGAGAAAGAGCTCTCTTGTGCTCCTCCCTGCTTTTCTTTGAATTTTGATGGGGTTGTGGGTAACTGCTTTCACAGTTTTACTACACAGATGGCTTCATTTTTGTTGTGTAGGAGTTTCTTGTGCCAGCCAGAGAGAGACAATGATACTATAAATAGGAAAGCAAAAACAGTTTGCTCAGAGAGGAAAGAGTACTTTCAGTTGATCTTAAATTTACCTTCCATTAGCTGATTTAAATTTCCTTTTTTAATCAGTTGTTAACATTCAGCTTAAACAGCAGCACGCACACAGATTTTGGAATTTCCTGAGATCTAGCATACCATATGGCAGTTTTCTTCCTGAAAAAAACTCTTTATTGCAGGAACTAGAGATGTTTCTAGCATATAACTGTAATATTTGGTTTTGAGGGCCAGTCAAAAGACACGAGTCTTGTTTTCTATCGAGGCCTGAATGAGATGCGATTAGCAAGTTAATTTTAGCTTTTCCTGCTGGCCCTCCCCTTTCTTCTTCCTTTTCCCTAATATAATAACACTTTCATATTGGGGCACCAGTGCTTAGCATAGAGCTTTCATGGTGTTGAGAGCTTTGGAAGCAAATTTATTTATTTTAAACACAGACTTTAACAGAAAATGTAAATGAAGAGGATTGCCAGCCCCTAAATTTTGCTGGGTTATTATGAAGGTGAGATGTAGCTAGCTGACTTCTACTTTCTGAACCAGGGGTCCAATTTCAGTGCAAATCCAGTCAACAAAAGATGTTGAAAATAGATTTTGGAGTTGTGGTGTGCAGGGAAATTTCCCTCTGTGTATTCAGAATTCTCAGAAAACACTGCAGCTTTTTGTCTCTGAAAAACAAAACAGAAACAGCTTCCTTTACTCAATGTTTTGTGTTTTGGTTCTATTGGACATAAAAATTGTGACAGTACCCGGAGTACATAATAGACATAGTAGTATTTCTTTTATATGTGATTCTCAGACTGGCCCTGAAACTGGCTTATTTTATTATGTATCTGGGTATTTGTAGAATAACGTCCCTTACTTGTTCCTTATGTGAGTCTTTTGAGATGGAGATTTCAAGAGGTGGATGTTGGTATCTGGCAAGGATTGTAAAATAGAAGGGACTTTCCTTTGCTGTTTTCTTCTTTCCAAGCTGGACGCTAAGAGCAGGAAAGGATTTTTATGATGCCCAGCAGCCCAGAACTCTTTTTAGTGGTAGCTGCAGCACTGCAGAATTGAAGCTGGGAATTATCTCCTCCTTTTCTCCGCCCCGCTCCTCCTCCCAGCCTCAGATCCAGACGGGCTCTGGGGGTTTAGCTGTTCAAGGCCAGCTGGCTGCTTGTCTGACCGGAGTCCATCGCTGCCCAGCAGCCTGAGACTGCAGGCTGGTTTTTTGGGAGCTGCGTTTCAATGGCCACCCCGACTAGCGAGGAGCAAGGACTGCTTATACGGACAGCTCGTTTCTATCTTGTGCAGAGTCGGCTTTGTAGTGGGATGTTGAAATATGATACAATGCCTGTTTGTTTGCAATAGCTGCAACCCTCGTAGCAGAGATTCAAGTGGGAAACAGAGGGGGAATCCAGAGACAAACCAGCGGGGGAATTAGGAACTGTGACGCCGTGTCCTTTCTACTGTCCTGGAGCAAGCAAAAGAAAGAGAGGTAGAGGAAAAAAGACTGAGCCTTGAAACCAACCATCACCCTGACGATGTGTCAGTCAGACACCCTGCAGGGACCAGATCTGCACACAGGGAAATGGTGAGATGCTATAAAGCTTTATCTAACCCTCCACCCTCTTGCTACAACCTCCACAAAGTTAAAATTCATGTCCGGAGGCTGCGTTCAGGGACCGGCGGCAGCAGCAGCTGTGCCGAGGACCAGCACTCACGTCCGGAGAGCCCAGGCCCGCCCGGCTCTGCCGGTCCTACACCAAGTAGGAGAACCCGTTTCAGGTACTGTTCGGGATTTTGTGCTTTGCAGCAATGGTGATTGAAGAGAGAAGGGAGGACGGGAGGAGGGTTTCTGGGCACAAGGAGCTACAGCCATCTGCAAAGCTTTTGTTTGGCCTAATTACTATAAAGCTCCTTATGCGTTGAATTGGCAGAGAAGGGCATGCTGGTATATGACAAGGAGAACGAGGAGGGTTTCATTCCTTTCCTTTCTACTCATTGCTAGGAAAATAGAAAAATTAGCGAGGGACTGTTCTGAAACCAGGCCAAGGCAGTGAGAAGCCCGAGGGCTCCAGAGGGAGCTGCCAGGATGCAGCTCTGCAGGGATTGGTCCATGAGCGACTGCAGTGAAGGGGGGGAGAGGAGCACTCAGTGCTTCATGCTGGGGACCCAGCTCCCGGCCCTGCCAGCCCTCAGCAGACCACAAGCTGGTGGGGGGTAAGGATGGAAAAATTTGAAGTGTCCCTTGCTTTTCCTATGTCTAGTCCTGCTGAGAAGAAAGCCAGCTTTACCTCTGCTGAGATGGTGCTTCATCTTCCAGGGTTTTTCTGTTTGGGTTTTTTCCCCTTGCGTTGTGATGCATAGATCACTGTCTGGTGCTAGTATATTCTTGGGGGTAAAGAAGTTGTGCTCACTGCAGAAAAAAAATCTCTGAGCCAAAAGCATCATCTTGCATCCCTAAGTAGTGACAGTTGTACCTGCCTGCAAGGTGTTTTAATTCTAATCCAAGTTTTGAAAGCAAAATGTCTACAAGAAAATTTCCTTTTAATTTCCCCATGCCTTTCCATCTTGGAAAGACCTAAGCAGTATTTTATAGCTCATTCTTCATTTGATAAGAGAGTGAGCTGATCAGTGCAGCCAGAGCATACAATTTGCAGTGTGTGTGTGCACAAAGCTGTGTCTGGGTTGCAGGCATAGAACATTCTCTTAGTCAGGATTGAAGTCAGTGCCCAAAAGACTGGGCTATTTTGCCTTCAGGCAGGTAAACTTTTATTTGGTAATGTGACCTTGGAAATGCATATGGTTTACTATTTGGCTTCCAGTCATGAGGAAATGGGGACCTAAAGGGTTTCTCCTCTAGACCTCCTGCAGCCATCTTAAAGACATCTTAACTGAGGCCCAAGATGTTCTCTGCTAACAAAATCAGCAGTTTTTCCCTCTGAGAGTTACAAGTACAACTTCTGCATGTAGCCTCTTGAGCAAAATGAGTTTGTTCTCAGCCAGGACATCCATTAAAAAAAAAAAAAAAAAAGAAAAAAAATTATAGATGCAATTGGTTCTAATGCAAAGGAGTTGGTTATTGAGTTGTGGTCATCTCGGCTTGTCCATATGTTCTGTATTCAGAACTAGAGTGAAGGTTCTAAGACCTGGAAAGATTTCTTTTGGAATCAGTTATTTAAAATTTTTATTAATTGACTCTGGAGTGCCACTTCTCTTGTTTCTCAAGTAAATGTCTGTTTCCTGAAGTTACTGAAAGACCAACAGGTCTGTGTAGATATGGCTCTGAGGCACAGTCTAGTCAAGATGCCTTCAATACAGCCTTCAATACACGAACTCTTTAAGGGATCTCATCTTCTTAAATTTCAAGGATTTCTTTCATCAGAGTATCTGTTTTTTCCTTAATATTGCCCCTCCATAGAGTTCCTTAATGTCCCAGCATCACAGATTCCTAGCTTTCAGAATATTGCTATCCAACAGCTGGAACAGTCACAAGAAACAATTCTGGGGATATAATCTCCCACTATTTGAAAGAACCTTTGTTCTTTGTTTACTTCCACTGTAAGCTATCATGTTATGTTGATATTATGATGAACCAGCTGTAACTTTGTTTACAAATGTCACCTGCAAGTGATCCTGCCTTTAATTTTTGAGAGTGTCATTCATGAAATGTAACCTGTGAGGGTGAACACCATTTTTTGGACAGAGAATTTTTTTTTTTCTTGAGGTAAACTGTTCTTCTATTTTGGGAAGGGGAGGAAGTGACAAAAATAAGAGAGATTTACAGTATCAATGTTTAAGTAACGACTAGAAGGAATAAGTCATCCTCAGTTATCAAAAGCAGGTGGTTCTGAAGCTGAGAAGGCTGACCCTCTTATGTTGTGTATGTAATCTTTCAGGTTGCAATTTCCCCAGCTGGCCCTGAGGCGAAGGTTGGGCCAGCTAAGCTGTATGTCTAGGCCTGCTCTGAAACTCCGTTCTTGGCCTCTGACTATTCTCTATTATCTTCTGCCTTTCGGTGCTCTTAAACCCTTGACCAGAGTGGGATGGAGGCCTATGAGCAGGGTAAGTGTCAGCAGGACTCTTGCGCTTCGTGTTTGTCAGCTGTTCAGTACCAAAGGGAGCTGGCAGCAGCTGGGTGGAGATGTTTAGTGTAGAACAAGCTGATGATCACTGGTATGAAAGCAGAAAGATTCAGTTCATGTTTCCCTTTAGTTTTTACTGTTCATAGCTGTGTTGAGTATTTGCTTCGTGGACATTTTTTTTTTTTTTTCTGTAGCAGAGAGAGAGTTCTTTGTCCTCCAACACTCAGGTGTCTACGCAGGAAAACCAAGAGAAACTTCTGAATTAATTCAGTCACCTCAAAGTGAATGTGAATTCACCAGCCCCTGGATGTGGGCTAGGATAAAGCAGACCAAACTGCTGCTCCAGTCCCCTTTCCTGGCCACACCACAATATGGTGTCTTTTGTCATTTCGGAGGGAGGGCTTGTTGCTCAAATTCTTTGAGCATTTGTAATCCATCCAGCCCAAATGATAAGCAAATCTCTGCTCCCACCCTGTTGAGAGCAGGACTGTAGGAAGACTTGCACGTGGATATTCTCTGCACAGATCATGCAGGATGTAACATACACACAAATAATTTGATTGAAAACTGCGATAAAATCACCATTCTTAAGACTATTGAATTGAACAGCTATTCTGTTTCATCCCACCAACTTTAAACCCAGGCTCTTTTGAAGAGAAGGAGCTAACAGGAAACAGCACTTTTGACAAATTTTGTGATTTGACATTTTTATCTGTGCGTTCTCAAGAGTTTGTGGGCAACTGGGAAAAGTTTTAGAGATTACCATGGTCTAAGGTATGTCAAAATAGCAAAGTGTTTTTTCTTCAGTAAGTCAGCTTATAAAGCCTAAGGCATTGTCATTTAGAAGTTCTGATCTGAAGTAGTATTAGGCTGGTGTTTTCTTTTTGAGATATTACGGTAGTTAACGTGAAGTAGGATGGTGATATGTGGGTGAAAACTTAAATCACTGTTTTTAATATGATGGACAGGCTCTCAACCAGTGTGTGCTTGTGCTTATGGTTGTATTTTGCAAGATTAATTATGAAGGATACGAGTAATACGGAGAAGAGAGAATGGCTTTCAGTAAGACAAAAAACAAACTTTAGGTAGGAGTTAAACGTAGCTGAGAGGCATTGTTTAAAAAGAAAATGTACCAAATTCAGGAGATAACTATTTCTTTTGCAAAAGTGCTTTCATAGTCTTCAGTTCCCTTGGTACACACACACACACACACACACACACCACTCCAATTACATCATGGTCATATGAGCTTTTTGGCTGATTCTGAGTGCCACAAACCCCAGAAGAACTACATGGTAGAATTACAAATAGGAAGACATCCATCCAGTTATAACTATAGCATATATCTCTTAAAAATATTGTTAGATTGTGTGTCTTTCCACTACAGCTTAAGCTTTGGTGGAAGTCCAAAGGCGTATTTCTGTGGGGATAATGGCACTTAACACTCTTGCAATTAGCAGCCTATGTTGTTCTCAGAGGAGTAAGGCTGGTGTAAGCTTAAACCTGTGTAGCTGTATCCCCAGTGGTATGTTTCTGCTACTGTACAAGCATCACTAGAACAGTACAATATTGGGATGTGAAAACAGCCTCATTAGTAGATGTACCTGAGAAGCATGTCTGGAAACACTGAGAAATTATTTTTCCAATCAATTTTCATTTGGTTATTCAAAATAAGGAGTGTTTACTAGAATGTGCGAAACGTCTTTTTCCTGTAAGCCTCATGCTGAGCAGTTTCCAGTAACTTGAATGTGGAGCTTCAGCATGCAGTGGAGTGGAGATTCAGGCTTCAGTGTAAGATTATTGTAAGTTTCATCCTGTCCCTCATCTGTTCTCATCAGAACAGAAGCGAGGATGAAGTGCAGCTTTAATTTTTAGCTGACTTATAGGCTACTTTGACTGTGGTGTAACCCACAGAATTCAAGGGAGTGGTTATCAGGAACAGTTTGGTCCTTTCTCTTTCATGAGGAGAAGTAAGAGAAAACCATTGATGGGATGAACTGAATAATGTGAAGCAATTCTTCTTTCCTTAGGTGGCTCTGTACAAATCAGTACCAACTCGACTGCTCTCACGAGCCTGGGGTCGCCTGAACCAGGTGGAGCTGCCTACCTGGCTCCGGAAGCCTGTGTACAGCCTGTACATCTGGACATTTGGAGTGAACATGAAGGAGGCAGCTGTTGAGGATCTTCATCACTACAGAAACCTCAGCGAATTCTTCCGCAGGAAGCTAAAACCACAAGCACGTCCAGTCTGCTGTTTGCACAACAGTGTGGTGAGTCAGAGGAAATAAAGGCTTTACTCTGTGCTACCAGCTTCCCCTCTCCCTGTCAAAGGAAAGTGCCTGCTTTATGAGGAATGAATCAATTCCTAATGCCTTTCACTTTTTTTCTCTTCACTTTAGGTTAGTCCTTCTGATGGAAAGATTCTTAATTTTGGACAGGTAAAAAACTGTGAAGTGGAACAAGTAAAAGGAGTTACTTATTCTCTGGAATCTTTCTTGGGACCTCGTGTCTGCAGAGAGGAACTGCATTTTAGCCATTGTGAGTTCTGTATCAGTTCTGCATTTATTCTGCTCTGCTTTTTCAGTGTTCTCAGAGACTAAAAAAAGACACTACTTTTTTCCTTACTCATTGTCAGGAACTAAAGCAGGTCGTGAGTTGTGTTCTGCATCATCTGGGGATAAACACGTCACTGTTCTAGTTCTTTTTACCAGCAGGTTTATACTGCCCTGCCTGGCTCATTTTGATTATCTGAATTTAATTGCTTGGTTCCTTTTTATATGGTGACACTGATAATTACTCCCAAGTTCTGGCTCTATAATGAGGCTGTAGCACTCCTCCTGATAGACTGAAATGCAGCCAAGGAGCTGGTGAGCAAAAATTATATGTAAGCTGCTCTGTAACAAGATTTATGCTCAAACATTATATACTTCTAATGACTTGTGCTGTTACTGCTCTGCTGTAACTCAAGCACTGTCTCCAAGGCCCTGAGTTTAGATGAAAACAACACATTTAGCTAAATTGCTAAGGGGACAAGAGAGACTTGAGTTCTGCAAACCAGAAGGTTATTTTCAACATAAGCACAAATGTAACTAATATGTTTTATAAAAATAGTGATTGTTCACAAATTCTGTTCTTAAAAGGGTTGATTTGAGGGAAGTTCTGAACATTCTTGAAAAGGGTGGCTTTTAAGAAAAATTACATTTCACTGGATTTCATTTTCTGCTGTTCTGTTTAGGGAAGGGGGCACTCCAGAATAAAGGAATTTCTAAAGTTATTAAAGCAACACAGGATATAATTTTGTTTTACCACTTTGAAATACTGGATTCCTGGACAAAGAGTATCTTTTTGTAGTCTCTACAATTCATGTGGACTGCATTTAGTCCCCTGCTACTACTGCTGTTCATAATTACATAGACTGCTCAGCTGTGGTAGAGGACTGTGAAGATGATCCTCAACCCCTTTTTTTCCACGGTCTCTTTGCAGCTCCACCTGGTAACTCTTTTCAGCAACAACTGGTCACAAAGGAGGGGAATGAGCTCTACCATTGTGTCATCTACCTTGCACCAGGGGATTATCACTGCTTCCACTCACCCACTGACTGGAGAGTGTCACACAGACGTCATTTTCCAGGTTAGTTTCTGTTCCAGGAAAACAAATGCAGAGCTGCTGTGGAAGAAGGCACTGGTATGGACCATGGCTGAAGGAGACCTGACTGTGGGACAGCTGTACAGTCACGTGATAAATAATGGGATAAAAGTGATTTGCCATGAATGGTAATGAATTTTATGGCAATATAGTTTACCAGAACAAATCATGTGTAAGTGTTGAAAACAGTAACACTGTATTCAGTCTGCTTTAACTCTTTGAAATAATTACTGGTGTATGCTGACTTGTTCCCAAACTTTTTTTTCAGTTTGCACCTGAAATACTGATAGTTCTGCAGACCAGAGCAAACAGGAGTCTAAAATAATGCCCTTTTCTCCTGTGCTTGGCAAAGAAGATGCAAACTAAACAGGCTACTGGAGCTGGGATGAGATATTTTTGTCCTGCCAGGTCATCATAGTGTAGTTTAGCAGATAACAAAAACGTTTTACTTCTTGGTATCTACCAAAAACCTCACTACTTAGATTTGGTTTCAAACACTGTGAAGGAGAGACAGTGACCTGCCACAAAGTTTGAGAAATCTGTCAAGTTCTAGATTGATGCAAAGAAGTTTTAGTTGAATGTTACTGGTGGATTCAGTGTGGCAAATCAGATGCATTTTATTGCTAAAAACACTTGTACTGAATATACCTTAAATTACTTTAAGCATAAGCACTATGTAGGGATTTAAATCTTTAAGGTTCCTCTGTAGTAAACCTTATTTTCTAAGTGTTTCACATTATTAGCATTTCCTGGCCACTAGCCTAGACAGCTACTATGTTTTCAGGTACACTCTTAGTAACCACTGTAATGTGTTTACCAAGCAGAGCTCAAAAGGCTTGCTCTGGTGCACTGAATATTTAACCAGTGAAACCTGTTCCTAAGCTGGGAAAAGTTTCTTTAGCTTCCTTTTAGTACCTTGTAGCCTTTTCTTAGGTGTATCTTATGTGATTATTAGAAGGCTTCTTTCAGTTCTGTCTGTCAGGACTGAGACTGGGGACTGGCTCTGCTATTGTCTTTACCCTTATCTCTTTTAAGGGCCTGTAAGATGAAAATTAACCTTTTAGATGTTGTAACAATAATGCTACAAAGCAGAAAACTTAGCTGGACTATTTTCTTACTATTGCAGGCTCTCTGATGTCTGTGAATCCTGGAGTTGCTCGCTGGATCAAGGAGCTGTTCTGCCACAATGAACGGGTTGTCCTTACAGGGGACTGGAAATATGGCTTTTTCTCCTTAACAGCTGTAGGAGCAACAAACGTGGGCTCTATCCGCATCTACTTTGACCAGGTGAGCAAGATAGTAGTATGCAGCTTTCTGGTTTTTATGGCTGAGGTTGGTAAATTATAAGAAAATTACAAACAAAATGTTAAGTCTTAATACCATGAGGTTGTGGTGTTTCATAACAGTGATGTTCCACACTAACTTAATGTGTTTAAAGACTGATTTAAAGGGAGTTATCTTCAGTATAGGCAATTTTAAAAATATTTTTATTGCACTTTTGAATTCTATGTTCTGCATTGAAAATGGCTGGATATCCAGTGTCTACTGCTGTGCTAATGAACACAGAGTCCTAAAATCTTCCTTCTTTGTACAGGACTTGCATACCAACAGTCCAAGCTACTCTAAAGGATCCTACAATGACTTCAGCTTCGTATCCAACAACAACAAGGAGGGAATCCCCATGAGGAAAGGAGAACATCTAGGGGAATTTAACTTAGGCTCTACAATTGTATTAATTTTTGAGGCACCCAAGGACTTCAAATTCCACCTCAAAGCTGGACAGAAAATCCGCTTTGGAGAAGCACTGGGCTCTCTATAGAAACTTTCTCTGCAAGGAGGTTTTCTATTGAAAGGGACTTCTTTCACACCACTGAGTATTTCACTTAACAAGTATGTATCACTCAGCAGGACCTGGGTGAGGAAAACCGAAGATGTCATTGCTATGTTAAACTTGAGATTATTTGGTATATAATTACATGCTGCTGAATGCAGAGAGAGAACTGAATGACAATGTATGTATCAGGTACAGCTGCCTTTAAAGATGTTGATCATGGAGGTTTCTGTCCCACCCTGTACCTGTAGTCTTTTCATATTCACACCTCAATGTGCCACAGGATTACTATGTTCTAAGTCCCATGTAAGCCTTCCTAGGCTGTGCAGGTGCAGTGGAAAGGGTGAAGGGTGAGATTAGCTGTATTTAAAGGGACATTGACAGGTTGAGTGAGACCTTGTATCTTCATTATCTGCTTTTCAGACTTTGAGTAAAGGATGTGTTTATTTATTTTATTCTAAGATACTCTGCTGAAGGTCTTATGTAAAGGCAGCATGTGAATGCATAGAATGCCAAACAGTTAAATTGGCTATTAAAGCTTCACAGTCCAAACTAAGAAAAATGTATGACAGCACCTGCTCTATTAATCCATGTTTTCTACTGTTCTAATACTTTTAGTTCTTTTACCTGACATTGTCCCTTTAAGAATGGACTTTGCACTGTATTTTAAACCTGAAAACACTGTTTTTTTAAACCTGAAAACACATTCCATGCAATGAAACTGGTCATCTGGGAATTTCCTTTTTTTTTTTTTAAATACTTAGCAAGCTGTATCTGTTCCTAATCCATGGTTTTATTTTGCTATTACTAGGCCTTAAGGATGGTGTTACTTCACCTCTTGGATTAAGGTTTGGAAGACAATAGTGTCTGGATGTGTGGATGTTTTTCATCCACAACAGTGTGGATGTTTTTCTTGTGCGATGGTAGCCAAAACATTTTTATTTTCTGCTGTGTATCTTCCATGTTGCTATGTCACTAAATTTTTAAAGAACTCCTCTATTTAAAGTGCAGTTTCAGACACTTCAGGGCCATTTTTATTGCACAGAGTGAAATGCCCTATGCACTGACTGTGTATAAAAATACTATGGATGTTTGAAGCACTTCCATCTGCCACTCTGACACTCCTATGCTGGTAACAATTCAGTCTTTTTCAAAATACTGAAAAAATCCACACCAGCTCTGACCTCTGCCTTCCTACTTAACACTAGGAATGTGCTGGGGGCTGAAAGGTTTATGCTGAAGCTTTTTAACAACATCACAAAGAGTTAAAAACTTAACACTTTGCATCTGTTGAATGTGGCACTGTATCGAACTGATAGAAACTGGTGCCAAAGTGATGAGGAATTCTTTAATTCCTAAGAGTTATAAAGCAATGTATCAAAGATTTTAAAAGAATAAACTATTTCAGGTCTTGACACTCCAGCATTTAGGACTGATGTTGCTGTCCAGAGACTGCTGGAGTCAGTATGCTTATGAAACCTGCCTTTCTGCTTTCTGAAAGATTTTTGTATTATTTCCTTGCTTGAGCCCTGGGAATTTTTTTTGCTACTTCCTGAAGATGGTAGAGTTTGACCAGTTCCAGTTTCCTAAAGTGGAATATAGTTTTCTTGTAAAAATGTCCAGTTTGCTAAATCCTGTATGCTTAGGTTGTCAGGAAAGAAGGAATAAGATAAGCTGCCTCTAAGTGATGCAGCCCAGCCATGACTCAGATGATGGTGGCTGTTTGGTTGACAAGCAGGAGAAAATTAATTTGGCTCTGAGAGTCAATGTTTCCTCACTTTATATGTGGAGGAGTTGGAAAGCTTGAAGTGGCTCTCAGCCACCCATCATGTTGAACTGCTTGGCATTAGCAAGTTTACTCCTGCAGCAGTATGTTACCCTATACAGGCTATAGAACTGTGCACTTTTCTGAAGCAATGAGTGAGAAAAGGCAGAGGCAAACATCAGCCCCCAGAAGTTAAAGCCATCTATAGCCTTTGGACTAAACTTCAACATCATCTTAAGAGTAGAAAGCAAGTCTCTTCCAGTGGATGAGAGAAAAGACAACTGCATCTTTTCCCCCCTTTCCTACAAGGTCTGTGGCAGATACAGCCAGAGCAACTTTAAGCTTTAATTTTTTCCTACTTGGCATCATCATCCATAGTACCTGAAGGTTCTGTTAGCCTAGTAATGGAGGACAGTTTATGTGGCATTTGCTTTATTAACAATCTAAGGAAGGAGAGGATTCAACATTCAAGTGGCTGTTTTATTTCTGTGCAGAGCTTGCTGATTAACAAACATGATTTGTTATGCAGTGGTCAGCAATGCACCCTGGAAGTGAAAGCAACATTCCTAGAGGGTACTGATAATGCTGTGAATTTCTCCTACATGGAGAATCCATTGAATTCTTCAACTGTATCAGTAGCACGGTATTTTTGTATGTCAAAGTGTATGACTTACTGACATTAACTCATCTAACTGCAAACATTTTGAAATAAAGAGTCTTATAAGTGTTGCTTATCTTTCTGCAATGTCTGGATAACCTGAACTAAGCATTTGGAGTGCAGCATGAGGTGTATATTGAGCTTCTGTTTGGTTTTTAACCAGTTGTAGTAACAAAACCAAGCAAAAATATTTATAAAAAAAAAAGGCATACATAGACTATGAACATAAACATCTCATCCATCCTCCCCTGAAATATCACGGGCAAAAAGTCCTACCCATGAGTTGGAAAATTGTCTCAGGTGCAGTATGTCTCCAGAGTGATCTGGATATCTTGCAGCCTGGCAAGCAGCTTCTGCACATGCTGTCTGTCTCTTGGTTGTGCTTTGCTGAGAGTGTTGATCCTCGCCTGCATCTGAAAGCAAAACAATTGCATAAACTGCTTGTACTGTGAGACAGCATTTAGTCTTTTGATAGGGGAAGAGTGAATGAGCTGTAGCAGTCTTCATATTATCCCACTTAAGAACCAGTAAATGGCATGGCTGTGTGACTGAGGAACAGGCAGATGGAGAGGCTGCATGAACTTGGGGACTGAGAACAGTGCAGATGCAGTCAGTGTGGTGTATCTGTACTGTCCTGAAAAAACAAACCTGAGACTACTACACCTTGGAAATAGCCTTACACGGGCCTACTGGAGCTGGAGCTACAGGCAGCAGTCTGTTCTGCTCAAAAGCCTGCAGCTGATAACAAGTTTTCCTTCTCTTGGCATTTTAGTAACAGCCTACTATACAGTTCAGCACAACTGCCATCAGCCTTTAGGCTACCTGCACTGCACCCTGATAATCACTGAAGTAACTTCAGTTTATTTGCTGTTTACTTACCTGATGCAATTCTTCCTTTAGCTCTTGTACACCACCTCTGTCCTCTGATTGTGTGCTATTTTCTAGCCACTTCTGTAGAATATGTGCCTGCTGCTGACAGGACCTGATAAAATGGATTAGGAGGATTCTTAACCCAATTAAGAGCTCAGCAGTCTAAGCCAACTTAGACTTGCAATTGATACTTGCAATAAGACCCAATTTATTGTCTCAAACCAGTAAACTATATGTCTTCAAAAAAAGAAAGGAAAAAAACAACACTTGTTTTTTGAAGCATTTTTGTAACTGTCTACTTGTCCTAGCAGAGAACTTGTCAAACCCCAGCCATATTTTTTTTAATTGATAAATGAAAAAGCTAAGTTCACTCATGATACAAAACCTTAGAGCTAAATGTCAGCTGCTCTGCCAAGTTCATTGTACTTGGTTCAGATCATACCAAATGATACCTTTGTCATGTTCTTTTCAATAGATGCCAAAGGTACAATTAAACTACTTGCTGACTGCAGAAGGCATGCCTATACTCAGTCCCACCTGGAGTGAACTCTTTAAAAGGAGAAAACAAAAACCTCTGCAACTTTTAGCCACTTCATTCGCAGCTCTGCTATGAACAGACAAGTTATTTTCAAAGTAGATATATATATATAAAACATGCAGTATTGAGCATGAAGAAGGACCCTGGCTAAAGGGGCTTTGCCACATACCTGAGTTCTTGTTTCTTGCTGTAGTAGTACTGCATCTGCTGTTGGATGTGTCGCAGTTCACCTTCTAGCTGTCTCTGTAACACCATTTCTTCTCTGAAACTGAGCTCTCCTTCTTGCCCTTCAGCTGAGTGAAAGATACAAAGAAGTAATGAAAGTACAGCCAACTCAAGCTGTTTCTTCTTGCCAAGAAAAGCCAAGTTAGTAGACAAGAAAGATGGAACCCTCCTGAGTCCTCTTCACACATTCTGTCATCCTGTGACATTTACCTGTTCACATTTACCAGTGAGGGGGGCAGTTCTGACAGCACTGCAAGCTCTCAAGACTCAGTTTAAACATACCAAGAAAAAAAACCCCAAAAACATTCACTAGCTTTTTTTTTTTTAGTACTACCAATGCTATTTTGGCCTATGCATGATGGAATGTGCTTTACATCTACCCCAGAAATAAACAAGTAGTAGGTCTAGTCCTGTAGAACACATATTTCATGCCCTTATCTCATAAAAACACCATACTGAGAGGTGCTTAGAAACCATCCATCCCTTTACAGCCATACTGTTAAGTACAAGGAAACCTTACAAAACCCTTGCTGGGTAAATTCTTTCCTCCTGAAGCAGGTGTTACATGTACTGGGGGAGGACACACAACTGCTACAGTTTAGATCTGAGGACCTACCTGCAGTTTGGTGACTCCTTTCTCCCACCAAGTCTTCAGGTGACAGCAGACGTGGCTGTAACTTTGGTTGCAACTTCTCCACAGACTCCTGTTGAGAGTCCTGGCACTGGGCTCCATTGTGACCACTCACAGGCTGACTGCCTCTCTACAAGGTCAGAATAATACTGGGGCATTTTTTGTCCTCAAAGGATTTTGAGTAAGCAGTACAAGTAGGATGCACCTGATTTAATAATCCCTACTCCCACTCAGATACCCACTGTCACTGAGTTACTCTTACAAAATACTACAGAGGAAGTGGAGCTTAAAAAATGGGTTCTTCCATTTCTAGCATGGAGATATTTCATAAAGATTAATACCTCCCATTCTATGTGAAACAGTGAAGCCCCTGTAATCAGGATGACAAAGTATAACTGCTCTAAACTCTTTGAAGCAGTAGCACTCTCAAGTCAACTGCCAGAAAAAGCATCCAGATAGGAAATACACAAGATCAAGAAAGAAGGAATGAATTACACACACGTACAACACACGTGTGGATTGGTCACCTAGTGAAACAGTGCTTCAGACTGGAGGTAAACAGTTCAGAGCCAGTGAATTTGGTCAGCTTTTAAGATGACATAATAAGAAAAGAATAACTCAACAACTAGGTGGACAGCCCAGAAGAGATACAGGAAAACCAGCAATAAGAAGCATGCATGCTGACAGTAGCCTATAAGCACAATTAATTTTTCCTTCAGCAATATACTCACCACTTCTCCCTGAGTTTTCATCTGGGTTATAAAAGGTGAAGGAGCCCATAGCTCTGGCCTCTGAACAGCATGGTGCACATCATGTGTCCACAGTGAAACAGATGGGAGAGATGGACAGGAATGAGAGGTATTGCCACTTTGAGACAGACGTTTACTTTTTTCCAGCTGAGGTGCTAGCATTAAATTCCCAGTCTGTGCAGAACTTTTTTTCACAGGTATTTGCTGAAAGGGTGCTTCTGATCTGTAAAGAAAGAAAGATGAGGTCCCTATACATTGCAGCCTGTTGGTCTTGTCCTTTGAAAAGTGCAAAAAAAGGAAGAATCTTATTACTACCTTGCATACAGCTTTCCAGCTGTCTGCCTCACTGTGCAGGAGAAACCAACCAACCAACAACAACAAAAAAGTGAACCCCAGAACACTCAAAACAGAAACCACTGCTTAGATTAAGAATTTCAGCAGCACAGAACTTTTGAGGAAAGTAAAAATAAAGAAGTAGCTCCTTTTCAAGCAGCAAAGTTGATCCAGCCAAGACAGAGCAGTTCTGGCTCTGCATTACCATAATCATTAATGATTCCCCAGCAGATTGGTCAAATCCAGATCCACATCTCTTGTGGGTCAAATACCATCTATGTGCCAAAAAGTATCCTGCATAACTCAAACTTATGAGTTTATGTGGCAAGACTGAGAGAAAAGTAAACTTCATTTATTAACTAGGCCCATTAGTTTAGGAAATAAGTGATGTTCCCTAGCTTAGCCTCAAAATCTCACTAATGAAACGAAGGACTTGGTTGCTATTTAATGAAATTGAAAGTCTTGAAATTTTATCTGCTTCCTACAAGAAATCTGAAGTTTTGAAGGTCACCATGACATTTGATAGTACAGAGCAATGCACAATCCATAATACAAAACATTCAGTAATTATGGAAGGTAAGGGGAATTTGAGGGGATAACCACAGAATAAAGCCCACTACTTCAAGTCACCTGAAGTATGCTGAAGTTTTTACTTTTAAAACTATTTTTTCTACCTAGTAAAAGGAGGTCCCAGAAGTTCCTTGCTTTCTAGAGATTCCAGAAGGAAGTCAGGCCTCTGTGGTCGTAACCTTGCTTGTTGACTAGCATTTCTGAAAGAAAAAACCAGAACCAATAAAACCCCAGATTCATGATTAAATTTAAATTGGCATAAGCTGGCATTGCAGCTACAGAAACAGTGCTACTCCATCATTCCCTTGCATTTAATAATAATTGCTGACCTGCATTAATGTTACCAAATAGTTCACTCTATGAATGGTTATGCCAACGTGAGGAGTGGGGGAAGGGACAGGACTGAACTACTTTTTTTTGGCAGCACATACTAGTTCAAAGAAATGTGAAGCTGTCATTTTATTTCCCTGTAGGGCTCACACCCTGGACTGAGAAATGTCATGTAAAATTCTTCCTTGGAATTGCCCCATGATCTTTCCCCAGGGAAAAGAAAGGGTCAAAATGAAAGTTCAGTTTTTACACAGCCATGATCTTGACATTTATCACTTCATCAGACTCTATACTTTACTTCAGTGAAAGTAAGAAGAGCTTCATTGACAGCTCTAGGTCACCTGGGCAAGTTAAACTCTCATGATGGTAAAATGAACAGTGCCCCCTGAATTCAGTTGCAGATGGAGAAATACATAGTAGCAAGCATGTAGCTGAGCTGATGCCATCTGTCACTTACATGACATGGAAGTCACTAATTCTCTATAATTAATTATCTGTGGTCTGATGTATGCATTATGCAGCAGCTCTTGTGTAACTCCAACCCCAGGAGCATGATGAAGGGTCAGAAAAGAGTTAGGGAAAATGCATGGAACTAAGTCATCAGTGTGAAAACTTGGAAATACAAAAATGAGACACATGGACAGACAGGGTGCAAATAAACACAGAGGTAGACAGGTAGACTACATGTAGGCAAAACTACATATATGCCAAAGCAACATAGGAGGAACTAGAACTTTACACTCACAGATCTCGAAGAATTGAGTTCCCATCAGCAAAGTCAAATGGCAGATGATTCCATTTTGAAGGCCATGGCTCTTTCTCTGTTGAATGTTCTCTTGTCTCAGGGGTCACATTGGGCATTTTAAATGTCACCTGCTTCTTGAGAGGTGGCAGAAAAAAACAAGGGTTATTTAATTTCTTGGAGAGTGCCTTCTGTTTCCATAGCATGGCACAATGATGCACTGACAGGTGAAGGTTGTGGGCTGCCTGCCAACACCAGGAATAGTAGAGCACTGGATGACAGAGTAGCAAGCAACACCACACCACCTAGGGAGAAGTACACCACAGAAAGTAACTGAGATTTCTGGTTACCTCATAGCCATACGAGTTCTCTAAGCTAAATTAGCAGGTCCACTGTGTTAACATTTGGGTGAGGACAATTAACTGGGTATTTCTGCAGTGAGGCAGGCTGTACATTAGCAAACAGAACAATCAGTGTCCTGAAAACCTGGGAAAGCTGCTCACAGGAGACAGCAATCAGTACAGGTTACCCCCATCTTCTTTTCCAGACACAAGGCTAGGCAGAAGTGATACAAGCCCAAATGTGAAGGTGTAAGTGATGCTAAAGCTAAGACAGGGTTAGATGCAGTCTCTAATACTTCATTCTAGCACAGAATTTAGAGACCAGATCCCAGCCACGTGCAAAGTCTTCATCCAGCAATATGGTCTATGGTAGGAATTGGACAGTTTTAAAATAGCTTAATTAAGAAAGGTTCCCAATTAGCAACACAAGTCTGAGGTGCTCTAATCTCAGCTGAATGAAAGCACTGGGTGTTTTACTCTGAACTGCAGGCAAAAGTGTGTGATCCAAACAAGAGCTGATATGTAGGGCTCCAAGCCATACACACACACACAGATCAGAGCAGATCAGGCCTGGATATATGTGAGCAATTACTCTTTCACCTTCAGCTGGTGCTGGGCTTGGAGCTGTCCCTGCAACTGCTTGACGCCAGCAGCATAGCTTTCTCTCAGAGAAGTAGTGTGGTAAAGTCCTGTGGTTTTTTCAGTATCACCTTCCTTCTGCTGTTTCCCTTTGGCAAACAGGAGCCAAGCATCAAATACCTACAACATGAACAACAGAGAGTGCTACAGAGGGAGGTTCCAGGCCAAGGACTCCCCCTGCAGACAGGAACACTTCCCCTTCCACTGGATTGTGACAGGCAGAGCTACAGCAGCAGCAGGACATTGCCACAAGGACAAAGGCTTTAAGTCGGCTGAGGCTGACTGGAAAAAAACATGTGCAAATTTTTTAATCAGTTAAGAGGATTTAGGGAGTTTTCCAGCATCCTAAAAGAACATGCAGCACCCCAAAGATAAAAGGAAACTTATATTCAACGTACACTCTGCCAACTGCAGTCAAATCTACATGTTCTGCACATCTGCAAATTCACTACTCTGCCCCTGGCCCCCACACACCCTCACCTTTCTCTGCAATGAAAGGGACCAGTGCCACAGGGCTTGCACTGTCTTCTGCTTTTCCCATCGCTGCTGCAACAGCTTTCAGAAAAAAAAAAAAAAAAAAGCAACCAGGTTAGAAGTTTACATAACCCCACACCAGAAACACTAGCCAGGCACCAACCAAACAGCTGCTGGTGGAGCCATAGCAGAACAACCTACTCTGCACACCCAGTATATGGCAGGGTGTCTCTTGTGTTAGTGGAACCCAAAATCCAGAAAATGTCTAAAGAAAGTTTTGTGGTTCTCATGTGGGAGTGGAATATGAAGGATGAGTGGTAAGTACCAGCAAGGAGCTAGGTATCAACCCAGGAGACAGTTCCTTACCTGTGTCTTCCAACAAGAGAAGGAAGCAGAGCAAAGCCTATAAGCCATTAGCTGATCTCCCTGTCTCTGCAGTAGCTGTAAGGAAACAAAAACAGCAAGTCACCCTTAATACCTAAGTCCCCTATGGTGTAACCCAATTTACAGATATTTAAGCCTAGCAAAGATTTCTTTAACAGTAAATTATTCCACACATGGCAAGCCCAGCTTGCCAGCTCTTGTTATGTCTACGAGTTCTATCAAAATTTCTTCAGGCAAGACCCAGGCATGCTTCTTGCTCCTCAATGAACAATGCTCTCATGCTCCTCTGCAACCAGAACCACCACTCCCTGCACCAGGAAACAGGGTCTGCTCCTCCATACCCACAACTTTCCCCCTTGGGTTACTGGCTGGGGAGGTTACTGATCCTTCTCACCATTTTCTCAAGGCACAGCTGATGATATTTCTTCCACTTCACCAGATACTTCTGGAGTACATGCTGCTGGTGGTGCTGTACTGCCCTGGACTGCTGAGCCCTTGTCAGCAGAGACTCCCTGGTTAAACTCCTCCAGTGAAGAAACAGGTTCTGTAAACGCACTGTTAGAAGATAAATTAACTCATGTACCAAAAGGAAACTACTCATCTCAAAGTTTCAAGTGATCAGCTACTCTTCCAGACTGTTTCAGCAAGACTTAAAATTGACAATACTCAGCACTAGGAAGAAGGATGGTGAAGCACTTCAGGTGACAGTAAGGCATGAATGTCATGTCCTCCCTACTGCCATTGATATTCTTTATAATCTTTAGGCAATAATTTGCCCTCTTCAGAGTCCTCATGTCAAGAACATGGCTGGTACCACGAAAATGCTTGCAGAGTTTGAGGGCTTTTCTGTATTAATTACCAGGAAAAGACTGAAGCAGTAATAAGATCTCCTGCACTGCCCTCAAAACAGTGATGTCTGAGCTTCTCAGAATTGGTAATGGAAAATTTATTTGAAGAAGGAAGTGTTACCATCCCCTGTTTAGACAAGGAACTAATGGAGAAGCTCAAGTCACACAAGAAGCCTCCAATGGATTACTGGATTCCTACCCCATTTCCCATTCTATGGGGATGTATTTTGTAGGTTTAACAGACTATCCAGCCATTTCACCTGTAAAGATGGCACACAATACTACCCTAACTAAGGATCATACACAGATAATAGTCTTTTGAGAGTTTAATATTTTCATCAGCTCACCTAGATCCAACTGTTTTCTGGCCTCCATCACAGCTGTTATCTTCTGCTGACGGTAATACCCTTGCAGTGATGCAGCATATCTCCACTGCAGCAACACCTGAAGATAGAATACAAGAAGACAGGATACAGTCTGTTCTTTGGAAGGGGAAGCAAAGTACTCCATACTGCTGGTACCACAACCATTTTCATCTTATGTTTCACATAAGGCTCAGCAAGGCAGTGCAAACTTCCTACGAGTTAAATATAGCAGCACTTCAGACAGTTCCCTTGGAATTTTTCAAGGCATTCTTCTTTTTCTGTGCTCTGTCCACCCACTCTTGCTACTGGTTTTCCCTTCCTCCTAAGAATTGAGGAGAAAGGAAGGAAAAGGAAAAACCATGAGCTCACTCAGAGACGACAGTTTCACAGATGTGTGTAAAAAGAAGACAGGACTCCCATGTTTTAGATGTTTCTTAGTAGTGGCTCCTACATTAAGTTTTTGGTCCTTCTGATTGCAATACCTGACCCCTGTCTGAACAAGCATCTGTACTTAGACCTCAGTATCTGCTGTACAGGCCCTACCTTTAACAGGATTGCTCTCCTGTAGTGTTCATCTGCCCGAGAAGTTGCCTTAGCTTCACATATAAGAGCAAGGGCATTTTCTCTCCATGTACACAGAAGCTGCCTGAAGGCAAAATATATAAAAAATTAACAAACAAAAACCATTGAGAATGATTCTCACTTGTTCATTTCATACCCTCTCACACACAGTGGAACCAAAACCAGCTACTTCTATAAACTCAGTTTTGCAAATCAACTACTGCCCCTTCAGGTCTCTGCAGAAAAGAAGAGAGTACAAAAATAGAACAGACCCTTACTTCCAGCACCTTAAGCCGAGTCTGTCAGGCTCTACAAGTGACTCAAGTTGTGTAACAAAAAAAAAAAAATGAGGTGGTTTAAAACTAAAACAAAGAATAACAGAGTTGTCTGGTGTCTCTCACGGGACTGAACACAGATTTCAAAAAAGTTAAACAGATGGCAATCCAAGAAGGGGCTGGCTTCTTTTAGCTAGATGATCTGTACAGAAATAGCAATGCACATCAGTCAATTTGCAGCACTGAACACCCAAAAATTTACAAAGGTTGTAGTGAAAGGAAGAGAATAATCTGATTATAGTGCAGTCACCTGTCTCATGCTGCACAAGGAGAAGTGGGCTTACCGCAGCAGTAGTCTAGTGTGCTGTTTCTCCTTTTCATCTACTTGGTACATAATGCATTGGATGTTATGTTGGTAAATCTGCAAGAAAAGCAGTGAGAAGTAAAATTTCCCTCAATTGCCAGCAACTCTGAGAAAAGATGACTTGTGGAAACTTAGTAGCAGGTTAATTGAGTAGTAGTAGCAACAGCAGAGTATAGGGGAAAAAAAACAGGTTACAGCCAATGAAATCAAATGGTGTTTTTCCAAGATAAACTCATTACACACTGGTTAATGCTGCCTGTATTACGTACCCTTCACAAAAAATACAAGATGACACAGCTTCTTTTGCTCCAAAAAGCAATGCTAGATCTTACATAATTCTATCTCAAACAGCCTCCATTCCACTCTGCACACTTAGTGCCTAAGGGCTTACAGTGAAACAGCGTAGCACCTCTTCAGTTCTTGCAGAAACACTTAGGCACACAGAGACAAATCAGACAGTAAAAACGACATTCCCTTTCCATCCTACCTTCCAGGCTGCAAAGGTCTTGCCCAGCAATGTGTGCTGATAATGCACATCTGCTTCTACCAACTTCCTCCATTTCTCACGTTGATGTCCCAGGTACTATAATGAGGGGGGGATTGAAAGAAAAAAAAAAAAAAAGGATATGTACACATGATGGAAGGAAAACAGGCAATGACAGAGAGCAGACAGAAAAGGATCATTCCCAGCCTCTGGAGAAACACCAGTCCTTTACCTCATTGTAACAGCTTCTCAGTGGTTCTACCGATACTGCATTCTGGTGCTGTTTCAAAAGGCCAAGTTGAGGCACTTTTTTTCCCCTTTTAAGAAATGCTCTTGAATGATGCAATTCATGTAAGCTAACAGGTTCTGGACCAGCATCAGCTCTCAAAATTTATCCCAGGTTCTTGAGACAAGTTGCAAGGCACATTTGATACATCACAGCACAGAAGAGGCCCAGCATAAAAGTGAAATTCCATCTAACAGGGCCTGCTATGACCTGCACACAACTACAGACTGTACACCGTGGCCTCACTGCAAACCTCTAACCACTAAAGTTCAAGAAAGACATTCACAGTATTGGTTAGAGACACTTTTCATCCCACTAGTTCTGGTTACACTCCCAGATAAATCTCCTAAGCTATGGTCCCATTCTCACTATACCTGGACAAGTGAACAATAAGTCATAAAGTCACTCTCCTCCCTACACAATTCCTGGTCTACCCACACTCAGCTGTTTTTAACCAGCTGGGAAGGGAGTAGAGCTTAGGCATGATTAAGGTTTAAAATAAACAGTTTAATTTCTAGCCATATGGGTACAAGAGATCTGAACCAAACAAAAAGGATTCAAGCTCTTTTCCATCTGTTAATTCTCTCACCTCCCTCCACTTGTTCCAAGACTGCTGCAGACACTTTGAATCATGAAAACGTAAAGCTTGCCTCTCCTTGAGAGTCCTATAAGGAAAATAATTTCATTATTTCTCCTACAACATGATCCATGTCACTGAATTCCTCTATCACAGGCATGAGTCCACACTATTTTCAGTAAGTCACTGACAAAGCAAAAGACAAACTAGCAGATTCTAAAGAACAAATAAGGAGTCGAAGTAATTGTGAATTAAATGCTGCTTTGTCAAAAGCAGTCTACCACAGGCCCAATCCAAATATTTCTCCCTTTTAAAAAATTTCTTACTCTGTTTTTCTCTCCTGAGTATTTCGTTTCCACAGACAGAAAGCCTTTAGCAGCAGCAGGTTACTGTAGTGACCTCTTGCACGAACCAAGCCCTCTTGCTCCTCTAAACACGCAGCTGTTCTTTCTGCGCCAGGAGCACCAGAAGCCACGCAATAGCTGCCTCTCAAAATGAAGGACAGCCTATAATGGAAAGAAGGTGGCAATGGGTCACTGACACAGGCCAGTTACAAACAGCAGAAGACAATTCCTCAAAGAAGACATGCACAGAACTGTCCAATCTTTGTGTGCCTTATGTTGAACAATAAACACAGAGAAAGCCTCTTTGCTGCGAGTTTCCAGGAACACGTTCTAAGGGATCTATATGCATGTAGGTGGAGAAACTTTTTTTACCAGAAAACAGCTAACCAGAGAGAGGAAAAATGAGCAGATACATAGCATGTGACAGACTCTCAAGAACTGATAAGCTCCAGAAACCTTTTCTGTTGAATTTGAAGAACTGATAATCTCAGAACACCAAGAGACAGCAATAGCTGCACAAGGCCACCCAGACAAGCTACCATCAACTGTAAGTTGTGTAACCACATAAAAGGTAACAGTGGCTGCCATATAGAAAGATTACAGTATATACATGTTAGAAAACAACCTCCCCTAAGGGACTTTCTAGATACCTACAAAGAAGCAACTGCTTGTCAGTATAACCCTGCTCTTCTTAAATCAGCTGGGGTTGGCTCTTTAACTATTGCTACTCTCACCACGAGACAGAGTGAGAGAAAGGGCATCCACACATTTACTGGGTGAAGGAGTAATTGAATTGTGTCAACAGTTATCCTCTAATAATAACAGCTTGATTCTATTATTAACAAACAGCTTAACTTAAAGAAGGAGATTAGTAAATATTGGTTGTAAGCTGTTTCCCTTGACTTGATTCCCCACCAGGGAAAAGAGAATTTACAGCACCCAAGTCCATATCATGTGAACTGATGTTCACAGTGACCAAAACATCATCCCCTAAGCAAGGCCAGGTGAGACAGCTACATTTACCCTCTTCTCTCCAAGTCGGTATTCTTGCTGCTTGCAGGTGTTGAGCAACCATGTGTTAAATACTTGTCTCATCAACACCCTCCTGCAAGTAAAAAAGGAGAATGTCAGCACATGAGAGAATTCCTTCAGATGAGAGATTGATTTTGTGAGTATCAGAAGACCAATCCATCTACAATCCACTCCCTACTCTCTTGGAAATAATTTCAAAATCCTACTCTGTTTTTTAATTTAAAGAAAAAAAAAACAAAAATTGTAATAGGGCTGAAAAACTGTAACAAGAAATAACCAAGAGTAGCATGGTTTGATCTCAGTACTGAAGGGACTGTACCAAAGGTCAGGTTACTTGTTCTCATTATCAAAGCTTCTCTCTCTCTAAACTAAGGTAATGCTTGCTTGCTTGCCTCCTCTCCAAGGATGCACAAGAATTGTTGCTAAATAGAATTTAAAAATGCAAAATAGGTATTTGTGATTGAGCACTATACATTTCTCTTACAGAAGCAGCATATGGTAGAAGTGTCCTAGTTCAGAAATCTGAGCTCCAGTCTAATGGAAATACCACTCAGTTCATACTCCATCAGTTATTTCCAGAACTGAAGTGACATGGGTGCTCTAAATAGATTGTCAGCAAGTCCCATCTCTTCTCTAGTACAAATAGGCCTTAAAGATATTTTGGATTCTTACCAGGTAATTTTTGGGAGGTAGTTTTTATGGCTCATCACATGCATGTAAGTTGGTAAACAACACGAGCTAAGTTTTCCTGGAATAGTTGCCAGGAAGAGTCTTTGATCTGCAGAGAGCCCCAACTGATGTCTCTTCTAGGCTGTCTCCTGGGTCTTATCCCCAGACAGAGCAGTCAGGGCACTGACTTGTGAGACAGTACTTATGTGCATCAGAGACCAACAAGGAAAGCAGAGTCCTGGCAAGCTGCCATGGAGGTTTTACTTAGGTCTGGTTGGAAAGCAGCCCTGGACCCCTGAACAAGGAACACACTTCTTACAATTTGTTCTTGTGTGTTTAGGGAACAGGACACCATTTACACCCTTTCTAAAGGGAAAACATTCCACACAAAAACATTCCTGACTCATAGAGTCAAGGCACAGCTACAGAGCCAAAGAGAGCCTTTGAACCATCCCTGTTGAGGCAGGCACACGTTACACAGCAGCAGCTTCATGCTGCAACTCTTCCCCAAGCTTAACCTCCTGAGTCTTTGAACCCTTCCTCTCTCCTTGTCCCATAAGCTAATGCACCAGCTGCACCCTCACACCAGTTGGAAAAAGTCTTAATTGCTTGCAGAAATGCAGCTGTCCTCATTACTCAGCCTGCCCTCCAAACAAAGTTTAGAGTATTTGCACATCCTGCAAATTTAGATCCAACAAAGCAGCATTAAGAACCAAGAGAGAAGTAGTAAAACAATCAAATACACCCTTTCAACTTCCTAACAAACGTGTACTCCACAGGTCAAATTTAAAAGCCATCTGTCTGCTTTGTTAATGCTGACTTATTGCCTAGAACTAAATAAATTCAGTTTCTACAAAAGAGCCTTACCTTCACTCTTGGAGTACTTCTAGCAGCAGAGATAGCATCTGTGAGCCATCATCTCCCCAGCTCCTCCCCAGAGTAAAGCAGCATTTTGAGCTTTATCCATGCCCATGCTGCTCTTACCAGTACAAGAGCCAGCTCTTAAATCTAAACAACATCTCAGAGTTAGGCTTCATCAGTCTCCCTCCCACATTTCACAGAGAAGCAGGAGATGTAAATTGTCCATTGCCCATAAACAATACAAGAACAATTGGCATCAGGACAGTTATGCCCTCAAAGGTATTACCAGGTTGTTAAAGAGACCCAAAGGCCCACAGATCCCACATTTGTACAAATTTATATTAATATTTCTCTGTGTACCTGTAACGGGCATGAGCCACTGCTGTTAAGGCCTGCTGCTGCTCTTCTTCCTTCTTTTCCAAATGGGACTTCCAACAGTTCCAGAACTTCTTCAGCACCTGAAACAAACAAACAAAAAAAGACATGAAAAAACAGATATTGAGGGAGGAAAGATGCAAAGAAAGAAATTACTAAATGTCCTGCTGAAACTGTATGCTGCAGTACTTGCCTTCTGCACTGTTTCACATACCAAATTTGTTCTATAACCAGCTATGAATTTTTATGGTATAAGAAAGGCACATAACCATAAGCATAGGGAAATAATAATAAAAAAAAAACATCTAAGGCTGTCAGTTGACTTACAGAGGAGATTTTCTGTGGCTATTAGTAATTTAGGAACAAAGCTGCTGATTTAATAAAAAGCTATTTTGTGAGTGAAAGTGGAAACCAATAGAATAGCTCAAGAAAACTAATGTAAGAACCAAAAGAAGTCAAACTCACTGTAACTTGATGCTGACGGTAAGCCAGATTTTTTCTCATTTGCTGAAGATGAGTGGTGATGACATTCTGACAAAAAGCCTTAAACCCAAGTTTCTGTAACAATAAATACACAACTTTCATGTCATTTCAGTCAGCAAGCACAGATAAATTTAGAACTGGCTGTTCCTTACAGACAATCTATGTTTGGTGCTACTGCTTGCAATAGTGAAGATTTATGAACTTGTCACCAAAGCCATGCATCAACTTCCTCTCACAAATTATCACTTCTCCCACTAAACTAAAATTCCACTCCACTTTCCCAGGGCTTTACTGCCAGACATCTAACTCCTTGATTAGCTATCAACACCACTATTCATCCTTTCCCAATCTATCTCCTCCCTCAGTTCAAGACTCACAGCTTGCTCCTTATCAAAAAGAAAAAAGATCCACTTCCCTCCTCTGCACAAGGTCTTTTGGACACCAATCCCACAATATCTTGGTTCAAGGATGAACATGGTAACAGCACCATGAGAGCCTCCAGACTTCAAGTGCTCTTACAGCCACTAATGTTTTCAACCTATGATCCCAACAAGTTTGCCTCTTTTTTGTTGATTATAATTGAAAATAATTTTGTTCTGAAACAGATGGAGAGGCTTGTTCCCACCTTTCCGACAGTCTTCAAGGATTCTGTTTGGTTTTGTTTTTAAATAAAAAGAGACATTTATCCAACTACCATCATATGCAATACGGTATCTTTGGCCTCATGTGAAGAAAAGCATTTATGCATTACTGAGGAGTTAAAAAATTAATTATTAATTACACAAAATAGTGTAATGAGAAACACTTTAGGCAGAGGTGAAAAGGAAAATAAAGCTAAAAATCAGGGAAAAGTCAAGGGGAAAATTCAACATCCTTGTGAAATGGCAAGGAAGCATGGTAACACAATACCATCAAGATTAATCTGCTACTTCACCAGTTTCCCAATTGGAAGAATACTTATTTTGGATAGCAGCACATTTTCATCATTTGGACTCAACTGGCAGATTCCAGAATAGTTGTACTTTTGGAACCTGATGCCCAATCCAAACTCACCATGGCAGAAAATGGTACAACCCCCACACTACTGCTAGCACTACAGACACACTGCCAGGCAGAAGTATCCAGATTCTCCCCAGTTTCTTCCACCTGATGCATAACACAGTGCTCTTACCAACAGATGATGCTTGTAGTGGTTTTCAGCCAGTTCATGCTGTTGAATCTCTTCCACACACAGCACGTCTGTCACTGAGTTAAAGTATCTTTTCCACAGAAACATCTATCCTGACATATACACAACTCCTCCACCAAGAGGCACTGTATCTCCATCTAAATTTGCTTCAATATTGGAATTTCCTGCTCTTCTAACTCTGCAAGTTTTTATTACAGTCAAGTTTTTAGATTTTATGGCTTAACATAATACATTTCTGATTCATTCTCAAGTAAGGAATTCCTTCCTAACCTTGAATTACCTCCTGCAGACTCTTAGGTGTCAAAAGGCTAACATACTGTAATTGCAACAGTTTTATGAGTTGTTAATATGGCCTTACATACATCTTCCTAATGATAATATGTTTGTTGTCACCCACACAAGTGCATAACACTCCTGTTGATCAAACAGATCTTTCCTCCATGGGAATTCTTTTAACCTGTCCCTGCTAGGGATTCAATACAGGTTGGATACAATGCTTCCAGTGTGCAAAGGCTCTCTGCATGGCAATCCTTCCTGCCAGTCTCTCAGTGTCTTCCTGGTGAGCACGCATTCTCCTCCTGCAGTCCCATGACAGCTTCCAGCCAGAGAAACACTGCTGGACTACCCTGCTCCTGTGGTGCTCTTGGGCTACCTCTAGAAAACAAAGACACAAATTACTAATGACTTGTTCCATCCTGGGCTCATTTATATCAGATGTGGCCGTGACATTAAGCCACGGCTTCTCAAGTAGCAGAAGCTCTTACACTGAAAAAGGGTGGCAAGAATTCACAGTGACACTCAGCTACAGACTGTATTCTTCCTATTGGTGATAAAGAAGTTTTAAAGCAGTCCCAGCCAAGGGGAAGTTAAGGCACTGCATCACTTATTCAGCACACACAAGTTTGCTGACATTTCAGCATACTCCTATTACCAGTTCCCAGATACCCAAGCTGGATTCTTTTCTACTACCACTAATCAATCAGCAAGCATTCACACAAATGTCTGGACTTATTTCCAGTGACTTAAAGTTAAGAAACAAAAGAACTGGTGTAATAATCTTTACCGTTTTGATGTTTCTTTGCTTTATGGAGGTTTAAGTACCTCAGCCAAGCTTCCATGCATCTCTTCAGTACCCAGTGCTGATGGTGAGTTACTGCCCTGGTTGCTTTCTGCTTGTCATTCTGGCTGTACAAATACAGCTCTCTCCACTGCAACCAAGCCTGACACAAAAATGAGGAGCAAAGTATGGGGAAAAAAATGGACATGATTAGGGAACTAGAACAAAGAAGAGAGGAGGAAGATGACACAAGCAACAGAAAATCCCATATAAGATCTAATCTAAACATGAAAGCCACAAGCAATGAAGCTCCTCTCCACAAAAGGTGAAAAAAACCCTCCAACAGAAACACAGAAATGCCCACAAGTTAAGCACGCCCACAGAAATTCATCAGGACATAAGAAATCTTGTCTTACAAAGAGGCAAGGTGGTGTTCAACAGCTGACTGCTGCTATCTTGCCTCCAATGGGATGGTGGACTAGAGACTTTTGGGGTTCATCACTTTTGAGAGCTAGGTGCAACTTCCCCTCATGCCCTGCTCAAAATCCCACAGCTGCAAACTCATGCACCTGCTTTCTTTTACCTCTGAGTTACTGTGAGGATGGTTCTCTGCTGGAGAAAGTAACAATACTTTCACTATCCTGAAGCACAGTACAATAGAGCAGTAATTTCTTTGGCCATTCTGCTTCCTAGCAAACATGACATGGATCCAGTTTGCTTTGTTTTTTTTTACAAATTTTCCTTGTAAAAAAACAAAAAACAAACAAACTAACCAAAATTGGTCTGACTTTCTCCATAGAATAACTGAAATTGGAAGGGATCCATCAAGATGATCAGGTCCAACTCCCTGCTCCTCACAGGACAACCTAAAACTAAATCAAGTGACTAAGAGCATAATCCAGATTCTCCTTCAACTCTGACAGGCTTGGTACTCTGACCAGTTCCCTCAGAATCCTGTTCCAGCAACTGAGCACCCTCTCAGTGAAGAACCTTCTACAATCTGAATCTCCACAATGCATATTCGTTTAATTTCATCATGTCCTAGTATGTTCTTCCACCACAAGTACTGCAATTTGCAAAACAAAAGACTATAAGGCCTACTTCTAATTCATGTTTCTGGAACCTATTACTCACCCATAAGCACAATTTAAACCTCAGAAATAGCAGTAGCTGGAGCTTCTGGGACTTACTCGAAATTGCAGGCTCTGGGCCCAATGCTGCAGAGCCAAAACATTCATTCTGTGTTCAGTGCAGTTCTGGTAGTGCTGTCTTCTCCACACTGCCCACCACGTGCTGCCAAAACAATGTTACAGACCTGTTCAAAGGAGTATCAAAAGAATTCAGAAACACACACAAACAAAACAAGCAAAAAACTCCCAAAACAGACACGCAACAAAGTCTCTGCAAGAAAAGGTAACAGAACAGATAAAAAACCATGGTCTTACAGCCAGAGCTTCTCTGCCCGTTTTCACTCCATTCTTACCTTAAACAGCTTCTTTCCCTGAATGCCAGTGCCACAGACTGCATCCCCCTCTTGGTCCTTTGAACATGGACATAAACCACCCAGCATTGCCACGTCCTGAGCAATTTTTGCTTCTTTGCTACGCACAGCAAAAGAAATTACAGCACCTTAAGTTCCTGCAAGGAGCTTGTGTAATACCAATTGTCTCCGACCTGCAGTCCCCTCAACCCGCAGTGACATCTGGTGGGAAACCGTGACACAACAGCCACGACCATGCACCCTGGTCACGCTGCAAAGAACGAAACGCTGACAACATCAAGCCATTTGTCCTAAGCAGCGTGAATTATCAGACAATGGCGTTGCTTTGTCTTCAGTGCTTACAGGGAGTATAACTCCACAACAATATTCAGTGTGAAAACCTCACTGGGTAAGAATTGCAGGATTTTCTCTGGTTAGTTTTTGTTAAAAAGAAGTTCATCAGGTTCATCAGTTGCTTTTCAAGAGTTGTTCTCTAGTACAAGGAAAGAAATCAACCAGAAACAGGGCGTGTTTATTTAGCAGCCCAGTAATACAGCTAAAAACAGAAGTCATGTCACAAATTCCAGTTTATCACTTCATGCAGTGCACTGCACATTCTCCTCACAACAGTCTGGCTTGTCTGAACTGACACTATTGAAACGAAGTTGTTAGACAAAAAAGATTGTTAAACAAAGGAAGTTGCAGTCAATACAGGCAACTTCATCAGTAGAACAAATCCACTGCAGAACATAGAATCTACATAAAGCAATGGGCTCTTCAACAGCTTGGTCTTCTTTTCAATTGAAAGACACAAGCTGGAAGGAATAGTGAATACAGATAAAATAGCAGTTAATACTACAGGGAATTAGTGTCTAATTCCTATAGCCACAGTTGACAGAGAACTCCAGTAACACATTCTGTTAAAATGTATCTATTTGAACACGTTGTGATTAAGTAAAACAACAACAACCCCCAAAAAACATGTACAAAAAAAAAACCAAAACATCAAACTAAACAAACCACTCCCCAAAAACAAACAACACAATTCAGAGCAGATGGAGAGGCCCTTAAGCTTATTCAGTGGTATCTCTAAATAACTATACAGCTACACAGTAGTGCATCAAACAGATCTCCTCCCTCCCCTGTGCCCACCAGATTTTGACAAACCATCTGTACCTAAAAGCACTAAAAGCATTATACTTCCATCTGGTGGGGGAGGTCAGTGTGCAAACATGTACAAGGCACAGATTCTGTGCAAGCATTTCCCTTGAAAACTCCCATCTCAGTATGTCCCTAAATAAAAGTGGCTGCCATCACTTCCATACTTACCATGAGACTCTGCAACACAGTACTTGTTCCTCTTCCCTTGTTGCTGGCACACATAGGCTCTCCAAGCCTTGAATACCAAATTATGGAGTAAATGCCTAAAAATTAAGAAAATACCATTCAATGAAACAGCAGTTTAGCTGCACTCTAAAGATACATTGGATAGAAAATTCTGACTTCATCCTAAGACAACAGTACAAAACAACAGAGGGAAAAATATATATGAAAATAAGCAATTAAGACATTACTCTTGTCCTAGAGGTACTGCTAATGTTCCTTACCTACTGGTATTAACAGCTCCTGCAGAACTCAAGGAAAATTTCTCATACTGCTATGGACACATAGAAAGCCATTTCACAAACCTGTAATGGTGCTCTGCTCTGAGGCTGAGCTTCCTTTCTCTACAAGCAGTCCACAAGTCCCTCCACTGTCCAAATGTTCTTTGAAGAATCTTCTGGTCATAAAAGCATCTAAACAGTTGAAAGATTTGGACACGGGAAACTTATCTCCAGGTTGACCACAAATCAGTTTTTATGAAGATTATGCTACATCTTCAAGTCTTGTTTGGTTAGCCTAACAGCATCTAATAGCATTTCAACAGCACTATCCTGCTGTGACACTGCATTCCAAGACTCTACAAAGTATGACAAGAAGCAATCAGGCTACTGATTAAATATTTCACATAAAGTCCAGGAGGGAAAGCCTGCTAACTGACTTGCCAAGTGTCAGTGCCAGCAGACTACAGACCTACAAACAACTCCAAACTTTTATCCTCAATTCTGTGTTTTACTCAACCAACCAGCACTGTTGATAATGATATATGTATTTTCCTTCCTAATTTTGTTCTTTGTTATTTTAACATAAATATTTTGTGTATAGAAACAAACCCAAAGATACCTCAGATCCTCTATCACTTCGATATTTCCACTGTGTTCTTACCAGCATGCTGGATCTTAAGTCATCCCAAATTTACAATCTTCCCCCAAAAACACTTAAACAGGCTTACAAACTCCTTCAGCAAGTTGCACACCATCTATGCTAAAAACTAAGCTGTTCATCTGCTGAGTAGTTTCTCCTTCCAATGGATGCTAAGTCACGCACAAAATGGATTCATAAATTTTTCAGTCTCAGTACAAGAGTCTCTGCTTTTATACCCAGATTTAATTAACACACAGGCTTTTCTTACCTGACCAGGTAAGACTGAATTGTGAACAAATAAAAATTAAAATTCAGGGGGGTCCACATGATGGAATTAGGATTTTGATCACTTAAATAAAAATAATGCTAATAATCTACTACTTCAAGGCTTTTTTTTTTTTTCAGTAGTCTCTCAAACATTTTTCCATGTGGTCAAGACAATCTGGGCAGCAGCCTAAGAATAGGAAAGTCTCATCAACAAAAAACATACTACCTAATAAATAAAAAGCACACAAGCCCTGACACACAACCTTTGATGACAGCTGTGTCTGTAATAACAACAGGATTAGGCCCAGAATACCTAAAGGTCCCTCAAACACACATGAATCCTCTCACAAGCTGTAATTCATAGCTACCTACCCCAAGCCAAGTTGCTACATCATTCCAAGGACTTAAGCAGAAAAGAATTAGGAAAAAAAAAAAAAAAAAAAGGGAAAAAGAAAAAAAAAGAAAGAAATGAGCTTCACCTTAATTTATGGACTTGGTGCATTAACAGAACCTTACAAATAAAAGCTATGGAGAACTGGGGACTCTTAAATCTAAAATGACAACTATTGCTTACGTTCCTTGATGAACTTGTTAAAATGTATTTCCACTCCTATAAGAATTAAACAGCCATTTTCCTGAATTTACACACAACCAAAGTAGTGCAAATTCAGTGTACAGGACAGCAATAATCATGATGTTCACAGGACAGCTGCTCCTTACTAGCTAGGGCAGAGACAGTCAGAACACATTTGGTACAGTAAAATGAGACTGGAGAGCTAAGGGCCTCTGAGTGTAACACAAGTGCAGGTCTTTCCACTGGGAACTGCTTCAGTTCCCAAGGGTGTGGTCAAACAAGAGTGAACATGCAAATTAAAACCAAACAAAGACTACAGAAGGACTGATTTTCAGTAACTGACAGAACACTATCAGAAAGGAATCCTCTGCCACAGGTATTTCAAAGTCAGACAGGCACATAGAGATACACATTAAGGACAACAGTGCAAACAGTAAAATGAACAGAATCTTGAAAATCTACCTATAGTTATAACTTTGAGAAATCACTACATTTAAAGTAGGTACCACAACCATGCCCCATCATTTATATGCCTGTCCAGTTCAGTTTCACCAAAGCAACTGCAATGCCTATGAATTTATTGAGTTAAGTTTAACTGTGATTATTAAAAATAAACAAAAAGGAGGAGCAAGAAAGGTATTCAAAGAAACATTCAAATAACCTCAGAACATTTTCTTGGCAGGCACTGCTCATTTAGCCCAAAGGTATAGCACTAAGCCATATTTTAAAACAACAAAACACAAAACAACAAATAAACAAGGAACAAACAACAAAAGAATAAAATTTGACTTCTGGAACACAACCTACCTGGCTTTGGAAGGGAGAATTTGTCCAAATGTCTTTTTTGCCCACACATAGAAGAATTTCCTTGCTAGATATCTGGAATATGAGGCAAGGTTAGTTGTCTTTGTACTCTCTGTTAATTCCCAGAGAACAGTAAAAATAGGAACCATTATTCTAGCCTCAGTAATAAAACTAAGGGTATGGCTTTACAGAAATCAGTATGTGTGCAATGTATTTACACCATGAAATCAGTACCTTTAACAGGACAACCCACCAAACATAAATAGAGGCCCGTGCATCATTGCAAGGCTTGAATTGGCACAGACTTGTTTAGGATACCAAGGCAGCTGAAATGTTTTCCAAGCAGCCCACTTAACACCCAGAGATACTAATGAGCAGGCTGCTGACTAACTGGGGAGCCTTTCTCTGATTCAGAAGTGATAACATCCCTGGTTTCCCTGAAGTCAACCAGCTGAGTCAGATTTGTTACCAGAATATTTGAACCAATCATTAGTTTACCCCTGAAAGCAATCTTCATTCTTCCTACCTCCCCAAGCAGCAGTTCTGCTGCAAGCTTCTCCCAGTAGCAGCTCAACTCACTGATCTGTAATTGTGGTACTATCACCCTTTCTCCCTGCTTTTTTTTTATTACTTTTTTTTCCAGAATGGATTTAAGAGTTAATTGGCTCACTGAGGGCCCCAATAAGCACCAAAGCCAGCACAAGATAATTAAAGCACACAGGCATGACCAGGGCCTCCTCTTTCAGCAAGGCTGAGTTGCTGAAAGTCCCACTTGTTTAACAAATATTAGGTTTTTAATCTCTAAATAATTATGTCTCACTTTTGTCACAATTCCTTAATCAAACAGGAGTAAAGAAACAGAAGAGCAGGGCAAGACTAAATCATTACACCTGGCAGCCCCTATGGAAATACACCCTTAAACAGCATTTTTTGAATTTTTACATTAGAAAATAAAAAAATCTACAAAACCTGACTGTGCCAATGCATGTCCTCAAGATAATGTAAGACATCTTCAGAACTGTCTGGCACAGCCAGGAAAAAGAAGCTTTGCCTTAGTCTGCACTGGCACTACTAAAACCACATGTCTTTAGGACTGACTCCTCTCCTCCATTCTGTGAAAATTATGCTTTGTACTTATCACCTGGATTGGAATTCTTTCAGTCTTCTTCTTTGATTCCACATATACCCAACTTCTCTGGCAGACTGGGGAGTAACAGATTGCCCAGTTGCATGCATTTTATGCCTAGGTAGTTGTTGGACTTCATGCATCTCCAGAGATTTTCAACTTGAAAGAAGAAATATTTTGTGTAAGCTACATTAATTGCAAAGAATCATCATTATTTCAATAAATTAATTTATAACAAAGACATACAACCACATTTAGAAGTTGGCAGCTACAAAATGTTAAAACACATTTTTTGTGCCCTCATCAGGCATTTTTAACTATCTGGAATTTTCAAGTACCAGCAAGACACATTTCAGCACAGTCATGACACAATTTCTTTTTCCTCTGAACTTCTAATGAAAAAAAAACCTAAAATGTATTGTGCCTTGCCTCCTATGTGTGTGCATACTGGATGCCTTTACAGAAACAATGTGAGTGTGTTTTTCTGCCTTTTGTTATCAAGCATTTCAAGGTATTCTGTCCATTGCCAAAAAATTCTCTTGGAGGCAAGGGAACTGAAATAATAAATTCCCATTTTAATATGAAATACACATATATACACAGTTCTTTTGCAAGGAACACCTTTGTAGTTTTGCTCATAGTTTAGCTGTATTTCTTCATCACAAAATAAAAATCCCATCCTGTTCTTACATATTCATCATTGAAAAGCAAAATTAGGCATGTATTTCCATCATGGTTTAGCTTCACATGTAGTTCTAAACTCAAGAAACAATATGCTTTTATGAACTCTAATTATTTTGTCTCAATAGCTTTCAGAAAACAAAAATTATAAATAAATCTAGGCAGCTAAAACTCGCTGAACCAGTTGTATTGCAAATACTGCCACCACCCTGAAAATTTGCACATTAGAACCACAAACACATTCTTGGAACTCCAGAGCAGGCAACAGAAGAGGATAATCTGAAATCTCACCCTAGTAATGATCTGAACTGAGCTAAGAAAAACGGCTGCAGCCACAATAAAAATGTGAGCTCGGCGAACAACAGGCACTAGTAACTGTCAGAAACTCAACTAAGTAACTGCTCACAGTAGCAACAACAAATCATTGGTGATTAAGAACACTAAATACAAAATCCATTCCCCCACCTCCTTCTCAAAAAAAAAAAAAAAATTTCCTAGGACGAAGTATTTTTGGCTTGTTCCAGCAAGCTTCAATGATCTGAACAAACCTAAAGAAAGAAAACAACCCATATTTCGTGCGAGATAAATTCTTGTTCTCCTATAAAATATTGCTTTCTGAAAGAGGTGGGCCCTGTCCAGCAAAGGAATTCTGTTCAGATCAAAATGTTTAGTTAAGACAACTGTATGCACTTTTTAAGAAAAGTTTCAGGTACTTTTACATTTATGCAAAATAATTTTCAGCACAATTTCTTGGACGTATCTATTTCATTCATTTCCCTTTAAAGCCACCTCATCTGCTCCAAAGATATAACTGGTCTGGCCATATGCAATGGCGACGTTACATAAAGCAGACAAAAAAAAAAACCTCGGCTAGAAGATGTATAAAAAATGGATTAAAGTCTAGGACATGTGAATACTTAATAATGAATGGGGGGGAAAAAAAACAAACCAAAACGACTGCAATCTGAGTTTGCCTGCACGAAATCCCTTTCGGCACAAGTATAACTCGAACACTCCTTGTGCTTATGAACAGGACCGCACGATGCTGCTCTCATGTTCGGCCGTGAGCCCCCAAGAGGCCACGGCAGCCACACACCAACAGATGCCAGCACCCCCCGACCGCCAGCTCCCGCCCCGCTGCAGGCAGCGCGGCCCCGCCACGGTAACGGCTGAGGGGAGGAACGGGGCACCGGCCCCTCGGGAGGCTCCGGGCGGCCCCGCAGCGCCACAGGGGAACCGACGGACAGCTCTGGGAGCCCAGGGGCCCGGCCCTGCCCTGCGTAGGCGAGACGTCCCTGTTCTCGCAAACGGCTGAACGGCCACGGTTACCCTCGCAAGCCGCCTCCGAGGAAGACGAACGGAGGGGAGAGCCCCAAAGCCGCCGGTGCCCTGAGGGACGCGGTACCGCCCGCCCTCAGGGGGTGTGGAGAGGGACAAGCCCCGCCCGCCTGGGCAGGGAGGTGCCAGAGCGCCCCCTAGCGGCGGGGAGGGGTGAGCCCGCGAGCTGCGCTGAGCTGGGTCCCGGGCTGCGCCGGTACCGTCCGGGGCTCCGCTGACCCGATCCCAGGCTGCAGAGAGGCTCAGCGGGCCGTGGCACTGAACAGCTGCTCACGCTGCTCTGCAATGGAAGACAAACAGTATTTTGCCATTTCTGGGCTTTCATGCTGCGGGCAGCCACTGACCACAAAGAGCGAGCCCTTAGGAACTGAAAAAAAAAACCCCAAAACCACCTATTACAGCTCAAAACAGCGAGGTGCAGGAAAGCTGCAGGGAAACGCACTGCTCAGCCCTCACAAAGCGCTGGTGCCTACAGCATCAAACACCTGGCAAGAGGCTCCTGGCCCACTGATGGATATCGAGTGTCTGTGTATTAAAAGCAAACTCTCCAGGAGAAACTCAATAAAAACAATACTGTTATATTTGCAACACAGCACTTCGACAGTTGAGACAAAAAAGAAGAAACTTGTTTTCACTAGACCCCACAAGCACTTCCTTACTCTGATGCAGATCCCTCTGCCCAAGGACTTTGGAAAACCAGGAGGGACTCTGCAGCATTTCTGTGGCAGCAGGGATGTGGGTGCCTGGGACACCGCTCCCCAACAGCTCCGTGGGCTAATGGATCAGCGATCTTGCTGAGTAAACTCCCTAAACTGACGTCGGAAGCAATTTCCACTCCTTATGAGCAATAACCTAATAGACCTGTCAAGTGCCTCTGAATAAACTTCTCCGCTTACTACACCGATTTACCTCCCGCTGCCTCACGGGAATGCAAAGTTTCACTTTTGACAGAAGACTGATAAAGAGTGTCTTAAAATACATACAGCCTGACAGGCCAGTGTGCGTGGGGCGCTGGAATTTTACACAGAACCTCCCGCTGGTACCTCACACCGCTGCTTCCCAGCTGAGCAAAGCCCGGGCAGAGGAGCGGGCCCTGCCAGGCCACCCCTCACCCTCTGCCGGGGACGGGCCGCTCACGGTGGGAACACGAAGGCGCTCGGCTGCGGGCGGGTGCTGACGGGGAAACTTTCCCGAATCCGTAAATGACTCCGTCTCCCGGAGGAGGGGGTGATCCCGAGGCACACGCTAACGCAGCCGTCAGCCGCGCCGCCCGGTATCGCCAGGCTCAGCCCGAGGCGCTGAGGGGGCCGCGCTCGCGCCGCCACTTCCCGCCTTCCTTTCTCCCCGCGCCTTCCCCGCAGCCTCGGGCCTGCGCCGACGCAGCGACTCGCCCCCTGCCCGCCGCGGCGCTGCCCTGATCCCGGCCCCCTTCCCGCTGCCGCCCGGTGCCCCGCGCCCAGCACATGGCGCGCACCACGTCCCGCCGCCGCTGCTCCCGGCGACAGCCTCCCCCGCAGGGCTGTCCGACGAGAGTGCCTGCGGGCCCTCGGGGCTCTCCCAGCCTTTCCTCACCCACCGCAACGCTCACCAGGTGAGATGAGGGTTTGGCGGGTTAACCCGCGGCGGGGAGAAGCCACCAGACAGAGGGGGAGCGCGACCCCGCCATCGCCGCCCGCCTTTTCCAGTCAGGCGCCGCGCGGGGGAGCCCCGACGCGCGCCCCCACCGCCGCGCCTGCGCGCGGGCCATTAAATGGGTGCGGGGCGGGCAGCGGAAGGCCCCGGTTACGGCGGCTGAAGAGAGACAGAGTCGGGCGAATAAGGAGCGGGCGCGCGAGCCAGCGCGGAGGGGGCCGGGGCCGCGCGAGCTGCGGCGGGCGGGGCGGGGAGGGGACGGCACCGGCCCGGAGCGCGGGTGGCGCGGAAAGGGGCGAGAGCGGCGCCGGGCGCCGCCAGTGGAGGGACGGGCAGGGGCCGAGCGGAGCCGGTGGCCGGGATCAGGAAACGCCGCGGGCGGCGGTAAGGCCTTCAGCGGAGCGCCGTTGGGAGAGCCGCCGGCGGGGCGGTGAGTACGGCCGGCGGGGCTGGGGCTGGGGTGGGGGGAGGATCCGCTGAGTCACCTTTCCCGCCGCCCTCCTGCCCCCTCGGCTCGGCTGCCTCGGGACGGGGCCTGGGCCGCGCTGCCCCCGCCGCCACGCGAGGGGAGCCGCGGGGGTGGTGAGGGTGTCCCGGCAGCCCCGCTATCCCGGCCACGGTGCTCTGCTCCCGATGGCCCCCACCGGGCATCTTTGTTGTGGTAAGGCTGCTGTGGAGCCGGGCTGCGGGTCTGGCGGGGTTCGGGGTGCCGGTTCGTGCCCCAGCCGGGGCTGCGTGGCTTGAAGTGGGGTGTCCCGCGTTCTGAGGGCTCGGTTTTGTTTTTAATTAGGTCCCCGGTCACAGGCTTTGCGGTAACCATGGATAAAAGAGGAGGTGTAACAGAAACTGAAAATGGTGATGCTTTCCTGGAATTGAACAGAGTTACAGCAAAACACCCCCATCGATACACAAAGGTTAGTTAGCTCTCTCCTCTCTCTTCTCGAAGTTACCTGTGGAGTGGTCAGGCACGGAACTGGAGCAGGGAGTGGAGGCTTCTGTGAGAGGGAAGCAGTAAGGTGAAGGCTGGAAAGCCTTTGCCCGGATTAGGGTTTCCAAGATGCTGTAAAATGAGCCAACTTCTTCCATGCTCTGTAGCTGTGCAGTCCTGCCCTTGATATATTTTTGGTTCCCACTGCCTTATTTTAATATCTGAGCACCTCGCAGCGTGTGCTGGAGAGATTATGGTAGGGTCTGAAGTATGTTGTTCTACCAGCTTTCTGAAGCACTCGCACTTCACAGTTGTATTTCTACTTTCAGCAATGTTCCATTAAGAATGTTGCAAAAATGTTCCCTTATAGTAGATGCCACTTCCCTGGAACATACAGCATACTAGATCTTATCAGGAACTTTAATGTGTTTACCTCGATGTCTTTTGTAAGTTTAGAATTGCTTGTATTTGGCTGCTGGAACCCTAAACACTTATGACTTCAACCAGTGCTTTTTGTTAAAACTTTAACACAGGTGTTTCTGTTTAGTTGTGATGTTAAAATATATGCATAAGTGGAAGAACTAAATAACTTGCAAATAAAGGGTCTTTTAGTACCAAGTGAGTTTGATATATTGTGGGGTTTGAGGTTCAAATTTTGCTGGGGGTTTTGGTACTGCTGCTGAATCAAGCATTTAGCAAAAGTCTTTAATGGTGGCTGATTTTCCCATTGCTGAAAGCTGTGGGAACAGGTGGCCCTTGCTTTGTGGAAATCTATTAAGTTACTTTGCAACAAATGGCCTGAAGTGTGAAATGGAGTGAGACAGTGTACTGTTGCTGACTGCCTTATCTTACCCGAGGACTTCTGAACTGTTAGTTTCCTCCTAGGTTGTTTTTCTAAAGACTAAAAAATTATCAGTGTGGCTTTGTTCTTTTGAGATAGTAGGGCTAGCTTATTTTAACTAGACATCAACAATAAACCAAGTACTTCAGAACTGGGAGTATTATGGCTTTCTAGTTCTAACTAGAAAAGATGTACTGTTAACCTTCTAAGGTGTAAAGTCTGCTGTTGTTCTGACCTTGTTATTTAATTTACTCTAAAGTGAAGGAGAAGAGTTATCTTTAAACTTTTGCTGTTGGAAGTGTATTTTACTCAGTCTTCCCAGCTCCTCTCAAGAGTAGCTGAATGCAGCTTCAAATTCTGCTTGCCTTTTTGGGCAGTATTCAGCTTGTTCTGGTGCTATCTGTACAATGAAACAAGCATTTGTAACTTCAGTTGTGTTAAATCAGTTTTGTTAATTCAGCACCTATTGTTTCTGATCAGGATAAAGTGGCACAACGAGTGCCAGAAGGCATCTGGTCTTTTTTTCTGTTGGTTTCCAAGGAATCTAAAGTAAAGAAACACCAGAAATCAATCTGTGTTAAATCATCCTGCCTGATATGCTTTAGGTTTTTTATAAGTAACATCTTAAATATAGCTGATTTAAGGTGTTCATGTAATCACCATGGTAATCCATTTTCACATGATCCAATTTCCTCCTAATTAAGGATGGGAGGAACACTTTCAGGATGTGCTGCTAATGTGGAGAGAGCACTGATTTACTTCAACAGCTTATATTAATTTACTAGCAGTAGGAAAACAATTGGCTCACACCATGAATATTTCTAAATTGTTTGAATAAAACTTTTTAATAACAACTGAACACACTTCCTCCACCCACCTAAAAGTAGTAGTGTGTACATGGAACCAAAACCACCCTAAAACATATTCTTGAAGTGCCAGTGTTAATCTCCTCTGTTATCAGAGTGTTAAATGGTCTGCACTGTCTTGTTGAGATGATTGGAAGCTCCACAGGTGCACAGCTAATGAGTGAAAGCCAAGAAACAATTCAGTTTTTCCTCACTTCAGTGGACGAGCTTTGATAGGATCTGATTGAGGGTCTGTGGACTCCCTCTCGTGGCCAACAAAATAATCAATTTCAAGTCTGATGGACAGTGCTGTTAGTATTAAGGCATCAGGCTATGGTAGTGTTACAGCCCTGATGTTCCTCATAGATCAAGGTTTATTTTGGGAAGCTGTGGGCAGAGAGGCCAATCTCCCTCCATCTAATGGAACTTTTTTTTTTTTGCTGAACACTGATACAGGTGATGCTTGCATGTTTATGTATGTGTGCATATTAAAGTTTTTTTATTTACCAAGTTGTGGTCTGAAACAGTATCATGCTCATATAGCTAATGGTTTTAATCACATGGAGATAATGATGTAGAGCTCCAGAGTGTATTGTAGTATTGGTGAGAAAGGTAAGAGAATGCCTCTTCCAGTTTGCCTGATGTGTGGTGTCTGCCATTAGGTTTTTTATCTTTCCAGTTGCCCACTGATTTCTGCACAGTTCTGAATCAACTTAGTTCAGTTGGCAGTGAGGCAGATTAAAGAAAGGTAATCTAAGGAGAGTACGTTTAATTAGAAATGTGCATCTTGACTGCAGCCAAGTTAGTGGTGTTCCAAAGCACCATTAATAATGCTTTTTAACTATAGCAAACTGCAATGAGGCTGCAGCTTGATTACTACTCTGTCTGAAATGACTTGAGGGCTTGGGGTTGTGCAATGGTAAACCAAGGACTGTATTTGAAAGCTGGTAGGAAGTGGGAAAATTAATTCAGCATTGATTTGGTGTTGGGTAGAGTGGTTAGATGTATAATGTACAGTTAATACCTTGGAACTGGTGGTGGTTGGAAATAGCAAACTTGTCTGGGATTTTTAGAGCCTCCTCAGTAACTGGTATTGTTGCAATGCTTTTTTTTTTACCTGCTGAGCCTTATATGGCATGGAACATAATTTTTATTGCATCTTGAGAACTTATTAGTTCCAGTATCAATGATGTCTGTCCTGTTCAGCTGTCCAGGGAAGTGATGTGTCACATGTATGCTGTGAACAGCCTTTCAGGTGTTCATGGAACTAACTCTGACCTAGTGAAACTTAATGCTTCAAATAAGCTTTGGCCCAGTGGCCACTGGGAGAAGAAATGAAAAATAAACTTGCTGTCTAGTGTCAACTTTTCATTTCAGTATTTCATAGGAAATAGAACAACATATTGGGAAACTTTGGGTTGTCAAATTAAAACACTAAATTGAACAGGCTGTGTGGAATAGATGTTTGTGTCACCTGAGTGTGATGTGGGTGAGAATTGCACTAAGTGCTTTTTTTTTTTTTAGGAGGAACTGCTGGATATTAAAGAGCGTCCCTACTCTAAGCGAAGACCTTCTTGTCTTTCTGAAAAATATGACAGGTATTTTCTTGGTACAAAAGCAAAATACTTGTTTCAAATGTTTAAAATGTAAGATTTTTTTATCTAAAAAGTGTACTCATGTTAATGCAAGGTATAAATGCTCTGGAGTTTAGTGTACGATTGTGTTTACAGGAGTAGCAATTACTTGAAAGGCTTAGCACTCTAGCTAGGAATCTTGTGCTTTGAACAAAGATGGAGAGCCAGCAGAAAACAACTTCACAAAACACACAAGTCTTGAAGAATTACAGGAAAAGTTACCAAGATTATAGATGACTGTATAGCACTGACTAGGTTATGTTGCAACAAGCTGACTTGCTTGATGGGTTACCCTCCCACATAGACTGTGTACCTTGTTTTAAAATGAAGGCAAGAGTCTTAGGCTTTTGTTTGTAGGTTTGCTAAACAGCAGTATCATTACCATTCAGATTAATTTATTTTATGAGTAAGTATGAGATTGAGGTGGTATTTTCTGAATGCTTAAGAACAGTGGCATTTGATCTACTTGAGCTATTTTTCAGTGTACCAGGCAAACTTCAGTAATAAATAGAGGGACAACATGTCCATATTTTGACCTAAAATCTGATGCTGGGTATTTTGCTTACTGTTACAGGAGGGATCTAGAATGCCACGTGTGAGGTAATACAGTAAGGCAATGATTTATAAATTGGCTATGAAAGATGTATTTTGCTTGTGTGGAGTGCTTGTCAGTGAATTCTAGGTTTTCAGTAGTTGTACTGTGAATTATTTATTAGACTACAAATAGTAAACAATGCTGAAATTTTATTTTCATAGTGATGGTGTCTGGGATCCAGAGAAGTGGCATGCATCTTTATATCCAAGTTCAGGAAGAACTTCACCAGTGGAAAGCTTTAAAAAAGATTTGGATTCAGATCGGACTTCTCTTATGCGTAGGATTGTAGGTAAGGGCATCCTTTTAGCAGGAGACTAAAAACTGAACACAGGCTGTTGACAGAACCTTTCATTTGGAATGATGCAATGAGACTAAGTGTGTCTGGAAGTTGTTTGCATAAAATAACTATCAAGGAAATTTTGGTTGCTTAAAGCATAGTCTAGTTCCTGGTATTCTGGTAACTTATCAAACAGCAAACTTAAGTAGCAGTCAGTGGTATCTTACTGTTCTTGCTATATAGTAGTGAGTACATGTGTAGCAATGCAGATGCAGGGGGCACTTTCCCTGCAATTTAAGACTGAGCACTGAAGTTGGTAGTCAGAGAGTAGGTGCTTCCTAGCAGACAATGATTTCTCAATACTCAACTGTGAATTTAATTCTTTTCCTCTGTACTTCCCGTTGCCTCAGCTAGGTTAACTTTGCAAAAAACTCATTAGTGTTTTTCTTCAAAAAGCTCTGAGATAGCAGCAAGGCACTGGAGCAGAAGGCTATTGCACAGATAACTGGCTTGTGTTTACTGATGTTAAATTTGACACTTTTTCTGTCATCTTTGATGTGCAGATCCAAGAGAGAGAGTGAAAGAAGATGACTTGGATGTGGTCTTAAGCCCACAGAGACGAAGCTTTGGAGGTGGCTGCCACGTGACTGCAGCTGTCAGCTCACGCCGGTCAGGCAGCCCCCTGGAGAAGGAGAACGATGGTGTCCGTGTGATTGGGGGCCGTAGGATTGGCAGTGGAAGGATTATCTCTTCCAGGAACTTTGATAAGGAGCACAGAGGTGGTGAGAAGGACATCCGTGACTCCAGAGATGCCAGAGACAGAGACCGTGAGAGGGACTACAAAGATAAACGCTTCAGGGTTTGTTCTTTCTTTTGCTGGTTGCATGTTAAATCAGAGGTTTTTGGACACCCTGCAGTAAAAGCAACAGGGACAGGGTAACTGCATGTGGCAGTCAGGTGTTCTGTGCAAGTAGGCTGTTCTGTTTAATTGTTTTTTTTCCTTAGAAGCAACTTTATAGTTTCCTTTAATCTTTATAGTTTAAAGGGTAGGCACTCGATGTTCTAAAAATTCGGTTTCAGTCCTTCTGACAGATAAACTGGAAGTTAACACAGTGTATCTTGCAGCCTTTCCTTTGGTAGGCTTAATAACAAGATACTCAAAAGTCTAATAGTTCATTCATAGTTCTTGACCTAGCAGTTGTCATCAAGCATTCTTTGACCTCAGCAGATGGCAGCTTTCCATGCTTTCAGGATTTTTTTATAGAAGGGACCACTAGCTTGCCTCTTGGGATACAAAGCTGAATTTGTACAACCATTTGCAGACCAATAGCCTTCAGTGTAATAAAGCAGAAATTCACCTGTGAGGTTTTTAAAATGTAAAAGCTTACTGAGTGTGCTGACTGTGCGTGGAAAAAAACCAAAACAAAACACACAACCAGAACTCCCTGTAACTAGTGACTAAAGGTTGTCATTTGCTTTGGAAATCAGGGAAGACTCTTAGGAAAAAGTGTTTAATTGTTAATGTTTTCAATATCCCACTTCAGAGGGAATTTGGTGACAGCAAACGTGTCTTTGGGGAGCGAAGAAGGAATGACTCCTACACTGAAGAGGAACCAGAGTGGTTCTCTGCTGGTCCTACGAGTCAGTCTGAAACCATTGAGCTCACAGGCTTTGATGATAAAATTTTGGAGGAAGATCATAAAGGGAGGAAACGTACGAGACGACGTACGGTCTCATTAAAAGAAGGTAATGACAAATTTGACAAAAACTTGGCTTGTCTGCTAATAGTTCATCTTGCTGGATATTGAAGTGCTTGTTATAGATCCAGGCAAGTGTAAAGGGTGATGCAGTTATTCAGTCTTTAATCTTAAACTTGCATAGCTTTTTGTCATCTTGAAGCACAAGATGTAAAGCCTATGGTTGATCTTTCAAACTGCAAGTGTTAAAATGCTATTTTTCCAAAAGGCAGACAGGACTGAGACTGGAAGAAAAAAGCCTTGTATGAATGTTACCAGGAATTTGTAGGCTATTAAAAGGGTTTTGTCCATTTCTAAATCCTGCTGGCTGCTTAAGGATTGGTTTAAGCTAAGTTAATGCTCTGAGGTACTTAAAATGTTTTTTCTTACAGGAATGCTAGCATTAGGAGCACTGTTTGAGACATGTAGCTGCCAGTAATACAGAGCTTTAAGCTGAATTTGAATACTGAATTTGCTGTCATTGGACTTCAGTGTTATCACTGAAAAAGCTGTGGTATGGACTTCTCTGAGGCAAGAGATAAGAACTTCTTAATGCTAGAAATTCCACAGGTGGACAACAAACCTGAGGTTTCAAGCATATTAGGTTTGTGGTCATGCCACAGCTCTTTTGCAGCACCTGTTCAAGCTTCTGAAGTCTAAAATGACATGTGCTTTGCTCCTGCTGGAGAAGCAGAAGCAACTTTTGTAGTAGCTTTTTGAAGTAGCAGCTTTCAGGCAGTCTGGGGCATCTTTGGAAGAAGGCAGGTGAAGCTGAAGGATTCTTGTTGGAAACCCATCAGCAGCTGTTAACTTGCTGTAACAGCTCTACCTGTTGTAACAACCTCTGAGATGTTCTGTGTATTTTCCAAGTTGATCAGGATGCAGTTGCTGGTAAGATTCAATGTCACTTCTGATTTTCCTGAAGTAGAATATTGTAATTACAGAGTAGAAGCTCTGTGCTAGAGTTTTAATGGGACCTAGTTTCTGTTGGTAATAACACATAGGTGGCTGTATTACTTTGGTCCTACATTTTTAATTCCTCAGCAAATGCATTGCCTGTTGGGCACTGCTCCTGCAGGAGATGGGCAAGTTCAGTGCCTCAACAGTCATTTGATTTTTCTTTTCAAGGGATAGAATGCAATGGTGGATTGGCAGAAGAGGATGAAGTGCAAACTGTCCTTGCCAATGAAACTCCAGCAGATCAAGAAGTTCCTAGGGAAGCTGTTTTACAAGAACCAGCTCCAGGAGAGTTTGATTTCAATGAGTTCTTTAACTTGGATAAAAGTGTTCCTGGCCTGGCTTCGGTGAGATTTATTTTTAAGACTGGCTGTATTAATGAGAAGCATTTTTGCTGCTGCTGCATTGAGAGAAAACTGAAACTTCTTACTTTGCTAAAGTTGCCTTACGCAATATGTAAGTCTAAAATTAATTTACATGGATTTAGGCTTGGTGTGTAAAGATGTTACTTCCAAAATGTTAGTCCTGAGACAGGCTCCATTTCCAAAGAAAGTGTATGAAGCAAACTAGCTGATCAGTTTTTCTTTTGGTCATTACTGAAGACTCAAAATCAGCATCCTGATGGATCTTATTCAGAAGTATTGCAGATATGATCAGAGAAGATTCACTGTATAAATTTAGTATAGCTGAAAAGAATATTTTGCAGCTAAGGCTGCAAATTGCAGCAAATGGTTACTTGTGCAAGCTTCCTAGAAAGCAGTAAACCTGGAGATGTGTATATGTTGTTGCATTATCAATACCAGTAATGTGGCTCAAAGGATGTCTGAGAGGGTTTGAATCTTTTTGTTATGGAAATTTCTGAGGTTTTTAGTTCAGTATTTCCAGTTATTACAGCTGGACTGGAAAAATAAACATAGCCTACTAATTCAGTCAAAAGCATGTTTAAAGAATGCTAGTGGTGTGACTAGTAGATGATTTGTAGACTGAGTGGTATATGGGATGCTGATGAGACCCAGGAGCTAGTAACAAGACTGAAGAAAAAGGCTGAGACTTGTACCACAGGTTTCTTCCAGTACTGGATTTTTACCTCCAGATACAATTTGATGGGAATTCTGATCTCGTGTTGGTAGTGTGCAGTTTTTGAACATCTATCTCTGGAGGCAGTAGATGGTAGATAGTTGGTGGTCACTGTTCTAGTCTGAAAGCTATAGCTGGTCTGTACCTTAGCATGCTTTTTCTGATTCACCACAAAAAGGGGTAAACAGATACAGCAAGTACTGACTAAGCATGGGCCTAATTCTTAAACTGCTGATGTTTCTCTTCTGACCTCTCCATCACCAGGAAGAAGAGCCGTTGTTGACTGTTGTAGATGATATAACTGATAAAATTTGAGTAAAAAGGCTTAGTGTTGTAGAAAAGCAAGCATGGTTTTTTTAAAAAAAATCTGACATCAAGGAAAAGCAACTTGATATACAGTGTGGAAATATTACAGTTTAAAAATGCTCAGGAGAATCCTGACCTAGTCTTTAACATGGAAAAGCTGCTTGCTTTAAAAAAGCTCATAGTCCAGTGGCAGTAATTTGACAAATGCACAGTGGAGAGTTTGTTCTCCCTGTAAGAGATGTAAATGTGTCTTTAGACTTGGCAATCTGATTTTCAGCTTATCTGCAAGATGGTGACTTCCTTCAGAGCAGGTGTCATTCGGTTTAATTGCTGGGCCAGTGTTAAACTGTGACAGCAGGGAATTCACAAGTCATAACATGCCTGCTGATGAAGCTTTAGTGGGCAGATATTGTTAAAATTTGTCACAAAAGTGAGTTCTAGACAAGCTGGAGTGTATTGTAATATTCCTTCTCTTTACTGATGATGTGTCTGACAGGTGTTACTGTAGATTTGTATGTTTCCTGACATAACTTTCTTAGTTCTTCTAAAATGTTAGTATTGATCCATTTGGTTTTTAATTGTTTGAATCCATCTTGGCTTTGCTGTTGTAAATAGCATTGAGTGTCCCTTGTTTCAAAGAGAACAGCTGCTCAGGCAGAACAAAGCTGCTGTTCCTTTTGTCTAACACTAAACATACTGCATCTGTTGAGCAGGCTTTTAACTGGACCCTGTCTTGCAAGGTGGCAGCAGGAGCTTTAGTTTGAGTTAAATTTTATAATGCAGTGTATTTGAAATACTAGCAGTGATTTACAAAGAAATAATTGGTCACTATCAGTTGGACTGACTTCTGACAGACTAACTCAGAAGTACTGCTTAGTGACCTTGCTTCTGTGTGGATGGTGAAGGTGCTGGTTGCCAGTGCTTTGGTGACAGAGACCTTGACTGGAAGGATGCAAACCCTTTTCTTAGTCCCTGAATGGCTCAGCATATGACATGCAACCAAGTAGCCCTTAGCTACTGGCCTTATCCCCCAGCCCTTGTGGGATGCTCACAGGTCTGGGAGTAGTCATTACCCTTTGTTCCAATGTTGGTCAGTGCTGGAACTGAACAGAATCATGATTGCAGAAAATACAACGGATCAGAGCACCCTTCCTGTGCTGGGGACCAGGCTTGAGCCATGTAGCTGTTAGAACTGCTAAGTTATCATTTTATTTTAGTCTTGTAGAAAATGCTTGTCTTTTTTTTTTTTTGCTTATCCACTTTAAAACAGTCTCGTTGGAGGTCTTTGGGAGCTCTGATTATGCTGTTTCACTGAACAAATATTTGGTATAAATTAAATGTGTGATGGCTTATGCTAACTGACTGCACAGATGCTTCTGTATTGGAAGGCAAAAAAGCAGTTCAAAGCCTCTGAATGCTGGGAGCAGAATCTTCTTGTAGCAGAAGGATCTTGATTGCACAGTAAAGCTTCTCAAAAACCTTGCTGTGATTGCTTCTGTTAAGATTATCTATTTTTTTCCCCATAATCTAGATGATAGAAGATGTGCTGGGGGAAGGTTCAGTGTCTGCCAGCAGGTTCAGCAGGTGGTTTTCTAATCCCAGTCGTTCTGGGAGTCGGTCAAGCAGCTTGAGATCTACACCACATGAGGAACTGGAAAGGCTGGCAGGTAAGGCTACAGGACAGTACAGGATCAGGTAACCTCCTTCCATATTCTTCTGTACTCATCCAATAAGAACATGGCAGATAAATCTTTAGGAATTCTCCCACAGTTTAAGCACTTGACGTTCTTTTGGAAGCTCTTAGACTTAGCAGCTGTAAGTTCTTTTTTTTATTTTATATAAATGGCCTTGTCATATTCTCAGTGACTTTCCAGCTTATCTTGGGCAAGGGGTGTGAGACATAACTTTTCAGTGACATATTGAAGTTGGTTACCAGTGTATGTTCATCTTGAGACATTGGGTTGGTAAACTGATGTGGCAGTGCTACTGGTTTTGCTGTTTCAGGTCTAGAGCAAGCCATTCTCTCCCCTGGCCAGAACTCTGGAAACTACTTTGCTCCCATTCCATTGGAAGACCACTCTGAAAACAAAGTGGACATCCTAGAAATGCTACAGAAAGCCAAAGTGGACTTAAAACCTCTTCTCTCAAGTCTTTCAGCCAACAAGGAAAAGCTTAGAGAGAGCAGTAAGTGCCTCTTCAGATATTGTTGAGTTCCTGTGATGCAGTATCTCAAGGCAAGAGGCTTGGTATTCTGAAAGTCACATCTGCCAAGTCCAGGAGTAGGAAGTATTACAGGATTAATTACACTGAAAACCCAGTGTTCAACAGATCTCAGTTGTGTCAATATCATCACTGATTCTTTTCATCCTAATCACAGGATGACATCAGGACTCTCAGACTGCTCCACTGGCCAGTGGTACTCGTAACTTATGATGCAAGTCTTGATCCAAGTTTCCAGCTTTGTCTGTGGCATTTAGATAAGTTTTTTATACTGGAGACTGGTAATGCCAGCTCTGAAACTATGTGGCATTTAAACTCTGGCTTTACCAATAACTTAAAGTGTAAGTCATTCTTGCAAGCATCTGTAATGGATCACAGTGATCCATTTACTGTCAGTATCTAGGAAGATGAACAGTGGCTTGAGGATGTCAGGTTTTTTTCAAGTGCATGCTGTAAACTTGAGCTTCTCAAGACTGTTGCTAGCACATGAAGCAGAGTGGTCTGCACACTGTTCAGTGCATTAATAATTAACACAGAGGTACAACACAGGGACAGATTTGTCTTTGTTAGGCTAACTTGGCCAGTATCTCAGCATTCCAGGGAACTTGGTCTGTTAGAGTTCACTTTTGCTAGCATCAGCTGTTCTAAACAGAGTTGAGGGCTTACTTTAAACTTAATGTTCAAAGGTGCCCCTAAGTTAGGGATTTGCATGTCTGGGCCCACATTATGCACGGAGTGTACAAAATGCATGTGTTCTTTGAAATCTCAAGATCTAATTCCAAATCTGTTTCTTTTTGGCAAGCAGCATGTATTGCCATGTAAACGACTGAACAAAAAGTAATGTTACCCTGTGGTTTGTGTGAAGTAGCTAGGGAGGAAAGCATCCAAGCACTGCAAATATTCTTAAGCATCCAGTCTGGATCTGGGGAGTGTTGGCTAACATGTAGAGAACTTTTTCTGAATTTGATTTAAATAGAACTACAAGTCTCTTGTGTGTTCTGCTTAGCTTGACTTTCCTACTAAAAGCTTTACAAACTCTGATCCTCACAAACCAAAGATGAAGGAACAAAAAACTGTGGGGAAGCTTCTGTTCTGTTCCATAAGACACTTCCAAGTGTTGAGTTTTCAGGCTGATTCCACCAGCATCATGTTTTTCTTCATGCTCCATACTGCATGTCTGCATCATTGTTTCTTTTCTCCACCTTCTTGCCCAAATTTCCAGTAAATCTTCTTTCTTTAGGCCAACATCTGCTACAGCAACTCATGGCATGCTCCTTTCTCTTCTTCCTTTTCTCTTAAGGTGTCATACCTTGTGATGTGTTAGCTGGTCCATAAAGCATGTTTAGCCTTGCTGTCCAGCACTGATAGGTATTTATATGTGCATATACAGAAAAAAGTACTGCTTGTACCTCATTCTGGTTATGCCAATGAAATCTTTATATATAGGCTTTAATTTTTGAGAAAAAAAAAAGTTTACCTCAAACTTTGTCCACTGAACTGTGTAATTGAGTCTCCAAAGTATCTAAATTTTCCAGGTATGTATATTCTCTACTCATGACAGCTTCAGACAATTTGACATTGCTTATGCTGTGGCTGTGAGACCACCTGGTTTCCTGGAGTATAAGATAAAGGAAACTTTCCTAATTGAAAAAGCAAACTCAGTTTTCAGATTGATATTCTCTATTAAAAGCAGGTGAAGTTACAACATGTAATGTCTTCCAGGGTAAATGAAAGCTAGTGAGAACTTACCAGTTGAAACCTAATCAGGTTTTTATGGAGTCATGCATGCCTGTAGTTGTGCATGGCAATATTGATTTGGATATTAGAATATAGTGCAAGTACAGGTATTTTCTTGCTTATAAACAGAGATCCCTGCTTTACCAGTATTTCTCCTGTGTTTCTCAGCCCATTCAGGAGTTGTACTTTCAGTAGAAGAAGTTGAAGCTGGGCTAAAAGGCCTGAAAGTGGATCAGGAGGGAAAAATTGCTACTCCATTTATGGCTGAGCAAATGGAGGAAGCATTAAGTGTTGCTGGCTCCAGACAGATCAAGAAAGATGGAGATATGACTGCATTTAACAAGCTGGTCAGCAGTATGAAAGCAAGTGGGACACTACCTTCACAGCCCAAAGTCAATGTAAGTACCAGACACCTGCTTTTTCTGAACTCCAAATGGATCTGTGCCTGAGACATGCAATGCAAACTAGAAACCCCTTACACAGCCCTTCTGGTAACACGTGACCTTTCACTGTATGCAGCAGCCATTAAATGTAGGTTTACTTTTAGAATATTGTTGCTTGAAGGGAAAAATGAGAGGTACTTGGGTAATTTTTTCCCTGGCCACAGTAATTAAAAGTAGGGCTTTTTTTCTGTTTAGAGGTGACAGGGTTGATTTCATGTTAAGTTTCTGAAAGCCCCAGAACTATAATACTACCCGAGAAGTCTCATAATTTCTACCTTAAAAATATGTGAGTATCTAATCCAGTTGATTGATATCTGGACTTAAAGACTAAAGACTGTCCCCCAAGAAGATCTACTACAGAGCATGTTTTGGTTAGTGTCCAATATTCTCTAGCACTTGAACTCATCCCTGTCTGAATCTTACTGAATAAACAAATCCATCTGTAAAGGTGCTGTCTGTGTGTATAACAGACTTAATCCATTCCTTATGAAAGAATTGCTGATGTTAATTTAATGGTTGCCTCAGTGATGCTATTAAAAGGTCTGTTTGTTAAAGTGCTTGTAGTGTGGTACAGTTCACACTTACCTGAAGCTTAGATGTCTTGCTTCAGTGATTATTTTGATAGATGCATCAGTGCCCAATCTACTATTTTCAACTTGGATGTTAAAATTATTTGCACCAAGATAAGATCAAGCAGAGTACTTGTTAGCTGAAAGATTAATATTAGATGATACTAAATTTAAGACTGGGAGAGATTGTAGGATGAAATTTCATCCTGCCACTAACAACCTAAACAGGATGTGTGACCCTGAAGCTATTGGTAACTGCTTCTGGCACCATAAAATACTTCTAACAACTGAATGAGTCAAAAGCATCTGGTTTTCCTGCCAAACTCTACCCAAGGACTTTTAGCCACATCCCACTTCACTAGAAAGTAATGAAGAATGTAAATTGAGAGACTGATTTCACACTTACACTTTTATTTCTGGCTGCCCCTTTATGTTGAAATGTAATCTTGATGTATAGAAGAATCTCTAAAATAATTTCTCTAATATACAAACACTTCACTTTGTGCATCATTTCAGTTCACCACTTAGCCCTATGTTTGATGTCCAGGTTACACAGTTGTATAGATTCATATATGTTATTCAGACTTGAAGGTGCATTGTGCTACCTTTTATGCAATCTACCACTGGGTGTTTTCTCAGGGGAAATCTGAGTCAGCTCAGTCCCTGACTTTGCTGGAGTTTTATTTGGCTGATTATATAAACTATGGTTCTAACAGAATAGGTGAAATTATTAGTGACACAAATGTGACTTATCCCTGATGCTTTTTGTATCTACATCTAATCAATAATGTTTTCATTTTTGTAGCAAAGCCTTGAGAGTCACTTAATGTCACCTCCAGAGATGCCAGGCCAGCCTTTGTCAAAGAATATTCTGCAGGTACTACTTATTGTGGGGAAGTACTCAAAAGGGCAACTCCAATATGAAAACAAAAATTATTTGAAAATTAGACATTTGAGGCAATGAAGAGATCAGTAGTCAGACATTAGTCCCTATAGAGGAAAGAGAACTAGTCATAAGTTCAGTTTACTTAGAAACTTGTCTTGGCATGTTATTTCCCATGATTACAACTGAATGTGCCTAATTATGAGGGCAATCCAGAGTTAGTGTATCTAGTTGTACAAGTCCACCTTGTCTCTAATTTGCTGTAAATAGTGTAGCCTGCAGTGTAATAAAGTGAGCTCATTTGTATAAATTGTTCATATTCTGAACATTCTTTCATTACTTAGGAACTTCTTGGTCCTCCCATTACCAGACCTGCTTCATCTAATGTTTTAAGTGGCCTGATAGGTGGTTTGGAACCTTCAGCCTCTTTACTGACACAAAGAGCACCTTCTCCCCCTATTCCACCTGTGTTTCCCACTCGAGCTGCTTCTGCAGATTACCTGCGCCACAGGATATCTTCTCCCATTGGTGAGACTGGTTGCAAAATACTTTTTTTAAAAATTTTTCTTGAGTACTTTATTACTTGAGTTTGGTTTAAAGACTGCTTTACAGAACCATAAAAACTTCCTGGAATTTGGTGGGCAGCTTGGCTGTTTATTTCATTGTCTCTAATGTCAAATTAGTCTCAAATGTAGATGTCTGATGGATCAGCTAGACCTTGTAGTAAAGTCTGATGTGGAGTAATGTGCTCAGCTACTGAAGAAGCCTCTAGCTCTGTGTCCTAGTGACAAGGAAGAGACATAGCTCTGTAGACTTCAAGGATGAGCTTAATTAATGTAGGATTGTTTAATTAAGGGAAGTATATACTGAAATAAGCTGTTAGCCCTTTAAAATGCAACTGTTGAATATTCTTTAGGGTTTGGACAAGGATCTCAGCAATTGCTTGGTGATCCATTTCCAGGTGTGAGGAAGCCCATGAGTCCAGTTGCTGCACAGGTAGGTTTAAATGCTTTCTGCTTCTATTGTGTGGTCTAGAGCTGACTTGTGGAAACACATACTTAACTGTTAAGTTTGTGATACTGATGCTTAATTAACTCTTCAGGATGCAAGTTCTAATTTAGTCTCAAAACCTTATTGGAATTGGATCCATTCTAGATCAAGTACAATATTTTTTTTTAAACTTTTTTTGTCAGTCAATAAAACAGATAGCTATTGGTGGGCAAACACTTGAAGATATTAGTAGCTAGAGCAGCAAACCTTCAGCATGTTTAAAAAAACCACAAATACCAGCTTAAATTTCTGTTTTCTGTACAACTCCAGATGAGTCCTTTGGAAATACAGCAAGCTGCATTAGAGGGACTGTCATTGCCACATGACTTAGCCATACAGGCAGCAAACTTCTATCAGCATGGCTTTGGTAAACCACAAATGGATAAAAGCAGAGATGGCTACAGAAACAGGTGAGTAACTGTAAAATTTCAGGGGTACACTGTCAACAGATTTCTGATTTTCCTTCACTGGTTATTAGTGCCAGTCACTCAAGCTTGTATTGGTTCTTGACAGTCCCAGCTTTTATTCTGTATCAAGAGTAGAGCTGCTGCTTACTGACCTTCTGTCCATTAATAGGCAGCAGAGAGTGACTAAATCACCTGCTCCAGGACACAGAGGGAATGCACCTTCTCCAGCCCCTACAGCATCCATCACTAGCATGGTCAGTACCCAATGTATAATGACTGTAGGAAAAGCTCTAAAAGTGTCTAAAGGTAACTGGAATTTAGGAATTGCCATTGATAGGAGAAAAGGAGACCATGGAGGAGTTAATGTTATGTTGGTGGACACATGATACAAGGATGAATTTCACTTCATGCTTAACTGAATGACTGCCTTTTCTGACCACTGTCTTATCTAAACTGAAAAAAGCACAATTAATATTAGTTTGACCTTGAAAATACCTTTGAAAAACAGGGCCCTTGTATTTTGGCATTTAAGGTTTCAGAAAGCAAGTGCTGAAAGCCATTAGCCACTTCAGAGAACACTGGTCTTTACTGACTTACATGTCTGTAGGGTGAAATACTACCTAGGTGCTTCAGGGTCACTTTGAAAATGAATAAAATCTCAAAGACAAGCTCTTGCCTCACTGCCTTCAGGACTGTGTAGAATGTTGCTTTGATCTGAATTTTCCAATTAATCAGTCAAGTACTTGTTTGCAGAGCTCAGGACTAACAGAGACTAATGGTTGCTAAATCAAGCAGGTACTTCTGTCTTTATGCCAAGTGAGTAGCTTCTACAGATGCTGTGTAACTTAGAATGAGGGAAAAGAAAGAGGCAATAGTTCTCTGCAGATCTGTCAGTCCTGACTTAATAATAGGTACAGCAGGTCTGTAGGAATTGCTATTGAGCTATTGTTTTGAATCAAAAACAAAGAGAAAACAGCTGCAATTCAAGCTATAGCTCATGTTTTGTTTCAAGCCTGGTAAGGTATATGTAGCTTTGAGAACATCTGGCTTTAATAAAGGTATTCTACTTCTGTAAAAGCTGAAGGGAAGTGCTTAAACTATAGAATAAAACCATGAAATGATGTGAAGTAAAATAATGGGCACACTGGCTGATTCAGAAGAGCTTTGAGTGGAAAGGATGTGCTAGAATTGGTATCCACCCACAACTAAGATAGTGTTGCCTAGATAATCAGCACTGAATAAGGTGTTGCTTTTTACTGTATTCTCTGCAGCTGTCTCCTTCCTTTACACCTACCTCGGTGATTCGCAAGATGTACGAGAGCAAAGAAAAGAGCAAAGAGGAGCCAGTTGCTGGGAAAATGAAAGTCAGTGATGGAAAAGATGAAAATCAGAGGCCAAATGAAGGTATTGTAATGGCTTTGAAGTAATCAGAGTTTCAGCACATAATATGCCCAAGCTAACTTTAGACATTCCTGATTCATGGAAATCAGGAGGAGGATGTGGAAATGCACCCATAATCCAAGGAAGGGTTAGAGCTATGGGAGGGACACACTTTCTAAGTGCAGTCTCCCAGCAGTGTTGGTTTTAAATCTCTTTTGTTCTTGCCTGTCAGTTTGTTAGCAGTAGTGACACTAAGAGGCCTGGACCACAACTGTTTCTTTGCAACTGGTTTTGATTAACAAGTGTTAACAATAATGCTTCCATATCTCTCTATAGCACTAATTGAATACAAGCAGCTTACAGCTCTCTTGAGACATCTTAACTGAACAATCAAAGCTGAGACCAATTAAGCTCTTAAGTGTAGTAGATCATGGAAGCATTTGGTCACCCTGACTGATACTAAGTAGCTATGAAAAGAAAATGCTCAGTACCCCGTGACTTACCTGACCCAGTAAGACTAACATGCCCCATTGCCACGATGTTGTACTTCAATACTGGTAACTACAGAGGTAGTTTTGCAGGTCCTGCTATGGTTGACTTTTTTCCTTTTAGTATTCCAGTTATTACTGCTACCTCAACTGGTAGCAGGTGATTCTAAGTATTTTAGTCCTTGTCTAACTCATCTAGATGGTCTGTGGAAGTAGCTTCTTGAGGTTCTTTAGTGTTCCAAATCTTGCTAAGCAGATGATGAGCATAGAAGATTGCTGCTAACCCCTGGGCACATCTAAACTGAGAAACCACTTTGGGCTAGATTTCTGGCAAAACTCCAAATTATAATCTTGGCTAGGCAGGATCCTTTATACCTTCTGTGTCCTTTGGTGCTAACTTATCCATATTGCCACCTCAATTTCTGAGAGGAAAAATAAGAATTAAAGTTTGAGTTGCTGCTGGCTCTGACCTAATTGAAGCTTGCTCTCAAGGAATTTTGGAACATATTCCTCTTTACTGTTGTCAAATAATTTGACCAAAAGCATTCAGGAAAGACTGGTGCTTACCACCCCCCTGCAAAATATATTTTTATATGTCTGAAGTTCAGCAAGTCCTGGAATCTGGCTATAAAATCCAATCACTAGCTTTAGTTTTCCTTAGGTATAATCTCTAGCTGTGGACTATAATAGTTGTATTCGATTCTAGCTACAGATAACCTACTGTCTAGTTCTGTGGAGAATGCAGATCAAGAAACTTTGCCCACCTTAGGTACCAAACTACCTGCACTGCAACGCTCTGCATGTTCCACACCTCTTGCCCAAGCAAATCGTTGCACCAAAGAGCAAGACTACAGGCCTAAATCAGCTGGTAGAAAGACTCCTACAATGGCCTCCCCAGTACCAGGAGGCCCTTTCCTTCGTCCTGTTCATCAAGTACCCCTTGTTCCCCATGTACCAATTGTACGACCTGCTCATCAACTGCATCCAGGATTGGTCCAGAGAATGCTGGCGCAGGGGGTTCATCCGCAACACCTTCCTCTGCTGCAAGCAGGTAATCCATTCTTTTTTCCCCTTAAGTTAATGCATGTTTTCTGTAAGACTGACTTTGCATTAGGAACAGTGTAAAATTATACCTGTTACTGGTAATGCTTGTTACATCAAACTCACCTGTAAAAATAGGCAATACATTCTAAGCCATCTAAATAGATAAATGTTTAGTTTTCTCTAGGTTCTTTATGCTTATTAAGTAAGACCTTTCCTCACTCTTGTTCAACAGGTATGCTTCCTCCAGGGGTGGACCTCTCTCACTTGCAGGGAATATCTGCTCCCATCCTTGGCCAACCTTTTTACCCACTGCCAACAGCCAGCCATCACATCTTAAATCCACGCTCTGGGACACCTTTGCAGCTTGCAATGATGCAACAGCAACTGCAGCGATCAGGTATGCTGAAACACAGGAGTGGGAGTTCTAAAATACTGACTGGCCTGCTGCTGGTCCTGTACCTTTTGGCCTGTTTCTGTATACCGGGCTAACAGGAAGCTACTTTGATTATGAATATCTAAATTACCTCTTAATTTTGTGTGGTATCAGAGCAGTTTGGGCCACGGCAGGGCTCTTATGCCAGAAGAATGTCCAAGTGAAGCATTCAGTTTCAAGATAAGTGTTCCTGTTGACAGATCTGCCTTTTGCAGCAGTCTTTCCTTCCTTGCTGGGTGAGAGAGGCCACCCACCTATCTCAAAATGCTGCTTGATGCTGGTCTTCCAGTTAAAACCTACTTGATGCTGTGTCCAGAACTGGCAGTGTCAGGCAGTTTATGGAAGTACTGGCGAGAACAAACACGGGGGGGGTGGGGGTCTGGATTACTGAGAGCTAACAGGATGAGTAAAAGCCACATTGAGCTCACGTGCTTCATCAGGTGATTGCTCTGGGGCAAATCTCCATGTCAGGTGAACGTATTATTCCATCTCCTAATAGCTTTACATTTCACAGGCACTGGAGCACAGGGATCACCTGCTGGTGCACAAACAACCCCTCAGAATGTGCTGTCTCGGACTGGATTATCTCATGGGCACACACAGCTTGACCATCGCCCCAGCCAGAGAAGTGGGTCTCCCATTGGCCTTGCAAAATGGTTTGGTTCAGATGTCTTGCAGCAGCCTCTCCCTTCTATGCCATCCAAAGTCATCAGTGTAGATGAACTGGAGTACCGGCAGTGAACAGTGACCACTGGGTGGGACACTTGTGATTCTTTAGACTGGATAAAAAATGTCCATAGTCAGGACTTCACCTCTGTTTGTTTTTTGGGGCTTTTATTTTTAGCACTCTGTGCAAAATTTCTTTTTGAGAGACTGAAGCACATGGCACCTGTCCTGGTCTCATGTCTGCATCAAGACTAAAGGATCCATTATGGCTTGAATAGTGAAGCCTGAAGAAATTTAGATGCAAGACAAAGCCAGTTTAATCCTGGAAGTGTCTATTTTTTGTTTTTGTAAGATATGTGAATGAAGTGCTGATATTCTCTAGTGTAGAGGTAGCAGCTATGGATTCCTTCTGCAGTAAACTAAATGTATAGACCCTTGTGTACAGACTTGTGTATAAACAATCTTTTGTATATATACACATAGAATAGCCTTTTTGAATCTATACAGCTGTACATAAGAGTAGCTGATAACAGTTGAGCTTTAGTTGTGCCTATGGTTTGGATCTTTCTCCATTGTACATGTGGGACTTTCTTTAAGATTAAAGTTGCATATCCTAAGTGTGAGTGAACAGGATAAAGTTGCTTTGCCTTTTCTTGCTGCTCATCTCCTCTAGGTCTCCCTCTCACTTTCTTCCGTCACGTATTGTGCACCCAGTGTAGCTACAGTGTCAGAGTAAAAAGCCCACATCTTGCTGTCTGTATAACAAAGGTCTGACTCCTTGTGTGTATGACTCTTGCCATCAAAGGAGAGAATTGTTTAGTCTTCAAACAGCCTTGAGGATGGGACCTGGTACAGGAATGGTAAACCCAGATCTTCTGTCTGCCATAAGCAAAGAGGCTGGAGGTACTGACTGGTCATAGCTTTTTCAAAAGGGCTGGTTCTGGTCCTAGTTCAGCTGCAGTATTTCCCTTGTTTTAATCTTTCAAACCAGTTGCTGAAGGTCATCAAAATGGAGCCTTTGAATCCTCACCCTTCAACTCCTCAGTCAGAGCTGTGGTGTTCTGTACTGCCTTCAATTCTCTTAATAGAAGGGAGTCCTGAGAACTGTCCTCAATCTAATGTGCATCTACTGATGCAATTACTGTGAAACTTGCCTTTGGAGTCTTGTTCTGTGGCTTGAAAGGGGGAGGATGGGGTAGTTTTGTGATCTTACTGTGTATATTTGGTTTTAAAATACTATGTTCCTTTTATGCCTGTTCCACTTCCCTGAACAGTTAAGTGTTCTCTTCCATCCCTCTACTGCATGGTTCTTCACTTCACCTTCTCACTTGTGTTGAGTCTAGTACTGCTTTCATGTCCTCTATCTAGCTTAGGCCATTGTGCTCTTTTAAAAAAGGTGAAAGCAAAACCAGAGTTCTCACGGAGTTGCTCTTTCTTAGGTCTCACCGACTGCAAAACCAGCAGCAGAAAGAAAAAAAAGCAAACACTTGACTGTATTATTACAATTGCCAGCATGCTGTGGTGGGTTTGTTTCAGTCCAGCAGAGACAATGTTGTACAGAAATAGCAAGCTGAAGTCTCCAGTGTGGAATCTGTTGGGGGGTCACCCATACTTCTAGTGGTTGTTCCTAAAACAATCTGTGTTAAAACATGCAATCACCAGCTTGTCCTTGTAAGATTGTTTTCATACTTTTTTAACTTGACACTTTCCCAGTAACATTCTGTAAATAAAGTTGATTCTACCAGCTGTCTGTATCAACTGCTCTTGCACTAAATGATGTCAGTATATTGATTAATTCTTAGCACTGTTCTCATGTGTTAGCTAAAGCCACTGTTTGAACTGAATCTGCAGAAAATTTCAACTTTAGTTTATCTCCCAGGAGGGAGGGAGGAAGGATAAGTCTTTTTTGAGGAAGGTAACTGGCTTCACTCATAGCACAATGGAATGGTTGCTTTTCAGTGTTTTTGGACAGCCATGGATAAGTGTTAAGGAATGAGACTCCAGCACACTCAGTTTGTAAAACCAGCTTTACAGAAAGGGCTCATGGCTTTGACCCTCTGCCCTTCTAGCCAAGGCTGATACCCCCACACCACTGCAGTCGTTCAGCACCTTTATACAGGAATTCACTTTTGAGCTTAAAAGAAATATTAGGAATAATGCTTCTACTAGAATTGAAGCTTGGATGCTTTCTTAGCAGGCAGAGTAGCAACCACTGTTGCAAGGGATTTTGTGCTTGAATGGGTGTCTGTAATCACTGTACTTGTGTGTAATAACATAGTTTGTGACACATTTAAATAAACACACCTACTTCATTTTTGTAGGAGAGCAAATACTTGATGCTGATACAAGTGACACCTTTTGCTCATGTTAGAGCTCTGACTTTATATTAGAAAGCAAAAGAACCACTGCTTTTAGAGCAGCTTGCTTCTCTTGTACTGCTTACCTGACTGCTCTAAGCAGGAAAGTCTAAGCAAAATGAAGAGGTTTCACCAACAGAGAACAGAAGCCTCTAGTTTATTTCCACTCATAAATAACTGAAAAAGTGATTGCTTATGAGCAGAATCTATTATCTTTTCCACAACTGCAGGACTATTAATAGCCTTGAAGTATTCAATATTTAAACAAGAATACTTCAGATGATTAAGCTAGACAGAGCTCTGGCCTCTAGCACTGTTTCATGAGATAAGGTTCTCCAGCTTCTGGTTTTCATGTTTTCCAATTTAGAATAAAATGCTGATGTTTGAACTTTTTCCAATTTGGAAAATTTCAGTTGGAAAGAGAGGTCAGCAGAAAGTCATCCCAAGCATCTAAGCTTCTGAATAAGATTTTGCCCAAGTTTATTATCTGTGAGTTCTACCACAATGGGACACTGCAGCACCCTTTGGCCAGAAGCATCATATTTACCATGCAGTAAGGTACTATCACAAACAATTGCCATTTGCTGTGGCTTGATAGAAACAGCCTGTTCTTTGTCACAACTAATGACAAATTTCAGGGACAGTAGAAAACCATCTCAGAACAATTTTATTTCTTCACAATCTGAATAACATCCTCATCTTCAAGAGTGTGGTCTTTACCGACTTTTTGAGGGTTGTGTTTAACAGATGAACCCCAGACCAGTGCACTGAAAGGAAAAAAAATATCCACATTTAAAAGGCTTAGAAGTGTAATGGGCAACAGCAGAGCAGCTATTTCTGTCACAAAGCTAATGCAGAAAGCAATGCTTAAGAGCTATTTTTACTCTCCTGCAAGTACCTGGATGAGTGGTTATTTTCTAGTTATTTTCTAGTCTCTATATAGTAATCTTTTACAATAATACTTACTATTTAAAGTCTTTAATGAGATTTTTGTGGATCTTCATGCAAAAATCCTCCACTGTGGTCTTGCAGTAAGGTAGTACCACAGGAGAGCTGTAGTCTGGGAGCTGCCCTTTGGGTTTGGTGTAGCTGTAAAGTAGATGGAACAGTCAGTCAGTACCAAAACTTCTCTCAACCCATCATAACATTTCGTAGGCCATTCACACTGTCATCCCAGACACTTGTGCTGAGATCCACTATTTCAGAAGGAACAACAGATTATCTTTAAATCAGTGTATTATCTTTAAATTGGTGTAATCCGGGGAGCCAGTGGCTGCAGCAGGCTTTCCTGTTTAACTGCAAAGCTTTATCACTAGTGAGCTTTCTGTAGTTGCTTTAAAAGATGAAACAGTAATAGTTGATGGAAAAGAATCCATGCAGTGTTATAGTTCCAACTGGTCATTTTTTTTTCCTGTGAAAATCTGAACATACACTAGGAAAAAACCTAACAAAGTCTACAGGCCAGACACCTAGACATACTAAATCCCTTTTTATACCAGACTTTATACTGTCACAAGATGGGTACAAGTTCAAAAGACTAAAACTACTGCATTATGAGTATTAATAGATTCCTTCAAAAATTCATCCAAAGAAATGCATTAGAGGTGAGCCTGGAATAATTTATAGTAAAGATGTCAGAAATGCTAGATGAAGAACTAAATTCAGGTCTGCTAAGAGAGCTGTGTGCATGGCAGGCTGAAAAGAGGACTACCTCTAAAATTCACAACTTAGTGCAAAGTTTTACTAGAATTCTGTGTCTGCAGGGTTTTTCAAAGATGTGTCTTGGACTTGGTTTCACAAGGTCCTTGCTTAAGTCCTCTACAGGAAGTCCAAAGTACAGCACTCATGGCTGTTAGGTCCATCACAAAACAGACAAGAGGAGCACAATCCCAGATTTAAAGGCTCAACATACTTCAGTGACAAAGACATCATAGTTTCAAAGGCAGGGTTTTAAGGTAGCAGAAAACCACTATAAAATAATCATTATTCATCCACTCTTGAGACATTCTTCAGTCTCAGCCTTCCACTTAACTCCACAGTAGGCAGCAACTGGGACTCACATTCGGACTAGCTTCAAATAGTCCCAAATTTTCTCCAGCAGATCATCAAAGTTCCAGCGATGATGAGCAGATATTGGTACACAGTGGGGTACTTTGTAAATAATATCCAGTTCCTCAATGGAAATCTGGTCAATTTTATTTAGGACGTAAATGCACGGGATGTAAACCCTGCAAAGAGAAGGAAACACCATTACAGCAGGCAAGCAGCAGTCCACTGCCACCTCTGAAAAAGCTTCATTTTTTTAAAAGAACAGGAAGGTGCTAAACAGCACAATGTTGACAGCACATTGCTGAGCTTCTGTAGGGAGAAAATGTCAGAAAATGTTTTGTTCTTTGGCATGTAAATTGCAGGCATGCCAAACCCAGGGTCCCAACAGTACCTGTTCCCTTCAACAACATCAATCAGGTCATCAGCAGTGGCGTCGCTGCGCAGTGTGACATCAGCATTGTGAATTTTATACTCTGCTAAGATGCTCTTCACTGTTTCAGTATCCAGCTCACTCTGAGGACACTGAACACAAACACAGTAATAAGGAATGGAAGAGTTTACAGTCAAACCAATTATAATAATTTTATAACCTAGCAATTACTGCATATAGATCACTAGAAATAACTGCATTGTAAGTTAATGGGCTTTATTATGCTTTTACCACAATCAGCCTCAGGAGAGAGAAAAAATACTTAAACTGTAACACCTGTATTTGTATTAATGCCCCACTGACAGCTGCAAGGAGACATTTCAGAAGTAGGGTTTCCTGTCAGTCTGGGAGCAGCTGCAATATGAATCTCCCTATTTCCTAGTTCAGTGAGCACACAACTATGTGATTCCAAAAGCAGAGTTCTGATTTTTGGCTTCTCTGGCTGTTCCTACACTTGTAAATTAAGATTCAGTGGGAAATGAACACTCCAGGTTGCAAGGCCTGGAACTCTGAGTAATCTTCTCCAGAAGCATGGTGTAGCCACCAAGAGAGAGGCACTTACTGACCTTTGGGCCTTGGAACTTGAAATTGTTGAAAAGCAACCAAGCATCTGATTTAGGGATGAGGAGGTGCTGGGCTCCTGGGAAAAGCAGCTGACTACAGCTCAGTACAGGGGTTCCACCTCCTAACCAAGTCATAACACAGGTATGGTCCCTGCCACACTGTTAATTGACAGTGCCTCTCCAAGCTTTTTTTTTTTTTTGTCTAATTTTAGTTAAAGAAGTCTTCCAACTTACTGTGGCTGTGAGGTTAATGCCTCCTTTATCCTTTTTTTTAAAGCCAATATTGGGGGGCTTACTATTCAGACGAATTCCAAATCCCTCCAGTTCATTCTCAATGATTTTCTTGTGTCCAAGGGGCTTCAGCACATCCAGAACAATCAGAATGAGATTACAGGTTCGAGCAACTAAGAATCAGAAAAAGAAAACCATCCCTCAAAAAAGTACCCTCACACAATCTGAGACAAAACAACACAAAATATGGCTCTGTGCATTGATGATAATATTAAACCTGTGATAAGGCCAATACACTGCTTATTTTAAAAGTCCTGTATAAGGCTGAAGTTTGTGATGCTGGCTAAGCATCACTGATACACAGATCCTTATATGTTCTATCACAGAGGCTGAAAAAAATCTTACTTCCCACTTTCCTGTCTATATTGCCACACAAGAAAGATGACAGTAAGATAGGCAAAGAAATTAAGACAGCACCCTAGTCCAATATGGGATCACATCTACCTTCAGAATTGGTAATATCCTTTGACTGCAGTGTCAATGCAGGGCACAAATTCTGCAAATACCTAAAGACAGAACTGAAAACAGACTAAAGTGAAAACAGCTCCTGCTTTACAGTGGGCAGCTCAACTCCATGGTACACTTCAGCTTTTTAAAGACACCAGAAACAGAGATTCAACAGTTTTTCTCATAAGCTGGAATAACTGAACCAGTAATAGGATGCTGCCTCCAGCTTTAACATACTCACCTGCAATGACTTGTCGGCCTCTGCCTTTACCATCTTTGGCACCTTCAATAATTCCTGGGAGATCAAGTAGCTGTTTGTTCAGAGGAAGGAAAGTGACTGATGAGAAAAGGATTTTTCTTCATGACGAAAAAAATCCTACTTTTACCTCTCTCCAAGACCAGCTGACTCTACTGCAAATCTAAAGAGAACTTTGGCAAAATTGTTTCCCCTTTGATTCTTCTATATTGTGTTATCCCTGGTGCCCTACTGGTACAATGGAGCCAATCACCTCATACAGAATATGAGAACCACCACAGAAACTTCTCCCCAGAGCAAAATTAGTACCTACTGGAAACACTTCCAGTGTACTCTCAGGCACTTGTACATGTCATTTCTAACCTGCTAATGCCACACTAGACCCTCTTATCCTCACAGACAAAAAGAGATCTCACCTGTATCTTTGCTCCTTTGTACCTAATGACTCCAGGCACAGTAGTTAGTGTAGTGAACTCATATGCAGCCACCTCAGAGTATACACCAGCAAGATTACTTAGAAGAGTAGATTTCCCCACTGATGGAAAACCCACAAACCCAATTCGGGCATCACCTGTCTTTGCAACATCAAAACCTGCAAATAAGGAGCAAAAATAACCATTTTAAGATATGATATTTCCTATCTTCTGAGGTTCTGGACAGCAACTCTGCTATTCTATTATCACCTGAATGAAAGCCATACTTTTTCTGACAAAAAAAAGTATGAAACAGAAAGTTCACAGTCTGTATTGCTTTGCACCATTTTGTGTAACACTCCATGGCATGAACCTGTCAATAAAGTACCAGCTGCCAGGTCTCCCACTGGGCTATACTAGAGTGTAGGTGGCACATCCCTTTTAAGCAGTGCAGCAACTGACACCTTTACATTTAAAAACAGGTGACTCCTGCAAGATGCTTCCTCATGTAAAGCTGCTAAAACTTCTGCAAATACAAGATTACATCAGCCAAAATACAGAAGCCTTCCATTTAGACTTCAACAAGGACTCCACCCCAAAGTTCCAGAAAGGGCCACAAACCACAGCAAAGGTCCTGCACCAGGAAGGACCCTTGGGAGAGAAGGTCACTCTGATTTATCCAGAGGACAGTCTGGCAAGATTTAAGCGGACAAGAGCCACCCCCGTTAGATCCATTTCCGTTCCACAGCCCGCCCTTCGGCAGCGAGGAGCGGACACTTCAGCAGGGGCTGCCGAGGCAGAACAACGCACCTTCCCCGGGGCCGCCGCCGCCGCCTCCCTTGGGGGTGATGAGCTCCCGGCGCAGCTTGGCCAGCCGGGCCTTCAGCAGCCCCAGGTGGTGAGCCGTGGCCTTGTTCTTCTGCGTCCGGGCCATCTGCAAGAGCAGGGAACGGAATGCTCACCGCCGGGACAGCGTCTGCTGGGCCGCGCGGCGCCTCAGCACCCCAGAGGCTCCGTCAGGGCCCTGTCACTCCCTCGAGGAGCGGCACCATTCCCACACACGCGGAAAACCCCGGACGTCCCCCCGAGCGCTTTGCGCCTGGCCCGTTCCCGGCCGGGGAGAAAGCCGGTGCGTTACCTCAGCCTCAATCTCCGCGATCTTGGCCAGCGTGCTGCTCATCTCGGCGGCGGGCCCGGGCCCCGGCAGCTGCCGGCAGCCACCACCTCAGCCACCGCCGCCGCCGCTTCCCTCCGCCGGACCGGACCGGCAGGCTCTCGCGAGACTCAGGCCAGCTCTCGCGAGAAGCAGCGGGAGCGCGCGCCTCGACGGCGGGCGGGAAAGAGCCGGCGGCGCGCGCCAGGCGGCCCGCGCGCTGCTCGGTGCGGGGGTTCCGCAGCGCCCCCTGCGCAGCCCTCGCGCTGCCTCACAGCGGCGGCTCCGGTGTGAGGGGAAAGGCACGGCGGGCACCGGGGCCGGGGGAGCGGGAGAGAATGTGTGCGATGCGTGTGTGCGTGCATGGGAGAGCGGCGCTGAGGCAGCCGCCGGCGTGTAGGAATCTACATGAGCCTACGGTACTGCCTGTGCCGGAGGGCTGCTGAGAGGCTCTGGGCGGGGGATGGAGAAAAACGGCCGTGAGGCTGAGATGCTCTTCTGTGAGAAAAGCGCTGGTGTGGTGCTGGGAGCGAGTGCGGCAGCCCGGGCTGAGGCTGAGGCTGAGGCTGAGGCTGAGGCTGAGGCTGAGGCTGAGGCTGAGGCTGAGGCTCTGGGTGCTTGTCCTGAGGAAAAGAGCGCGAGGTGTGAGAGGCTGAGGCGATGGGCGGGAAAGCGGCTGTGTGGTGCGGCGGGGCGGCCTGCCGAGCCGGGGGCACCCCCTGCCCCGGAGAAGAGGTGTCCTGTGCCTTTCACTGTGGTTAAATGGGACTTGCTGCTTCGAAGATCTGCCTCTGCTCTGGTCTTGTAGTTCACTTGCAGTACTGCTCATCACCAGGTGTGTAGATGTGCGTATATATTCCACAACCCTGTTGAAGCCGGTGGAGCTGGTGTACAGAGCCTTTAGCTGATGTCTTACAAAAGCAAGACTTCCATACCGGAGCTTTCTCACGGCCCCTTTCAGCTGAGCCCGGGCCATACCACTTTGACCCAGGGACATCTGTAACTGCCCGCTGACTACTAATTTAATAGATAAAGGATTTGGTTTAATGTCCCCTTCCAATTTTAAAGAGCAAACGACCCTCAGCTTTTGATGGTATCACAAGAACCCAAACAGTTGGATTTGGAATAAAAAGTATTTTTATGACATAGGGAAGTAAGTTATCAGGATTTTAGAGTCTCCCAAGTTTGTTTCACTGTCATATTTTGTCTGAACTGGCATAATTGATAGGAACCATACTCAGTAACCTTTCCAGGAAGGATCTGTCTCAGTTGAGTACAAAGTGCTATTTGCTATCTCTTTATGCCTCTGCATATTCCTCATTTAAATAGTAAAATAATAATAAAAAAAATAAATAAAAAGTAGCCTTTAATGTCTGTCATAAACTATATTAGGCAATTTCATTAATACAAGCTTATACAGAGCTTACTAAAATAGAATATCAAATAAAATGGGATTACTATTCCTGGTAATATTATCTCTGCTTAGCTAGGGTAAATATTAATGCACCTACCACTGTATATTTGTTCATGGTTTGCTAATTATTCCTTGTGAACAATATCTGTTTTCAACATAGGACATAGGAAATTTGGTTCTGGTATAAATTTTTTCTTACTTCAGATGGAGCTGGACTTGTTTATGTCTCAACTCCACCCTACAATCAGTCCATATTTTAGTCATAGGAAAAACACTGAGGAAAATGTGATTTTGAATGGTCAGAGTTTCTTAAGACTGCCTCTGCTGTTGCAGTCAGTGTTGGCTAACTTCAGAGCTTGCTGCTAGCAACAGAAGTAGTTGTTCTTACAAACAGGTACTCTTAAGTCTTTTTCTTCCAGAAAGCTACTCAAGCAAAGATCCTGTAAGGAATTTATGCACTTAAAGACTTCTTTGAGTGTTGAGTATTGTCCTTAATAACCTGAAGAGAGTAAGAGTTTAATTAATAAAGTTAATATTTCTGATTTTTTTTTCCTAGCCAAATGAACACTTTCTAATTTGTTAGAATATTTAAAGTAGTTCATATTATTTTAGAACAGCACTTCCATTTAAACTTCAGAAAGGTTTGTTCAGTAGAGATTGGTTCCAGGCTGTGAATAAGGTGTAATTAATTTTATTTATTGTGATGATTGTTGCGGATTTTTTAATGTAAAGGTGTTTGATGCTATGTGGTACTTAGAGACAGGGTGGTTATGACCATGGGAAGTTAGGTGTGACAGCTGGGAAAATGACTAAAAGATGAATAATTGGGAGTAGATAAATTATGTCCTCTGAAGATAGCAGTCAAAACTAGAAAATGGAGAATGAATTATAGAAGTCTATTAAAAAAAAAAGCATTCAGAGAAGGAAAAAAATCAAAGAAATATTAAAAAAACACTGGAAGAGGAAAAAGCCCCAATGGAACCTGGGAGAATATGAAAGGACATGCAAGAGACTGAGATCTACTCAGAAGGTTAAATGAGCTTCATAATGGGATAATGGGTGCTGATGGAAGACAGAGAATATGAATTATCCTTTTTTAAATGTATAGGTATGGCTTTTAAATTGAGATAATTCCATTTAGGAAGTCTAGATGAAGTGCAAGAAGGGGGTGTATTTCCAAGGGTTGTGAAGCAGTTGCAGAGGCAACCTCTCAGGTGGCCAACTGCATCCCGTGTCAAACACCAAATAAAGATAGAAATATGTAACAAAGCCCAAATGATCAAGTAGTCATATGAATTACAAACAGATAAACTGAAAGCATATGACACAAGCATTTTCTAATATTTTTATTAAGGTGTTTAGAAATGGGTTGTTTAGAAAATGCAGGAAAACTGCATCTGAACTAAGTCTTTGTCATCAAACAATTAGGAAACATGAGACAATATGGAATCAGTGATTGGGAAAAAATGGGAGTTTGTGTTTCATCAAGCTACAATGACAGGAATGTGACTGAAATGGCACATAACTCATTAGCAAGATCTGAATGATGGAGGGATGTAGCAAAAATGGGTTTTGGAAATTCATATTCTGTACACTCCAGTCCTGCTGACTCATTGATTATGAGCAAGTAATTTCCTTTACTTGTGCCTCAGTTTTATTTTTGCACAACAGGAATGTGCAGTTGCCACAGTATGATTGAAACTTTCATATTTCCATAGCACTGCCCTGTATGATAACTAGATCACTTAAATAGAAGTGAGTAATTAATATGCTTAGTGTGTTTTCTGTCAAACTACCAGTTTTAATTAAGCTACTTCATTATGAGCCAAATTCTGAAATGCTTTCTGAAACAGCTATTATTTTAGCTTGAGTACGGTTTTCACTTATGTGAGATGGAAACTAAATATGTTGAGAAGAGGCTTGCAAGTCTTTTGGACAACCATGTAAAATTTACCATTGTAAAATACATGGTAAAAACAGTGAGTGTGAAATTAATCATGATAACTTATGTAAGCTTCTTTAAAATCACATAAAGACCCTTCTTAAAAATAAGCATTGCATACTGGCATAGTCAGGTACTTCTGTATCCTTTTTTTCTGTTCCTATGTTTTCTTCTAATAAATAACTTCAATCCTAAAATACTTGTGAATATCAAGACTTCACAGTGTGCTGAGATGGTAGTTTAAGCTTAAGAGTCACTCTGGTAGCACAGCACGTGTGGTTTTGGTCATTCCCCTTATGACAGAAGGTGTGGAATATACAGGCAAACGGCTGCACTGATGCTACATGTGTGCTGGTGGACTTGGTAGACACCACATTTCTAGCATAGTGTTGGGTGTTCCTGCAGGATTTTTAAAAAATAGGAGGGAGGTGGCCAGGAGGTAATCAGTTCAAGATTTCAGGTGAAACAAGGCTGTTGGAGTTCCGTATCTTCTCAGCAACTACCACTAGCCTAGTGAAAAATAATCTGCATCAAATGATAGCCTCAACCTCAGTAATTATCATTTTGACAATTATGGCTGTGGGACTGTAATCAACCTGACAGAATTCCCCTATGAAAAAACGGTAACTGCAAACTAGAGCATATAGGGAGTGTGTTCATTTGAAGGCAGTTTTTCTGTGTGGATTTTTTGGTTTTTTTATTTTATAATTTTGCAAAATCACCCTTTTTAAAATTTATTGTGCTTTGATTTAAGAGCTGGCTGATAATTAACTCTATTGTTGTACTTCAGGGAAGAACTGCTCATGCTTGAAGAGGAGACAAACTTAATCTTAAGGTGGTTATAATCAGCTGACTAAGAGCCAGCATCATACCTTTTGGAGGAAAAAGATTTTGAGAACCTGCTACCAAAGGTAAGATTTTCTGAGATCTTTAGTACTGAGTCTTCAATGGAATCATAATATTGATTGTCTGAGGTGAAACAACTATGGAAGTTCATGCATATCTTGCATATTCATATATTCATTGGGTCTTGAGGCAACAGACAGAAAGTTGCATCTTTTGAATAGTGTAAGAAATACACATGTATCCCTTATTAGTTGTCTTTCTGGAACAGCACTTTTATTCTTGGTGTTTATGGAGAAGTCCTTCTCAGGGCAACACAGTTGTTTAGTTATTAATCTGTAAATAACAAGCATTCACTGCTTGAGTTGCATATGTAGGATTGTGTTGTAATGTATGTTTTACACAAGAAAGCTTTCTGTCAGGTTTGCTTATCTAGGTATGGATGCCTAATTCACGGGCAGTTGATTAATGGAATCCTAGGCTGTATTCTCATTTTGTCCAGATCCCTATTGTGGCAATCTTGTTTTGAATGTCTTGGGTTGCTTTGGTTCAAGGCAGACTAGAGTAAGTTAAACTGGGCAGAGTGAAGAAATGGAGGGAAGTATCAAAGGTCAGCTTCCAAAACTATGTTAAATTAGTTTAACAACAGTAAGTTCTGTAGCTTAGCATCAGCTCCTCAGACTTTGTTGTGGGCTGCCATGCAACAGATGGACTACACAGCATGTGTGTAGTGAGGAGAGTCATCAAAAAGAGGAAAAACAAACAGTGCAGTTTTCCCTTTCTAAACTAACTCTTTCTGCATACTTTTCGTAGCGTGCTATACCTTGCTATTAGCAGTTGCTGTCATTTTTGTGAGAATGCTCAGTATGTTTAAACAGTAGAGCTGTTAGTCTGCTTCTAAAGGAGAAAGCTAACAAATCACTAACCCACGGCTGGATCACAGAGGAAACTGTGCTGTCTCCAAGTCTGAGAATCCTTGCTGCCAGGGTTAGCATCCTCATGGGAAGACTCCCAATAAAAAAATGGAGCAAGATTTAAAAAACTAAATTTAATAATAATCAACAAGTAATGAATACTGAATTAATTGCTTGTTAGATCAGTCACTGTTAATTAAAATTCCAGTGAAAGCTCAAAAAAAATGACAGCCAGTCCCTGAAAATGCAAGTGTGCCATGACATGTGCCATGTTCTATATTCTGTGAAACACTTATAAAGGAACTTGTCCTTATGACTAAACTAGCTGGCACAAGTGCTATGCAGAAATGTTTTTGCTAATAATATAATGCATGTGAAATAGTGACTAACCTTCTCAAAGCATATAACAATGAAGACTATTCCAAAAAAATTCAGTAGCCTCAATAACAGATGTATGAGTTGGGAATGTTCAACAAATAGGTGTGACTCAAGTCTAATTAACATATATTGAAATGTATTTGAATAGATGTGACTGTAACACAGTCTTATGTTATCTCCTATATTTGCAAACCAGTTTAAGGTCTGCACTTAGGAGTAAGGCCAGTAGCAATTCTTCTGTAGTAAAGTGAGCAATGTACAGTGTACAGTCCCAAATGGTACACATATGTTCAGAGCAAAAGAGGATTTCTAATACTATTGAAATACCAATCAAAATGGTTCGGCAGAGACCAGACAGCTGCAAAACATTTAGGGACAGCTCAGGAATTCCCATGGGCAGAAGCAAGACAGGAAATCATGAGAAGCTGAATGAAGTAGCTGAGGAAAATGCCTTTATTTAAGAGAGAGGTGAATTCAAAAGAAGTTCAGCAGATCCCAGTGTGGAATATGTCAGAGAAAATAGATTAGGAATCATCTGAAAAGGGGAGGAAATTCTGTGTACTGAATATGTACATTTTTAATTGCAAATGTAAAACTCCTCCACATCATTTGGAACTTTGTCTTAAAGACAGTAACTAATTGTGATGATAAATTAGTTCAAAGGTAATCATACCTGTACACTTCCATAGTTAAGTATGGGCAAATGGCATTTAGTTATCACATCCCCTTGCAAGTCTTTATATGGCACAAACCACTTATTTGCAAATAGAAGAAAGTTGGCTACATTGTAACAAATGCTAGTTTAATGACTACTTTGCTAGTCTAATGTTCTGAGGAAGAGTGCTGGTGGAGCCAAGAGGTGAGAGAGGTCAGTGTAATGAGAGTGAAAGTACTAAAGGGAGAAATCCAGCTGCTACCGTATCAGAGCGCTGAGCAGCTAAGGTGAACAGCTATGTTGATCTCCTTGTGATTCTCTTGGGCATGCAACACGCTGCCGTTCACCTTTAACAAGCATCCAGCAGCATGCTCAGAGTAAGAGCTCCCAGCATGCTGATCTGGCATCCTCATGGCCAATGTGAATGGGTCACTTGCCAAGAAACAGCCATGCTTTGGGGTGAATACTGAGCTTTTACCTAAAGAAGCGGGCAGGGTGTTTTGGACGGTGCCTTTTAAACAGGAGGGCTGGAAGCTGAAACCAGAACATTCCATGGCAACTGGAGAAAGTTCTGAGGAAAGTGCAGTGAGAGCGGCAAGACCCCCTCCCCCCCCTCCCCCCCTTCCCCTGCCTAGAGGAGAGACAAAGAACAGGCAAGGAGGGAACTGAAATAGGAAGCAGGAACCATGTCAGGAGACTGGGGACTAAAAGAAAGCAAATTAATAAACCACTGGGGGGAAAGGCACACAACTGACCAAAGCCACTAGGAAAGATAAGCAAATTCCAGATTCTTTAATTTCTGTGTGTGTGTTTGCATGCAGGCTGGCTGGTATGTTTAAATATAATAATTTTCTTAACTGTAGCAAGTACAACTCTTGTGCCCATGGCATACAGACAGACTTACAGGGTGTGAGCACCATATTATCTATATAATACAGTCTACTTGAGCTGGGTACGTTGCCACTGCTACCACTCATATAACCTCAGATTTCTAAAAATATACGTTCACATCAGGCTGTGTGTATACACAGTGCAGTAATAAAAAGCTCCTGGAAATATTCAGCCCGTAGTGTAGACAAATACACTGCCTGCAGTGTATCAAATGCAGGAGAAACCCAGTGTACAGGCTGAGGGCACTGCGTGGCCTTAAGTGTTAATGTAATATTGCATTTTGGAAGTTGGAAGCTTGGTGTGCTCATTTGCACATCAGTACCCAGAATGCTTTTTCAGTTCCACCACTATTTAATTCAAGTGCTGGGCTCGAGCTCTTGGAAGGCTCAGTCGTTTGTGATGCCCTTGCATGCACTAAGTTCAGTATTTTCCACGGAATAGTTTAAGTGGCGATATTGGATTGTGAATAGGTCACCCAAGGATTCTAAATGAGGCTTAATGTTATAAATGCAAAGAAGTGCCCTTGAACACTTTAGAAAGTGTTGTCTTTAACAAAACAAAGGACTCTGTTTAGAGAAAGTGTGTGTGTATTGGAGTGGGGGAGTATTTCTTCAAAAGTAGAGAAAAATTCTCTTAGACAGGGAGAAAATTTCAGCTGAAAATGAGTAATGATGATGATGTTGAAATTGAATCTCATCATAGAGAGACCTTGAGCACACAGGGAAGGTTCAGCACTAGGACAGTCCAAGCAGCCCCCGCCAGTGGATCGCAGCGGTGCGTTTTGGAGTGTTTAACTTCGGGCCTGGGGAAAGGTGACTCCAGGGGAGCAGGGGCTGAGCTGGGTGCCGTGGGAAGCCGCGGGGCTCAGTGGGGCAGCAGTTTCCCCAACATGGAGGCAGGCTCTCTCGGGACTGTGCAATTGCCCGTGCCTCCCGCAGCCCCCGGCCTGCGGGTACCGATTCTCCCAACCCGCTCCCGAGAGGAGGGCATTTTTTTACTGGAAGAATTCCCCCTGCCCCTCTTCCCTCCCCCCACCATGCCGGCGCCTCGCTCTTTTAGTCAGGCTGAGAGTTGATCCTGGTACGGGGGGGAGGGTGGGGGTGAGAATTGCAATGAAAGAGAGGGGGGAGGCCGGTCTGTTCCGCAGCCCCCTGGCCCCTCTGGGATCAGCTCTCCTCAGGCGAGGCGGGGAGGTGGGGGCCGCTCTGCGCCTCTGCAGCTCCGGGAGGGGTTTGCATTGGACGATTTGCGCCCAGGGAGGGGGGGCGGCTGCTTGCAGCCCCCCCCGCCGGCCCCTCCTCCCCTCACCGGCGGGAGGGGGGTCTGGGGGGCGAGCTGCAGCCCGGATATTTGGGGGAGGGGGCGAGCGCAGCCCCGCCACCCCCGTGTGCCGCGGGCGGGGGCCTCGCTGCCGGCTCGGCATTGGAGGATCGGTGCTGGGGAAGGGGGGGACTGCAGCCCCCAGCCCCCGCGGGCGGGCGGGGTGGGGGCCGGCCTGTTGGCTCTGGCTGCTCTTGCATTGGCGGATGCGGGGAGGGAGGGGGGCAGGAAGCGGGGGGGCAGGGGGAGCCCGAGTGGCTGGAGGGGGGGTCTTTATGAATAGGGTGGGGGTCTTCTCGGCAAAAGAAGAGAGGAAAGTTTGCGGCGCCGGTGGTGCGGGTGCAGCGAGGCGGGCGGGGCCGGGACCGGAGCCGGCGGCGGCGACGCTTGGTGGGGGAGCAGGAGCCGGGGGGCCCCCGCTGGATTTTTGTAGGGGGGGTGGTATCGCCCCCTCCTTCTCCTCCCCCCAGGGGTGAAAGTGCAAGAGGAAGTGCAGCCGCTGCCATCTTTCCTCCGCTCCAAACACACAGGGACGGACGGAGCCGGCAGCCCGGAGCCGCCGCCGCCGGAGCCCCCTCCCTCCCGGCTCGCTGCAGCCGCGCCGCGCACGCCCCTTCCCGCGGCGGCCTCCGCGGCCGCAGCGCCTCGTGGCGGCCGGGCCCGGGCGGAGCTCGCGCGGCCGCGGCGGCGCGCGCCCCTCCGCCGCCCGAGCCTTTTGTCTCGCCCCCCCCTGCAATCCCCTCGCGCTGTGCAGGGAGCGCAGCGCGCGCCGCCGCCGTCGGCCCGGACAGGGGCGGGGAAGGAGGAGGCGGCGCGCGCCGCCGGGCGGCCGGAGAGCGCGCGCCCCCTGCGGGCGCCAGCGGGGCGGCGCAGCCCCATGGAGCGGGTGAGCGAGGCCGCCGCCTGCGGCCCCTCGTCGGGCTGCTACACCTACCAGGTGAGCCGGCACAGCGCCGACATGCTGCACAGCCTCAACCAGCAGCGCAAGAACGGCGGCCGCTTCTGCGACGTGCTCCTCCGCGTGGGCGACGAGAGCTTCCCGGCGCACCGGGCGGTGCTGGCCGCCTGCAGCGAGTACTTCGAGTCGGTCTTCAGCGCGCAGCTCGGCGACGGGGCAGGTGGCGGCGGCGGCGCGGAGGGGGGCGCGACGGAGGCGGCGGCGGCAGCCGGCGGGGCTGCGGCGGCGGCCGGCGGAGCCCCCGGTGGCGGGCGGGAGCTGGAGATGCACACCATCAGCTCCAAGGTGTTCGGAGACATCCTGGACTTCGCCTACACGTCGCGCATCGTGGTGCGGCTGGAGAGCTTCCCGGAGCTCATGACGGCCGCCAAGTTCCTGCTGATGCGCTCTGTGATTGACATCTGCCAGGAGGTCATCAAGCAGTCCAATGTGCAGATCCTCGTGCCCCCCGCACGCCCCGACATTATGCTTTTCCGTCCGGGGGCTGCGGACCTCGGCTTCCCTCTTGACATGACCAACGGTGCCGCTTTGGCACCCAATGGCAACGGCATCGCCGGTATGCCCGAAGACGAGGCGGCGCGGGCTGCCCTCACTGCTGCGCAGTCCTCCCTACCTGTTCTGCAGGGTGTGGACCGCCTGCCCATGGTGGCGGGACCTCTGTCCCCGCCGCTGCTGGCCTCACCCTTCCAGAATGTTGCTAGTGCCCCCACTTTAAGCACCAAGAGGGGCAGAGGGCGGCCCCGTAAAGCAAATCTCTTGGACTCTATGATGTTTGGTACCCCAGGGGGCCTGCGAGAGGCTGGTATCCTGCCTTGTGGCCTCTGTGGGAAAGTATTTACAGATGCTAATCGTCTTCGACAGCATGAGGCTCAACACGGGGTGACAAGCTTACAGCTGGGCTACATAGACATTCCACCCCCAAGACTGGGTGAAAATGGTGTCCCTGGTCCGGATGACCCTGATGCACCCCGAAAAAGAAGCAGGACGAGGAAACAGGTGGCTTGTGAGATCTGTGGCAAGATTTTTCGGGACGTGTACCACCTGAATCGACACAAGCTGTCACACTCTGGCGAAAAGCCTTACTCTTGTCCAGTGTGTGGTTTACGGTTCAAGCGGAAAGATAGGATGTCCTATCATGTTCGGTCTCACGATGGCTCTGTGGGAAAGCCCTACATCTGCCAGAGCTGTGGAAAAGGCTTTTCCAGGTAAGAGATTGCTTATAAGGACCACAGACGCAAACCGTGACCTAGGGAGCTGTCTGTCTTATCCCTGGGGAAACGAGAACGATTTGTACTAAGGATGGATAGTGTTTGACTGTTCCATTTTAAATTGTCTCGAGAAGTGAGACTTCCATCGTTTCCACTGGGACGCTATTCTGCAGTCTCTTGAACGGGTTTGAAGGTAATTAAGACGTAGAACTGGGAGTCAGCTGGCTTCTGGGTAACATTCCCAGCTTTGTGGCAGGCTTGGTGTATGCGTGACCTTGGGCAAATCAGTTAGTCTCTCCCTCAAATGACTCTTCTGTAAAATGGGTATTGGAATAATTACCTACCTCACACAGGTGTCTTGAGACTACTGATTTGTAGGTAGTTGGAAGGTGCTGTTGAAGTGCAAAATATTAATACATCTCAAGATTATTTTTCTCGTATCCATTTTAAATTTTCTTTTTCTTAACTTCCCTTCATTTCTCTTAGTTCGTAATGTTTTTTATCACCCAAATGTGAAGGAAGAGGTGAGATTTCAAAGGCTGCAGCATCAAGTGTCTTTTAATACATGATCTTTGTGTCCTTTGGGTTTACATCCTTCTGAAGGGGATCCTGTTTCTGCCCTGCAACATACGTAAGATCTGTGCATTTAATGTTGCTGATTTTTTTGTTGTTGCTGTTTGTGGGAGTTAGTAAGTAGTTTGATACACGTAGTCGTGTTAGCAGTATCTCATAGTCTGAGTTTATCAGTTTGAACCTTCTTTTGAGGTTTGATGCTCGCTTTGAGACTAGAAGTAGTGGGGGGAGGGGGATGTGTACACTCTGTGTTCCTTTTGTAGCAGCAGCCGCTTTTCTAGAGCAGTTGGGTTGCTCTAACAGGAGGGAAGGAATCAAGATGTGAAAAGAAAGCAAAAGGCTGTTAGGGCTAGAATTGTCCCAGATGTAGGACAATGTAGGATAAATGTAGTAATTGTGCCCCTGGTAGCTTTCTTTTTGATAAAGGTACATTTTGTTACTGAAATACTTTAAGAAAATCTATGCTTTTTTTTATAAAAAAGAATCACCATAATTAGGGGTGCATCTTCATAAGGACTGCAGATTTAGTGATGGGAAGTCATAAAATGAAGATTTCATCTGTAACTAGAAGTATTTTTCTATTACAGCGCTGCCTGGGATCATCTGCCAGTTTTTATTTTTACTCACACTTAAAGATTTCTGCTGCTGATGTGTGAAAGGTTTTTGTCAAAAAGAGAAATTGAAAGATAAATGTCGAGTTCTCTTTTTTTCCCAGTAAGTTAACGTGGACAGGAGTGCTGTTAAAAAAGTAAACAAACCCAACGTCTACACATCTTCGTAGAATCAAAGTATGAATGAAAAGCAGAGCCTCTTTAACTCTCAGTATTCAGTCGTAGGAGCTGCCAAAGGAAACTGGAAGTGCGATGTCTAATTTTAGTAGCCTTTCCTTCATTCAGTGGTGCAGCACGGGAGGTTGCTAGGCTTGAGGTACCTGGAAAGACCCCCAACCAGTCTGTCCGGTTACACCACTCCAGCCCACTTGCTGAAGCATCAGGTTTAACAGCCTGACTGCAAAGTTCAGTCTATTTTCTGTCTGTAGTGAGTGAATTCCATCCTGAGACTTCTCATTGGTGCAGCTGGAGAGTTGGGGGAGGAGAGGGTGGAGAACTTGTTTCCAAGCAGTTTTGGCCTCATACAATGAAAAGCTTTCTTCCCACTGGGAGAAACTCCCACCAGGAAAATCTGCAGCTATTCAGTCCTCTCTTTTTCAAAGTAGGCTTTACTGATTGTGAAGAATGGTCTAACTTTTTTTTTTTTTTTTTCCTCAGTAATAATTTGCTCTTCCATTGCACCTTCTAGTTGGGACCTCCAGAACACTTTGTTTGTATTAATGCAGTCTCCCCACCAAGTTGTGAGTTAGGACAGTATTTTTTTAATTCTTCAGGTGGAAAATGTGTCACAGCAACAAGACTTCAGAATCAGTCTTTTTGCACAGAGGTGCTTAAAGTTGGCTGCTTACATCCTTGTTTGGGGCATAAACCAAAAGGGTCCGATTTTCAAATATTCAGCAACTGTCAATTGAAGTCAAGTGCCCTGATTGTCAAGATCTAAATAGGATTTTGGAAAGAGGAGATGCAGGCTTGTAAAGTTTAGCTTATATTTCCTCTTTTCTCTGGTCATCCAGTCATAGTTTCTTCATAAGAAAATGATGCCTTTTTAGCAAGTTGGAGAGGGTACTTACCAAGGTAGAATGCCAGCTCTTGGTGATCTGGTTCTTGCAAAGTTAAATACTGATACATTTGTAATAGATCCACCATTGGGATCTATTGGGATTTTTTTTTTTTTTTTGTTAGAATTGTAAGTTTATTTTTAGTATTTGTTTTAAGTGTGCTTATGTATATTTTCTTTTAAGGCCAGACCACTTGAATGGACACATCAAGCAGGTGCATACCTCAGAGAGACCTCACAAATGTCAGGTAGGAGCTGGAGGGGTTTAGACTGATGTATGGGTGATCTTTGGCATTGCATTTATATGTGCAGACAATTTTGAAATATTAATAAAAATACCATGTATGTGTGAATTGGGATAAATGTTTATAAATAACAGCATTCACCAGTGACAGCTGCTTTCCACCCTTCCTATCCCCCAGCCCATCAGGTCATCTACACCTTTGGTCTTCCTCCCTCCTTCCCCTTCTGCCAGATCTTCTTCCCTACTGCTCTGTTCCAGTCTCACCCTGGATCTCTTACCCAGCCACCTTGTCTCTGGGCTTAGAGTCAACTCTAAGCCTTTCCCTCTTCCCCCTCCTTTTTTTTTTTAATTTCACTTGTTGCCAACAGCAGGCTTCAATGCTGACTTAATTTTTTTTTTTTAATAATTTAAACTAAAATTGATAAATTATCATGACTTGTCAAGATACTATTTTTTATCACATAGCCTTCAGAACATTGCACTGAGCAAAGTTGGAAGCTGTTTTCTATCCCAGGGAGAATATAATAACAGCATCACTGTATCCTTTGCAATACAATGTCATAATGTTATAATTGTTTTTTTATGGTTCATAAAGTATTCATTAGGGTTTGAAAGCTCAAATCAAGAAGGATATTTTATAATTCATTTGTAAAGAGATTTAAAAGGTGACGGGAAGTATTAATTAAAACCAAAGTTGACAAGCAGCTTTCATTATCACCTACTGCCTTCACGTGGTTGTTGGGCAAACCTCTAAGCTTGGTCTCTGAGGAAAAATTTATGTAATTTTTCATTTAAAGAAAGTTGGAACAAGATAATTTTCATTTTCTTTGAAGAACAGTGAAGGGTAGATGATTTTTTTTTTCTAAAATGTTTAGACACATTTAATGAATCTAGTGAATCTTACATGACTGCCTTCTGATGAGAATTTTTTTAACTTGTCTCTTGACATACCTGTCCTATGTTTCCTCCAAATTCTAAGAATTTTGAAACATTTTGTAACTTTAATAATTCAGTGAACAGTTTTTCCAGACATACAGGGACATCTGAATGTTTCCTATTGACCTCCATATGATCTGTGGAAGTCCAGCATCATTGAAAAACAGGTCATAGAGCCTTTATGTTGTTTTAAATGTATATCCTATATAAGGCTTTAGTTTGGTTTAAGCCTTAAGAAGGAATTATAGATTTATATAAATTGGAGAATTCCATTCATAAAAAGACTTCACAATTTGGGGTCTGCTTGGATGAACTGAAGATAATTACATTTTTTTCCATAAGCATGTATTTGTGTTGAAGTAGGAAAATGAATGTTTAAGTCCCAACATAAACAAAAACTTATCAGTCTTTTGACAGTTGATACCAAGGTTACCAAATGAACAGTTTTGTGAATAATGTTAGTAGAAATGAATTGTCCTTTGCCAGCTGATACCTGATATTTTTTATAGTTTTCTGATTGATTTGAGAAGACATATAACCTTGGTGTGAATCAGAGGATACAGTAAGAGTGAGAAAGTTGAGAAGTATGGAAGCTAAGATTGTACAGTGAAACTCAACTCAGACATTGCTATGAGAAAATACATGTGTGCAAGGAAACAAAGTTTTCATAATACTGTATGGCTATTCATTTCAGTTAAAATGTATAGGCTATACAGTAGAAGCATCAGGGCACAATTGAGGTTATCATTCAGGCTTGGTTTGTTCTTGATTAACTTGTTTTTTATTAAGTTTTTCTTGTCTTTGCTTCACCCTGCAAAGTAAATTTTTCTTGAATCTTGATGTAGAACATCTGTTAAAGAGCTGTTGTGTGTCTTTGCAAAAAAATGTTTCATAATGTCCTATCAGATTTTGAAAATCATCTTAAATATGCACAGATCTGATGTACATGGTACAAACCACTGAAGGGATGCTGTCACCCTGAAAATCTGTTTCAGATCTGAAAGCTGATACATAAATTAAGTTCTCCTTTTAATTACCTCATAACCTGTAACACTTCTGTTCCATGATGTCTATCTAAACACTGAATCTGGCCACTAAGAAGGAAGATAGCTTAATATTGGCTTGTTTCCCCATTTTCCATTATTTTCCCATTAATTTTGTTTAGGGAGTTGATTCCTCATGAAGGTAGTCTAAACAGCATTGAGCATCCTTTTTAAATCTGTTCCTGTTGAAAATTCCTGCTATTGTTGTGCTTTGTTTATTTTTACTGCAAAAGAGAAGTACTCTGCCAGTAAACAGAAAAGCATTCCAGAATCCTCTATTGTAATGGCATTCTTGGAAATGGTGCTCTGTTAAGATTTAAACAAAATTCACTGGCTGTTTACCTGAGTTCTCAGGTATCTTGGCAAACCAGTGGATATCTAATATTTTGTTGGTGTGGCAGCATGGTACAATATTTGATTACCAGAACAAAAGTGTGAAGGTGTTAACCCAACTTCAGAATAAATAAAGCGAAGCTATAAAAAGCAGGACAATTATAAATGAAACATTACTATAGTAATAGCAGCTATAGTTTTCAGTGCTCAGCATGTAATCCTGCACTCATCCCCTTAAAACAATGGTTGTGTTTTACAAATATTTGAAAAAGTCCTAAATTCCAGCACTTGTAGCATCTGATGCCAGACAAAGACCTGATTCCAGCTTCTTCATTATTCTTAAAATACACTCAGAATAGGGAAAGCCTTGACACAGCCAAGGCAGCTGAGAAATCAGATCAAGGAAGTTCCTTTGATGTCCAGACAAGACAGCAAATGGTGCTCTGCATCTTTTGTCCTGGATGGTTGCACTGGTGACTTTGTTTCATTCATTTATTGATGGGATGTAGGAGACTGGCTTAGTTTGTTTTCTGGACATAATGGGATAGCTCAGTTTGCTAATTTGTCATGGGAAGGGGTGAAGCTGGGTTGTTGGCAGTTGAGTGTGAATGGTATGAAAGTTAGGCTGCAGTCTGGGAGGAAATGGTGATCTGAAAATCTGTGGATGCAAAGGAACAGGGGAGAAAACAGAAGTTTGCTCATTCTCAGAGATGAGACAGGTTGTTCTTCTGGCAATTTAGGTAAAAAAGAGAAAAATGCAGGTTATATTATAGCACGACTTGACAAAGAAAAAGATCTATTTAAGCAAACCTAAAATTGGCATCCTAAGTCCAGTGCTGTTCCCATTGATTTCAATGCAGAATGAGTTTCTTCCTGTCCTAATTTCTCTTACTTCCTGCCTATTAGCAGGAAAATGGCAGCCACCATGGAATAAGCTCAGAGACATCCACATCCATAGAAAAGTTGAACCTTCAAGAGGTATTTCTTAAACAATGTTTTTTAAACTTTATATATATATTCTTTTTGATCTATTTATATACCTGTGCAATGTTGCTAGGAAAGCACTGGAGAGTTTTCTTCTGTGATTAACAATTAATGATAAGTACTCTAGCATTCACTTAGCACTTCACGTCTTTGGTAAAATAAAACTTTTTTTTTTTGCTCTATACCTTTTATAAATATTAACTATTCAAATATTAACTTTGGGGTTTTCTTTAAACCTAGTCCTGTCTCCCATTGTTATGATTCAGCTAAATTGGTTCTTGCTTTTTCCACTGGACATAGTTTGGGTGTTTTTTTGAGCTTCTAAGCAGATACATTTACTACATAGCTCATCCAAAGGTGAACTTTGCACAATTCCACATCAAGAGTGAGAAATCAAACACAGAAATTACCATGTTGCCTTTCCCTAAGTTTTTTACTTGATCAGTTCAATATGGGACAGACACGGTTTTACTGCTGGCACCCTTGTACTCTCTCTCTGGTCTGCTTCATCAACTAATGCACTCCCAATTCTTGTATGGGCGCTTACTGTGGATCAATATTTATAGACTTACTGATGATGGATCTCTTGGCTGTCATCTCTGATTGTCTAGTTATATATATCTTTAGCTGACATCCCATGGATTGTTCAGTATCAGTGCTGGAATCACCCCTTAAATGAGCATTTACTGCTAAGAACATTTCAGTAAATGAAAGCCGCACCTGTTTTCCTCAGTGCTGTGTGCTGAGATTCAAATTCAGAGAAATCTTTCATGCTCAAGGATTTGCCTCTTAAATTACTGCTTGTAATTTATGATTTTTTGTCTGGTGAGCTTAGTTAAACTGTGTGCATCACAGAAATCCAGATAATTTTACTGTTATCTTTTTAAGTTCATTAAGTCCTGATCCTCTGAGGTGCTAAGTCTTGTGTTTTCCTGCAGAGTAGCCTCAGCTCTGTGGGAGTTTACCATGCTTAAGCATCTTGGAGGATTGAATGAGTGTAAAGCCTGTTGAAATTGATAGGTACTTTTCAGCTGCCTTCAATGTTTTTTTGATTAAGCTCTTGATTAACTAAATTATATAAAATTATATGGATTATCCTCTTTTGTGTTATCAGTTTAACTTATTTGAAGTTATAATTTTGTAATTTTACTAGGATTGTTACTTTGACAAGTCTGTATGTGTTAAAAGAATTGTTTACTTACACACTGAAACTTGAAAAGAGCTAATATATCCAGTTTCCAAGTCACTTAATAGTCTCGCATTATCTCTTAGGAGATTCTAATTATACATCTTAAAACTGCATTATTTTCCATAAAGGTGGTATAAACAAAACATTGTACACTCTTGAATGCCACTGTTTCCTGCTTGGTCTGGTCATTCTAGCATATGTTTGCATTTGTTTTTCCTCTTTCACTTGTTAGCAATGGTTTCAGACTATATCTTTAAGTTTTACAGTGTAGTGCTGGAAATTTATTTACCTTTATGTGCTGGAGATAGAGCAAAGCTTTTGGAACTTGGAGGCTGTTGCAGTAGGCTGCCAGTTGGTATTATTAAAATGTGAAGGAGCCTTCACTCATCATATGGATTATGTCTGGGAAATGGGCACGTAGAATCAATATTATTTTATACCAAACCAAGCTTGTTTCATGGTAGTAAGTGGAACATGATACCTTGACCAGGGGTAAGTTATAAATAGATTACAGTGTCATGCAGTTATTTTGATACCTGCTCAGTTCTGAGGCTTCACTTCTACAATTTGCCCGCACTGCTACTGTGGATACCAGGATGGCTTTTTTACTGCCCTTTTTTTCATGTTCTCATCCCAGCCAGTTATCTGATGCTTTGTTTGTATGTCTTCGTGCTTCAAAGGGATTCTCTGGACTGAATTGTGATTAGATCAAAGAGTAAAATTTAGGAAGGTGAGAGAGGACATTTTGCGTGGTCTGAAGTGATTGTAATGACTCCATGAAATGGCAGAATTTACTGTAAATGGATTGAAGTGGTTTGTGCTGTTTCTTTTATTAAATATTACTCAAAGTTCTAGTATATGCATCCCCAGAGAGAAGCTAAGGCCTTATAACTCTATTTTGATTTAAGTTTTATTGTCTGTAGTATGCCAGAGCTGTTTTCTTTCTTTCTTAATATTTTTGAGTAGTAACATCACATCTTGTGCAGTATGTTTGTGATCAGGATGTTTTATTTGTGGGAAAACGGCTTGTGCATCATGTCATTTGTGTGTTTGCTCAGGGCCTAAGGTATTTACTCTAAAGAATACTGAAAATATTCAACAATATCAGTGCTTTCAGCAGAGTTGATGAGTCACATGGTTCTCATTATACCTGCAGACTTGTAATGCTTCCTTTGCCACTCGTGACCGACTGCGCTCACACCTAGCATGTCATGAAGACAAAGTTCCATGCCAGGTGTGTGGGAAGTACTTGCGAGCAGCATATATGGCAGATCATTTGAAGAAACATAGTGAAGGACCAAGCAATTTCTGCACTATCTGTAACCGAGGTAATGAAGTAACTATTCTCTTACTTCAGTGGGACGGGATGACACTTGAGGGAAGCTGTAAGGCTATGTGGCTCTGTCTGCAACAGGAGGAGGTTACACCATACATGTGGGCCTATTCTTTGTTTTTCTTATTGAATGCTTAAGCTTCAAACTGATGAAGCTATAGGTCTGGCCTTTTTACATGCCTGATAATTCCTGAAGAAACTCGGTTTAAATCTGAAGCAAATTGCTTCTAGACGGCTTTAAGAATTTTATTTGCTAAATCCAGATCCCAATAAGATAACCCTGATATATTGCCTTGCTGCTTTCCACCACACACCTTTTGTTTTCAACACCTGCTTAGACTTGAGTCCTTGCATTCGGTTTGGAAGAATCTTTGAAATACACACCAACTGAAAATTACACACTGTACATTAAAAAACCCCTACATTATTTTATCAGTCTTGTTTAACCTCCTGGTGCAGCAGTAGACTCAAGATGCTTCTCCCTCTTAACCCAAGAAATTGCTTTGTATGGACATACATTTCTAACTCGAATTCTGTAAAGAGTGGTAGAAATGTGCTTTACTGTTGTTTGTACAAATACAGTTTTTCATAGAATCAAAGAACATGTTGGAAGGGACCCATAAATATCATCAAGTCCAACTCATGCTCCTTGCAGGGCTACCTACAGCTAAACCATATGACTAGGAGCTTTTGAAGTTTTTCCATCTGTTTGTGGTAGCCTTCAGTTGAAGAGAGTTGTGAATTTAGGATTTGTGGGGTTTAAGGCAAGCTGAAAAAATAATTTTGACTTATTGGTGTCTGTTTTTCTGAAGGATTAATACTCAACTTCAAAATGTGCTGTTGGCTCACACAGACATATGTACCTTGTAAGTGTAGGAAGAGGTTGCTGCTGTGTTTTGAGATCTTGTTTTTTCTGATGAGTTGTTTTTTATGTTGTGTGTTCTGTTTTCTAAATTAAAAGAGGTGAAATCTTTTGAGAGAATAAAGCTGTATTCAATGAGAGAACTGTACAGGAAACTTTTGGATTGTTAGAAGTTGATCAGTAAGTGTTTCCAGTTTCCAGTAGTTTCCAGTCTGTTATGTCTTGAGAGTGATGTTCACAGTTTGAGTGGAAAAGGCACTTGAGTTGAAATGTTCAGATTCTGAATCTCCTTGTAGATGGTACAAAATGGTCTTCTGAAAAATTACATATTATTTTCATGGTAACAACACAGAATATGCTATCCAAGTTCCAGGTGCTACCCTGCCCTCCTTCAGTTGAATAGGGTGCTAAAGAGATGCTCATATGGTTTGGAAGGAATTGTCTTGTTTCTAAGATTTGTAAGCTCGAGTTTCAATTTAACTACCACTGGATGTCACTGCAGCTCTTTCAAAATTCAGCCAGCATGACAAAGATCGATCTGGCATTCAAACAATGAAATGCCTACGTGGTTTATTCACACTTTGCAGGTTTAAATGTACAGTGGAAATTTAAGTAAAATACATGCTTCTCTGCAGGGCACCTGTTGTACAGCAACCCTTAAGCTACTACTTTCTTCTTACAGTGTTGTGATTTCAAATGTGTCTTCAGAATTCAGTCTGCTGCCAATTTCAGTTTACATCAGCACTTAGAAAGCTTAATAAATCTGGTAAATTATTGTTAACTGTCTACACAGTTCTAAAATTTGTAGGAAAGGGAAGTTTCAGAATGGATTTGTCACACAACTGTGTTAGGAATTCACTGTTATATGCAGTCAATTTTGATTACAGGTTTATAATCCGTGACAGCAGAATTTTTAAACTGAAGTGCTCTAGAGTCAAGTTACAACATTAATTGTTTTAAATAAATACCTTTGAAATTCTAGAGCCTGGCAAGATGAAATATAGTGGAAAAATTCTGGATTAGAAACACCTATTTGCTAGGCATTGGTGCAGTCAGAAATGATGTGCCATCCCCCAGACTGCAGCTGTGCTGTGGTTATGGTGCCTGTGCTATGGGACTTTTATTTATTCTTCCCTCAGCCAACATGCTGATGTGTTTCTGAATTGGAACTTAGGTAATTCTGGATATAGTAATGGTCATGCAAGGATACTCAGGCTTCTTTTTGAGAGAATTTTTGTAATTGGCCAATAAAAACAACATCAAAAGCAAAACAACAAAGTGTGGATGAAAGGGTGACTCTTGCACAACTGAATGTATCCAAGTGTGAAAGACAAGAGTTGAGAATCCCTCAGTTTATCACAACAGACTGAGGGCTTTTCCATGGGACTTCATCAAGCGTGTCATGTTCTTCCAAAGGTTTGATGTAGTGAGGAGATGGGGAGCTCAGTACCTGACTAGAAGCAGAAGCCACTGGTTTGCCACATCATGCATGTACACATGTGGTGATTTTATTTATTTATTCTACAGAATGGCAGGAAAATGTCCAAAAATTACCCTCTGTGATTTGATGGTGTTTTCCAGGTTATATTTTTACTTACAATCTTTATGCTTAGAATAATCACGGAAGCAATTAAATTTTGTTAAATCAGGGAAGCTGTACAATGCTGGGTTTTTTCCTGGATTTTTTTTTGTTGTTTTTTAAAATAATTAATGTAAAATGTGCTTATAAAAACTAATTCTCAATCCTCACTTTTTAAGACAAATTCTCTTTAATCAGTTTAAATAAAAAAGACCTGTTCCTGCTTTGTTGCTACATAATCTTCTCTTACCATCATTAGTAACTTTATTTACTTGTGTGGGCTTTTTCAAAGAATTTAAGAGATTAATGACTTTGGCAAGTCTAGAGCTGGTTATTTGTAACAACATGTGCAACTCAGAGATTCATTTTCTGTTTCAGACACATAAGCAGTGTTTGTTTTGCAGAAATAAAATGACATAAGAAAAGGGTAAATATTCCAGTCACAAGTCAGATAAAATTTTTTTTACAGTAAGATGAATTATTGTATGTTCCATGGTGAATACAGAGTTGCTAAAAGGAAGACACATTCTCCAGATGTCCCAGTTCATACCAAATTAGAATTTTTGAGAAAGGAGAATCCTGTGGTTTTTATTTTAGTCTATCTCCATAGTCTATCTCCTTTAGATGTTATCAGAGATCAAGGAATGGCTCTCATTTATATAAAGCAGGTAATTTAATCTCTGTGCATGTTTTCAATGTTAGTTCCTCTGTTCTGAAGGAATAATCTCCTCTGCAAAGCTCAGTAATGTGTATGGATAAAATAATAAGCACCACTTTATCCTCTGCATTAGCTTGACTTTGTTTTGAAATATTTTTTTTTTAAATTGAAGGATTGCTGTGTATGACTCCCCCATCTTCCTAGTGCAGGCATTCATAATTAAGGTTTGATTTTAAAAAAAAGCATTGTACTAAGTAGTTCAGAAAAAAAATAAGGATAAAAGCAAAACAAAAACCTCTCACTTCAAACATTTTCCTATGAAACAGTTGGCATCCCTACTGCTTTGATGGAAGCTGATGACTCACACGTTCCTCTGCCAAGAGCATAAAAGGGGAGCTAACACACTTTGCAGGCAGTTTTTGTTATATAAAACTATGTACTCTATAAGTAGAATTGCAGAGTTCAGAAAAAATACTGTATAGCAGAGAGTACAACTTCAGATTTTCCTGTGTCAATTGTAGCATAGGAAAACACTGAATACCTGTATGTAGTCCCTTTTTAACAGTTGGCAGTGAGATTTTAGTGCATTGCCACATAAAGAGGCTCATCTCAGCATGCATGTGGTTATTAGACACATGTGAAATAAAGGGAGTTCCTTGTAGTAGGAAATATCACCAGTGTATCTGTACAGTGTGTCATTTTCTCTACAAGTCAAACACTGGTTCTTTCCCATGTCTACAGCAATTTTTTTGTATTTGAAGAAAATATATTCTTGTGGCCCAGTCAGATACTCAGTACAACAAAAAGAGGTCTTGCATTATTTCAGGGGATAATATTCTTATGTTAATTCCCTGGATGGCTTGACCTGGGTGATTCTGCTCCATTGTGTTTCGAGAGTTAAATGTTCTTGGTTTCTTCAGTTCTAATGTATCTATTTTTCTGTGCTTTTCAACTCAGGGTTCTTTCTACAATGACTATCTCCTGTTCACTCTCAGCAACCTGCCCTTTTTCCTCTTCAGCAGGCTGCTGTGGAGTTCTGTCTTGTTCTGCAGGTCCTGTATGTAATTCTTAATAATCCCTGAATACATTTTGATTCTGGCTGCTGGGAAAGGTCTGGGTAGAGGGAGATTCTGTTGGATGGGCACAGGGAATTCCAGTGTAAAGCCACATTCATTATTAACTTCAACACCTGAAACTTAAGAGCTGCTGACAGAAAATTCAGAGAGGTGTGCCAGTTTTGGTTTTTCATCCTTCCTAATACATCATGAAATGTAAATGCAGTATATCACTATAAAAATTACTTCACAGTAGTATATCTATTCATATTTAAAGTAAAGCATTGGTGTGAAAGTTCTCCTGAAAGGGCTTGTGCTGTGAGTGCTGTATCCAAAAAATAGAGGTCTTGGGTTTGCTCTATCTGGAAAGGGAACCTTGGAGCTGTATCTGTGACTGTGAAAATTGTGTCCTGTTTCTCAGCTGTTAAAGAAAAATGTTCCTAACATGAAAGTGCCATAATATTCTGTTAAAAATATAATAGAAGATTAAGATAGTTGTTGGTAGGGTTACCTGTGTAGGAAATGTACAAGAACTAATTGCAAATCTTATTAAAATCTGAATTTCAAAACCTTGCAAAATATATGTGAGATAATTTATTGTATTAAAGGAAAAGGCATGTTTGTGAGACTTCAAAAACAGTTTTAAAAAGCACATGTACAGATGTAGAAAAAACCTGTTTTGTTCAGAAATCAGTTGTTTGAAATACACGTTTTCCATTTCAGTGGGTTGGGCTTGCAGATTAGAACTAATATTGACATTTTATTTTAATTTTTATTGTTAGCTGCAAACAAAATAAGAGTTTTAGTATTTTTTTTTTAAACTCAGGATGAGCTGGATGGAGGAAATGTTTTCTAAAAATTATTGTAGAACAAAATCATATACCTTAAAAGCTCAGTGCCTCCTAGAGGTCACTGTAAGCACCCAGGAACCTGAGGGGAAAGAACTCTAAATACCAGAGAGGGGTATTCCTTCAAATCTTAGCAGTGTAAAATAAACTAAACAAAATAGTACAAAAATGGTGGAGAGACATGGGTGCCCTTTTGTATCATGTCCCTTCTGCCTTTTCCAGAAAGTGTCATGTCATCTGCTAGGCTTGTTTACATAGGATTCAAGGGAGCTGTTCTTTCATCATGACTTTCAAAAAGAAATGAAGTCTCATGAAAGGTGTGCTTTGCTTCATTGCCTGATGATGTCTAGGAATCCTACCTGAGCATGTTGTAGTTATCCAGAAATCAAGCTAACATAATGACAACTTTGTAATAGCAAGTAGGAGCAAGGGAAAGATTTAAAAGGCCAGGGAAGGCAGACGTGTGTCTTTGCTGGTGGCAGGCTCTCATCTCCTTTTATCTTGTTTAGGTTTCTCCTCTGCCTCCTACTTAAAGGTCCATGTTAAAACCCACCACGGTGTTCCCCTTCCCCAGGTCTCCAGGCACCAGGAGTCCATCCCGAATGGGGGAGCAGCGTTCCACTGCGTCAGGACCTATGGCATCAAAGGCAAGAAGCTCCCTGCTCTGCACCTTGCTGCTTTGTGCAGAATTTTGTTGTGGGAGGTTGGGCTGCGCATGAGAAAGGGATGGGAAGAAGGTCAGCAAAAACACAGCTTAGGGAGATGCAGAGAAATGACATGAATTTTTATCATCTTTGATTTTAGAGGTTGAAAAAAGCCATGTTCATACATCTTGACCAGTCCTCCTAGCAGAAGTCAGTATTTGAATTTTGCCTGAGGGGTGCAGGTTCTTGATGGTTCCTTAGCCCTGCAGTGTTTGAATCTTATGTCCAACCATGTTTCTGATTTCTGGTCAAGGAAGAGGGAGCTGTAGAATGCAGTTCATAAAGATGCTTGAGCACTGAAAGCAATATTCATCCTCAGGTTGATGAGTAGCCGTGCAACTTAAGTAGTTAAGCTTTTTATGCTGTGCTTGGGGACAAAAGGTAGAGGGTGATAATGGTACTGTTACTTTTCTTTGGTTTTAACCTGCATTTAACTTCTGGGGGGAAAAAAAAGATAATTATTGTAAGACTAGATAATGAGTATTTAGCTTCTGAATATGTAAAGCTGTGTGTTAGAATAGCTTGCGTTTTGCTTCTTGGCTTGAGCTGTCAGTATTCCTGGTGAAGCTGAAATGGCAGAAAATTCTTCAAAACTGTGGTTGTCCTAAAACATCACTTTTTTTTCCTTGCCAGGAGAACACAGCAGGCTGGGTTAAACAAAGTCTGTTGCTGCAGAAAGCTACACTTGTGTAATTTTTTTTTTTTCTGTTGAAGTCCTGATAGAGTTACTACAGAAGCCCTTTGGTTTTGGGTGGTGTGCTGACTTAACAAGAGATTTGCTCCAGCTCAGTGGTGTTTTGATTTCATGCATATCCCCTTTGGTTTGTAATGCTGAGTCCAGAGCAAATCTGTCTTTTGGGTTGTGCCAAATGGTTCTTTGGTCTTTTAGAGTTAATAGTAGATACAGCTTATTTGTATTCAGAGACTTGTTTAGGGAGTACTTCTGAGTTTCCCACGCTCATTCATATGTGCTAAGCAAAAAGTGTGGACAAACTTTCTTGGCATACTGCCAGAAGGGAATGGGGAGCACTCCAAACATACCAATGGCTTTGCCAGGAGATGTATCCAAATGACTTAAAACAGTGTCCCTAACCTCTCTCCTGTTTCACACTGCAGTGTTTACTGATGGAACAATTTTAGATGGTGATGTTCAGTTCTAACACTATTGCACGTGTAAAAAAGAGTTCCTTGGAACCACATGGAATGGCACTTCTAAAATTGCAGTGGCTCACTGCTCTTTTGCTGAGTATTTCCAGATTTCTTCACATCTTGCTGCAGCCTGTTGTGGTTAATTAGTTTTGAGGCTCACCCCCAAAGTATCAACAATGTTTCAGCAGTGTGCGAGTGACTTTAAAACTCCTCATAAGCCCCTCCTTTTGTATAGTGCTTGGGGTATAAACCTTAGGAACTGTCTCTGGGATTCAAAGAAGTATCGTGTAAGCCAGAGACCCATAATGCATTTAGCAGTGTTGTAACAAATCCATAGTAAAATCCTGGATGTTGTTCTAATAGCAGCCTGGTGGTTTGTAAAGAGGACCCTATGGTCAAGGGCTTTGGAATGTAAGGGATTGTGATTCTGTATCATTGTGTCGAGACAGGCATTAATGAAATGAAGCAGTAACAGTATCATCTATTTGAATGCATGTTAAACACTTCGGAGGGGAGATAAGATTCTGAAAACGTCTCTTTTTTTCTTTTTCCTGTAGAAGGCCAGAAATGTTCACATTCGGACCCGATTGAGAGTTCTGATTCATATGGAGACCTCTCTGACACCAGTGACCTCAAGACTCCCGAGAAACAGAGCACCAATGGGTCCTTCTCGTGTGACATGGCAGTCACCAAAAACAAAATGGAGACGGAAGGAGAGAAGAAGTACCCTTGCCCTGAGTGTGGCAGCTTTTTCAGATCAAAGTCTTATCTGAACAAACACATACAGAAAGTTCACGTCAGGGCACTTGGTGGCCCACTGGGGGACCTCGGTCCTGCTCTCGGATCCCCCTTTTCACCCCAACAGAACATGTCTCTCCTGGAGTCATTTGGGTTTCAGATCGTCCAGTCAGCATTTGCATCATCCCTAGTGGATCCAGAGGTCGACCAGCAGCCAATGGGGCCAGAGGGGAAATGAGATCAGTCTGATCTTAACAAAGCAAAGCAGCAGTCTGGCTATAATGATAAGATGCTGTGAATGAAAGAGGAAATAATGAAATTTGGTTCTATAGCTGAAAATTTTTTATTCATTTTAGCTTCTCTCTTTGTCTCATGACCTACCCCACCTTTAAACCTTAACTGGGGAGAGGGACAAAGTGCTTCTTAGCTGGTACATTACAGAAGATGGTGACCTTGAATAGAAGACGTGTTCTGAGACACCAAATGGAGCTTTAGAGGCTGCTGCTGGTGTTTTTTCATGTTCTAGAATGAAAAGAAGTTGCCAGCAGTGATCTGAGAATTAGACAGTCTTAGTGACTGAGGCATCTGAGGAGCTACAGCTACAGGGAGCTATACTTTTGTTCTCTCTCCCCCATCTTCCCTAACCTACCCCAGAAAAACAGTAAGTTTTAAAAACAGACCCATTATTGAATATAACATTAAGTAAAACGTCCCGTGGTACCTAGCAAATTACAATGCAGTTGTCCTTTTAAAAACAGAAAAATTTCAAGAAGGTGAGAGAATTCGAACCCCTTCTACCATTTGTAAGGCTGTGAGTGCTGCAGCAGGCTGAACTGCTGAGAAAAATCACCATTCAGAACAGGTTTTTTCAGTAAATTTTAACTTTTAAACTTGCTGACAGGTTTTTAATTCTCTATTATTATTTTAGGACCTGTTGTAGTGAATTGGTACTGAAAAGCCAGTCTAAGGAGATACACAGAGCACTCTTAAAGCAGCAGTCACGTTAGGGTTAGTATTAATTTTTTTTTTAGGTGTACCATAATTAATAACTTGGTTAGTTGATTGTTTTAAGTCTATGAAAGAAATAGTTTTATGAAAAAAAGAAAAAAAAAAAAAAAAAAGGAAGGAAAAATACCATTGCAGTCTGGTTGACTGGTGCTCATTTTTCATGTGGGGACCTAGGGTACAAACATGATCAGCTATCGGTTAACGCTACTGTACCACTGACTTGTTTAGTGTGAATAAACCCAGGGGTTCACAGAGTGATTTTGGTTTAATTGGACTGGACTCTATTAAAGAAGTTAGTATGTTACTTTGCATCCCCTCGTTTTGTCTGGTTTTTGAGCAATTTAGCCACCTGTCCAAAAGGTGTGCAAATGAGAACCAGTAATTAAGACACTAATCCCTCCCTACACTGTGCTGTATTGGGCTTTTTGGCTACAGTCATGCTCTCCTGATCTGCCTCTAGTCAGGTTTGCAAAAGCCAGTCTTATTCCTTTCTTTTCTAAAGAAGGGTTTCTACTGTAAGAGGTGGGAATTGCAGGCAACATATCTCTGAAAATGAATTGATTGCAAAATGCAAAGAAGCTGGGCTCTAGGCTGTTGGAAGTTCCATTTAATCTGGAAATACCACTTGTACAGAAATAATGTCCTTTCTTGGCCCTCCCTTTTTTCCCTTGTAACTTGTCATGGTCTTTATGTACCAAATCCAGGTATAAATGTTGTTTAACACAGGGTTAGGAGTTAGGAATTCTCTGAGTTATAATTATGGTTCTGCTGTTGATGCTCAAGGTCACATAGGACAGCTCACTGAATTTATTCCTTAGTTTCCTCTCTGTGAAGAGTTTTCTCTACATCCCAATTGCTGTGAGAGTTAATGAACAATGGATTAAGCTAAACTGAGTTGCTCTGTGTATTAAGTGTTTCTAGAAAGGCCACTTGTAAGAGCCCAAGAGCCACCAAATTTGCCTTCTATGAAAAAATAGCTGTGTCCATCATTAATACAGTGCTGCAGCAGGATAGAGCACCTCAGACCAGGACCTCCATCCTCTGCAGGAGCTACATCTGTATTAAAAGTGAATGTAGCCACAAGCTGCTGTTGCACCACAACCTGCATTGCCCAGGTGCTCCTAATCCAAACCCAGCAGCTAGTGCATAGCTGAAATAAGACACATTCCTGGTTTGTTTTTATGTTAAATTACAAAACCTTTTGTAAGTATATGGATTTTTTGGAATTATGATCTAAGTTCTACAGACGTAGAAGCCCCAGGTTCTCTCTTGTAAGAAGCTACTTTTTTAAAAGTACTTGCTCTCAAGTAGTAGAAACCAAGGATGAATAATCAATGGCTTTCTCTTTATAGCACCAGCACTTTGTAAATTGAGAGCATGTTGCAGTGGACTTGATGTTTTGCCATTAATCTGAGTTGGGAAACTGAAGAACATATTCTTCTCCATTCATCTTCCTCCAGAATCCCTGGAATAGGTGTGAGTCTCATTTAGAAGGGAAAAAAACCCAAAACAAAACAACAAACTGACCCACCTTCAAAGTAAAGCTTCATGGAATTGCTATTGCTCTACTGGTAAGCTTAGCTAACAAGTAGAAACAGGACATTTCAGAAAGGTAACAAAACACTTGAAAATACCCTAACTAATCTAGATCATGATGAGACAACCTGGTAAACTGCTGAGCAAGTCAAGATGGAGCAGGCTTTTCAGTCAACATAACAATTCACTTGGATTAGCAAATGCAGCTGCAGTCACTCTGATTTACTAATGCCTTGTATATAACCAACTGGGAAAATTTATGTTGAATTGAGGCTATATTCTGAAAGATAGAAGAAGTTTGTGTCCCTGGTAATTCCAGTATGCACTCCAAGAGGGTGCACTAGTCATAAAATTCAGCTTCAGAATCCAAGTCTATAATATGGGATATTTTCATCATACATTTATCTCCACTGACTGTGTTACCAGTGGGTTGACTTTTGGCCACATGTGTCTGAGTTTAATTCTGAATGCTACAGAATCTGAACTGATGAAAGAAATGAAAAGCCCTGAACTAAAAAGGAAGCCTTCTAAAACACTAACAGTGCATTTTGCTTGTCAAAGAAAATGCTTACTAAGTTGTCATGAATACACTGAATGAAAGCTACTTACTTCTCAGTCTAGTGGACAGGGAAACAATTAGGCAGGAAGTTAACAATCCTGAAATGGCAGTTCTAGATCATCCTCGTGTAAATGGGGGAGATTTGCTCCAAAGCAAGAGACTGGTGCAGACTAGTGCCAGCAGTAGATTGGGCAGATCTTCAGCATCAGTGTGTTTCCAGAACTTTTTGCTTCTTTGGGGCCATATTCTGTTCTGGATAGTAATTTAATTTACACGCAAATTTTTTATATCCTGTCCTTTGGGAAATGTTTTCTTCTCATACAACAGAAGTCAGATTCAAACAGAAAACTTGGCCCCACAAGTTCAGAGTTCAAAGGGAAATACTTAATATACCCTGAGCTACAGGCTCACTCAACTTGCTTCTGTTACATTTTTCATTGACATATCATTTTATAGATAATAGTTCCCAGTTTGAGCCAGCCCTCTCATCTGCTTTGGGAGAACTGCAGTCCAGTGTTTGAGTTGGTGCACTGCTCTGCAAAGAAGGGAACTTCAGTTCATACAGATTTTGATAATAAGAGCTGTAGCATTCCTTTGTATTATAGGAGTCCTTTAACCCCTCAACTAAGGCTCAGACTCTTGTGTCTTACCTATGATGAAAACATCTTTAAACATGTATAATCTAAACTTTAAAGATAGACAAAAAAGGAATTGATCCTTATAGGTGAATGAGTGGGGGAAAAAAAAACTACTAGAAATGGCTTGTATGCATGCTTCAGTGTTGTGTTAAATGTAGGGCCACAGGCTTGCCATCAGGCTTCTTTTGTTGCCTGAATTAATTTCTTTATGAACTGTTAATCCACAACAAATGCAGGGTAAAAGAGTTTAATGTGAATTTACTTCATAATGAGTTAGGTTAAGTGAGATTCCCTTGCATTTGTCGTATGCTACATGTGTGCAAAGAAGCTTACTGGTGTGGCTCACCTGATGCATTGTTGTGTGGTGCATGCAAGCTCTCAGTCTTAAGTGATTTGCCCATGATGACGTGGGAAATTGATAGCAGAACCAGAAATTGAACACAGATTTTTCCTTCTCTCAATCCAGTGCCTTAACTATAGTAGGGCAAAGTATTATATGTAGGGGAATAATAGTTTTGTTTGTTTTTTAAAGCCTAGAACTATAAGATGGTGTGGAGTTGGTCTTCCTACCAATCTTCTGAATAATTGTAAATGCCCAGTCACAATTTTAGACCTGTTTGAGTGCCAGTGACTTAGGGAATATTTGTTATTTCCCACATATTCCCTGAAATTATTGTTCCTCCCTCAACTGCTGCGAGCAGTAAGGAATGACTTGAATAGAACAGCTGTGTAACTGAATGTCTATCTAACTCAACTAATTGAATTGATAGTATGAAAGCTAACCTAGATTTTGTAGGCTCTGTTGTAACTTTAGTGTCTTGTTTTTTCACTAAATCTTTGTTCCTAGAAATCAGTATCTGAATTTATGTCTTGAGTCTGGAGTGGGGTACCACTTTCGGCTTTAATTTTTTTAAGGTGCTTGCTTGAGGAAGTAGATGCCAAAGTAAACTTCAAAGGAACTCCAGACTTCAGTGTTGGAAGAACAAATGGAGAGCAAGAGCTCTTTTGGGTTTCATGAGAGACAAATGGACAAAGTGAAAAACAACTACCAAAATTTTAAGTAATGAAACAGGAAAGGCTTTTACTACCCACAAAAAAAATCAGATATTTTCAATTGTTCAGCATGGCAGAAACTCTGAGAGCAAGTGCCAAACAAAACCATGAAATGTGTTGGCTTTTTCAGCATTATGAATATTTTAATGTAAATTAAGCCAGCTTTGTACCATTCACCTTTTGCCTGGGCACAGTACCTGAGTTCTAATTGAATAGAACATAAGCTCACAGCGACCCTCTGAGCTTATGCTCTCAGTTCCACCCTGAGAGACAAAATAAATGAGCAAAGAGCACATCAGAAAACTTAAAAGGGAAAACAGATTCTCTAAAAATTCCCATGTCTCCTGAGAGAGTCCTGTTCTTTTTTCCTGAACATCCTTTTCAAAACAAGGTCCTTCAGCAGTTGTGAACGAGCCTTTGGGACCAAATTTGGCTTTCAGCCCAATCTGCTGCTCTGTGTCCCTGTAAGAAAGCAGAGTGTTCTGGAGCACTGAGCCTGTGATCCTAAGGAAGGCAGCTACTGAGCTGCAGCCTGAGGCCACATTTACTGTTGCAGTCAGCAGCAGCAGCACTGGTAGAGTTGTCTTCCTGCTCCCTTGACATCTTTACCCCCAAAACATTGCTGTGCTAGTGTGGTACCTGCTCAGATATGTGCAGCTCTGCAAGTAACTGAGATCTAAAGCAAATCATGGAAGTATTTGGCTAAAAAACAAACAAGCAAACAAACACAAACAAAAAACCCAACACCAAACTTGAGAATAGTTATGTGACATAACTGCAAAATGGTGCAGAACAGGAGCAGGGATCCTGGCTGCAAGGGGTTGTGGTGATGGCTGGAATGGTTAAAGCATGTTTGTGAAAAACCACAGTATTTTGCACTGTGGTAGCAGATATTGACTGGCTGTTTGTAAAGAATTAACACCTTGTGTCATCTCTAGCCTTTTCCTATGTTTTGCTCCCATCTATAAAATTTGATTATAGCCATTTGGTAAAAAACATTTCAAGACTTGATTGGCCTGTCAAATTATTGCACAATTGTGCTGCTGACCTCTGCTGCAGATGTTTGGCCTAATGCAAAAGTTAAACAGCTGGCCACATTTTTCCTGAAAAATTAAATACTTACATTAATTTAAAGACTGCCTAGCACTATTGATCTGCTCTCAGGGTTTACATAGCTTTTCCTGGGTGGCCTCTGCTTGTACTGCAATGTTGGAGACCTGGAAGTGCTCTGAGCTGAGATATGCTGAAGAAAGGAGGTAACTGGTATCTCACTGATGTTCCAGTTATTCACTCCTAGCTCCTGGGTTCCACGTGGACCATGGAGCTTCATACAGCCACTGGCAGCCATAAATGCTCTTGAGCTTCCTGCAGTCACATAGTGAGCTTGGGTAAGTGCTTTTATAATAAATCAGTCTCATGCTTGCTAATAGCTTTTTGGCTGCTGTGTCTGCAAACTGGTGCCTTCTCCAGGCAATTTTTACATGCCCTCTGAAAAGTTATCAGACTGACTGCTGGCTCTTAAAGAATCCACCAAGCCTTGCTCTTGGGCTCAGAATTTTTCTTTGGTACTGTTGCAATCTGAAAGTTTGGTGCAATTAGTGCAAATACACAGTGTAAGAGAAAATAAAAGGCTGTTCTCAGATGTCCTGTAGAAATGAACAACTGAAACATGAGTGTGGGATGAGCCAGAAAAACTGGCATTTTTCCCTGGCTGGATGCCATGTGGAAGAGACAGTGCCTTGGAAGGGAAGGAGCAGAAAAGTTGGCCATTGACTCTGATGAATCCCAATCCTGCTTCTGCTGAAGTTTTTGGGAATCCTCCCATTGTCTTCAGTGTGAGCAAGAAAGGATCTTAGGTGAGGATGAATGACTCTTTCCCTACTTGAATGAAGTCTCTTGCCTATTTATGGGCCTGCTTCTATTGAAACCGAGCCTGTTTTAGCCTTTTTGGGTTCTTAGGGACCTGTTTGTATAAAGCAACTTACCTACCTATCTTTTTTTTTTTTTTTTTTTTTCTATTGTGTGTATTTTTTGTATGTTCTGTTGGAAGGTGAAGCCTCTGTAGAAGGGGATACAAAAACTGATTTTTAAATAGTAATAAACCAAAAGAGAATTAAACTCTGGAGGCTGCATGCATTCATTTCCTGGAGACAGAGAGTAGAGACCATGAGTGCACAGAGACAGCCTTTATTGCTCACATCTCAAAATCCCACTCTTCTCGGAGACAGTTCCTGCTTTTGCCCCTCTCCACAGCTCTATATGAAAATCCATAGTGTCATGGGCAGGTTGCAGCACTGTGTATCAGGATGGCAGTGTTTTGACCAGAAGATCCTTTCTCTAGGGCTGTGCAATGAGATTTTTTTACATTCTTTTAGTACAAGTGGATGGAGTAGCAAGGACCTACCTAAAATTTGATATTCTGGTCATTCAGTACCTGGAAAGCAATTAAAAATGAGACAGGATATATAAATATATTTTTTACAGTGCTGCTGCCCTGGCTACTTCAGGTGCTATGTCATTAGTCAAATGCACTGTGTTCTAACTTAATTCCATTATATTCTAAAGAAATAAGTGTGGTTTATGAGGTGAAACTTAAAGCTTTTGTTCCTTCCTGGTCTTTTTGCCTCCTTGCGGTGTTTGAACCTTGACTTTCTGAAAAAATGGCAAACTCAAGACCAAAATAACAGCAAAGTTCGCCCCTCTTCTGTAAACATAAGTAAGGAACACAGTTTTATTTTTGTCAACAGAGGTAAAAAAGTCCAGGTGCACATCTGAATCACGGAAAGAGCTGTGTCTGTAAGTCTGTGGCATGTGTGCAGCCCAAAGAGAAAAGAGAGGTTTGCCTTTCTACACACAGGAAAGAATGGGCGACTTCCCAAAACAAGCAACTCCTCCTACAGCCTGCAGGCAAACACCTGTGGAGAGAGGGGTCTTTCAGAGTGTCTGAGTGCCATTGGTTTTAATCTGCTTTCAGATCAGCTAAGAAAATAAAACCCAGAGGTGAGAGCGCTCTGCATTCTAACTGGGAATCCCGTGCTTTTAAGAGGAAACACTGTAGCGCTACTGAAAGGTTTGGTCTCTGCTTCTCTGCTCACGCGTTGAGTTACAAAAAGGCCAATTACAAAATGAGTCTCTGCTCTACTCTCACGTTTATAACTCCAGTCCTAGTCCCCAAACCCTAGATAGATAAGAAAATGTATATCTGGGGTTTTTTCATGTGTCAAGTGTATAACCTCACTGCATTAGTGTTGGCATGGAATATGGGTCATTTGCTTTTAAAGAGTGGTTGTGCTATTTGGACCCTGTATTTTCCACAGGAACTGGAAGTTTTGCATATATAAGTGCAACTCTGTAACCTCATGCTTTCCACAACGGAATATAACTCTTCCTTTGATAATATTCCACGATGATTGAAGTCTAAACAGCAGAGCTGTGAGCTGTCACTTCTGTCTGACTTGTGAAATCAGCTTCCATGGTAAGTGAAAGGTTGATCTTTAATAGTCCCATGTAATGAACTGGAAGTTAGTGCAAACAGATATCAGAACAGAAATCTTTATTCCCTTTAACTCAAATCTCCACATGTATTGGTGTAGCCTTTTTTGTGCTTTTCATGTGCAGATAAATAATGTTTAAACTGACATTTTCTAACAGGAATTGTTGGTTTATCTGACTGCTTAGTTTTCTAGTTACTGTGATGCAATACAGTGAACTCAGAAACAAGAAAGCTCCAAATGTACTTTTATGCCTTAAAAAACCAAACATAACACATTCTATTTTTCTTCCTGCATTAATGGTTATTTGTACTTTTGATCTAAGTGAGCACTACACATGTAGAACTTGAGAACACCTTAAGACTTTCCATGCATATCCCTCTTCATGCTTCCTTCCTCTTGAATACATTTTCATAAGATATGTTTGAAGTTTTCAGAACACTTTCCAAACATGTAATCCTGTTCTTGACTCGAAGACCTATGTCTTCCCTGAATACATCACTGTATCTTTCAAAGTAACTTCCATTCCTCCACCCTTAAAAACACATGCACTTTTTTTTGTCAATAGCAGCCTGTGTCTGTGGAAAAAAACAGCACAGCAGTGCAAGTGGGGGGCTTAAACATCTTCAGACAGCTGTTCCTTATTACTAACAATATTGCTAGTTTTGTAGTATCCTTGCTAGGAGACACACCCGTTGGACAGCAGGTAAAAACTGTCTGTGATCCAGGTACTCATTTCAGAACACTCCAGCAGGGAAAAGAGCCAAGGGCCAGGATCCAAGGGGGAGTCCTTTATAACAACCACAGTGTGCCAGTGTGAACACAAATGTCTATGGGCAGTTGGGCCCATCAAAACCACCGAGAGAATTGGGGAAAGGCATTGGGCAGTTTGTGCCAAAAAGGACAAAGTATTGCTGTTTGAGAGGACTCAGTGTGTGAAATTTCTTAAGCCAGTGATTGCTGAGACTATTTAGTGCTAATCTCTTAATGCTAGAAAAGTGTAGCTGCAGTGCTGCTTCCCCGGTAAACAATAGGACCCAGATTGCCCTCCTGGGGCCTCTGTCCTTTTATTACAGCCCACACAGAAAGCTCATCTGAGAAAGCGCTTTGAGTTAGTAGAGCAAACTCTCTGAACCAGTCTGAACCAGTTCAAGTATCACATATGGTTGTTTTGCTTCTGCAGACTTCCTTGTTAGTCCTTGGAGGCTGTGGCTGGCATTTACTTAGCAATAGCTCATGCTGTCAGATTGAAGGGGGAGGGGAAACCTCTCCTTGAACATGTCAGCAGGGGGATGCAACAGTGCAACCAGATATTTCTCTATCGCTCCACCCTGGCTCCTTTGTAGTCACTATCTCTGTGTTGATTTTTGGTTATACTCGACTCCGTTTCATAAACTGAGCATCTGATCCTTTTGTTGGCAGCCCTGGTGGTTTTTTCTCCTATTCAGATTGTTTCTAGGTTAGGGAAAAAACTATTTATTTCTGATTCGTACATCATTACTTACAGAAGGCTTTTTACAGGTGGGACCCACAGTTATTTTCGTGATCCAGACAGAGGCAACAAAGGAGTAAAAAGATTTGCTTTCCCTGGAGTTGCAAGTACTTAATGGTGTTTAGTAGCATTTGATGCTTTCAGTTTTTAAAGCTTAAAGCTGAAATTGCTCTAGCACTCTGTCCATAGTGGATAAGGCCTCGGAGTTACCATCTTCATTCTCAGGCACTGCAATTTTTGAATGAAGCATTTTTAGAATGGTTTCTAAAAATTAGTTTAAAGGAAAAATTAGAAGAAGTATTTTGGTGTGCATAGAAAGAATAAAGGGGAAGTTGTGGGAACATGATATACACCCTGTCACAAGAAGGGCAATGGTGAATTTCTTCAATGTTAAGCAAACCATGTTAATTTGGCTAAGAAAGAACACTTGGATTAGGAAACTGTTTTGCTTACTCTTGTCAGTATCTCATTTAATAATATTAAGTATAAAGGGTGTTATAGGAGGTTAGATTAACTTTTACTGGGAATATTTGAACATTATTACTGTGGCCAGAGAAGGACGGTGCGTTTGAAGAACTCTTGTGGAGTCCTTCCAGAGCTGTACATTTGTGGCTGTCTCCCTTTGCACAGCACACTGTGATATTTATTAGATTCCTCGAATTTTTCTTCTATAAAAAAAAAAAAAAACAACTTCCTCATATACTTTGAATTTTTTCTACAGGTGAAAAAGTAGAACAAAACAAACAAGGAAGAGCAGTTGACAAACAGGAGAGAGAAAAAGCAGATGTTCATTCTGGGACCTTTATAAAGTAAACAGCAGAAAGGTACCAGCTCACAGCTGAAACTGGTTCACACTGAGTTTAGGAAGGATGCTTAACATCCCTCGTTCCTAAAAATAGCATATGTGTTCTCCTGTGAAGGGTTTGTTAGTGTGTCTGTGTGTTGCTGTACATACATGTGTATATTGAAGAGCTGGTTGTTTACTTATAGTTTGGGTAGTTACTTTAAAATTAAGTCCTATGAAGCAATGTCAGGTTTAGCCTCTAAAAGAAGCAAAGCAAGAAAAGCAAACCTATTCCCAAACAGCAGAAAGAGCAATTCAGTCTGCCTCTGACAGCTGCCACCTGGCATCCTATTAAACTTCACTCTGTGAAACTGCCAGGCATAAATTTTCCCTCATCTTGGAGAAAGCTAGAGATGAAAGAGAAAAAATTATGCTTAGAAGTCGGTCATGGGAAAGACTTTGATCTTTACTGTTAATATGAAAGTTTTTGCGCATCTCCCAGATTCCCCCTTATCCTTCTGTGGACTAGAAAATCAAATTGTTTGCTGGAACTTGGCTCAGTGTAATGAGAACTGCAAATTTATCTGGTTACATAACGGAACAGCGTGCTGGGAAGGTCCAAGATTTGTTTCTACAGAGATCACTGCCCAGACTACAGTTCTTGGATCAGTATGTACAGGGGGAGGTGCTTTCTGTGCAAGATGGCATGGGAGCATTAGTTAAGATTCATGAAATGAGCTAAAATAAATTAATGCTACAGCTTGGCAGCCTTCTGAAAACGGTTTTGGCCAGACTGTGCCTCTGGATGCATGTGTGGCTCTGCCATTTCTGACTGAATAGAATGTCCCATAAAATCTCTTACTAAGAGTTATTACAAACAGAAGGCCTGATTCAGTAGCCCTTGTTAAAAATTCCTGCTTACTCCAGTTAGTCTTGCCTTCCCAGAGAATAACTGGAGACCACAAGGAATTCAGTAACTGAGTGTCAGTGGAGATAATGAGCATGATGACATAAACCAGACATTAGCTGGTGATGTCAGTCAGGACTGACACACATAGTTTTGGTTTTTCTGTTTTTACAACCTGCTGCACTTTTTTAATCTGACATTTTAAAACTAAATTTATTGTAGTGGTAAATCATGTTGTTGAAGCATGAATCACACACAAGTGCTAAGGCTTATGGTTTCATGTTCAGTGGTAACACTACTTAATTGACCTGTTGTCCTCATTGCTGCTCTGTCATGCTGGTGCAGCAGTGTTGAGAACTGGATGCAGCAGGTGACCTGGTGGTAGAGGGCTGAAGTGTGCATGACCTGGTAAGAAAAGAGCAAAATTTGGTCTGGATCAGCTCCTTGAGCCTGCTTGTCACACAAGTACCTATAGCAGCCTGAGAGAGAGCACTGCTAGGATGGAAACATCTGGGAGTGGAAGGGAAGCAGCACTGCTCCAGCCAGCACTGCCCCAAAAAATGATTCATCAAACACTGAATACAACATGCAGCTTCCTGGCATAGAAATACTTTTTATATGTTTGATGGTTTCCATGTGATTTCAAAGCACTTTAAAAGAAGGTAACTTCCCTGTCCTCTTATGAGAAGGAAGGTTTTATTGTACCTAATGTAACAGAAAGGAAGGGAAAGCACAAAGGAGTGAAGCAGGCAGCTTGGCCAAGGTCAGAAGGAACTCTGTGGGAAAGCCAGAAATAGCACCTGGTGCTACAGGCCTGTGCCTTGGCTACAGACCCATCAGTTGGCCCAAGCCACCTCTGAGAGCTCGTGTTGGACAGGATCAAATATTCAGCTGCTTGTTTTTCACTGGTGTTCAACAGAAACCTTGCTGATGACTCCAGATGCTTGCATAGTCACTGGCATTCCAGCATCTGAATAACTCTAACTGGTTGGAAACAGTTCTGTTGTAACTCCTTTGAAATGTCTGCAGAGAGGCTTTATCAAGGTGGCTAAGTGCCTGCGTTATAGTCACTCTGAAGCATTTTTGGGCTGTTCACTTTGTTTTTCTATAAGCAGGCACAGCTTTTTAGAGAATGTGGAGTAAAAGGAAAGTAATTGGTTGGCAGAGGCGAGAATGTAAACCTCTGATGCAGGGGTGCAAGGCTTTGGTGGTAATGTTTGCATCCCCTTGTATGGTCTGTGATAGCACTGAGAGAGCCCCAAGGGAGAATCAGGGCAGGGAACTGAGCCCTCCGTGGTAGTTTCTCTAGGGGCAACAGTAATTTTAGGTCCCTGAAGACAAAATACTTTCCCTGCCACAGTCAGCAGTTCAAGCTTAGTTCCGTGTCGGGATTCTCCTCTTTCTGGCCCAGGAGCCTCCCGCGTCTGTAGGGGAGGGCCCGGGGACGCGGAGCTGCGCTTGGGGTACGTTTCCCCGCGTTCCTCCAGAGCCAAACGCCCTCCGCGGTATCGCGCACCCATCGCTGCGCCCGGTCCCGGGGGGACGGAACCCTCTGCGGAGGCGGCAGAGCGGCGGCGGGTTCCCCGCTACTCCGAGCCCTGCCCCGCGGAGGCCGTACCTTCCCCTCCCGGGGCTCCCCGACGGGGCCGGAGCCGCCCGGGGGCGGGCAGCGGCAGCGTTAGGACCCGGCGGCGGCTGCGAGGCGAGGGCGGGGGGGGGAAACGCAGCCCGGCGGTTGTTTACCGCGGAGGGGGAGCCGGGGCAGGGCTCGTCGCGGCGCCGAGCGGAACCGAGCGGAGCTGCGCGGCCGGGCTGGCAGCGGCTCCTCGTCCTCCGCGCCGAGGATGCTGCGCGGGGGTCTGCGGCGGGCGGCGGGACTGGGGACCGTGCTGCTGGGCTCACTGCTGCTGGCGGCTGCCCGCGGGGCCGAGGGTGGGTGCCTGCTGCTCTGGGGGGCCGCCCCGGCTTTGTTGTGGGGGACAAAGGCCGGTCTCCTGCGGGGGGAGACCCACTGGGGGGGGAGCGGGGGGGACCGGCCCCTCATCCGCCGAGGTTGTGCTGGGGCGGCGGGGGATATGCATGGCCTGGCCTCGTCTCTCCGCAGAGTGCATCCGCGGCAACGGCGCGTCCTACCGCGGGAGCCGGCGGGTGGCCTCCGGCGGTGCCCCGTGCCTCAACTGGCTGGCGGTACGGAGCGGGCCCGGCGCCGCGCTCCCGGCAGGTGGGTCCGGGGGGCGGGGAGGGAGCGGGAGGCTGGGGGAACCGGCGGTGGGGGGCACTGGGGCCGTGGCGGTCCCGGTGCTGACGGCTCGGTAACCCCCAGCAGTCGCCGAGGACCACAACAGCTGCAGAAACCCGGACGGCGACGCCAAGCCCTGGTGCTACATACGAGGCGCCGCCGGGGACCCGGAGCGCAGACCCTGCGACATCGCCCGGTGCTCAGGTAGGAGCGGCCCCAGCCGTCCCCCTTGTCCTGCCCTCCCCCGGCCTGCCTCCTGGGGATGGGTTTGTCACCAGGGTGGGTCCTTCCCTGCACGCAAACGACCCCGGGCTATGGCAGCACCTACTGACCCCCCCCTTAGGGACGGAGTCTACCTTCCAGCCCTCCCCTTTGTGTGTGCACATCTGCCTCCCAGCTGTGCCTTGCTCCGCCCCAAGAGCTCTTCCATTAGTGCCAGAAAAGGCCTGTGCAAAGCCTTGCCCTCCTTCCCCCTGAATTTCACTAGTCACTCTAGGGCTTTAACTGTGTTGCAAAAGTCTAAGATTTGGGCATGTAGAAACTGCAGAGATGTTGGTAGACCTTTACTGCGGGGTATGTAACTGCTATCTAAACAAGTGTCCTGCTGCTAAAGGAGTGCCAGGGTGAATCTGGGGAAAAGAGCTTGGAGAAAATGAGAATTCAAGGGAGGACAGTAAGAAATGGAAACCCCCAATGATTGGATTCCTCATGGATCAGGATGGGGAACAGTTTGATAAGAGATCTGTAGCTGAAGCCCATTCCAGGGTGAGGAGATGTCAGAATTGACTGAGTAACTATGCTGTTTTGGTTTGGTTTGGTTTTTAACTGTTTACTTATTTCTGAGCCACTCAAGACACACCACTGTCCCTTGAGATTGCTGGTTGTTTTTTAAACCTGTCATACCTTTTACTGTGTTACATTTTTAATTTTGACTCTGTCTCATAAGAAAGCTACCTTTTAAATTGTTTCAGTGCTGCTTTACAAAAAATCCATAGGGCTGGGAAGGCATCTGTGATGACATCTGTGATGAGTGTCCATCCTTATGTAGCTTTGGCCTCTGGCTGAGGAGGAACTTGCTGCACTTCCACTAGTCAGTGGCTGTGCTTTCCAAGATGTTGCCCTTGCTTAGCCTGTCCATCATGCTGAAGGAGTTTGTTATAGAGCTGCAAAGAGGGGCTGGGTAAGAGGAATGTCCCCAGGTTGTTCTTACACCAGCTGGAGAGTCTCCTTCTGACAAACCTTCCTGTGTCAGGTAGATTGAAGCAGAAGAGAGATAAATAGTCTCCTGGGAGATTTGGGATGGAGATTCTCATCATCTCGTTTATGTCTGTTCAGCATGATTGAAGCTGCAGCCCGTGTATTGATCTACACACTAAATGAAGTCATTGTGCATCCCCTGGACTCGTGCCCTGAACCTGGATTTTGTTCTACTGTCTGTCTTCTGTCTTGTCTGTGGTGGTGCCTTGCACTCTTAGTTAAACAGGTTCATGTCAAGGAAAGTGGGGGGAGGAATACATTTCTTATGTGCCTTGGTAGGATTTCTGGCAACAGCTTACAAAGGAACAGGAGTTTATTGGTGTACTTTGAAGGCAGTTCAGATCTGTCCCACTCACAAGGCACGTATTGAAGTATTCACCAATGCTTCATATTTTGTATGTCTCTGTCCTCTCAACAGATGCTACAGCTGCTACAGCTGCCACAGCCCCAGTCCCTACAGCAGAAGTTGGTACTTCTCAGGAGGTTGAGCAGGTGTTTGAACCAGCTGATACCTTGCCTTCTCGGAGTGAGGCAGCTGCTGTACAGCCTGCCATTGGGATCAGTCAGAGAGTGCAGATGAACTCCAAAGAAAAGAAGGACTTAGGGACACTAGGTACTAACCCAGGATCATGTGATGGTTCCATTCCTGTAATTCTGGAAAGATGGGTTTGTTTTGAGGTTCTGAAAGCCATGCTGTAGCTGTATCTACTTCCTCTCATTTTGGCTCTTTGTGTCTTCACAGGCTATGTGCTGGGGCTGATCATGATGGTGATAATCATTGCCATTGGAACTGGCATTGTCCTGGGATACATCTATAAGAGGTCAGTGTTTTTTCTCCTTTGTTCAAAAGCTGGTATGGGCATGAAGTAAGGTATATAGAGCAGGAATGTCTGAGCACCTAGAGCCAAGCAGATCCTAATGAAAAGACAGATAGAAACATGTGTTTCGATATTGTGCAAGAGTTTTGCTTGTTGAACTGAAGAAAGAACTATTTAAGACTTAATCCCATTCTTATCCATTTCACCCATCAATCTGGTATTCTGTCCCATCTGAAGTGTCAGACTGCCCTCTTGATTTCTTATTTGTATACACAAATGCATGCTTTGATGTGGCTTTCTCAGATGCATCCAGAAGAGCTGAATTTCACATACAAGTTGGAGGGAGCAGATCCCAGGTGCCCTCACAGGAAGATTTTTATTTTATCAGGAGAACAATTCTTCTAGCAGGCCACCTGTTCCCCTGGCTTCTCTAGTCTAGCTAGCTTTAGAAGAAAAAAACCTGGTAATCCTCTGCCACTTCTGCATTGTATCCTGTGAAGCTGATTGTCAAGTAACAGCACTATTTTTTTTACAAAGTTCATTTTACTAAAGTCCTGTATACTTAAGTTCTGATTTGTTTAGCAGTTCATTGTGTTGGGCAGAAATGCTTCTGTAGTTCATCAGGGTTTGAGGTTAATGGTAATAGCAAGCATCATAGTTCTAAGAAACAGTGCAGGATTAACAAATAACAGGGAAAACTACTGCAGCAAGTGAAGGCCCAGGACCCTTCCCCTGGGAGGGTTTGTTCTGTATTTTGGCTGTTTGACAGCAGTCTGACACAACCAAGCAGAAGGAGCCCTTTTTCAGGCTGGGACCTGTCCTTATGTAAGTGTTCATAATAAATGCCGACAGAAAAAAATCAGAGGGAAGGGTGTTACATAAGGGGCAAAACAGAGCACTGCTTGTCGAGGAATCTGATCTGAGGTGTCACTTCAGGGAATGCTGTCTCGTGTGCTGGCAGGAACGGCAGCCACTGCTGCACGCTTGTAGGCAGCTTTGAAAAGCAGCCAAAATGCTTAGGAGCTGACAGGAAACCCCAGCAGCTCTGCCTGGTTAGGATCACAAGGCCCAGGAAGAGTGAGTGCTGCCTGTCCCACCTCACTTCTCTCTTCAGTGAGAAGAAGCAATGTACCAGTGTTGATCTTTGTCCAAATGCAGCTTTGCTTCTTCAGTGCCAGAGAGCTCACAGCGGGGCAGCAGTGCAGCTTTTCTGTCTCTCTCCCTGCTTTGCCCTTACAATTACGAGTGCAAGCTGGCACATTTGGGTAGGTGTGGTGAGAAACCTTTAATGGCTTTAGAAGCTTTTGGTATACACAGATTTTCTGGAGACAAGATGCTATTAATGCTATCAATTTTTAAAGCAAGGCAGTTCTTCCTCAGTACAAATTACAGAGGTGTTGCCTCCCTTGGCAACAGGCTGAAGTGTGAGGTAGGTTTGAGGAGCTGGTTGTGGTGTTAAGCTGTTAGCTGCAGCAGCAAAATGCAGGGCCAGCTTTGAAGTAAGCTTTAATACTCTGAGGAACAGCTTCATTTGCTGCACAGGCTTGTTTGGTGCAACAAAAGGCAGAATCTGTCACTACATCCAATATTTGTTCTGCCAAAAGAAGCAGGTTATGGAAGCTTCTTTCCACAGCTGTGGGCTGCACTAGGCAATGCTGTGGGACTGCAAGGTCTAAGGAAACATTTGTCAGCTCCATGGTTTGAAGGAGAAGCCTGGCTTTCCAGTCATCATTTAGCTGTAGCAATGTCAGTTTTTGAGGGAGGGTCAGGCCTCACCTGTCTGCTTGTTATTTTAAAGATGGTCACATGGGGTCCCCTCTTTACAGCAGAGAATGTTTCTGGCCCTCTGTACGTAGCTGAAACATGTTGCTTAAAGACCTGAGTCCCTTCTTTTCTTCTCTATAGTGAGACTCTGCCTGCAAGCAGTGGCACTCACCCCATACACATATATGTTTTGGTTTGCTTTTAACCCAGGGGCAAAGACCTGAAGGAAAAGCACGAACAGAAAGTTTATGAGCGTGAAATGCAGCGCATCACACTGCCACTCTCAGCCTTCAGCAATCCTGCCTGTGAGCTTGTAGATGAGAACACAATCGTGGTGCACACCAACCAGACGCCTGTGGAGGACACACGTGATGGCAGTGGCCCCCTCATGGGGCAGGCCGGTACTCCTGGTGCCTGAGCAGCTCGGGCTGGAGATACAGGCTGAGCAAAGCCTCCAGCTTCCCACTGTGAGTGCAGGGGTTGTGTGTGTTCATTTCTATTTTGTTTTCTTTTTGATGAAAGCCAGATGAAGGTGATGCAGAAGGACAGAGCAATGGGCTATTCATCACTATCTGTTTGAGGGGCACCATTCAGTGCATGACCAACTGGGGAGTGGTGAGGTGGACTCTACTGCTCTCTCCCACCTATCTCCATAGAGTGCCAAGGAGCTGGGGGGAATGATGGGCCAGGCTCACAGATCCCATGGCCTGGAGTGTGGTTTTGGCTTCCTCTTTTTCTGTTCCTTTCCTATTTAATGGTGTGCACTGTTACTTAATTTTCTGCCTGGAGTCTCAGGAGGGAGCAGTACTGCAGGGACTGAGGAGAGCTTCACATCAGACCTAGCTACATAATTACACTCTGATTATAGTTCATGTCTTTCTGCTTTAGTGGCTGAGAGCAGGAGACACTGTCCAGAATCCTGCTAATGGATCATTTTTTTTCCTGGGAAGAGTTTATCGAGGGATGGCTTTGGCCAGGAGCAGTATATTTAGCCCCACTCAATTTGGAAATGCTCTTCTCAAGCTCTTGACAAATCCAGGTCTTCCAGGGCTGAGGCCATATCTCCGTTCCCCTGTGGTACTACATGCACAGCCAGTTGTAGGTCTCCAGGTGGTCTGCTCACTTACACAGATCAAGAGAACAAAGGCCAGCAGTAGACAGTTGAGAAGAAACCAACTGCCCTTCAGTTACCTACAGCAGGGTTGAACACTGAGGATAGATAACATCATCTTCAGAATTCCTTTGGCTTTCTACAGAACCAGGTCTGGACAGTGTGGCCAAGCCAGCTGTGGAAGTCACCCCAGCCATGATGCAGCAGCTCAGAGCTAAGGGCAGGACAGGGCAGCTGTTCTTGCAAGCTCCCAAAGTTACAGCATAGCTCTTGGCTAAACCTGCTTCACACACACTCAGCTTGTGCAGCAAGACTACTAGCTTACAGAGCCTGGCCCTAGTAGAGAAGTTTTGTAACAACTTTTATTAGCCTTTCAGGGAGTTTGGAAGGGATGGCTGCTCCAGCATCTCCCCAAGGGCACTGAGGCAAGGGCAGTTCAGGGAAACATCCATCCCTGCCTCAGGGGATTTAAGCCATTGAAGTTAAGTTTTTTAGCCATCTGCTTTATAGCTGTGGGCCTAACAAGGAGCAGCACTTGACAGCAGGGGTTTTAGTGTTAATGTTTGATTCAGAAAAGGGAAATGTTTTATTTTTAAATGCCTTTGAATACCATTTCTTTGTAAAATGTTTTGAATACCTCATTATGAGAAGGTGCAGATTGTGCTACCTTGTATTAAAGCTTAAAAGAAAAATGCTCCGTGCACCTGTGTGGACTGTGGCTCATCTGTATGTTCCTCCTGCCAGAGAAGCATCCTTTGCTTGTTGCAGACTTTGAACTGAGAAGGGAAGATGCTACTTCAGTTTGCCAGGCCCAAAGGTAAATCCCTACAAACAGTGCCTCCACTCACAGGAGGGGCACAGAACTTCTCTCTTTGCTGCCAGCAGCTAGTGGGACTGGAACACTGTTCCTGAAATGCATTTGTGGGGTGTGGGCTGTGGCTGGCTCCTGGGAAGATGCTCTTGGTTACAGCCCCTTCCCACACTGGCCAGGACAATTCTGCTTTGGTGCTGCTCAGTACCAGCTCTGGTAAGCACCACAGAGACAGTACAGCAGGCTACAGGAGACACTGACATAGCTAATATTTTCATTCAGTTGTTACCTTAATAAATGCCCCTTGAACTACATATTTCAGAATACAAGGTTACCAAGAACAGGCTTTGGTTTTAATCCTGATGGAGAGAGACCCTGTGTTCTGCTGACTCCAGTCCACCAAAGGGTGGACAAACAAAAATAACTAACATAACCTGACAACTTCTTCCCTTTCCATCACTCCAGGTGAGTAATACTTTAGAGCACTTCCACCATGCCTCTGTTGTGCTGTAAATGTGGCAGAGCCTGAGGCTCAAGAAAGGGAGTTCTAGGTGATATCCAGTCTGTGCAGTTTTCATGTTGCTATTTTGTGGCAATAACAGAAATTCAAGAAAGTTACAGCTTCCTGCTTTAAGTAACACAGAATCTTGTTTCCATAGCGTGTATTTACTGTTTTTTAGTTTAGTTAGAACAGAGCTGTGCAAATCACAGTTCATAAACCCCACCCACACATCACCCAGGGCTTTCCCCTTCAAGGGTCACCTCACAAACCAGCCCAGGAGGGGGAAAGAAAGGGCAAATCCTATTAAGAATCCTGAATCCACTGGACCCAGTTTAGAGAGGCTCCTCCACTGCCTCACAGCACAGGGAGTCCCCAGTGTTTCTAAAACACCACTACACAGACTAAAACCACCCCACACACACCTCTTCTCAGGTGATGGCTGGTCCCATGTTATTTTAGGTAATACTTTAAATTCATGGGTAGGGGGAAGAAATCAAAGTAACAGCAAAGACTAACACCCATTCCCCACCATTCAATATTGAAGGTGGGAGAGGGGTAGGAGCACACTAAATATCCAGTTAAACCAAGATCTTTGAGCCATCTTTCTGTTCAGGTTTGCCAACCATATGAGCTACTGCAGCAGCGGGTTTCTTCCTTCTCCCACTGAGGGAGGAAGAAGTGCTGGAAGAAAATGTACCCCCATTCACATCCCAATGACTCCAAGCCCTTTTTTTCTCCCCAAAAGCAGGGAATGACCCTGAGGAAAGTTTCTGCTTGGAGAATCAGCTCAGGTTCTTCAGCAGCTGCAAGAAGGACCTTCAAAGGGAGCAACTTGCACAGCCTGCAAGAAAGGATGAGGTAATGGCAACTGAATTATTTCTCCAGCTGCCACTCCTGAGAGAATGGGGCATTCTCCAGCACTTTTCTGTTCATCACTAAGTCCATCCTTTAAATATCCTTGGGCATATTCCCCTTTGCCACTGTCCATGCACAAAGTCCTTTGGCTTTCTTAAGAGCACCTTCTGCCACCCTTTTTATCACCTCACATCCACAGGCCTAGAGCTCAAGCAGCTTCAGCACTCCAGTGGTATCCATAACAAGTGCCTAGTGCAGTTCTACACATTCAGGTTCAAATAGTTTCACTTAGGTTCTTGGGCAGGCAAACTCACTGCAGGCTCAGAGTCTGAAGATGCTTAAGTGGCTCATTTACTGCCTGCCTTGTTTACAATCAGGAGGGGCAAGCAGAGCTCAGTCTTAGTGTTTCTAGGCAGGCTTTCGGAGGTATTCAGAGACAGAGGAGGAAAAAACCCACAAAACCAAACCAAAACAAAAATTCATCCATGCTTCCCCACAGACAAGGTATTTCAGGAGAGCTGCCCAATTCCTGGGGCTTTTCACTCCCTCCTCTAATGTGCATTGGAGGCCAAAATCTCGGTGGGTTGCTCTGGAAAACACATGCACAAACACACACACACGCACACGCTGTCCTGGTGGGGCCTTCTGCCAATATCCCAGCTTTCTGAGCGGGGTAGTCGGTGGGAGAAGTAGTTCCAGAAGTGTTGGTCCTTGCCCAGGAAGTCTCCTATAGCAATTCCCTCCCTGGCAGACAGGCCAGGGTGGCTTCACAGCTTGCAGCCAAGTTCTAAGGCACCACAGTAAAGAAGCCTGAAAAGGCCAGAGAAACAATTCTCAAGCCAAAAAAAATAGTGTCGAGCAGCTTTCCTAGGTGCAGTTGGCAAGAAAGAGCCCTCTTTGCTTCTGAAACACGCCAGAAATCCACAGTGAATCAGGATGTCCAGGAGGAAGGGTGTTGGGTGGGGAGAGAGAGGCAATGCAGCAAATGCACAGCATGGTGCCCCTTTAATGCCCTGGAAGTGGCTGAAGTGCATCTCCCTCCCTGTTCTCATCCCAACTCCAATGGAACTGGTGCAGGCAGCAGGACGAGCTGTCTAGGTTGTGTTTTCAGGTAGCTTGTCACGGTTCAGCCCATACTGCACACTCACGTTGTGGTCCAGCTCCTCCAGCTCAGATGGAAGGGGGATGGCAAGTTCTCCCAGGTAGAGAGAGAGGGCTTCAAAGGAATCTTCCAGCTTTGAAAAAGGGGGCCTAGAAGCAGTAGTGAGGAAATGTGAGTGGGAAAGAGGAAGCAGAACAGAACAGCATCTGGAAAGGCTAAGCCAGTTGTCCCTCCAGGCCACTGTCCCATGCTTAGAGGTATGAGCAGGGACAGAATCCTTCCCCATTCAGCTTCCAATATTGCCAAGATCTCATCACTCTGGGCTACCTGCTTTTTACAGCCAATGGCCATGTGAGTCTGGCTCTTTTGGAACCCACTTGGTAGCAACACTGCTCTGAAGCTACAAGTTTCACAACTAAAATCAAATGAAGTACTCACCTTTCAGAGCTGCTGCCAAGGTCTGCCCTTACTTACTGTACATAAGAAACCCTGAACAATAACTGATTCTTTCCTCTCTGCCTCAGAAACTGTTTCAGAGACCTGAACCATATACAGAAGTCTCTTCCAAGCTGATGACTTGTTAGTGTCTCTTCATGTGGCAGCCTTTGAGCATTCCCACTGAAGGCTGGAAGACACCTGTCTTCCACCCTTGGTGCAGAGCAACCCTTCCACTAAAGGGGTACAGACACATCCTCTAGTCTTACAAAAAAAAAAAAAATTAGAACTCCAGCTCCCAAACATACCTGCTCTCTGGTTCCAGTCTGCAGCAAATAGCAGCCAGAGGGAAAAAGGCTGGAGGACAGTCAGCAGGAACAAACTTCTCCCAGAACAACTTGACATTCAGGCCAAAATCCAGTGTACGTGGGAGACAGTCTGGGTCAGCATAAACCTGGCCTATGATCTAGGGAAAAAATGAGAACAACACTTAAGGATAGCAACAGTTCCAGAGTGTTAAATACTTCAAAGTATTAGGGTCAAAGATAAAAAGCAGAAACCTCCTCCTTTCCAGTGGGGCTAGCTGCATGAGGGAATGAGCAAACTGCTGCATACAGACAAACTTCATGTGAAACTTGATCTCAAGACCTGGCAATGTGGCTACTGTTGTCAAGGAAGGTCCAGATGCCTCTTTTTTCTCTCCAGGGCCTCTCTGCTAGAAGATACAGGATGATGTGCACCTCTTAGAGAGCTCAACAGCATCTCACTGCTGGGCCAGCTACTGTGCTTTATGCTGCTGGGGATAATGCAGCCCTGCCTGATTGCAGGTAATCAACACAACCTGCTCACCAACCATCACTCCCCTCTCACACTATCTTACCACATCACCAGCAAAGCTCTTCTGTCCACAGAACCTGTCCTAAATGATGTCAAGAGCACCACACATGCTGAGTTTTGTTACTGGCAGATTCAGCTTTACCCACAGCCAGGGTAGGTGCAGAGAGAACGACCATAACCAAAGCCCAGGTGGTTGCAGCAGAGCTGGTAGGGAAAAGGGCTGGGTGGAACAGGGAGAAGCCCTGCTCCAGCACTGAGAAGTCTTAGTGCTCCCCACCCACCCTGCTGAGGTGCACTCTCCACCTCCAGCATCAGGGGACTCAGTGTAATGGGAGGGGAGGAACGCACAGTGGAAAGCTGTGAGATGATTCTGGACTCAGACAAGGTCAATGTCAATATAAACTCTCACATGGGGAAGAATATTAGGTTTAAAGCCTCATCAGGTATCACAAAAAGGCTGTTATTTATAACCACCCAAGCTTTTCTATGCCAATAAACCAGCAGGACAACCACATCCTGGAACCAGACAGTGGAACACCCATTATGTGTTTTGGCAGGGTTATTTCCTTATCTGTTTGAGTGTGTAGCTTCTGTTTTTAGCATCTTTATTTTGGTAAAAAAGAAAATGTTCATGAGCTATTACCCCCTTTATTTGTCTTTTTTTCTAGATGAAGCAATTGTTTTAATCCTGCACACAGATTTTTCAAGTTCCTAAGTAACACAGCCACAATGTTCTCTAACTGGAGGGCTCAGTGTAAACAGAGCTCCAGATGAGGCCACAAAGAGTTATGCAGAGATACTTTCTTTTCTTCATCCATACATTAAAGATAAAACTCTGCTGGTTTCCCCTGCTGCATTATCCATACATGTAACACCCTACCTTTCATCTTTATTTCCTCTGTCTTACACACCTTTTAAACTGAATATACCTTGCAGCTTTTGAGTGGTACTCTTTGCTCTGCAGACAGAAAAGCCTGATGTAATGGTAACACTGTACACTGGCTCAGAGATAAACTAAGCCAACAGCCTTAGGGTGCAAGCTTCATTAATCGACCTGTAAAGAGGTTTCAGTTTCCCCTTCTTTGAAGTGCCATGCACAAAGGAGGCCCTGAATTTGCTAAGATTATACAGCTGATTGTTCTTTGAATGAGGCATTAGAAAAAGAAAATAGTATGACAGTTTCAGGGAATATGTCTACTTCCAGGTGGATACCAGAGCTCAATCAGAACTCAATGGACTTTTTTAACTTCTCTCGGGCCAGGAGGAACCTCTGTATTTATTTCAGTCTGGCAAGAAACTCTCTGGGACCAAAGAGTCACAGGACAGTTATCTTCCTTGAGGGAGCAGGGGTAGGGTAATCTTGCTAGTCACAGACTGCACACTCAAGACACAGAGAACTGGCTGATACAATATGTGCAAGGAGATGGCAATGGGGAAGAAATCCCTCGAAGGTGCCATGTCCTGGTCTTACCTCACAAAGAACAATCCCAAATGAAAAGATGTCCACCGTCTCATCGTAGCTCTGTCCTGCAGGAAGCAAGACATTCAGCTGTGTAACAGACAGCTCCCCATCCACCCACACCAAGAGCTGCCAGTCCAAATTTTAACTAAGCCTATTCACTGGAGGGCTCTAAAAGAAGACAAAGTGAGGCTTAAGAGCTAAATCAGTTGTCCCAAAATGTATACCAACTGCATCTTCCTATACACTGCCATCACATATTTTGACTCCACTTCTTTCTTCTTGCTGAGGGATTAAGGGACAAGACAGAGAAGCCTTGTGTATCAGAGGCCTCAGCAAATGCTAAGGGTAACTATGGAAAGCTTCTGCCCATGCCCATCAATTGCTGTTCTAGTGCATCTCTCTGGTGCACTGAGTCAGAGTTCAGCTTACCCAGCAGACAGCAAGTGCCCTGTCCCTGCTGCAGTGACTGCAGTGATAATAAATTACACACTAGCAGCACTTCGAATCTGGGAAGGGAGACTGGCTCCAAGCGTGCCATTATCAGCTTACAGACACACCCATCTCGAGCCAGTATCTGGTAAACAGCCTTGCTTTCAGAGCTGATGTCAGACTATGCTCTTGCTGTTCTCTTGACAAATGCCAGGTCTGAGACGGGCTCTGAGAAGCAGCCTCAGACTCAGCAGGGCCTGTAAGCCTTGAGAGAAGAAAAAAACAACAGTACACGAGAAAGCAACATGGAGAAGGTTGAGTTGGGGGATAGAAGCCAAATCTTCCCTTCCCTGGCTGACTGTGCTGGACAACAGCAATACCATAGCCATGAAGAATACTGCTATCAGACCCAAAAGATCACCTTGGCTGGTGCAAAGGCTTATCAGGTCAAGGGAAGTGCAGCTGGGGTACCTGTGTGTATAAATAAGCTTACATATTAGCAGGTCTAAAACCATATGCTCTAATAGGTTTGATTGCTACTAGGGTCCAGAAGCTTTCAGTAATCCTATCATCCCTACACCTTGTCACCTCACCTGCACCCTGCTATCAGCACCTCACCATTTAGCATCTCGGGGGCCATCCAGTAGGGGTTGCCAACCACCGTGTAGCGCTTCTTCCTGTCGCTCTTGCGCAGGGTTCGTTTCTTGGCAGAAGGCTTCTCCAAAGTGGGCTTTTTCCTTTCCTCCACAATCAGCCGAGACAGACCAAAGTCAGCCACCACCACCGTCTTATCCTGCACAAGGGATTCAGGACAAGCCACTGATTCCTTTTGGTTCCCTTCAGGAGCAAAGAGGCTGCAATTCCTGTTCACTATCAACTACATTTAAGGGCATTTGTCAAGGTTTCTTGCAGTCAGATGAGCATAGCAAGCTGTCCAAACAGGTGTAAGACATCCAATTCACAATCCCAACTCCTCATTTCCTTTCTTTATTATCTTATTTCCTACGTGGCTGTTAACACTAATCTCCTCTATTTCACATGGGCAAGGGCAAACCTGGACCTTTCCTTTCAGACCTTCCCATTCTACCTGGCTGGGAGTTAACTTAGACTTTCATCCTGGATTGTCTGAAGCCTACACACTGATCTCGTATCTCAGCCAAATGAACAAGGGCAAGAGAATGAAGCTACACAAAAATCTTGTGACCTAGCATTTTAAAAAGAGAAAGCACACACATTTGCATGCACTTTCCCATTTGTCTGAGTCCTAAGTGCCAATTAAAAAAAAGCCATCAAATGGTTAAAAGAACAGAAGCAGCTGTAGAGAACATTTCATAGCTGAGAGAAAGAACAGAGCTGTACTAACTCTCCTAATGCAACTGTTAACAGGAGATGCTACCACAGGAAAGGGGGTAAAGAGAACAGAACAAAGAAACAGTGAAAGCTCCATTAGACTGGAAAATCCTATGTGAAGATGAAGCTCCCTTGTTTAGGGCACTGAAAGCCTCTCTGAAATCAGTTCCACTCTGACAAAAGGGAACACCATGTGGAGAAAACCAAGGGAAGAGGACAACAAGGAGGGGAGTAGCACGCTGTGGGGAGAGGTGTAACTCACCAACTTGATTAGGCAGTTGTGTGAATTCAGGTCTCTATGAATGATGCACATGGAGTGCAAGTAAGCCTGGAACAGAGGGAGAAAATTTGGTGTTAGGGGTTCCCAAATGAGTAGGTCCCTTCACAGTTACAGACCTCAACAACCAGTAACAAGTAGTCAGGGAGCATCCACAACCCCTCATACACCACCCTGCTGAAGCAGCTAACCCTGACCCTGTGATGAGGGGACAGTCCAACTCACCATCCCAGAGGCAATTCCTTTGGCAAAGCTGACCTTCTGCTGCCACGGAAACGGGTCCTGAAAGACAAGTCCTCAATGGTCAGAAACTATCTTACCAACCAGCTGGTGACAGCAATTCCTCTGCAACAGGGACTCCTGCAGCTGTCAGAGAAATACGATACAGCCCCAGGAAGAAGGTGCTTCCTGCCTCAGGCCACCCACAGCTAAGCAGCAGCTTTTCCACACAGCTCAGAAGAAGACTAACAACAAGCACCATAACAAGGCTGATACAACCAACAGCCTTGTTGAACAGAGCCCTACCAGGCTTCCATACTCACGGCATTACGGAGGAAGTCCTTCAGGGTGCCCCCCTCAATGTACTCGGTGAGGAGATTCAGCTTCTTGTCCTTGTACAGAACACCAATGAACTTCAGCACATTGGGGTGATCCAGGCTGCGCATCACTTTCACCTGGGAAGCAGAGTGAAAGAAGAGGAGAATGGAACAAGTCCTGACAGACTGGCTCTGTGGTAGCAAGCACTCCCATGCTGGAGGTCCCCTCCAGGAATCACAGCATATACTCAAACCTCAACCTTAGGGCAGTCAATTAACTGTTGCCTTTTCATTTTCACACTGCAGTTAACCTGATCTTAGTCTTTGAGATGCACACCCTTGAGTTTGGCTAACTTTTAAGTGACAGGACCTCTCTCCAGGGCAGCTATCTGGTCTGTGCTGCATGTGTCAGGGCTGGAATAGCAGCGTCAGGTGTTTAAGAAGCTGCCTTTAAGCTCAATCTGACTGTGAAAAACATGGTAGCCAGCCACCAAGAAAACAGGTTAGCTTAAATATAGTAGGAGTCTCAAATATCTTACTGATATTTACCCTCATCATTTGTATTTATGCGCAAGGCTCAAGGGATAAATCCTTTATGTATTGCACAGCTTAATTTGCCTCAGACTCAGACTGCTCTTTATCATTGAAAAATTAATGAACTCGGAGCTGAAGCCATGTCTATTGCTCAGTGTGAGTCACACTTCACTGCAGCAAACATTCAGCTTGTGTCAGCTTTTCCCTGTGTGATGCTTCCCTCCTCAGCACCTTGGTTCCTGCCAGGCTGCTGGCATGATCACTGTCTTTCTGGAGAAGATGGGAGAGAGAACACTACAGTTCCACCAAAAAAGCGCAGAAGCTTTTTGAAAACTTGTTCCTACCTCTGTCAAGAAAGTCTTCTGTGTTTCCTCATCACAACGAATCAGCTCCTTCATCACCATCACCTTTCCTGTTGCTTTGTGAGTTACCTGTTGGGAACAGACACTACAACTACAGGCAAGGCTCAAGAACACATCACTCCAATGCTCTTGCAAATCTTCTGAAAGAGAGGGTAAGATTCCCCTCCACCCAGATAGGAATATAGATGGGAGAAAATTCAGAGACCAGGGATCTCTAGAAAACTTCATAAAATTTCTCCTTTCAGGTGTCTTACAAGCTTATCAAACTTAATCATGTGCCAATGGGACTGGGACATACAGGCTGTTCAGTTAGGGCAGGAAGCAGTTATTTTACCATGCTCCTTGGGAACAGCTTATTGCTACCTGCAAGGAATGTGCCAGAATGGTGGCTAACACAAAGAAATCCCCCATAAGCATCAGGCAGTAAATTCCCTGGCTCTTGACATGAAAAGAAAGTTCAGTTCCTCAAGAGCTGTTTTCCTGTACCCAACTAGTTCCTGGCATTTTAGTGTGTTTCTTCTAATCAGCTCTGCCTTGCTTGCCTGAGTGAGTAGAAACAGTTTACACTCTGATGTGCAGGTTATCCTGGAAATCCTCTCCCCTTCAGTTGTTTAACTTGGACAGCTCAGTCTTTCTAAGGTCTCCAGTAACTAAACAACCACCCTCTCTCTAGGAACAGAAGGGAAATATTCTGACCAGATACAGTACTTGTTGCATTGAGAACAGTCAGTCTGAAGCTCAGGAAATGTGTCACTTTTTTGCCTTGTACCCTTTAAAATAAAAAGCCTTTCAGAAAACCTCCAAAACTGCAATCCAGAGGACAAGACCCCGTTATAGTATTTAGGAAGCTTATGAGCTCTTGCAAACACTGTGGCACATTAGTTCTGTTTGGAACCATGGGGCATAGCAAGGCTGATATAGGTGGAATACAAATGCATGGAACAACACAGTAGAGGCAAGAAGACTCTTTTGCTCCTGTCTGAAATCACGCACCGTTTACAAGCAGCGAGCCAGGGAACACTGCACGTTTCAGCCAGGGACATGAAAGCCAGGGACATCTAATACCCAAAGATAAAGGGAAGTGAAGAGACAAAGACAAGCCAAGGCTAAGTGGAATTCTTAAGCTGACATAGCAGCAAAACTGAAACAAGTGTCATGATGAAACTCTAAGAGGGCAATTTTAACTCCCAGAGCATGCACCAGAACAGGATGGCTACCAGGTAAATTTGAACAGAAAATAAATGCCTTTGTGCCATTAACTTTGGGGATGCAGATGACAAAAGCATGCGACAGAGGAAAGGTTCTGCTTACCTGGACCTGTTATTTCTCTATGAGCAGAGAAGAAGAGAAATATGCTCATTAGTATGGATCAAAAGCACTGGGTCCATAGTGCTGGATCGCCACCTCCCACAGAAGCATGAGATGAATATGGTGGCTGAACAGCTGAAGTTTACACAGGTGTAAGGAGAGAAGCCCTATAACATGTTGGATAGCAATTTGAGGAGCTGAGTGCTATACTGAGGAGCTCACAGCACCTTGGTAAGGCAGAGAAAGCCAACCCTTTGATGCTGTCAGGGATGCCACAATAGGAGCTGCTGAAGGACCCCCAGTTAAGACAGGAGACCTTGCATAGAAGAGAACGGCTATTAATGGAGATTTTAATTAAGAGAGAGTCATGCAAGACCTGACCACTACCACCACATTGACAAGCCATTTAGGCTCTGCTAGGGGTCCAGAGATGGTCACTAAAACAGCCAGACAAACCTTCAAGCATGACACACTACAAGTGGGTGAGCAATGCTGTACCGGGGAGTTGAATGTACCTCTTCGTAAGAAAGATGGTTGTAAGAGAAGTGTAGTTTGTTCCTCATCTTCCCCACCTCACCCAGGTGGTTGCTGTGATAAAGGCACTCTGGAACTCTAAATCTAACTTGGGAGAGATGAGTATGTATGGCCAAGGCTGACATTCAGAGGGGACAAGGCCAAAACTGCCTGCAGCCAGAGACAGTCATGCTCAGGGGATGGAATAAAAGAATGGATCTCTCTGAACAAACCAGATTAGTTCTGAGACCAATCACTATCAGCAGGGCAAAGGTTGCTGAGAGAGTGGTGAAGGATCATGAGACAGGCAGACACTTCTGTAACTGTAATAAATAATGATTGTTTGGGGACCTCTCTCACCTTGATTGCTTGTCCAAAAAATCCTTTTCCTAGCACTTCACCATGAATCAGGTCACAGGGCCGGAAGATTTGCTGGGAGCAGCTAGAAGAGGAACGCAGGGATTCGGAACGGCTGATGTCACGGCTCAGGAGGAGAGGTTCCTTTGGAGAACTGGGGCCAGGAGACTTAGAGATGCTGTTACTTCGCCTAGGAAACAAAGGAGACAGGATGATCAGGGAAGCTTCTAGGAAATTGTGTCCCATCATGAGCTCCTAAAGGACTGGTTTCTAGATGTGCATCAGTATTCTTCATATTTCAAAAGCCAGATGCTCTCCTAGCACCATGGAACCTCTTTACAAGCCCAGGGAAGCTTCCAAGTCAGAACTGCCTAACAAGCACCATCAGTCAGAGGTGAAGCTCTGTAATCAGGGAGAGGAAGTGTGAACATGCAGCACTTGCTACATCTAAACAAAGATAAAAATACTGGTAAATGACTAAATGAGCAACTGTGTTCCCACGTCTAGGACGATGAGATTTTTCCTGGATCCCAGGTCTCAGATATTTTCCCTTTATGGACACATTCTTCCCCAGGCACTTAAGACTGGCAAAAATCTGATCTTTACATTTTCTTACTGTAGAACTTGATAGCTTTTCTATATTAAAAGTAGAGCTCCTTATTTTCATTAGGGGAAGTTTGCTATTCCAAGAGGGAATGAAGAGAGTATGTGTCAACAGCAGAACCTGGAGCTCTCCACTACTTCACCAATGATTTAGACCAAGGCTCAGGTCAGAGGTGAGCCACATCTCTGCCCTCCCTTGCAATTGCAGCACAGAGAGCACAGAGAGCCCAGGCAGGCAGCACAGGGCAAAGGCACACTAGGTCAGAGACAGTGCTTCCCAGCCCTTACCTGAGGGAGCGCCGTCGGAGCGTTCCTTCCAGATTCTCCTTGATATCCAGTGGAGAGAGGGAGCGTGGGGAAATGGGTGGCTTTATGTGAGTGGGTAAACGGGAGTCCAAACGCAGCCTGTCCAAGCGCTGTGAGACAGGGTCGTGCTCTATCAGCAGCTGAAGTGTCTGGCTTGTCTTGCGAATCAAGTCCTCCACCTGCAACCAAACCAAAGAAAAACGTGTCTGCATGTTCATCCCTAGCATCAGCCTGAGTCCTATGGGTGTACAGTGATGAAAAACAGAAAAACTGTAGGAAGGCAGATGAAAAGGAAGCTTCAAAACAGAACTCTACCCACCTCCTCCACCTGTAAGGTACGAATAGGAGCTCCATTGATCTCCAGGATACGATCAGCAGGGTGGATGGCATTTCGGACATCTGGGCTGATGTGCATCCTGTTAACTCTAAAAATGGGAATTATAGCGTGTGTATGAAGTCAGTTTAGCCTAAACATATTTATAAAAATATGTTTGATTTCTGAAGCTTCCCTTCCTATTAGTGTTCTGAAGAAACCCAATGCTAATCTATCAACACAGGGAGCTACCATTAGAACAAGTGCTAAGGGCTAAGTTGGTTTGGGGAGAGCTCTTCATTAGCCCAATGGCAAGAATGGATAGTCCATTACAATTCACCAAATGTTTTGTGTTCAGTGAAGGAGACAGCACTGAGAAATAAAGTTACCAATTAAGGTAGTCACAAGAGTGAAACGGAGGCCAAACTTAAATGGCTATTAGTCAACTTACATCCCTGCTGTGCCAAGACAGATCCCTTCTGCAGTTAAGTCCACTGGCAGGACAGCAGCACTGCAGAAGTTTTACCAGCTCCCTCTGCACAGATATCTACCTTGCACACAACCTTGTCATACTCACTCTTTCACCTGGACACCAGTGGCATAGCTGGAGCAGCCACCTTCAACAGACACAGAGAAGCCCCTCTTGCCATCAGTAGCTGCTGGCATGGAGATGAGGGTCAGCGTGTAAGGCAGCTGCTCACGCAGAGACTCAGTAGAGTGTTTTTCTATCATCGGTGTCAGCACAATCTGGTTATGGCATTTTCCACTAGAAGAAGTGAAGAAAGTCATTATGGCAGTGTCGTACCCCTCCCTGCCCAACTCACACTTCCAAGTTCTCTCACTGACCATAAGCTGTGGTTTTTAGTGTGTACTCCATTCCTCCCTCCCTCCCTCAAAAAGCAGCTTCCAGGAATTCCTTAGTGGAGCATTCAGCTCCCTCTTACCAGTAGAGAGTGGAATGTTGCACGAGTGCGTACGTGTCCCCATCTTCGATGATCACTTTGCAGCTCATACAAGCAAAGCACTCGGGGTGATACTTGTATTCACCAGCCACCTACAGACATAAGAGGGAGTAGCTTAGCAGGGCCAAAATGCATCAGCAGATGCAGCTTTCCTCTCTCATTAATATAATCATTCAGATCTCAAAGCCAAGTAGCAGTTTTTTACAGGAGAGTTATATTAGCCCATTCTATCTCTCCTGAGCCCCGTCCTTGCCACCTTATTTGCAGAACTTCTCTGAAGCAAACATGTCAACATGCAAAGCAGAGCTTGCATCACAGGGAACTGCTGTATTTGGCAGCTGCTCAGCTATCAAAAATAGTTAATAGTCTGCTGCAGACTAGTAAACAAGATATTAAACCTTCCTGTTCAGTTGCTCTTGGCAAGATAACTAACGTTACGCCTGAATTAATAAAGCTGAAAGAGTTTTTACTTTTGGCAGACAGGCAATGCACAGATTTGGATACTTTATCAGCCAGCTAACAGAAAAAAAAAGAAAAAAAAAAGTGAGCTGAAACTGAGACAGCAAAATACCTTTAAAGAATATTTTTATTCATGGATCTCTTTTTCTGAAACATCTTGTGTTTCTTTTATGAGAACTTCCCTTATTGACAGTCTTTTGCAAAGACCTGTGCATGCAATGAGAAACTGTCTGCACCTTTCTCAGTAAGTCTCTTTGAGGCAGCAATCATATTCCTGAGTACCACGTTGCTTTTATTTAGGCTCTAGAAAAAGAATGGTTATGTTTAATTCTTAACAGCTTTAAAGGTTAAATATTTGCAAGAACGTGGTGAGGAGGGGAACATTTAGGTGAGCCTCATATTGTACAGGCAGTGTTCAGTGTTTCAAAGCAATTGGGGCTAATATTACTTCAGGACACCATAAGCCAGAAAACCACTCTGGCCCCAGTCCAGGTGAGACTTGAATGGCAACCTTCCCCAAGCCAGAACCTGCTGCTTATCCTGAGCTGAGAGGTTTGACTCTGCAGTGGAAAATCACCCCATGGAGACACTGAGCACTGTGCTACAGAAACTGAACAGATGTCTGATCAACCACCTTTCTATTTCTCATGCCTGTGCATTTCAGCACCTTACTTCCTTTGTTCATACTCTTCAGATCCTCACAACTCCTTCCTTTAAGAATTATCCCCACATTCAAAATTAATCCCTCTCTAGAAGATGTGCACATAAGCTTCTTTTCTAATCTCTGATCAGAGATTATAGAGTTGTGAAGACATTATTACCTTCAGTGTATTGGGTTATCTGAATAGCTAAGGCAACTCCCAACCAAGTTTGAGGAGTTGGAGACAGACATGTCCTGCCTGCAGGCAGGAGTCCTTTAGAGTCCTTACCATCACAGGTCCAGTCATCAGCAGAGAGCAGCCATGGCAGGATTCCCCAAATTTCCCCCAGTAGTCTTTATGACAGTACAGCTTCCCATCTTTCTCATAGTACCAGTTAGTGAGGGGATCCTGACATTCAGAGCACCTTGAAGGAAACAAAGGAATAAGGTTCCAATTGGCAACAAGTCACAGATCAATGTAAAAGCTCCTCTTCTACAGGGGGAAAACAGACAATCAGCAGGTCTTCTAGCTGCAGTTGTACTAAACCCCTCCATTTTCCAGTGCTTTTTCCACTGAGGATCAGCACCAAACTGAAGGTTTGTAAGGAGAGGTGGTATCAACCAATATAAAGGAAAAGACAAGCTTCTAAAACCGAAAACAAATCCCATCCATTTATTAAAACACACCAGTGAGTTTATAAACTCTGCCCTATAAATTTTGCTCCTCTACTTTCTCCCTCTTCCTGGATGCAGGCTTACTGCTGCAGAGTTGCCTAGCACACAGGCAGCTCTGCTGTGTTTCTGTTTAGTGCCTCCATAGCATCACACTATCTTGTGCAGAGCACTTGTCTCCTCAGCCACTTTGGGAAGGGGTGCAGGGAGGCAGGATCCACTTCTCCATACAAAGCAAAGCCAGTTTTGCACCAATCTTTGTGGAAAGACTTTCAATTCTTCCGTAAGACCTCTCTCCCAGAAGGTCAATGCAGCACTATACATTTGAGGGACAGTTTTCAAAGCAGTTCTTCCTTTGAGCTCCAAATACTGCATCCACCAATTAACTTAAGAGAAAAATCTTCCACCTCTGCCCCCAATTGCTCTCACTTTCTTTCTGCTGATAACAGCATGAGGAAAAAACCAAACCAAAACAATCAATCAACCCAAAACCAAACCAAACCAAACTATTTATCTGATTTTTTCAAGGGAGTCTCAATATCCTTCACACAGTGAAGAAGAATGTCAGCTCCCATTTCAACAAGCAACCATTATTAATCCTCTACACCCCTTTCCCACTCCCCCCCCCACCCCCCCAAGAAACAAACAGCTCCCCTCCCTACTATAGCAGGTATCATTTTAGCAAATCACAAGCAGAACCCAGATCTTCAGGCTTCCTGAACACAGAGTAATCCTGCCTCAGCAGGAAGCACTGGGCAAGGGAGTTTAACTTCTGCAGAACAGAGGTGTGACTTAATAGAGAGATAAGACACAGACAGCAGTTGCATCACTAAAGATTATTCTATTAGCCCTGGGCAGCAGGTTCTCAGACTTTAAAAGGAAAATTAGTCTGGTACTGGCCATTTCTGGGTGCAGAATCCAAGGCAGGTTAGTCACGAATAACTGGTTCAAAGATCCTCAATGCCATGGTCAGTACAATGCTCTCCCAAAGGTGGAAGGAAAAGTTTCTCCTGCCCCTCACACAAGTGTCTCAGTTACTTCACTGGAGGGGAACCCTTTTGTACCAGGGTGGGGGTTTAGGTGGGCATGGGCCTTCCTGGGCCACAGGCTTCTCTACAGCCCCAAATACACTGAAATCAGCTACTGGCAGTGGAGGTTTGCTTTTTACATGCTCCCAGGTGTAAGATGAGAGCTACTGTTGACTTCACCTTTCACAAGCTTCCTGAAAGCATATTTGTGCCAAAGACATTCCTTGTGAACTCCACCAGCTTGTAATGAGTGTGCTGATATGAGAAGCTGGTCGTGCTCCAACATGGAGAGCTATTTGCTCCATCTCAAGAGACTGCAAAGATTTTAGGGGAAAACACACCACATGAGGTATTCAGTGCCATACCCTACCCTCAGGAAAATCACTGCTTCTAATGTATTTAGCTTTTGTAGTGTTTGTTCTCCCAGCTGAGGGGCTTCAAATCCTGCCCTCCCCTTCCTCAGTGATGGGAAAGAACCCCAGCACGTGCAACAAGTTCTGACAATTTTGTCTGAGGCAGGGGAAACCATAACTTAACATTTCTGTAAGTGGGACATGCACCATTACAGCCTTGGGGCACTGTCACAGTTACACCCTGCTCGTGGTATGCAAGAGACCTAGAGGGCATTGCAATGCATTTTGCCTTCAACCACTGGGCTTTGGCTTGCAGCAAATACCCCATGCTTAATGATCAAATAGGTGAGTGGGAGGGAGAAAAGAGCAAGTGGAGGCTAACAGCAAAGATTACTATCACCTTGTGGCAGGAACATCTGGCTCAGCATGGGCAAATGGGATGCCTCAGACTTAACCAGCTTCTGCATGCATGCCTGTACCAGTGTGTGCTCCCAGGTGATTACATCTTCAAACATGGAGCTGTGATCAGACCTGCATTTGGGATTCAGACAGCAATACTGGAGACTGCTCCACCAGGACTTCAAGACTTGGCTTTCTAAGTTCTCTCCAACCATGTGAGTTATTTATTTATTTGTTTTTAAACACAACACTTTCCATTCCTTACCCCTCCCTCTGCAATTTCACCTTCAACCATTCCTTTTTCTCCTTAAGACAATCTAAAATTTCTGTAAAACAACTGCAATTCCATTTAGACAGGCTCCAGATGATTACTTACACTTGTCTTCCCTTTGCCTTTCCCCTACTTCTTCATGGGTTGATTCCAGCCTTACAGCATTTTGAATAGTTTGCTTCCATCCGGAAATAAGCACTGGTATCTAATTTGCAACACACCCATAGCAAAATGAAGGTGAGGAGGTGGAGCCAGCAAGCAGTTAGTTCTTTGCTATGCAATTAAACAAATCTGGGCAGGACGCGTTTGGAGCTTATGGCTCAGAACCCCACCCAGGGCAGTGAGGCAACAGGAACAAAGCAACCAGCTCCAGAGAGGCAAGATGCTGGTAGTGGCTCTAACCGGCTGTGTCCTTAATCACTGCCAGCAAGGGGATGTGGCTGTGGCCCACACGGCCAAGCATCATCTTGCTACTTACCGTGCATTCTGTAACATAGAAAAGATTTGGATTTAGATTCCAATTAGATTTGCCACGCATGGAAAATTGACTGGCAGCACACAGCTTTAGTTTTACCACTGTTTCAACTGTTTCACCCAAATAACAAAGGCATCACATGATTATTCCACATGACTCTCATTAGAAAGAGCAATGTCAGAATGTTATCACAGAAGATACAAGGTTACCACTCCTTCCTTTCCCTCCCCACCAGAGTGTGGGGCATTGCAGCAGTGCCATTGCCAGGGCTCACATCAGCTGAGGCAGAAAAACAATTACTTCTAGAGGTATTAAGTGAGCTAATCTTTGTCAGTAACCACAACTAAAAGTAAGGAAGATTTCTTGCTCCTCTGTCTTTTATGGATTAGAAACCACTAGATGATTTGCTATTCTTATTACAGAGTAACAAAGCATGGTAATCAAGTTTCTTGGAGGACTGGTAACAGCCACACTCCATGTGTTTCCTCTTGCTGCCCAGCCACCATTTTCAGAGCTTCAGAGCCCTACACTGATTATTACAGTCCTATACATTATGACTCTTCACTTCTCAGCCTTGGTTATAAAGAATAAATAATACTGCCATAGCCATCCTCAAGGAACCCCAGGCAGCATCTGGGTGCAGTGTTCATCCCTGATGCTCTTTAGCACAGCAGGTGCTGAAAAGAGTTCACAAATCGCTGCTTGATGGCTACTTGGGCTTTGTGCAGGGGTGGTAGAAGGATCAGGTCACAACAGGTAACCAGCCTAGTTTTCAACGAGATGGAGACTCAATTGATGTGGCATCTCTTTTACATCTAAATGAAAGCCAATACCCTCATGGAAGCAAAGACTTCCCTGGCTCTGAGGAGACAGATCCCTTTGAGAAGGGCTCATTAATAAAATCCACCCCCCCCACACACACTGTCAGGCTAGATCAGTTAACACCAGACAGGCTCAAAAGAGCTGTGGTTCCAATTCTGCAGGCAGAGCTGTGGGAGGACAGTCACACAGACTGCAGAATAAAACATAATCCAGCCTGTAGCTAACCCAAAGGCCTCTCACACAGACTTAGCAGAAGAGTGTGCAATGGCTATGTAAGAGACACTAGAAAAGGAAGACCAGAAGCCATAAAACAGACCGAGTGTTAGAAGACAGAGTGTTTAAGCTCTGACTATGCAAAACCATTTCCACACAATTATGTGAAGGTGTATCTATGGCTTAGCATGATGCCCTAGAAATGTTACAGTCAACACCTGCTCACTTTCCTTCTTCCAAAAGCAGATGCTGTTTCAGAAAGTAGCCCAAAGAAGCTTAGCAATTGCACAGCAGTATTTATTCCTATCCTAGATTGTTTTTACAAAAAGAACCCTTCCTCCCAAATCAGCACAAGTATTTGCAGGAACGGATCAGTATTGAGTAAATCTGAGTGGAGGGAATAGGAGTGAGATAATAAAACTGCAAGCCTTGCCTTTCCCCATCCTTTTACCATATCAGCACATCAGTGTCAGTCCCCTGTGCTCACCCCTACTAAGACTTTTTATTATGGAGATGTAATGCAATCAAAGCTGTATTCTGTAGGTATCACCTTTCTCAACCCTCACTGTTGGTCCAAGGATGGTTATTAACATAAGCAAAAATATTACAGAAGAATCCTTTCCATGTAAGGGTAGTGTGCTACTTGTCCCTAGTTATCTGCAAAGTACCTGATTTCTTTTCTCAAACAAGATTATGCAGTGCCTCACCCTGAACTCACACCAGCACACCTCACCTCACCCTGCACTGTGCCCAGGCACAAGAAGCTTTGGAAGAGACATAAGCAGCAGCAACCTTGGTAATCTCATTCCTCCCACAGTAGAGCAAAGCACAGGGGCATGAGGTAAAGTGACATGTGCAGTGTTGCTCTGGAAGGGAGCTGCTTGTCTGGGCCACACAGACACTGCCTCACACAGGTGCCATTCCCTCATACCAGAGAGCTGCAAAGATGGTAATAACCATCTTCCCTGTCTCCTCCTCGGAGCAAGGCAGGATCCCAGTTTGAGGCTGGCTGTTCCCTGCACACAGGCACTGGTCTTCTTTCTTCATGCCTCACACACCAACTGCTTCAGATACCACAACAGGGGGAAAGGAGACTTTAAAAGATCCACTGCTAATCCTGCACAGGACTTACCGAAAGGGATCCTTGGGAGCGAAGTAAGCTGGGGCAGACAAGTAACTTCCCATCTTCAGCACTGGATAAACCGGCTCAGCCACAAACTTGTCCAACTGCCTCCAAACAGCTCTGTTCTGCCAACATGGCAGCAGCCACTGCTCATTTAAGCTTGCGCTGATTCAGACAATTCACCTTTCTCTGAAGCTGCCCAAGGACTGCCAGGTCTCTTGGCTGCTCATTGCTTTTCAGATTTTTCCTGGCTCCCACTGCTATAACCATCTTCTCCTGCAGTCAACACCAGCAGCACTTTGGGAAGGACAGACGCTGCTAACTGGGCTAGCTGGACATCCTTCTGCAGTAGTTCTTCCAAGCTCTGCTGCTTGCTAACTATTGTCAAGTTTTCCCTTCTCTGGTTCCACCCAAGGGTGGGAAGGGAGGAGGAGCCATTGCAGAAGGACAGCGTGTGGCTAGAGGTTGAATAACCTCTACTTCTTCACGAGGGGTGGAGCTTTGATCCGAAGAGGGGCTGCCTTAATCAGTGCTGAAAGATAGCAGCTTTTACCTAAGTAAGAGCCAAGGGCATAAACGTGAAACTGCTCCTGGCAGCAGCGGCACGTTCTGATGGAGAAGTCACAGAAGGCAGAATCTGACAAAGCCAGGGAGCTACATTTCCAAACACATCAAATTAACGTTTACTACATACCTTCCTAAATCCCTCAGGAGGGATGAACAGGCTTACACTACCATCTCAGTGCCTACAGTCTGTTTATCCTCTTGCAGGAGGTAACCAAGTGTGTTTCACTCAAGAAAAAAATAACTTTCTTTCCAATGCTGTTTTAACAGAGATCATTCCAATCATTTAACCTAATCTCTGGAAGCTGGGATATAAATCAGCACAGACAAGTACTCTCCCCTGCTTGTAGCACATATAGCTATATCCTTTTGCTTACTCTGGAACCAAGTGTGATCTCTAGTGGCCTAATCAGCCAAAGCTGTTTGCAAGACACTCAGAAATGTAACAAACCTATTCTGCTGCACCAAGCCCTCCCATTTTTGTACAGTCAGCAAAGCCTGGCATGCCTGAGCACAGCCTGAAACCCATGCAATGTTCCAGAGGCAAAAGTACTCAGATGTGCTTTTACTGGAGATGCTCGTCTCAGCTGGCATATTGTTCAAGGGATGCTTGGGGCTGGGATCAGGCAGCCTTGGCTGCAGGTCTGACAGCTGTTGAAGTAAGCAGAAAGCCAGGCAGACTATAAGGTTGCTTTCTCTTGCTTTATTTATTTGTAATTTGTTTTTACTTTCAATAAGCAGCCATCTTTCTGGGAAAAAAAAAAAGAAAAAAAAAAAAAGAAAGAAAGAAACAACAGAATTTTCACTCGTTCGGTGCCGTTTTTAAGCCTGGCTGTAAAAGTGCAGTGAAGCCTGGTGCTGCAGAGCCCAATGTGGTTGTCAGTTCCAGCACGGGTCTAATTCCTTCTGACATTTCACACAGCTCTGCTGGAAGCAGCAACACGGTGAGTCTGTGTCTAGGAATGCACTCTGGTCTCCCACATTCTCTATATGTTGCGTGCTGAAAATGGGCCAGGGCTCTCAATCCAAGGCTTCCCTGGCTATCAGCACCACCCCACAGCACACACATACCTCCAGTGCATCGCACAGCCCCTCCCCTGCCCAGTATCACCTTCAGACAAAAGCTTTTCCCTACAACTCTGCTGCCATGGGCTGAACTCCCTCCAAGGTGATTCCACATGACCTCATAAATCCAAACGCTTCAGACAGAACCTTTGAAGATTTGATCCACAGATGTGATAAGCAGCCAGCTAGTCTGTGAATGAAGCCAGCAGATAAAGCCCAACTTCAAAGTAATAAAAACCACCCAGACAGCTAAGCAACTGGGAAGGGATTTTGTCTGGAACTTCCTTAAAGCCAAAGGACACATAGTCAAATGTCTATTTAAACAGGAAACATCTTATCAAAATTACTTTACTTTTGCAGCAAGCCCCAGCAGCAGCCAGCAAGATACTTTTTCCTACAGAGAAGTCTCATTATACTTCTTGGGGCTTTTTTATTGTCTCTATGACCTTTTTGAGAACACAATAGCCCTGATAAAAGGGCCCTCCTGGAAAAGGTGTTAATGTGTTTGTACATTCTAGATCTGAATTCCTGCCAGAATGACTGTGCTTCAAAAATGCTGATAAACAAGTGTGTGTGTGGGGACCTTTTCTATGTAACTTTAATTATACCATCTCTGAGGTATACGCACCAAAGCACATTTCTTTTACACCAAGTGAAGTCAGATATCAGCACCTTCTCTCTCACAAATGCTGGCAGCATTTCCACTACAAAGGTGTAGCCATCACAGGGGGTTGCTTTCTTTACTATGGCTTTAAATTGTCCTAGTAATTTTTGCCAGAAAGAAGCCAGAGAAATATAACCAGCAAACCAAGAGGAACAAATTAACAACCTCAATAATAACTTTACATTAGATTTATTGCAAATTGAGTCGCAGCCGTTAGTTTTATCCCCACAGAAATGCATCACAGAGCTATTGTGATATTCAGGTGATTAATACCTTAAAGCAGCTGCAGTTGGGCTGCACAATTAGACACCCTCTTTACCACACACTTCATGCTGTCCCATAGCATGTCTACAGACAGATACATTACTCAGCATATCTACCAGCCCTAAGATACACAAATTTATCCTGGCAGGCACTGTGGTATGTGTGGGGAAGCTGGGGAAGAGGCATTTGCTTGATCCCTGAAGAATCTGCAGCAGGTCTTTGTTTCAGCATGGGTGCAGTTTGGAGGCATTCCAAATACTTCAGTTCAATCCCAACACCTCATTGTATTTCCAGGGCACTTACACATAACACATGCTTTGCTGGTGTTGAAAGACAGAGTCAGCTCCTGACATCAGCTACTGAAACTAATACTGCTTTGATATGCACATACCTCTGAGTGAAAGCTCTTGAGTAAACTAAAACTAACAGTGAAGTGCAGCTGATCTCCTTTACTGCATCTGACTTCCAAGCAGCAGCAGAATTTCTGACCAGCACACTGATGCCTTCTCTAAGCATGACATTAGGATGGAAATAGAATTTTTATCTCCACCACACTTGCCTACAAACCAAAGAAATTCAACCCATCGAAACTTCACAGATTATATATGGTTTTAGAAACAGTGACTTCTGATCTGAAAATGCAGCACAAATGGCAAAAAGACCAGCACTTACATCTCTGCATCTTAACCCACTTTCAAACTGGTTGCTTTTTTCTGTGCAGATTGCTGAACACCTCAGGGAAGGATCCTGTCTCACTCATGTGGAAAGCCTACCACATACTGGGCTATGTGAGTAATTCTCATTACCTTGCTATTGCAATGCTCTGATAACAGTGCCCTAAAGGACAAGCCGTGCAAGTCTGCAATTCAGAAAAAAAGTTGGGACTAGAATACCCAACTCCTCCTTAAACATAAAGGGTGTACATAATGTCCTGTAACTGACAGATTCCCCTGAGGAATGTGGCCACAGTCCACGTGCACAGTGCTCCATTGTTCCTTTGCATTTTTAAACCCCTGAGCAGTCATGGTGATCTGTGTACAAACAGGCACTTAGCAACTATTTCTCCCTATTTCTCAAGCAAGCTTGTGAATTTCAATGCTGAGGGATAGACCATCAAAGAAACATTCCCAGGAGTCTGCAGGATTAGTGGAAAAGAGCTCTCACCTCTGAGGCCCCATCATTAGCTTTCTGTAACTACCAGAAACTGGAGAAGACAGTAAAGGAAAGAAGATTCTTGTCTTCCTGCTTCTGCTATCATTCAGGTACCTTCTGTTACTCCTGTTCTCAAATTCAGATGCTGTGTGTACAAACCTGGCAGTGTTTGCAGCTGAAAAGCTAAAGGAAGATTCAAAGCATCAAACATCCCCCCATTTCATATTCATCTTAAAACACACCCCTGTTATTTGTCAACATTTGAGCTTCATATCCTGTCACTGTAGATCTATTTGTGATCCCTGTTGTCCCTGTTGTTGGGAGGAAGCATCTTTTGGAAAGTGAAGACTATGACAAAGAGTTTGAACCAACAGAAGTAATTCAAAGCCTAGACTATGAGAAAAAGCTAGATCCAGGGCTTCTTCAATCTAGGACAGGCTGATGGGAGACACAATTGCTGCTCTCAAGCAGGAAAAGGTTACTTGAATAACAGAAGGGGGAAAAAATCCTTGTTTTCCATGTCCATTGTGAACCTGACTAGAAGAAATTGATTTAAATTGAAACGAGGAGGATTTCTGAAGGTAGTAGACAGAAGCTTCTAACACCAAGGATAATCAAGTGCTATCAGATATAGTCTGGGGAGACTGAAAACCTACAGTGATGGGAGACTCAGGTCACCAGTTTCTTGATCATTCCAAAGGCATAGAAATTATTTGCTTTGAACATAAGTTGAAGTTTAGTAGATATTTTAAGAAACAAAGAAAAAAGATTTAGGAAATACCTTCAGAAGTCATTGGGTTTATCCTGCAACCCCCAAACCAGGTATAACTACATACACTCTCAATACATATTTGCATGCCTTGCCTTTTCCTGGCTCTAAATCTAAGAAGAGCTGAAGTGATTCACTAAATACTGCTGAGCAAAAAATACTTCTATAGCATGCAAAATATGCCATGCAGTATAGAATAATCATATCTTTACAAAACAATCAAATCAATGGAGCTGGCAAATTAGTAGTTTTTTAAATAACTTTTTCTTTCTGTTCAGTAGCCTGGAGCTTAGGACATCCTCTCAACACATGGAGAGCTAATCCAGTTCTGGCTTCCAACCATGGACAACCATGGACAGAGCACACAATGGCCAGGTGACCAGGGACTCTGGTAAGAATCTACTTTTAACCTTGTTCCATTACTGAGAGACAGTGAAAAGGAAAATTTGTTTCAAATTCACTTTAGAACACCAGCAGGAGACAGAGCCAGGAGTTCTGCACTCTGCCAGAACTGTTCCATTTTACTCAAAGTATTCATTTATTGAAAGCAGCCTTCTGGTGGCTACAACACTCCTTGTGGGTTAGTTTTTAGCTCCAGGAGAGATTAACAGAAATTGAAATGGAACAACCCATTGAAACAGAAATTGAAATGGAACAACCCATTGAATTCAGGTGCAAGCACCTGAACCCTAAGCAATCTGTTGGGTGAACTGATTTAACTCTAGGGAGTAAGCCAATTTTTACTGTGGTTAAACAAATACATTATATTATATATACATTGTATTATATATACACTATATATATAGTATTTTATATATACAGTATTATAAAAACTTTAGGGTTTTTTACAGAAAAACCCAGCTTCTGAGCTACTTCCTAACTTTATTAAATAATCTTTTACTGGAAAGTCAACTTACTGCTTACAACTACTATTATATATAATAATGTAATCCTTTATTAGTATAAAAATATTTAATATCTATTTTGTCAGATATCAAAAGCTTAGACTTTTATTCATACATTTATTTATATTATTAGCATCAAACTATTTCACAATATAATTAAAAAAATACACAGAAAGCCATGAGAATTTTTCCTGAGGTCAAGCTGCATTGCATGTGCATAAAAATCTGGCATTAAGCAAAAGGGAAGTATTTGTCCCAACTGAATTAACATTTGCTGATTGCCATCATCTCCACTGTGTTAGACCTACTTATGAAAAATTTTGGATTCATATAAAATTTTTCTCATTTCCTTTACTCTTCCAGAAAAAAAAGGGAGCAGAGCTTTTCTGCTCTCCAAACTCCTGATGATTTTTCAGCTTTTAATTAACTGGTTTTACTGTAACTTAAATGGTGTACTTTTAAATCTGTAACTGCATAATCATCAGTAATCCAGCACTTTTGGTAACTTTTGTTGAAGATACTCTGCATCTTCAACTGTTTTTTTCTGATTAAGTGGGTCTAGCTTTTGTTTGAGATTTCTGCTGAAAACTGTGTTGCTTGGCTACTTTAATTAGATTAATTTCATAGACCACAATATTATGCAGCCTCTGTTATTTCATGGTTAGGAAGGAACTGAACCTTAGCTGTCTTCCTTCCTAAAAGCTTCTTAAGCATCCCACAACAGGAGCAATTCCTACCACCATTTATAATATTTTTTGCATTTGGATCCAAACACATTTTCTACCTGTAAGTATTCTGCAGGTTTAATTTGAATCCATGGTTTTCAAATAATCAAACCTGGGTTTTTACTAAATGCTGTGTCCATAACATCAAAACATGTAGTTGTATCTTGGTCTTGTCATCCCATCCTAGCCCAAATGAAATATGCAATAACCCTACAGAAAGAAGCTTCTTATTTTCATTTGTCTTTATCAGGGGATGATGACACAAAAAAACAAACAAAAAAACTGCGATTAACATCAAAATACCAGGTATCAATACTTTATTCAAAGATGTAATTCAAGGCAGTACCTTATCTTCTGTAATATGGAAAAAAAAGTTGGACTCTCAATGCAAAACAACATGATCTAGGTCAAAAAAACTTCTTTCAATGATACCTTTAGGTAAAAGTCATCCCAACCTAGCAAAAAGATACTTTGCCACTCCACTCTTTCCTTTTCTTGGTGCAATGTTTGGTGGTCTGTGCAATATAAGTCCCAAATCCAGTGAAACTGTGTATGAGGGAAAAACAATGACCTTTGAAATCATTTGCTATCTCAACAGAATTCAGAGGCACAAAAGTACATTCAGAGTTAATTCACAATAGGCATTATGACACAAACATCTAAGAAACTTCCTCAGCCAGATCCAAGCCTAAGGACCAGCTGGCCAAAGAACAATTTAAAATATCCAAGATACACAAATAGGGATTTGCTTATCCCTCCAGCCAAGGCAGAGAAAATGCAGGTTTCAGAGACAAAGCTCCTGTACATGCAGCTTGAGGAAGGAGGGAAGTGACAAAAAACTTAAATCCTCAGAGACACGCATGTACGTCAGCTCCTGCCAGTGCCAAGCATGATCAGCAGCCTGGCCTGACCAAGAATAAACAGAGCTAACGAGCCTGGAGCAGTGCCAAGCAGCATTAGAGAAATTATGTGCCAGGCCAGGGAGTCAGCTAATCCACAGGAAGACTGTAAAAAAACACTCCACAAGAGCTGCCGGAACTCACAGCTACCAGCTGCCAAAGGCTCTTACCCTTAGAGGCTTTTTCAAGTTTGGCTGCGAGGTATCAGGCACAAGACTGCTGCTCAGCACAGTTTAGGGATAACAGAAGGAAAGTAAGAACAGAGTGCAAACTGGGAATTTGTTTGCATGTACAGCCCTACCCTGGAACTAGGAGAAAGGGAAGGGCAGCTTCCTTTACTCCAGGTTCCAATTGTTCATTCACTATGGCAGCTCAGCTGGGTGCTGGAGCAAGCCAAAAGCACAGTGCCTCAGAGAAACACATCAGCAAATGCAAGAAGTTATCACACATCAAGAGAAGTTGGCATCTTCGCTTGTATAAAACAAAGTGACAGCAAAAACACCACCAAACTTCCATTATACAACATAAACTATCACATCAAGTTCTCTGTGAAGTGCCATAAGGGCAGGATTTGCCTCCAGCTCAGCTGTTATCCACCTTGACAGCCCCAATACCGAGCAGCACCAAGACATTTGCAAATCAAGATCTGCAACAGAAATAAACTCAAAGGCAAGAAAGTAGCACGTCCAGCTTGGGGTCTGGCTACTGGCAGAACCTAAGGAAGCTTGACACCAGGATACTCCTTCTTCAGGGAGGACAGAAAACCAGGATTAAGACAAACTGACACACTGTAGCTCAATATGAATGCTCAAACCAATAGAAACCCAGAGGAATGGAATCTGTAGTGATATAAAGCTCTAATTGTGATTATCAGCATAGCATTATAACTAGCAGCATTTTCCCAATCAAAAAAGCTAACACTGCTTTCACAGCATGATACACTTTTTTTTTTTTTTTAAAGTACACCAATGACTATAATCCTCACTTGAACAAATTTGGGGTATTTTGTTAGGTGGTTTTGGTTCTTTAAATCCAGGCAGTATATGCCAGTCTCAGCACAACAAACATTGCTACAAAGCCACACTTTGGCTGCCTTTTCCCCCATTTTGCTTTGTCAGTATCCAAAACATTAGCCCCTCCAGATTCAAGCCAGCACAGAAACCAGTAGAAGCTGCAGGTACACAACATCTCTAAAAAATATAGGCCCCTCAAGAAATGTGATTCTGGAGCAAGGAAACTGGACTGAATATTTATGAAGCACCAATGGGAGGCATTACTGCTACCATCAGAAGAAAAGCATGCCAGAGATCCCTTTTTGTCTTGTGGAAAGCAACATTATCCAACAGATTTCCTATGTTTGTATGTTTTAATTGCCTGAAAAGGAGAGAAAACAAAAGGCAAGATCTCTCTTGCCCACATCCATAGTTTTCCCCAACTTCTTGCTGTCTCCCTGGTACCAATCAGCAAGTTATCCAAATTGCCTGGGCACTACTTTGGAACGCAGCTGAAGGCAAATATGCAACCCATGGCTTCTGCCACCACCAGTAAATCAGAGCTTCCATTTGTGCTTTATCTGTACTCCTGCATGCATTTGCCTCAGCATGGCAACACCCTGCCTGGCAGTGTCAGACTGCTACTGGGGCTGGAAGTCAGCTGCAAGCACTGAAGTGCAGACACAAACAAGAGCTCTGCAAGAGTCCCTGGAACAGGTCAGACAGAGACAGCAGCAAGAGCACCCTGTTAATACTGTTACTTACCCACCAGGTTCCCAGTCAGTTAAACAGCACAAGAAGACTTTGACAGATTAAAATTTTACCTACCGGAAGCAGGACACGTGCCAAGCTTCATTTACAGTCTTGTAGAGGCGCTGGCCAGCAGCAATGCTGTCCCCACAGCCCAGGCATCTCCAGACTTCTTCACCTGCATGCACACAACAACCATTTTACAGAGAAAACAGAGATTGCTGCATCCCTGATAAAGAAAAACCTTAAAGTATACAACCGAAAGGAAAACCTTCACAGGTAGAAAGTTAAGCCAATACTGGGCAGTCTGTAACCCCAGACGGCAGAGTTCCTCTTGAGATCTTATACATTATTTTTTCTTTCTCCAGACATAACATCACCATCTGCTCCTTCACATTCTAAAGAAGAAAACAACGCAGCTTTTCACAGAAAACAGCTCAGCCACAGCTTCACCAGTCTTCAGAGGAGAGATTTGAGGAAGAATGATTGGTCTGGAGTAACAATTCCCACAGAGAACCACCCAGGGCCAGGCTACTATTTCCCCCATGCCACTGACTCAGCACATAAAGCTTGTACTTGTTTGTATGATTAACTAATTTCCCAGAACTGAAAGAAAGGAAAGGCAAACTTTATTCAGTAGAGAACAAACTTGACTTCCAGGAAGGAATTACACACTTGAATGGATATTCCTGTAAAGCCTTTACAGCCAACACCAGGCTACCATCAGACTTCAGAAAAGGGATTGATGCTACTGGCCTATTGCCCTTTCAGAAAATAGTTACAATAGTTTAAATTAATTTATGATAGTTTCTGCTAGAACTGTCATAAAGCCCCACAGAGAATTATTTAGATGCATGCAAGCTAAGAAGAGCAACATAAATGTCTGTGCTCAAACACCATTTGGCACGCAGATAAATGCTGTCCAAAATCCAAACAGCTGTGTGGGCATATTAAAGAAAGAGTGACAGATCTGGATGAGCACAGGATGGTGCAAAGAATATGTCACATAGCTGGACAGATCTCAAAGCTGTTTCTTCCTGCTACTGAAAGTTTACTTGCAATGAGGTTGCATAAGGAAAGAAGTGCACTCAGAGAAGGAAAACCACTAACCACAGACTTCCATTTTTCAAAGAACACTGAAACTCAGTATTTGCTCAGAAAAGTTGATACCACAGTTAAATTCCTTGAAGTCATCAACCTTCTGTGCACTTTTAACCTGCTGTGCAGGTCAGTAACAACATTTTAAAGTAACCAAGGTGAAGACCTCCTTGTAGGTTTAACACAAATAGCTATTTCAGAGAAAAAAACTTGCTGCTCAGACAGAAGCAAGTACCACCCCACCGGCAGATCAGCAGCACCCATAAAGGTTTCCATGCAGACTACAGGGATAAAGAGGAGTCAAACGTGACATTTGGTGTAAGTCACTATCTCAGATCCCAACTAAACATCAGCTCCACACCCGGGAGTGTGTCTGTGCCCTCCCGATATGCAGAACACCAACGCACCTGACCTCAGATCTGCACAACACTGTCAGGGGTTAGGAGAAGCTGGCTCTACGCACCTTCTCCTATAAAGCAAACTGCTTTTCAGCACCAAACAGGCTTGGAACTACAATGCACAGTCAAGAGTGCCCGTGCCCCGCTGCAGCCCCAGCAGGCGGCTGGAACTGCTGCCACTCTGACCTGCAAACCGGGCTCCCTGCAGCTCCATCTCCACCAGGCGCACCAGATGCAAATGTGAACACAGAGAGCGGAGCCGATCCAAAGGACTCCGACGCCTACAGCTCGGCTGACTGAAAGCAACAGATCCTTCTCCACACCGACCTGGCAGAGCTTTACCCGCTGGCTCTGAGCTGCGGGCGGGAGCCACCGCGCTTTGCGCTGCTGCTTCAGTTTCCCTGTGCCCAGCGAGGCCGCGGGGCTCCCGGTCAGAGGCGGACAGTGCTGGAGCCAGCCCGGACGGCTCGAGTGTCCGGGAGAGGTAACGGAAATGAATAAAACAGAGCAGGAAACAGCGCGAGGGAAAAGCAAGCGGACACGATCAGTAGAACGGGTCTGTCACGTCCCCCAGGACGGGAGGAATGTTACAGACGCGGCCACCGAGGAGCGGCAGCAGCGGCCCCCGCAGCCGGGAGGGCGACGGAGCCCCAGCGGGAGCACGGGATTACAAGCGGGACGGGGCCAGGGCGACCGGCCGGTCCCAGCAGGCGACCCCGCGAACGGACCCCTCGCGGCACGGCCGGGAGAAGCCGCCCCGATTCCGAGCAAGACCCTCGGCGCCGACGGTCGCAGACCGCCCACCGGACACGGGCTGGCGTTTCGCCGAGACGCGGGTTCGGAGCTAGCGGCCCGGCGGGCGAGGCCCCCGCAGCCGCAGCCCCGGCGGTCGCATCGCGGCCTCACCTGGCGGCCCCTGCGGCTCCTCCATCCCGCCCCGGCCTCGCCGCCGCCCGGGGCTCCCCCGCCTGACGTCACCGCTACGGCGCGCGCGGCGGGTCACTCCGCACCTGGCCCGGCAGCGCGCGCGCCCCCCCGCCCCTCTTTCCCCCCCAGCCGCTACCTCGGCCCCGCGCCCCGCCCCGGGGGCAGCCGTCGCCCCGCCCCTTCCTCGCCGCGGGCCAATGGGCGCTCCGCCCCCCTCACGGCCACGGGCCAATCCCCGCGCTGCTCTGAGGCGATTGTCCCGCCCTTTCCGCGGCGGGGACCAATCACGATGTGGCCGGCGCGCCCGGCCCCTCCCTCTTCGTTCCGTGGCGGGCGGCTTGGCGGCTCCCGGGGCTGCGCCTTCCCGCGGCTGCGCGGGGCTGGGCCGTGCTTGGGCCCCCCCGGCTGCCCCTCGGGGAACGGCCCCCACGCTCCGGTGTGGAAGAAGCGAAGCCCTGTCCCTCCCGCTTCCTGAGGCACGGACCAGCAGCCGGCTCCTCGTCCTCGAGGTAGGGCGCGGGCAAACGCCTCACCTCAGTCCGTCTGTCAAGCGCAAAGGAATGGCGGTGCACTCCCGTCAATGTAAAACCATTTTTTTAATTCTAAATCACTTTCACAACAGTGAAAATTAGTGAACAGTAATGGTAATGCACTAAACAAGCCGTTATGGGCTGTGTGCAGTCTGAATACAAGGAAGGGGGGAGTGGTACGATACAAAATACACACCAAGAAAAAGGTAGGAACAAAAGCGTTAACACTTTTAGACTATTTCATTCTTGAATTGCCAGAAAATAAGGGCTCTCCGTTATTTTTCTGCAGCCACCTCCTACTAAGTCCATTATGTCTCACCAACAGATGGGAGAAAAACACCAAGCTATTAAAATTCTGTATTTTAAAACATAAGTGTTAGGTTCAAGAGGTATTGAAACTGATTTAACTATTACAGACACCTTTCTGTCCTCTGTATCGGAAAAAGGCTTTAGAGGGATAACCTCTGCTCCTAGCATCGAGCTTCTCAATAGGAAAAGGAGAATAAAATCACCCCTTTTGCTATCACAAGAACTTTCCCTTTTCATCAGCAGGTGGTGCTGCCTGCTCATGAAAGGAAGTCGAGGCTGCGACATTGTACTGCAGCGAGCTGCTTGTAAGAAGGCAATAAATTAACAGCCTTTCTCCTAGAAAGGGTCCCAGTCACCAAGTTAAGCACTTGAGTAGAACCGTATGCACAAAAAGTTCGCTTCTTAAAAGTGCCACACAACAGAATTTGAAGCACCACTTCAACTATTTGTAGTTGATCATGTGTTCTGTCAGATTATCATCAAGTCAGGTATAAACTGGACTACCAGATGAGGCAAAATACTGCAGAAGCTTTCCAACGTTCTACTTGCCAGATGGAATTTTGGAGGTAGGCAAGTTAAACTTCAGTCATCCTCTGTCTTGATACTAAAAGTGAACGATTTATAATTACATAAACAAGCTTCTACAACAATTACATAAAAGTGTCCTTGCCCAGGAACCTCATCCATACACTAAAAAACCCCCAGCTATTGAAACAAGATTTCTATTAATTGATTTGTTTTGTCAGTTGTTTGTCTATTACCAGGGAAGTCACAATATTCATCTTGAAGAAAATCGTTGACTATTGGTGATTTGAATGAAAATAATCTAAAAACAAGAAAACCCAAAAACCAAAACAATGGATTGCCCAGTCAGAGAAATACAAAAACTGTTCATCTTGCTAGGAATCTCTCATAGCTCTTGTTCTGGAGGGACCTACACAAATACATCAGTGTACTTTTTTGAAGCTGTATATGCAACAGGATAACGAAACAGCTACAGAGTGCTCACCTTCTGAATTATTTTCCTCTCAGCACATAAATGGTTGTGGTCTCCCCCAGCACTTCAAATTAATATCTTTGGTAGACAGTGCTGAGGCTCTGGTGCTGCAGCCATTCTGCTGTGGCAGGGGTCACTGTCTGCACCTGTACTGAGAAACTGCCCAGTGCTCCCTACTGGGGCATGTGCTAGCAAGGACAGGATGTCAGTTTTCCTCCTGTACAATTTTACAGTATGACAACTTTGAACTCAAAACTCATGTAAAGATGCCTTTTGTTCCTCTCCCCAAACAAGCTGATCTCAGATCTGTAATAGGATTTTATTTGGAATACATGACCTTATGTAGAAAGTCTCAAAGCCTTGGGGAGAATAAATGTAGCTACAGTGACAAGGTTGTGAGGGGATGTTCCACGAGTGCAGCTACAGGCTGCTGAGCAGAACTGAGGAAGACAACACTGTTTTTGTCAGTGAGGAACTGGGCTGGGTGAGGCAGAGAGGTGCATTGTACTGTTCAGTGACCCCACCCGGCTCCACAACCAGAGAATCTTCCAGTGTCTGGCTCCAGCGAATTTGGGCTTTAAAAAAACTGCAGCATAAATTTGTATCCCTTCTTCTAACAGCCATTAGAACCACTTCAGGAGGGGTTTTCCATTCACGTTGGGAAATAACAGAAAGAAAACAGTCTCCAGACCTGATTCCATTTGCATCATATTTTGCCTGAAGAATCTCAGCAGTGCTGCAGATGATTTCCTGAAGAAGGTTGGAATAAATAACATCCAGAGCTCTGGCAGATCCATTGTGGTTGCCGAGCAGGAGATACTGATCAGACTGCAGGAGTTTCCTTACCTGCCCAGTCTACCTTGGGGCAGCTGTGTTTCACATAGACCTGGTGTCACTGCTTGGCACAGGGTTTCAAAGCAGCACTCCTTTTAGGAGCAGAGCTCAAAGCGAGGCCCATGGCTTGTGGCAGGAACCTGCTGTACCAGATCGCTGAGCTGAAACGTGCTTTTTAACCAGGAATTAATTTCCATCTCTGGTGCAAAATGCGAAATTCCTCATTGTGCAGCGGTACCACCAATTCCTGAAGCCCATAGTTAGCTACGGAACCAGACACCAAGAGGTTTAACATGGGATGGGGATGCAGGTTTTAACTGTTTCAGTGGCCTTGCTGGCCATGAATATACAGAGTAATGGAAAAGACTTTACGCAATCAACAGCCAGAACATTATCACCAGAGCCACAAACAGGAAGAGGCGCGATAGGAACTGCTCATCCACATATTGAGGAGTCCCTGGAACAGCTGGAAAACAGGAAGTAAAAAAAAAAAACAGTTCAGCTCCTTCCTCTTCTCCAGAATTGTATATATTTTGAACATAGTATATTCATAAATTGAAAGATATGCAAGAAATCTTTGTGAGAAAATGTTGCTAGTTCCTACCCTCAGACTGGCCAGTTATGCTGGAAGATCAGAAGCAAGGCAAGCACCAGCCCCCTAAAGCAGGACTTGTGGTAAACCTGCTCATGACTAATAGCAGCAGGCAGCTCCAAGTGCTGCAGTACACACAGGTCTGCTCTGAGTAGTTTTGGGGACAGTGCTGAGCCAAGTTCATAGTCCACTGCTGACTGCTGAGCTAAGTTCAATGTTTCCATCCTAAGGAACTTTATCACCTCTGCTTGAACAGCCCTCCCCATCAGGGTGAAACATCTCTGAGTAAGGACATGGTAAAGCAGTCAAAGCTGCATGTGTAGCCTTGATCAAGAGAAGTAATGAAAATCACAGGAGCTCTAAAGCTCAAGCTGTGCTTTTCTGAAACTGCTGTATTGAATCCACACATGAAAAACAGATAAAGGAGTTGATTCAATTATGGCTGTTGCAACAGCCTATTTACATACTCCTTAGCTCAGTCACACCTCCACACAAATTTTCAGTGGACGATGAAGTATAGTTAATAGACAAGTTAATTTGACCCAAAGACAGCAACAGGTCTTTGGCACACAGGTGTGAGATGAAGAATGTGTTTCTGTTTCTTATTTCTACAGCACATGACATGGTGAAGATTTGCCAGGCACAACTTTTCACAAATGAAGCTCAGAACATGCTGGGCACTAGGTCTTCTTGTTCAGACCAGGTAGACTCAATTTGCCTACAGTGCAGATGGAGGAGGTTTTCAGGGGATTACTTAATTTCAGGGTAGCAAGGCTACAGTTGAAGTAACCCAACTGTTTTTTCTAAAACACTGTTTTTTTCTAAAAAACAGGGAAATTATTTTACCAGAAGGTTACTTGTTGTGGAATACAGATTAATGTCTCAGAGAAATTTCTGCAAAAGGAACCATCTTTGCTCTCATTGGTTTGTGGTACAGAGCACCAATTTAAATTTTTCCTCCTCATCTTTGTAGAAATGGTCCTTTCTTGCTGTTGTCAGAATACAGGTCTCCTTCATACACCTCTACTGACTCCATCATTATCGTTACTATTATTATTGTTGTTGTTATTGTTACTATTAACTCCAGTCCAATTTGTCTCATTTTTCAGAGAAATTCCACTGGACTACTAGAGGGAACATTTGAATTGAAGGGGAGAAGTCTCCAGTTCTGTTGTCTCAAGAGAACATTCAGCCAATCATAGGGAAGAGACAGGTGGGCTTCCTGGATAAGATCTCCTACAAAACCTGTAAGCCACAGACTATGTTCTCTACTGGGTGTTTCCCCTCGTTCTGTGTTTCCATTTCCAACACCAATTTACTGTTCAGAAAGTTTTGTCATTTAGCAGGGTGTTTGTTTAAAAGTCAGAAGGGAGTTTGTAAAACATCTGCTTGTGACAGGGCTCTTGGAGCAGGCAGGATGTGTGGTACCTGGAGGAGGTCGCCCATCATTTATGTTGAATGCTGTTGCAAATATACCAAAGGGAAATGCCCCAATTCCAAATGACATTTGGAAGCCACCATCTCCAAACCCAAAGCCCTGGAATCCCTGTAAATAACAAAGCAGCAAAAGAGAAAGAGGTACCAATCATTTAAAGCCTATTCCAGAGTACAGTGTAAAAAGTGCAGACATTCCTTCTCACTGGATTTCTGTGGATGAAGGAACATCAGGCTGCCTGGCAACTTTTCAGTCTGCCCCAATATTGTTAAATACCTCCATTTAACAATGTTTCACAGCAAACTTGCCAGAGCAACACAAACGTTTGAGAAAATGAAAACCAGGAACCACAGTTCTTGACTGAAGGCCAGAAATTTAAAAAAATCATTTCCGTAATGTTTCTCAACTTAAAATAGCAAATGTCTGGCAATATATCAAAATGGACATTACCAATTCTATTTAAATGTCTTAATAATGTATTAATTCTCTATTAATAGCTATTATCCATACTAGTATAAGAAATACATTGTAAAAAAATAATAGGTGTTGATTTTCATGATACATGTGCACCATTTTAAACATTCAGTAAAGTGATAAATTGACAGCAGGAAGCATAGAACATCACAGAGAAAAACAGTAAAAAAAATTAAAATTTACCAGGGGGACTCTAATCAGGTGGCAGGAAGTCATCTTGGGTAGGAATGCAAGATGAAAGGAGGAAAAAACAAGAGCTACATTGACCCTTCCAGGATCCAGGCTAAAACACATCATCAAAAGATCAGTTCTCTAAATCTAGATGTATCCTACTGAATAAAAGCAGTGTTCTATTAGAGAGCCAGCTGTATGTCACCCTAAGTAGTTGCACCATGTTTAAAAACTGTGGAGAGCTCACAGTTGCCATGTTCCAGCAAACTGTCTTCTCATCTCAGACTTAAAACAGTGCTAGAAATTCTGAATAACCCCCCAGTGAATCATCTCCACAAACTGGAAGGACAAAGCTGATTTCACTCATATAATTAAACCCATTTCTGGGCTGATCTTTGGTTTGAGGAGTTAAGTCTTTTGACTATGACTCTTATTAAGACTATTCTCAAGCATTTTGCCCATATCAGGGACAGGAAAGTGTTCTGCACAGCCAGTTCTGCACCTGTAGGAAACAGGAGGGCAGCATCACTGCTGCTGTGCCTTTTTACCAGATTCTTATGGTTTATGACAGCACCAGCTAAAAGGTTTAAACAAGTTATAGGAGCTGATTTAATAAGAAGGCAACTCCCTAGCGAGGGAGAACAAGTGAGCTCCCAGTACATTCAATACAAAAATGTTCCCTAATCACACCCAGCAGAGTTGTTTGCTTGCAGCACAAGGTGCTATAGGACCATCTCCAAGGACCTATAGGCTGAGTTACATGGAAATATGCAATTGTTTCATCAGGTCTTGCTCACTGGCACCATGTTAAAGAACACTGCAGTCTGTCCTACTGACTATTCCCATGTCTGCTCAACCTATGCCAGCTGCTGTTCACATTCACTCTATGTAATCACCTCAAAAAATCCCACAGATCACTCTTTAAGTGTGGAGATATCTACATTCTTCTGCTTGTAATGCCATGGTACAGTAATATCCCATAGAAATGTTAGAAGCACATGTCAGTGCCAAAAAAGTAAGTTCACATATTTCCATGACAGGTATAGTTTGACAGAAATTTACATCCCCAAAGAATTTTCAAAGCAAATTGTTCCTTATATTTATATGTGGAGAACAAATAAGTAGAAAGAAAACTTCCAGTGTAGCATTTCCATGAAGCACTATTCAAGCTGACCCATTCTTTGGGATGCTAAACACTACTACAGGCATGAAGTTTCTGCCACACTGCAAATGTCAATTATTCATGAACAGCCTACTGGGAATGAGCAAGAAATCTAAGCAATAGATCCTCACACCTCTCACATACATTATGTCTTCTAGCATGAATAAATACCACCCCACCATCAACAAAAACAACTTATCTGCTTGATTTTTTGCACTTACCCCTCTGTTCTCTGGTTCAGGTCTCTGTCCTTGGGGTCGTGGTGGAGTTTTTTCTCTGCAGAAAGTTGGAGAAATTAGCTCAAGTGGAGGGACACATGACAATAGTATCTACAATAGCCTGGCTGATAAGACAGAACAAACACAGAGCACACTCTCACAGGACCCTGCTGCAGCAGAGCTTGAGGCAGTGAACATGTAGATACCCAGTTTATGAGCCTTCAGCATCACATGGCTGAATTAAGATTCTGTATAACAAAATCCCATTGCAAAGGCAAAAACTGAGGGCACTAATATTTTACATAAGCTTCTCTAGACAGGCAACATTCATTGCAACCTGCCACTTGTAACTGATAACTAACACCCAATTCAAGTTAAAATGAATTGCCAGTTGAACAAGAAATAAGGTGTGCAAACCCAGGCCCTGAAAAAGCCAGAAGTATCAGGCAGAAATGTCAGCTCTATCTGTCTTTTAACCAAGTATTTCAAATTGTAAATCCAGCACTTTGTTGGTATCATCTCAAGACCTTAAACTAAAGTTTCATCTTTAGTTTTCATGTGAGAACAGTTGTATTTAGGTTTCTTACCTGGGGTCCTGTTGCCCAGTGCTACCTCTCCCGTACAGAGGAATAACTTTATCTCGACTGATTCCTGCTTTGCACACAGGACACACTTGTCTGTTTGGCCTGGTCTCTAGCCACTAAAGAAAGGAAATTAGGAGAAAACTGGTAAAAGACCAGGAAAACAGAGACAAAAACCTCAATTGCAGACGGGCAGAGAGACTGGCAATTGCTCAGAAAGCACTGGAGAAAGACATTTAATAATGAAGTTGCATTAGCAGGTAGTGATTGCCCTGGAGAGAAAGAATTGCATTTGAAAAGAGGGAGATACTCCAGAGAACCAAGCTCTTCATTGAGCAACAGGAGCTGATGAAAGACAAAGTAAAAAGAAACCTGTCTTACCTGGTGTAAACAAGGCCAACTGTGAGCATTCCCAGCACAATTGTTCACAGAGCAGAAAAAGAGGGGAAAATAGAATTAGTTACTGACACCAAAAATTGTATAAAGTGTAGCACAGATAGCACAGCTTGGAGACAACACAAATCTGGAATCCAGCTGGGCCAGTTCCTTAACCTCCCATTAAAATAATTTCTGAAAGCACAGCCCAAGCCTGATCTCCACTGGTCTTTTCAGGTTATGCAATCAAACTAAGTTGCTAACATGATTCTCTGCATATCACCTTTGATTCCTGGGCCCTCATCCATACCAAAGGCCCATACAGAGGCTTAATTAATTTCACTGTTTACTTTACAGATTTTTTCTTCTGGTACCATGAAAAGATATCCCTGAACTAAGATGCAAATGAGGAATATGTCAGTAATGAGACACCAGGATTTTCAAATAAGTCACACAAGGAACATTTAGCTCACATTCACAGAATCATGGAATAATTCAAACAAGACAGTACATAAGGTGGCCTCTAGTCCAACCTGATGCTCAGAGCAGGGTCAGTTGCTGAGATCAGACCCAGCTGTTCAGGGCAGAGAATTTCCCATTATACAGAACTACTCTTAAGATTAAATTAATATGGCATCTAAGGAATGGTCAAAGACAAACAAGCAAGCTACAGGACAGAACTTCCAAGCAGCCATCTTCTTCAAAACAGACTTGACAACACTATTCAGACAAGATGCATGCTATTTTTTAAGGTTTCATTCTTCCAAATCTTATTGTGCAATAATTTAATTTTATTTTAACATGCCCACAGAAAGAGACTTTCCATCTCCTAGAGGAAAACCCTGGATTTTCAGATGTTAAATATATTTAACACAAAAATAAATGCTCTTTGGAGCCTCTCCTAAATAAGGAGCATAATTTAGCCTACTGTGTAAAATAATGGAAAAAAACCAAACTGAGGCAAACATTTGATCATTTAAATCCTTAATAAATTCTTAACATTCAAGAAACAGTGTATTCCAGACCAAGCTACCCCAATAAGAAATGCTGCATGCTCACTATATTTGTGTGATACATTCCCAAGTCAGATCAAAGAACTGAAAAGTTAGTATTACAACTGCAATACCTTGGGGCAAATGTTTGTTTTGTGAGAAATATAAAAGTTTGTTGTTTTTTTTTTTTTCCCCATGGTTTCAAAGGAAAAAAAGTGCAAGACTGTGGGAAGTATGAAAACTAAAATTTGGCCTCCAGAACTTCGTTCCAGATGCAAGTTTAGGTATGCACAATTTAGAAAGGAATTTAGGTCTGAACAAAGATCTATACTGGACCAGACAGCACAAATAAAATAACACACATAACCAAGCAGTATCAATGAACACTGAACTGTCTTGTGTGTTTTTGCTTTTACAGAACAGTCCACAAGTACAGGGAGTTTAAGATGCAAGAAAATGACTCCCTGGAGCAAAAACAGTTGAGGAGCAAACACAAACTGCTCCTACTACCCAAAATATGGTCCTTACTCATTTCATACAAGACATTTTATTTGACATCTGGACCTATAAACATCACAGGCTTTTTATGTGGTGTTCTGGTTTATCTGTGAGCACTTACCAGAAGAGATGTCCACACAAGCTGATAACTGCATCCTTGGCAGTGTCTAAACAGATGTTACATTCAAAAGTGTTGTCCTGATTAGTGTTGTCACCAGCACCATTACTGCTACTGCTGCCACTGGTTCCTCCAGTACTGGAGTTCTTTGTTGATGCAGAAGTCGTGGGTCCTTTGCTTGCCATCCTCAAGAGCTACCCAAACACACTGTCAAGAAAATTTTCCTGTTGGAAGCCTAGCAGTGAGAAAGGAAAAAGAAAATAACAAAACAAAACTTCTTGGCGTGATAACATTGCATTCTTGTGCTGTTCCAATCTGGTAGTGATTTGTTTAAGAAGCACTTGAATCCTATAGTTGATGGTTTTAGTTTAACATAGCCAAGAGGGATCTTTTTTTAGAAACTAAGCTACTTTAAAGTCCTGTAGTGTGACCTAGCTGATTATGTGACCTGTATTTTAAAGTTGCTGATAAGCAAACAAGATCCACAGCCAGGACAAAACCACTGTATTTTCTCAAAAATACTATTAGCTATGAGAAGAATGAGCTCACCTAGTCACACATGCTGTTCCTTCCAAATGCAAGTTGTAACTGTGAGTGCAGTTTGAAACAGGATTTAATTGTGAAGCAATTCACAGCTTGGACAGACTGACTTAATGCACTTTTAAATTCAGTGTTCATTAGTTTGGAATATTAATGATAATAGTGGCAAGCAAAGGCAGCTTAGTACTTGATTTGTCTCATCAGCAGTATATTGCTTCTGTCACAGCAGTGTGTTGATAGGACTATCAAACATTGCTAATCTAGTAGTAATACTGAAGTACAAAAAACTTCAGAGTGCTTTAATTTTAATTACATGCTTTCACCTCTCATTAATATCACCATATTTATCAAAGAGCACAATTTATTTTATTTCAGTAGCAATAAACTCTACACTATACTACCTTGACATGCAAATTCCACAGTAACTGGAACTGTGAGACTCAGCACTAAGCATATATGTCCAGAAAAAAATACTTTAACCAGTACAAGATTTTAAAACCAAGAACTAAGAGTTTCAGCAGTTACAGAAATTAATTCAGCAGAACAAAAATGTTTAAAATATTCCACTATGTTTTTCGAGAGACTCGTTGCTGCTGCAGGAATATGAATACTTAACTAAGGTTGTGAGAAAGAAACAGGTGGTTATCTGAGCTTTTTTTCAAGTGTACAGAGTTAAGCATTTTAGAAAGGCAACCTGAATAGTAAAAAGATAATTTCTTTGCAAACTTACCCCACAAGCATTAAAGGCTTTCCTTAGTGTTCCCCCTTTGTAGCAGTGCTGAAGCAGGGGTGCAGGGCAGCAAAATAAAACCTTTTTATCTTTTATCTGTAGCTGTTATTGCCAACAGCTTTTTTCATACTATACAATCCCACTACACAGTCAAGAAAGCATCATGCTCAAGCCTCATGAAGATATTGCAGCAAAGACACTCAGTTAACAGCAAGTGAAAGGTATTTCTGCAGAGCTTTTTCACCCAGTTACATCATCATTTTGCACTGAGTCCCAGAAGGGCAGCACTGTATTCACAGATGCTATACTTCAACATACGTAGCTTTCAGCACTGCTGACTCTTAGGGTTTCACACCATGACTTCATTTACACTCAGCAGCAATGCAGCTCATTGTACAAAATGAAAATTCATGTTAGTTCAAGGCAGCTGGAAATGCTGCCAGTCCACAAACTATCCACTAAAGAGGCCTAGATTTTTCACACATCTTTTCTACCAGAATCTTCAGCTCATCTTGCTCAGTAGTTTAATGCTTGAAAACTTACCAACTTGGACCTATATATATTTCCTGGGAATTAATATAAATATCAAGATTTCCTTAAAACTCAGGAGTTCAATACATTGTAAAAATCACTAGTATCATTTCATGTCATGGGCACAAGAAATGTCTGACTCTTGTATCTTGGCATATAACACAAGGAAAACATGTAGAAGATGCAAATAATTAAATTTCTGTATCCCTAGGACCAAAGTGGGGAAAAGGGTCCTTTTTTTCCAAATTACATTCCATATATTTAACACCAGTAATCTGGAGACTCAAAATGATAAAATCTGTATCTTCACAAACATATACTTAAAAAAAAAAACAACTTTAGCTTTTAGTAACTATGAAAAAAAATGATCAAGTTATGAAGGAGGATGACAGAGAAATCCATTGAAATATCAGTAATGTAGTGGAATAAATATGGCTGAGATGGAAGAAAGAGCAAAATGACAAAACAGCAGACACTGAATCTGCTGTCCTAGAAGAAGGACACAGCCTCTACTGGGATACTCTCTTAATTATTTCTCCATAGGCTGATTGGGCCTGATGACCTATTAGATAAAACCAATTTGAAATCTATTGCAATCTATTGAAAATCTATTAAAAAAAACCAATAACCAAAAACCAAAAATCAAACCAATTAATCTTATTTTGAAAAGCCTTCTCAAACATTTGCTCTTGGAACACTGTGGAACATAGCTGGGTCTGTTACAAGTGCCAGCAGGGGCTGTGCAGCTGCAAATCCTGCTGCACATTTAGAAAGAAGCAAAGGTAAAACAGCCTCCAGTGGCTGAACCTACATCTGGTAATCATAGATTGTATCACTTGAGAGGGTAGCCTGTGAATTCTAAAATAGAAGTTCAATGGCAAATTCAGCTTGTTCTGAGTGTAGAACAAGTTCAAAATTCTTAAAATGTCATTTGAACTACTTAAACTCTGAGACAAACCTTTTTACAGGAAAAAAACAAACACCAAACCACAAGCTAAAAAAACCAAACCAAAAACAACAGACCAAACCAAGCCCATTTTAGTTTTGATTTAGAGTTCAGAATGAAGACAGTGAGTACACTGGGATATAACACAACATCTGGGGTTAAGTCAACAGAATTTATAGCTGCCAGTCCAGGTTTGCTAAGCCCTTTTCCTTCAGATCAGGTCTCCAAATCAACCCTAGATAAGTAGCAAACAAAACAAGCGAAAGTATATTAAAATCAGCTGTGATCTAACTGCAAACATTCAAAGATTTTATCTTTTTTCTTTCCTGCTTCCTTGCTGTCTAGATGTTTACAGGAAAACAGTATCTTTGCTACTAAAAAGACATCTATACTAGCTGTTTGTTTCCTTTAAATCTTGACCCCTACGATATCCCTACAGGTTGTTGTGAAAATGATAGAATTGCTGACATTTAACTACAACAAAGAATCAAGAGTGGCAACAGATGAATGGTTAAGAAACAAAGAACCCATTTTCGACCAGTCTTCCTAAATAAAAAAAGTCTGGTGGAGCGTGAAGACAACACGGAAGTGAAGATACATGTTCAGGTATCCAGTGCAAATCCCACTGAGTTGTTTAAAGGTTAAGCATGGGTGAAAGAGATGGTGAAACTGGACCTTCCAAGAAGCAGATGGCACACTGGGATCAGAAAGTTTCATGACAACTGGAAACACGGGAGGCTCATGAAAGAAGTGCAGGAAACTGGTAAGGTCTATGTACTGTGTGTAAATACTGCATCTCACCAAGAGGCAGTAAGAAATAAACTTTACTCAAGTACTTTAAAAACTAAATCTATAAGTCTAGTGGGAGAAACTGTAGATCAGGAAAATGCAAGCCTAATGGCTACTGTAAAAGACCACGTTTCTGAGCTCAGCAAATGAAAAATGACTGCATTTGCCAAAGTACACTGACCTGACTCTAAAAATACAAGAGAAACACTTCGAGACAGACTGGGAGAGTTTCCACCATAAGTGAAAGCATACAAAAAATTCCATTGGAAACACAGCAGGTGAACAGTAATTCAACCTGAGAAAGACAGAGAGGGAGTATAAATTAGAAGCTAATGTCACCAGTTGTAGAATACACGTTTACAGCACTACAACATTAGGATGTCTGAAGTATTAACTTTTTAATTGTCTTTCATGGAAAATGGAAAAAAAAATCCAGTGAGGATATAAGACTCTGGTTACTTTCTAATAAACCCCAAAGTTTATTCCTCTTTTCAGTTTCTAACACGTAATAATGAAGGAAAAATAAGAGCATTGCTGATGTAAAATTCCACTAGAGAGACACATTTCCACTTAGCTTTCCTATTGAATCTTATTGTATCTAGGATTACTGAAACTGAAAGAATCCAAATCTAGTTCTACTTCTGAAAAAAGTTCTGATTTAGTTTCTGAACCTCCTGCTGTTTAAATTGAAAGGAAAAATTGTCACTTATTGTATCACTACAATGACAGTTCAACTTTCTGATACATATGACAGATTTTATAAATATTAGAAATTCTACCTAAATTTAAAAATATTTCCAAGAGCTTGTATATATATGCCTGCTCTTAAGTTTAAAAAAACATAATTCTCAGCCTCTTACAATTGCCTGGACTTCCAGTAAAGCTAACAGGTAACCTTAGCTGATAAGGGTTGCCAGTGCCTAGAAGAAAGTACATTTACTTCTTGACAGTAATTTTTAGATATTTACTGAAATCCTACTGTTAATCATTAAATGCACATTTATCTCTCACTACCTTTTTACTCTGTCCCCCAAGCAAGTTACATTTTAACACCTCAGAAACACTTTTCTGTACCCCGTACAACATCACATCCCTGCTTTTTAGTATGACCATAAATTAGTCCCACCAGACAGGCTTGCTCGACCTCTGGGTCTTGCAAAAGCAGCCATTCGCCTGACAGCCCAGCGTGCCCTTGCTTGGCCTCATTTCATTAATTGGGATTCTGCAACACGGATCTGTGTTGCTGCTCTCAGGGTACGAGCCCTGCTCAAAGGCTGCTTTGGCAGCTCTCAGGATTCGATATCCCTCACAAGTGCAAGACACTTATAAACTATCAGAAAACGCAAGCAATTAAAGTAATTCTATTTTCTAAGCCATACTTATACATAAGAATGTAATATAGACTCTGAGGAAATGTTGCACAAATCTTATAAATCTTTAGACAAAGATTTTATCCTCTTACCTCATAAAGTCCAAAGGGAGAAAAAAAAAAAAAAAAAAAAAAAAAATGTGATGCAAGTTGGGTAATACTGCCCGAGCATTTTCCTGGTTTGGAGTGTTATGTAAACGTCAAATGCCCTTTATGTGGGCTATTCAAGAGGTTAGAACCAAAATGTAAAAGTAAGATAGAGGAGTTACGATGCGGTTTAAGAAATAATAAGAAATTCCGACCAGAAAAAAACCCAACAATAATGGCACGTAGCAGGAGCTCAGGCTTTGCGCCCATACCAGGGCCAGACATTTACCTCAGGGGGCACAGGCGCTTCTCTTTCCAGAGGGTTTCAGCTCCGCCGCGGAGCGCGGGGGCCCGAGCACCCACAGGCCGCGGAAATCAGGGATTTCGGAGAAAAACCCTGGCAGGAGGCGCCGGGCCCTGCGCGCCGCGGCTGAGCCCGGGCCGGAGCTCCGGCAGGGAGGGCGGGCACACCCCGGGCCTGCGGGCGGCCCGCGGCTGTGAGACCGGGCCGGAGCCGGGCCGGCAGAAACCGGTGCTCCCGCCGCGCCCCCGCTTCGCTCGTTTGTGAGAGGCGCAGGCGGGTCCGGCCTTTCAGCGGCCCCCGGGCACGGCTCGGCCCCGGCCCGCTCCTTTCGTGCCTCGATGCCGCCGCCCGTGCTCGACTTCCCCTACCCCTCCCCTCCACTGGCTGGGATCCGCTCGGCTCTGCTCACCCGCGGGTCTCGCAGCTCCCCCGCGGCAGCCCCGAGCCGCGGAGCCGCTCCCTCTCAGCGGCCGCCGTCACCTGATCGCCCGGAAGCCCGGCCCCGGCGGAAGGGAACGGCCTCCCCGCCGCCGCTCGGGGCCGCTGGGCCACGTTCCGGTTGCCCGAGGCTTCCCGGTGCCGGATCGGTGAAAAGAGAGCGGCGGCGCCTCGGCCCGGGTCGGGATGTTTCGTGTGGGCTGCCGGGCTGCCCTTCCTTCCCCCAGAACCCCGACACAGAACCCCCGCCGCTTGTTACCTCAGCCAGGGATCGGGTTGGGCTGACCCCGGGGGAGTCACAGCGAACTCTGCCTGCGCACTCCCGCGGACTTTAAGCTCCATTTCTGTTACAGTTTTGCTGTCAGATCATCGTGAGGTGTTGCGGCAGCCGTGTCTCTCAGAAAAGCAAGAACTCCATATCCTCAACAGCACCAATGCTTAGCCCAGGCAGGAAAGGAAGGAAAGAAGGGACTTGAAGCTTTGAGGGACACAAATTGTTGAAATATGTGCGCAGAGCGGCAAGATATGAGCAGAGGAGCATCCCCAGGATGGGAACAGACCTCTATAAAGGTATTTACACACCTGTGACAAAACATAAAGACAGAGAGAGGGACAAAAGGGAGAGGAAGGGATGTGGTACCTGAAGGAGAGGTCAGGGCTGAGAAAGGTGACCAGAGAGGCACCTCTGAAGGGTTTTGTCCTTGCTCTGAGAACACCAAGGCAGAAAACAGTGCAGAAGTGTTTGTTCTACACAGGGAAGAGTGAGGGAATTCTAAACCAAGGTCTCCCACTAAAGGCAAGTGTTATGAGGGAGTGGTTTAAATAAGAACAGGAGGGATGTTAGTGCCAAGGGAACCTATCAGAAAGAGACAAAGGAAATTATCTAAGGCCTGTCTGCTGACTGAGGTGGTCTGAAACTATGCAGCTCTAGTGTGAAGGGTTGAATGTGCCATCGAGGAACTGTTCAGCAATGCAAAAACAGCTGTACTGCACCTTCAAACTGCTTTCAGTAGCACGTGGGCTTGGCAAAGCCATGTCAAAGTGCCTGTCCAGGGCCAAACATATTGATGTGTCACACTGGAAAATTTGTAGTTAAGGTGAAGGTGAAGACAGTGTCTAAAAATGACAGAGCCTATGGCATTAGGACACATGTAAAGCTTTCCTGCCCATGCTAGCAGTGTGTTTTCTGTCTGTGAAAATATATCTAACAAAGAAGACTATATTATTTTCAAAAAGATGATAAAGCAGCATAGTTTGGTACAGAGTCTGCATTTAAGCAAAATTTTGACATCTCAGTGAAGTATCAGATTAATAAGAAGTTAACAAGGCCCCAGAGGTATAAGTGGTATCCTCCAGATGCTGATTAAAACAAATATAAGCTTCTGAAATTTGGACCAGCTTAGACTAATCACCACGTATGTCTGGAGCCAAAAGAATTTCAATATAAAAAGTAAAAAAAAGAGTTGATTTCTGTTATTACGATTGTGGGAATAAGTAATGCTCAGAACAGTCTTTATTGTTTGGGTACTGTGCCATAACTGAAGCAATATAAGAAGAAACAGAGTTACTGCCATAGACAACATAGACAAGGAATATTTTCACTGCCCAGTGATAATTTTAACATTTTATATATTTTTCAAGTATCAGAAGAATGGAATTACATTATTATGTATTTCTGAAAAGACTTATTTGCAGTACCCCTGTTCCACTTACAGCAAGTGTTTTCTTTTTAAAATGAAAAAGACCAGAGAGAGGCAATGAATTAGACTGGATAGATGGAAAGGGTGGTCTGCAAGAATGAAAATTTTAGTCTTGTTTACAACTAGGGTTAATAGGAGGGGAACAGTTGATACTTAAACAGTTGATCAGCTGGACATTATAGGTAGAACATTCAGATTTGCTCCCACTGGCAAATAATAATAAGCAATCAGCTTTCAAAGAGCTGATATCATGTGCATAGTGGGGTTTGAAATGTCATTTGTACAATGTATGTTCTAATGGTGAACAGTGTATCCCTCTTCAAGTGTAGCTGGTAGACAGTGACTGCTTAGAGTTAGAAAAACTTTGTGCCCTGGTTGCCAGTTAATTCTCATGGCGTGCATGTTAATAAATCAAAGTGATATATTCACTTTTTTGTGACCAAAGTTATAAGATTGTCAAACATAGCATTGATATTTACGGTACACACAAACTCACTCCTAAAATTCTTAATGACAAAACTGATAAATATATCAAGAATCCAAGTCCTTGAACCTCTTATCAGTATTTTGCTCATCAGTTCTCCCTAGTTTACTTCTATAATCAACCCACTGGTATATTAACTCAGTATTAAGTCAGATTTAGTAATACTCTTCCTTCTTTGGAACTCCCATGCAAAAGGGTTCCTGTCTATGGGCTTTTGCCTTTGTTCAGCAAGATCCATTTCCAAGAGCTGCTACTCATTTCACTTCTCTGTTTTCAGTGCCACACCATACAGCCATTTCTGGTATGTGAGATGAATTTGTCTTTTTTTTTTTCTGGATTGTATCTCTGGAAACTGACATATTTCAAAGAGTAGGCCTGTAAGTATGATGAACTTCAACTGATCTGCTTGAGTAAAAACATGCTTTGAAGCATCTGGTGCTTGACATCTGTGAAGGCAAATAATTGAGCTGAAACACAGTCACAATCTGTCACTGAAATCCCTGTGCCTCTCAGAGCCAGTTAGAAAGCAATGGGCAATATTGTTCAGCCAAGATGAAAGATCTCTGAGGGGAGTTGGTTTAGAGCAATAAACAGAACATCTCCCATTCAATCTTCAGCTTTTTTGAGTTAAAGATGTAATGCCCTTTGAAGGTCAGTTTGTTATCCTTGGAACTTTGAAAGATTCTCTAAGGGGAGTTGGTTTAGAGCAATAAACAGAACATCTCCCATTCAGTCTTCAGCTTTTTTGAGTTAAAGATGTAATGCCCTTTGAAGGTCAGTTTGTTATCCTTGGAACTTGTCATTCCTTATATATGGACAAAGCAGTTGGAAAAACCACAGGCAGAGGTGTAAGTCCTACCAGAAGTGGGGGAATGTGGATGCTTTTTGCATGACACGTTACGTGGCCTCATGAATTAGGACTGTCCATTATCTTTTCTCATGTACTTTTGAAAGGAAACTTCCTGCAGCACATGGATCCCATCTCATCTCACATTTTTATAGGAGAACGTTTTTGTGCTGTCTGCAGCAGAGGAATGATTGATTCTTTACTAAAATCTTCACTTGAGCACTTCCCATCAAGTACATCTGAAACAGTGAAATTACCACCTCACAAAGTGTGGTAAAGCGCTGAGATTTTACTGAGGTCACTCTTCACACATCCTTATTTTATGATGCTGAGTATTCTCTCTCTCAAACACAAAAGCAACACAAGCTCTTTCACAGAGAAATGAAGCAACCGAATTAGGACAGTTCTGGGGGTATCCACGGCTGCCCTTGGGCCGCGGCCATCTTGTCGGAAGCTGCTCTGGCATCAGGGCAACCTGCACCCCCCAGCATGCTCCGCGCCGGCGGGACTACAACCCCCAGCGTGCCCCGCGCTTGCCGCGCTTTCAACATGGCGGCGCCCAGTGCCCGCGGCCTGGATACGGACTCAGACTCGGACAGCAACGGCGAGGCGGCAGCGCGGTTCCGGGAGGCCGCTTGGGACTGCGCTGCGCAGGCGGCGGCAGTGGCGGTGCCGGTGGAGCCGCGCGGCGGTGAGGGCGGGCGGCCAACTGGGCTCTGCTCTCCTGCCCGGGCTGGGCCGGGGCCCTCCGCAGCTCCTCCTGCCCCCGGGGAGCTCTTGATCAGGCGGGGGCACCTCTCTGCCACGGTGCCGGTATCAGAATCGGGCAGCTTCGCGAGCTGCCGGCGCCACCGTTCTGGCAGCGGTGTTCGGCCGTGCCGTGGCGATGAAGCCTCCGTGGCCGCTGCCCCTTCCCGGGCAGGCTGCCTGCTGCAGCCTGGCCCATGGGAAGTTTCCCTTTCCCCTTGTTAACTGATTTCCCTCGAAGGTGGTCGTGGATCGGCTTTCAGGCGTGATTCTTTATCCTACAGAATTTCACGTGCCAGAAGGGTTTTTAAAGAGGTCCTGGTCAAAAGTTTTTTGAAATTTGCCTGTACTTCTTCCTTTGTTAGGTGGCTTTAAAAAGGATCGGTTACAGGCTGCTCAGCCTAGCCTAAGGTATTTTTGCTTCTGTTTCCAGGTTTATGTTTCACTGAAAAAAAAAATGTAATGTATATTGTATTTACTTACAGTGCTACTTATAGTTAACACCTATCTGAAAGGCCTATTCTGTTTTAGGAATTAGTCCAACCATAATCTGAAATGATGCTTACACCTGAAAGAAACCAGTAGGTTTTTAAAGTACATTTCTCATCACTCTTGCAGCACAGGAATATGGAAAGTGGAAAACTTACTGCTGCTGTCAGTTACAGTATTAGTTCCAAGTGTCAGAAATCTCCCAGCTCTGGAAGTGTCTGATGAAGGAATTAGTACTCTTTCATATAAAAATAATTATTTAAAAATGTTCCAATTGCAAAGCAAGTACTTGTCAGCAGGAAAGCAACACCTGGATTAGGAGTCTTGCAGTAGAGGTGATGCTGTCATTTCCAAGTTTTCAGCATCTCTGTAGGCTCAGTTTCAAAAGCTGTCAGCTAGAGAACTTAGTAAAATCCTCTCTGCTGGGACAGATTTTGCATGAATTGTGGCATCATACACAGTAACTATGTGTAAGAGAGGCTATGTCCAGGCATAATTTATTTGCTTTTGTAGGCTGCTTAAATGAGAAAAATACTCCAATTACTAATGATGATGGAGATGGTTAAATAATGTTTTGCTCCCTCCTAGGAACTGCCATGTTATTACTGGGCTGTGTCCCCTCTTTTTTAGTGGTCTTCCCTATGGAGTATGAAGTGATTCCTGGAGGGTGGGAGATTTTGCAGTCCCTTATCTGCTGTGTGATCAAAAGCACAAGATGTTAATTGACCTTGAAAGAAATAATCATTATTCTTATTTCTAACAGGCGTGAGGTGAACGGTCACGACGAGGATGGAAATGAGCTACAGACAACACCAGAGTTCAGAGCACACGTGGCAAAGAAATTGGGAGCAATGCTAGACAGGTATTGGCATTAAAATCTTTGTTCAGGTGTCAAGGACTCTGATGCTTTTGTGTGCTAAATACAGGAAATTCAAGATCTAATTGCATCCTGGGTACAGAGGAGTTGTTTCACTTCTTGTCTCCTTCATTTGTGTATTTCATGCAAGCTTCCAATATTCTGTGAACTGACCTGGTCTGTGTGCTGTGCCCCTCTGTTAAAGCCTCCCTGTGCAGCACTGTCTGTGCCCTGTGGTGAATGGCTTTAGGGGAGGGAAGCAGAGTGTGTGCCTCAGCACTTCCATCATTTAAAGGCCAGCATGAGAATCTTACAAGCTAAACCAATACCTGCTTGAGGGCTGTAGTGACATCGTGCCTCTGATAGAGCTGGCACTTTCTTTATTGTATAAATATGGCCCCAGAGAACTAGAATTCCTTGTGAGTCAAAATGCTGCTCTTAAGTCATTCCAGCAGGGAGATAAGAGCTTCACTATGAAAAATGAAGCTATGTAACATTTCCCTATAGTCTTGTTTCCTATAAATGCCCAACTTTAGTTCAGTTTGCACAAACCTGTCTCAAGATCTGACTGGGGTTTTCTGTTCAGTTTCATCACTGTCTTGAAGGACTCATCAGGACCTCCACAAACACCTGTGCAACAGCCTGACTCTGGAGAGGATGGTGAGTTCTAGTAACAACCTCTGTGTAACAGCCTCTAGTAACAGCCACTGTGGCTGGTTTGTGACATTATTAGTTGAATGAGGACAAGTGTGGTGGATTCTGGCCATTGCTCTGTGTACACCCATCTGACTAATAAGCATTTGCAATAACTTAATTTCTCTTAGTGTCTGTGAAGGCTGTTACTTTGAAGCTGTCATCTCTGTGCCCTAACACCTCTCAGTCCCAAATAATTGCTGTCATGCACTGTAGCAGTACAAACAACAGCAGTGGGGCTTCCCAAAGAGATTGCTATTGATTGCTTTCACCTCTGTTTTATATCGTGGCTAAAATTCCCTTTTACATATTTTAGGTTTTCGCCTCTTTTCTTCCTCTGTCCCGGGAGACTGTGGGAAATCAGAGCCTTGCCCTGCAGCAAGGAGGAGACAGCAGCCCAGCTCCAGGTGAGGTGGTGTCAGCTGCTTTGCTCCTGAAGCATTCTTGCCACATCTCAGAGGCACCTTGGAATCTTGCAAGGGAATAGTAAGCTAAAGAGCTTGATATGTGCTTTTATGGCCCTGTGTTTGATTAGAGCAGATTTTTTAGGGTTTAGTGGGTTTTTTTTGTGTCTGTGTTTGTTTGGTTTTGTTTGGGGTTTTTTGTTGGTTTGTTTTTCAGTGCTGGGGAACCAGAGATGTTTGTGGGAGATTTCTTCCCCCTCCAAGTATGTGTAAAGAACACCTCAGCCTTCAAAGTGGTTAAATGCTAACTTGTACTGGAGTCCCAGAGCTACTGGGTGTTTAGTGGGTGTTTTAATCTCAGATTACTCTTCCACTTGTGTTTTGGGTGAATTCAAGGCAAAAGTGTAACATCTTTCCCTTTTGTTATCTTTCCAGTGACACGGATAGTGACCAAGAGTGGCAAAGGTGCCAGGAGGCTGCTGTGTCAGCCACAGACATTCTGAAACAGAGTGCTTTTCCTGCATTGTCCCAGGATTTTAGCCAGGATCAGAGTCAGGTTTATGTAGATCACAGCCATAAAAAAAAGAAGAAAAAGAAAATTAGAGGAGAGAACAATATTCAAGAGAAAATAATAGACCCAGCGGAGTGTGACCAATTCAGCAAAGATTTGCCATGGTTGGTGTCTGCAAATGGACAGCATGAGAGGCAGGACAGCAATCATATGGAGAATGCAGTGGTGCCAGGAGCTATGAAAAAGAAAAAGAAGAAGAAGAAAAAAAGAGAATGAAGATTTTTCTCTGAAAACAACAGGTGATTATTATAGACGAAGGATGCTGGAAAAAAATCCCTGCCTAACAAAGAGAGATGTTACAGATGAGGGAAAATATTGGCAAAGCTTCTGTTCTAAAAACTCAGTGGCCTGCAAGTCTAATTAAGTGACTCCCTACGTTTCTTTTGTCCCTTGGGAAAGGGAACATTGTTCTCCCAGCACAGCAGTTATCTGTGCTGCTGCGTGTGCAGGCCTGGTGTAAAAGGATTATATACCACACACAGACTTGTGTGACGGGGATATAATCATAGCTGCATCCCCCCCTGGGATTGTGAAACCAGTTCTTGTGTCCTGGAGAAAGTAGATGATTAATTGTATTTGGTTTACATGGCAACAGATGATCAACTCCTTTTCCTCTTTGCCTCCTCCTAGGTGCTTACTAAGAATAACCTCAGCCTGTGGGATACCCATTTATCAGAAGCATCCTGTGTGATGTTGTGGGCCCCCTTACTTTTTTTCCTGTGATCATAACAGTCTGTTTTTGAAACCTGCCAAGTTACTAATCCCTCTGTAATTTGCACCTCTCCATGGCCCCTGCATATAAACACTGTGCAGCGAGCTAATTTCAGAGTTGTTATAAATAGGTAGTTCTGTTCAAGTTGTGCCCTTTAGTTTGTTTTTTTTTTCATGTATATTTTTATGGGATTTGTTGTTATTAAATTCTCCTACGCTATTAGTCCTATGTAATTTGGCAGCTTTTGTAAAAAAGTGGTCTTCTTGGTGTATTCAGATGTATTCATTAGATATCATGAGATAATAATGGCTGAAGATGTCTTTCTAGTTGCTTGGTGATCAGTGCTTATTTTCATTGGTTATGACTTTTGTCTCCCTGAAATGCAGTGGGGTTTGATGTTTCTCAGTATGGTTTTTAGCCTGTTTATACTTAAACTCCAATGTTTTGGGAAATGACCTATTTCTAGGTACTCTTCTCCTGTTTCTTAGGTTGTTTGGATTCGGTAGCTCTAACTCATTTGCCTTATTCAGGAGACCAGAAAGCCAGATTAGAGAAACAGAAAAACTGAACTGTTGCTCTTTAGCATGTGAAAACCCAAGATGCTTTCTATTCTACTGTAAGATCCTTGATGTTTTTAATCAAGAAAACAGAGTTGGCATCCAAAAATAGAAAGGCTAAGTAAAAATTGGCTTGTAATTTAACTGCATGTGCCAGCAGAAGTTACTTATGGCCAGTCTTATGTCTTATGGCCAGTTAAAACTGTAGTCCAGTGAAGCTAGCACCTGGGGTTTCAAATGCATAGTGGTCTAAAAATTATCTTTTGACTAGTTTCATAATTTCTGCTAACTGAAGTTGTAGCTATTTGCAAATTATGCACATGGGAGATTAGGAAACTGAGAGTAAACAGAAAATAGAGGAATAATTAGAAGAGGAATTATATATGTAGATCTTTTGGGCTAAAAACTTTCACTTAGTACAAATAAGACTCTTAGACCCAAGAGTAATTATTTGCATACCAGGAACTACAGAATTGAGCCCAAACTATCCTGCATATTGAGGGAAGTTAAGAATGAACTGTATTTTGTAAAATGAGTGCAAGCTGTCATTTTTAGGGAGAACAACTAAAGGAACCACTGCTCTGTGTGGAGCACAGGGACCTCCCAAATGCTGTGTAGTGTCAGGGACCAATGGCAAATATTCATTCAGCAAGAGGCATGAGGTGAGAATCCATGTGGCTAATGCAAGGAACTGGAATCTTCTTGCTGCTTTTAAACTTTAATTTCTGCATTTAAAACAAAGCAGAGCTATATCAAAAATAACCAAACCATTTCCTCTAGTATAGCATTATTTTAGAGCAGGTCATTTTCAACTGAGAATGTTTTGTATTTCTGTAGTTAATTAAAGGATTTGTAGCTTGTAGTCAGTGATCCCATAATGACAGGTTTGTGCCCAGCCATTCCTGAATCTGTTTGTTGATGATTTTCATTGCAGTCAGTAACCAGGTTCTCTCACTCCTGCCTCTAAGGTAACTGTTCCTTCTTGTAGTTCCCAAGGAGGTGAGTGTTTTAATGATGGTGTCTCTTCTTTGGCCATTCAGCTCTGCTCTTCCTGCATGTGTTGTGCAGGTTTGTGTTGGCAGGTTTGTACAGGCCCAGCTTGATGAAGGCTGAGCAGAAAAAAAGTCCCATCTACACCCTGGTGTTTTTGCCATATTGCTATCACATCCTTGTCCTGGTGAGATTCCTTCTTGGACAGCCACAAAAGGACATCTGGTTGTTCTAGGCTGGCCTGTGAGGGCTTGGGTTTGCTTGGGTTTTTTGAGGGCAGTGGACTTTAGCAGTGCCAGGGTAATCTTTCCATGACTTTTGTCTTCAGCCTGAGACATCTCTCCCAGAGGCAGCTGAGTAAGGGATTTACATGAGGCAGCAGGGGCTGGAGGTCAGCTTGAGCACAGCAGCCTTTCCTTCCCATGGAAGGCAGTGGTGACAGTGATAGCAAACACAGTTGGAGTTGTACCTGACAGGGTGGTCATGGCTGTCACCCCTGAGCTAGCTGCCTTGGTTACTGAGTGGAGGATGCCATCTGTGTGGAGATGAAGGTCTCAATGACATTGTGAGTGGATGGCAGCAGCTGACTGTGGCTGTTGGTGGAGTCAGAGCTTTGGTACAGCACCAGGCTGCTGGAGGACACTGTCAAAAGCACAGGCAGAAGTGTAAGTTTTCACTTGAGTCTCTTTATCATATGTGCACACACTTGCATTTCCAGCATGACTACAACCTCCTGGCACTGGGTATGATTCCTCTTTCTATTTTTTGTGCCATTATATACCTAGCTCAAGTACAATGGTAGCCTGAAAGCACTGGCAGTGTCAGAGAGTTCAGATCTGAGGATTCTAGTTAATTGTTAATGTCTTAGTTCTCCTCTTAACAGGCAATATCCAACTGGAGTCTCTTTATAAGGAAGTCTTGGGCTTTTCAGCCCTGAAAACTGCCTGCAGGATTGGCTATGCATGGACACTGATTTTTGTCAATATTTTAAAGGTTATTTCCCTCCCTAGAATCTGAAGAGTCCAATTCCACAGTATGGCTTTCACAGCCTGCACAGACTGTGCTTTGAACCTTTTCCTTGTGCCAGCTTTTCAGAACCCCCAGGGCACTGGTAGAGCTCCCTTAGAGAATGGTGAGCCCCAGTTAAAATTTCCCCTCTGTGTTTTACAGTGTTGGCAAGAGAAATGGCAATATGTGGGTTAAAGATAATAGTGGCTGCTTCTCTTACCAGCAGGGCTTGAGGTGAGGCGAGGGCCTGGCTGAAGGTGCTGGATGGTTGTGTCCTGGTTCTGTAAATGTATTGTTGGTGCCTGTGACACAGGTGTATGCATCCCAGACTCTGTGTGAGTCTCTGAGTCAGATGTGAATGCCTGGAGAAAAGAAAGTTAACAGTGCCTGCTTTCTACATCCCTTCTAACAGGCATAGGAGAAGAGTGAGCAGGTGCTGTTTCCAAGGAGATTAAATCCTTGATGATGTAGTGAAGGGCTTGCTCTGATGCCTCCAGTATTGCAGCTGATAAGAGCAAGGTGAGGAGTATAAAGATCATCTTGCTGGGATGGCATAGATCACACACCCAAAAACTCTTTGACAGGCAAGGAGCTACCTGCAGACTGGTGCAGTTCTAAGGTGGGGGAAGAAAGGCATGTGCTCAAGGCTGTTACCTGTTTAGTTGGTGTCAGGTTAGTCAGGGTGCTGAGATTGGCTGTATCTGTTATCACCATGGCTTGTGGTAAGAGGCCTGTATGTGTGTATTGGGCCACTTCAGACTTGGGGCCGTAGAGAGCTGTGCATGAAAGAAAACAAGATCATGTGGGTGCTGGAGCTTTGCATGAGACTGGTTTGGCTGAGTTGTTCTCATGCACGTGGACCTGCTGCCTATCTCTGAAACAGTGGGAGTGGAGGGGCAGGGAGATGAATGCAAAAGAAAAATAATTTCATAATAAAAGCAACAATAATAGAAGAGGAAAATAGAGTGCTGCAAGCCCAAATACCCAGCAAATGCTCCAGAACAGAGCCTTTATTTTTTTGTTTGCTTGGGCAAACGTGTTGACATTCTTACCATGAGGGTTTGGAATCTGGGCCATGGTAGCCATGAAGGGGCTCTGGTTGATGTGGCTCTGGACCTGCTGCATGAGGGGCTGCTGGTAGGATGGGTGCAGTTGCTGGGAGAACTGGACAGGCTGCAGGGTAGTGAGGCTGCTCCCCATGCTGTTTATTACAGGTACACTCTGGGGCTGGGTTGAAGCCAGGCCTGAAAAACAAGGACAGATGTGTCACACATGATGGGAGGAATGCAGCTGCTCTGCACTAGGGGTGTCTGAAATAGTCATTGCAGCAGGCCTGTTGTCACAGGGTGGTTTTGGATCCTGCTTTTCAGGTGTTCTGTTTATCTGTAATTATGGATAGATTTCATACCTGTGAAAATGAAGGAGTGTGCAAAATGTACAATGCAGACAGGATCCATAAAACTGCCTCTGACTTCAGTTTTTGCTCCTGTGTACATCCTTGTGTACCAGTATAGCTCACTTTGCAGTTTAGTGATAGCCTGCTGCAGCATTCCACTGGGGAAGCCTTGCTCAGAAGTAAATCTCATGTCCAGTTGTTTTTTTTTTTTTTTCCTCACAAAGCTGCTGGCAACAGGAAGAATTACACTACAGTTGACAACCATGGAGTCTAAGCTCATTTTGCTTGGGCTGCCAAATTATGAAATTTGAACCAGTGAGAAAGAGGTAGAAGGTTTCACACTTTGCTGTTTATTTCTTGTGACTGTCCAGGCCCTATTCCTCTAAGTCAGCAAGTCTCTCTCAAATTTTGTTTGTTTGCACAAGATGAGAATCCATATCATAATGTTGGGTATAAATGAGGAAATGGAAATTAGTTGACAGTTGTCATAATATAAAGCATCTTTCTTCCTGGGAAGAAAGTGTAAAAGGAGAGCAAGCATTTTATTTTCCTTCATCCAATGATATACACTTTAGCAGAAGGCTAGTCTTGAAATGCTATCTTGTACTAGTCCAGAAAAGCTGTTAAAATGAAAAATATTTTTTAAAAAAGTAATTACTGTTGTGGTTTCCAAAGGCATATGCTGCTCATTGCAGGAAGCAGAACAGAATGTTTTGTCTTTCAAGCACTATGAACGTGCTTCAATTTTCATAGTTTTAAGGAAGTATTATATTTATTTCTGGGAAAATGCAGAGCAGCAAAACAAAACATTGGCGTAGGAAAAGACTGCAGAAGTCTTTTGCTCTTAAGAGGTAGATTTGTGTTTAACTTAATTCTAGCATGAATAAGGAACATCTCACCCTTAATTCCCTTGGGAGCTGTAAGTAATGCTCCTGAAGGTTCTTAATATTTGTGACAATTTCCCCAGGTTTCTATCACTGCCAGCTTAGTACTTTTTGTCTCAGAAAATGAAGCAGGTAATTCTAATGATTACAGGTAGCTCTTCATGAGAATCCTGCAAGGAGAGTTGTTACAGAATGCTACTCACCTATCACCAGGGTAGAGGCACCTGTGTTGGTGAATGCTGGTGCTAGGGATGAGGTCTCACCAGCTCCAATTGCCATTACACCTGGCAGTGATGCCATGATGAGGTTCTGAGTTTGCTGGCTCAGTGTGTGTGGATTTTGCTCCAGGCTGTGCAGGGCAGTCAGAGTGCTGACAGGAGGGAGAGTTCCTCCAGAGGCTGAGACCTGTGTGAAAGGAGGACCAAGAAAATGCCATCTGCAGAAGGTTGGGTGTGGTGTGTGTCCCAAAACTGTGATAAACATTCTACTTCTTCCTGCCTGCTTTGACCACTCACTAACTACACATTTGCTTGTCTGCATTTCCCTGTGCTCATCAACTAAGTGATGAAGGTCAGCTGTTGAAACAGCTAACTAAATCCCTGCTGGTTTAGTTATTTCACATTTCAGAAATCAAGGATTCTACACACAAGAGTGAGATTAGTCCCACTGCATTCTCTATAGGGAGAGTTTCTTGTCTGTTTTGCAGCTGAGGATAGAAGATGATTCTCAGAGAAATTAAGAGGCTTAGGTAATTTTATGTAGTAATTTCAGCTGTAGAGTTCAGCACAGAATCCAGGAGTTCCTCTTTTCTTGTTCACCTTTTGAGAAATGTCTGTAATTTCCATTTCTCCCAGCAAGTGTCTTTTTGTGACTAGTGAGTTTTCAGACTAAGATTTTAAGAGTTGCTAAGAAGTTTCTTTAGACCTTTTTCTCATACAGAATGTTCCTGAGGCTGCATTACCTGGCAGTTCCCTGCTGTTAGGAAATGTACTTGCTAGATAGAACAGGACTGTCATGTGCTTGGGTGTCTTGCTGATTTGATCTCTTCTTGAGTCACTGAGAAATTTATTAACTTGACTGTTTTCTCAGTCTCTAAAATGAACCAAATAACCCATGTTTATGCTCAAAAGGGGTTTTTAATTTGCAAGGCCCTTTGGAGACCTGTTGTTGAAGTACTGTAGAACAGCAAAGTAGCAATCTAATAATTTGGCTGATAAAGTTTAATGCTTTATATTATACTGTTTTTTTCTCCCCTCAGACAAGAAATTGTAAGGAATCTTGAGTAAGACTAAACACCAACAGGTTAAACAGTGGGACAGATTGCCTTGGTATCAGTTTTAGAAGACAGCTGTAGAAGATGTTCAGCACCTCATGAAAGACACTTTCTTCAGGAGGAGACCATAAGGCCCAGCAAAGTGAGTGACTGATGAAAATTTAAATCATACCAGTTTCTAGTGAACTTAGCTTTGCTTCTGGCCAGTATGCAGTATGCACTAGTGCAAACTTCTGCCAACTGTTGCCCTGTAAGCAAGGGAGCACGTGCAAACTGAGTATGATCAGTCATGTAGTTCTGGTGCTTCATTGTGAATTATTTGGGAAAAGGTGTAGTTGGACCTCAAAAGGAAACTTGTTCTGAGAAGGCAGATTGCTGTGGTCTAGATAGCCAGTACACAGCTCAATGGTACGTGCTGCATGCAGGCTGCTGGGATTACTTTTTACAGATAAGATAAATGTAAGTATAGGTCTCTGTTCAGTTGACCCCACTGGTGTCTGATCAACCATCTTAGAGATGTGTAGAGTTTAAAATGAGAGATGAGATGATGAGAATCTTGCTGGGGAAAGGAGAAGAGAACAGGGTTTTCTGGGGAGAAAGAAGCAATGTTGTACATTGCACTGTTTTTTCAGAATAGACTATTTAGATGGATTTTAAGGAAATAGCTACATTTTGTGCTTTCATGCTCTAATACCTGCCTTCACCTGCAGTCTAGAGGGCACATGTATCTCAGGACTTGTTGTGTTAACTGGTAAGTGCAAAGTGACTGTATAGTATCTCTGTAAGAAGGTGGTTTTAAGAATATTCTAGGAAAAATTACTTCCAAATAGTGCATATTGTGACCACAGGCAGAGAACCTGATATCTGGTATCTTCCAGTCACCAGAACCTAAGTGTGCATCACTTACCAGCTTAGTGTCTGTGCTCAGTAGGTTCTGGCTGGGCTCCAGTCCAGGGGGAGAAACCTGATGCAGGATAGTTTGGGTGGTCACCATAGAGCTGTTCCCATGGTGGTTGTTGTTGGAGGACTCTGCCTCACTGGCTGGCTGCTGGTTATACCTCACTCCTGCATCACAGTAGGAGGGAAACTGATTGTCAGAAACCAGAAACTTTCACAGGCACTAAATTCAGTTTCCTGCACAGGCACTTGTCTTTAGGTGCTCAAGGCAGAGACAAGATGAGTCATGGGGGAACCTGGAGAAGAAGCATTCTCACCACCCTGCCCTGGCTTTCCTCTGTAACTTGGAGTAACTGTGTCCTTAAATCCTGACTTTAGGTTATGGCTGTGTGTACTGCAGGGACCAAGCAGGGTTCACTACAAACCACCCCTCTGGCTGTAGGTGTAGAGAGGAGAAAGGCTCAGCAGAGATCATCTCTTCACAGAGTGAGAACAATTACCAGCTCTGGCCTATGAACCTGAAAAAGCTCTGCTCTTTTCAGGTGCAGAATGACCTTTCTTGATGCCTGAAAACTCACAGAGACTGATGGTGCTGATGTGTATTGGAAAGAGAAGGTGGTACACACATAACTGAAAGGATATGGAACCCACTTGTGATGGCAGCCAGTGGATGGCTTCTTGAAAGAGGATTACTGCCTGCCAGCTGTGGAGCAGTGCAGGAGGTCAAAGAGTATGTGAGGAGATTTGGCTGAAAGTTTTGTTACTGAACTTTGCCACCCTTGTTATTCTGGCCTCTGTGCTCACTTGGATACACCAGTAGCTTGCCTTGTAGCGAGGCTGCTTTTTCTGCCTGGAGATTCACCTCCTAAAGGGCTGGACTAGGGGGATAGTTTTGGTGTCTGAGTTTGGGTAGGTTCACTGGCATCTCTTTCAGATCCCCCTCTGGTTGTTTCTTACCGTGAACTTTGCTGGGTGAGAGAGCAGATGGTGGCTGGAGGGAGGCAGAGTTGTGAGGAGTGAGAGGAGGGGCAGGGGTGGGCTGTGGCCCACTGAAGGTGTCCATGGCCAGCTTGTGCCGGAAAGCCTCCTCCTTCCTGCGATTGGCAAACCAGTTGTAAACTCTGACCTCTGTCACCAGGTTAGAGCCCAGTCCCTGGGCCTGAGATGGGGAAACACCTCTCTGAATACACTCTGCTCTGTTGGGGGAAAGCACAGGAAAAGCCTTGCTGAGCTGGGCTCAATCAGAGATGGTGTCAGTGCACAGCTCCAAAGAGGCTGTGGTCTGGCATAAGGTGTGGAAGGGTCCTGCGAGGTAGAGCAAGACACGAAGCATTTCTGATCCTCTGTGGGCAGTGAATGCTCAGTTGTGGCATTTCATTCAAACATGGCTGGTGTCAGTGGGGACTTCCACTGCTGTGCTGTAAGCCTGCCTCTCACAGTTGCTAACAGCTTCCAAGAACTCAGAGGCCCTCCTGTCCCCCTCTTCCAAATATACCCATCTTTACCTGTTGCACTCTTCTACCAGTGCCTCTCTCTCTTCTTTGCTGGGGTTTTTCTGTCTCTCATAGGCCTGGAACAGGATCTGTTGTGAGGCAGGACCCCACTTAAAGCGGTTTCTTCTTCCCTTCTTGGTGGGCAGGTCGTCTCCCATGGGCTCCTCTGTCAGGATACCCTGGCCAGCATGTGTGAATTCTGCAGGCACAAAGGGGCAAAGGAATTGGTTTTCTGGAAATCTTTCCAATAGTCCTGTCTCTTCTGGTGCCAAGCTGGCCTGATGCAGCTTAGCCTTGGAGAGTATCTCATACATGACAGAGGGCTGAATATAAATGAGGTGGAAATAAAGTTCCCTAATCTGCAAAAACTGATAAGATGTACTTAGCAGGACCATATTTACCTGTCCCTTCTCTTGCACACATTCCATCTCTGCTCCTACCTTGGAGTGTTTAAAGCAAATGCAGCAGACTTTAGAGTAAGCAGAACTGGAGTCCTGCTTTCCAAAACCATCCAGAGGCCAAATGTCTCACTTTAATTGCAATCCACCAACACAAAATTAAGTAAGGCAGATTCCAGACAGGCTCATGGATGTTGAAGTGGCTGCTGCAGGGATGCAGTGGGTTCCTGTCATGAAGGGGCTTATAAAAGGGCATGAGGTGATAGCCCACAGTGGTTTTTTTTTTTTCAGTGAATATAGCAGTCTGCTGCTTTTTTGCAGCTAGGGGAACTGCTGCTTTAGCTGTAATTGCAAAAGGTTACTTTAAGGGGAGAAATTGTCTCTGTCATCTCTCCATTTCACTGCTTTAGTGTGAGGATGTGCATAGAACTCTTAATTGCAAATGTAAGCATTATTTTGTTTCTTTTTAGCCAAACAGAGGGTGGGGGGAAAGACTGCAGGCTGCTTCACAAGGATGTGTTTTTTCATGTACTGTTTGGTTCACCTCAGCACTGAAAACTGACCTAGATTCTCTAAGCTTCCTGCTTAAAAGAAATGGAGACAGGAGAGCAGTTGTTGCCATACTTACGCTGGGCCACCTCTCGCTGCTTGCGGACATACCAGGTGTAGAGAGCTGCCCTTTTTTGGGTCTTCATGGGAGTTCCCTTGTTGAGGTGTTGTGAGAGGTGAGATTGGTTCAGACCAGTAGTGTCTACCACCTCACGCTGAGGGATGTTGTGCTGCTGGAGGTAGGATTTCACCATCTTTGCTACTCGCCAGGGATCCTCTCTGGAAGGAGCAGAAAACACTCTCAGGAGGGAGAGATCCAACATCTGGACTCGGCAGACCTGGATTCCAAGGAAGTGCTCTGGTATCTCCTGAGGTGCACCTTGCATGTCAGCCATCACCATTGTGTTTGCCGAGGCCAGAGGTAACTGGTAGCATAAGGGGAAGCTGTTCCTCTCTGTGCTACATTCTTCAGTTTTGATTCTGCCTCCAGGGTAAAAACTGCCTGGTTTTAGAAGTAAAGTGCAAAAGCTGTAGCACTGTCTTCCTTTAAACTGTGCTCTGCAGGAACTTTGATCTCCCTTTAGAAGGGGTCTCTGGTTATCAAGGGAATTTCCCAGTACACGGCTGCAGTCTTTGCTGTCTGTGCTTATTTGTATAAAAGGTTTTGGGACTGCTCTAACAGTTGTCATCTGTAAATGAGAGGAAGTGCTGGCCAGCCATGTGAGCAAAAAATAGACCTTTCTGTTGGGAAGTAATGTGAATGTAAAGCATTCTTACTGCTGCTGAGGAATGGTATGAGAAGGGAAGTGATATTGCATTTTAGTATTCAGTTGGATGTTTTATGACTACAGATCTCTCTCTCAGTGTTGACCTCCCTCTTGCCTTTCCCTCTTCTTCTCTGTCTCCCTTTCTTTAAGGCATGGGTGCTTTGGGTTGGTGTATTTAATTTTCCAAGATGAGTTTATTGTGATATTAGGCTGAACCTAGTCCATACCCTGATTCTAGTCCAGGTTGAGTTGCCTTGCAATGGTTCAGAAAATGAAAACAGGCTTTCAGGTCACTGTGATGTGACAGCTATGTAGGCATGTGTATACACCAAGCCATCCAGGGTTATCTTCTTGCATATCTGCCACGTGTTATTGAGACACACTGATTCCCACTGATTCACATCTAGATCCACTCAAAGCTGCTGAATGCAAAAAAGAACAACAGGCAAACCACTAATTCCTTCTATCACCACCCTTTGGGGTGACAGTTGAGGGAACAGACCTGTAGGTTTGAGACCTACTTATAAAACTTGGGAAGCTAATCACATTCATTATAAAATGCTGCATCAGGATCTCTGATTTTTAGACTCTCCAATTAGAACACCCATGACAGTTCCTAAGAAAAATTGGGAAAACAGGACTGCTTTGTGTGTATTGATTTCACCAGAGATGAAAATCACAGTCCAAAAAGAATGGGAAATGAGGCAATCTAGATAAAAACAGTGCAGGAGCCTCTCTACAGAAAAACCTTTGCTTCAGTTTTAAGAAAGAACTGCCTTCTGTGTGAAATGTCTGGTGGAAATTGTTTGCATGCTGTAGAAATACATTGGTGTCACATCCAACACAAGCATCAAAGGGGCAATGGGGGGGGGGAAAAGGTTCCTAGGATTGTGCAGAAACTGTCACAAAAACACACAGGTGGGAGCAATGGGCAACAACCATACTGTTCACTGCTCTGTTGACTCAGGAGGTTGCCAGAGGCTGCAAAGTGATAAGGAGGACAAAGTCCACACCTGTTCTCTCAGTACAAACACCCTTATCTCTGTTCCCCTGCAGCCTCTCTCCCAGTGGCTGGATAGTCCAAGGAGCAAGCTCTGCTGCAGTTATAGTGTGACAGCAGCAGTGTCAGTTACAGCTTTCTGAAGGACCTGCTTTCTTAAAACTGGGAACACTTGTTTCTTTTTTATGATTGGATACTTTCTGTAGAGGATTCTATTTTCTAGCTTCTTCCCTTAATCATCTTTGTCTTTCAAAAGCCTCAAAACAGGCTGAACTTCTGAAATATTTTCTTAGTATGGTGGTTTGTTTTTAATTCTCCTGCTGTCCAAACACAGGACCAGTCCTCCCTTTTGATTTTGGGATAGTCTAGCCAGCACCTGTACTTTGATTTCATTACACAAAGTCCCTGTACAAAGGAGAAAATGCTCAGACTTGGAACTTCTCATCTCATAGATATAAGTTCTGGCTCAGATGGGCAGAAGAAGGACTCTGCTACTGCTGATGGAAACCTCTGTAACATGTTGATTTCTCTGAATCATGAGATATATTTGTCTCCTCTGTTGAGAACTTGACTTCTTTATGGTAGGAATAAAGTAGGAAGTACGTGTCAGCCTCTTTTCACAGTGTTAAAGCCCTTTGGTTTTTCTGTATTCTTTTGAGATAAAGCAAAGAGCTTTCTGAGACAAAAATTGCAAGGGAACCTTAGTTTCATAGGACAAGTGTTTGAAATCCTTGTTATTCTGTTCTTTGTCAAAGCACAGGCTGCAATATCTATGCAGCAATTCCTTTTGGTCCAAGACTACATCACAGTGCAAGTGATAGCATTTGGTCAGCTGAACCCTCACATGAACTATTGCCCAAATACACCTGCAGAGCCTTCGCCATTGACTAAGATGTCATGGGGTGAAACCTTCACTCTTTCACTGGTGGTAAGACCATCACTGATGGATGATCAGAGGGTAGATTCACCCTAAATCTATCTCTCCTGGGTGTAGCTGCACTAAAATCTCAACTGCTTCAGTGAGTCAGAACTGCAGAAATGGGTCTGTCTTGCTCAGACTCTCCTTCTCTATCTCTGTTTTCTGCTTTTTAGCTTCCCTTTCTTCCCGATGCAAACTGTCTCCCCCTTCCTCTTTTGTCCTCCAAGTTCTATTCTCTGTCTCCATATTCTTCTTGCACGTTTTTTACTTCCTCCTTCCTAAGTCTTAGTCTCCTGCTGTCAAGTTGTTTCTTGCCCTCTTGAATGTAGCCCCTCTGTCTGGTTCATTTCAACTGGAGGGGCCTGAGTCCTCTGTCCATGCCAGCTTCCCATTTTCTTAGTTCTGAGGTCACTTTTTAAGGGCGTTTTCACCTCCCTTTTGTTACCTGAACAATAAGTAACCCAGGTAGTTAGTTATAAACTCAAAGGGAACAAGAGGCTGGTTGATAATTTATAGCAACATCTCAGATTTAAATGGAAAGTAAATATCAAGTTGTTAGCATTAAAGAAAACCCATTCCAGAGAGCTGGAGATGTAACATTCAGGGGACCTTCTCCCTCCTTCACTTTCTGACTTTTCTCTTTTTCCTTTGTTCCTTTATTTCCCCTCTTCTTCCTCATGTTGTCTCTTCTTTCCTCCTTTCCTGTTCTCAGATTCTCAAGAAAGAGAAGATTTCACTTCCTTGAGGTGGGTTTTGAATTGCTGCTTTGGACCAGATCTTGCTTAAACAGAGGTTCATAGCTGTGAAGTACTCAGGACCTTCCTCTGGAGCCTGCTAGACAACCCTGACTGATGTCAGTGCACAGCCTGGAGCCGGGCTAGGCAGAGAGCAGGGAAGGTAAGATCATCCCAGCAGGGTTCCTTTCTGTTGAACTTGGCCTGGTTTGCCTCATCTTGGTTTATATGTGGAAATGAAAGGGGTGTGGCAGCTTCATCTCCAGATTCCCCAGCCAGAGCCCTCATAAGATACCACTGACATGGGGAAAAGACTGAACCTTTATCATTAAACCTTTGGTTTCTTTTTTCCCCTCATGGAAAACATGCTTTTATCCCTGCCTCCAGAGGAAATCTGTTGCTTATCTCAATTTCTCTCTTTCCTAATGGAATTTCACCCCTTGCCCTAGAGGTGAGCTGTGCCTTTCTCCATTTGCTTTACCTGTGGCAGTATGATTTGTCCCTTCCCCCAGGGTAGCCTCACTCTTGCCTTCTGCTCTGGGGAATAGCTGGGAATTTCTCCACGCAGCTCCATCTCCCTAGAGAACTATTTATTCTTGATCATAGATGCAATTAATTTTCTGTGTGGAGTGATCTGGAAAGAATGTTGTTATTCTAACTAAACCAATGGAAGATCAGTGAGACAGACTGAGGGAAAGGAAACTATATTAATTCCTCACTAGAAAAATCTCTGTATGAACAGCTTTATCAGGTGTTGGTTTGTTTTTTTTTTCTGTAGGAACAATATCTAATCAATGCCCACAGGTGCACCCAGTTGTGTGGGTGTATCTTGGCTACATCCTGTTTTACTCAGCTTTGACTAGTGGTTTCCAAGTGGTTTCAACTTTAGTGGACCTCTGAGGACATATTTGGTCTCTTGGTGCTGTCATTTCCTTTCCAGTTCCTGGAAAGCCTATCAAGGGACCCTTTCCTCATTCTACTTCATGGTAACTGCAGCCATTTTCTATAAAGACTTTCTTTTATCATTAGTAGCTGTCCACAACTCAGTCTCTCTGTTACAATGAGGTCTATAGGATTAGACCAGGAATTGTTAATATTTCCCAAAGAGACTTCTGTCTAAAGGCAGAAGTGCCTCCATTTGGCTTCTGCATCTGAAATCCTTTTGTAGATGCTGAAATAGCTTTGCAAGCATTAAAGTTTTACAGGGAATCCCTGGGCATGGAGATTCTTGCTTGCCTTCCTTTTATCTGTTGCTGGGAGTAATTTCTGTTACAGGCTGTTCTACCCTGTCTTACAATAAGTGTAATACTATTTAAAGGGTGTTGCCTTCAGGCATCTATTAATGGAAAGGTTTGTTCTTAAAAGTTTATTAGTAGGTAATAGCTGCTTACATAGCACTGAACCCTGATACTGGGTCAGATGCTTTGAATACCTTCTCAGACATACAGGTGGTTTTGGTTTGGTTTTTTTTTTTTTTTTTTTAATCTTTGACCAGAAATTTGAAACATGTCAATACAGACTTCTACTATTTTAATTTTACCTTGACTAATTTTGATCTATTGTATTCATCTGTAAGTACACCATAATATTTTGCCACTACTGAGGCCTCTGGTCCCCTTCATACTGTCCTGTACAGCAGAAGTGAATTGCTCTGTCCTGTGCTGCAGGGACTTTGCAATTAAGACCTGGTATGAGGCTTAGGAGATCCTGGTTCTTGCCCAGTCCTCTCTGTGCTATCTTAGGGTTTTAGGTAGGTCGTAAAATCTCTCTGTACCTCAGTTCCCATTTATGGAATGGGAAGGATGCTCCACTGACTGTCAAGAGAGAGATGTGAGGCTATTCAACAGAAAGCATTAATACCACGGGTTTTCAAGAGAGAGTAAAACTGTTGTGCAGAGGCTGGTAGTAAGCACAGGAAAGATTGGCAGTAGGGTCCTAGAAAGTCAAGGAGGATCAGAAACCCAAATTCATGGTGATGTGAGGGTGACAGGAAAGAATTCCTGTGTGTCTGTTCTTAGGTGACAGTGATGGCACCTCAGTCCTGCTTCACCCATTCATTTCAGAAAACGGGATAAAGCCAGGTGCTGGTCTTCAACTTCCATGGCTTCCTTTATGGAGAGATACTTGATAAACCATCAGAAGTTAATGATCAAAAAGCTTATCAGGGTCTTTTCATCTATAAATTTATAAGACAAAAGAGAAATAATAAAGCCATTGGATAATTAGTAACTAGCCAGGGCCCGCCCGGTGCCACTGGGCTCAAACTACCCCAAGACCTGTACGCAGACTCAGGAAGATGAGAAGGAGACAAGGATGAGGGAAAGAAAAAGTGGAAATGAGAAAGAGAGAACTCACCAGGAAGACAACAAAATGGGAGAAATAGCAGCAGAGACCAAAGTGAGGAAAGCAGGGAAATATGTAAAAATAAAGGGTTAAGAGGTAAAGGGAACAGAGGAGACTAAAAGATATGATAGAGCTGGAAGTGGGGAAGAGATGAGAGAGACACCAGAAAGAAGACTGGATTATTGTGAATGCTTTTCCCACCCAGGTAAGAACTGTTCCAGTTAATTTTCCTCCATTGGGCACTGCAGAGTCATCAATTCCCAATCTGTCAGGGAGCTTTCTTCCCCACAGTATTTACAAAGAATGCTAACTCTGTTTTTCTCTCTCTCACATGCTGTGGTTGGGATTTTATCTTTTCTTGTTGTTGTTACACTTATGTTAATTTCCTTTGCACATGGAGGGGGTGATCATAAAGGCTGAGAAATTCTCTAGGCAGATTTTAGTTTTAGTGAAGATTTTAAGTACTGGGGGTTGCTGCACCTTTTTGTCTTCTGTCGATTTGTCATTTAAAAGTACCCCAAAACAAGACAGGCAAGAATCTGCTTCTGGTGTAATCGGTAGGGAGGACCTAATAATTATTGGACAAATCTCTTAATTTGCTCACTGGAATTGTATCCCAGCAAGAATCCCGGATGGGAATCCTGGTGAACATTTCTCCAAGTAGGAAAAATTCTCTCATCATATGTATTTTGATCTCAAAAATGCTTTCATGAAAAGACAAATTTTCTGTGGCAGTAAAACCTGCAATTGCTGCTGCATAGGTGCTTTGTAGTTGTGACAGGCAGTGGATGGTACAAGTAGAGAGTTCTGCCCAGGTTTAACCTCTGCATTTATTTGGCATGTTCTCTTTCTCCAAGAAAAATCCCCAATGAAGTCACGAGAACTTTGCACTCACAAGAATGACAAGAAGAAGTTCTCTTGGTTTGTCTTTCAACAATAATCTATAGCAAAACCCAGTGAAATTAACAATATTAATCTCCATAAATATAGCAGGGAAACATTATGACTTCGCTTTACTGTACATCCTCAGTCAAACACAGCACCAGTTAAGAGTGACCAACTTGTTTTCTTTTTTTCTTTCCTGATGATTGAAGTTGTGAATTCAATTAAAAATTTAAATCCTGAAAACTAACATGCAGCCAGAGAGATGGAAATTATAAAGGCCTCAAACTGTTCTGAAACCTGATGATTTAAGCACTTCAAATATGTAATTGGGCTCCATGGCTCCCTTTATACATTTTAAGTGAGATAAAAAGGAAGGTTTGAGCATTTATAAAGAATGTGGGGAGTGTTTTGGGAGGCTGCTAACCCTGGCATGGATGAAGACTGTCTCTATGCAGCCAGATCAGCTGTGAATACCAGGGACACTGAACAGAAGGTGGAAGGAAAAGAGATATAGAGGGAAGAGCAGCGAGAAAGCAGCAAAGAGGAGCAGCAAATCTGTCCTTACTGTAATAGTCTTTCCACCACAGCCTTCTGGTGAGCAGCCTCCTCTGGGCTCAAGTTTTCCAGCTCCTTCATTATTGGAGGGGTAAATTCCTCCCCGTCATCAGAGGTTTCATCTTCTGATAACCTGGACTCCCCCATTCCATTGGGGAGGTTGGGGATGTCGGGACAGGGTTCCCCTTTCTCTTTCTGGAGGGCATTGATAGCGCGTTGACTTTCACTCTGGAGCACGTAGGGTTCTACTTCGCTCAGCGCCTTGATCAGGGTCTCCTTGGTTAGCCCGGACTCCAGCAGTGCTCCCAGCAGCTCTGCTTGAAGATGACTCAGCTTCGAGACCATGGTCTTCAGGCTGGTGTCTCTTGGATTTGATTTTTGGGTTACCCTGCTTCCAGCTTCCCTACACCATGTTCCTGAGGTAACACGCCCGACTGTCAGGAGAGTGGGCACAGCACAGCCTCCCCCCCCAAAAAAAAACCAAAATACAAAATTGAGCCACTTCAGACCCCCCACGACTGTCCTGAGCCAGTGCTGATAAAGGGACCCTTGGCTATCTGTTTACATTGGAGCAATGTAAATTCTCCAAGGTTCATATTTATCTGTGTGCTTAGCAAGTTACTGAACTTTGGACTTCAGCACTGCAGCAGCAGTTCACAAAGTGCAGAGGGAGAGAAAGCAGGGGGAGGGGGAAAGGGAGGGAAGCAGAAGAGAGAAGCAGAGTAAAATGAAGGGATGGGGGGTCTGCAGCATGGAAAAGGAAGCTAGGAAAATGGGGATGGAGAAATGTCTTATTTCTGGCTTTGTTAGTTTTAGGGAAGGAAGGTGGTGGAGTAGACAAAAGGAAGAGGTGTGTTTGGGTGTGTAGGGATTGGGAGAAGGTGCTGTCGTGTGACGATGGCAGAGCCTGCTCAGAGCTCTGGCTCTGGTGAGGTTCTGACAGTCTCAGCCCTTTCCAAAGGCTTTGGGCTCAGAGGAGGCACACTGGCAGCTTCACCAGCCTTGGTCCAACCACCCTGGAGAGTAGTGTGACCACTGGGTTTCTATGAATGTTCTCAAGAATCACAAGATGTTGGAGCTCCACCTGACTTTTGTATCAGAGCATCAAGTGTTAAATGGCTTTTTCACTTCTGCCTTTGTTTTGATATGGAAATACCAGTACTTCCATTATAACTTGCTATGTTTATTGCTTAATTGATGAGCAGGAGCAGTGTACCCACATAATTTTTGGGATTACAGGGTTTGCATCACTGAGACTGTGCTTCAATCATATGGTAAGAAATAGCCCTGGGTGTTGGTTCATGCTGAAATTCGTGAGCCAACCCTATCATCAATTGTCCTGCTGCTCTTGTAAAGTGCTCTGGGAAGGCTTGTGGTACCTGTTTATCATCTACCTCCAGCCCCTCTTGATACCAGCCCTGCTGTAAGGTTCTGCTCCCACCTGTTGGGTGACTTCATAAAACATGTTTCCTAGCTCAGCTGGAGTCAGTGCCATTCTTAGGGAGTCTTTGTGACTAGATTGTCTTTTCTTTTCTGAAAATGCAGGACTGAATCTGTCTACTTTGAGTGGCTAATTCAGGGAATGACTTGGTGTGGACTTGGTGATGCATGAGCATATTGTGCAAATGATTCCTTCTTACCAGCAGAAGAATGCCTCAATGGAGGATTCCTAGGGGCAGCTACTTCTCTCTTTTTCTACACTCCCATCAAGCCTAAGCTAGGAGGAGCCTAATAGGACTGCCCCCACACTGAATCATATCCCAAGACAATGCTGCAGAGTGACCTTGGCCCCTGTTTTCCTATTGTGGGCACCATTAGCCATGCTTGCCAGGCTCATGCCACAGCCTGCTAAGTCAGCAGCTTAAGGACAGAGCTCCTTTGCAGATTGGACCCTCCAGGCACAGGGAGCTGGGTTGGGGCTGCTGGGCTGACCCTCTCAAGGAGCACTGATGTTAATTGTTAGCTTTTGTTTCAGATGGTGGCTGCATCCAGAGTACCAGGTCCCCTCACTGCAGTGATTAAAAAAGCTCAGGTGGATACAGAAGACTCTCTGTGGAGCTAAAAAGAAGTAACTTTGGATACCACAATAAAAAAAGGAATGTAAGAAATTTTAATGTGAACATTAATGTAAAAAGACATCCTTATTTTCTAAAGATTTTTTTGTTTTCCATACTCTTAATAAAGAGTATTTAACTAATAGCAAGGTTTTTTACATTGTTCTATTATGTTTTTATGCAATTTCCATGTGTTTCATTTTTGATTAGTTGTCCTAATTTCCCCTCCCCTAGACAGAGGGAGGAGGTTGGTTATCAGCCAACAATTCTGGCTGATAACATTAGCTGTCAATTGTAACTACAGTATCCAGCCATGACATACAGCTCCTGTGTGATATGTCCTTACAACTCAGGGACTTTGCAAAGAGGGACAACAGATTTTGGGCTTCCTGAAATATATTACAGAGAAGATTCTGTCATACTGTTATTTATTTGTCTGTCTTTGGCATTGTGATTTATTTTACCTAAACTAAGATGGAAAATATTAGCATCGTTCTTGTTTAAAGATTGTCCAGTCCATGTTTTGTAAGTATATAGATCTATTGAATGCTTTGGGGGGTGGGGACACAGACCATTAAGGTTAGACAAAGAACAGTAATGTTTGTGAAGGGAAGCTGTAAAGAGAAGAAAACACAGCAACAAATTATTTTCTATATTGTGTAGTTTCAAGGATTCTTTATGCATCCATAAGTCCTGTTGCTTCTGCTTGCCTCGAAGACCTTCTGCTGCAGAGGCTTTTAAAAAACAGCCTGTCTTGAAACCAATGAACTTTGAAGTCTATAAAACCAGAAATGAACATCTGTTTGTAGGTTAGGACCTCACTGAACACTACAACTGCATGTCATGTGGAGAAGCCTTAGCTGAATATGGAAAGCTTTCAAGTACTGAAGAGGAGGTAAATATTCTCTATCAGTCACTTTATCCTGAGGGGCTTTTCCCTTTGTTTATGAGAATTTTCCATTTTACACTGTAGGAGAGACAATTATCAAAAGAAATAGACTTCTGCACTGTCAACTTTACATTCCCTGCAACCTGCCTGGCTGTGCTGGTGAATGATTCAGCACTCTGTTAAGTATTTCAGAGTCTTCAGTGCAGGAAAACCAGTGAGCTTTTCAGTGTTTCTTAAATGTTGTAAGTTGCTAGCAGTCAGACTGAGCATTTGGGAAGCAGGAAATGGATTAACCACCACCCCTATTTTATACCCTAGCACTAAGAATTGCAGTATTATATTTCTCAGATTGTTGCAAGTGCCACAGTTATTATACAGTTGTGAGGTAATAAGAATAGCAGAGATCAGGGGTGGTAGCTGCAGAGATTAACCAGCCAGATTGTAGTTCTGGTAATGAAGCAGGAGCTGAATTGTAGAGTGCCATAATACAGACCACATTCTTCTGTAACTGAGTTGTACTCAGGGATTTTGCCTTGAGGATGAATACATGAAAGAAAGGGTCCTGGCTTTGCTATACCCATTTTCATCTGTTACCAGTGCTTAGGATCTGTTTAGTTCCTTAATTATTACAATTTGTCAGGCCATGACTGGATTCTCAGCTCACTCTGACTAATGCAATCTCAGTAGCTGGTATAAGGGGAAACTTCTGAAGTTTGAAGCTACTGGGTTTGAAGCTACTTGCTTTTCTTACATTTACAGTATCAGGGTTTTAAATTTTTCTGCAGAATTGCTAGGCTTTCCATAGGTGTAATTAATATGGTGGCTGAAGCCCTTGAAATTCATTGCTTCACTGACAAGACATAAGCAGCTTTACAACACTAAACTGTTCAGCTTAATAAAAGGCTGGCAAATGTTATGTTAAATCATTTTGGATGCAGATTGGAGAAATAGAACAATTAATAACAACAAAACATCTGATTTCTATTTTATTAAACTTGGCATTAAAATAAAGGTGGTTTTTAAACATGTTCAACTACTTTGCATTGTTCTATGTACACTTAAATATAGCTTCTGTGCATTTTCCTTTATGAATTCCTTCTCTCCTGAAGTAGCAGATGATCTGGTAACAGTGTGGCAGCTACCTTATAAAACTGGGTTTCTGGCATTCTCCAATATCCTTCTAGGCAAGAATGTTTCAAGTTCCTCTAAAGGAATTATATTTTATTGGTAAATAATAAGTCCATCTCGATGAAATATTCCAATGTAATCCTTTCTCTACATGTTGAACTGTAGACTTCTTAACACTGAGAATCAATGTATAAAACAGGTACACCAGAGGAATGTTATTCTTACCTTAGACTTACTTGTCTGTATTCTGCTTATTACACTAGGGCTAAAGAGAGCAGGAGCAGCTCTGGAGTTCAGTTAATGAAGGAGTTTCCCACTAGGTGGTAGTGAAGAGAACCATCAGGCTTGCTGGTCAGTTCACGTTTTAATTCTTTTTATCAAGGGGAATCCCACAAGGATCTTGCAAGCAGAAGAGTGTAGCATAACTGAGCTATACTGTAAAAAATTAATCTCTTCATATTAATTTTTAATTCCCTCTCTGATCATTTCCATGTTACTTGCTCCTCCCACACTGAAGCATGGTTGGCAACTATACCTGTCATGTCCTTTCCTGAAAGGTGAAGTGTCTACAAGAAGCTGCTCTGGTTCTCTTTCCACCCCCATTATAGCAGAATCAAGATACAGTTAGCTAAATGTCATCTAATGACATTTAAGCAGATTGGAGGTGTGGACTCTTTGTAGCCTGTACTTTCATTTGATTTTTTTGCCATAATACTTGCCTCTGGGAGCTGCCCTTCTAAACACAGAAAGAAAAAAACATTTTTGTTTACTGCTAGTTTTGAAACACCTTGACAGGTCTAAGTAGTGCATCAGTCTACATCAAAGGTTCCAAACAGAACAGGTATTCTGGAAGGACTTTGTAATGTCAAAGTAAACCATCACTGAAATTCAGACTAAAGCTCTATTGCAGGCCCAAAGAAATACTGTACAGAAGATATGCTGAGAAAATTATCTGGGGAATGCAGGAAGTGCTCCAATTTGCTGTAAGAGCAGATGCTGGGTCTGCAAGGAGGAATGAATTTCTCCTGTGAATTCATCCCACTGCTATCCTGTAATGACAAAGTGAGCTTGCAAAATCATTTAGTAGTCTAGTCATAAAGCCTGAGATGGTGAAAAGAATTATACTTTAATTACTCATCAACTATAAATCATTTATGCCAAATTAATGTGCTGGAAATTCTGCCAGACTAAGAAATTGGAAGCTATTTCAATAAGGACACAGAGCAGGGACACCAATTCATAGATACCAACATCAGTTTTACATCCTATTCTCAGGGGGAAAAAAAAATTTAAAAACTTCTTAGTACCAAGACAAAGCTGAAGCACTGCTTTCCTTCCCTGCATTGATCCAAAAGGACAGTTTTGTTTTTCCTCTTCCAATTACTTTATTATAATCAGTGAAAAGGGTAGAATAAACAGGGAGAATAAAGAGAGACAGTGGGGCTGCACCACAGCAGAGGGAGGATTCCAAATTATTTGTCCATTTTGGAATTGTTACTGTAGATTTTTCTGCTGTGCTGAGGGAGAAAAAAGGCAGGGAACTTCTCCACTGCACAAGTCCTACACAGAGCCTGAGCATTTTTAACACAAGATGTGTGTGGGAACACCAGAATTTCCACCAAAACTGATCAACTGGGCTGCATACCCCACAGCTCAAGATGTTAAGCATGACTTGCTCCTCTCTCTTGTAGGATATCCACCAAAACTTTTTATATCTACTGAGATGGGCACATGTTCTGCATATGGGGTGTAAATTAGAGAGCAGAGAACTGTACATTCAGTTAGGGGAGAGAGCTTTTCAAGGTAGCCCAGCCTCACCTGGGTGAGACCCAATGCTTCCAGCATACCCAGCAGCTATGACTGAGCCCAGTCAGTCATAGTACTTGAAATATTTCCACCTCACAGCTGGTAAATCCAAATTCACAAGCAGATTTTAAGAAGGGGATAGAGTGCTGATTATGTCAGGAACTGTAAGGTCATTCCTGTCCATGAGGCCGAAGGGCTCTGAAAAGCACAGAAGATTGGGATGTTGAAGTGTTAAGAACCCAAATCACTTCTTGTCAATGCATAAAGACAGAAGCACACAGGGGGGAGAACTCCTCAAAGCCCAGCACCATCAAAAGTACTGTTTAAGTGAATCACAAGGACCCCAGGCATTCCCTCCACACAGATCAAGTCAGTCTGTGAGACCAACTCAGTCCATGTTGCACATGCAGCCTCCTCCTGCAGGGCCCCAAGATTCCATCTGGCTGGAACATGTTGCAGTTTCCTCCTTCTGGCTGAAGGAACCAAGCTGGCAGAGATGAAGTGAGCCACCCAAGGTTACACAGGCAACTGGGAACAGAACTCATGAGAAACAAGCCATTCCTTACTACTTGTGCCACGGCTACACACAAAACCTTTAAGCTTTTTTCCCATTCAAGAGAATGACACAGACAAAATGGAAATAATTTATTCAATCTGCAAATAGAAATAGAGTGGGCTCCAAATGCCATTGTAGAGGCATCTCTGTAGATGCCATGAGAATGTCCCATTAATTTCTTGAAGATAGTTAAAAAGCAACATTAAGGCATATAATTTCATCATGTTGTTGTTTTAAAACAAAATACCTGTTTTTACCAGACCCGGGCATTGTTCTGCTGTTTATATTTAACGCACTTACATCACCTCCAACTGGATGTTAAAACTGGCTCTTCTCCCTCCCACACCAAGAGGAACAATGAAGCACGCGGCACAGCTGGGCTGGAACAATAGCTCAGAACTCCCCAAAGCCCAACTCACACAAATCGCTGCAAGTGGAGTAAAAGTAGGTCAGGATTACTCAAGTGAGCAAACCACTAGTTCTGTATTTGGCAGAAACATAATCAAGGACTGAAGATTTGGCAGCAGCTCCAAAGAACCCACGGAGGAGAGAAGCAATGGGGCATCAATAGCTCCCAGTTCCTGTCTGGGACTTGCAGAGTTTTAATATAGGGTTGGTAATAACATGAAGCATATAACTGCTATTCGGTCAAAGTACCTTGAAAATAATTTTTCTTCCTTAAAAAAATATTCAAAGCATTTGATCCTATTTATCTTGCTTTGTTTAAAAGATACAGAGAATCCAGGATAAAAGAATCCAAAGATAGAGAGATCTCCAGAGGCACATTCTGAATTTAAACACTGAAATTTCTGAATTGTCCTACCTGAACTTTGTATTTACCACCTCACCCTGCTCCGCAAGTACAACCCCCCCGGCAGCAGCCCAGAGCCGTCCTCAGCCGGTCAGGCACTCCTGCGCGGGGCTCTCGGGTCACCGCTCGCCCTTCCCCGGCTCCCCCCCAGCCCGGAGCAGCCTGAGCCGGCAGTGCTCCTGGCTCGGCTCCTCCAGGTGGGCTCTGCCTGCAGAGCGGACGCTTCACCCGCACAGGGTTTTTATCCAAACCCGCATCTCCTGACCCGGCCCGCGGTCCTGCCCGCCCAGCGCTGCCCCGCGGGGCGCTGCCGAGGCGGACGGGAGCTGCCCCGAAGGGGAAGGGGAGGCTAAGGGACGCGGCTTCTCCGGCTGCTTCAGGAGCCGCCTTTCCCCGCATACGGCTCGGAGAAGACCCCAGCCTTAAAGCCGCCCCCCGCCGCTCTCCCTTTCCGGCAGGGAAAGCTGCGGTCGCTCCCGCCCGCTCACCTCCTACAGAAGCGAGACCGGGACAGTAGGGAAGGTGCGGGCGGGCCCGATAACCACCACCGCGGGGCCGCCCCCGCCCCCTCCCTCGCCCATGGCGCCTGCGCGCGGCTGGCGGCACGTGAGCGTGTTGTGGGCACGTGACCCCGCGCGCAGCCCGCCCCCGGCCCGACCCCGCCTCCCGCCGTGCGCGAGCGCGGGGACGCGGCGCGGCCTGGCCTGGCCGCCCCGGTGCCCGCCGCCTCCCCGCCCCCGCCCCGCCCCACGCCGCCGCCGCCGCCGCCGCTGCCGCCTTGCCGGCCATGAGGCCCCGCCGGCGCCCCAGCGCGGCCCCGCGTCGCGGCTGCTGAGCGTCCGCCCTGCCCGCCACCACCATCGCCCTCTCCGCCATCCCCTCCCCGCCCGGGCGGGGACCCCCCCTTCGCTCCCCTCCCTCCTCACAGTCGCCGCCATGTTGGGCCGGGAGCCGCAGCGGGGCCGCCACTGAGCCCCGGAGCCTGCGAGGCGGAGGAGGAGGCGGAGGAGGAGGCGGAGGAGGAGCCCGGGGCCTGGCCGCCCCGCACAGCCCAGCCGGCCGGCCGCCCAGCCGCAGCCATGGCGGAGCAGACCTACTCCTGGTGAGCTGCGGGACGAGGCCCCGGGCGCTGCGGGGAAGGCGGGAGCGGCCCCGGCCAGAGCCCGCTCGGGCGCGGGGGGGTGTTCCGGCCTGGCTTCCTTCCGGCCGGCTCGGAGATCGGAGGGTCCGGGCCGCGGGAACGGGGTCCCGATCGGGGAGGGCTGCGGGGGTGTGCGGGGGCCGCGGCGGGGCCTGGGGCAGGGGGGGAGCTGCGGGCCGAGGGGCTGTGGCCGGAGGCTGAGGCGCGGCTGAGTAGGAGGGGTCGGGGGGGAAGGGCCGTGGTGCGAGCGAGGGGCCCGGGGTGGCGGGGCCGTGGGGATTCCTCCCGCTGCCAGCCGGGGAGCGGGAGAGGATCGCGGCGGGCATTAGTGCGGCTGTCATCCTCCTCTGCCGGAGGTCTCCTCAGGTGAGCTGCATCTCCGCTCGGCTGCAGCGGGTGCGCGGCCATCCGCCGGGCCCGGGGCTGGGTCGGTGCCGGCTCGCACGTTTGTGAGGCTGCAGGTGATCTCCCTGCCGAAAGGGAGGTTTCTGTCGGTATAGACTGGCTGGTCAATCAATGGCATGTGTGTGTTTTCACCCGGTGACAATAGGCTGGTTCTGTATACAGGAAATAGAATGAGGAGGAAGAGACCAGTTCCTGTGGGAAGACACGAAGTGTACCAAATGAAAGTAGAGGGCATTTTTTGCTGTGTCCTGACACTGTCTCGGGCCTAGCTGGAAGTGAATCAAAGAGACAGAGTTTCGTTTGGTTTTTTTTTGTTTTGTTTTGTTTTGTTTTTTAAACATTGTCATGGATCACAACCAAAATATATCAAATAGTTTACCTGCATCAGTTTATTTGGCCTGGCCACTGCAGCAATTTAATTGTGAGACTCCTGCTGCATTTAAAATCTATTCCAGTGGGATCATTCAGAATTGTGTCTCAGATTTTTTTGAAAAAAAAGTTATGATATCCTTATTAAAAAGGAGTTAAATCTCAGCTTTTGACCTTGGTGTACGCTGAATGTAGAGAAGGAATTGAATAAGCAAGACATATTCCTGTTCTGAATGGTTCTGGTAATCCTTCCCTTTTTTAGAACTTGGAACCCAGTGGGGTTCTGCCACATGTTAAGACTTTGACAGCCCCTTCTCCCATCTTCTGTTGCTTTTCAGTCAAGAACCAATATATGTACTGGTCTTTTGCTTTTTTGATATTCTTACTTGTTTTATGACCTCAGTTCAGGATGTGGTATTCTCTGCTTTAAAGCAATAGTAAAAAGACAACTTCTTTGATTTTAAGGATTAACTGTGTGTTGTCACAGTATGTGAATGCTGGGACAGATTCAGGCAGCTTAATGTAGTTCATTTAGATACATTGAGTGAGCTCTTGTCTTGGTGGGTTTTAATTGCAGAATGAAATTACAAATTTGTAAGCTACTCTGGGATTTGTCAGCTTTCTTTTAAAAAGCAAAATATCAATTGTATATTGTTTTGATCTTTAACTCCTTTGCTTTTTTGAAGGCGTGTCTTGGCCGTAGCATTCTAAAGAGGAGGTTTTTGAAAGGGGCTGGGAGGAGGATTGTCTCTTCTACAGGCTGCCTGTGTTAGGGGAGTGATGTTGGGATTTCAGTTGCTCTTCACTGCTTGCTGGGTGGGTCCCAAGAACAATAGTTCTTTCCTAGAGCACTGGGGTTGTCACAGAACAAGGATATAAGGCTTGTGTCTCAAACCATGGTGATTTTGTGTCTGCATTCACTGATGTGCCCTCATGTTTTTGAAGTTTCTGTCTGTTTGCATTTTAACCCATGATCATCCTTTTCTGGGGGCTACGGGGAGAGCAAAAATCCAGTTTCAGACTGAGGAGTCCTGTTGTATAACTTGTGTGCTCCTCTCTATGGATGTGTGTTTAAATACTTCAACTTCTAGCAATGAGCTTGCGTTGATTTTTAATTATGGTAATGCAGCCCAACATAAAATTGGCTGGTGCTTTAGTGCTTTTAGGAAAAATGTGTGTGTTGTCCACTGAGGAAACTGATGCTTCAGTGCAGAAGAGTTGTGCAGAATGGTGTCAGCAATTAGTGCTGTTGCACAGTTTTGGAGCTGGCTGATCACATCCCGTCTGTTTGCTGGACCTGGAACTTTTTTTGGTTTGCAAAAGCTGCTCTCTCAGAAGGATTGCTTTCTGTTCCTTGGTGTCTTGTCTTGATGCTGTGCAGGTACCTTATTTGACATCTGAAAATATGCAATTTGGCATGAGAATCCTTTCACGTGCCTATTTCTGTAGAGTTGTAAGTTGGTTTCTGGGCCCAGTAGTGCTCCTCTTTTGTTCAGGCTATGCCTCCTTTATGCATAGCTATCAACATGCTTCATAAGGTAATATAAAGATTTGGGTTTGAATTTTAAAAATCGACTCAGATGTGTTAGAAATGCCTTGTAAAAGTGTTTGTAGAAGCCGGGACTACTGGACGTAAGTGTTCCCCAACACAGGGGCAAAAAGACTTTGTCCAGTGATTGAGGTCTCAGTTACAATGTTACTTTGAAGAGATGAGGACTACTTTTTATCTTGCTTTATTATATTGTTTTGTAACTATAAATGTCACATTTTAAGGCGAGTTTCTATTTTTCCTTTAATTACCAAATGAAATTGATTGCAATGGTTTTCTTTTCTCAAGCTACTGAAAGGAGCATCTACTGAGAATTTTGCTGGTGAAACTGGACATTGTAATTCTGAAAAAAATAATTTTAATATGAAATGTGGGATAAGTGCCAGATGGAAATGCTTTTTCAAAGGATACACACATTTTTAAAAAAGGATGTTTGAATAAATACTTGTCAGTAGTGAGCAGAGAAACTTTCTTTGTCAAGTACCTGCAATAAGAGAAGCGAGGTGTGAGCACAATATATTCTACTGCTGTTACTCAAATCTGTGAGGCACAGAGGGACACAACTGCTACATCACAAGGTTGCTCATGATTTTCTAGATTAAGCCAGAGCTCAAATTAATTTCCTGCGAGTGGAGTTGGGTTGGGAGAGGAAAGAAATTATGGAATACCCATTTTCTCTTTGCTTCCTATCTTAGTCCAGCAAGGAAATGGGACTGGGTAGTGACACAAGTTCCTGCTACAACAGAGGAGGGAATAAATATGGGAAGAACTGTTTGCCCATCACCAGTATCTACGTGTGTGACTAAGAGGTTAGTAAATGCCAAGGATTTTATCTTCAGACACCAAGATGCTGGAAGTATTACAGCAGATGAATATGGAGGTAGCAGGACCTGGAGCATAGCTTCATGAAGCCCTTGATCTTTCCTTTGTTTCTAGCACCTTATGGTGAGATTTTTTGTGTTGGGTCCTATTCAGAGGGCACAGCAGCGTGCATATCTTGTTTATCTTCAGTTAGTAGGTGCTGAGTGTTTTTCAAGGCCTGATGTAACACCCCCTCCCTCTTTACTGCTGCCCAGTCTCTCAATAGAGGTTGCTTTGTTCTTTTTTTGCCCTTTGAATGCACAAAAGATTTTCACAGCTTCCTTCATATGTGAAGAGCGGAGGAGATTTCGACACCAAACCACATATATTTTTTAATTTTTCCTTTCCCAGAGTGTTGTATTAGAGTAATCTGGATTGCAGTATGTTCGTGTCCTGTCAGGGTGGTGATTAGGAGACAGGGAGGGTAAGAAGACGCTGTATTGAGTCACTAATCTTAAAAACAACTGAACTCCTTAAATGTTTTAATCAGCAGAATAATTCTTCTATTAGCCATCAGATATTTGATGAGTGAAATGGTGATATATTTAGAAACTTCTCTACATAATGCAAAGGGTGTGGAAATTAAGCCTAACGATGTGTTGCAGTAATCAATAAAGCTACTGGGTTCTGGAATAAGTGTAAATGTACAATGGCATCTTTGCTCCTGAGATGCAGGAGATGAGATGCAATTCTGACTGGTTGGTGTTTAAAAGTTTTTCTAGGTTCAGAGGTCTGAAAAATTGCTTTCATTGCATTTAAGCATTGAATGTAGTGAATTCAAATACAGTGTCATCCAGAAGACTGAGGCAGTGCTTTTAAGTCTTAGTTGGCTGTATTAGATGGGTATGTGGGAGGGCAGGGAGTAAAAGAAGTTACAGCTTGTTGACAGGACTTGTCAAGTACTAGTAGAGTAATTTTTTGCATTCAAGACTTTTTAGTGGTTTTGCTCAGTTTCGGTTCAGAGACCTTAGCTGACTAATTAAAATGTTTTGAAAATGGGAGGCAGTTTACAACAGAAACAAAACAAATAATTCACCTGAATTTTTAGACGATTGCACTTTTTAGGTGACGGATTGCAAAACATAGGTAAAATTCTGTTGTGTGTACTGTGTTGAAAATATGTTTTGAAAGCTTGGCCTACTAGCATGGAGTTTGGCCTTTAATCTTAAATTTTTCAGGAACTGAAATTACCAGCCACATTCCATTTTAATGAGTTTTAGTTAGAAGCCTCCTGAGGACAAGGTTGTCATAGTATGACTGTACATGAGTATCTGGCATCAGAAAAATTACTTAAATCTTGGTAAATTTGATAGTACCAGGTTTATCGTTAACATGTTTGTCTTTCAGTCCCAACCTCACTTGTTTGTTACCCAAAAGCTGTCTAGCTTTTGCTATCTCAGACAGTGTGTCATGTGGGAACAGACTCTGCCTACAGCACTGGACTGAAAGACAAATAAGGCAAAGAGCATGGGATTAGTTGAAGTTTGCAGTTACTTGAATGTACAAGTATATAATGACTAATAAGCAAAGGGAAAAAATTCCCACTTCAGTGCAAGGGCCCAAGGGCTGTACTTAGTAATACATTAGTAATTCTGTCAAAAAAACCCAACCTTAAGATGTAGAACATGAATGGATGTTTTCTTGGTGCTGGTGTCCATTACCTATTTTAAATAAGATTTCTGTCAGTTCTGCTTTTAGCCTTTTCAGGATACTGTGGCAGTGGAAATCAATGGCTCCTTGCTTTTTACCCAGTGATGAGAGAACTCAGCCAGGATATAGCAGATCAGTTCCATCCCCCAGAGTTTCTGACCTTGCAGGGGACTGTTCTCATCACCAAACTGTGTACTTTTCTGAGGTCAAGGTTTTTGTGTCCATTTAAATCTGTTTCACTTAATATAGAATACTGTAAATACTTCCTGGGCTAGGAAGCAGGTCTGCTTTTCTGCCTTAATGGTCAAAATACTGATTTAGGATTGGCAGAGACCTGGGTTCCAGTTCTTGCCTTGATAAAAATATTTTAAAGAGTGGAGGGTCTGTAGTCTGCTTTTCTGGAGATGAAAGTTTGAATCCCCACAAGCAGAGGAAGATCTGAATATGAGTTCCTGTGCCATAGGTGAGTGAGCTGTCAGGTGTGTGGATGTACCAGGATCACTGCCTTTTCTTATGTTTTGTGTCAGGTTTGATGAACCTGAGAGGATCTCTTTATTTTATTGAAGGATGTGATCCAGTAAAGTAATTGCTTATTTTGTGCACTTTGGAATTTTAGTATGAGTTAAGCAACCTGATGCTGTTGAGGTTTGAGAAGTTGTGTGTGGACAACCAGAAAGACCAAATTAATTGATGATACTAAGTTTTTCTCAGATTAGGTGTGTTTTGCTGAATATCAGTTTTAAGTATTGGACTGAGGTACCGAAGCAATCTGACAATAATCGTTTCTCACTGAAGCACAATGTCAAAAAATGTGCACTTGTGAAACCTTCCTACAGGCATAGAGTATAGAAGATGTACTTTGAAACAAATATAATGCCTTTTAAAATGCAGTGATTTTGATTTCCTAAAAGTTGGAAGAAGAGCAGACCAGAATTATCTTTTTTTTTTTTTTTTATGTTTCAGCTATTTTATTTCACTAGTTGAGTAATACGATGTATCAGCATCTCTGGCATAAATGCCACCTTTATATTGTAATCTTTATTGCCCTTTGACACTTCATGATGACTCTAAGCATTATAATATACTCTAAAAGCAAATAATTGACACAAGCCATTTAGTCAAACAGTCTAATTTAATTCTGGTGACATCCGAGAAAAGTTTCCAGGAAGAAGCAAGGCTGAAATTGTCAGGAAAAAAAACCATTTTGCACATTTGCTTTTTGGTGCTGCACTGCTCTAGTGTAAATGATTAAAATTTGAAATAATTCAAACAGTTGTGTGGGTTGAGTAGAGTGAAACACAAGCCAGTGTGCTAGCTGAATGCATCCAGGCTATCAAACTGACATGAAAGGTGATGATTTAATAAGACTAATGGAACATATATGTCATTGCAGCCCTTCCTGCTCCCCTTTCTCCCTCTTTAATTCTTCCAAGGATGCTAAAGATGATATTTTCTCCTACATCTTTTGTAAGTGGTGTCTGTGCTGGCAGGACTTTGAGCTGCCAGACCAGGGTTCTCCTCTTGTGTGCCATCCCTACAGAAACACAGCTCTAATAATACATTAAGTGTTTCTCTGTCCACCAGAACCACCATGACAAGATTATCCTGGAACTAATTGATTGTGTACCTGTTATGCTGTCATCTTCATTATTAGATTCCAGTCAAGTATTTCTTTTTAGGGTCAGATCCAAATTCCCTTGAACAGGCTCTGGATCATACGTCACACTAAGTGTCACGGTATAGACAGTGGTGTCAGAAAGTAAGAATGCTCTGCTGGCTTTTTGGAAAGATTCTGGAACTAGCAACTGATCATTTAAACCAGAACATTTTTAATATTCTATTACAACAGGTATTGAAAATAATAAAGATATTAAATGAGACTATCTTTACACTTTGCTTCTGTAGGAACAGGGTTTAAGGACGGTGTGAATTTCTTTTTCATGTCAGAGCAGAGATTCTTTAAAATTGTCATAGCTGGTGTCCTGAAGTAGAGGAGAATGCACCAAGAATATTTTTCTCTATCTTGCACAATCTTGTGCTTAATGTTCCTCCCTTACTACTGAAATTGTTTGTGTAGAAGTTGGAGAGATACAAGAATATCTTACGTTTGTGCATGGTAGCATTTTCCCTAACCAGTGTCATCTGAAAGTGGTGTTTGACTCTCATTTCTCCTCCTTCCTTCCAAAAATGGTATTTTCTTCTGTGTCATTTGGGTTTGGATGTTCTTCCTTTACTTCCTGTAGTTAGTTCAGAGGCTTTTGACCCCAGAAAGTGTTTTCCCATGCAGCACGGGTATGCAGCTCAAGCCTGGGATGTGATTCTCTTCATTTTACCCCCCAGCCACGCTTCTGCAGGCGCCTCCGTAACAGAGGTGGTGTGGGGGAAGCAGGAGGAGGCTCGAGGGGCTCCACTCTCTGTTCAGACACACAATCTCCAGCTTTAGGAATGACTTGGCAAAGTTACCTGCAGGAATAGACTTGAATCTAAATTATTCTTCAGTCTAGCTGCTCAAACTAAAAAAATGTGCTGTGCATTGTGAACTGCTGGCTCTTAAAGCTGAGCCTTCTCTGGGCTGCTGGTGTTACTGATTAGTTCTACCTGGGCAGTGCTTTTCTGCTTGCAACTTTCTGTCTTGAAAACCCAGATTTAGTTCTTCATTCCTATGGACTCTGGTTTTGGACAGTTAATCTTTTAAAAAGTTGTTTTGTTCCTCTGATAGCTAGCCAGAAGATAAATTAAATTTGTAATGATATATAATTTTTAATAGCTTTAAAAGTTTGGTAGAAGTTTACAGAGATAAGTAGCAATGTTAAGAGTTGATAGTGTTCTACAAAGTCACAGAAGCTTGGGAACTCTTTGCTTACACCATTTTCTTATGTCAGTAGTACCACAAATAGCAACCTTGTGCTGGCTTAGCAAAAGCACCGTTCAGATGGATTCATGGTGGTACAAAAAATCAGGTGCTCTCAGCATGTAAATTTGGTGCAGCTGCCTCTACAGCAGTGATGCACAGACAGTTTTGTAGGGGGTTTCTCCATACAGGTTAAGCTCATAGCAAGTGTTTATCTTTAGGGTTTATTTTAATTTCCATAGTTACTTGGATTAATAAATTCAGCTTATTCCTCTTGAGATAGCACAGCTCGGGCAAGAGTGAGCATTACAAAGTGTTTGAGCTCTGCAGTGGTTCCATTAGCAGTTCAGGGCTGAACACAGCAGCTGAGTTACAGCTTGCTCTGCTGCTGGTTGGTTCTGGTGTCTGTGGCACTGAGCAGCCTGCCATCCCTTCTCTTGGATTTAGTATTAAAACTGGGTTTAAATTTATTTAGAAGCTTTTCTAGTGGGTAGAAATTCAACAATGAATTCTGAATAATCATGATTCAGATCAACCAGCTCTTGGTACATGTAAGTTGGATGGATGACACCAAAGCTGACTGGTATGGTGTTATACAGTGGCCTCTTTTTAGTATAAGTTTATGACTTTTGAGACTACAGTTGTGATTTAGCTCATGGTCATCTGTATCAGACCTATATGGCAAGATAAAATAGGTGTAGCATGACTGACTTATTTAGTCAATGGGAAGTCCATTTTGCAGGTGACTGTTAGCTAAAGGTGAGGTTGGTGAAATTACAGGCAAACAAGAGCAAACATAGCTGGATTATATGGATTCTTTTTTCCTCTTGAAGAAGGAAAAACTAATCAGATAGTGAAGAGCTGGAATTTTAAAAATTTTTCTTCCAACTTGATGATTTCTAAAGCAGATGCATCTGTAAGCAGTTACAGATGGCACAGAACAGAAAGAACCTCTATCATACCTACATGCCTTACAAGAACCCCAGTGTTAGTTTTTTCAGCTACTTTTCTTTTTATTTTTATTTTTTTTTTTAATGTTTTTGCAGATGGAACATGAAAAAGAGCTACCTTAAAGCTAAATCAAAAGATTAAAAAGTGTGCCATAAACCAGAAATACTTCTCTGCAGGGTGCTTTACTGAAAGAAGTTTCACAAGATTCCCAAAGCATCCTCTCTAAAGAATGTTCCTACTTTTTTTGTTGTCATACCCAAGCTTTTTAGATATTGGGCTAGAAATCATTGAAAATGGTCTCTACCTGTCCTGCTGCTGCCTGATTTTTGGACCTGGAACAGAAACTGCTGCTCTAAGTCTGACCCTCCAGTGCATTAATGAACCTCTTGCACACAGGTTGTAAGGCAGAGCTCGGCCCCTGCCCAGTCTATCACAGGGCAGCTTTTCTTCTGTAAAGTGGCACATTTGTTACTGCCAAGACCTTTTTTTTTTTTTGCCTCTCTCTTAGTTTGAGGCAGCAAAACCAGGGTGCCTGTTCTTATGGGCTGTGTTTTGTATCTTTGTGCCATCTGAATCCCTTCCTCTTCTCTTTGTGCATCTTTGTCATGTTCTGTTCAGAACCAGCCACCATCCGGCAATATTAATTTGTCTTGATACAGACCCCGCCTGATGAAAGCTGCTAAAATCTGGCTAGACAGACTGGCTACTCTGCTGCTTTGCCTGTACTGTCAACATTGTCACTGAAGAGTCAGAGTTTGGTGCTGATGTTGTTAACTCGTTCTTTTATGGAATTTTTAGGAGAATAGTGTTTAATTCTAGCCAGACATTTCATTATAAAGTACATATCATAATCCTGTACTGTGTGGATAAGTCATCAATAGCACTCTGAGCTGCACTTTCAGCATGACAAGGTCATATTGATCAATTTGCCTTTGGTTTTGGCTTGTTGATTATAAGCTCTGATTGTTAAATGCTTTGATTAAACTATTAGTCATAAGCTTTGTTTTTTGATCTGACTTCTGAATACATTGCTGAAAAGAGTTTGGATTTCCAAGTACACAATCAATAATGTACTGGCCTAAATGTCAGTGTGGTTTTGTTTTGTTTTTTTTAAGTCAACAGTAGAGTCAATATAGATGAGATAACATCCTCTTTTCAGACTTCAGTGATAAAAACAAACCTTTTCCTGCTGAGAGAGCCTACTACATTTTGGCACCTTTAAAAAATATTAGAGGTAATCAAGGTATTCTGCATATTGTAACCTAGGTATGGGAATTACTGCAGAAATTAAGCCTCAAAATAAGAAAAAAGAATATTTTTATACTGGGCAGGAAAGCTGCATTTTTGTGAAGGAAGCAACACAGCATGCAGATCAGTGTCATCCATACCTGAGGGGATTTCAGTGTCTTTGTACATTAAGCCTTACCTGAGTCTTCTTTCATCAGTCTGGACAGATGCTTTGATACCTGGCTGTTGGAAATGATTGAAACCCTGGGGTCTCTGCTAGGGTATCTTCCTGGGACCTATTGCAGGATTTAATTTAATTTAATTCTTCTCAGTAGTGCCTGTACACATTAATCTTTACTGTAGCACTCATTGCCAAAACGTTTGTACCTCACAGATAAACCAGTTGTATGATTCTAGTAAAAGTATTTTTGTACTTTCTCAACCTCTGAACCACCGTGGAACTTCAGTTGTTGCATTTCCTTTATTTGGAGGCAGGGACCTACCAAAGAGGTGGGGGGGGGTTTCAGCACATTCTGCTATCAGAGTTCTGCTCAGCATGATCAGCTCTGTCGCTTGAAAAGCCCCTTATGAATGTGAATAAACACATCTTCTGTTAGGCTTTGACTCCAATGTTATATTCCAGGTAGATAGAAGAAGGTTAGTGGAACATTATCTGCACTGCTGGACCTGTTGACAGTAAAGCTCAGAACTGGGCCAGACTTGACACTGCTGAGGGGCAGTTTGCTGTCCTGGAGTGAAGCTTTGATTAGGACCTTGTGATGCCCATGCAAGATGAGGAGCAGGGCTGGAGTGCAAGCCTGCTGATAGGGGATGGCAAATAAAGGCAAATAAATTAAGCACAAGCCACAAGGCAAATAAATTAAGCAGGAATATGCACAGAATATTTTTAGATAATACTTTGAGAGTCAGTTAGGCCACTTAGGATAGGCTGCAGTATAATGCATGTGTCTTGAGTGAAACTGTATACACAGAAGAGGATCAACTTAATCTTCTGGTTTTGGCTTCTGGATGAGCTCAAATATAGCACTGAGCAGTGGAATTCTTTTGTGTGCCTCCTAGGAAATCTGCTGTACTTTTTCCTTTGTGTTCTGTGTACTGCTTTAGATGGAGATACTTTGGTCTGGACTGTTTTGGTTACCTGCCATTCTGCATCCTGCAAGAAGTCAGATTGCAAATTTGTTAAGATTTATTGTCTCAAAATCAGCAAACTGAGCAATCACTTCAATTCACATAGTTAGGACACCTTGGCAGGCATCTGACCACTGTGGCTGTGAAATTCTGCACTTTCCTGGATGGGCTAAAGGACAGGGACAGCCTTAACAGAGCAGTGTTGGTGTGGGGCTCTGTGTGAATATTGCTGTCTAGCAGATGTAGGGGAATTCCCCTGCATACCCTGAGAATCCTCTCTTTGTGCCACATTATTAATCTGTTTTCATTTGTCATTGCCCTTTTTTAACTGCTTACTTGGCAATATGACAACTGTAATACACTGCATATGGTTGAATGTTGATAAATATGGTCAGGATATTGTGCCTTGGCTCAGTTACATATTAGATTAACTTAGCCCTGGATCTTCACAGGATTTCTTGGGATATATGGATGTAAGGAGAGCAAGAGGAGGAAGATGATGTTGACCTATTAGTTGTATAGGGTATTTATTGTGAGAAGCCCTCTTCAGAAAAATGCATTTCCTGTACTTGGATGAGTGACAGTGTCTGGGACGAGGCTGCATTGCATTACTAGAAGACAGCCTGTGTTTTCTCAGAGAAACAATTGTCTGAAACCTTGTTCAGATTGCTCCAGTTCTGGAAGACACTCATAGTTTCCTTTCGCTATAGTACAAGTGTGAAAAATTGTTATCCCTTGTTACTAAGGGTAGCCTTGAATTTACTGTTTATAGTTCAACTACTGAAGTTTTTTGTAATGGAATTTTTCTGTGCTATTAGGAAACTTGCTGCTGAACATCCTGTATCTTAGTGCTGCATAAGAAATGGATAACTTTGGATGAAGAGGATTTCAGAACTCCGTGGCAAGTTATTAATAGGATCTATATGACTAATTTTGAAAGACTTTAATGCCATAGTCTTTCAAAATTTAAACCTCTCTGTTAAAGTGAGATAGCAGAATCTCATGACCCCTCTGGACACTGAATAATGCCTCTAGTCATCTGAAGAGATCCAAACATTTCTCTGGCTTACTAATTCTTTTGCAGTCAATTTGTGCAAGAGAGAGGAAAAAAGGAATAATTTAAAAATAGGTGTAGGAATTATGTGAATTAATGATTCTTGGTAAGTACGGTGCCTTATCAGGGGAGTGATGTCTCATATTTTTTCAGTGCAAGCTGTTCAACCCTGTAAAATCAATCAAGTATTTAGATTTTAAGGTTGTTGTCACCTGAAGACAGTAACTGCAAGCAGAATGTCCAACCAATAGAAGTTTATAGGCAAGTGAGGAACATAAGAACAAATGGCAGTAAAAATCATGCCAGTAAAAATGCACAGTTCTGTAATATCGTTTGCAATTTTCATCACAAAAATAACTGGTTTAAATCTTTATTGTGATGGAAGTGTACTAGAGGTACACTTGCTTTTCAATTTGCAAGTAGAGAAGTGAGTGACCTGTGCTGGGAAGAGAGGAAAGATCATATGAATGTGATGGTGTGCAGGGTAAGGTTCAAGCCATGTGTTGTATTTCTGCTTCCATGTGATTAGTGGTGTGGTTCCTGATTCCTCCTAAGGTGTTGCTCTGTTTTAGATCAGCTAGAGAACCTCCTTGCTGCCTAGCCAAGCCTGCTGGAAAGTAACAAAAATTCTGTTACATAGAAAATGTGAAGAGAGCAGCCAAGAAACCCTTTATGTAGCTGTTGGTTGGATTATAGATCCGTTTTATTGTTTTCATGACACTAAGAGTGAACTGAAAGTCTGTGATCTCAGCAGAGTTTAATGGCAAGGTTATCAGTTACCTGCTTTGCTTATTAATAAGCTATTGTGTTCTGTAGCCAGTGTGATCTTCACACTAAGACATATTCCATCCCTGTAGCTGAGATGGGAGTTACTGAGCCAGTGTGTGTGCTCCTCAGTCTACATCTTGCATTCAGTTTGGGGTGCAGTCATTAATCCAGCATTTTGTCCAAGCAGTAGCTTTGCATTGCATGTGATGGAGTTGAAAATATTTCTGTTCTATCACATCTTGTGCTTGTTACTGTTAAGTACTTGTCTCCTAGAAAATACAAGCAGTGTTACAGGTGATTAGTATTAGCAAAAGAATCCTAATATTAACTGTTAAAGGACTCTCCTTTAAAAGAAATTTCATGCAACATTAAACTTGATGTATTGGACAATCGGCTCTGAACAGTTCTGTGATGCTTTTCCTGGTTTGTTTGTTTATACTGGCACTTCAGATTGCTTGGTTTATTTGCTAATTACAAGGAGGAAGATTTCTACTGTTCTAGAACATCTGTGTTTTAAGATGCCAGAAACTTGATCTGTCTCTTGTAGAGCCAATCTACTATTCCAAACTGTTCTGGAGAAACAATAATTGGCTCTGGAAGCAGAAACCCTAAGTTTATTCTATCTGAAATAACCTGTATACACAAACTTTTGGAAGAGCTTCTATACTTGGGGGCATTCACTTGGCCTGTTTTGTTTGTTTGAGGAATTAATAGTTATTTGAATTCCCAGTTGCATTGCATGGCTCACGCTGTGGCACCACAAGGCTGTAATTAAATGCTACAGACACAACTGTTGTGCTGCAGTTTGCCTGTGACAATTGAACATTAATTCCAGGTAACTGTCATGGATGTGCCTGGACATTTCCAGGCTCAGTCACTTTCATAGCTCACCATGAGAAGCATCAAAGCATTCCTATGGCTGTGTTGTGTTTTGGGAAGGTATTTTTGACTTACGCAGTAGTCTGGGCTTGGACACAATAGAGATTTATATATTTTTGTTTGTCTTTTGCTAATAATGCCTAAGGTGGTGTATCTCCAGACAAAGTATTCAGTTTGAACTTTCAGGGAAATAATTCTGTGCTGTGATTATTTCCCTATTACCATGGCAAATAATTCATGCTGCTAATTAAGACACTGTTAGAATTGCACAAAACAAAGGGAAAGAATACAGCCTACTTATGCTCACAGTTTATCTGTCTGACAAATTTATAGAGCAGTTATTGCTAAGGTAGCTCACAGTTTACAAATGCAAGCACATAACCTTCTGATGGATGGAATATGCCTACTGGGGGCAGAAGGGAAAAGCCACATATTTTAAGGAGCCTTGTTTTGTCTGGTGCATATAGAGGGATGTGGTTAGGAGGGACCTTGTGTCCCACACTATATTTGTATCCCACTAGGGAGAAACACGTTCAGGTAGACCCCTCTGTTCAGTACTGAGGGCCTGAAACTGGGAAACCACGTGTTCCCTAAATCTGCTGACTGGCAATTTCATACCTGCAGAGTTTCTTACTCAGATCTAAGGAACCAAGAGGTTTGGGGATTGTGAAATGAATGGGAAGCCATTGCAGAGTCTGGGAAGTAAGTAATAAATCCAGAAGATTATTTTAGTGGTGTTGAAGTTAAAAGAGGAATCAGGAGGCCTAATTAAGGTCTGTGTTGAACACCTGGGAAACATCAACACTCAGGAACACTGGTTGCTTATTCCAAAGCTAATGATAGTTCTGTGGTACACTGGGACTGCAAATCACAAGCCAGATATGTTCCTTCTGCCTCTACCTCCTGTTATAAATAACATTAAGTCAGTTTTGTCATGTCTGAATTGGGGTGGATAATTTGTATTCTCTTTCCTGTCTAAATAAAAAGTTACTAATAATTCCTGTTTAATATGAAAAGATTAAAATCTTCAACATTGCCAATGAGTGATAGGTATCTCCACAGGGTGGTTCATGCACCATGTCTCTAACTGGGTAGTGCTGCCATTGCACACCTGCTGGAGGAGAAAACAAGATGCCTCGTGTTAAGGTGCTTTTCTATCCTGGTTTCCTTTGTCAAGGACCTGTGCAATTAAGTATCTGTCCTTCTTCATTCCCAGGAGACTGGACACTGATTCATACTTTCTGGTTTGTGAAGCAGGGATTCATATAGATGATTAGGTTTCTGGCATCCGTGTCACTTTCCTGTTAAAAGGAATTGATAAACAAATTTGCTTTTTAAAATGTGAAAGAAGGCCAGAGCGAACTCTTTGTCATCACATTCCTGTTCAAATCCAGCATTTGCCTTCCACAGAGCTCCTGATATTTGTGATGTCTGTGTTTTCCCATGGAGCTGCTTAGGTGAACATAATAAGTGAGAGCTGTTGAAAGAGAAAAGAATGAAGAGTGCCATCATCATGGGATGTCACCCAGCTAAATTTTTATGTTTTTATGTAGTTTTCCAAAATCATACAAGGGTCATGCCATGTTTCCTGCCATCACAGTAAGTTATTCATCAGAGAAAGACTATACCAACTATTAAACAAAATTTATGGTGATTATTTGAATTCTTATTCATATGTTTTGGAAATTATGAGATGGTTATTCACTTAATATTAATGTTAAACTCCAGATTTAGGACTGCATGAATACCTGAACCAAATGGGGAGGTCAGAGGATAGTTGCAAGCCCCCAGTAGAAGTGTGCCTCTCTCCACTGACTGCATGGGGAGGATGGTCTTGCAAATTAAGTGCTTCAGATGCCCTAGGTAGGAAGACTTAACCTCTGTGTCCATTTGCTACAACACCATTCAGCTGAACATCTCAAACAAATCCATAGGGAGCACAACAGTTGAACAGTTCATCTGTGGAGGTGTCAGCAAGTAGTAGTTCCTGTCTGAAAGCTTCAGGCTGACTTGCACAAATGCAACCTCCTAAGCATCTCCTGTGGTGTCACAAATAAACGTGAGCCCTTGCCAGATGTTTGTTGTGAGAATGGCTCTCTGTGTGTTAAGTATTTTTAGAATTAGTTTGCTGTTGAAAATATGCTTTCTAAGAGTTGTAACATAACAGTAATTTCTGGAGATGTTAGAGGAAAACGTTTGGACAAACCAGTGTTAAATCCTGAGCAAAGAAAAGTTCTCTTCATTTTTACATCCAGAAATGCCATCTGTCACTTTTTTGTCACTTTCTCACTTTAAGATGTTGCCCAATTTTGTTCCTTTTACCTGATTATTTTCCTTTTTCTTGCATTTTGAATACTTTGATTTAGAACCCTCTTACAATATAGGAAATTAAACAGGAAAAATGGTTAATACTCTGTGCTGTTTTGATTTTAAACTGCTTAATCCTACACTGTGCTTCCTGTGAAACGTTAGAGCAGTTTATGCCTTGTCACCAGCCTCCCAGAGCAGCAGACAGAGGAGCCTGGAGGGAAAACCTTTTGTGTGTGTCCATGTGAGTCTGTCCAGACAGGGTGACACGGGACTTGAGCTCTGGTTTGTGCCTGCCCTTGGGGAAGCTCCTCTCACCACACTTCAGTCCATCCCAGGAACAGCATCCTTCTAGACTCTGTTTGCCAGGCTTGACAGCTCTGGTCTGGATGAGCAGGGATCTCTGATACAAGTCTCAATGAGACATCTACATCTTCACTCTTGGAATTTTGGGAAGAACACTTACCAGAGTGTTGTCATGGGTTTTTTTCCTAGCTTGGGATGAATTTGAGCAGAACTGTTTTGTTTGTATGTTTTTTTTTCCTTAATAATTTCAAGCACAGAGCATGAGTTTTTTCCAGCTAGATGTTACTTATTAACTTCAGATATTAAAATTACTTTTTGAAAGTCTGGAAGCAGCAGCACATTTCTTCTGTTTTCTGTGTCTTTGTAAATTTCTGGAACTGACATCTGTGAACGAAATGTATTTATTTTTCTTTTTCCAGTTGTAGTATTTTATTTGCAACTCCAGGCATGGCTGATGAAAGCTAATCACACATCAGTTAGGATAATTTTCTCTTTTTGTATTTCAAAAATACAAGATGCCAGTTGCTCATGCATAAAATCTTAACTTAAAAGGTCCCCTAAACACCAAGAAGTGTTGGAATAGTGTTTTAAAAACACTTTAAGACTTATGGTATCTACACCCTTATTGTGCTTCACTTCTTATGCAAAAGTAGTTTTCAAATAAAATGTTAAAGAGTATTGATGTTTTTAAATTACCACTTTTCTTTGTTCAACACTTTGGATATTTAAATCTGAATAATACTGTGAAAGTGAAATAGTTTAATATTGTTATGGACTCAAAATCACATCGTTTTTAGTTACAGGAATCAAAGCAAAGTGACAAACTAAATGTGATTTATGTCTAAATTTAGTAGGTTGCTTATGTGTAATACTTCAGAAGTGCTAATATGTTTGAGTCAGCTCTCTAATCTTGCTGCTACATTTTTCTGAGTTTAACTCACGTTGGGCTTGAGTTTATCTTTCTCTAGTTCTGCTGAGAGTGTTTTTGCCTGTAGGGCACTCTGGGATTAAAAGAGTGTTCCAAGGGTGAACTCAATTATTTTTAGGAAGGTTAAACATCTGGATGTTCACTACAAAACCTTTTCCAGGAAAGCATTTTGTTTCTGAGCAACAAACATCAGCACAAAAATAAAAATGCAGCACAACAACATGTAACCTCTGGCTTTCCACAGGACTCTGGTATTTTTGGACTGGGCTGTTTCTTGAAGTAACTGAGGATTACAGAAGGGTATCAGGAGGATTTACCTCTGTAGTATTTTTGTAGTTGGCTTTGAGACATGGAATCCAGAACAGGGATGTTACCCAGCAGAGATGCCAAATTAGAAAGGACGGAGTGGTTATGGGTGGGGAACATAAGAAAGACACTTGTAATGTTTCTGAGACTCCAGGTGTTTGCATTTGTGATGGGAAAAAAAAAAAAAAAAAAAAGTAGATTTTTTGTTGAGACAGGTCAATTAGTAGAAAACTGTTATTTATCAGTGTTAAGTAGTTTTCTGGTTTCAGAAGGGGAAAAATTTCACAGAAAATTTCACAAAAATGTTAGAGATGCCTGTAGGATTTGGGGAAGAAAGATTGTGTGTACTTTAAGGCACCCTTGTATACTGTATGTGTATGGACAAAACCTTCTGAAAGTTCTGAAAGTTAAATGAATGAAGTGTGTTTAACAAATAACTTCACAGAGATCTAGACTTATGTTTCATATAAGCTCTCTTACAGACTTGATTATACAGCTACTGCTTGAAAAATTTATCCTGGCTTCCTAGCTTGAAACTTGAATGGCTAGAACAATGGTTCTATGCATTTATGTTTTGAAATTCTAAATTTCAGCAGTCTTGATTGCTGGAAAAGTGCATTTGCAGCTCAGGGTTATTTCCTCCCCCCACCTTCTCAGTTTCCAGGTGATGCTTGGACAACTGCAACGTTCCCTTTTCCTTTTCTTAATGTGTTTTTAGTATTTGTAGCTCTACATAATTTTTTTCCTTAAGCAGGAAAACTTAAAATTTTCAAATTTATTAGTTACTCCACAGATTTTCTAATGTTGTTGTTATGATGGTAAATATATCTGTGTTGAGAGGCAGGTTTTTTTTTTTTAAACTAACTGATATGTAAGGGTTCTATGTACCCCATCCGGATTAAAAAACCTCTCCTATTTATGTATTGCAAAGCTTATGTCTCTCCAGTTGTGTGTCAGCTGGCCTGGGAGGAGCTTGCTCCTCTCCATAAGCACCATTTGATTTTGCTTCCATGCATTATGATAGCAGGAGGCTGGTGCTGAGTTAAAAAGACTTAATTGTGTTTATTTGAAGTGCTTAAATCTGGGAACTCGCATTGTGTTTGTTGTTTGCTACATGTATGGCACGAACACGGGAATGGAAAAGATGCTGAAGGGTCAGCATTTAGTCCACCTGTGTGGAGCATTTCTTGGAAAGCTGAGACCTCTCCTACACCACCAGCAGCGTGTCCAAAACCACTCAGTTTGTTTTTCAGTAGTTCCCAGAGCCAGGCATATATTAGGTCATTCTGAGCCCACTGGTACATGGACATCCCTATCAAACCCATGGTTCTGTATTTTTCCTAAAGGTATTCAGCCAGTAATTCCCTAATCCTTAGGGAAATAGGTCTAAGTTTATGTAAAAACTAGAAAAGGATGTTTCAGTGGGCTCCAGGATTCATGCAGCACTGTTAGTTTGCACTTCTCAAAGCAGTTCTGGTAGCCATGGGAAAACAGAAGTTAACCTGACTTGTATTTGAGTGCTACTTTCTATCAGTGTGGTGTTGGAAGTGGCCTGATTAATAATAACACCTGAAAAATGTGATGTGGCTTCTCTGGCAGTGCTGGCTTGAACTTCTGTCTGGGTTAGAGTTCTGTTGAAGATTTAACCTGACTGCTGTAACATTAATGAATATCTAAGTAAAAATATTTTTTAGAAGCAGATCCCTGTTCAGATGTATTCCAGTTTGTCTAATGTACAGGACCCATTAAATGAGTACAGCTTGAATTGATGAAATAAAACAAATACAAGGCTAAGAGGGAGCTGTGAACAGAAGTTATCATTTTGGGTCCTCTTGCCTGTGGTGTGTCAGTTGTATATTTAGGATGAGCCTTGCAAATGAATGGATTTCCTGTAAACAGGAGAAAACTTACCTTCCCCTGTAAAGTTATTCTCATGCCTTTATATAGAAGTTTGCTTTTTAAAAGGCAAACATTTTGTCTAGTGAAAATATTTTTTATTTCATTTGGGATTTCTAGTAGCTTTTGAACATAGTTACCTCCCAGGCTTGTGGAAATATTACAGACTCACCCTCTGTGTTGTCTGACACTGGATTTCGTGAGTACATTTCACTTCTGTATTTGTAGAAAGAAGGATGGTACATATGAAATTACAATAACGTCTCATTTAAACTAGTTAAATTTTCATTTGGGCAGAATTTGATCGTGGTCAAATATAAATTTCACATGGTCCTGTACAGAAACCCTCATTTGCTTCAGTTTGTCCAAAAGGTTTACGTTGTGCAACGTTGGATGACATGACAGCTGCTGTTGTGAAATTTTGCTGTTAATAAGCCTGGCAACATTCAGAGGCTCAGCATGTGAGATGTCTGTAATAATCTGTCTGAGCATTATTGTTTCATTAAACTTCTGCTGTTTAGAATGAGTACAAAAGAGCAGTAGGACACGTTCTCCTTCTTTTTTGTGTTTCTCAGGATCGAAAAGATCATGCTGGGTAACTGGAATGAGTCTGTCTGTTTTTTTGTGTGTTGTTTGGCTTTTGCCCTCACTCCCCTACCCCAAGCACAATGAATAAAAGTAGAACTCAGGTCACTAGCACTTGGGTGACTTTGGAGATGTTATCTGAAAATGAACTTGGATTTGAGGGGGGAAAAATGATGCAAAAATACATCAGTTAACTGCTTGATGTTGGGAAAGAATGTGAATTGCTCTATTGCTAGTAACACAATATTGGGTAATTTTAACCTCATAGTTTCTCCATTTGATGTTTCATTTTGCCTGTGTGCTGGCTTCTCCACTCACTGTGTATTTTTCTAGCTCAGCTCTTCGAGTCATCTTAGAAGCTCTTTTCTGCCCTCTTTACAGTGACAGGGTGATAATTCTGCTCACACTAAAGCTAAATTCACACTTATATTCTAGTGCCTGCTTTTCCCTATAATAGTCCTGTCTCCTTCTGATTCTGTATTTATTGCATTCTTTTACAGAACAGGATTAAAGAGAAATTAAGAGGAGAGAACACCTCAGGAAAAATATTACTACAGAACTATCTATCCAAAGTACCTTGTATTAGTAGGCTCAGTAGTATGGGGAAATCATAATGGTCGTAATGTAAAACCTTAATTGACTTCTGTTCTAAATCATGAGCAGTTTTAACAAGTTAATTGCAGTCATGTCTGTTGATATGCATTTACTGTCATATTAACAATTTACACTTCCTCGCTTCACTCTACCCTGAGTCACTGAGCCTTTGGCACAGGAGCCTTGCAAACAGGCAGCATCCATTGTGTGGATTTCTTTTGGTGCTTTCTACTAATAAGTTTTCTTCCTGTAGTACCTAGAGATAGTGCTCTGATTCACTTGTTTCTGTTTTCTTTTGTACTCAGTAGCCACTCTGTCCCTTTGATTAAGAGACTGCAGAGTGTGTGTGTGCTTGTGGGTGTGAGAATTTTCTCTCAGGATAATAGGAAGTCAATGACTTGCATCAGAACAGGAGGAAAATCCCAGTTTTAAGCTTAATTTTACCCTTCTACCACTCCAGTTGCAACTGAACTAATCATGGGAATTGTTTTGTATTCAAATATGGTTTTGTGCATTTTCTCCGGGTGGGATCCATTCAGCAGCACATGTAATGTAGATCCTAATGACATCTGATGCTTGAAGTGTTTTGCCTGTTTCTTCTTTGTAAAGAAGTTTCCTTGCGTTCACTTTTTAGAAAGAAAAATATGTTGCTGTTTGATTTTTTTAGAATGATATGTCTGGTTTTGTGAACAGCAGTGCATTCTACAAATGAAGTACTCAAACCATGAAATATTATCATTACAGTAAAACAAAAATCCTGGTGTAAAGCTTTCCATTCTAAATACATCTAAGGTCTGGGTGGTTTTGGTTGGTTGGTTGGTTCATTTTATATATATATTTAAAATGGTTTATATTCCTTGATTTTCACTTATATTGGAAAGTAGAAGGGGTGTTCTTTTCAGTCAGTGCTTCTGCTTCAATGAAGGAACTGTACATACCTTAAATTTTCTGGGTCCAGCTGCTGGTAGTTCCTTGATCCACTTGCAAGTAATGTTTTGCCCCCTGGCACTTTTTTCCTTCTGTGATCAGGAATCACAGTGATACTTTCTGCTTATATCACTCTGCTTTGGGATTGTATTTGTATGTTTGGAGAATAGATTGATTCAGCTTAGGTGTTAGACTTCTGGGTCTGATAATCTGATACTATTGCAGAGCTTTCAGTCTGCTACAGATGTGAGAAGCTTTTTGTTGTTCTTAAGAACAACTGTAGAGCTGAAGTCTTATTATCCCCCACTGTTCTAAATTTAAAAAAAAACCTTAAAATCTGAGTGGCAAAGTTTTAAAGTACTTAAAAGTAAGGCTAGTCCAGTGTGACCAATTATATGAGATTGTTTTGTGCTGTGGGGAGGACACTTGATGGGGATTTTTAGTGGAAACATAAATATTTTATTGGTGTGTGTAAGACCCTTCTTGTCAGAAGTTGTACGTTAATTGTTTGGCAATAGCTTGCAAAGCCAATATGGATCTCTTAGCTGTGAGACTGAGATATTTGCTCACCACTGTCTTCCTGGTCCAGATGGAGCAGCAGTGACAACTGGGACATATACATAATTCCAAATAATTGAAACTTCCATGTTTTATCAGCTTGGACAACTTGTGGCTATGACTTAGAACCCTCTGAGATGCTGTTGCTGAAAGTAGTAACTTGTGCTGCAGTAGCCACGTTAACAGTGTTGAATCATAATACAAATTGCTTGTCAGCATTTTCCCTGCTGAGAACAGGTCTTCCTGCTCCTGTAAGAGCAAAATATCCACATGGAGCTCCTGTTGAGTCTGTTCTGACTGTTCTGTGGCTGGCAGCAGGGACTGTTAGGTTGCAGATATCTCACTGTAGAGCTTGGATGGGGCTTTGTTACTTGAGTGGGGGATCCTTGTGCAGAGACTTGTAGTAAATGCAGTAAATGCATCCTCATGTTTAAATAGTTACAGTCAAGGAGCTTTTCTGCCAGGCAGAAAAAGGCTGACAGAGATGAAAATGTAGATTGGAGCCTAGAGGGAAGACTTTGGGAGAGTTTTTATCTTCTTCCTGTAACTAGAATGAGTGTCATAGGGAGACCTCATCACTCTCTCCAACTCCCTGAAAGGAGGTTGGAGCCAGGGGGGGTTGGGCTCTTTTCCCAGGCAACTCTCAGCAAGACAAGAGGGCACAAGAGGTCTCAAGTTGTGCCAGGGGAGGTTTAGGTTGGACATTAGAAAGAATTTCTTTACTGAGAGGGTGATCAGACACTGGAATGGGCTGCCCAGGGAAGGGGTGGATTCTCCATCCCTGGAGATATTTCAAAAGAGCCTGGATGTGGCACTCAGTGCCATGGGCTGGGAACCACGGGGGGAGTGGATCAAGGGTTGGACTTGATGAGCTCTGAGGTCCCTTCCAACCCAGCCAATTCTATGATTCTACGATTAAGCAGTCTTTTGTTGAAAGCAGAACAGTACAACCAACTGATTGCAAACATCCATGTATGACTGGGGTATAAATCAATACTTTTGTAATCCAAGAAGGTCTCAACTGTCAAAATTGCAGGAGGTTTCCCTGTGCAGGGATAACCACTGACATTTCCAAAAGGCCCTTCTTGAAAGCACAGTGTTGTTTGGATCACGATGAGGCTGTCTAGCATAAAACTGCAGACAGCTTGCTCAGTGGCATTCTGTAGACTTATATTACAGTAGCCACACCCTTGATTTGATTTTTTTTTTCCTGATGTAAAAAGGGTTATTCTTAGAAAATTCGTACAGATGAAAGTGGCGATTTAGATAGAAGAGCTGTTTCAGCAAAGTTTTGGAGTAGGCTAAATACTGGCCTGACCTTTGCAGAGTTCACTGGTCTATTGGAATCTGAAAATTTCCATGAAGAACTAGGCTTGTGGCTCTGGTGAGAAAGGATTTTGCATAGCAGATCTTTATTTGACCTCCTCTCTTCTCTCTCCTTCCAATCCTCCTTTTGAGTATTTGTGTAAGGTGAGACTGTTTTTCAGATGAGGAACATCTTCCTATGTGCTCAGTTCATTCTTGCAGCTAAGCCACAACCATCTTGCTTAGAAATAAGCAGGTTAATTTTAAAAAATTTATATTAGGGTTATATTCAGGTCCTGTAAGGGTTTTAGTCCCACCTTGTCCCTAGCCACATGGTGACTCCTTTGGTCTTTGTGTCACAATTTGTAATTGTGCAACTGCTGGTCTGAATGAAAACTTGCTTCACAGAAATGGTAATTTGCCAGCTCACCTTGCTGGTTTGCTGGGGTAATTTTTCCACCTCTTTCTTCTTTTCCTGCCTATGAATAAAATAAGTTTTACTAGCAAAACCCAAGCTAATTGTAATGGCAGATATTGTAAAAAACAGGTTTTGTTGGCAGAGTCCTATTAATGCTGCTGAACTCAGAGGTGAACTAACTTAAGGTGACCAAAATTTACAGTGCAGAGCTGGCTTGCCAGTCTCTCTTGCCTCAGACCTCTGATTTTCAAACCAGCATAGGCAAATCCTATATTAAGCATTAAGATTTATTTGTCAAGAAGGGATAAAAGTAATCATTGTTTTACAAAGTAAAACCAGGGCTGTGCCTTGGCTCAGCAGTTTGCTGGGGTTGGTTTGTAGTGAGATTGCAGCATTCTGGAATGAATTAGCTGATCTGGAGCAGCTCAGTTAAAGTAAACATGGCACAGTTAAAATACAAAGTTAAGTAGAACATTCCCTACTAACAGGCTCTGTGGTTAGATATATATTTACATATATTCTTTTTTAGTTTAATTAATTGAAATTACACCAACTAACTTCTATTCTATGTGAAGCCATTATTGCAGATATTTTATGGATGTTTTGTTCACATTTTCAAAAAATATTTGCAGTTTTGTATACTTCTGATACAGTTTCAAAATCTACTTCTGGAGAGGATTCCTTGGCTGGTGGTGACATATACTTGGCAGTAAAAGCATGCACTGTTTTTCATGACAGAAGGAGAGGTTTCCAAGGTCTTTTTTTGTTTGTTTTTTTTAGAGCAAAAAACCCAAACCAAATCAACCAACCAACCCTCCTTAATACAGCGATGAACCTCAAAAAAGTGAATTTATTTTTGTGTTTAGGTGACAGCTGAAAATGATGTATCCAGGCTCCCTTTCAGTCCACAAATGGATAATATGAAATAAAAAATTCTGTACTTTTGTGTACAAAAAGACATTGTCTGTTTTTTAATATTTATTTTGGTTCTGGCTACTTAAAAAGATACGTGTGTCTGGTACAAGTTATTTGAAGATGTAGTGTTTCTCCATTAACCACTGAGAGCAAATTTTGCTCCTGAGTATCCTGTTGAGTGAGGCTCCACCAGAATGGTGGGGAGGTCAGGAGCTGAGGATGCTTTTGAGGTCAGGGATGCTGTTCTGTGTTGGCTGGAAATAATGCTCCTTTGAATGACTGAGGTGTTCCTGAGCTTCCACTGCAAGTTGTGCTCCCATTCCTGTGAGTGAGTGCTCCAAGCTGAATGGGAAATCTGGAAATCTTCCAGTTACTGTAATTCTTAAACACTGTGAAATGTAATTCTTTGTCCTGTTGGCAAGCAACTGGGTGAACTAATAGAGTAGCTCAATGTTTTTAACAGATAATGTTTTTGTGCAAGATTGTGTCTCCTGGTGCTTTACCTCACCTTCACTTCAAAGTGAGCTCAGAGGAATGTTTTCTCATAGCAATTAATTTGGCAATTTAGAATTTGGGTTTGGGGGGAGAGTTTTAGGAAAGCAGCTTTATGGGAAGGGTAGAAAAGGGAAAAATTTATTTTAATTGGAAGTGTAGAAATGTGTGTGCATGTATGTATATTTATATATATGTTATCTAATACTGTGAAAATATTGTTCTAAGATCTCTGTCTGATAAAAAGCAGAATTATTCTCTGGTTGCAGCTTTGATACACTGTCTGACTCCTAACCAAGTCTGCATAGGAAAACTTGGTTTTAGTGGTACATCTCCTTTTTTATTATTTTTTTTCCCATAAATTACTTAGACTTAGCAGACTTTATCTGCATGTGACAATGAGGTGCAACTGTAAACTTACTTTAGAAAACAAGCTGTTCCTTTAACGTAACTGAAGCCATAGCAATTTGCTTGTTTTTCCTATGAATCACACTAAAGAATGGAATAGTGTTGAGATATGTTTACAGCTGTGGGTGCCATGACTTCACGCTTAAAATTATACCTTTAACTGTTACACTCAGGTTTAACTTTGGTTTGGCAGCGAGCCTAATGAAGGCTCTTAAATATGTATTTATCTTGCACATGTAAGGCAGCTGAAGGAGGCTTTTTAGTTATACCCTTGACCTGGAATCCAGCAAAGGAAAAAAGCAGTATTGGTTTTACCTACAGAGCGAGTCTGCCCCCCAACCAAAATGAGTGTTTGCACAATTAACTGTAATTGATCTTTGTGTACTTGGCAGGGCTCTTCTTTCATGTGCCCCAGGGCTGTCTGCAGTCCTTGGGTTTGATCTCTTCCTTGTGAGAAATGATGCTGCAGTAATAACTTCACAAATGCCTTGCACTGCAACGTTAAAAATTAATTGCTCTGATCAATAACTTGCCCTGATCTGTATTTTCTCACATTTCTTTTCACTTTCAAAGAACAAAGGAGTAGAATATTTGGAAAATGTAAAAGACAATTAGATTCAGGAAAACATTTTCCTTGTGAGTGGGATACTCTTGCGTGATTAAAAGAAAATGGATGCGTAGGGTCATTGCAGTGAATGTTGATGTCTGCCTAGAGCCAATAGCTTAAAACCCCAGGGTGGGGCAGGGAAAGAGAACTGCAAAATAATCTAAAATTTGCCATGGATTTACCAGCCAGTATTTCTCAGTATTTTTTGACCTGCTGTTTTGCTGCTGAGATAGCAATCACTGATGTAACAAACACGCTAAAAAGCTTTTGAAATACATGAAAAACTTGGGGAGGTGAAAACATTCTCCATCCTTGATTTTGACATTTAACACCAAATTTCCAGCAGAATTTGATTGTTGGGGTTTGTGGGTTTTGGTTTGTTTGGGCTTTTTTCTGTTTCCTTTTGAAAGAATTGGCTGTATGCTGAGATGGGACCCTCAAACTGAATGCAGGCATTCAGGAAGTTCTAAAAATGAATGATGAGTAATAGGTCAGGGAAGGAGATGGTTTGCTTTCACCCTTCCAGCTCTGGCACCTACCTAAGAGGTTTTCTTTCAAAGAGTGGAAATTGGGAAAGTGGGACACATGTTTTGGTGGGTATGGATTATTGTCACTGGCCTGGTTGAGGAGACAGTGGACGTTTGATACTAAAACTGATATTTGAAGTGTAAGTGAAGGACACCATATTGAATGAATAAATAGTCATGGCTTTTAATATGGGCTGAAGAGTATCTGAAGTTTTGCTTGATTTTTTTCAAGCAGCCACATCTTTCCAAAACTGAAATATGCAAGGGAGTTCATATATGGATCCAGTTTCATACCAGAGATAACTGAGGTAGAGGCTTCCCAGGAGTTCTGGAGGACTTCTTGCAAAGGAGAAAATGCCTGGACTAAAATTGTAGTCAGAAAGACTTGTGTTAGGATGTCAATAAAAATTTTCTAATTTCACCACTGTGTGTTTTGAACAGCAGATGAGGTCAATGTCTGTTACAACTGTGGTGGAAACTTCAGTGGACAGGCAGTGCACATTTCCCCCTTGGCAGGATTCTTTACAATAATTTCTCTTGTACCTGGAAGAGTACCCCCTGCACTCAGGGGAGTGGTGTGTGCTCCTGAAACATTGGGGGGCTGCATTTCTTTGGTCATACATTTAGTGGGCATCTTATGCAAACAGAAGGAGGGTTTTATTTCAATTACTTAAAATTTCCCTCCTCTCTTAAGCAATAGTTTTAGGGTATGTAAACCAATGCTGCCACTGAAAAGTCTTTCCACTTTCATTTTTTGCCCAGAAACAAGCCAAATCAGGGCTCTGAATCACTTGAGAAACCTTCCCCTTGGTTCTCCATTATTATTATGAAAGCAGACAGGTCCCTGCTCTAGTCTTCTGTGTGTTTTTGCACTGGAAGAGAATGAAGAAAGAGGAGAACTAGCAAAAGGTGAGAAGTTGCTGTTGTTATGGCAGTGTAAACTTGTGGTCATTTCAAACTGGCCCATGACAAGTAGGTTATGTAGAGGGTAATGCCTTGCACTGTCACCAGGAGATTTGTTTGGTTCCCAGTTCTGTCTTTCTCTGGGTCTTCACTGAACACAGTGAGTTGCACATTCTTAACCCTCAGCATGGAGGGTGAAAAGAAGTACCAGGCTTTTCCTAAGGGACTCCTGCTGGTTGGGAAGGACTGTTGAGACTTTTACCAAGAAACTGCTTCTCTTTTGGTGAGAAAGAAGAGCTGAAATATGAAAACCAGTGCTTGCATTGTCTGGGAGATTTCTGAAGTGGAAGTGCAAAAGAAATAACAAACCCAGAGAAATTAGAAAGTAAGTAAATAACAGGAAAGTAGGCTAAAAGAGAGGGTTTTGTGATAAATTCCTAAGCCAGCAGATAGCAGCCCTGTAGGGTGAAGGATCACAAAGCCAGGTGAGCTTGGACCTATCACAAAAGAGGATGGGAGAGCTTGACCTGCAGCTACTGATAGAGAAGAGGGAGCTTGCAAGTGTCTCTCGTGTAACACTATTGCTGTTGTTGCAGCTGTAAGTAGCTGGTTACCATCTTCTCTAGCTGGGAATGAAGCAGGTCTCTGTTCCCTTGGGAATACAGGAGTTATTCATTTTTTCCCAGAAGAAGGGAGAGTGCTGCTTGGAACGCCAGCTGGAGTTGTTGGTGGTGGATTTGTAGCTTTTCTGTTTGGGAGGCGTGGAAGCAGTGGTGTGGCAGGGGCTGGACATCCCTGGAATTGTTCTGTAGGTAAAGGTCTATGGAGCTTTCTGTGCCAGGCTGGAGAGCTCGCTGCTCAGATTGTTGTCTGGACAATACTTTCACTGTATAGCTGTAGGGCTGACACACAGAATATGTTATAGAACAGTGCTGGCTGTGTCTCTGTCTTGGCATGCCTTAGCAGGCTCTGTGTTGTAAGCACTTGCCCATGAAGCTGCCAGAAATAGATGCCTGATGGAAGAGAATTTGTTAAAACTGATCCCAGCCCTATAAAGATGCAGGTTCAGAGTGAGATCTCCAGTTGTAGAGAAGGCATTTGGGAAGTTACCTCTCACTAGCTGGCTAAGAAAAGAAGCTTACAGAGAACAGTAAGCCAAAGCTGTGTTTGGTTTCATAAAGTACTTGGGTCAGTTAATTAGTTTTAGTTGTTTATTACTCAACTGAGTTAGCAAAAATCTGCTTGATGGCCTGATTAAATAACGTACTTCTGAACCAACTTCCTTACATGGATGTTGAATTTCAGGTGTGATAATGTAAGAATCCTAAACAATGAAGTTCCCTGAGAAAATCAATGGTGTCTTCCTATCTTGTTCTACATATATTTAGGGATGAACATGGACTAAAGTCCTTCAAAGGGCAGCAGTCTTTAGTATGGTCTTGCCCAGTGTTCATTTTCAAAATGACAGTGAAGAATAACTATCTTTTCTTCGTGGTTTGCCATGTAGTAAGTACTGAGAATTGCTTCTAAAATCAGTATTTAAGTCAAAGGACAACTATGCAGAGGCTTGTGACAGGCATGTTCTGTGCCTAAGTTTCCACTACTTGTTCTGAGACTGAATACTTAATTTTACAGAAGGATATTGTAGGAGGAAGATTGTTTCATTTTTCTGTGTGCAATGGAAAGCTGGTTAAATGTGACTGCACAGAATCTACTCCACCTTCTGAAAAATGTCATTAGTTTGGGGTTTTGTTTTGGTTTTGGCTGATCCCATTTGAGAACAAAGCAGGACTGATGCTGTGTTTGGGAGTATGCAGACTTGCATACATGAAATATGCTTACAGCAGAATGCAGTTGTATGCAGATGGGCTCTGCTGGACTTGCAGGTCATTTACATTTCAACTAAAATACAAATGGGTTTGCAGTTCACTGTCTGGCATTTAGAAGAATATAAAAAAGTTGAAGTAATCTTAAATTCTTGACTCTTTCATGGGATGCTTTCATTTCCTTATTAATGCTAGTCTAGATTAATGCACTAGAAAGTGTTTATTTGGGATCAAAGGATTTTAGTCTCTTAATGAAATGTCTAGTGGTCAGGATTATAGGAAGCAATTCTGTTTTCAGGTTTTGTGCAGTACCTTGTATAATGGAGGAAAATAACATGTTAAAAAGATTCAGGCTTTTATTACGATGAGATTCACTTCAGCATTATGAAATGATTCTTGAAGTTTGCTTTTGGGCGACTTGTGTTGGAAACTTGGGATGGAATCTGGACAGGCTGGAGCTGCTCGCACAATTCCTGCCATGCAGTTACTCTTAGTCATGCTGTGTGTGTTCTGCAATGCTCTGTTTCCAGCTGCCTCAGGAAGAAGGAAAGTCTGACTATTTTCCAACTATTTTCCCCTGACCCTGTTTGCTTGAGGATCAGTGAACATGACTTTTCCCAGACCATAATCCTGATACCAGTGCTGAGTTTTTAGGTTTTTAGTGTTGAGGTTTTTTTTGCAGCATTGAGATGCTGCAACATCTCAATGTGGAGAAGTGGGGAAACATCACTGCTCTGTGATGGGTCTAATGACACTGTTGCACTTCCCTTGTGCGGGATGGAAGGACTTGAAATCTCATTTCCCCCTTGCAGAGGATCAGCAGAGAGCTGCAGTCTGGCAGCAGGGCTGTGGTGTATTAGATCACTGCGTAGAATGGGTTTGTATGGATTCAGTTTCTTTCCTCAGTCTTTAATACAAAACTTGGATTATGCACAGGGCTGGTCCGGGATCCTTGTATCATCCTTGTTTTACCTGCTTTATAAATCTTTGTAACATTTAGAGCCTTGTTTTGACTAATGTTTAGTAACTAGGATGAAATGGCAATTTAATTATTGTAGCTTCCAAAGTTGCCACTGAACGATTGGATTAAACAGGAAACATTGTTCATCTCAAAAGTGTTTGCCAATTTAGGAAGATACAATTCCGTGAACATAATAAATCCTGGAGCATAACCACGGATATGTTTAATCTCAATTGGAATTTCATTCAGTAATTTTTCTTTTCTGATAATTTTGGAGTTCCTAAATACTGATAGATGAATTCCACTATGTATTCTGAAATCCAAACAGGATATAAAGTATCCCTTTTCCTTTGGGCAGGGTTGAGTGAGACAGTGCTGTTCTCTGGAACTGAAGCTAGGAACAGGACATAAAATATGCTCACCCTTAAGCCTTTTCTTCGTGGTGTGTGCTTAGCTGTAATCATTGGCTAAAAATAGTGTGCTATGAACTATATGGTGTGTAACCTGAGCAGTGTGGACATATACACTGTCTGTAAGTGCCTCCTTACATACTGCATGCATTTGCAATTCAGGATATTGATCTTTAAGGTGCTTTTAAGAACTCTGTTCCACAGCCTGGAAACATGACTGCAATTAACAAAAAATAAAATATATAAAGTGTAAGAGTGTGTTTATGTGTTGGCCAGCTTTCTGAGCAAATATGACAGCTGCTTTTTACCTTTGGAGTGGGGTTATGTTGAAGTTATTTATGGTAAGTAAGCAAACTAGTTTCTCAGTTCCATTCCCCAAGAAGCAGTCTGTTTTCAGTGATGTTTAATACTGAATTTCTATAGTAGAAGGTTAACATTTGTGTTTATATATTTTAAAAGGTATTTTAAAGTGTATGTCTAGTTATTTAGGTAATCAGCTAGTAAATTTTTTCTAAATAGCTTTTCAGTTGGGAATGGGATGAGTGATTCCTTAACTGTCTTCTATCCTTAGTTTTTATTTGCTTAGTGATATTTAATTTGTAACTATCATGAAATGTAGTTGCCTTTGTTCCATACCCATAGTTTTGCTGAAATTAGGGTTTTTTTTTTTTTGTGAATTAAGACAATGCAATTAGCATTGGGCATTTTAGGCTACAGAGTAGGGGTTGGTCTGTCTGGGATATGGAAAAAAAATCAGCAATATTGTTTATATTTCTGTGCTTTAAACACAAAGGTATATTGTGTCAGGAAATCAATCTAAATAAAGCTGTTTTTTAAGCCTTCTGCTGAAATTTATGTTGAGATTCCTGTATCAAGTGGTCTGCAAGATGTAACAGAGAAGTAATTGTGTGTGGTTTAATAAATGTATAATGCAGTTTGTTTGGGGTTTTGTTTTGTTTTGTTCTGGTTTTGTTTTGTTTTGCTTTCCCCTGAATTAGGTGAACCTTGACTGTCATATTGCAGCTTAACTTAGCAGTTAAGATGTAGGTAAGTAGTCTGAGAGAAAACAGGCAAAGTTGCATTAGTTGCAACTGAAGTAATTTTAATGTCTTCAGGGGAGAAAAAAACCCCTTAATGCAGTGAGTTGAGAATAAGTTACCGCGTGGCTTTTGAATTGTCCTGTTTTGTTGTACAGATGTTGCATGCTGCTGTCTTGACTATAAAAAGTTAATTTATAAGCTGCTGGTTTTATATTCCTAGATGATACGACAGTTTTGGAGAGAGCTGCCAAAAAGATTTGTCAACCAGTTCTCTAGTTGTATGGTAATAAGAAAAAGGAATTAGTAAATACCACTGAGAAATGGAAACTTGTGATGACACACGCTTTGTTTTTCCTAATTCCAGGGCATATTCCCTCGTGGATTCCAGTCAAGTTTCTACCTTCCTGATTTCTATTCTCCTCATAGTTTATGGCAGTTTCAGGTAAGATTTTTCTTCAAGGTGCTGCAGAATTTTTCTTCATCAAATAAAAATATGGCAACTGACTGAATACAGTTTATGCATTTTATTTCATTGCTTCTGAAAAGCAAATGGGAAAAGAAGAAAAAGCAGCTTGTTGGGTTTGTAAATGACATAATTGCATGTCAAGTTCCAAGCACATACAAGATAACTTGGAAGTTAGTCCTTGAAAACAACTCTGAGAAATTGTATTTTAGAGGGTGTAAAGGAAAAGAGAGAGGGATTTAATGTTACTGATAAAATTTTATATACAGTGTTTCAGTGTTGGTCGATTCAGCCTGCTGTGGTTGCAAACAAGTCTTGTAAAACAGATCCCTGAGTCCCAGAGCTGTTTACTTGAGTGTGAGTAACAGTGTAAGAAAGAAGTGGGGAAACACCAGCAGTGTTGAATCCCAACAAAGTACCTGAGGACTGTTGCAGGATAGTTTTGAATTAAAAAATCAAACTTGCCTCATTGTAGGAGACTTGGGTATAGTTTAGAGAAAACGTGGTTGTCCCTTTGGAGTTGTATCTTGTACTATACAGTTTGTTTTAATCCAGTGGTACCTAAGGAATATTTATACTGACATATTAAAAAAAATCAATCACAGCATGAAGGTGTTGCTTTTTTCAAATTTTAAGTACAGCATGTTTTTCTCTCTGCTCCTTGAAGAACGTTGCTTCATTGAAGATGTCTATGATAAAAGGTCATACATGCACTATGAAGTCTCTGAACTGCTCTGAGTTTTCCTGAAGTGGTCATACATATGATGTCACTCACAGCTGTTTGGATAGGAGGTTTTAAACTATCATAATAAGTTAATAAAGTTATATAATGAAAGGCAGTTTTTTGGTTATAGCTGTCTGTTTTCACTAGCAAGTATTAGGTAGCAGCACAGCTAATGGAATTAAAATAGAAGGCTTTAGGAAAACAAAATTTAGAGGTGGTGAAAGTAAAAAATAAAAGATTGTATTTGTTTAGGCTTTTTAAGTTTTGAGTCAGTCAAGTATATAGCTGAGGGACTAATTAAGTTTTTAACTATTTGAATTCATGCAGTTGTGTAAAAATGAACCATGCATCTGGCTGCAAGAAGCCATAACATTTATTAAAATTCACTTTTGAAAACATAATACAATATAAACCAGCAGGAGTGCTTCATCTTAAATTGCCTGCCCTTTTCAGAGCTCCTTGCTCTTATAAATTTTCTCCTGTTGTTTACCCTCCTATTCCTAAATACACATGCTCTTTACCACCTTGTGCTATATTTTACATTTAAAACTCAGGTAACAAGGACTGCAAATTTCAGAACAATCTAACTTAGTAGTGGTATGGTGATGGATATAAGTCAGCTGAGGAGATGCCCTGTTCTAGTCCACTTCTTTGCATGTATCCTGAAGACCTGAAGATGCAAGCTATAACAGACCGAGATAGAGTCCCACAGTTTTAGGTATTTTCCTAATTAATTTTCTATATGTAGTTTCTTTATCTGATGTCTGAACCAGCACCTTTGGTTATGATGGTGACTTGGCCAAAGTCCCATTCTGTTTGGTCAGCAAGTGAGGTCTAAAGCAGTTTTTTATAGGAAACTTTATAGTGGTGTTAACAAAGGGGCCTAAGATACAATTCAGTTATTTAAGAAATTCAGGTGTGGTAGTAAGTTGCAAAATTGTATTCATGTGAATATTCCTAAAGCAGTAAAACAAAACCTTGTGGCAAAGTGGGTGGGTCTTCCAAAAAAAGAGATTTGTTGGGAGAATGAAAGTTAAGGATTAGAGTGGTTGTTCTCAAATGACAACAGTGATGTCTTCACCTAGATTTGAGTGCTCTGTCTCAAATGGATCTGTTATCAGACAAGAAGAAAATAGCACTCCTTACTTAGCCTTCATGTTGCAGAAAGTGGTTTCTGATTTTCAGTCTGAAAAGAAGCAAATAGTTATTGTGGTATTGCTGGCAAGTGACTGAAACAGCAGTGCAGTAATAGGATCAGAGAGAATTGGGTGGGTGAGTCATTAGGATAAAATCCATGTGCGTGGTGGATCTAATCTAGTGCAAGAGGTTTCAGGGGAACAAAGAAAAGCTTTGGACCACTTTGTTTGTATTTTTATAAGAACCATTTGTTGAAAACCAAACCCAAAAAACCCCAAACCCTCAAGATATTCAGAAGAATGTCTAACAGATCGTGGGTCGTATCCAGAACCAAGTGCAGTTGGTAGAGTTTAGTTGCCACTTTTCTTACTGTGGATGAACGGGCATTTTGTTCCTGTATTTGTTCTGGGTCAGGAATTTTAGCTTCAGGCACTTCTGGATGTGCCATATACATCCTGACAGTCAAGTGTATCAAGTCCTTGAACTTGATGTGTGCTGTTATTGACTGCCAAAGGGGCAAGTATAATCCTTTAAATTTACAAGCTGTAAACTAGAGCATGCAAGTATATGGTTGAGGGTTGTAAGAGGTGACTGAGCTTGGTTCAAAATGGTCTTTTTTTCTATGGGTTCTTGCAAGACAGTCACCTACTCTTGTCCTAGACCTTCTCTGTGAGTTAAGTGTTGGGGTTACTTTGCAGGCAGGTAACAGCTAAATCTTCTATCCTGTCACATACCCAGACATGGTCTATCAGCTTATGTAAAGCCAGATTTAACCCAGAATCTACCTGTTCAAGTATTTGCTTTTAAACCAAACCAAGAAGCATGGGGTGAAACTGGTGTCTTCTTTCTCTAGGCTTTGGATAACTAAAGTACGTGGGTAGTTCAAATAGTGTCCATATGGTTGGCTTTATGACTTGACATTTATAGAAATCAGGGTGCATATTTCATAATTAAACAAACAAAAAAAAAGGCTGTGCTTGGACTTCATGAGTGCCTACAGCTACAGGGTGGAACTAGGGGTTTGGACAGACCTCACTGATGCTGTAGAGGGTATCTGCATGTGCACACAGAGGTGGGTGCACATAAAATACCTGCTGAAGGGGGGATGTTCTTACCAGAGACATGGGACTGGGGCACTCTTACACCATGTAGGCAGTGAAAGCATTTGTATGAAAATGTATGAAACATTGATGCACTTTCTGCTATTGTTTCCACTGTTCTCACTCCAGCTCTAGGTCTTGGATTTAGAATTTGGCCTTTAATCTCACAGGAACATTTGAAAAGTGACTCTAGCAACACTGGAGCACACAACATATTTTAGGCTATGATACGCAGTGAGATTTGGTTGAATTAAAACTGTCTCAGCTCAGTGATCGATTCTCACTGTAATTTTTTAGAGCAATTGAAATCTGGCAATGCTATGGAAATCCACAATTCTCATAGTCCTAGAGCTGTTAAGAGGGTGACTGTCCTCACTAAGTAAAGCAAAAAGGAACTTTTCAATGTATTTCATCTGTGGGTAACACTGTAGCTATCTGCTGGCTTTCATACTTCCTCCATACTCTCCTGCAGGGTTTCCCTGAAGCATGACTGCAGTGGCAGTGATCCATCCTTGGATCTGAACTTCCAGGATAGTCTCATGTCAGCAGCTTAGTCATTCTTTGGCCTTGGTGTAGCACTTGAGTGGTTCCCTTTGGGAGGCTGATCCAAATTGCTCTGAAATATTTTGCTAAAAATCCTACCAGCTTGAGCTGCTAGAACCTACAGGAGAAACAACTCTGTAGTTTACTGCCCAATGGGAGGAGCTGGCTGAGCGTTGCCTCTGGAAGCCCATCAGAAACTTGGAGGGGGAAGCAAATGTTTCCCAACTTGAGATTTCTTTACAGGCCAGTAGTTTTGAGTACACTGTGTTTTACAATCTAATTCTTAATTTTCTTGGAGAATGTTTTCTTGGAAGATACTTTAGTGATAATTTCTCATTTTTTTATGATGTTGGTAATAATATATAGCAGAAGGAAGAGCCAAATAATGAAATGGTTGGAGATTATTTAGGAGTTGTCTTGGATGAGCAGCTGTTGCTAAGTGAAAGTAATTTCCTAATTTATTCTTACTTTTGAGGTAGGGATGTTTATAGGTAGTAATGTAATAAATAATTGCTGACACTATTGCAATGAAAGAAGAGGGACTGAAGCTGTTTATGAACAGTAGAGAAAATTGTTTCTTTCCAGTTCTCTTTGCTGATATCAGTCCCTTACATTATGAGCTGAGTGATACCACTGGGATAACAGTGGTGTGAAGTTCCTGCTCAACTGCACTACTCCAGAGAGGAATGAAACACTGCACTGAGAAAAGAATTATCTTGCTTGGGTGAAACTTGGATCAAGTCCAGGAGGGTTATCAGCCTTCTCATGAATTTTTATAGCTGGAGAAGAAAATTATAAGGCTGCAATGCATTAATTGGGAAAAAGGAAGTGTGAGTGGAAGATAAAGGTACCCCAAACAAGATGCAGAGCAGAGAGATCTTTATAAGAACAAGCTAAGAAGAAAAGATTAATTTATTAGAATTTTAGTGTTCTCCATTGCCTCTTTGTATTTTTCATAACTTTTTAGTTGATGATCTGTGTAGAAGTACTGGATATCTGAGGGTGAAACTTCCTCATATTTTGACTGAACCCAAAAGCTGATAATTTCATACAACTGTTTGGAAACAACTTACATAATAGAAGAAGTAACAAACCAGTTTTATACTGGATGAGTCTTGGAACTGCTCATCCTCTTCAATCCTGGTATTACAGACCTGTGTATGCTTGATTTCTGTTGTATGACTGCAGCACAAAATTAAACAATTTAGTATCATAGAACAGTTTGGGTTTGAAGGGAGCTTTAAAGGTTGTTTAGTCTGATCCCAGTGAGCAGGGAACTTTTTGATACCTCTAGAACTGTATAGCAGATTGTGGTATATTTTTCACTTGCCTGATAAATTGATAGGATTTGTTTGCTTCACATAGCTCAGTTACTCATAGTTCAACTTGAAAAGGGGTGTAATTCCTGTTGACCTGGAATTCTTATTGGAATACCTGGATGCTGCTGCAGACTGAAGACAGGAGCAGTACAGTGGGAGATGTACAGTGCTTCTGGTGGCTCTCTATAGCTTATCTGAATAAAAATATATGCAGTTAAATCATGCTACCACGCATGAGAAACTAGCATGGTAAACTTGATTTCTAGTATTTTTATGAAAAACAACATTGAATTTAATTGTAGGAATTAGAATATAATTTAGATAAGATAATTTAGTTAGAATACAATTTAGACAAGGCTGGCAAAAGGGGTTGTATACTGTGTTGTTTGGGAACTCTTTTTAAGTGCATAGATAAAAATCAAAAGATGACTAAATTACAGTTGAGCTAGGAACACAGGGGAGTATTGTAATCTCCTATGGATTAATTAAATAGTATTAATTTGTACTGTTTATTTGGAGCTTCCTCTAACCTTCTAGGCTTTGCAGAAACTCTTTCAATGAAGCAAGACATTCAGTGGACAATTACTTATAAGTTAGATTTGACCATCGTTTATAATAAGATTGAGAGGAAGGAAATAATATTGTTCTTAAAATGAAACCCAGTAGTTAAATTTGAATGAAAAGGATCAAAATGAGAATTTGGAAAGAGTTCAAGTACATCAGAGAACTGAAATGTTTATTGCATTGCCATCTCATTCTGTATGTCCCAGTATCACAAATAGATGTCTTTGTTGCAGCTTTTTGTCAACACTTAATGGGGTTGATACACTATGGTCACTATAGTCTCATTATATAATCTGTGTGATTTGGTGCCTCTTCTGTTACTGAAAGAATTTATTTATTCGTTTAGTTAATTGTTTATTTATTTATTTTAAATGTTATGTATTGTGCTTTCTCTAATTACCATCATGAAATGCTGGTAGAGTGGTAATGAAGCTGCAGCCTGTAAGCCAAAATAGGAGTTTGAAACTTGCCTGTGATGTTTGCTTTGTTTCCTACAGGTCCCTTAACATGGACTTTGAGAATCAAGATAAAGAGAAAGACAATAGCAGTGCAGCTGGGTCTTTTAATGGCAACAGCACCAATAACAGTAAGGGTTAGCTTTAGTCCTTACCTTTCTTTCCTCACTTAACTGTGCTGCATCTTCTTGTGCTTGATCTGTCTGTGTGTTTCAGCTCTGTGCACTGTAGATTCACCTGGTACAATGAACTGGTTTGCCTACACACTTTACCATCTTGCTGTGCACTAATGCTGCTTCCTAATTCATACCACTGGGAGCTAAATTTAAAACATCAGTGTCACATTTCCATAATGCACAGAAATTGCACGCTGCACAATTTGCTGGGTTTTACAGGAAATGGAGACAGCTTTATTTTATAAAAGACCCCCACAGTTATGAGAAGGGAATGTAATTTCTTTTTGTCTGGAGTTTATCACTGTAGCATTGAAAGATCTCATGGTATGCTTGCAAGTCCATAAATGTAATTTAACTTGATTAGTAGAGAAATTGAAATACTGAATTTGCATGGCTTTGGGCAACTCTTTTGTAATGGACAACAAAACATGTGTCTACACACAGTCTGTTCAGAGTAGGGGTTAACATGTCAGCTTCTACCTGATTATCCTCTCTCTAATCTATAAATAGATTCCAGGCAGCTTGGCTATTTGAGATGCACTGTTTTGCAGGTTAAAATATATATGTGAACAGTTAAACTGGATAGCATTGTACACAATGTACTGACATTTCACTCCTGAGTCTAATTTATAGCAATTTATAAATTTGCTATAAATATTCTGAGAACAGGCTCTAGAATTTATACATTCCACACGTCTAGAAGACAGGAATGAGATATGTGACCAGCCCTGTGCATGAAACCCTGAATGCTAAGGTTGCTTTGTTTAAAGTAAGAAATTAAGCTTAGAAATTATAAAATAATTAATGTATATTATGCTACATGCATATTTTGCTGGTTTTGCCTTATTTTTTAAATACAGACTCTTGGTATTTACATAGTTGTCAGAACACTGTTTCTGCTGACAGCACAGAGCAAAAAGGTGGTTGTGCTTGGTGATTCAGCAATGAACAGTTGAGGCTTTTGGCATCTGGGAAGTAAGAGAAGACAGTCTGGGGCTGGGGAATAAGCACATGAAGAGGACTCGCTGTCAAAATGATCAGAAATGAAATGAAGAACTTTGACATTTAACACTGCAGGCACTAATTCCCATCTGCCTAGGTGGTTTGTAGCGTGCCATTTCTGGGGCTTTGTTTTGTTTGTTTTTTCTCTTGGGAAGTTGAAGGGCATGTGAATTAATGCCCTTTCTCAAAGCTGGGGGAGCTAGATCTAAGTCACAGATTAGAACACAGGAATTTCTGTGTCTTAGCACTGACACTCGACTATCTGTGTTGTACTTTACCCTTTTGTACCAGACCTCAGTAACAGAAATCCTAAGTGATTGAGTTCTGGTTTGGGTTTTTTTGTTTTAGTTTATTTTGCTACTGATATTTAAGAATAATAGATCCATGACCTGAACTAATAAAAGTCCATACAGAGCAAGCCTTATGACTTCCATGCTCATTGTTTAGCTTCCTTTCATGAAAACACTGAAGTGTTTATGGCAGATACTAAGTTGCAGTGAGTGTATTTCACCTGTGTTTGAAATTTTTTCCACATACTCAGGTGTAGCTAACCCCTTATTTAGACAACTTGCCACTCCTGCACAATAAAAAATAAGACACATTCACATACAATGTGTGTGTATATTTACTTGTATGTGTGTGTCTGTGTATATGTGTGTACATACATATGCACAGGTATTCTGCTTGGTAACCTGAAAAGCTTTAAACCTTGGCACTGATAAAACCCTACTTCATACAGCAGTGGCTAATTATTAGATCTCATCTAAGTCCCAGTGTTGTATTGATACTTCATTTTTGATACTTCTCACTAAGTGGCTACTAGATGTTACCTGTTATTTTAATGCTCTGCAAGTATAATTACATCTGTTATTTTGAATTGGTTTACTACTTCTGGCTTCTTTGCCCCCACACTCATGATCAAATGTAAATACAGCTAAAGAGCCTGGTTAATTATTAGAATTTGTGAGGGTAGGTGGGCTTTTCAAAGCCTGATCTTCTCTATTTTGTTAGTAGTTCTAAAAATTCATGAAACAATATGGTAAATCCATAGTATTCACAGCATGTAGTTGAGGTGAGGGAAATAATCAGACTAAAATACATCAGTATTGTTGCCCTGTTTAAAATTGCTTCAGGGTACAGAATGCCAGCATGGATTTTTGTTGGGTTTTAGAAGAAAAGATGATTGTAGTGCATGCTGAACTGAGCTGGTAGTTTCATAAACCGGTAAATGACTTGGATATTTTTTTGAAAACTGCCCTTTATTGTTAGGCTTGGTGTTGTCTGGTGATTGCAATCAGTAATACAATTTAAGTGTGTGGTGGCCTCCACCCAAGTGGAATTTGAAGCTGTGGCACCTTTTGCATGAGCTTGGTCAGCCTAACACTGTCTGTAGCTCTGCTGTTGGATCAGACTCTTCTTACCTTGTGTTGAAAGCTCAGTAAAACCTTCATGTGCTCTGCTGAGCATGTTGATGTTGCTCAGTATAGAATGAAGCAAATACAGAATCGCTCTATGATTCCTAATCCCAAAATAATGTTAATTTTTGTAACTTGTTACTCATCTCTGGCACAAAAATACATTCATACATTTTCTTTCAACTATAATTTCTTGGGTTGTGCAAGGCTGAGCTGTTGTACACACCCAGCCACTGCTGCTGTGCAGTTCAGCTGGAGTGTTTTTGCAGACTGCTGTGCTTGGATGTGATAGTGGACAAGGATCTTGGAATAAATGTCTGTGGTTCCAGCACTGACATGAGAGACACTGTCAGAGTCCTCAGCAGTGTCAGTGAGGACAGGCTGTCAGTAGGTGTGTGGTAAGAAGTTAAATGTCACTTACTTTTCTTCTGCAGGTATTCAAACCATTGATTCCACCCAGGCGTTGTTCCTGCCCATTGGAGCATCTGTGTCTCTCCTAGTTATGTTCTTCTTCTTTGATTCAGTTCAAGTTGTCTTTACAATATGCACAGCAGGTGACTAAGTTTTCTTCTTTTTATAAGAACTGGAATAGACCAGAAAGCATTGCTATAATTTTAAAAATGTTGATAAGACTTACAGTGCACATCACAATGCACTTAAAAAAAAAAACTCATTAGGTTTCTCAGCTGTATTTTCATGTCTCTGTAGCTATGAATATCGTGACAAATATTATTTGAGAAGTATTTTCCACTCCAGATATTTGCTAAACCTACTGAACTATAAATTGCCAGAGTTGTGAAAGATGCTGGATGTATCAGTTTACATGCAGTTCACTCATTTATAAAGCAGTGCTCAGAGCTGCACATGGTATTTCATAATTCAGGTACCTTACAGGATCATAGCATAACTCTGAAGATCCCACCTAGAGATTTCTTTTTCTAGTTTAATTTTTGGTTTTGCTGTCATGCAGTTTCTCTTCATTTCAAGGGTACTTCTGGTGTCAATAGCATTTTAAGTATTATTTTTTATTGCACTCCTTGAATTTATAACACAAATGAAACTGTTGCCTACAAATAAATTGTAAGTCCTCTGATCCTGTTTATTATTTTTTACATTTTGTCATCTAAGCAGTATGAGGGCTTTGATTTTTGGAAAATTTTTGCCTTTTGATCTTTTTAAAATTATTCAAGGGGCCAGCTGCTGTTAGCAAGGTTCTTCTTATTGCTCCAGATATGCAGCAGCTTTTAAAAATTGTACTCCTCAGTCCACATACTGAGTCTGTGAAGACTTCTAAAGCCCTAAATACCTCTCATCCTCTCATAATTCATGTATATGCAATGCAGGCTTTTCCCTCATGATTTAACTCCCGAGCTATCCATCCTCCCCAGCCTCTTAAACAGGGTTGGTGTTGATGGGTGAAATATAAATCTCTGCTCATTAGGGGAATGTATACACACTCATAGATAAATATTAGTAGGGAAGATTTATGACAAAAGAGAAATTGGCATTTGCAACTTTATTTGTAACGATTGTGATGTGTAATTAGTTAATATTGTGTCCATTGGGGTTTGCTGCAGGTTCAAGAGGATTGAGTCTGTCTGGATGGTGCACTTGAGTATCCTTGTTCTTTAACCTGGTTTCATGATCCTTCTGTGCTTTTCCTCTGTCTTGCATCAGAGGGTGTCACTAAGCACAGGGGGCTCTGACCCCAGAACCTCTGAACTGCACAGCTTTGTTACAGGCTGTACAGCAGGATGGACCCTGCATTGGGAACTGGGGGACTTGGCCCCTCTGTCCTCTGAAGCTCAAGTAGTGCTATTTTACATCCTCTTACTACAGATTTGAGAGGCTGATGTGGTGGGATTTCTGAATTATAGCTGAAATCTGGTTTCTTAAAGCCCTCTTAAATCTTTTCTCCCACAAAGATTTGTCTTTCAGGGAAGAGTCAGGAGCAAGGGTAGGTGAGGCAAGCAGCCCAAGGCCAGGACCAGCTGCTAAGCAGAGGACAGAGCTGCTGAGTTGGCACCTTGCCTGCAGAAAGGAGTAAAGCCAAAGAATTGTCAGCTGAATAATAGGTGTTGAGACTAGGGGGAAGGGAAAATTTATGACTGGAAGCCTGGACAGTCAGGAATGAGACTGGGAGTGGAAACTCATGGGCACTGTATTAGTGTGATTATAATTTAATTCTACTCTGAATGAGCCCAGCTTTGGGGTGGCAGTGGTTTGGAGTGGCAGGGTTCCCTGCTGAGAAGGGCTGGAGGGGAGGAAGAGGTAGGAGAGATTCCAGGGGCAAAGAGTATCAGTTTGGATGAGGAAACATCAGTCCTGCTGTGGTGGAGGCAGAGCAAACAGTGAGGCCTGCAGGAGCTGGGGCAACAGGGGACAGGTTTTGCTGTGCAGCATTCTTTGCCAGGCACCTCTGAAAAGATTCCTAGTTCAATGGGTAATGAGTTACCACATGTAAGAAAGTAAAAAAAAAAAATTAAGGAAAAATTATAAATACCAGCTGTTACTAAATGTTTTTACATATGTGTGGGTGGGATAAGTATGCTTCCTAAAAAAGAAAATGTTTATGGAAATTGTCTGTTTGGATATTTATACACTTTTATTGTCGTGTTTTCAAGAACTTAAAAACACTTTGTATTTTAAAAAAATTTAGCTGGCAGCTAGTGAAAATAACTTATTTTAAGTTATACTGTGTTTCAGTAATGAGTTAAAGGGTTTTGAGTGAGATGAAGGAAGAAACTGAATATTTGAGTTAAAAAGTGGAAAAAAATATCCTTTATTATGCTGACTTAGTCTGTGTCATATGTTGATTTTTAAAAGAATCTCACAACCAGTTTGCAGTAAGTTCTTAAACAACTGTTTTCTTGTTGACATGATCGTGAATAGCTTTAGGACTTTTTTTTAAGGTTTGGGTATGGGTGTTGCATTCCTCTGACAGCTTTCATTTTAATTGGAATTTAAAGTTTAAAGTTTGAAAGCATACTAACAATAGAAGTTCTGCAGAGAATCTTGGAGCCTTTAGCTGCTCTTGCTTTAATAATGCTGCAGCATAGGGCATTGTTACAAGAGCTTTTTCAAACTGGAGCAGCTTGTTTGTGTACTGTAGAAATTATGTTTGAATGTACTAATATTACTTTTTCTTCTTTTTCTAGTCCTTGCAACAATAGCTTTTGCTTTCCTTCTGCTCCCAATGTGCCAGTACTTAACACGGCCTTGTTCACCTCAAAACAAGTAAGGACTTGACAAATCTTTTGCTTCTGTTCTTGGATGTTTTATTTATTTCTTCTAATGAGAATTCTTAAACAGAGTCTTTGGTTATGAGCATTAACCTCAGGGCTTCAGGGCTGATGTTTGTGCTTGTTTTTTGTGCCAGCACCATGTTTCCACTTTGAAACTAGGAAGCAAAATTCCTGCAAGTCACACAGGCTTGCCAGCCTGGGAAATGTGCTGCCATTGGAGGGAACTAGATTTCCCAGCAGTGGTTTTTTAAGAAGTTTGGCTTATTATGCCTGAGATTTCAAAGTTTGGGATTTGGTATCAGATTTTAATGCTTGTTAACATTGGACTGTGGATTTTAATGCTGGCTCTTTTAGGGACTGTAGCTACACTGGTGAAAATTACAGTTGTTAATGTCATGTTGTGAAGCTTTTTTTTTTTTTTTTTTTTTTTAAACCTTGTGTCTGTAGTTCATGTTGCAAAAAGCACTATCTTAGATGGTACTAAGAAATAGCATTCATGGTAACAATTTCAAGAGAGGAGACAGGATTTACAGGGTTTTTTCCATCTCTGTAGTTCAGGCTTTACACACATTTTTTGAATGTAGGGAAAGCTTCTATTTTGTTGCTGTTTTGGTATCTATTTGTGGCAAAGGAGCTTTGTTGTTCTTGGCATCTTTCATCAGCAGTTGAGCCTTGTTCCAGCAGTGTCCATTTTCTGTTCTTTAAATGGAAACATATAAAGTCTTCTACCTAATGTTTATATATTGTTCCTAGGATTTCCTTTGGCTGCTGCGGGCGTTTCACTGCTGCTGAGTTGCTCTCATTTTCTCTGTCTGTGATGCTTGTCCTTATCTGGGTTCTAACTGGCCACTGGCTCCTTATGGATGGTGAGTATGTGCATTAAGGGATTTTACTACTGGGTTGTGCCTGTTCTGACACATCCAGACACCTGGTGAAATTCACTAATATTAATGGGTTGCTGAGTTGTAATACTGTGTGGTAGAGTCCATGAAAACAATTGCTGTCAGGAACATGCTAGGGTAGTGTTGGGGATGCCTGTTTTTCTGGTTTGTAAAAGCTTCCAAGGAAGTGCCAGAACACTCATGAAAGACAGTCTGCACTTGAGTGGTACAGTTTTCATTAAAGATGTGTGGAGACAGTGGTTGTTTATGAACCATAACTTGATCTTAACAATCTGGTTGATTTTTGCCATGCATCTTGGTGGGTTTTGTTTCAGACGATCAAATAATTTGTTGTGAGACAGTTCACAGTAGCTGGTTGTCTTTGATCTCTTTGATGCTTGCCAGTTAGGATGGTGAGCTGGGTGAAGCTGGCTGGCATCCAGTTGGCTTGAAGGTGTGATTTATTTATTTTTTTCATGAACTGAATTCTTGGCTCACTGTTCTGAAAAGGAGCTTTCCTCCTCTCCTCCTGCCTTCCAGACCTCTTGTGCTAGCTCTGGCACTCGCTTAATCACATGGTAAACTGATTCAGCTCACTAGAATGGCAGCAAACCCTTTTATTGCCACTCTTATTTTTCTGCTGCTGCAGTGAGATGAATTGGATTATTGTGTGGTCAGGTAAGTGCTAAATTTGGCAAAAGGTAAGTGGCAGCATGATGGGATCTGGAGGATGGAGTGGATATGATAGCAAAGGGATGAAGAGGTAGCCAGGAGCAGGACCTCCACTTCTTAGTATAAGGCAGCTAAATTGGCTCAGAACATCTCATGAAATGGCATCCTGAGGTTGTGATTGCTTGAGGAAAAATAGCTGGGACACTACTGGCCCCTGAAATTTTTAGCTGCAACACAAAACGTACATCCCATCAGCTTTCCAGCTCCTGAATGCAATACTAACAGCAGAAAGTCCTTAGCACTTAAACCTCTTGTGGCACCTTGATTATTTCTTTTGTATACAGGCGTTGTGTTTCATTCATGGTTTTTGCTGCTCTAGGAGTTTCACTTGTTGCATGTTAGGGAATAACTTTTAAACTACCCAGCTACTGGATGGAAAAATGCAATGATGTTTGCTTTACACTAAGCAGAGTAGCCCACCATGAAATCAAGGGGGATTTTTGATCTGGAGTAGCTACAAAGCTAAATGGAATGTCAAGTGTGGATTTTGGCATAATCTGAAAAGACTTGTCTAGACTGAGATATCGACAGAAGCACTTACTTAAAAATGACTATTTTTGTGAGTGCTTCAGTCTGAAACAGTGGGCTTTGAGGTAATCTGCTGAGTACTAACTGCTGGTGCAGAGGGGTTTCTGGGTTTTATTTCTCTTGGTGGTTGTTTCTGATTTACTGAACAGTGTTGATTCTGTCTAGCTTTTGGAGTATTTTATGCAATTTATATTAAGGGAGCTTGTGCTATAAAGGTAAGCCTCCCATTGTTTGTTCAAATCCAGTTAAATCAACATTTGTTGGTGACATTGAACAGGGAACAGCATTTATTGGCCTTTGTCAGGCAAACAGATTCTGCAGTTTTATTCCTCAGACTACACTGCTTCAAGTGGGATCACTTCATCTCTGCCTTTACCCTTTGCTTCTGCGTAACTGAATGCTTGAGACCTCCATTAATCTTGTTTGGAGGGAAAATGTGGGCAATAAGTACTGCTTGGTAATGTGTGCAAGTGGAGTACTTACCTGTTTTTGAAGTCAGCCCCTGCCAGCTGCTGGGTGTGCTGTGAACTAACTCCTCCTCCTGGCTCCTGCAGTGATGATCTTCTGTATCAAACAGATGTTGAGAATGTGCTTCACATCTCCTGGGCCAGCAGCTGGAGGGCAGGCTTTTCTTCTTATCAGTGTACCTCAGTTTTTGTGTCCATTGTTTGTTGTTGTGCAGTTGATTCTCTCTTCATGAGACTAAAACTGAAAAAATGGAGGGGAAATACTTCACAATTCTTTCTAGTCCTTACAAAACTGAGGCATGGCAGTTCCTGGTAGAACAGTCTTCATTGCTCAAACACGATTCCCCCGTCCACGCAGCAGTTGGTTGAACTGTTTCTAAAGCCAGAGATGTTCTACAGGCACAGATACTGTCTCCAGGAGGCTGTTCTGGCACGTGTTGGTGTTCATTTATAGGTCCTGAAATGCATACTTGTCAGAGCAGATTGTTTGCTGACAGAATCAGGGAAGTCCACTGTCCCCTGGCTAAGCCTGGTTAAAAGGTTTCCGGAGTAGTGGGCATAGTTGGAGCTGTGCAGTGGGAATGCTGTGTGCAGCAGTGTCTGTCTGTACTCTGTATTGCATGGTCATGGATACTGCTGCAGACCTGAACTATGCTAATCATTCTGTGATTAACTGCTTTGGCAGTTGGCAGAGGCTTCTTCATGACTCGTGTTCTTGCTCCCACTTTTGAAAATACACTTTGTGAGTTTTATGGGTAGATGATTAGGTGAGAACTTCTGTACCTGTTTCTTTCACAGGTCAACCACTGGCCTGTGGGAAAGCTTAAAAGCCTGGCCAGGTTGCATAATGCTTTGTGAATCAGACACCACAGCACCACCATCTCAGTGGTTTCATCTGTTCTGGATGCAACAATGAAATAATGCTGAAAAATGTGCTTTATCTGGAGAGACAAATCACATGTGCAAGAATATTCTTAATCCTCAGAATATCTTATTCCATAAGGAGTGTGCTCGCAGGGACTGTGAAGTTAATTTGAGAGTTAACTCTTTTAGTTGGTTCTTTCTTATTCAGCTCTGTGAACTCACTGCCCAGTACTTCCAATCCAGAGCTACTGTTTGTGTGGCTATTTTACCTTTTTTTTCCTTTTTTTTTCCTTTTTTTTTTTTTTTTTTAATGATTTGTAGTATATTTCCATGGAGATCAGCATCATATAGTGAATGTGCCAACCCCATCCATGAGCTTGGAAATTGAAAACTTTGTTTCTCAAATGATTTCTGGGCTTTTTCATTGGAAAAGAAAGCTGGCCTCTGTTCAGAGAAGCCTGTTGGTGCTTTGACTGCACTTTGGCCTATATTACTCGTACTTGCTCTCAAGCATTCTTGCTTCCCTTCTGTTTTTTAAATTTACCAATATTTCTTAAAGCAGTTGCAAAACTGTAATTACTAGCATGTGTATTTCACTGTCATCTAAAGGAATTTTTTCCATCTCCCTTTCTCCTCAGATATTTGCATAGTTTGATGGAAATGTCTTGCACATCTGCCTCTGTTCATTTCAGTGACAGAGAGATCAAGTGTGTGAAGAAGAGATAAAACTTTGTGCTGGTTAAAATATTTCCACTTCTAGTTAATTATAACCTTGAAGCTGTCTTCTAAGTATAGTCTTGCTTATGCTATTATTAACATTGGCTTTGGAGAAACCTCTTTGATTTTAGACACACTGTTCTCTTATATTTGCTCTTCTGCCAGAGGAAGTCTAACTGAAGGCTGTACTGAATTACTGAATGTAGCTTTTTCTTACTGCTCTGGTGTGTCAAATTCTTTAAACCTCAGTAATTTGCTTACATTTTATAGCTAGTTACAGTTATGCAGCATGATTTAGGGTACATTTTTATCTGAGTAATCCCATTAAGTTGTTAAAACTGGCAGCTGGGACACTTGGTGTTATGCTACCTTGTCAGTTGTCAAAAAATGAGGTGGGTTTTGCAGAGTGATTTCTGGGACACAGGACCCCTGGGCACTGCAGGCAGCCACATGGCAAGCATTTGGTGGCACTCTTCTCCCCTCAGCCTGTATGGAAATGTTTCCTTAGAGTTTTGAAGGAAGAACTCCACATTTTTCAGGTGAAATTAAAGTGAAAGGTTGTTTTAGAGTTGCATAATTACAGTGTGAGAATTAGAAGGTCAACATATAAGTTTTGGCTTAGGTAAACTGTGCTGGTGAGCATATCCCTGCAGTTTCACTTGGTCAAAATAGGGTTATAACTTATTCTGTATCATGTTAGATAAAACCATTTTGTTTACAAATAACCATTTACTGAAGTGAAATCTAGTCCCAACAAGGCTCTATTATTCCTTGTAAATATGTTGACACCATAGATGAAAGTTGATTTCCTTTAAAGTTTTAATTTTAAGTATCTCTTCAGGGATTTGCTTAGAACAAGTAAAATATGTGATTTTCAGCTGAGTGCCTTTGGTAGTTAAGGCTAGTCCTAGAGAAGCAGGAAACAGCACAAGTGTGAAGTCTGGGATTTCTTTTTTTTTTTTAAGCTTAACATTTTAGTTTTCTACCCTAACAAAATCCCCCTTGGAACATCTGAGCTGCAGCATGTTCAGCACGTTGATCTGGCTGAAAACTCACTCTTGGGAGAGAGGTTAGGAAAAAAGTCTGACTTAACTGTATTTTTTTTTTGTGTTGGCAAGTAGGCTTTCACATAGATTTTTTTTTACTGGGAGATCCCTGTGTATCTGAATGGTAATGGTTCATAGAATTTGGGCAGTCTTAGAGTCTTGCCTAAGCAGAAGATCAGTTTGAGTGTTTCTAACATGTCATCTAACCATGCTATTTCTGATTTTTAATTTTCTGATTTTTAATTATTTCATACATTTACTACAAAACCTTATATATAACAGTAGAGGTTTATTCTGGGGCACAAAGACTTGAAAGTTGTCTTGTTGCTTTTGGTTCTGAACTGTGTAGTCAGTTTTTTAGAGGGAGGCAATCTAGGACACAACACATGGAAACATTTCTTTGTGATGGGCAGTGAAAGTTGAGTGGAAAGGGCAGTTGTGCCTGAACACACATTTCTGCTTCCATGGAGCCTGGTTTGTAGTTGGCTGCTGAGTGTATTTTGATCTTTTTTAACTCTGGTAAAAAGAATTTCACTATCTGGAAATAGCAGTCAGTCATCTAGTGCATGCAGTGCTGCACAGGTGCAGCTTCTTCGGGGTGTTCAGGGGAGGGTGTTGGCTTGGGGTGATTTCTTTTCTTTTGCTATTTTTAATGAACTAATTATGTGCTTGCATTTTGTAGCTCTGGCTATGGGCCTGTGTGTTGCAATGATAGCCTTTGTTCGGCTGCCGAGCCTGAAGGTTTCCTGCTTGCTACTCTCTGGGTTACTAATTTATGATGTCTTTTGGGTAAGTGTTTTGTTTGGTTTTGCTAAAACTGTTTTTATCCTTTGGATTTGTAATTGGCCTTGGGCCATTTTTGCATGAAATGTACCAGTATGAAGTTGATGAAATCTGGCAAAGCCAGAAGATCAGTCTCATTGCTCCATTCTGAGATATTAAAAGTCTGCAGCAGGATACAGAATGACTTCCACATTAATTAGTTGACAAAACCAGAAACACGCTTGGAATATTTCAACTTTAGCATATTTTTTAAAAAAAGAAATTGGACTTAATATTTTGAAAGCCTGGCTGAAGATTAGAACAGGCATTTCCAAGTAAACACAAAGCTTTATCCACTCATGCACAGTCCACACATGCTGACTTCTGATTAGCTGTGAAATCCACAAAACAGGAATGCAAACTGATTTACAGCCAGTAAGGCTGGCATAAAATCTTACCACATTTTTACAAGAAACCAGACAGAATATATTTTGTTTTACCTCTGTACAACACTGAGCACTGATTCAGGGAAGCACTTTCTGACAGCTCTATCAGCTGGTCAGTTTCCCTGTGTGATGAGCTGTAGTGTAGGAGCCTATTCAAAACAAAAGTTGCATCGTTCTGGTTTTGAGTGAGCATCATACTTACCTCTTCTGCTTCCAAGCTTTCACATATTTTCTGTATCCCATTACCTGCCTTTGTAATTGTGGGCTACCTACCTGTAGTCCAGACAGATCCTTTGCCAAAGGATCTCTATTGATAAGTATCTTGATATTAGAAAATACATTTCAGTTATTCTTGAGGATCAATAGTGTAGGGAAATTTTATCTGAATTTTTGAAATACATTTTGCTGTATATGCAATGCATGTATATGGAAAATTTGGACAAGAGCCTTTCTTTACTTGAATAAGCAAAGTAAAAATATATGTAGCTTTGAGTTGCTCTACAGTTGCAGTTTTTAATTTCTGATTATTTCCTTGCTCTGTAGGTCTTTTTTTCTGCCTACATTTTTAACAGCAATGTTATGGTGAAAGTGGCCACACAACCAGCTGATAATCCCCTTGATGTTTTATCCCGTAAACTTCACCTGGGACCAAATGTGGGTAGAGATGTTCCCCGTCTGTCACTGCCTGGTAAACTTGTATTTCCAAGGTAAAATCAGCAGTTCTTTTACTGTATTATATGAGAAAATTTTTCCCTCTCTATACTTGGTAGTAGCACTAGTTCTGTTGGAAAATGCCAGCTTATTTCCATGTGAGTCACTCCCTCTTCATGATAAAAAGGTAGATAATGAGTAGTGAGGACTGGACACTTGGCATTCGCTGACTCACAGCGTGCAGAAATTATCCTAATTAGGCTAAAAAGTGACTTGTTCAGAACAGGATATGCTTTTTGACATACGTGTGAGTCCCACAGTTCAATGACTGCTACTGCAGGATTTATGACCTACTGCTTAAAAGCAGATGTGAGGTTTATGTGGATCAGAATAGTCTCCATTACTGCATGACTGCAAGTGATTGGGAAGGGAGTTCAAAACCAATCTAAGCAAGGATGGCTTACCAGGGAGGTGCTGGTTGGAGGGAGATTATTCACATCTCTCTCCTGCGGGGGTCCTTGGTGCCTCAGGTTTTGAACCAGGTATGTGTAGGCCTGATGGGCAGAAAGCTCCAGTGCATTGGCAGTTGTGCAGTAGGTTATGTTGGTTTATTTACTTAATTCCTGTTTCTTTAGCTGTTGGCATGCTGAAAGTACAGAGATTAGGAGTTAATTGTCAGCAGTGATAAAACCAAAACTACTCATTTTATCAACTTCGTACTAAGTTAATTTGACTTAATTTTCATGAAAAATATCTTGGATTTAAAATAACAGGCAATTTTAGTTCTTAATCTACTTAGCAGTTGGCTCTTTTCTGGGCATCTGTTGAGATTATAATTTTTTATGTGTTTTGTCTGAATGAGACCCAAGATCTAAGAAGTCTATGAACTGACTTACTTATAGTAGAGGTACACAGGAATGAAGGTGCAGTGCCTGTCAGTGTTAATCAGGGTTCAATAAAATGGTCAGCTGGTACCTCCCATCAGTGCTCAGAAGAGATTGAACAGAAGACTGAATTTCTGAGCTGATGGAAAGAAGAAATCTTCAGCAGCCAGCATTTGGCTTCCAATAGATAAATGTCTGCCAGTAGAAAGAAGGGATGTGCAAAATGGAGCTCCAAACCAAAACAGAGCAGTCTAGAGCTTGTCAAATTGTGTCGTGGGCATGAACCCAATTTTAGTTGCTCTCCAGTTCCACAGGCAGCCACTTCTCTATGCTGGGGATTGGAGATATTGTGATGCCAGGTCTTCTGCTCTGCTTTGTCCTGCGTTACGATAACTACAAAAAGCAAGCCAACAGTGATTCCTGTGGTGCCCCAGGACCAGGGAACATCTCTGGACGTATGCAGAAGGTCTCTTACTTTCACTGCACACTTATTGGATATTTTGTAGGTGAGTAATTAGTTTAATATGGATACCTGCTTACTGAGCAGAAGTGGGAGTATTGTAGAAAGTTTAAAACATGATGAAAGCAAGTGTAAAGAGGCTTTGAGAGAATGCTTGGTTATGGCCCTTTTTTAATCCTCCTCTCTTTGGGTTTCAGTGGCATGGTCTAGGGAGAAAAGCTCTCCTACAGTCTTCTTTTCTTCTGTATTTGAAGGATGAAATCGTTGTATTTTTGTTAGCAACTTTTTATAGTTTGCTTCACTAGAATAGAAGGTGTTACAGGTAATACCTAGAATATGGGAAAATATGGGAGATTCTAGATAGGCAAGGTAGTTCATGTAGATAATTTCTGCATTTTTGTATTCTGCTGTTAATGCTTATGATCATGTGACACTGTAGTACACACAGAAAATTGTGAGTAGGCACAACTAGAATGGTGTTTGATTTGATACAGCCATCCTTTTCCTCCCTAAAACAAAACAGATTTTTCCCTAAGGTTAGGACATGTGTGTGTTTCCTAACCTTCTACAGTCCTTCTGAGGATAAAAAGGGAAGATAATTTCCTTCCTTCTCCCTCATATTTCCCCTTACATTCCTTTTGGGCTGGTATCCAAGAAAATCACTCCCCTTATGTACAACTCCTCTCAGCCCCAGTTTGTCAGGCAAGGGCCTCAGACTGACAGTTTCAAGAGGTACCAGCACTGGAATAGCACTTAAGTGTGGTGCATTCAGCATCCTCCCCTTTGCCTTCTGTTGTGTTTTGTTTGAATTATTCTTAGCTTTGTCTTTGAGATGGAAAAGTGGAGCAAGTGGCTCAACACAACCTCAACACAGAACAATTTTTCACTGTTTTGTTTGTTCCAAGTGTATTCAGAGAAAGCAGAGCACAAATAAGTAACTTTTCCACAGCCTATCTCTTAAAATGGTAGAGAAAGAGCCATGTGTGGATTAAATTAGTAAAACATCCATATCCAACCTAAAGATATTAACTTTTTTCTTTTACAGGTCTATTAACAGCAACAGTAGCTTCTCGTATTCACCGGGCAGCCCAGCCTGCCCTACTCTATTTGGTACCATTTACTTTATTGCCCCTCCTCACCATGGCCTATTTAAAGGTAAGACAGGATTAGGCATTTCCAGCAGGAAGCCTTGGGGTCAGCTGGAGGCAGGTGCAGTGTTCTTGCTTGGGGCAGCAGGTGATGTGTCCTTAAAAGCCCTGGCCCAGAACAAAGGTACCACTGCAGCTGGGCTTAATCTTCATTATGGAGGACTGAGTAGCTGGGAGAGGAGTTCCTGAAATAGAAGATAATTTATGTATATAAAATACTGGTAACTAACCAGATTCTGAAGTATTAAATGCTGCTTTAATTAAATAAGTGAATTTGTCCTTGCCTAGCTGGTCACGAAAGAATGCGGGCACAGAGGTTGAACAAAGATGGAAGAGGCAGATCCTTGTTTACCTCTTTCCAGTCACTTGTTCTGAACTGAAATTTTAAAATATAACCCTTCCTGCTACAGGGCTGTTGCTGAAACACTTACCTAGCACTCTGCAGTGCAGAGCATAAGGAAGGGCAGAATTTTCCACCTGCATATTTCCTTCCCATCAGAAACCCATTTCATGTACATCTGCTGCCACAACAAGACATTCTGGCTTGACAGGGAAAGGATTCTTTTTAACTGTCATTCTTGTAATTTGCAAAACAGGTGAAGAATGTATTTGCTTTAAGACATGTTTGCAATTATATATCCATTTTAAAATCTGAATGCTAAATGGACTTGGTCCTTCTACTGTTTTCCTGCCTAGGGTGATCTACGTCGCATGTGGTCTGAGCCTTTCCACTCCAAGTCCAGCAGCTCCCGTTTCCTGGAAGTATGATGGAACAGATAGAAAGTGACCTGAACTTCTGCCTTGGTCCTTTTCACTTTAACTTGTGGCTTTGTTGTCTCCTAAAGCTGGACTGGCTGGTACATGGGAAGGTACCAGTTATGGGACTTGTATGAAAGGACTTAATATTAAAGGAGGAAAAGGAAAAAAGTTAAGATCCTGGAGCTCCGTGTGACTCCGTGTCTCCCTGCAGATGTGGAATTGGGGACCCTTTGTGCAACTGCAGCCACTTTCCTCTTTCCCTCACTTGGATGGATTAGTACCAAACTATTACCTTTGTGAGAGAGGAAGAGGCAGACTTGAAACTGAAAACGGCTTGAAGTCGTTCAAAAACTTGTCAACACTAAACGAAAAAACGGTTAAGCAAACTGAAGCTTCTTTAGAGAACCCCTCGTGGACATTGGGACCAGTTTCCTGCTGGACTTGGGTTTTGAAAAGAACTGAGACAGAAGGTCTTCTGTCACCATTTGTTTTTTGGGTTTTTTTTTTTTTTTTTGATTTATTAAATATTTCCTGTGGTGTGAGGTTACTTATTAAATCCACAGACATTGAGTGACTTCTTGCAGTATACATATAAAAATTTGTTGTAACAAGTTACATTTCCACCCAGATGTCATGTTGCAGTGAAAAAGGGCACGATTTTTATACATATATATATACACACATATAGATATATATATATGAATTAATAAAAAGGAAAACCTGCTAAGATCATGCTGTGTAGCAGACAGGGGCTTGCTGTAATTTTTAGCATGTAGAGCAGTTTACTATGGCTTTCTTGTATATGGATCTACAATGAGCTGCTGTTTTTTCCCCCCTTCCTACAACTGAACCTGCAGTTTAAAAACAAGTGTAGTATTTGTACTGATTGTACTCATGGACTTTAGGGGATATTTGATTTCGATCAATGTAGCAAACTAGGGAAGAAAAAATTTCAAACCTGACCCTGTTCGTTTGAGGGGGGAGGGAGGAGTGGAGGGGTGTTTGGGTTTTTTTGTTTTGGTTTTTTTCCTCTTTTTAAATTTTCTTTTTTTTACAAACAGCTCCCTTGCAGGTTTTTAGTAGTTCCTTCTTGACCCAGTGCATGTATTATAGCAGCAATTGTCTTTGTGCTTTCTGATCATAGTAATGTATCACTTGTAAATACATTTTTTCTATTTTCTATTTTTTTGTATTTTTTGCATTTTGTTCCATTAGTGTGCTGTATTTTTTCCATGCCCCTGCCCCTCAAAGAAAGAAAGAAAAAAAAAAAAAAAGGAAAAAAGAAAAAGAAAACTGTCCTTGACTGTCATGACTGGTTGGAGTTTGTGTGTTGACTGTTTTGTACCTATAGCATGTTAAAAAGTGGATTTTATTTAATTTTTTTTTTTTTGAACCACCAGTTCTGTTACTCTGTTGACTGAAAGGCTCCCCTGAGGTAGCTTGAAGTTCTGTCCTTTAAAATACTCTACTGAATTGGGTCTGGGGAGCTCTCCTGAAAGCTCACAGCTCATGTGAGTTGGGGAGATGTTGGTAAGAGCTGACTGGAAGGAAAATAGGGAAGTTTAAGAAGGAACAGAAGGAATCTGACTGAACAGTAGCATTCCTCTGGGTTGCAGTCTCCTTACAACAGGTAAGATTTTTAAGTGTGCATGGGTGGGTGTGGCAAAGGGGATATTGTGACTATTCCCCCTCCCTCCAGTTACTGTCTCTCACTTAGTTGAAAGCATTTTCTCTAGCACCTGCAATGCTCTTCATCAGGTAACTGTCACTTTTCAATGAAAAAAACTGCTTTTTCTGTCCATAGCAGGTGGTAGGTCCTATACTTGCAATCAGCTTGTAACAAAAGGAAGGCATCAGTTTTCAGCTACATAACTCAAACTTAAGGTGAGCAAAATACTGAGGAGAGTGAAGAGAATGAAAGAAGACAAGGTTTTGTGCTTGACTGGGTTTTGGTTTTGGTTTTCTTTGTTTTTTCCCCAGAGGTTCTAAGCAGTGGAATAACATCTTCAGGTCCAGCTTGCTACCACTTCCATCAAACAGTAATGCACATCTCAGGTGCTGTCACCTTCTCAGCAGTTCCCTTCTGCCTTTGAATTTAAATTAAAAGGACTTTCTCTGTTCTGTGGTGGCACTGTTTAGTCCCTCCCACAAAAACATACCTATGAATGATCTGTGATTAGAAAGGTTTCTGGAAGAAAGTTCTAGAAGTGCTAATTGACAAATGCTTAATGCGAATTAATTCAGTTTTCCAGAAAAACCTTTGCCTTCCTGCATACTGCAACCTTCTGACTTGCACTGAGGTGAGACACTGAACTGTAACTGCAATGCTTTGTCTCTGAACCCACAGGAAGTGGCTGCTGCACTGATCTGACTGTCCCACGTCCCTGGCAGAATCTCACCACTGCCAGGTGAGCAAAACTGGAAGGTATTTATTGTCCCATCAGTGTAGATCAGCAGCTGCCACTTATGGGAAAAGGATTCTGGTGCTTTGCAGAGGGGTTAACTGAATTACAAATCTATTACTATTTGCAGAGGGAAAAGCATTCTCCTAGTCTAAGTTAAAGCTGTGAAGCTTTATCCCTCAACTCTCCCATCTAGAACAACCTCAGCATTCAGGGGATTAGAAACAGATTCCTACCTCACTACTCAGCTGCTGGGCCCTCTCTGTGCTGACACAGCTTCTGTCCTTGTTTCTTCAGTCTGGCCACCTGGGTGCCCTCTCAGCTCAAGGATGAACCCATATGAGGTGCTGTGGTCCTTTGGATTTCCAGAGGCCATCATTGGATGGGTTCCCTGGGCCTGTGGGCCTGTGGGGTGCTCATGTCTTCTTGGTTTAACATTTTGTTGAACTCCTTACTAGTTTGGCACAAAGTCCTGCAGTGAGATTGACAAGCCCTTTCTTCTGAAAAGTTATTAGAAAAAAATATTTTAATAATTGACAAATATAAGCCTACTTGTAGGGAAAAAAAAAAAAAGATACTGGCAAAAATGTGATAGACTAGAGCATGGTTACAGCAACCAGAACTGTAATGTACAAACCCAGTAACAGTTCTGGAATCAGTTTTTGGCTGCATCTGTGGGAATAATCAGTTTAGAAATTGCACTGTTTATATTTTGTAATTTCCCTAAGGTCATACCTGTCTTGCAAACATATGAGAGTTCAGAAATGACCTGGGCTTGTCTGGCCAGCCAGTATGAGTAAAGTGTATCAGAAATGCAAGCTGGTCATTCCATGTCTGAATTGGCCTGGTGGAAGCAACCCAGGAAGCTGCCAAACCTGTGCCCAGCCCAGCTAAAAGGCTGTACTGTGCTGCCTGCAGAGGCTCAGGAGCTCAGGGTGGCCAGGGCTGCACTTGAAATCATGTGGCATTCAAAAGCCTTTTGCTGAGATGAACATTTCCTGTCCTGAGCATGGAGGTATGGTAAGTTTTGTGAGAGAGGAAGATGCCACTGAGGCACTTAGGGATCACACCATTAGAATCACACTTAGTGATGGCTGCTGGCCCCTGCTCAGTACTGACCTCCCTGCAGGGGGAACTGGAGGAAAGGCTCCCAGGTATTTTTCTTTTAATACAACAGTGAGTGGGTTGAATTTGAAGTCAATTTTTAGCTAAACTGTAATCTGCATTTTTCATTCAAGTTAAGAGTCACATTTTCTTACCTCTATTCCATTTCTTCTTCCTGTTCTTCTTCCAGGTACTTCATGATGTCTTTCAGACTTGGTATTTTTCATGCTTTCTAAGATCCCCAACATCACCTGTGTGGCAGTTGCCAGCTCTGTGAGTGTGTGTAAGCAGGGCTCTCAACTCAGATGAAATAATTTAATATGATTTGTCCTATTTTTCTTAGCTAGCAGTCAACAAAGACGAGTAGAGACTATTCCGATGTGAAAGCAATACTGCAGCAGTTTCAGCTGAGTGCTGTCCCTTTGATACTCTGCTTAAACTTCAAAGGCTGAGCTAATGCACCTGTTTGGGGTTTTTTTTTCAAAATTGTCTGAAATTCAGTGGTAAGCCTCATCCTGCTGTGCTCCAGGGAAGGTAAATGCTTCAGAAGGTGATCCAGACTCCAGGCAGCTTTTCATTCTTTGTGGGGACCAGTCCAAGAAGCATATGGCTCACATCTGTGCTCCCCAGGAAGAGTTAAATATTTCTCACCTGTGTGCATCTAATTTTGACAGCCCAGAACAGCTCTTCTCTTCCTTCAGTCTGTTGTGAACTCACATGAAGAGATTGCAAGCTTCACATACAAAGTAAAATATGTGAAATCTACAGATGGAGAAGTAACTCATCCTTACTCTAATTGTTTCTAAGAAAGGATTATAGTTAGGACTCCCCCTGCTTCACTCCCAGTAGTCTGCCTCATAACCAGTTTCATGTACACTTGGAGTACTTGGGGCAAAAAATACAATGTCCTTGAAAAGTGTAGCTGTGGCTTATCTCCTTCCTTTCCTCTTTCTTATTTATGTAATACCTGATCTTCATCTCAATGGCTTGACTTTGCAATTTGTCTGAATTTGTTGGCCGAGTTTGAAAAACAAAAAAACTTTTTGGCTTCCCCTGTAAATAGACCCTTTCTCAAAGGACAGCCTGGCCCTACCCATGCCTAGGTGAGTGCTGTCTGGGGGTGGCTCATGGTGAGAGCTCCTTTTTTAATGCTGCAAAACTTGTTTGTGTTCTGCGCTTTCAGCAGTTTTCTTCTGCAACAGCCCTGAGGAGCAGATGCATTCTCTCAGCCATCTTAGGATCCTGTTCTGCAAAAAGCCAGTTCTTTGCTCCCAGGGCTCTTGGGGCAGGGTTTTGCATAGCCATGCTGTTTACCCCAAAGCAGTGCTGTGAATGGTGCTTTGTGACAGGTTACTGCTCCCTCTCCTGACCTGTGGCAGCAAGGAAGGTATTGGAAAGCTTAAAACTTTGTACCCTTAACACATGTTTTAGGTAATACTGGAGTATCTTCAGAGGTTCCTATGCTCAGGAGCCTAACTAGCATGCTGTACTTAGTGTTTTCTGACCAGATCCACCTTTTCTGTTATTTGATGATGAGCAGTACAATGATCTAGACTATGGCAGAGGTGTAGCACTCAGCTAGTTAGCATCAAGTATGCAGTTTCAAGCCAGGTAATCTTGTACTGATGGCAGAGCCAGCAGGAAGCTTGTTAACAAGGCATGTGGTGCATGATCCGGGTGCTCCAAAAGCAGGCTCTGGTTACAGGCACAGCAGCAGGGCTCCCTCAAGAGCAGACAAGTCCTTGGTGCTGCATTCCCCCCTTATTTTTTGCAAAAGGTCCACAGGGGATTTAGTGCATCCGGTCTGCAGGTTCTGGTGTGTTCTCTGTCAGTTGAGAGAGCTACATTGCAGCTATTCTCCTTAGGTAAGCCAAGGTGCACATGAAGCAGCAGTTTCTCTGGAGATGCTGCAGTCATTTAGAGTTGGTGGATGAAGGAGGTATGTTGCTGAAGAGGAGCAGTGTGAAAGCTCCAGTGAAGATCTGAGAGGAGCCACTAGCTGAAGAGAGAAGCAACACTTCAGTCAGCATGGCCTAATCATGACTGGGTTACCGGGGAGGAGTCTGCTGGTCCTCAGCACACAAGGTGGGTACTGAACAATAATTCTGCATCCTCAAATCCCCACTTTCCTGCAGTGAGCAGCTCTACAGCTCCTGTTCTAGCCAAGTGGCTGCAAGAAGTGTAAAATAGTATCACTTCCTCCTACACAATCACGGAAACCAGCCTTTAGCAATCATCAGAGCAGCAATAGGGCTGAAATCAAGCTAGAAACACTCTTAGAAGCCATACATGTTTTACAACAGTCACAGTCTCTAGAGTGGTTTTTCCAGTAGAAATACTCCTGTTGAATTCACTGCCTGGCTCTGTTTCTATTAACCCTGAGGCTTGTAAGAACAGCAAATAGAATTTCAGGACTTGAAGACTTTCCCCCGACATGCAGTTGCCCTCTAGTGCCCTGCAAAGGGATTACTGGGACACCTGCAGTAGCCAACACCCACTGTAGCTCACAGCGTTGTCCAATAGTGGTGTGTGCTGGCCCTGCCAGTTTATGCTTCTGTGTCTTGTCACTGGAAGAAAACAGTCTACATTAATTCACATTTTCATATTAAAAAAAATGGGGACTGGTGAACCTTTAAAAATCAGGTTTTATTTGTCTTCTCTACTTTCTTATATGTAGTAGAATCCTCTTGGTTTTTCTCTCCACAGAAATCTAAATGAATGTCACCACGGTCAAATAACCATTGCCCTCTAGTGTACTCGTCTGGAAAAGGGGTTGAGCCACACAGGCTGCAGAGTCTTAATCCTGTCCATCTTTTCCTGAGTTGAGATCTTTTGGCTGTTAAATCTTCTACAAGTTAATTTCTTGCCAAAGATAACTGAGGATAATGTTCTACTGCTAAAGCTTCCTGGTAAGGTTTTTCAATGTCACCTGTTTATTTCCTAGTTGTTGCCCAAAACATGTTGAGATTAAAGGCTGCTACTGCCACTTGATGCACTCTTTCCTGTTGGGTAGTTGTTGGCACACCAAAAGCAGCTTTGGGAGCAGACAGGTTTTTGGTGGACTGTGTTTCTTTTTTTTTTTTAAAATCATCCTCAGGCATTATACAGCTGTTCTATCCTTAACTCTCACACCTACAGCTGTAGGTGGCTGAGCAAGCAGGCTGCTGGGCTCTACTCCCCAAGACTGAAAGGTGTTTCCTGACTTTTGTACATCTGCATAGTCTGTATGAAGAGCCCTTTATGCATAGGTAGTACCTGTGTCCTCCTGTCTGGCTCCTCTCCTGCTGCAAGTGGGGAAAAGTGCACTGCTGCACAGACTACCTCAGCTCCTGCTGGGAGAATCCCACACATGAAATTCACCGATGTCTGATCAGAAGCAACAGTGTAACCCACAGCCTGGAACAGGGCACAGGGGTCACATCTCTCAGTGCCTCAAACTTTGTCACTGGTTATTGAGTACCAAGTAGTGACAAATCCTTGCAAAACAGGCAGTGACTGGGAAGGCAGACACAAGGAGAGCTGCTGGCTTTACAGAACAGCAAAAGTCATTTTGCTGCTACCACACCAAAACAATGCTCCAGTTTAGGAAAACACATATGCTCTCCTACATGGACAGGGTGCCTCCTCCCCGTTGCACTCACAGCCATCACTTACTAACGTAGATACAACCTTCCAAGCACCACACTTTGTCCAAAGCAGAGTCAGCACATTTTTTTAACAAAAGGGTCAGTTACTCATTGGTGAGGAAATCTTCCACCAATAGCCTCATTCAAGCGGGCCAAGACTTGATCACTGTTGTGCACTATTACAAAGCACTCTGGAGCAGTGTCTTGCTGTACTCAGCCTCTTCAGCTACGGTAGGCCTTCAGCAATTGTCCTGCTATCACCAGTCTTTGGATCTCACTGGTCCCCTCATAGATCTCGGTGATGCGAGCGTCCCGGTAGTGGCGTTCAGCCGGCATCTCTGTCACGTAGCCCATCCCGCCCAGGATCTGGATAGCCTGAGACAAAGGCAGCAGGTTAGAAAGGAAGCAGGGGAAAGGGATTTGCTTTCCACAGCCACCTTAAAAGGAGCTAAGCCCACTGCAAGCATAACTAGAGGCATGGGGATGACACTCTGGGACAACAGCAGCCATTTGCAGAGGAATAAATAGGTTTAAAGCAATACTGATGTCCCAGACAAAGCTTTAATTGCTTCAGAGTTACTTGTTAGTGATCCATGTTCAGCTAAGACACTCTGGTGAAGAACAGAGGAAAATAAATGCAGACATCAGAGGTCCTGCTTCATTTGCTTACTTATGTCACAAACTTTCTAATAGTCCTGACTGCTGCACCCATGCTCCCACCCCCGACTGCTGATCCCACTCAAACCCTTGCCACTGTCCTGTATCAAAGCAGGCACAAGAAGACTTTAATAACACAGCCAGCATAAACCACCACAGACCCCCAAACCAGGAAGATGGCTGTGCTAACCAGCTTTAGCCATGGGGGTGGGTTTAAGAACAAAAAACAACAAAACTATTAAATTCCATCCCACCTTCCCCAAGCACTCATATAACAACACAAACTCCCTTTCAGCATGCTGTGTGTCAGAAACATCAATTGAGGTAGTTACCTGATGAGCAATGGTTGTTGCAGCTTCTGATGCAGCCAGCTTGGCCATGGCAGCTTCCTTTGAGGAAGGAAAACATCACTAAGGCTGCAGCTATCACATAAAAGAACACCCCACTTGCATGAGAAGCTGGAACACTCACAGTCCAGCTGTACAGAAGACAGGCCTGATCCTTGGTGACAGCTGAGAGAGGCCACCCTCCTAGCCCTGACTAGGACAAGGCCAGAGCTCAGCAGACTGCCAGAGCAGGGGCAGCACAGCCCACTGTCTGCTGGTGGGTCACACACTGGCAGCACCCACACTGCACCAGAGCAGTTTGCTTGCCTTGAGCCTGTCCCCTGCGTTGTCACTGCTGGACAAATGCAAGAATGGGAATACCTTTGTGAAGGGCTTCCCATTGTCTTTCAGCATAGCAGCTCTCCAGGTCAGCAAGCGAGCACCCTCCAAGGCCACAGCCATGTCTGCCAGCTTAAACTGCAACAACAAACATGGCCCCTGTTCCAGGAGGCAGCCTCTGCCCACAGAAAAGCATGACAGACATCTCCTTCTTCCCCCTCCCCCCCCACCCTTCTCCCCAGCCAGTACTGCTAGGAAAAAAAACATAAATCTGTTGCAACAATCAGTTTTAACAAGTGTTTGAAAACAAAAGTTATTACACTGTTTATCCCAGACAGTACAAAGTGCACTGTGCCTGAAGCCATGCCCAAGAGCCCAGGTGACCTTTCCACCAGCAATGTCCAGAACTGCCCCATCCACCTTGTTCATACCTGCACTGCCTGTAGCTTTGTGATGGGCGACCCAAAGGCCATTCTCTTTTCAGCATAATCCACAGCACAGTCCAGAGCTGCCTGTGCTATGCCAAGAGCCTGGGAGGCAATGCCAATCCTTCCTCCATCCAGAGTTTGCTGTGGAAGACATAAAGTAAGTGTGTTAAATCAAGTCACACATGATCAAACATTATACATTTGCATGTCTGCTCTTTCTGGGAAGCTGCTGTAGCCTTAACACCTCCTTGATTCAGAATATTGCCAGTTATACAAGTGCAAAGAGATATAAAATGTATTGGACACTGCAGAGAGAGGCCAGGGGTACAAAAAGGAGGGCAGAAAGGAGAGGTACTGCTTCTTAATAGCTAGGGGTGAGGAGAGGGGGGGTGCAAAATAAGGAAAACAGCACAATGAGGAGCACCTGGAAGGGGCTGAAAGGAACACTACAGCTAGACCCCTGGCTCACTGTGCAGCTGATTCTACTTTAACTGGAAAAAAAAAATGGAAATCTGGTCAATTTTCCTCTTTGCTCTCATCATACACAGCTGAAGCAAATGTTTTCAAAATTACTAGTGAATGCCTCAGTAATTTCTTACCTCAAACACCTGCCCATTAGGTTTTTAACTATTTCCCCTCCTCACAATGCTCAGGAAGAATTTAAAGCACAGTGACAAAAGGCTTAATCTTCCCAGTCCTGGACTGAGTGTCTTTAAAGAAAGTATGTTTTGTAAATGGAATGGGCTGGTCTCCAGGGAGCTCAGACATTTTCAAAAAGTGAGGCCACCGGAGAAAATAACGAGAAGTTGCTGTTCCACAGCTGCCTGACTCCTCCTCAGAAGCAACTCAGATTTCATCCCTCTATAGACATTATCCAGAGGTTGTCCTGGGTCTCCAGGACAGCCTTCCTCTACCAAAGTATTTAAGGAAAATGCCATGTTTTCCCTCTATCTGTGGGTACAAACTCGAGGAACAGAGGGTTGGGAAAGAAGAAGAATTAAAATACACCACCCCTGCTGACACATCACCTGGTAAATTAATGATTCATCAAGCTCTATGAATTATTTCTCCCATGTTGGCCACTGCTTAATGTCACACAGAACAGTTTATGCCTGCAGTTCTCACCAAAGTGATCCTGTCTGAAAACGGCAGTGGAAATGGCTGTCTTGGGAAACTGTGCTTTACACACCCACATCTGCACCCTGATCCAGCTCTTACCATGGCAATTTTGAAGCCCATTCCTGGCTGCCCCAGTAGGTTGGCCTTGGGTATCCGACAGTCCTCAAATATCAGGTTGGCAGTGGAAGAGGCTCGGATTCCCAGCTTGTCTTCTTTCTTCCCCAGTGACAGCCCAGCAGTTGGCATGGGAACCAGGAATGCACTAATGCCCTGTAACAAGACCCAAACTCTTAGGAATGGTGCCAACTTCCCACTTACCTGGCTGTCAACAGGCTTCCTCCAAACATTTTTCACAGAAACCACATATCTAGGTAACCAGAAGAGAGGGAAGAGCCGAGGCAAAACAAAGCTAAGACACATCAGCCCCTCCTCAATGCCAGCAGAGCTCTAAACAGAGCCCCACGGCCTTTCCAGAGTGCATCTCCTGCACAACCCCTTTACTCCTGGCCCTTTTTTCTGACTGACCCAACTGAATGCACCTTGTGCTTCAGGGATTTATCCGTAGTAGCAAACACCACAGTGGCTGAAGCATCCCAGGCATTGGTGATCCAGGCCTTGGTGCCATTCAGAACCCACTCGTCACCATCCAGACGCGCCACTGTGGATGCTGCACCAGCATCACTGCCATTTCCTGAGCGAGACACCAGAAAACAAAAATCCAATCAGAGGCAGCCTGGGGTGCAAACCCACTCCCTGCTCACATTCCCCCCATCATCAGCCCACAGCACCTCTTGTAACTGCAGTAGTGTCAGCACTGTCCCTCCCATTGGGTTCAAATAGAAGGGGGAAAGGCCCATGTGTCTTAGATGTGGCCATCTCCAGAGCTCTGCCCACAGAGGGGATGAAAATTTTCAGCATGGACCATGGAGATGGCAGTTGATACCTTGGGAACTGAGACTTCCCTTACACAGAATCGCTGTAAACCACCTCTCTGAAAACTGTTACAATTTGACAGACTTCAAAGTCCATCCTAAACCAGACTAAGGAAAGAAGCTTCCCTAGGTTCTTCTTTGCAACAGAACAGTAACAGTCACATCACCTGGTTCACTAAGGGCAAAACAGCCAATTTTCTCTCCACTGGTGAAGGGTGCAATCCACTTGTGCTTCTGTTCCTCGGAGCCAAACTTGAGTATTGGCCCTAAATAGAGAGACTTTAAGAATTGAGAGTTGAGTTAGTTCATCTTGAAGGTTCAACTCCCTACCATCTAAGTGCTCTACCACACACCAGAACCCACTACAGGAACAGACCCCATTTCTCCCATACAATAAACCCAATAAACCCCCGATGCCAGCCTTGGTTCCACGCCTGCCCCTCCCACACAACCCGAAACACTTACATTATTGACACTGACAATGACACCCGTGGACGCGCAGCCCCTGCTGATCTCCTCCACAGCTATGGAATAGGCCAGGTAGTCCAGGCCTGCTCCTTTGTACTCCTCTGGCACATCCATAGCCAGCAGCCCTAAGGCACCCATCTTCTTCACCTGCACACAGGGAACAGAGAACTAAGATCCTCTGCACCACCCGTGCCCCAGCAAATACATGCAGACTCATGGATACACTCAGGTCATAGCAGGGCTACACACAGAGGAAAAAAGGCGTACAGCTCCTGGTGAAATGGGAGTCTGACTGTACAGGTTGGTTAAGTGCCCCCAGCTGTGCACAGTCACTTCTGCCTAAGACAAAGCTCTTGCTTATTTAAAGAGCTCTTTTCAGCACCAGGAAGCAGGGAGCCTTTTGAAGATGAAATAGGGAGATGCTGATAAAAATCATGAGAACTTTACCTTTGCGTCTGCTGAGCTTCAGCCTAGGACTGCACAAGGAAAGAATTTTACAGAATGAATGATCCACAGAAAGGTTTGCAAGATGGTGATTTTTCACTCCCATTAAAGCTAGGCCTTGCTCCCCAGAAAATGTAATTGTTGATTACATTCCAAATTATTCCACCCAAAGCTCCTCAGCTGGATCCCTGTCTTCATGACCATAAGCTCTCCTGTCTCATTCAATTTTTCTTGATAACGTTTTGCAATGCACAAGTGAAAACCAAGCTTTCTTCTGCTTTTATATCTAAGATGTCAAGCTTTTGTTTTTGCAGAAATAAACCCATTACCAGTCTCTGCTTGCTTTAAGAGAAACCAAAAGGAACTTTTAAACAAATATTCTCCTTCCTGTATGAGCACCCAAAACACTAATCAATCACATCAAATCCAGAGAATGAACAAAACAAGATAGTTCTATGTATATTTCTTTACCTTAATAAACACTTCACATTTTTTTAATTCCCCACACACATTCAACAGAAAAGACTCAAAATCAAATGGAAAATTCTCAGATAAGAACAGTGAAGTAAGGAGGACAGTATTTTCTTCCTTAGAGTATGATTTTCTTGGCTATCTTCTTTACTCCTTAATAGAAAGGGGCACATGACAAAACTGCCTCTGACTGTACTTGCTTAGCTTTTGGCTAATAAAACAATATTTACTTTTCTGGAGTTTAGTATTTCATTGTAATGAAATAGATGAGTTTTTCTACCCAACATGACTGAGACTATAGTGCTGTGTCTGTGCTGCTTTCCACAAGAGAAGGCACAAGTTTGACTGGAATCTGTTTCTTCACAGCCCTAGAGAATAACCAACATGCACCTCATATCTCTTGATGACTTCTTTTCACCATCTGAAAGGCACTCAGGTCATCTATGCTTCCTCACTATAAACCATTTTTATGCTTATGAGCAGTCTATAAAAGTATTTCATTGATTTTATAAGTCAGTTGTATAGCAGCCCACAGGGAAGCCCGAAGGAGAACTGAAAGTTCAGCAGCACTAGAACCTGATACATAGAAACACAAGTAAAGGTAAAGGGCTCAATGTGTCCTGTGGGCATTACAACCTCCACATTCAAAGAACTCTCCCACAAGTTCTAAACCAACTTCTCAAACTGGTCTAAACTTCCATTTACTGCTAAGCCAGAGCTTAGAGAACATTTTGCTTCAGGCCCAGGTGGTCCTGCCCCTTGAGAAGAAGGATGCCAACCTCTGAAAGAGCCAGTGGGTCTCTGCCGTGCCCACCTCCCGGCAGGAGCAGCACGCACCTGCTCGGCCGGGAAGCGGTGCTCCTTATCCAGTTGAGCTGCGACTGGCATCAGCTCTTTTTCTGCGAAGTCCCGACAAGTCTGACGAAGCATCTGGTGGGTTTCTGGCAGCTCCACTGACTGGTATACGGTGTGCAGTCTGCGGAGGCATCCAAAGGCCAATGCTGAAAGGAAAGGAATTAAGCGCCGCTGTTTCCCTTCTCGCCTACGGGAGAGTTGAAACCAGTCCAGGCGGGACACATGCAGCGGGGCTGGGGGCCACGCCGGAGGGACACCTTTTCCCTTTGCATCAAGGTGTTGGGATGGCAGCTGCGGCACAAGCGGTTTAGGGGCTCGGCTGAAGGGCGGCACCGCCCGCCGCGGCTGCGGGGGCCCACACCGCAGGCCCTGAAGGGCACCGGGGCGCTGCCTCCCCGCCCAGACCGCGGCCCCTTCCCATCCGAATCGCGTGCCCCGCTGCCCCCGACGCCCCGAGGAGTCGCGACGGAGCGAAACCGAGCCCGGCACCCTCACCCTTGGGTGTCCCCCGGGCCCTGGCCAGGAAAGCCGCCGCCGCTGCCGCCGCCATGCCCGTCGCCCGTCGCCTGAGGAGAGTGAAGAAACAGCGCACGCGCCCGCCGCGCGGCCGGCGCCCCCTGGCGGCCCAGCCCCGCCGCCTCCGCGCGCCCCGGGCCCGCCCACAGAGCGGCAGCGCCTGTGCCAAAACGGGAGAGGTTCCTTTATTACTGTTGCTGGTGACAAAACAACCTTTTTGTACAAAAACACCGTCACCCGGCAGCCTCCTGCGAGACAGCAGGAGCCGGCCACCCCCCTGCACTGAAGGGCTGAGCCAGCACGGCTGCCGCTGCCCCGAGAAGGGAGAGCACGGAGCCCCAAGGCCACACTGTGAGATACAAATGGTGCCCGGGCACGGCAGGGAGAGCCGGGCAGAGGCAGCGGCTGCTGCTGGTGTTCGTGTGGCCTTGGCTGCAGAGGAAGAGGCGATGACTCCGGCAGGCAGCTGTCCGTCAGCCCCATCCTCATGGCAAAGCTCCGGGGAGATGGCAGTGTTGGAGTCGGAGGGCTGCACCCCACAGCCTGATGGGACCAGCAGGAGCAGAACGTAAACTCCAGAAAACTGCTGGAGAGGATCCAGTGAAGCACAGAGCTGAGGAATTACCACGTTCACACCTTACTGCTTCACCACCACCTTGCTCATTCTCTTCTGCCTTCTAAACACTTGTGGTTTTCTTCCTGAGCCCTCAGGTAAGCAGAATAAACATCCCCAAGCACCAGAGATGAGGCTGCTGCTGCTTCTCTGCAGCAAGGCGCATTGGAAATCCTAAGGTAAACACACAAAGGAAGACTCTTCCTACAAAAACAGAGGACAGGAAGAGCAGTACCCAGTCCATATAACAAAAGATGACCTTCCTTCACAAGGTGCAGTATATATTCCTCAGTCAATCATGAAAACAGCTGTCCGGGAAGCTTGCTTGCATGGATCCAAAGCACTTGGCTCAAAAAAGAAGTGAAATAGAATTCCTGGTCCTAAAAGGACAAATACTGTAAAGATTTAATGTAAGTTTGTGGGTTTGGTCCCTTTATGGGTTTTTGGGTGGTTTTTTTTGGTTGGTGTTTTGGTTTTTTTAATAGCAGAACACAGTATGATCCCAATTCTTTTCTCTTTCCAACTCAACACATGATCTGAGAGAACCTGTCTGCACAAATCCTTTTCTCTTGCTCAAACTTTAACCAACACTGAAAGCATCTCCCTTGCATTCAGCACCTGGCTAGGACACAGCATCCACCTGACAAGGACAAGGTCCTACTGGAAGTTCTTCCTAGCTCACTGGCATGATTAGCTTTGATCCCTGATTAAAGCATCAGAGCACAAAACACAGAAGGAAAGATACTCTGTGAAACCAGGTTTACCAATTACATTATCCCTGCCACACAGAGAAGACACTTTATGGAAAGTATATAAGAGAAAAGAAACCTTAGGGAAGCTGCCAAGGTGGGAACAGAAGTTTGGAAATCCCTGACTTCAACCTTTCCAGTGCTGGGTTGCCCTCTTGTAGAGACTCCTTTTTTTCCTGCAGCTCATCTTTTGGGCAAAGACCTTCTAATTTAGCAAACCAAAAACATTCAGCTAGAAACTGAGGGGTGCTACTACTGCCTGCAAGTCTTCTGATTGTCCTCCAGTTTTTTTTCTTATTGCTGAATAGCTGATACATTCACCGATGGGAAAGCAACTGCTTCAATGCTTTTTTCTCATCACTCCTGGCAGAGGTACTGGCTGAAGACAGGAATCCACATTGCTATAGGCATCAAATGTCTCATTTACACCGGGCAGAGTGCTCTCCTGCTGTCAGCCGCCTTCTGCAAAGCAGCTGCTAGATGGCACTCACACCCCTACACAGCCCCCGACCGTGCAGAGCCGCATGTTGACTGCTACAAACGGCTCACACAGTTGGTATTTGCATACAGTAATTTCTGGTGCTCACTCTGGCAACAGCCTGTCTTCCTTTTAAGAACCTTTATGCAGTGACATAGAAAACAGATGGGAATCATCCAACTCATGAAAAGCAAGAGCTGGCTTCATACAGAAAATATGATAAAAGTAACGTTTAAAGGCACGTGGATTTATACTACATACAAATTGATCTCAAGAATGTAAAACTTCCCAGAAAATAAGTAGCAGGCTCTTCAGACACTATCCTGAGAATCTCGGAACACTTTAGGATGAAAAAAACACTTCTGGGCAGTTCTGCCTTATCACCTGTGCTTCCACTAAAACAAATGTTTCCCACCTCACCATCGTGCCACAAGGCCTTCTGAAGACAATCACTGCAAGAGACATCTCAAGCTTTACAAGTAGCTTCAACTAATTCTGAGCTAACTAAACAAGATTGTCCAAGTGCTGCTGGAGATGCTGGAGGGGACTGATGGTAGCATAATTGTTCTTCATCTTTCAACCAGGCAGACCTTGCCCCTCCACATTCCCAAGACATTTGTTGTGGTTGGCTCCAGATTAATGCTCCACCCAGAACAGGTCATTTGTTGTGGTTAATCATAATTAAATATCTTCCCAAGAGCTGGAAATTCTTTCATGGCTGCCACCTCACATACTCTCACTGCTTACCCTGCTGGGCCAAAGTTAACGTCATTAATCTGTGAGGTAAAGGCAGTGGTTTCCTACTGCTGTCTATGCATTAACAGGCTCCAGGCTCTGATCCCCACTGCATTTAGTCCTGCTAAAACATAAACTGTGCTGAACCTTACACTTAACACAGCAGGTAACCAACTGGATCCACCAGGGAATTAGATTTCAACCGTCTCAAGAAAAAAGTGGAACTAATACTAGAAAATGTCTCTGGTCTAGACACAACTGACCAGCCCAGCATGGGAACAGGAACAATGCCAGTCTTAAGAGTCAGCAAAATAGGCAAAAAAAGGTTTTGTTAGCAGAGATTTTGCATGATGAGGAGCTGGGCCCCAGCATGGCTGCTGGGAAGACACGGATCTACTCACCACATGATGCCATTTCCTACTGCCAGACCCAAACATAGGTGAAACATATCCCCTGATCTGGCAGTAACTCAGCAGAACTTCCTATACCATAAGTAAGCAGCTAAGCAGGCAAAGCAGTGATGGCAGCTCAGTTGAAGAAAACTTATGTCAATTCTCAAACTGTAAGAATCCCATTCTGTAACACTGAGTGATTTGACCTGAGAAGCTTTTAGATACTAATACCTCAACTGCAACAAAGCAAATGAGCTGAGAACACCACTGCCTGTCATATCATCCAGTTTTAAAAGTATAGAGATTGAAACCTAGGAAGTTATTGCTTCCTACACATTTCTAAGTGATTTTCCACATTCTTCCTTTCTACTGTAAGCCCCACTAGACCGATGCCTACCCTCCACCCAAGCAAGACTGACAATATGCTGTCCATCTAAAAAGCAGTACAGGCCACAGCAAGAGCCAGAATTCCTACACAAAGGAAAACAGGAGAAATGGTAAATATATCGATTAAGTTCTGCTATAAGGTTGACCCCTCAGCTGCAAAATTCAATATTTTGCTCTGAAGAGCTCAAATGGAAATGCTATCAGACTGACTCAATGACCAACCTTGATGAAGCCCCTATTACCTCCTATTACCTATCTGCAGTGAAATCTCTAACAAGACAGAGATCAAGCTGTTCTCAAGGGCCTGGAGGCAGAAGGAAGGTTCCTGCATTGCTTAGAAGCTGAATTTGTCTCTTATTTTATCTTTCCCACTGGAGAATATTGGGATGCACCCTAAAAAGCCATGTCAGCCATACTACAAACTAAACCACTGTGCACTAAATAGATGATCTATCCAACCAGAGATCTGCTCTTCAGGCATCACTGGCTACTTGAAGGGGGAAGATTCCTGCTAAGAAATAGCTTACCCAAACAATATGACTTCTTGAAAGAGGGTAGTCACCCAACAGGTGAAACATCAAATGCACTAGAAGTGCAACCTAACTATAAAGACTGTAACAGCAAGAATGTTCTAACAGTGCCTCTGATCCATAACCTAACTAAGGGACCAGAAGGTAATTGGAAATAGTGAGTGAGAGGCACAATATGTTTGGTGCCAGACAGAGAAGTGTTGCAGGGAGATTTCCATTACTTCCATGAGCTGTCGTCTTTGTTTCATGTTTTTCAGCCTCGTGTTAAGACGAAAAGGTTTGGCAAGAAGCCTTGTTGCACGAGACAGCAACTCCAGTCCAGCCCTGGACATCGGAATGGTTAATGGTATCACAGCATCCAGCAGACACAGAACAATTACTGTCCTCCGTTGTAAGCATAATCAGCCTTGTTGTGCATAATCAACTTGTTGTCCACAAAGTAAAAGCTGTCTGAGCGGGTCTCGTATGGATTTTCAACCATCAGACGGACTGTGAAAGAGAAAGCTCAATTACATTCCAAAGCCTGCCACACTCCACTGGGCAGCACATGGTCAGAAAGAAAAGGACTCTGCCATTCTGCTGGATTTACCAGGTTGATGCCCTGTGCTACACAAGTAAAGGAAGCAAACCACTCTGCTGAGTGTGCTTCAAAAGCTCTGGCCTGCCCCTTCTTGTTCTTTCTATTCACAAGACAAGTGCTGTCAAAAGCAAAAAAATGGGGATGGAGTAATCTCACACAAGGGAACCTTAGAAACTGTTGGAGCCACCACTACAGCAGAGCCACAATCACATCTGTAAGCAGAGAGGTAGCAAGCATTCCCAACAAGTACACAGGCAGGGTACAAACTCTGCACCTTCTCCCACACCCAGGTAGCCACAGATGGGCCCACATGCTCCCGCTCTATCCACCCCCCAAGCTCAAACATACCCCCTACAATGGATATTTGCAGAGATCTTGGTAGGCTCAAGAACACACCTCTCGGAGAAGAACTGGTTCTGTTTCAAAGCAGGAGGCTCAAGCCATAACCAGCATGTGCTGAAAACAGATGCATGGCTACCAAGAGAACCCTTTTTCAGGGTTTTGTTGTCTTCTGGGCTATGCTATTGGGCAACAGTCAGGTAAACCTTGTGACTCTAATCAGTTCTTACAGCCTGTGACTTGACAACACAGTTGTCTTAGGCTTTAATTTTCAAAGAACTTGCAGCCCAAATCTGTAATTCAGTCAAGGTTACACACAGCTTAAACTAGGAATCTGCATCTATCTATTCCTGTCCTACTCATCCCAGTCACAGCTTCTTTCACAAGCAGAGAGAGGGAGAAAATGAGCATATGCACATACACAAACAGAACACAACTCAGTGTGAGAAAGGAGATACTTACTAAGGTCTTCTGAGAGCTGAGGGAATTCGTAGATGTGTTCACATGTGTTCCTGCTACTGGGAATGCAGAAGCCAAAATCAAAGTCAAAGTTCTTCAGCAAGCGATCTCGGAAGTAATGTCTCTCAATCATTCGAAAGTTTGACACCGGTTTTTCTCCAACTGTGAATTCCACTCTGCAAAAAAGCAGGAAAGAAAAGCTAAGATGACACACCACCCTTCCTATTGGGAAGAACGATGTCTTGGACCCAAGGCTACCTAAGTATCCAACAGTGCATTCCAGAGACACTTTGATATTTCTAGTGTAAGATGGGTTCTCTGTAGTCTTTGACTCAGCTTTGCTATAAACTGTCATGCAACATTGTAAACACCTGGTTCTCCCATTTTTTTTATAAACTCATACTCACGTTGCACCAACAGTCCGGAGGCGGAGAAATGCTGGGGTGAACTGGTAGCGGACAAAGCGGCCTGCACTAGCATCCAGCTCACTGTTGTCATCTTCATCCTCATCATTGTGCTCTAGAAAACACACCAGCTCAGAGTTATTTGGCTAACAGAGTATCACATAAGGTATTGCTGGCTAGTGGGTATATCAGGACAAACTATTACTTGAACTGAAAGGTGGCACTAAATTGAAAGGGTAATAATTGGTCTGAGATTCATACTGGCACTAAGTAATAAAGATATGCTATGGCAGTTGGCACAGTCTTGGTGGCTCCAGAGCTGCAAGCACCCTTAACCCACACAGGATATTCCCCCTTGCAATTGCCAAAACACATGAAAGAAACTCTGAACCATAACCAGCCACCAAAGGAAGACTTGTCAACAGTACTTCCCCATCTCATAATAATCACTTCACATTTCTATGACAAGTTTTTCAGCAGAGGTAAACTCAGGCATTTAGTCAACAGGACATATCAAAGAACCTTTCTGCTTGGGTCCTGCAGTGCAACTTCTTGGCTCTCTGAGTCTCTTTAGCCTCCCTGCAATGTTAGCATGACATACCTGAAGGAGATGGCTTTGCAATTTCAAACAGCACAGTTCCAGTTTCAAGGTCCCGGATCTTAAATCTGGTGAAGTCAATGTTGTAAATGTTGTCCTCAGGTTTGCATAAATAATCTAGAAGAGAAAGAAACATACAGTAACATTTTAAAAAAACGCTGAGCAATTACCACAGAAATTTCTTCTTTTGCTAGCCCCAGTCCATTGAGATACATAGTGCAAGTTGTTTTGCAGAGGCTTCAGGAACGCGAGGCAAAATTGAGGCAATAAGAAACAAAGGCACACTAGGTGCCAGGTAGCACAGCGAGAAAAAGAAGAGCTCGACAGAAAAGCAGAGATCAGCAACTCAGAGGAAAAACAAAACAATAAAAAAGAAAAAAGAAAAAAAAGGGGGGGAAAAATCCCATACACACCAAAAAAATCCAAACCATCACAAACTTTCTGGAAGTTTTAACAAAGCTGAAGGCAGGAGCACACCGCGCTGCTGCAGCCAGCACCGGACAAGGCGCACACTCCTCAACCGGTCCCAACGCCGGGGCACCGGCTGGCAGCGCTCACCGGCCCGATGCACCCCCGCCTCTCTCCCCTCCGTCCCAGGGCGAGGGGACAGCCCGACCCCGACCCCTCCGCCCCGGCCCTTGGAGGATGAACGGAGCAGCGCGGGGCCATGCCCGCCCCGGCCCGCCAGACCCCGTCCGAACGCCCCCTCCCCGGGCCCGACGCTCCCTCCCCGTCCCGCACTCACTCTCCGTCACCCGGCACAGCCCCAGGACGTGCTCGGGCCGGACGGTCTCCAGCGCCAGCAGCTCGGACTCGGTCCAAGGTGTCCGCGGCGCCGTGTCGGCCGAGCCGCGCCGCCCCCGCAGGCGGCTGAGGGCCCCCCCGGTCCCTGGCGGCGGTTTCTTCTCCGGCCCCGCCGCCGCCCTCGCCTTCGAACCGCTCATGGCCCCGCCGCGCCAAGATGGCCGCCGCCGCCCTCGGTAGCTATGGGAGCGAGGGGCGGGGCGGCGGGTCAGGGGGCGGGGGGCTGCCTGGCAACGAGGGGGCCCGAAGCGAGGGGGTCCCCGCCACCTCCGGGGCCGAAGGAGGGGCCACCCCAGAGCCGCGTCGCGAGTACCAACCTGGCCGGCGTCCTCGTCCCGGGGCGGCAGCACCTTCCTCCCGGGGCTCCAGAGAGCGGGCGGATAGCAGCGGGGCAGGCCGGGCGGAAGAGCCAGGAGTTACCTGGGGAAGAGAGACACAAAACCCAAACAAAAGCACCCACTCCCTCGCCCCAGCAGCACCCTTCCAGCTGTCCCCGGCGCCGGCAGCACCCAGGAGGCGGGAGATGCGCTCTTCGCTGCGCAGCGGGGGCACCCGGGTCTCCCGTTAATTAGATCACGGTCTGAATCCCGCAGCGTAGTGGGTAATTACAGAGAGCGGTGTCCCCCAGAGAGCCCCGGTCTTTTTAAAGAATGGTGACAAGCACTTTTCAGGACGCAGCTACGAGCCGGCGCGGTGTCAGCAAGGGGATGCCATGGAGTTCACGCCACAGCTGCTGTCCCCAGGGAGCTGAGACACAGGCAGGGGCAGGAACAGTAACAAGACTCTGTGCCCCGACAAAAGTCGCCCAGGGTGTACCTGTACCCTGCCAGGCTCTCCCGGGGCCAGCCAGACTCCCAGCTGTGCCACTGTCACCCCCACCCCGGGCTCCGTGTGACAGTGGCAGAGGTCAGATGAGTCTCCTGAGCCTGGCACGAGGGACTGGGGAGGTCCAACAGGAGCATCACACCGAAGAAAGGACACATTTCTTCAACCCACCAGCTTGCAGTAGGCACTGAAGAGCCCCTAAGAGTTACCTCCAGCCATTCAGGGAACTGAGGTAAGCACAAGAAACATCTGCGTCCTCTTTTCAGACTCCAGCCAACACTCAACACGCTCAAGATGACTGGAAACAGATTCAGAGCAGTGGTTAGTGACGTTTACTGCTGTTTGTAAGCAGCACACGCCTGCTACTGCCAACCAAATGCTATTTCAAACAAGCCTGTCCATGCCAGTGCTCCCAAATCCTCCATGGCAGATGAGGTTCAGTCCCTCCAGTCCTTGCCCTAGGAAAGGCAGACCAGGGGCCTGGAGTACCTTATCACCTGAGAGCAGGCACCTAGAGGAGGAAGGTGCCACCTTCTCTCTGCTCCAGCTACAGACCCTTCTGACCACCTCTGACACAGTTTCAATCTGAAATCGGGGCAGCTTGCAAAACCCCAGAAAGCTGATTACATCTCTGGTGCTCCTGACCTGAGCAGGAAGCAACAAAGTCCATTATCAACACTTCTAAGAGGATGTCGAACCGTTCAACTTGCACTGAAATCACCCAAAACAACCAGCAAGAGAGCAGCAGAGCTGTACCGGAGGCAGGCAGGCAGCGGCAGGGAGAGGCTCCGGGCTGCAGCAGTGGTGGGATCACAAACTGCACCTCCAGCCTGCAGTGCTGCCAGCCACGGGCACAAGGCAGAGGGGGCTCCTCCACCACTAGAAAAGAGGGACCACCTCATCCAAGTGACAATATAATTCTGTTTTATTTTCCTTTCACACACTGCTGGTTAAAATCGCCAGGCAGTAGATTTCAGAACATTCCCTCAACCGAACATCCTGGGGAAATTAAAAAATAAAACTGCTACCATGTACCAAAAATAAAATAACCCACCCACACATCTTTTCCCCCCAAACTAGTCCTTGCAAAGCCAATGCAATCAGAAATAGGCATCTGTGCTTTTCACCCAGGGCACAAGCTTGCTGCAAATCAAACTAAAAAAATGTCACTGCAAGTTGTTATAACACAAAGCAATGGACAGTAAAATAAAAAATCCTCCCTAAAGACCCCTTGCTACTGGCGACAAGTACAGATGAAGATCTCTCCCCACAGTGTTGAGCCATTACAGACAACTTGGACCTGAAACTTCAAGTAGTTTGTGATGTGTCCTTAATGCCAGCAGCATGGGTCATTTCCAAGTGTCCCAGGCACTATACAGCCAGGAACTACAGAGCAGTAGGACCATCTGCCAATGTTAAAAGCTGCTACCATTATGGGATCCAAACATCACTGTCACCTGCCCAGCATTTCACAGTACTGGCTACTGCCTCCTGCCACAAAGCACAAATCCTGCCTCTGCTCTCAGGTTCTCCAAGGCTGCTTTGCCAACCTGGCTGTTTCTCAAATGAGAAAGCCCTGAACACACAAAGACCCCGTGGAAACCACAAAAAATTCAAGACCCCACTTGGCAGCAAGTTTCCAGACACAGCTTCCCTCCAGGGCCTGAGCTCACAGAACAGCCCTGGTAGCAGAGGCAAGCACATCCTCACTACATGTGACTGGAAACAACTCCAGGGCAGAGATCCCACATTTCCCACATTCACACTCTCCCCAGTTAAACTGGTTCAAGCTGTAATTTGCCCCTTGCCTTGAAAACTCCATCACACAAACTCTTCAGCAGAGACCTTAATGCTCGGAAAAGATTATTCATATTTTCCAGTAATCTAGCACTGTTCTAGGAGGGAGGAAAGCACTTCTGTTTTGTTATTATTTTTACTTTTTTTTTTTTTTTATAAAGCACTTTTCTGGGGGAAAAAAATATCAAAACCTATCAATAACCTGCAGTAGCATCCCACTGATAAGCCTGGGGACAGTGTCACCACATCCCTCCCCCTCCCACATCTTTCCCCCGAATCTCCAAAAATAGTATTTAATATACAGCAATAAACTCTGAGCAAACCAGAGTCCTGGAAGACATGGACCTGCCTTCACCTCTCCCACCCAGCCCAGCACCATTTCAGTTCAGTTGCTACTATACTCCTGGGACAAATCTGTTTGGATCCAAGGTGAAAGGCACACACCCCAGCCCTGCTGGGCAGTGTGCGAAGCAGGGGTGCAGCACATTCATATAAACACCCCTCTGAGCCTTCACAGCTCCAGCCTGGTGTTGTGTTTGTGCCATTGAGAATACTTGTCTGAGCCCATTTGAGACCAGCCCGTGAGGACAGACTGGTGGAACCAGGCCGACGTTAAAAAAAGCATCCTTGAATTGTATTAGACTTTGGCGTTTGTTGTGGAGATGCAGAAGAGCCAGTAGGTAAATTAGCTCAGTGCTGGCCCAGCTCCCATTTCCCTTGGATTCTGAGCAAGGATATTTCCCTCCCTGTCACATAAGTGCAAGAAGCAGACAGATCTCACCCATACTGGAGCACCAAACAGCCTGAAACACTTGGTACCTCACAGCTGCTCAGAATCTCTCACATCAAGTGCTGATGCTGCTCTGCTGGTCCTCTCCTTCCTCCTTCTGTTTTCTACCACAGACAGGCCTGTTGAGCCCAGGCTTCCATGTTCCTGACTATAGCAAACCCCATTTCAACTTAAAGGTAGACCAAGGCACAAAGCACAAGTCTCTTACCTGTTCAAACCCAAACAGTGTGGGTCAAGCCCTTGGTGAGTGAGCTGGGATGCAGGACCCCAAGCCACACTGCACACAGAAGCTGTAAGCACCACACAACAACCAGGACCCAGCTGTGACTCACTGCAGACACGCAGGCACCAGACTGTCTGGAAGTTCTCCATCCTGCCTTTGGGAGATTTCTAGGGCAGACCAGACCTGAAGGAGCTCTTCCAGTTCTGTGCCCTGCTAGGTTTTTTTCCCCATTGACCTCCAGGGCTGGAACCAAAGATATGTGCAGCTCCCTGCTTCAGCTGTGACTTCTGGAGCTGGCATCCAGGGACATCGAGACAGTTCCCAGTTGATCACAGGGGCAGGGAATGCCTGTCCCTTGGGGAAAAAGAAAACCAACTCTGAAGCTCCTTAAAAAAGACAAGCTTCTTCAAATAGACTTTCATTCAAAGCCTGTGAGGAAGGCACGAAAAAGAGACAGGAATTAATTTGGCTTTCTGCTCACTGCCACCTGGGACACTCAAAAGAGTCGGAGCTGTTGTTCTAGTCACACAAAGAGAAGGGGAAAATGGCCTGGCTTTGAGGTACAAAAGGAGGAGCTGATGACAGGGTAGTTAAAGTAGACTTTGGAACTACTACCCTGAGGCTGGATCCAGGCCCAAAAATGAGATCAATGGTGTCATCTTCCCTTTTTCAAGGGGAAGCTTTAATAAACTGTCTTATCTGCCCTCTCAACACAACTGCTTCACAATTCAAGCCAGGGTCTGTTGTGACCCAGCTCTCCACACAGCTGCACAGGGACATGCACTTCATCTGTTTGATGCTGGCTGTCACAAAGCACAAACAGGCTTGTCTCTAACTGGTCTCAGTTAAACAGCACCTTGGATATTCCCACAAACACCTGTGGTGGAAAGCTACAGCCAACCTAAGCTTTCTTTCCCTGGTCAGGCCCAGGTACTCACTGTGCCCATTTAGCTGGCTTGCAGATGCCAAGAGATGACAAGGGGAGCCAGCCTGAGTATGCCACTCCCAGCCAGATGCTGACTCCTTAACCTCTACCATCCTCTGGTGTTCCCACATTCTTTGTTTGAAGGCTCCTTCCAAGGCAAACCTGGAAGCCCACGAACAAGGAAAATTACACAGCACTATGACAGAGTCAGGAACCCCTCAACCACCAGCTTTGTAGTGACAGAGATGCATAAAACCAGAACCAACTAAACCGAAGACATGAAGGATGAACTGTTCTTACTCCCTATTCTTATTCAAATAAGACAAATTCATTTGAACTGAGCAACTGGAACATAACAGATCACACCCTGCACAGCTTTGCCTTAGGGCAGATGATGGCACCAAATGGATGCCCTAGCTGCCAGGAGAGGCAGAAATCTTGTCTCCAACTTCTGCACACCTAAATGCACACCCTTTCTCTCATGCTAGTCAAGGTGCAGAGATTACTGGGTGAGCCACAAGAAACTGAGTAATTCCTTGCTTCACGGATGCTCAAATAAAATGCAGTCTAAAAGGCCTGGAGGAAAAACAGCCCCTCACAGAGAAGCCTACTTTCAAGCCCAGGTTCTTTGCTTAACAAATCAGCAGTTTATGCTTCTCAAAACTGATAAGATCTAAATGTCTCCATGCTCCAGTAACAATCCTAAAAACTGCAGAATCTCTGCAGGCACCACTACCAAACAAAACAGAGTTCATATTTTATAGGAGTTTTATAAGTACTAGAATTTTAGCAGCAGCTAAAAGATGAAGCAGACAATGTCAAGCTGACCACCTTTTCATCCTAAGATCTGTTCTTAAGATCTGCTCCTCCTAAAGCATAGGTTCTTGTTCCAGTGAGGCAAAGACCCTCTTGCTTCTCCCAAAATGACTGTTACCACTCATGCAATTGGAGAGGAGGTAATTAAGGTCCTAGTGCTTGCTTTTTAGCTCACAGACAAAGAATTAGGGTCAGGGCTACAGCAGTGATCAGAAAGGCAAGGGCTCAGTGCTCTGACACCTGCCCCAACTTCAGTTCTGGAGCTCAGGAGCTGACAGCTCATATCACAGCTTGAGGGTTAGAAGGAAATGAAGACTTCAGCTGTTTGGGCCAAGCTGAGCAGAAAGGCTGCTCCTCCAATTTCCAGAAACTAGGGAATTCTGCTGACCCTTTTCAGAAAGACTGAGACACTGCTAGGGATCAAACACACAAAAAAACCACTCAGAAAACTCAGGCCCAGGGAACAGCAGCACAGAGGATACCGCTGGGTGCAACTGCTTTGGGTGGAGAGAGCACTTCCAAGAACAGAGACAGCATGAGGTAAAGTGTTCTGCAAGCACACAGATCACCAGAATTAAAGCTGATTCAAAAGAACCCAGCCATGACTGGGCCAGATCATGCTCCAGAACACAGAATCTGTGCCTGGGCCAGATCATGCTCCTGCCACCCAGAAATGCTAAACACATCAGAGGCCAAGACCATGGGAAGGCAGCACGGGAGCTTGCAGTTCTGGATCAGGAGCAGAGAGGGCTTTTGCTCTGCTGGCACACATTCTGCATGTGGAAACAGAAGTCTCCTGCAGAAATATCCCCAGGAGCAAGCAGGTGACTTTGTCTCCAGCATTCTGCTGGAGTGAGATTTTTGAACAGATTGCCCAGAGATGTAGATACCCCCTTCCTGGAGGTATTCAAGGTCAAGCTGGATGAGACCTTGAGTAACCTTGTCTAGTTGAGCTGTCCCTGCCCAACGAAAGAAGGTTGGAGCAGATTACATTTATGGTCCCCTCCAACCTAGGTCAGTCTATGATTCCAGTTCTCTGGAGGGCAACAAACCACCTTCCTCTACAGTACTGAAATGCTGGACATCTGCCCCTTCACCACAGGGCTTTGACAAGCAAAAGGCTGAGCTAACTGAAGATATCAACCAACTCCACTGCATTTCCACTGCTGGCAGGCCTGGTGCCTACGACAGGCAATGAGCACACAGAGAGAGCACCCATGAGGTTGCTCTGCTCTGTCCTACAGCACAAGTAGTTCACAGACCCAGGACAAGGGAGGGAAGCTAACTGCTGGGAAGGCCAAGGATCAAGTCCAGAACCTTCTCTCTGATTCTCAGCTTCTTCTAAAGAAGAGATCACTTGCTATAAATGGCAAAACAAGGAACTGGGATTAAAATTAAACCTTTGAAAATAAAAGAATATTAAAGGAAACAAAAGCCATAATCAATACAGAAAACAAGTGCATCTGATCAGATGCTAACAACATCAGCCTTTCACAGGCTACAGCAGAATCCCTCTGCAATGGATCTAACGTTACAATTGCCAGACTAGGAAAGTCTCTCCTAACCGGTGCAGCACAATCAGGCCAGTTAAATCCTTCTGCTCCTGGTGCAGTTTGCACTCCTGGGAGGGGAACCTCTCCACAGCAGCTGAGCTGCTAGCTGGAGTCTTGGTGTCTTTATGCAGGTGAGTACCATACATCGTGTTGCACGCATTCAGGGAGATGCTGAGCCAGGCTCCATAGTCCTCAGTAACCCAACAGCACAACACTTCCGAGCTCCTGGACAAAACGTGTACCCAGGGCTGTCTTTAGGAGCTGCTTCCCTGCTCAAGGAACCGCATTCCACCCTGTAAAGGCAGAGATCTTGCAGCACGTGGCTTTCTCTGCTAGCATCACCTTCCAACAGCCCCATACACAGAGAACGAGGACTCGTTTTACTCTTGGATGCCCCAGGGAGGATTGGAGGCTGCACATGGTGCAAGGGCCTTGCTGCTTGCTGGCAAGGGGAAGGTAAGCTCCTTCTTACCTGGACCTGCTATTCATTCCAAATGAATCATCTTTTTTTTTTTTTTAATCTTTTTTCTTTTTCTTTTTTTTTTCTTTTCCTTAAATTATGAACAATATGGAGAAATTGAAAGCAACCGTGTTTGGTCCAACTCCTTCCCTCCCAGCCCCTTGGCTGATGCTCTTGTGGGGCTTGCTCTCACAACCGGCAGAGGCAGAAGAGGGTAGGAATGAAGACACCAAAGGCCACCAATATAGGAAACATGAGGCTGCTGTTGTCCGAGGCATAGGGGTTTGGTGTGCGTGGGCCTGACTGAACCCGGTTCTTATTTGCCTGTTTTTTAACACTGGAGCCTTCATCATATTCATCTTCATCATCATCTTCCTCTTTTTTCTCCAGACCCGGGTGCGGCTGCAGCTTTGGAACATCTGTTGGACAAGACAAAAGGTTGCAAGGAAGCAGGATGTAACCTAACTAATCACCCAGGCCACCCCATCCCTCTCTTCCAGACCCAGCATGTGCAACAGCAACAGGACACCTGACACCACATCACCACAGCCAGAGCACTCCAGAAACAGGAGTAGCCTGGCCAGTAGTAAAGCAAAGTGATGCCATGGTCCTGAACCTCCCCTGTTCAGGAGCTAGAAGGGCTCAAACTCCAGCACAGACTTATAAAGAAGATGATAAAAAGTTATGGACTTTTCTAGCACTCTCCACTGCTATCCTGAGGAAATACCTTGTCCTCAAGCTGAGAAGGTAAACAAAGCTCCAGGTAAGAAACACATAACTAGTAGCTAAAAGATCTCTGTAAATTACTTGTCTCTAGGGCTGCTGCTCACATCCAAGGCCAGAGGGAATTTATCTACAGCTGGTAGCTGTAGCTATAAGGTAAGACTGGCCACGTGTTCCCTTCTTCTCTACCCCATACACAGGAACTTCATAACTAAACTGATTTTTCTTATTCCAAAAATGATGCAGCTTTGTGCACTTGGAAGAGTAGAACACTACACACCTATTTCATTCTGCAGCTGCACTCTGTGGGAACTTGCTGAAAGATAAACAGTTTTGGCAGAGGTGGGTCAGCAAAAGCTATGATCTCATGGTCTGAGAAGCAACAGGCTGCTCTCCAAGAGGGACGAGCTTTCTGGCTCAAAAACTGTGCTTACCTTCCACTGTTCCTTGCAGAATGTATAGGGCACAGATTTTTGGATTGTCATAGTAGCCCTAGAGAAAGCAAGGAAGGAAATCAGTGCTGTAGCTTTGAAGCAAGAAATATTCCCCCCACCTACCATTACCTCACCTCCCCCAACAAACAGCTGCATCACATGGCTGGGGAAAAAGGGGGAAAGGAAGATCAGGGCTCTGCTCAGCAAAGCATAATACCTTTACAAACTCAATGTGGAGCTTCCCTGTGAACGTAGAAACCTCTCCCTGGACACTCAATTTTCCCTTTTTGATACTCATGGGAATGATCTCATCATGAGCTGTGCTGTGTCCAACTCTGTCAAAAATGTCCAAGTCCTTCACCACCACGTGGCCATTCAAGCGAACATCAAATACCTTCAGGGTGGAAGAAATGACAGTGTCAGAAGAGATTCAGGAACATGACAGTTGAGATGGGAACAGAACAAGAAAGGTCTCTTTTGGACTCAGGACCAGAAAGCACTGCAGAAGGCACTTCCCACCACACAGGCACCACTCCCTTGGGAAGGATGCAGAGCCCAAAACCAGCCAAAAGTACAGACACGGAGGCATTAATATTCCTTTCAAGTACCCTGAAATCCAACTTCAGCTTTTAAAATAACCTCTACATATGCTGATGTAGAACTGAGGACAGGGCAATCTTATTCTGGTTTATTTATATTTTTCTTTCACAACTTTCTTTCACCTACTGCCTGGAGACTTGCTCCTACCAGGCACACCGCACCGTAGGGAGTTAAGCCATTTCTAACTAACAGCCTGCAGCAGAGAAGAGGAAACAAGCTGGTGAGGTACACAGGGTTTGAAGCAGGTAAAATGTTGAACTGCTAACCACATCTGTGAATTCAGAGTGAAAGTTCTCCTCAGGGCTGTAATGACTCAAACTTCACTCAGCACCTGGGGAATCCCAGCACAACCACATGAAGGAAGAGGAACCAAAGATGCCTCAGCCCTTCAGTTTAATCTGAGGCTGCTTTTTGTAAGCCAGCCCCACCAGTTTTATTCCCTGAAATACTTTTCTGGCAGGAAGGCAGCACAGTGTTAAGGAGTGGGGCTCTGAAGAAGCTGATGGAATCGGGGGGAAGCCAGACTAAACCACACACCATTTCTTTACCATTTATCATAGGGCTTTGAGGTCTTTGTGCTTCTGCTTCCACATTTGTAGATGAGGGATTTCAGAAGTGGATTTTATTGCTCTATGGAGCAATAAAGTGAGCTGAATTTAACTCTGTGCTTTCAGGATCAGTTTGAACCAGCATCAAGTCTTTTTACACTCATGAAAATTGTTTTGAGTAGGTTTTTTTAACCCAGATCACTTACCTGACTCAACCTCATCCAGCACAAGCATGCTGTCAGGGAGGGAGCAGCTGTTAGGAAAAAGGCAAAACCACTTCCTCTCAAAGCCAGCACAGCTTAAACAGATCATAAAATTCTAGCACTAGTTATGTTTAGTTACACATATTTGTTTGAAAATTTTGTAATGCAGTTTTCCAGGCCCACTGTGGAAGAGAGCTCCAAGTTTCAGAGCCTATGACAGCTCTAGGAACTAAGTTAACCATTGGTGCCTTACTTCACTCCTTTCTCCAGAGCAGCAGAGGCAACCTGGACACGCAGAGTCTTGGCCAGGAACACGCATCAAAAAGAGAAGCAAGAAGCTGTTGTTTACCTTCTGCTGCGACTGTGCAAAGTAGACCTCTGCAAACTTCAACACCAGCACGTAGTCACCCTCCTCTTTGATGGGAACTTCATAGCCAAAGGTTTCCTCATTGTAACGCTCAGTCTGGTACAGAATCTGATCTTCTGCATTGGAGCGCAAGATTGGCAGCTTCATGCCGTAGTCAGAAGCTGGGTTTCAGGCAAAAAAAAAAAAAAAAATAAGTGAGAGGAGGGGTTAGTTTCTGAGGTACAGGGAAGAGAGGCTTTATATACTCTAGAATGCTTAACTCCCTAAGTGGCTGTAGCACTTAGGCCCTGGTCAGACCTGCCTCCCCTCCATGCTCTGACCAGGAGGAGGCACTACTGGAGCAGAAGCCAAGTCCTGTAGAAAACCAGGTCTGGACCTGCTGCAGTCTTAAGAAACAGGAAATTCACTTGCACACAGTTTCAGAAAGAAGAGTCTGTTTCACAGAGTACAGAGCCAAAGAATCTGGCCCTTGACTCCTGCTTCAAAGAGGAAAAACACCTAGAGTATTTTTACAATGTTTCCAAATTAACCAACACTGAGTACAGAACCAAAACAGTCAGTGTAGGACTGACTCGACACATTCATTCAACAGAATTGAGCTTAACAATCGATGGCATCAGGCTACAGAGTCACCCTCCTCAAATGAAAACCTGCGGAATGGCAGAAGGGTGAAAAGTATCAGACATATTACAAACCCCTTTCTTCTCACCACAGCCACGCAATACCTGCTAGCTTGAAGACAGGAAGAAGGAAGCAAGAAAGATACACAAGGGTCTCAATAGCACCAGCAGCTCCATCAGCTGCTGCTCTCACAGTCACCCAGCTGAAATGGGCGCTATCTGCAGGCATCTGAACAGCCCACTGGGAAGGGCCCAAACAACATTCCCAAACAGGACAATACCTGAGAAAAAAAACAGAAATCATAAAATTTGCCTCTTCTCAGTCATTATTTCACTACCCCTACAGCAGCCCTCAAAAGATCCTAACCTGACTTGACATTTTATTGCAACAGGCTGACTGTACAAATGCAAACTGAGGTGTGCCTTGAGAGCTCTGGAATCAAGTAACTCCCCAGCAAGGCAGGGACAGGAGGGGAGGCTGTGGGTACCACCAGCCCACTGGCACTTCAGTCAGAAGTTGATCCTAGAGAAGTTCTCTGCTTCACCTGTTCATCTGCTGCCACTTCCAGCCCCATTTCCATGGGAACAGACACTGCATTGGCCAAGACAAAGCAAGAACTAACCCGGCGCACGTTGCCAAAGATGGAGCCAATGCAAACGAGCCAGAGGAAGTTAATGCCAGTTCTTAGTCTCCTGTTTCACACACAGCTACTCAGGCAATCTTCTGCTTCTCACTACCACTGGAGACTTTAATCACCAGAAATACAGAGTGGAAAGTCTAACCTGTCCTCCCACACAGATATTTTTGGTCAGTTACAGATTACAGTGACAGCAAACCAAGGACTCCACAGAAGTCAGCTCCCATCAGAGGAAAGCCTACATTTAATAGCCAAGAAGGTAACTGGAGAAGAAGATCTGTCACCTGTCTGTCAGAGATCTGCTGACACAGCTCTGGAAGAGGGCTTGATTTCGTGGTGTATGGACAGGTAGCTCACCAAGGGACAAGCAGCATGCACTAAGCTGAGACTCAACTGTGTTTGGCACCTGACTATTCTGTAATTGCCATCAGCACATTTTGTCCCTTAGTGCACAGCATCTGAAGCGGGGCTTGGGGAAAAAAATAAGAAGAAAAAACAAAAAAAAGGCTTTGATTTGCCTAGAGGCAGTATAGCCCAGAAACTGCTATCCCTAGGTTTCCTCCCAGTCAGCCACATATTTCTGCTGCAGCCATTACATGCCTGTCTACAGAGAGGAACTCAGAGTAAAGCGAAACAATGGTGCAATAAAAGGCCATTGATGGAAAAGCAGTTGAGAGCTCAAAGGGGTAAAGTCTCCTCTGCTGTGCCTGGCACCACTGGCTGAAGCAGGATTACTGGAACAGCCTGCTGCTCAGGAGACACCACAGGCTTTCCTCAAAGGAAGAACATGTCACAGTATATTCAAAACAGACCTTTTTTTCTCTTCAGCTCAAAAATAAATTGTTCAAGGCCACAAGGACATTCTCTGGGCTGTCCTACACCAGAGGTCTGCAAGGGGAAGCTGATATACAGCTACCAGTGCACCCTGTGTGACTGGGGCAACATTTTCCACAGGGGTGAAAAACACCTAACAAACAGTATTAATGTTTAAATGTGATCTCCTCTGTATCCTTTAAGCCCAAACGGATCTCCATCCAGGACAGCACACATGTGAGGTAGCTGAATGGCATAGGACAGTCCTCACCATCCTACATGGAAATATTGAAGGTTAGACATAAAAGTCAACTGATAGATCATATTCTCTGCACTGCATCACTCACTTGTAACTGACAAGAGCTGCTCAGCACAGCTCACTTTTCAATACACTTGCAAAGCAACTAAGTTTTGGTGTACCAGTTATCAGAAACGGGGAAAAATTCATATAAACTAAGCATTTTTTCAGGGAAAGTAGGAAAAGGTAACGCAAGTGCAAGTGCAGCATTGGTTATCCATCCTTCCCTACTGGCAGACAGAACCTTTTACTGATTCAGTAGTTAAAGCACCTGATCATACCCCATCTGCCTCTCCTCCTGCTTCAGCCTCTTGAAAACCCTGACGGCTGCTTAGATGAGCAGACCAGTCTGCTGCACCTTCCCCCTCACCAACCCCAGCACCGGGGCTCCCAGCAAGCTCCCAGCTGGGACCGGGCTGCCGGTGGCAGGCATCACCCCGCAGAGTGAACGACTCTGCTGCACAGAGCAGAAAAAGGATGTGCTCACTGCACTGGGAGCACGGCAGGCTGGGCTTCGAATTGGCGGACCTTGCTGTGGAATCTGGGGTCTTTTAGTGGAAAACGGGAAACGAGGAGCCAAGCGACTGCATGCGGCTGGTTTGGCAGCCTGACTGCTCCCGTTGCCTTTCCAGTCGAAATTCCACGCCAGCCCTCGAGGAGCGACTTTCCCTCCGGCATTACACAACGCCATAGCCCGAGGCCGGGAAAACCCGTCCGGAGCCGCAGGGCTCATCCCGCCACCACCGGGGCCCAGGGTCCCCCTCCGCCATGGGGACAGGGGGTGCAGCTCCGGGCCGGGTCCGGCGGGAGGACGAAGGTGGCCGCGGTCCCGGTGGTGGCGAGGCTGGGCCGGTGCTCCCCGCGGGCCTCTATGCCCCCTGGGCGGCTGAGGGAGAACAGACCCCGCCCGCGGGCCTGCCCGGGCCGCCGCAGCCCTGCGGGGAGACCCACGGACCCTCCACGGCGGGGCCGAGGGAGGCGGGACAGAGTCGGGGAGAGTCCCGGAACCCCGCTGATAGAGTCGTGACCCATTGCCACCGGCGGAGCGGAGCGGACCCCGAGAGCGGCTCTCCCGACACCCCCTCGGCGGGCCAGGAGCCTGCAGGGCACCGGCGTGTCCCCCCCGCCCTCACCTCGGCCCACGCGGCCCTCCAGCGGGTCCTTGCGGAAGTGGATTCCATTCACGTCCACATGGGCATCGCCGCCCGCATTGACGGCCCAGACGACGCTGTCGGCGAGGCCGCCCGCCGCGCCCCGCAGCAGCAGCAGCAGCGGCGGCAGCACCAGCAGCAACGAGGGCGGCAGCAGCGGCGCCCCGCGCGCCCCGGCGCCCACCATCTCGGGCTCCCGGCGCCGCGCCCGCCCCTTCCTGCCGCCGCCAGGGGGCAGCCTACCCGGCCGCCGGGGCGGAGCGCGCAGCAGCCAATCCGCGCACAGAAAGGAGAATATTAATTTCCCCCGCGCCTGCCATTAGCCGGCAGGAGGCCCTCATCTGCATATTCATGAGGCGCCGAGCCAATGGGCGGCGGGAGCGGGCGAGCAGTCCCGCTTGAGAGGAAAGGGGATGGCCGCGCGCTGCAGCGGGAGGCGTGGCGGCCAGAGCGGAGCGGGCCGGCTCGGAGCGGGGAGTCGGTCCCTGCGAGCCGGCAGTGCCCAGGGCCGGTACCGCCCGCTCGGGGAGAGGAGAGGAGCGTAGACAGGACCGACTGCCCGGGGAGGAGCGGTGGAGAGCGGTAAGACTTCCGGGCGGACTCTCCGGAGAGGGGACGCAGCCCCGCAAGTTTTCATCAGCGCCGGCCCCGCCCCTCGGCCCGTCCAATCAGGGGGCTCCAGCGCGGCCGGAACGCAAAGTACTGTGGGACAGTGGCGGGAAGCGAGGAGGCCGCTGGGTTGCCCAGGCAACCGACGGCGCTGCCGCAGCACTGGGGCGAAGCGGCACCGGAACCGGCCCGGGCGCCGCGGGCAGCGTCAGGGGACCAGGTTCGGTGAAGCGACTGGGACAGGAGTCGGGGAAATGGGAGCTCCGCTGCTGTCGGGGGCGGCGCCTCGGTACATCCCGGTAGTTTTGTGTGCGCCGTGCTCTGAACAGCAACTCCCGGTACCGGTTCTCTACCTCAAAAAAACCTGCCGCGGATTATGGGAAAAGGCAGCTACCGTGCCGCCCGGTAAGGAGTGAGACGGTGACGTGCAACCCCTTCGGACCGCAGTCATCTGCTTGAACAGTAAAACGGCCAAAAAAAGGGGGGAGAGGGAAGGGCGCGGGGGAAAGAGAAGGAGGTAACTTCTTCCACTGCCGGGGGGGTTCTCCGTGGTGCGTTTTACAGGAGTAAGTAAGATCCTGCCTTTTATTTCTGGAGAACCTTGGCAAGTTAAGAGCGCTGCAGTGAGACATCAGAGATGGGTGAAACTCACGACACGGTGTGGGGGAGAGAATAACTTCGTGTTTGCCTCCGTGTTTGCCCTTCTGTCTCATCTTGGTGTTCCCTCAAAGCCTCATGCCAGCCACACCTCATGTCCACACTTTGGGCACCAACTGCATGAGCTGGAGCTGATCCTAAGTCCCCATAAGGCTTTTTCTAATTTGGGTCTTTTCCAATGTATTTGCCTTTAGAAATAAAAGAGTTAAAGCTGCAGATTGTGAACTAAATGTAAGTGCCTCGGAGGTCTCTTAACAGGACACAGCCTTGGAGAAGTGAATCAGTGAGAGGACAGTAACCACCCACCCCCTGCTCCCCAACCTGCTCTGCCCAGGTTGGGGTGACCCCAGAGCACGTCCCTGCTGCTGTCACATCGTGGTATGGTTGGGGCAGGGCAGACATAGCACTGCTGTGTTCCCACGCCAGCACTGCTGCTGGGAAAGGGTTCCTGAACCTGCAGGGTGGCTCAGGGAACCGCATCCAGAAAAGTAGTGTGAAACACACACTTAGCACCTCTCCAAATCGAGCCACCTCCTGCTGGTTCCTGGCAAATGATCTCAGCATCACAGAGCCCAACCCTGGCAGCATCTGATCAAACCCAGACTAATCTCCTGTCTCCCTGCTGTGTTTGTGACCTGTTGGGTGTCCCCCAGGTTCAGTTAGCAAAAGAGAGCAAGCAGCCATGGCCAGAACAATGCTGTCCAGTTGGCAAGGCTGAGGGAGGCCTCATTAGAACTAATTTGTACTGATTACAGATGATCCTCTCTAATCTCTCAAGATTTTTCAGTTTAAACTGTGATGAGTTTGAGTCAGGGCTGCAACTTAGAAACACATAAACAGTTTGTGTGTGGCCAGGTTGTGGCTGTGAGCTGCAGGAGTCAAGTGAGAAGAGGAACGGTGTGAATTGTCCACAAGCCAAAGAGACTGCAGGGCTAATGTTACAGAACAGCAGTGTCCATGGGTGTGTACCCTTGTGTTTCCAGCCCTGAGACTCACCAGGGCATCTAAGGTTCAATGGAGGGCAACAGACAGCCTCTTGTGTGGCCCAAGTGGACAACAGGCCCCAGTGGCCTCACAGATCTCACACACACACACACAAAATGGCAGCAGGGGCCCAAGCTCTGGCTGGGCCTGGCTGAAACCCTGTTGTGAATCTGGGAAGGCTGGGGAGTGCGAGACTCATGATGGGACCTTTGCTGCCTTGGTGGGCACAGGCAGCATGCAGCTGGTAGCTGGGATATCTTTATAAACCATCAAGCTGCTTGGCCCAGACCAAATGTGCCCATGAGCAGGAATTCATCCATGGAGGGATTTACTAGCTAACATTTTGGTAGGACCAAGACAGGTCCCTCAGCTGAAGGAGCCTCTTTGGCCCAGGTATGCATGAGCTAACCCAGCTCATCCCCTGCTGTGGGAGTGTCACCAGGGGCTTTTGTGGCTGTGACAAGCCTGAGGTGCCTGTCAAGGGCTCCTGGGGCTCCACCACATCTCACAGCAAAATATCAGCAGCTCTTCCTTGAAAAGAATTTCCTTGAAGAGTTCACCTTTTTGAACAGAGGGGAAAACTACTCTCTTGCCCCTCAGTCTGAAGATTCAGCCTTTTTGGTGGGCAAGGCACTGAACATTTTTAATACCTCCTCTGCCTCTCCAGTCAGAGCATCTCTTAATAACTGGTCTGGGTGATTATTTCCCAAGAATCAGCAGCCCATCATGAAGCAAGAGGGATTAACTTAGCATCAGTGAGGAGGGATAGTGGCTTTGCTCATCTGGGTGCAGGAGGAGCACCCACCCACCATGGCTCATGTTCTGGTTACAGCCTCTGGCAGAGAATGGCAGACATGCTATGAGAGCCTGTGTCCATGATGTCCTACACTGCTGCCCCTGAATCATTGAATTGTCACCAATAACTTGATGCCAGCTTGTGCCCTACATGCCAAAGGCTTTGTATCCTGTTACTAATCCCCTGATCCATCCATGCCTTGATGCAGGCTGGGTTTACACCAGTAGCCTGCAGGTGAAAGGCTCAGGACTGTCTTCTCAATCCCTTGATCTTTCCCTGATCTTTGGCAGCTCTGCCAAAATTACTCTCAGTCTTGAATCAAGTCCTGCCTGGTCTACAGTCCTGATCACTCATAAATGGTGTGGGGCATGTGTTTTGGGCATTAGCCATTTCCTGCAGGAAAAAGGGACTGGGATTTTGGATGTCCAAAAAGAGCAGTCAAGACGTGTCAGAAGCAGATCTCATGCCTAACGAGATTTATAAGAAGTCAGAGTGAGCAAGACCCACTGCTTGGGCCAGCTCCCAAACCACACAGGGCTACAGGGCTTAGGTGCCTAGAGGAGACTGGATCTGCCCTGCCATGTGGAGCTATTTGGAAGTCTCCCTGGCCCTAGATTGAAGATGAGAGCAAAAGGATTAGCTCTGGAATTAGATTATTTAGATTGGAGCTTTAATCTCTGACCCTGTCTACACAAGAAAATAGTAAAACTCCCTGGGATTATTTGGGGTTTGTTGTGCAACTTAAAACCAGCAAGAGCTTCTTTTGGAAGGAAAAAAATATTAATGCCTTGGAGATCTGCTCTGTCTGACCTGTTCACTGTATCATGGTGAGACCTGGCAGAAAAGAGCTACAGATCATTTGGCAGAGATCCAGCTTTCCTCAGAAGTAGCTGTGGCTCCAGGACTGCCTCTGCAACAGCACCAAACGTGTCCTGCAGCCACCCTTCCCGTGGCACTGGTGTCCCTGCATTTCTTGGGAAGACAAACACAGCTCTGCCGTGGTAAAGATGGAAGGAGTTCACAGAGATCATCCCCGGACACTCTGATGCCTCTAGAAATGGGTTTACAATTTTAAATAAATTAAGACTGTGTCCTGCCATCTGCCACTGTGAGCTAAAGGTGTGGCTGCCCAGGAACAGGCAGGCAGAGCACCCCTGCCTGGCTGTCAGGCCCGTGCACATTGGCTGTAGCACAAAAGATGTGCCAAGTCCTCACCAGTCCTCACAGCCCCTCTGCTGCACACAGGCAAGCAGCCTGCTGTCCCCTGGCTCTGCACACACACACACACACACACACACACACACACACAGTGAAGCACATTTGTGTACAAGCATTCTCTGTGGCAGGCACGAGCCTACACAGGTCTCTCCCTCCCCATTATGACCCTAAGTACATACACAGCTTACCAGGACTCTGGACTCTGCTCAGTTTATGACCCTCATCTCCTAAGCACAGTACAGCTGCTGCACCAGTGAACATGGAGATCTGTAAATACCCGTTTTCTAATTTCTTGTCTCACACCCAGGTTTAAGACTGGACCAGCTCCAATAGGTACACATATAGTTTGCATACACCAACATGCAAACAAACTTTCTGTTGCTGCACTCCCTGCTTTTATGTGTGCACACACAAACCTTTCCCAGGGCACACGCCTGTGCGAACACAAGTACACACACACAAATACAAGGAGAAATACAGTTTTTCCATTGCTGGAGTATCAGCCATCGTTGTAGCTATGCTGGTTGGCACAGCAACAGGAAAGCAGAGGGAAAATCTTCCTTTGGGACATGGGTCTGTGGACCCCAAGAATTTGAAAGGGAACCTGGGAAGTGAAAGGTTTGAGATGAAGGTAACAGGAGGATGTTGGTCCCTAAACTCCCAGTTGGAGTAAGGGGGCAATTGAGAGAAAAAAGCTCCCAGCCAGGGTCAGAAACACACAACAATGATGATGCCCTTTGAAACCAAGCAGAAATTAGTTGTGACAACTGCAGGTCTGGCAGAGTAGAGGAAGGGAGCAGGAGGTTGGGAACATCCTCGGGGAAGGGTAAAGAAGACGAGCATCTGATGTGTCTGGAAGAAGCTGGTAGGGCCTGGAGGTTACTGCTGTCACCACTGCAGACACGTGCAGCATTTTTGAGTGTGAACAAGCTGGAGAGCAGGGCACTGCAGCACAAGGAGGCTCCCAGCCCACTCCTGTTATCAATGATGTTACAGCTCAGCTCCTACAGCACAGCCCCCCCTGTGCATATGTTCAGAGTTATGTTTGAAATTGTCTGAAAAGGGGGGAGTTGGCTATTGCTGCCTATTGCCTTCCCACCCAGCTCCCATCTGTGCCCTCTCTCCCATTGCTCCTTGCAGCTCTTCTGCTCCTTTGCAAGGCAGGGGGGTGCAGAGGAGGGGACACCGAGAGGCACCTCCAGGCCCCTTAGCCATGAGGACAGCAGGAGGGATAGTCCTGCACAGCCTTAGGACCAGCAGTGGCTCTCTTGGCTGCAGCAGGGACTTTGGTCTGGATGCTGGTACAGACTCTGTGGTGTGCATCTGCCTCAGCCCTTCTCTCCCAGCCCAGCCACCACCTCTCACAGGGACATCCAGGCACCACATCATTTCAACGTGCATATTTATCACTTCCCCCCCCCAAGACATGTATTTGAATTTACTCTTGGTAAACATAACCACAGGAGATGCGAATATGTGCTGAGGAGGCATAAATAACTCCACACAGATAGACACACACACACACACAGACAGCAAACACAGACACAGTTCACCAAGGGAAATCAAAGTGCAGAGCACGCCCTGAGGCTGCCACCAGTCCCAATGGCTTTGCTCTCATCCACCAAGCCAAGAGAATTTCTCCTGTCTTTGCTTTGCAGCATCTGGTGGGAGAATAAAGCTGGGGAGGAGGAGTCTAAAGTTGCAAATATCCCATGAAAGCATCATGGCAAGTCCTGGCTCTGCAGTTTCCTGCAAACAACTCCAAGGAATGGTTCCAGTTGTAGGAAGTTGTAAGTCTTTCACAGTGTGAAAGGGTGGAGGGGCAAGGGGACCACCATGAGGGAGGAGCAGCAGGTCATCTTGTAATGTCCCAGTTGCAGCCAGCCGATAAACCTTCATGTGGGAACATCGGGGCTAGATGCTCCCCCTAGGTCCTCTTTTGCCCTCTCTAAGGTGCTGATTCTTCTTTAGCTGAGAATTGTTTTCAACGGGACATCATGCGAACAAACTCTGCAACCAACAAGAAAAGAGAGCCCTGAAGCAGAAGGCATCCATGGTTCCCAACCCTCATTCCCTGGAGACAGCATGGAGGCTGAAACCAGGAGTCCACACACTGCCAGCAGATCTGTGCTGCTCCATGACTGGCACTGGAGAGCTCACACAAAATGAGCTTTAATCCTGGAATTAGATATGGTGATATGACCCCACTAGCAGGTCATTTAATTGCCTTGGAGTCCTTTCAGTGTACAGTCTTCTCTGCACAGGAAACTCCTTGTGAAATGATACAGCTGAATACAGTGTGCTTTCTTAGGAAGCTTGCCCTTTCACAGAGATCACAGTGTGGGAGAGCACTAGTGTGCTGGTAGATAACCAGCATTTTTGTACAGAAGAGTTTACTTTGATGGACTTCTTCTTTATAAAGACACAAGTTAATGCAAGGATTCCCTGGATCTATTTCCTCACCACTCTGCAGCTTATGAAGTCAATTACAACGGCTCAAATTGAGTGTAAATGCCATCAAATACAAATGTGTTTTCATTCTGCACGTGAGTTGCTGAGGAACTAATAACTGCCAAGAGGAGGGCAGTGGAAATTACCCCTTTGACTTCTCCTTTTTCATTGATGAAGCTGTCCTTTGACAACTAAAGCAGTAGCTGACAGAGAAAATGATACTGGGATAGCATTTCATGTATTTTATCTGTCTAACATAATTTAGTTGTGGAAAACATGGAGAGCTACTGTCATGTAATCAGCCGGTGCATGAGAACAATTGCAGTTACCAGGCACTTTCTAAAGAGGCACTTTGAGATTTGTACCATTTCAAAGCCCTCAGAAGCTTCAGTAATCTTGAGGACTGAGGCTCCTTATCATGTAGGAGACTCCAGAATGCCTCTGAGCCAAAAAAATTATGTCTATTTTAATTTAATTTCATTGTTCCTGTGCTTCACCCTTACTGCAAAGGTATGTCTGGATTTGCACTAGGAAAACAAGCAGTTTTCTGTGATGCTCTTACACCTTTCAGCTCTTATATCCACTTAGCCAGCTGATATCAACTGCTTCCTTTGCCAGAAACTCTGAGCTCTATTAATATTGCTTCTGTCACAGCTAATGGCTAGGAGAGTAGCCTAACCACTCTTATTTTTCCAAGTCCTTCTGGCATGAAAAGTGGAAGAAGAAATTAATTATCTCTAGGATTTAATGTGACATCTCTAGATGAGATATCTGCAGTCCTTGGAAGCACATCTGGCTCATGACCATCTTCTGGCAAAAAGCCACAGAAACCAATTCTCTGTAGACCTCAATAACAAGGTGTTCCAGAGAAAATGGAAGGTGCAATGCATCCTCCAAACCAACCCAGACTTCTCACAGCTCTTGCAATAGATTTAGTAGAAAGGAAAATGCCCCCAAAACAGGAGGCTGGCATAGTATGGTCTGCTTTTCTGTGACAGGACGTATCTCTTACTATGATAGAGTTATTGGAAACCCAACGGAAACTGAGATGCAGCAAGAGATGACAGACAAATGAACACTTCAGTTGAGACATTTCCTGTGTGGGCCAATGTTCTCCATTTTCCTCAGCTGACTAGTAATAAAAAAAACATTTCTTTTTTGCTTTTTTCTCCATACTTCAGATACCTGGGCCCCAAGCATGCAAATCTTCACTTCTGCTTCCACCTCTAAGCCAAAACTCTGACTCATACCAGAGCAGATGGACAGGGAGGGTTCATCCCTTCTCACCTTCAAAATCCACACGCCCATCTCCATTCAGGTCCACATCCCGGATGATCTCTTCAATATCCCGGTGGCCCACCTGCTGCCCCAGAAGCTTTTTCATGGCTTCTCGCAGCTCACTGGTGCTGATCTCCCCATCACCATTGGTGTCAAACTGCAAGTACATGAAAAATACCAGCAGGGGAAATGCAGTTAATGGAAATGAATCTCTCCCTGGGTTGGATTTTGTATTGTCCCGCTCCTGAGTGTCCTATTTTTCCTGCAAGCCTTTTGTCTCCCTCCTTTTTGGATCCAGTCTGTCTTTTCTCCTCAGAAACCCCTTGTAACTGCTGTGTCTGCATCTGTTTTCCTCTTCTTTGCCTCAAGTGTTTCTTTATTTTAGTGACTTTCTCTGCTCCTCCCTTGTTTCGTGCCTTGCTTGGTTTTTTTCTCTGTCTTCCACTGTGCTGCTCTCTCTCCTCCTCTCTCTTCCCCTCTGGGGCTTCTATCCAGCCTGTCTCTTGTTGCTCACCTTTTGGAAGGGCACATGGTAGGGAGCACTCACCTCTCTGAAGGCATCACGGAGCTCTTTGACACCAATCATGTCTGCAGTTTCTGCTAGCAGCTTTGGTCCCATCAGCTCAACAAAATCTTCAAAATCCACATGGCCACCCACTTGGGACAAGATGAAAGATCATATGTAAGAACTCCATACATTAGCTAAGATGAGCACACATGTTGCACTTCTGTGTGCCCCAGAGAGGAGTTTGTTTCCAGGAAGCGAAGCACAGAAGGTGCAGGACAGTGGAATGAAAAACAGAGGTAGCTTTACACTATCTTTTTATTTTCTGGATCATGGGCTAGGTGGAATGAGCCCAAGCTATTCCATCCTGGGCTGCCATGGACTGTCACATCTTTATGCCATCATGTACTGCCTATCAGAAGCCTGATCTTTCTAGTGGTTATAGCAACCCTCTGCTGCACCTGTGCCAAAAGGTAGGGCAAGGACACATCATGATGTTCCTGCATGGCCTGGGCAGTGCACTGAAGCAGTGGCAGAGTTTTGCTCTACTAGCTGTGACTAATGTATGTCCAACTGTTTATTCATTGCATTAGTCCTTTTTCTTGCTTGTCCCCTATCTGAAAGCTGGCAGTAACACTCAAACTCCTAAGCACTTGTGTGCCAGGGTTATCAGTTGCTCCTGTGCATGACTGGTTGCATGTGTCACAGCTGTTTTCCTTCCCTTGACCAAGTAACTTGTCCTTTTTACATTGTCATGTGTCAGAAATAACATGTACTAAATATGATATTTCCTACCTGGCTGAGGGCAATGCCCCACACTGCCACAGACAAAAAATGATGGTGGAAGACATGGGGGGCAAAGACAGTTACAGTCAGTCAGATGTGTTTGTCATATATTTCCATGACTTTAGCAGATGCCTTCATCTGACACTGCCAGCACAGCTCACTCCCAGCACATCCCCAGGCACACAGCAGATCCATGAACACCCAGTGCAGAGGGAACAGCCCGTCCATCACCCACTCTGACCAAAGCATCTTCACCTTCCCAGGACTGCTCTTCAGTCTGACACCATCTAACACCAGCTTCAACAGGACAACACCCACAGCTGGTGCACTGATGTCTAACTGCCCACATCAAGGGCAGTTTTTATACCTGACAACTTAAGCACAAAGGACAACCCTTCCACACACTGTTCCCATACATAACAGTACACGCAGTCTCTTCATCTGATAAGCAAGAAACACAGGTATCAACTGCTAGGGACAGATGTTATGTCATGAAAATGAGAACAAAAAAGAGAAGAAAAAACCCCACAAAAAATAACAAAGGAAAAGAGTAAGCAGGAGACTGAGGCAGTGATGCAGGGAATAGGAGCAACAAAGAGGTACAACCAGCTGGACATTACTCACAGTTCATGTTAATCTGCTGGGAGAGCTCTATTAGTTCCATCTCTGTAGGCATGTACCCCATAGTTCGCATGCAGTTCCCCAGGTCCCTGCAGTTAATAAACCCATCCTTGTCTTTATCAAACTCCTTAAAGGCTTCTCTTAATTCTGTGGGAGTAGATGCAAAAAAAGAACAATATTGTCAGTGTCAGATTGAAATACCTTTTCCAAGAAAACTCCCCAGAATAAGCAGCACTTTTTAAGGCCAGACTCCCTAAGATACTCTATTTTCCCAGCAGATCTCATTGCAAAGGGGCAATAACTGGAGCAACATTAAGCTCTGCTTAACACAGCAGCATTGCTGACCCATTCCTTACTGGAAAGTTTGCTTAGTCTACCAGTGCCATGAACTGAGTGCTTCTAAACTGCACTCCCTAAAGAATCTGGAAGCAGTAAGTGTTCCCAGCTTTTACCCCTGCATTATAGTATAAAGCACTAGTCATAGGGATTAGCATGTCAAACAGCTCCCCTGGAGCCACAATATCATATCATGCTGTACAACATTTTATGGGAGCTGGGATGGACAGCAGCTCCCTGACCAGCTAACACCCCATTACTTATTCTCCCACTCTGAAGAAGCTGAAATGAATGTAGATTCCTTCCCAGTCAGCACTCTTGAAGTTTTACATATTCTTTCTTTCTGCTGGAGTTGTCACAAAGTATTCCATTATTTTGTCTCCCTTGATTTGCCCCAAATTATTTTACACCATGGTCCTCTAAAACCAGGACAATGCCAGACTGGAAGGGCCAGCTGGTAAATTTTCAGTGGGAAGGAAGAAAGGTGACACAGAAGGAGTGACAAGCCTTACCTTCAATTTCCTCTGGACGCAGTTCTCTGTCCTGCAAGAAAAGAAAATACTGTGTTAAAGCTTGCCACAAACATAAGTTTCAGAATAGCACTTGTTGGTGCAAACAGTTCTGGGGCAAGTCAGAAGGTGAGAGAAGAAACAAGAAGGTGATGACATGTTTAATACCATCTACCTAGCAAGGCTTCTAAGCTCTCTCCTTCCCAAGAGGGACAGGTGCTAGCCTGCACTCTTCCCTGTGGAAGCCCCTCTCTAGCTCATCTGCTGGACAGGGGGATGAGAGATGCTTCTCCAAAACTGAAGAGATCTGGGCCAGCACAGCCATACATGTGGCCAGCCCACCTGATTTTACTATGACCTTCATGAAGCCCCGACATCATTCCCCTGCACCAAGTCCTGGAGCAGATACTGGTCCTGCAGCAGTTACGGTCTCCTCTAGAGCTCTAATTATACTTCCTACTGCAGCTCCCACTGGCACAGCCAGATCAAAACAGCTGGAAGCAGTCCCTGGAACCAGCAGGTCTGTACCATCATCTGCTTGGATCGCTGCTTGATCCCTGCTTTCTGGCAGGACAGACACAGCCACGAGCTCTCTTACAGCCAACATCCCAGTGCCATCTCCTACAGTCAGGCCACACAAAAAAGTCAAACTTCCCTCTTCCCCCCCAGCCTCAACTCCATGTACAACCATTTGTACAAACCAGGTATGAAGGCAGACACAAAACAAATACATCATCAGGGTAATGTACAAACCAAATAGGACAAGGATTCACCATGTTCAGGAAACACGGCAACTTCAAACATCCAATCTGAATTTCTCAGAAGAAGGAGAGGATATAAAAGAGTAAAGCAAAACTCCAACACTGCACCAGGAAGACGAGATAAGCATGAAAACGCACTGCTTTCTGGTTTAAATTCCCTTTCTAATTCCTCTCATGTCTCCCAGGCAAATCCAAAACATTTGAAAATTTGGAAACACAGAAACGTAATCTCTTTTGTTGTCTCACTCTTGGCTTTTCCTCTTAACCACGGGGAGTTTCTCCTTGTGTTCCAGGTGCCCTCCAGCCTCACCACATGTCCCTGCAGACGGTGCCCTTGATCACTTTGAAAAGATGATCCTTTGTAATTTAACAACAGGATCCTCTGGAAACCAATGGTGGCTGGTCAGAGTGCATAGCAAACTAGGACACACACTGTTTTACGTCTGTGCAAGTGGGCTGTGCCAGAAAAATGACCAGCTTGCCACTCATAACCTTCCCAGAGGCATCTCTGTGCTGGATGGAACTGCTGGAGCACGCTGTCACTGCTGTTTCATCCTTCACAGACCTGGTATTTTCAAACATGTCATCCCATTTGTTCCGCTTTCATCAACACCAAGTAATAAACCAATTCAAACTCCTCAGCCTGGATGCAGGAGGCAACATTTCCCTCCTGCCTTAGATGAAAGAACAGATGAACTCCTCCCATAGTCAGTACCAACACTCTGTGCACCAGAGTTCACCAGTACTGACCCCGGGAGACACTGCTGGCAGCAGTTGGGTATGGCAGCAGTGCAAAGGGTGCCCTGACTCATCCGTGGTCACTGCTGCCTTGTCAGAGTGGCTGGGGTAGGACCCAGGCCTTCCTCCAGCACAGTCCTCACAAGACCATCCTCCTCCTCGCTCGCTGAAGACCCCGTTGCAGCCGACATGACTGACACATGTCAGAGATGGGGCCTTCAGCACTGGCTCTAATATTGCACACCAAGGCACTTGTGTTTGCTGGGCTCTGAGCATATCTTTGCACATGCAGATTCTACCAGCAGAGAGCCAGAGACTGTGAATGCTAAAAGAGGGGGAGGGCTTACGTCCCTCCAAAAATCTGACTCAAGCAATAGCTAACGTCATGAAGAGGTTTTCTGTTTTCAGTTTGAAAGAAGATCCCTTAAAATTATAAAAGGAGGAAAATTGCTTGGGAAGAAATGCGCTGAATCACTCTGAAGCTTTTTGAGAACATATGGAAAGAGGAATAAAACTATTCAGAGTTTAGCTCCTAGATATGAGCAGAGGTGACCCTCAGAGAGCCCATTATACATAATGGTCTTACCCTCCTTTGTTTGTGCTCTATGCACAATAAATCCTGTTGGTCTAGAGAGTCAGTAAAAGTAAAGCTGTTCATGAGATACATTTATTCTACATCAGGGTAGTTAGAGACATCACTAATCCTATTTTGGAGATTTCTGAAGGCCCTATGAGTTTCCAGGGCCTCAACAGGATGGCACCTGTCCAGCTGTGAGCCTTCCACTAATGAGCTGGGCCTATCTTCTATGACAGGTAGCTCTTTGCATGCCAGAATGTGCTTGTGTGAGAATGTTATGTGCTGTGTTTTACTGAAACAACACAAGGAACATTTGATCACTTAGTGCCTGAAGATTAGAAAGAAAAAAAGCCCTTTGATCCTTAATGACAAATAAGTACTCTTTTTGGGGTTATTGGTTGAAGAAGAGGTTTCAGAACATTGAGGTGTTTCCTACAGCTGTAGATAATGTTATTGTAGGACTCTAATGTTGCTCTAATGTGCGAAAGTATGTTTTGCTTCTTGTAAAGATGCAAGATTGTGCATATTTAAGTATATTTAACACATAATGTTATTGTTTGTATATAGATGCATACATTAGATGTGCATGAAAGCACAAATAGGTGTGAGTGCACAGATAGATGCTTTTGCTATTTCTCTCTGTCTGTGTATGGGCAATAGCATTTGGCAGTCTGACTCTATTTGCAAATATGAGGACAGACTGATATTCTTTGGTTTATTTGGCTGGGATTGCTGCAGTGTCAGGCTGTGTACAACAGCGTATAAAGGATTGCATTTGGGTATCTGTGAGGAGGCAGATGAATGTTTATTTCTGCTGGTATTAGTGTTCTCACTGAGCTGACAGGAACAGTATCAAATATGGGCACCTCTGTGGGACAGCTTGTTCCCAATATGGATGCCCTGATTTGCATTTAAGTGCCTATTTAGGCCTTAAACGCTCATCTGAGCAACTGGGAACGAGATGTGGAGGTCTTGCTAAAATAACATCTTTGAACATTGGACTCCTCCTGAGTCCAAATTATTTTGTAAATCCTGAAGTCCTAAGTCCTGTTCCTGAGTCCACCTGATTGAGTGTAGGTTTGGATCTATCTTCCATAGCTGCATTTTTAGAACCCTCCTTTCTTAGTGGTTAAGCACGGGGGTATCTCTGCACACCCTTTGGGTTAGACATTTGCCTACGACTGCATTTGCACTTGGAGCTGGAGCCGGGACGCTCGAGACCCAGGGCTGGGGATTCCAGAGCTCCACAGAGCCGGAGCACGCGGGCAGCTCCGCATCCCCAGCTCATGCCCACGTGGCTTGGTGCGTGTCTCACCCAGCTGGGTGTAACTTACGTACAGGCTGCCTGTTTTCTGCGAAGCCCTTCCTCAGGAAGATGCATGCTGGCCCCAGCAGGTTGTGCATGACGGCGCAGTTCTGGGCCAGCACCATGAGTGGACCCTGGTACTCGCAAGCCGACGACCCCTCTTCACTCGTCTGGACAGCCTTATAGCACGTCTTCTCCTCATGGCGGATCTTCCCAGCCAAAGAGCAGCAAGCAAACAACACAACAGAGGATGTTACCTCCCCATCTCACCCAGCCATTCCTCTGCAGTTTCACTGAACCGCATCGCAGAGACATTATTGCTAAATTTCCTTCATCTGCTCCACGCTGCGTCCCCCCCACCGGCCTATTAGGATTTGTACAAAAGCAGTAAGTCCAGGAGTTCACTTTCAAAGGCTGATAAAAGTACAACCAACCAGGAAAATTTCACTTTGAAGTGACATCAAACTCTCAGCACTGCTCACATCCACCCAGACGCAGCCCAAAGGGCCAGGCTCCCACTATCAGCCTCAGAGTTAAAGATGCCTTCAGTGAGCTGCAAAGGAGGAGCACAGCCTGTCCCAGCAGCAAAGGTGTCAGCCTGTGCCCAGGGTGAAGCTGCTGGCAGAGCTATGTGGCCCGGGCATCCCCAGGGGATGAGGCAGAGCCTGCACAAAACCACTGTGTTAGGTTAGGCTCTGAGTTACATTTCAGCAACGCAGCACCACACGCTTTGTAATATTATTAGAAGGCTGTTTGCAGCAGTAGATGGCTCTGCCAACTGCAGGCTCACACTCCCCATGCCACTTCTAATTAGTTACATCCTCAGGGTCTCAGGCAGTTACTGAACTGGCCTCTTCTAATCACTGACCCAAAAGCACTAACCACTGTCCCAAAGCAGAGATCACAGGAATAATCACAGGATCACATTTTTGTCCATTTGCATTTGCACATTTTCCTAAGTGTACACGTCCTGCTAAACTAGAGGTCCAGAACAGAATCCAGCACTGGATTTTATAAGGAGGCACTGCTTTCCTTTTATAGAAATGCCTTTCCCTGGCTCTGCAAGAAAACTCTTATCCTGATATTCCCATGCAGCTATAAAAAGCCAGCACAACCCACAGGACCCTTAATTTTATAGAATAAACATTAATCATACATCAGATTCCTCTTCAGGAATGATTCTACTTTTACAGACGGTGTTCCCAGGGGTGATCAGAGAAGTCTGTCAATTGTCATTGTCTTTATTAACCCTTTAATTAAAGCCTGAGGTGCTTTTCCAGGCTAAAAGGCCAGATACACACACATGCCCCATTCACACAGAGTGTATTTTATCTACTTGCTGTGTCTGCCAAGTGCGATTAAATTGTGCACATGGTTTGTAGTTCACATTTTTTTACACAGTCTTACACCAATCTGCTCAGGTATAATGTCGTGTGAATATCAAGCACCAAAACAAAAACAACTCAAAAAGCAAGCCATGGAGAAAGGAAATGATGAAGCAGAAAATTCTTTTTGTTGCAGTCATGGATGAGAAAGAAATCTGTCTCTGATTAAATCTGACACATAGGATACTTGTTCTTAAAAATCCATCCACAACTGGCATATTACTAGCTCAGCTAAATGTCAAGGTGTCTGTGTTGAACTGCACAGATTCGTGACATCAATGCAACGTATTTTCAAAATTATTGGATTGATTTCCTGGCACATTTTTCAGTTCAATGTATCACATAATAGGAATCACTTAAAAGAGACTACATCGGTTCTGTGTTTAATTCCAGTGAAGCCATGTAAAAAATCAAAGGCCCCACAGCCCCTAATATTTATTTGCTGACCCTTCCAGTCAAGAGGTTATACCAAGACACGGAGCAATACCACCCCAATATTTTCCTGTGTGAATAAAGATTGCCAGCTTGATGAAACAGTTGCCAAGAGCCACCAAGGATCCTAAGCAGACAAGCTGATGCAGTGCCAGAACAACAAGGTGCATGTCCCAAGGGGGGATCCCTGGCCGACTCTGCTGTTGCAGGAAGGATTTGTGGCATTCAGTATTCACTCTCCCAGCACTCCTCAAGGTCTCTCCTGCAAGTAACCCCACAAGGTCCCTCCACCACGTTCCTCCTGCATCCCAGCGGAGCCAGAAAGGGAGCTGTGCTAGGGGTACAGAGCACAGGAACATCAGCTGCTTGATACAGGGAAAATGGCAGTGTGCAAACAAAGAAAATGCAAGGACAAGGACTGTGGAGCTCAGTGTCCCTCCCCTGGGCAGCAGACTGCATACAACCCTTCCTGGCTGATGCTGACCCTTGGCTGTGTGAGACCAGCTGGCTGTGCAAAGGGAGAGACAGAGCTGATTTAGAGACGTCTGTAGTGATGCTGAAGGGTGGCAAAGCAAGGGACCTGGATGCCAAAGATTTCCCTTTCCACACAGCAGAAGCACAACAGGGCTCATCTCGTCTTCCTGCCTGCGTGCCAGAGGGACTTAGCAAAGCAGCAAGCCCAGAGGGGCCTCTTCATCCCAACAGCAATGCCTCCCAGAGCAGGGAAAGGCAGCCAGGGTGGCTGGAGGACTCTGAGGGACTCTGTGACAGCAGAGAAGTGGAACTGCCAACAACAGACACTGGAGAAAAAGACTGAGCTTTGCCAGCAGAACAGGCAAGGGACCCCTATGTCAGCCAGTCCCAGACCAAGTCAGTCAATGGCTGGGAGCAACACACATATTTTGGGTTGAAATCAGGTATTCAAGATATCCATCTGTCACCCAAAAGCAGCATTCACATACATTTTCTCTTCTCTTGACCATTTCAGAAAAAGGAGTTGCCCAAGGTAAACATCTGAGAAAACAGACTAGGATCATAAGCCAGCCAAGTAAAGTTGAGCAATGTTTAGAATGATCTGCAAAGTCTCCACTATAATCATGTGTGTCATGATCAAAAGAACAGCAGAGCCCCAGGGCCTGGCAGGATAAGTGCCCAAGGCCTTAATTCATGGCTTGCTGGAGTGATGTCTGAGAAATTCTCTAATTCAGCTTCGCAACTTTCTCTCTTTAGTCCTGCCATCCCAGGCCTTCTAACTAGGCACAAAATGCATCATTCAAAGCAGCTTTTAGGAATGAAAGTATAAATTACCTAAAAGACTGATGACACAGTTTATAACTTCTTGAATCCATTTTGATTCAATCAGCCTGGCCACACGTCAGACTTTAATTGCAATCGCCTTGATCATTTTGAGCACAGCTGCAGCCAGCTCCTTTTATTGCAAGTTGGAGGTAACCTACAGGCACTGACGTTGATTTTTCATATGTGCGACATTTGGGTAAACTTCATCTGCTTCTGGCTCTCCTTGAAGGTCACCCTGACCTGGGGACTGGTCTCAGCACTGCCTAACTGAAAGGTGATGGATTTGCTCCTTGTGTGTCCCAGCTCCCCTGCAACAGCTTTGTGCCATTACTGGCTTTGTTTACAGCAGCTGAGATAACAAGAGAACCGTGTTTCTATGCACAACTGTGACCAGAAGAAACTCCCTGCTAGGGAGGTCCTCTCCCCAACAGCTCCCTGCCAGAGGAGCTTTCCTGGCTGGGAAGGTCTCCTGAGTGCAACATCCTGATGACAGTGGCATTTCACTGTCAGCAAGGTTTCCACAGAGGTAGTTCCTCATTGCAATACTTCGGATGTTTAGTGCAACTTTTTCATTTATGAGGAGTGCATTGCATAGCTTTTTGCTGAGGTATTAGATTTGCAGAGCTGCTAAGTGCAAACCATGAGATTGACAGGTACACAGTGATGCAAGATCTTCTTCAGTCAAACAAGAAATAATTCTGGGTCATGTCATTCCCATTTCAACATAGTCACTAACAGGAGAATTGTTCCTGAATGTGATTTGTCCTGGGAACAACGTAAAACCTCAGCACAAAGCAGACTGCAGGTTGCAGCCTAACAGATACACATGGCAGCTTGCAGATGAAGTCCAGCTGGGCCCAAGCATGTAGACACATGGACTGTGCAGATGTGTGACATGATGCACAAACACACAGCCAGGGTCCAGTGTATCCACTCACAAACAGAGGCATGGACAAACAGATCACCAAGAAAACCATGCTTCTGTACCAAACACATACAACAAAACTAGATGTGTGCAGGCACAAGGAAGGATATATATAAAAATAAACACATCTTTACAGAGAACTTGCACGGGGACATCCACTAACTAGCAGGTACACACAGCACGACACAAGCTGGGAGATGTGTGTGATGCACACAGATTCCCTCCTTACACACTCCCAGCCAACACTGCACACTTGCTCACACACCTCAGCATGTGAATGTCGAGACATAAAGAGCTAAGGACACACACGTAGCTCAGGTAGGCTCATTAGGTGTGCACATCATTACCTGCCAACAGAACATGTGCAGACACACCCCCATTCCTGTGAACACGGATACACGTTCCTAAAAAAATGACACATGACTACAGTCATGACAATACCTCTCAACTGAAGCACAGGCACACACAAACTCACTCATATGCTCACACATTCCATGTGACAGCGTGTGTGCCAGCGTGCTGTGCACATCAACAAGCAGAGGTTTGCACGAACCCAGCTGTACACACAGACACAGACACAGACACAGACACAGACACAGACACAGACACAGACACAGACACAGACACAGACAGACACACAGAGCAGGATGCAAAACTACTCTTGTGCATGCATCCACACACGTTTATTTACACACATGCTGTGGCACCCAGCATCCCAGGCTTGAACAGCTGCACTCGCATGAGCAGCTCGTACAAAAAAAGTCTGGTGAAGAGAGCTGAGACCTTCATACACATCTCTGTGTTTCTCCCACCTCCCATTCCCATCTGCTCACGGCGTCACCCCTCCCAAGAAGCAGGACTGGAAATGCACAGCGCACTTTGAGTCAGGGAACATACCTTTTTTGAGAGGTTTCTCAGTGGAGACTTCACACAGTTGCCCATAATATGTTGAGTCTGCCTTTCCGGTGAACTTGGTTATAAAGGAACTGAAGCAATTGATCCCATTAAAGGTATTCCTTGGGAGCAAAGCAAGAAAGGCAGCGCCAGGCAAATCCAAACAGCTACTGGCTGCTGGGGCTTCCCTCTTCAGGGAGCTTTTTCTCTCTCTGCCTCTCTCTCCGTGTTTTTACTTTATGTTCACTTTCTTGAAGAGATGAAGCAGGAAGGAGAGGGAGGGGAGAGAAAGAGACAGAAAGAGAGGGAGAGAGAGGGAGAGAGAGTGAGAAGGGGAGAGAGAGGGAGGCGGATGTATAATCTACATCAGATTAATGTTCAAATCCCTCCCACCCCCCTCAATCTGCAGGCAAGATTGTTTCACTCACGGGAGAGGGTTGATTCAGGGAGAATTAAAACAGAGAGGCACTGCAAGAAGTGATTTCAGTGATGAGTTCAGAGAATCCAGCTAGTTTGGGTCCACACAGCCTCTGAATATTGCATCCCTACCCACCCCCCTTCTAACTCCTCTAGGCTTTTCAATCATCAGAGAGCTAGGCTGGCCAGAAGGCAATCCACTTAGGGGCCTGAAGCAGAGTCCAGAGCTTGTTTTGGAGCAGAAATGGACCATTTATCTGCGTGGAATGTGTTTCATCTTCTAAATACCAGCAGACCTAGAAGTCCCCTATTCTTTTCCTGCTACGGTGGAAGCAAGCCTGAAGGCAGCCAGCAGTCCAGGGAACCCACAACACTGAGCCTCAGGACAGTAATTTTTAACCACAAGGGAGAGACCTTGAGCCAGTCTTGCAATAAAGTTTTCCCAGCTTTCTGTAAGTGGAAATCAACTGGTGGTTTACCTGCACAAGCCTGCCAAATGTGGCCTCACACCTGAATCCTACATCCAAAGTGCCCCAGGTTAGCTAATGTAAAGCAAAGAATTTGGACATCAGATCCATCCATTCCACTTCTAAGCACCCAAGTCCTGGGATAATTAAGAGGCTCCTAAACCTAAAGCCAGCTCTGAACTTTAGGTCTGTTGTAGTAACAGAATAATCTCTGAAAGAAAAGGGGTGAGTCCTCAATACATCTTCCTCTGACCTCAGGCTGACTGTAAGAGCATTCAGTCTGGAAAGAGATTTAAATTGCAATAAAACCTCACCATCACACCCAGGCAAACAGCATCTGAACAGGACAGTGAAAGCACCCTTACCTACAAAGCCAGGACAGCTGCACCTTCACAGTGATAAGAAGCCATGGCATGAAGAACTAACGTCCTCAAGAACCATGATGACCAAGATGACACTGATCCTACACCTTGCCTATGCAGCAGGTTGGCAAGATACTCAGGTGTTCAGCTGAAAGGTTTCACAACTTTTCTTGTGAGTGAGGTTCCAAACAAAAAGCTCTTCAAAGACCTAACCCATGGGCTGAGTACTTGCACCACATGCTTTCTGAGCAGGAGCCAAGGACTCACTTCTGGCAGCTCTAGGGCTGGAGAACAGAGAAGGATGAACTAGAAATGTCAGAACAAAGAAGGGACTTCTCTGCTTCCACCCTATTGGTGCTGTGGCAAATCAAGTATGATTGTAAAGTGAATCAACAGAGGCTTCTTCCACTTGAGGAGATGAGTTTAGGATTCCAACCACAAGAGCCAACAGCTTCTCCAGTTGCAGTTGCAGCCAGAAGTGCATGGCCAAGAAGGATGGTGTTTGTTGTTCTTCCTTGTACTAACCACTTCCCAAGACTGAAGGCAGTGGAATAGCTTCCTCTCTGATCCCTTCAATGTCTTCTTCACTCTGTTGCCTGGGAAGGAGATGCACAAAGGTCCACAGGCCCTCTGAAGCAAGAAGCTACAGTGACAGACACACACTGTACTCAGGGCGACTGAGAGAAGGACAGAGAGGATAGGGAAACTCTGGTCTGGAAGATCTCCATAGCAGAGCCCACCATAGTGGGCTGGGAAGCAGAACCATTCCTGAGCTGGGCCTGTCTCCTGCTTTCAGTGTAAAGACTCTGACACTGAGAAAATATACAGTAACTCCTGGGGGCTGTGTCAGCCCTGGGTCTTGCAGCAGGGGACTTTGCTGGAGGATGCTGACACTCCCAGCTCCTATCAAGGCTGCCATCTTTAGCTCTATTTCTCTTTATTCTCTTAGAGCAGTTAATGGGAGGCTGATCTACCAGAAGTGCCAGTCATTAATAACATCCTCTGTCATCTGGAGCCATTCCCCAGGTTCCTTGTTTGTTGACAAAGTGCCTTGTCTCCCTTGAGCAGAAGCTGCCACACGGTGAGAAAGGCACCTGGGCTCCTTTGCCAGACAAACGACTCCAATTCCAGAGCAGAGAGGAGAGAGAATCACCTCCCTGCTGATGATGCATCTTCCCTTGACAGGCAGTGCACAGCCCACAAATGCCCTGTAAGTGAGAAGTGCCCATCTCCTGCATCTCCCAGAGACAGGGAGCAGAGCAAGGGAGTCAGGCATCTCCTGCCAGAAGAATCCAACACAGCTCCCAGACTGCCACAGGACAGCTTTGGAAGACAGCCTTTGAGTGTGCCTTAAAGAGCTCTAAAAGTCTCTCAGAGATGGTGACACTAAACATTAGCTTGCCCCACAGCATCTGGAGCCAGCCACTGTGGCACCCTGACACATTTGCTCTCCTGCTTTTCTTCCCTGCAGATGCAGGCAGCTATAGGAAACGCCCAGGGCAGAGCTGAAATCTGCTGCCAGATTTGGCAGGGAGTTCACAATCCAGGAAGGAAAGTGGTGATGGGAGCACACTTGCACAAGGTTTGCAATACACAGTCCTTCAACTCTGCAAGAACTCTGGCAGAGCTGCAGGGGGTCCAAGACACCCAATCATAAACAATTTTCTTATCTACTTTTTTACCTTGAATCCCTTAAGAACAGCTGAGCAGCACGCCACAATGTAGCAGACTGACCCTGCTGACCTCTGAGCAGAAAAATCACTCTCTACATTGGGATACTGCCCCCATCGCCACCACAGGAGCTTAGAGATAGGGAGGAAGCTACTTGGCAGAAAGGTCATTAGAAGATTAGGTTAGAAGGAACATATTTTCTCCCTGCCTCCAACTGAGGCTGCTGTAAGAGAACAGGATGCTGAGAATAAGTGTGTCAAAAACATTTGTGTGTAGGTGCTGATCTGTGGGTATGCCTATAACTGGGGTAGTCAGTGTGCATGTGGGAGGGCTGCACATGCATGTATACTGGTTTTCCCACACTGTTCTTTGTGGCAATCACACTGTTCTTTTAAGGTCTGGGGCTCTGTTGTAAACTTTCTAAAAATCGGTAGGAACTTTGCAAAATGCAGCTTTTGCCACATCCCTTCCTCTCCCCTGAGTGCAAGGTGGACAGCAGAGCTGATGTGGTTTGGCACACTGTGAGGTCTCAGCTCACGGGAAACAAGCGTTTGGCACACTGACTGCCCTGAGCACAGAGCTGGCTGGGTGACTTGGCAGTGAACAGGGAGTCATTTAGGTAGTTTAAAATGTCTGGATTCTTTAAAAAGCAAAAGTGCTGTGCTTCGTGCTGGCACCTTCGGCAGAAGGGCGCATTTCATAGGAAAATGTTGGATCTCACCATAGCCAATCACTTGGTAGCTGCCAAAAGCTTTATCCAATGGCAGCAGATACCCAAGAGCTACAACAGATAGAACAAAAGTCAATCCAACATTTGGGAATGCTTGTAAGACAGTAGCTTTTCTTGACAGAAATTCCCAGTGGAAGTATGTGTTTGTACAGGGAGACTGTACAGGGAGACTGTACTTAGATGCCAGGCCTGTTTCCATGGGTGGTATCAGAGGGCTGTTCTCAACAGGACACAAACACTGCAACCCAGCAATGTCAGTAATTACAAGGGTTAATCTCTGACAGCAGTATGTAGTAAAGCTGGGAATTATCATTTGTAGCATCTTTTCACTGATAGTTTTACCCAAGAGCCCCCCTGCATCCTTTGAAGAGTTAGTATTTTAAAACATGCCACCTTAATTAATTTATCCTAACAGGGCAAGAATTTTTGGTCTATTTTTTCCTATCACAGAGTGAAGAGTGCACGTATTGATTAGCAGCTTTCAGATCAAGCACACTTTATCTGGTGGCTAGAGATCTGCAGTGTACAAGAAACAACCCAGTCTTGTTTACTGGATAACCCCAGATGAGCCTGAGCATTTGATCCTGTTACCATCTTCCCACTGTCAGTGCTGTGGAGGGCCTTGCTTCAAAGCTCTGGATAGCTGGAACATGCACTGGTACCCTCAACTTGTGCAGCTGCCTTCCCTCTCTTCTGAGTCCTGAGCCCTTTTGATTTACATCAAGTTGTGTCTTCTGACCTCGAATAAACCTTGGATGGTTCCATATTCCAGTCAGACAAGTACAGGTCCATCTCAAGGGGAGGCACCAGCAGGTATTGGTGGATGCAGTCCAGATCCTTCTCTGGGGGAAGAAATATTTCTGCAGAGAGTTTGGGAACTGTCTTGGCTGTCAGCTGTTCCAGGAAGAAAGTGTTGCTGACTCATGCTGTGCATAATATTCTCCTCCATTAGAGCAATTGGATCATATTCAATCACAAACAACAGAAAGGTTATTAAAAAGCCCAAGGATATTTCCATCCCTCCCAAGGTAACAAAACCTGGACTGTCAACTTCTGTTTAGAACAGCTTTGCCTGTAATTAGCTAGCTTTATTCTGCCTCTGATGAAAAGAGATGGGAATGTGTCATCTCCTGACACCTTCCATGCAGATCTGGTCCACATATTGAGACCAACTTTCAAGTCCTTGTGCAGAAGATGTGTTGGCCAGAGCACAATGTGTTGTGGTTATTTTCTGCTTTCAAGATCCTCAGTGGTCTACAAAAAGACAAATACCAGCTTGACAGCCCAGAAGCTGCTGTGACAATTTGCCATGTATACATGGTACAAAGATTGTTTAAAATAAATGTTACATGGTCCCTTCCCTTTGCTCAGGGGGGAGAGAATTGTGAATCACTCTCTGTCCGTCTGGGACTGATGCAAAAGCAGCTAATTCTGTTTTAGCTCCTTCACCTCTTTCAAAGTAAAAGAGACAGGAGAGCAATATTTGACTGGCACAGAGAGGTGCTACAGTAACTGTGGCTCATTTTTTAGGTGAGCAGAGGTCTGGGAACCAGTCCATACCAAATACTCCAAACCAACCCTGCAGCACTACATGAGATACATCACCAGAGAACCCAGGTCTGCCTCACTCCTATACTGAGTAAGGATCTGACAACACCTTTAGAAGGATCCAACAGCCTTTGCCAGTATGAGATCTCTGGCTGTATCTTGACACAGCTGGTCACAAACTACTTAAATCCTTTTAGCATTATTTCAGCAGAAGGCAGGGGGATTGCTGACGGGTTTCTACTTCCTGCCTTCAGCCGTTGTGACATGATGCCTCACAACGTTACACGGTTGCCTTCCAAAAGCAGAGAATTTATTTCATCTGTGTGGGATGAAGCAATGCTATATATTCTTTCCAGAGATGGTTGCATGGTGCAAAGTACTCCAAGAGAAGAATGGGTAGAAGAAGTATTAGGATATCACTAATGCCTTCATTCATAGATAATACTGAGTTCATGGTCTTATGAGGGTACAGGATATTTAGGAAAACCTAAATATCACCCTATAAGCTATGATAACTGTTTGTCATCATTTCTAAGCAGGCATTGGATAGAAATTGGAGAATTGCTCAAGTTCATGGACACTGCTGTTCCTCTCTAAGGTCACAGGAATGTCAGAGGATAATTGAAAGGGAGCCCAAAGTTAGCTTGGTGTCTTTTACTGGATGTACACCATATAGCTGCTTGTTATTGGAAATCAATACCACTCATGGGCTCATCGGGGAAAAACAGTTACTGAAGCTGCGATGCTACACCAAACCACAGCTAATTCAGCTGACAAACCTGCTGCCCAGCCACGACATCTAAAACTAAACTCCCTGACACTTTGTTCAAACCCAGTATTGCATGAAACAAAAATGAAGGCAGTATATGGTGATGAGTGAGTGTACTCATTTAAATGATGATTAATTATTTATTGAAAGATTCTGTTCTCTCAAAAGATAAGCTGAATGTAACCAGAAGGTTTGTGTATTTCAGTGCAGCAGATCATGCTGCTGTATATTTCATGAATGGAATGCTTAATAAATGTTCTTTTAGCTTGGTTTTATTTTCATGTCTTTCCATATCCTTCTAAAACTGATTGGTTTAAAAAGGAAATCACTGACAAAGATTAATGCTTGCTGGTAGACCCACTGCAGGCAGAAAGCTTATGCATAGCCCCTCAGTGATCCTGTATGTCTGGCTGCCATCCCTCAAGCTCTTTACAAGCAATAAAGGTGATAAATTTTTCTCCAAGCTAAGCAAGAGGGAAGCTGAGTGGATGTGCTCAAGTGGAACAATATTTTTCTGCATCTCTTACATATAGAAAACACAAGGCATACCTTGGAAGTTATGGCAGGTGTCAGCAGGCAGGGATGTACATATGGGGCAATTGTTTTAAGCACAGAAATGCATACACATGTTCAGAGGTGTTTGCATAGCCACGCAGAACATTCAGCAGGGGCTGCAGGCATACAGGTTGTGTGTATACAGACAAGACTTTAACCAAAGGTTCTTTATGCCAAGCTACATGCATGGACATGGGCTGTGCCAACGCATGCGGGGATGGCGGCTGGGTGAGCCCCACGCTGATATCCCGACCCCTGCAAATACACACCTGGTCACCAGCGGGAAGCACAGACCGACTCTACACCACGGGGACGGCGGGGCTGTCCCCGGCTACGATACACTCACCGGACACACTCACCGGACGGCCCGGAGCGACGGGGGGGGTGGGTTCGGCTGGGAGCGCCCCGGGGCCGCGACCGCGGCGGGACGGGACGGGGCCGAGGGGGCAGCAGGACCAGCCCGTACCGCCCCGCTGTCCCGGGGAGCCCCGGGGGACAGCCGGACCAGCTCGTACCTCCCCGCTGTCCTGGGGGGTTCCGGGGGGCAGCCGGACCAGCCCGTACCGCCCCGCTGTCCCGGGGAGCCCCGCGGCGGAGGGAAGGGGTGCGAACGGCTGCCCCAGCCTCAGCGGCTCGGGGGGGTACCACCGGCTGCAGGAGTGGCTCCTGCGGCCCCCGGGACACCGTTCCCGCTCCGCACCCTTTGAGGACCCCTTTTTGGGGCCGCAACAACCCTTCGGAGGCGCTGTAAAAAAGAGGAGAAAAAGCCGGGGGAGGAGGTCTTTTTTCCTCCCAGCCTGTGCACCCACATCTCGCATCAGCCAGCTAGGACCACGCAATGGGATCAGTGTCACTACGGCGGTTGGTCACCTCTGAGCCAGAAGCAGGCAGCCCTTTCACCACGGTTACTGTGCTGATTTAACATGGTAAACGAGTAGCTGCTAGAGCCTTGTCCTCAGTTTGCCAGGAGCCCCGACACGCCGCTGCGTCACCTGCCCTACAGCGCAGTACAAATCCTGACTTTGACCCTTGCCAGCCCACCACACAACACCTGAAAGTTCTCAGGAATACACAAGGGCAACTGAAAACTGCCATTACTGAGCCATTTGCCACTCTCCCTCAGCCCGGGCTCCCCGGCTCTCCGCTGGCAGAGCTCCAAGCACGGTGCTGATGCAATGACTGCTCTTGGGCAAAACTCCTGTTAGTATCAGCTGAAGCTCCGCTGGAAGAAACAAGGACATCCTACAGCTGAGGAGACCAGAAGGGTGAGAGACTGGACAAGGTACATTTTCCACACCCACTCCCACCTGGTTCTTGACACCTGCTTCCCACACATACTGCCCCAAAATGGGGCCACTTCTGTTATCCTGATTTGCTGTGAAGTCCACTCAGAAGAACTGTTAAGAAGAACTGTTAGGAAGAACTAAAGCTATGAGTAAGGGAAGATAGAGCAGGACAAGAAAAGGAAAATTATATAGGAAATGCAGGAAGATTCCTTCCCTATTTTAATGGTTATGTGTATGATGACACTAAAGCAGAAAGAAGAGAGGGATACAGATAGGAGAGGCTTTTAACTCCCTGTACAAATAGAGATACAAAAGCCCCTTTGGCCACAGTGCTAGCAGCAGAAGCCTGTAAATGTTTAATGATTCCCTACAGCATTGTTTGTCCCCTCTGATCCCCATGCTACCAGAGGCAATTGACAGAAAACTGTTGGGGAATCACTTCACTGAAAAATTTAACAGTCAGGCAGGGTGTGAAAGCTAAACGGCTCTGAAAACGGTCAGGTCTCACATGGCAGGATCATTTGCAAATTAATATTGCATAGCAAAGGCCCAGAAAAAGCTCTTCTTAAATACACCAGCTAGGCCAAGGCTGTGGCACAGGAGGAATAATGCGACGAGGATGGGCACATTTCTGTGCTGCAGTACCCAGACAGAGCTGTGCTGTGAGCCTGGTGCCAAACTGCTGCTGCACCATAGGTGCTGCTGCTGCATCACCTCTGCCCCAGGAATCCCGCTGCCACAAAACTGTGGCATTGTGGTCCCTGCTGCCACCGCCCTGCTGTCCCGGTCTCTGTGCTGCTGTTGCTACTGTTGTCACATTAATAAGCTGTGTCCTGCTGCCAGGCTGCCACCTCATTGCCATCCCAGCTGCTGAGGGATCGCTGCTCCTCTGCTGTTACAGACGCGCGACTGCTCGATACTGCACTGTTGATGAACTGTGTCCTCTAGCCACACTACAGGCACTGTAGGACTGTCATGCTATTCTGTTTTGATGAGGTGAGAACATTGCTCCTTTTTGCACCACCACACTCCTTTAGCGTTTGGCCACTCCAACATTATCCTGCTACCAAACCAAAATTAAGCCAAACATCCTCCCCACACTCCCTTCTCTCGACACTTTCCCACTTTGCTGCATTATCACACACACGTCTCTTGCCAGGTACACCTGTGAGTCACTGCACTTGCACTGTGCACTGAGCCACCGCTGCTGCAGGGACACTGTAAAAGACTGCTGCCCCACTGTCACAGGCAGTGCATAACCAGCCAGAATTTTCGCTGCACTTCTGTCACCAGGTAAGTCTGTGGTGTTGCCCTTGTGCTCACTCACAGCCGTTTGCTTCCCAAATTGCGGCATGGTGGTAGCACCTCACTCACTGACTTCTGGTACAACAGTGCTCTGAGATCAGTGCAGCCCTCAGCTAATATCACACCATAAGTAATCACTGCTGTATAGAATAGCTCCCATCTGGAATATTGTATTACTACATTATTAGAGTGATAAGCTCTTCTGTCAGGTTACAACACCACACAGTTATCACACCCGTGCACTGCCAAACTCCTACCACATGGCACCAGTATCACATCTCTGTTCTGCCACAGGATTGCATTACCACACCACTGCATTGCCAGTGCTGTGCTCTCCAGGCACCCGGTGCTGTGCGGCACTGCACGCTCACCCGGCACAAACTCCACAGCAGAGCGCTCTTGTGCAGCTGCCTTGCTGATCCAGTGTGCAAACATGTCATTAGACTAAGATGACATCCTGGCTTATACCGACACAGCATTACACTACCCTACATTTGTTAATTCATGTACCACTCAATTACGAAATGCTAAAATGCCCTAAAAGAGTATTATTGCTTTGTAGTATCAGAACATCACTGCACTGATAGAGTATAAGCTTAATTAATAGAATAGCACTGCATCCTGTATCCTGGCAGTATCTTAGCATTCTCCTAGTGTACACACCCACGGTGCACTATATTGCTGTGTTGGTTATATAAACACAGCACTTCTGCCTTCACTGTGTCTTTTTTTTCTGCACAGCTACAAATCTGTCTCCTTCAGATACAACCCTGTAGTCCTGGGCTGCTCCTTTTTGCTGTTACTGCAATAATGACATCCTCTGTGAAGTCATCCCTGCAATCTTTTCTGCCTATCTGATTGTACCACTGTAGTCTCTGCATTTGTGACCACATCACTGCACCACTGTGGAACAACAGGGTGAGGATGTTCCACATCTGTGGAGCCGGGACAAGATATACTGGTGCTGGACCACAGCGCAGTGCTGCTGCGGTTATGCATCACTGTGCTCCTCTCTTTCTATGTACTGCAAAATTACTGTTTTAACTGTTTCACAGTGGGCTGTGTGGGCTGGAGAGAAGTTCTTGTATTAAATAAAATTGTCTGCTGAGCTGTTGCTCTCTTCTAATTACAGCGTGGAGCAGACTGGTGTTACAGCACCCACAGCCTTGCACTGCAATCCTGGACACTTCTGTGCCTATGACCCTGCCTCAGCCCAGGTGCAAATTGCTCTCCTGCAGGTGTATAGTCCTTATTTGTCTCAAAATATCACTCACATTTTTTACACAATGCTGAGCATTTGTTTCCTCACTCACAAAATGAAAATTTTCATAATTCAGTTCCATGACAGAATTTCCACAGCTCTTATCATCGGGCCTTTATTCATCCCAAAATGTTTATATCACTATAAAAAATATTCACATCTCTCTTCTTGTAACCAGCTGTGAATCTGACACCACAGTTGCCCGTTCTGTATCCACAAATCCCCTATATGGCCCTACAAGCCAGTCCCAGAATCTCCACTATATGATCATTCTCTCACAGTTACTTCAAAAAAAGCAAATGAGAGATGAATACAGAGAGAAATGGGAATAAATAATATTATGCTAAAAGAAAGATGTTGATGTTTGTTTATAAGCACTGGTGCAATGTCCCCAGTGAAAAGTGAAAACTAAACCTGTACCTGTGTCTTTTCTATAAGAGGCATTGTTCAATAGCACAGTTAAATTTTACTATGTTTAAGGCTTTCAGAAGTGTCTTACAACACCGGAATGCAAGCAGCAGATCGGGTAAAATAAAGATACAATTGGGGTAAGGATTCGGTTCAAAACCAGAAAGGTTCCTGTGAGTGGGAGCCCTGGCACAGATCTGTTTGTATTTCTGACACTTTGGGGACATACAGTTCCTTAGACTTAAAATCTTTTCTCAGATACGTCTTCACTTTACTCAGAACTATAAGTACATCACAAACCAGATATGAGCCCATGGATTTCTAAGCCTGGTGATGAAATGTTGATTTTTGTAACCCAGCTGAGCACCAAGCCACTCACCAGGCCCTTGCTTATTGCTACTACAGAATTTTAATCTACACTTCTGGCATACCACAGGCACAGGGAGGGGAATACTCGTTCTAAGTTAAACACAAGTGTAACATTCATAAATAACAGACTGTCAGTGAGGAATCAGATTTGTTGAGGAGAACAGATGTGCTTTGACTTTTCTCTGGGGAAGACAATATGAACAGAAGTAGACAATACTTCCTGACACCAAATTAAACATGTACGAGTGCATCACCTCCTTCCACCCAGTTACATAAATTCTTCTCATTCTCTCCATAATCTTAATTTGAATAGGCACCCTGCAAAGCCCCCTGAACCTGCTGGAAAAAAAAAATTAAAAAAAAAAAAAAAAAGACCTGACAACACCCCACCAAAATCATATTTCTGGTTTAACTGATCACTTCCAGGGTTGGAACTCAGCTGGCTTATACCTGTAATTGTGCTTCTGGGAGATTTCAGTCACATTAATCTTCCTGGAGATTACATCTCCCAGTAACATCCCTTAAAGGCTCTAAAAGAAAATTTTGACCCATGTCCCTCTGCCTTTTCATTTTTAGAGGATGGCCCTGTTGGATAATTTCACTGCCAGAAGCAGTTAAAAACGACAGCTTTGTACCAAAAGAGATTGCAAACACTGAAAGCATCTGTTCCATCCTAACATAGTGACTGGGAAGGCTTCAGAATTGGGTCAGGATTTTTTTTTTTTTGGTCGTTTTTCCCACTACCTTCTCCTGACGGCTTCTGCCATCAGAAATGATTCATATGCTGATTGTACAGAAACGTACCATAAGGAGATGTAAACAAATACAGCAAAGCAAGGCGGGGAGCCAGAGAGATGGAATCTGATAAGTGAATACATTTTTAAAATCTGTTTCTCTGACTCTCACCCTCAGCAGGCAGAGCCGTAACTTCCCCCGGCGGCTGGGAAAGCACCGGCGCTTCCCTCGCCAGCACCACTGACAGCACTGCCCGGCGGGGCGGAAAGGCAGCCAGGGGCTGCGGGGGGCCCCGACCCGCGCCCCCGACCCGCCGCAGAGTCCCCCTCGAGGCCGGCCCCGCGGCGGAGGTGCCGCAGCGCCGGGAGAAGTTGGGCAGGGGCGGCCAGGAAAGTGTGCATTTATAGCTGCGGGGGCTCCGGAACGAGGAGCCCAAGGTCCAGGAGCGACGGGGGGAAGGAGCGCGGGGGGAAGGAGGGAGAGGAGGGGGTCGAGAGGCTGTTTGCCCCTTACCTGGCCAAAGACCGAGCTGAGCATGGGGTGCAGCTGGTGAAAGAGGGGGTCCGCTTCTACAGACCGATCGCTGCCGCTGGACTTGGTGGAGTACTTGCTGCTGGATTTGGACAGAGGTGAAGCGCTTTCCGAGAGCTTCAGAGACTCTCTGCTGGACCGCTGCCTGTGACTGAAGAAAAAGTCCTCCTCTGCCTCCTCCCCATCCCTGTCTGAGAGCAGATGCTGGTCCTGGGGGTGACTGTGGCTGGCGTGCGGCGGGAGGTGGTGGTGATGTCGGGATGTCCGCGCCGGTTCCTTGCCGCTGCCTCTCCTTGGACCTCCTTCCGCCGACTCCGGCTGGCTCTCCCCCCGTCCATGTGACAGCTTCCCCGCGCCCCTCGCTCCGTCCTCCCGGGCGCCCGGGTGGCAAAGCGGCCTGCGGGCACTGGGCTCCCCGGGGAGCAGGTCCTGGCTCTGCTCCCTCCCCGCCTGCCCGCCTTGTCCTCTGCCGTCCCGGGCGCGGCTGCCGCGGGGCTGGGGCTGGGCGCCCGCCGCCCTCCGGCTCCCCGCCGCCTTCAGCAGCGAAGTGCGGGACTCGCTCTTCGCCATGGAGGAGCCGCTCATCGCGGAGCCGCTAGAGCCGCATCCCCGGCCGGGCGGAGCGCTGCCGCTGCGGGCAGGGCTGCGGCGCGCCGCTCACGGCATGTCCTGCGGAGACCCGCTTAAATCCCGCACCGCGGCCCATGTGACAGCGCAGACAAAGGCCGCGGAAGGGGCGCTCCGGCGGGGGCTGGCGGGCACCGTTCCCCCACCGGGGCTCCCCCCGCGCCGCCTCCACCTCTCCAGGTGAGCCGGGGCCTCCCCCCGCTGGGGCCGGCAGCCGAAGCGGCGCTGCGGGAGGGGGGGGGGGGTTATGCGGGAGGCGGCGTGCGGGCAGGGCCCGGCCGCCCCGGGCCCGGCGGGGAGGGGGACGGCGGGGCCTCAGCCCCCCGGCGCGGCAGCGGGTCTGAGCCGCGGGAGCATCGCCCCCGGCGGCGGCGCGGACGGGGAGGGCGGGGGCGGCGTCCCAGAGGCGGCGGATAGGAGGAGGAAAGGCCGGACCCCCGAGGCTCCCCCATCTCCCTGGAGGGACGTTGGTGCTTCCGAGGGCAGAGCAGAGAAGGCGAGCACCCCTGCCCCGCGGGGGGACACACCTGCCCCGCAGAAGGTGCCTCCGCTGTGATCCCGGGACCGGCACGGGCCCACCGGAGCGCCGAGTGCTCAGCCGACAGAAACGGGACCACGATGCACACCGGCTCTATAGGTCAGCGCCTATAGGTCTTGCCGGTATAGTATAACAGAGGATTCAAAGGGTTAATCCAAATCCCAGATTTCCCAAAGGTCTGGAGATGGGGCCCGGTGCTCAGCAGCTGCCTGTCTGACAGCCCAGGGGGGAAGTTTTGATCCAGCCTTCACAATGTACAGAGACACCATAAAAGGATCTAAAAATGAAGGAGTCTGTACCTAAAAAGCCAATTGCTTAATATATTTGTAATCAAACACAGGTAATTAAGTGGCAACAGGTGGTTCAATAATGATGTTCTGTTTAAAAACAGTAAAAGATAATGGTGTCAAATCAGACATATGTTCCCAGTGAGGAAAGGACCCAGCTCCTCTTGCTCATCTTCAGACTTCAGACAGTGATTGCGCCTCACTGCCTGATTTGGATACCTCAGCAGTTTATGCACCCAGAAAGATGAAGGTGTGATTATCGCATAATAAGCTTACTCATGCTAGCTCTGCTCTTGCTGGCACATGCACAGCAGTTACTATGTGATGACACAGCCTTCTCTGCAACAACCCAAGTGCAACTTCTCACACTGCAGCCTGTGCTGCTGTGCCCCCAACACCACATCCAGGGAAAAACTGCTGCAGGAAGAGAATTACACTGCAGCCCTGGCTTGGTGTACTCTGTGCCTTCAGCAGTGCTACCAACACCAGATGTGCAGCAGCCGTGTGCAATTCCTGCACAAGGTGTCCTCCATCTGTCCTCAGGGGGCAGAGCCACTTCGGATGCGTGGCAGCAGCTGTCGTGCTGGCTAAATGGGCTGTTGAATAAGGTTGTGTTGGGGATGCTTATTGAGCAACAATTTCCCATTCATACCTGCACTGTCATTTCACCTCCTAATTATAGCCAAGGTACCTTTTTTTTTTTGTTTTTTTTGTTTTTTGGTTGGTTGGTTGTTGGTTGGTTGTCTGTTTTTTTTTTTCGGAACAGGCAGCTCCTGTTTGCTATCAGCAGTGCAGAACCACTGATCATGGCTGGATGAAGACAAGCCCTAGCTTTCTGTGCTGCAGCTGCACTGCTGGAGTCATGACTGCTACTGGCCAGAGATAGCAGGAGGGTAAAATGAACATTTCTCAATACCTTCCTGTCCTGGGAAAGTTAATTCTGTCAGGATGCAACATTGCCTCTAGAGAAGATGCCATTTTTGGAGTTGCAGCTGGTGCTGACAAGGCATTGCTGTGAAGAAGTTCACATAGATAAGATTATTCCTGTCTAGCAGGAATAACTAACACTGTCCTCATCCTCCTTGGGGTCTTTTGAGCTATCCCTGAGGACTGTAGCAACACTGCTGTCCACAGGTGGGTTGCAGCTCCTTGCATCCATCAACTGAGCACTGCAGAATTTGGAGCAGATGCCTCATTAGTGAGAACGGACTCACCAGCACTCGTGTGATTCAACACTTGGGAGAGGACTTTAGGGAGCAGGGCAAGAAGCAGCCTGACTAACAGAGGTATTAACAGTGCAGGCAGAGGCCCTGTTGCAGAACTGGGCAACAGAACAGCATTAACAGCTGAAAAACTTATGAAATGGGACAGAGTGAGAACACAAATCAGGAACCTGACTGTCCACACCTGTATTTGGGTTTCAGCTTGGAACAAACCCTGGCTGCTCAGAGAATCTGGAGCACATCCTCCTCACAAACTAATTTTGGAGGTTCTTCATGTATCTCGTTTTCTAGACAAATTAGTCTCAGGATCAGAGTGGCTGCACGGCATTCACTGCATACTAAAGAGCTAGCTACTCTGGAGCCAAATGCCAGGGAACAACAGTGCCTGGCTACAGAAAAGCACGTAATTCCAGCACAGCTGAGCAGTAAGATGCACAGGGACATAACTCCAGAGAGAACCTGGCTTCTCTTCCATCTGGCAGCACAAAAGAGAACAGCCCTGAAACCTCAAGACACAACAATTATATTACATAATGTACATGCTCGCTGCCTCCTGAGATGGAGACAAGTCAACCCCCCCCCATTTGATTCAGCCAGAGGTCAAGCCAGAGAGGAGCTGCTCTTCCCTCCCCATAGACAGAGGAACCTGGAGTGAGCAAGTAGCCTGGGGCCAGCAGGGGAAGGTGGATCCAATTCCAGCTTGCAATGACAAATACGGCACTGCCTGCAAGTGTCAAATCCTGTCTTTCCTTAAAAAATGCTGTCAAAAAGCATCTGTGTGAGCAAATGCACGAGTGTTTCTGTGTTCACTTCCTTTTTGGCTTCACTTGTGTAGAAAAAATTTTTGGAAAAAATTGAGGACACTGCTCAAGCAAAGAGGGGCTGCATTGCCTGCCCTGAACTTGTAAGAATATATTTCAATTTCAGTTCAAGGCAACAGCCCAGAAAAAGACTTTATGAAATGCATGAGAACTGCTCATGAAAAAAATTCCCCCTCAAGCTGCTGATGGTAAGGTACAAAGAGTCTGTAATGTTTTGAAGCAGCTTCCTTGGTGCTAGCTTCTCAGCCTTATTGTCTCTCACCTGCATTTGCAAGAACATCACTGTCTAGGGTAAGTATGACATTATATAAACAATCTGCCAAAGGACAAGAAAATCTAAACTGGCCTGGGCTGAGAACTGGGATACTAATCAGGAATCTGTCCTGCAACAGAAGAGGAACTAATTTATGGCCTCACCTTTCCCTTTACTATGTCTCCATCATTTTTAAAGGGTTTCAGAAACATGTCATGTTTCAATAGTCATTGAGATGCCAAGTATCAGTCTTCTGGCATATTGTATTTGGACAGGCATGTGTCTGCCTCCAGAGGAAGCAAAAAAACTGACAGCTGGAGATTCTGTTTGCTTGAAGACATGGTATTGCTCTTCAGATTTTACACCACGGGAGAGGAATAATCCCAACAGCATTACAAAAGCATTATTGTTCTGGCTGTAATCCCTGTGCTGAAATCCACCCTGGTTACTTGCATCTTGATTGCAAACAGAGAACTTCCCATTGTATTTGCCAGGACAAGACTGGCAGATGGACTGGCAGTCACTGTTTTCTATGGTCAAATAGTGCCAAAGGGAGGAAAGACTGCAGTATGATCCTGTAATAAGCCTATGAAAATGGGAAAAGAGGATGAAAGGAGTGGAACAAAAATAACAGTCCACAAGAGGAACTGATGAACTACAAGAAAAACACAGTTGTAGGAAAGATGACAGAGAAAGGGGCTGAAGAAATGAGTGGGGAGAAAGGTGAAGCTCCCCATACATGATAATTACACAGAGCTCACCAGAGGGCCACGCAGAGCCCACAGAGCTGGTGAGGGGAAACCAGGTAAGAGCAGTCATCAGTGTGAAGCAGGGAAGTGTTTCTAAAGGGAAGCAACAAACCTTTTCTCTATGATACTCTATGATGGCACAGACCCTGGCTTGACTCTACAGCTCTATGTTGTGGGTATGCTAGAGGCCATCCAGAGCAGAAGACCACACAGAAATGATGCCCTCTTTCTTAGTTTTTTAAATCAACATGAAAGAAGATGCAATAAAACCTCTGCTGCTCAATTAGGAAAACATGCCTGAGCTCCCTGAGCTAGCATGTGTGGCCTAACTTATAGGCTCTTGAGAAGAGGCCCAACCTTCCCTATGTCAGGCATGTAACAAAAGTAAACAATTTTCCTGGAATTACTCCTCACTCTACCTCCTTCCCACACACCCTTTTTGAATCTGTCTTCCAGTTCACACAGCTAGGAATGCAATTAATTAAGCTGATATAGCTGGCTCAGCTTTGCACTTTTAGTGCCCATGGCTGGCAAATGCCACCTCTTTCTTTTGTATCAGACATCTGTTGCCAAACAACAATCAACTTCACAGTTACCTCTAGGTAGAAGGTGGTGCTGTGCAAGTGGAGGCAAACCACAAGGCAGGCAGAAAGCACACTAAAGTGGTTATCTGAGTACAGGTTCTGGGAAAAAATTACTCTGAAAATCCCTGAAACAAACCAGACATGGCTTTAGCAGTGACAGTGGTCCCTCTCTCCATTTAACACAGACTCAAGGCATAAAATGACCATGTGCCACATAGCAAGGGAATGCTCAACTGGTTGGCTTGTCTCTGGGTTACATTGAGAGCAACAATTAATGCATGAAGGAAAAAATTAAATCACTTCATAGTTTTCTGCTTTCAGATGACCCGAGCTCTAGACAAGGGCAAAGCTTTTCACAAGCCCATGCAGATGTTTTACAGTCACAATATGTTACATACGTGATGGAGTGACCTCTTTCACAAATATGATCTGGACCAGAGGATTATGGCTACTTTTTAGAGAGATAGGTGGACCCTTCTTCAGCTGCATTAAAAAAAAAAAAAATCCTGATTATCAGGTAAAAAGCCTGCTTTTTTTTTTCTGACTAGAAACATTTAATCTTTGCCAGATTGAAGAAAAAAAAAAAGCTTTTTTATCAATTGCCTAAAGAATTAATTCAGAGAACGTGTGAATGGACTGATGGCCAGATCCTTGAGGTCTGGGTTGGAAATAGTTGGGCAACAAAGCTGAATAAATTGCTACTGCTTGCTCATTGCCTGGCAGCCTGATTTCCTGGCAAAGAAAACATCTTGTGTATATTTTGGGAGACTGTTTCTTTCCAATGGGAAGGGCATTAAGGTGTATCAAGATTATGATACACCAGTCTTCATATTTTATTTTGCCACTATTGATGCACCTGGGAAATCAGAATAAAAGTAGATGCTGTTTTTCATTCTTTGACCCTTTCACTATGACCAACTAAAATAAGAGCTACCATCACGGAATAACTCAGTTATAAAACATAAATTCTGTTATACAACAAACAGGCAAGAGTATGAAATAACTACAGTGAGTTGAAATTCATTTGGGATCAGCTGAAATGAATCACTCAGTATCTCCAGGGCAGCTGTTCTCTCTCCATAGAGCTGCTCTCTTTCCAATATTTTATTTAATGAACACTGATACTGGTACATAACCAGTACAGTTCTGGTAAAAGATAGCTGCAGGGAGAGACAGGCTTCAACATATCTGGGTTGTAACCAGAAAGGAAGATTTATGAGTTGCAGAATATGGTCAGGTTTCTCTTAGCAGCCGTTTCAGATGAAAAATTATAGCCCTAGTACTGACACAAGAGGGTGGACAACACGTGGGCTGTGGATGGATAACATCTTGTTTCTGTAGCAAAGCTGCTCCAAACTCCTGTCCAAGCATTACCAGCATAACAACTTCCTGCTGAGTCAGCAGGGTAGCAGAGGGAGCTGGGGCAAGATGCTGCTGTGTCATTGGCACAAGAAACTAAACTAAGGCACTGATGATTCCTCACCTTGGAGACCTTATTTATTTATTTATTTAGCAATAATTTAATAATAGAACTGATGTCCTGAATAAATTACAGCTTAGGTAGTTACAGCCTGCCTAAACTGACTTTCCATCTTGGATAAAATAATTTGCCAATTCTACAAACAAGCTAGTTGCAGTATGGTTTTTATGCCTCATTTCAGAGGGGTGCTGCATTTTGGTAGCTGATCTAACAACATCTCTTTAGAACTGTTATCAAGTTAGATTGAATAATGTCGTTTTTTAGTAATTTCTGGCAAATCCTGTTAACCATCTAGAGAGGCATTTCTACTTCATTGTTATCAAAAGATCAAATTAACTCATATAGAATGAGCAGTTTTATCTTGTGCAGTAGCAAAAACTGGCTTTGCAGTTTTCAGGCTGGCAGCCTAGACTGGAGGATAAGTAAGGAGTGGGTATCAAAGTAAGAGTTACTGACCACTCTCACTGCCTGGCATTTGGTTGGAATCACTGAATGCCACATTCTGACATCTTTCCCCACAGTCAAGTGTACCCACAGGGGTCTGAGCTTCATTGCACTATGCCCTAGCTCCTTTCCATGGAGAGTGCAGGCAGTAATGCCTGGTTTCCAAAGGTGTTCTCAGGTCTTTGGATTTAAGACTTCAGGTTCAGACACCCAGTGCAAGTGTTGTTGGCTTCTAAGAATCACTTAATGCAGCATGTACAGAAACCAGAGAAAACAGAAATCTTCTGTCTCTGGATGTGATTTCTAAATGCAGATGCTGATGTGTTCTTTATCTTTTGAAATGGGATTTAGGAAGGTGTTCATATTTGCTGTCTGAAGCTCAGGTTCACATCTCTTCTGCTTATTAAAAACATGAAACTCTGTTACATTAATAACATTAAAACTCTGTTTCCTGCATCAGTTTACTAGGAAGGGTCTCTGCTTACTTTTTGAGCTTGCTCAGTCTGAACAATATGTCTAAGCTGAATCAATCTCCTGAAGAAAATCTCCTTAAGACAAGGAAATATGGTTCATATTCAAAATATGCCAATTTGTTGGCTTTAAAGTTCACTTCTAGGCTTTAGGAAAATATATATCTATTGGGAAAAGCTGGCAATTGTCTGAAATAGCTGAAGCAGTATAAGGGAGAAGAGATGATCATCTGCAATGAGTTAAAATCTGAGGAACTTCATAAAGGCTTACTATTAATTATGAAAATTTTCTCTCCTTTCTTCCTTTTCAGTGACTTTCTGGGATATTCACAGTGGGAAAACAATTCCCAGATTCCCAGTTTCCAATGTGCTTTCATCTATTTACCCAGCTCAAAAATAGCTAATGCATAGTAGGATCTTATCAGCACAAGCACTTTATGAAATATCTTACTTTGCTAAATTACATCACTTAAACCTGTGCATGACAGCAAGTTATACTCCTTCTAACAGTATAAAATATTTTAAAATATACATTGACTGAGCTTAGATGTACTGTTAATTTCTAAATGGGTTTGTGCATTAAAGGCATGGGGACTAATGACAGACTAGGCAGATCAAACAGAGGTTTTTTCCTGACACTCCAGCTCTGAAGGACTCAAGTGTGGATAAGGCTGTTATGTAAGACAGGCTTCTGGATATCACTGAAGTGCTTTACAATTAAGGTGGAATATTACCAAAAGACTTAAACTGAAAACCTGCAGCTATTAGAAGGATTAGGACTTCGCAGTAGGCTAGGGGACTAGATAAAATGTCAAAGCCATCCTCTTGGCTGTGATCAAAGGCAGAAAAGGCTGTGGCACAAACAGCATCTTGGAGGGAGGGAAATGTATCTGCAGCATCACATCATCATCATCATTAATAATAACAACAGCAGCTCGTGCAGAGATTACAATCTACAGCAGCAAAAGACAAGAAACTGGGGTGCAGCCTAGAGCTTCTCTTGTTCAGCACAGGTGTCCTTGCTCATTTCCCCCCTGCAGCTGCACTGGTTTTCCCCAGGAAGAGCTTTTGAGAACAGAATTCACATTCCTTACACCTGTGCACTGGCCAAGAGGAGTGAGCACCAAAGCCCACAGGGCTCAGTGCTACATAAACAAACTGGGGGTTGCTGGATTTATTTTCTAGAGATTGATTCTTTTTTTTCTTTCTTTCTTTCTTCTTTTTTTTTTTTTCAAAAACAAGGATCCTATTGAACCTTCAGAAAATGTCAATTAGATTGCTTTATGTTTTACAACCTAAAGATATGTAAAAGAAGACTTTCTTATACCATTGCTCTAACAATTAGCTGAATCTCTCAGGTTAGTCAACATCTACTGGGTCATAAATCAGTGTCCTCTTCTACATAGCATGATTCTACTATTAGTGAAGTTCCAAAGTTAATTAACATTTCAGTTTACTGTCCCTGGCTCAAAAACTTGGGGATTATTGAGAAGACTGAAATAAATACACAAGTACAAGCAAGAATATATTAACTAGATCAATTAAATAGTTCCTGAAATGCTACACTGTAGCTGTATTACTATATTTACAAATAAAAGTTCAACATTTGCTTCTGTATAATTTTGAATACTTATAATGCAAGCTGACAGTCTCTCATGCAACATATTAGAAAACCACACTAATAAAACAGGACTTCTTATTGCAGATAATGTATTTAACGAAAGAAAAAATGAGAGTTAGAATATTTATACTGAAAAAAGCTGAAGTTTAACAAGCTGGGATTTGAAAATAATACCAGAGACAGATAAAACAGAGCAAACTTGCAAGCTACTCTTTGTAGTCTCTGGATCCTCCAGCTTTATAATACACATTTTTAATGAAAATCAGTAGCTCTACACAGATATCCACAGGAGGCTGTGGACATAGGAGACTGTCATAGGAGACCAGGATATGCTGTGGAGGGGCACACAATACATTTCCAGCTCCAGAGCAAGACTATTTTTGTTGCCTGAGCAAGAGGCAGCTTGGTAGCAGTTACAGTAAATTGAAACTACTTAATGTAGATTCTGCATCAAGTGAGCTTAGCACACCCTAACAACAGGACTTTTATACATTGAGAGACATCATCAACTTCAAGCCATATTCCAAACCCTTCAGAGAACGAGGATCTTTAGCATGGTTATAAGTATTTGCTAGAGCCATGTATCACAAAACGATGGCTTTGTTCATTTTGATGATGATGATGATTTGGCTTGGACAGAAGGGTGAGATACTGAATATTTAAACCATTTAGCCTCCCAGACTCAGGAACTCTGCAGAAAAAGACCAACAAAAACACACAGTGGCTGAGCAGCTGAAATGCTGACTGATTACTGGATGTTATGCAAGCAGAGCCCTTGCACAGTTCCCCACAGTGATCTCTGCTGGCAGGAGAGGATGGAAATTGTAATAAGAAGCAACACTTGTCCATTACAGCAGCAGTACAGTGAACTGTACACATGTTCAAACAAGATGTCAATGCCAGAGGCTGCTGATTACCCAGACAACACTTCAGTCACTAACCCCATCTCAGCCTGTGGTGTTGTCTCACTCCCAGATGGGGAATAGGGAAGTCTTCCCACAGCTATTCCCCTCAATCCAATGCTATTCCTGGAAGCACAGTCTGGTCATACTATTTGAATCCCTGTTCACAGCAGAAGCACTGATCCGGGACACTGCATCCTGTACCCCCCAGAACAGCAGATCTTTCATGGGTCCTCCCGTGACCCAAGAGCCAGAAGGGCAGTATGGGAGAAATCATCTGCAAGAAAGCCCTAAATGAAGAAATGACATACGTTTCCCTTGGAGAGGAGGCTTACTGAGCGTAAGGAAAACAAGCCCCGGCCCTCCTCCTCTGTGCGCACACGCACGCACCCTAGAGGCTTTTGCAAAGCCACAGGAACGGAAATAATTTCGTTTGAATCCATCAAGCATTAAAATCCGTTCGCTGAGGGATTGAAGTGAAAAATGAGCCGGAGACAGGAATTAGGAGCTCACCGCCTGGGCTGTCAAAAGGGATTTTCCCCAGATAGAAAACAAGCAATTGAAAATGCAGGGAGGTAAATCCTTTCAGTCTCAGACGCATATGAACACTCTTGATTTCTTCTCCTAGCCCCCTCAGTTTGGGGTTCATGCAGCCAAACCTGGACACATCTCCTCGTGTGCTCTCTGGCCACGGCACCCATCCCTGGGATCCCCTCTCAGGGGTCCAGTCCAGCACGTCAGAAGCCTTTGGCAAATGGGAGATGGTGAGGCACGCAGAGAAGTTGGCTGCACTACCTACAGTGCACTCACGGGTGCCCAAGGTGCCAAAGGGAAAGCAAGGCAGCTGCTGGAGGATGAACCAACAGCTCTAAGAACCATTTTATCTACTGTGTAAAATCTTCTGAAGAAAGAGATGTGGAGCAAAGCTGACATAATCACTGCACATTTTAGTTTACCACTCAAAAAAAAAAAAAAAAAAAGCATGACACTCCATGCGACAGAAATATGGTCTCTTTCTCTCAATACCAATACAATTATCTCTGTACTATCTAGAGTTTGTTGATGTTTCAGAGATTTATTTGCAGAGGCTTAGTTTTTCCAAAACAAGATTGAGATTCAGGAAAATACTGTGGCAGTTAGGGAGAGTTGGGGCTGCTGTGCAGAGGCCACTTCCAGTCCAGGCTACCATCTGAAGCACAGAAAGTACAACTCACGTTCACAAATCTCTGCTGTCTTATAACTGGGTTTCAAGAAAGAAATTATCATCACAGCAGTGTTTGCTTTTCTGCAGGGTAGACTTCCCCTTCAGCTGGTTGCCAGAACTGAAGGCAACAATTATTTATAGTGCAGCTTCTGTATGAAGATAACAAACACAGCACAGTAGCCCACTGTAAGGAAGGCCATTACAGCTCTGGGTCTATAGCACTGTTGTGCAGCTAAGACAGAGAACACCAAAGAAACCTATGGATCTACCACATGGCCTTAATAATGTGCTGGGACTTCATTCTCACCAAACTGGGCAGCCAACTGTCTACTTAGTGAAAAGGAGTAGGAAGAAAGAATTAGAAAGAAGAAAATGAGAAGATGAAGAGCCAAATATGCAGCATTTAAGACATAGGAAGAAGCAACAGAATTATAGGCCAAGAAGCCATCTAGCTGCAGTCTACCAGGCACACAAAATAGTTGAAGGATAGGACAGAACAAGAACAGAACAAGGTAAGCATTCACCAACAGGATCCCTGGTGCTGTGTGGTTTTGAATTCAAAAGCCACTTAACAGAACAGACAACTTGAGGAGGTTTAATTTAACATAAGATCCAATAATTTTCATGTATGCTAATATGCTTCAAGATAAAAGCCATAGTTACTTAGATGCAAAGGTGTATGTGTTCATAGTAAATATTTTCTTTAACACATGCTGTCCTCTACTGTTGTGTAATATGCTTTCCAATTGTTCTGTGACTCTCTCTGGTAATAATACTACCACTTAGGTGGTGTTTCATAGCTATAGATCACACTGTGCTTAATCCAGGGGGTATCATTATCTCTGCTTCACATGTGGAGTCATGGAAGCACCTAAAGATGAAATGAGTACATGAAAAGATTGGAAAAACAACTATAGTTTTATAAATTATAGTGTTAGCTTGTAACGAAGAGAAACCTCAGCAAGTATGAGTGGGATTTGCTGGCAGTAAAAAGACTGAAGAGACCCATGAGAAGAGCTCATGTTAACGGCAAGTCAGGGACAAAAATGGACAGAGAGAAAGAAAAGATAAGGTGATAATGCTATGGCCATGGCTCAGAAATAATCAGTAAGAGACAGTTTAGCAGCTACAGTAGAAAGAGTTTGTGTTTTGTTCATGCTGATGATAGTGACAGTTGTTTCTCTGCTCTTTCAAGAGCTGATGAGTTACCAGCTGAATCCTACACCAGGACCAGAGCACCCAGACAGCTAAGCAAAAGGTTGGGAAAAAGGGCTGGCTGAAGTCAGCTGGTGCCTACAATATTGGGAGGTGGGGGTTGATCTGTATATCTGAAAAGTCTATGTGCCATCCCCATTTTGCTGAAGATGCTGCTGCACTGAACCTGAAAGGTCTGGTTATAAATAGCTTCTCCCTGCAGCTCCTCAATGAGCCACTGAGGCGGAATGAGTCATCTCTGCCAGCTCCCTGGCCCCCCCAAACCGACTGCGTCAGGTTGGGAGCATGGCTGCCAAAAGCAGTGGTACACACTGTTCTCTCTCAAAGGGCACAGGCCTTGGGGGACAGGGGTACTAAACAACCTAGCTCTACCCATTACTCATAAGAACCCAAAAAACACATAATTTTGTGAGTAAAAATAATTTAAATCCATCAAGAGCATTGAGAAACCAAAACTAGCACACCAGCCCCTTCCATCCACACCGCTATTCACGCTACCCTGGGTTTCAGGTGGAGTTTCTAACCCATTAACTGGTTTGTTAAGGAAATGTTTGAGTTGGTCTTTGAAAATCAACCTCTAATTCTACTTACAAAGAACTTCTCCTTACCAAGACTTGGTGACACTGTTCATTGAATGATCCCAACAACAAGTAGGTGAGCTGACAAATCCTCACCTCTAAATGAGGAGTGCTGCTAGGCACACCTCTGTATTTCCCATGAGGAAAGACATTGAGAATCAATTCTCCTTTGAGGAAAGACATTGAGAATCAATTCTCCTTTCTGCTATCACCTCTTTTTTCCTCTCTTTTCTCACTATTATCTCTTCTCTGTCTCCTAACAAGGATACAAAGAATATCTGTTTTCTCTTGTGTTGTTTTAGAAACTTGATACTTTGGTCCTTTGTATATATTCAGAATCAAATTGAATCTGAATTTCACTGCAGGATATTTTAACCACAGCTGTAGTCCTGTCACTTGCCACTTGTATGCAGACAGAGCATTCAGTACCAGACACAGGACATAGAGATACCACAATACACATGAAAGCAAATTATATCCTCATTTGCAAAGATACAGTTTGAATCCCTCTGTGAGATACCACCAGTACCCAGAGGAAGCATCTGTCCAAACAATGGGAGAGAATGCCAGTGGCAAAGGCTACAGTGACTACTCCACAGCAGAGAGGATGGTAGTTTCCATATTTCTGAAGTACAGTATACATTTTTATTAACGAGCAAGGAAATAACTAGGAAAGGGAAACAAAATCACTCCTGCTAAGAAAGGATAAGAACTTTGACAGAGCAGCTGAAACTATACAGCTGCTTAATACCTGGGAAGGCCTGCCATTAGCAATGGTCAAATATTTTAGTTTGGTCATTTAGGTCAAACAAGAGATGAGAGGAAGAAAGTATCTCTGAAAGTAGTTCCTTCTGATGAACTGGTGTTTCAAGCTTCTTATCTATTTCCCTTCTTACCTGACCTCTCCAACATCCAGGTCTGTTTCATACTCATCTATGGCATTCTTCAGCCACTCTGAGCACAGGGAATTCCATCTCCTAAAGATGAAAAATGAAGAAGCAATTAGCCCAAATGCCTCCAACTATAACTACAGGTAGGTTCTCTGTCTGTTAGACTAGGATAATTTTACTCATTCCCTAAAAAAGCAGACCTTTTTCAGACTCTAGAGATGCCTGCCAAACTCCCCAGAACCTATGCAGACTCTCTTTAAACATCCCAAGGGAAGAGGTTTTCTGTGGGGCTTACACTTATCTCTTGGGTTGTGTAGTTTCTCAGGTCACCCAATGATGATCATGGCATACAAAGTGAACAGAGATAATCAAATGTTTTTTATAAGCAACAGCCACTTGCAAAAGATAGAAATTCCTGCTTGTCAAGTACCAAACAATCATCAGACTTGAAAACTGGCAAAGGAAATTTTTTCATGGAAAGCTTCAAGGAATAGGGGAGACAGGTTTAAAAAGCTAAATTAACCCAAAGCAGGTTCAGCTCAGAATAATGCAGGACTCATCATTTAACTCTGTTTTCTTTTCTGAATCCTTCTGCCATCATATTTTTTTCTCCTTTCTGCCCCACTGGATCCTTCTCATTTTCCTTTCTGCTGATTCCACTGCATTAAGAAGGCATGTAGATAAAGTGAGCTTTTCTTAAATTGCCAAGTAGCCTGAGAAATTGTATGAATAGAAGAAAAATTCTCCTGATGGAACTAAAACATCAAGCATGGGTAGTCAGCTGTTGTTGCCCAAAGGCATATCCAGTCCCTTGGCCATGCTGCATGGGACAACAACACAGGCATGAGAATCACAAAAAACCTGATTGTCCTCATGTTAGGAAACCAAATTGCTCCAAGAACTTTCAGCAGATCTCCAATAACACTTTTATACCTGTCTCTCACTGATTTTGTTATAGAGCATCAAGAAGACACTGTAGACCCACATCCAAACCTAGTGCCAATGCATTGAACAAAAAATCACCCTGTCTCTAGGGAGAAGAAAATGAGTGGGTACAGAAGAGTATTGAGAGAAAGGAAGAAGAGCACTTGGAAGAAAAGGAAGCCCAAGCAATAGCAAGAAAGAAAAAAACCATTTTTTGTTTCTCTGCATACCTTCTCTTGCTTCTTTCTCACAGCCAAGTTCCACCCTGCCCTCTTTCCTGGGCAGTGGGATAAAGGGGTCAGCAATACTGTGCATAGCTGTGACTTTAAACTGAAAGTGAGTTCAAACTTGACTTTTCAATTTCTAGAGCTCTGGAAGGGCACGGGCAGGAGGTAAGAGCATCCCTGAGGAAGCAAGCCTTTTCTGGCAGAGCTGCTGCAGCAGCAAAGCTATTAATAAATGTTTGCAATCTTTTAATCATTCTGCTAAATTGCCATCGTGTTCTTGCAAACCCCATAGTGTGTCAGTGCAGCTGCCTCCTCCTGCCTGCCTCCCCGTGTTCGTGCATGTGAGTGAGGGGGAACATCAGGAACATGCTCAGAGCTGAGGGCTGCTACAGCGTTAGAGGGAAAATTATTTTGACAAGTGACTTTTTAAATCTTCCCTGTTCCAAAGAAAGCATCCCTATTAGTTACATCTATGAACAACACTTTCACCCGGTTTTCCTTCTCCAGCAAATCCTGCCTGCTCAATCCAGACACTAAACTTTTCTTCATGAAAATATCACATCTGATTTGCCATGGCTTGGGACCTGCTACCTGAAAGGCCCTGTCTCTTGCAATGGGACAGTGCTGTACTCACAACCAGCTAGCAGTCACTCTGCTTTACACAAAGATGTTTTCAGCAACAGAACATTTTTGTCCACTTTGTCCAACCCACTATGGTGTCAACAGCCAGCAGCCACACATGTTTGGCTTCTCAAGCTCATTCTACAGGGTCAGCCAGAATGGAAGTGGACTGGAAACCTGTGATCCTATTTACGGCTTGAGATAACACTTCAGGATGCAAAGGATTAACACTTCAAATTTTCTGTTTGCCTCTTCATGAGCCTAGAATGTATTAATAATCGTCCAAACTAAGATATAACAGACAAAGCCACCTTCTAACGTCATGGTGGAGATCAGCTTAATCCTTTGTCTGTTCCCTCCTCCAGCTCAAACTCTCATCTTCATCCTAATTATAATAGCATTTGAAATTAACATGGTTTAAAAAAAGATGCCAGCTTATATAATATTCTTATTGCTTATTAATGATTTCAGAAGGGAGAACAAGTTGCTTTGCATTCTGGGAATTATGCAAACTAAGGCTGAGCTATACCTTGCTGGGCTCCACCAGTTTCTTATTTGGAAACATGATGCATAAGGATTACCACGTAGTAACAGATGTTAAGGCTTTTAGTGAATGACAGCCCTGCCGCACATACTTGAACAAGAGGACACGACAGGCATCACATCTCACAGTGATTAGCCTTGGGCACTCTTCAGAGGCAGAAGCCTCCAGGCGAAGTGACTTTAACCACCCTGTAAGTGTGATAATCCCCAAGACAGCACAGCCTGAAGAGTTTGATTGCTGTGAAGCATGGGAGCTCATGAATAATAATAAAGAAAACATCAGGCTGGGTATCGGTGACAGCCAAAAAGACAGCCTGTTGGATATGGAGACTTTAAGTCCATTACTTAATCTAAAGTTATTTATACCAAGTCCTTTAAACATCACCTCCTCTACAAAGCTATAATGTGTAAAAGACACTGAAGAACTGAGCTGCAGAATTCGAGTGTGTCCTTCAGTTTTCTGTCTTTGCCACTGGTATCTTTCTGTTGGAGAATACAGGGTAGAGTAGGAGGGAATGTGAATGGGAGCAGGAGCTCTGTATCTAAGCTATAAACTGCTGCATCTTTATTGAAAAATGAACTTCAACATAAGGTGACACCATCAGTCTCTGACACTAAGAGACTATGAAAAGACTAATGAAGTTGCTTGCCCCCACACTTACAGAGAAACACCTGCACATTCCCAAAATAAAAGAGCTCGGTATGTATAATTTACATAAATTAATGAAATAAAATTATTTTTCAATTATTTTTTAATGTCTGTGATCTGAGTCACAGATGTTGCTTTTACAATACTGGGTAACATAATAACAGACAAATAATAGAGAGCATATATGTTTTTTCAAACAACAGTTTTGTCTAAAATGTTGATCGCTCAAGTTGAATATATGTTTTAAGGGAACCTAAAAAACACTCAAAACCATCATTTTAGGAAGAAGTTAGGAAAAAGTTCTTCACCATGAGGGTCGTGGGACACCAGCACAGGTTGCCCAGAGAGGTGGTAGAAGCCCCAACCCTGAAAGTTTTTAAGGCCAGGCTGGACAGGGCTCTGAGCAGCCTGATCTAGTGGGAGGTGATCCTGCCCATGGCAGGGGGTTGGAACCAGATGATCTTAAAGATCCCTTCCAACCCGGAAAATTCTATGATTCTATGATTTTATGCTTTTTTAAAATCTTACATCTTCCATAAAGAAGAAATTAATAGTTACTGCTCAAAGAGGTGTCCCTCTGTGTGCCACAAAGTGGCCAAGTGGCAGGAGTGGGGACAGGGATGGAGAATACAGCCCAAGTTAAAAGAATCAATCCATCTCCTGAAGACAAACCATCACACAGAAAACTTCCTATGTCAGCATATTTAGAAATAAATGGGGTTGTCATGCAGAGAGCACTGGCCATTAAGTTATGATGCTGAGAGTTCCATGTGCTCTGCTAGCCTTGCTATTTCAGCAGCTCTGCCCTACCCTGCTATTTACCCTGACAAGTCCCTAGGTGCCTGTTCTGGTATCAACCACAAGGAGCCATGCTGTGCAAAACCACAGGCTCCTGTGACACCACAGGATGAAAATCCTGCTACCTCTACACATCCTACAGAGCAGAAAAAACAAATCACACTTAACTGCCTCCAGCTTAGTTTCCTGACCCGTAAGTACTAGTACTAGTTTTAAGCTATGCCCAGTCCAGAACACCAGTTCCTGATGAATCTCACATTCTGTCTCTAACACAATCTTGTACCTTGCTGGCTGGAAGAGTGGCACCTGGTTTGGCACAGAGACACAGCCAGCCCGGGCTGCTGACATACAACAGGCATATGCTGAAAAGTGAGGAAAAGTGAGCTCCCTTAGGAAAGATGGAAAATGAAACCAGATGCCACCAGTACTGAGAGAGAAAAGAAACCAGATCTGATCCTTTAGATGACTTCATGGAACCTGCTCATGTTCAGAGGCAGTAGGACCAAATTCAGCTCTAATTAAGTCACTAATGTTACAGCAGGATAAACATGATCTTTCAAGCATCATAGGTATGAAATAGGGACAGAGAAGGTTACATAGCAACAACAGCTTGAGTTCCAGCATGAGCACTGTGGAATTTTACTGAGGTGGCCTGAGGGACAAGTCCTGGGTCAATTGCCTTCAGCTCATCTCAGTGTGGCAGATGCCATCAAGCACTGCAAGAAGGTTGTTGCTATGTGCATCGTCAGAAGTTTTAGCTTGGGACTCAGCAGCAGCAGGCAGAAGCCAGGTTAAGTGCCAGCTCAGAACCCCGTGTTTTCAGGGCAGCTGGTGGGTTCAGCCTAGCAAATGCAGCAAGGTGTTTTTTAGTTTGCTTCTGTCTTCATGGTGCACATAGTTAGGAAAGGTGACTAATATTTACAGTCTCTGTGGCTCAGGTGCAAGCATATCTCTAGGGGAAAAAAAATCGAAAAAAAAATAAAAGCAAAAAGCCCCAGAAGGGTTCCCCAAATAAGTCAGATGTTATGCTACCAGTGCTTTTTGTCTTCTCCAGTCTGTAACAACCACTGCCTCTGGAAGTTTGTTTGCACTTCCTGGTCTTTGTGAGCAGCTCCAGTCAGCACAACAGAAAGGGAGTTCCTGCTGATTCTCCCCACCTGCATGCAGACACAGCACCCTGCTCTGCTTCTGAGGGGCTTTCACTTCTGTGCTGGGCAGCACCATACTGCGGCTCAAATTGGACCTAGCCAGGATCAGGGGGGTGGGGAGGTCTCTGTCAGAGTGGGTCAGGCAGAGTTGAGACTCGTGTGCCCCAACTAGGCAGTGACTGACACTCTTTCTGCACCAAGCTGACACCAGTATAAGCCAAGACCCTGCAGCTGCCCAGGGGAACTCAGCCATACCCCACCAAGCAGCTCCATCATAGCCCCCTCTTCCCCACATGGCTGCTGCTGCCCAGCTGGATCCAGGCAGCAGGGAAGGATCATGCAAGGTTGCTCCAGGATGGCTGTCCTGCCTCCTCAGCATCACAGCTGCTGAGTGATGGAGGCACTGGAAAATGTTTTTCATTGCCTCCCTCATTAAGGAGACAAGTGCTCTGTGGAAGACATCTCTGTTGCTCTAGGCTGCTGGAGTTACACATAAAGCCATGTAAAGAAAGGATTTTTCAGTATATGGCAACACAAGCAGATGTATCTTACTGCAAAATAGGACCCTGGCTTAATCTGCACATGGGAATTCAGGGGGAAGGAAAGCAGAGAGCAATGATCTGCAAGACAAGCAGCACTAGGCACATCATTTTTGTTTCAGTGGAGGCTCTACATCAACTTATACACGAGGAAGGTGACTTAGGGTTGGCTATTTTTATGCTGCAAGAGCTTCTACTATCACAATTATTATATTATTTAAGTGCTTAATAACTCAAAAATTTATTTGTAGCATTCCTGGAAGAAGAAAAACATAAAAATGTTTCTGGAAATTTACTGAGGAAAAGTCTTCCAGGATCAACAATGACAACCAGCATTACAAATTCCATTTTCTGTATAAGAGCCACTCAGCACAGCACAAAATTTTGTCTTGGAAAGTCAGCAAGACTCTCTGAGGCTCTTATAAGTTTATGGCAGTATTTTCCATAACATTATGGAATACTGTACACTTCCCTCTAGGTAGCAAGAAGTTAAAAGGCCTCTAATGCTACTGGATTCTTCTTAAAGGATCGATTTTTCAATTACACATAATTAATAGTAATTATCCTTTATCTTCAGAGACCAGAACAAAGAATAATTAATCCATCTTAACATCCCTATTAAGGAGGTATTAAATATGTGGGTTTTTTCACAGCAGATTACATAGGAACTTATGTGGCCTACCATTCAGTCCGTGTTCCTTAATGCAAAAAGCAAAAAGAAAAGAGAATCCTGAAATATCTAATGTTCTAGTTTTGGCCTTAATTTAATTAACTTGTTTGGAAATTGCTGTTTGCTTCTTGCAGCAGCTTGCTGCAAATAAAAAGTGTGCTGATCTCCCATACAGCAAAGCAGTTGTACTATATTTGATAACTAACAACATTGCATAAGTGGATATTTTTACTGGTTTTTTAACATGTATCTGTGAGCAAAGTATTTGCAATTATTTCCATTGCAGAGCAGAAGAAAAGTGAAGCTTGGAAGCTTAGGGCCAGCTTCTCACTTGGCACAACACCTTTTTGTACTGCTCTTCTCCAACACTGGCTTTTTCTGCAAAGGAAGGGAAGACTCCTGACTGTGTGCATTCTCAACAGCACCTGTGAAACTCATTGACACTTATGCCATTTATCAGATCTTAAAATTTGACTTCAATCTTCCAAATTGGCTTCCAATTTTCGATATCTTAATGGAACATCACCTTACAACACTTGGGATGTCTCTCAGAGCACACAGTCACTATGAATCTGAGCTGAAATTTTCTGTTCTTCAGAACAAATAGAACAGGAACAATTTTTTCTTTAGAAAAAATAATCAAAGACATATGAATTTACTATTTTAATCTTAAGTGAGTAGTCCCAGATCACACTGCAAGTCACTGAAAGACACAGAATTTGCTTCAAACACATGGCTTTGCAAGGCAAATATTTCACGTGGCAGAATGACAGCAGATGAGGGCAGTGCTGCAGGCATGGCAGCTCTGGTAGAGAGACCAGCACCCTCTGGCCCATGATAGCTTGGGTGCTCAGAAAGCTTATGATTAGTAATTACATGCTAAAGTATAGCTTTTATTCCTACATGTATTGATCTGAGGGATCCTGAGCTCAGAAGGGGGGAGGGGAATAGAGATATAGAGAAAATGAGAGAGTAAAAAGGAAGGGACTGAAGGGAGAAGGAAAATGTCCCAAATGTTAAATGAAAGCATCTGCTTGAAAGGCTCCAGGCCAACATGCTCAGAGAGTGCACTCTTCTGTTTCAGTGACCTTGTGAAGATAAGCTGAACAAAAAGCTTCAGGCAATATCAGACAGAGGATTTAAGGAGTGGTTTTAATTTTAGCCAGATTGTTTTGTATTTTTGACTGTGGGGTTATCTGGGGATGCAATACACATACAGTGGAACAAAACGTAATTGCCACCCCCAAATCTGTTATCACACCTGATGGCAAATTCAGCTCTGTGTTTCAAGGGGGGAAGCAAAAATCATGGGTTTGGCTACACAGGTAAATTGTGGTATCACAAGAACGGAGTACCAGTGCACCCTAATTTTACTCAAAATATAATTATGTGGCTGCCTTATGCATGAACAACACAGACAACTTACACTCCAACACAAAATCCCCTGGTTCCTTCTACTCACTGTATGTCTGCTCAGGATCTCCAGACTGACAGCTACTAACTATGAAAAAATTGTTTAATCCCCCTGTGCTTCAGGTACCTCACCTATAAAGTGGAAACATCCTATTTAAAAAGAGTGCAAGGATTCACTAACTGATGTATATTTTTTCAGTTAAAACATGCTGGTAATTTTAATTATAACAAATACATAGAAGTTCTAAGAGCTGGCTGCATACAATAAAACACACACATAATGAGGTCTAGTGCAGCTTATTAGCACAATTATTCTATATAATACAAATGCAGTATAACCCAAAATCAAGAGATTATGAATGCTATATAAATCCAAAATCATAGATCCACAATGTGTTGGGTTGTAAGTCATCTAGTCCAACCCCCTTGCAGTGAGTAGAGACACCTTTACCTTGATCAGGTTACTCAGAACCCCAGCTCTTGATGGGAGTCTAGTTCTTCAAGCTTGGAGTAAAATACCAAATCATTAACTGAAATGGTAATAAAAACAACCTGGACACATTTGGAATAACCCCTCCACATGCACACTACCACACATAATAAACACAAGCTGGGAAAACAAGACCTCAGTATTTCTCCTGCTCCCCCCTTGCATCAACACTTGATTGGACAGTCAGTGGTGAACACTCATGCTGATAGAGAATCTTCTATCTGGAGTTCTCAAATTGCTTACAAATTGTCTCTAATGTGTACAGACAGTGCATGTTATTTCCCCCTGTCCACAAATACTCTCTTCTCCATAGCTTCAACTATCCCTAGGCCATATTCTCTCTCCAAACCTACAGGAGAGACATCCATGCTCTCTCTTGGCAGCATTCTTGACCCACTCTTCAAACTCAATAGCATTTTCTGATTTTTTTTCTCCCTCAGATTTTCTCTAAGGAAACAGTTCTTTCCCACCTTGGCTGTACAACTCACCATCACTTGCAACAGTTTATTGAATTACCAACACTGGAATCAATACAGCAAAGCTGGCAGACGATGAGTATGAGGAGGCAGGAAAACAAATGTGAAGATGTTGTAACCTTTTAGTCCTGTACTGTCAGCTCAGCACACTGTGATGCCTGCCTGGACTCACAGGGCTTGTACCAACAGGCATTCCCTTACAGGGAGCTGTGGTGGCTCAGGGCTGTTCTGTGCATCCTCCAAACCAACAACAGGGAACTAAAGGCAACATGAAATGCAGCAGGGAAGGGCTCTCTCACAACACTGCTCTCTCTTTGCACTGTGTCTCTCCTAATCAGCCTTCTGAACCAAAACCAGAAGGCTTCCCTACACACGGGGCCCAGCCTGTAGCACGCACAGTGCACACGTCGTATCTGATCACAGGGCAGAGTGCACTCACATGGTCTGCTTGTCAGAGACCCAGCTGCAAGGGGAAGGAAACAAGGGAGGGCACAAATGATGGCAACCAGGGCAGCATGGGACAGTATGAGCCCAGTCAGAGGGTGGGTTGGAGGATGCCACCAGAAAGACAGGGGCAGCTGGCAAATAAATACACCTGGGAGGCTAAGAGGGACCTTGCTGCACAAACCCATGGGAATATGCTTAATGTCACCAAAAAGGTGAGAATAACTCATCACCTAGAAGCTCCCTGCATTGACAAATGAAACAGATGACAGATAGATCCCTTTTTGGATATTAAAACACAAAGTTTTACAGCAAAGATCAGTGCAGTGCAGCCTTGCAGACAAAATGCTTCTATCTGCATCAGCATTAGAAACTGACAAACTTCCCTCAGCTCCTGTGAGCACGGCCCAAAAGAACAAGTCTCTTAGAAAGTCTATACTGGACCTTGTACTTTTTTCTCCCCAGGTAACTCGTTCTCCACAGTTTCAGAAAAATATGACTCAAATATGTGATCACAGGTGAATGAGGAAGGAATTAATAGAGAAATGGAGAGAGCAGCACAGCAGGCATCTATTTCAGAGGGCAGAAGTTTATCACCTAAGACAGGGTTTCCACTGGGTTTATGATTGTTTTCTTTGTCTAGAATTAAGGTCACTGAAGAAGAGGTTTCCACTCTGAATTAGCAATAAGGTCCCCATTAACTTATAGTGCTCCAGCCTCCTTTGTGATTTGGCTGCAGGTACCATGGTGAAAGTGTTTCTTCCATGAATTTTACACCGCTCTAACTGACTCTTACTCCCAGCTCACATTCAGGTGCTCACCTCATGCCTTTTCCTTTAGCCCCCAACCTTCCCCTCTTCCCCATTTCTTGCCTTATCAGAGCTCTCCCTGCTTCCTCAGACCATCTGTCAGAGATCACAGCTTTGGAAACCTCTCCAGAAATAATTACAAGAGGTTCTGTTTGGCAGTTTTCTCAGCTGTTATATTTGTTAAGACAGCGAGTACACGTCTCAAAACGCTCCGTACCCAGAGCCTGCAGAGCGGAGAATGCTGCTGCACAGTTTTGTGAGGCAGCAAAGGCAGAGAGACCTTCCAGGAGAACCGGGGTGACACCAGACCCTAACAAAGCCCCAAAAACAGGCCTGTCCTTACCCTCTTCCCCAGGCCCTTCCCGCGGCTCCAGGCAGACGAAGCAGGGGTGTGAGTGCTGGGCTTCCCATCTCCATCACTTTGACTTTTTGGCACGGGACAAGGTGGGCTTACCCGGGGTGGATTGGAGCAGTGGAGCGAAAAGGACTAATGCCAAGTGAATTAATCCTCAGTAAGCTCAGCGGAGCTGAGGGGGAGCTGAGGGGGAGCTGAGGGGCTGGGGCTGCCTTCTGGCCGCCTCCTCCTCAACCGCCCCCTCAGGGCGGCCGCGAGCCGCTGGCGCCCCCGCGCGGAGGGCGCGGGAAGGCGGCGGGGTCGCCGCGCGAGCAGCTCCGACAGACCCCGGCGGGAGGGGTGGGTAAAGGCGGCATCGCGCATGCGCACACACACGGTCGCTGGCTGAAGGCGATGAGGGGCCGGGAAGTCCTCCCTCTGGTCCCGCCCCTGCACGATGACGATTGGCTGCAGAGCGCCCGGGCCCCTCGCCTATTGGCTAAGAGCAACGTCCGTCTGGATGGGGCGCCGCCGCCATGGTTCGGTTCAAGAACAGGTGAGGCCAGGGGCGATGCTGCGAGTCCCCGTTCCGGTCCCGGTCTCGGAACGCTGACTCTGCGCTCTCCCGCAGGTACGTGCTGTGCGAAGTGGTCTCGGAGGACCCGCGGTGCCGGCAGTGCATCGAGGACCGCGCGGTGGGCCTCGCCATCCGGGAGGCCATCGGGCGGGTGCACGGGGACTACGGCCTGGCCTGCTGCTCCATCTCCTTCACAGGTGCCGCCTCGGGCTTTCTCGGGGGATGAGGGGGCTCCTCCAGGAAGGGCCGGGGCTGAACGCTGCGTGTGTCTCCCCGCAGTGAAGTACCTGAACGCCTACACGGGGACCGTGCTGCTGCGGTGCCGCAAGGATTCCCACAGACTGCTCTGCTCTGCGCTCCCCTTCGTGAGGCAGCTGGAGAGCCGGAACCAGCGCTACCCCTGCGCCCTGAACACTCTGCATGTCGGAGGTGAGTGAGCTGCCCCGGGACTGGAGGCCCCTCCAGGCCTGCTGAGGGTGTGCTCTGGGTGTGGCGGACGCAGTGTCCTGTGTCACCAACTTAGCAGCTTTTAGCGGAGCTGAATAAGAGGCACCAGCAGGTCACTGTTGTCAAGTCTCATTGATTCTCCTTGAAACTTCATCACATTTAACACAAAACCAGAGCAACAAATACTGTATCACATCATTTTCTTTTCAAAATATATTTTCAAAGTGTAGTATTCATGTCCTCAAAATTATCCACTCAGGTTTATTAATGGGCACTGCATGTTAGAAATTATTCTACCACTGAACCTCAGCAATGGGGAAATGAAGTCTGTAGCCTCTTAGCACTTACAGTAATGAAGTTGTTTTCTGGGGCATTTGTCACTGGGTACAATGATCTTCACACTAGCACCTCTGAAACACTTGGTTTTGTAGATTGTTACATACTGTTCTTGTGACTCCTACAGGTACTATAAGAACATGTCAGAAATTTCTAATTCAGTATAACAGAAGACAGCTGCTGACGTTGTTGCAAAACTGTACAAATGAAGGTGAGCTCCACCAGCTGTTTTCCTAAAACTTGGCCTCAGTCCCTGGGGCTTTTGTAGAATATGCTGGGCCACATCTGGATTCTTGAACTGAGACATGATTCCTTTCTGTAGATGTTGAGGATATTCCAGCATATGTGAAGTGATCAAATTATGACCCTCTGTTGCTCTCTTTCTTGCAGAGGAAAGACGGTGTATACAGAAGTCCTTGTTGAGCTGTTCCCTTAAAGAAGAGCAGTCTCATAGTGGAGATGAGGAAGATGATGGCACAGAGACAGACTGAAGGCTACTTGTTACTTAGTTACTGTTCACCTCTGTCCTGTACTTGTATAATCAAGATGCTGCCAGAGTTCTTAAATAAATTTAAATAAATAATAAATCAACTCCCTACTGTTATACTTAAGATTACTTGCTTATTTCACTCTGGGAGTCAAACCCACCTGTACTCCTAAGGAGTGCAGCAGCTCCATGTCATCTTCATGCTGAGGTAGAAGTGAGCTTTAGGCAGTTGGCATGGACAAGGAATGTAACCATTAACATTTTCCTGTTTTTTTTACCTTAAGTGCACCTGTTACCCATATGGGTTGTCCATTGTTTTGAGTCACAAAAGCACCAGTTGTGTACATAGGAGCAGAGACAAGAGGGAATGCAAGGCAGAGCTGTAAGGCTCAAGTCCATCCAACCCATTATAAAACTCATAGGTACAAGTACTGCTTAGATATTTATTAAGTTTACACCAATCAGTTACAGGAAAGTAGCATTGCTGGTATTATCTCCTGAATCCATAGGAAACCAGATAGAACCTGAAGATACTGTCCTGAAGACTGCCCCTGCAGAAAGGACAGTCTTCCTTTCCTGCATCAATTCCCTTGTTCTAGTGCCTGTGAAATGTGGAGGTGAGTTACACCAGCTCCAGCTATTCTGTCTCTCTTCCCAATGCAAAGAAAAATTGATTATAAATGCAGAGATAATAGAACACAATGGGTACTGGTTAGACACTAAGTAGTTACTCCTGTTCCATGGCTTTAAATTACTATAACAAACAGGAAACAATAGTACTGTGAACACAGCTCACTGCATACTTGACTCTTTTACTCAGTTGCTTTCTCTCCCCTCACCAGTAGTTTTCCAGTGTGCATGTGAAGCATTAACAGTAAACCAGGTATCTTGTCTGAGGATTTCTGCACTCTAGACAAGCTGTGTTGTCTTTCCACCAAGTGTAGTTAGTTGTGACCTAGCGTGAAGTCAAGCTGCTTTCAAAGAATCTTTTCCAGGTTTCCTCTATCCTGTAGCAGTTCAAGTGTTCTTTCCCTCTCCCCTGGCTTCTCTTTGGTACTGGCTCCCCTGTGCATGTGCTGAAGTGCCTTGAGGAAGTACTTGTATTATATGGAGCCTGTTGCTTTCAGATCAAGCATCAATATATTGATAGACATTTTTTAAATAGGGACCCAAGCAATGACTTTACCAATGACTTTACTCTGGGAGTCAAACTCAAAGCTTCATTGCTTAGGCCAATCACAGTGGCAAAGGGAGAGAGAGCACACAAATTGAAGCCCATGCAGTGCAAGTGGGGCTGAAGATAACAGACACCCACCAGTCTTGCACTGCAAGTTATTGCCAGCTCCCTGTCACAGATTCTGGCAGCAGGAATGTAAGATCTGAATCTGTGCAGCTCAGTGAAACAGTGCTCCCCACTGATAGGAGAGTTCAGTCACAGCTCAGGCACTGTGCAGTACTGGAAGTGGGTGTGCTTATGATTTATTGCAACTGTTGGCCTTGACTGGTACATTGCACCCAGAGTTCATTTTATTCAACAAAATCCACACCACTTAACTCAGTAGCTCAAACCAAACCACGAGCAGTGCAGAATGTGACCACCCAAAGAAAGAGCAGGGAGGGGTCCAGAAGAGGCATGTTTTTAGCCTGAGGGGCTTAGCACAGATCAACTTACATCCCAGAATGAAGCAGATACAGGCCCTTACCCCAGCACAAGAGACTCCAGTTTCTTTCTGGGGATAAAAGTTATCTACAGACCTCAGCTATGAGTTGTTCTTCCAATACAAGAGCAGCCAGTGTCCAAACATATTCAGGTAGCTATCAAAAGCCCTAGGGTGGAGTGTTTATTCTAGATGATCAGGTTACAAAGAATGTGTAGCCCATAATTGGAAAAAAAAAAAAAAAAATTAGCAGCCTCACTCACCCACATTAAAACATATTTGAACAACTGAGAGAAGCCAGGAGGTTCCTCCTACCACTAGTGCCAGAACACATTATGAAATACACAAATTCATCAAGAATCACTCCAAAACCAAACAGCCAAGTTCTGTTTTACACTCACCTCAGCTTTAAATCTTTCCAAGCCAGGAGAACAGGAGGAATTCTTGCTCTTTAGAAAAAGAACAGATATAGCAGCTAACACTCTAAAGCCAGGAAGCTCTTTTGCCCATCTCCAGTGCAGCAGAAACCAGTTTCTCAAGAGAGAAGTTTAACAGCTTTACTGAAACAGCACGACTGTCACAGTTGGATGGACTTCTGCCCATGAATACTTCCAGGGAAATAAAGGCTTTCTGCCTCTTCACTTAGGTAAAATTGCAGTATTCAGGCAGTGCCACACAGCTGTTAAGGCTTTCATACTGTTTATTAAGCCAAAAGAACTGACTTGGCACAGACTACAGGCCTTGGCTGATTTGTCTCTGGGATGTTTTTCAAAACTTTGTTTCAGTATAAACTGATAAAGCAGCTGGAATTAAAAGATCTTACTTCAACATATACTGACATGGTTTCCTCCTGAACCCTCTTGAAGCCCTGGAAACACAAGTTTAATCTGTTCAAATTGAAATACTTAAACTATAGCAGCAAAACAAAGCAAAACAAAAAGAAAACCAGGAGAGGAAATTTCTCTTGAATAGCAGAATCATTTCGTGTGAACAACAGAGGTGCTGAACAACAGCTTCTGCTTCTGTTTCTTTCTTTTCTTGCCTCCCTTTTCCTCTGTGAAGAATTAAAATGATACTGTCATTTCTTCTCATGGAACAGTAATACAACACAGAAATGGTAACTGGTCTTTCCCAGTCTAAATGATTTCTACAGGTCTGTGAAACTTCCAATGAACTAAGTGAACACCAGGCAGGTTAAAAAAATAAATAGTGGAGACAAACTAAGGGAGACTCCACTACACCTCTAATCATGCCTAACTGATTCTGCAACAGCAGATCCTGAGACAGGCAGCAGTTTCCCTTTCAGACAAGTATCACTGTCAGCCATGTCCAAGAACACTACACCTGGGGCTGACACTTGACTTCACTGAACCTACCAGACCCTCCCATCCAACTCTCTCCATCACTCAGTTCAGTCTCCAAACAGAAGCCAAAGATAAGCACCAGACCTGAGCATTATAAATAAGTATTGTCAGCCAGGACCAGGCTTAGAAGTGTTCACATCAATTTGTTCCAGACTACCTATTTCAAATTTCAGCTAGCAGTTACCTTGACATTTTGGTCAAACTAAAGTGGTAGTTCAGCAGCTCAGGTATTTTTAGCTTAGAAGTGCATAAACTGAACTTCCTCAAGATAAAAATTAAGTTCCAGTAAAGACATGGCAAACATGATTGTCAAAAACCATCTTTGTCCTAACAGAATGTTTTTGATCTTCTTAGCTTCCACTAAGCTGCTTTAAGCTGACAGAAACTCTGGTCAAACTGTTCACAACCTGACAATTTTCAGGACTGCTCTGCAGCAAAGTTTTGGTCCCCAAAAATGCTGCTCTTACTTCTCCCAAAGGAAAAAGGGGAAATAGTAATTTTTTTCACTTCAGAAATTTTTCATGCCTCTCATCCTGCCTTTTACCTGATAAATGATCAGCTGTGGACGGGTTGTCCAGTTTCAGGAGGGCTGCCTCAATTGCTTGGCTGAAGGAATTCTGGAAGCTGGGTACAGGGACACGGTCAGAGCTGTCACTTTCTCCATCACTATCTACTGGCACAGGGAGAGCCAGAGTGCTCTCATCTGAAAGAAAGAAAAGGTCTTGAGAGTCAGAAGGCTTTATAAAACTTCTGTAGTGCCAATGTCCCTCCACACTTGAGATGTTTCTTGGGAAATTATGAGAGTTCTTAGCTGCATGGTAAAGAACTTGAAGAATTAATACCAGATTTTCTTACCTCTTGCCTTCGGAGCAGATTTAGGCCACGCTTCTGGTTTTGCCTTTCCAACTCTCAACATCTATCAAAAGAGTTGCAAAATATGATTAAATCCCATGTTCTCGAACAATTCTCCACAAAAATCTAGGACCTCCTGCAAGCCTGGAGTGTTGTCTCTGTAAGATTTATCCCACGTTGTTTATGTGGGAGCCAACTGTGTTCTCAGTCTAATCCCCAACTAAGATACAAGTAATTTGGACAAGATTTACTCTGCTACATGGCTTACCTGGGCAAACGAGGGGAAGGGAGACTCTTCTTCTAAACTCCCACAGAGCAAGGGGCTGACCTGGCTGGCAGCAGGTGACAGTGGAGTTGGAATAGACTCTACAGAGAAAGCAGCAAGTAATTAGAGCCAGCTGCATTTGTCAAAGGCACTTATTATGCTGCTTATCAGGATGAAGCAGAAATAAAGTTTTATTATCTTATGTAATTAACCATTTTCATCTCATCAGTTCTACCCATTAGTCTTGCAGTGAGACCCTTCAGACTCAATCTTTCTAAGGGAGATTTTAATTTGGGGTGGTGGTGTTTGCTTATTTTGGGATGCTTTTTTTTTTTTTTTTTCTTTTGGGCTTTTTTGGGCAGCTTTTGTTTGGTTTGAGAAAAACATTTAAGAATAGTTTCAGATTTTTATGAACTGCAAGATAAAACACTTGCTAAAGCATCACTGGACAACAACCTAACTGAGTGCTCATCAACTGTGTTTTATTTTAGTATAAAGTGGTGAGGAAGATGAGAGAGGGGTAGAAAGACAAAACGCCAATAGTGTTTTACTGGCATACAAACTATTCTCCCTTTTTGAGATTTTTTTTTCCTTTCTTCTGCCTCAGCAAAGATTTAAAACATGGCATAATTACAGTGCAGATATCATATTGTCAAGTGAATCTCATATTGTGAACCAAAGGCAGTAAAAACCAGACAAAGGATAAGAATGCTTCTTAGCCATGTCAGCCTTTTCTGCATGAACTCATAGACCATCTAGGAAAGCAGCAGTCCTTGATCTTAATATCTTAAGTTTAGCTTGATGACCTGAGCAGTAGATCCCCAAAAGAATGATCAAGAGGTAGATATGATGTGTTTTCCAGATGCTCACCTGTCTGAAACACAGGACTTCTGCCAAGAGGAGACAGACAGAAGCTCTGATGATCAATGCTGTTAGTTTCTCCAGGGCAAGTGGTAAAAGCAGGGAACTGCTGCAGATTCTCTAAAGCAATATGGACCTCTGGATCTAGAAAGAGGTTTGGGTAGGACTGTCACTATGCAAGTTGTTTCAGGGTCTAGGAGGTACCAATTCAATTTTCTTTCCACCCTCTATTTTGGAGCCCAGTACAAGCCCTGCTGATGGATGGAAGCAGTTCCTATGCATTTTTTTTTCCTTCAATTTTCTATCTATATAGTGAACACTATAAAAACAGAAACTAAGAATCCTGAGACCTACACAGACCATGGAAATAGCTGTGCCCTCAAATGCCCTCTGTCTCTCCCATAACATGCAAGTATGAAGCAATTGCATAACATCATTTAACATCCTGACTAACCCAGCTTGTATTTTTCACTCCGCAGCCGTTGTTTCTAATACTTTGTAATCTTTTTCCAAGTGCACACTGCAAAATAAAGGCTTTAGAGCTCATCCTATAGCTCAAGGAATCAGCTCAGAAACTAAAGATGGCTGGAAATCCACCACTTATGCTCAAGCATGACTTACATTTTCCCTGTTTCTTGTTTTCTTCTATCTCAATTCTGCGTTCACGCCGTCGTTCATCACGAGCTTTCTTCTGCCGGAGACGTTTCCTTTTTTCAAGGTCATCTAAGAGCAAAGCACAGCATTGGATATAAAAAACTCTACACCAATATTTTGTCAATATTTTCTCCAGCTTTGAAAACAATTCAGTTTACATTTCAGTATTCAGTTACAACAAATCAGTAACAAAACATGCTTACAAACAACATATGCTCTTTCAAGCATCAGGCTTTTTTATTCTTTGTGTAATTGTTGCCTATAAAAGCAGTAAATTGGGGTTGTTCTGTCTAGAAGTCATCAGACAGCTGGTGCAAAAGAAGTAAAGCTGTTCTTATTTCTGCCATCACAGGATAAGAGCGACTTCCCCTTCAGCCTCACAGATATGAGAAAGGTACCAACCTGAAAACAACTCTAAGGTCTCCTTAGAGATGATGGGTGGCTTCAGAGCCAGTTCACAAATGCTGAACTCGCAGGTCAGAGGCAAATGGCAGAGGTAACGATGACGCTGTCTTATATCCTGGTAACAAAAGAGCAGATCTATCACCACAACATCACAGATATATCATCCCAAGGTCTAGAGGCTGCCATAGTGATGGAGATATAACACCCAGCATTCAAAGATGTATGATCTGTCTAGTTCAAGCGGTATTATATGGGAAAGGAATTTACTTTTTTTAAGACAGCTTCAAAACCAAACCAATCTTATGCTTGCAATTCTCTTCTAGATCTTACCACCTTCTGAAACAAACAGAAAGCAAGACCACAGCCTACTTAAAACACAGCATAAGTTACTGCACCTTACACAGATGCCCACCACAGATTAGCAAGCCTACCCAGTTGCCAATTATTTATTACTGAAGTAAAAGAGTCTCATCTGCCCACTATAGTCATCAATCAGCTAAAACAAGGGCCTTTAAGTATTAAGAGGCCAAAATAACTACCTCTGTCATTGAGTAGCCAGTTATCTCCACTACAGCTGCAGTTATCTTCTCTGGGCTCTTCTCCAAGCTGCCATATTCACGAACGAGGCATCGAACATTCACAGGGTGAAGATACATACACTGCCCATCCTCCGCTGTAAGAGAAAGTATCACCACCTGTTCTTTGTCTGCTAATTTTCAATACCCTTCCCCCCACCTCAGTACGTTCTCCAGTAAAAAAAACTTAAACCTCCCTCCTGAGTTTGTGTGGGACCCTTATCACACAGGGGTTAGCTGCATCTAATGAAGTCACAAACATTGTCCTCAAAAAGGATGCCAATCTCTGCCCTCATATTTCTAGGATTTCATTGCACTGACCTTGATAGAAATAGTAAAAAGGAGAGCTGCTAAGATGTCCACTGCTAACTGTCTCTTTTGATTCGAGGCAGCTTGGTTCATCTGGATTTGGTTCTTCTGTTGTGTTCATATCAGGTTCCCCTACGGTGTCTGCTTCAGGTACTTCCTCTTCATCCAGCATGGCCTCTTCTGCTTCCACAGGAGGTGAAAAGGAACTTGCCAGATTTGAGCAAGGCTCCACAAGCTCCTCATCAAATGCAGAGAGATATTCCACACCACACTATCACAGCAGAGAGTGCACAGTTAGTACCACATCATTCCCTTTAAAAGGTTATCATCTCTGCAAAACTCTTTGGCATCATTTCGCCATACACTGCAGTGTAAAGTGGCAGAATTAAGTATTAACAAGATCTGCCAGAGCAGAGTTGTCACACACCTTTTTCTCTTGGGGAAGTGCAGGCTCCACAGCCTTGGAGCTTTCTAGGACCAATTGTTCTACAGCTGCATTGATTCCAGCAATGCCATTTTTCTTGTTCTGGTCAGCAGAGAGTGCTGCTTCTCGCTCCTACAGGCAATTCAAAAAGAAAAGTTTCAATTTACTGTTTAAGCCAGTAGACTATCACTATAGTTATTTTTAGTCTTGAATTATACTTCAAGTTATGCTAGATCTATAATTCATCTGTGAGAAGGAGTAAGCCTTGAATAGAGGCTTCTTGTTACTGTAGAGCACACCCATTGTAGAATGCCTAAAGGCTCTGATGTTCTACACGTTTGCTCATGTCTGTCAGGTAGGAGTTGGAAGTTATGCCAGACATTGCTGGATATAAAAGGGAAACATCTTCCTTTGAAAGCTGAACTCCTCTACAAATAACAAACGAATACCATTCAGTAAAAAGCATTCTGTTATCCTGAACATCGTGCCAGATACCTAAGGTCCAAAGGTTATAGTTTCCTCCTAGATTTATAATGCTATTCTAGCAGCAAACATCACCACATTACATGTATGTACATCCTGGAGACCAGAATAATCACACACAACCACTTAAGCAGCAGAACAGAGATGCTCAGTACTCAATATGCTCTTAAAGCCTGCAAAGAGGTTCTCACCTTAAGTTCCTGGATAGCTGCCTCAATAAAGCAAGCCTCTGGGGTGTGTTTTTCTTCTTCGTACTGTTTTAGTAATGCTGCTTTCTCCTCCAGGATCACCAGCTGCAAGACCTGCTCCCTAGATGCCAGAAGCAGCTTTGAATACTGACTGTGCTGGTCATCTGAACAGAAAGAGCACCAAATCATTAACATCCACTTTTAGAGGCACCAGTTTAAATTGCTGTTTCTTCCAAAGGTTTGTTACTGCTCAATTTTATGAGTTAAACCACCCCAGGGCAGACAACACTTACTAAGAATTTTATACCTGCCCTGCTACACACATCTCTTTCACATCTTACATTTCACCACTCAGTTGCCACACATCAAAAAAGTATAAATTTCTGTGCTGTGGAAGCATCATCTTTCAGAAGCCTTGAGTGGTAAGAACTTCATGCAACAATGCAGTCTGCAGCTTCTTCCTCTTCCCCACACTGTAAAATATCACAGCTAGAAAGTTCTGCAGAAGTGACCTCTGTTTCAGCTTGAACTTGTTTGTAAGCATGTAAGTATAGAAAAATCAAGCAAAACATTATCACGAGCTTTCATTATCAAGCACAGCAGAAATAGGCTAAAGAATTGCAAGTAGAGCAAAAAGTAGTCTTTGTTATTAGAGAGCTATCTTATCTGTAAACTTTAGAGTAACCATAGCATATTAGTACAGTGCCTATACTCACTGCTCCTCAAGGGTCCAACCTTGTCTATAGAACACCAAGCTAATGCTGAATTTGCTGTATTTAGAATTATCTCAAATTACATATTTGTTATTTTATTTGGTTTATGAAAGTATTTAAAGTCCTTCGCTTTCAAATACTGAGAAACATGTAAGCACACACACACTGCATGCTGGTTACCCATCATGTGTTCAGAGGTTTGACTTTTTACAGTTTAAATGAGCACAGCCTTTCATAAATGTGACTGCAAAATGAAGGGTGCTAAGACAGCCCACAAAACAGTAATGTTATTCCTTTAGTCACAACTTTTTTGTGATACTAACATATAAGATGATGATGTGTTAGTCACAGTTCTTGACTGGAGAAAACTGAAGTAGTCAGGCATGTTTGGAATACTTTTGCACTAAGTTTGATCATTTCCCCATATCATTCACAGATTTTAGTAGACAAGTGAAAACCTTGTTAAAGATTACATCCTTGAAATAGTTTAGAAACAGAGACAGTTATTTTTACTAAGCTGTATAACAAGGATCCAGGAGGCAAAAAGGGACACAGAAGAGCCCACAAAAGCAGCAGAAATCACACCATTGACTGTACAATACAAAATACACAGCAAATGCCTACCAGTGATAAAGAAGGCTCACGGTGCAATAATGTGAAGTGAAACAGCAAAGACTTTAAAAAAAAAAAAAGAAAAAACAAAGCCAACCAAAAACACGGGCAGAAATCTTGTTATTAATATTATTGATGTGTGGTCATGAAGGTTTTCAGCAGCTAAAACCCATGTGACAACATGGTGATGCCATGGTAAATCCTCTCTACCCAAGTCTTAGAAGAGTTTGGAGGAGGATGCCACCCCCCAGTGCTCAGTGCACTCACCTCCGATGCAAACAGGCTGCACCACATTCATCCACTGAGATTTGGGCAGTGCTGTCAGAACACCTTTCTCTCTTCTCATAAGTTGCATCGTAATGATATCACCAATTGCATACTGACGTGTTTCCATAGCAACAACACTGCAATGTAAGGAGGAGGTTAGTAGGATAAAAATAACGTTCCAAGAAGATGCGTCATTTTATATCAAATCTCACCTCTTGAGGTCCTTCTTGTGAACAGAGCTATAACAAATAGGACATTTACTCCAGGCCTTTTCACTCAAGGAGAGATAGTGAAGGATACAAGCCCAACAGAAGATATGTCCACAGCGGGTGATCTTTGCTGCAGTTGGTGGGTACAGACATATTGGGCAAGAGGGCACTTCATGGCTACAAATTCGCTGAAATGGCATGAGAATAGTACAAGTTTTAGACTTGGAAATCAGCTCCTGTGCTGCAGAATAAGCCAACTGTAAGATCTGCTCTAACATACTAATCTTCCAGCTCTTTAGACTGCTTATTTAGAAAGAAATGAAGTACACTGTGAACTAAGAACACCTTCAGACTCGACACGGAATTAACTTCAAAGCCACCCATCTGAAATGTCTACTCTAATGACATCAAAAAAGTGATTCTTCTCATGTTTCCCATCATATATTCATCATTTCTAAGAGCAGCATCTTCACCAACCCAATTCAGACAGTGAGGAGACAGCTGTCACATCACTTACACAAGCAGACTTGTGCAACCCTGTTTCACTGTGAGGCTGAACTTACCTATTTCCATGAACAAGCCAGTTTAGTCAGGCACTCTGTTAGCATCTGTATGTGGCAGAGACAACTGCCACACGACCACCTAGATTTTTCAGCTCCCTTGTATTGTCAGGTACCAGTATGGCTACACCACACAAAGATTACTCTTGGCTCATATTAAGTTTCTACTTGAGGCAGCCCAAACTTCTGACCACAGTTCTCAAGAGATTTTTCATTTTGTTGCTAGGCAAGATGGACCACCTATGCACAAAATAATTCTTCAAAACTCTACACTCCAGTCCTTTTCCATGGACTCCTGCCCAAGTTTTCTGTTAATATCTCGATCACAAGGACTCTGTCTACAGAATGTCAGATACTATTTTTGATGAGCTCCCATCTGCGAAAGCAAGGAGAAGCTGCTAATTTTCCTAATAGATTTTAGCACTTCTCTTTTCCTGTCATGAAAGTATTTGATAATATATTCCATGACAGATCTTTCCCAGTATTGTGGGAGTGACAGAAGAGGCCTTAACTCAAAAACAGCTGAGGTTTACGTAACATCACAGAGATAAAGAGGCAGTGAAAGACAGGGTGAGCTTCTCAAGAAGAGTAATAAAAAAAAAAATCTAGCCCATCACAACTGACCACTTGCTCCACAAAGTCCCAGTTGACCAAGGTATCTGGATCAGCAAAGTGGACTGTGTAATCCTGTTCTTCAGAGACAACAAACTGGCAGCTGGGGAAAGGCAAAGAGACAGATGATCCACTCAGTTGTTTCTAAAAATTCTTTGAGAACAATCCTATAGGATTCTCTGAGCTTCTTCTTTGTCCAGCAGAAAACTGCTGGATGCAGTCAGTAAATTCTACTACCAATAAACGAAGAGTTCAATTCACAACCACATTTCCAGAATACAGGTGTGTCTATTTTCAGTTAGACACAGTATCACATACTAACTACAGAATGAGCCAGACTGAGTGGTTTTCCAGAAACATGTAGGGAACAGCCAGCTCCATCAGGGATGTTTTAACAAAAACAGGGAAGCCACAATTGGAAAAAATATGCCCACAAAATCTGCAATGCCTGGGTTTCCTGCAAAGAGGCTTCACTATAAGAAGGCACATAAAAATAGGGAAAAATCAGGAGTATCTATGCTGAGAATAGTTTTTATTATCTTTAACATGATTAAATACAGAAGTCCTGAACACACTTCAAATTCCAGTGAAAGTGACCAGTATTTCCAGTCAAAAGCAATTCTGCTGCTGGATTACTATACTGATCATCATTTGGGTTATACTACATACCTAGGAGCCTGGGGAAAAAAAAATTAATCAGTGGCTTAAGAACTAAGACTCATATGAGTAATTGCTTCTGGGACTTAAAAATTCACATTAGCTTTCATCCAGCAACTGCAATCCCTACTATATCTCAACATACTGGTTGTTTGTTTTTTTTTAAAAAAAAAACCACCATCTTCAGTAGGGGAACTGCACAGGTCTTCCCAAATGGAGTGTCACATTCCACAGGGGATGCTACAGTATTAGAGCAGAAGACTAATTGGTTTGTATCTAAAGGACTCACTCTATCAGATACCTTGTAAATAGGTAAACAACTGGATAGATTTTTATCCCTTTTGGGTACAGTCATTAGCATTAAAAACATTATGGAGGAAGTAACTTCAACCAGGAAATCCCAAACAAGCAGTCAAGGTCAAACACAATTCCCTGGCTGATCATCCCTCACAGCTCAGTGTCTCTGTGGAAGTCTAAGAGCCCTGCTGGTCTTCCACTCACTTGGCCTGTAGGAAGAGCTCCTTGTTGAAAGGCTTATGTCCCCACTTGTTCCTTTTCCCCCAGTTGCCATGTCCATTCCCATCAAAATGGCCTGCTTGGCCACGGGGTTCAAAAGTGAAGTTCAGTAAGTGGTTCAGATTAATCTTCTTGGGACCAGAGAATTGGGCAGGGCTGAACTCTGCCCGCCGAGCCTCTGCTACCTAAGAGACAACAGCATTTATTAGAACTTGGTAGAATATACAGCAAAACCATCAGAACAAGTTGATATCCAGCCCCCACCAGTGATTACGTACAGATACGCAGCATCCGCTCACTCACCTTCTCCCACTCCAGTTCTGCAAATCAAGCAGTGCAGCGTTAGAAGTGCATGAGAACCTGAAAGTTAGAACTGAGTGGTCTTACCCCACACTGTGCAAGAGGAGGAGAGCATAAAAACAACCCACATAAGGACAAGTAAAAGCTGGCAAAACAGAGGAAAGCTTATCGAATCCTGGCAATATTCTTTCAGACAGCCAGTAATACAGAAGTCTGATTACTATTTACACAGGTTGTACTTGTTTGGGTTAGTTTTCATGTAACAAAGCAAAGAATGAGAGTTCAACAAAGACAGCAGCTAAGTTTTGACAGTCAGCACTTTAGGCGAGCAGTGTTGCTCATCCACTAAAACCAAGAAAAACAAAGTGAAATCAATCAAAACCCATGAATGGTCTACAGTATTTTGACCCACATTGGCATAAAAGCCTCATTCTGGTTTTACTCCACCTTCATGTCATCAAGGTTACCAGGATTACTTTCCCAATCCCACTGTGACATGCAAATGTATACACTGAAATAGACAAAGTCACCTCAGACTTAAAAGCTAGAAACTATTACTAGGTATTTTCATGAGATATGTACATGGCCTGTCTAGGTACCCATTCCTCACAGGGTATTTTTAAGTCTCTCAGAGCAGAGAGCACTCCTCTTCTGTTGTTGCCAAGTTGTTGTGCTCACACTCACTCTGGCATCTCAACGATGTTATCACCTCTTATGGCTCCTGCCCTTCCCAGCCCAGGAGCTGAACACAGAAGACCTATCTAAGCAGGTCAGAGTGATCCTCTCGTCCCAAGAAAGAAGGCCTTGGAGGTATGGCATTACAATTTCTCACCTCATCTCGTCTTCCACCATTACAAGAGCTAAAAAGTCTGCCACTTCCGCCACTACCTCCCCTTTGAGGGGGCATCTTGTTAAAAGCTTTGCTTTTCTGTGAATTGGAGCGACGGGACTGACTGGAAAAGTTCTCATTTTTTGAATATGAATTTTCTCTTTTACGATTATAACGCTGTTTGGATCCATTTGCATTCTTTCCATCTGAAAGGAAAAAACAAAACAAACAGGAATCAGCTTGGCTGTCCATATGTACTGCACCTCAGCCACTGCTTTGGGCTCTGGTTAAAAGGCTTGTGTTTTATCAGGACATCAACCCCCTTAGCAACACAAAGTATTCCTCCCCTAACACTGCCCAACAACCTGGTCAGAGAGTACAAAAGATGGATGTATTTGCTGTGCTTTTATTAGAATGACTGAGTTTTCTTTATCCAGTGAAGTCTCCCACTTTGCAAGACCCCATTCCCTGCTTCAACTCAGTTCTGCTCCCTATGCTTAAAAGACCCTACCAGGTACAACTCTGGCTTTAGAATACCCTTTTTTCCACAAGGTCAACTCATGCTAATCGATCTTGAAGCACAAACTCAACACTTTTCCCTTGCAGGGCACATACCAAATATCTAAGTACTAAGTCCACCAACCTTTGCAACGTTTGCCCAAAACCAGCCAGCCCCCAAGTCACACTGGATACTCAGTAAGCATGACACAAACAACACTCATACAGCCCTTAGATCAATCTTACAAAAGCCTATTTAGTTTCTCTTTTCCCACTTTGTAGTCCTCCCCATCCTTTCCTATAAATCTTACATAGTAGGCGAACACACCCTGTGATTCAAGATCATTTCTCACATGGGTAGTTTTCAATACCAGTGTCTCCAGTTTTCCACTTCCCTGGCACCACTTCCAATCTTCTTGAGCATTTAAAACAGACGGAATAGAAGAATTCACACCAAGTCTCACTTTTTGGTTATTTTTTTCTCTCCCACCTGCACCCCCAAAAGGAGAGGGGCAGTGAACTGAAAGGCCTGTGTGTTTTTGCATTACTGAGAATCTCACTTCCTAAGAATAAGTACTAAAGTGGTTTGACTGGGTTTTGTGGTGGCCTGCTGCTTCTTGCTACAGAAGTAAAAGGACACTATCATTACTTTCACATGATATGACAGAGCCACTTTGCAGACAAACTTCATCACCAGAACTGATAATTTACTCTGCTGCTTGCCAGGCTAATCCTTTAATTCAGAATTAAACCAACTCCATCAGAACCACACATGTGTAACTCAAACACATGCCTGCATAGTTTGCAATGCTATAATGCACATCAGGCTAGAAAGACATGGGCTGAGTGTTATCAAGAAAAAAAACATACCAGAAGCTGCCAAGTACTGAGGGTGTGACCCGGTCTGGCTGAATGATTACTCTGATAGACATTTTTTTTTTGAGAGTGTTTGTAGGGAAAAAAGCTATAATCAGCACCACTGAGACTCTGGTTAAAAAAATGTAAGTAATTTTGGAGAGGTTTGGACTATTACTTCAGTTATTCAAGAGTAGAGCTTGTCAATTTAGAGTTCAACCACCCTCTTAAATCTGCATTTTCAGTGGGAGAACTAGAGGGACACATGTCCATTTTGTCTATACCAACTTTGATGTTTCTCTGCAGTCATCAACTGCAAAAAAGAAACAGCTCAAGAAGAGAAGTTCAGTCTAAAGTGGGTCTCTACAAGGGCCAGAAACAAGGAACAGCTTGTACCTGCAGCTGACAGAACTGCCTACTTACAGTTTTAATACAGTTAGTCACCATCAATATTCTCAGCCAGCTGGTTTACACACATTCCTGTCATACTACAGGACCTTTCAAACAAGCTCCAAGAGCCTTCTGGAGTCACTAAAATGACTCTCACATTTTACAGCAAAGTCCCCTCCACCTGTGTCTTTTTAGGAAGGATCTTATGTAACAGTCTAACAATGATCCAAGTGTGATTTTACTGACTCCAAGTTTACTGTCACAGAACAACACCCTCGTGATGATCTGATCTCCTGACATCTGTGATTTCTCCTGCTACACATCACATTCGCCTCCAAAGATCCAGAGAGAGGAGATCAAGTTCCAAGAATTAAAAGCTGCTCTAGGTGATCACTTCTGTCCTGCAGCTGCAATGTTGGCTTGGTACTGGGGTGAGAACTGCAGCTTCCTTACATTTTCTTGGGCCTTTTCATTTCAGCAGAGCTGTGCTGAAGCCAACTGCATTGCATAAGGGGTTGGGATGGTGTATCACACTCAAGCCTCAGGGTGATTTCATGAAAACACACTGAAACTACTGCTAAGGCAAACATCCCAGTGAGCAAGAGGTGAGTGAGCAGTCACTCACCCAGCTAAGCATGCTCCCAATGTACTACTAAGGCAACTCAGGAATGTTTGTGAGAACTAATGTTGTCCCTCAGATCTTGAAGACTGCAGGGAAACCCAACAAGCCTATTTTCCCTTAGCTGCTTTACTCCATCCTAATGGGATGTGACTCCTATTGGTACACTAATATAACCCAAATAAACTTGTCTGATGGAAACTTAGAACTTTAGTTTCTACAGCCAAGTTTGAATGATAGCTGGAACCTAACTTCCACAGGTATCCTATTGCTGATGAAAAAAAAAAAAAAAAAAAAAAAGCTTTACAAATCAGTTAAGAATTCTTCCAGTAATGACTGCCTAAAAAGTTCTTCATAAGTCTTTCATGTGTTTGAATTCAAAGTTAAAATTTCACCATAATTGCATAGTAATGCCAAAACCTGGGGAGCTGTGGGTAAGCCACCTCCCTTATCACTCACTGCAGTCTATCCTGTGGAACATAAGTTAATATCAGGTGAAGAGCAGGTAATACTTGGTTACCCAGGACCCGAGCACTTTTAGAAAATCCAAAAAGGAGTTCAGACCTTTAAGTTACTCATTTTGTCCACACCCTGTAACACAATGCTGCTTTCTCAAAGACCTGAAGTAACACAGTTGAAACAAGCCACGGAGGAAGAAGGAAATTGGCACAGCGATGATGTAGCAACCTGTTGACGCTCTCACATGTACTTCCAGGACTAAAAACACTAATTTGGATCACTACTGCCCCACTTCTAGGTTTTAGGAAAAAAAAAAAAAGACACAAGGGTGCCAAGCACACTCCACTCTCAAACAGGTTTAGCAAACAGGAGGCAGGTCAGGTCTTACCTTGGGAAGACAGCTGACAGGAACCATAATGGCTCCTCCTGACTGCTGTGTCAGCAAAACAAGCTGATTGCAATGACAGAAATAACACTTGGGTTTCAATGCCAGATGTGCAAACATATGTAACTAACTCTGAGCTGCTCCAAAGTAGGTTACTGAACCACAGCCAGTGATGAGAATGCTGGGTATCGATAGAGGACTTCCCTATGCAAGATGTAAAATCACACCTGAGTACAGAACAAAGTTAAGGTTTCTCTTACTAAGCCCTGGCAAACATATGTTCTACTACACAAGCAAAGCTTTGGCTCTCAAGCTGATTACTCCAGTGCTAACAGAGAGAAAACATTAATCCTTAAAGGCTGAGGAGAGCAGGAACCGCAGCTCATCTAATAGGGAACAAAGCCGGAAGAGGAAGGAAAAAGAATGCAAAAACAAGCAGTGACCTGAAACGAAGCCTATCAGAACCCAGCTGGGAGACAAACAACCCGACAAGGGGAAGTTCAGATGCACCACAAACCCGACCCTGGCTCGAGGCAACCGAACCCCCCCGGCCTCACCCCCTTCCCCGTCCCGGGCTGCCACCGCTCTGACCCTACCTCGCCCAGGGGCCTTCGCCATCGGCCGGAACCCCCCGGGACTCCCAGCCAGAACTCCCTCCCTGCTCCCGCGCCCACAACCGCCCGAGCCCCCTCCTCCGCCTCAGCTCTCACCGCCTTTGGGCTTAGACTCCCCCGCGGCGGGACCGGCCGAAGCGGACCGCGGCTGCTGCCCTTTGCTGCCGGCCGAGGTGCCGGGCGGACCGGAGCCGCAGGGGCTGCTCTTGTCCATTCCGGAGGCGGAGGCGGGGGTCGCGCCGGGCGGGCTCTGCAGCATCAACGGGCGCCCCGGCGGGCGAGCGGCGGCCCTGAGCGGGGGGGCACGGCGGGCACTGGCGGAGCCGGCGGGGGCCCAGGCTCATGGCCCGCGGGGGCGACCGGCGGGGGCGGCGCAGCGCGGACTCGGGCTTCTTCATGGCGACATCTTCTCGCTGCTCAGCTCGAACCGGGAAAGGCCGCGGGAGGCCGGGCCGGGCCTGCGGGGCTCCGGGCGAAGAAGGAAGGAGCTGCTCACGGAGCCCCGCGGGGCCCGGCGCTGCCTGTCGCCCGAGTGGTCGGGGCCACCCAGGCACCCACCGGCTTCTCGGCGCCGCCCCGGCCTCGACCCCGGCTCACCGGAGCCGCCGCCGCCGCTGCCCCGTAATGGCGACGAGTCGCCCGCAGCACTGCCCGGGACCCGGATGGAGCCGTTCCCGGACGGACCCGCGGGCACCACGGGACTCGTAGTCCCCGCCCGCCGCCAAGCACGCCGGGACCTGCAGTCCCCGGTACCGCTCCCTCCTCCCCCGACCTCCGCACCGGCCCCGCCCGCTCCGAGCTCCCGCCCCGCCACCCAGCCCCGCCCGGGCGGCAGAAAGCGCTCGGGACCACCCCCGACCTCTCCGGCAGCGCTGCCCAGCACCCAGGCCCGCACCGCCATGCGGGACCCGCGGCCTCGCCCGGGACGAGGCACCCGCCGCCGCCGGCACAGCGGCACCGAGCGGCCAGAGAGAACGAGCGGGCGGCCGAGACCCATCGCGTCCTTTATTCTCCACAGCGGCTCTCCCAGGGGCAGCAGCAGAACAGAAACAGCTCAGGCTTTGCGGCAGTACATCCAGCAACATAACAGGGGAAAAATTAAAAAAAAAAAAAGCCCGCAAACAAACCACATCAGAAGAATCAGAGGGGGATGGGACAGAAAGAAATCAACCCCACGAGTTCTTAAGCAAGTATGAGCTGACAGTAGAAGGGGTTAAGCTTGTGAACTACTGGCCTGGGAAGGTATAAAGAACCAAGTATTTCCACTGAGTTGTAGCACACAACTGTAAAATTAAAAAGTTACTCTATAAAGCTTAATTTAGGTGTTACTTTTTAAACTTCCCCAGAAGAGCAATTCCCAGGTTTCTTACCAAAAAAATTATAAAAATGTAGTGGAAGAGTGCAAAAGAACAGAGCTAATAAATAACATTTCAGTAGAAGTCTCACAAAAGCCCTTTAACTCCTGCTTGCTCCCTATTATCTATTATCCTCAAAATTAATAACTAAATTATGAGAGTGGTTAACAGTGTTTAGTTATTCTGGGTCTGAGAAAAGAAACTGTCTTACAAAGTCAATCATACACATTCACATAGAAACAAGAATGCAAACAACACATCGAAAAGAGGGTACAGAACCATAAAACAGAGGCAAAACACAACAATTTTATTACCAAAGAAGCTTGCTCTGGGAGGAATACAAAGGAAGTGGGTTATGGTTTGGTTTGGTTTTCTTGTTTGTTTGGTTTTGGTTTGGTTTGGGTTTCTTGTTTAGTTTTGGTTTGGTTGTTTTCTATTTTCTCCCTAACTACAATAAACACATCCTAGCAAAATCCCTATCATTTCCCTTCAAGGCCAAGGTCTGCTTCCCCAGCAAGGCTTAAGGCACCAGGATTCATACTGTTAGCAGCTGAGTAATGAGGTCAGAGATCATGGACCAAGTACCTCTGAGGAGAAAAACAGTAACAGGACCCAAGCTAACGAAGATGGAGCAACTGGTCTCATAAATCACAAAATCCTTCCCTCAGAGCATTACCAGGCAGGATTATATTTCCTGTCAAACTCCTTTAGAAGAAGGAGTTCCACTAGGAACTCAATATTACTATTTAAGTGCTGTCTTTGGAGAGTGGAGGAAAGGACTTAAAGAGAGGGAACTGTGGAAGAGAAGGGGAAGAAGGGGAAGTGTATGCAAGGGAGACAGAAAGGAACATATGGACATTGGTCTGCAAAGAAAATCTGAATGGAATATCTTGTGCCCACTGAACTTGCCTCTCTAGAGCGACTTACCCACCAACATTTTTGCTGGCTTTCTGAAGTGCATATAACATTCAGAGGGAAGACATTACGAGCAAACACTTATCCCCTTTACATGATCTGCAAAGTTGAACACTGCATTCCTCCAGAGACTGAACATCACACTCCACGGCACCTTGCAACTCTTCGGACACGTCCGCGTCCTTTACCACAGCTGTCTGACCACTCGCGGTTACCTGTAATCAACAAAGAAAAGCTTTCACAGCCGCAGGATCCCCAGCCAAGCGCTCTCTCAGCTTCCATTATGCCCACAGAGGTCCCGGCCCTCCAGGCACCGCCCCTCAAGCACCGCCCCCGCGCAGCGCCCTGCAGCCATTGGTCAGCGCCACGGCCCTGCCGCCCGCTCATTGGCCAGGACCGGGGTGCGTTCCCTTTCATACCAGCATGCCCCGCGCCTCCACCCGTTGCCGTGGCGACGGGAACGCACGGTTGCTACGCAGCCCCGCAGCGCCCCCTACCGCCGCGGCGCCTGCCCACCGTAAAACGGGTGGGAGGAGCGGTACCGCCCGGCGGCTCCATCAGCGGCTGTGGAACCGGGAACGCTGCAAAGGAACAAGGAGGAAACAGCTAAGAGCCCTCGCGGCTCTCTGCCACTTTACTGCAACACCGGACTCCACCCGAGCGCTGTCCGTTGCCTCCAACCGGACACAAGAGTTCTCAGCACACCCAGGGAAGCAGCTTCCGAGGTTCTTCTCTGTAAGGACACTGCCACCAACAGGGACTTTGGGTGCTGCCAGTGCACGCAGGACACTGAGCTTATCTTCAAGGCTCCACACACCTACCAGTACAGTCCTTCACTGCATCAAGACCGTCCCTGGAGATATTTAAAAAGAGACTGGATGTGGCACTCAGTGCCATGGTCTAGCAACCACAGCGGTGGGTCAAGGATTGGACTTGATGATCTCTGAGGTCCCTTCCAACCCAGCCAATTCTATGATTCTATGAAGACACTGGGAGTTAAGACACTGGGCAACTGGACTGACACGGGTTTGCTGTAACTCCTGCACATCCCTGACAGAGCACGGTCCTGCTGACCACAGGGCTCCCCCGTGCAGCTCTGGGTTCCTGACTTACTCATGCATTTAGCTCAGTATTCAGATATTCTGAATATGAGAAAAGAATTCTTTGATAGGTGGTTATTCACAGGTAAATGGGGAGGAACAGAAGCAATGTTAGGGAAAAACAGAAAACAGCTGTAAAACTTCTAAAGATGGAAAACTTCTTTATTAGCAAAGAAGCTGACTTTGGAAAGAAAATAAATACAAGGCAATTTTAATCTTTTTTTTTTTTTCCCCTCAACACACCCACCAACCACTCCAGAAAAATCCCTGACCACCAAGGTCTGCTTCCTCAGGAAGGCTGAAGGCACACTAAGCTGCTACTGTTTCTGTGCAATCCTGTAAGCACAGGCAACTCTAAACAATGACCCAGAGCTCTAACCAGCTTCAAACATAAAAGTATTTACTCCATGCACAAGATAGAAAAGGGAATGCTTCTTCCCAAGAGGCACTTAGCTGCCAAATTTGCAACAATACACTGCAAACTGGGAGTCTCAAACTTCTGCAGAAGAAATCACAAGGAACTTAGAACTAACAAAGTTCTCACCTAAAAGTTGACTGCATATTTTCTGTCATTGATGTGTCTTTTTTTAACAAGTATCGCTTTCTGAAAAAGCAATTAAGAAGCAACATATCCTTTTAAGTACAAGGATTCCATTAGTTATTTCTTACAAATCATCTGTTGCTTACACAGCCAAAAAAAACCCCAAACCAAATAGTCCACAGCGCTCCCTAGATCAGCAGGACTAAGCCCAGGCACTGCAATTTCCCTCTCAAAAGTCACACCACATTCACAAACTATACCAATGAAGCACGAGGTCAAGCAATCATGTTTCCCTCATCATCCTCCTGAAGCCTACAACATTTTTCAAAAAACAAGACATACAGCTGTGCTGCAAGCAGAACATTCCAGTCACTCATTATATCCCATCATGTCCAATAATTCTCCAATGAGAAAACGCCCCCTAAGAGCCTGCAAGCATATTGCTGCTCTTTCGACATGTTCATCACTCATGATTGCCTGTATTGAGCAAAGAAGCAGAAAATTCAGCAGCAGCAGCAGCAGGCACCCTCCAGGATCCCTGCCCAGCAGTCTCAGAGGTGCCAGCACCCCCAGGCCGGTGTCAGGGCCGTGGCTGTGCTGCAGCGCTTTGCCGCTGTCAAAGGCTCGGGCACCGGCTCAACAGCCGCTCACATCCAGCACCCGCTTTCCGGGCTCTCCCGCCGACCCCGACACAGGCACCGCCGGGACAGGTCACATCCTCCCACCTCCCATCCAGCCCGGAGCGCCGGGAGCGGGTGCAGCCATTCATTGCCCGGCCCCGACGGCATTTCGGAAGGAAGGCAGGCGCCCGCTGCCCGGCTCGGATCTCCTCCTTCCCCAGGCCGGGGCGGCGCCCCTCACGCCGCTGCCCTCTCCGCTGCTCCCTGCTCTGTGGAGCTTCCCCTCGGCGACGGTTTAAAGGACCGCGGGGGCCTCCTCCCGCCCCGGCTCTCACCGCCCCTGGGCTCACCCTCCCTCACGGTGGCCCCACACGAGGCAGATCGCGGCTGCCACCCTTCGTTACCGGGCGCACCGGAGCGGCTCCTGACCATGGCGGAGGTCACTGCAGCACCAACAACGCCCTCGACCCCGGCTCACCGGAGCCGCCGCCGCCGCTGCCCCGTAATGGCGACGAGTCGCCCGCAGCACTGCCCGGGACCCGGATGGAGCCGTTCCCGGACGGACCCGCGGGCACCACGGGACTCGTAGTCCCCGCCCGCCGCCAAGCACGCCGGGACCTGCAGTCCCCGGTACCGCTCCCTCCTCCCCCGACCTCCGCACCGGCCCCGCCCGCTCCGAGCTCCCGCCCCGCCACCCAGCCCCGCCCGGGCGGCAGAAAGCGCTCGGGACCACCCCCGACCTCTCCGGCAGCGCTGCCCAGCACCCAGGCCCGCACCGCCATGCGGGACCCGCGGCCTCGCCCGGGACGAGGCACCCGCCGCCGCCGGCACAGCGGCACCGAGCGGCCAGAGAGAACGAGCGGGCGGCCGAGACCCATCGCGTCCTTTATTCTCCACAGCGGCTCTCCCAGGGGCAGCAGCAGAACAGAAACAGCTCAGGCTTTGCGGCAGTACATCCAGCAACACAACAGGGGAAAAATTATAAAACCAAAACAAACCAGAAAACTCGTAAAGAACTGAACATCATCAGTACTTACAAAGCACAAGCAGTAATTGGGCAATACTGTAGATGGGTATAAAACCTCAAAGGTAAAACTGCTCCAACAGTTCTAATAGCAAATAAGCAGCCTTCTGAAAAAAATAAATACAAGGAAGACTTTTTTGGTATTTTTCCTTTTTATATCCACTATGTAACATGATCTGCTACAGCATAATCCCTGCCATTGCCTTTGAAGATCAAGGCCTGTGTCCTCAGGAAGGCTGCAGTAACTAGTCAGTCAGCACATAGTCCTTGTAACAGGATGCAAGTTTCAGTAACAGTTCGTGGTTCTACCCAGACTTGAAAAGAAGAATAGCGACTTGGCCGAGGTAGAAGTAGATGAAGTGCTTGGTCTCATGAGTCACATAGCTGCCAAAGTTCCTTCCCACGATGCAGTGCCAAGTGGGATTGTATTTCTTGTCAAACTCCTGCAAAACAGAGAGCCAGAAATTAAGAACTCTTCTAAACAGGTACTCACTTTCCAAGCATGAAAGTTAGAAAAAGAGCAGATGCTCTTAAGTACTAGGATTATCTTATTTACATTCTTATTTTTCACCTGCTGCTTAGGTATTAAAAAAACCCAAAACCTACAAGTCAGTGCTTCCCATCTGAACTGTGCTAAGTTTAAAATACTGTTTTTGTTAAGGGAAAGTAGTCTCTCATTCCATAATTCATACTGTGGTCTGAAACTACAGCCCTAGAGTATAACTAATGTTATACTCACAGAAAGTAAGGAGTGATTTAAATTTCATTATTCAGCCACAACATGCATGCTGAAGGACTAACTACTCTGTGGAAAATTCTCTGCCACATACTCTACCACCAGTACCAAAAACAAACCAACCAACAATTAATGCTGTACAAATTTTAAACAAATCCCCTACAGATTCCCAATAGTTGCTACAAAGATTACCAGAAAAATACAAGACTGAACTCTTTTCCATTGTCATAGATACTTCCTGCATATAGTAAAAAAATGCCTGTTTTGTGGGCACAGCAAACCAGTATTTTTTTTAGTGGAAGCAGTCATTCTGCTTAGCTGAATTACTTTTTAAACAGCTCTTCCACTCAGATCATTTTAACTTCCACTGACGCTCTTTTGATTTCTCCATTCTACTGAGTTGACGAAGCAGGAAATATAATCAGAATGAGATCTTTCCCATGTTTAGTATTGTTAATCCTACATAAAGAATGACACAGACTTTGAAAACAACATAATCAGTACTACCAGCATTTTTTGTTAGTTTTTATTTTTGTCTGTTTCCTTGTGAAACTACATAAAGAGATATGTTATTGCACTGACTCGCAGCAAACTCTTTCCCTGCAATTTCTGACCCTGCCAGGCAGAACTGTGAGCAGATTCTTAAGATTAAGTTCAATAAACCTGAAACCAAGGACTATGTAAAACAGGCTCTCTCAGAGGAAAAGCTTAGGAGAGGTTTTGAAACCTTAGGAGATGCTCTGAAAAGAGCCCCTGTGTTGTGTTCCAGCTCATCAGTCACAGGGACAGTCACCTGCCACTCTGTTCACCTGGACAATGGGACAGCAGAAAAGACTTTGCTGCAAGACAAAAGTAGAAGGACCTGGAAATGTCCATGGAAAGGGTGGGGAAAGGAACATAAAGACACCTACAGCCTGCAGAGAAAGTCCCAACTTGATTATCTGGTGTCTCCAGAACTTGTTTCTCTAGAGCTACTTGCCTAGCAGCGTTCTCCCTGCTTCATTTTTCATGTGCACACAGATTTCAAGAAGAAGTTACAAGTGAGCACTCACCTTCTTTATGTGAGCAGCGATGTCCTTCTCGATGTTGTACTTCTCTAAGGCCTGCGTAGCACACTCCACAGCATCTTGCTGCATCTCTTCTGACATGTCCGCATTCTTGATTACTGCCTTTCGGTCACTCATGATTGCCTGTAGTGAGCAAAGAAGCAGAAAGTTGAGCAGCAGCAGCAGGCACCCTCCAGGATCCCTGCCCAGCAGTCTCAGAGGTGCCAGCACGCCCAGGCCGGTGTCAGGGCCGTGGCTGTGCTGCAGCGCTTTGCCGCTGTCAAAGGCTCGGGCACCGGGGAACGGCTCAACAGCCGCTCACATCCCACTTTCCGGGCGCTCCCCCCGGCCCCAACACAGGCACCGCCGGGACGGGTCACACCCCGCCGGCCACTGCCCCCCCCAGCCCCTCTACAGCCTGGCGCCAGCCGGGGGCCCCGGGAGAGGGCGCAGCCGCTCCGGCCCCGACCGCCTATCCCTGGCGAGGAGGGGAAGGGAGCCCCGGGCAGCTCCAGGAAAAGTCCCGCCTGCACGGCAAGGGTCCCGGGGTCGCGGTAAGGGGAAGCAGCTGCAAGGGAAGTGCCCTGGCACGGGTGAGCTGCCGGGGTGCCCGGACACCCCACTGCCCGCCCTCAGATGGGATCCAGCCCCTCGCGAGAGTGTTCCTCCCGCCCCAAGCTCCCTGCCAGTCGCGCCCCCCCCTCACCGTTTGGCGGGTGCCGCGGCACAGTCCCTGTGTGGAACGGAGCGGGCAGGGCTCACAGAAGAGCTGACACTCCACTCGCTCCGCCGCCGCCTTGGTTTAACCGACCCGCGCGCGCCGCCGTCGCCTACAAGAGCCCCTAGCCCCACCCCCTCCGTATTAGCTGCCAGCTATTGGTCATCGCCACCACTTCCTCGTGCGATCATTGGTCAGAAATGGCCCTTCTCGGAGCGTTTTACTGCAGCAGTTTGTTTCAGACCGGCATGCCTTGCGCCTGCATCTGTTCCCATAGCGACGGGAGGCCGCGGCGGTGCGGGCCGGGCCGCGGGCGGGGCTTCTGTAAGGGCTCGGGGTTCCCTGGGGGCTCCACTGAGGCGAGCCTTGGGCCATGGCGCGTCCGCAGCACTCGCTTGCAGGTTCGGCTGTTCTGGTTGCTCTCCAATGTGGCGCAGCCTCTGCTCTGGCTTGCTTTCTTGGTGGCTGAGCTGCCTGTACGTGTCTGGTCTCTGGTGTCTGTACAACGCCCTGTGACTGCAGCGTGAGAGAGGCTCTCCTGATCACTCTTCTGGTAGGCAAAGATCCTCTTTCGCTATAGCTGAGGCAGGTTAAAAAAAAAAAAAAAACAACAAACAAAAACAAAAAAATAACCAACCAAAAAAAAACCCCAAAAAACAAACAAAAAACCCCACCCCAAAATAACCAACCAACCAACCAAAAAAGTCCTAGAACGCTTATGACGCTTATAAAGCATAGAGTGGAAAAAAATATCTTAGGTGTTGCCTAATTCTGTAGATAAGATACAAGAAAATCATGGTAAGGTCTAAGGATGGTGCTGGAAGCCTGAGGGTGGAAGGGAGATGCCGGGGAGAGCAGCTGGTGCATGGGGAGTGCTGTCACGGGTCTGGGTGGGATGGAATCCTTCGTGAGAAAGGATGAAGTAACTTCTTTGTAATTACAAAACTGACAGAATTTCTGGATTTTTCAGGCAATGTGAGAAGACGAAGAGCTTTTGCGAAAAACACAACCTAGCCGATAAATTCCCTAATTTGTGCCAATGTTCCCCACAGGAACCCATAGCAGCCTTTCGCTCCTCCCCCCTCCCTCCTACTCCGCATGAGGTACAATCACTTGTAAAATCACGGAAATACTCTGTGTGAGATGTGCTGGGGATTTCGGGGGTTAAGGTGGTTTTTTTTTCCCCTCTGAGGTAACCTCTACCAGGAGGGACTCAGCACTGGGGTGTCTGGCGGCTGTTCGGGGCCGGTTCAGCCCGATGTGTCCGTACCCGATGTGGGGCTCCGGGCGCTGAACCGCCCGTTTCTCGGAGCCGGGCCCCTCCCGTGGCCGCGCCCTCCGCCGGTACCGGTGCCGAGGTCGTGCCCTCGCAAGATGGCGGCTGCGGGGCTCTGCCCGTCCCGGGCGCTGCTCGTCCGCCCCGGCGGGGCTCTGCGGGCTCTCGGCGGCTCTTGGCGGGGCCTCGCCGCGGGGCCGGAGACACACTTCGGCTTCCAGACCGTGACCGAGGCGGAGAGGAGGGAGAAAAGTGAGGGCGGCGGCGGGGTCCGTCGTGGAACCCCAGCGGAGGGCGGGGTGGGCAGGGCAGGGCTGGAACCTAACGGGGTGCCCGGCGCGCTTGGCTGCGGGGTGGAGGGGTGAAGGGGTGTTGGGGATGCGTTTGGAGCCAGGCCGCTGGATTGAGACCTTACCGAGGGTCTCGGTAAATAGTATCAGTGTTAGGCCAGCTCGATTCTTCCCCTCGGCTCTGGAGGGGTTACGAGGAGGGGCTGTGTTTTTCCTAAGAGACGTTTGTCTGGCGACGTTCTCAGTTTGGTATTTCTATAAGGAGTTTTAAGGTGTTCTGTTTCAGTTCCACATGGTGGCAGACTCCCATGAGGCAAAAAAGGACACATTTCACTTCCACGGGAAGCGTTTTTAAGAAAATTGCATCCCATTCTCCGGTCTTTTCTTTGCAGTTTACCAGGTCTTTGAAAGTGTGGCCAAGAAATACGATGTAATGAACGATTCAATGACTCTAGGGATTCATCGAGTGTGGAAGGATATTCTCGTGCATAAAATGAACCCCTCCCCAGGAACACTCCTTCTTGATGTTGCTGGAGGAACAGGTGAATAATTTTGATGGGTTCCATGTGACAGTGCTGCACTCTTTTTTAACTTTTTGAATCTGGTCTGAATTAAATCTTAGTCAGTTTGGTTTGGGTTTTTTTCCCCTAATTTCCATCTTGAGAACTGAAGAAGCATCTATTATTTGGTTTTACTAGAGAAGGGTTGAGAGCAAATTTCTTACTGTTTTGTAGTATCTTCCTCCAAAGCTCTGAAAGTGTTCAGAGTACTGCCATGGTATGTTACGGAAAACTTAATTTTTTGGAAGTTGTGGACTCTGTTATACGTTCCCTTTACATACACGCTCTCCCATGTGTGAGGTTTTTTTATCTGTACAGAGATAAATACAGATTAACTCAGTTTGACGTTCAGAACCTTATGTTCCATTTTCCTGGGGTCAAGACACATTGAAACCCATGTATCTTTCTATCAAAACCAACACAGGTGACATTGCCTTTCGGTTTATTAACTACGTTCGTGCTGCACGAGAGCGGCAGCTCCAGCAGAAGCTTCGGCACCATCAGAATTTATCATGGCAGGAAATTTCTGAGAGTTACCAGGAAGACAAATCTAACTCCCTGGGGGATTCCCAAGTGGTGGTCTGTGACATTAACAAAGAAATGTTAAAAGTTGGGAAGCAGAAAGCACAACATCTTGGCTACTCTGAAGGTAAGTCACTTGTACTGTTTCAGTAGCATGCCTCATAACAAGAATTTAATGCACGACAGCCACCAGGTAATCACCACTTCAGGATTACAATATACATCATATATCCATGATGTATGTATACTACAGCTGTGCTTGCATATTTGCCAGTGTTGAGTTACTTTTTCACTGAGCATGTATGTAGTACCCTGCTCAAGTATATAGTGATCCTCTTAAATAATACTTGAACTTTCAGAAATACATACATGGAAGAGCCTATGAGGTCTGGTATCCATCTATCCTTCCAAATTGCTTAAACTACTGTTTATATCTGGGCAAGTGAATCTTATTTTACTAAAGCAGATAATGCAAGAGCTCAGCTGCAGATTAATCACACTAAACATCTTACAGTGGGTGTTTTAAGAATCAAGGCAGCAGATGAAAAGTGCAAGAACTAAAGTGCATTGCAAACCTATAAAACCTTTCCACAGTTAGAACATATGAGAAACTGAATTATGTTAAATGTTAGTTTGCAGGTCAATGGATTAATTCACTGATATCTAGAATTTGTTGTGGACCACACCAACCCTGCTTGAAAAGCCTGATTTTAAGAAGTAAGACATAAAGAAAGAAGTCCTGCTTATTAATTATAACCATTTGTATAATAGTAGTTCCCCCTCTCTTCATTTATGGATATTTGGCAATTATTTTAACAATGTAAAGTATACCAGGAGGTTCCCAAACTCTGGTATAATACACCATTATATATGCCCTGGGCAGCCTCTGTATATGTGTTACAAGATCTCCATGTCCTTCCACTGGGCCCTACTTCAACCTACAAATTGTGTAGGACATATGGAACAGATTAGTAGCACAAAGAGGCTGAAAGATAAGCTGCTGGCATAGGTTCTTGCAGCTGCTCTTGCTCCCTGCTGGTGGGTTATGCCAGGCTGTTGCCTGCCTGCCTGCCTCTCCCTTTTCTTTAAAAAAATAACATTAAAAAAATTAACAAAAAAACCCCATTGACATTATAGGGTTGGTTCTTCCAGCTCTTCCAGACTGCTTACGTCCTGCTTATCTGAGCAGCTTGCCAGCCTGTCCAGAACTCTTTCTATGCATCATAGTTTGGGAATACCTGAACTGTTCAGGTAAAAAAAAAAAAAGCTTGCTGCTGCCTCCCAGCTACTATAAATTGAGCATTTTTTTAATTTGCTGCACTTTTTAGGTATATTTGTGATTTACCAAATTCTCAAAACAAATATTTACACTTTAAATTTTCTCCCCATTGTCTGGATTGCCTTATTGCCCAGCTGTGCCACAATTCTGACTTCCTACTCTTTTCCACTCTCTTGTCCAACACACACCCATTTAATATGTCCTACCTTCTGCTTGGCATGCTGTTCTTCCCTGCTGTAGTAAACTAATTTTTGAGCTTGCTTATCTGTTGATGGTCTGAGGTCAAAATTTGTTTTTTCTTAAAATTGTAAGGGACAGAGTTTTCTTTCACTATATTCCTGTCTACAGTTACCAGCAGTGTGTGTGTGGGGGGTGCATGCTGAAAAGAAATAGGTAAATAGGTGTGTTGCACAATTGCTGATTGTGCATTTTGGGCAGAAGGAGTGATAGGCTGCTCTGCACATGCCCCACCTCCTCATGTCAGACACTTACAGCCCCTTTTTATGTCTCTGCTTACAAACACCAGGCCTGGGATTTCACCACAGTGTAGTCTGAGGGGCAGTTTTCCTGTTGCTTGAAACCTCTTGATGCTCACTTTTTAGGTCTTTTCAAGCTGTCTGCATTTAAAATAACACTAATTGCTGCTTTAATAATGCTACATGCCCCTTTGTGTGTAGTGCTTTCTACAATTATAACTATGTATATATATTGTAAAAATGAAATTTGAATGTCTCCTGGCAGCAACTGTTGTATTCTGCTGTGTTTTTCTCTCCTCTGTGTGATTTTCTAGGACACTGCTCTTTGAAACTGTTGCTCTCCCTTCTAGGAGACTCCTAGGTTTTCTCTGTTTTTTTGTTGTTTGGCATTTGAGTCCCCAAAAACAGTGACTTTAAGAACCATTAATTCTAAATTGAGCAGTCTTCATTTTGATATAAATAACCTGGACATCCTTGCTACAGAGATAGATGTGGCCTTGATCCACTGAGGTTTTAGGAAGCAGCACAACAGGATCACATAGTGACAGTGCTGATGGAGAGAGTGAGGCTTTTTGGCTGACTAAGGCACTGTGAACACAAGTTGTGTATATGCAGAAGAATGTTTTGGCTGATTTGCAACTTTAAATACTTTTATTGAAAGACAGATATATAGTACAGGGCCTTAAAAGGTTTGTGAGTATAAACCAAGGTGTCTTTTGAAATACTAGTTTTAAATATCATGTATTAATAAACCATTTCCTTCTGGAATAGATAAGTTCTAGTCTTTCTGAAACAGTCTGAGCTAGATAAGGTCTGTTCAATATCATGTCACTGTTTTTTACTACAGGTTTATCCTGGGTGCTTGGGAATGCTGAAGAGTTGCCCTTTGATGATGACAAGTTTGATGTTTACACAATTGCATTTGGAATCCGAAACGTAACTCGTATTGATTTGGTAAGTGCTGCAGTGTTCTGCCAGGGGGTCCTTACAGCTCACCTGAGCTGTTTTTATTGTAGTGGAGAAAGCAAAGGAGGAACTCCTTTGTGTAAAGTAACATATTTGACTACTCCTAAAGGATTTAAAATTAGTGGCATGTAGCGTGCAATTTGTTTTAATGAAGAATACAATTAAATGCCCCACCTTTGTCATAAAATTTAGATTTACACAAGTTGCACCCAATCCTTCCAGCCTGACAAGTCTCTTTCTTAGGCAAAAAGGAGTGAATGCTACAGTCATTCCCCATCTTCTCCTGATCTATGGTGTTACTGGATGTACATATGCACGGTGCAGTCAGTCTGTGTGTCTCAAACCTTCCTGCAGCACCTGATGCTATTGCACCCATGGTGGGTCTAATGCTTCATGCCCTGTTCTGTTTGCCTGCGTGAGCAGCAGAGCTTCCAGAGCAGAGTGGGAAGCACCCAGCTGCTGCCACCACTGCCATTGACCTAACCTGTTACACTGGCTGCTAATGGGGTTTCCTGTGAAGAATAGGTATGATCTTAATTAGGGTGAGTAGTACCCTTTGTACTAAACATTATCTGTCCTGACTGCCTGTCTTGTGGGTGAAGATAGGTCAGATCACCTGTCTAGCTGGACCAGTTGTCTGTTATGGAGGGTATGTTATAACTTGGCAATGCTCCTTCTGTGAAAGGTGTAGCATTTGGATCCAATCCACCTTGAGCAATATGCTTTTGAACTTCTCTTAATGCAGGAAGCCTTTCATGAGGCTTTGTCTGCACCTGTCTGAAGCAAAGGCTTCGTGGGTACAGCAGTCTGGTAGCATAGCTCCCTGGAGACCTCATACAGAACACACCCAAGTGGCCAGTTCCTTTGCAGACCTCCCATCACTTATGTGTACTGTTTAAATTTTATCCCTTAGAAACATGACAGGTGAAGCCAACCTGCAGAGGTTCTTGAAAACAACTCTATTGTGCTCTTGTATGAAAAAGCATACAGCTGTATTGAGAATTTTGTCTTGGTGGTTATTAGGTTATTTCTTTTGGATATAGGGTGGAATTTTCAAAGTAGCTAAAGATTGTCTTCTTCCCTCTCCTTCTGTGTTTTTACATATTGCTCATCCAAAACCCAGTATCAGTTCTTTAATCCTTTGGGTGTGCCTTACAGTACAATAAAATCTTTTCTCTTGATTAAAAAAAAAAAAATCTGTCATGGCTTGTTTTAATTTTCAGCTTCTTGTAGCTGAGTCACCTTCTTCCTTTTGGTTTGGTCTGTAATTACAAGAACTCTGCTGGCAAACATTCATCCACTAAGAGCAGAGGAAAAGAAGAAAAGTTGCAAACCTGACATCACAATTTTGACACAAAACCTATAAATCTCTTTATGTAACAGCAGGAGTTTTCATGGTTTGTTTTATTGTTTGGGTTTGTTTTTTTTTTTAATTGGGCTGCTTCTCTGCAAGTAAATATTGGAGAGTGCCACTCAGGTTTCTCTTTACTCCCCTGAGTTCATCACCAAGCTGCCAGCAGATGGCATGGTAATAGGTAGGTGCTGTTCTACAGAAACAAACTTATCTCATCTGCTTTGTCTCAGGCACTCCAGGAGGCCTATCGTGTGCTGAAACCAGGAGGAAGATTTCTCTGCCTTGAATTCAGTCACGTCAGCAACCCTCTTCTTTCCAGGTAGGAACATGGTGGCACTGTGCCATGTCACAAGGCTTTCTAACTTGTACTCAGCCAGAACAAGAGACAGAGACACTTTGAGGCCACCTCATTGTGCACTTTTTACATCAGATGCAGACTCCATAGCATAGTGGTACACAGATCAACTTGTGTTGGAGAGGGCTGGCTTTAAACTTGTTTGTATTAATCTCTAGCTGCTGTCTGTCTGTGCAGGCTCTATGATCTGTACAGCTTCCAGGTTATCCCTGTTCTGGGTGAGGTTATTGCTGGTGACTGGAAGTCTTACCAGTATCTTGTGGAGAGCATCCGACGCTTCCCCCCTCAGGTATTTTTCTGAATTCACTAAGACACAAGATACAGTCTCAGCATAATCTTGTAGGCAGCTGACTTACAGGCCTTCAGGTTGTAGTAATTATGAAACTATTCTTTTTCAGGAGGAGTTTAAAGAAATGATAGAAGATGCAGGGTTTTTTAAAGTAGATTATCAGAATTTAAACTTCGGCATTGTTGCCATTCACTCAGGTTTCAAACTGTGAGTCTACCATATAGCAAAGCACAGGAGGTGTAATTTTCCTAAGGCATCCAGAGGCTGGAATTTGAACACTATCAAGACTGAAGAGGAGTTTTAAAAGCTTGTGCAACACATACTTGCTCAGCAGTTGGGCCCAGAACATCCACTGCCTTTTTTACCCCAAGGATCCTGTAAATGCAGTCACACCTGTGACTTTTCTTTCATTTGCATTTCCCTTCAACATAAAGGATGTGGCCATAACTGAGCTGTGCACACAAATGAAGCAACTTCAGTTCTTCAGTTACCAGTGGTGTGGATACAGAAATAGACTGGTCTTTGAATCAGCTGCCTCCATTTTCAAACTGGGCTTCAAGGAGGCAATCGTACCAGTGAGCAGCAACTTGGATTGATCAGATATTTGTTAAGCTGTCATTATCTTTGTCATGTGGACCCTAAGGGATTTTCCCCATGATTCCTTCATTTCTTTCAAAGGTAAATGGAAGGTTTGTCAAATAAACAGCTCTGAATCAACTTTTTTTCACTTTAGTCAGTATTTTAACATTTATAAAAAAGAAATGACTGTGACTATATTGAGATGTTTTCACCTTCATGTGAAATCTGTTTTGTTGATGCATGACCTCTACATAAAAATTTTGTGTATCTTTTTGTTCTTTGAGCTGTTAAAGAACAGATGCTTCTGTAGCAGGATACAGTGATAGAGAAGATATAAATGTACATTCTATAGTGACAGCTGTGCAATGAACTGGTATGAAAATTTATCTCTTCTGAAAGCTGGGAGATGAAAGGACTATTTCTTTTAGCTTACCAGTTCACCAACACCATGTATCTAAACTCCAGAATTTGCACTGGAGGTTGCACATGCTGAAAATAGGCTTCTCAAGAACTGAAAAGGAGTCTTTTCTATCAAGGAAAATATCTTCTGTTATTCTCAGTTACTGACTGGTGACATTCATAGATTAGCTCAGGCTTAAGGTGCTGTGGATTCAGGGAGGGAAATGAAGGTGAGGATGTTCCTCTTTCATTCACAGTGGAAGAAAGAGGGTAATACAAGCACTATAAGGGCAGAAGGGTAGAGAAAACTCTTGAAGAGTAAACACATTTCAGGAGTTACATTAGCAAAGAAGCCATCTTTTGAAAGAAAATAAATACAAGGAAGACACTTTTGCCTTTTTTATAGCCACAATGAAAATACCAGCTGCTACAGCAAGATCCCTGACCATTAACAATACAACAAAAGACCTGAAGATCAAGGTCAGTTTCCTCAGGAAGGCTGAAGATAGAAGGCTGTTTAGAGTTAGTGTGCAGGTCTGTAACCAGCTGCAAGTTTCAGTAACAGTTCGTGGTTCTACCCAGACTTGAAAAGAAGAATAGCGACTTGGCCGAGGTAGAAGTAGATGAAGTGCTTGGTCTCATGAGTCACATAGCTGCCAAAGTTCCTTCCCACGATGCAGTGCCAAGTGGGATTGTATTTCTTGTCAAACTCCTGCAGAAGAGAGAGAACTAGGAGTTCAGGATTTTTGTGAGAATTGTACCAATATCATCTAAGAGGGTTTTTTTTTTTTGCAATGATACATCACTTGTTACCAAGTATCACTTTTAGAAGGCAATTAAAGAGCAGCATATGCTCTTCAGTGCAAGGATCATCTGTCACTTTATCTGCTTCTTAGTCAGATAAGAAAAAAAAATGCTTCCAAGCTGAGCAGGAATAAGCTTAAAACATATGTTTGGCAAAGTAACTTCTCCCCCAAAGTCACACCAGGATCTCAAACTGTAATCTATACAGACCAGGATATTACTTTGACTTCATTAAATGCTTTCAACAAAAATGATGAAAGTACTTGGGATGGAAAATTCTCTTCCACTTCTTTGACACCAGGTCATGAGACTTTATATTCTTCCTACACACTGTAGTCAGGAGCCTGCTGTAGCATTAAAATAAACTTGTGTACAGGTCTATTATGAGTTAAACCATGCAGGTAGTGGTTATACACTAGAGTGTCTGACAGCCATCAGCTGAACAGAGGTTTCGTGAGAACATGCAAGAGTTTGTGTTCTGCTCAGCCAAACCCTTCAGCTACTTGCAGCTCAAACAGGCTCTGAGTAGGAGTCAAGAGAAAATCTGACAAACTGGAAGCTATGAACCATCTGTTCTGCTATAGCACAGTTTATCTTACATGTGATGAGAGGGAAAAAAAACCCACCCAAGCCAAACCCACTTCTTATTACAAGATCAGGAACCTGCCACTTGTCAAATAGGTTCTGAAAAGAGCCCCTGTGTTGTGTTCCAGCTCATCAGTCACAGGGACAGTCACCTGCCACTCTGTTCACCTGGACAATGGGACAGCAGCAGAAAAGACTTATGGTACTGCAAGACAAAAGTATAAAGACCTGGAAATGTCCATGGGGAAAGGAACATAAAGACACCTACAGCCTGCAGAGAAAGTCCCAACTTGATTATCTGGTGTCTCCAGAACTTGTTTCTCTAGAGCTACTTGCCTAGCAGCGTTCTCCCTGCTTCATTTTTCATGTGCACACAGATTTCAAGAAGAAGTTACAAGTGAGCACTCACCTTCTTTATGTGAGCAGCGATGTCCTTCTCGATGTTGTACTTCTCTAAGGCCTGCGTAGCACACTCCACGGAGTCTTGCTGCATCTCTTCTGACATGTCCGCATTCTTGATCACTGCCTTTCGGTCACTCATGATTGCCTGTAGTGAGCAAAGAAGCAGAAAGTTGAGCAGCAGCAGCAGGCACCCTCCAGGATCCCTGCCCAGCAGTCTCAGAGGTGCCAGCACGCCCAGGCCGTGTCAGGGCCGTGGCTGTGCTGCAGCGCTTTGCCGCTGTCAAAGGCTCGGGCACCGGGGAACGGCTCAACAGCCGCTCACATCCAGCACCCGCTTTCTAGCAGCTCCCGGAGGTACGGGAAAGGGGAGGCAGCCGCTGGGGAAGGGCCCTGGCGCGGGGCACACACAGCACCGGGAAGACTGAGGCACAGCAGTCGGTGCCCGGGCCGGTACCCCACGGGAGCCGTTCCCACGGGAGCCGTTCCCCCCGCCCCTCTCTCCGCGCCTCTCACCGTCCGCCGGGCGCTGTGAGGAGCGCAGCGGCGTTGCTGTCGGCGCAGTGCGTTCCCGCCCTGCCCCGCCCCCTGCTCACCGGCAGCCTGCCATTGGCCACCGCCCCCGCCACCCCGAGCGCTCATTGGCCCCGACCCGGCGCTCAGGTTAGGGTTTTATTTGAGCGTTTTCTTTCAGCCCGGCATGCTTCGCGCAGGCGTCCGTTCCCATAGTGACCGGCGGCCTCCCCGCTGCCCGAGTGGACCCGAACCTCCTGCCACGGGCTGCAGGTGAGGTACCGGAGGGCACGCCCTGATTGTCCGGCAGAACGGATGCTATGGGGCATGTTCATGTGTACCGGAAGCCTCCAGTCCTCCATCCCCTACCCATCCTGGATCAAAGCCATTTCTTCCTTAAAGTACACTGTCTGCAGTGCGTTTTAGTGTGCGCACCAGTTTCTGAAAAATACCTTTCCAGAGTTGGTATTTGGACCCCCAAAGGCCATTTTATAACTCGTCCCAACCCAGGTCACAGAGGCAGTGAATTAAGCTTGGTAATCTGAACCAGGCCCCTCTTTCTGTCTTAGGATAAGCCCTTCCGTAAGATTCCCCTTCTGAAGAGGAAAGTCAGCTCCATGGAAGGGGTTCTGTGTCTTACAAACTGCACTTGATCATCTTTCCTATTTACGTGTCTGTTTTCAATTTGTTTTTCAGATGAAGGGACCTCTGATAGAAATCTTGTACCCATGTTTTACTGAGTGTGATCAAGTAAGCTCTAAGCTTTGTTCTTTCAATAAACTGAATCCATCAGACTTTTTACACCGCTTTTAAGGCACCCTTGGCAAATGTCACCCCATTTCTGCAACTCTTCCCTTTGTTTCTTTTTTTTACTTGCTTTTTTTTTGTTTTTTAAATTAAGCAAGATGTTCTGGGAGAGCCCCAGTGCTCTGTTTTGTGTAGTTTCACTTTCCCTGGGGCAATTTCTGCTTCCACCGTTGTCAGCAGCCATAAAATTGCTGTTGAGTCTTTCATAGTTGGTGATGTTAATAACAGACTCTGAACTGTGTCTATAGCAAACAGCACAGGGTAACTTAGAAGAAAGGCTTTCAAATACGGGTTGGTGGGAACTACCTTTCCCCTGTAGAAATAAAAAATGCAAGAGGAGTCATCCACCTCACTTGAAATGTATTTTTCATATTAGTACATTATAGTTACCTGCTCAGTGTCACTTGTAGCAGAAGTATCATAACTGCAAGCAACCTTTTGCTTTTTCTCTGAGGCAAACTCAGAAGACTGTATTGTCCCCAAAATATTAAAACTGGATAATGGAATAGTTTTGTTACTCTAGAGCATCTCAGAAATAACTTTGGACTTTAGCTCACAGGTTTTAGCATTCCAGTTAGAAGAGATGCAATTTACAGCTTTCCTTGCTATCAAGAGCTTCTGCTACTAACACTGAAAGGTATGAAATTAAAAAGAGAATTTGTCTAGTTTAGCACAGCAGATAGAAGGGCCTAAGAGACCTTCTCTGCTAGCAACCCAAAGAAGCTTTGAAAAGTTTCAGGGCCCCAGTAAGCAATTAATTTACAGACCTGTTTGTGATATCTGCAGCACCAGCAATGGTTGTTTTAGTACAGAACAGGTTTGTGCTGACAGAACTGGACCATTTTACAATCTTCCCAATGCTTACAATGAACTTCAGAAACACCCATGAATCTCTGAGGAGGTGGCTGTTGTTTGGTAGCTGCAGGCAAATTTCTGTGTGTTTATTAAGATATGGTTAGTTGAAGGAACAGATGTGATGACTACTGCAGGAAATGTCAGTGTGGGTGAGATACAAGTCATTTACAAGAAACATTAAAGCCTCAGATACATGGCTTTAAAGAGAAACATAAGAACCTTACTTGCTAATCTGGAAGGTAGAAGTAGAACTTCCCTCAGGTCAGAGCTGCAGGGGAAGGCAGAGCAAAAAAACATAGGAGCTGATAGCTGGAGTAGAGGAGGTACAGAAGAAAACTGGGTAATATATAAGACATATGGTATTGCCCTGCAGATGGAGGTTAGATTGTAAACACTTTTCAGTTGAGGCTTTTTTTGTTGTTGTTCTGTTGGACAAAGATGATCCCACATTCCTATATCTAATAGAGATTTTTTCCTGGGGCTTAGTTACAATAAGAACATTAAATAATAATTATTAGCAATAAAACAACTTTCTCTTTGTTTCAATAAAACATTTTCTTTTTTCCATAAAGCTGGAGAAATGTCCACCTTGAACTTTTATTTGTAAACCTGGAATCTATATGCCAATCTATATACCAATCCAATTTCATGTTACAGATCTGTAATAAAATGGAAAACCTCAGCAGGTGTAAGTGAAGTAATCTCTGTGGTCTCCAGGGAAACCAGATACATGTACATCATCTTAGCATCTGGCCTTTTTTTTACTGTTTCATTTAACCAGGTTTTCTTCCTTTTTGCTGAATCTATTAACCACTGAGTGAAAAAAATGAGTTATTTCACAAATACACATCATGTTTGCCACACTGCAGCTACAAGGAATTTGCAGGTAGTGATTACATGAGTCCTTAACTCTAACTTGTCTGGGTTTATAAATTGCATTGTGGCCGAGTCCTGTAAAGATCTGACCCAGATCCAGACACATTGCAGTGACTGCAGGTGAACCAGCACCACAGAAGGATTTGTCCCCACCTCAGGGTGCAGCCAGGCCCAGCAGGGGAGCAGCCCCCACCACACTGGAGACACAGAGGGCAGACTGGGGCACACGTTCTGCCCCACAGGCAGCTCATCTGGGCTCTGCTGGGGTTTCTGTTTTGGTGGTTGCAGGTGTCTGCACCAGGGCTGTAGTTCCCTTATTAGTGGTGAAGTTGCAGCAAAACCCCTTCATTAAGGGAATGTGTTTTCCACTTTAAATGCACTTTGGGCTGCAGGGAACAAGCCTCAGGGAGTCTGTTCTCTCACTGGAGTGTGTGGGTAGGGGAGCAGCAGTGAACTGGCAGCTTGAAGCTTGTGCTGCATTGGGATCATCTTTGTCCTAATTGCTGCTTTGGTTTGGTTGTTGCTTTTAAATAGCTACTTGATGATATATTGGGCTGGAAGCTCCTGCAGCCATGCAGTTCACTCTCCAATTCCTCTTCCTCCATGTAAATAAAATTGTCCCCATTCTTTCTAATAGTCAAAGGAGGCAGCCAAAAAGAGACAACCAGGGTGGGGTTCTCAAACTGGGAATTCTCTGCTAACATACTCATTGTGTGGATTGAATTCTCATGATGTATATATGCATCATAAATTACTTCTAAGCTGTGCCTGTACATTTGTAAAACTTCAGCATTTGGAGGGTCTGAACCTTGAAAAGCTGAGACTAAAGCATTAATGCTGTGTTGCAGCTTTGCAGAGAATTTGGGTAGTGAGATTAAATAGAGACTTCAGTTCAACAACCACCCTTGAAAGAATTAAGGTATCATAATGACATGTTTTATGTGTATGCATATATGTATACATATACATATGTATATGTTATGGAAGCTTAAACAAATAATGAAGTGACAGCACAAATAAGAGTGAGAAGTGTTTCTTCTCACTGTCAGACAGAAAAAATACGAAAGGAAAAAAATCAGTTCCAGAAAAATACACAATTCAAAGCTTACCAGACCTTTGAAGGTACTGAGTGAAAGTAGCTCCTACCCAGTACCTGTGATTTCTTATACCAGCAAAGGCAGCTGTAATCCTTTTCACTCAGCCTGGGTTTTCCATTAAATACATGGTACATAATGAATGGCCCAGGGAGGAGCTTGTCAAAGCAGTTTGCACACATGGTATTAAGAGCAAATGAACCTCCTACCAGTACTATTCAAACACTTTGGTCTTTTTTTTCAGTGTTTTTCAAATTCTGATACTTCTAGTATGCCTGGTGGCCTTCTGAGATGTTAAGAAACAATGCAGGTGTGTCATTAATCTCTGTATTACCTGTTGTTTGCAGGGATGTGGAAGATCCACAAGAATTCCTATGGCCATGCTCAGGACTTCCTCTGGCAGGACTTGAGGAGACCTGTACTGAGCTTGTGGTGTTTATTATGCACAGAAAGATGTGAGTAATGATTCTCCACTGCAAAAAGAGACACAACGTGCATCATGGATGATAAATTACAATCTGATGGGGTAGTTTCTGCCCTCAGAGGGAAGCATGTGCCTGCATTTCCTTCTCCTGTCAGCTTCTCAGGAGCCACAGGAGCAGAGCAGTAGTACCCTACTGAAGTAGTAGTAGTGGTGCTTTACTAACACTCCTGAAGAAGACTGCACTGTGGCTCAGGATGTAACTCTATGCACTGGAAAAGATCATGGAAATTTTAATAAATAATTCTGGATTCTTGGATCTGTATGTGGTTGGGGACACAAATGGTGCAGCTTCTAATGAAACTGTTGCCTACTGTAGCTCTCTCTCCTAGCAATGTCTGTCTGCAACACTAAAGAGTGCTGGAGTACTTGCATTTCTAAAACCTGTTTTTAAAAAACAAAACAAACACTTGTTATAGTGTATATTTAGTTCACTGTGCCAACAAAACCAAAATGCCCAGTTCACAAGTAATCACATTCTTTATTTACAAGTTTAGAGACAGGATATTTTAAATAACAATCAGCAATGCTCTGGTTTTAACAAAATAGTTGTTTGACCTAGGAATTACTGCCAGTATCATTAGAGGTTAATTTCTGATGTACAGAAATATTTATGGCAAAGATTTTTAACTTTAGAGTCACTATTCCTGTGTGTTAAAACTTCTTCCTCAGATGATGTACAAGTCCTGATATTTGTGACAATAAAAATATAAAGTAGAAAATAGAAGGTAACCTGTCCAGACATGGAGGCACAGAGATAAAATAGAAATATCTAACAGAAACAAAATATTTTAGTGAATAAGCTTCTTAAAATGCCTTTTCTTCTGTAATGAAAATCTGAGTTCTGTCTGCACAAGAGAGATACTCAGCAAGGGGATGGACTTCTCCTCAGACTTTGTTACTTCTGACAGGGTCAGAGCTGGGGCTGAGCCAAAGGTGAGCAATAGGAACTACAGCCTTCCAGCCACTCTTGTTTTACTGACAAACTACTTACAGAAAAATAATGTTCTGTGTTTTTTTAATATTCTCCTTAAAGCCTTTTAAGCCACTTAATGTCTTAAAAGAATAAGATCAAATTCACTTTGCTAAATAAAACACTGCAGTGATCTGTCATGCTGCCTTCCAGCTTTATAAGCATTGAAATTCCCATAGCACTACTCAACTTTTCACACTGTTCTCCTTCTGTAAATTGCCTTCCAAGTGCTCTTCTTCTGATCAAAATACATGCCAGGGTACTTCAGCTGTGGCTGCACAAACCTGAGTTTTCCCAAATAAAATGCTGAGAAGGTGTTTGGTATCTGAGCTTTCACTAAGAGCCCTGCAGAAAAGTCTCTTGTTCTTCCAGCTTTAGCAAAGGGATGTTACCTGAATGGAAACAAAAAGAAACCATGTGAGTCCAGCTGTAAGGTACCTTCTGGGTAGCACAACCTACAGGAAAGTGCTCCTCCAGTTTATTCTATGTGCATACAGGCAGCTTAAATTCCCTGCACAAGCAGGGAAAGTAAATTCTGTGTGTCTGCCTAAATAATTGCTCAACATGTCCAGTGAGCAAGGTTTGCTTCTGCAGGTTTGGACCAACAGTCTGCAGTTCATTTTTTTCAGGTGACTTCAGTTATTTATTCAGTTATTTAAGTACTTCATTATTACCAGGTGGTATTTCTGAAAGTAAATGCAACTGTGGCAGCTCACATTCTTCAGGTTAATTTCAGCAGTATTAAGAGGTTTTTATAAGCAAGAACAATACCTGGTGGGGCTACAAAGTATTCCTCTACTTTCTCTCTGGCATTTTTCAGCAGCTCTTTCGTGCAGTTGCCTTCTGTAACATCATCTTCTCTCAGATACAGACACCTGAAGAGCACAGATTACTCATCTGTTTTTTTAGCTATCCCATGAATAAGTGTGGCTTCCCCCTAAGCCCAGTTTTAGTCTTAAGTAAGTGGTAAGAGAAGTATTGGCATATTTTGAAGCGACTAAGGCTGCCAGGGACAGGTATTTGGGAGCAGCATGTGCAGGTCCCTCACAGCAAGTAAACCCAAAGAACTGGAGTTTGACCCCTGCTGTGCCAGTGACAGCTCCTGCACAAACCCACCCGAGGGCTTCTCAGTAACCAAAGGGACCGAATGCATAACCAAGGTGAATCCCAGGGGGAAAAAAAAAAAAAAAACAACACAAAAAGTTACAAAAGCTAATCATTTGCTACACGAACAGGTAAAAGGGGCTGCCAGGATCTATTACCTGTCCTCCAGGACCGAGTCCATCGGTTCTACCCCCTCGGTGTTCACTTCTTGGAGCAGGTCTGCAAACCGGATTGCCCTCCGCAGCCGCTCGACGCCCTCGGCATCGCGGAAATCAACCAAGGCCAAGTGTTCCAGGTGACCCAGCACCTCCGCCGTCACCTCCTGCGGCACAGAGACAAACACGGGCAGCCCGGCAGAGCGGAGCTGGCGTAACGCAGTGCTGGCTGCCTGCTGGTAACCAGCACCCGGTACTCTGATCTCTCCCCTAGCGAAGGGCAAACCGGAGCCGGCGCTCGTTCCGGTAACTCCCCCCGGGACAAAGGGGCCGGGGCCGCGCTGGCGCCTCCCACTCTCCTACCTGCGGAGGCGGCCGCTGCTCGCCCTGCGGGGCCGGGCCCGGAGCGTTGGTCAGCAGGGCCCGGGCGGGCGGAACCCTCCGCGGGAGCGCCCGCAGCCACCGTCCCAAGCGCAGCACCCGCATCGCACCGTACCGGCGCCGCCCGTCGCGTCATCACCCCACGCCGGAAGCGCCTCAGAGCGGTGCCGGCCCGGCCCGAGGGTGGGTGCGGGTGCTCGCTCCGCCGCCGCCGCCATGAACAGCGTGGGAGAGGCGTGCACCGAGCTGAAGCGGGAGTACGATCAATGCTTCAACCGCTGGTTCGCAGAGAAGTTCCTCAAAGGCGAGAGCGACGGGGACCCCTGCGGGCAGCTCTTCAAGCGCTACCAGCTCTGCGTGCAGGTGCGTCCGCTCCCGCCGTCCCGCGGTCACTTTCCGCCCGCGGTGCGCTTCCACCGGGCTTCTCCTCGCCGCTCTCCCGGGAGCCACCGGAGGAGCCTCCGCCCGCAGCCGCGCTTCTCTGCTTTTCCGTGTCTCCTGTTGGTGCCGGTCGTGGCGTGTGACACTGCTCGGGTGTCTCTCGGTGATGGGTGACACTGCTCGGGTGTCTCTCGGTGAGGGGTGACACTGCTCGGGTGTCTCCCGGTGATGGGTGACACTGCTCAGGTGTCTCTCGGTGAGGGGTGACACTGCACGGGTGCTCTCGCCGTGGCCTGTCGTGAGTGTGCCTGGCTCAGCCCCCCGTGTAGAGGCTGCAGTAGGTTTGTGCCACGGGGCCTGGGCCACAGCTCAGCAGCTCTCAGTGCACACTTGAACATCTCCAGTACTGACTCCTTCTCCAAACAACTCTGAAATTTCCTTTTTCAAAAGGTGCTTTGTACCAAAGGTTCCATCACTTGGCGCTATAAAGATGTGTCAAGTTTAATTGTTTGGCTTTGGTTTTCTTCTTTTCAGAAAGCAATCAAGGAGAAGGACATACCCATTGAAGGCCTGGAGTTCATGGGCCCAAGCAAAGGAAAGACTGAAAACTCCTCCTGACCAGGGCTGTGTGGTTGGAGTCTCTAACGTGAGCCTTTGGACTAACCCAGCACCACCAGGTCTAAGACTGGGAGCCAGCTGGATGGGATCTTTGTTGAGCTGCTTTCTAGGAATTGTGGAATCTTGTCTGCTTGTCCAAACAGACAGCCACAGCAGCAGAGACTGGACCAGGTGGTAACTGCTGCCTCCTTTTCAATGGACTGTGATGGTGGTTCAGCAGCTGACAGCATGAAAAGCCATCTGAACTAACTTCTATTGAATGTACTCTGTAACAGGAGAATGCTGATCAGGGTGGGCTGAGAGAGTAGTTGCTTTGTGACCAATTTATCTTGCTTGTTTATATAACACTTAAAAGTGCTTAAAAAGAGAGGCTGTTTTACTTTGTCTCATCTCTACGCTGCTGAATTTTGGTGAAAGAAGTTTGTTTTATGTGATCCTGAATGCCAAGGGGCTAAAGCATTGTTTTGTGTCAGCAGCAGAGGTGGTGTAAAAGCACTCCATGGGGCCTGCACTAACACAGCTACGATAAATATAACCAGGTTATATTTTGTTGAAGCAGAATACTGCCCAGTAGGATCTGGCTATGACCTCTAGGAGGGACAGAGGTGGCCTGCAACAGAAGCTGAAGACATTTTTACTGCATTGGCTGATTCTTCAGCCTTCCCTAAGGTACTGAAATTCTTGAATTCTCCCTCATTCCTGCAGTCCAGCTGCAGGGCAGCCCTGGTGATAGGTTTCCACAGCACCACAGAGCTCTGGGCTCAGTGCTGTGATCATTGTGATCTAACCATGACCAGTGCATGCTGTGACACAGTGAGGGAGTGGTGCACAGACACACACAGGGGAGCAAAAGTTGTTTTCATTTGGGACACACACATGGGAGACTTGCTACAACCAGCCTGCAGCTTCATGGGAAGCAAAGTTGTGAGCAACATACATACTGACACACGAGAAAATTTAGGAGCTGATGAAAGACATTGTGAAGGCACAGAGAGCTGAATGAAATGTCCTTGCAGCCACTTCTCTCCCAGGAGGGGCTAAAAGAAAATTGCCTTCATGACTCAATAAATATTGCAGTAGCTGATTACAGAGCATGTGCTGAATGTATATACTGAATTTTAATTGACAGGATCAGCCTGATACCTGTGCATCTGGCTGCCAGCTGTGGGGTTACAGTGATCAGTGAAACCAGACATGAAGATCAGAGTCATGTCCTATGCTGCCTGCATTCCTGCTGCTGGTGTTGTCAGGCACAGCTGCAGGCACTGAACCTGATGGTTATTCAGGCACTTGTTCCTGCACTGAAATCTGTGGGAATTCTCTGTTTTAAGCAACCACTGAACAAAGAACTAGGGATTCAGATTAACAAAAGAATCACATCTTAAATTCAAGTTCAGCGTTTTTATTTAAAGGACCTTCACACGAGTACAGACAGAGGTGATGACCCCATCCAGCTTCATTGCAAAAGAAGCTCAAGAGATTTTTAAATAATGGTTCCCTAAAGGATGGTTCTCATGCAACACTGGACCAAGATGGGAAGAGCCAAAGCTGTGGCTGTGGCCAGGATCTCAGTGCTCATCTTCATAACCAGTTGGGAGAGCATTCACATGGGGGTTGTGGAACAGAGTTTTGTTCCCATCACCCCAGGGGAAACGCTGTTGGAGGAATAAAGAAGATGAGGTTGTGTCAGCTAAGTGAACACTCTACAGCACAGGACATCAACAGCAGTGTGGACCCAAATGATGGGCTGACATGTTCAAGCTGGCATCTGCTCCTGGGCTGTAGGAAGCAAGAGTTGGAAAACAGCTGCCACTATTGGGGAGCCACCATCTCTAGGCAACAAGATCTTTGCTCTTCAACATCAACTGTGCTACACTATGGGACCCCAGCTCTGAGAATTCAGGATCTCCTCTGTTAGCTGTTAGAACTTCATTCATTTCAGGCCAGTACAGCAGCTCTAGGACTGAAAAGTTTTTCAGCAAGACATTAGCAGGATTGCTTGGGGGTGGGAAGGCCTGAGAATACCATGGGTGCTTCACCTGAGCTGTCAGAAGCTCTTGCTGCTTCAGGAACAAAGCCACGAGTTAAGGTCATGGCTACATACACAGCACTGCATGTAGTGGACAAGAAAGCAAGAGACCCGGGGGTAATCTCAGGTGAAGCTCTGCAGTCACAGCAGGTAAGGGGCCCTTTCCAGGCAGCAGTTACCTTAGTCCTGATCCGGAGGTGAGCGTAAGGAATAAACTCGGGTCTCTGGTGCTCCTCCTGTGCCTTCAGGTAGCAGTTCAGCATGCAGACAGCCACCCCGGGCAGAGCCACCACGAAGGTCAGGATCTTCCACAGGCGGGCTAGGAGGAAGGTCACACGAATTACAACAACAATCACGGTCCCCGTGCCGTTCCCGACCCAGCGCACGTTCAGTACAATCGGTCCGAGGCCGAGGACCGCCGCTCCCTGCCCCTGCACAGACCATGGGGCTCTCTCCCCGTGCTTAGTGGGAGAGCGTTCCCCTCCCTCGGGGAGTCCTGGGCTCACGTTTCGAGCCACACCTCCCCCGAGGAGGCCGCCGCCCCGCGCCGGGGCTCACCCCGCCGGGACCCGCAGAGCGTCCCGGGCGGCGGCCGTCAAGGGCAGCGCTGGGCCGCCCGCGTCCCCGGGTGCGCCCCCTCGCGCCGTACAGCCCCGCTACCTCCGCCGCCCTCGTGGGCCGCGGCCGACATGCTCCGGCCCGGCGGGGAGCGCAGGGCGGCGGTGCCGCGCAGCAGCCGGGAGACCTTTCCGAGCGCCGCCATGCCCTCCGCCACCGCCGCGCACCCGGAACCGGAACCGATGGCGGGGGAACGGGGCGCGGCGTCACGGTGCGCGCATGCGCAGTGCGCCACAGGGACAGCCTGACCTTGGGCGGGCGGGGAAGGGGAGCTGCGCGTGCGCCAACCGAGGGGGCGGGAGGAGCCGTTAGTGACGTAGAGGCAGCGTGCGCTGAAAGGGAGGGACCCGGCGCCATCTTGGAGCTGAGGGGAGGGTTTGGGCGGGCGATTCGGATGCAGATCTGGGGGCGTCCCAGGTGTGAGCGGATGGAGTGTCGGCCGGGGCTAGAGCTGTGGAGGGAGTGAAGGAGCCTGGTGCCCTATGGTGGGCTCCAGAGGGGCACGGACCAGGGTATCCCCAGTGGGTGTCCATGGTTTGTGGTGGCTTCCACTGGCGATGAAGGGTAGGATGTGTAGACACACCACTTTCTGGAGCAGGAGGACGTAAACTAATTTATGGCATCGAATACAGAGAGTTGAGGAAGGATGTGACCTGGTGTGAAGTATGAGTGGCTTTCAGGAACTGTATATTCAGTGTAGGTGACTTAGGAAACAGCCCTGATGGCCTGTGTCAGGTTTCCTGGCACTGAAGCAATTTCACAGCTGTATTTGTGTTTCTTTTATGCTACAGCCGAGAAAGGCTGCTCTGTTTTTTTTATGGAACTTTCTCACATTAGGGATCAATCTCTTAACTGGGGCATAAAAACTCAATCATGACAGTAAAATTATGTTAATGGCATACAGTTTTGTAACCACTGATGTGGTTTTAATTTTGTGGGTTCATGGGATGATTTTCCTGAAATAACAACATCAGTTGAATAAACATAAGCTCTCCAGGGAAAAAAAATTAGTTAGTTTACATGTATTTTAATCTCATATTATTATAAATATTTATTGGTACTTGGTTGCTGCTTGACCTTTGGTAGATGCCATGTAGATTGGGAGCATTTTCAAACAAAACCCTTCTTACTTCATCCAAAGACCCCCTAATGACCCCCCGATATCTCCCCAAGAGAGGACTCCACCTATCATGAATGTAATGATGTAATCCCTATGAATATATATGTAAACCCACCCCTTTTTTAATATTCATAGAATTTTAATCAATATAAGGTAATTCTAGAGTTTTAGAAGCGTGCGTGTGAGTGGAGCGGAGACTCCCCGTGCACCCAGCGCTGTTTTGCTCACTGCAATTTCAATCTTATTAATTAAATTAAACCATTAACAGAATATTGAGTCTCGGTCATTTTTAACAATTTGGGGGCTCGTCTGGGATGCCCCTCAGTGTTTGCACTGAGGTTCAGATAGGGGGGTGCCCCACCGATCTTCGGTGGCTCCTTTCCGGGCCCCCGGCTTCACTGACGGGATCCTGAATCCAAAATTGCAATGAGCAAAAATTTAATTTTTTGTGGTGATGAGCTCTTTTGTGCACTGCAGTGTGTTTTGCCCGTAATTCTGCACGCGAAGATCCAAACGAAGACGACGGGGTCGTAAGTATTTGAGGTGATTCCATTGGGTTGGGTGGGATTCGGTTGCTTGTGTGTGTGTGAGAGTGACTGAGATGGAACCTGGTTCCGAAGTGACTGTGGAGGTCTTGTAACTGCAGTTCCAATCTCCTATGAGGGACTTGGCTGGTGAAGGACTGAAGCGATTCCTGTGGGATTTGTGGGTGGGTGATAAGGTGTTTAAGCCACCTGCAAGACACTCTTATTGAAGCAACCGAGGGCGAGAGGATTGCCACTAGTAAAATCCTCATATTATGGGACAGAGTTTGAAGAGTTCTAGTCAGGTACCAGTTATTCCTCCGGAGAGTTCTTTAGGTCTTATGATTAAATATTGACATAGTAAGGGAAAAAAGAAGAGGAAAAACTAAAGTGAAAGTAGTGCAATATCGCATGACAATTTGGCCAAAACCATTTTCACAGGAAGAAAGTGACTATGCATACTTATGGATCCAGAATTCTACTTTACCTACAGTGCCCCTCCGCACATTAAAACCTAGGGAGGAGGAGAATGAAAAGAAAAGCAAAGACAAAGAAAAATGAGAGCCTTTAGACCCTCTGCCTCCTCCACGTTTGCATAATCTGCTGTCGTTTTCTCCGCCGGCACCGGCAATACCTCCATCACCTTCTCTGTCGATGAAAGGTGAGCAGCTGATTGAGAGAGGCAGCACGAGACTGCTTTAATGTACCCCTTAAGGGAAGTACCACTTGGTGGGAACCAAGGAGGATTAGGATTTGTGACAGTTTCCCTTAATACAAGTGATGTTAGAAGTTTTAAAAAGGATATGGGAAAGCTTGCCCAGACATTAGGAAAAAGCTGGAGAAATTGGAAGATTGGCCCAATAGGGTTTGGAAGAGTTGTTGAAGGAGAGGCAGAGTAAAATTTATTAGGCAGAGATTTGATCATGAAGTTAAACATAAATATCTGAAGTGATGGAGAAAAGTTACAAGTTAATTTATGTACTCTGACAGAAATGGATGAAGAAATAATTGATCCCTCCCTATGATATACAGGGGGAGAGATTGGGAAGATAGATATGGATCCAATAGAAGTTCAGATAACGGATCCACATAACCCAATCAGGATTAAACAATATCCTATTTCAATGGAGGGGTGGAAAGGGTTAAAGCCTATTGTAGATAGGCTTTTAGAACAAGGGACTTTGAAACCTCTCATGTCCCTGCATAATACACCAATTCTGCCTGTAAAGAAATAATATACCGGATGGTGCAGGGTTTAAGGGCAGTAAATCAGAGGGTCATCACTGAATTTCCAGCCTTATACTTTACTAAGCCACATTTCTCCCAGATATATTTGGTACAGTGTAATAGATTTAAAAGATGCATTTTGGGATTGCCCTTTACATGAAAAGTCTAGAGATTATTTTGCTTTTGAGTGGGAGGATCCATCAATAGGGAGAAGACAACAGTTAAGGTGGACTGTGTTACTGCAGGGATTTATAGAGTCACCTAATTTATTCAGGCAGGCTTTGGAGAAGCTGTTACAGGCTTTTGAAATGTCTGAGAATGTGAGGTTGTTACAATATGTGGATGATCTATTAATAGCTGGGGAAACTGCTATTTGAAGCATCTGCAAAAGATGAAAAGGAGCTACAAGAAAGTGCAAGAGCTCTGTCCTGGTTTGGCATTATGTCAATACACAGTGCTGCTCTGGCCAGGGGTAGCACAGGCTCACATTTCAACTCCATCCCACTGATGACTTCTTGGTTGATAAGACCGAAGTATGTAGCATGGCTGGGTTTCTGCTAGAGCACGGTTCTTAGATGGTAGGGACCTGTGTTTGCTGCTGAGGAGTATCATTTCTTTAACCTTTTTCACAGAGAGCATGGCTCATATCCACATCTACTGTGTAGCATATAGGAATTATAAGATGGCCAGGATCTTGAAAGCTGTTGTGAGACTTAATGTAAAGCTGGTGCTCAGTTTTTTGTTTATCTTTCCAGCTTAAACTTTGGTTTGTTTGTTGTTATCTCTAGTTTTTAAATCACTGATACCTCTTAATAGTAATTTGCCTTCATATTCTTTCATTTAAAAAATTAATTTTTTGAACAGTCCTTGTTTCCATACCAAAAACAGTTGTTCCCCAGTGTCTGTGGCTACAGAAGTGTTCTGTCTCCATGGACGTGCTGCATTTCGTGCAGTGCAGACCTTACACACGGCAGCTCATTGTGTGTACACACCTGCTGTGCTGAATGAGGTTGGGAATATCCTGAAGTTCTTGTCCACCCTGGAGGTAGATTTTGCCTTTCTCTGTATCTTTCAGATTCAGGTTTAGCCTTCAGGTAATGGCCCTAAAAATTGGTGAGTTCTGAGACAGGGAGATTCTGTTGTAATTCAGAATCAAAGGCCGCTTTCCAAAGACTCGTCTTTCACCTTCCTTGTTTTTCCCAGCTGCAGCTGTGGCCCGCAGAGAGGACACAGACGGCATCGTGAATCACTGACGAGGCGCGGTTTGTAGGAGCCTCCGACACCACCCGCTGGGACTGCAGGCTCCCGGCAATGCCGGCCTGGTCCGCCGGGTGGCAAGCTGCTTGCACGGGAAGCGTCTCTACGTTTCGGAGGTTTGGAAACAAGAAACAGTTCACGGCGATTTCAGGTTGTAATCAGATCTCTGTGCGTTTCCAAGTTTTCGGGAACCTGCTCATCCCTCTCGAATAGCAGCGTTTGCTCCATCAGATACCGTCGTAACAAACGCTGGGGCCGTGCTGTAAAGATAGTGCCTGGCTCAAACTTCACAATTTCTGGGTGGTTCTTCTTCTCCCCGTAGTCCTGGAACTGCAGAAATCAATATTCTGCCATCTGTAAATCCTTTGTTCCCCTTTTCACCAGGGCTTTATCAGCTTTGTAAGTGAAGAAGGGAGGGGGGAAGAGGGCGTTGAGAGAGCCATTGTCCCTTCTCTCGGGAATGGTCTGGAACTACTATGCAAATCTTCATTTGAAGACCCTGGGAACTGGGGGAGGGCTTTAGCTGCGCGCTCAGTAGGAGGGGAGCTCTGCATCCCTGCTCGCACACTCCTGCCTAGCACAAGGAGCTGGGAAGAGTTTTTTGAGCTGGTAGAAGAGACGTTTTACTCTTTGTACACTTTGTGAGGCTTTGTGCCTCTGCCTGCTTCTTCTAAACGTCTGCATGAGAACTGGGTAGGAGAGAGATCTGAGAGCTGCGATTATCAGGGATGGAGTCAGAAGGGTGCAGCATGCAGCGTTGCTCCTGCCTGGCACTCTGGACTCTCCCACCAAGCAGCAGTGAACGTTTAGCCCGACTGCCAGCATCAGCATAGAGCACAGCTGCGGGTTCAGTGGGCAAATAATTCAGCTGGTCAGGAGTAGTGGAGTAAAATAGCTCACAGTTCTCAAATTAACACCTTGTAGCCAGGTCTTAAAAGCCTCCTCCTACAGGTACAAAGAGCAGTACCTGCTGTATGAAACCCTGCAGCCTGTCCTGGCTCGGCTCAGGGCTCTATGTCACCTGTTTTGTATTAGGGCAGGGTGACCACTAACTGACAGTTTCCTGGAAGCTGTGCAGCCATGGGGCTTCTTAAGCTTCGAGGAAAGGGAAATACCCTGACTGCAAAGACAGTTGGGTGAACAGGACAGTAGGGAAGAGGGAGTACCTAATGATAGCTTGGCATTTTTGTGTTTATAAGCTACTGTAGAGGCAGTTAGAGTCGTTCTGATTTTCTGACCTTCATTTTCATGGCATCAGTCCCACTGTCTGTTTTTCAGACTTTGAGGGGTTTTGTGTTCCAGCAAACCAAAAATTGCTTTCAAACAATGACAGCCCTGGAAAATGCATCACTATTTCTCTGCAGGGCTACTGAGAAGATGCAGACTTTTAAAAATATCACCTTCTGTCACAGCCATGGGAACACATGCCATGAGACCCGATTCTCTGTCCCCTCCCACATTATATCCAGCACAATATAAAACACACGCGGTTTGTTCTGGGAGTTCTTGACTGCTTTGTAGAGGGAAAGTGTATCACAAGTATACATACCTACTGGGTTCTATGTGTAATAGGTTATACCTATTTAACTGGGTATAAATCTGCTCTCATTTTTGTCATGTGTAACTTTAGAATGACTCAGCTGACTTGGGTGAACATCCCCTGGAGCTGTGCTAGCTGGAATCCCGCCTGGACATGCCCTCGGGCTCCTGTAAGTGCTCCCACTACCTGTGCACACGTAGTGCTTTCCTGAGTACACTTGTTTGCATGTGGGCTGGTGTGTGAATGCACATTCTTCTCACCCACTCTTCACATATGCATGCAAACACACACGGATTCTGAAGTGCATGCATCCATTCCCTTTCTCTCCTATACATTTGTGCACATACACAGGCCTTTTTGAAAGCTCCTGTTTTTAGAAAGGTTTTATTTATAGGTCCTGCCTGGTTGAGAATGTGAAAGGGAGAAAGCCCCTCAGAGGGTTCCTTTCATGTGTAAATCAGCCTAGGCTGAGAGCACTGGGGTCACAGAGAGGAGGATTTCACTCTTAATTACTCAGAGAGAAAGCAGGCAGGGGACTTTCTCAAACTAATAGGGTTGTTCTCTGCTGGGAAAAGCAGCCTGAGACGCCCAATTTTTTCCTGCATCGGAGTTCAGGCTGTGATTCACAGGCCTCTTCTGCCAGTAGCAAGAGCCACTGTGTATGTGGCACTTGGAACAAGCAGTTCACCTTCCAAAACAGCTTATTTATTAAAGATGGTTGTGTTCATTCTGATAATTGGGTGTTCTTTGGAAACGAGTGGAAGAACTGACCTAGTTTGCTTTATTTTTGTGCTGTTTTTTATTGAAAAAAAATCATTAGTCTGTGCTGTGTATATCTGTGACTCCATGTGAGGACCTCAGCATTTTTCCAGACGTTACCTGACAGCTCCCATCTCTCTGCCAAGTAGAAAAATGGTATTGTGTGGAGATAAGTCCAGCAAGCACAACTCTGAACTTGGACTTAAAACAAGATTCCCTGTTCAGCCACCAAATGCCTTTGTGACCTTTGACAAGAGACTCACTACCCTGAGCCTAGCTGTGAAGCAGTGGGGTGCTTAAAAACAAAAGTACAGATTGCAGATACTGGAGGTAACAAGGCTGTAAATACTAAGATAGGTGTGGGTGAGAAGCACCCACTGTAGAGATATGTGGTTTTCCTGGAATGCAATGCAAGTGTGTGGATTCCCCTGCTGAGGTGTCATTATAACTTCTCATCCATGGACACAAAACTAAATCTGGAAATTTACTGATTACACACACACAAGCAAGTGCATTTTCATGTGGCCTCTGTTTTTCTGGGTAGGAAATAAATGCTTTGAGAGCTCAGCTTTCCAACCTGTGCACAAACAGGCCCCTGTGAGCCCGGTACAGGATGCTTGAAGCTGTGTCAGTTCAGCTTGCCTGGGCAGGCAGAGGTTTTAGTCCAGGAGCACCTGTTTGAGGAAACTCACAGTAGTGGTGGGGGCCATCGGCAGATGAGGGCAGCAGTCTGAAGTGTCTGCAGAGGTCAGATAGAAATGAATGGGTCATTTCTTTTGCAAATGAAGAGCTGCAGCCTTGATCAGCCTTAGCAGAGCCCAGCATGTGGGTCCAGTCTGTTCCTTTTATGAGCTGATGGAAATGGGGCCCAAAAGGACTTCTCTGATGGAGTTCTGTCACAGCCTTTGTTATCTTTGCCTCCCACAGCATGCACTGGGCATAGGCAATGGACTGGGGGTTATTCTGGCTACCAGTACAGTCAAGAGGATGAAGGCTTTATGGCTGCATAGAAAACCTAAGCCTGCAGGGTATCCTTATTGCCATTCCTCAAGGAAAATCTTGTTTTAAGATGTAGAACACATGTTTGTTTCTGCTTTAATGCTCCTTTTTTCCCAACCTACATTAAAATGTGTAAATCCAAGGGCTTCTTTAAAATAATGCACATAACTGGGTAACAGGGATTAAGAAGCCTGGATTCTATTCTTCATTCTGGTGGTAAATTGTCAGTTACTTTGACAAAGCCCTTGTGCCTTACTTTTTCTGTAAGACACTGAAGAATAAGCAGTGTTTTCCTTTTTCTAAAACATTTTCAGAATAGGGGCTTCACATATACAAAATGTTGCTATTAGTAGCACCGTCTGCCAAAGAAATAACTGTGTCTACTTTTTATGCAACAATATTACTTTCTCTGACTTGTTGATTTAGAATTAATATTGTGTTATATAAACAATGTCAATTCTGTCTTGCCACTTGCTCCTTTTGCTTCTTTGCAGACCACCGGGGAACTTCTTTTGCTGTGACATTGTAATGGGAGGTGGAGACACCTCGAGGAGAAGGTCGAAACAGACAACAGCAATTACAGTCAGTAACATTAATGACTTGAGGAAATCTTTCCTCAGTTACAGGTTTCTGTGTGATCTGTGCACGTCAGCAATATAATGTAAACAAATACCATGTACAGGTATTTAAGATAAGGTGAGACATGGAAATAACTGATTCCCTTGTAGGAGCTCTAGGAACAGCTTCCTATTACTGTTGTCTTTCTACAGCCTCAGGTAGTGTATGGAATGCTGGGACTTTTTCGGGGAAGGCAGCTAAGGTTGGAGTAACTGTGCTCAGGGTTTTTCCTCAGTGCTGTGATACTACAGCTGTTACAAGCAGCTAGAAGTTAGAACAGTACTGGAACTGCCAGAACTTGCACTAAAGAGGAAAATAAACTTAGATTTAGATTTGATTTTTCAACCTCTGCTATGCAGGAATGATTGGTTTTTATAGTGTTTTATCTGCATTTTCCTTTACAAACCTCAGAAGAACTGTTTACCTTTCAAATCTGTTTTGATGTATTTTAAATCCATGATAAGGGCACACAGACACTCACAGTAGGTTGTAGAAAGGAGACATAAAATCATAATATGACTGTGGAGGGGTAAGTGTGTTCTTTATTTCCCAGCAGCATTAGTCAGGTTTAAACCACTTTGTAAGAAGAGCTGCAGGAGAAGATGAATGTTCCTGAGGGCTCAGAGACATTTTCATGTTTGGGGTAAGGCTGAGGTTAGCCATGGAGCCCGTGTCCAGGCAGTAATTTGATGGCAGACATGGGCACACAGTAATGCAGTCTCTGAAAATCACAGAAGCCTGCTGAGTTATTGTGAGCTGGAGCTGGAGGAGCTTTTCAGTTTGTGGGCACATGGGTCTGCCTGCCTCACATTGTGAAGACATAACTGAGACATAAAGGAGGCTGGCAAATTGCAGAACACTGATGGGAGGGCGGGACAGGGGGCAGAAAAAGAAAAGTTAAGAGTTTGTAGACAAAGGGTTCAAGCCTGGTTGTGAATTCCTGGCTGATCGTCTTTAAATGAAAGCACTTGTCAAGTATTGATTTAAGGTGGGAACTGGGTAGGTATCTGCAAAGGTTTTTGCACCCTGTTTGCCCTGGGATTACAGATGGGAATGGAGAAAGTGTTTTTACTTTCTACCAAAGTGTGTATTTGTTCATGTACCTAAACTATATTGGGCAGCCAGTATAGATTATGTCACAACGTGAGACATGGATGACACTATGGGGTATGGGCACATAACATCCCCATAAATTATGAATGACTGCAAATAAGACATAAAACTTGTTTTCCTTCTGCTGGTGCCCACCACACTGTGAGCATCATTGTTGGATTATTCAGGGCCTTGCATCAGCAGCACTTTGCTGCACGTGACTGATGGTGCTGTACCAGGCTCTGTGTGGCAGGTTGGCAGGCAGCCTCCCTCTACACTTGCCCCAGTATCCTACCACAGCTCCAGCTGATCCACAGGGTTGTATTATATTGATATTTGTGCCTCATTTCAGACCCTTTTTTGTTTTGTTTTGTGTTTTTTTTAATTTTCAAAAGCCTGTTCTTGAGCTTTGAACTACTCCCATGCTAGAAGTTACTGATAGGAGTGTGCAGAAACTAGCTACGTGGTTGGCCATTCCTGTAAATCACTGGACTCTTCATAAATTTCATTCTGGGCTTTTCCATAAAAACTCTCTCCCAAACTGGACACTAGACAATGGACACCAGCAGGCATAGCTCCCAGTGACTGGGATATTGTCACACATCCAAAAGCCTGGTGGGAGGAGCAGACATTAGGTCTGAATTCATCCTGGCAGGGAGATTCAGCTGAGAGAGAAGGAAAAGGTCAGAGGCAGCTCCAAGGAAACAGCTTTAGTTTAAAATGTTTCATTAAGAGTTTTCACACTGGAAATATAAAGTATGGGAATACAATTGCCTGGCAGAGGAACCACATTTGGTAACAGAAATCCTGTACACATTCAGTGTAAATGTGACTTTTTTCCAAAATAGCTCACATATGCTGAAGATAGCTTTTTATCAATATTGATACAAATTCTTTTTTTTTCCAGTAGACCATTGCTTTCTGCTGTATTAGCTAAGCAGCCTTTGCAGGGCAGACCAGCTTTATCTAAGCAGTGTATCAGTGTCAGTCCAGCAGGGAACACTATTGGGATGCTCACCTTACACTGTTTTTCTTCCCCTCTGTGTCTATCTTTGATTTTTTTCTGTTAAAGCTCAACAAAAGAACCATGGTTATCCTTTTCCAAAGGGTCAGTCTTCCCCTGTTGGTTTCACAGGCTTCTGTTTTGAGGACAGTTCTCACCTGCTGCTTGAGCTCTGTCACCTCAGGATGCTTTACCTCCTCCTGCAGGCAGGGTTGTTGGGAGTTTGGACTGGCACACACACCTGCAAGATCAAGCCAATGCAAGTTATGGCAAATGTCACCAGTGAGGAGGCAGGAAATGGGATGCCAGTGTATCTGGTTTGGATTTTTTTCTGTTTGGGAGAACTGAACAGTTGAAAGTCACAGAGGAGTATGTGGTGTGGATGGATTTTTTTTAATGGGAAGCTAGGATTCACTTACATTTGGTTTTATTCTAATTAAAGTTATAGGAAAGAAACTTGGAGGACAATAACTTTGTCATTATATCCCAGTGGCAGTTTTAAATTTACTCTGGTTTAGAAGTGCTTCCCAACAGATTGGCAAAACAAAAGCACACATACAGTGCCCTGCAAAGATTATTCCTGACCAGACCCTGGAACAGATGAAGTACAGATTGTCAATCTTTCACTCTGCCCAACCCTCCTGGCATGTTTTTATCCAGCTTCTTTTGTCAGCAGTTCAAGTAACTCTTCACTAACTGTGCTGGGCACTGTGTGTTGTCAGGGCCCTGGGTGCAGTAGCTGACTGTGCAACCTCTTCCCCCTGTCCCACAGGTTTGGCTGCCTGTTTTCAAGGTCTACCCTGATCTGGTAGAGTGCAACCTGGAATCAGAGTGCTGTGAAAATAGCCTGTGTGCCAAAGAGCTGAGTGAAGGCTGCTGGGGCCTCTCCACTTCCCTTGGGAGCCATGGCACAGAGCTGCCCTTGTCCTTGCTCTACTCTGGGGTAGGCTTTAGGGGTGTCTGTACCTGGCTGGGGACCTTGCTGATCCTGACCCTGACTTGCTGACTCGACTTTCTGGCTTGGCCTTAGCCTGGCTCATTCCTGTGGTCTTTGAAAGTCACTGGGCTCCTGGTTAATGTTGTCACTGTCACCAGGCATGTTCTACTCTTTTTGCTTGGTCAGTGTGGCACTGTGCCCCTTTGCACTGGGGTCCTGTCCCTGCCCCCTGCTGTCACTCTCTGCTGCTCTGCTCCTGGCATTGGCTGAAGCCTTTTAGACACAGCATCTCCATCTGTCTGGGAAGCCACGGAGTAAATGGGCAGTGATAGGAGGGACACTGTGAGGTCGTGTTGGTTTATTGCTACAAGAACTAAGAAAGAAACGGCATTAGCTTTGCCTCCCTTCATTTCCAATTTCCTAAAAAGATAAACCGAAAATCATTGGCAGGAGTTCGGCCCGCAAAGAAAACAGCCGGCAGGAGGAGCTCTCTAGACATTTCGCTGGGTCCTTGTTGGGCAGGCATAGCCGCATGTTTCAAGGGCATCACTGAAAATCTACTTTCTTAGGACTTCCTTGCAGACAAATGAGCAGTACAAGACAGAGGCGACTTCGTGGTATTGCAGTTGAGCAGCTCCAGTGACTTATTTTTTGGAGACTTCTTATCTTCATTCTCTCTCAATGATGTCTTTAAACTCTGTCATTGTTTCAGAAATTTAAGGTGTTCTTGAGGTTGTTAGGGATTCTTTTGGTCCCTGGAAGAGAACAGGTGTTTTAATTTCCAGAAAAGTTATTGTGAGATTTTATGGACAGTATCCTAACCAGAGAGTAAAGAATTCCAAAGCAGTGCTTGTTTTTGCATAGAAAGATATCCTCCTGAATTCTTCTTGACCTCCAAGGAGACCTGGAAAATAAAGAGAAGCTTGGACACATATCAGTATCGCTCTGATTATTGACCTGAAAAAGTTATTAAAACAGTTCTGACTAAAATAGGCCATCTTTTTCTTCTGTAAGAAGCAAGTCTGGAGAACAACAGTCACTCTTTTGCTCAGAACTGTGTTCTCATTAAAGAGGTGCAAAGTATCATCCTGCTTCTTAAGACCAGTCCTGCAGCCCTAAATTACCTGGGTCTCGTGGCAGTGCCTCTGCACTGACTGAAAAACAATTGAGATTTATTTTTTTATGTCGTGAATTCTCTACTTTTATAAGTCTGGCCCTTGTTTAGTTATCTAAATGTAAACTAGGTGCCTTCTGGTCTTGACTGTTGCTGTAATAATTATTTTGATTCTGAATGCCAGAAACTATTCTAATGCATATCAGTGTAAATGAAGTCAATAGAGATTCTTCAAATTTATCCTGGTGTTCAAGAGAATGGAATTCATGCACTTCAATTTACAGCCTTATTAAGTGATCAGAATTAATGAACTCGCAACAACCTTTTCTCTTCTTGTTTACACATTTTCTTCCTTTTCACTCATAATGTACATGATTTAGAAAAAGCAGAGAGCTGAAAAGGCAGCATGTGGGTTAGATATGTCCCATGGAGCACAGCATTGTGCTGCAGACTTTAATCATAGTTGCAAAGCCACTATGTAGAAATGGCACTTTCTCAGCTGACGCCCAGAAACCAGCTCCATTTTCCATTTTCAGAACCTTTTCTGCATTCCAAAAGCTAGAAAAATATTTGTACTGAGCAACAGAGATCTTCTTCAGTGTCCACTGGGTAATAGATACAAAACTTTTTTTTTTGAGCATCATTTTTCAGTGTAGTACCATATTTTAGTACCATATTTCAGTCTAGAGCTTGGGAATAATGCAGACATTCAGATCCCCCTTTCCTTTTGTTCTGATATTTGAGAAACACTTGAAAAACCCTACATAAAGTCTTTTTGCCAGGACCTCAAGATACCAACTGAAGGTTATCCCACTCAGTTCAAGGTTGGAAGGATGAAAGGATCCATTTGATTTTCATAATGTTTAAAGCTAAACTTGTGAGGCTGCGTGCTCATCCAGACAGCATTTATTTCTGATTTCATAGAACAGGACAACCTCTAAGTGCTCCATCAGATAATTGTAAAAATTTCAGAGATTTCCTGTTATTAACGGGAGAGAGGGAACCTCACTAGTTTGTGAAAATGCTAGGAAATAAAAAAGGGAAAAATAGGGGAGCAGAGATATTTAGATAATGCTGCATTTGTAGATTAAGCAACTGAGTGATAGCACTTGCATACCAATATCTTTATCTCATCTCTGTCTATCACTCTATGAAAGTTATCATGTGAGCACACTGCAAGATCTATCACCAGATAAATAATAAAACAGAGTTTGTGTGCAACCTCTGCAGAACTGGAGGAGAATAAAGATCCAAAGCTCGAAGGAGAAAGGATGAGAGAGTTGAGGGTACCCTGCTGCAGCATAGTCTGGATGTGTGCAGGAACCCCAATAGTGACATTTACAGGACCCCTTTTTTCAGGGAAATAGTAAGTAGATGGAACATTAAGTTACTATTTGTAAGAGAGAAAGAGGGATGCCTGAAGAGGAAAACTCTGGGATCCCAGCAACCTAGGAGGAGCCTGTCTGAGGACATGAGCATGCCCCAGACTTTGAAGGGAGAGCTGAGAGTTTTGGAAAGGTGGCCTGTGGGGTGGTGTGGCTGATTGAGTAAAAGAGAGAGAAAAAAACTTTCCAGATTGTGGACTTCCCTGTAGAAATGAGAAGCAGAGGGCAGCCCAGCCATCTCCCACCCATCAGCTATGCTGCCACAGCTGCTGAAATCCAGCAAGGGGGGGCAAGGCAGCAAATGGGAAAGGTGATTTTAAACCATGTGGGCTGATTCTGGCCAATGTGCGGCTTGCTGAGAGCCAGAGAAACTGGTTAGTAACTCAGGCAGGCTGGAGTGGAGGCTGGGGCTGGACAAAGCTCCAAGCAGAGCCACAGGAGCACTGACACTGACCTTGGTTCTTGCAGAGCAGCTGACACCACCTGCCTGGTTGCTCCTCTCCATGCTGGGATGGAGGTGGTGCACCTTGGGCTACTGGGCAGCCCCTGTGTGTGAAAGTACTGTGCAGAGGCAGGTAATCCCTGGAGGCTGATGTATGCTGAACTCCTTTTTACCTGTTTTGCTCATGCACTTGCATACCAAGGTTTGAAGATGAGAGAGACCCACAGAGGAAAGAGTAGTGATGTGATACTGGACTTGCTCTGAGGACTTGTAAAAATGGAAGGAGGAGAGCCTGTGGTTGCATTTGAGGAAGGCAGAGCATGGGACTCAGCTCTAAGTACAACTGACTTAAAATTCTGAGTGAAAAACAAATGCATCTTATTACAAGTTTCAAGTACTGCTCTGTTTTCTGAATTTATTAGCATTTTTCCCACTTCCTTTCTTAGTGCTGAGTGTTCAAGCCCACAAGGCAATAACTTAACACCACTGCTGGTATTTCAAAGTTCTGTTTCTTTAAGAAGTTCATAAAATTTGTCACAATACCCCAGTAAAGCTCTTTCTGCTGTGCTGTGTAATCCAAAGTAGTTTGTATCAGATTTATGTTCTGGCAGCTCTGTGATAAACTTGGACTCTACCACATCACAAACACAAAAGATGACTTAAAGTTGTTGTTACTGAATTTGAAGGACTCTTGTTTCATGGAGTCCTGCACCCCCATACCAGGGCTTTGGTCTCCAATGGCTCTGCACATCATACAGAAGCCTGGAATGAAGGTATTTCCACCATTTCATATTTTGGTAGAATTAACCTTTTTTTGTGTGTTAAAATTGTCTGTCAAAACTACAGTACAAGATATAAAGCCTTGTAAAAATCAGTGATGTCTGGTATTTTGACCAAAGGGTCCTTGAGATGTGAATGCTAGGTTTCTCCTTGCTGACTTAAGCCCTCTTAAACCTAATGTTTTTAAGGCTTCCCTGAAACCCTGGATCAGCCTTGTGAAGTTCCTAGAGACAGTTATGCACAAAATGATCAGACTCTCAATTCCTCTAGTATGAGGCCTTGCAAACTTGAGCCTGAAAACATTAAAGAATGAAACTATGATGTCAGTCACACCCTCAACACAAAGATTATAGGTGTAACAAGAGGAAGAATTTATCACAAAATCTCTCTGATCTGAAATCAAGCAGAACTCTGGAAACAGCTGCCAAATACCCAAGGCCAGAGACCTCCTGTCCTGGGGCCAATTCTCATATTATCCTGTGTTCTAAGGTTTTTTTCTATACCCAGTTTTCAGAAGGAAGGAAGATTACTGACATCCACTGTAGAAGTTGAAGTGGTGTGATTTTTTGTTGTTGTTGTTTGGTTGGGTTTTTTTGTTAAAATGAGCCTGCATTTGGCTGAAGAAATAGTATTTTTTCTTACTATTACTCTAGGAGAAAGAGACAAAGAGACATCTACTAGATCCACACTTCCAAGTTCACCTTTCAACATCAGGACTACTCCTGGGGTTGCAACTAACAGTGACTACCATCATTAATAGTATAATGGTCTGTACTCTCTAACTGACCATGGGGCAAAAGATCTGTTTAATCATTAATGAATTAATCTTTAAATTAACTGTCTTGTAAAGGTTATACATCACTTGCATGGGATCATGCAGCCTGGTCTCTATACTGTTTCTGTACTCATGTGCATCATCATCTATTTTGCCTGTTCTTTGTCTGGTTCTGCTGACATTTGTAAAGCATTCACTGAATTTTGAGGTTTTCTTCTTATATCTCAAACACGTGACTTTATTGCTATGTGGGATTCTGGTGGAGAGTCCTGCATTGCTCCAGGATCTGTTGGAGTCCAGGTGTGCAAAGACAGCAGCTGAACAGGGACAAGCAGAGGACACAGTGAACTTCTCACCTGGCTTGTTGTTTCCAGCCCCATGCTCTGTACTGTTGTGTTCTGCCCTGAGAATCCTTCAGTTCTTCTTCTCTTTGGGTCTTTTAATGTTACCAGATGGAAATCCAGCTCAACTTTCAAAAACTCTGAATAATTTATTAAGAACAAAATTGTTGGGTCTGTGAGCTGGTTCCTTCTCTCTCTCTTTCTCCTTTTCTCTCTGCAAACTGCCTTTCAGAGGAAAAGTTTCTAATTACAGGTCAGAAAAGCAGGTTTAGTCACACAGCAGAGCCCTTGATGCAGCATTAGAGAGTGTTATTTATACACCTGAATTAATAGGGATGCAGCATTTCAATTGAGAAGAATAAGGTGGTTTTCAATTTCACTCTTTTTATGTGAAACAAGCCACATCAGATTTACTGGGCTTTTTGACCTAAATTATTAGGATTCTGACTAACTAACAAATAAGTGCTGTGCAGAGCTGGAGCAGAAAGTACTAAGAGTAGATAGAGCACTGCTCACATAGCAGGGGAACAACAGAAGCAGAATGGGTCAGAAAGAGCCAGGAGAGGGTAGAATGAGGAAATCATTGGGAAAACTGCCCAGGGTAGAATTACACATGCAGCTGTCTGTCCCAAGGAAGACTTTTGGAGAGTGGCAGCATCCACAGAAACTGAAGGGCAGTCTGCAGTGTGCTGGCATGCACCCAGATACCTCAAAATATTGTTGTTCTTTTAAGTCCAAGAATAGGAGAGGTGAAGAAGAAACCTGAAGCGTATGAGGAGTCCCTTGTACTCCATACTGCAGGGAATGGGATCCCTGCACCATCAGCACTTAGAGTCACTGTCAGCTTTTGCTGGAGGTGTTGGTTCTGCAGCACTGAAAAGAAGTGAGGAGCCCTGAATGGGATTGTTCCTGCAGTGGTGGGAGCTCCAATGTGACTTATTTACAGCAGTGCAGAGATGAATTTTCTCTGTTGTTTTGAATATAAAGCTCAATCTCTTAAGTTCTGTAGTTTGGCTTCATGTTGGGTTTTTGCTTGGCTGCTTAAAATGTCTGTGTAAATTTCTAGGAGCTTTCTGGACTTTTTCCAGACCTAAAAAATGAGACCTGTGTCTATGCATCTGATTCTCTAAGTTACGGAATATGCTGAATTGATTGAGATCCTGATTCCCTGAGTTGTTGTATGGCTCTGTCATAGGTTTGTGTATCTTCTTCGACGTAGATTTGTTGGGCCATGTGAAGGGAAAGAACCCCCAAAACTAGGATATTCCTTCTAGTAGAGGTTCTCCTGGTTGTGTTCTGTGAATAAGAGACCTCTCCCATTCTGCCCAGGTACCTGACAAAGCTATGAAGCTCGCTGTGCCCTGCCAAACCAACATCTGCCACATGAAAATCCCAAAGCGACAGAGAAAGAGGAATGCTGTGCTTCAGAATAACTAAAATGCAGATTCTGTGGGTATGGAGCAAAGCATAGCAGCCAGAATGCCAGGTCTCACACTCAGTATGTGAGACTTGGCATGGCCTTGAACTCCTAGAAGCTGCGTTTTGCTGCAAGTGGTAGATTTCTAGAAGCTGTACTCAGCATTCTGTAAGCCAGGAGACAGATGAATGCAAGGCAGTCAGTACCTATATAATATATTACTTAAGGAAAAAAGGTTATCTACTTGCGTAAATTTACTTTCAATCCCAAGATAATTTTTTTGTTTAGATTACCTATACTGTGAACCTTGCTCTCATGTATGTCTGCAAATCATTACCACGTTGCTGGAGCAGTATGTGCAGGACACAGAAAGTGATTCACCAGGTACAGAGTGTCACAGTGCTTGGGCCGTTGGATCTGTCAGGCTGGGGCTCCTGTGGTGTGTCAGGATCCAAAACTGTGTTGAGAGCTGGATGGAAGCTCCGTTGCAGAAACGAGGTCACAAGCCTGAAAGAGCAAGCAGAGAAGTCTTTAGCAGAGAAAGATGGAAAATGCTGCTCCCCCTGATGCAGCCAAGCTACGCTTCCTGGGCTTTGCATTGGCAACAGCAGGTTTTCTACCAGGCTGCAAGGGAGGAGGATGTGAGGTCTGTGTGCACTCTCCCTGTGACACCCCTGTTATTATTGTCACATGCAGATGGCTGACACCTGCCGTGACAGAGGCAAGTGAGGGTTTGGTAGTGTGCTGTATTAGACAACTTGTCAGGTGTGTGAGAGTCAGGCTGTCCTTCCTGTGGGAGGAGATTTAGAGGGAGCTGTTGCTTTTTGGTATGTATGTGGTTTTCTTCTCTAAAAATAGACTATCTGTCGAAGTGGGAGGATTTCAGAGAAGGGAGAGGATTAGCAGTCATGACATGGATGGTCATATTTCAGGGCAAACACCTGTAAATCAGTCTAAGCCTGTAAGTAGCAACCTATTAAACTGAGTTCACCTCAGAAGCACTCACGCTGTGTCTGTTCAGGAAGGCTGGACCCAGCTATCCAGCCCTTGGAGCATAGCTGGGGCTACAAGCTCAGCCTTTTCCCATCTTCTGCACCAGTGCAAATGGAGCAACTATGGATGTTTACAGCTGACAAGACAAAACACATTGAAGAGGTGATGACATATTTTTAATACATTGTCTGCATTTCTACTTCTATCTTTTGCCATTTCTGACCCTTCTTGGAGCACTGAAATGCTTTTCCTTCTTGTTCTGTTTTCAGGGGCTTTTTAGTAGCAATTTTTTTTTTTTTTTTTTTTTTTTTTTAACACAAGATCGGATTAAGTCTTACAGTGCTGCTCCTTCCCTTTAGCAGAAGAGCTGCTAGCAGGGATGTGTTGCCTGGTTTTCTGGAGGTGAAGCATGCAGCTTTTCCAACATCTTCTGCCCTTTCCAACCTGCAGGCATGCAGTGACAAATCAGGATATTAACTTGAGTCCTGTGTTATTGCCACTGGCCTCTGCTTTTTCAGAAAGGACTCTGCCATGTGGAATTTCTGAATGACCTGCTGGAAACTCCCATTTAAGAACTTTGCATTCAAAGCCTTTGGAAAACATTTCCTAAAGATACATGGCTTAACCACAAAGTATTAATGATTGCTAAGTTACTTTGAGAGCAAACATCCTGTATCTGTGACTTGGTGGTGAAAACGTCATAGGGTTGCGGAGTTCAATCCAGTTCTTCCATCAGCTTCCAGGGTGATTTCTGACATTACAGTATTTCTGTGCTCAGGTTCAACTATTCCATCATTCTGGATTTCTAGAAGAATAATAGCAATCTTAGCAAGGCTCTGAAGACATATGAGATATTTGGCTAGCTCAGGCATGCAACTGAGATAGCATAAGGAAAATATCCTTATATTTTCTGATATTTAATTTGTCTCTGAGCTGCTCTCCCTTTTATATAACTTAAATAAGTATATACTTTTATATAATCTATTTTATATAAATTATCTTATAATTTATGGTGAATATTGCTGTGAAAGAAGATCCAGTCTCTTCAAATATTAGGTTTTAATAGTAGTTTGTAAGTTCTCTTCCTTTTTAAAGGAATCCAGCAAAGTTTAATTACCTCATTAGTTTGCCAGCACTAGATCGGAGTATAGGTTTATATAACTTTTTTTTATTACAGGGATCAGTAGTAGATACTTCAGACCAATTACCTAGTATAAGATGATGTATAATAGAGAGTTACTTGGTTTTTTACCTGTAAGGAAGTTTTCTCCTGCAGGTGAGGCAGGAACTGAGGTCCCAGGTCTGGCCTCTGCACGTAAGCTGGTCCCACAGGGTCTAATAAACCACTGGTTCCAGTAGGACTACATCCTTCCTTCAAGTTAAGTGTGTTCATGTGGTCTAATAACTGAAGATCCAAGATCTGTTAAATTGTGTCCTATTTAACATAACTGGCTCTTCCAATTAATGTTATGTCATGTACCTCTGTCATGTGACTGCTAATGTGAAGGTTCCTGCCTGGGACATTGTTCAGAGCACTGCGGTGCCTCTAGGTCTGCCCAAGGGGAGCAGGTTCTGTTTAACACCTCTGTGATACAGGGCAGACAGCACAGGAATAGATACACTTCTGGTGTTTATCTGCACCCTCTCTCCCCTCCTCCCTTTCTTGAAGGATCAGCCTGGCTCACCTGATCATGGCAGCTGAGAACTTCAAATTATGGAGTGACTTTATTTTGTTAAATGTTCTCATGATCCTGCAGACATTGCAGGTGATCTCTTTGCTTCAGGCTGGCTGCTTCTGGCCACTCTACCAGGTAAACACAGAGTCAAACTGCAGCACAGCCTGTTGAGAAAGATGAAGAGCTGCTGTTCTCTATTGCTGCTTCACATTCACAAATAGTGAGAGGTATTGTAAAGACTGAGAAATATACCCAACTAGGTCCAGGGAGTGATTAGAATTCTAGGTAGGTAACACAAAGCTCTTGGTGCATCTTCAAACTGGTGTTGTGACTGCCCTGCCTGTGATCATGTGCATTCCAGTGATGCTGATACTGGATTTTCCATAAGGGACTGGGAATAAAGAAATGGGACAGGCTTGACACAAGGCAAGTGCATTTCTGTTGTCTCCTTACGAGCTCAGTAAGATAACTGCTGCAGATCTAAATGGTTCTTAAGTCATTGCTTCTTCAAGTCAGTGACATAGTTCTCACAAGAAAAGAAAGGCATTCAAAGCAATTTGCATCCACAGAAATCAAAATGAAAATCATCATTCCTGTTTTAAGATGCATAAAGTAAGATTTCAGCAAGGAATTACACAAGCAAGAGAAAAATAGGAATTGAATCTTGCATAATCTTGCTTTTAAATATGTGTCCTGTGTTTTCAATAATAAGTGTTCACAGTTCCTTCTGGCTTTGCAGTTTGGGAATTACTGACAACAACTGATGTGCCTCTGAGATGCTGCATTCATCACCTCAGGATTGTGCTGATAGTCACTTTCCTTGCTGAAACTCGTCACCCTAGTTTCATTCCAGGAACTATGGGTGTTAATCTCTTAAGAAACTTCTGTTAATTGTAATGTAAGCAGTTTTAGGGGAGAGGAAGAATTAGCTGTATCAGAAAGAAGATCCAGTTCTTCATGTGCAGAACAATAAAGATGTGGCTGTGGTAAAGCCTCTTCCCAAATTTTCTCGAGCGCTTTTGGGAAATGTTGCACCTCTGTGGGATGTGTGGTTGGGCCGGGTGAGTTGCTGGCACACAGATGTTGGTAAAAAATGCAGTCTGTGGCATTGCCTGGGTAAAGAGCATTTAATTTTCTAGTAGGCATAAAGAGTTGCCAGTGCCATTGAAATTTTGTAGCTCTGAATAGTTGCTGTAAATTTCATCTGGGCAATATCCCCAATTGTGTTAGATATAATTACATTTGAAGTTCTTTTTAATCATTTATTTGGAACATGTCCCAAGATTCAGCAGTTTTGGATTGGGACAGAAATTGAATTATTTATTATCAATTAGAGGTTGTCAGAGCCTTTGACACCACGTCGAGCTGGCATTGTTTGGTATCTGTATTAATGATCATATAGATAAAAGCATGAAATTATTGGTTAGGAAGCTTTTATTCTAGGCTGAGCAGGCTGGTTTGCATACTTGGCTGGATGCTTCCCTACCCTCACTGTCATTATGGCTCTGTTTAATCAAGTCAGCGTTGCCTGTGGAATTGCTTGCCCATAAATTGATGAATTGAGTGTAAGAATAATTCCCCCTAGATGAAACTCAGTTGTGACTTCCCCTGCCATCCCAGCCCAGCACATTTAGACTCTTCTGCTCTGGCTGTGGTCTGCTACAGACCCTGGAACAATCTTTGTTACATCTGTTCTTTTCTTACAAGAGCCATTTATTGAAGACTGTCGGTGCTATGGTAATGCTGGATGCTGAGCTTTTGTTCCCCCAGGTGAGGGGATGGAGATGGCACCTTCAAGAGTGATCTTGAGCCCTCTTCACAGCTCTCTTCTGCATCCCTCTCTCATCAGTGTGGGTCTTAAAAATATTTTTTTCTTCTTGTGTTTTGGCTCTTTGCAATAAACCGCAGCCTAAGAGGCAGATCATGTAACAAGACCAGAGGGTAATCCCAGATACATGGCTGCAGAAAAGGAAACTGTCAGGAAATGAGAGGAAAAGGAGCATGGAGAAGATTCCACTCATCTCTTTGAGTAGCAAAGGAGTATCTGAGGAGAAGGGATGCTCATTTGACATTATCTCATCCCTATGTCTTCTGGGTTTGGCTATTGTTAGAATTAGTAAAGCCTTAGTGAAACAGGAAAAAAAACCTTCCGAGGACATACTTGCAATATTTTTTTTAGCAAATACTTATTTTTTCCTCCCACACTCTAAACTGCTGGAAGCAATGTGCATTAGCTCAGTACAAAGACTGATCCATTGTGTTACCAGATACGATTTGAACAAGGTTGTAAAAAGTGGCATGCTAGATCCAGGGAGAGAGCAGGAACTTCTCATAAGATAGATATAATAATTCATGTTACTCCCCCACCAGTTCTACTCCCATTGGAGTCAGTTTCCCTCATCAATCATCTGTGAATTCCAGTATAATTTCTTGAAATTTATGTAAATTTCTCAATGAGGTTACTGATCCGTTAGGGTTTTTCTTCTGAATATTTTTTTTGGTACCACACACACTTATCAAAAGCAGGATTGTCCTGCTGTCACAAGGGAATTATCACATACACCACTTTTCCAATTATTTCATTATAGCAAAGGAAACTGGAACTAGTGAAAGACAGAAGTTCTCACTTTACTGGGAAATGCTGAGATTTCAAAATCTCTCCCATTTCAGAATGAATCACATTAAAAATCAAGCTTTCTTACAAAATGAAACTCTGAAAACAATTTTGTTTTGATCAAACCAGTTCCTCTGATTTCAGTGTCTTTAAACTAAAAAAAAAAAAAAAAAAGTTGTTTTATATAGCCTTTATGTAACTTTTAATATAATTTTGTTTTGAAAAACTTTTCTCAACAACATCCAATACACTGAAAATGCCAAGATAGGCCTTTTTGACATTATTGAAATACCTCATTTACTTTGTTGGACAGAAAAACCACCATGTTTTTCAGAACAGTTGGGTTTCAACAAACATTTCTCCTTCAGCATTCCTCCACGCACAACCACTCATTATCTAGACAAATACTTTAATACTATGTAACTCTCATTCTTTTCCAATGGGTGCCTGTATGGCAAAGACCTCTTCCAGTGAGGTCTTTTGGAAAAGCTGAAGCTGCATGTATCCAGCCTCTCCGGCTCAATACTGACTTCCACAAAGCAAAGTATGCAACTGGAATTCCTGGAACAGACCTCTCTTGAAGTATGTGCTTTGTATCAAAGACGCTATTTCTCAGGGAAAAAACAAAACAAAAAACAAAAAAAACCCGCAAAAAAACCCCACCAAGCCCAGTCTGTAACAACAAATCAACAAAAATAAACCCACTTTTGTTATAAATCAGCTTTTGACTTGCAGAAAGTGCAATGGCCCATTCATCCGCTCAAATCCTTCTTCTTAAAAAATAAAGTGGAGCTGGAGAACGTGGCACAACAGCGCCTCAGAGCCTGGGAGCAACTTTTTCTTTCCCAATCCGGTGCCGATGTTTCTGCTTCCCAACCTCCCTTTTCAGAAGCTGACAAGCAACAGCAGCTCTCAACTGAAGCAGACTTGGGAAATGACTAATTAAACAGTGATTGCAGGATTGCTTCCTGACCTGGGTATCGGACCACAAGGGTGAAGCTTCAGAAAGATAGAGTGAACGCAGGAAGCAGTCCTGCATATTTCCACAATGGGGGCATTATGGAGACATGCCCCGGAGGCTGCTTGAGACCTCGCTGAATGGATCCTGATACCATCGGGGAATGGAGTACCTGCTAGTTCAAAGCAACCCTGAATGCAGGTTTTAATCCCTTCTGACAATTGTTGAGAGGAAATGGCCTTTCCTCTGACCTTATCGTTGTAAACAACAACTAGTCATCAGGTTCGTCCTGCTAAGGGAATAGTCAAGGTCTATGCAAGGATTTTGCTTCAGATTTTTTTTTTTTCCTTCTCTGATTACAATGGCTTAATTCTTCAGACCTGAAATGCATTCTCACCGCTTAATATACCGGCTTCAAGTACATTCTTTGTTAATTATTGAGTCCATACAGCTCAGCCTGGTTCAAATTAGCTGCTTGGAGCTGTGGGCAGACATCTCGTGGCCAGTTTCGGTGCTCGGCCCTGTGGCTGTTTTTGTGCTGGGTGTTGTGAGATGTCTTTTGAATATATTGGTATCACCTGAGCTGGGTGTGAGACAAGCTGACAAACTCTTCTAGCATGACAGAGAATCACTAAGAGCTACAGTGGCCAGCAGGCAGGATGCAGGACTTGCTGCTGGGCACAATGAGGGGAGCAGTTTTAATATGATAGAAGAATGCATGCACTTCTGGAATTGCAGCCGTGGGTCAATTTAACTCTGTGGATTCACGTGGCTTTTAGTGCTAAGACAATACAGATGACAGAGGAAATGAGACAGTAGCTTTTGCTGCTCCTGGAGTTAGAGCCAACTGTATGTAGCAAGCAGGACAGAGTGATGGTGCAGAAGAGGCCTGACATGTTGTACTGGCAGAATTTCAGCCTGATAAAATCCACTTTCCCCCAGATCTTTTCCAGGGCTCTGCCACTGACAGGTCCCCAGTATTGGGAAGAGCATCACTGTGGCCACCTGAAAGCATTCCCTTCCCAGTGCTTCTCATCAGGTGCTAAGTGGTGTAACAGAGATCAGCTGTCACAGCCTTTCTAAAAGGGAATTTGCAGAGCAATTAGGAAGACACTTCTGTTCCTGGTCGTGGGTGTTGGCAATGTATAGGAAGTTAGCAATGGCTTTGTCTGAATGGCTTTTTAACTCCAGTGGAGTTAGGGCTGGCACTCACGTGTCTGCTCTTTGGTCCTCCATGCTAAGTCAGAGGGTGAATGAGAAGAGGTTTTTTTCCTTATACTATGCAGCCTGGCTGATTACTGCAAAATGCGGGGTGAGCTGCAGAAGTCAACATGCCTGAGTTCTCTGGGAGTCATGGGTTTTCCACTGGAGCAAAGGAACATTTCTTCCCTAGGTAAAGAATTGTAACTTTTTTCTTGTTACCTGGGTTGACCCAGCTTAACATCTGCTTCTCTAGCTTATAAGAATTCTTGCTACATGCTTTGATAAGAACAACATGGTGTATGTACAGGGAGCTGAAGTTCACTATATGTAGGTCTGTTTTTCTAGTGAAAAACTTGTAAGGGTCTGCAAAAGATAAGAGGTTAAAAGCCATTTTCCTTGGTTGTGTTGGAATGTCTCGGGCTGTGGCATGTCAAAGGGAGACTGGTGGATTTTTATGGAAAAGATGGCTGGTTTCCACAATTACGTACTACCTGTGGTATGTTTGGGCTGTGTTTTGTGTAACATATCTGGGAGCAAAAGGAAAAAACTTGAACCCTGTGGAGAGCAACATCTGAACACCACATACATCCTCTGCCAAGTGGATGGTCAAGGTCAGGGTCTCAAGTGGCAAAGGAAACAAGGTTGGATCTGCCCTGTGCTTTGTGTCTGGCACCCGTGTGTGCTGTGGCCATGAACAGGGTACCCAAGGGGGTGGTGTCACTGATTTTCATTGGGGATATAAGGCTGTGAGTGAAAAGGGTGTTACAGTATTTGCAATCTGTCCTGTAACTATGAGAAGTTTGGTACAGAGATCCATGCCAAAATGAGCTGGGATCACAGAAAGCAGCTCTACAAGGCTGGTGGGTCCAAGGCTGGTGGGTATGAGGCATGAGTAAGTGGGAAGGATCTTAAGAAGCTGTGCTGTGATGTGCCTGAAAGGATTTCCTTTCCTCCCACCTTGGGGGTTGATCCATGTGGCAAGGTCAGGTAATTAGGCTGCTTGGAGCTGCAGTCCCTGGCTGCAGTGTGTGTTCTGTACCTTGCAGGACACCAGCAGGAGAAGGGGGGCAGCACAAATGTCCCAGTTGCCTTGTGTGTGCTGTCTGCTTGATCTGTGCCCTGCCTGTATTGGGGTCACGTTGTCAGAAGACGGAAAAGAAGGATATCAGAGGAAGTATTCCCCTTTCAGTGGGGATTAACGCAGTATTTGCTGAAAGAAGCGCTCTCTTTCCACCCACACCTTGCACCCTCTGAGATTTACTTGTTTATATATTTGCAGGTGGGAACTCTTTGCCTTCTTGTGGCATTACCTGTGATAAGGAGAATCGTAAACAGCTCAAGCACTTACTGATTCTGTAGTGGGAGTTGTTTCAACAGTGATAAAATGCTGCTTCTCCCTCAGTTATAAAATACATATCACATTTTCTCTTCCCACCCTGACGTTCCCTTTAAGACTTTTTGAATTATTTCCTCCACTTTACAGAGCTGTAACAAAGGATGGGTGGCTGGATCACTGTGCCAGCTTTACCTGAGTATAAGAGGCCATAGAGAGGCTGAAAGGGTGCCTGTCAGCAGGCTACTAATTGCATGTGTCCATCAGCAGGTTGTCCTTCTACCAAAGAATGTTATCTTGAGATGAATCCATAGGCAGCACAGAAGGGGCTTGTTGAGAGAGGCAGACCTGGAAGCTATAGAGTGCTGCTACTTATCAGGACAGTGTCTTCACAGCAGGTGCAGGAGTGAAAGAAGAGCACTAGCTATGTGAGAACTGCCTTGCCTTGCAGTGATTGTGTTAACAGGGAGTATACTTTTATTTTCTTTCTCCTAAGGGACCACACTTGCATTGTATTTTGCACTGCTCTGCAGCATTTCTAGAACTCTGCAGTAAGTGGTTAGCACTCTGGGGTGCTTGTTTGTGGGGAGTTCCTGCTTGTTTTGTCCCATTGCATACTACACTATGACACTTGAAATATATTCATTGTTTATAAAGAAAAGCAATTTTTTTTCTTTCAGGGCTTAATGCTTACTGGGATGGACTATCTTGGCAGCCTTTGTACCTGAATTTTTTTTTTTTTTTCTTGTATAGGAGCAGCACATTTTGCTGTTCTACACAGCCCAGACTCTGGAAGTATCTAAATATTCTTGTAGAGTTCAAACATTCCCTGTGGCCTGTCTTGGAAGCTTCTCACTGAGGCCAGGGAAAAGGGCAGTTACTTAAAGGTATTTGCACGTGGTTAGACTTTTTTTCTGATCTACTGAGAAATAATCACAATCGCTTCCAGATTGTTTCTTTGACTCAAAGTGTCACCAGAGCTGACAAGGTCTCATTCTCAATGTGGTAAATATTGTAATTGGGATGTATATTGCCATCAGCACCCTGAGACCCCAAAGGAACATGAGCTGAGGATTTTGCTTGCCTGCCTGTACTGACTGCATGTGAGAGTCTCATGAATATTTTTGAAGCAGGTCAAATACTTGCCATTGCAAATCTATAGAGGGCTTAATGAAAGCAATCCTTTGAGCAGGAGTGAAGGTGGATTTCTCCTTTCTTACCAGAAGGCTCAAGGAGTGCTGAAATAACTTCGAAGCAGGAGGTAGTGCCTTTGGAGTGAGTTTTCACTCTGTGGGGAAGGGAAGTTCCTGATCTTCATTCAGCTGCAGAATGGCACTTAGCACGTGTCTGGGGGCTGTGGAAGAGCCAGGCAGGACTGTGGGATGGCAATTCCCATCAATATGGGAACTGAGATACTTCTCAAAAGCAAGTTTGCTGATTTTATGGCAGCAAACAACTTGGTGTTAAGGAGACTTGGGATCTGGTAGAATCCTTTTCTTCACTAGCTGTTATTATTATTATCTAGAGGTGCTTACATTGTTAAATGAACACCTCACAAACACCATTACCTGGCAAAAGGTCACACACGATTCTGTTGGAAGGTGGGGGAAACCGTGAAACTGAAGCAGTATGTCACTCCCTTGATGCCTTCAGAGTGAGACAGAGGAATCTCCAACACTGCTAAAATTCAGCTTTCATGCAAAATGGCTCATGGGATCCTCTTTAACTGAACTGGACAGCAGGGGCATTACCTCAAAGGCAGGGGATAGGTGGAGATGCAGGGTGTGAAGTGCAATTCAGATGTGGTGACACTGAGAGCTGGTAGGACTACACATCCTATCACTTCAGAGCCTGACTGACAAAATGTCTGGTTCAACATTCGCCCACCAGTCGAGACACAGGACTCCTGAGGAGCCAAGAGGTTTATTCCTGAGCTTGGTGGAAGTCCTGGGTATAGAAGCAGGTATTGGCAGAAGAACTTGCTGTCTGCCTGGAGAGCCTGAAACATCTGTCTTGAGGACTGAGCAGCCTGTATTTAGCCATTTGTGGTTTTGGCTGTTGGAAGTGGGCAGGAATTTTCCTGTGCTATTGACCCAGTGCTACATCTATGATTAGGACCAAATTTCATTCTACTTCCTTGAGCTCACACTGCCATTCACTGACTCATGCTGGAGCTCTGTTTCTCAGTTTGGTCACATCCTGAATTTGCGAGCACTTGGTGAGATCTCAAACTTTGCAGTGTCCATAACTAAAATTCCCTCCTCCTAAAGCATGTGCATGATCATTAATCATCTTCCTGCACTCATTGATGCCCAGGGAGCTGGAGCTGAGCTTCTGCAGCCCAGGCTGCTTGGGGATGGAGCTGGCCACAGATAGGGAAGCCAGCATTTGGGTGGAGGTGAGGCTGTTCCTCAGTAGACAGTGTCTGTTTTTCATGGCTACACATACCCAGATAGTCAGAACAGTCTCTGCTGTGGCCTCAGTGCAGGAAAGCTTTCCACCTAAACTGTCTCCACTTGGTTTGTCTGTTGTTGCCTTGGAGCCAGGGAGGACCTTTCCTGTAAGTCCTGCACGGAGGAGGCCGGTTGCTGTGAACTCTTGCACAGTAATTAGGGGAAGCAACTTTGGGATCCCACCACTGGTTACACAACAGGGCTGGATTCAGCTGCTCCTTCTCACCATGCAGCCCAGTTTCTGGTGCCTCTGTCCAGAAACCCCTCCATTGCCTCTCTGGGGCAGCTGCTGTGCAGATTGCAGAAGTCTCTGTCCCACAGTGGGCTCCCAGGTAAATCTTATCTGGGACCTATGGAGGGAAATCAGAGCCCCTCAGCAGAAAGGGTCCAAGTTTCCATGGCAACCCCCCTATAACCCTACTTTGAACGTTGCTGCCTCGTTCCTCTAGAAAGTTGCCGGTTAGCCTGGTCAGCAGCTGCTGCAGGGAGCACACCACCTCCGGAGAGGCTGTCCTGGGCTGGGCTCTTTATTCCCGTAATGAGCAGCAGGGGGGTGGTGCGGGTGCCGTGTGCCCCGCGTCCAGCCCGGGAGACACTTCTGAGCGAGCCGGGGGGTGGTTGTGTCTCTCTGCTTTCCCAGGGAGAAAGAGGTGCTCGGGGCTCCCGGGAGGTGTGCGGAACGGGAGGCTGGAGTGCAGATGGGGCTGCTCCTCGGGTTGTGTGGGTTGGTTTTGTTTTTTGGGTTTTGTTTTTTTTTTTTTTTTTTTTTTTGGCGAGCGGGAGGGTGACAAGTGAAGAAAAAGGACACGGCGTTTTATTTAATTAGAAAAACCAAACTCCCTAAAACTAGCCTCCGAAGGGCCTCCGTTGTCATCAGCTGCACAAAGAGCTGTGACAAATGAAAGGAACTGAGCAGAGAAAAGGCTGCTTTCTCTTTGTGTCTCTTTCCCAGCTTCTGTTTGCTTTGCTGTCTCCCTTGCTCCCATTGATCAGGCATGTGGAAACATTCCTCCTCCTGCGCTCCCATTGTGGCCGCCCGGTTGCCAGGCTGCCGTTGGCTTGAATAACTTCACTAAGCCAGGCCTCTCCAAAACCATGCCATCCGGCGGGCTGGATGCGGGGCCAGACGTTGCCCTCCCATCCTCCTCCTCTCCCTCCCCCTCCGTGGCAGCGCAGGGGTGCAGTGAAAAAATGCGCCAAAGAACAAGGGAGGTACCGTGGAGCCCCAGCTGGCTCTAACGGGGAGAGGCGGGAGCTCACCCTAAGAAAAGGGAGAGGGGCAGCAAGGAGGGGGACAATGGCCAGCCTGGGTTGCTGCCTTAAAAAGAAGGTGGGTGGTGATGGCCTGGGCTGCTAGTCCAAAGTTTCTGAGCACGGAGGAGACAAAAAGGCACGTTTCCAGGGAACACAAGCTAGTAAAGTGCAGTGAGGTAAAGCCCGTTCTTGCTTCCCGCAGAGGGGAGAGGCGGTGAGGACAAAACAGGAGGCAGCAGGCAGCCGGCTGTGACTGGGAGTGATTGGTGGCCAGCTCTCGCTGGCTGCTCCACAAACACGTCCTTTCAGCAAAAAGGGCACCTTGGGCCAAGCTCGCCACCACGACTGGCTTGTGCAGCACCTCTTGTTTTGGTGGTACCGCACCAGCTGGTGCTGGAGGTGACACTGGTACGGGTGACAGATCTGGTGCAGACTGTGGCTGGTCTTCTGGGGAGGAGCACGGGGGCAGGGTGGGGGGACTGTACCCCCAGGATGAGCCCCTGGGATTGACTTGTGATAGTTCTGGTGTTGAAGACGCTGGAGCTGAGCACGAGGCAGCATCCCGTGGACCGAGGGGGGTTGTGCTGTCACTGCAGAGGGGCTGGCACCCTCCTGCAGCTCCGCTGCCTCCAGACGTTATTGTATCGGATACGACTCTGGCCTATTGTTCTTAATGCTATTTTTCATCGTTGAAATAGCAGTAAGCAATCTGTGCTTTCAGACGTGCTTATTGACTCAGCAGGGCTGGGGCTGGATCCTGAGCTGGTGTAAAGCAGCCCTGGCCCATCAGCTCACGGTGTCACCTGTGACCCTCGTTTCATCTCGGCCTCGCTGGAGCTGTGGCCGAGGGCTGTGGCGGTGGCCGGTCGGAGGGTCCTCTCCTGGTGCTGGGTGGCCCCAGGTCTGTCTGCACGGGTGGTCCCTGCATCCCGGGAGGTGGAGAGGGATGTCCTAGGGCAGCTGGAGCCTGATCCAGGCTGGGTTTGCTCTGCAGAAGGGTCCCGAGTTTGTACCGGTTTGAAGGGCAGGGACTGCTGAGCTCAGGTGATTAACATAACAATCCTGGGGCTCTGCCTTCATCCTGCCGCTAAAGCCTGGTTTGCTCAATCCAATTTTCAGCCTCTGCCCTTTCTTTAGCAGGCTAATTACACCGACAGGACAGTGGAAATGACCTTCTTAAAGCCACAGTGTCTTCTTGTCTACTTACCTGTCAAAACACAGGAGATGAAGCACTGATATAATTCAGAAAAAATAACACGTTTATGTAGAAGTACTGAAGTAGGAGAGCATTCCCCTGAAGTTCACAGTGGTAACCTGTGTGGTGTTTATCTGCAGTGATGTGTGTTTGTAAAGATCTTTTCAAGCAAGGTCCGCTGGCTAGTGGGGCCACAGAGGTGTGGGCTGGTGCAAGTTTAAGGAACAATAAGTGTGCAATATTGCACCAATAAGTGTGCAAAGTATTGCCATCTCACAGCAACCTCAGAGGGCACTGGGCTGGAAAGCTTTTGCAGTGCTGGCGTCTCTCATTAGTCATCCTAGCCTCATTCTGTCTCTGTAACACATAGTGCCCAGCTCTAGTGCAGCTCTGTCCTCCTGCACACACTTGGGCCCAAAGCTGTGAATGCTCCCATGTCCAGTCCAGGTGTGGGCTGGAGCCTGGCCCAGGGCTGCAGCTTCAGATGAAGCAGCTTGGGAAGGTGCCTGGCAAGCCACAGGAAATGCACAGGCTGCTGATGTGGCCATCCACAGAGCAAAGGATGAGTGCTCCTGAAGTCCTTGCAAGGACTTGGCCACTGGAGCAGAAAGAGGTGATTTCCAAGGAGGATACAGCATGTTTCTGTACTAGCATTCTGAAAAGCTTTGTGAAGACTTGTGATGTAGGTGATTTTCATATTATAACACTTAAATTACGTTAGCAGGTGTGTAAATCTGCCCCTTCAGAGAGGATAACAAAGTAAAAAGCTTGTGCCTTGCCAATAGCTTGGCACAGGACGTTATCATTGTGAACTTGTTGAAATCAGCAATGATACCTTCTTAGGGCTGAATTTTGCTTAGGATTGTGTTTGTTGGTGTGATGTTAGTACTTGCAAAAAAGAGGCAATCTCCTGGTTACAGGAGTATCTGTGAAGTGGAGCGGTCATAGTTAATCTTCTTCTGGAGCCAAAAGGGTGGTTTTGCGATCTCTGCAGCTTGGAAAGGAGGAAGTATGGTGAGCATCGTTAGGTTTAATGTAACAAAACAGGCCAGGAATAAAATTAACTGGATAGCTGATGCAGATGTGTCAGTCACACTTTGCCCCAAAGCCACTGCTGATTGCTGAGATACCTGTTCTGTCAGGCATTGAGAAGAGGTAGGAAAACAATTTTCAATTCATGGCAGCCTTAAAGAGACCTGCTGCACACAGCAAATTTGATGCTGTGATAACTGACACTGTTTGTGACAGACAAATCTGTGGCTTGTGTAGTGAAGCAGTTCAGAAGTGCCTGCTGTCGCATACCAAAAGGCTGGGGGAATGGCACTTGCTAGGAAAAAATGTTGCAAGGGGATCCCAACTACCAGAGGTGCCTGCAGAAAGCCATAGGAGGGCAGCAAGATTTCCAAGCATGATGGGAGGGGAGTTTAATTATTTTTCTTTCCAAAGGCACAAATGGTGTTTAGTCTGATGCCATTGGAAGCTACAAAACCAGGGAACTGTTGAGAAACAAGGAGGTATCAGGAAAACCAATACTCCTGCACAGAAGTATAAAGATAAACTGAACGTAGCTGAAAGAGAAGGGAAACAATTACAGGAAAGGCTGTTACTAGAAAACTGATGGGAGGAGGGCAAATACATCCAGGGCAACAAGTCTAGGATAAATATAGGGAACAATCTCAGAGGTATGACCTTGCCCAACGTTACCACGTCAGCCTTTTTGTACTGCGAAGATAGTCACAGGAGTTGCTTGGTCACTAACACTGAATGCAGATTTTTAGGAAACAGTGCAATTGCTTAGGCTTCTGCAGAGCATTGTGGCTGTCCCATGAGGCAGGGATGGTGTTTAGAACTATGCATAGTAAGATGGACTTGCAAATGTTACCGTTGATGATGAAGAGCAGCTGGTTGCTTCAAGTGAGTCAGATATTGTTTGAAATTGTACCTGTGGCTTAGCTAAATCTTGTAAGATAGAAAATTAAATAAATGTGTCTGTAACATGTATGCTACCTGGAATGCAGGTGCACTAAAAGAGGAGACAAACTGGCACTCAATAGAAATACTTCTTAGGAAAGGAAAAAAAGATACCTCTGATATGTGGGGCTTTTTTGGGTTTTTTCTTACACGAGTTCCAGGGGAGACTCCCTTGCTGTAGGAAAGTCCTGCTGCTCCTGTGTGGCAGGGCTCTTGTGGGGTGTCACTGGTCAAGCAGTGACAACAGGCAGCTTGGCAGAGTCAGAGTGTGGACTTTGCAGTGTTAAAGATGAAGGCCTGTAGTGTTAGCTCTTCTCCATGTGTGGTTAAATGCCTCCTGTGTAGTTGGTGCCAGGCACTGTCGCAGCCCACTGCTCTCAAATGCCTTTGCCAGGTGGAGATCACGTCTGCTTTTAGTTGGAGTAAAGGACCAAATGAGACTTCAGTCTCTGTGTCACTTCTAAATGATACTTAGGCTCTTATTTCAGGGAGGGAGTTTGGAAAACTGGATCCTATGACACTTTCAATGGATGAATTCACTGATCTTTTTTTTTTTTTTTCTGTGCTCTGAAATACATGATTAACCCACATGTATGCCAGAGCTACCCCATACCCCAGCTGTGTCAGCAGAGGATCTTGTGTTCCTTCAGATTTCACACCACAGTAAGTGACTCGGATCAGTCTTTTAGAGAGAAGCCACCATGGGAAAGCTGTTTTCAGTATCCCACACTCTCCTCAAATAAAAGTCAGAGACCTCCCGTTTGGGTCTGTGTAGTAATTGGTTGCAGTGACTCTGTTTTTGGGGGAGATTAGTGCCGTGGTGAAGTCTATAAGCAAAAACTGTGCAGTCTAATTTTGTAATAAAGAATTATAGTAAAACAGTAGGCAGCACTTCCTGCAAAGAATATCTGCTGTGCATAGCTTTATACAGGATAAACTGTCTGGCTTAAAATTTAGAAGCAGTGTTCTTCTGTCAGGAACTCTAAAATAAAATGGGTTGCAGTTGCTGTTTGCTGGCAGTGTGTTTGGTATGTCACTCAGCTATTTAAATCCCAAATCTAATAGGCAAAACAACATTAATTCATTCTCCTGTGATGTATTGGACTGATGGAAGTGTTTGAGATGTGTCGCCCCATCACAGTGTAGCAGTTTGTGTCTGTGAGGGTCTGGTGTGCAGGTACCCAGGCTGGGCAGTGTGCTGTGTCTCCTACAATGCCAACTGTGAAATCTCCTTAGCTCCTGATTACTGCCTTTCTCTTTCACTCACAAGGACCTTGATTCAGCTCTGTCTGTGGCAGGCTCCTAGTAACAAAACTTCTGTCTGAAACGTGCTGTGTCTGGCAAAACAAGCGGCAGCTCCTGCAAAGTCCTTCCAAGCAGGTTTCTCTCCCTGCCATCATTCCCCATGCACACATACCCCCTGCCCATCCCAGGATTTGCTTCCTTGCTTGTGGCCATCGACTGTTATTTTTTGAGCACAGGCTAACAGAGCCAAGCTAGAGGATCTCCAAGGGAAGTTTTAAGTGTTCAATAAAAGAAGGAATGCAGAGAGAAAAGAAAGCCCCAACTGAAATGGCATCATTCTCTTTACCTCATCCCTTTGAGGTTCTTCTGCCTTCCCTGCCTGCTTGTGACCTCCCTCCTCTCCCAAACAGCCTCTTTATTTTTGTCAGTCTTCCTCCTGCCTCTCACCCTCCTTGTTCATTGATCTCCTTTTAGGCTTTATTAGCGGCTCTCCCTCCCACTCTTTCTCTCCCTCAGTTTTTTCTGATTCTCTAACGTAAGACAATTGAGTGAGGCCAGACTCCTAAGCCGAAGCTGGGGGTGAGAGGGAAGAGGCATTAAGATTTAATGATATTGCCTCTTTAAGGAATCCCTAATTCCTAACACCCATCTCCTCCCCCACCTGAGAACCAATTAAAACTCAATGAATTCAAGTGGAGGCTTTTGTGCATCACATGTGCTTGACTAACAAAGCCTTCTCCATGCTGGAATAAAAGCTTCTATTCAGCAGCTAGTTTGTTCTAATTCAAATCACTTCCACTCCAGCATCCTCTCCTTCCTTGCTGCTCCTGAGTTCCCAGGCTGGGCTGCTGCCCGCGCAGCCCTGCCCAGAGCTCCACTCTCCACCTTGTGAGAGCTCTACCTCGGCAGCACTGGAGCACAGGACAGGAGGTGACCTCTGTCCGGCTAACTGGACAGCCCGTGGTCAGTATGGTTCTGTCCCCTGAAGCCTACTGGGCTGGCGGGTGAGCCACTTGGTGCCCTGCCACACAGGAGCTCCAGCCTTGGGAGCTGCCTCCAAAGGGGCTCTGCTGTGCCCTCGGGAATCAGCTGCCCTGTGCAGAGTCCTCTGTGAGCAGACAGAAAATTACCTGGTCTATGGGCAGAGTTCAGCCTTCCTTCAAACCAGTGTAAACCACCTCTTTTCCTTTTTGCTGCAGGGGTTATGCTGGTGAGGTGACACCTGAAGTAGCAGGGGAGTCTGAAAGCACACAAAGTCTAAGGGAGTTCATGTAGTTTGTACTTCCATTTGCCTTGGCTATAAATTGTGTGTGCTACCTGGGAACCTGAGGGTACCTTCTGTCCTCTGGCATGCCTTGAAAATAATTAAAAAAAAAAAAAAAAAAAAAAAAAAAAAAAAAAAATGGGGCTTGAATAAGGTTGTCTGGGGGATAGAATATATTTCATGCTATTCAACTTCTAAATTTAAAAACTTCACTTGAAAGCTTTGCAGCTGCAGATCTGGGGTTTGGGTGACTTTATGGAGGGAGGCAATTCTTTGTCAATGTTAGTCAGGTAATCTTTCTGGTGTAAAATAGGCTCTGCTCAGAGCTTCTGCCTGTCCTTTACTGATGGGTGTTACCTGAGCTGTTCACAAAGCTGTATGCATGACATTAACTGGGTTATCTCTTTTCTGTTCCTGCAGCCTCCTATTTGTAGAGACACTTGCTCTTTTTTTTTTCTTTTTCTTTTTTTTTTTTTTTTTTTTCCCTCTTCTTATGAGAAATCTCTGGTAGAAGCAGGTTGAGTGCTCTGATGGCAATGAGGTTTTTACTCCCTCTAATCTCTCCTGGGAGTGAGCTCCAGCACTGTGGGCCAGCTGCCAAGGAAGCTATCTGCTCTGCTCCAGAGCCTTGTTCTGCTACATGGCAGCTGCATTGCTCCTGAAACACGTGGCTTTCTTAGGGAGTCATGAAAGATATACCTTGGGTAGCTGGGAACCTATCCCACAAAAAGCTCTGGTAATTAAGATGAGCTCTTGGAAGCTGGTTTGATATTTGCAAAGATGCCAATGGTGAGAGGAGAGATTTGAGTTTACATGAAGTTAGGGACCTGTGGTGCTTGAGAATGGGGTATTACATTTTGAGCTCATCTGAAAATCTGTAGAGCTGGTAATTCTTTCTACCACACTGCCTTGCAGCTGTCAAGCATGGCAGGGAACAAGTGTTAAGGCACATCAGGGTATGTTGCAGTCTTCTAGTCAACTTTCATGAAAAAAGGATTTGAACATTCCTTAGGGGTTCTATTTCTTGCTATAGCTGCAGTCTCACATCTGATCACCCACCCCAGCTGTGGCCAGCATCTAGAGCTGAAGATGTTTTAGTGTTCCCAAAGGGTGTGTTTGGGTCTGTACTTGTCTGTCTTATTTGTGTGTTCATAGGTTTGGACACAGAACACTTCTTTGCTGTCAGACTTTTAATGTTTAGTAAATTGGCACAATATTTTCTTCCAGATTATTTCTTGCGAGTGCAAGTTGGCCTCTTCTCATAGTAATGTACAGAGCTGAAAAAAAAAAAAAAAGTGCTCTAGGTAGTATTTTCTTTAGTGAATCCAGTCCTGTGCCTACATAAATACAAAAGAGCAGGGACTCTGAAAATATACAAAGTGCACTGGTCTCTCAGATTAATCCACAATTTGTAAAGAACTGTTCTTTAAGTGACAAGTTAATTTCAGGTAATGCTATGCAGTATTGTGGCAGTATAATCTCTGTCCATTAATAAATTCAGGGCAAAGAATATTGAATCAAAATCTGTACATCTGAAAACACACTTAATTCTCTGAGTTAGAGAGTGCTGATTATTTGGAGGAAGTTAAAGTATTGTCCCTTACAGCTTTTGGGTTATTTTCTGCAGTGTGCTGACTCTGAGGATCTCAAAGCATTTTTTAATTTATTTTTTTTTTAAATTTTGAGATAGGGAAGGAAAACCTCAGTTTTCAAGTAGAAAAACAATTTCTTGTCCAAGTCACCTGGCCAAGCTGTGAGAAGAGGCAGGAGCAGTAGCAATAATTCTTAAGCTTTACTGAAGATCTCAGTCCTCTTTCTCAAACCTCCTGTGGAACGCAGCAACTGTGTTGGAAACCCTCTAAGGTGAGAGGGGCTGACAGTGGCAGTTGGTCCCCAGGTTTTTTTGGTAATAAACATGGCTTAATTTAAGGGAGCAGAAGCTCTGAGCTCATGTGCTGGTGAGGCTTGGTGGGCAGCACAGCCCCTTCCTTCATGAGGCTGCTGAGCTCTCCTTGTGTCGAACACTGACCTTCGTCTCTGGGGCTCTGCACTTCATTCCTGTTTCTCGTTAGTGAAATGAGTTTGATGGTCTCAGACTTGCTAGTAAATGGTTTCTACTTCAAAACAAAGTGCAGTTAGTTTGGCAGGAGAGTCCCAGGTCTGACCTAAAACTAAATTACAGCTGACCCTGAGACAGTGAGGCCCCTCCAGGTCAGGGACAAGGGCATTGTCAGGACACTGGGAGCTTGCACTGTAATTAGCAGCAAAGGTATCAAATACCTCTGTTTCCAGCATTCCTGTTCTTAAAGCAACACAAGCATAAAATCACCAAATTTCTCTCTCTGCAGCTTCATTTAAAAAAAATCAAAAAACAACAATCAAACCCAAAAAGGAAGTAAGGCTGATCAAACTTTAATTTATTTCTTTTTTCTCTGCTCTGCAGTAAATCCCTCCCCATCTTACATTGTCTCCCACAATCCCTTGTTCCCCCAGCATCTGGGAATGAATTTACCAGATGCTGCATTGCTTTCAAGGCTCCAGAATGACCGAAGAACTTGAGCACGTTTAGTCTGAATAGCAGGAGTATGTAAGAGGACCTTTTCTAAATCAGTAACTTATGAGCTTTCTTGGTGTCTAGCAGACTGCCAGTGAACAGAGGACAGGGTGCTATTGCAGCTAAAAACATAAAGAATGCACAGCTTAACCAAGCATTACGCTTTTGACCTGGTCACCTGTGCCACTATGTATAAAGAAACAGATCTTGGGTGCATGCCTTGAGGCATCACGTGCCTGTTTTGAGGAAAACGATGTGTGCCCAGAGCTTCTCCAGGCCTTATTTGGAAAGAGGAACATTTACTGGATCTCAGCTTTTTGACTCAAAGGCTCAAAATCAATGGGAAGTTTGGGAAGATGCCTCACTGTTTCCATCTGTCATAAATGGGCAGTTTCCAAACCCCAAGGGTTTGTCTGTGAAGCAGAAAACTTGGTGATCCCCAGAAGGCGAATGCTGGAGCAGGGCAGGACATACTGCACAGGGTTTCCAAAAACATCCACATAATCAGATTATAGAGTCAGGATGTCACAAGCCTGAGTATGAGCCCACAATTTCCAGTGTAACTCATGAGTTTCTTCTCTTCTGTTATTTCCAGAGCTGCTCTGGCCATTCCTGCAAACAGGAAATCAGAATCTTCTCACTTATCAGTCAGGAATGATGCAAGTAGATGAAACTAAAATCTTGAAAATAATTAGATTAAATTTTTGTTGTGACCTCAAGTGTTTTTAATGTTAGTGCTCCCCATTTTTATATACGTGTCTGACAGAAACTTTGAATTGTAGAGGTTACTGTTTTGTTCCTTCTTTTAGTAAAGGGATGGTTCCAATATATATCCTGCACCTCCTCTGGGACAGGAGTTTCCTGCTGCTCCTCTGCATCCCCTTGCTTTTGTCAGAGTTTATACATGGTTTTTGTGTTCCAGCTGTGTGCTGAAGAATGCCCTGGACAGCTACTCTGGAGAGAGATGGTTCCTTAGCTGTTGTGGCAGCTTGGCCACCAGCCAGATGGGAGCTCTGAGGAATACAGTTTGTGAATCACTTCTTGCTCCTGGGGGGAAAAGGGTCTGTGACAAAGTTTACTTCAGCTTGTGACACTGTATGGGCATGAGGACCCTGAAAGAAAATGGCATAAGGACCCTGATGTAGCTAAATCAGCCTTGAGGGAAATCCAGAGCAGGCAAAGACGTGAAAAGATAAATGCTTAAAGGCTGTGAAAAGTGAGCAAAAGATACAAGGGCAAGAATGGGCATGTAGCAGCAGAGCAAAGCATTTCCCACTATTTTATGAGCAGAGCAGAATTGGAGCTTGTCTTCAGTGAGAGGTTAACTCAGTGGGTCTGTGGGCAGGGGGAATCACTGCATCTTGAACCAAAGAATGGATTTTGAGCCTTTTTCAGTTCCAAGCTCAATAAATATGTTTAAAAGCTGGTGTAGATTCAGCAGCTGCTTCATTTCACATTTTCCATCCTGGGAGGATGGGGAGCCTATAAGTCTGAGCCTTGAAGATGCTGTGCCCTGGGGTGCGGGAAGCCCTTCCTCTCTGGAAGATACCATTCCTGGCCCCAGAGCCATCTGTTCTGGGTGCACTGCTGTAGAAAACCAGGAATTCTAAGTATAACACTGACTGGGAGAGCTTGTGCCTTGCTGTAGCCTAATCTATGGCAAACAGAAGAACAACCAGAGATGGCTGCAAGTGCATCTAGAGTCTTGCAGCCTCTCTTGCCTCCCTTCTCTGGTCAGCAGGGAGGAGGCTCAGGCAGGGGTTACATGTACAAAGCAGCTAAGCTACTCCTGGAAGCTGAGGTGGGAGCTTTGCCTGAGAAGACACCGGTGTCGGTCTTGATTAGGATGTGATGCCTGATGTAAGTCATGTGACAAGTACAAACAAAATACCTTGGCAAAACCTTGAGGAACCAGGACAAGCTGAGCTGCTTAAGGAGATTTGCAGGGTGTATTTCTGTCCTGTAAACTTGCATTGGTCTGAGCCTTTCCCATCTTGGAAGCTCCAGCATGTACCCAGGATTTTAAATATGCTCTCTTTTGTTCATTCCTCCAAATAACCTGTAAACCTTTGTAATTTAGTGCTGTTAAGCTTAACAGTTTAGGCCCAGCTACTTTACACCACCAAAGTACCAGAATGCTGTAAAGTTGTCTTCTCAGAAGTGCTGTTGGGATTTGTGGAGCAAAGGCCCTGTCATCTTAGATTAGAAAATAAGTCTTGAAGAAATGAGAGAGTTAAAAGCCAGTGCTAGTGTTATAGTGAGGTAGGAAATTGATTATTCCTGAAAGAGAGGGGATGAACAAACAGCTTCTGCTTGCTCAGCTCCTGTTTGTGTGTTGAGCCAAAAGTTCTCTCTTCTGTCCTGTAAATGCCTCTTCCTTCTGGTGCTGCTCTGGGCCAGCACCAGTGCCCAGCTTCTCTGCCTCCTGCAAGCATCTCAGGGTAGGATCCAGCCCTCCTCCCCCTGAGCCTTGTTCTTCCCTCACTCCCCTATTCCCTTGGACTCTGCTATCTTTAAGGCAGATTTTAGAGGTCCTTGACATGGTGCTGACTTCAGCCCCGGATGAATAATTCACACATGCGTCAGACCTGCAGAGGATGTGCAGATCACTGATAGTGCAGCATCATTGGTGCCTCCTGAGAAGCTGGTTACTGGGGGCCCAGAAGACTGGGCTGCAAGGCACCCAGCAGTGTCAGTGCTGAAACACAAGAAAAGCTGTGACTACTGTGGTGCTCTGTTTGGCTTTTTTCTTCCCTCCCTCTCTTTTCAGATCCTCTTCCTAGAAGGGGACCCCTGGGAGGCTGCTGGCACCTGCTGTGCTGGGTGCTCTTGGTGCACAGAGCAGCTCCAGTGTCTCCACCAGAGCAGTCAGAGTCTCCTCCCTAGTTTGCTGGACAGCTTTAGATAGGATCATGGAGACTAGACACCACGTAGTAGTTTTTAGAGCTTGTAGAAAGGGAGGATAGCAGGAAGGGCTCTCTTATTTTTCCCTTAGCCATCATTTCTAGCACAGCAAGTAGAAGCCTGCAATTCCTACTGTCCCTCAGAGACCGCCTCTTTTTTGCTTTTTCATGCTGAATCGCTATTCAATATGATTCAAGTTCTTTTGATGTTTTACTTTTGTTTTTCACCCTTTGCAAACCTCTCCTTTCTATTTCTGAGGCTTCAATTCCTCTTGCTGTTTTGTGGTTATTAGGTTGGTCTCCTCCTCCTTCCTCCCTCACTCCTGGCTTCCAGTTACCCCAGTTGCCTTTATTTACACTTCATACACCCCTTCCTCATGCTCTTTGTTCACCTACCCACACCTTTATTTCTCTTCTCTTTTTTTCCTGTCTTGCACGCAGCCCCCTTCTCCTCTATTCTTTCTCACCCCGATCTTCAATGCTCTGCATCATGTAGCCTCTTTTGCCATTGCAGATCTTGCTCCATGAGGGTTCTTACATGGAGCAAAGATATCCTTTGTGCATTTGCAGCCTTTCCTCTCTTCCTGGCTCTGTCTCCCTGCTACTTGAGTGAAGTCTAAATAATTAAATTTCTCTAAATATCTCTTCTCTCCCAATGTGCCTGACTCTTGCCCATGTCCAGTTCCCACCGGGCAGGAGGTGGCTGAACAGTGGGTTTACTTTGAGGCAGATACTTCTCCTGCATGGCCCAGCAGGGAAGTTTTGCTATCAGACTTTCTGAAGGGTCAGCATCCCTTCCAAAGCAGGTGGAGCACCACCGGGATGCATTGCCCCTGAGATGCCTGCAGAGCTGCAGTTCATAACTTGCAGGTTTGCATGTTCAGCATTGGAACACAAATATTACAAAAATTATTTGGATTACAGTTCAAGTTTGCTTATCAACACTCCAAACTAAATGAAAAGTGAAACTTCTTGTAGTACTTGACTGCCAAAACATCCTGGCTAGAGACAGGAACAAGTCTCCAAGTCACCATCTCTCTTTAAGCCTTATATAATGAGGTAGAAAAAGAGGCGGCTGCTGCTCTGCTCCTCCCCTAACCTCCACTTTTTGGAACCTCCCTCTCACCGTGAATAACTTCAGTGTCTGCCACTGGTGCTGGGCAGAGCTTTGCCAATCATCCTCCTCAGCAGGAAGTGGACATGATTTTGATAGTGTCACTCTACCACACAGAAGACACTGAATAGCAGCAAGAAAACTGAGCAGTTTTGTTAATCTCGCTGGTGTTTGGCAACTTCTCAACAGCAGCCACAGAGGCACTACAGCTGTCTGTCTGCAGCCCCAGCAATACAATGCTGTGTTATTTTATATTCAGCAGATCATCTTTCTAATCATAAGGTCTGGAATGTTTTATATATTTACTTCTTCATGAGGAAAGCTTCCTTCTGCCACTAATCAACAGATTTTCCAAGTCCCTTGTCTTATCTGTTCCAGGGATGAATGAATCAGAGAGCGTTTTGGGGTCCTAAGGTGGAAATACAAAATATTGTGTGTATGCTTTGGAAAGGGCCTTGGAATAAGTGACATGGTACAGTGTCAGTCCCAGTGATGCAAGTCCAACCATATCCTCCATGCTCCTGAGTAACTTTTTTTTCTTCTGATGTTCACAAATGTTAACTCATATTGATCCTGTTCTCCTTTCTCCAATACTATTTTGGTGAAGAAAAAGAGAACAAAATAAACATAATACAAAAAAGATTCAATGAAGCATTCTAATGCTCTGATGTGTCTCTCGGAGTGGTCTGTTTTATCTGCCTCAGATAACATGTAAAATTATAAGAATGCAGTAGTAGTAAACCAAGAGATGTTGCTCTTTAAGGTTTCCAGTACTGAGCTCGTTTTTTTTTCTTCTTGTGTTTAATTAGTATTAGCACTGTGCCTAGGTGGGGCAACGATGGAGCATAAAACCTGTGCCAAGTGACTTGAAAATGTTAGTTCCCCCTTTGGAGTATTTGTCCTCCAAATTGGGAGAGCTGGTACCAGGAGACAGTGCAGCAGCAGTGAGTTTGGGAAGCATGGAGGTGGCAGTGGTGGCTTTATGACAGCCCAGCTATCATCTGTGTTTCTCAGGACATACAAGGGGAGATGGCCAAGATGCTGCTTCAGCACTGCTGCCTCCACTGGCCATGCAGCCCTTCCCCATTGCTGCCAGCTGTGGTACCACCTCTGCATGTCATTTCATTCCTGCACCAGCCTGGCTGCCCCTCAGGGCATCTCCACCCAAAGTGGTGACTCCAGCCCTATGGAATGATGAGTGGGTTATTTTGGAGAAGCAGTTCAGCCTGGACTGTTGGCAGTGGGAGCTGGAGCTGTTCTGTGGCCGCAGCTGGGATGCTGTTGTAGCTCATTGCTCAGTGGTGCCTACCAAGTCTCTGGTCTCATCCAATGTGGTGGTGTGCCCAGGTACAGGGCCAGGAGACAGGATGATGTCACTGACCCAGCTCAGGAAATGGAGTGGGTGAATGGTGATTTGGCAGAGGTTAACAGGCAGATTAATTTAACTTAAGAGTTGCAGCCATGGGCCTTGGGATGAGTTCGTGTAATGAAGGAGACCATTTCAAACTATTGCTAAAACAAAGGTGTCTTCATTCCTCTCCAGGAGGAATAAGAGGCATGAGGTATATTGGCATGTGGAAAAGCATGTCACAAGAGAAGGAAGTCCAAATGAGGATGGGACTGACCTTGAGAGCTGCCAGTATCTCCCTGTAGGCAGTAAGAAAGTACAGGGGAGGCTTGTGCTACAAGGAGTGGCGATAGAGATGCATGCTGAGAATATTTGGCTGCACAGAGGCGTGTGCCTGGGACCTTGTGATAACCTCCTGGAACGAGGGGGTCTGACAGCCACTGTCACACCACAGGTTTTGCCCACTGCACTGTTCTGATATGCCACAGATGCAGAGAATTGACATCTTGGAGTGATGCACAGTGTTGTCAGAAGAGACTATAACTCTTCTCTGACGCCGGCTTTACAGGTATTTAATTTGTTCCTCGCCGAGCTCCTCCAGCCACCCGGGCCAGGTTGCCCAAGAGCAGAGACAGAGTGCGCAGACCTGCTCCAGAAGCCATCAGTATGTGGCTTAACTTGTGTGGCAGTGGAGAGAGGCTGGAGCTTGGCACGAGTCTGTCAGTCTTAATGAGAAAGAACCTGCGCGGTGACTCGGGGGCCAGCCCGGCCGCCCTCCCCGGTGAGCGGCGGGCAGAGGCGGGAGCGCGTCCCGCGTTCTGCCGGGGCTCCAACGCTCTGCCCAGCAGCAGCTTTGCTCGGGGCCCGCCGGGCAGGGCAGCAGCGAGGCCGGGGCGGCCCCTGACCCCCCCCATAGTCCCCGCGGGGGCAGGGAGGTACCGGGGCTCCGGGGAGGCCCCTCGGGTGCAGTCGCCGGAGTTCCCCGCTGTCCGGCTGGGGTACCGGGGCGAAGAGGTCCCGCCCTGGAAGCGCCCTCGGCCGAGAGGGCGGCAGCGAGGGCCGGTCCCAGGCCCTCCCTGCGCCGGCTTTAACCCACCCGGTGCCGGCGCCCGCTCGGCGATGGCGAGACCCCAGGCGGGGGCCCGGGCCGGGGTCTCCGGGTTCCGCCGCGGCGATCCCGAGCGCAGCGGGTCAGGCCGAGCCCCGCCGCCCTTTGTCCGCCGCCCTTTGTCCGCCGCCTCGGGGCAGGTGCGGGCGGCGCGGCCGGGCACAAAGCGGCCGCGGGGTCCCCCAACGCGGTCCAGGCGCGGCTCCCGGCGCTCGGCCCCGACGCCGCCGGCGCATTTTATGCGCAGGGCGGCCGGCGGGCCGGCGGGGGTGGGAGGAGCCGGGCAGGTTGTGCCCGCCGGGCCCTCCTCCCTCGCTCCCTCCCCGCCCGGCGGAGAGGGGTCGGGGGAGGGGGCAGCATGGCCTGTCCGTCCGGCCCCTTTTCGAGCGCTCATCTGCCCCGGGAGTGCGGCGCCGCTCCTCGCAGGGAGAAGAGGTCCGAATGGAGACAGACGGCAGCCAGCCCGGCCTCGCCTCCCCGGACTCTCCGCACGACCCCTGGTACCTCCGCGGCGGCCGCCCCCACCGCCCCCCCATCCCCTCAGGTCCCGGTCCCAGCCCCAGCCCCGGCCGCCCCTTCCCCTCGGCCCCGGCCGTCCGGCCCGGGCAGGCGCGGCGGTGGCGGCGGCGGTGCCGCTGCCAACATGGCCGATCCGCGCCCTCCCCTCCCCGCCCGGCCCCTCCGCCGCCACCCCCGCGGGGCGCCTCGGCCCCCCGGCGTGGCCCCGCTCACGGTTCTCTCCTTCCTCCCGCAGCAAAATGTTCATCGGGGGACTGAGCTGGCAGACCACGCAAGGTGAGCGCCGCGGCGGCCCCGCACCTGCCGCCGGGGCCGGGGGTGGCGGGGCCGGGGCCGGGGCCGAGCCCCGGCGGGGGCGGCGGGGCCGGGCCGGGCTGGGACACCCACGGTGGGCGCTGTGCTTGCAGAGGGCTTGCGGGAGTACTTCAGCCAGTTCGGCGAGGTGAAGGAGTGCCTGGTGATGCGGGACCCGCTGACAAAGAGATCCAGGTGAGAGGCCGGGCCCGCGCCTCCCTTCGCCCCTGCCGCGGCCCGGCCGCCACTTTAACCAACTTTCTCTCTTCTCTCCGCATCCCCTCTTCTGCCCGGGCTGCGGGGCTCAGGGGCTTCGGGTTCGTCACGTTCATGGACCAGGCTGGCGTCGACAAGGTCCTGGCCCAATCCAGACATGAACTGGACTCCAAAACGGTGAGATGACTTCTCTCATCTCAGGGGTGCGTTTGCCGGCGGAGCGGCTGTGCTCGGCGCAGCTGTCGATTGCAGTGTTTGATTTCCAGTTAGAGATTGTAAACTATCGATTCCTGATAGGGATCGATCAGCCCCTTCTCAGCCCCAGCATGGAGCCTATCTGCGGCCCGAGCTAGCAGGGTCACTGTCGACCCGGGGCCGATATTCTGCTGATCTTGGTGATGGTTTTCCTCCCACCCATTGGTTGTAAGACCCCTCCCAGGATTGACCGTGGCCCTCTCGGAGGTGGGACACCTGAGCGCTTTTGGGGTGAGGATTCACACCAGGAAACAGATGCAGCTGCATTTGGGGACATGGGAGCCACCTCTTCCCTCCCCCACCTCCCCCCTGAATATTGCCCAGCACCCAGGTCCACCCTCCCCCAGCCATGGTGGCCTGTGCCCTCCCCTCAGCAGAGGGGCTTCATGCTGCACGCCCCACAGGCTCTTCTGTGGTTCCCCCAGGCGTTTTTCTAACGGTCATGGAGGTTCGAGACTTTATTGTCTCCTAGCGTGGCCAGTGCCCGCCCATGGGGGCCACCACCGGCCTCTTGGAGCAGCCGTAGTTCTGGCCCTTGTTCTGCATGCAAGGGATGATGAGGAGCCCCGGTTGAGCCCACAGAAAGATTTCAGTGGCTCCCTGGGTTGGTGTTGTATCGTGCCTGGTCCTGCCTTGCAAATCTGTGACGCTTGGGAGATGTGCAGGCTGTTTCAGGGGGTGGGGGTGAGGTATCTGAGTGGGAGGTCCCTTCTCTTTAGTTTTAGTGACTTGCCTTCCCCTGAATTCCTTTTCCTTATTGCTGCCCCCGGGGTGAAGGTGAGGGTAGGGATGGGGGAGTGGTGGGGACCGAAAAGGGGTGGCATGGTGAGGGGAGAGGTTCTGGCTCTGGGCACAGACAGCTGAGAGCTCCAAATGCACAACTTTATTCCTTTCAGCGCATGGCTCAGGCGTCCTAGCCCTCATCTTGGCAGAAGGGAGAGGGCGGAAGAGTGAGACCCCCATTCTTAGGGTTTACAGCATGAGTTTCAGTGAGATTTATGTCTGTTCCTGTTTAACTGCCTGGATCGCTCCCTTTGATGTGCACAGGTCCTTCCTCCCCACGGGAGCTCCCGGTTAAACCTACCCCAGCCTTCCTGGCTGAGGCTGGGTCCCCAGGACTCCTACAGCCCTCCTCTTTTCAGGAGTGATGTAAAGAGAGTTTTGCTCTGGGAGAGGATTGTGATACACTCTGAGGATCTTGGTCTTTCTTTTTTTCTTTCTTTCTTTTTTTTTAATTTTTAAATTTTTTTATTGGTCTGGGTAAACATGGTGGTCTGCTCAGCTAGTCCCGTTATGAGTCTGTGGGCTGTCTTAGACCCTTCCTGGAAAGGCAAGTGATGGATCTCTGTTGTAGCACTAATCCTGGAAGTGTTTTGAGGCTACAAGCAAGCTGAAACCCAGGGTCTCCCTTCTTCTCCTGAACCTGGCTGCCTCCTGTGTGAAGCCTCTTCGCAGCCTCCCGTGCAGCCCAGGAGGGACAGACAGCCAGGCAGGCGCTGCAGGAGAACAGAAGGGCCTCGTGGTGCAGGGCTCATGGGGACTGTCCAGCCTTTGAAACTCCCAGCTGCATCTGCTCCCCTCACCCTGTGCAGCAGAGAGAATGGTGGTAGTTTTGCCAGGGCCCTTCCTTTGTTAGGAAGGTGAATCCTCTCCCCCTTTTCTTTGTATTTTTTATTTAGTGTGGTTGTCAGCTGGGTCAAATGTTTTGGGGTGTTTTGCTTGGTAGTTGTTGGGTGAGAGGTTGGTCTTGTGGTGCCACATGGGGCCTCCTTATGGCTTTTCCCTGCTGAGCCTAAAGGCTCTGCTGTGACTCATGGATTAAATGACACAAACTCATCTGAATCCTAATTTAGGGGTTTATGAAACTTCACAGGAAAAGGCCTAGTGTCCTGAAAGGACACCCTTCTTTCGAGGCTTCATGTTTCGTAGCAAGCTGCACTTCATAGGCAGTGTCTGCTCAACTTGTTGCTTCATTGTTTTCTGATTCTTCCTACCCTAACAAGGGCTGTTGGCCTGATTCTCCAGGGAAACCTTGTGCTTTTCAGACTCCTCTTTGTTTGTAGGCTAGATAGCAGCAGCCTACAGGGTTATTTATGGAAATGCTTGATATGAGAATTGGCTTTGCAGTCTCAAGGTAAAAGATTTGTGTGGCTCTGTAAACCTGCAGCTGGCTGCTGCCTTGAAGGGCCGGCTTGGTGGTGCTGGGTTGCCCTGTTGTTTCTTTGTTGCTGTTACTGACTTTTTGCTGGGTTTGTCTTTTGCGGAGGAGGGAGAGATGTGCCTTTTCGGGCAGCGCTGAGTAACAGAGCAGAGGGAGCCATGGAGGTGAGATCAGTGAAGGTCTTGAGGTCTCACTGGTCCTTCCCTACCCTCCTCCTGCTTTGGGGGGCACCAATCCCAGCTGGGTTAATGCAGGAGTGACATGACTTGTGCTACTGAATGGTGCTGTAGGTGGTCTGAAGAGCATTACTGAGGAGCCTGGCAGGCCCACTGGTTCACCTGCAACATCAGTGGGATTCCTCTTTCCCAAAGTCTTGTGGGGTGAAGTGGAAGCAGTTTGTGCTCAAGTGATTTCTGCTCACTACAGCCTGGTCCTGGAGGTTTTATTTTTTGGATACAATCTGAGCAGTTCTGAATGCTCTTACTCTTAGCAGATTTCTATCTAGGTTTGTAAAAAGGATCCCTTACGTCAGTAGGTGACACTGAAACACAACTCCTCCAGGGTTTTAACAACAGAAATAGGGAATAAGGTACCAGCACTTTTGCTTTAATTAGGACTCCAGCCGCTGAGGAGCAGTCCAGTTTGAGTAACTTGAGTCCAGCACTGAACTTGCTCCCCTCCATGTGTTCCCAGGGCTGCCCCTGCAGTCGGTTGCCCTGGCCTCCCTCTACCTGCAACAATAGCTGGTTGTGCAGAAGAATTTGTGAAATGACTGCCTGCTCCCTCCAGCCAGGAGGACGTGTTATCTCTGCCCAGTTGATCACACTCAGGGTAATGAGAAAATGAGGCCGAGCTTAGCATTGCTGGGTATGAAAGCATCTTCTTGGCAGGAGCTGAATGACACTGGCTGAGAAGTAAAAGACAGTAGATTATTGTTTTTGCTTATTATCTGCCATCAACCTCCTGGTCTCCTGCCGTCCCCTGTCCTCAGAATTCGCTGTGGGTGTCTGCACCAGCCAGGAAGCGGTGAAGGGGGTGTGTGTGGGGAGGGGAGGGACGGTTCCGATGCCCCTGGGAGGCACTGGAGGGTATGCTAATCTGCTGGTTTGGAGGCTGGGGAGGGAGGTTTATTTTTGAGTTTATTTGTGCTCTTCACTTTTGCCTCTGTTTACTTACGTGCTGAGTTTATTTATGTTGTAGGCTGTGAGTCAGGATGGAGGTGGGGAAGGCAGGGAGAGGAGCTGGTGGAAGGGTGCAGGGAGCGGTGGGGTTATGTGACAAGTGAAAGGATGCGGGATGGGAGGGCAGCCAGGCTGGAAAGCTGAACAAAGCAGTGAGGAGAGCTGGAGAAACACAGCTTCCTTTTGGGCTGTTTGAGCTGCTGGGACAACACTGCAGGCTGCCCTCTCAGCTGCAGCCTGTCCAAGTGCAGGGATGAGCCAGACCTGCCTTTACCACAGGTCTTTGTAAGCTGATTTGTAGGTCTGGATCATCCCTGATGTGATGTAACTTTACAGGAGCTGCTGTAAAAATAGGCTGTAAAGGGAAGAGATGGTGGCTGAGGAGGAGAGGAGGCTTCATGGGTGTTTGGCTTGCAGCTGCGTTAGTGTTGTCCCAGCTTTTGTGGTGGTGTGAGGCCAGTGCAGGCACACGTGCTCTTCCGTGCTGAGCCCAGCAGAACGCTGGGCACCTGGATGGTGGCACAGGGACCAGCAGCTCTGGCCAGCAGCAGGTTTATAGAGGAGCTGAACAGGCACAATGGGCCTGCAGAGGGGAGTCATTGCCTCATTGTGTGCAGTGCAGCTGGGGAGAAGGGCAACACTCTGCCCTGCAGCCACAGCCTCAGCAGCCTTGGGGGGCTTTGGACTCCCTGGTTAAATTTCTGCCATCTTGACTGCTTCTTTATTTCTTCACTGTGTATTCTGTGGGATGAAATATTTGGCTTTTTGTGTGCTACCTGTTTTCTGCCTGTTACTACCCAGGTGAGCTCTGTCCTTGTAGGTAGAGTGAAGGGGGAGAGCGAAAAGGCAAAAGAAAGCACTTCTAATGTGAGGCTGGTGACGCAGGGCACCCAGGGGCAGGCTGAGCAGGAGGGTGCAACCCAGGATTAATCCCAGCATGTGATGGGCTCTCAGGGGCGTATGGCCAGCGCTCAGCTGGAGATGGACCACTGCATGCTGGGACTTGTAGTCTCCCTGGATTTCACCTTACTGAGGAGGAAAGATGTCTGCAGCCAGCTTCGTTTTATGCACCTCAGGTAGATTCTTTGGGTTTTTAGCAAGGTGCCACATGGGCAGAGGCAGATGCATGCATGGAGAAAACCCTGTATTTGTAAATAGGCAGCATAAAGCGTGTTCACCTCTTCTTCCTCACATCTCTTTCAGATTGATCCGAAGGTAGCATTCCCCCGCCGAGCACAGCCCAAGGTAAGCACTGTGGCCAGCACTTGCCACTCCAAAGGGTGAAATTTCTGTTTGGGAATCTAGTCCCTCCGTGCAAGGTTGCCAGTGTACACAAGAGTCACGCCCGGGGGTTTGCTCAGGACTCTCTTGGAGAAGGAGCTGCTGTGCTGCAGCTCAGTGTGCTGTGCTGGGGTATGCTCTGGCTGGGCGTGCAGTGCAGTGCCAGGGGGTTGTGTGGCACTGGAGGAATTGGGATGTCCCTCGGTTGTGCCTTAGAATGCACCAGTTTGAGCTGGTGCAGTAAGTGCTGCCCAGAGTGAACCCAGTCCTTTCAAGGCTGCAGACAGTGCCTAGAAGTTTCAGGCTGAAGAAAATACAGAACAGCTCTGTGCTGCAATGTGATACAGGTGGAAAGAGGGTGGTGTGTATAAATGGGTGTATGGCAGAGATGGGAAGAAGGATTTTATTTTGTGAAGCGTCCTTGTGTACCTCAAAACTGGAAAAGGCAGGAGGAATTTGGTGTTGGACTACAAGAGGCTCTGGCACTGCAATGTGTGGTTGCAGGAACTTTTTCCAGTTGTGCAGCTAGAAACTTTTAACTGAGGATCTAGCAGTGGGCTGGAGATTGCCTTTAAACTTTGGGTCTCCCTTTAACTTTGCTCTTGAATGGGAGTTCTAAAAGTCAGAATCCAAGAGTTCACTCCAAGGGCTGTCAGGGGAAAAAGAGCTGGGTAGAAGCAGTGTTGAGAAGCACAGAGGGAAGAGGAGGCTGGTGCTGGGAGGGAAGTGAGGGGGATCAGGCACTGAGAACAATTGGTGAGCAGGTATCCCGAGTAACTGGAGCCAGGAAGCACATGGTAGGAATTGGGTTAATTCCATTAAGCAGTTTGGTGACAGAAGGTGCTTTAGTGTTAGAACGGGCTGCTGTCCAAGCCAGGGAATTGCTGCGGATTAGCCCTATGCTCCTTGGGGTAATTAGGACCATGTGTTCCTCTGAGAGCAAGGGTGTAGCCAAGCAGCTAAGGGGAGGATGCAGCTGGAGAGCTGGTTCAAAGGATGTTGGTGTGCCTCAAGCCTGGCAGCCATGGCCCCTCTCAGGGTAGTTAGTTTTCCTTCTTGTCCCAGTTGCATGAGTGACAAGTGGCACAGGGATCTTCTCTTTGCCTTCTTGCAAAGGCAGAAGAGATTTAACTGGGACTTGATTGAACTTCACTTAAGGGGCTGGGGAATGGGTGCAAAACAAGTCTTGTTCCATGCAAGACTGGATGGTTTGCAATTTGTGAGTTATGAGGGTGAAGCCTGGGAAGCTTACTTGTGCTGGCAGGCTCCTACCCTTCTTTCTCCTCTGGGAAGCAGAGCAGGCATCTCTGGGGGAGCCTGGAGGAGGCTCACTGTGCTGAGTGGCAGAGCTGGAGGGCTGGGGAGGGGACAGTTATGGCCCATGTCTTCAGGGCAGTGTGAAGATGCCAAGCAGGCTGGTGAGGGGAGAGGCTGGTTACCTGCTCTCTGATGGAGGATGTGGTGGCTGGGAGCTGGCAAGCATGATGGGACATGAGTGTGCCTTGGGGTCCAGAGTGGGACAGACCTGCTGGCTGTGTTTGGCTAATGGACCTCAAAAAGGTGCAGCAAAGGGGCAGGCACTTCCCAGCAGCAGAGGGGCTCAGTGGCCTTTTGAGTCTCATTCTCTGCTTGCTCTGGGTTTATTCGATGAATTCCTGTCCTTCCCTTTTCCAGATGGTGACCCGAACAAAGAAGATATTTGTGGGTGGTCTGTCCGTGAACACTACTGTGGAGGATGTGAAACAATATTTCGAGCAGTTTGGGAAGGTAAGGCTCTTGAGTGGAGTTGGATCAAAGCTGTTGCTTCTGGAGCAAAATGGAGTTTTCTGAACTTCTGTGGAGGCGGGATTAGGAGCTTGTGAGTCTTTTTGTGCAGTTAAGTAGATTGATTGAAGGTCAGTTACAGATGCTGGGTGGCTGTAATGGCTTTGTGGGTGCTACAGGCAGTGCCATCCTGCCCTGTGATGGTTTGAAGCAGAGTTTGTGCTTTTGTCTGGAGTTGGTAGGACCTAGGCAAAGGGAAATGGTTTTCCAGTTTTTCTGTGTCCAAAGGCCTCTTGTGGCCTGCAGGTATTTGGTTTTTTGAAACTCTGGAGGAAGGTCTGTAGATTCTCCTGACAGAGCAGCTGCAGTATCAAACCTGTGATTTTTGGTCTGTTTGTAACTCTAAGCTTTGTAATTGATGTTTTGGTAATCCTTTTTTAAAACTAAGCCTTTTGGTCCTGAAACTTCTGCTGAGTGTCAGGCAAGTGGTGATGTTTTTGGATGTTTGAAGGTACTACAGCTGTCCCTTGTGGTGGTCTGGTTCTTCTGTGCCAGCTAGTGGCTCAGGAAAGGGTGGGCTTCTGTGAGTGGAAGTCACTTGTACTGTGGTCTGTGAAAGCCAGGTGTGCAAACTGCAAGTTGGGACAGAACTGGAGGAGAGAAGTGGGCTCAGTCTTGGCCTTTAAGTCCTCTGTTAGGAGGCTCTGAGCATCCCAGGAGCAATTGCTGTCGTATTAGATTTTTAATGGGATTAGAAACTGAAGGGGATCAGTCTATCCAAATGCTGAACATGGTCACCTCTGGGGGAAAGCAGTATCACTGTTTCACTGTTGTTTGATGATGTTGTGCATGGGTTTGCTGCTTGGGTCAGGCAGTGTTGGATTCTGTAGCTCTTGGGACCTTTCTGCCTGGCTGTGGAGGCAGAACACCATTTGCTGGATGGTAATCTGGCCAGGATGTTGCTGGTAGCATCATGGATGTGGAGGAAAGTATCACAGAAACTGCAGAGTGTGAGGGATGAAGGCTTTGCTATTAATTTTCCTCTGAAAGATCCTGCAAAATGGTGATGTTATCTTATGACATGTTAATAGGTGAGAGGAAAGGAATTTTATAACCAGTTCTGCTGTATTGTTGGAACCTTTGGGGCAGAAAGTTTGGAACAGTGTTTGCTCAGTGTCTTTGTTCAGCTTCTGAAACCAAATCTGCACGTCCTGCAAAGTGGGACGGACTCCTTTGTATTTCTGGTCAGTCCTAAGAGACAGTGGCAATAGCAAAAGTGGTCAGATGTCCCCATGTTTGCTTGTTGGTAGCTCTGTGTGGTTTTATTTTCTATTAGAAATCAGCAAACTCTGGTGTGTCCCCAAGAGCTTTTACATGGTGTCACTCACTGAAGGTGTCACCAGGTAAGGTGGTGTTGTCTGTGTGTGTAGTCTGAAGGTTGTTGGCTTGACTTGCGTGTGCATCTGTGCTGCTGATGGATGCATTTGATAGGAAAACAAAATATCTTGTGTGTAATTCCCTTTTAATCTTAACCTCTGATAACTTGAAGCAGAAGCATGCCATGTAGCACGCTGTTTACAAGCAGTTACAGTTACTCAGTTACTCTAGTTTGAGAAGTACTTTGCAGTTCATTTGGGGTGTTATGGCTGTTATGTTCCTCCTATTTAATGGTCATGTGCTGAAAGGTGTCCTGATGTCAGGAGACTGGCAAGGACTGGTTGTGTCAGGTTGTTTTCTTAGTACTGGGCAGAAGGGAGAGTTCTGCATAGCTCAGTGCGATTAATTTCTGAAGAGCCAGCATCCCAGACAACATCCAGCATGAGGCCAAAGCAGCTGGCCTCTTGGCTCTGGGGAGTTCTCATGGGGAGAGGTCAGGGCTGGTCAGATTGATTCTCTGGTTTTGGGGCAGTTTTCTGACTCATTTGGGCCATTTCATCTCCTCACAGCTCTTGTATAAAGCATCTCTCCCAGCTTGTAACCATCCTCACTAAGGATCCTCACTTAGCTCACATGAATTATGAGCTAAGCCTCACATAATTCACTGAAGGGCAGAACTTTCCTGAGAAACTCTCTCTGGTCTGTAATTCCATATGGCTGATGCTCTGGATCAGTGGGAAAGTGCTTTAGAGGAAAAACCTTCATGGCCTGGCTCTGGGGTGCTGAGCTCTGAATGCACCGCTCTGTGGTTTCTAGGGCTATGAAGAGTCTACTGTCTTCAGTTTCAGGTGTGACTCATGGAGAGCATGATTTTGGTACACGAGCTCTTTTGGTGTTTGTTTAGGGCCTCTTAGCTTTCAGGTCTCCTAGGATCACTTCTTCAGAGGTGCTCTTGGCACCTGACTCTGGTCTTCCATCTCCTTGATTTATGGCATCTTTAAGTGAGAGGTGGTGAAGCTTCAGTTCTGTTATCATCTTCTTGAAATGTCTCTCTGAAAAAAATCTTCTCTAAGTCATATGGGCCAATACCTTTTCTGGAATTGAATTGGGAATTATTAGGAATGCCCTTTTAAAGCATTTCCTTGGAGAACTTACCCTCTGAGGAAATGATTTTGTCTGTGTCCCTCTTTTTTACTGAGTAGCCCCACATTTTTCTCCTGCCTGTCCATGGAGGCACGGAAACACTTTGGCTCTTGAGAGGGGAGAGTGGAGCACAAATCATCCTGCCTTGATTCCTCAAGATCAAGGTACCAGGTTCCCAAGGGTGATCTTTTAGTCAATCTTTGAGAATCCAGTGGTGAGCTCAGTTTGGATCTCAGCTTCAGGAAGATCATCCTCTGCTTCTGAGGACTACATACTGCTGAATGGGTTTTGCATGAAGGTTATCTTCAAGGTAACCCTCAAGCAGAAAGCCTAAGAGTGTGTTAGATTTGCCACTGCTTTAGGCCTTTAAATTAAGATGGATGCTTTTTGAAAAATATGTTTTAGTCCAGACAGAAAGCACACACATGCTGTAGGAATTACGAGAGGAAGTGCCCTGGCCTGCAGTACAGACAAGGTCAAATTAGATTATCAGAATGTTCTCTGGTCCAAATCCGTGAACTGCAGCTCTCAAGTCTACCAAGGAACCTAACACTGGTGCATCTTGGGTCAGAAACAACACACCTCCTGTGTCCACTAGCAGGAAAAGAATGGAAGTTTGATTGGGCTGGAGATGTTTTCCCATTTCATAAAGTAAAATTTCCAAATCTGATTTTCCCACTTTGGCATTTCCACTTTCTCTCCTGTTTTGTTTTGTTTTGTTTTTGCTTTCCTTGCTGTGTTCAAAACCTTCTCTCAGCTTTGTAGAAGTGATGAAAAATGAAAATGTGTGAGGAGGAAATCCATAAAGGAAGAAAGGGAGAGGCTGGCACCCCAGTTCTTTATATCAAAATACTTGGTTTTAACAGGCACGAAAGGTGGAGGATCCCAAGTACAGTTTGAGTTAGTGTGAGTTTCTCTGATTCAAAGAAGGATCACTTTTTTTTTTCCTTCCAAACTGTGAATGAAAAATATGGGCTGCTGTTTTCCTGAAGAAGAAAATACAAAGGTTTTTGGGTTTGGTTTTTTTTTCAGTAGAGTGAGAGAGGCTGAGAAGTGCTCTCAAGCTGGCTATGGTTTGTCAAGTGCAGCTGCTGGGGCTTTGAACATAGTGAGATCTCTAGGAAACAATTCTGGTCCAAAACTCTAATATCTCAGAGATGAAAGCTAAGGCCATGGACATGCTTTCTGAAGATTATTTTTTTAACTGTAGGACAGAAGTCCTGGAAAGAATTGGATTCACAGTATATGTAGCCAAGTGTTTTGGCTTAAGTTGGATTGAGCTGGAGATCTTTACACTGCACAGGGAAGTATTTTAACAGCCTCTCTTGATTCAGGCTACCGCCCTCACTGAAACCTGAAACAGAGAGGAGGAAGATATCTTGCACCTACCACCCTCAGGCATAGCTAGTCCTCTGTCTAGCTCAACATATATGAGGATGCCTCAGAGGAGCTCGAGTGCCAGCTTCCTCCTTTTCTGCTTCAACCTGTGGGAACATGTTGTTCTGTGTCATTTTTTGGGGGGAAAAGGGGTTGTCCGTCATAGTAATTTCTTTGGACCATTGGGTTACTAATCTTGTAAGCATGGTTATTTGTTTAAAATAACATCTGAAAAAATTCAGATCATCTTTCAGGAGTTGCTCTGATAAGGTTTTGTGGTAGAGAAAGTCAAATAAATTGTGAGATAGGAGGCTCAGAACAAATGAGGTCTTCTTGTCATGGAGCTTATCTAGGCTGTGAAATCTTTACCCCAGGATGCTGTTGCTAAAATTTGCATAGGCTTTACAAAGATTGGGCAAATGATTGGAAGGCCTTTTAAATACACAGACACCCCTGTGAGTTCAGGAAATCCCCCAGCCACAAGTGGCTGGAAGATGATGCAGTATTCTGGGGTCTATTGAAATATCCTTGCCTTGTCTTCTAAAGGTGTCTGTTGTTGGGTTGGTGTCCTGGGGGGTGTTGGGTAAGGTGGACCTCTACTCTTAACTTGGTGCAGCCAGTCTTCTCCTTGGCATTAGGAGAGATGTTGGTCCTTTCAGAAATGCAGTGGTACTGGAAGGAATAGGTGACTGGATCCAATTTAGGTGTTTGAACTCATGGTTTCCTTGTTGATTTTGCATTTGGTGAAGTGGAAGTGCAAGAAATTTATTCACAGTGACGTCTTTGCATGACTCACTAATAAGTTGTGGCTCCAAGGGTGCTTTAAAAGTGTTTAAAAACAGTCTGTGTCTCCCTGGGCCTGCAGGTGATCTGCATACATGGATCAGTTGGACACAAAAGCTCATCCTCTCTGTGAAGCACATCATATCCAGAGAGATCTGCTCTGTAAACGTATTGTGGAAGCAAAGAAGAAAAAAAGATGCGCTGAGGTCCAAGGACGGTTCTGACCTTTAGGCTTCTGTGTAATAATCAGTCCAAATTCTGTACTGTTTGCCTCAGACAGGTTCCAAGTTCTCACTTGGACAATGACTAGTCCTGTTCTGACCAAGAGAAAACCCCTACATGTGAGGGGATGGATTTGTGAGGGTTTGTGTGTCTGTCACAAATTGCATATTCATGTACACCTGCTAGGAAAATGGTGTGGTTGACTTGGGTATATGAAATGAGTTTTCTCTGCTGACTAATTTGAGTCAATGATAGAAACTGATGAGGAATTTTGTTAAAGGAAGGCTTGTTCCTGTGCTTACAGTGGGCATGATTTCCCTCACTTTGGATCGGGAGAATGTTAATTAATACTTAATCTGCTGCTCTCTGGAAATTTCAGGGATCAAAGCTACTTGTCGACCTGCTGTGGATTTCCAAACTGGGTTTTGGATTTTCTTCCGCAGATCAGAGGGCAATTTATGCAAATTCTGACAAGTAACATGGTTGCTGTGAACAGATGGGGAGGGGAGGAGAAGGGGAATCTGATCACCTCTCTTGCAGCAGTAGGCAGTTTGGCTTGTGGTAACAATGCCTCTGGAACAAAGGGTTCTCTGTGCTCCGCATCTGGTAGGCAGATAGCCAAAAATGCTGTAGCAGTAGTGGTCATTCAGGTCTTCAGTGGTTCATTTGATATTTGCCAGGTGCCCGCAGTGCAAGAGCAGGCAGGGACACCTGGACAGGCTGCCCTGTTCACCTGTGGCACGGAGTGGGCTCTGTCCCTTGGCTGAGTCTCACTCCCAGAGTTTTAGAATGGCCCTGTGGAGCAGGGTGAGAAGGGTCCTGGAGCCATGTGGTGGGTGCAGCTCACCTGGAGCCTAGCCCTGGGTCTGCATCCTCCTCCTCAGAATCGTCCTGTTCTGTTTGAGCATCTAGGAGACCTCACAGGGTTGCTAATGCCCTCTCCTGACAGGATGGCTGACTAGTTTCTAGATTGCTTGGTTTATCTTTCCCATGTTGAAGCCATCTCAGCAGCTATTCTTCTGCCTGATTTTTTTACAAATATGGTGCCATGGTTCATTTCAGCTGAGCCATCTCTAGTTGCTGCTCAAGTCTCTGCAAAGCCTTCATTTGAATACTTACAACTTTCTTCAAAGTAGAAGCCCATGTAGAAGTGCGCCCAATACTTCTCATCAAACTTATGTGGGAAACGTTATTTTTTTTAATCTTCACGAGGCTGTCATTGGCTTTCTCCTTTGCAGACACCCATGACTGTCCCAGGAAGATTGAAAGATTTTAGAGTGGGACTAAGCCACTGAAAAAAACAATCAGACCTTTTGGCCTGATTTGGATGCAGCATTCCTTTTTGGTATGAAATGCCTCCTATTTGTGCACTTGAATACTTTGGCTAGGCTGAGGGCTGCTTTGGCAGGGAGTCTCTCTCTGAAACCTGTGACTGTCACTTTCTCTTCCTGTCACTACCACACTGCTCCCATCAAAACCAGGTGCTGGTCTGAGAAGGACTTGTCTCCTCCTCTTGGGAAGGTGCTGCCTTCCTGCAAGAGGTCTCAGAAGTGGCAGCTCCAGATCCATGGAGAAGAGCTTCCTCCCCAGAGACAAATATTTTTTCACTTTCTGAATGTGCTACATCTACTGAGCCTAAGCCTTGATCTTTCTTCTACTCTCATTTGGTTTTCCAAAGCAAGAGAGATGGTGGAGACTATTGAGAGGAGGTGATGTTGAACAGCTTGGGTTTAAAGGTGAGGGTGGGGGTACCCAAACTACCAAGTACCTGCCAATGTAGTGGTCTCCTGTGGTAGAGTTCCTGGGGAAGGAAACACCTATAGCACAAGAGTGCCTGTCCTGGGACCCTTTTTCCCTTAAAGTTTCTGACCCCCATGGTTAAACATGGGGAGAGACATCATTCCTTAAAATTAACAAACCTTGAACTTCTAACCTCCAGTGTTAGATAACTGCAGCATGGACCAGCAAGTTAAATCGTTCCCTAGGAGAGAGCCTTGACCACTAAGCTAAACAGTTTTCTGGTAAAGTGATCTGCTGCTTTGGCTGTGTTTAAAGAATTGAAACAAATATTTATTTAAGGGGGGGGAGGAGAATGGGGAGAAAGACAATTCGGACAGCAAAAAAAGCCTTTGTTCAAGTATTTATGATCATAGATTATTTCCACACCCTATTAAAAATGAACTTTGGAGCATTGCTGAATCTCCTAAGTGCTATTTTCCACACATTTCTCCTTTATCCAGTTCCGGGGGGAGTTGACCTGTTTTGTCTCTGCCCAGCTTTTGATAGCTGGAGATGGCACCTCCATCCCAGCTGCTCCTGCCACGGCCCCCAAACATCCTCTGCCACACCAGGCTCCGTCTGTCCCCTCGCTCCCCCATGCAGCCCCACAACCCGCCGCCTCCCTCCGAGGGGGGCGAGGCAAGATGGCGCCTCCTTCCCACCAAGGAGCAAGGCCGGGATGAGGACAAAGTGGCTGCAGGTGGGCTCTGGGTTGGGATCTTTGTGTGTGAACGGAGGTTCGCCTGTGATGGTCTGCGGGAGGGCACCCGACAGGGCCGTTCGGCCATCAGGGGCCGCGCTGTGTGTGTGAGGGCGCCGCCGCTGGGGCTTTGTGCGCGGCCGCTAATCCGGGCGGCAGCTGCCATTGGAGGCCGCGTTGCCATGGCGACGGCCCCGCCGGCGGCCGCCTTTGTTGGGGCCCAGCGCGGCCCAGCCGGGAAGGGCCCCTGGGGAGGGCTGGGGGGTGGACGGGACGATGGGGGCCGTGGTTTCCCTGCCACAATAGCTGCCCCTGTCGGGGGCGGCCATTCACGCCAGCACCTTGTCTGAGGGGTCTGGGTTTTGGTCCTATGCGGGTGTCTTGGGTGATGCTGGGAGCGAAGCAGCTGGGCCTCGTCCCCTGAGCCTGGTTCTAGAGTGAGGGAAGTGGTGGCTAGGAGGGATCTGGCATCAAGCCGGACCCCCTGGGTAGGGTGCTGGAAATGGCTTACCCCTGTGGCCTTTCTCCTGGCTCTGCAGTGTGCTGCAGGCTGCAGCCTGTCCCCTAGGTTCCATTTCTATCTCTGCACCCCCCTGGGGTTGCGGGGCCCTGCTTTGGCCCACAGCACTGTCTGTGTGCAGTTTAAGACCACCCAACTCATCACACCTGTTGCCTTGGAAGAAGACGAGAAGGTGCTCATATTATAAATCTCATTGGCAATAAAACCCACCAGCTGTAGCTATGCACAGAGTTCAGGCCCTAGAGTTGAGTGGTGTGAGGCTATTGTGTGTGTATACACCTATCTATCTGTCTATCTTACGTTTAGTTCATGGCAAGAAACAGCTTTTCAGTAGAGAATGTGTTATTATTATCTTTTTTAAAGATGAGTACATTTGGGGTGCTGGGTAGAGACCTGATCTCTAAGCACCAGCAGAAACTTAGAAAAAGGCTCAGACAGGCTGCAGCTTTCCTCTTGGCATACGGTGTGGTTTGGGATGAAGTGGTTGTATGTCTCCCAGCTCTGAGTTCTTGAGCACCAAGGGAGCACCCAGACATTGTCCAGGACATTGCTCTAAGATGGTTTTGTTTGTGAACATGTACTGGGCTCTGCTGCTTGTGGCTGTCCATACTCTGAGAAGAAGTGGTGGTTGCTGGGGCTGGTTGAACAAAGTCAGCAGCTGGGCTGTGTTTATCTCTGCTGGGTTTTTCTTTTCTCTTTTCATCTCTCGTCATGGTGGGTTTGTGGGCTCCAGCTACCTAAGTTGAAGTGTTTGGGGGTGGCACCACCACAGAGTGTGGTTAACACAGTTTTCTCCCAGGATTTACTGGGAATAAGGACAGTTAGGTGCTCTGCTGTCCTGCAAACTGTGTGGAGGAACCGAGCTGAAAAAGTGAATGAAAGCAGACAGTTAAACCTCTTGAACTATTTAAAAGCCATGTCAGGTTTCCCTCCAGCACATCACAGTTGTGCTGGAACCACGAAGTAAAGTGGTGCAGGGGCAGGAGTCAGCAGCCATGGGGACTGGCAGTGTTAGGAACTGCTGTCAGTCAGCGTCATGATCTCTGGCTTTGTCTTGGGGAGCTGCTGAGGAGTTGCTTCGGGAATGTGTGAATTCTTGTGTCCCCCGTGGCTCTGGATGCCTGGTGCATTTCTAAGGTGCTTGTTGACTTGGCTGAGGAAGGCTGAGCTGGAACAGGAAGAGCACAGGTTGAGCAGGAGCAATGCTGTCAACTGGTTCTTGGGGGTTGGATGTGTTGGACAAGCCCAGGGGCATCAGAGATGAGGTGATGATGGCCCTCATCAGGGTCTGAGGCTAGGAGCCCTCATCAGGGTCTGAGGCTAGGAGCCCTCCCCCTTCTCTGGCCAGGGCTGTTGGCAAAGCCAGTGGCTGCCTGCACTGGGATGCAGCCAGCACTCTGCCCTTGCCAGTGGGGCTGCTCTGGAGCAGGCAGCAATGCAGATGATTCCCAGGAGCAAGGCAAGGGAGTAATCATTCCACGGAGTCAAGGGTGTGTGTGGCTCACTGCTCGGGGAGTGGTGGTCTTGCATGGAGGAGGAGGAGGGTCAGGGCAGCTGCTGGCCAGAGAGTGCCACTGCCTCCCCAGAGCACTTGCATGTCCAGTTTCATAATCGGATTAAGGCAGTGGTATTAGAGAGGAGGGATGGGTCAGTGGGACAGGTTTACACCGGGGCTTACATAGAGGGGATTGAAGTGTATTTTTTAACCCTGCTCGGCGAGGGCAGATGCGTCTCTGCCAGGCAACACCCGGCTGGGAGATGGGGGGGGAAAGGTGGCACCAGGCGGTGATGTGCCCGGGGAGGAGAGCAGCCCCAGGCCGGCTGGGGGATGGGGCCCGGCCGCCCTTCCCCCCGGGAATGCAGCCCTGCTCAGGCCTTGCAGTAAATTTGCTCTAATTACAGCCTCCAGCAGTGGGAAACCTCACTTAGAGGAAAGGCTCCTCTGGGGTGGGGGCGGGGGTCCTTCCCAGCTTTCCCAGGCAGGCTCTGTTGTCTGAGGCCTCCGCTTCCCCTGTCGCTGGGAGGCCCCTTATTCCTCTCTCCTCTCCAGCTTTGCTTCTCTCCCCCCCTTTAATTCTCCTCTCCTTTGAGGCCGGGATTTGGGAACAATGCCTTCCCTGCTCCTTGCCCCCCGGCTGGAGCCGCAGGCAAACAATCGTGGTCGCTTGCTGCCAGGGGCCGGGCTGAGGGGGCTCAGCTCGGCAGCACCTGCCCCGGGCTGGTGGGGGACTGTGCTCGTTGAGGCCTGGGGACGTGCCTGGTGTGGTAGCTGGTGTGTGCACCTTGTCTCCTTGGGGATGGGAGGTCTTGTCTTGACCCCTTCTGGTTTGGGGAGGCCTGGGAACCTCTGCACAAATGTGATGGAGGATGCTCTTGGCAAGGACAATAACCCGATCCGGAGCTCTTCTCTTTGCAGGTGGACGATGCGATGCTGATGTTCGACAAGACAACCAACAGACACCGAGGTGAGAGCAGTCCTTTGCTGTAGGAGAGGGAACTGTGGAGGGTTTGCCTCCTGCCTTGCCTAGGGAGGGGTTAGTATCCCAGCAGCAGGGCATGCGGGTCGCAGCTGCTCTTTATCTTGCCTGCAGACTTTTGCATCTGCATCCTTTACCAGCATCCCTTGCAGCACAGAGAGCTTTTGTCCAGTGCATTTCCTGTGCTGTAAACTCGCCGAGTTGCAGATATGTGAGAGGAGGCAGCCCCCTCTGTGTCTTACCTTGTCCTGAGTAATATGAGCTCTGGGAAAGCTGACACAAGAGCCTGAAGAGTGCCTGCCTCTCACCCCTTCCTCGGCCTGGAGCCCGCTTATGCTTCTGTGTCACCTTTTCTTATCTGAGTCTTTCTGGTGGAGTTCAGTTACAGGATGGGAGCAAGTCTGTAATATTTGTGCTATCTGGACTCTACCCACCCATGGGTGTCCCTGCCTCCTGCTCTCCCTGGGAGTCTCCAAACTGCCCTGGGGCATGACAGGGCTCAGCACTAGCAGTGCACCAGCTCAGAGATTTATTGGTAACATCTTAACCTGCAAAGCTTTGGTGTCTCAGGGCCCTGTGCTGAGCCATTCTAATGTCCATATGTTGTTTGAATCACTTCCAAGCACCTCTACCCCTGGAGCACTGAGGAAGTGTTCCCTTCAGCTCTCACTACACTGTCTGCCCTTCAGATTTTTGCTGTTTTCTAAAGCCATTAAATGTATTGTGGTTGCCTGGCCTAGGATGTTCCAGCTTCTTCTTAAAAGGGAAGAACTGTTGACCCCCTTTGCCCCATAGGTGCCTTCCAGTCACTACTTCATTAAAGAATTGTTGGGCATTTTGCAAGGAGCAGGGAGAGCTGCCAGCTGCTGTGGGTCTCTGCCCAGGGTGCAGCAGCTCCAGTGGGGATGTGATGGGGCTCAGGACTGGTCTCAGCATCAGGATTTTGCTCTTGAATTCCCAGGCTCCTCTGCTCATGGACATTGAGGTGAATGGTGTGAAACTACCTAGGCACAGGCAGACAGAGGAGTTTATGGAGAGCCTTTTCTGGCAGTATGGAGAAAAAGTGTGGTTCTGGGCAGCAGATCCCCATCTGGTTTTAAAAGTTAATTTAAAGCACCATGGAATTAGTCAATTCTGGAAAGCAGAAAGTTCTGCTTAATCCCAGCTTGCTTGTAAGGCAAGCTTAAAGACATCCTCCCACCTGCCTCACTTTTCCGGAAACGGCTGCAGTCAGTTGAGAGGAGTTCAGTCTGCCCACCCAAGCTGTTCTTTGCCAAAACTGTCAGCAAAGGGGTTGGTGAGAGAAGGGAGGTGTGAGTGTGGGCCATGGGCCAGGAACACTCTGTCCTGTCTTACCCCAGGTACTAACCTTGCTTTGGTGAAACTTTGCAAATTGCTTTGCTTGTATATATCTGGCTTGCTCTATACAACTGCATTGCTGAGATTTGCCTGCTTGTACCAGGCTTTATGACCAGTGACTGAAGAGGAAATGTTCAGGGTGTTGTTGCTGGTGGGGGTGCGTTTAGCAAGGATGGGGATGTCCTGGCAAGCAGCTGTTCATTTCTCCTCTGACTCTTTGTGTCATCATCTGTCTGCTGGGATCCTCCTCAGCATTGCCAGCCATGTGGTTTGCCTTTCAAATGGCAAAGTTAAAAAACCCTGCAGTTGGGTTCAGAGAGGATGGGAAATACAGGATGAGGTGGAAAGGGGAATCTGTAAGGGGATTCTTCTGTTCTTCTTGTGCATAAAAGTAGGATTTGCTGGAAAGGAAAAAGAAGTGACAGCTGCTTTAGGAAGGGCTGGTTATACTGTCCTAGTAGCCTGTGGCTCCTTCTCATGCCAATAAAAAGATGTGGATTGTGGGTAGAAACCGTGCAGAGCTCTGACCTGATCAAGGAGTTTTACCTTTTCTTTAGGTTTTGGGTTTGTCACCTTTGAAAGTGAAGACATTGTGGAAAAAGTGTGTGAAATCCACTTCCATGAGATCAACAACAAAATGGTGAGTGTCTGGGGCAGAACCCCTGGGGCAGAAGGGACAGGGGCAAGGGATAGAGAAGGGGGAAGTGACATAGGTGCAGTGTGTGAGGTACTCGGGTCCTTATGCACTCTCTCTGTTGTGGGGAATTGCACTGAATCTTTTCTCCAAAATCACAGCAGCCAGTCGGGGAAAGTGACTGTGTGGAGCACAATAGTGAGTTTTCAAGGAGAATTGCTAACTGTAACAAGGAATTGTGCAGTACTTGGAGGTTTTGAAGTTACATGAAACATCTTGGTGGCTTGGGAAGGGGTCAGGTTTTACCTTTATTCAGAAATCAGGAAAATTAGGCTTTGAGGTGCAGGGCCCCGCAAGAGCATTGAGGGCAGCTCCAGGTGCACAGAAGCAGCATTTGAGCTCCCTGTTGCCCATGGTGTCTGCAGAGTGAGTGGAAAGTTGGGCAGTGGGCAAGCTAGAGGTAGGGAGGCTAAGGGAGGACAGCAGGACAGGTGCTGGTGGTGGCCAGGGCTGGGTGACATCGTGGTGGGCAGCCTGGCCGCTGCCCGTGCTGCGTGGCAGCGCGGTGCTGGCGATGGCCGAGCCTGATCCTGACTTTCTTGTGGCAGGTGGAGTGTAAAAAAGCTCAGCCGAAGGAGGTGATGTCCCCAACGGGCTCGGCACGAGGGCGGTCCCGAGTCATGCCTTACGGGATGGATGCCTTCATGCTGGGGATCGGCATGCTGGGTAAGGCCAAGGACAGATCTCCCCAGCGCCCGGTCCTGCCAGGCAGCAGCTTGGAGGTTTTCTTCTTAGCGGGCAGGGCCGCCAAGGGCAGCTCTCCCTGGTGCGAGGCCGGGGACTCTGTATGTGGGGTGCCGGGACCTGTTTGCAATCACAACTTGCCCTCTGGTGGCACCTGGAAAAATTGCAAAGTTGTCACTGCTGCTCTGTCACTGCCGGCCGGGCGCAGCCCGCAGTGCCACAGCATATAGACTGTGATTCTTTAATGCCCCTCGTGGAATTGGGTGTAACTACATAGCTGAACCCAGTGTGCAGTAACCTTTGCCCAGGCATCTTCCTCCCAAGCTCCTGCAGGCTTTTGGATTAATTCATTGATTAAAGAACCCCCAACCTTTCTCTTGTCACAGTGGTCTGTATACATGTGCTTACTGCCATTTCAAGACTATTAAAATGCCCTGAAAGTTCTAGTTAAGCTTTGGCTGACTGTTGCCTACCTCTCAGGGACAGCAAGTGTCCAGTATTGCAAGGGAAATGATACATTTACGGCAGGGCTGTCTTGTAAGGAGAAATCAGTGACAAGCAGGCTGAGTTTGATGCCTGTCAGTGATTCTAAAGCAAATGTGTTCAGATGAAAGAGTAATAAAGAAAAAAAATCCTTTGTAACCTTTGAGATCCATAAACTATGTGCCTGGATCTGAGAGTCAAGCATGATCCTTCCATATGGGTACTATTCCTGTTTTCTCTCCCTTTTTCTAGCCAGGCTGGAGCTGAACCCAGAGCACAGTATTTACTTAGGATTATTGCTGGTGTTGCTGGGCAGGGTGTACTCAGCCTGGCTCTCCTTGCTAAGCCTGCCGAGTAGCAGTCAGTTACTGAACAAAACCCCAAAAAGGGCATTTTTCCCCCTCAATGTTTTCACTTGACTTACCAAAGGAAAATAAATCTCCAGCCAGAGGTTTTGGGCTTTGCCTTTTCTAAGATATCTGAATTTTAAAGCAGCAGAGCTCAAGCTGAGTCACTGGGAAATCCACATACTCCTGTCTTGGGAGATCTCGGATCAAATATTCATTTCTGAGTCAATTTCCTGTGCTCTCACAGGCTTGTTCTGTAGAGGTGGTCAGCTTCCCAGGGAACAGCAGGGATTGTCCTTCCACCCGGCACCAGGAAGAAGTGCTCTGCCTGCATTCGCCAGCACTTCTAGTTCAAAAGTGACTCAGAGTTATTCAACTGTTCACATGGCCTTACCTCCCTGATCTCCTCCCATTTGTAAATCCAGCTGATGCATCAGAAAGCCTTAGTCTGCAGAGCTATGAGTTTCTGAGAAAGAAACCTCCATGTCCTTATGTGTTTGGAGTGAGGAAAAAATTAAGTGGGCCTCTTCTCCAGACTTGCATGTGTGTGCAGACTCTGCCCAGCAATTTCCTGGAGTTTCTGCTATTAGCCCTGTTCATGTGTTCCAACAGCAATGGTCACGCTGCTTGTGAGCAGCCAGGCACTGAGGACAAGGACCCTGTGAGCTTGCAGTAACAGAACACTTTTCTCTTCCGCCAGGTTATCCAGGCTTCCAAGCTGCCACTTACGCGAGTCGAAGTTACACTGGCATTGCACCTGGCTACACTTACCAGTTCCCTGGTAAGTGCTGTTCCTCGCTTGGTTTTTTGGTCTGCCTTCAAGTGACAGGAGTCCCTGGCATGATCCGTGACCCAGGCTCTCCCTCTTTCATCCTTTCCCCGTTTGGTCTTTCTGTACCTTAAGAGACGGATGTGGAAGGTGGAGGGGTAAAGCCCTGGAATAGGTGGGAAGAGCCTGTCCTTCAGTAGGATTATCTTCACACTCCAGTGGCAGGAAAAGCCCAAGGCTGCTTGGATGCCCTTTATGTTCACCTCCTGCATAGGGCTGCTGCTGTGACACAGAAGGGCCCCTGCAGCTCTGCCTGTCTCGCTGCCTTTGTCTGTGTTTGTCTCTGTCAGAGTTGCCACTGTTCCGAAAGCAGCACAAGATTTTAAAACACAGCTTTCAATGGGCCAGGGAACACCTAGGCACCCAAAATGAAAGTGCCTGCAACACTACAGTGCCTGGACCACTCAGCCTTCAGAAAACATCTGCTGGGGCTGTGGGCTGCAGATCCCCCACAAGCTGGGTGGTTTCAAGTTCCCAGCCCCTCCATGTGCTCAGAACATGGACTCTGCGATCAATGGCTGGAACCTACTGTGCTGCAGCTGCTCAGAGCTTTCTGCTGCCTCTTCTCCCTCTTGATCTCTGAGGCAAGAGAACAAGGCAGAGCACACTGCAGGAAAGAACTGTCTTGCTGTTTTCTAGACAGGTGGCAACTCTGAACACCCCTCCCTTTCTCCATCCCTCAGTGTGATGATTTATATATGAAGTCTTGATGTTAGGGGCTGTTCCTCTTCATCTGAGGTGAGCCCAGGCTGACTGTGGCTGAAAGTTGCTGTTGCCTCCTAGCTGCCTGGAAGCTCACTGTGAGCCCAATTCATGGGTCTCAACTGTAGTGGCTTTGAGTGCCTCAATGTAAACTCGTGCCCACATGTGGCACCTACTGAGCACCCTCTGGCATTGCAGCGATTGGGTGGGTCAGACCAGTGCTCCAGGGCTGACCTGAGGCCACACAGTGAAGCTTGCACTGGCCCTGCCTTGGCCAGATTTATTCTAAGGATAAATGGATCCTTTCAGTCTCCAGGGCAGGAGTCCAGCACCTTTCAGCATCAGCTGTAAATTCATTTAAAGAAGACACTGGTTTGGTCACAGTCTGGCTGCAGGCTGCTCCCCCAGCAGACCCCACTGCCACCTCTCTGTGGGGTCTCCTTTGGGGCATTTGATGAGTTCCTAAGCTGTCTTGCATTTCGTTTTTAGAGTTCCGTGTAGAGCGGACCCCTCTCCCGAGTGCCCCCGTCCTCCCTGAGCTCACAGGTCAGTCCCGCTCATTTCCTAAACTCACAAGTTGGAAGAAGGGAAGGAGTTGGCTTTGGGCTGTGCCAGTCATGTTGCTGCTCCACAGCCTGGGGCAATTAGACTGGAAACCAGGTCCTTATTTCCTCTTCCATCTGTACAAGCTCCTTCCAAAGCTGTGGCTGGAAAGATGGAGAAGCAATCAGAGCCATGTGTATTGCCTCCAAGAAGGGCAATGCAGCTTATACCAAATGAAAGCATGTAATCCTTAGCTGGTGTTTCCTGCTGCTTGCCTTGTTTTTAGCTCCTTGCCCCAGGCTGAATGTAAATCAGACATGTAAAAGTCCTGAGAGCAGGGTGATTTCTCGAAGGTCTCCAAATTACCTTAACCTGAGCTGCTGCAAGGACAAGATTTGGAGTGCTGGGAGGAGGGAGAGGGTGTGGGGACACTCCTGGCTAATCTAATCCCATTTCCCTGTGCAGGAGGGGCTGCAGGGAATGTTCTCCCTTCTCCTGGTGCTGCAACTGCCCAGCTACTCCCAGGCAGAAGCAAGTGTGTTGGGGCTGTACAAAGCCCTGCAGTGCTTGTAGGGAGTGAAACGAGGGCAGAAGACCAGTCTCCAGGGCCTAGTCCTGGCTCAGTGTCCTCACAGTGCAAATACCCTCTGGATCCTCAGCCCCTGGGTTGTGTGCAGTGTGTTCTCTGTAGGTTATGCTCCTTCTGTCTGCTCTCCCTTCCATGGCCATGTTATCCCTGGCTCTGTTGTGTCCATGGTTTTTGTTGTAGAAAAGCAGCTTCATGTAGCACCCTGCTCCCCGTGTGCCATCTCGTTTCTGTGGTGTTCCTCCTCTCCAGTGCTTCCTTGTCCTGACCTTTTTCAGGGTTTGAATCTCTCTGCAATTGGGCTTGTGGAAAAGCTTCCCGAATTATCAGTACCAACAGGCTTGAAAGGGCATTTTTGTGGCACGTAACCATGTCAGTCCTCAGGTGTTCTCTGTTCCTGAGGATGCTGAGGTTGGCAGCCACCAATGAACAAACTGCCCTGAGGAAGTTAGGAGGAGATTAACTCCCTCTTAGTAAAACCCTTCTCTGACACCAGGTATGCAACTGCATAAACACCTGACCCCCACCTCTGAGCCTTTTGGTTGCCAAGCAAAGGAGATGTGGATCCAGTTGCTTATTTACATGTGCATTTTTCAGCAAAACCCATAAAATTCATAGAGGAACGTGAGGGATTTGGCAAACGTGAGTTTCTCTCCAAGGTCCATCCTCGGTTGTGCCTTTTCCTGGTGGAAGGGGATCACCTGGGGCCTGGCTGTCACTGGTGGCTGGGGTGCACCAGGGATCTGTACAACAAGAAGTTATTAATGCTGCTGTCCTGGCTGGGTGCCATGCCAGCTTACAGTCCTGAGTGTCTCACTGAAGGACCAGCTGGGGATCATGGCATCCTTCCCTTCCCGTTACGCTTACCTACTGCTAAGCAGCCGCTCTGCAGCCTCTTGGCTGGGCCACGAGCTGCAGTTCCCATCTATGGGCTGGAGTGGGTCCCACCAAGGGCAGGGCCCCCCTTGCTCCAACAAAGGCCCAGCAAGCTGTGCAGTGCTCGAGGGCTCTTGTGCCTTCAAGTGGATACGTGCATGTAAATGGGCTGTGCTGGATGGGCTTGGCAAGTGGAATTGAATGAGGGAATGGCACAATCAGGGATGATTGCTCCAACACACAGGGAGCAAACGGGCAGATGCTTTGCCTTCACCACACAAACCTGGTGTCTTGGTGCAAAGGCCAGAAGGGTTTTCCTGGAAAACGAAATGGTATCTTTTTGAGAAGACCTTGTCTCTGTTCTTAGTAAAACTGTGTTTGCTCAGTTGTTCGTTTAGGGACTTAAAGCAATGACAGAGCAGGAGGACAGCTGCCAGCAGCATTTCCTCCCTGGAACAGCATCGTTGGGGGTGATGTGAAGCAGCAGCATGCTTGTGTTGGCCCAGGGCCTGTAACGAGTGGCTAACCCAGATACAGGCTTCATATGACGTGTGTTTGAAACAGGCTGGTGCCTGCTACTAAATATTCCCTTATAAGCTAGTCTGGGTTTCAGCCTTAACACGATTGATTTGTTCTGACCTCTTTTTATGGTGCTCTAAACAGAATCACAGTGAATTTCACATTCAAGCATGAAATGCTGACCCAGTCATTTTAAGGGCAAAGAGAAACATACTGGCTAGATGCCTCCTGCCCTGAGGGCTGGATGCCTGTGGCAACGGAGTTGGGAATTAGAACTGCTATGTATAAATTAAGACTTACTGTTTTAATTAAGCCATTTCTAGTTCCTGCTCCCTAGGTACATGTTTCCTGCTCTTCTGTGGTGAACTGCAAGGGGTTGAGCAGTTCAGAACCAAAACTCAGGGTAGGGAGGACGATGCATCTTAAACAGAGTAGAGAAACAGGGAGACAGAGGCTGTTACACTGTTACTCACGAATAGTACCAAGGTACAGAGAGGATGGGCTGGACCTCAGGGCTCTGAGCTGACAGCTGCTGTGTTTCTCCAGATTTACAACCGAAGTCTGGATCTGTAGCTTCAGATTAACTGCATCTTGCAAGCTGAGTAGCAACAGGATATATCTGAAATTGCCCACTTGTGCTTAAGCTCTTCCACATCATACCCTCAGCTGCTCCAGGCTGTGGGCTTAGCAGAACCAGGCCAGTGGATTCCCACGGACATCTGCTGGACAAAGGGACACCAATAAATGCAGAGCTGTGCACTCTCCTATTGTCATCCTTGGATGTCCTGTGTGATGCACTAAGCTGATACGTCTGTGTGGGCCTGGTATTTTGCAGCAGGAAATGAAAGCTGCTGTTGAGGAGTTTCCCATGTAGCCAGAGTGCCCCTGAGATGCCTGTTCCTTCTTTTCCAGCAATCCCCCTCACTGCCTATGGACCAATGGCAGCAGCAGCGGCTGCGGCGGCCGTGGTGCGAGGGACAGGTAACTGCCACCTCCTGTCCCGGTGGTTTGCGGTGGGCTGCGGGGAGGGACACGGGATGGGGTTGTGTTTTGAGGATCTTCACTTTGTAGTTTTTCTGCCTCCTCCTCCAGGTTCCACTCCCAGTCGCACCGGTGGATTTCTGGGCACCACCAGCCCTGGCCCGATGGCAGAGCTTTATGGAGCTGCCAACCAGGACTCAGGGGTCAGCAGTTACATCAGCGCTGCCAGCCCGGCCCCCAGCACCGGCTTTGGCCACAGCCTAGGGGTGAGTGTTCCCTGTTGGGCTCTGTGCAGGGGAGAAAGATGGAGTGGCAGAGCCAGGGGAAGGGGCTTCATCTCTATGTGGTGATGAAGGAGAGCAGTGTTGGGTGCTGGACAATTCTTGGCTCAAACCCGTGCCACCTCTGAGCCCCAGACTGCAGATGGCTGGTGCAGGATGCAGCAGTTGCCTTGGAGCCTGTATCCTTGGCCTGTGATGGCTGTCACTGGCCATCAATCAAGGCCCTGATCTTCAGACCTTTTCCTCATCTGTCCCAGACTTTCCAAGACCCCATTTTGGCCCTGACACAGTGTCCTGGGGATGATGTTCTCTTTAGACCTGGCACCTGTGACTACCTTTTGCAGCATGTAGGCTGTGACTAAATTTGTTGTGGTAGTAGTTCTTCTTTACTCTTCATTTGTCTGTTTAAGAGTGGGGATATAACTTTTTTTTTTTTTTTTTTTTCAGGGTCCTTTGATTGCAACAGCTTTTACCAATGGGTATCACTGAAGCTGGGGGACAAGGAGGCAGGAGGTAAGAGAGCTTACAGGAATGGGTAATAAGTGATAATAAGTGAAATTGTGAGCTGGCCCCTGTGCTTTCAGCAGGAGCTGTGGATGCTGTTGTGAGGCTCACTGGTCTGATCTAGCCTGCAGGAGGAGTCCTGCAGCCAGCCTGAGGCTCTCCTGCACCAGATGCTGGGCAGGTTGCGTTTCTACCTCACACTCCTAAGACTGGAACCCCTGCAGGGTTGGGCAGAATCAGAACCCAGTAAAGATTGTAAGAGACAAACTTGGCTCTGTGTGCACATAGTTGTTCTCACTGCCACTGAGACCACTGTCTCTGGGGACTGAGGTTGTTCTTTGTTGCCTGAGTTAAGAAGGGCAGAAGGGAAATCTGAGTGAGCAGTTCTGTTTCTTTAGATGGGCCTGTGAGGGAAACTGGTGGATGGTGTCTGTTTGCTTTGCAAATGTGGCTGTAGTTGGCTTAAAAGTAAGATACAAGAATTTAAGAATCTCTCAGTTTTTCAAAAAGGAGGGCAGAATCTTGTAGGAATGTCCAGACAGGAGCCTGCGGTGGCTTGGCAGGGCTGCACTGAGCTGAGTGCTGGAGAAACAGCTGAACCCCACTGTGTCACAGCCCTCCCAGGGGGCAGGAGTTCCATAGGTTGGGGCAGGCAGTCTGCATGGCATTGGGGTCCTTGTTTCCCAGGCTGTCACAGGACCATTAAAGATGGAAGCATCCTTTCAGTGCCTTGGCATCGTGCCAGCAAGATGCTGAGCAAGTCAGTGTTTGGGTATCAAGTCTTTCTGCCAGATCACACCAAAAGAAAATCCCAAGAGAAAAACTGTTGGTTGTTCTAGATCCTGTCCCTTCCCTCCCCTGCTGTGTCCCACAGATTCCCCAGTGACCCAACCGAGGACAGCGGCTGGAGGATCTGGTGAGCCTCGGGAGATGAGCCAAGGTTCCCTTTTTCTTGAATCAAACTGCACACTGCCGGCTGGCTGCCAGGCTCCTGCCACCCTGCCCTGATCTCTCCCTTTGACCAGACCACACTGGACTGAACCCAAGGAGATCATCTCGCTTTCTTACTAACCACCGACGGTTTACGCTTCTCCCCTCCCTGCCCCCAGCCCACCGATTCTTCTTTTATTTATTTTATTAGCTGTTAGTTTTATTTTTTTATTTTATTTTTTTATCTTTTTTGGGGGGCTACCCCTTCTTTTTGTTGTTTGCTCTTTCCCGAGCTAGTAGACATATTTTATGAATTGGCTTTGTGATTGTGTTAGGTAGTTTTTATTGAGGAGTATTTTTATTTGGCTTTGAAACTGTTTTGAATATTTTCAGCTCTGTTTGTTGTTGTCGTCAGTGTTTTTAAAGCACGGTATGTAACAAGAATGCAGTTCTGAAGGGAAGAAAGAGACACGGAAAGAAAAGGCTGAGAGGAACTGATGTATTTCTATTTTTTTTTAAAGAAACTGTTTTTAATTGTTTCTGTTTTGTAAATCTGAGGCTTGGAAAAGTGTGAAACTCTAAGGATCCGAAAACGTTGGACATCGCTATGGAACAAAACAAATGTATATTTTGCTAAGTGAAAAACACTATCCTTACAGCTGAAAGATTTTTTTTTTTCCTAGGTTTAGTTTTATGTGGGGTTTTCTTTTTCCTCCTGTATAATATGTAAATATTGTGAGCTGAACCTGGCTGCTTCCTGCAGCCTGGCTCCAAGGAGCAGCTCCAGGTCCTGGACTTGGTGCCGCAGTGTGAGCAATACTCTCCAGCAGAATCCTGACAGGACTCCGTTCTTTTTTTGTACACCTTTTACTGTAAGATTTTAAGACCTCTGATGAGATGTAAGGGGGGGGGTGGGGGAGGGAGGGGGGTGAAAGGTATCAGCCATTGGCTGTTTTGCTGAGCGGGTTAAAGCTGCTTCCAATCGCTCGATGTACAGACTCCATCACTGGACTCCGTAGTGCCAGCCTCTGGTTGGGCTTTAGGTAAAGGGCTTTACTGCCACTGCTTGTCTTGGTTACTCTGAAAGGAATTCACTCTCCAAACACTATCACTCGTGTCAAGATTTCCTGGGAAAGGGGATCCTCCTCCGGAGGCCAGGGTATTATTGGAAGGGGTGTCCAGCCAGGGCTGGGGGAGATTTGGGTGGTCATTCTCTGGAGGGCAGGGCGTTGGGGTTGGGGAGTCATTAATGGGGGAGAAAAGCATTAGGGTGGTGATTTGGGGCGGGTTAAGGGCTTCTCAGGGATTATATGAATTATAGAATTGCAGCTTCCCATTTGCTTTACTCAATGTTCTGAAGACTGTGGGAATTTGTCTGTTGTCCTGTGTGGGGTTGCTCCTTCTCCAGAACCTGCCGGGGCCTCCCCTGGCACAGTCCAGGCCCTGCAAACAGGCCCCTGCCAGGGGAAGCCTCCCGCAGAAGCACATGGGGCAGGTTTGGGTCCGGATTTCAGTGAACCAAAGACCTTGTTAAGGGGGTGATTAAGCCTTTTATTAAGATGCAGCCAAACTCTTTTCCCAGGGAAATAACAGCTTCATCTTAAGTTTTAAAAATCATTCCCTCCCTTCCCCCAAACTGAGCCCCTGTAAGGGAGAAGGGCATTTAGAAAAGGACTGGGAGGGCCACAGAGTCCTTCTCTTCCATCCCTCCCCCATCTGCCAGGGCTTGTCCTGACCTGGGTGATGCGTTTGGAGAGTTCTGTTTAGGTAAGAGGGTACTTAACAGATTCGTACTGAAAACACAAAGCAATAATTTTTGTTACTGAGACAAGAGTCTGTATGTCTGTTTTTTTAAATATTTCCTAATTAAAGAAGAGCTGCATTTTATTGGGTTTATTTTTATTCTATATACTTCAAATTTGGGTCTGCAGCCAGCGCTTTCCTCCCTCTTGGTAAATGCGCTGAACTGCTGCCGTGCCCCCTCCAGACACCCGAGGGCAGCTGTGCTGCTGCTGGGCTGGGATTCACTCTCTGGCCAGTGCTGCCACTGCCTGGAGGCTGGGGCTCCGGTTTCAGGGTGGGCATTTTTTTTAAAAGAAATAAAGCTGTGTTTTTAAGCCAGTAAGTTATTACACTCCAATGTTTGTTCTCTCCACACCTGTAACCCTTTTTCCAGATTTCAGTTTTAAATTCCTAATAAATTATTTGAAAACTGTCCTTTTCTGTCTTTATTTGGGGGTGGGAGATTTTTAAATGGAGGAGATTTCAGGTGAATTTGGACATGGCAGGAGTCACATCCTGCCCATTGGGGACAAAAGCCCCAAGCAGGGCTTGGACTTTTCTGCTTCCAGCCTTTGGCAGTGGCCCAGTTAATAATGAGGCAGATCTGGTTTTAAGAGGTATCATGGCTCTTCTCTATGTCACAGGGGTGTTGTATAGATGCGTGTAGGTTCAAGAAAGCAGGAGATGATGGGATGCTTAGAAGTTCAGCTCAGGTGCTCTGGATTTAATGGCTGGTGGACTAGATCTAAGAAAATAAAATATCATAGAATCATAAAATTCCCTGGGTTGGAAGGGACCTCAGAGATCATCAAGTCCAACCCTTGATCCACTCCCACTGCAGTTCCCAGCCCATGGCACTGAGTGCCACATCCAGGCTCTTTTGAAATATCTCCAGGGATGGAGAATCCACCCCTTCCCTGGGCAGCCCATTCCAATGTCTGATCACCCTCTCAGTAAAGAATTTCTTTCTAATGTCCAACCTAAACCTCCCCTGGCACAACTTGAGACCTCTTGTGCCCTCTTGTCTTGCTGAGGGTTGCCTGGGAAAAGAGAACATATCTCTTGTAGTATTTCTCTTTTCTCCTCTCTTGTAACATTTCTCTTGTAGAATTGTCTATTAAAACCTTTTCTTCCCTTCCCATCTCCTTTCTCTTACAAGAGAAAGGTTAATTCTAACAGTGTAGAATAGTAGATAAATCTGTACATCAGGTCTTAATTACAGAGAATTCTCAAAAATTACCTACGGCTCAAGCCTGTGAATTTAGGAAATGGTTTTGAGATGTCCTCACAAGCATACTGAGGACCAGGGGCTTTGTATGCAGCACAGGTTGAGGGAAGCCAAAATTAGCATTGGTGGAAAAATCTTTAGCCTGATGGGATTTTTCTCATGGAATAATCTTGTAATGTTCACGTGCTTGCTTTCCCACACTTGGTGATGCTCTTGAATTAAAACGCATGAGATCCAAGATATGACAATATTCTTGATTTGTGACTTAAAAGGTGACTTTATCAGAAGTTTTCCTGGCAGCATCAATAACAGAGCAGACTGAGAAGTGTGGAAGAAGGAACCACAGAGTCTTGCAATTCACAGGTAAGAGAACAGATAAATAAGAATTAAAAAGGGTAAAGGTGGCCAAAGTAGCAAAAGAGAGAACGCTTACGTGGATACTGGAGGGAAAGTCAGCAGATTGATCTGTGGGCAAAAGATTAAATCCTTGTTTCTGAACTGTGGTACAGACTGTCCTTTACATCAGCCATTAGTTCAATATTCTCGCTATTGGGACACGATAATCTTGAACCTGTTAACTCAGCATGTTTGGCCTTAGCTAACCTGTGAGGGGGGAATTCCAGAAAATCAAGTACTTGTGAGAGAACAGAAAAAGTCAGAATGGTTCTGGTTGTTCATCAGCATGTCTACATTTAGCTACATGTCCTAGGGATATGTCAATGTCCTATGAACACTGCGGGCACTCTGGCATCATTTCAGCCACTGTGAGGGGGGAGGTGTCCTCACTGTCCCCTACAGAACCTACCAAAGGGTGGTGAACCCTGAACTTCTGACCAAGCACCTTGATATATACTAGGCTGCTGTGGAAAGGTGGGCTTTGCCCCTTCCTCTGCTCTTAAAAACTGAAGGCTTACTTGGTGCTTTAAAAGTAAATGCAGAATCTTACTAAAAAGTGAACAGTCTAGATCTATCTCTAGAGAGTGTAAAAATGCCCAGTTCATTTCCATGGTCACGTAAAACCAGAGGCTATTCCTTGTCTAAGCCAGACACAGGCTTTCCAGGTTGCTTGGGTCCTGCTTCTTGCCTAGTGATACCTATTTCCTCCTGTGTGGTTTCAAAGTAAAAAGCAGCTGGAATTTTTTTCACTTCAGCTAATGCCAAATGGCCACTTGGGAAAAGTGGATGACTGTACTTGTGCTCTGAATTAGGCCAGAGGAATCCATAGAGATACAGAATTTAATAATGTGGGATACTATAAAGAGGATGCCAGGATCAGCTGTTGTGCCAGAGTTTCCTGGACCAGTATCTATCACACTGCTACTACTTTTTAGTACAGTGTACTTAAAAATGTTCCAGTCTTTCAGGGTGGCTTCTAATAACAGCAATAAAAGAATTTGATAGCAAAAATCTAGGGAGTAAATATTTGCCTTCCTTGACTTTCAGATATTTAATTCCATTGGCCTTCAACTGGTCATGTCACAACCTGCTGCCCACAGCCTCTGATGGAAGAATTCTGCATTTAGTAACATAAATACTGGCTTGTTTATCTCGCACTCATGTCAAGGTGAACTTGTAGTATAAAGAGCTGCATTTTTGCTAGCAGCAGTCTCTGTTAAGTCCTTGAGGATGAAGTCCCTGGCCCTGCTTTTCCTGCTGTTGGGTGTGTAGGTGGTCCCCCCCAGGACTCCCCTGAGTTGGTAACTCCATGCCTAACTCAAACCTTTTCCTGTCTCCTCAGGGGTTGCTGCCTGTGCTGATGTCTCCCCCCGAGCTGTGTGGGAGTTTCGCAGCATGATCAAATGCACCATCCCAGCCAGCCATCCCCTGTGGGACTACGGTGACTACGGCTGTTACTGTGGCTTGGGGGGCAGTGGGACTCCAGTGGATGAGCTGGACAGGTTTGTAAGACTCTGCTTTTACAAAGCTCTTTCCTTCCTTGTGCTTTCATGGTTCAGCATGCCAGCTTCACTGCAGCTGGCCCTGCCTGTAAATGTTCACAAAACTCTCTGACATCTGTGGATGAATATTACTTTCAAAGACCAATGTGTACAATCACACCTTGCTGCCTTATTACTAAGATAAAATATAATCCAAGCAACTCTTTTTTTCTGTGGCAGTTACACTGCATTCATTCCAGTGTTATTTTTTTGGCAGCAGTGCTGTGCCAAAGCTCTGCACGCTGCCCAGTGCACGACCAGCAACACGTGCAGGGCTGAGCTGCTAAATGCTAAGATGTGTCTGGGGCAGTTTAGAGATGACACAAGGCTGATGGTCAAGATGCAGGGAGCTGTGTTGCCTGATAGCTCTTCAGCTCTGGGCACTGGCAGGGTGTGTCAGGTACACACTGGCTTTTCCTTTCCCTGGGACCAGTGAACAGCTTTGTGAAGATGCTGCACCAAGTACCCATGTGCCAGACACCTCTTGAACCATTTGCTGGCAGAACTTCTGCCTGCCCTCTTATCACTGGGTACCATTTTTTGGTGGTTGTTCAGTGCCCTTTCAAAGCAATACTAGTGTACTCTCTGTCTTACAGGTCTATAGACTTTGCATTTTTGGTATTTTCTGACCTTTTCTTCTTATTTCCCAGGTGTTGTCAAGTACATGATGGATGCTACACAAAGGCAACTAAACTAGACTCATGCAAGTTCTTACTCGACAACCCCTACACAGAGATGTACAAATTCAGCTGCTCCAAAGGGGAGATTACATGTCACAGTATGTCCACTTCCACGTCACTCTGCTTTACACGTTGCTCCAGCCTCTCTCTTTTGAAGGAACAGGGCTGTGTTGCACTGGGTGCTATTGTGGCAGAAAGGCTCAGTCCAAGTCCTTGTTGGGGGGGAGGGCTGCTTGTTTTACATGGGGTTACCATGCCCAAATGGACACCAGAGTGAGTATTCTCTATATAGCACAAAATTTATGGAAAATACACCTTAACTTGGTACAGAGGGGCACTTGTCCTCTCTCCAGGGGACTGCATCCCTTTTCTGGGAGTGCCTTTACTGTCAGGAACTAAGAAAGCAGCATCCTAACTCGTGTTACACAACTTCTGCCAAACATCACCAGCATAACAGTAGGTTTGTTAGGTCTCTCAAATGTGGATAAAATAGCAGGTAGTCTGGCAAACAGTGCTGCAAGGAAGAGAGCAAGGCGTAAATAGATTGCTAGGCCAGAGGCTTAAGGGGGAGCAGCACACAGACCCCCAAGATGACAGCAGCAGTGACATAGCCCTACCCCTGCCTGAGTCACTGCCATGCCTGGTCAAAGAGAAGCAGGTCCTGACCGCTCCCGCTCTCTCCCCTCCAGCCAAAAACAACGAGTGCGAGATGTTCATCTGCAACTGCGACCGTGCCGCTGCCATGTGCTTCGCCAAGGCGCCCTACAATCCCGAGCACAGGAAGCTGGACACCGCTAAACACTGCAAATAATCCCTTTGCCCCTCCGGGCCGGCCTGTTACTAATAAAAGTCTTGTAACCACCCAGCACCCGCCTCCCGCTGCCTGCGCCGCGCTGAGGGAAACGAGACGGCGCCGAAAGGAACGGCGGCGGCTGAGGCCCCGCCCCTTCTGCCAACGGGCGCCCGTGGCGCGTGCGGCGCCACCGCGTGCTGTGATTGGCCCTTGTGAGACGCGCGGGCGCGAGGCCTGCCGCAGGCGCGCGTCGCGTGGCGGCCCCGTCCGCTCCCCTCAGGGTCTGGGCGGGCGGAGCGGGGCCGGGGGCTGCGGGACGGGAGCTGCTCCGCACCGCGGGGTCTCCTCACGGCGGTCCTGCTGCCCTCTCTCGTCCTCCCGGTGAGCGTGGAGGGGAGGCACCGCTCCTCGGGCTGCCTGGACGTTGGCTGCAGCGCAGGTGCTTCTCTCGTGGGTGCTTGTCCCTCTGGGTGTGGTTGAGTGAGGGGCCTGAGGCGTTTGTCTCGCTGTTAACTGCTCTCAGCCGCTTATGCTCACCCATGGGAGGCCACCTCCTGCCCCCCGCTGTTCTGGGCAGGAGCTGTAGGGGAGGGAGGTCACGTTGGCCTGAAAGTCAGGGGAGGGCAGGGAACCCCTGTGAGGGATAGTATCTGCCCCAGTTTTCCTGTCCCGATGAGGTTTTGCTCCAAAGATTCCATGCAGAGTTGCTGTTACCATGCTGTTGCTGCTATCATGATTTTTTTTACTGGGAGAAGCCCTAAGGAGGGTGCTGGGGAGCCCCTGTAGCAGGGGTTACTCAGGTCCCTGCTTGTTGTGGATGGGGCAGAAGGAAGGCCACAGTTCATCACCAGAAAATGTCTCTCTCGTCTTCACCAGCTGGGGAGAGCCTACAGCTGGACCCTCTGTCTCCGATCAGGTACAGCATGGAGAGCTTGGATGAGTTTGACAACGAGTACCCCCTCAATATATCATTTTGCAAGCTGATTTCCTCAGAGGAATTTGAGGAGCAGTCTTTGACCTACACTGAGCAATGCCTGCGAGAGCTGTACTTAGACATGGAGCAGAACCCAAGGATCTGCGAGAGGGCTTTGAGAAAGCAGAAACAAATGGAGAAGGAAAAAGCTGGCTTGATACCCTATTTGAAGGTACTTGTAATGCCTTTCTAGTGAGGTTACTGGATCTTAGCATTAGGATGATAATGAGATAGGATGGCGAAGTGCATTTTGGTCTTTTTTTGAAAACAAATTTAAAACTTGTGTGTGTGTGTCAGCTGAATGCTCCATCTTAAGGCACATGGAGTCCTAGTTTTGTACAGATATCTGTTGCTTATATTTCTTTGAGTATTAGCATACCTGAATTTTCTGGAAACATTGAGCTCTTGGAATCCTCCACAGTAATTCCAGAGGACCCTGGATGCACTCCTGTCATAGGGCTAAGATGAATCACACTTAAGGCTGGAAGTGCAATATGAGGTCTCCTGTCCTCACACACTAGCTTTGATTTTGAAATTATTGTTTGTAGAGCATTGAAGGTCCTGAATAAATGTAAATGTTACTGAAATCCCTTTGTAGTGACAAATAATAAATTCCATTTTAAAGAAAAAAGTAAAACACCATCACTATCTAGAAGAAATACTGTACTTTTAAGCTATATCATCACAGCCAGGGAAGAGACCTGGAGTACAGTTGGAAGCATTTCAGAAGCTGTTGGTATAAATTTTCCCTGTTGTAGGAGCTTTCTAGATTTGAGGTGAGTAGTACATCTACTCCTGGCATCCAACATTTGGGGCATGCTAGCATTCCCTAGGTAAATGCAGTGGATACATAGGGCACCAACTCATTCTGTATCTGCTCTACTCCAGAGATTTTTGGAAGCCTGCACTTGGGTTTGGTCCCTTGATCATGCTTCTCATTTGGAGGCCACTTTGGTGGTGCTGAAGACCCAGCAGCAGATCTAACAGCTCCCTGAGTGAGACAAATCTATAGGGAATCTTCCCATACACTGTTAAGTGGCAGAGGGCTGAAGGGGTTGTGCTGTTGCAGTTGCTCTTTAGAGCTTTGAGGAATGTTGAGGAAAGCAAAGGCTTAAGAGCAGCCCAGTGATTGCTTGGACTGACCTACTGTCAGGTTCTGGGGACTACACAGGGCATGTGAACATCTGCTGTGTTGGGCTGTAGTTTGTTCCAAAGACCAGAAGGAGCAGAGTCCCCGGGGTGCAGGGAGTCCCGAGCGAGCTCGGGAGCCCTGGAGCCCCGCCCAGCTCCAGCTTTCAATGGGTGTGTGAGGTGGTGGAGGGGCGGTGGTGGCTCTAGGGGCTTATATCGCTGAAGTGAAGGCTCAGGATCTTCTTACCTTCCTTTTCTTTGTTGTTTTATAGGCCAAGTTTTTTCAGGCTCTGCAGGGAGAGCTGAATAACTCTAACTATATGGGCATTGCAGAGTTGAAAGACAAAGTACGCCAGCTGAGACGAGACATGCAGAGAGCAAACAGCTATGCTTGTGGTAATTACCAGGTTTCAGCTTCCATTTGGGATTGGAGACCCTTCCTAGCCACTGGTACTGCTGCTCTTCCTCTCAGGCTCAGCTTGATTTCTTCTCTGCCACTAGTTAGTGATGCAGAAGAGAAAAAGTGCAGAATGTGGTAACTGGGTATCTTTCCTGGGTGGAAGAGAGAGAATGGGGCTGCAGGCAGGCTTGCAGGTATCATCTGTGCCTGGAGCAGTGGTTTAAATGCCAGCTGGCTTGACTTTGCCTTTCATCTTCCTAAAGCAGTAGTAGTTCCTGGTCATTCTGGAGAACTTTGAGAGAAAAGTGGCTGTTTATTGAGGATTGGAACACAAAAACTTTACCCAGCTTGTCTCTGACTTTTTTCATGGCTTTGTGGACTGTGTTAGACTGCTCATGTCTACTGAAACACGCCTGGCAGGACTTGCTTCCAGAGCCAGATTCTGGTTTGCCACCTGGAGAGAAAAGAGCAGGTTCAATACCACTGTGTACAAGTATGGTGTTTCTGCTGTGGCTCTTTGTACAGCAGTTACTTGCAGTACAGAGGAGAGTGTGCAGTTCCTCCTAGCTTAATAGATGGGATAAGTGTTTTTAAGATAATGGGAATAAAATTGATTATAGGCGGCGAGTGTTAAAAGTGAGGGAGCAGAGGTGATGCCTTGCAGTGGTGTGTACAAGGACAGGTCTTGAACCTGACTGCCTAGATGTGAGGGCTTGCTGAGCAAACACTTAAATGCTCAGCAGTCTGTGCCCCACTGAGCTGAACAGCATACTTCAGAAAGAACCTAAATGATCCACTGATTTAATTGCTCTGCCATATATTCTTACCTCCTCCAACTGCTGTTGTCTCTTGGCAGTGAAGATCAGGTGCACTCAGGTTTTTTGTTTCCTGTGTTTTAGCCTGTGACAAGCACACCTTTCCCCCCAGTGTATCTGTATGAAGGTTGGGAAGAGGCTGTTGAGAGGAACTGCTGCTCCCTTCCCCGGGACACTGGGCATTAAGGCAACTGCTGCTTGACTGCGGTGTCATAAAAGGAGGGCAAGGCCTTCCCTGGCCGTTAGGGGTAGCTCTACCTCATTCCCTACGAATTGGTTGAGACGATGAATCTGCTGATTCAGATCAGCACTGTGCTGTGTGCAAGCACTGCCTTGTTTTGGGAACTGCAGATAGCGGTATTGTGGGTTTGGTAACAGCCTAAGATTAGGACTACTTCAGCTGAGGGTTAAGTGTAACAGGGCAAGCTGGAGAGGGAAAGCCCTGCTGTGGTACCGTGTTCTGGTCACTGGAGGTGGTGGTGGGAGGGGTAGTTCAGCCCTTACCTTTATGAAGTGCCCCTCCAGCCTTGCTGGCTGCTCACAAATGCCTCTCACCGTGTTAATTGCCAGTGTGAGTTGTAGGACTGCAGGGGAAGCACTAGAAAGATGGCTGGCACTTTGTGGTCTTTTTTAGAAGATACTACCCCAGATCAACTGTTTTGCTGCTGGATACAGAATCATATGTGTGTGTATCCCCCTTTTTTAAAATCTCTATCTGAGCACAAACCACTTGCTGCAACTGCAAGTTTCTGTAATATAAGTGTGTTCACTTACTTTGCAAGACATCTGATTTATCTTCTGTTTTTCAGGGCATCACTAAACCTTATTTCCTGGATTTTTGGGTGGTTTTCATGAGCCACAAGCTCTATGTTTCATCACACCCTTTAAAACAAACTTTCCTCTTTGATCAGCTCTTCAAAGCTCCACATTTCCCCCTGACTGAAAGGGCCAATCACCATAAATCTGGCAGAGCTTTAGGAATTGCCTTTAACCCATTTGGCTGTGTGAGCTCAGTAAAAGGACATTATTATTCCCCTTCATGGTAAGCTGTGAAAATGCATCAAAAAGCATTTGCTTCTTGTCTCAGCTCCAGTGTTGTTTTCCCCAAGAAAGAAAAGGACTCATCCTAGCGAGGAGGCAGCCTTAGTCCCACTTGTGTGGTAGTCTCCATGTCCTGAGAATCCTCTGCCTTTCCTTACCTGGAGGCACAGCTTCTTTACTGTGTTAGTGGTAGGTGCACAGAGAGACAAGGAGCCAGGCTGCAGCCATGGTCAGTGTGTGCACACAGGAGCTGATTGTTAGACCCAGTTAAATTCTGACACACCAAGTGCTAAAGAGAGGAGCGAGGAGCATCATCTGATTTTTGTCATATGCCACTTGCTTAAGTGAGGAGCCAAGCACTGCTGCCCTCCCATCAGCAGTGGTTTGTGTCAGACAGTGAACTCTGGGGCACAGTTTGGCTTGTTACAGACACTCAGTTTTTAAAACTACAGAGTCCACTTGGATTTTTTTCTCCTTGCCCCTTGCCAGTGTGAAGATGTGGGGTCATACTGGAAACCTCAATGCAACATTTATCTAAGTAGATCTGTGTTTATTTTTTATTATTATTTTTGCAATAGTCTTATGATAAAGGAATAGCAGAATGTCTCAGAAATATTTTTTTATTAGCAAAAAGGCACCACTGCTAATTTGCATATGCTGAAGCTGCATATGTTGTCTGGGTTGCAGCAAGGGCAACCAGCACTTAGGTTGTTCACTCAAAACTGCTTGCCTGTAGTATGTAAAAGTCACAGCCCTGCATTGTGAGTCCTGCTATCACAAAATAATTGTTTCTTCTTTTTTTTACCCCTCTTATTTTTAGCCTTAGTAATATTACCTGCTTGTCTAATTGTACTGTCAGGGTGAATAGGTATGAATTTCTTCCTATCTATCAGTGTCCCCTGCATAACTGCCTGTATCTGTCAGGATTTGGGTGCATAGGTGACAGAGCACTTGGCTGTGCAGGCCCTGGTGGGGACCTTTGCACTTAGAAAAGCTGACAGAGCTGGTATGATAGGAATCATGATAATTCTATGATTAAGGAATTAGTGGGCACCTTCATGGTGTTATTCCAAATGCATCATACACATCTATTTTAAGGCTCCAGACAAAGCTGCATAACAGCCCAGGCACCAGAATTTCCTGTCCCTACAGAAAGAAAGCATCAGCTAGGAGTAACACAATCTGACATCTGAAAGATAATTCTCCCAGTATCTCTCAGTGATGAAAATGGCCAGACCAGAAGGACTGGAGAGTCAAAGTCCTCTGTTGTATATTTACTTTCTCACCATTGTGATCTGTTCTGTTGAAAAACACAGTTGCTAAGGACAAGTTAACTCAGATCTCAAAAACCCTGCACTGAGACACCACAGAGCATGGCTGGGTGTACTGATAAGAAATTTTGACTTCAGGCATTTGGCAGAGACCTTCCTCATTCCTTTCCCATTGACTCCAGACATCCTCCTAGAACTATTGCTTTCAGCTACTGTTTACCTGGGGCTACCAGAGGACAGGTTATGTGAGAGGAAAACTCTGTCTGTCCTGCTTGGGCCCAGGGTTTTGAATAGACTGAGGAAACCAGTAAGTTGGCACTGGTTTGAAGGATTTTTTTCCCCTCTGTCTCTCTGCAGCTGCAAAGACTGGGAAAGGGCAATATCCAAGGCAGTCATGGAGCAAGAAGCACAATCTAGAAGGCAGAATTAATCAACTTCACTTCAATGTTCTTGAACTTCCCAATTTGACCATGCCCAGGGTCTTTGGTCCTTTTCCAGAAGTCATGAATAAGCAGGTTTGTCAGTAGGAGCCAGCTGACTGGGAGCTGTGGGAGGCTGTGCTTACCCCATGCCCACCAGGTACAAGTCCTCTGGGCCATCCATGGTCTATGCAGCCCTCACTGAAACACAGCATGTGAAATATCTCTTCCAGACTGCAGGATTTGATTTAAAAGTTTGCTCTGAGGATTTGCCCAGTAACTTAGATAATATTTGCCTAATAGGAAGTAGCTTTTACTTGCTATGGGTGACTCCAACCCTATTGTCAGAGGAGCAGCAGAAAAATCCATTATAAGGCACTCTCAGCCCCACTATCCAAACCTCAAGAGCTTGTCCTAGTAGAAACAGCTGTAAAAAGAAAAAAGAGAGCACAAGCTGTCAGTTCAACTAATTTCATGGTAAAAAGCTGTCCTGTGCTTTTGTCTGATATGTACTTTTACCACCCACAGGTGAACAGACCTGTGACTTTAAGCCCTGATCTGAAATACCAGTGGACTTGTCTAACAACAGTGAACAAGAAAAGGTAGGAAAGGATTGAATCATTTGGAAGAGAAGGCTAGCTTAAAACAGACAGGGTTCATAGAAAGAATTCATGTTTCCCTCCTGGTGTTGGGGGAAGAGAGCACTTCTCCAGCTCTGTAACACTCCTTTTCTGTTGGTTTCAGTCAGTAACACAAAGATTAGCATCCTTCTGTTTAGTCTTTTTTTAAAACCCTTCTCCTTGTAAGTTTATTCTCTCTTTGAGAGAATAAACCTGAACATTAAGTCAGTTCTTTTACTGAGTTTGTTTTCCCACAGCATGGCTGATTTGCATCCTCTAGTGATCAACTGGAGGTTTCTTTAACTCCCTTCTTTAACTGGAGGTTTCCAGGCTGCTAAGTACATTAGTGAGCTGAGAAACATGAACTCTTGGGATGGGTCTTTGCTAGCTACATGCAATGACATAATTATCTTCTGATAGATGTTATCTTGCTGCATTGCATCTTCCCACACAAGAAGTCTCCAGGGAGTGACAAAGGCACGTGTCACTCAGCATTAGAGTGATGCAGATCTGGCTTTTGTTGTAGGAACTTTATGCTTTCTTTGGTGTTTCTCAGTTGAGCAAACTCACTTCTTAATGGTGTATTGGGGAACATGTTAAGAGGTGAAGTGCTCTGATCCTGCTCAGTTTTAATAGTGCTGGATCAACTTAGGAGAAAAAAAAAAAAAAAGGAACATCTTTGTCTCAACCTCAAATACTCATTGTATATATGCTCATTAACATAAGAGTAATAAACTATGCAAAGGAAATATACTGTAAATCTTAATCTACTGTAAATCATTGTCTTAGTGACTTAAAAGTATATAGTGTAATATGACTGATTTATCAGTGATGCCAAAGAGACATCCTGACTCCCACAAACTCAGCTGCTGAAGAAAAGGCAGGGATAAGTGTGGGAGGTTTAGTTACCTGCCACATTGCTGATGCCAAGTCCTCACTGGAAATGTTCTCTTGTTTTAGACTTCTTGGCAATGCTCCCACACCTTCTCAAAGCCCTGGCTCTACTGGCACTAAACCTGCAGCCTCTGTTTTTAACACATCCATGTCAGACAAGTTTCAAGGTGGTGCAGAAGATGACATGGATACTAAGAAACCCAGCTCCAGTTCCCCTGCTTAAGGAGGCATAAAAGTCTCTTCTTACATGAACAAACCTCTGCAAATAAACACTGCAAGCTCCCTAGCTGTGTGTGGAGACTCTTTACACTCTACCAATGATTTCTGCAAAAGCTTTGGTTAGCAGGACAGCTGTACTCTGCTAAAGATGCAGTGATATCTGTTAGCTTTCTTCACTACCAAACAGCAGATATTTAACTTGCTGGCAAGTGGGCTCCATTAAATGAGAGCAGAATGCAGGTAGGCACCCTTAACTTAATATTGCTTGGCTTCTAACTGAAGCAATCTCTCCTCTGATGCATTAGAGCCATGTTAAAAGGGGCTATATTAATGTGAAACAGTTCTAAGTATCTTAATTCCCTCTGCCTCTGCAGAAATGGAGTGCATAGGAATCCCTCTGCTTTACTTGCTCCTGCAAAGTAAAAAAGAACTTTGCATCATGTGGTCCTTGCTTTGCCATGTACCTTTGTGTAGATCCTTGCTTCCAACTGCTTCTTATGGTTCTTGTCAAAATATTAATACAGGAAATGCTATGTGGAGAGTAGGACTGGGGCACTTGGAAGAACCCCACAGCCAAAAGGGAAGTTGTAGATTCATGCAAAAGGTCAGGCAAAAAAAAATGAGTGTTCTAGTCTGGGCAGCATTCTGTCTTTTTTTCACTCCATAAATGGTTGGATAAATTGACATTGCCACCCTAAGGACCAACAAAAAAATGGTAACACAGTAGTGATGGATCTTCTGTTAGGAGTGTGGAAAATTACCTCTATGAATAGCTTGAGATTACCTCCTGAGGGAGACCTATTGTACAGATTTAATTGTATTTCTCTCTTAATTAATCAGCTGTTAGTAATTACATCCTGCATTCTTGCAATGGAAAAAAATTAAACTGGCTGTTGAGACTGTGCTTGAATCATAGGAAAGAGAGAAAATTACAATGCAAAGAGTATCAGTCTTGTAAACAGTTTTAATTTGCTACTTAGCTATTCATCAATTAAATAGCATTTTCAAATAAATGCATTCTGGAAAACACAGCAGCCACACTAACAGCAGTGCCAGTCAGGCTATCTTAAAGTAACTCCTCTGCCATCTCAACAATACATAATTTTGAAATGGTTCAGATAGTAGTTTAGCTTGTCAGCTGCCAGCTGAGAGAAATGCTGGCTTCCCCTCCTTGCTAGGAGACACAGACAGACAAGCTCAGTCTGTGCTTTCAAATTATCTCTTAAAAGAGCAGCATTCTTGTCTTGTTCAGCTTCTATTTTGAAACTTTTTTTTCCTTAAATGACAACTGCAGTTCCTCATGCCTCCTTTTCCTCTTTGCACACTCAACAGCTGCCTGGCTGTGGTACTGGATCCTCCAGCAGATACTGTTGTTTTCCACATCTCCCTCCTGTGCTACAGTCTCAGGTTACTTGGTCAAAAGCCCTGTGCCTTGTTCTTCTCTGGGGACAACTATAAGAAAGGTAATTTGTTCTCAGATATGGTAGTTTGATTATCCTGTCCCAGTGCATGAAAAGAAAAGGCACTGTTTACAGTGGCAAGGTAAGGCAGAAAAGTAATTTTTTCATCATCATCTTGTTTCCTAAGTGGAGATGGATTTCAGTGGAGAACAGTGGTGAGCTTGACATGTGCGAGGCTTGCTGCCCTCTCCTGGTGTCATCAGGGGCCATGCGTTAGATCTCACAGCTGCCCCTAGATTAAGGTTTTCCACTTCAGAGATGATGAGTCCTGCAGGAATGGAGAGAGGAAGCTGCTTTATAGATGGAAAAGGTTATTTTAACCAGCAGTGTTTTGATTAGGATTAGCTGGGCCAAATCAACCCGGCACAGCTTTTGAACTGTCAGTTGAAAGGCAAGTGTGCTGATCAGGTTCTCTGAATCTGCAGGTGGTGCCCCTGCAGTTTTCCCATAGTGACAAAGGGACTGGAACCCAACACTGCTGAGCCTGCAAGTTACTCTTGCCCAATTTTCTGTGAGCATTAGCACTCAGTATCCATTTTGTTTATCATCATGGCCCATCAGAGCATACCAGTTGCAGATGCATATGATCTCATCTTACCTTCTCATGTGACTGAACGCAGTCACGGTACTCACCTTGTAGAAATAATTTTACTCCTGACAGCTACTAAAGCTCAGCTTGTTGGGTTGTGTACAACAATCAGAGGCAGCAGCTCTCCACAGCGGGAATTCAGTTTTAAGGATGCAAAGTGATCTAACCTTGTGGGCCCAATGTTAAGGATTGCAATGGGCAGCTTCTTCTCCTGGGCAGCAAGAGCAAACCTGTAACCAGAGTATACCTGCAGGAATACCAGATAACAAAATTATTGTCAGTTTAAGCAAAACAAGAGTTAGAGAAGAGAAAGGACTAAGGGAAGTACAATAGTTGCTGTTGGCAGTAGGAAAAGGGGCTGTATGTCCATGCTGTGTGAGACAACTGCATTTATTTCAGGTAGAAAATATCTTAATTCAGGAGTGCACAGAAAAGAACAGCTTTTAACCTCTGTCAGTGAAGGATTTGCAGTTTCATAGAAACTCAAACTTCACAGTACACTGAAGGGCAATGCCCCTTTCTTTTAGTATATCTCAGCAGCTGTTGTTACTACTTATCATAGGTACCTAAATGCTTCTACTTTGATGGTTCTCACAAGGCCCAGCTTAGGTAGAACAAGAATGAACCTAAGGCATTTCAGTCATTCCTGTACAAAGGATTATAAGCTTAAGATGCGCAAGCTCAAGGAATTTATCTTCAGAACCCTGAAGCCAAGAGAATCACAATCAGGCAGCCTTGGTTTTATCTCAGTCTGGGAGGTGTTAAGAATAGTTTCTTTTGATGTATTAGAACTTTTTCCTGGAAAAAATTGGTATACACACTCTATTCCAAAAGCTTACAGGAATTAAACAAACAGGGGTTTCTAATCTACCCTACCTTATAGATAAGAGACTAATGGAGAAAACACATTGTGATACAAAGGACAGTCCTAAGCAGCAAGCAGAGATATTTCTGTTACCTTCTTGGGAATTACAGGTCCTAAAATTTGGTATGTCATGCAGTGTTCCATAAGGCCTAGAAAGCTGCCAAAAGCTAAAACATTTAAGCAAAAAAAATGTGGGATGGTGATCTCTGCAGGTTTGAATTGTCTCAGGTATCTTGGCTTTATGCCCAGCTGTAGGATGAGGTAGCAGAGAGAGCTCCAAACATGTAAATGGAGTTACATATAGCAGCATGAAGTAGACTGGGATGAGTGTGACAAGAGAGCCCAAACAGGCCAACTGTGGAGACAGATTCTAACCACAGTAAAAATAAAATACAAAGAAGCTCTAGAGAGGCTGTTGTGATCCACATGCAATTAGTAGTCCTGAATTGTGGGAGCAAGGGTTATTGCAGGCAGATCAGCACAGAAACAGGAATGCAGTGTGGAAGGAAAACCTGCTTACCTGCATAGAGGATCCTGCTACCAGCATGGAATCCGATTCCGCCAGGCGCTGGTGCACAAAATTTACTTTTTCCCGGCTCACCGTGTCTCCAAAGAAGGTCACGTCGGGCTTCAGGATTCCACCACATTTACAGCAGGCAGGGACTTGGAAATTACGCACCTGCTCGTCCGTCAGGAAGACGTCCCCATCCGGAGCCACACCAAAGGCTTCAGCTTTCCAGGTAGGATTCAGAGCTTCAAAGTGCTTCTGAAGCTCAGAGCGCAAGATTTGGTCTCCACAGGACAGGCAGAAAACCCTGAAATTCAGAGCAAAGTCTCAGTGGGGAGTTTTTTGTCATCTGAAGGTCTGGAATCTGCCACTTGTTCCTTAGGAGACCTGGAAGATCTGTTGTCATGACTCATTTATTTACCAAATAGTACAAGTCGAGCTGTCTTTCTACTTCTGACTGTTGTTTTACAGAAATGCTCTAGAGTATGCACTTTGTACTCTGCTGTGCATCCTCTCTCCCAGTTTTTCCTCTGGAAACTTGGGGTGACTGCAGCTAGGTTGTTGTGGCCCCTCTCCAGCCCACACATCCTGTGTGTTTCTGGCACTACCCACTCTGCTTAGCCCTGTATAATCCTTGTATAGTCAGGATGCCCTTATCCTCTTCACTAAAAGGACATTTGCTGTTGCAAGGGATGGGGAAATTCTGACTAATGCAGGCTGCAAGTGAAATAATCCCAGTGATACTCCAAACAAAGGAGTGATGTTCATGTTTCTTAAATACTGTGTCATTAAAAGCACTGTTCTGTGATCTTTTTCTCCATCCCAGCCCAACACCTTTGAGCATCTCATCTCCAAGAAAGCAGCATCAACCTTTTGCCTCCTTTCTCAGCAGATGACATTGCACCTGCCTGTCAGTCACCCTGAGCCAGAGAGCAGAGGATTAGCCCTGCCCTGTACCTGTGCGTGCAGCCGTGCAGTTCTGTCAAGCGCTGACTCCCGGCTTTGGTGTGGAGGGCATCCACGTTCTGGGTCACCAGCCAGTGCAGCTTCCCCAGCTTCTCCCAGTCTCTTAGTACCAAGTGTGCTGTGTTTGGCTGGTGGGAGGAGAACTGGGGCCAGCCCACAAAGTTCCTTGCCCAGTACCGCTGCCGGGCACTGGCACTGCGAACGAACTCTGCGTGCTGGACGGGCCGTCTGTCTGTCCTGGCATAGAGCCCAACACCTTCAGAGCGGTAGTCTGGGATCCCTGATTCAGTGGAGATGCCAGCTCCAGTCATTACAAACAGCCTCTTGGAGTTGGAAACAAAGTGCTGGAGCTCTTCTACTTCTGCAGGATCTGGGGGAAGACAGGCTGGCACGAAAGCCAAGTCTGGAGAGGTCCTGGATACAGAATGGGGTCTGCAATGATGGAATCTGATGGCTCTGCAAAGTCTTGACAGCTTCCTGGCAGAGAACATGTTCAGCTAAAAGCCAAGAACAGAACACATAGCAGGTGAAAGAAAGTAAAGAGCATGTCCATGCTAAAGAAAGCCTCCTGTCTGAAGACAGTGTTCCTATGCCCCTTTGACAAAGGGCAACACTGAGGACTTGCTGAAGGTGCAAAGTTGGCACCCCCGACTTGCAAGATTCCTGCCCTTCTATCCTGGTGTGAAGGACAGCTGGCTAAGGTGACTTGTAAAGAGCCCAGAATGACTTGAGGATGCAGCATATTTCCCAGGTATGTGCATCAGGACAGAGCAGAACTGTCAGGGAGGCCAAGCAGCCTCCTGCCAAGCCACTGTACAGCTGCTGTATCTGGTTCCTACCCAGAAGGGACTCTTGCTTTGCTTTCTTTAATGTTCTGTCTGCTCCAAATCAGCCCTTTCTCTTTACCCTTTCCTTTGCACATGCTGTGGAAGGGAGAGAAGGACAACCTTGAAATGTTGCTTTTTCAGGACAAAGGCCTTGCGTGGACTTTTCTGTGTTTTTATAAGGTCTTGAGCTGAACAGATCTTGAAATGGGACTGAAGGTCATTAGGAGACTGCCTGACTACCTCTAGCACCTCCTCTTTTGGGGGTGCCATCTCCCCAGTGTCAGTGGAGAGGTGGAGAGGTACTGCTTTTCTTCTCCAGCAGGAACAGGGCTTTGGTGAGAGAGAAGGGATCACCCAAATGTGTGTGGGGCAGAAACAGCTGCCTGGTGGGCAGGAATGGGAGGGATAATCCTGCTTAGGGGAGGAATGGCATGGACTGTTGGGGACAGGCAGGATAGCTGTGCTTACAGATAGGAATTCTGTGCAGGACCTTATGTGACAGGAGTGGATTGTTTTGGACCTTGATTTTGTTTGGTCTTGCTAGCAGTCTGAAGTTCTCTTTTCTCCATTTCACTAATTAAAAACATTTATTTCTGGGCCTCTCATGTTTAGCATGCAAAGTACCAAAAGTTTTGGAAGAAACTACTGCAGCTGTCTGGTATTTCTTCCCCTCCCTTAGCAAGGGGGCTTGTATGAGATCTGGAAGATGGAGGAAGGACTTTAATCCAGTTCTAAAGATTTTGCTTCATCATCAGTTGAAGTATAGGGAAAGCTGGACTTCCTCCATATTCCTGAAGTATTTTTAAAATCTAAGCAGGGGATCCTGCTCACATATTTTCTGCCTTGTTTTGTTGTTTAGCAGGAGTTGTGTTCAGCCTTCCCTTCTGAATAGGTTTTATTTTCCATAGGAATTAATTAGAAGGCACAAAGTCTCCCAATAAACTGTAATTTGCTTTGAGAGCAAGTTCTGCCACGATGCTTCCCAAAGGCCGTTTTGACAGCATTTAAATTGCTTTAACTGATGAAAATTCTCTATTCCTGTCCCTTATCCTCAAAAGATCTTTCAGAAGGAAATGTTTTGAGGGGTGAATGAAATGGAGATATAATATGGGTTGGCCCACAAGAGAGAGGAGGCACTGGTAGGCCCAGCAGCAAAAAAAAAAAATAAAAAATCACCAAACATTCATTTGAAAGCTGTTGTGAGGGGTAGGAGAGAAACTGATTATTTTCTGAGAAATGCAAAGGTGCTTCCAAAGTGAAAGTGCTCAGATCAAAAAATCACAGCTACTGTATATCAGTGAAACGCTTCAAACATACCTATTAGGATCCAAGGCCAGTTTGTTTTAGCACCATGCAAGATGCTCCCCAGAAAAAGACAAGTTTAAGGCAGAAGATCCAGAGAGGTTTTTACAGTTACAGGCCAGAAATCCAGGACACCCGTATCACCCGAGTCTCTGCTGCTGTAACAATGACGGGAGGAGGGGGAGGGAAGCGGGGGGAGCGGTGGGCGGTGTAAGAGCTGAATCGAACACATCTAATGAAATAAGAGAGTGATATGGTGAATAAAGCCTGAAAACTTACCTCTCATAGTGCTGCCGTGCGCGACCGCGGGAGGAAAGGGCTGGCCTGCTGCCGGGGAGGAGTGTTCTGGGAAATGGAGTTCACCAAGACATTAAGCCCTAAGCACAAAGACTACAAATCCCATGCTCCAAAGAAGCTAAGAAACCCCAAACAAACCAACCACCCAAACCCGAGTGCCTGGCACTTGATAAAGTCCATTTGAAAATGCCAAGAGCTTCACAGCTGCCCTCAAGGAATCACGTGAGTATAATCAGATTTGATACAAACAGCTTTAATAAAGTGCATTGCAGCTGCCTGTCTGTGTATGAGCAGGCATTTTCCTTTCACTGGCACTAATGGGTTTAGGCTTAAAATGTGGCCAAGCAAATAATGGAAGAAAAGTCCACTGAGGGCTGTTGAAGTTGTATCTTCTGGCTCAGGAATTCCCTGAGATGTGAAGTGTTGGAGGCTGTGGGAATGCTCTGGGCCAACAGGTTGGCTCCGTGCCGACTCTTCCTTTGGTACCTACACTTGATGTCAGAGAGATGGTGGTGGTCATGGTTAAACACTATTGGGATAACAGGAAAAAGGTTTGAGGGAAAGATGTGGAGCGGGCCTGTGGCAGCAAGGCTAGACAAGTAATTCCAGTTTTCCAACAGATCTTTGGAGCATGGAGCAGGCAGGGTGGCTACATGTGAGTTCTTTGAGTCCTTCTGTGAACATGGTTTGTGGTGCTCTGCAGAGTTGACACCACCCAGCTTCCAACCAGTAGCTTCCTGGCTGGAGCTGATGGTGCCTCTCTGCTTGCTGCAGGGGTCAGGCTTCATAATCACAACAGAAATCTGACAAATTGCTTGCTTGGCAATAATGCATTTTTTGGGTTGTGGTGGGGTTTTTTTGTTTTGCTTTCGGTTTCTTTTTTTTTTTTTTTTTTTTTTTTTTTTTTTTTTTTTTCTGTGTGTGTGTGTGGTTTTTTTTTCCCTGAAGGAGTCTTATTTATTTGAAGAACAAAAAAATAGGGAGACCTAGACTGATGTAGAGGAACAGCCTGGTAGTAGCTCACCTATTTTACATATAATTGGCTCTTTCTAATAATTTGAGCTGCTTTTCAGATTCTCCAAATAGCTTTTGTTAATTAGTTCAAGACACTAAAAATTTTTAATCCTTTTTTTTTTTTTTTTTCCATTTTACAGTTACTTTAAAAGCCCAGAGGAGTCTGACCTGTGTACAGCAGCATGGAATTTTGCCATCACAAGGAAGAAGCGTGTCCTGAGTGCTGTTCCCCCCACACCCATCGCTGCAGAACACGACCCCTCCCTTTTGACAGTTCCGTGAGTCCAAGTGCCCTTTGGGCTGCTGGGCCCGGGCCCTGCACACCCCATGTCACCCCGGGTGTGGTTTTGGGGGCAGCCCCTTCCCGCTGCTCATCACCATCGCGCCCTCCCGGCACCCCCAGCGCGCGTCGCTACCGTACCTCCCAGCCTCGCCTCCCGTACTCCCCCCCCCCCCCACCTCCCGGTACCGACCCCCGTGGCAGCGCCGGGGCCGCGGGGCAGCGCCTGTCCGGTGAGGCGCGCGCCGGCGCGCCGGCGCGCTCTGAGCACGGCAGCGGGGCGGTGGGGCTGGGCCCGGGGAGGGCGGGGTTCCTCGGTAGCTTTGCGCAGTGGCAGTATCGTAGCCGATGAGGTGAATCCGAGGCGCGATTATTGCTAATTGAAAACTTTTCCCAATACCCCGCCATGACGACTTGAAATATAGTCGGCACTGGCAATTTTTGTGAGCCTCTGCGGAGGCTGATTTCACGTGGTTAACAATAGCGATGGAAAAATGAGGAGCAGCGGATGCTGAGAGCATGGGCTGGGTTGGGGTTTGGGGCAGGCTGGGGTGCTGCGCTTTTGGGGGGGTCACTAAATTCGGGTGCCGCTGGGATGGACCGGAGGCAAGGGTGAAGGGTGGGGCAGCTCCTCATTCATCTGGGAGGCGGTGGGAAATCCCTCATTCATCGGGGAGCCTACCGCATGACGTCACGCTATTTGCATACCCCTTCCCAGCAAGCTTCGCGGCCTCGACGCCGGTGGGTACAGAGGGGGCAAAACGGGGAACCCCGCACCGGGGTGCGCGGCGGGGGGCACGGCGGCGCGGGAGAGCGGTGCCGGGGGAGGCAGAGGGGAAGGCGGACTGGCAGCGTGGCTCGCCCCGAGCTCGGCAGCGACCCCGGGGCGAGGGTCGGCGGCGGTGAGAGCATCAGGGTAGCTTTGCGCAGTGGCAGTATCGTAGCCAATGAGGTTAATCCGAGGCGCGATTATTGCTAATTGAAAACTTTTCCCAATACCCCGCCATGACGACTTGAAATATAGTCGGCATTGGCAATTTTTGACAGTCTCTACGGAGACTGAATATTCCTGGTTAAAAGCAGAGAAAACTGTTGTTTAAATTGGGTGTTAATTAAGAAGGAGGGTGTTGTTGCTGTAGGGGGTGGTTGTGAGGCGTGTTTGGCGTCAGGAGTACACCTAAACCTTTAGGAACAGCGTTCGGTGCATAGAACCGTAGTAGGTATGTGTGTCCTTGTTAATGTAGATCGACTGACAAAACTTGCTTAAATAAAAAAAAAAACAAAAAAACAAACGACAGCAACAGTCCCCCCAGAAACACCCACAGCTCACCTTACTGTCAAAGAAATCACAAACCTTTACTATGGAAAAAGCAGATGCTGAGTTTGGTGTAAAATCATATTTTATAAGTTAAGTATACCCTGTACGTTTCTAAGTTGTATCTGTTGTTTCATTTATACATAGGCAGACCCTGTGGAGGGAGACTAATGACCACTGCACACCATATCCCCGGGCTGCATCCTCTGCAGCTGGCAGCAGCTGCCCCCTGTTCCCTGTGCAGGAATTAGATGTAATTTATGTTGCTGAGAAGTTACCTCTGAAGTTCTCTGTGTGGTCGTGTGTGCCACCTGGATGCTCCTATAAGACCCTGAGCTTGGCAGCTGTTTTAAACTATAATGAGGCAGAGTAGAAAATGGTAGATGATGAGAAAACAGGAGTTCCAGGGCATTAGGAAGGACAGAAGAGAGTGGACAATACTGGTAGCCAGTATTAATGTTCCCTCATTATCAGGTTTATTTCTGATATTCAGCTGTGCTGGGGTATTGTACACAACAGTGACCTAAGGCTGACACTGAGCCCTCCTAGATGGCATTTTCTCCCATTTTTGCTTCCTTACTAGAAATATCAATTTGAAACCAAAACCTGAAGCATAGGGATGTGATTACCCTTTGGCAGACTAAACCACACTGATGAATACCAAGGGCATTTGTAGTTTACGGTCAGTAATATGCTTCATGTAATTGACTGATTCATAGAAACTGTGTTGGAAAGTATTGGGTTTATCACTTGATGGGTTCTCATCTCTTCTGCCAAAACTGACTGTATCAGTACACTGACATGGTGCTTTTGTTCTGCCTTGTGAAGTCCTGTCCTACCTCTTATGCTAGAAACAAAGTTAATTTGTTTTGCTTTAACAGATCCTTCCAAAAGTGTAAGTAGGACCTTGAATGGAGCAGTTACATGTTGACAATTACTCCCATTGCCTTAAGCCTTAAGATCTGCCTGAATTTGTCTTCTGTGCAGTCACTTGAAGCTACATCCCCTTCCGTGATGTCTGTGTGGCACAGCAGAGAGGACACACACTGCAATGAAGTCACTCTGGAAAGTGCCCAGGTAAGCCCTAAGCATGCCTCACAAGTCAGTTTAGCTTCATATTTGTTCTTCAGAGTCTGTTGTAAATAACAGTGCTTTTCATAAAGAGGTATTAATAAATGAGTTTGGATTGCTCCTTTATTTGGGAGCCAGTCTGAGATTACAGCCCTGAAGGGCCAGGTGGATAGTTAATCCATCCAGTCTCTGAGTGTCAGGCATGTGGAGGTCAGTGGGTTAAGCCACCCTTCTGTGGAGATGGTTTGTAACTGGTAAATGATGCTTTGATGAGAGGGGAAGATGGCTTGAGAACTCTGAACACTTGGGTTGTGTGGAGCCAGGAAGTTCTGAAGTCCAACACCAGGTTGATACCGACTCACTGTCTGACTTAGTTTCCAGCCCCCAGTTTCCTGTTTCTCATCTGTAAATGTGGCAATAACTTCTTCACACTCCTTCTTCACACTCCTTTTGTGAAAGATAAGTCAAGTCATAATGCATCTTAGTCACAGGGCACAATGTGAGGGGAAGTCTTGTGTACTTTTCTAATGCACCTATTTGCCTTTGTTCCCTAGCACATCCACCACCAGTATGAGGGATGTAGCTGCTTTCAGCATCACTGCCCCCTCAGTCACACCAGCAGCCTCTGGGCATGCCTTGGGGATGCTGCTCTGGTGGGAAGGAGTTTGCTGGAGGTGGCCATCAGCAGGACACAACAGCTGCAGAAGAATGGTACTTGAGCAGTGAGTAAAGGATTCATAAGAATTTCACAGGCAGAGAGCAGGTAGATGATGAGAAAACAGGAGTTCCAGGGCATTAGGAAGGACAGAAGAGAGTGAACATTGGGTGAATTTAGCTTGATCCCACACCACAGAGCAGTTTTCTTAGCAGCTTGGGTTTTAACCTGCCCCTGCTCCCTAGGCTATTGTGTGGTGGTTAAAGACTGACAGTTTACAGAAGAAATGTTAGTGGGTGAAGAATTCAGCACCTGCCTATGAGGAGTGCAATAAATATAAGGTTGGTTTTAAAAGCCATGCTACTGGAAGATTGTATCACTCAGGTGAGCCCTTTCCACCTCATTGACCCTTTCATAACAGAGCTGAAGCCATCAGCAATAACTTTTCTTTTTTTAAACACTAAGCTTCTTGGACACAACCCATTTCTTGTGGGTACAACCCTAACTGGTACTCTGAGCTGTTAACTGCAGCTCTGAGACAGAATAGAAACAGCCTTCTTGATTTGTACTCACTTCCAGACTCCCAAAGGATCCTGTAGGAAGCTGAAGATAAAAATTGCATACCAGCCTATGGTATGAACAGAGCACAGTGAGCTCTTTATGCAGACAAAAATACCACTCAAGACCGTTACTTGTTGCTAGAAGGAGCGTACAGATCCCAGGAAAGGATGTGTTTCTGATGACCTCAGGTCCACTATGCTACCAGTGTTCTATGTTGCTCTACCTGAGGGGACACATGCTGAAGTCATCACTATACAGTGATACGTTTTAGAGAAAATGTTACAGTTCCTTCAAATAATGTTTTAAATTTTGCTCAAGGACCAAAAATGGGTGTGTCAGGTGAGATCCTTGGCACTGATGGTGAAGCACATGGTGCAAATCTTTGCTTATATTTGTATTGTACTTAGATACAGGTGTGGATGGAATTTTCTGGGAAGTCCTGGATGTGGAGTAAAACTTGGAGTGAATTTCCTGGAGGCTGTTGATTATTTGCAAGCATTGGCTGGGGTTAGGAGGGGGTATTTCCATGCCCCCATGGTGATTGTTCTCATTATAGCATGTCTTAACACAGGAAATAATGATGTCTGTTGAATTGTGTTAGCTGGGAAAACGGGGTGTGCTTAGAGAGTGAAAAATAAAGCCTCAGAGATCGCTGGTGGCTGATCTCATAGCCGCTGTTTTTGTGAAAATGGAATCCTGTAATCTCAGCTCGACAACAGGACATGTGCTGTTCAGCTCTGAGAACATTCTCTGCCTTAGTAGTAATTTTGTAAGGAAAAGCGCTGCAAGAGTCATGTTTCCTGGTTCCCGAGCCGTTCCCACACTGATAGTTTTCTGTGTATCTCGCATCAGATAAGGAGCTGAGCACTGGAGCTGAGCAACTGTTGTTGCTGCCATCTCGACTTGGCCTGAGCGCGGTGGTGAACACCCTGACTGGCATGAGGGTGGAGCTGCTCTGCGGTTCAGGAGAGGCTTTGCTGCATTGGAGAGTGGTTTGGTAGTGGTTTGGAAGGAGAAGCGAGTGGGAAATAGCGGTTCGAAACGCACTGTCACATGCTAAATCCAGGAGGGCTGTTACCGTTTTTAAACAGAGCAAAGGAGAAGTGGTTGGTGGCTTTTCCTTTTCCCTTTATGGTGACAACAGATTGTGGAAAATTGGTCAGGAGAGGTTTCTCCTGTCCAGGATTTCTTGTGGATGGGGTGAATCATCAGAGGCTCAGAAATGTGAACGTGTTCGAAGGCTTTAGGGGCACGGAGCGGCAGGGCTCCTGGCTGGCAGCAGCGCCCAGCCCAGCCCCGACGGACATGCCCCGGTCCCGCCCGCCCAGTGCTGGGTTTGGGTCCGCGTTGTTCCGAGGCGCCGGGCTGGCAGCTGCTGCCCTGAGCCCCAGCGAGAGGGCCGGGGCGCGTCTGTCCCCATCCGCCATTTCCCCGGCCACTTCTCCACCCCAGCGCCTGAGCCCCGGGACCGCCGGCCACTCCCGGCCCGGCCCGGCCCGCCCAGCCCGGTTCCCTCCCGCTGCTGCCGCCAGGGGGCGGTGCCCGGCGCGGCGGGGGCGCGCGGGTGGCGGGCGCGCGCGGGGGCGGGCCGGGAAAGTTGCGAGGCGCTGAGGCGGCGGCGGCGGCACCGGCGGCGGGGCGGGCGCGGCGGTACCACCACCATGGACGACTTGGGTGAGTTCCGAGCCCCCACCGCCTCACCCCGCGGCGGGGAGCGCCGCCTCTAAGCGCTCGGGACGGCGGCCCCACCGGCCCTGGCCGCGCTGCGCCCCTCGGCGCTGCCGCCGGTTCCGCGCCCCGGGGCTCGGGCCGGGCCTGCCGGCGTCCGGGGACGTGTCCGCTCCCCTCAGGCCCTCCCGGCTGCCCGTGGCGTCACCCGCCCCCAGGAGCCTCGGCTGCGCTGCCCTAGGGCCGCGGCCACCAGCTCCCGGTCCGGGCCGCCGGTGTTGTCCCGGCTCTGCCTGGCCGGGAAAGGCGCCCTTCGGTCCCGTGCCCCGGGAGCAGCGTGGTCGGGTTTCAGCTGACGCCTCCTCCCCTGCCGCCACCGCGGTCTCTCGAGTCTATTCTTGGGCGAGATGTGTAACTTTGCCCGGGTGCGGAGTGGTCACCGGGGAGCCCTTGGGGGAGAGCTCGGGGCACAGCCCCTGCCCACCTCATCCGCCCTCGGCTTCCCCCAGCTGTGCCGAAAGCTTTCAGACCCCTCTGATGGGGAAGTGTCAGGCAATTGGTCGAACTGGAAAGATCGAGAGAGTTTGAGTTCCTTTGGTACCAAGCCGGAAAGGGGGTGGATCTGCCAAAATCCCTTGTGCTCTGGGAGACATTAGAGTGACTGAGTTCTGCTTATGAAACTGATTAAAGCAGACACTGGGGAGGGGCTGCGATCCCTTACTTCCATCCCACCTTTAATAGAAACCAGACATTCTGTTAAGATTGTGTTCCAGAAGAATTGCAGTTTTATTACTGGACCTGGAAGCTCACATTATCGAGCTGGCATAAAGCTGATGGTCACACCTTCAGAAAACAGACTCTGAGCTGGGCTTATGATAAGACTTGGAGAGCAAGGAGTCTGTCAGGTGCACAGCCTCCTGATGAAAGCTGCACCACGACAGATTTGTTCTTAGGGTGTGAAACCTCACTCATTGCCCAGCTGAAGTAGCTGGTAGAACAGACAGAATTACTCTACTGCAGTATCTTCTCACAGTTATTGTTTCTTTAAGTGGAGACAGTTGTGTTTTCCATTTCTTGTATCCCTCAGCCTGGTAATCTCTTGGAGATTTGGTGCTGCTCCTACAGCAAGTTCCTAGTGTGTTGAGGAATGCATTGCTAGTCAGAACAGGATTCACCCAGCCTGTGTATTGACTTGTTGAGTGGCCCTTCAAGGTGAGCATGCAGATAGCATTGTGCAGGGCCAGTTCAGTGTCTCATCAATGTACTCTTGAAGAATGGGAGCTGCAGTGTCCCCACTGCAGTTGTTGCATTCCTTGAGCAGTAGTAGTGTGACTTTACAGTTGTCTGAATAGACTACTGCAGTTTCAACAATTTTTTCTTTTCCTCTGGATTAGAGGATTAGAGATGAGATTTTGAAAAGGATTTCAGAAATTCTGAAAAATATCTGAGTTTGTCTCTGGTTTGTTCTCCTGAGGTGTTAAAATATGTTGGCACAACCAGAACTTAAAGTTCTGATCTGATTTTTATAATAGAACCTTTTGTCTCAGCGATTCGATTTCATCACATCTTCATTACACCATGGCTTTCTCAATTTTTGTACAGTCTTTTGGACTGGTCAAGATCTGATTATCTAACAGTAAGCAATTGAACAAAAAAAGTGAGACCCTTTGGTGTACAGAATTCACCAGGGAAAGGCATACCAGCTATTTTCTCTCTGCAAGCCACCATGAGCCCCAAGTTCACTTTTTTAAAGCCATTCACCTGGGGATGCATAGAGAAGGGCTGTGCTGATGCAGCTCTCCTGAAATAAGTCAAACTTTTGAACTGAAGTGAGAGTTGTTTGTTTTTCTTTCTCCATTATCTATGGGTGGATTATCTGAGTTGTGGATTAACTGTGCCATGGATACAGACGTCTGCGCTGGCTCTGTCCAGAGTCAAGCTGGTCCTGCAGGACTTGTTGGTTCGGGCACAGTGCCATGTGGACATAGCTGCACTGCTTCCAGGGCCAGTTTTGGCCCAAAAAGAGTTTAACATTGAGCCTGAGCTAATGCTCCTTGCAGGTTCAGCGTTGATGTCACGTAAAATCAGCTTAGTTATTTCCACACCGTTCTTTTTAATATGTGTGGTGCAGAATGTGCTGGTAACTGATGGGCCTTGCTGAGCATGAGGGAGCACGCCACAGAGCTCATTGATATTTCTGTTTTTCACTCCCTGAATTTACCAAAACCTTATTTTTTCCAGAGGTAGCAGAGTTGATTGGTGTGTACTTGTACTCTGTAAAACGGAGGTCCAGAAGTGTCTCAATTTCATGCTGCTTGGGCTGAAGATGTTACAAAACATCTGTGAGAATGGATTTGTGCTGCTTTGGGGATTCGTTTGGAGTTGAAAAAAACGTTGTTCCTTTTTTTCACCCCTCAGTGTTGAAGAAGGTGGTGCCACAGTGCACAGCTCACACAGGAAACCACTTCAGATCTCTGCATGCAGAACTGGTGCAACCCCACTGAGCTGCGGGAGCCTCGGTGCTGGGTCTGGGTATGAACTGGAACAGCACATTGTGGGAAGAGGGGAAGAGACCTTGAATCTGAGCAGCTGACCAGGCTTGTCCAGATTGTCTTCCTCAAATCTCTCTCTAAGGAAGCATATTTTGCGGATGTCCTTGGGGTTTGACAGGAAGCTTGCTGAATGAGTTTGCCACTCTCCACTGTTGTAAACTGACACAGAGAGTAAAACTTAGTCCTAAAGAGTGAGAATCCTAATGTGGGGCTTTCACCTCTTCCAGGGGATTCCCAAAGCTCAGCATGGAAATGACTGACCATACATGTTTGCTTCAGACAGTTTGAGATAGGGAATTAGATGTTGAATTGTTCTTGGTTCTGTGGTGCTCCCTCGTCTAAGCAGATCCATCAGGATTTGTTGCTTGTGGAAGTTGTGTGGTGCTTCATGTATTTTGTGGAGAGAAGAGTGTTTTAGTCACAGAGTGTTTGATTTTGACTCTGAATGCTCTTGACAGCCTTTTTCTGAATGCAGTTGTTTGCAAGCACTACTGTAAAACTTCCCTTTTTTTTGAGCTTTGGTAACTCCAAGCAAAAATAATGTTGCTTTTAGAAGTGTTCTTTTGATGATTTTGAAACTCCTCTACTCCTTGCGTTTGTTTTATTTTTTTAAAAGGCTTCAGATTTTTTAAACTGGATTTTGCAATGAAAGCCAAAACAGCCTTCACTAAACCTTGTAAAATATGTTTTACAAAAAAGTTATTTCTGTCCACTAAGAATGTATTTATGGCAGCGTCTTGACTGTTCATGTAAACTACACTGTAAGCTTCTTATTTTAAGTGTGCTTGCTCACTTCTAGAAGGATTTTTTTTATTATAATTTTTTTTTTTTTTCAAAAGGGTTGTCTAGCAGTGTAGCTTCAAAATTCAGCATGCAAAGATTCAGTGGCACAAGAAATTTTACTTTAAAAGTTATTTTCCTTTGTTTTAGGAATTCTATCCCACCCTTCCTTTAGGGCTTACGCCTCTCAAGATTGACTTTAAAGGGAGGAATCTTACCATTGATTTTTCATGGGCATGTGGAGGGGGCTGCATATGTTTCCATCTGTCATCTCTGCTTTTGGAAGATTGCTGTGCTCTGCAGGGCTATGCTGTTGGTCCTTCTTTTGAGGGAGATTCCTGCCTCTTTCTGACCTGGTGTCTTTAGTTTGGAAGTCCTATGCAGTGGGTTTTGGTCTTACTTGGCCAAAAGTTTAGTGTGAAATTGCTCATGGTCAGCTACGCCCAGGAAATGGTACCGGGGGGAAATGCTGGTAAAGTAATTTGGTCCCTTGGCTTTCTGCTGGCTCAGGTTTCTGAGTCATTCCTGCTGCTGGGCGAGAAGACTGTAAACAGAACTAATACTCTGCACAATGGGGTTCTGACTTGTTTCAGCTTCTTAGCTGTTCTGACCCCTCGTAAAACAGGGACTTCATTGTCCTGAGCAACTCAGACAGGGAGTCCTCTGCCTTGAGCAGTGTGCGATGCAGAGAGAGGCTTCTTTTCTTGTTGCTCTAATTCCATGGCAAGGCTGGACTCTGTGCTGTCTTTAGCTCCTTTGTCCCTTGCTGGGAGAGGTCAACTTGTCCCGAGTGTTCAGCTGCCCTCTTGGTTAAAATTGATCCTCAGACACCATCTCTACCACTGGTGAAAGAAATGGCTAACTTCTCATAGATCTTCTTTAATTCCGTCTCTCTGCTTCTTCCTTTTCCAGAGAATCATGATACTTTTATTTCTGCAGACCCTTTTTCCATCACCTTGTTCCCCTTGAAGTGTATTTATTATATAAAAGAGGTTGTGAAATGGCAGAAATTATGGATATAATTATAAAGTCTGGCAGCAGAAGAAGCAGTAACAATGCACTTCTACTTAGATCGGAGTTCTTTGTCTGGTTTACTGCAATAACAGACATACATAAATTCTTTAAGTTAAAGCTGTGCCACTGGGGGCAGTGGTAAAGCCTATCTCTGTCCACAGATTGAAGCTGTTTGAATCAGACTAACACATTACTTGTGAATCTGGGATCTACTGCAGCTTCGGAGAAAACCAGAAGAGACTCTGAATTCGGTTGTGTTGTGCTAGTGGAAAATCAGTGTGAATGAATAGAGTCTCTGGTCTCAGTTTCCTGCTCTGCATCTCAGACTGTGCCTCCCTCCCTTTGTGTACTGATCTTCTGTGTCCCTTTTTGTCTGTTGCGGAAGCTGTTAATGAAGATGCTCTTCTGGTCCAGCTGCCTGAAAGTGAGACATTGTCTGTTGAAAGCTTCCCTGGGCTATGATAAGAAGATGGGGTTTAGGGAATGAGGTTCTTGCTCATTTTAGCCTGTCCTAACTAACTTGGGTTTAATAAGAAGCCCTGGAAGTACATCTTGTCATGACTACTGGACTGTTCTATTTTAAAACGCTAGATACGGCACTGTGGAGACCTTTGAGTCCTGTTCTTGTTTCAGTGTTTGTAAAATCTCACTTTCTATCTCATTCAATTTCAGATTGCAGTCAAAAACAGTAATTCGAGCTTCCCCATCTCTTGTGTGTTTGCTCTGCTCCCTTACTGAGCTTCAGGCTCCAGAGTAAATTGGTTCCTTTCCCCAAATTGCACAAGTGATTTGCCATTGGATCAGCAAGTGGAATTGTCGCCCTATGGCAAGATAACAAGATCCAGTGCAGTGCAGAAGCAAGAAGTGGTACCATTCCATTTTGGGCTGAATTCAAGAGAAAGTGGAAGTTGTGATTTCCAGTTGGTTTAACCTAATTTTACTGTTGGCAGCTCTAAGATGTGCTGTGTGGGGGGTTTTTGTGTTGTCGTTCCCCCCATCTTCCCTAGTGTCCAGAACAGCTGTTGGGCAGTTAGCTGGATCAGCAAGCTGATTCTTCTGAAACTAATTTTTTTGCACAGTCTGTCGGTCACCTCTTTTAGCTGTGGCTTATGTTTAATCTAGTCCTGGGTAACCATTCATCCATAGCCTCAAAAACCTGCCTTGACTTTAGACATACTGTTTCTCCATCTGTGAAATAGGGATTAACAGCTCCTTACCTGCAATGTATGGTTAATATTTGTTGAGATCTTTGTGTTTAAGAAATAGCTTCCAGCTGAATAGATCAGAATAGTAACTCATGCTTCTCTGAAGGAGAAGCTTCACTGCTGGAGAAGCTTACAATTGCAAGTTTGAATGAGATTTATAAGTTTTTGCTCTCAGCCCTGTTTGATGTTCCCTCTCTGCCTTTCTGATTGCTCATCCTTTCCTCATTCTCTGTTATGACAGGCTGTGAGTAGAGAGAAAAAATTTCCTTTCCCTTCCAAGTTCCCCACAGTAGTTCTACTCTAGTCTTTCCCTTTACCACAAAGCATCATGAAGTCATTCAAAGAATGCTGTGTGCTAAAGATACACCGTAAAAATAGGAGGTGGGTGATGACTTTGTCATATCATGCTTAGTGATTTTTCCCATTTGTGCTTATTCTCAGTGCAAATGGCCTCAGAGCAGCAGGAGCCAGCTGGCTGAGGACAATCTCCCTGGACTGACTGGTGTTAAAATCTATGCTTGCTTTTCTGTGTATGTGTGTTTTTACATCCCAACGAAGCAAACAAAGTAGAGTTGGCAACTAGAGTGTGGTGGAATGAGTTTGGTGTTGGTGTTTCAGTTGTAGCAACTTGAGTCCCTGAGGTCATGTGTTTGTGCTGTTTTAGGAGTCTGGTAAGCTCTTTTTCTGCTCTTGTAAGTGCAGCTTTTTCTTGAAGCAGACACTAATTATTCTGAATTTACACGGGAAATTTATCTAAACAGTTTGAAACAACTACAAGCTGGAGGTCCAAGAAAACTTAAGGCATACCACAGGGAGACAGCATTCATGGTTATTGCTTGATTCCTTTTTACCTGTGCTGGACTGTCTACATTGTGAAAAAGTTTAGTTCAAGTTATTTAAATGATGATGGGGTTGTCTGAAGTCTTCAAATGCAGTTTGTATTGCCACTTCTCAGTGTTCTTATAGTCGTATGCACATTTGCTGGGTGAGCTTCTGAGTACATCTGGGTAGCAGCATGCAGCAGAGAATAGCTTTATTTTTTGATTTTTACTTTTTATTGCACGTTTAAACCTCTAACATTTTTCAGATGATGTGAAGAACATCAGGAAAAGTAAATGGCACTCCAGGGAATCAACTTTCTGAATGACACTTTGCATGGGGAGTTGTGCTTTAAATGGCTCAGCTATAAATCAAACTGTATGGGGTCTCCAGGAATAAAACAGTCCCATGTTTTTGTCACAAAATTGGGCTGGCAGACAGAATTAATCCTGTGTCTGTCTAGACACCCAATATGATCTTGCTTTATGTCCATCCCTGAAGAGCAAGGAGAGCAGAGAATCGCACTTCATGCTATAGGGAGGTTTGTTCAGGAACTGTGATTAGGCTGCATTTTTAAGAGAAGTGGGCAAAGAAATCCAGAAGTAGGAAAGGTCTCAGGCAGGAGGGCTGTAAATGATTTTGCTGTGGATTAGGGGCTTAATACTCCCTTGTTCTATCCTCTTTTGTGGTTCTAAACAAATTCAGGGCTTCTCTCTGGAAAGGTTTCTTTTGAGTTGTAGCCATCAATTTTAGCTGGGTTAGACAAAGGAGCCCAAGACTTAACTGCACATCAGTTGAGGTTGCTGGTGCCCCACGAGCTGGAATAAGATGGTGGTCTGGCTGGTTGTTTTTGCTGCTCATCCTATTTGGCCTCTACTTGTGTCTGTTGCTCCCCATTCTTCAGCAGCTGCTTTGGGATTTGGTTTTTGATTGTTGCTAGCAGATCACCTCTTTTGGGCTGAGCGAGTAAGAACCCTAGGAATAGTACTTTTGGTTTTCATGTCTCCCTCTTGTTCATGGTGGGTTTTATGTGGTAGACTTTTCCTGAGCTGTGTAGGTCTGGTTAGGGCATGGTGATACACAGCTGGAACTACTCTGCCTGGCTGTGAGCAGCTCCAGCAGTTAGACAGAATCCCTGCAGAGAGCTGGAGCACTGGGGGAGGGAATGAAATGCCATTTCATCCACGTCACAAAATCTCCTATCAGTGGCCAACTCAGTGTAGTGGGTGGGTGAGCAGTGTGTGCCAGAAGAAGCTGCCTTTTATTTCTACTGTGAAATGTGAGGAGCTTCAGCACTGTCAGTCAGGCTGGGGGCTGTGGAGTGGCTGTGTGGAGTTGGGGATGAATTTGTCAGTCAGGTTCTTAAAACCCAAAGCTTGTAGTTGTCGGTCCATCCTGCTGGTGCTTAATCTGTGATTTGCTGCCTGCCTGTCCTGAGCAGTTCCCTTGGGCCATGCCTCACAAGCAGCTGCTCTGGCATGTTGCTCTTGTATCTCTTCGTTGCATAAATCTGGTGCCTCCAGCACCCTCCGCCCTGGGATCATGTTTAAAAGCCACTTGAGTCAGAGATAAAATCTGTTAGGTTATCATTCATTCTTCTGTAGAGTTGGTAAAGGGCTTAATTTGTTGGGTGCTGATTTACTATCACATGTGAGGGAGAAAACTACATAAAACTGATCACGATGGTCTCAGAGGGATGGGAAATTCGGAGACCTTCTGTGCTGCCCAGATCTACTGGAGTCCTCTGAGGGTATTGTTGAGGTTTGGGAAACACTCTGGGTAGGATGGAATAGGCAGGGCAAGGTGAGGCAGGGTAAGCAACTTTCTTCAGGAGAGCATGGGCCCGGTGAGATCCTCTCTGTGCAGAGCTGGAAAGCTGCTGGGGAGGAAAGGTTGAAGAGAAGGGGCTGGGGGTGGTGCAGGGAGGAAGCTTTATGTAATTCTTGGCTGGCTTCTGAGTAATTGTTTTAATGAAATGGAATGCAGTGTATTCAGTGCTTGCTTGGCAGAAACAGCTTTTTTTTTTTTTTTTTTTTTGGGGGGGGGTGGGTTGTGAGCTGGAATTAGTCACTTTTCCAGCTGCTTTAAGGCCTGGATTTGTCACAGAGATAGGAGTGGAATATTGTTCTCGGCAAGGGGGCAGTTGCCCTGCTATGCATGTGTGGGAGGTTGTCTCTGTACATTCAGTGTGCAGTGGAAGGGCCTGGTCCTTCTTTCTTTCCAGGCTGTGAATGCCAGTGTGGTTCTGAAGCTGATCAGATTAATTGTCAAATACCAAACAGTCATGGAATGACAGTGATGTGGTATGTCCATATAAAATATGTATGCACCTAGGTACTTGATAGGAAAATGAATCAATTTTCCACTGTGCCCTACTTCAGCATATAGCAGGGAAGAATCTGATGAGCTGTGACAAAGAAGTCAACTTAATTTTCAGCAAAGCAGAAATGTAGGGGTTGGGAATCTTGACTTCTGTAGATTAGTAAAAAATACCCTTTCCTGTTGTCTCAAATGATTGGTGGAGGAATGATTGGCAATCATGCTGAAACCCCTTTTTTAGAAAGTAGTCTGAAGAAGGATTTATTTCATGTACCTATGAATGGGAAGTTTATTCTCATGTTGTTTCTATTTCAGTATTGCTTGCATTTCCATTTTTGGTCAGCTCTGGAGATTGTTTTTTCTTACTCATCTTCTCAAAAATCTACTTTCTCTTTGGTTTATTAATTCTTTTTTCTTGTGAGTAAACCAGCTTTCAGTTTATAGAATAAATTTTTTCTTTGTCTAATAACAAAACAACTTCTGTGCAGTGCACCAAGATGAAGCAGCTGTTATCCATTTAATTGCTGTATTAATACTGGCCTTGGTAACAAGAAATCTTCACTATTTCTCCTGAAGGTGATGAAATGAGAAAGAGACTTATGGCTAATACTCATGTCATGGTGGCAAATGTAGGTAGAATCCTAGGTCATCTACCTTCTCACAGAAGGAAGAGATAAGAAAAACTTAAGCATTCTTTAGCTGTTCTCCACCTATTGGCTACAGTATATTCCAGTTGTAAAAATGTAAGTTTCTGTCTGGTTTTAACAATTAACCTTCTTTCAGTGAGCCTCTGTCATGACATTGGGAAATTCTTGGGCCACATTCTTCTGCCAATGCTAAAAAAAAAAGGCAAGCAGAGCTGTAGAGCCATCAGCAATCTTCATCAAATTACCACCCACATCTCCCAAAGTAGACTGGGGGGCCAGTTCCCACATTAATTTCTGGAACATTGTCCTCTTTTCATTCCCAGAAGTGGCTTTTAAAGTAAAAAGAAGCTGCTTTAATTAGATGTTTAACCATGTGCTTCTTGGCCCCTTGTATGCTGTTGACTTTCAAAGATGTTGCTTGCCCACTCTAATTTCTTGGGTTATCTTTAAGTTTTAGTAGCATGCTCATAAGATGGAAACTTTTAATTTTAAAACTTCCTACCTATTACAGTTATAAGTAGTATTAGGAGCCACATGACTGAAAAATGTTAAATATTTTGTTGTCATTTCTCCCTGCCCTGCTCTGTGAATTTACATTGTGCTTTTGGCAGTACTTTGTGTAAAGTCAGTTGCTGATGGTGACTTGCTGAAGAGTTCAGCATTGCTTTCAAATCTGCTCCCACTCTGCTGTAGAGAACCCTTGAAGGCACAAAAACTTACTAAAAAGAAAAATACACCATTTTGAGAATACTTGCTTAGTGATTAGATTTTTAACAAGCCAGTTGAACAATGTACCACATTTGACATAACTTCCCTTTTAAAAAATAGGGAAATAACCCACTTTAGAGTGGTTGGCAGGTCAAGCTGGTAAATCTTTTTAGCTTAATCTTAATTTATATCTCAATTTATTAACCTTTTATATGACATCCCTTGGTGAGATTTGCTGAGAGTTTATTTCTCCTGGTAGGCACAGGCTTTTCAAACTTGAAATACCTTGGTTTATGGTAGCTTTGCATTTGTTGAATGCTCTTTGCATGTATGCTCTTGTGAGATACACTTGTTACTGAATGGGAAGTTGCTGGAGTTAATGAAAAATATTCTCTTCAAGGACTGAACTCTTTCAAGTTTGCATTCTCATATTCCATCTAAGAGCCTTCAGGATAGGAATGTCTCAATAGGACTGCACTAATTATGGATATGATTGCAGTGTCTGTACAATTGCAAGTGTCTCTTCAGTGTCCCTATTCTTTTTTGCTGGTAGCCAAGGCATTCTACATCTCATGGGCAGAATTTGTGCTTCTAATGCTTTTAATGAATTCAGAATTTAAACTAATCTTTCTGTCCTTCATTTCATCATCTTTATGTGTGTCTCAGATTTTGTAACTGGCACTTTGCCTGGATGGGTCTGTATTCAGATCTGTTTATGCTGCTTGGATAGGATTTCCACTGTTTAAAAGATGCTATTTTTTCCCCCTTAAGTTTCATGTCTGTTCTGCAAAACCACCCAAATCTTGCATGTTCCTTTATTGGTTAAAAGGTCCATGTGCTTTCCTGTTTCTATTACTTTTCAAAAGGCAGATAATGAACTTTAAAAATGCAGGCTCTGACAGTATTTTGTCTCTGTCTGTGTCCATAACCATTTTTACACATTCAGATAGATGGGATCATAGCAATCTTTAGCAGTCTTATATATTACCATGGTTATTTGTGTGGCAGTGGTAAGATGTTGGGGTATCTGAGGTGGTGGTCCTGCTGGCAGTTGGATCAATAGAATGATTTGCTGCTGCTGAACTGGCTTTACTTTCCCTCATCCTTACCCCTTTTCTGCTCCCTCATCTGGCAGTTTTGACTTTCTTCTTGTAGACTGCTGAGCTCATCTGTCTTTTCTGACCCAAAACAAAAGAAATTTTTTGGCTGGGTGTGTACTGTGTTGAACTTGTGCATGGAGGGGTCTTGTGAGACAGGGCTAACACAAGTAAGTGGCAGCAGCACATGGCTGGAAGAGGGAATAAAACCTCTCCATTTTTGTCAGTGGGGGACTGTTAATTCACTTTCCTGCATCTCATGAAACTCTGTCACTTCACTGCACTCACTGTCCAGTGGAAGTCCTGTGCTCTGTTCCCATGTAATGTGTTTTCCTCCCTCAGATGAGTTAATCAGCAGTTTCCAAATAATGATCCCCAAGTGGTAAGTGCTCTTTAGCTGGTGAAAGGTGTCCTTTTGAGGTCTGTTAAACTTACAGACCTGTCATTTCCACCTGAGGGCTCTGGAGCACAAGGAAGCCAGAGTTGCTGTTGCTCAAAGATTTGGAAACCACTGCTGCATGTTCACTGTGTGCTGATTTGCCACTGCTAATGGCACTAAGCTGCTGTTTAGAAGCTGCTCAGAAGGGTGGCCCAGTACTGGATTAGTGTGTGTTGTAACCTCAGCGCTGCTTATGTCAAGTTTCAGTTCAAGCCAGACTCAACTGCCTACAGTTATGCAAATATTAACGAAATACAGTCCACCCAGGGCTTAAAAAATGTCCTTGTCCACCCTGATTTTGGTGAGTATGTTGAGGGTTGCTTGATAGCAGCTGGGTGCCACACACCTCTGCACTTGGCAGTTTTTCCTCCAAGTCCCAGGGCAAGCAGGGTCTGGAACACAAGTGATGGCAGTATTTCTGTCTGCCTGCTGTCCTTCTAGCTGTTTGTTCTCTGCTGTGTCTTTTCAAGGAAGATGTGACAACACGTTGCCCAGTTCATGTCTCTAAAGAGCTGCCTTTCATGCTTAAGGAAGAAAGGTAGTTTGCTGGAGGAGACATCTGACTTCGTTTCCAAGCAGCTCTTTGTGCTGCTAGGGAAGAAGAAAGACAGAGAGAGAGAGGGTATCTTTCCCTTTGTTACACAAGGAGGGCAAACCCACTTCTGGCAAGATACTAAATTGTACAACATCAGCCTGACATACTTGACTAGGAGAGAGCAGCAGGGGTTTGCAGTGGCATGTAGGATATCATAAATTTCCCAGTGTTGTGATGTTCTTAGTGCCCACTGGCAGTATTTCCATGAATGTTTGCCTGGCTGGTTAGCCAAGGAACAAGAAATTTCTTGAGCCTTGATCTTCTATTTTATTCCCTTTACCGGAGTTATGGTCTAAAATCTAGTGTTTTGTTTCCTATAGCCATCCTTGGACTCTGTGCTCAATTTAATGGAGGACATGTCCTTTGCTCTAGGTTTGTTAGATGTTTGTAACATGGCAGTGTGTGCTGAGCTTTGACCTAGAGCTTGTGGAGTAGCTGCATCCTGATGTTGCAGGAAGGGTCTGGTTCCTCAGATAGCTGGCTTCTCTGAGCCCCTCTTCCTGTAGGAATGTAGGGGAGTTGGTATTTTGATCAGAAGGAAGTTGTCCCTGAGGGATCAAAGCACTGGCTGCTGGTGTGGTTTTAATGATTTTTTTGGGGGGTTTTATTTTGGCAGAGGGATAGCAGTTTTGCTGGACTTCTTTGACCATTGATCCCAGTTTCTAGAAACTTTCTGAGGGAAGTCGGCAGCAAATAAAAATTATTGACATGCACGGGGAGGGTTAACTTTACTATTTCATGCTAAGGGTAAATTGAAGACTAATTTTTAAAAATATTTTTCCATCTAGGATATTGGCTGAAATCCAGCCCAAGGCAGTACTGAGGTGGTATTAACTGCTTGGTGGCTTGTGTAAAACATTTACACTCCAATCTGTTCCTTCCACCAAACTCAGCTAGGATGTCATTTCCCTCTTGTTCATTTTGTTTTAGAACAGAGGTAATGTCCTGTACTTTTGTCTGACCCAACTCTCTCCCTCCCAGCAGCATTTTAGTCAGTACTGGCTAATGTCTTTGCCTAGGATTTCCTGGATATGTCTGAAGATCTTTTTAGTGTCAGGTAGAGATCAGAAATAGATCTTGCACAAGCAGAACCACCCTAGGAGAGAACTGTGAGAGGCTGTACTTACCCTCCTTGGTGACCAAAGCTGTTTCCAATTTGGCAGTTGACACACAGGGAGAGAGATGGAGACTCTCTAATTTGTGCAAATTGTTGCTCCTCATAATCTTTTGTAGGACTAGCTGTAACTGCTCATAGGAAGATCAGTCTATTTGCTTCTAAGAGGAGAGGATTCTGATCACAGACTTGGTAGCAGGTGGAGCTTATAGCAAGCTGCAGATTCAGACTGAGAAATTCCAACTTAAGTATTTTTAGTACAGGCCCAAGGGGCAGACTTGCTTTCTATTCTGATGTAACATGGACTTGCCATATTATGTGGGGCTGTTAAGGGATGCATATGGGTTCTCCATTTCTAAAAGGTAGATGATTTTTCATACTCTCAAGCAGGTGTGAATGTTAGGGTGAGGATTCTGATTTGTGATCTTCTTTGGAATTCAGGTGCAGTGGCTGCAGAATTTACTGCCTGTAGTTGCTGCAGGTCACAGCCTGCTATATCAATTTAAAATGGAATATGTGGAGATATAGGTTTAGGGTGTGGAGGTGTCAACTGCTGCGACTGAAAAATGTGGCTGAAAATGGCTTCCACTTCGTCCATTAGTGCTTTATTTAAATTGTGGGTGGGACAATCATCTGAGGACCATAGTACTTAAATCATGGTGGTATGAGTCACTGGAGGTCATGAGTTGGAGGACTGAGTAAAGGCAGGTTAAGTCTGTGCGAAGCATTTTACACATCACCAACTTCTCTTTTGCACTTCAACTTCTCTGTTCAGTAAACCAGAACCTGGTTTTGTGTCTTAAACATTGTACAAGGAATGAGTTCAGCTCAGCCTACTGCTTTTTCATGTGCTGTGTCCTAGGGTGTGATGGAGCCATGACCTACACACCTTTTACAAACTTTTTCTGACACTCCTGATGATTGTTCATAGAGCAGTGGAAGAATATTTTGACTGAGCTTAATCCATCTTTGATAGTTGTTTCCTGTTCAAGACTCTGTGTGCAGTGAATCTAGATACAAAGAAACTGTGCAAGGGGTTATTTTGTCTTTAAGCTTTACAAAACTGTGGGTCATCTGTGAGTTGCCCCAGAGGCATTTGAGGCTTGTGTGGCTGAGGATCTGGCATTCTCAGAAGCCTTTGGTAGCTGTGAAACTGAAAACATTTCTTTAGTATGATGGAACATTAATTCAGTTTAAGGCACCAGATCTTAGCATAGGGTGTTTTTTTCCTGGCATGAGCTGCTTGCTGCTCAAGACAATAAACAGAGGGAAGTAAATATGTCTCTACGCATTTCGAGTTTGGAGAAAGCCATGCTATAAAAAAGAGGATGCTGTGTGCAACAGGAAATAACCCTTTCCTCCCAACCTCCACAGCACTTTCTGGAAATGAGAAATAAATGGGAGGGGACACATTTGGGAGGGAGCAGGCTCTGAAACCAGAGATGCTATTATGCTGCTAAAATGTTTGAGTACTCTTTTTAAAGGCAATATGCGAAAAATACAGCAGCCAACTTCAGATGCATCTGTATGGCCTTGCTTTGCTCTATGTTGCCCTTAGATTTCCAGTGCCAGTAAAAGTTACTTCTTACTGGTTCTGCTTACAAGTTCTGAGTGTGACAGACACGGCAGTGGAGTGGACAGCTTAGGTTAATTTGAAGAACTTGAAAAGACTGTGCTTTGATTAGTATCCTGTTGGCTGAAAACCAAAAAAGCCATATTCAAACCATATTTTCTTTGGAACATGGTCTGATAACCTTACTCTTTATTTTCTGGAGCATTGGGTACATCCCTTCTGACAGAAGATGGTACTTAAATCATAGATCACTTCCAGTGTGAGAATACTCAGCAAATTTAGGAATATTTCTCTCTGAACATGTAAGCAGTTAGGGTTCCTTGTGAGACTTTGTTATCTCAGCTATCTAATGAATGGTTTTGAGGTGTTGGAAAGGGGATGAAAGCTTTTCTAAGGAACCTGGAGGAAGGCAGAGTGAGGATGCTTATCCCTTTTGTAGGTGGTGGTTCATTTCTCTCAGCCAGGAAGTCTAATTTAGTTTTCAAAACCTAAGTGGAGAAAATTTGGGTCCTACAGGAAAATCTTTTGTGGTTCCTTCAGACAGCTTGGACTGTAGGCCAGAGAGGGCTGTGTGTTTGTGTCGTTTCATCCAATAAACTGTGCTGACTCAGATCTTCGAGGCAGTTGCACGCCGTGTTGATGATCCCATGCCCTGGGGGTCTGGTTAAGATCAGGTTACCTTCCTGCCAACTCAAATGGAGTCAGCATTTGAAGGATTTCCCAGCCTGTTGCATCAAAATGGCAAGTGGATCCCGGATGCTCACTCCCGGGGGCTGTGGCTCCCAGGGACTGTAGTCCCAGGGACTACAAACCTATCAGCCTGTTTCCTACACGGTGCCTCTCTGTGCCCTTGAAAGCTTTGCTGCTGGGTTACATGGGAACTGTCTGACCCCTCGTGATGCTGGTAGCACCCTCATCATGCTGACAAATACACCACTGCTGAGGTTAGAGGGCGGGTCTGACTTTCAGTGAAATGCTGGTGTTAATTTGGAAGGAAGTGGTGTGGCCAGTCCAGGAAGGATCTTCCAGTGACCTTTACAGTTTTCCAGCTCATGTACAAATAGCCTTCTTGCTTCTCATAAGGGATCTGAGGGAAGGTCTGGTCTCACATGATGGCTTTTGTCAGGATTTTGTAGCATACAGAGTTGGCTCATCCTCAGAGTTATGTGGTCAGGAGTTAGTTTGTGCCAAAAGCTAACTTTTGGCATTGGTGGCATAAGTGAGGTAGCACCAGTTGGTACATAATGTGTGCAGCCCTGCTGATTGACATATACTTTTGGGGCTGTGAAGTCAAAATAAAATGTTGATGTGGATGTGACTGGTAGCAGGTGGGGAATATCTGCAGAATTTAAGAGCATTTCAGGTTGTGCTGTCTGCTGATGGCTCCCTTGTCAGGCTGCAGGTTTTCTTGTCTGCATCTGAGATGAAGGTTCATTACAGGAATCAGAAGCATGGGTGATTTCTTTCTACTAATGGTTGTATGGGCTGGATTTTACAGTTTGTATCCTGACCTGAGTTTTGGAGGTTTGTTGTCTGTCTTCCTACGAAAATGGGGGGTTTTATTCACTGACTGTAGACAAGGGCTAAATTCTGGCATTGTTCACTTTGAAAACACTTCCTAAAAGCTGATTAGAGTGGCTGGAGCTATGCTTCCAAGAAATGTAATGAGTTCATCTAAAAAAAAATACAAAAACCCAAAAACAACAAACCAAAGCAACAACCCATCAAAATTTTACTGGATTAGTAAGTTGAATTAGTTGAGAAAATGTCTGGCAATCAGCAGAGTGAATTCCAGGAACAGGATGGGTTTGGGTGCTGGGGGAGGTTGCTGGGCCTTTCCCTTACACTGACAGTGGATGGTGGTGTCAGCTCTTCTGAAACTACAGCCAGAGCACTTGAAGGGGTTGCATCTCATACCCAAATGTGCAGTGAGTAGTTACTGATAAGCAGTTATGGAAATTGCTTTAAACAGGCTGCATTTGCACAATCTCTTACAGCCCTGTGCTTGGCTAGTGATGCATGTTAGTTGTGACCAGTTAGCTGGCCACAATCTCTGGAATAAAGTCTCCAGCTTGGGTCTTGGTGGTTGGGACAGGAAGCCACAATTGTTGCTGTAGCTGATCATAGACCACATCTGGCATTGCCCGGTCTTGTCTTTGTTTATAGACATTTTTTAATAGGGTCCAGAGCTGGGTGCAGGGGCTGCTCTGCTGGGGAAAGCTCACTGGTTTGGCTCTCCCTGTTTGAGTTATGGCATAGATGGGATTCACAGTGGCTGCCATCATGTGATTTTTGAAAGCAGTTCTGCCATGGCATGTTTTCTTGTTTAGTTTGTCTCTACAGCCTGACCTAGCTAGGTGTAACAACTACTACACATTTACCTTTGCTGTTCAGCTTCTCTGAAGCCACCCACACAGCTTGTGAATCTGTGCCACAAATGCATAGTCTCACTTACTCTAAGGGGCAGTATTGGCTTCAAAGACTGTCTTCTACCAGAGTTCAGCATACCATATATAGTTTAGCTAATTTGGGCATTCTTTTTATTAAGCAGTGACAACAAGGCATGACTTGCCCCAATACCTTAATAATGAGGAAGCACAAGGTTAGAATAAACATTAGTCATGGAAATACATTATAGAAATAGCTAAATGATTTTTTGACAGTGTCATCTGAGCTGCTTCTGCACAGGTCTAGACAATGTGAAGTAAAAATACCAGTGACTACTCTATACTGGTACACCAGCAGTTTTTAGGTCTGACAAATTACTTACCTTTTGTGTCTCGAATATTTCTGTATCTTAAATACCAATCTGTCCCTGTTTCCCAAGAGACCTGAGAGCTGTTACATGTCCTGTATTCTAACTACCTTCTCAACATAGTGGTAAAATTTTGGAAAACCTTTAAACGTCTTCTTCTCAAAATGCTTCACAAACTAATCCAAGCTATTCTACATGCTTTATATAAATGTGAACCAGAGAACTTCAGGGTTTTAGGAGCATCTAATTAAAAATTGAATTATTAAAGTCTCATTTTGAATGTAGTCATATTTTATTGCTTTTGTAGTCTCTGATCTTTTTGTATTAAAAAACATTTATTGGAATATACTGCCTTAATATACTGCCTGTTATTGCATTTCTTTCACATGGAAGTCCATGGCTGCATTCACCTGTTCATGGTTTTCCTATTTTTGATAGTGCTTTTCCATTTTGCTGTGTCTTGTGAAAGCAAAGCTGTTGTTGAAAAGGAAATTCATGTCTCCAGTGTTGCCCTTTGGGGTTCCCCATCCCTTTCAGACTCAAACTGGAGAGCAGCAAGATGCCTTATAGCAAGGCTCCATACATCTTTTTGATGTATCTCTTCTAGAGCATTGGAAATGCTTCTTTTGAAAGGCTATTTAATAAGATAAATATACCCAAGCTCCTCATTCCTCTGCAATTACTCACAATGTAAAACTGTCTTGCCAAGGATTGGGTTACCGCCCCGAGCTGTCTCCCTACACGTCAGCTGGAGTTGCATTTACTCCTGGAGGTGAGGGAGAGAAGACTTATTTGAACCTAGTAAGATTTTAAAGCTTGAATTCAGGGATTTTGCAAAGAGGCTGCTCAGATGAGTTTGTGAGCTCAGGGTTTAGTTCTGGAGATGCAATTTCCCTCATTCTTTTGGGAGGCAACAAAACCCGAGGATTTGAACTCCCCATCTTACAGCTTTTCAGAAAAAAGGGATGGAGAGTGGTGTGTCATTCTGCAAATGAGGGGTCTGCAATGTAAAGTCCATGTCTTCATATACACTTGTCCTTATGGCTCTTGCTTTGTATTTCCATTTGCCAGTTCTCTGAGAATCTTCTGCTGTCTGAGCCAGGAAAACCTGTAGCAGTTCCAGTTATTGGGTGAAAAGGGGTGTGGGAAGAACAGAGGAGGTGCAGACACCTGTGCACTGTAGCTGCCTTAGAGGAAATGGTGTAGTTAGTGCTCAGGCATCTCATCCTGCTTACCCAGTGTGCTGTCTCAGGGCTGTCAGGGACATGTGGCAGTAGAGATGCTGGGGGACATGGGCTGGCTGAGCACTGGAGGCATTTGCTCTGTGTGGTGGCTGGATGAAGAATCCTGTCTCCAGTGTCACTCACTTTCCAGATGTCCCATGCAAAAAGCAGAGTTACAGGCAGTGTGTGGTTTGATGGATGTTGCAGATGTGGCTTTCAGCTGTTGAAAATTAGAGGCTGATATCCGAGGCATTTGAAGTATCTTGCCTCAGTTATGCTTCCATTTTCTCCCCAGCAGTAGATGAGATGTAGAAAAAATTTTAACCATCATCCTCTTGTTATACTGATTATATTGCTAATGTTCTGATTTGCTGTGTCAGTGTGGCTTAATAGCTCACCCTCAGCTGTTGAGAGATGAAAATCTGAGGTAGTTTATGGTCATCTAGCACTTACCCTGTCATCTTTGAGCTGAGTATGCTGTGTGTCTCTGACCCTCACTCCGGCTGAAGTTGACACTCAGTAGTAGAAGGGGTCTCCTTCTCAGAGGAAAGCATTTTGTATTTCTCTAAATTACCTCACTTTAAGAGAAAAATAATTTAAAATACCCCAGACTGCTTGTGAAGAGTGGAAAACTATTTACTGTTTGAAGAAAAATTATATTAAAAAGCTGCTTGATACCAATTGGCAGATGTGTACTAGTTGATGATGTGTTCTGTTTCACCATGGCACCTTAATCCAGGAACATTTCTGAGATGAACAGGAGGCACATGAAGTTATATATATATATATATATATATAATAATTTTATTCAGGGGACCTGAACATTGCAGATTTATAGAATAAGGGCTTGATGTGTCCATCAGTACAAACGGGGTCCCGTGCTATCTGCACCTCGGAACCAGCCATGTTGTGAACCCTAGTCTGGTGTTGTTGTTCTTTATCAAACCAACCTGGGATGTGGGAAGCTGAAGAATGTGCCCCTGCAGCTGCAGACGGGGCCGTTTCTGCTGGAGGATACTGCATTAGCAGGACAGCGAGTGCTGACACGCCGGGATGGGGACGGAGCCTGCGTGAGAGCCCCTGGAATGCCTGAGCTGCTCCTCGGCCTGACAGAGGTGTGGGCTGGGGAGATAGCACAGGAATGTGCAGTCTGTAACCTGGGAGATGATCAATCTTTTCAGTGCAGCTTGAACTGGTAAAAGGGGTTTCTCTGAGTACTTCAGTGCACTGAGCATCAACTTCAGGGTTGTCCCAAGCTTTCTAAATGACTAGCAGAGGTTTGGCAGCTTCTGGGAACTGCCTCAAAGCAATGTAGTTGGTATTAAGGACTGCTCATACATACCTCATGTGTATGCAGACCTGTGTGTGGGATTTGAAAACCAGAATCACGGGGACCTTGTAGTAAGTAATTATTTTTGGCAAAAGAGAAGAAAAGAGATGGGCAAACTGATGCAGCTGGACCTCCAGATGTCTTGGAGTGCTTCATGGCAGTTAAGGCATCAAACATGACCTCATTCTTTACTCTCCCTTTTCCACAGGAAAATCTATGTAGGAAAACCACTTGAATGTGAACACGAATGCCCTCCCATATAGGGAAGGATGTAGGTTGAATAGCCCTTTGGCCAAGTTACCTGAGCCCGTGGAGTAGGCATGCACACCTTGAGATACACTGTGCTGCAGAGGTCAGGGCTCTGTCATCTGTGAGACTGCATCAGCATAGTGCTGACTAAAGGAGTGTCTGGGTTGGTGGTTTTTTAGCAGGTATCTCTCATACTTCCACACCCCACTGAGCATTAAGCTGTTAAAGTGAAAAGTACCACTCTCTGTCCCCAGAGCCCATACCTGGGGGTAGGCTGAGCCGTACTGAGCCTTTGAAAAGTGAACTGTGATTCCACTCCATCCACACATCTGTGAGTTGACAGTTTGTCTGTGGGTTGTGTTAGTAGCTTCTTGTAGGAGTGAGATTGGAAGGAAGGGTGATCTTGTGCAGCAGCAGTGGCTTGAAGGTCTAGTACAACCCAGTCTGATTTAATTTGTTGCTAGAAAATGCTTAAATCTGTCCTCTAAAGGTAAATTAATCGCAGCTCTTTTAACCTTGGGAGGTTCTGTCTCTTAGAACTGTGCCTGTAGAATTTTAGAGAGCACTGGGGGCAGAAGTAAAACTGTGCTGAGGTCAGTGTGGGTGATAGGTGTGAAGAGGTCTCTGTGGGGCGGTGCAGCACACGTGGTTTCCCGCAGAAAGTTCGGTGTGCCTAAAATTGGGACAGGTTCCTGACTGCAGAGACAAACAAGTGAGGTGAAGTTAGTGCCAAGTTAGGCATGGCTGTCGGGTTTCATCTTTCTGTCCATGTAGGGATGCGGTGGTGCCCTCTGATGGCTGCTTGGCTGTGTGAACTTGGCTGCGACCGCACCTAAGGATGATCCAGTCAGCTGCTTCCTACGGGCTGGGGGGGACTGGCTGGATGATTACACCTCCTGCAGTACTGTCCCTCAGGACTTGCCTTGGGAAGAAGGATTTCATTACCCAGTAAATCGATTAAACCTTTAATATTTCCATTTAAGTAGTTTAATACTTCTGTTTAAGGAGTAGTGAGGGTAGTGAGCTCCACCCTGTAGGGTGAAGTGCAAGGCACAGCATCTTTGTTACCAGTTATCAGGTTATAGCTGTCGGTCCCTTCTCTGAAGGAAAGATGGAGAGTGATCTACCTTTATTTCCATTAATAAATCTCCCATCTTTTCCTCCATCTCTTATCTCGGGTTGTCTTCTGGTAGTATTAAAAATCTGCACAAATCCTAAGTGAATGCACAGAGCTTTGGGAATCTTGGGCTGAGGTGCTGCATGGCATCCGTTGTTGGACCCTTTCAATGGGTACAGCTGCCCAGTCCAGCAGAACTTCATGGAACTGGTTACTGATGGGATTGGGGAAGTTTGTGTGACGGGGGAATGACTGCTGTGGCAGTGAGCTTGGAGAGAGCAGCTGGAGCCTGAGGAAGGCTGGACCGCGGGTTTGCAGAACATGGAGGCAAGGGAGCATCAGGAGAGGTCCTCTGCCACCCCTACACCGCTGTGTGAGCTCCTGTCCTGCTCCTTTCCCTCTCCTGGGTGCGGTGGTGCCTTCTTGCAGCTGACTCGGTATGGGTTGTAAAGTTGAAGCGCAGTTTGAGTAACCGAGTGATTCCCCTCCAGCCTTTTCTCCTCCCTCCGCTTCCTGTTCCTCAGCTCTGCCTTGTTTGCTCAAGTCAGGAAGGGGGAGGGTATGGGGGAAGTTAATCATTAAACTGTAATGTCTTCTCCTTAACTCCTTCACAACCTGGGGGCAGAGTGCTCCTGGCATTTCCAGACCCCTCTTCTGCGGACTTTTAAGAGCAAACCAGTAAAGCAACCCGAGCTCATGTCTGTGCTGTTCCTAAAAAGCAGTGACTTTGTCCGATGGTTCGTTCAGCAGAGTGCTGAGCTGAGAAGGAGAATATTGTGGTGAGATGGTTACATCTGCCTGTCCTGAAGTGAAGGCTGGGAGTGAAGGGTGGAAAAATGGTTTGGGTCCCCTCTGCAGGGCTGGAGGAGCCCAACACCCTTATGGGATTTTCACTTCCTGGTGGAGTTTGATTTGCTTTTGTCATTGGTGGGGAGAAGCAAAAAAACCACACCTTCTGGTGTAGCACTTCTCTCGGAGGTTGTGTGCACGAAACCTCCAGTCATAGGACCTGCCTGGTTGGAGGAATTGCAGCTCTTCAGCAGTTCTCTTGAGGTATGTGCCTTTACTCTGGAATCCACCAGCTGTTCTTTTGCTTAAAGATTAACTGTTTTTTTCTTCAGCTGCAGGAAGCTTGTATCCCTTTGGAGAAACTGCATCTGGGGTATTTTGACCCCTGTAGGAAGATGCGTGTGGCTTAAATGATTTGGAGCATTTTTTTTTGTCTAAGTGAAAGGTGTACAGAGTTAATTTAACACAGTATTTAATTTGCTAATGGATGTATCCTGTTCTCTCAGGGCAGGACTCCTTTTTTAAATTTTATTTCTGTGATGCCTTAGTTTGTGGAAGAGAGTGAATATAAAAGCAGCACCTTCCTCATCTTGTAATGTAATAATACTGTCCTCCATTTGACCCTTTAATGTATTTTCTTGAAGGGTTGCTAAGTGCATTGGCTGGTGTGGTCTGCTGTGCTCAGGAAGTGGCTCTGAGCTGGCAGGTGCCTGCCCTCTGCCAGCTGATGGTAGGCAGCCATTAGGGTGAGCAGTTGTTGGGTTGCTATTCTGGTCCTACCTTCAGCTCCTTGGGACCCCGGTGGAAGATGCTCAGGATGGCCATGCTCAGGCTGAGCTTTCATGTTTCAAACCTGACTATCAGCTACCTGACCATCAGGTAACCTGCTGTGTGCTGAGGAGAAAGACAAGTCCTGCCTAGTGTGGAGGGGTGGGAGGTCCAGGGCCTTTCTGAAAGCCTTCTCTCTAATTCTGCTGAAGCTCTGTTACTGGTGTCTGGCTGAATTCCATATCCATGAAGAGACCTGCCAGGTATATCCTGATGGTTTTCTAATGGAGAGCACTGGTGTCCCTAGTGAACCAGCTCCTCTCTAATAGCCTGGAAGAGGTGTGTGCTGGAGCTTGCTGCCCCCGTGGAAAGCTGGGCACCCAGCCAATGAGGCTTTCTTTAGAAAGTGAGTACAGTGCAGACCTCTGTGGTTGCTCACTGGAGTGTCCCCCACCAGGGACTGCAGTGGGCTCTGCAGGGTGGATTCACAGGACAGAAAGTCCAACAAGTCAGGATTTGTCCGTGAGTCACGGCAGAAGGGGGTGAGATAGGGAAGGGGCAGAGGATAGATTGCAGGGAGGAATCCAGAAAGGTGGGAATTGCCTTTTTGTGCCCCAACTTTGAGACAGAGCATTTTTCCTGCTTTGAGATTTCTGAGAGGTGCTAACTGTGTGACGTGGGTTCCTCTCTCTGGCATGAGTGACGGTCTTTCTAGCCGGTGGAAGTTTTTCTTCTCTTCAGGAATTTGTGAGCAGTCTCCACCCAGCAAGTTGAGAATTGTTTCCAGGAGAAGAAATGGCGTTTACCTGGCAGCCTCTGGAAACTAGTTAACTGTTTGTGTGATGTACTGAGAGGGATTTTTGTTAGGAAAACTGAGGCACATAACCCTGCCGAGCCTGATGTGCTAATTTCAAAGTTTTGTACATCTTCTACTACCATAGACTTCGGAGAAAACCTCTCCTGAGATCTTGTTTCCTGCAGAAAGCAGTGCCTGCGGCCACAGTAAATGACTCTGTGATGATGTGGGGCCTGTAATTAGTCTGTGTCATTCTGTTGTGAGTTGATCTCTGGGCAGGTTTCTCCTAGGTTACTCTTCTGTGGGCTGCAGTGAGACTATGTGTCCCTGTTGTTGGGTGGTTTTCCAGTTAAGACAACAGTGTGAGACCAACACAGTTTTTCTCACTGCTTTGTTGTCTCTTGGATTTTTCCTTGTACTAGAAGGCTGATTAACCCGTTCAGTCCCAGGCTGCAGCTATATTTTTCAGAGCATCTAGTAGATCACCCTAGACACAAAGCCTTCTGATGTGGATATGCTGCATGAGACAAAAGAGAAAACGCTGCAGTCCAGGATTTAACCATTCTGTTTGGTTTTTTGTTTTTCTTTCCTGCAGACGCCTTACTGGCAGACCTGGAATCCACCACTTCACATATCTCCAAACGACCAGTATTTCTAACAGAGGAAACACCTTACTCCTATCCAACTGGAAACCACACGTACCAGGAGATTTCTGTGCCACCTCCAGTGCCACCACCACCTTCCAATGAGGCCCTGAATGGCACTGTGGTTGACCCTGTAGACCAGTGGCAACCCAGTGTGTCCAGATACATCCACCAGCAAGTAAGGGAATGGGTGTGGATGGGGAGGGTGGATGTTTATTTTGTTGCTGCAGTATCTCTCAAGGGAGTAGATGAAGGAAAAGAACAGTAAGAAGTGAGGATGAGTTTGGCTCTGGGCAGAGTGGGGGAATGGGGGAGGTGTGGGTTTTTAACAGAACTAACTAGTTGGAGCAAATGGCAAAGAAGTATTTGAAATTCACTGTCATTGTTCCAGCAAAATGGTAATGTGATGAGATTAGTGTTAGTCATCTGTCTTGTGGAAAGCCTGTGGAAAGCTCACTGGGGGTTTCCAGCACAGATGTACAACTCATAGGCAAATCTGAAGCAAGTGGAGAACAGTTGTTCCTGGTGTAGCTCATCTGATGGAGGCTGATTGGCTCTATAGCAGATTTTTGCTGGGCTTTGCTCTGTTTTATCCACGTGGGGCTGCAATGCAGTAGTGTACATATTCAAATTGTATTCTCTGTTTCCAACACAAATCTTATTTCCACAGCCTCAGTCCCAGTCTCCTATATACAGCTCGAGTGCCAAAAGCTCCAGTGCCTCTGTTCCTAGGGACGGACTCAGCTCTCCTCCCCGTGCCAGTGAAGAGGAACACGTTTACAGGTATCTTGTCCCTGTTAAGAGATAAGCCTGACTCACAGCTTGAGCCTTCTGTGGCTCAAGCAGCCTTCTATAGGTAGAAACAAACACCATTTCCTGTGTATGTTATGTTGGCCCTGTGTTGGTTTTTACTACCTCTTTTGAAAGAGGCCACTGAAACTTTCATACTCCAAACGTTGACCTGGCCCTTTGGTTTGCTCAGCTGCAGAAGAAGTGAAGGGACCCATCAGACAGAGCAGGATCTGGTTTGTGTTGTGAAGGACACAATCCAGAGACAAGTGACAAATCCATCTCCCTGTTAAGGAGCCCTAAAGTTCTTGAGGAGGTGGTGACTTTGGTTGAGTTATCCTGGGGAACTCAGTTACCTGTGGCCTAGCAAGATGTGAGTTGGCTTGAATTTTCAAGCAAATTAGAACTTAAAACTTCCGTCTCAGTAGATAGATAGATAGATAGATAGATAGATAGATAGATAGATAACTAGGATATACTTGCAAAGGCAGCTGCTCTTCACACTGAGAGGTTGGAGGAGCAGCTTGTATGGTAGGACAGACTGTTCTGCTGGCATGGGGATGAGTGAGAGAACAGGCAGTCAGAACTTCATCTCTGATGGTCCTGCACTCTGGCCTGGGTATCTTCTTACAGTATGGAAAGTGAGGCTCTAACCATGTCTGGCTCTTTTTGCTGAGCAGGAAGTTGCTTTCAATCAGAACTAGTTCTGAGTAGGGGCAGACATATCCAGGGATGGTCCAATGGAGGCTGTAATTGCAATTTTTTCAGACGGCTGCATGCAATTAGTACAAAATGGTGGTAATTACAGCCAGAAGTCCTCCTGTACAAGGGTCTGGAATGGCTTGATTCTGGTGTGAATTGTAGATTGTGTGCTTGGCTGGGCATGAAGTGTACCCTCTTCAGATTGCATGTGTGGATTTTTTCATTTCAGTCTGAATAGAATGGTAAGAATTGCTCTTACAGAGCTGCGTGATTGTCAGAGTCCTAAGGCCTGTTAAATATTAACTTTCTGAACATAGTATGGCAGTGTGCTGAAGACAAGTTCCCATTTTGGATTTGGAAGGTATCTTTTTGATAAAATAACTTCTGGGGGATTGGACACTCATTAGTGTCATTGCTATAAAAATCACTGCATTGGTGCTAGGTTTTGCTTTGAAAAAGTCTGCAGTTGTGTGTGGTAAATGGGATGACCCCTGTTGAATAAGGAATAATTACAGCCTGTGTTTTATACACACTTGTGCACAGATAAACTTCTTTAATTGCCTGTGTGTTTAACACAGTAGAAAATAGCTTTAAATTACTTTATTTTAAGTTGATTAGAGTTTCCCAAATTAAAGGTTTGAGGGCTTGAAAAGAAACCTTGAAGTGCTACAAGAGGTTATTACATAACCTGCTGCTTTTGACTTTTTGTTGATAGCTTGAGGTTTGTACTTTGCCTTTTCTGCAGCCTGTGCTGGCCCTGCATTCTCTCTCCTAAAGGGGGGAGGTTTTTGCTGCTTAATGTGATGTCAGCAGAAATAAGTCATTTTCCTGTATGCCAGCTAATGGTTCTGCTGCTGTTCTGTGAGTCTTGGATCTGCAGACAGTTAACTCTTTGCTGCAGGGCTGTGCAGCACAGGGTCCTAAAACCTGAGGCCCTGTCTGTCAGTGGTGTTTCTTTGTAACTGACAACGGAAGATGTGGCTAAACAGCACCTGCATTGTAGTCATTTCACAAAGCACACTTCTTCCCCCAGAACTAAATGCATCACCTTGAAAAGAACAGAGTACATGTGTAAACTTAAGTTTCCTTCCGTCCTTTCACTGTATCTTGAATTAGAAGTGTCACACTTCTCTTTTATCTTTAGTTTCCCAAACAAGCAGAAGTCTGCAGAACCATCTCCCACAATGACCACCTCCTCTCTGGGCAGCAATCTCTCAGAACTGGACAGACTTCTTCTGGAACTGAATGCTGTTCAACATAATCCAGCCAGTGGCTTCCCAGCAGGTAAGGAATAGCAAGACATTTGGTATGAGTGGGTAGTTTGTTTGTCAAAATAGTAGCCTACTTTTTCCTTCCAATATCCTATTGGGGGAGATCCCTTCACCCTCTGATCAGAGATTCATTTGATACAGATGGAATTTCTTGAGGCTTGTGGTGTAGCACACTGCTCAAAGCAGGGCCGACTTCAAAATTGTCTCTAACTAAAGTTTCAAAGTTAGTTTTCTCAGGCTCTTGAGGTCTTAAGTTCTGAATATCCTCAAAGATGGATATTCCGTGAGGTTTCTGGGCAATTTGTTGCTCTTGTCTGTGATCAGTGTATGTGTCTGGACCTATGAGTCTGAATGACTCACTTCTGCTCTCCTTTCTTAAGATGAAGCCAGCAGAAGCCCATCACTGCCCAGCATGACTGGACCTCACTATGTTGTCCCAGAGAGCAGCAGCTCTGTGGGAGGGAAGGCTGCACCCCCCACAAAAGAGAAGCCAAAGCGAAATGGTGCCCGTGGGATCGAGGACGTGCGTCCCAGCGTGGAGAGCCTGCTGGATGAGCTGGAGAGCTCTGTGCCAAGCCCAGTGTGAGCAGTCTTCTGGTGGTTTCTGGCTTGGGTGGGGTGGGACAGGTGCTGCTGGGAATAGTGACTGTAGTTTAGGGGCAGATGTTGCAGGAGAGTGAAAGGCAGATGGCTTTGTCTGGAGGGTCAGATCCCAGGCAAGCATATGAAAAAGCTGGTGATCCTTTATCTGTGCCTGGAAGAAAAAAAAAATACATAAGTCATGTTATGAGAAGTTCAGGGTTCAATTCAAACTCATAGCTGATCAGAAATAGCCATTCTATGACAATGGATGTTTGGTTATTGTCCATTTCTTGCTGGATGCAGGGTGTCTGTGTGTGCTCTGGTGTTAGACTTGGCAGGGAGACAGGGTCTGCTTAGGTCTGGGGGAGGGCCAGGCAGGGTGGGCAATGGTGGTCAAACTCAGCACTTGCTTGGGGCAGCAGTGGGGCTTTCAGTCTAGGACTGTTTTTCTAGTCTTAAAACACCTTTTTTTTTTTCTTTTTTTTACCCTTGTCAGCCCTGCAATCACTGTCAGCCAAGGGGAGGTGAGCAGCCCCCAGCGGGTCACTGCCAGTCAGCAGCAGACCCGTATATCTGCTTCTTCAGCTACACGAGAACTGGATGAGCTGATGGCATCTCTCTCTGACTTTAAGGTACCTTATCATATCAACTTAACACCTCCTTCATCTTGTCCCTTCCCACCCTCAGGCTCTCTAGTCTGTCAGCCACATCTGCTGACCTAATTTGGTCCCCAGAATGACATTTTTACCTCTGACTCGCCCTGAGAAACTTCCTGTGGTGGTATTTTTGCTTTTTGAGGTCTGCTGTAGATGTTTGCAACTGCTATAAATTTTCATCACTGTCAGGGTAAGGCACTTCTGGGGTCTGTTTTTCCTTTGGTTCTGCAGTTTGTTTGCCAAAGGTAATCAGCTTAGTTACTGCTCAGAACAGAGTGAACTGTTTTGCTATGCTATAACTTCAGTAGCAGAGCATGTACACCAGTCTACTTACTGACAGAGACCAGGCTCTTCTGTCCTGTGGGGTGACCCTCCTCTTTGGAATGTATTTTTACCCTGATGTGCTTTCCCTGAGGAGGATCTTCATGGCATGTGATGTGAACACTGCAGTCTTTGTAACAGAGAGCTGGAGACTTCAAAGGTTAAAACAGTATCTATTATTCACTCCAAAATGGGGTTAAAGTCTGTGCTGCTTGATTCTGTTCAGAATCTTGTTTGGAAATCAAACTATTGTATTGGAAAAGCACTACTACTTCACAAGTAGCACATTAAAATCCCATAATAGGATGAGCTCAGGATTAACTTTCCCATGGCAATCCTGAGAGAGGAAGGACTTAGCACATGTATTTGGATAACTTATTCTTTATTTTTGTAAGTATACTATCATTGCACTAGATGGTTAACTGTGTAACTTACTTTCATGAGACTTCCTATACCCACAGTCATAGCAAAATGACCCCACATTCAGTGGAAGCTTTGCTGTTTGTTGTTCCCTCTGTGCCACCATTCATGTGAGCAGTTTTGATGTGTGCTGGGGGTTTTGTGGATGCCAATGCAATACCTGGAGTGTTGACTAAGTGTGTGAGTTTAGAACCCAGCAGTGAGCATGCACACTCTGTGAGACTTCACTTCCCTTGCACTTGCTGGAATTGAATTCAGCTTGCCATTTCTGGCACATGTACTTAATTCTGTGAAAATCTATGAGTAACTCACTGTTGTTTTTAAACTTACTACAGTCTATTTAGTAGACTGTACTATTTAGTCAACGGCAAATACCAACACCTTAGTGTTGCCTTTTTTCTTCTGTCCTAGTGTAGAGTGCAGGATACCCACAAGTGTCTGTTCAGTCATGTTGAAAAACTGCTGTTGTGAAGCTGGAGGGGAGTTCCCACCCATGGTGCTGCCATACCCTGCCTTGTTCCTTCCCTGTGCTGTGGGAGCATGAGTGCCATGCCCTTGTGCCCCTGCTGCTTTTATCAGGGCCTGGAAAAGAATCTTGGGGAGTGGTTGCTGCTCACCTGGGTGAGCTCTTGGCAACTGAGAATGACCTTGCCCAGCACAGGTTTTCCTTGCAAGATATAAGGAGGGAACATTTCTAAATGTGGGTGTTCAGATGCTTTGCAATCTTCAGGAAAGGCCTGAGACTCTTTCTGCAACTCCAGTAAAATCTGCATGACACAGAGGAGCTGTTTTCTGCAGTCCTGCCTGCCTTCCTGGCTTAGTTTCTAACAAGAAACTTAACAAAGCTCTGAAAGAGAACTGAAATGCAGCAAGACATTAAGATGTAGGCTTTATAAACACAGCATTAGTATTTCAGCAAGGCATTGATCTCATTTGTGTCTAAATGTTCTTCCTGAAGCACAAAGAACATGGCTTCTGTGATCATTGTCCTTTTGTTGAAGTCATCCCCTGTTTTTAACAGTTGTTTTCCTTTTTCCTGTCCTCCAGGTTATTTCATTTTCCTCTTCAATCCTTGTTTGATTTTACCTCCTCTGTTTGTGCCAGCTAGTGCTGTCAGCTTGGCAGTAAAAAAGATTTCTAGTCTGTACCAGTGGCAGAATGGGAGGGAACTGGTCTTTGCTGAGGTGAAAAATATGTCAAACCTGTGTGTGGCTGCAAGAAATAGGACAGAAAAACTAAGTATGACATGTAACAGTGAGCTGGTAGTTGGTACAGCTAGAAGTTGCAGTAGATGGGGCTGGAAGGAGAGGAAGCACTGATGTTTCATTTCCCTGGTACCCTAGAGTAAAAGGTGCTATTACAGACTGATACATTACCCTTTTATCATCTTTTGCTCACGTTAATAAGTTGCTCATTCTTTTCACTTACAGAAACCATTTGATTTTGGATGTTTAGCTCATCAGTCAGCGGGCACTGAGATGACTTAATGTACTTGTTTTTTCAACCTCTGCCATTTCTGTGTAACGTGATGCCCGTTTAGTGCATAGCTAGATGTTTGTATTTAACTGTTCTGTTGCTGTGTTACATTGCTTTTATTTTGGAGCTAGTATGTTCTTAATACTAGAAATACTGGCTTTTGGGCAGAATGTAGTCTTGCCTTGAAAATGATTGACTTCATTTTAGGAATTCTGGAAACTAAGTCTGAACCACGGCATAAAACCAGGTTACCTTTACAAGGGCATCCAGCTTAGGCAGAATACAAGGGGAGGGCTATAGTGGGAAATTCCCTCATTTTATACACTTGAATGTACTTGTCCTTGCTGTGACTGTGGGTCTTCTGTGCTACTTGAGAGGAGGAGCAGTCTTTACTGAACTGTGGTCCCCTATTACTCTTTCCTTTCTGGGTACAGTCTCCCTGTAGAGCTACTGGTGACTTCACTAATGTGTGTGTGTATGTGTGTGTGCCAGCAGCTGCTTAGGTCAGGGGAAGGTATGTATCTCTTCTACCTACTGACAGATTTTCTGCATGTTCTGGTTAATTTTATCCTTTCATTCTTTATAAGTATCCCAGAAAGTAAAAGCGTGGGCTTAGGAATACTGTGCGTGGGCTTAGGAATTTATGTGCCCTGCTGCCTTAGAGAATGAGTATTTAATTTTTTGGGGCTTCTTTGGAAAATGTGACTAAGAATCAGAGTAGGTCTTGATAGCTCTTGGATTTGGAAATCTTCTGTGGATACATTTTTAAAACTGAGAGGGCTCAGCATTGGCTTTAGGTACCTCCTGTATGAACTTGTCCAAGCCACTCTTCTGATTTTCCCTTTTTGAGAAAAAGAATTAATATCAATTTGTTGCTTAAAGCTCAGACAGGAATCACTGAAAATAAGGGAAAGAGGACCCATAAATGTTTGTTTTCAAAAGACCCTGTAAGGGCAACCAAAAATTCTGTATCAGTTGCTGTTGTTAGAGTGTATTTTGGATCAAAAAAATTAACACTGATTTCATTTCAATATAAGTGTGGAGTCTTTAGCCTACAGGGAAGAGGCTGATCTCACCACCTAAGCAATGCTTACAGGGGCATGGAGTGAGTGACAGCCTCATGGATTTGGTATGTGTCACAGCCAAGGTGAGATTAGTCATGTGAATAGAACAAAGCCCATGTCATCTGTTCTTGCTATGAATGCCCTGAAGCTTTGTTTTCATTGCCTTGTACTCAGCCAACTGGAGCATTTTATTAGTGTATCAGGAAGAAAATGCCACACTTTGTTCTATTCATTGATTGCTTTTTTTCAGCTTTGAAATGTAAAATTTACATGTCTCTGTACGAGTAAGTGAACCTGACCTTAACTCATGTCTAGACATGGCTGGGTTTGTAGCTGGCTTCCCAGCAGCCTCTGTGTGCCCCCAGCACAGCAGCAGGTGAGCTGTCACTTAGAGGGCACAGGAAAAGGATCTTGTGGCTGCAAAACTTCATCTCCTATAATCTCATGTGACAATCAGCACAATGTTGTCCTGGTTCTGCTCTCTGGTATCTCATTGTCCTTCCTTACTGTTGGAAGTAAGGCTTTTGGTCAATATGGTTCTTTGATTTGGAAGTCATGATTGCCAAAATGCTTAATTCTTTGCTTTTTTCCCTTCTCCTTACCTCTGTCTTTAACTTTTTCTTTCCTTATTCCTTCTGTCTCCTTTTTGCAGACTAGTTCCACTATGTCTCTGATTTCTGAACCTGCTCTAGAACCAGGTACCAGTTCAGCAAGTGCAGATTCCAGCAACACTTCTCAAAGCTTAACAGTGCTACCCCATTCCAAATACCCTTCTGCACCTCACAGTGGGAACTCAGCAGTGCCAACATCTGCCCCCTCAGCAGTCTTCTGTGTTGAGGAAGGCAGTAACACTGTGGCTCTGCCTACTTCAGGGCATTCTGCTGCTCCTCCATGTATTCCCTGTTTGCCACAAATGGCCCCTGTGCCCCCACCAAGAATCACTTCAGGTTCTGCTACTCGTGGGGAGCAGATGAGCTCTGCAAGCATGGTTCAGATGAGCAAAAAGCCTGACTCTTCTAGAAGTGTTTTCCACGTTCTGCCAACTTCCAGTGTGGAGCTTCTGTGTAGACCTGGTAATGTGGAAGCAGAAGTCCTGGGGAATGATTTGGTGAAAGAGGCTGAGAAGAAGGAGCAGAGAACAGACCCCAAAATCTCAAGTGTACCAGTTTCCAATACTTTAAACGGTCAAGGAAAAGGCCAAATACCTAAAGAGCTCGATCAGCAGGGAGTATTCAGGGACAGTTCAGCCCTTCCTTCCCAGGGCAGAAATGTGGAAATAGCTTTAGATGAACTGTGGGCCCTGGAGCTGCCTGCTCATGTGCCTGAGGTACATGCAAAGAGTGACAATGTGAATCCTGTGTATGAACCTCCTGTTGTGGCCCTGGATCGGGCAGATGTCTTTCCAGAGACTAAAAGCCAGCTGGGCTTTGTAGACAAGCAGGGACAGGAGATAAAGGCTGAAGTACTGCATGAAGCCAAGGTAGATGGCTCTCCTGAACTGGCCAAGAAAAGGCAGGGCAGAGAGAGAGCTCCTAGGAAGGCAGGTGCTGCTAACATGAACAAAGCTGGAAGAGACCAGGAAAAGGAGCAGTTCAGAAGCTCAGCAGTTGCTCCAGAATCTCCTGAAAACATTTGGAAAGCTGAATGGGATCTGCCATGTGTATCCAAACCACCCATTGAGAGGATTTCTGCATCAGGCCAGGCAGGCACTGAATGGATGTAGGAGTAGGACGAGTCCTAGCTAGGACTGTTCTGACAGTGCACTAACATTTTATGTGTGGTGAGAGTGTGCCCAGACTCACCCACACTAACAGCATGTGGCTCTGAGCAATGTTACTGACAGCTGCATGGCACAGAGTTTTGAAATCCTCAGCTTTATCTTCTGGTCTCTTCTGCATGTCAGTCAGCATCACGGAACATAGCAGTTTGTAGGGACTTGCCTGTGAAAGGAAAGTTTATTCCTTAACTAGGATAAGACTCAGTCTATAGAGGCCCCTGAAAAATTAAAAGGGCTCTTTCATGCCACTGAAGGATGTTTCTGACTTGGGATGGCAGCTCGTCTGCTCTCCTTCCCTTTTTAGGTCTCATTGCTGGAGCTGTCAGTGTTCCTTCCAGGGCTGGAAGTACACTTTGTGCCCCAGACATCTCTGACCAAGAGTCTTATGCCTGTAAAGGGCAAACACAGAGAAGCTGCTCTGTGTCCTTGTGATGCTGAGGTTTCTTTAATGCTCAGTGGAGTGGTCAGAGGCTGCACCTCCTATCTTGGCTTCCTGCTTTTTAATCTTTCCCTTCCTTTTCTAGATAGTTATTTTTGGCTGCTGTGATGATCCTTACGGGCTTTTTCCTTATACTGAGTCACTGTTCTGGGCTCTGCCAAGAAGGATTTTGGCATTGTACAATAAATGTCATCACTCTTTCTGCTCACAGTTGTCACTTATGGCTTGAGTTTGTGCTGTTTGCATCTTGGGGCTTGCTCTGACATTGCCTCTCTCTGCTGATACTATTACCTTTATCATTTAGATTAAGTCTTTAATCAAGAGGACAAAAGAGACTGCAAATGTGCATCCAATGTATCGAGACCTCTCTCCAAGGCGTAAATTAGGTCCTGCCATGTTTCACAAGACTGAGTCCCAAGATCACTTGGTTGAAGAGCTGCAGGACAAAGTGGGCATCACTAAACAGGAGGAGGAAGAATGGAAGAGCCAGGATGACTGGCTGGGAGAGGGGGTCATCATCACTGCCAAACCCCAGGGGGAAGAGCAGAATGGTGGACAGCAAGTAGAGAAGGTAGAAAGCAGAGATGTGCTGGGAAATATCACGATGTCCCTCAGTCCTGATAGCATGGAGTGGAGGTGCAGATTAGATTTGAGAAGAACTAACTCTGCTTCCCTTTGGCCTGAAAAGGGAAACAGCACTCAGGTCCTAGTTCTTGATGTTTAAGAATTGGAGTGGAATCTGAGGATGCTGGTCAGGGTATCTGGGCAGTCTGCTTGTATCAAATATCCATTGTTCCTGTGAGCATTAATTTTAAAGCCACACCTGTCAGAGGGGTGTGCTTTATTTTCCCTGATACCCTACCTGAGCAGGAAGCTCTGGGTCTAAGGTGGTGCTCTACCTCAACCTACACAGGGCACCACGTTTTCTAGTTCTCTCCTCTTTCTTGCTGCTTTTTCCCCTTAGATAAACATGATGGTAACAACCAGCCTTCCTGTTGCAAGAAGTTCTTGCTATTCCTCTTTGGATTTATTCACCTTTCTTCTTCCTCCCTGTCTTTCCAGGTGGTTTTTCCTCCAGAATCACCACTCCCCCCAAGGAGGACGATCTCTGTTTCAGCCTCTCCCTCACTCCAGCCTTCCAAAGAAGCTGCAAAGATACTCCCTGCTAATGCTGTTCCCACTCATCTCTATGGCCCTGCACCTCTCCTCCCACCTCAGCCTTCCTATGTGCCATCTACCCCAGCTCCTAGTCTGGTCTCTTCTGCTTCCTTCAGCTTGGCTCCCCAGCCTCCTTTCCAGTGGGAAACTTCTGATGATGATTATCATGAGCTTTCTGTTGTGGGCACACCTCCTTCTGAAGATGCTGGGCATTCCTGTTCTCCCCAGACATGGACCCTTAGCAGCAAGACAGTTGTTTCTGTTGGCTGTCAGACTGAAGATGATGCTTCCTTCCCAGAGATGCAGGCAGGCTGCTCTCTTCTGGTTTGTTTTTTTTTAGCAGTGTTTTCCAACTTGATAGCTCAGTAGATACAGTGTTCAGATAAAGGCTGGTGCTGAGCACCCCTAGCTAGGAGACTCTCTGGCAGTACCTGATCCCAGCTGTGTGTCTCTAGCTGTGCAAAGTACCTGTCTGTGCAATAACCTCCTGGTGTGTGTGTGTGGTTCCTGCCTCTCCTGGTGATCACTTTGTGCAGCAATGACTTATTTCTCTCTGAGATGAAGAAGGTAGCTCTGGAACACAGGCTGCAGCTCTCCCAGCCACAGTCTCTTTTGGAGGGAGAATAGATTCACTAATCCACTTGGAACAGTGAAAGGTGGCAAGATCTCACTATTGAAAAGAGCAGATCATCAGTCCACCCTATATTTGCCCATTTAGACAGATGAGCACAGTGCAGGTGGATTTTGGGGAGGTTATGATCAAGAGGTGTGTTCTGCATCTCCTGTCGGGGAAGGGCTGCAGCTCCAGGGTGGTGGGAAGTCTTAATGTATACGAACAGCATGGTGGTCTGCAATGTTTTGGGTACAGGCAACTCTAATGGAGTGAGCAAAGAAACACCTCTGCATCCTGAACTGTTGTACTTTTCAGGTGACTTCCACTCCTCACATCCTTGACAGTGCCAACCTTCTGGCTGCTCATGCACCCCTGGCTTCCCCAGCCCCTGAGAAGGCAGGACCTCCTTTCTGTTTCCCTAGCATGGTGTGTGCTCTTCTGGTTGATGAGTGTGCTCCAGGTGCTGCTGGAATCTGCTCCAAGAGCTCCCAGCACCATTAATGTCCTGTACTGTCCTGTAGTGCACGGCTTGCTGCTCACAGAGCTCCTAACTGAACTCGAGTGATGGCAGAACCCAGGGGTGAAGGATAGGAATTTGAAGAGCCTTTGCATGATGAATGGATGTGGTGCTGAGTGTCCCCTGCAAACAGCAGGCATAGTGTGCAGGAGGTGGAAACAAACCTCTACCAGGTGGGGACTCTTCTGTGAGCTGTCAAGAAGGCTGAATCACCAGGCCAGGTAGAAATTGTGGTGTGGCTGCCCTGAGGTCAGCTGTGGTTTGCAGGAGCATGTGGTCCCTGCAGGCACAGGTGAAGTGCTGCTCTACGTGTTGAATTCACCTCATCTCCCTTCTCTTCAGGTAGTATTTATCATTATAGGGGGGCATTTGTGCCTGCCCTGCCTGGTGGCCCCTGAGTTAGAGAGGACATGATTCTCTTCATGTGGCCCAGCCCTTTTCCTCCTGTGCTGTGCAGGAAGCCCTGGCTTTGCCTGGGACTCCAACCTGCCTTTGTGCACAAGGCCCTGTTGTCTCTCTCCTGTGAGAAGTCTCCTTGCAGTGATGGGCTTTGGACTCAATCACTGTAACTGGTAGCAAGTAACTGCTGTGTACTGGAGGGTTTGTTTTAGACTTAGGACACTGGAATGTGATGGGGCTGCTGGACCAAGAGAGGCTGCAAGTTATGGGATGGCTGGGAGGAGAGAGGAGGAGAAAAGCTGTGTGCTAGGCTCCATCAGGAGTCGTGCTGCATGCAAGGCAAGGCTGATGAGCAGTGTGTGTATAACTGTGTGTAAAAAAGCTAAAATTGCATATGTTGTGAGAATCTTTACACAAACAAGTAAAAACCAGGGTTTGTCATTGAGTAAACTAGACTACAAGTACAACCAGCCTGGAGGACTGGGAATAGAGCTCCTCCTGTAGCTGGAAGGGCAGGTTCTGCCAAGGCTGTGAAGCAGTTCAGCAAGGGTGGGTTGTTCACAAGTGTAGATTTTGTCTGTTTTAATCTATTTTCTTGGTAGAGAGAGAATGTGTTGCAGACCAATATTTCAGGGAGGAACATCTTTGGGTCTCTCTAAACTTGACATTAGCTATTGCAGTGCAAAGTCAGCTAAAATAATCTGTATTTCATTATTGCAGTTTGCCTGCAAAGCAGACTTTGGTGGCCAGAGAGAATATATATTTTGGTTTTAAGTTAGGAACCTAGGTAAAACATTTCTCCCCCTCCTCTGGAAAGCCTTTTCAAGCTCCTGAGACAAGTATCTTAATTGCTTTCCCCCCTGCAGCCTTGTCTCCTGGGGCTCTGCTGAGGGTGCACGGCCCTCTCTGTAGGCAAACAGCAGGCAGCTTGTGGGCAGCTGTTTCCTTCCTGCTTCCCCTTACCCAGCTCAGTGTGGGGTGAGAGCCACCTGATGGGAGCAAAGGAGATTTAGCAAAAAGATCTGCAGAAGGTGGTGAGGAGGGAGGAGCAGAGAAGATACTCCTGCTGAAAGCAGGGGGGGATCTCTATCAAAGAGGAGAGGGTGATGACTGAGAGAGAGCAATAGCATAGAAAGAGAGAGGTCAAGGGGAAGGGGCCCTCTGGATGGCCAGTCTGCTTTGTCAGCTGGCCAGGAACTGATGAGATAAAGGGAGATTTTTGGCAGATGCTTAGAGAGCACTGTACACACTGCTTAAGGTCCTCTGGTGATGTTCTCCTGTATGTACACTGAAGGAAAATCACATCCTCAATTCACAGCTCTGCTTTTATCCCAGGATCTCTGCATGGGCAGAATACTTATGTCTACATTGTCCTGGCTCTCGCTGGCTTCTGCAGAGAGTGTAGCTGTCTCCTGGCCCTCTTCTGTCTGTTTCTATAGAGAACACACTTGCAGCAACAGCAGGCATTTATCTTGTGAGTGCAGCAGCACTTGCCTTACAGTCTCTGTTTTCTCTTCCCTGCAGTTCATGACACAGGGGAAAACTGGGAGCAGCTCCCCTCCATCCACCGCCTCCAAGCCTGGCAGTCAGCTGGACACCATGCTGGGAAGTCTCCAGTCTGACCTGAACAAACTGGGTGTAGCTACAGTTGCCAAAGGTGTCTGTGGAGCCTGCAAGAAGCCTATTGCTGGGCAGGTGAGTTGAAGGTGCTGTGTTATTGCTGAGTCCTGGGCTGCAGCTGGGAGTAATGGGGAGGGCTGTTTCGTGAGGCTAAAGAGACTGGAGATGCTGGAGAAACTGAAGTACTCTATTTATCCACTGGCTAGGTACGCTGTAAGCTCCTCCAGTGACCTCTACCCTGCCCTTGAGGGACTGCCCTCTCCTGAGATGATAGGTAATTCAGTTTTCATGCTACCCCAGTCCAGGGCTCACTTGAGTAGTAGAACTTGTCATTCTTGCTGACCTCCAGCTGGTATCTTGTCAATGTGGTCTAGGGGAGAGGGAGATAGAGTTGTCCTTCATAATTTGTCTTCCCAACAGGTAGTTACAGCCATGGGGAAAACCTGGCACCCTGAGCACTTCGTCTGCACCCACTGCCAGGAGGAGATTGGGTCACGGAACTTCTTTGAGCGGGATGGTCAGCCCTACTGTGAGAAGGACTATCACAACCTCTTCTCCCCTCGCTGCTACTACTGCAACGGGCCCATCCTTGATGTAAGTTCCTTGGGGGAATAAGGGAATCAAGGAGTAAGGTGAGGTGCTGCAGGCCTGGATGTTAAAAATTCCACCCATGTGTCCTGGGTGAAAGATTTTGTGTGGTGACTGCTGTTTTTCCTTGGCCTTGGATCTGCAAGGAAAACATTGTGGCCCAGTCAAGGTCTTATACTAGTGAGAGGAGTTAGTCCTTCTTATCTTTGCTGGAGCCCTTCAGAACCCCACATCACTCCATCATGATGACTCCATCATCACTTCAGGATTTGCCTGTTGGTAGCCTGTAGAAACAAGCACCAGTGCTAGTCCTGAGAGCTGGATGGGGCCCTGTCTAAGGGAGGAAGCAGTGCCTATCTTCCTTTTAGGGTTCCTTTAAGTGTGCAGTAGGGAAAGCCTGAATGAGCCAGAGGCTGGGGAGAACTGACTCAGCTCTCTAAAGGACAGTCTGTTTTAATGCACACTCTGTCAGTACCAACATTCATGCATTCTTCCCACCTCCAACCTGAAGCCATCGTTTGTATGACTTGCACTTTTTCTTCTGAACAGAAAGTGGTGACGGCTTTGGACAGGACATGGCACCCTGAACACTTCTTCTGTGCCCAGTGTGGAGCTTTCTTTGGACCTGAAGGTAATGCTGGTGTATGCAACCTCCTCCCTGAACTGCAGACCAGTGTGTAAGGCAGAGCTGCTATTAGGGGCAGCCTGAGAGATCACGAGGGGAGCTCCTGGAGTTGCAGGGGATGTAGCTGTGTTGGGAGCAGGATGCTGGCAGTGTTTCTCCCTGGAGAGGCCTGGTGTGCATGTGTGTGTATGGGACAGGAAGGAGCAGCTACCTGCTGTGTGTCTGTGTGTGTTTGTGTGTTGGAGGAGGATCCTACTCACACTGGTTATCCTACAGAGCTTCCCTGGCCAGAGATAGAGATCAGGAGCTGATGCTCTTTGCCTCTCTTCTCCTTGGCAGGATTTCATGAGAAGGATGGCAAAGCCTATTGCCGCAAGGACTACTTTGACATGTTTGCTCCCAAGTGTGGAGGCTGTGCCCGGGCTATCCTGGAAAACTACATCTCTGCCTTGAACACCCTGTGGCACCCTGAATGCTTTGTCTGTCGGGTAAGAAACCCTCTGCTGCTTCTGTATGACCCCTCTCATTTTCACCCTACAGGCATCTGGTCTCTTATCAGAAAAAGGCATCTGTGGGGTAGTGAAGGACAGCCAGCACCACAAGATAAAAACATTTCAGCAGCCAAACACCTTCTTGTTCCTCTGCCTGTTTACATTAAACTTTTTAGCTGCTTTGTTCTTTCTGTCCCAGCTGCAATTATGGGTTTCTGCAGCATCTCACAGATAAACAGAGACATTTTCTGTGACCTTTAAATAATTATAATCTGAGCTTCTCTCTAAGCACTTGCCTCAGCAATCAGATTTTGAGGATCTTCCTCCGATGCTCCATCTGACAATGTGAACTAATGAGACTGACCTTGTTCAGACAAACATGCAAGTCAGTGAAGTAGTGGCAGGCTCCATACAACAGGCATAATAAACAGGAATACTGCAGATTAAATGCTTGGCACTCTTTCAGAGAGCCTTGCAAATATTAACTCTTACAGGCCCCAAGAGATAAGCAAAATCAGCCAGTGTTTTCTAGAATAGAAAATGCAGTCAGGGACCAGAGCAAGCAGCAGAACTACATGCTGCTGCTTCCTGGTATGATTCTCTGAGCAGACTGTCACCATGCTGCTGGGACTGCCTGCCTGTGGCTTACAGAGGGGTGTGCATAGAGTGGAGGCAGAAGATGGCAGTCCTGGCTGCGTGGGGCTGGCAGAAGGCTGTGCCTTTTTTGAGACTTCAGTCCAGTAGTTCTGCTCTCCTTTCCCCCTGCTGCCACACTGCTTGTATTAGTGGGGCCAGCACAGATGTCTTCAGGAGTGTGAGGTGCAATTCTCTTCCTGTTTTTGCTAAAGCAGAACAGAGTTTTCAGCTGTCCTGCTGTCTGAGGGCACTGTTTACTGAACTAGTTTTCAGCATTAGAAAACTCTCAGACTCGCTGCAGGCAAACTGCATTTGTCCCAGTATTGTGAGTGTTCAGCTATCCACAGCTCTGCATGCTGTTTGCTGGACTCCTGTGTGCATGCTGGGGTCCAGCTGTGTGTGATGCTGTGTGTCCTGCCTGGGAAAGAGGATGGTGCTGGGGCTGGGCAAAACCAGGATTCTGGAAATCTGATTTCTGCTCTGGGCCTTGCTACTGCTCTGTCCCTTAAAGCTGGCAATATCCCCAACTCTCCTGCCACCTTGGTGCCTCTTTCCCACTGGTATAAGCAGGGGTGTCTCCTCAGTCCTGTGGGGATGGTGGGTGCTTCTGTTGTAGGTTCTGAAGTGATCCTCAGCTGCCTGATAGTGAGGGGGGTGAGGAGTTCTGGGTGCTAATAAGCACATAGCTGGTGTATCCTCTATTCAAAATCATTAGTGCTGTAGAATTAGTTTCTCCCAATAGCCATGTGTACCTGCTGGAGATGTTTCAGGATGAACAATCCTGCTCTACATGTACCTGTGTAGTGGCAGCAGTTATGGAGAGAGCACTTGTATGGATTTTTTGTGCCTCATTTTCTCAGCTGGAACCAGTCCCGTGTTCATCAGAATTCTGCTGCATGAAAGTCTGTTTCTGCCTGCCATAGAGGAGAAGCTGGAGTTAGATTTTTAAGCAAAAATTTAAAAAATAGGTAAAGGTGCTGCAGTGTTTTCCCATCGCAGAGGGAGGGGTGCTCTCCTTTCTCCTGGCTGGACACATCTGCTAGCTCATCTGTAGTATTTTCTGCTACAGGTGGAGCATGGTTAATTCCCTTGCTTGTGGCTGTATCTATCAGCCTTTCCTTGGGAACTCCTCTTGATGGAGAGAGTTTGACTCTGGACAACAGGACGATGCTGAAAGGCAGCAGCTCACCCTGCTCGCAGTACAGCGAGGCTGTGCCACAGAGCAGGGGCAGCTTGTGGAGCTGCTTGCATCCCCAGCTTGTTACACAATCTGTCCCCTTCTCTTTTATCCTCCTGCAGGAATGTTTCACACCATTCATCAATGGCAGCTTCTTTGAGCATGATGGGCAGCCCTACTGCGAGGTGCATTACCACGAGCGTCGTGGCTCGCTCTGCTCCGGCTGCCAGAAGCCCATCACAGGACGATGCATCACTGCTATGGGCAAGAAATTTCACCCCGAACACTTTGTCTGTGCCTTCTGCCTCAAGCAGCTCAACAAAGGAACCTTCAAAGAACAGAACGACAAGCCCTACTGCCAGAACTGCTTTCTCAAGCTCTTCTGTTAGAGGCATCCTAGATGGGCGCTAAGCATCTTTCTGCCTCCCCCTTGGCAGTTCTGTCTCTCTGAACATTACTGTGATTTAGAAACCTTACCAGGCAGGGGAGGAGGGTGGGGGAGTGGGGCTTAGTGCTTTCTGCTGCTATGGGGAGGCAGTAGATCCAGAGATGAGACGGACCATTAAACTGGAAATGCCCTTGCTGTGTCTCAGTAGAGAGAGGCTGAGTCCCCTCATTATGGTGTGTGTGTCTGTGTGTGTGACTGACAGCTGAGCTTCGCTCCAGGGCTCCAACAGGGAGACTTTACCCAGCCCCCTCCTGACAGAAGGAGCCTTTGCCAGTACATTTCAGCCTGTGTCAGTTCCTTGAGCAAACCCTGACACTTGCAGACAGTACAGCCCTCTGCTTTGACACCTCCTTCTCAGGCTTTTGTCTGCAATCTGAGCAATAGCATGGCAAGGGCACCCTGCCACCTCAGTGTGACTTCTGAGTTCAGAGTGTCCATGCAGGCAGCCAGGACCCTGCAAGGGTCTCTCCAGTTCTAATACACTGTAGGGAGATGATACCACTTAATTTATCTTTTTTTTTTTTTTTTTTTTTTTTTAAAGAGGAATCAAGATGTTACTGTGTGGGGTGGGTTGCTGTTTTCCTCTCCTCCCCCCCCCCCCCCCCCCCCCGGTCTCCCCAAGTTTCTTGCTCCCTGCCTCCTCTCAACACACTGGAGCAAGAGGTGGAGTAAGCTCTGACCATCTCTCAGCACTGATGTGTGCTTCTGTGGGTGACATCCTGTGCCAGGCACCTCCATCAGTAACCACATCTGCTCAGGGCATCAGCTCCCCTTGCCTGCTGCTCCTAAAATGGAGGAAGGGGCATTGTCCCTTCTTCCAAAGCAGTTGCAGAGAGGTTAGAGCACAGCCTTCTTCATCCATCCCTGTCATGAGTGAATGTGATGTGTGTGTGTTTATCTGGCCTGAAACTCTCCCATCTATCAGGGCCTGAAACTGTCAGGAGAGTGAGGAGAAGTGGAGGGGGTTTAAGAAGCCAGGAAAAAAAAAAAAAAAGATCCAAAGTTTATATCCTCTCTTCTTCCTCTCTGCTAATGAGACTTGTCAGCCCTTGGTATTTCCCTTTTCTGTGCTCTTGTTAAACATGTTCTACTGAGAGATGCTAGAGCAATAACCTTTTATATTGACTGTTACTGGCATAACAAGTCCTTTGGGTCAGGTGTGTGTGACACACTTGGAGTTTTACTATCAAAATGAATACTGTATCCTGTCTTTGATAAGAACTGCAGATTTCTACACTGATTTTGAATTCATACCTAATTTACTTTTAATCCTCTTATACAGAAATTGGTTTTGAAGTGATTTTAAGGAAGCAACTTTTATATCAAGCTGTGCTGTTCCTAGGCAGTATGCCAGTTGTGCTGGTTTACTGCATCTGTAACCTCAATGCTTTGTTAAGCCTAACTAACATTGATTATTTTCTTTTTATTGTGGGTTGGGGGGGCTGGAATCTATGGGGAAGGGAATGTGAGTTTGTTTTTTTTTCTAGCACAGGCAGGTGAACTGTGAATAGCTTTTTTTTTTTCTGCTTTTTTTTTATTTTTTTCTCCTTCCCCTCCTTTGGGTCACCTGTTTTTTGGGTTTTATTATAACCTGTAAACTGCTGTATTTGAATAACCTGCCATGCTCCCAAAGCCCAGCTTCCAGGATGTCAGAGTGAGTCTTAATGTCCTGAAACCAGATCAGGGCTAATGGGGCTACAGAGTCTTTTTCTCCTGTAGTGGTCTTGTAACTAAGGAGAAGAAATTTGGAGAGACAGACTCCATTCCTGACTAGCTGTATAACTTTAGGTCAGTCACTAGACCTTACTGTGCCTCAGTTTCCCCATCTGTAAAATGGGGGCAGTTTAGCCTGGATTTGTGAGGTTATGATGAGGCTTAGTTCATGTTTGCCAAAGCACTTTTAGGTCTCTGGCTGGAGGGTGCTATGGAAGGTGGAATACTACCTGGAAGTCCCTGAGGGTGTCCTGTGTTAGCCAAAAGCAGCCCAGGAAGCAGTGTTGGGAATGACTTCTCCAGAGTGCTGCAGCCACATCACCAGTGACCTGGGGCTCTGCTTCTCAGCTGGCAGGTGTGTCAGGAACCAGCCTGAGGTGAGGCTGGCATCTGCTGTCCCACCTAACCCTGCTGCCATGGTGCTTCTCTGCCCTGCTTGGGTCCCTGGCGCTGTTTTTTCACCGTTTTCCTGTTCAGCTGAGCCTGGGTTGGTGGTTGTGAGGCTGCAGGGAGCTGTGGAAGCATCAGAGCTAAAGCTGCACCAGCTGGGCCCAGCGCAGCCCTCACAGGGTTTGTGAGGTGAGAGGCTTCACGCCTTGGCCTTTCCATCTTCGCATGGACTGAAAATGGGCATTTCTAAGCTGCCTTGTTTTATCTTGCTGAAAATGTCAGCTTCCTCAGGCCCCACCCAGAGGATGAAAAGCTGTGGTGTAGGGAGTGGGATGAGAAGATGCTGCTGGCTCATTGTGAGATGCCTGCAAACTACATAACCATGTGCCTCAGTTTCCCTTTCCTGGGGAGTCTTTAACCTACCTCACTGCTGGCTGCAGTTCTGGCATGTGTGGGAGACCCTGGGTGCTGTGGGGGGTCCTGGTGGTCTGCAGCACCCAAGGGGGAGCTTGCCTGTCCGTAGCGCTGGGTGGGGATGGTCCAACACCTCCTGAGGAAGATGTTGAGGGTCTCCTGGGTGTGTCTGGGTGCGGGGGTGCTGCGTGTGGATGCTGCTCTGCCAAACAACGCCTCTGGGTGGCTGCTGCCACCGCCCGCGTCCCAAATGCCTCCCAGCGGGATTGCAGATGCAGTTTTAGGGTAGCACAGTGCGAGCAGCCCGGGAGGGAGAAGGGGGTGGGGGGGAGATGGGGTGCGGGGTTGGGGCCTGGCACGACCCTGGGGAGCAGGGAGGGGGCTGTGGGGATCGGGAATTGTCCATCAGTGCCCGGGCTCTGCCTGCGGCCCCTGGGAAGCGGGATGGGCTGTGGGGGATGCTCCACTGGGTCAACAGTTATTTGATGTCTTTCTCCCATGTAAACTTCTAATAACGCTTTTTTTGTTGTTATTTGTTTGGTTTTGGGGGTTTGTTGTTTTTTTGGGGCTTTGTTTTTTGTTTTTGGTTTTTTTTTTTTTTTTGTTCCATTTAAAATTCTTGCATTTATGCTAATAAAATTTTTACCGTTATTCTCACGTGTGCGTTGCCCTTGTTAACAGCCCTGGAGCTGGGGAGGAGGCAGAAGCGAACCGGGGGGAGGTGGGGGTGGGGGATACTCTTGTTGGGGCTGCTGGGGTACGGGGGGGGGCTCCGGGGACAGCGCCCGCCCAGCGCACCTCCGGCCGCCAGGGGGCGCTCTGCATTCCGACCTCCATGTGGCGCCCGCGACTTCCGCTGCCAGTCCTGTGAGCGGCAGGCGCGCTGCCCAATGAGGCGGCCCGCTCGAATGACGCGCGTCGGGCAGCCAATGGTGTGAGCGGAGGGGGAGGCACGGCTCGCTGTGATTGGGCATGAGCTGAGCTATAAAAAGGGGTGGACCCGCCCTGCGGCCTTTCTGTCCCGGAGCCCTCGTGGAGGTGAGGTGGCGGCGTGGCGGCTCCCCGGGCCCGGGGTGGGGTGGGAGGGTGCCCGGTATGTACTCGGGGTGCATCGGGGGTGCAGGGCTGCGGCCGGGGAGCGCGGAGGCTGAGGGAAGTGGTGGGGGGAGGGAAAGCCGCGGGTCCGCTTGAGTCGCTCTTCTCCCGGTAGGTGCCAGCTCGTCTTTAAACCCACCGGGCGATCCTTGGAGCACCGCCGCGATGCCCAGGGAAGACAGGGCTACGTGGAAATCCAACTATTTTATGAAAATCATCGTGAGTGTCGGCGCGGTCCGGAGGGCTGAGGCCCGCCCCGGAGTCCCTGCCCTAGTGGGGCGCAGCTGCGCCTGGTTCCGGGAAAGATCCCGGCCCACGGGGAGCGGCCCGGTCGCGGCGGGATTAGGCCCGGCGTGTCTCTGGGGGTTGTTAAAAATGAGATGGGGTGCTGTAGATCGTCTATTTAAGGAACGATTATGTGGCAATAGGAGGAGATTAAGACAGCCCAAGTTCGGCCGTTTTTAAGGCTCCTGTGAGATTTTGCATTGGCAGTTCCAAGGATAACCACGTGTAACCAGACAGCTGAACGAAAGGTGCAGTCCTGTGGTACTTTAACTGAGAACTCTTTGACTCACCACAGCTGTTTTATGTTTTAACGTATTGAGGCTTTAATGCTGTTCCGTGCGTTGGTCCGGATTTTATTGGGAATTTACAGTGTTTTTCTTGCTATAGCAACTCCTGGATGATTACCCGAAATGTTTCATTGTGGGAGCAGACAATGTGGGATCCAAGCAGATGCAACAGATCCGCATGTCCCTGCGTGGGAAGGCTGTTGTGCTGATGGGGAAGAACACGATGATGCGCAAAGCAATTCGGGGTCATCTGGAGAATAATCCTGCCTTAGAAAAGTGGGTGTTGTCTGAATGTCCTCCTGGATCCTCTGCCCAGAAGGAACAGACGTTGTCTGAGCAGCAGAACTGAAGGCTATAATCTCTCCTTCAGGCTGCTGCCTCACATTCGTGGGAACGTGGGCTTTGTCTTCACCAAGGAGGATCTGACTGAGATCCGGGACATGCTGCTGGCCAACAAGGTAGGGAGATCAGCCCTCCCCGTGTCTCTGGGCTGGCAAATTTGAAGTTGAAACTAAAAATTAATTTTGATGAGAAGTACCTGATGATTGGGAGTCTTCAAGGACTGGGAACTAGGCCCTTGAAGCTTTAGCCAACTGCTGAAGTTCAGCTTCTTTCTCACCTGTGTGCTGTCCATCCTGGAGGAATGCTTCAGGGGGGAGTTGATGCCATCCCACAGGATCTGAGAGGAGAGCATTCCTTCAGATTTTTCTTCCCCCTTTTTCAGGTGCCAGCAGCTGCTCGTGCCGGTGCTATTGCTCCTTGTGATGTGACTGTGCCAGCCCAGAACACTGGTCTCGGGCCTGAGAAGACCTCCTTTTTCCAGGCTTTGGGTATCACCACAAAGATTTCCAGAGGGACCATTGAAATTCTGGTTAGTGTGCAGTGTGCTGCTGTTGTAGCTCTTCTTACACTGAAGGGCCCCAGTGTGGCAGTTAAAAGAACTGGGAAGTGTAGAAATACTCCATCAACAGTGTATCTTAGTGTTCTCAAATTGTGGGGTTGAGCTTGGAGCCTGTTTTTGTGTGCTCACAAGTTCTTTCAGTTCATCACTTGCCTCTGGTGATGTGTGTTTGTGTCCTGGCCCATTGACATGTCTGAATCTCCTTTTCCTTTCCTCAGAGTGATGTGCAGCTCATCAAGACTGGGGACAAAGTGGGTGCCAGCGAAGCCACCCTGCTGAACATGCTGAACATCTCCCCCTTCTCCTTTGGGTTGGTGATCCAGCAGGTCTTTGACAATGGCAGCATTTACAATCCTGAAGTGCTGGATATCACTGAGGAGACCTTACACAAGCGCTTTCTGGAGGTGGGTGCCCCAGCCTGCATCCCTTACATTCCCCTTCTCTGCTCTGCCAGCCAGAGCCCTGCAGGTGTCTTTCAGGGGGTGTCTGCTGTAGGCTTTTCCATCCAAAGCTACTTCAGGAAGTGTCTGAGGCCATTTAAATCCTTGTCTCATTTCACTGGGGCTCTTCTACTGCCCCTCGTTATGTTGGCAGCACAGAAATGAGCCATCACCTGCCATGGTTTCCAGTCTTTTTGTTGTTTTTCCCAGAGCAGGGAAACATGAGTCTCTCTCCTCCTCACAGGGTGTCCGTAACGTTGCCAGCGTCTGTCTGCAGATCGGGTACCCCACTGTGGCTTCTGTGCCCCACTCCATCATCAATGGGTACAAGCGGGTCCTGGCTGTGGCCGTGGAGACTGACTACACCTTCCCCCTGGCTGAAAAGGTAAAGCTGAGGGGTTTGCTGCTCAGAGTGGGGTGAAAAGGCACTTTCAGGGAAACACCTCGCATGTCACCTGCAAGGTGTTTCTGTGGTTTGAAAAGACTTGGACCCATTTGGGTGCCTGGCACCTGTCCTGGGAAAGGGCTTTCAGTGCTTGCTTTCTTGTGCTGTGTGACAACAACAGGCAAAAGCTGAGCTTCCTTGCTCCCTGGGTTCCTTGCTCCCTGAGGTGGTTACCCTGGAGCGTGGCTGCCATGTCTCTGGCAATGAGCGGTGCCTCTGTTTGGTTTTTACCTGGGAAAGGTTGGACCAGATGTTGGTTGAGGTCCTTTCCAGCCTGGCATTCTGTGATTCTGCCAAGCTGCAAATGTAGCCATAATGATTGCAAAATGCTTGTTTCCTTTGAGTTAACCATGTCCCACCCACTTGTGCAGGTGAAGGCCTTCCTGGCAGACCCCTCTGCTTTTGTGGCGGCCGTGCCTGTGGTGACCCAAGCAGCTGCACCCGCTGCTGCCCCTGCTGCTGCTCCAGCAAAGGAGGCAGCCAAGGAGGAATCTGAGGAGTCCGATGAGGACATGGGCTTCGGGCTCTTCGACTAAGAGCAGCCACCGTCTGTCTGTCTGTCTGTCTCAGAATGGAACAAATAAAAAGCTGTTCTACGCCTTGGCGTGTGCCCGTGTTTCTGGTGTGTGTGATCCCGGACCGCTGGGGCTCGGGCAGGTCTGAGCCGTGGGGCTGTCCTGCGTGGCAGAGGAACCTGCTGTTCCCATGGAGGGCGTTAGGGCCTGCGGGGTCGGGCCGGGTCTCAGCGCGGTTGCCATGGAGACGGGCCCATCCCGGCCGGCTCTGCGCGGGGCCCGCGACACCGGAACCCGCTTCCGCTTCCGGTGTCGCAGGCAGCGCCATGGCGGCCGACACGCAGGTGAGTGCGGGTCGGGCCCGAGGCCGTGGCGACCCCGTTGGGACGGGGAGCCGGGGGGAACCGGCCGGGGCCGCGCCTGCTCCGCCCCCCCCTCTCCACTGCGCCTCCTCGGCCCATTTGCGGGGCCCGGCCTGGCGCCAGCGGCCGGCAGGGACGTGGCAGCTGTCTCGCGGCGAACAGGCCGCGCTGCCCCGGGAGCCGCCTGAGGGGTGAGACCGCACCGGGCCGGGGAAGGGGCGTCCCGCTGCCATGAGCGGGTGGCTGGGGTGGCCGCGGCCCGGAAAGAAGTGGGGGAGAGCGGCTGCGGCACCTGGGAAGCTCCAGTTCCCCGAGTGAGTTCCCTGTACACACCGGCACAAGCGGCGTCCCTCACGGCTGCGTTCCGTGTGCGCTGCGGGCCCTGCCTCGGCTCTGCCGGGAACCCCGTCCAGGGAGGGAGATTCTGACCCGTGTCCCCGCTCCGGGCTGCAGCAGCTCCCTCCCTGCCAGGGTTCACCGGGTAACCCTGAGGGGCTTTTTCCTACAGCTTGATGTGTGCGGTTGGGATGTTCCTGAGGCAAATCTCGGCCTTCTCAGGATCAGGTCCTTACCGCTACAGGTGCTGCGTGTGCTCTCTGCATTTGTTTGCTGTAGCACTGCTCGTGTTCTGGCTGTGTGCTGCCTGTGTGTATACAGCCCAATAAAAATAAAAAAGAAAATGGGTGCAGCCTGTCCCAGCAGCTCTGCCTGGAGGGTGGGCAGCCAGGGCCGTGCTGTTTGTGTAAGGCACTGAGTTGCTCGGGCAGTGCTGTAGTGTTATACATGACTTATATATTAAATTCCCAGACTGTTTGGAGAATTTTGATGTTTTTATGTCTGTACATCTCCCTGCTTGTAATTATGCAGCATGAGTAAGTGCAGCTTGGTTTGAGTTTGCATATGGTGAGCTCATGTAATAGAAAGTTCTGAAGGAAGATGAGCAGCTTGTTCTGTCAGATCAGATGGTAAGAGATGTTGGTCATCCCCCCACAGGTTAACCTGTGCCTTGGTGACCAGAGCCCTGCTTTTGTCCAGTTTTTAAGGAGAACTCCAGAGTGTGAGTTGGTCAGGGAGATGTGGATGGCCTCTGAATCCCAGGTGGCCAGTGCTCAGGACTGTCCTTCCTGCCTGTCAGCAGGGAAGCTTTGCTTCCTTTGGGAAGGCTGTGGAGGCACCTGGCAGTTGTCAGAGTTCCTGTGCTTAGAAAAAGACTTGTGGCAAAAATGGTGGAAATTTGCCTGATGAGGGAAGGAAGAGTTTTGATGAGTTTCTAAATAAATAATATGTATCTTGCAAAATCTGGAAGGTTGTGGAAATGGCTTTAGTGTTTCAGGAAGCTGTTTGCTGACAACCTAAGTTTCTCTCCGTGGTCTTTTTGTTCAGTGTATCTCACCCTCTTGATATGTCTTGAAAACTACTGAACTATTTAGAGGAGTTAAACTCAATGAGCTGCCTTGGTCCCTTCATGCTGGTGGGTCCAGGCACACGGGCATGAAAAAACATGTTCAGTGGTGTGATAGGATTTTTCCTTGTGCTGTGGTAACCTTGGGTGCTCCTGATAGCTCAGGGGAGGAGCTTGATAGTGACCTTCCCTCATCTCGCCAGCCTGGTCTGCAAAACCTCTGCACCAGGAATGTTAACTCTGGAAGAGGCTGAAGGTGAGGTGTTAGTTTGCTGGGCCTGTGTGTGGAATTTCACAGCTACTGATAGCCTGAAACCACGGCTCAGTTTTTCAGGTCTCGAAGTGACAGTGAGCCCCGGGGCATCTGCAGTGAGAAGTTCCCTTTCAGAGCTGTGTGAGATTTAGGAGGTAACGTACCACCAAAGCACCTGGCATTCTTGAAGTGCATTTTTGGTGTGCTTTCAAAATTCCTGCACTCTAGACTATTGATCTCTCCCTCTGCCCCCTGTTTTTAGAAGGGAAAAGGTATCCTGCAGAGTGTGGGTGCCATGACAGGGACACAGGTTAACAGGCAGAACATCCTGCAGCCAAAGGAGTTTCTGAGTTTCACTGTGGTTACGTTTGGTCGCCGAGAGGTGGTGTGGTGGCAGATGAGGTTTTTGCTTGCCCTGGCCTTGTGCTCCCTGTGTGTTGATGCAGCAGGAGGGCTGATCGTGTTTCCTCTCTGTGGTTGTAGATTTCTGATACACTGAAGCGGTTTGCGGTGAAAGTAACTACGCCCAGTGTGAAGGAAAGGAGGGAGATCCTCAGTGAGCTGGGAAAATGCATTTCTGGGAAAGGTAAAAGCTTTGTGGGACTCTTCTGGTGACCAGGGTGGAAAAGAATGTTAAAATGTTTTGTTTCCAAGGCTGCTTGAAACTTGTGGGGTAGTTTTTTTGAAGCAGGGGTCTGGCAGCGGATGGAATCTGCACTTTCCCACAAAGTTCATTTTAAATGTGGGGTTTGTAGGTAACACAGGTTTCCAGCTACTGCCATGTGATCTTTTCCACTTAGTAGTGTATGTATAGAAAGGGAGAGGAAGAGAGAATGGAAGATTTTGGGTAGTCTTAATAAAAGAGTTGAAAAAACATCCTCAAAAAGTTTTGGTTTCTCACATTTTCTGAAAATGGCTGTGGAATTGCATGTCTTCCAGTTTTACCCTTATTTTTAAAAATATCCATTAAATGTATAAAAAGAGAGAACTCTGAGTATGGTTCTTGCAAACAGTTGTGTAGGTGTATAGGGGCTGTGAGCAGCTCACTGATTTTGAAGTGAGTGATGTTTGTTTTAAAGATGAGAAGCTTGGTGATTTACAAAGAAATGTTTTGAAACACAATGTGTTCCAGATCTCCCAGAGGGTGCTGTGAAAGGCCTTTGCAAACTCTTCTGCCTTACTCTGCATCGATACCGGTGAGTAAATGGGTGTAGAAAGGCTGTAGTATCTAACCTAACAGATTTTTTGTTTAACTACTAAACTGGTATGGATCATTTGGAAATATTATCATGCAGAGTCACAGGAACGTGTGACACTGGGGATGCCATCTGGTAATTAGGCTCTCAGGTTATATTTGACATTGAAAAGTTTTACAACGCTTACCTTGCGTTCCACTTCTAATTTTGAAATTAGAACTGTGAGCCTGTGGTTCAGTTTGCAAGGATGAATCCCTGTGTCCTTGTCAAGCAAGGCTAAAGTGTCTTTTAGACACTTTCAGAGTGCATTGCACTGTAGCCTGTTGTAAAGAAGCTGTCCAGAAGCTGAATTTTCTTCTGCAACCTGCTGGAGAGCCTCAACATAACTTCTTTTGGTTGAGGAAGAGAATGGAGTTTTCTGCCAGCAACATTTCCTCTTCTTGGAACAGCAGGGATTAAATAACTATTAGCTCTGGTGAAATGAGAAGGCAGAGCCCTTTGTGTGGTGTTGGCAGGACTGGGGGTGGTCACAGAGGTGTCTCTTCCATTCCAGCGATGCAGCGTCCCGCAGAGCCCTGCACCTGGCGCTCCAGCAGCTCGCAGAATCCCACCCAGAGGCAACAGCAAAAAACCTTCTGCAGTCACTTCAGTCCTCAGGGATCAGCAGCAAGGCTGGACTTCCCAGGTGCTGGATGGGTTGCTTTGTGTGGAAGCAGCTCTGGGGTTTTGGCAGTTACTTTTGTGTTCGGAATGATTCTTTTGCTACTGCTTGCCAGAGGTGTTAAGAACATCTGCTGCTGGATCTGAGCTACAGTTTTGCCATTCTTAACCTTCAAGTCTGGAGAGATGAGGAATAAAATCTTTTATCAAGGAGTAGTCTCCAAAATTATTGGGAAGGGAAATTTCCTTGCCTGTTAGTTGTTCAGCTGGAGGAATTCAAGACTTTGTCATAGACAGGAAGATAATGAAATTTGAAGCTGAGCTAAGCTGCAGGCTGCTGTTGCATTGTGGTAGCATCAGAGAACACCAGTGGTGCCAAAAGGTGACCTAGGGGGTTGTTCAGCTGGATTGGGCCAGAGGGCACTGTCCTGCTTTGCCTCCATGGCTGAACAGACATGTACCTTCCAGAGGAATATCTGGGCTTGATTTAAAGGCTTGCAGTGATGTGATACTCACCCCTCAGTTACTGTCGCTCACCTTGTGTGCAAGGACACTTTCCATGTTCCTTCATTTTGAGGGAGAGATCAAAGTGGGGTGAGGATCCTGAGGGTTCTGCAAGATGGGAGCCATTACCTGGAGTGGAGGGAGGAGGTGAGAGTTAGCAGAAATCAAAACCAAGTGATGTGCCAGGAGGGAATGTGAGCTGAGAAATGATTTGGTGATCTAAGGCTGGAAAGCTCTGACAATGAAGATCAGCAGCAGATGAGAAATCTTGAGACAAGTATTTAATGCTCATTTGTGTAATGGCACTGGAAGATCCAGAAGTGGTCTTTCTTCTGCTAAGAAGGCAGGCAAAATTTAGCCTCTTTTGTGCCATTCAGAAGTTCTAAGTACTAAAGAGGAGGTAGCACACATAGCTTAAGAGGAGTAATTATTTCTCCAGCAGCTGAGGCATCAGCTGTATTTTTCTCTGATAAAATTGGCCCTGTTATAAGATGATGTTCTGACTTGGGCAGAGATCAGTGTTGAGGACCAGCAGGTGTAAGTTCCATACTGAGAGCTGCAGATTTACCTCCTTCTCCTGTTTGTACAACAGTAAGAGCAGTGGATCTGCAGCTCTGCTGGCACTCTCCTGGACATGTCTGCTCGTACGCACAGTCTTTCCTACACCTGACAAGAGACAGGGAGAAACATGGAAAAAACTGGTAGGTTCTTTTTGTTTGCAGAAAGATCCCTTTAGAGACAAGGACTTAAGTATTTCTAATGTGTTTTAAGTTGCTGAAACATTGCAAATAATTCTGACTGTAACCAATAGTGTCATGTTAAATCCAAGTTTATGTTGCAGTCCTTTTTGCTTTCTGGTGTATTTTGATCCCTCCTCTTCCACTGGAGAAAGCACGAGAGGGGGGCAGTCTTGCACCTCCACAGAGTTGCTCTAAATGCTATGGTGCATCCCAGAGTTTCTAGACTGGGCATGCTGATGGTGCCTTCAAGATGCAGTCTGCAGCATGGCATGAATTCCTTGTGCCTCCCCTTAAAATATTTGTATGGGATGCTCTATCATAAAGTGTCAAGTAGCTTTTTGCTTTCTTTTCTCTTTTCTCAACCTGAACCTGTGACCATGCTCATGACACCTTGGAATATGGTTGGAACAGGTTTTAAGCAGAGATGTAATCTAGCACAAATTTCTGTTTTCAAAGTCAGGGTTTCCAAAAGTATTATGCTGTTCTGCAAAGTGGTGCACGTGGGCTGAAAGCAATGTCAGTCTGTTGGAAGAACTTACAAGACCTAGAGAGTCAGCTAATCCGTGGCACCTGACATGCTTTATTTTATATGAGCTCTCTGAGAAGCAGGACCATGAAGGTTTTCTTGGCTGTTTCCCTTGGCAGGTGGAGGTTCAGTGTTTGCTCCTTTTGGAAGTCCTGGGAGGTTCTCATAAGCAGGCAGTGGATGGAGCTGTGAAGAAGCTGAACAGGCTGTGGAAGGAGGTGATGTATACCTCATGGGACTGTTTTCAGTAGCTGTTCTAGGTTCTGTTGTGTTAATGGGCCTTGCTCTTTTTCTCTTCAGAACCAAGATCTGGTGGATCAGTACCTATCTGTCATCCTTGGTCTTGAACCAAACCAGAGTTATGCTGCAATGCTGGGACTTCTTGTACAGTTTTGCACAGCCCAGAAAGAGATGGATATTGTCAAAGGGTACAAGGTAAATCTGACATACTGGAATTTTGTTAGTAAATAGTGTCAGTTCACCTCATGGAGAAGGATACTAAACAGATTTCACAATGAGTCAGGTACTTTGCTTCTGCTCCTGGTTTCATTATCTGTCAATTCAGTAGTTGTGCACTTCTGACTAAAGTCACAGGGATAGGTTTATAGAGGAGGTGCCAGATGCATGACCTTTTAGTGTGCATTTATGGCTAAGGCCAACACTGCAGATTTCTGCTTTCTCCCCTCTTGTAGGAAGGCAGCAGTTCACTGTCAGGGTGTTCTGAGTGTTGGGCTGAAGGGCACAGCACAGAGCAGTGACCTCTGCTTCTTTGTCTCCAGTGAGGATGGAAGCAGAGTTTCTACATAGTGGCTCAGGCTGCCTTCTGGAGGGGGGTGAGATGGGGTGTGAAGCTTGGCTTCCTGCTGGTGTGTGGGGAGCTGTGTATGGTTTATGATGTGCCTGTAATTTGGTGATTGTGGTTGTTCACAGAGTGCTCTTCTGGATTTCTACTTGAAGACCATCCTTATGAGCAAGACAAAGCCTCAGAAGCACGTGCTGGTGAGACATCCTGTCACAGAGCTGTTTGTGCTTTTGTCCTGTGTGCAGTGTCCAGGGCTGTGCTGAGTGCTTTATTCCCCTTGCAGGACAGCTGTTCCCCACTCCTTTGGTACATTTCTCATGCTGAATTCAAGGACTTAGTTTTGCCAACTCTGCAGAAATCCCTGCTACGAAGTCCTGAGAACGTAATTGAAAGTGAGTCTGTTGTCTCTCTGCATTGTTCCATCCACAAGTGGATGTGTGAGCAGTTGTTCTTAGAGCTCTGGAGTTACTGGGGCAGTGTGTCTGTCTCTCTTGACTATCTTTTTGGTCCTGTGAGTGCAAGCACCAGGATTGTCTGGCATTTAAAAGTTGGATGTTGAGAAGCAGCATTTTATGTGTGATCCCAAGTGTCTGGGTATGTGATAGCTACTGTTTGCACTGAGAATTTCACAGCTGAGTGCTAAGAATAATCCTGCATTAATCTGTTCATCGGAAATCAATTTCAGTGTTTTTTCTTCCTACTCCTTACTGACCCTGTTTGCTCTTGCTGTGAACTGTGTATTAAAATTCTAAAACCAGTTACTTAAGAAAATGTAATATGCTGTTATCTCTTCTGTCTTCAGCGATCTCTTGCTTGCTTGTATCTGTGAACCTGGATCTCAGCCAGTATGCTCTAGACATTGTGAAAGGACTGGCCAGTAAGTACTCTGACTTCTGGAGGGAGTGATGAAATCAGAAAAAAGCTTTCTTCCAACTTCCTGGCAGTACTCTAGCAGTGTGATTACTGGTGAAGAGGTTGTTTTATGTGGGGGGGAGGGTGATGCTGTAACTTTGAACTGGGATAGTTCACATGATGGTTCCAGAAGTCAAGTTAAGCCACATGTCAAGAAATGTCCTTATCTTGCAGATTCAATGCTGTTTGTTGTAAGGAGCTCTTATCTTTTACATTATTTTCTAGGTCATCTGAAATCCAACAGTGTGCAGCTGATGGATGAAGCAGTTGTAGCACTGAAGAACTTGGCTCGGCAGTGTAGTGACCCTTCAGCTGTGGAGTCACTGGGCAGGCACCTTTTTGCCATCTTAGGGGGTGAGTAAGTTGTTTGCCAGCTTCAAGAAGCTTTGTATCTTGTATTTTCTGCTGCCTTCAGCTGCCTGTATGGTAGAGGTGTCTCAATCTGGATTGGGGATAATGGGGAAGCTTTTGTATTTTTAGGGAAGATTTTTGATAAAGCACATCACCCATTTGCTTCCTGTTGGCAGGCTCAGAAGGGAAGCTGACAGTTGTTGCTCAGAAGATGAGTGTCCTTTCAGGTGAGGATCCTACAAGAGGTGAAGGAGATGCAGCAAAAGACTGAACAAAAGGCATCTGTACTTAAGCCTTTAGGATGCCTTGTCTGTCATTCCAAATTGGCTGTGGTTAATGTCCTAGAGGGTGTTGGATACCACATGCCTGTTTTTGACTTTCTGTTCAAAGGAAGTAATTGGCTGGAAGGCTAAAATGTTCCATGCAAGGAAAAAGATTTGACATGTTGAATGTGACACGTTGGATGTGACATCCAGCTGTAGCAACAAGAGATGTCTGTGAAGGGATTGCCATGTGAGGGGTTGTTCTTGATTGTTTCTGGATTTTGCAGCAAGTGCTGGTAGTTTGGGAACTAATGAGAGAATTCCATCCTTTCAGGGATTGGCAGCCTTAGTCACCACGTGGTTTCTGGGTCCTCTAGCCAGGCTCTGAGTGGAACCATGGCTGAGCTTTTCATCCCTTTCCTGCAACAAGAAGGTGGGACCATTCTTGAGTTTGCTAAGCTGCTTTCTTGATCAGGATTTTCATATGGCCTGTTATTCAGGATAAATGTGGGTTCTCAACTGTTGGATTATTAAAACCCTGCTTTAATGAGCAGCCCCAGAGCGACAGAGCTGTGTCTCTTAGAAGCTGTGTCTCTTGTGCTCTTTTCCTGCCTCCTCTTGATGCTGTTACTTGCTTTCTGTTCTGTGTTCCTGTGTTTTATGCAAGTGCTGAACTGACATGAGTTCTGTTACTTCCTAGTCCATGAGGGCACATTGGTTCATGCAGTCTCTGTCCTGGCTCTTTGGTGCGTTCGCTTCACCACAGAAGTTCCTAAGAAGCTGATAGAATGGCTAAAGAAAGCCTTCAGCCTCAAAACCTCTACTTCAGCTGTGAGACATGCCTATCTGCAGTGCATGCTAGCCTCTTTCAAAGGTAAAACTGCAGCTATTAATAATTTTCTTGACTGTGTGGTTTAATAGAAGAGTAATCAACTGTTGTACTTCCTGATGTAAATACGTAGATGTGTGGATTAAGAATTTGTAATGTAGTTCATTGGCCTCCTTTGTATTTCTCTTTAAACTTTTTTTCCTTCAAGCCTCTAACAATGGTTTGTCTCCTTGTATAACTAGAATCACTGGCCATCATGATGTCTTTTCATATACCCCCACTGCCCATCATATGTCTTTTCATATTTTTGTCTTATTTTTGTCTTATACTTAAATTGTACGTTATCTCAGGGACTATGCTTTTGGTTTACATATCACCCAGCAGCACGGGGATCCTGGTCTGTGGCTTTGTTTCTCAGAAGCTTTTTTAAAAAAAAACCAAACACACCCTAAAAATAATGTGTTTAATATTAAGATCCTCAGAAGTTCTAAAGTTCTGGCAATCCTTTTGAGATTTGCCCGTTGGTCCTTTGCTCTGACTTCAGCATTTCATCCATGGGTCAGCAGCTGATCAGTCTGATGCCTGAACGTGAGATCTCCCTTTCTCATCCATGCACTGTGCATCAAAAGGATGCTATCCATTTGCTTAAGAAGTCAATAACTCAATCTGTTTTACCAGATACAATGCATCAGCCATCACTTTCTCCATGTGGATAAGAGTGTAATCATAATTTTACATTTTTATACTGTGGCTACCAGGAATTTCTGTGCTGTCACAGGGCTGAAGAAACAACTCTGAAACTGCTTAGATGTTGCAGGATGCTGGTCCTTTTAGAGGTATCAGTATGGCAAAACCTGAAGCTGCTCACACTTGCCACAGGCAGGGGGTTTTACTTGTATGTGACATGTGCAGCTGTTTAAGGGATTGGGGCCCAAGACATTCATATTCCAAAATAATTTACTCAGCACTGCAATTCTCAGTATCCCTGCTTTGGCCCACCCACTGAGGCAGCCAACTGGGACATAAAGCAGAGATTCTACTCTTAACAAGTTTAAAGAAAAAACACTACCTCTGAATACTTAGCAAATCACAAGGTCTTTTGTTTCCTTTTTCAGTATTGTATGTGAGATGTTGCTTGTGCAAATACCAGGAACCCATAGCTCAGTTTCCATGGAAGTGAGGGTTGCAGACCAGTGGGAATCCTTGACTTGTGAATGTTTGAAGTGGAACAGATGGTTGTAGCTTGCCAGGAATTTACTTTCACTCTCTTAGGGAAACATAATGTTTGAAGTCAGGCTTCCTGAGAATTGAGCCAGTTCCTTTAATGTAGCTGAATTAGCATTATCTTTTGCATCTCATGAACAGAAGCTTTTATTGAGGTGGGATTATTTTGTCTGTGAGGAACTGAAGTGGTTATCCTCTAGCTTTTCATAGCTGAAGTTTAAGGATAGTAGTGATTGGCAAATATTCTGGGACATTTCATAGTGTTCCCAGTGTGTGTCTGGTTTGTTTCCATGGCTCATGACAACAGAGTAACTATTGAAACCCTTGTGGTGAAAGTGTGAAGGACTGTGTTGTTTTTGTAACTTGTCTCTTTCTGTCTCCTCAGGTGACACCTTATTACAGGGAATGGAGTTACTGCCAATGCTGATCCAGACAGTAGAGAAAGCAGCATCCCAAAGTACTCAGGTTCCCCTGGTAACTGAAGCAGTTGCTGCAGCTTTGTTGATCTGCAGGATGTCTGTAATTGAAGGACAAGCTGGTAAGGTCACAAACATCCAGTAGAATCAATCCAGTGTAAACAAATTCTGAGGGTTAAATAACACCTTTTCTTGACAATATGCATGAGATAATATTACTTAATCTGTGTATTGTTTCTGCAAAGAGAATCATTGCCCTTTTGCAAGCCAGGGTAGGATTTATTTCCATCTCTCTGTTATGTCAGTGAAGAATTCTTGCTCTTCTGTGGCTTTGCAGATTTCAGCTTCTAATCCCTTAGGGCAGTATTGCTCTTTATTCTGGCAGAGGACATTCACCCTCACCTTACAGGCTAAGATTGGACTAATGCATTAAAATTACTTCTTGCTTGTTGTTTTTGTCATATTTTTACAAACCATCTTTGAAAAGTGTGGGGACTGGAATTCTGTCTTCAATTAGGGAATATTATAAGAACTGAGTTCATTTATCTGCCAGAATGCAAAATCCAGGTGTATTCTGTCTGTCAAAAGCAACACAACGGTTTCCTCGTTACCTTCTTTTTTAGGAAGGATTATCCTGGCAAAGATTAAGGTGAAACACCTTACATTTTGTAAGTGTAAATCAGAGAAGTAATTTTTTTTTCAGCAGGTGTTTTTTGGGCATGCTGATAGTTGTGAATGAGAGAGATGAAAGGCTTTATAATTGAAGACAAGTAAGGCTAAAAGTAACGAGTGATTTTAAGAAGTGGTATTCTTCTGTATTTTATGTATGATGGTGAGTTCTGAGTTATTTTGAAATGTTTTTGATAGACATCTGTTCTTTTCCCATCAGAGTCTAAGATGAGTGGTTTCTGGCAGCTGATTCTGGATGACAAAAAGCAAATTTTTACATCTGAGAAATTCTTGCAGTCTGCATCAGAGGAAGGTAAATTGTCAGTCACTGCGTATCTGGTTAAGTCTATAACTTAGTGCTTATAAGAACTATTGTGCTGTGACCCTTGGAGGATCCAGTTTCAGAATAAAATGAAAAACGAAAAATCTAGATGAATTGTAGTCTAAGTTCCACAATTAATTTATTTCTAATGAGCCTGAGTTATCAAACATTTATTATTCCATATCTCTATATTCTGTAAAAGTATTTCCAATATGAAAAGTGTCTGTGGGGTGTCCCAGAGGGTAGGTAAATATTTGCAGTCAATCTAAGGGACATGGAGAAGCCTAAAATTAAGAAGAAGGGGAAAAGTAAAACAAGGCTGGAGAAGAAAACATGTAGGTGAAAATCTTAAGATATATGGGTGAAGGGTAATAAAGGTAGGAGATCAATTGTGTTATAAATTAGTCTATCTATGCTCTGTCTTGTTCTCTTGTATTTAAAGAATAACTGAAAAAAAAATAATGCAATGTACCCATCAGAAACCACTACTGATGACATTTAAAACTGAAAGTTCTGAAAATGAGTTCATTAATCATCTCTCTGAGAAGAACTTATTTATCTTTTGTGTAAAGCTTTGAAGACATGAAGTTTTCTTAATGGGAAAGAACAGAATTTCTTCTTTGCTTGACATGATCCCTGTTTCCTGAAGGCATTGTTTATATCCATTCATTTCCTTTCCCAAATCTGCAAATATCCTGAAACAGTGCGACTTGGAAAACTTTATACTGCTCCCTTTGCTAATTAGTTTCAAAAACTAGTACTGATATTTTGAGAGTAAATATTGTCATGATTTGTTATTGGTTATTTAAGCAAAACCATCCAGCTGAGATGCTGAACATCCCCACATTGTCTGATGCCTTGAGTGTCAAAAGTCCCCTGTACAACACAGGTTATTACCCAAACCCATGTCCAGGGCTTTCTGCTTCTGCTTTTGAGATGTGGTTGAGCTTTGATACAGAACCCAAAGGGCCTCACTGAAGCTCAGGAGTAAATACCAAGGCTGCTGTTCAAGTAGTGCTGTGCACTTGTGTGTGAGTTCATACATTTTATTGTCACCGAAGAAGTTTTGACAGTGCTCAGGGATTGGCAGAATTGATGCAAGGATCACTGTGTTTATTGTTTGGATTCTTCTGTTGACTTAGCCAAAAATAAGTCACACGTAGGGATCAGGAGAACTCTGTGGAGATCCAGCTCACAACATTTCTCTGAAGTCATGGTTCTGTTTCCAGTTTTGGCAGATCTGAATAGGATTTGTCTCTAGCTTCACTGAGAAGATTATATAGAGGCTTAGTTTGGGTTGCTGCTTTAATGTGTCCCGCTTGCTGTTTGTTTGTTTTCAGGTTAAAAAAATAAAATAAATAGTTTCCGGATGAAGTCTCATGCTATTTTAAATATTTGTCTTTTCCCACAGCAATGTGTACAGTTCTGCAGCTGACAGAACGCCTCCTCTTGGATCACGCACAGCGGCTGCCTGAAAGTAAAGTTCAGTACGTAAACTGCTCTCCCTCCCACCCTGTGTCTGACCCCTGCATCTGACTGGGCCTGGGGCTCTGCACAAAGTGATGAACTCCCTGTGCTTTTGTGTCCAGTTGGTGTGCAGAGCTGCCTCCCTTGCTAAACCTGTTTATTGGTCTGTTCTCAGGCAGTATCACCGTGCCCTTGTTGCAGTACTCCTGAGTCGGACCTGGCATGTGCGAAGGCAGGCCCATCAAACAGTTAAGAAGCTCTTGTCCTCTTTGGGAGGGTACAAACTGGCTTATGGGCTCTTGGAGGAGCTGAAAACAGTTCTCAGTTCTCATAAGGTGAGTAGTCAAGCAGCCTGGTCTCTATTTAGCCAGTTTTTTGTACGCTGCCAGTCATCTCCCTACTGGTGTTGACATAAACTGATGATGATTCAGTTCCAGCTGTATGATCTTCTTGAATGCCATTTATTACTAGATTGCATTATATTACTGTATCAGTGTCTGTGGTGTGCCAAGTCTTCCTTATATACACAGAAGACATTCAAAATTATCTTGGGAGGAAGCTGCAGTTTTCAGTGTCCTATTATTTTAATCCAAATTTAATCCCTGCTGGAAGATCAAGTGCTTAGTTCCTTTCTTTGTATCCTGGTTGCTTGGCCCTGAGTTATAGCTCTGGCTGCCAATTTATATAAACGTAATAGAAATACTTTATAATAAACTATTATATCTAAAAAAAAAGGAAATGAAAAGGAAACACAGAGTGCAGCACAATGTCAAGTTGTATGATAGATTAAGTTGCATTAATTAGGTACCAAGGCTGGGACTTTGTAAATAGTCTTCCCTTGTCACAGATACTGCCTGAACAGGGTATTTTTGTAAACGTACTGGGTAAAAATAGATTGCAGAAGTTGATCAGTCTGTTGCCATCCAGCTGGTTCAACCTTTTCCTAAGTTCTCTTTGCTGAAAATTATCATTTTAGTTTTATTTTAGCCCTGTTTGCAAAATCTGGTATAGACCTCCATTCCCAGGCTTTCTGTCACTGCCATCTCTGCTTCAGTTCCACCGTTACCCTGTAGCCCTTCTTCCCTTTGGGAAGCTCACATTTTTGGTGCTGACAGAGGGAACTGATTGTTGGTATTCAGTATGTTGTTACTGTGGGGAAGTGTGCTTAGGGCTCAGGAAGGCTTCATGTGAGGTTGTAATGACAAGTTGTCCCCTCAGATTCTGCCTCATGAAGTTCTGGTGATGGAGTCAGGAGAGCTGTCGGAGGTAGGAAAGACCTATGTGCCTCCCCGTGTCCTTCATGAAGCACTCTGTGTCATCTCCAGTGTGGCAGGGCTTGATGTGGATTCCTTTGAGCCAGAAAGGCTGGCTCTGGAGATGCTCCTGGTGAGCCATCACCCATCTGTTGGTAAGTGAAGGGGTGAGACCACTGTCATGGCCAGTGTGTGGGTTCTTTGCCTTACTTTTTAGTTTCATTGTGTCAGCATTCTTCTTCATACTTATGCTCATTTATTCTTCGTGCTAGTGGCAGTGCAGCCAGGGCTTTGGCCAGCCCTGCTCATCAAGATGAAGATAGATCCCAAAGACTTCATTACCAAACACCTGGATGTTATATTACCCAGGATCACTGCCTACACTCCAGAGAGCCAGGTGATAAGCTTTTGCTTTTCTTGTGTTGATTTTGGGCGATGCTTAGGAACAGAAGAGTTTTCTGGAGAAGTACCAATTGGACTATAAAGAAGGAGATCTGTCTAAAAAGTGGGGAACAGGCAGGCTCAGAGAGAATGTCTGTAGTGAGCAGGAGATGGGATTTAAGGGGGAAAGAGTGCTTGCCAGCAACTGAGTAGAATTCTAGAAAAGACTCAAGTACCTGCTCAACAAAGAATTAGGAATTAGAACAGAACATGAACTGCCTCAACAGGGAATGCTTTTTGAGACAACTTCATGGAATCCTGCTACTGTTTTTTCCTTTGTTTTCTTGATAGTCATCTATGAATGCAGTGGGATCTCTCTCTCTGCTGTCACCTGGTAGAGTGCTCCCACAGCTCATCAGGACTATCTCAGCATCAATGGAGAATCCAGCTCTGTGCCAGGTTACTAGAGAGGAATTTGCCATCATGAAGACACCAGAGGGAGAACTGTATGACAAGTCTATAATACAGAGGTAAGACTTTATCAGCTGGTGAGTTTTTCAGATGCTCTTTCTGGACAGGAATTTGAGGGATTTGTGGGTCTAGGTATTAGTCTAGAGCAGTGCTGATTCTATTTTCTGTTTTTCCTTCTCAGTGCTCAACAAGATAGTATGAAAAAGGCTAACATGAAGAGGGAGAACAAAGCTTACTCCTTTAAGGAGCAAATAATTGAACTAGAGCTGAAGGAGGTGAGTTGATTGGACAGGAAAGCCAACCTGATGTCAGGATCTTCACTACTATCTCATCTTTTGTTCCCTGGCTTCTGGCATGTGTGTGGACACTGTTGGGAAAGATTCTCTGAACTTCTTTGAATACCTAAATCTTGTCTTCTCTTGTATCAGTTTCTTTTCTCTTTTATATGTATTTGTATCAATTTAGGTAGAATGCTGTTTGTTTGTGAGTGTGCTTACTGGTTGCTAATGTCTGGTTTTTTTCTTCATCTTTTGTTCAGTGTATTTCATGTCACTTTTTCAGTAAGTGTTGTTAAATAGGTGCTTCCCTCTTGTAGAGGGTTCTGTTCAGCCTGTCCAGAGTAATGGGTGTAGGTGGGCTGGAAGAGTTTGGTCAAAGGAAGACAACATACCAGGGTGGCTGGAGCATTCTTTTATTAAAGATTACTTCTGTTTGCTCTGGGGAGGATGACATGCCCATCCACTGTAGAAAGAACGAGACAGATCTTTCTAATGGTATCAAATAATTTGTGACCGACCTAAGCCTGTGAGAAACTGATGTCATGCTGCTAACAGGACACGAAAATGTTATTAACCCTCTGATTTCCCTTTTGTGTCTTCACTTAAGATTGATAGGCTTGGAAGAATATTTTTATTCTGTTTTAAAAATAGATTGTGAACCCTCCCCCCCAGTGTGTTCAACTTTCTCTTCTGTCTAGTTGAGATGGTGTTAATAGCTCCTGGTTAATAATGTCCATGGCTCTCTACTGCAGGAAATAAAGAAGAAGAAAGGAATAAAGGATGAGGTGCAATTGACTAGCAAGCAGAAGGAGCTGATGCATGCACAGCTGGAAAGGGAGTCTCAGATAAGAAAAAGGCTGAAGGAGGTAAGTTTTCATGGGGTTTTCTGCCAGCTCTGCAGCTACCATGACCCAAATAATTTTGATAAAAGGAAAATGGAGTAGCACAGAGTATTTGGCAATAGCCTCTTTGATTTGTTCATTAGCAATTAGATATAATATTGAATTGTGTCTCTTACAGCTTGATCATGAGCTGGAAACAGCCCTAGGACTCCTGGATGCTGTTATAAAGAGAAAGCCTCCTGGTCTAACTCAATACGTTCCTGGTCTCATCAGTTCCTTCTTGCCACTTTTTCGATCACCTTTGGCTGCTCCAAGGATTAAGAAGCCTTTTCTTTCCTTAGCTTCCTGTGTCATGCCTGCTCGACTGAAAACCTTTGGTTGGTACTTGCAGTTGCTATTTAACAGCAAGATGCAAAATTTTTTTTTTTATGGTGGGGTGGTGGAAATCTTTGCTTCTACAAGGCATAGATCATTGACAGCCAAGAAGAAAAACCACTCTGAAACAGTGCTTAGGGAGATAACTGCATCATCCCTGCTGCTGCATAGGACTGGGCCCAAAGACAAGGAGTTGTCTGGTCATTGTGACCAGCTCTGAGAAGCAGTTGGTCATGATGGGACCTGGGGATTTTTCTATCAAGAAATGTTTGGGTTTAGTCCTCTTATGGACTCTTTATTCTTTCATACCAGGTACTTTAGTGAGCCACGTGACCTTGCGCCTGATGAAACCAGAATGTGAATTGGATGAATCCTGGTGTCAGGAAGAGCTGCCTACTGCTCTGAACAGAGTTATTAGCTTGCTGCATGCTCATACCATTCCTAGCCGAACAGGCAAGGGAGAGCCAGGTAAAAAGTATTGTAGATACCTCTGAGAGCCACCCCCCAACCAGTAACTGGGTTTGCTGGTTTGTGTAATGTTTGTCATGGGTTTTTTTGTTTTGTTTTGTTTTGTTTGTTTGTTTGTTTTCTTTTTTTAATCAGGTAAGTCTTCATTGACAGGAAAAACTAAGGGTTTTTTTTGTAGTGGCAGTAGTAGAAATGAGTAACACATATGGGAAAAGTAGAAATGGAATAACAGTATCTTTTCTTAAAATGGTTCATACAGAAATAACAGTAGTTAGATTAAGGCTCATCTTTGCCAAGGACAAGTTTCTACCTTTCAACATCACTTAGCATGAGTGATTCAGTGAGACTAAGTGGAAAGACAAAACAATTGCTTGTTATCTGTGATCTCAGCAGTGAAGTGCCTGTGGCCTCTGCTTGTTTGCTATGTAGTGCTGCAGTTCATGAATATTTTATTCTGGCATGGTTTTAGAAGCAGCAGTTCTTTCCCACTCTGTAGCATGAAGGGAAGCACCAGTATCTATACAGTGCAAGAACATAATCTGAGTTAAAATTCAAGTGCTGAACATCTTGGTGAAATTTCAGTGCCTCCACTATGTACATTATTTCCATAATGATTGCAAGTTCACTAACACTTGAATCCATGTTCAGGCTTATTTCCTGAAAGTAGTGTAAGTATTTTCAACCCTCTTCCTTCAGTATTTCCAGCAGTTAAATGAATATTAAATTAATATCTGATTATCTTTTTTCTCACTTCTCCAGCAAGAGGAAGTAAGTTCTGTAACACTTTATGGACAAGTCATGTTATATTCCCCAGCAATTTTTCCTCATTTTTAAAGTTCCTTGGAGTCCAGTGTTGCAGTATTAGTTAGTAGAGGGTAGTTTCTTAGGTTATCATGTAGCCTAGGGGAGACTGTAGCTCATTATAATGTGGATGCTAACATTACTGAAATGTCTAAATGTTTTTTGTCATCTTTTCCTATTGGTTGATACCAACTACTGTGCTAATAGAGAATTTATCTTCTCTGATAAAGCTTTCTTCCTTCTTCTGCATAGAGAGGCACAGCTTCTTAAGCTTAAAAATATCTGGCCAGTGATTTAAAAAAAAAAAAAAGAAAAAGCAAGCATAAAAGCAAATGGATCTCGAGCAAACAGAGAAAAAAATCCCACATCAGAAATGGAGGGGATTTTACCTAAGCTATTCATGATAAATAGTAAGGAGCTCACAGTGTTATTTGCTATTTAATATTTCTCCTTTGAACTCCTATTGCTGTATCTGTGCCCTATATAAGCTGACTAATACTGCAGTGTTGTATCTGCAGTGCTCTTCATCTACCTGTTAGAAATTTAAAATCTGGTGATCTCTACACAGACATTTTCCCTGGGTGTCTAGTGGTTGAAGTTTAACTGGACTAACTAAGAGGACTGGAAGAAGCATTTGTTAAGTCCCATAGCCAAGGCCCTGTGAGAAGAAAGGATTAAAATCTTTAACAATAGGAATCCAAAAGCTTTATTTTTTTCAGGGGAGGGGAGGAGATTTGCATCAGAATTGAGACTGGAATGACAGGTTAGCTAGGTTAAAGGAAATAGAGCTGGCAAATGGACACCTACTGTGGGACAAATGTACTTTAACAGTGGTTCAGTTAAATTGTATCAGATCCCTGTATGTATTCTCCTGCTCAGAAGTAAAATTTTTTTTTAAAAATTTTTAATGAATTTTCATTCTCAGTGTACACACAGTCTTAATGCACTTGAAATAATGGATTATATCTCAACAGGGGTTGTGTGATGGACTTGATTTTGTGTCCCATTTTCCCCTTGCCCACAAGTATTTCCAGGATAGACAAAACCTTCAGCTTTGCCTTTCTGTCTATTTTAAACCATTGAATTGTTTCAATTTAATTTACAGTGTGTTTTTTTGCACTGTTGGAAGCATTGGATGTTATTTGGAATCCTAATTTAATTAAAGCCAGCTCATTTAGGTAGCAAGCAACAGCAATATCAGGTGGAATCTTAGAATCATTAAGTTGGAAAAGACCCTAAAGCCACACTGTAGCTGCTTTGAAAAGGCTGAACTTTGTGTGGGGTAAGTCCAGATACAGATCATAGAATCATAGGGGTTGGAAGGGACCTCGAAAGATCATCTAGTCCAACCCCCAAGATGAGACAGTGTTCTTAGACCTGGTGTTTGTAGGAACACAGAGATACTTAAGGTCACTGAGCATGTTTGTACATAGGCTTGGCCATATCCACAAGCTGGCTGTGTCCTTTTTGCTGCACTTACAAGCAAGACAAAGATCAGCTGTGCTCACAGGATTTCCTTTTCACAGGTGCTGGCCCCTTATCAGCTCCAGCGTTTTCCTTAGTCTTTCCTCTCCTAAAGACTGTTATGACTGACACACCTCATGACAGTGAAGACAAGGAGGAGTTTCTGGTCAAGATTCTGCAGATCCTCACAGTCCATGCTCAGCTGAGATCATCAGCAAATGGCCATGCTTTGCTGGTGGATGAGGTGAGAGCTTGGGGGTATCAGATGACTTCAGCAGTTGTTCAGGTAATAAAATAGCAGTGTGTAAACTGCACAAACCAAAATTAATTCTGCAAGTTAAAAATTTAAGATTCCTTTCTGTAAGGTTACCTGTCCCTTTTTTTTCTTGTGATTTTTACAAGGAATGTCACACACAGGTGAGGTACTTTGGAGTCAGAAGACATAAGGCTTTTTCTCCTCTCTCTGTCTTTTTCCCCCCAACCTTTCAGAATGGCCCAGAGTTGCTGCCCCGGAGAGACATGCTGGTTCTGCTGACCCAGGTGATTGGAACAGGTTCTCCACGGTTACAGGTGAGTCCTTGGCTTTATAACCATAGTCAGGATTCTGCCTAAGTTTCATCAGCACCTAACTGAGGAGGTACACCCACCTGCTTTAAGTCTTTGAGACTGATGGTTTATATGTTACCAATTTTATCCTATGTTTATGGTATTGTTCTTAGGATAGAAGTGCCTGTATCTTTTTTCCTGTGTTTTTTTTTTCACCAAACGTATTCTTCAGCTTCCATCAGTAACACCTTATTCCTTCTCTCTGTCAAGCAACTTTAGCTGCCACTCCCCTAAGTGTTTATTCATCCTCAACCCCCACCCTGTGTTTGCTTTGACCAAATGCACAGAAGCAGAAGGCAGCAATAGAATCTCTCATCCTTCCTCATGGCATTTTAGGTGTTGGCTTCCAATGCACTGACCACCCTGTGCACAAGCAGCAGTGGGAAGAATGGCTGTGCCTATGCAGAACAGGAGGAGATTGATGTGTTACTTCAGGCCCTGCAGTCTCCATGCATGAATGTCCGAGATGCAGCTCTCAGGGTAGGTGGGAATTGTTCAGGGTCACAATAAGTTCCTTAATTTTTTAAGAAGTTAATTTTCTCCAGCACTGATGAGGAAAGGCTTTAGCTGTGATGCCAGTCTTTGGGCAGTGTGCCTGCAGGAGGAGGCAGTAGCTACTGAATAATAATGCTCCAAGTGTAATGCTCTGTGCTAGATTTATCATGCAAAAAAGAGCATCCTGGGTGTACCCATGCTCCCACTGAAACAGGTGTAATTGCATGAATTTAACACCTATTTACAATTGCATAGAGCTTAGTCTTATAGAGAGCTGTGAAAAAATTACTATGTCTATATTAGACCCCGTGTCTTTGGAAAACTTCAGGCTTAGTTGCTTCTGAGAACATAAACAAAGAAACTAAAAAGCCAGGGGTCTTTGTTTTCTTTGCTGTGGAACAAATTTCAGCTTAACTCACTTGAATTATTCTTCTCAGAGGTTACAGTCATCAGCACCCAAGTGGGTGCCTAACTGCCTCTGCAACCTGCACAGGGAGTCCTGCTCTTGATTTTCCCCATCTCACCTATTAGCAGGGCAGTCCTTGATAAACACTGGTAGTGTTCTGCACAAGCAAAATGTGAATTTTGACAGATCCAACCACTAAAAGAATGACTTATCATAGTGTCTTTAGGTATCTGTTTCTAAAATCAGATCCTTGTACTGATTCTCCTGTAAACTAATTCAGGGACTGATGGAGCTACAGATGGTTCTGCCAACCCCAGACAGAGATGAAAAGAATGGACTGAATCTGCTGCGTCGCCTTTGGGTTGTGAAGTTTGATGTGGAAGATGAGATTCAGAATCTGGCAGACATGTAAGAGTCCCTCCTACCTGACTGGATTGTAAGGGGACCTCTCCTCTCCTCACCTTGTGGAGCTCCACTGGCAGGGGCTCTGCTGCCCACAGGTGGAGGGCAGCCTTAGATGACCCTGATACTTACACCTAGTAATAGTTTCTCTTGCTGAAGAGGGATCCATCACTTCTGTGTGTGTGCTGCAGGTTGTGGGATTCCATGGGTCTGGAGCTGCAGCCTGACCTCTGTTCTCTGCTGATCAAAGATGTCATCTACCATGAAGAGGCAGTGCGACAAGCAGGTGCTGAAGCTCTTTCCAGAGCTGTAGCTCAATATCGAAAACAGGCAGCAAAGGTCATGAATAAACTTACAGAGATCTACCAAGAAAAGCTCTACGTAAGTCCTGTGGGGTTGAAAGGCACAAGCTTGCTCTATATTTTAACTTTTGTTAATCACTTTTCCTCTTGTCTGTCTTGAGGATGCGCATGAAGCCTGCTGCTGCTCTGTGCTTGCTTATCACAGACTTAATTGTCTTGATCCTCACCAGGCAGTAATGGCACCACTGAACAGGTGGTATACATGTGCCTGAGGTGATGCAGAAAGACTGTGGCAGAGCAGGGTCAGTTGGAGTCTTTTTGGGCTTAAGCTAGCTCTCATACCATGCTCTTCTGTGAGTTCTGCCACACCTCTATGCAGTACTATAAACTGGCTTTGCAGGTATGGCTGACAGTGTTCTATGCATATGTGTCCTTCCACAAAAATTGGAAAATTGTTTTTGCCTTGCAGAGGCCACCTCCAGTTCTGGATGCTTTGGGACGAGTGATATCTGAATCACCACCTGACCAGTGGGAAGCAAGGTACAGTCATCTCCAGCTTGATCTCATCACTCCCTGTGCATCCAAATGAGATGTCCCAGATTTTTATTTGGAAGTTCAGGCAGTGGAGAAATAAGGGAATGTCAAAGGAACAAATTGTATGTGCTTGTATTGACTTGTTGGTTCCATGCTTCCTTCTGATAGAGAATATTTGTGCCCCTCACTTAGGCTGTGCAGGCCAAGGTGAAATGCTGTCAGTTCCATCCAAGTATTGGATACCATCTTCTGTGTCCTTCAGATAAGAGCAGAATCTTCCCCTCTCATGCTGTCTGATTTTTGTCTTATCTTACTGTATTTCTACCTCCAATGGGCAATTGATTGTTTCAGGAGCAGCAGCTCGAGCCTTAATGAGCTGGACTAATTCCAGTTTGGATAATTACTTTTTTGCCTGCTTGTATGCCCTGTACAGGTTTAATTGGGGATCATCTTGTTCATCACCTGTCTTAACCTAATCTTCTCTTTAGTGCTGTTATGCCTTGTTGTAAAGCAGTAGATGAAGTGATCCTGATGTCAGTCCTTGTTGGTCAAAGTATCTGTAATGATTAATCAAGACAAAAGTCATTATATGGCTGAAGGATTGTTGTCCTTTGTGGAGCCTGCAGCATGGGGTTTTGTAATGAAATGCACATAGGTTGGCCATGCTGAAGCACTTCAGTTTTGTAGTGGCTTTCTCTTGCAGGTTTTTGGAGTGTACTACTGATAGCAAAGCAAATGCTGTCAGAAGTCAGTAAGCTCACAAGCTCACTGTCTTTGCAGGTGTGGCATAGCTTTGGCCCTCAACAAGCTCTCACAGCATCTGGACAGCTTTCAGGTGAAGCCTCTCTTTCAGTTTTTTGTACCAGATGCCCTGAATGATCGCAGTCCTGAAGTGAGGAAGTGCATGTTGGATGCAGCTCTTTCAACACTCAACACTCATGGCAAAGTAAGTCTGAACACTTGTGTCTAGCAGTGGAAAAAGAAAGTGGGATGAAAATGTAGGTACTGTGCTGGCACCCACAGATTTTTTTCTTAGAGGTTGCTGTTAGTTGTAATAGCTAATAATTTTCATGTAGTAAGAATTTTTGTGTGTCTGGAATTGTTCTGTTGGTGACAAGTGTTGGCTAAGTGTAGGGGTCTGGGGTTTTTTCCAGCAAAGAAGAGATAATGCTGAATAAACTGGAGCTAAAACCCTATAGAACTAGAGTAGTAGAATTAAAACCAGACCACAGATCTTTTAGTTGTGGGAAGGTGAATTTTCCCTTTCAGGCCTCATGCAAAGCAAAACACAAAAGCTTGCTGATTATTGGCTAATTAAACTGAAAACAGCTGAAGTTTTTCGGAGAAAAGAGAACGATCCTTCTCCTCACTGTCAGCCTTTTTCCAGCAGTGTGAGATGGGGGAAGACAAGGCATGCAGGGTGTAAATTGCTCAGCTTCTCATTTCCTGATCCATGCAAGTCACCTCTTCTGAGCAGCCCTCTGTGCTCCTGTTAAGCACAAGACAATTACAGTGTTTTCATATAATTCACTGCTTCCTTCTGTTTCTTTGAAAAGCAATGCAATTTTATCTTTCTGCTCTCCCTTTGCACATGGAGCAGGCACTGATGCCATGGCATGACTGCATGGCAGTCTTGCCTAGTACCTTGTGTTGCTTCTGGCAGAAGCATCACGCTGGCAGGTTTGGGGGATCTAATTTGAAAAAGCTAACTTCTTTCTAGCAGAAAATACTTGTTGCTTGTCAGGATGGCACAAGGTTTTATGTGATGTGACACAGTTAATGAACTGTAAATACAGTGTGATTGTTCAGTTTGTTGGCTCAAAGCAGAACAAAAAAGTCCACTGAGCATAGCAGATCTCATTCTGAGTCGACTCTAGTGGCAAGTTCTGTGGTTTTGTTTTTCAGGACAATGTTAACTCTCTCTTGCCAGTGTTTGAAGAATTCCTGAAAAATGCTCCTAATGATGCCAGTTATGATGCTGTCAGGCAGAGCGTGGTTATTCTGATGGGTTCACTGGCAAAACATCTGGACAAGAGTGACCCTAAAGTAAAACCAATTGTTGGCAAACTGATAGCAGCCTTGTCCACACCATCTCAGCAGGTAGGTGTCTTCTTGGAAGAGCTTCGTGTTTCATGCAGAGGCAGGTTAATGCTGTGATACTTTGGGGAATATCAGAGCAATGAAAAACGACTCTGGTGACAGAAAACTGTCATTGTGGGGGCAGTCAAAGGGAGGTTATGTTGGTGATGAGTATCTTGTGATCTAATAGCTGGTGGGTTGTTTTCCAGGTTCAAGAGTCAGTAGCAAGCTGTTTACCACCTCTGGTGCCTGCAATTAAGGAGGATGCAGGAGGAATGATACAGAAGCTAATGCAGCTGCTTTTAGAGTCTGATAAGTATGCTGAGCGCAAAGGTGCAGCGTACGGGCTGGCAGGCCTGGTGAAAGGCCTTGGCATCCTCTCTCTCAAGCAGCAGGAGATGATGACCACACTGACTGATGCTATCCAGGACAAGAAGAACTTCCGTCGGCGTGAGGGTACGGGATGGCTTTTCCCTCCAAATACTTCCAGTTTCTCTTGTTCCTGTTGCCACTAAGGTCAGATCAAATGTAATCTGAACCCCTGTGCTTGGTTAATCCGCATTTGTTTTACTAAAGTTTGCAGAGAAGGAAAGGGGGAGCCAATGAGACCGTTGATAGTATATAGACCACTGCAACTGCTCTTTGCATTATGGTGGAGGAAGGGTTTCTGGTTTTAGACAACATTCTGGGTGCCTGTCCCTCCAGTTTTCAAAGGCAGGTGTTGCAGGGTGGGCTCCTGCTTTCTGTGAGACTGTGCATGTTTGGCTCCAGCTGGTCCAGAGGGGCTTTCAAAGCCTACTTGTTCCTTTTGCTGCTGGATGTTTCTAGTCCTTATTTCTGCCTACCTAAGCTGGGACCTCAGGACTGTTAAATGTTTTTAATGCTACTGGGCTGCTTCTTGTCCTTTCTGAGACCAGACATCCTACCACAACACTAGCCACAAGTTCTAGAAGGCAAGACACTTTGCAGTTTGAGAGCTTTTGGAGAAATTCTATAGCTATTCAGCAAATTCTGTCTTCCCTTTCCATCCCCTTTAAACAAAGATGTATTTTCCTCTGTCCTTTTTGGTTGTTTTATTTAGGAGCTCTGTTTGCCTTTGAGATGCTCTGCAGCATGCTTGGAAAGCTCTTTGAGCCCTATGTGGTTCATGTGCTACCTCACTTGCTTCTTTGCTTTGGAGATGGGAACCAGTATGTGCGAGAGGTAAGATGTTTTAAATTCCCAAGAACAGTGTTAAAAGGAAACTGAAATGGAATGGATATGAATATTTTTTATAACTAGGCAAATTGAGAGAGTAGGTGCATCTCTTGAGAATACAATTTGATCTTAATAACTGGAAGCATCTCAGTGAATTGGCCATTAATTGAGAGCTGCTTGGCTATCTGCATCATTGTACTCAGACATTGTTTTATGTGAAGGCTTTGTTCCCATTGAGTCTCTGAGGAAGGAAAAAACATGCATTGTGACAGCTTGTGAATGTTCTCTTTTCCTTGGAGGCTGCAGATGACTGTGCCAAAGCTGTGATGAGCAATTTGAGTACTCATGGAGTGAAGCTGGTTTTGCCATCACTTCTTGCAGCACTAGAAGAGGAATCTTGGAGAACCAAAGCTGGTACGGACCAATAGCTGACTGACATGATTGAGAGTAACTCACAGTTCCCTTTTCTGTCATTCCCCTTGTTTATTCCTTCGTCCCTACAGATACTTGTGGTAGCTTATTGTCTCATAAGGAGACTGTGGCATTTAGAGCTTTTGAGATCTAAATCTGTTCCCTGACAGAATTGAGCAACTCCTTTCCCTTCAGCAGATTCAAGGGGCACCTTTTGCCCCTCATTTATCTAGAAGTACTCCAGAGCTGGAAGTTTTCTTCCCTCCCTTCTTTTTCCTGATAAAACAACAAAGTAGTTTTTAGTTTCTTATATTGGCATAGAGTGGCTTAATGCATTTCAGCATCACATGTGTGTTCTTTGACTGGTCATACCACTTGTAGATTGGAATTTGAGATAAATGTGATCATCTTCTAGTAGCTCTTCTTAATGTCATAAATTTTGTTTTGTTTTGTTTTTTCTTTCTTTCTTTTGGTGTACATCACACCCAGGATCCGTGGAGCTCCTGGGAGCTATGGCATATTGTGCTCCTAAACAGCTCTCTTCCTGCTTACCCAATATTGTGCCAAAACTTACTGAAGTGCTCACGGATTCCCACGTGAAGGTGCAGAATGCAGGGCAGCAAGCTCTGAGGCAGATTGGGTCTGTCATCAGGAATCCAGAGATCCTGGGTAAGAACTGTCTGCATCTCTTACACCAAGAATGGTCCTGGCATGACTGTGGTTTATAATAGCAAGGTTTATGTTCACTGTGTTTAGGATCAAATCCAAACCTCTGTAGAAACTAAACTACTTCTAGAAAAGTTAAACACAGAAGTTTAAAAGCAGCTGTCTGCTTTAAGGCTAACTGAATGCTCTTGTCCATTTTGACAGCTAATGTTAATAGGCTTTGGGTGTTTCTGTGCTTTTAGTTTCTGTGGAAAGATCTAGAACATGCCACAGGAGAACATTTGCTCACCCTGATAGGCATTTGTGTTTAATGTACAAATCAAGTCTTTTCTCTGCTTTTTAAAAATGTTCAGCAATCGCTCCAGTTCTGTTGGATGCTCTCACTGACCCCTCCAGGAAGACCCAGAAGTGTCTGCAGACTCTCCTGGATACCAAATTTGTCCATTTCATTGATGCTCCATCCTTAGCCCTGATCATGCCAATTGTTCAGAGAGCTTTTCAAGATCGTTCCACAGACACCAGGAAAATGGCTGCCCAGATCATTGGGAACATGTACTCTCTGACTGATCAGAAGGTATGTTGCTAAAAAAGCTCTTTAATGTGTGCTGTATTTACTGTGTACAATATAACAGAGAAAGCACTTGAGAGAATTTATTTAGTTTGGAGATTTTGCTGCTAGGGCAGACAATGTTAGAATCCACACATCTTCTTTAATTAAATGTATGTAAATGAACAGATAAGGGCTGTAAGGATAGTGACAATGCTCAGGTCCTTAAGACTGCCACCTTTGTACTTTGGTCATCTTATTATTACCAAATTTATCTCTGCAAAAAGATGTTACAATATTTACCATGTAAGAAATACTTTAACAAACAAGCAAAACTAGTACCAGTGAAACAACGGATCAGCTGCTTACAAATGTTTGAAAAATATTTGTAGAACCCACTGTGGTCTAAATAACTGATAAGTTCTTGTGCTGATAATCTCTACCTTTAAATCTTGTGTAAATGTTAAGAGTTGGATTTCCCTTAAATACAAAGTGCTATGTTGTGGGGGAGCAGCAAAAAGGTTTCTTGGGCTTGCAGAGCAATTCAGTGTGCTTATTTGCAGGATTGTGAAAGCATCTGATTAACCTCTAAGGGTATTATGGGTGAATGCTAATAATAAGGGGCTGAATGCCCTTTATGTGAAGGTGACTTAGTTTTCTTTCTCATTTCTCTTACTCTTTGGCTCTTTGTTTTCAGGATCTGGCTCCTTACCTACCCAGTGTGACTCCTGGACTGAAGGCATCTCTATTAGATCCTGTACCCGAGGTAAAGTCTTCTGTACAAATACAATTTATGTTTCAGTGCCCTGGGTTACGCTTTGTCTTAGGCTTTTTTAGACCTGAATCAGGCTGACACATCTCTCTTAGTAACTCTGGCTGGATGTTGCAAGCCCCTGTTCCTTCTCTCCGCTAGGTGCGCACGGTGTCTGCAAAGGCGCTGGGAGCCATGGTGAAGGGGATGGGGGAATCGTGCTTTGAGGATTTGTTGCCATGGCTGTTGGAGACACTGACATATGAGCAGAGCTCAGTGGATCGTTCTGGTGCTGCTCAAGGTGAGGGCAACTGTGTCTGAATACTGAGCTCAGGCTTTCTCCTGTTAAATCAGATCAGCTTGTTCTTTCTTGTGTTCATCAGTTATGTTACCTGCTTTTTTCCCCAGGTCTGGCTGAAGTTATGGCTGGTTTGGGGGTTGAAAAGCTGGAGAAACTTATGCCAGAGATTGTAGCTACTGCCAGTAAAGTGGATATTGCTCCACATGTACGAGATGGTTATATTATGATGTTCAACTATCTGCCAATTACCTTTGGAGACAAGTTCACTCCCTATGTTGGTCCCATCATTCCTTGTATCCTTAAGGTATGTATTAAGGCTTGAAGAGGCTTTTTTATTAGAGGATAAAAAGAAGGCTCCTGGAGTATTTTGTGTGTCAACTATAGTAATTGTGAGACATGCAGAGACTTGTCCAGCTTTGCTGGACTAGATAAAATACAAAAGAATTGAAAATACCATTTCTTCTTTCAAGTTACTTTCTTGCTGTCTTATTTTTGTAGTCACCAGTAATTTCTTGAAATCACCTTGTGTGTTCACAACTCTAGTTCATTTACTTTTCCTGGCTGAGAGAAAAAACATCCTTTTGTTTCTCTCCTGTTGGTTTTGTATATTGTGCTGAAAAGAAAAATATCTTCAGAGACACATTTCTCTCTCTGTTCAGGCACTGGCAGATGAGAATGAGTTTGTGCGGGACACTGCCCTGCGCGCTGGCCAGAGAATCATAAGTATGTACGCTGAGACTGCCATTGCCCTTCTCCTGCCACAGCTTGAGGATGGCCTATTTGATGACTTGTGGAGGATAAGGTGAGGGATAACAGTCTTATCCACAGATTGTTCTCTTCCATGTTTGGATTCAGACTATTATGTTGTTCCTCCTGGGAAGCAAAATCAAGTCTCTCTTTTAGCTTGTTAATTTCCATACGATGCTTTATAGCACTGAGTCTGCAAAGCCCTGCCAGCCCTGTATCAAGTTTCTTGGTACCTGCAAAGCATTCCTACTAGATTATTCATTCTGGTAGTGATTCAGAAAAATACTGCCAAGGCAGTTGATGTGACAATATTTAGCTCTTATATATTCTTTTTCATTTTTCAAAATGCTGAGTAAGTCATTCTCCTGTGTATGTAAGTGTGCAGTCGGGCACTCACAGCTAATAAGAACTGCTCAAAAACAAGTTGTGTTAAAAGGCTTGTGTCAGCTGAGTGCTTATGAGTGCACTTATTCCAGGTGAATGTCTTTTGAGTTGAGACAGATACTGCTGATGTCTTGTTCCTTTTTAGAGTCCAGGATATTCCCCAATTCATTGCTTTGATTCCAGAGTTCTCTCAACCTCTTCCAGTTTGGAATCCATTCCTTCCCTTGCAAAGGAAGCATGCTGCTTCTCAGTCACATAGGCAAACTGATCTCGTGTGTCAGCCCATGCAGCATTTTGGTGCTGACCAGATCTTCACTGTGCATTTTGCTCCTGTCTGCATTTGATATGCTGTCACTCTTGGACAGGTACCACCTGAATACCCTGTTTGTAACACTTGACTTGCTCCTGTTGCCAGGTTTAGCTCAGTTCAGCTCCTTGGAGATCTTCTGTTTCATATCTCAGGAGTCACTGGAAAAATGACCACAGAAACTGCCTCAGAGGATGACAACTTTGGAACAGCGCAGTCAAACAAGGTAAAGCCGGTTTTGTCTGTTGTGCCTGTATTTTATTTTATTTTTTTTTAATCAGCATGGAAGTCCTGCTGGAAAGACATGACGAGTTATCGTATTTTTTTTTCTTTTTATAAATTTTGGGAGTGGGTAATACAGTTTTCTGCTGTTTCTTTCCAGGCTATCATTAATGCTCTTGGTGTGGAGAGGAGGAACAGGGTGCTGGCAGGGCTGTACATGGGCCGGTCAGACACCCAGCTGGTGGTACGTCAGGCCTCCTTACACGTCTGGAAGATTGTAGTCTCAAACACTCCTCGCACTTTGCGTGAAATTTTGCCCACGCTCTTTGGGCTCCTGCTGAAATTCTTGGCCAGTACCTGTGCGGATAAACGAACGGTGAGAAACTGAGCAATGCCTTCCTGTTCCTGCAGGTGACCATGTAAACTGATTCCTGAAGAACACGGGATAATTATTTTCTATAAATCACTCTAATGCTGTCATTAATTTAACTGTTCTGTGCCTGAGTCTGTCTGAGTTCTCTCATTGCTGAAGGTGATTGTGATGACAGTAAAACTATTTTTCTGTGGTTACTTGGAATAGTAATATTTCCATTCCTACTAATCTGTCTCTACTGTGAACAGTAATTTATGGCCTAAAGTGAACATTTGCTCACAGTTCACCTTCTTAAACTTTTTAAAACAGGAAAAATAATCAATACATTTTTGGGGGACAGGTTGCAGCACGGACATTAGGAGACCTTGTCCGAAAGTTAGGAGAGAAGATCCTTCCTGAAATTATTCCTATTCTGGAAGATGGACTGAGGTCAGACAAGAGTGATGAGAGGCAAGGAGTCTGCATTGGGTTGAGTGAGATAATGAAATCTACCAGCAGGGATGCGGTAAGTTAAATGTGGAAGGTGAAATCTCCAGTTTTCTGGATGTCTGTTATGATGCAGATGAGTAGGTAGTGCAGATGAGATGGAACAATACAGCCAGTGCTGGGCTGCTTTTATGGACTGAATTCAGGGCTTAGAACTAACATGAGTTTCTTTTCAGGTAAATGTGTGTATTTGTAGCTGTCAGTAAATTTAGATCATTGCACAGTTCTGACTTTTATGAGATTTAATAATAGAAATCATCCACTAGTTAGCCTCAGAAGACTGCAGCTCTTTCTGTTGATCAGTCCTGTTTTTCTTGTATTTCGAGCAAACTGCAATTTAGTTCCAAATTCTGCTTTCTTTGCTATTTTAATGAGATGCATGTGTCTGTTGTGCTTTAGACGTTGTGTAATTTCATCTCTACATTTTTAGGTACTGCTTTTCTCTGAGTCCCTCGTTCCTACAGTGAGAAAAGCACTCTGTGACCCTCTGGAAGAAGTCCGAGAGGCTGCAGCTAAAACATTTGAACAGTTGCACTCAACAATTGGACACCAAGCTCTTGAAGATATCCTGCCATTTTTGCTGAAGCAGCTGGTAAGCATTGCTCATTGTTAGTCAACAACTTGATGAATGATGTTGTGGGACAGGTTTTGCTAAGGAGCTGAAAGCAAAAGCAGGATTGCAGGGGTAGATTGTCTCCTCTGTGGAATGATCCTAGCCATTGGCAGGGATGGTCTTGTGTACTGGTTATATGATCACACAGTAAATTGTCACTTGAAATAGTGTCAGCTTGGTGTGTCACAAGTAATTTCTCAGGTTTGTAACTTTCTCTTTCCCTGTAGGATAATGAAGAGGCATCTGACTTTGCTGTGGATGGTCTCAAACAAGTTATGGCTGTCAAGAGCCGTGTGGTGCTACCTTATTTGGTGCCAAAGGTACAGTTGAAAACAATTTTTAAACTTCAGAACTGTGCTTTCTACTCTGCTTGCTGCCAGTTTTCTTTGCACAGACGCCAAAAGGAAGAATTTGAAATTTTCTTCTTATTTTATGCTCAAAAAGTTGTCATTTGGGTTGTGATGCATTTATAGTTAGAAAGTTTTCATGCTGTAGATGAAGTGATGTTCTTCTGAACAGCTTTCTGCTTGTCTCATTTTTTGTTGCTGTTTTTCTCTAGCTGACTACCCCCCCTGTGAACACCCGTGTGCTAGCTTTCCTTTCTGCAGTGGCAGGGGATGCCCTGACACGGCACTTGAGTGTGATCCTGCCTGCTATGATGTCTGCACTGAAGGAGAAACTGGGAACCAGTGAAGAGCAATTGGCAAGTAGCAGAGCTCAGCTCTTTGTTGTGACAGGCTGCTGGAAGATGGAGCTTTGGGTTTCCCACCTTGCACAGTATCTGTGTTCTCTAGAGTCACAGATTGCATGTTTTAATTCAGTCCATTAGGTTCCTCAGGATGAGTCTTTTTGCCTGGTGGCATATTGTTAGCCTTCCAAATCTATTTGTATCCATATAAAAGTCTCTTTGACCTGCAACAAGATATAATTCTCAGTTTACTTATTCTTGGAGAACTGCCGGAGTTAACTTTGTATTTTTTCTTGGGATAGAAGACTGAGAAATTAAAGGGCTGACAGGAGGAAGTCTCCTGTTTTGCATGCAGCACTCCTCACTGCTTTCCAAAACATCGGGTGTTTGGACTCCACAGAACATCCTGGAGTTGTGATTGTGGATAGGCATGTGCATAAATTAGTGAACTGGGAATGTGAGTGACAAAGTCCTCTTGTCTGTCTGCTGTAGGTGCCCATTAGCTCAGCTTCTAGCCCCGGGTGTGCCTGGAGATCTCTGATGCACCCACAGACATGCTTGTAATTAGTGTTATGATGGTACAGCATTAAACTACTTAAATCAAAAAAATATTATCTGACAAGACCCACAGTCTCTGATGGGTAAGATGGAGGACACTGAACTACTCTAATTTCTGCAAATTAGCCCTTCTGCAGCTGGAGAGCAACCTGTGCAGCCATCAGTTCAGCAGAGTTTAGTTGCTTGATACGTTTTGAGACTGGTTATATCCCTGTCTCTGCTCCAGGACTGAATCAAGCCTTTAATAATGATATGACCTGCTAATTAATGAGAGACAATTAGCTAGTGGGGTATGTTGTAATATTTCTGTAGGAGATAATGGTGTGAATAACATGGGGAAACCTAGGGCTAAATTTGGCTTCTTTTTATTTGAGAGTTAACAAAGTGAATTTAAACTCTTTAGGAGATGGCAAACTGCCAGTCTGTAATTCTCTCTGTGGAAGATGATGTTGGACAGAGAATTATAACTGAAGATTTGCTAGAAGCTACCCGCAGCCCTGAGCTGGGAATGCGACAGGCAGCAGCTGTCATCCTGAACATCTACTGCTCCAAGACAAAAGCAGACTACACTGGTCATCTGAGGAGCTTGGTGTCAGGCTTGATACGCCTGTTCAATGACACCAGCCCTGTGGTTCTGAATGAAAGCTGGGATGCACTTAATTCCATCACCAAGGTGAGAGACAGCTTCAAAGGGTTCCAGGGATAATGCCTGAAAAGGAGAAAAAAGGGCTAGCTGGTAAAATACTGCCTAAATGAAACCTTCTGTTTTGGTGGTAAACTACACTTACGTTTGCAAATCCTGCAAAGTTTTGAGAGTTGTGAGACGAGTTTGACCTTGGCTTTGTGAGTGAGGGGGCAGGAAACAGGTGTCTTCTCTTGACACACCTGAGAAGAATTCACAAAGAACAGCTGCTTACCATGTTGCCTCATCTTTGTCTTACCCCTTTCTCCTGCAGAAATTAGATGCTGGGAACCAACTTGCTCTCATAGAGGACCTGCACAAGGATATCCGGATTGTAGGGAATGAGGCCAAGGGCGAGCACGTGCCAGGATTCTGTATTCCTAAGAAGGTAAAGGATCAGGATGAGCATGGATTTGTCACAGCCTTAATACCTCCCCTTTTTGGAGGAGCTAATTGATATGACTTTACAGCTATAAGCAACAGTGGCTGTCGGGGCATTCCAAACCCCTTTGATATGTTGGAGAGACTTTTTCTAGGTTACTGCTGCTGTTGAGTTGCCCTGCAGAAGGTTTCTCTTGTAACAAAATCTTTGACAGTTCTGTTATGTATGTATGTCATGGTCCCTGGCTGCTTTCTGTGGGGGAGTGAACTGGACTTCTGTGCCAAATTTCTCGGGTTTAAAAATTCCCTGAGCTGCCACCGTTTTTCTCATAGCAACTGGCGCAGTAAGGCATAGATGCATGAAATCAAACCAAATAAAAGTGGCTCTGTAAATGTGGAAGCAGGCAGCCAAAGATCAACAGGAAATGGAGAAAAATTATAGAAGTTGTGCATCTGGTGTATAACAGAATTAAAAATAAAGTACATGTTTTTTGTGTCCTAGCTTTTAAGATTTCTTATTCGATTTTCATGACAGGGAGTGACTTGCATACTCGTGGTGCTGCGGGAAGGTGTTTTAACTGGTAATCCAGAGCAGAAGGAGGAGGCAGCAAAGGCCTTAGGGCTGGTTATTAAGCTGACTTCTGCTGAAGCTCTCAAACCATCTGTGGTGAGCATTACTGGGCCACTTATTCGGATTTTGGGAGATCGGTTCAGCTGGAATGTCAAGGTGGCTCTGCTTGAAACATTAAGTCTTCTTTTAGCCAAGGTAAGATTAAAATAGTTGACTATGGTTTGTAAGTATTTCCATGGTAATCTGGAGAAATACATGTTGCTGTTCATGCAAATACAGGAGGGATGCCTGCTGCTGTACAGCTGATATTTAGGAATGGCACTGTAGCAGGGTTGTATTTTTCAGCAGCTTCTGGCCTACCAAAAAAGCCCCCAGCGCTTCAGTTTCTGGACTTCATATTGCTAAATGATGATAACACTTTAAATTATTAAAAGCTAAAATGTAATAATTTGTGTGTCCACCATTTTTGTGAAATGCTAATTCCAAAGATGATGTATTTGAACTGAATTAAGGGGGTTTTCTTTTAGTTTCATGATTTTTCCTATTTAGTAATGTTAGATCTCAGTCAGGGCTAGCCGACAGCTCTAGAAGAGATCATGCTATTTTCAGGCTTTGATTTCTGGCCACTGTTTCAGAGCTGACTGCACCACCTTCTCTTCTTTCATCTCTGGTATAGGTTGAGATTGCCCTGAAACCATTTTTGCCCCAGTTGCAAACAACCTTCACCAAAGCTCTGCAAGACTCAAACCGTGCTGTTCGCCTTAAAGCTGCTGATGCTCTGGGAAAACTCATCATCATCCATGTAAAAGTGGATCCTCTCTTCACAGAGCTACTGAATGGAATCCGTTCCAGTGATGACTCTGCCATCAGGTAAGCAATAGGTGGTACCTCAGACCTTCTGGCTTTCATCCTTCACCAGCAAGGATTAAAGAACGAGGAACAAAACTATTACAGCTATTTGTGTAGTATTGCTTCTCACCCCCTTAATTCTGAGGGTAAGATTTACTTCCTAGTGAAAGCAGTTGACTCTTATTCAAGGTTTCTAAAACAAAGAAGGTGGGTGTTGGGGACTTGTTGGGTCAGAAGCTAAGCTGTGACAGTCTGTCAGGGGAAGCATCTGCCCAGTTCTCTCTCCTGCACACCCCTCAGCTGCTTACTGTCAGATACAGGACTGTATCAGTTGTCAATCTGACCTGAAGTAATGCAGCTGTTCTTGTATCCTGAGTGCACAGATCCCCAAGAAATTAACTTCCTGATTTGAGAATTTTTAAAATGTCTGAATGGTCAGAAAATATTTGTATTGTAAGAGATGGACACAAGCACACAATTGTGGAAATATTCTCTAGCATGGAGTCGCCAGCAGTGCAGAGAGTATCAGTCTCCTGAATTGTGAGGCACATCAGTGTAACTGCTGCGTGAAGAATGGTTACAGGTATCCAGAGCTCAGTGTCTTCCTTGGGGGTGAAGGGACAGGCATTGTCTGACTGTATTGTGATCACTTCTAGGGACACAATGCTGCAAGCTCTGCGCTTTGTAACACGAGGAGCTGGTGCAAAAGTAGATGCTGCAATTAGGAAGAATATCAGCACGCTGCTTCTAGGGATGCTGGGACATGATGAGGTACTTCTCCAGCCAGCTGCAAAGGATCCCTGCTGTGAACTTTCTAGTATAATTATTTTCTAAAATAACTTCCAGGGGAAATTACTAATGACAGAGTAAAAGAAACATACATAAAAGAAGTATGTGGTTGGACATTACTCACTAAATTGAACACAGTCTGTAAAATTGATTTTCATGGAGCCTTCTAGTGTGTTACCTGAGAGCCAGGTGCAAGAATTAGAGATGTCAGTCACTGGTACCTGTGAAAATCTATGAGATTTGAATGTTTCCTCAGCAACCATGTATGTGGGTCTGACCTGCAGCTCCTCACCAATGTTTCTGAGGTAGCTCTGAAGTTAGGATTGGCATTTTATCTTGGAGAAAACCTGTAATACTTTCACTATATGCACATAGGTGTGTTTGTAGGCTCTCAGGTGGGGTTTATAATTTACTGTGATAAATCTGTTAGATAAGGGCAGATTATATTTCAACAACCAAGATGCTCTCCAAGTTCCATACAGGGTCTTCAATGTATGGCAGACAGCAATGCTGTCACCTGTGAGGTTAAAATTAATTAACTGGTTATTTCTTCCTTATGTTTTATTCTGTGCAGTATTGACATGAAACTATTAAGATGCTAGAAACAGAAAAACTGAGAAATTCCCACTGAGCTCTTAAGTTTCAGGAGGGAGAGGAGCAGTTTTGGGATTGGCCACATAATCAAGGCAAAACAACAAAACCTTGGAAGTTTTAAATTAAAAGTGGGAGGAGTTTATCGCAGAGATGAGCTCTAGAGATGGCTAGAAGTAATGCTTACCTTCTAGAATGTGAATCACTCTTGTAAATATGTATTTTCAAACATTCTCTTTCATCTTTATGCCTTTCCCATTTAACAAATCAGAATTTATGCAAGGTCTTTTTTCAGTCTCTGCTGGCTTTTTTGATTGTGGATTTGACTTTAAGTTCCATTATGTACAAAAACCCTTGCAAACTGGCAGAAGTCCACAGGTAGTAGGAACAAAATACTAGTAGTAATATTTATTTCCTCCTTCTCTTTTTATTTCCTATCATCTTCTGTCATTTGTTCTTCTTGCCTCTCATCTCTGTGTATTGAGCTCAGCCAGTGTTACTCTTCTTCCTCTCCTGGTCAGGATGCCACCCGCATGGCCTCAGCTGGCTGCTTGGCAGAGCTGTGTGCATTCCTGTCAGAAGAGGAGCTCAGTACTGTCCTCCACCAGCACTTACTGGGTAGGTGAAGCTGTGTTCACAGTGACTGAACTGATTCTGAAAGCAGGGGAAGAGACATTCTTAGCTGTTGGTTTGGGAAATCTATGTGCTTATTTATTTTGGTTCCTCCTCTTTATCTTAAACCTGACTCTCTAGTCAGGTTTACCACCACAGGCTGGTGGTTGTAATTTGGGGTTACCCATAAATTTTTCCTGGATTTGTTTTTGGATGAGTTGATGAAAGGACTAGCATGGCTGAGCAATTGCTAGTGCTGACACTGAGAGATTGGGAGGTGACAGGATGTTCAGGCAGGGTGGATGGGGAAGGACCTTGCACCTTTTTTAATGACACTGTGATCTTAGATGAACTTGTGCTTATTGCAGACCACATCTGATGGCTCCAGATGCTTTTGGTAACTAATTTGCCTCTAAGTTAGTTAAAACCATACATTTCTGTAGAAGCTCCTAGTGATTTGGAGTACTATGGGATTACTCTCCTCTATGGAATTGAGAATGGAATCTGTTAGATGGTTTCTAATTACAGATGGATTTTACACTTTCATTAGAAAGTCAAAGCTTATGTAATTCTGATGCCAAGCTCCAAGTTCCTAAGTGGGGTGGAGGTGATTATGTGTTACTGAGACCCCCAGAAGTGACTGAGTTGAATAATCCAATCACTTATTTGCATCTGGTTTTCTGTGTCTGCCCAGAAGAAGGTGATCCTGTCTGGTAGAGGTGTTGTATTTATCACTCTATGGCTTTCTGGGAGGAAGCAAGGCCTTGCTTTAGATGCTGCTTGTTACTTTATTTTATGGAGGTGAATTGACAATCAGAAAAAAGCTTCTTAGATGAGGAGGACTGGACAGTGGGAGCCTTGCTATTGTTCCTCTCTTTCGTTTGCCACAGATACCTCTGGTGTTGACTGGATGGTGAGACACGGCCGGAGCCTGGCTCTCTCTGTGGCTGTCAATGTTACTCCTGACAGGCTGTGTTCCCCCAGGTACTACAACAGTGTTCAGGAGATGATCCTCAGCAATGCCACTGCTGACAGGGTAAGTGCTACGTAGAGCAGAGGAGTTCTGTCACCTGCAACTCTTGGGAGTAGCTTTAAAAGGTGTGCAGGTTTCCTCTGTTACGAAACAGAGCCAGAATTCTCAAGAGCCATCTGAAGATTCTCCCTTGGCAAGATGTGGGTCCTATAGTGAGATTTACATGACTGTTCTGATCTCTCTGGAGTCAAAGATTAAATAATCTTGAACTGTAAGGAAATTACACTTCAGTTTCTCTAAAGTTCTCATTCACAGGCCAGGTTTACAAGAAATTTAAGTACTTCATTTTAGGAGGATTTTAAATCTATGTTGGATTTTGGTGTAGGGAGCCTGGGGGTTCTGTGGGGCCTGCCAGCTTGTTCCATGTCACTTACAGTCACATTATGATGTTTCCATCATATCAGTGTTTTTCTGATTTGCATGCTACGGTTTTCTTGAAAGATTGGTTTATGCTTCTGCAAAAGCTCCTCAGACCATAAACCTAGTTATAAAGGCTGCTGAACTCTGTTGTACTCATACCAGTTTTTGTCTCTGTATTGAAGATTCCTATTGCAGTTAGTGGCATCAGAGGGATGGGCTTTCTTATGAAATACCACATGGAAGAAGAGGGAAACCTGCCTCCAAAACTTTCCAGCCTCTTTATTAAGGTAAGACTTTATAAATACCTGGGGCCATTCTCATGTTTTCTGGATCTTTGAACTAATTCATGTGTGGCTTTCTTATCAAATTTTTGTATGTCAGCCTAGCATGAAAACCAAAAGCTCAGTTGTCTTATCTTGGGAAGCTTTAAATCTCCTGATCCCTGAATAGCTAAGTATTTCTTTTTGTAGTGAAGTACAGTACACTTTATCAGCCTGCTTTGCAGTTGTGAATGCAGTATTGCTATCCTCTAATATGGAAACTGGACTTTTGATCTTTCTGTGGTAAACTTCAGTTTTGATTCTTAGAAATTAATTTTTTTCTTTGCAGTAACAAACAGCTGGCAGAGAAGACAGGGAAGGAGTTATCAGTTTTTTAAGGTTGCTACAGGTCAAAGGGCCTTTGTTAGAAATGCATCAAATGCCAACTCTGACCTTAGCTGGTTTTGCTGCAGTTGGTTTTTTTTTAACTTCCACTGCTTTGGAAAGAAGCAGCTCTGAAAGACTGAGATAAAAGAGTCCTGAAGTTAACACTAAATATTCTACCTCAGAAATCCTTTCTTTCTTGGTTGTTCTTGGGTTTGGGTTTTTTTGTGTGGATAGTTTTATTTTGTCATCATGTTTCCCCCTCCTCTCACACAACCCCCCCTACCCCACCCTCCTCCCAACAAGTATCTCTCATGGTAGACAGGATCTGGATTTTGAACACTGGAACCTCAAGAGTAGGTTTTAACATCTTAGAAAAGATCAGCAAAGGTAGAGTGAGTGATGGTGCTGGAGCACTTGTTTTTATTGTAAATAAAAATGTGTTAAAATCTTCAGATTTTACATTTCTTTTCAATTTAATTGATACAGGCCATCATTCTTCAAAGCAGACCTTTTGTTTTAAAACCTGCATTTATGTATTAATTTGCATCACAATATTATAAGATATCATAATAGTCACAATGCCTTTATCACAGTATTAATAATGCAGCTGTTGGCTTTCATGTTTTAAATGTATTGATATTAAATATAAAATGAAGAGCTCCCAACTTTTTTTAATTTTAAAATTAAACCCACTGTTGAAATGCACCTTATATACAACCAGAAATCGACTTGGCTGTTGCTGTTGAGTGTACTTTACAGTGCTAACACTATCAGCTTCTGATACACTTCATGGTCATTGTCATTTCCTGAGGCAGATCAGAGGAGCATGTGGCCCTGTCAACCACATTTTTAGAAGTGTTTGTTTTGTTTGGTTGGTTTTTTAAAAGGTGTCTTGTTTTTTAAAGGTTTGACTTATATCACTGGTACACAGTTCAGTCAAACTTGTTGGTAACAATTTTTTTCTCTTATGTACCTGTGAGTTGAAAGCTGTTTGCTTTTCTTGTTAGAGTTTAAAATACTTAAACTATGAAAAAAGATGAACTACTGCTGTAAATACCTGTCATTGGTATATCTGACTGTAAGTCCATTTTTGTCCCCTTCAGTGTCTCCAGAACTCATCCAGTGACATAAAGTTAGTTGCAGAAAAGATGATTTGGTGGGCAAATAAAAACCATCTTCCCTCACTGGATCCTCAGACAATAAAACCAATTCTCAAAGCACTTCTGGACAACACGAAGGACAAAAACACCAGTGTGAGAGCCTACAGTGACCAAGCTATTGTCAATCTGCTGAAGATGAGAGCAGGTGAAGAAGTGCTTGAGGTATGAGATGGAAGAAAATGTCATAATCATGGGTAGAAGGCTGTGTCACATCTCTGTATGGTTAAGTGCTGCCTGGAGCCTCAGTGTCTTAGGAAATAAGAGTGGGACATTCCTATTTGCATAGGAAATAATGGTCTTCACCCCTATTCTCATGCTAAACCTTGAAGAAATAATCCATACTGATACTGTATATTTTTTACTGAAAATCAAGGTGCTTAACATACCTCCCATGTTTTACATAGTAGCCTTGCTTTCACAACACAGTAAGACCTTACTGAGCTGTAGTTACCTTAGCTGGGACTGCTGGGTATTGCTTTTGTCACCTGTATAATCCTACTGCATCAGTGCTGCTAGAGAGTATTTTAAGATGGGCTACATGAAACAGCCATTTCCAGACCCCTTTCCTCAGTCTTAGCTGCTCTTGGATAGTTCCCATGTCTGAAATCATAAAACCAGATGAAGGACTTCTGTATGCTTTAAAGATTATAAATAAATGCAGCTTGTTAAGGCACTTACATTTAGTCTTAGTCATAAGGCATTGGTAATTGCTGTTGTCTTCCTTCCACAGTCTGTTTCCAAGATTCTAGATGCTGCCAGCTTGGAGCTTCTTAATGAAAGCTGCAGGAGGTCTCTGAAGAAGCTTGCTGGCCAGGCTGACTCTGATGAACAGATAGATGACACTATCCTGACGTGATAATAAAGCTCCACAAGACAAGAAAACACTGAACCCACCGCTGCATCAGCATTTCAACTCAAAACACCTATTTTAAATGTTTTCATTTTTGAAAATGTTAATTCTGATGGGATTTCACGAAAAGGACTCACAGAGAGTATTTTAGTATCAAATATACCAGAATAGCCTTAATTAGACCCACATTAGTTGAAAATTGAAAATTTGGTCCCCTTTTTGAAACTGATAATGCGCAAGAAACAGCGATATTAATCAGTGCTGGTAAATTGTGGCCAATTGGGAGATGTGGCTACAGCACATCTGGCACAAACTCTGGTGACACCTATTTCCTTCCCAGGGTCTGTGCAAAAACTCCAGTACTAGAAGTCTTGTTGGTCTTTTCCATGGACCCTGTGGGGCAGGAATAGAACTCAGTGAAAGTTAAAGTGTATTGTTTTTGTGTACTGCTAACTTGCTGCTTGTGACGGTTCTGAAGACTGAAAATCTCTGTAAAACAAAGTATTTAAAATAGCCTTAGAAATCTCAAATGCAAAAGGGGGATTAACTGCAGTCTGTTTAAGGAAGGAACATTTAATAAAGGCTCTGACTTTGATCCTTCTGGCCTAAACTGTTCCTTTTTATAGATTCATTTGTCAACAAACTTATAATGTGGCTTAGTTTTTGGACCTGCTTTTTCTAGGGCATACAGTTTGTAGAGTGGGTAGTGCTGCAATCTATAAAAACCTTTTGCAGAACTGACACGAGCCAGGGTTTAAATCCAAGCTAGAAACTGACATTTAATGAAATTTGTTACTAATTGCTCTTACTAATTTCCGAAGTATCTTGGACTACACACAGCTTTTTAGAAATCCAGCTTGTGAAAAGTCCTCTTTTTTTATGATGACACAGGCTTCATAAAATACTTGGCATTTCCAAGTTAGATATTTTTGGTCAGTGGATATTGGTTATTGGTCATTGATTTGTACTGCTCTGACAAAGCAGGATTTGATCTTTCTCTCACCACACATATACCTGTTAAAAAAAATAAATCTACCTGTTATGTTGCTTGATAAAAAAGTAACCCTCCTTGATACTATGTGAGAACATTGCTGCTTGTCCTATTTCCACAGGTACTGAAAATAGTTCATTTTTGCAGCAACCACATCATCACTTCAGTGTTCTCAGCCTTGTATAAAGCAAGTTTAGATTTTGTAAGTCTTTTCTCATACATTTTCATGTTTTCTAAAGTAGTATTGCTGTACTTCATGTCTGTTCCATTCTGGTTCATATTTACCTGTGGTGTCCATTGCTGGACCATATCTTCTAGAGGGGATCACTGCTTTGCAAGCCCTACATAACACACTGGTGTCTATACCAACACAAGGGCACATAGTGTTGTTGGCACATTGGTTTGTGATTAGACAGCAAGCCAAGCTACAAACCTGTTCTCACTATTTATTTTCTATTTCATATTTATGCATTGGCTATTTCTAAAAAAAAAAAACCCAAAAACCTGCATTACTTTTGAGTTGATATTACTGAAATAACATTCTGTTTCATAATGTTTATCTGTTTTCTGAAGGTGGTTTTTAATTCTAATTTTGCCTTCCAAAATACCTGCATATCTTTTCTGCTTTCTATTATGTATTGATTAAAAAAAATGTATTGTCTGTCCCCGTGTGCAGATAATTACTGAAAATATTGAGCAGCACCAGAACTGGATTAATTCACTGTAGAAAGCCAGTTGCTGCATATTGATTGCCAGTAAGCTATGAGTACTGTGAGCAGACAATTCCAACCAATGCTGGTGGATAGCCCTTAAAGTAGCTTAATTGAGTCTGTATGTTACTTATGGGACTGCTGTGTGACATTCAATGCCCAGTCCACTAAAATAGTTTTAAACATTAAAAGTTTTATCTTTTGCTTTTCTCTTACACCCTCTCCCTTATCTTTTGGGTGGAAATAACTTGATTTACTGTCTTAAGATCTGGTCAGTAATTCTAGACTATCTTTCCTTCCCCCCTATACAAAAATCTGCTATTTTCTAGGCTTCTTAATCTCAGGATCCTACAGGATCTCAAGGATGATTGCTAGCAGCCTAAGTCAACTTTACCTGTTTATTTTCCTTTAACTCTTAAAACTATGTATTTGGACTGACTGAAAGAGTTAAAAACTCAGCTAAATCATTTTAAGGATTTGGTAGTCTCAGCACTGGTCTTAGCTGCACCTGTATCAAATTAGCTGTGTTTTGGAATAACAGGAACAGCAGTTAAGTCATGCAGTGCAGAGGCTTTTGTACACTGAAACATGTACAAAGTTGTATGCCATTCCTACCAGTTAGGTGACAAAAAGCTCAGTGGTTGTACTGGAATCTCTTCAGCATGCCAGGCAGGAAGAAAGCTGTGGCAAATTTCTGTGAAGAATGGCTGCTTGAGCTCTTCACCATGGCCATCTTGGTTTACCAGTTTTTTTTTTCCTTGGATTCTAACTGATGCTCCACAACATACGGGAAAGAAAATTATGGGTAAGTAGCAAACCTTTTTATTAACTTTTTAATTTTAGCCAAGATCTTTCATTATTTAAGGGTATTTTGATGGTTTTTATTTCACTTTGTAGCAGCAACTGGAAAAACTCATTCATCTTTCCAAACTGCAGTTGGATTTTCTGCTCAGTTGTTTCAGAAAGGGAGGAGTAAAAGGTAGGAGTGCTCACTTGCACTTACTGAGAAGATGCTAATTTTTCAATTAGAATGAAACATTCAGTTTGGATTTCAGTAGCTACTTTTCACTAAACTATTTATACACTATTTATACATAAGATCTGATAAACTGATTGTGCCAACTTGGAACCTAAAGAATTAATTTTTTTTTCTTTTCAAATGTCTTAAAAATACCAGTTGTCAGTGAAAGACACCTTTTCCCTACAATTGATTGTAATAGCATCTTTGAACTGTCAAGCAACTGTCTCTAAGTGACAGCTTAAGTGTGTGTACGTCAAAAAGATAAAAAAATAATTTATGAAAGATGTTTAAACTTTACAAGGTGCTAAAAATTGCAATGGAAAGAAGAAAACTGTGAAAACATAGAATATTTAAATATTTTGAATTTTTTATTAAGATAAATCAGTTTGGACTGTCCGGTTTATTAGGTAACATCACACCTCATGCTTTTCACATGAGGTTTCATGAGCTTAGAGGTAAAAGGAGTCATTGTCATGTCAGTTTTGAGCTGGTGGTCTGTATGCTGGATTCAAAGGGTCTCCCTGCAGCTGTGCAGTGTCCCATTAGGCTGCTGGGCGTATCTTGGGCTGCCCAAGTGCCTTACTGGGGTGGGTGATACATGTGGGGGGCTTGTTTTAGCACTGAGCTTGTTTGGGGCTACCTGCAAACCCTTTTCTAGAAGGGATTCGGTAAGGAAAAGTCTCTTGAATTCAACACACACTCATGTCTGGTAACACTCCAGCCTTTCTCCTGCTCCTCAGCTACATCTGAGGATAAAGCAGAATGAGCTATAAGTGGTGGTTTAAATGCATGAGTTGCAGAGTGAAGGTGGGATGGAGGTCATCTGAGTGGGTTTCAGGATGTGTGGTACTTGATGGGTGAGCTCTGAAGGCTAGAATATTTTTTTTTTAAGGCTGAGATTAAGTAACATCTTTAGGACAACTACTTAGATTGTAATTTTCAAAAGCATTATGGATTGGTATTTTAAAGTTAACTGTCCTTGACTATTGTGTCAATTTCTTCGACTGTTTACAGGCTCAGTTGACTGTACAGGTTTGTTCTTCAGTGTTAACACAGTTCTCCCCGTGTGAAAGACATGCATGTTAATGAGATACATATGTCAATTAAATATAAATATATGGTTAATTTTTTTTTTTAATTGTCAATAGTTTGGTTTGAATCTGTGCTAAACTGTCCTTCTAGATGCAGTACCTAGCACGTTGACTTTTTTTTACTGCATTGTTATATATGTATTGAAGGTGTGTATGTATGTATTGTAGGTGTGGGATGTGGAGTGGGGACGGTGTGGGCACAGTGGCCGATGTGTTGGAGGCCAAGGCCCCTCTGGAGCCGTGCCCAGGCACATCTCTGGATTACACACCCAGGAATCCAGCACCAGACTGACCTGAACTGCCAGACGTGCGCGACACCCCTGGGCATCGCCTGTCCCTGTGCCCGTGGGCTTCCTCACCTCGGGTTGGGCTCTGATGGGAACTGTCCTTGTCGCTGTGCGATTTGCTGCTGTGGTGCACGAGAGTCGTGTTGAAGAAGCCAAAACACGTTCCCAGTCCCCGCGCTTTGCTCCTGTACCTTCCCGGGAGCGGAGCGCATCCCTCCCGCAGTCCGCGCTCCCCTTCTGCTACGTCCGCAGACCTCACAGGAGCGCCCACGGGAGCTGAGGCGCACAAACCCCTGCCTGCCGGGGGTGGCCCGGCGGCTTAGAATAAGGGGAACACGAGAGGCCGGGAATCAGGGCAGGGTCCCCGGTGCTGAGGCGGGCGGCAGCCCCACCGCATCCCCTCTCCCCGTTCCCTGGGGCGGCACATGCGCGCGCGGAGCCCTCCCCCGCCGCCATTTTGCGCATGCGGGGGGGAGGAGGGGGGGGTGCAGCCGGCGGCCTCTGCCCGCCTTGCGCGTGCGCGGCGGCGGTGCTGTCAGTTCCGGCTGTTTGTTCGGGAAGTGGATCCGGCCCGCAGCCGCCGCCGCCCCCTCCCCCCCCTCCCCTCGCTCCGCCGCTCGCGGCCGCTCCCGCCGCCCCGGCCATGGCCAGGGACTACGATCACCTCTTCAAACTGCTCATCATCGGCGACAGCGGTGAGGGCGGTGCGGTCCGAGGGCGGGGGTAGGCCGCTACTGGGGTAGCCGCCCCTCATCGCCGCCCGGGCCGTCAGGGGCCTGAGGGCGGTGGCGGTGGGGCCGGGCGTACGGGGGAGGCAGAGCGGCTCCCTCCCGGGGCACTCTCCTGGGACAGCTTCCCCGGTCACCCGCGGTGCCGTTGGGGCCGGTTCCCCGGCGTTCGGGTGCCGGTGTGGAGGGGCTTGGTCTGGCGGGGCGGGGGGCGGCGGCGGAGCCCGCGCTGTGGCTGAGGGAGGGGGCGCGTGAGCTTGGGCCGCCTCAGCTCCTGCCTGGTGTCCCTGCGGAGCTGCCTGCCAGCGGGGGCTGTGACAAATAATGGCCTGGCCAGGGTGAGGAAGGGGAAGGCTAGGCGCCCGTGGGTGCAGGCAGCAGCGGCGTTCCTGCGGCATCAGCGCTAGTGCTGCTCCCGGGCACCCACCAGCCTGGTGCTGGGGTGAGGAGGGAATTCCCTTCCCCTGTGACAGGCAGTTTAAAGCATCGATGGGAAGGACTGGCTGCTCCTCAGCCCTGGGGACTGTTGTTTCCAGTGTGGCAACTAATACGTTTTACTATTACCTTAATTATTTCTTATGACTCTTCTCGTGCATTAACCTGAAGTCTCAGTTCTAGAGATTGTCACTTTTTAAAAAATATATCCTTGAGGAGCTGGTAACTTTGTGTGTTCCTAGTTACAGCATAGGATGCAAATAGCTATGGATAGTTATGGATAAGGGGTAATTAGAGAGTTTTTAGAAAACATCCCTGCAAATACTGCTGCAGCAGTTTCAGAAACTTCTGGAGGGTCAGCGTGTGAACTCAGCTAGTGTCTGGTGCTTTAGTTGAGGTACACAGCCACAACTGACTGGGAAGATTGCTTCCTTCAGTCCAGTTCTGTGTTGGTAACACTCCAACATCTTAAAGTTTAATTTCCATAAACTGGAGGAGAAGGCATCCACCCTCTTCTTTTAATAGAGGTGTGGTCCATAAGGCAGCAGGTCCTGGCATGCAGCGAGGCATCGCTCTCGGGTAAAAAGGTAATGTTGCTTGATCTCAGCAGTTGTCACCTCCAGAAACTTTAGATATATGTAAAAAAATCGTACTCTATGTCTGCATGAAGGGATCTAAAGAGGGAGAAAGGGCAACATCTTCAAAACAGCTTAAAACCCTAGGCAGTTTTGTGAGCCGATGGGTTATTGCAACCCAATGCTACATTCTGAGTAAAGTAGTAACCCTCTTGCTTGCTGATGACTTTCAAAACTGTTCAGGCAAGATAAACAGGATGGTGAAGACTCAGAAAAATGGCTTCTAATTTTGAAAAATTAAATCATATTTGTTAGCTGAGTCTTCTTTAGTCCCTGTAGTGTAACCATTGAGAGGGAAAACGTGTTGTGAGAACTGTTGGTTCAGCTCTGGTTCTCTGTTGTTGTAATTAAATATTATTTTTTATGTGTATTGATTTGTCGTTTTAGTTTTCTTGTTTGTTTTTTTGCCAGCCCACACTGGAAAGCTCCGTCCCTGCTTTCACAAAACAGTTTGCTTCCCTTGCTTATTGCTGTTCCTTGCAATAGGAAGTGGACAGCTGCTGGATAGGGTGATTATGTCTTATGTGCTTTCCCCTGTATGCAAATGTGTCAAGAGGATAGTAGGTCTGTGTGTTTTTAGAACAGGTCATCTTGAAAAGCTGCTGGTGATCTCAGTTGTGCCAGATATTTAAAAATACTACAGGGGATCTGTGCTTTTCATGTACTTTAATTAACTCTAACATTTAGTAAGATGTGGGGTTTAAAACTAGTGTGGCACAGAAATTTGCCTTTAATTTTGGTTTTGCAAAGCTGGTTGGCCTCTCTTTTGTTTTGATTAATTTTGCTGCCTTTGACAAGCAGAGAGGCTCTGCTAGCCTCCTTTTTGCAGTTCTTCAAATAACTCTGTCTAGGAAGTGGAGGGTCATGAAGAGTGTGGTTTCTCTATACATGAACAGTGTGGGTCAGAGGCAGTGTTTGTTTAGTGAGATCGTTGTCATCCTGAGCATTTAGAGCTTCCTGAGTTCAGGAGCTGTCTCTTCAGAAGCTGCCGAGTGCTGAGAGCAGTCCAGACCCGACCATGTCTGTGCCAGGGTGGACAGACTGACAAAGCAGTGGTCATGGGCAGCCCCTGCAGCTCTGCAGTGTAGTCTGAAGCTGACTGACATTTTCAGAAGGTGGTGTGGTCTGACAGGTCTCTGGGTTCCAGCATCTACTTTATTTTTATTAAGCTGGAGGCCAAGGCTGTTTGATCAGTAAGTGTAGTACTTGCTAAATCGTATTTATTTTATTTTTCTAAAACTTAGCCAACTGCTATTTTGCAGGCACTTAGCTCTTGCTAAATAGCTAGTCCTCTGTTAAATTTAGGAACTATTTTGCTACCTTTTTTCATCTCAGAGGTATTCAGTGTATGCATGCTGTAATTTTACATTTTTTAGTAGCATTCTTGTTTTTCTTTAAGATTAGTGATACTCAACAGAAGTGAGTAGGCCTTCTCCAGAGCTCTGATGATTTGAACTCTTTGCAAATGAAATTTGGCTTACTGGAATCATGCAGATTTTTATTGCTCAGAGGGTTTTTGTTTTTTTTTTTGCTGGTAGCTGTCTTCTCATGCTAACAGATGAGAGCTGTTGGAATTCTGTATGGTCTTTGCACGTCTTTTGCCCAGGTTTACCTTTTAGAAGAACTCACAAGTTACACAGCATCAACACAACTGGTTTAAATAACCTCTAACTGAAATGATTTAATAGATTATCACCCTGGTGAAGTCAAATGTCCTCTTCATGCCATAGCAGATTTTTTTTTTATTGGGGGGTGGGGATGGTGGAAGGGGCATTAACAGCAGAGATGTTATGCAGAGATAACACCTGTGAGGCATTCTGACACTCAGATTCTCTTGGCTGGGGCTGCAGGAATGAGTTTCTTAACACTTCTTGTCTGAAGCACTGTGAAAAATGCTTCCCTGCAATAGGGCGTGATTAGGGTGCAATCATAGAAGGAAAACCTGGATGGAGTGCTACTCAAAGCACTTAGAGAAAATGTTTTATGAAACATTTTGGCAAAAGGTACAACTTCAGAAAGGTATGCGTCCTTCCTCTTAGATGTGGAACAAGTCTGTTTTGGATGACAATACAGAACAATGGTTCCCAACTCCCCTGTTTGGTTTAGGTTTCTGTTAAACCGTGGCCATGATAACATAAGCTTTATAGTACCAAACCCTGGTCTGACTGTCTAAGTAGTCCAAATTCCACTGCTGTTCAGCACGGCATAAATGAATGGGAGGTGGTGCTAAACGTGATGTGCAAGAAGAATTCAATAGAGTACTTTAGAGCAGGGTTCTGAGTACTTGCTAATTAACATGGCATACTAACTTTTGGATCTTTCCTTAGCAAATGAAAGCCTGCTGATAGTAAATTTGCTTTTAGTTATTACTCTCTTAGGACTTCTTAGACCTGATCACAATTCAAAAGCTACTCTTGGAGAGTTTGTCCCCTCCTTCCTCCAACCCTCAAAGAAACCCAGCCCTTTGGGGCTACAAGAAGCGCACTGATCTTGGAGAGACTGCAGTGTGCCTGGTCAAGGAGAGTACTGAGAGGACCAGGGTGGATGGTACTAAATTATCTGCTGAGAAAGATCCTAGTCAGAGTTAAAACTGCAATGAATGGGGAAAATGCTGTTATTTTACCGACACCAAAGATTACTTTATTCAAAGATCTTGCTGTCTTTGTTTGTCATAGGTGTGGGCAAGAGCAGTTTGCTATTGCGTTTTGCAGATAATACATTCTCAGGTGAGTGTTTTGTTTACTTCACTAAGAGAAATAATCAAGGTCTGCTCCAGTGCTGCTGGTTTGCAAGGAATTGTTCTTTTGCCTTTCCCCATGGAGAGCTGTACTAGCAATATGTTCTGTTGCTACCTTTGCTTCTCTTGGTATAAGCCCATACAAGCCATCCTGTCTGATTTTCACTTGCAACTGAAAGCCCTGCAATATTTAAATACTGACATGGCTCCAGAAATAGCTTGGGTTTTGTAGCTTATGCTGTACTCTGTGCTTCTTATTGGCCATTTGGGATTTAGCTTGACTGAATATTGTGACTAAACCACTTAAGTTTGTGACATAGCTAATTTATTGGGAGGAAACTCTTAGAACAGACTGCATTCAAAAAAAGAGTTAGCATGAGCATTAAAAGCAAACCCTTATCTCAGAATTTTCACAAGTGCTGTACTTGCACAGTTCTCTCCATTTTTTGCGATTATTTAGGTGCTCACTCTTGACCACCAATGAGGCAGAAGAATAATTTTATTTTGTAATACTGAGTTTTAAATTTTAATGGTAGCATGGGAAATGCAGCTTTATGGCTAGGAAAAAACCAAACCCTGTTAGCTACAGATAAAATATGTAAATCAGGATGAACTGATAGGGCATTTAAAATGAGAAGCAGATAGGGAGAACCTTGTTCTCCCATCCAGTCTGAGAGCTGCTACAAAATAGCATTCAGAAGCACATTTCTCTGTTTCAATTCAGAAGCATGCTTAGGAACATGCAAAATGATCAAGACTTAGGTTCTTACCTGTGCTTTCCCTTCAGGCAGCTACATTACCACAATTGGAGTGGATTTTAAAATCCGGACAGTTGAGATCAATGGAGAGAAGGTGAAGCTACAGATCTGGGACACAGCTGGACAGGAACGCTTCCGGACTATTACATCAACGTGAGTATAACTGGCCTTAGTGATGTGTAGCTTAGCACATGAATCTTGTAGTTTGGAGTTACAGTTTAGATATTTTGGTGTTGCAGTTGTATAAGCTAATGATAGCTTTGCTGTCTGTACAGTGGGACTTCTCTCACCTGCTTTAGAACCAACAGCAGTGGTGACGCTTTGGGTAGACTTGGAACTGGGATTTCATATTTCCTCACTTTTGTATCAGTTTTGTGGTGGCTTTGTCTTATTCCTTTGCTGCTACTTCATAAATGGTAGAACTGGAATTATTTCAGTGTTCTGCATACACTAGAAAACTTACCTCTGAAGTCTGTCTAAGAAGGCCGTCCTCTGATTTTATTTTTTACGGAAGGTCAGAGTGCACCCCTCCATCAGTGTCATATAACTAATGAATAGCTTTGAGATTGATTAATAGGATACCCAATATTTAGTTTTCTTTTAGGACAAATGCATTTTAGCAGCTATCTTTGTGTGGAGTTCTGTTGGAGACGCCCACATGAAGTTAACCTTTTCCTTGGTTTGAGTTCGATTTCATTCTCATTGTCCTTTTGAACAGTATGTGCACAGCTTTTCCTGTTCCTGAAGAAACCACACCCAGAGCTGCAGCAGTGGGAACTAAGAGTAGGATCTGTTTGTAAACTGATTGCTGTTAAGGTGGGACTGCTCCCCATGACAGTAGGGGAAGAGAAAAAAGCACACTTAGAAATTGAACTTCTGCTTCCTTCGGGTATTAACAAAAAATAATAATTCTTTAAAGATGTAGGTGTTTCATTAGATCTTTCATAACTGACTTGTTGTTTGGCTCCTATTTGAGAGGAGGATCATTTTCAGCTGATGTATTGGTGAACTTAAGCATAAAAATAATGAGAGTGCTTGCATCTATGGTACGTCTAATCAGCTAGAAATGGCAAAGTTGAACCTGGTGTGTGCACCGCCCCTTTCCTCTGCTCTTCTATACGGATATTGCTGGATTACTTCCATTGTTTCTCAAGTGTTTGGCTTGAAAAAAACTCAGTTGCCTCTTGTGGGGTTCCTGTGTGTGACATCACTTCTTGTTTCAGTGCTGCAGGCAGCTTGGGGCAGGAAGCAGAGGGTGGAGGCAGCACTGCACTGCTGCAGCTCCCATCAGCTGTGCACACAGGCCAGTCACAGAGTGCCCCAATTAGTGCTGAGTCAGCAAATGGCCTTCCTGTTTTCAGATTCCCTGACAGGACTGGGAGCTGCGTTCATGAGTGTTGGTTCATGGGGCTGATGCCAGCTAGTTCCAAAAGCCATGGTGTCTGGCTTAAATGGGGAATACCAGGAAAGGAGGCTTTCTTTTGTGAATGGGAGTAACTGCAGATGGGACTTTGTGTAGTATTTTATGTAAATATTTTTCTTTGGTGAACTTTTAAAATGGAGAAGATAAAATGGTTTGAAAGCATTTGTGCCATGATTCCTTTGAGCTCTGCTGCTGCTCTCTTTTTGCACAGCTTTTTCCCAAAGTGTGATATATACTCTTGGGGAAGTGAAGGCCCAAGTTTTGCCTCAGTTTTGGTGAAGTAGCGACAGAATCTTCCATGGTGAGAGAGGTTGGAATTTTGTGCAACTTTAAGCAAAGAAGTTCGTATGTCTGAGTGCATCCGAAGTGTTGAGGAGAATGCTGGGAGTGGTGGTTACATTGTGGTGTAACCTACTGCTAGGTTAGCTAACTGTGACAGTCTACCATTCCCTGATAAATTTTCAAGAGAAGGTCTGTACCTAAACATATCAGCTGTAAAAACAGGAGATAACAAGATCTGGATTTTAGAAATGGTTCCCTTTTTTTTTTTTTTTTTTTTTTTTTAAACTGTCAAAGTAATACTGTAACTAATTTAATTATCCCAAACTTGAGTGACAAATTGAGCTACCATGCTAGTATTTATGAAAGGGTTTGGCTACCAAATTACGGGTGGAGTGCAAGAGCATTGGCAACAGCATAGTGGTTGTTGCTTAGTCTTTAACTAGACTGAGGCTTAGGTTGAGGTTAAGAAGAAAAAAAGTTGTTCCTTCAGTGTTACTCCAGCACAGGAGGTCCCTTTGCAGATAAAGGTAGAGTTCAGATTGATATTGAGGCAAGCCTGGCAAGGAAGTCTGCAATTAGAGCCCATCTATTAATTGGCTGGAAGTATTGCTGTGTAGACAACTGTAAAAAGGTAGAGATGGTAGGACGTGACTAGTAGAAAATTGGAAAATGTTAAAAGGTTATATACTGTTTTGATTTTCCTTGACTACAGCTATGGAAGCTGAAGAACAGAATAAAGCTGTTAAGAAGCAGAAATCAAGCTAATGTAGAGTGTGCTACAGAAACTCAGGGAAAATAAACTAGATCAGAATTACAGACTGGGAGGTACAAAAGGCAGAAGCTGTTTTTACTGTCTATTAAATATAGATGGGGTAGCTTGTGCCTAGTGGGAAGAGGAGGAGCCAAATTGTGGGAATTATTTGAATTCACCAGAGATGTAGCATGTCAGGACTAACCTGTATTAGCAAGAGTACTTCAAATGCATGTACAGAGAGTTTGTGTGCTTGATTTGCTCTTATGGATAGGACTACTTTGCCATGAATCAGGACTGGGATTTTAGGATTTAAGGTTTAAATATTAGTTGCCTGATTCTAGCTCAGGATGAATAGTGTCTGCCATGCATTTGTGTGGAATGCCATAATGAAGAGAGGCACAAGCTTTTTGAGATGATAGAATTGCTGTCTCCTGTGATAACAGATGTGCTTCTAGGAACCTAAAAACAAGATGAGAAGTTTTTTGACGTCTCTGAAATTGGTTAGAACTCTAGAAGGCTGAAAACCAAGGAAACATATACTACAAACTAGGGAAATATTATCCAAGATGTGGGATTTAACCCATGAAGTATCTGTCAGTTGGCTAATTCCTGGTTTGGTTATTTTTCTGGAAAAAGAAACCTGATGAACTGATGTAGTCAATACTCTGTCTTTTCTAAATCTGACTTTCCTACTGTCATGCTTTGTGAAACTTGTTGTTAAAACTCCAGATAATAATCTTGGGAAGCATTTATTAGATGATACCTGAGAACTTTCTTATTGGCTTTCTGAAGTGGGAAGTACCCCAGTGTATGTTCCCTTCTGCTTAGAAGGGTAGTGGTCAGAGTTGTGAGGGCAGAATGCAGGTGACATGATGGGTTTGGTTAACCAGTTCTGAAGATTTGCTCTATCAAATCTGCAGTATTAGTATGTAATGTTTTAAAGACAGTAAGCTTATGTCCTTAAACTTCTTTAAATATGATTCTGTAAGTAGAACAAACAACTTAGGTGGTGCTGTCACTGTTTCAACTTAAATGTCAACCACATTGTAAAGCCTTTAGATGTCAATAGCTTTTTCCAAATATATGGAAGATAGTTGTCTCCTACCAAGCATCCAAGGGTATATATGGGTTGGATTTCATTGTCTTTCACCTCAGTGGGATACCTTCATGGACATTCTAAACATGTTTAACTGTTCTATAACTTATTTAGGAGCAGTAGCAGGTTCTGGGTTTTGACGTTTTCAGAATACATGAGAGAGCACACCTGTAGCATGTAGAGGACAGCTAACATCAATCAGTTAGCCTGGTAATGGGAGGCTGAGATTCAGAACTTCATTTCTTATCTGCTGTCATTTCTATGGTCTTCATCTTCCCTAAAATGTGGATGGGAGGAAGATAAGGCATTATTTCTCCAGTGTCAAAGCCTCAACTAGCTCTTGGTTGCCAGAAGCACAAAATTTACACCTACTCTTCCCTGAATGCCAAAAGTCCCATCTGTTCTCTACTTGCCAAAGCCTACTACTTGTTATGAAAGCAATTCTGCACTGCATCATTCTGAAATTTGAAGTTTGGATAAATTGGATTTTGTTTTCTAGTGCAGTCCCGCACTTGGGGTTGGCGAATCTTTGCTGTACTTGATAAGCCTAAAATGTTATCTAGGACATAAGGCTGTATCTAACAAATGGCAGAAAATAGCATGACCAAGCTGTGTGAGAAAAATTTATATTCTGGGGCTTGAGATGGAGAATGAAAGGTAGTCATGGTCTTATCTCTGAGGCTGCTTAAAAGGTAGTGTCAGCTGATGGAAAAAGTGACATTTTATTATAGATGAGGGGTTGGCAACCTTTCTACAACAATGTGCCAGACAATTTTCCCTTCCAAAAATAGAAGCAGTGTATGCTGGTAGGAACTCAGCAAGAGTCAGGGGTTGCTGTCTCTCACAAAGGAAGATATTTGTGATGAGTTTGTTTGCAATATTAGTGTTTTGTGGCAGGGACTTCCAGCTCCTGCAGAGTTTTGAATGCTATAGTTGTCTGTGATGCATGGTCCAGTCCATAGTCCTCACCCTAGGAGCACGCTGATGATGTGCCAGGAATGGGGTCTATATGTGCAGGGTGTGTGTGTTTATTTCACTCCCTGGCATCCCTTTTAGAAGAATGCACAGGTGTGTGGTCAAGGTAAGAGCAGCAGGGTGCTTCATTGGGTCCTCTGGTTTGGATAACTGGAGTACCAGCCCTGGTTTTGTGGTGTGCACAGCAGAGTGAAGTAGCTCTGTGTAGGTGTAGCTGAACCACTGTGTTTCTCTACAGGCTGAGTGTTGTCTTTGCAAATGTAATGCTCAGTGTTAGGGAGGAAGTGGTAGGTCACCCTGAGGGTTGCTGAATTAAAAGACTATTAGGTAATATGGAAGAATTTGAATGGAAGATAATTAGCTTATTGTTTTCCAGAGCCTTGACAGGATTGGAGATCTTTCCCTTTCTGATGCTATCACATGAAACAATATTCCTCAAAACCAGCATGCAGTACATGTCAGTGTCAGGAGAGGCTGGACTGTGTTTGCAACTTGTGGATTCAGGCTATGGAATACTTTTTCTTCTAAAGGATTTAAGTTATAAAATAAAGTTGAGCTTGTTTTGAAAGGAAGTACAAACGCAGTGATGCAGCAAGTTTTAAAGCTATTGAAGGAACTGGTTGTAAACGGACTAGAATATCTAGAAGTGAAGGGAATAATTCTTACCTGAGTTATTTCTTGCCAAGGAAAGTGAATGTATAGCATAAATTACTAGTAAAACATGGCATAGAAGAAGAATTTGTCTTCTGAAAGTGCCCAGATGAGCAGCAGGAGCAGGCTGTCCTACTTACATAGAGTATGTATTGTATCAGAGAGGAGTACTGATACCCAGCAACTAATACCAGAAAGTGATCATGAGAGAAAAGAGGTGAGGGGGATGCATGTGCTCTGTGAGATGTTTGTGGATATCTGCCCTGAGGTGGCTGCTGTTACAGAAGGGATGGTGCAGCTAAAAGTGGGGAAGAGATAGTGACTTGCTCAAGCATCATCGGTGGCAGAAGTGAGCTGAAGCTTTGAGATCTTCTGAAAGGTGTGGTGCATTTGGATTGCATTAGAAGACTTTGAATGCCAAAGGTGTGTTTGCTGAGTTGGAATAAATTGTCAGAGAAGACCAGAGTGGTCACAGTGGGCATCTCTGAAGTGCAGTGGAAAGGAGAATGCTTCAAGAGGTGCTTATGGTAAGAGATCCGAGGTCTAGAAAGCTGTTACAATTCAAGGGAAAATCCTAGATTTTTGGTATGCTGGATTCTTGATTTTTTTTAAGTAAAAATCTTAATATTGATCATAAGAAGGAGGAGGAAATGAAAGAGAAGAAAGCAAGCCACACAAAAAATAAAAACTGGATGCTGGCAAAGACCTCACTGTTGATTGTGTCAATTTGCTTTTCTTTTTATTGTGTACTTTTTGTGTGTGTGTGAAATCTGCCAAATTTGCAATAGGGAAAATACCTGCTAGCCTTGTGAATATGCCTGAAAACAGAGATGGTGGAGCTTTCTTTTCTTTTATATGGCATTCTCATGGTGCAGCTACTGTCTGCCTTTACTGGGTTTATGCAGGTGATAATGTTGGGATTTTGATTCAGATGTTTTTCTTACATATCAGAATTGCTCATCATCTCTTAAAAGTGCTGGTTGACCAAGACTAATAGGAACAAACTGAAATGAAGCTTATTTTTAATCATTTAAGGTAGCAGAGCACACTGAAAGCACATATGGAGTCAGTCTGTTGAGTAGGAAGGTGTGATCAGAACACAGTCCCTCAGCAAGACAAATTTTTGTGAGCTCAAGAGGACTGTGACTGAGGGTTGAGTATATATTTGGAGATCTGCTGAAATTTTAGTCTGCAAGTGATCTTTCACAGATAAGAAAATTACTGGAAAAACCTAATGAGCACAAGGGTTCCCATCACATCCAGTTCTGAGAATGTATTGGGGGCACCACTACCTTTTGCTCACGTAGATGGAAGACACTATTAATCTTTGAAGGCCTTGACAGCCTGAACAAGGAAGTAAACAGCAGTCTTTGGACTTTGAAACCTACTTGTATAGACTAAATGAGCAGGGAAATCTGTAGGTTTAAAGAAGTAGCATGTGTTCTAGCTGTTTTAAAAGAATTACTTTACTTCCAGTGGAAAGAAAATGGAGGCACCTGATCACCCTGCCTGGGGGATTTGTTGTGGGTCTTGTAGAACTTATGTGAAGGAGAAAGAACTGAGGAGGTTATACCTAGCTTGAGCCAACATTTACTGTCTTTTCCTGCTCCACAGGTATTACAGAGGAACACATGGGGTCATTGTTGTCTACGATGTAACCAGTGCAGAATCTTTTGTGAATGTAAAACGATGGTTGCATGAAATTAATCAAAATTGTGATGATGTCTGCCGGATACTAGGTGAGTGTCTAAGCAGAGGGTTACAACATCTTATTTTGTGGGCTGACTTCCTGAAGTACCAAACTGACTTACTTTGGTTTTCTTTCCTTTTTTAGTGGGGAATAAGAATGATGACCCAGAGCGAAAAGTGGTAGAAACAGAAGATGCCTATAAATTTGCTGGGCAGATGGAGATCCAATTGTTTGAGACCAGCGCCAAAGAAAATATTAATGTGGAAGAGGTAATATAGAACAGAAAAGCACAGATAGAACAATTTTGGAGTAATGGTTTGGGGAATATAACAATTACATTCTTCCTATTGAGGAAGAAAGATGCAATACTTTGTACGAGTTGTAAGTAGGTGAAATGTCAAGAAGAGGCATCCAGCTGTGTTTGGAAGAGTTGGGAAAGTGAAGTGGAGGACCCCCACATTGCATTTGCACTAGCTTTATGTTCTAGTATATTGGGCATGCTCTCAGGAAAGACTTGACACTAGGGAGAATGGTTCTAGGAGGTAGGAGTACCTGGACAGTCTTCACTCCTGGCCTCTGTTGCCAAAATGATCTGGTTTTGTTTACAGGTTTGGGAAAGGAGTTCAAGTTGTTACTGATTTAGCTGGGGAATGGGTCGGGAAGGTCCTGGATTGCTGCTTGGCCCGTAAAGGATTGAGGAAGATCTCTGAGCCTTTATAGAAATATCTAGAGAAGTGGAGTTGCTTCAGAAGAACAGCACCCCAGAAAAGCTGGCCTGTGTTCCTGGGTGGTCTGACCTTGCTTGTTTCTCTTCCAGATGTTTAATTGCATTACAGAGCTAGTCCTGCGAGCAAAGAAAGAAAACTTAGCAAAGCAGCAACAGCAGCAACAGAATGATGTGGTGAAGCTAACGAAGAACAGTAAAAGGAAGAAGCGGTGCTGCTAATGCCCTTTCCCTGCTGCAGAGACTCTGCTCTCAGACAGATCAGCCCCTCCAGCTAGACTCGGGCAATTCCACCGGGGCAGGCTTTGGGAGGACTTTCTCAGTTTTGTGCCGTTATTTAAAGATTATTTTTTTCTCCATGTTTTCTATCAAGAGGCGCTGGCACCTTACAACTTCAGTGCCAAGAAGGTATCGGATGGAATCTTGCCCCCTCTCCTCCCCTGCTCATTCCAGTGCGCCTTGTAGACAAGAAGGACATTGCCTACCAAGTGGACTGATTAACCCAAGAGTTTGTATATAATGTATATTGCTTTAACCAGCCTCGCCTCCCTGTTGTCGCTTTGGCTTATGCCTTCTTAATGTCAACCAATCATGGACTGCAGAGTTCATCTTTTTAAAGAAATAGTACAAAGTTCTTAATTTGAGTTGGCCCCAGGTTGGCAGTAAGAGCTTCCTGGGGCTTCTAGCTTCATTTCTGTCAAGCTCCAGGCTGGCAACTGGTGTCCCTGGGGCCTATGGCTTCATCTGGAGCTTCAGGCTTTTACTGGGGCTCTGGCTTTGTTTTTCTAGGTACCAGGATTGCAGGTGCTGCTGCTGGAGCCTGGAGTTTCACTTCACCAGCCTCTGGGCTGGCAGCTGGTGCTGCTGCTGGGGCCTTGAAATTCAGTTTGCCATGATCCAGATTTGTGGCTGGGTCATTTGGTTTCATCTTCTTGTGCTGCAGCCCAGCTGTTCCTGTGCTCTCCTTCAGTTTGTATCAAGATACTGAAAAACAAACCGACCTGCAGAAGTGGAATTTACTTGGATAAACCTCTTTTTTTTTTTTTTTAAAAAGCCAACAAAGTTTAACTCCTTTGACCTCTGCTTCTGGTTCTGCCAGGGTCTTAAGTGAGGGTCCATTTCTTTTGAGAACAACAAAAAACATGTGATTCTGCCAAAAACCCCCAAACTTCTCTTTGCCCTGTCCACAAATAGGCGATCTGAACTTGAATGTGAATTTTGGTGGCAAAGCTTTTGTTTTTGAGAGAGAAAAGGCATGAAAATAAATCCAGCTGTTCTGGATTGATGTCTGAATACGAAAGTTGCTGCAGGATCATTCCCAGGATTCTTCTGTTAGAAAGGAGGACTGCTGTTCTGTGGAAAGAAATGGAAAGCTTGCTTGCTTGGGTTGTGGTGGTGGAGGATCACCCTTTGAACCAAACTGGTTTTGTGATGTTCAGCAACATTTTCCTGGCCCTTATTTGCTTTTATGGGAAAATGAGGGCTCAATTCATCAACCTGATTAGGTGTAGTTAAAGGTGGAGAGTGTATGTGCGTGTAACTAAAATATCAAATGTCTGAGCTGAAAGTACATGCTCAGCACCTGAATAATTGCCTATATAATACTAAATTTTTCCTTAAAATGACTAAAAGGCATGGAGGGTATGACTTCCTTTAAGATCTTGAGGGTGGACGTACAGTTTGTCACTGAGTGGCCCTGTGGAAATGTTGGCCTTAGTTTGGTAGGATATGATTCACCAATGTCCATGAGCTTTGAATCAGCTCACTTCTCTCCCTTCCTCCCCCTCCCCAGGAGAGGCTAAATTTTAGTCACTTGTTTTGCCTGCATTTTTTTAGATTTTTACGGGTTGTGGTAAGAGCCCTGATCATACAATCACATCACAATCAATCACTTTAAAGACTTAAAAAATTGCAAACCATGAATGTGTAACACATTGGGTTTTTAATCAGTTCAGGTGCTGGGAGTATGTATCCAGCTGCCTTCACCCATCTTTTTTCTTCACATATCTTTCATTGGTAACCCAAGAATAAGAATGAGCTGGGATGATTTTGCCAGTGTGATAATTCTAAGACTTGAGCAGCTATGGAAAGTGGCGGCTTAAGAGACACCAGTCTCCATCCTGTCTGCTTTCTGTGCCCATGGAAGGAGCTGGGTCAGTCCTCAAAGCCTTCCAGTTGAAATGAAACTGTCCTATGATGGTTACAGATGAAAGGGCCCAGCTGCATCACTTTGGGACTCTTGTGGTAGCGTGTGTGCAGATCTAGGAGGGCGTAACTTCATATAGGCAGAAGTAAAGAAAATGTCTGAATTTACTGGAAATGATGCAATAAAATGAGGAAATGGTGCACCCAAGCCTGGAGTGTTCTCTTGTATGGAAAGATTGGTCCTTTTTGAGTCCAGGTCTTTGTGCCCACAGTTTGAACCCTGCCAGTCCAGGTGTCCAACTGCCTGGCTTGAAGTGGGATTTTTTTTTTTCTTTTTTCTAGAGCTGGCTGTAGAGGAGCAGTTACCTTTCTGCTCATGCCACTGACTTTTCAATTGGAAGGGGTGGGGACACTGTCTCTAGTGGTGCTGATGTGAAGTTTCCTAAATGTTGAGCAATGGAATGTCTAACTAGTTTGCTAGGATTATTTCTGTAATGAAAGTTTCTAATTATGCTTTTTAAATAATTTTTAAAAACTAAAAATAAAGGTTACAAGCTGCCAAATCTTTTTGAGGCTCTGTTTCCTCTGCTGTCCAGCATCTGGAGGTGGAGGGTGGCAAGCCAGGGGTGAGGTTTTTTTGGTATTGGGAAAACCACAATTAATGCTTTCAAATGTTTAGTTGCTATTCTAGTTTTTCAGTGTGAATGAAAGAGTAGGCTAGAACTGTTAACCTTATTTCTGCATGAAAGAGTAATGCTTGTGATTTTGCTAGAATCTTTTGTCATTCTGTTTTACACAAAGTGTTGAGTAAGCTTTGAAAGCTTCTCCTCGAAGGCAGCAGGTCAGACCCTGACTTGATTAAAAAGCTTCTGGAGCCTCTCCTTGGTTTCCCAGGAAATGAAGGTGTGTTTCTGTATAGGAACCACACAGCTGTCACTGTGCTGACTGCCCTTAGTGTTCAGGTGCCTTTGAGGCACGAGCAGGCTGTTGAGGGCAGGTCCTCACCCCTTGGAGACGTGTGACCAAGCTTGCTGGGGAAAGGTGCCTTTTCTTCTGTCTGCCTGTGACGATGCAGAGACAGACCTGAGGATGTGTGGATGGTCTGAAGTGCAACTGGTGCAAGCTGGAGGTGTTTCATTGTCCATCTGTGTTTTATGTCTGAACTCACTAAAGTTTGAATATCCCTCCATATAAAGGCCAGTAAATTCTTAAAATGTCTGGCAGGCAAAGATGATTTACAAGTTCACCCTTTCTGTTTTCCTAGGTGGCTGAAGATACAAATGCTTCAAATATTTTTTTCTCCAGACTGTTCTCTTCTGAACACATGCAAGTGCTTTAAGTGATGGAATTTCTTGGGAATGATGAAGTACTAGAGATGCTGTTAGGTGTTAATATCACCATTCAGAAAGTGAGTTTGTTTGGCAGGTAGGTAAGATAAGCAGTGACTTGAGAGCTGAGACAGTATCATATAAATGATTGTTTTATTCTGAAGAGAACTATTTACAAAAGAAGTAGAACATTGTTTTTACTAAAAATATGCCTTTATAGATTTTTATAATATGTATCTTATAAAAACCATACATTTATTTACATTACTGCTACATACAAAAATTACAGCACTGTGGTATATGTACATATCTATAGATACATTCTTTCTGCTTGTCCTTGCTGTGTGCTTTTTCCCTCAGTCTAAGGGGATCATTGCTGCAGCACCCAGACATATCCTTTCTTGGCTTTTTGGTTAAAACAATCTTGCTTCTTATAACCGAGTGGGAAGTAGTGTGTTTGCCTGATGTAGAGGCATATCTGGAATTTCCCATTCTAAGCAGGACAAGTGCATGCAGCTATCAAGTCCTTGTGCACACAGCACTGCTTGTAACCTCACTTCTTGCTTCTCTGTGCAAAATTATTCTGTTGTCATCAATTGATCTGTTGTTCATCTCGATGGCAAGTTGCAGACCTAAGTTTTTATTAAGATAAAGTGCTAGTGACTTGCCTTTCATTTATGCTTACTTGTCTTCAGTTGCTTCCCTTGCAGAGTTTTCTAAATGGAGATTGATCCCTTTTCCCTTAGGCTAGTGTAATAAACATTTTACCCAGTCACCTGTCACTTAACTGTGGGAAAGTTCTTTGTAACCTTAATCTCAGCAGGCAATCTTCTCTGTGCAATATTTGAACAGTGGCTGTGCAGCACTACTGGTTTATTTACCATTATCTCAAAAGCAAGGCTGGGTGTTGTATTTAGAGCTGCTGATCCTACTCCTTAAATCTACTTTGGAATCCTGAGTACCTGCTGGATTAATGTGCTTCCTCTGTCTCATTCACTGGAGCTGATGTTTCCTTTGCACCATGTGTATCCTAGATGTATCAAGTATCACAAGTGGAGTGTCTTCTAACCCAGCACTGCAAGGATGACTTCAGGCTCCTGGCTGTGACAGGATGGAGATGAAGGCTTTAATGACAGCTCAAGATTAAATAGTCAGGACCTTATTAAAACGCAACATGACAAATGAGAACGTGAGGTTCTTGGAAACAAAACAAAAACCTAGCTGCTATGTTAAGGCAGTTTCTGTTCCTGTTGAGTAGCAGCTCAGCACAAGGAGGTCTCCTTTGGTGTGTTGTCCAGTTCATTAAACCCAATTCTCTTGTATTTCTGGGTTTAGTAGTGCAACTAAGTCTTTAGGATTAAGGGACTAGTTTTAAGAAACCATACCCAACTGGTATCTTGGAACATGCTTGGACTTTCCTCTTGCAATCTCTTCCATCACTGTCATTAAATAAATAAAATTGCAATGGGATTAAGGTTCCTCCTTAAATGAAGAGATGCGCTGTGCATTTCAATTGCTTGCCTCTGCAACTGAGTGAGTCACTTTCAGCAAACATGTAGCAGAAGGCACCTTTCTTCATCTCATTCCTGTGTCTTCGTTGGATAACTTAAGGTCTTGCCTTTGGATTGCACACATACATACATCTTCGTGGGGATAGAGTCCCACACAGCTGCTGGGCAAGTGGCTTGAAGAGAGCTGTTGGGGCCTGGGAAATGACAACTGACAGCAGAAAAGAGGTCTGTGAGGACCAAGATGGTCACATGGCTCTCTTACAATAAGCCGAGCATCATTTTCAAGCAGCTTATAAGACAACTGTTCACAGGCATCGCTGGCATCCATGACTTCACACCTGGTTTTGCAGGTATCAAAGTTTACACTAGTGCTGATGGGCACAACTGAGTCCCGAGGGCAGGAGATGCTGAGCATGGGCCTTATGCCTTGGCCCTATTGAGTCACAGCACATGTAAGACAGGAAGATGAGGACTTGCCATCCTGAGAGCACACTGCACTGCACTAAGTTCCTTTCCCTCTCTTGTACAAGAGGATACAAGCTGTTACTCAACAGGTGAGCATTGCCTAGAAAGGAGAGGCCAAGGTTTAGTTCACTGCCTATCAGACTCCAAATTCCTTTCCCTCTAAGCATCAAGCTGTACTGGTGGTGCTTTACCTAAGTATTTCCTGGAGCAGGATCTGCAGTCCAGGTTTTGTTGCTCTCAGGTAAGTGGCTTTTACCACTCAGCTTTTTCCCATCATTTTCAACCCCACAGTGTTCTCTGCTCCTTGCCTCAGTGCAAGATGATTTGTTACCATTGTGGTAGTTTCATGCTAACAAAGAAATAAGGGAACGCTGCAATCTTTGTAGGCAGAAAGGTTATTTGTACTGAGGTATTACAGATGTCCTGTCCCATTGATAAGATGACTAATAAAAAACCCCAAGCCACCAAACTCTTACCTGCTTCTTAGAAGAAGGTGGTTAATACCTAATTCTAGCAGAAAGCTTGTTCCTGTAAATAGTGAGCATCAGCTCCCTGTAGGATAGTGTTTTAGCACCTAAGTTGATGAGCAGGGCAGAGCTGAATGTGTACCTAGCTCCATCTCCTGTGGGACAGAGTAGGTGTTACCCTCTTCAGAGCAACAGTGCTCTAAAGGGTATCATGGAAAGAGAGCCTGTGGGTATTGTGAGCTAGAAGGTGTGAAAACTGCATGAGAGCAGCAGGACATCCTGAACTTAGGCTGGCGTTCCTCACTGGTTTATGATGGTAACTTAAAGAGAAGGTACCCACCCAACGTACAGGAAAGGTGCCTCCTTAGTATTGCAGGATTTCCAGCATACACCAAATATGCTAAATTCCTTCTCATTGATCAAGTCATGATTACAGCAAAGCAGGCTCTGATCATCGTCAGTCAAAAGACTTGGCTACCTGCTTGCCAAAGGGCTGAGTAGTAAAAGACCTACAGGCAGGCACAAATACTCAGTTTTGTGAGGCCATAGCTAATGTTACTGTGTGGGGCCTGCAGCCTTTCCAGAGCTTTGCAGACAGCTGCCTTTGGTAGATGGCTGCATGCTTTCTGAGAATCAGCCCAGCCTCAAAGACCTACTGACATCACTATGGGTAGCCTCTCAGTGAATTATTAGTTAGGCTTCTCAGGGCTATCCTGTTAAAATTACAGGTTACTTACTCTGCTTTACTCTGCTTGGGAGGTGTACATGGCTTTGGGGAAAGGTGTGTGCTTGCTGAAGTGCCAGATCTACCTTTGGCCATCAGAGGGACAGTAGGTGCCCCAGGACTGAACATCCACAACTTTTATCCTGTTTGTAAATGGCTAAGTGTCTTGTGGAGAAATCTTTAACAATCTGTGTAACTACAAACCCTACAACTCTTACCTCTGTAACAGGAGGGAGATAGAGAAGACAGTAATATCAGCAATCTTACAACTGCCCTGATCTGTCAGGAGCCTGGATTCCCAGCGAGGGGTGAACAGCTATGCAGAGCTGCAGGGGAGAGGGTGCCCAGGCAGGATCTGCAGTAAGGGCTCAACTTCCACCATGGAGAAAGCTACACTTGTCAAAACATGGCAATGCTGGGGCCAGAGGAACTCATCTCAGTGGGATGGATGGAAAATATCACAGCTGCCAGGATTGGAGGGTGGTAAGTGACTCCCCTCTCTTCTCTTGCATTCAATCCTCTTCTTCCCCCTGTGCTCACTGTGATGGCAGTTCTCAATCCCCTGCGCTGCTTTGCCTTGGGGCTGCTTATTTCCTTCTCCAGCATGAGAATGCTTTTAAGACAATCAGATTATTTTTCACAGCAGAAACTGGACTGTGTCAGAGCTCCTAAAATATACCCTGAAGTTTATCACTTCACTTAAAGAATAAGAAGTTTCTTTCTATTAGTGTCACACTGTCAGTTTGCAAATCTCCAATTAATGTAAACATTTGGTTCAGACCAGGTGCGGTGTAAATAGTGCAGAGTCTCAAGGGTTAACTCCTTTGCCCCCTTCTTTTTTTCTTAGTGGATCAGAGCTGGGTCCATCAGCAAGCCGGGCAGCTGCCCCACATCCCACCTTGAAGCAGGAATTGGTGGAGAGGTTTCTCTTTTTCAAATTAATTTTTCTTGAAAAAGGAAAAGAGACGGTTCCCTTCTGCCCCAACAGGCTCATCCCCCTGCTGCTCCGGCCTGAACACGGGGGAGGGTCTGGCACTCCGCTTTGCGCCGTAGCCACTGGAGAAGGAATAAGCAAGCTGGCTCCATTCCTTCGGGTGTTTGTCCATCAGCTGCTGGTCAATGACCCTGTGCATGTCATCCTGTAGCAGAGGGAGAGGAGAGGGTTGTTAGTGGCAGCTGATGCTCAAAGGGAGCTCATGCAGGGATGCATGAAGTGGGTACGAAACGTGCTGCGATGAGATGGAGGAGGGATGACAAGAGTGGGGACAGGTCTAGCTCCCCACCGAGCAGCAGGCTCAGCCTTGCTTGCTGTTGTGAGGCTTTTTAGTGAGCAAGGAAGTGAATCACACAGTTCTGAGGGATAAATTGCTCAGGTGGTCTTGCATAGGAACATCATGCCCACTTGGGACTCTGACAGCTCTAAAACACGTTTCTCTGCTGTCCGCAGGTTACAGATCTTCCCTTTGGGGGAAGAAAAAATGCAAATGAACAAATGCAGCTGAAAGCAAATGCCAGAAAAAGTAAGGATTTCTGTTTTGAGCCCTGTCTATGTGCTTGCCATATGGAGCATGACAGCTGCTTGCACAGCCACCGTTTTTGGGGCTTCTTCAGGGAAGGTGCTATGGGGAGCCAAGGAGCTGGGCCAGGTGTGGGTTTTGGAGCAGGCTTACCAAAGAGAACTGACCTTGTCCCTTAGACCCACATCTTCCCCTAGTGCTGCTAGAGCAGTGGGAGCTCTCTGACTGACAGCTTGACATTAACAACTGCACTGTGATTTTTTCAGATGTACCAGAAATGCTTTGTTTTCATCTGTTGTTGCAGCACAGTGAAATTGCTCTACACAAAATAATTAGATCTGTTGCTGCTAATGGCGTGCTAATGTGTTCCTTGAAAACCTGGCTATCAATTCTACAAATTTTAAACCTTCAGATCCATTATTTCTGCTATAATTGCATATTTAAACTGTAGCTTAGTGAAAATGCCTTTATGCAAACTAACCCCAGAGGAGAAATCAACTGTAAGACTGTGGGTACTATCTGGTGAGAACAAGGATACCCTGGATGGGCTGTTGCTGTGGAAGTGCTGTTCACTGGGCACTTTGTGCAGGGCAGCCCATCAGAGCAGCACTGAGATGGAAGAGAAGGTGTTGCCATTGCCCATTAGGTGCCCCAGCTGCTCCGTAGCTTGATGTGGAATAAAACCAGCCAGCTTGGACTGCAAACTTGAGCAATGGCTAATCCCTGTGTTGCAGCATTTTCTGCAGGAAAAAGGATTGATAGTCATGGCCTGGACCTGAATTTAGTATGGGGACATTCCCTGGGGGATGGGGAAGGTGCAGAGCTACGTAGACTGAGGAAGCTTTGGGTCTTTTTAAAGCAGGACTGGAAAAGGGAAAGGCAGAGGGGCGGTTGAAGAGGTTGAGGTAAACATCAGCACTGAGGTTAAAAAAGGTTTCCAGAGGTGAAGCTGCCATGTGAAAATTTGTAGTGCCTAGATTTTGAGGGCACCTTTTCTAGCAAGTGAGGTAGGTACCCAGGCTTCAGCATGGCAGATCTGTGTCCTTGGTTAACCACATCACAAGAGATGAGGATGAGGTTTTTTTATATATATAACATATATAATTATATATATGTATACATACATGTTAAAATAGTGTGCACTATTGAGAGTGCACTGTGTCCAGGTCCCTGTCTGTCTGATGTGTGACTCTGAGAGCACAGTATTAGGCTGTGGAGATTCAGGGGAGATGTACACAGCAACGCTGAGGTAGAGTTGTGGTCCCTGCCTTGGCACTGGGCAGGGGTGCAGGAGTGTCTGGGAGTACAGAGGAAGGACAAACACCAGTGATACAAGACCTGTCTGATAAAGCACTCCCAAAAAAGCTGGACAACATGCCACTGGCATGCTCTGGGTGTTCCAGGCAGGAATTTCTGCTCTTTGCAGAAGCAGTGAGGCTGAAGGAGGTGCAAATGGTCTTTGTGAGTTGAAGCTGAGCTCTCTTGCATGAGATCAGGGTTAAAGCTGCTCAAGGAGACCTTGGAGACTGGTGGCCATGAAGGCCTCTGGCACTGCAGTGTTTTCTAGCCTAACAGTGCCACTGTCACTGTTGTACTGAAGCCACTGAGCTCTCATATCAGAGAAGAAGCCCTCTTCACTTCCAACTTTGCTCTGTATTCCTTCCCTACCCTCAGTAAAGCCCCTCCTGCCCCCAGTTATTGATGAATACCAGTGGGGGGCAGATTAGGCACGGGGGAAAGGTGCACATCCACATCCTGAGCTCAGATGTGTGGGATTGTGCCTGTGCCATAATTTATAGCCTGTATGATTATGTGCTTACAGAAAATTAATCTTGTTGATGGTTTTTGGTAGAGTGCAGACCAGAAATGTGTAAGCCTAATTTTACAAGTTTAAAGCCTCCATTTATGCCCAGCTAAAGCAAAGAATCACATCCCATTTTATCAAAAACATTCAGCCTTGCAAATTGGTCCTCAAAATGCCTACATCACCTGTCTTATTTTTTTATTCTGTGGTTGAACTTCTGTTCTGGGGACATCAGGTACTTGGAAACTATTTAGCTACTGTGTAATAACACCTTAGGTCACTATGTTGGAGACAGCCTCCTGCTGATGGGAGCAGGACCGGAGCTGCTGTATTGCTACAAGAGGACAACCTAGTGTGAAGTGAGAAAGCAAACACCTGTTTTAAATACTCTAAGCTGGGGATATTCCAGCATTAAATACCAACTGTACTTTATACCACCCATCCAGACTGAAGCAGAACTTGGATACAGACAGCTCCTATGCAAAGCACTGAATGTCACTTATTAGATATTGAGGCTGAGAAGTAAAATCCCAGTCTGTATTTCAGTAAGTTTTCCAGACAGTAGATAAGCTGAATGCAGAGGATTAATGATATATGTGCCTCAGCCTGGTTTTCCCTGTGGTAACCTGGGGGTTATAGGATGCTGCCCTTTGTGGCCTGGTGCTGGGGTGGGGTGTGTGTGATGGAGACCCCCCCACTGGCCCCTTTTTCCAGATGATGGTGAGGACAGACAGATGTGGGTGGTAGTAGCAGCAAAAAGAGCAGGCAAGGGAATAGCTGGTACTTGGTGAGGATGCAGGGGCTCACCTCAAAGGCAGGAGGTGTGTACGACTAAAGCTGTCGGTACAGGAACTGAGAAAGGCCACTAGATCAGAAACCAAAGGAGCCAGATAGTAAAAAGCCCTGAGGAAGCAAACTGTAAGCAGGAAAAAAATAAAAAAATAAATAAAAAAAAAAAAAAGAAGAGAGAAACGAAAACACAGTGGAGTTGAAACAGGAGCAAGGTTGTACAGGAGAGGTTTCTACAGGTCAGGCTGGTGGTTAGTAGAGTCAGGGTCTTGCATGGTGTGCAACAAATTACTATAATTGGCCCAGACTATTTATCTTGTGTCTGCTTTTTTCTATTAAAGTAGCCTTCCCTCAGTGCTAGTTTATGGCATGAGACAGCTTTGTCTGCTCTCAAGGGCTCTCTGCCCTTATGTGGGTTTCTCTACTGACCCCAAACAGAGCATCTTCAGGCCAGCTGCTGAACTGCTGTGAGTTTGGGGTTTTTTACCTTAGTGGAGGGCTGAGATTTTAGCTTCTCCATCTTGCTAAGTCTTCTGAGTTGATGAAAACAGTGCAGCTAAACCACAAAACAGTCACGACAATCTCTCTGCCTCCCACCTTTCTGCTCCATTATGGAAATGCAAATACATGCTGTGCCCACACATCCCCAAGGCCAGGAAAATCTCTTGCAAGGACACCTTCCCTTCCCAGGCCGCAACAGTTTACTCTGCAAAGTGTGGGTTACCCATGCTGCATGCAGCCATGAGATACAATTTGTTTACCCATTTTAAATAAGTATTCTTGTATAATTACCTAGGAGCTCACAGCTGAAAGGCTTTGAGCAGGGGAGGGCTGTGTTACACTGCTCTGAGTACTGTGCTGGCTGCTGCAGAGCCAAAAGCAAAAGCTCCTATCTATGGATGCTTGGGCTGAGAACAGAGCAAACCCACAAGGAGGCAGGGAAAAGTCATCCAAAGATGCCTCCAGGGCTAAGTGCCACCCAGCCCCTGCCCTGTGGTGATGGGGGGCTGCTCACCTGCCAGGCCTCCAGCTGCTGTGAGAGGTTCACCTTCTGCTGGATGGCATCCAGGAGTTGGCTGTTGAGGGACATCATGTCAATCTTGCACTTGGCCAGCTCCACCTCCACCGCGTTCTTCCTGGGGGGGACAGTGAGAAATCGGATCATGTGATGACTTTTTTATTTATTTATTTTTTTTTTTTAGAAAAAGGAAGTGTTAAACACGTCCTTGAGGAGAAGTCAACGATTGCTTTCTTTGGCAAGTTCCCAGATCCTAAGCTGTTAATCTCCATTGTAGTGTGGCCAACCAATTCATCTGAAGAGCAGGACAGGACTGTAGGCCTCTCTACTATAAAATCAGCAGATTTCTGGTAAGCACACTATGAAGAATAGAAAAAGATATTCAGATGCACTGCTGTCTAAGATAATACAGTATGCCAGTATAATGTGCAGGATCTGAATGAGAAATGGAGATCTAAAACAAGGTAGAATCTACATATAAATATATTTCCTTTTCTTCAGTTTACTACTGCATAGGAAAAGAAATGGTATGTGCTAAAAAACACATGAGCTGTGTCTGTATTGATCTTGATCAATTAGTTGCCATTGATGTAAGGGTTAATATAAATTAATAAGGATTAATATAAAAATATAAAACATAAAACAAACAAACAAAAATGCCCCAAAGACTACAGCTCTGTTTTGAGTTTCTATAGCTCTGTTCTGAGTTTCTATAGATGGAACTTGAACTGAAAGAAGAAGTGAAGGAAATTTATCACAGTATATGCTTTTTAAGAATTGCAAACCGTTTAAATTGTTTGTATGAAATACTTTGCTTTCAGGAAAGCTTCCAGATTCAGTGGGGCTGTGCCAGCCTTTGTGAATGCCACTGCTATGTTTCTTTCCATTTGGTGGCCAATGGGCATGTGACACCACAGCCAAAGTTGCCCAAAAGGCCCTGAGTGCTCAGTGGCTGAGATAGTCCAGCTACTGGTGGCTGGAAAGGTGTTGACCTCTAAGAAGGAGCAATTTCCTAAGGTGTCCAAACTAGGAAATTATGCTTACCATGCTGGGAGCACACAGGTGAGCAAAAAGGTTTCAGTTAACTGCTATGTGATAGGAAACCATAGCATGGCATGCTGGGAACCATCTTTCCTTGCAAACATTTTCAGGAGAAATAATTGCATCTTATTAACAGTAGCTAATTCATTGCCTCCTAATAGCTCCCTTGCTCCCCTGTAGAAGAGCAATTTGGGAATTTGTGTTTATATTCCAGATAACGGTTGCTTAACACCTTCTATTATAGGATCCTATTTCCCTATTGCTTCCCCTGTTGCCAAACTTCAGCTTCAAGCTAACAATTTTCCATGCCAAATATCTGCCTCAGGCACTGATTTTATTTCTGTTCTGAGTTAGGGTTGTTTTTTTTTTTTAATTTCAGAGGGCTTCAATAGAAATGGCTTAACCCTTGAAGTGAAAGGTGGGAAGTGTATCACAAGCCTCTGCATGCTGCCCAGGAGCAGCCCACTCAATCTGTGCTGGGATGCTTTCATTTCTACCACTAAAATGCTCTTGCCTGCTTTCACCTGCAACAACTTTCTGCTCATTAATCACTCACCATGCACCCATGCACACTTATCACACCCCCCTTTCTCTGGGCTCCTACCACTGCAGGACAATCAGTCATAAATATTAGTGCTTTGTCCCAGCAGGGTCATTAACTGTCATGGAGAGAAGCTGTCCCTTTGCACTCCTGGCTGTGGGTTTGAGAACCTTAAATAGCCTTTCAGTGTGCAGCTCCCCATCACTACTTGGATATTACTGGGGGTTTTATTTTGGCAGCAGCACGTTGCCATAGCCACAGCAGAACCAGCAACCCACATTCTCTGGAAATGTCAGAACCATCTCTGTGCCCGGCAGTGCATCTGGGATGCTCCTGATTTTGCCAACAGATGGAGGTGTTACAGAGAACAGCGATGGGAATTTGGTAGCTGGCTACTCAGAAGAGAACTGCACAGCTGACAGGGTCACTTAAAAAAAAAAAAAGATGAGGGGATTGTGCATGCTGATTTAGCTCCCCACTTACTTGGCAATGGCTTCATCTCGGTCCCTGATGGCCTGCAGGAGCTGTTCACTTGTCTCCTTGTCTTCAGCAGCACCTCGCAGCCGGTCCCGTTCCTCCTTCAGTGTTGTCATTTCCACACTCAGCAGTGTGACCTGTGGGCATAAGGAAGGTGTGAAAAAGCCACATGGGCCAACCTGGGGTGTCTCTTCTTGCAGAAGCTGTGTCTGCTGGGAGGGGGCTGTTACTGCGGGTACAACCCCCATGAAATGTGACTGCTTGCTTTGGGATGTCAACAGTGTTGGTCTGAGGAAGATGAGCCACCAGGCTGGACTCAGTAACATGGAGCAATTGCACTGAGAGCTGAGCATCTGTATGGGGCAGGATCTGCCTGTTGTATTCTGATCTTTCCAGGCTTAAATTGCTGCAAACATAACTTAGTAGCAAATAAGACTTTTTCTTTTCTTTTTTTTCTGGGGGGGGGTGTGTGTGTTTAAATCTCTTTAACTGTTATGAAGCTGAAGACAAAGAATATGAAAATTCCCTTTCACATCATGTAAGGTGTTACTGGCACATCTTACAATTTTAATTAGACTTTAAAAATATGTGCCGGATCTTAAATAGTCTGAGAAATGATCTGTCATTTTGGTCCTGTGCAGTGAGTTAATAGGGTGTGAAATCATGCAAGGATTGCATTAGCACAGCTTTGCAATATTTCATACACCTTTAATTTCTTTGTCTAGGGCACACACATGCTCTGTTACACTGCTCCACCACCTGGAAACCCTTCCAGCATTTGACCCACCTCTTTTCTCTAAACGCAGCTCAGTAGTGCTTGAATCCTCAAAGAAATCTTTAAATAGAGGGCAGACAGTCAAAACGAGCTCATCACACCAGCAGTGTGGGAACGTATGCTGTTAGTGTGTCATGGCTGGGTTGGGGGGGAGGAGGGTGGTGCCCTGTCTGTGTGCAGAGGCTCCTTGGTGTCTGCTGGGGCTGTCAGGGAGTTGGGGGCTCTGCTCGAGCTGTGCTCTCCTGCAGCCCAGCATGGGGTGCATCTCACAGCAATGTTGTGATGGAGAGCAGTGGTGGGAGCTGTGTGAATGAAACTGAGCACTTCTGAAATCACAGGGGGACCATGGATCAAAAAGGCAAAAAAAAGGCCAAAAAAACCTGCATGTGGGGATAGGTTTGGGGTTTAAACTGTTTTTGTCTGTTTCAGGTAAGAATGGGATGCCACTGAGAGAGGAAACAGGCAGAAGGTGTAAAAATGCTTTCCAGTGTAGACAGAGGGAAGGCTGATTCCTGTCTCCACCAGCTGACCTTGCTCTAAGGCAAGAGCAGTGAATGTGTATGTGGTGCTACGAGGTCCTAAAAGCCATTTAGGAAGAATTCCCCTTTTATTGTATCAATACCAGTGACAGCACAGAGGGCTGTGGAGGCAGCAAAGCACTGCAGCTCTGGATGGACCAGATTTTCATGTGCATTGATTTTCTTCAGCACTGAAGACAACGTCTCTTCTATGGGAGGTGAGAATAATTATTAACCTTGAGCAAGTGCCAGGCTGGGTTATGGGCAAAAGCTGCAGGAGAGCTGTACTTTCTGTGTGAGGCTGGAGTGCTTCTCCAAGAGCAACTTTTGCTGCATTTGTAGTTATACCTCATCTTTCTCCATATAACACAGAGGTGTGAGAAGAAAGTACAAAAACTGCAGTCTTTTTTGCTCCCTATATATTCAGAGCTTTGGTAGTGAGAGAACCCTAAAAGCAGAGACAGGACTCCAGACTTGCATTCCAGAGTGAGTCCTTTGGTTCTTCCTTGCTGGAGAGTTTAGAGACCAGTCACAGCAGAGAGCAACAAAGTGCTACTCCCTCCTGGTGTCAAGGCTTTGTGTGTAAGAAGGTGCTGCATCCAGACAAGTGTATGGGTGGTTGCTCAAAATCTGTGAAAAAGCCTCTGAAGGTCTCTGTCAGCTTAGCCAAGCTGCAGTGATCAAACTCTTGTCTCTTCCACCTGAGGTGTATTTAAGGGCAAGGGGGACCTGTGGGTGGTGCCCAGGACTATGTCAGCACAGCCAGAAGAGCATGTGGGCTCATGTCTCACTGGGGGCAAAAATGTGGACTTTCAAAGTTGTCTCTTGTGGTGGCTGCATCACTAGGAGGAGCAGTCCTTGGGGAAGGAAGGGTGCCAGGGCTGCTCCCTTGCTGCAGTCTGCCTCTGATCATCTGCTTTGTCAGCAAGAAATGCAGCCATCACTGCTGGGGGTATTTACTGATGCTTTCATTCTTTGTTCTTTGGCCTATAATGGGAGCTCCCATAGCCCTACACAAGGCTGCCCCACCCCAGGTTGTGCTGACTTTCTGAAGAGAGATGTGTTTTCTTTTCTTCAAAGGGGCACCATGAAAGGGCAATACAGCACTGCTGGTGAGACCAGCCAAGGTCATCAACCCCATTCACTGCTCCAACACAGCTGGTACTGCACAAGCAGCTGCAGTAAAGACTGCTTCTGCTGCAGCCTCCAGATCCCTTCCAGCATTTGGAGACTTGTCCCATAGAGACAGAAGTTGGAGAGCATCTCCTTGAGTGCCTGTCTCTCTCTTCTGCTTTTGCCATAGGACCTCTGATGATACCACATTCAGTGCACTTTCTGTGCTTTAGGAGCAGTGTTAGTTTTGGGGCTGGATCATTTGTTGCTGTTGAAGTAGTCTTAGCCCCCTGTTGGCCCTGTCTGGTGCCAAACTGGTCATGATTACAATTCTCTAGGTGTGCATTTATGAGGGTTTTGTGATGCTGCTGTGGAAGGGGGAGGATCTTGCACCATGCACAGCAGAACAGCATGGTTTTGTCTATCCAGCAGTTGCATGTACCTTTTTCTAGGGCTTAGTGCAAGTAAGATAGGTCAGACTGGATATCTGTGTGCTTCCAGTACCCTGTATCAAGCAGCCTTGTATCAAGAACACTTTGGGGTTCTTCTGATGAGAAGAATTTAGGAAAGACAGATTGGCTGAAAAGCAGATTGGGAGAAAGGCTTAAAGGAAACCTGACTGCTTGAGATGAAGTTTTGGCTGGGTACCAGAAAACTGGTAAAAACTCTGATCCTAAATGCATAAGGCCTCTGTACTGAGTATAACACAGTCTCCCTCATCCAACCATAACTGGGTTTGGCCCACATCCTCCTGGGTTATTTATCATGTTGATCTCTTCTGTAGAATACGTCTTGGAGGATGAACACTGGTGTTACATGACCACATGTACAGTGTAGTAATTGCTAACCTGGCTGTGCAGTCGCTGCAGCTCCTCCAAACTCTGCCTCAGTTTCCCCCGTTCTCCCTCCATTAGCTCCCTCAGGGCTCGTGAATCCTCACTTGTTCTCCTGATCTGTTCCTCCAAGGTGTCATCATCACTTCGTCGAGAGCTCTGAGAGCGGGAGAGAAATCTCTTGCTCAGATTTCGCTTTAAAAAAGCAATTGCATTAATTTGAAACTGGTTTGGGATAGAAGGTGTGAAACATGGATGAAGAAAGTGTGAATGTGGCTTTGGTAGAATTTCAGTTTTGTTCTCATATTCCTCCACAGTGGAAACATGCACAGCCAAGGTCAGTGCTTCTACACATGATTAAAAGAGCATGCAGACATGTTCTCACCTTTCCTAAACCAAATTTACAAGGCCCTACTGATCAATTGGTAACACATGGCTACAGTCTTTGTGTTTGCAGACCTCTTCCAGGACTCTCTGTTTTTTTTTTTTAAATATAGCTTTAACTCTAGGCTCAGCCTTCTTACCAGCTGCTACAACAAGGAGGGTTGAGTACTCCCATGCAGGTCTGCAGTTGCAGGATCTGCACTGTCTTCTTCACCATGACACCTCAAATCTGTCACACAGGCAATGCAACCACATTGAAACTAACCTACTGCACATCCCAAAGAAACCTGAGTTTCATTAATTTTCCAGAATGAGTCCCAGACCAATGATAGTTGCTTGAAACTTAGTGGGCTGACCACTGCAAGCTGAATGTGCTTGGCTCTTGGCTCACCATTTGAGACACGTGGAGCAGGCTGTGCACTGTCACAGCCCATCTCTCTGGGCTACAGATGTTCTCTCAGAGACCAGGGACTACAGGATCCAGTGGGAACCTGCAGCAAGCTCTGTCACTTGGGCAAGGGGACATGCACAAGTCAAGGTCTTCCTGTGCCACCAACTTACCGTGGAGTCTGCCCCATCCAGCACATTTTGTATCAGTCTTTTCAGCTCACTGAGAGCTGCCCGTAGGCTGCCAGCTGGGACATCTTTAGCTGATGAGGTTTCTGAAGACTCATCCATGGAGGAGTCTGTAGAGACCGCTGAGTCTGCACTGTCGTTTCCTCTGAGATGGGAGCAGAGGTACCGCACTTGGCAGTACGCTTCCCAGAGCTGCAGCCTCAGCTGGAATGAAAGAGCCTGACATTAGCCTGGGACATCAAGGCCATAGAGATCCTTCTTCCACAGTGAAGTGAGATGTGTGTATTTGTCTAGCTTGCTATATTGGTTTTGAAATGGATGCAGAGATTAACTTTCATATGGTCAAAAGGGTGTTGATACCAAAGCTGGGACCACAAACCCAGTTTTCTGACTCCAAGTTCCTCTCCAAAAGCAGAATAAATGCATTAGATTCCCTCTCTCTCTAGGGCTGGTCACAGAGGCCCATGGGCTTTCCCAGGGGTCGAAGGGAAGTACCTGTTCTCGTTCTTGTTCCAGCTCTTCAGCTTCCATGCTCTGCTCTATCTCAGATAGCAGGGATGTGCTGGTTGTGTTGACATTTTGGAGACTTCTCTCCTCACTGAGCTCTTCTACCTTCCCCTGCAGCTGCCGGTAGGACAGCCGCACCTCCTGGAGCTCCAGTTGGCTTTGGTGCAGCTTTGGTGCAAAGAAAATAAAGGAATTTAGGAGAGGAAGCAGGAAAAAATATATTAATGGAGATGATATGAACTGGATGCATCTCTCAGTTTGTGAAGTAGCTGAGAGTGGGGAATCTTTGTCACAAAAGAGGGTTTCCGGCCAGAAAGAAAGTACTCTTGGCTGGTATTGCTACGTATTGGAGCTTAATAGTCTCCAAATGTCATTAGACATTGTTAAGACCCTAGAATAGCCTGAAAGATAAAAATAGCTGGTTAGTCAGCACTAAAATGAGGAACATTGTGAAGAAGTTGGTACTCAGGTAAAAAAAAATTGCTGAAAACAACACAGCAGGATACTACTAAGAAAAAAGACTAATTTTTTTTTTTATCTATAGACATATAAAAATATAGATATATATTTAAAAGGAGGAAAAAAGATTCAGGGCTGTTTGGCTGGGGATTCAGTGGTTGTCAACCCACAGTATCTTGCTCTCCACAAAGTTGACTGAAACCATAGAGGTGCCAGCTTGTTCTCTGTGGAGGGATGTTTAGTGACACGTAGCTGCAAATGCCATTAGGCTTTTCTAAGCAATCTGAGCAGTGAGAGATAGAAAGTCAATTACTCCCCTCTGGGACAATGGGGTCTAAAGAATCCCCTTCTGAAACCAATTTACTATTATAAAATAAGTAAAATTAACTGTAACCAGAGTTCTCTGCTTCATTTTACATTTCCCTTGTTTCCCCAGCACGGTATCCCACTCCCTTGCTCAGATCTCCCTCTCAAGCTGCTCTTTGTTGTCAAGATGCCTCGTTGTGGCTCCTGTTATCTGTTCCTATGGTGAACACCCAGGACCTTGATTGCAGCTGTGTTTACTTGAGCCAAAACATCTTCCAGTTGTTTTGTCTCCCAGTTCCCAATTATCTTCTTGGTCAGTTTTCTCTCAAATCATGTCTTTTACTGCATTTCCCCCTTCTTTCCCACCCTATTGCTGTCTCCTCACCTGTAGGTCCTTGTCATGGCTTTGTCTCTCCAGGATGAGGACTCGGTCCTGCAGCTCCTCCACAGTTCCCTGGAGCAGGTCATTCTCCTCCATCATGGCACTAAGGCGATGCTCCAGCTCCCTCTTTCTGTCTGTCAGCATTTTGATCTGTGGAGGCAAGAGAGGTGATGTGGAAATTCCTCCTTCCCTAGGCTGTAGGGGCAGCTCCAAAGGGACCAGTTGTGCATTGGCAGGTCAGGGACCAGAGCTGGCCTAGGCTGAGCATAAAGGCAGAAATGTCCAAATGGACACCCTGCTCACTCTTCGTACCTTAAAATTTGGAAGATTGGGCATATCTAGGTTATTTCCTTGGCTGGTTCCTGACTGAGCATGGTGGCAGTTGCTCCTCTATTGGTGCTGGGGACCACAGGGTGAGCTGTGGGATTCTGCTCTCTGCAGGGCTGGGCCACAGCACTCCCCATACATTTTTTCTTAATTGCTGCATGTTTGTCAGGTCCTCACCAGGGATTCTTCTGTCGTTTTACTTTTGAAGACTCCTTTCTGTGCCATGCTTATTTTTAATCTCCCAGTGATCAGTTGCCTTTAAAATTGGTTCATTTCTTTTCATTGTCAAGGGCAGCGATTTCAGGTGAAGAGGGACAATGTGCCAAGCAAAACCTCTGTGATTCTGTTAGCTGGGAACAGTGCACAGGATGAATCAGCACTAGCCAAGGTCACTTCTTGTTTAACCAAGAAAAAGGAGCCTTTTCCCAGATTAGCATACACAGGACCTCTGGGGACTGACTATGCCATTTACGAGTCCAGTATAACCCTGAATGTTCCTTATGACCTCCTTTGAACTGATGGACCATAGACAAATTCAGCAACTTCCCATTGCTTTCTTAACCTCTTTAGGACCTTGTCTCTTTGCTGCTTTCTGGATTGCTGGAAAGATTTGGCTGCACAAAGAAATATTAGCTAAGTGTGTGAATTTGCTGTCTTCTGGGTAAAGGTATTAGAAAGCTGCTCTTGGGTGACTAATGGTTTCCGAGACGTCTCTTCCCACCACCATGATGACTTGCGTGGGTTGGAGAAAAGCCATGTGAGAAAAATAAGAGGGATAAGACAGAGATTGTATCAAGAGTTGATATTTGGTATCTAAACCAGTAATGAACGCCCTGTGAATGACTGTGCAACAGAAAAACATCACTCAGTGGGCCCTGGGCAATGGGAGAGGGCTTTGGAAAGCAAGAGACAGGAAGGAGGGGAGGAGGCAGGGTGAGGTGTGCACAGCAACAGGCATGCATGATGAGAGCTAATCATGCACAGGCAAACTCTTTATGAGCCTCCATACTTACTTCAAGGACCTGCTGCTCCACACCAAAGGGAGGGGAAGAAAAGGCGAGGGACCAGCAGGGAGCAGGTGGGAGCAGGAGAAAAGAAATTGAGAGATTTTAGGAAAAGCTCTTCGAGACAGCTTATAAATAAAAAGGTGGTAGGGTAGCAGAGCTGGATATCTTCTACCCCTCTGCTTCCTGCCTACATGGTTCTCAGTGAACTCTATCAGGGAGGGAAAGATGAAGGAAGGTAATATAATTCCTGCAAATGTACCAGAGCTACAACAAGCAGCGGCTTCTTACTTTCCAACATGCATAGCTTGGAGGCAGAAGATTGATGCTTTCTTTGCAAGCATGAGGATTAAAAAAACCAAACCAACCCTTGAAGACATGCCTCAGAGTTTAATATGTACTGGGCAGCAGCCCTACAAGAGCACAGCAGTGGTTTAGCTCCTGGAAGAGCTTTCTCATCCATTCATTTTGCAGGTGTGCTTTTGGATAGGGCAGTGGTGGAAGCTGGACCTTGCCACCCCAGCCAGCCCTGGCTCACAGCAAAAATTCTTTCTTGGGAAGTCCTTTGCCCCACAGCTACCATCCTTCTCTTTTTTTTTCCGAGCTGAAGGTTTTGTTTACTCATTTCAGAGGGTTCATTATACAAGCTAAAACATCCCTGGCTACCTTTTGAAATGAAGAACAGAGCTAAGCATAAGTGACTCACCTCAGCCTGGAGGCTCTCAAGCCGCACGATGTGTTGACTGCTGGAGGAGTTCTTCTCCCGGAAATCCTCCCGGAGGGTGTGGACCTGCAGGGAGAGCTGCCGCTCCACCTCCGAAGCCTGCAAGGAGACACCAGCTGGCATTACCCCAGGGGGTTGTCCCACAGTGGGAAAGCAGTTACCTCCTCCTCCCCATGGGAAGATCTGCCCCAATATGACCTCTGTACAGGCCCCAGTTTTGGGAGAAACTCTGAAGCCTGCAGGTTCTGGACCTTGGTCCAGCTCATCCTGGACTGATGTTGAGAAGAGTAGCTATTTAAGACCATTTTCCCTTAGGGAAGCCAAAGGGACACAGCCCCAAACTCTTCCATTGCAAAATAATATGATGACTCCGATGCTGTGGAGAGAAATCAGTTTTCCTCAAAAATTCTTTTCTCCTGATCAGAGCTGAGGAGGAGACCAGGCCAATTGCAAAGACAGAGGAGAAGTAATCTCCACAGAGCCCAGGAAACACTGCTATAAAATCTGCCCTTTAAAACCCCTGAACATCTTTGGCATAGTTCTAAAATAACAAATGCTCTTTGTCTCTGATTTCTGGCTCCTGTCGGGGCAGACGGAGAAGCATCTGCTCACACGGCTCTTGGTGCAGGATGGCTTTCCCATTTTGAAGGAGGGATGTCCCATTTATGCAGGGTGCTTTGAGGACATTGGAAAGGCCATTCCTACCTGCAGGATGCAGGCTGCAGACAGCCTGTGTAAATGACAGCTTAGACATGTTAACTACTCTCCAGACAGCTTTATGGATGATTTTTACATGGTGAACACACTTGTTTAGGCTTGTAAGAGAACATAAGGTTTTTATGACAAATCCCTAATGGGACACTACAAATGGATGGTTCTATTTAATTAGCTCCCGTCAGGTTCCATTACACTTAGGCACAGACCTCCCCCTCCAGCATATTAGCTGGAAATTAATTAATCTCCCTCACAGAGCTGTACATCCAATGCCAGCAGCAGCTACAATGTCTTAGGCAGAGAGGTGAGATGGGAGGGGGAGGGATGGGGGCAAGAGGAGAAAACCTGCATTGGGGTCAGAAGCTATGGGCAGGTTTGGGAGTGCATCCTTATGTCTGGCAAACATGGGTCAGGATTTGGCCCAGGGTGCTCTGACTGACAGGGAGCTCAAGGCAGTAACTCCACCAAGAGGTGCAGTGACTTTCTCTAGAAGCCTGTGACCTGAGGAACGAATGCACAGACCCAGACTGAGCTGCCCACAAAGGAAACATTATCCCCTTTTAAAAATGGTCCCTTATTTTGCACAGTCTGCAGCAAAATAATCCAAATCAGAAGCAAGAGGTAAAAGGCTGTTCCAGCTCCATCAAGTGGAGGAAACTGTGGTTGCCTTCAACACTGCTCGCTTGCAGGGGCAGCAGAAGACAGATGCGTGGTCACCAAAATCAGCCAGGCTCTGACCACTGGCCTCTGGAATGAAAAATGGTTTCCAAAAATAAGAAATAGTCTTGCCTACCAATTGGTTTATTAGTTCCTCTCATACCCTGGATTAGCATAGCTCATCTTTTCCCTTTCTTTAAAGTCTCGCATCAGAGGCCTTTGCATATTGCTCTTGCTTCATATCTTTAATAAAGCTGCCTTGCAGAGGCAGAGTACACAAAATATAAAGATAGCACAGCACTATAGGAAGAGGTTGGTTATTTTTCTTCCCTTAAGCAGCTATAGATTTCAAAGCATTGTGAGCAGCTATTAATTGGTGACACTAAAGAAGATGGATGGCTTGTGCTTCTTTTGAGTGGTTCACTTGCTTTTATAAAGACTGCTGAAACATCTTCATGCTGAAATACTCTGCAGGAGTTATCAAGGATGAAAAAGCACCAGATTAAAAGCACTGAAGGATTTTGCCTGCAAGACACTGACCACGCTCCCAAGGAGCACAAGCGGTATCTGTAGAGATGACACACCAGTTATTTGATGATTAACTGTGAGATGTAATTTATATGCTAGAACAATTCTATGTACAGACAGTGTACATATACAATGTAGCAGCAAGAAACAAGGGAGTGTTAATGGCTTTGTAAAAATCCCTGGTAAGTCAGTATATAGCTGCTGTTGCTAGCTCTGGTCCCCATGCTCAGATCACAGCAGGTGAAGGGATGGGCTGTAAGGGTGATCCAGATTGTGGAAAGTCTGTTATATGAAAGGAGACTAAAGAAGGATGGCTTGATTTATCTCATGCAATGAATGCTGAGGGAGAACTCCCTATAAATACATCATGGATAAGCACACAGAAGGGAGAAATGCTATTTAAGCAGCAGCACAATTTTGGCAGAAAAAAAAAAAAGTTAATAAACTGGACAAGACTGTATTAGGGCTGGGAATAGGAAGACTTCTATATTTCCAAGGAGGTGCAGTAGGATTCCTCCTCCTGCAGCATTACAACAGGAGAAATAGTGGCAAAAATGAATTTTGTGATGGAGCTGGATCATTTCATTGTGCGGTTTCTCTCAGAGGACTGCCTACAACAGAAGGGAAATGAATAGACCTCAAAGGTTCTTTCCAGTACTAGACTGCAGAACTGTAAGGTTTCTATTCACCAGCTTTATATCATCATCTGGAATTTATCTACTTGCTGCTCAGCTTGCAAACTTACACATCTTATTCCTGCAGTTATCACTGCAGGAGGGAAGAAAGGACTCACTTATTGCTAGTGGTTAGGGCCCTAAAGCAGACAGCATGGTGTCACCTCAGTGTACACCATCCACATCCTATTTCATGTCATCAGAAGATGTAACCTACCTACATTTTCCTTTTATTGCTCAAATAAGCTATAGCTTTTTTTTTAATTGAAGGAAGTTTCTTCTGCCTCAGCCAGTCTGGTTTTACTCTCATTATGCAAACTGCAGGGCTTTTTCTTCCCCATCACTGTTTCCTAAACACTAAAAGCTAAAACCTTTTGTGGGTACGTCAATCATTTAGCAATGCTTTAATTTTGCTAGAGAGAAGTAATATTTTTTCCCGAAAGGCAGACATATATCACCCAACATCATAGCTTTGCTCTGTAGTTAAGAAAGAATTAATTTCCTGGGTACAGGCAAATTGGCCAATACTGCCACCAGGCAAAGTTTGAAACATATCTACAAAAGCATAGACATCAATTCACAATTAGATATATTCAATCAACTATGAGATTTGTTTTCTGGACTTAGGGCAAGGTTTAGATGAGATTTAGACAGGGCAAGAAGAAAGGAAGCAGAGGAGGACATTTTGGCCCCTGCTCTAATTAAGGGCTTTTTTCATTGCAAGCCTGATTAAGTTTCTCTGATGATTAATTCTGAAGTGCTGAAAAAGACAAAACTGTTTAGATATTTAACAGAAAAATATGGCTTACCAGTTACAGTAACTGTGGGGTTTAACATCTGGATTAAATGAGCAATAAAGAAATCAACTAAATATAAATAAACTGGAGGACTGTGAAGAGGGGATTTTTGAAATGTTTGGGATGGATCATGAGAAATCAATGACATACAGGTTAGTCTCATTAAAAGAAAATCCTCTTTTGGGAGAAAATTTGATAAATAAAACTAACTGCATGCAAAATATCCAGCTATAAGTCATGTCAGAAAGAAAAGGAGAATGGAAAAAGTTTAACAGACTGCAGCTGAGTGAGGAAACCAATGTTTCCATGTGATTTACTTCTACAAACAAGATGACTCAAATTTAAGAAAAGATATCGAATATTTTCTTGCCTAAAATAGCCAAGGAAGAGGAGTCCTAATTAGTGCTAAATTTATAACACTCAGGAGAGCATGTTACCCCTTTTATTAATTTGCTAATAGCCGAGTTCCAGGGACTCCCCATTCCCACTGTGTTCTCACCATTAACACTTCACTAATCGCTGCCTCCCCCTGTCTTCAGGTTCTTGGATTTCCAGCCCTGCTCTGGGAGGAAAATATATTTGGCTACAGAAGTGCAAGCAAAGGAGGAAACAAGACATGTCTTGCTTTCGAGTAGTCATATAAAAGCCTCCCCTATAATCTGTCTACCAAGGGGAGCTGAGAGGATTGAGATTCATGCCCCATCACTGCAGGCAGCACCTCAGCACTGTGGTGCTTGCTGCTGGTGGCGGGAAATCTAATGTTCCGGGCTAGCTGATCCATGCTGAGAAAGCCACAAGGCCATGGCTGTTTTCCAGCCCTTGGCATGCTGGTGCCATAAGCATCCATCTACATTTTGGATATCTGGAGGTTGCTAAGTCTGGGGAACCTGTGAGAGCTTTTTACTTTTCATTCAGGTCAACTTTAAATTGTTACTCAAAGCATTATTCTCTCCAGGAAAGGTGCCCACACGATGGCAGGGGCCGTTCGTCACCTTTTCAGGGCTCTGGTTTGTGTGTGCTGACTGCTGTGAACAGAGGAGAGGTTCCCCAGGGAAGGGTCCTGGAGAGGTGGCACCCTTAGCCCTTAGTGGATAATTGCAATGGGCTGGCCAGGAGCCCACACAGTCGCTCTCCCACTTCCCCTCCTCAACAATATGGAAGAGGAAATCAGATGAAACAGCTTGAGGGTTGAGATGAATACACAGAGGTCATTTACCAGGAGAGGAATCTGAAGGAAAACCAGACAAAGTCCTTACCGGCCATTGCCAGGGTACTGGATTAATACTGGGGGATTATTTGGATTTATTATTGGTGGTGAAAGGATGAGGCCTGGAGCTGTAGTGAGTGTGTATTTTGCTGACTTTTGTGGTATTGTGACTACGTGAAGGAGATTTTTGTTTTTTTTCTTTACTTTTGTGGTTGATGTCTCATCACAGTTTGTGAACTGTGTACAGTAAGTACATATCCTAATGACACTTCTTAAATACATTTTTCAACAAAGCAAGAGTTGGAATTTGTTTGATCTCATTGTCCAGGGGCTGCAGGGACCTCCCTGGGGCTGCCCTGAGCCGGACACAGCCCGTTCCAGCCTGTTCCAGCCAGTTCTGCAGCAGTTCCCCTGCAGGGCACAGCTGAGCCCCTCAGTGACCCAATGGCTCCTCTGGAAAAATGCTCTTGGGAGAGGACAAAACACAGCCTGGAAGTGACAACTGAGGTAAAAAGTGTGAGAAACAGCCCCGTGAGCACCAAGGTTGAAGGAGGAGAAAGGGGGACTTGGCTGTGCCTCCTCTGGAGGACCTCTTCCCACCACTTCCCAGGGCAGTGCAGGACATGGGAGCTGGGATGTGCAGCGCATCATGGCTGGGGCCAGCAATTGTCCCCATCTCTGTCAAATGATGTGATCAGGCTGAATCCTCCTCTCCTTGCCTCATCCCTCTCTTTGCTCAGAGAGGGCACTGTTTATGGGGACTGCACAGATTATGGGGAAATTTAACTGAACCAAATTATGTAGCAGCTTGGTCCTGATGTGAGAGCTGCCATTGCCTGGAGATGCTGTGTGGAAAAATGAGAATTAAGGATTCAAAAATATTTTGGTTGTAAACATCCAATACAGACATTGATCCCATGGAACCTTTTTAGAAAAATTTTGATTAAAAAAATCCTATGTATAGTACAGTGCTATGTAATATGTACCTATTATATATGCAGTAGCTGTAAGCAGACTGGCAGGTGGATTAAATACCATTAGACAGAATGAGTGTATCTGCCCAGTTTTTGCAGGTGAGATTTACTTCCTAACACAGGTTTCTTTTTTTTTTTTCTTTCTGCTCAGAAACCCTCTCTGCAACCTGCCATGGGAACCTGCTTCTGCAACCTTCAGCCCCCTCCCTCGTGGTTCTTGGTTTTGATCTCCAGATGACTGCTGCTTCATTTAGGTAAGATCTGTGAGGTGGCCACAGGAGGAACATGCAGTGTCCAGACTGAGGTGTCCTCACTGGAGCCTGGCACTTAAGTAATGTGTCTGTGTGAAGTTGTAAGCTGAATGAGGAACACTGCCTCCCTCCCACCTATTTTTTCAGTGCAATTCAGGCAAATTACTTCATATCTGGCATTTAGTGCCTTTGTACCACACATCTTCACACTAGGCTACCTGCAATGGTGTTTACACCCCTGCAGGCCTTCTCTTGGTTATTCCCTCTCACTTCTTATTCAGAGGATCCAATAAATCCATATCTGCTTAGACAGAAGGGTTTGATTTTGTGGCATACTGCCTGACCTCCTTTGTGATGGCCCTACAGGCTGATGAGCCTTCCCTTCAGGGGAAAGCAGGCTGGCACAGGGCACAGTCCAGCTACATTTGGTGGGGGATCCTATACTTATTAGAGAGCAGGTGGACAAAAGAAGTAACAAATGAGCATTTTTTTCTTAGCACAAAATGGACCTGTCAAGAAAAAAGGGAATCAAAGGTCTAGGGGATGAGGATTAATTAATTGCTAAAGCAAGGAGTCTGAATAATGGAGAAGAGGCACTGGAATAACTCTTTTATAAGCAGGAGGCTGGAGACACATTACTGATGGGAAAAGCCTCATAGATGTATCTTTAAACTGTCTGAGAGGGCCTCTGGAAGGCAAAGGACAGCAGTGGCATCTTATGCTAAGATCTCCACTACTTCCACAGTTGTGATATTTTTGGAATATAATACATTATTGCTTGTGTGAATGTGAGAATTCTTTGCTGAAGATCTGTTCCTCTTTCCCTTCTGTAGGAAAAGTAGGAAATGCTTAGGATGTCCTTTGGCCTCACTATTTATCTGAGTTTTAAAATAAAACAGTCCAAGAAAGTACAGTTTCTCTCAATACACCCCAGTCATGCAGTGGGCTCTTGTGGAGGGCAATGAGTTAATGCCTCATCAGCTCAGATGCCTCACACCTGGAGGCAGAGGCCAGTGAGGGAGCTGGCTATTAACAGAACCAGGAGCAGCTGGGTTGAGGTCTTTTTTGGAGGGGGGGGAAGCTGGGATTGCACGTGCCCATTGAGGTAGAGAAGTATTTAACCTTAGAGTGGAAATATTTAGCTCTTTGGTGGAAATCTTCACAAGAGCTGAATCTGCTCAGCCTAAAGTGGGATTGTCTGTTTTGGAGACTTACATTGGCTGACTTGGGTTGCTTCCCATGTTTCTCGTGGCTGGAGGACTGGAAATGCTGCTGGAGACAACTGCTGTTAATCCTCGGGCACATTAAGGTACTGTTACTTTTTTCTTTCCAAGTGTCCTTGAAAAGTCCTTTTAATAGGGATAGTGAATTTTTGCTGCATGACCAAGCAAAGCATGAAAGAGTAGATAGTAAGCACTTTTCTGACAATATAATTGTTCTTTTTCCTTCCTAAAGGCCAGGTGATGTATGTGAATGAATGAGTTTGTAAGGCAAAGAACTTAGGGGAATGAATGCAAAATGGTGGTCTTCAGCTTGGTTTTCAGTAAGTGCTTGGATATGTGTTTGACTGAGGCCAATACCATTAGCTGAAATTAAATCAGATTAGAAGCTGCTGTTTAGAGCAGAAGCAAAGTCAGTTATGTGCCATGTGGGGGAAACTCTGGCTGGTTGTAATGTCTCTAGGTTCATTGAATAAATCAAAAGATTCACAAGTGGATGTGGGTCGTGCACGTGTTTTAGGAGGTGCTTAAATACGAGCCTCCCTTTTTTTGCGGATTGTTCTTGACCCAAGCATTTGGCTCTTGTGGAGAGAAAAATAGTGTGTGGAAAAATGAGTCAGCCTGCTTCCTGAGGGAGGGACTGCCGGAGGCCTGATGCTTTGAATGCTGCAATAAATTAGCACTGGAGATAGCTCAGAGGACAAAGTGTGCCTGGAGGACATGCAGTGGGAAGTAGTGCACGAAGTGGCTCTTGGGCTCAGTGTGCAAATCGTGCTTGCAGAAGAGGTGAGGGTGACGAGACAGCACATTGCTTCCATGGGTTGGTGGCTGTTGTAGATCTCTGAATGCAGAGATGACTAGGAAGTTTGCTGGTACCAACTTGGCTCCAGGTTGTTGAGAAGAAATAGGGTAATAAAGTCTAATACTGGCAGGCTCTTCCAGTTCTGTGTAGGTGCTGCACAATACCTTGAATGAAGCATTTGTTCATCTGCACTCCAGTTACCTATTTGTAAATGGAAGCAGAAAGGCTTTGGGCTTAAATAATCAAGGCTGGTGGTGCTAAAGTGAAACTGAGAGGAACAACTACATTAATTTCAGTGGAGCACAACTTGGGTCCAGTGTGTTGCCAGGTGCTCTGGGACCTTCATATTAAGAAGTGTGCTGTCCCCCATGCATGTGTGTGAGACTACAGTTTCTCAAGTTTTGCTTTGGCCTGGCAGAGTGAACTGATAGAGTTTGAAAGCTGGATGGTCTGTGTTTTTCATAAGTAAGTTCAGTCATCTGCTCTCTTAGATAAGTTCTAATGCTTAATTTCCATGAAAAAGTTATTTATCTTGATAGAGCATTTTGGCCAAGTTAGCTTTGATGTTGGTTTTCAATCCAGATTTTTTGAGCTCAGTCTGATTTTTTTCTACTTGAACTAAAGAATAAAAATTATTTCTTCCAGTAAATTTCTAGTGAGCCATAAGTGTGGGTCAGATAATAGCCTAATGAAATACAAAATGCCTGACTAGTTTGAAAAGAGCTGAACTGGAAATGTAAAGGCTTAACATGGTGATTAAAACATTTTGAGAAAAAAACAGAAGCTTATAATGGTGGGGGCAAAAAGAAATGTAACACCCTACTGTTCTGAGAGGCTTTGCTGTCTTCCTCTGGTAGTCAGAAGTCAGGACAGCCAATCTCCATTCTTGAATTATTTTTTTATTGAAATTGTTTTAGCCTAGGACTTAAAACATGAAGGTGTTCAATCTCAACTGTTTATGCCTAGGAGGAAGATAGAATAATTAAGCTTCTTGCAGTCTTTTCCTGTGGCTTCAAACACCCAATCTCTTTTATTTCAAAGACAATGAAATCAGTTCTTTTGGGGTTAGCTAGTATGTGATGGCAGCTAGCAGCTCTGGAATGTTCATCTGAACACTCTAATCACCTGGGAATATGCTTTTTCAGGTTTAGTTGAAATATACAAGCCAAAACCTTTCTAAGGTATGTAGACCTGATGCTCAACCTTGCACTTACTATTAGTTTATTTCAGTGCACATAATTATTGGTGTCCATAGCTATGCATGTAAAATGAGTGGATGCAAAAAAAAAGATGGGGCAAAATTCAAGGAGTTGGTTTAAAATGTTAAAGGAAGTCTTTGGAAGAGAGCAGACATTTTGTAAAATGTAATCTATATTTAAACTGTATGGTAGATTGACCTGAGAGATATTTTATTAGCTTTTTAAATGCCTGCCAAATCTGATTCCCAATAAATTCATCAGTCGATTTCTTAAAAACAGTTCTGATGTCTTTGCTTATTTCTTTCACAACCTGATACATTTAGTTCAAGAAACAGAGAACGAAGAGCTAAGAAATATTTTGGGGTTTTTTTTTTCTGTAACTAAATCAAGCTAGATGTTCAATGGAGAAAGCTCATTTTTCATAGCCCATGCAGTAAAACTTGTGGCTGCATTCTGTAGAAAAATAAGGAAACCCAAGCCCTGTAGAAAATATAGGCCAAGATGGGAGCTACAGCTTCAAACTGTTCCATTAAAGCTTTCTCTTCACTAAATGATGTTTTATCACTGACAGGTGCAGTAGGGTCAGAAATTAAAGGTGCCATAATCAAGTGCATCATGAAGTTTTGGGAAAAAAAAACCCATATGGCAGCATGTCACAGTTTCAGTGCTTAAATAAAAAGGTCCAAATCTGTGTTCTTGAAGGATTGTTCTGGAGCTGTTAGATAACATTTTATTTAAAAATACTTTTTGGTCATTCTAAACACAACAGGACTGTGCAGGATAGCTGCAGACAACAAGTTTCTAGATACTATTTAACTTAGCAATATTTCTTCCTGAACTTCAACCTCCAGCAGTTCCTGAATTGTTCTCCCTTGTGGGCAGCATGAAAAGCTGTTTAGAGCATAAGGTCTTTGGAGTGGACTGAGCAGGAGACAGACCTTGATCTCAGTGACTGCTGACAAAAGATAATACAATGTGTTTGTAATAACATCTGAGCACTCTGATCTGAAGTCTAATACAGATCTATAATTTGTCTATAATTTGTACATTACCATATGTATTAAGTACATGAACATTTGTCTCAGTGCAGCTTTGCTCTGTTTCCACTAAGGTTCAGCTTATGACTTAGTGCAGCAGATGCTTGAGCACGGAAGTACTTGTTTACCTTTTTGTACAGAGTGCCACAGATGTAAGCACTAAGGGGATTAAGGGTCTTTAAGTCGTAGATCCTCATGGCAGGGGCTTGGGGCTTGGTCTTCAGCATAGTCTGCACCTTGATAGCAGTGTGTAATGGCCATTTCTAGCATGAGCCTAAATTGCTATATTAAGTGTATTCAAACTATTGAGGGTAAGTTTTCCAAACACCACCTGTAACACAGGTTTTGGTAAACTGATGAGAACTTTGTGACCAGATCTTCTGTGTCAGCCTGGCAGGCAAGATGCTCCCTGAAGACCATGAGTGCTGATGTGGCCAGAAGCCCTGGCCAATGGGGTGGTCCAGAAACAAGGACGTGGAGCCTTGTCCTTATTCAATCTAGCTTTTAAAAAGTACCTGCACAGATTTATTTAAATATTGGCTTTTGGCAAACTCACTGGCATTTTGGTGCTTTTAGTCCTACAAAAAGCTGTCCTTGAAAATAAAAAAGCAAGTCGATGAAGACAGCAAGCTTAGCAATAGAACAAGATGGGTGCAGCACGTACTTTGGAATGGTGTATGAAATACACTATGCTCTGCCAACTCATACACATGAAGGGGAATAGTTATTGGGGACTGGAAAAAGCCCCTCTCTCTATCAATTTCAGGCTTTGCTGCATCTGTGAATATTACTTTAGTTAAAGCATGGATGGTCCTGTTTGGGGGGAGCTACCTCAGTCAAACCCTTCATGTAGTGTTATTTTTCTGATGGAGGAGAGACAGAGTGCTATCTGAAATAAAATAAAACCCTATTGTAGTAACATCCCAAGAGCTGTGTTTGAGTATCTGTGGGTGACCTAGAACCTACTGAAAGCACTGCAGACAAAGGCTCTGTGCTTGTCTGTGAGCAGAAAATTTGGCACACGTGCTATACTTAGACTTGCACCTATAGCCAAGGTTTTCCAAATGTAGGTCAGGCATCATTGAATCAAAAGCCCTTTCCCTCACAGTTTAAGATACTGCTTAGAGGGATAAGAATAATTCAAGCTGTGTTTTTTTGGCACTGAGGGTGTTGCTGTCTGACAACTGACACAGACACAGCAAGCCTATGGTGAGCCGGGGCAGGGAGCAGGTGCCAGGAAGCCATGGGGACGGGGGTGATCTGCAGCCCAGGTTTCTGTGCAACCAAGTCATGAGGCTGCCTGCAAACCACCACTGGGGTGAGGAGACCTGTAAGCACTGCAGAAGATCTTAGATTGGGAAACACTGTACTGACAGATGCTGTGAGAATGTGCAACCTGGCTGGTGTGTCTGATGCTGAGAGAAGGTGGGTTTTTTCCCTGGTGTCTGAAGGTTCGGTGGCTGAGGCTTTGTCTGGAAAGAAGCAGCATCCTGATAAAGCTGTCCCGACAAGAGAAGGGAGAGCATGCGTCCTTCCTTCACCAAAATCCTGTTTCACCCTCAGTGATTTGTCTTGAAGGGGCAGACTGTGTAAAGGCCTTTCTCCCTTTGGCAGAAAGAAGAGAGTGTGGAGGAAGTGCTCTTGGTTTTGGCTCTGGTGCTTTTAAGCAAATGGACTGATGAGTGTCACACACCCTGTGTATGTGCTTTCTGACCCTGGCATAACAGGAGACCAGCTAAAGTACACCAAGTAAAACACAACAAAAATGATGTGGCAGTGGCTGTTCTTTACCTGGAAAGTCTCCCTGCAAGTTACAGGGCTGTGGGAGGGAGCTTCATTTTGAAAGCCCTGTTTGGGTGTGCTGATACTTTAACTGTGGCAGCTTCCATTGCTTTCCAGTTGGGTTCATTTATCGCTTTATCTACAGCAGAGAGGGCTGCCTCACATGAGTGTGTGTGGATTATCCTGCACTTGATCATGGGCTGATCTGTTCCTTCAGTTCTTATGTTACTATGGGAGGATTTTGAACTGGGATGTTCCCTAGCATCAGTGTATATAAATGATTAACTTTCTCCTCTTCTTGCTGTCTGAAAGCACGAATAATGTGATCAGTGCCAGAAGAGATTGTGGTGTTCAGCTCCCAGCAGTTTTTATTCCTCCTGTTGCTGTAGCTGAATTTTTCTGTGTGCACAAGCCTGTGGAGCAATGCTAAATTTCCTAAGTGCTTTCTGTGTGCAGGAGTGTCTAAAATGGTATCACTTCAAACTTTTGCTAGTACTTAGGCATGTGAATTATGTAGGAAGATCTTTATCCTATCTGTGCTACAAATGACCTTCCTCAAGCCACTGACATTTCCCCCTCCTGTTTTGCACATGGTGAGAGATGTGCACTGGAGTTTGCAGAGCATTGGGGAGCAAAGAGCTCCACAGAAGCATGCAAAGAAAACATGTTGCATCATTGCTAACCTGCTTGTGCCAAGACTTTCCCTTTTGCCTGTCACTATGCTGTCTACACTAGCTTCCCCATCACCCCGTGGCTTTGCTGTTTTGTGACCTACCTTCTGGAACAATCCTTGACCTTTTTTCCTCCTCTCAGCTCCCACTAGTTGAGTAGTCTTAACGGCTACAAACCATGGTATATTGTTGAATCCATATAAAGACATAATGCTGTTCCAGAGAATTGTCTGCTTAATTTCATACTTTTATTTCTGCCCTAGTGTGTCTAGTTTGGGTATTGCTGTTGAGGCTGGTGCTTGTTGCCTCCTTTCCTTGGCTCTGCTCAAAGTTGTTGAGTTTTGGTTGTTTTTCTGTTTGTATTTTTTTTTCTGTTGAATTAGAAGAGATCTCAATCTGGAACATTAAGACTCAAATGGACTGAAGAAGGAACAACTAGTTTAACTGTGTCATCTGTGCCCTACAAGAAGCTTATCATTTAGATGCTCCAATCATTAAGTTATGTATAATGCAGTGCTGCTTGGCTCCCCACACTGGTGTGCTCTGCATTGCATTTCCTATGTGGGGACAAGTCTCATTGCTGCTACTTTACTACCACAAAAGCCTCCTCTTAGGTGCCCAGGCAGGCCAGATGGGGTGCCAAGAGACAAACAACTTCTTCTTCACCAGGTCCAAATATGTTATAGAGCAGAGTAATGCTTCCTTTGCAGAAATTTTGTGCTGTTAGGGCTGTACCTTCTCGACTCAATGCTTTGGAGGGGGGCATGAGGGTGCAGCCAATCTCTGCTTGCTCAGAGGCAGAAAGCTGCAGTACAACTGGACATTGGACAGAGAATGCATTTGGACTTGAAGTGTTGCCCTGAATCCAGACTAGTTTCCAGAAATTAATAGGTTAAAGCACAGCATAAGTTCGTTAAGCTCTTGTGGGGATTTGGAATTTCCCAGCGTGATCCCCACTGGCACCAAGGGACAAAGGAGATAAAGATATTAGAGCCCAAGTTTTCAGCACAAGCCTTTTCTTAAGTACTGATTCAAAACGCAGCTTTACTTGTCAAGCTATGAAACACCAACTATATCCATATGTCTCAAACTTATTTGTTTGGAGGACAAGACAAATTACTGACACTTTAAAAGCTCCATATTGGTTTTCATCCTTAGTCAAGTTTACTGAAAAGTACTTCAATTTAATATTGTTTATGGCAACATTTTAACATTGCCAGGAAAGAAGAGCATTTGGCCAGGTCTCTTCATAGAGCTGGAATTTATGTGAGGGTTATAAGGCTCATAGGGGCTAATCCCTGCTAGTATTATACATCATCTGACAGTTGCCAAGGAGACAAGTATAATCTCAGTGATACAAGGTATGTGAGAAGGGTATTTATGGACATTTGCCTAATGATGCTGGTGGAATGCACCACCAATGTGATTGAGTGCCTTTGAAGTACTGCCTCTTCTGTGATGAATATGGGAGACTGATGGTACACAAGCAAAAAGTTTCCTTGTGTTATTAAAAGTGGCAGCAACTTGGCCTTGATGTTTCCAATTTATCCTGCAGTGGCCACATCCACTGTTGCACAAAAGGGCAGACAAGGCTTTTGTGGTGCTGGGAGATGGCTGCCCACCTGCACTCTGCAGCATCAGCAGACTGTAACTATAAACAAGCCATTTCAGTCTGTGGTGCTGACACAGGCTTAATGAAAACTCTCCACTTCATCTGCTAGAAATAGCAGCAGGTGCCTTATGCAAATGTCTTGCATGACAAGTGATCTGAGAGGGGGGAAGAGTGGAGGGGGATATACAGGCATAGATGTGTGCTTTGACAATGACATTGCAGCATAACCAGCTGTTTCCTCCTTCCTTGTCCCCAGGGTGAGCCCAGTTGCACCAGGACCAGCTGGCTCTGGGTGCTTATGTCACATTCCCTGAGCTGTGGGAAGGGTTAATGTCACAGGTTACTCGGTATGTGAGTCTGAACAGGCATTTTGGTTAGATTAGACTATTCTCCCTCACCTGGGTTGGCTTATAGCTCTGCTTAGGGAGATTATAAGAAGCAGGAGAGCTAATATCTTCATTTGAACAAGTTAATGCTTGGAAAAGCTTTTGCATCATTTGTTTCACATAGCAAAATATTTTCTTGGCAGTATGCTCCCTGGCCATGACAAGGGGCACAGACTGATCAAGGAGGCCCATATCTGGGACCAGGAACATTGAAGCTGTAAGGTCTGGAACTGTCCCACAATAGACAAACCTTCCCTTCCTGTGTTGAGATAAGGCAGTGAACTGTAACAAAGACAGAAAGGCTGCCTGTCTCCTTCCATCTCCTCCAGCTTGACCTTCTTAGTCTGTGGTACTGTCTCTTAATGGGGGATTATGAAAGATGGGAAGATGGAAGGAATTTCCCAAGATTTCAAAGCCTGATGCAAATGAATCCTTTGAAAGGAAGGAGATGCTGAGATCCAGCCTTCAGCTGATGGGCTGTGTCTCCTGGTGCCAGAGTTAATCTCAGTAAGCAGCTCTGAGCTGCTGGGTTAGATAATGCCTTGAATGGAGGAGGCCTCTTTAAATGAAGTAAATCAACCTTTTAATCCTCTGTAGGTGGGTTTTGAGGAGTTGTTTTAGGTTGGTCAAATTAGTGTCTACAATCTCAGTACAGATCTCTGCAGTGACACCTGCCTCCCCTTCAAGGGGTTCCAAGCAAAATGGTGCTTGGTCTGTCTGTTCCATCCAGTCAAGAAAATGGCTTCTGAGCAATGTTTCACCCTGCCTCCAGTCTTCCTTTGAAATGACATTGTTCCCTATTGGCTTGTTTTGGTGTCTGTGTCCAGTATTGGCTCCATGTGAAGGCAGGGTGCTGCCTGGGAAATCTTGAGATGCACGTATTTGCTTGGCTTTAAAAGCACCAGGGTTATGCAGCTGGCAGCAGAGATTGATAAATTAGCCCAAGACCCCTCCTTGTCTGTAGTTCTGCAGGGTAAAGGCCTGTGTGCATGGCACCAGTGCTTCAGGCACAGAAAGACTCCAGGAAGAGGTGGTAGTCTTAATGAAATCATCAATTAATAAGCATTTGCCTTGAGCTTTTAAAGCTTTGAATATTTATTAGTCTTCACTAAGATGTTTGGTCCCTTGTGCTAAGGTGGAGAGGGAAATAAAGAGCAAGCAGCACAACATTTAAGAAGAATTTGTGCACAAAGGGAAATATAAGAGCCAGTAAAGCCTAGGGAAATAAATCTCTCTGGATTAGAAGCTGAAACTAGAGAGATGATTTGAGTTGGCAAATCCCTGTGCAGTTTCATAGCTGATCAATAGATGTTATTTGGACAAATATCACACTGCTAAGTTCTAAAACATTCTCTCTTTAACAAATGCAGTCATTTCAGGCTTTCTCATTTGGATTCATATAAACATAAATCTCCTGGAAATTGTAACTTCCCTACTATCTGAGTCTGTTCAAGAGCTCATGTGCAAGCAAAGGTTGGAACCTACTTCTAAATACCCCTGGTTACATTTGTTTTCCCCCATTCGGTTACTTTATGCCCATGTAGAGTGAAAACACAGGTCTGTTCCAAAGCCTTAGAGATCACTTATTTCTTGTGACTGTTCTTTCAGGCTTCTCTGCATTTTTCCTTCAGTGTTCATAAATAACAAGAATACTCGACCTGATGTCCCTGAAGGCTTTCCTGCATAAAAGGCAGAGAAACCTCTTTCAGACTTAACTTTCCCTAGGTCTTCTCATACCAAGGCAAAAACTGGCCAGCCCTGTGTGACTACTTGGCCACTTCCCAAAAGCTTCCTTTGACAGAGACCTTGTAGAATCTTTTGATGTATTGAAAGTGGAGACCAACCTAACCCCAAAGGAACAGAGGGATAATGTGGTCTCATATCAGCTTAAGGAACAAAACTGTGGAGACAACTGCCAGACTGAGGCTGATGGTAACTTAATCTTCAGCTGAATTTTGAGATGTGTCCAGGAGGGAAGAAAGACTGAGGGACAAAAGGGAAGGAGGAAATAATGACGATAAAATGGAATAGATTTTTTTTTTTTTTTTTTTTTTTAGGTCAGATGAACTGCACAGTGAAACTAGAATTTGCTCTTTAAATACCATTTACAAGTGAACTGGGTGTCTTAGACACCCATATACTCCAAGATTTTGCAGTTGTGTTAGCAGAGAATGTTCTGTACATGCTTCAACATTAGAACTTCCCAGGGAAGAGTAGTTAGGAGATGATGAGAACAGTTAATGGAAGCGTTCCCAGCACTTCTGTTCTTGGCAGTTTCCTCCCTCAGGCACTGACAGGGATTCTGTCCACAAAGGAAATCTGATGCAAATCTGCAGCTACAGAACTGCCTAATGACATTGTTAGACCAACCTGTATGTCCTCCAAATGAAATGCTCTCTTGGTCTACTTATGAGCAGCCTTTTACCCCAGCTGCTCTGTCATGCAGGTCACTGGATTTATGTCCTACTCAGTCAGTTGTTTGCTGTTGTACTGTCATCTCTAGACAGCTTCATGTTGCCATGTATGGTGGCATTTTCTGTGCCCATGGGTGGTATTGCCAAGCACAAGCCAGGTTTGTATTGCTCAAGATAAACTGGGTTTTGCCTAAATGCTATTCCAAACCAAATGTTGATTAAGCTCTTTGCAAGGGACCTCTATGCTTTCATGGGTAATCAAAGCACCTAATACAGCTGGCAAAAAGAAAAAACTTGGTGTAGAAGAGACCTCCTTCTTGAATTGTCTACTAAATTGCATCTAGAAAAAATAATCCTACTTGGGGAAAAAAAAAAGGAATTTAAAGACCTTCATTATAAGGTGTACAAACTTTATAGCCCAGAATGTCTCTTTAAGGATTAAATGCTTTAAACTGTGTTTTTCTTACATAGGTATTTGCAAAGCTTTCAATCACATTCAGCTCTGGTTCTAGCTAGTAATGCAGTGGCTGTATGCAAACACTTTGTGTCCTACTTTCTGGAATGTCCTGGAGGAAGTGTTTACAGCAAGTGTGAATAAGCAGAAGTATTTAAAAAAAAATCTCTTCTTCCCACATGTTTCTACCTCTGAGCTGCTGCATAATAAAACAGTTCCAATAGCAAACATTCTGGACCCAAGCAGAATAGCCACTTGAAATTTTCAGTGCAGTGCAAGAGGGAAGGAAGCAATTCATTCAGATTTTTATCTTCTCACCTCAGAACAAGTTCAGCTTCAGTTTCATGATGTGTTTCTGCTTTCAGATGTTCATGGTTTAGTGGTGCTGCTAACATCTCAAGGCAGAAGCCTTGCAGAAACTCCAGAAATCTGTTCCAGAACCACTTGCTAGAGGTGAAGGCTGGAATTGGCTGAAGTGCAGGGAAGAGCAGTGCATGGCTGACCACTAGGTGGTTAACATTAATGTATATTTGTCCTAGATGGTGCTCTGGACACTCATTCCTTGCTGATGTGCTGCCTACATCATGGGGGCTAGAGATCTGGGCTCTAGGGATGTCTCATGGGCAGTCTCTGTTGTTCCATCCAGAGGCACCACAAGCCTCTGAGGATATGAGATGAGCTACACACAGCTTAGAGGTTCAGTGGCTCTGGCAGATAATTTGTGTTGCTTTGAGTTCCCTGAGCTGGACTCAGGAAGGGTGCATTTTGCCAAGCCCTGGTGGGGTCACCTTGTGTGAGCTGATGTCCTGCTCAGAAGGGGCTCTTTTTACTGAGGAAATGAAATATTTACCTTTTCCTCTCACAGGCTGAAAAATTCATTGTAGGTGGTGTGGACAACAGGCTGCCTCGGGCTGGGAAATCTCCAGGATGATTTAGGGGAAAAATTGCTGTGATGAGGGGAGGAAACAAGGGGGATGAACTGGGGGATGCTGGAGGACACCTCTTGGCAGCAAGCCCAGCCCACGGAGGTGGCAGACGAGGCCTCTCCCACCCGCTCGCCTGCCTTGGACGTCACAAGTGCGTTTCCCTGCGTGTCCGCTGACTGTCAGGACATTACAAGCAGAGAAATCACAGCTGGTTGCCACAGCAACATCACCAGCCAGGACCGTGGTGTGCCATCTCCTAGCAACCAGCAAGAAGTCCCCAGGGATGGGGGGGTACCTGATGAACCGTCCTGGGGGGTGGATGAGGGTCCCACCCAGCCCCTGGAGCTGATGGATGCAGTAATTTTTCCCATCGGCAGGAATTTACTGCCTTAACAGTAACATAATTTTTTTTAATCTTGATAGTAATTTTTAAACCCTTTCCTTAGAGAGGGCCCTGTATTCTGGTTCAGTAGCAGTGTGTGCCCCTGTTTTATTGTGTGTACAGCCTTCTGACCATTCCCTCAGTGCTCTCCAATACTTAAATCAAAATATACAAAAGTAAGAATCTTATGTGGGTGGGTGCAGAATCATTGGGCAAACTGTAGGGGTGCCTCTCCCTCTTGTTGCTGAAATCACTTCTCTGGGCTTTGCTGCATTTCTGTCCTGCTGTCTGGATGGCCCTATTCCAGTTGGCTCCTGAAGCTCTGGGTGCCCTAAAATGGGGGTCATGCTGCAGGCTTGGCCAGATTCTCATCAGAAGGTAGAGCCTTTCTTCCTGCTTTCTTCCCTTCCCCTAGATGGATGGTGGGTGAGTGCTACTCATCAGTGACCTCAAGATGTTTCTTCATTACCTTCTAGGGCACTGAGTCATTTCATTGAAGGACTTTGCAGGCAAGAACAGGCAGCTGCAGTCACATCCTATATTTACAGCTTTTGTGTAGAAAGCCTCAGCACTCCAGTCCTGATGTGGCATGAAGCTGAATTATTAACAAGTGCTCTCTGCTAGGGAAGAAATAGTTGGTGACAAGGAGCCTTTCCTGCATGTACACTAATTAGTATTTTTTGTGTGATCTGGGATCTGGTTACATGTTGCTGGAATCTGTTGGTGCTCCAGAGGGGCAGGGAGGTGGAGGGTGCTTGATGTGGTTAATGGGAGATTTGGTGGCCTCAGTGTTTGGCTCTGTCTTGTGCTGGTATCTGCTTTCCTCTCGTTCCACCATGTGTAACATAAGTGTGCCTCATGCCAAGCACAAAGCAATGCTGGCAGGTTGTCTGTCTACAAGGAGTGGGACAGCCCTAGTTAAGCTGCCAGGAAAACCAGGTACTTCAGCCCCTTCAGTGCCTCTTCTCGTGCAGTCTCCCCCTCCATTGAATTTAGACTGCTCAGAGGTGAAGCAGATCAAGATTTGCTGTTCAGAACTCCATATGCAATTAAGCAGCTCCATATAGAGCTCCTTACAGTAAGCTACTCCTTACTGGTAGCTTCAGTAAACACTTTAAGCCACAGCAAAAGCTAGAGGCTTTTTATGAAAACAAGTCAGTTTAGTGAGTCATCTGCACCTTGAAATGGGGTGTAGTCAAAGTACCTTTTGAGCCTAGGTCCACTCAGGATCCTCTTCTGTTTAAAAACAAACCCCCTGAAGCAGTGCTTAAATTCAGCCTGACTCATTTGCCTCTCTGGTAAGCACTGAGTTTCCCATTATACACTCCTGGGCTATTGGAGACAACTTCATAAACAAGGAACATAAGGAGGCTTGTTTCAAGCACCTTTACAGATAACACAAGTAATTACAGACAAGCTAACTCTAAATGTAGTAGCTACAGATCTCTGGCATGGCAAAAGCAATGAATCTTGGCCAGCACATTTGTTCCAGTGACTTTCTTTTGATTATTAATCTAGTTTTCTTAAAACCAACGTTGGTCCTATGCTGATAAACAACCATTTAAAAAAAAGCTCTTGAGATCAATAATTGATAGTAGATCTGCCTCTCTGGCAAGTATGTTGTAGACCACAAAAGGATGCGTTTAAAGTGAAAGTGATTTGGAAGGGAGAATATAATATGGTCATCTCATTCTTCAGTTAAAACATGTTTCTCAAATCAAAGCCAGGCAGTGCCTGCCAGACTGAAGCTATGCTGTGTATTATAGCCTGAAGTTAAAAACAAAACTTCAACTGAAATATCAGTGAAAGGAAGGTTTTGTGGCTAGCAAATAAAACCTCCTTTGGAGACTTGTGGGCTGGCTGATCATTTTCTTGCTGTACCAGAAACTCCTCATTCTTTGTAGCAGTATGTTGGCACTAGGTGCTGAGTGAATATAAGAACTTGGTGATTGAGGGCCCCTTCGAGGGATGCTGCAGCCACTGAGCACTCCTCTCTAAACACAAAGAGCTATTTCAGCAGTGCAAGATGACACTCTTCTTCCTGCCAGTGAAAAGAGATTTTCATTGCAGAAAATACCTGGGCTTGACATCATGAAATTACTTCCTTATGCTCTATGTACCATAAAAGAAGCCCAGCTGAACTGGGAAGGATACATCCTCACCCAAGCTCCATGTTGCAAACATCTACAGGAGCCCAGAGCTCAGTAGCAGGAAATGTGTGGGAAAGCCATCTGGTGAAGGCACTTGGAAACAGTGTGAAAGTCTTTTTTCATTCACTTCCTGACAAAGTAGTAATATGTTGCCTCATTATAGAAAAAGGGCTGTGTGTTATTATTTGCATTACTAGCTCCTACAAGCCCAGAGGTGGGGATGGGACTCTTGCTGTGTTAGGTCATGTGGGCATGTGTAAGGGGAGACCTTCCCCTATATCCACTCATTCCAAATTTTGTAACGTAACAGGACAGAAAGCATAGGATTTTTTTTTTCCAAACGGAGAACTGAAGCAGATGGGAGACTGAAGTAGCTGGAAACAGAATATATAATAATTCCTAAGCATCAACTTCCTCAGCAAAATTGTACTTTACCTCTTATATTTTCTCTTTGAGCATCATGGAGAGTGGTATGTACCTTGGTGTACTGCTCACAATGTGCTCTGCAGTTCTCCTGGGTAAAACTGGCATTTAGGTTGGTGCAAACACTGCTGAGAGTTACTACATGCTTTGCTGTGCTGAGGCAGAGGGAGGGAAACCAAATAGATATGCAGAAAGGACTTGAATCATCACTTAGTAAATTAAAAAGTAAGTTTACTGTGGAGATCTTAGATTCAGATGCCAAAGATCAAGTTTATCTAGTCTTTCACTATGAGGTCCTGGTCCAGCCCACTTAATTTCCCCATGGTTTAATACTTGTGTAACCCAGAGCACTATTTCTGCTCTGCTAAAAGCAGAGAACCACACCAAAGTCTATGTTTCAAGAAGAGGCAAAGTTCCTTATATATATATATAGCCTGCTTACTGTTATTAGATATGTAAAGTTCTCCTGTATCATCATCTTATCTGAAGAACTTAAATCATTTTATGGACCTTATTTTAGCCTCTTGGCCACTTTGAGGCAAGACAGTTATCCCCATTTTTAGAGACTGGAACAGACTTGAAATCCCTATCTTTTGAGTTTTCCTTATCAGTCTTTGCCAGAACTGAGGATGGATTTTTTTTTTCAGTCCCATGCTTTAATTACAAGATAGATCTTTCCAGGTCCCTTTGGTATATTTGTGTGGGTGTGCAGGACAGTGCACTTGGTTTGTTAGCATTTGTGCCAGGCTTAGACAGAAAAAAAAGTATGTGCTTGTGTTGGCCTTTCATCTCTGGGGAAGAGAGGGTTAAAAAAATGTCCTAAATCTTAACTAGTTAGTGAAAGAATATCATAGCAGGAAGGAGGAGGGGTAGGACAAAGGAGATGTTGGATGCTGCCCTGCTTTGAGGTAAAAGGGGCAGAAATCCAGGGACTCCAGAGGAGCAAGCAGGGCTAGTAGCTTGGGAGGCTGAGACTGTCATTTGACATACAGAGCTTAGTGTCAAGGGAATACCTTCCCCAGGAGAGACATGCTGAAGTCTTGTGAAATTGGGTCACAAGGTGTTAATTGCTAAAAAGTAGAAATTCAGATTTAAAGAGAGAATACTAGTGTAGAATCACTTGTACCAGAGAAAAGCCTTTCTGTTCTGTGAGTGAGGTCTGAATAAAGCTTTAATTGCTTTATCACAGCCTTCTCATAACCCTCTCCTCCCAAACAACCCACTGTAACACACAAGGCAGGTGCAAAATGCAGAGCCAAGAATGCAAGGAGGATACCAGCAACACTTCTGTAGGCTGGCACATCCATGCAGCTCTACTTGTTCTTTTTATTTATTGAAAGCAAAAGTAGTAACAGGAGCCAGAACTATGTGAGTGCAGGGTTTGAGCACTACCACTGCCTCAAGGGTTACTTGCATAACCTCTTCAGAGTAAGAGACCACACAAATAAGACTGATTACACTACGGAGCAGCAAACATGGAATACCAAGCACCGAATAGTTGAGTGCTAATAATACTGAGATTTTCAAAAGCCTCACTAAAGCCCTGGGTGAAGGACTGTTTCAATTTGCCCAGCTTCTCTTGCCTCTAGGAAGACTGTTTACATCCTTGCTTTATCCATTGCTGTATTTGAGCACCTAGCAAGTTTTGGTCAGGTGGGAAACTCTTTGAGCATCAGAACTGTGTCTTGGCAAGCATAAGGTTCCTCTTATCAGTCTGCCTTGTCTTCATTGGAGAACAACAGTCCTCCAAGTTGGGAGCAGAGCTGGGCTGGAGCATGGAGGGTAGCACCAAGACTCAAGTTTTTCCCAGAATGTGACAATTCTGAAATGGGTGGACAAAGACTATTTCTGTTAGTAATAGGGAGTTAAGAGAAGCCCATGCTTGGACACTGCATGCTGGTAGACCTAACTTGGTGGTTCCTTTGCACAAGGCTTTGCTGAACAGCTCTCTGAGCAGCTGGGCTGCAAGAAGCTCCTGTAGGGCAAGTGTCATGTGAGGATAATCCCTTGTGGTTTAAAGCCCAAAGCAAGCTGTCCAGGTTTCCTCTCCTATTTTCTAGACTGATCTCTGTGCTTATGCTGGGTCTATAACAAATCTAACATTTTTTAGTCAATGAGGGAAATCTTGCGTACATAGAAAATAATGAAGGGTCATCCAGACCTGGTGGAAGCCAAAGTCTTGGCCCTGAGTAAGAATACAGACAATAGAGGAGCTGTGCCAGGACTGGGGTGTACTCTCATCTGTGAAATATACTCTTTGGAGAAAAGGTGAATGTTCTTCACTTGCTCATCCCCCATACTTGGGAGATAGTGCTTTATAAACACAACTAAACTTAGCAGTGTTTCTAAGTTACGGAACTTGAGGGTTTTTTCTTTTTTTACATAAAAGTTAAATATCCTTGGACTAAGTGTTTTTAGTACTTGAGAAGCAAATCTACAGCACAATGATCTTGAGTGTCAGTACAGTGTTATACCTGATACCTGCTCCTCTCATCTACAGAAGCACAGGAATTCTGCATGCCCAGATCTACTGAAGACAAGTGAGTAGACTAAATGCGTGGCCTGTTTTAGGGTCTTCTGGTTCTAGTGTTGTAATCGAGGTTTCTGGCCTACCTTAGGCAATCCCTGTCTCAGCCCGAGAGACTCATTTCTGACCGAATCTAGTCTGAAATGTGTTCTTACATGTTAGATGGGCCTCTTCAGCATCCATCTGTGGTGTATGTTTTTGTTCTCTGCTACTTTGTGGTTAAGCAACCAGTGAGAAGAAAATGCTTTCATCTGCTGCATTTGCAAGCATTAAAATTATTGTTTGTACTGTCTGTCCAGTGAGGAGAAAAAGCTTAAGGTTCTTAATTCTAGAAGTCAGGTTAACTTCTGTGTGAACAGGCAGAAACTGTTAAGTCTTTGCTGTCAGAAAGAAACCCATGCTGGAAGTATTCAATCAGGCTGATTTGTAGGAGCCTCACTATAAACCCTCTTTCATTTAGAGGCAAGTTAAGGTCTTTGCTGAAGCATGCCATTCCAAGGAATTTCAGGTTCTCACACATCTAACAATGGCAAAATTTCTCTGCAGGGACACAGCACTTTAGAATTATGTGGTATGTACAATTCTACATTATAGCCAATGTATGTCAAAAAGGGGAGGCCAGCAAAAAAGCCTTTTACCTCACTGTTACAGATTAGCCTTTTTCCTGTATGATGTGTTTGTAAATTAGAAATAGATTTCTAAATTTGTTTTAGACACAAAAACAGCTGAGACAGATATATGCAGTTAATGACCACTCAACCTGGAAACATTACTGTTTGGCCAACAAAATGCAGCATTCCTTAAAGGTATAAAATTCAGTATAACAGCAGCATGTTTTGTAGGGACACTTGTCTTACCTGACCAGATGCAGAACTATTTGGGTTTTTTCCCCTTAAAAAGGAAGCTTTTCTGCTTATTTGCCTGAAAGGTGGTTTACAGCAGAGTAGTGAGGCTTTCCCATGACTGAGGAGGCCAAGTGCCTGCCTTCACCATGCTGTGGGGACTCACCCTGCTCAGCTGGTCCAGGAGTCTTTGGTTCTGTTCGGAGAGTTCCTGGACAGCCCGCGTCTTTTCACGGTCAGCTTCGCGCAGATGAACCTGCTGCCTCTCCAGCTCGTCCTGCAGCTGCTTGACATCACTTTCCAGTTCAGACACCCTTCCTTCCCATTCTCCTTCTTTGTTCTCAAATCGCCTCCTTAGTTCATGTTTCTCTTGTTCTAGGTGCTAGATAACAGGAGGGAGAAGAGGTTAGGAAAGGAGGAAAAAAGTGAGTGCTGCCTCCTTTTCCTCCTCTGCACTTAGGGCTGAAACCTTTTGTGCAATAAGAAGAATGGTACTAGAGCATGACAATGCCATGGAGGTGGCAATTCTGTGTCAGAGCAGGTCACTGGCACTAAACTTGCTTTCTGTTTCCAGCAATTGTCCTGTCCTTGGCCTCTGGAGATCAGCACATTGAATTTTTACTGAAATAATTGCCAAAAGAGTAAAACAGGCTGAGTGTCAATAGGAGGAATAGATAGGCCAGGCAGGCCAATTGATTTAGCAGAGCCCAGCTGAACTCCAAAGCAATGGCCGTGGGCAGTGGCATAATTAATTTTAAAATTGCCTTTATTGTCAAAACTACACAAACTGTATCCTTACTGCTGATGAGGAATCTAGATGAGGCATCTTTCTTGTCATATGGGTCTTATGAACAACAGTTGAATCATCTATCCATTTGCTCCTTCTATTCCTGACCTAATTAGTTGTCTGGTTGTTTGATAGTGCACAGTAACTCTATTGTTTGATGCAGTCTGCTCTGGAATGGCAATGGATGCAATGAAATAGTTTCTACAGACATTATTTACATACATGGGCTGTGTTGCAGGCTTTTTGGGAACCACTCAGCTCCAGAGACTTTGCTTAGGACTGGCTGGAAAACGAGGGACTGCATGGATCTGGTGGAACTTTAGTATGTTTTACAGGCTCAGTTAAATGAGGGCTTGACTGAAACAGAGCTGCAAATCAGGTCAAAACAGATTTATGTTGTGCCCATTTGAAAGAATCCCATCTCTGAAACTGAGTTTGAATTTCCCCTGGTAATTGAAGCCATGTGCATAATTGCAGAACAGACAGATTGGGGACATGGCATGTCCCAAGGTTAGCGGGGAAACCTGAAGAACAGGAGCCCTTGCCTTGTTGGTTGTGTTCTGTCAGAAGCAGCAGAATAACCTGCTATTACTCTCTGAGTTCACCAGCTTTTTAGGAACGTGTCTTGGCAAAGAACAGAAACCCACTGGGCCCTGCATTAGCAGCACTCGCCCTTTTCTCCCTGGGTATCATCCCCAGTGAGCAATCCCTGTGGCACTCATGCTAGGAGAGGAAAATAAACCTGCTGGGAAGAAAAGAAAATTGCGCTACATTTCTGTGAAGTGGCTTTTTATTGCTTGTTAGAAACACAGGCTGTGAGGTGGCTGTTTCCCCTGGGCACATAGTGCTGATGACACACAGCCTCCCTTGCAGGGTCTCTGCTGTCTTCCTAAGCAGATCTGAATGTCAAAGCTCTTCACTTCTCCAGCAGCCCTCTGGCTTGTGTTATCACTTATCCTCCACCTCTTGCCCTGCAGAAGATGCCACACTGTCTCTTTCTTGACCTTATCTCCAAATCCTTTTCTATGCTCCTTGCAGCACAGTGTACCAGCACCCTGCTTGTGCTGTTCCAGATCCTTCTGCATATTCAAGACTTTGAGAAACTCTCAAATGTGAAAGAAGGCTGATTACAAGCACTGGACCAAAGCAGAAGTATTTCCCTGTGTTTCAGGTATTAAAGGAGAGCAACCTGTGCAAACAAAAACTCTAAATATTACAATTATTTTTTAATCCAGTAAGTAGGCATGAGATCTCACCAGCAGGCCCATGACAACCATTGCAAAGAAATCTTGTTTGTAGCCTAAGTGTGGCTGGAGCAGCCACAATTTCACTTTGAGTGGCACACTGTAAATGCAGTCTTTTATAGTGCTGTCTCTTTCACTGCTAGGCAACATCTGGAAAGATTCAGGGCCTTCTCTAAATGGAAGATGAAACTTCAGCCTGCTTAGGAGCAGCACTGCAGGTGAAGTTCCCCAGACATGCTCCATTGTGATTCAGAAGCCACAGATAAGCCTTGTCAATCATTTAAAAACCACTTTAGTCCCTTACTATGAAAGAAAATCCACATTACATAAAGCTCAAATAAACAGCCATCACAAAGGCTGGAGTTAGAGGGAGCTGAAGAATATCAAGTTTGTTCTCTTGAGACGGGGAAACCAGAACAGGGCAGTGGGGCACAGAGAGATTATTGCAAAGACAGGGGGATGAGCCAGATGTGACATGCTGATTCCTCTTGCCTCTCTCAGCAGCTATCTCCCCTCATCAGCCTTCACTCGAGCACCCACATGGCTGCAGATCTGGATAGAGTTTTTTTTTTTGGCAAGTAGTGATTACTAGTGAAGTTTCTTGTTCCCCAAGTGTGTCTCCATCCAACGTGCACTGATTTTTAAACAGAACTGCTTTTTGGAAGACTTGTTCTTCTAAAAGCAGCTTCTCTTGAAGTTCACTGAGCTGGGCCAGTTATAACTTAAAGAACTGACAGCAAATGGGAATTCCCCAGCTGACAAAGAGGGTCCATCCTGTAAAATGGACCTCCTCTGTGTCAGAGGAACAGAGGAATAAGCTGTTTTTAATCCCTTACAGAGGATGAAAATTACTAGGATCACATACCAGAATCTATTACAAGACTTCAGTTCCATGATTAGGAATGAATTTGAATTTAGGCTGTTAAGTGAAAGAGTTGCCAGAGTAGGTGTGTGGTAGGTATGCTGCACTTCAGTAATGAATCCACAAAACTGGAATACATTTAGTCTTGAGGCAGGGTACCAGAGGAGCAGGCCAGTGTAATGACTGTTGGGAAATGGAGAGGCTTCACTGAGCTCTTGTAATCAACTTTGAACTGTTAACTGGAAGAAAACCTAAGTGCCACTTAAACATCACTGTATCAGGTGCAATTGTCACCAGGGATCTCATTTGAGACTTTGCTTCTGGTCATCATCAGAAAGTTCTCAGCACAGGGAAGGAGGTAACAGATGTGGGTCCTTCTTCCCTGTTCCTCTGAAACCAAAAAGCTTATTGTGGAATTTTGTTCACTTCAGTGGCAACAGTAGGAGGCCAACATTTAATCTATCGAGTTTAGGATTAACAGGCTTGTGTTGTAGAAGATTAACGTTAAAGTTTGATATTTTGTGTGTGTGTGTGTGTGTGTGAAGCAGCACTGTCTTAGATCTGCCAAACCAGCAGGAAAAAATCTGACCCTTAAGAAGATAACACTAACTCCTATCAGATGGCAGCCTGAAAAGCAGGTATCTGCTATTCAACTGTACAGTTAGAGTCATAGTAATGAGATGAAAAAAATGTAAAGAATTGGCTGTGTTTATCATCCCTTCATTCACCTTCTGAATGGACCCATAAGTAAACATTTGGGGGATGTTATTTAAATTACTATAAGGTCATAGGTTTTACCCTCCTTTTCATCTTTTCATTTTACAGTGAGGGGTAGGTTAGGTCCCCAAGAGGCAGCTCAGCAAGGACCTAAACTTGTGCATTTTCCCTTTAACGGTAAGAAAGCTTCTACTCCAACTCACCAGGAGAACCACGTCAGCACAACACCACATACGTCTGTTCTTGCTTAAAGATCAGCCTGAAATCATTTGCTCTGGCAAATTTTAATACTCTGGGAAATTCAACTCTGATAAATCATGCCACTAAACAATTAGAGGAAATGTCACCTTGACTACTGTTTCTATCAGAATAGTAAATGCAGAGAGATTTCCCTGCAAAGAGGATCAGCTAGGGTAAAGTGCTAGGTTTAACAGAAAGGAATTTTGTCAGTAGAACCAAGGCCACACCAATTTCACAAATTGTTTTGAACTTGAGATGCAAGTCCATGAAGACAGAAACAGGAATATGCAAGACTGCAGAAACAACTGGTCTAGGGCTGTTACATGGAATTTGAATGGAATTTGAATGGAATTTGAAAATCCAGTGCTGTTCAGACTCTCTCCAGAAAGGCAAGAGAGGCTTTTTCTTATCTTTCTGATCAGTACTACTTGCTTGGAAGAATTAAAATTTCAGGAGTATCTCTGAGAAAAGGAGTAGAGATAGCTGGCTCTCTTACATAGTTGTGCAAGAGAGTTGTTCCAAAAGAAGCAGCCTGTGAAGTCTTTTTCTTTGTAGTAGCTCTATTTCATCCTTAAAAATCAAGAAATAGCTCAATGCACTGAGTTTCTGGCAAACAGCTCTCTCCAGATACCTGTAGGTATTTTTCAGAGCAACCAGCAAACCGAGCCCTATCATTAGGGCTTATCTCCTGCCATGCCTAATGCCTGAGCTGCAACAGCTTAAGCATAAGGGTTACATATGCCTTGTAGCTCAGTACCTGCTGTATAAATTTAACTTCCAAGGCATTTCTGTGGCAAGCCAAGCACAGTGCAAATCTCCTTGCTCAGGTGGTACCAGGGTCCTTGGGCAAAACAGTACCCACCAGAGCCTCCCCAAGCAAGGTGCTGTAGCCCATCCCCAGGCCGATATGCACCCTCGCAGCCGGGGAGGCCGAAGAACAAGCACATTTGCTTCCCCCAGGCCTAAGAGGGTTTTCTTAGACCCTTTCCCTCCCCATCATGGCCACAGGGAGTTTCCCTGGGTTGCCCGGCAGGCCCCGTGCCTGCCTGCCGCCCCCGGGGTTTACCGGGGAAGAAGCAGCCGTTTTCAGCCGGGAGAGACCGCGGGGCTACCGGCGGCCGGGCCCTGAAGCGGGGGCCCCTTATGAAGCGCTGCGGGCCGGGGGAGGGAAGGAGAAGGGCGGCGGGGCCTCACCTCCAGCTTGTCGGTGAGCTCCTTGTGCATCCTCTCGTACTGGCGGCTCATGTCCTGGTTGCGCTCCAGCAGCGCCTTGCCCAGCCGCGCCGCCAGCACCAGGTCCTTCTCCTTCTGCCGGATCAGAGACAGCAGCTCGGGGTCGCGGGCGGCGGCGGCAGGCGGTGGCTCCGGCGGTTCCCCGGCGGCGGTCAGCAGCGCCAGCTCCTCCTCCAGGGCCAGCTCCAGGGCGGCGGCAGCGGCGGGCGGCTCTGTGCCGCCGGGCGGCTCCATGCCGCCGGCGCTGTCCGCCTCCGCCGGTGCTGACCCGGCGGCGGGCAGGCGCAGGCACGGCGCCGACATGGCCCTGCGCGCCGCCGCCGCTCCGCTGCGCCCCCCGCGCCCGGCCCGCGGCTGCGGCTGCTGGGCGGGGAGCGCCGCCGCCCCCGGCCCCCGCCCCTCGGCCCCGCCGGCGGCAGCGCCCGCGCAGCGCGATCATGGGCGCAGGGCCGGGGACGCGAGGTGTTTGCGTGTGGAGTTTTGTGCTGCTCAACCGTGCGCCGATCCTGCTGGAATCGTCCGCTGCCGTCGGCTTTCGCTGTTTCTGCTGCAGCCCGGGCCAGTAATCCCCCCTCCCAAAACGCTGGGGTGTCCCGAAAAGCCCAAGGAGAGCTTGGCACCCCTGAAGGAACACAGCGCTTTCTTCCTGCTCGCTACCTGCTTCTCCAGATCCCTAGCCGGGCTTTTGGGCTTTTTTTTTTGAGCAGCTCTCAGGATATTTCTTCTCAGTAGTTCGTTCATCCTTGGAGAGGTGACTACAGCTTCCAACATCCACTGGGGCTTGCTTTCAATTTCACATTGTTTAGGATGTTCCCGGATAAAATTTGTCTTAAATGCAGCCTCAGTGAATGTTGGGAGTTGTAGTCAGTTCTGCTTGTAGCACTTTCATCCCTGGAAAGAGACTGTTTGGGGCAGGACCTGTTGGTTTTTCAGTTTTGGTTTTGCTGACTTTCTGCCTCTTTAGATCCGCACGTCACTTTCGTTCTTGCTGCAGGAGGGAGGGTGAGGCAGAGTGAGGTGGGGTGAAACAATAATGTCACATTTGCTAAGATTGTTTTCTCGGTTTCTGATTAGGCTTTACTTTCAAGCAAAGCTTTAATAGAGATTGAAATAAAAACATTGTTAAGGAAACCTGGGCTTTTGGCTCACAGATTCTACAGAAAGAAACAATGAATTTTACTGCTTTTCTCTTTAGACCCTGCTTCCATAAGGCTTGCTTGTTGTCCTTCTACAGAACATACACTTAGACTATGTTCATCTGTATGCAACTGCCCCAATGCATCAGTCCAAGGATTTTTTTTTTGGCTGATACTGTTTTCCAGTGGGGGTAGTTCTGGCATCATGTTAGACCCAGGGCGCTGGAGAGCTGCCGTTTATTCGTAACAGAGCATGAGTTGTGGGAATGCAAACTTCCCTCTGGCCATCTGCCACTGGGATTTAGCCTTTCGTGGGGAATATGTCCCAGCTGCCTGGCTAGCAGGGCTTGTTGATACTTGGTCTTTTCCTGGACAGCATCAGTTGATGTTTTTGTAGTGTGAGCACCTGCTCTCCAAAGACCAGGTGGAAACCTCATACCTTGTGCTGTGCTGCCTGCCAGCACTTGTCCTGTGATGGGATAACTGTTGGCTATTATGATTTCTTTTGTACTGGTGACCCAGAGGTGAAACCTTCTTTATCTCACAGCAATTTCCCCAGGCACCAATTTTACCAGATCTTTTGTCCTTGCAACCAACTGATGCTCACATTGCTGGAAAGAGGAATCTGCCATAAGGCAAGATGGTTGGAACAGTACTGGCCCTTTTAAAAGAATCTCTCTGCCCTGATGCAGGAACCATGCTTTCATATATTTGATCATTGCTATTTAAACAGAGGAGGGTGTTTAATGTTTAACTGATTGTGAGCACCTTCTGCTGGAAATGCCTACTACAGCAAACCAAGCCTTCTGGTGTGATTAATGAAATCCATTGTGGCCTTAATTTTCATCTCTAATGCTTCTTTCAGTGTATAAAACAAAAAGATTATATTGAGATGGTTTTAATCCCCCAAACAAAGCCTGAAATAAACCCCATAGCTGTGTTAGTTAGGATAGTGAGGAGAGAAAAAAGCATATATAAATCAGTGCTATATATGGTAGATAAACCACCATTTCAGTCAGGCATCCATACAAGCTTAATGCTCATCTGGGGCCTATTGACTGCAAAACAGTTTTATCCAGAGTAACCTTGGATTAAAGCTTTGTTCACAGCATGGCCTGTTTTTTAGTTCCCCTTCAAAACAAAACAATTTGTTGTCTAGTGAATGTAATTGTTCATTTGATTTTAATTTTTTTTTAGTAATAAATTTTAGAAATATATTTTTGTTTGCCATGGAAAACTGTTAAGAGTACAGCAGTACAGTTTCTTTACAATTATATGGCATTATCCATTAGGATCCTAAAATATATTTAATTTGTCAGCTGGGGCAGTTGCTGGTCACATTTAAACATACAACTTCCATTTCTGCTGTTCTTCCCCTAGTTAGACTTGGTTATGCCCTTTGGAGAAGAAAATAAAATGAGTTAAATGAAACAAGTCAAACACAAAGGGTTTTTAAAATTGTACTGCTCAAGCCTGATATAAGACTTGACTACTCAGGTACTAAGAACTGTCCTTGTGGAGATTTAGATCAACCAGTTCAGGAGCTGATGTTCTTTCTCACAACGTGAAAGGTTCTTGTGAGTACAGCACAAATTATCTTACAGCATGGAAATCACTGCAGGGATGACCCTTTCTGAAAATACAAAAAGGCCAGACTGATTAAAGCACACAGAGAGCTGAGAGCATGACTGATGCAAATGATGTCATCACATAACAAAGGTAACAAAAATGTTACCTTGCTCTGAAGATATGAAGACCTTCTCTGTGGTATAAAGAAATGATGGGGAAAATCAAGCATTTGTATAAAAGTGGTGTAAGATTTCCTATAAGGGGAGAGATAATTCTTTACTTGATCAGGTGAAAAATGTACAGGGTTGTAAAAGCAAAGCAAGGAGCAAAAAGGTCTATCCTGCGGGGGGGGTGGGAAAGGACAGCACTGGCTTTGTTGCTAAGTAATTTTCCTTCTCACTTTTTCCCATTCCACAATTACCCAATTCATTAAATATGCCTTGGGGATGGTTGGAGAACTCAACTCAAGGAGCTACTCGGGGCAATCTGCCAGTGCAATTCACTCTGCTAAACAGGTTCCTAAAGGAACAAGACACTGTAACAGGCAATCCAGCTTAAGCTGGGGATATAGAAATGTCTATTGTCCTCCCAGAGGGTCAAGGAGAGGTGAACTCTAAGCTGTACAGGCTCTTCAAGCCCAGTGTCAAGTGTATTATTAAAATGGATGCTTTGAAATTAGTATACTGCCTTCCCAGGATTTCACCAGCTGGTCTCTTCACTCAGGAAGTGTGTGGCAGAGGGTCTGGACCTTTGGTGGTTACACCAACACATACTGGTGTATGAAGGATTGACTGTATGAGGACAAAACATTTTTCACACATCAGAAAAGCTGCAAATCCAATAAATGTCTAAGTGCTTCAATCAATACTTTCACCTTAGCTGTGAGGGCAGCGCTCAGAAAACAAGCACTGCAAGGGGATCATCTGTTTTTGCTTGAGGTAAGGGGAGAAAAAGACATGTTGCAGGAAAGCCACAGCTAGATCTGTAAAAATCATTGACCTGTGCTTTTAAAGCTGACTGGTGAGAGAGGAATTCCCATCTGCATCCTTAATCTTCCTGTCAGTGGACTGACAGTCTTCCAGGGGAGGTGGCACAAGCTATCAGGTTTCTTTTCCATGCTCTCTCTCATTTTTTTAAATGATTAATTGCTTTATTTTTTCTCTTTGCTTTACTGCACTTTATTTTTGACAAATGCTTTAGTCATTCTGGTTGCTTGTTTACCACTGTGCTGAGGTGTTTCAGTGTACCACAGCCTCCTGCTGCTGCAAGATGGGCAAGAGGAGCAGGCAGCCTAGGAGAGGTGAGTTTGCAGTTCCCCAAATGAATAATTAAAGGAAATACGTGCCTTGCTTTCAAAGCAAGCCAGAACTGCAAAGCAAGAGGTAAGACTCAAGTGTGACCTTTTCTCTCTTTGCTCTGTAGTGTCCAAAACTATCTATGTCTGTGCCCAGGTTTTCCCTGGTGCTGGGTAGAGGAAATGCAAGATGGGAGTGTTATTTGCAGAGGTTGGTAAGGGTGAGAGAACAGAAATTTCTGGTTAAGCAGAAGGGAAAAAAAAGCTGCTATGAGCATCAGCCAAACAGTGTGTTATAAAAGAGCATCCTGATATTCCTAAGGTTCAAGGTCCCCGCAGAGTTCCCAGCAAGTTTTTTGTTTCCCAGGGTTATCAATATTACATCAGTTAGCATAGAAAAAGCACTCATCCACCAAAGTGATTCATAACATCAAAGTCGAGGGGAAAAAAATCCTTTGACTGCCAAGGATATAGAGCATGGCCTGGTTGACCCTACTGCCTGCATGTGAGGAACAAGGGATGCAAAGGAAAAAGAGCAGGGTAATAGTTTTGACTTGTTATGTGACATATAGGAATATCATGCTGAGCCACTCATGAGTTAGAGACATAAATACTTTGTGCTACAGCTTTTAGTCACTTTGAGGTGTAAAGTTTGGAAGCATGACAGTCTCTCCAGAACAAGGATTGACAGTGCTAGAAACAAGCAGAACTACTCTGTAGCTTGTGGAGTTGCATGGCAAATATTTCAGGCCAGCTTGATTTGTTTGGGGTACTACAGCAGCAGTTTGACTTTGTCTGACACCTGGCCCTGACCAGCCATCTGACTTACATGCTACTTGGCACCTACAGATCCTTCTTAACTTACCATGCTCCAGCTGCAGGGGTTGCCACAGTGTGCTTTCAGCATTCTCTTGTAGATATATGCTACTGAGAGCAGCTGCAGCACCACTGCTCATTGCTTCAAGCTTTCTCAGCTGGAGAAGCTGCAAAGAAGCAAAAAATGTCATGGGGACATAGTGAGCACACGAGGGTGCAGAGCAGATCAGGGACAGGGCTGTGCTGGGCAGGTACTGCAGGCCTGCTTGAGAGGTATTAGGCCTGAGCACTTCCACCCAAACCTGACCCTGGGCTTGCTGCTTCTGAAGTCCACAGAAGGGGTAAAGAAATAACGGCTCCATGGGTAGATATAGATCTACATCTAGATTTGGGCTGGCTTTTTTTAATGAAGTAGCTGTTCTCAGCAGTGGGTGTGAGTTACTCCCTCTTGAATCTTACAACATGATGACGTTTGACAAGTATTTGTGGATCAAACATTCCTTGCCATATGAGGACACAAACTGAGTGAAATGTTCCTACTTGTATTTCTTTATGGGAAACCATTAGGTCCTAAAGTTAGTGGTCAGTGTTGGCCATGGAGTTCTGCAACTATTAAATGATTAGATGTGGCAGTGCTTTGGTGAAGGGAGAATTATTTTTTTCACTACCATCTTACTCTGCTTCTTCTATATGTGATGCAATTCACAGTAACTCACATTAGGAAGGATGATCTTTGATCTAGCATTGTTGGGTTGTAATTGTCTATGTTGACATGAAGCAGTCTTGGTTTTAATGCAATCTCCTTAAGTCACCACTGTTGTGGTGATGTGGTCAATTATTTCATGGTAATGGAAACTGCCAGGTATTTTCGCTTCACTGAGCATTTATGTTGTTATGGAAACTGGTATTCTATAAATTATCTGAGATGCCTGATTCACTTCTTGGGAACAATAAGTTTTAAAGTAAAAAGTACAGGATAGCAGTTTTTAAATTAGCTATATATTTACTGATGTAATTTCTAATCCTTAGGGCCTATTAACTGGTGGGTGCAAATATCAGCACCTTTGCATCTGTGCAGAATCTGGTCAGTTATTGATTGTCATTGGAGAATGTATGACCAGTAGATATATACAGCTGAAAATGAGCTTTTTCCTGCCTATGTTTAGGTGACCCTCTAAACATGACTTTTCTTCCCATCTACTGCTAGTTTCTTGCCTTAAGATAAAGGAATTGACAGCCTTGAGGGGCTTTTGGTTTGGGGTATTTTGTTAAAACAAAATGTACCCTTTCAAGTGGTGCAAAGGTGTCACCTTGTTGACAGGCACTGGGGAAAAAATCACAGAGCCTGAAGTGTCACATCATTAGGAGCCAGACAATCCTATCCAGATGGAGGCATCTCCAGTATGTGCTTCACAGAAGCTTTCAGGAAGAGTTTTTGCAGCACCCATTACCTATGAAGAGGAGCAGCCTTTCATCCCCAGAGCTGTTTCTTCAGCACTTTTCAAGAACATTAACTACATTAAATGTGTAGGTGGAAAACCAATGAACAGAAGTAATTAAGTTGTTCCTGGCAAGCTGAAGCTCATTCTACCTGGTTGAGGGACCCTCCATTGACATGAATTAGTCAATGCTATTCTCCAGCATCCTTCTCCCTTTTTATGCTTTCAGACTGGGGTTTCTTCTGTTTCTTTTGAACAGTTCAGTTACTAAAAAGAGCATTGTTACTGTGTATATGTTCATTTTAAGCCTAAAGTTAAATGCCTGAGCTTTTTGTCAGCCAGATGCAGAAGCCAGGCAGGGGCAGGCAAGGTGAGATGTCTATCCCTGTGTGTTCTGGTAACAGGATCATACTTGAAACCATTCTTGTTTTTCACCTTGCCCATATCAGTTCAATCTGGAAAAGCCAGGTATTGCTTCTTAATATTGACTAAGTACTAAATTGCTTTGTAGTGTTTACTAAATACTAGCTCATGAGAAAGGGAATCCTCTGGGTTGAAGCAGGCGTTGAGAAAGGAGCTAACAGAAAAAAAGGAACAAATTAATATTAAGAAGCTTTGTTACTCAAAGTCTGAGAAGTTGCTTCTGTTGAAAATGCCCATTCCTCCTGAAACAGATTTCAGAATGTGCCATAGTGTCTGTGAATACCACAGGACAGGGGCTGCACAGGGACATCAGCCTCCCAGGAAAAGTGGCTCTTCAGGGTGATCCCAAGCAGGATCCTCTCCTCCTCTTGGCTCTGGGGGGCACGTGGAAATCTGTCCTTCCTTTGTTCCTGTCCATGGGAACAATGCAAGTTCTAGGAAAGGAGCTTCCAGATGAGAATTCGTTCCTTGACAGAATAACAGGGTTTAATTTTGGGGGTTGTAACCAACCTTGCTATAAAAATACCCAGGTCTTAATCTCTCTCAAAAAATTAAAATCCTGGGTGTTTCCGTTCTAGCTGCTGGTTTCTAAATCCCCTTCAGTTTGTCAGTACCTTTCTGCTTCACAGCATGGTGAGTTGCCAGGCTGGTGTATCATCTCTCCAGGGTCTGCTGCACGTAACAAATAGCACATTCCAATTCAAAATAGCAGCCTCTGTATAAGTGCAGGTCAGTTTCAGCTGGCAGTAAAAGAGATCTGGTACTTTTATAGACATGGTTGCATATGGTTGTATGAGAGTAATTCTCAGTGGAAAAAATCTTGTTATAAGTAACTTCCACTTCAAGCTTATTTTTATGTATAAGAGTTTTCAAGAGAAAAAGTATTGCCAAATAATAGCTAAAATACACTGCTGAATTATGGGTATTGGTTTCTCTAGCCTACTGGAAAGGCAACTGCAGAACTTCCTATACTGCAGTTCAGCTTTCTTTCACCTGGCAAATGTTATTCTTTATGATTAAAAGGTAAATGATATTCTGTCATTTATACTGCTCAAAAAAATAATGCGTTTTTTCTCCCTATGAGAGGACTTCTATCACTAGCAGAAGCATGACTTTGAAAGCTTTTTTATTTACCTGTTTTACTGCTGGCATAAGAACTCCTTTGTACATTTGTACTTGGTATATTACACATGCAATGTCATCTGCTTTTGGAGAGGCAGCAAAACCAGACTTTTCCAGAAACCTCATACCATGTCTTCCCATATTTTCTTCAGTCCAAAGCTCTTCATAGAGATTGTAATTAGACAAGCCTTGGGGTAACACTGTCCTGTAATCACTGGTCCCATTTTGCAGAGGGATGAAGAGAAGCCAGGGCAGTAACCATCCTCACTGCCAGGTCATGCAGAAATCTCATGTTGAAGTTGTGACCTCCAGTCTTAATCCTTAAATCACAATTTCTTTTAAAGAGCCAAGTCACAAGAGGAAAACAAAAGAGGTCCTGTTAGTATATTCCTGTAGTGACTATACTTCTTTGCCTTTTGAGATAGACTCTTGAGGATCAAGGAAAAAAGATGCTGAAGTCACAGATGTGTAATGGTGATGGTATTGAAAGAGCTGAACAGAACGTGAGAGAGAGGTTGCAGCTCCAAAGAGCTTGAGATCAAAATGTAAAACATGGAAAACATGAAAGGGATTAGCCTTAAATACCAGAATGGAGAAGGGGAGAATAAATCCATATTGCAGTAATTTCACTGGTCAGGTTTTAAACTGTGGGATAAACTGTGCTTGTAATTTGGAGAAGTATTTCTTTACTCCTGCTGGGAGGACCTAGTTCACACTAGCTCTGAATGTGTTAGGACAGAAAACTCAGTGTTTAACTGCTGTGAGGCATTCCCATCCTATCATAATGCCTTCTGAAGCTGTAATTCAATAGCTGATCAGAGGAGATCTAATTAACTAACCACACTATGTGAAAAAAACATCCATGGAAAAAGTTGTGATACTGAGTATCACATTCATCAGAATCTTTGCTCTGCTACATGGGCGTGGGTGTTCTATGGAAAAGCCAAACCTTCATTCAATACATGACCTAAAAATAAACCCTAAGATTAAAAGTTTCCTTTTTCTTTCTGCCTTGCCTTTCCCTTATTATTGCTTTGCATACTTCTAGACGTTTTAGGAAGTGCGTAGACGTATTTGTAACCAACATATTCAACATTCAGTTAACTGCTTAAATCTAATACTCACCCACACATGATCTATATGGGGATGAAATTCAGATACGAACATTACCTTAAAAAAGTATCTTCTATTTTTGTTTCCTATTTAAAAATTTGGCTTTATAGCATTCCATGCCTGCAGAGCCTAGGTAAGTTCAATCTCATTGGAAATTACATTTTTGAACATTTAGTGCAGCCTCAGTCTGTGTTCAGTCAAGTTCCTCCATGGGGTGTGTGTGAAATCGGTGCGACCTGCAATGTGACAATCAGTAGATTTGACAAACATGAAGCCAAATTTTATTCACTGGGATTGATGAATACTTTGGCATACAGTTGTAAAAGGAGGTAGAAACTGTGTGCATATTTTTCTTACTTGACAGCTTTTCATCTGAGATGCAGAGACCATGATAAAACTCTACAGTAATTCAGGCTCTCCAGCAGAGCTTGGTTTGGCTGATTGCCCTTTCATACCTGTCATGCTTTGGAGTGTGATTCTCTTCTCTATTGGAAATCAGGTTGTTTGATAAAGCTTCCAGACCTTTGCCTGACAAGATCTTGTGAGCCACATGAAATCAGCCTTGTTAAGCAGGAAGAGAAGAGTCATCAAGAGTCTTCTTTCATGGATTAGTTCAGTGCTGTGGGCTTGCTTGTTTTATCTCCCATGTATGTGGGTTTCTGGTTTATTTCAGAAATAATTTATGATTAAAATAAGTTGAAATGAATATAATTTTTTGCAAATTTTAATCATCCTCCGTAACGGTAGTGTCAGGTGCAGCCTTACATGAATAATTTAATTATTTTTTATACTTTCCCCTCACTGTTTTGATTCAAGGATGTTGCACAGCTGGATGAATATTGCTTCCCCCAAATTTGCATTTAAGCGGAGACATTTCAGCAAAGGCCAAAAGGGAAGGAAGCAACTACTTTCCAAAGCATTATTGAATATCCTTCCAAAAGAGGCTATAGGGCTTGCCCATGCTACACATTCTGGCCTGGAGGTAGTAATCCTTGCTACTTCTTGGGTCAGTTTTGTGCTTGTTCAGTGGCAGGTAGAATACACACCCTGTGTCAGTTTTACTCAATTTTTTAGCGCCAAAAGAGTAACCTATACACAAATAACTGAAATATTTGTAGGTGTTTTTCTTTTAGCTTTTCAGAAGTTACTTTGTAGAAACAAAGAAGATACTTTCACATAAACTGATATGCCTGCAGAGCTCACGAAATACTGTCTTACTCTTCAGACCACACCAACATTTCTCTCCTGTGCAGAAGCCTCCCTAGGAGCTTGCTTTGGGCATGAATGGTAAGAACAGACTACTGTGATTTTTATTGCATCTGCACACGTGTCACCCTTGGTTGCTTCCCTTTTTCTCCTGGTGACTTACTAGCTCAATAACATGTACAATAACTTACCTTAAGTGCTATAGCCACAGAAATTGGAAAATCATTCAGCAGCACAGTAGTAGTTAGCCTAAGAGCCTATTTCCAGCTGACTGGGGAAAAGGCTTGTGGGTGATAGAGGTTATTTATGGGAATCATTTGTTCAGCTGCTATAGAATTAGGTCTTACAGTGGAAAGAGAATCTGTAATAAAGGAATCTACATCTTTGGAAAAGTGCCTTGCTCTGAGCTTCAAATAATGCTTGCTTAAAAAGCTGGTGGATTTTTTTGTTTTTATAGAAAATTAAATCAGGTGTTGCCCTGGGCTAGTATATGCTCTGGGAATGATCTTTGAGCATGTTTTGTGTCTATTATCTAGCATGCTGCTAATAAACTTTTGTCTGGCTTTCTGTTATCGTTAATTGTATGTATTAGTCATTAAACTCTTCCTGTATCTCATTTCATTGGAGAATAAGAATAATTTTAAATAGTTGGAGAACGCCAGCTAGGTGAGTGATTGTATTTATAAACTGAAACATTGTGTTCCTCTTTATTTACAATCATTGTAAATGGAAAATGCATCTATTATTTGTGTTTCTCTGAAATGATACAACTCTTTCAGACACCTGAAGACCCATTATCACCTCTATAATTTCTGTGTTGCTTTGTCTGTGAGAGAAAATGTCCTTTATTTGCCTATTTTAGAAATAGTATCTCATCAATTGGGAACCGATTTAGAAATCTTAATTCAGGAGATTATTAGAATATCTATGGCACTTTCAGGGAAAATAAAACCACATGGAAACAATAAAAACTGGCAGTTATGTCTGATCAATAGGAATAGTCCAGCATCTAGGGAAAAGTGATGATGTATTTTTCTTCTGAAGCCTATCAACATTTAACAAAAGTGGGGTTTGTGTTTTTAGCCCATCAGAAAGATACCAATAGTTGGGTGTCTTTTTTTTTGGGGGGGGGGGGAGGGGTTGTGGGAGGAGAGAGATGGTGAAAAGAGTACTTTCAGCAGATTCTGATTCTTGATTTTGTTTGACCTGATTTAACAAGCTTCCTTTGGCTTCCTTTGTTGAAATATCACAGTCTATGTTGGGAATTATGTCAGGAAGCGCAATATGTGCAGTGTGGGTGAGTGAGCTTGCATAAACTGTCAATGAAGATCAATTATAGGAATTATTGAATTACACATTAGATAAGAAGCAGATGACTTCTTTTTGCATGCAAGTGTGGTGTGAACTATTTATGTCTAAATTAAAATGTAGCCATACAGGCAGTGAAAATCTGTCACTAGGCATCACAGGCTGCCCAGGCTTATTGATTATCTTCTGCTTTACAATTGAAGTCCTACAATCTCATGGTTTTGGCAGGAAGCACAGTGCAGATGAAGTGAGAGAGCATCAATCTATTAACAATGTACAGTTTATATAGAGTTTGGCCAGAAATGGCCCCTTATGAAAGACTTGATATGGATGAAAAGAAAAATGTAATTTAGGAGTTGCCATGTTCTGATGTGTTGGTACTCCCAATCCATGCTGTGGGACTTGTGTGTCCTCCTGCTTATACCACAGCTGGGCAGTTGACAACAGAGTGATGAGACAGGCTTGTTCCTGAACCTTCATCCTATGTAAAAACCTCCTATCAGCCTGTTTACTGAATCTTTTTGAACATTTAGATAGCATTTTTGCTAAAGAGGCCCATATGAAGTGGGAAGACTGGCTCTAGAATAGCCATCCTTTAGCAGACTCTACACAGCTGTTGAACACCACTGCCAGCACTGCTTATCTGTGCCTCTGGCTCAGGTTGGTGCTGAAGAATCCCAGGCTGGCAAAACAGGAAAACAGAAAGACTTAAAGAGCCCTTTCCAGGAGAGAAATAGCTGCTCTTTTTCACAGGAAGTACATGACATGTCAGCTTCTGATGCTGTGGTACTGGAAGGCATCAGAATAAAACCCAAGTCAATATTGAGAGGACAGAGGTGCAACAAACTATACAGCCTGTGTGCAAATTTTTTTATTCCAGTGTCCTGTATTCTGAGGGTTAAGAATTGTAATATTTACTGTGCCCCTACAAGCTTGTACCTCTCCCTTTCCAATAAATTAATTGGTATTAGGTGTTTTCATCCACTGGCACAATTCATAAATTCTGCATCTGATTCATTTCAAAATTTGAGTCAATCAATGCATAAGAGTAATTGCTCTGAAGAAAACTGGATAGCTGAGTGATGGGAAGAGCAGAAAGTAGAAAATATTCTACCTTAGTTCTTACATAATTCATTAAATTATAGAGGATTTTGAAACAGCACAAACCTAACTTTTTTTTTTTTTAAATGTAAGGGTAATTTTAAAAAACTCTCAGTCCACCTGCAGTACTTTAGGAAAAAAATAAAAAAAAAAAAAAAGAAGAGAAAAGTAGACTTAAACATTTTTTTGTTTGTTTATTTTCAGGAAATGTTTATTCTGCAGAAACTCTTGCATGCAGTTCCCATTTATCTTTCCAGATCTGTATTTCTGTATCCAGCCTTTGGCTAAAAATGGCTGGATCCAATTCCTTGGCAGACATGAACATTGCATTGTTGCAACATCCTCTCACCACCATCCCTTTTTTAGTTTTTTCTGTTTGAGGAAGAATGTACTGGGTTTGTAGCCTTTTCCTTCAAGGTAGCAAAAGAAATTTAAAAGTGTAAGAGAAAGCACGAGCCAGACCAACTGCACATCAGGAATGGTGAGCAGTGCTCCAAAAAAAAGTTATTTGACCATGCAGGGACCTCCAGAGCAGCCAAAAATTGTCACTCATCCTCTATGTAAACATGAAGTTACTTCACTATTTGTCAGTATTCTCTCTTAATTACTTATTCATCACGATTTTTAACACTGAAAAGCTGTTTAAAAATCAGAATCCCACAACAGTTGCTGTAAAGTGTTTTGTGGCCTCCAAGCAAACAGTATAGAACTAATTCTAGAAGAATTAAATAAAGTAACATGTAGGCTGTCATTGCTGAGCTCTTCAAGACAGGAATGAGGACACCCACTTAGAGCAAGAACATCTTAAAACTGTAAAGAATCAAAATCGTGATTCCAAATTAAAAAATAGACAGGCAATCATATCTAAATTTCTTTTAGTCTTACCTGGAAGAGTCCTTCTATACTGAAGCTGTCATTGCCTCATCTGCTGCTTGTATTTATACTCTGAACAAAGTGCTGCTATTGTTCTTTTCCACCCTGTTAATTCTTGCCACCATGCCTGTAAGGCTGCAGTGTGCAGGTTACTGTTTACTGGAATTTTTAAAATACATCTTCAAAAGAAAAGAATTCCTTTCAAGTTCAGTTGTATGAAGAAGCAAAGTCCACCTCCATGTCTTAATTCATCATACTTAGAAGTTTTTTTAACTTTAAAATAGAACTTACATTATTTTCATAGACATGTTGTTTACTCAAGCTTAAAACTTAATTTTGATGCTTCTGTCTGACAGCATTTGTTTTACTAGACTGTAAATAAGAGGAAGTGGATTTATTTGGCTTTTAGGTAACAAAACTTGGAACTCTGTAGTACACTGGAACTACTTCAGCCAATGCTGTGCTGCAGGAAAGCATTTTATACTTCCCAGTGATTTCTACAGCAGAGAGAAGTGGAGCAGTGGCCTCAGTGTGGATTTGATATGAGCAGGCTCTTCCCAGATGAACTGTATTTTGCAACTGGCATTGAACTTGACCTATTTTAAAAAGTCTCAAACTAACAAACACCCTTGTTTGAAAGGGGGATGTTTTCCACTCCAATGGAAAAGTGATTTACTGATGCTTCCTTCCCTAGGTGGGTGCCTGCCATTTTGTTACACCATGTAGTTTCAACATCCTCCAACCTTATTTGTTCCAGAAAACTCCAAACAGTTCTCCTTTTCTTCCCAAAATTACAATGGTGCAGTGACAGATGGTATCTTTCAATGCCATCTAGCTAACTCCTAAATTCACATTCTTATACCTTTCTGGAAGTCAGCCAAAGAGATTTATGGGTGTGCATGGCTCTGCTGCTCATCAATATTGGACAGGGAGATGTCTGTCTGGCACAGCTCTGTTTCTGGCTGATCTCAGGAACAGAGATCAACTAAGAGCCTTCCACTTATATTATGACAGAATTAATATTTTTGGGCACTTTCCCTTGATGACAATGAGATTTCCAGTTTCCTAATATAGTGTGTGGACTGAATTGAGTCAGAAATTCTTTTGCCACAAATCAGGATACACAATGTTCTGCCACCCACAGGAAGTTGGGGAATGCCAGGTTTATAAATGGATTCCCACACATTGTAATGAAGTGCAGATGACCATCCCACAAGCAAGCAAATTGTAGTAAACTAAAAGGTGTGTTTCCTGTGAATTTGCTTATTTAAGGCAAGGAAAATGTTCTGTGAACACCTAGAATTTATTCATCCTAGGACAATGAAAGATTAAATTCTAATAGTACGTTTTTAATTGTGTTCTCAAAAGAGTTCAGTATTTGGTATTTTCACTGTAATGGTACCTCAGTTCACATCTTTTGAAATCTAGGTAAAATATAACTTGATCATAGCCATCTCTTACATGAATATCGTATCAAAATTCCCAAAGTAAATGGTATTTTGTTATATGCCATTTCCAAACGATAAGTGGAACCTCTCCCACTCTAGGCTTTTTCTTTTAAGAGAGTTCAACACTGCCTTCCTTTTCTGCTTCAATGAAAACATATGAGTAGATCTTATATTTATTCTAGTTGTTCAGATACTTAGTTTTGCTTTAATTAAAGCCTTGTCATTTGTTGCTCTGCAACACATAATTCCCACTAAGTCATGACAAATTGAGTTTTCAGCAGCTCCAGAAGATGTTATTGTGAACATATCAATATTCAAGTGTCCTGACAGATCATGAGGTTTAATAAATTGCTTTCTATAAAATGTGTTGTTTTTTTTTTTTTAATCATGGGTGCTCCTGTGATAACACAAAGGAAGCGAGAAGCTGAGATATGTAAAAGATCATTTGCTTTTTACAGCATCTGAAAGTTAATAAAATTTTTCTCCAATAAGTAATGAGCTGTTTGTTTTAGGATAAATATATATAAAAATAACATGGAAGACAATTAGGATTAAAAAGGCACTTTTGAATGACCTATTAATTTAATAGTTGAGAATAAGCCCTTTCTTTGTACAATTGCAGGCTTGCTGATCCTTCAGGTTAAGTGAGGTTATACACAGGAGCAGCTGTCAATATCAAGAAGTGATACCTAAATTGACCCTCATAAAGACAAAGAACTAGTGTACAATGATTGCTCTTCATAAACACATAAAAAATATGAAAGAATCATCACTGTCACTATGAAGACCTCAGATCCCCAATTTAAAGAAAAACTAAGTGTTCTGAAAAGCTTTTTTTTAAACTTGAGACATAAGAAATGCGCACTGAGATTTTTATCACTGAATTTGCACAGCTTTTCTCTCTCTCCTCTGTTCCCTCCATCTGCCACTTGAGCTTCTTCTCTTAATGTTTGATAACAGTTCTGGTGCAGCTGTATTTTTATGGTACTATTTCATTTTACGGGTAGACGTTCTTGTTTATGTGAGTCTCTTATACAGCAACAAGGGAAAAAACAACAGTGAGTGATCTTCTATCACATGGCTGCTACTAGCAAAATATATACTTAAGGGCCTTCTTAAAGGGAACTAATCTAATGTGAGCCCTCACCTAATTTATGAGGAAAACTATCTGTCCCAAACAATGCATTTAACAGCCAGCCTCCTTGTTTGCAAGCACTCAACAGTATGTAAGCAAAGAAATCTGTATTTGGGAAAATTAAGTTCTCAACATGACCACTGTAGCAGCTCAATTCATAGTTGAACCTGCTGGGCAGTTGAGAGGCCACCTGCGGTTTCCCACCTGAGGCTGACTGATGAAGCCAAGAAGTTCACCTGGCTGGTTACATTTGGGATATTGGGTGGGAGACCCAGAGCTAGGGTTCATGTTGTAGAAGGGAAAGGGTAGTTTAATGTGGGTGAGATTAAACTTTGAATGACCCATTTCCTTATCCAGTTTGTGGATCAGCTGTTCCACACCATCCTGTAGAGAAGAGGGAATCAACCACACCTTGTTATTTGATCACAATATGGAAATGAGCTGGCAGAAGGAGAATCCAGTTCTTCTGCTTCTCCATTTTCTAAATCTAAACTAATGCATATGTATGGTGATTTCCCAAGTGGCATTAGAACAGCGTGGATGTTTAACAGGAATTTTGGCAGTTGAAAGAGAGGGACTAATGGCATTTGCACTGGAGACAGGCAGAGGAGGCTGAAGGTCTCCTCTTGCTTTGGATGGCAGACAGTGAGACCTGGTGACAGTCTAGGACAAGAGTACTTAGGTGTGATAGGGTTCCAAGTACCAAGACAGGATGTGGTGTTTTACTAAACACTAACATGAAAATGGACTTGTTTATGAAGGGAAAGCTCTTCAGGAATTACACTCCTTTTAAGAGCTGAGCTCTCCTCCTGTGCGGTACATTTGAGTGTGAGGCCGAGACAGTGAATTCCTGGGCGGAATTCAGCGCATAGGCAGTGCATATGGTGGACAAAAATCAGGTTTTAAAAATTCTTTCAGGTTTAGTAACTTGGCATGAATTTGGGTATCTAAATCTGAGACAAGAAATACACTGAAAACGTGTCTGTGTTCCTGGGGTGGGATGGAAGAGGTGAAGGAAGCACAAGTCCATAAAATTATTTATATGAGGTAATAATACAATAAATCTGTCTGTGAATTGCTTTATCAGCTAGACACCAAACCAGTATTAGTGTAGTTAAAATGATTGCTGGGTAGGAAAACATCTTTTATGTCACTACACAGCAACACCATGATTTTTAAGGCTCCTCCTCACCCAGATTTCTGTTCCCCAGCTGAAATTCTGCCAATAAACCATGTAACAATTAAGTATGCTTTGAAATAGCCTCCTCGGTTTTGCGTAAGTGTGTTGCTAGCAAATAGCATCAATGCTTCGTGTCGATGTTGCCCCCGGACATCGCTGCAGTGATCCAGTGCCGATCGCGCTGCTCCCCGCCTTTTGATGGGTGCCACACAGGCGCTTCAGAGCGGAGGCCGAGCTGGAACGTTGTCACCAGCACGTCACTTGGAATTTAATTACCCTTTATATGAATAAAACGGCCACGCGGCCACCACAAAACCCCTCAAACCAACCCACCCACCTACTAATAATTGGGACATAAAGGTCAGATAAGCACTTCACAGAAGATTTAAAGCTGCAAACGTTCGCTTTCCCCTCTGGCTGCCCTCCCTGTCAGTGAACTGCTGCCAGCGGTAACAGCTGCTCTGCGGCGGAGCCAGCACCGCGCCGAGCGAGTCCCGGGTGCCCTGAAGCGCGGGCAAGGACAGTGACCCGCCCGTCCCTGAGCCCCATGGCCCGCCATGCGCGCGGGGCCCGCCCGGCGGTTACGGCCGTTACAGCCGTTACCCGCCGCTCGCGCCACTGCCGCACCGATGACGTCCCCTGGGCCCTCAGCCGCGCCCCTGGGGAGGCGGTGGCTTTGTGAGGAGAGCGCTTCCGGCGGGACGGTCCCCGGGTTGGCTGCGGCGGGGACGCGTGGGGTGCGTCATGGGAAGTGATGGCGGCCGGGCCCCGCCTTTGCTCCGTTCAAACCTGGATGGCGGTAAAGCGGGGGGCGGCGGGGAGAACGGTGCGGGGCTGGAGGGGGGGGGGGGTCCAGGAGCTGCAGACACGGCCGATCAGGGGGGCGGCTCGGTATCATCGGGGTTTGTTTTCCGTCTGCAGCCTTTTCCAAAGCCGCTTTGGTTGCTGTGACACTCCGGGCGCGCTCATGCTTGCCAGTTTTTTAATAAACTGTGTTCCCAGAAAATGCAGATGTTGCTTAAATTATATTTCCTCCTTCATCCCCATTTTAAACTTAAAGTCACCCACTCCAGTACCTCTGTTTGAAAGACCCTATGCTTTTTTCTCAGGTAAACTTTTATACAAGATAATTTGCGAAGATGTTGAAGTTTAAATGCAGTGCTCGAAATCCGGTAGAGGCAGGACCGATGGAGCCTATCACCAGCCGAATTTCTCGGCTAAATCTGCTCTTTCAGGTAGAGAGCATCTGGCCTGGGATTAGCTGATCTCTGTTTTGTCTGTGTCTATACCCACTGTATCAAAATACACTTTGCCTTGCTCGTGTGGATACCCAAAGTGTGCCCGTCTGGTTCTTTGGAGGAAGGGGTAAAAAAAGGGGATAATTTGTTGAAGTTCAAACTGTGTTATCTAATTTGCACAAAGACAAGTAGATAACAGCCAATCTTTGTTTTACGTGCATCTGTTAATGTCTTAGTCTGAGTGGATTTTCCCACATAAAGAGGGAATATTTCATTTTGTGTCATGGAATCTGCTATTTTTTCCTGGGTGATGTAGCTGAGGGTTTCTCACGAGATGGATTTACCCAACCAGCTGCTTTTAATCATCTGAGGTTCAGCAGCTTTTCCTTCTAGAGCTCAAACTGATACTGGTTGCTTAAAACATTTTGTACCATGAAATCAACCCCATGGTACAATGTCAAGAAAGAAGTCAGGTGAGAGTCATCAGTACGGTGTGAGTAGTTTCAAGGAAGTAATCTTTGAAGGATGGTTTTGTCTAAAAGTAAAACACCTGTAGCAGCCATTGCAGATTGACATAGTGAGTGGATATGTTTACCTCACACTTCTCTATCATTTGACTAATTTCTGAAGTAGTGATTTTTAAATGGATAATATATAATCTGCTCTATACATATGTTATTGAATTGAGGCTTTTCATTGTTGTCTGAGACTCCATCTGCTGTTGCTTCTTTTTTTTTCCAGGGGAAGCCACTCTTTGTGACTCAACAGCAGATGTCTCCTCTCTCCCGGGAAGGCATCCTTGATTCTTTATTTGTTCTTTTTGAAGAATGCAGAAACCCTGCTTTAATGAAAATTAAACACGTTGGCAACTTTGTCAAGAAGTGTAAGTTTCAAGAAGTGTAAGACTAGGTGTTATTTTGAAAAGGCTGTTCTTAAGAATCTCAGTGTTTCAATAATGCTTTCATTACTCTGGTTCATTAATGCTGTCAGAAATTGAGGTTAATCATGTCAGAAGTTGAGAGCAGGACAGTACCTAGAGGTGTGAGGGGAAAAAAATAGAAAGGAACTTAGGAATCCTTGGCTCTTTCAGCTTGATGTGATCTTTTGAATTCCGTGCGTTATCCGAATTTTGCGTGTGTAACTTATAAATAATAATTCTGTGTTTCAGAAAGATAATTTCTGATGGAGTAAATATTTTGGTGATGATATGCTCAGTTCATCAATTTTTCTATTCAGATATATGAGAAAGGTATTTATTATATGTAACTTATGATGCTCTCTATAATTCCATCCAATAATTGCTAGATGTTCACGGTGGAGAGCAATTTTCTGCTCGTCTGAACAATTTTTTGAACAATCTGCAGTGAGCAATTGATTATCACAGTGCATGCTGGTTGAAACCAGTAAATGGAAGCCTTGAAAATCTGAAATGAACGTTAGACAATAGACTAGTGCCTCCCACAGGCAGAGGAGGAAACCCTGGCACTGGACTTCTAGTGTTTGGCTGAGGAAAGCACTCACATCCATGAGAGAATGCACTGTGTATTGGTAGAGGACGTTTGGAAAGAAATCAGAAACAAAAGAGGCTATCAGCCTATGGTGTTATGAATGGGACAGAATTATGGTTGCTATGGGAACTGTCTTAACATTTCCTGACTCTCTTGTATGTACCACATTTTAGTCTTAACTATGCATTAATACAGTTTTTTTTCTAGTTTTTATTCACACTGTTTTTTTTAAGAAGCAAATTCTGGAACGATTTAAAATGTCTTGAGAGTCTGGAACTAAATGTTGATTCACCATTTTTGATACTGTATTTCTTTTGAAATGTCAATTGATGAAGGTAAAAATAATTTTTTTTTTTTAATAGATGCAGACATTATAGCTGAACTAAGGGAACTGCAACCCAGTGTGAAGGATTTTGAAGTAAAGAGTGTGGTTGGCTGTGGCCACTTTGCAGATGTAAAAGTAGTAAGAGAGAAAGTTACTGGTGATGTATATGCTATGAAGGTGATGAACAAGGAGACCTTGTTGGCACAGGAGCATGTATGTATATTTTTCTGTTATGGCAGTAGAATAAAAAATTATAATTAGTTGAATATTTCCTTTTTGTCACTACTATTAGAATTAAGTTAGAAGTGTATCTTGAATAAGATCATCCTACATAGTTAAGTGCTATGTTTGCATGTAGTTTTGATGTGTTTAAAAGCCATTGTCATAGATGATGAGGTGCCATCCATCCAAAACAAAAAACCAGCCCTTGTCTTAAAGAGCTTACCATCTAACTGTACAAGAAGAAAAAACAGATTAAGAAAATACTGGATCAGTATTGATAGCTTAATGATGGCTTGAATTTTCAGGCAATCTTATTCATTAAGTTTTGTTTTTTATTTTAAAGAGTGACATAGAATGTCAAAAGTGGGTGTGAAGGCAGAGTGTGGTGACTGCATTTTTATGGAGAGCCTCTCACTAGCTGAAGAAATGTGTTACTTGAAAACTTAAAAAAGGGATAATGGAGGTTGTTATCATAGTTTGGTGAGAAAAATATGTTAATCTTTTATTGATGTGAGATGGCAAGTAGGACAGAGATACTCCATGAAAGACCTCATGAATTTCTACAGCATCAGTAATCTGCATCAATTGTTTCCAGTGTATTGTGCAGTTAAGTTGCTCCTGAGATCCCTTATCATTGTTTGTGGCTATCAGAAATGAAAATGAACTAAAATTACTCTTGCAAGGGCATAGATTGTCGAGAAAGAAAAGTATGATATACCCTCAGGATGACACTTGCTCAGTCTTGCTGAGTGTGGCTGACTGAAAGTAGGGAATATTGATCTGAATCAACTTGTAGTATCTCTGTCATAAAATTAATTTCTTCCTGTCTGTCTGCATAGCTGAATAATTAAATATTCGCTAGAAGACGATTTCAAGCAAGCCTTGTACTTTAATACTTAATAATGAATTTATTGTTGAATTATCTGTAATTATCTGTTACCCGTAACTGCTCTGGCTTATTTTTTCCTTGTCTGATTCTTTTGAGATGAGTTTTATTTTATTAGGGCTACTCCAGGTGAGGTCAACCACGATGGCACTTCAGGCTGGTAAATGCGTCATCAATGTCAAAGGGAAACTGCCCTTTGCTGCAGAGACTGTTCAGTTGAAAGCAAGCTAGACAACAGAAAGTGGAAGGGGGAGGGAAAACACAAAAAAAGGAGTAAAGTTGCTTCTTTCAAGGTGCAGATCATCAGGAAATACTATTTTCTGTGTATTTTTTTTGTGATGTGTGCCTTTGGCACAGGCTCAAATCTTTCTAAAACGAGGGGATTTTAATGTATTCTAACTCATCATGATATAACTGAACTCTTCCTTTTTTTTGTAGGTGACATTTTTTGAGGAAGAACGCAGTATCTTATCTCAGAGCAGCAGTCCATGGATTCCACAGTTACAATATGCATTTCAAGACAAGAAAAATCTCTACTTGGTAATGCCTAGTCTTTGTTTCTTTTCTCTCTGTTGAACACTATTGCCATTTTTATGTCGAAGGGCAACATGATGGTTGAAATGGGCTGACCTTCTCTAAATTTTCTAGCACTCTGTGCCACTGTTTTATATGTGCCCAGTGTAATATGGAGGAGTTGAATGGAATATCTTTTGTACATATGGACTATATCTGTTCCTTTAAAATTTTATGTAGGTTATGGAGTATCAGCCTGGAGGGGACTTACTGTCGCTCTTAAACCGATACGAAGACCAACTTGATGAGAGCATGGTGCAGTTTTATCTTGCAGAGTTGGTTTTAGCCATTCACAGTGTCCATCAGATGGGTTATGTACACCGGTAGGTCAAGATTGCCTTGCATTGCACATAGGATTTGATCAGTATCATTCCAGAAAAAGTGTTCTGGAATGGTGTGTTCTTGGGTTTTTTATATTCTGACCTCTTTCAGGATGTTATTTCACTTGCTGTATCAGAGGAGAAAATGAGAAAATTAATAAGACTCCAACTGTAATTGTAGCAAAAGGCATTAACTTTGATTTAAAATTCAAGCTAGTATCAGGAAAGGATTGTTAGGTGTATTTTCTAGGGGGTTAGTAAGAAGAAGTCTTAATGTTGCACTATGAAAAAATTAAAATGTTTTCCAGAGGTTGCGGATGTTGGCACCAAGTAATGTGATAAATCAGTGTAGTTGTTAAAACTTGTTGTGTGGTGAGTGGTGAACAGGGCAGTATAGGATGCTGGAGTAGTGAAACATCACAGTGCTTTGTAAAGAGCATATCAAGGCTTGAAGGATGTTACTGTATTTGTTTTCAAATCATACTGATATTTAATAGATTTCTCCCACTCTGAGCCTTTGGAAACGTTACGAAGTATTTTATGTTTCAAGAAGCTGTAGTGGCTGCACAGGCTGTGGCTTTCTAATGCTCTCTAACTGCCTGGATTTGGAAGTTGTACAGAGTAAGTTGTGAGGAAATTTGGGGAGCTACATAATACTTCTCTGTAACTCAGTTACAGTCGTCAAGTGTAAAACCACCTTCTCTCTCCATCTTCTGTCACTAATGATTAACTTTCCAAGAAACAAGAGGGACTTCACTAATTCAACATTTGCTTGGAAAATAACAACAGTTGGAAATAAGACTCTCACTTGTTAAGGTTTTATGCATTTGAGCACAAGGTGAATGTAGCTGAACAGGGACATTGTGTTATCTGGATGTGACAGTGGGAAATGGTATGGAAAGGTACTGATTGCTTTCTTCTTGCTTACAGAGATATCAAACCAGAGAATGTTCTTATTGACCGAACAGGACACATTAAACTGGTGGACTTTGGGTCAGCTGCCAAAATGACAGTAAACAAAACGGTAATAACGTGGATTTAAACTTTGTCTGTGGCTTGTTTGGATAGTCCAGTCAGAAAGGGAACACTAGCTTTATATCTGTTCCTTGATTATACCTTGACTAAAAATTGTGTCTTGTTAAAAAAAAAAAAAAAAAAATTGCTTTATTACCAAGGTCACAGTGAACTGGAAGTGCTGTAATTTCCCATGGTTGTATCTTTGCTTCTAGGTAAATGCCAAGCTCCCTGTTGGCACACCTGACTATATGGCACCAGAAATGCTAACAGGCTTAAATGGGGATGGCAGAGCTTCTTATGGTCCAGAATGTGACTGGTGGTCCCTGGGAGTCATTGCCTATGAAATGATTTATGGAAGATCTCCGTTCACTGAAGGGACTTCAGCAAAAACTTTCAATAACATCATGAACTTCCAGGTAGAGTAAATTTTGATCTTCTCTTGTCTGATTGGGGATGCTTGATCTTATGTTATCTTTAATTCAGTAAATGGGTATAAAGTTTATTTGGAAAAAATGTGCATTACTTTTATTTAGTATAAATATTTATGCTTTATGCCTGACATATCTCAGAATAATGAAACTTCATTGTACTGTTCTGGAACTGTTTTCATACTGAGCAGAGATCTTTTTCTTTCTAATGCAGAGATTTCTGAAGTTCCCAGAGGATGTGAAAGTTAGTAGTGAATTTCTTGATCTGATTCAGAGCTTGCTTTGTGGACAGAAGGAAAGGCTGGGTTATGAGGGACTCTGCTGCCACCCATTTTTTTCTAAAATTGACTGGAATAATATCCGTAACTGTAAGTAGAACAATACTGCAATTATTAACAATCCCTCTTTCTTTGGGTAACATGAAAATTTGTACAATGTGAATATTCAAGTGTATTTGATCTGAATAGGTATTTATAATGAAATAGGACTGTGTCCTGGATCAGGCACTTTTAAAAAATAACTCATTTTGGGTTTTGGATATTATATTTTAAGATCTCTCATGTGAAAATTTTAAGGTAAGAGGAAGTTGAATATGCTCCTGCATGAATTTCTGATGCAGTTGCTGTATTAAGTGCAGGCATTAGACTGGACAATCCAAATGGTCCTTTCTGTGTCCTTCCTCTGATTAAAATGCATCAGTCTTCACCTCAGTTTGCTTTATATTTGCTTAGTATCATTATTTTTTATTGTATATTGAGCCTTCTCTTTCTTTCTTTCTTGTGTTGCAACTTCATTTAAGGCTGGGGGGGGGGTTTTTGAGCTCCTGTAAGTGATAAAAAGTCAGTGGGGACATTGGAGTTTTCCTCACAGTTACTGTGGATAATATGTGACTAAATTTATTGTCAAAAATCTGTTTGTTCAACTATGAGTAGAATAAAACCAGGGAAGCATATAATCCTCTATGCATAAAATTGTTTTAATACTGTGGAAGCAGTGGATGTTAGTATTTGGAAGTACCCATGCACCAGCTCCATGGCAAAAGTGAATATTTCAAAAATTATCAATGATTTTGCCTGACTTGTGTTTGATAATATTTTAAATTATTTGGACTGTTAAGATTATCTGGCCAAGGAACATGTCTGCCTTATACTCTTTATCAAATACGCTGCAAGAGCAATGATTGTGCTCCATTTTCCATGATAAATTGCTAAGCCAATGTTTCTACTTTTGATGACTATCTCAGCACTTCAGCTGTCAGCTCCACAGAATGTTTACTCACATTTCTGTTGATTCATTAATTTTGATCTTATGGAGCTGCTATTGTGTTGATTTCCATTGTTTCTGCCCTTTGAGAGCTGTTGAGGCTTGAGTATCTTTCATGATTTTTAGCATACATTTTCCCAATCACTCTGCTTTCAGTCCCTAGAGCCCTGCCTAAACCACCAGTTTCCATTTCCCAAATTTTGTATCATGTTACCTCAGATCTGGAAAAAAAATGGCACATGAACGTATGTTCTGGTGTTTCCGTGGCGATTGTTCGGTATTCACACAACTGCACAAGTGAAATGAGGGTTCTGCCATTGCACGTGACAACAGTGATACTGATGGACAAGCTGGTAGGCAGCTCTGATGTTGTTATAACATTGAAATAATCATCTGGGATTTTAAAAATCCCATTTCTGCCTGCAGCTGGCCAGTGGATTGCATCATTCCCTGTAATATCCGGACCTACCTACTGTGAAGATTCATGCAGTTTTGACCCCTGTCTTTGCTGTTATGTCTCATACTTCATAAAACCCCACTGTAACTAGCACAAAACACAGCAGTCTTCTTGCTTTTAGTAGCAGGTTCAATATATCACCTATTGCTTTGCTCTCTGCAGTGGTTCTCCATTTGCTGGTTTACTCAGAGCAGTGTCACTGTCATTCTGTTCAAAACCCATGCTGGGTTTGACCTGGGCTATCTAAAAGCTAAAGGTTTCTTTCTCATCTTGGCCTCTGCTGATAGTGGTGTTTAACTGGAACAATGGCAGCCTGGGAAAATTAGGAAACTTGTGAGTGCTGGAAGAGGTCACAGGATTTAAAGAATCTCACTCCCTCAAATTCATCTGATTAAAGGTTTTGGGGGTATGGAATATTCGACTTGATGGTCTTAAAGGTGTTTTCCAGCCTAAATGATCCTACGATTCTTAAATAAATCCTGTGTAAGCACAGTCAGACTTTCTGCTGTTCTATGAAAGCACTGATGTTATTTCTGCTTCAGTGTAAGAAAGGTTGGGAAAAATTGGTACCTTTGCCTTGCAGGTATTTAAATTACCATGCTGGGAACTCCAGGATAACCATTCTTAATGCACCAGTTTTGGTTAAGAATGTGTCATTAAGTTTTTCAGTGTTACATTTTGTTGTTATGGTAACTTATGAAATACTTGACTTTTCAGTAAACCCCTTCCCAAAAACAGGATTGTCTTTAAAAAAACCTCCCAGCTTCCTTGGGTTCAAATAGCATTTGTCTGGAGAAGCAGCTCTTAAGTTACAGAAGCAGAATTCAACCACTGAATGTAAGATTAGGTTTAACTCTAAAATCTCTCTGAAATCTCTCTCAACCAATAATTTTACCCTTCCTTGGGGTTTTAGTACAAAATACATTTATAGATTCTGCTCTCTGTATATTTGATTTCTGCTATTTAATGACTTCTGAAGCCTCTAAACTGCCCTGTGTCCCCAGCCAGACACCACCACACTCCCTCCTCTTTTCTCCCCAGACAGGAGAAAACAAAAACTTTAAAAAGGTAGTGTTCATTTACTTCCCAGAATTTTCTGAAAATATTCTGGAATTTATTTACCTAGAATGAACATATTCTGTCTGTGTTTCAGCTAAATGATCAGGATTCTATCTGGAAAGTTGTTAACAGTACTATTCGAGTACTTGATAAGTATATAAAATCAGAGGTAGAGAATGGAGGAATGAGCTATTGGCAACAGGGCTGCACTGTATGTAATTTTGAGATTTTGTTAATCACTTTTTGCTATTTGAAATATGTTAATTGTATCAGCTTTTTAATTTGGGACCAAATATCTGGCTACTGAAGGCTAGGTGAAGGATGGTCAGACGACTTATTCTCATCCAAGCATATCTTCAAAGCATAAAGAATCTTTCATTTTAAGAATTGTTTTGTAGCTACAGTCTAAAGAGGTCTTGAAAATGGAATGGCATATTGGAACTTGCATGAGAAAACTTTATATTTACAAAAGACTTCTTGCCTTGTGCAAATAAGACTTGAGAAAGTGTTGGAAAACTGGTTTTAAGGCTGTCTTCTGCTATTAAACAGGCAGGAACCCAAATCTCATTGTTCCTAAGTCCAAGACTCATCCTTATGAATCCAAAGTTGTCATTCAGTATCTTAAACTGAATTTGTGAGGTTCCATTTAAATATTTGCTTCCAGAAAAATGTATGTCATTAAATGGAGATCACTTTCATGTCAGCTTGAAGATCTCTTTTATTAACAGGAATGTGTGTGTTGGATCATTGTCTTAACAGGAAAGATGTTAATGTTGTATAAATTGTTTAGAACTAGTACAGTGCCTTTTTTAAGTGGTCTTAGAGGAAACATTCTTAAATTACATCACCTGGACGTTCTAGTTTCTTTTTTTCTTCTGTAACACTTCTTAAAGCCCAAGGAGTAGTAATGCCCGACCTATTTTAGAAGGCTGTGTAGATGCTTCTCCTCAGAAAGCATGGGTAAATCACCTTGTAGATCAAGAAATGACAATTTTTTATTCTTAAGAGATGTTCTGTATTCCTTTTGAATTTCCAAGGGGAAATGAAGCATTTATTTCATTTTCTATAAATGAGATTAGATAAAATCTCAATGATAAACTGGTTAAAGTACTGCAGTGTATGTGTGGTGGTTTTGGTGTTTGCTTTTTTTCCTTTTTTTTTTTTTTTTTTTTTTTTTTAAACTTAGCAACCTACAACACCCCCTTTTCATCTGAAAGTCATTCTTTGAAACAGATGGAAGAGGGTTACATCCTTCCACAAGTGGGGAGGTATCTAGGCAAGCAATTGGCTTTTTTAAAACATGCAGTTCTCTCCAAGATACTTTAAATGGTAAACAACATGTACATTTGTGTGTAACATATAGGAGGCAAAAAGAGGTCTTTCTATCCAACCAGTTTCTTTGAGTACAAGCATTTGGTTTACTGTCTTTTTGAGTAATAGTTTTGCCTCCCTGTTGGGTGAGCCTGAAAAAAGTGCAAATTTTTCACCTTGTCAGATGCAATGGCAAGGTTTTAACGTTTAGTTCTGAGAGACTTATCTTGACCTCTACTAAAGAATTCTTCCCTTTAAAGAAGCATCTGACAAGAGCATTGGTCTATTTGCATTCACTAATCTTCATCTAGTTTTGAAAATACTATAGTTGTGTGACAGTCCTCTGATTTCAAGCAAGAAGTAACAATATAGCTACAAATTATGTCATTATGTGACCCACATTTGACAGCAAATTGCATGTCTGTTTTAACTTGTTTTTATAAGACTGCTATGTTTATTCTGTGAATGTTTTGGACATCAGATGAAGGACTCCCTAGTCTTAAGAATAAAGGACTACGAGGAATCTACCAAATAACTAGCAAACCAGACAGAGTGTATCTAGCTTATTTTTTTTCTTAAAGGTATTCTCTTCCTCCCAGTGAGATTTTCTCCAGTGTCCTGAAACTTCTGAAGTTCTGCTTCTCATTTTCAGTCACTGTGTACAGTTCAGAACTACTTAACATCTAGAGGTGGTTTTGTTGAGTGACTCTTCTAAGTTTTTGTTTTAGTTACTACTCCTTCTTGATACTAATGTTGTAGCAAGGTTATACTGCAAAGTTGCCGAGTTTTCAAACTGTTGATCATGGATTTTTTGGTGAATGAAAAAGAGAGGGCAAATGATTTTCTAATTATTTTTAAACCTAGGGTTTGCAATTTATCTTTTTTGTTCACATCTTTTATTGAAAATCAGAGGAAACTGTAGTATAAAACATTGTGCTCTTTGAACTAGTTCCCCACCAGCCCCAAAGGTTTGCTCTCTCACATTGTTCTTTTTGTTACCTACTAATTGCTTTTCATCTCTTTATGTGCATGCTGATCTTATATTTTCTTTTATGCATGTGGCTTGACTAAGAATTCTTACTGCTAAGAAGAAGGCTTTATTAAATTGCAAGGGCTTGAAGATGACCCTCAGGATCTTAGCTAATTTCTGGTGAAGTAAGGCACCAGGTCTGTCTCTCTCAGAGATTAGTTCATCTGTCAAACTGAGGAGTATCAAGAAGGATTGTTTTACCATTATAAAAAGGCAGCTATGTTGGGTTTTGCTATCTCTTTAAGAAAGATTCTAGACTTTCCCAGACCAAGTGTTTTCTCTATTGACTTTATCTCAAAGACAGTATCTGCCTTTAAAGAAAATGTACAGCAACTCATTCCTGTAAAAGGATGTGCAAAAATCTTTCATCAGGGGTCCTAAATTACAAAATATTAATTCCTGAACTTCTCCTCCTCTGCTTTGAATTAACTGTAACTCTTGGGTTATATTTGCATTAAGGATGATACACTTGCAAACTGCTCTCTTTTGTTTCTCTGTTTTTGATCATTAAGAGCATATCAAAGAGTAGCTGGACATTATCCTGACATAAAGTGAATTTTTAAAAAAACCCAGATGCTAATCAACAATCTGTATTCCACAATTGTGTTTACAGTACCTAAATGTTAGCATTATACTGGATCTAAATTTATATTCTCACAAATAAAATAGTAGAAATTAGTAAATTCATTATATTGGCAGAAAATTGAAATGTTTTGGAGCCAGTAAGTAGAACTGCTTACTTCAGATCCTATTTAATTTGTATATTTTCCCTGTTTATCTCATTCTGTTTGTACTTGAAACTACTGTACGTGATCAGCATCTTATCTGCTTCATGGGATTTCTTCTCACTTCCTTGCTTGGGAGCAGTATCAGAATGGCTTCTTGGGGGGCTGCTAGCAAAGCCTGCAGGTGGGGTTGGGAATCGGCAGTTGATACCGATGGTTTGTTTTATTTTTTTTCTATTTGTCTATTACTGTTTACCTTGTGGGTAGTTTACATTTGTCTAGAGAACGAAGAGTTAAAAGGCGAGCAATGAAAGGCTTTGGCAACCTAGAGGGAGCTAGCAAGCTCCAGCCGTGACTCATCCTGCCTGTGTCAGTCAGATAAGCATCAGCATCTGTCACGACTGCAGGCAGGTAGGGTTAAACCCCGAGCATGCAGAGTGAGGAGCAGGGAGCCTGCACTGCAGGGGTTGTAATGTTCCTTCCCGGTTCTTCAGTTCTCATCAGCCCTTCAGCTACAGGAGATCTGTACTGGATCCATGGTAACGGTTTTAGCACACTACACTTCCATCAGCTTGTGACAATGGGCTGTGTTCTCCTTGTTGAATGAAGAGCTGTCTCCTTTAGCGACCAAAAAAGAGATCAGTAGTTTTGCAGTGAATGAGGACCCGAGTGAGGAATAAATAAATAAATAAATATCTTAGAAAACGTGATTTAATGAGGCAGGAATTGCACAGCATGTTTTTTGCCCTCATTCCTTTCACACATGTAGCCAAGCCAGCTTGGGTGCTGCACATCATTGAGAAGAACTTGTTCTTTTGTTCTCTTGGCTAATTAAACTGAAGCAAACACAAGAAAATGAGCTGAAATTAAACAAATCAAACAACTGCTTTACAAGTTAAGTGCTACCAATTTAGAAATTACAGTAAGAAATACATTGTAATTCCTGCTATTTATACCTCCCTTCAGAGCTGATTGTATCAGAGCCAGACTGCAGTGGTGTCCCAAGAAGAGTTCCAGATCTTTAGTGAGCTTTTCTAAAGAAATAATCTTATTGATATTTCATCCCTTCTTAAAGACCAGCTAGCTGCTAGTACCTATATTTTATTAGAATCTTTCAGGAGAAAAAACAGTTTGTTGTTGGTTAGAAGCTTATGCTGGGAATATTCCTGATAGTATTAATGGGTAGAAATAGCTCTTAGCTGGCTAGCAAAGGATCAGGATAGATTTGCATGTAGTGTCACTAATTGGCTGTGTTGGACACATTTTCTTTTTCTAGATGAATCAGAATTGAATTACCTTTAGCTATATTACAGTAATGATTTTCTTAGTCTGGTGCTTGGATTTGATTCAATGTGTTTAAATAAAACCCATCCCAGCCTGAAACAAAACCCAAAACCCAACAATCTCAAATCTCCAACCTAAAGCCCAGTTGAATCAGTGTGGGAGACATTCTGCCTGCAGAGTGGTAGCCATGTTGGTACCTTAAGGGTTAATCTCTTGTTGCTGTAATACGATTTGAGAGCAGCAGCTCAGTCTGCTTGTGTTAGCAAGATTAAAAGCAGGAGCTGCAGTGCTATCGCAAGCTCTGAATGTGTGGGACTGTTGCAGAGTGAACTGTGGCTGAATTTTGTCTTTTCTGCTTGCTTTTTTCACCAGCTCCTCCCCCCTTCGTTCCTACTCTCAAGTCTGATGATGACACCTCAAATTTTGATGAACCTGAGAAGAATTCGCGGGTTTTATCCTCTACGCGCCAGTTGAACCCAGCAGGCTTCTCAGGGGAAGATTTGCCTTTTGTGGGGTTTTCATTCATCAAGGCATTGGGGATCCTCAGATCAGAGTAAGTAGGAATTATTGCTTGGGTGGATAGGACAATTGGAAAAATGCAAAGGTTCATTACAGTGAGGATGGTGTGTGTGTAAAAGCTGTTTTAACTGACCTGTACTCTGCTTTAGGGAAGCTGCCAGATTCTGGCTTTATCTGTTGCTGCTGTGGCTAGTGCATATCCTACCCTTCTATGATTATTTCTGGGATGAGGGGGAGGGAAGGGAATGAAAAGGTTGATTCTAAAACAGTTATTTTGAAAATTGTTGTTTAAATACTTTGAATTAGTTGTTGCTGTTAACTAGGGAGCAGTAGGTGATCACATTTCTGATATTGCAGATCTCTGAAAGAAGGGAAAAACTGAGGAGTTCAGAGATGGAAAAGAGGGGGTGTTATTTTATTGGGTCAGAGAGTGGGCACCAAGTGCTGGGGATGTGCAAGGCTGAATCGGTGATCCACAGAAATGGAGTTCCAGTAATCTGGGAATGTGCAGTGATGGGTCAGTGAACAAGAGAAGGAGCTTCACAGCAGCTGACTGTGTGCTATTAGGTCAAGTTGAATAGGAAGACTGCTGTATTGTGTTTTAGGAGACTGGAGATTCGCATGAAGTACGCAGGGGATGTGTTTTGTGGAGGGAGGTAAAGATCTAGAAAAAATGGTTTTCGTTTGAAAGAAAACATGTTTTCCAACAGAAGGGAGTCAGAGAAAATGACCAATACAGATAGTATAATAGAAGCCCTTTGGTGTGGTGGATGGTTAGTTTCTGATGACAGAAAAAGTACTAGTGCAGTGTGTTAAGTTGAGAAGTCCTTACCTCAATTTCATGAGGCCTCTGAGGAACGCAGTGCCTTCAGCTGGGTTAGTGACTTAATGCACTAAGGTGCTGTATTTTCATGTCAACGTTCATTGCTAGTTAGTTCCCTTGAGGGATTTCCTTGTCAACCTGTCAATAAAGTTTTCATTTTTTTTGTGATCCTGGTTGTGACAGTTACACTGCGGTAAGTGTGAAACCAAATCTGGTGCTACTGTTGACATCTTTGATCTTGCCCACACTGTGAATCAAGGTTATAAGATGGTTATGTCAGTAATAAAAAGGGAATCTTTGATTGTTTCTCCTTGGCAGAGTTGCTTTTATGACAAAAGAAGAAGGAAAGGAAAAGACAAAACAACCACAAAAGTAGTATTTTGGTGAAATGATATAGTATTGTCAGCAGAATTAGAAAAATAAAATATTTTATATGTAGATACCTGGGGTTAAAATCTATCTTGATTTAGAAATTAAATAACTCACATCTATCCTTTCTGCATGGGGAACTGCAATCCATATATCAAGGCCACGTGATCGTTCATGTAATAGTCAGAAAAGTCTCACCAGTGACCACAGATGTATGGTGAAAATGTATATGTAATGGAGGCTCAGCACTAGAAGTGAAAAGAAGCATGAGGTAAAGTCTCAGGAACAGTGGTGTAACTGTGTAAGGCTGAAAAGTAATACAGCTACAGCATATTGATTGATTGATCGACTGGCTTTGTGGAGCTGGTACCAAAAATGTGTATTGAAGTTATATTTGTATTTTTGGTAATAGATGAGAAAGGGTATAGCAAAAAACCATAGAGATTAATGTGTTCTAGAGACATTTTGACTGACATAGAATTTCTGCTTGAATGTGTCCTGTTTTTTCCTAGGCTGGAACAAAAAGACATAGTGTACTTAATTTTCCCTCAAATAATTTTAATATAAAACAGTCTCAGTTGTTCCTTTTTTTGAATGAGATCTCAATAGATGAACTTTGATATTTTTAGCAGTAAATGCTTGCATTTTGTTAAAGGAGGAGATGGAAATATGGCAAGGAATGTATGGATATTTGGAACTATCTGTATTTAAATAATGCAGAGACTAGTTTATTCTCAATAGGACTGCAACACTGAGTCATAAAGATAACTTCTTATTTATAAAATATTATGTGCTGTATGTTTTATATGAGGAAATAAAGTACTGTTTCTGGCCCCACTAGCTTAAATATAAAATTCTAGATGGGGAAAAGAACAGTAAATAGGGGGTAGGCTTATCTGATACGTATCTTGGGATTTCTTCTTTGGAAGGTCTGAAGTCATCGAGTTTATCAGCCCAGAATTTTTCTTCCTAATCTTTCCTCTGAAAGTCTAACCCTTATGGTTGCTAAGTGATGCAGATCTGTGTTCCTGTGTCTGCAGCATGATAGCTCTGATGTCCCTACTGCTGCTTATAGTTAGGCCAGGCAACTGCAGAGTGCCATTAACAAGGTCCTTGAAACTTTCATTACTTTTAGTTTGAGGGCTGTCAAACTATGAAGTTTAGGGTTCAGTTCTTGCCGTTGTTCACTGGACATTGAAAGGTCATAACTGAACTTGGAATTTCAAATACGTCAGAGAAAAGGCAGTTAAAAAAATAATTGGACAGAAGAAGCATGAAAGAAGTTCTCTTTTCCATTCTCCTTTCTCCCAACCATCTAGGGCTAGAAGAAAGTGTGACCCAAGTCCTATGAACCTGTTGCCAGGAATCACACAGTTGGTGTGTAGTTTAGAGGGGTCCAATGAATTGAAATGTTCTGTGTGTTTCCCATACCACATGTTTTGGGAAGTATTTGTGACTCTGTAACAAAAGTAAGGTTTAACAGAAGAGCAAAAGGCATGGCAATAACATGTTATAGAAAGCAATCAGGAGAAATCAAGGACATTGCTTATGTCATAGGTTCCTGTACTATCATAGTGTTTCTTAAGTAAGTCTCCTTTATGATTCTAAGAACTGCAGTCAGGCTGCAGAGGGCCAGCTAACACCTTCTCCCATCATGGCCTCTGAATTCTTGATATAGGGGGGAAATGTCTGTCTGACTGCAAATCTGGCTGCTGGTTTGGCTGCCACTGTGTGACTGTGACAAGATAACAGGCAACTTAGAGTTTAATACCATTAAAAGCCAGCCCGACCTTGCTTTCTCTCCCTGTGTCTAAGCTCCAGTGCTTAGAATAAGTGAGAAGAATCCTTAGATGCCAGAAATACCCATCAAGTGGTGAAAAAATTGTTCTTGTCCTTTGCAGGTGACAAGCAGAGACCCAAGCCCTGATAAATACATGATAAATCCAGGGCTAACCAAATATACCAAAATACCTAATTTAAAACAAACCGACACCACAAAAACTCCCCAGCTAATAAAATATGCCAAAATACCAAATAAATATAAATGTCTAATTGAAAAATAGTTTGTGATGTAAATTTTTGCTCCTTTGTCCTCTCTTGGGCTCGATTAAGGAGCTAGAGGGGTCTGCATAATAGTGATGCAAAATTTAAGTTAATCCAAAATACTTGCTAAACCAGAACCTAGAGATATATTTGCAGGCATGGCTGACAGTGGGACTAGTGCCTTGCCTCAGTTGCTGGTACAGGGTTTTAAATTTTTTAATTCTCTCTCAGAACACAATAAATATAACCCTAGTAATTCCTGAATTGTGGTCTGTGAGGCTTTAGTAGATAGTCCAAATATTTTCTATAAGTTCCGGAGAAGTGGTATTTTTCAAGATTTTTTTTTTCTTTTTTTTTTTTTTCTTTTTTTTTTTTTAAATTTGAAAGATTCAATGTGTGTTTGAGATTGTCATCATAAAATACTGAGAGTTAAAATGGCCATCCTTCCAAAACAGAGGACTCCTGATTTCCTCCAACAGTTTGTTGAGTTCCGGTAAACTCTTTCACCAAAGATAGATTAAAGAGGAAGCAGAGGATGAGCATACCAAAAATATGCTTCACTTCAGCTATCTCTATTCACAGATTGATGGTATCACTGTTTGCTTTTGGTTGGTTTTTTTTAGTCCTGAGCAAGCATTTACGAGGGGGTGGAAGGTACAGATGAGTATAATGCTAAAAAGAATAAAGCATGAGGGATGGGGGCTGAGATTATAGGCATGTTGTGTGGGGGCCAGGATCAGGACAGATGGTGTCAATCGTTGTGAGAAGGAAGAAGCACAGGTGAGTTGGGGGTTTGAGAATGGCAAAAAAGAAAGGAAGGTATGAGGGACAAAAGAGGTTAAGATACAAGTTCAATAACCCAGAATTGTCTTACATTTTTTCCTATAGTAGTGCTTTTTTCTTCTTCATCTCAGCAACAGTAAGATTGGAGGAACTTTTCTACAGCTAGCACCATTTCTGATAGTTCTGCTGGTTGAGGCTGTTGGTGGTCTGTCTGAAATCACTAGAAAGTAAGCTTTAGGTTGACTTGTTTTTTAGCTTTTTTTGAACGGAAATTGGCATACGTAGTGCTGTCCATGCTTGGTACCAAAGACTTGTTTTTTTAAATCTTTTATTACATTTTCTTGTTGATGTATGTTGGTTACCTCTTGTTAATCTTATTTACACACTTCAGAGGAAACAGCAGAAACTGCTCTGCTGTGCTAAGGGAATTGATCCAGAGGTGGTAGTTAATTAAATGAAACATTCTGAGGTGGAGCCAACCTGAATGATAGTTTTGCATTGTGGCTTTTGATGTTGGATTGGATGGGTTTAATTTCTGAGGTGATGCTGACTTTGAGGAAGACTGAGTGCCCCAGCAATGTGGGTATTTTCCACCTTGTCATGCTGTATCAAGAGCTTCTATCACCATGGCAAAGCTTATTAGATTAGTCAGTATCCAATTTTTCTTGATTTCTTCTGTCTGCCCTCTTTCTGATACTTTGAAGGTTGCATGGATGTTCATGAAGTTGTTTAAATATAATTTGTACCCAAGAAAGAATTACTTGGAAAGGATGTCTCAATGACCATTTGTCCAGTGCTAACTGAAATGGGCTTCACGTGGGGGTAAGATGTACTGTTCCATGGCAGAGACATTGTCGTGTCACCAGGACACATTTTCAAGGCATTTCTTCCTTTGGACAGAGATGAGGGAGAAGGATTGTAGTTCTTGTTTTCAGCCTTCTCTTTCCTTACAAAACCGACACCAACCCTGAGGAGCAGCTCCCTCTACAGTCACCTAATGAAATTCAAACTTCGGGCCGTTCGAGGCTCCGGTGCTCTGTCCCATCCCATCACTCCTGGCTGAACAACGTGCCTTTTTTTGCCTGAATCAGTCCTATTTCTTCCTGTGTTGTAATGCAGATGTATGCTCGAAGCTGGCTTGCTAAGAGAAATTTTTGAAATGCAAAATGGTGCCTGCAATATTAGGCTCTGATTCTTTTAATAGCAAAATAAATAAGCAAAAATAACCAATAAAATGAGCCCTGCTGAGGAGGGGAAATACAAGCAGAAAATAAAACCAGGTGTGTGAAAACTGGGTAGAATTATCTTAGGTAATGTCTCATTTGAAAAGAATGAAACTAAAAAAAGGTGATGGCTAATGTTGAAACTAGAACTGAACAAAAAAACAAACAATTGCTTCAGCCAGAACAGTTCAGACATGTAAAGCAAAATTTTTATTATAAAAAGATTTCCAGACTTGTCTCAGTACACATTGGCAGCTATTTACATACATTTGATTAACATTTTAAAGCAGATTCCTTAGTGCCTTTTTTAGTTAATGTGAGCTTTAATTTGTATTTTTAGACTGCTTTTCTGAGCTATTCATTTTTAGCCTTGTTTGTACACCCAGCTGTTATGGGATTTAATATGCATCTTTCTCAGATGATTCCCCGCTCTCTGTAGGAGCACAGACATGCTTCATAAATTGATTGTTAAATGTGGTAATCTGATGGATAGGATTGATCAGACCAGGACTAAAGAAATGCTTTATAAAAACATTCAGCATTTTTTTTTCATTAAATCCTGACCATACCTCTATTATTGACATGCAGGATTCTTCCTTCTAAATTTTCCCATATCAGGTTTCTGAAGAAATATTAATATTTGACCTTTCAAGGCAGAACTGGTGGATTTTGTTTGCTGTTTGTTTGCTAACAGTGAAAGAGTGTTTCCTACTGTCTGCTTAAGGTGGCAATACTGCAGATCTGTCTTGATACATATATATTGCTGCAACATTTTTATAAAAATCCTTTGGTGACTATCCTGCGTGTCTATTTGGATTAAGAAGTAGTTTTTTTCTCAGAAAATGGTGGTGATGGAATAAAACTTCCCTTGGTGTTAAGAAGAAACTGTGCTGCTGTGTGTGGGTGTATGGTTATATGCAGAGAGCTGCTCAAAGCTCATTTCTCTCCATGGGGATAACTGGTTGCATACAAAACTGTGGCCAGGAGAAGCAGCAAGCAATGTGTGGGCAGACCATGATCTTTTATTAGCACCTTCATTGTACTTCTGTGTTTTCATCTATCAGTTAATATTGGTTCCATCATTAACTGCTTAAATATCTAGTTTGAATCATTTTATGTAAGGGAGAAGGCAATTTTTAAAATTATGTTTTGATGTGCGTATTTAATTTTTTGGTGGCAAATTAAATATTTAAGGTACTAAAAATATACTCAAAAACATTGAGTGGCTTCCTATTCTATTTTAAATTGAATTTAGACTAACAGAATTAATATTTTTAAATGTTGAGTCCCAATTAGATAGAAAGCTTAAGAACATGTAAATATTTTCCCTAGGTTTCTGGAGTCAGTTTTGAATGGTACATTTAAGCTGTGTCTCACCAAAAAAATTACTTAAAAGTAGAACTCTGAAGTTCTGCAGTGTGACTAATCATATTGGTATTGATTGAGTTTATAGGGATAGTAGGAATTGGGTTAGGAAACTTTCAGTTCAATTTGGCTTCACAGAAGGTAACTAAGGATATGAAATATTTTTTCCTGTGGTGCACATGATAACAAGTTTTTAGGGGGTTTGTACTTTGAGGATAATTTAAAAACCTGTTTAAAAAAGTGCAAAATAAAAAGCAGTTCTCAGAAAATGTGTTACCTTTCCAAATGGTTACATGGACATTATGCTTTGTTTTTGTTACACTTCTAAATCTGTACAATTTATGCAGTAATGTTGCTGTCATTTATTGTTTTGCATTCTGACACTGAAGAAAAATATTAATATTGTAACTAAGAAGCACACATGGATTACTGAATAATGCTATAGTGTCTTGAGTATGTTTGATCTGAAATGATGGCTGTTAGGCAGTGACTGCTGCTCCCTTTTTTTATCATGGTAGAAGTAAGTACCCAATGACTTTACCAAAGCTGCAAAATACAGATTTCTCTACCTTTTGCCTATATTTATCTGCTGTTTGGCTTTGCTCTTTTAGATCTGTTTTTCCAAGTGTGGATTCTCCAGCTAAGGTCAGCTCCATGGAAAAGAAACTACTTCTCAAGAGTAAAGAACTCCAAGACGTCCAGGACAAGTGTCACAAGGTATTTATTTATGCGATTGGCCATCTCCATTGCTCCAGGAATCTGCAACCACTCTGTGTCCAGGGATCTGTCAGATGCTGCTGATCATCCAGTCTCCTGGTGGGCAAAGCGCTTTTCCTTCAGTGAGGTGGCCTCCTGTCCAGTACAAAGGGAGATGAATTTAGGCCATGCTGTTGCTCTAGATACTTTAATCTTAACAAGAAGTGGCTCTGGATGCTAAACAGTCCTTTTCTCAGCGTGACACAGATGACTGCTTCTTCCTGCAGGCCGTGCCTCTTCATCATACACACAATTGCAGCAGTACTGTTCTGAGGTTCTCTTCCTATCTCAACAGCTTCTCCTTGCATAACTGTTGTCACGTCACTGGTTACGGTGAACATCCTATATTAGTTGCTGTGCTCCAGTAAAGGGAACCTGGTGGAGTCTTTCAAAACTTACTGCTTGTTTGAGACTTTTATGAGAGATTGATTACTTTTCTCCCTGCCCTGTTCTGGATTTGACCATTTGCTCCTGACAAGGAGATGGGGGGACACCATCTTCTGGTCCAGCATGGATTTGGGATAAGGTTAAAGTGACCCATCTCTGCAAGTCAGGTGAAAAATGATTGTGTCTTCTTTGCTAACTGGGGTTCGAAGAATGACTGAATTTGAACAAGCAGCTTGAATGAATGGGGTGACTTAGACTTACTGCTGTCCTTAAGAAGAACTGTGCATTCCTGGAGCAGAGACAATGGTATTGGAATTTAAACACCATTTGGAGAAATATACCTAGAAGTCTCTTGGAGACAAATTCCTTACAAACAGAGCTCTGAAAGTAGCAGTTAACAAAGCTTTTGAAGCCCCCTTTATAACCTCTTAATATTTATTGCAGATGGAGCAGGAAATGACGCGGTTGCACCGGAGAGTGTCAGAGGTGGAGGCTGTACTTAGCCAAAAGGAGGTGGAACTGAAAGCCTCTGAGACCCAGCGATCCCTCCTGGAGCAGGACCTGGCCACCTATATCACAGAATGCAGTGTGAGCCATTACACCAGTTGTTTGAGCTCTGAAGGCCTGAAATCTGGTGGTCTTTGCCTTTCTTTTCCATCATGGTTTCAGTTGGAGAGAAAATACTACGGGAGAGCATATCTGTTGAATAAGGAGCCCTGAATTGTTTTCAGAGGCTTGCTTGATTGTTTCATTCAAACTTTGTTTCATGGTCATGTGCTTAGAACATACAGGAGTAACTACTGTCCTGGTCTTGCTGAAACTATTTGTGATGTTTGTCTTAATGGCTGTGCTAGAACATGCTTGGGTTTAATTTCTTGAGGGTTTCTTAGACAGTGGAGGACTGGGGCCTCATCAGTGCCTAGACAGAAAGCTTCAAGGGCAAATAAGAGGATTAGGAAACAGTGATGTTGCCTCCATCTGTGGTATTCTGAGTTCAGACTGATCCAGTTCCCCAGCGTAACGTTGGGGATGATGCTAGGACAGGTGCTATTTTTCAGATAGAATATAAAAATGAGGCCTTGAAACAATTTCTTCAATCATTTTGCATTTTTCATGGGAGTTGGAATGTTTGCCCAGTTGTCCTGGCATGATTCCAATCAGGATATTTTCATTCTAGTCTCTGTATTTTCAGTTGGATATAATATTCTGCTTCCTTATTTCTCTTGTATCAAGAACAAAAATCCAGATAATGCTCTGCTTCAGAGAATAGAAAAGCTTTTTTTGATGGATTTGTTTGTTAGGAAGCATGTTTTAAAATGAGCCTGACTGATTTTCTTATACCAAAGAATAATATGCAGTTGATAGGAGGACCACTGGTCTGTTAAAATTTGCAGGTAAGGTATGTGGTGAGATACAGAAGCAGCTCTTCTGGTCTTTGTAGAAGTTTAACAGTGATTAAAGGATTTAACTTGCTTAACAGCAACAGGAAAAATTAATAGACTTGTTAGTAACATAAAGTTGAAGGATTGTACCTAGGTTGTGAATTAGTGCTAGATAAAATATAGATAAATGCTGTCAATAATGGATGCCTTTTGTGATCTCTGTGGTTTTTTGTCTCAGAACCTTATATGAGGAGGTAGAGATTTAACCTAAGATTCAAGTCAAGTAAACGGTGTTTGTAAAATGGGCTGCTTCTATCCAGGCAGCAGCAGCACTGGCTATGAATTTCTTTAGGGTTTTGTTGGTGCCTCAATTTTTTTGATGCTTCGCTGCAGTCGAGGAGGCATTTGTGTAGCTAAAGATCTTTTATTATACAGGTATCTGAAAAACCAAAGACTATGTATTGAACATTTTGCTTTCTGCAGAGCTTAAAGCGAAGCCTGGAGCAGGCACGGATGGAAGTGTCTCAGGAAGATGATAAGGCACTACAGCTACTTCATGATATCAGAGAGCAAAGCCGAAAACTGCAAGAGATCAAAGAACAGGTATATAGAACCTGCTTCTTCGGGGAGCAGAGTGGCCATCTACAAACAGGCATTCTTGGCATATTCTGGCTCTGTTGCCAGGATTACCTTTTACATTGGTAGGCTGTGGTGCCTCCCAGTTTGTGTGTTTTCACGTGGTTTCTTCAACAAAATGGGAGGCAAGAGAATTACACTTTTGCGTATACTGCAAGTAAGCACAAACTTCAAACTTCAAGTTTTTCTTTTCCTAGTCCTGAAAGTACTTTTTCTATAAAATCAGGTTAGGAGAAAGTTGCAATATTTTAGTAATATGCTACGTTAGAAGTCAACTATGGTCAAGCTATACTAGTTTCATTAGTTCATGAATCTTTACCTGGGAGAAAACTGAACTAGCCTCCATTTTGTGGTGTATTTTTTTTCCCCTCCTTCTCATCTGACCATTTGAAATGGATAATAGTCTTTCAAAATAGAATATGTGTTGCCTAGCTGTTCTTTTCCTAATTTAATCTATTTGCAAAGTAGATGTTCATAGTTTTTTTCCAACAGAAGGATGTTAAAAATTCATTAATCAATACAGTTGTTCATAAGGAAAAAAATGTCAAAATTAAATGAAAATAAGACAAATGTGGACGTTTTTAGATTTTAAATGGTCTACAAGACAGAACCCGTTCAGTTTTATGAATTAATAGCAACATATATTGTAAAAAAGAAATCGAAATTTATTATGGCATTCAAACAATTCTTTGCAATTATCTGTTGTTTTTCATCTTCAAAGCACTTTGCAAACACTAACTGACTAATTTCATAGTTTTGAGACAAGGAAGCCCAGAAACCTTTGTAATAAATCTCTAGACGTGAACAGCTCTTATGTAAAAAGCAATGAAATGCAAAAGCAACCCTCTGGATGTAGCAGGCCTCCATAGGATTCTACAGAGTTCTTCTGGATGGTTGTTTTATGTAAGAAAACATTCATTAAATTAAACTTCATTGTGCTATTAGCAAGGTTGCTTTAAATATTGAAATGTGGAACATTTTTGTTAATGATGAATATCAAATACTAAAACCTCTTCTTAGGCAGTACAGAGGCATGTAACACAAGGAAATACTGCAATTACTTTTTAATGAAATATTGTCCCAAAACTTTTTAGTTTGTCCTGTGAAGATTCATGATGACATAAAGATGCCATTTAGGTCAAAAAATGAATCTGAAAATATATCCTGCAAACTTTCATATCTGGGGTGGTCTTCTGAGCTATCTGAAACGCGTGTGCAAGAACACCGCAACAAAAGATGCAGGAGAGAGTTTTGCTGACTCATACCAGCAGGTGGATCTTAGCCATTAAAAACTTGGATCATTATTTTTTAAGTTGGAGGGAACTGGGAGGTGAGGCGGAAGAGTCTCAGAGTTTTGCTGTTGAAAGCATGAAGCTAGAGACAGACTGATTAAAATTAACAGCAAATCAGAATCTTCAAAATCTAATAATTGGGTATTAGATATTTTCATGGCAAGGCTGTAGGTTCAACAACTTAACCCCAGGTACTTGGCTAGAAGAGCATGATGTTTTTTTGTGGTTGTTTGGAGTGTGTGTTTGGCTTTTGTTTTGTTTTTTTGTTGGTTTTTTTTTTCTTTATAACTAAAACTGTGTTCTGGTCATTACTTGATGAAGACCCAATGGATGAACTTGCAGCAAATCAGAATCTGTATTTTAAGAGAGGCCAATTCATTTGTCTGTAGCTACCCTGATGTGATTTGCTTCACGTTTATGCCGTGAGCTTTGCCTGTCCATTAATATGCAATTAAATACAGCCTTGATAGTTTTTAAACTATGACTGCTAAGTATGCAAGAGGTATCAGTTGTGTTGCCTTGAGTGACGTGGTCTGATACTCTGACCTGACCATGAGATTTATTTATAGTCTTGCAAATGTGAAGAAACAAGAAAAACTGAAATATTAACAATTATTTCCTCTTCTTTCTTCTCTCCCTCCCCATTCTCCTCCTTTCCCAAAGAACTTTCAGTGGCAGCTGTAGTCATACCTGTAATCCTTTGGTCAAGTGTTTGCTGATAAAAAAGCCGTGTATTTTAGGAAGTCTTAACAAAGTATAATTTTTGAGTAGCACATATATTCAAACCATTCTGCCTTTTTTTATTCACCAATGTATTTGCATGAAATGAAAATTTGTGCTTATGTATGCTCACTTCTTATCAAAAGGCTTAAATTCTTTCCAGCAAGAAAATAAGATCCACAAAGAGACTAACTGGAAAGAGTAGGTCCCCTGTCTGCCTTACAAACTGGAGAGCCAGTTTGGGGATTACGAGTCATGCTCCCCGTGATGGATAGTAAAGCAATCTGTTGAAGGCACAGCTTTTTTAAATAGCAACATAAGCTTTCCGTGTTGCTAGAGAGCTACAGGGTAACATTAGGGTCAGTATTTGTGCAGTCACTTGTCTAACTAAAGGCAGCTGGCTGTCTGGAAGAAGTGATGACAAACCTGATTTTGTCATGAGACAGTTAGTCTTCTGAATATGGGAATAGTCAGGTGTACTGTGAGATATTAAAATGGAAAGATAGACTCCCCCACTGTGAGTCCTTCATCATCTTTTCTCCTAGTTCTTGATATGCATGCTTTCTGCTTGTAAACAGCTTCATAAAAATACTTTGGTTTTGGTTTTTTTGTGTTTGGTGGTTTGTTTTTTTTTTGTTGTTTAGAGTAATTTTATAAAATGTATACTTACAGGAGTTAGTAAATGCTAAATATAAAATAGCATAACTAAATTCTTTTTTTTCCAGTGAAGATAGAAGAAGCAATCTCACAGGCTAGTTTCATGAGAGTACCCAGTCTCATTGAGATATTCAAATGTCCTTTCTTCTCCCACCTTACCCATCCAAATGCCCTATCTTCTAGTGTCCTAGATGGGGAATCATTATTTCTGCCTGTATAAGCAGGTATCTTCTACAAGCAATTCTTATACAGTTTTTCTAAGGTTATCTTTGATTTTGGATTGTCTCCCATACAGATCAATATTATCCTTTTTAACTCTGTCAAAAAAAAAAAAACTGACAGCTAGAAGTCACAGTATGCTACCCCTCTGCTTTTCCTTCTTTCCTTTTACCCAAGCTGTACAGATCTGTGGTAATTGTCATGTTATCAGCCTGAGAAAATCTATCTTGAGGGAGCATCTGGGCATTTAGTAGAGACATCAACTCAAAGGCACATTTCTGTTTCAGAAATTAGAAATGTAAGTAATTTTTATCATTTGTATGTAGTTGTATATATGTGTTGCTGCCAAAGAGGCCACTCTCAAAAAGTCAGCATTTTGACTTTGATGAGGCATTGGTTAGAAAATGACAAGATTCAAACCAGAACACTAGGACTATATTATTTTATTTAGCTCTCGCTATTTTATTTTGTATTTTACTTTTCTTCCACATATTCTCAAATGCCCTTCTCACCTACAGTCAGTATTCTGGGATCTACTGCTCCAAGTATTTCCCCTGTTGCCTCTGAAATGTAATACCTTTTCCTTCCCTTCCACCACAACTACAGGAATATCAAGCTCAAGTAGAAGAAATGAGGTTGATGATGAATCAATTAGAAGAGGATCTTATTTCAGCTCGCAGGCGTAGTGATCTTTATGAATCGGAGCTGAGAGAGTCCCGACTGGCAGCTGAAGAATTCAAACGTAAAGCTGCTGAATGTCACAACAAATTGCAAAAGGTAGTTTAGGTTTCATGGGAGAGGGGCCTGAGGCTTGCTTGAATTTCTAGTGCAGTTTTACACACACACGTTGTGTCTGTGTCCTCTAAAGATTAGTGTAGCTTGTGCAACTAATACAAAATGTCCTGCAATTGTCTACTTGAAATAATGTCATTTTTATTTGGGGTAACTGCTTGTGTTTAAATTGCATGAGGTGATGACTGGATAGAAGACTAGTGTACTGCAACTTTTCCTGACACTTTTATAAATTTTATATTTAAGTTACAGGTTAAAGATCAAGGAAAAAATGAAGCAGGAGAGTTGTATTCCAAATTGGAGAAGGTATGCTTCCTCAGGGTCCTGGAATTTGCTTCCTGGATCTTCCCTGTAATGCACTTAAACCAAGAGTGTCTTTGGCTGGACAATGGCTTGCACAGCCTCACATTCTTCCTTCTTTTTCTCCCTTTCCCCTTTCCCCTTTCCCTTTCGCTTTCCCCTTTCCCCTTTCCCCTTTCCCCTTTCCCCTTTCCCCTTTCCCCTTTCCCCTTTCCCCTTTCCCCTTTCCCCTTTCCCCTTCCCCTTTTCCTTGACTTTCCTTTTCCTTTACTTTCCTTTTACTTTACTTTCCTTTTCCTTTACTTTCCTTTTACTTTACTTTACCTTTTTCTTGGTCTGATTCACTGTTCTTTCTGATTTGATGTAAAGCTGTGTCTGGATATCCTGTTCTTAATGGGTAGTGTTCAGAACCTTGTCAGACAAACCATCATGTGTAATTTCAGTTTGGACTTAGGTTAGTGATACCTGAGTGATACATTTCTTTCTGAATAAGGAATAACAAATGAAAAATAAAAAGAATTCTGAGTATTCTCACACTGAACCAATCTGCTTGGTGACCAAAATATGAAGTCAACCAGATGTTAGTAAAATAGGAGTAGATTTGCCAAGTAGCATTTTGGTATGTTAGAATTTATAGGGATAAACAAATAGTTTTTGGGAAGTGAAATAAAATAAATAAAATATATAAATATATAAGTATATAAAATAAATATCATAAACAGAGAACATTTTTTCCTTCCTGATTTTGTAACACTCTTTCCTCCCATCCTCCCATCTTTTTATTTAACTGTAGATCAATACAGAGCAACAGGCCAAAATCCAGGAGCTGCAGGAAAAGCTGTCAAAGGTAATGTCTGTGTAATGAAACTGAATTTTTCACAGGATTTTCCAGTAAAACCTTAGTGCAGAGGAGGGATGCACTTTGTTTTATCCTCAAAAATAGAACTAGTCATAGCATGGGGGATGGTAAGGAAAATGAGATGAGAACTGGGATCTGAAATTACTTGTGTTTTCAGCATGCTTTTGGCTCTTGAGACATGTCAACATTGTTTATTTTTGTAAACAGCTCTGAGTCAGAACTGGAGTAGTGTACAGAAATTCTAATTCAAAGATGCCATGTGCAATGCACTGTCCCTTGCTTCTGGATACAGGGTTCAGATGTTTTTAGCTCTCCAGGAAGATACATGTTGGACTTGGTCTAGTCTTCCACCGTACTCTGTTTAAATCACAAAATTATGTCCCAGTTCAGTTATTCATAGAAAAAAAAAAAGTTAAATGATAAGGGCTCGCAGCAGAATTAAAGTACCTTAGCAATGTAAGCTGAAGGAAGTGCATAATAACTAATGTTTGCAGTTGTGATCAATCTGTCACTTAATGTGGCACTGTAAGAACAGTAGGAAAATGTTTGTATTGGGACCTTTCAGCAGAGAAGAAAGCAGTTGTCATAATAATCACTGAGACACCTTTTCAAACTTGGCATCTGTTGAGAAGAGGGCTTTTGCAAGAGCAAGTGATACACAACATGAATAGGAGGCCAAAACTATATAGAAATAGTGCTTCTAACATTACAAATGAGTCATGTTTTAAGTGCCCCTCCTCTTTCCTCCTTTCATTAATTCTAAGGAATTGTGTTACTCTGCTGGTGTTTTAGTAAGAATATTTTTTTTTTATTTCCAAGAACTTAAGCTGAATTGGAGGGTAGCCTTTATTTTCCATACACAGAGTTAGAAACTGGCAAGATTTTAATTTTATTGTGAAACAGAAGAATTATGTAACAGGAGGTAGAATCTGGGTTCCTTCATGTTTCTAAGTTGTCTTAATTTTAGACTGCTAGGCCAAAGTTCAGGAGCACTTTTATTCAAACTGTAGACTGTCTTGAGGTTATGAACTATTCACATACCAAGTTTTTTTGTGTATGTTTTTCTTATAATATTTTAATTATTTTTTTCCTTTGGACCTTTAGGCTGTGAAAGCCAGCTCAGAAGCTACAGAACTTCTTCAGAATATTCGACAAGCAAAGGAGAGAGCTGAGAAGGAGTTGGAGAAACTGCAGAATCGGGAAGATTCTAATGAAAGCATGAAGAAGAAATTGCTTGAAGCAGAGGTGAGTGGAGAATGTCTATCTAGAGTAAGTTAGTTATCTGGTTAGGACCCATCATATGAATGACTGAACAGCTGGTATTCCTCTAGTAACTATTCACAGGAAAGTGATGTTAGACATAAATCTATTTTTAATTTAAAAATTATGTATTTACTCGAAGGAAAACTGAGGTTTTTGTTTTCAGCAAGGAGTCAATAAGGGCGTGGGCTTAGTGTAGGAGATTTGAGGCAAGATGAGCATTTCAAATATAAAAGACAACCCTATACTGACTGCTTTAGGTGACTTTTTCTAGAAATACTCATTGCCTAGTGATAATGCAGAGCTGGTTAGCTTCACTGGCAGTTAATAATTGCTTTACAGGAACGGCGCCATTCTCTGGAGAATCAAGTGAAGAGATTAGAGACTGTGGAACGAAGAGAAAACCGTCTAAAGGAAGATATTCAAACTAAATCTCAACAGATCCAGCAGATGGCAGAAAAAATTCTGGTGAGCAGAGATGAAAATGAAAGATAAAGGGTAAGAGTTTGTAAGAAAGGCGTAGGAAAGGAACAGAAGACATGTAGTTGCGTTGAATAAGGTGGAAATTGTTGAATAAACAGATGTATTTCTTGTACCAGTCATATTGGAAAAAGCCTAAGTGCTCAAACTTTATTTGCACCTTTAGTTACTAACCCATTCCTGTACCCTTAGTCTTAATACTACTTTAAAATTGTAGTTGTCTCAGTGGGAGCACTTTTAAGTCAACTTATTAATTAATATTTAAATTAATAATCTAATGATTGTCTCAGAAGTAAAACATTCCCAGAATGGAATACTTGCAACACTGATAAAAACCTTGATAGCTAGCTTTTAAACTCAATTGCAAAGGACTTTAGAGGTCAAATCTACTTGAAATGCTTAAATTTAGAAGCAGAGAAATAGTAGTAATCTAAACTGTTCGTCTTCAAGGATGTTATGTCAGGAATCCATTCTCACCTACATACTTTCTCTGTTGGCAATTTCTTGTTTCTTCTCTTGTTAAACCTAATTAAATCTTTATAGTGAGTTGGTACGTCAGTCCACAGTAGACTGAGCAGAGGGTGTCTCTCATTCTTCTCTGGGACAGCAAGCATAATCTTACCATGAAATAATTAAATACTGCATCTCTCATGAGTTGTCTTTCTGGGTTGCCAATATACAAATAAAAGATTATCTTGGTGACAACCCTGAGCTTTGACACACCTGAAGAAGGCCAAATGGAAAAGTATAAAGAACCATATTTGGAGTCAGCAGATGACCCATACTTGTTCTGGATGGTAGCTGCATATGTAAACTTTAGCAGCAGGATGCCTGAGCCCTCTCAAGAAAAGGTAGAATCAGTTCTTTAGTGGTGTTGTTGATTTCAAATTGTTTTGGTAACATGAGTGCATGTTAAGTGGAAGACTGGTTTTGCTGGGCACAGAGCCAGCTTTATGTTTAGAAAGAGGGAAAAACTTCAAATTGTTTCATAATCTTCTTGTGTATATTTGGGGATTGTTCCTTGGTTTTCTCTGTGAAGGAAAAACTGGAAAGGAGTGCAAAAATATCAACTAATTGGTTTACACCATGGGATATGTTTAGCTCTTCTTATAGATAGTTTCCATGGAGTTCTTGGCAGAATGTTGCAGAGAGACAAAAGTATTTTCTAAAAAAGTCAATCGGGCATTGAAGAAATAATCCTACAGAGTCTTTCTTAGTCCCTTGCAGCTCTGGTTTAGGAGCACAGGGCAACAGTTTTCTTTTTAATTCCACTTCTACCTGGTGTGTTCCTTCAATATAATCTCTTTAAACACTTTTGGCTTTTCCTGGGATTGAATGTATAGGAAGGTAGGAAGGAAGCTGAATATACAGAATTGCATAGAGTAGGGTGGAAATTGTTGAATAAAGGTATTGGTTTAATGTACACTCATCTAGCAGTACCTGAGAAGTACCTGCTGATCTGCCTGTAGAGAACTGAATAAAGAATAAGAAACAAGTTAGGGAAGTTATTTATTGCTGCTTTAAAGTATAGATCATTGCTATGATGCTAATAACAAAGTTAGCACTACATAGAGAAGCACTACAGTGAGAAATGAAATGGTGAGAGATTACCTTTATAATCCCACACTGGCTGTTAAATGCCACTGCAGAAGCCAGTGAAGCTTCTGCTACAATATGAGCAGTCTGATGGTGGTAGCTTTGAAGCTGCTGCTGATCTGGTTGTCTGATTCTCTGCCAGGACCTGAAACGTGTGGGCTTCTGGGGGAGGTGAGTTGTCCCTCTGGTTGCTGGGAGACATATTTCAATTACAAAAAGCAGCAATCTCTATTCCTTGCAGAAGTGTCGGGTTCTCGGCACTGCACATGACCTACTTTTGGTGAAGCTCCTCTTTGATTCTCACTTCTGGAAAAAAGAGGTCTATTGCAATTGCTGGAGAAAAGAAATCCTTATATGTTTTCAAGATGAGGAAGATCAGAAAAGAGAATGTGAGAAGAGTTAAGCTAGAAAGACTTAATAAAGACTTATAAATTTTCCTGTTTATGCAGTAATGAAGGCAGACAGGAGACCTGGATGCATCCCCAAACCTGAACTTGTCTATGCAAGAGTCAGTCCAATGATAGTGACTGACAGACCTGGATCTGGCTCCTGTTCTAAGGGAATTGTTGGAATGGCAAATGTGGCAGTGAATGAGCATAAAGTTCTAAGCTTAACTCTTGTGAGGTGTCCTATTGGAAGGTGATTATAGATATATCCTGAAAAATATGGCCAGATAACAGAAGTAGCTAACTTCTGATATGCAACATTATTGAAGTCTTCACTGTGGCTCAAACTATCTGATGTGGAGAAAAGATGTTAAAGATATTCTGGTACACTCTACCATATAATATATATATATCTTGACTTTTCATTTTCAAAGCAATTTGCAAATAGTTATTCTGACAACATTTATCTGAAGAATATAGCAAAGTAAATGCTATTCCCACTCTATGAATGTAGAATGAAAAGTGTAGACAGTAGCGCCCCAGAGTTGAGGTCTTCTGTGAGAAAAAAAGTGAGAGACCTTGTTAAGAATACATCTGAGCTTCCTGTGAGGCCACTGCAGCTATGAAGTGTTTAGCACTGCTTGCTTTTTGCAAAACATCCTTGGCCCACCTTTGGGAATACTTTACTGGGAAATGGAAATTCTTAGTGTGAAAGTAGTAATCTTTGTCTTTAGCAGTTTATCTGCTCTGCAGGAGATGGGTCAGCAGCAATATGCAAAGCTTAAAACTGGTAATGTGCAGCTCTCGTAATTTTTTTTTTACTGTAACAGCTGATGTTGGCATTTTTTAGCATGAAGCCTTAAAAAGGAAAATGAGTGAATGTTTGATACCTGCGTAACACATACACACAGCACCTACTCTTTCTTTGTGTCTGAATATGAATCTCTGCTGATTTTAGGAGCTGGAAGAAAAGCATCGTGAGGCTCAAATTGCAGCACAACATCTGGAGTTGCAGCTGAAACAGAAGGAACAATTCTATGAGGAAAAACTCAAAGTAAAAATATATTCTTACATCTTCCTACATGCTTTATGGGTGGAATGGGTTCAAGAAAAAGCCTTTAGGCTTTGATTGTTTTGTCTTACGAGTTGCCTTCTTGCTTACCACTACTGAAATGTTCAGAGACCTAAGTGAAATCTGATTAAGTTTTTCTTCTAGTTCATGCCATTGTACCTGATGTGTCTTTAGCTCTATATTCAAACAGGTGACATGTGAAGTCAGAGCTATGGGATACAGCTGATGGTTGTAATCTGGCTATTTCTGACTAAATAATTATTACTTGATACTGTTGGATCTTGCATCCTGGAAAAGCTTTCAGCTCCTAGTAATGATTTTCTAAGAGTATTCACCTGCCTATCTGCAGGTTTTAAATTCAGCAAATACTAGAGCACTGTTATAATTTCATCTTCTTGGAATTGTAACATCTACCAAAAAGCCTGAGAAACCATCCATTTTGGTCCTGTCTTTTCCAGGCTAGCATAAGACTTCAACAAACAGTTAGAAATAGAATCATAGATACCATCTAAAAATAGGAAAAACAAACTGGAAAATAGGAGCACATCCACTGGCTAAGGATTTCTCTAAAGAACCTGCCATACATCAGCCAGTAAATGCATTTTGTAAGGATAGTGCTTTTACTAAGCATAATTTTTTTCCAGCATTCTTTATTTAGTATTTTTTACCTAGAACTTTATTTCTACATTTCAGAAGCCATTGTATTGCAGGGATATATGATACAGGGTTTAGTAGGAGCAGTCAGGAAGACAAGTGAAAAAGGTTCAAAGGGATGAAGAGAATGTGGAATGTTTGTAACTGGAACAGTAAGGTATTCTTTGTGGTGTCCAGACTTTCTGTGTTCCAACAAGAGCCCATAACATCTTTTTATGCCTTTGAAAACTTGTCTTTGGAGGAAATGACCTTCAGTTCAGCAACTGACTAGGGCTTTGGACATACATTCATAATGTGCATTTTATTAAAAAATATAACAGTTAAGTCCTGTTGCAAATGGCAGATACTCGTGCCACAAAAAGAAGTCTTCTACTTAGCTCTTTCATTTGGTGTCTCCAACTTGAAGAATTCATGAGGTCTCACTTTCCTTCTCCTGTGTACTTAGGGAACTTAAAAATTTCTTACAATTCATACTGGTAGGGCAGCCAAAGGCTGTGCACTTCCTTACTTCCTCTACTATACATATTGGGGTATACAGTTTTTCTGGGGTTTGTTGCATTCATCTGGAATATTTCTTGAACAGAATGTATATGACTTGAAATAATAATTAAAAAAATATACAGTATCTCCATGTTTCCATAAAATTCCATTATTAAATTCAGTCTTCCCAGGGAACTGAAGGACTGCTCTTTTTTGCAGCTTGCTCTTCCATGGATTTCATGCAATTGCACGCTGGGTTTAATTTTGCTTGAGATACGATCAATTGCTTAAAAAAAAATTGTATCTTTCTTGATATTCTTTCTGCTTTCCATTTGCTTAGTGAAATACATAGAATTTTAAAAAAGAAATGTCTTCATTTAGGTGTTGGAAAATCAGATGAAGAAAGATCTTGCAGATAAGGAAGCACTGGAGAATATGCTCAGAAGACATGAAGAAGAAGCACGTGAGAAATGTAAAGTCCTGGCTGAACAGAAGGCGGTATGTATAGCTGAACTGGAAATCAAAGCATTTTAAGAATAGCTTTCTGAGACAGATTTCAACAAGATCATCTTGTTCCAGGTTTTATAGTGCTACTGGGCAATTTTGAAGGAAATCCACTGATTAGATTAATGTTAAGACATGTTTTTTAATTCAAGATATCTTCAAGAATATTTCCCTAAAAGTAGTGACATAGCTTGCCGTGTACCCGCCATTTTGTGCATTGATAATATAATGGTTTCTATTAACTATGCTTGCAAGTAGTTGTAAACTGATCCCCAGTAATTGCATCTGTGATGCTTTTCTGGCCATTTGACCAATTTTCTTTAACCACTTTTTGTTTCTGGGGAAAGTTCGGACTCTAAATGTTTTTATAATCACTTTCACTGTGCAGTCTCAAAGGCACGTTGCTCTGTTTCAGATGATCAATGCAATGGATTCAAAGATTAGATCACTGGAGCAGAGAATAGTGGAATTGTCTGAGGCCAATAAACTGGCAGCAAATAGCAGCCTTTTCACCCAGAGGAACATGTAAGTACAGCTGCTATTGTACTGCTCACTACTGAGTGTTTCTCAGTAGGATCTGCTTTCTTCATGTAGAAGTGGTTCTTTTTTGCACTGTTGTTTTTCAGTGATGCAAACATAGGCTTCTTCAGTGAGTTGTGGTCCACTATGTATTTTGTGTTTCTTCAAACATGACTAGGAAAATGGAGCCTGTCCCATGCCTGGTGCTTTGTGCATGCTTACCAAACATGTTAAGACATTAAACTTATTAGTATTTATTTAAGTACCTCTGGAGAAGCACATGTTCCTTTTCTGAACATACATATTGCTAATAGGTTTGTATTTTCCCTGGCTTCTGTGACAGTTAGATGATGCTGAGATTGAAAAACATCAAAGACCTTTCAGTTCAGTGTTATGGGGATATACAGCTGCTCAGACTCTAATATCATGTTGAATGACTGTGTAGTGTAATCAGCAGTTGTTCTTGTAGTGAATTCTTATTTATTAAACACAGAGCAATATCATCTGTGTCAGATAATTTTGTCTGCCTGAACTTTATTTTGCTTTGGATTTTAGCTGAGATTCCTTGCCCTTATAATGATGTTTTTCCTTCATCAATGACTAAAAGGCATTCTACATCAAGTATAGGTAAAAGCACCAGTTGTTTTATACGTCTTGCAAGGTAGGACTGAAGTAGTATATGCTCTTACTGAGTTAAGGGATTCATCAGTTCTGGCTGTCTGCAGAAAGAAACATCACTTTCAGTGTCTGTCAAGTGCTGGATGCAGTGTCAGGGTGTGACACTGTGGGAAGCAAACAGATTCACCTGTAATAGTGAGTAGAATCAAGCAAGGATGAATTTTGGCAAGGGGTTGCTTTGGATATTTTCCTTTTCAGTGCTGATTATGCCTCCAGATACATAATAGCTCCAGTTTCTGTTGTATTTCAAATATCTGGCAAGTTATTTTAGCCCGAGCAGCCAAAATACAGTTGCTGAAATGACTGAGGTATTTGTGTTGCTTTATGCTCCATATGACCTCCAGTTAATCACCCAGGAAGAGTGTTGAGGCAGCAAAAGCCATAACTTATATTTTGTCTGAAATGAAGCAGAAGTCTTGTCTCAGTGTGTGTACCTGGGAAGCATTATACAAGGTCTAGTGTCACAGCCACTGGTGCTGAACTGAGTGTAAGGACTCAGCTGAGCTAGATGCATCCTCTGAAAACAGGACACGACTGGAGATCCATAGAAAACAAGAAAAAAACCCAAGCCCTGATGTTTCAGCATAGGACTTAGAAATAGATTACAGAGAGCTGTATGGTCAAGTAGTGGAATTTTTGCAGGACTAATAGAAGGTAGTACAGAATTAACAACATTTTAAGACAAAATTGCTTTAGTATGCATACAGATAATGAATCTATGCTTATTTTGTGAATTTTGGTGATGAAAATGTATAAATATGTTGTTGGTCTGTATTTTGAAAAAATACAGCTACAGCTTATCAGAGCATGTTAGATGAGAACTAGTGATTAAACCCTTCAGAAGAGAGGGGAACTCTGCTAGCTTTTATTCCATCAGTATCTGAAGAAACTGATGATTATCAGGTTCCTGAGAAGATAGCCCAGAAAACAATAGAAGTGAAATAACACCATTTGACTGTTCTGGCTGGCAAGAATCTGTAGAGGTAAATTAAAAAAGGAGAAAGGGTGAAAGGGTGGTTTTGTGTGCAATGCAATGCGAGTCAGAAGACTTAAGTTCTATTTTTAGTTTTATTAAGACTTCCTATTTGATCTTAGGCAACCCACTTCATTTCTCTAAGATAGGATTAATATCTTATCTCACAGTGAACTTCTTAAAATATTAATTCATTAATATATGTAGAGCTCAGTAAGACTTCTAGCTAAGAAAGCACACTACAAGGCAGAGTCTTCCATTGCATGATGAAATGATTCCAGAATTGTAAATAATGCAGAAAGACCTTTTTTTCCTCCTTTATTTTTTTAATGAGAGTATCCATTTCAAATTCTTATAGTAATAATTAATTGTTACCAGCTCTCAAAATTCTTATGAACACAATAATTTTTTTTCTTCACTTTGTAGATTAAGACTTAGATCACAGTTAACAAAGCTTCACATCAATGTAGGTCAAGTTCTAGGTCCATTACAACTGAATAAAGGGAATTAAAAGGTTGACCTTTGTTTTTGTTGTTTGTTTAGGTTGTTTTTTTTAAGTTAGGATGTAGAATTTAAGCTATGAACTTTACTACTCTACTTAACAAGAAGCTGGTAGAATAGTCTTCCTTACTTAACCCAAATTAAAGGACATTTGTTAAGGACATGTTGGGTTTTTCACTTGTGTATTTCCCCTATCAGGAAAGCCCAAGAGGAAATGATTTCAGAGCTCAGACAACAGAAGTTCTACTTGGAAACACAAGCTGGAAAGTTAGAGGCCCAGAATCGAAAATTAGAAGAACAATTGGAAAAGATGAGTCACCAAGATCACACTGACAAGAACCGCCTGCTGGAGTTGGAGACCAGGCTGCGAGAGGTGAAAACTTGGCTTTAATCCTCAAGAAACTTGAATGTACTCCATTTTTAGTATTATAGTGAGAATTAGAAGTTAGTTCTGTGTGTCATAAAAAGTGGTATTAAAAAGTGAGTATTAAAAGTGAGTATTAAAGATTTGTGATTCTTACACCTAACTGAATATGAACTTTTACAACACCTTGCTTTCACAGAATCATGTTTATTAACATATTCGTTATAATGTTGTCCAGCTTAGCCTTGGAGTGTATGGAATAAAAAGCAAAGGATGCAACAGAATTGCTGTAAGAAAAGGGAATCTGTTGCTTCAAGCATGTTTTTCAGAAGTTTTCTGGAAAGGAAACCTAGTAGTAATATGCAAGTATGCGTTATTAAAGATTTCTCAGCTGTGCTTCAGTTTTAATTGTGTATCAACTAGTTTGGCTCCACTTCAAATCTTCTTTTACCTTCTCCAGTCTCACTCCACTAATTTTCAGCTAAGACTTCAGCTTTCAGTCTTGCCTTTAGCTCAAAGGGTTGGATGACCAACACATGTCCTTGTTTGGCCAGAAGTTGGTTGGGACCAGTGTAAGATTTCTGGCAGGCTTGTCACCCATCTACAGCACAACAGACAGATTCACTTGGGATAGCAGACAGCCTGAAGAAGGTGCTAAGGTTCAGAACTGATTTTGAGCACTGAGATCTGTTCTGCTGCTTGTTTGTTTCGTATCTATTTCTGGAAGTGACATGTTTAGCATAGCTCAAGAAAACTTTCAACAGAAGCCATTCAAATAAACCCAGGGCCAGATGATCTGGTTGTTTTTTTTGAAAAGAATCTGAAGGGCAAATTAAATATGAAGGACAATTGCAAAATGTATGGAATGTTTGCATACATATGAAGATTAGCATTGATGCTTATGCCCAAGAGTTCTCAAATAAAGATTCTTAGATTTTCAGTTTCAGTGAAGGAAGTTAATCACAATATACTTCAAGTTTTATGCTTTTTATAACAAGACTCGATATGTGATTTTGGAGTGAAAGCTGGTACTATTCGAGTGCTTTTTTTACTGTTTCAAAATGCCAGGTTGCTTTTAACCTTTCTGAAAGCAAACCAGTAGTTTTTAGGTAGTAACCAAAGCTGTGTCCCTGTTATTTTAGGGATAGACACGACAACACATTCTTAAAGTGAGGTCTGAAATGAGATTACATTGTCCCATATTTTCTTTGTGAGTAACATATTTGGATGCTTATTTTTCTTTCTTCAGGTTAGTCTAGAGCATGAAGAACAAAAGCTGGAACTCAAAAGGCAGTTGACAGAGCTGCAGCTGACACTCCAGGAGCGGGAGTCTCAGATTACTGGGCTGCAGGCAGCACGCACAGCCCTGGAGAATCAGCTCCGTGAAGCCAAAACTGAACTGGAGGAGACTACAGCTGAGGCAGAGGAGGAGATCCAGGCTCTCACGGTGAGCTCCAAAATTCCTACTGTAAGCTACATATACAGATTAGAATTGTGTAGATGCATGTTTCATAAAGAGGATAAAATTAATTAATACTATGGAGTTTTAAATTTTCAGACCTGAGTCTGAATTGTGCCTTTGTTGGTAGAGGCAGGAATGGCTAAAGGGTCAAAATTTGCCATGTCTTATTGTCCTTATGGTCCCTAGTGTTTCATGGCTGCCAAAACTCGTTGATTGTAAGAGTATTATTATTGCTGTGATGAAGTGAAAGTTGCATATAAAATTATTGGGAGTTTTACTCTGGAATTTACTTATTTAAATAATATCTTGTGAGTTTTAAAGTACTTGATGATCCTGAAAGTTCTGATAATTTTTCTTCTGTCAGTTATCCTGCTTTGAGGATACTTATTTGGAAAAAAACCCAACCAAATTCTTAGGAAAATAGTGTTGTTAGCACAGAATTTTATTCTAATGGTTATTACACTAAAAGTATAGAAAGTCTTGTAGTCTGCTGAGGTGTGCTGATGATATAAAGAGGAAAAAAAAGGTTAATTCCTTCCCCCTCTGCACTCCCCCCTAAATGGAATTCTAAATTATATACGCTGCTGATTGCTGTGTCTTGAGTACTATGAGGTGTTTTCAAACTGCTTGGTTCTAAGAACTATTTCCTTCATAAAAGATTCTCAGGACTGTGGGGGGAGAGTGGAGAAGTGTATGATCTGCTACCCACTAACCCCTTTGGACAGCAGTCTAAAATGACCTTCAAATCCAGTTATTTTGAAATGTTGAAAATGTGCATTCCCTTGCTCCAGTGGCATTTGATCAAAGAAATGTTTCAAATGTTTCTGCCATTGACATTTTTGGGAAGGGGTGGTGGGCTCAGCTGAGAGCTGCTTGTGTTATGTTGGTTTTGGGTAGGTGACTGGGAGAACCCTTCACCTCAAGTAGTTCTGAAGTGGCTACATGCTGATAACATACAGCAGCAACATCAAGACTTAAGAATAACTGAACAGAACATGGCATCAGGGTTTTTTTGTTGTTTTTTTTTTTCCCCCTCAAAAGTGAGGCTTTGCATGACAACTAACATCACTGCCAATGGGAAGGTGATGTGCTTGAGAGCTTTACCCCACATCACCACTGAAACAGAGGAATCCTTATGACCTGTGTTCACTCAGTTATTGCTTCATTTATTTTGGCAAAATGTGTTTGTTGACAAGTTTTTGTCAGACAGTCCAGTCTGGGGGGCTTGAGAGTATTTCTGTTATGGATTTTTTAAGATACTTCTATTATTTTTCATACTGCCTGATGTGGGAAGATAGCTTTTCATGTCTCATGTTTGACTTCTGCTGAACGTTTTTTCCTGTCTCTTGGCTCTAAGGAAAATGTTCCGAATGAAGAAAGGTGTCTGGATGTGCCAGTGCACTAACCTTTCATTTGTTAAGTTTTCAGATAGCATGTGACATTAGACACTTGTTAAATCAGCTTGATGAATTTTGAGAGACCATGAGGCTGAAACAAGACCTTTTGCTTTGTCATGCCTTGCATGTAAATTAGGAGGTAAAATGATGCATGCAATGCTGCCTTCTTTAAAAGAAGTGTTTGCACTTGTCCATACTTTGGATGCTGTCTTCCAAAGATTTGATTGTTACATTGCATCACTGCTTTTTAGAGAGGCTCAGGATTAAATGGTATTTTATGATAGGATTCAGGCAGATTGGTAGAACTGTTTGAGGGTAGCTTGCACAATACTTCATTGGAGTTTTTCTTTGCGAGTGTTCAACTGTATGGAGTGTTTATTTTATATGAAATAGCAATCTGTTTATGTAAACCAACTCAGATTTAAACATCAAGAATGTACAAACTTAGCATGGAATCAACACGTATTCTGGTGGTCATTTCAGATGGAACCTTTTTACATAATTCAGTTCTTGAGTTTGTACATGTTTCTGGTAGTTCAGTTTTGGAAACATAAGTGTATTTTGATTAATTAGGATGTGACTTTTGCTAATCAGTTCTTTGCCAATGCAGAGTGCTTTCACAGCTTGGAGCATCTGCCTTCCAAACTCTTCTTGGTGGTGGATTGTTCTGCAGTTTGTTTAGCAACAGCTGATGGATTCAAATTCTAATGTATGAAAAATTGATGATTAACTTCTTACCTCCTTTAGGCACATAGAGATGAAATCCAGCGTAAATTTGAAGCCCTTCGTAATAGCTGCACAGTGAGTATTAAATACAGATCATTGAATTATTTTGAAATTAAGGATAAAGAGACAAACAATCTACTTATTTCATCCTTGATGACACTAGTTCCTAATGTGGACTTATCTCTTCAAGGTGTTAGTAGGAGCTAGATGGATTGGATTTGATTTCTTTCAGGTTTCGGGTAAACCTCAATTTTGAGGTTTTAGTCTGATTGTGAAACTGACACTAATCTTCCTTTTGGAGAAGAAAGCAAATTAAAATATCTCATTGTAGTGCAGCTAATAAGAATGGTGTAGCAGCTGCAAAGAATGACTGTAGGTGAAGATCTTTTCTGCTCACAATGAAGAAAAGATCTGCCTGTCCAAATCCTGAGCTACATTGTAGATCTAGGCCAGAGTGAAAGAGCCTTCATGCCACTCTGTGTTTTAAGAACTGTAACACTGTTTGAAGAGGCGAGAATGTTATGGTTCCAAATAATACATTGCCATATAGTCATCTACTCTAGGAGTAAAGAGGATTCTAGAAGCCTGATTTTCACCCTCAATTGCCTGAGATCTTATGACATGTTTTTAGTTTCATGTCATCAGTCCAGGACAGATACCTGAGCGTTTGTCAATCAATAGGGATTCTTGCAGATTAACACTATCTTCAGGCTTATGATGCTTGATGGAGAGCATCTGTCTTTCAGTGACATTTACAAGAGGATGGCAGTCCTCTGGGTCAGCAGTGATTGTCAGTCTTTCTAGGCATTTTCTCCTTACCCCATGCTGTAAGCAGGGCTTAATTGCTAGGTTTTTATTCTTGATTATTTTCCTACTTCCAGTCATTTCCTCAAATTCTTTTTTCATGCTATAGGACAAATTACCTAGTGTACTAGATTCCATATTTCAAAAATGTCTTTTCAGGGTGAGAGTTGCTCTGTTTTCCTCAGTTGCTCTTTAGCACTAAGCAGCAAGGGGACTTTTCACAGAATGTACTGATGTGTAGAAAAGAGGAAGTAGAGCTTACCAAGGTGTGTTAACCTCTATCTAAAAGAAATTCTGCACAAGAAACTGCTTTTTTCCCCCGCTTCTTTATTTACTTAGATTGATCCTCCAGCTCCCTATGTGCTATCATGTATCTTACATCCATAGATACCTTCTTTTGTTCTATTTTACCCTTTGTGCAGAGTGACAGCTTCCCATGAAAATCCTGAGGTGATCTCCATGCAGGCAAAAACCACTTGTGGGAAATCTGCAGCTTCTTTTCACTGCATGGCAGGCTGCCTTTCAGAGGTTGTAACTCATTATTTAGTTACACTTGGGTTCTCTTAAGTGTGGTGAACAATATCCAGCAGTGAAGAGTGACCCGTAACATTTCAAGAATGTTGAGAGCTTCAAAGGTTCTGCATAAAAGGATTTCTAAAAGTGTTGTGCATTGTAAGGCCCTTCAGTGGGATAAGTGGGATCAGACGTCTTCATCAATAAGAAATTAATTATATAGTTTCTAAATTAATAATGCATGCTCATCAAACATTCTCTTTCCAGTGCAGGAGAATGCATGTATAATTTAATTGACCATGGATAACTTCCTTGTTCTGTGGTATGAGTAGTTCTAGCTGTCTATCCTGTCTGATGAGGAGCACTGAGAGAAAATATAGGACAATCTTCTGTTGACAGTGAGGGATCAGAGAGTGTTTATTATGGTGCCTTCACCAGATGCTTCCACTTCATTTTTATCTGATTGTAACCAGTATGATGCAGGCTTTGCATCATAGTGCATCAAGTGCTTCTACTTGAAGGTGATTAGAATTCATACTCCTTTTAAAATCAGATAACACTTCAAGTAATAAACTGCTATTTATGCAGCATGATAATGAGTGGATTTATTCTATAAGTGAATTTTCAGATGATACTCTTTTTAAGGATATGCTGCTTTTTAAGCTGAAACAAATTCCTTGAGCTAGTTTGGAAAAATTTAGTATGGGATTTTTTTTATTTATTTAATGTATATTGAGAAGTCCAGACAGAATAAGAATTATGAAAATAAGACTAGATAGGGGTAGCAGGGGGGAGAAAGGTTGAATTATTTCAGTACTTTCCCAGTATTAAGAAGATAAACAAAAAGACAGTGTAATTTCTCTGGTGTTTCTTCTGTTCCTCTAGCTTCACACAGCTCACAGCTTCAGGTTGTAGAGAAGGCTTCACCTTGAATGTGTGTCTGCTTTCCTTTTACCTTCATTGCACTCTTGTTCTTTCTTTTGCTGAGGTCTCAAACAAAGCTGATGTTTTTCAGGTTCTCCTTTTTGTACGTTTTAAATTTACTGTGTTTTGGGGTGCATACATAGAGACCATAGCTATCATAATTTCTGCCTTTCTGTTTGTCATATTCAATTGCTGTGACAGCTTTGTGTTGTTTCATCTTATGACATCTCTCTTTTACTACTGGGGTCAAAAAGGAAGTGCTACCATCTGCTTTCTCTGTCTCTCAATTGTGCAAAAAATAATAGGATACATAATTACAATAAAAATTGTAAACTGTAGGCACTCATGAACAACAGCATTCTATGACAGTCTTCACAATGGTAGCTCATCCAGCAGATGTGTTGAGGGAGAAGGACTAGTTCCCTCCATTTAAAGAATTATTCTAGTCAGAACATCATCCGTTTGAGTATTAAAAGCATTTTGCAGGAAATTGGATGAAACTCTAGAAATAAAAGGCATTTTCTTAAATAGGGAAATTTACATATTTGTCAGTTGTTTCCAACTGCCTCTTAATTATGGCTTGTTGTTGGATCATCAACACATTTGAAGTTAAAAATGCAGCTAAGTTATCTAAATAATAGTAAAATTGTTCCAGAAACATTCAGTAAGCAGGTGGCAAAGTCTCTATAAATATTTAGAAGAAAAGAATCCTATCAAATATTTTCACTCAGTGAGTAAAATGCCATTGCTATTCCAGGGAAGCACCATCTGAATTTTCTAATTTCTTTCAGGTACAGGCTGTTGCTTTTACTCTAGCTAGGAATACACTAGTGGCATTTTTAATACTAATTGGATATTGCATTTCCATTTATTCAAGGTTTTATCAATAAAACAAGGTTTCTATCCCCTCCTTCAGATTCTTTTGCCATCGTCTTGTTTTCTTAAGCATTAATAGGCTTGATTTTGCACTTGTCTTTGACATAGATTGGATACTGGGGCATTAAATCTGCAAGCCTGAGAGACACATGTATAATTTTCTTATAATGTTCTTGAAAATTTCCAGTATTACATCTAAATTATATTTCAGAGTAAAGGGATCTTGCCCACTGTAACAAGGCTAATACCCAGGCAAAAACTTTTATATGACTTCGTTGAATTTGTAAAAGAAAGAATTAAAATAGTTGGCTGTTGAATGGGAGGAGTTATCCCTGATTCCCATTTCACAGATGTGATGGCAGATGCTGGTTACAGGCAGAAATGGAGCTTCATAGTTTTTGTAGCCCAACAGAAAGTCAGAGGCTCCCAAGGTGTTGATGTTGATCCTGTGAAAGAGCCTAGTGGGACCTTCACAGTGGATGATGACATCCTCAGATCAGGCTCATAGTTGATCAGGCTCAGCTTCTGGGAACCAGGATGGAGGAGTACAGGAGAGTCTGTGTTTTACTAAGGTGTTGGAGTTGGGAGGAGGGGAATGCAGACTGTGCAATATTCTACTTCTCTGCAGCTGGGAACGAGAGCCGTGTACCTCAAGCTAAGCCATGATGAGTTTTTGGAGACACAGATCTCCATGTAAGGTATGTTTCAAGTCACAGATAGAGGTAGAGGAAGAAAGTGAGGAGTTCATTGTTATATATTGTTCAAAGAGGTAGAAGCAGGACTGGGATCTGTCTGGAGCTGTGCTCCTTAAGAGGCTTGGTATTCTGTTCCAGTCCAATGGTGGGGATTTCTCCACTAGAAGAGTGGAGAATGCCTCTTGCATCCAGCTGCCAATAGGTTAAGACAAAGTGAGTCTGACTCCTGCTTTTGCTTCCCCCTCAATAATTTGGGACACTTTTTCCTATTTACTTTACTTCTTCCAGCAGCTTTCTAGTAAGATCAGTGGGGATGGAGAGGAGTGGAAATGGCTATAATAAAACTATGCATTAGTCTGGAAGTTCTGGACTAAGCTAGTACAAAAAATTGTATTAAACTCCAAATAAGATGCTGCTGAAGCATCCTGAAACAGTTTACCTTGCCACGTCCTAGCATTTTCCTGCATGTTTGCTGATGGTATCTGAGAACTGAGACATCTACATGAAGGAATAAGATTATGGAGAATTTTGCAAACTGCAAAATTGTAGTATTCTAAACTCCTTTTCTCCTTTCCCTGGCTATCTTGCCTGTTTTGATACACTGAGCATATGGATTAAATTTTGAACATTGTGTCTGCTTTGTGAACCCAATCATCATGGTCCTAAACTGTTGTTGCTGTGATACTTAATTTGTGGCCACTTTTCCACTTAATTGTGGAGAACTTTGTAGGGCCAGGTGTAATAGCTGTGATTCTGCTCACAGTAGAGGAACACTTTGCTTTTCTGAAACTATGCAGTGGGGAGGCAATGTGGTCACTTCTGAAGAGCTGTTAAGCTTGAGTTGCTCTGTAATATTTAAAAATGAGAATCTTTTGTATCAGTATGAGTTGTGCACTTAGATGTGGCATGTAGTGAACAATCTGCCAGGATTTGTGTGGGATAGTTAGATTATTTCTATATTTTATGCATTAACTGTGATGAAGATGATGTGCACAGATGGAAGAGAAAATTTCAGTTGCTGTGTGAGTGATGATACAGTGGCAGAGATGAGGCTGCCTACATTGTTCAGAATTGCTTCTCCGAGTTTTCAAGTACTTGGGTGTTCCATATACTTTAAATGTGAAGACTTTTTAAAATTTTGTATGGGTTTCTAAAGAATGTAATAGTGTTTTCTTACAGACTTTCCTTTCATGTACTTACAAATTAACTCAGAATTGCTTGGGTTTAGTTTATTTGGGTTATTTTTGCCTGGGGATTTCCTTAACTGAAAAGAAAATTACTAAAGCTATTAAATCTTTTCAGGTAGAGGATTTTGCCATAGGTTGTACATATATAAGCCTGAGACAACTTTTCTTATCAAATGTGTTTTTTCTTTCTTATGGGTTCTCAGGACAGGCATATCCCAGCATGCCCATTTTCCTGTGTCATATTATCCATTACTATTTAGGTTTTATAGTATTTACAAACTCTGTAACCCTGCTGGGTTATACATAGCTGCAGATAGCTTTTAAAAATTGGATTTGTCAACCAATTTCCCCTTTCTGATGAAAAAGGGAAAATCTGACCGAGAAGAACATATTTTCTTTCTTTAAAAAAGAGCTAAAAGCGATGTAGATTTCATAATATAAGATGTAATATATTTGGAATTTAAGCCAAGCTCTTTTGGAAATGCCAGTAAATATATGGTTGGGAAAATATTCAAGGAAGGAGATCACATACCTTCTTCTGGAACCCTTCTTTCTTAACTGCTTTGTTATTTGTCTTAAGTTTTCCAGAAATAACCTCCCAGATAAAATGTAACACTGAAATTAAAATGCTCTGGTTTAATTTTAGTGATGTTCAGGGAGAGAAGTCAAAATCTCAGAACATAGAATAAAGACACATGGGAGGTTAACTGCCAGCCCTTAAGGGATAGAAATAGAGGCAGTTTTAAAGAATGAATTAAGTAGTTCGACATGTTAAATGCATATCACCATATAAATTTGTGTTATCCCCATCTCTGCTTTCTTTTATTCTAAAACTAGTTTAATTATTTTTTTATAAAACACTTGTATTAGTATATAAAATATATGTGAAAAAACACAGTGTATAAAAGATGTCTTAAAACTGCTTAAATATGTGTAGTTAAACAGAAATAAAAAGAAGTAGCAGAAAAAGAGATTATCTTATATGGCAGCTAGTAGAAATCTCAAATATTACGTGTAAGAATGGCAGGTAAAACACTGCAAGGAAATGTTCTTTTGTTCCTTTTTGTTTATATAAATACAGTCTGTGTTTTTAAAAAGCTTGAGGCATATACTACAGAATAAAGCATATTTTGAACAGGGCAGTAAAAGTGCTCAAGAAACAACCACATGATCAGAAATACTGTGGTTTAAAGTATGAATCATTTTGATTTGACCCTAAACATATGGGTAGCAGGAGCTCCCTGTCACCCAGCAGGGAGTATTGTCAGTTGGACTTTTTCTGCTGACAGTTTAAAAATCAAATCCTGTTACTTCAGACCTAGGAGAGGCACAGTAAAGGCTGCCAATCCACATTACAGAGTCTTCAAAAGGAAATGGTTGTCATCTTTCCAGATAGCTGAGAAGAGCTGGATGCTGTGTGCTCTTCTGCTTTAGGTAGTGAAGTTCTTGGCTTGTATAGGAAATTGGAACATTGAAATCCGAATGTGTACCCAGCTGTGGTCTGGGATTTTAATTTTTCTCATTTAATGAAGTATCTTGTTCACTTGTCTTTGACATCTAGGCAAAAATGCTTCTAGAACATATTCGTTAGAATTGAATAAGAACTGTATAGAGCATTCCAGTTTCTGCAGTTCTTTTTATTAAGCTGGTTTCAAGAAGATTATACTGAGGTTTCCTTATGTTGTGATGACACTGGTTTTGAGTTAGGAGGTACAGGTATTCATTGATCCAGTGTTCATGGCCTTTCATTCATAAAAATCAAATTGGATTCAGAAAATGGCCCACAGTTGTTCACATTTTTCTTTAATGGGGAACATGGTTTAAAGCAACAGTAAAATGCTATTCTGATTAAACAAATGGACAGCTCTACTTCATTACAGGCAAGGCTATTGTCCCTGTTGAATTTTTGCTTTTCACTGGTTTTCTGATAGTCTGTTGTGCTGCCACACTTATCTTTTTTTTTCATCTCTCCTGTGCTGCCATCCCTAATGCTGTTGTTTTGCTATTTCTTAATTTTTTTTCTGCTTTTTCTGGTTACATACAGTATTACACGCAGTAATAGAAATGACTGCTAGGCAGATTCATCAGGGTTTTCTGCTTTCATTGTACCTCTTGTTCAATTTTCTTAAATACCACTTTTTGAAAGCCTCTATGAGAGGTATAGGCCACATTTGACTTACAGGGAAAGTGAGGGGGAAAAATGGTAAAGTGCTTTGGCAAAGGCACACTGTAAGTAAGCAGCAGATCTGAGAATACAACCAGAACTCCTGACTCCCAATCCTGTGCTTTAGATGTGATAGTTGTCTCTGAAATAATGGATTGCACTGCAGCATATTTATACTCTAAACCAAATTTAAAAAAAAATAAAGCTATTGTCTGCAAGAAACAAAACCGTTTTCCTAATTGAAGTACACTCCTGTGCATAAAATCTACCATTACAATATTGCCTTTGTTTAAATTTGAAAAAAAAAATTAAAGCCAGGTTGTTTTCTTGCCTGGCAATTAATGTGGGAGAACATTTTTTAAAAAAACACCTGTACTTGCTGACATATAATTTAATTTATTGCTCTTTCTAGGTGATTACAGATTTGGAAGAGCAGCTGAACCAGCTCAGTGAAGACAATGCAGAACTGAACAATCAGAATTTTTTCCTGTCCAAACAACTTGATGAGGCCTCAGGGGCCAATGATGAGGTTGTCCAGTTGCGAAGTGAAGTTGACCATCTCCGTCGGGAGATCACTGAGAGAGAAATGCAGCTTACCAGTCAGAAACAAGTAAGGCTTTGTAACCTTGGACAACAGTCTCTTTGTGGTAGCTTGCTAATTATTTGAAAGGCAAAAAATTCTTTGAAATCTGGAAGCTTACAGGAATGATTATACTTCCAGGGGCAATGGCTTAAACCATTTATCTTTGAAGCCTTCCTTTGGTGAAATAAGGGAAATTTTTAGTATTTCCCATTGTGCTCATATGTAATTTTATTTAGAAATTTTGCACTCTGAAGATACTGCAACTTAAAATTAGTCACTTTATTTTGTGACCCTGGAAATTTCAAAATTTTCATGAGACAGAACTGACATTAACAGCAATCACAAGTGAATGTATGGAAGCCTTGAAATAAATGGGTTGTGACTTTACCAGCTTATGTTTGCTGCCAGTTTGCATGTACTGTAATTTAAATGGTAAGGCTGAAGCTTAAAGTGCACGCTTGATGTGGGATGTGAGAATTGATAGGAGGATTTATTTTTAGACTATGGAGGCCTTGAAGACAACATGTACAATGCTGGAAGAGCAAGTAATGGACTTGGAGGCCCTGAATGATGAACTCCTGGAGAAAGAGCGTCAGTGGGAAGCCTGGAGAAACGTTCTAGGGGATGAGAAGTCCCAGTTTGAATGTCGAGTTAGAGAGCTGCAGAGGATGCTGGATACTGAGAAACAGAGCAGGTTTGTTCCCCCCCTCCTCCTCCTTTTATATTAACTTTTATGAAAATGCTTTATAGAAGCTAGTACAAAAAATATATTTAGACTCAGATATGGGAGTTGGAACTAAATATAATTCTTCTGAGGTAGTTCTAAAAATGGTTTATTAGTTAATAGTCATTCAGCAGCGATATTGTTCCTTTTGTTTCTTTGCAAGTAAGAGATCCATGGGGAGTGGTATTTGCCACTGTAATTTAGAAAATATCTCGAATTATTATCTTCTTTATAATATGGAAAAACAGTGTTTGCTCCTAACTGTTCCTGGGGTCTTGAAGTTTCCAGGCTGTAGTTCTAGCAGGGGCAGGAAGAAAGTTATATAATAGAAAAGTGGTAAGTAACATCTTGAATTTGAGGCAAACCCCTGAAAGAGTTATTGATGCCACTGCATGCTAGGAAAAGGTCAAGCCGGGAAGGAGTTAGGTAACATTGTTTTCCATTTTAATACAGAGTGAGAGCAGATCAGCGAATTACTGAATCTCGCCAGGTGGTAGAACTAGCTGTCAAAGAACACAAGGCAGAGATTCTGGCCCTCCAGCAAGCACTAAAGGAACAAAAACTTAAAGCTGAGAGCCTTTCTGATAAGGTAAGTAACTTTCAACCCTAGCCTTTCATCATCAGATGACATACTTTTCTAGAGATACTCTTTGTAGGAATGTGGCCTTGATCAGCTTTATCAAGATGTTAGAGCAAATTAAAAGGACTGGAGGTCATAGAATAGAATTCCATCTTCAAGCCAAAGATTTGAAGTCCCTTTTGGAAAAGACTAAAGCAGAAAGCACCCTATGATGCCTGACGTTTACAGACAAGTCCTTCAATAACTTGATATCTGCAGTTGAGCAATGGCATATCAAACTTGTTTGTTTTGTTTTCCCCCTTGCAGTAAGTAAAGGGTAATTGTATCATTTTTCTTTAGTGTGTGCTCAGTGAAGTTGGATTTTAAGATTTTGAGTGGAACACACTGTATTTAGTAGTGTTCAGTGTTTTTCTGACCATCTCTCCCACCTGCCCAGCTCAATGACCTGGAGAAGAAGCATGCTATGTTGGAGATGAATGCACGCAGTTTACAACAGAAGCTTGAGACAGAAAGGGAGCTTAAGCAGAGGCTTCTGGAGGAGGTAACTGGAAATTCATGTTGTAACTTCACAAGAAGGTTCCACCTCTCGAGAGGGGAAAATTGTGTAAATACCAGTGTTACACATCCAAAAGGGACATCAAGTTAGGCCATGCCAGTGGGCACAGTCCCAGGTGCAATGTTCTGACCAGACCTAGTGCAGGGGCAGTAGCTTAAAAAGAGCTCTGGAGCAATGTGCTGAGTTGTACAGACAGAGGCCACAGGAGAAGCTTCTCACAGCTTTTTTCTCATAATTTAACTGGGTTCACAGGAGTCTGGTCCAACATTTCACACTTGCACCAGATCAGTGAGACATTGAATGCAGGCAGCCAGACCTAGGCAGTAGGGGAAGAGGTTGCAGATGATTTCGGGGGAAGGGTGGTTACAAGCAGAGCCTTTTGGTGTACTTTATCCAGGAGGAGTTATCCCAGAGTTGAGCACTTCATTATGCATCACAGGGAAAGATTTCTGCCTCTTGCTTCAAAATGTATGAGCACTAATTGTTTTCATACTCAGGGACTTATCAGCAAAGAAGTCCCTGAAGTTATAAAGCCTGAAAGAATTAGGAGCAGTTTATCATGTGCCCTTGTTAGTTGAAGACAAAGATATAAATGATCTGATATAATTTTCCTTATTTTGTATGACTATAAAGGAAGGAGAGAGAATTTATTTTTTTTAATTAAAAAGACCTGAGATGGCTCTGGTGAGGGGATAGAGAGCTTGACAGAATGGTACAAAGAAACTCTTCGTGTTTGTGCAGTCTTATTAACAATTACAAGATCTTAAATGCATAAAAAAGCAAACAGTGTGAACAAACAGTTGAAACAATGGTGTTGCTACAAATTAATACAAGTACACTACACAGAAATGCTTGTTTAGCCGTAATACCTTCTTAAAGAAAGGAACACTTCTAGAATATTTACCAGCTTTTAAAGAATTCTGGTTACTTTTAGGTTCCACAGCTGGTGCTTATTTTACAGGGAGTGATAATATTTAATAGCTTCTATTTAAAAACAAGGAAGCAACTGAACCAAAACACTGGCCTTTGTTTTCTTGTTAATAGCAGGCAAAGCTGCAGCAGCAAATGGATCTGCAAAAGAATCACATCTTCCGCCTCACTCAAGGTCTGCAGGAGGCTCTAGATCGAGCAGATCTTCTAAAGACTGAAAGAAGTGACCTGGAATATCAGCTGGAAAACATTCAGGTGAGGGTGAGGCAACAGTGGGCAGGACTCTGTGCTCCTGATGTGGTCTATGGTTTCTGTGTGACACTTCCCTTAAACTATTTTTAACTGTTCTGCTATTGAGTTATCTGTCTGTTTCTTCTATTAAGCTGAAATTTCTTCTGTGTGTGCATGGGGTTCACAGGTTCTCTATTCCCATGAAAAAGTGAAAATGGAGGGCACTATTTCCCAGCAAACCAAACTCATTGATTTCCTGCAGGCAAAGATGGACCAACCAGCAAAAAAGAAAAAGGTGGGTGAAAAAGGTTTGAGAGGCATGGAATTAAATGATGTTTTTGTGATAAGTTATGTGCTGTGTATTCATAATATTCTGTTTTATCTTTGTGCAAGACAAACATGCCCTCATTTAAGAGCATACTGAGTCACAGAACACAGACTTTGCTAGGCAGAATGTGTTCTTTGTGGCTTTTCTAGTGTTTTGTTATTCCTACAATGCTTGGGTTACAACCCAGTAGCAACGCCGTGGTGAGGCTGTAGGCATAAAGAATTTGAAGCATGTTTTTTTGGTTTTTAATTGTAATTATGTACGTGTGCATGAAGGTATTGTGCATCTATAGTGGTTGTCTTGAAGTTACAGCATAGGATTCATTAGTCAGGCAATGTGACACATCTTGACATAAGCCGTTCTGTCATTTTGAATTAAATAATTTAATTTTAACCACATGTTTTGAGATCCTTTGTTTAGATGCTTTTGGAAACTCAAGGTGTGAGTACTAACAGGTAACGTACGTCCCTCTTTAAATTAATCCATATCTCAACATTTTCTCTCCAGTGCCAATGTAACCTAAAAATCCATCCTTACACATATCAGAATTACCATTAAGGCCCTCTGGCCGGTCTGCCACTAGTTAGTTTCACTTTGCCTAGTTTAAGCCATCTCTTACTAGGAGTTAGGAGTTGTCTGTGTGTTTCTGTTGCTAGGGCCTGTTTAGTCGGCGGAAAGAGGACCCTTCTTTACCCACACAGGTTCCCCTGCAATACAATGAGCTGAAAGTGGCACTGGAGAAGGAGAAGGCTCGTTCTGCTGAGCTGGAGGAGGCTCTACAGAAAACACGCATTGAACTCAGATCTGCTCGTGAAGAAGGTAGGGTTAACAGAAAAGGTGAATCTGGAAGGAGACGCACGTTTTTGGTCTGAAAACGTGCCTTTTACTGTGTGTCACTATAGCTGTAACATACATTGTTTAATTCTTATCTACTGCTGTGAAGATGCAGTTAAGGCTGCCCTTTTTTCTGCTGGTTGTAACTACTGAATGGTCACACAGAACCACTGCTATGAACCAGTGTTTCATACTGGTAATGCTAATGAGTGGCATTTATCTCATCTATAGCTGCTCATCGGAAAATATCAGACCACCCTCATCCATCTACTCCAGCCACAGCCAGGCAGCAGATCATCATGTCTGCCATAGTCCGCTCACCAGAGCACCAGCCCACTCCCATCAGTTTGCTGGCTCCACCCTCCAGTCGCAGGAAAGAATCTTCCACCCCAGAGGGTAGGTTCTTTGCTGTTACTATATTTCTGTCTACTATTTCAATGCTATCTCTTTCTTTTTTAATTTCAAAACCAGATTTATTTCATGGTTGTAATAACATATAAGTTTTGCTTTCATTTTATTGGTTCAAATTTATCTTTTTGGGTTAGGCAATTTAGGTCTGAAAACTTCAGCAGTAATTCTTAGCATGAACTGTTTTAAGAGTGTGTTTTTATCAAAGGAAGTGTGTTTTCTGTACTGCCTGCTGCATTGATCAGAAGGTTTTATGGCTGTTTCCCTGGAAAATAACATTTTTGCTTGTCTGAACTGCAGATTTGTTGTGCTGAGCAGAAAGTTTTTATCTAGACCTTTTGATAACGAGAGAAGACTTTGATTAGGCATAAAAGGAAGATTGCAGGTCAAGGATGACATTAATATCCTACTAACTAGAAAAAAATACCCTTGAAGAGGGGAGATTATCATCAGAAAGAAATTAAGGGCTCTGCTCATTTATTCTTAGTTAACTAATATTGCAGGTTGTGTTGAACTCAGAGATTCTGAACTAAAACCTCCAGTCTTTAGCTAGAAAAAGCCAGAACCCAGAAACTGGTCCAGTTATCACTGATATCTGAGGAGGCACAGGGTGCTATGAGGCTGGGGAGCATTGGCAGGGGAAGATGTCTTCAGAGGCAGACCACGGGCAGAGAAAAGGACCACATTCATCAGGACCATGCCTTGAAGGATAAACTTTGTTCAGTATAGATCCACTATCAGGGATTTCAGATATGCTTTAAGATAGGCTGTCAGTGATGGCAAGAAAGCTGTAGGAAGCAGCCTGCTGTGTACTGGTTACAGCAGTGTGGGTGCTGAAGGGGCTGTTAGCTATGGGCAAAACTGAGAGATTAGTTTAGCACACAGTAAGAGCTGGAGCAAAGTGCAGATCTGAAGTCTGGATGGTTTGATTGATGTAATCTTGCTACATGAAACATCAGCCATTCTTGTGCTACAGTCTGTTCAAGTAGAATGTTCTGTGCATCCATATGAGGCGATTACTGAGGTGGTCATGTCAGATTGCAAAGGAAAATAGTGTCTGTCATCAGCAGGACTTTGAGATATGTAGTTATTTCTTATTACCTTGGCCTTAAAACACCAAAAACCTATTATAATTTTCCTCCCCATCACAGTTTTCATCCTGATAGTAACTTCTGTCCCTTCCAGAGTACAGCCGGCGCCTGAAAGAGCGAATGCACCACAATATCCCCCATCGCTTTAACGTGGGGCTGAACATGAGAGCAACAAAATGCGCGGTGTGTCTGGACACCGTGCACTTCGGGCGGCAAGCGTCGAAATGTCTTGGTAAGAGCAGAGTGTGTGCAGAAAAAAAGTGTAGCTGGACGGGAGCATGAAAAAGCATCAGCCATTTAGAGCAGATTGTCAGTGAAAGCTGAAGAAAGGACCAAGTATGAAGACCTGGAAATGAGCTGGTGCAAGCATTCTAGATTAGGAGACATCTGATGGTTTAGAGTAGGAGATTCTTGGAAAAGCTGGAGTTTGTGCATCAGAAGTTGAGGCAGCTGTGCCATGAATTTTGTCATTTAACAGAAGATTTTTCTCTGTCCTTTTGACAGAATGCCAGGTGATGTGTCACCCAAAATGCTCAACTTGCTTGCCAGCTACTTGTGGACTGCCAGCAGAATATGCCACACACTTCTCTGAAGCATTCTGCCGGGATAAAATGAATTCTCCTGGTCTGCAGCTGAAGGAGCCAAGCAGCAGTCTGCGTCTTGAGGGATGGATGAAAGTGCCAAGGTATACACATGAATTTTGGTGCTGTATCAGGTGCTGAAATATTTGGAACAGTTCCTTAGATTATCCTGGCTCTTACAGTGTGATGATTGGTACATGCCCATTACAGTTACTTACTAGCACTGAAATTTGTCCTTCTAGGAGTTGCATGCTTGGTTTATATAGAATCTCAGAGGAAAATCTAACATTGCTTTGTGCTTATTTTCTTCAGGAACAACAAACGTGGGCAGCAGGGCTGGGACAGGAAGTATATAGTCCTGGAAGGAACCAAAGTGCTCATTTATGATGCAGAAGCAAGAGAAGGTAACTTAGCGTTTCTAGGAGGAATACTTTTTAAAATCTTCAGATAATCTGATGATTTGAGAGGCTTAAAGATTGTTACAGTTTGTTGTAGCCGTATATTTAATTTAGCTAAATCTTCTGTAATAAGGCAACATTTTTTTTCTAAATCCTTTACAGTTCTACTGTTTATACTGTATATTACTCATAATAATCCAGCTGTGAACCATCCAGTGTGTATCGACTCTGTTTTGCTACCATGATTATTTTCTTGCTATTCACTAATTTGTTCTTTCTTAATCTGTCTCCCCACTCTCCCTACAGCTGGACAGAGGCCTCTGGAGGAATTCGAGCTCTGCCTTCCTGATGGTGATGTAACTGTTCACGGAGCTGTAGGAGCTACTGAACTTACCAATACAGCAAAGACAGGTGAGAATCTTATGTAGATGAGGTCAAGTGGATTTCATCTGCCTTGCCATCAGTGGGCATTCCCGTTGGGCTGAACAGAATTTTCTCCCTTTAAATTTGACTCTGTAACTGTGTCATTTTGAGGTTACCTCTGTTTGAATTGGGTCAATAGGTTGGTCACCTAGATTTAGTTACACAGATGGTTGCTTCTGTCATGGTACAGTCATCAAGCCAATTGGAAGTGCATTTTAAGACTTTTGTGAAATACCTACAAGCACTCAATTTATTTAAATTTATTCTCTCAATGCTCTCTATAAAATGTGAAGTGTCATAATCCATGCCACCATTGTGCTCTAACCAGAAAGTTATTAACTTAGAAATACTGTGGGGTATATACAATCTCATGAAAAAATGTTCATGTTTGGATTTGTATGTATTGACTAGAACTGATGGAAAGATTATGTATGTCTTGACTTTAACATTAAAGGATACAGATTGTTAAAAACAAAGGTTTCCATAACCAATTTTTACAGATTTTTCCTGAACAGTACAAAGAAAACTTTAATCAAATGGTTGGTTTTGTACTTTTTTTTTTTACAATGGGATCTTTTCTTTTTCTTTTTTTTTTTTTCCTTTTTTTTTTTTTTTTTTTTACAGAAGCCAAGACATTTTTTTATTTACTAGAGATAGCATTGTATGTATGGACTGCATACATCCAGCTAATATTTAGCTTTAAGTAGCTAGTATGTACAGGACCTGTAAAGGAGAAACCTATGTGTAAATTACCATGGTAACACATCATGGTAAATGCAACTTCTCTCCAATGAGGCTGAAAGGTGTTGATTTTTGAGTCCACTGACAATATTCCAAAAACTAATCTAAGTCTTATTCTATCTATATAACATCTCAGATGTGCCATATATCCTAAAATTGGAGTCTCATCCACACACCACTTGCTGGCCTGGTAGAACACTCTACCTGTTAGCACCCAGCTTCCCTGACAAACAGCGCTGGGTCACAGCACTGGAATCAATAGTGGCAGGTGGGAGAGTTTCCAGAGAAAAAGCTGAGGCTGATGCTGTGAGTATAAAAGTTTCATTTAATAATAAAATATTCTGGGAGGGAGCAGAGTTTTGAAAAAAATTTTTTTTTTTTGGTATTTTACATACTGAGGTTTAATGGAAGGTAAGTTATTCCTTCTGCCTTTTGATGTACAGTATGAGTACCAGGAACTAGTTCACTGTGTGGCTGATGTTTTGTATTACAATATCCTTCTTCAGATTTGGGGAATATACTAAGAAGATTCTAAGATTATGTATCTCTAATTCCAGCAAACAGAAAAGGGAGAGAAGTTAGATACAGTTTAATGCCATCTCAAAATGTACCACATGGAATAAGCAAATCTTGAAAGAAACAAGCAAAAAACTCCCTCCTCTCCTATTCCTATGCAGTCAGGAGGGTTTTGTTTCTTGGGGGGGGGAAAGGTGTGTGTGTGTGGGGGGGCGTTTAGTTTAAGTTCTATTCCTGATAGGAGTAAGAGGTTAAATTAATTTGTTTAGGCTTTGGATAATCTTTTTCATCACTGTTGCACTGATAACCCTGTTTTCTGATAAAGCGAGATTTGATTCTATGGGTTTGCATAATAGAATGTTAGCTTTAGGGGCAGGGAATATCAGATAAGCAGGAAATCATCTCTTTTCTTGTGCTAGGATTCCTTTTGCCTCTGAGAAAATACGTCTCCCACTGACATTTGGACTTTTTTTTTTTTTCTTTTTAAATAACTCTCCTAGGAAAATTTCATTGCGCCACTACAGAAGACTGGAGGAAATGGATAGGGACAGTAATAGGTTCTGTCTGAGTTTAGGTTAATTCTAATCAGTTTGCCTGGCTATGTTTCAGGTAGATAGAAGTACACTAATTCTTCTGTAGGCAGCATCCCTGTTACTTTTAGCTTTCTGAGAAAAAGAAATCTGTGCCAAGATTTTTTCCTGTCTGAAACAATGACCTTATGCTGTTAAAATACTACAAGAAAAAGAGATAAAGATTAACTGAACAACAAAATAAATATCTTCTTGTCATCTGCAGAAATTGCTGGGAAACTCCCTGTTGAAGTTAGAGGGTGAAGACCGTTTGGATATAAATTGCACAATGCCCTTCAGTGACCAGGTAATGATCAGTTCAGTTGGGCCTGAGTACTGTTTCTTTTGTGGAAATTGTACCTTAAAGAGTAGTAAGTGTAATTATAGACTTGCTTATTGGTTTGTTTTCTCTCTTTGTAAACAGTACTGTCCAGGTTTGCTCTTGGAGCATTCCTGGTTCTCCTCATATATTGCTATTTTTATTTTTTCCTGTTGTCTCTATAGGTCGTACTGGTGGGTGCAGAAGAAGGTCTCTATGCCCTTAATGTACTGAAGAATTCCTTAACGCACATCCCAGGAATGGGTGCTGTCTTCCAAATTCACCTAATCAAAGATCTGGAGAAACTCCTCATGATAGCAGGTAGGGAGTTATATGTTACCAAATGTCCTGCAGTGGATGCACAGCAATGGCTAAGCAGGACATTGCCTAGAGGCCAGGCTTGTCTCTAGATTCATTACAGACTTTTTCCTTTTTTGATCAGCATATTGTCAGGAGATCAAGTATGGTGGTTAACACTGTATTGTCTGAGGTTTTTGTGTATGAGAATATGTGAACAAAGGGCTCAGTTAAACCTTCATGAGAAAGTGGTTTTCAAAGCCGATGGAGGGAGGAACCAGAAACAAAACATTTCCAGTTTAAGGATTATTTATCATTTTAAATTCAGTGGAAAGTGTGGAGCTCATCAGTGAGCATATTTCTAAATACTACACTACCTTTCTTTTTAATATTCTTAACTGTTTGAGGACCACTGTGTCCTAGGGCAAACAACTCTTAACCTGTCTTTCTCTAAACACTAATCCATGTAACAAAACTGGGACTTCTTTCATGGTTTAAGATTCCCTTATGAGAGGAACACAAGCTTTAATCTCTCCATCTGTGGTTTTCCAGAGATAATCCTTCCTACACGGATGTAGGCATGCTGAGCACTAGGGCGTATCTTCCTCTGAAAGCCCAAATTATCAAGTGTCTATATGACATTTGTAGGGAATGAAAAAAGATTCTTGTTCTGTTCTGAATTTTTCCCCTGCTAAAGATTTAACTTTGTTTCAGGGTGGTAGAAAAAAAAGTAATTTGAAAATTTCACACAAAACTGGGAGAAGACCATGCCACTGTGTTGCTAGTCTTGTGAGAGGAACTGGGCTTGGTCTGTAATGCAGTTTATTAGGGCACTTCTCAGAAATCCCTTGCCAGTCATGTTGGCACAGAAAGGTTAAAGCACCTTTTAGTTTAAGAAGTTCTTCAAGATAAAATAAAACTTCTTGGTTAATTTTGAATAGCGTCCCAGTGATACCATTGTTACTGTGACCTTAGCAACAGTAATAACCCATGGAGAGTGGCTGTTCTCCCAGTGGATTTATAGCCTGTTGTGTGGTTGGTTTTTTTATATTTTCTGTTTTGCTTTTAATAGAAATATGGAATCAATTCTACATGGTACCTTGTGCCTGTTACCACAGTAAAAGCTTGTGACGATAAACTGCTGCTTGGGTAACAACAGACTTTTGCAGAGAGTAAGGAGATTTCCCTTAACAAAGTGTAACCATTTTTGTTTCCAGGAGAAGAACGGGCTCTGTGTCTTGTTGATGTAAAGAAAGTGAAGCAATCCTTAGCTCAGTCTCACCTCCCAGCCCAGCCTGATGTCTCACCAAATGTCTTTGAGGCTGTGAAAGGTTGTCACCTTTTTGCTGCTGGCAAGGTAGGATACAGCTCCCTCATGCCCCCAGACCACCCTTAGACTCCACTGAGCTTAATATCAGTGATATCAGCATCTTTATTTCACTGGCAGCAAATCCAAGGTCTATATTCTTGTTTTAAATCTTTTTCCTTCAGGTAAAAGAGTATAGGGGGCTGAAGAGAGTCTGAGCAGGAGACAGTATGGAGAATAAACTACTAATATGAATAAACTCAGTCAGTATGGCATGATGGTATAGCCTAAACTGCTACACGATAAGAAGTAGAGCACAGCATAACTGCCTCCTCACAGCTGACTTCAATTTTGAGATTTATAAATAGTGAATTCCATCTACTGTTTGTTCTTGAATGTCATGTCACAGTTTCCAGGATAGCAAATTTACTTTGGTGTTTGCGTCACTTGATAACACTTGATATTTACCTTAATTCCCAGTTATAGTATGGAACATTTAGCCACAGCAAAAATTCTAATTAACAATTACTTCCACAGACTGTCTTTGATAACAAACTGAGCACCATGCATTTCAGAGTGATGTTTTAAGGTAATAATTTCGGGGGTTAAAATTTAGACCTATTTGAATTTCTCATCCCTTTTAATGAAATTTTTTTCTGTGGAAAACCATCAAATTTTTATTAACTTCTTTCAAATAGAAGAGAAATCATAGAAGCCATTCAAATTCAAGTTCCCTTTTGAGAATGTGAAGAGTTTTTTTCATTATTCTGCTAATTCACAGTAACTAACCTAACAAAAAATGTGCTTGCTTACCTCTGCAAAATTCTTTCAGTGGCAAGAGGTACCCAGATCTGTTCCTCACACTCTGTATTACCATTACAATGACACTTGTAATCTTCCTTACAGGTTGAGAATGGTCTTTGTATCTGTGCAGCCATGCCCAACAAAGTGGTTGTTCTGCGATACAATGAGAGTTTGAGCAAGTTCTGTATCAGAAAGGTAAGCTTAGCAATTCCCTTCCACAGCTAATGGGATTCATATATTGCACTAAAACTTTGCTTTGCAACAAACATCTTAGACCTTTTTGCATGTATAAGAACCTTTGTTTGTCAGCTAAAGTGGTAACAAATTGCAATGTGCACTGACTAAAATTGGAGTAGGAAGCAATTTCCTTTAATATGAATTGGTGTGTTTAGAGATGCAGGACAGAACTGTCATTTGGTTTTTTAAATTTTTTTTTTTTTTTTTGAGATATTGGACTGAGCTGTAATCATACCCTTGCTTATTTACCCAGAAAAGACACTAAATATTCAGCAGTGTTCCCTCACCTCCATTTTCTTTGGAGATGGCTTCCCTCTCCTTTACAGTTAAGGAAGCAATGGGTATCTGAATTTGTTTTTACTGTACCAGTGAAAATCCAAGGGTATTTGGTGTAACTCCAGCAGAGGACAGGCAGTTGTTTCCCATACGTCCCCTGATCTGGGGCAGAACTGGGGCAACTTCACTTCAGACAGCCAGTTGCAGGCAGATTTGTTCTGAAGCCAAGTCCAATAAACTAATTATTAATTTTTATATGCTACATTCAGAAAAAACCTCCAAATATTAGGGACCTCTCCTCTGTACAGAGTTTAAACTGCTTGTCTTAAAGTGGGCTGGTACCTAGAAACTAATCTCTATTCCAATCCACAAATTAAGGGATGTTGAGGTCAAACTACATATCCCTGGAGACTACTTTGAACTTACCAGTTCAAATTACAGCTTTGCTGAGGCTTTTATCCCCACTGAGTGCTGCCCTGGGGCTGCTGCGAGGAAGCAGAGTAGGCACAGTAGTTCAGATGCTGGCCTCCTTGGAAGTAAAGGTACATCTGATGGAGAAGATCTGGACAAAACCAAGGTGGATGCCAGTATCAACTGGTACCAACTCTTGCTCATGATGGAGCAGCAGCTGGCAGGGAACTCTGAGTACGTGCAGGCACTGCCCTCTGCTCATGCTGCCATTCACCTCCATTGTGCCTTGACCAGGGCTTACATGCAAACTGTGACAAGGTGTGTTTAGAAGGCAGCTTTTCCTTATCTTCACTAATCCAGGCAACTGAATTTCAATCCTAGCAAGATGTCAGCAAGCCCAGAATAGATTCTGTTCTGCCAACTAAATCCGTAGATAAACTAGGAATTATGCAAGGAATCTTGTCCTCAGATCTGGGGATCTGTGTTGTGTCAGGCTAACCTGCAGAGCTATCCTACCAGTTCAATCACAATGCACAACTTGTTGGAAAACATGTCTGTGTTACAAAGTCTGTATTCAAGTAAGCATCACTGACAACAAAACACAACTTTTTCTTCTAGCAAGAGTTCTTTTCCAGATGTTTTTGAGAGACTGAAGTTGCCATCTGCCCCTTTTATAAAGATAAATGTGGCAATATATATAATTTTTCATAATAAGCAAAATCTGTAAACTGACTGGAAGCTGATATTGGTCCATACTTTCCTCTTTTCCAGGAGATCGAAACCTCTGAGCCTTGCAGCTGCATCCATTTGACCACTTACAGCATCATCATTGGAACCAACAAGTTCTATGAAATTGAGATGAAACAGTATACATTGGAGGGTAGGAGACATTTCCTGAGGACCATACGAAATGGCTCCACAGATTCTTTTGGTGGGGCTTTTCTAAAGCATTTTAGGAAAAAAAGTTGGTGCTAATCAAGCTGTTTTCCTTCATTCTCTTTGCAGAGTTTCTGGATAAAAATGACCACACATTGGCCTCTGCTGTGTTTGCTGCTTCCACCAACAGCTTTCCAGTCAGTATTATCCAAGTGAACCCGACAGGGCAGAGGGAAGAATATCTGCTGTGTTTCCATGGTAAGGCTCATGTGGCTGTGAAGCTGTTGTACTGCCTCTGTCCTCTGGTACATAACTGCCAGGAGGTACCTAAGTGCTCCTGCAAAGGAAAGCCAAAGAGGGCTGACTTTTAGTACCTGGAAACAAAGATTTTTTTTTGAAGAATGAATCAAGATCTTCTTAAATAGTAGGATGCACAGGATGTTGGTATTAAAGTAACATGTGGCTGTGGTGCTTTTGGTCATCTTGCTTCTGGCTTCAAGGTTGTCTGTGCCTTTGGGTCAGCTGGCACACATCAGCCTCTGTGGCTAAAGGGAAGGGACTGTTAAAGTGCAAAGAGGATTTTTATTATCTTTATAAAATGTTAAGGGGTTTTCAAACTTTGGCATTCTTGACTGGTCCCTGCACAGGCAGCTGACAAGTTTTAGTGTTCTTGTGAGGAAATAAAAAGGTGTTTATTTTTTTGTATAGCTGCTTTTGATAGTGCATTAGGATAGTATCATGGAAATGCACAGAGAATCTTCAAAAGTTTCCATAAAAGTGATTTTGGGTGAGTAGCAGCAGGAATCCCAGTCTTCCCAGCTGTGTTTGAAATAATAACCTTAATTGTGAAAAAGTACTCCTACATCCAGCCAACCAAATGTCAATTAGTGCCATTCATGGCACTCTGGGATTTGCAAGGTAGTTAGCATCTGTCCCTGCTAAAAGCCCAGGGACAATGACCTTTGTCCCTTCAAAAATAAATTAAAAAAAATACAGGCATATGGTTTATGACATGACATTGCTTTTCTTGCCAGAGTTTGGTGTCTTTGTGGATTCCTACGGAAGACGCAGTAGGACAGATGACCTGAAATGGAATCGCTTGCCCTTAGCTTTTGGTAGGTGCTGAGGGACATTCACTTGGATTATGGGAATGATTGAAACTGGGAAACATCCTTGTGGGACAGGCATTCTTCACTCAGTGCTTCTGCTTCCATGTTCCTCTCCCAGTTCTCCCAAAAAACATAGTGATTTTACCATAAGATCATTATAAATCTAAATGGTAGACCTTCTGAAATACAATTAGAGGAAAACTAAAGCAAAGTTCTGTTTCTCTAAATGTTCCAAGTAAGTTGAACAGTGATTGAATTGTGGAATTTTTAATGATGCTTGGAGGTTTCTGAAATAGTCGAGAATCTGTGATGTCATTGTGATTTCCTCAGGCTTTTTGCTCTACCTAATGGGATTGCATTCAGTTAATAGTCTGGTTTTAATGCCTTTCTTGTGATACTTTTGCTTAGTAAAATTCTTGAGATACAGATAACTTCAAAGCAACAATTCTTTAAGCTTGAATCTCCCTATGTAGTAATAGTGTCTATGTCTTACTGCAGAAAATACATTCCCTTAGTTTTCCCAAAGTGCTGGGAGGCTCTGCTGTGCTCCCTGGTGCTTTTTAGAAGTTTTTAACAGAGAATGTAATTTTGTGTCTTTCCTCCCCCTGTGATCCTTCTTAAGCCTACAGGGAGCCCTATCTGTTCGTGACCCACTTCAATTCCCTTGAAGTGATTGAGATTCAGGCACGAGCTTCTCTAGGGTAAGTTGTTCTCTTTTCATTACTTTGCACAGCATGTGCTGCAAGAACATGTGCACTTCCCAGGAAGTCATTCTAAAGAAGACTTTTTCCCTGTAATTTTACCCAGAACTCCTGCACGAGCCCACTTGGAGATACCAAATCCACGGTACCTAGGGCCTGCAATTTCATCTGGAGCTATCTACTTGGCTTCCTCCTACCAAGACAAATTAAGGGTGATTTGCTGTAAGGGCAATCTTGTGAAGGAGACCAACAATGAGCAGCAGCACCACAGAGGATCTTCTGCTACACGCAGGTATGATGAACTCCATGTGTTACAGTCCTTGTGTGCCTCATAAGCAAACTTTGCTCCCGGTGGCTTTTCCTCCCTGGTCTTGTGGGATGCCCTTAAGGGAGAGACAGGTGTTAGCCAGTTACTGTACTGCTGGAATGGAACATGGATTTACTGACATTTTAAATTCTAGAAGGCAAAAAAACCCCCCATAAACTCTGTAGGAGTATGTGGGTAATCTCCATCACTGCTTTGTGATTATCAGCTAATTTACTTTTATAGTGATACAGCTGTGACTTCAAAGCTTGGTGATCTTAGTTGTTATCAATATGACACTAGACATCAACTGACTGTAAAAATCTCTCAAGCAAGAGCCCTTTCCTCTGAAATGGTGAGGGAGGCAGCATTGAGAGCTTGTGATGTGACCTTATCCTGTTCAGCAGAACAGCAGTTCTTCAGATGGAAATAAATACTGGGGCTGATAGTGCCACTGTGCATTGAGAACTTCAGGCCTGTAGCTCACCCTCACCTGGAGCTACTGAAAATAGGGTAATTATCAAATTTTAGCATATTTCTTTATATGGGAAAGTACACTGCTTAAATGTATGCAAATGTGTACTTTTTCGGGCTGTTCCATAGACATGACTTACAGTAGCAATTCATTAAGGCACTTCACTAGTGTTGCTAATGTAATTGACACTCAGCTGTCAGAATCTCTTTGGACTTTTCATCTTGGCTCAGGCAGGTCTAATGCTTTTTTACCCAAGTACTCCTGGGTCTTGGGGGAAAGTTAATTTTTTTTTTTTGCTAAAAGAGAATGTAACGTGAGGTTTTTGTCGCTCAGCTGTTCCCGTCAATTATTTTTGAATGACAGCAGCCCTAACAAGAGAGGTCCACCCACGTACAACGAGCACATAACCAAGCGGGTAGCGTCAAGCCCAGGCCCACCAGAAGGTCCAAGTCACCCTCGAGAACCAAGCACACCACACCGGTACCGCGAGGGAAGGACAGAGCTGCGGAGGGACAAGTCACCTGGGCGACCTCTAGAGAGGGAGAAATCTCCAGGCCGGCTTCTGAGCACCCGCAGAGAAAGGTCCCCTGGAAGACTGTTTGAAGAGAGCAGCCGAGGACGACTGCCTGTGAGTGGTGCCAGAACTCCTCTTGCTCAAGTCAATAAGGTAAGGCAGGAGACTGGAAGACTTTTCTGTTCTCAGGAAAGCGTGCAAACTACTGCACAAGGGCTGATGGTACAGTATATTAAATCTTACCACAACCCCCAGCTTCTATTAAAAGAGAGCACGCACTGTGTAACTCTCTGGCTCCAGTTAAACACTTCCCCTTGTGCTAGTACTGTAACTGCAAAAGCAGCTTGACTCTGGAACAGGCTGAATTTCTCCAGATCTGAAAGCAAAGGTGCCTTTACCAACAGAAATGAAGTTATTGAGGACTTGATAGGGGACAATGTCTGGAGACAGGAAGGTGGGAGCCTGCTGTGTTCAGAGTACTTGCCTTTGTCAGGACTGTCAAAATTCTGCCACATAGCAGCAGGCCAGCATCCAGCACTGGCTCAGCAGTGGTTGGTCAGGTGATGTACTGCTGTTGGCACCTGTGCTTATGGGAGAGAAATACATGCAACTTGTAACTGTTGTTTTATTTCCCTGGCAGGTCTGGGACCAGTCTTCAGTGTAAGTCTCTGCTAGATAAAGTTACTCATCTTGACCTGCAGGAAGAAAAGGAAATATGCTGAGTATATGCACTCCATGTCTGCTGCCCAGTTACCAAAACAACATTCCTGGGCCAAAGCTAGCGCTGCATTGGGAGATGAGACGCTTTTGAAGATGGTTGGCATCTCAGTTAATTTCTCTGCACTTTCCTGCACTCCTGTTTTTGCACTTTGTACTACTGTTACTCTTTCAAGCAGTTCATGAACTTTTTGTATTCACTTTAGTCCCTAGTAGTTCATCAAGGAAAGGAAATGGGACTAGAGTTCCACCCCAGGTCTTTAATGTGGTTAGCACCCCTTACCAGATAACTGAGCAGACATGCTGGGAATTCCTGGTGACCTGGAACCAGACGGGCCAAGGTGAGCGAGTCTTTCAATAGAAGGTGTGATTGGATATTTTCTACAGAACACAAGAAAAATTACTTCCAATTAGTCTGTTCACCTGCCACTTCTGAAAGTTACCTTGTTCTTACTAAAATTGCTCTAGCGCAGCTCTGATGGGGAGGAAGAACCGTGCTTTAAACAATCCCATGTGCCCAGCCCTGAGACCAAGTGTGTTACCTATAAGCTACTGGGGTGTAGGACTTTATCCAGGTCTTCTGCATGACAGTTCACTGCATGCTGCTGCACCATCACTGGCTGCTCTCTCTTTTTAGGTTGCTTTGCTGAGTAGTGTATTGCACCTCACTTGTAAATTAACTGAAACCTTTAGATTACGCTGCAAAATAACTGTTAATTACTCTGGAAATTTGGCAATGAAGAGTTAACAAGCCTTATTCTATGACAAGAATTAGTCACACTTGTGTCACTTGTGACACTGCAGTCCTGACAGTCTCGTTCTCTGTCAGAAGAGCAGCCCAGGGCTGGCTCCTGCCTGTAACTTGTCATACAGTAAGATGCCATTGTCACGGCACAAGAGGATACTCACAATGAAGAGCTTTAGCAGGTACTGAACTCACCTTCACCTTTGCTTCCACGTATCTAAGCTCGAGCCATTTATTGCTTTCTATTCTCTTTTGCTGTGGACATGAAGCAGAGAGCAAATGATTTTCAAAGCAGGTTTTGACCATTCAGTCTGCAATAGCAACATTCTAAATGAACAACTGTGTTCTTTACAAGTGGAAAAAGCAAAACTGCATCCAATCTTCCCTTGGCCACACTCTGAAACTTCTGCTAGTCCCTTGCAAGCCTGTGCTAACCTGTTCTAGAAACCCACAAAAATTCAAATACCTTGTCGGTGTCCTTTGGCGAGTTTCATGAATATTGTATTCCGTTCTCTTGTCTGTTGGGTTATTTTAGGTCAGATGATTGGCAGGAAACTTGCTGGAAGTTTTTGTCTCCTGGTCTGAATATCTTGAAAGGTCGCTGAGATCAGTCTTTAAATCTTTGCATCTCATGGAAGATCTTCAAGACCTCAGAAATGGGCTTGTTGAGTCCTGAAAGTGTATATCTTGTGTCTTGTTTGTGAAATGCTTCCTGCTATAGAAATAGCTCAAAGGACTGTACATATTTACAAGAAACTTTATATTCGTAACAAAAGGGAATTGAATTTGAATTGGTTTCTACTTTTTTATTGTAAACAGTGCGTTTTTCAACACTAGCTTTTTTGTTTTAATGGTGGTTGTGGACAGCCATCTTCAGATACTGGAGGGGCCTCAGCTTAGTCCTCCTTGCTCCCATGAAGAAATATTGTAACATTAAATTGCAATTGACGCTTGTTAGCATCAATGAGGTTTTAGATCTCTAAAAGTACAGGATTTTTCTTCATTACCTTTTTATTATTGACAAGGGAGGGAACCAGAGGGACCGTTCAAAGCTCCACCTGGAACGTATTGAAGTTTGTTGTTGAACAATAACCAAATAAAACAAATAACTATCTTGACTGGCATGGTGACATGAACGCTTCCTTCTCTATAGAGTAGCACTGAGCCATCCTCCCATTGCACCCAGTGTTAGAAGCTGTGTAATCTATAGGCATCAAAGCTTACCAAAGAAGCAAACCTTAATATTTAGTGTTTTAATAGTTGTTATTCCCTGGACAAGTAGCATAAGTGGTTTCAAAAACAAAAACATGTTCATATGAACTAAACCAGGTCCACGTAGTTTACTATAGCAGCAGTCAGCTGCAAACACCTACAGCTAAATTCTGCCCTTGCACACTTCCCTAGTGCTGTGGGTAAGAGCTAAGACACATGAGTAGATGGGAAAACAATCTCGCCCTGGTAAATGACCCCACACATCTTGAGCTGGAAAAAACATCTTAATTAACAATAGTGTGATCTAATGACAGGTTTGGGATTTATCCCAGCAGTGTACTGGTAGCAAAGAAGATAGAGATAGTTGTCCATCCCACTGCTGTAATATGCTGGTGCTTTAAGGCCTAATAGCTGCAACTTAATAATAATAAAAAAATAATAAAAAATCACAGATCAAGTCAGACTGAGTACAACCTGCAGTTACTGTACAGCTGAACTTACACCTGCTGGGAAAACTTGCTAGATCAGACTTAAATGTAAATACATCTATTTTTAACTGAACCAGTTTTTACAGGGTCTGAAGTATTCTTTCACAGGAAGATGTTTTTAATATTCACACTGCTGCCTACAGTAACTTAATTTGTCCTCCTACTGTTCAGTGGTTTTGGTTTTGTGCACATACCCACCCCTGTACCCCCAGTAAAGGGCTTGTTGGAGGGTGTGTGGGTAGGTTACTAATAGCTCCTCTTACATTTTGGTCTACATGACATTCTTCATGAAAATGCTCTACATAAAATCCAAGCTGCTTGATTTATCTATTGTGCCTACTATCTGATGTATATGATGAAATGCTAACTTGTTAAATGTTCCTTTATTTATATTTTACTGTGCACAAAGAGTAATTATTTAAAGCTCATTGTTGCAGTCCTATGATGCATGATCAGAATTGTAACTAAAATAATCCAGAAACTGGTGGAGTAAAAAAACCTATTTATTGAGCCTTTTGATTACCAAGATCCCTGCACAAATCCACTGTCAGCTTAACCACCACACACTGTGCTGAAATTCAGGGGGTCGGGGAGGGTAGGGCTCTGGTTATTTCTGCCCTAGACAGGGAATGTAACAGTTCCAAAAACGACTATAACAAAACTCTCTGCATCTACCTTAAAAAAAAAAAAAAAAAAAAAAAAAAAGGTGCTCTCCTAGCAACAGCCAAGAATAAACATAACAGCACAGACTGTGAGATGTGGGTGGGGAATGCAAGTGAGCTAATAAATCCAACTCTTGATCCAGCTTTTGCCTTTGGAGGGATTTGATTCATCCCATTACAATAAGGGAACACAACATGATTAATCTAATTCATTCACCTGCCAAACACAAAACAACCTTGCAAGGAAAAACAAACCAGCCAGCTTACCTCTTCCTTCATCAGTCCCTGCCTGGCCAGGGACCTGCCCTCCTGCAGAGCCACCTGCTGAAGAGAAAGGGACCTGGGGGGTAGGGGGAGTGAGGGGTGTGCTGCAGCTTACCCGGAGGACGGCTGTGGCTCCTGGGAGAAGTCAGTTGAGGCCACAGGGGACACCTCACCACAGTCACCTTGCCATGCCATGGCCCCTCTGGGAGAAGCCCTGGGGCCTGTGGCCAACTGCACTGATTGCCCCAAGGAGCAGAGAAGGGTGGAGGTGCTCACAGGCTCATTACTCCTGCCAGCTCTCCAGTGGTGTGCTGGATGTTGCTGGCCACAGTCTGGGCTCCTCACCCTGGTTCTGAGGTCCACAAATACGGAGTTTTTTGGCTGCAAAAGCTCGAGTGGTACAGTGCCAGCTGCACACCATGTACCAAGTGCTCTGCTGCTCAAGACAGGGCTAGAGGCTGCATGTATTTATATATTTCTATACAATATTTAGTTCTGTCCTGTGGTTCTACCATACCAGCATTGATGAAAAGCCTGGAGTGAGTCATGTATATATAGCTGGAAAAAAAAAAAAATCCACAAAGCTTAGCACCAACTAATGAGACCAACTCCATAAATACTGTTAAGTCTTGCATACTTCCACCTTCTTTTCTATTCGCCATTTCTCAGTGTTTCTGCTTCCTTAGTCTTTGGCTTGTGAAAGAGTTGATTTGAAACTGAGAAAACAAACAAAAACCAAAAACACCCAAACTTGTTAAGCTGGACTAACTGTATCTGTTCTTCCAGCAAAACAATTCTTGGTCATTCAAATAAGAAACCTGTGGTATCCTTTCCTGCTGGCACTACAACCCTTTAAGAGGGCTCACTGCATGACTTCTGTCTGCCAGCACACTCACATCTACTTTTCTTTCTTTAAACACAGCTGAAAAAAAAATTTCAACACTCACCCCTCCTCTGCTGATGCTTTTCCTCCCAAATGCTCAGCTCTGCACAAGTGCCCTCATTAAGTTTGCTGCACCCAATGGCCCAGCTCCAGCAGCACCACACGCCGGTGCCTTGGCCCACAGTGCCCTTGGTGGCTGTGGCACAGCCAAGTACCACCAGGGCTCCTCCAGCTGCAGGCCTTGAGCCCCGGGTCAGGTTACTGAACAACTCAAGTGCCAGGCCACAGCCACTCCTATGTTGACAGCAGAGCCCGTCACAAAAGCCTCCACCCTGCCACTCCTGTGCACAGGTGTCCTGTGCACTCCTGTGCACTACAAGGTATCAGCAACTAGCACACCCCTGATGGTGCTGCTATGGAAGGAGAGCCCTTTAATTAACATCAGTATTATTGAAGCATCAGGTTTCTCTATGGCAGGAAAGTGAGAAAGAATGGCTGTGGTCACACATTTATCTACCAGCACATTTAAACATCTACAGGTCTTGACTGAGTTTACATTGCAACAAAAGGCAATCCTGTTGAAGTAGACCACAGGAACTGTCCAGCCTGCTCCTCCTCTGCTACTGCTGCATCTTCATTTACTGCTCTGGCACAACAAGCACAAGCTAAAGGAATCTCTCTCCTCAAAGCCCCCAGGCCTCCCAGCAGCACAAACTGCTCCACAGGTACCAGCGCCGAGCACACCCCACAGCCCCTTCCCTGCTCTCCTCACCAGTCAGCATCTCCTACTGCCAATAAACACCACAAAGGGCACACAAGCTGTCCCACTACACAGCCAAAACTAATGCCATGCCTGTGCCACATCCCCATACAACACCATCACATGCAGTCAAGGAGAAAGGCATGGAAACACAAGTCTGCTTGAAGAGCAGCTGCCTGGAACAAAGGGAGGCAGATGCGAGGCTAAGGCCAACTCCAGGCTCTTTGGCCCTAAGCAACTCCTCACTGCAGTTTGTAAGCAACTGGACTAATTCTTCCTGCAAAATTTACAGCATAAATACACACTAACCCCTCACTTGTATTCTTCACTGACTAGGAGCAAGTGGCTGAAGTGTTTCAAGCAGCATCTATGGATGAAAAGCTTGCACAATCCACCAAGGCATAAAACTGCAATCAGGCAATCAAAGGTTATAAACAAACAACACCTCAAGGCAGCCAAGGTTACCAGAGATGAGAAGGATAACAACAAAGCAAGTCACCCACTTTTCTTGAAAATGTTTTATTTGTTTCTGAAGAGGCTGAAAACAAAAGCAAATCCATATTTCAGAATACCAAATACTATCCATAGCATAAACGAAGAAAAGAGTTTTCAGAGAAAACCATTGCACTAGACCCAGACCTAATGAGCTACTCAGGATATTTCGACAAAGCTCATGAACAGATCTGAGGATGGCAAAGCACCCTTCCCCTGTGTCTGCGTCCACTGAACACTGAGCAGGTGCTACAGCTTTTCTCCCCACTCACACTCCTTACCAACTTGCACTACTGCACTTTCTCACAGTGGGATGGGGCTGGTTCTCATTGGCACAGTCACTGGCACACTCAGGCACCAAAAAACAAACAGTGGGAAGGACCCAGCAGGTCACTTCCCGAGCTGGTTCCCCCAGGGCAGGCCCGAGGCACACTGGCAGGCAGTTTTGCATTAATGTTGCATTTGTTTTGGGATAAAACAGGCTGTGAGTACCAAGTACAGGCAACCTGGTGTTAGCATAATCTCTTAGCAAATATAAACAGAATAAAAATTGCAGAGATCCCCACAGCCCTGGCTGTGGAAGCACCAGGGATTTTATACCCAGGGTCAGCACTGGAACCTGGAGCAGGCCCAGCTCCAGCCCAGGGCATGGCAGGGTGAGGGGATGCTGCACCCAGGTGCTGCAACTGCCAACACCAAGGGACAAATTTGGCCACAGGGACACAGATGACTTGCAGTCACCTTCAGGCTGTTACTGAAGAACTAATCCCTAAACTGATTTCCTTACAGGTCCCTATCCTGGCTTAAGGAAGTCCTTACGAGTGACAGCAAGAGAAACTGGTTTCAAAAAGCAGATTACAAGACGACACATGTGTGATGTACAGAAAAATCCAGCCATTAAAAACAATTGTCTTTACCAGAAATTCCACAGGGGAAAAGTTGTATTTCAGTTCTCATGAAGAGAAAAACTACAGAGCTATTTACAGCAGCAACACTGCACCCCAGTCTACCATAATCTAAAAATGAAATTGTAGGTGAGTGTGTCGCTGAATTTTGCCTCCAAGAGGCTGCTACAAGAAAGATCATCAATATTCACACTTATTTCAGCCATGCAAGTTTGGAACTTGCTACTGAAATAATTGTGTTTGATGGTATGAAAGCAGTAATGGGCTTGCTTTTGCTGAGTGTTGAGCTCAAATAAGATTCTACAAGAATCCTGAATGTTCTAGACTTTGGGCTGGCTTGTTTGTTACCTACAGTCTGCCTCACTGCTAGAGGTCTTTAATATGTTGCTGCCCGCACATTTTTCAGCCTAATTATATTGGTGATTTTTTTAATTGAGCTGACAACGGGCACTGACACCTTTGCCATCTCTCTAAGTGCCACAAAGCTGCCGTCCCCAAGAACTTCCAAGGTGGGGCTGGGAAAATAAGGCAAATATAGGAAAACTTGGAAGTCTCAGAAACAATATGAAATCAGAGTTCTACAGCACAGAGCAGGAATACATTTGGTTAAGAGAAGAATTTTTTTTTTCTGAGACTGCACTGGCCCAGAACAATTGGTCACAAACTACTAGGATGTTCATATTGGTTTGTACAGCAAAGTAGTCACATATTTCTTCTTGTAACGATGTGTAGCACTAAGCACCATCACTCCATCCTATAGGAGATGGAAAACAAGTGAGAAACACAGTTATCTAAAAACTGCAAGTGTGGAGAACATGCTCTGGCCTCTCACCTTGATAGAAAGTGCGTAGAGGTGATTCAGCATGACATGGTTGGGTTCAGGGAGAAGAGCAGGATCACACTGGAAAAAACAAAAGTGAGACAGTGTAAAAATAACAACTCAGTTTGCTCATCACAGCTGGTGGGTGATAAACACTGTCTGTAACCAGCCCTAGCCTCAAATATATCACACAGCTGCTTATGTGGTGTCCATCAATGAATGCAAATAAAGGTTCAGATCAACCCCAAATCCAGAATGAAACACTCAGCATCCTCACTGTGACTGTGAAACAAACCTCAAATATTTCTTATATGTTTCTGATATTTTAATAGTTTTGCAGTGAAAAGGTTGGGTTTTCTGGGAGTGAATGAGAAATTTAGTTTTCTTTTCAATTTTGAAGAGTCAGGTAGAAAAATTTACTTCAGATGGATCCATCTGGACACATGCAATAAAGCATTTACCAACATGGCCACTATTCTAAGGTTTGTCCTTAACTGTCCCTGTCTGTACCCAGTTGTTTTCCCAACCTGTTCACAGCCTGAAGGCCATTATTCAGCAAAACAAACAAATGCACTCACAGAAATGCCTGTGTCCTTATTGAGGATGACCTGCAACAGGTGGGGGGGAAGAATAGGTGGTGATTTAAAGCGCTCCTCTGCCTTCCAAACATAGGGCTCCTGGTGGTACGGTCCCGGGGGTGAACTTGACAGCTCTGCCAGAAAGATGTTAAATATTTTTTCTTAAATAGTCTGTAAAAATATCTGGTCTTTCTAGGTACATTTTTACCAGTATTCCAAGTTGATTTTCACATCCAGAAACAAGTGGCCAAAAGAAATCAATGATATCTAAGTACAAAATGATGCAGTGGCAGAGGATCAGTCATTGCCCAAGAAGTGATTTAAGATGTCAAAAAGCTGTCTGACTTGAAACTACCTGTGAAGATGTGGGAGGTGGAGTTCTGAGGGGCCTACTGCACTCCAGAACTTCACTGTTACCTCTGCCCAGCACTTTTCCATCAGAGACTTGATCATAAGCACTGCTCCACAATGCTAGGGAAGCAGTAAAAGCATGGCAAGCACATGTACAAGGCAGATATTATTCCTGTGCTGGGACAGGGTAATAGAAGATCTTCAGAGTCTAAAGCAACATAAGGAAAGGATATTAGAGTATGTGGAAGGGTTCCTGCTAGAATCTCCTCTGGGTTTCTTACACTGTCCAACTCTCACAAATCACACTCTTTTCTCCATAAAAGGTTCGCATACAGCAAAAGCCAAGCAAACATTCCTTTTGCCTCAGATTCAAATGACACGTCTTCTGAAGGAGGATTTAAAACACTACATCATAGTCTGAGTCTGTGTCAGCACTACTAAAACATCCCTAATTTCTACCTCTTATTACACAACTTCTGACCTCTTTGGACCACCTCCTAAGCAGAGGGGGACAGCCTAAGTGTAGGCTGTCAACATTGGTTTGATGTTGAAGAGACTGATCCACTGGTGAGCGTGTAAAAAACAGCCATTTCACACTGCACCCACAAACAAACAGCTATTAAGCACCCATGACTTCCTCCTAATAGCATCTACAGTGACTTGTGTTGCACTGTCAGAGCCTTCCTCATTTCTGCACTCCACATTCTTCCTTTGTGAATTTGTGATTCCTGCACACCTCCACAGGGCCTGACAAAAGTGGAGATTATTCTACACTGAAGCTTTAACACCAGATGAAAAGGAAGATGGAATTTTTAACATCTCTAAAAAGTGTGATATAAAACGACAGGTAAGCTCATACCAGACATGTCTGAACATTTCTGGGAGTCCACCATCAAAGCATCGAATACTTCAAAGTCAGTTTTCTTCACCTGTATGATGTTGTTGACGGTACCTAGCTGGCTGGTTACTACTGGCTGGGAAAAAACAAGATACAGAAGTCAGAATAAAAAAGCTTGGAGGACTGTTAAATTCTCAAAAACATGAGCAGCCTAATCAAGAACAAGATATATTGCCTTTAAAATACGCTACTACCAGATGTGAGAAGAGCTCACCACTGCTTGGTTGGTGTGAGGTTAAGAGCAAGTGCAGGACTTGGGGCTGAGGGGATGCATGCCAGTTGAACCTGCCAGCTTGACAGCAACTGATAAATCCTTGGGCTACACATAAGGCTAGGATTAGGCTTGGGCTGCAGTTGACAGTGATGGCACAAGGATCTAAGCTTTACCTCTATCTTCTACAGGGCTTTCAGAGCCTGGCTAAGATCTGTGTGGTCTGATGCAGCCTAGAGTATGGTTGGTATTGCTGGTTTAATACCAAAAGACTGAGTCCAAGGCAGAGGGTTCAAATAGCTAAACTTCCTGAAAGATGAAATTCTGTGAGGTTCTGCAAGGTTTGCCAAGGTGGCAAGAAGACTGGAAGCAGCATCTGTGAATGACTTGTAAAGCAGGTAGGGACTGCTGGACAGGCTAGAGTTAAAGCTCATTTTATAGCAGAGGAGGAAGAAAAGGCCTGGTAGATTTTTGGCACAATTACTGGACTGTGATAGTATGCAGAGCAGTGATAGCAACATTCTGGCACAGAGAGCAGGTACAGTACAGGAGAGACCTGAGCTGTCAGCAATGCTACAGTGCTTTAAAAGGCAGTTTGGCACTGGTCAAAAAAAGCTCATCACCTCTTGTAAGCCAATACCTAAGAGACTTTGTCACCCCTTTGTTAAAAAATCTCTTTCCTGAGGCCAACAGCTTAATGCCACCTTTAAGGCCAGCAGGCAGCAGAACTCTCTCTCACCAGCTGAAACAGTCAGTTTCTGTTGTTAAACACTAAATACCTTCTCCCTGAAGAGCCCAGCTATTGGTAAAGAAACCAGCCAGTTTCTCATCTTCATTACCTCTGAAGGATCATGTGTCCACTGCCCATCCACAAAGAACTTGTATTGGTGCTCCCCTTCTGGCAGGTCCAGGATTGCCACAAAGTTATTGTGACTGGAATTTTAAGACAAACAATCAGCCTGGAGATATTCTGAAAAGTACATCACTCTCTAAGCTGTGATAAGCACTGTAACACAGGATACAGGCTGCCTGAGCATGAAAACACTTACAAAGGCAGTGCCACATTTAAGAGAATCTCTGATGTGATCTAAAGGTTTGCATTGAACTAAGGTTAATGTTAATGAGCCCAACACTAAAAGCTACTATCCAGACACATTCCTGGCATCAAGGGACTGGCACTGAGCTTTTGTAAAGTCACCCACACATTTACATGTCACTTGTTAGTATGTGAGGCCTTGTTTTATCTGCAAGACTCCTGTTGATGGAACAAGATCAGCTTACTCACATTTCCTTGCCTCTCAGTATTTGCCATCATAAAATGCATTTTATAAATGCCTATCCCATAAACAAACAACTAGAAGATGAAAGCAGCAACTCAATCCTGAGTTACTTTGAGTCTGAAATAGCTGCTGCTTGGTAATTCTGATACTCCTTATCCTGTGGAACCTCCTGATTCTTCAGAAGTCTTTACCAGCATCTCAAAGAAGCTGACAAACAGTTGGTGCTACACAAACAACTCAACAGGCTATGCAATGCCAGTATCTCTTTACTTCTTCTCAGGTAGGGAGTGCAAGCACAGCACCACAGAGCAGGATTTGAGGTTTCAGTTTGGAACAATGGACTCTTCCTTCTACCTGAGCATATATGATTCAGTAACAGCCTCAAAGGATGGCCAAATTGCTTCTTCCACATTCATTTCCCTATCTCCCAGCTCCCAAGCTTTTTAATGAGAATGACAGTAATACTAAAGTTCCATGGCCTTTTTTCCAGCTTCTGTTCTGATAAATTTCCCATTGTCCATGCATGGAACAATCCTCCTGTACCAGGCCATACTCAAGCCACTAAGCTCCTCCCTCAAGTTTCTGAAGAAATGAAGACACTTCTGCAACAGTGACAATGCAGGTACCTACTCACTGAGAAACACCAGAAACTGGCAGGAGACCAATCTTCCACGGATATGTCATCATTGACAGACAACAGACTCACTTCAACAGTTAAATTCAGCCTCTCTGCATCCATTAAGTCTTAAATTTTTGAAGAAAAAACCCACTGGTTTAAATGAAACTTATTTAATTCTGTACTTAGTACAGAATTAAGCAGTGCTTCAGAGCTTTACAGCAGGAAAAAGCACTTGGTACCCTAAGGCAGGTTTATTCTCTCAGTGCAGTTTACCAGCAAGTATACCAGGCTCAGTTTCCTAGGCAGAATCTGGACCTTTTGAGCTGGGGAAAAGTCAGTGATATGGCCAAAGTATTTGTGCTACAGAGAAACTGTGCTTAAAACCAACTTCACCTTACACACCCCAACTGCACCCCAGGTAGCAGATAAGGATTGTTTAGAGTCATTCATGTGTGATGCCTACTGAACAAATCACTCCTACTAAACTGACCCCCAGCTCAACTTTTATCCTGTGCCACCTAAGAATCAAAAAGTCAGATCCTCAAAGGTTTGAGGAGAGAAAAAGGAGAGTGGCAAATCCAAGCATAGTAATAACCTATCAGCAAACTACCCTTCTCACTGCACTGAGCATTCCCAGGTCCCTGGGGGAGGAATATCACTGATACAGCAGTATCTATTTATTACCTCCTTGTCAGAGGAATTTTACTCCAGTTGTTGAAGGACCCAGACAAATAGACTTCTTTTCCTCCTCCAGTCCAACGAAAAACTGTTGGTCGGGCCTGAGTGGGAGTTTTATCATTCACTTCCAGATCGTGTTGCCAAGCTAGGAATTCTTCTTTCTCCAATGGAGCCTACAAACACAATATTTTAATCAATGGAATTCTTTCCTGGCAAACTTAAGACAACCTATATTTTACTGAAGGCATTTTGTACACAGGTACCATACTCTAAGGTACAAGTCTACAGGGGGGTTTTGTCAGATAGAGATTAGAAACTGTGCATTTCTAGATGCTGGTCACAAGTTCATTTGCACAAATTTGCAGAAAGAGTGTAAAACAAAATAATCCCCCTCCCTCCAGACTAAATTAGGTTAAAAAGAAACTACTTGAAGTCACAAGAATTTTCAAAAATACACAGTAATAATAAGAAAAATGATTAAGAAGAAAGACAGCTAAGTGGTATTTAGATTATACAAACACTGCAGGCAAAAATTTTGATGTTGGCAAGATTATGAGTTGTCTATAGGAAACAGCAACAGTTCTAATAGGAAACTGCCCAACAGTCAAAATTTAAGTACAATCTTCTGTTAGATATTCTTATGGAACACAATAAACAGCAGAACATTTTTAACAAGCTATCAATTATTGAGCAAAAATTCAGTTAATAGATCTCTTAATACAGAAAATAAAATGTCACTGGTGACTGCAAGAGTATTAAGAATCTGAAGGAAGCCAAAGCACTGTGCCTAGAACTGGAGAAAATGTTTGAGACAGTGACATTTAATTTTTTCTGCATGACTTCACACTCATTATAGCTGGCTGAACATCCATGCAGTATCTCTCATTAGCACAGCAAGCAAGGGACATAGTCAGTGCTGGGAGTAACTCAATGACAGGATTACTGCAGGTGGCTAACAGCACCTCAACTGAACAGCATTCCCAAGCCAGTAATGTCAGAAGACAAGAACAAACCAGCAATACCTTTATTTCCTCTGAATGGAACAAGTCTGTATCTTCAGGACTGTCCATTAAAATCTTTGGTCTATCACCTTCTTTCGTGCTGATGGCTCCTCCTGAGCTGTCCCCTCGGGATGTCTTCTGCCCATGACGCTCCAGGCCAGCTCGCTCACTGCTTGTGTTCCCCATATTTAAGGAGCTAAAAGAGCAGGAAAAGCCAGATCAGCACATGTGCTTCTGAAGCCAGAACACCAGGAGGTGGGAATGTGGGCTCACCAGTAGACTTGGGCTCTGTTTAGTCAGAGTCTAAGAAACGTGATTAAACTAAAATACTGGTATCTTAAGATTACATCACATTCAGAACAAAGACCCTAAATGACAACTTTTAGCTACTCTTGCACACGTGCTACAGTTCAATACCTGAGCACCTCTGCATGACTCAGCTGCTCTAGAAGTTGACTAAGCAACTATCTGCCACTGCAGCACTGGGATTCTGTCTTCATCACACCCATGCATATCACGTCCTACCATATCAGTTAAAACATCAATAGAACTTCCTATAAGAATGCTTCAAAACCAGCTAGCTAGAAATGCAACTTCTACTGGAAAACCCAACTTATCTCAGGTGGCAACCTGCTGAGGATCCTTGCTGCAGATCTAAGTCACAGACAAGCACAGTTGTTCTGAGGCTCTACAGGAGGCTTCCCCAGACTCTGCTCTTCTCTGGGAGAGGCAGGGGCCTGCTCTACCAGGAACAGTCCACATGCTTCTGCTCCATATCCCATGTGGCCACATCCACTGGGAGAAAGGATGAGGCTGTGTATCACATAGTATCTAAAAGAACTACTTACAGGTGAAGAACAGCAACTTGGAGGTGCCCAAGGGAGCCGTCTGGAACCGTACAAATGGGACCTTGCAGAGCACCCAGCACGTGTGGGAAGTTGCCCTGCTCCCCGTAAGCTCCAGCAGCGGACACAGCCCAACCACCCGGCTGCCAGCCAGGGACCCTCTGCTCCTCGCCCGGAGGGCAAACCCCGGGCCCTGCAGACTCGGCATCCCTGTAACAATCGTCACCACAGCACCCCCCCGGTCCCCGCCTCCACCCCCGCTCCCCGCGGCTGCCCCGGCGCCTTCCCCCTCCCCGCCGGCCACGGAACTCACCTCTCGCCTCCGAGCCCGCCGCTCTCTCCACTGCCGCCGCGGGTTTCCGCTTCCGTCCGGCCGCGTACCCGGGCTGCCGCCCCGGGGAGAACCGAGCCCGGCGCGCAGGTTCCGGCGCGGGCCCGGGCTCTTTGCCTACTGCCCCAGCAGGGATGTCCCACCCCCTATCTACCTGATCGAACCTGTCTCTGGAGAGGTTTTCTCCAAACCACCACCACAGGCAGGGTTTGTGTCGCAGAACTGCAGACACTGAAACCAGGCAACGATACATTCCCCTTTTTGTGAAACGGGAGGAAGAGCTGGCTGAGTGGATGCTGCTTGTTACAAGGGCAAAGAAGGTTGTGAAACCATCACTACACAGCTCTTTCCTCTAAGGAAACACAGACGAAAATTTAACTCCTTAACCGATAAATGTTTACCAAATTAAATTACACTTGTCTGTTTCTCAACATATTTCTCTAAGTGTTCCCAGTTACACCATCTCACTTTACCCTTTGCTCTTCACCAGCTGTCGCTATCTGTCTTCTACTTTTCTAACAGGTGTGAAACTGAGGGCTACAGCACTTCTCTGGTTAAGAAAAGAACAATTTCCTTGTATAATCAAAGCAACCTGCAAACAGAGACAAGGATTCCTATCAAATCAAAGTATATCCTTGTGGCACACTGTTATGTTCTGCAAGGAATTCTGCTGGGACAGACAGAATCATCATGCCTAATCCCAAGGGTCGGGCTGGCTCCTGCAATATGTTCTGAGGAACACTTGCTCCTAGTTTGTCTTTTATGGGTAGAACACCTCAGAATGGGTCAGCCTGCCCAAAGGGGTGTGAGGGGAATGCATGTGGGCAGCTCTTCCCTGGCCCCTGCAGAACGATTACCCTGCTATAAAATGCAGCTGATGTTATTATGATATTTCAAACAGCTTAGTACTCCTGAATTCTCTGTCTCCAAACCCAATTACATTGTTCTCCCCAGCTGTCTTTTGGAGAGCACCAATACACGTGCCTCTATGTGTGCTGGTTATGTCTGCAGAACTGTCTGCATTAGGCTGGAGATGTGCACTACCATGTCTTGTCCACCACTTGCCCAGTAGGACCATTGTGATGGTTTGCACAAGTCACAGCCTGACTCATTGCAAGCAAAGCAACCTTCACTTTAGGAGCCATCCTCAATTCTTTGTAATGGTTTTTGTTACTGCTAAGAAGTTCTAGTATGAAAATGTGATGGTTTCTCATTGCACAGTGAACCATACAACCACACTGTGCTACATGCCAAAACCTTTGGGAGTTACTGGCCTGTGGAGAGGACAGGGACAGCAGTGGTGGTTGGGCTTCTGTGGCTGCCTTCTCTCTCTTTTCCCCATTATTGCTTCCCTCATTGTCAGTCAAGACAGGTAGGTGTAGCACAGTCCTAGAGCAATCTGCAGGCAACTTTTTGTGAGGTGTCCCTAAATTTTGAGGACTGGATAACATTACACTGTGAACAAGTCATAGATAGGGGGCTTGTCGTTGCTGCCCACTAAATCACTGTCCTGCCTCCTCATGGGCATGTCTGTATGCATGGTCCTCACATGGACTGCAGTATTGTTTTCTCCTGTCAGCTTGAGTGGGAACCCAGTTCCCCTACAGCTGTTAATGCAGGAGATGTGGGAAGCAGGAGATGAGCCAAGACATGCCAGAAGAGCTTGGAAGAGCTTGTCCACCTACTGATTTTCTGGAACCCTGAAGCTTTGCTTCTCCCTTTAAGAGCATCTGTGACTTTTTGTCTCCTTCCACACTGCAACCTAAAGGTCATAAAACCTCCCCCTCTTTCAGTCTATCAAGGACCAGCCTCCACATTCCAAACAGACTACAAAATACCTTTTTCTGTTCCTGCCTTTTTACATACCTGTCTTAGCCTTCTTTTTCTTACTGCCAGGTGAAGATGTAGATGGGGAGCTAGTTCATGTTCTTCCATCAAGAATTCCATAATTGCCACAGTTGAGGTTCCTGGATCACTCCCCTAGTGAGAATGTCAGAGGTTTCACTTGCCATTGAAATATTTTATCATGACAACTCTCTCTAGTTTTCTAAGCTGCCACCACCTCTCAGACACGGGAGAAAGCAACAGGCCACCAAGCCACCCTCACCTAACTACCCCTGACACTGGTACCAGAACAATTTGTTCCTTAGTTGTTCAGCTGAATACATTACCTTACAATTTTGGGGCGTGCCCAAGAATAGTGACTGTAACCATTTTCACTGAGAAGGAGGGAAAGAATTAGATAAAAATGCCTTTGCCCCTGACTCTAACTAACAGCATAGCCTTCAAGAAGACTCTTAATCACTTTTGTCTTTAGTTATTCACACATCTGTTCAACTTCCTTTTAGCTTACCTCATGATCAGGAGTGACAGTTTAGTGATAGCATCCCTTCCAACATGAAACAACACATTCTATAAAGGCTCCTGAACAGCTGTCAGGTAACCAGGATAGGGCTTACCAGCTTGGCCCTGAATCAGTCCAGTGACTTTCTTTCTATTTAAGTCCATAATCTATTTAAATCTATTTGGGAAATCCAGTCCTTCAAATGCTTCCTTCTTGTGCATGAGCAAACATGATGCACACAAAGTGAAAACTGATTGGAAGATGGCTCGGTCTCTCTCCTGATGAAAATCAGTAACAAAACCATTTAAAATAACTAGTAGACAAAGTTAGCATCCAGGTAAGGAACTGAGAGAGAAGCTTGCATGCTATTCCAGCAGATACACCTGGACCAATCCTGAGTGATGGACACTGGTAGCAATCAGATACAACCTACCTCCAGGCAAAAAACAGTTCATACTGTGAGCATGTATCCAAAGACAAGAGATACAAAAGCAACTGCTTCTGAAGCCTGAAGCCACACTGTTCATGGATTGTGGTTTCAGCCACATAAATTGAAGAGCTAGTGCTGATCTTCAAGTCACAAGCTGTGAACTCGTGGGTGTCCCTGCAGGAAGGCACCCTAAGAATTGAATTTCATAGTGTCCCTTGATTTTCTTTTTTTTTTTTTTTTGCTGTGCAATCTGATGAAACATACACCACATGTTCAAGTGTCTGGCTGACCTCCTTCATACAGCAGCAAAGAAACTCCTCTTATATTTAGAAGCCCTCCTCTAGGATTACATATCAAGATACGTGCACGCTGCTGTTTTGCAGAATGCAGCTGCCCTGTAAGAAGCGAAAGACACTAACATGATCCAGGAGCTGAGGCCAGCAATTCCAACTTTCCATCTGTCTCTGCCTGTAATACGTGCAGGGAGGAAAAGAGAGCTGGTCTTTGGGAACTAGTTGGTGCTTTCAGCATGAAGGAAGACTGCATCCAAAAAAAATGGAAGCCTGGAGAAGCTTTGTGGAAGACAGACACTGTTCAACTGCCCAGGACACAGATGTTGTGTTGAAATGTGTTTTACTGCTTTCCCTCTTGCTTATTTAATGAACATCATTCAGAGCATACATATGACAGCTCTGGTGGTCTGGGGTTTTTGTTCAACAACAAAAAAAACGTAGGTGTAATGCAGAATAATGAGCCAACTCTAGATGCATGACAACAACAACAACAGGTAATTTCCAGAGCCTGTCAGAAATAAAGAAATGTTTTCATATTCCCTTCAAACTATAAAGCACTACTTCCTCAGACAGCTGCATTCTGCCTGCTGCACCCACTGCTGTCATCAGGAAAATGTCATTTGGCTTCCCTGTGTTGGATACCTCACTTTTTATATGTCTGCCACACCTACAACAGAATGATTTGGTTGCACAAGGACCATATTAGTTTTCCAGTACAAGCTGTGTTTCACTGCATTTCTCAAATATGGATGAAAAATTATGTAAACATAAATAAATTAAAAGTACGGATACCAGTACATTAGCAAAGCAAAAATAAGATTACCTATGACACAGAAGCACTAAAGGACATTAGAAGAATTACTGCATTTTCCCTCTCTGTCACATTAAGTGGTTTAATATAAAGCCTTTATTTTTATACCGATCAATAGCACTGCAAGGTAGCAACATTTATCTTCAGAAGCACTGAAGATACAATGGCTCAGTTCTCAATTATATTAAGAACAAGACTTCAAAGATATTTATGAGCATCAAGATTTCCAGTATGGTTTTCAAAAGCATCTGGACAAGTCAGGTGTCTAGCTGCAATTGATCTAAATCCTCGTTGGGCACTTTCAAAAAATATTTCAAAAGTTTCCTGTCTCTAACCTCTAGTGCCCAAGTAACTGTGGAAATCTTTCTCTCCTCTCACACCACTAGCTGGGTTTAGTTTACAGTATTGGTGTTCAATATTTTGCAGAAAATAAAACTTTCTGTACACACTCTCATTTTTAGTACACTGACATAGAAAACTATTACCATAGCAATGCAATGGTGTTTACTTTGATGCCAGCATTTCAAGGTGATGGAAATCTGATTCGTTACCTGCTGAGAGAATTCCTTTGGTGACATCCTTTGAACCACTTTTCCCTCATTGTAGGAAAGCTCAGAAGAGATGATTGAGGAACCATTTTGAAAAGGCACCAACATTCTTTCTGGATGGCATTTTGAAAACAAAGCAAAGATCCTGCCTTGCTGATACTTTGAGCATTAAGTGATCTCTAGCAACTCCTGAATGTACTGGCTAGAGTACAGACTGGTTGGATAGTAGCATGTAGGCCAGAAAAACTTCTTTAGCTTTGATTCACTTTATTCTGAAAGTATCCAAGGGGTTAGAAAAAGGGATATCACTTTTTAAAACAGAAGAAGCAACAAAACTTAGGAAAGACACTTCCCACATACCAGAAAGGACATGAATTAAAAGTAATTTTATTGTCTCAATGATAGTTCTATCATATTGGATAATAAGGCAAGCTACTAAAAGTCCCACAAGACGTATCAGACCATTGAAATAGTATCCAAAAACGAAAGAGGAGCTCACAGGCCAGCAAATTCTTGGGATCATCAAAATCAGTGGCAAGACTCCCACATGGATGAATTTGATCAGTGTAAATGCTGAAGGAATCAGTTGGTTTCACCAGTGTTTGTGAAGTTTTATACTGGAGTAAGAATTAAGGATAGGCAATGCATCACTGACTTCAATGAAAAACAGAATTTAGCAGAAAGAAAAGCGATAAAGCACATTAAAAGTAAAATATCAAGGCACAGAAAATGCATGCTACTCCTAGGTATATGCTTTAACAGGCAAAGGTTTCTGGGAGATGACTGGTGTTTAACATGTAGTTGTACTCTTGCCAGGCATGATTCATTTCTCACTTGCACCTTCAATACTCCCATGCATTTCTGGATAGTGGGTCCAGATTTGTTTGTGCAAGGAGAGGAAGTGTAAATGGGCATAGCTTGCTTGAAGACATAGTAGTAATTAAAGCAAATGGATCAACAACCACTGAAGATGTAGCTATTTGTATTTATGCTCACCAGAGCTTACTCCTTTTAACATGGAACACTTGTGTGACAAAACACATTCTTTGAAACAGCTTTCAGCTAATAAAACACAGCTGTGCCATGCTAAATTTGCATAAAGTATCTAAAAACTGCAGTAATTTAGAGGCAATCAAGTCTGTAACCTCAGGCTCTTCACTGAGTAATATGAGGATCAGCAAGAGTGTATATGTAACTCTGTAAGGGTACAAAAGTCTGTCCATCTCCAACTGCACTGATATATAAATGAGAGGATGAACTAAACACAAGAGACACGAACAAAGAGCACAAAGAAACTCTGTGACATGCCAGAGGAACAATAACAAAGGGATGAAGAACAACAACTATTTAAAAAGATGATCTTTTGTCTGATAAAAAAATAGGAACTTTTTACATATGAGAAGTTTAAAGAGGAAAATATGATTGGTGCAACTTTAAAGCAGGAGTGTAGCTAAGCCAAGGGAGTTCAACAGTGAAGGACAACAAAACAAAAATAAATCATTAAGAAAAACACAGATGCTATGGAAAGAGAGTCTCTAAATAATCAAGTGATTGGAATCGGTCCCAGGTGGTTAAAAATCCAAAGGCAAAGACCTAAAAATCTGAGGATGACAGAATAAAGCAGCTGCAGAGTCAGAGTATACCCATGGCATTATAAAATCTCATAGCAGGATAAAAATCACAAACCCATGGTTATGATTGTGTTTTGTCAAGACTATTTTAAAGGAATAAAAAAAAATCCTTAATGGCCTGATCCAAAACCCACTGGAGGAAAGAGGAGTTCTTCTACTAGCTTCAGTGGGCTGTGCAGCAGATCTTACATTGTGCACCATAAACAGTCTAAATATGTTGGCTTTGTCTGCATAGGGTCAGCCAGGGAACATCATGGATCCAGCACATATTCCATGTAAATGAGAAAGAAAGGGAAGCTGTTAGGGCAAGATTCCATTATGCATTAAGGTAAAAGAAATTTATGCTTTATAGAGAGATTCCTTATAAATTAATAATTTTGAAAACCTGGTCACGCCATGCTGATTAACTAACTGGATTATCAGTTCACCCACTGGCAACATGCCTCTGCAGACTTGCAGGGTCAAATCAAACAGTCTGGAATGAAGGATTTCATTCTCTTCTTTTTCATCTCCCAAGGTTTACATGATGATATCCTCCAAGTGCAGTCTTGGTCTTCAGATAGCATGCTGCAAGGACACAGAAATATGTATTTTTAAAGGAGGAAAAGACAGAGTTTGCCTTGTGAGTTTAAATTATTAATTCTAAAGATCTAATGGATACATTATGCCACATTAGTGGCACTTGTTCTCTTAACAAACATCCCTCAAGATTAGCGGTTCAATACAGTTTTGAAAGAAAGAGCTAAGCTTATAATGGCACTGGTCATCTGTCAATCTGAACTGAATTTTTAAACTGGGCTACCTGAATCAATACAAGTTAGGATCTTCCATTGCCAGGAAATGAGCTCTTATTTGACAAAGTTTCATGAGGTCAACAGCACCTCTGCTTTCTTGAAGTGGTATGTAACAGTCAGACAAGAGCAATACTTTCAGCAGTAGACAATTTGGTAAATACATCAGAAATTCGAGATACATGACAGAGGCTGTAAAAGGACTGGGAAACCTGACTTGTGCATCTACATCAGGAGAGGAAAAAACACAAGTGACCCCTCAAATTCTTGTGTTGGGGGTAGGTCTCAGACATTACTCGTAGATATACTGATCTCACTGGCTTGTCCCTGGATGCTGGGCACTCTGCTGGAGTCCCAGGACACCTTTCCATCAAGCAGGTACCTTTTAACAGCTTCTTAAAGTGGGATCTAGGGTGTGGGCTATGAACAGTAAACACATCCTGTAGACAGCATTATCTCCTTTGTTGAATTGCCTCTTGGACAGTGCTCAGGACTCCAGTAGGCAGACTCTATTACAGGGACATTTCCTCCATGAACAGATGAATAAATTGGACAAACATTTTAAATGTGGTCTGCTAAGGAAATGAGGCTGATATAATCACATTGCCTCTGTGCATCTACATGTGTCTACCCACTACTCAGACTCTGAACAGACTGAATATGTTTGATAGACAGGTAGAGGACTTTGAGCTCTTATGTTCTTACAAATCCAGTAAAGAGAGGCAGGGTATTAAAGAGATAATAAGTTAGCACCCTTACTGATAGAAAAGCAGCAGCATGAGCTCACTGGGTAGGTGGACACCAATAATTAATGTGGTAAAAGAAAATAGGAATGTCCTAATTCCTGGCTTTGTGCTCTGTCAGTTAATGGAAGGTCAATCCCTGCACTGAAAGGCAGGCACTCTTCCCTGACCTTTTTTTCCTGTGGTAAGGTAGAAAGAAGAGGATTTACAATGTAAGATGGAGGCTGGCTGTATAATTTGTGTTATCTTACTGGCCCCTCAGTTTATTCTGCCTCTGAAAGAGACACAGCCACTCAGTGAAATGGCTGCAAAGGCTTCTGAAAGCCTTAGTAAGGGGACAGCTGAGACAATATTGCATTCCTTTTTCTCCTGAAGAATTGTTTCTAAGTTAGCAAGAAAAATGTATGTATACATCTGCCCCTGGTGCACAGTCTAAATTCTACCAGTAATTACCAATGTTGCATTACTGCACATATGCTTAAGATTGTGAAACAGTATAATACAGTACTTTCTGCACAGCCTGTCTGTCTCTGTCTTCTTCCAAAGCCATGCTGGCAGATGGTATTTCTTTGACTTCCTTGGGGTAAAGGAAGTGAGATTAAAGGAGGGGTCAGAAGTTCACACTCCTCTGTGGAAGTATTAAAGTATCATAATGGTTTGCATGAAATATCATAAGTCACCAAACACAACTATCCTTCTCACAGAAGTTATTACCAGACACTAATTCTGTCCTGCCTGTGGCCCTAGGGTACAAGATAAATGAAGACAACAAGTGTGTGATGTGAATTAAAAAGTCTTGGGCACTGGTCCATTGGCAGGAGTTTCTTGCATCCCTTTCCTTCAGTATTTTGGCTACTGCTCATACCAAAACTGCCACTATTTCAGTCAGAGCTCTACAGAGGAGCTTCTCTCTTTACTTCTAACACCTCTTGTGACTTCTCCACATTTCTACTTGACTCAGTAGTGGCAGACAACCACTAGAGGTGCACAAAAGACACAGGCCTTATATGATATACTTTGCAGGAAGCAGAATTCCTGTGAGTTTTTGTTGTATAGAAGCTGCACATTGTTTCAGACTAATAGACTATGCAGCAAACCCAGCAATGGCACAAGAATGCATGATTCCCACACTAGCATGAAACAGAACACAACATGTTGAGATCCAGTTAAGAAAAGGGTTTAGGATCTTGTCAGTGGGACACAAATGAAATGTGAAGACAAACATCAAAACAAAACAGAATTTAGAGTCTGCTCCAAAGTTCACATGCAAAGTTCCAGTAGCTGTCCAGGTTACAGCTGTGGGAAGCAACTGCTGCCTGTCTTTGCTACAGGGCTATCATATTATTCTATTAAGGCTATTGTGGCCTTAATCTTACTAATAAAGTGGCTGTTGGGGAATAATCACGACAAAGGTGCAAACCCTTCCTTAGAAGGATTCTTCATAGGGTGACAGATGAGAGGAGAAAGGGCAATAGTTAAGAGACAGGAAAGCCAGAGTGCAGAGTGAATCCAGGAAACCTTGGATACCCAACAAAACCCACAGTACCATTTGGCTAAGAAACCTCTATGGAAACTTCACTGAATACAGAAATTAATATGTCAGGAGTGCATTGAGGGTTCCCAGGGACCTGACAATGCTTCCATCTACCACAGAGATTTTTCTCTTGCAAAAACAAACCCCCTCCCCAAAAATAAAAAAATAAAAAAATCAAAGCCACAAGAAAAAACACCACCAAAAAGAATTTTAAAAGATTTAAAAAGACAAAACTTAAAGAAAAAATAGAGTTGCAATATACCAATTTCCTGATGCTTAATTCTTTAAGGGTGAGAGGTGCTTACAAATACTAGCTAGATGTAAAGTGCTAACTACCACTAGTATCTGGCAGTGGGCACGAAGAAGCACTCACACATTCAGCACAGTGTCCTTTCTGTAGCAGAGTGAAACGTTGACTCCAACAAACTGCAGGTGGTATGCCCTGGTTAATGTGAATGCTTCAGGTCAGTCTTGCCTGCCACTCCTGTGCTGTCCTTCTCTTCTCCTACTTAAAAAAACCCCAAGCTGCTATCCTTGTCTGAGAAATGATGAGTAAGGTAGCAGAAGCAAACAGAGGAATTTACTGCCGCTGTCAATTACAAAACTTGGCACCCCCAGCCTGAAGTGACTTGTTTTTAAATCTGTGAGTGCTGAACAAACTGAACAAGAGCTGAACCAAACAGCCAGCCATGCTTGCAACATGCATGGAAAATTATTGCATATACAATAAGCTTCTTATTCTGTGGCACCAACCACTAATATCCCACAGAAATGGACCCTGTCTCCACTAACTTCTCTATAGTTCAATATGGCCACACTTCAAGTTCTTGTCTGAAAATGATGTACATGTAACCAGCTGCTCTATTCTACCCCCTGGAGATGTTTGCATTTCAGTGGTGGATGAGGTGATTTCTGTTTATAAGTTTATGCATGTTTGTACAGTGCACTGAAACTAAACAGTGCTCTGCAACTAAAACAGCCAATAAAAGTTGATTTAAATCTGTTACTTTGTCAGAAAGTGCACATTACTATGGAGAAAAGAACATAATGTTGCACAACCTTAAGAAAGAATATCAATACCCTAATTAATTACTTTTGCCCTCTTTTCCAATTAAGCTTATAATCCATCTGGGTAACCACTGTGTAGAGAGATTCATTGGTCAAGTTTCTTCACTAACTTTTCAAATTTAAGTAGACAGGTCAGCACTGAGAGGGGGAACTACCTTTACCCATGGCAAGCCAAATCAAAATTACATTTGTGGTCACTTTTGATATACTTATGGTCACCTTAATAGCAAATGGTAAAATAGCAATTGTCTCCTCCTTGCAAAGTTAAAAGATATATTGGACACATGAGACTGAAAATTAGCACCTACGGACCCTATTACCTGAAATCTAAGCATCTCTCTATACACGTGGTCTTGTAGATGGTGAAACTAATGGGCAGAAAAAACAAGAAGCAACCATCCTGAACTGGAGAGACCTATGAGAGCTGCAAGAGTTCCTAGAAAATCCACTGCTGCTAAGACAGTCAGTTCACATTTAACCAAAGAAAACAGTATTTTCTAAACTGCAAAATCAATAAAATTTGCTCTTAGAAAACATGCACCCACCACTAAATTGTAACATTAGTAGCTAGTTGCTTAGTTTCTTATTCTGAAGCCCCTGCACAGAGAAAAGCTACTTGCATTGTAACCAGCAGCATTTTGCTTACCGTTGTGAAATGAACTACACAGTAGATTCCAATGATAACAAGGCCAATGATAATCGATGCAACAGCAACCCAGAGTGCATTGCGGCCCAGTCTTTTTGACCCTTCTATATCTCCTTGGTTGTAACTGTTTAAAGCCTGCAGTAGAGAAACAGAGTTTGTGACTTTATTGTAAACTGAAATCTTGACACAAACCAATGCGACTGCTTTGAACTAACATTGATAGGTACACATTGGCACTGCAGAAAGGACTTCAGAAAATGGTTATTTGCTTTGTAAAAATACACATCCACTGTCAACAGTCCAAGATAAGCAGGGATTTTCAGTGCTGAGGATGTATTCATATGTTGTACACACCAGCATAAAACCTGTCAAATAAACTCTAATCCACCCACTTGCACAAATCAGTGTCTTTTTTCTCTGTAAATACTTTGGCAGTATATGTGAACTGTTAGTTGGCCACTTCACTAGCAGTGCAATAAATTCTAAAGTTTATAGGACCATTAGCATGAACAGAAGCATGAACAAGCTGCATTTTTACAGAAAGCCTCAGGAAAACTTCTGAAAAAAAGTTCACTAATTTCTTATTTTTCTCATGTTTTACTTTTCAAAACAAAGTTTGAAGAATTATTATGCAGTTTTCTGGTGGTAGAAAAAAAAGTCAAAGATACATAGACCATCTGAACAAATCATCCCAGTGCCACCTTCATTGGATAGAAATTCTCTCTTTGCATTTTTAGAACACACTGATAATTATCATCATATACAACCCAAAGTATCCAGCAGACATATGGATATTACCTCAACAGACCCGAGTTAATCTCTATCCACCCATGATATAGTAAATGATTTATATTGATTACATGCAGAGATTGCAAGGTGTGATAGACCACTCTGATCATCTAGTCTTTTGTGAGACAGCTTGTAGGATTTTCTGAATTAATATGTTTTTTTAACCAGCCTATATTTTTAAAATAAAAGATTCAGTGAAGGACACTGAAGTATTCTAGTTCACAGGTCTAACAGCTTGTAGTAACTCTTCTCCAAGAATAAGATGCTATCAAAGAATTTTAAAAATTAGTATTATTACTAAGAATTGTTTTGTAAGATCAGGAGAGTGTAAGTTTATAAACCACAAATCTGAGTCCAGATTTCTTTATCAGACTGCACTATTCAATTATCTCAGCATACTTCCTTGGGGAATTAGTATCTTGTAAATATTCCAGGAAGTATCCCAGAAATAGGTTGTGTGTGGGGAGAAGTATGGGGACCCGATCAGATGAACTGTTCTGTGGACTAAATAATTCAGATTGTACCACCAAGAGCTAGTACAAAAGTGCTTTATTTATGAATCACTTTTTGTAGCAAAGAGAGAACAACAGCTAATTTAACAGAGTAAGGATCTGAGACTGGAGAGCAAGAAAAGAATGAACTTCAGAGAGTACCAAGCATTGTTGTAGCCCTTTATCCTAAGCAGAAAAATAATTAGGGACATTATCTGTGTGTGTTCTGTCAATTAGTGAGCACACAGAAGTTAATGGGCTAGATGCATCCTTGGAGCTAGCACTGCAGTAAGATCCCTCGTGCCAAGACAGTCCCAAAGCAATGAAGCCAATATTCCTAGAATTGCATCTCAAGGATAAGTGCAGGAACTTATTCTCTGGTGTCTAAGAAAGGCTGAGCTGCTGATGCACTCTGCCCTTAAAGAGAGCACTGATACATTTCTTTTCTTCCTGGAAGCTTACATGCCTAAATGTTTCTCTATTGCATTTCCCTAAAGAATATTGCTAATACCTCTGCTCTGCTGTCAAATTTCATTGAGGCTGGCTAGCAGACTTAAAGGATACAGTGGGGTAAGAGGAAAGAGATGAAAATGAGAGATGGACACAAACACAGTCAAATAGCATGATGTCACCTTTGATTCTCCACCAATGCTGCCTCCTGTTACAAAAACGTGGTTGGCACAGTTCCTCTCACCTAAGTTACTCCACTGTTTCCAGCAGTCCTGTCTACAAGATAAGAACTTTCTTAGGTTTTTCCAAAATACATTTGGGAAGGTAAATAGAAGTATTAGGAGAAACATGGCTTGGCTTGGTCTTCTGCCTTCTGCTGCCTCTGTCAGCAACTATGACTGTGACTGTAGCTACAGGGAGAAACATGCAGAAGCATCACTGACAACCCTGCACAATACTTCATTCTCTCCACCCATCAAAGATGTTGCTTCACATGACATTTAGAGAATGGTGCTGCAAACACCCTAAATTCAGTTCACCATAATATGTGGTCTCAAGACTGAGACAGAGGTGTAAGCAAGACATGGAAGGACCAGCTTGCAGTTTTGTGCCACTTTACTAATGTGTTTAGGAAGTCTGGAGGAGGTACTGTGTAAATTAATCACCCTGTGCACCTTAATAAATAATGTCATTTTAATACAAATCCACAATGAAGAGGAGGAAAAGAACACTAGCGATAAGGAAGAGGATTTGGGAGAGACAGGAAGGAGACAAAAGTTTCCCTATTAAGAGGTTTAAAGTAAATAGCATAACTTCATGAATTTCAATTCATGAAAAAATAAGAGGTCTGGGGGAGTGGTTGTCTACTTCAAAGGGCCCTTGGACCAAGTTTCCAGTTTTTAACATTAGGCATAGACAACATTAGCTGTTAAAGCCTTAAATATTACATCTGTTATTTCCAGGGGTTAGGCAATACTTACAGAGCACAGCATCTGTGTGAGACATTTGGTCTATCCAAATTTTAAAATAGATTTCACCCACTTTCAAACTAATACCGTATGATTTCTCAGGTTTCTGCTACCTCACTCATTATGAAGTCAATAACTAAATTAAAGCTACAGTTCCACAGCTGCTTATTGACTTGAGCCATCTCAGTAACTTCATTATGTTAATACATATCTATTTATAAAAGATATTGTCAGTTCAACAAGAAAGCAATAATGTCCTATGAGCAAAAATTTGCTGGATTAGCTATAAACTATTAATCCCTTTAATATCACTTTCTGTTCCACAGTCCTAGAGCGCTGTTTATGGCATAAACATGAAAAATACTGAATTACTTCAGAAATCCTCCTCTACATCTCTTGCAAATCTGGGCAGACCAGACTGAAGTTCTCTGATCAACATTTTCTACACCTTCGATGAGCCAGGCTGTAACAAACCTTATGTGACTGCCTGGAAATGAGACATTCTGTCTAGCTCAGACCACAGGAAGGTTAAGACATGCTGACTCAGTGTGACTCCTCACTGTGAGAGCAATTCACAGGGCAAGAGAAAGAACAGAGGGGGACTCAGGGAGCTATTCAGAACCAGGTTTGATCTCTGCTTTTTAGACAAACGAAAAAAGCAGATGATGAGCAGAATGCAATGAATGAGGGATTTTGCTCTGCAGGCTGTATAGTGACAAGTGAACACGTGCTGGACTTCTCTGTCTCTGGGGACAGGTTGAAAGCATTGATGCAGAGGAAAAGTTTACCAGTTTGCTAATATAAGGACCATGCAAAAATTTTAGAGATGCTGATCCTTGTAATTTAATTCTCTTAAAGTAGGTACTGGCTGTCCCAGGTACCTATAAGCTACTTTTAAAAGCTGTATAAATAAACTTTTCAAAAAACTTCCTAACTAAAGGCACGTATAGCTGTACAGAAACAATGGCCACTACGCTAGTCAGTGATCTGACTAAAGCCAACACACTATACACATCTTGTCAGGATTGCTTCAGAAAGCAATTTCCATCCTTCATTGTCCTCTGACTTCCACCATGTTCTTGATTGTTGTCTCTGGTTAGAGAAACTAATATATATGCAAATTGTCTGAATTCAAGGGTAGCAAATGCAGTCCAAGAACTTGTTACTATCAGAGGCAGATGAGCCATGATTGTCACAGGCTGACAATGTTGTCTGAAACATTCAAATGATTAAACAGAACTCTGTCAACATGAAGAGGGAGTTAGGAGCAAACAATCAGGGAGAAATAGCTTCTGAGAGACTGTTTTGAAGTTGTTACAAATCTAAGACCCTATGGAATTATATGATGAGTATGACATACAGATCTTTGAAATAAAGGCAACTGAAGGTGCTGTGCTGGGAAAAGTCAATGAAATTTGTTCAATTGCCAGACCTCAGTGCTGGTATTAGCAGTATCTAACCAACTGACTTTTCAGAGTTGCCCCTACAGCCTCCCTCCAGCTCTGGTTCCAGGGGAGTTGCCCCTACAGCCAGCCCACCCGAGCCCATTCTCAGATACAACCTGCAGTTCACCTCCAGATAAGTGCTCTTCGGATTCACAGCAGGGGGAAAAGATACCTCTGCAGATAAGGAGCCAAGGAGCTCAGTGACACACTGCCTAGCATCACTGAAGTCTCTTCTGTCACATGAGACTTGGTACCTGCACACCCCTGCCCTGAATCCTGTAGCCACACCCATGTAACAAAGAGTAAGGAGACTCTGAGTCAGGCCCCTCTGGGGTTGAGGGAGCCAAAATAATCACACAGCAATACAATATAGCTGCTATAAGTAACAGGAAGCAGAGATGAGAGTCTGGCTGCACTGCAGAAGAATACTGAGAACAGTGATCCTACAGACAGAAGTCCTGGCCAGGATTCTGGGGAAAATGGATCTCCATTTGCTAAAACTGCCCAGTGACATTGGCCAGTGAATCACCAACTAGTTTGAGGAGACTGTTCCTATAATGTAAATATATCAACACACTGATGCCACTGAATGTCTTTCCATTAGCCACTCTATTAGTCCTGTAATGTGAAACATTTGTTTCACAGAGGAGGTAAGGAACAAGAAAAGGTTATCACAACAGGGAGAATTTGGGAAAGGTTGATTCTAAAAATATAGTCAAGGAGGTAAAATCTGAAATGGTAAGGTTTGTGCCTCTAAAGGTGAGAAAGAAGTGAGGAAACCAGTGCTGGAGTTGTAAATGGGGCAGCAGAAAAGACAGAAAAGACTGAAGACAAATCTGTCATTTAACTTGGGGGTGTGTTAGAGCCCAGAATCTACTTACAGAGTGAAAACATCTTCTGAATTGAGAGCACTTAAGGAGGACATGACACAGGCGAAGATCATGCCCCTTTAGCCAACAGGACTTTTCCTTCCAGGCCCATTCTAGACAGTGGAAATTTATAAAAGAACTTCCTGGGTCTGTATCTCTTCTGACACAAGATCTAAGGAAAGCCCTCCATGCTAGAGAGATAACTTCTGTAAGAAAATAAAAGAAACCACTCTTGTATCCCAGTGTTTACCCTTAGTAACTGTAGGAAACAAGCTAATGAGGTTTTAGGTAAGAATGATATTGAAACAAAGGATTCACGTGCAGTGGAAACTATTGATTTGGGAGTGGGCAGCTGAGACCTGCACAGACTGTTTGGCATTCAGGAAGTGCTCTTCCCACCCAGGTTTCTACAGATCTACTGGTGACAGCGACTGAAGCCTGACTCCAAAAGCCTGCATGAACTTCAACTACAGTGTGGGTGGAGATTTCTCCATATGGGGTGCAAAAATCTTTAGAGGCCAAATTCTGTCCTTGACACTTTTGTGCAGCCCTTGTGCTTTGGTGAAAGTACTGCCATGGTGAACAGATGCTCAAAGCCCCAGATCATCAGCTCTCATTACTTTATATAGCACCTGAAGTGTCCACACATAGAAAGGATGCTGGGTACCAGCAGAATCACATCTTCTCAAAACAAGGAAAAGAGTGTATTGTACAGTTCAATTAAAAACAAAGAAAATAAACAGAAATAAAGAAGAGTGACAACTAACACTTATCTGGACAAAAAAGATTGTGAAGAGGGCTTTGAAATAACTCCTTTATTTTCAAGCTTAGGCTATATGATTTCTTATCAGACTTGATGGTTTTGTAAGAGGGTGCTTTAGTATATTTTAAATATACATAATATTTCTTATATATAACTGCAAAAAACCCCCCAACTATATATTTACTTACGTATTCAGCCTGGCTGTCAGAGAAAAGGGTGAAAATATATGTTTAAAAGCCTTCTCAGCTGCTAAACAACAGAGATCCATTGCAGTATTACTGGTCACACTGATCATGTATCCTATTAGAAAACTCTGGATCTGACTCTGCAGCTTTTAACTCTGAGAAGATGATTCTCTTCTAAGAATCATATTGAAGTTAAAGGGGTTGCTGGATTATTAAGGACTATGCAAATCAATTATGAGTTGCAGGAATAAGGCTATTCTCTCAATGTACTCAATACGCAATTTTATAAAGATTTTTGATGATAACCTACAATTGTTACTGTTGTATGTATTATTCTAGCAAGTAGTACAAGGCTAAAGAACCTCTATAGTGGTAAAAAGGCATTTGTTATCATATTTGATTATCTTAAATAGAAACCACGTATCTTCCTTTGCAAATCTGATTTCCACTCCCCAGTTGCCACTTTCACCTATGGATATAGTGTGGCTTATTCAGTGTGCAAGTTAGTAGATGCTATTGGGATAAACCTCACTTCCTTCTATAGCCTGATACCGTAAACTTGATCTGAATTACCTTCAGTCTGCATTTTATATTTGCTACTGGGATAGCTAAGGGGACCCTCTGTTTGAGCCTGCTGATCCAACTCTGACAAGACACACCAGGGACAAGTAGTTGGGAAGGCTGCTGGATGCCCATTACCCTGACAGCTCCTCCAGTCCTGCTTTGCCCCCGCAGGTGTCAGGCAGGACCCCTCCGGAGCACGGTGGCTGACCACCCAGAGCTTTAGGCACCTGTCGGGGTGCTACTCACCATGACAGCAAAGACGAAGGCGACGATATTGACAGGATAGGCGGGACAGAAGCAGGCGAGGATGCTGAGGAGTAGGTAGTTCTTGGGCCGCGGCTGCGGCGGCTCGTCGGGCAACTCATCCTCGATGTTGGTCTCGGGGCTGTTGTCCAGAGCCCTCTTGATGTCGGCAGCGGCGGGGAGCGAGGACATGGGGCTGCGGCGCGTCGGGCGGGCGGCTGGGAAAGCCCAGCGCCGAGCTCCGGGCAGGCGTGACCCCGCCGCGGCACCGAGCCAAGGAGCCGCCCGCCGCCGCGCCTCCGGCACCCGCAGCGCCGGGGGGCGGCCCGCTCACAGCCAACCGTACGCCCGGGCTTTTAACCCCGGAGTGTATTCACAGCAGGAATCGGGGAAAGAAGGAAACCAAGCAAAAATCGTCGAGAATTTCCAGCGCCCTGTCCCGGCTGGGGCTGGCAGGAGACGGCCAAGAGTTCCCGGCCCTATCCCGGGAACCGCTATCCCGGTCCTGCCGCGGCGGGTCCGAGCCACCCGGCCTTCGGCTGCTCCTGCCTTTTCTGAAACTTTTTAACTTCTTGCAGTTAAAGGACTTCAGAGCTTGCATAAACTACCCCTCTGTCACCCCCCGACACCGGAGAACTTTGCTGTGTCCTTAGACATTTCTAGTGCCAGTGAGCTCAGACAGCAAGGGGCAAACTGTCTGCAAAGGCAGAGATCGCAGCCAAATTTGGCATCTCTTGATGCCAAATCTTGATCTCCCCTCAAAGGCACATTCACTTGCTAAACTTTGCAAAAACATTAGAGATTAGCAGAAAATAACAAACTTAAAGCATTTTGGTGTCTCAGGCCAATATTTAGCAAGTGATTCAGCCCTTAATGAACATAACACCTGTGAGGTGAAATCCACTTTGGTGTAATGCAGGAAAGGTACCAAGAAAATTAGTAATTTTCATTTCCAAAACCTACCACATGGAAAGAAAAAAAGAACTTTATACCTGCATGGAGCTTCAGAAAAATAGAGAGGACTTCTGTTCAGATGAAGGCTGCAATGGCTCCTCCTGGAGCATTTAATAAACCTAAGTCACAGAGTAAGGTGTGCTTGGAGTTCTATGAATAAGCTACTTTTGTCACTGGGAGCTTTGCAATTGACATGAATGGAGCCTGTTTCTGGCTGGATGTTATCCCAGGAGGAACTTTCCCACCATGAGGACAGGCAAGACTGGGAGCAGGTTGTCCAGATGGGCTGTGTTGTCTTCATCCTTGGAGGTTCTCAAGGCCAGGCTGGATAAAATCCTGAGAAACCTGTTCTGACCTCAGTGATGATCTTGCTTTGAGCAGGCAGTTGGAGCAAGTGATTCCCAGTGATTCCCTCTGTCTTGAATTATCCTCTGAGCTTTTATCTTTCCTTTATTCCTCCTCATCCTACAAGATAAAAAGATAAAATGCAGTCAACACATACAAAGACATAATAAATATAGGAACAGTATTTTTACTTTCATAGACATTACTAACCTCTCAGCTGCATGCTTTACACTAGGTGAAAGAAGAACCTGCTGATCTATCAAAATATCAAAAGATTCTGCATCTTTAGGAAAGAGTAAGAAATACTAAGTTACATCTGCTTGCCAATGTATCCATTAGCATCTGGCACAAGCTCTTTGCAGCTGTAACATCTCTGATGTTTGTTCTCAGGGGACTACAAACTCAGTCACCATCCAAGCTCAGAAAATAGTTTGCATCACACTACGCCATTGCTTTTAGAGTTTATTTCAGTAGGGATGAAGGCCATGGACTTACCCTCTACAGAAGATCAGTATCTTCCAGGGCCACTCAAGCTCTTAATCCAGGAGAAGGTTTTGTAATAGCTTAATAAACTTAATTTTGTCTGCTTGCAGTTGAAACACTTACAGGTAAATAAGAACCTAGTATCAGGCACCTGAAAGAAAACATCCAGCATACATGTGGCAGTCTGAGGCACTAACGTTGAACATAAACCAGCACACACACAAAAAATCTGCTGGCAAATCAGCTCTACAGAAGGCAAAGTTATGTGCAGATATTATCCAGGGAAAGGGGAGACTGTGGTAGAAGGTAAAATTAAGTTCTTACTTACTGTCTAAAGTCAGACATTTAGTTTAAATGCCTTTATGGGGGACCTCCAAGAGGGTGATTCAGAGACTGGTGGAGCAACCAGTCACATCAGGCCCACAACCTGCAAGAAATCTTTCTCTGACGATCATGAACTAAAGGAAGAATCTGGGCTCTGTTATGATAGATCATGTGAACTCTTGCCCAAGTCTCTCAAAAACACAAAACTAATAGTAGAAACTGGGATTTCTTGTGTTTCTAGAAACAGTCAAGTTTAATTGTTCAAATGAGGCTGCTAAGGGATGCTAATGGATGGAAAGAAAGCAGGAGACAGGAAGTGGCGAGATGTGTGGAGCTACAAAAGATATAGATATTCAGCAGCAATTTGTGATAATGAGAGCTTATTAAGAGGTTCTTGAAACCTCTTGAAGGTTTTGTCATGAGGCAGTTATTGTAGCCAAATTTAGTGGTTTGTTTTATGTAGAAGATGAGTTAAAATCCAAGAAGTATATCCTGTTAGGGACAGCACTGATTAAATTTTAAATGGCACTGACTTGTAGCCATTTACAGAGTAAGAAAAAGGAGATATTCAGCCAGCAGTTCAGTTTCACAGACTGCAGTGATGGACAGTGGGTATATTCCTGAGAACCTGGGAAAGGTTCTTACCTCAGAGGGAAAAACCACTGTGCTGAGATGGCTCAGCAGAAAGCTGTGAAAATTAAGAACATTAGCTGAGAGTTTAAAAGAGGTAGTTTCATGAAAAACAATCAAAAATAGCCCTCCAAGAGAATAAGCCAAGTATTCTTGCTGACACCTTGCACTTCAACACTGAGTCTTGAAAAACAAACTGATCATTCTGCACAGAGCAGAGATTTTCCCAGTGATATGAGTAAGGCAAGATGCTGAATGAATTGCTTATCATGATAGGTGAAGCAGATGGGCTAGAGACATGACAGTTACTAGATTTTGGTTTTTAAAGGTCTTTTCCCCTTCATTTTTAAGACTGATACAGGCTGACAGCAGGATTTGATGTAAAGCAGAATATGCTTCCTCCACCACACTTTGCTGTATTGCTGGCTGGTAGGACTCCCCTCAAAGGCACATTCACAGCTCACAGGGGATCTAGAAAGAAGTTTCAGTGTCTGCACACACAAGTCAATGTCCACATAAAAATCAAAAAAGGTAATTTAATTCTCAGGGATTAACTTGCATGTCCAAACAATATGATAAAAGGAGCATTATCTGCACAGCACTGAGAGCAGAGTCTCTGCAAACATTAACACTATGAACTCTTCTCAAGTATAGAGTCATGCAAGAAGGAGCTGGCAGGACCTTGTACAGGCCTGAGAGACTGATCAGTTAGGCTAGGTTTTCTCAACAATGTTACAACTTGTCACTATTATTAACCAATAAAATTTGATTTAAAATGGTAATTATGTTAATGAATGAACAACAGATGACTATGCAGTACAAAGGAATACAGAACTATTAGTTTTAAGATGTGCAAACGTAAAGAAATCTTTGTAGTTGTCTTACTAGATCTTAAATTATAGCACTTCCTCTTTTTGCTGTTGTATTTTTGTGGATATTACCAAGTCAGCAGTCTCTGTAAGGCTGATGTATTATTCTATCCCTGGAATTAGTGTGTGCAGATGCTGTAGAAAATATTGTGAGAGAAACACCTTTCTTAGTTTAAACACAACTTTGCAATGTTACCCTTGCAGCTGTACAATCTTATTTTTCATTATGGACTGTAATTACAGGATGTGGCTTTGCAAACATCAAAGGTCTGTGATGAGCTGTTAACTTTGGTAAATTATTCATGGTAAATAAATACGCGAACAGGCAAATGTTCAGATAAGAAAGAAAGTTTCATTCAGTCCTAGACTTTTTTCATTCACTGATAACCTTCTGAAGTACTATTCTAATTTCAAGACAATAAACACCGTGCAAACCTGCTAGTGCTTAAACACATGTGAAGATGCCAGTTTTTCATTATCTGTTCTTTTCCACTCTATCTTTAGGCTTCTGACCTGATTTCATCACATAACAACACTAAAGGATCTGTTACAGCAGCTCAGACAGCAATGGGCATCTGCTCAGTGCTGTGGGTGACCTGTGCTGTGAGGATCCTGTTTTATCCCAGCATTCCATTTCCCTGAAAACACATTCATGTTCTTGGAAGTTTTTCTTCTTGTGACTGACAGCACAGTCTGCTGTAACAGTTCCTCTGTAGGACTGAAATGGCAGGATTTATCTTGCCTCACTTTACCATCTAAAAACAGAGCATCACAGCTCATCTTAGTCAAATTTTCTTTAGAATCCACATGGAAAGGAATACACTTGAAGTGAGCCTGCACACTGCGTTTGGATTTAAAATCAGATGAGATGAAACCCAGATTCAGAAATTTTACCTAAAACACATTTTTAGTCCATTACCAAGTGTTCTGTAGCACACCTGAAAAGTGAGAAAATGTAGTCTATGCAGAACAGAAGCAGTTATAGAGGCTAGGAGCCCTTGTGAAAAGGCCATTCAAGCCTCTCCTCTAATGACACAGAGCAGCATACATGTCCTGTGTGTCCTCACTACCTTTCTTCTTGGGCCAGCTGGCTATCCCTCAAGTGGGCTTGTCCCTTGGTTGCAATGGAGCTGTCTGGGATACTGGATGATGAGATGCAGCCAGTACACTTGTATGTTGGTGGGCACCTGCTATTTGACAGCTAGGCAAAGACCAGAAATCACCACTGTACTGATAAGTTTGACTGATCAAGGACTGGGACGTGTGTTTTGATCAGAGATAATATTCAGAGATGTACCCAGGGGAGCACACTCTGCTGGCATTAACTTAATTGCAGGTGTTGACTTAGTTGCTTTGACTTCAATTCTCACCCTGCGCTCTTTGTTACATATTGGCATTAGTGAAACAACTGAAAAAAAGTCCCTCAGACCTTAGTGTGCCCTTATTGCCTGACTGGCCTCACATTTGGACTTGCTGCTCAGTTAACAGCTATTAACTCCTAGATATACTTTGTGTTCTGCCCACATTTTGCAAAGGACTGAAATATTAGCAGTTTGATTTTATCTAAAATATGCTAAAACAGACTGATTCTATTTTGAAGGTTTTCTACAGTGAACCGTACTGTTTTTCAAATTTAGGCCTCCATCTACAAAGAAGGTCATCACACACTAAGGTTCCAGTGCTAGTTTCTTGTGGACCATATAATTTATACAATCTAATTTAAAACAATGTTGATATGGCATTTAAAATACATCATAAAGAAAACTTTTTTTTTTCTCTGTCACTCTGTGTGGACAGCCTATACTATGATAGCTCTAATTTTACCTATTTTCTTCTATCAATAATTACTAGTAGGGACTTTTCTATCAGACACTTCAATTACATCTTTTTTTCTTTTTAAACTGGGCACCTAATTTTTCAGATTTCCTGCTATTAGAATTAACTTCAGATATGGATGTGCTGTAAATTCACCCATAAAGAACTATTTATTGAATAATTTTAATAAACTGAAATATTTATGAAACCATTTCAGGATTAGTATTATTTACTCTCATTCTGTCAATTAAGGCATTTGAAGCTGAACAATGAATTTAATCAGTTCTCATTCACCCCACAGTCAGTCTGTTATCTCTTCATAGATGTCTCTGGAACAGCTCCAGGTTCCCATAATACAAACAAGTACAAAATCCAGGCATGGAGAACTGTATTGTGCTGTGGCTGAACTAGGTCAGTTATGTTACTTAGATTCAGGGTAGGGCTTGAACCAAAGGGCTAAATGCACCCATTAGGGAAAATTTGGATCTGGACTCAGAGCTGGACTTGTGGGATTAGCTGAATACTAATTGTTCTATAAATAATTAATATACTTAGCACTTTTCCATTGTGTAGCATCCCATAGGAACCATCTGTCCTCCTCTCACACATATATGCATGTACTCTTCTTTCATTAAGGATATCCGAATACAGTAATTAGAACAGTCAAATCTGGATCCAACTGATCAGTGCTGCTCCAGCTTTATTACAATTTAATTGCAGTGGCCTAGAGTTCACTGCTGAACATGGCTCAGAACTCATTTAACTATTACATCAGGAGATCATTTAATGGGAAGAACTGAGACACCGTTTACGTGATATGAAACCCACCAGAAAATAACCTGGATGTAGACATAACAGGACAGGATTCTTTTTCCTCATTTATACATTGTTATGACCCTTTCAAAAAAACCCATTCAAATGTATAAACCATCTTACTTTATCCTTCATGTCCACTCCAGTTGAAACACTGATAAAGCTGCTGCTTGGATAGACACCAGCACATAAGACTGACAAATATGCAAATACAGCACATCAGAAATAACTGCCACACGATTCTCCATGGCTGTCAAAAATCCAGATATAATACTATTAGAGAAAAGATGCCTCTTTGAAAATGCTCCTTGGAGTGATGTCAGAAAACTGAGCTTTAGCCATGTACCTCTAGAGAAGTGCTTCTCCAGAAATTACCAGAAACCAGAGTATTTACCCTATCTTGTGTGGTTGCAGATACTTCTGGATTGTAGAATTCTGTGTGGGTGAAGGGTTTTTCATCCCCTTTAGATATAGAGGGGATGTTACTGTAGAGAACAACGAGGAAGCTAATGCTCCTTGCCTGTGACTGAGGAGTCTAATAGCCCATAGCTCATCCCTACACAGTTACCATACTAAGTGATTGTTTTGCACAATAAATCCAGTGTTCTCTTGTTGCAATTGAAGCATAAGGAAAATCTGGTAATTCTCGTGGAATTTTCAAAGAGTTGAACAATATTCAGCTCTTGCTCACATTCCGGATTCTTATTACAGAAGTGCAGAAGGACTCACTGCAAGCCTGAAGTAATCAAGTTTTTTTTTTTTTTTAAAGGAGCAAAAGCTTGATTTTAAAATAATTTTTAGATTAGCTGTTTAGCTTATATATGTCACATTTCTTGGACACTGTAATCTTCCTCTACACTTTGTGTGAAGTTTTCATTATAGATCATATGAATTTCCCTTAGCTGCAACCTGCCCTATGTTGTAAATATGTTTTGAAGAACTATAGGTAGTAAATAGCATCTTGAAGACAAATATTTGTTGAATTTTTCTGCTAAATACTCTTACAAGCTATCTGTTCAAGACACTGTTTTGATGACTGATGATCTGGCACTGGAAATAAATTAGATGCCCCAGTTTACAACTATGATGGGTTCTTTCAAAAATTCTCTATAATTTATAGCATAATGACTAAATTAATCACATATGCTTGTGTGTAATTTTCAATGTAATGTACTAAAACATAGCCATTCTAGTTAAAAGTTATAAATCACTTAGAAAATAAACCACCATTTGCCAGGAAAAGAGAAGACATGTCAACAAAGAAAAAAGGCTTTCTTTCTCAGTCTTTCCTTCCTTCAGAGTCTAATCCTCCCCCTGTGAAGTGCACTGCAAAAGTCTAGTTAAACAATGGAAAATCAGAATCTTGAAAACTGATGTTGTTAATCAGGACTGACACCATTGACAATAATCTAACTGTGTGGGGCTGATGCAGTAATCAATTTCAAGCCTGCAGGAGATCTGTGTAGCTATAGCATACCAGCTGCTTTGAAAGGTGCATTCGGATGGGAGGGAGTTTTGAGTCTACTCTGCCTTGTGCAAGAGCAAATTCTTTCCCTTCCAGGGAAATATCCCTTTATTTCCCTTTTCAACTGCAGAATATTCTAGGATATTATTCCTTAAGATTGCACTTTAGTATTAAAATGGCCACTTACTGCAAAGAGCAAGAGAGTCACAGTCAGCTGTGGTGGTATCCTCAAAACATGGAACTCATGGTGGCTGAGTCATCATCAATGGGATGGACACTGGGATTTCCCTTCCCTTCTGGCATAGCAGCAGGGAGCATTCCTCCATTCTCACTGTTGAAAAGGCTCCTCAGCTAGTGCCTTGAACAAAAGATAAAGCTGTTGGTTACAAGACACATCTTTGCAGTTGTCCTAACAACGGATTCTGATTTTACAGTAATCAATACTCAATGGGGTAAGGAAGAACCTTTCCAAAGACCTTAACAGGAGCTGAAGCTGGTCCCAAATACCCCGGGGTTTGTTAGCCTAAGCTTTTACCTTCTGCAGTGTTACAGTGATGACATTTATTCAAGTGTAGCAAAAAGAATCACTGTTGTTCACGTGTGAGGCCAAATATAGTTGCATCTCTTTAACACGCTGGCTCAGCTGTATTAATTTAAGATAGCAGAATAGAGTGGTGATACATAATGGTGAAATTCCAACTAGAAAGATGTACCCGGGTTACTGAATACTCCTACAACTGTGACATTTACAATGAAACAGCTTATCTCCAAGACAGACAAATATTTATTTTATAATCACTTCTCCAATAAAAAAAAATGCAGTATTGTTGGTACAAGAGAATGGCTGGCTACCATAGTGAAATCTTTCCTATGAAAATACAGCAGAGATTACAATTTCAGACCAATTGTGAAGTGGAAGGGAAGGATGAATGGTGAAGGAGGCATTACTTGTTATTTTAACTGATGAGTCACTGTACTCACCTGGGCCCTAAGTTGGCATTGTATCCCCTTATTGCAGCTGAAGGATAAACAGCATTTCTCCCCAAAGGGTCCTCTGGAAGCTTTGATAGGCAGGTGGCAACTCATTCAGATCATGAGCTTAGAAGGTCACTGGGTCATTGATTCCATTATCTAGCAATTGTGACTCACCAGCTCCAAAGGGAAGAGACCTAGATAGCTCAGTTGAGAGTGAATCAGATTTTTCTCTTTTGGGAGTTCCAAAGAAACTGAATGGACAGCAACATGTGGCCATGGACAGAGACCAAAACACAGCCACAATTTTGGGAGATCATTATCAACTTGTTATAACATGCTGTGACAATTTCAGAAAGTGTAGTTGCTTAGAAGAGACTTAACTGATAAGTAAAATTACTAGAAAGAAAATTGCTTCTGTCCTGGCTCAAACTAGGACAGAAATACATGGTTAAGCCCTGACAGGTTCATAAAGGTCACGTACTTATCACTGTCTGCAAGTCCAGAGGTGTCTTTCTACTGTGCTACCAAGCAGATTAATGGCAAATATATGCTAAGGTAATTGAGGGAAAATGTATCTGCTGGTGATATCTATCTCATGAAAACCTGGGAAATGCATCTAAGGATGCTTGGTTTTTCAATATTAATTTTAACAAGGTAAAAATTAATGCCTGATCACAGAATAACTACAGAATATACTCAATGCAAAAATTAAATATCTGAATTACAGAAAAGAATGAATGCATCAAAGGAATTGTCTTAAAGCTTACAACCACCCTGTGCTTGGGATATTTTATAAAGGAGAGCTAAAATAAAAAACATAGACAATGCCATTTAGATATGGAAATCAGCATCTCCATACTGAACAGATGTTGTTATACTGCAGGTATTGTTAAAGGAATGTCTGAATGTCTGAAGAGATGAGATGACCTGACCTATAGTCAGAAACTCAGTTTTCATCCTACATGGTTAGATGAGACTGAAATTTGACAGTGAGTCCAAGACATCATAAAGAAGCAAGCAACAATATTGATCTTTTATTTTTCTATGGCAAGTTACTGGCAGCAGAGCACTGTAGATGGACAAGTTTCAGTTGTGTAAGAGTGGACTGTAGGACCTCCTGAAGTTAACTCTCTTTCCCCAGTCTTGAGGCAGATCTCAACATGCAGTAGTTTTCTGATTTAAGATACTTGCAGCTGGAAAACCATCTCATCAGGCTGTTTGATTAAAAGCTGGAGGATTGTGCTCTGAGGGGGCTAGTCGTGTCTGAAACCACTCACTGAAATCTTCTTCTGGCATCTGCACAATATTTTCACGTACAAACTGAAACAGAAGGTCATTTCCTGAGCTTTTACGTGCAAGAGAGAACAAGGGAAAATATGATCATTGGGACAATAGAACAAATGTAATAGCTTCTGCAAGAAGTTATATCCCCAAAACATTTTTAATGCAACTTTCAGAACAGCTGGATGTGCTCTAAAATAAACTAAATGGAAAACTCCACATCTTCATTGCAATTTATATCCTGAATCCTTCCAAGTCAAGTCTGTGTTTTAAACTTGAAGCTGTATCCTACCTACCATTAAAACAACTTGAATTAAGAACTTCATCTAGAGTCTCTATCAGAATAGGACATGTCATATTCAGCAATGCTTTTCTTGATGTTGAAATGTATCATGTATCTATTCCAGTCAGAAGGAGCACCAAGGTCCCCCTTCCTCTGTGTGTTTTTGAAAGATGCATAAGTATATAGATTTAGCTATGCTCATGTTTTCCTCTATTACTATTGCACTAATATGATGGACCAAAATGCAAAGGGAACACAATAGAAATAGTGAAGAAACAGATCTAAAAAGAAGAGCAAGCAACAGAGATTTATACACTGAACATTAAGACACAGCTGTCTCTCCAGTTAGTGACTGTGCAAATTAGGGAACAAGACAAAATGGATATTATGAAGCATCAAGAAAATACAGGTACCCTGATCTCGACATGTTGGGTGCTAAATCTTTGCCTGTTGTAAGGCATAACAATACATGCAAGATGAAGAGTAGCCTGCTGTCTCTCAGAGATTTCTTTTGGTCTTACAAGGTTAGGAGAAATAAGTCACTGTGCTGAGAACAAAACCCCACAAGGTGGCGACATTGTCATTTTCTTAAAGGTAGTTACCCGGTTTGACAACATAACAGTATGCGTTTTAAATATATTCTCTTCCCTTCTTTGTGTCTTGCTTCTGCCAATTGTTTCTAGAACTACAAGAGTTAAGCTCAAGCTAAGATTTAAGAAGATTTATTTTTCTTAATGTTGCTGAAGCACAGCATAGACACCTGCAGAGTTTCTGGATTAGTGATGTAATACATGACTTTAATAGCTCATGGGTGTAACTACCAGGAATGACAGGCCTTTGCATGGCACAAAAAGTTAAGTTTCTCTTCAAGTGCTCTAACAGTTTATGACATGCCACTCACTGTAGTGGTAAATAAATCAGTAACATAATAATAATTATATTATTGGTAATCCAATATTTGTCACATCATCTTTCTTCTCAGGAGTTCAAAGGAGAATAGTAGCATCTGAATTTAGAAAGATCCTAAAATATTTCATCATGTAACTGCTGTGTATGAATCACCCACAGGCTCCTGCTCTCTCCACCCTCATCACACACAGAAGCAAACACTGGACTCACCTCCACTGCTGCAGCAATTTCTGGAGAACAGAGCTCCCACACCTGTAGATCATCCAGAGCCTTAAGAAAGGTGTCTGGATCAATTTTCAAATCAGGAGTATTATAATATTTTTCCAGCTTCTTTAATATTTTCTGCACATAATGGTTACTCTTCACAGACTCTGGGAGCCTGGCAAGCAATAGAGGAAACCTGTGGCAGAAAGAAGCACAGTGGTAAAAATGACAAACCATGAGAAAAAATGCATATCTGATTAATAACTCTGAGTTTGCCTTGCATTTCTGCCACTTTACCACCTCTGCAGCTTCCACAGAAAAAATTGCTCATCAGGGAATGTGATCATTCATGTAATTCATGTAATTCTGAGCGAATGATACAAAAGAGCTTTACTTCATAGGACTTGTGCAGCAGCTCCCTTTGCAGGGCATTGAAATAGATGCCTCTTCATCTATTTAAAGGTAGGATTAGTAACTTGTGTATGAAAGCAAATCCCAACAAATGTTTCTACTTTACTACAGATTTGTCCTCCTCTATTTATTTAGCCTCTATGGATTTTCTGGTGCAATCTGACCCACTTTGAGTCTCTTTTACTATTTCTTTTCCCTGTGCTATCATTTTCCTCTATGTGCAGACATAAATCTCATTGATCTAAGTACACTGTAATACACAGTCTCTACCATTTGACTCTGAGTAGAGATTCAGAAGGAGAATTAGACATTACAACTCTTGTGAAAAGACTGCCTTTCTTTTAAAAGTTCTGTGTAGACTCTCCAGTGCTGCTTTGACAGCCTTCAAGACTGATGTTCCCATGTTCCCAAACTGCATGACTAAGGTGTTCTGTAGTTTTCATTGCAAAGGGCTGAGGATTTGGCAGCACATCAGCAGGAAGTGCTGCCTCCCTCCAAGTTAGGGTCTTACTGAGCACCAGATCATATCTGTATTTTCATTGCTACCAGTTTGAAGAGCCTGCATTTCCAGCAACTCCTTCAGCAGTTTCTAGTGATACTTTCTTTTCTCTTTCTCTTCAAAGCAAAGACACTTTAGAACAAAAAGAGAGAGACCCTGACCACGTCATTTGAACTGAATGTTTTGGTGCCTTCTTACCAGTTTACTTCATCTTCCTCATCTTCTCTTTTGGCTTTACTGCCCACCTGTCTTACTCTTTCCATGTCTTTTCTAAAAGATGTCAATTGTTTCAAAGCTTCAAATTTCGCCCGACATCGCTCTTCCTGCGTCCTACAAAAGAAACCTTAGAATTCAGAGTTCTGTTTTAAACATTACCATACTTGTACATAGTTACTTGGAAAGGTACTAAGGCAGGTAGAAAATGAACGTGAGGAACACATTGTTCAGTCTGTGGACACTAATAAAAATTTTTGCTTTTACAGTGTTCTACAGACATCCATATTTCTACAAACATATTAAAAAGTTTAAGTCTTACATCAGCTCTGTACTGTAGGTAAGAAACAAAACCTCAGAACTGAAGCATTTAAATGGAAATTCAACCCCCTCTTTCTATCAGGTATGTGCTGCTTAAAACCAAACAGAATACTGTACAGTGATTTAGAGTGAAGTATTATTAAATAGAGTGACCTGAGCAAGAATTTTGCCCTAGAGCTCATGTGTGCATTCCTAAAAGAAGCACTACTGTGCTAAAACAAAAATAAGCATCTGCTTTTTGTTCCAATAAATTACTTATTATTCTGCCAAACAGGTTTCATGTCCAAAATGCTGATCAAACAGCATATGCTTGTATGGCTGTGCAGAGAATAATAAAATAGCTGCAAGAAGTAAGTTTTCATCTGATTTGTCCTTCCATACTGCAAGATGCTGGAATGATGAGCTCCTTATGCAGTCACAGCAGTTACACAGGGAATAAAACAAGGCCCCAGCTCCTCATAAAGCAAATCCCTGGGGACAAAAAAATCTAAGTACAAAATGGAACAGAAGAATGGGAAAAGTGGAGGAAGTGGGAGTGGTAAAGAAAACTGTCCATAATACCCTTCCAAACAGCAATATAGAAAAGGAACTCAGGTCTGGTGCATACTGAGATGAAAGAATTTGCACAGACATCACAAACTAATGTTTCTGAGTGAAAGGAAGAGGATGACAGGTTTGGGCTGGTGAACAAGCTATAAGTGCCACTGACCTAGGAAAAGGTCTTGAGAGAGGACATTGCAACTGTTATCATAAGAAGAGACCAAGCAATGTTGAACAAAACAGCAATCTCTCATTTTGATGGGAAGGTCTATGAAGTCCAAAGTAAATATATCCAACTTTTCAACAAAACTATTCCTGAGTTTTCCAGCAATCCAGACACTGCTGTAAATATTTAATCTGCAATGTATCTTTTTGTACACCGGTACTCAAAGTGTTCTATCATCATCCCCATATTCTTACTTTGATGTCAATCCATATAAATACATCTTTATAAGGCCTGAAGAAAAGTTCTAAAGCTGGTTAGAAGCAAGGTGTGTGCACTGTTTTAAGAGTATACAGTCTCTTCCTACCTCTCAAGGTTCTCTAGAATATCATGCAGACAAAAAGCTGCTTCTTCACGTACTGTTGTGAATTTCTGCCTCATATCAGCAGAGAAGTTAGATTTCCCTTTAAGGAAAGAGCTGATACGAAAGCTGCAAATAGAACACAGAAAACTGTAATTAAAATCTTCTGGTAACCATTTGATGGTAACTACTTGTGCTGCTCAGAACATGCAGTGATGTGAGCCCATGGAAATTCTGAGATCTCCTTATTCTCAGTGAAAATCCAAAATGTAATATAATTTGAATTTTTTCGTTTATCAGCTTCTCATATGTACCCTTACCTCTGTCTTCCAGGCATCTGCTTCCCTGATATTGTACTCTCTTGATCCTTAGCAGATGGTATGTTTGCTCTGTAATTCTTCTGAGCCACTGGCAACATACTGTAAGACATAGCAAGGTTTAAAATAACAGTATACCTCCCCCAGAACTTGAAAAGGTTCTACAGGTGCTGATAAAACATTCTTAGTATTACAGACTTTTTGGAGCTATCCACTTACAAAATTTCTCAACTAAATGGAAGAAATGCCTCAAAGTCTAATTGTAAGAATGTTCTGTCATGTTGACCTTGTAGCTGTGGAAACCACCACAGAATGAATTAACAAGGGAACACATCTAACATAAGTTTAGCTGGCAGTGTCAGAGAGACACTACTGAAAAATGCAGTTACAGACAGAAAAAATTCTACAGGAATAAGATAGTTTTTTGTATGAAGCTGCTGAAGCTTAATAGCTCTTGTTTAAATAAAAAGCAAGATTGAGGGGTATTTAAAAAAAAAAGAAAGCAAAACATACTGCTTGCACAGCAGTAAAGTGGGTTATTCAGTCACCCTTGCCAAGAAATCTACGTGTCTTTTGATTTCACTGAATGCTGAGTTAAGTTGTTCAGGAGACACAAAAAAAAAAAAAAAAAAAAAAAAAAAAAAAAAAAAAAATTTAAAAAGCATAAGCTCTGTCCTAATGAGTTGCTTCTCCTACACATTCATAGACCCAAGGGGTAACGTACCGCAGCAGTTCAGGCTTAGCCACATCTTCTTGTTTAGAGAAATCCTTTGACACCTTTTCATGTGTTACCTGGGTGACTTTGTGCGGGGCTGTTAAAAAAAAATAAGCTGTAAAAGCATGCCTCTTCAACAGTGCATTTCTCTCTTTCACGTGGAGAGGATGCCATAGTAGATGCTGGCCTGAATGAGATGTCCTAAAGGAACTTGCTGTTTACTATTTCGAAGAAGTAAAGTTTCTTCAAAAAAAAGGCAGCTTTATAAAGAGGTTTTAATATAGGCGCCCAAATACAAATGCATCCAATCCATTAATCACTTTGGAAAACATAAGCTTTGGTTTTTTCCACAAAATTTGTTGAGACAAATAGATCTAGTGTCACAGGAGCCTGTGAATAACCACTCTCTTTTGTGAGTAACCACTTTTCCCATGCACTTTGCAATGCTACAGAGATCTGTCATAACCTTATAGTTGGCTGTTTCTACTCTAATTAATTAGTTCTCCCCTAGAAGCCATTCTGTATGTTCTTGCCTTTTGATAGCTACTGAACATTCACAGACCATCTCAAATGACAATAAGAGCTCCTTCCCGAGCAGTAATTTAGAGTCTAGCAGAGCATGTCAGCCTAATAAAGATAATATAAATTAAAAGGTAATTAGCAGTACTAAATGTCAATGTGTTTTTCTGTTCCAGCTTTATATAGAAGGAAGGAAAGAGACTTAAAATTACCCAGCTTTGTTCTGAAACATAGTGCAGAGCTAACAGATAAACTATTCTGTCAGGTCTATCAAGGACAGGTACTCACTGATGCATGAGTAGAAGGAATACAGAGTAAGAAACCCCCAAGTGAAACAGAACTCCCCAGATAAGGCTGTTACTATGGTCAGCTGGTTATGGGAGAGAACAACTGCATTGTTTTCACCACCTGTTGGACCTTACAGATGTGGATGACAGCCTGACAACAAAACTGCTGAAACTGAACATTAATTAAAATTCTTTGTTAATATCCAGATGGGACTGTATTGTCTTTCAATCATTTTGCTAATAAGGAGGGTACAGAGACATGTAGAGCATTCCATATGCCTGAAGAGAAAGACACCAATACATCTAACAATCTCTTTTGACTTAGGTTCAACACTGAAGGCAAATCCATTTAATATTGGCAGTCAAGAAAAGTAACTTACAGGGAAAAGGTGGTTGGTTTACTTTAGCTTCTGTTGACTTATTCAAAAGATTGGATAAAGCCACATTAATCTTGATGTTTTCTTCAGAACAAAATACAGTGGAAGATTCACTGCCATAAGGGGTTTGATGACCAGGAGATGACTGACTGCTAAATTGAGAGTTAGCAAGAACCTTGTTTATCTTCTTGCTAAGTGGACCACATCGTGCTTTCCGGACAAATTTCTGTACATAAAATAAAAAAGGAATAAAAAGGAGGTTTCTAAGTAATTTTGACAACAAAGAATCGTATTTCTGTAAGTAATCCCAATATTGGATTCTACTGGTCCTGCTGTAGCCTCAGATTTTTCTCCAGTGATTTTAAATAAGCTAGTGATTTCCTGGGTAGGAGGACCTCCTCCATTTTGTTATCTTTATCTAGTACTCCTGGATATAGCATTAATGCCAACAGATTATTCTCATTTGTACATGAGTAATACTGCAGCTGCAGAGAGGGCTGGTAACAGAGGAGCCTTCTCATGTATAGGAAAGAATGGGCCACAGAAGTCTGATAAAGTTTCAGGTCTCCTCCCAGAATCCAATAACCTGGTAAATGACTTTCCTGTGGCAGGAATGCAAAGTCTGAAAGCAGACTGAATTCTACAGGCTTGATAACCACAACAATAGCTATTTTAAACCACGTTCCCCCCAAGAGACCAAGTATTTCCACTAAAAGTTTCATATAAAATATGAAAAGCAGTGTTTAAGTACTGCTTAGTGTAAATGGCAGAAAGGGAATTGTCATTAATTTGGGGAGGGGAAAGTCTCAGCAATGTAAATGCTAAGAGACACATCAAGACTGACGTGCACTTTGGTTTTGTCTGCTTGTGTTTATTTGGACCTGACTTTTGAGAACTGATAAGACTGCATGAAAAAATCAGAAAGCCTCCCATTTAGAAACAACGCTGTTATTTATGTGATTTCCTGACTTCCGCTCTGTTTGCTAACAGCAGAAAGAATATTTGCAAAAAGACAGATTCCGGGGCTTTTAAAAATTTCCCAACTTTCGCTGCTTATTCGCTAACAGAAATCACAATCTTTTTTTTATTCTAATGATTGTCATAAGAGTATGATTTGCAGGTGTTGATAAGTAGGAGCAAACAGTCTGCATGTACCAAGAGCTCATATTTCTACAAGTGGGTCACCTGGAATTCTAAAAGCACTTCACAACATTTGTTTACCTTTGTTTTGTAGGGGGCAAAGCACCAGGAACTAAAAAGCTTAAGCAAACTACTGAAGATCAGAATGTAAGATGTGCTACAGAGTGAGAAACCCACGGGTTCTTTATTGAGTTCTCGTATTTATAATCCTAATTCCCCCTCATCTCCCTTTCACTTTCATCCAGTTTTGCAGTTTCAAATGCAGTGTTTCTGTTGTTTCAGAAAGATAGTAACAGTGGCTGAGTGTTTCAGATAACTTGTGTTTAATTTCCTCTCGGGTACTAATTTTCTTTTTTACTTTGAATTGCTTGTTTCTCCTTTTCTTGGCTTTGCTGTGAATGAGGCAAGTGAATCCTGCTTCTTTAAAGGCCTCAACATTTGGCATTTGTTTCTCAATTTGGTTTTAAATTCTGTGTAAAAAGGCAACCTGACAATGACTAGAGCAAGTTCTCCAAAATACTGATCTAAAATCTCCATTTGACTGCAGAAGACCAGTTTGTGTGAAGTACTATGGCTTGACTCTGGGTCATAAATACAAAAAAAGAGGCTAATTATGTTTCAGCTGAATATTTAATTCTTCCCACATCAGTACTTATTACTAGGTCCAAGCCACAGTTTGCCCTCAATTGTTCCCTTCCTACTACATGGTATCAAATTATTATTCTTTAAAACCTAGAGACACAAATACTCTGCAGTCACAAGATCCAGAGTATAAAATGGGGTATCAGAGTTCAATTAAGCAACAGAAAGGAAGAAACTTATAAGGACATTACCTTTGTGTTTGTAATAAAAAGCTCCCACATGTATGCTGCTAAATTTTCTTCTTCAATTTCTTTTAGTGTTTTCTTACAACCACCAGGGTCCCTAAGTGAAAACAATTTAATTATTAGTAAGAAATGCAAGAAATTGAGAACAAATGGTGGCTGACTGCTATTATGTTTATCTTTGCTTATAAGAAATGGAAAGAAAATGCAAGATGTATAAGCCATAAGTAAGTTACAGTCACAAGTGAAGGAGAACCTAAGCAAAGGACAGTCATTCTACAAACTATCATGAATGTATTGGGACAGATTATGGTCTCAACTTCCACTGTGAAAGTACTGAATAATTTGGTCCCATATAGCAAGATTTCATGGACAGAAGTGACAGTAGGTTCATACAAGCTTCCTTTTTTTATGCTATTGGCTAAATGAGGACATATACTAATACAAAAATTCAGATGTTAGAGCTGAAAACAGTACTGACAAAAGTAAATGTGGAAGCTACAGTATTCTCAGCTGTGGCATAAAAGGTCAGTGCTCAGGTGATCTCCTTTACCATTCAGTCCACACATCAAAGGTTTTACAGTGCAGATCAGTGCTATTAGCTTGCTTCCTTTACCACATTAAAACACATCTGCTCTTGCAAAGGTGGAGACTTTGTGATCTAAATGCATGCCTAATTTTTCATGGTCATTGTGTAATGAAGTATGTGTGTGCAGACAAGTTAAAATTACGTTGAAGGAGAGGAGTGGTGGTTAGAGACAGCAACAGAGAGCAGCAGGAAATATACAACAAAAGATTGCACAATGTCAGAACCTGGAAATTCATCCAGAGCCTTATGCATTTATTCTCTACTGTATCTGCAAGACTTCCTGACAAACTGTTTCTTTTATCCCCATCTATTGGTTGGTCCTTGTATTTAAATGGTGAAAAATTCATCCACAAGACATACTGGACAGATTCTCCCCTCAAGTTATCAAGCAAATTCTATTTGATGTTGCTCTTCCATCACTGTTATACACATAGACACAGTTTGTATTGACTCAGAACATATAAAGAAAACAAAAAAAAGTATTGTAGAGCTCTGACCTGCAAATCAGAGCATAAAGTGTTTACTGTTTTACCAAACACTCCTGAATAATTAAAATCTGTTATGTCAAAATTGTTATATTGACTACAAATGTTGGAAACTTAATATTTATTTCTAACAATGCAAAAGTTCAATACAATACAATGTAACAATGAAATGCCCCTTTTACAAGTACCCGTCACTGTCATCAATAATTGATAGAATAAAGTCAGCTGCTATTACTATGTAATAGGTGACTTTGTTCTCCAACTACAATATATATGAAATTCCTGTAGAGTTCACTGGGGTAACCCTCCAAGAGAAGGTTGTGGGAATATACACACATCTATAACTACATGTACTTAATTTGCATCATTATTACCAAAAGATAAAAAGGAAAGAAAAAAAACCAACTGAATTTGGCTGGGGTAGCTCAGTATTTTCTCCTAGTTCTGCAACTTGCAATACCAAAGAACCATGCTGTGCTACTGATTCAACTGTACAACTTCCTGATGGCTTCATGGGGACAAAGTCAATGGAAAACGTTTGTGCTGCATGGCACAGAATTAACATTTTGCTCAAGTAAGTTATTACTTGAAAAAAGAGAAACAACAACATATAAAAGAGAAAAGAACCCTAACTCCTCATGCCATCTAGTATCTTGCACTGCATACATACTTTGGATTCCAGGAGGCTAATATGGAATGTATTGGACTGTTGGATTCTTGAGTCGAAGCTTCCAAAATCCAGTGTATGGCACACAGCTGTCGGAAAAGAAGTTCACTGCAAAGGGGGGAAGTAAAAGTGTTACACCCTAGGGTCAGGGAAAAAGACAAAATGGCATCACCTCGGCTTTCCACATGCAAATGTAAATATATAAAGACACTTTAGATTAACAACTGGATTAATGAATGTGGAACAGAACAGATACTGTGTCTTAGTGACCAACATAAAATCCATAGAAGTATACACTGTACAAATATTGTCTTCACCCTCTCTCTGTTGCAAGCCCACTTTTTCTATTAGGCAAATAAATTTTAATTTTGCCAATCATAAATTTGTAATTTAACAGTTGCTATTAGTAAAGACAGACTATTTCACCATAAGCTCCAGAAACTCAGACTGTGTCTACCAGCAGAGCAGCAACTCTGGATAGGTGTTAAGGGTCTGTGATGCTGTGAATTTCACTTATGTCCTACCAAGGAGAGCAGAACATAAATCTGCCTTCAAATGTACCTTTTTGCTCCAGCAGGGTTTGAAATCAAGACACTGGTATGAACTGGAGCGAAATTTTGTAAAGTCATATTTTTTTTCTTCTTCCCCGACTTCCTCAGGTGGTTACCTTCTGTTAGAGAGCAACTGTGGGAAAGTACAAAGACTGCAGTTAAAAAATGGTTGTGTGAAATGAAAGCAAAGCCAATGAAACTGTTCATTGTGTTCATATCACCACATTCCCTCTTGTCTTCCTAAAATTTAAAAGAATACTTAGGTATATTTTGAAACTGTTACTGCATTTATATATATATATAGATACATAAATGCACATATATATATATATACACATACATATATTAAAAATCCAATGTTAGTCTTTACCAACCAAGCCATTTATTCTGCTGAATGCAATTATTTTTTGTTGTTAATGCTGTGACTCCAATGTGGGATTTTTTTCCCCCCTTGCTTTCTAAATTTACAGCTGCTCACCTACCCAGATTTTAAGCATTTTCTCTTCACAAAAGTAGTAATATTCCCCCTCAATACCAAGTAATGACAAAAACTTGAAATCGCCACCCTCAGACCACCAAAAGACCTCTTAGCTCACTTACATGTTTAGTTCTTCCTCTGACTCCTCCATATCAGAGGAGCATATGGGCAGCTGGAATACAGGTCTCCATCTCATGCCCTGAACCTGCTGGTCTGCTTCAGGTGTGTTCTCCCTATCCAATGATTCCTGGTGAAGTATATGAAAGTATTCTCCCCCTTGCTTCACAGAATTGACGTGATGCCTGCCAAAAATGAGTACAAGTTGGTCACTTTACTAAAGATATGTTATCAAAATGATTATTTTTTTGTTGCCCACCAATTTATTTTTTGACAGAGATTTCACATTTTTCTGTATTCAATAGTTCAACATTGGTATTTCCTTCTGCAATAGGATAACAAAGGACAATTTCCCAGTATGAACTGCTGATACTACAGAACCCAAGATTTCTTTGGCCCTGAGTGGCACATTTCTGTGTGCTCAGGATTCTCTTACCTTGAGCGAGCAAGGGCTTTACTAAGAGTCCTCAGCTCCTTTCCTGCTTCTGTGAATGGGGAGAGACTCTTCACTGGTTCCAGTGAATCAGACTGGAACTTATCAAATTGAAAAGAAATATTAGAGTATGAATTAATAAGAGCTTTGCATAAAGAAGGGATGTGCTGTCTCAGGGTTCAGTTACAATCACCAAATATTTTCTGATATGGTCATCATGCAGGGCAGCACTGCACCATTTCACAAGCATGTAAATAAGCCTAACATGATACTGCTGTGCATGCCCGTATGTATGTCCCAACAGCTTTAAACTCATTGGTTGACCCCAAGTTTGACAGAGATCTTTCAGGCAGTTAAGCACCCACAATCTTCACTAAACTATGAGACAGGCAGAAAAAAATTGAACTTTAAGAACCACTGCTGAGGGTGCTTATGCATTAAGAAACTAAAGTATGCATGGGTGAGAAAGCTTCTACAAGTTCCAACACTGAAAATTTTTCAGTGAGACTTAATACAAGCAGATTGACAGTTCTGAAAAACAAAATAAGAAAAGGTCCAAAGACATAGCTGGTTTTAGAGCATAGAACAAGATGGTTTTATTATTTTCTTTATTGCTTATTCTCTATGAGTGTACAATTCAGAGATATCTGTACGAAACATTAAAGCATTATGCTTGTCTATAGCTATCTTTAATTACATATTCAATCAAAGCTTCACCAGTAGTCTTACCTCTGGATCAGAACATTTGATAGCAGCAACCTCAGCACCTTCTTCAGATGATTTTTCCTGCACACTGCTTTTCACTCGTTCCTAGAAAATGAACAAAAACATGTACCCATATTTGAAATACTTCTAGTAACCTATTGTAGCAGGCTCTGATTTTCAAAATTAAGTGATGCAAATAATTTTATCTACAGAGATGCAAACTAAAGGCAAAATAAAGTCTACACTATGGCGTGAAAATTTAAAACGTGAATAAATAACTTCAGTGCACAAATGGATTTGCTGACAAGGTGCTGCACAAAATGCATACGTGCTTTGTAAGTTATCCTTTAATGCTTAGAAAATTCAACTTCATTTGGAAAACTGTCAGGTAGACTGCTGTGTCTAACATAAAAAGAAAGTCCAATTTCAAAAACCAGGAATAAGGAATTACTGAAATAGCTCTTCCCTGATGTAACACACTGTGAAAGCCCAGAAATGTTACTAAGAGAAAAGTAGCTGGAATGGAAAGAATATAATCTTCAGACAGATTATACGGATGAACTAATGAAACAAAGACAAGTCTGAAGGTTCTACTGTTGCAAATAGTTAGAGTCCAGTTCACCAGGACTGGCTTGAAGGCACCAGTACACTGACCAGTGGTACAGTGTCTGAAGCCATTTAGCTATATTCAAGCATCTAATGCCACAGAGCACTGAAGATGCAACATTTCCCTGCATCCTACCTCTGGTCAGCCAGCTCTGCCAGTTCATGAGGAAAGGAAAAAGCTGTGAATTTCCCACACCTTAGCACAGTTGCTCAGAGACCTAAGTACTGTGTACACCATCCCTACACACAGACACTGATAATGTATTCCAATCAGCCTTACCATAGAAAACAGAATGGAACAGCTTCCTTTTCCACAACATTATCTTTCATTACTGTGTCATGTATTGAAAAGGTACAATCTGAGCTTAAAATGGTAACAGTACATAATTATAAAACATTAGAAATCTTTTTAATTTGCAGTGCAGATATAAAAAAAACCAAGAGAAAACTATACTGCTATGGCAGTATACAGACAACAGTATAATATACAGACAATATACATTGTCCACAATATACAGACAACATATAATGTACAACAGTACAACATACAGACAACAGTATACTGAAACTGTTGTCAACCTCATCTAGTGATCTATTTACCTAAAGCACAGAATTCCAGACTGGAATTTTATGGCAAGCATAGAACAGGCTTTGATACTAATAGTACACAAGATTTTGCAGACTTGGATTGTTTTTAGGACTTGGTAAGAAAAGCCACCTTTCTTCCATGTAAAAAGTCAACAGGCCACCTTAGAGGTTTTGCAAATTCATTTGACATAGCAATTAAACTAAAGAAACTATATAAACACAATAAAAGGTGACTATCACCACCATGTACCATTACATTAAGGATTAAGGAAGAGACCTTTAACACATTGCTCTAAACACTTAAGAAATCAGAAATACTGTCTGGATAGTCTTTGACTTTGAATGACTCCGTGCTCTCTGCAATGCACATCTGACCTTTGAGAGAGAGGGACAAAAACCTCAAAGTGAGCAAAGTAACTACCAATTACTTGTAACGGATATTGGAAGGGCTCTTTGTCACGGTATGGGGATGGGCTCAGTAGCACAACACGGAACCAGGCAACCCCACAGAGTCTTCTCCTCACCCACCCTATCTCCCTCCAACAAGCTTTGAAAAGCCAGGAACCTGAAATGTATTAAGGTGCCAGGTGTGGCTGCTACACAACATCAGTTTCCAATGCAACAGTTAGAACAGTTGCTCTATGTTCAGATAACCAATTTTCTTAATAAAAAGATACAAAAAGAATCCATGAACAGCTTTTCTAAACACCTCTGTTGATATCAAGTACATAAAAACATCCTAAAAACACAATTATTACATCTAATATCCTATGCCCATATAATTTTGCATAAACATCCCAGCACACTTATTCAAATGCTTTAAAATCTTAATCTATTCTTTAAAATAATACCAGTCTAGAAAGTAGCACTTGCCAGAAGATATTAGCATACTCAAGTCCTGTTTTATTCACAAGGTTTTTACTATCACCTGGTTTACAAATTTTACTGCCATTCATCAGTCAAAATCATCAGCCGTACTTGTGGCTGAAGAAAATGCTAACTCCAAATGCAGAGATGAGTGCTAATGTATTAAAGATCATGGTTTTCAGTACCAGGAATGTTACGCTCTCAGAAATCTGTAACTAGACATAGCCAGAATCTACACTTCTCTCAATAATTAAGATTACAGGGACTGCTAGGTATGAGTGGGAATAGTGTAAACAACTCACGGAAAGTAAAAATACAGGTAATACAAAGGATGTTTGGAATTACTCTACAGAAACACATTCCTGTTCTAGAATCTGATAAAAACATTAATAGATTTCTGCACCGGACACTGGCAGCTTAAATAGAGTTAATGTGTGAACAGCATTAAACCTTTGTGCTTTCCATTGGAGGGAAGCAGAGGACAGATCAGATACACTGCCAGGTTTTTTTTGGTTGCTGTTTTTTGTTTTGTCTTTTAAGTTTCTCAACTTTGTAATAATTACATCTTAGGAAAAGGAAAAAAGAATGGTGAGTCAGATTTTCAAGACTAGGTACTGCTTTTACTCCACTAAAAGGAACAGCAGGTGTGATTGCATCCCCACTGAGAGCTGCATTAATCTAAAACATAAGCCACAACCACATATATAGTGACCCATTTTCTGTATAAATTGTAAAGTTTTAATTGAAGTTCAATAGCTGAGTTATAACTGCATTTCAGAGCATCCTTAAAGATCAAATCCTGACATTTTTCAATACCAAAAGAAACAATCACCACAAATCAACCAACATTTTCTGGATTATTAGAATTAGGGAGTACACCTACAACTGAAAAAATCTTTAAAGTGAACTCCTAATATTCCAAAGGAAAGATGGCTTAGAAGTCCAGTGTTCTTGTCCTAACATTTGCAACACTTGTTGTGTTTATTCATTTACAGAAACTTAGGAAATATTGACCAATTTACAGAAATAAGTCTCTGAATGAAGACAGCCAGCAAGATGCTGCTTTAAGTAGTATGTCAAAAATAGAGAACATCACCCATTGCCTTTTTAGAGCTTAAAACACTTGATCTAAAACTTTAAGCTCTGAATACAATACACAAAACCAGAACAGAAAATTGGGTAGTGGGTGAACAGAACCTTTTTGTTCCACCTTAATAACCACACTCCTTCTGCTGCAGCTGTCAGACACTACCCCTTGTACACTCCATTAGAAAGAACAGTGAAGTGAAGGCTCAAAGTCATAAAGCCTCTTCTTACGGGGACCATTTGTCCCTGGGGTTTAACAATTCAAGGTTAGCTTAAAAGCAGTTTGAGACAGTACAAGACCCACTAGGTTGGTGGGTATGCAGCACTAAGGAGGCCAGGAGACCACCACCACACAATCACAGATGCTCCTTGCTAACCCCCTTACATCTTCTTGAGCCCCAAATGCAAATGCAGATTAAATGCAAAACCATTAATTCACAGACTCCAAAGCCACCGCTACCTAAGTTGTCTTAGCACTTTACTTGTAATACCATTTTTATGCTTCACTCTTGAGCTTTCTATGCACCCCGAGATACCACCACTTATCATTCCTGCTTGATATCCCACCCCTTACCCTCACACCTGCAGTATGATTAGTGTCCTTCCATTTTCAAGACTTTCAAGCTTAAAAGTCTCAAGTACAAAGTCCCAGTGTACACAGCAACATACTACCACATTATTTACAAACATTCAGTATCCTAGTCAAATATTAGACCACATTTTGATCATTCACAGAAAGGCACAGAGTATTGTTTCAAACATTTCCTTAGGCATAAACAATCAATCCCCTCCCTGGAAACAGGGCCTTACAATTCACTTAAAGAAAACCCTCTTTGGTTTTCCATTTAAAGCAGAACCAGTAAAGTCAGACCTACCTGTGCAAGTTGCCCCAAGGAGTACAGGGTCAGTTTCTTCGGCTCGATGAAAGCAATGTCTCCAAGCTCCCGATAAGGCTTCCCAGTGGGGGTGAAGTGTCCCTGGGTGAACTGCTTTTGCCTCCTATGGTAATTTTCCCAGAAAACTTGTTCTCGTGAAGGTTCGCTGGTTCTGTAAACTGTCCTGCTCCTGGCCAAGACCTTCCCTTCCTTTGCAACACCAGGCAAAGTCTGAATGCACACAAAATCTCGAGGATTCAACACTTTTGTGGCTGCCAGCACCTTGATTCTGTTCTTAGGTGGCTCTAGTACCACCGGTGTCTTGAGTTTGGGGCTCTTTCTTGCATTTGAAAGCACAGGTGCCTCGGATTTGCAGTTCTGAGATGCACCTGGTAATGGCATTGTTCCAGAATAGGGACCTTAGTGCCTTTTACTCCTTAATTAAAACTCTTATCTTCTCAGTCACGAACACAAACACCTGATGCTAAACCCTGAAGTAGTTTTTTTTTTAAAACTTTTCTAACGGGTAACCCAGCAAACACGTCTGTTGGTAACACTTAATGAGGTCTCATTCCACTGAGAAGGTCCTCAAGCAACAGAAATAAATCCAGAGCGGCCCGGACATACAAAAACCTAACAAGTCTCCTGAGAAACACCCATAGCCATAACACTTCGTTGCGAACAAAACTTCCTTTACATCTGGTTTCAACAACAGCAAAATCTCCTCTTCTTGCAACTCTCTACACCAAGCGTCCCCCCGACCGCACCCATGTCAAGCTCCGGCGATCAGCCTACACCCCCCACCACCGCCGCCTCCTGCTCCTCCCTCAGGGTGCAGCGGGGGTGCCAGAAGCGGCACCTCCCCTCTCCTCAGAGGACGGGCGACGGTTTAACGGTCAGCGCTCCGCGTGACTCGGTTGCGCGGCAAACACGGAGCGGCCCTCTCGCAGCGTCCCTGGAGCCGGGCTGTGAACAGGGTTGTGGGCCATTCACAACAGTCTGTGCACAAGCACAAGAGACCATGCATAAGAGCCCTCACACAAGGAGCCAAGCAGTGAGCCGTGCACTTGTGTCCGAGCAGGAATAACCCTTGCACAAGGTGGTGCACAAGCACCCGCGTGTGAGCACAAGGGGATCCACAGGTGTTAGACTGCACCGTGTGGCTGTGCCATGCGGAGTATCGCTCAGGAGCATTACTCAAGCTTAGAAACACCAGGGCTTGTGGCCACGGGAGGATGAGGCCCTAAATAACTTATTTCACCCTTAGGTAAATAGAATTTTATCACTTCTTGACATTGTTAGGCTCAGTAGTGAAGGAACTAGGAACACCCAAGAGTCATTGTAAGAGTAAAGCCAATGCTCTTCAAGTGTTTTAATCAATTAAATACAACCCCTGGCTCCTCCCACAAGCAGCAACATGGAGTGGGTGGCAGAGCACCCTAACCCTGGCACCTGGTCGTTGTGCTGCAGGCAGGTGCTGTTCAACCCTTGAGAAAACCCATCGGCTCCTACTCCTATGACCATTTTCAGTAAGCACCTTTTTCAGTAAAAACTGCACTCCAAACTTGTCAAAACAAGCAATAACTGGTGGTACATGAGCACCAAAGATAAATTTCATACAATCAGCAGCAATAGCACGTTATTTGAGGTATGTGATTTCCAGCAGATTGGATTTTTAGCCTCTGAGCATCACTCCAACCATTTGAATCCTGTCAGCTCTCGAAGGGATGGGGCATCGAGAAACACCTCCTCCCTCTCTCCCTACTCCCAGTCTTTCCTCTCAACCCCGCAAAAAATAACCACCCTTGACATTATTTCTCTGCATTTTCATCTGTTTTTCAACATCTCTGCATTTTCATGTGTTTTTCAACACTTCCTTACTTGTACAAGGTGTGATTTAGTGACTTGACCACACATGAAAAGGTAGAAGCTGTGAGCCCGAGGGTGCAGGAGGACTCGGGGAATGTTTGCACCCAGGGGACATGCACAGGGGACATGCAATAGACACCCTATCTATGCTGGTGTCCCCACAGTTCCCTTGGCAGTCAGGTCCCACGCAGCACACACACACACACACACACACACACACACACACACACACACACACACACACACACACACACACACACACACACACCCGCTCTGTGGTTCCCCTGAGCGCAATCCGCGTGCATTGCCCTTTCCTGATGGACCATCTGGGGTTGTTGCACCGCTCGCTTCTCTCTCAACTCCGGCGCGGTAGCCTCCTGGGGCTCACAACACAAAAACAAAGAACAGAAAAACACCTGAGCAAAACCGAAAGCAAAACACCGAGCTCCCCGCCCCGCATCCCTCGGCATCCGCAAGCGCGGGGGGGATTTGCGGACAGACAAAGCACGCGGGCATCATGGGGAGGGTTTTTTATTTGGGGTGCAGTGGGAGGCGGGTGGAACGCGGGAGGTTTTTCCCCACCTGAAATGCCCACGACTCTGCTGGCAGAGGCGCGGGGGAACTCCTCCCGCAGGACGCGGTCACTCGGGGCTCTCCGCCCCGCGCCCAGGTGAAGCTCCGCCAGGGCCCGCGGCGCAGGAGCAGCTGCCGGGGGGCGAGGAAGGACACAAAAAAACCATACTTCGACTGCAGGAGGAGACGGGGAGGGTGTCAGCAATTAAATCAGTGAAATCAAGCAACTGAATCAGTGAAGTCAGTTGTTAAACCCGTCGCAGCACCATCCAGGGTAGCAGTCGCAGCACTTACCCGCGTTGCCGTCGCAACAGCACCCAGGGCAGTGGGGAATATAGAAGGAGACACAGGGAGACGGACCCCCCGCCCAAAAAAAACTGAGAGGGGGATCTCAAGACAAGAGACAAGTGTCTGGGAGTCCTAACACCGCGGCGGGAGACAGAGACACACACAGAGGTGCCGCCGCGCGCCCGCAACCAGGGCTAGAACTGCGCCCCGATGTCACCCAGCGAGCAGCCAATCACAGCGAGGAGGCGGGGCCAGCGCTGGGACCCCGCCTCCCCTCCCTCTCCCCCGCAGCGCCCCCTGCCGGCGGTACGTGGGGGAAGGAGCAGCCCGGTACTCCCGGGGGGGGGACCCGACACGCCTCCAGGCAAAGACCGACCAAGGGGAGCTCTTGGGAGACGAGAACAGAGAGAACTCTGAGCTCTGGCAAACAGGGAGGGAGGACACAAGCGCTCAACCTACAGAAGGTCTCGTGACCCACCAAAATTCACCCCATTTTAAGGTGCTCTCAGTTTCTAAAGGTGCCCAGGCGAGAGAAGTGGAGTTTTTTGTGGTACAAACCGGGAAGGAGCCAGAGGGTGAGACTTCAGCAATTAAATTCCTAGATGGTCAGAGTGTTTAAAGTCCTGGGCTACCTCACCTCCTACTGAAGGAGGATGGTTTTCACCAAGACCTTCCACTAGGGCTCACACTGTATGGCTATATGTTTATAATATAATATTATATAATATTATAAAATAAAATATTTTCTAACATATGCATTCATTATAATAATATTAGTTACATAAATAAAGAAATCCTTTCAATGTCTATAATTTAAGCAAGCTGAGCTTGGGACAAGTTCACTTCAGTCAACCCCCTGCATCTACTTTCCCCTAAAGACAACTGAGGCTACTGCACCTGTTTTCATCACGCTTCCATTTAGAAACCCGTCTGAATCTGGAGCTGGGCAGGACACCTGGCAGTACTTTACCCATTGTAAGTGGGTTTTGTATGTTAACATTTTGCCAGAGGACTCTCAAGCAGCAGTGTCATCGATCCAGATTGTGCCTCTGGCTAAAAGGAAGGACCACTGCCTTCAGTACAGATGGAATCTGCACTGCAACAGGGGATGACCTTGTGTGAGCTCTTCTATTGAAAAGACTGGAGAGCCCTTCCTTCTCAAAAGAACACCGATTTTTGCAGATTTTCTACTTACAGCTTAGATGATGTGAGTTGATTTCCACTGTCTGGGGGTCACTCGCAAACATTCTACCAACTCCACACAGACATCAACACCAATGTTTAGCATAAATGTATACATTGTCTCTGTGTAAAAAAGCAGTTAGCAGATGAGGCTTTTTTCTCTCTTTTCTAAAGTCTCTGCGGGCACAGACACCAAAGAGAGGAGCTCCACCTCACGTTAATGCACATCAGCTGAAGACCCATTGTGCAAGCCTGTGGGCCAGTCCAGGGGGAAAAACCAAAACAGCTCTTTTGCTCGCTTTAGAAGATTTATTCTTGAGTCTGTCCGTCATCAGCACAAGCACCTACACTTATTCTTCAGGCTCTGTAAGAAGGAAATTCCTCTACCTAGGATGCACCAACTAGCAGGAAATCTATCCAGCACAGCAGGAAGCAAAAAGCAGCAGTGGACTGTGCTGCAATACACTCTAAAATGCAAAAAGTATGCGATGTTTATGCAAAGAGGTACACATTCCAGTGACAGAGAGAACTTCTCACATTCCTATAAACATCAGCTAGTGCTTCAAAATCAATTCAAAAGCATAAACTAAAAACTCAACACAATTTTATCAGTCCATCCTTGCAACTGAATCCGTCATCCATTTAACTCCTGGGCTTCATTTGAAGTCCGTTAGTTCTTCCAGTCATAAGACAAATCCCCTTACGCTGCTTCCCAAGACAAGACATCATGCTTTCTAATAATCTGCAGTATCTTTGGTGGCAAAGAGCTTTTCACTGGGTCCCTTGATTGAATCCTTTCCCAGGTAGACATTGCCTCTAGACTCTCAGCTCTGGCCTAAGAAAGAGTCCTTTTCATCCTGATTATTGCGCAGAAAAGGCACAAAAATTTCTGGTGACCTCTACAGCTCCCATGAGAACTGGGCTTTTTACCTAGGGGTCCCATGATACCCCAAGGGGAGAACGCCTGTCCTGGAACATCTTCTTCCACTTAAGAGCAGATTTCCCCCTCTTTCTTAAACAAAGGAAAGCTTGGAATGAAATCTTCCTTTTCGTCTGAAACCATTGATCACTTTCAGTTTCTAGCTTCACCTCAGTGGGAAGGATTTTCTCATTTCTAGAACTTAGAGAACTCATTCTTCCTACAATTGGCTTGGAGGGTCCTGGAGCAGGGTGAGAATTAGTCTCCCATCTGGCCACGTTCTGCTTGGACCTGTTCCTCCATATGAAGGTGTAGCTCAGTGAGCAGCACTCCAATTCTCTTAAGCTCCTTAAATCAAAAGCTTTGAAGTTTGGCAACAAAATCAGAGCAAGATTTTTATGCTTTCAACTTTTGTTGCGGTCCGGGATTTTCTTGTGTTAGTTCAGCGTCCGCAGCTGTGGCAGCTGTGCACCTGGGGCCACCACTTTGCCTTTGTGATGCAGGGCCTGGTGCCTGGACACCATTGTCACGGAGGGCTCCGCGGTAACCGTGGGGGTATATAAGCAACGCGAGCTCTGGGATGCCAGGAGAGCAACTCGCTCACTTGTTCTGCGTGCCTGCGGAACGGCTACGTTGGCAGAAGAGGCCAAAGTGTCCATGGAGAGAGAGGAGAAGGCCCGCTCCCAGACCACCAAGGGGCAACCGCTCCTGAAGAAGAGGCTCTTGGTGAGGCTCAAGGTAAGAGGGAGAGGCTGGCGTGGGACGGGGTCACACGGCGCTGCCTCGGTGCCAGTGCTGGGTTTGCTGGCAGCAGGGGTCCTGGCAGCCACCTCCACCCCACACCTCCTCCTCCTGCCCACAAGGAGGTGGGCCACAGGCAGCAACCAGCAGTGCTGCAGGGTGGCAGCCAGGGCCAGGTCTCGCCCCTTGATGGGGACAGACTGCCAGAGCTGCCCTGCCCCAACAACTCTCAAGCCAAGGCCACGGGGAGACACCACGTCCACGTAGGAAGCCCAGGGGCAACGGACATCTTCCCAGCCCAGGAGCTGCTGGCAGCAGGGAGGTGCGGGAGGGAACAGGCTGGGCTGGGGGGCTGCCAGGGCACCCTGGCAGAAGGAAGGACTGTTGCAAGACGAACCTCTCTTAGGGCACGGCGCTCCAAGGTCCAACCAGGTGTTCCAGCAGAAACACACAAAGAGGGCTCCGAGTCTCTGGCCCTCAGGGCTGAGTAGCCTGGCCCGGTGCTATTGCTCCGAAAGCAGCCAGCCTCCCTCACGGCCTCCTCAGGAGTGAGCTTTATTGGCCCCCTAATCCTGCTCATGGGCAGTAGGGGCCCGGCCTAATCAGGCACAGGTGGGCTTAACACAAACTCATGCCCACTACCTGGCCATTGGTGGCACCTGGTTGCCTCATTTCACTACAAAGGACCTTTCACAACCGGGACATGGAGCCACGGGGGCAAGGGCCAGAGTCATTGCAGTCTCTCCTTGCTTTCTCTTGCAGTCGGGCAGCCTGGTAGGCAGGGCGACAGAGGAGGAGACAGCTTGCCAGCCATGCCGGCTGCCTCTCCTCAGGCAGGATGTGGCACCCGGGCATGCACTCACAGCTCAGCCCTCAGGAGCTGCCAGCACTTGCTCTCAGAAGCCACGTCCCCCTCCCGCTGCACGCTCCGCACCTTTACGCGGGGGCAGAGACAAGGCTGCCAGCACCTGCTGCAAGCTGCCCCATCTGCCAGCTGCCCCCTCTACATCATCTTCTTCCACAAGCAGTTACAAGGCTGCCAGCACCTGCTGCAAGCTGCCTCCTCTGCCAGCAGCAACCCTTGCCACAGGCAGAAACACAGCCAGCAGCGCTGCAACCAGCGGCCGCCAAGAGGTTGTCTCCTCTGCCCGGGGCACATGGGGTGACCGGGGCACATCTGCCAGGGTGGAGAGCTGGAAGCCTGCCCTGCACAGCCCTGGAGCCTCTGCCCCAGCTGGAAAGGGGACAGCCTGGCACATCCCCAATGAGCCCCAGCACAAGGTTTTCACTGGGCGATGGGGATGCTGCAAGCAGCCAGCAGCACAGCAGGACCGGGCGATACCAAGAAGAGCAGAGGAAGTCTGGGCAGCTGACAGAGAACGTCCCTTGCCTGATCCCCACAGACGTGGGAGCACTGGTGTTGCCTGCAGCACCCCTGCGCCAGCTTCCTTCGAGAGGGACGCGGGACCAGCACGCTGTGGACAAACGGCACGACGTCTCTCAGAAAGGTTGACAGTGCGTGTCAGGTGCCAGCCCCACAGCAGGGTGTCGGCTGACCATGGGGCTGCTGCAGATCGTTTGACCATCCGGTCCGTCCACACGGAGCATCTGGAGGACCAGGAGAGGAGCTGCCCGGCCCAGACCAGCGCAGCCAGCCGGCAGCGTCAGCAGGGTGGCCTGGAGGCCAGGCAGCTCTGGCGGCAGGAGAGCGAGGAGCAGCAGACAGAGTCGTGGCGGCTCAGTGTCAGATCCAGGAGGGTGAGTACCAAGGACGGCATGGCACGGGACGGCATGGGACGGGATGGGATGGGATGGGATGGGATGGGATGGGATGGGGCCTCCCTCTGCCTGGATCGCGCCGCTGCGCCGCACGGCTCCGGCCCCATCATCTCCTGTCTCTGACAGCAGCCGCTGCCGGCAGGGCCCTGGCATGCAGGTGCTGCTGGGAGCCAGACTGCTTTTACTAAACCCCTCTTTCCTTCCAGACCTGCAGAGTGAGCTTGAAGGTGTGTCAGCCAGAGGCGAGGCGCAGGGAACTCCTGCATGATGTCACCAGCAGAGAGGACATGCTGGAGTGGATGGAAGCCCCCGGACCCAGCCAGCAGGAAGTGTGGGCAAGAGGGAGGACATTCCTGCCAGTGCTGGACAACAAAGCAGGGGACTTAGAGCAGGAGGGGGAAGAGGACAGTGACAGAGATGACATCATCTGGCCCTCTTCCCAGGACTTCTTTCAAGACCTCAGCTTTGTCCCCCAGGAGGAATCCAGCTCATCCAGCATCATGGGCACAGAGTCTGAAGAACAGGAAGATAATTACCAGCACAGCACATACGAATCCCTGGAGTTCACAGGCGTGGAGCCGGCAGCTTCTGCAGGGGCCGGAGCTCTTGGCAAAGAGGGGCACCACTTGCCTCTGGCTCCTGTGGCACAACAGGAGGCAAAAGCACCAGCTTCTCTTGCCTTTAGTGAGCTCGACACAGCAGTGGAGGCAGAGAGCCTGGCACCTGTCCCCTCCAGCCCCACACAAGATGATGTGGCTCTGGCAGACACCGACCACTTCATTGTTGGCGATGCTGCGGAGAAGGCTGTGCTTGTGACAGAGGGACCAGACCAGCAGCACACCAGTGGGGCAGAAGCTGAGGGACTGGCACCTGAGGCCTCCAGGTCCACAGATGGTGATCTGGCTCAAGTGGACACCGACCACTTCATGGTCAGGGAGTCTGTGGCCAAGGCTGTGCTTGGGACAGAGGGACCAGACCAGCAGGACACCAGTGGGGCAGAAGCTGAGGGACTGGCACCTGTCCCCTCCAGCCCCACACAAGATGATGTGGCTCTGGCAGACACCGACCACTTCATTGTTGGCGATGCTGTGGAGAAGGCTGTGCTTGTGACAGGGGGACCAGACCAGCAGCACACCAGTGGGGCAGAAGCTGAGGGACTGGCACCTGAGGCCTCCAGGTCCACAGATGGTGATCTGGCTCAAGTGGACACCGACCACTTCATGGTCAGGGAGTCTGTGGCCAAGGCTGTGCTTGGGACAGAGGGACAAGACCAGCAGGACAGCACAGGAGAAGCTGAGAGCCTGGCACCTGTCCCCTCCAGGGCCAAAGACGATGATCTGGCTCCGGTGGACGCACACCAGTTCGTTGTCAGGGAGTTTGTGGCCAGGGCTGCGCTTGTGACACGGGGATCAGGCCAGCACTCCACAGAACAGCAAGACCTCGTAGAAGACATGGGCCAGCAGGCAGAGCCCAGCACAGCCTTTGGCTCCTGGGTAGCACGAGAGGCTGAAGGGACTTCATCAGCTCTACGGAAACGGTTCTCCCTCTTCAGAAGGGTGTCCAGGGGCGTGCGCAGGGCTTTCCAGTTCTTCCGTAGAGCGCATCGGAGACAGGAACCCAGCTCCCCTGCCATCACCGGGGGGGTTCCTGGAGGTGGCCACCAGCCCTGAGCCCGCCCCGCCATGCTGCCAGCTGCCTTTCAGCTGCCTGTGGATTTTTGAGACCTAATAAAAGCTGACAGCTCCCCATAGTGCTTGTCTGTGTCTGGTGCCTCTCGGGAGAAGTGCAGGGCAAGGGGAACCGCTTCCAGGCAGCTGCAGCAGGAGCTGGGCTGCCAGGAATAAGATTTTATCCCCTTCTACCCCAAAGCACAGGGGAGCCAACAAAGGCAAAGGCAGGCTGGGGGTACCCTGGTGAGGCCAGGGATGCCTCCCCGTGCTGGGGGACGCTTTCCCTGGAGACAGAGCAGCAGCAACAGGGTGTGGAGGACTGGCTACGTGACAAGGGCCACGAAGACATAGTGCAGATGGCCAACAGAGGAGCTAGGTTATAGAATATGTACTAGCTTATTAAAGGACGCTGAGAATGTTCCTGAATGTTCCTGAAAGGGTAGGGGGTGTGGCCGCCGGGACCTGGGGGGCGTGGTCTCCGAGACCGTATAGAAGGAAAAGTTGCTGCGCAATAAAGTTGAAGCTTGTTGATCACTCACATTGAGTGCACGAGTTTTCCCTCGCTGCGACAACAGGGGCTGCTGGTTCCACGGTGCCCCATGTTCTCAGGCGCTGACAAAGTCAGTCCTGGCACAGACAAAGAGGCACTTGGTGAGACAGTGGCAGTGCCCTCACTTGGGGGTTCCCACTGTGCTGCCCATGCCCAGCAGCTGAGCCAGCAGCTTCACCTCAGCCTGGCTGAGTGTGGCCCAGGGGAAGCAGAGTGGCCCTGGTGCTGTAACCAGGCTGGGCAAGGAGGACATCAGGCCACCGGACCTGCAGCACCACAGCTTGCCTCTGCCTTCCTTAGCACCATGCAAAGCCCCTTGACTGCTGCTCAGCCCTCCCTTCTTCCAGGCTAAAGCCAGGACTTCTGTTTGGCTTTTTTTTCCCCTCAGTCACTGCCCAAGACACTGAGTCAGGGAACAATGGGCTCTGCAGCACCATGCTCCTCTTGGACTTACACAAGCCCCCACAACCCTCACTGCCCACGTGCTTTTGCTCAGTGTGTTAAGTATCAAGGGCACACTTAGAAGGGCCTTAAGATCTCCATCCTCTGCCAGGGCAGCCAGAGGGGTGGCACTCTGCAGCAGGGGCCTCCTGGCAGGACAGGTGAATTTATCATTTGTAGCTTGTGCCCTGAGTCCTTGAGACCTTCCAGAGGGTGCTGAGGAGCTTTCTTGAAGCCTTCCTTCTAGTGCAGACTTAAAGGAGGATCTCCTCTGCTCTTACTGTACAGCTGCAGCTTTGCTGATGAGATCAAGCATCCAACAGTTGCTGGTCTCGTCTGCTATCATCCCACCCAGCAAGCACTGGAGAAGTGAGCTGTGATCAGGGCTCTGACATCACAAACAAAATCAATTGCATGCTGCTAACTGGTCCTCTCCTGACCAGATCAAGACACCCTGGGACCTGGAGACCAGAAGGCCTTTCTTGGCCTAGAAGTTTGCTGTGTCTTTTGGGTAAGGCAGCAGCAGAAGAGGAGACTGAGTGTACCCCACTGCATGAGAATGAACAGTCCCATAAGGCAACTGAAAGCAAGCAGCACCCCAAAGCCCAGGTGGTCCTTGCTATGGGCCGCAGGCATGACTTGCAAAAAAAAGGGAACTATTGATCCTGTTGCCACAACAATAAAAGCCCAGATCCGATGACTGGAGCCCCCCAAGGACATGTGCTGTCATGGGTGAGAGACTGTCAAAATTGGCCTGGAATAAGAATCACCCAGAGGTGACCCAGAGGTTAATGTTAAAAGCCTTTCCTGCTTCATTATTAAATACACAAATCAGCAACGTTACCAGTAGAAATACGTATGCTACAGCTTTCCACTCTTTCAATATCATATCGTACAAAACGCAACTCGCCTAACAGTATTTCTGCTGGCAGAGACAGCTGGAAGCAGGGAGGGAGACAGGGAACTGAACACACATGGGTAGCAACAGGATTAAATGGAGTGTGAAAGATGAACCACGAGGCTTTCAATAGGCAGCTGTAACAGCTTCCTAAGCTGCAGCAGAGACACCCCTGGTAGGTGCAAGGGAAGGACACACTCAGCAGAGAGGTGTGTGATGCAGCCTCCTGAACAATGTGATACAGCTTTGGAGTACACCTTGCTTGGAGTAGCTTACCTAGACGACCTCCAGAGCTCACTACGTTCCTGTTTCTGAAAGCTATTCCTAAGGCCCAAGGAAGTTCACAGAGGTCTACTTAAAAAGGCCACTGGAAATTTAAAAAAAAACAAACCAAAAAAAAACCATTGAAGCAGCTCCAGAGCTGAGCTCGGAACAAATTCACTTGAGTCAACCCCCTGCATCTATTTTCCCCTAAAGACAACTGAGGCTACTGCACCTGTTTTCATCACGCTTCCATTTAGAAACCCGTCTGAATCTGGAGCTGGGCAGGACACCTGGCAGTACTTTACCCATTGTAAGTGGGTTTTGTATGTTAACATTTTGCCAGAGGACTCTCAAGCAGCAGTGTCATCGATCCAGATTGTGCCTCTGGCTAAAAGGAAGGACCACTGCCTTCAGTACAGATGGAATCTGCACTGCAACAGGGGATGACCTTGTGTGAGCTCTTCTATTGAAAAGACTGGAGAGCCCTTCCTTCTCAAAAGAACACCGATTTTTGCAGATTTTCTACTTACAGCTTAGATGATGTGAGTTGATTTCCACTGTCTGGGGGTCACTCGCAAACATTCTACCAACTCCACACAGACATCAACACCAATGTTTAGCATAAATGTATACATTGTCTCTGTGTAAAAAAGCAGTTAGCAGATGAGGCTTTTTTCTCTCTTTTCTAAAGTGTCTGCGGGCACAGACACCAAAGAGAGGAGCTCCACCTCACGTTAATGCACATCAGCTGAAGACCCATTGTGCAAGCCTGTGGGCCAGTCCAGGGGGAAAAACCAAAACAGCTCTTTTGCTCGCTTTAGAAGATTTATTCTTGGGTCTGTCCGTCATCAGCACAAGCACCTACACTTATTCTTCAGGCTCTGTAAGAAGGAAATTCCTCTACCTAGGATGTACCAACTAGCAGGAAATCTATCCAGCACAGCAGGAAGCAAAAAGCAGCAGTGGACTGTGCTGCAATACACTCTAAAATGCAAAAAGTATGCGATGTTTATGCAAAGAGGTACACATTCCAGTGACAGAGAGAACTTCTCACATTCCTATAAACATCAGCTAGTGCTTCAAAATCAATTCAAAAGCATAAACTAAAAACTCAACACAATTTTATCAGTCCATCCTTGCAACTGAATCCGTCATCCATTTAACTCCTGGGCTTCATTTGAAGTCCGTTAGTTCTTCCAGTCATAAGACAAATCCCCTTACGCTGCTTCCCAAGACAAGACATCATGCTTTCTAATAATCTGCAGTATCTTTGGTGGCAAAGAGCTTTTCACTGGGTCCCTTGATTGAATCCTTTCCCAGGTAGACATTGCCTCTAGACTCTCAGCTCTGGCCTAAGAAAGAGTCCTTTTCATCCTGATTATTGCGCAGAAAAGGCACAAAAATTTCTGGTGACCTCTACAGCTCCCATGAGAACTGGGCTTTTTACCTAGGGGTCCCATGATACCCCAAGGGGAGAACGCCTGTCCTGGAACATCTTCTTCCACTTAAGAGCAGATTTCCCCCTCTTTCTTAAACAAAGGAAAGCTTGGAATGAAATCTTCCTTTTCGTCTGAAACCATTGATCACTTTCAGTTTCTAGCTTCACCTCAGTGGGAAGGATTTTCTCATTTCTAGAACTTAGAGAACTCATTCTTCCTACAATTGGCTTGGAGGGTCCTGGAGCAGGGTGAGAATTAGTCTCCCATCTGGCCACGTTCTGCTTGGACCTGTTCCTCCATATGAAGGTGTAGCTCAGTGAGCAGCACTCCAATTCTCTTAAGCTCCTTAAATCAAAAGCTTTGAAGTTTGGCAACAAAATCAGAGCAAGATTTTTATGCTTTCAACTTTTGTTGCGGTCCGGGATTTTCTTGTGTTAGTTCAGCGTCCGCAGCTGTGGCAGCTGTGCACCTGGGGCCACCACTTTGCCTTTGTGATGCAGGGCCTGGTGCCTGGACACCATTGTCACGGAGGGCTCCGCGGTAACCGTGGGGGTATATAAGCAACGCGAGCTCTGGGATGCCAGGAGAGCAACTCGCTCACTTGTTCTGCGTGCCTGCGGAACGGCTACGTTGGCAGAAGAGGCCAAAGTGTCCATGGAGAGAGAGGAGAAGGCCCGCTCCCAGACCACCAAGGGGCAACCGCTCCTGAAGAAGAGGCTCTTGGTGAGGCTCAAGGTAAGAGGGAGAGGCTGGCGTGGGACGGGGTCACACGGCGCTGCCTCGGTGCCAGTGCTGGGTTTGCTGGCAGCAGGGGTCCTGGCAGCCACCTCCACCCCACACCTCCTCCTCCTGCCCACAAGGAGGTGGGCCACAGGCAGCAACCAGCAGTGCTGCAGGGTGGCAGCCAGGGCCAGGTCTCGCCCCTTGATGGGGACAGACTGCCAGAGCTGCCCTGCCCCAACAACTCTCAAGCCAAGGCCACGGGGAGACACCACGTCCACGTAGGAAGCCCAGGGGCAACGGACATCTTCCCAGCCCAGGAGCTGCTGGCAGCAGGGAGGTGCGGGAGGGAACAGGCTGGGCTGGGGGGCTGCCAGGGCACCCTGGCAGAAGGAAGGACTGTTGCAAGACGAACCTCTCTTAGGGCACGGCGCTCCAAGGTCCAACCAGGTGTTCCAGCAGAAACACACAAAGAGGGCTCCGAGTCTCTGGCCCTCAGGGCTGAGTAGCCTGGCCCGGTGCTATTGCTCCGAAAGCAGCCAGCCTCCCTCACGGCCTCCTCAGGAGTGAGCTTTATTGGCCCCCTAATCCTGCTCATGGGCAGTAGGGGCCCGGCCTAATCAGGCACAGGTGGGCTTAACACAAACTCATGCCCACTACCTGGCCATTGGTGGCACCTGGTTGCCTCATTTCACTACAAAGGACCTTTCACAACCGGGACATGGAGCCACGGGGGCAAGGGCCAGAGTCATTGCAGTCTCTCCTTGCTTTCTCTTGCAGTCGGGCAGCCTGGTAGGCAGGGCGACAGAGGAGGAGACAGCTTGCCAGCCATGCCGGCTGCCTCTCCTCAGGCAGGATGTGGCACCCGGGCATGCACTCACAGCTCAGCCCTCAGGAGCTGCCAGCACTTGCTCTCAGAAGCCACGTCCCCCTCCCGCTGCACGCTCCGCACCTTTACGTGGGGGCAGAGACAAGGCTGCCAGCACCTGCTGCAAGCTGCCCCATCTGCCAGCTGCCCCCTCTACATCATCTTCTTCCACAAGCAGTTACAAGGCTGCCAGCACCTGCTGCAAGCTGCCTCCTCTGCCAGCAGCAACCCTTGCCACAGGCAGAAACACAGCCAGCAGCGCTGCAACCAGCGGCCGCCAAGAGGTTGTCTCCTCTGCCCGGGGCACATGGGGTGACCGGGGCACATCTGCCAGGGTGGAGAGCTGGAAGCCTGCCCTGCACAGCCCTGGAGCCTCTGCCCCAGCTGGAAAGGGGACAGCCTGGCACATCCCCAATGAGCCCCAGCACAAGGTTTTCACTGGGCGATGGGGATGCTGCAAGCAGCCAGCAGCACAGCAGGACCGGGCGATACCAAGAAGAGCAGAGGAAGTCTGGGCAGCTGACAGAGAACGTCCCTTGCCTGATCCCCACAGACGTGGGAGCACTGGTGTTGCCTGCAGCACCCCTGCGCCAGCTTCCTTCGAGAGGGACGCGGGACCAGCACGCTGTGGACAAACGGCACGACGTCTCTCAGAAAGGTTGACAGTGCGTGTCAGGTGCCAGCCCCACAGCAGGGTGTCGGCTGACCATGGGGCTGCTGCAGATCGTTTGACCATCCGGTCCGTCCACACGGAGCATCTGGAGGACCAGGAGAGGAGCTGCCCGGCCCAGACCAGCGCAGCCAGCCGGCAGCGTCAGCAGGGTGGCCTGGAGGCCAGGCAGCTCTGGCGGCAGGAGAGCGAGGAGCAGCAGGTCCTCCTGACAGAGTCGTGGCGGCTCAGTGTCAGATCCAGGAGGGTGAGTACCAAGGACGGCATGGCACGGGACGGCATGGGATGGGATGGGATGGGATGGGATGGGATGGGATGGGATGGGGCCTCCCTCTGCCCGGATCGCGCCGCTGCACCGCACGGCTCCTGCCCCATCATCTCCTGTCTCTGACAGCAGCCGCTGCCGGCAGGGCCCTGGCATGCAGGTGCTGCTGGGAGCCAGACTGCTTTTACTAAACCCCTCTTTCCTTCCAGACCTGCAGAGTGAGCTTGAAGGTGTGTCAGCCAGAGGCGAGGCGCAGGGAACTCCTGCATGATGTCACCAGCAGAGAGGACATGCTGGAGTGGATGGAAGCCCCCGGACCCAGCCAGCAGGAAGTGTGGGCAAGAGGGAGGACATTCCTGCCAGTGCTGGACAACAAAGCAGGGGACTTAGAGCAGGAGGGGGAAGAGGACAGTGACAGAGATGACATCATCTGGCCCTCTTCCCAGGACTTCTTTCAAGACCTCAGCTTTGTCCCCCAGGAGGAATCCAGCTCATCCAGCATCATGGGCACAGAGTCTGAAGAACAGGAAGATAATTACCAGCACAGCACATACGAATCCCTGGAGTTCACAGGCGTGGAGCCGGCAGCTTCTGCAGGGGCCGGAGCTCTTGGCAAAGAGGGGCACCACTTGCCTCTGGCTCCTGTGGCACAACAGGAGGCAAAAGCACCAGCTTCTCTTGCCTTTAGTGAGCTCGACACAGCAGTGGAGGCAGAGAGCCTGGCACCTGTCCCCTCCAGCCCCACACAAGATGATGTGGCTCTGGCAGACACCGACCACTTCATTGTTGGCGATGCTGCGGAGAAGGCTGTGCTTGTGACAGAGGGACCAGACCAGCAGCACACCAGTGGGGCAGAAGCTGAGGGACTGGCACCTGAGGCCTCCAGGTCCACAGATGGTGATCTGGCTCAAGTGGACACCGACCACTTCATGGTCAGGGAGTCTGTGGCCAAGGCTGTGCTTGGGACAGAGGGACAAGACCAGCAGGACAGCACAGGAGAAGCTGAGAGCCTGGCACCTGTCCCCTCCAGGGCCAAAGACGATGATCTGGCTCCGGTGGACGCACACCAGTTCGTTGTCAGGGAGTTTGTGGCCAGGGCTGCGCTTGTGACACGGGGATCAGGCCAGCACTCCACAGAACAGCAAGACCTCGTAGAAGACATGGGCCAGCAGGCAGAGCCCAGCACAGCCTTTGGCTCCTGGGTAGCACGAGAGGCTGAAGGGACTTCATCAGCTCTACGGAAACGGTTCTCCCTCTTCAGAAGGGTGTCCAGGGGCGTGCGCAGGGCTTTCCAGTTCTTCCGTAGAGCGCATCGGAGACAGGAACCCAGCTCCCCTGCCATCACCGGGGGGGTTCCTGGAGGTGGCCACCAGCCCTGAGCCTGCCCCGCCATGCTGCCAGCTGCCTTTCAGCTGCCTGTGGATTTTTGAGACCTAATAAAAGCTGACAGCTCCCCATAGTGCTTGTCTGTGTCTGGTGCCTCTCGGGAGAAGTGCAGGGCAAGGGGAACCGCTTCCAGGCAGCTGCAGCAGGAGCTGGGCTGCCAGGAATAAGATTTTATCCCCTTCTACCCCAAAGCACAGGGGAGCCAACAAAGGCAAAGGCAGGCTGGGGGTACCCTGGTGAGGCCAGGGATGCCTCCCCGTGCTGGGGGACGCTTTCCCTGGAGACAGAGCAGCAGCAACAGGGTGTGGAGGACTGGCTACGTGACAAGGGCCACGAAGACATAGTGCAGATGGCCAACAGAGGAGCTAGGTTATAGAATATGTACTAGCTTATTAAAGGACGCTGAGAATGTTCCTGAATGTTCCTGAAAGGGTAGGGGGTGTGGCCGCCGGGACCTGGGGGGCGTGGTCTCCGAGACCGTATAGAAGGAAAAGTTGCTGCGCAATAAAGTTGAAGCTTGTTGATCACTCACATTGAGTGCACGAGTTTTCCCTCGCTGCGACAACAGGGGCTGCTGGTTCCACGGTGCCCCATGTTCTCAGGCGCTGACAAAGTCAGTCCTGGCACAGACAAAGAGGCACTTGGTGAGACAGTGGCAGTGCCCTCACTTGGGGGTTCCCACTGTGCTGCCCATGCCCAGCAGCTGAGCCAGCAGCTTCACCTCAGCCTGGCTGAGTGTGGCCCAGGGGAAGCAGAGTGGCCCTGGTGCTGTAACCAGGCTGGGCAAGGAGGACATCAGGCCACCGGACCTGCAGCACCACAGCTTGCCTCTGCCTTCCTTAGCACCATGCAAAGCCCCTTGACTGCTGCTCAACCCTCCCTTCTTCCAGGCTAAAGCCAGGACTTCTGTTTGGCTTTTTTTTCCCCTCAGTCACTGCCCAAGACACTGAGTCAGGGAACAATGGGCTCTGCAGCACCATGCTCCTCTTGGACTTACACAAGCCCCCACAACCCTCACTGCCCAGGTGCTTTTGCTCAGTGTGTTAAGTATCAAGGGCACACTTAGAAGGGCCTTAAGATCTCCATCCTCTGCCAGGGCAGCCAGAGGGGTGGCACTCTGCAGCAGGGGCCTCCTGGCAGGACAGGTGAATTTATCATTTGTAGCTTGTGCCCTGAGTCCTTGAGACCTTCCAGAGGGTGCTGAGGAGCTTTCTTGAAGCCTTCCTTCTAGTGCAGACTTAAAGGAGGATCTCCTCTGCTCTTACTGTACAGCTGCAGCTTTGCTGATGAGATCAAGCATCCAACAGTTGCTGGTCTCGTCTGCTATCATCCCACCCAGCAAGCACTGGAGAAGTGAGCTGTGATCAGGGCTCTGACATCACAAACAAAATCAATTGCATGCTGCTAACTGGTCCTCTCCTGACCAGATCAAGACACCCTGGGACCTGGAGACCAGAAGGCCTTTCTTGGCCTAGAAGTTTGCTGTGTCTTTTGGGTAAGGCAGCAGCAGAAGAGGAGACTGAGTGTACCCCACTGCATGAGAATGAACAGTCCCATAAGGCAACTGAAAGCAAGCAGCACCCCAAAGCCCAGGTGGTCCTTGCTATGGGCCGCAGGCATGACTTGCAAAAAAAAGGGAACTATTGATCCTGTTGCCACAACAATAAAAGCCCAGATCCGATGACTGGAGCCCCCCAAGGACATGTGCTGTCATGGGTGAGAGACTGTCAAAATTGGCCTGGAATAAGAATCACCCAGAGGTGACCCAGAGGTTAATGTTAAAAGCCTTTCCTGCTTCATTATTAAATACACAAATCAGCAACGTTACCAGTAGAAATACGTATGCTACAGCTTTCCACTCTTTCAATATCATATCGTACAAAACGCAACTCGCCTAACAGTATTTCTGCTGGCAGAGACAGCTGGAAGCAGGGAGGGAGACAGGGAACTGAACACACATGGGTAGCAACAGGATTAAATGGAGTGTGAAAGATGAACCACGAGGCTTTCAATAGGCAGCTGTAACAGCTTCCTAAGCTGCAGCAGAGACACCCCTGGTAGGTGCAAGGGAAGGACACACTCAGCAGAGAGGTGTGTGATGCAGCCTCCTGAACAATGTGATACAGCTTTGGAGTACACCTTGCTTGGAGTAGCTTACCTAGACGACCTCCAGAGCTCACTACGTTCCTGTTTCTGAAAGCTATTCCTAAGGCCCAAGGAAGTTCACAGAGGTCTACTTAAAAAGGCCACTGGAAATTTAAAAAAAAAACAAACCAAAAAAAAACCATTGAAGCAGCTCCAGAGCTGAGCTCGGAACAAATTCACTTGAGTCAACCCCCTGCATCTATTTTCCCCTAAAGACAACTGAGGCTACTGCACCTGTTTTCATCACGCTTCCATTTAGAAACCCGTCTGAATCTGGAGCTGGGCAGGACACCTGGCAGTACTTTACCCATTGTAAGTGGGTTTTGTATGTTAACATTTTGCCAGAGGACTCTCAAGCAGCAGTGTCATCGATCCAGATTGTGCCTCTGGCTAAAAGGAAGGACCACTGCCTTCAGTACAGATGGAATCTGCACTGCAACAGGGGATGACCTTGTGTGAGCTCTTCTATTGAAAAGACTGGAGAGCCCTTCCTTCTCAAAAGAACACCGATTTTTGCAGATTTTCTACTTACAGCTTAGATGATGTGAGTTGATTTCCACTGTCTGGGGGTCACTCGCAAACATTCTACCAACTCCACACAGACATCAACACCAATGTTTAGCATAAATGTATACATTGTCTCTGTGTAAAAAAGCAGTTAGCAGATGAGGCTTTTTTCTCTCTTTTCTAAAGTCTCTGCGGGCACAGACACCAAAGAGAGGAGCTCCACCTCACGTTAATGCACATCAGCTGAAGACCCATTGTGCAAGCCTGTGGGCCAGTCCAGGGGGAAAAACCAAAACAGCTCTTTTGCTCGCTTTAGAAGATTTATTCTTGGGTCTGTCCGTCATCAGCACAAGCACCTACACTTATTCTTCAGGCTCTGTAAGAAGGAAATTCCTCTACCTAGGATGTACCAACTAGCAGGAAATCTATCCAGCACAGCAGGAAGCAAAAAGCAGCAGTGGACTGTGCTGCAATACACTCTAAAATGCAAAAAGTATGCGATGTTTATGCAAAGAGGTACACATTCCAGTGACAGAGAGAACTTCTCACATTCCTATAAACATCAGCTAGTGCTTCAAAATCAATTCAAAAGCATAAACTAAAAACTCAACACAATTTTATCAGTCCATCCTTGCAACTGAATCCGTCATCCATTTAACTCCTGGGCTTCATTTGAAGTCCGTTAGTTCTTCCAGTCATAAGACAAATCCCCTTACGCTGCTTCCCAAGACAAGACATCATGCTTTCTAATAATCTGCAGTATCTTTGGTGGCAAAGAGCTTTTCACTGGGTCCCTTGATTGAATCCTTTCCCAGGTAGACATTGCCTCTAGACTCTCAGCTCTGGCCTAAGAAAGAGTCCTTTTCATCCTGATTATTGCGCAGAAAAGGCACAAAAATTTCTGGTGACCTCTACAGCTCCCATGAGAACTGTGCTTTTTACCTAGGGGTCCCATGATACCCCAAGGGGAGAACGCCTGTCCTGGAACATCTTCTTCCACTTAAGAGCAGATTTCCCCCTCTTTCTTAAACAAAGGAAAGCTTGGAATGAAATCTTCCTTTTCGTCTGAAACCATTGATCACTTTCAGTTTCTAGCTTCACCTCAGTGGGAAGGATTTTCTCATTTCTAGAACTTAGAGAACTCATTCTTCCTACAATTGGCTTGGAGGGTCCTGGAGCAGGGTGAGAATTAGTCTCCCATCTGGCCACGTTCTGCTTGGACCTGTTCCTCCATATGAAGGTGTAGCTCAGTGAGCAGCACTCCAATTCTCTTAAGCTCCTTAAATCAAAAGCTTTGAAGTTTGGCAACAAAATCAGAGCAAGATTTTTATGCTTTCAACTTTTGTTGCGGTCCGGGATTTTCTTGTGTTAGTTCAGCGTCCGCAGCTGTGGCAGCTGTGCACCTGGGGCCACCACTTTGCCTTTGTGATGCAGGGCCTGGTGCCTGGACACCATTGTCACGGAGGGCTCCGCGGTAACCGTGGGGGTATATAAGCAACGCGAGCTCTGGGATGCCAGGAGAGCAACTCGCTCACTTGTTCTGCGTGCCTGCGGAACAGCTACGTTGGCAGAAGAGGCCAAAGTGTCCATGGAGAGAGAGGAGAAGGCCCGCTCCCAGACCACCAAGGGGCAACCGCTCCTGAAGAAGAGGCTCTTGGTGAGGCTCAAGGTAAGAGGGAGAGGCTGGCGTGGGACGGGGTCACACGGCGCTGCCTCGGTGCCAGTGCTGGGTTTGCTGGCAGCAGGGGTCCTGGCAGCCACCTCCACCCCACACCTCCTCCTCCTGCCCACAAGGAGGTGGGCCACAGGCAGCAACCAGCAGTGCTGCAGGGTGGCAGCCAGGGCCAGGTCTCGCCCCTTGATGGGGACAGACTGCCAGAGCTGCCCTGCCCCAACAACTCTCAAGCCAAGGCCACGGGGAGACACCACGTCCACGTAGGAAGCCCAGGGGCAACGGACATCTTCCCAGCCCAGGAGCTGCTGGCAGCAGGGAGGTGCGGGAGGGAACAGGCTGGGCTGGGGGGCTGCCAGGGCACCCTGGCAGAAGGAAGGACTGTTGCAAGACGAACCTCTCTTAGGGCACGGCGCTCCAAGGTCCAACCAGGTGTTCCAGCAGAAACACACAAAGAGGGCTCCGAGTCTCTGGCCCTCAGGGCTGAGTAGCCTGGCCCGGTGCTATTGCTCCGAAAGCAGCCAGCCTCCCTCACGGCCTCCTCAGGAGTGAGCTTTATTGGCCCCCTAATCCTGCTCATGGGCAGTAGGGGCCCGGCCTAATCAGGCACAGGTGGGCTTAACACAAACTCATGCCCACTACCTGGCCATTGGTGGCACCTGGTTGCCTCATTTCACTACAAAGGACCTTTCACAACCGGGACATGGAGCCACGGGGGCAAGGGCCAGAGTCATTGCAGTCTCTCCTTGCTTTCTCTTGCAGTCGGGCAGCCTGGTAGGCAGGGCGACAGAGGAGGAGACAGCTTGCCAGCCATGCCGGCTGCCTCTCCTCAGGCAGGATGTGGCACCCGGGCATGCACTCACAGCTCAGCCCTCAGGAGCTGCCAGCACTTGCTCTCAGAAGCCACGTCCCCCTCCCGCTGCACGCTCCGCACCTTTACGCGGGGGCAGAGACAAGGCTGCCAGCACCTGCTGCAAGCTGCCCCATCTGCCAGCTGCCCCCTCTACATCATCTTCTTCCACAAGCAGTTACAAGGCTGCCAGCACCTGCTGCAAGCTGCCTCCTCTGCCAGCAGCAACCCTTGCCACAGGCAGAAACACAGCCAGCAGCGCTGCAACCAGCGGCCGCCAAGAGGTTGTCTCCTCTGCCCGGGGCACATGGGGTGACCGGGGCACATCTGCCAGGGTGGAGAGCTGGAAGCCTGCCCTGCACAGCCCTGGAGCCTCTGCCCCAGCTGGAAAGGGGACAGCCTGGCACATCCCCAATGAGCCCCAGCACAAGGTTTTCACTGGGCGATGGGGATGCTGCAAGCAGCCAGCAGCACAGCAGGACCGGGCGATACCAAGAAGAGCAGAGGAAGTCTGGGCAGCTGACAGAGAACGTCCCTTGCCTGATCCCCACAGACGTGGGAGCACTGGTGTTGCCTGCAGCACCCCTGCGCCAGCTTCCTTCGAGAGGGACGCGGGACCAGCACGCTGTGGACAAACGGCACGACGTCTCTCAGAAAGGTTGACAGTGCGTGTCAGGTGCCAGCCCCACAGCAGGGTGTCGGCTGACCATGGGGCTGCTGCAGATCGTTTGACCATCCGGTCCGTCCACACGGAGCATCTGGAGGACCAGGAGAGGAGCTGCCCGGCCCAGACCAGCGCAGCCAGCCGGCAGCGTCAGCAGGGTGGCCTGGAGGCCAGGCAGCTCTGGCGGCAGGAGAGCGAGGAGCAGCAGGTCCTCCTGACAGAGTCGTGGCGGCTCAGTGTCAGATCCAGGAGGGTGAGTACCAAGGACGGCATGGCACGGGACGGCATGGGATGGGATGGGATGGGATGGGATGGGATGGGATGGGATGGGATGGGATGGGGCCTCCCTCTGCCCGGATCGCGCCGCTGCACCGCACGGCTCCTGCCCCATCATCTCCTGTCTCTGACAGCAGCCGCTGCCGGCAGGGCCCTGGCATGCAGGTGCTGCTGGGAGCCAGACTGCTTTTACTAAACCCCTCTTTCCTTCCAGACCTGCAGAGTGAGCTTGAAGGTGTGTCAGCCAGAGGCGAGGCGCAGGGAACTCCTGCATGATGTCACCAGCAGAGAGGACATGCTGGAGTGGATGGAAGCCCCCGGACCCAGCCAGCAGGAAGTGTGGGCAAGAGGGAGGACATTCCTGCCAGTGCTGGACAACAAAGCAGGGGACTTAGAGCAGGAGGGGGAAGAGGACAGTGACAGAGATGACATCATCTGGCCCTCTTCCCAGGACTTCTTTCAAGACCTCAGCTTTGTCCCCCAGGAGGAATCCAGCTCATCCAGCATCATGGGCACAGAGTCTGAAGAACAGGAAGATAATTACCAGCACAGCACATACGAATCCCTGGAGTTCACAGGCGTGGAGCCGGCAGCTTCTGCAGGGGCCGGAGCTCTTGGCAAAGAGGGGCACCACTTGCCTCTGGCTCCTGTGGCACAACAGGAGGCAAAAGCACCAGCTTCTCTTGCCTTTAGTGAGCTCGACACAGCAGTGGAGGCAGAGAGCCTGGCACCTGTCCCCTCCAGCCCCACACAAGATGATGTGGCTCTGGCAGACACCGACCACTTCATTGTTGGTGATGCTGCGGAGAAGGCTGTGCTTGTGACAGAGGGACCAGACCAGCAGCACACCAGTGGGGCAGAAGCTGAGGGACTGGCACCTGAGGCCTCCAGGTCCACAGATGGTGATCTGGCTCAAGTGGACACCGACCACTTCATGGTCAGGGAGTCTGTGGCCAAGGCTGTGCTTGGGACAGAGGGACAAGACCAGCAGGACAGCACAGGAGAAGCTGAGAGCCTGGCACCTGTCCCCTCCAGGGCCAAAGACGATGATCTGGCTCCGGTGGACGCACACCAGTTCGTTGTCAGGGAGTTTGTGGCCAGGGCTGCGCTTGTGACACGGGGATCAGGCCAGCACTCCACAGAACAGCAAGACCTCGTAGAAGACATGGGCCAGCAGGCAGAGCCCAGCACAGCCTTTGGCTCCTGGGTAGCACGAGAGGCTGAAGGGACTTCATCAGCTCTACGGAAACGGTTCTCCCTCTTCAGAAGGGTGTCCAGGGGCGTGCGCAGGGCTTTCCAGTTCTTCCGTAGAGCGCATCGGAGACAGGAACCCAGCTCCCCTGCCATCACCGGGGGGGTTCCTGGAGGTGGCCACCAGCCCTGAGCCTGCCCCGCCATGCTGCCAGCTGCCTTTCAGCTGCCTGTGGATTTTTGAGACCTAATAAAAGCTGACAGCTCCCCATAGTGCTTGTCTGTGTCTGGTGCCTCTCGGGAGAAGTGCAGGGCAAGGGGAACCGCTTCCAGGCAGCTGCAGCAGGAGCTGGGCTGCCAGGAATAAGATTTTATCCCCTTCTACCCCAAAGCACAGGGGAGCCAACAAAGGCAAAGGCAGGCTGGGGGTACCCTGGTGAGGCCAGGGATGCCTCCCCGTGCTGGGGGACGCTTTCCCTGGAGACAGAGCAGCAGCAACAGGGTGTGGAGGACTGGCTACGTGACAAGGGCCACGAAGACATAGTGCAGATGGCCAACAGAGGAGCTAGGTTATAGAATATGTACTAGCTTATTAAAGGACGCTGAGAATGTTCCTGAATGTTCCTGAAAGGGTAGGGGGTGTGGCCGCCGGGACCTGGGGGGCGTGGTCTCCGAGACCGTATAGAAGGAAAAGTTGCTGCGCAATAAAGTTGAAGCTTGTTGATCACTCACATTGAGTGCACGAGTTTTCCCTCGCTGCGACAACAGGGGCTGCTGGTTCCACGGTGCCCCATGTTCTCAGGCGCTGACAAAGTCAGTCCTGGCACAGACAAAGAGGCACTTGGTGAGACAGTGGCAGTGCCCTCACTTGGGGGTTCCCACTGTGCTGCCCATGCCCAGCAGCTGAGCCAGCAGCTTCACCTCAGCCTGGCTGAGTGTGGCCCAGGGGAAGCAGAGTGGCCCTGGTGCTGTAACCAGGCTGGGCAAGGAGGACATCAGGCCACCGGACCTGCAGCACCACAGCTTGCCTCTGCCTTCCTTAGCACCATGCAAAGCCCCTTGACTGCTGCTCAACCCTCCCTTCTTCCAGGCTAAAGCCAGGACTTCTGTTTGGCTTTTTTTTCCCCTCAGTCACTGCCCAAGACACTGAGTCAGGGAACAATGGGCTCTGCAGCACCATGCTCCTCTTGGACTTACACAAGCCCCCACAACCCTCACTGCCCAGGTGCTTTTGCTCAGTGTGTTAAGTATCAAGGGCACACTTAGAAGGGCCTTAAGATCTCCATCCTCTGCCAGGGCAGCCAGAGGGGTGGCACTCTGCAGCAGGGGCCTCCTGGCAGGACAGGTGAATTTATCATTTGTAGCTTGTGCCCTGAGTCCTTGAGACCTTCCAGAGGGTGCTGAGGAGCTTTCTTGAAGCCTTCCTTCTAGTGCAGACTTAAAGGAGGATCTCCTCTGCTCTTACTGTACAGCTGCAGCTTTGCTGATGAGATCAAGCATCCAACAGTTGCTGGTCTCGTCTGCTATCATCCCACCCAGCAAGCACTGGAGAAGTGAGCTGTGATCAGGGCTCTGACATCACAAACAAAATCAATTGCATGCTGCTAACTGGTCCTCTCCTGACCAGATCAAGACACCCTGGGACCTGGAGACCAGAAGGCCTTTCTTGGCCTAGAAGTTTGCTGTGTCTTTTGGGTAAGGCAGCAGCAGAAGAGGAGACTGAGTGTACCCCACTGCATGAGAATGAACAGTCCCATAAGGCAACTGAAAGCAAGCAGCACCCCAAAGCCCAGGTGGTCCTTGCTATGGGCCGCAGGCATGACTTGCAAAAAAAAGGGAACTATTGATCCTGTTGCCACAACAATAAAAGCCCAGATCCGATGACTGGAGCCCCCCAAGGACATGTGCTGTCATGGGTGAGAGACTGTCAAAATTGGCCTGGAATAAGAATCACCCAGAGGTGACCCAGAGGTTAATGTTAAAAGCCTTTCCTGCTTCATTATTAAATACACAAATCAGCAACGTTACCAGTAGAAATACGTATGCTACAGCTTTCCACTCTTTCAATATCATATCGTACAAAACGCAACTCGCCTAACAGTATTTCTGCTGGCAGAGACAGCTGGAAGCAGGGAGGGAGACAGGGAACTGAACACACATGGGTAGCAACAGGATTAAATGGAGTGTGAAAGATGAACCACGAGGCTTTCAATAGGCAGCTGTAACAGCTTCCTAAGCTGCAGCAGAGACACCCCTGGTAGGTGCAAGGGAAGGACACACTCAGCAGAGAGGTGTGTGATGCAGCCTCCTGAACAATGTGATACAGCTTTGGAGTACACCTTGCTTGGAGTAGCTTACCTAGACGACCTCCAGAGCTCACTACGTTCCTGTTTCTGAAAGCTATTCCTAAGGCCCAAGGAAGTTCACAGAGGTCTACTTAAAAAGGCCACTGGAAATTTAAAAAAAAAACAAACCAAAAAAAAACCATTGAAGCAGCTCCAGAGCTGAGCTCGGAACAAATTCACTTGAGTCAACCCCCTGCATCTATTTTCCCCTAAAGACAACTGAGGCTACTGCACCTGTTTTCATCACGCTTCCATTTAGAAACCCGTCTGAATCTGGAGCTGGGCAGGACACCTGGCAGTACTTTACCCATTGTAAGTGGGTTTTGTATGTTAACATTTTGCCAGAGGACTCTCAAGCAGCAGTGTCATCGATCCAGATTGTGCCTCTGGCTAAAAGGAAGGACCACTGCCTTCAGTACAGATGGAATCTGCACTGCAACAGGGGATGACCTTGTGTGAGCTCTTCTATTGAAAAGACTGGAGAGCCCTTCCTTCTCAAAAGAACACCGATTTTTGCAGATTTTCTACTTACAGCTTAGATGATGTGAGTTGATTTCCACTGTCTGGGGGTCACTCGCAAACATTCTACCAACTCCACACAGACATCAACACCAATGTTTAGCATAAATGTATACATTGTCTCTGTGTAAAAAAGCAGTTAGCAGATGAGGCTTTTTTCTCTCTTTTCTAAAGTCTCTGCGGGCACAGACACCAAAGAGAGGAGCTCCACCTCACGTTAATGCACATCAGCTGAAGACCCATTGTGCAAGCCTGTGGGCCAGTCCAGGGGGAAAAACCAAAACAGCTCTTTTGCTCGCTTTAGAAGATTTATTCTTGGGTCTGTCCGTCATCAGCACAAGCACCTACACTTATTCTTCAGGCTCTGTAAGAAGGAAATTCCTCTACCTAGGATGTACCAACTAGCAGGAAATCTATCCAGCACAGCAGGAAGCAAAAAGCAGCAGTGGACTGTGCTGCAATACACTCTAAAATGCAAAAAGTATGCGATGTTTATGCAAAGAGGTACACATTCCAGTGACAGAGAGAACTTCTCACATTCCTATAAACATCAGCTAGTGCTTCAAAATCAATTCAAAAGCATAAACTAAAAACTCAACACAATTTTATCAGTCCATCCTTGCAACTGAATCCGTCATCCATTTAACTCCTGGGCTTCATTTGAAGTCCGTTAGTTCTTCCAGTCATAAGACAAATCCCCTTACGCTGCTTCCCAAGACAAGACATCATGCTTTCTAATAATCTGCAGTATCTTTGGTGGCAAAGAGCTTTTCACTGGGTCCCTTGATTGAATCCTTTCCCAGGTAGACATTGCCTCTAGACTCTCAGCTCTGGCCTAAGAAAGAGTCCTTTTCATCCTGATTATTGCGCAGAAAAGGCACAAAAATTTCTGGTGACCTCTACAGCTCCCATGAGAACTGGGCTTTTTACCTAGGGGTCCCATGATACCCCAAGGGGAGAACGCCTGTCCTGGAACATCTTCTTCCACTTAAGAGCAGATTTCCCCCTCTTTCTTAAACAAAGGAAAGCTTGGAATGAAATCTTCCTTTTCGTCTGAAACCATTGATCACTTTCAGTTTCTAGCTTCACCTCAGTGGGAAGGATTTTCTCATTTCTAGAACTTAGAGAACTCATTCTTCCTACAATTGGCTTGGAGGGTCCTGGAGCAGGGTGAGAATTAGTCTCCCATCTGGCCACGTTCTGCTTGGACCTGTTCCTCCATATGAAGGTGTAGCTCAGTGAGCAGCACTCCAATTCTCTTAAGCTCCTTAAATCAAAAGCTTTGAAGTTTGGCAACAAAATCAGAGCAAGATTTTTATGCTTTCAACTTTTGTTGCGGTCCGGGATTTTCTTGTGTTAGTTCAGCGTCCGCAGCTGTGGCAGCTGTGCACCTGGGGCCACCACTTTGCCTTTGTGATGCAGGGCCTGGTGCCTGGACACCATTGTCACGGAGGGCTCCGCGGTAACCGTGGGGGTATATAAGCAACGCGAGCTCTGGGATGCCAGGAGAGCAACTCGCTCACTTGTTCTGCGTGCCTGCGGAACAGCTACGTTGGCAGAAGAGGCCAAAGTGTCCATGGAGAGAGAGGAGAAGGCCCGCTCCCAGACCACCAAGGGGCAACCGCTCCTGAAGAAGAGGCTCTTGGTGAGGCTCAAGGTAAGAGGGAGAGGCTGGCGTGGGACGGGGTCACACGGCGCTGCCTCGGTGCCAGTGCTGGGTTTGCTGGCAGCAGGGGTCCTGGCAGCCACCTCCACCCCACACCTCCTCCTCCTGCCCACAAGGAGGTGGGCCACAGGCAGCAACCAGCAGTGCTGCAGGGTGGCAGCCAGGGCCAGGTCTCGCCCCTTGATGGGGACAGACTGCCAGAGCTGCCCTGCCCCAACAACTCTCAAGCCAAGGCCACGGGGAGACACCACGTCCACGTAGGAAGCCCAGGGGCAACGGACATCTTCCCAGCCCAGGAGCTGCTGGCAGCAGGGAGGTGCGGGAGGGAACAGGCTGGGCTGGGGGGCTGCCAGGGCACCCTGGCAGAAGGAAGGACTGTTGCAAGACGAACCTCTCTTAGGGCACGGCGCTCCAAGGTCCAACCAGGTGTTCCAGCAGAAACACACAAAGAGGGCTCCGAGTCTCTGGCCCTCAGGGCTGAGTAGCCTGGCCCGGTGCTATTGCTCCGAAAGCAGCCAGCCTCCCTCACGGCCTCCTCAGGAGTGAGCTTTATTGGCCCCCTAATCCTGCTCATGGGCAGTAGGGGCCCGGCCTAATCAGGCACAGGTGGGCTTAACACAAACTCATGCCCACTACCTGGCCATTGGTGGCACCTGGTTGCCTCATTTCACTACAAAGGACCTTTCACAACCGGGACATGGAGCCACGGGGGCAAGGGCCAGAGTCATTGCAGTCTCTCCTTGCTTTCTCTTGCAGTCGGGCAGCCTGGTAGGCAGGGCGACAGAGGAGGAGACAGCTTGCCAGCCATGCCGGCTGCCTCTCCTCAGGCAGGATGTGGCACCCGGGCATGCACTCACAGCTCAGCCCTCAGGAGCTGCCAGCACTTGCTCTCAGAAGCCACGTCCCCCTCCCGCTGCACGCTCCGCACCTTTACGCGGGGGCAGAGACAAGGCTGCCAGCACCTGCTGCAAGCTGCCCCATCTGCCAGCTGCCCCCTCTACATCATCTTCTTCCACAAGCAGTTACAAGGCTGCCAGCACCTGCTGCAAGCTGCCTCCTCTGCCAGCAGCAACCCTTGCCACAGGCAGAAACACAGCCAGCAGCGCTGCAACCAGCGGCCGCCAAGAGGTTGTCTCCTCTGCCCGGGGCACATGGGGTGACCGGGGCACATCTGCCAGGGTGGAGAGCTGGAAGCCTGCCCTGCACAGCCCTGGAGCCTCTGCCCCAGCTGGAAAGGGGACAGCCTGGCACATCCCCAATGAGCCCCAGCACAAGGTTTTCACTGGGCGATGGGGATGCTGCAAGCAGCCAGCAGCACAGCAGGACCGGGCGATACCAAGAAGAGCAGAGGAAGTCTGGGCAGCTGACAGAGAACGTCCCTTGCCTGATCCCCACAGACGTGGGAGCACTGGTGTTGCCTGCAGCACCCCTGCGCCAGCTTCCTTCGAGAGGGACGCGGGACCAGCACGCTGTGGACAAACGGCACGACGTCTCTCAGAAAGGTTGACAGTGCGTGTCAGGTGCCAGCCCCACAGCAGGGTGTCGGCTGACCATGGGGCTGCTGCAGATCGTTTGACCATCCGGTCCGTCCACACGGAGCATCTGGAGGACCAGGAGAGGAGCTGCCCGGCCCAGACCAGCGCAGCCAGCCGGCAGCGTCAGCAGGGTGGCCTGGAGGCCAGGCAGCTCTGGCGGCAGGAGAGCGAGGAGCAGCAGGTCCTCCTGACAGAGTCGTGGCGGCTCAGTGTCAGATCCAGGAGGGTGAGTACCAAGGACGGCATGGCACGGGACGGCATGGGATGGGATGGGATGGGATGGGATGGGATGGGATGGGGCCTCCCTCTGCCTGGATCGCGCCGCTGCGCCGCACGGCTCCGGCCCCATCATCTCCTGTCTCTGACAGCAGCCGCTGCCGGCAGGGCCCTGGCATGCAGGTGCTGCTGGGAGCCAGACTGCTTTTACTAAACCCCTCTTTCCTTCCAGACCTGCAGAGTGAGCTTGAAGGTGTGTCAGCCAGAGGCGAGGCGCAGGGAACTCCTGCATGATGTCACCAGCAGAGAGGACATGCTGGAGTGGATGGAAGCCCCCGGACCCAGCCAGCAGGAAGTGTGGGCAAGAGGGAGGACATTCCTGCCAGTGCTGGACAACAAAGCAGGGGACTTAGAGCAGGAGGGGGAAGAGGACAGTGACAGAGATGACATCATCTGGCCCTCTTCCCAGGACTTCTTTCAAGACCTCAGCTTTGTCCCCCAGGAGGAATCCAGCTCATCCAGCATCATGGGCACAGAGTCTGAAGAACAGGAAGATAATTACCAGCACAGCACATACGAATCCCTGGAGTTCACAGGCGTGGAGCCGGCAGCTTCTGCAGGGGCCGGAGCTCTTGGCAAAGAGGGGCACCACTTGCCTCTGGCTCCTGTGGCACAACAGGAGGCAAAAGCACCAGCTTCTCTTGCCTTTAGTGAGCTCGACACAGCAGTGGAGGCAGAGAGCCTGGCACCTGTCCCCTCCAGCCCCACACAAGATGATGTGGCTCTGGCAGACACCGACCACTTCATTGTTGGCGATGCTGCGGAGAAGGCTGTGCTTGTGACAGAGGGACCAGACCAGCAGCACACCAGTGGGGCAGAAGCTGAGGGACTGGCACCTGAGGCCTCCAGGTCCACAGATGGTGATCTGGCTCAAGTGGACACCGACCACTTCATGGTCAGGGAGTCTGTGGCCAAGGCTGTGCTTGGGACAGAGGGACCAGACCAGCAGGACACCAGTGGGGCAGAAGCTGAGGGACTGGCACCTGTCCCCTCCAGCCCCACACAAGATGATGTGGCTCTGGCAGACACCGACCACTTCATTGTTGGCGATGCTGTGGAGAAGGCTGTGCTTGTGACAGGGGGACCAGACCAGCAGCACACCAGTGGGGCAGAAGCTGAGGGACTGGCACCTGAGGCCTCCAGGTCCACAGATGGTGATCTGGCTCAAGTGGACACCGACCACTTCATGGTCAGGGAGTCTGTGGCCAAGGCTGTGCTTGGGACAGAGGGACAAGACCAGCAGGACAGCACAGGAGAAGCTGAGAGCCTGGCACCTGTCCCCTCCAGGGCCAAAGACGATGATCTGGCTCCGGTGGACGCACACCAGTTCGTTGTCAGGGAGTTTGTGGCCAGGGCTGCGCTTGTGACACGGGGATCAGGCCAGCACTCCACAGAACAGCAAGACCTCGTAGAAGACATGGGCCAGCAGGCAGAGCCCAGCACAGCCTTTGGCTCCTGGGTAGCACGAGAGGCTGAAGGGACTTCATCAGCTCTACGGAAACGGTTCTCCCTCTTCAGAAGGGTGTCCAGGGGCGTGCGCAGGGCTTTCCAGTTCTTCCGTAGAGCGCATCGGAGACAGGAACCCAGCTCCCCTGCCATCACCGGGGGGGTTCCTGGAGGTGGCCACCAGCCCTGAGCCCGCCCCGCCATGCTGCCAGCTGCCTTTCAGCTGCCTGTGGATTTTTGAGACCTAATAAAAGCTGACAGCTCCCCATAGTGCTTGTCTGTGTCTGGTGCCTCTCGGGAGAAGTGCAGGGCAAGGGGAACCGCTTCCAGGCAGCTGCAGCAGGAGCTGGGCTGCCAGGAATAAGATTTTATCCCCTTCTACCCCAAAGCACAGGGGAGCCAACAAAGGCAAAGGCAGGCTGGGGGTACCCTGGTGAGGCCAGGGATGCCTCCCCGTGCTGGGGGACGCTTTCCCTGGAGACAGAGCAGCAGCAACAGGGTGTGGAGGACTGGCTACGTGACAAGGGCCACGAAGACATAGTGCAGATGGCCAACAGAGGAGCTAGGTTATAGAATATGTACTAGCTTATTAAAGGACGCTGAGAATGTTCCTGAATGTTCCTGAAAGGGTAGGGGGTGTGGCCGCCGGGACCTGGGGGGCGTGGTCTCCGAGACCGTATAGAAGGAAAAGTTGCTGCGCAATAAAGTTGAAGCTTGTTGATCACTCACATTGAGTGCACGAGTTTTCCCTCGCTGCGACAACAGGGGCTGCTGGTTCCACGGTGCCCCATGTTCTCAGGCGCTGACAAAGTCAGTCCTGGCACAGACAAAGAGGCACTTGGTGAGACAGTGGCAGTGCCCTCACTTGGGGGTTCCCACTGTGCTGCCCATGCCCAGCAGCTGAGCCAGCAGCTTCACCTCAGCCTGGCTGAGTGTGGCCCAGGGGAAGCAGAGTGGCCCTGGTGCTGTAACCAGGCTGGGCAAGGAGGACATCAGGCCACCGGACCTGCAGCACCACAGCTTGCCTCTGCCTTCCTTAGCACCATGCAAAGCCCCTTGACTGCTGCTCAGCCCTCCCTTCTTCCAGGCTAAAGCCAGGACTTCTGTTTGGCTTTTTTTTCCCCTCAGTCACTGCCCAAGACACTGAGTCAGGGAACAATGGGCTCTGCAGCACCATGCTCCTCTTGGACTTACACAAGCCCCCACAACCCTCACTGCCCACGTGCTTTTGCTCAGTGTGTTAAGTATCAAGGGCACACTTAGAAGGGCCTTAAGATCTCCATCCTCTGCCAGGGCAGCCAGAGGGGTGGCACTCTGCAGCAGGGGCCTCCTGGCAGGACAGGTGAATTTATCATTTGTAGCTTGTGCCCTGAGTCCTTGAGACCTTCCAGAGGGTGCTGAGGAGCTTTCTTGAAGCCTTCCTTCTAGTGCAGACTTAAAGGAGGATCTCCTCTGCTCTTACTGTACAGCTGCAGCTTTGCTGATGAGATCAAGCATCCAACAGTTGCTGGTCTCGTCTGCTATCATCCCACCCAGCAAGCACTGGAGAAGTGAGCTGTGATCAGGGCTCTGACATCACAAACAAAATCAATTGCATGCTGCTAACTGGTCCTCTCCTGACCAGATCAAGACACCCTGGGACCTGGAGACCAGAAGGCCTTTCTTGGCCTAGAAGTTTGCTGTGTCTTTTGGGTAAGGCAGCAGCAGAAGAGGAGACTGAGTGTACCCCACTGCATGAGAATGAACAGTCCCATAAGGCAACTGAAAGCAAGCAGCACCCCAAAGCCCAGGTGGTCCTTGCTATGGGCCGCAGGCATGACTTGCAAAAAAAAGGGAACTATTGATCCTGTTGCCACAACAATAAAAGCCCAGATCCGATGACTGGAGCCCCCCAAGGACATGTGCTGTCATGGGTGAGAGACTGTCAAAATTGGCCTGGAATAAGAATCACCCAGAGGTGACCCAGAGGTTAATGTTAAAAGCCTTTCCTGCTTCATTATTAAATACACAAATCAGCAACGTTACCAGTAGAAATACGTATGCTACAGCTTTCCACTCTTTCAATATCATATCGTACAAAACGCAACTCGCCTAACAGTATTTCTGCTGGCAGAGACAGCTGGAAGCAGGGAGGGAGACAGGGAACTGAACACACATGGGTAGCAACAGGATTAAATGGAGTGTGAAAGATGAACCACGAGGCTTTCAATAGGCAGCTGTAACAGCTTCCTAAGCTGCAGCAGAGACACCCCTGGTAGGTGCAAGGGAAGGACACACTCAGCAGAGAGGTGTGTGATGCAGCCTCCTGAACAATGTGATACAGCTTTGGAGTACACCTTGCTTGGAGTAGCTTACCTAGACGACCTCCAGAGCTCACTACGTTCCTGTTTCTGAAAGCTATTCCTAAGGCCCAAGGAAGTTCACAGAGGTCTACTTAAAAAGGCCACTGGAAATTTAAAAAAAAAACAAACCAAAAAAAAACCATTGAAGCAGCTCCAGAGCTGAGCTCGGAACAAATTCACTTGAGTCAACCCCCTGCATCTATTTTCCCCTAAAGACAACTGAGGCTACTGCACCTGTTTTCATCACGCTTCCATTTAGAAACCCGTCTGAATCTGGAGCTGGGCAGGACACCTGGCAGTACTTTACCCATTGTAAGTGGGTTTTGTATGTTAACATTTTGCCAGAGGACTCTCAAGCAGCAGTGTCATCGATCCAGATTGTGCCTCTGGCTAAAAGGAAGGACCACTGCCTTCAGTACAGATGGAATCTGCACTGCAACAGGGGATGACCTTGTGTGAGCTCTTCTATTGAAAAGACTGGAGAGCCCTTCCTTCTCAAAAGAACACCGATTTTTGCAGATTTTCTACTTACAGCTTAGATGATGTGAGTTGATTTCCACTGTCTGGGGGTCACTCGCAAACATTCTACCAACTCCACACAGACATCAACACCAATGTTTAGCATAAATGTATACATTGTCTCTGTGTAAAAAAGCAGTTAGCAGATGAGGCTTTTTTCTCTCTTTTCTAAAGTCTCTGCGGGCACAGACACCAAAGAGAGGAGCTCCACCTCACGTTAATGCACATCAGCTGAAGACCCATTGTGCAAGCCTGTGGGCCAGTCCAGGGGGAAAAACCAAAACAGCTCTTTTGCTCGCTTTAGAAGATTTATTCTTGGGTCTGTCCGTCATCAGCACAAGCACCTACACTTATTCTTCAGGCTCTGTAAGAAGGAAATTCCTCTACCTAGGATGTACCAACTAGCAGGAAATCTATCCAGCACAGCAGGAAGCAAAAAGCAGCAGTGGACTGTGCTGCAATACACTCTAAAATGCAAAAAGTATGCGATGTTTATGCAAAGAGGTACACATTCCAGTGACAGAGAGAACTTCTCACATTCCTATAAACATCAGCTAGTGCTTCAAAATCAATTCAAAAGCATAAACTAAAAACTCAACACAATTTTATCAGTCCATCCTTGCAACTGAATCCGTCATCCATTTAACTCCTGGGCTTCATTTGAAGTCCGTTAGTTCTTCCAGTCATAAGACAAATCCCCTTACGCTGCTTCCCAAGACAAGACATCATGCTTTCTAATAATCTGCAGTATCTTTGGTGGCAAAGAGCTTTTCACTGGGTCCCTTGATTGAATCCTTTCCCAGGTAGACATTGCCTCTAGACTCTCAGCTCTGGCCTAAGAAAGAGTCCTTTTCATCCTGATTATTGCGCAGAAAAGGCACAAAAATTTCTGGTGACCTCTACAGCTCCCATGAGAACTGGGCTTTTTACCTAGGGGTCCCATGATACCCCAAGGGGAGAACGCCTGTCCTGGAACATCTTCTTCCACTTAAGAGCAGATTTCCCCCTCTTTCTTAAACAAAGGAAAGCTTGGAATGAAATCTTCCTTTTCGTCTGAAACCATTGATCACTTTCAGTTTCTAGCTTCACCTCAGTGGGAAGGATTTTCTCATTTCTAGAACTTAGAGAACTCATTCTTCCTACAATTGGCTTGGAGGGTCCTGGAGCAGGGTGAGAATTAGTCTCCCATCTGGCCACGTTCTGCTTGGACCTGTTCCTCCATATGAAGGTGTAGCTCAGTGAGCAGCACTCCAATTCTCTTAAGCTCCTTAAATCAAAAGCTTTGAAGTTTGGCAACAAAATCAGAGCAAGATTTTTATGCTTTCAACTTTTGTTGCGGTCCGGGATTTTCTTGTGTTAGTTCAGCGTCCGCAGCTGTGGCAGCTGTGCACCTGGGGCCACCACTTTGCCTTTGTGATGCAGGGCCTGGTGCCTGGACACCATTGTCACGGAGGGCTCCGCGGTAACCGTGGGGGTATATAAGCAACGCGAGCTCTGGGATGCCAGGAGAGCAACTCGCTCACTTGTTCTGCGTGCCTGCGGAACGGCTACGTTGGCAGAAGAGGCCAAAGTGTCCATGGAGAGAGAGGAGAAGGCCCGCTCCCAGACCACCAAGGGGCAACCGCTCCTGAAGAAGAGGCTCTTGGTGAGGCTCAAGGTAAGAGGGAGAGGCTGGCGTGGGACAGGGTCACACGGCGCTGCCTCGGTGCCAGTGCTGGGTTTGCTGGCAGCAGGGGTCCTGGCAGCCACCTCCACCCCCCACCTCCTCCTCCTGCCCACAAGGAGGTGGGCCACAGGCAGCAACCAGCAGTGCTGCAGGGTGGCAGCCAGGGCCAGGTCTCGCCCCTTGATGGGGACAGACTGCCAGAGCTGCCCTGCCCCAACAACTCTCAAGCCAAGGCCACGGGGAGACACCACGTCCACGTAGGAAGCCCAGGGGCAACGGACATCTTCCCAGCCCAGGAGCTGCTGGCAGCAGGGAGGTGCGGGAGGGAACAGGCTGGGCTGGGGGGCTGCCAGGGCACCCTGGCAGAAGGAAGGACTGTTGCAAGACGAACCTCTCTTAGGGCACGGCGCTCCAAGGTCCAACCAGGTGTTCCAGCAGAAACACACAAAGAGGGCTCCGAGTCTCTGGCCCTCAGGGCTGAGTAGCCTGGCCCGGTGCTATTGCTCCGAAAGCAGCCAGCCTCCCTCACGGCCTCCTCAGGAGTGAGCTTTATTGGCCCCCTAATCCTGCTCATGGGCAGTAGGGGCCCGGCCTAATCAGGCACAGGTGGGCTTAACACAAACTCATGCCCACTACCTGGCCATTGGTGGCACCTGGTTGCCTCATTTCACTACAAAGGACCTTTCACAACCGGGACATGGAGCCACGGGGGCAAGGGCCAGAGTCATTGCAGTCTCTCCTTGCTTTCTCTTGCAGTCGGGCAGCCTGGTAGGCAGGGCGACAGAGGAGGAGACAGCTTGCCAGCCATGCCGGCTGCCTCTCCTCAGGCAGGATGTGGCACCCGGGCATGCACTCACAGCTCAGCCCTCAGGAGCTGCCAGCACTTGCTCTCAGAAGCCACGTCCCCCTCCCGCTGCACGCTCCGCACCTTTACGCGGGGGCAGAGACAAGGCTGCCAGCACCTGCTGCAAGCTGCCCCATCTGCCAGCTGCCCCCTCTACATCATCTTCTTCCACAAGCAGTTACAAGGCTGCCAGCACCTGCTGCAAGCTGCCTCCTCTGCCAGCAGCAACCCTTGCCACAGGCAGAAACACAGCCAGCAGCGCTGCAACCAGCGGCCGCCAAGAGGTTGTCTCCTCTGCCCGGGGCACATGGGGTGACCGGGGCACATCTGCCAGGGTGGAGAGCTGGAAGCCTGCCCTGCACAGCCCTGGAGCCTCTGCCCCAGCTGGAAAGGGGACAGCCTGGCACATCCCCAATGAGCCCCAGCACAAGGTTTTCACTGGGCGATGGGGATGCTGCAAGCAGCCAGCAGCACAGCAGGACCGGGCGATACCAAGAAGAGCAGAGGAAGTCTGGGCAGCTGACAGAGAACGTCCCTTGCCTGATCCCCACAGACGTGGGAGCACTGGTGTTGCCTGCAGCACCCCTGCGCCAGCTTCCTTCGAGAGGGACGCGGGACCAGCACGCTGTGGACAAACGGCACGACGTCTCTCAGAAAGGTTGACAGTGCGTGTCAGGTGCCAGCCCCACAGCAGGGTGTCGGCTGACCATGGGGCTGCTGCAGATCGTTTGACCATCCGGTCCGTCCACACGGAGCATCTGGAGGACCAGGAGAGGAGCTGCCCGGCCCAGACCAGCGCAGCCAGCCGGCAGCGTCAGCAGGGTGGCCTGGAGGCCAGGCAGCTCTGGCGGCAGGAGAGCGAGGAGCAGCAGGTCCTCCTGACAGAGTCGTGGCGGCTCAGTGTCAGATCCAGGAGGGTGAGTACCAAGGACGGCATGGCACGGGATGGGATGGGATGGGATGGGATGGGATGGGATGGGATGGGGCCTCCCTCTGCCTGGATCGCGCCGCTGCGCCGCACGGCTCCGGCCCCATCATCTCCTGTCTCTGACAGCAGCCGCTGCCGGCAGGGCCCTGGCATGCAGGTGCTGCTGGGAGCCAGACTGCTTTTACTAAACCCCTCTTTCCTTCCAGACCTGCAGAGTGAGCTTGAAGGTGTGTCAGCCAGAGGCGAGGCGCAGGGAACTCCTGCATGATGTCACCAGCAGAGAGGACATGCTGGAGTGGATGGAAGCCCCCGGACCCAGCCAGCAGGAAGTGTGGGCAAGAGGGAGGACATTCCTGCCAGTGCTGGACAACAAAGCAGGGGACTTAGAGCAGGAGGGGGAAGAGGACAGTGACAGAGATGACATCATCTGGCCCTCTTCCCAGGACTTCTTTCAGGACCTCAGCTTTGTCCCCCAGGAGGAATCCAGCTCATCCAGCATCATGGGCACAGAGTCTGAAGAACAGGAAGATAATTACCAGCATAGCACATACGAATCCCTGGAGTTCACAGGCGTGGAGCCGGCAGCTTCTGCAGGGGCCGGAGCTCTTGGCAAAGAGGGGCACCACTTGCCTCTGGCTCCTGTGGCACAACAGGAGGCAAAAGCACCAGCTTCTCTTGCCTTTAGTGAGCTCGACACAGCAGTGGAGGCAGAGAGCCCGGCACCTGTCCCCTCCAGCCCCACACAAGATGATGTGGCTCTGGCGGACACCAACCACTTCATTGTTGGCGATGCTGCGGAGAAGGCTGTGCTTGTGACAGAGGGACCAGACCAGCAGCACACCAGTGGGGCAGAAGCTGAGGGACTGGCACCTGAGGCCTCCAGGTCCACAGATGGTGATCTGGCTCAAGTGGACACCGACCACTTCATGGTCAGGGAGTCTGTGGCCAAGGCTGTGCTTGGGACAGAGGGACCAGACCAGCAGGACACCAGTGGGGCAGAAGCTGAGGGACTGGCACCTGTCCCCTCCAGCCCCACACAAGATGATGTGGCTCTGGCAGACACCGACCACTTCATTGTTGGCGATGCTGTGGAGAAGGCTGTGCTTGTGACAGGGGGACCAGACCAGCAGCACACCAGTGGGGCAGAAGCTGAGGGACTGGCACCTGAGGCCTCCAGGTCCACAGATGGTGATCTGGCTCAAGTGGACACCGACCACTTCATGGTCAGGGAGTCTGTGGCCAAGGCTGTGCTTGGGACAGAGGGACAAGACCAGCAGGACAGCACAGGAGAAGCTGAGAGCCTGGCACCTGTCCCCTCCAGGGCCAAAGACGATGATCTGGCTCCGGTGGACGCACACCAGTTCGTTGTCAGGGAGTTTGTGGCCAGGGCTGCGCTTGTGACACGGGGATCAGGCCAGCACTCCACAGAACAGCAAGACCTCGTAGAAGACATGGGCCAGCAGGCAGAGCCCAGCACAGCCTTTGGCTCCTGGGTAGCACGAGAGGCTGAAGGGACTTCATCAGCTCTACGGAAACGGTTCTCCCTCTTCAGAAGGGTGTCCAGGGGCGTGCGCAGGGCTTTCCAGTTCTTCCGTAGAGCGCATCGGAGACAGGAACCCAGCTCCCCTGCCATCACCGGGGGGGTTCCTGGAGGTGGCCACCAGCCCTGAGCCCGCCCCGCCATGCTGCCAGCTGCCTTTCAGCTGCCTGTGGATTTTTGAGACCTAATAAAAGCTGACAGCTCCCCATAGTGCTTGTCTGTGTCTGGTGCCTCTCGGGAGAAGTGCAGGGCAAGGGGAACCGCTTCCAGGCAGCTGCAGCAGGAGCTGGGCTGCCAGGAATAAGATTTTATCCCCTTCTACCCCAAAGCACAGGGGAGCCAACAAAGGCAAAGGCAGGCTGGGGGTACCCTGGTGAGGCCAGGGATGCCTCCCCGTGCTGGGGGACGCTTTCCCTGGAGACAGAGCAGCAGCAACAGGGTGTGGAGGACTGGCTACGTGACAAGGGCCACGAAGACATAGTGCAGATGGCCAACAGAGGAGCTAGGTTATAGAATATGTACTAGCTTATTAAAGGACGCTGAGAATGTTCCTGAATGTTCCTGAAAGGGTAGGGGGTGTGGCCGCCGGGACCTGGGGGGCGTGGTCTCCGAGACCGTATAGAAGGAAAAGTTGCTGCGCAATAAAGTTGAAGCTTGTTGATCACTCACATTGAGTGCACGAGTTTTCCCTCGCTGCGACAACAGGGGCTGCTGGTTCCACGGTGCCCCATGTTCTCAGGCGCTGACAAAGTCAGTCCTGGCACAGACAAAGAGGCACTTGGTGAGACAGTGGCAGTGCCCTCACTTGGGGGTTCCCACTGTGCTGCCCATGCCCAGCAGCTGAGCCAGCAGCTTCACCTCAGCCTGGCTGAGTGTGGCCCAGGGGAAGCAGAGTGGCCCTGGTGCTGTAACCAGGCTGGGCAAGGAGGACATCAGGCCACCGGACCTGCAGCACCACAGCTTGCCTCTGCCTTCCTTAGCACCATGCAAAGCCCCTTGACTGCTGCTCAGCCCTCCCTTCTTCCAGGCTAAAGCCAGGACTTCTGTTTGGCTTTTTTTTCCCCTCAGTCACTGCCCAAGACACTGAGTCAGGGAACAATGGGCTCTGCAGCACCATGCTCCTCTTGGACTTACACAAGCCCCCACAACCCTCACTGCCCAGGTGCTTTTGCTCAGTGTGTTAAGTATCAAGGGCACACTTAGAAGGGCCTTAAGATCTCCATCCTCTGCCAGGGCAGCCAGAGGGGTGGCACTCTGCAGCAGGGGCCTCCTGGCAGGACAGGTGAATTTATCATTTGTAGCTTGTGCCCTGAGTCCTTGAGACCTTCCAGAGGGTGCTGAGGAGCTTTCTTGAAGCCTTCCTTCTAGTGCAGACTTAAAGGAGGATCTCCTCTGCTCTTACTGTACAGCTGCAGCTTTGCTGATGAGATCAAGCATCCAACAGTTGCTGGTCTCGTCTGCTATCATCCCACCCAGCAAGCACTGGAGAAGTGAGCTGTGATCAGGGCTCTGACATCACAAACAAAATCAATTGCATGCTGCTAACTGGTCCTCTCCTGACCAGATCAAGACACCCTGGGACCTGGAGACCAGAAGGCCTTTCTTGGCCTAGAAGTTTGCTGTGTCTTTTGGGTAAGGCAGCAGCAGAAGAGGAGACTGAGTGTACCCCACTGCATGAGAATGAACAGTCCCATAAGGCAACTGAAAGCAAGCAGCACCCCAAAGCCCAGGTGGTCCTTGCTATGGGCCGCAGGCATGACTTGCAAAAAAAAGGGAACTATTGATCCTGTTGCCACAACAATAAAAGCCCAGATCCGATGACTGGAGCCCCCCAAGGACATGTGCTGTCATGGGTGAGAGACTGTCAAAATTGGCCTGGAATAAGAATCACCCAGAGGTGACCCAGAGGTTAATGTTAAAAGCCTTTCCTGCTTCATTATTAAATACACAAATCAGCAACGTTACCAGTAGAAATACGTATGCTACAGCTTTCCACTCTTTCAATATCATATCGTACAAAACGCAACTCGCCTAACAGTATTTCTGCTGGCAGAGACAGCTGGAAGCAGGGAGGGAGACAGGGAACTGAACACACATGGGTAGCAACAGGATTAAATGGAGTGTGAAAGATGAACCACGAGGCTTTCAATAGGCAGCTGTAACAGCTTCCTAAGCTGCAGCAGAGACACCCCTGGTAGGTGCAAGGGAAGGACACACTCAGCAGAGAGGTGTGTGATGCAGCCTCCTGAACAATGTGATACAGCTTTGGAGTACACCTTGCTTGGAGTAGCTTACCTAGACGACCTCCAGAGCTCACTACGTTCCTGTTTCTGAAAGCTATTCCTAAGGCCCAAGGAAGTTCACAGAGGTCTACTTAAAAAGGCCACTGGAAATTTAAAAAAAAAACAAACCAAAAAAAAACCATTGAAGCAGCTCCAGAGCTGAGCTCGGAACAAATTCACTTGAGTCAACCCCCTGCATCTATTTTCCCCTAAAGACAACTGAGGCTACTGCACCTGTTTTCATCACGCTTCCATTTAGAAACCCGTCTGAATCTGGAGCTGGGCAGGACACCTGGCAGTACTTTACCCATTGTAAGTGGGTTTTGTATGTTAACATTTTGCCAGAGGACTCTCAAGCAGCAGTGTCATCGATCCAGATTGTGCCTCTGGCTAAAAGGAAGGACCACTGCCTTCAGTACAGATGGAATCTGCACTGCAACAGGGGATGACCTTGTGTGAGCTCTTCTATTGAAAAGACTGGAGAGCCCTTCCTTCTCAAAAGAACACCGATTTTTGCAGATTTTCTACTTACAGCTTAGATGATGTGAGTTGATTTCCACTGTCTGGGGGTCACTCGCAAACATTCTACCAACTCCACACAGACATCAACACCAATGTTTAGCATAAATGTATACATTGTCTCTGTGTAAAAAAGCAGTTAGCAGATGAGGCTTTTTTCTCTCTTTTCTAAAGTCTCTGCGGGCACAGACACCAAAGAGAGGAGCTCCACCTCACGTTAATGCACATCAGCTGAAGACCCATTGTGCAAGCCTGTGGGCCAGTCCAGGGGGAAAAACCAAAACAGCTCTTTTGCTCGCTTTAGAAGATTTATTCTTGGGTCTGTCCGTCATCAGCACAAGCACCTACACTTATTCTTCAGGCTCTGTAAGAAGGAAATTCCTCTACCTAGGATGTACCAACTAGCAGGAAATCTATCCAGCACAGCAGGAAGCAAAAAGCAGCAGTGGACTGTGCTGCAATACACTCTGAAATGCAAAAAGTATGCGATGTTTATGCAAAGAGGTACACATTCCAGTGACAGAGAGAACTTCTCACATTCCTATAAACATCAGCTAGTGCTTCAAAATCAATTCAAAAGCATAAACTAAAAACTCAACACAATTTTATCAGTCCATCCTTGCAACTGAATCCGTCATCCATTTAACTCCTGGGCTGCATTTGAAGTCCGTTAGTTCTTCCAGTCATAAGACAAATCCCCTTACGCTGCTTCCCAAGACAAGACATCATGCTTTCTAATAATCTGCAGTATCTTTGGTGGCAAAGAGCTTTTCACTGGGTCCCTTGATTGAATCCTTTCCCAGGTAGACATTGCCTCTAGACTCTCAGCTCTGGCCTAAGAAAGAGTCCTTTTCATCCTGATTATTGCGCAGAAAAGGCACAAAAATTTCTGGTGACCTCTACAGCTCCCATGAGAACTGTGCTTTTTACCTAGGGGTCCCATGATACCCCAAGGGGAGAACGCCTGTCCTGGAACATCTTCTTCCACTTAAGAGCAGATTTCCCCCTCTTTCTTAAACAAAGGAAAGCTTGGAATGAAATCTTCCTTTTCGTCTGAAACCATTGATCACTTTCAGTTTCTAGCTTCACCTCAGTGGGAAGGATTTTCTCATTTCTAGAACTTAGAGAACTCATTCTTCCTACAATTGGCTTGGAGGGTCCTGGAGCAGGGTGAGAATTAGTCTCCCATCTGGCCACGTTCTGCTTGGACCTGTTCCTCCATATGAAGGTGTAGCTCAGTGAGCAGCACTCCAATTCTCTTAAGCTCCTTAAATCAAAAGCTTTGAAGTTTGGCAACAAAATCAGAGCAAGATTTTTATGCTTTCAACTTTTGTTGCGGTCCGGGATTTTCTTGTGTTAGTTCAGCGTCCGCAGCTGTGGCAGCTGTGCACCTGGGGCCACCACTTTGCCTTTGTGATGCAGGGCCTGGTGCCTGGACACCATTGTCACGGAGGGCTCCGCGGTAACCGTGGGGGTATATAAGCAACGCGAGCTCTGGGATGCCAGGAGAGCAACTCGCTCACTTGTTCTGCGTGCCTGCGGAACGGCTACGTTGGCAGAAGAGGCCAAAGTGTCCATGGAGAGAGAGGAGAAGGCCCGCTCCCAGACCACCAAGGGGCAACCGCTCCTGAAGAAGAGGCTCTTGGTGAGGCTCAAGGTAAGAGGGAGAGGCTGGCGTGGGACGGGGTCACACGGCGCTGCCTCGGTGCCAGTGCTGGGTTTGCTGGCAGCAGGGGTCCTGGCAGCCACCTCCACCCCACACCTCCTCCTCCTGCCCACAAGGAGGTGGGCCACAGGCAGCAACCAGCAGTGCTGCAGGGTGGCAGCCAGGGCCAGGTCTCGCCCCTTGATGGGGACAGACTGCCAGAGCTGCCCTGCCCCAACAACTCTCAAGCCAAGGCCACGGGGAGACACCACGTCCACGTAGGAAGCCCAGGGGCAACGGACATCTTCCCAGCCCAGGAGCTGCTGGCAGCAGGGAGGTGCGGGAGGGAACAGGCTGGGCTGGGGGGCTGCCAGGGCACCCTGGCAGAAGGAAGGACTGTTGCAAGACGAACCTCTCTTAGGGCACGGCGCTCCAAGGTCCAACCAGGTGTTCCAGCAGAAACACACAAAGAGGGCTCCGAGTCTCTGGCCCTCAGGGCTGAGTAGCCTGGCCCGGTGCTATTGCTCCGAAAGCAGCCAGCCTCCCTCACGGCCTCCTCAGGAGTGAGCTTTATTGGCCCCCTAATCCTGCTCATGGGCAGTAGGGGCCCGGCCTAATCAGGCACAGGTGGGCTTAACACAAACTCATGCCCACTACCTGGCCATTGGTGGCACCTGGTTGCCTCATTTCACTACAAAGGACCTTTCACAACCGGGACATGGAGCCACGGGGGCAAGGGCCAGAGTCATTGCAGTCTCTCCTTGCTTTCTCTTGCAGTCGGGCAGCCTGGTAGGCAGGGCGACAGAGGAGGAGACAGCTTGCCAGCCATGCCGGCTGCCTCTCCTCAGGCAGGATGTGGCACCCGGGCATGCACTCACAGCTCAGCCCTCAGGAGCTGCCAGCACTTGCTCTCAGAAGCCACGTCCCCCTCCCGCTGCACGCTCCGCACCTTTACGCGGGGGCAGAGACAAGGCTGCCAGCACCTGCTGCAAGCTGCCCCATCTGCCAGCTGCCCCCTCTACATCATCTTCTTCCACAAGCAGTTACAAGGCTGCCAGCACCTGCTGCAAGCTGCCTCCTCTGCCAGCAGCAACCCTTGCCACAGGCAGAAACACAGCCAGCAGCGCTGCAACCAGCGGCCGCCAAGAGGTTGTCTCCTCTGCCCGGGGCACATGGGGTGACCGGGGCACATCTGCCAGGGTGGAGAGCTGGAAGCCTGCCCTGCACAGCCCTGGAGCCTCTGCCCCAGCTGGAAAGGGGACAGCCTGGCACATCCCCAATGAGCCCCAGCACAAGGTTTTCACTGGGCGATGGGGATGCTGCAAGCAGCCAGCAGCACAGCAGGACCGGGCGATACCAAGAAGAGCAGAGGAAGTCTGGGCAGCTGACAGAGAACGTCCCTTGCCTGATCCCCACAGACGTGGGAGCACTGGTGTTGCCTGCAGCACCCCTGCGCCAGCTTCCTTCGAGAGGGACGCGGGACCAGCACGCTGTGGACAAACGGCACGACGTCTCTCAGAAAGGTTGACAGTGCGTGTCAGGTGCCAGCCCCACAGCAGGGTGTCGGCTGACCATGGGGCTGCTGCAGATCGTTTGACCATCCGGTCCGTCCACACGGAGCATCTGGAGGACCAGGAGAGGAGCTGCCCGGCCCAGACCAGCGCAGCCAGCCGGCAGCGTCAGCAGGGTGGCCTGGAGGCCAGGCAGCTCTGGCGGCAGGAGAGCGAGGAGCAGCAGGTCCTCCTGACAGAGTCGTGGCGGCTCAGTGTCAGATCCAGGAGGGTGAGTACCAAGGACGGCATGGCACGGGACAGCATGGGATGGGATGGGATGGGATGGCACGGGACGGCACGGGATGGGATGGGATGGGATGGGATGGGATGGGATGGGATGGGATGGGGCCTCCCTCTGCCTGGATCGCGCCGCTGCGCCGCACGGCTCCGGCCCCATCATCTCCTGTCTCTGACAGCAGCCGCTGCCGGCAGGGCCCTGGCATGCAGGTGCTGCTGGGAGCCAGACTGCTTTTACTAAACCCCTCTTTCCTTCCAGACCTGCAGAGTGAGCTTGAAGGTGTGTCAGCCAGAGGCGAGGCGCAGGGAACTCCTGCATGATGTCACCAGCAGAGAGGACATGCTGGAGTGGATGGAAGCCCCCGGACCCAGCCAGCAGGAAGTGTGGGCAAGAGGGAGGACATTCCTGCCAGTGCTGGACAACAAAGCAGGGGACTTAGAGCAGGAGGGGGAAGAGGACAGTGACAGAGATGACATCATCTGGCCCTCTTCCCAGGACTTCTTTCAGGACCTCAGCTTTGTCCCCCAGGAGGAATCCAGCTCATCCAGCATCATGGGCACAGAGTCTGAAGAACAGGAAGATAATTACCAGCATAGCACATACGAATCCCTGGAGTTCACAGGCGTGGAGCCGGCAGCTTCTGCAGGGGCCGGAGCTCTTGGCAAAGAGGGGCACCACTTGCCTCTGGCTCCTGTGGCACAACAGGAGGCAAAAGCACCAGCTTCTCTTGCCTTTAGTGAGCTCGACACAGCAGTGGAGGCAGAGAGCCCGGCACCTGTCCCCTCCAGCCCCACACAAGATGATGTGGCTCTGGCGGACACCGACCACTTCATTGTTGGCGATGCTGCGGAGAAGGCTGTGCTTGTGACAGAGGGACCAGACCAGCAGCACACCAGTGGGGCAGAAGCTGAGGGACTGGCACCTGAGGCCTCCAGGTCCACAGATGGTGATCTGGCTCAAGTGGACACCGACCACTTCATGGTCAGGGAGTCTGTGGCCAAGGCTGTGCTTGGGACAGAGGGACCAGACCAGCAGGACACCAGTGGGGCAGAAGCTGAGGGACTGGCACCTGTCCCCTCCAGCCCCACACAAGATGATGTGGCTCTGGCAGACACCGACCACTTCATTGTTGGCGATGCTGTGGAGAAGGCTGTGCTTGTGACAGGGGGACCAGACCAGCAGCACACCAGTGGGGCAGAAGCTGAGGGACTGGCACCTGAGGCCTCCAGGTCCACAGATGGTGATCTGGCTCAAGTGGACACCGACCACTTCATGGTCAGGGAGTCTGTGGCCAAGGCTGTGCTTGGGACAGAGGGACAAGACCAGCAGGACAGCACAGGAGAAGCTGAGAGCCTGGCACCTGTCCCCTCCAGGGCCAAAGACGATGATCTGGCTCCGGTGGACGCACACCAGTTCGTTGTCAGGGAGTTTGTGGCCAGGGCTGCGCTTGTGACACGGGGATCAGGCCAGCACTCCACAGAACAGCAAGACCTCGTAGAAGACATGGGCCAGCAGGCAGAGCCCAGCACAGCCTTTGGCTCCTGGGTAGCACGAGAGGCTGAAGGGACTTCATCAGCTCTACGGAAACGGTTCTCCCTCTTCAGAAGGGTGTCCAGGGGCGTGCGCAGGGCTTTCCAGTTCTTCCGTAGAGCGCATCGGAGACAGGAACCCAGCTCCCCTGCCATCACCGGGGGGGTTCCTGGAGGTGGCCACCAGCCCTGAGCCCGCCCCGCCATGCTGCCAGCTGCCTTTCAGCTGCCTGTGGATTTTTGAGACCTAATAAAAGCTGACAGCTCCCCATAGTGCTTGTCTGTGTCTGGTGCCTCTCGGGAGAAGTGCAGGGCAAGGGGAACCGCTTCCAGGCAGCTGCAGCAGGAGCTGGGCTGCCAGGAATAAGATTTTATCCCCTTCTACCCCAAAGCACAGGGGAGCCAACAAAGGCAAAGGCAGGCTGGGGGTACCCTGGTGAGGCCAGGGATGCCTCCCCGTGCTGGGGGACGCTTTCCCTGGAGACAGAGCAGCAGCAACAGGGTGTGGAGGACTGGCTACGTGACAAGGGCCACGAAGACATAGTGCAGATGGCCAACAGAGGAGCTAGGTTATAGAATATGTACTAGCTTATTAAAGGACGCTGAGAATGTTCCTGAATGTTCCTGAAAGGGTAGGGGGTGTGGCCGCCGGGACCTGGGGGGCGTGGTCTCCGAGACCGTATAGAAGGAAAAGTTGCTGCGCAATAAAGTTGAAGCTTGTTGATCACTCACATTGAGTGCACGAGTTTTCCCTCGCTGCGACAACAGGGGCTGCTGGTTCCACGGTGCCCCATGTTCTCAGGCGCTGACAAAGTCAGTCCTGGCACAGACAAAGAGGCACTTGGTGAGACAGTGGCAGTGCCCTCACTTGGGGGTTCCCACTGTGCTGCCCATGCCCAGCAGCTGAGCCAGCAGCTTCACCTCAGCCTGGCTGAGTGTGGCCCAGGGGAAGCAGAGTGGCCCTGGTGCTGTAACCAGGCTGGGCAAGGAGGACATCAGGCCACCGGACCTGCAGCACCACAGCTTGCCTCTGCCTTCCTTAGCACCATGCAAAGCCCCTTGACTGCTGCTCAGCCCTCCCTTCTTCCAGGCTAAAGCCAGGACTTCTGTTTGGCTTTTTTTTCCCCTCAGTCACTGCCCAAGACACTGAGTCAGGGAACAATGGGCTCTGCAGCACCATGCTCCTCTTGGACTTACACAAGCCCCCACAACCCTCACTGCCCAGGTGCTTTTGCTCAGTGTGTTAAGTATCAAGGGCACACTTAGAAGGGCCTTAAGATCTCCATCCTCTGCCAGGGCAGCCAGAGGGGTGGCACTCTGCAGCAGGGGCCTCCTGGCAGGACAGGTGAATTTATCATTTGTAGCTTGTGCCCTGAGTCCTTGAGACCTTCCAGAGGGTGCTGAGGAGCTTTCTTGAAGCCTTCCTTCTAGTGCAGACTTAAAGGAGGATCTCCTCTGCTCTTACTGTACAGCTGCAGCTTTGCTGATGAGATCAAGCATCCAACAGTTGCTGGTCTCGTCTGCTATCATCCCACCCAGCAAGCACTGGAGAAGTGAGCTGTGATCAGGGCTCTGACATCACAAACAAAATCAATTGCATGCTGCTAACTGGTCCTCTCCTGACCAGATCAAGACACCCTGGGACCTGGAGACCAGAAGGCCTTTCTTGGCCTAGAAGTTTGCTGTGTCTTTTGGGTAAGGCAGCAGCAGAAGAGGAGACTGAGTGTACCCCACTGCATGAGAATGAACAGTCCCATAAGGCAACTGAAAGCAAGCAGCACCCCAAAGCCCAGGTGGTCCTTGCTATGGGCCGCAGGCATGACTTGCAAAAAAAAGGTGTTATAAATTGACCATGTACTCTGAGTCTTTTTTTTTAAACCAAATTAGAATTTGATTATAGCAAGTAGAATAATGAGCAAAACAGCGCTGGGTGACAGGAGAGTCTCAGCTCTGCTAAACTGCCACACCCACTTTTCCTCACGGCAGGCTTTTTAAAGACCCCTCTTCTTGTTACATTTCTCTTCTTGATACACTGCGCATGTTCCAGTTGTTACCAAGGGCCTTCTCGTCTGATCCCGTCTCTACGTCACCAGGCTGTGATCTTGATGCTCCACCCACTTTCCAGAACAACTTACTACAATACTTTAATAAAAGATTTCTAATACATATAACAGTTTAATAAACAATCCACAACATTTTATAACAATCCCCCCTTTTTCTTTTGATACTCATTTGTTTATTAAACTTCAACCCAAAAGGACCCACAGAGACTGCTGAGAACATAAAAGGAAACAGAGCAAGTAAAATTAATTCCTGGAAATCTCACAGACTACACAAACCCTGTAGTAACTATGATAAATGAATACAAAACTATATTTTATTGCAATTCCCCCCTTTTCTTTTGATACTTATTTTATTTATCAAACTTCATCTTCTTCATATTCATCACTGCTTACAGAAGGCGATACAGTTTGCAATTTTGATGTTAAAACCAGTAACTTAGCAATCTCAAGACGTTTTTTAACAAATTGTAACACAAAACGCAATATGCAAGGACCAAATATAAGTCCCAATATTATCGTAATGATTGGTCCAGCCAATGTCGAAATCAAAGTGGTTAACCAAGGAGATAAGTTAAACCAATTTTCATACCAGGATCTGTTGGATTCTAATTCTCCTTTCCGTTGTTCCAATTTCTTTCTTAGTTCCGCCATGGAATCCAACACTACCCCGGTATGATCAGCAAATATACAACATTCCTCTTTTAAAGCTACACACAACCCACCTTCTTTTAAAAATAGCAAGTCTAAAGCTCTTCTGTTTTGTAACACTACCTCTGATAAAGATTTTACAGATGTAGCCAGGGCATTTATAGACTGCTCCATCCTGACAATATCCTCATTAACTGCTTCTTGCAATCTTTGCATTGCCTGCCCTTTTACCAGAGAAGTTATTCCCGTTCCTGCCCCTACTCCTCCTGTTATGAGCAAGGTTGCCAAGGTGATTGCAGTAACAGGCTCTCGCTTTTGCCTCTTAATACTTTCATCTGTGTGTTCAAAATAATATAATACTTCATTTGAAGTATGATATATTATTCGAGGGATAATTGTCACCTGGATACAAAAATTAGAGGTGTTAAATATATGCAGTGATAAACAAGGTGTGATCCCTGTATCCGAACATACCCATTTATTTCCTTCCCCTGGTACTATCCACTTATGCATCTTATTCTTTTGTTCCTGAATTTTATTGTCTGTTATGGTGCGATTACAAAGGTGATTATATTTTGCTGGTATTTTCCCAATACACCTTCCTTTCCCTGTTACCTGCTGAATTGTTATTCCCTGAGAGCCATTTCGATATTCTTCCCAATTACATTCTTTTGGATTAGTCCTATTAGACCATTGGACCCTGTCAGTTCTTGCTATAGCCTCATAATAGGGCGGTCTGACATTATAACACAACCAACAATCTTCTGTTAAATTTGGCTTGCTCTTGTTTAGTGCTACATAAGAAGTTTGCATTAGATGCCATAAGGGATCATTGCTGAGTTCTTTTATAGGTTCTGGTACAGGAGTAATAAATTCTTTATTACTCTCTATTCCGGTTTTTATTATGTTTCTGAAAGCTATTCCTAAGGCCTAAGGAAGTTCACAGAGGTCTACTTAAAAAGGTTACCAGAAAAAATTTAAAAATTTTTAAAAATTGAAGCAGCTCCAGAGGAAACCTGGAAGGTAAAACTTGTTTTATTAGCACTAAAATGTTCTCAGCTTGCTTTTCCTTGGAAAATGGAAGTTTCGAGAGGCCACAATAATTGTACTGCTGAAAGGGAAAGAAACTCAAGTGAGAATACTTGGGTACAAGATAAAAAGAAATTAAATGTCATAAAAAGCAAGTTAAAACCAGAAACGAGAAATTTCCAAAGATCAGAGGAAAAAACTGTGTAACACCTTCCTAGCAGGAGAGCAGGAATAGGGTCAGGAAACTCAAGAAATGTGTAAGAGCTATTTGTCTCAAATTGGCACACTCCCAGTGTTTGGAATTAAAGCTTGCAAGCAGCAGCATCTCTACACCATATTTCAATGAAATCTGGTTCTTTAGAATTTCTGCTGGACACCTGAAGAGTACAGATTTCTTCTTTTGCCTAAATGTAAAAGCTTCTACAGAACAATCACTTTCATCTGAAGCTCCAATGTGCTATCACAATTGACAAAACTCCATGTGCAAGGAAATTGAGAAAGACTGGTAGAGCTGGCTCCTACATTCAAATAATGCTGCTCCTCTGTCCAGATAGTGTATGGGGTTGGGGGGGATGCTCCTTACCTCTTTATAGTAGGATGTCCATGCCTAGATCCTGAATGAAAGCAGTCTCACTGGGTGGCAAGGACCTGGAGTGCAGGTAATAAGTGTCTTCCCTCTCTCCTTTGCTATGAAGGACGTAGAATTTCTCAAGGAGTATTAACCATTAGTGATTAAGATTTTCAATGCAGCAGATGATTCATTTGGACATTTTTTTGTAAAACATCTATTACACATTCAGTCATCCAAAGAACCTCAACGGTCCATTTCATTTGATGTTCCTGAAGCTGGGCACCTCTCAGTGATGATGTTTCTTCAAATCACCAGGTACTGAGCACCAAGTTCAAGGACACCTTGCCCTAGAAGACCTGACAACCTGGCTAACCAGCAAGTTTAGTCACACACTGATCATAGCAACACAGACCTGAGGGAGTGACAGCAGAACAGAGGGTCCCTTTATTTTTGGCTGGTCAAGTTCTTCTGTCATTGCGATTATGTCTTAAAGAAACAGCAGTAAAATTGTGCAATAAGGTGACTGCTAAGAAAAAATCTCAGCTCCAGCTTTCTCTCTCTGGCAAACACAACCCACTGCGAGCAGCCTAGGAAGTTGTCCTCTTCTAAAAAATTCACAGCCTCTGTTAGCATGGTAACAATCCCACCTGATTACAGAGATCTCATATTTGGGAACCTCCGTGTACCGGCAATCCCCTGCTCCCAGCTCCCTCAGAACCACCAAGATTTCACCCCCTCCACTCATGCTTGCACAGAGACTGTGTTTTGATCTACTCCACGAAGCTCAGATTCCTGACTTAGCTTTCTGTAGTCCAGGTTCAGTATCTTGGAAGTCCTGACCTCCTCCAGGCTTGTTTTTAATTTGCTGCCAGGTTCTTATTTGAGACAGCCTGCTTTGGTTTTCCAGGTTTAGCATATTAATATATCCCAGTTGCAAAAAACCCCAGACTTTAACCTCACCAAACACACAGCAACCCTCCCATCATACCACGCACAGTTCCCTTTTTTTTTTTTTTTTTTTTTTAAATAAATATTTACAAAGATTCAGAGTATAATAAAAATTCTCCTGCCAACAGCACATATGTCTTTTTAATATAAAGTCACAAGAACAAGTTGTACATTAACACAACAGAAGTACTGTCTAAAACCCCTTTCCCCTCAACAGCTGCCATAGTCCTCCATTGCAGGAATCCACATCTCCCACTGCAGGAACCAGCTCCTCTACTTCTCTGGGACTTATACTGGGGCTGCTCAATCTCCCTTTGTGATCAAGTCCTCAATATATGCATCCAGTTCATCATCTGTATTAATATCGATGTCCTGAAACCAAAAGTACAAGAAATAACAGTGAAAAGTTGATCTTGAAAACCAGTGCAAAAATGGACAAGACAGACCAGTATCAGCATCCTCTGAAACGTGTGCCCTGGACAGCCCTTACATCCCAGCTTCCATCACTCCCTAGCACCACCAGCTTTCCTTGCCAGGGCCTGACAGACCACCAGAGCCTGGAAACCAATCAGCACTTGATGCTCAAACAGTCGATTTACTGTGCTGACCAGAGTCAAGTTAGTTTTTTGGGGTTTTTTTAGCTTTAACACAGTTTCCTATTAGGGAGCAACCGCTTCCACAGGTTTTCAGTAGCTTTTCCATTGGCTGGTCCTAATTTTAGTTAATGTTATTTATTTCACACATTTATGCAAACATATATTTGCTATTTTAATTTAATATTTAGTAGTATAACTAATAACTAGATTTCACCATGAAATTTTTCTATTATTATTTGTTTAAAGGTTTGCATGGGATTCAGAATCTAGCACCTACCTTTCTGCCCAAGAATGGGGCAAAAATTTCCTGCAGAGCATAGCCTGTGCCCAGGGGAATTTTCCTGCAGTCCCATGTTTCATAGCAGAAAGCAAAAAACAAATCAAAGCTGTGCACTATGTACATGCTGTGAAAAATCCATTTGTGAAAATTAATACTTCTAAGGATCCCCAGAGGCAGGCAGTGACAGCAGCCTTGCATTTAGCTGCCTCTGATGGTCTACGCCTAAGTTGCACCTGAGAAGGAGCTGAAGCTTGGTCAAATGCTGGATGCAAACATCTCAAGTGTCTGGAGGCTCTGGGGAAGGTTGCAACTGGGGAAGCTCCTGTTTCACACCCCTTCCTCACCCACCTCCTGCACTTTCTGGAGAAGGGCCACTATGTTAGTCCTCAGCTTCTGCAGTTTCTCCTGTGTTTCCTTGAGCTTTCTCTCTGAGTCACGAAGGTTTTCTTCACAGGCTTTGGCCCGAGCATCAGCACGCATCTGATACGAATTGCACAGGTTCTGCAGGCCTACTTCATACTGTTTGAAATATTCTTTCTATAGAAGACAAAACACAAGAGATGAAGTGTTAAGAAGCAGCATCAAGTGTCAAGAAAACCCCAGCACTTGCACACTGTAGAAGAGCCCAGGTACTGGCACTCTGGGACCGAGCAGGCCCTGTCTGCAGTCATTACCATGCTCTCACATTTACATTTCTGATTTGCCTACTGCAGGCAGCACAAAGTCACACAGATTTTCACAAAGAGCAGAACTGCAACCAAAGCTGCCTGGATTCAGATTAAAGAAGCAGCATGTTTTAAGAAGCCTAAAACCACAGTTTTGCTTTAGAAAGATCTCACAGCCTCTGTATGCAGTGAGTTTCTTTAGCATAGGCCCAGACAATGCAGATTGTAATAGGAAGGAACATATGCACTGGCAGAAAATTCCAGACAAGGCCAATGTGTCTGTGGAAGCAGCAGGATAGGTGACTCAAGCAGATGCCTGAATTAACACAGAAAAGAAGACAAAAGAAGACATTGCAAGTGAGGGAGCAGGACACTTTGAAGACTACCAAATAAGCAGGGGCTTTTGTCATCTGGTCAGCTGTGGAAGGCTTCTGTAACCTACAGATGCCTCCTGAAGAAATCTTCCTTTGTGGCATGTCAGAGGAGAGAAGCCAGAGAAGCCAGTTCCACTTATCTGCACTTCAGCCTGCATTGGACCTTCCAGATACTGGTGCAGGCTCAACCCCAGCTGTTCCTTGCTCAGAGGTCACACCAAAAACCTTAAGATGTGCAGTGAGATCACAGGTGGTCAGCTTGCTCACCAGGAGAAGTGTGAGAGGGGTTGGTTCCCATGTTCTCCCATCTTCAATATTGCCTCCGCGTAAGTTAGATTTCTAAGGCTGGAGGCAAAACCAACAGGTATGCTTACATACCCTTTCTACAAACCTTCAACCTGGTCTCTCTTTTTTAAAAGCTTAACAGCAAGACAAGAAGTTAGGATTGTAGCAGCCAACAGCCTTCCTACACAGATGGGTGGCAATGTAAAAATCCTCATACAACCACGGTCAAGAGACCACATTTCAGAGGCTCTCGCTATTTCTCAGCTATGTTTTTCTGCTAAGGACCTAAACAACCTTTTGAAGAGTGTGATCTTGCATCAGAAGGATGCACGTTTGCAATAGAATGGAATGTCTTTGGGGAAAACCCCCAAACTTTTCTAGAAATTTTGAACTCACCAAGGGAAATGCCAACAACCCTTCAGAGCTCATGGAACTCAGCTCCTTCTTGGAGATAGGAAAGTTTGGAGGTAAGAAGTACCGCAAACAATTTCTGCACAGGAAAGAAAAACACAAAACCAGAACTGGAGTTTATAAGACTAATGATATGAGACTGCAGCAGCTCTGCAGAACTGCTGTGAACCCACCGAAGGATCTGAACTAGTAAGTCTACTGTTTCTTGGCTGCTGCTGGGACCTGTGGTGTCTGGCTCAATTCTGACACAGTCTGAGGTAGAAGGTTCAGCCACAACAACTTCCTCTTCCTGCTGCGTATCTGGAGCCTGGTACTCAGGAGAGGGAGGCTTCATCAACCTCACATCCTCACTGCCCTTCTCTACCCTGAAAAAATAATATTAAAGGAAAGTCAGATACATTCTTCTATATTGGCCATACCTGAAACACTGTTTGCAGCTTTATCAGAACCTGTAACCAGCTGCTACTCTGAGACCTCCATATCACACAACAGCTGCCTCCACAGGGAGATCCCATCAAAGCAGACTGTATGGAATCTGTCATGCTCATTCTTTATGCAGCATCTGGACAGACACATACTCCCTGACATGACAGCAACATATTTGCCTTCAGCATCTATGAAAGCAAGACAAGCCCCTAAAATCCCATAGCTAGAGATAGTTACCAGCGATCCCTGGGTGTGGTGTCTGTAGGAACATAATCAAACTTCACCTTCCAGCGTACTGCATGCTTGCCCAACTCCACAGCTGTGACACGGCCTGTGAACCACTCATTGTTCACACGCACTTCCACGTGCAGCCCTTTATCTGCAAGGAGGATGACAGCAAAGATGTTTGCAAACATTCAGATGCTGGGAAGCACATTCTGCATGACCACTAGAGACGACAGACACCCTCAGCATGCACCCTCAGCATCTAAATCCCTGGGAATTCCTTCCAGTGGTACGTGATCCATAAAACACTGCTGTCACACAGTTAAGTCCTACTTAAAAACAGTGCAAGTGTGGCATTTTGTGACAGATGGTTTCTCCTGTACTCTGAGCTGTTGGACATGTGCATTCCAGGCTTCTGTTGGCCACTAGGACAATTTGCCACTTGTCCCTAGTGATAGCTCCCTTTAGCACCTTTGATATAGCTCCCTGGGAACAAGCTGAAGACATGCCCTGCTCTGGCAGAAGGTGCATCCTAACAATCATCTTTCCTGGGATCTCTCAGCCCCTAATCTCTTACAGCAGCACAGCAGGTCTAGATACAGCCTTCAGCATTTCCCAGCTAGCAGAGCTGCAGGCTCCATGTAGTTAGGAATGGTTGGTGACATCAGTTGACACCATGCAGCCAAGCAGCACACCCGTGAAGGTGATGCAGCCTCATGTTACCCCACCACAATCACCTACTGTCTAATCAAAGTGTTCTGGCCAAAATGTTTCATGTGAGTTAGAGTCATCTCAGGGCATAGGATGCAAATTTACACTAATTCTTATTTTAATAAGCTCATTAATGAAATCATACATTTAACCAGTGAATCTAGTTCTGCAACAACTCTTCTCCAGTGTTAGATACTGGAGGCAGTTCAAAGGTTCATTTCTCACCTTTCTGAGCTTTCTTCAGTTCTGCCAGCTCTTCTTCCCCAGCACTGTCAGTGAGCTGTGAACAGAGAACTCAAATTAGTTGCCTCCCAACAAGATTATAAACATTTGAAAAATATCTTCATCTGGGGAAACAAGTGCACTCTCACCTCTACCACAACCTCACTGAAATCCTTCTTCTCTTTCACTGCCACAAATTTGCCCCGTTTTGTCTTCTCCTTCTTATGCTCCCCCTCCTCCTCAGATCCATCCTCTGTGGTGGTGTTCAAGGTTCTCTTCCGGGGGGTGGAGGCCTTTAGGAAGCAAACAAACTCTAGCTATAATTGCATGCTAGCAACCAAAACCTTATTTCAGTCAACTTATAAAAATAAGATGCTCAGTATCCAGTATTTTCATTTGATAGTCAATCAGCTTTTCCAGAAGGTTTTGGCAGATGCTACATAATTCTCCACATTATTTCAGTCTGGGGAAACAGTTTGGTCTAACACAGAAGATATGAAATGTACCTTCATGTAGGGTGTGGAATGGCACCCTAACCCAAAAGTAAAGTAAAAATTATCTTGTCTGACACAGGGACTACATAGGAACTCCCATGTGGCAGATCAAGACAGGCTATGCAGAGCAGCAGGTAAGGAGCTGACAGTTCTCATTCGATTGGGTCTCACCTGTGGGCACTTGACAGTTGCAGATTTCTTTAGTGCTGACACCTTGACAGCTTTTGAACTGGGTGTCTCACGTGAACTTTTGGGGTTCTGCAGAACAGCACAGGGTGGTTTTGTTGTTGTTGCTGGTTTGTCAAGAGTTTTTGAAGTGCTATTAGACTTCCAAGCTGCCACAGTGTGCTGGTGTGTCCTGGAAGTGCTGGCCTCTTTGGAGAGCATGCTTGCCAGTTTGGGAGTGCTGATATTTGACCAAGATGAAGTGCTCTTTTTCAGCTGACTGGTGGACTTGGGCAGAGGTGTAGGTGGTGGTCTGCTGGGAGCATTCTTGATTACATCAGGTAAAGGGGGAGACCGTGGACGCTGAGGTCGAGTCTGTGACTGGGAGTTCTGAGACAAATGAGGGTACAGAGAGAGACAGGATGGAAGAGTAAGGAATTGCATTCCAGAGCTGCTAAGGATATAGCACAGAAAAGCACAAAGGCCACGGTAGTATCCTATTTACCTCCCCTGCAGGCCGCGTGGTCACTTCCAGAGGCAGCTTCTTTAAATCAGCTTGACACCGAACTGGAGTGGTTTTCTATTAAGAAAAATTAAAAATTCAGAAATGCCATCTTTAGGAACTGTCAGGACCTGCCTGAACCCAGCCCAACAGTTTTCTGGTTTAAAATCAACAATTACAAGAAGGCGTGTTCTGTATCCTTCATGCTTTCATCTAACACCAGCAGTCACAAGCGTTTTCCTAGGAGAAAAATGAAATGCATGCTGAGATGCTTGTTTTCTGCTATTAAAAGAACCCTTAACCCATGAAGAAGCACAGGTGGTATTAGTGACAGAGACAGACTGCATCAGCCATTTGTGTAGTGAAATGAGGCAACCAGGTGCCACTAATGGCCAGGTAGTGGGCATGAGTTTGTGTTAAGCCCACCTGTGCCTGATTAGGCCGGGCCCCTACTGCGCATGAGCAGGATTAGGGGGCCAACAAAGCTCACTCCTGAGGAAGCCAGAGGAGAGGCCACTTTCAGAGCAGTAGCACCAATTCAGGCTGGTCAGCCCTGAGAGCATTAGACTCAGAGCCCTCTTCGTGTGTTTCTCCTGGAACACCTGGTTGGACCTTGGAGCGCTGTGCCCTAAAGGAGGTTTGTCTTGCTACACATTTGCACTAGGAGGTCCCTCAGACCTCCTGTGCTTAGCCAGGTACCTCCAGACTCACCTGTAGAGCTTCCAACTTTTCCTGCTGCTGCCGAATTTTCTCTGTCAGTTGTTTCTGCTTTTCCTCCTGTGATTTCAAGTCTTTCTTCAGAGTTCCCAGTGGTACCTTCTGCTTCTGCTCTGGAGCTTCACATCTAGCATGAAGGGAATGCAAGAAACCTCAGCAAAGAGAGTGCACACAGCACTGTCCCCATGTCCCATCCCAAATGCAGCAGTAAAAAAACACTTTCTGCAGTAACCACACTATCAAAACCTGGTTTTCTTCTTGGAAAATACATACATGATTTAGGGATCAAAAGTACAGGTGTTAAAAAACATGCTACATGTGCTGGGAGCTACCAATTCAGAGCCCAAGAGCTAAGCAAGCTTAGAAACAGCTGCAAGTGGTTTTCTATTCTGTTTCTGTACTCAGGACTTTGACAGCAATTTTTCTTCCTAACTTTTGTCTTCATAGCAATTCCTTTTTTTACAGATTTCCTTTCCATTTAGGAAGGCTTAGTACCAGCAACCTGTGCTTAAGGTGTCATTTACATGACCCTTTCAACAGAAGATGCACTTAACCTTGCTGCCCAAGGCCACAAAGTTTTCCTTTGCAAGATCCCTTAACTATTTGCATTTCGCATTCTGTTCAGCTTATGGCCTACAAAACAGTAGCAAGTGTCCTACTCCCTTAGGGCCTCTCAGGTGCAGAATGCCAGAAGAGTCCTTGAGAGGAGAAAAATGCAGGTAGGAAATACATGACAGTGGACTGGCATACCCTTCAAATGCCATCAGGAGCCCTGCCAGAGGAAGGAGATGGGACTGACGTGTTCCTAGGCTTATCTCCTGTCACAGAGCTAAGTCATGGGGACATACACAACAGAATCAACCCCTTCAGGGCAAAACCATGCAGGGATGATGTGAGACAGGAAAGCAGCATGTAAGTGCTGAGATAGCTCTAGCACAAGGCAAGAAATCCAGCTGATTCCTGCACTGCCTTGGAGCCAAGCCACTAAAACTTCTGGCAAGTGTAATCTTGACAGATAGAGGGAGGACCCTGCCCAAGAGGCTCAGATTTTATTAAGAACAGGCCTGCCAATGGGATGCCCCCTAGTCTGTAAGATACATACTGTGATAAGCTTTGTCAGTGGAAAGGAGCACAAGGAGCAATTTCTCCATCAGCCTCTTCTCAGCTGAAGCACTGCAGGGGAATTTTTCACAGACCAGTTACATCCTTAGCTAAGAAAGCATCTGCCATCTGTAAAATGACTGCCTGACACCAAAGATGCAATTTCAAAGATAAAGCTGAACAAGTGGCATCATATGCAAGTTTCCCAGCAGAGAAATGCCATCTCCTGTGCCACTGCATGAATTGAGGCTGAAACCACTGTTAAGCTGCATCTTAGAGAACAAGAAAGCAAAAAAAAGCCCGTTAGTTCTGCTGACAGGAAAAAAATTAAGACATGACATTCAAAATGACTAATTGCATCCTTGGAGGCATCAAGTCAGAACAAAGGAATTGTCTTAGAATAGTATGCAACTCAGCACCAAAACTGGCAATGCTCAAGAAGCCTTCAGCCAGAGAATCATATTCATCTGGTTTCAGCCAAGAGTCCAAACACCTTTTAGGACTGGATTTTAGGTAGGAAAAGGGAGATGGTTCCAAGCCTTGCTACTGCTTCTATATGGGGGCTGGAGATGTGGGAACCTCTTCTTGGGCTGGCAGATTCAGCCCTTTCCAGGGGCTGAATCAGTTTATTAGGAAGCAGTTTATTAGGAAGAGGACATCCTCAGCACAACCACAGTCTTTGTAGCTCTGCACCAGGGCACAAATACATGGAGCAGCAGGGAAGTTAGAATTAGTATTCCTTCAATGAGAGTTGCCAAAAGGAAGAAGCCAGAAAATCAATACTTTCAAAATATCAACTCCAACCCTTCTGTGTAGCTGCTTCATCCACAGATTGTTAAAATTTTGATTCCAGTTAAAAGTTACCATCTGGACTCATTCCCTCTGACTTTAAGCACTGAGCCAAGGCACCTGAATTACAGAGAAGCTGCTTCCCTCATTCCATAGTAAAGACAGGAATCAGTTCTAGCAGTGTTTCTCTGTACACGAAAGCAGCAGCCAAGAGCAACTCTCTCTCTCATTCAAAAAAATTATTAGATTCTACCCAACCTTTAGATCTGTGAAACACATCATTGGTAAATGAATAGATGTGTTGCTCCCTCAAATGTGCAACCCTGAGGTCACTGCAACTCCGAGGTGTTGCTGCAGTTTGTGTGCATAATAGGTCACAGCTACAGTAGCAATAAAGACAATTGCAAAGACTCCTCTGAACACATCACTCTCAGCCTGCACCTATGACTATTCTTCAACTGCTGTCTATGCTACCTACAATAAAGTTAACAGGCACAAACTAAGGCTACACTCTTATTCCCAGTGGCAGAGCAGAAAAACTATAAAGGAACTTAATTTCACAGTATAACTGGTTGAGGTTGGAGAGGCCTGTGGCGGTCCATCTGGTCTAAGTCCCTGCTCAGTTCATACAGAACTGGTTGCCCAGGATCATGACCTGGAATACCTCCACGAATGGAGACTGTACAACCTCTCTCAGCAATCTGTGCCATGGAGGAACCTGTTCAGAGGGAACCTCTGTGTTTGTTTGTGCCCATTGCCTTTGGTCCTGCCACTGGGCACCACTGAGAAGAGCCAGGCTTTTTTCTCTTTGCAGCCTGCCTTCAGGTATGTATATACACTGATGAGATCTCCTTGTGCCTTCTCTGCTCCAGGCTGAACAGCATGTACTGGTGCCAGCAGGTGTTCCTCCTCAGAGCAGGACTCTGAGTTTCTCCTGGTTGCACCTCCTGAGGTGCATCGACCATTTCTCCAGCCTGTCCAGGCCTCTCTGGATGGATGCATGACCCTCTGGGATATCAGCCACTCCTTCCAGTGTAGTTTCACCTACAAACTTGCTGAGGGTGCACTCTGATATTTGTGTATTGCACAAATGCCCAACCAGTGTGTCAGCTCCAAACACATCCATCATCACCACTTTTTCACAGAATGTGAGCACAGCTTAAAGGTACAGAATTACTCTCTAGTACTCCAATTGTTCTCAAAGAACAGATGACTATTAAAAAAAAAAGTGCAGCTAAGACATGCTGCAGCAAAGTCTTTGTATTACCAGATTCTTACCTGTCTTGTTCAGGATCAGGGTTCATAGAGCACACCCAGCTATCAGGGTAATTCTTCTCCACTGAACTCAACTGGAACGGGAGAGTTCGCCACTTCAGACATACATCTGTGGGACAAATATTTTACAAGTCAGAAATCTACAGCCTGAGCCACAAAATCTTTTTTTTTTTCCACAGCACTTCTCAAACCCATTTAACCCTAGAACGACACTTATCTCCACAGTATAGCCAACAACAATGAAATCAGTGGCCAAAAAAAAGACACAGCCACAGGATATACTGAGTCAACTGTTGCTTCATGCTCACAAAATGCTTGGAGAAAGACCCCAAGTCTTGTACTAGGCATCCATAACAACAATTTGATAAAGCCTGGTATCAACCAGTATTAGAGGACCATACTCACACTCACTGCTGCAGTGACAGCATGTACAAACCAAACTGAGCAGCCGTTCCTGAAAACACTGCTCATATCAGAAGTTAAGTTGTCTCTTACTGGTGTCAACACAAAATAAGACAAAAAAAAAAAAACCCTAATCTTGTAATTTTTGATGAACCAGGAACCCAGATTTGCTCCTATTTGACAAAAGAACTCCACAAGACTGGACTCATATTCCTTACCACATCCTCATCACCAAGGCTTATGGGGACAATTAGGTCAATGGAGTTTGGTGTCCCTCTACTAAGAAACCAAGTGACTGTGTTGAGATCTCTCTTACCCCAGCAATGGCTGAGAACTTGCATTAAATTTTAAAGGCCAGGGTATTAGAATGGAAGTTACTTGGCCATTTTCCATTTCCGCAGGGGATGTGTGGCTTTGGCCAGGACCAGTTCATATGACTTAGTTCTAAGTCCATTCTCAACACTGCTATTGGCCATACCTTCTCTGCTCCATAACTATACCTGAAGAACATCACTGATAATAAACTACAGGAAAGGAACCTTATGGTAAGATGGCTAAGTGCACCATCAAGTACAGACAACAGCAACTCACAGGAGACAACCCCTAGAAGCAGATAATCATTGCAAAGCTCATCTCAAACCTCCCACCCCCGTAGCTGCTCCCAAAGTACAGCCAGGAGCCCCTCCTCCCTTCCCCAGAGGCCCAGCCTCTTAATCACAGCCCCGCTGGACGCACCGCACTGAATCGTGGTAGGGATCTCCATGGCTCTCCGGCGTTTGTAGCGCAGTTCACTAGATGGAGGCTGGTTCCAGTTTGCTGATAAATAACCAAATTCATCCCAGAATTTGATGATACCTCTCTGGGCTGGAAAACAAACAAGCTGACACTCAGCATGGAGACTTTACCACAAAAATCACCACTTGCACTCTTGGCTGCCCTCCCCCTTAGCTGCCTTCTGGCCACCATAGGTTTCCATTCCAGCCCCTGGTAACTGTGCAGCTTCATTACCTATAGCAACATCCTTCCAGTACTGAGCCAAATGCTCTCCCATGGCCTTCAGCAAGTGTCGATACTCTTTGGCATCAGCAAAGTCTTGTTTATTATGGGTTGGCTCCAGAACCAAATAGGGCACATCCACCACACCTACCACTCCACCACATGCCCTAGAAGATAGATGCAGGGTCAAGAACATCATTAAACTACCAGGTTGTTTTTCAGAGAAACAGCATTGAAAGTACCAGGTTATACACACACACACTCATTCACCCATCCACCCATTCCTGCAGCAGTACTGGTTTTAATTCATCAGATCTCTAGATCAGACTTCAGCTGACATGCAAAAAGTAAGGTGGGCTCAAATGTTTAAATTTGCTTCCAAGACCTTTTCTCCCTGTCCCTAGAATGAGGCAGTATCACTAACAGTATTCATCATCCTCAAATATTAGCACTGAGAACAAGCTACAGGTATGACCAAAATCTCCATAGAGAACATTCTAACAAGAAAACAGGGAAATGTTGGGAAATATTAAAGGTAATTTACCTGTCAGAATCCAAACTAAAGGCTGGCAAAATGAGTAAGCCTCGTGTTTGTGAAGAATGATTAATGCAGAACAAGGTTATTACACAGCCTAAATTATATGCAGGAACATGCCAGGCTTAAGCAAAAAGATTGCTGAGAAGTCTCCAAAACTCACATGCCACCCTCCAGCTGCGGGCCCACCTTCTCATACATCTTTATGAGTCGACTGCAGTTATAAATGAACATGCCATCCAATTCACGCTGCTCAATATTTACACCAAAGATAAAATTCAATTCTTTGGGCTCCTTCAGTGCACTGCAAAAGAATGAAACAGAGCCTCAGAGATGCTGAAAATAAAATTAATTTTTTTGCTGTTATTAATCATACGAACATAGAATGGTTTGGGTTGGAAGGGACCTTAAAGATTACAAAGATGCAACCCCCTGCACAGGCAGGGACACCTCCCACTTCCAGGGAAGGGGCATCAACAACCTCCCTAGGCAACCTATTCCAGTATTTTACCACCCTCATGCCGAAGAATTTTTTCCTAATAGCTAAATCTACCCTCTTTCAGCTTAACAACATTAACCCTTGTCTGTCACTATCCTCTCTGGTGAGAAGTCCTTCCCCAGCTTTCCTATAGCCCCCTTCATGTACTGGAAGGTGCTTTAAGGTCTCCCTGGTGCCTTCTTTTCTCCAGGCTGAACAGACCCAACTCTTTCAGCCTGTCTTCATAGCAGAGGTGTTCCAACCCTCTGGTCATCTTACCTTTGTGGCCCTTCTCTGCACCCTCCCCAACAGGTCTATATCTTTCCTGTGATGGTGTCTCAAAGCTGTATGTCAGTACTCCAGGTGGGGTCTCCCAAGAGCAGAGTAGAGGGACAGAATCCTCTCCCTTGCCCTGCAGGCCATGATTCTTTTGATGCAGTCCAGGATGTGATTGGCCACCTGGGCTGTGAGTGCACATTAATGGCTCATATCAAGCTACTCACCTACTGCCACCCCCAAGTCCTTTTCCTCAGGTCTGCTCCCTATCCATTTACTCCCCAGCCTGTATTTGTGCCTGTGGTTGCACTGACCAAGTTGCAGGACCTTGCATTTGGCCACACTGAACTTGCTGAGGATACACTCTATCCCATTGTCCATGTCTCCAACAAAGATGTTAAACAGCACTGGTCCCAGTACTGACCCCTGAGGAAAACCACTTGTCATTGGTCTCCACTTGGACACTGAACCATTTGACCACAACTCCCTGCATCCACTGCCATCCACTGAGTGGTCCATCTGTATTAGAGAATATGGAAATCCAGCACCTCTGAGCATTACAGGTTTACTAAACACCTGTCCTGTAGTCTGCTGTTTCTAACAAAACCACATGAAACATCTGTTAAATGTGCATTGCAATTAAACAAAATACAAAAACTTTGCAACACAGACACCAATTCAGGCAGGACAGTATCTGTTCAGATAATCTAAGTATTCATTCAGGTATGTTTTTTCCTCCAGGACTGGATTCTGACTTTTATTTCAGGCCTGCTTGTTAAAAAAAATTACAGTTAACTAGTTTTTTGAGAGTACTGCTAGGTACAGACTCATCCACTCCAAGGAATTTTGGTTTGTATTTTCTAGATGTAGTGAAGCATGAAAATTAAAATTTTGATACAAAACTAAGTCTTGATATTAAAATTCTTGGAAAGTTCTCATAATTACAAGTTGTTACAATGCTTAAAAGTCTAAAAGTTTCTTAAGTTAGAAAGCTGAGAGATACAACACAAAGCCTAAGCAGAGATTTTTTTCTGGGATATGACAGGATAGCAATTTGCATGATTTTTACGTTATCTATGCAGCAGATACGTTCAATAAAAGTCAGCCTGAAGCATGTTTGTGAGCACAAATTTCTGAATCTGAATCTATTATCAACAGGAATTTTATCTCCTGCAATGCAGAAAGCCTCAAGAGTTTTATATCTGTGCTATAAATAAAAAAACCTAAATTTAGCAGGTTCCACATCCTCCATGAAATCTATGCTGAGGATTTTTCATAATAAGGATCCTCTGTTTCAGGCCGAGGGTACCACCAAACATGAGATCCAACCTTTTCACTACTGTGAGGCATAGTCTATGCCACTGTTCTACCCACCTCTCTCATTTTTGACCTCCCTTATTTTTCTCCCCACATAAAATTCTTCACACTTATGTGCTTTAGCTCATTTAAAAATACGACTTCTCTATAAGTGACTGAAAATAATGGAATTCTTTCAAATGATCTGTTGACTGCTTACGAATATCAGATATTAAAAGAAACTCATCTGTGCATCCATCAGCACTGCACAATAACCTGCAGATATGACACAAATCTGTCTTAACAGACAACTGTTTCAAAAAAAGTCCCTGAAGTAGATTAATTTCATGTTCATTTTCTGTTTAAAGTAATCCTTTTCCCCAAACAGATGTATAGGGACCATGTAACACACTTTTCTCTAAAACAGATGACTCTAAAATAAGTTACTAGGAAAACACTTGGATTAGCAGCTTTCAGTAATTTTAAATGCAAACCTCTGCAAGAGGTGTTTTGAACACTCCCAACATAAAATCTTGGCTAGAAAGTTACCCTTTTGGTCTCAGATCATCCAGGTAGACTACTGTGATTTGAGGGCATGAGTAGGTATGGCAAACCCCCATGTCAGGGATTGTCTTTTTCTAACTTTTGGGAAAGGCTGTAGTGCCTTAAATTTCAAGTAGTAATGTGCACTGACCTACTTAAAAAAAACACCTGAAGAAAACAGCTTCTGCAGCAGAAGTTGCTACATTCTTGAGATCACAGATCTAGCACTTTCAAACTAAAGCTTTATTTATTTATTTATTTATTTGTAGCATCTTAAGATGTATTAAATCTATCTCTGGCAACAAGTCTGAGATAGTTTCTGACCTAAGCAGCCATGTAAACTAGCATGCAAAACAACCGGGTGGGAACAGAGACTTGGTATATACAAATCCCTAACTTTCTCAGACTCAGCATTTGCTTCAGGAGCATTTGTTTACAGCTTAATTTGTGAAATGCATATGAAAAATTTGCAAAAAGCCTGCATACAAAGAGTGGAATATTCCTGTGAGTACATTGACACTGAAGTTAATTGCAACCAGAACTAAGAACAATGTCTTGGGAGTTCACAGCACTGACTGTAAGAGAACTCACAAAGTTTTTACAAAACACCTCTACAACTTTATAAGACATTTCACTGTAACTTGCTAACATTTATTTACCCTCCCTTGAATCTTACCTGCAGATGAAAAAGGCAAAGACTGAAAAACTGATGTGAAGAACAGGTAAAAATCTACAGAGCATAAGCCAAATCCAAAGACGTTTTTCAGCAAGTAGGAGGGGAACAGCAGAAGCGACCAGAACTGATTGAGCAGACTCAGGTTTAACAGCCAAGAGCATACAAGATGCCCTCAGATATTTTAGCTTTGAGCTCAGCTGTTCCCTCTACCACACCAGCAAAATGAGAGAGACATCTGAGCATGCAGAGAGAACAGCCTGGGAAAATCAGAGCTTTGAACCCCTTTGCACTCACCGCTGCTTTGCATCCTTGATCCTTTTCTTGACATCAGCCTCCTGGCGCATCGTTATTGCAGAGTTCTGGACTTGACGTAGTGTCACCTGCAAACAGGCATCACACAGTAAAACTGATGCTGTGACTTTCATGAAATTAACTCACGTCCGTTTTTTCCCCTTCAAGAAGATGTCAGAAATGTCTTTAATATAAAGCATTCACAAATGGTCAAGAATGACCGTCAACACACTTTTACATTTAGGCCAGCGTTGGGATGCTTAAGCTCCTATACAGTTGCTTGGAAGAAAATGTCTTAATGTAACTAAATATCAAAGGTCACTGAAATCAGACAGTAAGGGAGGCACAGGATAACTGTTAGTGAAGTGCTGCCAAAGCACAAGGCTTACCCTGGACTCCCTCGTGAGATCCCCTCCAAGGCGCAGCTCCAGGGCACGGGCTTTACTCTCGGCCTCACGAGCCTTCTCCTCCGCTGAAACACAAGGTAAAAAGCATGATATCAGCCATTCAGCACAGAGTATGGTAAAGCATTCACCTCAGGCAATTTCCAGCCTTTGCTGGCCTGACATGTACAAGGGTACTAAGCTAACACAGAAGGGTACAAAATAAAACCTTACACATGAGAAAGCATCACTGACTTGCTCAGAGGTTGCAGTCAACGCTGGCCTAACAGCAAGGCCAAGCATGTTTAAAGGAGGAAGTTCCATGAGGAAGGCAGGGAGGAAATTAAAAGAGTAAGGATGTAAACAGTACTGCCTGCTCCACCTGGAAGCATGAAGGCAGAGAAAGGCTCTCACAAAACAAAGACTGAATTCAGGCTTGAAAAGGGGTTACATAGACAAAATTTCTTGCAGAGATGAAGGGAAAGAACTACTCTCAGAAATGCATTTATCTTTGGTAATTTTTATATTTTGCCCAGAAAAAGACAAACCTGCACTACACACAAAATACGATATGTGTATGTGCAAGAGGACTAGAAGAAATGATAAAGCACAGGTTACAAGAATGGCGATGGGCACAGATACTATTTGGAAATAGAACCAGGAGGTACTAAGGGATGGTGTGGCTGTCAGCAAGGAGAGCAGCAGGAGGCAGAAGCACAGCCTGTGAGCCAGCTCACTCCTTGCTCTCCCAAAAGGGAGACAGACGAGGCTGTGAGATGCCCAAAACAAGGAAACACAACAGTGGAGGAGCAAGCTTGCCTAACATTTACAGAAGATGAAGTAAGCAAGAAGGTGACAAGATGCTACTTGAGTGCTGGAGGTTACCAAGCACTTCCCCAAAAACCAGTGCTCATTTGCCAGCAAGAAGGAATCCAGATGCTGTATCAGACTGGTTATCTACTGTCCTCCATGCCATGGTCAGTGTTACTTCTGGAAATGCATATTTTTGCTGAGTGCCAGTTATGGGAATGCACACAGGCACAGTCAACTTACTTAAGATAATTACAAAAAAAATCCTTTCCTTTCTGTGCAGTGTTACATTTGACTTTTATTCCACTCCTTCCCAAAGAAGCATGCTCTGAGGTTCACAGCAGCTTATCAGGAAAATCATAGCCAAACTGTACTGTGCAACCACCTTCATCAAGATATCTCTTGCTAGACGTGAAAACACAGTGGTTTGGACACAATTTTGTGAAACTGCCAATGGCAAAACCTGAATGTCTCAATACAGGATTTTGCCTTGGTTCAGAAATACACAGAAAGCAGCTGATGGTCTTTCACAGCTACCTTGCCCAGAAATGGTACTTTTTTCTTGGGTCCATTCACTACTTAGGGATTTAGATACTACAGCTTATCACATGAGACAGGAAGTCAGTTCCGAGGGAATGAAGAGTGGCTTTTCCTCATCTTAAAATACACGCATGTCTTCAACTCCTGAGTTGTGGCCCTTTTTGGATATGCCAAAGCCACCTCCCCAATAGCCATAGCTACCCATCCTTTTTTCATTTCCATCCCAAGAGCTATTTTTTGGTTATTACAAGTTTTGGTCAAACAAGATCTATTTCCAGTGACTCATCAATGCCCCAGTAGAGTTCTACAGTATCATGGATTCCAACATATGCCTGGCAGCCAGCCACAGAGTACTGGAACTGCAATTATTTCAGCTGAGATCCACAGTTTCTCATAACTCACCCACATTTTTGAAAGAGAAAACCATTGCCTGGTGAAGATCTCCCCTAAGACCTGTGGGCATCCTCAAGAGAAAACATGCTGAATATGATGAGAAATTAACTTTTCTATCAACAGGAGAACAAGTGAACTTGGTTGCTACAGATTAAATTGATTTTCCTAGAAGAAATGAGATCTTGTCTGTTGAAGCTGAGGTTGAAGCTATTAGAATGTTTTAGTCCCAGCGGCTTCATGCAATCAGATCTTGCAGAACAGCCTGAGGTCTGCCATGAGTTTTCACCACACTCTTCAAAGCCACTCAGCACCTGAGGCAGAGGGCTGGCTTAGGTGGTTAAAATGAGTTCATGTTTCCACGTCAATGGTATCTCTTATTAGCACTGGCACACTGGAGACACTAAAGCTCACTTTTTAAACATCACAAAGGCCTCATGGACTGCTGCAAGAAAAAAGCCTCTCTAGATCACACTACTTGTACCTTCTTGAAGGAAACGCAAGTGTGTCCTGGACACTTGCTTTGGCTACAGAACTCACTCAAAAAATAAATTCATATACGAGGACTGAGGCACAGGATAAAATCTGTTTAAATTTCATAGTTTTAAGTCTATCTTGTTATGTGTTTCATAAAGAAGGAACAGGGAACACGACAATTTACAATTCCATTTTGCTCTTTAGCTTTGGGCAAGGTCAAATTCCCACTGCCCTTAATGGCCCTGCGCAGGCTGAATGTGACACCATCACTTGTGTATCTGAACTACATGCACACATGCCTGCAGCACTCTCACACAGGGAGAGGACACATGCCTCTGATTGATTTATTAAGCTGATTTATGAAACCTACCAGAAGATATAGATTTCTCCTTCACTATGGCATTCCCCCATCAGGGGTTAGAGAGACCACTTAGAATGTTAAATGTGTGAATTTAAGAAAGTTCTATGCTATACTTACATGGTTATGGAATTTCTATATGCTGATTATCCAATAATGTTAAATTTGGTTTCTCGTGAGGACTACAGGACTTAACAGGAAGGGAAGGCTACATGGAAAAAAGGTGTCTTGAAGGGGGAAAAAAAAACCAAGAAACAAACCAGGACTCACTTGTACACTCAGACTGATCACTTTACATCAAGTGACAGAATAAAAACCTATTTTTTTAACAACTGCCTCAACAGGGAAGGAGCAGAAGGAGAAAAGAACAAAAAGCCAATGATGTGCAAAAGGAGGGAGCAGAACTGTGGGGTAACAGGGCAGTAGCCTTGTCAGGCTTCATATGGAGCATGAGCAGAATGTGACTCAACAGGCAATGCTATACAAGTATTGTCCAGAGGAAGTGATCCTAGGGAATGATGTGCATTGCTTCCACTGCACAGAATTAAGTCTGGGTATTCTGTAAGCACCTTAATAACTAATTTCCTGAGCAACTGTAATGATCATAGAAGTGAGCAATTTCAGGTCATATCCTACACGGCAGCATCTTTCAGCCTGTTCTTGCAAAACCAGGATGCACCAAAGACTCACCTATCCTTGCCATGTGCTCTGCTTTCTTCACCTCTTGTTCTGCACGGGTCTTGAAACGGTTTGAAGTATATTTGTACATCCTGTGATGATTAAAACTTATTAATTAGCAAATTCAGCAGTAAGGTCAAACCAGGATTTCATTACTGTATGAGAGAATAAGGTCTCCACATGATACTCTACTCTTCTTAAAAGATTCAATACATAGAGAAAGATGTTTATATCTCAGGAACTGGGTATTTTTGGATGCAGCTAGGCAAAAAATTTTTAAGTCAGGTGCTTTAGTAATAGCAGCAACCACATTAGCCAGTGGGGGTGAAATATATTCTTGTAGGAAATCGAAAGGTTTAGATGAGTAACTTCTTCAGAAGCAAAAAGGGAGAGTAAATATCAAAAACCTCAAAAACCTCCCATTACAGAAAAGTAACACTTTACTTCTCCTACAGTGCCTGACACTGCCCATCTCCATGCAGGACTCTCTTGCTTTCTCTCTCAAAGCCTCTCTGTGGCAGAACAACTCTCTGAATGGAGCTTCAAGTTTTGGCTCAAAGTTTCAAGACATTTCTCTATTGCTACACAACCTTGACAATATTTGACTCACAACCTTGTAAATTGTGCTTGAGTTGCAGTGGCTTGTTTCACCTTCCTTATATCATAACATCATCATAAATGCAGATCACAATCTGCCTGACAACTGCAAAGGTAAAGAGGCAAATGTGTAAAGGAGGCAGAAGCTCCTGAGTCACCTCTGTGCAGAGACATGTAATTGGGTAAGAGGAGATGACACCAAGAAGGATGATCAGAGCCTGCAGGAACTACAACCTCCTTAAAACACTGGGGTTTGGATGTAACAAGAATATTCCCAACCCAAGTAACCTATTATGAAAAAACAAACCTCTCCAGCATTTAGCCAAATCACAAACCACAAGAAACGCTGGTTTTACAGAGAGAGGCAGAAACACATAAGGATGTGGGGCTTGATTGACCAGCTCATTACTGTAGGAAAAACCAGACTTAGATTCCAGTGAGATACAAGATTCCATCAAACAGCAGATAATCTAGGAGGATCCATGAGAAATCACCTTCCATAAATGAAAAATTTCATTTAGGTATGTTTCTGTGGGCAAGCACACATGGATATCTATACTGATGTCAGTGTCTGAGCAACAGAAATCCCTTGTTTCTAAATCCAGAAAATTCATACCACAAGCACAATCCAATTAAATACATTTCTGCATCTTCTAAACTAATTTTCTGCTATTCATAAGGATTTCCTCACCAAGGAAAGAGCACACAAGTCCCAGCTCTTCCAGAAATCAATAACTGCGTTCAGAGACACAGAGTCAGCTTTTACATGGCTACCATCTACTCAAATCTACTTAGCAATTAAAGCTACCTGGGGCCAAGAGAGAGAGCACATTCTGAAAACCAGACTGGTTTCAGCATGTTGGCATAATAAAATTACCTCATCCACATCCCACCTGGTTTTCCTGAGGAGGGGAGGAAAAAAAAAAAAAAAAAGAAAAAAAGGGAAGCAGGGTGATGCAGAACTATTTCAACATGCTCAGCTCATGAGTCAGGGCAGTAGCTGAAGGGAACTTGTGGACAGCAGGGTGTCCCAGACAGGCACAATGGGCTATCACTGTGCCTAACCTCCTGCTTCACTTTCTTTCAAACACCAAATGACTTCAGTCACAGACAAGAAAGCAAGAAAGACCCCATTCCAGTGGTCGGGAACAGCGTATCTACCAAAGATGTGCAGAAACAAGTCAGACAGAAAAGAAGCCTGCAGTATGTGACAGTAAAATGCACTCTCCCATCTTCATTACAAATGCCTTGGAGTGTCCTAATGAAGAGACTCCCTTGCTTGTGGCCTGGCTACTTCTACCTGCACAGCCTGCACTGCTGAACAAGCTCAAATAGTCAGTAGAGGAGGTAACAGAAGGATGCAGTCCTTCAGGAGACAAAAGTCATTCTCAGAGAATATCATGGTATTACACTGCAAACACTGGTGAAGGATCACCACAAAATCAGCCTGTCCCTGTCACCAGAATGTAACAGGTTTGAGAAAGGTATGGAGAAGCTTCCAGAACGAGCAGATGACAAAAGGGAAAAAAATGTCCTGCTCAGGAAACAGAGTGCAACAGCTACAAAACCTTATTTTTCTGTAAAATCACTCAAATATCCTAAAGCCCACAACGGGTACCAGTTCCCACATTTTCATTTAAGAAGCTGATGAAACTATGAGCTTGACAGACAGAACAACTGTAAGCTGAAAACTGCCAGGTTCTTAGGGCAGCAATCAGTGGTGTGACATTCAGATTGCAGTTAGTAAAAGTACCAACAGGTTGACATTCGGCCCATGCTGTTGAACCACTACTGCAACCCAAAATGCTGATTTAAAACAATCTACAAATACTCCATAAAATACTGTTTTATTATGATACATTATGTTAAGGTGTCTAGATTGCAGTCTGTATACTCCCAGGGACAGAAGAACACTATTGACTCAAGCAGATTTAAATACATGTTTTCCTTTCACATCCCACTTTTATAACCTTCTCCAGTTCCTGTTGAACCAGCTGGCAGCACATCACAGATCACCTTCCATTTTTTCCCTTAAAGGGACTTAAAAGGAATATTTCCCAATTTCCCAATCCCTATTCAAACCTAGATCAGGTACATGTAAAAGTTAATTTTCAAAGCAACTGTTCCAAAGTATTCAGTCTAGTTTCTTTTCAGTAACACTTGGTAACATCCAGGATATGTATTTGCTTGTCCTACTTAGAAAAACCAGTTACCTATTAGATTTGTATAGTTACGGAATTCTGACCAATTAGTATCTTCATTCCCTACTTTGCTCTGACAGGGAGCCAAATGGCACAAATTACTCATGTGATTTCCAAAGACATTAGAGACATTCCACTATCTACCACTTTTTCCATGATGTCAGTACCACAGTCCGTTCTCTTAATCGCTTCTGTGGTTTTATGCAGGATACACCCAGAGAGTAAAATGCTAAACCTGTTCTGTAAAGGAAAATCTAAAAGTCCCAGAAGCATGAAGGCTTTGGGTCTTACCTGGGCTTGTACAGGCAGCAGGAAAGTCGCTTGGTTTGTACTTTGTGTCCATTTATGAAGATCCTCATTCTGGGATCAATATAAAGCACAGCAGTGTAGGCACGGAAGGAGCGGCGCTCAGGCTTTCTGCAACAGAGGGGTGATTACAGAGCATAAGCAGTTTGTTCAGCATTTACTCATAGGACTACCAGCAGACATTCATAGAATCATACAGTTTTCAGGGCTGGAAGGGACCTTTAAGATGCCAGGGTTCATTCAGTCACAAAATTGAGCATCAGCTTAAGAGCAGCAGACTCACAACCAGCTGTCGTTCAGAAAAAATTATCTCTGATGAGTATAGAAAATTAAAACTATATTTTAAGGCTCCTTTATTTTAAGGTGCCAAAAGAAGGGTGTCAAGTTTGCTCCAGTGACTAAGTTGAGACAAGCCAACAGAGGCATTGACAGCAAATTCACAACCATAATGCCTGCAGGCCGTTTAGATGCATGAATTCCAAACTGCTAGAGAACTAAAGATCTTCTTAATTCTCCACATCACCATAGAAAGAAAAGCTTTTAAAAACCACACCCACACAGTATACAGTCAAACCCTACACATAATCCAAGGGACTGTCATGCCCATTATACTTACGTTCCATCTGGGGATGTTTCTGCCATCTGAATGTCTCGGGGGTCAGAAGTAACATCCAGCTCTGGCTCTCCATTATCCATTAGCTTGAGGTTAAAGATGATCACCAGGGTACCTGAGCAAGTAACAAACTGATCAGGTGAATCCCAGCCAAACCCCAAATACCATATCTGTGACAACACCATCCATACATACCGTTCTCACCACGGATCTTCTTAAACTGCTCCATCACTTCCTGTTCTGATTTGAAAGGGGAATACTTGTAAATTAGCTCTGTCTCAACAGTAAACTTCTCCATGTTGTCAGTCACAGGCACCCTGTTCCGGGCACTCCAGGTGGGCAGGGGAACAATGACCTGAAAATTACAAAATACTTGTGCTTGAGCACAGAAATACTTCCATGTTAAGAGTGTGGATACAGAACAACAGTGCCTGAATTAGGTGTTAAGATACACAAGTTTCAATAGGCAGAGCCAGACTGATGTTTTACTTTAAAAAGTTCCAAAAGAAGAGACATGCCTGGAGCTTATGACTTGTGGGTAGCAACTTCAATCACACCTTCAATTCTCTGAAGAAAATCAAATCAAAGCAGTACATTTGAAACTCCAATTCTGTGATAAAAAGAAAATGCAAGTAGCCTAGGCATGTCCTGAGCTCAGTATAAGTTACTTTAAGTGATTGAAATGAGCTCTTCAAATATGCTGTAGTTTAGAGAGACCTCTCAAGCAGAATTAAACCCAAAAGGAAAAAAATTTCTCACAATTTGCAGAACCTCTACAAGTGTATCACAAAGAGGGAACCATGCACTGATCCAACCAGAGTAGCAACCAACATCTGCACAGCTTCTTCTCCTGAGTACTGAGTAAATTGACAGTGTTCATCATATTCATCACAACAAAATACATGCAAACCTCATCAATGCCTTCTTCCTCATGGAATGTCCTTGACAAGAGGAGGCAAGTCATGGTGTTGTCTTTCTTTGTGAACAGGATAAAATCCTTCCCAATCCGCATGGAACCCCTGGAAACAGATTTCAGGCTGTATGTTACACCTGATGCTCAACATTTTCTGAAAAACAGACCACATTATTGAGTTTTCTTCCTGTTGCATTCAAATATGAGATGCCACTACCAGGTAAGGCTGAAGAGGAATTTTAACAGCAATACCTAATTCCTTTCAAAAGGTATCTCAACCAGGACATTTTCATAATGTTTTGAAACTTTTAACACAAGTCATCAATAAAAGGTGCACACGTACAGCAAGGCTTTGCAGGCATACTATGTAGAAATTTAAAAAAATAATAGGTTTTTTTTTAAATTTAAAAGAGATGACTAAGGTGAGGTGTCATAACAATCTTCAAATATGACAGCAGAAATGTGAAAAAGCAACTTTAAACTTCATTTCACTGTACACAGAATGAATAGCTGCAGACAAGTTTCTGGGAGACAGACAATTTATTTTCTAGTGTCTAACTCAAAAGACGAACTGACACTTTAGTTAATGCAGCTTATCAGCCAGCTGTCATAAAAAGGGACAGTCCCATTTTTCACCCCAAACTCCTATCCCCAGTAGTGCCTTCCCCATGTTTTCTTTTACCCTATTACCTCACTTATAAAAAAAACCTAAAAGAAAAATTACCATTCCATCAAAAGAAGGATTAAGTGTTCTGTCAGCTCAGTTCTCTTTAGATGAGCTTAATGCAATACCAAAGCTCACCTTTCACATGTTTAGGCTTCTGTCTGCATTTCTCTGATGTAATATAGTATGTCTCTTGCTCAAGGTTAAGAACAGGCAGAATCTGTCCTGCACTGCAGCTGGATCAATAGTTTCTCAAGATCCAATACATCCCCTTTTTCATTCCCTTCCTTCCTCAATAGAGTTCCACAGATTTCCCCAAGAGGATACACACAATCAACCCACATGGAATAGCATAAAGCTGAACAGTCAGCCATAGTAAGCCATAAAAGCCCTTTAACTTCCCCAAAGACATCAGTCTCAGCAAACACTTGCATCTTCCCTAGCAAATCCCCTCTAACCAGTAAGATTTCCTTCCTGCCTTTGTTCCTCTGCCACTTAATCCCATGCCTCCTCTCATTCCTTCCATCACTTCCCTTCTTGCATTTGTTTGGTTTAAGATAAAAAGAAAAGACATAAGTCCATCTGACAACTTTTCTAGCCAGAGGTTGCAGCACTATTTTGCTCCAATTTTGCTGTCTGACTTCCACAGGCCTATTAAGGTTTTGTTTCCTGCTCTATCATTTTTTGTCTCCTCTGTATCCTCTGCATCATGCAAAAAAAAAATGGCAAAACAGCAACATCGGCTTTGGATTGGGTCTTCTGCCACTGAAAAAAGGCAGCAGATGTTCATGGAGGTTCTGCCTACCAAACTATATATATCTATATATCTCCAAGGAAAACCACATTTAGTATATCAACTCTAACCTCCATAGTCTCAGGAGGCTGGCTTTTGTTATACCTACGATTTCAAGCCATTCCCATACTGCCCAATTTGGGTTGACTCAGGTGATCGCTTGGCTGATTTACCAAACTGAATAACACTGGCAGCTTCATCTGGAATGAGAGACAGGGAACAAAAAGTCTATTTTAATACACACACATGTATCTTTTATCTAAAACTTACTCATCGCTGTTAGTAGCACAGAAGGACTATAGCATGGAAGAGGCTGTCAGCCCAATGAAATCTCATCCTGAAATTCTACCATACAGACCTATAAGACACACATTGCTGGATGGCATTTACATGATCAAAGGCTTTGTATAGATGCCATTGTGCTGACAAAAAGAGTTCCAAGTTTCAGACTAGCCTAGTGCTCTGAGCAAGCTGCACAAAGATGTTTCCTTTTAAAAAAAAAAATGTCCACAAGATGATCTCTTGTGTCCACCACAGTTACCAACATGCTAGTGAACCAAACAGCACCCTGGATACTGCAGCTCTGCTGTACTCTGTGTGCTGCTGACACCACACCCTCAAAACCACGGGCATTAGAGCATAAACAGTATTACAAAATAGGTCTTGAATTCAAGGTGAATATTACTTTTTCTTCATGGCGTTGAATGACACTATGATTAATTATTGCACTAATAAGACAAATGCTAATTTTCATAGCAGATTGCTGGAGGGCTGACAGCAGGACAGCTGTGGGTGAAAAGGCAGTACTAGCAAGTACCACAGCAATTAACAGAGTATTTAATTAGCACAGGACAAAATGAAAGGATGTGATATCTTTGCAACTGAGAGGCTGTCATTTTTAGCTCAAGCCTTTCTATTGTTCAAGGGACAAAACCTTTTAACATCATCCATAGGATGGAACAACTCCTCTCCCTTCCCCCAAGAGATAACAATTGTTTCACATGGTGTTTACTGGGAGAAATGAAACGCAATTCCAGAGACAGGGAACACAAACTACCTTAACAGGAAGGCTGACAACAATTGCAGCCCTCAAATGCATACACAAGCTGTCAGGGAGCGTGGAACATCAGTCACCCAGCCAGGAGGCTGAGCCCCTGGACAAGCTGGGCTTAAGCATACACAAGACTTACCCAGGTCCACTAGTACTGACACTGAGTTTTTACAGTAAGAGGTTTAGTATTAGTACAGTTGGTCTAACATGGAATCACTAACTGGGTGTCAGAATTCCATTTTCCATTGAAATGTCACTCAGATCTAAAGCCACAAATTACAAGGTGAAAATACAGAACAACTATGCAAGCACCTCACTGCCTCAATTTAGTATGTTCATAATGGAGGTCCGTAACTATTTCAAAACCAATTTTTGACTGGATGAGAGCACCTCTTCCTTTCCTTCAGTATACTATAGTATTTTCTGGGCAAAGAAAACATTAGATTATTTCTTATTTGGAGATATGATAGTGTTATTACTATTACTTTTATTACTGTGTTAGTTTTACAACCTGGTCAGAAAAAGTGATAGGGAATATTCTAAGAAAAGAAGGCTACTAGAACTCTTGCTATAAAAAAAGTTGTATCAAGAACTATTATAAACAAAACCTCGAGAAGCCTGAAGAGGGAAAAGAGTAATTGTCCAAAGCATTTCCTCACTCAGAAAAGGAGACCATATGGTATATTACTCAATGCTGGCTGTCCAAGAACATGTTGTAAAAATTCTTTCTGGGCAGAGGGTTGAAGATGATGCTGAGCAGAGGGGACTTCTTGAGAGCAAGGGAGCATGTCTCTGCTCCAGGCTTTTTATCTCTGAGAGAGATTTAATGTTCGCCTCCTCCCAAGAATTAAGATACAAATGAATTTTTTTTCCAGCTTTTTTGATTCAAGGCTCTGAAGAGCATTTCACTTAGGGCTATTTTAGTCACACTGTTTTGATTTTGTGGTGTCTCACAGTACTAGATTTAAAAAAACAAACAAACAAATAAACAAAAAACCTAACAATAAACTCCCTGGCAACAAAAAGAAGGTGATGTGATCTATGCCAAAGAGAGAAGAGAAAAAACAATCCAAAGGAACTTATTCAAGGTGGCAGGCTGATCTTCAAAGCCCAAGAAAAGGAATCAAGGGCACAGATGAAAAGCCTCCTAATAAGAAACTTCAGGGATGAAGAACTAAGGGATGGAGCTGTTCTGTTCCTGACTGTTGATCCTCCAGGTTAGTTACAGCATACACCTGAATGGCAGAGAGGCTGTTACAGCAGGAGTGATGGCTGGCACAAACAAGACAATGGGATAGAAAGAACATACAGATCTGAAAAAAGGTACCAGAAATATTTGTGGGCCAGTTGCCCAAGAGGCTTGGCCGTCCCACATGAATCAGCTAAAAATGTATGCTTTAGGTGAGCTTGACTAATTACAATATGAAAACCTAATTTCCAAAAGTTAAGATACTCACCTCTCCTTGAAGACCCCCACTCTTGCACAATAGAATTTTAAAAAAATGTACCTTTTAAGAACACATGGATACCCTACATCAATAAGCTTTAAGATAAGGGATTGTAAGCACCAGTGAAAACCTCTTGAACAATGAATATGCTAAATATGTTAATTTACAATGTATAAATGTGTGAGTGTTCCAATGTTGTACGTGCCAGCTTTGTGGGAATACTGACTCAACTCCATAATGCAGCAAAACAGTTTTCTTTTGGCCAGATTAGTTTTCTGCAACTGAAGAGGTGAACAGTTTGATATATAATACTGTGTGAAAGAGCCAGCGCAGAGGCAGGAACAATGCATCCAGGCATGGAACATGCCCCTTTCAACAGAACCAAGCTACTAATTCAGCTTAAGCCATAACATGAAACCTATTTGAAGATGCAAATTTAACTTCTTGTGACTTACTTGAATCCATTCCTGTTCCATCATCCAAAAAACACAGCATAAATCCACCTCGTAGGTCTTCCCGTTGCTCTACAAGAGAAGAATTATTTATTACTCCCACAGGGAAAAGGTAAAAGTGCCATAAAACAGAATCAGGGTTCATGACAGAAGTAAAACAACAAATAGGACTTTCACGACCCCAGCATGGTTCAGGTCTAAGAAAAAGCACTAGATTTTTTTACAGAATAATTAAAAACTTATCCTGCACTTTAAACTGTAAGTAAATATACAGTACAAGAGTACAGTCTAAAAGTGAGTTTTTAAGCACCCAGCACCAACAACTACTCACTTTACCTGACCTCAGCTGGAGGCTGATCTATGTGCTTGCCCGAGTTATTCGCAAAGACACAATTTTTTGAAAGATAATAGGCACTGGTGCATAGGATAAATGGTAGAATCACAGACTCGTGCTTAGGCTGGAAAGGATGAGAGTCAGTAAACCTAACAGTGCAATGTCAGTCACTAAGCCTTGTCCTTCAGCACCACATCATTTAAATACCTCCAGGCCTGCTGACCCAAGAACTTCCCTGAGCAGCCTGTTTCAGTGCCTCACAACCCTTTGGCTAGGATAGAGTTAATTTTCTTCATAGTATCTGGCATGAGGATGCCAGCTGAAAACAGTGTTGCCAAGGCAGAGATGTTTTAATTCCTGCTGAGCAGTGCTTACACAGCCATAAGGCCTTTCCTGCTCCTCACACCCCACCAGTGGGCTGGGGGTACACAAAGAGCTGGGAAGGGACAAGACACTGGGAGAGCTGACCCCAACTGACCACAGGGACATTCCAGACCATAGGACTTTGCACTCGGCTATGAAAGAAGGGGAAAAAGAGGCTGGGGGAACACTCGGCTTTATGGTGTTTCTCTTCTAAAGTAAGCAGCAGGTGTGATGGGGTGCTGGGTTTCTGGGGATTACACACCTGCCCCTGAGGGAAAGCAGTGGATGAATTCTGTCTATGGCTTTGCTTGCTGTACTTATTACACTATCTCTATCTCAACCCCCAAGTTTTCTCAGTTTTACTCTTCCGATTGTCTCCCCCATCCCTCTGTGGGGCAATGAGTGAGTGGCCACGTGAGAATTAGTTGCTGGCTGGGGTTAGACCACATCAGTTCTTTTGGGCACCTACAAGGGGCACAAAGGTTTTGAGATAATGTCAGACTTGAATGCATTGTGCTACATAAATTTCTAGCTGTTGTTTCTGTTTATCTATTAGCTAGCAGCCTGCTTTTTGCATTTACTGCTTGTTATAATGCTGATAGTCTGACTCTGTTGTGCCTGGGAACATTCCCACAACAGCAATGGCCACTGCCCCGGGGCTGGCAGATGGCCAGGACATCACCAAGGTTTCTGTGCTGCTGTACTGAACAAGTTGGAACTCCAGTATGAACTTGAGTTGAAGGGACCTGTAAATGAGACCACATGGGAGAAGGACACCTTGCCCTGTGCCCATGGATAAGCTCATGCCAGAGCAGGTACACCTCGAAGCAAGCACGGCTGTGGCTATGTCTGTGTTGCAGCAGATACACCTCTGAAGGGATTGTGACCCAAGGGTAAGTCCATGCTGCAGAAGGCACATCTTGAAGCATCTGTGGTGGTGAATAAGTCCATGCTGCAGCAGGTACACCCTGAAGCATCAGTGATTGTGCATGAGGTCATCTTGAGACACTTCAAAGTGTGTGGCCATGGATAAGGCCACAACAGAGCAGGTAGGAACACTCCTGGAGGAATTGCAGCCATGGGTAGGGTCATACTGGAGCAGGTTTACAAAACCACCACACAGTGAAGAAATTGTTCCCAACCTCCAATCTAAACCTCCCCTGGCACAATTTGAGGATCTTTCCTCTATTTCTATCACTTGTTTCTTATCAGAAGAGATCAACACCCCCTGGCTCCAACCTCCTCTCAGGCAGTTGTAGAGAGCTAGAGAGGGAGAAGGTCTCCCCTCAGCCTCCCTTGCTCCAGGCTGAACACCCCAGGTCCCTCAGCTGTTCCTGGTCAGACTTGTGTTCCAATTCCTTCCCCAGCTCCCCTGCCCTTCTCTGGTCATGCTCCATCCCCTTAATGTCCTTCTTGTAGGGCAGGACTTGGAGGGGGGTGCAAAACTGAACACAGTAATGGGCACAAACACCCTCCCTCACTCTTATTCTACTAAGTACGATATGCATTTGCAGCCTCAAGTTAACTACTGGCTTAGCTGCCAACATGCAAGGAAGCAACAGCAGTGACTTACCAGTGTAAATGTCTATTCGTGTGGCATCTGCATCTCTACAAAGCAATAAAAACACAATCAGTATTCAAAGGTCAAATAGAAACGAAGTGAAAATCCAGGCACACACAGTAATTTCCAAAATCAACTGGCTGCACAGATCACAGTCCACAAAGGCCTAACAGCCAAGTACTAGCAGACAAGTTGACAGACATATTCTACTCTTTGCCTACTTGAACCCTAACTCCAGAACATGCTGCTGCTGCCACAAAATTGAACCTAGTAATAGCATTACTGGCTTTTCACCAAAAAGGGATTAACAGTCCAGGATCACCCTACTGCTGAGCCATATGGTTCACACTGGACTCCCTTGCTTTCTAAACTCCTTCTCAGGGAGGAGTCTGTGTGCAGCTGGATCCAGTCTTAACCCTCAGCTGGGAAGAATAGTTTGTCACAGATTCAGTTTGTTGCAGCTTGAGTTGGTGCCTCCAAACAGGGACCCTGCCCAGACCAGTGCATTTTAAGGCCTCACAAATATTTAAGTGAAACCCTTCATACACTGTGCATCCTTGTATGTATTTGAAAATGGAGCTAATAAAGCACTAGTGCTCTCTTCTCAAGACCAGTTTCAACTTTTTTCCATGTAGACCATCACATACCCTTGGTTTGCTGATCATAAGAATGCAGCTGTAGTGCTGTAATAAAACCCTACTTCCCAAACACCAAAATCACTGTCCTTTGAACCTCCACCCAAGTACAACTGCCTCCTCCCTAGAAGACCAACCTCTCTTTTGACAGAGGAGGAACAAAGTTGAAGAGAAAACCATCCATTACGCTCAAAAATGCCACATTTAATTACATTGTAGCAAAAGTGAAAACAGCAACAGTGCACACACACAGGGCTGATTGCCTACACAGAATTCTTCCTACACAGAAAGCTTCCAGTTTCAGCTCCTCACATTACAAACAGCATAGTGTGACAATTCATGCTTGACAGAAGATGATCTCAAAATATTTCCACAATGCCACATCAGAATATTTTGTGAAGCTCAGAAAATAACTCTGCAATGCCTGGGATGCAGCAATTGCCTGGATTCCTGCATGGAAACATGGTAATTGTGGCCTAAACCCCATGATTTCCAAATACAAAGTCTCCTCTCAAGTGTCACAGTTGTTCTCATTGGTTTTGGTCTTATTTTCAATATCCCACTCCTGATTTCATTTTCATCCTACCACCACACTTAGGATACGAAGATCCAAGGATTATCTGAGTATCTTGAGAATCCCAGCTCTAATGATTACTATTGTACAAATTTCTTTAAACAAAAAGGCAGAATTATTTTTTCCTTAAATCTACCCCCTGTCTTTTAATTATTTCCTCTCTAATCTGTGTTATTCTATGCTATGATTCATCCAAACTTACCTTTTCAGAAATAATACTTTTTTTTTTCCCTGTTTTTTTTTCTTTAGGGGGTAGACATAGTTGTACAAGATGACCAAGGGTAACATTCATATTAAACTACAGCAAAGACTTCTACTTTATATTTTCATGGTCTACTACAACTCAAAATTGCTCAAGATAAGCAAATAGACTAATGAAATCTTAACTAAATTTACCTTAGGAATCAGGCAGCCTCAAGTACATACCTGGCATTATCTACAAGTTCAGCAAGGGCACCGAATAAAAACTCATGGGTAGTTCTGCAATGAAACAGAATCAGCAGAGTTACACTGACACTTAAAATGAGACCTTCAAATAAACAAGAATCTCAAACACGTTTTAGACAAATCCAATTGTATGTCTGTAACACCAGTATCTCCAGCCACTGACAGCAGACTAGAAATTAGCTTTTTACTCTCAGAGGCAGAGATGCAGCAGACAGACTACCCTGTGAAGACTCTAATTCAACAAACCACTGCTCAGTATAGTTTAAAAAAACACTGCATGGTAAACAGACACAATAGAGAAAATTATTGAGGTAGGGAACCAGCCTATGAGCCAGTCAACAATTAATATACATCACAGAATGGTTTGGGTTGGAAAGGGCATTTAAACCCATCTAGTCCAAGCTCCCCTTGCAGCAAGCAGGACATCTTCAACTAGACCATGTTGCTCAGAGCCCTGTCCTACCTGACACCAAATGTTTCCAGCATGGGGCATCCACCACCTCCCTGGGCAACCTAGGTCTTGTTTCACCACCCTCACCGTAAAAAATTTCTTCCTTCCATCTAGTCTGTATCTGCCCTTTTTTAGTTTACAACCATGACACCTAATCCTCTCACTGCAGGCCCTGCTAAAAAGTCTGTCCACATCTCTCTTCTAGGGTTCCTTTAAGTATTGAAAAGCCACAGTTTGGTCTCCCTGGAGCCTTCTCTTCTCCAGGCTGAACAACTCCAACTCTCTCAGTCTCTCCTCACAGCAGAGGTGCTCCAGTCCTTGGACCATTGTTGTGGCCTTCTCCAGACTCCTTAATTATTCACCACATTGCCAGGTCTCTTCATGGCAAGTAAACACTGCCTATATGTAAAACACAGACAGATGAGGATTATGCATAAGGTCCACCTTCCCCATGCACATATTCACTTTGCAAAAGTTATTTCTGGCAGGAAGAAGCTTCCAGATCCTGGGAGACTTCCAGTAGCTGCAACTGCTTCTAACCCAGAGTCTTCTGCCATGATGGTACCACACCACCACCTTCCAAGCTCAATGCTAAAATCACCTATTCATGGGCCACTCCTGCACAATCTCAAATCCATGTTTAGTTTCTGGCCTCTTAACTTTTATAACCAGCATCCATTTGAAAGCTGTTAGCTATGTGCCTTAACCTTGAGAGAAGATACATGGGGAGAAAACCTAAAGAGAAAAGCTAATAAAATTATTACAATGCATTGTCTGCCAACATTAATGTAATGTGTCCACTGACTGCCCAACTTCACAATCTATCTTCAGAATCTAACAATTTTAAATGTAGATAAGCCACATGTACTCCAATATTAACAGCAACTACAGGACCTGGAGAAACAGTTGCTAGAAACTGTTGCTCCTGTAGGATGCTCAATGAAGAGACATCCTCAGAAACTGTTTTTATCTACACGTTTCAGTTTGCAGGAAACCTCTTCACATACAGCCTGCTTCCACTGCTACACAAAAAGGCCAACAAGGCAAGCAAAAAGAAAGTAATTCATATTTTCAGCTTTCAAAGAACAGATCCACAGGTACTTCCCTCACAAAATATATAGCTGTCCATGATGCTAATAATCCAAAATGAACTTTCATATCCATCTTCAGTGTCATGATACCTACTCTATCAATGCAGCTCCAATCAGAGGAAAACACCTCAGCTTTCAAAGTCATCACCAGAACCACAAGAATGGAGATTTCCAATTCTGCAAGCTCCCATTTGTCCACGCAGAGGCAAAAGACAGAATACAGAGGTGTTTTGAAGGCTATTTTTCCAATCAGAAAGCTTCCACAGAAGCTCAAACTTTGTATTCTTTCCTTTGAGCAGGATTTCCTGTGCACAGACTTGAAGTGCTTCCTTAACTTTACCGAGTACTTACTCAGCTTCACAAATCAACATTCCAGAAGTTTATTTAGGAAGTAACCAATGTCAGGAAAAACCCAGCAGCAAATGGATGCTTTGCCACTAGTAACTATGTTTCACCAGCAGCTTTTAATCTGCAATTAAAGAATGCTTCTAAGTAAGAAAAGATGCAAATAAGATTTTAAAAAGGGATTTCCAAAGAACGATATTGGAACAAAATAGCTGAAAATGTAGATGATATGAAGAGAGGCAAGAGAAAGCATGACTTCCACAGAGCTTGATCCCATACTCAACTTGTACCTGAATCTACCAACACTGGAATGTCTTGTGCTGACAGGCAAAGTGAAACCTTGCTGTAAGCAAGTGAAATCCACTCCAGCTCTTTATCGCTACCAAAAATATATATGCACTATAAATATCTTCTGTTCAGAGTATTAATCTCAACACTTACCTTGCCAATATCTAATTAAAGCCACATGAATTGCTTTGGCCTGATTCAATGAACTCAGCTTAAAAAAAAAACCAAATAAACATGGTCTTGCAATCCCTGAAATACTTAACATACACTGTTATCAACTGATGACAATTTTCTCCCATCTCTAAAAAAAAACTGGGATTATTCCACTCGCAACATAAATTTGAAAATCATGAGGCAAGCTGCTGGTGAAATGGAGTTCACAAGAGCTTGCACATAACATGGAAACACCTAAGTGTGACCTAGATGGGCATCGTCAGAGGCACAGTAACCTCCACCAATCACAGCACTTGAAATACAACTATTACTAGTATACAACTAATTAAATGACACATGAAACTGGGGGGATCTTAGCAAAAAATTATCTTGGTAGAAACAGACTGGCTTAGACCTTCCTACAACTTCCAACTTTCATTCCAGATAGCTCCATGAAGGAGTGCAGACTTGACAGGGAACAGAACAGAGAAGTCAACTGCTGCCAATTTATCAAAACCTGAGTTCCAAAAGGTCAAGTCAAACAACTATGTAGAACGTGACCAATTTCAAACACCTCCCAAACCAACTGCTTGCAGTAACACTCCAAAGGAATAAAACCTTATTTTGTGGGCAGTCCTAGAGATCATCGATGTTTAAACACAGTGGGGGCTCCCGATGCTGCAAAGTCAGAGAAGTAACTACTTATGAATGAAAGACATAAAACTTTATTTTTGTTTTGGACACATCTGGGAATATCTTTGGCATCTGCACCAGAGGCAAGAGCTATCCTGCTGGTACTGCACTCCATTTCAGGCCAGAACATAAAACATGCACAAGAAGAAATGGAAGAGCCTGGGGAGTGGGAAGATGTTATTGGTCTGTTATTACCAGTATTCCCCTGGCCATTCTGAAGTCTTTCTATTTGAGTGGCCTCCTTCCACTCCAGCTGTATTAAATGAGACAATTCTAGTTACAGAAAATACTCAAGTTCAATCACAAACTAAATCCTACCTACCATCAGAAGACAATTTCGTCTGTTCAACTTTTAACAAACTCCTTCAATTTTGCATTACAAATATCCAAAATCTGAAAAACAGAAAAAGTTGGTTGGGCTCAGATGTCTTTTGGAGACTGAATGGCTCTGAAGTACCTTAAAAGTAGCAGCATTTGATTTTTAAGGAAGAATATCAAGGGCAACAGGTGGCTCTGGGAAGTCATAAAACCCATGGAGGGGTAATTTTCACATGCTGAAACAGTGATTTTCTTTCTAGGATCTAAAAGAACTTTCACATTGAAATGTAAAATGGTTTGGCCTGGAAAGGACTTTTAAGCCCATCTACTCCTATCCCCTGCAGCAAGCAGGGACATCTTCAACTATATTGTATTGCTCAGACTGAATGCATCCACCACAGCTTTGAGCAACCTGAAAAACTTCTTCCTCTTATCCAGGCTGTATCTGACCTATTTTAGATATTCATAACCCTTTGTCCTATCACTACAGGCCCTGCTACTAAGTCTGTCCCCACTCAACTACACGTCAGGAAAAGCTTTTGAAAAAGAACAGAGGTATTTTAATTTTTAAAAATGGCAGCTCAAGTAATTGAGGTATATGCTGTGAAATGTGCCACAGACATGGAAGCACTAAGAAGCTACCAAAAAGATCTACTGAAAGTCCTCAAGTTCAGGGACTGATAAACAGGCTTCTGGAAAGTATTTCAGACCAAGTACTCTGCATGAGACATAGTAAAACTTTTCCTACAGAAAGTCTCACAAAAGGATGAAGAAAAAAAAATTCAGATCCCTTCTGCACTTCAACAGATAGATGGCTGATTTTTAACTGGAATTTAAAGAACTTCTCCCTCCATGACTACCAGAACATCTTTAGCAGTGAAATGAAACTTTTCTGAGATGGTATGGTTTTCCTCAGCAAGAGAGGACAGACAAATAGAAAAGATATTGTCTCCATTATCAAAGTTACACACTGTTCTTGGGTTGGTTTTCATTTGTTTTTCCTCCCCCTCACTTTTTTTTTCAGGGGAGCTGGGGAGTTGTTTATTTGGGTTGTGGTTTTTGGTTTGTTGTTTGGGTTTTTTTGCTTTTAAAAACTACTTCCATTTTTTCCATTGCCATTTGGCAATGGAAGCATTTGGCTTATGTGCTGATTCCCATAATCTCAAAAGGCTCTTATTCACATGCATTAGCTTGCAGCTCCTCCTAAACATTTTAATGTACTTATGTACTGCAGACATGTAGCACATCAGAAGTTGATCATCAGCAGAACAGAAATCATGGTGGCAACATGAAGTAGCTTTAATGTTTAATACTTCAGGGCAGCAAGAACACATCAGCCTTTTCTACAGCACAGACATCTTCTCATGAAGACAGCCAGAGTTCTGGTGTTCTGCAGGCCAACACAAGCTGCTGACAGAGCTCTGCCATACGGTCTTCCTATCTGTAAAAACATTTGTTTTCTGCAGCTGGACATCAGAATTTCTCAAATCAACAACAGCAACAGGAGCATGACTCAGTATTGCCCATCATCTTCCAGCACTTCAGTTCACTCCACATGCAGTGGCTTCCAGCCAAGCCAGAGAGACACAGACCCCAGGAGGATACCAGGCTGTTACTAGAGTTTCTTTTCTTGTACAAAACTGGTTAACTTCCCTCACCATGAAAAGCAGGGGCTCATTCATAATCCTCTTGACATATCTGTGAGATTTGTCTTGGTTCCTCTTGCAGACATATCTTGGGTTGCCAACAAAATGAGTCAGATCCACTTTGAAATCAAGTCACCTGTGTTTCTGTGTATCAGAAGTCTTCAGGCTGCTGCAGACCAGTGCTGGTCTTCACACATTGAAAAGGGAAAGCAAAACGATAAACCTGCACTTTATTTCTTCTTCTGTGATGGTAAGGGTAAGGGTCAACTCTTCCACAAAACATTAGAAGATAACCTTATGCTGGTGACCAGCTGATCAAAATCAAGAAATGCCCAATGTGGTTCATGTTGTTCTTCCAGGTCATTTGGCCAGAACAAGCTGTTGTGCTTTAGGGCCAGCTGGCAACTTAGCACCACATGGCTGCTCACTGAATCCACCCTCCCTGCCCCAGTGGGGTGGTGAGGAGTATCAGAAGAAAAAAGGAGAAACTTGTGGGTTGAGACATGAACAGTTTAATAGTAAAACACAAGAAGAAACAGTAACAATACTAATAAAAGAATATTTGAAGCCAGTGATGCACAGTGCATTTCACTACCTGAAACCTGATGACCAGCCCATTCCTAGAGCTGCAATCTCTCTTTTTCCCCCTGCCAATTACCCCAGTTCATATACTGCCATCCACTTGGCTGGTTGGGGTCAGTTACCCTGGCTGTGTCCCTCCCCAGTTCTTCATGAAAGTTAACTATCCCAGCTGAACCCAAGGTCTTTCTTTTAAAACTGTTGTATACAGGGCACTACAAGGTTTACGTGCAATAAGCAGTTCTCGGATGGGTGCTCATCCCTGCTAAGCACCTTTTCTTGGTGACACTTCCCATTTTCTAGACATGCGCTTAGAAGTAACCCATTTTAAAGAACTTTGTCCCTTCTGGGTGAGATATTTTTTTTAGAGGATTCATCAGTGACGTGCAAAAGCCACAGCAGCTTCAAAAAGCTCGTCAGAAGAACGTCATATTCTGCTTGAACCACACCTGCACAATATATTAGGGCACCGATGTAAGGACGTGCTGGGGATGGACGGCAGCCTCTACGGCCACCACACGTGCTCCTCCAGAGAGCCGCGGCCGAAAGGCTGCACCCTCCTCTTCCCGTGAGCCCCTCCAGGCCTCGCCTCTCACGCAGTTACCAGCCCGCACTACAGCGATCGGGGCCGGCAGCAACCCACGAAGCTCCCGGGCCGGCCTCGACGCGGGGAGGGGGGTTGGTCTGTCCTGCCGGGCCACCGCGGCCTCGCCCGGGCCCGCCCATACTCACCTGCCGACCCCGCGGCCCAGGGGCGGGTGCGGGCGCTGCCGCGGGCACCCAAGCACCGTCCCGCCGTGGCCCTGCCCAGCGGCCACCGCCCCGGCGGCGCGGTACTCACGAGTTGGTGTGCAGGTACTCGAAGGTGAGCTGGGCCCGGTTCAGGATGCTGTAATTGGCCATGGCCATAGCAGCGGCCGCCGCTTTGTCTGCGCCGCGATGGCGGACGGGCCCCGCAGCCGCTCCCGCTCCCGCCCCCGCCCCGCGGTTCCAGCCCCGGCCGCGCGGCGCCCATTGGTGGGGCGGGGTCACGTGACAGCAGAGCGATGGCGCGGGGCGCTGCGGCTTCTCCGCGGCCGCGTGACGGACGCTGTCGGGCGGCGAGAGGCGGGAGGCAGCGGGCGACTGCGGCGCGCGCAAGCCCCGCCCCGCGGCCGTTCGCGTCATCACTTGCGTCATCCCTTACGTCATCCTCCACCGGCCCCTCCCAGCGCGGCCCGAGGGGTGGCGGCGGCAGCGGGAGCGGGAACCGGAGCGGGAGCGGGGGTGCCGCTGGGTCCGCCGGGCAGCGGCAGCAGTGCCCAAGCTTCACGGCTTGAGGCAAACCCGCTGGAACGATGCGGTCCCGCCTCCGCAAGGGCCGGCGGGAAGCGGTGCGGGGAGCACGGGCTTTGCGCAGCCCCTCAGAGCCAGGAGGCGGCTGCGGCGAGCGAGGGTAGCGCGACCGAGCTGACGGTAAAACGCGGGCACCGGGGAGGAGCGGGAGGAACCTTCCCGTCCCCCGCAGCGGCTCCTTTGAACGGGATGTGGCGCGATGGAGAGACCCGGAGAGCGGCTGCCTGGGTCCTGCGTCCGGCAGTGCCGACAGCGGTGAAAGGTCCGGGAAGTCATTGTGGAGAACAGAGAGGGTTTTATAAAATCTTAAGTCCCGTGCCTTTGATTAATCTTGAAATTCAGTGGGATCGAGCACAGCGGGGCTGGTGCCTTGTATCCTGTGCACGCTTTTCCCTCTGCCAAACCACAGGCTGGACCCGGGAATCCTGAAGGCCGGAAATACTTTGCCGAGCACTTGAGTTGCTTAGTGGAAAAACATACTAAATGCTCTTTCTGAAATGGACTTTAAACAGAATGGGTACCTCTCCTGCGTCTCGGATAACAGGAATCTTTAATGACCCAAAATCTGAAGGAATTTAGTCTGTGCAGAAACTGATGTGGTGTATCTGAACTTTGTGGTAGAAAGTTAAATTTAATCATATAATAATCATGATGGGCAAATGGCTAAAATCCGAGCTTCATATTTGAGTTACTTGCCTCCCATTTTGTGTGTGAAATGGGTCCCCAGTGGCATGCAAGCCAGAGCTTTGACCTGAGGACTTCACTTCTCAGCACAGCACTGAGGTTTGTCCTCAGTTCAACCTGTTCAGATCTAAAGATTCCTGCAAGCCAACATGCATGTGTGTGGCAACTCTTTTAGGCCTTGTCTCTGACTGGCTATGCACAACAGAACATTAAAGCTGCAAAGGAAAGCATTTGGGAAATTACTGGCAGCAGCTGTGTTTAGGTGTCATTAGGTTTATGACAGAATATAATGTATCTACTTGAGTCTTTTAAAGACTAAAGTTTATCTGTTGTGCTCAGCTTTTATTTCATCATCTTGCAGTCAATATTGAAAGCAGATGTCAATATAAATCCCATCAACACAAGGGCAAAGTAACTATGCAGATACATGATCCTAAGGAGCATCAACCCGAAGCTGTGCTTCTCGTCAGCTTTGCGCTCTTTGGTACTTTGGGTACCCTCTATTTTCCTAACAGGAACTTTGTCTTCTTATCTTGCCTTTGGGGGAGAACCAGTGTTCCTTTTCCTGCCACTGGAGAGGTTGGCAACATAAACAGAGTACTGCAGCGCTCTGGAATGTAGCAGTTGGACACCTTTCTGTTGCTCTTGTGGGATCTGACCTGCTACTAGGACTGGTTGGCTGAATGCCAGTCCTTTCCATCTGGCTCTTGGGAGAAGACCAGTACATTGCGGTTCCATTTTATTTGGCTAGTCCCAGGCAGGAAACTACTCTTTTCCATCCCACCATTTGGTGGTGTTGAATTCCACATCTTATGTTGAAACGAAAATTTTATTCTTATAGTTTCCATAGTTGTTCTGATGTAGGTTTCAGACATGTTTCTGACTTCTCTTCGGTCTTCCTTGCCCAAGTCTTGAAAGGATTATATCATTGTTCACTGGCCCTCTGAGCTGCCAGACACTATTCCAAGGAGTAATTAAATTAATTTACCTTTGGATCACAGCACAGTTCTACCGTTGGCCACAAAAGAGCTAATCTTTGGTGGAAACCAGTCAGTGGACAGAGATAAAATGCTCTCTTTGCCTCCACACCACTGATGCAATCTGCCGAGTTCACAGTGCTTCTGAGATGGAAGTCTTCACACTGTAAACTCACATTTTTCCTCTTTGGGGGCAACACTTCTGTCTTAGAAACTCTCCAAACTTAATTTAAATAGTTCTAGATCTCTTACACTGATTAGAGCAGGCAACTTCATTTCTTTTTTCCATCTGCTACCAGCACCATTTCCCTGGGTCTGTGCTGGCATGCCTGCCCTCCTGCCAGCTGCTGCCTGCACCTTGGACATAAGACAGAAACTGCTGTGTGAGAATGATGTGAAGGAGCCCATGAGAAGCCAGTAGAAGAGGAGTGATGGTGGCATCTTACAAGAATTGAGCTGACAGACTTGGAAGAGGAATGAATGGCATGAATTGATCTTTCATTAGAGATGTACAGTTTGGCCTACATTTCCACAGGGGTGCTGAAAAGGATGCAAATCCTGGGGCTTCCTTCTTTCTAAGCTCTGTATGACATTTTTAGTCACCTCTACCAACATGCAGGCTTCTTAACAAAGTCACTAACTAGCAGATTTTTTTTTTCATGAATAAATAGTTCTCTTTGTCTCATTATTTGAAATGTGTGGACTGTGTTACTTGTGGGTTTTGGTTCAGTTCAGAGTCTTTTCAGACCAGCCTGATGGATGGGCAGCTCAAGTAATTTCGGTTTGGCAAACTTGTGAGCAACCAAACCAAAAAAAAAATGTGTAGTGAAAAGCTTGTGAAGTCTTATGTGTGGATCTGTCTTAGAAATAGCATCAGAGTACACCAAGCTGTGATACAAATGAAGAGGCAAAAAGCCATATGACCACATCTGGTACAGAACATGCTTGGGGAGTGCTAGGGAGGGAGAAAGGTTCTACAGATTCTTCCCATTAAAACCTCTCTCAGTGGTGACTGATAATAGATAACTGTTCCTCTAGTGTGTGCTGTGAATACTACCAAATGTCATCTCTAAAAGGGTTCATCTCTAAAGTTAGATACAGGCAAGTACAAGGTACACCAGAACCCTAGGCTGCCCTTCTGTGTTAGTGAAATTGATAGAGTAGGTGGGCTTGGCTGCCTTGGTGGTAGAGAATGAGGAGATGCATAATATCTTCTGTGCCATGGGATAGTTTGCAGGAACCTGCTTAGTCTGACAGTTGGAAGCATGAAGGCAAGAGGAGATGTGAAGAGCAAAAGGTACCACAGCATCAGACCATAGCAAAAAGCTTCCAGTCAGCCCTATGTTGGTACACAGCTCCAGAGGCTGTCCCCAGCCTAAGCAGGGACTTTCAGGAAATGTGGATGTTCTCAGGAAGAGGGGGGAGGGTAAGCAGCTGTGGGACAATGACATTTTTTTCAGCAACTTCACCTTGAAGTTACTTCCTACTGTGGTCTCATCCAGACACAACTATTTTCATTAAGAGAAAGCAACTCAGGAGAAGTTTTAGCAGCATACTTGGTCATCTCATGTGATAGTGACCAGACCTCAGCAATCCTGTAATCCTGATAGCATCCAATTTAGAGAGTGTGTGGAGATGAAACCATTCTTGTCAGTACATCCTGAGCTCCCCTTCTTCATGGAGTCTGGCTGTGTCCTGTGCTAACGATCTGGAGAGGAAGGAAGAGCATCATGAAGTGCCCTCTCCTCCCACGTCCTGGGGAGAGCTATCTGCACACCCTTCCCCAGGCTGCTGCTCTCAGTGTCTTTTTGAATTGTACAGTTCCTCACAGACCCCACCAGAGATTCTGCAGCATTTGGTTCAGACTGGGAAGTGACCCTTGCTAGGAGGAGCTCCACCATTTCCAAGCAGCAGGGACACAGGCAACAGGACCTGTCAGTGCACCTCAGTGCCACCTGAAGCCAGCCAAACGCCAAACCCTACATGGGGGAGCTGCCTGAAAAATTAGGGAAAACTTCTGCATCAGAAATGACTCAGTGCTTTGGTATATCGTGTTCTCAAATATTTATTTCAGTGTTCTTCTAAATGTTTTACTTGAAGGAAAATATTGTAATTGGCCAATACTCCGCAGAATCTAAATATTTTGTTCTAAGACACTACTTCCTTCAGTTGCAGAGATTGAATTCTTTGCTGATTACATGGTTCAGGCTCTGGGCATGATGAGGGCTTCCCCCCTCTGCTGTGTGTTTACATGTGACTAAGGCCTTAACCAACCAATGTCATAGCAAGGGGGAGAAAGGACAATTTATCCATGGTTAATGCTGAAAAAAAAGCTTTTTATCTGACAGACTTTTGCACTGAGAAAGAGGAAGATGGGGACAGTGCGTGTGAGAAGAGGATGGGACAACTGGGGGCAAAAACTGAGCCTCTCTGTCCCACCTGCATTGGCTGTGCAGGAAAGGGGCACCAGGAACAAGGTGCCCTTTCAAGAGTGGCCACACAGTCTCAGAGCTCCTGAAAAACAAGGAACAGTTGCCTGTGGAGGGTCTTGCCTTCCCCCTGGTTGGGAAAGGTGTTGCTGGGTTTATAATGCTGGAAGGGTTTCAGGCACACTTCATGGCTCTTGTTATGGAGAAATGTCCCACCCTATACCCAGGGCTTTGCTATGTGCTGGTTTCATGGTCAAGAGAGCCACCAGGCAGAGGGTGCTGTGGGGCATGTGATGCTGGGAAGGCAGTGAGGTTAGTTGCTCCTCTGCCCAATGCCAGAGAAACCCTTCTTGATCCTTTGCTGTGGATGGAAGATAAATTTTTAAATTACTTCAAAGTCAACTCCAGTAACTTCCTTAAGTGGAGTCTGTTGCAGTCTTTGTTGCAGGTAACAACAGCTCTCAATGCTGGATTTTCAGATGATGATGGGGCAGAGCTGGAAGGCCAGAGAGACTGCACAACACCACAGGAGACAGCTGCTCTTCTGTCCCTGTGGTGTGGTGAAAGAGGACAGAGAAGCATTACCCTTCTGGGCAGAGCCTTTATTCTGAAAGAGTGAAGAGTGCCTGAGACACAGAAGATACTGGCTGAAGAACAGGGACACCAGGGGGCCCAGCCAGGACAGGGTCCAAGCTCTGGCAGCACAGCCAGGTCTGGTGCCACTGGAAGCACTCTGCAGCCAGTGTCCATGTCACCAGCTCTGCAGGCACACATGCAGTTGGCTACAGTGCCATGGGGGCACTGGCAGCCGGGTCCATCCATGCTCAGTGTAGTAGCAGTGAAGAACTGGGATGCATGTCTGCATCTGAGTTATTTGCAGCCCAGATAACTAGAGCAGCTCAGCAATCAGTGAAGCACAGGATTTCTTGTTGGACTCGGGTGCAACCATCAGCTGTAACTGAGTCACAGGGAGTACAGTGCTGATCTGTGACCTGCACATGAGCCAGAGCTGTAGATGACCCCAGTTTAAAATGGAAAAGCTCTTTGTAGGGACCCAGGAAGCCAGCAGAGCAACATGGAATGCTCATGGGAGCATTTGCTGTGGGATAAGGACAAACAAGTTCATACTGACTTTGCAGTGGATAAATTAATCTTCCATCTCCAACATGAATTGGGGACAACATATAAAATGCCAAATGATGTGCTAGCAATGTTTGTGTATGTGGACAGGGCATTGTAATGGAACCTGGCTCAGCCTGCTTGCAGCAGACTAGACATACCAATGAGGATTAAGACTCCAGTGCAAGACTTGGCAGTCACAGATGGGCAGGGAAGGCTCCTGACCAGGCAGCTGTTTAGTTCTTTCGTATATAAACTGTCTAGACCAGACAAGAAGAAACAAAGCCAACCCTGGCATAAGACTCTGCTCTCTGCAGAGATGGTCTCCAACCTACACCTTTCATATTTGAGCTGTTCAAAACAAGGGAAGGAACAGAAGAAGTAGTCAAGCTGGCTATGTACCAGAGAGAAGTCTACAAACAACTATAAAAATAATGGAAAAGAATGGTAGTTAGTGAGATGTATTGCAACTAGGAAAACATTTGATGTTTTGCACACAGAAGATACGGCGTTGACAAGAAATGTCACCCCACAGCCCACAGGTCTCAGGCAGTGCAAGATGACACAGCACTGAGCTCCTGGAGAGGAGCAGACCCAAAGAGCACGTGTGCACTTCGAAATATTTTACCAAGTTTTCCTAATTTCTTGCGACTGTCCCAGTGGAGAATCAAGTGAATATAAGAAAAAATGATCAGAAAAGAGCCTGGTCTTGAAATAGTTCACATGACAAATGAGACAGAAGGGCCTATGGCTGGGACAAGTGCTGAAGCAATCAAAGCCATCATCAGAGATGATGCTGTGAGCTGCAGAGCAAGGCTCATCCTTTTGGTCCATAAGGACGTGATAGTCCTGGAGCATGGGTCAGCCATCACCAGCTGGTGGCCCAGGGATGTGACACACACCCAAGCCTTGCACTGACTGGCAGGATGTGACCCACTGGGTGCAGCACATGATTTGACTTATTAGCAAATACCAGGACTGCTGTCTGACAGGCTTTCTGTAACATTGCAGCTGCCACATTTCTTGAACCAATGTGGTGCTGGTGCCTGTGATGTTGTTTCCACTTTGCCAGGGGCCCATGGAGGAGCAGCCCCTGAGTGATGAGGCACAGGGGAACCTGCTTTGGCTTTGCACCTGCCTGCAGCCCCTTTAGGCCTGTTCACAGGAGCACCCAGTCCTGGAGAAGGTCCCCAACCACCCAGTCCTGGAGAAGAAAGTGTGCCTTTCATTGGGTCTGCCTGCAGCCTGCTTGTACGGGTGGGTTGTGCAGGACCTCTGGGGCAGGGGTAGCCCTGGGATTGGTGCTTCATCCTTCATGGGCAGTTTAGCTGCTTTGGAAAAAGTGCCCTGTTTGCCTTGGCACGAGGTTGCAAAGTGAACCTGGGAAGTCCAGGGGGCTTGACCACCTCTGCCCAGGACTGTTTGACCTTGCTTGTGGCACAGCAGTGCCATTACTGTGTCTCTATACTCTAGTCCAGTTGATCCCAAGGACCTTCCCTGAACCCATTTATGCAAGAAGAGTCATCCTGTACTTGACACAGCTTGTGAATGAAGCCAGTTTTTAGGGCAGTTTCGCCACAGCAGATACCAGGATTGTGATTTCTGGGCTCTCGAGGTATCCCAAAAAGGGAAAAAACAGCTGTGCTAGCTCAGTGTGACAAAGAAATTAGCAAGGCAGGGGGCTGGGGGATGGAACTGTGTAAGGGAGGGACTGGTCATGTCTTAGGAATATCCTTTCCTGTGGAAATACTGAAAGAGCCCCAGTCCCCATCACACACAGCCAGGGCCTAGTGCAAGCTCCCAGAGCTGAGGTAGAGCTGGAGCTTCTCTCTGGTCTGAAAGCACCGAGGTCTTGCTCCTCAGCTCCAAGTGGGGCTTCTGAGATTGCCTGGAGCTGCTGACTCCCCAGGCCTGGGTCCCTGCTCTAGATGAAAGCACAGCAGGGTGAAACCCTGTGGGTCAGTGCCTCTAATGCCTCTGTACTTTGGGAGGGTTACAACCCCTTGGAGGAATGAGGGCTGACAAGTGCCAGTTGGGGGACTGTGCAGGCTGGAAGGGGAAGCACTGGCTCTGCAGGGTGGTAGCTCTGGAGCAGGCTCAGATGCCAGCAATGCAGGGAGCAAGGCTGCAGTGTGCCTCTGAGGGCACTGGGCAGCTGTGCATCCAGGACAGAGACCATGTGCTTGGCAAGCATGCTGTGGGCAGACCTACAGCAGGGAAAGGCAGTGCCCACTCCCTCACAGGCTGGCAGCCCTGTCAGCCCCGGCTATGCTGACACCCAACCCCTGACCATTCTCAAGCACTCCAGTTCTCCAGCCCCACTGCCAGAGTGCAGGCTGCAACCTCAGTGGCTGTGTCCTGAGCAGCTGCCAGCTCCACTCCAGCCTCTGCCTCCAAGGTTCCTCTGTTCCCAGCAGTGGTGTCCTGCCTGCAGCTGTGTCCTGCACTGCAGGGCATGGTGCAGCACTGTCATCCATCCCTGGGCTGCAGCACTGGGTACTGATGATGTTTCTCTCTTCTTCCTGAGGGCAGAGGCAAAGTGGATTTATGGTCAAGAGGTCCCCAGGGCGGACCAGAAAGTGTTGGAGGCCCTGCAGCAGGAGCAGAGCCAGGCTCCTATGGTGTATGTAGTGCTGGCAGATGCTGGCAGAGAGGTCTGCAGGGTTCTGCTCTGCCCTCCCCTGGCTTCTTTGGCTGGGCGGGGAGCAGGACAGGCTGTGCTTGCTTCACAGGATCCCTGGGGGACTCCAGGCATAACAAGGGCCAAAGGTGAGAAGAGGGAAAAATGCAGGCAATGCTTTCAGTCATCTGGCATTTAACCCCTGCAAGCCAAGGCCGTGGTGGGGCAGAAGCTCAGTGCCCAGCATTGCAGCCCCCATGGGAGGATGTGAATGGGACCAGGGTGTGCATGGAGGAGGCAGAGAGGGTATGGTGCCTGACCCAGCATGTGCACGTGCAGCACAGGATCTCCCTTGTACCAGAGGTTCCCATCAAGGAGCGCAGGTGTGTGCTCTGTGCAAGCTGAAACCTTGGGCATTCACCAGTACTTTGTTGCTGTCTGCAGTCTGACCCGGGCAGTCCAGCCCCTGGCACAGTGAAATGTGTGATGTGCACCAGTGCTCAGGTACCTCACTGCAGCATGATGCAGCTGCCCGTCACGCACACCCTGCCTTCAGCCAAGGCACTCACATTGCTGTGGGCAGTGTGAGCAGACCAGAGCCTGGAGACAGATGGACAAGCCTGCCCACTCATTTCTTATGTGCAAGTAGAGACACAACAGAGATCCAGCCCTGGAGGTCCACACTTGTCACAAGCAGCTTCCAGCTCGCAGAGAAGTGGTGCATGCTTTCTTCACATAGCTCCCATATCTGCCAGCCAGGAGTGACAACTGTGATCCTCTGTACCAGCAACAGCATTGCTCCCACTCAGGCAGTATGGTCCCAGAAGTGGGACCTTGTTACGCTGTCCCGTGGGGTGCTCCCACCCCCAGGTCCTGCTGCTGTGGCTTGTCTTAATGACAGTGTCAGCACTAACCCTGCTACGTGGTGCCCAGGGACCCACTGTCCAGGAAGATCTTGGCACATCTGTACACCCGAGGGTGCAAACCCTAAGAGGGAGGGGAGGAGGAGGCACAGAGCCCTACTGCTTTTGCAGCCCCCAGGGAGTTGGAGGAGCTTCTACTCTGTTCGGGAGCTGGGGTGTGTCCTGGGAAGTGAGTCTGGGAGCCCCAAAACTCAGCCACCATGATGTCATTGTGTATAATAGCACAGTGCTGAATGGGAGCTGCCCTGGTGTCGGCACACAGAGGAGTGGCAGTGCTAGACTGCACATGTGATTGCCATGGGCAAACAGCACAGTGAAGTCCATCTCCTCCTCCTCCCACTCCTCCCTGAACACGTCCAGCTGCTTTTGGCAGCCAGGGGTGCCCAAGCATCCTTCTGGGATGGCAAGTAGCCTCCTCCTGTCTTCCTCTGGAACATGGGGCCAGTCAGGTCCAGCTGACTGGTGACCTTGGGAGTGGTCACAAAGTGATGGGTGTGGGGAGAGTTGGAGCAGCACAGGTCTGTGGGTGTCAGGTGTTCCCAGAGTGGGAGGGATAAGGCCAGGAAAAGCTTCCATGTGTTGCTGAAGCAGACAGAAGGAGGAAAGAGGAGGGGGTCCTGAGATCTTCCTCTCCCTGCTGCCAGGGCTCCTGCAGCCTGTACTCCTCTCTGCTGCCATGCCTGCAGGAAAAGCCACAGGCTCAAAAAAGACTGCATTTGCATTGCCTGCCAGGTGTCTCCAGCCCCTGTGCCAGACCAGTCCCAGACACGTGCTGGCACTGGTATGCTCCCAACATTCTACCAGTGATATTTAACATTACATTGAGCATCTAAAAAGGGAACTCTTGACTTTCTTCCCTTGATGCACTCTTGCCTTAGATGGGGAAGCCCCCAGAGACAAGCCCCCTGAGCCTGCCCAGGCCCCTGCTCCCTGATGGGGGTGTGTCCCATCTGCTGAGCATTCTGCCCACCTGTGTCAGCATACAGCACCCACCCTGGGATCTCTACAAGGGAATCTCATCATCACCCACCCTGGTGCCCGTGTGCTGGGCATCAGCCTACAGCCCCCACAGCCAGGCCTGGAACCACAAACCCTGTGCTCCCTGATGGGTTTGTAAATCTCTCCTCACTCCATTTTCATGGCAATAAGGAGGTCTCCACTTCTTTGATGCTGGAGGGAGCAGAGCAGGGTTGCCTGCGTAACAGGTCCTTCCTATCCTGCCAGCCTCAGAAGCAACATCCTCTTCACTTACTAGATGAGCCCTGTGCTGCCAGGCTGCCATGCGAGCGTGCCCATCCCACACCTCCTAGAAATTAATTTTGCAGAGATCTCTCTTGGGGAGAAGACCCCATGCAGGAGATGCTGGGCCACTCTCCACCCTCTCACCCTGCATGCTGGAGGTGCAGCAGCTTCTCCCGCGGGTGGGAGTGGCCTCGGCCTCTGGGGGTCCCTGGATGGACCGGCCGGGGCAGACCGAGGGGAGACCTTCCCCCTCCCAGCCTCTGCACCTGGAGAAGGGCAGCGCTGGTATCCACGCTGGGGGGCTGCTCAAAGCTGTCGTGGAAGGGAGCGCAGTGACGGGGGAAGGGGCCAGGTGCACCGGGACCGCTGTGCTCCGCCGCACAATACCGGGGCAGGCGGCCGGGACACCCCGTGGCGGCGCCCGGGGCTCCGTGTGCGGCGGAGCGAGCCCGGACCCCGACCCGGCGGGGAGGAGCGGCCTTTCCCGCCCGTCGCACGGAGCCAATGGAAGCGGCGGGTACGGCGTGGGCGGGAGCTGCCGGCGGCGGCGGGGCCGGGGCCGGGGCCAGGAGCGCGGGCGTAGCGGGGCCGGGCCGAGCCGAGCCGGAGCGTAGTGCGGGGCCGCGCTGCCTGGGTCGCCCTTTGTTGTTTCGGCCGCCGCCGAGCCCCTGGTCTACAGCAGCAGCGGGGCAGGCGGGCGGGATGTCCCTGGAGAACCTCCTCGGCATGGACGAGGGAGCGCTGCGGAAGCTGGTGAGTCCCTGCTGCGGTGGAACGGGGCAAAGCGAGCTGCCTGCAGCCTCTGCCCCCGTGTGACGGCTCCCGAGGCGCGGGTCGGTGTGTGCCCAGCAGTGCCCCGGCTCACCGTACCCCCCAGGGTCGAGGGGGTGGTGGCCATGCCAGGCGCGGGCAGAGAGAACGGCCGGGCTGGCTCCGGAGGCTGAGCGGTACCAGGGGGCCCTCTGCTATCCGCAGGTGGTGGAGCTGACGCTGCCCTACCCTGGGGGGCAAGCGGGGGCCACTGGCAAGGAGCTGCTGTAGTGCTGTGGGGGGTCTGGGCAGCAGCACCTGGAGGGGCTCCAGCTGGCCTGGGCCGGAGCTCTGGGCACGGGTGATCTCTGGCTCAAGCCCTTGTCTTGCCCCAGTGGCTCCAGAGTCTCCGGTTCACACTTAGCCCTTCGCTCGCACCCGCGATCTGGCTGTAATATCTGTCCGGTGGCTCCATCACCTTGGCCGGCGGCTCCCGCCTGAGGCGTTTCCTGCTGCCGGCTCTCTGCTCGCCGCTCTCAGCCATCTGGCCCCGCTCTCTGCTCCCGCGCTGCCCGCGGCTGGCTCTGTCCCGGGGCTGCTCCCCAGACTCGGTGCCCATGGACGGGTATCCCCTCTTGTGCAGCCGAGCCGCTTCCCTGCTCCGGGAGTGAGAGCCGGAGCCAAGTCCTGGCCTCACGGCTGCCGGGCTGGGTGTGCTGGTGGGGAATGAACCCCCGTGTCCCCCCAGAGGTGGGCTCTGGGTGCTGGGCTAACCCAGGGATGTTGTACCAGGAAGGCCTGCAAAGTGTTGCCCAGCTTTGTGAAGCCCTGCCAGCCCCGAGGCACCGTGGTTTTGGGGCTGGGGGTGTTCCGGGTGCCGCAGGGCTGAGCGCTGGGGATGGGGAGGGCAGGAAGCTGAGTCAGCCGGGAAGGCACGTCTACGGGAACAGGAAAGAGTCGGGGTACTGCGGCACTGGTGGGGAGCAGGAGCTCCACTAGACGTGGGCAAGGGGTCAGCACGAGACATCTGCCTCGGTGGACCCTCCTGATGCACCATCCTCAGCCGGCTCTGGGTGACAACACACAGACGTGCCCGTGGGTTTGTGGGTGGAGGAGCCTACTGCTCTCTGTGGGGTTACATGGAGATAACAGGGTGTCCTGGGGGTGTGGGGATGGGTGGTCTGAGTTTCCTCCTGTCCTACAAGTGCTCTGGCACTGCCGTGTCCCATATGAGGTCTTTGGACTGAGATGGAGTCCTGGGAGTAGTGATGGGATAGATGTAGGGTTTGTGGTGCAGCTGGATCTCCAGCCAGCCTGGGAAGGTAGAACCATGCAGGAAGTGCCACTTCTCCTGGGGCTTTGTCTTTGGACCGCTGAGGCTTTGTATTCCCAGAGCACCCTGCTCATGGCTTGGGTCTCCCTTTGTCTATGTGTTACCGGCTGGGGAAAGCCTGTTCCGAGCTGATGAGAGGCAGGGAAGGAATTATTTTTCTTTCTGGTTAAGTTTTGGCTCTGCTCATCTGGAAGAGGATTAGCCCATATAAGGGAAAACTGCCTCTCCCACTGCTTCCTCCCTGCTCCTCTGCTCTCCCCAGTCCTCCACTCTGAACTGCTTCTCCTCCTTTCTTCCAGCAAGTAAGACCTTGGCAGCAGCCTGTGACATCCCTGGGGGTTCTAAAAGAAGAAGTCTGGGGAACACAAGCAGGTTTCAGCAGCTTTCTCGCTGGGACTGTATGCTGATGGGGTTGGGACTCCAGACTCCATCCTGTAAGAAGCCACATAGTTCCCTCTCCAGCTGCCTACGGGTACCCCAGTCCTGGAAAGGCCAGTTGGGATGAATCTGTGGTGCAGCAGGAAGGTGACAAAAGGCTTGGATGAGCTTAGGGAGGGAATAAGGTGGGTACTGTGCAGCGTGGCCCTTAGCTGGGTGTCTGGAAGAGCAGGGGGTTGTGTGAGAGCTGTGCTGAACTCCCAGATGTGGTCTGCTGGCCCCAGGCTGGGGAATGCTTCCCTCTCCTGGCCCCTCCAGGCCTCAACCTGGTTAATTAGACTGGCAGAATGCAAATCCCTGTGCAGGAAAAGGCAGAGCAGACTTGAGCTAGGAATGTCAGGGTGGCGAGGTCCCCTTATATCCCATGGCCTTTGGGAAAGGAGTGTTGCATCTCTGCCATGTCCCCATCAGCCATCTCTCCTTCCTGCTTTCCTCTGCCTGGAAGGCAGCCATGCTCTCCATGGCTTCTCCCAAAGGTGACAGCAAAGCCTGGGGCTACTGGAGGTCCTTGATATGCCTGGCTTCTGTCCCTGGAGCAGTTTCCCTGTGTCTGGGACTCCGGCCTGCCAAGTGCTGTGTGTTCATCCACTCCAGAGAGCCAGATGGATACAGGGCTAATTACAGCTGTCCCAGAGGAACCGCCAGCCATGCCGGGGCGCTGAACACTCGCTGTGCTTGGGCATCATCAGGAAAGCAGCTCATGGGTGCCTTGCCAGCACCTTTTTCACAAAGCCACTTTGTATGTGTACTGAGGCAGGCATTTGCTCATAACCATTAATTTGCTGCCAGCTGGGCAGGGCTGGTGGGGCCCTGGCATGTGCTGATCCCTGGGCCAGCCCAGGGGTTGGGCCCCTTGGCCCCTGCCCACTCCCTGGCTCCAGCTGTGGTTTCAGGCACGCTCCCCCTCACCACTGGCCACTTATTTGCCTCATCCCAGCTCCCTGCTGACGTGGGCTTGAGACAAAGCTCTTTCTCCTGCCTTGCTGCTGTTTCTCCTGCTGGGAGAAGCCCTCAAGGACCCAGGTGCAGGTCAGGTCTCAGATGGAGTCCCCTGGGTAGGGCAGTCCCTGAAGTTGGCGGGTGGGTGTCATATGAATGCCAGGGTGTCCCCCACTCCAGGGTGCATGAGGCTGATGTCCTATCGTGTGCCTGCTTTCCCTGCACTCCTGACTCCTGCAGTTGCTGCCCTCCCCATTGCTCTGACCCGGCTGCCAGTGCTGAGCTGTGCATCACCAGCAGCCGCTCATTTAGGGAATGGCCAGGAGCTTGGCCTGCCAGGGTATGGTGGAGATGTGTTTTTCTGTCCTCCAGGCTTTTGCACAGCTGTGGGGGGAGCTCTGCTTCTGATGAGACCTCTGCCTCCAGCACCTTGTCTGGGGTGAGACCAGGCTCCATCGCTCCCACCCTGTGCTTGGCAAATCCAGGCTTCCTGGACAGCCAGGGTTGCTGCTGTCCCTGCTGGAACAGCTGTAAAAGGCCCTCTCCTGGTACCTTTGTCCTGGCAGCCAGTGTCCCCATCTGCAGCAGCATCCCTGGGGTGCAGACAGGTGCCCAGGGCTGGCAGGCCAGCCTAGTGCAGATTGGAACTGGAGTCCCATGTGGATGCAGGGGTTGGTTTCCTCCTTGACATCCCCTTGCCCTGGCAGTGCAGTGGCTTCTGCTCTTCCCAACTTCTTCCCTGCACATGTGCCACCAGAGGTGCCAACTCTGAATAAGAGCCTGGGGAAACCATTGCTCTGTCCAGGAGGCAGATACTGGTGCTGCTGTGGGATGGGATAATCAGCTGTATCGTGCTGGGAGGGGTGGCACTGCCAGCCAGTGCTGCAGGGGCTGCCAGGGTGGGAGGGAGCATCCCGGCTCCACGCAGCTGCCCCTGAGGGTGGGGGAACTTTTAGTGTTGGGCTGTCTGGGGGAAGCTGCTCTGGGGTCAACACTTCTGTCTGCCAAGCATCCTGTCAGGGTCTTCCCAGCTGGCAAAGGATAATGTTTCTGTCTGGACCCCAAGGCTGGCAGAGGCCGAAGGACCACAATTCTGGCTGCCACTAGGGTGGTATGTGGCAGCTCTGTGCCTGCTGGCTTCACTGAGCTGGAAATATCCTCCCTTGGTCTCCAAACCCTGAGCAGGGAGAGTGAAGGATGATGGCGTTGCTGGGGGGCTCTGTGCAGGGCAGTTTCTGCTTGCATGTGATGGTTTGGGGCCCTTGGTGCTGATCAGTCTGGCTGAGGGACCAACCCTGGACTCCTGCTGTGGCAGAACCTGAAGAGCCTGGATGGGTGGCCTAGCAGTGGCCCACAGGACCGGAAGGGAGGGAACTGATGCTCTTGTCCTCCGGTGCAGTCACTGCTGCTGCCGCTTCCAGCATGCTGGGCCTCGATGTTGACAGCAGCTGCTGTGGGTCATGAGGTTTATTTTTCACAAGCTCCATGGAAAATTGCCTCCTGGGTTCCCAGCACCAAGTTGATCTTGATGTCCCACAATGGGGTCATGCCTGCCCTGGCTTGGTTTTCCCTGTGGATCTGGCTGCCTTCTGCCCCCCTTCAATGTTGGGGTCCTGTGCATGGCCCCCTCAAAGCACTTGGGCTGATGGCAGGGATGGGTCTGTGGACCTGATCTGGAAGAAGGGAAGCAGCACTGGGTGCCTGTGCCAGGTTCTGATGGGAAACCTTGGGTGTGCTGAGGGGAACACTGTGAGATGTTAATGAGGGGGGTGAGGGCAGGGCAGGTTGGGGCTGTGCTTTCCGAACACAGAGGGTTGGACTTTGATTTGGGACAGATACTGCTCTGTAGTTTGGCTCTGAGAGCCACCTGCCATCCTCCAGTGCTGGGTGAGTGTGGGGAGGCCTACAAGGGGGAACCCCTCCTCATTGGGGTGGGAGAACTCAGGACTGGAGGCTCTCAGGCAGCCCCTTCTGTCCATAGCTGGTCCTATCACCCTGCCCCTGGGGGCTGAGCCTGCTCCCCATGGGGTCACGCAGTGCTGTGCATGGGCCCTGCTGGACAGACGGCCCCATTGTGCAGTGCCCGGGCATCCCACGGTGAGGGGGAGGCACCAGGGCCACGACGGGTGCTGAGCCCTGCCCGTCACACACAGCTGGAGGCAACGCTGGACCTGGCTGAACGGCGCCGCATCCGCTCGGCCATCAGGGAGCTGCAGCGGCAGGAGCTGGAGCGGGACGAGGAGGCGCTGGCATCCAAGCGCTTCCGCACAGAGCGCAGCAGCCACCGGCAGGAGGACAAGGAGAACTGGCCACGGTGAGTCCAGCCTGAGGCTGGGGTCACCCCCTGCCTCTGCCCCAGACAACAGATGCTTTGATGCCCAGCCCCACTGTGGCTTGGACAGATTTGGGTGAGTGGGAGGGTGGGAGGAGATCGGCACCAAGCAGCTTGGCGTGTGGCGGGGCCATTGCCTGAACTTTATGGCTGCCCACAAGGGAACTTTGGTCCTGAGCACCCACGGCATCTCCTGGCTGTCCTCCCTCACCCCCATCCAGATCCCGGCACCTGGAGGAGGAGCAGAAGGCAGCCCTGGCTGCCTTGTCCCAGCAGCTTGAAGCCATCACTGATGTGGAGGAGCTGACAAAACTGGTGAGTGACCGTATGATGGGGCAGACTATGTGCCAGGGTGACTTTGCTTCTCTCCTGGGTCTTTCTCTCTTGCAGCTGCGGGCAGCAGGTGAGTACGAGGAGCGCAAGCTGATCCGAGCTGCCATTCGCAAACTGCGGGCTGAGGAGATCGAAGGTGAGGCACTGTCCCCATGTCCCAGGGCAGCTACCCTGGAGAGCTCATGATGCGGGTGGCTCCTTCTTAAATGTTGCTTTGCTCCCATCCAGCTGCAACCTTGGCTGAGAACATGCGCAGCAGCCGGAGGGATGGCAGCGAGCCCCCTGCAGTGCCTGGGCATGCAAAAAGCAGCCAGAGGGATGATGCTGAAACGAAGGAGAGCCGTAGGGGTGATGCTGAGCTGCCAGCCCTGGATGGGAGCAGGGAGTCCTGTGATGAGGGCAGCTCCAAGCCTCTGGCTGCAGCCAGGAGTGGAGAGATCAGCCAGAAGAATGATTCAGAGCAGCTGGAATTGGCTGGGCCAGGGGAGAGCAGCCATGGAGGGTGTGTGGAGCAGTCCCCTGCACAGGAGCCCAAAGGCTCAGTGGTGAGTGTGTGGAGTGCTTCTGGAGGGTGGAGACAGCACCATTGGAGACTCCTCACCCCTCCCTCAGGCTCCTGTGCCAGCTTGCCTTGGGCACAGAGCCCTGGGCATGCTGGGCTTTCCCACCTGAGGGGTCTGGGACAGGTGGAGCTGGGGTCTCTGAGGATATGGAGGAAGCACTGTGCTGTGCCAGCATGGCCCCAGCAGGGGTGATCTCGGTGCTCAAACATGGGTGCCCCCTGGGACTTCTCCCTGAGGATGCAGCCTGGGTGTGGGTGCTGCAGGCAAGGGATCTGGTTGGTTCACCTCTCCCCTTGCAGCTCTGCAGGGTCAGTGCTCTGGGGGCAATGGTCACTTGTCCTGCCTTGATGCTGCAGCTGCTTGCATCAGTCCCCTTGCACAGGCAGAAACCTTGACCCTCCCATCCCTCTCCCCATGCTGGCTGTTCCCACTGGCCCTTGAGGGGCTGGGGCTTGCTCTTGAGTGGGGCTGATGTCCACCAGCCATGGTGGGGGTGCTCTGGCAGAGGAAAGGATGAGCTGGTGGGCAGGGCTGGAAGGAATGGGCTCAAGCTTGGCTTCCTGCACAGTGGTGGTCCACCCAGGGGACTGTGGCTCTGTGGTGGTAGGAGGTCCTTGTAGGGACACTATGCAGGGTTGCCCTTTAGGGGAGAGAGTGGGGAAAGGAGAAACAGTGATTAGCCAAGGAGTGAGGTGTGGGTCCTTGTGTCTGCTTCCATTCAGCCCAGATTTCACTGCCACCTGCCCTGGGGCTACACAGTGGGGACATGGCCCTGTGCCACCTTTCAGCACTGTCTGCTTTCCCCATCAGTGCTGGCACACTGCCCCCTGTTCTGCCCCTGCTGGGACATCTCCCAGGCAGCTGGTAGAGCTGCACCACTATGGCTGATTACTTCAAACCTGAGGACATTTCCCTTAAATGATGGACATAGTGGCACTTGGGTTCAGGTCCTGGTTTCCCCTGTCTGCCCTCTGGGTACAGAGCCTTCTCTGCATACCCCCACCCTGGAGCGAGCACCTAAAGCCTGTGGGATTCCTAGAGGTACTGGAACAGCCAGGACTGGCACCCTGTGCCCTGCCTGGTAACACCAGGACTCCCTAGCCCTGCTCAGATAATGTCAGGGATGCACGGGCTACCTATGTGTCCTTGCCACTCAGTTGTGAGTGTGTGGTCCTGAACCCAGAGCATCCCATTGTTTGCTGAGCAGAGCTGCTGGTATCACAGGCTGGGACAGTGTGATGCAAAACTGGGTGCTCCCTGCCTCATGGAGCCCTGAGACTCCTCCGCTGGGATACAAGAAAGGATGGGGGCACAAGTGAGGGGCTCTCCTTTCCTCCTACCTCCTGGCATCCATGTTGAACACAGGGAGCCACAGGGAGACCCAAGAGCCAACTCCTTCCTCCGTTGCCTTGTGCTTATCAGCCCCAAGCAGAGAAGTGCTGGGAACCCCAGGGGTATGCAGGGTTTTGGCATATCCCTAGCTGAGTGGCAGGGAAAGGATGGGGTGACCTGGTCAAGAGACCCTCTCACCCCTTGTTCTCCCCAGGCCCACCAGCAAGGCAACACAGTGGAGCAGGAACACATCCCAGCTGGAATGCAGGAGCTATGCAGTCGGCAGGTGGGAGACCTGCAGAAACCCAGTGCCCAGGGTGAGTCCCCTCGAATGTCACACCTGTGTGTGCCTGGGGCCACAGTGGTGCCAGGGACAGCTACAGGATGTATGGAGGATGGAGAGGGCAGCACAGCATCCCTCAAAGGAGATGGGGGCTGGGGCAGGGGAGCTGGGTGCCTGGTGGGGCCGTGGCAGCAGAGATGCTCTTTAGGCAGCCGTAGGCTTTCCCTGTGCCAACACTCTTCTCTCCCTGCAGCTGTGGTCTCAGGGACCCTTGTGCTTCTGGAGCTACAGCTGCCCTCAGAGCCTGGTGTGGAGCCCAAAGATGGTGGTGAGGAGGGGGAGAAGTGCCACTCATGCTCCTCAGGAACTGCCCAGCCTAAGGGGCAGCCCCGGGCAACCTGGAAGGCTGGGATCACAGGCAGCCCTGCTATCTCTCGAGAGCTCACTGTGGGGCAGAGCCACACACCAGACCAGCCTAGTTCTGGCAGCCAGGTACAGAACTGGCAGCACAGGTTGGGGCTGCCGCCTCCCACTTGGCTGCCAGTCCCGTGGGAAAGGCAGCTTGATGGAGGGGGGGTGAGCGTGGCCCCCCAGCTGACTGCTTTGCCCCTTTTCCCTCCCTGCAGCTCAGCACTAGGGTGTGTGGGCAGATGCCAGGGCTGTCTGGGAGGTGTGTGGAACTGGCAGCAGGTATGTGCATCCCTGTGAGGAGGGGGTGCAGGGCTATGACTCCCCAAAGCCTGGCAGTGCTGCTTTATGCCCCCTGCCCTGCGGAATGTGCACCCCTGGGGTGCAGGGAAGGGCCCAGCCCTGAGGACTCAAGCCTGCCAGGGCAGAGATTGGAGTGTGGGAGGTGGCCAGGCTCTCCCCAGCCGGTTGTCACCTGTCACCCTGCTGTGGGGTGGTGGTGCTGTCCCCCAACTGGGTGCCGGGAGAGCTGCGTGCCACCGGGCTGTTTACCAGGCCAGGCGGCAGCAGGGCCATGAAAGGGAATCGGTGCCTGCAGCAAACCCTGGCCTTTTGCATTCTTTGTCCCAATAAGGCTGGGAGCTGTGTGCTGGCTGGCCCCCCACCCCCCTGGGGCCATGCTTACTGGCCCAGCCAGGGCCCAGCACCCTATGGGTCTTCCCTGCAGCCTTGAGGGATCCTGGTGGCTAGCAGCTGCCCTTGTTCTGCTGCTGGGAGGCCTGTCCTTTGAGCTGTGATGGGAAGAAACTCAGAGGAAAAACCAGAAAGCAGTGCTCTGCCCCCAGGGACAGGGTTTCCGCTCAGAGCTGACCTTGCAGACAGAGGTCCCCTCCCTCCAACAAGCCCCAGGGGACCTCCGGCTGGTTCTTGGAGAGATGCACAGCCCTGGGGCAGTGAGAAGCATGCAGGACCCAATGCCCCTTGCCTCACCCGTGGATGACGCAAACCTGAGTGCAGAGCCCTGTCACTAGAGCATCAGTGTTTCTGTTCCCAGGCCAGAGTGCTGCCTGTTCAGTGCCTGCCAGTGTGCACCCTGGATGTTCCCTGGGTGTGGGCTGAGCCACTGAACCCCCTTGCCCTCTTCTCTAGAGGCGATGTGGGGCTCTGTCCCGCTATGCCAGGGCCTGGAGGGTTCAGGAGTGATCCTGATCTCATGGCACAGAGCCCAAGTACCACTCACTGCCCTGCTGGGGTACAGGTACCCTGATCTCTGCCTTTCCCTCCTCTGTGGCATGGTTTGGCACAGCGGGGCAGAGCCGTCTGCTGTGTTGCAGAGCTGCCTAAGAGTGCAGGTGGATTTTGGTATTACACCTGGGGGAGTGTGGGGTGACAGGGAGGGGGACCCCAAGGTGCTGTGCGGAGAAGGTGGGGATTGCAGCAGCACCATGGCTATACTTACCCTCTGTTCCTCTTGTCCTGTTCCTCCCATATGTGACCCATCCCTTCCCAAGTGGCAAGGCCCACTCAGGACACAGTGGGGACCCCAGCTCACCTGAACACTCACCGTTGGGAGCAAACATCCTCCTCCATGTGCCTGTCTGGCTCCACAGGTAAGGTCCCAGTGACAGCTGCCTCTGCTCTTTCTGCTTCCCAGTGGCTGGAGGTCTCTGGCAGAGCCTGTGGAGCTCTGGAAGCAGGACGTTGCTGGCTGAGCAGGACTGACTGCTGGATGCCCACCTTCTTTCTTGCCCCCTGCCCAGCACCCATCCTCTCCTCACGCTTGTGCACGAGCAGCCGGGCCCCTGCAGGAGCTTCGAAGGGCTGCAGTCAACCTGGGAGGGGCAGCAAGCACAGCATAGCGTCGGGAGGGGTTGCATGTGTGGTAGGGTCTGGTGGGCAACATGCATCGTTCAGGCATTGTAGGGGCTGCATGTGTGACAGGCCACTGGATCCTCGTGCACTGTGTGGGCACACTGGGGGCAGCATGCTGGGCAAGGCACCCCCGGGGCAGGGGCAGATATATTGTAAAGGGCCCTCCGGGGAGCTGCGTGCGTGGCGGGGCACCTTGGGGACTGCGTGCATCGTAAGGAGCCAGGGAGCGGGGTGCAGCATGCGTGGCGGGGACACCCGTAGGTGGCGGCAGCCCGGGTAACCCCCCGCGTCTCTCCCCGCAGAGCAGAGCCGTGCCGGGCCGCTGCCACGCGCTGCCTCGGTGCGGGAGCGAGCCCAGCGGTTCTCCCCGGCGGCGGCTGCGGACGGCCCGGCGGGGGTGGGCGGCACGGGGGGGCGGGCCGGGACCGCCCAGTGGCAGCGGGGGCCCCGCACTGCCCCGCCGGGGCCCGCTCAAAACGCGCGGGCCGGCGGCAGCGGAGGTGCAGAACAGCTCCCGGCCCCGGTCTCCGCCGGCCCCCGCCCTGCCGGCTCCCGCCCCGGTCCCGGTCCCGACGGCATGAAGACCTTCTTCACCATCGAGATCAAGGATGGGCGTGTGCAGCCCCTCACGCCACGTGTCGTGGCCACCCCCAGCAACCAGCGGGCAGGTGGGCACCGGGCAGGGAAGATGGGAAGCGTGGGCAGGGGTACAGGACCAGGGGACAAAACCGGGTTGTGCATCCATTGGGAGACTGGGTGGGGGAGATGGGCAGTGCAGACAGCAGGCACCTGTTGTGAGGATGGGGTGGGCTGGTTGGGCAGTGTGGCACCTGGTCACTGTAGAGATGAGGGGCACAAGTGATTCCATCACTCGTGGAAGTAGGACTAGGACCACTGGGCACCTGTCAGGGGGGTGGGCACCATGGGGGCAGCAGGTTGCCAGCAGGAAGGTATGAGCTGGCAGGGCTGCAAGCACCATGGGACAGTGTTCCCAACAGGGTGATGTGCATAGTCAGGCGGTGGAGCAAATGGGTGCCAGTGAGCAGTAAAGCAGTGACAAGGTGGTAGAAATCAGTGAGCATGTGGAAGTCAGCAGGCAGGTGGGCAGCAGTGGGCAGGTGGGTAGTGATAGGCCAGCCAGGCACTGATCAGACACAGCAGCAGCAGCATTTGTGTGCTGGAGGCTGAGCGTGGGCGCTGCCAGAAGAGCAGTGGCCAAGGGCAGGAGTGTGCCTGGCAGCCCTCGCCCTTTGGCAGGGATGCTCAGGCCATCTCAGTACTGGGAGGTCATCTGGCCCTGCAGTCTAAACCCGGGCCCACTGTTCTGCCACACTTGTGCCTGCAGTCCCTCCCCAACTTCCTGCCTTGTCACTGCAGCCTTGCCCCATCCTTTGCCTCGCATTCATGCTGTGACCCCACTGACCTGCTGGTCCAGGGGAGTCCACGCAGTCCTGGTCCATCCTATCCCCACTCCTGCTGTGTCTGATCCAGCCCTGCCCTTGATCCAGCCCTCCCTGCCTGCAGGCGTGGCTGGCTTGGGATGCTCCTGGGGCTGTCCCTCACCCCAGGGGGTCTTGGCTGCAGCTGTAGTGATGCAGAAAGTGCCCTTCCTTGGGGAGGGTGAGCCAGGGTGGTGAGGAGGGCGAGCCAAGGTGGTGAGGAGGGCCTGGTTTCCCCATCCTTGGCTGTCCACAGAGCCCTTCCCCTGTGCCAGAGATCAGCACCCACCACTGAGGCAGGATGTATGCAGCAGGCACCCTACCTGGAGCTGTTCCTTGGCATGGGGCTGAGCCTGCTAGGCTGGGGCAAGTCCTACATACCTCTTGTTTGCCTTGCAGAGGTGACCGTAGGGCTACGGAGTACCCCCATCCGTATCACCACTGTCCCCAAAAGCAGCAGCAGCAGCAGCATCTGCAGCATCAGCACTGTCAGCAGCAATGTCACCAAGGTGAGTGCCAGGAGGTGCTGTGTGCCATAGGGCTGCGTTCCACTTGGACATGGTTTGGGGTGGGGAGCAGTGACCAGGGCAAGTAGGTTCATGCTGACAGTGTCGTTTGGAACCTCTAGCTTATCATTTTGTATTTACAAAGAGGCTTTGGGGTCTGCACATGGACCCACAGCCCCAGCCATGTGAGTCCTCTGCACCCTTGACTGTGCTACTGTGTATGTAGATACTTGCGGGGTGGGTGGAGGTGGACTTGGGAGCCTTTTGTGGCTATTCTTCTGTCATAAATACCTTTTAGGGTGGGAAAAACCCATTGCTACCCACCCCTCTGTTTTTACTCCCAAGGATAGACCTTGGCTGTGGTGCTGCAGAGCCTGCCAGAGGAGTGAGGAGAGGGGGAATAAGTTGCTCTGAGAAGGTCTGTGACCTATTCTGGAGCCAGAGGCTGGGTTCTTGCCTCCTCCTGCTTTGTGCTTCAAAGTCAACAGCACAGTGGCAGCCTTAGGCTTCCTGGCTCAGGAGGGATTCTTAGGTGTGAATGGAAAAAAATTGAAAACTTCTGCTTGGTTTTGGGGGTCAGGTGTGACATGGTTGCCCAGGTGTGACATGGTGCTGGGGGCAGTGGGTCTGGGTGCACATAGAGACAGCCCTCCTTGTGCAGCCCTTTAAATGCTTTTATCTGCTCCTGGCCATCTAGGGTAATGAGAGGCGCTTGCTCACGCAGCCTTGGCAGGAGCCAGGATGTCAAGTGAAGTTCTGCTTCTCTTGTGGCTCTGCATGTGCCCAGCTGGTGTTGTGGACACGGTACTGCCGGTGGCCATAACATGGCTGAGGCACTCCAGCCCTGTCTTAGCCTTTGCCAGCATGAAGCAGGCAGTGCCTGCAGAGTGGCAGGACTACCCTGCAATGCTGCCTGCAGGAGCTGGCAGGTCCAGCTGTCCACGGGCAGCTTGCTGCCTGCAGAAATGTTCCTTCCCCACACTAATGCGCTTGGGCAGGCTTGGCTGGAGCAGCCCGTCAGCTCTCATTAAGGTATTAGCGATGCTGCCCGGTGGGGTGGGGGGCTTGGGACCCATTGGTTGCCTGGCAGGAGACACGGCCTCCAGGTATGCTCCCAGGAGGCAGGGAGGAGGAAGAGGCGACAGTGGTGCTGGCAGCCTTGCCAGGTAGGGCTTGGTTGGAGGGGCGAGTGGGTTGTGTGGATTTGGGACAGTGGCTGCTGTAATGTATTCTCCCAGTGATGGTGCTGCCTTTGGCCAGTGTGCAGGGATCTGCTCCCCCTGGGGCATTTGTCAGGCAGCGTGGCAGGATAGGGGGCCCCAAAAATCACCACTGATGACCAAGGCCCTCGCACTGGTGCCAACCTGTGGCTGGACATGCGTCAGTGTGTTGTGAGTGACGCCAGCCAGGAGCAGGAGGGTGCTCAGGCAAAAGGGTGTGTGGGTGTTCATCAGCCCTGGAGCTCATCCAGCACAGCAATGGTCTGGGGTTGACCCTGCATGGGGGGCTCTCCCCAACCACCATGCCCTGCAGCCCCTCAGGCTGCACTAAGGGCCCTAGCAGCAAGCCAGGGTGTGTGTGGGGGCACTCTGCAGCACCCCCCTCCCCCCACCAAACCACCTGGTCCCAGGGTTTGAAGTGCTGCCAAGTGACAGCGCCTGCCTCAGCACCCCTGTGCGGGACCCCCGGCCCCAGCGACAAGAATAGCCCGGCAGGCGCAGAGCCAGGCCCAGCCGGCCTCCAGCTGGGGGTGGTGCTCCCAGCGCCCCTATAAAGGGCAGGGGACAGCTGAGCGGGTCTTGCTGCAGCTCCTGCCAGCACTGACACTGCCACCATGCCGGGGGTCAGCCTGGAAGGGCTGGCGCAGGCCGGAGCGGCCGAGCTGGCAGAGCTACGGCGGGAGCTGGGGGCTTTCCGAGGGGTAGTAGAGGGGCAGCTGGAGCAAGCGCTGGGGCAGGTGCAGCCCCTGGTGCAGGCGCTGCGGGAGCTGCAGGAGGAGCACCTGGAGCTGCGGGCAGAGCTGGCACGCCTTGGCCGCCGCCTCGACCTGCTGGCACTGCAGCTGGAGCCCCCCGGGGAGGACCTCAGCACCCTCTTTCTGGAAGCACAGGACCCTTGCGCCCACTTTGAGGGCACTGAGGAGCCCAGCAGCCTCGTGGCCCATCCGCCCGCTTTCTCCAGCACACGCCAACAATCGACCCTACAACTCTCCCGGAGCAACAGTGGCGTGAGTGCCGGCAGCCCTGCCCTACGGCAGCGCCTGGCGAGGGGATGGGAGGGTGGCACCAGCCAGCAGGGCTCCAATGGCCCCGGGGCTATCTGGAGCGCCAAGGTGAAACCTCTGACACAAAATGAGACTGTGGATGCAGCGCAGGGGCAACACAGTGTCAGCAGTGTCTGCCACCATTTGGGCTTGCTGCTGTGGGGGGCAAACGCAGCCTGCCTGCTCTGCATTGCCAGAATGCCGGTCCTGCAGGCAGGGTGCAGACAGCTGTCTTGCTCCTTCCCACGCACAGCAGTGGCAGGGTGCAGGTGGTGGTGTGGGTGCACATGGCTGGTGTCCCCTTCTGCCAGCAGTTTTGCCACAGGCTGGGTGCTGGGCCGGGGCAGTGGGATGCAGGATGGGGCCAGGTGTGTAGCGGGGCAGTGCTGCCTGCTGCCTCCCCTGCCTATTCCGGGCCTGGCCCACTGCCGGCCACACATTGCTGGGGGGTTGTGCTGAAAGGGACTTGGCAACCTGGCTTTGCTCCGGTGGGGGCCAAGCTGGCCTAGATCCTGAGCAAGGGTGTGGGGGAGGCTCTTGATCTCCTGCACAAGCTCTTCTTTCTACTAAGCCCTTTTAATTCCCTGGAAATCCCTTGTGTTGCTAACAGCATGTACTTGCCTTGCCAGCACTTTGCCCACAGGTGGGCACCAGGCCCTGTCCAGCCTGGAGTGCCCAGGCAGCCCCTGCCTGCTGAAGGGCTCCAGCAGCCTCCAGTGATGATATCTGGGGACATTTTGGCAACCAGGCTGGGAGCAGTAAGAGACTGCTGGGCCCTCCCAAGGCAGGGGGTACCATGGGGGGCATGTTGTAGTCTCCTTCTCTGCCTTGGTTACTGTGGATGCCTGCAGCATCCCACCAGCTTATACTGCATGTGGCATGTCTTCTCCAGGGTCCCCGCTGCCTGTGGCACTGGGCAAGTATCAGGGCCATGGAGATCGTGGTCCCTGAGCAGCATGGTGAGGGGCAGGAGGGGCAGCAAGTTGGTGGGGACTCAGTCACATGGTGCTGTCCCTTTTAGATGGAGCCAGAAGTAGTGGAGAAACCCAAGGCACCAAGGCGGGTGGTGGAGCAGCCTCAGGCACCAAGGCTGGAGCCAGAGTTGCCCAATGGCATGGAGAAGGTCCAAGTAAGGGAGCTGGAGAGAAGGAGCAAGCTGAATGTTGAGGAGCTGAACAGGATCGAGGATGAGGATGTTCTGGATAAGATGGTACTTCCTCTGCTGCTGGGCTTCTGGGGAAGGCAAGGGGTGAAGCCAAGCTGGTGGCAGAGGGGTGATGCTGACCTCTACCTCCTCCTGCAGCTGGATCAGACAACAGACTTTGAGGAGCGGCGACTGATCCGAAATGCCATGCGGGAGCTCCGCCAGCGCAAGCGAGGTACTCTTGGGGACAGTGACCCCCCCAGAGGTCGGTAGTCTCATGGTGGCACTAGAGGCGGGTGCTGACCTAGGCCTGTCTGGCTGTGGTGAAGCAGACCTGCATGCTTGGTCTTCTTCTGCACCCGTGGTTGTGGATATTGTCCTTCCCATGAGGTGGTTCTGGACCAACAGCAACCACGGAACCCCTGGTGTGGCGAGGACCATGCCTACCACTCCAGCCTCTCCCTGCTGACACTGTCTCCCATCATGTTTGCAGACCAGAGGGAGAAGGAGCGGGACCAGCGACTGCAGGAGACAAGGAGCCAGGCAGTGGCAGGGAGGGCTGGCCATGCCACAGAGACCACCACTACGCAGAGCATGCAGTCGGCGGATGGCTCAGCACACAGCACCGTCACCAAGACTGAGCGGCTTGTCCAGTCAAGTATGGGCTGGGCCATGGGGGCACAGGGCTTGCATCAGCCCATCGGGAATCTTTGGAGGGACTTTACTACCATTCTACCACTGCCTCTTCTCTTTGCTGTGCTCACCACTAGGCCCCACTGGGAGCATGGCTATGGTTCAGGGCTGGTTTACTGCATCACCTCTGGCTCACCCAAAGCCTGCCTGGGGGTCTGTAAGGGCTCTGCTGTGGTGGTTTTCCACCCATCTCTTTGGGGAGGCAGGGGCTTTGTCTCCCCCTTGGGCCTGTTTCCTGTCCCCTACACCTCTGTTCTCCCTGTCCCTGGGTATCAAGCCGATAGTCACTTCAGAGGGCTGAGGGATGTTTCAGCTCCCTGCTCTGTGCCCTGGCCTCTTGGCTCTGCCTAGGGAGTACATGCCCTCTGTCCCCCCTCTGCCTGCCCTGGCTGTAGCTCTGCCACCTGGGACTTACCCTGTTTGCATGGATGTGGGGGTGGCTGTGGGTGCTGATGCCCCTTCCCTAGCTGATCCCTCATGTCCTTGCCCCCTGCAGGTGATGGCACCAAGACTTCCCGCACCACAACCATGGAGTCGAGTTACTCGAAGAGATCAGACAGTAGGAGCTTTTTCTGCCTTTTCCCTGCAGCATCTGGGCAACACCCCAGGGTCATTGCTGCCTCTGAGCCATCCCTGCCTTTGGTGAAGGCAGAGCCCCCACCTGCCTGGTGCCACTTTTCTCAGCTCCTTCCTAAGGCCTCTCTTTCTCTCTCTCTGCAGATGGCAACAGCACGTTTGTTCAAACCAAATCATCCTACAGCTCCTCATCCAAGAAGATGGGCAGGTGAGCAGTGGGGCCTCCCTGGGGCCAGCCCCAAGTGGTCCCAGTCATCTGTCTGCTTGTACAGAACCTCGCTGCCCAGCTTGAGGTGTCCCTGTGCAGGAATGTCCCCAAAACCCCTTGGTCCTTGGGGCATGCTTGCTTTTCCCTCTGTGGGCATAGAGACATGTCTGCCAGCTGGGGTAAACTACTACTGTCCCAGGGACATTGAGGTTTGCCACGCTCTGGGACTGGCAATCAGCTGAGGCCACCACATGCCTTCCCCAGGCTGTCTGTGGCCCTCTTAGCTTTGTCTGTCTCTCTCCCAGCATCTTCGACCGTGAAGATGAGAGTGCCTCCAGGCAGAGCAGCCTCGCTGCGCTGGAGCGGCGCCAGGCAGAGAAGAAGAAAGAGCTGATGAAAGCACAGAGCCTGCCCAAGACATCAGCCTCGCAGGCTCGCAGGGCCATGATGGAGAAGCTGCAGAAGGAGAGTGGGAGGTGAGGCCGGGCCAGGGGCAGGCTGGTTGGGGACCATGATCACCACGTGGATAACACCCTGTGCCTTCTGCCACAGCTTGTCAAACCCTTCAGCGGGGCGCCAAACCACCGTCCAGCGCTCCTCCAGCTTTGGTGTGCCCAATGCCAACAGCATCAAGCAGATGTTGCTGGACTGGTGCAGAGCCAAGACCCGGGGCTATGAGGTGAGTGCCATCTAATTTCCCTGTCCCCAGGGCCTGTCATTCTGCCCCTTGGTAACTCTCCTGCTCTCGCAGCATGTGGACATCCAGAACTTCTCATCCAGCTGGAGTGATGGCATGGCCTTCTGTGCCTTGGTCCACAACTTCTTCCCTGATGCGTTTGACTACAGCCAGCTGACACCCCAGAACCGCCGCCACAACTTTGAGGTGGCCTTCTCCTCTGCAGAGTATGTAGCTCTCGTGCCATCAAGTGGGCTTGGGGTGGCTTGGGGCAGCTCTCCCACACAGTGCCTGGGTGATGGGGAACACAACAGGGGAGATGACGCTGGAGGTGGGCACCCGTCAGCATCGGTCCCCTCATGTTATGGAACAAGGTTTGGACACCAGGGTGGGAAAGCAGTGGACAGAGCCACAAGAGGCCAGCGCGGTCTGGCATGGCGAGGATGGTCTTGGGGGCCTGGGCTTCCTGGGTGTGGGGCAGAGCACCCAAAGGCCACCCAGCTGCAGTCTGTACCTCCTATCCCAGGATGTCAAGTGTGGTGGCACAGCCCCTGGGGTGTGGGGTTTGTGTGTGCCAGGTGTCTCCTTTCACAGTCCTAGGGGCTCAAACACTGTTGCAGCTTCTCGAGTCTCTTCCCTTCCCCTTTTGCTTCTGGTTTTCCTGGGTGCTGAGAGATGGGAGCTCATCCAGCTGAAGGGCTGGCAGCCAGCCCCTCTCTCCTTCCTTCTGTCTCTCTCCCATGCACTCCCTTCCCCTCCAGCACCCTGCTCAGGGGCAGGGCTGGGTGACTGGGGGTGTCCCATTCCGACTGGTGCATTGGGCGGTGGTGTGAGCTGGGAGCTCTCATGAGCTCCCTTGGTGCTGCAGTGCTGTTCAGTGGAGCAAGAAGAGAGCCATGTGCCTGGCTCTTCGTGCTCCTGGTAATGGACTTTTTGCCTTAATTTGGAAACCGGTGCGTGGACTTGAGAGAGCCATCGATCGCTCCAGCCTGGAAGCCAGGTGGCCTCTCGTCCTTCCTCCTCCTCCTCCTCCAGCTCTTGTGAGCATCTTCTCCCAAGCTTCCTGCACCAGGGCTGTGCCACGTGGTTCCAAGTGGAGCTGGGCAGGATGGCTGGGCTTGCCCCACTTATCCTCCTAGCGGGTCTATATAGGGGCTATATAGAGCGCTGCTCCGCTCTGGAACCTGCTCCCCGACCACCCTGCACCAAAACACCTCACTTCTCCTCCTCTTCCTCCATCTGTCCTTCTCTCTGGACCTCACGCCTCTCCACGCCACTCACCTGCCCTCCCCATCCCTTGCTTGTGCTGCCCCAAATCTCACTGAATGGCCTTGGCGCAGCGGTGCCCAGAGCCCTCCTGCCCCTGCATCGCGCACCCTAGAGCATGTGAGAGCAGAGCAGCATCTGCTCTGGGGGGAGGGATGGGAACTGCACTGATCCATGTCTCTTGTTTTCTCTCTTCCTCCCCTCCCCGACTGGGCTGCGGTCACTGGCTTGCCCCTCTCTCCCCACCCCCAGGAAGCACGCGGACTGTCCGCAGTTGCTGGACGTGGAGGACATGGTCCGGATGCGCGAGCCAGATTGGAAGTGTGTGTACACATACATTCAGGAATTCTATCGCTGCCTGGTCCAGAAGGGGCTGGTAAAAACCAAAAAGTCGTAGGCCATTTTCACCCCTCCCGGGAGCGATGGTGAGAACCTTCCCCTCCAAATACGTGCCCGTGCTGCACCCTCACCACTTGGTTGTGGCAGCTGGGGAAGAAGAGGCTGGGGTATTCTGGTGGGCAAGGGGTGAGTCCTGGTGGTGTCAGCTGCCAGGGCCAACCTGTGGCCAGGAGAAGAGTAGAGGCAGTCAGCTGGCCTCTGTCCTAGAATAACACCCCTGGGGACTTGGAGAGGGGGAAACTGTGTCATGATGGGGGACTGTTGGCTTTCCAGCAGGAATAGAGCTGCTGCAGCTCTTCCCTCCACACTGGCTGAATGTGGAGGGGATTAGGTGCTGGGGATGTGACTTGCAGTGATCTACAGTAGCACAAGCCCAACCAGTGCTGCCTGAGTGTGGGTGCCCCCCCCACCCTGGGCTGCCCCAGCATCCCTGCTTGCACTCCCTGCTTGGGGATAGCTGCAGGCACTGCTGCGTGGCCAGGCGTGGGTGATGCCTTGTCTGTGAGGTGCTGACTGCTCATATATGGGCATGAGTGGGGAGCCTGGAAAGTGTGAGTCAAGGCTTGGGTCCTGCCGAGTCTTGCAGTGTTTGTGCCTGTCTTCAGGGGCATCCCAGCTGGCACTGGAGCCGCTGCTCCCCTGTGCTCCATGCGGCATCAGCACACCGGGTCCCAAACAATGGCTTTATAAGGGCAGAGCTGCTCTGTCTGCACTGCCATTGCTTTACCATCAGGCCCTGAGCTGCGGCTGACGGTGGTGAGGGGCCCCCAGAGCTCAGTGGGGGCTTTCCCAAAGCCCCAAGCACACTCCTCCATCCCTAGGGCACCCGAATCATGAGGTGGGGCAAGTTCTGGTCTGGCCATGGGCTCTGAGCTGAGCACGGGCTGCATTGACTCCAGCAGAGGCCCTGGAGGAGAGCTGGAGTGTTGGGACACAGGAGCAGAGCCCAGGGTCAGGTGGTTCTCCTTGGCCCTGCTTGGTCCCAGCTGGGTGTCACTTGGCTGTGCCAGTGTCAGCCCAGGGGTTAGGGTAGGCTGTGCTGGGGACTGAGGCAAGCAGTGGGGTTACTGCAGCTGAGTGGGGGGTGGAGAGGGCTTGGGGGGTGCTGTAGTGGGTGGCAGATTGGGGATTTAATCATCCTTGTGCTCAGAGCTGCAGTGCACCCTGCAGAGCCTCTGCCAGAGGGTGGCCCTGGGGCTGGAGCAGCCCAGCTGGCCATGGCATTAGCCAGGGCTACCAATTTGCTCCAAACAGCTCCCAGGTGCCTGTGGCTGTTTTGGCTGTCTGTTAGCAGCAGCAGCAGGTCGGGGGGGGGGGGGGGGAGAGGGGGGCCTCAGGCACCATCCGTCCCCCTGATGGGTGCTGGTGCCTGCCACACTAGCTGGCAGGGATAGTGACCCAGGGTGAGTGGCACCAGTGGCTGGGTTGATTCTGTGCACCCTTCCCCAGCACCCCCAGCAAAAAGGTGAGAGGACAGAGGCTGCCAGTTCCCCTTTGCCCTGTGGGGCTGTCATGGTGATACCCCAGCCGTGCTGGCAGCCTCTTCTAGATGGACTCCACCAGCTGCCCAGGGAGCCCCAGTCTGGGGAGAGGAATGGCATCCACAGCCCAGGGAGCTTGGTGGGTGATGTGGGCAGACTGAGGGCAGGGCTGACACCCCACTGAGGTGGCAGCAGCAGAGGCCATGAGTGTATGGGGACAGCCATGCTCTGCCAGGGCTCCCCTAAGCTGCCTGCCTGAGCACCCCAGTGTGACCTGGGCTGAGGGGTTGTATGCACAGACCAGTGCTGAGCTGCTTGAAGCTGGGCAGAGCCCAACTCCCCGGTGGGGCTGTGCCATGGCTGTGGCAGGTACTCCCCTGAGAGCTGGTCCAGGACAAGGGTGGGAACTGGGCAGACAGACTTGACGGAAGGCAGAAGCACAGGGCTTGAGCTGGAGTGATTGGCACCATGTGACCAGGACATCCTGACCTTCATTGGACCGGACAGTGACACTTGGGGTGGGGGGCACAGCACAGATGCCTGTGGGCATCCCTACAATGCACTGGTATTGGCTGAAGGAAGAAGAGGGTAGGCATGACCTGAGCAGGGGTGCCTGGCAGCACCAAGAGCTGGGGCAGAGTGCATCAGGGGGGCAAGACAGCTCCTGTGGTGGTAGCATACAGTGGTCCCCGTGCCAGGAGCAGCAGGACTGTGGGTATTGAGAGGAAGGCCGGAGCTGCACAAGGGATGAGGGCAGCAATGCCCAGCACCAGCGGGCCCTGCAGCAGGGCAGCCTGCCCAGGGCCGTGCTGAGGGCTGCATCTCCACAGGACGCTGGTGGACTGTGTGCCCCTGGTGGAGGTGGAAGACATGATGATCATGGGGAAGAAGCCAGACGCCAAGTGCGTCTTCACCTACGTGCAGTCCCTCTACAACCACCTGCGTCGTCACGAGTTGCGCATGCGACAGAAAGAGTGCTAGAGCCTGCCCTGCCTGCCCCCCTGCCACCCCCTGTCCTCAGGGCTGCTGGTGGGCAGGAGAGCTGCCTGCCCCAAGAGGGTTCTGGGGGGTCCTGCAGGACCAGCACTGGGGATGGGGGGGCTCTGATATTGGGGCACCCTGTGCCTCTGTCCTGCTGGAGCTCCCCTTGCCCTGGCCAGCTGCAGTCTGACCCCATGGGTGAGGCCAGGCAAGCACTTCTGGGGGTGCTCCCCAGCTTGGCTTGCCTGCCACGCTGCAGTGTGTTTAGTTATTTGTTCTCCAGTTGTTTTTCCCGTGGGCAGCACTCCTGTTGGTCAGTAGCCAAGCAGGGAGGTGCAGTGCAGCCCAGGTCACAGTCGTGCCCCAGCAGCGTGCCCGTGAGTGGCTCCCCTTTGCCCTCTGTGAGAAAGCTCCTCTGCCCACTGCAGGCCCTGCTTGGTGCCACCTCCCTGGGGACGGCTCCACGGCCCCGTGCTGGCATCTTGCTTTCCACCGCACACATGCACCCTGGGGCACTTCAACCGGGGGGGGCTGCAGCCCTGTGTGTGGGGTCAGGTGGGGCAGTGATGGGTCCCAGGGGAGCAAGGGGACCAAGGAGGGAGCCAGGACAGCAGCCCCCACTCTCCTCCCCCGCCCAACTCAGGGCACCACGTGCTCAGCGCTGCTCACCCCTCTGTCACCGTCTCTACACCCGTGTTGACACGTGTATCAACACCAGCCAGACAATAAAGGTTTATTCTACAGGGTGGTGACATGTCTGCCTTGGGTCCTTCCCCACTGCACTCCTTCATGCCACCAGTGCAGCAGGAGATGTAGCACCTGGGAGGAGGGCTGGTAGCCCTGCCTGCTGCAAGCCCACTCTCCACCCTCATCAGGGTGAGATGTGGGGTGCTGCTCCTCCTACTCAGGGGTGATGCCCAGAGCTGAGGGGCAGCATCAGTATTCTGCCCTGCCCACATGCTGGTGGGTCACTGGCCCCAGAGCTGGTATGAGAAGATCCCACACTGCCAAAGGAAGAGATGTGCCTAAGAAGACCCCAGGTCTCCAGAAGGTGCAGCTGCACCCTGCTCCTCTGGCTAAGGACCAGTCATTCCCACCAGGCCAACATGGCCATTGGTCTTCATCTCAGCACTGCAAGACCCATTTGTGGATTTGCATCCATCCTCCCCACACCCTATGTGAAGAGCTCATCCCAAGCTATGGCACCCCATCCCTTCCTCCATCCCCCCCAGGAATGGCACAGATCCATGGGCACTTTGTCAGCTTGCCATTAGTGGCTGTGACCCTCTGTTCCATTCCACTTCTGCAAGTGGCTCTGGGGCACCCAACTTCACCCAGCACCAAAGCAGAGCAGTGTGGGATTTGCTCCACTGCCCACTTCCCCTCTCTCCTTGACAGATGACACACTGCACCGATCTTACACAAGGGTTTTACTGGGGACTCGATACAAGACAAGCCCGCTGGGGCGTAAAGCCATACCCCACCCAAGGCAGCTCTCCCACCTCTGGGACTCAGCACATCTACCCTCAGCACCTGGGGCTTTCTGCTGAGGGTTTCATTCTGTCCCAGTCAGGTAGGATACCACTGCCCAGTTCTGGGAGTCACCCAAACCTTGGTGCATGGTGAGGGAGCACAAAGAATGCTCCCAACTGGCTGGGGATGCCAGGCTGCAGGACAGGAAGGGCAACAGGCACACAGGACTGCCAGGGTACCTGCAGTTCCCAGGAAGCCCTCAAGCCTGGGGCTGCTCAGGCATCCTCAGGGCAGAGTCTACACTTGCACCAAGAAACAGCAGGAGCACCTTCTCCAGCTGCTGTTATGTCCCTGCATACTGGGAACTCACTGCAGGGCCCTCTCCTAAGCACAGCATCCCTAGCTAGAGGTCTGGGTGTTCTCCCTGGTCACGGTCGGGTGGTGTCTTGCTACCACCAGCTGGAGCTTGGTGGGGAAGCAGGGTTGGCAGAGGCCTAGCAGGGGCAAACTGGAACTCCTCAGGCACGGGGGCATCAGGTGTTTCCTTGCGGTAGAAGCCCAGATCCTGCACCAGCTGGTTGATCTCCTCCCGTGTCATGTCACTCAGGGGGATTCTCTGCACACAGTGATTGCAGCCTGGCATTAGTGGGGAACCAACCCCCTTCAGACCCCGCTATGGTGGTGGGTGCTGTGTTCCCTGCTCACCTCCAGCTCCTCATATCGGTGGCTGAGAAGCACAAGCTCAGGGTCAGCACCAGGCAGGTGTTTCATCTCGAGGTTATGGCTGGGCAGTGCGTTAAGGAGCAGACAGCACTGGCCAGGCCCATGCAGCTCTGCATCCTATCCTGTCCTCTAAACCCATCCCATTTCCTCCAATCCGGTTCTCCATCCCACTCTGTCCCAACCCATCCCCCAGCCATCCCATTCTCCACCTCATCCCATCCTCCATCCCATCCTGTCCTCCATCCCCTCCCATCCCACATCCTGTCTCACCCTGTCCTCCATCGCATCCTGCCCTCTCCTCCTTCCCATCCCGCCCAATCCTGTCCTGTCCCATCCCACCCGTTATCCCCGTCCCATCCCCTTCCGCCCCCATCCCAAGCCAAATCCCTTCCCGACGCCCATTCTGCTGGGCCCCGAGCCCGGGGGGGCTGGGAGGCGACAGAGGGATCAGGGCCCCGCGGCCGGGGGTACTAGAGGGGGATGTCCTGGGTGACGAAGGCCTTCACCTGCGGGTACAGGTCCGGATCAGCGGCGGGGACGCCCCGGCCCCGCCCCCGCCCGCCCCCACAGCAGCACCTACCTCCCTCAGGCGGTTCAGCCGTCACCCGCCGCAGGTCTGCGAGAAGAGACACCGCGTCACCCTCGCTGTCATCCCCGCTGCCACCCCCGCCGTTACCCCCCGCCCCCCGCGCTCACCTCCACCTTGCCCCTGGCCAGGTCCCGCAGTTTGCCCTCGCGGAGCTCGGGAGGTCTCGATCCGTCCCCCAACGCGAGCGCCGCCAAAAGCAGCGACAGCGACATCGGCAGCGACGGCGACATCGGCATCGACACCGCCCGCCGCATCCCCCCCGCCGCCACGTCACGCCACGGGCCGGGCACGCGCACACGCTACACTCGAGCAACGCACAACGCGTGCGCAGCGACAACACAGACACACACAGACACAGACACAGACACACACAGACACACACACGCACACAGACACGCGCGCACACGCACTCGCACGCACACAAACGCATACAGATACGACACACAGAAACAGACACAGGCACACAGACACACATATGCACATGCACACGCACATACACATACACGCGTGCACACACACGCACACATGTACGCATACACACATATATACACACATGCACTTACATGCACATGAACAAACACGTGCATATAAACATGCACATACACGCACATACACACAAACGTGTGCACACACACCCCTTGTGCACTCACACATGCCCGCACACCCCGTGTGCCCATTCTGCACACCCGCCCTGTGCACACCCCTCACCCCCCCCAGACACACACCCCATAAGTGTGCATGTGCAAACACAGCCTTGTGTGCACATGAACACGCCCCACACTGCACACATGCACATCCTGTACAAGCTGTGGATGCATGAGCAGGCTGCACTTTGCTGTACTGTAGATGAACCATCCTTCTACACACGTTGCAAACACACGCACAGAACACGTGTCTGCTGGACAGCGTTTGTGTGTGCACAGCAGTGTTGTGCGTGCACACTATGGTGCACAGCTGTGAACTCTACACACACAGAGTCACGTGCAGAGCACACACCAGCGCACAGGTACAACTGCACACCCGCACAGCTGCGTAGTGGCAGGCAGAGCTATCCCCATACACAACTGCTCACTGCATGCCTGCACCCAGACACCAGGACACACAGCTGTACACAGGAACACGTGCCAGCACACGCAGCCACGCATGCAATGAACAGTGTGCGTGCAACATAAAGCTCTATGCATACACACAGCTGTGTGAATACACTTGTCTGCACTCCTGACTTCATACACGTGCAACTGGACACCCAGATTGTTCTGGGTTGATGCTGCGCTGTTTCTGGTAGCAGAGAAGGGGTCCCCTCCCCCAAGGATGGCTCAGGTAAGCAGCTGGAATAGCTCTCCCTGCTCCAAGATGCCGGGCCCTACCTTAGGCCATCAGTGAACAAAGAGATTTTCACCTCAGCGATTATCATGTTCAAGAAGGGGATATACAGGGTAGTTAAGAGCAGGGCAGAGAAGGGGGAGATGAGAGAAAGCAAGATGTGGAAAGAGAGAGCAACACCAGAAAAGAGAACACCACCAGAGGAGAGCAATGCTGGAGCAGAGAGACAAAGGCTGGTGAGGAAAGAGGTTCTGAAGAGATTTTTCTCTACATCCCCTGGTGAGATGGTAGCCTGTCTCCTGGAGGAGCCCAGTGGAGCAGACCCTGAAGGACCACGGTGGAGCAGGTGTTGTGGACCTTCTGCCTGTGTGGAATCCTGGCAGAGCAGCTGTGGATCTGCAGCCTGGGGAGGATCACGGAACAGAGGTTGTGTCCCTGCAGCCATGGAGAGGACTGTTCCCAAAGTAGTCTGTGGCACTGTGGGCTGCCCACGCTGAAGCAGTTTGCTACCGAGGAACTGTCCCTGAGGAACTGTTCCCGAGGAACTGACACTGGAGGGGTTCACTAAGGACTTTCTCCTGTGCGAGGGACCCCACGATGGAGTAGGGAAAGGCTTTGAGGAATTCTCCCTGAAGAGGAAGGAGCTCCCTGCTCATCCAGGCACCTCTATGAGCATTCTTTCCCGCCTTCCTCTTTGTCAGTATGCTTTGTTCTTGGGCACAGAGAAGGTAATCCTTCAATACTTACCATCTGTCGTAGGCCCCCCTTCCCTCCAGGGCTTCATCCCATGGTACTCTGGCCAGCAGATCCCTGAAGCGACTGAAGACTGCATGCCTGAAGTCCAGGGTCATAAACTTGGAATACATCCTCCTAGTTGCCCTGAGGATCTTGAATTCTGGTGCTTCGTGGTTACTGCAGCCAAGGTTATCCCTGAGCCTGACATTGGTCACCAGCCTCTCCCTGATTGGTGGGAACAAGATCCAGCATAGCACCTTTTTTTGCTGGTTCTTCTAACATTTGGAGGAGGAAGTTGTTATCTGTGCATTCCAGGAACATCCTCCAGATTTTTCCTCCAGAATCCTTCCAGAATCCTCTGGTCTTGGGGAAGAGAATCTCAACTATTTCCAAGGGGGAGCTGCGTCAAAACTAGTCCAGTCGAGCGGCTTTGAAGCCCTCTCTGACCCAGGCTGGGACACTTCTTGATTTGTGCCTCCAGCGTTGTCGGATGTTAACCCAGGGAGCACGAACTCGAGCTCCGTTCTGCGCAGTGTTTATCAGCGGCAATTCCTGAACTTGTATCTGACACCCGAGTAAATTACCGATCTCTGCAACTTTGCTCGGTGCAAGCCCTTGGCGGGGCTCTGGGACAGGCAGGAGTTGCCTCTCACCGGTGGCTGCACACATAGAATCCCCTGGACACAAACCCTGGCGCCAGACGGGGACAGGGACCGGCGGCACTCGGACCCGCCGAGAAAGGGTGCACAGAGCGGAGGGGCCGGGTTCCGCACCTCGCCGCTCACCGGACGGGCCCGCACGGCAGCACCCTTGTGCTGGCAGCGCACGGGGACACCCGGTGCCGGTACCCGCCGGGAGCGCGCGCTGGGCTCCTGGCGCCGGGGGAGGCGGGGCCCTATCGGTCACGTGACCGGGGCGGTAGCAGGTGCGCGCGGGGAGGGCGGGCACCTCCCTCCTGCCGCGCCGGTGGCGGGCCCGGGCCCTTGGGACGGGATGGAGCCGGCCCGGCGGGGCAGCGCGGACCAGGGCTCGGCCGCCGCCTCGGGGTCCCGGGCCGGCCCCCCGCGGGGCCCCGGGCCCGCCGCCTCCCCCGCACGGCCGGTGCCCTTCGTCCCTGGGGGCTCGGCCCGGCCCCGGCCTGACAGCGGAGCGGCTGTGCCATTCCTCGGGGGTGGCGGCGTTGTCCCGGGCGGCCGTCGGCGCTCCCGGCCGGACTGCTCCGGCGACCTTTTCCCCTACGGCTGCCCCCGGCCCGCGGGGTCACAGCGCGGTGAGCCCGAGGAGAGCGTCCCGGGCTGGGCTGCCAAGCCCCTGCCGCTGGAGGTGGGCCGGGCCCAGCCGGAGGGAGCCGGCGGGTCCCACGCCTTCTCGCTGCCGACCCTGCTGCCGCCCAGCCCGGCTGCGCCCCCGGCCCGTCCAGCCGTGCCGTCCCCGGCGGCTCCCGGCCCGGCACTGGGCTGGCCCGCCTTCCCCGAGCTCGGTCCCCTGGAGCAGGCAGCCGCTGGGAGACCGCTGCCCACCGAGCGGAGGGAGATGCTTCCCAAGGCGGAGTCCAGCGACCACATCTCGGCCTGGGCGAGCTCCTCGCCCCGCTCCGCCGGCCTGCCCAAAGCCGTCTCCAGCGAGTTCATTGCCGGTGGGCGGGTGGGTCTTTCCAAGCCTGCGGCCCTCTCCAAGCCGGAGCCGGAGGAGCAGCCCCTCTTCGGGAGGTCCCTCGGCCTGCCGGGCTCCAGCGGCTCCTGCGACTCGCTGCCCGGCTGCTCGGGCCGGGGCCCGGAGCACGGCGCGTTCCGGTAAGCGGGGCAAGCGGCGGGGGGGAGCGGTGCCGATTTGCCCTTGGGAGGAAACAGCGAGCGAAGCCCCTCGGGGGCTGGGGCTGCCCCGTCCCTCCTGCTGCGGGTGGCTTTTAGCAGGAGGGGATTTGGGATGAGGGGCTGAAAGGGCTCCCGGGTAAAGGGTGCCCGGTGCCTGCACAGGCAGCGCTGGGGAGTCTGGGCACTGGGGCATGGCAGAGGCTGTGGAGCGGGTGCTCTCTGTCCCCGCTGTCCCTGAGCTGTGGCGATGCTGTGGCACTGCCCTCCCTCCCTGTTGGAACGTGTCCCCCGTGACTGAGACTCGTCCTGGCGCTGCCGAACCAGCCCGCGGCCGCTGGCGCATGCTGCGTAGCGGCATTGATGTGTCGTGACTGAGGGCGGCTGTGCGCTTCTGAAGGACACTGCTGCGGGGTGGGCAGCGATGCTGTCACACGCCGTGCCCTGGTCCTTGGGGCTGGCCCTGCTCTGGGGCAGGCTCTGGGGCCCGAGTTCTGCGTCCTTTTCCCTAGGAGCTGGAGGGATGTGTGGCTCTCGGGGAAGGGATGGGAAACTGTTTTCTGGGGACACTGTCTCACAGGCTGCCTGAGGCGCCAGCCTTCTGTGATGGAAATGAGGGTTCTTTGTGCTGGTTTCTAGAATTTCACCAGCGTTTGGCTTACAGCAGGGCTTGCCATGCACTGAGGTGAAGGCCCTGGGTGGGTTTAGAGGCAAGGACCCATCTCCCTCCAATGGGAGTTACAGACCTGGCATACGTGCCTGGCTAAGCTTCAGCTGTGGCCACTTCTGTTGAAAGCAGAGAGCTTCCTTGGTGGAGCTGGGGGGCTGAAGGGGAGCAACAGGGAACACTTCTGAGCCCCAGTGTTTGCCTGTTCTTTTGTCCTCCCAAGCATCACAGTGGTCACCTGGAATGTGGGCACAGCCATGCCCCCAAATGATGTGACATCCCTGCTGCACCTCAACACAGGAGAGACAAATGATGCAGATATGATCGCCATTGGGTAAGAGGGGGAGGTGCAGGGTTCTTTCCCCTGCCCTGTCTCATCTCTTTTTGGGGGATCCCCATAGCTTGGGGGGGCAGGGGGAATGGAAGAGCTGCAGCCCCAGCCTCCCCAGGGCATGGTGAGCAGGGAGGGGTGTTCATTGCAAGTGTTAAAATAGCAGAAAAGGTCACGGAGCACCAACTCTTGGGAAAATAGGAGGGCTAAGGAGAACAAAAACGCTTGAATCCTGAGGAGCTTCAAAGCCTCAAAAAGGCTGTGTCTGGCCATGCTGTGCAGAGCCAGGCCTTTGCAAGCACTGCGCTTGCTGTGAGCCCTGGCTGTCGTGGGGTCAGGTCTGTAGAGGCATTTAACTCACCTGACAGAGTCCTCTGGGAGCATTTTCTTCACCTCAGCTTTTTCCCTGTAGCATGTAGGCCTCAAGGGCACATATCTGCTGTTCTCTCACAGCTGGATTGGCTCAGTGCCCCTGGCAACACTTTACTGCTGGCAAGGCAGTGCTGTGCCAGTGGTAAGGCTTTATTGGTGTGGCTGGTGAGGCAAGCTCTGCCAGAGTATAAGGCAAAACTGGTCCCTCAAGGTTTGCCATGGTGTGTGGATTCTCACCAAGGCCAGGGACGTGCTGCCTTTCCACAGCAAGTGAGAAGCAGCCTCTAGCTATCAGTGTGAAGTGGAAGAGCTGGATCTGCCTCCAGAAGGCTCCAAGGGACTTCCCCAGTGTTCCCTGCCCTAAGGAGGGAGTGGTGTGAGGCTGGGGCTGTGGAAGCTGTGATGCTGTATTGTAGCCAGTTTCCTGGTCCCCTTGGCCTTGTTGACCCGTGGGGTGGGTCTGTGGAAGTAGACCCGAGTCTGGATGGATGGGGCAAGGGGTGTAGCTGACAGCAAGGAACTGTGTCCTGTCCAGGGCAGGGTGTTCTGCTGCTTCCCAGCTTCAGGGTATTTCTGGCTGTGTCCTTTCTCTGACCTGTGTCTTTTGTGCCCCGAGCACTTGATATTTTTGGGCAAGACATTTCCTGATTCTGCCATTCTGTGTGGATGTTCTCCTTCACTAATTGCTGAGCTGGAAGGAGTGCCAATAACCTTTTTGCTGCTGCTCTGAGCTTGGTGGCTAGGATGCAACTGGGCACCCTGTGCTGTGGTACTGGTGGGACTTTGCTTCTTTGTAGAGACCACTGCAGCTGAAATGTCCTGTAAGCCTCTCTTGCACCTAGAGATAGGCTTTAGACTTCTGCTCAGCCTTGTGCAGCTGAACTGCTCCTGTTTTAAAAAAGGCCAGGGCTTCAGGGCCAATTATGCATCCTGCTAGCACATGGCCCAGCATCACTGGGGTGAGGATATGGCTGGTCTGTACTCTAAACCCAGGGTCTTCCCGTCCTGCCCTGGCCCTACTACCCAGCACTGTGCTGTGGCACCTTTTCGAAGGAGCTCTTACAATCTGAGACACAGACACCATCCTGGTGTGGCTGAGGGACCTGTCCGTTTCCTCCCAGGCTGCAAGAGGTGAACTCTAAGATAAACAAGCGCCTGAAGGATGCCCTCTTCACAGATCAGTGGAGTGAGCTCTTCATGGATGTGCTGAGCCCCTTCCACTTTGTCCTGGTAAGGAGGTCCCAAAGAAGCTGGGCAGCTGGCATTCCCTCTGCCTACCAGGCAGGTGAACCACGGGGAGGGAGAGTTGAACTGCAGGGACAGAGGAAGCAGGTGTGATGGCCTGCTGGGGGGACATCCTGCAGCAATCCAAGCAGCATGGGGGGACTGACCTGAAGGATAGTGGTGTATCTCTCCAGCTTGCTGTCTGGCTTGTGCCTCCCTGCTCCTTTTCCAGTGTCTTAGGCTTCCCAAGTGCTTTTGAGTGCTTGTTGCCGGCTGTGTTGCACCAGGGTGAGGAGGTGAATGTGAGAACAAGCCTGTGCTGCTGGGTCCTGGGGCAGGTTCAGCTCTCCAGGATGCTTGCCCCACTGTGTACCTAAGCCTGAGCATTGCTGGGCTTATGTCAGCTGTCATTAGTCAGGAGGGTGTGCATAGATCTCTGAGCTAAAGATGCTGTTAGTCATGTGCCAGACAGGGGGTGTGCACAGGATGGAGGTGCTGCCCCTATAGCCTGTCCCAGCTCCCACAGGCTCTGCTGTGGCTACTGTCTTGTTTCAGACCCTGCTTGCTCCTGTTCCAGGTCAGCACAGTACGGATGCAAGGTGTGATCCTGCTGGTATTTGCCAAGTACTACCACCTCCCCTTCCTGCAGGACATCCAGACAGACTGCACGAGGACAGGGCTGGGAGGCTACTGGGTGAGTGTGGCACTGGGGGGAGGTGGGGAGAGGGCTGGCTTCCCGAGGAGTCATAGGATCCTTTCGGTACAGGGCAACAAGGGTGGGGTGAGCGTTCGTCTCTCAGTCTTTGGCCACATGATCTGCTTCCTGAACTGCCACCTGCCAGCACACCTGGAGAAGGCAGAGCAGCGCAAGGAGGACTTTGCTACCATACTGCACATGCAGCAATTCGACGGGCATGCAGCCAGCGGAATCCTGGACCACGAGTGCGTACTCCACCACCTTGCTCCCCGGTCTGGGCCAAGGCTCTAGTGCCAACTCAGGTCCTTGACTGCCTGCAGATAGGCTGTGAGGTCTGTCCCCTGAATCTCAGCACAGCTTGTAGATGGGGTCTTGCCTACAGAGCTGCAAAGTTGTCTTGTGACACAGTGTGGATCCAGCACTGTGGGGTAGGTGTTAAGAGGGTCCTTGGTCTACCCTGGGCACATCCAGGCCTAGTGCAGCTCCTGCTATCCTGGTGCTGTTGGGATTTGGGCCGGGTGAGGTGGAGGGCCTGGCTCTGCCCCTGTGACTCGGCCATGTGATCTAACTCTGGTAGGTGCCTCAGGGTGGAAATTTCCACCCTGTTTCTGCCCAGGGAAGTCAGGTCTGCTCAGCTAATAGTGCATGGTCCTACCTGAAGAATCCTGGCAGGGCTATCAGCTGTTGGCTGAGTGCTGACCTGCACTGGTGCTCCCAAGAGCTCCCAAGAGGCAATGGCTGCTCACAGCCTCAGAATGTTTTCCCTCTGTTGTGCTGCCTGGCTCTGGTAGCCTTGACCCTTCCAGTCCATCACGCTCCTGTCCACAGCCTCGTGTTCTGGTTTGGGGACCTCAACTTCCGTATTGAGAGTCTTGACATCCGTTTTGTGAAGTACGCCATCGACAGCAACATCCTGAGCCAGCTCTGGGAGAAGGACCAGGTGAGAGGGATGGGCGCGCTGCTGCTGGTTCTGTGGGGAAGGGGTGGCAGTCCCAGATGGTCTTTGTGGGAGCTGGGCACGTGCTTCATTTGTGCTGGGAAGGGACGAGGGCATTGGGTCTGTGGACTTGCATGGCATGAAAGCTGTGTGGGGCTGCAGAAATGTGTCAGGGGTGGTTGTGCTGGGGGTGGAGAGGTCGTGGGGGCTTGCACAGGAGTCTGGCCATGGGCTGGTGTGCTTCCCCACCTGCTTTTTTTCCCCACAGCTGAACATTGCCAAGAGCACCTGGCCTGTCCTCAGTGGCTTTCAGGAGGGACCCCTGAACTTCCCACCCACCTTCAAATTTGATGTGGGCACCAACAAGTACGACAGCAGGTAGGAGAGCAGGGCTTAAAGGCTGTGCTGGGCCTGGAAACGGGTGGCAGGGCTGTGAGGGGTGCAGAAGTAGTGGGGCTCCAAGCCAGGGTGGGTGCTGATGCCAGTGGGGCAGGGGCTGATGCCAGCGTGGATGGATGAGGGGAGCCGTGCTGGGGTGGGCACAGGCTGGGCTCGGGGTGGCAGGCTGGGACACCACTATCGTGCTGGAGCCAGCGCAGGTCTGTCCCTGCAGCCACACTGAGCTGTGTGCCGAGACAAGCCGCAACCCCTGCCCATGAGTGCTGTAGTGCCAGGGGAGGCAGTTTGGGGTGGAGCCCACTGCCCTCTGCCAGGCAAGAGATGCCCCTCTGTGCCCTGCAGTGCCAAGAAGCGAAAACCCGCTTGGACTGACCGCATCCTCTGGAAGATCAAATCTCCCAGTGCTGGGCTCGGTGCTGGTGGGCGCCGGCCCAGCCGGAGCATCCTGTCAGTGAGCCAGCTCTGCTACTGCAGCCACATGGAGTACACGGTCAGCGACCACAAGCCAGTAGCTGCCATCTTTGCAGTGCAGGTGGGCACCGTCTAGGGCCACCAGGCACACAGGCAGGAGCTCTCAGCTAGCGTGTGCAGTGTGTGTGATGGGGCATGTGGGGCTTTACTTTTGTTTGGCAAGCTGGGGGCTGCTGTTGGTGTATGCATGAGGGCCCAGCCCTAGACAGGTGCCCCAGGCATCAGGGGCAGCTCTCTCTGACATGCTCTTGCTCACCATGTATGTGTCTCTCACAGTTTGTTTCCAAGGCAGACAAGCCCCTGGTTGAGATTTATGTTGCTGACGAATGGAGCAGGCCCGAGCAAGCAGTTGTCAGGTACAAGATGGCTGCTGGCTTCCACCGGAGCTCCTGGGACTGGATAGGACTCTACCGGGTAGGGGCTTAGGGGCTGCTGGGGCCGGAGGGAGTGGGGAGCACTGCACAGCTCTGCAAGGTCCTTTCAGGCTACCCCTCACCAGTGGACATGGGTGCATGGTGTGGACCTTTCCTCTGCAGTCCCTTCCCTTAGGAAGTCCTGACAATTAGCTGCAGGATTCGACCCTGCTTCAGGAAGCTTGGATCCAGCAGTTACCTCTTCCTGCTGAGCTGTGGCCCCACAGGGTCCCAAAGCCTGGTGCTGCTGGGGGACTAGGGGCCAGGGCACTGCTGAGTGCAAGGCAGCTCTTGGTGCCCCTTACAAGACAAGCAGGCTGAGTGAGAGGAGAGCCAAGGCTGGGCATGGGTGATGGTGCTGAGCGGGGCTGATGGTCCTGTACCCCCCCTCACCAGTGCTCTCCCATGTGCATGCACACAGGTGGGCTTTCGACACCCTAAAGACTATATGTCCTATGTCTGGGCCAGGAGTGATGATGGAGAGCGCTGCCTGGAGAAGCAGCTGTGTGCACAGGTGAGCTCAGGTCAGCCCTGCTGTCTGACCGGGCATGAGTGCCCCACTATGGAGGGGACACAGCCCCTTTGTGCCCCTGATGGGGCAGGAGGGCACCTCCTTAGTGCTTTGTGCTGAGCCTTGGGCAGCCTCACTGTGCTGACAGTGGGGATTTCTGCTCTCAGCTGGGGCTGGAGCTCTCTGTGGGGCTAGAGGCGGGAGGGGGCACCCCTGTGCCCAGCCCTGGTGCCCACTGGCTGTCTCTGGGTTGCAGGTGGTGTTCTCGGAGGAGGCACTGCCCAAGGGGAAGGGCGAGTACATCCTTGGGTACTACAGCAACACCTCCAGCAGCATCGCTGGTGTGACGGAGCCCTTCCAGGTCAGCATTGCCAAGGGTGAGGGTAGCAGGGGGAGTTGGTAAGGGGGCTTGGCTGCTGTGGGCTCCACAGCCCCCTGCCAGGATCAGCCAGAAGTGCTGATGTAGGGGTGCAGATCTCCCTGCCCAGGTCGGAGGAGGGCAGCAGCCCCACAGACAGCTCAGGCAGCAGCTCAGAAGAGGAGGATGACAGCACACTTGTCCTGCTGGCCCCCAAATCCCGCAGCCCCAGCCCAGGCAAGATGAAAGGGCACCGGAGCCGAAGCCCCAGCCTGGCCAAGTTCCAGGGCCTCATCCTGCGGCCATCAAGCCGGGACAGGGGTACAAGCCGCAGCCCTTCACCCCAGAGCCGCCGAGGCCTCCCCAGGGACATCCCCACCATCCACCTGCCCCAGGAGGAGCCAGGGCACCGTGGAGCCAAAGCCAAGGAGCCAGGAGGGCAGGCGGCTGACACCCACGAGGGCAGCTCCTTCTACCAGACTGCACAGGAGCAGGGTGGCCCCTGGCGTGTCCCTGCAGACAACCCCCTGGCCAGGGCTGACCCCAGGAACCTGGGCCTGCTACCTGCGCTTCGCCTGGAGATGATTGACCAGGCCCTGGGCCAACAGAGGGAGAACACAGACCAGGGCTGCCCCTGCCAGAGGATGAGCCCCACCAGCCCCCTGGGCTGCAGCACCTCCCCAAAGGAGGGAAGCAGTCCCCAGGAGCGTGACAGCCATAGCTGTGCCATGGGCCACTGATGCAGTGGCCCCCTCCCTACTTCCCGTAGTGGGCTTGCTGTGTGCTTTCCTCTGCCACTTTCCTGCTGAGACATTCCCCTCCCTTATTTATTGCAGTGACTCCTCTCCCCTGTGTGTGCCTGGCAGGTGGGCCCCCCCCCTGCTCTCCCCAGCCTTGGCTGGTCTGGTCTAGTGCAGTAGGGGGGAGCCCCTTGGAAAGTCAAAGCAGCAGACCCTTCAGTCCCACGGGAGGAGTCCTGGCCTCGCACCTGAGGTGGGGCAGGAGACCAGAGCAGTGCTCTTGGCAGCAATGTTGATGGGTTGGAGTGAGGACCACCCCCGGGTACCCCTGAGATCAAAGCTTGCTCCTTTCCTCCTGCTACCACTGTGCCTCAGCCTTGGACGTAGTGCAAGCCAGAAAATAAACCATCCTGCCCACCCCAGCTGCACTGTGCTTACTGCAGGGGGGGCAGGCCCTGGGTGGGACCACAGCTGGAACAACCACACATCATCCTCAAACCACCTTTTATTTATCTTCTGCTGCACGTGGGGCAGAGCCAGCTGCCCCTGGCTGCTGCCCCTTCACCTCCAGGGCTGGAAGCCAGCACAGAGTCCAGCTCATCTGCACACCCTCCCACCCTGCCCGGGGAAGGAGGCCAGGATCACACCACACTGTTCAGCCATTCACCTGGGGGGGGGCACAGATACACGGGTGGGGATCCAGCACCCCCTGCCTGGAGCATCCAATGCTCAGAGCATCCCCCTGCCTGCAGGGGACAATGGGGATGGTGGGTTTTCCCTTTCAAGGCCTCCTATTCCTTTCCCCTTGCTTTGATGTTCACAGATGGCTGGCACTGCCCTGCAGCCACAGCTCTCTGAGCATCTTCTCAGTCCCTCTGTGCCTCCACTCCAGCAGTAGCTCCCTGCAGCCATGCTCAGCACCAGCCTTTGTCTCAAGGACAAGGAATCAAGCAGCTCCACTCCATGGCTGCTGCACCACACATCTTCCTCTTTAAGTGAGGCAATCCTTCATCGGGGCACTGTGTGGTGGTGCCGAGTGCCTGACTTCTGCTCCAAGGCCAGCTGCAGGCATTGCTCATAGAGGGTTGCACCACTGTCCTGTGTTTTCCAGTGTGAATGCTCAGTCTTGGAGGTCGCATGCAGAAGACCCTGGCGTCTCAGGGTCTTTTTGAGATGCTGTGTAGGTACTAGCACAGCTTGAGTTGCTGTGCTACAGCTGCCGGAGAAGAAAAGCTGTGAGCATCACCATAATATTGCAGCACTGACTTGCACTGTTTTTCACCCCAGTCCCACTCACAGTACAGTGGAGGAAAACACTTCCAAAGCCATCTTCATGCCAAGCCTGCAGGACAGCACCCAGCCGCACCAGGGCATGCCACCTGCCCACACTGGGTGGGAAGCCCCATGCAGGCCATGTTCCCCCTGACCCTCACCACTTACTTGTGCTGTGAGCCGTTGTCCAGGCTGCAGTCAGTGGACGGTTCCAGCACAAAGCAGTCCATAGCAATGCGATGAGCCAGGTCAGCCACCTCTACATCACTGATACCCCTCACCCTGCGCAGGAACCTCACCAGCCTGCAGGCACAAGATGGCAGTGGTCAGCAGCTGCTGGCCTGGATGGGCATCCTGCGGGGTACCAAATCCATCTGCACGCAGTGGCTGTGATGATGGGACAAGCCCTGCCTTTTCCTCCTAGACACACACCTGTGAGTGCAGTTGCAGTGGAAGAGCGTCCAGGTGCCCGCGTTGTGCAGGTGGTACTTTACCTCATGGGGTGCAATCTGGTGCTCACACTGATCCAGGCGCTTGTAGCCCCTGCACACCCTGCCTGGGCCTGAGGACAGTGGGGTGGTGAGGGGCACCCCTGGCTCATGACTCCAAGGGGCTGAGGCCTCGGGACCCCCCAGCACTGACACACCCTCCCGCCTGCCCTTCTCTATGGCAGGCACAGGGGTGTCTCTGCTCCGCTCAGTGGCCTGGCTGGGTCCAGTTGTGCCGTTGCCAGGACAGGCTGTGCAGGCAGAAGGTGCTGAGCCCCCAGCCCCTAGGTCCTGTCCCAACACGGTCATGGCTGTTGGTGGGCCAGGTTCCAGCCCGCTCTGAGCTGCTGAGTGGCTGCTTGTGGGCTCAGCCTCGTCCCTGGTGAGCGCAGGGGACACGGTACCCAAGTCCAGTGTCTGCTGGGCTGATGCAGGACTCTGGTGACGTCCGGGATTTTGCCCCAATCCCTGTTGGAGCCGCTTGCGCCCTGCTCTGGATCGCTTCTTCCCCTTGCCCGGGGGCTGCACCGCAGGACTGCCCGGCCCCTCGGCGGGCAGGCTGTAGTGGTACTGACTCTGCTGCACCATCCTGGCCAGGGGCACCACCCCGTACCGCTCACACCTGGGGACACCATGAGGCCTCAGGCACCAGCCCCGCCGTGGCCACCGGTGTCATGCGTCCCCGGCAGCCGGTGTGGCGACCGGGCAGGGAACCTCGCGGGCACTCACCCTCCCCACCAGTGCCACTGCACGCACTGCTCGGTCTCCTCCAGCACGAAGCACGGCATCTCCAGCAGGTCGAAAAAGGTGACGCCGATGATGTCAGAGATGGTGTCGTTGAGGGCTAAGAGGCACTGCCGGAACCTGCGGGGCAGGGGAGGTGAAATGGGGGGGATGAGTGGCCCGGCAGCGCTCCTGTGTCTGTGCCACACCCGGTGTCCCCGGCGCACCTGGCATCGCAGTCGCAGTGGGACACGGTGTGCAGGCGGTAGTTGCGGATACCGTAGCTGAACTGCAGCGCGGCGATCTGAGCAGAGCACTGGTCGTGCTCCCGGCAGCACCGGTCGGGGCCGCGGAAGAGACCTGCGGGCAGCGCCGGTCACTACAGCCCGGTCAGTACAGCCCGGCCGGCAAGACAGTGTCTGCCCGCCCGCCGCCGCCCGCCCCCGTACCCAGCTCTCCGGCGTGCCCCGCCGAGTCTCCGGCGCCGCACCAGAGGGTGCCCGGCACGGTCCAACCCCGCGGTCGGCGGGAGAGCCTTCCCGGGGGGGTGGGGCTGGCGCAGGCTCCGCGCCGCCGCCAAAGCGCGTCCAGGTCCCGTCGCAGGGCGGCCCCCGAGTCGAGACGGGGGGAGCGGGCGCAAGCGGCGCGGAAGGCGCGCGCCAGGCGCGGGTCCCGCCGTGCCCAGCAGGCGCGGAGGCGGCCGCGAGCGCCCCAAGCGCTCTCCACCAGCGCGGAGGGACCGGGGCCGCCCGCGCCTCCCAGGAAGGACACGTAGCGCGCGCCGCCCGCCCCCACCGACCGCCGCGCGCACACGGCGCCGCCGGGCCAGGCGCGAGCGCAAGCGCACAGCACCGCGCAGGACAGGACTGCGCGCGCCCACATCACGCGCCTGGAGCGCGCTCCCCCCGCGCGCCGGGCTTTAAGGCCGCGCCCGGCGGCGGAGCCCGCGCTGATTGGGCCGCGCCGGACGGATCCGACCCCGACCCCCTCGCCCCGGGCACCCCGGTCACAGCCCTCGCCCGCAGAGCCCCGGGAGGGCCCACGGTCACGTGCTTGTGTCCGAGGTTCCCGTGTGTGTCCGAGTTGGTGCCATTGCCCGGGGTTATCTGCTCGCACGGGGGATGCTCAGAGCGCTGCAGGGCGGGGGGGCGGGGGGATGTGGGGCTGGCAGCCGGAGTTGGGCAGCGGAGCCTTAACTCACCTTACCAGGATTTCCCTAACGCAAGGAGAGAGGCCACAGGCAGTGCAGAGTGCAGCTCTGCAGCTGTGACGAACGCCCTCATATCGCCTGAGGTGCTGCAAAGGTCTTTCCAGCTGCTGTTGCACCTCGCAAGGCCATTTCCAGGCTCAAGTGCCCTGTCCCACGAAAAGATATTTCCACCCTGGAGGCTCGTGTGCACCAAGCAAGATGAGGGCCGGTGTGCCTGGGCTGGCTGGTGGAGCACAAATGGTTGTCTCCCGAAAGGCTTTGCCCCGGGGAACTCGCCCACAGCCCCACCCGGGAACGGCGGAGCCCTCTGCCACAGTCACTCTTGCACCCCCGGTGCCCCAGGGGCTGCCCTGTGACAGGACTGTGCCTGCACCCCCGCGGGGGCCCCACGGGGAGTCCGCTCCCCCCTGCAGTGTGCTCCAGCCTTGGCCGCCGAGGGTGTGCGTGCGTCAGGGACTTGGAACCAGTTTGGGTTTGTCTTGAAGATAAGGAGCGATGCCCGCTGCTCTGGCCTTCACCCCACAAGCAGCTGTCAGGGAGACATGTCTGGACGCTGCTGTCATACTGGCTGCCGGCTGCCCTGCTGCCTGCTGCTGAGGGTGACACCAGGGTGCAACTGGCTGAGGCACAGGGCTTAGCCCTGGACTACCTGTCCCTGTGGTCAGTGACCTGCAGCCCCATGCCTGTCCCCGCTGACGTGGCTCAAGGTCACAGGCAAGGCCAGCACAGAGATGGACACCAAGGGCTTAGTTCTGCCTGTGCTGCCACAGCGCTCGAGGCATTACTGAACCTGCTCTGGGGAGCAGTAGCTGTAGCAGAGGTGTGGGCAGCTGCAGTCCCCTGTGGTCAGGGTGCTCAGGAGGTCCCAGGATGTGCTGGTGAGGCAATTATCCCTCTGCTCTGCACCACGTCCCATTTGGGACACTCCAGTACACAACAAAGCAAGGCTGGTGGGGGCTACCAAGCTAGGCAGGGCTAGAGCTGGGCTTCCTTGGGCTGCAGGAGGGAAGAAGAAGTAGGATCCAGAGCTGACACATCCCTGTCTCTCCCCATGTCCAGCCTAGACCTTCGCCCCAGCCAGTGGCAGTGCTGGACCCTGTGGCTGTGCAGGCGTGTGTACCCTGCGTGCTGCCAGTCATGTTCTGCTCGTGTCTTGACAGTAGAGGCACCAGGGATGGGGAGCAGGGCTCTCCTCTCTCTGGAGAAGAGCCACAGGAGGCTAAGCTTTTCACAGTGCAAGCAGTGGGTACAGCAGGGGCTCTGCAGAGCCCCAGGCAGCACCAGCCAGGTCCAGCATGTAAACACTGAGTGGCTCAAGAACCATTATGGGATGCTGCCCTTCCTGTATGGCATCCACAGTGAAATTGCAATTGGTATAAAGCAGGGGGATTGTGAGGGTCAAATTATCTTCATCCATGGTGTCCTGGGAGGATTCTGTTAATTTGTCTGCCTTTAATCCTGACCTGTGTGTTCTTGCATCCAAATCCCATCTGCTGCTGACTCTGGGAGCCCAGTCTGCAACATTCCCACATCTGTCCCTGCAGCCCTGGTGGTGAGATCAGCGTTACTGGGGGGGAGCATGTTTTTTTATATATATTGGCATATATTTACTTTCCTTTTCATCATAACTCTTTAATTAAAGCTGTGCAGTTCAGTTTCCAACCCATAAGTCTCTCTCCTGTGTTCTCTTCCCTTTTCCCTGGAAAGGGAGGGGGGCTAACAGGGACCATCTGTCATTCACTTGATTGGCAGCCAAGTATTAAACCTTGACAAAAGGTCAAAGGGTTGGGGAATTTTTGGAAAGCACAGTTGGAACCAAGGTTGTGTGCTGGTGTTTTCATCTCTTTAGAAATGAGAGGAAGGGACCAAAGCAGCTTGATGAGAGAAAATTCCCTCATGCTTCAGCTTTGCTTAATGTTGGGTGTGTTGGATCTGACTGTGAGCTTCTACAGTGGATGGGGAGGTTTGGGTGTCCACAGGAGGAAGTGCTCTCTTGTGCTGGGTGAATCATTAACATCCAGAGTAAGACCAACGAGGCACAGCATGTGCATCAGTATTACTTCCAGTGTGGGCAGAGCCAGAGCCAGCAGTACAGGCATCTCCCCCCGGAGCACAGCAGCCCTGTTGGTCCTTCTGTTGGCAGGATTGCAGCTTTGTCTGTCCTGGACCACAGCCACCTGCATCACACTGCTTTTCTGGAAATCTACTGCTCTCAGGGCTTGTGACTGCCTTGCCCACTGGGGCCACATGCACAGTTTCCCTGTAATCTCCCATCCTCTGTGGGAGAGGTTCTCTGGTCACACAGGGAGAAGGTCTGATTTCCATTAGTCTCTTTAGTATTCACAGCCTGGTTGAAGCAGAGCTGGCCATATTTCTTGGGAAGCAGAAATAAGACCTCAGGAGGAGCCCCATGAGCACTGCAGTGTGCCCCCATCCTAACTGGGTGTAAGTCAGGCTTACCTACTGGCCTGGGCTTCTTCATTTTTATCGCACACCACCACCCTCATAACTCAAAGATGGGAAAACTGTTAGAAGGCATAGTTCCTATTTCACTCACATCTCAGTTGATGATGATACATTACCTGAGAGACGCCAGGTCCTCACCTGAGGGTGGAGGCTGGGAGCAGAAGCAGCAATTCTGGCCAAAGAGACCAACAACACCTTTATAGCCTGCAGGGCCAGGTGGCATTGTGCTGGCAGGGCAGGTGTTGCAGTCCCAGGGGGTATGGCATCCCTGCAGGCACAACACTGCCACGGGTACAGTGACCCCCAGACCACAATGCTCCCCCCCCAGCCCCCAACCCAGCCCTATCCTCACCCCCCCAGCAGCATGGGGCTCAGTTGCCACCAGTGCTGGGCCACAGGCCCGTGCCAGGGACACTGACTGCTTGCCCAGGAGCTCTCTGCCCAGGAATGGGCTTCCTGGGTGAGCTGGCTGGGCACCAAGGAACAGCTCCAGAGCCAAGAAGGAAGATCCCAAAGGGATGGAAGATGCTGGTGCTGGGGTCTGCTCTGCTGTGTGTGAGCTCCTGCCGAGGTGAATGGGTCCTGGTGGTGCCCAAGCAGGGGTCTCCTTGGGCAGGTCCCAACTGTCTGGGTTTGTTTGTCCCAGTGGCCGCTGTGCAGCATTTGTTAATAGCACCTGGAGGCAGGGGGAGGAGCTGGGGTCAGGGGTCTGGGGCTGAGCTGATCCTGGGGACAGAGCTGTTACCCTGGAGCAGAGGTGTGTGTGTTGGGTGGGTGTCAGGAAGAAGGGGGGACCCGGGGTGCGAGACCCTGCAAGGACTGGGTAAGCTGAGCACGGGGTTCCTGGTGGCCAAGTCCCCCAGAGAGAAGCAGGAGGAGAGTGGGTGACAGCAGCTGCCAGGGAGCAGGGATCCTGTGGGATGTGCTGGGTGGGAAGCTGTGGAGACCCCGGAAGGACCCGAGGGGCAGAAATGCCCGGGCAGCTGGTGGGTGAGCAGGCAGAGGTGCAGCCCTTGAGCAATCCCAAGCCCTGCAGATGGGCTGCCTGGGACTGGGTGCCCCAAGAGACTGGGTGTGGGGCCAGGCCCAAGTGCCTGCAGAGCACAGTAGGCATGGTGGATAATCTGTGGACCAGGATGGAAAACAAGGCAAAGAGACTCCATGTTGTCTTAACTGACTCATCTAGAGCATCATCTCATTCAGTCAGGCAAGTTACCCCTGAGCTGCAATTAAATGACAGCATGTTGCTCACTGTTGTGAACACTCACTGAACACTACTCACTGTTGTGTCTTTTACCAGTGCTGTGCATGTAGGTGCTGATGGTGTCTTTGCCCAGCAGATGCTGCAGAATGAGGGTTTATTGTAAATGCATCAGCATGAGGGCAAAAAGCTGCCTGAGCATGCCCCAGGCACGTCTGAAATCTTAACTCCCAGACTCGTCCCACTACGTATCAAGGGCATAAATATTTGCCCAAGACGTTGCATAGTGGTAAAATCTAATAAAAATATTTTCAGCAATTTTGACCTTTGTAATGCTGGGAAACAGAGTACAGGACTCCATCTCATGCCAGAAATCCTCATCCTCTCAGGCACTTCTTAGAGGGAAAGAGTGTTCTATGCCAGAGTAAGGCTTACTAAAAGAGCACGCAGTTCTGAGTTATGTTTTATTAGAACCTCATAAATTATTTTTAAATGTAAAGGTCCCCATTTGTAACACTCAAAGATCAAAATCTTAAAGCTTGTTTCTCTTTTTCTAAAACCCCAAAGATTGTGAAGAAAAAGCCATTCTAACCCAACATCTTCAGAATGATAATTTGAAAATGGAAACAAAGTACAATTTCAGTTGAAGTTTTTAAGAGCCGAGACAAGCAACATGAAAAGCTGAATTACAAAAGAAACACCACCACCCAACATTCCTGCTACAAGTTCACCTTTCAACAACTAATACTTCCAGGTCAGTCCTTTCCTCCAAAAAGATGCTGCAGTGGAGACACGATTATGCTGGGGAAACAGCAACAAAAAGAGCACTTTATATTTACAGTCATCCTCTGAGAACTGTATAAACAAGCTAATTTCAAGAACAAGAAAGACATAACCCCAGCACAAAATAATACAGAAGCAGATGGAAAAAACAGACTGAAACATACAGAATAACTTGTGATCTAACAGCCTAAAGTCAGTAGTTAATGCACTACAACTTAAGAGGAGTTTTACTTCTTCCACTGTCTCACCTGCCAGTTACTGCTGATGTCCAGCTCTTGCTGTGCAGTGAACAGATTACTCTTGCAGGACACAGCTCCCACAGCTTTAGAGCACTCCTTTAGTCAGTAGTGCAGCTGTGTACCCGGGTACTTCAGTTTAAAATGGTGCCTTTGGGAGTCAATGTTACAAAGGCCACAGCTGCTAAGTGGCCACAAAGAGGCCATACTTACCTCAGCAGAACTGAAGGCCCACCCAAGAAGGGCCCTGCTAGAGGGGGGATTCTTTAAGCCTTTAGAAAATTGGGCTGGAGATGGCAGCTGACAAAAGCCATGTTGTGTGAGGGGTATGGCTGAGGGCTGTAACCCTCTCATGAGCAGTTTTGTGAGCATTTTTTTCCCCAGGGACAGCTCAGGAGAGGAACATTTATGAGGAATGTTGCACTGTACTACAAGGCAAAAGGAAATCCTTGCATGTTCCTTTGCCTTGGGAGACTTTGGCTGAACCACAGAAAAGATGTATTCATGCTCTGAGATCATGTGGAATCACCTGAACTGCCAGAATCAGGCACAGGCTTGGACATAGCCCAGGCTGATCTGCATACAGCCACAGTATTAATACCTTCTCCAGAACTTGGAGAGACCTCTTCCTTCTGACTTAACATGTCCTCTGCTTACTGCTTGGTCCCTTTGCTGCAGTAGCTGCATTGCACCCTCAGACTGCTCAGCTGCTGTTCTTTGTTCAGGGTTAGATTCCACAGGTCCCCCTGTAAGAAACAGCAGCAAGAACAAAATCACGAGCTCATTCTCTCCACACTCCCTGCACAGCCAAGGGCAGGTCCTGAAAACTAGAGGTGGGTCCAGACTCTGATTGTTGTGATGCCTGTAAGGCTTCAAAGCAATTGCTGTGCAGGCTGACTGTGAGGGAGGATCCTATCCCACAGCCCAGATCAGGAAGGGCTGTGCAGCCCAGCTCTATGGGTGGGAATCTGTTAGGTAGGCTGAGAGTCTCAGCCAAAATCCCTGGTGACTGACCACTTTGTGATGCTTGTAATTCCTAACTTCACATGGTGGAAGAAACCCAGCACCATTTTTAAAGGAAAACTAACACCAGTGTCATCCTTGCTGCCTTTGATATCATGAGCAACTTGAATCCAGAAATTCCTTACTTACAGGAGCTCATTCGGTTACAGCCCATGGAAAGGGATGCTGGACTACACTCACACTCATTTCCTTTGGAGGAATTCTAAAAGGAAAAGGAACCCAAGAACTGTTACACAATGTTCTATTGTACAGGAGATTGGGTTTTGCTTGCTTGCTTGAAGGATTTAAAGGCAAGGTTTACTCTCTGGTTCTGTGATTTTATTTTTTTCCCTGCTACTATGAGGACCTACTTCACCAATATATTTCTACCCCTCCCTCCTCTGTAATTTTTTGAGTTAACTTTAATATAGCAGATAGTGAAAGAATAACAGCAGCTATGGAATACAGAGATTTTAAAGAGATTTTAAAAGATATGAACAGAGGTGTTGTGGGAAATTACAGCCTCTGGACAAAACAAGCCCCTTGGCATCAGCCCTGCTGAAGCACAGCAACTGGCAACAGAGTAACAGGGAAGGGGCAAAAGGGAAAATTGCCAGAAGCAAGAGGTGAGCCAGGAATACCCATGGAAAAGGCTATCAGCAACACAAAGGGCCACAGACAACAAAATCAGCATGGAAGTTTTTTTTTCAGAGAGAGTAAAACAGCTTTCTCACAGACAGAAGATCATAGAAGAATAGAGCCACTGCCTGACAGTGTTTCTCTTGTTCATGCAAAATTCCAATCTTAACAGCTCTAGGCTCCTCCCTTTCCCTTTCCTTTTCCCTTTCCCTCTCCCTTCTCCTTTTCTTCCTTCACTTGACTCCAGTCACCCTCACCAGACAGCCTCCTGTCCCCATCACAGGCCCAGAAGGCATTTGGACTAGTGCAGAAAAAGTCATGTACTGAACAGCCATGGGATTGCAGCACTGCCCTGGTCCTCCTGGAGCTCCAGCTTTCAAGGCCTCTGATGTTTGGGAAATTCAGTTCAAGGAATGGAGGCATTCTGGGGACAGTGACTGTAGCAAAGTGGGGAATACAAAAGCATCTTTTTGAGAATGACCCTTATCCCACCAACACAGTGTCTGCAGCACCCAAGAAGCCAAAAAGGGGCTGTGTAGAGACTTTTCACTAATTCTGCAAAGGCAAACTGAGGTGAAACAGAAGTGATACAGATTTTAGAGACAAATAATTATGTCTGGTTTAGAGAAGTTTTTCTGTACTCAGTGCTCTTGAGCAGATACCAGTCTCCTGCCTATGTAGGAAATCCAACAAAACTGTCAAAAACCCCTCTTCTGAAGGAAAGTTTTGGCCTTACAAGGTGAGGGTTTCAAGAGAGAAGTTTCTCTGTATAGGCTGAAGGTTTCCATGGAACTGCTATCACCTGACACTGTGTATGCAGTGAATCCTTGCAGAGCTGGGATCAGCCCTTTGAAACCAGTTCTGCAGGAGCCAGCAGGCAGAGCACCCTGGCCAGGGTCAAGCTGTCAGCACCCTCAGTCAGCCCTTCATGGAGCTGGGCACGAAAAGGCATCTAAGGTAGGAGAGGACCATGGCCTTGGAAACTACTTCAGGCTCATCTCTGAGAGGCCAAGCTCACCCTGAGAGTTCATAGCTTGACAGTCAGAAAAGCTTGTGTCCTGTTCTGGTAAAACTCACCCCTTGGCTAAGTTTGATGAGCAGGAATCACAAATGTCTCCGTGCAGGTGATGAAGGTGAAAAAAGAAATTACCTGAAGGCATTTTTATGCTTGCCACTTTAAGAATCTAGGATGAAACAAATGTTGTTGTCTCTTTTCTGAATATTCTGTATCTTACCATTTCAGATCCAGGCTTTGCTACACTCATATGGTGAACACACTCGTCTCCAGCTCTAAAAATCAGTGAAATAAGTAAGAACTGAGTTTACAAAAAGTCACAAAAAGGAAGCACTCTTGTAAATAGCTACTCCAAGTATTTTGTTAAAAACCAGGATTTTAGTACCTCTAGCCAACGCAGACATCCTTAGTCTATATCTATACTCATGTTTCAAAGTCTTGTTTAAAAAAATGAAAGTATGCACTGATACCAGTATTAGGCTTTCTGCTCTTTGAGTAAAATCAACAAGCAGTTAAAGAGAAAAAAAAAAAAAGTTATAGGACATGGAAAGGGGGATGAGCAGCGAGTGGATAAAGGTTGCAAATCCTACGAGGTTACTGACACTAAGAAAAGGGCAGATAGCAAAGAACCACAGAAAGATCTTACAAGGCTCAGTCATGGAGCAATAAAATGGCAGAGGAAACTCTATACAGAGAGATACACACACAAAATAGTGCTCTTTGAGCTGTTTAGTATCACTAGGGAGTGACACCTGGGGATTCTGAGAGCTCAGCACTCAACAGCACCCAGGAAAACTCATCCAAATCTTCTGTGAGGCATTAGGAGTAAAAGAGTTGTCCAAAATTATTAAAAAAAAAGGTCCAGAGGTGGTCTGTTTACAGGAGACAAGCTTCTTCCTGGGGGTAGGAGGAATGTCCAGACAGAATGAGCTCTCCAGTTGAAGAGTAATATTTTTCCTGTGATGATAGGAGGCTTAAAGCTGGTCCCTCAACAACTTAATTTTGAAATCAAGAACACACATTCAATGACTTGCTGTTTTAATCTTAATTTTTTGGAAAAGCATAACTTCTGGGGCAAGGCATAGGACTAAGAGAGAACTGTCAGGTCTGTATCAGGAAAGAGCCCTTTCTGGCCTTGTGTTTGTCAAATCTACAACTCACTTGGCTAAAAGAGATCAGAAAGCATTCTGGATCCTGGTCCCACTCTTCACTCATTTTCTGCAATTTTCTTCTGACTAGAAACTGATGCAGGGAAAGGGAAATAAGAGGACTCCATTTCCATGAACAGGAAAAGAACTGGCTTCAGAGTCCTCTGGTGGTAATCTCCACATGAAATTAATTTGGCAATTGGGCAGAACATAAAGCAATGAGGGAGATGACTTGACACAGTCTGTACCTTGCTGTGGAAGGGGAAAGGTGAGAATAAACTCTTCTGATCACAACACTGGAGCCTTGCCACATATTTCTGATTGTTAAATACAGACATAATTTTCTTTTTTTTTTGTAGAAGCTACACTCCATGAAAAAAAGCAGCCTACTAGACTGGAACTAATAATGGGCCTGGCTCTGAACAGCAGTCAGGAACCAAGCTTTAAGTGAGCCAGTACCCCCTCCTCATTCTGAAGGTGGCCAGCAGCATCCTGAGCTGCATTCAGCAGCTTTGCCAGCAGGTCGAGGAAGTTGATCCTTCCCCTCTGCCCAGGGTTGCTGACACCAAGACTGGGACTCACTGGATTAATCCCAGCAAAAGGCCAAAAAGATGATGAAGGGACGGGGGCACTTTTCATACCTGGAGAGGCTGGGACTGCTATGTCTGGAGAAGATCTGGGGGGATCTTATCAATCTACACCTGGTGGGAGGGAATGAAAAAGTGGGAGCTGGGCTCTCCTCAGCAGTGCCTGCTGGAAGGACAAGGGGTACAGGGCACAGACTACAAAACATGATGTGAAATTGGAACATAAGAAAAATTATTTTGGCTGCAATGAGGTCAAGCACTGCAACCACAGAAATTGGTGTCTGTCCAGCCTTGGAGTCCACTGAAAACCTGAGGGGACATGTTCTGGGCAACATGCTGTGGGTGACACTGCTTGAGCAGGAGGGTATCAAATGTCCCATCCAACCTCAATGATTCTGCAAAACCCACCCAGTGAGATCCCAGCCTCAAGCTGAGAGGTGGCATTCATCAGCCAACTCAGAGCAACAGGCTGGGATGCAGCTAGAAAACAGTTCCCACTTCTTCCCTTGCCACCCTTGGCTCTGGTGTGCAAGCCAGGGCACTGCTTCATCTACCTGCTGAGTTCTCACCCCACTGCCATTCTATAGATAATGGTAACACAAAGAAGATAAACAGAAAGCCCCACTGGTAGGGGAACCTGAAAGCATAGGACAACTTTTCTCCAAACGTGGACAATGCTGCTTACATTCTGTCACACAGATGGAAGAAGACAAACAGAGTGAAGGATTACAGAGGAATTAAATCTGGAAAATGTACAAGAGACATTAAAACCATTGACATGTGCCCCAAAGACCATTTTGGAGTCAGCTGACCTGTCCATATCCAAAGATGGGCATGAGGTCTCTGCTCTGATTTCCACTCTTCTCCTCTTCATTGGCTCTTCCACTGAAGCACTTTGTAACACTTCATTTCTTCTTTTGATCTTCAAAACATTGCCCATTTGTTTATACCATGAAAGCAGCAGCAACATAAAAGATTCAGGAATAAAAGACTAACTGTCTTCTGATTCAAAGAGAAGAGAAGCACCCAGAGACCATTGAGAGAATTATGCTTTAAAAAAGAGATACTGCTTCCCAGGATATCATCCTGTTTCTCCTCTTTTAGAGGAGGGCCTAGGAATGTTTTAAACAGGAAATACTGCTTCCCAGGATATCTTACATGCTCCATTTTTAGAGGAGGGCCTAGGAATGTCACTAGCAGGAATGTACTGCTAGCAGAAACACCCGGATTTTCCTTTGGGAATTTGGACAGGACACCTTCACTAATTCACCCCACTTTCAGACACTTACCTATATTGAAAACAAACCTACCCTGAGCTCTCATTAAACACAAACTTCCCAGAGAAGCTGAACTGCATTGTTTAATACACAAACAGCACCTGGGAAACTACTGATGTATTCAGCATTATTGACCTCTTACTACACTTTTGCAGTGAAGAAATAATTTGCCAGCTTAGTTCAGACACGTAGAATGCACATTTAGCTGAAGCCTGCATGGCCCTCATGTCCTGAAGCAGTAATTCCATCCAAGTCCACTGGAACTGCCAGGAAGATTTCTTTCATGTTGCCTGGCTCTAGGTGAGAATTCAGGGCCACCCCATGTTGCCTGCTTGACTCCCAGAAACAAGGGAACCAGAGCTTTGCTCATATATATATTCTGCTGCTCCAGGCTATTTATAACTTTAAAACAAAGCAAAACCACACATTCAACTTACAGACTCATCACGGTCCTTGTTTACTTCTTTTCCTGTGACAGAGGTATTAGAAAATGTGGTGAATATTTGGTGATTAGACATTCTCTAACCAACAAGTACATTTCTGCATTGCACCTCACTTGCCAAGTACAAGAAAACTACTTAGAAATCATGGTAGGTTGAAATGGAAAACTGGACATACAGCTCTTCCAGGAGGAGATTTCCTGGCTATGAGCACCACATGTTGGTGGGATGGGGACAACTGCTTTCCTTGAAGTCAAAGGAGTGTTCAGAAGAACTACTGGCATCACGCTGTGCTTTGGAAAACAGGTAGCAGATGCAAGGACATCTAGAGCAGAGCCTCCACAGAATATTGGCCACCTAACCTCTGATGCATGGGATCCTTTTTATAAAGGAGACCAGAATATCTACAAAGTGGTCTTAAGAAAAACAGTCAGCTTCTCCCAGGGACCAGAACAGGAAATAGTAAGAATAAACACTCTGTTTTTACAACAGAAGAGTAAAATGTAGAGTCCCACAGAGACCTCAGCTGTGGCCCGAGGTTACTCAGGGAGTTAATAAAAAAATCTGTAAAATGAGATGGTAGGGAGGTGACAACTTTTGCTAACTATACAAAAGACATTCTCATTTATTACTACCACTATTTAGAAAAACAAAAGCATTTTTTCTTCAGGAAAACAGAAACAAAGAGTGTGAAGTTCAATGTCAACCAACACAATCAAGCACAAGAAAGAAAAACATGCATTCCATACACATCTGCTGGCTCCAGTATGACTGCTGATATTAAAGAATGAAGGCTGGGAGCCACTGGGCATTGCTTCATACAAACACCAGCTGCAGAGTCAGCCATGGGTGAAAAAGAAATTTCAGAATTCATTTCAAAATATTCAGAAAACTTTAGGAAAGCAACACAGGACAAAAGAAAACTCTTCTGCTGCTTCAAATCCATGGTACAGTCACACTTCATGCAGTTTAACTCCCTCTAATTCAAAGACATGGTAGATGAAGGGAAGAGGAAAATCAAGACACAGACCACAGACACTTCCAGAAATTATCTAAGCATAACCACAGGGACTCACCATGAGACAGGCTTTGCTGAAATGAGTTGAGTTCTAGATACATTGTGCAAATGTAGGGATAAGGCACCAGACAGACATTCTCACGCTTGAATCTCATCTTTGATACTCTCTCCCACTTGCTCAAATCTGAGAATGATGATAAGACTTAAGAACATTTCAAAGGAGAAGGAGTCCTGGCAACGTCTCTTGAAAAGCTTCCAAAGTCACACCACATGGCACATGTTTAATGGAGCAAATACAATCTGTGGGATGAACTTGGTGAAAAAACACTGGTACACATTACAAGAAACACTCATCCAGCACATACACTCCCATTAGCCCCTTGTATTAACTGTTTTCCTCACCACATTTGCCTTCAGTCCTGAAATTCTCCAGCAAGAAACAACATGCTGGGCTCTCCCAAATTCTCCCTCATCAGGTTTCCTAACTAAAAACTGATTCTTTCATAAAATATTTTAAACATTGAAAGGGACTAGGATTCACAAGGATAGCATCACTACATTTGCTTCTGAGTTCAAAATGGGAGGAAAATTACAACTGACATAACAACTACCACAGTTACAGACTCCCTTCCTGCAGGTGCAGTTCTGACATTCTGAGGAGCTCATGTACACAAGAATGGAGGTGGTGAGATAGCAGTCTCCTTACATGCCTCTTATTTCATGAAGAAACAGGCAACATTAATCCTTTTAATGCATTTGTGACTTCCTGAACACCCTGAGGTCTGAAGATGGAGCCCAGGATTTACCTAGATGAAACACTGACACAATCACTTCCTTGAAGGGATGAAATTTCTCCTTTGAGTTTGGCTTCCAGGACTCCCACAGCTGATGATGAACTAAGAATTATGCTACAGCAAGGAACCCAAAACACAGCTTGCAGGACAACTCACCAGGGCCCAGCACTGTCAGGGCATAGGGATACACTCCAAGCTCTGGAAATAGAAGTTTGTCAAACACTCCTCAAGCATGCAGGCAAAACTGGCTGAGCTTTAGTGAAGCAAACCACCAACAAGAATTTGTTCATTTGGGTGCTTCCTGAACCACAGTGCTCCTGGCTGCTTTCTGTTCCTGGCAGTAACAGGAATCAGCTGCTATCACACACCAGCTTCTGACAGAGGATGCCCTCATTCCTGCCTGCTATAACGAGGCCATACAGTGCAGTCTCCCAAGCCTGGGAGGGAATGCCTTGCAGGCAGAAACACAAGGGTGTTCATTACTCCTGGGCACCCAAAACCACAGGAGGTGGTGCTGAAGGGATGGATCTGATTGACAAACTGAGAGACCAGGGGACTCAAAAGGCTGCTTAGCTACCTAACTTACTCTGCTCTACAACAAGAGCCTTGGGACAATAACTTCTTTTTAACCCTTCACACTATAGCCACTACAATATTTATTCCTAATGTACATGACAAGAAAACATCTCCTCTACTAGTGAGCCAATGTTGCTGAGCCTGTAAGGAGCACCTGATGTTTCATCAGCCTTTGAAAACACTGCACAAGCTGTGCTTGCAATCACATTAGTGGGCTTCTTCTGCCTTTATGCATACACATTCATTTTCTCTGGCTAAATCTGATTTGGAACACAGAAGGTTTAATCTGAAAACACTGAAAAACACTCTTTTCACATCAGTTCTCTCTCTGGGGAAGGCAACAATTGAGTCAAACTACAAAGCTCAAAGGAGTCACTCCAGCTATAGATGTGTGCTATGTGACGAATGCTGAGTCCAGCCATGACCAACAGACAAAAGTCACTGAATCTTTTATGAGTAAGAAAGGATACAGGGAAAGATAGTGAAGTGGTCTGTAGAAAATGGGTGTAAATCATCCAGATTTCCAAGGACTACTCGAATTGCTTCCTGGAGAGGCAAAAAAAAAAAAAAAAAAAGAAGGGTCAGTATTAATAGAACCACAATCCTGCTGTGAAGTACAGTTTAAGGATTGGGAAAAATTTAAAATTACTTTACAGCTTGCATGAATTATGCCAGAGCAGGTTCTAGGTATTCTGCATCTTATCTCCCCATGTTGTCCCTTCCTCCTCCCCACCCCTCAGTGTGCTGCACTGACTTATAGAAACTGAAGTGAATTAATATCTTAGCCCTGGATTAACACAGAAGCACTACTGTGGAGAGTGAAGGTGTACTTTTAAATTTAAGGAGGTTTTAATTTAACAAGTCTCTTTTTTTTTTTTTTTTTTTTTTTTTTGCCAGCAAAACACATATATTGATCTGCTTCAAATGTAAGCATACTCCTTTTTTCTGGATATTGACCCCATCCAGTTTTTAAGGAACTGTAATGCAGCCCCAACAAATCCCTGCTTTACAAACAGGTAGCTTTGCCTAGTAACGCCTTTATGTATTTTTAAAAGTGAAAAAAAAAAATTATTTTCCATATTATATTGGATTGGTGTGGCAGTGTTTGATAGAGCAGGAGAGATGCCAGAGGTGGCTTCTGTGAGAAGCTGCTCAAAGCTTCTCCTGCTCCAATTCTGGCCCTGCCTCTGGCCAAGGCCAGCCCATCAGTGAGGGTGGATGTGTTTCTGTGATTAACATAGTCAGGAAGGGGAAAAATAAAACTCCTGTAAGACCTCCAGGCAGAGGAGAGAGGGAAGTGGGAGCAGTCCCTGAGGGGAGAGCAGTGCTAGAACAGATACCAAGGCCAGTGAGGAAGGAGGAGGATGAGGGGCACGAGCAGAGGAACCTGGCAGCCCATGATGAGACAGCAGGGTGTCCCCTGCAGTCCTGGAGGAGCAAGGTGGGGCAGATGTGGATCTGCAGCCATGGAGGACCCCGTGCCAGGGGAGGTGACTCTGTGGGCAGCCCAGGCTGGAGCAGTTCCTGAGGGACTGCACCCCAGGGGAAGGACTCATGTCCCAGGGGTTCCTGAAGCACTGTCCCCTGCCAGAGGGATCCTGCCTTGGAGCAGGGGAAAGCTGTGAGGAATCCTTCTCCTGGAGGAGGAAGGAGAGGTAGCAAACGTGTAATGGACTGACTGTAAAACCTCTCTGCTTGTCACTGTGCCACTGGGGGAGGAGATAGAGGTATCAGGAACAAAGTAATTTGGGCCCAGGAAGAAGGGAAGGGTGGGGTAAAGTACTGAAAATCTGGTTTTGTTTTCTCTTCTCTTTGTCCTGCTCTGATTTATATGGTCATAAATTACATTGATTTTTTTTTTCCAGGTTGACTCTGTTTTGCCCAGGACCATAACTGGTGAGTGAAATCTTCCTAGTCCTTATCTCAACCCACGAAGTTTCAGTTGGATTTTCTCCTCCCCATCCCACAGTGGGGGGAGAAGTGAGCAAATGGATGTGAGGTTCTCTGTTGCCAGCTGGGCTTAACTACAACATATATCAATTATGATCAGCACATTTTCTGCAATGGTATTTATAATGCTATTAGTGTACTCTGAAGATTTCTTTAAATTAAGCCATAGGAATGTTTCTAAACAGGTAGTACATTTGTCTCATTTCCTTGGAAATGGTGGGGGCATTCTGCTGTCTCAGGAAGTAGATGACAACAACAGAACTCATCAGTTGTAACCAAGCTTGGTCCCAAAGTAATGGAACAGGAATCAGAAAGGAACAGGCTGTAACTAGCCCAGCAAATAGGAACTGTAATTTGTCCAGTTTGAACAGTCTTCTTTGAAATATTCCAAATAAAAGCACCACTCTTCTATACAAACGTTGTCTGTTGATGATCATTTTGATTACATCATTTTTTCCACCCTCATACTTGCCAGAGAAGTTCCCCATTACTCTCACTTGAAATGTTGCATTTAACAAAATGTCCTCAGCCTCACAATGAACAAAACATTCAGCTAAGGTTCCATGGACCTGCTTCATCTCCTACCTCTAACTCCTTGGCAGCACTTTCAGTGTTGCTGAGATCAGGAGCGCTGTGAAACAAACAGAGTCAGTCAAAAAGCACTGGAGCTACATTACTTGTAGGAGTTTAATCAGCAACAAAACATCATTCCTACTGCACAGAGAATATACTCAGCAGGCAGATGAACTCTTCATTTATGGTAAAATTATGGTATGTGGGCTGGTAGGCAGCCATTCCTGCATCTTCCATGTGCAGAGTCCTCAAGCAGCAGGTGTGATGGAGTGCTATGTTCCTGGGGATTACACATCTGCCCCTGAGGGAAAGCAGTGGATGAATTCTTTGTTTTGCCCTTTACTTATTCAGCTGTATTTATTTCAACCCACGAGTTTTCTTATTTTTAGCTTTCTGATTCTCTCCCTCATCCCATTGCAGGACAGTGAGTGGCCATGTGCTGACTTAGGTGCTGGCTGGAGTTAAATCATGCCAAAGGCTCCAGAGCTTCTCAGTTAAACCCTGATAGAATTTCAAAGTATTGTCAGTAAACCCAGCCTCTTTTTCTACTGAAGCATAAAACCATCACGTGGCAGGGGAAATAGAACCATGTTTTACAGCTCAAAATAACTCCTTCAGCCTAATGCTCAGCCTGTGAAAAGCAGGGGCCACCTTTAAGTGACCACTTTCCCCATCAGTGAAAGAAGGCAGGAAATAAGAAGCCCTCAAGATCTGAATTTAGGGTCTCAGACCAAGTCAGTTTAACATCCTTACCTGTGGAAGTTGCCATAGCGGATTTTAAATTTGTACACGAGCCTGCCCACGTGAAGAAACCTTGTTTCAGGCAGTGGATAGGTAAATGGTTTCAATGCCATCATTTTTCCTCCTTGTATGCCAGCCCAGGGAAGCCGAAGAGTCAAAGCCCTTCCTAAAGCCCTTTACTGGATCTCCTTCTGTCATACAAACAGAAAAAGAGTACATGGAATTTTCACTCTAGCAGACATTTGCTGAGAGAACAGATTTCCAACCAGCATCTCCCGCAAGTCTGGGAATTGCTGATTCAAGTGTCTGTTCCAAGAAAGCAGGGTATTTTTGAACAGGATTTTAGGACAGACTGTACCTCCAGCTGCACAGTTCTGCAAATGTCACCACCAGTGTCCCTGAGGCTTCCCAGGCCGCTTCCTCGGGGGGGGCTGGCAGGAAAGCCAGGGCAGGACTGGGACTCAGCCCGTGGCCTGTGAGGGTCACCCTCGGCTGCTGTGGGTGCCCCTGAGGGGGAACAGCCAGGAGAAACTCCTTTCTCTCCACACCCGCACGTCTCCCCGGTGCATGCGGGCCTTGGCCGGACAAACCCCAGCGGTCGGCAGCCCCCGCTGCCCTGCGGAGGGCCCAATTCCCCGGGCTGCCGAGCGGGGATTTGCCGCCGCTCCTCGGCCCCGCTGCTGCCTGCCTGGCGACCACCGGGCACCCCGGCTCCAAGGCAGAGAAAGAGCCGGAGCCACCAACACCGACCCCGCCTCTCGCCCTCACCTCAGGCGGTGCCAAGCCGGAGCCGAACGCATCCGAAAGAAGCCGAGCGTTTCCGAAAGGAGCCGGGCGGAGCCGAACAGCGGAGAACAGCGGGCAGCGCAGTGGTCCTGCAGCTGTGTGCACCACTGGTAGCCCCAGCCCTGCCAGTAAACCCAGTACTCAGCATCCTGCCAGGGGCTGCTCACAACAGGTGAAATGGAAGGGATATGTTCTTGAGGCCTGCAGTGCCATGGTGGGGACGTGCATAGCCCCCAGGGATGGGGGGGAGCTGCAGGGACATAGGACTGCTTGCCCTGCTGCAGGGATATGGGGACAGGACAGGGTTCCCCCGCCCTCAGGGCCCCATCCCTGCCCACAGGCTGCCTGCAGAGCCTGACACAGGCAGGGGCCTGCAGGCATTAGCAAGGGGGAGCTGCTGGGCTCCCCTACCTTCATTTGGGTGGCCTTGCCCGCCCTGCCCTCCCCGCACTACTGCAAGAGGAGCAGGGAGCTGCTGCTGCCCTAGGGGCAGCGCCTGGCCTTGGAGCTGGCAGAGCGGGGCTGCACTCCCTGTCCCCAAGGAAGAGATAGGGATAGGTCCTTGGGTCCTTCCTGCCCAGGACACAGGTCACCCCCCCCCACACACACTGGAGACATCTCACATGCCCCTTCTACTCCCCCCCTCCCCAAAACAACAACTGTCTTCTACAATCCATTTATTTATAGAAATTCCACATTAAAAGCACACCTGGGGCCAGCACTGACCTACGGAGCACAGCTCCAGGACCTGGTGGCCCCAGCCCCCCCAATGCCAGGCAGCCCCATCCCTGACATGGCTCTTGCTGTCCTTCCCTTCCTGCTGAAGGTGTGACCGGCTTCGCTGGGTTCTGTCTCAGGTTGAGGGGGATCCATGACCAGCCTCCCATGGATGAGAGCAGCGTGGTGAGTGGCAGGATGCAGGCAGGAGGAGCAGCCCACCACCTCATTGCTGGAGCTTGGGGGTGGTGTGCAGGAGCCACTCGACAGTTTCCAGGAGGTAGGCCATGCCATAGTGCCGGGCAATGTTCTGGAAGACCTTGATGTGCTCCATGAAGGTCTGCGGAAAAGGGGGCAGGAAGGGAAGGAGGCTGCTCAGCACCCTTGAGGTAGCTGGGCAGGACTGGTGGGGCAGCACAGCAGCATCAAGGGAACAAACAGAAAAGAGGCAGCGGAGGAGCAGGGCAGCACAGAGAGGGTTGCCCTCCCTCTGGTAGCTGCTGGCACAGGGCTGGGCTGGGCAGGAGGGTGCAGCCCTACCTGGGAGGAGATGGTGAGGGTGAAGTTTCCAGCGCAGCTGCAGTACACAGGCATGTGGGTCTCCTTCACACCATGACACTTCTCGCACACCTGGAGGCCAAAGAGTTTTAGGTGGGCCAGAAGATGAGACCAAGTCCTCTGACAGGGGTGGAGTGGACAGGAGGACTGGGCAGCCCCACACTCACCAGGTCCTGCAGCACAAAGGCCATCAGCTTCTTCTGCAGGGCTTCCACCAGTGCTGCTTCAATGGCATCAGAGTCGTACTGGGCCTGGCAGTTGGAGCAGACCCAGATGGGCAGCACCGACGCATCCTAAGGGCAAAGAGAGGGGAAGTGATCACCAGCAGCCAAGCACAGTGATGGTGTAACTGGTTTCTGGAGAGGACAGAGCATCACCCAAGGCCAAAGGATGCTCAGACCTGTCACAAGCTGCTTGAAAAGGGGGGAACAGAAAGCTGCCTTAGGTGAGGTCAATCACCAGCAGAGCCACAAAGCAAAGAGAGAAGATAAGGGAATGCAACTGACTGGCCTCCAGCACTGCCATGATGGGGCATCTGGTGTCCCCAGGAAAGAGACTGCACCTGGGAGAGGGCAGGGTCCTTGCACAAGTCCAGGTCCCTGCAGAAGTTGCAGTTCCTGCAGATGACTTCTGGGAGCACATAGGAGCGGCAAGGGTCCTGAAACTGGGCTGCTTCTGAGAACTCCCCCACCTCAATGAGGCGCAGCAGGTCCCGGCGCAGTTTGTTCACTTGGTTGGTTATATTTGTATCCAGGGAGAGGACCTATGGGAGTAAGAGGGTATCCTTACCAGGACAGCAAATATCCTTGTGGCCTCATATGGATGCAGGGCAAGACAAACTAGTTCTAGGTCACTCCTGGAGGAATGGTACAGCAGATCTGAGACATGAACAAGGACCAGAACTGGAGTCCTATCTCAAAACCTTCAGGAAAGGGGCCCACCCAGCTGACCTTGCAAACGTATTTGATGAACTCAAGAGCTGGGTTGTTGAGGGGCAAGTAGGAGCCAGGCAGCACTGGGAACATGTCTGAAGGCTCAGTGGCATTACGAGAACCAGCCACCTTCTTCTGAATCTTCTGGGTGATGGTGAAAAAGCTCTGGGTGAGCTCATTGGCCACATAGTCCTGTGAGAAGGTGATCATGCCTAGAGAGATAAAGCAGAGAGCACTTGAGCCATATGGAGGCATATGGGGACAGCAAGGTGGGTGACTGCCTGCATGAGGGCTGCCCCGTGGCTGGGCACTCACCTGGCATGGCCCCCATCTCTCCCAGTGCCTCCTGGGACACCTGGGTGGTGCTTCTCCTCTTGATGGGGGTGCTCCCAGGAGAACTGCGCCGAAGCTCCTCCTTCATGCTGTGGTACACAGCCACAATGTAGGCTGGGGAGACACAGGCAAGAGCTCAGCTCCACCTGGCACCAGCAGATGCCCCACTGTGGGCTCTCCTGGGCACCAGGGAGGCACAAGCAACTTCATCCCCTCCTGGGACAGCTCACCTGACACAATCATCAGGAAGTAGCTCTGGCAGGAGGCAGCCTGGGGCAGAAACTGAGCAATGTTCCAGTTGTTCTCCAGCAGCTCCTCCATGTTTGGCTCTCCTTCCTCCTCTTCTTCCCCTGCTGCTGCCTCCTCCTCTTCTTCCTCACTATTATCCTCCTCCAACACTTGCCTCTTGCTGGTGTCCTGCTGGAGGACCCAGCAATATTGCAGCAGTTCCTTGTGCCCAGCCAATATCACCCTGCTCAGCCCAGCCCCTAGAACCCTCCCTGCTCTTGGGGAACTGAGCACTTCTCATCTCTTACCTCCCCATAGTGGATGCGAGAATCCACTTTTCCTTTGATACCTCCATAATTTGCTGGATCCATCCAGAGCAGGAACTCCCAGCAGCGGGAGAAGGAGATTGTCAGAGAGTGGAAAATCTCCTTGGAGTGGATGCTGAAGGGAAGAGATTGCAGTCACCAGAGCATCAGCATCATTCCTGGTTCAAAGCCTTCTCTGTGGGATGCCATGGGGAGGAGGTGGTGCTGGCCAGGAGAGAGGGTGTCCTCTCTCCCACCCAGCCATTGGAAGGGGCCCCATAGGAGCCATGCTCCAGGAGCAGCTCCCTGTGGTTGTGCTGAGGTGCCTGTACTTGGCTGGGATGCCAAGAGCCAGCAAGGGGATGAGGTGCTTGGCACTTTGGGTTTTCCTGACGGGAAGTAATCCTGCCCCTGTACTTGGCCCTGGTGAGGTCCCACCTTGAGTACTGTGTTCAGTTTTGGGCACCTCAATACAAAAATGACATTGAATTGTTGGAGCAAGTCCAAAGAAGGGCAACAAAGCTCGCGAAGGATTTGGAAAATATCCCTTATGAGGAGTGACCAAGGGAGCTGGGGCTGTATAGTCTGGGGAAACACAGGCTGAAGAGAGACCTTATCACTCTTTAGAGATGCCTGAAAGGAGGTTGTAGAGAGAGTGGGGTTGGTCTCTTCTCACTGGTGACAGATAACAGGACAAGGGGAAATGGTTTCAAGTTGCATCAGGGGAGATTTAGGTTGGATATCAGGAGACACTTCTTTACAGGAAGGGTTGTTAAGCACTGGAACAGGCTCCCCAGGGAGCATACCCCACCCCACCCCACCTGTTGATGATGTACTCCATGTAGCTGATGGCATCCTCGATGCGCCGCTTCTTGGTGCACAGAATGATGCGGTTAAAGTTGGCGTAAACCACTGAGGAACCCAGGCGCTTGAACTCGGCCACCAGCCTACAGGCAAGGCACAGGAGAGGGAGTCAGCAAGCAGAAAGGAAAAGTCCAAGGATCAGATGTGACTTGTGAAGGACATAATGATCCAGCACAGCCAGGAGTCAAGCATGTTGGCCACACCACACAAGGGAGCTCACTGGAAAAGTTTGGGAGGTCCAACCTACTGCCTGCCTCTGGAGGCTGGGGCAGAGAAGTGACTGGGTGCCAACAGCATCCTGTGCACCAATGCCATGCCTGTCCCCTCCTCAGTCACCAGCCTGGCATGCTATGGGTCTCACTTACTGCAGGAAAAGCTTCTTCATCATGTTGTGGAGTGTGCGGTGCAGCGCTGGGTCATAGAGCAGGGAGGAAGGGGAGCGGAGCCAGCGGTAGAAGTGAATGACCTGGTTGTCTGCATAGACATTGTGATACTGCGTGATCTCCTTCACCCAGCTCACCACCATGCTCTTCAGGATCCTGCCAGGGAGCAGAGAACAGCATCACCCCTCCAGACACATGTAACCCCTTCCCCCTTCCAGACAGGGACATGTTTTCAGCTCTGCCGGAGGACAGAACACAAACTGTGTCAGAGCCGACGTGTGAGCCCTCAGCACAGAAGCCACGTGGTACATGTGCCTCTGTAACCTGGTGGAGCAGGAAGAAAGGAGAAACAGGAAAGGGTAAAGCCTTCACCAATATGCATGAATCTGCTAGGTGCACCACCATGCAGTTCTGAGCCCTGGACCTTCGAAAGACTGTTGAAGAAGATGTTTGCCCTATGCTCAAGACCTGAATTTATGTTCAGGTCTCTGTATTTATGTTTATTTATGTTCCAAGCCCCATTGCTGCCACAAGTCTGGACAGGGCTAAAGTCGGGAGGGAAGGAGAGATAGGTCCCACCTCAGGACCTGGATGGAGACCAGATGCTCCATCTCCCACTGGCTCCTAGAGAAATACCTGAAAGTGTTGGAGCAGAGGGCAGTTTCATCATAGCTGGCTGGGATGTTGGCAGCCTGGTTCCCTGTCACCATGTCTTCTAGGGATGCCTGCTGAATCACATCAAAGCTGATGCTCATACTGGAGCCTCCTTCCATGTCGTTGATGTGGTGGGACTGTAAGACTGTGTTTACAGCCAGGCTCTGGATGTCCAGCTCCAGACACACTAAAGGCAAAGACAACCTCTCAGCAGGCAGGCAGGACAAACAACCAACAGAGCCACTCCCCTCACTGCACCTTCCAGTTGTAAGGGTGATCTACAGGTGTTAGTTACACTGAGTGGGGGAGATACTTTCACAGGCATGACTGTGTCTTGACCAGCACTTTTTCTTCCAAGAAGACTTAGACCTACTAATCCTCTGGGGATCACCAGTTTTTCAGAAGAACTGACTGCCACTCAAGCTGCTTCTGCCTCTGAGAAAGACCTGTCCCAGGGTCACCAAGGATGACCAGTTGAGCTGTCTTTGGGTTGAAACACTGCAGGCCCTCTGAGTGCTGATGTCAGGGCCACGAATTGGAAAAGAATCTGCATTTGAATGCCTGGAGACATTGCAGGTCAGACCTCTCTTTCTCAGGACATGCCCCTTGCACACATCTTGCCCAGATGGCTGCTGAAATGCCTAAGCTGCTGGTGACTATTGTCACCACAGAGACTCCTGGGAGACCACACCCATCCCTCTACAGGTCTTGCAGAGCAGGATCCAACTCTGCCCACACTCAATGCTGCCACCCTTTTCCCTCCTCACCGGTGGAATAGCAGCCGGGGTTGTTTATCTCCACAGAGGCCCTTTCATCAAACTCCATCACCAGACGGTTGTCATCAGCCTCCTTACCCCCCAGGTCTGGGCGGGCAGTGGGTGAGAGCCACAGCAAGTGGTTGTGGCGATGGAGGTGGCGCGAGAAGAAGAGGTCAGAGCCAAAGGTGGAGATGTCATCTGGGAGGTTCCCAATAGGGATGTGGTAGTACCTGGGGCACAGAGAGGTGAATGGTTGCTGGGGTGAGTACAGCTGCAGAGAAGACAGGGACCTTGGGGCCTGTCCCCTTCAGGGACAAGGAAGCCTCCCATGGACCCATCAAGGGCACAGCAGCCCTGGGGATGTGCAGTCATCCCAGGTACCTGCTCATCTCGAAAGCTTGGGAGAGGCAGGTGTCCAGGTTGAGGTAGGAGCGGATCATGCGGCGGGCAGCATGGCGCTGCCAGTCCAGGACTGAGTAGCTGATGTCATCCACCAGCCGGATGGGGACCAAGGGGAACTCCTCAATGATTGGGATCCCATTTGCCAGCTGTTTCAGGTCCCAGTTAGACTGCACAGCCAACAGTGTGGGGCCCCGGCGCTCATCCTGTGGGAAAGAGGACATGTCCTAGAGCACCTCTCCAGCAAATGCCTCTACTCAGCAGGAAACCAGCAGAGCTGGATGTCTTCATGATGAGGACACCACACCCCAGCACTCCTGAAGAATCCACCTCCGTGCAACCAGCTCTTCAGCTGAGCACAGGGATAGGGGACACGCTGAGGTGACCTCAGTACTGGTACTGCCACCAAAACCACCCCAGAACCACCCCAAGCAAGGCAAATCACCCCAAGCAAGGCAAAGCTCTGGAGCAGCACCCACTTCTACTCTTGATTTCCAGGCCAGCAGCTATATGCAGGCACTGTGGAAACTCGTGGCACCCACCAGTGCCTTCCACAGCACCCTCCCTTTACCTGATACCTGCATGACAAGGTCCTGCAGGGACCTTTCTGACAACTTCACCTTACCTTGTAGCCCAGCAGCAGCCTCTGGATGGCTCTGTAGACTGCCTTGGGGTCGGTCTCAGCCCGCACCTCAAAGGTGTGCTTGTCTGGAGGCAGCAGCTCCTTGCCCACCTTTTCCAGCAGTGCTTTGTGCTCTGCTGAGAAGAGGGTGGTGAGATTTGGCATCTGGTTGCTGCGGACCTGCACACAAGGGAAACTGGGTTAGAGCCAGGGGAAAAGGGGCCCTGGGCTGTGGGGTATTGGGGGGGGCTCTCCTCCACACATTGCAAGATGCCTCCCATCAAGCCCTGCAGAAATGTAACAGGGATGTGCAGAGAAACCTCCTGCTGCCAGATCCCCATCACAGCATCACAGAATGGTTTGGGTTGAAGGGACCTTTAAAGGTCATCTAGTCCAACCCCCCTGCAGCAAGCAGGGAAATCTTCAACTACATCAGGTTGTTCACAGCTCCATCAAGCTTCATCTCTAAAGTATTTCCAGGGATGGGGCATTTACCACCTCTCTGGGAAACCTGGGCCAGTGTTTCACCACTCTCATTGTAATAAATTTATTCCCCATCTCTAGTCTGAATCTCTTTCAGTTTAAAACCATCATGCCTGGTTCTATCATCACAAGCCCTGTTAAAAAGTCCCCATCTTTCCTATAGCTTCCCTTGAAGGACTGAAGACACAATAAGGTCTCCCTGCAGCCTCCTGTTCTCCAGGCTGACCAACCCCCACTCTCTGTCTGTCTCCAGAGCAGAGCTGCTCCAGCTCTAAGAGCATCTCTGTGGCCTCCTCTGGACTCACTTCAACAGCTCTGTGTCCTTCTTGTGTTGGGGACCCCAGAGCACTGCAGGGGAGTCTCACCAGAGTGGAAGAGAGGGGGATCTACTGATCATGCTGCTTTTGATGCCACCCAGGAGATGGCTGGGCTTTAAGTGCACATTGCCAGTTCGTGCCCAGCTTTTCATCCCTCAGTCCCACCTTACCTTGTCCAGCACAAAGACAGCAGCTTTGCGCTGAGAGGGAATGAAGAGGCCCAAGAGTGCCTTGCTGCCCTGGGAGCTGTGGTATAGGTAGATGTGGCGAATACTCCCTAGAGACAGAGCACAGAGCATCAGTGGTGCTCAGTCCCGGGTGCCCTCCCAGCCCCTTTCTCAGGGTTCTTTACCTGGCTCCAGATAAGTGAACTGGGCCAGCGAGCGCATCTCCAGGTGCTCGATGTCAAAGGTTTCAGCCTCTCGCCCTGCCAGGTGCCTGACCAGCTGCCTGCTGACCATGCACACACAGCCCAGGCGGATCAGGGCACGGAGGAGAAGCGGCACCTGCAGTAATTGGCACAGATGTGGAACAATGTTCTGCTACCAAGCTTCCCTTGGGGGCTCTAGATTTAGGACAACCCAGCTTAAAATCCACAGGTAGGACATTTCTAAGGTGCTTTCGATAGAAACTTGGTATCATCACCCTGGCTGGTGCTGGAGATACAGGACAAATGTCTTAATTACCCTGTGTTCCCATCTAGCCCCAGATTCCACCATCAAGGGCAGCAACCGATACTTCTGAGGATGTGTGGAGCAGAATCTGGGTTATCCTGCAGCTCAGCAACTTGTGGTCTCACCAAGCTGCTGAATTTTGAAGTGCCAGGTGTCCTCCTGTGCCACTGGCACTCAGCCTAGCAAGCCACCATGCAGCAATCCTTAAAAATGGGTACCTGGAGGAGTTACCTGTGTCTCATACACTCCCTCGATGTCTGGAGCGGAGAGGTCTGCGTTGATTTCATTGATGTGCTCTTGGTACATGTCTTCAGGGACAGAGTATTCATACAGGTTGTAAACTAAGTTAGAGCGGGGCAGGATCCTGTTCACCTGCCAAGGAAAGGGACAGGCTCAGGGGCACGTCACAGTATGCAGTACTGCTGCCAGTAGCTGGGGCACTTCCCGGGGCTGCAAGGAGCTGGGCTCTTGCTCCTGACAGAATCAGTGGTTTCTGCTCATGCACGTTACAAATTCCTGTAACAGAAAACCTATTTGCTGGGCAAGACTGGGATTAGCGGAGGAACTGGAGAAGGAATAGCCCTGGAATGGGAGACTGAGACACTGCAAAGCAGTATCTGCTTGCAGCAGAACTGAAACACCTCATCTCAACACAAGCAGCTGTTTCTGCTTCCAGAAGGGGCAGATCCTCACCCTCCTGTAGGCTGTTCCTTCCTCTGGCTTTGGGACACGCTGGTTGACATAGAAGACTCTGGGTATGCTCAGTCTGATGCAGTGCAGGTCACTTCCAATCAGTGCCCACAGCCTGAACAGCCCGGGCTGGTTGGTCTCGGCAATCTGCAAGACATGGGGATCCAAAGTTAGTGCAAACAGCAGGGATCCACCCTGTTACCAGTGCTTTCATCTAAGCTGTAGAGCTCACTGTGGGTCTGTGCAGAATCACAGAATCGATTTGGGTGAAAAGAGCCTTAAAATCATCCAGTTCAACCATTAACCCAACCGTTAACCCTGCCAAGACCACTACTGGACCATGTCTCTCAGCACCATCATCAGGCCCTGAACTTCACCATTTCACATGGAACAGGCTGCCCAGAGAAGTTGTGGAATCTCCTTCTCTCAAGATTTCAAGACCCATCTGGATGTATTGCTGTGTCACCAGCCCTGGGTAATGCTGCTTTGGCAGGGGGCTTGGAATCTACGATCTCCAGAGGCCCTTTCCAACACCTAACATTCTATGATTTGATCACAGACAGTGTAAATGTGAGTCTCCTGCCCTGGGTCACTCTCAGTGGCAGGTCCCCTCCCCAGTACCTGCACGATCTGCCAGGGCAAATCCAGGATGCTGCGGGCGGTCCTGCGCAGGTAGGCGCTCAGCCCTTTGGAGAGGGTGTCCCGGACCACTCCTCCACCTGCTGTCACCTCCCCGTCCTCCAGACGCCGCCTTTTCCGCCGCTCCCGCCGCTGCCGAGCCTGCAGCTCCCACTTCTTCTGGTGGTAGCGCAGCCAGACCAGCTGCTCCTCCTGCAGGGGTGGACATCAGCCCAGACACAAAAACAAGCACAGACATTGCCCAGCCCTCCAGCCCCCAGCCCCACAGCTGCCACAGCCATCCTGCCAGAGCTGTGAAGCCACCACCACCCCCCTTTTCTCCATCAGCAGTTCTATGTCTCCATCTCCTGGTTGTATTTCCCCATGTAGCCCAGAGCCATGGGCATGCAGAGGCCTTCAGGAGATCCACAGCTCACTCCTGGCACCACCCAAGCTGCTTGGGTGGGTGTAAGAGTGCAGCCCCTGGACATCTCCTCCCCAGTCTGCTTCACCTACCTTGGTGGTGCCCAGGGGTGGAGGTGGACCCAAGATCTCTCTCCAGGACTGAGACAGCTCCACGTACTGGGACATCTGTTGGCTTTCTTCTGCCGCAGGGACTCGCTTCCGCTTGTTTGTGATGGGAACCAGTGGCTGAAGGGTTTTGGCAGCCCCAAAGTCCTCTATATCACCAATCTGTGAGCTGGGAGTGCCCCCCAGGGGCTGGTTGGTGAGGACCTGAGGGAGGAAGGACAGGAGGACATGGGGTGCAGAAGAGCCCCACCAGCCCAGTCAGCACCTTTCCCTTACCCTCTTTACCTGTCTCTTGCCTTCTGAAGTGAAGAGCTCATTGATTTTCTTCTGTTTGTACACATCATTCTTCTCCAGCAGTTTCTTGTGGAGCCAGTCTGGGTGCCGGACCCGTGGCACCGGGTTCTTCACCTGGAGAAGATCTTCAAATGACACCAAATCCCCCAACCACATCCCTCCTTCTGCCCACTACCACCCTGTACCTGCTGCAGGGCTGCAGGAATGGTGATGATCTTCTGGATGGTGCTGCCCAGCCTCTCGATGTAGTAGTCCCAATCCAGGATCTGTGAAGAGGGCAGAGCAGAGGATGCAGAGGAAAGCTGAGCAGGTGGCCACAGATGCAGGACCAAGCATCTCATTGCAACTCCTGCCCCTAGCACCCTGCTTTGCAAGGACCTGCTTCCCAGGTCGTGCTTCCAAATGCATGAGCTCTTGTCCTGGAGCAGGGCTGACCCACTCACCGCACGGATGTTGAAGTCCTGCAGTGAGGGGCTCTTCAACCATTTTCGGAGGTAGTGTTTGCGCACACTGGGCTCAGCTTGGAAGATGGCAAGGGGGATGGCCCTGGAGAAAGCAAGGAAGCACTGACACACCTGGAGCAAGATCCTGGCAGCACAAGATCCTCTTCCAGTCTGCAGAGACCTTCCAGGGTTCTTCTCCCACCACACAGCAGTTGCATGGTGTTACCCACTGGTACTCTTGCCCACAGTCTGAGCCAGAGGACAGGTGACCACTTGACCTCACCACACCAGCTCCTGCTACCCTGCCCATCCCCTCCTGGTTGCCCCCACACTGTCAAAAGCCCTGGCCCCTCAAGATGAGGTTACCTTTCAGTGACTGGAGACCCCTCTGGTTTCTTGGAAATGATGAATCGGCAGCTCAGCCCGGCATCCTTCACCATCTGGTCCCCCAGGAACTCTGCCAGGCGCTTGGCAGTGCTGATGGAGGTGGACTTCTGCTCCCCATAGTCTTCCAGCTTGCGTGACATGGACCGGTTCTCTGAGATGAGCTCAAACAGCTCTGAATCTGGCATGTTGGCAGCCTGAAAGGGAGGGAAAAAAAGAGCCTCATGGCTAAATCTTGCTGCCGTCAGCTCCTGCACCCATCTTGGTGGGGCTCTTTACAGGGAGCCCGGGAACTGCTCCCTGTTGCAGATGCCAACATGACGAGCTGCTCCTCCTAACATGCCAACATGACCAGCTGCTGCTCCCTCAGCTGCTCCTCCTAAGACTTCTGCTCCAAACCCTTCACCAGCTTTGTACAGTGACCATCATGATGGAAGTGGCCATCTCAGACCACCTACTCAGTACACGCAAAGTCCACCTTACTCAGTGCCCCACCAGCTCTGACACTTCTCTGGCTCCACTTGGGGAGCACAGATGTGCTGAGCTGCACTTACCTTGCTGTAGAGCACATCCAGCCAGTAATCGGCCACCTTGGCCACAGAAGCATAGACTTCCTCCAGGGTGCTGCCTTTCAGAAAGGCTTCAAACACAGAGGACTGGAATATCTTCACCAGCTGCAGTTCTCCCCGGCGCTTCACCTCAAATCCCTTCAGTTCAGCCAGGGACCCATCCTCATTGAACACTGCATACCTAGGAGACAGCGTGGGCAAAACCTGGTCTGTGCCAAAGGACACATCCTCCCCTAACCCTAACCCATCCTGCCAGGGCACTTGTCCCCATGACACCAGCCCGTGTGTTTAGAGTCATGGTGCTCAACGCTAGGACGATCTCAGAACATCTACCAACAGTTTCCAGTTGGTCTCCAAAGGCACATCAGCTCCTGCCCCAGCTCATCCACATTGACTGGGAGAATGCTCTTGACTGCACCCAGGCAAAGGGTGGGAGGCGAGAGCCCAGGTAGGGAAACAGAGGAAAGCATTAGACAGAGGTTTGGAGATATGAAGGAAACTTTGACAGCTCAGATTTTGGCAAAGGGGTTCAGAGGAAACTGGATGTAGCCATGAAACAACTACAAGAACACTCCTCCCTCTTGCCTTTTTTCTTGCATTTTTTTGCATTTCACAGCCCTGCCAATTATTTGTATGTATCAAGAAAAACCATATGGATCATCAGCTAAGAGAAGAGGGGGGATACTTGAACCTACATCACTTGGTCAGCTCCTCTCCCATCTAACCACATTCCTGTGGTCACAGCCTTCTCTTCTTCCGCTGAGGATGATGCCTCTCAGTCACCTCCAGGCTGTTTTGGTTGGAGAGTGACTGAGAAATAAATGCATCTGATTATATCCCAAAACTGCAAGAAACCAAGAGGCCCTGAGATAAGAGTTTTAGGAGCAAAGCCCACTCAGTGCTTGGCACCACCTTGACTCCTGTGCAGATACCCACTGCTTGCAGAAAGGCACCAACAGGAGACAGTGGCTGTTAGTGCTCATCCAATGGGCACTAAACACAAAGGAGCACAGAGCTGCAAGGAAAGAGGGTGCTGGAGGGTGCTCAGGTCTGTGGGCAGCCCTCTGTGCCAAACAGGGAGATGGTGTCTGGTCACTAAGTTAAAACTATGTTGCTTCGGTGTTACCTAAGAATTATTGCCATAGAATTACTGGAGGCAAATGAATAATTGGATTCAAAGATGATTCCAATTCCTGAAGGGGGACTACAGGAAAGTTGGAGAGGGTTTTCTTACAAAGACATGGAATGATAGGACAAGGGGTAATGGCTTCAAGCTGAGAGATAGATTTATGTTAGACATTAGGAGGAAATTCTTTGCTGTGAGGGTAGTGAGACCCTGGCCCAGGTTGCCTAGAGAAGCTGTGGCTCACCCATCCCTGGCAAGTGTCCAAAACCAGGTTGAATGGGGTTTGAAGCAAACTGGTCTGGTGGGAGGTGTCCCTGCCCATGGCAGGGAGTTGGGACTGGATGAGCTTTTAAGTCCCTTCCCACACAACCCATTGCATGATTCTGTGATCTGGTGTCAGGCACCTGCCACCTAAAGCCAGCAAATGAAGAGTGCTGCCAGCTCCAGGGTCAAGGACCAATGCGCCCCACACACATGAAGGGAGAGACCCTCAGTCTGTTACCTGGGTAAGTGACAGTCTTTGGGTCCTTGAATTCTCACCTTTTCTTCAGCTTCTTGCCCTCTTCCTTGGAAGCTGGGAGGATCATGGCCAGGTATGGTCCATCCACTTCAAAAAAGATGCTGTTCTCTGAGCGTGTAATGTAGGTGAGGGAGGCTGGGTCCTGCAGCTCCTGGTACTGGTCATTTGTGAAGCCTTCCTATGGGCACAGACCCAGGAGAGCAGCTTCATACCACAGCCAGGCTGGTTATACCAGGAGGTGCCCCTGGGGCACATCCCACCCAAAGAGATCATTGAGCAACCCTCTGAAAGCTACAGCACGATTTTGGACTCAAAAATTAGAACATTTGACCCACTGGTTGAGAAGAGAAATGCTTTGGATCCTAAAATGTTATTCTTTTGTCTTTAAAAAGGTGGAGCAGAGAATGGGTCTGGCCATAGCTCTAGTCTGGGTTCCCCCAAGTGCCCAGGTGAGCAATCACACACCCCAGCCCCTTACACCTCCCTCCTCTTGCTGCAGGGGTTTTGGATGCTCTCAGGGCAGAGAGAAACTCTGCAGCAAGCAAGGCCATCAGCCCTTATATCCTGCCCACACCACAGGGAGCAGAGGTGGGTGAGAGATCCTCCTTCCTTCTCAATCCTCCACATGCTTTTTCCCAGCCTGCAGAGCAGGCCTGGATGGGTGCACACCTCACCTTCACCAGGATGTTAAGCATGGCACCTGGGTACGAGATTGTCACTTTTGGCTTCTTGGCATTGGTTGACTTGATGACAAAGTTCTCTGGGAAGCTGTTTGGGAGGACACACCAAATCCCATCAGTATCCAGTTCCAGAGGTCTCCTAAGGAAACAAGGAAGGTCAGTGTCAGGTGGGTGAGCTCTGTGTCCCCCAGAAAGGCAGAGGCAGCCTTGTGGCATCCACTCACCAGTCCCTTCTGCAAAACCAACCCTCAAAATATAAAAGAATAACCCCAGCAGTGTCTGAAATTTGACTTTTCAACACCAACTGCTAACAGCTTGTGTTTAACATGCTGTTAAACATGGACAGACATGTCCTGTGTTAAAAAAGGACAGACCTTTCTTCCCCAGCTCAGTACATACTCACCCAATCTGCTCTATCAGCTCCCTGGCCTGGGTGATGATATTGGCTCCAGTGAAGCAGACAATGCCAGCCATTTCCATGGAATACCAGCGAGCTCTGTGAGCAGAGGAATCCAAGTGAAGAGCTCCTTCCCAAACCCAGCTATGGAGAGGGCAGGAGGACATCCAGAGGGATAAGAGCAAGAAACACATCTTGGTAGATAGTTCTCCTTGTCCTAGTTATGAAGATTCAGAAAAGCTGGAACCCCACTAGCAGACAAGATTCCCCTCACTTATGCCCAACACTTATTGTCTAGCAGGAGTCTCCAGGATGAAAAGTCATTGGTAGGAGCAAGAGGAGAGTGTTACAGGCTGCACCCACCTTCAGCCTGGTGCTTCTGAAGCTGGTGAAACAAGTGACAATCCCAGTCTCCCAAGGTCCTCTCTGGAGGACTCCAAGCACTGCTGGGGGGGAAGACTCACCCTTTCCGCATGACATAGCCATAGAAGGAGTTGAGGATGCATTTGTGGGCCAGCTGCAGGGAGTCATACAGGATTTCCATGTTCTTGCAGCGCTTCACTTCAGAGGCATCTCCTGTCTCCACTGCTGCAGACAGCTTCTTTTTCCACACCTGCAAGCCACAGGCAGAGTCAGGACAATCCCCCATATCACTATTGGAACACCAACTTGTTTCCATGCCAGTAAAACACTGCAGTCCCAGTATAACATCACAACTCTAGGAGAGTAGATTTGCCAAAGACCAGCAGCATGAGCTAAACGTTCCTCTTTCTTTGGCAGCAGAGAAGAAGTTGGCCAGAGGCACTTAGGAGGGACCTGTAGCACCAACCATAACTCTGAAGGTGTCAATCAGTGCTGCCTGCCTGCAGCAGCTGTGCTGCACCACAGAGCTCAATGCCTGCAGCAACCCATGACATCTGGGTGAACAGCAGAACCACCCATGAAGAAAAAGCTTTGAGGCCATGATTCACGGTGGAAGAGGCAGCTGGGAGTAACTGCAAAGCCAACAGCTTGTCATTTAACTCTGCCAGAAGTGGAGTCCCAGGGCTCTGTCGTTGTCTCCAACACATCCAAGAATTAATGTGCCCTGGTCTCCTCTAGCACAAGCCTTGACCAGCAGAGAAATAAAATGTCTTCCTGGAGTCAACCATTCCTTAAACCAAGAACCAGACTTTGCTTCTCAGGTTGTCTCCACGTAGGAAGAACACCCCAGGCTGAACTCAATCAGATCAGATATATCAGAACAGAGACTGGCTGGGGATTTCCTAAACCCAGGGAAAACAAGAGATGCAGCTTTGGTTCCAACAGCAGCACAGAGGCATTAAGTGCTGCTGTAGCAGCCACTGAAGCAGCTACAGCTGTCAAGAGCTTCACAAGGTCCTTCTTGAACAGGAAGGAGCAATCCATTAGGACTCAGGTTTTCAGTGAGATGAGGTGTCCCCAGCAAGACACGTTAAGCCAGAAGCTGAGCTCAGTACCTTGTGCAGCCCCTTAAACTCGTAGCGGCGGTCCCTGAAAGCTCGCACTGTGTCCACATAGAAAGAGTTTTCCCTCTGGCAGATGGTGGTGACTCTCTCCTCCACCTTGGTGACGTGGATCTTCTTGTATGCCTTGCGGCAGTAATCTAGTCATGGGAAAAAGCAGAGGGAGCTTCTCAGGGATGAGTGCCCTGCTGGGGACAGAGGAATGGGCACATTATGGACAAGGAGACATCTAAGCATCAGGCCCAGGTGAGTAGAGACAGTCCTACTGCAAAAGGGGTGAGGATACGAGCACGGAGAGAAGCAGCACCTTGTCATGGAGATGCAGGGACAGGTCAGGGGGAATAAATGATGACACACATACAGCACATCCACAAACCCTGACTCTGCCCCCAGCCAGCTGGGTGGTCCTGCTGAACAGCAGCACTGTAGATGATTGGGTATTGTCATGTTTCCATTATTTAATTAACACCTTCCAAAAATGGAGCTGTTCATAGGTTTCAGCTCAGATCCATGGCTCTCCAAACAAAAGGAGAAACACTGACCCGGCCACCAGTGCCTGGCACCTCTTCAGGAAGCACACAGCACACAGTCTGAACTAACCCCACAGTCATATGAGAGGTAATTAATGGTGACCACTCACAGTCTGGGTCACAAAACACCGCTCCAGATGATGAAGTGGATTTAGCTTTTTTGGGTTTTTTTACCTGCCAGACGCTTTTTCTCATACTTGGCTTGTTCTTCCCGGGAGAGCTCATGGAAGGCCCGGGGTGTTCCCTCAGGGGACAGAGGGGGGAACTTCTCTGACTCCAGCTGCTGCTGGATGCGGTGGTACTCGCTGCGGCTGGCGGGCACTGTGGGGCAGAGCAGCCATCAGTTTCCCAGAGAAGCAGGAATCCACCTCCATCCCGGGGGGCTGGGCTGCACAGTGCCATCTGTACTTACTGAACTCTCCTCTCCACTGCCACGTCATCCGGCGCTGGCAGTTGGCACCCGGCTTGTTGAAGTCACAGGCAGCACATGTGGCCTCATCCACCATGGCTGAGGGCTGGACACAAGCAGAGGCACATAAGGGTGAGAGGGTCTTCAGACCACAGTTGATGCCAGACAAAGTGCTGGGGGGGCACAAGAGCTTAGGTGTGAACAGTGAAGATGGGACTTTGTGAGTTCTCCTTTACAGAGCCTTTTGAAAACACAATTCCCCCCCCAAAACAATATCTGGTTTCTTGGGAAAAACCCCAGGTAAAGTTGTAGCTCAGCCTCTGCAGACCTGGTGTCCTTAGCAGCTCAGCTGATTCCACATCCAGCCTTTCCTGATCCCTGCCCTGAGTTCAGCCCTTGCTGTTAAGGGGATCAAATCAGAGGAACCACCAAGGTTAACTGGAAGACAAAGTAAGAGAGACAAGGATGATGTTACCCACCTGCAACCTGTTGGTCAGAATGATGTTGGGATACATGGCCCCCACATCCAGATGGTAGATGAGGGGACACTCAATTCTGTTTGGAACATCCTTCAGGGAATTGAGCTTGACCTTGATTTCATCACAGACCTGTGGAGAGACAGAAAGTAGTGAACCCTGGACAGGAAAGAGATAATGAGTCAAACACTTGTATAATTTCATCCTTTCTCCTGTACCTGCCACTGACTCTGGGAAAGGATTTAAAAGATCAAAGGAGAAGAAACAGGGACTCCTCAACCACCAAAGCTGCAGGTTTTGTTTTGGAGCTCCCAGATAGGCTTTATCTTTAGGGGCATGTGGAAGATGACAGCAGCTTTTTCCTGAAGGTTACTTGAACAAGGACCTTTTCAATGAAAACCAGTTAATGGGGACAACAGCAGACATCCCTAACTGATGATGCCCTTCAAGAAACTGTAGACTTGGCTTTGGGGAGGGGGGCCTGTACTTTGTAGCCAGTAAGAAGCAGGGAACAAGAGGAACATGAGTATTTGGGATATCTGATGGGTCTGTCTTCTCACTAAATCCTTCCCCAGCTCTCTGAGCTTTGTTTCTGATTGAATCTGCAAAGGGGAAAGCAGGATCTGTGTCCCTCAGCTGGAGCAGGGATCCCGAATCCCAGGGCTGGGTTCCAGCAGCCAGGAAGGGGCTACTTGTAACACCCCTGAACCCCATCTGCTCTGCAGATGCCCAATCCCAAGATGGGATTCTTGGTCTCTCTTCATAAAGTGAACCTCAAGAGGCACTTGCAAGCTGCAGCCCCAGCCTAGCAGCTCAGCCCTACTCACTGTCACCTACCTCCTGGAAGTTGGTGACCTGCTCCAATGGCAAACCCTCCTCCTCCTCAATGGCGTGTCGCAGAGTCTTCTCCACGTGCTGCACCAAGAAGTCAAAGGCAGCTGGGTTCTGCAGGGGGAGGGACAGCACTGAGCCCAAGGACAGCCACTCCCAGGCCAGCAGCTCCTGTCCTGCTGCTCCTGTCCCGAACAGACCCAGGGAGCTCTCAGCATGGCCCACCAGCACATGTGGAGACACGGGCAGGGTCTCCAAGGACACCAGGTCAGGAAAAAAAGCAATGAAGGGAAGAAAACACTTTGTCTGGTAGTGTAGCACCTGCCATGGTCATCTGAGATCTGGGCCTAAGGATTCAGACTGAGCCCAGACTCCTTTATACACCTGGTGAGTGCTCCCCCACGATCAATCACTAGATTGGGACATCCACCTCTGGGAGCAGAGGAGGCTGAGGGGAGACCACCTGGATCCCTGCAACTGCCTGAGAGGAGGCTGGAACCAGGGCTGGGGGTCAGGCTCTGCTCCCAGGAAACAAGTGATAGAACAGAGGAAACAACCTCCAATTGGCAAGGGGAGGTTTTGATTGGAGCTTGGGAACAATATCTTCCTGGAAAGGGTTGTCAGGCTTTGGCCTGGTGGAGTGCCCAACCCTGGGGGGGGTTTCAAAGCTGTGGAGATGTGGTGCTGAGGGACATGGATTAGTGGTGGCTTTGGCAGTGCTGGGTAAATGGTTGGACTCATTGACCTCAAAGGTTTTTTCCAAACAGAATGATCTGATGATTCTATGAAAATGAACCACACTCAGTGCACTGCATCACATGGCAGAGTGAAGTCACCTCTGAAAACTTAAAGTCTGTGAGCACAATGCAGGCATGAGGCAGGGCAGGGGAGAGATGATGGAGAGTGCAGTGTGAACTAGAAACAGGTTCACAGACACCCAGGGAGGGTTCAGAAGCAGCTCAGTACGGGTGGGAGAAGCACAGAGGACAGGACTGTTAGGGGACAGAAGGTCAGCTCCACGCAGCTTTAGGTGCTCAAGGTGTCCTGCAGTTTGATGGGCACTGCCCAGCCAGGACACAGAGCAGATGTTAACACCAGCAGAGGGTCACTCCTCACAGCCACCCTGCTGCCCCTTTACCATTTTGAAGCGGCACGGGATGTCACTGCGGAAGACTCCTGATTCCAATGCTTCCACATGGCCTCCCACGTAGGTCTCTGAGTCCAGCACGTGGCCATCTTCTGTAAGCTTGTTGAACTCCTGCTCCTGCTTGTTGGGGAAGATTATGTTGGCATGATAGGCCTGAACCATCAGCAGTGCCTCGCACAGTGTCCCAGATCCTTTTCTTAACACCTGTCAAAGAGATATCAAAGCTGGTTTTACACTCAAAAAGAGCAGATTTACATGAGCTATAAGGAAGAAACTCTTTGCTGTGAGAGTGGTGAGGCCGTGGCCCAGGCTGCCCAGAGAAGCTCTGGCAGCTCCATCCTTGGAAGTGTTCAAGGCCAGGGTAGATGGGGCTTGGAGCACCTGGTCTGCTTAAAAATGTCCCTGCCCAGTTTAGGAAGATTGGACTAGATAATTTTGAAGGTCCTTTCCAACCCAAACCATCCTGTGATTCATCAACAAATGCTGTACCAGTGGTGACGGGACCTCTCTGGTCTTACAGCCACATCATTGACCCAGCAGCTTCAGCTGGTGACAGACATGACCACAGCACAGGCCACACTTCAGAGCATAGCAAGGAAGATGGGAGCAAGTGAGAAACCAACACTGACTCCTTTGTGCTGGCTGGGAGGAGACTGGGCTATGGACAGGGCACAGACCTCCAAGACCTCTGCTGCCATCCTCTCCTACACTACTCCCTTGTCAAGTGCCTTTGTAAGCTAAAACACATGGGGACAGAGGGACATTTCCACATACAGTTCCCAACCTCTCCCTACAGCTGACAACATGGTCAGCTTTGCATGACCATACCTATAAGCACTGCTGACTGAGCATGGAGCATCAGCCATGCTTTCCTCCTCCTGCCCTGTCCTACCAACTCTCAGGTCTCTTGTTCTTAACACATCACTTGGATAACTCCAGGGCTGTGAAAAGAAAGGAGTAGCCTTCAACTCCCCACTCCCTAACATGGATGGAGAAGAGGGAAACACATCTGTAGCCAGAGTGTCCCTGAGCATGGGGGACAAAATCACTATTTCAGGAGTGCACCTACCTCATCAGGCTCCATTGGAATGATGGTACACAAGGCAAAAATGAAAGGGTGCACATACTTCATGTACATGTAATAGGTAGCAACTGCATCCGACACTGAATAGGTGGCCAGGGTCTGTCAGGGAAGGGTGAGAGACAAATCAGTCCCAAGCACAGGTGGTAGAGCAGCTCAGTGACAATAATCTTTCACTGCTCCCTGCTGGACACGCTCTATTCAGCAGGAAGAAAGGCAAGGTGGATTTCTCTGTATCATGGGCTGCAGGGAAGAAGCTGTTCACTTTCAAGGACATCCTGCTCTAGTGATATGCCAGCTCTGAATGAGAAGAAATAGGGAAGACGAGGTCACAGCACTGATGCTGTCCTCATCTGGGACCTAGGAGGTGGCTTGGCAGAAATCCCCTTCGCATGACACCTGGAGCACCAAGCCTATTCTTTTTCCCTCCAGCAAGTCATGGCTCTTAGGTGGTGCCTTCCACCTCACACTGATGTAAATAAATACAGAAAATACACAGTGTAATGCCAGTGCCAGAACAGCTGCAAAGAAATCCTGTCCTGTTTCCCCATGGCTCAAACACTTCTAAGCACTGGCAATCTGGGGAGACAAACTGAGCTACTTTCTCAAAACCCACTGCATTAAGCAAAAACATTCCGTGACACACTAACTCAAGGATTCAATCATGCTGCAGCAGCTCTAGGCTTGTTTTCCAGTTGCTCAGAGATACAGCACAGGGAGGCAATACCTGAGGCTCCTCCATAGCCATCCGGCACATCTCTTCAGGGTCCAGTTCCACTGGGTCGTAACCCAGTTTTGCTTTAGCTGCTGCTTTCAGATTGTGACTTCCCACTGGGAGGTAACTGTCTCTCTTCACCCACCTGGATGGAATCACAAAAATACCACTTGGTGCAGAGAAACCAGCCCTGCCCTTCATAAAGGGGCTTGAGCTTGTGAAGGTGACCTCTCCCCAAGAGCAGCTGAGACCTGAACACTCACATGCAGTGGAGGCTGCCCAGCTTTAGGGATCCTGCATCTCTAACAATGCTGTTAAATCCCAGGTAGGACAAACCCCACTGTCCACACCATTACCACTGCTCAGTTATCCCCTTCCAACTCCCATTGTGGCTTTAAAATAAATAAATATTTAATCACTGAAGGAGGTGGCAGCACCAGGACTGCAAGGACAGCCCAGCCACTTCCCAACATCCAGATACCATTTGAGGAGAGGAAATCCACATAAAAGCCCCAGATTGTCTCTCTCCCTTGCATGCCCATGTCCTTTCCTCTTCTAGCTGTGCCAGGAGGCTGTTGGGTTAGGATATGGTCCTTTCCTCATTCCAATAGCCCACACTTTCTCTGCTGCCCCATATCAGACCTCCAACAGCCAAGGACATGCACCAGTGGGCTGAAGGGGGAGAGACCCAGGAGCCCTGCCTGGGGAAGTCTGGCAGCTTCAGGGGCATGCAAAGCACCCAGGGGAGGCAAAGAAATGGGCTGTCACACCAGCCTCAGGAGGTGGAATGCATGGAAGCTCCAACAGTCAAGAGAAGGATGGTATTCAAATACAACTGTAGATATTTTAAATAAATTCAGGAGATAAAGACACAGGTATATGGTAAAGGGATAGTTGGTACCTCAGACAGTCCATGTGGATGCACTGGGATGCTTTGTACTCTCCCTGGCTGTCCTTCTGAAACCCAATTTCCTGATACATGTTAATTCCATGAGCTGCTGCTCTTGCTTCCACAAAGGGCCTGGGGAAAGAGGGATGGTGAGGAGGAGCAGAACAGCCATTTCCCTTCCCCTCACTCTGACAATGGTTTTACAACTGCTTTCTTACAAACTACATAAATTGTTCTTGTGATTTATGTGATGCCTGGACACAGGGAGAACTTGCAGGACAGAATCCTAGGCCCAGGAGGCAAAGATGCCTGCTTAAACCTTGCCCCAGGAGGTAGAGGCACATGGTCCCTCTCCCCTTGCTTCCCCAGGGCTTACCTGTGCCCCTCTCCCTGATATCCCCCAGCCCTCTTCCGAGCCTCTCCCTGCTCTCTAAAAGTAGGCTGACCCACACACCAACATCAGCACAATGGCAGGGGTTTAAAGCAGCTCCACTAAGCAGACAGGACTCTAAAGAAGCACTTCCAAGCCAACAACCACAGGATTTGGCAAGGTGTTCAAGCTGGTCAGACAATCAACATGAATCACCCAGTCACCATGTGTGAGCTATGGAAGGGCCTGACTGTGCCCCACAGCTCAGGTGACACCTTGCCAGCTTAATTTTCATTCCTGATTTTACCAGTCAAAGAAGTCTCCATTGTATGTGACAACGATGGTGGGTTTGGTCTCCTGGACATGCTCAAACCACCTCTGGATTAAATGAGCCTAGGATGAAACAGAAGGATAGAAAAGATAACTGTTTAAAGTAACCTCACCACCTCCACAGAGCTGCTGGATATCATATGGTTTACTCCACCCTTCCCCTCTCCCCACCCAGCCCATACCTGACCTCTCCTATTACCCAGCAATAAAGCAGGACCAGCCCCACTGGACCCACCACGGCGAGGCAGCTGAACCAGCAGTCAGCTCTCTGGCCAACAAGAGCCCCAGACAGGTAAAAAGTCTACTGGGCAGAACTGACTTACTTCATCTGGTTCATTAAAGACACAAAAGGGACCCTCATACTCCGGCTTGGGAGTAAACTCAAAGTCTTCAATATCTTCGGAAACGATCTCCCTGTTTGTGATCAGGTAGCCCTAGGGAGGTGACATGGAGGCAAGTTAGGAGGATTGGGCTTGCAGAAGACTTGAAAATGCTGTCCACGTGGTGGGACGTTTTCCTTTTGAAAGCCAAAACTTCTGTCAAGGGGGAACAAGTGTTTGGGAGTCATCTGCTGAACCATTGCTGGCCATCAGCTAAGGAGGCCACCAGGAGACAACATGGGCCAGTAGAGTTGTTCCTGTGCTCTCCAGGTTACTGCTGCTTCCACAGAGGAGCTCCAGCAACCTAGGCTGAATGTTGAGTTCGAGTCTACAGCCCCACACCAAGACACCAAGCAGCCAGGCAAGCCTGGAGTGAGCAAGGCTGAAGGCAAAGTGATGCCCTGCTCCTTGGCTTCCCTATGGGAGCAGGGAGGAAACCACACTACTGTCCCTTACCTGCCCATCAATCATGTAGGAGATCATCATGATCTGGTCTGTCTCTGCATCAGGGAACTTCAGAGGGAGTTTGGTAGTTTCAATGTCAAAGGCAAGAACGACAGGATCCTGAGCAGGATCAGATTCATCAGAAAACATTCCAAAGTAGACCCCAAATTAGAGACCAAATCCCATTAAGACCAGTGCTAGCCCAGCAAGTGAACCCGACCCACCCCAGTAATCATTCATTGCTTTATCAATCCTAAAATTGTGACACAAGCCCAGAAACAAAGTGCTCCCCCTGTGCACCATGGCGTGACACCTGGAGCAGATCAGAACCCAACTTCTGGGGCCAACAGCCCAGGTGCACTCGGGGACAGACAGACACCTGCCCGACCAACACTCACCGGGCGCTCCACGAGGTCTTCTCGTCGGGTGATTTCGGGGGGGTAGGTGCTGCCCCGGTATCGCACGTTGTACCAGTGAGCCTGTGGGGAGAGGGCAGGCAGGGCTGGGGACAGAGCTCCACCAGTTACATGCAGCCCAGAAGAAAGTCTGAAGCTGTGGCTGTGTGTCAGTCATTTAACTTTTCTGCATGTTGCTCACTCAGGAGAAGGCCCAGCATTGTGGGACTGAGCTTTACAATAGGAACTCAGTCATCACCAACACCTTTGCAAGGGTTCTGGGAAAGAAAACTCTCCCAGCAGTGGGGAGTGGAGCTCTTCCAGCTTTGCCAGTCCTTACTCACCACATGGATCTTCAGGTCGATGGAGAGGCGAACATGGTAGGGCACATCATACTCTCGCATGTCCACAATGTTGTCCATCTGGCTGGCAACCTTCCTGGAGGGCCCTTCCTCCTCTGTGCTGAGGCTGCCTCCGCTCAGGGCACTGCTGGGAGCAAAGCCAAGCAGCTGCCTCACCTGGGTGCACCCCTGGGCATGGACAGCCCTGTGGCACTGGGGACAGCCCAGGGGACAGAAGGCAACAGGAATGCTTCCCCAGCACACAACACCCGCAGTGCCTTCTCCTGTCTGCTCTGGTCACTGGGCTGGACAAACCCCACCTGTGTCTGCGCAATGAACACTACAGTAATGAGTCTGCACCTAATGAGGCAACCTGGAAAGACTGTGAACTGGGACCACATGCCCTCCAGGTGAGCTAGAAGTGCTTGCATCACTTGGTTGTCTCTCTAAAGTACCAAATGCAACCAAAGGTCAGGGCCAAGAAACCAGAGAGAGGAGTTTTCCATGTGTATATTCCACGTGTATATTCTGACTTTACACAACGAAGTGTTGGATTTGGTTTTCTTTCTGTCTGCAACTATTTAATCCACCTGGTAAACAAGAATCTGACTTTTTATACCCATTAAATACATCAGATTTTTCTCCCTCCTTTAGTCACAGCTAGAAGGAGGGTTGCCCAGGTCCTCTCAGCATTCTTTCCCAGGGGACAGGGAATTGATCTGATGGGCAGGCAGAAGTACCCCCCAGCTCATCCCAGCCCAGAGGAACCACCTTGAAGATGAGTGGCAGAGAGGCCTAGCTGGAGCCAGACCCCAGGTGAGACAAGACCTCTCTGAGGACAGCTAAAAAATAAGCAAGGGAGGCTAATTGTTACCATGAGGAACTGACTGGATGCTCTAAGGAGAGTCCCCACCTTGCCAGCATGGCTGTGTAGACATCGCTCGCCTGGTCTCGCTCTCTGTTTTTCCTCACAGCAGGAGAGATCTCTTTCCGCACCTTCACCAACTCATCCACCGTGTAGAAGGACAGCTTGATGTAGTTCCTCTTCAGGCCCACTAAGTGGTTTGGCTGGAAAGCAGTGCAGAAGACAGACTAGACTGATGCAGCATCAGTGGGTGGAAGTGCCAAGCACCAGTGGGGGTGCTTTGGTGGGCAGGACAAGGGGGAAGAGGGCAAGAGCTGCACACAGAACCACAAAACTGTTCTGACTGGAAAAGGCCTTTAAGACTATTGAGTTCAACCCCCAAAGCGAGGGCACAGCCAGTGCTGCTGCCTGTGCAGGCAGGACAAGGAGTGGGATCCACCCCGGGAAGAGGAAGACGAGCAGGTCAAACATAAGCAGCATCCCCCTCTCACAGTTCCCTCTCTTCTTCCAATCATTCTTTAATTCCAGCAGTTACATGCCTTGAACATGCTGTAAAACAGCTGATGTACTCGAGGAACATCAATCATTACTGCCAATAAGCAATCAGCTATAACTAATGTTTCTGACAAGCACCACAAGCAGCATGGGGAGATGGGAGTCAAACCTGTGTTTTCCACTCACTGCTCAGTCCCTTCCTTCCTCCCTAGAGCTGTGCAAGGTCAAACCCAGCTTGCTATTCAAGAGCACAGAGGGAAGAGGAATACAAACCAGGTCCAAGTCTTCTTTAGGGACAGTCTCAAGCTTTGCAATCTTCCCTTGGAATTTCTTGGAGAGGAAGGAGGACACTTCTCGCTCACAGCCCTGCCAAGAGACCCTGGAGCTGAGCAGTGTGGCTCTGTCCCTTGGGAGACTCCCTGAAAGCAGGATGCTCAGGAGGTCTCATGCTTCCCAGGGACCTGTTGCCCCCTTCCCTGGGGACCTCAGCCCTCCCAGGGACCTCTCTCACCTTCTGGGTAGCAATGTAGAAGTAGGGCTTGTAGGGCAGAGCCACCTAGGAAGAGAGTGGAGATGGGTGACAAGGGCGGGTCCCCTCATGTGACCCTGAGCCCTGCCAGAGCTCCCCCCGGGCACCCACCTTGAAGCGGCTCCCGTCCTCCTGGATGAAGTAATAATCCACAGCGCTCACCGACCGCCGGTCCTCGTCCAGCACCTCCGTCTGCCAGGGGCCACCAAGGACTCAGTGAGGTTCCCCTGAGACCCACGGGGCTCTTCCATGGGACCCTCCCAAAGCCCTAGAGGGGGTCGCTCGTGACAGGCCCCACGGGCCCTATCGGGGGCTTCCCGTCGGACTCCCACCCTCTCCCTGGGCCCGATCCGGGGTCTCTCAGACGGACACCCCCAGGCACGGCCCCTATCGGGGCTCACTCCATGGGACCACCCCAGACCTCACGGTCAGTTTGCTCGGCCCCGCCGGTCCCTACCGGGTGCATGTTGATGAGCCAGCCCGTCCTCTCGCCGGGCTCCGCCAGCCGCTCGAAACCGAACAGCTCATCCAGCCGGTCCGTGCGCAGCGATCGCTCCAGCCGCTTGAGAGCGGAGAGCGCGGGGCCATCGTCCCTGCCAGCTCCTGCACCCTCAGCCGCCGACTCCTGGTACCCCCCCGCCCTCCGCACCCCGGCCCGCGACCCTTCAGGGTCTCCCCCGCCCCGCAGCCGCATCCCGGCACCCGGCGCCTTCCCGCCCTGCGCCTCTTCCCGCGAGAGCCGAAACCCCGCCCCCCTGCGGCAGCACCAATCAGAGAGCAGTCGCACGTCCACCTCTGTGTCCCCACCAATCAGAGGGCAGCGTCTTGCCCCGCCCCCAGCGACAGTGGGCGGGGCTGAGGTGCGGAACGGCGGGGACGGGGGGGCACGGGGGGCGGCAGTGGGCACGGGGATTGTGGGGGGACAGAGGGAGCCGAACTGCACCGGGCAGCTGCGCGGAGACAGCGATCTGACGCCCCCGGATCCCCCCTGGTTATCTTCCCCCCTGGACCAGGCAGTGCCCGCAATAGGCATGAGGGCAGTGCTGGTGTCAGTCCGCAGAGCCCAGGGCCACGCTCCAGGGGATGGTGACGATGGGGACGTGCACTGCCCAGCAGCTCTGTGGCATCTGGGGGTCAGGGAGGCCTCGCAGCCATCCCACAGGGATAGGGCTGCTCTCACTGTCCCTGCCCAGCCCCATAGCAGGCAGAGATACATCTCCAGCTGCCCCCAGGACAGCGCAGCCCTACAGAGCTGCTGGGATCTCCTCAGCTGTTCCCTGCACTGATGCTCTCGGATCCAGGAGGGCAGGTCCTGTTTCACTAACCTCATCTCCTTATGTGGTCCACAATCCATCACTTATTGGATGAGGGAAGGGCTGTAGATGTTGTCTACTGTGACTTGAGCAAGGCCTTTGACAGTTACCCATGGCTGCTCATGACTTGGATGTGCACACCCTTCAATGGATAAAAATCTGGTTGGATGGCCAAGTGCAAAGAGTTGTGGTCAGTGGTGTTAAATCCAGCTGGTGGCCAGTCACAAGTGGTGTGGCCACTGTTTAACAGCTTCACTGATGATCTGTATGAAGGAATACAGTGCACCCTCAGTAAATTTGCAGGTGACACTAAGCTGAGGATTGGGAGGCTCTGCAGAGGGGTCTGGACAGGCTCGATGGATGGGCCAGGGCCAATTATATGAGTTTCATCAAGGCCAAATGTCAGGTCCTGCACTTGGGCCACAACAACCCCCAGCAGCTCTACAGCCCTGGGGAGGAGTGGCTGGAGAGCTGCCCAGCAGAGAGGGACCTGGGGCTGCTGATTGACAGCTAAACATGAGCCAACAGTGTGCCCAGGTGGCCAACAAGGCAAACAACACACTGGTCTGTATCAGGAACAGTGTTGTCACCAGGACCAGGGAGGTGATCCTCCCCCTGTACTCAGCCCTGGTGGGGCTGCACCTCGAGTGCCGTGTTGCAGTTTTAGGCACCACAGTGCAAGAAGGAAATGGAGGTGCTGGAGAGGGTGCAGAAAAGGGCAGCTGGGCTGATGAGGGGTCTGGAGAACAGGTCTGAGGAGGAGAGGCTGAAGGAGCTGGGGCTGTTCAGCCTGGAGGAGTTTGAGGGGAGACCTTATTGCCCTCTACAACTCCCTGAAAGGAGGCTGTGGTGAGGTGGGTGTTGGCCTCTTCTCCCCAGTGGGCTGGTGATAGGACAAGAGGTAATGGGTTCAAGTTGCACCAGGGAAGGTTCAGATTAGATATTAGGAAAAATTTATTCAACAGAAGAGTGGTGAAGCATTGGAACAGATTGTCCAGGAGGGTGGTGGAGTTGCCACTCCTGGAGATATTAAAAAAAAAAGTAGATGCTTTGGAAGATGATTTAGTGGTCAAGGTGCTGTAGAACTGATGGTTGGACTCGATGACCTTGAAGGTCCTTTCCAACCATAATGATTCTATCAAACAGCCCCAAATTGTGTATACTTGTAATGTCAGCTGAACAGGGCTGGTCGCCAACAATCAGCAGAGATTCCTCCTGGGGTCATTCCCTGAGAAGTGATTTACCTACTCTTTCCAAGGTCCAATTCTTGCTGTTTGCTTGGCAGTTCTGTGGGAGTGGCAGCTCCATGGGGGTGGTTTTCCACACCAGAGGTCAAAAATCCCATGTTCCAGGTAGGAAAATGGAGGTGGCTGTCAGCTGCCCTGGGTCCCTGCTGCCAGCAGCACTGCATCCCGTGGGATCAGCTCTGCACAGCATGGTGTGCAGGGATGCTCCTGCTCTGTTGCCTGCAGACATGCCCTGTGTCCTGGTTTCATTTTGTGGAGGCAGCTCCATGAGGATCCGCAATCCCTCTCACAAGCCCTGGGGGCCTGTGGTCCCTGCAGCTCTCATGTCTGCAGGGTAAAACTCCCCTGGGAATTTTTTTTTTTCACAGCAGTGAAGGTCCAGTTAAGCTTCTCATCTCATCTCGTCTCATCTCATGAAATAGAAGCTGTGTCAGTGAATGGCCTGGAAAACCTCTGGTAGTCAGAGTGCAAGACAAGCAGTGACCTAAGATAATCTGTATACAAGAAAGATCCTTCCTCTGCATCCAGGGATGGTCTCAAAAGTCATCGAGGGAAATAAAGGACATAATTGGGGCATGCGGTAAGAAAAAGCACACAGAGATGCTGACACTGCCAAACCGGGTATGACGGAGAAAGAACAGAGTTCCTGGGGAGAAGCGATCCCTGTCTCCAGAGGAGAGCAGAGAAACGTCAGTCCAGAAGGAAAACGTGAAAGGAATGACATGGGGAGGGACGGGACGGGTTATTTCCAGGAGGGTACCCTGGGGGTGGGCGGGGGGCGATGTCCAGCCCAGCTCGGGCGAGCGGGAGCGAAAAGCACCTCTAGGCGTTCCCGGGGCCAGCGCGGCCACCCACGGCTCGGGGAAAGGGGGTGAGCGCCAGGGACCCCTCTCTGGGTGCCTGTCCCGCCTCTCCCCGCCCTCCGCCCCCCGCCCCTCCCTGTCCCGCCCCTCTGCCCCTGTCGCCCGCCGGCTCCGCCGCAGCTGCCCAGGTATGCGCGGGGGCCGGGGGCTCCTCCCGGGGCTCGCCCCGGTGGGGGGCGACGGGTGGGGCTCCCGGTGCTGGTCCGAAACCTCATCTGTGGGCGGGGGATGGAGAGGTGGAGAGTAAAGGCGGAGGGAAACAGCCCCGGCCCCGTGGGCTCCTCTGCAGCGGGAGCTGGCGGGGGGAGCGGGGCTGGGGGCAGCGGGACCGGGGGGAGCGGAGCCAGGGAGCAGCGTCAGATGCATTGGCGAGCGACGCACTCTCACCTCTCTCGAGATGCAGCAACTGCTTAAGTAATGAAAGCAGGGGGGGAAAAAAAGCAAGAAAAAAAAAAAAAAAAAAGCGGGCAGTGATTGCTGTCGGGAGAAAGCCGCGTTTCTTCTGAAGCCCTGGTTTTGGGGCCCCTGTTCCCCACCCCAGAGTGTCCCCCAAGTTTGTTTGTCCCTGTTTTGGGGGACTAACAGGGCAGCAGCCCCAGTGTCAGAGCCTAGCAGCGAGACCCCGAGCTGTGCTTGCAGGTGCAAGTCTGCCTGGGCATGAAAGCGTGGGGAGCCGGCGATGGCAAAAGTGCGGGGGGAATGCACGGTGCGGGGGGATGCACGGTCTCTTTCAGGGGGGAACATCCCCTTCTCGAGGCGGCGGATGACAGCCGGAGCTCTGTGGTGCTGTTCTTTAGCTGTTAGTCTTGGAAAACGTTCTCATGATAAACTCCTTTTGCAGTGCTTGCAGTTTCTGCAGGGAACACGGTTTTCTCTTGTGCAATCGTGAGCTGGCGGTAACAGCACGGGGAAGGACTTGGCTGCCTGTAACAGAGCGATACAGAATTAAAACTCTTTTGTGTTGTGAAATGTTTTCATTTTCACGTCCAGCAGCTTGCTCCTGGGGAGGATTTTCAGCACTTGCGCTTTTTAGTGGAATACCTTGGAGATCCGCACCAAATGTCTTGCTTTATTATTGATGGCAGAGTATTTCCAATCCAGTTTGTAGGGGCCGTGTTTGGAGGGGTGGCAGTGTCAGCTCCGCCGAATGAGCCTTTAACCTGGAGCCCATAAATCGCTGCAGCAGCGGCAGCAGCAGCAGTTCAACAACTGTGGTTAATTGCAGCCTGACAAGGGGTCCCGCTGCGCTTGGGGACCCGGCGGGACACTTCAAACAGCAGCTTTGTACCTCTGCTGCCGCTGGCACAAGCCCCTGGTGACAAGGTGACAAGGTGCCAGGACACGTCCTCCCCGTTTTCGGTGAGAAGGGGCCAAGCAGCCCTTCAGAGGCACTGGAAGCTGCTCTCACCGCTTTGCAGAGTGAGTTTTGCTTCTGTTTCTTTGGGCTATCCCAAGCAAATTTCCCAGCAAAGCCAAACCCGCTCTCTGCTCCGGGTGGGTGCGAAGGAAATCTCAGTCACAGTCCAGAGGCAGATGGAGAGGGCAAGGTTTGGCTGAGGTGTGCTGAGGAGGGGGCTGTAGCACCTGAGAGGGCAAGGTGGGGGAAGGAGGGGACCAGTGGGGCCACAATGGTGTCGGAGTTGCTGGGGAACCCCCAGACTGGGGCCAGGCAGCAGGGTTGGGATGGGTATGGAAGCAGCAGGAACGTGGAAAAAGGAGGGTCAGGCAGAGGAAAGGGGGAACTGGGTGGGAAGAAAGGAGGTGAAGAGCTGGAGGTTGGGGTGCCAGGGAGAGGAGAGCAGGGGTCTGCTGTGCACCAGGCCCCCGAGTCTGCCTGTGTGGGCAGGGGCAATGCATGGTGTGTCCCTGCCAGCAGTGTGTGGGGCAGCATGCTTGAGGGATGGCAGTAATGCCAAGGAGGGATTTTCCCCCAGTTGGGTGCCCTGTGCTGGAAGGCTGGTCTGCATTGGGAGCTGGGGCTGGGGAGTGTGGGAACCCCATGTTCACCCTTTGTAGTGCAGCTCCTGAAAAAAAGGGATAGCTTCAGGATGGAGATTCAGCCCCAATTTTAAAAATACACCTTCTCCCTGCCCTAAAAATGTCATCCCCTCTCACTCTCTCTCTTGTATGACTTCATTGCCTGGCTTTTCCCAGGCTTTTTTTGAAGGGGGATGACACCTCTGCACCTTCCTGGGGTGACTTCCTGGGTCAGAGCAGGGTATGCTGTGCACAGCACAACATGAGGACCCCCAAGACTCTGGCTGTGCCTGGGCTCTGTTCAGAGTCCTATGTTAGGACAAGGGACCTGCTGGCCCTGGCAGCAGAGCCCAGCTTTTCTTGGAGATTGGGCAAGTTTGACCCTGCTGAGCCCAAACTTGCAAGGAACTGGAGCTCCTGATACTAAACTGTGGAGTTTCTCCTCATGGTCATAGGCTGTGGCAGCTTGGCTGTGCCCAGGGGGGTGTAGAGGGTGCAGGATTGACCCCTGGGTGGGCAGAAGGGGAGGCTGCAGGCAGCTCGGGGTGTGAGCAGGGCTCCATGCTGTCAGCTGCCTTGGGTTTGGTGGGAGGCATGGTGAGGGCATGGGGGGTCATGGCAGGGATCCTGGGTTTTGGAGGCTTCTGGAGCAGGAGTGAGAGCCAGTGGGCTGCAGGGAGCATCAGAATCCACCTTATATATTTTTACTAATGGCTTCTGCCCACAAAGCAGCAGATGCTGCTGAAACTTGCTGAAGAGGAGGTGCAAAGCATCGCTGGTGGCTGGAGTTGCCCCACTGAACAGAGATGGAGGAGAAGTGAAGCATGAGGCTGTGCACAGTGGGAACTAAGAGTGAAACAGGAGATGCCCATCAGGAGGTCAACGACAGAGACATAGAGTCAGAATGTCAGGTTGGTAGGGACCTCAAGGATCACTTGGTCCAACCCTTCTAATATTATTGTTGATGTGAGATGTCTCATCAAGATGAGACTTAAAACTTTCCAAGGTGAGGGAACCCACCACTTCCCCTGGGAGATCACTCCAATGTCTGATTGTTCTCAGAGTGAAAAATTTTCATCTTGTGTTCAAACAGAACCTCCCCAGGAACAACTTGGGCCCATTTGTTCTTGACTTGTCCATGGGACTCCTTGTAGACAAGGAGTCTCCATCTTCTTTGTAGATATCCCTTAAGTACTGGAACATGGTAATAAGGTCTTTCCTAATCCTTCTCTTCTCAAGGCTGAACAAACCCAGATTTCTCAGCCTCTCCTCATATGGCAGGTGCTCTAGTCCTCTGATCATCCTTGTGGTCCTTCTCTGGACCCTCTCCAGACTGCCCATATCCTTTTTGTAGAATGGGGACCAAAACTGAAAGCAATACTCCAGGTCTGGTCTGAGTCTGACAAGCACTGTGTAGAGTGGGATGATGACTTTTTTATCTCTGTTGGTGATGCCCAGCATCCTGTTGGATTTCTTTGCTGCTGTAGCACACTGTTGGCTCATGTTGAGCCTGCTGTCCTCCAAGACCCCCAACTACCTTTCCACAAGGCTGCTCTCTAGCCAAGTGGATCCCAGTCTGAACGGCACTCTTGTTCCCAGGTGCAAGACCTGGGAGCCATGCAGGGTGATGCATGGTGTGATGGTGGGGCTGGGAGATGAGTTCCACTGCTGGGTGCCATCACACAGGGTGCCATCACACTCTGAGTCCTGGTGAAGTTCAGAACTGAGTGGGCCCATGGGCCAGAGCCCAGACTGCCTGCAGGATGGGCTGTGCTTTGCAGGACACTCTGGAGAGGATGTTGCAGGGTTTGCACTTCATTTTGTTTGTAGGGTGTGTCTGAAATGGGTCTGCTGCTGGGACTGCTCCCCAGATCCTGCTGGGCCTCGTGTTAAAGACAATATTTTCCAGGGACAGAGAATTGGCAGGGAGGCAGCGCTGCGGCAGATAGGGTATGGCTGAGGATCAAGGGTTGTTTGTTTCCACAGCAGGAACCAGAGTCAGAGCCAATTCTTCCCTGTGAGTATGGAGAGTGCCACCAGATGCTCTGAGCCTCCAGCTGCCCTCTCCTCCTGTATCTCAGTCCGTAGACCCAGATCTTGCTGTCTGGAAGAGGCTTGAGGTGCTCCTTGCTCTGCAGAGTGGGCAGGGCTGCTTGCAGATATGAATAGATATCTCTCTCTTCCAGGAGATGTGGAGGTGCCAGGTGTCTTTTGTTCCCTGGTGTATGTGGCATTGCATGCTGTAGGTGAGGAGCCTAGAAGCACAGGGCAGCGTGTGCTCAGGCTTATAGACAGGAGGGTTTTGCTTTCTTGTTTTTGGAGATCGATTCTGTCCAGAGTTAAGAGTTCAGATGGAAAACCAGCCACGTGTAAGAACCAGTCAGAGAGTCTTCCCTGAGCACTAAGTGTGGTAGAAAAAGATTGTTACTGGCAGACATCAAAAACCTTCCTAAAACTCCAGGTTCCTGCTGGGACATTGCTCCTGAGTACAGGTGCCTCCATTGACCTTTTCCTGGCTATAGGTCCTGCTGTCAGACCTGGGTGCATTGTGATGACCGGTGAGATCTGGGTGTGCAGAGCACAAAGATGTTGGTGAGACCAGTTTTAGGTCTCTTTGTACTGAACAGGGTGGAGAAGATTCAGATGTGCTCTGACATGGATGTCCTGAGAAGGAAGTGCCAAGTTCTTCAAATGGTGTTAACATTGCTATGAGTCCAAAAATTATCTACAGACTGATCACACTTCTGAAGGACCATGTTCCCTAACCCTAACCCTAACCCTGAGGCAGAAGTGGGTGTGTATTTGCAGACAACAGAACTGAGAGGCAATAATAGGAAGGTTTTATTGTAGGCAGGGGCAGTTAAAAACCAGCAGCTCCTGTTGAGCATGGAGCTGTAGGATGTTGCATTAGAAGACTTAGATTAGAGATGACTGAAAACTGGAAAAACAAAGCTGCCTCGTGTAGGAAAGGTGAAGAGATCATGGACACAGCTGTACTTCTGGTTCTGCAGCAGCAGGGAAGCTCTGCCCACCAATGACCCCAAGGAGCCCTGGCAAGGGGCCGTGCTCAGTGCTGCAGAGGAAGGCCAAAATCCCCCAGGGTGCCTGTGCCAATCTGTCAGGAGGAAAAAATTCCTTCCTGACCCCAGAAGCGGTGATCTGCTGTTCCATGAGCATGTGAACAAGGCCTCCTGCCCAGCCCCTCAGGGCTTCACTGGCTTCAGGGGACATGAACACCTTCCCTCCCTTCGCTGGAGTCATCTTGGGAGCTTCCCAGCATGGCAAAATACTCCAGAAATTACAGGTCTTGAAGAAAAGAGAGGCCACAGAGCCCCTCTTCTTGGCTCTTTTCAGTTCCATTTAATGTTTCTCCTTTGCAAATGAGCTGCTTGGGAGGCTCTGCAGAGGTCTGAGTGCTCTTTGCAGACCTCAGGCAAGCTTGTGAGCTTCTCCTCCTCTGAGCAGCTGGTCCTACAGGGGTGCCCCTCAGTGCCTCTTATCAAACAGCCTCTGCCTGCTTGGCACCACGTGCCATGGCACTGCTCTCCTCCCCTGTGCCCTGGATTAGTTATTCAATATGCTTCAGGCTTTGAGGTTCCTCCTGCAACTTCCTGGGACTTGGTGGAGCTCATGCCATGCACGGTAGAAAGTTTGAAGGTGTGAGGGAAGGAGCTTGTGTGTTTTGGAGGGACACAGCTAAAGACTGATGGATCTATCTGGATATTTGGTGCTGGTGCTTAAGTAAAGAGGAGAAATGGCAGTGCTTGGCATCCGGCCTCTGGCATGCCTCTGTTTTCTTCTCATTGCAAAGATTCTGAGGCACTGTCTAAACTCCAGGAAAAAAACCCTACTTTGCCTGTGTTAAAATACCCTTTAGAAGGGGTTTTAACTCCCCACCCAGATCAGGAGGACTTTGTGAAAAATATATTGCAAGAACATAGCAAATCAGTTCAAGTATAGGTATGGATAGGTAGAATTAATTAAGTATTCTAATTTATTGCTAGTTGTGTTGTATGAACCTTTGCTGAGTTTAGCCAAGGGATAAAACCAAAAAGCTTTATCCTAATTCTTAGTCTGTACCAAATCTGGAAGCACTATCAATCAAAGCTAAAGAGAGAAACACAGCTTGAAGTAGGGACTGTTTGCCTGTCCCAATTCAACATAAAAACCCCCCTCATCTTAGTAGTTTAAAAAATTGGGTTTTGGTGCAAAAGGACCTAATGCTGAAAAGCCTTTCTCAAATAAAGAATTGTTTCAAAGCAAATGGGATATCTGCAGCATTGAACATTACTGGAAAAGGGAAAAATTCAGGACTGGGCAATAGAGTAGATTTCTTTTTTTCCACCACCTAATAACAAAGGAAAAAAATCTGGCTGAAATGTATTTGTGGTTTAATCATTGTGTTTGGGCTGTGACCTATGTGCTTAGAGATTTAAATCCCCAAGGCAGGGCTCTGGAAAGTTATTGAAGTCTGAAGATGTTACAAGGTTTTTTCATAATTTTAATCTTTGAAAAATAATTGAATTTATAAACTTCATAACTGAATTTACTGGGGACTGCCAGCATGGTGTCCCCACCTGAGGTCCCTTTGTCACCTGGGTCACCAGGGGTGCATGTGGCTCGGTGGCATTTCCCCCATGCTCCATATGTTGGTTGTGCTGGTGCTGCCCGGTAACCACAGCCCCGGGACTCCTTCTCACTGAGCTTCTCCCCCCACACAGGTGGTGAACAAGACCTGGACCAGGGGCAGTGTGAGCAGAAGTTTTACCATGCGAGGATGTGCCCGTGTCCCTGCTGAGCTGCCTGCCACCCCTGTCCCCACTGCCTGTCCTGCCCGGCGCCATGGGAGGATGCTTCTCCAAGCCCAAACCAGGTGCTGTGCCCCCATCCCATCATCCATCACTGTGGAGAGAAGTAGGTCAGTGCTGGTGGACACTGGCTGAGGGAATGTTAATTCTTGTCTCCTGCAGAGAGGATTACCATCTTAATAATCCCCCCAAATTCCTTGGCATTCTGGCTGCAGGGCAGAGAGCCACGCGGGGGCTGTTGCAGGGCTGGGGGCAGGTGGGAGGAGAGCACCTGTACCCTGCTCCTCCATCCCAACACCAGCTCATCCTCATTCCTGCCTCTGTCCTCCTGCAGTGCCCGAAGCAGAGCTGTCACCTCCTGCCCCTGGGGTCTTTTTGTCACCACTGTCCCCTCGGTGATGTGGGGATTCCAGCACCAATGTGTGGGCTCCAGCCCTGACATGGGACTCCAGCCTTGATATGGGTGCAACAGTCCTGACGTGGGGCCTCCAGCACCTTCCCTGCTGCCAGACCTTTGGCCAGCCCTTAGTTTTGTCCCTGCTGGAAGGGAATGCCCAGGGAAGGAGCAGGAGCACCCACTGCTTGATTTTGTGGTGTCTTCTCACTCCTACTGAGTCAGGCAATCCAAGCAAGGTCCTGGGCTACTCTCCTCTCTGCATTTTATTTTCTTGGTGAAGCTTGTCCATGCAAGCTGCCTCCAGTGGGAAAAGCAGCTGTAGGCACCTGGCCATGGGTGGGCTCCCTCTGCCTCTGCCATGGGGCTGGCAAAGATGGGTGCAAAGAAAGGGCTGCTTGGGCAAATAGGCTGCTCAAGGGAGGGCTGGGGTAGAAGTGTCACAGGGAGGTGAACGGAGGCATTTCCAGGGTAAAGATAGCTCTGGCAAAGATTTCACAGCCTTTTTGTGGCATTTGTGGTTTCTGTTTCTTGTGGGGAACTATGCACCCTCAGAGCTCTGGAGTGGACTTTCCTGGTTCTAAAAATGCCCCTATTTTCTGTATGGGCAAGAAGCAAATCACACAGGGACAGAGCAGAGCTCTTTCCTCCACCAGTGCTGTGCTGACATGAAGGGAATAGTTCAGATGCAGCCCAAACTCAACAGAATTGATTTGAATACTTTTGAAAGAAGTGTACAAGGCCCATATATGCTCCATTTTATACCTGAGAGAACCCCAGTCCCCCTGAACACCCTCAGCATTTCTTGAAATAGCCCTGACAGTTGCCCAGGCACCTCACTGGGTGCCAGGTGGACCTTTTTGATGAACATGGGTACAAGAGCTTGGGGGTAGTAGGGTCCTGCAGCAATACACAACTATGCTGGCCATACCAGAGGTCAGCCCTTGCAATCCAGCTGCTTCTGCAGCACCTGACCCCACTTGGTGTTTAAGTGTTTAATTCAGAGCTAATTGAGCTAATACTCAAGCAGATGTTTCCATAAATGTGCTCAGAGAGCAGAACTTGCTTTGCCCTGAAGCTGCCACTGTCACCCTTGCTGCCACCAGCTGTGGCTGGGCAGTGGAACAGTGCTGTGGGACAGTGGTGGCCTTGGCTCATCCCTGGAAGTTGACTCCTCCACAGATTTGTAAGTATGCACTTAAGACTCCCCCAAAAGTTTGCTTTAAGGTCAGGAACCTATTTTATCAGTTACAGAAGATGACTGTGAAAGGGATGGAGCTTGCTGGGCCAGCCACACGGTGCCAATCGGATTTCAGAATTAAACTTGGGTTTTATAAACATTTCATTTAAATGTAATTTTCCCCGGTGGCAAATGAAACAAGTTTGCCAGATCAGCCCCGGATTCCTAGAGGGATCATCCCTCAGGAATGCAGGTCTCTGGCCAGGGGGACACCCCATGCAGGGCCCGGGGGAGGAGGATGAAAGGTGGGGGAGAGCCGGGAGGGAGCCGGAATAGGGGGGGAGAAGGAGGACATTATTCCTCTTTTCCTTTTCCTCTGGACATTTGGCCAGCAGCATTGGGGAGTGCTGAGTGGGGATGGCTGGGAATGCTGTCACATGCCAGAGCCCTGCTGCTTTTTGCGTATGTTCTTCTGACTGAGCAAGAAGGGAAGAGCTCAGAACTAAACATCCATCTACATCCCTGCAGGTTCGTGTGTCAGTGGGGCCAGTGGGCTCTCTGGGGGCTTGCTGTCCCAAAAGACTGGCATTGAACTCACCTGACCCAAACACAGATTCAAAAACAAAACTGTGGGGCATCAAACCAAGTGAGAGGTGGGGGATTGTTCCCTGCAGGGTGAATTCAGCAGCATCAACGTCACCGTGGGGCTGGGGGTTGCCAGCCTGGTCTCCTCTGGTGCTGTGCTTGGCAGCAGCTTTGCCACGGGCTCTGCCATGAGGATGCTGCTTCTGCTCCAGACAGATGTCTGATTGAATGCATAACTGTATGAAATGATCCTCCTGTTTCTTTTACCAAGAGGCTTTTTCAGGGACTGGCATAAATATGGGTTTATTGTATTTCCTCAGTCCTGGAAAATCTGTGTCTACTTTTCCAAATGCTGTAGGAAAACAGCGCTTAAGGGAAGTGGCCTCTTTCATAGAATCATAGAATGGTTTAGGTTGGAAAAGACCTTAAAGACCTAGTTCCACCCCCCCTGCATGGGCAGAGACAGCTCACACTGGGCCAGACTGCACAAGGACTCTTCCAACCTGGACTTAGACACTTCCAGGGAGGGGGCATCAACAACTTCTCTAGGCAACCTATTCCAGTATCTTACTACCCTTGTGGTGAAGAATTTCTTTCTAGTACCTAAGCTAAATCTACCCTCTTTCAGTTTAAACTCTTTGCTGCACACCTGTAGGGAGCAGCATACTTTTTCAGTGCATGGTGCTGGGTCTATTAGTTGGCAAGTCCTGCAGCTGGGGGCTGCAATAGCACAAGAAAAATTCACATTTTCTGCGGGTTCAGTGTGGATACGCAGAAAATTGCTTTGCTGTATCTTCCAGTCAGAGCCCCCAGGGACGTGGGACATCACCAAATGCCCCTGGTGAGTGTGAGGATTTGGTGCTTTGGTGAAAAGCCACCTCACCCCCTGCCCAGCTGAGCTGGCACAAAAAGCAGAATCTCACAGGACTCTTGAAGCAGCTGCCTGCCTCCAGTCTCCAGGCAGATGCTGCCATTTGCCTTTCTCCCCCCCAAAATGAGTGACCTTCCCCCTAAGCATTTCTTCCAGCATCCTCTCCATGGCCATGCAATGACTGGTGTGGGATGTTGGGAAGAATCATAGAATCATCATATTTGGAAAGGACCTTCAAGATCGTCAAGTCCAGCCATCAGTCCTACACCACCTTAACCACTAAATCAACTCCCAAAGTACCACATCTAACCAGTTTTTAATATGCCCCAGGGATGGCAACTCCACCACCTCCATGGGCAACCTTTTCCAATGCTTCACCACTCAGAGCCAGTGCTCCACTGCTGCTGCAGGGCTTGTCCTGCTCTTTGGGATGTGTCATTCCTCTCCCTTTGCTTTTTCTTAACCTGCTCAGGTTATGAGCTTCAATTTTTATCTTCTTTAAAGCTTTTCCTGTTCATAACCTTTATGAGGTAGGGAAAGTTCAGCAATCTCCTATTTGCTTGAGACACTTCTTCAGTCTCTGCCTCTCACCCCTGTGGCTTTCTCTCAAACTCCCTGGGGTTTGTTATAAATATTAATGGCTTTTCAGTTTATGAAGTCTCTAGGACATAAAGTGCTGGTTTGCACTACATGGTGTGAGAGCTCGTCACCAGCTTTCTCTGATGCTTCAGTGTCCCACCTGGTCCCCCCAGGCAGTGGGAGGGTTCAGAGTGAGGCTGATGGAGGAACATCTGCATGTCCTTCCCTGGGTAGCCCTGGAGAGCCCTTTGTCTCAGCTCCATTGCTTCCTGTATCAGCACCCAGGGTGTTGGTGGGCCCCAGGGGACCTTCTTGCTCCTGTGTCCCCTCTGGTGATGGTGGGGATGCTCTACACTGATGCAAGCAGCTCCTGCCTCTCCCCTGGTCCCCTGGCCAGGGATGGTTTTACTGTCAAACCTGTTACATGGTGTGCACATATGCAGAAGGGGCACCCCTTGTTTTTCTCACTTAATGCTGACAATTCACTATGCTGAAAACCTCATGCAGAAATAATTTGGGATGTTTCTAGTTCTTTATTAATTGCTCTCCATCTAATTAAGTGGCTTTATGCACCATGCAGTGTTGGCTTTCTCCTTCAGTTAATGTTACCTGAAAACAATTAAAGGCTTTTTTTTCCAGTCTGTCTGAACCTCACATTTAGTTGCCTGAAGCTGTTTTTCCACTAACGAGGACAGGGAGGGCTGAGGGGTTGGGTTGCTTTTCTCTGCTAATGTCTGCTTGCAGCAATAGGTACTTGAGGTGCCCCGTGGAGAATGATCAGGGCTCAGGTCATCAAGCTGAGTAGGAGATTAAATATTTGATCTTCCCAAGCAAGCTACCAAAAAATGTCTGCTCTGATGTCCGTCAGTGTCATCTGTCTTCGTCTCAATGTACATTTCTGCTTGGTCCTGCAGTTGAAGTGAAAATTGAAGTTGTGATACCTGAGAAGGAGAGAAGCAAGGAGGAGATGTCACCCAATGGGAAAGCCAGTCCCCTGATCTACAAAGTCAATGGGACTGCTCGTCATTATCATCTCGAGGATCATCCCATTGCCAGCAACCCCTACCACCACCCCAAGGACGTGGTGGAAGCATCCGTGTGCCATGTGAAGGACCTGGAGAATGGACAGTAAGTGCCTAAAATTTTTGTTGGTAAAATTTGCAGAGCCCTTATAACCCAAACCAAACGCCTATCATGTTCTTTAAAACTTCTGGAGATGATAATTTAACTTAGTAAAACCATTTTTATCTTAAAAGAATGGTATCACAGACAAATGACAACTGTTTGGTTTTGGGTGCTTTTTTTTTTTTTTTTTTTTTTTTAACCAGAAGGTCTGCTGAAAATTATTTGGAGACTTCAGGAGCACCTGAAGGAGTTGTTGTTGAGGTTTGTTTGAGGTTTGCAGTGGAGAGGCAGCACAGGGGTCAAGGGCTACACTGCACAGTCTGTCCTGGGGCTCAGCTTAGAAAGATGGGGAGGTCTGGTGCAGAATTTCTCAAGGGGCTCTGCTCAGCTTGCATTAGCAACCCTGAGAGTTGTGTACAGTTTTAGAACTGTACTGTAGGAGTTCAAAGCAACATGAGGTGCATGTGGGTGGAGCTGATGGGGCAGATCCTGTGCTCTGCAGTGCCTGGCACTTCTAAGTCACCCTCATCTCTTTCACCAGGGATGTAGTTTTCCAATTTTTTTTGCTCATGGCAGCACACTTCAGCTGTGCACAATTTTCCTACCCTGATTTAAGTGTTTCCTGAAGTCTAAAAAAATGCCTCTGCAGGCTGTTGTTTCTTTTTTAGAGTGGATGTGCCTTTTCTGCAGGATGTTCTCTTAGTCTGATGGCCACATCTCAGCAGGCTCTGTCCTCTGTGAAAGAAAACTGAGTTCAAAATAGCTTTTCTCCAGCGAGTGATGTGAGGTGTGTAGGACACTGCAGGAGTCTGGCAGCTCTTTGGTTTACATTGATTTATCATTTGTGAGAATATTCTAGAATAATCTATGTGCCACAAGCTACTTTGTACTAAACTTAAGGAGTTTCATGAGCTATGAATTGTCATCAGGTAAATTCATCCAGGAATTAAGTGGGTTTTTTAACTTATGATGGGAATTTACATATTAGGCCATTCTACAAAAGGATGCAGTGAGCTCTGCTGGATGAGGTGTGGCTGGCTCTGCAGGCTCTTCTACAGCTCAAAGAAGTCCTGAAGGGCCATCAGGACCTGGAGACAAATGGTCATCTCCAGCAAGTAGTGGGGTGAGGAGTCATTAGAGATGTACTTGGCTGGAAGGTGATCACAGGGCTGCAGGGCTGCTCCTGGGAAGTGACGGGCAACCCACTGCCTCTGTGAGCAGTGAGTCCAGGCTGAGGAGGAGGGACCTGAGGTAAGGACAGGGACTGTCCTGAAGCTGGAGCAATGCAAAAAGGGGAGACTATCCTGGTTTCACATTTCAGCCCTGTGTGCATTGAACTATCATCTATGGAAACAGAGCTGTCATTGCTGGGCATTGAGAGTTGAAAATAATGGTTTTCTTAGCAGACCAAGTCTAGCTTGCAGGAGAGATGTTGCCAGGAGGTCCCACAGCTCCTGTAAGCAGTGGGTCAGACCAAAGGAGTCCCTTCTCACCCTGATGCCCAGTGGGATTTTCTGGAATCACAAAATCATAGACTGGTTGGGGTTGGAAGGGGCTTTGAAGATCATCTAGGTTCAGCCCTTCTGTCATGGGCAGGGACACCTCCCACCAGCCCAGGTTGCTCCAAGCCCATCCAGCCTTCAACACTGCCAGGGATGAGGCAGCCAAAGCTTCTCTGGGTGACCTGGGCCAGGATCTCACCACCCTCACAGTGAAGAATTTCCTCCTAATGTCCCAGCATTCCTCCCTAATCTCCCAGCAAGGCTGACAGGGGGAGGCCACTGAGCTGCAGGGAACAGCCCCCAGTGCTCCCTCAGCTTCTGAGCAAAGGTCCTTTGTGGGCCAGAGCTGAGCTTCAGCTGGGACATCCTAAAGGGGGAGTGAAGTGGGCAACAGGACAAACTGCTGGCTCAGTAAACAGCTCAGTGGGGAGCAGCACAGCATAAATCATCCTCTTGTGCTGGAGTGAGTGTAGGGTCAGAGCCTTGCAGCTGGCTGTGTCCTGCCCTGGAGACACCAGGTCTTGTTTTTTGACTCTTTCAGATCACACAGTTTCTTGGGTATGTTGTGAACTCTTTCACTTATCTTATCTTCCCATAGAGTTATGGTTGTCATTTAACTGCAGGTTTTATCTGCAGTCCTGCACAGCTGAGGAATGCAGTCAGACTTGCACTGCTCTGTTTCCCTGGTGCTGAAGGGAGGATCTCCAAGTGACAAGTGTCCCAGATGAGTAGGGAGCAGAGCTGTGTCTCTTGGGAGTGGGGCTGCTGGTTTACTGGGACAAAACTGTTCCTGAAAACAAGGAGGATCAGCTCTGCTGCTGGTTCCCCACAAGGTGTCATGGATATAGAGCATTTGTTGTTACTCTGGTGGGACAGCTGATGCAGGTGGAGCAGAAGAAGATTTGTCCAAGGTGGAGTTGAAAGTGGTACAGAGGAGAAGGTGGACTGAACCCTGGCCTCATCTCCATGGCTGTTGAGTGGAGAGTAGGACAAGTATCTCTGAGGTCTCTGGGTGCCAGTGACAGGATAGAGTTGGGATGTTGCCTGAAGAGGAATGATTATGCAAAGTGAGAGCCTGGGACCCATTGTGTGTGAGCAGCACTCAGGGATCACTCATGGCCAGTGGCTTTCTCGAGCATGCAGGGTTTGCTGTGTGCCCTGGGATGTATTTGGTGCACTCCATACAATGTCCCAAGCTTGCCCCCCAAGGCACAAGGCCAGAGTACGCAGAGGGTCAGAATTTCCTCTTCTGGCTTTCAATTCTCAGAATTGTGTTTGCTTTAAGTGAGTGAACACAAGCCTGGCAGGTAACTGCTGAGCTGCTGGGGCCAGGAGGGGAGGCAATATCACAGTAAAACCAGTTTTGTTTCTTGCTCCCACTGTGTCCTGAAAAGCTTAATTCTACACCTGCTGGACTTGGGTGGAGGCCACCAGCCGCATCCTGAGCAGCTTGGGGATGCCACTCCTTGGTACACTGATGGATGAAGAAGCTGCCATTCAGTGGCCCAGCTTGGATGTGTCCCAGGTTGGGAGCTGTGGAGCCACCTCCAAAGCCAGCCTGGTGACAGGAGTGACCCACATCTGTAAGGCATCTGGAGCTGGTGTGAACAAATCGGAGGAAGGAAGGAGACTGGTGGGACCAGGGCTGGGGCGTCGGGTGAGGGAGTGGTGTCTGCTTCCAGGTTCTCTGCCATGTTCTTTCCCTGCTTCTCCTCCCCAGGATGCGGGAAGTGGACCTGGGCTGTGGGAAGGCCCTGCTCATCAAGGAGAGTGGGGAGTTCCATGCCATGGGACACAAGTGTCCACACTATGGGGCTCCGCTGGTTAAAGGTCAGTCTGCAACATCTTCTAGGAGACTACCCAAGGGCAGGAAGGTGTGGGCAAAGACATCCTGGTGTTCATCTGATGGGGGCATGGGGCAGTGCATTGCTGGATGCTTGGCATCATTTTGGCATCTCCTGGCTGGGGGAAGGCCTGGGGAAAGCTGGGGATGCACAAACCTCCTGGGAGCACTTCACCTCAATGCTGTGTTGCTGGTGACCCCAGCTTGTCACTGCAGGTCACAGGTCTGGGGCTTCCTTGGGTGACTTTGAAGATCAAACAGTATGGACTATTAAATTTGGCTTCTGCTTTGTTCTCCAGTGGGAAGTGAAGCTCTCTGGGATGCTCTGAAATAGCTGCAGCTCACTCTTCCCACGCCAAATCTGGTTTCATGGGGTTTTTGTTTTTCAGATTGTTTGCTTATCTGTTCCCAGCTATGAGGAGTTAATAAAATGTCTTACAGAGGAAAAACATATTAATCACTTTACAGTTTTTCAGCCCCCTCAGTCTTAAAAAAACCGACAAAACCACATCTCCCTGTCAGTCAAAATCCTGATGGCAAGGGGCACTTTGCCAGAGGTGGGGCCCTGGGACCTCTCTTCACCCCCAGTGAAGCATCCTGCTGGGTGCCCCCAAAGCACCTCAGCCCGTCAGTCAGCACCCAGAGGGAAGGCCCAGCTGCACCCCTGAGCCTGCCACTGCCACTGGGATATTCTGAGCAGTACAGGATTTGCTGCAGGAAGGAGAGCGGAGGCTGTCCCTGTGTCCCCACATATGGTGGAGGGTGACACGTGGCACTGCTGTGCTCAGGACAAGTCGGGCATGGGAAGCTTGTTGTCTCTGGCTCTGCCCTGGTGCTGCCAGCCCAGGTACCAACTTCTGAGCAAACACTTGTGAGGAGGAACCTCGTGGCCTTGGGCATACCCTGTGCTGTCCTGGCTGATCTGTGCTGTGCCAGGATCTGCTCTGTAACACACATCCTCTAAATCAGTGATGTTCTGCTTGAGATTCTGCTGGGGCTATGGAGCTGAATGTAAGACCTGCAGCCCCAGGTCCTGCTGAAGGGTGAGATCCCCCTCCAGGCAGAGCAGACAGCCTTGGAACTGTGCTCAGAGATACCCTGGAGCTGTGCTCAGTGGAGGCATTTTAGAGGGGACCCCTCATACAGAATCCATTTGGTAACTGTTTTCACCTTCCACCCCAAATGGCTGATGCATCCCAAGTGCAAATTAAGAGAACTCCACATCAAGTAGCCAAGATTCTGTGGACCAGTCAGGTCCACAACATCTGTCACATGTCCTGTAGAAAAGGCAACACCTCTGGGTAAAGAAGAAGTGTTCTGGGGACATGCTCACAAAGTCTGAACCTTGAAGCTGCTCTGCATGGAGCAGCACAGCTCCTGACACTGCAGGGTTAGGGTTAGGTTGTTGGGCAGCAACCTGCAGCCTTCAGGAGGGCATCCTCACTCAGCACAGGTGTTCATGTTGGGAAGAAGTCAAAGAGTCCACCATCACTGTGACAACAGGAGGGAGACCTGGCCTCTGCTACCCCTGCCCTGGCCAGATCACAGCAGCTCGAGTGGGCTGCAGGCAGGGATGGGAGGCAGTGCCAGGCAGCACCAACTCTGCACTGCCCTGTGTCCCGCAGGGGTTTTGTCCAAAGGAAGAGTCCGCTGTCCCTGGCATGGAGCTTGCTTCAGCATCAGCACGGGTGACATTGAGGACTTTCCTGGCTTGGACAGCTTACCCAGGTTCCAGGTGAGACTTTGCTCAGAGGAAATGACAGAATCCCAGACTGGTTTGGGTTGGAAGGGACCTTAAAGCTCACTCAGTCAAGTGCACAGTCTGTGGGGTCCCCTGAGCAGCACTGGGGTGGGACTGAGAAGCCATCCACCAACCTGAGATAGACATTGGGTTTTAGACTGACCACAGGTTCATGGTTGGGATGAGACAGGCAACATCCCTCAGCCTTCCACTGGGGCCAACCAGTCCTGGCAGGCCTGAGCCGTCCTGGCAGGAGACCTGGTGAGATGGCTGCTGTGGTCCTTAGAGGAGGCACTCACTGCAACATGCTGCTCTTCTGTTTCCCTCAGGTGAAGATCGAGAAGGAGAAGGTGTACATCCGAGCAAGCAAGCAGGTGAGGAGCCACTGGCATCCCAAAATCAAGGCCTGTGCTTTTTCTAGCTCTGTATGCATGGGGGTGGGGGGGAAATGCTAGTCCTCCCTGGCAGGGGAAGAGGTGTGTGAACATCCAGCATGCACACCAAAGGTCCACCCAGCCCAGTCCTATCTCAAGCAACATCCTAAAGTTTGGAGGCATGAGTGAGGCATGGCAGAGGTTTTGTGTGCCCTCTTGCCCAGCCTGTGCTTCCCTGGACTTCCTCCAGCTGCCAGGGACCAGAGCTGGGGTGTCCAAGGACTCACTAGGAGTTTGTCCTGAACTTGCCTTGTATTCCTTAAGCTCATAGCAACTTTTAATTTAGTTGGCCCATGGAAACAGGCTTATTTCACCAAGCTTTCAGTCTTGTCTGCTGGGTTTGAATGTGACACAGAGGTCCCTGTGCTCCCTCCTGATCCCAGACATCAGCTCCTTTTGCTGGAGGGGAACTTGGTGTGTGGACAGGGAGAGCTCTCACACCCATCACAGGGTGCAGAATGAAGCCAAGTCAGGCCACTGCCATCTTCCTTTCCACAAAAAAACCTGATGTGCATTTACACATGTGAATCCAGCAGTTCAGAATCAGCCAGACCTGTACAGCACTTGGGTCACCAGGGTGGTAGCACTTCTGCTTCAATGCACATTTACACGCCTGGAATGCTTTCCTAGATTTTTTTTTCTCAGCTCTGTGTACCTGGATGAATTGGCAGAAGATGATGGATTTGGTTTTCTTTTGTACTTTGTGCACTGAATGGTGGAATGGTATGAGCATGAGTTTGGGGCCCTCTTTGGATAAAAGGGTGAAGCTCTATTTCTCTCCAAGCTGTTTTGTGATAACAGTGTTGTTGTTGCCATCCTTGCCCTGACCAACCAGGTTAAAGCTGAGGAAAGATAATGACTTTTCTTCTTATTGTTGGTGGCATAGGCTCTTCAGACACAGAGGAGGACAAAGATGATGGCAAAGTGCATCTCCTTGAGCAACTATAACCTGAGCAGTACCAACGTGCTGATCATTGGTGCAGGTACTGCAGTGTGTGTCCCCTCCTGGACAGGCTGTCTGTGTGCCAGGCACCTGCTGTCACCCCTCCTGACTCCCTCCCTCTGTGAAGGGCCAGACCAGGGATCTTCCTGAGCCTTTTGTCCTAAAGGCTAATGGTCCAAAAGTACCCTGTGCCTCTGGTCAGTGGAGCTTTGGGTTTCCCTGTCGCAGCCCTCTCTGTAGTGGGTGCCCTGAACCCTCTTCCATCTGCACTCTGCCCAGATACATCAGTCAGATCTGATTTCCATAACTGATAAGTGTAAAGTCCTCTCAGGTGTCCCTGTGATGTGTCTACACCTTTTCCTCTTGCAGCTTGCACATTGCCACCTCATCCTGTGGCAGCTGCCTGTACCTCCAAAGCTCTCACCTCAAGGTGCTTCTCTGAAGATCAATTTTTCTTCTGGGAATCTCCCAGAAAATATCAAAGTCCTGCATGGAACAGCAAAAATGTGGAGGTGTCTTTTTTTCTCTCTTGTCCCAGCTCCATTTGTTTCATGCAATTTTTGTAGAAAGCCCAGTGGGATGATTCCTGTCTACTGAGTTAGCCTGGTTCTGGGATGGGTTGGACACAAGGCTGGGCCATGTCATGGTGACTGGAGGATGGGAGGACACAATGTTGGGCTTGGGGCTGTGAGGGAATGGCTGCTTCTGGCACATATGTTATTGTGACTTGATTACAGCCTCCAGACCACAGAATAACAGAGCTTGAAAGTACCTCTAGAGATCATTCAGTCCAAGATTCCCACTAAAGCAGGATCACCCAGAGCACAGCACATAGTACTGCATCCTGGGCAGCCTGTGCCAGTGATTTGTCACCCTCATTGTAAAAAAGTTTTTTCTTAAGTTTAAATGGAACTTCCTATGTTCCTGCTTGTGCCCCTTGTCCTGTCACTGGAAACTATTGAGAAGAGTCTGGCTCTGTCCTCCTTGCACCCACCCCTTAGATACCTGAAGACATTGATAAGGTCTCCCCTCAACCTTCTCTTTTTCAGGCTGAAGAGTCCCAGCTCTCTCAGCCTTTCCTCATCAGAGAAATGCTCCAGTCCCCCCTATTATCTTTGTTGCCCTCTGCTCAACTCTCTCCAGTAGTTCCCTGTCTCTCTGGAACTTGGGAGCCCAGAACTGGATGCAATATTCCAGCTGTGGGGTCACCAGGTCCCAGCTGTGGAAATGGGGAGCGTGCTGCCATCTCCTGCTCCTGACATCTAATTTGCAGCTCACAGCCTGAGCAGAGAGAAATCCAGCCTGGCTGGCTTGATCCTGGGGGATTGTCCCTTCCTCGTGTCCCTGCTGTCCATTGACTGGAAGCCCAGGTACGAGGCTGCAGGCCAGCTGGGCTGTCCTGTGTGCAGGGCTGGACAGTCACTGAAATCCCCAGAAAGGACACTCCACAGGCAATGTTGCCCATTGCTGAGGGAACTTTCTCAGGCTTGACTAGCTAGAGGTCAAGGCCTGCTCTGGTGGGTGGGAAAGGAGGTTTCAAAGCTGGGTTAGTAAGGAAGAAGTGTTAGGAAGAGATCAGCCACCCAGCCCTACTTTGTGGGCCAAGGTCCAGCTATGCCCAGCAGATCTGAGGGCTTCTTGCTCATGTGAGGGTCATGCTGGCATCAGTGCAGCATCAGTCCTGGCTCAGCATGCTCCAAGAAGTGGGCATGGGATGTCCACCTTCATGTGCCCCCTCCCACCCCAGCTGCCAGAGGTCTTCTTTTCCCTTAGGGGCAGCTGGACTGGTCTGTGCAGAGACCCTGCGCCAGGAGGGTTTCTCGGACAGGATCGTGATGTGCACGATGGACAGACACCTGCCCTATGACAGACCAAAGCTCAGTAAGGTTTGTATCACATTGGCAATGCCACATTCCTCCCCTGTTTTAAATTTTTCCACAAGACCTTTCCCCACTGTCACTCATTGCACCAGCAGGTTTCTTCTTCCTTACTCACCCTTGTCTCTGTTTTCCCTTGAATTTTCTTTCCTGTTGGTGACTGAAACATGAAACACAAAAGAGGAGTCGATCAAACTCTGAATGAAGAGCACTGCAGCACAGAAGCAAGCTCATTTTTCACAGGACTAGCAAGAACTGTCCTGGCCAGCTTGTGCTTGGATGTATCTCATTATCACTGTTCCGCATCAAAATCTTTAGGACAATGAAATGGGGCATATAAAAAAAATATCATTGTCTACCAGGTTATTTATTGGTGCGTGGTTCTCACTGCCCAGCCATGCTCCATGCTATAATGTGTGATCATCATCATCACAGCTCAGTAACTTGATTGCAGAGCAAGGATCACTTTTTCTGGCATGCAGCCCATTTTGCATTCCAGTTTGTAGACAGAGGATGACCTAATCACAGATTTTATGACTGATTCCTGAGCCTTGCTTATCAGACAGCAGCATTTCATCTTGAAGCTTGGAGATAACGTGAGAGCAGGTGGAATGGGTGTTGCCCTTTCTGTCTATGGGGGCACTCTGCAATCGCAGCATCTAACTCTGCTTCCAGCCCCAAGGCAAAGTCATTTGCAGAGGCAGCAAATATGTGTGTGGCTTTTGGAGAGTGTTCCCAGGGCAGTGGTGGAGTCCTCATCACCAGAGGGGTTTCAAAGCTGTGTAGATATGGTGCTGAGGGACATGGATTTGTGGTGGCTTTGGCAGTGCTGGGGAAATGGTTGGACTTGATCTTAGAGGTCTTTTCCAACCAACATGATTCAATGGTTCTATGATTTCTGTTCTTGGACAAGACCTATTTGGAGTGAGGAGCAGCTGGCTGAAACCTGCATCCAAGAGCCATTGAGATTGTGCTGGGTAGCTCAGGGAAGCTTGCAGTCAAGCAGAAGTTTCAGGAACAGGCTAGGAAAAAAGGGGGATTTTTCTGAATCCTGTTGTGTATGGGACTAAGCCTGGAAAGAGTCCTTAACAGGAGTACACAAAGCTGTAAGCAGCAGATGTCTTGCCTCCTGAAACTGCAGCCTTGACCTCTCTGGTATCAGGTGTTCCTCCCCTTGCCTCCTTCACCCACAGAAGCTGACAGAAAAATTGCTTTTTATTGCAGTCAATGGATTCCCACCCGGAGCAGATTGCCCTGCGACCAAAGGAGTTCTTCTGCACCTATGACATCGAAGTCCTGACTGAAATGCAGGTAAGGGGAGTCCTGTGGGTACCTGCAGGTGCCACTATGTGAAGGCTGTGTCTGGCAAGTGTGGGTGCTGTCCCTGTTCTTAGAATCATAGAATGGTTTGGGTTGGAAGGGACCTTGAAGACCATCCAGCTCCAACCCCCCTGCCATGGGCAGGGACACTTCCCACCTGCCCAGGTTGCTCCAAGCCCTATCCAGCCTGGACTGGAACACAGCCAGGGATGGAGCAGCCACAGCTTCTCTGGGCAACCTGGGCCAGGGGCTCAGCACCCTCACAATGTCTCACATAAATTCCTCCTAATGTCTCACGTAAATTTCCCCTTTTCAAGTTTTAAACCGTTGGCCCTTGTCTTCTCACCACACACCCATGTAAAAAGCCCTACCCCAGCTTTCTTGTAGGCCCCTTCAGGTACTCTATAAGGTCTCTACATCTCTATAAGGTCACCTCTGAGCCTCCTTTTCTCCAGGCTGAATAACCCCAACTTCTTCAGCCTATCTTCAAAGGGGAGGTGCTCCAGCTTCTTGACTGTGGATGCCATTGCCAAAAAAACTGGGTCTGCCCCAGCCCCTTTTCTATGCCACAAAGTGCAGGTTGCCTGTGGTTGTTTAGAAGCAGAGTTGATACAATTCCTTTCATGGTGGAAAGGACCCTCTACAAACTCTGTAGTGACCTGACCATCATGTCCTACCTGCCAATTTCAAGTGTCCTCATATGGATTTGGGGTGGCTTAGGATAGTCAACACACAGGCAGTGCTGGCAGTAATGGTTTAAACATTTCTTCCCCATTGTTTTCTTTATACTGGGATATCTTCAAAGATTTGTGACAAGGCAACTGAGAATATTTAAAGTCTGGGTTGACTAAGCTGTGAACAGGAACACAGGATACTAAAACCTCACAGGTTGGTTGGGCTTGGAGCTCAGTGAGCATCAGGGATTGCATCCCTTAACATTATTTAGGAATGATTTCAGGTTGCAGCAGTGGATATCAAGAACAAGGTAGCTGTGTTCAAGGATGGATTTAAGATGGAATACAACAAGCTGCTGATAGCAACTGGAAACACGTAAGCACATTTTAAATATCAAGAGAAACTTTTATCTGAGAATGTGAGGAGCTTGTGTCTGGGGATACAGGGTGAAATATGGCAATTGAGTTTGGACACTGAATTTGGTTGTAAGAGTGTTTGCAGAAAAGGCAATGAACAGTTAGAAAAAGTTGTCTGTACCTATATCTGTATCTGTAACTGTATCTGTAAATCTAGAGCTAGATCTATCACCTACCATCTATCATCTATCTATATCCCTATCTAGATTTAGATCTGGATCATAAATCTCTATATCATAGAATCCCAGACTGGTTTGGGTTGGAAGGTGCCTTGAAGACCATCTCATTCCAACCCCCTTGCCATGGGCAGGGACACCTCCCACCAGCTCAGGTTGCTCCAAGCCCCATCCAACCTGGGGCCTTCAACATTGCCAGGGATGGGGCAGCCACAGCTCCTCTGGGCAGCCTGGGCAACCAGGGGCTCAGCACCCTCACAGTGAAGAATTTCCTCCTAATGTCTAACCTAAAACTCCTCTCTTTCAGTTTACAGCCATTCCCCTTCATCCTGTCACTCCATGACCTTTTCCAAAGTTTTTTTCCCAGCTTCCTTGTAGCCCATTCACCCTCAGTGTGTGTTTTTCAGGCCCAAAGCTCTCAGTTGCAAAGGCAAAGAAGTGGAAAATGTTTTCAACATCCGGACACCTGAAGATGCCAACCGTGTGGTGAAGCTGGCCACAAGCAAGAACGTGGTTATTGTGGGAGCATCCTTCCTGGGTGAGAACTTGCTCTTCAGGTCTCTTCATCCCGTGTGGCCGTGTCATCCCATCCATATCCCAGTCCCTCATCCAGTTTGCCAGTGCCCAGTTAGACATAACCCCCCCTAAACTAGACCTTAGGAGAGTCCAAACTTCAGCTCCAGGTGGGTGCCAAGGACATCTCCTTGCTGAAGAAACTGATTTTGCTGAAGAGGCTGAGCTGGCAGCTTGCATGGACACAGTGGTGTCCCAGGCTGAAAAGCAGAAGGCAAGTCCAGCACCGGTGCTCAGGTGGTTTCAAATTTGTTGTGTCTAGATTTGACTTCAGGCTGGCTGGTAGGTGAAAGCCTGTGGGTTTACTTCTCTTTTAATTTTTAGTGGGGTGCTTAAGTTTTAAAACACACAGGAAAATTCCTATAGTACTTTTGGTGGTTTTTCTTTCTGCTTGATATGGTTCTAACAAAATTATTGAGGATCCCTGGAAGCCTTAAACATATGTGGTTATTAGTCAGGGAATTTATTATAAAATGATCAGTATTTGATTTTCTTTTTTTTTAAAAAAAATCTTTTTTTAGTAGTTCAATCACTCCCATCTACAGGAAAGCATTCTGGAGGAGGGGACAACTGCAAACTCTGCAGGTCACTCAAAAGATCCATTTAGAAAAAAAATCCATTGATAGAAAATGTCTTGGTGAAGACTCCCACAAAACTTCCAGCACCAAAATGATCCTGTTCTAATCAGAGAAAGCAGCTGGTCACAGGGGCTGTTTTCCACCTGCAGCTCATGACCTGTAAGGAATCACAGCTGTAAAAGAAAGGTTCCCCTCATCTGAGGTCCATTGCTCCAAGTGCCCCAGCTTCCTGGGGCACTCTGGGACTTCATCATGTCTGGTCCTTCCCTTTGGTCTTTGAAACCCACATATAAAAAATTGTCATAAATAATAAGTCTGAAAGGGTGTAGCCCTTGTGGCTGACAGTTCTGGTGGCATCCCAGATCTCCCAGTAGAGCAGCTCCAGCCGTCCCAGCTGGAGGGGACCTCTGGGGGACCCCTGCAGCCACTCGGACCTGCTTCTGTTCCCCAGGGATGGAGGTGGCTGCTTACCTCGCAGACAGGGCCCACTCAGTGTCCCTGGTGGAGCTGGAGGAAGTCCCCTTCAAGAAGTTCTTTGGGGAGAAGGTTGGCCGTGCTGTCATGAAGGTGACTTTGCTTTCTGATCCCGGGGGTGGTTTTGGTGGCAGAATGGGTTCTGCTTGTTTCACTTACTGCACTAATGAAGCTGCTATTTGATGTTTATTGATTAAGCTGTGGTGGCAGCCGTCACTAGAAGGAAAGAAGGGGCTGGGTCTTCCCTCTCGTGGTCCACATGCTGTAGAGCACCTTCCTCTGGCCACACTGGGGATGTTGGTGGGGCTGACCCCCTTTGCAGTGTGGTTTGAAGGGTTCCTGAGGTGGGGAAGGGCAGAGTGGCGGGCACAGGGACACCAGCAGCAGGGGTGGTTCAGGGCCCTGATGTCCTCTACTCTGTCCCATGTTTTCCCTCCAGATGTTTGAGAACAACAGGGTGAAGTTCTACATGCAGACAGAGGTGTCAGAGCTGCGGGAGCAGGAGGGCAAGGTAGGGCATGGGTGGGGGGATCCCCGTGGGCACCCCTTCAGCTCCCCTCCTCCTGGACTACCCTTCTTGTCACTGTTGGCTTTTGCCCTCTACTCTTTCCTGGCACCTGAAATTCATGTTCCTGGATTTAGCCCCCAAATGTGCTCTAGTGGGTTGTTACACTGCTCTCATCTCCTGCCCTTGTCATGGCCAACCTGCATGTCAAAAACGCCCTGCTAGCCTGGATTGCTGCTGCCACAGGGTTTTTTTTTGTCCCTAAACTAACCTTGATGTCCCCACATGTCCCATGCAGCTGAAAGAGGTGGTGCTGAAGAGTGGGAAGGTCCTGCGTGCCGATGTCTGTGTGGTTGGTGTGGGTAAGGGGCTGTTCCTCCAGTGTGGGGCTGAGACCTGGGGGGGCTGGGAGAGGCTGGGGGGGATGTGGCAGCAATGGGTCTCCAGGCCTGGGTGGTTGGGAAGCTGGCTGGGACATGAGCACAGCTGAGAAAGTCCTGTCCAGAGCCTCCACCCCAAAATTCAATTTTAACTGTACCTGGAAAATAGTGATGGGTTTGGTTATTCCAGAAAACAAACAAAGAAGCATTCAAACCGATTCCATCCTCTCAAATTGTTTGGGTTTTTTTTTTTTTCCCAAACATCCCCACAGTAAACTTTTTTCCTCTTTGTTTAATTTTTTCCTTAAATTAATTTTACTGCCATAGAAGAGAGTATTTTTTCTTTACACTTAAGGGAAAAAAAGCCATCTCACTTTCTCACTCTGTAACTTTTCAAAATGCTGTGGCCTGAATGAATCACAGAATTGGTTCAATTCTGCTCTTGTTATTTTATTGCAATTTGTGAAGGTTGGAGGGAAAATAAATAAATAAAATAAAATAATAATAAAAAAAAAGCTAAAGAAAAGCTACAGGTTGTGGGGGAGGTGGAGGAACCCTGTTTGTAAATTCCAGGGCCTCCTTTTAAATAATTTTAAAAAAATTATCTCTAAACAGAAGTGGATTGAAAATTATCTTCTGGTCTTAGAAAGAGGTGGTGAGCAGGTTACAGTGGTGCAGGGACCTGAGGTGCTGAGGGGCTTACAGTAAAGCTGGGGAGGGACTTTGGACAAGGGCAGGTAGTGGTAGAATAAGTAGTAATGGTTTCAAGCTGGAATGGGCAGCTTTAAGATAGACATTAGGAAGAAATTCAGTGTGGGGGTGCTGAGCCCCTGGCCCAGGTTGCCCAGAGAAGCTGTGGCTGCCCCATCCCTGGCAGTGTTGAAGGTTGGATGGGGCTTGGAGCAGCCTGGGCTGGTGGGAGGTGTCCCTGCCCATGGCAGGGATGGCACTGCGTGAGCTTTATGTCCCTTCCAACCCAAACGGTTTTATGTTTCTTCTGCAGGTGCAGTCCCAGCAACTGGCTTCCTCAAGCAGAGTGGCATCAACATTGACTCCAAAGGTTTCATTGTGGTCAACAAGGTGAGGAAGGTGGGCAGTCTCTGCCAGGGGAGAGGGTGAGAGGAGCTGTGTTTGCTTCTCTGAAGCTTCCCTGGGGCTCCAAATGGCCATTGCAGTGATCACAGTGGCTTTCCATCTGCTAGGATGCTGGGAACATCATGATGGAGCACCTGGCCCTATCCTCTGCTCACTGGGGGGTTTGCAAACCCCAAACCTGGATGCTGTGGCTTGGATCTGTCTCTGAGCTGCCCTGGAATGGAGTAGATATTCTAGGGGGACAAGAAATGTAGACAGATCCATCTTTTCCGGGATCCTGAAGGATCTCATCTTTCCTCCCACCATGAATAATTCTTGATGGGAGCAGTGTTAGTGCCAAGGGGTGGTGTGTGCCATGAGGAGCCTGCTGGGGGGTGGGCTCATTGCTGCCCACCCCCTCATTTACTGCTCCAAGGTGCCACAGGCCAGGCTCTGTTTGCAAACACTGACAGACTGAGCAGGGTTCCAGGAACTCCTGTGTCTCCCTTTACGAGGTAATGCCCTGGCAGAGAGCTGGGAGATGTCCCAGCCCCCTGATCTGCTCTGAAAGGTGTTAAATAAACCCCACCTGGGACCCACAGCTGAGCAGAGCTTGTCCATGTGTGTCCAGGGCTGCCCCAGAGCAGTTCCCTAGTCCTGTTCTCAGGAATGCAGAACCCGCTGACCCCCACTCCTGCTTCCCCCTGCAGATGATGCAAACCAACATCCCCGGGGTCTTTGCAGCTGGTGATGCTGTCACCTTCCCCCTGGCCCTGAGGAATAACAAGAAGGTGAACGTCCCTCACTGGCAGATGGCCCACATGCATGGTAGGTGCCTTTCAGTGACTTTGCAACAGCGAATTGCTTCTGGAAAAGAACCTTTTCTGGTTCTGGGGCAGCCTAGGAGTGTGCTGCAAAGCAGAAACCTTTCTCCCCATCATGCCAGCAAGCTTGGAAATCCTGGCATGATCAGCTGCCCTCCAGCTTCCTGAGGCCACAGCTGCTGGAGGAGGTTGACCTCTGGGTGATTGCCATGGGTGAGAGGTTTTGGAATCACACCTTCAAAGTGGTGTGGGACTTTGGTGGTGTGTGTACCCTGGGTACAAGGACTGTATACCAACAGTCTCCATGTTTCCTGGGGGTTCATCCATCCCATCCCATCCCATCCCATCCCATCCCATCCCATCCCATCCCATCCCATCCCATCCCATCCCATCCCATCCCATCCCATCCCATCCCACTGGCAGTAGGAGCTCAGTGAACTCCCAGCCTTGCCCCTCCTGCAGAAGCTGGGTTCAAGCAGGCTGTTGATCATGTTGCTCTTGCCAGTGGAGGTGATGGGTCAGGAGGAGCTGCTTGCCCAGGTAGCATCCAAACCCAGCCTTGGACAATGAGATTTTGATTTTTTACCCAGGCAGAAGGTCTTGGTTCCCCTGTACTCTGGTTCTAGAGCTGTGGGTGCTGTGCTTTCACCTGAGGTCAGACCCAGCTGCTCACCCTGGCTTTGAGCTTCCTCACTTATTCTGCTGCCTCTCTCCACCAGGGCGCGTTGCTGCATTGAACATGCTGGCCCATGGCATGGAGCTCAGCACTGTCCCCTACCTGTGGACAGCCATGTTTGGGAAGAGCATCCGATATGCAGGTAAGGGGCTCTCCAAGGCTGCTGTAGGGTCTGTGTTGGCAGAAGTGTCCCAGGAAAGGGAAGCCACAGACACCTCCTGTTCTGGGGAGCCTCCATGCCAACCTCTGCCTTGGGTCTGCTTCCCTTCCTGGCTCTGGAGGGGTTTGGTATCTCCTCTGAAACCTGTCTGCTCCTGGCACAGGGTCAGAGAAGTGGTTGTGGCCACCATGGATGATGCCAGCACGAACACAGATGGTCCCCCTGAACTTGTTCTTCTTTTCTTTTTGGTGTCCTCATCTTCTGGTGCTGATCTCTTGGTGACTGCAGAATGCTCCTTGTGTAGCTCTGGACTGAAACACTCTCTCCTAGGGCCTAGAGTTGGATCCAGGGGGACTATTGCTGAATCTACTTATTTTCTGCCTTCCAGGCCACGGGGAAGGATTTGATGATGTTGTCATTCAGGGAGATTTAGACGAACTGAAGTTTGTGGCATTTTATACAAAGTAAGTGTTTCTCTTCTCCACATTCCTGCACAGGCATTCATCTAAGCTTGTTCTGCTAGGCTGGAAAATATTTTTGCCAGAGTTTGTCAGTTCCTCTCTGGACAACAAGGTTGCAGGATATTAATAAAAGGCCCAAGGGAAACAAGGTGCTAAGCAAGTTAAACTGGTCTTTGATCCAGATGCAAGCACTTCTGTTCACCTAATATCTGAGAGTAGATAATGGCTCCTATTAATTTGTTGCTGGCAATCAATACCCATCAAATATTTCCTTCCCATCTCATCAATGTGTTAATGATTTGTGACCAGAGCTGCACTGTGAGCTCAGGCATCACTGTTTCTTCTGGTTTGAAAAATTAAGCTCAAAAAGTTCTTCTGTGTCTGAACAAGCTGTGAAGGTTTTCAAGAGTTCAGGATCTTTTGCTGCACCTTCAATGCAACTCAGCTACCCCTAGCATGGGGCCTCTCTGGGAATATTTTCCTGAGATGTGGGGACACTGGGATGTGTTTCCTTGGCTGTTCTTGAGCCCCACTGGCTGCTTAGACTGTCCCATGGATTTGTCCCCCAAATATTTGCTGTCATTTATTTTTTTATTGCCTTTGTCCCATCCCCATCTCAGTCCAATGGCCACAGAGCCACATTATGCCTGGAGATGGGGGTGGATTTCTTCTAGGGCTTTCTAAAAGTGAGGATGGAGAGGTGAAAGTAGGGGAGGGAAGGTTTTCCAGCTCGGTGGTCCAGCTGCCCAGCAGTGGTGTCCTGGCAGGAACAGGAAGGAGCTGTGGGCAGGAGCTCAGCTCACCAGGGCTGCCTGCCCCGACATCCCCTGCCCAGTATCCCTCATGGCCTCCCCTCCATGTCCCCTCCCCAGGGGTGGCTGCTTGCCCCATCACTCCAGGATGGAGCCTGTCAGTCAAATGTGTCCATTGGGCTTGGGGAGGTGCAGGAATCACCTTATCACCCTGTGGCATGAGCCAGCTGGGCCCCCAGCACCCACCCTCCTTCTCCTGGTTTCAGCACACCTCAGATAAAAACGATGGAGCTCCAACATTCCCCAGCAACCAGGAGCCCTTTGCATGTGGATGTTCCCCTTCTACAGCATTGGGCACCATGAGCCTCTCCCCCCCTACTCTGAGATGCATTTCAGTCCCAGAAGGCCAGAGCAGTATTTTAAAAGGTGCCATTTGCTCACTGTGTGTGAGCCAGGGGAAGATTAAAGGCTGCTGTTTCTGTCAGTTCTGCTGCAGGGGTTTGCAGAGCTGGGTGCTCTTTTGCTGCTGCATCCCCTAGGGAGCAGCCCGGCAGCCACTGGGTGTCCCATGGCCATAGCAGCACCTGGCACCTCCCAGGATGTCATCTCTGAAACCTCTGTTCCTCCTTTTCATGCTGGGACATTCAACTCTTTGTCCTCACCCTGGTTAGAACATCCAGTGCTAAGGTGTCTGGGGGTGAGGGTGGCTATGGGGGCAGCAGCAGCAGGGTGGGTGCTGAGCCCTGTGTTTTCTGACACCCAGGAGGGGCTCCCAGAGGTGGCTTTTGGGTACCAGGGTGGCTTCCTGCTCCGAGAGCCAGAGGTACAGGGGGAGCACTGGGTGGTGGGGCCAGCGGGTGCACCTCCCGCTGCTCTGCTCAGCTCTCGTCAAATCCCTGTTCTGCTCCTGTGAGAGGCCATTGGGAGAGTTTATTCTTTTTCTCAGTTGGTGATAGTTCTGCTGGTTGGTGTTACTGCTTTTGGACTGAGGACACTGTCTCAAATCACCCATCTCCTCCTGTTTCCTTCTGCCATGCTCACCCAGGGGTTTGGACTCCTCTCCTGATGCATGCTGTCTCAGTTGTTGCATGAACCATTGGTGGCTCCCACTCCTGGAGCTTGTCCTCAGCACTGACCTTCCTAATAAGGCTCTTTTTTCCTCCCAGACTTCGAAAATGAAATCTGTTCACTCACCCCTGCTGAGAGCAGAGTGAGCCATAGAGGGGTCAGCAGGAGGCCCTGTGCCAAGAGGTGGACAGGATGGGGCCCCACAGGGGTCCCCATGGGACTTTTGCTGTAGCACCTCAGCCAGGACAGACCAGTGTCATCCCCCCTCTAAACCTTGGAGATCTTGGGAAATCCAGGGGTTTGTTGTGGTTCCCCATTTCCACTGTGTTGAGCTCTGCAGAGGAAGGGAAGATGATCTAGAGCCAGTGCTCATCCAGAGGGCTCCATCTTCCCTTTATGCCAAAGCTTGCTCCAAATCCCAATTGCAGGGAGGGCACCCTTGTTGCCTCAAAAAACCTCTTCAAAAAAAAGGGGTTCCTCCTAGCTTCCCTGTCTGCCAGACAAAATGTGCTGATGTGGGACTCTCCAACCCCCAGCCATGATTTATGTCACACATGGCCCAGCTACCCTGTGTCTTGCAGAGGGAAATGTTTGGGCTGTACTCACCTTCCTGTGTCAGGTACTTGGTGGGGCAGCTGGTGGGTTTAAGGCTTCCTTTTCCTCCCTTGCACACCTTGGTTATTCCATCCCTTGGGATAGCACATCTCCCCCTGGTTTTGATGGATGGGTGTCATGGTTGAGTAGTCAGGGCAAAGCAAAAGCCAGAGGACAGCATTGCTCTGTGTTTCCTCCCTCCCCCCTCCCAGGGGAAGATGAAAGGGGATTAAGGGAACATAAAGGTTGGAAATCAAAACTAGAACAGGTTTACTGGAACAGGGCTCCCAGTCATCCTGGCTTTTAAAGAGCATGGTAGGAAATGGGAGGGGAATCCCGACCCCTCTCTGTTCCACCCCACTCAGATCCCTCAGCGTTTTAAAGACTCTCTTTAGGTTCTCATATTTGTACCAAAAATTAGCCTGGTCCACTCAAACCATGATATTCCATCCCTTATTCCCAGTGGGGTCAGCCTGCAGTGCCAGCTCTGAGCCACCTTCTGTCCTTGTCCCACACCACTTGCACAGTCCCCATGGTGCTCATGCCTCAGGATGTGTCCTTACTCCGGAGCACCAGGTGTTTCTCTTTGCTTCCTGCTTCTCTTCATGCTGCTTTTTGGGTGATGGAGCTGTAGCCACCTGGAGCTGCCCTGACCTCTCTGCTCTGCCTGGCCCTAGGAGCGACGAGGTGGTGGCTGTGGCCAGCATGAACTACGACCCCATTGTGTCCAAGGTGGCTGAGGTTCTGGCTGCTGGCAGGACCATCCGGAAGCGTGACGTGGAGTAAGTAGGGACACTGTGGGAACTGGCAGTGCTGGGGCAGGGACTGAGCTCAGCTGTGGGGTGCAGACAGGGCTGAGCACTCTAAGAAAGGACCCACTGGGCACTGGGCAACTCTCTTCTGCTGCTTCCTACTCCAGAGCCTGCTCCTATCCCCTTGCCCCACTCACTTCATCCTCCAGCTCTGGCATCCCTCACCCCAGGGTTTGTCTGAAACACCAGGATTCAAAGCCTTGCTCAGACTTGGTGGAACAGGGATGCTCAGTGCCACTGAATGCTGTCACATCACCCAGGCAGCACTGCCCGGTGCTGGGGTGTCCCTGAGCACCCACTCTACCAAGGGCACCCACAGAGAGGGGCTGGATGTGCTCTCTGGGCACAGTATCTGCAGGAGCAAAGCCCAGAGAGTTTGTGGTGATGGGACACCAGTCCTTGGGGTCTCAGTCTCTGGTTCACTGAGGTGTAGCTCACAGGCAAAATGCATTTTTCTCCTTTCACCTTGTTTTTAAGACTTTGCCCCAGAAAGAGCATAGCCCTGCATGTCCTGCTGGGAGGCCAATGGGGGAACAGAGTTCTTAGAGTGGGAGTAAGAGCAAAGGGGGAAATGTGGGTCCTTGTCCCTAGGGTGTTTCCATCAGTTAAAAATACTTTTGTTCCACATCTGGAGTAAAAGCAGATTTCTTCAAAAGCTCTTAGTAGCTTGTAGAAGTACTCTAAGACCCCGGGCACCCCTGGAAAGGGCCCACACAGCCCAGGGCAGGGATGTGCTCATCTCCTCCAGTGCATGGGGAAAAAGTTGCTGGACACCCTGTTGGTGGCTGGGAGGGAGGTGGCATCTCATGGGCAGCCTGGCCTGGAGGCAGCTGCAAGCCCCCATGGTGGGACTCTACAAGCCTGGGGGATGCCAGACCACCCATCCCTGACTGTCTCTTCTCTCTCTTGTCTCCTGCTGCTTTCGCACCTTTCAGGCTGTTTGTCCATCACGGCAAGTACGTTCAGTTTGGGGTTCTGGGGGTGAAGAGCTGGAAGGAGGGACAGCTGGACCCTTGCTTGGGCCATGGCCCTGGTTCCTGCATGGGGACACTTGTTACAGCTGTGTCCATGTTTTGCAGCCCCCTTGTCCCCAGGGGTGGTGCTGCTGGCCTGGCTGGTGGGGCTGGAGGTGGCAGGAGTTGGGACCCAGGGGGGCACCGTTGTTCCCTACCCTTAGCAGGGTGTCTGCTGGGACCCTGCTTGTTCAGGCAGACACCCTCCATGTGGTGCCATCAGTCTTCAGCTGAATGCCTGAAGGGCTTAAGTTAAAAAAAAACCAAAACAGTTTGAATTCAGTTTTACATGGAGTCAAGGATCTATGCATGAGGTTTTGGGCAGTTTTAGTAGCATGTGAATCAGGGCAGAGGAAGGGGAATTGCTTTCCTGCCTGGGCTGTGCCTCTGAGCAGAGCAGCACAGGGTCGAGGGTGGGGACAAAAGGCTGATGACCAGACTGGTGCCTGGAAGCACCCAGGCACACCCAGCACCTTTGCTTGCTCTTGTTGGGAAACATCTCCCAGTGCTGTTGTTTTTTTTCTCTTTTTTTTTTTTTTTTTTTTTTTTTTTAGAACTGGAGATATGTCTTGGCTAACTGGGAAAGGCTGCTAATGCTGCAGGGGGCTGTGCCTCCTGACACTGTACTCACTGTGGGGACACGAGCTGCCAGCTCCAGGCGAGTGGGAACACCGTGGCTGAGCATCTCCTTTGAGACCTGGATGAACCCGGAGCCTCTCACTGCTCACTTTCCTTCCCAGCATGGCTCCTCTGCCCCAGTGCCTACTGGGCTGGGGCTCAGCTGTTGCAATTCCTGTGGGATGCTGAAAAATCAGCTCCTGGAGAGAGAGGAGCATGGCACGGGCAGCAGGCAGGGACACCACGGGGCTTGGGCTTCTGCTGACAGACTCGGGGGTCCCCAGGCAGGTCTGTCCCAAGCATGTCCCTCACCCCAGTAAGAAGCACGAGTGCCTTTCATTGCTCCCTGTGCTTTCAGGCACATTGCCCCTCCCAAATGCTCTTGGATCCCAGCAGAGCTCCGATGCACATCCCTGCGGAGCCTGGCACCCACACCCTCTCTGCATGGCTGAAGTGCTTGCCACAGCTGTCCCCACACCCACTGCCTCAGGAGGCACCCAGAGGGGCAGGAAAATGGGTCACACCGGGAGGTCTCAGTACCACCTGTATTTGTGTTTGGAATTCTCCATCCTTCAGGTTGCTCACTCCTTCCAACCCCCCACAGAGGGGAGTCTCTGCCCAAGCCAAGGGCTCTACAGTCCCTGTCCCGGCACTCACAGCATCTCCCCATTTCCAGGTAGGGAAGGGACTGGACATGGCTTCTCGCATTGCCTGGGGCTTCGCTGGGGCTTGGGTAGCTCTTGAGCAGCCCCCAGGGTGCGGAGCTCACCAACAGCATCCCCCAGACCCAGTTGCCATCCTCCCAGAGAGCCTCGTGATGTCTCTCTCCCTAATGATTATTACAGGATTAGTGCTGTTGCTGAGATGTTACTCAAGGAAAAGTAGCCAGAAGAGTATTTCTGTCTGTCCCTCGTTCATCCTGTCAGTTGATGACACAGCTGTATCTCTTGTCTCATGGGCTGCCCATGTCGGTGCTCTGCTGTCGGTGTTTTCTGTCCCCTGCGGGAAGGAAGAGCTTTATCCCCAGCTCAGGGGTGGACCTGTCTCCTGTCCATCATCCCAGCAAAGTGGGGAGGTGAGAAAGCCCCCTTGGAAAGCCTCTCTCCTGAGCGAGGTCTCTTCTCTGTCAGTGTTTTACTCTGAGCCTGAAGCAGATGGATTTATATTTTCAATTTGATTCACCCCCTATGAATTAAAGCAGTACTATTCTTGAGATCTGGATCATCTCTGGTTCCTGCCAAGGCTTTGGGTCACCTCTGCAGGTTGGCTTGGTGGTGCCTGCACCTTTTCTGTGGGGGCTTCCCATTTGTCTCCAGCTGTCCTGTGTTCATCTCCAGACTTCCTGATCTTTATTTGGTACAAACTTCCCCAGTTGTCTGTCATGTCTCTGATTGATCCTTTCTGGTTTCACTGCAAGGTTTCCCCAGGCAGCATGACCAGAGGGGACACCAGGCAGGAATGTGTGTTCTCCAGTGTGCAGCAACAAACAGGGTTCTCATCCTGAACATTTTGATATCTGCTGGATCCACAGAGGGATGTGAACTTGTCTCATCTTAGGTCCCAAAAGATCTCTATTCATCTACTGGCATTTAGTCCTTGCTTTGCTCCCTCTGAAGTGTTGAAGGCCAGGTTGGATGGGGCTTGGAGAAGGAAGAAGGCTGGGCAGTGTGGGGTCCGCAGGGGTGGCCTGTTAGCTGGGAAGTTCTCAGTGATGGGCAAAATTCTCCATGAGCCCGAAGGCTTTTGAAAAGCGTTTCTGGCAAAAAGTAACATCTGGGCACCCTTGCCTGTCAGGGAGCTTTGAACAATAATGAGGTAGACACAACCTGGCTGGGGGAGTGTGGTGGAGCAGAGTGTTGCCCATGGGGTGCATGGGCTGGGGATACCACTGTGTCCCATCACGGTCATGGGTGCTGCTCACCCCTGGGAACTCCTGTGGAGGGGAGATGCTCTGTGTCTTTCTGGCTCCTGTGTGGGTTTGGTGTCCCTGGGGGGGATTTGCTTTCCCTGCATCCTCCTCCCTGCCCAGCAGCCTTGTACCTAGCAGCCAATGGCTGGGCGACCCTGCACATTAGCCTGACCTGTCATCCCATTAATTAGTTTCTAGCTAATCCATTCAGAGCCTGGCCGGGGCAAGTGAGGCTCAGCTGCTGGGCATGGCTGTGAGCACCCCTCTGCCCCTGAACCTGCGCCGGGGCCTGGTGGCCTTCAGCAACTCCCTCTTTGTCAACAACAAGACGTGGGACAGTGGCGTTGCCCACACCTACCACTCAGGTATGGCAGCAGGGCTCAGGCAGAGAGGTTGGGGTGTGGGGAGTTTGCTTTTGCTTCATTACCAGGAGCACAGCCCATCATCCAAATACGTGTGTGCCCCTGAGTGAGGAGCACCCGAAGGGTCCCTGAACCCATCCTTTGAAAAGGGGGAGCAAAAATAAGGGTGTTTGCTGTAAACAGCCATTCTTTCTACCCAGCTGCCCCCCAAAGCATGGCAGGGGTCATGGCTTGCCCCTCCGTGCGCTGCAAGACTCGGGGTCCTCTTGGGCAGTGAGCTCCTGGGGGTGCTGGGCAGCCCTGTCCACCTCTGCTTGCCCTGCTTTAGCCCACGAGGTGCTGTCCAGCTTGCCCCTCCAGATGATGCTCTACTTCAACGTCTACTTCTTTCCTGTCTGGTGCCTGTCCGAGGGGATGATGCTGCAGCTGAAGGTACCATCCTGTGGGGCACATGGTGGGGGGTGAGCCAGCTCCTGCCTCCCTGGGCACACAGGGGCCATGCTGAACTAGGAAGAGGGGCTGGGGGGATCTGCAAAGGTGATGTGTGGGCCCAAAATATCCTGTCCTCCACTAGATGAGATGGTTCCTCTCCAGCTCCCAGAAATGGAAATGATGAGAAAAAACATCAAATTTTCCAAGCAGGGAAGATTTAACTGAGAGGGCAGAGTGGGCAGGACTGGGGACAAGCATGAGAGAGCTGGCAGAGCATGGGGAGGAGGGCACAGGGCATGGGGCACAGGGGAAACTGGGCATGGAGAGCTGGGCACAAGGCACAGGGCTGTCTGGGACGAGGCTGTGTCCCCATTACAGTACCACCTGCTGCCACAGTATTACCAGTTCCTGTTGGTCACTGCCTTCCTCATCCTCTGCCTGGCTGAGGGCTCCCGCCTCTACCTGGGCTACGTGGGGAACCTGCAGGAGAAGGTAAATGTTGTCCCTCTGTCCTGGCCACTAGTCCCCTGTGCTCAATGTGGCTCTGATGCTGGAGCTGTGGCTGTGCTGGATGTCCCCTCTCCCAGCACCTCAGGGACCACCCCTTCCTCCTGGAGGTGGCCTGGGAGGGAATCGTGGGTGCAGGAAGCACCTGGAGTCAGGGGATCAAGAAGACCCATTCTTTCTCCTGCTGTATCCCTCTGTGTGCTGCAAGTGTGATTCTCAACTGCTGGCCTTGAGAGCACCTGACCACATCCAGGCACAGCTCCACATGGCAGGGACATCCCTGGTACCCGAGTGCTGAGGCCAGCAGAGTGGCTGATGCAGGGAGCTCTGGAGGCAGAGAGGGTCCCCCCTGACCCCGAAACTGGCCTCTGGTTCCACAGGTGCCCGAGCTGGCCGGGTTCCTCCTCATCTCCTTCCTGATCCAGCTCCCGCTCCTGCTCTTCCTGCTGACAGACAGCCACACCATCCGCCTACCTCTGGAGATGGCTGTGCACAGCCTACTCTTGGCCTTCCTCCTCGCCGAGATCCTGGCTGCCCTCTTTGCTCTCAAGACCATGACCAAGCAGCTGGCAGCACAGTTCTACCTGCGGCAGTTCAAGGGGGGCAGCACGGGACAGCCGGGCCAGGGGTGCATGGGGGGGCAGGCAGGGCAGCAGGGGGAATGCCATGGGACCCCTCAAGCCCACCCAGTCAGGGAGCATTAAACAGAGCTGGGGCTCCCCCTGCACCTCCACACTGTGTGAGTCTGGGGGCTTGTGGGGTTCCTAGAGCACCCTGGGGGCACACACCTGGCCTGCCCTGCACCAGGCTGACACAGCCCCAGGTGGGACTGTGGGGTTCAGCACCTCCAAAATGCTCAGACTCACCCCAGAGCACCCTCTGAGCATCAGCCCTGCAAGAGGCAGGAACCAGGGGGGGGCAGGAGCCACTGTACCCACTGCAAGCAAGTACCTGCTGGGGACTGCCACCGTGAACTTGGCTCTTAAACCCTCTCTGATCAGAGCTGAAATGATGGAGGGCACAGTGACCTGGCCCTGCTGCTCCCTGGGGAGAGCCTGAGGATCTGGGTGGCTCCTGTGAAGCCATCCCAGCTGGAAGCATGCAGGGTGCTGAAAGGTGTGAGCACCATGAAACTTTTGCAGCCACTCCCCGGGTTAGAGACAGTGCAGAGCCACCTCCCACTTTCTGAAAAGCTTTATTCCACTGCATTCCTGTTTTTCACGAGAAATCAAGGCCCACAGCCAGCTGGAACATGAACTGCAAAGTGCTTTAAGCCTCTTGTGCTAAGCATGGGTCAGCTGTCTCCCAGCAAGCTCTGCTTCCCACAGCAGCTCCACAGAATGGCTCTGCTTTGTCACTGGCTGGTTGGGGCTGGAAGCTGCACGTGGGATGGCTTTGTATTCCAGAAGCCAAGAACGTCTGATACCAGAGCTTCTCCAGGAAGGGCAGATAGGAACCCCAGTAACACACACTCAAGCCAGAACCTGTCCATCTCCACCTGGACAGCAGCCATTCCTCCATCACATCTACCTGGAGACCACTCTGGAGTGAAGGTTGTTGGTGGCAGAGCATTCCTGATGTCCCTAAGCTGCAGCCTCTGTCTTACTTTCAGGAGGTTTTGCCTGTGAAATGAAGAGAGGCATTTTAGTACACAAGGCTGGTGGTCCTGAGCTGCTCTGCTCAGTTCTCTGTGGTCAGATTCATTGCTTGAGACCCTCGCTCATGATTTGAGATCAGGCATTAGGAACAATGTTTTTTTGTCCCCAGCAGGACTGTGCAGCTCTGGGGCAGTTCATAGAAACTGAGGGATCTTGTCCCCAGAGATTTCTAAGACTGGGTCAGATAAAGATGCCCTGAGCTGGAGCTGGACCTCCAAGCCCACATCCTGTGACCCCCTGATGGAGCAGTCCTGGGCAGTGCCAGAGTGGGATCACGCATGGCAAGAAAATCCATCCCTGACCTGCAGCATCGGCACCGACCTGAAACCAGGGCTGCCTGGAGAGTTGCCCACTCTCCATCTGGAGCTTCCCCATGTTTGGTTCAGATGAGGGTGAACAAGTGTGGACCTGGGTCAGGTTTCTACGGTAAGGTACCCCCATGGACTCCTTGCTTTCCCTGCACTCTGGGCACCACCTGGGTTCCTCTCTTCCACCCTGCTGCCTGTTGTCATTAAAGTTTCATCACTGCCAGGCTCAGTTCAGAGCAGCCACCATGCCCAAGAGTCAGAGATTAAGAACTGCTCCACTGAGGTTTTCTGAGAACTTATAAACTGAGTTTTAATCAAGGGTTAGAAAATAATTAAATATGCTTGCAAAACTTCATTCCAGCCTCAGGTCTCCAAAGCAGCCCCATCCTTACCTCTTCAAACTTCTCCTTCCAATACATGTCAGCCTTTGTGTCCAGGTAGAGCAGAACCAGGTCACAGACCACTGTGGCCTGGAGACAGACAAACGTGGCAGGGCAGTCAGCAGTGAAGCTTCCTGCAGGAGCACCAGGGCCCAGCCCTGGCTCCCACCCAGCCCTGCAGCCAGCAGCAGGACCAACTCCAGCACCTGGCTGGTGCAGGGCCAGTCAGCCTGACCTGCCTCCAGCTCAGGCCACCCAGACAGCCACACCAGCTCCTCACTGACCCATGAGCTCCCATGAGCTGCACAGGTCTGACATGACTGGGCTGCAATGCACAGCCACAGAATGAGAGGGCTGGTCTGGTGAAAAGCCACTGTCACAGCCATGTAAGGGATGGGGATGAGCATGTCTGGGAGAAACCAAAGGGCTGGTGAGGGATCCCAGTGTCCCTGTTACTCTGCTGAAGGGAAGGAGACATGGAAGTGCTCTACAAGGTGCTTCCCCACAACACAATGACCATACTGGAGCCAGACCCGGCTCCCTTTAGAGGAGAACCAGACTGGAGCTGCTCTTTCTTGCTGGAACAGACCAGCCAGTAACACCCTAGCACCTTCCCACGGCCAACAAAAACACCCCACCTCCATGAGATGTGCCCCTGACAGTGTCCAGGATATCTGATCCAGTTGTGTCATTGCTGCCAAGGATCACAAACAGGGAAAGGGGAGTTAACACCCTGTCAGCCCATCTCTCCTCAGTAGGTGCTGAGGACGCTGTTTGCCCAAGCAGAGAGGGAAAACAGCAGATGAGTGGCAAACCCCAACCCCCCCACTGGAGGAAAAGAGTGTCTGGAGTACTCACGGCACCGAAGAGGGCAATGCCGGTGCCAAAGCTGACGGCAGCAGGAATTATGCTGAACTTCCCAGCCTGGGGAGAGAGAGGGGGTCAGTGGGGGGGACAGCAGGTGGAGAGCAGTGGGAGTGGGCAGCGTGCTTAAAGCCAGGGAGGTGCTGGAGGACACCGGCGTCATTGCCCAGCAGGAGGAACCCGACTGCTGTTGTCTTGACCCCAAATCCCTTTGTCTGCCAAAGCAGGGGCTGAGGCAGCTCGTGATGAGTGGCAGCAGAGGTTCCTGTGACCACCCTGCTCCTGCAGGTGTGGTGCAAGTCTCCATCTTGCTGAGGGATCCCAGCAGCTGCCACTCACTGAACTACATATCAGTGCCCTGGAAACAAAGCCCTGATGTGATGTGGCCCCCCTGCTCAAATGAGTTTGGGATCTCGGAGAAGAGATTTTCAGGTTCCTGTCTCTCTCCTGGCTATCCCTTCCTGCTCCACACCTCCAGAACTGACCTCACTATCCAGAAGTGATGCACCCTGTCCAGCACTGGGTGCTTTGCCCTCTTCAGGTGAAAAGGCCCCTGCTTAGCAAGACAGACAGCTGTGAACATCTCATGGGGTGACAAGTCCATCTTACACACAGTATTGAGTTTTGTCAGTGATGCTGTGTGGAGTAGCATCAGTCACGATCATGCCCATGCCTTTTCTAAGGGGTACAATTAATCATGAAGGAATGAATTGCCCAGGTTCAGAAAAGTTCAGGTTGATTTTTACCAGAGTCCTTCTACCACAAGACATTCAGAGATGCCCACAGGCCATCCACCCGACAAGCTCACCTTGCCTAGCACTTCACAGCACCCATGTCAGATCCTCAACGAAGGATGCCTCCCTAGTCAGGGCATTACCAAGACCTTTCTCTTCAAATGGCTGAGACCACTTTTTTTTCCTTGCTTTTGCTTGGAAAACTCTGGAAAGAGGTGATGAGCTCACCAGGGTGGGGAGAAGCGATGCCAGTGGGAAGCCGTGGGACTGGCTGCAGGAGAGAACAGCAGGGAGTGGTGCGAGGAGTCAGCCTGGGTGACAAGGTGCTGGGTGACAAGGTGGCCAGGCCCGTGCATGCGAGGTCTGCAGAGGAGGCAGTACCTGCCCGTGCACAGAGATGTCGAAGCGGATGCCGTAGAACTTCAGCAGGTTCCTGTAGAGCTGCTTCTGGGAGTCCCAGTAGTAGGAGGCAGTTCTGTGGGAGACATTGGACCTGGCTCAGAATGCCACGGCAGCTCTGCCTGTGCGTACCTTGTGTCCTCCAGCATTGACTCCAGCTCAGAGTCAGCACAGGGTGGACAGCCACACACCCCTGCCCTCGGGCAGGCAGTGCCTTGCACAGCAGTGCTATAAGGTACAGGAATTACAGCAGCCCCCTGGCACGGACAGACCCTGTGCTGGGTAACCTCATCCCACTCTCCCTGCTCCCACAGCATCCATCAGTAACACTGAGATCCCAAATGACTGCCATGTGCTCAGCCTACCTACAGGCCTGCGTGGCCACTGTCCCAGCACCCTCACCTGAAATTGTACCTCCTGTCCTGCAGGCTGAAGGAGTACTGTGGCTGGCACAGGGCAGCAGAGTGATCCAGGTTGCAGTCCCACTCAATGCGCACTCCGATGCTCCCCCCCTGCAAAACACACTTCATTCCAGGAGAAGCACTGGGATCAGAGATCTGCTGAGTCCTGTACTGCTCAGATGTTCTCAGATCACTCGTTCCCTTAGTGTTTCAGGGGTGACTCTCGCCCCTTCCCCACATCCTTGAGGAATTTGGGAGTCACCTTCCATGCTTTTAAAAAAACCAAGTACCAGCAGTGCGAGGTCTCCAAAGGTCTCTCCAGCTGCCTCCACCATGTCACGGACACGGAAGACAGGGCAGAAGGGGTTGAGGAAAGCATCATATGTGCAGCTCTTGAAATAGGTGGGGTCATTGGTTTGCAAAGTGTTGCACCTGAGAGAGGAGAAAGGGGGGACTGTCAGGGGTGGAAGGTCAGGGACCCCTGCTGCAGGGCTGAAGGAGACCCTTCCCATGAAGTAGAACCACTAAGACTCCTGCTTCATGGGGATATTCACTGGCTCTCCTAAAGCCTCAGCTCAAGACAGGACAGAGGGAAACTGTCTAGAGGAATCATACATGGAGTTATCACACTTTACAGGACCTGCCAAGGTCCAGCTCCTCCATTTACCTTTGTGCTTCTCAAGTAACACTTGTGCTTCTTAAGTTACTTCTTCAAGTAACAAGTGATAGAACAAGAGGAGCGGGCCTCAAGTCGTGCCAGGGGAGGTTTAGATGGGATACTAGTAACAATTTCTTCCTGGAAAGGGTTGTCAGGCCCTGGCCCGAGCTCCCCGTCCCTGGAGGGATTTCAAAGCTGTGTAGATGTGGTGCTGAATAAGAGGGGTTGGTGGTGGCCCTGGCAGTCCTGGGGAAACAGTTGGTCTGTATGATCTTAAAGGTCTTTTCCAACCAACATGATTTGATGATTCTCCATCCTTCCTCAGCACCCACTGCTCTGAGATGTACTGACCCAGCTGCCTCAGTTCATCTCTCCTGCAGGGCTGAGGCAGCACTCTCAGCATGCCTGGGGCTGCAAGGCTTCTACTGGGCCTCTGTCAAACCATTTTGCAGGGATTAATCTACAAAAATATAAAATGGGTAAAATGAGACCTTGGGAATGACTGCCCTTGTCTGGTTCTGTCTGCAGTACTCTAAGACAGGCAGACAGACACCAGTCCCTCCCTGAGGACAACCCATCCCATTGCTGTGATGTCTGCAGACACAGGTGCTGCTGAATGCACCATCCTGAACTGCAACTGCTCAACCCACTGCCCATCCTGGATGGCATAAGACTTCTTGGCCACCTTGGCTGTGCATCCCCTGGGCAGGTAAGCTCAGGACAGAGGCTGGATGGAGCTGGACCCACAGTCTGTCTGGAGGAGTGTGATACTTACTTGGAGAAGTTAAATTTGGTGAAGTGGACAGTATTTTTTATAAAAAGAGTGAAATTCTCCGCCTCATCCAGAAGAGGTTTCCTGGAAAACAGCCACCAATCAGCTCAAATTTTGCACCCTGGCCAAGGCACGTCCCCACTCCCCTTGCTCTGAAGTCTCTTCCACAACTCTGGGACTTTGGTTACAATAAATAGTTGCAAGAAATGCTATTGCATGAAGTCCCCTGGGCTTAACTGACTGACATATCAATGTCAAAGATCTCCCTGAGCCTGGCTGCCCCTTGGGAAAGTATGACCAGGCCCTGCTTACACAAAGCAGAAGGATGAACCAAACTCTGATTGTCTGCTGTCCCCTCACCCTGTGCCTTACCTGGGCAGGGTGCTGTTCTCCACAGGACACCAGCCATAGATCTCACAGGTTGAATGAGTGGTGTTGAACATGATGCATTTCCCAGTTTTTATTCCTGGAAATGAGACAATGTCAGTTACTATTCCTTTTCAAAACTCTTTCTCTGCAGCTCCCCTCCTGAGGCAGTGCCCTGGTCATAGGCTTGTTCTGACCTTCTCAAAACCAGAACCACAAAGATGACCCTGGGATCATCTGCATCAACAGCTTCCCTGTGAAACCTTCTCTCGAGGCTGAACAACAGCAGCTGTTTTACAAAGCCAAGAAGCTTTTCCTGCTGCCAGTGTCTGTCTGTCCAGAGCAGCCTCTCCTGCCCAGTGGCTGCTGAAGCCACCTGCTCCCCAGGAGATAACACAATATGCTGGGGCAACCCTGCACATAAAGCTTTGGCAACTGATCTAGAGCTGAAACACCCATTTCCAGCTGAACTCACATGGGCTGCTAATATTAATCGGCATTAAATAAAAGCCAGGTTTGTTTGTTGGTTTTTTGTTTTTTTTTTCAAAAGGAAAACCTGCCAATCACAGAGCACAGTGGTTTCTGTTCCAGCAGCCAACATCAGAAGCAAAGTGCCCCAATGCCTGCAGTTAGCAGTGCTGGGGCAGGTCACTGAGTGGTTCTGACAAGAATAAATGGCTGGAGAAAACTTCCATGCACACTTACAAAAAGCACTGAGCTGGGCTCTGCAGGTTTGCTTGCTACCAAGCATGAGGAATGCAACGATCTTATGGTTTGGTTTAGTTTGTGGTTTTTTGGTGGTTTTTTTTTTTTTTTTTCTTAGCAAAACACCCCATACCATTGCCATGAACCACAGTGTTCCCCACGGGACAGTCTGCATCTTCTGTGCATGTTGCCTCGAGAACAGAGGGGCTCTGTGGGGGGCAGAGGGAAGAGCTGTGTCACTGCGCCGCGCGGCCACCTCAGGCTCACTCACCCACGTTTCTGTGCTGCTGCTGCTGCTCCAGATTCTCCAATCACGTCCCAAAAGCTTACAGAAGACATTCACCACGTCTAGAACTTGGGCAGCCTCCAGCCAGCAAGGAGAGAGCTACCTCCATGGGACAGTCCTTCCTGCCTGCCCCCATGCTCTCTGGGGCACTTGCCTCCCCTGCTGCAGAGATGGGGAAGCCTCAGGAGGTACCTTGGGCCTTTCAGCTGGGACTGGGAACAAGCACAGTTGGGCCTGGAAGGGCTGTAATGGTAGGGCCCATAGAGCACCTTGTAAAGCACCACCACAATGCCCCCAGGGAAGGGCTGAAGACCCCTCAAATCCAGCGTAACAGAAGTTTAACAAGAGACCCAAGGAAAGCTTCACCCTCACTCTGGACCCAACTGAGTGCCCTGAGGAGCAAGAAGCTCCTACTGAAACAGAGAAGCTGGCAAGTAGGGGAACACAAGTAACACCTTCCCTCAGAAACTCCCAGGCCATTGCAGCAGCCACCAGAAACCCATCTCCCCATGCCCAGAGCCCCAAAGCCAGGAGGGGAAACATCAGTTATGGAGTCAGAAGGACAGAGGGGGGCTGCCCACCCCCCCAGGGCTGCTGCAGGACAGCCTCAGCCCCTTGGTCCAGGTGTGAAACCCACCACAATGAGCTGAGAGGAACAGCTCTGAAGGACCTTTGGACCAGAGTGTTGACTGCCTAGGGCTATGGGAATTATTATAGGATTCAGAAAAGTGTATTGGGAGGGCACAGGACATTTAAGGGATGGGACGTTTAGGGGATGAAGAAAAGACATGGAATGGGAGGGATTTAAAGTGAGCTGAAAAGGCACAAACATTGGAAGACAGAGGGATAAAAGTATGCAAAGGGCTAACCAGCAGGTGGTTGATGGTTACAGGGGCACAGGATCTTTACTCCTAAAGTTCTCCATTGCTGCACCTTGCTTGTGTAAGGGTTTTCCTCTGGCTCCAGCTGGACTTCTGACAGAGTATTTTGGTAACTGAGAATATTCAGAACTTCCTGCAAAGTCAAAAGCTCTCACTGCTAAATCTTCAAAGCTTTCCAAACATGAATGTCAGCTACAGCCTCAAAGCCAAGAACTGAAAAATTACTGGGGAGAAGGATGGGGTGAAGGCTGTGATAGCACCCAGACACACCACAGCACTGTCATGGGGTGAAGTGCTCTGCTCTCTCTATATCCATGGCTTCCACACTGCAAAAATTTAGCATCTAGAGTTGCCAGTAACTCTCTGGGAGAGAATGAGCTCTAAAATGTTCTACAGCATGTATCTTCCCCTGGAGAGGCTCCTGCAGCCATCAGTCCTTTAGAAGTCTCAACATTTTAAAGAGGGACCATTAGTATCATTTTCCCCGACTCAAAACTGGGGTTGCTCCTACTCTTCTGCAGCCTTTGGGCTGCATTTGGAGAACTGCCCAGCCTGGTGAGCTGGGAGGCAAGGTCAGGCTGGGCACAGCAGAGGAGGACACAGCCAAAGGGACCATTAGGAAAAACAGCATTTGGCTCAGCTTAAAAGGCATTTGCTCCTGTCTGCTGAGCAGGGTCCAGCTTGAGAGGGTTCAACTGAGGAGTTGGTCTGAATCCAAACTTAATGGGAAGATCTGTCCCTGAGAACTTACACAACTAAGTGCAGGCTGAATCAGAAACCACCTAGACCTTATGCTCAGTTCCTCCTAAAAACAATGTGGGATGTGGAGGATACTGGTCCTGCAGCAGAGAGTTATAAAGGGAACATGACACAGGTATACGTGGAACATGCGCAAAAGCATCAGGAGAAATGGCAGAACAGAGGTAAAAGAATGGAGCAGCAAGGCAAGAATATGTGTGAAGACTCAAGAAGCAACACAGGTGCCAGGGGTGGCAGGGATGCCACAGTGCAGGGGTGGGATAGCAATGGGACAACACAGCTCAGATGGCCCAGAGTGGCCCTTGTCCAAAGGCAGGGGGAACCTGCAAAGTGTCACCACCCCTCAAGAAGTGTTGAGAGCTGGCAAGAACACAGCATTCTGTGTCCCTTGTCATTCTGGTCACCACAAGTGACTGGCTAAACCTCTTGGACACATGACTTGGTTCATGCAGGTATGACAGAGCAAGTGAAAATGAGGGAGTAAGACCTATGGAGCCATGAGAAGGAGTTTAGTATGGAATACAGTGCAATAGTTTTGTTTGGAATACAAAACATTTTGCTGTTCTGTCTGGTGTCTGGCACTGGATCTTCCCAGGCTCCTGCACAAGAGCAGCAGCACTGTCTGGCTTTAACAATCTAATCTCAGGATACCACAAATCACTCACCTCGGGACATGTGCCCTGGGTTTGCTTGGCTGTAGTGATGAAATTGGTCACCAGAAAAAGCACATTTTCTCCCTAGGAGGCAAGAAGGCACCTTCAGCTGGGAATTTTTTTTTTTTTTTTTTTTTTCTTTGTGAGTTATACCGTCACCCTCACCTTTCTTTTCCCAAAGGGTTTTAACCTCAGGTTTTGCCACCTCCCTCCCTCCGCAGCCTGGGCCCGGCCGTACCTGTGGGGGCCAGGCTTGGTCCACGGCGTCCCACAGCTGCCATCCCGCACCCCCCTCTCCGGCCACCGCCGAACCCTTCATCTTGGTGACAACGGCGGTGCGGGGGGCAGGGTCGGTGTCCTGATAGCCCTTCCGCACCAGCAGCACCCACCTGCGGAGGGGCAGGGGGCGAGGGGCGCTGAGAAGAAGAACCGGGGCAGCTCGGAGAGGGCCCCGGGCCCTGGGGTGGGAGGGGAGGGGAGGACCCTACCCGAGCAGGTAGCCCAGCACACCGAGCTGGAGCAGGCGGTGCAGCAGCCCGACGCGCCGGTTCCGTGTCAGCGCGAACTTCGCCGTCTTGTAGTCGAGCAGCCCAGCGCAGGGTCCGACTGCCACCGCCATGGCCACCGGCGGGGAACAGGGTGACCACGGCGGGACTGCGGGTACCGGCGGGGCCCTGCGGTACCGGTCCGGTCCCGCCCCGCTGCCCGCACAGACCCCGCCTCTCGCTGCCCCGCGCCGTGGCCACGGCAGCCGCGTAGCGGGCGCGGGGCGGGGATGGAGGCGGTGTCGGAGGGAGCTGGGGCGTGGGGGGGCTGGTGCTGGGGGCTGGGATGTGCAGATTGTGTCACCCCTCTTCCCCCTCGGGGTGTGAATTTTGCCTGTTTGTTTTCCTTGCGGTACTCCACATTTTTAAATTAATGTTTTTAGGAAGAAATCATAAACCTTTGTATGTTCACTCACTGCTTTGTGTCAGGTAGGCCCACACATCAAAGATCTTTTCAGTGGACATGACAGTTTGGAAATGTGTAGTTTGGGCACACCTTGGGCACCTGCTGGCTCATGTTCAGCCACTGTTGCCCACACCACCAAGTCCTTTTCTGCCTGGCATTTCCCAGCTTCTTGCTCTGCCCCAAGCCTGGAGCATTGTCTGGGGCTGTTGGTACCCATGTGCAGGACTCAACACTTCATCTTTTTGAAGCTCATACAACTGGTGTTGTCCCATTGATCCAGCCTGTCTGGGTCCCTCTGCAGAGACTTCCTACCCTCAAGCAGATCAACTCTTCCAAAAGATTTAGCTGTAGTAGGTACTAAGAAGCATCATTTGGAGGCAGGACTGGGGCAAAGAAACTTGTGGTGACTGCCAGCCTCTCTCCTAGTGCAGAAAGGAAGTTATTTGTGAACACTTTCAATTCCTTTGCAATATTAAGTGTGCTGCTGTGCCTGAAGGTTCCAGCAAGGACCAGGGCCCATGGTATTTGGTGCTGCCCTAGAGTGCTTCCTATCTGGTGAGGGCAGGTGGGATCAGGAGTGACCAGCTATCCTTGCCCCAGAGGAGGAGGAGCTCACTGAAGCCCCTTCCTGCCCCACCATCTGACAGATGTTTCATAACCTCTCTGGCAAAGTTGTCATCACCGTGAGGAAGTGTTTCCAGTCCATTGCCTCAGTCTCCCTTGTGCCAGTTCCACTCCACTGCCTCTTGCCTTGTTGCCTGTACACGTGGTGAGGATTTAGTCTCCTTACTTTTGTGGCTACAAGGTTGAACACCAGCCTGTCTGCTTTTGGGGTTGGGACACCATCATTCCAGCATGTGCTTACACAACTTGTTAAAAAATGTGTGCACTGCATGGTGACAAAGGGAAGAGTTATGGCCCAGAACAGTCACAGGGACTGCTGAGACATGGGCTGCTGAGATGGTTCTAAACAGAAGCACAAATTACTGCAATACTTTGGATACCCCTGTGCCCAGCACCCTGGCTGCTGGCCTGACCTTTGGTGCTCCATGGATGGATGGAAGGAGCAGAGGGCCTGGGGTTTGTGTCATCTTTCAGTGCCCTGCTGTTCTGCAGCTGGTGAAAGAAGCAGACACTGCTTTGGGCTTCTCAGGGATGAAGCACGGTGCTTACCTCATCCTCCAGCTATAACTGCAGGAGGAGGAGGGGAGGATGGAAGGGGATAATGAGACAATTACTTACAGCCAGCTAAACCAGCCCTGCAGCTCATCTGTACTGCTGCCAGAGCTGGAGCAGTGGCAGAGGAGGGATAATTTAGAAACACAAGGCTGGGAGGAGATTTAATTAGGGTACCAAGCTGCTCTCTCCTGGGTGTCAGTCTACTACCCTCTTCCAGTGCTTGGGGCTCCCATTTTCCTCCCTTGAGCTTGGACAGGGCTCAGGTATACACCCAAGTCAGTGCCTGCTTATTTCAGCAGTGTCTGTGGTTAAACTGCCACTTAGACAGTGCCGGGATGCACCCACCACCCCTACCCCCTGTGCCAGAGCCTGGTGACCCTGCAGGAGCTCCCAGGGCTGGCACAGAGTGTAGCAGCACCCAGTCACTTCCCTGAAGCCTCCAAGATCTCCATCAGCACAGTCCCCTTTGGCCATCCCTGGACTGGGCTGTGTACACCCATTCCCTGAGCTGCTTTTCGGGGCTGGGGCAGGAGGCACACAGCCTGGGTCACTCTCTGCTGGCTGGCAGCCCTACCATCCATTTCCTCCCTTGTGGGTACCACCACTGCCCTTGGTACCAACCTTCCCAGTCCAGCCTTGTCCCCGCTAAGGTTCAGCCATCCCTGCCCGCTCCCACGCCATCAGAGGGGGATTATCTTACTGGGATTACAGTAACCCTCTTAGCCCAGCCTGGAGCATGAGTGCTGGAGCTGCTCCTGCCCTGTAGCCCCTAAAGCCGTTCCAGGTTCCTGCAGCCCCAGCACTGCTGACCTAAATACTTCCCTGGTGCCTTGTAATGAAATTGGTTTCCATACAGTCCAGCTAGGCTGATTAGACTGTTTCCACGAGCCTCAGAAAAGATGATTATTATTTTAAAAAAACATCAAACAAACCCAATGAATTTGGAGAAGGATGCTTCTATGGCAACTGGGTGGAATGGCAGGCACAGCACAGCAGTGAGCAGCTGCCTCCACGTGTTCTGTGGAAAGGGTTTGTGAGCTGCATGGGGGGGGAGCAGGGGGGTGGTTGTTTTTAAATCTGTCTGGATCAAGCGTATAAGGATAGAACTGGAGGAACCAGTGGATTTTTCCCCTACAGTTACAGGCTGCCATCTTAAAGCAGTTTGGTTTGAATATTTTTTTTGCTGCTGATACTATTTCCAGGAACAAATCATTGTAGGAGGGCTCTCTTTTTTTTTGTGTGCCTTAACAAGTAGATAATGTTAAACCAATTAATACATATTCTGTGCTTCTGCAGGGTATGCTACTGCAATAGGATGATGCATGGCACAGATGAACAGACTAGTTTTGTAATCCTATTTAAAAAAACAAACCCACAAGTGTGCTTGATAGGGCAGGCTTGCCTCCCAGGCTGCTGTTAATTATATTAAAATCCTTTAATTCCCTGCCAGCCATGTCCCCACCACCCCCTGCCTGGCCAGCACTGGGGGTACCCCATGTCCATGCTGGCTTTTCATGGCACAGCCTACCAGCAGTTTCTCAGCATTTTTACGAATTAATATTTTTAAATAGATTAAATATCAGTGGTTATGAGGCTCACTTAAAAACTCCTAGGTCTCTGCCAACTTGAAAGGCTGACCCAGAGCCCATGGGAGGTGGGCCCAGACTCTGACTGCCAAGAATATTTTGTGATGTGACTTCTATTGACACCCCTCCAAAAAGAGAACAGAAAAGTGTTTGAACCTCAGACTGTCCTGCTCTGTTTGGACCTTTGCTGCTCCTACCCATCCCTGCACTGGACTTCCTTGCTCCTGACACAGCACTATGGTCCTTTCAGTTCACTTTTATCCAGCTGACAGTGGGTTTGTGGCAGAGATTAAAAGCCAACATTTGATGAGGAGAGTTAAGGTTATCTCCCTCATGTTGAATACTTCATTTTTTAAATAATGAACTGCATTGTTACCATGGGAAGGAAATTACCCTAATGAACAGCATGGATGAAGATATCTCAAGTGACTCACACTAATTCCCATTAGTTCCATGGGTTCACAAGTTTTCCCACCCATCCAGCACCTAACCCTTGGCAGCTAGAGGGACCCATCCCAGCACTGCTCAGCTCCATCCTTGCAGTTGACAAGGGGGTTCAATATCCTACATTTATGCACATGTAAAGCCTCAGTTCCAGCTGCTATTGCATGCCTGCCCTGGCCCCTTTGGGGTCCCAACTTCTGTGGGCCCAGCTGGAGCCCACCCTCAGGGATGAAATGCTGGTGCCAGAGGAGCAAAGCAGCTCTGGGGGTGCCAGGTGGACGCAGACAGGTCCTGCACAGCTCACATGTGCCAGCTCAGCTCTGGAAATGTGTGCCAGAGGTTGGGAATCTGGGCTCCCAGCATGGTGATGCCAGAGAACAACTGGGGGCAGATCCTGCAGCTTGGGAGGAACCTGGCTGCAAGGTGGGAATGGGTGGCACCACCCCCTGTCCCCAGACTTCGGGGGAAGTGACTCTTGTGACTCCTTGTGTTCTCCTTGTGACTCCTGTGGGACACACAGCACAAATGACCAGAGCCATCACAGAACCAGTATTTATGTGGGTGACCATGTCAGCCCATTGCTCACAAGCCACTAGACAGAGGTGCCAAGCAGGGCCACAGCATGGCAGGGATGGGCCACTCCAGTGGGGACAGCAGCGCAGGGGTGAGGTGGGATGCAGAGCAGTGCTGGCACACAGAGGGCTCACCAGAGAGCAGCACATCACACAGAGACCCCCATGGCCCCTCAGGGACTGGCCAGCAATGGGACTAGCTGTGGTCCCCAGCTCCTGGCAGGGTGCAGATGACACTGAACATCCAGCATGGCTGCAAGGAGCAGGGTGTCCACTCTGCAGAGCCTGGCAATTTGGCATCCTTGTGCTTGACTGATGGTTTTTCTTTCTGGGCATGCTAAAACCCCTTTCCCCTCCACTTTAAGCTCTCCATGGGTAAACAAGCCAGGGGTGACCACAGTGGGTGACCACTCCTGGGGGTTCCCCCAGGACACCACAGGATGAGCCTCAGAGCAAGGGGATGCTTGCTGGGGAGGGGCAACACGGAAAAGCACCCACAGAGCATGTCCCAAGCCTGGGAGGGGCATCACAGTGGGCTGAGCACCCTCACCAGGAGGGGCAGCAGCACAGACTGTGCTGCTGGGGTGCAGGGAAGGGGGGAGCTGGCTCCAGGAAGCCCAGCCTGGTGATGTTGCTGGGGACCTCTGGGGTCATGGCAATAAATCTGGGGTACTGAGCACCCACAGCATGGGGCTGGGGCAGGACCCTGGGAGGACCTTGAAGCCAGGCATGGCCTCAGGCCCACCCTGAAACAGCTGATGCCAAAGGAGATGAAGATGCAGTTGGGCCTTGGCTGTGCCAGTCTGCACTGGCTCTCCCAGCATCTCTGCCTGGCCACTGTCTCTGGCCATGTAATTTCTCCATCTCACATCCCCAGCTGCTCCTCAGCCCCAACCTTTTAGGAGAAGTGGGATGGAGCTGGCCAGAATGCAGGTGGGGAAGAGCATCTGGCCCCTTACTCCTTCTGCAGGCAGCTCAGCAGGAGGTTGGGCAGGGCTGCAGCAAGAGCCCAGGCTGCAGCCAGGGTGAGACCTGGGATGGGAGGTACTGGGCTGCCTGCCCTGGTCCTGGGGCCCCTCTGCACCTATCTCTGCACCCACCAGCACCCCTCTGCACTGTTGGGCCAGCAGAGGTTTGCTGCAGGGTCCCTGGGTGCACTCGAGGAAGGTGACAAGGCTGTGGCTCCTGGTAAGCTGGGCAGACAGCAGGCTGAGGGGACTGAGATCCCGCTCCTGAGTGCTGGGGCTGGGGAGGGAAGGAGCCAGTGCCCCCCTCCCCGCCCTGCAGGGAGCTGGTGGGGAAGGACAAGCATCCTCCACATTTCCAGATGCAGCCACAAGGCCAGGGCAGCTCCAGTGGCTCTGCTGCTGAAGGGACCGGGAGGAGCAGAGGGGGTCAGTCGCTGCCACAGCCCCCATCCCCTGAGGTGTCATCTCTTGCAGTCGTTGGTGTCGGTGTCGGTGTCGGGTGGGCCGGGGTTGGGCTGGGAGCTGGGCTGCACCGCCTGCACCCGCTCCTCCAGGCTGCTGCTGGGGAACACCACGTAGCGGGCACTGACGCTCTGGGGCCGCAGCTCCCGCAGGTTCTCCTTGCTGTGCCAGATGCCATAACCAAAGTAGACGAGTAGCCCTGCAGCAAGGACATGGAGAGCAGTGGCTGAGGGCTGGCAGGGATGCAAGCGGCATCCTGGCAGAGCAGCACAATTCACAGCACCACGGGGGGCTTAACTGAGCTGCTTGCAGGTGGAAAAGGATCCTGCAGGGTGGTGAGAGCAAGAGGGCAACGCCAGTCCCTGAGGAGGGGCAGCCCCTTGCTGGGGTGGGCTCCTCAAGCCCCAGGGAGCAGGGGCTTGTTCTGGTTTGGAGTTTGAAGGTGGATCCAAACCCTAATAGGAACAAGCGGTAACACTCCAGGAACCAGAGAGGGTCAGGGAGATGCTGGGAGACCTCAGGCTGTGTCTCCAAAGGGAAATTGGTGGCAGAGAGAGGCATGACATGAACTGTAAACCCATCACTGGGGAAAAGAGGTACTGAAGCCATTGGCTGTTGCTGAGATCAGCCCAGTTACCCCAGAAAAGCCCAGTTCCCCTCTCCCTCCAAAGCAGCCACCACGCAAGCACCCACCTAAGAGCAGCCAGATGGCAAAGCGGAGCCACGTCATGTAGCTGAGCTTCAGCATCAGGTAGATGTTGAGGATGATGCTCAGTGCTGGAGAGAGGGGTACCAGGGGAATCTGTGGGAGAAACAGAGTCAGGAGTGGTGACACCATCCTTAAAACCACAGAGACAAAAGCTAGCTCTGGTAAGTGCAAGGGACAAAGTGACTGTCACTATGGAGTTTCCAAAATTACATTATTTTTCCCAGAAAAAGGCAGTGAAATGAACAATGGCCAGTCAGGGAGGCAGGAGCTGGGAGCCAGGCCACATGCTGGGCTGGCAGGGTGGATACTGGCACTTGAAACAACCCAGAGGCACCATCACATGGATCAAACAAGCTCCTGGCACCACCCAGGGGAAATGGGGTCCTTGCTGAAGAAGCTGGGACAGGGAAGAAAGGTGGCACTGCACAAGAGGCACAAAAGCAGTTGGGAGATTGAAGAGCTCCATCATGCTAGCTCCATAGCTAGCACCATGTAGACCAAGGGCAGAAGGGGCTGGGATAGGCAGAATCGAAGTGGGGGGCTGTGAGGATGCAGAAGAGGGAGACCAGGGTGGGCAAAAGTGATCCCATGGGATAGACACTGAGCTGCTGGGGATGTCCCCTCCTGACTGTGCAGAGTGACACCGTAGGCACCACAACACTCTATGCTTGATGACACCCTTGTCACTCCTCCTTTAGCAGTTGGAGTGCTTTCACTCACACCTTGTGGGTCCATCAGAGCGGCTCCCACCCTGTACACCCCAGCAGAGGCACCCATGGATATACCTGGAAGGTCTGTGTGCCATGCTGCTGCTCATGTGCCCAGATAAGGAAGAGGCTGAGGAGGAAGCCCAGGCTGAAGAGAACCAACAGCAGGGAGTAGCTCCAGGTGGGCAGGTGGAGGTGGGTGTTGCCGAACGCCAAGATGGAGCAGAGGCAGATGGCAGACACCATCAGGGTCACCACGGCTACCGTGACCACCTCGCCTGGGTAGAAGTCGCTGAGGAACTCCAGGTAGGGCTCAAAAGCTGCCTTCAGCTGCCCTGGCTCCCGGTGCTCTTTGCTTTTGTCCCTGTCCACCAGCTGGAGCTTGTCAGAGAAGGACTCGTACTCCTTCAGCTCGCTGGCAGATGAACCCTCATGGGGCTCAGGGCTGGGTCGGCAACCAGCTGCCGGTGCACGGGGTTCCACCTTCTGCTGCTGGAAGCGCAGGACGATGATGCTGGCAGCCACGAAGGTGTAGGCCAGCAGCGTGCCGATGGACAGGAACTGCACCAGGGCCTCCAGGTCAAAGACAAGGGCCAACAAAGCCATCAGCAGCCCAAAGACCACAATGCCGATGACTGGCACCTGTGTGCGAGGATGCACTCGGGAGAAGACCTGGAAGAAGAGCCCATCCTCGGCCATGGCATAGACGATACGCGGCAGGGAGAAGAGGTTGCTCAGCAGGACCGTGTTCATTGCTGAGGAACGGGAAGAAGAAGGAGGACATTAGACCCAAACCACCCTGGTTCCCAGCTCCTGTTGCAAATAGGGTGGCAGGTCCCACCACCACTGCCTGTACTCACCACAGATGGAACCAGCAGCCACCAGGAACCCTGCCCAGGAGTAGCCCCTCCTGTAAAACGCATCTGCCAGGGCAGAGTCGGGGTCCAACGTGTGCCAGGGCACCATCAGTGTCAGCACCATTGACACAAGGATGTAGGCCCCAGTGGCCAGCCCCAAGGAGAAAGCAATGGCCCTGGGGACAGCCCGCTGTGGGTTCCTGGCTTCTTCGCTGGAGGCAGCAATGACATCAAAGCCCACAAAGGCATAGAAGCAGGTGGCTGTGCCTGCCATGATACCTGACAGCCCAAATGGGGCAAAGCCACCCTCCTGGGCACTCCAGTTCTTGGGCTGCGCAAGGACAAAGCCCATGATGAGAATGAAGAGGATGACACCCATACTGATAGCCGAGAAGACATGGTTGAGCCAGGAAGACACTTTAGCCCCAAAGGAGATGAAGGCAGTGGCTACCAGCAGGATAGCTGCAGCCAGGAAGTCGGGGTAGTGAGCCAGGAATGGCACCTGCCAGGTGCCCACATGGGTCTCAGTGAAGTTCTTTATCTTGTGATTGAAGATAGAGTCCAGGTAGCCGCTCCAGGCCCTGGCCACCGCGGCTCCCCCGATCATGTACTCCAGCAGCACATTCCAGCCGATGAGGAAGGCCCAGATCTCACCCACGGACACGTAGGTGAACATATAAGCAGAGCCCGTTTTTGGTACTCGGGCTCCAAACTCGGCATAGCAGAGAGCAGCCAGGAGCGAGGCAAAGCCGGCAATGATGAAGGAGACGATGACGGCTGGGCCGGCGATTTCTTTGGCCACGGTACCCGTGAGGACGTAGAGCCCAGAGCCCACCATGCCCCCAATGCCCAGAAGTGTCAAGTCGATGGTGGAAAGGCATCTGTTGAAGGATGTTTCCATCATGTCGTCCTCTAAGGTCTTCACCCGGTTGAGTTTCTGGCAGAAGCGGGTCAGGTCGGTAGAGCGTGGCAGCCATCTCGCCATCCTGCAGGCAGTGGGAGGAGTCCACAGCTGGAGACTGCCTGGGGACCTACCAGAGGAGGAGGAAGGTGTGAGCATACCCTCCTGCAGGGAGGTATGGAGTGGTGAGGACAGGGTGGAAAAGCCACCGGGGGAACATTTAAAGTGTTCCTCACTCCTCAGCCAGTGTGGAGCTCAGCACCAGAGCATGTCCTCCTCCAGAGTGGTGGCACAGGACAGACAGCCTTGTACGTCAGGTGGGAGGGGAACCCCAGCACCCCCAGGGCAGTACCACCCAGGCTTTTCTTTTCAAACCAGAGATGGATTACAGCTCAAACTAGGCTGCTCTGGCTGTGATGAAGGTTTCTTTGCTGCTTCCCCTCCATCTTATTCAACATCTCCCAGACCTTCTGCCTGGTGTGCTGGGGGCCTCCCAAGGGGGCATGCAGTGTCCCCGCTCCGAACACCTTGCTGCTTCCTCAGGGAAAGCCCAAGCACGGTGCAGAGGTGTGCAGGAGGAAGTCCAAAGCAACTCCTGTGAGGACGTGGACACGTCCCCAGCCAATCCAGGAAACATATCAAGTGCCCAGGGTCCAGCCCAAGCTGGCAGCTGCCACCAGGACAGCGAGAGAACACAGCTCTGGGGACCTTCAGGTGCCACTTCAGGGCTGCCCCGTTGGGTGGTCTGTAATTTGGGGGGATGCTCTCCCAGCCGCCCTCCTCCCGGTCCCGGGATTCCTTATCTCCCTATCCCTAAACCTGCCGCGAGCCAGCCCTTATCCCTGGCTCCCTCCGTTTCGGAGGCCAAAAGGTCCCGCAAAGGCCACCACCACCTGAGGACACGACGCTGCCCCTGGGGACAAGCGGCCGATTGGCAACCCCCGCGTTGGCCGAGCCCCCCCAGCCCCGCTCAGCCGCCACCGAACCCTCGCACCCGGCAGCACCGGGAGCTCGACCCCACCTCACCCACAGCCGGGCGGGACACGGGGCTCCGGGATCGCTCCCGGAATGGGAAGGGGGGGATCGGGGACAGGCTGTGTGTGAGGCGGGGTTCAGCCTCCGGACCCACCCCCAGCCGGGGATGGAGGGAATGTTTCATCCCCGCTGACCCCACCGCGATGCCGGCCCCGCAGCCCCACCCCGGTCCCGCCGCTCCGGAGGGGTCCGCAGGCCCCGCTCACCTACGCGGGGACACCGCGCGGCTCCTCCACGGCCTGGCCCGGGCCCGCCCCACCTGCTCCGCTCTCCCGGCTCCGCCTCCCGGACCGGCGGAAGGGCGGGGGCGGGCGAGGCGGCTGCCGGAGCCCCTCGGGAACGCCGGCGGCTGTCTGAGGATGAGCAACCCCTGCATCACTACGGGGTGTCTCCCCCGGAGCTGGGCTGGGGTGACGGGAGCACCCCCCAGTCCCACAGAGACGGTGATGAATTTTTAGTAGAGCACCGAGAGCATCCCGTGGGGCCCCACGACCTTTTGGCTGCGTGTTGGACACCGGCCCCATGGGGGGGTGCTGGAAAGGGATAACTGGGAAGGGTCTGAAGCACATGTCTGCCCAGGAGCAGCTGAGGGAGCTGGGCGTGTTCAGCCTGGAGCAGAGGAGGCTGAGGGGAGACCTTCTGGCTCTCTGCAACTGCCTGAGAGGAGGTTGCAGCCAGGGGGTTCCAGCTCTGCTCCCAAGGATGGGACACAGGCAGTGCTGTGGGAAGGCATCACCCTCTAGTGACACAAAGGCACTTGCTTGGAAAAATATTTGTGGATGCTTGACCTCATCCTGCCCAGCAGTGCCTGGGGTGTGGGGTGGGCAGGCTGAGCAAGTTTCCTGCTTTGAAATCGTGCTGACCCAAAATTCCCTCCCTCTCAAGGGAAACAAGAACTTGGTTCCCTTAGGATAACCTTTTCCACCAATGACCCTGCCACTCTCCACCTCACACGGAAAGCCTTCCTGAAATACAACCTGACCACAGGGATGGAAAATTTCAGCTTGGATGCTCTGCCTGGCAGAGCTGCAGAGCAGATGGTGGGAGTGGGAAGCTCGAGAGTTGCTGTTGTCATGGCAGTGCCAGAACAGCCACTGCCATCCCCGGAACCATCTCCCCAGCAGTGAAGGTGTCAGTGACCAGCTCTCCTGGCTGGTGGGGAACTCTGGCCCACTCAGAAGGGCTGAACCCACTGGCAGACTCCTTGCTAATAGCTCTGGACACAAACTGAGGAACAGGGATGCTGCTTTCACCTGGTCAGCACCAGACTACCATGTTTGCAGGTGTCATCTCATACAGGACAAAGGGGTCTCCAGAGTAGAACAGGGACCACTCTGCTCCTTGACACGTCAGTGCAGGCGGGGCTCCCAGCTGAGGACCAAAGGACAACACAGTTTGAGGTGATTCGTGGGGATCCTACACTGGTGCAGGTCCTGCATCAGTCCACTTTCCAGCTGGGGATTTTCCTGCAGGAGGCAGAAACCCCCCCAAGAGTTGTACCTCTTGTCTCCAGCTGCTGAACCACAGTAGCACATTGCTGTGGGGAGGAGAACCCCACCTGTGCTGGAAATGGGGGGATGGCTCAACCCTGAATTTGCAGAAGCCTCATTTGTCCTTGTAGCTGCTGATCTTCAGTGTTTGCCTACAGTACAGCACTGGGCAACTCCTCCACCACCACCTCTCCCTAACAGGCCACCCACAACCGCCACAAACACCTCTGTGGGTTTCCTTTAGCTGGTTCTCCAGCTCTGCAGTGGGCTCCTACTCCAGCTAACATGATCAGCTTCCAAATGAACACAAGGGCTCACTGGACCCTGGGCACAGGGTACTGACCCATTTCCCAGCCTTGTTAGTTAAAAGCATACTGAATCTTCCAATGCTGCCTTCTGCTATGAAGAGACTGCTGCAAGAACAGCAGAGGATGCAGGTGAGAGCAACATGAAAGCGATGCCTCCCAAATCCAAAACTTGCTCTGGGAATGCTGGAGAAATCCCAGCTGCATGCAAAGCCCTTCAACACACCATTGCCCAAGTCTTTGAGCCACCAACAGCTTCTCTTGACTCAAACTTCATCCATGAAGAACAGAACTGCTTGGTCCCTTGCACTATCTCATTTCCCAGGGACACCCACACACTGCTGACCCTCTGAGTTGTAGGAGGGGAATCAGGCTCTCAGGAAAGGTCTCCACCAGGAAAGGTCTCAGAAATACTTAAAGTTCTCCTGCAGCTTTACTCTAGTACCCCCCAAACCACATGCTCATCAAGCAGGGAGGGGACAACCGTAACTGCAACCACTGACATTTAGAAAGGTGTAGGACAGAGTATTTTATTTGTCTCCATTTAGAAGCTGGCTTAAAGTAACACAGGCAAATCTCTGAAGCTTTCTCTGCTGTCCGAGGTGGGAGGGAACACTGCAAACATCACAGTCCAGTAACAGTGGGAAGAGGCCAGAGATCTTCCTTTAATAAAGCTGATGGTGGTATCTGTGCAGAGGCCTCCCAGGGGAGGGGCTGCCTGTTTCAGAGGCTCTTTCAGCCTCGACACACACAGAATCATTCTTCTGTAGATAAACCTTGGACTTTTTTTTCCTCCATCTGCAAACCATCTGCCAGGGTGAGGCAGCACTGGATGCTGTGCCTCTCCCTTCCCAGAGACACTCACTCCTCCTCCTCCTCCCTGCAGCAGAAGAGGTGACTGCAGTTTGGAGGAGACACTGCTCTCCCGTTCAGTGCAATCCACCTCAGCACAGGGCTCAGCCCCACACCACAGGGTCAGCTTTGCCCCTCCCCATCTCCCCGGGCTCCCTGAGGGTGTGGGCTGCCCGGGGCAATGCCCTCCATTGCCTCTCATCTTAGCAGGACATGCAGCACACATCTTACTCTGAGGACGGAAGAGGCAGCCAGATGCTCCCCACCCACACCCCTGCTCTGGGTCTGAGTCCCCCAGCTCTAAGGTTATCTAAGGGCCTCAGCTATTTCTTCTACAGCCAGCAGCCTCTTCCTGGCACAGTATAAAGCAAAGGCATTAACAATCTGTTCTTTAGAGGGAAGTCAGAAGAAAACTCTGGACAGTAAACAGAAGATTTGTTCATTCAGGAAAAAGCTTTCTCAGACTCAGATTCCTTCTGTTGTAACTTCCGAATCAGTTCCAGTAAATTCATCTGTAAAGTGAGCTCCTGCAAAGGAGAGACATGTTTGCAAGATTAAGCTGATCCTGTTCCCTGCTGTAGAAAGCAGAAAGCACTGGTTTGTACCACCCACTCAAGAGCTGCTAACCTTCAGGGAACAAAAGTAAAGAGAACACAGATACAAAACAATGGCTTAATCTTGTTTAAGCATTTCTACAAAATACAAAGCAGTAGTATCTTAGCTGCACACTGTAGCTGTCTTAAGAACTGCAGGGCTTTATGGTTCATTAAGGATAGAGAAGGGTTCTTTTCTTGACCCTGATTTAGTGATAACCACAGCAAGAGCCAGCCAGTTCTGCAGGTTTTCACTTCTGAAGTAGCCTCCAGGAGTGGGGCAGTAGTGTCCCCTGGCACAGCCACACATCCCTGTGGAGTTTCTTGGCTCAGCACAGCTCCCTCCTCTCCATCTCCAACACCCCCATCCCTCTCAGGCACAGCTGGGCAGGCACCTGGAGGCATTGCTTTGGGTGCTCTTGGAGTGCAGTCCAAGACGTGTGATACACTGCTAGGCTGTGCTTCCAGTTCCCTCTAGGTATGACATTCCCTTTCAAAAACTCCCCTTTTTCAGCACTGTAAATAAGTGCAGACCACCGTCTCCTACAGTCACCAACAACAGCTTATGGTTTCCTTACCATCTGCTTGTCCTTTACTCACACTTAGCTCACAAGTCATTTAGCACAAAGACTACATGGCAGAGTAGCTAATTCAGCGAGCCCCATGCTGTGACTCAGACTTGCAGACATTATAGCTCAGAAATAAAAATCTGTTTTTATAAAACCATATCAACTGCATAAGTGGGCATTTGATACAACAGACTGGGGGGAAACACATCAGCTGATGGGAAACGTGTGTAGAGCAGATTCCAGCAGTGATTTCTTATCTGATGGTGGCATTCAGGGGTGCAAGCCAAGGTCTGGGCCTGGTTTGCCAGCTATCATCAAGGCAAACATAAATAAACCCCAGCAAATAGGAACCCTGTTAAGAGTTATTACTTACTAAAATAACATAAAAGGAGGGGGCAGGAGGGGAGAGAAAGAGCTGCTTTCATTATACAGCTGAGGAATAGCAGCACAGGAAAAATAAGAGGCTTGTTCAAGGCTACACAACCAGGAATTGTGTGGGTTTCAGAAAACGCTGGTTTAACTAACTTTAAGCCATCGTTTCTCACCAGTAGGTCTCTATCAAAGTGAAATTTAATCAGCTGAAGATTAAGAACAGCCTGTTTCTGCATTCTCTGCAAACTTCTGTGGCATTACAGTGAGACTTTGGAAGTTTTATTTTTCATTCCTGTGGTGGCGTTAAGACAACAGAGAAAAACCCAGGCGACTGCTCACGAGTTTTAAGCTCAGATGCACCAGGGAAACCAAGAATGATTTTCTAATCACAGTCTGAGATCGTCATCTTCAGTAAGTCACATGCAAGGATTAGTAAGATGCCTGATAAAAGGCTTTTTCAAAGGCAACTTGTACAGCTCAGTGAGGTACAAAAGTGAAAAACATATGCAGCCACTTCTTTTAGTACTATTCAGACCCACTGCACAGTGACAGGACTGCATGCTGTGGGCACAGTGTTTCTTCCTCCCAGACCAGGAAGATCATTGCAGAAAGCTGGGAATGTTGCCCTTTTTGATGGGTTTTGGCTTCTGGTACTATGCCAACCAAGGACATGATGGCTGTCAGCTGATGACACAAAGGACTGATCGTTCTTTCTGACTCAGTGGTTCAGAATTCATTAAGTTCAAGGTTGGTTTTTGTTTTGGTTTGCTGTTGGGGTTTTTTTGTTTTTTTTTATGAAGATATTAACACCAGAGTACTGTCAGATGTTATGCTCACTGCCTAAACACCAACCTGTGGGTTTGTGGTGATGTAGAAGCCGGACACCCCAGCCTTCTCCAGAGTGCTCTGCTGGTCTATCACCTTCTGGTCTAGCTCCAAGACTATCTTCTCATCCATCATTCGCTGCTCCTCTCGAATTCGTTGCTCCACAGCCTGAAGCAGATAAGAGACAACAGGAAAAATAGCAGAGTATTTGCCTTCCTTCTATCTTTTCTCATCTGTCTGTTACCAAAACCGAAGAGCAACCAGATCCTGCAGCACTTGAGTCCCAAGTACAGGAGAGGGAGCAAGCACAGCCCCAGGTCTCACTTACTCCACTTGTGATGCCTAGAGCAAGCTACCACTCATGAATCACTGGGACCAGCCTGCTTTCTGGGTGTCCTTAGTCCAGGAAAGACCATGAGCAACAGATTGGTGCATGAATCAATATTCCTGGGAAGCCAAGGCCTGAGCTGCAGGATACAGCCATGCACTCCAGCAACAGGGGTTCAAAAGAAAACAGGGATCCAAGAACTCCCATCCCTGACAGGACTGGCGAGGCTCAAGTCAGACTTGGAGGAATAACAAAGGACACCAGCAGTCACCAAGGTGCCAAGCCTAGAGGCTTCCCTAAGCCTTCATGTTCCCTGGGTGTGATCTGTAAATCACACCCAGATACTATTTATTCACCAAAGAAGCCAAACTCCTCAAAAACCTAACTTTGCAACTGGAAAGCCAGTTTTTGTACTGACAACAGCAAGCTGAAGTTTCCCTTGGGACTAGTGTGCTAGGTAGGGCTCTATTTTTGGCAGAGTCCTTATTTTATTATATATTTTTATTTTTATATATTTATTATATATTTTATTATATATTATCCTGCCTTGCTGACATCTGCCTAAAACTCAGCAGAGACAGTTCTGCATTGCCTCTGCAGGTGAAATGGAGCAGTGACCATTTGGCACATCAAAGGCAAACTGGAAATCAGAAGTGTTGGATCTTTAACAATGTGCTCTGAGAGCACTCGCATGCTCTGCTAGAAGGAGTGCTGGAGCCCTGGAGGAAACCTCAACCTACCAGAAACTCTGCTGGAGAGGGGAAAGCCAAAAAGGAGGACTGCAGGGGATGAGGTGAGCCCAGCTCAAATAAAAAGCTGCATGTGTGGAGAGGTGAAGGGACAAACTGGGTGGCACTGAGCAAGATACAGGGAAAGTCAGGAAGCATCAAATCCCATCTAAGCACAGAATCCTTCTCTTGCAGGAATTTTAATTTTCACTTTCTCCTGCAGGCACAAGTTTACATATTTTCCTTGGGCACAGCTGTCCCTTTGTAACACAGTAAACAGGCAGGCACTTAGCTGGAAATATTCACAGGGGTAAGTTAGCTTTGCTGCACTGAAAGGTAGAAGTCACAAAGTCTGAGATTTCCTACATCAGTGACTGGTGGTTTAAGAGGCCCAGACAGATACATCTGAGAGGAAAGCCAAAAGCCTGTGCACTGCTACACATCCTGGGGAGAATCCAGAATTTGAACAGATGTCTCTGGAAAAGAGCCAAGGTTTGTCTGGATGGATGACTCAGCAGCTCTCTGCAAAAGGCCTGACCTGAATCAAGAGCAACTGTTACCTGAGGAGCAGGAGCTACCTCATGTAACCTTTCTTGGATGTCAGGCAGTCAATTGGTGTCTTACCTTTTTAATTATGTCCACAGGCAACTTTGGAAAAGTTTTGCAGAACTACACTTTCTTAATGAAGACTCAGGACTCCATCAAACCTCAACAAAAGGTGAGGCAGAGGGCTAATTGCCTCCCTTCACTACAGGATAATAATGAACCCAAGAAAGCTTTGTCCTTATGCATTCTTCAGTCTAAAGGTTCATGCTCTTTGTGAAAGATACAAAGGATTCAAATCCCTTGCTCTTCAGACTTTCCTTCCTCCCAGCCACCTTGGGTGGAGGGAGGAGACATCACACCATCATCTCTTCTGCTCACTGTGCTGGAGCAACTTTCCTTGGCTTGGAAAAAATTCAAATTTAAGTGCCTACACACTGTTTAGGCTTGGCTCCTGGTTCTAGGCTACAGAGAAGTGACAAAGTACGTGAGAAAAATAATGCTTAAACACAAGTTTTTTCTTCAACTCTGGTGGCTGCTGAATGGTATGATGGGCAAAGCTTTTTAAAATGTTACAGGGCCCACTAGGAAGCCAGACATTTAAAAACTACCTCTTTTATTAAGCCCAGGGAGCTGTCTTTGAAACCTTTAACCACAGAGGGCAGCTCCAACACATACCAATTGGTACTGCAGTGATTGACCTATTCCCAAAATGCTCTACAGCAGAAACATCAGAGGAATAAGGGAAGAACGTGGTAGAGGAACCTGTCTAGGAACACCTGGTAGAGAAAAACAGAAGAAAAGAAAACAAAAAGAAGTTGCATATTATGTAAGACAAGGAGAAAGGACACATATGTGGTCTAGTTAATGAATGAAGACAATGCTGAAATGATTTAAAACAGGCAGTACAGATTATTACTTGCTTCAAGTATAATTTACTCCCAGACAGAAAGAACAGGGACAGCTAATAGAGATTTAGCCTGCTTTTAGTCACCCCAAGAGGAAACAAGGGATGTGGAAACACCGAAACAAAAGATCCAACAGTAGCATATTACTTGTCATGGGCAAAGGTCAGGAGAGAGCCTGTGTATTTGAACAGTTATCTGTTTGCCTTATGTGGAGTAACTTTCCCTCCACATTTATACTCCATCCATTAAGATAACTAGCTACTTACAATTACTTTTCCCTTATAAAAAATGCCTCTATCATCAATGTACAGGTAAGTCCTACGGAACTCTTTGCCAAAGTACCAGTTGTACTGAAGCACCTTTCTCCAAAAATGCCTTTGAATGCTCAAAGAAACTATTTCTATCCTTAAGTATTTCAGTCCAGTTCCTCCTTATCAGTGCTACTGAGTAAAATGTGTTTGAGTAGTCTCTGCTTTCTTCTTGGTATTGCAGATTTCACATACCTTTCACATACACATTTTACATTTTCATAGTGGCAGATTTCACATACCTTCTCTATTTTCCATCAGTTCATTCTGTATTTGTATACAGGGTTCAGTCTGTTAAATAACAAAGCACTGGAGAGACCCTTGCTCTTTTGGAGTGGGCAATTCCATGATTCCCAGATCATGCCTGGACCACAACTATCCCAGATGGCAAGAACCTGGGTGCCCCATTCTTGAGGGTGAGGGGGTGGAGGGACAAAGAGTAAGAGCTGGGGACCACGAGGTCAGGGTGAGGAACGTAGGACTGTGCTAGCAACACCAGAAAGGACAACTGGTAGCTCCTGTGGGGGTGAGGAGGTGACTAGTTAAACCCTCTGGAGATGCTGTGATGGTCCTGTGATGTTGCTGCAATGCAGGAGGGGTCCTGCAGCAAAGGGGCTGTGAGACCCCTGGGGAGGGGACACAACCTCCACACCAGGGGAAGGCTGTTGCCTGGCTGGGCCCCGCTCACCTCCATCTCCCGTTGCTGTGCAGCACGGAGGAGCGGCAGATTGTGGGGTCTGCAGCACTGCTGGGCCTCCTTGTGCCGGTGGAAGAGCTCCTGCTTCATTCCTGCAAGGGAGAGGCTGCAGGTCAGGGCATGGCCTCTCCCGCTCTGCAACACCTGTGTCCCCAGTATCCCCACGACCTTCCCCCTCAGTGTCACCCTTCCAGATGCCCCAGCCCCACCTCCTCTCCGCAGTGTCCCCATCACCTTCCAGCTGCATCCTCAGTGCCAGCCACCCACCCATTGCTCCTGAGCTGCCCTTCCTGTGTCCCCTCAGCACCCCAGGACTGCCACCCAGTAGCCCCTCCAGTGTTTCCCCAGCCACTGCTCCAGGATCTCCCAGGGGGGGAGCCGCTGCTCCTCCCCACCCTGTCACCGTCCCCCAGTGCCCTGGGCCTTCCCTCAGTGTCTCCCACCAAAACACTCCGCAATTGACTCCCGGTGCCCTCCCACCTCCCTCCGGTGCCCCGGGCCTGCCCTCACCCGGTGTCCCCTCCACCTCCCTACACTGTCCCCACCGCCTGTCCCCAGTGTTCCGGACCAGCACCCCCAGTACCCGCCCGTCCCCCCTCACCGCGGTGCTCGCTGTGCAGCTGCAGGCGCTGGCTGTAGAGGTTCTTCTCGGTCAGGTGCTGGATCTCCAGCAGGCCTTGCACGATCTCGAAGACGGTCCCGTCCAGCAGCGCCAGCGCCAGGTCGCTCAGCGTCGTGTAGGAGAGACGCTGCTGGCAGGAGCTGCCGGTACCGGGGGCGATACCGAATCAGCTCCGGTTCCAGCCCGACCCGGGCCCTCCGCACCGCGCCCTGTGCCACCGCCCCCCGCTCACCTGGGCAGCGCCTTCACCAGAGTCTGCAGCTCGGAAAGCAGACGGTAGTGCCGCTCCTGCTGCCGGGACAGCTGCTCCTGCTGCCGGGACAGCTGCTCCTGCTGCTCTGCCGCCTCGTACTCCGCCGCCTCGTACTCCTCCACCCCGCCGCCGAACCGCTCCATGTCCCCGCAGCCGAACCGCTCCATGGCCCCGCTCTGCCCGGCCCCAAATCCTGCCGGGCCCTGCGCATGCGCGACCCCGCCTCGCCGGGCGGCTCCATGGCCCCGGCCCACCCACTGCCCGCCCCGTTCTCCTCGCACCGCCCCCTCTTCTCCCCTTTCCACTCTGTTTCTCCGCCCTCCGCCTTTTTTATCCCCTTTCCATTCCCTTTCTCTGACTACGGCCCCTTTCGTTTCTGCTGCTTCTCCCGTCCCGTGTTCCCGGTGCTGTTCCCGGGCTCCGCACGTACACCCCCGGATTTCCCTGGAGTTTTTTCTCCCGGCGCTCCATCCCATGGGATGCATAGGCAGGCGCTGTTGGGTGTCCCGCTGCCCGGCCTTGGAAGCAGTTAAAAATGCTGGAAATGGCGTTATCAGAAGCGTTTCAGACGGAGTTTTTCACTTTTGAGTCACTGGACAGGGCTACTTTGCCACGACCGAAAACGCGGTGATCCCAGTGTCTCTGTCTTCGGGTACATGGCTTCATGGTTTTACTCCAGCCCATGACCTGGGACCATTCACCACAGACACTGGGAAACATTCATGGATTCCATGGGGAGCCCGGAGGAGGGTGAGGCCACTTGGCCCCAGGATCCCCTCTGGTCTTCTCAGCACCTGGAACTGATTACAGGCACTTTTACCTCAGAGGTCACCCCCCTCAGTGTGGGGATGGCCATGACCGGGGATCCGGCGAGTGCAGGTGATGAGATCCACGTTCACTGCAGCTTGGGTTGTGAATTAATTTCAGTGGTGCACATGCAAAGGGGCCTGGCTTGAACAGATAACCCTTTCCAGGAAGAAATTGTTCTCAAGCTCCAATCTAAATCTCCCCTGGCACAACTTGAGGCCATTACCTCTTGTCCTGTCACTTGTTCTTTGGGAGCAGAGCCCGACCCCTCCTGGCTGCAACCTCCTCTCAGGCAGTTGCAGAGAGCCAGAAGGTCTCCCCTCAGCCTCCTCTGCTCCAGGCTCAACACCCCCAGCTGCTCCTGGGCAGACATGTGCTCCTGACCCTTCCCAGGTCTCTTGCCCTTCTCTGGACACACTCCAGCCCTGTTCTCTGGACAGGATTCAAGGTTTGTTCTCACCAGTGCTGAAAATGCCTTTGGCAGCCTTGGTTGCTTGACAATGGAGGGACAAAGACCACCTTGTCCCAGTGTAGGACCAGACAAGCTCACTGCCCTGACATGGCTACCTGCACTGCTGAGGACCTAACACCTAACCTAACACAACTTAACACCTCCATGCTTTGTCGTTGTTCAAGCATCACATCCCCCTCATCATGACATGGAGCAGCCCCTGGCTGTGCCCCAGAGTTGTTTTGAGTGGGAGATGAAGTGCAGTGGTGTCCGGGCATGGGGAGGATTGTTTTGACCCCAGACGTGGAGCTGAAGAGGCATTACCCTGACTGGAGGGGACAGACCATGGCTGAGGATGGGGGAGATGGTACAGCTGAGATAGCCATGTCCTGCAGCCACATGGAGACTGCATAGAAAGGGGAGAGCCAGGGAGGGGCTCAGCCAGGGGATGGGGGGCACAGCCCAGGAAGGGAGGAGATCATTCTGGGGAGAGGTCAGCATGTTCCCAAGCTACAGCAGTGCTGGTGAAGGAGCCAGCCATGAGGAGACCCTGAGGCCTGGGCTCTGCTGTGGACATTCCTCTCCTTTCCTCTGTGCTACAGGAACTCAGTGCTTCCTCCCTCCCCGGCTCTGCTCCCTCTCAATTGATCCCAGATGTGGGTCCAGGTGCTTCTCATTACCCCACAGGCCCGGGGCACTGCTGCCTGGTGGGGGCTGAGGCCGTGCTTCGGGGGACCCAGGGCCAGTGTGTGCCATAGGAAACTGGCCTGTTTCTGCTCAGGGCTTGTGCCACCTTCGTGCCAGGCTGGGCTGGGTTGGGATTCAGGGCAACCTTGGTGTGTGGATGGAGCTGGAGGGCCCCAGGGCTCTCTTCTGGGGCCTGTTCAAGTGCTGTGGGGACAGGGGGATAAAGGGCACATCAGCTGTTCAGTCTGAAGAAAAGGAGGCTGACGAAACACCTCACAACTCTCTGAAAGGAGGCTGGAGCCAGGGGAATCAGTCTCCTCTCCCAAGGAACAAGCAATGGGACAAGAAAAAACGGCCTTAGGTTGCCCAGAGGAGGTTTATATTGGAGCTTTGGAACAATTTCTTCCTGGAAAGGGTTGTCAGGGCCTGGCCCAGGCTGCCCAGGGCAGGGTTGGAGTCCCCAGCCCTAGAGGGGTTTCAAAGCCATGGAGATGGGCATGGGTTAGAGGTGGCTTTGGCAGTGCTGGGTTAATAGTAGGATTTGATGATCTTAATGATCTTGTCCAACCAAAACAGTTCTCTGATTCTAAGCTCAGGCTAACCCATGGGGTTGAGCCTGCAGAACCTGCAGGTCTAGGCTGGGTCTGGGAGAGGCAGGTGGATGGCACACATAGGAAGCGGGACTGGAGAGCACTGGTGACCCAGTGGTGTCCTATGCTCTGTATGTGGCTCACACATACAGGTAGTGAGCACATCATGATGTGTTGGAATGTGCAGAAGTCTCCTGGGGTGTAGGATCAAGTTGGTTGGGAGTCCCTGCCTGGGTGATGGTGTCAGCAGTGGTACTACAAGCAGCTCAGGTAGCACAGCATGGGAGGAGAAAACACTGGCTCTTCCCACTCTCCCCAGGATTTGCTAGCACACAGCAGCTGGACCCAGGGGCTTGACAGCAGAAACAGCCCCACAGCTGGTTTGTCATGGCCAGGACAGACCCATGAAGAGATGAAAGGAGGGAGAAAGTTCCTTCTATCCTTTCTCACCATGGAGCTTGTCTGGGTGAGAGGGGATGAGGAAGATCCCAGTGGGACCTGTAGGTGGCCCCATGACATGGCCCTTGTGCAGGGAGCAATGTGCTCAGCTGGGCAGGATGAGGCCACATGTGCTGGTCTGCATGGAGAGAGCAGGATGCTCCTTGCCTCAGCAGAGGGAACCAGGGGCTGATCCTGGCTCACTGCTTCTTCCTAAGCCCCCAAACCAACCCTGGGGCTTTCCTCACACTGTGAAGAGGTGGGTGCTGAGAAGCCGGCACATGTCATGGGATGGAGCCTATGCCCCAGGATGGGGCCTGCAGGGACAACCAGAGGGCCAAAGAAGCTTTTTTCTGTTTGTCCAGGTTGCCCAGGGATGGGGCAGAAAAAAGCTTCTCTGGGCAACCTAGGCCAGGGTCTCACCATCCCTACAGCAAGGAATTTCTTCCTCGTATCTAACCTAAATCTCCGCTCTTTCAGCTTAAAACTGTTCCCCCTTGTCCTATCACTCCAGGCCCTTGTCCAAAGTTCCTCCCCAGCTTTCCTGGAGTCCCTTCAGGCACTGGAAGGTGCTCTAAGGTCTCCCCATTGCAGCATTTTCTTCTCCAGGCTGAACAACTCCAACTCTCTCAGCCTGGCTCCAGAGCAGAGCTACTCCAGCCCTTGGACCATTCTTGTGCCCCATGTCGTTCTTATGTTTACCCTGGCTTGTACTGTACCACTGGTGAAGCTGATGGAGCCAGCCCCTCACAATCCCCTTTTCAGCATGAAATACCCTGGCACCACCATTCCCTCTACCAGCAAGAGCTGATAGAGAAATTTCCTACATAATTTTGGAAGCCTGTTGCCTCATGCGTGTTTCGTTCTCACTGGAGTTTCCCTTCCAAGTTTATTTTTGGTAGGGCCTGAAATAGGAAATGAATTGTTGGCAAGGGGATCACTGCTATCGCTGCTCACTGGCCAAGCCAAAACAAATGTGCTTTTGTCCAACCCAACAGCTCCTTCTTCAGTTTAGGAAATGGGGACAAAATGGGAACAAAACCAGTGTTACAGTATTGGTGAAGGAATGGATGGGCCACAAATGCATCCATGCTCCTCTGCTTCCCCTGGCTGAGATCTCAGTGGAGGGGAGGGCAATGGCCAACTGGTCCTGCTCCACCTCAGCACCTCCTGCCAGCCTCATCCACTGCTTCTCTTTGGCTGTGGAAGGCCATGTAACATGCTAAGTCAAGCCTGCACATTGTCACCAGAAAGCTCTCACCTGTCTGTTGGGGAAGGTGGCTTCAGGAAAGATAGATCTTAGGTAAAAGTGCTTCCTTCTTCATCTCTGGTGAGCAGAAGATTTGGTTTTGCTCCACATTATGACTTCATCCTGTGATTGGGTTCAGCTGTTTTTTCTTTGAGGCCAAAGGTTTCTGCAAGTCCACAACATTGGTGGAAAGCAGCTAAGAAAAGCAAGTGCATTTATGCTCTGTACTATCCTTTCCAGTGGGACTCACAGCTGCAGGGAAAACTGTTTCATGGCCCCTAAACAAAGTCCCCTCACCAGTATCTGTTACAGTCAGATATGACCAAATTGTGGTGGCGGGAGGAAAGCCTGCAGGCCCTGGCAGGATGGTTAGAAGAGATTCACAGTCACATTATGTGGAGAAATCAGCCCTTCATGATGCTGAGGTGTAGCATCCATTGAGATGGTGATGTCCTTCATGGCCTCTGGCAATACAGGACATTTATTAGAGAAGCATCTGACCCATCTGAGCTGGAAGGGACTGCTGAAAAGAATCTGGGGCCTACAGTGGACCTCAGGCTGAACATCAGCTTGTTGTTGCCAGTTCAAGAGAAATGTGAAGCAATAGGAGAGGCCTGGAGGTGGGCTATCACCACGCTCATGGATCTGCCCACATCGCACCAGGAGAGATGGAAGGGGCTGTGCTGAGTTAGCTCGGCCATGAGGAGGTGAAGGGGATCTCAGAGAAGCCAGCTGACATGATGACTGTCATTGATCGAGCATGACGAGCTAAAGCAGGAGCTTTCAGAGCTTTCAGGCTCTGAAAGGGGCGGTACACAGAGGGCTCTATTCCCTCCCATTCCCTGCCCCATACTCCTCAAGCTCATGCAGACCATCAGCCCCTCCTCTCTTTCACCCGCTCCGGGCTGAGCCAGAGCAGGTGATTCCCAGCTCCTGGCCTGCCAGCGGGTGCCTGGGGCAGGCAGAGACAGCACCCAGCTACGGAAGAAATACATTTTTATTAGGAAAGCTCTCTGCAGAGGTGCCAGGCTCTGTCGTACCAAACTAATCCCTCCAACTCTGTTGGCTCTGGCCAGAGCTAGTGCTTTTCTCCCGGGCAACGGCGGCCCCGGCAGAGGGCAGGGAGGCTTCGGTCGAAACCAGCTCGACCCGGCACCGGGCACAGCATGGCTGCGGTGGGCCCGGCTGTGGAGAGCTGTGCCTGGAGCCCAATGTGCCGGGGCAGGGGTTTTCCTCTGGTGATGGATGGCGGCACATCCCTGGTGGGGGATGTGTGCCGGGCAGCAGCACACTCCCTCTCCCGAGCTCCGCAAGCCTGACGGACCCGAGTGGGGTGGGAAGCGAGCGGCTCCGTTACTGCAGAATATACGGTGGGTAAGTCTAGTACAACAAGCGCTGCTTATGTGATCGATAATACTGCTACAAAAAAGGGGATGGGCGGGTATATGCCACGCACGGACCATTCCCTCCCCCCGCCCTGGATTGGCGGCCAGGCCGGCTCCCTGTGGTCCTGCCCTGAACGGGAGGGTGAGCTGCCAGACCCAGGCAGGGAGCAGGCAGCAGGGCTTGGAGGAGGAGGACCAGGTCCTGGGGCAGGGGAGGATAAAGGAAAAAGGGGGACGAGAGATACGGTGGGGGGGCAAATGGAAGCTCAAGGCTCTTCAGATGCCCCCTGCCCAGTCCGTGGCCATGCTGGCAAATGTCCTTCTTCCCAGTGCATGACCGGCCGGCACGGGGCCGGTGCCCATCTCCCGGTCACTGCACGGCCTGGGCGGGCATGGTGGTTGCCCTGGGCTGCTCCAGGCTGGCTTCTCGGCTCTTCTTCCTGGGAGGCTTTTTAATGGGGGTTTTCTTGGCCACTTGCTCGCTAGGGAGAGCCTGGTCCTGGCTGCTGCCAGTGCTCGGCTTCTCCACCCGCTTGGGCTCCCCGGCAGTTGGCTCAGCCACCCCAGGGATCAGTTTTTGCAGGTGGGGAGAGGTGGGCAGCAAGGGCTTGCTGGTCTTCTGGCCACCGGCAGCCGCTGAGCGCTTGGCTTTCTGCGGAGGGGTAGGCTTCTCCCTCTGGCTGCTCACCCCATTGGCCCGGGTGCCTCCATCCCCCTTGTTGAGGCTCTGAGTCTTTTCCTTCAGCTGGGCAGCCAGCTCAGAGGCCAGGTGGGGATGGAGGGGCTCAGAGCGAGGTTTGCTGGTGTTGGGGCTGCGAGGAGCATCCTTGTTGTCCCCGCCCCACCGCTCTGGCTGGAAGGCACCCATCTTTCGGAAGGCATTCTGCACTGCCCCATTGATGCTCTCTGCTGGCTCTGAGCTGGCTTTGCTTCTCTGCTTGGCCTTGGAGGAGGACTGGGACTCCCCGGGGAGGCTGGCTTTGCCCTCGGGGACACCAGGCTCCTTTGGTTGCTTCTTGCTCCGCGTGCTGCCCTTCTCCTCTGCTCTGCCCTGCATGCCAGCTGAGGTCTCGCTGGGGCTCCTCTTTCTCTTGGCCAAGCCCTGGCCTTGCTCGGGGCTTCCAGACCGAGTGGCCACTCTCTCTGGGGACCGGCTGGGTGCTGGCAGGGAATTGGTCTGGCTGGAGTTGTACCTGCCGTGGATCCAGGAGATTTTGGGCTTCGTCGCTGGGTCTGGGGGACGGGGTTTGGTCCTCTCTGGGGATGGCGGCTTCCCAGAGCTGCGGGGCTCCACACCAGCATCCTCCTCCTCCTTGGACTGCTTGGAGAGACGGGCGACCCGGGCATAGAGCGCAGCGCCGGCCGAGCCTGAGCCGCAGGAGGAGCGCTCGCTGTCCGAGGACTTGAGCAGCGGCGTTTCGCTGCTGTCGGCTGGGAAGGCTCTGACAAAACCTGTCTCCTTCAGGAAGGTGTATTCGCCTGCTTCCTCACCACCAGCTGGGGCCACCACCTTGTCCCCGGGGCTGGCAGGTGTTCCCCGGTCTCTGCTGTCGCCCATGCTCTCTGTGGGAGGAGAGGACAGAGGTGTCAGGCTGGATGTGCCAGGGTAGGGGAAGGACGGAGAGGCTCCCGCAGCACAGTGGGATGGCATCCCCATCTGGTTCCTCCTCTGGTGTGTCCCTAAGTCCTCCCAGCCCCTCCTCCTGGTCAGGGACGCCAGAACCAGAAGGCTTTTAAAACAACCCACAGCAGCAAATGCCAGAGGAGGGAGCTCTAAAACCGCACAGGAGGCAACACCAGCACCCGTGTTCCTCCCTTCCTGGGGAATGAGCCACGGTGACACGGTCCACGCTGTACAAGGGTGACACCTCCCCACCGGGAAGATGGTGGCCTCTGATGATGGCCTCAAAGTCCCCTGGGGAAGCACCCTGTCTCCCAGCTCACCTTCATGGGGGACACAGTACACTGGCCCCTCATCTGTGGTGTCGAAGGAGGAGAAAGACCCACGGGATGACCAGGATGGGGAAGGCTGCTCCACTACAGAGGGTGGCTCGATGAAGCTGCAGTTCAGTGTGTTCTCCAGGTCATGGTGGGCCACTGTGAGTGCAAGAACTGCTGTCAGTGCCCATCCTGCTGACCCCCCCAGCCAGAGAGGAGGGTGGGATGCTACAGAGTTCCCCCTCTTTACCCCCACAACTTAGCAGTTGGTCTTGGGAACAGGGACAGCATCCCAGACACGGGGACATCTCTTGTCCCACCAGGTCCCCCAGCCAAGCACCCACAGAAGCCATCAATGGTGGGGACCAGCATCCCCCATGCCTGTGGACAGCAAAGCCTGTGCAAGCCTTATGCCCTCCATCATCCCTCCCTCTCCACAGCAGGTCTCCAGCTGCCCAAATCAAAGATGCACATAGCAGAGGGACGAGTCACCCAATGTCCTGGGTCCTATGAGAACCCAGGGAGTGTACTGGTGGTCACCCATGAGCTGCACAACCTGCATGGCTCTGGTGTGGCAACCATCTCCTTCCTGGGGAAAGAAATGAGCTGCCAGCTTTAATTGCATTCATTTCCACTTCAGCATCACTGTTCACATTTTCCTTTTCCTTCTGCTTCTGCTAAAGGAGGGAGATGGATGGTAAAAGGCAGCAGGGGGATGTGCAGCACTGTTTTTCCTAGTTCTGCCACTTTTCAGTCCCTTTGCCAGCTTCTCCCATCCCAAAGCTGAGGAGGAGCATCCCCTCACCATGGCAGCTGCCCACAGTGAAGCTGATTGGAAGAGAAAAACCACCAGAGAGGGAAATCTTGGTGTTAAAAATGGTTTTGGCTTCAACAGTTAAAAAAAATAATGAGCAGTGTGAGTTGCTTGGGCTGCGCCTCAGGAACTGTGACTGGGTCACTTTTTCTGTGACCCATTTCTAAAGCTTCTCACTGCATAAGCTCAGGTCCCAGCTCACCCCCTGGTGCTCTCCTGGGTGCCTGCCCTTTCAGAATCATCTTTGGGGCAGGACCAGGGCAGCACCCAGCTGGCTGGAGGGCACTGACCCTTCTGGACACCTGGGCACCATCAGATGCCCTTGTCCCCATCCCCTCCCAGCAGCTGACATTGGTATCACCAAGTGTTTGCAAAATAACTATGTGTTACTGGGGTGCCCACTCACACATTTATTTTTTATTAGAATAATCTGGCCTCAGAGATGCAGGGACATGAACTGGTGACACACGCTGGGCCAAAAAAAAAAAAAGCAGCGATATTTAAAGAGCAAAAGGCCTGGAGAGGGGGAAGCAGCAGTTTCAACATGGCTTTTCTTGTAATAAAAAAAAAAAAAGGGAAAATTAAAAGCAGCCGGCTGGAAGGAGATGAAGGGCGATGCTTCCTGAGAGGGAGTGTGAGGAGTGCCTGGGACTCGCAGCCATGAGGCGTCTCTGGGACTCGATGAGACTCATGACACAGCCAAAGGATAGAAAGAGGATGTGCAGCACACCCAGAGCTGGGCTTGGGGACTCCTGCCTGCTCCCCTGGGATTCATCTCCCACCGACTATGCACCACAGGCTGATGGGGCTGGGAGAAATGTGCCCGATTCTCTTGGGTCCCCGCCTGCTGCTTCTCCCCAAAACCTCCTGGCACCACAGCACCAGGGGGGCTGACCCCAGCCCTGCTTGTGTGGCAGCTGGCTGGGACCCAGAACAGGACAGAACAGTGAAGGAGCCACAGAGAGGCCATGGGAGGGTGGCCCTGGAGCTCTCCTGGCCTCCCTTCCCATTCAACCCAAGCTCCCCAGCATCAGTGAGGTGACACACAACTGAGACCCACGTGGGTACCACTGATGTACCAGGCAAGCAAACCCCATGAAACCCACCCACAAGGATGTCCAAACCCTATCACAGCAGGCCCTGGCATCAGACCAGGATGTGGCCCCACAAGGTGCCCACTCAAGTGCAACCCCCAGGGAGGTGGTTGTGTGGGGCAGCAGTTTGAGGGGGGCACCTGGGGCTCCAGGCACCTGATGAGCTTTGATGGAGCTTCAAAACATTCTGCCTCATCTGGGGAGGTTCTACTCTGTATGGACTTGTGCTTGCTGGTGGTGAACATGATCATGTTTGAGCCCAGAGGGGAAAAGCTGCAAATACATGGCTGTGACAGTGATTGTGCAAGGATATGAGCAGACCTGGAGTGACCATCTACCAAGTGTCCTCAGCTCCAGCCAGCCCTGGTTCACTATGACATCCCCACAGGATCCTCAGCCCCTCTAGCACTGATCTGGCACTTGGGATGCATTTCAGCATCCCCCAGACCCTCCTGCCAGAACAGGCCCAATGTGGGGAACAGGTAGCTACCACAGCCTCCATGAGCATCCCAGGGACTCACTGCTGCAGGACCAAAGCAGATCTCCATGGCCTGGCAGGGGCTGGAGGCATCATCACTGGACCAGGCCATCACCATCACCAGAGGGACTGCAGTGTCTGAAGACCACCCTGTTGTCCCTGTCCCACGCCAGGGACAACACCAAGAACACAAGACAACCCCCTGACCAAAGCATTTCCCTCAGGGAAACAACAACCCCCGACCACTCAAACAGGCCTTAGGGACAGCTCCAGCCCAGCTGGAACCTGTGGCCATCCCAGGCATCCCTTCAGCACCAGTATGGAACCTCAGCCTGTCCTGAGGTGGCTGTCACCCTTTTTAGATGGAGCAGCTGGGTGGGTGCCAGCAGCCTCCAGACCCCCTGAGCCCCCCCTGCCCTTGCCACACACAGGCACCTTCTGTCCTCCCTGAGCCCTGCCTGGCCCCTTCCACAAACAGAGCCTCTGTTATCCTTGCAGCAGGAATGTTTCTCCAGCCCTGGCCCACCCTGCTCAGGGTAGGGCTTTGCTGTGCCTCATGCCGTGAGCAGTCATGTCCCCCCAACTTTGATGCTGGAACTGAGGTATGACGTGCTGGGATGGGGACCACCTCTGTCCCCCCACCCAGGATGGGGGATTTGGCCTCAGGCTGAGCTGTTCCATGCCAGGATCCAGTCCCTTAAGGGGCTCCAGGAAAGCTGGGGAGGGACTTTGGACAGGGGCAGGGAGTGATAGGACAAGGGGGAACAGTTTCAAGCTGAAAGAGGGGAGATTTAGGTTAGATATGAGGAAGGAATTCTTTGGTGTGAGGGTGCTGAGCCCCTGTCCCAGGCTGCACAGAGAAGCTGTGTCTGCCCCATCCCTGGCAGTGTTGGAGCAGTCTGGGGTGGTGGGAGGTGTCCCTGCCCATGGCAGGGTGGATGGGACTGGGTGAGCTTCCAACACCAACCTGTCTGGGATGTGGCTGCTCAGGGTGCCTGGGCAGCACTGCTCACCCAGTGAGGTGTGGGGGTACGTGGGGCTCAGTGCCATTATGGCACAGGGTGGGGAGTTCTGCCTTTGCCCTCCAGTATTCCATAAGCTTCTCTCTGAGATGGCAGATCCCTGTCCTCAAGCTGGGATGAGCACGGGGAAGTTTTGGAGGGTGGGGGTTACAGTGTCCTTCAGCTGCCTGGCTGCAGGGGGGAAGATCAGGATCTCCTGTGAGCCTGGTTGGTGCCTGGGCAGCATGAGGAGCTAAAATCTCTGCCAAAAATCTCACCCAAAATCTCTGCCTCTCCATCCTTGAGCCTGCTGCCAACAGAAGGAGCGTGGTCTCCAGCCCCAGCTCAGATCCTACAGCCCCTGCAAAGCTGGGGCAGGATTGGTCAGGATCAATAGGGCAAACAAAGTGTTTGGCTGCTGCAATGGGGATCATTCTCCCTGGGGAACCTACAAACTTCACAAGCAGCTCAGACAAGCTTCAGGCACCAGGAACCTGCCCTGGTGATGCAAAATTATGCACTTTGAGATCCAGAAGCTCAGACTGAGGTGAAAGGGCTGAGCCCCCATGGGCCAGGCAGCTTGCACCAAGCGTTGCGGTGGCCCCCAGGTGTCCTTGTCACCATCCACCTCCCTGGGTTTGGAGCTGGGAAGAATGCTGAGAGCCTCGTGTGCTGCCCCACCCTGAGTAACTCCAGGGTTTTCCTCTCTGGCCCCTCCCCAAACCCCATCAACTTACCCACAACCTTGGGCAGCTTCTGACGGCGCAGGGGGATGCGTGGGAGCTTCATGCTGATGCGACTGAAACGCCCACACAAGCGTCTTGGAGGCTTCTTGGCTGCTGCTGGGTCCTGGCTGGAGCTGCAAGAGAAGGTGACAGCCCCATCAGAGAGACAGTGGCACCTGCCTGGAGCTGGGACAGTCCTCATGGGCTGAGAGGGATTGCTCAAGGACACTGCAAATGCAGAGGCATTTTGGGGAAGATACTGGGGCAGATCAGTGCAGAGGGCTGCCCTGGGCATGGGGATCCGGCAACCCACCCGAGTTGCTGCCAGCCCTGGGCACCAGCTCACTCCATGCCAGAGTGGAGCCAGGGGGAGGTGACAAGGCCAGATCCAGCCACCAGCATTGGCAGCCTGGCCTGAAACATGCCCTGCAATGCCCAGCCAGGGCCCTGAATCTTAAAAAAAAAATTAAAAAAAATTATCCCAACCTATGAACAAGCAGCACAGCTTCTCTTTATTTGCTCTCTGGTTTCAAAAGCCTCTCAGGGCAGTTCTCCAGCAATCATCTGCAGCTGCAGGAGTGAGCAGCTCCATGGGCTGAGGCGGGGAGCCTGTGAGGTACCACCTCCATCCCTTGGGATGCTCTGGCAAGGGACAGCAGCTGGGACAGTGACCCAGCTCTTTGGGGACATTTGGGCACCCTGGGAGAGAAGTAACTATTTTGAGCTGTTTCCCCTCTCCCTGTGTGATACTTCACTTCATGGGGCTGCATTTGAGCTTTTGTCTGCAAGGTAACTCCAGACAGCCTCCAGGCTCTCCAAGCCAGATGTGCTGGACTGGGACTGAGCTGCAAGGCTGCAGGGGAGGCTGCTGGAAAGTTTCTGAGCAGTGGTCGGTGGAATGCAGGGAGGCTTTTTCCACAGCCAGAGGAGCTGCTGGGGCCCACTCCTGCTTTGCTGAGCAACAGTGATGTTCCTGTCCCTATAGTGGAATGTCACCTGGTGCTGACAAAATACTGCCAACATCCCAGCCTTGCTGCAGGAACTCATCCTCCTGAATGTCCCAGGGCAGGACAGCCAGCACTGCCACAGTCCATCATCCCCCAGGCTTCATCCTAGGGCTGAGGGATTTGTTCTGGGGGTCTTGGTCACATCTCAAGGCCCTTGTTCCCTTTGCTCCAGACTGGAGGGGACCTAATGGGTGTCTATTAAATGATGGCCCACAAGAGGGAAATAAGGTCAGGATGATGGCCCACTGGCAAAACTCAGCATGAGTCTCCCAGCTGGGTTCTGCACTGAGGATGCAGCAGGACTTCTCAGACCTTGGGAACTCAGGCCACACAGTACAGTGCGGGCAGTACTGCTCTGCCTCAGTTTCCTCCAGCACCGCTGTCCCAGTGTGGTCCCCTGCATCCCCCTGCTGGTCCCAGCCCCACACTGGTCATTCATGTCCCCAGCTGTCCCCAGTTCCCCCAGAGCCTGTCAAGGACCCTCAGGCCCCAGCACTCACCCATGGGCTTCATCCTTCTTGCGACAGACGCAGCAGCAGCAGAGCAGGGAGAGCAGAAGGATGAGCAGCAGGGCCAGGAGAGCTCCTGCCCCGATCACCCCCATCCTCTGGTTGGCCTCTGCAAGACAAACCCGGCTACCTCAGCCCCAGGGCTGGTGGGTGGTGCAGCCCAGTGCCCCGCTGGGTGCCCACTGGCACTCACCCATGTGGCAGGCACCCGTGAGTGGGTCACAGGCCCCGTCGTGGCAGCTGCAGAATTCAGCACAGTTGGCTCCATAGTGGCCAGGTGGGCAAGTCAGGTTACAGCTGGAGGGAAGGGGCTGGATGAGAGGCTTATTCACCCCAGCTGCTTCATCCTCCCAAGCTCTCCCCAAGCTCTGGGGAAAAGTGGGAGGGACTTCTCCAGCCTGCTCCAAGACAGCCCCCCCACCTCTTGCAAGCCCCCAGGAGCAGGAGCCTGTCACCCAGCACTCGGTGGTTTGGCCCCACTGGAGCTGACACCCTTGCTGCTCCCTTCAAGAGGCTTTACAATTAGACACAGTAATTACAAAAGGACATTGACCCAGCAGTCACATCTGAACACACCCCAGAGTCACATGCAGGGTTTCTCGCTGGTGACATGGTCATGGCACCCCCAGACTCCCCCATGCCAAGGGCAGTGAGGTGGGGCCCAGTGACCAGGAGCTGGGATGGTGCCCAGACTGGTTTTATTTCTATTGTTTTGGTCTCCAAGAAGAAAAGCAACTGCGTGGCCCTGAGGCATCCATGACCCTCCTGGTTCAGCTAAACTTGGTGCCAAATCTCCACCACTGGTAGAAGGACCTCCCTGATGGTGTCACTGAGGCAACAGGGACATGCATGAATGGCCACCATCCCATCACAGAAAACATGAACCAGGCCCATGCTAAAGCAACTGGAGCTCCTGGTACTGTCAGGACTGACCCAGCCTGCCACCCCAGCCATGGGACAAGCTCCATGGAGCAGGACCCTGGTGGATTTGGGGGATGTCCCTCCACCAGCTGCTCACCAGCTGCAACATCCTGGCCAGAGCGGCTGCAACCATCAGGAGCCAGCAGGCCCCAGCCCAAACCTGCTCCCAGGGGACACAGTTGCCCCCCAGGCTCTGGCACCCTGCCCAGAAGTGGCTCAGCCCATTTCACGCTTCAGCAACTTGCAAAGCACCGGCCCGGCCCAGCCTCGTGCCCCTGGTGCACCCCGTGATGAGCATGGAGTCCCTGCGGTCGCTCCAAGCAGCTGTGCTTGAGGCAGCAAGCAGGGAGGACAGGATCAGGGATATTTCCCTGGCAATCCCAAACCTCCCACCCCACCACTTGGTCCCACATTTCTGCCTCAGAATGGGATTTTGGGAGAGCAGAGCTGGGGGTAGGGGGTGGGAGGGTGGGTGTCCAGACACCTCTGAGAATGATGTGGAGGAGATAAACCCCTTTGTGCACACCCCAAATACTTTAGCAGCCTTTCCTTAAGCATGCTCCCAGTGCAGAGCTGAGAGGCCACCACTGCACACCGAGGGCATCCCTTCTGCCTGCCTTGCAGAAATAATCCCCTTTTCAGCAAAATTCTGCTGACAAAAAACGCAGTTTGCGCAGTCAAAGGGATCTGTCCCAGTGCTGAGAAAGTCCCTGAGCCTGCCAGGCATCCACCCTTCCAGGCACTCAGCCTGTGGTTACAGCTCCAGAATGTTTCTGGGTTCAGGGCTGCATCCTGAGTATCTCTGGACCCACATCCTGAGCATCCCCTGTCCCTGCATCCTGAGCATCCCTGGTCCTCACATCCTGAACATCCCCTGTCCCTGCATCCTGAGCAGCCCTGGTCCCTGGTTCTAAGCATCTCCAGTCTCACTGCTATGATCAGCATCTCAGAACAATTTACATCATACTCTGCCTTCTGGTGCTGTGCTCAAATCGGTGCCACATGCCCCTGGTGAGCACCAGGACCCTCTTAACTCCAGCTCTGCTAATAAAGGTGGCACCAATGTCCAGAGTAGACACCCTGAGCTGGCATTAGTGCCCACCTGCGTGCCTCCCTGCTCACTTCTACAGCCCTGCTGGCAGCACAGATGGGCAAGTGAAGCCCCACAAACCCTACCTGAAACAGAAATGCTCCCTGATTTTTGTAAACTGAGTGAAGCAGCAGCACAGGTGGGATTCTGGCCCCAAGTCACTGGCACCAGCTTTATGGTTAATTCCTGGGAAAATCTGGGCAACACCTGGCAGGACCTGGGGAAGCCGGTGTGCACACCCCAGCTAGGTGGAAACCACCTCTCTTGCCTTTCCAAACAACTGGAAAAAACCACCAGAGGATGTGAGGAGGACATCGATGTCCCTTGTGCCCCTTCCTTGGGCAGGGAGTGTGGGGGAGGCCTGGGAGAATTCTTTCCAGGGATGAGGAAAACTCTGGCCAGAGCAGAAGCTCACAGCAGGAGCACTCTAGGGATGCTGTGCCCATGAGGTTATCTGCTATTCTGGGATGCAGTTTTCTTTCTCTTTTAATCTAGAAATTCCACCCTGAGCTTAAGGAAAAAAAACCCAAACAAACCGAAACCACCATTTTTGTCGACAGCATTTGTTTTTGCCAAATAGCCATTTCCTAAAGCAAAATCCCTCTCCTGCAGCATTCCTTCACCGTTAATGGCTCTGCCAGTGCCTCCTTTTCCCTCTGCTCCAGATGCATCTGAATTGCTGCCCGTGAGTGCTCCCACCACAGCAAACCCCTCAGCTGGGGATTGTGGGGACCCATGGGACAAGAGGTGACTGAGCAGCTCCCATGTACCAGAGACACCCCAAAACCATGCCTGCCATGCCTGACTTACAAGGTGCCGTGGGAGCCGGGGTGGCAGAGGCAGCGTCCGGTCTCGAAGTGGCACTGCCCATTGACGCAGTCGCTGCAGACAAAGGCGCAGTTGTCCCCATACGTCCCATTCCGGCACTTGGTTTCACACCTGGGGAGGGATGAAAGCAGGTGGCTGGAGTACCCCCTGGCATCCCCTCAGCCCTCTAGCCTGCCCTTCTGCCTGCAGTCAGGGAGATGGGGCTGTGCCGTGCCAGCCTCGTTTGGGTGCTGCAAAGCCCTGCACCCAGTCCTTGGTATAAGCCTGTGGGAACGTTGCCCAGCTTCAGAGCTGAGCCCTCACCATCACCCAGCCTCATCTGGAGGCATGGGGCAGGGGTCTCACAGCTCACTCAGGTCCCACAGCTGTGCCAGTGGGCTCAGCCCACCCCTGCCCTCCCCAGGGAAAGGTGAGGAGCCCCCTCGCCAGCCCTGCTCCGGCACCCAGCCTCACTCACCGGTCTCCAATCCAGCCTGGGTTGCAATGGGAGCACTTGCCATTGATGTGGTTGCAGGTGTGGCCATCCTTGCAGGGGGGACAGAGCTTCTCACAGCCCTCTCCATAGAAGCCAGGTGAGCAGGGCTGGTCGCACTTGGTGCCATTCCAGCCCGCCTCGCAGGTCAGGCAGCGCCCATCGGCCACAGTGCACGGCTGCAGGCTCTTGCACTGCCCACACCTGCAACAGCCCAGGGGGACCCTGTCACCCACCGCAGGACCCCAAAACCTGCCACCGCCTCCCACCGAGCCCATGCTGCTGGGACAGCTTCACGGGGTCCAGCCACTCACCGCCTCCTGCAGCCTTGGCCGTATAAACCCGCCGGGCACGGCTCGCGGCAGTACTTGCCCCGGTAGCCAGGCTCACAGGTGCAGGTCCCATCCACCTGGTTGCACTTGCCCTTGTAGCACTGGCAGTAGCGGTCACAGCGTGGCCCAAAGGTGCGGTCCCGGCACTGGCAGCGCCCGGTGAACTGCTCGCAGGGTGAGTTGTTGCAGGAGCATTGGTTGTTGCAGCCACGGCCCCACCAGCCCGGCTGGCACAGGCAGTTGCCTGTTTGCTGGTCACACTGGGAGTTGTGGCTGCAATAGCAGGAGCTGGAGCACTGGGGTCCCCACCAGTTGGGCTCACAGGTGCATTTGCCCGTCTTCTGGTCACACTTGCCATGCTTGCAGAGGCAGATGTTCTCGCATTTGGGACCCCAGCGGTTGGGGTTGCACGTGCACTGTCCGGTCACGTCCTCGCACTGCCCGTTGGGGTGGCAGCTGCACATCTCCTTGCAGTCAGGACCCCAGAACTGCCGCGGACACTCTGTGGGCAGAGCCATCAGCCTTGGCACTGCCCACGGGACAACCCCGGCAGTGGTGGAGACCCCCAGGCCTGATGGGACCCCTCGGCTGCAGTGCCCCCCCCCACTCCTCCCAGTGCACCAGATCTCAGAGGAGACCATTCCAAAGGGACAATGCCCTGGGGGACAAAGCCAGGGGACAGGCAAGGGCAGAGCAAGAGCCCCTGTAGTCCTGCCCTTGATGGTCTTCTCTGGGAAGTCACCCTGGAACAAGCCAGCACCCCAGGGCCCCCCCAGGTGCCTGCCAGTACTTACTGGTGTCGCAGTTGGCGCCGAAGTAGCCGTGGCGGCAGCGGCACTCGCCAGGTCTGACACACACCTCATTCTCCTTGCAGGTGAAGTTCCCCTCACACACAGCTGGACAGATGGACAGACAGCAGGCATGAGTGACAGTGCCACTGGGCTCATCCCTGCCGTCCCTAATTCCCCCCCAGCATGGCAGGGCAGGGGAAAGGGCGTGTAGTGGCACTCCAGGTGCTACTGAGCTGTGGCACCACCACCAGCCCAGCAAGTAGCCAGGCAAGCCAGATGGGACCCTTGCCAGAAAAATGCCACCAGCATCCTGCCACCCAGCTCAGCTCCATCCCTGCCACTGGCTGCACCCATCTGTGTCCCCTGCTCAGCTCCATTGCTGGCTCCATGTGGGGACATGGAGTGGTGGGCTTGGGGCAGCCAGGAGCACAGCCCACCTTCTCCCCCTCCCTGCACACCTTGGGACAGCAGCGGTGTCACTGTCATCCCCGCCACTGCCTCTCCCACATGGACCATCAGCCCCCAAAGGCCACCAGCCCCTCTCCAGCCAAGGGGATCTTGTGCTGGGTCCAAGGCCCAGAGTGGGGCAGGACACTGGGCAGGCAGCACTGCAGTGCAGGCAGGCGCAGGCAGACCCCGCATGCTCAAGCCTCCTAAGCCACCGGGGGAGGGAGAGTGGACCACCCATCCCATCCACCTTACCTGGGATTTCTTAGACCTACGGTGATGGATACTATAGAACCCCCTAGAATAGACAGATGGCACAGGTTAGGAGCATTGAGTAGTGGTTAGAGCAGGTTGGGGGGGGAGAGGAAATGGGGACAGCTTGCTGGTGGGACTGTCCCCTCACGCTGTCCTGGCAGACCCTGTCCTTCTCTCTTCCTGCCAGCACGTGAAAGGGCCGTGTCCTTTTCCTGGTGCGTGGGCACCAGCGCATGCAGCGAGCGGTTACGAGGGCTCATGCACAGAGGGTTAGTTGGTTATGTGCTCTGCACCTCTGGCTGCAATCTGCTGTGGTGTGGGCCGGCACAGGGCTCCTCTGGCTGAGCTCCTGCAGAGCAAGGAACCCAGAACAGCCACTGGCATCCTGGCAGCATTGCGGGGATCAGCTCCCAGGGCTTGGTGCTGAGCATCCATGCTGGGCTCACCATGGCCCTGATGACAGCCATAACACTCAGTGTGGTCCCAGCCAGGGCAGCCCTGCCCACAGGCTTGGTGGTCCCTGCCTGGCACCCTCCTGTCCTCACAGCCACTCCCCAGCAGGGCCATGATGGAGAGACACATGCCTGATCCTGGCAGCTTCTCTTCCACTGGCTTGTCTCCCCATGCTGCAGCACCCACGGGAACCTTCTGGGTCCTACCCCTGAAGTTGCACCTTCCCTGCTCCCACACAACTCCAGGAACTCTTGGTCCTAGAACAGCCCCTGCCCTCCATAATCCTTAGACCCAAAGCTAGCCAACAACAAGAGAAACCCCCAGGCCTGGGAGAGAGGTGATGCTACTGGGGGAGGAGCTCAGTGGGGCACCCCAGGGCATCACTGTGGGGGCAGTGGGTACACCAGGGCTGGTGACAAGCACCCATCCACATGCTGCTGGCTCTGAGCACTGCAGGGAGGCAGGACAGCCTCCAGCATGGTGGAGGAGAGTCCAGCTGCAGGCAGAGGTCCCTGGGACTGGGGTCCATGCTGCAGGGTACATCAGGGTGGCCCCTGCCAGTGAGGGTCAGGCCACGGGTGCTCATCAAGGCTGGGCAGATGAGCAGTGTCCAAAGAAGCAAGACACCAGTGCTTACCTAGTAAACACTCGCTTCCTTGTTGCCTCCATCCCGGGCAGCACACCAGCACCGAGGAGCTGCAGGGAAAAAAATCAATCACAAACTGTTACGACCCTCACAGAATCATAGAATCTGACAAGTTGGAAGGGATGCATCAGGATCATCAAGTCCAACTCCTGTCCCTGTGTAGGGCACCCCAAGAATCACACCATGTGCCTGAGAAACCCCAGAAAGCCCTGGTCCTTCCTAAGAACCCACCAGGAGCACGGGTGCTGTGATGGGGGGGACAAGACCAGTTCCTCCTATTAAAAAGGAGCAATGAAACAATGAGAATTGTGTTCAGAACTGCTACTGTGAAAAAAAATGAACTCCCAGACACCCCAAAAGCTGGGGAAAAAAAGGGAAGGCCCAGCAGAAACCCAACTGCTCTGCAACCGAGGGCTCAGCAAAGCAGCCAGCTCCTGGGAGGGGATGGCTCAAAACCTGAGGCCAGATGCACACCTTTTCTCCCCTGGGTGCTTGTGGGGGTGCTGCAGGGAGCAGCTGTGCCTGCACTGAAAATGTCCCCATGCTGCTCTTCTCTGCCCCCATCCTGCCTGCACTCCCTGCCTGCACTCTCCCTCATGTACGAGCCAGGTGATGGCAACTGCAGGATGAGTCCCTGAACCCCTGTCTGTCCTGGAGTACCAGCAGCTCTGGGAATTGCCATGAAGAGGATCAACAGCCAAAGTGGTTTTGGCACAAGCTAGACCCTGGCTAACACCAGGATGGGGTCTCACACCTTTGTGGGAGCCTGGCCAGGGTCACTCTGTGGGGATGGGACATGTGGGGAGTAAGCAGGGACACCTCAACCTCACTTGTTCAGTGGCCACCCCGAGCAAATGGCTGGGGGCTCATGATGCTGGAACCCAGGTGTGGGGAACATGCTTCCCATGCTGTGACACCACAGGAACCCCTGATGGTGGGAACCTTGCTCAGCCCTGGTGTGACCAGCATTGCCTGGTCCTCACAGGCACTGGGAGTGATGCTGGAAGGTTATAAATGGTCCGAGCAGACGCTGCAGTCGAGGAAAACTTCCCTGGGCTGGTCCGGCCGTGCAGGCTGGAATGCATTGTGCTTTTTTTTTTTTTTCCTCTTTATATGTAACAAATGCAGAAGAGGAGGAGACAACGAGGAAGTATTCGCTCAAAACCCAGCACAGTCACAGGACCGTGTCTGGCTGCCAGACAGCCTTGTCCTGGGGCTGGGGAGGGAGCTGCCAGCAGCCCCTGGCCCAATGCTGGTACCAGAGAGGCTGGACCCAGCTGCCCCCCACCCCCCTCCCCTTGGCTGGTGGCACTCGCACGGCCCAGCCGGGAGCATTGTGTCCCCTTTTTCATGGTGGAGGGTGAAAAATTGGAAAGGAGGCTGAAAAGAACCACAAAAATGATTCAAGGCCTGGAAAAAATGCCTTGCAGCTGGAGCCCAAAATAGCTCCATCTATTCAGCCCGTCGAAGCGGTCGTGAGACGCTGCGGTGGCAGCCGGTGTGCACACCCCCACCTCGTGGGGACCCTGGGGCTGGAGCAGGGGCTCTGCTCCTGCCATGCACGCAAGGGGATGCAGGGTCTTAACCACCAACCCACCTCCTGGAGACTAGTTTTTTTCCTGCAAGCCACTTCAGGCCCCCCTCCCCAAAAAGCCTCACAAGCAGTGCTCGGGCGCAGGCAGGGAATGGTCCATGGTGCCCTGAGCCCCCCCACCGTGCAGCTGAAGTCCCTGCCATCCCCCCTGAGTTGCTTCCATTGCTCCACCCTTTGGAAATTCAGTGTTTTAGCGGTTTTTAGATGAAACTTTTCAGGTTTGCAAGGGGGAAACCCCTCCAACTGGGAAAACTCCTTCCTGGAACAGCTCAGCCTGGACACCAAAAGGGGCATTGTGGAGGATGCACCAAAAAGCATGAGCTGTGATGAGAGCCCTGATCTGACAGTGAGGAGCTGGAAGCTGCCAAAACACAAAGGCAGGAGGGAAAAACCCCTTCGCCTTCCATGAACCTGAGGCAAGCAGGACCAGGACCATCACCAGCCAGGAGGAGGACCCCAGCCAACCCACCGCCTCACTGGATGTAGGATTTGTGCTTATCTGTTGACTGCTAACTAATCTCTCCCTGGCTATGCCTGCACCCCGCCGCTCAGGCCCCACTTCCTTTATCAGCAGCTTTGACAGCAAATAAACTCGTGCCTGTGGCAAGGAGAGGAAGCACAGGGACACCGGTGTTCCCAGCGTGGCACAGGAACTGGTCTCTGAGTTCCTGGGCACCCTTCAGGGCGTGGGTCTGACACATCTCTGGTGGTCTCAGCTCCTCCAAAGAGGGCTGGCACCATCTGCCTGTGACCACTGGGACTGGGGTAACTGGGAGGTCTCTTCAAAGGCTCACTCCCGACCCACACAGCCATGGCACCACAGGCAGGCACAGTGCAAATGCTTGCTGCTTTTTCTTCCCTTCAAAGAGCTACAAATGCTGGGGGGGGGGGGGAAACCCAAAAAAACAAGAAAGAAAAGCTGCCTCCGAGCTGTGGCCTGGGTATGGGAGCTGATGGGGAGGAGGAGTGGGGATGTGGGCAAAGCCAGAGCTGTGACCTGCGGGGAGGAGCTCCTGGTGCATGCACTGACCTCAGCACACGGCTACATCCTGCTCGCACCAAGCATCAGAGGGACCTCTGCAAATGCTCTGGGGGTTTCTATGGAGCTGGAATATTGTTCATACTGGATGAAGTTAGAGGGCACAAAATATGTCCCTGAAACATGTGCATCCTGGTCACCTTCCCCAGGCTTGCAGCAATGCCCAGGGCTTCCCATCCTTCAGAACACCACCCTGGCATCAAGCTCCTTCTTTCTTGGTGTCACCATCACCCAGTGCCACCCAGCTCCCCCTGTATGGCACACAGGGCTCTTGGGACCACCGGGTCCCAGCCAGCAGCATCGCCCTCCAGACAATGCCAGCCACAGCTCCCTGACCCGAGCCCAGCCTCGGGGTGCAAGCAGAGCCAGAAACCTGGTGCAGGCAGGTGCAGGATCACATATACAGAAGGAAATGCTTTGAGCAGAGAAAGAGAAAAAAAAAAATGTTAAAACCCTAAAGATTAGCAAGGGAGAGCATTACTGAGAGCAGGACAGGGACAAAGCAATGCCCATGCGTGCAGGGCTCCCCTTAACCGACATCCCAAGTAGCAGCTTCAGAGTGGGTCATGTTGACTTGTAACCCACTATAAGAGTTTCAAATTTAGGAGCAAGTTGCATCCAGTACACAAAATTTTTAACACCAAATAGCTCCCAAATTTGTCATTTTCTCCTACTCAGAAGGTGCCGAGGCAGAATCCTCTAAGACTTGCAGCTGGTATCCCTGAGGGATGCCTGGATATGTGCAGCAGAGACCATCATTTGTAGGTCAAGAATTCAACCAGCAGCTTTACTGAGGTCGAGGGATGCACACCAGGACCTTCTCCTCAAGACATCTCTGGCTCAGCTGCCCCCAGCCCCCAGCACAGGGCAGGACCTGCAGCACCTGGCCCGGGTGTTTGGGGCCACCAAGGTGGGGTTGGATGGTGACACACGAGGTGTCTACATATCGAGGGGAGCACCACAAGGTGCATGAGTGGGGAGGGAAGAAAGCTTTGCAGAAAGTTGAGGAGTAGAAAATGATGCAAACATCATCTCAGCTTCCTAGGGACCATCTCCTCCCCATCTTGTCTGGTTCCTGGGCTGCCTCCAGACCCCAGCTGCCACAGGACGAGGGACACTAACACCTGCTCATCCCACCCATGTCCTGCTCACCACCGAGTGCCTCTCGTGCACCCCACGGGTGGCACAGGGAGAAAGCCTGAGCCCAAGGTTCTGGATGAAGCATCTCCCCCACCGACACCCAGTAAAGATGGGGGCTTCCTGCACAAGGAGGAGCACCCAGACACCCCATCCCGAGCACCTGGGGCAGGATGCTGGGAACTGGGAGGGGTGGATGCTGCTAAATCCCCCTCTGCCAGCCCAGGACGTGGTGGCAGTTTTCTGGGAACCCGTGGGCAGATGCGGAATAGGGGGAAGGACCGACTCCTGCATCCTCCCCTGCCGAGGAGCCGCACGGGGCTGGAGCTGCAGCCGATCGGGCTCCTGAAATGCCTCCTTAGGAAACTCAGCCTGTAATTTGAGGAGGGGGCACCAGCGCCCTGCGGCCCTGCTGAATGGAGCCATTATGCGGCCCCTCTCACTCGCAGCACATGTTTTCCTTGTGGACTCGTCTGACCTCACGGGCGAGATGTAAAGGTGCATTTATGGCCTGGGCCCCCCATTCAGGGCCGGGATCCTGCTCTCCCAGTCGGGAGGGAGAGGCTGCAGGCACTCTGCCCCTTTTGCTGGGGCCAGCTTTGCCGAGGAGCCTGGCCAGCACCAAACACCGAAGCTTGGCCCAAGGTGATTCTCTGGCAAGCAATCCGTGGGACACGGAGGGCACGGAGAGCGGGAACAAGGTAGTGCCAGCTCCCAGGGCCCTGCCTCTGACCAGGGAGCCAGGATGTGACCTCCGAGGGACAGCCAGGCGGTGCCAGCGCTCCCTTTCTGAAGCCAAATCCAAAAATCCCGGAGCTGCCAACTCCAGGGCATCTCCACCAGGATACCCTGAGCATCCCGCCAGCCCGGGCTCGGCAGTGGGACTGGCCCCGGGGGCCCAGAACCGCCCACCCCCATCAGCCCCAGTCCCAGCGGCAGCCAGGCACGGCTCCTCACAGGAGAACCGGCCCCGGGGGGAGCAGGACCGGCCCCGGGGGCATCCAGGAACAGCTCCCTGTAGCAGGACTGGCTCAAGGGGGAGCAGAACCGGCCCCGATGTGCCCTGAACCGTCTTCCCGCAGCATGCCAGAACCGACCCCCCCTCTACTCCCGGCCCCACTCGGCTGGGCTCCTCGCCCCCTCCCCTGCGCCCGGCTCCCCCCGCCTCAGCCCCGCACAAGCCGGACTTTGTCTTGGAAGGCGCCCAGCGCCGCGGCTGGCCCGGGGGAGGGGAGCAGCGGGTCCGCCCGTCCTGTCGCGTTCCCCCCCATAGCCCCACCGCACCCCCTGCGCCCCGGCCCCCCCAGTGCGGGTGGGGGTTGCGATGCCCCCCGCCCCGGGCACACCTGCCCGCCCGGCCGCTCCTACCCGCCGGCCCTGCAGACGTTCCTGCCGCGGGGGCTCAGCTCTTGCGCGGCTCCGCGGCTCAGCACCAGCATCAGAACCGGCAGCAGCAGCAGCGCGGCCCCGGCCCGGGCGCGGCGGGGCGGTCGTAGCCTATGGGCCGCCATCACCGTCGGAGCGGCGGGGCCCGGCTTGACCCGGCCCATCCCACACGGGGCCGGGCTCTTTCCCCCCCCCCAACCCCTCCGTCGCTCCCCCCGGCTCCCCCCGTGCTCGGTGTCCGCCCGGCCCCGGCTGCTGCTCGGCGGGCGGAAGCCGCAGTTCGAGCGCTCGGACTCCGCCGCCGCCGCCTCCCCCGCGCCCCTCTCGGCAGCGGCGGGAGGGGCCCCGCCGCCAGCCAGGAAATTCCGCATTGGTTCCCCTGACGGCGGGCCAGGCTCCGGGGGCCGCCGGCCGCCGCCTCCCCCAGCCGCCGGGTAGCACCGCCCCGACGGCCCCGACGGTCCCGGGGGTCTCTACCGGGCAGGCAGCCCCGCCGAGCCGGTGAAGCGTGTCCCGGGGTGGGGAGGGGGGAAAGGTCCTGGCTTCCCGTTCAGCCCGGGGGTCCAGAAGCTCCCGGGAGGACCAGTGACTCCGGGGTCTGGTTAGCCAGTGGGTCCGGCAGCACCGGAGTCGGACTGTCCCGGTGGTTTGACAGCTCTAGGTGTCCGGCAGGTCCCGGAGCCCGGCGGCCCCGGGCTCTGGCTGTCCCCAGGGTCCAGCAGCTTCAGGGGCTCGATGGCTCTTCATGCACAAAAGCCCCGGGGTCTGGCTGTCCCAGGGACCTGGCACCCTCTGGTGTGGCCAAGAGGGCCAGTGGTGTCCTGGGTTGCACGAGGACAAGTGTGTTCAGCCGATCCAGGAAGGTTCTCCTCCCCCTCTACTCTGCCCTGGAATACTGGATCCAGTTTTGGGCTCCCCAGTTCAAGAGAGACAGGGATTTACTGGAAAGAGTCCAAGAGAGAGCTGTGAGGGTGATGAAGGGACTCGAGCATCTCTCCTGTGAAGAAAGATTGAGAGATCTGGGGCTGAGAGATCTTCTCATCCTTGAGAAGAGAAGGCTGAGAGGGGATCTTCTGAATGTCCATCAATATCTGAGAGTGGATGTCAAGTGGAAGGGGCCAATCTCTTTTCAGTGGTGCCCAGTAGCAGGCCAATGAATAATGGGTTTGAGATAGAACATAGATATCTCACCTCAACATAACGAGAAACTGCTTTACTGTGAGGGTGAAGGGAGCCCTGGCACAGGCTGCCCAGAGAGGTTGTGGAGTCTCTTCTGGAGAATTTCCAAACCTGCACAGATGTGTTCCTGTGTGTCCTGCCCTGGGTGATCCTGCTGTGGCAGTAGGGTTGGACCAGATGGTCTCTAGAGAGGTCCTTTCCAACACCTAACATTCTATGATTCTATGATCCCTGCTGGGTTAGACCACCACCAGTATGGGGCAAATAAGATACTCTTAATTTTATCAGTGTTGAAACAAATGAGGAAGACATTACCTAATTTCAAAACTGTGGAAAACCTCTGAAAGGCAAATCTTAAATACCTTGGCTCAAGTTCATGCAACAAGGCACCAGCCACCACCTGGAGCAGAGAAGGCAATTGGATGCTCAGATCTCTGTCGTGGCTGCTGGGGCTCTCTGCCTCATGCAATGAAGGACAGGGATCAGCAAGAGTCTTACCAAAAGATGACAGGTTTCTGGTCTTCTGGCAGGAAGTGAAATGTACTGCACTTCAAAGGAATTTACTAATAGGAAAACCTGTTTACTTACAGATCTGTGGGGGGAAAAGAAAGGCCCTGCCCACCCCATCCTGCTCACAGGACCTGGCTGGAGGGTGCCCTGAAACACATGGGTGGCCTCCAAGGCTGGGGCAGGAATGCTAGGACCGTGTTGGCCTGGCTGTGCTGGGGCAGAAGGAGCACCCTCAGGGTGACCCTGAGCCCCAGGCTGAGCCCAGCATCCCTTGCTGTCTGGGAAGGTGGGATGGGGAGGGGTTAACTCCAAAGTTAAAGTAGGAAGCTGGGCTTAGGGTCCTGTCCCCATTCCCCGCAGCTGTGCCCACCTGGATCTTCAGCCTTGCTCTAGCTGCTTCCATAACCAGGATTCTCTTTGTATCTGCTCTCTCCATCACCTCCTGCTGTACCAAGGGTGCCTGGTGCTCTTCTGCCTGCTCCTGATGAGCCAGGGGAGGCTGGCACCACCACCACCTTCCTCACACTGCTGCTTTATCCAAGGGTGCACTGGCTTTTTGGCTGTTTGCTTTCCTTCCATAGCCATCTCCTCTTTACTCCAGCATCATATCCTGGGATGCTCCATTTTTACTGGGTCTAACCCACCACCAAAGCAGGACCTGGGCTGGGAGATAAGATGGTCCCTCAGATGGTCCCTCACTGCCTGGTAGCCACAGTCTGGAGAATGAGGATGCTGCAGGGAGGAGGCAGAGGGAGGGGAGATTTGTGGTGCTTTGGGGCATGGCATGGCCTGGCTGGTGCTGGGGGACCACAAGTTCCAGGGGTATCAGCCACAACCCTCCCTCCCCCTCTGGTGCCAGCAAGGCTGTTGGCCGTGCCAGCTTGATGCTTTCCATTCCAACACTGTTTGCAGTTACTTTTTCAGACTTCAGGCTGGAATGCCCCGCCAGGTGCTTGCCTCCTGTTGAGCTGTGCTTTGGAAAACATCAGAGGAAAAAGAAACCCAGCACTACAATATTTCTGAACAAAAAACTAAGGGAAAAAACCATGCTGTTTTGTGGATGGTTCAGAAATCCCCGTGGCTTTTTCAGCAGGTAGGAGCTACAGCAAGGAGTCACAGTATGAAGTACTGGTCCCCATTCTGCTGGAACACAGCCAGGCTCTGCTCCTTGCAAGAAGCCTCTGCTCAGGCATTTAAGTGCAAGGCTGCAGAGATGGTCACTGCCAAGATCCTGCTCCAGCAGCATCTCTCCCCTGGCAGCTCCCCTTGCAGCCAGCAGCTCTGCACACCAGTGCTCTCAACACCCATCACCACCCCTGGCCACCCCGTCCCTGGGGACAAGCAGAAAGCAGAAAGCTTCCAGCAGCGACCACTGACCCTGAGCAGGGTGGAGAGGGGAAGCTGGAGATATGGGGAAGGTCACGTTGGGTCACTGCATTCAGAAATAAAAGAAGTGGCTACTGGTTTTTGGCTGAGCATAAAGATTGCTTGAAACTTGGGCAAGGGTTAGGCAGGACGCAGGGTCCTGCGCCCTGACCCTACACACAGCCTCTGCAGAGCTGCAGAAGTCCTTTCTTTCCTGGAAAGGGGACTGGGGAGGGCTGGAGTTAACTCCAGAAAGGGGGCTCAGGAAGAGCTGTGTACAGATACATGAAACTGCTGGCATGGAAATCACATCTGCTCCTGCAACAGTCTGGAGCCTTGGGGGGCTTTGTAGAAGCTTGCAGCAGGTGATCCAACCCCACTGCCTGTCCCAGGGCACCCACTGCTCACCAGTTCTGCACAGAGCAGAGCAGGATCAGGCTTTCTCCCACCCCACCAGTCCCTTCCCAGCTTTCCTGGACCCCCTTCAGGTGATGAAACTTGATCCCTTTGGCTTGGGTGGGCTGCCAGAAGCAGAGGGAACAACCCAGGGACAAAGGTGACACTGCTGCAGCTGCCAAGCAGGGAAGCCCAGAGATGCTCATGGTCCTTTAGAGCCCAAAATGAGCCCAAGAGAAACTGCCCCTCATTTGAAGCAGGGAAAGCCTGCACAGTGCACACCCCCCAGAACACACCCTGGAGTGTGGGGGGGAGAGCCTCTCCCCTAGCTGCCCCACACCTTCTGTGGGCAGCAGGGTGCTGGGGGCAGCTGAGGATGCTCCAGGGCTCCCATCTCCCTCTGCGCTCATCCCAGACCCACAGATTGCCCATTCCCAGGCCTGGGAAGTTTGGCCTCACTTGGTGCACTCTGGTTCTGTTCCCCAAGCCCTGTCTCAGGCCAGCATGTGCAGATGGAGGGGCCTGGGAGCTGGCACTAACACCCCCCTGCCCAGCCCCTGGATCTCAGGGCAGCAAAGGAGCCAAGGGATGGGCAACTGCCCAGTAACTCAACAGTGAGACTGTAGCAAGAACAGTTACCATTTAATCATCAACATTCTATGCAAATCCAGTGTCTGGGAGAGCCGTGGTCCGGCTGCTGCTGCTCCAACGTAGTCACCACTCCTAGTCCAGCATGGGAACTGGGGACCATGGGTAGGAACAGGGTGGGGATGAGGCCAGCCAGCTCCCCATACCCCTCCTGCCCTAGGGTGGACAACCCCAGGCTCTGCTAAGCCTGGTGGGGTGGGAGAAAGCCTGGTCCTGCCCTGCTCTGTGCAGAATTGGTGAGCAGTGGGGGCCCTGGGACAGGCAGTGGGGATGGATCCTGCCCCTGCCTAGGGATCCTTCACAGCTCACTGTGAAGCCTCTGCTTTGGAATGGAGCTGGAAGAGACCAAGCCCCAGCATGGCCAAAGCTGGAGGAGGTTGTCCCCAAGCCCCCCAGTCTGTCCTCAATTAAGGGTGGCCAAAACTCCCTGTGCAGACCTGCAATCATGGAGATGGAGGGGGCTGGCAGGGGAAACCCAGCATCTCCCCTGAGACAAACCCAGGGCAAGCACACCTCAAGAGCCCCTGGGTTAGCCCAGAAAGACACCCCTGGGGGGGCAGGGTGAGCTCTGGGACAAACCTACAGCAGTCATCTCCAGAAGGTTCAAACAACAAGGAGGACACGTCCTCTCCCAGGGCAAAGGGCGCCGGGGGGGGTGTGTGTGAATGGGGATGGGGGAGGTCGGGAAAGTGCAGCAGAACAAGGACAGGGAAAGGCAACAGTGGTTCTGGGTGAAGGCACAGGAGCCCCGGGCTGGGAGCCAGGCTTGGGGTCAGTGGCTGGGGCTGAAGATGCTGCCAGAGAGGAGCCGCCTCTTCATCTCCCTCCAGAGCAGGTCCCGCTCCCGGGTCGCCCTCTGCATGAAGCCCCGGTTCTCCTGGGCCCGCCGGGACAGGTAGGGCAGTACTTCATTCACTGGGCCGTAGGGCACGTACTTGTAGACAGGAAAACCAGCCTGGCCTGGGTGGAGAGAGACTGATCAGAGAAGTGCCAGGGAAGAGGGAAAACAGAAAAGAAGCGGAGCAAAAAGAGTGGGGGAACACCTTGGTGACCCCCAGGTCTGTCATGGCCCTGGGCTGTGCCAATGGAGCCAGGGATGGAGGCAGGAGGGCTGAGGGCCAGAGGCTGTGGTGGCACTGTGGAGGGGATTGGGTGGCACTATGGAGGGGGTGGGGTGGCACATCCTTCTCCTGGCTCAGCACCGGGAGCTTGAGAACATGCTGAGTAGGAGCAAGCTGAGGTCACTGAGAGCCCTGGGAATGTCGGCAGCCAGGGCTGGGCCAATTCAAGAAGCATTCAACCAGAAACATCATGTTAACACATTTTTCCAGCATGACCAGAGGAGGTTGTGGACAGACAGCCAAACCCAGCTTGTGAGGGGAACTCCAGGACAGAGCAGCACCCACCACCACAGACAACTGCCTTGTCTGCTTCCTGCAGATCTCCTGTCCTTGGGTCTCTGCTCTGGACACTGGTGTAGGCAGAGATATCCATCCCTGACATGAGCTGGGCTACCTGAACCCTTGCATGTCCCTCTGCCTGGGGCCCTGGGAGCTCTGCTCTTCTGCCCGGGCCACCAGCAGAGGAGGGGACAAAGCCACACAACAGCCTGGTGACATACAAGGCTTGGTGTGCACCTCCAGAGAAGCAAAGCAATACTCCCAGACCAAGGAGGTACAAGCGGGGTTTTCTGTGTTCAGGACCTGTCTCTGCCCCATCTAGGAACAGCCCTATCTCAGATCCTAGGCCAAAGAAGCCATCATGATCTTCAGGAGACAGATGCGATTCTTCATCTTCCCCAGCCCTAAGCAGGGGATGCAGACCTCAACACAGCCGGGGAAGAGGTAGCAAGGCCCCATCCTCAGCCAGTCCTGCTCTGCCTGACCCATGGCCTGGCTCTGCCCATCCTTCAGACCCCACAGCCACTGCTCAGGGAGACACCAGGGTCTGCCAAATGGCTCCCTGCTCCCCATACTTACCCAGAGGGAAGGTGATCTGGTCACACATGCCCAGCAGCTGCCCAAAGTACACCTTCTTCTCTGAGGGATGGATCCCAAGTTCCATCATCCTGCAAGCCAAGCCTCAGCATTAGGGAAGAGTGGAGACAGGGGAGCACACAGGGGCAGTGCATCCCACCAGAGGAGTGAGGATCATCTCTGAGGATGAGAACAGGGCTTTAACCATGTCCCAGATGGATACAGGGATGTGAGGACGTGAAGGGTTTGTTTTTAAAACAGCCTTTAGGCTGGCCTCTGGGGCCAGCTTTGCAGCCACCGTGTGCTATTGTGCTGCACCCCATCTCCAAGCCCCAACCAAAGCCCTGAGAACCAGATGGGAGCTCTCCCATGGGTGAGTGCAGGGACTTGACAAGCCACAGCACATTTTCTCACGGCCCAGATGTGTCCCCACCTCCTCAAGCATCCAGTCCTGATCACACCACCTCCCCAGTGCCTACCTGCACAGGGTGAACTTCACTGTGTCCTCATTGTGAGATGCCACCATCACGCTGGCTTTCTGGCTGTGCTTGATCTCCTCCAGGATATAGTCCAGGCACCTGTAGGACAGTACAGGGCTGCATGGTGAGGCCACTCAACCCCATGTGCAGTGGAGTGGGAGGGAGGAGCGTGGCTGGATCTGTCCTCTACCTGTGGTACATCTCATTGGTCTTCTCATAGGTGGGGTTGATGGGATCCTCATAGCCAATCTGGGCTGCCCTCTCCCGCTCCTGTTCCATGTAGGCACCTCGGACCAGCTTGGTGCCAAAGTGCCAGCCCTCCCGGCGTGACAGCTCCACATCCACAGTCACATTGTCATAAGCCTCCTGGAATGGGTTGGAGGAGACGGCACAAGGTCATGGCACCAGCGGCACATCTGCCCTGCACCTTTTCAGGCAGTCAGCCCTAGAGCTGTGCCATCACATCACAGTGGCTTCAGGAGCAGAGGCCTCCATCCAGCTGCTCCATCAGGTTCTTCCAGCCAGCCCTCACCTTCAGGTAGCACTGGTAGGTGTTGAAGATGATGGCTTGGTCCCTGTTGAAGCGGCGCTGCATCTCCAGGGTGAGGCGGCTGATGGCTGGCTGGAAGTAGCTCTGCTCTGCATCCACCATCAGCCTCACACCCTTCTCTGAGGCTCTCTGGGGGGGGTGGGGTGGGATGTGAACGACATTCAGGTTGGTCTGGGGGGGGCACCCTCCTTCCCTCTCTGTGGTAACACTTGTGCCCAGCCCCAGCACCCCCTGACCTTGGCAAGGACATCCATGCGCTGCAGCATCCGCTTCATCTGCAGATCCTCCTCCTCGGTGAAGCGTGAGAGAAGAGGCTCAAGCTGCCCAGTCTGAAATGAGAACAGCTGATGGCACCCTGCCCTGCCCATGGGAGACAGAAACCTGCACCAGGGAGGCCCTTGATGGTGGCCAAGGGCATGGAGAAAGCAAACGTCCCAGAGGGATGAGTCCTTGTGGCACATGAAACTTGGAGGAGAAGCAGAGGACCAGAACAGAGGACAGGAACAGGCTGCCTGGCACTGGCAGTGCCCTCCAAGCAAGGTCACTCTAGGGGTGGAAGAGATGGGTACCCACCTTCATGTTGGGTACGAGCAGCAGCTTGGAGAGCTTAGTACGGCTATCAATCAGGCTGTTCCAGTCCAGCAGGTCCACAGTGCTGGGAGCAGAGAGCTAGGTCCATGCTGGTGTCTTGCAGGGACAGGGAGGTCTCTACCAGGTCCTGACCCCCACCAGCAAGCCAGGTCTACAGCACATGCCAACTTGACCCATCTTGTCATCTCTACACAAACTTCATCACTTCTTGTGCTGACCATGCTGACTTCTGGAGACCTCCCCATGCAACTGCCCTATGAATGAGGACAAAGTCCCCTGGTGTACCCATCCCACAGCACCCCAGCTTACCCGCTCATGCCCAAGTTCTTGCCCGTGAACCAGTCCTGGCTCTCTGCTTTGGTCACGATGCCAAGGTTGGCCAGGGCCTCCTGCCACCAAAAAGAGCATCAGTGCAAGGGGCTACACTGTTCCAGGCTCAGAGGTGTAACAGGTAAGAGCTGCCTGGGGACCTCTATGGCCACCAGACACCTCCAGGAGTGCATTCCCTTCACAGCCTCCCTTGGCCATCACTCGCCTCACCTGCAGCTTCTCCACCTCCAACTTCACCTCCAGAGCTGTACGCCCAGCCTGTCCCTGCTCTGCAGCCATTTGGTGGAAGAACCTCCTCCACTTCACCAGCACCTCAGAGAACTGCATCTGTGGGGACAGAGCTCGAGGTGAGACACCTGGGCTGGAGCCCAGCAGGCTTGGAGCCTCCTGTGGTGGGAGCTTTCAAGGATTGTGCCCAGACTGAGGCAGACCCTGACCCTGTAGCAGGGAACACCTAGGACAAGCAGGGGCCAAACCTAGCAGTAGGGATGCCCTACATGCTCATATTGGGATCTCTAAGTTTCTGCAATCTTTAAGTGTCCCCAAAAGTTGAGGCAGAGACTCCAGGGTGGCCTCCAGGAAGAGAGGGGATAACTTATTGGTGCCCACTGCTCCCTGCTGTCAATAGAGATGCCACTGCAGCAAGCCTGGCACCCCAAAGCACCTGCCCCCTGAGACACATCATCCATGGCTTTGACTGTGACCCACTTGCCCTGGTCACAGCCCTGACACTCACCAGGAACTGAGGTCTGCCCAGCGCTGTCAGCTTGATGGCTGAGAAGCCGTCCTCTGAGCTGCCACCTGGATGGAGCCACAAAGCCAGAGCTCGCCTGACAAGGCACTTGGGGGAGGTACCTGAGCCACACTGGTGGGCTGAAGGACCCCTGAAATTGCTCAGGGACGCATGGAGCACTGTCACCGCTCAGGACATACAGACCACTTACCTGAGGCATCGATGCAGCGGAGGAAAGTCTCCATGTGCTGGTCACACTTGGCCTCATCAGCGTAGAAATACGTGCGGGCGCTGATGACCCCACCACGGCGATCCCCAAATCCCCGATGGACTCGATACTGCTTCTCCCTTTGCTCTGCTTCTGGGGTGGGAGAGGATAGAGATGGGCTACTCAGCCCTGCCAAGCTCCTACAAGCCTCCCTGAGAGCTCCTGCCATGGGTGCAGAGGGGCTCCACCTTGGATCTTCAAAGAGCCCCCAGGGCTGCAAGGCACCCTGCCCTGCCTGCTCTGCTGCCCCAGCAGAGGCTGAGCCTTGGCAGAGGAGCACAGTTGGCAGAGAACCAAGATGTTCCTCATCCTGCTTGTGTTTTGATGCTGTGGGAGCAGGGTCCTTCCCCCATACCAGGGCTGCAGTGCCCAGGTCAGTTGGACCTTCAGACTATGCCCTGTCAGCAGGAGGGGCTGGGTCACTCACCTCCCGTCTCCTTCTCGGCTGCAGAGGTGCAGGAGCTAAGAAGAGAAACAGGGAAGATAAGGGCCAGGTCAGCAAACCCCCCCAGCACCCCCCATTGGTGGCCAGAGCAGCTCCAAGGCTCCTTTGGTGCTGCCCCTGCTCCTCCCTTGCTATCCCATCACTGATGGATCAGACGCTGCTCAGCACAAGCTCTGCTGACAGTTCAGATGCCCCAAGCCCCCTGGGGGAAGGTGATGTGGTTTCACCATCCAGGCAGGTGTTCCCAGGAGGCCCTTCAGCAGCACACTCAGGATTCTCCATGCTTGAGTCCAGAGCTTGACTGACACAGCTCATCCCACGGGAGGGACAAGGTCAGCCCTGCTGGGGCTGGCTGCCCCACCTCCAACCATGCCAGCCCATGGTCCTTACTGTGGTGGCACAAAACCTCAACCCAACACCTCCCAACCCTGCAGGCACCAACCATGAAGCAAGGAGTTTCTCCAGAGCCAGGGCTGCTGAAGCACAGGATGACCTGCTGCAGCTCAGCCATCCTGCTGAGCACTGGTGTTAGCCAACAGCTTCTAAGCAAGGTCTCAGCTTCAACCCAGCTGACCTGGGATGTCAGAGAACCCAATCTCTTTGCCACAGAGATAAGAGGGCTCTGACAGCCCAGGGGGATGCTGGCCAATTAACGAGGTCCTACGTGAGCTTGAGCAGCTAAGCCTTCTCACTGACACCCTACATTCAGCCTGCAGACCCCAGCTCTCACCCAGGAACATTGCCAGCCCCTGGACAACAGCAGGAGAGACAGGTCCTGCAGCAGGTCTCAGCCACAGCAGAGCAGGACAGCTCTGAAGCTCAGGGCAGACCTTCCATGCAAGACCTGAGACGCTGGGGACAAGTGGCAGGGAGCAGAGCCTCTTCTCACCAACCCAACTAAATTAGCAGACAGTACCCTGGCAATGGAAGCCTTCCGAGTTCCTGGAGACAAACATATCCTTTCCAGCAGCATTCCTGCTGCATGACTGCACCAAGCCCTTCCTCCTGAGGGGCACTCAAAGCAGTGTCATGGTACTCGCTTTATTCTTCCACATCTAGCAAAATATGGAGGTTGGTTCCAGTTGAAGGAACAGCTCTTCCTGAACATCACCTGCTTTCTTGGCCAGCAAAGACATTCCTACACTAATCAAGTGTCTCTTAACCCAGGTTGTACCTGTCATCCCTTCTGCAAACTGAGAGCAGGACATGTCTCCAGGCACTGCCTAAAAGCTTCTGGCAAGCTGTAGCCAGAAAGGAGCCACGTGCCAGGCATGCTTAGGACCTGGTGGCTCACCCTCACCCAAAGCTGACACCAACCAGGTGTCACCAAGTGCTGTGAAGTTGGTTAGGAAGACTTGATGCAGCCCATGGGCTGGCTGGGCAGGGCAATCCAGCTGATGCAGCAGTCTTGGGCTTTCAGTAAGTTTTTGATCAGGCTCAAATAAACTGTCTCAGGGGAAGCACAAAGGTTGCCCTGGCAGAAATAAGCAGGAAAGAATCCACGTTGCCATCGAGGTTCCCTGAGAATGCCATGAGCACAGTGTTATTTGCTTGGCTCATCAGCTGCTGGGTCTGGCAGAGGAAAAACCCCAGAGAGAAGCTGTCACTGAATGACCACATCCACAGCAAAACTCATGGTCACATGGAGCCCAAATTGGAACTATGGGTGGTGCTTAAAACCCTGCAGGGAGGAAGAGTCCTTCAAGTCTGTTCCATGCATAATCTACTAGGACACCCCAGCCCAGGACTACGCAGGACTTCCTTGCACAGCTCCAAGCCAAGCAGCAACCCCCTGTGACCTTGGGGACCCATAGCAGGAGCAGGCAGTGGCACTGGGAGCAGAGGCAGAAGGGAAGGAGGTGGCTCTGGGAGGTGGATTGGCCAGGCTGGTTTGTAACCCCACACAGATATCAGGTGCTCACACAAGGAACCTCTAGAGGAAGGAAGTTCAGGTGCTGTTCAGGATGCTGGTGGCCTTCTTGGCCACCTAGGCACACACTGGCTCATACTCAGACACTGCTGACCAACACTCCCAGGTCCTTTTCTGCTTCCCAGCCACTCTGCCCAAGCCTGGAGTGTTACATGGGGTTGTTATAACCCAAAGATTGCATTAGGAGGCCAAAAACTCAGTGGCTGCATCTCATCTGTACCTCTGCTTCCCAACTGGCAGCAGGGAACAGCCCTGAAGTGCTGAGAGGAGGGGGGGAAGCAGCTCCCAAGCCCAGCAGCCACCAGACTGGGGCCACTCACCCCTCCCAACCTTGCACAGCCCAGCTGAGCCCCATCCCCAGCAGAAACACAAGCAGTTTGGGAGTTTGTCCCTGAATGAGCTGGAGCAGTGCTTGGCATGGGCCAGAGCCCAGCACAGCCCCTCTGATTCCATCCCTATTCTCACTCCCTGAGACTGCCAGGATGGCATTTCCCTCTCCCATTTTTTTGAGCAAATCCTGCTGGGACTTGGGCAGGGTGGGTGATCGTAACAGTGGGGGACAACATGGGAAGACACAGGGTCTGGTGCATGGCTTTGCTGAGCTCTCCCAGGGGAGGAGATTAGCAAGCAGTCCCACACATGGGACCCCCAAATCTGTACTGGGGGGACCAGCACAGCCCAGACAGCTCACAAAGCACCAGCACAGCAGGCAGGACAGAAGTGCAGGCAGAGCCTGCCTGCAGCAGCCAGCCCTCGGTGGTCAGCCACTGGGAAGGGCTTGGCAGAGGCACAGCCAGAGCAGGACAGGCAGTGATGCCAGATCCCTGGGTCACACCAGGGTCCAACTCAACCTCACAGAGATACCTGAGCAAAATGCTGGACCACAGCCACATCGCCCGGGAAAGAAACCAGCTGCTCCCAAAACATCGCTTTCATATAAAAGCAAAAACAAAGGAAAAAACAGTTTGCAGCTCCATCTGCAGTGGTGGGGGTGGCCACAGCCCTGTTCCCACCCCCGGCGAAGTTCCTACACCAGCACTGCTCTTGGACCTTCATGCCACAGGGTGGTGCCACCCGCCACGGCAAGCGGGGGCCCTGAAAAACAGCGCCCGGGTGCGGGGGGGAGATAAGGCTGAGAGGAGCCCAGCGCAGCAGCCGCTTCGCCGCATAGACCCTCAGACCCACTGTCCAATCACCCCAAAATCCCTTTCCCCTCTGTTATTCACACTGCCTGACAAGCGTGTGGCCGTGGCTGGTGGTCCCAGCTGTGAATGGGGACACGGGGCTGTCGCAGCTTTGCCCGGAGCCACCACGACCCCCTCAGCCCGTGCTCTCCAGCAGGACCATCTTTGTCCTGGGTGGGGGACACACCACCCATCCTGGGGTGCCACCGCCCACTGTAGTGGCACCCATCGATCAGCGAACGGATCTGCCGGGAACTGGAGCTCGAAGTTCCCGGTAGCTTTGGGCTACCCATGGCAAGGGGTGGGAGGCAGGGAAGGCAGCCCTGGGGGGGGGAACAGTGTGAGAAGAGGATGCGGTCTGGCCGGGGGTGGGCATTACGTCCACTTGAGAGGTTTGGAAGTGTTGGGGGTCAGCAGTACCCCGTGGGAATGGTGGGGGGATGGGAGTGGAGGGGGCAGCATTATCGGAGGGGGTGATGTGGGAGCAGCATTTCAGTGGATAGGGGGAGGACAAGGGGAGGCAGCACCCCAAAGTAAAGGGGGAATTTCTGCAGGAGGATGCAGGCGGAACAGTACCACATTGATGGTAGAAGTGGGAAGCAAACCAGTGGGTGGAGAGGCAAAATGGGATGGGGAGGGGGCATCACCACAGGGGGAAGTGGGACTGGGAAGGGAGGGGAGAGGGGCAGCACGCCAGAGGGAAAGGGAAAGGGGAGGAGGGCAGAACCGGGGGGCAGCCCTTCTGTGTACGCTGGGGGCGGATGCGGAGGAGGGGGAGCGGCCCTGGGAGGGGTCGGTGGCAGCGGGCGGGGAGGGGGCCCGAGGGGGCGTGGCCGTGACGCACGGCAGCTCCAGCCAATGGGAGTGGGGGGATGGGCGGGCACAGCCAATAGAGGAGCGGCCAAGTACCGCGCCCGCCCCCCCCCCCAACCCGCCCCGCCGGCCCCGCACACACTCCGGTCCCACACTCACTCCAGCTCCTTGCGCTCGGCCTCCTCGGCGCTCAAATCCTCCTCCACGCTGTAGTCCAGCACGGCACCCACGCCGAAGGCCTGGTTGCGCCGGATGAGCGGTTTGATGGCCTCCTGGTCTTCCCCGGCCACGAACTGCCCGTAGAATGTCATCTTCATCAGCCGCTCGAACAGCGCCTGCCCCAGCACCCGCTGGCACAGCCGCATTAGCTGCGGGATGAAGGCGATTCAGCGTCCCGCAGGCCGGCACTTGGCCCGCAGCGGAGCCCCCCAGTGCGGACTCCTCCGCTCCGGTCCCGGACTGGCAATCTCGCAGCGGTCAGACCGGTATTCACCCTGGAAGGGGCATCCACCGGAGCGGGATCCGCACCGCCCAGAACCGCTGTTTCTGGAGCGTCATCCCGCTGAGTGAGCAGCCCCCCCGGGCTTGTCTGGCACTCCCGCTCCACTCCCCCAAAGCAGCGGACCCCCTGACCCAGGGCCTGTAGCCCCTCTACGGGCCGGGAACCGGCAATTCCCCAAGCGGTCAGCCGCCCTCTGAAGCGGGAGAACCCCGGGACACCCCCCTGCCTAGGACATCCCCACCCCTGAGGGGCAACCCCCCCCGGCCCCCTCGTCCGGGACCGGCAATTCTCGAAGCGGTCAGGTTCCCCCCGCCCAGCTTGGGACCGATATTCCCTCTGGAGCAGGCAGCCACCCCGGAGCCGGACCCTCCCCGTAGCAGCAGCTCCCCCCCCCCGCCCTCCACGCACCTCCCGATTGTGCTCCACCAGCGGCCCGACGGCGCAAAGCCCCAGCACCACCAGCCCCCGCAGCAGCTCGGCGTTGCTCTTGCTGCGGAACGCTTCCCGCGGGTCCCCGAAATCCACGGCGGGCGGCGGCGGCGGCGGCGACTCCCGCTCCGCACCCCGCGGTGGAGGCGGCGGCACCGGCCGGGTCCCCCTGCCCGCAGCCGGCAACGGGGCGGCCCCGCGGGGAGCTGTGGCCGGTGAGGAGCGGAACCGGCGGGGGACGCCCAGGCGGGCGGCGGAGCAGAGCGTTCGTGCTGCTCCCGGGGCAGCCATGGGCACGGCGGGGCCTCCTGCCCCGCGCTGCCGCCTTAAGTAGGGCCCGGCCGGCACCGCCCCGGGCACGTCCTGGCCGCGCCCGCCCGGGCTGCGGGGCCGCCGCTCCTCCCCACGGCCCGGTCCTGCTCGGCCGTGCCGCGGCACCGGCACCACTCAGCCTGGCGCGGCCCGATGCCTTCTCCCTTGCATCCCCTTGGGGCAGCCCTTCCCGGGGGTGCATCGCTCCCGAGGAGGGCACAGAGGGACAGGGGTGGCCCGAGGGGAGCCCCCGGTGACTGAAGGAAACGCCTTTCCCTTGGAGCTTGGAAGGGAAGGGGCAGAGAGACCCCCAATGCCCTTAGAGCAGGCCTGGGAGAGGATGAACGAAGCCCCATGCCCTTGTAGGAGCCCCCGGGAGAGCTCTGGCAGCCCCAAGGGAGGTGCCTGATGTGGTCCCCATCCCATCCGAGGGGCCCTGAGGCAAGCACTGAGGTCAACCCTGTGAGGACAAGGGGCTCATGAACCCCTAGAGAAGCTCCAGGAGGGTCCCTCTCCCCTCCTAGCAGTCCCTGGGATAGGCAGTGGCATGTCCAGCCCACAGACCTGGGAAACCCTTGAGGGTCTCAGTCCCAGGGGACCTACCCATGGAAGAGATGTTGGTGCAAGCCCCTGCGCTTGCTCCTCATTGTCTATTCATGAAGGTTTTGGGGGTTTCAGCTTGATCCTCATTCATTTGTTCAGGGTTCATGGGTGCTTGGGGCACCCTGAGCTGGCAGACTCTCTCCTTTGGCACGAGCTGAGGTAGTTGGGTTTGTGCCTGCCCTGTGGAGCTCCACCACAGAGGGCTGGCAGGGCTTTGGAACGCTCCCAGGCAGGGCCAGGTGCCCATGCTGCTTCTGGCAGGTGTTCACCTGAGCTGTTCCTCCCAGGCACACCCAGTGCTGAACTCCAGATATCACCCAGCACCTTCCTGGAACCCCATGGCCAGATATGCTCTGACTCTTGGCCTAGGGAGCAGAGAGCAGGGATCTCCCTTCCTTTTGGGAGGATCATTTCACAGCAGCAAGTATCACAAGTAGTGTCCCCTCTCGAAGCCCACATTCCCTCTCCATGCCCATGTCCCATCTTTGTGCCTATGTCTCATCCCTGTTCCCATATTCCCTTCATTCCTGCTTTTCCAGTCCCGGTGTTGCGACAGTTCTCTGGGGATAGCTCCAACAATGACAGATGACTGCCCAGACCCAGACCCAGATTCAGACCCAGACTTGGACCCCGTTCCTCAGTGCCATCGTGTGCCTGGGGATGCTCAGTGAAGGCAGCAGAGGCCGGGCAGGAGGGGAGCAGGAGGCAGCAGGCTGGGAAACCACACCCTGAGTGGAAGTGGCTCTTCTTCTCTGGGCAGAGAGGAAGAGCCCAGAGCTTTGAAAAGGATTCAGCAGCTGTGATGCAAAACAGCTACTACAGGTCCAATGGGACAGGAAAAAGAGTTACAGTAAATGTTTTTCCCTCATGCCCCAGCACTCACATTGTTGTAATTAGCAGGGAAACCAGAGAGGTTCCTTCAGCTGATTTGCAAGGTTTCCTTTTGGGATGTCCTGTCCTTCCATGGTGAGAGCCAGGCAGTGGCATAGCCTCTGCTGTGGGCAGCGGTGCAGACCCTCAGCTGGCACCCAGTTCTGCCAAGTGTGCCCCTTGGAGTGGGACGTGATGGGGTGGGCAGGAGCTTCCCCAGCACAGGCTAGGGACAGCCATCTGCTGGAGGCACCAGAAAATCCCAGGAGAAGGTGGAGGTGGTGACAATGCTTCCCAGGCTGCCACCACATGGGGCTCATCATCTGGTTGAGGGTTACCTTTCTTCACAGGTGGCTTCATCCCCTGCCATGTCACCCTGCAGGGAGACCCCAGAGCCCCTGATACTCTCAGTGATGGGAATAACCCCCTAGTGCGTGCACAGGAGCTGCCAGCAATAGGTCAGGGTGTATTTAGGTGACGGGTTGGTTCTCTCTAAACCCTCCAAGCATTCCTGTCACCCACCCTGTCACCCTTCCTGCAGGTGGCTGTGGCTCATTCCATTGCATGGACAATTTTAAGTGTTGCTTTACTTTTGCTCCACTGTTCTCCAGCAGTGGAACCTTGTCCTTCTCCTTCCTCCAGATGCTGGAGGCCCCTAAATATTCCCTGCTGCAGTGAGGGTGGTGGTGAAGCCCACCCCAGCATGGCACAGGTAGGGTGGGGCTGTGGTACTCATGTCCTGCCTCTGTGGGGCCGGAGCAGGGAGCTTGGGGAACTTGCTGGTGGACACCTTGAGAGTCACAGGGCAAGAGCTCCAGCTCCTGGGGGTTTGGAACTCTGCTGTGAGCTGCTGGGCTCTGCCACAGATCCTGGTGGTGGAAAGAGATGCTTGAGGGGACACCTCTTGCAGCTGATCTGGCTGTCTCAGGCCTTGCTCCCTTAAGATTTGGAATTTGGGAAGTCTGATGGTGCTCTGATCCCTGACATTTTCCATTTGCATCCCAATGTTTTTCAGTTAATCACTTGCAGCCTAAGAAATAAATACCTCCTTGATTGTTCCTCTGTGTTCCTGCAGGCCTAGCGTGGCTCAGCAGCTGTGAGAAAATACTTGGGTGAATTCCTATCTCCATAAAGGTCAAAGCCATAAAAAAAAAAAAAAAAAAAAAAAAAAAAACAAACCTCTGAAAGGGCACCTTGGAAATATCCAATACAGGGAAAAGCACATCAGAATTCCCACACCAGGTATTTATTTATTAATTTCATTTCTGTGCAGAAGATCCCTCTGGTTCTCTACCTGCCTGTAGAGGTGGGTGGTGTGAGATGTCCACCAGTGTGCCTGGGGGAAAAGGAAGGTCAGTGAATGCCTGAAACAATTTTGCTGCACTTACAGCTGAGAAAGGATCATGCTGGAAGGTTTCTGTGGAAGTGGGGTCTGGGGAATAGACATAAAAGCCTTTTTTTCTGAGCAGAGTCCTGTGGCAGGTGGGTTGTTTATGTTTATGCCAGAGTGCCTGGAAGGGAGCCAGCTCTCTTTTAGCCCTTTGTAAATGATTTAAACTCCTCGTGCTAGGGGAGCATTCCTGGGAAAGCAGCAGGGAGGGGAAGGAGTGAGCAGAGCCCTTGGGGGCAGAGGTTGGGCTGGGCAGAGGAATGGGGCAGCTCAGCTCTTGTCCCCACTGGGACACTTGGAGGTGGGTGAAGGCAGAAGGGGTCAGCCCTGGGCAGTGATAGCTGAGTGTTGGGGGGGGCCGTGCCCCCCCTGCCCCCCTTGGAGAGCTGCTGCTGAGAGGTGAACCCAAGAGGGTGTGTGCCCAAGGCTACCAGCCCCTGGGGCCAGTTGGCTCAGAGGACAGCTGGCCACCAAGCATCTCCCCCAGCCTCTCAGCTTCCTCCTGGGTGATCACAGAATTGTCACGGTTGGAAAAGATGTCTAAGATTACCGAGTCCAACATTCCTCCCCAGTAAAATAAATAAAATATATTTATCAATATCTGTATCACCATGACTATGGCCTGAAGTGCCTCATCTACACAGTTTTTAAATACCTTCAGCGATGGTGACTTCACTGCCTCCCTGGGCAGTGCCTGACTACTCACTCTGTAAAGAAATTCTTCCTAATATCTAGAATCTAATATCTAGTCCTAATATCTAGCCCCCCCTGGGGCACCATCAAGCCATTTCCTCTGGTCCTACTACCAAGGAGCCCCTGGCCAGGCCCAGGGTGTTGGGCTGAGCTGAAGACCCCAGTCTGTGGGTTGTGGTGTGCTGGGAGCTCCCTGCAGTGGTCTGGGGGCAACCAGGCACTGGTGCTGGGGATTTGCAGGGCTCTGGAGGCTGAAGCTGATGAACTCAAGCCACTCTTACCCTTGAGAACCTGCCTGTTCTTATTGATTGATGCAGTGGCTCATTCTTCTAAAAATATGCTCTAATTACTGTGCCTTGGGAAGCAGAGATGTCTCACAGCAAAACCTCATTGATCTGAGGGCTGCTGCAGCCCCAGCAAAGCCCCTTTTGTTGCATGGCCTTGATGCCCAGAGTCTGCTCCTCCCTGCAGGCAGGTGTTGGGCTGCTCCAGGGGATGTGTCAGTTCCCAGCTCCCAGCAGCTGATTGATATTTGCTTTTCTTTTTTTTTTTTTTTCCCCAAGTCACTTATTTTTGCTTCTTAACTTTCTGTCTATTTAATTGTGAGTATGTGGCATCACATGGCACTTCTATTCCAGTGAATCAAACTGGAAGGAAAAATGTTCCTTTCTTCCCCTCCTGAGATGTCCCAAGGAAAGGAGAACAGCCACTCTGTTTTCTTTATTTGTGTGTTGTTTTCCTGCCTTCTTCCTTTCCACAGGCAAACACTGTAAAAAACTTCATGCTTTTCTTATTCTCCAGTCCCATGGAAGCAGTGAGCCAGAGGCAAAGCACCCAGAGAAAGGGCTTAATGCTCCCCTCCAAGTGCAAGGTCCCACAAAGGCTGAAAAGAGAAAAAAAAACAACAGAAAATGGAACTGAAAATAGATTGAATTTTCTGGAGTAGTTTCACCTTTCCAAGCTCAGCCTCCTGTGTTGGGACCAAATGCCTTGCTTAGCCCTGGAGATGGGGAGGGGGCTGTTCCTGAGGGGCCCTGAGGTCCTCCAGCCTCCTGCCAGTACCACGACATCTCTGTCATAGTCTGAGGATGGGAAGCCAGGAGCCTTTTGGGACAAATTAAAGAGAAAAATGGAAAAGTGGCCGAAGCTGCTGGCTGCCAGCTCTGGTTGTGCTTTCCTCCCCAGCCAGCAGCAGTGTCCCAGTGGTCTGTCACCTGAGGGATCAGCTGGGCACCTCCAGACTTCATACCCACCACATCTTCTGCCCTCCTCCTGCCCTAGAGCTGCAATGAGCACTGCAGGGCCAGGGGATGTTCAAAGAGGGTTCCTCCACTTTTAGACCCCTGACACCCACGGGTTTTGGGAGAGAACCCCGAACTACCCAACCCCCCTCTCTGCACAGGCTGTGAAACTTTGCTATCCTACTCATATTTTTTTACACCCTTTCTACCTTCTGTGTAGCCACCATCCCTTTGCCCCCCCACCTCCTCAAACCAGTTCTTTCCTTCCCCATGGGCTTCTGTAGGCAACAGGTGCCAGGACCTGCCGAGTAATGAGCTCAGTCGGTGCTCAGCCTCACCTGTGCCCAGTTAAGACCAGTCAAGTGCAGCAGTGGGCGTGGATAAAGAACAAAGAAATCTGTAAGTGACTGTGATCAATTAACTACAAACACCACTGCCATCGGACCAGCCTAACTGGGCACAGGTGAGGCTGAGCACCGACTGAGCTCATTACTCGGCAGGTCCTGGCACCTGTTGCCTACAGGCTTCTCCATCAGATCCTTGGCTTTTGCAGCCCCCAGGACACAAAGGGCAGAACAAGGCTGGGGCTCCATGGGGACATTTCACTGTCTCTTCCTCATCCTGTCTGTCTGCCTCCTGTCTCTGGCACTGGCTGGAGCAGAGTGTGCAGCTGATGGTGTCCTTCCCCACCATAAGGAGGACATAGATCTGTTGGAATGAGTCCAGATGAGGAATACAAAGATGGTCCAGGAGCTGGAGCACCTCTGCTATGAGAAGAGGCTGAGGGAGCTGGGATTGTTCAGCCTGGAGAAGACTACAGGGCAACCTCAGAACTGCCTTCCAATACCTGAAGGGAACCTACAGGAAGGCTGGAGAGGTACTTTTCATAAGAGTGTCCAGTGATTGGACAAAGGGAAATGGTTTTAAACTGAAGGAGAACAGTTTTAGACTGGATCTGAGGATGAAGTTCTTCATTTGGAGGGTGGTGAGACTCTGGAACAGAAGATGTGGCTTCCCCTTCCTATCTCCATTCAAGACCAGGCTGGATGAAGATTCAAGCAACCTTGTCTGGATAAGAGGATGAGAGGTTGGAGTAGGTGATCCCTATGGGCTCTTCCAACCTCAGCCATTCCATGATTTTATGATTCTTCCCCAGCCTGACATCTCCCTGCTCTCCCCATAATGATCACAGCTTGTGAAAAACAGGCTGGTGTCACCTCAAGATGCATTTCACTACCCCAGAGAGTTGCTTTTTTGGAGGCTGAATCCCATCTTTCACTCTGGTGGTTTTGTGGCTTCATTTTGCACGTTCAAAGTTCCTTCTGGTTTGGCTTTTTATAAGCATTTTTTTTTTTTTTTTTTTTTTTTTTCCCCCCCAAAGGAAGTATCAAAGGGACCATCCCTCCTCAGAGGGATTCAAGCCCCTGCTTGATCTAGTCCTTCTCCAAGGGGATGGCTGGCCTAGAGCTGCCAGAGACCATCACAGTTCTGCCATCCCTGGGCTCTTGTTCCCACTGTCACAGCAGTGTGACAGCCACCCCAGGACCGTGAGACCAGGAGAGCCCAGAAGAGGGCACACCCCAGTGTTCTGGAGGATGCTGCCACTGGGGATGCTGGGGGGACACCGGGCCTGGGACAGCAGTGCTGGCAGCCACCACCAGAACTCCCACACTGAGCGTGTTCAGAACTTAAATAATTTTTCAGCATCACCAGCCAAATTTCTGCGTATTTTCCTGGGGACAGGAGAAGGCAACACTCCAAGTCCCCATTCCACGAGCTGGCGACGTGACAGCTTTCCACTGGAGTGACTGATTCTTAAATTTTTTCTTATTTTTTTTCTCACTGCAGGCCAAACAAAACCATTCTCTCTCATTAGAGCTGCTGATACAGCTGGAAAAAGTGAGCTTGCTCTTTGGAAGCTCATCTGCTGCTCCCAGGATGGGCACCATGCCCCCTCCAGCAGCCCCCTTGGTGTTTGGCTGCCCCAGCTGCAGCTCTCCTGGTCCCTCTGCTGAGACTGTTTGCTCTGAAACTTGGAAAGAAAAAGACTTAGGGATGGAAAAATGCAGCCTTAAAATGTAAAGCTGGACAAAATCCAGGCAGGACTTGGCAAACAGATGTCCCTGCCCATGGCAGGGGGGTGGGACTGGATGGTCATTAAGGTCCCTTCCAACACAATCAATGATTCTACGAAACCACCGCGACGCAGATGTGGCCTTTGGGAGGTGCTCCTGTCACAGCCCCACCGGAGACAGAAGTGCCGTTCGGGTACGGTTTTGGGGAAATTCACAGCGGTCCCTGAGCAGCTGAGGGGGCGGAGGGGAGGGTGCGGGCAGCGGCCGCAAAGCGCTGGTGCGGAACCGGGGGGGTTAAGTGGGGGGGAAGGGGAGAGAGAGCGGCGGTGCCTCCCCGCGGCCGCTAGGGGGCGCTGCGGTTCCGTCCACTGCTCTGGTACCGGGTTTGCTGCTGGTGCTGCTGGTGCCGGTACCGCTACCGGTGGTGGTAGCGCTGCCGGTGGTGTTAGTGCTGCCGGTGGTGGTGATGCTGGTGGTGCTGGTCCCGGTGGTGCTGGTGGTTCTGTGGTGTCGGTGGTACCAGTGGTGTCAGTGCCGGTGGTGCTGGCGGTACCCGTACCGGGGGGTGGTGGGGGTGCAGCGGCACCGCCAGGCTCGCTCTGCCTGGCTCCCCGCACAATCTCACACCGGTTCCCCCGGTACCGCCCGGGTTCCTGCCGGGTGACCCCCAAGTTCTCCCCACTCCAGCCCGGCACACGGGGGAAGGAGCGTTTTGGCCAAAAAATTCTCCTTTCTCACCAGCCTGTGGGGGCGAGATGGAAGGGACCAGACCAGCACCCCAAGGAGCTCCAGTGCCCAGGTGACACCGAGATGCCACCTGTGTGCCTGCATCTGCTCCTCCCACAGGACCTTCCCTGCTCACACTCACGGGTGGCCGCCTGGTGCAAGGCTCTCACCACAAAAGGCTCTTTGCCAAGTCCCTGCTCCGTGCCCCTTGTCCCTGCCTGCCTGGCCATGGCCTTTTATTGGTGCTCCTGGGGACAGTTGCTGGAGCTGCTATGGGAGAGCATCCTGGGAAGAGCTCCCAGCCCATCCATCACATCCTGACTTGGCAGTTATGGGGGATCTGGTGCAATGAATTCTCCTTGGGACATGCCTGGGAACTGGTGTCAAGGATGGGCTTGGAAAAACCCCTCTGGGCACCACGTGCCCACCCAGCAGCTGCCAGCCAGTGCTGCAGAGCCAGGGTCCCTCCTGGTGCCCACAGGAGCACCCTTAGGGCTGGCCCAGTGCTGCCCTTTCCTGTGTTTTTGTCCCCTCAACCATGCTGCAGGGACCACAGCTCCTGGTGCAGCCCAGGGGCTGAGCAGACAAAGCCAAAGCTTCAGCTGTTGGGAGCTCCAGAGTGGGGCTGGAGGGAGAACATGAACCATAATTAAAAAATAATAATAGATTCTTCTCTTCTGAATGTAGAATGATAAAATCATAGAATGGTTTGGGTTGGAAAGGACCTTAACGATCATCTAGTTCCAACCCCCGTGCATGGGTAGGGACACCTCCCATTAGACCAGGGTACTCAAGGCCCATCCAATCTGGCCTTCAACATTCTGTGACATCCACAGCCTCTGTGGTCAACCTGCTCCAGTGTCCTACCACCCTCTTAGTAAAGAATTTGTTCATTTTATGTGCATATATATTTATATATACACATATTTTTAATATATATATATACATGTTTAATTATTTAATACATATTTAACAAGGCTTTACTCAGTGACATGAATTTCCCATTACCTGAAATGTCTGGTTAGGAGGAATTGCTTTAGTTGATGGCTCTTTGGAAGGGGATGGGGATGGGTGTCAGCCCTTCTGAGGGGGTTTGGTGCTGGAGAGACAGGGGACATGCAGGGCTGGGCAGGGGACAGCAGGGCCAGTCTTGCTGCCTCCTTCCCAAGAACTGATCCCCACAGCCCCATGGGGGGGTCTTTCTGCAGGCAGCTCTGCCTCCCACAGACAATGATGCTGGCAAAGGGAAATGACATGGCCCTGGCAGGATTCACTTGATGAAAGTGCCTTGACTGGCTTTTATTCCATATATTTACCACATTATTGTCCTCTAATGGATCATTCAATAGTTTGTTCCAAGCTGTTGTTTCCGGGAACAGGAGCTGTTTCCCCTTCCCGTTCCTGTTCCCCTTCTCCTTTCCTTTCCCTTTCCCTTTCCTTTTCCCTTCCCTTCCCTTTCCTTTTCCCCTTTCCCTTTCCCCTTTTCCATTCCCCTTTTTCTTTCACACTTCTCTGTGAACTCTCAAGCCTTCAACATTCATAAAAAACTACTACTAATGGTTCAGAGATTGCTCCAATTTTCCAGGGTAATTCTTCTTGACCCCTGACTACTCATATCCATTTGAGAGTATCTTGACATCCTGTCACTGCTTCCATCCTGACCCTGGCCTCAGCTCCCATCCTCTTCTCAGTGGTAACTGCCCTAGAACCTGCTAAAAAGCCTTGAACTGGGAAAGCCACAGTGAGGAAGGGACTGGTTACTCCTCTAACCTCTTTACTGCTTCTCTCCATCACTAGACACAAGGTCTCTCAATTACACTCCCATTGTGTTCCTGGAATTTCTTCTGCTGCTTTTTGTGCTCCTGGCTGGCTGTAACTCACTTTTCTCCTTAGCCTTTCTCTTTCTACCCTCACACACTTGAGCTTTCCCTTTACACTCATCCTTATACTCTCATTCCCATTTTTATAGGATTCCTTTTTGATTTTCAGAACACTAAAGTACTCCTGATACAGCAATATTGGGCTTTTACTGTTGTCCTGCAGTTCCTCTGCATCAGGCTGTTTAGCTGCTGCACACCTAATATACTCTCCTTTAGTAGGTTCCTGCACTTCTGTGTTTTCTCCCCTCAGGATGCCCTCCCCAGACATCCCTTGCTGATGGTAAAGCATCCCCACATGTTCATTATGTTTGTGTTTGAGCAGCTGACTGTCATTTTTGGGGGATGTTCTCTTTATTTTAATGCCCAAAACAATGACCCATGATGTTTGGGATTTCTGTCCCCCCTGCCATTATTCCCAACTGGTCCTTCCATACTAGTGAGAAGCAAGGCTGGAAGAGCTGTCCCCATTCTACCTCCCCAGTCCCACCACTTTCAGGCAGAAAAAGGGCTGGGGAACTTTCCAAATGTTGTCTAGGTAGGCCATGTCCTCCTGTATTTATTTTTGTGATTGAATGTCAAAATGAGATGATTTAGACATAAAAAGTTGCTGTTTATTCACCCAACAGCTTGCTGAATGAGGCCTTAACTGGAGAATAATTGCAGATAAAATGAAGCTATATTTTTGATGAATAAATTGTTCTTCTTTCAAATGTGCTCAATTTGGGGTTTAGTGCTATGATAAATCTTCACTAACTTCTGTTCCTGAGAGAAGCAGGAGGAGGGAACAGGGAGGGAACGTGCCCAGCCCGGTGTGGGACAGATGGTCCAGGAACAGTCCTGCAGGAATGGAGCCTCCTCCCTGCTGGGGGGGGGCAATGGGGACCTGCCAGATCTAAGCATGGGAGCCTTCCCTGTCATCTGCTCACCCTGCAGAGAGATGAGAAGGGAGAGTGGGAATGAGAGAAATAGGCTGGAGACTGGGTACCACTTTGAGGAAATGTGCTGGAAATGTTACACTTGCTTTGCAGGCAGAGTCAGTCAGTCCGCCCATCCCTCCATCCATCCTTCCATCCATCCCTCCATGTGCCCTTCCATCCTTTCATCCCACCACCTGCTGCCTTTAACAAAGTAATGTGGGAAAAGGGACTGTGTATTTTGAGCCATGGTGATGGAGGTGCTCAAACCAGGACAGGTCTGAAGGTCCTGTGGAGCCTGGATCAGGCTGTGGGTCTAGCCCAGTGCTGGCAGCCAGGTAAAGATCAGTATCTGTGAATGGAGGATGAGGGGGAGGACAAGGATGCACCCAAGACCTTAGAGATGGAAGGAAGCCAGGAAAACGGGAGGCTCAGAGGCACTAGAAGACAATTTCTTCCTCCCACATGTGAGGAGGCCATGTTCTGCATCAACAGAAAACAAAGTTGTGGCAGTTGATGAACTCATGAGGAAATGTGATGGGAGGAACCTACTGACCAGCAACAACAGCCACCATCAGCCCTGTCATGCCCTTTAGGCAGTGATGATTTTCCCTCTGGGAAGGTCCTCCCATCACTGCCTTTCTCCCTCTATGTCCTTGTTGATGCTGCCCATCATCTGGGCATCAACCCATCAACCTGTCCCACCAGACTGAGGCTGGGGGACCAATCTCCGTGGGTGTCACACCTGCCCAGAGTAATAGGGGGACTCTGCCCCACTGGGAGAGGTGGTGATGCCCGTCATCACATGCTCTCCTGCCCCTCACATTTCTCTCCTGGTCCAACGGGAGAGTGGGCTCTGCCCCTCACCTGGCTTCATCTGGGCCATGAGGACCTGGGGCCACAGACGTGGCCCTGTTTGGGGACATCTGCTGCTTGTGCCACCAGGTAGGGCAGCACAGGGATGGTCCCTGACTTGGGGGGCTGCAAGAGCTGCCATTGACACCAAATCTTGGGGGGGCCACACGTCACAGATGTGACCTCAAAAGGGAATCGCTAAGCTGCTCTGCTCTTGGAGGAGCTTAGCACTTAAAGCTGATTTCAACAGCTTTTGCCTAAAGTTTTAAGACCCATCACTAATCAGCAGCTGGTTTATGGCTGTTGTAAAAGATCAGAAAAAAATAAAGAAATCTCCCGAAGCAGGGGGGTGGGGGGTGAGTGCTTCCCTGCTCCCCCATCCATCACCCGCTCTGCCGACGTTTATGAGCTCAGGGAGCCATAAATCCACGCGGGGACGACACTGACCTGGGACTCAGTGCTGAAGGGGAAGTGTTGTGTCTGAATCTGTGTCCTGCCCTGGGAGAAACTTTATTAATGCTTCACAGGGTGAGCCAGACATATCCAATCCCTGAGACATCCATCTTTGAATGTTGCAGGCTTTCCAGCCCACTCCTGCTGCAGCCTGGAGCTCCTGTCGGGTGATTTTCTGCTCCTGAGCCTCCTCTGGGAGGGAGAGCTGGGTGTTTTGCTGGGAGGGGGGACAGGAGGTGGCTGTGACATTTTGCTGTGGTTTTGGTTACTCTTCTGCTTCCACTGCTTTATGGAGCAACTGTGGTGCAAACCTCATCCCTCAGACTTGGAATGGGTTGGAGGACTTGGATCCAGACTGGTCCCCTCTGCAGAATCACTTGTCCCCTCTGCCTCAGACACTGAGATGCTCTGGGACATAGGAAAAGCCTTTTCAAGGGGTGACTGTGGTTTGAAGGTTTTGTTTTCACTCTGTGTTTCTGCAGATAGTGGGTCCAGGCACGGCTTCCATGGGGGACATGCTGGGGAAGGATCCCAGATCTGTGCTTCAGGCCCGGGGTGAAATCCAGCCCCAGGGGAATGTGCTCAGGGCAGCTTGGCAATGTCCCTGCTCAGCTGAGACCTTCTGGGGCTGTAGGACCTGAACCACAGAAGAGAAGCTGGGAGGGACCTCAGACCTTGTGATGGGTCTGGCAGCTGCCTGTGGGTCTGCTCAGCCTGGTGCAACCCCGAGATGGTGCCAACCAGAGCCATCCTGGGGTCTGACAGCCACCTTTGGAACACCCTTTGCATGCATCAGCCTGATGGTAATCACCCCCTGTGACCAAGCTTCCCACCTGCAGCAGAGAGGTATCAGGGACCTTCCCATGTCAGGAAGCTGAGGGGATGGTTCCACCCCCACCCTGGTGAGCACAGACAGAACCAGACGCCCACACAAGCCAGGATGCAGTGGGCACCAAGGAGGCTGCACGCTCGCTTGGCCACCAGCCCTGCAGCAGCCCTTAGCCCTGCAGCAGCCATTCTTCCAGGGCAACACCTCGCTCCATCACCTTGTCAAATATTTTCTTTGCAAACCAAAAGAAACAGCACTTGTGTGCAGGGTGAGAGGCCCAAGCTGTCCCCAGCCACCACCTGTGCTTCTATTCTGCATAAATTGACATCTTGTAAGAGAGGTGTCCAGAATACTGAGCAATTACCCCTCGTACTCAGTCACAGAGGAATGTGGGGACAGCATCTCTCTTACAAATCACTGCAAAGACCCTGCAGATTTAATCCTTCCCCACCATTAAGAGCTGCATTTCTGCTGCAAACAGTAAAAATAGCAAGAGCTGCTATTAACAAGGATGAACAGCAACTGCTGACTCTGATGTGAAAGGCATCTCCATATGGTCATTACAGTTGAAGGACAAAAACAATATTTAATGTTTCTCACAGTTATTGTTCATCAAATGTTTATGAAAATTCATAATGACTGCATGTGATGAGCTGGTTCTCCAATAAAGTGAATGAGATGAGAACCCACATGGATTTCCAATGTAAATAACGGAGACCATTAAATTAATTGATTGATTATGTGATAAATTTGAAAACATTTTCTAGAATGCATTTTATTTTTATTCAACCTAATAACATGTTTATCTGCAGATTTTTCTGGTATCCCTACAGAAACCCACAGCAGCTTGGATGCTTGTAGTGAAATGAGGCAACCAGGTGCCACTAATTGCCAGGCAGTGGGCATGAGTTTGTGTTAAGCCCACCTGTGCCTGATTAGTAGCACCTGGTTGCCTCATTTCTCTACAGATTCTTCCCCAAGTCTAGGTTTTTGCTTTTACTGCCCTTCTGGAAAGTGTTGTCACATCATTGTCCTCTCATGGCTGGGCTTCAGGATCAGCCTGTGCACATTGCTTTGGGAGACCAGGGAAGTTTCTGAAATAACCATGGAGTGGAGGCTTTTCTGCTCCACTTTCTGCCTGTGCTGTAAGTGGCAATGTCCCTGCGTGCACTTAACGTGTCAGGAGAGGAGATCTGAGGCTTGTGCTCCTCAGCAGATCCACTCAGTCCTGTCAGAAACACAGCTACAGGTAATGCAGTGACACCCAGCACCCTGGGAACAGTGAGCACAGCTTCCCACAGCCTCCATGCCATCATCTGGAACTCCTGTAAGCTATAAATACATAATTAAAGTGTCTAACAAATTACAGTGGTGGATGGTGGGGTGCTTACTGCCCAGGCACAAACACTGCCTGGTTGGGAGCAGGTGTTCAAGCAGTGTCCCAGAGTTTATGCTCACTTCATATTCCACTCACAAAAAGGTGGTTTATTAAATGACAATTTGAAAGTTAATTGTATTAATTTTCCATTGATTGCATATCTAATTGTAAATGAACTCACTGGCATCTCCCCTCCCCACCTGCACCTGGAGTTCATCTCTTGCAAGCACAAAAGCTGATGGAGTCACAGGCTTGTCACCCATGTTGTGAGCACTCAGGGGGTTCTGTTCAGTCCATGCTCTTGGCCCAAAATTGGCTCTTGGTTTTCTACTCATTGAAGCCCTGTGGAAGAACAGCTCATGATTTGTGCCATGCTCAACACAAATGGCCACCATCAACACGTGTGTGTCACTGGGAGCTGCTGTCACACCACAGCAACCTGGTGGTGTCCTTGGCCTCATGCTTGCCCTGAGGATGGCCAGCCCTGTAAAGGATGAGGACTGTTCTTCTCTTGCTTGGAAGGAAGAAGTGGTTCTGGCCAGGGCTTTCTCTGTGTCCCTGAATTTCTCTCCTGAGCTTCACTGTGGGGCAGTAGCTGTCCCTCCATGGCCGTCACTGGTCCTGAGTGTCCTGACACTCCTGTCCTGGTGACAGCCCTGCATGTCCAAGCACTGAGGGCCACAGGTGAATGCACACCCCCAGAGGTGTACAGAGAGTGGAATGGACTGTGGAGAGCCCATGAAGAACCACCTTCCTCCTTCCATCAACCACAGATGTTGTTGCCCTGCTTGGTGGGTCCTTCTGCCCCCCCTGCCCCTGCCTGGGCTCTTCTTCTCATCAGAAATTGTGCAAGGTTAGTGGCCCTGCCTGGTGACCTGAACTCCTTGGGGCAGGGATCCAGGACATGGGAGGATCCATGGTGCAGCTGAAATATTCTCCTGCCAGCACAAGAATGAGTCCAGATATTTCTCCAAATGGCTTTTGAGGTTTTGGGGACACTGTGCAGCCCCTGCCCTTCAGTACCCTCATGTCCTCTGTTGCTGGTTCCAGAAGATATTTCTTCATCTTCGAGTGGGGAGTTAGGGAATACCCTGGTTTACTCAGATTCTTCTGGCTTTAGCTGAAAAATGACTGGAGAAAGGAGAGGTTTCCAAGAAACAGTCTGCAGGTGCTGAGCAAGGACCTTGCTGGTCTCATGAGAAACACCATGGGCTGTTCTCATGCTCTGCTGTACTGGACCCTTCCTAACCCCAAATCCCCATCCTCGTAACTAAAGCAAGGAGCACATTCCTCACTCATGAATACTCTTGCCTTGATTCCAGCACCCAGAGCAGCTTCTCCATCCACACCAGGCCATGAGCAGATCTCCCTGGACAGGCAGGTCCCAGGTCCTGGCTCCCTGGATGGGGAACATCATGATGGGAGCCTGCAGGGGGGTGGGAGCTGCCTAGTGGCCAGCGGGTGGTGGTACTTCCCTTCCCAGGGCAAAAAGACTGTGGGTCAGCAGCTTGTGTGTGAATCAGGCTGAGGGAGCAGGTGTAGGTTTTTGAGGCACCGGGATGTTTCTTCTCCAGCCCCATGAGCTGGAAACAGCCACAGGAACTGTGTGATGTCCTCACCCCAGTGTCCCTGCTCCTGCTGCACCCTGGCTGAACAGAGCTCCTTGTTTTTATGGGCACTGCAGCAGCCGTGGCTTTATTTGGATGGAGCCTTCTCATGGTTTAATATCATTAAATACAGATGCAACTTGTGTTCTCAGCAGCCATAATGCCCCCTCCTGTTACTGCCTTACAATTAACTGGGCTATAAAGCTTTCAAACATATTGCACACATTAATTCAACTGGATGGTGAAGAAACATGGTTTTATTGGGCAATTACAGTGCTTGGAACATGTTCCAGCCCACACCATATCTTCTCAATAGAAACAGGGGCTCCCAGGCCATGCTGCTAAGGAAAGTTCAAAGGTGAGATCCAAATGGCCGTGGCTGCAGGCTGTGGGGATGGTTTTAGTTACATCTTAATAAAAAGCTCTTTGGGAGTGATGTCAGAGCCGGTGAGAGCAGAGAGCTGTACAGATGGAAGTTGGCCCAGCTCCTTTGCAGCTCTGCTCTGTGCCACCCTCCATCCTGCTGCTGATTCCCACCTGCTCACCCTGCTCCTCCAAGTTCAGTTTCAGGTGGTCTTGGTCTCTGGAGAGGTGTGTGGAGAAGCCCTGCAGCCTCTACTCTTGGGAGACCCTGAGGACCTACAGACTGCTGGACAGGAGGAGGAGTGAGGACATGGGAGCTCCCTGGGGCTTGGTCTGACATTTGGGATCCTGGTCCTTCAGTGGGAACCTGTCCCAGCACCAGGATTCACTGAGCACCAGGGTGAGGAAGGGGGATGAGCTGGGTGGTGCTGGGCTGGAGGGGAGTAAAGGAGCCTGGCAAAGCTGGATAGGTCCTGGGACTACATGGAAAACTTGGAGACACAGTGTGGATGCTCAGCAGGCCTGGAAAGCAGGATGTTCAGTGCTGAGGAAGGGAAAAGCAGTGTGTGTTTGAGTCTTTGCCCTAACAGAGCTTTTCCTGCTTGTCCCTGGAGGTCAGCCACAGCAACCACCAACGCAAGTGGCATGGTCAGGAACAGCAGGAGGGTGGTGTTGGGCTGGGAAGTACTGCTGGGGTACTCCTGGCCCTGCCCTAACACCTGGAAGCAGCAGGATACAAGTGGGGCATTTGATTGGGGCATTTCTTTGGAGTTAATAACCACATTTGTGAAAGAAGTTGGACACAAATACTCCCACCTAACGACACGGCCCAGATTAGGGGTAAGGGCAGACTCTATTCATATTCCTTTTTGCTTTCTTCCTATTTTGGAAATGGGGAATATTTTTTAAGTCTTGAAAGAAAATGTTTTTATTTCTGCTGTAACAGCAGAATGTTGTATCCCTGCTTATCCTTGACATGACTGCAGCTTTCATGGTATTGCCTTCAAGAAATTGCTTCTCATTTGTGCATTTCTCTCTGGAGAGGAAGGTCGTATCCTTCACGAATGGGGAAACTAATTAGAAAAGTAATTCAGCGGTTGCCTGATAGTTCAGATATCAGAAATAAATATACAGGTTAGTGCATTGTGATGACAGTATTTTTTGCTCCTTTGGTGAGTCAGGAAGAAACCTGTTGTATTAAGAAAAGATGCATTTTGTCACCCACTGGAGGGTGTGTAGCCACACGCTGTGCTCAGCAGCAGCCTCCTGGCAGATCTCACTGCTGCCCAGGGGAGGTTTGCCTCCTGCCTCTTGTTCTGAAGGACACCAGAGCATGGGATTCCCCTTGTGAAAAGACATGGGTGATGCAGGGGATCAAGTGGCTCTTCTTTTCCCCCAGACTTTTGCAAAGGGTTCAACTGCTGTTATTTGGTGCAGGGGGAGGAAAAAAAATGAAACTGCACTTTTCCAGTGATGAGACTGCTTGAAGTCTCTGAGGACATGAAGTTACAAGTGACAGGAGGTAATGGGCTCAAGTTGCACCAGGGGAGGTTTAATTTGGATGTCAGGAAGAATCTTTTCACTGAAAGGGTTATCAGACACTGGAACGAGCTGCCCAGGGCAGTGGTGGAGTCACCATCCCTGCGGGGATTTAAGAGTTGTATAAACACAGTGCTTAGGGATATGGTGTAGTTAAGGTCAGTGATGATGCAGAGCTTTTCCAATCAAGGTAATTCTGGATGCTGTGACACCTCCTGGGTTTGGCACTTCCCAGACCAGGCACCATGGAGCAGCATCTCTGGGCAGCCTCTGCCATCATTCTCTATCTTGCAGGTTTCACTGAACCTCATTCTTTGTCCATAAATACTCTTTCCTTGAATGTGCCTGTCTGGGGGTGGACTGAGAAGGCTTGTGAAGCTGGTGTGATATTTGGAGGTTCATTGGTGAATTTACACAGTCTGATTCTTCAGCTGTGCTCATCTCAGCCCTGCTCAGCCTTGAGCCCAAGGGGAAGGAGAAGCACAACTTGATTTCAGGGCTGGACCCCCCCACCAGAGATGGCAATGGCAAAATATGGTTTCATGGAATCATAGAATCATCAAATGGTTTGGATTGGAAAGGATCTTAAAGATCATATAGTTCCATCTCCCCTGCCATGGGCAGGGACACCTTCTGTCAGACCAGGTTGCTCCAAGCCCCATCCAACTTGGGTTTGAACACTTCCAGGGAGGAGGCATCCATAACCTTCCTGGCCAACCTTTTCTGGTGTCTCATCACTCTGACATTCAACAGTTTTCTCCTAATATATAATCTTAATCTCCCCTCTTCAAGTTCTAAACCATTGCCCCGTGTTCTCTCACCTCCCCCCTGTGTCCAAAGCCCTCCCCCAGCTTTCTCATATCCCCCTTCAGAGATTGGAAGGTTGCTCTAAGGTCACCCTGGAGCTTCCTCTTCTCCAGGCTGAACAACCCCAATCCCTCAGCCTGGCTTCATAGAGGAGGTGCTCAGCCCTCTGGGCATTTTAGGGACTTTCCTCAGGACATGCTCAGGGAGCTCTGTGCCCTTCTTATCTTGGGGACTTCAGAACTGGACTCAGTGCTTCAGTTGGGATCTCACAAGAGCAGCTTGTGGCACTGCAATGATGCCTGGGACTACAAAAATTAACTCAAAGCATGAGGAACACTGGCAATTTACTGTGCTCTTCCAGTGTCTGATGGTCCATAACAGCCTCTCTAAGCAGATAATTAATACAAATTCCCTGGCCACATCTGGGTCTTGCCTGTGCTGGTTGGAGGGATGTGGAGCTCAGGGCAGGCTTCCTCCCCACTCCTGTGACATTGCCTGCAGAGCCCCAGCCCTTGCCAGCTCCCACCTGACTGCGTGCTGGGCAGCTCTGCTGATGTTCTGATGTTTCAGAGGAGACAGAGCCCTGAAAAATTCATGTGAAGTTCTAGGAGGAAAAAAAAACAAACTTAATTTGGGTTTTCCTGACATGGCAGCCCTCTATTAGGCCTTGTAAACTTTTTCTGACATTACCACTTCATGAAAACTTTGATTTCAGCTGCTGACTAAATCTTTAATCTCCCTCTACCTGCTAGGTCTGTCTCCTTTTCTTACTTAAAAAAACATTTTGGATTTGTCTCCGATGGCATCTTTCAAATGTCAGCAGCTAACCAGACTAACACAGAATGCGAAGGCCTTGGCAAACAGTCTTATAAAGGGGCATATAAATTTAAAGGCATGATATAATCTGGGAGGAATTCATCAGCCAGGGGAGCCTCTTGCATGAAGTATATTGAGAACTAAGCACAATATGAGCAGAAGGAAAATTGCTTTTTCCCTTTTGAATTTTTATTCATTTACTATATTTACTAGTAGCAGGCAGAGCCTATTTTTCATTTTCTGGGGAGATGGGAGAATTCTGGTGCCACTCATCTTGTCACCAAATTAAATCTGTCGACTTGCTGCCAGGTAGCTGTTATACTAATGATACACTTGTAATCCCTTCCATTTGGGAGGGCTGGGGATGGAGAAGTGAGAATCTGGACCATTGTTTACACATTGTAATAGAAAGAAAAATAATACGACTGAAACCCTGGAAAATTGTAGCACCCTCTGTCATTTATTCCCATTTCTGCTACCAGAGCCAGGCTGCAATCAGCTCTCACAGCTCAAGGTGTGGAGGCCTCCTCCTCATCAGCTTCATTTGGTGATCAGTCAGAGGAGCAGAACCTGGGGCAGAATACAGGAAAGAACCCTGGCTGACCTGAGAAAGTCTGGATCCAGGCTGGGAAGATGTTTTGGGCCAGCAGCTGAGGGAGCTGGGGGTGTTGAACCTGGAGCAGAGGAGGCTGAGGGGAGACCTTCTGGCTCTCTGCAACCCCCTGAGAGGAGGTTGGAGCCAGGGGGGCTCGGGCTCTGCTCCCAAGGAACAAGGGATGGGACAAGAGGAAAAAGCCTCAAGTTGTGCCAGGGGAGGTTTAGGTTGGAGCTTGGCAATGATTTCTCCCTGGAAAGGGTTGTCAGGGTCTGGCCCAGGCTGCCCAGGGCAGGGGTGGAGTCCCCATCATGCCTGGAGGGGTTTCTAAGCCCTGGAGATGTGGTGCTGAGGGAGTGGTGGCCTTGGCAGTGCTGGGTTAATGGTTGGACTCAGTGATCTGAAAGGTTTTTTCCAACCAAAATTGCTGTGGGATTCTATGCTTAGCTAAAAGGTCAGACACTTTACATCTGTCTTCTACAGTTATCATGGGTGATCTGCCCAGTGCCACCAGTGCCACCTTCTGAAGCACCGGGTTGGCACAGTGTCCTCTACAGAACTGGAAAAATGTGACTGCACTTGAGGACCATGAGGCTTCTATGTCCAAAAACAGTCAGGAAAATAAACATCAGCTCTGAACAACAGGGACAGCACTTTTCTTATGCATCCTGGAGAGGTCTCCAGTGAAAGCACAGAGATCCTCAAAAGCTCACACCTTCTCCACATCCCCTGGCATCTCCACAGGCCCTTTCCTTCAGGTCCGAGTGTTCCTCTTTCACAGCTCCTTGGGCAACTTGTGTATTCTTTATATTTTAGAGCACAGTAGAGCCAGGCATCACCTGTACATCAGGTGAGGAACACACCACCCTGTGCTCCCTGCATCTGCCCCTCCATTGCCCTTCTCTGGACACGCTCCAGCCCCTCAATGTCCTTTTTGTTCTATGTCCCTTTTTGTCCAGCAAAGCAGAGAAGCAAGCAGGGTCAGGATATTTTTAAAGCACCCCTTGATGTTTCTGATTTTTTTTTCAGGCCGAAGCACACAGCCTCCCCTCTACAGCCTTCCCTCTCCTTTCTCCATCAGTGTCTGTGTCACCTTCAGCCTCTCCCCACCACCCCATCCAGTTGGACCCACTGTGCAATGAGGCATCTCACATGGGTTGGTGGTCCTGAGGGCCACCTGGCTTCTCCTTAGTTCTGTTGCTTTGGACTCTGCTACATCTTTCTATCCATGCCCACCTTTTTTCCTCTTTTATTTCCCCCACCTTATAACCCACACTTGCTCACGACCAGCAAGGCAGTTCTGGGGACTGAAAACAATCTTGCCAGGAACAGCATTTTGCTGTCCCCTGGACAGCATTTCTTTATTTGGCAACCTTGCAAAACACATTTAATATAACCACAAATAAAAATGTGCACAACAGGATGTATATTAAGAGAGAACTGGATAAATCCTCAGTGGGTCTAAGTCAGCGTGGCATCACCAGCTTCCAAGGGGTTACCCTGATTTACACCCACCAAGCTCAGGCCAAACATTTACATTTACAGTGCACAGACATGATAAAATGAAATGAAAACAAAATATGAAACCCGTTCCCATCTTAGAGCTTTATGTGAGCCATAAATGGGGGCTGAATAAATCAAGCACCTCTCATGGGTCTTGTAAGTCAGACAACTCAGCTTCCAGGACTGTGGTGCAAAACCAATTGCTCACCCCACCTGCTTAATCAGGTGGAGATTTGCTGCTTGGTGGAGGTGTGCTCCATGCAGAGCACTCCTTGCCTTGGCTGGAGAGTCACACACTCCCAAGTCTGGGGATGCTGGAATGAGGACTGCCCAGAGAGTAAGAATTTACTTTTTCTGGTGCTTCTGAGTTGTGAAATACCTTCCAGCCACAGGCATGGCTGGTTTTCCCCATTTCCCCACTTAATTCAATTTTTATGTCTTTTTTTTTTTTTTTTTTTTCATCTTTTTTCTTCCCCCAGATTTTATGATTCATGGGAAATTCCTTTAGATGTTGTCTGGGGCAGTAAATATCATTTCCCTTACAGGTGATCTTCCACTGTGCTAAACGTCAGGTTCATACTGGGGCCATCTGACATTATTGCTGCTCAAGGAGATGGAAAGTCAGCAGGTAAATTATTCCTAATCTTGTCTCCTAGGCTGTTTAAAACATGGATGGGTTGCTCTAAAAAATACATGTACCCCTAGGCAGAGAGCACGGGCTGAAATGAGAGCTTGGTGGGACAGGTAACTCCAAGCAGACTCAGTGAGGCAGCCTCAGCTTCTGCCTTCAGTGAAGCCTCCTGGAGGATGTTCTGGGGCTCTCAAACCAGAGTGTATCTGTTTCCTCTGCTGCTTTGAAAACTTTTCCTCTAGTCTTCCCATGGCTGCATTGTGCTGGGTCATCTCCAGCAGCTGTGTTCACTTTTGCAGTAGCCCTGCAGGAAGGAAGCTCATTGGCTTTGGGCTGCTGCATTTTGCAAGAGTTGGTGTTAACTTCTCCTTAGTGATATTCAAGTGACCTTGTAACACAGGGCAACAGATTCCTTGCTGACACACTGCAGGGAAAAAACTGGGATGAAGTCACTTCTAGTGAAGGGAATTGTGATGCTCCAGGTGCTCCTGTGATGACCCTCAAGCTGCTGTGGTGATTTTCAGATGGCTCAGGAAAAGTGTCCAGTGTGGGGATTCATAGAACCCCAGACTAGTTTAGGTTAGAAAGGACCTTAAAGATAATCTAATCCCACCCCCTCTGCCATGGGCAGGGACACCTCCCACCAGCCCAGGTTGCTCCAAGCCCCATCCAACCTTCAATACTTCCAAGGATGGGGCTACCACAGCTCCTCTGGGCAACCTGGACCAGGGGCTCAGCACCCTCACACCAAACAATTGCTTCCAAATATCCAATCTAAATCTCTCCAGTTTGAGCTTGAAACTCATCCCATCCCTCCAGGCCCTTGTCCCAAGTCCCTCCCCAGCTTTCCTGGAGCCCCTTCAGGCACTGGAAGGTGCTCTAAGGTCTCCCCATTGCAGCTTCTCTTCTCCAGCCTCAACACTCCCAACTCTCTCCTCCTGGCTCCAGAGCAGAGCTGCTCCAGCCCTCCCAGCAGCTCCAGGGCCTCCTCTGGACTGGCTCCAACACCTCCCTGTCCTTCTGCTGATGGGGACCCCAGAGCTGGACCCAGCTTTACCCCAGGGGGATCACTCCAAAGTGGAGCAGAGGGGGACAATCCCCTCCCTCACCTGCTACTCACACTGCTGGGGATGCAGCTCAGGACCCCATTGGGTTTTGGTGCAGGCTCTGCCCAGAAGCTCCTCACTGTGTCCAGTCTGTTTTCTTTGGCAAAGAGATCTTGCTTGGGAGATTTCATCTGATTGTGCCAGACCTGCTGGGACCCCAGGCAGGGGCCCATGTGCTCTGGACCCCAGCTGCACCAGCAGACAGGGATGGAGCCATGAGTGTACCCCAGCTCCATGGTGTCCAATTGGCAGGGGACAGATGTGTAGCTCACCTGGCACCTGCAGTGTCTGCACCAAGACTTTGCTTCCTCATGTCTCAGTTTTTAATGGTCCAGGTTACAAAATGAATGGGACACAAAAGACATCCTGGGGCCAGGAGCCTGGCAAGGCTTCAAAGCTCCAGCATCTCTGTTTACTAAGAAAAAAAAAAGAAGAAGAAAAAGTGCTGCAGAGTTACATGACAAGCAAAATCCTGGGATTTATTGCTGCCTTCTGAGGTATTAGAGTAGCAGTAAGGAGCTGGGGTTGTGTTTTCTCTCTAAGGAGGGACTGCAGTGGACATTCTCTCTCCTCAGCCTTTTCTGACAAGAGCTTTGGCTTTGCTTCATGCCCTTAAGCTGTGTGAGAAATTGTTTGGATGATCCCATAGACCTTTGCAGCAGCTTAAGTCACTGTGTGGTTTTGTGACTTCCCAAAGTGCCTGGAGAATTGGGAAGCAGCCCTCCCATCACCCTGCATGGCCTCACTCCTCTGCCATTTTGGCTGAGGCTTTTTGCTGTTTTTGCCCTCACAGTGTCTGCCAGGCTTGTCCCTGCAATGGTGACACTGTCTGCACAGCACCTCTGTGCCATGGCACGATCTAGGCTGTTCTTGGCATGCTCTCTCCAAGTTCTTCTGGCCCTGTTTGTGGGCTCAAGTGGCTTTTCTCCAAGGGACTGACTCCCTGCTTGCCCCATCACCACTTCCAGGCTCTGCTCACCTGCTGTGTCCAGAGGAACCCCCAACTTACAGCCCTTCTCTCTTCTCCTTGCTGCTCTGCTCAGTGCAGAGATCGTCCTCCTTGGTGCCTGCAGAGTGCCAGGCAGACATATGGCTCCATACCAGTGCTCAACATTATTATCATATCAATATCCCATTATCATAATGAAACCCAAGGCAGGAAGCAGACGGTTTCACATGGAACAAAGCCTGCCAGATGCAGCCAATTCCCTTATTACCAGTTTTGACAGGATCACGGAGTGCACAGCAAAGCATTCCCACTCTTCCACAACCATCCCCAATCCTTTCATGTTGATACAAACTGGTGAACCTGCACACGTATGTGTAAATGCAATTATCTGGTAGGACACCCCCCGAGCCCCCCCATAAGAGACAATAAAGGGCAATGTGTGACTCAGTGATTGTGCTGGATGATCACAGATCTGACAGTGATGCACACATTGTATTTCTAAAAAGGTCTTTATCCTGTCAGCCCATCACTCACAGTGATGTATTTCACATGGAGTTTTCCACAGAGTCTCCCCTTCTCTCTTCTCACCCTGATCCTGCCAGCTGGTGGCACCTCTCCTGCCTCTGCCAGGGATCACTGTCCTTCCCACACCCCCTCGTAGCCCTCCACCCTCTAGTGAAACCAGTTGGAATCAGGAGGCAGAGCTGTCTGAGAGCAGCCCTTTGGCATCGTGCAAGTGCCATGGGGACAGGGAGAGCCTGAGACAAAGGGACCTGGTGGCCATGGGCATTGGGCTGTGTGCTGCCCAGTCTGCAAAGGGAAAACATCTCCCAAGCTAAAATGTAGATCCTTGTGGTTGTCCCAAATGAAGCTGAAAAGTGCTGAGAGACTGGAATATCCCAGGGAGGACACTCCTCCCAATTTTTTTTACCCAGCAAGACTTTCTGAGCCTGTCCTTAGGGAGGGGAACAAGAGAAGCTGGGCCTAGATGGTCCCAAATATCCTTTTCCTTTCCTTCAGAAGGAGAGAAACACGTGGGGAGTCCAAAACACGTAACAGGGAAGAAGGACTCAGTGTATGACAAACACAGTGTGCCAGAAGGACTCACTGGGGGGGCTTAAATGTCTCTCAGAGAGCACAAATATGTTGGGGCTGCCATGGGAGGAGGTGGAACAGAGCCATCAGAAGGCAGTAGCCAAGAGCTGGAGCAGAGGAGTTGCTTTGGTCCAAGGCTGGGGAGGACACAACCAGTGGGGACCAGTGCAAGGCTTGTGGTCCCTGTCAGAGACCCAGTGCGCATGGGAATTTGGGAAGAGCTGAACATCCTTGGGAGCCCAAGTGACATGATGTGGTTTTAGCTCAATCCCAGCTGGCGGGAGAGCTGGAAGGATCAGGGTGCTAAGGCAAAGTGGGTTTGGACTTGAGAGGCACTTCAAAACTTCATAAAGCCCAGGGCTTTGTGCCAGTGCAGGGACATTGGGCATCGGGTGTGTAGTAATGAGCCTCAGTTGTTAACAATCAAAGATTGGGTCTTTTTATTCAAGAGGAAGCAGAAGAGCTGGTACCTCCAAGTACTCCATAAACCAACACAGCCTGGAGAGAAAAGGAGCCAAGTTTAGGTCTTTTAACACTATCCAGAGGGAAGCAGATGGATTTTGTAAAAGTTCTGTCAATGCATTTTAGCAAATCAGTGTATCCCATTTGGCCTGGCTTGCCTCAAATAGGTCACTGGTTAATCTGATGCAGGCAATGAGCCTCTTGCTTTCTTTTTATTCTTTGATTTTGCTTTTCTAGCAGGTACGGTTGTGCAAGCAGCAGGATAAAAGTGTATTTATTGCTGGCACCTGAAATCATTCTGCTCAAATAGGTGTCTGTATTTCATTTCAAACACATCAGGATATCCCTAATTCCTTGTCCTTGGGAAGCTGGGGGTTGTGAACTCTGGAATAAATATTTATTAGTTCTCTAGCAGGGCTGTAGTGAAGCAGAATTTTAAAAGCTAATGTAAAATATCTGCTCCTCTAATCAGGATAATCTCTCTTAGCAATGAATGGTGAAAACAGCTATATTATGTGTGCAAATTAAGCTATGGCAATTAAAAGTTATGCAAGAAGGAGAATTCTTGGAAGTCTTCAAAATAATAATAGAAGGAAAGAAGCAGGAAAGCAACATACTGTAAAGATGGCATTTTTTTTGTACTTTGGAGGATGAATTAGAAAATTTTCTTTTAGAAGCATGAGGCATCAAGGAAGTGTTTGAGGGCTTTGTGATCCTCAATTGTTACTGTAGGTGCTGAGGTAAGGACACTCTGAATGTTTGTGGTAGATAAATCAGCTGGGAAACAATTACTGTTATTTGCTTCTCTAATTACTGCCCTGTCCAATTAACAGGCAGTTCAGAGCTCTTTTGGAGCTGCTATTTCAGGCTGCCTTCAGGTGCAGGGACAAAATTGCTGTGTTTGATTCCCAATTGCAAGTTTCTCCCGCAGGCATCAATGTTATAAACTTTTTTTCAATGAAAAGTTTTGATTATGGAACATTCTGATGGTGACTTCATTAATTACCTCGAAACTGAATTAAAGTGTGGGAGCAAGATGGTGTCTTGGGAAACCTAGGGAGATGCTCTTTGGGGCCAGGATCCATCCCATGGTACCTGTGAGGTTCCAGTCAAGCTTTGCCTCAAACCTCAACTGGCAACTGGAAGCACTCCCAGCCCCCCAACAAATGGCATTGGACAGAGGAGGGGGATAAGGGGAAAAGAATTGTTTCCTGGAGCTCTGCAAAGGACTGGCCTATCATCCCAGATCCCAAATTCTGCAGCTGGTGATGCTCTCATCTTTCTCTCTTTCCCTGTAAGGAGCAGGATGAATGATGTGTTTGTCTCACACAGTCTGAAGGCCTTGAGAAGGGATGGGAGGGGAAGCTGTAAAGCTTGACAAGAGACAGCTTGAAGAGAGGAGGGAAGTCATAAAGTTTGAGAAAAACCATCTCCTTGACAGGCCAAAGTTGGATATTGTTAATTAGGAGGGACAGCTAGGGAAAAACACCTAGTCAGAAACTTAATTCTGCTGATGCAGCAGATGGCAAACTACAAGGGAGGGGACCACTTGGTGGAACTTTTCAGGCCAAATAATGACAAACAACAAATGCTGTGGGCCAGCAAGAAATGGGGAGCATAAAAAGAAGAGAGATCCTCCTAGCATGGAACCACAACCCCTCTTCTCCCACATGAGACCAAAATGGGTTGTCACTGGATCCTTGGGATCCTTGACCCACTGGATCTCTCCCCCTTCCCTCCCTTCCTCCCTTCCTCCCTTCCTCCCTTCCTCCCTTCCTCCCTTCCTCCCTTCCTCCCTTCCTCCCTTCCTCCCTTCCTCCCTTCCTCCCTTCCTCCCTTCCTCCCTTCCTCCCTTCCTCCCTTCCTCCCTTCCTCCCTTCCTCCCTTCCTCCCTTCCTCCCTTCCTCCCTTCCTTCCTTCCTTCCTCCCTTCCTTCCTTCCTTCCTTCCTTCCTTCCTTCCTTCCTTCCTTCCTTCCTTCCTTCCTTCCTTCCTTCCTTCCTTCCTTCCTTCCTTCCTTCCTTCCTTCCTTCCTTCCTTCCTTCCTTCCTTCCTTCCTTCCTTCCTTCCTTCCTTCCTTCCTTCCTTCCTTCCTTCCTTCCTTCCTTCCTTCCTTCCTTCCTTCCTTCCTTCCTTCCTTCCTTCCTTCCTTCCTTCCTTCCTCCCTCCCTCCCTCCCTCCCTCCCTCCCTCCCTCCCTCCCTCCCTCCCTCCCTCCTCTCAACCTACAATTTTTTGGCCCTCACCATCTTTGATCTCCTGTGGTATCAGGAGCAAACCCTCAAATTAGGCTCGACTTAGAGCCTCACAAGAGCTGAAGCTGTATGAACAAGTTCAAAACAAATGGAGGCTGCTTAGGCACAGTTTCACTGCTCATTTTGCTTCAGGAAATGGCTAAGAGAAAAAAAGGGAAAATCTGAAGGCAGCTTTTCTTGACAATTGCTTACTCTGAAGCTCCTGAAGAGTTACACATTTCTCAGGCAAGTCAAGTGGAAGAGGCCAAGTGCACCCGGCTGTAGTACAGAAAATTGGGGAGTGCTGCAGTCCATGTAGAAAATTAAACCCAGGAGCAATGTGCTTTTAAGTGGAGGGCACACAAAGAAAGCAAAATCATAGGATTACTGGCAATTGATCTAGAGGAAAGAGCCAATCTTACAATTCTGAGGGCTTGTGGAGTCTCTGATAAAAGACAAGTCTGTGACTGAGATCTGAGGAGGAGGAAAGGGATAGAGGGGATAGACAGAAAGGGAGTGAGAAATGATGTACAGTAAGACCCAGCTCGACGAAATAGACACAATTTTCTGAGCAAAAAAGATCTCTGTGATTGGAGAATTTGCTCACTGGGAGGAAAAAAGGGGAGTCCAGGTGGGAGTCACGCTGTGGAAAGAAACCTTCCTAGATTTCTGAATATAAGGAGTATTTGGAAAAGTTCCTGTTGTCACCAGGCACCTGGGATGAGCTGAGGATGGCTCCTCAGCATTCAGTGTCTCTGCCTGGGGTGACAGGGGCCAGCCTGGCTCCATCAGAGCTGGAGGTTCTTGCAAGGCTGAATGGGCTTGGAATGGGCTGCCCAGGGAGGTGGTGGAATCACGATTCCTGGAGGTGTTTAAAAACCATGTAGATGAGGTACTTCAGGACATGCTTTTGTGGGCATGGTGATGCAGATATTGATAAATATATTTTATTTATTTTACTGGGTGTGTGGGGATGTTGACTCTTGGACTTGATGATCTTAAAGGTCTTTTCCAACTGTGTCAATTCTGTGATTTTGTGATTTTGGCTGGATGAGCTCAGCAAGTGTGCCTGCTCTGAATCCCTGAGGATGAGGATCAGGGGGTGCAGGACTGGTTCAGCAGTGGCCCCGAGGTGCAGAAGGTGAGCAGGGCAGCCCACAGCCCCACCACCTGGCATTTCACTGACCATCCTTACAGAGTGCATTTATGACAGCAACACCAAACCAGCTGGTTGTCCTGAACTTTCAGACACATGTAGGCAGCAGCTCTGATGACAGATTTTTGCTTACAAACTCCCAGGTAATGGGTGATGAAGACAAATTGCCACGTTACTTAATTTAAAGTGAATTTTGCCTGAGCAGCACAGCTCAAATAAATGCTTTCATTTCCACAAAATGGCCAATCTGTCACATTAACCCCAGTCCTCATCATCTCTCCAATCGAGTCTAATAGAGGGAATTGGAGATCTGATTGTTTTAAAAAGTGAATTTATCACATCCTTAATTTCCACCTCATATGAAGAGACAGCTTTAATGTTTGTTTGTCGAGATGGCAGCCAGTGCTTTGCTTTCCCTTGGACAAACCTGGCAAGGATTGGTGAGGAGCTGTTCCAGCCCAGCACCCAGGTTGTTTGCTGGTGGGAGCAGCATTCCCAGTGCCTGTTTGTGCTGCTGCTCATCTCACCCCTTGCCTAAAAGCAAAGAAACCTTGTGCTGGTTCCTTCTGCTGCTTTTGTATTTTGTCTTTAAAGCAGTGGTACGGATCCAGCCCACGCAATCCACCATGGAAAAGCTACCTGTGTGCAGTGACACTGATTGGTGTTAATCCTGTATTAATTCTTTATCAGCTAAAGCCTGTGTTGCTTTTCCCATTGTCTTCCATGACTGATTTCAGATTCCAGATCTGCTTCCTTCACAGGGTGCAGTACAGTGAAATGCCAGTGTTCTTCCCATCTCCTTCAGCTTCCTGTTGTCTTTGATGTAGCTGGAATTAATGAAGGCCAGATAGCTCCTCCTGAGCTCAGAGGATGCTGGGGATACCTTATCTGGTGTGATTAGTTTAGAAGTGCTTCTCAGTGAGAGATTGCACTTAACCCTCAGCAGCAGTGAGGGGAAACACTCCATGGCACAGCCCCAGGCTCCTTCCCACATAAATATTTCCATTCCTGCCTTCCCTGCCTCGTTATTAGCAGTTTTATCACCTCTGTCTCATACCAGTCCTGATGATTTCTGCCTAATGAGAATCTCCCCAGAAGTAATTTGTGCCCATTACCCCTCGTGTTTTCTGTGTGACTTCTTATAAAAAGGGAGCCTACATCTTCTTGGTAGCCACCCCTTATGTACTGGCACAAGGTAACATGGTCTCCCCTAAGCTTTCTCTTCTCAAGGCTGAACAAACCCTGTTCTCTGAGCCTTTCCCAAGAGAAAGGCTCTTCTTTTCCTTTTCCTTTGCATCCCAGCCCCTCCTTCCCATCTTGTCTGCCAGGAGGCTGAGCTCTGTCTCCCCTGCCACCTGCTTCCAAGGGCCACTCCAGCACTTTGCTGCCCATTTCCAAGGTGAGGGATCATAACCTAAAGTTCCTACAATTATTCTGTGCCTCACATTAACCAGACCCCACTGTTAAGCTTTGCCTTTGCAGAGAGCCAGGCTCCTTTCTTCCTTCCCCCCTAACCTGCAGCAGGCAGAGAGCCAGCAGGAGTGTGGAGCTTCCCCTGGGACAGCCTCAGCCCTCCTGGTGGGACAGCCCTGCACAGGGTGAGAGAACAGCTAAAGGGCTTTTTATTCAGTGCATATCTTCCCTGGAACAGGACCATTATTTCATAGAAACTTATTCCTTCCATTGAAACCTTCGAATAATTTCCCTCTATAATCAAACTTTTCTGGCCCTAAATCAGTTTTATAACCACCTTGTTATACCTTGAAACTCAAAATGAAAAATTTTCGGTATAAATAATTAGGCTGTGCTGTGAATACCAAGCACACCAGAAGCTTTCAGAGGACAGGTTAACAGGGACATCCTCAGCCTCCTGCCCAGGGACATGGCTTGCTTAATTTGCCCATTTTTTTCACTCCAGGGTGCAGAGAGGAGGGGAGGTGTGGGGTCAGTCTTTGCCAAGGTCTGGACCTGCTCTTGAGATGCTGTGCCACTGCTTTAGGTTGGGTTTTCTTCAAACACAATGATCAGATGTCCCCAGAGAGACCAAAACCAGGGTTAGCCCCAAGTGAACAACATCACTTGCTGCCATATCTGTGTCCTCCCACCTCATCTCTGCCCGTGGGACAGCTCCAGAGCAGGGCTGTGGCCTTGCTGAGTTGCACCTACAGCTCTCCCAGCCCCTATCCCAACCAGGATCCAGGGCACCAGGTGTTGTGAGACCTCCTAAATCTGCTTGATCATGGATTTCATAGAATCATAAAATGGTTTAGGTTGGAAGGGACCTTAGCTACCATACTGTTCGAATTCCCCTGCCATGGGCAGGGACACATCCCAGCAGCCCAGGTTGCTCCAAGCCCCATCCAACCTGGCCTGGAACACTGCCAGGGATGGGGCAGCCACAACCTCCCTGGGAACACTTTTTCAGCCATGTATTCATCTGTCCCAAAGTGTACTAAGCTGACACAAGGTAGGAAAGATTTCCCCCCCCCCATTCTGCCCTTCTGGATGTTGTCAGAGGGCAGGTGAAGGCTTCAGGACACAGAATGTGCAGTGATTTTTCTGCCTTTCTCAGGAGCCTGCAGCCACCTCTGCATTTTTAGGTGTGTGGCAAGAAGAAGGAATTTGTTGCTGCATGCAGCTTATGTGATAGTTTTATTTAACAGATTCATGGGGTGTAAAGCCAGAGAGATGCATTAGATCATTGCACCTGATTTCCTGTAAATCATAGGCCATTACATTTCACTGGGTTCATTATGTAATGCATCCAGTGACTTGGGTTTGACCAAAACACATCTTTCAGAGAGATCTCTTCAGGCCACTTTCTGGGTTGGCTAAATGCTTTTCTTCTCAGAAAATGTCTAATTTATAATTTGAATGTTGCTGGTTTCAGCTTCCAGCTCTTGTTCTGCCTTTTGCAGCGGAGTCACAGAGTCTTTATTGCACAATATTTTCTCCCCCTGAAGGTATTTAGATGCAATGATAAAGTCACCTCTCAGTCTTCTTTTTTAAAAGCTAACCAGCTTGAAACCTTTAAATCTCTGCATGGAAGGTGTTCTTCCTGGCCCTTAAATCAACTCATAGCTTTTTCTGGTTTTTCTGCACCTCTCTGGTCTTCCAGCTTTCTTATTTATTTATTACTTATTTATTTAAATGAAGACCTATACAAATACCATAATTTAGCAGAACATGGTGTTAAACTGAATAAACAATAATAGATCAATCCCAAGCTCTAGGGGATGGCCCATATGCCTGCCACCCAAACAAATAATTACAGGGCTGTAAATGAGGTGCAGACAGCTCATTTATCCCTGAGCTGCCTCAGCATCTCCTACTTGCCAGGAGACTGGTTAAGCTGGAAGGGCCCAGGGGAGCCTGTGAGAGCAATACCCACTCCTCTCGCTTCTGGGGATCCAGATCTATCCCTTGTGGATGGAGAAGAAGCTGCAGGGAGAGTCTGCCATGATTTCTCTGATAGCAGCTCAGTGTCTCTGCTTACCAAGGAAGGGAGTTGGTCCCTGTTACCCATCACAGCTGGAGGCAGGTACAATAATCACTGTTATTAAGCATGACCATTTGATTATCAGGGAAAAGAGAGAATAGAAGAGACAGAACATGAATGACAAACAGTGTCTTGCAGCCTTACTTCTGCTAGGAAGCTGATAATTGAGATGTGTGGGCAGGGAGCACATGTGCCCTGAGGGTCCTCTCCTCCTGCCAGCCCAGAACAAAGCACATCCTTTCCCAGGCTCGCTGGTGAGTTCTCCCTTGTGCTTTTTAGACAATTAAAAGAGGTTGGAGATGGGCACAACAGCTGACTTCAAGGGCTGGTGAATCCTTTCTGTGTATCTCACAGAATCTAAATGGTATCTGCATATGCAGAGTTGAATAATCTTAGCTAAATCCAACGCAACCAAAGAAAACATTTAAATTAGTTACTTAAAAGAAGTCGCTCAAATGAGTAGCCTTGAAAACCACCAAATGACTGGATACTGAAAGTACTAAATATGAATTAAATCCCACTATTTTGCTCTGTTTACCAAGATTAGCTCATGTCTTTTCTCAAGGAACACATGGTTTAGACCGTGTGGTATTTAACAGGAGAAGCTGTTAATACCTTCAATTACAACAGCATTTCATTATCCCATTAAATTCATTATGAGAATACATTAACTCTGATTCCTTGCCAGAACATTGACAACTTCCTATTGCTCCCAGGGCTGAAGAAATAACATGGTTTGTCTCTTCTCTTTGTTCACTGCTCCCCACTTTAGCTATCTGGCCATTGCTTACCTGAGCAGATTTAACTGCAGAAACCAGAAGAAAAATGTGGATTCTGTCACCCTTCCACTGCCAGGATGCTTTGCTCTGCATGGCTCATGGATATGGAGCCCATCTGTGTGTGTGTAACCTTAACTGCTTCTGGTGCCCTGATGAAGGCATCAGGGAGCATCTTCACTTCTCCTCTGACGTTGTCCACTTTCTAAAATGTTCCTTGAGTTCATCAGGAACTGAAAAGTGTTGACATTTTGCTTTGCTCGGAGCCAAATCTCTGTTCTCTGCTTTAACAGCCTCACTACTCTTTCTGAGAAAATTAATTCTCAGAGAGTCTTGAAACAGAACCATCATCACTCATTGCAGACAGCATTGTCTTTTCTATTGAAACCTCTGGAGGTGACTCTCGTCCTGCTGGGTTTATACTCAGCCAGATGCTTGTTTTCCCCTGACAGCATCTGTGACCAGCAGATGAAGGTCCCCAACAGGCTAAGGGGCTTGGAGGGACTTTGTGTCACCTACAGCTTGTGTGCCAGCTGAGGCATCTGCAGCACCATTTAAATGAGGTCTGGGCCCACTTCTGCTCTGTTCCCTACTCAAACAATGCTTGATTTGAGATCCAATTATAACACGAAATGGCCTTGCTACACTTGTACACATCCATCTCCTGCACTGAGAACAAAAGCGATGGGAGTTATTGTGTGAGGCTCACATATGGAAGCAGATCATTTGTAAATAGACACTTCTGAAGGAGCTTATGAAGGAAAAAACAACCAGGAAAGTTCTGACCTTTAAACAGAAGCATGAATTTAGATGTAAGAAAGGTTTCTTGCAATACGTTTTCCAGTTCTAAATGTTCTACTTAACATTTGAGGAATAAAGATGTTAGCGTGCTTATTAAATTGATTCATTTTAATAAAAATAATTTTAAGTGGCGCAGAACATTCTTGAATTCTTGAAAGGAAGGCTTTGTGTTATTTCAATTTCAAAAGTTATTTCAATTTTATGATGTAGTTTACAGCTTCTGGAAAGGATCTCTGGGGTCATCGTTTTTGATACTAAATAAAGTACTTCTCTCTCCCTAAAGATGGGCTCTTGTAAACCTTAAACGTCTGGGAAATCTTTTCTCTTGGTGTAGTGCTCCTCCTATGTCTGAGAGGCATCTTGCTTTTCAGAGGGCAAGCAGGCAATTGTTCTCTTCTGAACTCAAATTTCTTGTGGTACCATTAGTCCCACATGCTACATTTATAACGTGCAATTAAGGACCCCTGGTAAAAAATTCTGCATGAGGCACATCTCCTAATGACAGTGCTACAGAGCTGGCTTTTAAACTAGAGCACAAAAGCCAGCAGGATGTGTAGCTTCAGTAGGAAGGGGAGGGTGTGAGCAGCAGGACAGCAGACCCTGTGTGGATGCCAGAGCAGAACTGGAGGTTGTAGAGCCTGAAGGTTCTCTGGCTGTGCTGTGGCAGACCCACCAGCACAGAGCCCACCCCCTGCCCAGCAATGGCAAAACTGCACCTGATGGCTCAGTGCTAATTTCCCATTGCCCTCCAGGTGTCTCCCATAGGGTGTATTTTGGTCCTGTCCTCTCCACCATACAGGTGGGCTCCTGCCTCTCTGAGCCCTTGCATAGCTCCTTCCCACTGTCCCCTGTGCTGGGGTCACAGCCATGTGGCTGTCACCTCTTCCAAAAGAGTGTCTGGCTCCTGGTGCCCTGGCAAGGCTGTGGGAGTCCTTGGGGAGCTGCCCAGGAGGGGCAAAGGGGTGATGGATCTTCAGAGTGGTCCTTAAGACCTGCCAGGCTCCAAGGCTGGGTCAAGGATGGCTGTGCAGTGCCATGGACCACTGCAGCTACTGGCAGTGGTGGGTGGAGGAATCCCACTCCTATTGTCAGAGGTCCCCCAAGGCAATGCCTTCTTGTATCCTCATTCCTTGGCTCTCCAGCACCTTCCCTTCTCTTTATGTGCACAGGGGACACGATGCTCACCCCTGGCCACCCAGCAGCCAGATGGGGATTTGGGCTCTCAGCCCATTTCTGTACAGTGGAGACAGGATGGGGAGCTTCTCTCTCCTTCCTACCACTTCCAGCAGACTGTTCCTGCTGCCAGCAGGCAACATCTCTGCAGCCTTGATTTACAGCTGTGTGAATCACAGAATCATCCAAGCGTGGAAGAACTCAAGTTGGAAGGGACCAGAAGGATCATCAAGTCCAACTCTGTGATCCTCACAGGACTACCTAAAATTAAACCATATGAGTAAGAGCATCACTGAGATGTTGCTTGAACTCTGTCAGGGTTGGTGCTGTGACCACTTCCCTGGGGAGCCTGATCCAGTGACCAACCACCCTCTCAGTGAAGAATAATTTTTTTTTTTTTTTCCCTGGTTGATCCCTTCTCCTGTGCCCCATCATCTCCCTCCATCCTGGGGTTGCTGTGAGCCTGGGCTTGGGATGCAGAGGTGAGCAGAGGTGGGTGTGCTGCCAGCTGCTGAGCAGGGACATGCAGCTCCCTGGGGCCAGTGCTGTTGGCTTCCAGCAGCATTAAGAAATGCCAACACCATAAATGAACCCAGCAGCCTGAAATATTTTTTCCAGAGACATCCCAGGCACATTTTCCCTACTCAGCTGGTGTTTCCCTGCTGCATTCTCACCTTCTGGTTGGTTGTTAGAGGGGTGCTGCTGGGGCATTTGTCAGAACTTCACAGCTTGGTGTGGCAGTTCTTATCATCAGTAATTGCTCCTTCAAGGTGTGGCAACACTTAAATCTATTTCTCCACTGAATGTCTCACTTCTTTGCACCGTGGCACTGCTGGCAGCTGGGATGGTGAAGGATGGCAGCTGGGGTGCTGAGTTGGGCACCCTTTGATGCAAAAGATGGGTAACCCCAGGGCTGGGTTCATTGAGCAGACTGGGCTGAGAGGCAGGGAAACAGGAGGCATCATTCCCCTTCTACCAAACCCCAAATAATATAACTTTTCCAGGGAATGAGGGCTGCAAGGCTTTGCATGTGGTGGGCATAGTGATACCTACTGACTCAGCAGAGAGCTGATGTGTTGTGGAGTGTCCTAAGCCCACCAGCTCTCAGGGTAAAACTTGATTTAAAAAACCCAACTCCATTACTCCCACCACTGAGGGGGCCCAGGCAGGGCTGGACCTGACACCCTGGATGTCCATTTCCCCACGGGAAAGAGGTAACTGAAGGAGCTGGGAGCAGCCTGTGGGGCTGTTCCCCTTGTCTTGGCTGGAATTTGGCCATCCCAGGAGAGTTTGGGTTTACCCAGGCAGCAGAGGAGCTGACTCTTTGCTAGTGAAGCTGACTACTGATCCAGCACCTGAAGAAGGCTGGGGAGGGACTTTTTACAAGGGTGTGGAGTGACAGGATGAAGGCACAATCCAAAACATTCTGTGATTCTATGACCAAGTGTTGAGGGACATACAGCTAGGATGGGAATGGGGGGGCTGGAAGGAGGATAGGAGAAGGTGGAATGTCTGGTGGAGAGTCTATGTGAAGGGTCCCACAGGATGGGCTGGGCTGTAGAAGGTGAGACAGGAGGAAGGTGTACTAGGAGCAGAAGAATTTGGAAAAAAAATTGAGATGAAGTGGAGGGGGCAGTAGGACTGTGCAGGGGGAAGGAAGGATGGAAGCATCATCTGCATCAAAGCTTCCACTTTGGGTCCATAGTCTCACCCAGACCCCCTCACCAGACCCCATCCAGGGTCCATCCTGGCACTGGTGTCTGAGCACTGAGCCTCCTTTACCCCTCATGCCCAGGAAGGTCCTGGCTGTACTCAGCTGAAACCTTCCCCACCCCAAGGTGATGGAGGGGGACCAGGAGGTGATGGTGCAAACAGTGTGTGAAGTCTTTGGGCAAAAGGTGCAATTTGTGCCGCAGCATCTCTAGAATAAATAAAAGCCTCTGAAAGATTCTAATTAGGGTGCTGGGAGCATCGTGGCAGTTCTGAGATGGTTCTGCAGTTTTGTGTGAACGCCTCATCAGAGAGGTAATGTATTCTAATTATTAGCAGAGCACTGGCTGCCTTCTGAACCTATAATATTTTGTGGCATGTGACATTACAATGAAAATGTATGAATAGCAATTTTTCATTTAAATTACTAGCTATATGATCAATTTTTTTTGGTAGTATTATGAGGTTTGGGGTAAATACTCCATAAATATGTAAATACCTTGTGAATGTGCTTGCATTAGGTAATGGCAGGAGGATGCAGCGAGTGATACAGATGAGCCAGGAGTGGGTGCACCTGTGGCCAGCTGATTCTTGCATTTGATTCCCAATGTCTGAGGTCCCACCTTTGGACATGTTTTCTCCTGTGCTGCACCTTTTGCACCCACTTTTCCCACCTAAGCTGGTGCATGCCCATATTCTTGCTGTGTCACCTCGATGGCAGAGCCACACTGTCTGCTACAGGGCCCCAGAGAGGCTTAGGGATGGGGACAGCCCCTGGGGATCTGATGCCTATGGTTGGACATAGTCCCTGGTGCAAATCAGGACCCTGGGCCAAAGGTCTCTGGGGCATTCACAGAGGGTGTCCTGGGGTTGGATTCTTCCTCTTGCCTGGGAACATGAGCACTGCCACAACAGGTCTGGTGCAGGGCAGGGAAGCCTGGCCAGTGAGTGGCCCATGGAATGTCCTCATCCATCACCTGGAGAGGGAAACTGCCTCTGTGTGGTACTGTGGGAGGAGGTGAAATGTGCTGCTCTGAGTCAATTTTTACAGTGGAAATACTTGAGACTTAATTAAAACATGAAGAGCAGAGTGTGTAAACACCAGGGAGAGGTGAAAACAGTAGCACTTCTGTTAGGAAAATGATATTTCTGGAAGAAAACAGCATGAGTGCAATCTCCCAGAGAGTTTGGGGTTGGTGTGGGAGTGGGGAGAGAAGAGTCCCCAGCAGGGTGCTGGGCCAGAGCAATGTTGGAGGAATCATGAGAGCCCCAGCAGCAGCCTGCCCATCCTCAGGGGCATCGTGCTGTGCACACTGAGCCCTGCTGCTCACTGCCAGCTCTGCCATGCCTGGGGAAGAGCCTCCCCACTGGGGCAGGACCTGTACAGGGTCCATGTTCATCCTCCCGTGCTCCACAGCCTGGACCAACCTTTCCTTTCCAGTCCCCTGGATTTCCACGGTGGTTGGAGAGCACTCAGGAGCAGGGACTGTCCCTTTCAGGGCTGTACCTCTGTGTGCCCACAGGGGGATGGCAGAAGGAGGACCTGGCAGTGCTCCCTGCTCTGCTGAATGTCCCAGGAGATGTTGTTATCCCATTGTCTCTCAGCTCACCTCTAGGAGCTTGGGAATACCCAGGGTCTGGCTCCATCCATTGTGCTCTGTGAGCATGGGTGCTGGGATGCTCCCTGCCACCTCCTCGTGCATGGTGCCCTCACCACTCCTCTGCTACATCCCCTCTCTGGTCACTTTGGGACAATGTCCCCTTTCCTGCACGTCATTCCCAGGCTCCTGTCTGTGCTTCATGCTGGGAAGAGGTGCACAAGGGAGCCTGGTTGGGGGCTGATGAGCTCCCTGCTCTTCAGAGGGTGCCACAGGGAGAGTCCATGACCAGCTCTGCCTGTGGGTACCACTGGCTGCATGGGGGTGAGCCCAGCTCCCACCACCCTGCCCACAACTCCTGGCAAATTAGGAGTGAAGGACTGACTAATTATTTTGATTAGAACAACAACCCAAAGGGCTTTAAAATATGCTTAGAAAATCGTGACTTGATGAGTGTACCTGGGGGGATGCAGAGCTGTCACCAGGGTCCCCTCTGGTCTGGGTGGCCCGTGGCTGTGGTTTGGCCATGGCCATGGTCTGCTCATGGCTGTGGCCTCCTGGGGGCACAGGGAGGCTGGGTTGGGGGGCAAACCCATCACCACAGCCCCTGCCTCCTTTCTCTGGGAGCAGGAAAGCAGAATTGCTTCTCCTTTTTCTTTGCCTGGGCTCTGCAAGTGGCTCTGAGTGTGACTGGAAAGGCAATAGAGCAGGGAGTGGGAATTCCACCATGGCACAGCCTCAGGAGAGGGAATGTTTGATGAAGCTGAGCTCTGTGAAGACAGAGCAGAGGCTGTTACCATCACAGAGACTTCAGCACAGATGACACAGAAGAAAGAATTCGGGCTTTGTAAAGAGCCTTTGTATTATTTCCTGCCTCTCCAGTTTCACTGAAGTGAAAATGAAGCAATTTTTTTTAAGACCAAGAAGGAAAAAAAAAAAAAGGGAAGTAGAGTGACTCTTTCTGTTGGAAGCTTGGTGTTGGGCTATGACTCTTCCTTCCTTGAGCTCATCTGCCAAAGGCAGCTCCTCGTGGGCTCACCAGGCTTCAGTGCAAGCTGGATTTTCTTCAGCAGACCAGAGTGGCCACTTCTGTATCTCCTGGGCTGGCAGAGGGGAGGTCTGCCCAACCTGGGTGGGATTTCCATGAAGTGATGGCAGATGAAAGACACCCCAGGTGTCATCAATTACCTACTCTCTGAAGGGCCAGGGGAGACCAGGTGGTTGTTCCTCAGCCTGACCAGTTTACCAGGTAGCACCCTCCTTCTCTGAATGATTGTCATTATTATTACTGGCTGTGTCCAAAACCCCTGCAGTGCCCAGAATTCAGCTCATCTTGGTACTGAGACCTTTCCAAGTCTGAGGCAATGCTTTTGTTCCTTTTGCAAACATGACAGATGAATGAAGTTGTCTGTTCCTTCCTTTGCTTTACTTCTTCCAGAACAGGACAACCCTGGCTTCATGTAAGGCAGGGAAAAGCTGGAAGAGGTGCATGAAATATTGAGGAGAGCTGGAGATGCTTCCAGACTCCTGCCTCCTGCTCTCAAGGAACTGCTTGAATGACTGGCTCATGGTCTGCCCCCTTACTCTTGGAAAACCTCCCAATCTCCTCTTAAACACTTGCACCTGCACATTGATGCCTGTGGAAAAAAAAAAAAAAAGAAATGAAAAGTCTGTTTTTCCCTGGTTTTGCTAACAGGAACCAGGGGAGGGACCTAATGTGGTTCCTTGGTGTGGTGGGTGAGGATAAGTAAGTTGTCTGTGGTGCAGCCTCATGCTTCTCACCTAGGTGGTGATGGTTCCCATAGCAGGAGATGGCACCTTTTCCCTCCTCTTGCAGGCTTGGCTGGCCAGGCTGGGCTAATGAATTGCTCCTTAATTAACTGCTGGTAGCTGGGACATGGGCATGGCTCTGGTACAGCATGAGATTAAGGTGCAGCTGCTGAAGTGGTAATGCTCCAACCTGCAAGTAATACAGGATGCTCCAGGGTTCCTACAGTTCATAGGGCCATGAGATTGAAGGATGGTCATGAAGAGTGCAGGATATTCGAGGAAAAACTCTGAAGTCCCATAAACTTTATGAATTTCTACATAACTGTCTTTTTGCCTGAAGCTGGCAGGTATGGGGAGCAAAAAATGTGTGGCTGGACTAATCCACCCCTAAGTGGATGGCACACAGATCATAGCAGGGAGCAGTAAGAACAGTCAGCAGCAGCCCACAGGTTGAAAATTGCTCATAAAAATTGTGTCAATTCTTTCTAGACAACAAACCTCTCACCAGAATGCAGGAGGGCCTGTGAACCAACTGAGAAGTCTGCCCTGGGTGAGTTGTGCCCATTTTTCTTCCCAGCTTGATATTTTTCATACCTGCAGCTTTCAAGAGGCCTTCAGAGAAACCAAGGTGTGGGTGCCAGAGCTCCCATCCCTACCCAGACATACCTGAATCTTAGGCACTTTCCTGTGAATCTTCTATATAATAAAATTAATAGGCAAGTAAATTAAATTGTCCTAAAGGCATTTGGCAGAGTGCTAACAGGGAAGGAAACCTCCTCCTTGCCAGCTTATTAGCCACAGAGATGAACTGAAATTAACTGTTTTCAAACACCTTCAGGTCCCAGGGTGGGATGCAAGGCATACAAGAAACTTAGTTACTGTGGCAAGAACAATGACACCTCTGAGGACATTTGGATGAGAATTATAGGCTCTCTTTTAAGAAAGAGACAGGAAAGGAAATGCGGAGAGAAAATGGTGAGAAAATTTGCATATCCAGCTATGAAAAACAGTGTGAGACCTCTGCAGACAAACAATGACCTTCTGTAATTGGTTGCAGAACCTCCTAGGTACAGTTTCCAAGTATTTTAGATTTTTCTAGTATTTGTTCTTCATTTGGTTGGTTTTATTTACTCACTTACTAGAGTCTAACTCATATTATGTGATAGAAGACACTGAGAAACATTTGATCAACCTGGGCTAGTGAAAGATGTCTCTTCCTGTGGCAGGGGATTTGGAACCAGATGATCTTCAAGGTCCTTTCCAACCCAAACCATTCTGTGATGCACGGGATACTGCAAGCAGTGACTGTAGTGTTGAGACTGTAAAAAAAATCCTTGTTAGCAGACTCAGCTTCCCTGCAGCCCCTGTCCCATACTTCCTCTTCCTCAGCAACTGCCCAGAGCCTGGAAAAGCCACCCTGGAGCATCCTTCATGGCTGAGGAAGGGCTTTTAGCAGAGCTGGGGGAAGACTTTGCTCCATGGCTCATAGAACCACAGATTCAGAGAATGTCAGGGGTTGGAAGGGACCTTGAAAAATCATCAAGTCCAACCCCCCTGTCAGAGCAGGATCATCCAGTGTAGGTCAGACAGGGACCCAGCCAGCTGGGTTTTGAATGTCTCCAGAGAAGGAGACTCCACAACCTTCCCGGGCAGCCTGGGCCAGGGCTCTGTCACCCTCACACTGAAAAAGCTCTTCCTTAGGTTTACAAAGAACCTTCTAAGCTCCAGTTTGCACCCATTACCCTTGTCTTTTCATTGGGCATCAATGAGAAGATCCTGGCTCCAGACTCCTGACACTCACCCTTTACATATTCATAAATATTAATGAGTTTGCCCCTCAGTCTCCTCCAAGCTGCAGAGCTCCAGCTCCCTCAGCCTTTCCTCATAAGGGAGATGCTCCACTCCCTTTATCATCTTTGTAGCTCTGCATTGGACTCTTTCAAGCAGTTTCCTGTCCTTGAACTGAAAGGCAAATTCATCTGAACTCATCTGACCCCCTGGGATGCTGCTCCCCTGCCCGGTGGTGCTGGTGCTCCACCCAGAGCCTCTGCAGTTTCTCATTTGGTTCCCAGGATCATTTAACGACAGCAATTCCACCACCTTTGGGAAAACTCACCTGCAGGGCTTGAACCTCCAGCACCAAGCTGCTGCTTTTGTGTGGGAATCCAGGTACATTAATCCAGAAGTTGAAAGCGAGTTGATGGGCTCTGAGAGGAATATTGAATGATGTAAAAAAAAACCCCAAACCAACCCTGCTTTCATTGTGGTTGTGCAAAAAGCAGAGCAGCAGAAGCCAGCAGGTCAGTCTTTCCATGAGCATCCCAAAGTCACATCCCACTCCCAGACCTCCTTGTCAGCCCTGGCATTTGGTGGCAGTGAGACATCTCTCTGGGGTTAAGCAGTGGCTGAAGAGCTGGGTTAGAGTGAGGGTGAAGCTGAGCTCCTGCAGCACAGGCTGTGCTGGTCGTGGACAGGCACAGGCTCTGGTTTCTTGCCCTTCTGTTGCACGCCAGGGCTGAAGAACCTGATTCCAGGACAAGGATGCTCTCTGCCAGCCTTCAGGAACCCCGAGGAAGTGTGGGAGATGTTATCTGCAGAGACAGATGAGGATTTAAAATTAAACCACAGCGCAAAATTCTGCTGAGAGCTGTCACATCAGTGGTGTTTTATCGTGGCATCTTTCTGTCAAGCACATTGCTACTGTTTAATATCAATCACACCAATGAATACAAGTTTTATATATATTTATGCAAAATTCCAGTTCCTGCTTTCATTTGTTTGGGTATTAGAAATTACATTACTCACATTTCCAACAGCAGCCTTGTTTCTGCTTGTGGGAGAACGAGCCAGAGTTTGATGTATTTTTATGTGGATCACTTTCTCAGTAAAAATATTTGTAAACCTTTATTTGCATATCCTATCCACTTCAATATGGTGCAGATATAAACAAGGGTGGAAGGGATAAACTTGACATCATCCTGCACTGGATGCAAACAACTCCTGTAGTGTAAAGTCCAGGTCAGAAAGAGGAAAGCAACAACAGAGCAGGAGAAAGGGTAAAAAAAGGGAAATGAGGACTTTAAAAGAGCAAAGTGCTACTCCAACCCTTGTTCCATTACAGAAGGACCTCATCTTGTTCCTCCCCACACCTCCTGGAAGGACCAGCTGCCCCAGCAGGTTCCCATTCACAGCCTGCCTGTTTTGCCCAGGATCTGTGCAAAGAGGAATCCAGCAGAAAAACGCTTGTGGGAAGGGAGTTAAGATATTAACACTAGATATTAGGAAGAATTTCTTTAGTGAGAGAGTAGTCAGACTCTGGAATGGGCTGCCCAGGGAGGTGATGGTATCACCAGCCCTGGAGATGTTTAAAACCTGTGTAGATAAGGCACTTCAGGATATGTTCTAGTGGGCATGGTGAGATATAGACATATATTTTTTTTATTATATTTTATTTTATTTTGGTGTGGGGAAAGTTGATGGTTGGATGCAGTGATCTTTGAGGTCTTTTCCAGCCATGACATTTCTGTGATTCTGTGATCTCTAAGGCTTTGTTCCCATCTCCAGCCATTGTGAGGCCAAAGCCCATCACTGGCCCATCACTACCTGGACACCACTGTGGCAGCAAACAGCCAGGGGCTGGTGTAGCCCTTTCAAGTGTGCTGCCTGGAGGGGTCCTGGAGGCAGTGAGGAGCCTCCTGAATTCTATCTGCAGCCCCATGGTTGTAGCAGTTGTCACAGAGCACTCCCAGTGCCCTGAAGTCTGTGGCTGTTGCATCCTTACCCATGACAGAAATCTTTCTATTGCCAGTGGGCTACTCTTGTGCTAATAGAAGTTTTTAGAATTGTCATTATAATTATAATGGTTATAATTTATGACTTATTATTTTTAAATCTTTTTTTTGTTGGGGGGGGGGGTTTGGATTTCAGTGCCCCAGAGCTGTCCTGAGGTGCCTGTTCTGTGCTCTCAGTGAAAGGCAGACACCCAAATTCTGTGTGTTTCCCTTGCTGTTCCCCCAAGGATGGCACAGGTTCCCCTAGGAGTGGCTGACCTGGCAGGCAGGTGAATTCTGCTGAATGCCCCACAGGATGCTGTGTGTCAAATAAACCTTCTTGTCCTCCTGAAAGGACTCAGCTGTGTGTGAGCTCCAGCAGGGGGTAGGAGAGAAAGACACATCCAGTCCCTCAGACCTACAGTTCACGCCTATTCATTACCAGGGTTCTTAACAGCATAGTGATTGTGTTTTTAGTACGATTAGTGAGACATGCAGATACATTTGTTAACTGCTTTTACAGTTACACCAGGCAGAGCACAGTCCATATTAAATGTCCCAGAGTTGGTGTAAGGAGATGATAATTAAGCAATAATATGCAGACAGGGCTGTTACAGGGTGAGAGCAGAGGGAACAAGGCAGATGCTGCCAGGAGGTGAGTCTGGGCAGGGCAAAAGGATTTTTCTCCCTCAGCAGCCTTTATTTCATTGATTTGAGTAGGCTGGTTAATGATGAGGCAAAACCAGGCTGCATGTTTGTACAATTATCAGCTCCAACTCACTGACTGAGTCACGTAAGAGAAACACAAAGACCACGAGGTAGCAAACTCTATGGAAATGGAGGCAGATTCCAGGGAAGGCAAAGCTCCTGCCTGGCCAGGGGTGTCTGCAGGCCCAGGGGGCAGGGAAGGGTTTGTGTCCTGGGCAGGGGAGGTGACAGCACTGGGGATCTGTCCTCAGGGTAAGTCTTAACCACCTGACTGCACCAAAGTGCTTGTTGTTCACATTGGCCCAGTTGACCAAGCAGTTGGACACTTTCCTTACCACTCCATCCTTTGGGCTACTTGGCACCTTGCAAATTTTGCCTCGCAGGCAGAGCTCGCTCTCTCCATCATCTCTATCTCGATCTCCATCATCTCCATCTCTACTTCCCTCTCTTTCTCCACCTCATCACCTCTGTTTCCAGGGTTTCTAGCTGGCCTTTTTAGAAATCCTTCATCCACCCCCCTGTTTGATGAGAATTCCTTAGTTGTTTTGAGAGCTGCCATTTTTCTCCAGCACTCCTCCTGTTTGCACACTGGCATTACCAGTATCAGCTAGAACTGGTTTTAATCCAAAACTCTGAAGTCTGATTGTGCCTGGGCACTTTATCCTGTCTGCCACATGTGTTCTGTCCTCTGCAAATGAGAACAGATTTGTTGGGCAAGAGCTTCTCTCCATAACACCGTGTTGACTGGACTGGGTGTTGTCCATAAACCCATGTTGACTGACAGAGGAAGACAATCCCCTCCCTCACCTGCTGGTCATGATCCCTTATTGAGTTTGACCCTATCCTCTTTTTCCATTTTTGTCAACATCCAGGGATGTAACTGCTCTTATGTACCTGCTGAAGCATGCAACCAATGTTCCCTGGGAACTTCTCTCTCTTGGGTGCTGGTCAGCCCTTTCTTTTACTGCAGGGACTGTGGATATACAACAGAACCTCAGTTTCCCTTGCAGGTTTTTAAAGGAAATAAGCAACAGATGTCCTTTCTCCAGATTTGCCATCTTACTGTGACCATTTTTTTTGGTTCTTGTTATTTTAGTACAACAAGGATTTTTTCTTCTATTTTCTTCCACCTGTGCTGTTCTTGCAGTCTCTCTCCATATTACAACTTCCACAACATTTTTCTTTTACCTTTGGCAAGCTTGTCTTTCTTGGTACTTAGGAAGCCCAGGTGGGACTCAGGGACACCCAAGCACTTCTGCTGGCAGTGCTGATCCTGGTGGTGAGCTGGGGCCAAGCAATTGAAAATGATTCTCCTGGCAATGTAATTACATTGTAAAGACACTTGAAAGTTTCCACTGTTAAATATTTAATGCTTTGGCAGGAATAAGACCCTGAATGTGAATTTTCTGATGGATGTCTTGCTCACCTGTGGATGTGCTGAGAGCCTCAATTCCCCTTCCAGAGCCAGTGACCATGAATATTCATTCTGCTTTCTCCGGGGCTTGTCTCCTTTGTGAGGCTGCCAGGAGCAACTCACTGGGGTGCTCAGATACACAAGGAGGCTGGTGGGGCACTTAGAGGGACAGGGCTTGTGCTCAGAGTGATTGTCAGGTGGAAATGATGTGACAGGAACCAAGAGCTCCTCGTTTTAGGGCTGTCAGCACACTCAGTGTGTGGCTGCAGCCCAGGGACAGCCTGGAGCCAACCTCTGACATCCCATCAGGAACAAGGGGAATGGGGCTGTGCAGGTGGAGGCATCGGCTGGATGAGCTCCATGCTCAGTTCACAATGAAGCAAATCATCTGTTTATAGTTGGTGCTTGGTCCCAGGGCATCATCATCATCATCATCATCATCATCATCATCTGGTGTGGTGCTCCCATGTCCTTTGAGTTTTACAGTGAGGGGAGAAGTGGAGGGTTGGGTAGCCCCCTTCTTAACCCTTCTGGTGAGTTCTTTGGCAAAGAAAAGTGACTGCTTCACAGCAACTCCAGAGACTGGGAAATGGGTTTGCAGCTACTGCCTCTGCAGAAACCAAAGCCTTAGGCTGTATTGGCATGTTTGGGACTGGAACCTGAAGCTGATGTGAGCAGCAATGACACAGCTACTGCTGCTGTTCCAATATGATTTGGAGAGCTCAGGGAAATGACACAACTTGGTGAATTTTATTTACGGTCTTGATTTTTGCCCTCACTACCATTACTTCTGCCTTCAGCCAGGGAAGAACTTAAGGGGATGTTCTTGCTGTGAAAGAGATGAGAAAGAGCTTTGCATCCTGGCAGTGCTTGGGAGCCTGGCTCAGCAACTTCAGACGTGAGGCTGGTCCAAGGTCAGGGTTTTTGGAGGCTGGGCTCATCCTGCTGGGCTTCTCCTGCTCAACAAAGAGAGGACACGAGGATGAGCCTTGCTGGGATGGACCTCAAAGAAAACTGCCAAACACTCATGTTCATTTCACATCTCTGGTTGCTACAATGAAGTGGAGAGGGAGACTTTGAAAGCTGGGACTGATGCCCATTTCTTGACAGAGCTTTTGCTGCCATTGGCGGCTCCCCTTGGAGGAGCACCACAGGGCAAGTGTCTGCTGCTTCCATGAAAATCAGTGGAGAGAAAGAGACACACTTTTGAAATTCGAAGTTCTGTACACAGCAGGAATTCCCTGGCTCTGTCTTCATTGAAAGAGAGAGAAAAAAAACCTCAAAACACCAGAAAACTTTAAGAAACCACATTTCTCCACTCAGCCTGTGATTTTCTTGAGTTTTCTCTTTTGCAGTGACAGTGTTTCCTACCTACAGTTATTTTTGTTCCAAAATATTTTTTTTTTTTAACTAATAAAAGGTCTTGATAGCAAATTCTGAATTACCCATGATTTATCACAGCCATCAGCCTGTCCTAGCTGGGATGCCAGCTTTGCCAGACAGCCTTGACTGACAGAACCACCAGTGCTTTGCAAGTGTGACTGCAGGGAAAACATCTGTGCAGAAGAGCCATTCCATGCAACACAGCACAGCTGTGCTGGTCTCTAAGCAGCCTTCCCTTCCACTGTTCTTGATTAATTCATTAAATTCCCCAATACTCACACACACCCAGTGAGTGGGCATGAAGATTCGGGGACCTGGGGGTTAAAGGGTGGCCAGTTTGTCCTCTGGGATATCAAAGATAAAGGAACAGAGAAAGAAATAAAGGGCCTTATCTTCATCCTGGCCCAGCAGGTATCTGGAAACCCTGTGGTCACACCATCTCTCATCTCCCTGGGAGCCAGCCCTAAGTGTGCTGGGGTGTGCTGTGGTTCTGCAGCAGCTGGAGGGAGCGCTGTGCCTTCCATTCCCCCTCCTCCCTTCCCCCTCGTGTTTCAGCTTCAGAAACGCTTCTGATGTGTCTTCTTGGACTCCTGTATCCTGCACTCACTGCACAACCTGACACCCCTCCTGCACAGCCTGTCACCCCTCCTGCACAGCCTGTCACCCCTCCTGCACAACCTCACACACCCCTCCTGCACAGCCTGACACCCCTCCTGCACAGCCTGACACCCCTCCTGCACAACCTCACACACCCCTCCTGCACAACCTCACACACCCCTCCTGCAGCCTCTGCAGCCAGCGGGGCTCCCAGCTCCCACCACCCAAGTTCAGGAGTGGTTTCCTCCTCCTCAGACCCAGCAGGAATGCACCTTTCCTCCAGGGCTCTGCACCAGCTCTCAAGCCTGTGACATTCCCAGGCTTGGCTTACGCCCCAGAAAACATCTCAAAGGGGTCAGGACCTGCCTCCTGCTCTTTGACCAAGGCTCTGTTTGGCTGCTTGAGATTCCAGGCTGTGTGCCTGCCCAGCCTTCAGGAGAAAAACCAAAAAACAACCACCTTCTCCTGCTGATAGAGACTTCCAGAGCTGATAGAGCAGCACTGACCTGAATAAGACAGAGGAGCGAAGGTTTCTGATCAATAGAGCCTCGAAGTCAGCAGCAAAGGTCTGGTGAGCTTGCAGGAGGCACCATTGCTGTGACAGGAGATGGGACTTGTGCCTTCAGCAGTAACATTCACGTCCCAGGGCTGCCCTGGCTGGGGAATGCATCTGCTGCTGTGGCCGTGGCTTTTTTGCAGATGCTGTGACACAGTTTGGGGAGCTGCCCAAAAAGCAGAGAGCTCTGGGAGGCAGCAGAGCTGCTGTCCCTACAGCAAGGCTCCTGCACTGAGCAGGGGGGGATTTCACCTGAGGATGCAAACCCTTCACAGCAGGTGCTGCCTGCAGTTCCCTGGGGATGAGTGTGCTGGGTGGACTCACAGCAGGAGCTGGCGGGATTGTCCTCACATGGTGGGAAGACAGCAAGAGTTGGTTCTGAGCCCACATCCGTGGCTCCTCTCCAGTAGTTCCAGGCATAGCCTTGCTTTGCCAGATGTGGATGGCACGGAGGGAAAGAGGGAAAGCAGCCTGGAGGGGCTGAGCAGGGGAGAGCTGGTGGCTCGCAGGCAGCTTGGGGCAGGCAGAGCTGGCTGGTGGGTTGTGTGAACTCTGAGTGATGTTGTCAGATGACTCCATCTGAGGGCGAGTGCAGCAGAGATTACCCTCTGACTCAAGGTTAGTTTTGATTTATTACTCCCAGGAACCTTTACACAGCAAAGCTTTTTGAGTTCCCTGCAACAAGCTCTCTTTGTTTTACTGCCTTTATAAATCACCTTAGTGTGCAGAACTGTAAGAATAGAAAATGTCAGTCTAGAATAAACAATTGCTAACCAGTGAGACAAAATAATCAATATTCATAAGATAAAGCACCGGTGTAAAATGAGCAATGATAATAATGAGGAAGAGAAACAAATCAGGAGGTGAGGTTCCCAAAATCTGACTGACAAAAGAGATGTTGCTTAAAGAGCATGCTGCTCTGCTTTGGTCTGCATAGTTCACCAAAGACCCATGGCCTGTGGTCCTGGATACACGGAGCAGAAAAATCACCAGAAACCTCCAAACAATCAGACACAGAGATCTCTATAAGCAACCTAACACAGAAAACTCTTTTGAAGAAAAACTGAAAAACCTTTGATCATTGTTGCCATAGCGATGTGATTTGGAATAAGTGTGGCAGAGTATTTTTTATTATCAGCCTTTGTTATAAACAAATAACCTGTTGTAGGCTTAGAAAAAAGGAATAGAGCTGGGCTCAGGCCATCTAATCATCAGACCCAGAGGATGCAACTAATAAATCAAAGCAATAGGAAGACTTTAAATTCCACTAGAGGTCACTTGGTTAAACAAAATGCAGACAAAGGAGACAGCTGGAGTGGGTGGGGAGTGAATTAAAGGCAAGGTCTGGTCACTGTCAGTTAGCACTCAGATTCTGGTTTATGGTGACAGGCACCTTGTCTCCAAAAGCCTTCTAGGAAATACAGCCTGCATACTGAGTGCAGGGAGCTGGTGAGGCTGTGGCTGGTTTGGGGAGGGATTGTCCTGTGGTTTGACCCCTAAGGATGTGAGCAAGAAGGTTTTCCATCCTTATGATCCTCTCTATTACAGGAATGATTCTCTGCTGCTAGCAATGGTCCTGGATGAGAAATGCAACTTGTCTCCTTGTTTTCCAGGTTATTTACACTTTTTCTAACCTCTAAGGCATTTTATAACATCTCCTCTTAGGAGTGCGCACCTGTTTTAATAAAAATAAATTTAGTAGAAGATGATTAAATTAATGTAATGATACCATCTGACTCTTTCCCTCCAGGAATCTTGCTGTTTATTGGAAAGGAATTTACCGAGTGCAGAAGGAAAAGCAGCTCCCAAGTGCAGATGGGAAGAAATCTAGGCACCTGCAGAGTGGGAGGGGAGGATGTAGGTCTGGACCATGCACCAGTGCCTGCTCACCCCCATCCCTGCTCCTCAGTAGAGGCTTTCCCACAGCACTGGGTCTGGGTTGGAATCCCTAATCATAGAATCCTAAAGATCATCTGGTTCCAACACCCCTGCCATGGGCAGGGACATCTCCTGCTAGACCCAGGTTGCTCCAAGCCCCATCCAATATGAGATTTTTAGATCAGATTTCCTGTTCCATAATCCCAGACTGAACACCTTGGCGTGTCACACTTTAGTGACCAGGTTTGCTCAGTTTCTGCATCAGGGCACGACTCCCTCTCATTCATAGGGCCTGGTACCATCTGCAAGCAAATTCCCTTTTTCAGCATGTGATCTGAACCAATAGATAGTGAGCTGAACCAAGGCCATGCTGCACCCCCACACACCCCCAGCCCCCCCCCTCCCTTTTTCCTTCTCAGCCACTCAGGTGCGATGCAGGAACAAAACTGGGGGTTAATTGATGGAATATGAATACCCCGAATCCCACTGTGGAAAGTGGCTGAACTCTTCAAGGTACTCTGAATCTCTGAATGACTCATGTAAACCACTGAAAATACCCTTTTAGAAATCACCCAGATGAAGAAATCAGAATCTGCTCACAAACGATTTCCTAACCAAAGGATGAGTTGTATCTTTTTTTTTTTTTTTTTTTTCCCTTTTATCAGAGTGGTTAAAAAAAATTGTATGGAATCACTTGAGTATTTCATAGATATTAGCTCACTGTGATAAGATGCAACCTGTAATGTAGATAAAGAGGTCAAAGTTTACAAAAAATATCAGGAGATGAATTTCCCAGGATCCTGAAGTGTTGCAAATGCTGAGGACTGCAGCCCATCATTTTCAGGCTCTGTGCCACCTGGGAGGGCTTCTCCTTAGCTCTGGAACTACTTAGGCAATGCAGAGGAATTTGCTTACACCTCCCAGCTGCTCCTCAGGTGGAGGTAGCTTTTTGCCACCTGCATGGAGGTGTGGAGTCCAAAACTGGGTTGGGTTGGAAGGGACCTTGAAGCTCATCCAATGCCACCCCCTGCCATGGGCAGGGACACCTCCCACCAGCCCAGGTTGCTCCAAGCCCCATCCAACCTTCAACACTGCCAGGGATGGGGCAGCCACAGCTTCTCTGGGAAACCTGGGACAGGGGCTCAGCACCCTCACACCAAAGAATTGCTTCCTAATCTTTAATCTGAACCCTCTTGCAGCTTGAAACCTTTTCCCTGCTGAGCTCAGTGGGCTGAGCCACTCTAGTTTTAGTTTTCTAGTACTTAAAAATTACAAGCTGAGCTTTCCTATCACTCCCTGCCCTTGTCCAGAATCCCTCCCCAGCTTTCCTGGAGCCCCTTCAGTCACTGGAAGGTGCTCTAAGGTCTCCCCATTGCAGCTTCTCTTCTCCAGCCTCAACACCCCCAACTCCAGTCCAGCTGCTCCAGCCCTCCCAGCAGCTCCAGGGCCTCTTCTGGACTCACTCCAACACCTCCAAGTATTTCTTGTGTTGGGGACCCCAGAACTTGACCCAACACTGCAGGTAAAATCCCAGGAAGAGTTTCTTTTAACTTAGAACTTTCTTTTAAGTTGAAACTTTTAAATCCAGATAACTTGAGTGGATAGACTCATCCTTTAGCTCTCTCCCTGTCTCCACTGATGAGAGGGGGCTTTATGCAGTCGATGTAGGACTGCTCTGCCCCAGGACAAGCTTCTCCAAGGTCAGTGTGGCAGTAACTATTTAAAGGCTAAAGTCAGCCTCATGGGATCTAGTGGATCTTGTTGATTCAGTGAAACCAAGAAAACAGAAACCACATCTGCAGGAAGAGGGGGTGATGAGGGAGGGTTGAACCTCTGTCACACTCAGTTACACTGTCTTGCTGTACAGTGGATCAAAGGCAACAAATTTGAGCCAGAGCTCAGAGTACAGCAGAAACACAGCTCTGCTGACCTGCTGCTCCCTGAGCAGAGCCATCTTAAGGCTCCCTGAAGGATCTGCAACTTTGAGGTTTTGCCCTTACAAGTGCCAGGAGATGCTGTAAGAACTCAAGTGTGATGGAGACAGAGAAACCCGATGGCTCCTTGGGCTGCTCTGGGGAGCACCCACCTGCCCCCACCCACTGTTCCTCTCACTGTCACAAGAGGTTCAACAATTCTGTGTGGTTATGGGGGTGTAGGATTGGACCTGATGGCCTTGAAGGTCTTTTCAGCCTGGATGATTCTATGATTCTAAGGGACTGCATTGAATGAGCTTTGCTCCAGGCATCCAGCACCAGCAAAATGACCTTTTTGGCCAGAGCAGCTCCACTTTATTTGTGCCTCTGGCTGATTCTGCCTCCAATAAATTTCTGAGCAGCTCCCGGTACAGAAGGTAAAGCAGATCAGGAGAACATTGAAGGTGGGAAAACATTTCTAATCCCCTTCAGGGCCAGAATTTGGGCAACTTGAGCAGCCACCAGGCAAGGCTTGAGCACCCTGCCTCTGCAAGCAGTGTTTGCAAGGGAGAGATAAGTCCTCAGCTCCCTTTCTGTTCAGCAATAGTAATCCTGGCTTTTAATACCTCTCTCTTAGCTCAGGAAGAAGAAACAGCTGACCATGAAACAGCAGCAAGGACATCTGAGGAGGCCTAAAAATGTAACATGTGAATTATATGTTTTTAAATAGGGTAAACAAAGGGAAAGAGGAACTTGGGATAAATCCAGTGCTGAAAATCCAGTTTGAGGGAGTAAGTGAATGCTAAGGAAGGGTCAAATTATCACTTAATTCTCAAGTGAGAGGGAAGGCTTGGGCTGTCAGACCTGGACCCATTCCTGGGAAAGGGACTTAAAATTTCTAAATAAAGGACACTTTGGGTGGGAAAGGCAAATAATACTCTGTACCCATCAGGGTTTCATCAATGGGGGGTGCTGGCATCTCAGTTGTCCAGTTGGGTCAGATCCCAATGGGTTACAAAGATAATGAAAAGTCCTTACCAGAGTAGACATTGCATCAAGTACTTCTCCCCTCTCAGCAGGTCAGCAAGCACCACAAAGAAAGGAGTGAGCCTAGCCTGACATGATTTGTTCTTCAGAAATCCATCCCTGACATTTTTATTACCTTACCTTTTGGGTGTCCATAATCTAATTGTTCAATGTTGTTTTTCCCCCAGGCTCTGGAGTCACACTATAATTTGGAGCTGGTCTGTGATTGCCACCCCTTTCCTTTCTTCTTCTAAAACCAGATATTATACTTCTGCCTCAGCCCCTTCTCGCCCACCCATATTCTTATGGCTCCCTAAAAGTGTGTCAGAGATTGCAGAGACAACTTCAGCTGAACCCAAAACTGCTCCAGGGATGCTTCTGGGGGTGCTGGGTATCTGAGTACATTCTGGTTCTGGTTCATTCACCCTTCACTTATTCTTCCTCACACCTGGCCTGGCTCATCAATTTGTGGAGCCCCTTGCCTTACACAGCTTGCTGCAATTATTACTTTATTCTGAGCCTGAATATGCTGAGTGCTTCAGCCTCCTCTGTCTCATCTGTTATTTGCTGTCATGGTCCCACAGGGCTTGACTTTTCTTTGTCATCTTCTTACTTTGAAGGTATTTCTGGAGCTTCTCCCTATGCCCTCCTGCTCCTGGCCATGCTGGCCATGTCAGCAATGCTGTTTCTGTTCCAGAATGATTGTGCTGCCTCTCCACAAGCTCTGCACTCAAATGTCCTCACTCCTGTTTACTCTGTAATTCTTTAATTTTAAGCCCTAAAGAGCTCACAGTGTGGCCATAATGGCTCTTGTTATTCTTCCCTTTTTTCTGCATAATTTGCTCTTAAAGGGGAAATGTTTTCCACTGCAATGAAGGGAGGGAGGTTTGGGGAGATGTAAATCCTCTAGGTGCATTCTGAGGGGTCCCTGGGTGCTGGGGAGGCTCAGTTTCAGCCTTCAAGTGGGAGGGTGTTCAGTGCTGGAGTTGGAGCAGGCCAGATCTGAGCTGCATGGTGGGTTCCTCTCTGCTCTGTGCTTCCTGCCATCCCTTTTGTTTTGATTGTCTCACCTCTTGTCAGTGGCCATCTGGGAACAGATTTCCTGCCAGGCTTATTGAGTCTCATGGCATTGCTCTCTTTTTCTGCATCATTTTTGCTCATGTTTCAGCTTGGTCCAGATACTGGTGGGAGGTCCTGTTAAGGTGAACTGGGCTGTGCTGGTGGGACCTTCCAGTACCTGAAGGGGCTACAGGAAGGCTGGAGAGGGAGTTTTTGCAAGGGCCTGGAGTGATGGGATGAGGGGCAATGGTTTTAAATTAGAAAAGAGTTTATTTAGATTTGATGTTAGGAAAAAGTTCTTTCCCATGAGTGGAACAATGGCACAGATTGCCCAGGGAGGTGTTTGAGGCCTTGTCCCTGGAGATATTCAAGGTGAGGCTCTGAGCAACCTGATCAGCTGAGGGTGTCCCTGCTTACTCAAGGGGGATGGACTGGATGACCTTTAGAAATCCTTTCCAACCCAAATTATTCTATGGTTCTCTGATTCTATGACAAGCTGCTGGCAGCAAGTTAGTGCTGATGATCTCATGTCAGCCTCTCAGAGATCAGAGTCCACAGTCTCAAAGGAAACACAGGCTGACCTTGCCAGACTGGAGGATGGGTGGATGAGCAGCTCCTTGTGCCATAACTCAGAGCATCAGTACAGAACAATTGATTTTATGTGCATACCAGGGATGTTTCTGTACACGACAAAGCTTCCTTGAAAGACACCATGATTAGGATCTCTCAAGTAACAGAGAAAAACATGCTTGAAGACACAGGTGAAAGTCCCTCAGGATTTTGAGATCCAAGAGAAGGACTGCAGATACTTTGTGCCAGCTCCAGAGAAACACATATACTGAAGAAATGTTAGTTCCATGCCAAAATGCAGCTTAATAAAAGTGCAGGAGATAACAAGAGAAGACTTGGGTAACTGCTGTCCAGTTGCACATCAATATGTTAAATGTTGATGTGTCCTTTGGGTGAGTTACAGCTGAGCTGCAGAGGTCAGAACTGGAGGCAGAGATACAAGCCCTTTAAAACAGGAGCATAAATACTTAAGGCCTTTTCTACCTTAAAAAGAGACTTCCTGAAGGCTTCAGCCGGATTTTCCTGACTTGGATTCAGATCAGGCTTGGCACAGAAATTCCCTGAAATCATTCAGCTGCTTTGTATCCTTGGACAGAGTAGAAAATTTTCTTGGGCCAAATTTGAATCTCAGACCTGGTTAGCCAGGAACCTTTAGTAACTGGCAGTCTTTCAGCTGGTCTGCCATACCAGAGGCATGGGAAATAGGTGCTGGTTTTCAGTAGCTTACAATAGAACACACAGTAGCTTTTCACTCACCTTGGTAAACATGGTGTGAAGGTCATCAGGTTAATTCCTGACTTGCATTAATGTAAATGTTGATAATCCAGCTCTTAGCAGGCCAGTTCAAATTTTATTCTAGGCTCCAGAAGCTGTCCAGCTCATCTCTGAGTCCCTGGTGCATTTTTAGCACACTGCTGACTATCTGCTTTGTAGAAAGAGAAGTGACATTTACAGAAGAGTGTATTTAATTCCTTGGGAGGCAGCTTCTATGTCATGAAGTGGTCCAAATGACTGACTATGAAGAAATTGTGACATAATTTCAGAACATTAAAGAGGACCCAGGACATAGATTAAGTTCTTAAATGATGAAGTCCTGTTCTTGATCTAGAGCTGGAAACAGGGGCTTTGACTTCCCAGACTACTACTTGTGGGCACTACCCTCTTGTTGTTCTGGCCCTGTGATCCTTTTGACTTCCTTCCCAGTACTTCCAGGCTGCTCCTATATTGTCACTGATCCACCTTTTCACTAGGCTAGACAAGCCTGGCTCCTTCATCCTCAGACCATGGTGGTAACTTCTGCTGGACCCTCTCAGGTTTCTCCATGGTAACTTCTGCTGGACCCTCTCAGGTTTCTCCAAGGCTCCTGACATGGAATGCCAGGCACAGCCCTCTCAGTCCCATGTAGGTGATGATTGCTTCCCTCAGCCTCCAGGCCATGTTCCTGCTCATGGGGACCAGTCTGTGCTTTACCCTTTTTGCAATGAGAGCTCATTGTTAACATTCAGCCTGGTGTCCACTGTAACCCCTGCGACCTTTCCAGCGTTTGTAGACTTGATTTGGATGGAAAATGAGTAGATATGTTGAACCTGATATGAAATACTAAACTCTTAGTTCCCACCTCAGTTCAAGGTGGGATTTCATAAATTATGTGCTTGTAAAATCAAGGAGCAGGCTGATCTTTTCCAGTAAAGATGTGTAGTCCTATCAGGAAACACATCTGGGGTGTCATTTTTGGGGTAAAAGTCCAGAAGACCTAGGGCCACCAGAGCTCTCATGGATGTGATTTGGGTTCCATAAACCTTCAAAGGAATGGACTGGAAGCTGCATTTATTGAGTGCACAGCACAGGCTCAGAATTGAATGTTGCTTTTGTCTAATCCCAGTATACCTAAAGTCCAGGACACACAAGTCAGGACACACACATAGAAAATTTGATTATGGATCCAGGCTTAGCTAATGAATGAAAACAAGAGCCTTGTCCCCATGCTCTGTGGGGTGTTTCTGTTCTGCTGTCATCCTCGCCAGCATTGCCTGGGCTCTTGGCTGCTCTGGCTCATGTTGGATGTCTGCAGGCAGCCTGGCAGCCTGGATCCCTCACCACCAGCCTGCTCTGAGTCACACTGACCCAAACAGTCATTTGGCCTGTTAGCACTTTTCCCTATTCCTGTCAGACTGGTATTTTCAGTTCTGAAAAAAACAAACCAAACCAAAACAACCCAACACAAACTCTGACAGTCTCATCAGTTTGGAAATCAGAAAAAAAAACCCAACCCACAAACAACCACCCCCCCAAAAAAAAAACCCAACAGGAAAACCCAAGCTCAAATTTGTCCTTCCCATCACTCTGCTGCACTGCAGAGAAGGTGCAGTCTGGTACCCAGCTGGGGATGCAAATGTTCTGGGGTGGATCATGGAATCATAGAACAGTTTGAGTTGGAAAGGACCTTAAAGATTAGCTAGTTCACCCCCTGCCATGGGCAGGGACACCTCCCACAGCCCAGGTTGCATCAAGCCCCATCCAACCTTCAGCACTGCCAGGGATGGGGCAGCCACAGCTTCTGGGGGCAACCTGGGCCAGGGGCTCAGCACCCTCACAGGAAAGAATTTGTCTGACCTGAATGTCTAACCTAAATCTCCCCTCTTTAGGTTTTAAACCATTAAATGACTGTGTCTGGTGAAACGCCACTTGATTTCTCTCCTGCATCACCCTGTCTCCCACAGGCCTGCAGCACCCCCAGGCTCCTGAAAGGAAACCTGAGGCATTTTATTGCATTTGAGGCAATAGCTTTCATTACAATACTGGTGTCCCCGTTGTCCCTCCCTGGTCATTCCCCAGACTTCCCTATGGTAGAGTCCATGAGGTGGCTGTTGCCAGTGCCCCAGCAGATGCCCACATCCCAGTGTTGGGAAGGAGGCTATCCCAGTTGAGAGCACATGCTGAACAGCAAAGTGACTTCCTTGGCTTCCTTTGGACTTGGTTTGAGTCCAAAGCCCTGTGGCTGCTGTGATTTTGGGTGGATGTGAACTCAGAGGGTTTCTGAGCTCAGTTTTATTGCCTGTTCTTTCAATTTTCTGTGTTCCAAATGGGATTTCTGCAGAGAAATTGAGCTCTAGGCTGTTATTTTTATAAACTATTAGTGCTTTCTATCTGTCAGCCATTCTGACATCTTTCAGCTCTCTTTCATGTCTCTCTTTGTGTTTCTTTGCCTTCTTTGTGGGCTTTCCTTTCCTTGCCAACTGTAGCTACAGCCCAAAGTTGAGCATGACCCCAGGCTTATATTCTTTCACACATCAAAAATTGTTCATCCCTCCAGGATTCTCCTTCCTCTATATCTGCTCCCACTGAAGCTGATGATGCCACAGGGGTTAAAATACTAAACACTTTGGATGCAGGAAAACAACAAAAGGAGCAGTACAGTACCAAACCCCCACTTTGCTCTATAGCAAGAATCATGCCCTCAACTTCCACCTGCCTTAGGGCTTCATGAATTAAATCTTCCAAAGTGAGACATTTCACTGTCCATGGAGATTTCCAGACACATGAGACTGGACTCCCCAAGCTCTTAGCCCCTCACACACTCCATACTCCCAGATATCCAGATTTCCAGCTCCTGGCATTTCTCTTCCCACCTCACAACAGCAGCTCCATCATTGAACCTGCAGGTACAAGCAATGACTTCTCCCAACCTCACTTAAACCCCAGAATGGGAGCAGCAGTGAGAACCCCAGGATCTGGGCTCTGCAAGCAGCAGAGCAGCAGGACCAGATGGGCACTCAGTACTTTTAAAGACATGTTCCTCTCTGTGCTGTCATCCTAGAAAGTGTGCCCTGCTTTTTCTGTTGGGGTTTATGTTTGACTGTAAAGCTGGTATCACTGCCTTCAATTAAAATTTTTATTATTTTCACTATTTGATGTTCATTAAGGTTTATGTTGACAAAGGTCCAATGAAAGTTTGGAAGTTACATGATTGCCTTACACCAAATCAGATGAGCTTTCAGGAAAGCTCTGCCCAAAGCCTTATGAATGTTCCCACAGCTCTTCTCCCCCTCCCAGAGGCAGAGTGTCCACACCTCTGCTTCAGTCCTTGCAGTAGATTGCTGGAGGAACCTCTTGTAGCACTGAAGGTCTCGTAGGGGGCAGGGAGTGCTTCTGCCAGCATCATTATATTCATTTTGCTCCTACCTGTGCATGCCCCAGTGTGCATCTGCAACTGCTCAGGATATTCTTAAGCTTGCTCTTCCCTCTTCTCTGAGTGCTCGGGCAAAAATTTCATCAGTCAGGCACAGAGGGTAATTTCTCCTAAAAGCCATGAGTTTCCTGCCTTGAGAATCAGCAGGGATTGAGGTCATTCCTGATTGGAGAAGATACAGCTGCTTCTAAACGTCCATCACCCCATCCAAAACTGCACCAAAAGATCACTGGGGACTCTCCAGCCTTGGAGGAGCACATTTGAATGATGCTTCAGGTTCAGAGGGTTGAGACCTGTAATGGAGAAAGAACAAGCATGTAAATCAGACCCTGATATATATAATAGATATATATAATAGACCCTGATATATATAATAGATATATATAATAGAGAGGAGATGCTAAAGAAAGACAAATATTTGAGAACCACTTTTCTTTCCCAAGCTCTGAGATCCACTGTTTCAAAGAAAGGATGGATCAGACCCTCTCCCAGGGACAGGAGTCCGGTTCCTTTGCTTGGAGGAGAAGTGTCCCTCACTCACAGGTGCAGAGCTCAGAAGCAGAGCTGGGCTATGTGTCCCTTCCCTCTGCCATGCTGTGGTGGAATTCTCAGGAAGACCCTGGAGGAAAAGGAAAAGTTTTGAGTTTAGTTACACTAAATATTTCTTCTATCCACAAATGAGTCATAATCACAGAATGATTTGGGTTGGACGGGACCTTAAAGATCATCAAGATCCAACCCCCCTGCGTGGGCAGTGATACCTCTCACTAGACCAGACTGAACAAGGCTTCATCCAACCTGGCCTTCAATCTGAAAGTTTTTCCTTTAAATCTGAAGTGGTTTCTACCCCATAAACCTCCTGTTCTGACCTCAAAGTGTCCCAGCAGATAGTCACAGACTATGAGGCAATGGGTTAGCAAGACTCAAAATACTTAGGGAAGAGGTTTGTTTCCCTGTAAGTCCATCTTTCCCTGTCCAGATTGTCACTCAGCACTGCAGGATTTCTTTGCTAATTTAGAGTACTTCAAAAACCCTTGTTAAGCTACTGCTAGGTAAAAGTATCCACTGACATCAATCTGTGTCTTAGCAACCAGACCAACATAGCCATGGAAAGACTTCTCTGTCACTTCTTGCAATATTGCCAGGAGGACATGAAGGTCATGGGGATCACCCTGATCACCAGAGCCCTTTCAAGCAGTCTTGCTCTTAACATGCAGGAAGGCATCCGTGGAGCTCCAGCACTTTGTGCTAAATCAGCAGACAAAAAGTTGTGCTGCTCTTTCCTGCTTAATTTGAATTCTGTGCATTTCTAGAAAGACTCCTCTCACACTTAATCTAAGTTTCTATTCATGTTTAGGTTACTGTTTGTCTTTTTTAATTTTTTTTTTTTTAATACAACTGAAATTCATCATAAATGTTTCAGGAGTAAACAATGGTGTTAATCTATTTGCTAAGCATGGCTGTTGTTTGTTTGCATTGCTGCAGAGAACATGACATAAAAAAAGTCTGTCTCTGACACCAGTTACGTCTGAAAATCACCCTCCTATCTGTGTCTGGGGACATGGGGACATCAGGGGCATGGACTGGAAGAGTCTGAGATAAGGCCAGTTGAAGAAGTATTGATGGAGCCATTGGGGAGGACATGGTGATCATCAGAACCACGAGACATCTTTTTTCTAGGTTTCAGGGTACAATGTTACACCACGTGGTGCAGAAAGACCCCACCACACCTCTGTCAGATGTCCTGAAGGAGACTTGATTTTGTTGTGACCCCAAGTAATGTGGTGTGATGCAGGGATGGGAAAACCCCTGTGCTTGGCCAGGACATCCTAAACACCTTCTTGATCATATTTCATTGTAGAGTCAGTCAGATGTTGCACAAGTCCTTGCCCAGGCAGGAGGTTTTTGCTGTTGCTGCTTTCCAGGTGAGAGGAGGTGCTGCTGGGGTGGGAATGGGTTTGCTTGATGCACAGTGATTTTGGTGGGCTTTGAAAGACCCTGTGCCCATGTCCTCAGCAACAGGACCAAGGACCTCAGCAATAGTGTGATGTCCTCAGCACCCACAGACCTTGCAGTGTAGAAAGCAGCACTGCCCCAAACTCAGGGACAGCTGGAGCCTGTGCCTGCCAGGGCTCTCTGTGGTAGAAAACCCCCATGGCCAGGCTCAGCAGACAGAGGACACCAGCTGCTTGATGGCACATGGCCTAAAATATCCTTCATGTGAGATAGTGGTGATCTACTTCTCTCTCCCAGGTACCCAGGGGTTTGCCAACCTAGCTTGACCATCACTGTTCTTCAGCCAGCCTTGTGCTCTTTCTGAGGGAGCACCTGGTGCCAGGGTGGGCTCAGCATCCTGGGAGACATTCTTTTCACCTAAGGCTGAAAATCTCCTGGTCAGTGGAAGGTCTGCCCTGTAGAGAACCCCTTCCCTCCCCCCAAATCCCATTGCAGTCTCCAGCAGCCAGGAAGTGGCTCAGCCCTGCTGTGGGAGGTTTACTAATGCCCTTTCCAAAAGATGTTAGTGTTAACTCTGCTAATTGGATATTCTCCTTATCCATATCAATTCCAATCCCACCAGGGTTCTGCACAACAGACGTGCAAATCCAACACTACAATCCCCTGCTCTGGCATTTCTGGGCTGTGCTCAGCATGATTTAAGTGAAGAACAATAGTGGCTGATGACTGCAAAGGAGTCTAAGTGTGCTGGGGATTTAAACCAAACCGCTCAGACACATCACTTGAAAAGTGGCTTCTCTGGGAAGGAAAGGGCTTTTTTGGATGGAATTTCAGAGTGAAAATTAAGTCAATTTGATGGTAAGCTCCTTGGGAGAAAGAATATCTGTCCCTTACGTTTGTGCAGCTCACAGCACCGTCGGCTGGATCCAACCAGCAGAGCCACTTAATGGCTTTGTGAGTGCCACTGATTGAACACTCCCCTCCCAGCTCATTTCCTAGAAATTACTTAAATAGCCCAATCATTCACAGTCCTTGGCCAGCTGAGGGGTGAATGTACCTCCTCATATTTGCTCTTGGATGTGAATCAGTCCCTGATGTATCTTATTTTTGAATGGGAAAGCATTTGGAAATTCCCTGCATTGTAAGACCAAGCCAAGAACCGTGGAGCTAATGTAGATGACAGAAACAGAAGGAGCTGGAAGGCTCAACGTGGCTCAGTTGTTACCACTGTGTTGGCAGATGGAAATGAAGGGGCAGTGACACCTCCAAATGGAATTTGAGCACTCTGGATTTGTTTCTCACTTAAAAAAAAAAAATAATCTTTTTTTTCTTCCTAAACAAAAATCTACAAAACACCCAAATGCATATTAGTGAGGCTGGATATTTTTCAAATGTATTTGTTTTCAGTAAGAAATAATTATCAACAATGAAGAAGTGGAATAAAGAGAAGTGGTGATCATAGGTTTTTTTTCCCCCTCTAATTTTTGAATCAGCTCCAGAAACCATGTCCTCACTAAGACAAATTGATGGAGGATATGTTTGTGTGGCTATTTTGAAATACCTGTAATTTCCCTCCTCCTGTTTATAAAAGCCTCAGAACATGATCAGGGAACAAAACCAATAAAGAGCAATTCCAGCCTGTTCCCTCATTTATGGGATGAATCTCACACTGTGAATAATGAAGAGTGAATAGCTGAAGTAAATAGTTCACAATCAATCTGCCTTGCCTGGCACAGCAAATACAGTCAAACAAGATGCAGTATAATACAGCTGGATGCAAGGTCACTGTGTGGAAATAAAGGATGCAGGTTGCAATTACACAGTTGGGGTTTCCATCTTGGAAAGTATGGAAGGAGTGGGGGCCACGCTGGAAACCAAGTGAATCCATAGCCCCCACTAAGGTGTGGTGGCTATGAAGGAGCCTATGATCTGGATCTGCCACTGAATGTAGGTGCTCAGGGGTCTTTCCTAGGAGTGTTTGTGCAGCATTCAACTTTGGTTGGGCACATCCTTGAAAGGAGAAACAAATAAGAGCTGAGTATTGGTCTTCAGGGAGTCACCAGAGTTGTCTCTGGTACCATCACCCTATGGGCTGATGATTTGCAGGCATCACCTGATGCCAGAGGTACCACAGAGCCCACCAGGCCCTGCACACCATTACACACTGCAGAGCATGATGAGTTAAGCCCTGCAGGTCCTAGACACAGAAGCATCTGGCTGGTATTGCCTTTCCCAGGAAAATTATGGATTCTTGGCAGCAAGTTAACAAACCAATCAGCAGTAATTAGCATCTTTCGAGGAATGAACTATCTGGTGGCATTAAAGGGGTAGAACATCTTTCCTGAGTGAAATGAAGTGTAAAGGAGCTTTGCAGCAAGGTGGGTCTGTTGCTATGGAGCTCTCCTCATGGCCCACTATCTTCAAACCTGCTGCAGAGGAGGGAAACCTGGACTGATGGTCCAGACTGCAAATGTTACTTCTTGAACAAATTGTCTCCTCTGCTTTCATCCTAAGCTGTGATTTTTTTAATTGCAGGCTGTAGCCCTGACTTGAAGGATGCTCCCTTGGGGCACACTGAGGCATGGGGCTGGCTCAGATTTTGATCTTTTGGTCTCTGTGGAACAGCTAAATTTTTAACAGAAACACATCAATCAAAATGCAAAACACCAGTTCTAGGACTGCCCATTGATGCCTTCATTTTCCTGCCAACAAACTGAAATCTTCACCTTCTCTGCTCCTATGGGGTGTCCCCAGGGTTGTTGCTCTTCCTCAGCACGTCAGGTTACATCAGGGAAATGATGCTATAGCACCACGTAGACCACTGCTTTGTCCCTCAGCTGAGATCCTTCTTCATCAGGCTTCTAGAGCTGGACCTGTCACAAGAGAGTCCTTGTTTGCCATGATGGTTTCACTACTGCTTCAGGTAGAATCTGGACAGTTATGGCTGCAGCATTCCCATGGGCTCCATGCACATGGTGGTCTGAGGATTTGGAGTCAGGAGCAATCCAATAGGAGCAAGCAGCAACTGGCTGCTTACAGCAGAGAAAATAGCAATTGCAAAAACTGAAAGGCAAAGGACAACTGGAGGAAAAAAAAAAAAAAAAAAAAGATGAAAAGAGAGAGTCTTGGAGCCTGAAACATCACTTGGAAACAGTCAGCTTCTGAAGCAAGGTGGCTGCTGCCTGGCACTGATGATGCAAATGTTCACCCCTTGTACCTGTCCTGCACCTACAGTTACCTGGCAGGGCCTCTGTGTGTCTCACCAGTACAGGGAAAGGGGAGGTCTGACCCCAAGTGTGTGCTGTGGGAAGAGGGAGGATGAGGTTGAGGAGCCCCCACCCCTGCAGTGTTTCTGTAGGGAAAAGACACTGGGCCAAGCATGGTCATATTTGGGCCAAAAGATTTTTGTAATGATGAAGCGTTCCAGAGAGGTTATTTTTCTCCACAGAGAAAAATATATTGAGAATTTAAAGTCCACAGACCAAACAAACCATCCATGATCCCCTCATCCCCTTTACTGCCTTTCTTTGCCCTGTGCAATGTGAGAAAGGGAAGACACCTTGGCAAGGTCTCTGCTACCCGTGCACGAGCATTGCTCCCTTCCAGGGCACCAAATCTGGCTGGAAATAAAACAACCAAGCCCTTGGCTTGTCAGTCTGTGGATCTGCTTCTCACACTGTGGCCTCCATTCAGGGGCTGGTGGTTTCAGCAAAGTGTGTCTGGTCATAGCTGTGATAAATGGGTGAGAAGAGGCCCCTCAGGATGGCAAGATGAAACATATGGTTGGTGAACTGTGACATATTGCTAACAGCCCTGTGCTCACAGGCCCATTAGTCTCATTTAAAGTGGACTAGAATATTTAGTACAGGTTCAAGGAAGAGCAATGGAATCTATTTGGGGCTCATCAGTGGGGCTCCTCAGGAGGCAACAAGAAATTCCAAACTGGCACGTAGGAGCATGGCTGGGGGAAGGAGGGGGAATCTGCGAGAGTGCTGCTGCCAGGGGACCCAAGGAGCTTCTGCATGTTGGTGTGGCTGTTGTCCATCAGCTTCTCAAGGCTCATCTTGGAGAAAACACTGTGCTTGAGGTACACAAGGAAGCACACAGAACCACAGAATGTCAGGGCTTGGAAGGGACCTCAAAACCTCACCGAGTCCAACCCCCCTGACAGAGCAGAGTCACCCAGTGGAGGTCACACAGGAATGTGTCCAGGTGGGTTGTGAATGTCTCCAGAGCAGACTCCACAACCTCCCTGGGCAGCCTGGGCCAGTGTTCTGTTACCCTCATAGTAAAAATCTTTTCCATGTATTTACACAGAACCTTCTATGCCCCATGCACCCAGTGAGGGGGCTGAGCACCAAGGCCTGAAGGATCAAGCAGGTCTGGCCTGACTCCAGCAAGCAGCAGCCTGGCTAAAGACAACCAGGCAAGAACCAGCAACTTTCTTACTTCTGCATGAATGGAGACATGTGCCAAATATTTTAGCTCCCCCTTGTCCTTGTGTGCGGGCTGTGAGCTCTTCCTGCCCTGAAGCTACAGACACACTGCTCTGTGCACAGCCACAGCTCTGAGGCTTGCAAAGCATCTCAGAGAAAATGTGCCACAGTGGTCAGTGTGGCTCCCACTGACTGGGAGGATGGGACAAGGACCTATGCAGGAGTGCCCACCAAAGAGACTGATGAGCCCAGGCCAAGCAAAGACCTCAGTCAGGAAAGCAGCATCAATAATGCCCGGGTGGACATGCAGACACACGGTGAGCCCTGCTTAATTCCCTGCTTGCTTCAATTCCCTCTGTGGAACGCTGTAAGAAAAAGAAAAGAAAAAAAAATGAAAAAGAAAAAAAAATGAAAAAGAAAAAGCAAATATTAAAATACACGGTGGGATGAGGATGACAGCTGCTTCCTCTGCTGTGATTATGCAGTGAGAGAGAGAGAGAGATCAGAGAGTCTGGCCAGAGGCTGTGCATCTGCCCACCCCAGTGGAGAAATGGCTACAGGCAGGGTCCTCTTAAAAACTGACTACAAAGTTAATTTCTTGAACTTTATTTTCTCTCAGTAGATTATTTCTGTGCACAAAAACAAACATGCATGGACCTGGGGCAAGGTTCTGGAGCAAAGAGGCAGGCTGGTGCATAACTTTATTAACTAATCAAATTTTACCTCCAAAACTGGAAAGAGAAAGAAAGTTCTTGTGATGCTTATTTTCAGATGCTTCATGCCCATGCAGATATGAAGGAGATAGAAATCAAGAAGTACCTGTGAAAGTTACATTTATTTCTTAAATTTCTAATGAGCCAAAGACTTGCATCCCACCATTCCCTATGCACAACACAGCATTTTTAGCTGAGATGATCTGCTCCCTGGGAACTGCCTCTGGTTTTGCACCAAATTGCTCATAGTGGATCCTCACGCACAGCTCAGACGTGTTGGGTGTCTCAGTCACATATTTATTCCCTAAAAACCTCAAGGAAAACTAGAGTTACCAATTCCTTTGGTGATCTTCATGCTTCCAGTGTGCCACCTTGGGTTGGGGAGCTCGAGCAGGACTTCTCAGGAGCCAGAGAGATTCAGCCTGTGGAAGGAGTGGCAGGAAGAGCTAAATAGGGCTGAGACAGGGAAGCATTTAGAAACCTGTCAGCGTGTCACACAGCAGCCACCACGGTCTCTGTGAGTGTGAGCATGTGTGCGTGCAACAGGGAGCACGAGATGGGCTCTGCTGAAGGTTAAGTGTCTTTTCAGCAGATGTTCCCTGAATCCATTAATGGTGATGCTGGGCTGCTGGGTGGTGTCTCATTTGGATTACATGTGTTGCCACTTTGTTTAATAGCAAAATAAGTAGTGAAACAATCATATTTGATGCAGTTAAGGCAGAAAGGTCTTGATTTGGGTAATCAAGTGGCTGTTTATGGTGTGCAGACTGCCCAGAGAAACCAGCCATTTATTAATGCATTAAAACCAGCCACAGATTAATGTGCTGCTAATGAGACATGAAGAGAACTGGCCAAAAAAAATTATTTCTCGAGCAGGTTATCAGAGACCAGAAAACACTGTGTGGACACTCTAACCTATCCCCTGTGCCACATTAATGAAGGAAGAGGGTATGAAGCCCTGCTATATCCATATGGACATTAGTCTCTCCAGAATTTGAAATTATTTTATGTTTTGCATCCTGCTGTTTATGGGCTAAAGGAACAATTTTTATCGATGCTTGTAATGTCAGTGATTGCAGAGCCTGGATGGCACATCCCCATCATCTGCTCACTCTGCTGTGACCTCATCTGTGCATGTGCTCAGCCAGGGGCACGGTGCACTCTCAGCACCTCCTGCAGGCTCACCAAGGCAGCAGGGACTGGCCAGTCCTGCCAGGCTGGACATGTGTGACAGTTGTGTTTGCTTTCTCTCAAACGACAGCACTGAAGTCACAGAATAGCCAAATCATTTTGGTAAAAAAAGACCTTCAAGATCATTGGGTCCAAGCACTTCTCCAGCACTGCCAAGGCCACCACTGATCTCAGCCCCACATCTCCAGGGCTTTGAAACCCCTCCAGGGATGGGGACTCCACCCCTGCCCTGGGCAGCCTGGGCCAGGCCCTGACAACCCTTTCCAGGGAGAAATCATTCCCAAGCTCCAATCTAAACCTCCCCTGGCACAACTTGAGGCTGCTTCCTCTCATCCCACCACTTGTTCCTTGGGAGCAGAGACCAAACCCCCTTACTCCAATGTCCTCTCAGGCTCAGCCTCCTTTGCTCCAACCCCTCAATGTCCTTCTGCTCCTGAGGGTCCCAGAACTGACCCCAGGTTTGGAGGTGCAGCCTCTCCAGTGCCCTCTCTCTGCCCTTCTCCTGCTTCCCACACCAGTGCTGCCACAAGCCAGGATGCTGGTGGCCCCCTTGGCCACCTGAGCACACACTGGCTCATGTTCAGCTGCTATCACCCAACACCCTCAGGTCTTTGCCATCGTGTTTGGTTTTTATTCATTGGACCAGTGACCCACGTTTGTGAACACTGGTGCTGAATAGAAGGTGACTGAGCATGTCATGATGATACTTTGTGTTGCTAAATTTGAAATACACAGTGAGAATGGGAGGAAGGTGGTGTAACAAATCAAAAGCACGGAACAAGCAGTATTTGGTCTCTGTGCCTGAGCACACACGGAGATTTTGCAGAGTTACCCGCACAGAGAGAGGGATCTATGGGATCTCCAGCCTTCTTGGAGGCTTTTTGAAGATTTTCTTGTGCCTTTTCTTCCAATGGAGTGTGGAAAGCTGAGTGAATAATGGCTAAGAGCTTGCTTGGATATTTATTCACTTTGAAAGAGAGCTTCTGATGAGCCCAGCTTCAGGAGTCCTTCACAGATGTTCTCTGCAAGCAGTCAGGCATAAAACAGGAAAAAAAAACCCTTGTTCCTGAATAAATTTATTAGACAAAGCCTTGAATGTGGATCACTCCTGTTCATAGATACTTGATAGTCTGCTCAAGAATTTTGGTATTCAAACATTATTTTTTTTTTTTTTTAATTCTGATACTGACAAAGCAGTTTATTTTGAATGATTATCCAACCACAGATCCTCTCTGCACATGCCTTGGTTGCTGTATGTAGCAATCGTGATTAAGAAGTGTAACTTATGTAAGTAAAAAAAATAAACTATCTTAATTCAACTGGCAACCCAAGGGCTAGTGCATAGTTAAGTACTTTGGATGTTAACAACAAAAACATGCCTGAAGGTTCTGGCAAATTTACCAACCCTTCACCACCTCACAGAAAAAAAGTCAATTACTGGAAGATGATTGTAGTCCCAGCTAAATCAAACAGTGCTGTTTGTAAGAGCAAAATCTTAGTCCAGATGCTGCAGTGTTCATCAGGCTGTTGTCAGACCTTCTGCTGAACTCTAAAGCCTGCACTTGACATTGCAATCATGAAACATCAGATTTTGTCAAAGGTCTGGGCAGGGAAAATGCCATCCAAGGTGCCAGGCTGGAAATTTACTGTGAATCAGTCATGGTACATGAACTCTCTGTGTGTAGATGGGGATTGGGATTCATGTCTGTGAACCCCAGCCCTCTGAATAAGTGCTGTCAAATTTCATCTCCTCCATTTGAGGAGTGGGAGAAAAGGGGTAGCTCTGAGGGTAGCTCATTCTGGCTGGGCAGCTGTCTTGGTGAAGAAGACTTTTAAGAGGGGTTTGAAGGTGATAATCAGCTTGAGGGATGCCCAGTTATCCATTAGGAGACATTAAAAAAAACCAGACAACCTCTTCTCAAGATGAAAGGAAGCTGCTCAGAGCTGGATGTGTGTTGCAGGCCAAGTGTGGAGGGGGAGGAGAAGAAACCAGGACTAGAGCCAAGAGGAACTTCACAAGGGAATACAGAATATCCTCCAAAGGCAACATTGTAGGAGCAGACAGTGGAGTAGAAGAGTAGTGGCAGAAGGGAAGGAGAGCTGAAAGCAATGGGAAAGGGAAGGTAATGTTGAATTTTGGCAATGTCTCCTAGGAACAGAAGAGGGCTCTGTGATGCTGGTTAACCACGAACTGTCTATGGAACACTCACCTGGACAACTCAGCCAAAATACAGCAGTTTGTTGAAGCTGCTTAGAAGGTCTGATGGGCCCATTGTCAGGGGAGGGGACAGGACTGAGCAATGATCATGATGCTCAAATTGGAGAGTACCCTTCATCACCCAGAGTCAGGGTCAAAGGAGAGGATAAAGATGATTGACCAGCTCTTTTGGTCAAGCCAGGACTGTGGATCAAATTAAAAGGTGTGGGAGGGCAATCAGGCTACCAGGGGTCTGTTGTGTCTCTGTGTGGGACACCAGAGCAACCAACAGAAGAGGCACCTGAAAGGAAACCAGGTTGGCTCCCCGGGGAAGAACAGAAGGGAGGCCAGGAAAGCTGAGCAGAGAGCTGGAGAAGAAAGGGCAAGAAGAAGAGTTAAATACTAGAATCAAGAAAGAAAGGTCAGTGACAGCAGGGGAAAATGTGCTTTTATCCTGCAATGAGATGCAATCTGCTTGGAGATCCCTGCTGCTTCATGTCCTGCTGCTGCCTGCTGCAGAGGAGGGGCCCTGCCATGGGGATGCCATCAGGAGGTCCAACACCTTCTGTGCCCCCATCACACCTTCAGACATTGCCAGAAGTGTCCCATGGGCAGGAAGTGGGAAGGTATGCTCTTTGCTTTCAGCTCTGGCAATGCAATGCAGAGAGGACACAGGTTCCCCTGGGTATCAGCCTGCAAAGCTGAATGGGGACCTGACCAACATGTCCAGGCCCTCTCCACAGACCTGCAGAGCTTAGGATGGCCCTGTTCACAGGAGAAGTCACTTCACTCTCTGTAGTGAAATGAGGCAACCAGGTGCCACTAATGGCCAGGTAGTGGGCATGAGTTTGTGTTAAGCCCACCTGTGCCTCATTAGGCCGGGCCCCTACTGCCCATGAGCAGGATTAGGGGGCCAATAAAGCTCACTCCTGAGGAGGCCGTGAGGGAGGCTGGCTGCTTTCGGAGCAATAGCACCGGGCCAGGCTACTCAGCCCTGAGGGCCAGAGACTCGGAGCCCTCTTTGTGTGTTTCTGCTGGAACACCTGGTTGGACCTTGGAGCGCCGTGCCCTAAGAGAGGTTGGTCTTGCTACAACTCTCCTCACCCCGAAAGCAGTGAGAGCACATGGGGCATTCAGGGCTGTGCTGGGGTGTCCCGTGAGCCAGAGAATCATAGAAGGGTTTGGGTTGAAAGTACCTTCAAGATCAGCTAACTCCAACCCTTCTGCCTGGGCAGAAACACCTCCCTCTAGACCAGGCTGTTCAAACCCCTTAGAGTCCCAGGACAGGATGATGGTGCTATGGAATCAGATTCATGGGCATCACTTCCTCACACCCATGATGTCCTGTCTGCTCAGTGCTTACTCATGCTGGGTAACAGGCAGCAGAGAACACACATTCCCTGCTGTAACACCTCCAATAGGCCCTACATCTCTGACAGATCATGTCTGCCAGAACCTCTTCTGGGTTTTCAAAATGTCCTCTCCCACAGCAGACAGGGCAGTGTGTTTGCAGAAATCCCACTCCCCTGAGCTTTCAGAAACCACGGGTCTAACAGTAACATGGATGAAGTGGGACCTGTGAGCACCCACCATGCTCAAGGTATCTCTGGCAGTTTCTGGAGACCTTCATGGGCAGAGGTTCTGCTAAACTGCACCCTTAGTCAGAGTTTCTTTTCTCTGTGATTTTTTACCCCTTTTGTTTTATCTATTGCTTCATCATCCACATGGGAGAGATGCTCCAGGACCCTTCAGCAGTGTGACTGCAGTCCCACACACATCTCCATCGGTGGCACCGGTGACATTTCATCCATCCAGCACCATTATTCAATGAAACTCTTTGTTTTGCTGTGATGAATGGGGCGGGCAGGGAATCGATTCCCTTCCCCTGCCTGCGAGGCTTCAGGGGGCTGTTTCACCAGGAGGCCTTCTCACTGCCTCAGTGCTCAGATTAACTTATTAGGAGTTAATTAATCAGGCCCATTGACTGGCTGTCACATTGCTGGATGGTTAGTCTACTCTTGGTTTGCAAGGTCATAGCAGAATAGTTCCCCCTGTCCTCTTTGCTGCCTGCCATCACCCGAGAGGCTGAGCAGCAAGGATGAGCAGGAGGAAGGATGAGAGGTAATGGGTTCAAGTTGTCCAGGGGAGGTTCAGATTGGATATTAGGAAAAGTTTCCTCATTGAAAGAGTGGTGAAGCATTGGAAAAGTTGGCCCAGGGAGGTGGTGGAGTTACCATCCCTGGAGGTATTAAGAAAATGGGTGGATGTGGCACTATGGGAGAGGATTTAGTGGTTAAGGTGGTGTAGGACTGACAGACATCAGTACTCGATGATCTTAAATGTTCTTTCCAACCATGATGATTATACAAAGAGGAAGATGAAGGCTGGTCTGTTTGCCAAATGAAGGAGAAAAGGAATGGAAATGTAGCTCCATTCCCCCTCACGTGGTGTTCACACAGTGACTGAAGGATGGGGAGAGCTTCCATGACTCCTCTGTCTTCCACAGAGGAGGGGGGACACAATGTAGCCCTGGCTTTTCATCCCAGTACACACTCTCACTGCTGTCCATGGGCATCTGGTCCTCTTCATGGGTACAAAAAGCTTCTATGGCCCAGGTGGGACATTGCCAACCATGAACAAGTATTCATGAGGCAATGGGCAGTGGGGTTTTGGAGTGTTAGGATTGCAGGGAACCAGCATTGCACAACAGGAATGAGTGCAACCATCTATGAAAAATCTGGGAAAAGCTACATAAAAAGAAAGGAATCACCTTCAATGGAGCTGGGAAGAGATGTTGAGGCCAAAAACCCTGGACCTTGTAAGATAACTGATGGGATTTTTAAGGACCATGTGTGATCAGCATCTCAAATTTTGCCTGAGGGATCATCACCATCAGCAAAAAAAACTTACTAAAAAGTGATGTTTCCTGAAAACATACCTTACAGCAAAGCCCTGGGCAGGTTTAGTCTGCCTTCTTTGTGAATAAGGGCATGACCAGTGACCAGGTAAAGACTCACAACCTCTCCATCCCATTCTCTGTGGGAGGGAGATTTCTGACAGCAGAGGCTCTTCAGTTGCAAAGAAAAAACCTTTTTTTTAAAGTGAGGGTTTAACTTGCCATGAGAAGTGGTCATTTCCTCCCTTCTTGCGAGTCTTTTCTGGAAAGAAGTGAGTAGAAGACAAGAGCTGGATGAAGATCTTGCCCTCTGTTATGCAGCCTGAGCTTCCTGACTGTGACCCTGCAGATCTGCAGACTTGAGCTGGACTGGAACCTCAGCTTAGATCTCTGCTGGACCCACCAAACACTGACTGTCACTGTCCTTGTCACATTTGGTATCTGTTTCACCTGCTGAGTGATCCAGAGGTGTTGTCCTTTATGCCCTCTTGCTACTGGAAAAGCAAGTGGTGACAGCCAGGATCTGCTGATCCCACCAACACCCCCAGAAGCACACTGGAAGGTTACACATTCCTGCACACCTCAGGCCTACAGGGAACAATCACACTCCCCTGGCCTTTTTCTTAAGGTGCTGAGATACACATGGCAAGAGCTTGTGAACCATGGCTGGCCTAGGGACAGGAGATTGCCTTTTGCAGAACATGTGCAGTAGAGGAGCTTGATTCCCTTGATAATGGTATTAATTCACTTCTTTATCAAGACAGTCTTTATCAGAAGAGCACACACCCACCACCACTTCCTCCAGTGCTGTAAAACTGAGAATGCATTTACTGGACCTGTTGGGAAAACAGCCAAAGAGCTGAGGTGATTACTTCTTCCTTTCTCTTAAGCTCTGTTCCAGCTTCAGCCTTTTGGGGGATCAGCAGCAGTCAGTGCTGCAATTATTCCTGATGGAAGGTGTCAGCTCACCTCTGTTTGTCTCTTTCTTCTGGAGTGCCTGTCCCCTCAAAGCTGACCACACAGACACCGGCAGGCGACCCACAGTGCTGTATTCCCACCTCTCACCTTTGCTCTGCTCCTTAGGGATCTTTTGTCTCATCTGAAAACAGAAGTGAGGGTCACTCCCTGAAGTTCCCATCACACTGGGTCCAGATCCTCAGCCATTTACACCATGAATATCTCAGAGGAGGATAAGCAGAGGGATGTCCCTTGTGCTGCCTCACGCTCGTGGTTTCCTTCCACCACAAAACCAGAAGTCTTCCCAATGCACAGTGAAAAAATTACATTCCCAACCAAATTTTCTGCAAAGAAAATGAAAATGCTTTGGCCAGCAATAAGAACAGTCTCTGATTCTATGATTCTGTGCATATGTGTGCACAGTTTCCTCTGTGCTTGACCACCTGGGATGTCTGTGTTATCAGCGTGTCAAGGTGGGTGGGTGTGCAGGCTCTGTGTGAACAGGGATGTGGGAGCCATCTGAGAATCATAAAATCATTTTGGTTGGAAAAGAACTCTTAAGATTATCAAATGCCAATCTCATGCATGGGCAGGGACACCTCCTACCAGTCCAGGTTGCTCCAAGCCCCATCCAACCTTCAACACTGCCAGGGATGGAGCAGCCACCACAGCTTCTCTGGGAACCTGGGACGGGGGCTCAGCATCCTCACACCAAAGATTTTTTCCTAATGTCTAACTGAAATCTCTCTCTGCTTGAAACCATTCCCCCTCATCCTGTCACTCCTTGCCCTTGTAAAAAATCCTTTCCTAGTTTTCCTGGAGCCTCTTCAGGTGCTCTAAGGTCTCCCCATTGCAGCCTTCTTTACTCCAGCCTGAACAACCCTAGCTCTCAGCCTTCATTCCTGCCCAGAGCAGCCTTTAAAGTGGAATCCTGCATTAAAACAAGCAATGCTATGTAGAATTTAGTGCAAATTTCTACACATCAGAGAGCCTATCAGGGACTTTTCTGGGACATGGACTGGGCCCTTCCTGCCTAGACAAGATGGTGACAGCCAGTCTATAAAAGTTACCAACAGGTAGGGAGATGGAATAGGTCACATTGTACTTTTCTGCAGGAAATTACATTCTGGAGTCTGCCCCACGTTACTTCATTATTACCAACACATAAATCTGCAAGTGCACAGCTTATTGAGGCTCTCTGACAGCCAGGAGATGGGGAATTGTTACCATGACAGATGGACTGACAAGTGTACTCATATGGAAAAAAACTTTGTTCAGCTTGGAGTTGAGGCTGTAAACACACAAAAACTTAAATAAAAGGAATGAGATCAGAGCAGTGAGAGTGGAGGGGACAAGGGGTACTGCTGAAGGCAGTGCTGGAAGGAGCACAATGGGTGCTGGATGGAGGCAAGGCTTGAAATTTGGATGGTTTCTCCCACTCTGGTTCCTATGGGTCATATCTTCAGTGTTTTCATGTTAGAAAAGGTGCTAAATCATCCCCAACATCTTAGAGACCTGACTGCAGACAAACAGCAGGTGGGCTTTGCTTTCATTTGGCCAACACATGGAGACTGGTGGAAAGATGTCTCTGTGCCCTGGGTGACAATGTCACCTTGGACATCTGTGAGTGGGAGTGTGCAGAGGCAAAGGAAACAAGGCTGCAAAGTGCCTCCAGAGGACTTTTGGGTGATGCTCTCCACTTCAGGGAGATCAAGGATTAATTCTGCATTTCACTGTGAGAGAACTTTCTGTTCATGGACTTCCTGTGAGAGATACAAAAATGCAGACATTTCAGCCCATATCCTAACAGGAATGTCATCTTAAAGGGACAGCTCTGCAGAGGAGACATCCAGGTTCATGCAGGGAGCAGGGCCAGGGTGTGAGGCTGCTGGGCATCTCTTGACCTTCTCCAGTTCTTTTCAGCCTGGGGGTGGCTGAGGACTGTGCCTCATGGATGAGCCATTCTTCTCCAGGCAGCTGCTTCTCCAGGTCTGATGGAACAGCCCCTGCCCCAGCACACCTTCAGAGAGGAGGCTTTTTCCAAGGCTGCTGCCTGCTCCCACTGCTACAGGGTTCAAACGAAACCACTGTGAGTGTGAAGCAGGGGCTTGGTGAGATGGCTGACCCTACAGACCACGGATCTTCCAGGCCTTTTTGTCACCCTCTGAGCTTTTCAGTGATAACTGAATCCATCCAGCTTTCTCCACTTGGAGAAAGCCCTGTCCATGCAGACCAGGTTGTTGACAGGGGGCAATGAGACAGACCAACCACCCCACAGAGATGAGGCCCCATGTCCTCCATGTCCCCCATGTCCCCTGTGTCCTCCATGTCCTCCTGCCTCAGGCAGAGCAGTACCTCTCAGCAGTTAACTGAGTCTGGTCTCTTGCTAAACATCTTTGACATTTGATTTGAGGAATAAAGGTCAGGCTTCTCAGAGAATGGTAATGTGGGTTTAATGAACCAGACCTGTCAGAGTCTGTGTGGCTGCAGCCTTTCTGCAGAGCAATGGAGTGCAGGGAGCAGGGATTTTTGCATTACCCCTGTGCATTGACAGCACCATGGCTGGTGGGGATGTGCCTGGGGTATGACAGAGAAAGACAGAGCCTGACCTAAGGCCTGCAGGTGCTGATAGAGGTTCAGGCTCCCTCTGCAACTTCATTCCCCTCTTAAGATCTTCTCCTCTTCCTGAGTGACCCAGGAGACCTGAGAAACTTTCTCCTGGAGTTCATCCTGTGGCCAGTGGAGAAGAGAGGGCAAAAGGACAGCCCAACCCTGGTGTTACCCAACACTTCATGCCTCGAGCACTGCCCAGTTTCTGTGGTAACATCTCTTGGCTCTTGTGGCAGTGGTGCCTCAGTCCTACTCCAGCAATTGTACCCAAATTTCTTGTGTGGTATGGGGGAGCTTAGCTCTGAAACTTTCTTGGCACCATAGGAAGTTAAAAAAAGTCTTTCAAAATAAAGAGTTAAGACACATCCAGACAAAATACTCTGACATTTAAAAAATAAGAAACTGAATTGAATTTGGCCTCTTTTTTATCAAGTTCAGCATGTCTTCCTCTTTTCAGACTTTTTCCCCCAGTTTGTTGGGAGTGTTTGAGATCTCCTAACCCCTGTTACCCATCTCCCTCCCCATCCCTGGGAGCTGTTCTCCTTGTCTCCCTGGCTGAGGGACAGGAGTTTTGCTTTTGTGACTTATCATGTGCTTTCCCACTCAAAATGTACACAGAGAATGCAACTCTTTTCACCCCAAAAATTGCAAATACATGGATAAACCATGACAAATTTTGTATTTGCAATGAAATACTCTCCTTTATATATGTGTCTCTTCTCTGACCACAAAATGCTTTAACATTGCACATTTATAGAACGTGAACAACCTCTTGCAAGGTACTTTAGGAGACATCAGCAGTTCTTAGGTTTCCCTAGCTGGAAATCACTGCTCATGTATCTAACTTCCTCTGATTTGCTTTCTTAAAGAAGGGTAAATGTTAGATATTGTGTTTACCTCTGCAAGAGTCAGTCAGCTCCCTATGGCCCAAGCATTAAGGTTTTCCTCCTCCTTACTTGTGAAATTACATTTAAAAACATACTCTAAAACTACTGACATTCAAAGTCAAGTGCTTCAAATACTTGAAGCACCAGAATTCAGGCTGTGCTCAGCTCCAGCCTCTTGAGCAGGATCATTACAATGCAGTCTTTAATTACATGATCATACACTAGTTTTTCCACAGAATCCCTTACTCATTCCATGCCTGGGTAGTCATTCAATATTTCTCTTAATCCTCCCCATTCAATGTTTGCTGCAGGCTTTATTTGCTGCACACCATCCAGAGCCTTTGTTGACTACAAATTATTCATTTCCTCCTGTGTGTTTCTCTGGTGTTTTCGTCAGGCTCTATGGATGCTTCTCAAGCACTAACAAATTTATTTTCCACAAAAACAGTGATTTAATGACCTTGCACTTTGTTCCTTGAGAACTGTGGTGGAAAGATGAGAACCAGGATGAGAGAGAGCTTGAGTCTGGATGCTTTCATGCCATCCCACACAGCAGGTCTCAGTGCTGGATTTTCTGTGAACTTGGCATTTCTTTACAATGCTTCTGTTCAAAGCACTGTCAGATGTGGATGAGAGTGCCACAGGTGCCTGTGGGCACTGAGTTAGCACCCTGGCTGTCCAGTGCCTGGGCTGCAGCTATGAGAGCCAAAATAATAGTTAAAACATTCAGGTTTAAACCAAGTTGCTCCACTTCCACCTCCTGAGGGAGCATGGCATGGTTTTCCCAGTTTTATTTCCCACCCCCTAATAGCACTTAACATCTGTGGTGGTTTGTAATGCCAAGATTCAGGGCTTTAGGAACAAACCAGAAGGATATTTGAGAGCTGGTCACCCCTCTGCACTGACAACCTGCTCTCTGCCCACTGCTGGGTGCTCTGTGGGGCTGGGAGTGTTCTCTGGAAGCCCAACACCCATCCCCCCTATAGCAGAAGCTCTCCCATCCTGTGCTTGCACAACTCCTGCTTTTCCCCCCCCATGATGGGATCCCCAGAGATGAATGAGCACCATCTGTCCCTCCCTTGGAGTCCAAGCAGCCTGCAAACCCCTTCCTCTGTTTCTTTAGAAAAGGTTTCATGTTCATCTTCCCCAACTCCCAGACAACTGCTCTGACATATTTTCCCTGTCAATGCAAAGACAACACAGTCTGGTGAAACAGCTGCCTGAGCCTCCCAGGTTACTACATTCTTGGTATTAAAAAGCCATTTTCCCAGGGACTGGCAGGGCACTTGCAAGTCCCATGTGGTCCAGACCAGCAATCCAGCTTCTCCCTTGAGATGCCCAACATGCTCCCACTTCCAGAACTCTTTTTCAGCTCATACCACACTGAACCATCTGCTTTTCCAAGTGGACAGACCTCTTGCATTGCTCTGTGCCACACGCTAACACATTTGATGGCTTTTTTTTTTGGACAAGCCACAGAGTTAAGGAAGTGATAGAGCTTCTTGATCCTGCTCACACTGTTCACCGAGCCCATACCTGATCAATATAGCCTGCTGCTTGTGTCCACCTTCCTTGCTCCTCTCAGACATCTGGTGATGGCCCAAACCAGACCCCAGAGAGCCTTATTCCTTCATGCTGGATGATGATTTCTCATGGTAGCTCTATACTGAATGATGCCTCAGTGCTGACTGCTGCATGTTTGCTGGCAGGTCCACAGGTGACAGATGGGGTCTAGTATAGGGTGACTATGGACAATATCAGTGATGTTGAAGGTGGGCATCTGAACCAGTCCAAAAGGCCTGGAGAGGGGATATACCGTGGCCTACTGGCCTGAAATAGGGAATTTGTGGGAGCACTTCTCATCAGAAACCCTAGGACACGTGCTGCAGTGTGCCCAAGGGCCCCAAGGTGCATATCAACCTTTTCATCAGCAGTGAGCTGAGCCCGGGCTGAAAATGGTCCTTTCTGTACATCCTGTATGGCTTTGCTGCTTTCATGGCTTTGGCAGCTGCTGGTTGCTCTTCACCTCCCCAGAGCCCTGCAGACCACATCTCTGTGTCACCAATTCTGTGTCCAGACCTCAGGCTGGTGCCTGGTGCTGCAGAGGGCTTGGTGGTGGCTCTTGGGGATGATTATCCTCCAGAAAGCTGCCCCAAGCTGTTCAAGCTCTGACTGCTCCCACCTGCAAAGATTGGTTGTTTGTGGTGCCTCGATTCAGGGATCCAGTTAGATTTGGAAGGATGAAAGGATGGGGAGAAAATGAATGTGTTTTCTCACTCAGGACTAAACTGGGATGCTGGTACTGAGAGGCTGGCACACTGAGCACAGAAACCTGAAGTTGCAACTGAGAAAAACCACAGTACTTTATAGAATGTCATAGGGGGATAATGTCTGAAGGTCCCTGTGCAGCCTCCTGGCTTGTACCAAACCTTCAAACAAAACATTTGCTGAAATGCAAAGAACCCATTTCCCTGTGAAGGACTGCGAGGGGTTTCACTGTCAATGAGGATGAGAACGGAAATGAAATGGCTGAATTAGAAAAAACTCTGGTTTTGGAAAGAATTTAAATTATTTGTTAGAGGATTTGTTATTGTGGGGTACACAGAGCAAAACCAAACAGGAGTTACTGACTGAAGTGAGCTGACTTTTCGGAGCCTGCGCATGGACTTGCTGTATCTGTTTCAGGCTGCTGTGGAGGTTGGAGAGATAAATCCATATTTATATCCATATTTGCTGGGGTGTGCAGCAAACGAAATGAATGGTGAAGCAAAAAGGCCCAGCATGGGAAACACTCAAAGGCTCCGGGCTTCATGTGTGTGATGCACCCATGCTGCAAATAATTCTCTGATCGGGAACGAATCCTCCAGCTAGGGCAGCAAATTGGGGTAAAAGCAGAGCAAATGTGCCCATCAGGGTGAAGGAAAAAATTACCTTCACCTAAAAAGATGAAGGCCAATAAGAGTGTAGCAGCACCTCTGGAACTGCTTGATTGGGCTGAAGGAAACCAGAGGGTGAGTTTTGTATTTCTTCACAAGTAGTAAGTGAAAGATTTGGTACATGGTGAGTGATTTTGTACATGGCCAGTGGGGTCTCTCATTTTACAGCAGGATCACCAGAAGCTACCCAGAGAGCTGGAATATGAGCAAGTTGTGACTGTAAAATAAACATGGGTGAAAGATACCTGTGCTCCCTTCTGCTTTAAAGTGGCAGGAACACAGGAGCTCTGACACAGAATTTCTGGTCTGTTGACATTCAGATAGAAGGTCTGTGATTATTGCCCAGGCTGGATGAGATACCATTTGCATTTCAGCCCACACAGAGTTGCAGTGCTTTGATAACCTGGGACAGGGAGGTGTTGCTGCTGCTTGGACAGCTGGGCTGGAATTCCCAACCATTCACTTCCTCCTGCAGCTGGGCATTCCAGGGCTGGGATCTATAGCCAGGCTGCAAGAAGGAGCTGGACAATGTGGGTGTGGGGACCCTGGACAACTTTGCTGGTGCTGTGAGGGGAAGAAGGAACCTGTCTCACCCCATGCTCAGAGCAGCTCTCTCCACTTCTGTGGGTGTTGTGAAGGAACATCTGAAAGCAGTTTTGCTGGAAAGATGGGAATATAATTTTCAAAACTCCTTGTCTTGCTTTAGGAATTGGGAGATGTGCATAATGTTCACCTGTCCAGTTTTCATTAGTGGGTTGCACAGCACCTCACATCTTATGTAGCTGAACTACATCTCTGAGCAGGCTTTGTGTCCTGCTCTTGCTGTTGTTGTTCTTGTATGCCAGGTTTCAGACCAGGACAAAGGGAAGGTGAGAGGCTGCAGACCCTGGTCTGGTAAGGAGGACTCCAAATCCTAGAGCAAAACATTGATCCTTACCTCGGGATGAGAAACTGGAGTAAAAATTGGCTTGTCCAGCTTTCCCTCTTTCCTCCAAATTACCAGGATATTGTGTTGGAACTGGCCAGCTGCAGCTGTCAGATGTCTGCTGCAGGAGGGGAGTGCTAAATGAAGCATAGAAATCACTTCCACAAAATGTGGGAAGTTATTCAGATTTAACTCTTTGCTGCAGAGGGCCCCCAGTACCCGTAAGGACATCACTGGACCGTGAGCCATTCACAGTCACCACCCAGAGTAAATCCTTCCCAGGGAGCTTCTGAGGAGGAGGTCATGAGCTTCTCCTCCACATATGTGCTGGTGCATACCTTGGCACAGATTTGCATATTCTTGTGGGTGTGTTCAGTGTTCCTGTGGTCCCTGTCTTCATTGCAGTGATGAACTGCTTCTGCAAGTGGGTTTGCAGGTCTGGTGCCAAGGCCTTCAGGGCTGTGCATGCTGGTGTGGAGAAGCTGTTCCCTGCTGCAACCTCTGGCTACACTCAGAGGTTATAGAATCTGTGAATCAGGGTGTTGCGTGCTTCCATTGCCTTGTTTCTATCTTCTGTGGCTGTTTTCTCTCTCTTTAAACATTGTATAACTGAAGGACTGATGATTCCAAGAGCAGTGCTGGTGGGTGAAAGAGACAGCAGGCATCCAGCAAGGCAATGAAGTTACATCAGCAGGTGACATTCACCCACTGCTGAGCATCCCTGGTGCTGCACACTCCCACGCCAAGCACAGTGATGAGGTGACACACATGCCCTCCCCCTCAGCCCTCTCACCATCCTGGGTCTGCTCACCTTCCCCATCACTGCCACCAGAGATGGACCCTGCCTGAGGACAGGCACCGAGGAACTTGGCCACATCAGGGACCTCAGAAATGTGACAGCACAGGGAAATGTGCAGTGGGGTGGCCCTTCCCTTTGCCATGTAGAGCCCCCTGCCCACCCCCATGCTTCTCATGGAGGATGGGGTTTGAAACCCAAGCCAGAGTGTGCAGAGGAGAAGAGGAGGGATGGGTGAATCAGTGCAGCTCTGTAGGTGTTTGCCTGGGCCCCCCAGCATATGGCAGCAGGTTTGAGTCCCACCATGTGGGACCGTGGCCAAGATGAGAGCTGTGTTGAGGTTGCTCTGCTATGTGCTGTGTGTGATGCTGTGACTCTGTGAGACTGCTATCCCCTACGTTTTGTTTTAATCTAGGGTCTTGCAGCTCATCCCTGAGAGGTGGCTAAACCAGAGTGAAATGATGCTCTGCAATTTGTCCTCCTCTTAGAGGTGGGCCATGAAAATGATCAGGGGGCTGGAACAGATCTCCTATGAAGCCAGGCAGAGGGAGCTGGGGGTGTTCAACCTGGAGAAGAGAAGGCTCCAGGGAGACGTAATAGCAACGTTCCAGTACCTGAAGGGGGTTACAGGAAGGCTGGAGAGGAAGTGTTTGCAAAGCCCTGGAGTGATAGGATGAGGGGTAATGTTTTTAAAATAGAGAAGAGCAGATTTAGATTGGATGTTAGGAAAAGGTATTTTACCATGAAGGTGATGGAACAATGGCACAGGTTGTCCAGGGAGGTGGTTGAGGCCTCATCCTTGGAGATATTCAAGATGATGCTTGATGAGGCTCTGAGAAACCTGATCTGGTTGAGGGTGTCCCTGCTTACTGCAGGGGGGTTGAACTAGATGACCTGGAGAGGTCCCTTACAACCCAAATCATTCTATGACTCCATGATTTCATGATTCTAACCCTGGGGCCAGGGAGCATCAGGAATGCTGCAGATTGCTCTTCTGGACTTTGCTGTTGGTCCAGGCCACCGAGGGGGAGCACTGTGAGCCAGGGCTGGCTCATGGACCTGGGCAGTGTGAGCACTGCAGACAATGACTTCAAGAGCACCTACAGATACTAGTGGGGTTTAGGAATAAATCAATTACTGGATTAAAATAATCAAGGAAACCGTTTGAAATGAGCTTTGGAAGCCTGAAATGTTGGGAAATTGACTGCAGAAAGCTGCAGGGCAGTGCTGCATCCTCTCCTGCTCTGCCTCCAGCCCCAAGGTGAAGGTTGGGCAGAGGCTTTGCTATCCATGCTGCTTCTTTCTCGTTCTGGCACCCACCTACTGCAGGGCTTGAAGCCTTCACCTCCCCTTTTGCCATGGTGGGCAGGCTGACTGCAGTAAGCCAGAAGAACATGAGAAGAATATGATTTTAAAAAGCACCTGAATCTGCAACAGCTCCATCAGAGTGGGTTTCAGTTAGAGCAAAGTGAAGCCCATCACAGAGCTGAACTCCTGCAGGCCTTGCTGTCTTCCCAAAGCTTCCCTGAACACCAGCCTGGGATGCATTTTGGAGATTGTCCTACTCTGAGCTGCAAAGAACAACTGGCACAGGCATCCACAGAGACCTGAGGCCATGAGCCATCTGTTGTCAGAAGTCACCCTGCTCAGATATTCCAAGTTGCCCTTCCCAGAGCTGTTGATCCACCTGCTGCAGGGAAAGTGGGGGAGCAGAGGGCTATAGCTATGTCCCTGAACAGCCACATCCCAGGTGAGATCTTTTGGGAATGTGTCCTGTCCTCAATGCCAAGTCCCAGCAGAGCTTATTTAGACTGGGACAGGAAAGCTTCGCAGGCATATACTGTGTCTTGAGTATTTGTACAGGGTTTGCCCTGTCCCAGGGGGAAAAGCTGCTCCCTGGGGCCTGCATAGCACACTGTGGGGACAGCCCTGTCACCGAGGGGACTCATCAGCAGGATGTGAGAAATGTCCCTGGACTAATAGCTGAAATAGCTGGGGAGGGGAAAAGGGAGGAGAAGGTCCCAGTACCAAGCCTTGAGAGGGTGATGAGGAGCTGCCAGCAACACAGAGGGCAGTGAGGAGGGCAGGAGAGAGGAGGGAAGAGGAGCTGGGTCACTGCAGTAGCTGATGGGAGCAAGTCAGGAGACCACACATGATGCTGGAGTCATAGGGATGAGAAGGGGGTGGTGGGGAGATGAGTCAAAAGCTGTGGGAGGTGGTAGGGCTGAGACAAGTTGGCTTGTGACCCATCTGGCTGGTAGAAAGAGGCACAGAATGATTTCTAGAGGGTCTCACAGAAAGCTTAAATAGCTCTGAGTAAAACCCCCACTTTGAAAGCCAGGAAATACATGTTCCTATCTGAGCTCTTGAGAGTGAAGCAAATCCTCCTGTGATGGATGGTGCCTGTTTTGTCTGCCTGTTTGCAGTTTTCTACCCCTGTATGTCATGTTCCTTTCCAAAGTGGTGGCTGGGCTACCAAGAAGAAGAGACTTTTGACTCTGCTGGCTACTGCATGCAGGCAAGGGCAGAGCTTGGGAGACATGGGACAGAGATGAAGCAGAGAGGAGGGAACAAGTGTGAGGTTAGTGGAGACCTTCCAGCTCCATAAAGCCTGGGAGGCTGCTGGGAAGAACACAGAAAAGAAACCAGGGAGACTGGGCACATCTCTGCTGCAAGTTGGTTGGGCACTGATCATTGTGAAGAACATTGGCTTCTCATGGGTGCTGATGCCTGAGCAGAGGTTTACTGGGACACATGGGACACCTGGGCTAAACTGCAGGTCAGCTCCATCTCTCCATCCCAGTGCCAAGCCCCAGGGACCTGGGTAGATAGATAGTTTTGTTTTCAGAGGTGCCAACAACCTCTTGTGGCTGCTTTCCTGGGGCACAAGCTGGGTAGGGACTTTTTATAAGAGTGGGTAGTGAAAGGACAAGGAGAGACAGTTCCAGACTGGGAGAGGGGTGGTTTAGATTAAAGATCAGGAAGAAATTGTTTAGGGTGAGGGTGCTGAGCCCCTGGCCCAGGTTGCCCAAGGAAGCTGTGGCTGCCCCATCCCTGGCAGTGTCTCAGCCCAGGTTGGATGGGGCTTGGAGCAACCTGGGCTGTGGGAGGTGTCCCTGCCTGTGGCAGGAGGTGGGACTGGATGAGATTTAAGGTCCCTTCCAACCCAAGCCAGTCCTGGACTCTATGATGATTCTGTGAATTCCAGTTTGAACTCTGAGCCCTTCCCTTCCCTGCTCTCTCTGCAGACTCATCCCCTGCAGAGCACCATTCCTGCAGTTTCCAATTCTCAGGCACTTGCCCTTATCCTCCTTGTCCTTATCCTCTTGGGTCCCTGTTTTGCTGTTAAGATTTACAGCCCCTCTCTCCATCTCAGTAATCAGGATCTGTTGCTGCTCCTCTCTGCCTGGCTGCTTCACCCCTGCAGCTCCTGTGTGCAGCTCACGTCCCTCCCTTAAATCTCCCTTTAAACACACACCTGTTTTCTATTGCTGTTGCAGCATGATTTTAACTGTGTATGTATTACATGTCTTTAAAATTTATGCAACTCATTTTTTTATGTGCAGAGCTCTGCGTTAAGCTGTGAAAAGCACGCTGTAAAAGTCTGTAATTGCACTGTATTTTTTTTTCCACATGGCCAAAAATGTTGGGGTTTTTTTGGTTTTTTTTTTGGTTTTTTTTGAAGAAAATAAGCATTGGGGGAAGGGAGGACGAAGAAAGGGAGAAACAGCCACGATTGATTGGGCAGAGGCAGAGGGCAGAGCTGCCCTCTTATGCATTCAGCCCGGGTGCTGCAGGAGGAAGATGTGCAGCTGGTGGGGCCACTTGCTCTGAGCTGTCACCTCAGTGACTGACCCCTTGTTGGTGCCCCTGCTCACCCCTGGTAAATCACTGAGCCTCTTGAGTCCTCATTCTAACAGGCAGAGCCAAGAGCTTAGTGCAGAGGTTAATCAGACTACAAGGAGGAGGCTTCACAAGCTGTGATTTCTCTGCAGTCAGGCTGGGCAGGGGGTGGCCTCCAGCCTGCTGTGGAGGAGCAGAGTATCTGGTGATGGGGTGGGAGCTCCCTGATGGTCTCTCCTGACCTGTCTGTGAAGTGTTCAGCTCCATAAATAAGAGGCTGTGGAGTGGTGCTGCTGGGTGAGCCCTTTAGAGCCGTCCCCGGTGAGGCTGTTGAGGGATCAGCCTGCTTGGCCATCATTCTCTAGCATTCCATAAGGAGCCCCAGCAGGGCTCCTCTGGGTTTGGGAGGTTCCATCACAGGACAGGAAGCTTTTTAGCATGGCAGATACCACGGCAGATCATCTTCATCATGTCCTTCTGCCTGCTTTGTGACTGGGTTACTAAAAAAATCTCCACAAATAAGAGTGGTGTGATGATGCTTGGAGGTTTATGTTGTGCAGGGCCAACAGTAAGTGGAGTAACTGACTCCTTTTCCTTTCCTGCTTGCCCTAAAGCTGTGATTCTTGCCCTAAAAGACAAGATTGTCCCTGGGCTTGGAGATACATGGATGTCTTCCAGCACGGGGAGGGGGAGAAGATCAATCATTAGCAGCGCATTTTGCTGACTGCTACCAGCAGATGGTACCAACAATTTTCACTTCTCTGCTTGCCTTAACATATTGAACTGCAAATCAAACAAACCAAAACATAACCCCCTCTAAACAAACAAACACCAACAGCCAAACAGCCTCTGAATAGGTGAAATCTCTCTGCTAGGGGCATCTGCTGGGTCTTGTCACCGTGAGAAGCAGAGACTTCACTGAGCACTGGGTCTCCACACCACCAGGGCATCCTTTGTTTTGTCCATTTTGGGCTCTCAGCTCAGTGAAAACTCAGCAGCTTTCCAGGCAAGAACAGCTTTTTGGAAGGGGACTGTGACTCACAAATGTTGCTGTCATGGTAGCTCAGAGGAACCAGGGAGCAAGCCCAGAGATGGTTGGGAAACCTGTTAACCTTTCATGTTCTCTGCCTCTTCAAGCAGCCCTTAATCCTCAGAGAGAGGGTTCCATGGTTATAAAAACCACGTTGATCTTCTGTCTTCTCTGAGCTGAACAGAATGCAGCCAGGAAGCATCTTAACTGGGAGCTCACCTGTCCCACAGGGCTCCTGCCCATTGCTCCTTCTGTTTAAACACCAAAAAGATAAGACACACACGAAAGACAAAGAGAACCACTGAGCATCCCACATGGTGACTATCACCCAAGCTGTGTCCAAAGGATGCTCTTCTGGTAACCTCTGCTCATCCCCTGGCCTCAAAATGAGGTTGCATTTCTTCCCCAGTGTCCCCTGGAGAGGTACCAGAGGGAGCCAAAGGGCTCCTGTCTGAGACAGGGCAAGGGAAGATGGAACAGAGAGCCAGGCAGCAAGGTGGTCCTGGACACTGCCATGCCACCAGCTGGTAAAACAATTTCACTTTTTTTGTTGTGTTTTGTTTTGTTTTCAAGGACAAGAAATCCTTATTTGGCCTTGGAGAGAAGTGGTTGGTAAAAAGAAGAGCTCTAAAAGCAAGGCCTCTGCTGGAAAACCAGGAATTAGAGGAAATGCATACAAAGTAGGCAGCTCTCTCACTGGGGCTGCCTCTCAAATCCCAAGTGCACTCAGAATGCAATTGGAAGACAAACTTTGGTCAGCTCAGATTGGATGGGACCCTTGCATGGATGCAGGAGCCTTCTTTGCTTCAGAGAGGCTGCTTGGGCTCAGCAGGGTTTGGGGCATGGAAGTCTGGGGACTGTGCAAACACTCAGAGGGGGAGCAGAAACCATGATCTGCTCTGGCTACAGCCTCTTGAGATCAGGCATTGCCCTATCCATGCCTGATCTCCAGCAGACTTCTGAAAGAGCAGCTGTTGCTGTGAGTGTAATAGGACCATCAATGGGATGTCTTGGGGTTGGGAGGCAGCAAGTCCTGCAGGGAGGGTCTGACAGGAGCAGTATAGAGGGGGAGAATCACCTCCCTTGACTGGCTGACCAGGCTGCTTCTGATGCAGCCCAGGACACAGCTGATTCCTGGCCTGGAAGCACATATTGGTGGCTCATGTTAAGCTTCTGGTCCCCCAGAAGTAAGGAAGCAGGGGTTGCTTGGGTTCAGCTATCCCTTCTCCATGAAAACACCCCAGACATCACCCCTTCAGCTGTCCAGTGTCACTCATAAATTACCAACCAGCAGCTTTTTTTCCTTCCCCACTGTTCCCCTGAACCCTCTTCTTGTTTCATGGGTAGTGTACAGTGAGCAGAAAATCTCTTTGCTGCCTTCCAGGCAGATTTCTCTGACAGTGGGCATCCCTTGAGAGAAGTTCTAAACACTTCTGAAGGGGCAAGGGCAGCCTGCAGACAGGGATGTTTTATTTTCTTTCTGCTTCATTCCCTAGAAGGACTTCACTGCTTTTCACTCATGCTTCACTCTGCTGAAAATATTCAACCAGCAAGATGCAGCTTGATTAATTTGTTCATGGGGATGGTCCCTGTATGTTTTGACTCTACATTGTGGAGACTCAAAGCTGTGCTTTCTGAATTTGTGAAATAAATGCAACACAACAACTTAAGAAGGCAGGAATTTCCAAGTGATAGCAGCAATACTGTGAGGAATAACATGCATTAGGAAAAAAAAAATGTTCAAAGATATTAGACAATTTTAGCTGCATGAAATTCTGGTCATACAGTTCTTCACCTCTGGTAATATCTTCTCCTATGTGCAATAGACCTGTGATTGCATTCTGCTGTCTCCATGTGCAGGAGATTGCTTCTTCAGGAAAAGATTTAACAGGCATTTTAATATCTGTTGTGTTGCAGAGGCAAACAACCTGCATGGGTTTGAACTGTCCTGACAGCTGCAATCAACACTGAAAGGGAGAGCTCCTCTCTGAGCAGATCTGTGCACTGTTGCTTGTAACATCTCTGCCATATTAATATTCCTTTACTGATTTATCCCCCTGATCCAGCCTGGGCCTTAGGATCTCCTGGGCACATGCCAACAGACAGCTCCCATTTGTCTCTGCACTGGAAGCTGAACCCTTTGATCTTTAAATAAAATGCAAAGAAAAAGTCCTCTGGAAGCTCCCGAAGCCATCACTGGTGTGAGTGGTCACCAGCTCGGAATGGAAGGGAGAAAAGAGCCCATGCTCTGCCCTCCAGGAACAGCTCTTGGATTCTGCATCTGCTCTGAGTTCCCTGCAGCAGCTCCCTGGGTGGGCTCTGCTGTGTGCATCCAGAAGCTGAGCCACACCTCAGCCCTGTCACGTTCTGCTGTCACAGACACCCAGTCTGCACACACTGAACTGGAACCACCTCCTCCTGTCCAGCACTTTTTGTGTTTTGGGTGAAGCACAGCCCGTGCTCAGCTCCTGCAATGTGCTCCGGGGAGCCAGCCCTGGGCAATGTGCACATCCATTCCGTGGGAGTGAGGTGATGGCTGCTTGACAGATCTCCTTCTTGCTGCTAGATAAGATGAAGGAAAATTATAATAGAATGCAGCAAAGTGCACGGTTGGGCATTTGATGTCAAAAATTGGATTGGCTCAAAGTCAAGGCACGTGGTTCCTGACTTGTCACTCTTGCCTACCTCATGCCTACAAAGCAGCTCCAAACCCCATCTCACAAAAGGCTGAGGGGTCAGCCTAGGAGCTGTTTGCATCTTTTATCTCTCTAAAAAGACATGGAACCAGTTCTTTGGAGTCCCTCATTTTTCCCGTCTTAATCTTTATTTTATAAGAAAATCTGGTGGCACTTCTATTTTCCACTTTATTTCAAGACTGGACACCTGTCCCCGACAAACGCTCCACACATTGTTACTGAGACCTTTGCAGCAAAATATGCATCATATCCTAAGAAATTTGGTTTGTACAAGGTTATTTGTGACCTCATGAAGTGGTTTTTCATGGGTACACCATTTTTTCATGGGTACACAATTTATGCAGATGACTGACATGGCAACAGGAGGATTGGGCAATAATCATTCTCCTCCAGTCATATAAATGGTGCTCATCTGGGAAATGTCCCCTCTGTTATTTAAAGCAGGTTTGGGATTTTTTTTCCCATCACTGCATTACTCTTAAGCCCATCACCATACTTTATAAATCATGTCAGAGGAATTTATTATACAAGCATCTCTGGGTTTCTTGGTTGTGGGGTTTTGTTTTGTTTTTTGTCTGTTTGTTTGTTTTGGTCTCACTTCCCTCCTGGGACAGCAAAGGCATTTACACCATTTCAGTACTTTTTGTGTGAAGATTCAGTATACCAGAGATTAATTTTTAAGATTATACTGACACTTGGAAGGCATTGCTGGTGGAAAAGGCCATGACCAGGTATTGGGGAGGTCCAGTCTAGTCAGCATAGATACACATCCTGGAATAGATTGGGTTACTCAGTCTGGCACCTCTAAGTGATGTCCACCTGAAGCACCTTGAGATAAGACAGGACCCAGACAACACTCTAAGAAGGGAGAAGCAAGAGGAGAGGAGCTGGGCTCAGGAGAGGACAAGAGACTGCAGCCCAGCTCTTGTTCAAACACAAACTCTTGTGCACTGCAGCAAAGCCAGAACTTACCAGGCAGCCCAGATGGTCCCCATCTCACATCTCCCCTCTACCTTCTGGTCACTCAGGGTTCACCTCAGCATCCATTCTGGTCTTTGTCTGAACAAACATCTTTCCCCTGCCCCAGGGAAACTGTCTCCTCTCCTGGGGAAGCAGCCAGGCAGCAGAGGCAGCCACTCTGTGGATCTGAGCTGCCAGAAGAGCCCAGGTTGATTTAGGGGGATGGACACCCATTTCAAGAAGCCTTACAACAAGTATCAGCTGTGTTTTTATCCAGTAGATGAAACAAAGGAAACGTCTGGCCCATCCCTTGTTGCAGCCAGGCACTCCTCCAGCCCACAATGTCACTCTGGGCACGATCTGTCGCAGTCCCCAGGCAGCAGCCTGGCTCAGGAGCATCACTGATGGTTGCTCTGTTACTCCTCTGCTGCCTCAATTAATTGGATCCCAGCCCCTTTCTTCCCAGTGATTGGCAGGGAATGGAAAGATGAAGCTGACTGAAGCTGACAAGATTTCTCCTTAAAAAAAAGAAAAAAAAAAAAAAAAGGAAAGAAAGAAAGAAAGAAAGAGAGAAAGCTTGCAATGGCTCCATCAAAGACTTTTATTAAAGCCACATGGGGAAAGAGCTGCCCTGTCAGACAGCTTTCTGTATTGAGAAAACATGAAAGAAGCCAACAACTATAATCAGCTCAAGAAATTTATTGCATTTTTGACCCTTACATGGCTGTGCACTTCTTGAGATTTCTTTGAAGGTGTTGTGGGTTTATTGATTGTGAAAAATGTCAATGTGTCACATGCCCAATTAACTTGGCACTTCTTGCAATCAATACCCTAATTGCCTTCTCTTAAGAGAGGCCTTTAATTTAATTAACCCCCTCCCCCTCTGCTTGTTTTCCCAGCTAACATGTTTTAATAAACAGTTGATCTCAGGCCTGTGTTCTGTTTGTAATGGAGGAGATGAAGGGGAGCAGCTTTCTTGTCGAGATGCAACATCCATTTCCAAGGGCCTCTAAAGCTCCCTGCCAGCTCACTGGGAACAACAGATGAGCAGAAGCTGAAGGTGCTTTTTTTTCTAGTTCATTGCCTGCCTTGTCCCTGCCTCTTCTCAAGTACCAGCAGATGGATTCTCTTTGGCAGAAAAAAAAATAACAACAGGAGTGAGAGACTTGACCTCTCAGGGGCTGAGAATGGAGCTGACACCAACACGCTGCCCTTTGGAGGTTGGATTGGGAGTGACAAACCACTTTTGGTGGCTTTTCTTAAGCCCCTGCAATGAAGGTTCACAGAGCCCTTGGTGCTCTGATGTTGTCAAGGGTTAATTGGGTGCTCTTGCTATGGCTTGGGTTTTATTAGTGCTTGAACAAATGGGTATGGCATGATTAACCTGGGTTTAAAAACTGGCTAACTGCTCCATCTCAGGATATAATTGTTGGTGCTCCATCAGCCTTCAGCACAGTCACTTCTAATTGGGTCCCACAGGTATCTCCCCTGCTCTCAGTGCTCTTCTGTATCTTTAGCAATGATCTGGAAGAGAACAGAAAATCATTACTGATAAAGTTTGAAGATGTCACTGAGAGAGTGCTGAAGCAGTAAATAATTGCAAGAGTGGGGTAATCAGGTGGTGGTGTTTCTATCAGTCGATAAATTGGAGGCGATAAACCAGCCCCTGGTTAAAAGCAGCTAAATATCAGGTCATAAATGTGGGGAACCAGGGATACACATTATATCTGCAGGGAGGGGGAGAGGATGTGGTGAGAGCAGTGTCTTCCAAAAGATCAGGATGGCGTGGTGGAAATCTGTCAGGATTGTGAGCTTCTCTTTCGCTGTCATGATTAAGGCTGGACCTGCAATATGCAGAGGCAGAGCAGCTTAATTGGAAATTCTAACCTAAAAAATTTCAAATAATAACATAAAAAAGAAAAATTGAAAAATAACCTGAAGGTAATTGTTTTGGAGAATTTATTCCCTTCCTTTACTCTCACGTTATTTTTGATTAGCCAAGGAAATGGTCAGTGATACTTTTTTGGAAGTGTTGGGTGGATGGAGAGATTGTAAACCAAATCTTTGCTGGGAAAGTTTCCCTCTTGCTTTATGGCTGCTGTATTTAAACACAAGATCAAAGCTATTACATAGAAGCACCACAGCATTTCAGCAGGGTCTGCAGAGGGGTAGACAGAGGTGTCCACATTTACCCCTTGATCTCAGACTCTGGAGGGAAAACCCTTAGAAAGGAGATGAAGAGGGAGCAAAGCACCCACCACCCCACCTGTCAGCCATGGGCCTCTTGAGGCAATGTTTTACTTGTGACCCCTTCCCAGGACCTGCTGGGGGCTGATCTCTCCCTTCCACATCCACACTGGGAACTTTCTGGGCTGACTGCTGTTTCTGCAACTTGCAAATCTTGGCCACATCTCTGCGGACTTCTGCAGTCACGGGCCAGGAGGATTTGGTGGGACTGGTCAAGGAGTGCATTGCTCTGCCTGCCTCCCACACACCAAAGTCTGCAGGGAGCCCAGGGATGCTCTGTAGGCACCAGAACTGGTGCTCCTGGACACCCCCAAATCTCCCTCAGCTCTAGGCACAGGGAACAGGTTTCTACCTTGGGCACTTGAGGACACCATGAGCTCAGGAGCCCAGAGCCCCTTTGTCCGCCCTCAGAGGCAGCAGCTTGGGAAGATTCTCTCAGCAAGTGCCCACGGATGCTGCAGACACCCACAGCACAGCTGCTGGCAGGGGAGGTGCTGCCTGGCTTTCTGCAGATACCAAGTGGTTTTCTGGTGTCCCAGGAATCAGTGAGGCTTTGTGTGGTGTTCGTGGCAGCTCAGGAACCCAACATGAACCAGCTTTACGGGTGCTTTACTGCTGGGAGGTGGCCTGCCACAGGGTGGGATGCTCTCTGTACCCTGGGAACAGTGACATACTCTGGAGACAGCATCTCCCCCATGCCAGGTGATGTGCTCTATCCACCCACTGCTGTGTAGAAGGCCAGAAGATTTCTCACAGTGCTTTGTGATGGAGCTGGTGATTTCCTCAGGGCTTTGTCAAGGGTTTGGGCTGGAGCTCAGCTGGGTGCTGCTGTGTCTGGATGTCATTTTGGGATTGCACACTCATGGATAATTTGTTTATTATGTGCCCCAGGGCAGCCCTGCTATCTCCCCTTTGGCATTATGAGCCAAAAAAGTGGCTCATCCTTGTTGGGGTGACTGTCACTGTGATGGCAGAACAATCCTGGCATGGCTAAGCATTGCCCAAACACAAAGGAGTGGGCTGAGGCTGCCACTGTTTATTTGCAGTCCCTTTTTGGTGGGAGACACCAGCATGGGCAGAGGGAGTGGAAGGCTCAGGGGCTTCAGCCCTGGCTCTGGGGCATCTATGAATTTGCTCCTGGCTGAGGCAGCACTCATGAGTTGGGTCCCACAGGCATTTCTGTGCAGAGCAGGTGGTGTAACATTGTCTGAGCAAGGCACTGATCCCCTGGGGGGACAAACCCATGGAGATGGTCACGGGAGAAGCAGCTGAAGGAGGGTCCTGAAGCACTCAGCTGAGGATGCCCTCACTGGCAGATGGAGAGGGGGAGCATGGCTGAAAGAGAGGAGCTGAGCAGTTGACAATTAATATCACCAGGTCATTTCCCAGGCTTCCCCTACACTAACAGGCACCTGGATTAAACTTTTTTCAAAGCAACCCCTGCCTGTAGGAACTGTCCCAAAGAACCTCCAAATGGCTGCTACCTGCCTGCTCTTTCACAGAAGGAATGAGTTTGCTGGTCCCTTGAGTGGTCTCTTAGGACAGATTTCACCTGGCAAAGGCAAAACTGGGAAGATTTTACTGTCAGTCCCTGCATTTCAGAGCTGCACCTGCCTGTTAATAAGGAATCCACAGCACATCTAAAGTAGCTTCCTGCTGTCTGGGCTTTTCCTGCTCCTAAACTCATGGAGAACAGTGAAGGGATGACCTGACAGAAGGGAAGCAGCCAGAGGAGTCTGCCTGCATCCAGTCAGGAGGAAAAGACTTTTCCAGGGTCCTGATGGGACTTCCCAACATGGAGGAGAGCTTCCTGAATAGAATCACAGAATGCATGGGGTTAGAAGGGGCCTTTAAAGGTTCCAAACCCCCTGCACTGAACAGGGACAGCTTCAATTAGATCAGGTTGTATAGAACCCCATCCAACCTTACCTTGAATATTTTCAGAGATGGGGCATCTTACACCTCTCTGGCCAACCTGGGCCAGGGTCTCACTACCCTCAGAGTAAAAAGTTTCTTCCTAGTGTATTCTTATAGTCTGAATCTCTCCTCTTCCCCAGGTTGAACAACCCAAACTCTCTCAGCCTGTCTCCAGATGTTCCAGCTCTTGTCTGTGGCATCCTCTGAATTTGTTTCAAAACCTCTGTGTCCTTCTGGTGTTGGGGACCCCAGAGCCAGACCCAGCACTGCAGGGGGGTCTCACCAGAGTGGAGCAGAGGTACAGCACACAGACAAGCTGGGGCTGGGGAGGTTGTAGTGAAGGCTGTCCTGAACTTTCTGATCTGGAGAGAGTTTATAAGCAGGGGAAATCTCTGCCCCGTGGGGCTTCGTGCAGATATCGGGAGCATGCGTCAGCATGAGGAGTGGGAGCTTTACTCCTTAGGCCTCTCCTGCCCTACTTTCCACAAGATCTGGGTTTTCTCAGAATATTCTCCCTCTCTAGTTTCTAGGGACTGAAGCTCCTGAAGCCTTCTGGAGAGTGATTGCATCCCCTGACTCATCTCCCCTGCCCACCCGGGGCCACTGCGGGAGCTGAAAGGTCTGGGGCTGCTCTTGGGAGCCCAGGTCAGCTCTGTGTGTGTGTGTGTGCCTGCTGGGTGAGGGGGGGATGTGTCTGCTGCATGGACAGACCCACCATATTTCCCTCTCCTTCCTGGTAGTGAATTATTTCAGGAGCTGAATCAAATTGTCAGCCAAGCTGAGGGGTTCTGTGGAAGAAGGAAAAGGAAAAAAAAAAGATAGATTGTCTGCTTCATGGGTGCTACCTTATCTTTCTTCTCCTGACAGGGGGAGGTGTTTTGCCTCTTTTGTTTTTGTGACCGTGGTGCTGCAGCAAACGGGGCATGGGAGAACAGGGCTAGCAGACTGCCTGGCTCTTGAAACACCCAAAATAGTTTCTTCTGTCTGTATGTTAGGTTGAAAGAAATGTAATATGTTCCTGGTGGAACAGGAGGGAGAACAAGTGCATATCTGCATCCAGGATCATGCTCTCTCACTGTTCCTTGCTTTGGGCATAGTGATGTGCCCCTGGCTGCCCACCCTCTGACCCAGCCTGGTCCTCCTCAAGTACATTAGAATAGTTCCCACCTTGCAGAGATTAAGCATGGTTATTTGAAAGGGTACTGGGTATGAAGAGAGCCCTTTCACTTTTTTGATGGGCCCTGAGTACCCAGGGAGAAGAGTAGGATGTGAGAAACCCCCCAGGCTAACCAGCCAGCACGGAGATGGATGCTACTGCCTTATCAGTGCAGCTTGCCCCCCTCTGCAAAATTACCATCCATGGACAACCTTTCTAGTCTTTTTTGCAGAAAAAAAATACAGTTGATCATTACTTTCCAGCAGGTTTTTTCTTCAAGCCAGTACCTCTTAGATAGAATTATTTAATTTAAAATTTGTAGTGTTGATGAATGTGCAGATTTGCTGTTGAAGAGAGCACTATCAGAGAGACACCAAAGTGGATTTTGTTGGCCAGCAGACTGGCAGAACTTTGTCAGCAAATATCAAAAGACCAGTTGCTTTCTAGTGACAGATTTTGATGATGAGGACCAGCCTGGACTGGAGAGAGAATCCAGTCCTGCCCAGGGCTGACCACTTCTGCAGGCAGTGGAGGATGAAGAGATAACGTTGTATGAAATCAGCCTTCAATTCAGGAAGTTCCTGAGAAGTTTGAAGCTTTTTTTGTGAGAGGAGGAGGACTTCAGGAAAGTGTCAAGAGAACATGAGATCATTCCATTGCATTTATTTATATACCAAACCCAGCATCTGCTGCACCCAAGCACGTTGCAGTCCTCAGCATTAAACATTTCATTAGCACACAGCCCCTCTGGCAGCACTCACACCCGCACACAGGCTGTTTAGAAGCCAATCCATCCATTTAATTTCTCATTAAACTTTAGATGTGATGAATTTTTCAATGGTCAAATGAATAAAGCAGTAAAAATTAAAAAACCAACCAACAAAAAAAAAAAAAAGGCTGGCTAGCAAAGGTTTGGCCTTTGCTATTTTCAGCCTTCAAGGATGTTGTGGTGAAGACAAGAAGTGCCTGTGCCTGCTTGCTGGGTGAGAAGGTCTCTTCTGGGGGAGGTTCTTTGGAAATAGCAGCCTTCCAGCATGAGCCAGAGACTTTGATCCTTGGAAGGGAAGCCAAGAAATAGTCAGGCCCCTCCATAAACATTTTGTAGAAGAAAATATTTGGAATCTTTAAAGGACCAGCTTTCCTTTTCCTTTTTTTTTTTTTTTTTTTTTTTTTTTTTTTTTTTTTTTTTTTTCCTCAGATGTCTGTTTGCAGGCTTTTTAAAAATAATTACACTGGAAATAAATAGCCACCACCTACCTTTAGTAGAGCTGACAGCTCTTCACATGATTAACAGCTGCTACCATTTTAAGTAGCTGAAAAACAACATTTCTGAGGGTCCTAGACAGAAGAGTGGTTTATGTCTGTGCATAGAAACTGATGGGTGCCCACCAGCCCTCAGAGTGTTCTGTGTACATCTGGGGTCACCCAGACTTCAACAGGGGCCTCAGCATCATGAGTGGGACTTGTCACTGCTGGCATTCAGCTCACAAAGGGCACGGCCTGAATGAGGAGCTCTGTTCTGGTCATGCTTTTGTTGGAGGTGGAAAACAGGAGCTGGTTGCATGAGCCTTCCAAGTAACCTGGAGGTCTGGAGCTGAATCTGGAGGTGGCTCTGCCCCTCTTAGAGCAGGACTCTGGGGAAGGCAACCTTGCTCATGGCACAGCTTGATTTGATGCTCTGCCATGAAAGTTTGGGCTTCAGGTTGAGATGGGAACATCCACAGCCAGGTGTCCATCTGTGGTGGGTGTGTGACTCCCACCATGCTCAACGGGGGCTGGAGGACAATCCAGGCTTCTTGTGCTCACTGACTCCAGCTCTCCAGTGCCTTTAGGTCCTTCTCCAGATACTTCCTACCAGCACTGTGGCAGCAATTGCTGACCTGACTCTCATCCCTGTCTAGCACTGGAGGTCGCAATCTACAGCTGGGCTTGGGAGGACATGAGCAGATCAAGCCCATCCCAAAGCAGCCAAAAGCAAAGAAGCAGCAGAAGGAAGGAGAGACCCTGGAGGCTTAGCCAGGAGAAGGTAAGGACAGGTGGGAGCAGTGGTAGTGCACCAAGTAAAGTAAAGGTGTGCCAGGAACCAGTGCAGGTGCTAGGGGTGAGAAACACCACCCAGAAGATGTAAGTGGGCTCTTGGAGTCTGGAAGGGCTGAAGAGAAAAATAAAGAGGCAGTAGAAAGAGTGAGAAACTCTCCTCCTTTGGGAAAGACCCAGACTCTTGTAGACTGAGAGGATGCAGCCTCCCAGAGAAGGCAACCAAAGATGGAAGGTGGAGAGGAGAGGTTGAGCAAGGGAGAGGATGGGAAGCTCAGGTGCACAGTGGGGTGGGAGGTAGCAATCTACAGGGGTCAGGCTGCAGGAAGAGATGAGAGCAGCAGAGGTTATGAGAACAAATGAGTTGCAGAGAAGACCTCTGAGTACCCATCCCTTTTGTTGTACTCTGTCAGCTTCACTTTATATTGGTCTTTGATGAATTGTTTGTTCTTGGTGATCTTTTTTATGAATAAGAACAGAGTCTGAAGGTGTACTACTAAGGAAGAAAGAAATTAAGTGTGCTTCAGGGTGATGCCTCGTCAGATGGGACAAGAAGAAATCAATCTGTCCTGCTGATACAGATTTGCACAGTGGAAAGTGTATTGGACTTGAAGTCTTCCTGTTTAATACCAAATATGACTCACTTCTTGGAGCCAGATTTCCTGGACTGCTGGTTTCTTAGAAATCCCTGAGTTGTGGTACTTATTATCATTTCTTGCATGCTTTGGTCTTCAGGAGCCAGGCTACACGGAGGTTTAAGTGGCAACATTCTCCTCCCAAGCAGCCAAGTTGGTCCATGGGAGCAAGTGGTGACTTGAAGGCAACTCCCAGTATCTCAGCAGGTGGCTGTGTGCCTGGATCATGGCTGCTTTCCAGCATTGCCAGTTTGATAATTTACAAAAGCACAGATCTTCTTTCCTGTGGGTGAAGAGTCAAATAAATCAATGGAGATGTGTGAGGAATTAATTATCCAGCAGATCCAGAGAAGCTGGTGTTGATGGAGTGGAGGAGCTCATCTGCCTGAGCTGGGCCAGCCCGGAGCTGCCTCCATGGGCATCCCTAATGTCCATCTCCTCCATCACTCACTGAGCTCAAGCCCAGGAAGTCTCAGAGTGTAGGAGAGACCAAACATCAAAAGGACACTTTGACACATTCTTAACATTTTACATATTTTGTGTGAAATAGCAAAAAGGAGTATTTTAAAATATTCATCCCCTGGGAAGGCAACCAGGCTCCCAATCTGCAGGGAAAAGGGGAGGAGGTGGGGGCTGATCTATGTCATTTCTGACTGGTGTAGGAGACAGCAGGTGATTCCTGAGAGCAACCAGGGTGTCCTGCAGGTATGGAAGGTGATGGGAGCTGGGACAGAGCCCCCAGGCTCTCCCTGCCAAAGCCAAGCAGCAATGTCACCCCCTGGGATTAAATAACAAGTTGTGTGGTGGCTGATGTCCTTGTCAAGGTGCCAGCACCTGGAGTCCTGCCACCAGGTGTATCTCTGGTGTTATTTTGCAGGGATGTATCACCCCTCTTTATTGTCCAGTTCTTTTCCTGGAGGATGGAGGATGCTAAGGGTGGTTGATTCACCCAAGAGGCATTCCCTGAACAGGGCAGATGTGCTGGGACACCTGTGTCCCCAGTGATGGCTGAGGAAAGCAGAGCCACCTCACCAGATTTCAGTGTGTAGTGTCAGGATAGTGAAGGTTAAATAAGATGAATCCCTTGCCATGGCTCCTGCTGGTGTAACCTGTGATTTGGGGTAGTAGTAGGGTTGTAACGTGCCCTCTTTGAGCAATAGGATTTGCTTGGCTAGGTGGTTCCTTGTATGTTTTGCTGCTCTGGAAGAGAAGTGAAATGGTCAGGTAGACCCCTCAGGAGAGAGGAAATTGCTCCTGTCCTCAGAGCAGCTGAACCAGCCCAGGGATAGATGTTTCTGAACTGCAAGGCAGAAGGAAAAGGATTAAAGAAGCCACAGCAGGGAGCCAAGCTGCTGAGATAAACAGCTTGGCCTCCAGAGAGGCAGAAACAAAACTACCTAGGGATAAAACTTGGAGAAGAGAAATTTCCCAGGACTGTACAGAGTCTGCTCCAACTCCAAAAGGTGCTGAATTGACTGAAATCAAGGCTGGAAGCAGGGACCTGCTTGCCAGGGCTCTGCAGGAAGGGGAGAGCTGTTAATGAGCCTTTTCATGTCTATTCTATCTGATCTAATTCTATTCTGTCACTTTGATTTTTCTTTCTGTGTAAAAGTTAATGTGTGTTATAAATAATACCCAGCTTTTGAACTGACTGATCTTCTTTGGGGAGCTCATTTGAGGGAAAAAAGGATAGGCAGAGACACCTCAAAGCTATGTCTAAATTGGGGTCCCATCACAACTGCACACATTGCATCACACACCAGCCAGAGCTGGTTTTCAGGCTGTGAAGAAGAAAGGTTTGAGAACAGATTTATAAAGGTATGGGAAACCTGGGTAGGATGGGAGCTTGAAAGTCATTTTGCCCACTTCATCCCTTAGAGAGGAACCTGGGGTGCAGCTTAGGTGGTTTTTTAAGGCCCTGTATGGGAGAAGATTTCTAACACTATAGAGCTCTTTCAGTCCTCTGGACAAGGGTGAGATGTTGGCAAAAAGCAACAGCACTGAGCCACTGAGACCTCGTAAGTTCTGGAAAAATCCATTTATTGCTCTCACTTCTCTTTATCTGGTCTGAGCAGGAGAAGGAGCTCTGATGGTCTCTGCCTTCTTGCAAAGGGTGCCCATGTCCTGTGTCAGTTGTGTTGCTTCTCTGTCCCTCCCTGTAGTTTGCTGTAATTATTAAGGGTTCATTTGCTGATCCCCTGTACCAGTGCTGCCTCTCCTCTCCCTGCTGGCTTGGCACTCCTGAGCCTTGGCTTAGCACTCCTGCTCTTTTTCTGCAGTCAGATCAGGCTGTGAAACTTTAATTTGCTGCCCTGTAGTTCCTGCAGCATCCCAGCTTCCCTGCTTGGCTGCCTTTCCCTCCTGTTGACTGCCTGCTCTTTCTGAATGAATTTTGTCCAAATTCTCCATGCCTTTATTTATTGGGGCAATTTGCATTTTATTATTTTTCGTACATACTTCAGAGGTCTTGCATGCTTTTCTCTTTCCTCTCTGGGGCTCGTCACATCTTTCTGTTTGGCATTAACTGCAGGGTTTTATTCTGTGCAGCTCAGATTCAGGCTATTTCTAAAAATATTGTTTTCCCTCTACCAGAATAAAGCTTCTTCCTGTGCCTTATGTTTGGCCTACCTGGAAGCTCTCTCAGTCAGTGACCTGATTTGCTCCTTAGACCATTTCACTATTTAAATCACTTCCATACACATCAGCTGCTCCTGCTCTTGGCTCTAGCCTGTGCTCCTTCTCTTTTCCCTGCCTAAAATGGTTTGTAGTTGGAGTTGTTTTTTTTTTAAATTTTCTACATGGGTGGAAGAAGAACTGCTGATCCCACTGGATTCCCATTCTGACTGTAAAGGGATCCCATACAGCTAGAGGAATGCCAGAACATTTCGAGTTGAAACCTTTGACAGCATCTCCTTTCCACATTTTCTATAAATCTGTGGAGCAAAAGGCTCTGGTCTGCTGCATCCTGAGCATGTGCAAAGCACTTCTTCCTCAGCCTGTCAAAATTCCTGCTTTGTTCCCTGACCCTTCACTGAAGGGCATTTCCCAGCTTCCCAGTTAGCTCTTCAGACTGACAAGAGAAAGAAGAGAATGAACTGCCAGGATTCCAAAATTGCCTGCTGAGACCAGCAACCGTTTGGGGCCCCTCTGAAGCTCCTGATATCTGCTTTGCAATGATGGTGGATTTCTAATTCAGAAATGAGCTTTTAAAACAAAGCTTCCACCACTGGAGTTACCTGGCTTGGAGAGGCACTGAGACCCAATTCCTTTTGGACAGAATTAGCCTGTCAGAAGCACACCTGGAGTGCTCCAGCTGGTGGTGGAGATCCAGCCCCAAGGACTGGGATGGAGCTGGGCTGGGGTTAAATCAGTGGGTACTGAGTGGGTACTGAGTGGGTTCTGAGTGGGTACTGGGTTTCCATCACCACCAGCTTCACTCACTGCAGGTGGGAGAACAGAGGCTGGACTCTTCCAAACCCTCTTCAGAGCTGAAATAAATAGAAATAGAATGAAATAGATGATAATAATAGTAACAACAACAATAATAATTTAAAAAGATAAAAAGTTGACTGATGACTCCCCCAGTATCCCACTCTGATCAAAGTGTCCCAAGTCCAGACTGGTCCATATTCTGTACTTCAAACAGAGAGCTCACATTTTTCTGCCTGTAAACTCTTCCTATTGGAAAAATAACTTTTCTCAGCACTATTTTTCCTTTTTTTTTTTTTTTTTTTTTTTTTCCCTACTGTACTGCTTTTTACTACTTTTTCAGTAGTAGTTTTGAATCTGAAATTTTGGAATAGGTTCAAGTGTGTGTTTTTGATGATTTTATATTCTTTCTTTGCTTCCAGTTTGTTATTTTTTTTAACTAAAGCATTAAGTTTTTAAGTTGTGGGATTTGTTTTTCCCCTCTCTTTTTTTCCCCCTCCCTTTCCAGACTGCTCGTGTCTGTTTATTGATCCCTTCTACTCTGACACTTTTTTTACTGTTTTACTGACTTCAAATTAATTTGGCAGATAGGGCAGGATCTAGAAGGCAGTGAAGTTCTTGTTTAAAAAAATCTGTGGGGTGCACTTGGTTATTACTCTTTCTCTTTGACTTCTACCACTGATCATCATCATATTGGGCTGCTGCATCTGTGGGTTTGGGAGGGATCTGAAGGTGCTGTCAGAGGAGAACTGGGAGGGGACATGAGGAAGATCCACTGAGATGCAGCTAAAGGGGATTAGGAGCTATCTATAAAACATAGATTTTAGTTCTGATGTTTGCTGAACACCTTTCTTTTTCCTTCCTGCACTTCAATTTGTGCTGTAATAGGAAGAGGGGGAGATTTCAGTGAAATATTGGTAAACTTCTTTTTCTCTACTACATGAAAGGACATAGAAATCGGTTGTGAGCAAAATGAGGTGGAGAGTGAAGTTTTTTTCTTGTGTTTTTAATTGGTCAGTGAAAGGCATTTGATTAGATTACTCTGGCATCTCTAAATTTGTTCACACTGCTAAGCCACATATGTGCTCTTTTAAAACTTGCTACAGTGCAGAATATATATAAAAAAAGTACAGGCCCAACATGTATCCTAAATTCAATCCAAGTTTTACACCAGTCTATATAGTATTACTAAAATTACAGATATTAGCAATCCATTGATTCATTCACACCATAACCAGCATTTGCATTGTGCATCTTCTCCTTCTATTTTCCATGCAAATAAGTAAGTAACTCTTATTAAAAAATACTATTACTGTGTAACATATATTCCATTTTTCAGTAATGCAGAAGGCTCCTAAGCCAAACCCAGTAAGAGTCTTAAATGGTAAAAGAAATGAAATCACTGCCAAAATTTCAAGCTGGCTTGATTTCCATAGCAGAAATGTTTTTATCTTTTGGTCCTAGAATCCTCTCTTTCAAACAAGATAAAACAAAACAAAACAAAAACCTGTAGGAACTTGTTTTAACCTAACACAGTTCCCAATTCTTACATACTGCTGAGATCCATGATGATTTTAAATGAAAATCTGTCTGTGGACACACGCTGATTGATTTAAATTCTCTCCATTTGTTTGTAAATATTTGTGCATAGAGGGTTTTTGTTCCCCAACTCACAATTTTGGCCAGCCTTAGCATTGAAAAACACTGGGGAATGTAGTAAATTGAGACAGAAAGAGTTTAAGAATTAAAGTTCCAGCTCCAGCTGCCTACCTGGGAGCTGGTGTGTGTCTGTAGGATGGGAAGATGAGCTCCTGGGTGCAGGACATTACAGCTCAGGTGGGGAATAACACTGCATCAGGATAGGTCAGGGGCTGATCTGCTGGAACCCAGCTCTGGGGAGAAGAACCTGGGAGTTTTGGTGGCCAACAAGGTAACCCTGAGCTAGGAATGTGCCTTGTGGCCAAGGGGGTCAGTGGCATCCTGGGGTGCATGAGAAAGAGGTCTCCTACCCCTCTACTCTGCCCTGGTGAGGCCACATCTGAGAACTGTGTCCAGTTCTGGGCTCCCCGGTTCAAGAAAGACAAGAAGCCACTGGAGTGGGTCCAGTGAATGATGGGGAGGGGACTGGAGCATCTCTCTTGTGAGGAAAGTTTGGGGCTGTTCAGCCTGGAGAAGAGAGGACTTGTCAGTACCCACGGGTGGGTGTCAGGAGGATTGGGGTCAGACTCTTCCCAGTGGTGCCCAATGACAGGACAAGGGACAATGGGCACAAAGTGGGCCACAGAAAGTTCTGTCTGAGCAGGAGGAAAAACTTCTGGAGGTTGAGGCTGATGGAATACTGGCACGGGCTGCCCAGGGAGGCTGTGGACTCTCCAGCTCTGGAGATATTCAAACCCCACCTGGATGTGACCCTGTGCCACCTGCTCTAGGTGAGCCTGCCTGAGCAGGGGGGTTGGAATAGGTGATCTCCAGAGATCCCTTCCAACCTTGACTGTTCTATCATTCTGTGATTCTCTAACAAGTGAGTGTTCACCCTCTCCTTGTGAAGGTGGGTGAAACCTTTTCCTCTGTAACTATTGCCCATGAAAAAGGATCAAGCCATGGACTTTAGTCCTTGGCCCTCTCTAGGTTGGTGCAATGAATTATTTCAGGTGCACACCAGATCCAGCACACATCCATCCCTGTGCTGCTCAGCACACATCAGCCATGTGCTGTCAGCTTGCATGGGCTGATGGAAGATGGTCTGGATGGGAGGGGAGCTTGGACCCAGCCCAGAGCTGGGGTGAAGCTGGAGATGGGTCACCTCCTTCCTTCCCTCCAGCTGGCTGCTGGTCCCAGTCCTGTGCCTGGTAACCTGCAGGAGCTGGCACCTCTGCCAAGGCCTTGGCTGCTTCTGGAGGCAAGGGTTTCCTTTTCTAGTGGAGGAACACTGTGTCTGGGTGTGCTGCAGCCTCTGCTGGGACTGGGGGCATCCTGGGGGCAAACAGGTCACATTAAATGGGCAGGAGAAGCATGATCGTCGCATATCTCTGTGAGATGAAATTTCCAGTTCCCTTTCACAGCCTCTGAAACTCCTACAGGACCCTCAGCTTCTGCTCATTTCTCTTGGGCTCACCTTAAAACACTCCTGCCCCCCAAATGGCCTTCCTGATCATTTCTGACCTGTTGTGATGAACCAGGGCCAGTCTGGAGCTGTGTGGACCAACCCGTCTGCCCCTCAGAGATCAGGGTTGAGCTGGCCCTGCCTTTCCCACAGAGAGGACACTGAGAGCATCCATTTCTCCTCCTCAGCTGCACGTTTCCACAACACCTCCTGCTTCTGAGACCTCCTCCCTCTTCCCAACATGACTGAGTTCTCTTCTACCAAGGGGCAGATGAGACATTGTGATCCCGTGAGTCTTTTTTCTTTGTGAAACCAGGCTAAAAATGACTTTCTCTCAGTACAAGCAAGTTCACATTCTTTCTAAGAGCTCTTTGATGATCAAACGCTTTCTTATTTTATGGTCTTTTATGCTCCTTCCCAAAATAACAAATTTCCTAATGGAATCAGTTAGGCTGTTATTTCTAATAGCCTCTGCCAGAAGACAACAGTGTTTCTTCTAAGTCTGCCTTCTCAAAATTCACCAGACTTTTTCTTGCACAAGGCAAGAGGAGTTCAGGAATCTTCGTGGCTAAAATTACCATGGATCCAGGAAGCCCAAAGGAGTCACAGAATGTTTCAAGTTGAAGGCACATCTGGAGGTCCAAGGTCCTGCTCAAGTAGGGCCACCTAAGCACGTCTCCCAGGACCACATACAGTCAGATTTTGCATATCTACAAGCTTGGAGCCTACACAACCTCTCTTGGTAAGCTGTTCTTGACCTCCTTCATGGTAAAAAAGGTGTTTTCTTTTGTTCACATGGAATTTCATATGTTTTGGTTTCAGTCCATTGCCTCTTGTGCTGTCACAGGACAGCACTGAGAAAATCTGGCACCCTCTTCTCCACACCCTCCTATCAGGTATTTGTACCTAGCAGAAAAGATCTCTCCTGAGCTTTCTCTTCTGCAGGATGAGCAGTCCTGGTTCTTGGAGCATAGGGAAGGTGCCCCAGTCCCTTAATCATTGTAATGGCCCTTTGCTAGACTTGTTCCCTGTAGTCCACATTTTTCTTGTTCTTGGGAGGCCAGAGCTGGTCCCAGCACTCAGATGTGGCCTTCCCAGTGCTCAGTAGAAGGAAAAGGTCACATCCCCTGATCTGTTGCCAAGGCTCAGCCTGATGCAGCCCAAGAGACAAACTGTTGGCCTTCTACTCTGCAAGGATGCATTGCCAGCTCATGGTCAATTTGAGGTCCATCAGAACCCTGCAGTCCTGTTTTCCAGCTTTTTCCCCAGTCTGAACTGCTGCTTGAGGTCCACCCCAGGTACTGAATTTTGCATTTCCCCTTGAGGCTCTTTCATCAGACCCCTCTCTGCTCAATTCTCCAGCCTGCTGAGGTCCTTCTGAGTTGACTACACCCATCTCCACAGCCACACATCTGTGAGAACTGTGTGCCAGCCACTCCTCCCAGTTCCTATCACCTGCAGACTTGTTGAGGGAGCACTCTGTCCCAGGTTATTACTGAAGATAATAAACACTATTGGACCCAGTATTGACCATTGGGCTGCACTTTTAGTGAATTGCCTCCAGCTGGACCTTTTGCTGCTGCTGACAACACCCTGGGCCACTCCTCTGAAGTTAGTGAAGCACTGGTACAAATTTCTTGTTGGTTCTGAATCATTTAAGAGCTGTTATTTCATCCACTTTCCAATCATGTTTCAAGCTAAGGAATTCTATTCCATTAGTTGATTTTTCACGTTTCAAACTGAGGAATTCCAGGTCATTAATTTATTTTACTTCTTTTATTTTAAAAGCTGGAAAACAAAGGAAGCTTCACGCTGAGTTTATTATTATTATTTGCTTTCAGAACCCACTATCAGTGTAAGAAAATAAAGCCTGTAACACGAGCTGCACTGCTGCTCCCATGGGTGAGCATCACTGATGGAGAACACCTCTGGGCTCTGCTTTTCAGCAGCTCCTTCCCAGACCTATCAAAGTTGGCAGCTCTTTTACATCCTGGGTATTTCCATTTGTGCCTGGATCACTGCTGCAAAACGCAGGCAGCATGCCTTAGGAGAATTTATGGGAATTTCTCTGAGTGCAGGATGTAGCCTGGCATTAAAACCTCCCAGAGGAGTGGGGTTAGCTAACAATTACTTCTTTGTGAGCAAGTCAATGAAAGATTCACTTTCTGTCCAGAGAAGCTAATTATAAAATGAAATTCATGAGGGCAAACAAACATTCCAGGTGGATAAGAAGGATTTCTGGGGGAAAAAGAATCCCCAGTGCCTCAACACATGAGCTTCTTAATCTAGGCTTGAGAGCTCTGATGTTTAATTTGTTGGAGACCAAGGGGGTCTCCACTCCTGTGGGTCTGACCTTCCTGTTCTCTTTTTTTTTTAATGCTTCATGGAGGAAGATGATATGAAAACCCAGAGATTTGTAGCCACTTAATTCAGTGTGATGTGGAATTGGACAAGTAGTTGGTCAGCCCTGTCTTCCCATGCTTCTTTTTCTTCTGTTGAAAGACTTCACTGTAAAAAGGTTTGCTTGGGTTTCTCCTTCCTCCAGGCTTACAGTACTTCAGCTTTTTGTTTGGCTGGTACATCTTGCATCAAGCAAAAAGGCTTCCACTTGGGCTGCTTTATTTCACCAGCTAATAGCTGGAATCTGACAAAAATAATCTTGTTTATTTTGGTGTCATGAGGAGCAGATATTTTTCCTCACTGAGTGCTCCTATGTTGTTTCCTTCCAACCTTTAACTGGGACCCTCCCAAGAGTGTTATCTCCATCCTAAGAGGGATAGTTCAGCCCTGGGCTGGAGGACTTGGGTTGCTTTCCCATGATGGGAAAGGAGGGAGATCACCTAAGTCAATGATGTTCTTAGATGTTCCCACATTGTGCCGTGACTTTCTTATCCTTCTTAAGTGGCAAAACTCTTTCTTTTTGTGTCTGATGCTTTATTAAACCCTCAGGGCCAGATCCAGCTGTCACCTGCATATGTGAGATGAGCTGGAAGTTACATGAATGTGGCTGGGTTTATGTGGGGTGTCTGAGAACAGGAGCAGAGTCCACTTGCTTTTAGCCTTAACCATTCAGGTCTTTTGTTTGGTTGTTTTGCTCCTGGGTGCACAGCCATCTGCCCCTTTACTGCAGTGCTGTCTGCCATCTGTCCTAGGAAAATAAAATAACTGTAAACTCCAAATGCTCACAGGCTGCAGAGTTAACAGCTGAGATGTTACTGAGAATGCTGAGCAGGAGGCAGCAGATTATTCATTTGCTCAAGGACTCTTCACTGGGTGCTGGTGCCTGACCCGAGTTCTTTGGGCACAGCCAGCCAAGGAAAAGTTGAAATAATGGGAGAAGCTGAGCTGCTCCTTAGGGCTGTGCTTTGTATGGCCCAAGGAATGAGGAGATCTCTGCTGTCTGCAAGGATGTGGCCTGGGGGCTTCAACAAAAAGGAGCTGCTCCTCCAGGTGCTGCTGCTGGTATCTAAGAGTGGTGCTCAGACAGCCAAGATGCTTTGAGAGTGGATGGTTGCTCACAAATGTCCTACAGCATTGGCCTGGCCAGTATCCTGCTAGGGGATGTGGTAAGGGTAAATATGGCCACAAACCAGCTGCAAAGTGGCCCCAGCTGGAGGGATGAAGCCCTGGGCAATGAGCTACCCTTCCTCCTGAGGTCCTCTGCCTGCTGAATTCCTCTTCCTCCTGAATTCCATTTCCTCCCGAGGTCTTCTTCCTCCTGGGGTCTTCTCCCTCCTCAGGTCCTCTACCCCCTGATTTCCTCTTCCTCCTGGGCTCCTCACTTGCCCCAGGACACAGCACAGGGATGTCCCCCAGCAGAGGCAGTGTCACTGCTGCCCTGGTGTAGGCTACACCAGGCTCTGCTCTCCCCTGGCAGCTCAGAGCTCCTGCTGGAAGGAGATCCCAGGAGGTGCCTCCTGCTCTCTGACAGAGTGGAGCTGGTGCACGGCAGCTCTGCTGCATTGAGCTGAAGTTGGAAAGAAGCAAAGAACAATGCCCAGCAACCTGGGTGTTTGAGCTCTTGGGGAGGGAACAGGGACACAACCCAGCACGAGCTGCTCTCCTGCCAGATGACACAGACATAAGAGCTGCAGGAGGACATGGGGGCAGCCACAGAAGATACAGAGAAGGTTTTGATGGTCACAGAAGCCTGGGAGCTGCTGCCGAGGGCAGCTCTGGCCTGGTTGAGGCAGCTGAGTATAAATCACAAAGCTACAAGGACAACTGCTTTTACTCACAAGGCAAGGCAGCTTCTTGATGCCACATCTTCTCTCTGAAACCTCCTTCTTTCTGCCCTGCCTTCAACTTAGCACAGGGAATGCCCTGACAACGTGTGTTCTTCCATCCATGTGACAGGAGGCTGCTGCTACCCCGCTTTACAGAGCCCAGGAGAGCAGGACTGGCCAAACACACTCCTGTATCCAAGGCAAAACTTGTGTGAGGAGCTTTTCTTTTAAGGGATTTCTCACCTAAATGTCTCCAAATGCTGGACCAAAACATATTAATTAATCATGCCCACTTTTATCAGAGGTAAAACAAGATAAGCCCTTTTTATTCCACTCCTTGCAAGGCACCAGCCAGCACACAGGCTGGGTGTCTGCTCTGGCCATTCACATAATACTCTGCTTCTTTTTTTCCCCAGTCTTTCTTCCTTTCTGTCTTGTGGGTAAGAAGGCAGCCAGAAGCAGGGGTGTCCTGTCCTGTCCTGTCCTTTCCTGTCCCCCCACGCCCCTTGACAGTGGCAGAATTTTCCTGCACCACAGCACTTTCAGAGAAATAAGAAACTCTCCTTAAAGACCCTGCTGGGAATGCAGCAGAAGGTTTCAAATACAGATAATAGCCTCGTGGGCCTGAAATGCTCAGGGTAAAATTCCTTCTCGACATTTTTACTCCACCGAGAGCTCTTTTTCACCTCCTTACACTCCCAAGGCTTTTAATAGCTCTGGCCTTGATCTCTTCACCAGCACATGAGTGACAGCTGCAGAAGAACTATAACATTTTAATTGACATTTGTGTTTAGAAGCTCAACTATAATTAGAGGCAAGTGAATCAGCTGCAAGAAATAATTAATTCAGGCTGCACTGCCTTTCTTCCTCTTCCTGAATTTTCTAGGAGCACGTTGCTGTACTCACAAGCCCATTCTTCCTTCCATAATGGGCTGGCTGCTAGGAGAGCAGGAGGGATGGACCATGCTCCAGGACCTGCTTTAGACCACGCTGGACCCCTCTGAAACCGAGGACCTGGTGAGTGCACCACCTGCTTCATTCCTGCAGGAGAAACGTGCAATCTCAGCTCTGCTCACAAGCATCTCCCTGACTGTTGCTTCCTGCCCCATGGCATGGAGGCTCCCCATCAACTTTCAGTTACAATTTATGGGGTTGGTGTGGACTTTGCCTCTTTCTGGAATGCCTGTGGTGGACCAACCTTCTTTCTGAAGCACCTGGAGAACAGTGTAGTCCAAGCAATGTCTCTTGGATCAGCTACAGTGTGAACCCACACCTCAGCCCATGGGAATGCTGCAGCTCAAGCTGCTTCTGGTGTCCCACAGCCCAAACCTGGGCAAATATCCAGCCTGGAGAGATGGAAGCTGCCTGCTGAGCACTCCCAGTGCACATCACTGCCTCGTGCACCCCATCAGAGCATGAGGGAGCAGAGGCATGCTGGCCACTGGCTGAATTTCACAAAGAATTTATCTTATATATATATATATAGGCTGAGGAAGTTGGGATTGTGCAGCCTGAAGGAAGCTCCAAGGTGACCTCATAGCAGTTTTCCAGTACCTAAAGGTAAAGGGTGCCTACAAGAAAGCTGGGGTAGGGCTTTTTACATGGGTGTGTAGTGAGAGGGCAAGGGGAAATGGTTTAAGACTGGAAGAGGGGAGATTTAGATTAAATATTAGGAGGAAATTCTTTGTTGTGAGGGTGCTGAGCCCCTGGCCCAGGTTGCCCAAGGAAGCTGTGGCTGCCCCATCCCTGGCAGTGTTGAAGGTTGGATGGGGCTTGGAGCAACCTGGGCTGGTGGGAGGTGTCCCTGCCCATGGCAGGGGGGTTGGAACTGGATGAGCTTTAAGGTCCCTGCCAACCCAAACCATTCTATGATTCTATGATACAGACTTCAACACTTCTGAAGTCAAACCAACTTTTTGGTTTTCTAGTATTTCTGGTTTAAATCCTTGTTTGTTGTTTTGCATTTAGGCTTATTTTTTCATAACAACCTGAAGCAAAGCCCAAGGAAGTAAAATTTGCCCTGAGTAATTGTTATGTCTCTAAGAATCCTAATATGGCTTCCTAAACAAGTCTTGTGCTTTCACCTGGGAGTATCAATTAGCAAGTGCTGACAATTCTTTCACTTTTTATTAGCTTGCTATTAGTGGCCTAGGCAAAGAACTTGCAGTTTGGATATAGCTGTAGAGTCTAATCTAATCTAACCTATCTATCTATCTGATACACTTCCCTTGGCAATCAGCCACAGCTTGATAGCTGGGAGGGTATAAAGTTCATCTGCCAAATAGCTGAAATGACAGAAAGGACAGAAGCTGAAAAGCAATAATTAATTGATGTGGTTTTGATTGAAATGAGCTGCTATTGATCATCTCGCTCCTTAAATGAATGGGGCTCATAATGTAATCTTTATGCTGAACACTGATACTTTGTGCACCTTCCTCATTGATCCCATGTACATAGGCAAAGTTATTTAGCATCCCATTACAGGGAAATCGATAATGAGATCACATTACACAATATGAGGTCCAGCTGTGCCACTGCTATTAAGACGTGCAGCACGCTGTCACCACAACAGAGAAATTCATTGGAGGGACTCTCAGCTGACAGCAATCTGGGGGATGCATGGGCATATGTGTGTGCATAAAATTAAAAGAACTGCTCTTTGAAATCCTGCTATCCCAGCTGATAAGCACTTTTATAAGATATTTTATATAAAAATCTGTTGAAATGTGTTTGGTTTGTTTTTTTTGTTTTTTTTTTTTTGGTTCTAAATTCTTCTACATCTTCTCTGTGAAGCTGCAGTAATTCATTCTATGGAGATTTTTATGCTGCACCATATGCTCTCAGACCAGACCTGCTTCACAGAGTTAGCATAGCCATGGGATAAAATTAGAGCCTGGCCTTGGTCTGCCATCCTCTCCTGGCACCTTGCCAGCTCACAACCTAAGCTGGGAACCTGCAGTGGGAGGACTGGTGCACGCATCCTCAGATTTCCCAGCAGGGCCTTTGATGAGCAGTGGGGACTCTTTACTGGGAGCATCTTGGAGTGGCACCAGCCAGGAGCACTCACTGAGTCAGGCTCAAGACTGAGGGAACAAGAGGGAAAAAACCTGGAGACCAGGACCATGATGAATATATTGCCTGGCCACAGCCACAACCCAAAATGCAGATTATAGAATGGTAGGAGCTGGAAGGGACCCACCTCAAGTCCCACCTCACACTCTTTTGAAGTAGGAATAGTATCTTCACTGCCCAAGTGCCTCTGGGTGTGTTCTTCATCCCATCATGTGTCAAGTCCTTCAGCAAAAACATGGGAGCAACTTTTCATCTTTCTTCCTCCCTGACCATCTTCCCCAAATCTTCTTAAATCCCAGTGCAAAGGTTTGTTTTCTGTAAATCTGCTTGGAAAGGGTCATCCCTACATCATAGCAACTTCCATCTAAGCATCTTGTTTACGTGGAGGCTTTTCCAAGGTTTCTGAAATATTTGAATTGTTTCCTGGATATTTTCTCAACTTCTGACAAAGGATTCCTGTTCCTTATCTTGCAGATTCCTGTGTGTCACCCATTGATAAGCAATTTCAGGACTATGAGAGATTCAGGTTGGCTTTATGCAGTTAGTTTTGATCTGCTGAGCATCTTCCTGACCCTCTCATGGGAGCCTAGATTTTTTGGGGGGGTTTGGTTGTTTTTGGTTGGTTGGTTTTAATGTTGGCAATATCCAGAAAGGTGTGGGGGATAATTTCCTGGATGGGATGTGAGGTCACTTTTCATGCAGAGTTGCAAGCAGGGCACTTTGGGGTCTCCAGTGGAAGTTTTATTTTGAATGAAACAAGCAATCTGTGTTTGTCTTTTGCAAATGCCTCATTCTCTAAAAGTAGCTTATTCTGGAACAACCATGCCTGTGTTTTTTATTCTCATTTGTGATCAGTCCCTTCACCTAATGAAATACTGCTGAATACAGTTCTGCACATTTCCTCTGCAAATACCATCATTTAAAAGAAAGTCAGATGTTACATTTGGTATCTCTCTATCTATCCATCCATCCATGTATCCATCTCCCATCTTTAGGGGTAAATAACACTTCCCAGGTAAATTAAATCTGCATTCATGTGGAGACTCATTCATTCACAGCAGCTGAGCCCACTAAGAGCAGATTCTTGCCATAAAACTCGTTTGATGCTGTGGGTGAATTACCAGTCCTTGTAAACACTGTGCTTCTAGATGTAATTTATCCTCATTTACCTCTTGTTATTGTCTTGTGTATTGTCTCTGAATAAGGCAATCTTAAACATGCAGTCTCAGATACAGTAATGCATACTGAATGCCTGCAGTAGAGTTTCCCTGAGTGTTTGGAGCCTCCCTTCTCCACCTGAGGACATTAGAGAGGAAGGATTGCTTTGGGCTGGCACGTTCTTAGAAAAGACATTTTTTTTTTTTAGTGGCTTCTATCCAAAAATTACATGTTGGCAAGAAAAAGTTAACAGCATTGCCCAATTTTTTAGCATCAGACAACTATTATTTAGAGGGCAAATTTTTAGAAATGATGTTTAGGTTGTTCTGACACTGACTTTCCACATCCCATCTCCTCATTGAATCTCTGCCACCCCTCACTGTGCAGAGGCCTGGGACCCACATCAGGCTCTGCAGGGAAGTACCACAGCAGGAGCCAGAATTCTGGATATTAACTTGAGCAACCTGATCTAGTGGGAGGTGTCCCACTAGGGGACTGGAAATGGATGATCTTTACAAAACTTTCCAGCACAAACCAGACTATAACTCCATGATTCTTGCTACCCCCAGTCCATTACTTAGCCTATGTATTGTGTTTCTTTCTCCCAGAAAGGGACACACATAAAATGCTTCCTTAGCATTGGTTATCCCTGCAGTGTACACCCCTTTCTTCAAATCAGAGCTTCCCACCCTACAGTGCTGTGTCTTAACCTGTATGAGCTGACCGTGCCCAGAACTGATGCTGAAAAAAGGCAAATCCTAAGATTGCCCCATCCTGGGGTGAAAAACTACTTGGGAGTGCCAGGCAGTGAAGGAGCTGCAGCTGAAAGCCAGCAGGTGGATGAGCCAGAGCTCCAGTGTCTCCCTGCTGCTGGAAGGGGAGGCTGGAGCATCATTGGCCTCCAATGGTCACCTCTTGGATGCCTTTTGGAGCTTAGCTGGAGCCTCCTGGGATTCCCAAGAGAGACTGAAGGGTGCTGGGCAGTGCTGGGTTCTCAGGTCATGGGGCTGGCTCCAGGTCCCTGTCTGTGATGGGTTGGATTATCTGCACCAGTTGGGAAACTGTCCTGGGCACTGGGCTCTCAGTGCTGCCTGTGCCACCAGAGATGGTCACTGAGAGGGGTGCCAGCCCACCAGGCATGGGAGATCTCAGTCTTTGGGCCATCCCTCTAGACCCAGCTTTTCCTCTCTCTTTCATGCCATGGGCCACGTTGGTCCCTGGCAAGCAGAGGGAAGGAGGAACTAAACTATGCTGAAGTTAGGGCTGTTATGCAGGACATTATCTCTGCTGGTTTGGGTGCTGTAAGTCACCAAACATTAGTGCACACAGGAACACAGGTTACCAGCCAGATGGGCAATGCACTGGATCCTGGGTGCATTTGTGATTCAGATAGCAATAACAAAGGATGAGCCTCAGATTCTGCAGGGCACCTCTGAGTAGCTGTGAAAATTAATACAGCTCTGCAGGGAGCTCTTGGTACATTGGGAATGGCTTCCCCATGCAGATAATCCCCCTGAGACCCTTCTGCACCCATCACCTTCCTCACTCTGGAGCACATCACAACACTGACCCTGCATCTTCAGCCCTTTTCATAGAAAGCAGCTTGATCTCTGCCCCTTCAGAACTCCCTGGGGTTTCCCTTTGCTTTGTCTCCTGCCTGGTTACCTGCAGCGTGCAGGCTTTAACTCTGCCTCAATTGACCCCTCTTAAATGCCACTTAACACCAAATCACAGCCAGCAATGGGAAGCTTCTGTCTCTGGTTATTTACACGGATTTATTCCTGGCTATCACTCGGTTGCTCCAGCCTCAGAAACTGGTGAAAAGGCAGCAATTAGTGAAGAAAAAAACAGTAGATGCAATTTACTCCCGGTTTAATAGCTCAAGGCATAGGAGGCTGGGGCATGACTCCAGCTGGGAAAGAGCTATGCCTTCTCCTTCCTTTCCCCTGCCTGGGAAAGGCTCTGTTGCAGGGTCAGAGCTCTCAAGCATCCCGACTCCAGCCTGGGGCTGCTCTGAAGTGCTGCCAGCCGGACCCTGCACCTTCACACTGCTCCTGTTCCTAAGACACCTCCTCCTTTTGGCTACCGGGACTCTGATCCACAGCTAGCCAGGTGCTGGGAATAAGGAGAAATTGAGCTTTGTTCTGGGAGGGTGTGGGTATGTGGGCTGAAGAAAACTGGGCAGACCCAGGAAAAGCTCAGAATCTGTGAGGACATCACACTGTGCATGTTGTATGACACTGTCCCAGGTTGCCCAGAGAAGCTGTGGCTGCCCCATCCCTGGCAGTGTTGAAGGTTGGATGGGGCTTGGAGCACCCTGGGTTGGTGGAGGTCTCTGGTGCTCACTGACCATCTCTATGGGCTATTTGGGAAGCCTTCTCTGCATAACCCCACTGGGGCTCTGACACAGCAACCCTGCCTGCTAGGAAGCAGGGCTGTGACAGCTTCTTGTCCCCTCCAGAAGAGGAGAGGTCTGCAGCTTCCTGCACTTCTGCCAGAGGCCAAAGCTTTCAGCACCTGCATTGGGGTTCAACAGCTCATCTGTTAGGTAGGAAACGACTGGCTGCATCTGGCAGGGCAGCAGGGAGTGCAGATGCAGGCACTGGGGCTCACATACCCTGCACTTTGTCACCTGTGTGACAGTGACTGTGCTGCAGCTGCCTGACTAAATGTTCTGCCTGGATCTCTCAGCCACTGAAGGACACTGGCCCTTCCACTCTCTAAACCTAGCCCAGGTCTTTCAGCTGGGCTAAGGCAGATGTCAGGAGGAGAAACTGCAGTGTGGGGCTTGGTGGTTTTCTGACTTCCACGGCAGAGGTAGTTTGGTGTCAGGGTTGACCCAAATTGCATCACCAAGGACATCCAGACCCCCAATGCAAGTCATTTCCCAAGCTGATCTCATCACTGAACCCTGCACGTTTCAGGTAGGAGGAGGTCACACCCATCCTGGGCTGTCCCTCTGTGTCCTTCCACAGTTCAGCTGAGGGATCACCAGGATAGCACGTTCTGGGTCCTCCTGGCTGCTCTGTGGCACACTCACCACACAGACACTGGCTCTGTTGATAGAAGACAATTCGAGGTCCTTTTCCAAGGAAAGATCATCCTAAGCCTTGCATCTCCATGCCTGTCAGCAGGATTCCTCCTTGGAGCAGATCAGGTTCCTCACCAGTTGCAGGTGCCTTCTCCAGGGAAGCTTTTAAACTTGCAGCACCTTTTTGCACCAAATATGTTGCTGCTTTCATCAGACATGTTTCTGATCTGCTGCTAGCAAGGAATGCTACACATCATTCCTAGCTCTAGTTGATCTAATATGCTCAAAAAAGAAAGCAGAAGGCATGAAAGCAGTTCTGATACTTGACAAACCAGCCTAATTTTTTTCTATTTACATGTGGCTGAAGCTTCTGGCTGGCATTTTTTCACAATGAAATCTGATAGAAAGCATTCATTTTGATGCCATGTTCCATTTTTAAAAGGAAATTTTAGAGAAAGTGCTGTGCTTCAGCTCACAAGTTTGCTGTTATTACACACATACTTCATAGATGGGAACAGAGACTCCAAAGGAGAGCACAGCTTTTTTTTCTTTTTTTATAACCTTTCTCATTCCTGATAAGCTGGGAAGCTTGTGACAACCTTACTTAAACTCATTCTACCACCTGGCTTGAGCAGTGGTCCCATATGTGCTTTGAGTCTGTGATTTTATGGAAACAGCTCCCAGTGATTAATTTTTTGTTGTATTACTTGGTGCCTCTTGGTTGTAGTTTCCTTCATGAGCTGATGCTCAGTCCTGCAAATGGAGCCATTATTCTTAGGGATGCTGTATGTGTGGGTAAAGAATTTTCATTCTCCAGGATTAGCAAAGACTGGTTTGTTGTGACAACTGAGTGTTAATTACTATTCACTGCATGCACTGGGTCAGCTGGGACAATTTCTACCCCTTTATTGAGCACTGAATCTTTTTACCAGGAGAAGAACAATTAAAGGGGAGTGAAAAACAGTTACAACGACCTTTAGCCTCCAAAAATAGTGATCTACATGCTGAGGAAGTACTGGGAAAGCATCGATGAATGCAGCAAAACCAGCATAAAATAATGAACAGTTATCCACTGCATGCGCGTCGATGTGCACCTGAGGGTTCACTCAATATTTCCTGCAAGTGGGAAAGTTAGAAATTTACTTTTGATATTCTGGTGATAACTCCATGAACTCAGCAGCTTAAACACAAAAAGCAGGAGGTGTCATAAGACTTGCAAGGGAAGTTGTGAGGGTTGCAGACAGCAGGCACTCCTGAGGATGCACGCAAAGCCTCCAGCTGTTAAAATTTGTGGCACTTCCAGAACGCAGCCTCCCCACCACAAATCTGGGGAAAGAGAGCAAAGCAACCTCACCAAGCTGCCCAGTCTCTGGGTGGATTTCATTGATGGCTTCCTGAGAAATCCTCCTGCCTGACAAAGGGAAGGCAGAGAGGGTCCCGTGTTCCGCACAAAGCGAGTTCATTTGTGTAGAGCTGAGCTGCCATCCAGGAGATAATGGTTGGTTATTGCATTTTGTGGGTCTCCATTCATTGACAGCCCATGTGACTCTGGCTACAGCCAAGTCAGTTTGAATTAATTTTTCAAGTATGGCTTCATGAGACAATGCATCAGATGTTTTAATAAATTTCAGGCAGGCTGCAGCTATCCAGCTATTGCTGTCCTTCCATGCACTCATTAAGGGGTTCTTTAAAAAAAAAATAAAAAAAAAATTATTCTGATACTTGCAGTTCCATCTTCCTGGGTGTTTATAAATTCCTGCCTTTAATTTTTAATGTGTAGCACATTGGTTTAGCAAGGATCAGGCAGATATAGCAGCCAGTGCAGTGCCCAGAGTGCTCTGTTTGGCTTCATTCAAGACAGCTCTCACATCTGCTTCTTTTCATCCGCTCTTCCCTTCCTTTTTGCTCTCTAACTAAAATGAAAGAAACCTCATTCTTTTTGTTCATTTCTTAAATAAACCCTGTGCCCTTCTGCCTGTCTGTTAGCCAGACCCCACAATTTGCCTCTGCTCTGCTTTTGCCTCACACGCCTGTTCATTTATTTTGTACCAGCCTTGGTGTTTCCCCACCTTGTGAGAAGGGTGTAACAACTTGCTAGGGACTTACTGGTTGGTATAAGTGAAGGCTAAAGCCACCCAGACATTTCCTCTCATTTTATTTTCATAAGCTTTGGTTCCATGAGCCACTTCACTTGGTCAAAACCCTGATGGACACAAGGCTTTCAGTGATCCATGGTCATGGGGTGTTCAGTCTGGCTTGGGGGAACAGATGAGGTTTTGATTTTCCTTTTTCTGTGGGCAAATCATAGTGATCCCAACCTTGCTGGCATCCCAGCACTCACTCCCAAGGCAATGCTGAGCAGCTGGAGGGGGTTATCAGCTCAAGGACACTGCTGCCACAGGTCCTCCATCTCCCACCACCCAGTTTTGGCTCTGGGTTATAACAGACTCTTCACCCACTGCACCCCTTGCTTCTCACATTTATTTTGGGAAGATCTTCCACCCCCAGAGCCCAGCTCTCTGAGGTTTCCAGCATCCCCCATGTGATGGCCACAACAATGTGGGCTGCTCGCCTTGCCCAGCGTGCTGCCCTCTCACACATCATTGCAGGTGATGCTCAGGAGATTCCTCCATGCCAGCAGTCTGGATCCAAAGCACTGGTCACTGAATGGTGCCACATGGCATCTTTGCAGCCCTGGTGAGGTCCTGCCTGTAGAGAGGAGCAGAACCAGGACTGCTGTGGTGACACAGTGGCAGTGAGGGACAACCAGGCAACTGAAGAATCTCCTGTGGAAGATGCTGTGAGTGCAGAGATGTAGCTCAGCTGATGATCTGGGGAAGCTGAAGCCAAAGCGAATGAATTTCTCAGCATTATTTTCAGCTAGCAAGTGAAACTCTCTAACTGAAACAACTCAATAAATCAATTAACAAATGCAACCCCCAACTAGCTCACTTGCAGGTATTTAATATGAATTACTCCATGGAACTGCTAACTCTTTAGGGAAGAGGCAATTATCTTCACTGCACCTCAGTAATTACTGACTGTAGCACACACCACAATATTTTAGGGTACGTTAGAGGACAATAGTGCCAAACCAACCAGCAATAAACTGGCAGCAGAACCTGCAAAAGCAGATCAGCACTGAGGATAAAAGCACCAATGCATTGCACTGTCCATGTGCCTGGGACATTCAATGTCTCCTTGGATCTATTTTGACCTGCAGAGCCAGGAATACATCCCCCTGTTAGGATTTTGCCAGCAAACTGTGCAAAATGTGCAGCTTCTGCACATTTCAAAACCTCTGTATTAGATTTTCCTACTCATATGTTTCCCACCACAAAAATAAAATGCAATATCTGGTGGTGGTTGTGGTATCTACCACCCAGATCAAAGCTTCCTGTTGGCTTCATGGGGGGATACATGGTTCTGGGCAGGCTGATCATAGAATCCCAGATGGGTTTGGGTTGGAAGGGACCTTAAAGACCATCTCATTTGAAGCTCCTTACTATGTGCAGGGACACCTCCCACCAGCCCAGGTTGCTCCAAGCCCCATCCTGGCCTGAAACTCTGCCAGGGATGGGGCAGCCACAGCTTCTCTGGGAAACCTGGGAGAGGGGCTCAGCACCCTCACAGCAAAGAATTTCTTCCTAATGTCTAATCTAAATCTCCCCTCTTCAAGTTCTAAACCATTTCCCCTTGCATTCTCACTACACACCCATGTAAAAAGCCCTCCCCCCAGCTTCCTTGTAGCCCCCTTCAGATATTGGAAAGCTGCCATAAGGTCACCTTGGAGTCTCTTCCAGGCTGAACAACCCCAACTTCCTAAGCCTGGTTTCACAGGGGAAGTGTTGCAGCCCTCTGATAATTTTTGTGGCCCTCCTTTGGACACACTCAAGGACTTCTATGTCCTTCTTATGTCAGGGACTCCAGAAGAGGACACAATTAAAATCGTTGGACACATGTTGATGACCATCATTTGTACCTGAGCAGAGGTGCATGTATGGAGTTTTGCTCCACAGCTGAGGGGTGCTGAGCCTGCCAGCCATGGGAACACTGCCTGGCCTGGCCAGGGGAGCAGCTTGGTGATCAAAGTCATCCTGGACAGCTTTCAAAATAAATAAATTTTAAAAAGGTAGCTAAAAAACTATCCAGGACTTCACCTTTCCACCCCTATCTGGGATGGACAGTCAAGAACTGGGGTTACTGTGGAAAGGAGATGGTGCATCCACCAGCAGTCTGAGCAGGCCAACCTCCCCCCCCATGTCAGCCCCCAGCACCACCTCAGTCCTGCTGGGACTCTGTCCAGGGCACTCCTGTGAGCCTCACATGCTGGTCATGGATGTACTACAAAAAAACCCCCCAACCAAACAAAAAACCCAAACCCAACCTTTTTACTGCCACACACTCTATTTACAAAAAGTTTTCAATTGCTTCCTTGGAATTGTTCCTCATCCTCAGGCAGCTGTTGTTTTCCTGGCTCTGGTCTGGAGGTCACAGGCTGGCCCCAGGGGATTATTTGTGGTTCTTCCTGAAGGAGTTATCCAGCCCTTATTCCCACACAATGAAAAACAGCCCAGTTAAAGCACAGCTTGTGTCCCAGATGTTTTGGGGTAGTCCATCTTCTGAAGTGTCTCTTTGAAGTTCACCTTTCATTTTCTTCTTGTTTCTGCATCTACATGAGCAACCTGAAGAATGGGACTTCTCCTTCCAATAAAAGGTCAGTGCAACCCAGCTCTGTGTTTGGAGAGAAGCTATGATACTATACAGGAGAACAAGTCCTGAAGGAACCAGCTTGACCCATCCTGGGATGCACATCCAGGATGTCCCCTGAAATCCTTCTCCCTGCAGTCAGTGTCACCTGAAGGACTTGGCTCTGAGAGTGGTGTCTCTGGCAGATCTGTGAACCAGGCTAAAGCTGCCAGAAGGTGCCTGGTGAGGCTAAGGCCCCTGAAGGCATAGGGGTCCCCATGCTGCTGCAAACACCCCTGGGGACTCACACCCAACACCAGGGCTCTTACAGTTTGGTCCTGCCTCCACCCAGCCTTCTTGGACAGCTCTGCCAATACTGCAGGACCATGGGTATGGCTGCAAGGCAGGTAAGCCAGCAGGAGGCTCTGTTTTCACCATATTCTGTGTACAACAGAATCATTCTCAGGAGCACAGAGGGCTCTGCACAGCCTTGACCTTGCTGTTGTAACCCTGGGCTGATTTGTATGCTGCAAGCTGAGCAGATAAATGAGTGGCTTAAATGCAGCACCATGCAAGGAATATATTAGAGAGAGACACCATGGAACCATCTCCCCATAACTGGGCACAACAGAGTGCACAGATCTCACCTCTGTCTGCTGCCTAGACACCTGAAGAACTTCCTGAATTTGAGGAGAGCATTTGCTCAGCAGAGTTCCTGAATTGTGGAGATCGAGCCCCTGAGTCCTCCCTGCTAGACACGGGTGCCCTTTGCACCACACCTGGGGCACCAGGATCGTGCCAATGCTGACTCCAGTGGAAACCCATGACCTGCACCCCACCTGGGGCACCAGAATCACATCAGATATGGGCTCCAGTAGAAATCTGAGACCTACACCCCAACCTGGCTTACCAAGAAAATGTCAGATGTTGGCTCCAACACTTTGGAAAGCCATGAGGATGTGACTGCTCAGCACAAATCACACACCCAAACAGTGCCTCTATCTGGGTGTTGGATTGCAATGAGCTGGGCAGTCCTTCATACATCACTCCCACCAGGAGTCAGAGCTGCCCATTCCTGTTCCTCCTTCCTGCAGTCAGTGCAAATCCCCAGTCCTGGGACTGGAAAGAGTTCAACCTGGCTTTTAGACATGGGAGAAGAAGAGTGCTCATTCCCTATGCAGTCTGGTGGCTGAGTGACCACCAGGGTACCCAGCTCTGCTCCTGGCAGGGATGCCTGACAAAACAATCTATGGCCTCTTCCAAGGCCAAGGCTCAAAGCCAGGGACTTTTAGTGGGGCTGCAACGAGAGGCCAATACCAGCAGTGCCAGGTACACAGGACATGTGGGATTGGTTTCCACATGTGGTTTGCCCTGCTCCAGTAATTTTTATTAGAAAACCATGGAGTCATCCTCCTCTTTCATTCATTCCTCATTTGCAATCCAAGCAGGTGTCACCCAGTACAGCCACACGTCATGTCATGCAGACTGGAGTTCCCAGAGGAACTGGGAAGCAGTGCTGGGATCTTGAGCCACTGGTGTGTGTCCCAGGAGCACAAGTCCTGGTTGGGTGATGCTCACCACAGGGAGGTGGGCTGTGGAGACCAAGTCTGGGAGGCAACTCCTGCAGTGCAGAGGAGCAGTGCTTGTGTGGTCTGTGCTTCCTTGGAGGAAGATGCAAAGTTGAGTTGACTGAGGTCCTGCAGAAGAACTCTGCCAGTTTTCCAGCTTACAGAAGCTGCCCCAGTCCAGGTCTGCTTCACTTGTCCCACGTTCTGCTCCTGTAGCTGAGGAAGGTCCACACAGGAGCCATTGCCTCTTGTGCACGTAGACAACAGCTGGCAGAGGTGTCGTGGCCCCTTGGCCTCCCATTATCTTACTCCTGCTTCTTATCAGCTGCTTTGTCTCCACATCCAGAAATCATGCTGAGTAAGTTTATGTTCCCTTTTCCAGGGGTGAGGACGTGTACCTGGTTGGTATGATGAGCCACTGCCAATTCACAGGTGTGGGTTACCCTGCTGGGGAGCAAGTGGCTGTAATGAGTCAAAATGATGAGCTGTCCTAAGGTCACCTCACCCTGGTGACAGTTTACTGCTCAGATCTGCCTTGCACATTAGGCAGACCCTCCTGTGGGCGTGGGCATGGCCATGGTACCAGGCAGCAAAGTGCCAGAAGCACTGACTCCCCCAAACCAGCCCTGGGAAAAAACAGGGGGTTGTGCTTTGAAGCTGAGGAGCTGTCTTTATGGCTGAGGTCTGGCTCCACTGCCTCATCTCCCCTCTTGGGTATCACCTGCCTCTACCTGCATCTCCCAGAGGTGCTGCTCCAGGTGCTGCCAGCCCAGCCCCTCTGAGGGTGGGGGAGCCATTAAAATAAAAGGACACAGCTTTGCCAAGAGCCAGAGAGGGGCTGGAATGAAGACACAGGCAGCTTCTAATTAGCAAGGTGCTGGCTCCAGCTTTTGATTTCATCTGGGGAAAATTTACACTCCCACTGCAGCTCTGTTCAGTTGCTGGAACAGACCAGAAGATGTAGCTCTCCAACACCTTTTCTGACTCCCGATGTGTCTGAAGCCCTCCCTCCTCTCCCTGCAGTGCTCCACGATCAGAGCGAATGCATCGCCGGCTAAAGAGACAGAAATAGTCTGGGATCATGAACCTGGCAAAAGTTTCCAGGTGAGTTTTACCCCACTTTGAGAGGAGATCTGGGGCTGAGCAGCAAGCGGCTTCTCTTCCGATCCCAGGGGATTGAAACTGGTTGCACCAAGTTCACCCATTAGGCACTAAAGTGATTAATGTCTCCTGTATTGTTAGGAAGTGATTTAATGTTGTAGATCTTTCTGAATACCTCCTGAATTTATTATTTCCTGTCCCAGTTGCTATTGGTGACAGCCTTGGTAAAATCTCTAGCAACATATAGAATGCAACATACATGGAAATCAGTTGAATACTTATCAGTATTAGAGTCATAAAAGGACCTATTTATTAAATATATGGCTGAAATGACACCTTAACAGCCAGGGGTACTAAATGACATGGGTACCATTCATTTGTATGTTGGTACATTGGTGTAGTAGCACTCCAGCTACAGTGAACTTTATTACCAATATCAAATGAAGATATATTGTGGGTAACATCATTAGGGTTGGTTTGACTGAACTGAATTTAAATAATGTCTTTCAGATGCAGATTTTTCCACACCTTCTGAACACTTCCCCACTTATCTCCTTTGGCCAAGAAGTGCTGGCCAGTGAGCACAAGTCTTCACTCCCAATAGTGCCCTGATTAAATGATGTCCTTTTGCTAAGATGAGCTGGAGCTTCAGATCAAGGCCTGATGCTGATGATGCTGCTCTGAACAAGGATTCCTGGGATGTTATATCAGTGTCTTTGCTGAGATTAATGGAGATTTCACTATTTAACTCATAACAAGAAAGGAGACAAAATCACAGGAAGAACATTTGTGATTTGAGGAGCTCTTTTAATATGACAGCCAGAGCAAAACTATTTGGACTGGAAGCAGGGGAGATACTTCTATCAGGCAGAGGAGAGAACTGCTGGTAGCCTTGGCAGAGAAACAGGTGAAGGTCAACAACCTCTATCCCCACTTGCTGGGTTATGTCTTCTTCCCGAACCCTGAAATTCCTGAAAAACCTGAATTGCAACTTCCTTAACATTCACCTCTTCTTCCAGTCGCTTTTCACTGCTGGTCTTGGCCAGACCTCCTGAAACCTTGCAGAAATACCTTGGAGATCTGCAGGCTGAGGATGAGTCCAAGACCAGACTTCTCTCAGCAACACAAAGCTCAGAGACCCAGACATCAACTGAAAGTATTTATTTTCTCATCTGTCTCTTTCTTTGGCTTCTAACAGGTACCTGCAAAAATGGGAAGTGTCTGGGGGGTGTGTGTGTGACAGCTGCTCCTCACCTGTTTCATAGCAACAATATCAGACACTGCTGAAACAAATTCATGTGTATCCTACCACCTCCTTTGGTGGCAGAGCCTTTTTCTGTGCTTTGCCCAAGACTGTAAATTCATTGGAGCAGAAGTGCTGCATGTTTAGGCATTGCTGTGCTGGGAGGTTTTTCAGCTGTAACCAGCTCACCTTACTGCCCCTCAATGTGGGAGAGTTGGCAGCAAGATTGAAGTCCACACAGGAGCAGAGAATTGAAAAAGAGAGAATTCCAAATATTTTGAATACTTTGAGAAACAAACCATACCCTTTGGGGATGATTTGAGGATTTCTGAAGATCCTAAATCTCTTTGGAGGTAGGGGATCTTGCATTCTGCAGCTGGGGGTCTGACAGCATCTCTCAAGCTCTTGGTTGAACCCCTGCTCCCAATCATTTTCTGGAGCTGTGAGGGCACAGACCTCTCCCAGCCTGAGCCTCATGGCTAGAGGGAGCTCTGTGAATGGAGAGTAGAATTGCTAAGAGGCCTCCTGAGGGCTTGCTACAGCAATACACGGGCTTGTTTAATCAGAGGTTTACCAGGAAATCATTTTGAAAAGACCTGTCACTTTCTATCTGTGTCTGAGCATAAGGCAGCCAGACCTAGGCAGGCTCCCTGCCTGGCCCCACTTGCAGATGTGGGGCCTGGTTAGTGGTTGCTTATGCTGCTCCAGGGTGATTATTTGTGTTCTTTATGCCATACCTCATTGCATCTGTGAGCTGATCTCCTGTGTTTATTAGAGGGCTATTTGCACTTTCTGTTAATGTGCATTTATGATGCAGAAAGCATCCCTGCCCAAATTGCAGCCTTCCACTATCGCATTCATCAGCCGGTGTCTGGTGGGAAAAAGGTACCTGGATCATAAGCAGGGTGAGGGAGGGGACTCTCCCCCTCTATTCTGCTCTCATGAGACCCCACCTGAAATACCATGTCCTGTTCTGGAGGCCCTAACATGAGAAGGACATGGAGCTGGTGGAGAGTCCAGAGGAGACTATGGAGATGATCACAGGGCAGGAGCCAGGCTGAGAAAGTGGGGATTGTTCAGCCTGGGGGAGAGAAGGTCCAGGGAGACCTTAGAGCACTTCCCAGATCAAGCATTGGAATGGGCTGCCCAGGGAAGGGGTGGATTCTCCATCCCTGGAGATATTTAAAAAGAGCCTGGATGTGGCACTCAGTGCCATGGGCTGGGAACTGCAGTGGGAGTGGATCAGGGGTTGGACTTGATGATCTCTGAGGAAGATCTGATGATCTTCCAACCCAGCCCATTCTATGATTCTATGATTCTGTAAGGGCATATAATGACAAGATAAATGGTAATGGCTTTAAACTTGAAGAGGGGAGATTTAGGTGAGACATTAGGAAGAAATTCTTTGGTGTGAGGGTGCTGAGCCCCTGTCCCAGGTTGCCCAGAGAAGCTGTGGCTGCCCCATCCCTGGCAGTGTCCAAGGTTGGATGGGGCTTGGAACAACCTGGGCTGGTGGGAGGTGTCCCTGGGGGCTGGAACTAGATGATGTTTAAGCTCCCTTCCAAACCAAACCAGTCTTGAATTCTATGATTCTATGAATGTGTGCATGCTCTAGTTTGCCTTTCAGTTTTCAAACTGGCGAAGGGCCTGCAGCATACCCAGCAGCACTCAGTTCAATCCTGGCAAATATTCTTCTGCATGCAGTAGAACAAAAAAAGATACAAACATCTGATGGGGCAAATGAGAAAGCCTGTTGGATCTTGCCCTAACGGGGTGATGAAAAACCATATTGCTGTGATACAGGAGCTCTAAGTAAGGGCTGTTGTAGAAGAGTTGCCAGCTTGCACCCCTTGTTTTTATGTGCTGCTTTTTCTTCCTCACTCTTCAAAAAAATGCATCTCCCAATGCATGCCTATGCACTGCCTGCTTCCCCCCAGTTCTTCCCATATCTGTATTTCAGTTCTCAGGATTTCTGCATGAATTGAACAAGCTTGATTACCTCACAGGAGGACACACTATGCTGAATTTGATTTTATCCTTCTAAAGGATATGAGGCCTTGGTTCAGTGATACCTGGCCAGGGTGCTCATCCCTGGCAATGCTCCACAGTAGCACCAGCTCTGCAGATGGAAATCTGGTAACGTGATGCACAGTTCAGGGAAGTTATAGGCACTGGGATATTCAACTGTGGCCACGATCAAGGTCATCCTGCCCCAGGCATGAGGAAGGGCCATGAAAGCTGGAGCTACCTGACACCATGGGCAGGAATAATTGGCTGCACTGGGCATAGGAAAGCCTGGAATTGGACCCTTGCTGTTCCAGAGCCTTGTAATTGTTCAGTCACAAATCTCCTAATGGCTTTCTCATTATACAAGTATAAACGATACCCACAAACTCACACACAATAATGTTCAGGATCTGAGAGAGGGGCCATTCAATACACAGAGCAATTAACACAGCAGTTGATTAAGGCAGCTTGAAGATAAGTTCCGTGATGAATTCAATATTGCTGAGTTGCTTCATACAGCACAAACTCATGACCAATCTGATGTGTTGGCAGCAGGGATGCAGGCTCCCTGGGGAGCTGCTCCATCCCTGTGACCCTCCCCAGAGGCCTTCAGCTCTAGCTGTGCAGAAGGGACAAATATCCAAGTGATACCTGGAGTACTGTAGATCACAGAACCTTATAATAAGTCCTCCCTGATACACACCAGTGCTGGGTAACCACATGTGGGGACACATGGAGTATTAGGCATGGAGTAGACCATGGAAGTTGGAACAGATACATCTGGGATGAGCAGGTATCTCACACTGCACACAGTCGCTTACTCCCTTGGACCTGCAGTTTCTCACAGCTTATCCTACTCCCCAGCTGGTCCAGCCTGTGGTTCCCTGCTCTGCCTGCAGGTTTGCATCTCACACACACACACACACACACACACACACACACACACAGATCACACTCACACGGATGCAGAGCTTGGCAGGGAAAATGTACTGACCAGCAGCTTGTTTGCAAGCATCTATCACCTTTTGTACCCTTCCACAGTTTTTCCATGTTTGTTCTTCCCAGACCTACTTTGTTCCCTCTCTTTCTCCAGGTTTGGCCTTTTCTCTAAACATTCCAGAAGTTTTGCACATCCCCAAAAGTGCTTTCAGCTGTTTGATAGGAATACTTTCCAGTGAGGTCCATGGTAACCTTGTTTCCCCTTATCACTTAAAAAGTTCTGGCTGAACATGGGCAGAGTGATGTTTGAATGGTTCACACCAGCACATGGCTCCAGATTTCTCATCTTTTCCATTACAAATATCTACTCAGTGTTAGGCCTTGTTTCTACTTTCATTTACTACTCCTCTCATCTCTCATCTTTGCCCTTTGTGGATCGTGCATCAGAGCCTGGATGTGTCCCTGTGGGTGCTGCAGGGTTCCTGGGCAATGCACACCTCACACACCACCTCAGCAGCACTCTCACACCTTTGGCAATGTGACAAGGACAGGGATGCCCTGGTCAGCACCTGTGGCAGGACTGCAGGAATGGTACAGTGGGGGCCCTTGCTGGGCAAACATGAGGATGATTAAGGGAACACCTGCCTTATGAAGCAAGGCTGAGGGAGCTGGGGCTTTTCAGTTTGGAGAGGACAAGACTGAGAGGGGGTCTAATTAATGTGTATACACATAGGGGGCTGGGTGTCAAGAAGGAAGGGGCAACCTCTTCTTACTTGTGCCCTGTGATAGGACAAGGGGCAATAGTTTCAAGATATAGCACAGGAATTTCCACCTCAACATGAGGAAGAATTTCTTTACTGTAGGGGTTACAGAGCCCTGGAACAGGCTTCTCAAAGAGATTGTGGTGTCTCTTTTGCTGGAGACTTTCAAGACCTGTCGGGATACATTTCTGTAGTGAAATGAGGCAACCAGGTGCCACTAATGGCCAGGTAGTGGGCATGAGTTTGTGTTAAGCCCACCTGTGCCTGATTAGGCCGGGCCCCTACTGCGCATGAGCAGGATTAGGGGGCCAATAAAAGGTGAGGCTTGAGGCACAGGCCCAGCTCCCTCCTGAGGAAGCCAGCAGAGAGGTTGGTTGCTTTTGGAGCAATAGCACTGATCCAGGCTACTCAGCCCTGAGGGCAATAGACTCAGAGCACTATTCGTGAGTTTCTGCTGGAACACCTGGTTGGACCTTGGAGCACCGTGCCCTAAGAGAGGTTTGTCTTGCTACACGTTTCTTAGAGACCTGCCCTAGTTTTGCACCTGCTCTGGCAGGAGGGTTGGACTCGATGGTTTTCAGAGGTCTCTTCTAACCCCTGACATTCTGTGATTCTGTGTCACAGCAGATCCATGGGCCTCAGTTTCCCTCCCACAGGCTGAAGGTGGCATTTGGCCCCTGCCCGTTGTTGAGTGCTTTGGGTCCCACAGAGGCAATGTGCTGTCACAAGCCCTAAGCTTTACTGTTACCATGATTGCTGGGAAGCAGGAAAGCTGACTCATTATCCAAGGAAAATACTGCTTTAATTCAGAGCCTGGAGCATTTCCCAAGAGTAATCAACTAGGAGAAACTGCTAATTAAAAGAACTGGTGCCTACATAGTGTTTGGCAGAGATGGGTGTCCACTTGGTTCTCTCTTTCCTGAAAGAGCTCTTAGAGGAAGGAGTGATATGGCAGCTCCTCATCTGGAGAAGAAGCAGGGATGGTTTGTGTCTGGTCTGCTGGGCAGAAGGACCATGTGGGACCATGTGGTGAGGGACAGGATCCTTCTCAGAGACCACTGAGATGTTGTCCTTTCCAGGGCATGTCCAGGGCTGTGCTCCAGACACACTGGCACCAAGAAATAGGAATGAGTTACTTCTTTTGTGCTGTTATAGCCAGCTAGCTAGGCATTAATGACTTGCAAATGTGCTTGGTTCATTAAGGTAATAACTCTTGTCACTGTGGAAGCCAGAATGTGGCAAAGTCAGAGCAGCTTTTTGGGACTCAGCAACACTCTCTGTTCCAGCTGCTTTATCTTACACTTTGCATGACTTGGAGCCTGAGCATTTTTAGGCAGAGGGTAGGTAGGCACTTTCAGTGTATTTTCTCCAGATTCTGTTATGGATGTGGCCATAATGATGGCTGATAGCATGGCTGATACCCCTCCCTCCCTGCAAGAGTCTGGAGAAGGGAGAAAACAGTGGAGAGGATGAAGGAGCTGGGGTTGTTCATGCTCGAGAAGAGAAGGCTGAAGGGAGACCTTACTGCCCTCTACAGCTACCTGAAAGGAGGCTGTAGTGACCTGGGTGTTGGCCTCTCCTCCCCAGTGACAAGTGATAGGAGAAGAGGTAATGGGTTCAAGTTGTTCCAGGGGAGGTTCAGATTTCATATTGTGAAAAATGCCTTCACTGAAAGAGTGGTGAAACATTGGAGTGGCTTCCCCAGGGAGGTGGTGGAGTTACCATCCCTGGGGGTATTCAAATCAGGTAGAAGTGGTGCTTCAAGAGATGATTTAGTGGTTAAGGTGATGTAGGACTGAAGGTTGGACTCAGTGATCTTGAAGGGCCTTTGCAACCATGATGATTCATTCTGTGACAGTTGTTAAGAGGAGGGAAGAGAACAGGGTGGCTGGACCTGCTGAACACCCATGTTGTGCTGGAAGCTGTCTGTGGCTGCTTTCAGGTGGGTCTCTCATCTGCTGGTAAAGTCAAATGCTTTTAAAGCCAATGAGAACCTGCTCTGCAGCCAACATTAACACCAATGTCCCACTGGGGAGTCCCCAGCTCAGCACTTCCCAGGTGAGTCTGCTCTTAGCCTGGATGCTGTGAAATGCAGCAAGAGGACTGCTGGGCAGCTTGGGTTGTGCTTTGGGATGTAGCTGGGTACCTTTAAATGAAGAGGTAGATAATCAGACTTCAGAAGAACTTATCTGGGTCCTGGTCTTCTCTTGGTGTGCAGCTGCAGATTGTGCTGAAGTGACTCCTATTTACACCCCATCAGGGATGGAAGAGTTAGCTCTTGCAGTTTTAGCTGTAGTCAATTATTTTTAGAAACCACAGCATTCATCATGAAAGCCTCTCTGTCTCCTCTTGCAAGGAAGGACTGAATAATGAATGAATACAGAGTTGGACTAATACCTCCTGCTCAGCCAGCCATGTGGGCAGCCCCAGCAGGCTGCATGTGTGCTGCAAGCTTGTGTGAGCCTGGATCCTGGGAGCATCAGCACACCCAGGAGCCAGTCTGCTTCTTCCAGCCTGGCACAACTGTGGTATTTAACTTCTCTGACCCAGCTCCTTTGGACCATGAGGTGCATTGCAGCCCAAATCTGTAGCCTTTGCTTGAGCTGGGTTGTAGGTATGCTTCGCTTGGCCTTGTACCCAGCTGACTCAACCTTGGACCTGCCTCATCACCATGGGCTTGTCTGGAAATCTGGATGGGTGGCCCTGTTGCCCATTGCAGTTACCATCACTGCATCTCTTTCCCTCGCTTGGGTATTGTGGGACTGTGCTCTTGCTGCTGACAGTCTTGCCCCATTGTCACCCTTGGCTTGCCTGCCTTGGGAAAGCACTCACACTTGAGCTGCCCCTGATAGATGAGGATTTCTGGAGCCCTGAGATGAGATCCCTAGCCCTTAACCTGTGCATGATCCCTCCCACATCTCCCCAGGGACCAGGGTTGACCTCCAAATCCTGCAAGACCCTGGGGCCAGTCACAACCCTGCAAGACTGTGACGTTTCCTCCAACCATAATAATCCCTGAACGCTACTGTGGGGTTTGGAAAAGGCCATGGGAGTTTGTCAGATGTGGACAATCTTTGCTGCCTACCTGAGAGGACTATGTTTCAAATACTTAATGAAAATAATGGATGGATCCCTCAATGAAGCTGCTCAGGGCAATTAGATCCTTTTGATGTGCTTGGAGCCTTAGTTATCTGCTTTTTTTTTTTAAGGACTGTAAGGACTTTCTTTGGAGATAAAATTTTGAAAAACACTTCCCCATGTCTTGACTCCTTCTTGCAGCTGAGCTCTGGGTGTGTGGAACACAGACCTTGCACAAGTGCTGCCTGTAACCTGTGGTCATGCTGGTGTTCTGTGCTGTTGACAGGTACAGGTGCTGGTACAAGCCCTTGCAGATGCTGCCCTTCAGCCAGGTTGAATTGTTTAATTCTTCAGGCCACATAACTATTTCAGGTCATGTACTGATGGGCTTGAAATCAGTTATTTTGCAGGAATGATAAATGACTGTACACAGCAGCTAATGAAGGGAATAGATTATTGGGTTATAAATCAATTAAGTGGTTCCGAGGAAGTTGCAAACCACAAGAAGAAACCATGAAGGGAGTGATCAACATCCAATGCCTGGGAAAGAGCAGGAGCCATCAGGTGCCATCAGCCACCACGTTGTCTCTCCAGGGAAGCAGAACACCACCACCACCACCACCACACTGTAACCCTCTTCAGTCTGCTGGTGGTTGCTGAGGAGGGAACCTGGTGGTCTCTGTGGTCATCAGGGTGTTCCTGTAGGCAGACTGACTCTCCCAGGAAATAAATCCTGCCCTTCCTGATGATCCTAAAGTGGGGATGTGTCCTGCTCTTCCTCAGGTGGTCTGAATTTCTCTGACTGCCCACAGGGACTGCTACTCCTGACACCCATCCGCCAGATGCATCCAGAAAGGGATAGAATCATAGAATGATTTTGGTTGGAAAGGAACTCTCAAGGTCATCCAGTCCAACCCTCTGCAATTAGCAGAGACACCCTCAACTAGATCAGGTTGCTCAGAGCCTTACCAAGCCTCACCTTGAATATCTCCAGGGACAAGGCTTCATCTACTCCCTGGGCAACCTGTGCCACTGTTCCACTGCCCTCATGGGGACGAACCTTTTCCTAACATCCAATCTAAATCTACTCTTCTCTAATTTAAAGCCATTGCCCCTCATCCCATCACTCCATGCCCTTGCAAACAGTCCCTCTACGGCCTTCGTGTAGCCCCTTCAGGTACTAGGAGGCCACTATTAGGTCTCCCCAGAGCCTTCATCTCTCCAAGATGCATCCACCACAAATCATGTTCCCAGCAGATCAACAAGAACCTGTTGACTGTGCAGCATCAGGGCTTTTCCCTGTCTGGAAGACTGCTCTCCTTTGGGAGAATAATAAAAATGTTCATGGGCACCTCAGAAGCCCTTAGCACTTTGTCCTGCACAGCAACATCCAGGGATGCTCTGATCAGAGAACTTGGATGGTTTGGGCACTAGCAACCAAGTTCCCTCCAAGCCTCTGTGTCAGAAGGACAGATTTTGTCTGAAGGACACCCAGGGTCTAGCTGAGAGTGTGTCTGCTGAGTGCATGGGGTGAGGTTCATTACTTGCCCTCCATACAGTGGTTTCAGCATGACCAGGGCAGGAGAACCCACAGGAGAACCCTCAGATACCTTGTCCCCGTGTTAGCCCTACCTTCCCTTCCCTTCTACAAAGGGCCTGAATAAACATCAGGCTCTGTGAGTTTTGCTACTCCCTGGGACTCTGTCCAAACTCAATATTATCCTTTACTGGAGAAGGGCAATCTCACATCTGAAAGGCTTTTTATTTTTTTTTTTTCCCTGTTTTCTGGAACTGCCTCCTGTGCACAGAGTAACAGCTGGAGGATAGAAGGAGAGGAAAAGGTGGACAGAGAAATTTCTTGGTCAGTGTGGGCAGGGTGATGGGGCTCACACCTGGCTGGGATGATTGTGAGGACAAAAAGTAACCAAGAGGTGTTAGGCAGGATTGCATGATTGGATAGGCAGGTTGATGAATCTGTGGTACACACAGATTGTGTCTGGCATGGGAAAGATTTTCCCTACAGCCAGAGAGGGAGAGGCTCCCAAGCAGACAGGCAGAACATGAAGTGTGCAACCTCTGCTCTTCTTTCTGAGATGTTTCTCAACCCAGTTCCTTAGGACAAGGCTGGAAAAGTTCCCAGTTTGGGAAGAGTGAATGATGACAAGAAACTTTTGTTATCTGGGAGCTGCATGGGTTCCATGCTTCTCATTTTCTTCTAACTCCTTGCTTTGTTCTGTCAGAGCAAACCTCTAGCAAATTAGCAATGCAGCATTTTCTAAATTGCAATGGGCTGCTTTCTATTGGTTATCTAATGAGCTGTGGCAAAGAAGCCTATGTTTGCTTTAATCTCTTTAACTAAAGCCTACACAAGAGGCAAAGCATCCTGAGGGAGAAGTGGACTTGAGGCTGAAGAGAGACTCTGCCCCTGGCCATGTCTCTGTTGCTGACCTGGGGGATGCCAGCACATGGATTAAACCACGTGTGTGCCAGAGCTCTGGTTCAGCAGGAGCCAACCTGCAAAGCCCTGAATTCTGCTTACAGAAGACACCATGTCTTAACCAAGATTTGGTTGCTCTTGAGCAGTTAAGTTTTACTGAAAACAGAATTTCTTCAGGGAACAGAGGTGACCTGAGGAGCAGGGACACAGACAGCTGCATTAGCCTGAATGCTTGGACCAGTCACAGCCTGACACAGACCATCACACCCAGACACACAAAGAGCCCTCAAGCTCTTGGTCAACCTTAGAGCTGTTTATGGCTTTCCAGCCCACTTCTCCAGGGCAGACCTAGGACAAAGATCTTCACAGGAAGACACCTATCTCTCTGATATAGGCAGCCAGGTCTCTGGTCAATTCCTAGCAGGGACTTCCACAAAGTAGCTCCTATGTCTTTCATTGTACCTCCATGGCATCTGGTGGTGGTTTCAATGTGCTGGCTGAGGACCTCCCTTCATGTGTAGCTCCTAGTTTCCAGATAGAGTTTTGGTCTGCCAACCCCAGCATCCATCTTTTGGCTTTAGAGCAGCCTGAAGGCCCATCTAGCAGGAGACATGGGACTAGTGGTTACCATGGGACTGAGCACCTGAATGCATTTTGTCATCATGTTGTATGGAAGGTTATTATAGGATCAATATTTTCAATACTCTGGGATATTGTTAGGAGCCTCCGGAAGGGGTGAGCTGACCCTCTCTTTGCTAGTGCTTACCTGCTTGATTAACAGCAGGAGATCCACCTCATCAGCCCACGATTCCTCAAGAAGACAATTTTTCTTTTTGTGATGAGGATACATCCAGTTATCAGGCTGCAAGAAATGCGGTGCTCAGCTTTCCTACATTTGTATGGAGAGGCCCAGGACAGGAGAACCCTGCAAAATCCTGCAGGGAAGCCTTCAAGAGCTGCCTGCATCTTCAGTATTCAGGGGCTGAACTTCCCACCAGGGTGAGCACTCAGGTGATAACTCTCTGCTTTTGATCTATTGGCTTTTGCAGTGACTTTGGTATGGTGATGAGACTGCAATATCCCATAATATATGGCTGTTTCTAGCAAAAGCTCAGCTGTAATTGTATTTATGAGTAGAATACTTATAGAGGCCTTCAGGGAGCTTCGAGTGTAAAAACATTCCTATAACAACATATAGACAGCCAACAGCCAAGCAATTAATTTCTTGACTACAAGTGGTGTTTGGGGCTCTGTCCTGGTATACACCATCCATTAAAGTTGCAGATACACTGCTGAAGGGGATGAGGGACCTGCTGGCTGGACACTCAGTTTTTCTTCTGTGCTTTGTGTACTTAAAATTGTTTTAAAATAAAGTTCACTGATGCTACAGGAGTACACTAAGATTCTGATTTATTCTGGGGGAATATACAGATTTTCATCTCTGACAACTCTCCCTCCCAACTTGTCCTCCTGAAGAAGAGGCAGGTACAAACCCTTGGGGTCCAGGCATCAAACTGGAAAGGGAGAAATGAGTTTTCTGTGCCTGCCTGTGCTCCTGACTTGCTGCATATCCTCACCTCTGGATTTCTCTCTGATCTTTCCTTTCTCTCTCAGATGGGGTCACCCTGCAGGGTTATGAAGGTTGCTGTACAACCAGCTCCAATCAACTGGCCCAGATGATGCCATCACTAACAAGGTCTGGTTGTAGCTCCACACCTGATCAAATAAAAAAGAGTTTCCTTGACAAGAACCTTGGTGCCTGCCTTCTGTTGCTGCTTTGCCTGAAAGTAACTTAATTATGGAGTATTTCACACAACTCAAATCTCCCATTGAGTGGCATTAATCAGCCTTGTTCTACAGGGCAACAAATCATGTTGCAACTAAAGAGATGTTTGCAGTTGCTGAGTAGTTGGGTGAGAGGAAAGGAGATTCCTTTAATCTTAGGAAACAAAACAGCCTGATGGTCAAAGAATTATAGTTTCAATTTAAAAACTATTGAGAGAAGTGGGGCATCAGGGCCCTGTTGTGCCCTTCTGGTTTCTCATTTACCTCCGACTGTGTCCAAGCAGGCAGTGCAACAGCTGCTGAAGGAAGGCAGAGAAGCAGAAAGTGCTGTCTCAGAGTGTGGAATTAGGGTGCTTATCCACTGAGAAAGATAATTAAATGTATCTGGCTCCCAGGTAAAAGCCCATACTAGGCACAAGGCATTGCTCAGAAGGACCAGCTCTGACTTTGAGAAAATGTCTCTTTAATAATCACAGAGTTCTGCACTTCAGCTGGGCACCTGCAGCAGCCAGGAGGAATTTTTGTCCAGAAAACATGTTTTCCTCATTTAGAGGGAGGGTGTTTTTCCTAATCTCCTTTAAGACACGAGGATAACTGTAGCTGGAGGTGCAATCCTTAGTGGAGTGATTCTGTTAACTGAAGCTCTTCTACCTTGAAGCTCTTAAAGCCCCGCTAGAGAGGTTTGTGAGCTTGTGTTTATAACTGAGCCTGGCTTGATAAGTGCTGCTAGAAAAGTGCAGCTGTGTCCACAGCAGGGACTGAGGTCCTGTGCAAGGCTCTGCTCCTGGTCTGCATTTGCTGTTGTATGGTGATAGAGCTGGAGAAAGTACAGGTTGTGGAGGTCACTGGATCTGCAGTTTATCCTCCCTCCCCTGCCAAAGCAACCTTTCTTTCCAGCACTAACAGAACATCACAAATACTTTGGAAAATCTTTGCCTGCTTGAGACCTTCTGAGGTGGCTTCTTGAAAATGGTGCAGGTGTCCTCATTGTCCTTTTCTTTTCTTGGCTCCTGGATCAGCCATTGACTTCAAATATGATTTTATTCAGAATGAAATGACCACTGTTCCCTCTCCAAGCTGAAGATTTCTGGCACACCTCTGCTAGGTGTATCCTGCAGAGACAGGAAAATTCCCACACCCAGCTGGCTCATCCATAGAGGATTTCTACCTACTCAGCCTACCATGGGTAGCCTGTGTGTGCTGGAAGGTTATAGCAGAGCCCAGCTGCTGGGAAGTTGACTACACCAAGGTAATTTCTTAGGGTGCTGGTTCAGGGGGGGTGAAGCAGACACAGCTTGCCCAGGATCCCAGCTCTACATCCCTGTCCATTTGTCACTGAGATATGTTCTTCTCCTGTCCTCAGTCCCCAAGCTGCCCTGTGGGGAAGGTGATACATAGGTGAGCACACATGGACATCTACAGGATGCTGCAGAGACCCCACCAGAAGGACTCTGCAGGGATGTGCTGGTCCAGAAGCCTTCATGAAGGGGCTACCTCAGCTGCTCCCACCTGCTCCTTGGGAAGCTGCTGGGAAGGTGAGGAGCTGCCTGCCACTGGAAACTGCCACTAATTGGACCTTATTAAAAATTTACTTCTCTTTTGCAATAAAGCTGGAGGATTTACCTTTCCCCAGCAAAGCTCTTAATTAGCAACACAACCGGGCTGTGCTGCCAGGAGAACAGCAAAGTCCTGAGCATCCATGTGGTGACCTCACTGCAGCCCTTCCTGACAGCTCCATGGGGACTACGAGCCACCCACACAGCCCTGCCTGCAGATGAACTGCTCTGCTGCTGGCTGTGTGTGAGCTGCAGGATTTCCTTTTTCCTCCAGATGAGAGCTACTATGCAAGAAAATTGCTGCCTTTTTTTTTTTTTTTTTTTTTTCCATAATGAGAACTAATCATCTGACTGAAGCAAGAACTGGAGAGCATTGCAGGGCTGATGGGAAGCCCCAGGTGTCCCTGGAGGACATCCCCCTGTCTTAGGGGACATCCCAGTTGTTGGTTTGTCTCAGTGGGATGTACTGCAGCAATACCAGACTTCTGCCACTGGATGCTGAAGAGCTGACAGTGATATATTTGCAGAGGTTGTTGTCTGTTGGGTAAAACCACATTATGCCAGTACCCTCAGACTTGTGGAGTTTTAAGCACAGCCACAGAACTGGAGGATTCTACCAGGAAAACAAGGTCTTGCCTCCAGCTCTTCCTGTCCAGTTGTCCACTGCGTTCTGGTGAAGCAGAATGTCCAAGAGTGGCTTTGGGCTGGTTTTACCAGGTGGGATTCAGAGCTCTAAATTCCTGCCTCCTGACAAGTGTGCCAGCTCTACCTCTGTGCTGAAGCTGCAGAAGATGCTGGAGGCTGAGCCTCACTCCTTCTGCACCCCCTGGGCTGGCTGGATAAGATTCCCTGTGGGAGCAGGGTTAGGGAGCAGTGGTTTTCCTCTTTGCTGTGACAGTCCCCAGTTCTCTGCTACCTTGGTTCAGCAGCTGGAGGTGGAATTTCCCACATAGCCAAGGAATTGAATCCCCTTAAGGGCACAAGTAAAGAGCAAAGCTGTTGCTTTTCTTCCCATAGGAGCCTCTTACCCCAGAGACCTATAGCACATCAGCAGCACAAAGGCATCAGGGGCAGAGGGGAGTGCACCCCACAGAGCACCCCAGGCCAGGGGAAGTGGCAGAACGTGGACTCTGGGTGGGTTTTGTGGCATGGGCTGGACTGCTACATCCTCCATCCCATGTGCCTCCTGCTCTGCAGCCAAGTGGGGAAACGCAGCTACATCCCACATCCCCAGGGCTGTGTCTTCTTAACCTGGGTTGGGAAGGGAGTATAATTCCTCCAGTTACACCCATGCAGAAGCAGTTGTGGGAGGGATGCTGAGATACCAGGTCTCCAATTAGGTGCAGCTCCGTGGCACCTGTCTGCCTGTGACATGATAATGCACCTGCTAAACATTATAAGAAGCTGCAGAGATTCACTGTGACACATGTGAAGCTATAGCTGGAGTTTAGTCAACACTCCATCAGTTAAAAGTCTATATTTCCAATTATCTCTGGACAGTTTGCCTTCAAGGATAATTGGCTTCCTGCAGCTCTCCAGAACAGATGTCAGGGAGCTCCTTTTCCACAGAGGAAAACCTGGAATAGTTTATAGAATGTGATACTATGGAGGTGTCAATATCAGGGGCAAGCCAGGATTTAGGGAATAATTAGGTGCTGTCCTGGTGCAGAGCTTCACAGAGGCACCAGCCTGTGAGGAACATGAGTTACCCCATCCAGCTCATGAACTCTTAGGCTTGGAAGCCTACGTGGTGCAGAAGGTCTCTGGTAGTGCCCCAATCCCTGGAGGAGACTGCCAGGACATGGGCAAAGGAGGGTTTGGTCATCAAGGGCTGTAATTGTCTCCTTGGGACAAGGTGGACTGAAATGACATCCTGGCAGGATGACTCCCTTGGTGCTAGCCATGGGTGGGGGGCAGGAAGAAGAGGAAGAGAATATTTCATTTGAAAATGAGTGTTTGAGGAACTGCAAGTAGCAGGGTCCCTGTGCACAAGCCTGGGGAAATTTTTAAGCCACCAGGCAGACAGGGATGGCCTGACAGACTCTGCCAGCTGCTCAGCAGCTCCAGGATCCTCACAGCAACATCCAGCAGGCTGGCAGATCACAGGAACCAGGCCAGGCAGCACTGATAGAGCAAGGAGGAAATCACAGGGGAGGGAGGACTCCAGAAAATGCCCAGGCTCTAGAAAGAAGCTGAAGTTCAGAACTTCCCTTGCAGAATTTAAATATCTGAGTGGAAAATTCAATTTTTATTACAAAATTCTGCTGCTGCGCCTTGTAAGAATTGTAACCTCACCACTCCATGCTCTGGGTCTCTATTGACAATATTTGTTGAGTAACCTGAAGCCACTGGACCTGTCCTCCAAATTGTCAGGTGAAGCAGTGTGTGAAACTTCAGTGGCCCCTGTGAGTCCTGGGAGATGTAGTCCTGGTCCAAAATGAGGGCCTGAAGGGGCCCCAAGGAAGACTCCTGTGCAGCATTTAATTTCTCTTTCTGAACTTAAATGTTTGTCATTCAGTCCATGGGTTTTCTGCTAAAGATTAAAAGCCTGCAGCTTCCCAAGGGAAAAAGGGCACTTCCCTGGTGGAAAAATTTATAGCCCATCCCTTTCTTTACCCCTTTGGAAAGAAGCTGTCATGGCTTGGTTTGGTTTTTTTTTCTAACCTATGAGCAGTTTCTTGTATGGTGAAATCTGAGATGATTCCTCCAGCACAACTGCAGAACAGTCACTGAAGGACATGAGGGCTTCCCAAATGATGTTGGGAAGGTTGTTGGTCCATTGAAGGGCACATCAGAACACACAGTGTGCCGTTTGGGTGCTCAGCACCCTCACAGGAAAGATTTTTTTTTTAATAGCTAACATAAATCTCTCCTCTTTAAGTTCTAAACCATTTCTCCTTGTCCTCTCACCACAGACCTGTGTCAAAATCCCTACCCCAGCTTTCTTGTAGCCCCTTCAGATATTGGAGGTTGCTATGAGGTCCCCTCAGAGCCTCCTCTTCTCCAGGCTGAACAACCCCAATCCCTCAGCCATAGGGGAGGTGCAATGTGTGACCTTGGGGACAACACAACCAAGATTCCTCCAGCTTTTTGCAAATTTATTTAGGCTTCACCAGTGCTACTTCTAATTTCTAAAGTTCTTGAGCCCCAGACCTCCTGGGTTTGTGCTGAAGTAGCTAGAAGATTGTTTCTGGAGTATGTGACTATCTAGAGCTAACACAATTTTTTTGGAAGTGAAAAAAGACTAAGCCAAATTTCTGATGTTTATACTGATCTACAGATAAATGCAATGCCATTTCCAAAGGCTAATTATGCTTGGAGAGAGCCAGGTTTTATTAATTTTCAACAAATCTGATGGATATTGACTTAACTGTTTCTACTGGCAGGCTAAAATATAAAAACAACACTGATGCTAATTGCTATTTAGTCGATCAAAATGCTGTGATTGTAGAAAATAAAATCCAGAAATTAACTCGGAGTGCTTCAGAGTATTTTGAAGTGCTAAAGAGAACCTCTGGCAAATGTGGAGAAAAACAGTCTCCAAGTTTATTGTGGGATAGACTTGGAAATGCCAGTGCACTCCAGAGCCCTGACAATGGCTTCTTTCTTCCCTGTGCTGGTGGTGGCAGTGGCTCATTAGACATTTCCAATAACTGCAGCCCTCAGCAGTGCTGGAATTCAGTGTCAGCACCTGGGTCTCCTTTGGAAAAGATATATATTTTTTTTTCCAGTTTAGTAGGTAGTGCAGCTCACCTCAGGTTATTTTTGATTCCTTGTATTGATGCTCTCCAATGCCCAAGCACACACGAGCTGCTGAAGCCCAATAAAAATACTCTGCAGGGCAAAGATCTGTTCACAGCATGTCTCTGTCCAGAGCTGGGCAAAAAAATTAAGATTTTGCATTTTTTTAAGCCAATAAAACCATAATTTTGGGGAGAATGGAGTATTTCACTAGATCGTGCTAAGGAATGTTTAACGTGTGTGGTGTTGGGGCATTTTTGGAACAATTGTTTATAAAACAACTTACAAATGAAAGGGTAGAGCTGCAGGGGAAAAGCCTGCTGTGCAGCAAAGCTGTAACATGTGGATCTTGGGGGCATTTAAAAAACTTCATCTTTTGACTGGAGCCATTTGACAGCTTTGCAAACTGTTTACATTGACAGTTTACAGATCAATTTTCTGGGGGCAAAAATTGTCTTCATCCAGAATAGCTGTGTTATAATAAGATCTGGTTCAGTTAATGGCTGTGTGATTTTCCTGTTTTCAGTGGCATGTGCTTTTGTCACACTCTGATAGATTGGGCTGATGTTCCCAGTGCCAATCATCTTCCTCAAGAAGAATGCTTGGATGTGTGTGTTGAAATTTTCATTAAAAAAAAAAACCCAAACAGCTCAGCAGGTCTTGAAAATAGGACTGGGAAAGGAAAAGTGTTCCTTTGCATGCTATTCTTTTTAAGAGAGACCCATGGTAGCTGGTAATTTGGGATAATGATGATAATCTGCCAACCCTGTGGAAACTCAGTTTGCTTTAGTTGAGTTTGAAATTCTTCAAAAATCTCATTCAAAACAACCTGAGAGGGGTTTGGTGGTGTTCCCAAACTAAACTCCCCAAAAATTCCATTTGCAGCAGGCAGAGGCTGTTCCTGCAGGCTTGGTTCAAGTGATGCTTTGGATCAGCACATGTCCTGGACTTGTCCCTTGTTGGCACCAACCTTACTGGGTGCTGCAGGACTGTGCCTGCCAGATGAAGCTGATGAGGTTCCTGCAGACATTACCTTGAGACAGTGATGCTGCCCCTTGGCCTGGCCCTGGATGTCACCTCGCTGCATGTCTGCTATGCCAGAGCCAAAATCTGGCTTGTGGTGAAGTGATGCTGAACCTCTTTTTCCTGTCCCTGGTTGCAATTGCAGATGCCTCTCCCAGATACATTTCCTCACCCCTCTTGCAAGGCCTGGGTTATTCCTGAGTGGCCAAGGCTTGGCTGACCTGCCCCATATGGGGTTTATAACCCTTCTTGGGCTCACCAGGGAACTTTCTGGAACTACCATGTGTTTGGAGGAGCCTACAAGGGCTGATGGATCCCAAGAGAGTTCTCATTCCTTCACTGCAGTCTGAAGAGGCTCCTGGAGCAGAGGATTTATCCTTGTTTCACTGGTGATGTCCCAGCAGCATGGGTGAGGGGGTACAGGCAGGTTTGGTTCCTGGACATGTGGCTACTGGTCTGCCTGGGGCTCCAGCACCTGGCAGGAGCTGCCTTGGCTTTTCCTATCATCAGTACCCCTGGGCTCTGCCCAAGGGAGATTTATTTTTCTAACTGCAAAGGGAGAGAAGCAGCAGGATGAGTTCTGTTGGAGCTCTGATAGCAGAGCTGGGCTGGGACTTTGTGCCCCCACCAGTCCCAGCTGCCTGCTGGCTGTGGAATTCAAGAGCTGACAGCTTGCTGCTGTGTGGCACTGGCTGCAGAGGTAACTTATGTCCTAGAACAGGCTGCTGGGCTCTAGAGGAATCTTTGTCCTGTCAGTGGAGTGAAGCACAAGGCTGGTCCTGCTGCATCCTCAGGCAGGGCCTGTTCTCTGCCTTCCCTGGTCCCAGGGAGGTGGAAGTCAGCAGCCATCAGGGCTGTGCCAGATCCAGGGTGACCACAGCTGCCCTCCCACCAGGGAAGGGAAGAGAGCTGCTGACCCCAACCAGGGTGAGAAGCAAGCACAGAGCTGCAGAAGGTGCTGGACTGCAGCATTCCTGCTCTAAAAAGAGAGAGCAGTTGTCATCACCTTTGGCTAGATGGTGGGCACCAGCCTCTGACACAAAGGAAACCTTGGCAGGGGAACAAAATCCAGGAGCAGCAACTGTTAATCCTGAAGAGTGAGACTGCAAATGTTGGCAAAGAGACAGCTGAAGGCTTCTTCCAGTGTAATGAACAGCTGGAATCCTAGATTTAACCCCAAAACCTCAGCCCTGGCTTGTAGCTCTGTAAGTCCAGTGGCACACTCATAATATAATTTGTATGGTTATGAGAATGGACCTTTAGGAATAAATCTTTCAAAGATGGGAAATATTTACCCTTTTCCCTGGGATGATAGAGTGTTTGAGCTCTCTATGAGAAAAAGCTGTGGTCAATGGACCAACTATAGAGCTCTGGCAATTTGAGGCCCTTGTCATTTGTGGAGCTCCAATTGGGTTTCCTCATCTGCCCTGAGCCAGGATCTTTCCCAGGCTCCAGAGTGACTGGAAGGAGCACGTGCAGATTTCTCTCTTGCCAGGAGCACACTGGGAAAAAGTTTATTTAACACAGAGAAGATGAAACTTTGCCTTATCCATCACTGCTGTTCAGAGGAAAATAAAGGCACCCAATTGATTTTGTGTTAGAAGGTAATTAATTGTCGTGCAAAGCCTGGTTTAGAGTTTAAAGGCCACGTTACTACAGCTAGGACTTCTGGCTGTGTCTGAAGCATCTGGCAGCTGAGAAATGTGAAGAAAGGAGCAGAGTTTGCCCTGAGCAGCTGGTCTGTGCACACTAAAAATAAGCAGAATTCACAATAAGATGATGAAGGATGGAGTGAGAGCTGAGGAGGTGCTAGAACACATAGCAGTGGGACCTGTAGGACTCTGCCACCAGTGCTTGGTGCCAGGTTGCTCCTGATTTACACTAGCAAATTAAAAGGAGAATCCCAAGCAGTTAGCAGAACCAAGAGACAGTTTTTCTGTGGGCACCTGATCCTTGTTGTCCCTTACACCCATGGTTTGCAGGGTTCAAGCATTGCAGCAGTGATGGGAGGATGGCTTCTCTGCAGGCTGCTCTCTGCAGGTCATACCTTGGCCAAGAGCATGTTTCTGCCTCCCAGATGGTGTAAAAGAAAAGAGACAGACAGACAGAAGATAAGAGAGCTGGTGAGGTCCCACCTGATGTTTAAATGAACAAAGGGACTGGGGCTGAGGCTTGTAATGAAGCAAGGGATGCCCCATTTCCTGGACCTTCTGTGAAGGAACAGCTTATGGCTGAATGTCAAACTTCATAGACAATTAAAATGTTGATAACTTGACTTACATGGACAGGCTAACACCTATGACATTTCTAAACACTGCAATTAATTTGTGTTCAATCTGTTCTACAACCTGAAAGCAAACAAGAGATGCAATGAACTGTAGATTAAACCTTCCTCCTCTGGTCGGACCAGTGTCTCTCAAATTAGCCCAGCTTTTGCCCTTGAAGTAGAATCTAATAAGACTTTTCTGAGTTCTTTCCTTTCCATCTCTCCCTCACACTTCATTAATGTCCTGGCCATCCAAAAATATTGTAATGTGCTGCTGGAAAGGCTGGTTTGACATGCAAGAGTCCTTACCCTATTGCATGATCACTGGTAGGTTTTGCTTACACAACAGATCCAGATGGAATGCTGCCTTCAATTTTTAGAAATTTTTATTTTTAGAAAAAATACTTTAAAAAATAATTTTCTGTAGTTCTGGGTTTTGATGAGAAGTTTCTCATGCCATGTGTTGGCTGGAGGTTGTTTCAAACTACCTGAGCGAGTTATTTCATAAACTGCTGGAGGGAACTGGAACATTACAGGTGATGTATAACACTGACCATTTGTGAAGTTTTGCTCTAAATCCTGGAGTCTATCATAAAACATTCTGCCTGACTAAATTCCCCAGGAACCTCAGCTGGAGGAGCCCTTTCTGGCCTTGTCTCCATTTTATAAGGTGCTTGAAACCAAACAGCACCTGATTCCACCCCAGAGCATCTGCATCTCAGTGGTGTGTGGGCTCTGACACTGCCAGAGCTCAAGTACTCAGCAGCCCTTTAAAGAGAAAGTTAGGGAGTGTAAGGAGGTGCTTCAGCCCAAGACACATCTTTTTCTAGATGGGACCAGTTCTGGAAGACACCAGGAATAAAACACTGACTCGTGGAGCAGTTCATGTAGGAATTGAATTCAGATGTTGGCTGGGGCTGGGAGGGGACTTGGCTCTTCTCCTCCCTTATGTACCCAACATTCAAAGTGAAAAGAGCAGAGATCTGCAGGGTCCACATGAAAGAGGCATCAGGATGCATTCTCTCTTGCTCTGTCAAGACAGTTTATTTTGCAGTGTTCAAAGCAACCAACGTGTCACAGGCAATTTAACCTGCAAGTGCCCTAGGGCCTGGTTTGGAAAGCTATCTCTGCATATCTCCCGTTGTGCTAAGGGCCCTACCACCAGTAACAACGTAACATCCTACCAATTATGTACCCATGCTTAATGGACTTCTGTGTTCCCAGGTGAAAACCCTAAACATTTGATGTTAGACTGAACACAGAGGCTTCCTGCAGGCACAGGGCCCAGAGCCTCCAAGATGGTAAGATCACTACCTAGAAGACTTATGGAACCATGGAAAATTCATTTCAGTGGCACCAGACTTGAAAAAAGGGGTCCCTAAGACAAGGAAAGCCTTTTCACTGATACAAATAAAAGTTTGTAGGCTCTGGGATCCTGTAGGCGAAACTTTCCATATGGTTTTAGGCTGAGAGAAAAGTTTGTTTTGTGTACCAAAGAAAACAAATAGCTTGATTGGTGGTGGTGCTGTTTGTAGGGTGCCATGTGAGGGTTAGTAGGGTGCCATGTGGGGTTGAACATGTGCCTGTGTGTGTGTGTGGAACATGTGGAACAGGCACATCCATGTGTGTCCACTTCTATATATGTGTGTGAAAATTTCCAGAGTTTTTAAAGACTAAAGGAAGACCATAGACACCCCTCAGCACTGGCAGGGTGAAGCAGTGGGTGGACAGTGTTTGAGTGTCACCTTGTTTGGCTTCTTCAGTGTAGGAGGGGAGGACAGTCCCTGGGATGTCAAGAATGGTGTCTCCTGTCACATCTTGCAAACCTCTCAGCCATGGTCAGGCTGTGATTCTGCTTGCTTGCCAGCACCACAGATTCAAGAAGGTAAAGTGTCTGTGAAAGAGAACAAAGAATAAAAGAAAAAGACACCTGTGTATCTCTTTAAAGGATGAAGTAGATTGGTAGACTCTTATCTTGCCTGCCTCGTGTTGTCACATTAAGACTCAGCTCTGCTGTGAGCAATAGCTGAGCCTTTGAGTATCTCTCGCACAGTTGAAAGAACTGAAAACACGTTTTGAGTTGCTAATTAGAGCCTGAGCCAAGGTGTGTTGTAGAAATCCTGATCACTTTCTTGTCACTAGCAGCAGAAACCAAAGCAAACCCTTCCCATACACACCATGTTTTCCCTGAGGAAGCAGCTCTGGGATCCTCCACTGATCTCTGGAGTGGTGTTTGCTCAGCTGCAACTGAAGAAATGTTTGTCTTCTGTTGTAGTGGAATTTAAAAATGCAATTAATTGGCAGGGAGCCAGATGTTGGCAGTGTCTGTACCCACATCTGGCCAGCCAGGAGCAGGCTTGTTCCGGGAGCTCCTGTATGAGCAGAGAGCATGAAAATCCAGGTTCTTTTGTTAACGAGAAGATGTGAGCTCCACACATTAAGGGCTGCCTTCAGGACCTCACCTTGGGCCCTGTCTCTCCTGTCCCCTTGGTTATACAGGTCTCTAGTAGCTTACCCCCCTGTCAGGTCCCCTTTCTTCTTCCCTGTTCTGCCAAGGAAATCTTGGAGCTTGCAGCCTCCCACAGCTTCTCCATGTTACCTGCCATGAGAGCAGATAACTGCTCTCCAACTGTTCTCCTGTTCCTGCCACTGGTACTGGTGTGAACTGGAGCACATCACAGCCTTTCCATACTGCAGGAGACAGCTGCCTGTGCAAAGGACTCAGCAGAGCACGTCACACATGTCTGGGAAGGGAACAAATGTGACAGGTCCTTGGATAGGGTACAGGGTCATCATTGCTACTGTCCCCAGGCACCAGCAAGTGCTTATGGATAAGGAGGGACCATGTGTTTTGAAAGCAAGGAGGATGTGTGCTATTTGTAATCTTCCAGGTGGTTGCTAAGATGTTTGAGGACAGAAAACTAACCCTTCTGCTCTGCATGGATTTGGGGTTACTTGGACCTAGATGCTAGGGAGAAGTAAGTTTTCATGGTATTGCTGACTGCAGAGGGAGGCAATGGTCTCCAGCAGTTTGCACAGCCCAAGCTGGCTGCAGTACTATGGGAATGCTTAAAATCTGGGCTGAGATCCACTGAGTCCTTCTATAATCAGCTCAGTCTCTGCCCACCTCATTCCCATTTGCAACACTGAGGCTTTTGCCAGACAGGACCAGGAAAGCAAACTGCTGGCCTGACTCTTCTCCAGGTCAGTTCTGTCACCTGGCCAGAAGAGGGAGTAGAAGGTGCCTTTAAAAAAAGGAGTAGAATAATTGCACAACTGAAATATCAGAATATAGATTGGTCAGCTGGATAAATAACAGAGCCAACAGGTTTTGTCCCAGGTTGGGATGTTCTCAGGTGTCAGGGAGATTTAGCAGCTAAAAGATATTTTTAAATGGCCATACCCAGAGCTCAGAGGGTTTTCCACAGTGGAAGGATCTGTCTTACGACTCCTTTTGCTATTTTCTTTGTCCCAGCTTCAAGGTGCTGTGAACTCAGAGGAGTTTGCCATTGTGAAACACTTCATCAGGAGTGCCTGGGGGTGATGAAGTCAGGCTTTGCACAGCTTGTTTTCTATCTGGCTCTATCCCCCCACTCAGATACTAATGCTAATAGATTAGGGAGAGATTGAGCTGGATCAGATAAATATATTAACGCATCATCTGCATACAGCATTAATGCAAAGCTCTTTGAGCCCTTATAATGCTGGGGATATTTTCATTTTTGGCATGTATTAGATGCCAAACACCTAGTTGCAAAATTAAATGTCAAGAGAGAGAGAGATGTTCTTTTATCACTTTCCTGCCTGGGGAAGTGACTGGAAATGAGGCTTTTTGCTGCTACTTGGGAAAAAGCAGTTAGAATAAAGCCAGGACCAGACCAGGGATCTACCTGGCAGCTGGGAAGCCAGGACTCAAGACATGATAACAGCCAGGTCTTCCCCAAAAGCCTCTTCTCACCCAAAATGGGAAAGGTTTCTTTCCATGTGGATTTTGGCAGGCATGCGTGGAAAGAGGAAAAAATTAAGTCCCAAGTGGTGTGAAACCTGATCCAGGGAAGGGCACTTTGGGAGCAGAGGTCAGGGGAGCTGTGCAGTGAGGATGCTGACACGAGTGAAGTTAAGTTGCAAATGCACCCAGTGCAGTGCTGTGGGAAGGATGCTGCGTGGAAGGAAAACTCTGTGGAATAATTCAGAACTCAGAGTCTATGGCTTCCTAAGTACAGATCAGCTGGGTTCTCCAAGTTGCACCCAATAACTGGGTGTCAAAAAAGAAAAACAAATAAAGAAAAATAAACAAAAAAAGACAACAAAAAAAAAATCCACCCCAAATATTTCAGGAGCAGAAATCAGCACTGGGTTGCTTGGATTTTTTTCCTTCCTCTGTCAGGGTCTAGACAGTACCCATGGCATGTTCTGCGTCTGTTTTTTTGTTTGTTTGGTTTGGTTTGTGGGGTTTTGGTTTGTTTGTTTTTGGGGGGTTTTGCTTGTTTGGATTTTGTTTTGTTTGGATTCTGTCTGGTTTCTTTGTTTAGTTTTGTTTTCAAGTAAGGATTGTGGCTTCTAAAACAAACCCCAGACAAAAAAAAAAAATTCCTGGAGCAAAAAGGAGCCTCTTGGCCCAGGTCTGTGTTTTGCTTTCAACAGGCTCCAGCCTTGCTGCCGTTCTTCTTCTGCAGAGTTTTGCCCCTGGGGGGCAACTTCCTGGGGCTCTGCAGCAGCTCAGGGACTGCCTAATAACCCCATTTTGTGTAGCAGTTTTGACTTTGCTGGCAACTATTAAATACACACAGCCCTGAACTTGTCCTCCAGTTCAGACCCCTCTTGAAATGTGAGTCCAAAAGTACTTTTGTATCAAGGATATTAACTGAGGCTAAACAAGAAAATTCTCACTAATGAGGAGCTTCTGCTACTGGAGGGCACCTTTCCTCCAGCTGGGATTTGCCTTTGAGTAAGGGGGGGTTGTCTGGGCTGTGTTATCCTCTTGGAAGGAACTGCTGGCTGGCAGATGGAGATCCCCATGGTGAGGGCACTGTCTGAACCAGGAGGTATGGTTTTACCCCTGGGTAACTTAGGAGCCTATAAAACCTTCCAGTTCTCTATGTCAACCTTTCCCTGCTGGGAGTGAGGCTCTTTCTCCAAGTCTGTATTTATAACTCAACACAGAAGAAGCCACAATGTTGGTTGGCATGGGGTGAGAGTGCCCCTAGAGTCACGGCCTGTGGAGATGTGTCCACCCCACCAGCTTTACCAACAGCTCTCTGATCCCCCATCTCAGCTCCTCAGCAGGGAATTGTCCTGGTTGCCTGCATAGGATACAGCCCTCCCATGTCATGGCTAGAGAGGGGAAATGAGAACACTGCTGGAAGTCTACAGGAGGCCTCTGGAAGCCACAGGCTGGTGTTAAATTAAAGCAGAGACTATGGGTGCCTGCTGCTGTGGCCCTGTCTGCAAGAAGTGAGGGGCTACTGCAAAGAGGTGGCATGTGGAGTGAACGTGGCATGTTTCACCTGCAGGAAAACCCTCAAAGGTGACTGGACCCCCTCCTGGGGTTTGCATTTTAGTCAGAGACAAGGCTTTGGGCATGACACAAGGTGTTCTGGTGGGATTATCTACCTCAGGCCCCAAAGGAAATCAGAGCAGAAAATGGGATGTTTCCTTATGCCTTCACCACCAGTGAATCAATAAAAGAGGCAACTGGAGTACTTTTGCAGAAGATGGATGACATGAGTTCCGTGGCATGAGAATAGCTCAAAGCAACTTCCAAAATAGTCTTTGTATCAAAAGCAAGAAAGTTTTGAATGAAAAGATGATTCAAGTCCTGGGAAGTGTGTCAGTACAGACAGCTCACCATCCTCATCCATTTGCAGCGAGCATCGTGGTGCAGCTCTTGGGGGAAAGGCAGCTTCTCCAGAGCACCTGATCCAGCTCCTTCATCTTGCTGATCATCAGTCCCTGAATCACATCGTGGTTCAGAGCTTCAGCTGGTGGCCAACTGTGACTCACAGGCCTTAGAAATTGCTAACAGCTGCTACAACCTGCTGGAGTCATTGCATCAGCTGCATCGTCTCCCTTGGTCCCTACACTTGTTCCTCCAGGTTATGGTTATAATTGGTCCTCCTGAAAGTCTTGTGCAACACATCTGGAACCAGAAAAGCTCAGATGTCTTTGGTTCTACTTGTTTTCCTACCAGTAAGCAAGGGCCTCAAACAGAAACCCTGCCCTTAAGAAGCTTGAAAATTATTTGTCTGTGAACTTCCCAATTTCTTATGGCAGTTCCTTCCCACTGATGGCAGGGTTAGAGGTGCTGGTGAGCACTTATGGGCTATGAGACAATGGGGAAAAAAAAAAAAAGCCCAGATTTCTTCTTGCATCACCAAGATGTGGCACTTCAGGATGTCCTCTAGTGGGCATGGTGAGGTTTTTTGTTTGTTTGTTTTTCTTTGTTTTTTCTTTTCTTTCTCCTGGGTGGGCAATTGAACTCATTAATCTCAGAGGTCTTTTCCAACCAGGATGATTCTATGATTCTGTGACGTTCCCCTTGCCTCCTGGGAGCTTTGCATGAATCAACATCCAAGCCATAATTCATGTCACTAAAACACACCCAGGATATGTTTGCAAGGGGGTGAAGAACTTCTCCAAGAGGCTGTCTCTGAAGGAACTGTCACAACAGCACTGATTTCCTTCACTGAGACCTGGGCCCCAGCCCCATGGTCCCCACCACAGGAAGCAGATCTGCTCTGGGCCACCTGAAGTGACAATGGCCCTTCCCTCCCCTGCCTCTCCCAGGATGCTGCATCCAGATGTGCAGGGTCCTGAATGCACCTGGGGGGTCTCCAAAGCAATGTTACCCCCAGAAATGAACTCCTTCCTCTCAGCCATCTTTCCCTTTCTGCCTATGGTTCCTCTGCTCTCCAAAGAGTGTTCCCTAAGGATATATAACTGAGTTTTATAATGAAGCACCTCTCACCCAGCACATATTAAATAAATTTCAGTTGCCCTTTATTACACAATAATGATGGTAAGATTTAATTACCTCTGCACACAATGGGAACATGAATTTTAACCAATATAGCTAAATCTTCCAAGTGCAATTGGGGTTATCTGCAGCTGAGGGTCATTTCCAGTGTATTGGTGGTTGGTGACAGAAATATCCTTTCCAAGGAGTGTGGATCCCAAACTGAGACTCTGGGTGGACTAAAAGTCTGAGACAGGCAAAGAGCAGCTGATCCGAGGAGCCCAATTAAACAATGATGCTTAGTGGACTTTCAGATCCATGTCAGAGGCTAAAGATGCAGGAAAATGTGTGAAAATCCAGGAGCTCATAGAGATCAGCTGGGCTGGAGTCTCTGCAGGCTCTGCCCTAGGATTGTGCTGCTCTCTTCACCCCTACTGACATTTTTCACAATTTTGATTTATTTTTTTTTTCCTTTTCAGGGAAAAGGAAACAGAGAAAACACATTTGTAGAGTGCTTGTGTTTCCAGGGCTCTTCTGTTTAATTCATGCTGAAAACTGTGTCACCCAGATACATCCCAGGCACTGACAGTTCATGCTGTGCTTTTGACAGTGCCAAGAAAAACAATTTCTCCCAGAGCAAAGGAGGTGGGACAACAGAACCAGAGTGAGTAACCCTCACCAAGGGCCTTCCCCAGCAGTCATGTCCTGCTCTGGCTGTACCCTCAGGGTCTTACTGAAGCTGGAAGGAGTGATATGGGTTGGGGCAGCATTTGGGACTCTGAACTGGAGAGCAGAAGGTCATGAAGCACCCCAAGCCATTAAGGAGGGACTCAGTTTGAGCACTTTCTGCCCACAGCACCCCCTGCATTGTTTTGCAGCTGCAAAGAGATGGAGTGCAAAAAGATGGACTTTTCTGCCAGCCACTCTCAGTTTTGTCCTGCTGACCAAAATATGATGCAAAGAGGTTCAGTTCAGCTATCCTCTCACCCAAGCCCTTTGGCCAACATTTTCTTACGATGAGGAGGGGAATTCACAGAGCTGTGAAATGGTAATCTGTGGAAAATTGGGGTGTGCTAGATCTGAATGGAGCTGTGACTGCGGGAAAGTGTCTTCAGGGTCCCACATCTCTGGAACCAGACCACTTCCCCACTAAGGGGATTGAACTGGCCCCACCAATACAAAACCCAGCTGTACATGGCTTCTTTCTACCCACCCAGTATTGAGCGTTGGTGACCAAGGTCTCCAAGGGTCCCAGTCTGGCCAGTGGGTCTCAGAGGGAATTTCTTGGCCAATGGGTGAGTGCTCAGTAGCCCCACTGAAGCCTTGGAAACTGCCCAAAGCACCTTCCAGTCTCCTGTGCTTACAGGAACTCAGACAAAAAGCGTTACCAAACGGTAAAATATTTATGGTTTCAGATTCTGTAAAAATGAACACACTTTTTAAATGCTGCTGTTTCCAGCTGAAAAATGGATGTTTAGAAGTAGCCCATCTAAAGCTATTCCTGCTTTAGAGGAGTTGCCATCATTTTTGTGACTGTTCAGATGCAGATCAGAGTAGCTTCTGAGTGAGCAGCAAATTCAGTAAATATTCTGAAAATTTATGATAAACCTTTATTAAAAATATCACCAGTTATCTTTGTGGACCAGTGGAGTTTAACAACGTACAGCAAAGCTGGTTTTCTAGTTTTCTCATAACTTAATGGTCTCTGTATGTGTTAGTCAGTGCCAGAGGCTAAAGTCAAAGAGCAAGTGATGGCGAAAAGCTGTTTGGAGGACTGTGTTGCACAACTGTCTTACTGTTGTCACTTCTTCAGAAGGTCCTGCTGGAAGAACATGCACCAGAGGTGGGTCAGGGCCCTGGTACACTTTTGGGCTGTCATCACCCTGACCAGCCTGTAGCCAGCATTCTGCAATCCCTTCTGCAACTTTCCCTTCTGCCCCAGGGGTTTTGCTGCCTCTTTGCATTTATCAGACATGCAAAGTCCCCCAGGAGTCCTTGTAGAGAAGCCACAGAGCTTTGGCCAGTGGCACCTTCTGATGCTGCCAGGTGAGATAACTGTGTCACTATGGGGTAGTTTGCTCTGCACTGCCCTGTCATTTCCACAGCCTCCACAGACAGAGCACCTCACCTGGGAGAACAAGCAGCTTGGGACTGTTTCCTTCTGCAGACAAGGAGACTTTAGAACAGTTTAAGAAAAGGAGCAGCTTCCCAGAATGCCACTGCGCATGTTCCAGTGTTGTCAGAGACTCCAAAAATCATGTTGAATGTTTTTCTTAGGATAAGATGGATGTGATTGCAAAGCTGAAGACAGGTAAGTGGCTGAAATCACACCCTTCTGCAGGAAGGCACTGGCAGACCCCAGATTATACAAGGTCATGGTAGAGGAGGCAGACACCTTGGTGGGGTGCCACAGGCTGCCACCATCCAGTATTTCCAGATTCAAATACTTTCATTTCATGGAAAGTTCATTTTTGTTATTTTACTGGAAGTGCCCTCTTTGCATGGAAAACAAACCCTGGAAATCTGTTTGTGTCCATCTGAGTGTCTGTTTCCTCATTATCCTCATACAATCTTCTCTCAGTTTCCTGTGTGAGAGACTCCAATTATGTGCACAGAGAACAAAAAAAGCCCTTTCTGGTGGGTCTACAAACAGCACATGCCAGAAAGGGAAATAATTGCAACAGAAGCTACTGCTATGCAGTGCAAGTCTCTTTCTGAACTAGCTGCTCAGTTTTGTATGGAGAAAAGCAAAATATTCTCCCTTAGCATTTCCAGTGTCATAGAGAAGCAGTGAAGAGAGAAAAAGGTGAGTGATGTCAGTGGGTTCCCTCCCCCACCCCCAATCTCTGTCTTCTGTTCTGGGGAAGGAGCCACTCAAGCTGGGTCACCCAGTGTGCTGGGGTCCCCAGAGCTGTCCTGGCCTCTCTCTGGTCCCCTCCAGGTTACCCTGCTCTGACACATCCCATCCACTCCTGTCCCTGCAAGCCTGAGATGCCCTGTCCCATGTGTGTCCCACCTGCAGGATCAGCTTCTTGAACCTGAGGAGGTTTAATCCGATTTCCTGAGACTCCCACAGTTGTTCCACAGTCCCATGTCACTGCTGGGCAGCACTGCAAACTTCCTTGGGTTCTGCTCTGTGCCCTGAATGGCATGAGAAGAAAGTCTGTGTGTCCCCATTAATTCCTGGTGATCCCCAACCTCTCTCAGCAGGAGAGTCCCTGCCAGCTGCTTATTAAATATCAGACCTGAGACACAGAGTGTGACAGCACCAAGCTCTTCATCGACTCATTGTACCTAGGGAGTGTTTCATTCAGACACAAAATTAAACCCTGAGGAATGATAATTTCCTTTGTCAGCTCCCTGAAGAGTTGATGTTGATGCTTTGTCTTTCCATCCATCCAATGTGCTTGTGGGTGGCTGAGGTGGAATTTCCATCTCTTTGTGGATTCTTGGTGCCATCGGTGGGATCTGCCTGTCTTGTGGGAACAGCAGCAGAACCAGGCAGAAAGTGCATCCAGACCCTGCTGCAAAGGAGTGAACTTCTGTGGGAGGGCAGGGATGGTGTTTTGTACCTGATCATCCACTGGAGATTCATCATCCAAACCCACACAGTGCCCTGGGCCTTGGGACCCCCGAAGTGAATAAGGAAGGAGCTTTTGCCTTGGGGCTTTGGTCAGCAGTGCTCAGTGAATAGATGTGGAGCTCTGGGAGATGATTTAGAGGTTAAGGTGTAGACCTGATGGTTGGACTCCATGACCTTGATGATTCTGTGATTCTGTGAAGGGCTGCAGAGAGGATTCCCCACTCTGCCAGGTTGTCACTTGTGTTAATTGAGCTCCCTGTAAAGGACAAACAAAGACCTGTTTCTGCCACAGATGGTAAGGATAAACTCATCCCTAGCTTTATTCTGGTCCAGATGCAGCAACCCAGCTGTGTCTGGCCTCTGAATAGTAGTACCACAGGAGTCCAACAGCACTGACCTCCCCACCCAGCCTGGCACTCCGGCCTTTTCCAGGGCTGCTGAACCCCTTGCCATGCTTGCTGGGCTCCCAGCACAGCTTTTCTCTCTGCTGCTCAGCCTCTGGGGATGCCAGACCCTGGTGACAACTCCCAGGGCCAGGACTCAGCAGGGCCCAGGTTCAGCTCCCATGAGATGCTGGTGATGTGTGCAGTTCTTTTCCTGTGGAGTTTACCAGAAATTACTTTTGGTTTTTTTTCAATAAGAATAACAGGCAGCATTGTGTTGAGGAGACATCCCCAGCAGAAATTCTCCTCTGAGTGAAGACAGCACATCAAATACACAAAAGGTTAAACCCACAGAGCACCCTAGCAGCTTCTCTGGGAGGTCTCAGACCTTTCCTTGCCCAACATTTATGTTTTGTCCCATGGATTGCAAGTCCCTTTTTCTGTAACTTGGCCACTGAGCTAAAGCCAAGCCAGAGGTAAAGATCCATCCATAGAGACACAGTAGGTAGGGAAGGAGTGGTGTATAAGCTTTTATTTTTATTCTAACTGGCCTAGTCTCTCTGAGTTCCTCCCCTTTCAGAAATGTAGTTATTCAAGTTTATGTCCTAACAAAACATGGATTTGGAGTTTAAATGCCTTTTCGATCTTTGGAGAAAGTTCACTGCAAGGAACAGGCAGATCTACCCCTGCCCTCTGGATGGCTCAGGATCTATCTCAGGAGCACAACTCCTGCCCCTGTGCAGTCAGGTAGAGGGTTTCTGCAGGGCTTGCTTGAGACAGATTTACCTGGCACAGATTGAGGGGGAGATGGAAACATGATGCTCTGGGTTATGAGGGGTCTGGGAGGCTGCAGTGGCTCAGATTAGCTTCTTGATTACTGCACTGTGTTCTCATCAGAAGAGAAGAGGGTTTGATCAAAGGAAGATTACCTCCGAATAGGAAGAGGAGGTTTCATTAGAGAGGCTTAGATGATGTGAAGCAACTTAACTCATCTTCTGAAGAGCTCAGCTTAACCCCTGGGGAGTTGGGCTCCAGTTCTGCCTGTATCAGCAGATGCTTTCCCTGAAGGTGGTCCTAAAGCTCAGGGATGCTCCATGACTGACACTTGGCTCCAGATGTCTGCCCTCATCTTGCAACATACACAGTCTCTGTCTCTTTCTGCAGTGATTTACCTGGACAAGAAGCCTCCTCCAAACCCATCTCCAAGGTTACAAGTAGAATAGGAAGCATCCAGCAATCCTGTGCACTTGCCAGCCCAAAAAATCAATTGAAGACTCTGCTCAGTGCCCTGCTGCTGCTCATGGATGGCCAGTGCAGTGAGGCATCTCTTTTCTCCTTCTGCAGCAGGACACATTATTCTCTTTCTCCTTGTTCCCGTGGTACATAATCCCGAGATGTACCTGCATGGACTGTCAGGTTTGAAGCCATCATCCTCAAGAAGATCCAACAACTTCCATCGTTCAGCTTTACTTGGCTTTGCCTCCAGCATCTGTCATATTTTTAAGTGGAAATAACTGTTTGGGTTTCATCTGTCCAAACATAGCTGTGTGCAAAGTAGATACAGCCCATATTCTCCTGCTCACTAGAGCTTGTTTTCTTGTTTGCCTTTATCACTGACAGAGAGAAGCTGGCACTTCCAGGGCACAGGGAATCTATGAGAGAAGTCTGAAGAGATGCAGCTGAGCTGCTCCCAGGAGAACCACTGCTCTCCACTGCCAGTGGTTTTCCAGACAAATCACTGTGAGAAAGCAGAAAAGAGGTAATTTGGTGTTTAGGCTGGGCTTCAGCTCAAGTTCATAACTGGAAAGTATGGAATAAAATTATGGAGCCACCAGAAAGTGTAAAACAATCCTAAATCAGACCTGGGAGCAAAACTCCCCTGTCTCCTCTGTGATTCCTCACCCGTGGTTCCTGAGATGTGCATCAGCCATGAGAGCTGGGCAGCAGCCCCCATGACCAGCACTCCTCACCCAGAGCTGGACCTGCTGGGAACTGGGAGGGAGGGGACCGGACTTGAGCCCCTCCACTTGTCCCCTCCCCAGTCAGAGCAGGCCCTGTCTCCTCCCCCCTGCTTTCTTCTATTTCTAAACTTGATTCAAGCTGCTGCCCAGACAGAAACGTTCTGATAGCTTATCTTGTGGGAGAGACACCTCTGCCCTTCTGTAAGTCTCCTTTGTGCTCATGTGCTGTCAAGCAAACAGACTTTAAGTGGTGGATTCCTCCAGCTTGAAAATTTTCAAGTCTCAGCTCAGCAGGGTGCTGAGATCTCATATAAACAATAGTATCAGAAGGGTTGGACCAGCTGATCCTTGAGGTCCCTTCCCCTCCCTCCCCTTGAGGTCCCATTCTAGGATTCTATAATTCTATGACTACAGAGAGCATCCTGCAAGTGTGATCAGCATGGGGACAGATCTGGTGAGAGAAAGCTTTGTCCAAGTCCCCTGTGGCTTTAGGTGTGCTGGACTTTACACTTTCTACCTTGGAAGAAGTCTGAAGGCCAGGCAAGTCCTCATGCAAATATTTACAGATGAGGTGAGGAAAGGGCTCAGGATATTTTGATTTATGATATTTCTTTCTATTCAAAGTCTTCACTTGGGAGTGTGAATAAAACCCTCAGTGTTGTGACCTTTATGGGCTCTGGTCCATCCCTTGGCTCTGGTCTAACCTGTTTCAAACCCTTTCTGCAGACAGACAGTAACCACTCAGGACAAGACCAGGATTCTCCTGGGAAAGGGGAGGCTGTGTGTGGAGCTGAGACATCAAAACTCTAATAGAGGTCTCCTCTGAGATCATGGAGGGCAAACAGAGAAAGCCAAACTGCAAACAAACAGACTGACCTTGGCATGCCATGGGCAGGGCTGAACTGCTGGAGAAAATCCAAGCATCTCTTGGTTAGTTTTAGGATCCATTTTAAAGAGATGTAAAGAAACAAAGCATCAAGATAATGATGGACTTTATGAAAGGAACTTTGTCGTTTTGGTCTCCCACTTCACCAGAAGTGCTGAGTTCAGTGTCCACCCTGAATTCCTGAACAAAGCCTTGAAAATGCTGGGAACCCAGCCTTGTATCGCTCTTCTCCCACCTTTGTGCTTTTCTTCCCCTGCTCTAATTCCCCTCCCTGGGATCTTTCCCTTATTTCCCTCTGTGCAACATGATATTGGGTTACCTGAGTGCAACTTCACCCTTTACTGCATTGCTGGAAGCACTCAGCTGATGAGGCAACTTCAATGGGTTAAGCAGCTTCATGGGTGATATAAGTTTGCCAGAACACAGAAGAATGGATCATTGAATGGACTGAAGCTGTGTTCCTCCAGCAGTGACTTGCAATTTGATCTCTCTCCAGAGACATATTTTCTGTTTTGCTGTTCTTTTTGGCCATGTTAATGTACCATGAGCCTTGGTTTTCCTTACAGAAAGCCGAATCAAATTCTGACAGCACCTTAGCCTGGTATAATTCAATTGATTGATTCCCCCACCCCACAAAACACAGTTATTACTTCCCTCTGTTAGCATCAAAGAGCCTCTCAAACAAGGCACCTTTCTCTAATAAGGTTTTCTATTGCTAAAGAAAAGTGTGCAAGAGACATTGCTACAATGGAAGACTTACTTAAGACATTGCAAATGCTCTCACTACTCTTTTCTTTTTTCCTCCCCTGAACTCCTCATTACAGTCTCCAAAGGTTCCCAATGGTGTTCATTGCCCTGAGAATAAGTGTGCCAAGAATTTTTGTGCTGAGAGCCCCACAAAGTGTCCTATTCTAGACTGTGGCATGGTCTTCTTTGTACTCAGTGGTTCTCAAACCCTGGAGTAATCCCATCAAGAGAAGTATGTGAGAAGCACGAAGAGGGCATGGGAAAGATTTCAGTAGTCAAAGGAATCCAGGACTGTGACTGAGGCAGAACAAGTAGAAGGCAAGACAAAATGGCAAAGGAAAGACCAGGAGTCATGGGAAATGCTGGCAGGAGTGACTGCTCTCCCCCCTGGTGCTTTGCCAGCCCTGCAAACACATCCTCTGGATATCACCATTTATGAACATGCCCGCCAGAGATCCCTCACTGTGTTCCCACTGGTAATCTCACAGCCTGGCATGTGCAAATCTCCTCAGAAGATGGAAAACTAGAGGAAGGGGATTTATGAAATGAGCAAGGGATAAGGGCTCCAGAATGATCTGTCTGGAGTGAGATTGATGGAACTGTCCCTGCTGTCCCAGGGAGTGGCTGTGGTGGTGCCTCTGCTGCATCTCCTCAGCCAACCACAGCTCCCTGGCTCAGGTGCCCCGTGTCCCAGCTTCCCCTGCCTGTCCCTTGGACACAGCTCATCCAGTGCTGGCAGAACCAGTCCCCACGTGTGGGGAGTTCTGGGTGTGTTTAGTATTAGACCATAATTTCCTCAGGGCAGATTCTCCTTTGTTTTTCCACCTGCCACACCTCTGACTGCTGTGTGCCCCCTTTCTTCACTTTGAATAAGATAAAAAGCCATTCCAGGGAGGAAGCAAGGCACTGGGACTCTTGGTCCAAGATTATAGGACACCTTGGATAGAGGGGCAGCGTGAGGTCCTAACCCTCCTGTATGTGAAAATTACAATTTTTTAAATTTTTTTTTTTTTTTTTTTTGTGGTCTCTCCAGTGCTTTTTTTTTTTGTGGTCTCTCCTGTGCTTACTTCAAGTGAAGGAAGAAGTCCAAAAGGGCAGATCTTTCAAATAGACAACTTGGCTTGTCCCTCACCAAAATGTCACTATGAGGTAAATGGCTCATGGATCTTGACCTGGGACAAACACAGTGACCACAGGCCACATAAACCAAAATATTATTGCAATGTACACATGCACAGAGACTCCATGCCCTTCAATGTCTCCACTACATTACCCCCTGGAGAAAATACTACTACAAGAACCAGACCTTCATTTCCTTCAAGGAGAAGGTACAGATCTCAGGAGGCTGTCTCATGAGCAGATATGTGCAGAGGAGACCAGCCAGTGTTTTCCGTTCTGAGAAGATGCCATTTTTTTCCCCAGATGCTGCTGATGACACCAATTATTCAAACCAGACAGGTGCCTTGGAGGTCTCTGGTGTTGCTCATCCAGTCATTCTCTGCCAGCAGCTCCAATACCTTTTTCCTCAGCAATTCCACCAGCAGACATGCCCCAGATTGGATGTCATCTCCATCCTGGCCATCAGTGGCAAGAAAATAAAGATCAGAGCCTTAGAAAATAGAGGCAAAGCTCTGGGAAGAGTCAGGCAGGTCTGGTATCCCACCTTGCAGGTTAATGGTCCACAGGACCCCTCTGAAGTCCCCAAGGGACCATGCCTGGGACAGGTTTTTGCCATCCCCCCTTCTTCCTTCTTAATGTTCTCCATAGTGAGGATTGGTTGGGATTTCCTGCAGTCCTCTCAGGCAGCTCAGGCAGGAGGAGGAGCAGCTGCATCCCCACCAAAGGAGAAATCACCTCCCTGCACGTGTGCACAGCAGAGCCCTGGGGCATCCTGAAGTCAAACATCATCAGCATTATTGCACATTAGAGGTGGTAATTTTCTAGCAAAAAAGGTATTGCCCCCAACGTGAGGTAATTTATTTTGGAACTCATTATGACGGATGAAGATGAATTAATCACCAGGCTGGAAGTTAGTGGTTGCCTAGGGACCCATGATGATGACCTGATTAGATTTAATATAAGCAAAGAGTCCCAACCAATTCCATGGATCTACAGACACACACACTCACATGGTGCTTTCCAGAGACTCATTTCCAAAGCTGAGGAAAATTATGAGTGGAATTAATTTAGAGGAAAATTTTCATTTAAAAAAAAAAAAGTGAATGAAGAAGGGAAGTTCTTTAATAAGAGCTTATTAGGTCATAATTTTACCTCCCAGAAAGAAAGCAATTCAGCCTAAAAGTCCACACCCATTTAGTGACAAAATGAAGGAGGCTGTTAGAAACAAAAATGCAACATGGAAAGACTGGAGAAAGGGATAAAACCCCCATGGTTACTGGTAGGAATTGCAGTCAGGCAAGGCAAGTTAATGATAAGAAAATAAAGGCAATTTAAACATTTCATGCCTGGCAAGTGGGTGAGGAATAAGGAGCTTCTGAAGTGGTTTGGGAACATGGGAAACAAGTACACAGAGGGTCTTTCCTGAAAGGACCCACTAACCTGAAACTGGTAAAATGGCCCCACCAGCAAGAGCATCCTGGAGACGTGGTGGGTGCTGGAGAGCTGGGGAGAGCAGAGCAAAGCCACAGAGAGGACTCCAGGCCAGTGACTTCTCTTCCAGAGGTAGTAATGAAAATGACCACATGGGATCTGAGTCCTCAAGCAATGGAGATGAAACAATATCCATAACTTATTCTTGGTGAAGACACAAGTTGATTTGACAAGCAGGGCTTTTCTTAGAGGTGGCATCAGCCAGCATTGCTGCTAAAAGAGGCAATTTTACCCTGTGCCAGCCTGCATCTTCCAGTCTGGTGGCATCGTGTCATTGCTGCCACCAAGATTGGAGGCAAACATTGCTGATGAGCTCATACCATGTGAAAATGACCCAAAATATTTATTTTTAAAGCCAGTTCAATTCCACAGCCTGGGAAATGGTTGGCTTTTGTTGTGGGTTTTTTTGTTTGTTTTTAAATGATTGTTGTCATGGTGATGCTGATGCTGATTAGTAGTAGTAGCAGCACTGGTATTATTATTGATGTCCTTACTTTCCAGGAGGAGCACTTACTTATATGAACTTAACATGCACTTACTTACATGACAGCTTCTCAAACTGAGAGACTTCAACATTTTCTTGGATGTCTGAGTTACTGTCACAGAGTATTCTCTTTAAAAAATAGCTCCATGGCCAGTAAAAATGATCCTGCTTTGTTCCCTGTGGCTGCCTCCTGTGTCCTTCCTCATGTATCAAGCAATTCAGTTGTTTTTCCAAAGGAAGCCTTTCTCATCAGAACACCATTTAGGGTCAGTTTTGGTTACAGACATTCATGGAAGTTTTAAGAACTGAACTTGAAGGAAGGTGACATCAGTAGGACTGAAAGGAATTAATATAATCTAATTCCTGCTTCCTTAAGAAACCTGGCTGAAATTAGCACGAAAATGCAGCAGTCAGGGACTTGATAAATGGACTGAGAACAGGCTAACAGATGTCACAAAAACAGTTCCTAGAAAATCAGTCTTTTGCAGATGGGAATATGAATCAGTGCTGATTCAACACTTTCCTTCAAGATCTGAGGGCAAATAAAAACTGCTTCTTGGCAGGTGGACAAAGACTGCCCAAGCAATAGGAGCAACAGGGCCACATTAGGACAAGTATAGGGTGATGGAAACCCCTAATATTTGTACCTTAAGGAGAAAAAAAATGTGATTTGCTATGGCCAAGCTCCCAGTAGCCAAGAGTTCAGACCAATTTTCTGCACTTGGGAGGGTGGTGGCAGGGTGATGGTGGAGGTGTCATGTCAGAAGAGCTCACAGGTTCATGGCCAAGTGATGGAGGATGCTCAGGAGGAGAAGGTAGGAGATGTCCCCTCTACCTGTGGAGACTACAGAAATGATCAGGGGGCTGGAACACCCCCCTTATGAAGTCAGGCTGAGGGACCTGGGGTTATTCAGGAGAAAAGGCTCTGGGGACACCTAATAGTGACCTTCCAGTACCTGAAGGGGATACAGAGAGGCTGGAGAGGGACTGTTTGCAAGGGCCTGGAGTGATAGGATGAGGGGAAATGGCTTTAAATTTGAGCAGAGTAAATTTAGATTGGATGTTAGGAAAAAGTTCTTTGGAACAATGGCACAGGGTGCCCAGGGAGGTGGTTGAGGCCTCATCCCTGGAGATATTCAAGGTGAGGCTTGTGGAGGCTCTGAGCAACTTGATCTGGTTGAGGGTGTCCCTGCTATCTTCAGGGTGTTGGACTGGATGACCTGGAGAGTTCCTTTCCAACCCAAACCACTCTATGATTCTATCATCCCTGCTAAAGTGTTTCCAGGCACTTGCTGTAGGAAATCCTGGAAGCTGCTGCACACAACCAGCTCTGGGCCTGCCCTGCACTCACTGCTCTTTCCTGCTCAGCAGGCAGCAGACTCAGGATGTTTCAAGGAGCACAGTGCTTCATTGATGACCTTCTTGGCTCCAGCCAACATCTCTCCCTCGCCACCAGCTGCAGCAAGAGCTCTGCTTCCAGCCCTGGGCACGGGACCCAGAGCAATCACTTGATGCCAAATTACTGCAAAATTGGCAGACGGGCACAGGGAGGAGTTAAACTGGCACACAGAAAGCTGAAAAATGCTTGAGCTGACCCTGCTCTCAGCTCGTGCTGTGATGGGTGAGGAAGGCACAAGGGCTGTGCTGAGGGAGGAATTTTCCCGAGCACGTTGGCTGAGCAGAAGTGGTGGACACAGCCAAAGCTGCGTCCTGCTACAATGTCCTGTGTGAGATGTGGGGGTTCCTGGAAGAGATGAAAGCCCTGGGTGCAGCCTGGATATTCACCAAGCCAGCCAGACATACTCATTTTGGCTGATGCATCAAACACACGGATGGTTTCAACACAAAGGGGTCTCCTGTCCAGTCTGGACCAGTTCACTTCCAGATGTAGAAGTCTGGAATGACCCAGAGGAGTTAAATCCACGAACTGCTTGTGACTAATCCTAAAGACCACCTGCAAATTGCCAGGCTCATTGCAGGTTGAGATCATAGCCATGGCCTACAAAGGAGCAGGAGACCTGGTCAGGTTGGGGGTTGCTCCTGGCAGCTCTGCAATATTGGCTCAGTCAACAGCTGACAAGATGCTGCAGGCTGTGGATTGCCATGACAGCATTCATGAGGATGTCAGATACCTCAAACCAGGATTATTGAAAATCTGTAGCTGGAGAGACAGCATCCAGGACATGCAGACACCCACCCACACCAGGACAGATGTCTTCAGTCCTGGCAGCTGAAGAACAAACCTCAGGGCACAAACCCTGTAAAACCCAGTAATGCTTTCTCCAGGCTGTTCTTACCCCTAAACTCTCTCTGTGGGCCCAAAGGAAGGCAGCACACATATAGAACTCAGTTCAGGTCATGCTTTGGCAATCCAACTCATCTAATTCATACAGAAAACCTAAATATGGCTCAATATTTAGTCATGTAATCAAAATGGCTATTCAAAAAACTTCCCAATGTCTCTTCTTTCTCTGTTCTCACCCTTTCAATGTCCCTCTGGGTGCCAGGCTTCCTCAGGCACCTATGAAGCCAGGCTGAGGAAGTTGAGGTTGTTCAGCCTGGAGAAGAGGAGGCTCTGAGGTGACCTAATACTGGCTTTCCTATAGCTGAAGGGGTCCTACAAGAAAGCTGGGGTAGGGTTTTTTTGTGTGGGTGTATAGAGAGAGGACAAGAGGAAACGGTTTAAAACTTGAAGAGGAACTGTTTAAGTTGGATATTAGGAAAAAATTCTCTCCTTTGAGGGTGGTGAGACACTGGCACAGGTTGCTCAGAGGAGTTATGGCTGCCTCATCCCTGGCAATGTTTAAGGCCAGGTTGGATGGGGCTTGGAGCAGCCTGGGCTGGTGGGAGGTGTCCCTGCCTGCTCGATGGGCTGGAAGTGGATGAGCTTTGAGGTCCCTTTCCACCCAAACCATTCTATGATTCTATGTGGTGGGGAAACATCCTCAGACTTGTGTTGGGATAAGTCTAATGTTATTGGGGGGATTTCTTCTTTGATTTGGGAGACCCCAGTGTTACTCTTTTGTGCTCCTTCCTCATTAACTCCCAGCTAAAGTTGGAAATTTGCCAAGTAGCCTCCCACAGACACAAATAAAATACAGGGCTCTGTTTCATGCACTTGTTATGCCAGCAGCATATCTGGGATGCATAGAGTGCAGCTAAAATAGTTCCTTAACTGCTCAGCAGCTGCTGAAACAAATCAAAATCAGCTCAGACCAAGGCAAGACCAGACCAGTCCTGAGACTCCACACTTTCAGGTCAACATAGCACCTTCAGCTTTCTACTAAGAATGACAAAATCTATATGAACTGGGCTGCACTGCTGTCGTGATCAGAGACACACACACAGATGTATGTTACCATCACCTGGCTGCTAAATTTCATTCTACAAGCTGAGTGATGCTTTCCAGCCTCCCGTTACACCAGCACCTATTGCATGGGCATGACACACCCCGTGGTGCTGTGGGCTCCCTGTATTTCACTGCAAGTGGAGGACCTGGCATAGGGTGAGTCCAGGAGAAGGGTGATCAGCACCAGGATGCTGCTGAACCTGTTCTGACCCATCCATGGTGGTGGGCAGGAATCTGTGCCCTTCTGGTTGCACCAGGCACTGGGAGATCACTGGATACAGAGATGAAGGTGTGAAATGTGCTCCTGTCTCTGCCTTCCCTCCTCCATACCTTCCTTTCAGAAATTCTCTAGGAACCTGGTTTGGATCCCTGCTCAAATGGTTAATGCTCACTTTAAACCCTTTCTTTGGGTTGTACAATGCACCACATCTCTTATGTTATAATCTCCAGTTCATTTAAGTTTAATCTCCAGCTCTTGGAGTGAGTCCAGAGGAAGTCATAGATCTGAGGGCTGGAGCACCTCTCCTATAGAAACAGACTGAGAGAGTTGGGGGTGTTCAGCCTGGAGAAGAGAAGGCTGCAATGGGGAGACCTTAGAGCACCTTCCAGTGCCTGAAGGGGCTCCAGGAAAGCTGGGGAGGGACTTGGGACAAGGACAGGGAGGGATGGGATGAGGGGAACAGTTTCAAAGTGAGCAAGGGGAGGTTGAGATTAAAAATTAGGAAACAATTCTTTGGTGTGAGGGTGGTGAGACCCTGTCCCGGGTGTCCCTGCCCATAGCAGGGGTTTAACTTGATGATCTTTAAGGTCCCTTCCAACTCAAATGAGTCTGGGGTTCTGTTTGCACCCCTCACTGAAGACCATTCACCCCTTCTTTGACACATCAGAGAGAGAGACTGCGTGCTGAGAGCTCGGATTTTGTATCCTGAATAATCCTGTGCCACCAAAGACCCTGAGCCACTTGTCAGCCATGGGCTGTAGCATGGCACAGGAAAGCTCAGACTGCAGGTGACCCCCTCAGCCTCTCGCTTGCTCATAACAGGGCACGAGTTTCAAAGAGGAAATGCAGCTTGCAGAGTAAGCTCATTTTATGTCAGTATGGAAAGCTCTGAGTCATCCCACTCATTGCTGTCCCCTGAGGACATCAATTCAAGAGCTCTGCCAGCTCCAGAGCTCCTAGGGATGGTCTGGGTGAGGCAGGTGAAGGGATGCAGCTCCTTTTCTCAGGGCTGCATTTGAACAGGCTGCAGTGCTTTGGAGCTGCTTAGAGCTGCTGGTGTTCTGCTTCTGGTGCTGCTTGTGTCTGTACATCCTGGCCAGCAGAGCCAGCAGATAGCACCAGGGCAGGAGGAGGAAGCCACTCTGTGTCCTTGACAAGAAGCAGCAGATGGGGAGTGCAGCAGCTCACAGTTCCTCTTCCCCTCTTCCATGCTCTGCTCATGGGACCCTGGGAGGGTCTTCCTCAGGTAGACCTCAGATCCTCAGACCTCAGATCCAGGCTCGGGAGGGGAAGATGGGGGCAGCTGGCCACTGTGTGAGCCAGGCTGACAGCCAACAAGCTCATTTTTCCAAGACTTAATTTCAGCTGCAGTGTGGGTGTGGGTGTGCCACGCTTCTTCATTCAACTCCTTCCACAGCATCTTCCTGGAGATCGAGCACATAATCACAGTGATAAAGAATATGCACCAGCAATATCCCAAAAACAGTCAGGGAAGAGATCCCATGCGAGGTGGCTTTGGGACAAGCCTGTTCATAGCTCATCATCTGATTGCAGTGAATGTGGGCAGCAGAGTACTGAGACACTCCACAGCTCCCTCACCAGCTCCTGGGGTGCCAAACACTTGATTCAGGTCTCAGAAAACATTATGTTGGCCAAAAATAATGAGATTTTAAAAATTAATAAAATCCAGCTCTGTTTATTTGCCTTCTATTTTTTATGGAGCTTTTAGAAATTATGTCTCCAGCTCTTCTCTGCAGTCCCAGGTTGGGCTCTGATATGATTTTCATTCAGGACTAAGTGTCTTGTATAATCCCCTGGCTCTTCCAGCTGGGCCTGTAAGAAAATAACAGCTCTCTGAGGACTGAATCATCAGAGCTGCCAGTTCTGGTCAACCTTTTCAGGCTGGTAAAGTAGGTAAAGTAGGGATGGGCATGCTCTTTAGAACACTACTGACTTTGACTTGGAAGCTACTGAATTACTTTACACCTAAATGACTGTGGGATTCATTATCCTTCCTGTGACACAGGGACCTTCTCCTCCTCAGTAAAATCCCAGGGCATCCTCTCCACGGTGGGAATGGATCAGAGAACCAGCACTGTCCTAACTTGCTGAGCAGTGTTTGAAGCTCTCATGGGGATGTCAGGACAACCTGAGTGGTTCTACCTACCTGTTGGTGGCACAGCTGTCTCTGCAAAGGACAGAGCAGGTGCTTGGGAACAGCCCCTCCTGTCACTGATTGACAAGTTTCAGCAAGTTCAAACATTTGCTCAGTGAATAACATCAAATTCACACTCATCATTTGTCTTTTGCTCTTTTTTTCCACTGACAGTCCATTTTCTGGCAGCAATGCTGCTGTGAAAACAGGAGCAGGACAGGACTGACTTCAGAGCTGTCCATCTGGTTGCCCTTATGTCAGGTGTTGTGCCCAGGTCCAATGTTTTCCAGAGCATGCACCAACCCAAATGATGTAATTCATTCTCATGCTCCTCCTTCAGCCACACACAAGGCATATTTGCTTAAGAGAAAGGAAAAAAAAAAAAAAAAAAAAAAGTATTTATTTATTAGATTATTTCAAAGCTTAGGAAAATTAGATCAAGGTCTTGATATTCTATAGTGATAGATTCATTCATGCTGACACTAGCATGGATCTTTTTGTTTGTACTCAAGAAACAGACAGGCTTAGGGAAAAAGGAGAGGCTGTTGTTGTCATTGGCCAGCTCTGCTGTCCCCAGGTATTAATATGGGTGTCCAGCACAGCTCCAGGCTCCTGTCCAGCAAGAGGATCTCTGCAAACCTGCACGCTCCCCAGGAGCTGGGTCTGACTCATTCTGCTCTGGATGGACTCCACGATCTCTCCACAGTCTCTGGAGGAGAGACTGCAAAGAGAAAGATCCTCAGGAAATGACAGCATTTGTGCACATCTTTGTTCCCTGCCTTGTCTCTCTGGTGAGCTGTGACACAGACCCAGGCTTTGATGGGTTCGACTCAATTTTATTCAGCCTTTAATTTGCCTCGTTGCCAGGCTCATCCTCAGGAAGGTGGATTCCCACAAGGCAGCCTTTTACTCTGGGAGCAGAACCCCCTGATACCAGGGTTGCTGCCTGACTTGGCCAGCTCACCTCCAGGCAGGCAGCTCTCCCAGATGATGCTCTCAGTCCTGGGTCTTCTGGCAAGCAGAGCTGGAACAGTGAGACCTCATCAGCTCCCCAAACCTTGCTCCTTCCCACTGAGGCCATTGCTGGGGGGTGAGCACTGATCAGCCTCTCCCCAGACACTTTGCAGAAGGATGGATTGGGGAAGGAAATGTTTATTAAAAAGCAGATGGATCCCCAGTGGGTGAAGCCTGGGGCACTGCAAGGCAGGGTTGACGCAGGCAGCTGCTGCTGCAAGGACAGCTGGGTGGTTTTGGGTGAAGTCTTGTGCAGCCTGGGCTGGTGGGAGGTGTCCCTGCCCATGCAGGGGATTTGGCTCTTGATGACCTTTAAGGTCCCTTCCAACCCAAACCATTCTATGATTCTATGTTTTTCAGACCAATGTTGTGCCCAAAAAGCATCACAGCTCAGCCTTCAAGGCCATATAGGTACCTATGTATACAGTACAGGCATACAGACATATATACATTACATAAATTCCATACAAGCATGTATGGTAACCCAATTTCAGATGCATTTCAATGAGGGTAGAAAAAACTGTCCTTTATTTCTTATTTTGCAGCTCAATAAAAGGAAGAGGAGCCCTGCCCAGCACAACCACTCTCACTCCATCATGAGCACAGCCCAGGCTGGCACCACACACAGCACCCTGCCTGGGGCTCAGCTGGGGGATGAAAAGGCAGGATCCAGCATGCTGGATTTTGACCTGCCAGGGCATATTTGTATTTGTCCTAGCACATCCCCCTGAACACCACAGACCTGTGGAAGCCCTCCCTGTTCCCGCTGCTGACATCCAGCATTCCTACAGCACTGGATGTTCCTTAGGTGAAGAAACAGAGGGTAAATAAAAGCAACGTGCTCAGGAGCCAACAACGGGCACTCACAGCCCAAAAGCCAACCAACAACTTTGTCCTGGGCTGCATCCTCAGCAGCATGGCCAGAAGAATGAGGGAGGGGATGGTCCCCCTCTGCTCCTCTCTGGTGAGACCCCCCATGCAGTGCTGGATCCAGCTCTGGGATCATCAACAGCAGAAGGACATGTAATAGGGAACAGTATATGGGAACAGTTTCAAACTGAAAGAGTGGAGATTTAGGTTAGATATAGGAAGAAATTTTTTTGGTGTGAGAGTGGTGAGACCCTGGTTCATGCTGCCCTGTGGCTGCCCCATCCTTGGCAGTGTTGAAGGCCAGGTTAGATGGGGCTTGGAGCAACCTGGGCTGGTGGGAGGTGTCCCTGCCCATGGCAGGAGGGATGGAACTGGATGATCTTTAACATCACTTCCAATCCAAACCAGTCTGTGATTCTACACCCAGAGAGTTCTCCAGGCTCTCAGTTAAACCCCTTCCCAAGGCTCTCAGAGTACAGTCTCCTTCCTTTCCCAACTGCAGATCACAAAGGATCCTTAGGAAGGTTTTGCTAGGGGAGTTTTCAAAAAATGTTGGTATTCCACCCAATCAGTGCTCTTCTCAGAACAGTGCACATTTCCCCCTCAAAAAAAAACCAAACCCAAAAAACAAAAAAACCCCACACCCAACTTAAAAAGGAATGGAAAGGTCAGGCTTCTGCGTGGATGAAATCCCTGAAAAAGCTGGATTCATTCTGCAGCTGAGATGCTACATTTGCCTCACTGAGACACCCCAGCACCTGTCAGCCTTTTGCACTGGTCCCAGGAGCTTCCAGCAGATTGCCACTAAGGGCAGGTGCTGGAAGAGCCCCAAGTCCTTGAAGGGAGCACATCAGTAGGGCTGCAGAGTCTAATTTGCCTTAATTGCTTAATGAATCCTCTGTGCAGGCACCCAGCAGCAGGCAAGCAAGCAGGGGTGAGGCTGCGAGCACCCCCCCTGAGCTCCTGTCCATTAACATTCACTTGGCTGTCTGCAGTGGGAAGCAGAAGAGAAGAGCAGATAAAGCTTAATTAAAGGGCCATTCATTCAAATGTTACATTTCCATCTACTCGAGTGCTATCAGGAAGGCTCTGGCCTGGTGTGAGGAGCCAATGGTTTGATTAAATTTTCAGCTGTGTCTGTTTGGAAAGGATCCGGCAGGGATGAGCATAGGAAAGATGCTGACCAGGAGCCAGGGTGTGTCCCTGTAAGATCTGGGGCTGGGACAGCATGGGAGCAGGCTCCTCCAAAAAAGTCACAGAGTGGGAATCAGGGAGCTTGGAAAGGAAATATGTTCTCAGAAGGGGAGGTTTAATATGGCTTTGTTCATTGGTGGACTAAAGCCATAGCTGGGCTTCATCCATAATGAAATTAGTGCTGATGAAAGGACGTGCAGGCTGGCCACACAGGGGCTCCCTGCCTCAGGTGGAGCTGGGATGGGCAGGGAGGACTCCCCACATCACCCCTGGCTGCCTCCTCCTCAGTGCAGGGTCCTTTGTGGGGACAGTGAGGGGCACATCCCATCCCTGTGCAGAGCATTGCAGGGGGGGGCTACTACAACAGAGGAGAACACACTATGGTGGGGTTCAAAGAATCCAAGAATGGTTTGGGTTGGAAGGGACCTTAAAGACCATCTAATTCCAACTCCCCTGCCATGGGCAGGGACACCTCCCACCAGCCCAGGGTGCTCCAAGCCCCATCCAACCTTCAACACTGCCAGGGATGGAGCAGCCACAGCTTCTCTGGGCAACCTGGGCCAGGGGCTCAGCACCCTCACAGGAAAGAGTTTTTCCCTCATGTCCAACCTTTATTGTTGTTGCCTCCTTTGCTGTCTCATGCCATATTTCATGCACCCCACGAGCCTAGCAAAGGGAGAGGAGGAGAATGCTGGTCCTCCTGCCATGCCCCCACAGTCCTTTCATTCTGGCTGCTGGCTCAGCTTCACCTCTGATGAGCAAGCTCCAGAAATGTCTGCCTGCTGCTCTTACTGAGATAACTGTGAGCATCTCAGTGTCCTGGTGGCATCAGGACCCCTGGGTTGCAGAAAAACAATTCTGAATCCCCCTGGAGCTCATCTGCTGGGACATGTTCACCTTGACTGTGTGCCATGAATTTCTGGTGTGATGGCTCTTGCTCAGCATCACAGACAAGAAGACATCTTTGTGGATGCTGATGGCAACTTCCTTGTGAGCCTCCTCAGCTGTCAAATTGGAAAGAGGTCCGAAAAGCAAGCAAGCACCTGCCTGACTACATCAGGAGGCAGCAAAGCTGCAGTTGTTGATATTTCTGCTGATTGAAAGACACCCTGGGAGTTTTCCTGCCTGCAGAACATGTTTTCCCACCTACAGGCTCCACCTCAGAGATGCAGGCAATGACACACTGCTTTTTCAAGCCTCTGCTGCTCCAAGAGAAGGAGCTCCATGCAGAGCTGGATCAGGAAACACCCTGTTGGGTTTTACCCTGGTGTCATTTCCAGGAGAGAAAGTTTCTGCTTGGAAGTGGCAGTGAGGCATTGGATCTCCTTGCTGAATCTTCCATGGGAAGATGCTGCCTGCCCTTTCCCTTCCCCCCTCCTGGGGGTTCAGAATGTCCCAGAACATCTGCAGCTACAAGTATCACAGGCAGTTTTCTTCTCCCTGCCCATGGAGATTTATGCTTGTGAGCCAGAACCCAACTAAAACTGATGGGACTGGAACCCCACTGCCCAGGAAAATCAACCTCTTCCTTGGCACTGGCCAAGACACTGTTCTGTTTGCCCTAGTGCTCTAAAATGGGGCTGGGAATGACTGACTTTTAAGGAGTACAGAAAAATAAACAATCAAAATTCTGTTTCTCAAAGAACCACCTGGAAGTGCATGGTAAGGCAGAGGGAAAAGGATGGGTGTGCCTGGCATTATGTGGCCAGGCCACCTCCAGAAGCTGCTTGTGTCCTGTCTGCTCCTCTGGACACACCCCACCAGGTCCACATCCTTCTTGTCTTGGGGATTCCAGAGCTGGACACAGTATTCCAGGTGAGGTCTCACCAGGGCAGAGCAGAGGGGCAGAATCACCTCTCTCTATCTTCTGGCCACAATTTGACTTGGAGCAAACATTCACCAGGTCTTTACAAAAGTCTCATATTCAGGCTGGGGAGGACCAAGCACAAGTGGCAAGCTCTCCTCTTGCTCCTTCAGCCCAGCTGCATCATATTGATCGAAGCCCTCCTGCCCCAAGCACCATTTCCAATAAATCCACAAATACTTCAAGTGTAAACATATTCCCTCAAAGACCAAAGCTCTCAACTTGCTCAAGTGATCCCCAAATTAAAAAAACAAAAAACAACAAACAAAACCCCAAAAAAACCCCAAACCCAAAAAACAGAGAAATAAAGGGATAGCTGAGTTTGCAGCACTCACAAGCAGGGCTGTAATGAACACCCAGGGAAGCACGAGCATGTTAAACAGGACTTGCTTCTGCTCTAAGGGGTCACCATTACATGGCCTTCATTATCAGGAACTTGTAACAGGCAGACGTCTCTGCCTGGTGGGAATTAAGAAATAAAAAAAAGCCCTGACATTTATGCTTCTCACAGCACTATCATTTGCTACCTAAAGAAGCATTCTTTCAGCAAGAACTTATAAAAATAATGAGCAGGTGACTCTCCTTGCAATTTCTTGACATTTATCTTGAACGTCCTTAACTGCCTCATTTCCCAGAGTGCTGACAGTTGCACTCACCTGCTCCAGGCAGGTGTATTTCTAAAGTTTTTCTTCCCAGGATCAGACACCCCATGGAAAAACCTCTAAGAATTCAGCTGAACGAGCCAAAGGTTTGTGTGCAAAGCCCTGGCAAGTTGCCGTGGCTTAGGGCCACTCTGCAGAGCCCCTGGTACCCAACACGTGTAAAGCAGTCAGAGCTCAGCCCCAAACTCTGGGGAGTGCCTGGGTTTCCTCAAGCTCAGAGACATCCAAGAGACCCAGCTGTGAAAATGGCTTTAAAGGGGCACATCTGGACTTCAAGGGACTTGCCCTTCCTGGATGAGGATAAGAGGAAAAAGCAGAGCTGAAGGAGCTGTTCCCTCTCAGATGATGAGGAACAACACCATGGAAAATGCTCCATGTCAAGTTTCTCATGGATCTCCAAAGATGCAGCAGGTGTTTGGGTTTGGAAACAATGGGTTTCCTTCCTCTCCTCCTCCCATGGACCAAGAGTGAGGTGATCTGTGCACTCTGGAGGTGGGTTGAGGTGGGTGTGTAGGTCCTTCAAGCTCTGGTCACTCTTCTGCAGTGACAAGAATTCTCATCTTGAATGAAATCCCGGGCTCTGTTGGCAGAGAACACTTCTGTTCCCTCAGACCAGAGCTGACCATGCAGCAAATGTTTCTTCTGTTCCTGGGGCTTGATTCCTTGCTCTGCTGCTCCTCAGCCCGGTTCTGATGGATCAGTCTGCTGTATCTGGTTCCTGGTAGCCCAACAAGCCCCCAGGCTGCTCAGCTGGCCATGCTGCTCCCTAACAATGAATAATTCATTGTTTTTTAAGATGGTGGGATTAGCAGGATTACTTTGCTGTGGAATATACTTTTAGATGCTTGCATGGAGTTGGAAGATGCATAGATTTTGATGAGTAAATCCCATTTTTATCCCATTTTTATTTGCTACTAACCCAGAACACCAAGGGTTTTTCTGTTTTCCCTATGAAAGCCCAGGCAACCTGAGAGTTAAAAAATTATTTAAATATAAACTTCTTAAAAATAATAAACCCGACTTAAAAATAATAAGGTTTTTTTCAGAGGCTGTTCTAAATATTGCTGAATTTGATTTTTTTTTTTTTCTTCTGTCCTCTTCTCCTCCTTCCTTTCCTGTGACTGACCTCTGCTGCCTGGATAAAAGATAAACCAACTCCCCCAGTAGCCACAAACATTTGTAAATTTAACTCCAAGCTGTTTGAACTATTTGTAGGACTTGCATTCACCCTCCTGATGGCAGCAACCAGGGCCCCTGAGGCAAGAAATGAGCAGAGTGTCTGCACCAGGCACCAGCTGGGGATGAGCTTCTGCCTCATCTCAGGAGGTCCTGAGTCCATCTGGGATGGTGAGGCCAGAACATCAAAGTTCCAGGGGTGATGGTGCAGGGGAGGTACAGATGCCCTTTGTGTGGGGGGGGAGGTCCAGTTAGGGAGGGTTCATGCAGTGTGGGACTGGCAAACCTGGACTCCAACACATGGGAATGCAGCCCAGCATTGCGTGTGACATGAGATTGTGGTGAGGTGTAGAGAGTTTGTAGCTACAGATTAGATTAAGATTATTTATAAAGAGGGTTTGGGGTTTTTTTTTTTGTTTTTTTTTTTTTTTACATATGTTTTCCCTCGTGCTGCACAGCTGTGGGCAAAAGCCTCCCTAAATCTGCTTATCCTCTGCACAGCTGCTGGTGCCAATGTGCTGCTGCTGCCACTCAGTGTGCCTATAGCAGTCTGGTCTCTCTGCTCAAGCCTTTGTACTCTGGGCATGGTTGTTCAGAGAATTCTTCTTACCCCATTTTAGCTCCCCCTGTGGAGCCTTTGGTCTTTTCAAGCCCTTAGTAGACTCCCGTGGGCTTGAACTCCTGATGCATCAGATCCTGGGTGCCTTCTGCAAGCTGATTCTGAAAGGAATTGAGAGGACATGCCCTGTGCTGGGTTGAGGGTGCTCATGTTGAGTTGGAGAACCTCTTGTCTCTGGTTTGGTGACTGGCAGAGCCCTCAGTTAAGGTTTCCGTGATTAGTGATGTTTTATTAGTAGTAAAGGGCTGCTGAATGCTTGAGATAAGACCAGCCAGGTCCTGGGAGGTGAGATATGTTATGGTTTAAAAATAAGATGAAAGAAGAGTAATTATGACCTACAATATGTAAGCAAGAATACTTTCCCCAGCCAAATTCCTGTACTCCTCTTTCCTGAAGCAGCTGAGAACTCTCCAGATGAATCACAAGCTCTTGCTCTCTACAAGTCCCTGAGAGGAGGTTGCAGGGAGGTGGGTGTTGGCCTCTTCTCTCAAGTCAATAATGACAGGACCAGAGGAAATGGCCTGAAGTTGGCCCAGGGGAGATTTAGAGGAAGAAAATCTTTATTGAGACAATAGTTAGGCATTGGAATGGGCTGCCCAGGGAAGGTGGTGGAATCATCATCCCTGGGGGTATTGAAAAACCCTGTAGATGAGGCACTTTGGGACCTGCTCTAGTGAGTGATAAAAATCTACTGATAAAAATCTCTTATTGGGGGGGGGGGGGATGGGTGAAGGGGGGGCTTGACAGTTGGATGCCACGATCTTTTCCACGATCTTTTCCAGACCTGCCACGAGGTCTTTTCCAACTCTGGAAGTTCTGTGATTATGTGTAAAAATTCTGCCTTGCCCAGGCACAGAGAGTGTCCAGAGCCTTGAACCCCATCAGGAAAGGTTTTTGCTGCACCAAGGGTGCTCAGCATGGGGCTGTCTGTGGGGGATCAGAAGAGCAGGAGGAACATGAGTGATGGTGCCAGACTGGGAATGGGATGCCACCAGGAGCCCTGGGATGCTCCCAGCTCCAGTGCCCTGCCCAGAGCCAGTTCACCAGGAGGGCTCTGGGCAGGCTGAGCAGCCTACAGCAACACAACCCCTTGGGTTCTCCTTTCCCAACCTGTTTGTTCCCCGGGCTGCTGCATGGAAAATGTACCTTTTAATAGCTCAGAAGTCCTGTTGACTCTCTGCCCAAAACTTTAGTGAAAGAGGCTCCATCTTTCCTCTGTACCATCTTTGATAAATCAATACTGTCTGGGCACTGGAGACCCTGGGTAAATGAAGCACTAATTATTAATTTAATAGTCAGAATAAAATCTCTCAGGTCATAAAGAGAAAGGCCACTCCCCCCAAAGGTGAATACAGCAGGAAGCAGACAGATGGATCTTTAGAGCTGATACATTGTCAAAGAGCTATACTATCTGAACAGTTTTCTGAAAATTCTGAAAATGCCCCTCTTTCTGTGCTTTTGATGCTGTCTGCATTTGGTTTCTTAGGTTCAGCAGCTTCACCGTGAAGCAAAAATGTATTACAAGGGAGAATGTTAATAACAAAAGTTCAAGTGCTTATAGTGAAAAATCTGCTCCCTCTCTTCTTGGAAAGCCCATGGAAACGAGATAAATAAATAAAATAAATATACACGTATAGAAATAGAGCTAAGAAACGCAACACTTGGAACCAGAAAATGAAAGCTAAAAGCTGTAGCTGCTCTTCTCACTCTCGATGCCCGGGGTAAGGTTTCCTTTTCCATGACTGCATTATTTAGCAGCTAAAGTGTAGCAGGTGTCAGCACAGCCTCAGAGGGGCCCATTCTGGCAGCAGTGCTGGTGCTGTGCATGCAGACCTGCAGCCTGCAGAGCTGGCTCCAGATTTAATGAATCACTAAGAAACAAGGGCACACTCGAGGGGAGGTTATGCCTCTTGGTCATGTGAATGGGGTAGGGAGACCCCAGATCTAGGTGGGTGTTTTGGCTGTGCAAGGTCACAGCTCCATCTGGAACATAACCCCCGACAGAACCCCAGCGCTGTTGTCTGCTGGTCCTTCCTGTGTCTGAAATTCTCCCTGGAGAAGAAACTCCTCCTGCTGACACCTGAGCTCCTTCTCTCCGTGCTGTACCTCCCTTGGGACATGAGGTATTCTGGAAAAGTAGCTCAGGCACCACCTGTCAACCAGGAGAACAAATAACAGTGATCCGACACGTTCTAGCTGTGCTCACACCAAACACCCTCCATCCCTACACCCTCCATCCCTACACCCTCCATCTCTACACCCTCCATCCCTACACCCTGACCCTGACTGTGTAGCCATGGCTGTAGAGGAAGCCCAGAGCCCCTGCAGAGCATCTGAGTTACTGCAGTGCCCAGATGTGCTGATAAACCAAGCCATCAGTGCCAGGGCAAGGCTGGCTGCACCCCAGCTCTCCAGATGAGGCATTAATGGGCTCTGCACTCAGGGGAAAGGCACCGAGAGCATTTCCTTTACACATTTATCCCCTGAAACCTCTGCTCTCTGGGCTTCAGGACTGCTGGAGCTCTCCCAGCACCATCAGGCAAACAAAACAGAGGTGGCTGCAGTTGTGGATACTGATGTGTACCTATATTCATAGCACTATAAAGCTATTTTATGGTGATATAATAACCCTAAATATGGGATGTATTGGCAGGGGAGAGTTAGCAATTCTAAGGGGTCTATCCATAGTGAAATAAATGCCTCCCAGTTATCAATAGAGGAGCTTGATGGAATCAGGTAAAGAGCTGCTTTTCAATATCTCTCTCCGCTGCAAATTCACAAGGTATCAATATATCTATTGGAGTCCTTTGCAAGTCATAAATCTGGACATTTGTTTCCTGCAAACAAATGCTTTATTATTAGCAAGTTGAAAACCTGGGGCTGGGCACTTTGCTAACAAGTGCAGGATCTGCAAGTCTCATGGCAGCTCCTCTCCCAGCTCATCCCCCCCCCCCACACAGACACCCCTCCAGTAAACACCTCCCTGGGACTGATGATTATCTCCCGGTGACTGATGGCCAAGCTTTCTTCTCCCACTTAAAACAGCCACTTCAGCTGCTGAAAAGAAGATCTGCAATTGCTCCAGGCCTGGGGAAAGTGCAGAGGGAAAAGCTGGGCAACATTCTCCCTGCACGGAGTGGCGGGGGAGCATTTTGACGACTTGTAAAGTTTCCTGAAAAAAAAAAGAAAGGGATAAAATACCACATCCCATCCATTTTCATCAGTCCTTTTCTGCTGGTTTTTATTGGAAGTGAATGGGGACCTGTTTGTTCAGGAGCTGTCAACCCATGTGGTGCAGAGACCAAACAAAGCCTGGCTGGGAGATGGCTGCAAACATCTCTCTGGGCTCTCCACATGCCCAGGTGGTCAGAGCCCACTTGCAGTACCTGCCTACAGCCTGGACCCCCAGACCAGCCTGCCTGGGACACCCCACTGCGTGATGCTGCACAGCTGGGTGGGAGCCACCAGAGGATGCCAGCAGTTTTGGGAAATTCCCCCAGCTCCACTTCTCTTTCACAGGTGCTGCCAGCTCTGGCTGAGCCTTGTTTCAAAAGAACCCAACCAGGGAGACCCACTCAGTCCTTCTTCCCTCCCTATAAAGTGGACCTGGCCCAGGGGGCAGCCACAGGATCCTGACAGTGGGTGTCGAGGGAGGTGCCCTCTCCTGCTTTCCTCTTTTCCCAAGGCATTACCATCCCAGGTCTGTGGAACAACCCATCTGCGAGCTCTGCAGCAGCTCATCAGATGCTCTCTGCAATTTAAAAAGGAAAAAAAATATTCCTGTGATCCTGAGTTGAAGGGCTGGTGGGGTGATATTCAGTCTGACTTAAAAAAAACTTCCCTATCTTCCCGGAGCTCAGCTTCCCTCTCCAGTGACATGCTGGCTGCAGGGCTGTCATTCCAGGGATACCTCAGAAGTGGGGTTTGCAAAGCTCTGATATTCACAGCAGCTCCTTGGGAGCACTGCAGAAAGGCACCAACCACCCACTCCTCTCAGAGAACAGCAAACACAACCAGATATTTGCAAGCTGCATTTGGAAGTCTTTGAAACAGTTTTTCAAGTAAATGTTGGTAAACCTATGAGCAATCTTCTCTCCCTCTGAAACTATTTTCTGTGTTACAGAGCACATTATCACCCTTATACAGGAAGGTGCCCTCCAGAGACTGCTTCCCTGTTGCCCTGGGTTGACATCAAATTGTCAGTGCAGTTCATGGACCCCCTGGAGCCTGAGCAAAAGACCAGCCCCAAGGTTTGTTCAGGCAACGAAGGTCCCTTCTACTCCCAAGCTGCTGTGTAAGAGCTACCCAGCCTGCAGTTTTCCAGCTGAGAGCCCTGCACAGGGCATATGTTAGAGCAGATCAGAGATGTTTGCCATGAAAACAGCTGTGGAAGATGATAGGAGAATATTTGCATGAGGTTTTTCTTTGGTGCCTGGGTGGGAACTCAGCCACAGTTAGTGTAGGTGAAACAACCAGCACGACACAGAGACCAGCTGCTGGGGGACCTGCTTAGTCCTGGGGACCTGCTCTCTTGCAGCTCTTTGTTATTAATTGCACCAGAGGAGTTAAAGGTGCTAACGATGGGCTACATCCTCCTATGGGCTCCTTCATGGATGCCATTGCTCCCGGGGCTGCTGGCAGCTATGGGACTGCAGCAGAGGTGACAGTGGAACCAAGTGACACAAAAGGAAGAGGCAGGACTACGAAGTATGGAGGAGAAAGGCACTAAGCTGGGTGCATTAGCCAAAGGGTCCAGATGGGCTCTGGGCTTTGGGAAAACCTGAGGAGGAACGAGGAATCAGCAGTGAGGCTTGCCCTGCTCCCACCACCACAAGTCCTCCGTGTCTCCAGCATGAGGGCTCATACCCCCAGGGCAGATCCTCTCATAGAGCCCCAGACTGGTTTGAGTTGGAGGGACCTTAAAGATCATCAAGTTCCACCCCCCTGCCATGGGCAGGGACCCCTCCCACCAGCCCAGGTCGCTCCAAGCCCCATCCAACCTGCCCCATTCAACACTGCAGCCACAGCTTCTCTGGGAAACCTGGGCCAGGGGCTCAGCACCCTCACACCAAAGGAACAGAGGCAGACAGGGGAGCAGAAAGCAATGTCCTCCCCTCCTCCTTCCAGCCCTCCTGCTCCACTCAGTCCCAATGCAATTCCTGTTCTCACCACACAGATGGCGTTGAGCTGAGCTCTGCAGAGCTCCCGGCTCACCCTGCTCCAAGCAGCATCCCCCTGCCTGCAAGAGACATCTATAGGTATCTATATATACATACACTTGGAAATGTTACGTTTTAATAGCGATCCACTATCGGTGGCTTGAATGATTTCCCCCTCTACTTCATGCTCAGCTTAAGATCCAACTCCTCTGTTGTCACCCAGGACCATCTTCTCCTGCTTCAAGCCTCTCTTTTGTAGTCCCTAACAAGGGGACTGTCATTCCTACCTGGGCACCCTGCTTGAGGTGGGTGCAGTGATGTATCTCACCTCTGTGCTGCCCAGCATGCCCACACTGATGCTCTCCTGCTTCCCCTGGGGCAGCATGGTTGGATGACCATCACCCTGCCAGGCTTGATGTTCTCTGCCAGCTCCCCCAGGGTCTGGCCTGCTGTTTCCTTGAAACTTGTCCTGTACTTTACTTTGAATGCAGCAGGGAGTCAGAATTACGCCCACAGTTCCCTTCTATTCTTGGCCCTCCGCTTCCCTCACCTCCCAACCAAAATCTGTTCGCCTTCTGAAAATGGCTTTTATTTTCTGACTGTGAGAAAGCATCTCTCCCACAGGGGTTGTGGTGCCACTGGCTGTCACACTCCAGAGCCCGGCAGCTTGGGGCAAGGGGCTGCTCCTTTCCCCTCCTTCCACCCATGCTCAAGTGGCAAGTCACTGTCCTGCCTTGTGGCAGCAGGTTTTATGGGACCTTGGAGTGGTTTGGGTTGGAAGGCACTGTAAAGACCATCTAGTCCAATCCCTTGCCATGGGCAGGGACACTTCCCATCAGCCCAGGGTGCTCCAAGCCCCATCCAACCTTCAACACTGCCAGGGATGGGGCAGCCACAGCTTCTCTGGGAAACCTGGGCCAGGGGCTCAGCACCCTCACACCAAACAATTGCTTCCTAATCTTTCATCTCAACCTCTCCTTGCTCAGTTCAAAACCCTTCCCCTCATCCCATCCCTCCAGGTCCTTGTCCCAAGTCCCTCCCCAGCTTTCCTGGAGCCCCTTCAGGCACTGGAAGGTGCTCTAAGGTCTCCCCATTGCAGCCTTCTCTTCTCCAGCTTGAACACCCCCAACTCTCTCCTCCTGGCTCCAGAGCAGAGCTCCTCCAGCCCTCCCAGCAGCTCCAGGGCCTCCTCTGGACTGGCTCCAACACCTCCCTGTCCTTCTGCTGATGGGGACCCCAGAGCTGGACCCAGCACCCCAGGGGGGTCTCCCCAGAGCAGAGCAGAGAGCAGAGCAGAGCAGAGCAGAGCAGAGCAGAGCAGAGCAGAGGGGGACAATCGCCTCCCTGGCCCTGCAGCCCAGAACACAGTTGGCTTTCTGGGCTTTTTTTTTGTGGCTCCTCCAACCAGTGTTTGATTCATTTATTGCTTGCTTTCTGCCAGCATTGCTGATTTTACTGGAGCTGTCACAGGGAATTATTGGTGCGTCCGTATTTCTCTGCTTTAATTCCTGTGATTACCGGGTAAGGCAGAACATGCTATTTGTCCCTTTTCCAAGCAATGTCTCTGTCGAATCAACAAGAACAGATTATTCATCTGCTGCAGGAGGCTAATTGCAAACAATTGTAAAACAAAATATTATTTCATTGCAAAGTAATGGACAGCACTGTCTCTGTGCCATATGGCACCTGAACGGAGGCACGGCCTGGCCTGGCCACCTGAGCACAGCCCTTGGGCAAACACTGCCACCTGCTTAAGGGACACTCATCCCATGGGACGTTTTCCTCAGGAAGACAGAAGCAAAGTGCTGTTGCAGTGCAAGGAGAGCACCTGCAATGCCAGAGCAGGGTGACTTGCATCAAAGGAAAAGTGTGAAGCCCCAAGTTAAGACCCAGCTGTTAACACCTGCATCAGCTCCCCAGAGCTCCTGAACATCTGCCTGCACCATGGAAAACTGTGGAAATAGTCCAGTTTTTGTGTAGTCCTCTCTAGTGCTTTGAGATCTATGAAACAAAGAAAACGAAACAAAAAACCCAAACAAATCAACATGTAGTGAAATGAGGCAACCAGGTGCCACTAATTGCCAGGTAGTGGGCATGAGCTTGTGTTAAGCCCACCTGTGCCTGATTAGGGCAGGCCCCCTAATAAAAGGCCTTTTTAGTGGCCCCCTACTCCTGCTCATGTGCAGTAGGGGCCTGCCCTAATCAGGCACATCAACACCTCCGAGTTGCCTGTTTTAAGATACTTACTCAAGGGGCTGCACAAACATCAGCACCCACGAGTCAGAGCAAGGAATGTCATGGAAGCAGCTCTGGAGACCTCCAGTTCAGAAACATGGTGGCAGGGTTTGGCTGAAGGTCTTTAGCTTTCCATGCCTCAGTCTCATCAAGCATGGGTGGTGGGACCTCACCTCTCTCTGTCGGTGTCCCTGAATGTCTTCACCTGATCAAGAACTGTTCAGCTGAGCCTCGAAGAGTCCTGGTTTTGTAGAAGATGGGAACAAGAGAGATGGAGCTGATAATGCTTACTGCTGCTGCGAGGGCTCTCCATTGAGCTGTTGATTTTCAGACAGTCAACTCTTCAATGAAAAGAACTGATTTCCATGGGACGCTGAGTCTTCCCACAGAGAAGAATTATGTTTACCTTCAGCCTTCTGTCTTTTCCTGAAAACCACTTTCTTTAGGGAAGTGCGTGGGCACTTTATTTTCCCTGAGGACACACTACCCAAGAGGAGGCTTTTAGTCAGCTCTTCAGCCTCTTCACTGAAATATGAAAGGACAGATGACCAAGTGGCCACCGAACCAGGAGAGTTCACAGAGTGGCTTAACCACAGGAGGTCTTCTAGGCTCAGGTCATTTCCAAGACCATCACCTCCCTCCCACTGCACATGGAAGCATTTTTTGCATAATGCTAATTTCCATGAGTCCCTCTCATCACTTCCCAGTTTAGCACCAATCTTTTCCAGTTCTCTCCTACGAAGACAGACTTAGAGAGTTAGGGTTGTTCAGGCTGGAGAAGAGAAGGCTGCAATGGGGAGACCTTAGAGCACCTTCCAGTGCCTGAAGGGGCTCCAGGAAAGCTGGGGAGGGACTTGGGACAATGGCATGGAGGGATGGGATGAGGGGGAAGGGTTTTAAATGGTAAGAGGGAAGCTTTTGGTTAGGTATAAGGAAGCAATTGTTTGGTGTGAGGGTGCTGAGCCCCTGGCCCAGGTTGCCCAGAGAAGCTGTGGCTGCCCCATCCCTGGCTGTGTTGGAGGTTGGATGGGGCTTGGAGCACCCTGGGGTGGTGGGAGGTGTCCCTGCCCATGGCAGAGAAGTTGGAATTAGATGGTCTTTAATGTGTCTTCCAACCCAAACCAGTCTGGGATTCTAATATTCTATAAATGTTCACTTGATTTTTGTCAACAGAGCAAAGCCCTGACAGAGATATTTGTAAAGTCTTCATCAAGGGCTGGTGGAACAGCATTGCCAGCATTTTCTTTGGGTTATTTCTTAAAGCTGAAGTGGTCTTTGTAAATCCTCAATAGTTTCAGCACACATCTTCCTGAAAAGTTATTGTGGACCTGAGTGGCTATAATGCAAGCACAGCCCTTTGGCCAGGTGATTACTGTTAGCTGGGCAGCTCCAAGAGGCCCAGCACCTGCATTTGGGGAGATCAGTGCAGTCTAGGTTAATAATTGCCAAAATGGATCAAAGTCAATCCATCAGATTTGAGCTCACTGGTCAAGTATTACTGTACTTCTCTGAATCTAGGGCAAAATTTAGGAGAGAAAATAAGGTTTGAAAAAGTCCAGTTTGCCACAGATTCTCTCCAGGTGATGTCTGGGGTCATGTTTCACCTAAAACCTTCTTAAATTGTAAGCAATGCATTGTTCCTCAAGTCTTCTGCCTGGTTTAGCATGATCAAGTATGGAAAATTCTGCTCTGAACTTTGCACTTCTGATTGTCATCTCAGCATCCCCCACGCTACACCTACAGGAAAACATGCACAAGAATTATGTGTAATTATTTAACCTTAATTAAAGAAGTCAGTAGTGTCTCACACCTTCCTTCATTCACTCCTGCCCAGTCTGCTCTTTTACATGGTGAGTTTTCAAGACTTGTGACTGCACTACAGTTTTTAGAGAACAAAAGCACCAGCCTGTGGCAACTGGAGATTCCCAGGGAACCAACAGCCAAAAAGACAAAAGCTGCTTAAAGCTGCTCTGTCCTGGGTGAAGGGGGATCAGTAAACAGCCTGAGCCACTTCAGAGGGAGCAATCTTTGCAGATGACTGAACAAATAATCACTGTCATACCCCAGCTTCCTAGCTCACACCTTCCTCCAGCTCCATATGTTTCTCTTTACCATGTGCAGATTTTCTGCTCTTCAGCCATTTTCTCATGCATCAAGCCATGCCAAGTCCTGAGCTTGTAAGAAAGCTTACGAAAGAAAGTTCTGTGGGCATGGGACACTGAATCCCTCCCATCATTCAACCACAGTCTGCTTGAAGTCCCCATCACCTGAACAGCCTTTCTGAGGTCAGTGGTGTTTGTCCAGTCCAGATGTGCCTTCGGGAAACCTCAAGCTACTCTTAGGGACCTCATTCCTCTTAAGGGAAAATTTCTTCTCCCAAGGCTGTTTGGAAGCTTTCCAAAGGATGGGTGGGTGCAGTTCCTGGCTCATCACTCGGATGGGCTCCAGCACACAATGCCATGCCATGATGGGGCATATCTCTATGTCCCACATAGTTTGGTCCTGTTTGCAGTTATAATTTGCCTCCAGCCTGCCTTGCTCCTCTATCCCTCAGCTCTGTGCTCTCCTTTCCCCACTCCCATTCCCCATCCCATTCTGCTTTGCTTTCTGCTCCAGGGTGGGTCCCTTTCCTCCATCCCTCTCCGGTGCTGGCAAGAGGGAAAGAGGAAGAGTCCAATTTTTGGCCTGGAATAGTTTTACCCTCCCGGTCTCTGGACGACCCATGGAACTGGTTCATGTTTGGTAGCAAATCCACATCAGATGGGGAAGACAAGTGGTGGCCAAGGGGTGACAGGGCAGCCTCATCTGCCTCACAGTCATTGTGCCTGACTCCAACACAGCACTGCTTAAGGTATAAGGAGCATCCCTGGAAATCTCTGCAGGCCCTGGAGGTTTTCAAGTTAAGACATGAGCTAGGAGAGTAAGCTGAAATGAATAATTTATTTTGGTGAATTTTCCTTCCCTCTGTTTACAGATTGTCTAGGAGCAGATTGCAGCTTTCGCACCTCAATTCATTATTGGAAACTATTTGCAGATAGTTCCTGGTCTGCAAGTCATTTGCTAACTCTGTTGGGAGTACTGCAGATCTGAAATCAGAGCTGTTTTGATTGGTCATGTGGTACTGCCATGCTCTCATTCCTCCATGAAATATATGTGATGTTCAGAATCAGACTGTAAGGGCAGATGCTCCTAGTCACAAATCAGATGTTCATTTGCTGCCAGTGCTCTCCAGTAGCCCTTCTGCATGTCCCTACAACTGCCCCTTCCAGGACATTCATCAGCATTAAGAGAGTAGGAGTCAGACTTGTAAAAAAAAAACAAAAAACAAAAAAACCCACCACCACCAAAAAACAACCAGACAACAACGAAAAAACCACGTTTTCATCTTAAACTGGAAACACACACACAAAAAACCAAACAAACAAAAACCAAACAAAACCAACCAAAAACCCAACCACAAGCAAAAAACCCAAAAAACAACAAAAACAAACCAAGTGGGAGAAAACATGAAACTATGTCTCAGTAACTTAAGGCAGAGAAACAATATGCAGCAACATCCACCCAGGATTGGCACCATCACAGCAGAGATGCTGTGGGCTTGGAGGAAAACAAAACACTGACTCCTTTAAAGAACATATGAGCTACAGCCCACACCATCAGTGTGCTCCACCTGGGAACAGCACAGCTCCTGAAATGCAGAACTGGGAGCAATTATAGGGTCTGGAAGGTGACCCAGTGGAATGACACTGGTGTGGCTGTGACAGAGTGGCCATTCTTCAACTGCTGCTCTCAGGATTCTTCCCATTCCTTGGGACTCTGTCCAGTCCACAGAGACCCATGGTGTAAGTGCAAGATCTGGTCACAAGGTTTAACTGAAAGGGCACTGGGAGGGCTTTATACCCCAAATACCTACTTGGTTTGGATGCTTTGTTCTTCTGGATGTTTGGCATTCACATAGCTGTGGAAAAGAGCTGCAGGGACCATGACTCTTGGGTTCCTCTGGACCAGGTCACTGGATGGGCCTGGGAGATGCACTGTTCAGCCCAGCCCTCATTCACTCTGTGGTTAACATACACAGAATGCACAGGGGTCCTCTGGTTCAGCTCCATGAAGGAGCAGCTTTTACCCCTGGTCCATGCTTGGACTTCTGATGCCTTTTTCCTCATTCTCCTTGGCTCCCCCTGCACAGGCTGGTGAGAATCCCCTACCCTCATCTGGTCAATGCAGACATGAATCCTACCCAGTCCCATCATTTGGAAGGAAAAATATCCCAATCTGCCCTGAAATCCAGGGGACAAATCTACCCCTTGATCCTCTAATAAGGCCAAACACTGGGGATGCAGAGCCTTTCTCAGCAGAGCCAACAAATCCACCATGAAGGACCCTCCTTTGTATCAAGAATCTGGCCAGGAAGTCACTGAAGAAACATCTTAGGGTTTTGTGTTTCCCCTTCTTCAAAGTCCATTTAGCATCTCTGACTGTTCCCAGCTGTTTCACAGCCCGAGCAGAGTGAGTTCAGGGCAGCTCCACACCACGTGCAGGTTCTAATCCTGCTAAGTCCCCTGAAAGCTGGAAACCAAGAAGCTTTCTGCAAGAGATGCCTGAATAAATCTGTGGCCCTTCCTGCACGGCCCTCTGATGCTCTGAAGGATTCTTGGTGCATCCCAATCTCAGCAGCACTGCCAGGACCAGGTGGAACCTTTTACTGCCTGACGAGAGGTGATTGATATCTCAGGCTGAAGCGAGGGCTGAGATGATTTACAGGAGCACCTCACCCAAGCCGACCCTATTGCTCAGGCAGAAGAGGCCTGAAATCTGAGAGAAATCACAAAGCAGAAGTGATGAGGCTCATAATTCACCTTCCTGGGAGAGGCAGCATCCGTGGGGAATTGCTGGCTGCACAGGAGGTGGATGCTCTGACAGAGGAGAAGATTTTCTCACTCTGCCTTGCCCACCCAGGCTCTACAAGGTTCTGGTGCAGTTTTTCAAGGCAATAGGAGCAAAATAAACTGTAAGAACAACACAGACAATTCAGTGCCTTTTCCTGAACTAACGTGACATGAGAGAGCTGAGGGAGCTGACAGAGATGGAGTCTGGTGCCCACAATAGGGCCACGGATGGTTCAAGCCAGGCAAAGCCGACACCAGGGCCCAGGAGTCTTGTCTGACTTGACATCATTCCTTGCAAAGGACTTTAGGAGCACCCAGACATGCCTCAGCCTTCTGGTTACTGGGCTCTCCCTGCATCGTGCTCTCTGCTCCTACAGCCACCAACCCAGAGACACTGCTCAGTGGGTATCCTACAGCAGGAAAGCAATCAGACCTGATGTGTAACTTGGGACTGTCTAGACTTACGTGTGTATGTGTACATATATATATATATATTAGTATATAGGTAGGATGATATGTTTTTGACTTCATGGTAGTCTGGTCTGCTGGGAGACTCACTGTCAGCACACAACTTACCCATTGGTGCCCATTGCTGTTCATCCTCAGGTCTTGAAAATGGAGAAGTAACTACACTGGGTGCCTGGATAAATCACATCAGCACAGCTCATCCTCCTGTGCACAGACCTGGCCAAGGAGCCTTGTGATGCAGAACCTCCTTGGCTGGCCAGTCTGCAGGGGATGGGTTTAAGCTGATGTGAATGTCCAGGAGGGAATCCATGTGTCCTTCAGATAAGACACCAAGTAGATGGTGATACATGAGCTATGTCAGCAGTCCCAGTGTTGACGGGCCTGGGGAGCCCTTTCAAATTTGTATTTGACAGTCTGACTCATTGGGTGCTTATCCCTGTCCTCAGAACAGACCTATCCTTCAAGCTAGGTCTTTTGGGTCTCCAGAGACATGACTTATCCAAGGGTCCAGAGGGATCCTCATCTTGTGAAGGGGATATTCCCTGACCTGCTGTCTGCCCATGTGCTCATGTATGCACAGCCAGTGCCAGAGCTTGGATGAGGCACAACAGGAAACGATCTGGCCTTCCAGTGCCCTTTTTCTGCCTCCTTGTTCCTCCAGCAGAGGTTTTCAGATGCTCACATCCACATCAGATGCATGACAGGTGTAGCCACAAGCCAGTGGGGCAGAAAGGTAGAAAAGCCTTTACCAGATCAGAAAAAGGGTAAAAACTGCATTTTGTATAATACTGGGATTCAGGAATCAACTCCAATAGGCCCTGTTACCAAAAAAAAAAAAAAAAAAAAAGAGGTTGGTATGAACATGGCAAAGGACAGCAGCTTCCCATGTAATGTGGCCTCTCTGTTTCTCCCCATCCCACTCTCTCTTCTATCTTCTCCTCAGCACCCTTAGACCCAGGGGTGTCCCCCCCCAAACACATCAGAGCCACTCTGCTCATAAACACAGGCTATAAAGGGAGCAAGTGCATAGTTCCTACTTTGCAAACAAGACTCACAATCCAAAAAGAATAGAATTGATCTAAGTGTGATTAAGCACGAGGGAAAGACGAACATGTAATTATCCAGTCAAAGCAAGGTGTCTCTCCAGTGAATGTTGGCTCCTTTCCAAGCTGCCAAGGAGCTGCACAAGATAATTCACACTGTAGCTGCAGGCATCCTCCCTTCCCCTGGGAGATCTCCTGCTTGGGGGCTTCCTTCTCTATCTCCCAGTCTTTGCTAGGCAAAGCTTAGGCATGTTGGGAAATGGAAAGTGCAGATGTCCAAGACACAGGCCCAGAGGGAGACCCAGTCTCCTGTACCTTGTAACATGAGCTTGGAAAGCAAGCTGGCACTAGGACTGCAGTCATGTGCATGCCAAAGTCACAGCCACCATGGTACTTTGTGGTGACCTGCATAGAAAAAATTGTTGGGTCTCAAACCAGCCCAAAGTGGTGCAGGAACCTGCAGTAAAAGGCAGTCCCAGCACTCTACAGATGTGCTCTCTCCATTTCAAGATTAACCTTTCAGAAATGTCAGCCCAAACAGCCACAGCATCCGCTACCTTCCTGGTAGAACCTGTAATTTTCAGCCTTGTGACTACAGCTTCAGTTAACTCCTTCAGTGCTTGTGTTCATCTTCCAGTTCTCTCCAAGACGATTTCAGCTCCAGGGTCCTTTTATCTGCAGCATTTTGACACTGCACGTAGGTGACCTCTGTCTCCTGATGCACCACTTGGGAGGGGAAAGTCAGAGGGCACTATTGAAACACAAGTGCTTGAAGGCGTGTTTCGAAGTGAGGAGCAGCATATTCCTCACCTGTGGTAGCTGGACTGTCACTGCAGAAATAGCAGGGCAGGGTCATCCTCCCTCCCCAGAAGTTGTCCACAAATCAACAACAAGTCTTGCTGCCAGCAGATTGCATGGGTATGCTCATCTCTTCCCAAACCACATCTTTCCTTTACTCCTGACATTCCCAGACATCCCTTCTGTCCCTTCAGAGCAGACCTGAAGTCACAGACTGTCCCAAGCACCCAAAAGAGATGGTCTGAGTTCAAAGCCCCAGCTGAGGGTCCCAGCTTTTAACCTCGTGGCATGTTCATCAAGTGCTGTCTTGGGCTGTGTGTGCAGGACTGACAGAGAGGAGCTGAAAGGTGCTGCAGCCATGGGCAGGGGTGCAGCACACACTGCTCAGGGTGAAGGCATGGCTAGAGGAGGGGTAGGGGTACAGCTGGAGAGGGCCCTCAGGCACAGCAAGGAGAGGGAGCAGGACTGGCTGCATGTTGGGTTGGCTGCATGTGGCTGCAAAAGATCTGCCTAAGCTGAGATGCAATTAGGAATGTGGGCTGGGGGTGTGGGAAGCCAGAGAACTAGGGACTCATCCCTGCAGCCTTGCACCCTGGAGGGGCAGAAAGACAGTTCTCAGAGAGCCCAGCAGCACCCTGAGCTCTCCAGGTGTCATCTCCCATCTCCAAGGGAATGGAGGAGAGCAGTTCAAGGCATTATGTTATAACATTACATTTGGTCCATGTTAGAGGGTTTCTGGGTGGATAGAGATCTCCTGGATCACTTTTAGGTGGGATTTCAAAGGTGGGTAACTGCAAGTAAAAACTCTAGCAGTAGAAAGAGGAACCAGAACAGTCAGGGGCCAAGGAGCCCAATGCATGAGAAGGTGCACTGCCTGGCCAAGGGCAAATGGTTTATAAGATTTGGAAGGAGAGGCTTAATTGCACCCCTCTTTGTGATTTGAACCCACAGAGTCAAAAACAGGCATCAAAAGGTGAGGGTGTGGCTGCATCTTCATTTCTCAAGCTTTTCCCTGTCCTGAAACAAAAGCCAGATTTATCTCTGTTCTGCCTTGAACTGAAGGCCCTGAAAGATCTACAGGTTAGGAAGCTCCTGCTCTGACCACCTCATCTCAGCTTCGGGCCCATTCCAGAGCTCTGCCAGGTGCAGCCCTTCTGCTTTGCTCCTGCAGGCTCTGCATCTCAGTCCTGCTCAAACATGCTGCTACTACTCACCTGCCCATATATCCTGACAGCAGCCTTTTCCCTGCTCTGCTGTCACACTTTGGTTGTGGATGACCAATAAAATGGCAGCAAAAGATACCTAGAAGACATCTGAAAGTCATCTCTCCCTGGTACCTTTGGACAGAGGAGGATGTTTATTGGTAAACTTCCTCCATCTGGGTTAAATGTCCACCCAGACCTTCCTTTGGTCACATTTCTTTCTTCCATAAGCAATTGTGTCAGCACAAAGTACCCCACTAATCTCTGGGAGAGACAAGATGGGCTGTTGTACACAAAAGAAACATATTCCTGAGTCCTCTTGGAAAATTGTCTACACAGAAGGGTGCAAGCTAGGGAGGCCTTCAAGAGATTTGGTTTAGACACAAGTCCTGAGTGCAAGCTGCTCTAGAGGTGGTCAATATTAGGGTGACAAACCATAAATATACCTGTGTGTGCATATATCATATATTATATTAAAACCTCTGAACCACCATGGCGTCACGTTCAGCTTTCTCTGGAACCATCCTACTTTTGAGTTCAGTGAATAAAAAAACCTGGGAGAACTTTCTGCATCCCAGGACTGAAGATGGGAGCCACCCATCCAGTAAGCACTTGTCTACTCCAGGACAGAAGAGGAAAGGAGAGGAGGGAAGCCTGCTGGAGGGATGAGGAGGATCTGTGACCAGTGTAAAGCCCATGCTTTTTAGGTAAACTGAGGTAAGCTGTTGCTGGAATTACAGGAGAGTGAACCCAAAAGAGGTAGGCTGGGAGGTGAGGAGAGGGCAAGAAGTGCTCTCTCCTTCGGGCTCTACCCAAGGGCCTGTCCCTGTCAGGCTCGCTCCAGGGAGGGCAGTGGCCTCGCACCAGCAGAAGCAAAAGCCAGCGCAGCGGCTCTGCCCTGTGGGATGTCCCACAACCCTGGAACAATTACCCGCCAAGGCCTCCAGGAGGGACCACCCAGGCCCAGCCCCCAGAGCCGTGAGCCCCCGGGGAGGAGGAGGGGAGCGGGCCGGCCCCTGTGCCCGCAGCCGGCCGGGCGTCCCTCTCCGCCGCGTCCTTTAGGTGGCATCTCTCCTCCAGTAATGAGCCTCCCGCAGCTGCCCGGCCCCTCGCAGCCCTGCCCGGGCCCTGGCCGTTCACCGCGGGGGCTCCGCCGCCGATCCGCCGCCGTCGGAGCGGCCCCTGCGCTCTCCGTCTGCCCCTGGAGCGGCCCCTCCCTCCATCCATCCCTTCATCCATCCCTCCATCCATCCCTCCATCTCGTGCCCGTCTCCCCCGTCCTCCCTCTCACTCCTCCAGCCAGTAAATCCGATCTAGGCTGATTCCTCTCACGTCAAACCACATGATCCCATAAAACATTCATCGCCTCTCCATCCTCCTCGCCCCGGCTGGCTTACTCGCTCCCCGGGATACAGCGCAACCGGCTCCGCGCTCCCCGTCGCCGCCGCCGCTTCTGCCGCCGCGGGATCCGCCGCAGCCCCGGCCCCGAGTGTGCGGCGGGCGGGAGGGAGGACGGAAGGACGGAGGGAGGAGGCAGGCAGCAGGGAGGCAGGCAGGCAGGCAGGCAGGGAGGGAGGGGGAGCCTCGCCTGGATGCTGACTCCGGCTCGGGGGCTGCTCATTCCCCCGATGCGCGGCTCAGGCAGAGCCCCCCCCCCGCGCCCCGCCGCTCCCCGCTCGGCCTGAAGTTTTCCTCCAGGATCTGCCTCGCTCCCGCAAGGATTGTACCGCTGCCTCTCCACTTTGAGCCTCCAGACGTGCCTTCCCCGACCCCTAAGATGAAGAGGGCGATAGCTGAAGGTAGGTGCGTCCCCGTGTTGGGTGTTCTCGCCTTCCCCCCCACCCCGTCATTTCTCCCTTGCCGGAGTTCCCCAGGGGGCGGCAGGGCAGGGTGAAGCGGCTACGGCCCCAGCTTCGCACCGCACCGGGAACCGCACCGGGAACTTCCCTCGCTGCAACTTTTTTTTTCTTTCTTTTATTTTTTCCCTTTTTTTCCCTTTTTCTTTTTTTTCTTTTTTCCACTGAATAAGGGGGAGCGGCCGAGTCCGGTCATGGGGGAGATGGGCCGGACCCCGGGGGATGGGTCGGGCCGGGCCGGCGGGATCCGGAGAGGCGGCGGGGAGACGCGGGGGGAGCGGGAGCAGCGCGGCTGCAGGAGCCGGGGAGAGGCGAGGCCGAGGGGGAGCGAGCAGTGGACAGTGGGATGAAAGGCGGGCTGAGCCCCCTCCAACCCCGCCAGGGGCCTCAGCTCAGCCTTGGGGAGCCCGGGCACCCCTCTAAGTTGGGTCGGACAAAGTACCTCCGGGGGGTATAGCCCGCATCCCGCGGGGGCTCGAATCCGCTGGCCCGCAGGAGGGTACCGGAACGGCAGCACCCGAGGGAAGCGAAAAGGGCTGGGGCATCCCGGAGTTCCCCCCGCTCCCAGCCCCGGCAGCCGGGGAGCCCCGGCTCCTCTCCCCGAGCCCGGCCGCCAGCGGGTGACTTGGGGAGGGGAAGTTTGCTGAGGGTCCGGAGGAACGGCAAGAACTGGGATGCGGCGGATGCTCCCCCCCCGCAGGGTCCCCCGTGCTTGTCTTTAGCCTGAAGCTGGGAAGAGATGGGGGTGAGGGATTTTGGGGGGACATCCCCCTGTCTTCTCGCCCCACTCGGGGAGAGGCATACAGCCGGCTTGGCAGAACCTCCTCGGGCTAGAAATAGCCTTTTTTTTTTTTTTGCTTTGGCAGCCTCGGCGATGGTTTTTTTTGGTTTTATTTTGCTTCCCGGCTCCCGGTGCGGGGGGCTGGGGCTCGGGCGATGTTGGCAGCAGGGGCTGCGGATGCGGTGGGAGCTGCCCCGCTGCACGGGCAGTGTGGTTGAACCATTCGTAGACCCTCCCGAAATGAAAAACCTACGTTAGGAGGAACGCAGGCTCTCCCGCTGCAGGTTCAGACCACTTGGAGAAGCATGTGCCACGCAGGTGTGTTTGCTGAAAACCCAGCCCACGGGCTGCGATTTTTAACTCGAGTGATCAATCCATTGTATCAGCTCCAGCTCTGATACTGGAGTCCAGTCCCCGCTGCTGGGCAAGGGAGTGTTTGGCATGCAGGGCTTCTTGCTGCACGGAGTCTCTTCCCCTGTGTGCCATCTCCAGCTTGCTTCCCATTTCCGTCAGTGACACAAATATATATATATTGGGGAGGTGAGGGGGGGCTGGTTTTTGGGGTTTTTTTTCTCATTTGGAGGGCACTCTGGCTGATTTATTTGTGATGATCAAAGGGCGTATCCAATCTCTCATCCAAACAGCACACTGCCCTCCTTTAGAGAGTTTGTCTTGGGTTTAATTTTGAAATTCATTCCTCTGTGGGGAGTACCTTGGGAGCAGGTTGCAGTGACAGTTTCTCTCGTGGGCTCATGGGGGATATGGATGCTCCAGCATCCACTCACTGTGTGCTGCACTGTAGCCCAGTACATGGGTTACCCCTTGAATTGAACCCAGTGTCTGGGTGCTTTTCCACAGCCTCCTGGTGCCAAGGCAGTGGTGTGGGCTCTTTGCCCAGGGTGATGTTGTAGGGAAGCCTTCAAAGGTGGGGAGCAGCATCCCAGTGCTGGGTGTGGTGTAGGAGCCCGGGACAGCCTTTCCCACACCGTTCCCCATCCTGCAGCAGCCCAGCACTTTCTCTACACTGTTTCGTTCCCAGATGCTATTGGCATAATGTGAAACAAAACAGAAGATAATGAAATATAAAAACTGTGTTACAATGGCTTTATTTATAGAACAAGGCTTGGAGAGGTTTGCTTATTATTTTATTTTTCTTCAGTTTCTGAATTGCTCCTGTGAGAGGCTGGGTAGCCTGGGTTGCTGGTGGGTCTGACTGCTTATGAACCTTAGGAGATTACATTTAGATGAGTGGCCATCCTGCTCTATATGGACTACATTTCCCACCGTGGGCTGCCAGGACACTACAAGTGTCTTGAAAGCCAGAAATAGCCACCAGGGGCAGCTCGACAGGCAGAGCATTTATTTGCCTGGTGTTCTCAGCACTTCCTGTCTTATTAACACAATTTATTTATATTGAAAGAGGTCTTTCCGTGCTTATTCTTTTATAAAATGTATTTAAAAAACAAAACAAAACAAAACCAACCAAACAAAAAACCCCACAAACCTCCAAGTTCCAAGACTGCTTCTTCACTGATGTGAGAGCAGCTCTTTCTTTTTCTTGAGAGAAGACACCATTTATCCATGTAGTATTTTATATTCCTTTCTGTTCATTTGTATCAAGGGGCCACAGCAATTCCTGGGCTTGGTCCCACCCCAGGCAGCACAGACCTCATCCTGATGGGACCATCAATGGGTGTGTTTGGGGAGGGTTTTGTACAGAGTAGTATCAAGGCAAAAAAAAGGTGGAGGTGTTGTTGCATGGCTCGGTGCCCAGGCTTTGTGTCAGTGTGGCTGGCGTTGTGTCCCTGCTGGTTCTGTGATGTTTTCCCCACTAAGAGCGCTAGAGAAGGCTGGTCCAGAAAATAAGTTAATTAGAAAATGGGGAGAAAACCACCTCTCTCTGCTTCTGGGGTTTGTGGGCAGCATGTGCCTGTGCTGCTCACCACCAGCATGTGTAGCTTGGCAGTCCTGTCCTAACCAGCCAGGTCCTTCATCAGTTACCTCCATCCTGGGTTAAGATGCTCCAGGTGAAAACCTCCTGGGAGCCCATGCTGCTCATAAGTGTGAAGGAGTCAGTGGTGGGAAGAAGGAAGGAGAGGAAGGGGAGCAGTTTGCTGCACAACTGAGATGCCTCCCTCTGCTTTCCTCTCCTACCTGCCCTGCTCAGGGGACTTGGAAGCCGAGAGGACAGGGGGACAGCTGCCTGGTGACCCACTCTGGAGCTGGAAGCTGGCAGGGGCTGTGGAGGTCCATGACTCACATGCCCACAGATGTCTTGATAACAGTGCCAATTTGTGCCAGCAGTGAAGACCTGGTGCCTGTGGCATCCTCTTCAGACACCAGCAATGACTTTGGCCATTAAGCTTTCCAAAGGAATCAGCAGAATGTGAAGATCCAGCAGCACCTCTGTGAATTTTTCATCTTTTTCAGCTCAGAAGCAGCAAGAATGACCATGAGATGGGGGCAGGGAAGGATTCTCCAGTGCCCAGCTCTCAGGCACACTGCTGCACACCCTGGGAAGCACAGAGTCTTCCTTCCCTTCCCATGCTCCCGAGGGAGAGGAGGAGGGAGAGGGGGAGTCAGTTGAGCCGGAGCCTCAGCGCAAGGCAGGACAAGGAAGATTTCAAAGAGCTGAGCTCTAATCTCTTGTTCTGAGGCTGCACAAGGCTGCTGTGCCAGTTGCAGCTCAGTCCTGGCATGCTGCTGGGTGCATCCTGGTGGAGAGGCTGGAGCTGCAGTCCCAGTGCAGTTTTCCCTCAGCTCATCCCGCTGGAGGCGGCACCGAAGGGAGAAGAAAGGAGTTGGGCTAATTTGGTGTGCATTCTTTTCCCTTTGGATTTGCAATGCTTTCTGCTGCTGTCACCTTCATTAAGGCGAATCTCTGAGTGCCAAGCTCCCCTTTTGATGTTCCTAAAGAGGTGTTTGGTTTTTACTTTGCTTTTTGGTGGTTGTTTATTGCTAGGTTTTGATTGGTTGGTTGGTTTGTTTTGGGGTTTTTGTGGTTTTTTGGGTTTTTTTTCGTTGTTGGTTTGGGTTTTTTTTTAATGCAGGAGTCACTCACACAGTAGAGTAGGAGTATCCTGTACCACTGCCTTGAGGCAGCATCACAGTATGGTGCCTGCAAGGGCTGCAGAGTGCACTCAGGTTCCTCCTTCCTCTCCATACAGAAAGCTTCGTGCTGTGTCCTAGAGCCCGGTGGATCTCTGTGGGGTTTGTGAGGGACTGGTTTTCAGGGCTTCTCCATCAGAGACACGCACAGAGGTGTGGGAGGGAGGAAGAAAGCTTGTAAGCAGCAAAGCCCAGCCTCTTCTTCCCTTTCATGCTTGTGGTTGCAGCTCCTGGAGATCTCCAGAGGCTGAGGGGAAAGGGAGATAATTGTACTGAAAAGTCATAATCAGCAGAAAGAAGCAAAGGGTGAATCCTCCCCTATTTGCACAGAGATGCCAAAGCAATTCATACAGATTTTGCTAAAATGTGCAAACTCACCTCAGGCTGTGCTGGTGTCTTACTGTGGTTATTGGGACATGCAGCAGTGGGAGTTTTGGGTAGCTGGTTATCCTTTCTGGAGGTGTTCAGTATGTAGGCTCAGAGCAGAGGGTGTCAGAGTGGCACAGAGAGGTCCCATGGTGTGTGTGCAGCAGGCATGGAAAGACCCCAACTGATGTAGGGCAGAACACACCTGGATGTTGCACAGGCTCTGCCCGTATTTGCTCTCCTTTTGGACAGCCCCTAGAATTCAGTGCCTGTTTCTGACTTCTTAGTATCCTTGACCAGGTCACAGAGACTTTCTGTAATTTAGTTTCAGCTTTTCCAGCTGTAATGTTAGTAAAGTGATGTCGAGTTATCTCCTGAGGGACCCAGAATATGCTTAAAGGTCAGTCCAGAGCTAAGAAGTGCAGGTCTGGGCAATTGCCCATCACTTCTTTAGCAGTGACAAAGTGTTAAGCAAGAAGATGGATGATATTCTCCTTAGGGGTGCTGCTGAATCAACAGCAAGTTTGTCTCTCTGGTTTGGTTTGCCTTCCTCACAACCTCTGCAGTGTAGCTTGGAGCTGACCACAAGCCCCAGCAGACTTTACATCTGAGACTGTCCCTCTACTCCTGGAATCAGGAGATTTGAAGAGTACCTTAGGTTTTTTTGTGCCCTTCCTGGTTGAGAAGAGGAGCAGAAGCATTACACAAGTGTGTGTAAAGCACTGAGGAAGTTGTAAGCAAGAATGTACTCCTGTGCTGAGATTGTTGAGTAGTTTCTTGGGAGCTCCATAGTTTGAGGTGTCAGCCTGACAACTGGCAAGTGACAGAGGACCCCAACAATGTTGCTTGCCTGGGGTCCTCTCCACATGGGTCAGGCAGGGCAGGGTTTACAGCAGATTTTTTTTTTCATAAAATCCTAGAATAGTCTAGAAGAGACACCTGGAGGTATCTAATCAACCTTGTTATGGTCTGAGATAACATTAAAATTTATTTTTGTTTTGGATCCACGAAACAAAGTCCAACTCTAGAAGGGTCTGGTGCAAGCACACCCTGTGCTGGAAGCCTTTCCTGGACACTTTGCAGTAGCAGAGACCTCTCTGAGGACATGGTTTTGCATGGCCAAATCCCAGAATCCTGGAGGTGCTGGTGGGCAGTGCCCTTTGGAGAGTCCAGACTCCCACCCTAAGCAGGGCTGTTGTTAATGTCAGATCAGATCTGCTGTGGCTTTCTCTAGCTGAGAGAAACCTCCCATTATGGACTCTTGCTGATCTTTCCCACTGCTGGAGCAGATTAAGACATTTTTCCTGATGTCCAGAGTGAACCTCCCACACTGTAGTTCTTGACCATGCCCCCTTGCATTGCCATCTGGCCTCACAAAGATGTGTTTGACTCTGTCATTCTTGTAAGTGCCTTTGAGTACCTGTAGGCACCATTAGATTGAGTCTTCACCTCCTCTTTCATAGAATCATAGAATCCTAGGGGTTGGAAGGGACCTCGAAAGATCATCTAGTCCAACCCCCCCTGCCAGAGCAGGGCCCCCTAGAGTACATCCCCTAGGAACGTGTCCAGGTGGGTTTTGAATGTCTCCAGTGAAGGAGACTCCACAACCCCCCTGGGCAGCCTGTTCCAGGGCTCTGTCACCCTTACAGTAAAAAAATTTTTTCTGATATTCAACTTGAACCTCCTATGCTCCAATTTACACCCATTACCCCTTGTCCTATCACTGGTCACCACTGAGAAAAGCCTCTTTGCCAGACCCAAGCAGTCTATCTCCCTCTACCTGACCCTGTAGGACATTTGCTGCAGGCTTCTGACCAGCTAGTTCACCCTCCACTGGAACTCTGGTTTCTTCACATTAATTTTGGACTCAAAGAATCCTGCGTGGACACAGCATCTGAGGTGCAGCTTCCCCTGTCCTGAGTAGAAAGGGACAATAACTTTCACCTCTGCTGTTCAGCCTGTGTGCTAACACAGCCCAGGATGTAGTGACTATAGAGGTAGTAACAGCAACAATTTGCTGATATTCACCTTGGTGTCCACCATAGTTCCCAGGCTTGGCTCTTGGTGTCCACCATAGCTCTGCAGCCTGGTATTGCTGCTTGGGGTTATTCTGCTGCAGGTGCAGAACTTAATACATGTGTTGTACCAAGTGAATATTTCTCCATGCTGTTTCCCTTTCACTCATTCTAAAAATCTGGATGTTTAGGTAAATGGCCACCTACCTGCAAATGAATTTGTTTCCATGATGTACCAAAGTGTTAATTAATAATTGAAAAAGCCCAGGGTTCCAATCCTCCACTTGACTTCTCCAAAAGACCTTGCTGAGTGGTTGGTTCCCCATACTGCTGCCCAAGTTCCAGCCTATACTGCTCTGGACAAGCTACCCCTTGGCCTGGGTCACCACTTTCTTTCCACCATCAATACTTTTTCAATGGATTTAGACACAAAAATTACTTTGGAAAAAGTGTCCTGCATTTCTATACTTTTCCCAATGATGTGTCCATGAAATTCTGAGGCTGTTGTCAGCTAGGTTTTCATCCCCATTCCCAGCTGGCAGTTCCACAAAGAGATGAAGAAAGGCAGGGAGGAAGCAAATGCTTCCCACCAGCAGAGTGAGTTTTACTGCCCGGTGGGAGTTTCCAGCCCATCACAGCTTTGCTCCATCTTGTGGGGGTTCCCTCGGGTGGCTCTTTGAATCATGTTGCCTTCTTAACAGTTGTGCTTCCTTTTATCTCCCCGGTTCACTGGAAATAAAGGGATGTTTGCATTCCAATCTGAAGCTTCTTTTTTCTTCCCCGAGTGCAAGGCATAATTATAGTGCCTTGCATGGGCTCGTACTAATTGATCAGTTATTAGTGATAATTATAGTTTACATGATGGTTTAGGAAGAAGGGGCACTTTTGGGTCTAAAAAGACAGTTGAGAGCTGCTTGCTGATGTGTCAGACCATCTCCCAAATCTTTTGCAGGAACCATCTGGCTGCTAAGTTCTTCTCCTGAAGCTGTGCAGTTTGCTGGGAGTTCATTTGCATCTCTAGCTACTAAAGAGAAAGTAAAAGTGACTGATTAGTCTAAGACTGGGACCATTGGCATCAAAGTGACAGATTTTGTGAGCTGGATTTGGGAAAGTGTTTAAAACTGGTGTGTTTTCATTAAATTTTGAATACTGCAGGCAGAACTATGCTCTTGGCACTCCAGTGCAGCTCTCGACTCTGCACCCTGCGTCGTTGTGTCAGAGTGAATTGTGTGGCTGTTAAAATTTGTGTGTGCTTGCTTGATGACTTTAAATATTGATTTTAATTGTGCGTCTTTCTTAAGGCTGTGAGTGATGATCAGAGCCTCGTACAATGCACGGAGTGAACAGCTCAGCAAGGTGTGAGGGGAAGAGATGTGGTCTCAGGCTGACTCTTAAAGCAGAAAGCAGAAGAAAGGAAAAATCTTTGGAGACCTTAAATTCATCTCTCTCTGATTCCAGGGACCATGGGGGGCTTTGGAATTGGGCAAGTTGGGATTTCAGAAGCTTTTTGATAGTGGAGGCTCCACATCCTTCTCTGACAAAAGGCAGCTTTTGGAATCCTAGGAGCAAATCCTGACTTTGTTAACATTGTCTTTGTCTCTGCAAAGAAAAAACGATCACCTGAAAGCCACCATGCCCTGTAGTGCTTTCACACCTCCACAGCATCACCACATTTGGAGGGGTGCTGGGAAGCTGCGGTGCGAGCATCTGGGGAGCAAACCCCTCTCCCTGGGGCAGGTCCCATCCCAAGTGCAGGTCTGGCTGTGGTTAATGCTTTCCGTGCCCGTGCAGACACGGTTAGCATTGCTTTTACACTAGAGGGCTGTCTGTCCCTTTCCCTTCAGAGAAAAGGCACCACGAGTCTGTGCGCAGCCAACGCTCTCGTCGCTCGCAGCATCCACAGCATCCACAGCATCCACAGCATCCACAGCATCCACAGCATCCACAGCATCCACAGCATCCACAGCATCCACAGCATCCACAGCATCCACAGCATCCACAGCATCCACAGCATCCTCAGCATCCACAGCATCCACAGCATCCACAGTATCCACAGTATCCACAGCATCCACAGTATCCACAGTATCCACAGCATCCTCAGCATCCACAGTATCCACAGTATCCACAGCATCCACAGCATCCACAGTATCCACAGTATCCACAGCATCCACAGCATCCACAGCATCCACAGCATCCACAGTATCCACAGTATCCTCAGCATCCACAGTATCCACAGCATCCTCAGCATCCACAGTATCCACAGTATCCACAGTATCCACAGCATCCACAGTATCCACAGCATCCACAGTATCCACAGCATCCACAGTATCCACAGTATCCACAGCATCCTCAGCATCCACAGTATCCACAGTATCCACAGCATCCTCAGCATCCACAGTATCCACAGTATCCACAGCATCCACAGCATCCACAGTATCCACAGCATCCACAGTATCCACAGTATCCACAGCATCCACAGTATCCACAGTATCCACAGCATCCTCAGCATCCACAGTATCCACAGCATCCACAGCATCCTCAGCATCCACAGCATCCACAGTATCCACAGCATCCACAGCATCCACAGTATCCACAGCATCCACAGCATCCACAGTATCCACAGCATCCACAGCATCCACAGCATCCACAGCATCCACAGCATCCACAGTATCCACAGTATCCACAGCATCCACAGCATCCACAGCATCCACAGCATCCTCAGCATCCACAGCATCCACAGCATCCACAGTATCCACAGCATCCACAGCATCCACAGTATCCACAGCATCCACAGCATCCACAGTATCCACAGTATCCACAGCATCCACAGCATCCACAGTATCCACAGTATCCACAGCATCCACAGTATCCACAGTATCCACAGCATCCACAGCATCCTCAGCATCCACAGCATCCACAGTATCCACAGTATCCACAGCATCCTCAGCATCCAGAGCATCCAGAGCATCCACAGCATCCACAGCATCCACAGCATCCTCAGCATCCACCACATTTGTCAGCAGCTCCTTTGCTCGGATGGGTGATGTGATGTGGGCTTGGACTTACTGCTCACCACCTCTCTTTGTGGTGCACAAGAGCATCCATGTCCTATTCTGCACAGCTCTGAAGTGTGTCTGGGGTGGTGTGAAGCTCCTCTGGTTTTAGCAGCAGCCTCTCTGCTCTCCTGCACCCATCAGCAGCCTTCTTGCAAAAGCCAGCAGGCCTCAAACCAGCAGTAATGTTCCACTCCCCTTTGTTAAAATCTATTTCTATTGTCAGGAGCACCAGGAGCCAAATCTGGGTTTCCAGAAGTGTGGCATTTCCTGATGTTTGCCCTGTGCTTGAGAGGAGCTACAGCCCTGGGTGCTGGTAGATCCAGCTCTGCAAGGTGTAGTGGGAGATGCTTTGGAAGTGACTGCCCTGGATGCAGGGGGATGCTCTGCAGAGTTTTAGGGATGAAAGAGATTGGGCAGCTTTTCTTCCACATGCTCAGGTGGCACAGCTTCCTCTGGCTTTCTGCTAACAGGAGGGCTGGGACTTCTCTGGGGACCTTGGTCACCGTGAAAGCTTCAGATCCAAGCAGACATTCACATCCCTGTTATTTTTAATTCTTTCCCCACTCACCTTCATCTAGACTGCCTTCAACACAGGTGAAGATGAAACCAGCTGAGGTTTGCCTCCTCTTAGCAGACTTGGTGTGAATTCAGACTGTTCCTTAAAGCGACCGTGCTGCCTGGAGAGATGCAGCCACAGACAAAAGCCCCTCAGTGTCTCCCAATACATTGTGCCAGCTGGGTTTGGGGCATTTGTTTCTATTCCTGGATGGCTCTGCAGTCAACTTCTGGTTCAGTTTGGGCAGAAGGGTTGTTCATTGAGAGCAGCCAAGTCCTGGGCTTTTGCTAACAAGGGTCTGGTTCAGGGAGCCAGGCTGGAGGACACAGTGGAGTGGCCAGGAGCCAGGGGAGGGAGGCCCTGGTGGGAGGGAGCTGGGCTTGCTCTGGGGCTGCCTCCTGCACACACCAAAGAGCAGATGCAGGTTCTTTGTCAGGAGCTGATTTATCAAGCCTAGGAACTTCTCTGCCTCCCTCTTTTCTCAATTTGCAGCTAATACCTCCTGAAGGGAGGGGGAAATTAATAATGGTAATTACAGCAGCTCACAGTCCTGAGAGGTGGCATTAGCTACAGGGGCTGTGATGGATGGTGGGAGGCTGCTCTGCTACAGGGAAGCTGGACATGGAGATGGCCTTTTGGACCTACACTCCATCCACTATCACCCATGGGGTGGGACAGTTGCTGCTTCCAGCCTTGAGACAAGAGGGGAAGAAGCAGCAGGGGCAGGCTGAGACCTGACATCATCTGAACTCAGGGCAGGGACGTCCTTGGGTGAGCACCAGGGATGAGTTTGGCCTCTGCCCAGGTGTCACCTGGTGCATTGCCTGTCCTGTCCCTGTCCTGCCCTGGTCACCCACTGCAGGAGCTGGCAGGCAGGAGGGCATTGCCTGGCTCCTGCTGTCACCCATCTGCCTTGCCTTTTTTTGCTCCTCTGTCTACCACCCCACTGCAGACTTTACACTGGGTTGTTCATGGAGCACGTGAAGGTTTGCAGAGCAGCCCAGCTCCTCCTAGAGACCACCAGAAGTTCAGGACCAGCATGGGCTTTCGGTCCCTGCCCACAGTGTGGGACATCCCTGTCCATGTGCCCAGCCAGGTGGGTGTGCAGGGTGCTTTGAGAAGCCCCTGGGGACAGGCTGGGCTGCATTGCTACACCCCAACCCCTGCTATCCCACCCCCCATCTGCACTCTTCTGTGGAGACTGACAGCTGCTGAATCCCTCACTTGAATAGTTCAATTTCAATCCATAAAATGAATTTCAGGCCCTCTGGGCTAAGCATTAGCAGAGAGCAAAAGGCTGCTGCCAGCCAAGCCTGCCTGGGCATTATGGTGGTGTCAGCTCCTGCAGGCTTTGACTTGTCATCTTTAAACCTCAATTTCCATCATTGTGCAGTGACATGAGACTTTGTCTGGGGCTTGGAGACAGAGCCTGGCCAAGGGCCTGTGACATGAACCTAAGTCTGGAAAAGGCAACATCTTTAGGGCCGCTGTGCCATCAGATGAGCCATCTCTCCCAGTCTTTTTAGGAAGAGCTGGTTCTGTCATCAGACATATTTTGCTTCTGGGGTGCTGGCTGTGCTCAGAGGGCAGTGTGGGGTCTCAAAATCAAGCGGTGGTTATTTAAATTTAAATTATTAAATCTAAATCCTCCCACGTCAGCGAGGACTCTTCCCATTCTCCCCAGCCTGCATCCTCTCCTGTGTGCAGGGGAGGGAGGTCCCCACCCCAGGAATCTCTGTGTGGAGCTGGGGGTGCTGCTGGCCTCTCCTCTGAATAATGGGCTCTTTTTCTCCCAGATTGGAAGGAAGGGCTGAGGGAGCAGTGCAGCCAAAGAGAGACATTTACATCAGTGGCAGAATAAATGAATCTGAGCTGCCTCCTGGGAACCAGCCCAGAAGAGACTGACTTGGCCATGGCTTTCCAGTGGGAAATGCTCTTCTTTCCTCTGTATTTATTTTTGACTTTCCTAGTGTTTTGCAGGGCTCACAATTAATCCTCAGCTTCTGGGCAGCCAGCTGGGCTGGGGTGACAAAGTCTTCTTCGAAGCAGTTTGGTTGATGATTTCTTGGGGACCTTGGATGTACTAGGAGCTTGGAAAAACCTGGGGCGTGTACCCACACCACTTGTGCTGGAGAAAAGGCTGCAGCCTGCATGGGGACGGGTGTGGAGAAGCCACTGGGAACTCTCCTATGGGATGAACAGGGAATTTGTTCTCCCTTGGGAACAGTGACAGACAGTGTGTTGCTGCTGGCAGATGCCATGGGGGCAAGGGATCAAATGTTGTCATTGCCTGCTGGGGTTGGTGGCACATTGGCAGGGGTGTGAGAGCTGGGCTTGCCTTCCAGCCCAGTACACCAGGCAGGATTTATTGTCATGAGGATCCCCCAGAACAGATCCTGCCTGCTCCAGCCCTGCCACCTGAGTGGCTTCACGTGAAATCTCGTGGGATTGCACCGTGCTGGATGGGCTGCAGGACTGGCAGGTGTGGAGAGGAGCTGGGCTGGGCTCCCTGGGACTCCCTGCACTGCTCAGGATCTGCTTCCAGTGCTGCAGGGAGATCCCAACCCTCTGGTGTACTCAGTGCCAGCCTTTGGAACAGGTTTAATGGCAAACACCCAGTGGGTGCCCACCAAGGCAGATCTCTGTGTGCTGTGGACTCGTTTGCCTCCTTGCACCCTTTTTTCTCCTCTTGCTGCAGGTGAGATGGACCCTTTGGAAGTCTTGGATCTGTATCAGTTTTTGAGCCTTTCAAGCTTACTCCCATTTTCCCAAAATGATGGCTTCACCACTGCCCATCTTACACATGACCCCCTACACATTTATGCCCCATTGCCTGCTCATAAAAGCACACCTTGGGGCACAGGCTTAATGTGGGGAAATTGCCCATGTCAAAATTTAAGAAGTGAGTGTAGGGTTTGCTGTGGTCTCTGCATGCTGGTGTCAAACAAGTGTAGTTGAGCTTGAGCATCTGCTGCCTGCTGCAGCACGGAGGCAGAGTGGGTGCTGTGTGAGGGGCTGATTTTGTACTTGTCCTGGGACAGGGGTGACAATGATGATGGGATGAGCACATGACTTGTGAAGGGAAAGGGGTTGGAGCTTGCTTTGCACACAAAAAAAGGAAGAAAAACCATAGAGATGGAACAAAAATAATTAAACAAGTGGCTGTGCTGTTACAGGTTGATGACAGCTCCGTCAAGGAGCTGGGCAGTGGTCAGCATTGCCAAGGGTGAGCTGTGGCTGAGTTGATGGGTTTGGAACTGATGAGGCAAGAGCTGGGAGCCTGGTGCACATCTTCAGGTGGGGCTGTGGCAGTCAGAGATGGGGTATGTATGAAAGGGGATAAAAAATGGGTAAGAAAGAGAATCGAAGGACTGGAGGTAAATCTGGTGCCTCCTCCATTGGAGAATCATGGTGCCTTCCTCTCCTTTCTCTCCAAAAAGTCTGTTACTGAGGACACAAAACCAGTTTGACATGAAGAGAGCCCAAAGGCACTGGAGGTTCTTGATGTCAAAAGAAAAAAAAAAAAAAAAAGAAAAAAAAAAGATGAGCCAGCAGAATAGGGGAGAAAGCACCACTGGTGACAAATGGCAAGGAGGAGATCTTGGCTGTTGCTTCTGATACAACAGCCAGATGGCAATGGGCTGAAAAGTGGAGGAGAGTGTTTCAGTAGCAGGAGAGTCCACTGGAGCTGCTTCCCACAAGGTCCTGCTGAAAGTCCCTGGAAGGTGCAGCAAGGGTCATATATTTGTATTTTCAGGAAAACATCCATCAATGCCAACCTGCAGCTGCCCCTCTGGTGGGGATGGAGGATGAACTGAGGCCATGAGGCAGCCCTGCTGCCTGCAGGAACTCAACCAGAGCTGATTACCAGTGCCAGCCAGAGCATCTCCTTCTGCAAAACCAGCAGCTGGTGCCACCAGCTGTGGCAGCTCTGTGGACTCTGTTTGCTTCTCACCCAACAGTTCTGGCTGCAGGTGCATCCTTGGGACTTGCTCCCTCTCACACATTGCTTCCTTGCTTCAGAGGAGCTTGCTAAGCAGCTGAAGGAGAGGGTTATTCCTCAAAGCATAAAACAAAACCCATCCAGACGAGCAGAAACAAGACTTGGGAAGAAAAAAGTGGCACATAAAGATGAATATTGGATACACATTCATCCCTGGTGGATGTGCATTGCTCCATGTTACCACTGAGCTATGTGGTACTGTTGAGCTGGGGGGGTCCTGTGCCCCCCTGCTGCAGGGAGGGTTCTATTTCTTCCACTTCATGTGCTGCCCAAGGAGTTCATCCCTGTGTTTTAGTAGCTTATGGCTGAGCCTGAGCCTTCTTCCACCAAAAGTCCTCCCCAAGGGCTGCTTTGCTTCAGCTCAGCCCCAGCCAACCTGTCCCCATCGAGTGATTCACTGGCAACTTTTTCACTGGAGTTGAGGACAGTCCTTCTGCATGGGCTGTAAACAGTATTTAATGTGCAGCATTTTGCTGAGCCTGTAGCCTTTTGAAGCTCTTTGTGGCCTCCCTGGACACATTATTGGAGCAATAGTGTGGCAGGCACTCTGCTGAAAGCAGATGTCATGCCAGCCAATACAGATGTGGCTCCATTCCTTCTTCTCAGCATGCATCCAGTCCAGGTGGTACCTGAGCTGGGGTAAAAGAGGTAGTCCTGGCTTCCTCCTCAGTAGCCTGGGCTGCTTTACACATGTATGGCTAAAGCTTTGTCCCCTTCATTGCTTGTGGTCCTTCAGTTTGCTCCTTTTGGGAATTAGAATCCACTGTGGAGAAGCTGCATAGGGCCACCCAAAAGGGTCCCTCAGCTCCGGTGGGCACAGGGTGTTTGTTTGATCCCCAACAAGTGTTTGGCTCTTCAGAGCAGCTGGGGGAAATATGGAAATTTAACCTTTGAATTCACTGTGCTGTTCTTTTCCTGGGAAATGTCACTCAGGGCATCAAGCTGAGGTTGCCTGCTCTCAGGAGGGGAGGGGGCAGCAGTGCCACAAGCTCGGTCTCTGGGGATGGTTCTGACTGGTCCATAGCACAGGAAGCTGGGTACACAGCCCTTGGGTGCTCTTTGCAAGCAGAGCTCCCATGTTCTGGAATTGCTGGAGCTCCTGTGCTCTGGAAGTGCTGGAACTCCCCTGCTTTGCTGTGCTGATAGCAGAATCCTCCCCGAAATGATGGATGTGAACAAGTTTTGGGGACCTGAGCTGGCCCCTGAATGACATAAGGAAGTTTATGTCCCCAGCTCTGGGTGCCAGGCCAGGGAGCTGTCAGAGGTGACACAGCTCAGAGGGAGAAAAGCAGCTTTTGGGAGCCAACACCAGTGATGGAGAAGGCTCTGCTGCCTGGAGGTGCTTGCAGGGCCAGCTCCAGATGCTGCTGCAGCAGGAGGATGCTCCCCATTTGACTGAATGTGCAACAGATCCAGATCTGAAGGAGATCCCAGCTGTCAGCTAGAAGGGTCTGATAGGACCATCCTTGCTCAGGCTGGAGACTAAGATGAACAGTTGAGTTTACTGCTGCTCCTAAAAAAGTATCTATGGTGCCAGAAAACCCCAAAACATTTAAAAAAAGAAAAAAAAAAAGTAGTTACAGTGTGGGCAGGAGTCACTGTGCAAAGATGGATTTCAGCACAGATGAATAACCAAAAACTGCATCAACATCCCTGGAGGGCTTTGTCCTGCTTGCTGGACCATCCATGTTGAAATCTTTTCTGCTGTGTCAGCTCTGGCACTTTTATGAGCTCCTGCCAGCATGGCCATGCCTGTCCCTGCAGCTGTCCTGGTGCCAGCTCCAAGTGTGGCTTTGGTCAGGCAGTGTCCATCTGAAAAGCACTGAGAATGGCTCTGGTTGTGTGGCCCTGGTGCCTGCAGCTTTTTGGCAGTTCTTACAGTGGCCAGGGCAGATCTGTCTTTGTTGAGGACAAATGCTTCTGGGTCAGCAAAGCAGGAACTCTCAAAGAACAAACCCAGGTGTGCAGCTGGGCTCTCCTCAAGGACCCTCTGAGAAGAGCTGTAGGTGAGGAAGACCCTGCAGTAGCAGAGCAGAGAGCATCCTTCACTGCCTTCACAGGCAGCCCTAAAAATAGCCAGGCAGGATGTCCATGTGATGGGCTTCAGTAGGAAAATACATTCATTTCCCAGCTCCCAGAGGGGTTTTTGGAAACAGCAGAGAGTAAATAAGGATTTTGAAAGTGATGACAAATACCTTGGAGGTGCCCTTCCATGCGGCCTTAACTGCTTAGAATTACACTCACATCTCCAGTGGCTGTGAGAAGGAGGCTGTGAGGCCCTGAAGATCTCCAGACCCAGCCTGCTCTTATTTCCTTGGGTGCTAATTAAGACACTGTCAAAACTCTGCTATGTATTCTGCAACTCTCTGTAAATCCAGATAAGAGCTATTACAAATCCATCACAAGGTGTATTAAAATCTCCTTAATTAATAAAGAAGAAGCACAGAAGTCTCTGGCAGAACAGCTGTGGGCACTGGAGATCCTGGGACAGGGATGGACACCAAGTTACAAAGCAATGAGCTGAGGTGGGGAGGAAGATGTCCCCTCAGTCCTCATCCCCCAGGAGCAAGGCAGCACAGAGACTCCTGGCCAACCCCAAGCAGCAGAGCTTTGGGCTCAAGATGCTGCCAGAGCTCTTGGTTTTCCCAGATGTTCCCCTGAAGCTGCTTGAGGACCAAAAAATCAGTCTTTTTATCAGCAGTATGGGTGGAAAGATGAGCATAGGTGAGTTGAGAGCATATGGACAGTGCAGGTGTCACCATGGGACACTGGTCCAAGCCCCTGAGACCAGAAGAGGGTTGGGTACCAGGGGCAGGCAGAGGAGACAGCCCAGCCAAAGCTCTGCAGTCATTCTGGACTGAAAACTGCTGGACACAAAGAAGAGTAACTCCAAATGGAGATGGGGATTAGAGTGTTGTCACCTCACAGCAATGGCTTTCATGGAGCTTGCTTCTGACCCTACATCCAGACTGGGATCTCAGCTGGCCCAAAGCTTGGGTGAGCACCTCTACTCTTGGGACAATTTTGGACTTCACATGCTTTTTGACTAGAATTATCTTCCTGGTCCAGAGACACCTCATCCTGATGAAGTTTTCTTGAAATTAACACTAATATATGGAGCTCAGACCCTATTTACATTTTCTGATGAAAAAAATCACCTCTCTTGCATGTGCTGCATCCTGGGGTGGGAGGATATGAGCATTTGTGACTTCCCTGCCACAACCCACGTGTGCTCAGCAGGACTGCTGGCTCTCCCATCTTTGACATTTGCATATTGTGGTCGCACACATCTGGAGCTGGAAGATGTTTTGGGTGAGAGCTGCAGCTCCAGCAGAGCTCTCTGTGCTCTAGGGTGGAGGCATTGTTCCCAAACTTCATTCAGAAGCAAACACGTGAGTTGCTTGGGCACATGTTTAACTGCAGCTGTAAAGGAAAACAAGAGAGATTTCAAATGGCACTGCCTGTTTTACCATTTTGGGAAGAAGTGTGTCTTCTTGTAATTGCCTTGCTTATTTGGAAGAAAAAACCCCACTGTAGTTACTAGAAATTCAATATAGAAATTACTAGTTACTACCCTCTGTAGACTAATTTGAGGGTAGAAGAAGAATGAGGAATTTAATGCATACTATAATGAATGTCAATCTTCCCTCTTAATGAATAGGAATCACAGTTTGCTGCACACTGTAGGGAAATGAAAAGCATCCAAAGTTCAATTCATTTTTTTCTTTTTTTTTTTTTCCTTTTCTCTTCCCCCCCCCCCTTTCTTTTTGAGGGAGATAATACATTGCACAGCAGATGGGTACATTCATTTGTGAGAGCTAAAGGATTTTTATCTCTCACTGTACAAGTCAAGGTTTTCCTTCAACTGAGCTTTTTAAAATTTCCTCTCCAAACCAAGGAGCAATGCCATCTACAAAGCTGGAGCCTTGAGAACGAAGCAGGTTGGGGTTTTTTTTTTTTTTTCTCTTCCTCCTGTAGCAAGCCATCCAGACAAATAAAAGCAGAGATGCCCCAGGTTGTGTTTGATATAGGTTTGCTATTCTCAGCCAGAAGATGTGCAGAAGACCCTGTGAGTGTGTGTGTGCATCTGACTCTTGTGGAATTGTGTCCCTTGAATCCTAGAATGTCAGCTTGGAAGGGACCTCAAGGATCACTTGGTCCAATCCTTCTAATATTGTTGCCTATCTGAGACATCTCAGCACCCTGTCAAGATGAGACTTAAAACTTTGCTGAGTGGGGGAATCCACCACTTCCCTTGGGAGACCATTCCAGTGTCTGACTGTCCTCAGGGGGAAAAAAATTTCCTCTTGTGTTCAACCGGAATCTCCCCAGGAGAATTGTGCCCATTGTCCCTTGTCTTGTCCAAGGGATTCCTTGGAAATCAGGAGTCTCCATCTTCTTTGTAGCCCTCCTTTAAGCACTGGAACATGGTAATAAGGTCTCCCCTGAGCCTTCTCTTCTCAAGGCTCAACAATCCCAGTTTTCTCAGCCTCTCCTCATATGGCAGGTGCCCTCTGATCATCCTTGTGGCCCTTCTCTGGACCCTTCTCTATCCACATCCTTTTTGTACAGTGGGGACAGCAGTTCATGTGGGGATGGCTCTCTGTGAGGAGGATTGCCCCTTGCACCCTGTGGATTCCTGCAGATGAAGGTGGGTTTAAGGCATGAGGAACGCACAGTGGTCAGAAGGTGGAAGGTCTAAGGTGAGCCTTAACTCCGTGGAGATCCTTTCCACTAAGTCCCACAGGGTCTGTCTCCTGCTCCTTCTGTGATCTCTTGCAAGCTTCTGCAAAGACAGAACGAAATCTTTTTTTTTCTGAAGCTAATTCTTCCCATTCTCTGCTCCAAGCCTGTGATTTCCTTGCTGTCCCCAAGCACCTGCTCTGTGGCCTGAATTTCCTGGACTCAGTACTGATGGGGGGGAGGCTTTGAGATGTATGTGAGGGGTGGGGGTCTACAGAAAAGGACCTGCCCCTGCAGGTACAAGCACCCAGGGCTCAGCTGTGGTATATATGGGTGCAATGTGGGGAAGGAAAAGCACCTGGGTGGCCCCATTGACCCAGAGTTGGGTGTTTGCCCCTGTGCCAGCTTGGGACCCAGACACAGCCCCCAGAGGAGGGACTGGCATGCAGGGGATGGGGGAGTCCCTGTGGCCTCTGCTTTGGGAGGTGAAGGAGAAGAAGGGCAGTTCTCCCCCAAGCAGAGGTGTAGAGCTGGAGATGTTCCTTGCTAATGTGGTCCTGGGGGTCCAGAAGGTGTTTTCCATCTGTTTTCTCTCATGTGCAAATGCAAACTCCAGCTGAGCAGCTGCTGGCTCTGTGCCAGAGGAGTTTAGAGTTGCAGTGTTTTAAAATATTTATTAATGTGAAGATGTAGTTAGCACTTAAGCTGAGGCAATACAGTAGAAGTCTCTTTGTTGGAGTGGAAGTTAGTGATGCTGAAAAGCCATTAAGCTGTAAATATAAACTATATTAAGTGCTCAGTAGCAAACTTAAATATCCCTTGGTTGGGTGATTTTCTTCTGCCAGGCTGAGTGTCTGGTGAGGGAATTACTCACTGCTGGCTCTCCACAGCGTGCCCAGCTCTGACCAGCTACTTCTGAAGGGTGGGGATGGCTTTCCAAGGAAGGTTCCTCAGAGGCAAACCTCAGGGTTGGCCTTGCAGCAGCTGATTGCTCCCCAGCTGGTGGGATGCTTGCAGGGACTGGGAATGGGGTGAGGTGGCAGAGCAGCTCTGCTCCACCTCGAGCATTCATGTCAGGATCCCATGGTTGCCTCCAAGGGCTGGGCTCTTGAACCAGGGGCTGGTGCCTGATTTCTCTCCTTGGCCTCTGGGCTGTTGTAGACTCACAGAATGGTTTAGGTTGGAAGGAACATTAAAGATCATTTAGTTCCAGGCCCTCCTACATGGATAAGGACACCTCCCACTAGAAGCTGCTTGCTTGCCCTCCGGTCTGGCAGATCCAGGCCTGGATTCCCACCTTGTTCTGGAGGCACCAGCACCTGGGCAAGATGAGTCCCAGCAGAAGGGGTGGTCTGGGCAAGGCACTGTGCTGTGCCTGGGTAACTCACAGCTTTCTGCATTCAGCTTCCATCAGATTCCATCCTGATGGGCTGAGATGGGATCAGCCCTGATCCTCTCATCCTTGCAGATCAGTTGGAAGAGGTGGGCTTGGCTCAGAAAGTGCTGCCAGAGCTCAAAGTGAGTGTCAGCCTCCTGTCACTACACTCCTTTGAGTCTCTCCCACCCTGGATGTTCTGGGGGAAGAGACAAGGGGGGCAGTGTGGTGGTTCTGGCTGTCCTGGGTGGTCCATCATGACTGTGCTCACTAAGCCCCTGCTCAGCATATCCTGAAAAGCCAAGGGACACAAAGATGGTCCAGGGCTGGAGCACCTCTGCTACAAGGAGAGGCTGAGGGAGCTGGGATTGTTCAACCTGGAGAAGAGAAAACTCTGGGGTGACCTTAGAGCTGTCTTCTAATCCCTGAAGAGAACCTACAGGAGTGCTGGAGAGGGACTTTTTTTGAGTGTTCATTGATAGGACAAAAGGAAATGGCTTTAAACTGAAGGAGAACAGTTTTAGACAGGATCTTAGGAGGAAGCTCTTCAGTAGGAGTGTGGAACAGATTGCCCAGAGAAGTTGTGGCTGTCCCCTCCCTAGAGGTGTTCAAGGCCAGGTTGGATGAAGCTTTGAGGAGCCTGGGATGGATGGATGGATGAGAGGGATGGATGAGAGGTGTCCCTGGCCATGGCAGGGGAGTTGGAGGAGATGAGCTCTAAAGTCCCTTCCAACCTCAACCATTCTATGATTCCCTCTATGATTCTGTGGAACAGCCTTTGCCAAGCAGCCCCTTTGGCCTTCTCTGCTCCCAGCTCAACAGTGACAGTAATTTTAGTAAACTGCCTTTGCCCAGGAGAGTTCATATTTCACTCTTTAAAACCAACCTGAATAAAGATTACAAAAATAACAAACCTCTCTGGCTGCTGAGAGCATGAGTGATACAGATATCTTAGGCAATTAAATTTTACATAATAGGGTAACTGGATTCTACAAATTTAAAGAGTGCCTGCAATATGCAGGCATACTCTGAAATTCCTGCTCTCATCTTTCAGCCCTACACCATTAATCTGTCACATTTCTTGCCTTTATTTCTCTTCTAGTCACACTGCTGCAGAGTTGGGATAGTGCTGGAAAATGCCAGGAACCTTTAAGATCCCTTCCAGCTCAAATGGGTCTGGGGTTCTATTTGCACCCCTGCCTGAAGACCATTGACCCCTCCTTTGACACATAAGAGAGAGAAGATTCTGTGCACACAATCCAGGCTCCTGAGGGCTTTAAGCTCCTGGTCTAGACTAGTAGAAGATAGATTATTTTCACTTGGAATTGTTTGAGAATAAAGACAGACCCAGGATGTTAATTTGCTCTTTTTTGTTGTTGTTATTGTTGCTGAAAGAACCAAGGAGTTTGCTTGCTTTGGGTAGGTTTGTGTTGTTTTGATTTCAAAACAAGGTTGGAGGGATCTACTTTGCAGAGCAAATTGAGCAGGGATGGAAGAAAAGATGTGAATGCTATCCCTGGAGAGCTTTAAAAGTCTGAGCACCTCTGAGATGCTTCAGAGTTTACCCAGCTCAGTTTGTTTAAAAAAATAAAAATTAAATAAAAATATCCCTGCCCCTCCCTCTGTGGCATTCTTTGTGAGGACTTCTGAAAGACTCTGAAATGCTTTGGCTGCTGAATAAATGATAAACACACTTCCTCTGGTAGAGCACTGGTTGCTGGCTGCATGTCCAAAAGCAAATTAAATACTCTTTAGCTGTTTGCTTCAGTTTGCAGATTGTGTATTCAAGTTATTTATCTTTTTCTAAGGCTACTCAGGAAGGGGTTGTCTCTGGTGAGAGATGTGGACAGGCTGGAGGGAGGTGCAGGGGTGGGATGGTGGGTGCTGCTCCAGCTCAGTGCTGGTTCCATCTTGCTTCTGCCTTGGGCTGCTGGTGTTCAGAGAAGGCTCAGGAGGCAAATGTTTAAATCATGGAATCATAGAATGGCTTGGGTTGGAAGGGATTAAAGATCATCTAGTTCCAACCCCAGGGTATGGACAGGGACCCCTCCCACTGGGTCAGGTTGCACAAGACTTCATCCAACCTGACCTCCAACACTTCCAGGGAGGGGCCATCAACAACCACCCCTGAGAACCTCTTCCAGTGTCTTATTACCCTCATGGTGAAGAATTTCTTCCTAATATCTAACCTCAATCTCCCCTCTTTCAGTTTAAAACCATTACCCCTTGTCCTGTCACTACTCTCTCTGTTGAAAAACCCCAGTCCAGCTTTCCTGGAACCCCCTTTGGTGGAGCACTGGAAGGTGCTCTAAGGTCTCCCTGGAGCCTTCTCTTCTCTAGGCTGAGCAGCCCCAACTCTCTCAGCCTGTCTTCATAGCAGAGGTGCTCCAGCCCTTTAATCATCTTTGTGGCCCTTCTCTGGACCTTTTCCAGCAGGTCTTTATCTTTCCTATCCCGGGGTCTCCAGAGCTGCACCCAGTACTGCAGGTGGGGTCTCACAGGAGCAAAGCAGAGAGGCAGAATCACCTCCCTTGCCCTGCTGGCCATACTTCTTTTGATGTACCCCAAGATGTGGTTGGTCTCCTGGGCTGTGACCACATGTTGGTGGCTCATGTTGAGGTTCTTAGAGCCCCACTCTGAGCTGTGGGAGTGCTCCCTGTGTTGCAGGGATGGGCTGGTTCTGTTGGGTCACCTGGGAGCAGGGATCTTGCTGTAGGGACTTGTTCAAGGTCTTCTTGGCTGCTGTATTGTGAGAGCAGACTGGAGATGTCTCAGAAGAGATCTGGACAGAGTGGTCCAGTGAATGACCTCACTGCAGGGGTGGTTTTGCAGCCCAGCACTATCTCAGTGAGAAAAAGGCCCTAAAGTGCCTACACTCCTCAGACCCAGGAGTGCTGCTGCTGTCCCTATGCCTACTTGGGGTCCTCCCAAAGCTGATGGAGATGATGCTCCAGCTCTGAGTTTGCACTGAGCTGTGTTGGCATTCACTGATGGAGCTCCAGAACCTCGGAGCATTTCCGAGAGTGTGAAATGCATGGAGAAAAGAGCTGCTCAAACTGCTCTAATTCTCTACAGGCGACAAGAGAGGCAATAGCCAAACATTTATATGTTAAGTTCTGTAAGGCTATAATAGCACTTTATGTTGTAGAGCAATCCAAACTGCACTTCATCACCTCTTCTGCTGGCCTCCTGCCTGCAGACTGGATGCATGAGCTGTCAGGTCCAGCCTGTGTCTGTCCCCAGAGTGAGTTACTGGCTTGGTTTTTTAGAAGGTTTTAAGTACATTAGAAACACAGAGGGGAAGATAATCCTCCTGCATCTTTTCCGTGAGAAAGAGTCCAGTGAGAAATATTGCAAATTGATCAGTATTTTATCGGAGAAGGAGGATGGCTCCTTAACATCATTAAGTGGTGACCTTTAAAACTCATTCTCCTGCCAGGCAGCTCGGGCAGTGGATGGAGCAGAGACAGATGGTGGTGGTAGGGAATAAAATCAATTGTTTGCTGAGATCAGTGCACGTGTGTTTTCAGTGGCATGGAGATCCCTGGGCCACTTTTCACCTTATCTTTCTGCACATTTCTTTTATACAGCAGAATAAATTCTGTTTGGTGCCCAAGATAAATTTTCAGAGCCATATGTCCTGTTTAACAAGAGTATGACAGCACAAATTTGGAGAGAATAACGGTGCCCAACCCTAGACTCACCTCCATGACTTCATTAGATTTCTCATCCAGAAGGAGATGAGCTGCCTGGGTTTGTGGGGGTATTTTGTATTGGGAAGTTGATCTGCTCAGCTTCAACTCATAATTCTGCTGTGTGTTAATGTTCTGCCAAGATTAGGCTGTGAGACATGCTGGGTGGCAGCTGGGTGGCTGAGTCCTGTCCTGCTCACCCCTGGTGCCACCTGCCTGAAGTTTGGGAAAGAGAAAGTGTTAATCTCATGTGGATCTGGGCAGGCACACCTTGAACCTTCTGAGTTTATGGCACCCCATAGCAACCTGGCGATGGGCATCTGCTCTCCTATGCCCTGCATGTGGTCTTGCAGGCACATTGCTGGTGCTGTGGAGACAAAACCTTCCCAAAGCAGAAAGGTGGATCAAGTGTCAAGTGTTGCCCCATGTGACAAAGGTCCATGGCAATGCTCTTGGCTGTCATCTTCCAGCTTCCATGGCTACAATCTCATGGTGGGTCCAGGTGTCATGCAGACATGGAATACTGTAGTGAAATGAGGCAACCAGGTGCCACTAATGGCCAGGTAGTGGGCATGAGTTTGTGTTAAGCCCACCTGTGCCTGATTAGGCCGGGCCCCTACTGCCCATGAGCAGGATTAGGGGGCCAATAAAAGGTAAGGCAAGGAGCACAAGCTCAGCTCACTCCTGAGCAAGCCAGCAGAGAGATAAGCTGCTTTTTACTGCTGAATGCTCCTGTGCCACAGCCACCTCCATGCTCTGAAGGTATTTGTCACCTCTGCATTCACAGAAGGTCTGGGCCTTTAAACTGGGGTTGTTGTTCTTCTTGCTCATACAGGTTAAGGTGGGCTCTTCAAAATGGGTCCAGCTCTTGTGCTGCTGCCCACAGGTTGACTCTGTGCCTGGGCAGGCAGGAGAGAGGCTCCAGGGCAAGCAAAGAGAAAAGTGAGAAGGAACCTGGTGCAAGTCTCCTGTAGCAAGGGTGCAACTCTGAGGGGTTTCTGCTGTCCCAGGGCAGTGGGTGACCAGCAGATCCTGTTCCCCTGGGGCTGCAGTCAGCAGAGTTGCTCCTGCCAGCAGCCTGGAGCTGGATCCAGGAGAATAAATCCCATTTCCATCTCTCATTTCTGACTCCTGCAACCCCAGGGGTCCTGGAACATCCCTGTGGGACGCAGGAATGTGAAGGCTGAGGGGAGGAAGAGACAGGGCAGAGTGAGTCAGGCAGCTTGGTGGAGCCAGAGGAATCTTTAGGGTTGGGTTCTGAGCAGGGACACCCGGTGTGAGGCCAGGGTGACCCACTGGTGTTCCTCTGGTGCAGGAGAGAACAGGCTGTGTGCTAGCCCAGAGCTGCCTCCATTCCTGCCAAGACACAGTGCAGAGTCATTCCAGGGTAATGGGCTTCCAAGGGTGAGCAGGGAAGTGCTGCATCTTTTTTTATGGCCCTCTTCTTTGACCTCTGAGAGGTGGTGGGGAGGACTTGGTGCTCATCCCCCTGCATTCAGCTCCATTGCAGGTTGTTGTTCAATGTCCCTCATCCAAACCAGAGCCTCGGGGACAGTGGCAGAGGGGGAGCTGCATCACAGGGAGGGGTGACAGCTCCTAGGGACAGTGGGGATGGCACAGACACCAGCTTTGGTCTTCCCTCTGAGGACAGAAATCGAGGCAGTGGGAACTGCTGCTCTGTGGCCCCGAGCTGGGCTGCTTTTCTCTGTGTCTCAGGGGAAGGGAGGACAAAGTCCCTGTGCCTTCCAGGAGGATCTGCCTGACTTTGGGATGTCTTTGCAGAGCTCAGACGGCCCGTAAAGCAGAAGGTTACCTTAATTTATAGTCCCTGGATTTATGTGAGGTATATATCAAGGAAGAGTGTAATAGCTTTCATGTGGCCCATCCAGAGGGGTCCATCCTGAAGTGCTGGCAGCAGGGACAGAGGGTGGCTGCTTCACCAGGGTGGCTGCTTTCACTTTTCATTTCAGGAACAGGGAAGGGAGGATTGTGGTGTCCCAGATTGTTCCATACCCTACTTGTAAGCCACCACTGAGTCTGTGCTGGGAGGAAGCTGGAGGTGGCACACAAAGCCCCTTGGCTTCTGGCAGTGGGTGGGGAACATAAGAAGCAGAGATTTCACAGAGCTCATCCAGCACAGCATGTGGGGCCAGAGATCTACCTGATTCCCAGAGTCCCTGCCCTGCCTTGGGGGACCTTGCCCTGTCCCATGCACACCCTTTCTCCATGCTCATGGCCCCCACCATGGCCATGTTTGGCCTTCCTGTCCCTCCAGAGCTGGTACTTCTGTTTCTGGCCTCCCTCTGTCCCTTGGCCCAGCACTGGGGACCTGCCCCGAGGTGTCCCTTCAGCCAGCCTAATTTCTTGGTGCTCCTACCTGTGAAAATGGCTTGGCTGGTCTGACAAGCAGGAAGCTGAAAGGGCAGATGAGCTCCCATTCACTCCTCATAGCTCTTCTAAGCCACCAAAAAACCCTTAAGAAGGTGGGGATAGAGCTGTAGGATCTGATCTCTGTTGCACAAGCCCTTTCCTCCTCTCTGCCCCATGGTGCTGTGCTCCATCATCCCCACCCAGAGCTGCCCCAGTCCTGTCCTGGCTCTGCCCTAGGCAGGAGGGTTGAGCTGCTGGTGGGTGGAATCATTCCTGCTCTGTTTGCTTTACGTAGAAGGAACACAAGGGGTGTCAGCCCCATCTCTCAGAGAGCAGATATTCATAGCTGGGAGCTGAGAATCACAGCAGTGACTGCAGCAGCTCATCCCAACTGGAGATGCTGGGCCTCTCCCTACAAGAAGGGCATTGAGTTGCTGGAGTGAGTTCAGAGAAGGGCAACCAAGCTCATGAAGGGTCTGGAGAACAAGTCCTGTTGATGGTAGCCTGAGGGAATTGCAATTGTTTAGTTTGGAGAAGAGGAATTTGAGAGGAGACCTTCTTGCTCTCTACAGCTCCCTGAAAGGAGGTTGTAAGTGAGGTGGGTGCTGGACTCTTCTCCCAAGTGAATAAGGAATGACAGGGTCAGAGGAAATGGCCTGAAGTCACCCCAGGGTGGTTTGGACTAGACATTAAGAAGAACATCTTTACTTAAATAGTGGAACAGGCTTCCCAAGGAGGTGGTGGAGCCAGCCTGGAGGTATTTAAACACCATGTAGATGAGGCACTTCAGTACATGCTCTAGTGAGCATGGTGGTTTTTTCTGGGTTGACGGTTGGGCCCAGTGATCTTTGAGGTCTTTTCCAACTGTGACAGTTCTATGATTCTGCTGGGCAAGCCTCGGGCATCACAAGGGTGGGTGTCTGGTGGTGCTGGAGCTGGGAGAGTTGTATGGACCTTGCTTTCTGCCTCATTCCTGAGACTGCAAGCAGAGCCCAAAGCAGTTGGTGGGTGCTGAGGCACAGGAAAGAGTGGGGAAGGGAAGGGTGAGAGTATGGGTGGGTGGAAGCAGGGTCCCAGGCACTGGGTGCTGCATCCATCAGTCCCACACAGCAGGCACCATGAGCCTTCCTTACCTGCCCCCAAAATCCTCAATTGCCAGAGCACCTTGGGTCTTGCTGTGCAGATTTCTGCAATCAGGAGGAATCACTTGGTTTTCCTTCAGGGCATGGCAGGGCAGATTGAGCCCTTTGCAGTGCAGCTGACCCCACCAACTGGAGCTGAACCTTTTGAGCTGCTTTGCTGTGGGTGTGGGAGGATGCTGCTTGCAAAGCTGCTATTTCTGAGGCCCCCAGCTCTCCTCTCCCTCCTCCTCCTCTGCAGTCCTTGTGTGGAAATGGCTGCTCCCAGCTCCAGGAGCTGGCATTGCTGCTAGAGATGTTCTGTTTCTGTAGCAGTTCAAGAGCTTCAGCAGTTACAAAAAATCCTCTTTAAAAATTCATGCTGTTCTGTATCACGTAAAATATTTATTCTTAAGGAACAATGCATTCCCCCCCTCCTCCATCCTGCTATGATACCTCTTTTGCATATGAGCTGATTAATTATTAATCACTTACATTTTATTTTGACTATCAGAAGATGTGCTGAAGCCAATGGGATGCCTGTTGTGTTGTGCTGAGCTGTGAATTCACTTTCCCTTTCCAGACCGAGGCATCCTCTCTGGTTTTGTCTCTGAGTTTTCCTACACTGGGAATCCAAGCTGGCCACGGTCAGTCCTGGACCACCTTAATTTCTGTAACTTTTCAGAGCCCAGGTTCATCTGGTCACCAAGAAGACTGGATCAGTCCTCCCCTTTACACCCAGCTAGAAGCCAGGGTGGTTTCTTCAGCTCCAGCTGTTTTCTCCCTTCCCTGGAACTTTGCTATCTTCAGCTGAAGATGATGGGCTTTTTCCTGATGGAGTGATCTCCCCTTGGCTGATACAGGAAAAACTTAGTGATGATCTGACCTGGCAGACAGGATGGCCCATGGCAGCAGTGAATGCCTGGGTGCCAGCTTTCAGCCCTGCTGAATCAAGAAATGGGGTGTCCTGGGTCAAAGCCAACTGTGTCCTAGCTTGCTCCAACGACAGAGTTTAAAGCTGTTTAGAACACAAATCTTCTGATGTGTGGCTGGGGGTGCTGATCCTGGAGCAGAGGAGGCTGAGGGGAGACCTTCTGGCTCTCTGCAACCCCCTGAGAGGAGGTTGGAGCCAGGGGGGGTCGGGCTCTGCTCCCAAGGAACAAGGGATGGGACAAGAGGAAAGAGCCTCAAGTTGTGCCAGGGGAGGTTTAGATTGGAGCTTGGGAATGATTTCTCCCTGAAAAGGGTTGTCAGGGCCTGGCCCAGGCTGCCCAGGGCAGGGGTGGAGTCCCCATTCCTGGAGGGGTTTCAAAGCCCTGGAGATGTGGTGCTGAGGGACATGGGGCAGTGGTGGCCACAGAAGTTCTGGGGTAATGGTTGGACTGGGTGGTTTTAAAGGTTCTTTCCGACCAACATGATCCTCTGATTCTATGATGAACATCAGGTGGTGGCATAAGGTCTCAGAGGACAGTTTCCTCCAAGACAGGTTTGAGTTCCTGTGGTTTGCTCTGGGGAGGCCACTGCTGAAGCTGAGACCCAGACCACCTATATTATTCCCAGGGTTGGAAGGGATTCATTGCTCCTTGAAACTGGGACCTGGCCCTGTAGCACAAACATAGCTGCTTAGTCCTTAAGAGTCACTGGATACAGGTTAGTTTGGAAGAGCACTTTGGAGTTACTTTGGGTCCATCTCCCAGTCTGGAGTCTGCCTGCACAGGAATTTTGTGCAAGAGTGAAATGTGGTGCCTACAGTGGGGCTGGACAAACCTGTGAAGGTGCTGAGTCTGCTCCTCCAAACAGGTAAAAGGCCCTTCCCCTTCAAAGCAATTCCAGTAGAAAAGGGGTACCTGGAGAAAAAGTTCTCTCAGCAACCTGGGACCCTGTCCTGCCATGGGGACATCTCATGGTGATGCTTCTGTGACACTGCTAAGCTCAGGAAAAGGGCTGAAGAAAGAGCTGACACAAGGGCAAACTGTACCCTAGGATTATAAGGAATTAATCCTGCTAAGGAAACTGGATTACTATTCAGGAGAGATGCTGAAAGAAACCCCAGCACTTGTATTCTGTGGGAGACTTCAGTGTTAGCCCCCACTCCTCCCCACCCCACATTTCCCAAGGAAGAACAAAAATAACTTTAAAGTTTTCCCATGGAAATAAAATCCTCCCTGCTTTGCAAAAATAGGAGCATCTCGTTTTCTGTAATTCCCAAGCAGAGTAATAGATGTTCTTTTCAGCAATAGAAACAGAGCTATGGAATCCATTTTGGAATTGATGTCTGAGTGTTCAGGAAACAAGGAAATCAGAGCAAACAGTGCTGGGGTGCTTGTTTTGGGAAGCTCTGTCAAAAGAAGGAGTGATTCCTCATTGTGGTCCCTTTCAGGAATGCTGCATTCTCCAGTTGCTCTGCTGAAAGCATCTCAGCTGGCTCTGCCCTTCAGCCTGGAATTACAAAAGGAAGGGGCTGGGCAAGGTTGAGATTTACTGCAATGTCTGGTGCAGCTTCCCATGAAATCTTTGGCTCAGGCTGAGATTTTAACAGCCTGGGTTGGAAGGGCTGTCACAGAGACCAAAGCTTGCCTGGGGGGGTTGTCAGCAGAGGCTGAGGCTGGGTGGGGGCAGAGCAGGGTGCTGAGGCTGTGCCTGGGGTGCAGAGGGGGATATGTGGCAATTACTGTTTCTTATTTAACAGCTTCATTAGTGAGCTGGAGACAGGCACAGGCAGCCTGGCAGTGAGGGGCACAGATGGTGCCACCCTGGGAGGTGTCACACACAACAAACAGCTCAGAGCCCTATGCCAAGGGTGGAAAATCAGGGACAATAGGGTGATGCTCAGGAAATGGCCCAGGACAAAGATGGCCAAGGGCAAAGCTGGAAATGAAAGCGCAATGAATCACAAAATGTGAGGGCTTGGAAGGGACCTCAAAAGATCATGAAATCCAACCCCAGGAATCCCACAGGTAAGGGTGTGCTCAGGGGGTTGGAGGGCAGGTTCCATTTGCCACGTGTGCTGCAAAGCCTCCTTTCTTCCTCCAGGAGGCTGTGTCTGCTGTGTTGTTTTGGTCTGGTGACACATGTAGTTGGAGAATTTCCTCAAAATCCTGAAAACCTGGAAGCAAATAGGGCAGCAAGAGGGAGCAGCTGTGGGGAGAAGCAGCTGTGTGCTGTTTGCATTGCTGGGGCTTGACCCTTTGTGCTATAATCTACTGGTAAGAGGGGAGGGGACCATGAATATACAAGTTCCACCTTGGAAGGGCCAGTTTTTGTGGTGTAATACCTAGCTGTAATACCTACAGGGCTGTAGGATCATCTTGAGGACCCAGAGTTGGAGTATTGGATGAAAGTGATGGAAGTTTTAAGTGCAGCCTGGTCCTGCCATGCTGGAGGGACTGGTTGCCACCTCCCTTGCCTAGGTCAGTCCAGGTTTTTTCCTGTTGTTGAAAGTGAGATGGTGCATGGGACCAGCAGGAGTGTTCCAGAGCTGCCATGGGAGAACAGGGAACACTTGGAAAAGCAGGTCCAGAGCTTCATCTGCCCCTGTGCCAAAGCTGTGTGCATCAGCAAATGCTCTCCAAGAGGGGATTTCGTGGTGAGACTCAGGAGCAGGGAGCTGAACGATGCCCTGCAAGCCAGTACAGATCCTTGGTCCTGATACACCTGGAAGCTTGGGTGTGGGAACACAGCTTGGAATTTGGATAGTTTGGCTTTGAAAGCAGCAGTAGTTGGAGGAGCTGCTTTTTCCCTCCACCCGTTCCTGGTTGTGGATGATCTATCTGACTCATCTCATCCTGATTTGAATTCTCTGGCTGTAACCTTAAACCACCCATCGTCTGGGAGATTAAACATACTGTGACTGCCCTGTAGTTTTCTTCTCTGAAAGTGCTTGGGTGCTGCTCTCAGGTCACCTCTTTCAGCAGCTCTTTAGAGGAGAGGAAGATTATGTGTCTTCAGCCTCACACCATTTTCCCTAACTGTTGGTATCACTTTAAGCTTTTCTGTACCCTCTGGTGCATCTACCTGGGCTTGTGCCTTTCTCTAAACCACTCTGGGATGTACTGCCCTGGAGTGATGCTACAATCCTGCCTTCCTTTTGTTGCAGGATGGGACAATTCCATGTTTCTTGCTGACGTTCCAGCCCCGGCTGTGACTTGAGCTCTGAGACTGGAAGGACACTGCATTTTTGATGAGCAGGTCTTGTTTTCAAACATGCCCTTGGCAGGTTCATGACCTGGGGGAGGAGCAGGAAGAGTTGGATCTGGTGCATTGTGGGGACACAGGCAATGAAATTTGGTTACTTGATACCTCTCTGTGTGAAGCTGGATGGCCTTGTGCCAAAAGCCCCTCTCCCTCTCCCTCTCCCTCTCCCTCTCCCTCTCCCTCTCCCTCTCCCTCTCCCTCTCCCTCTCCCTCTCCCTCTCCCTCTCCCTCTCCCTCTCCCTCTCCCTCTCCCTCTCCCTCTCCCTCTCCCTCTCCCTCTCCCTCTCCCTCTCCCTCTCCCTCTCCCTCTCCCTCTCCCTCTCCCTCTCCCTCTCCCTCTCCCTCTCCCTCTCCCTCTCCCTCTCCCTCTCCCTCTCCCTCTCCCTCTCCCCTCCATGGCTGCTCCATTCCTGGCAGTGTTGAAGCTCAGGTTGGATGGGGCTTGGAGCAACCTGGTCTAGTGGGGACTGGAACTGGATGGTCTTGAAGATCTCTTCCAACCCAAACCAGTCTGTGATTCCATGATCTTCTGTGCTTGGCCACACTTTCTGCAGGAATTCCCTCCTCTACAGGTTTCACAGCACCCATTTCAGGCCCTGGCATGGTTTTCAGGCAAAGCAGGGCCAGGGTTGCCCTAGCAGCAAAGCTCTCCTAGATGCTGTAGAGGAAGACAAACGACTCCTTCCTCTCCTAATCTCTGCACCAAGCTTGTCTCCTGGGAAAAGTCCTCTCTTTAAATAGAAGGCTGAGTGTTTTTGGGTTAGAGTGGTTTTGCAAAGAATTGCATCAAGGACTCTTAGTGCTTGACCTTTCCCACCTTACGCAGTTTCTGAGTAGGAGGCTCAGGCTGTGAAGTGGCTGGAAATGCTGCTGACCCCAAGCAGCCTCTTCTTGGCAGAAGCCAGAGCTGTAGCTGCCTCCTGGGGGAGCTGCCACTGGTGCTTGTGGTGGGGCTGGTGGAGACCTGGGCTGCCCTTTGCATGGATGGTGCTGGTGAAAAGTGCTGCACTCCCTGAGAGAGCTCTGGTACTGAGGTAAATTGAGGTGAGAGGCTGAGGGAATTGGGAATGTTTGGTTTGGAGGAAGCTGAGAAGAGACCTTGGTGTCCCTCTACAACTGACTGAAAGGAGGTTGCAGGGAGGTGGGTTCTGGGCTCTTCTCTCAAGTGAACGATGATAGGACCAGAGGAAATGGTCTGAAGTGGCACCACAGGAGGTTTAGACGAGATCAGAGGAAGAAATTGTTTACTGAGAGGATAGTTAGGCATTGGAATGGGCTGCCCAGGGAAGTGGTGGAACCACCATTCCTGGAGGTATTTAAAAACCATGTAGATGAGGCACTTAGAGACATGCTCTAGTGGGTGATACAGACACTGATAAATATATTGTATTCAGGGGAGGAATGTTGACAATTGGATGCAGTAATTTTAGAGGTCTTTTCCAGCAGTGACAATTCTGTGATTCTGTTTGTGCTGTTCCTGCTCTGGGAAGGAAGGCACAGCATGACGGTGCTGGCTGGGGCATGCTGTGATTTCAAGTTTGGGGCCTGTAAGTTCCTCTGGTTGAAGTCAGCTGAGCCAAGTGGCACCAGAAATGCAGACAGTGCAACCTGGAGGAAGAAGAAGGCACCCTAGGTCTGTGCAGGAGCAGACCTGGGGAACCTCAAACTGCAGGAGAAGGTCACACCAATGTCATGCAGGAGACAGGACCTGCGTGGGGCAGGAGGTGAGAGAGTCCTGCACAGAGGGGGTCCCATGCCCACCATGGTTACCCCCTGCTCAGATACCTGTCTTTGAGTGGCTGCTGGTGCACACAGAGGACACCACCAGAGTGAAAAGAGTGTTTCAGGCCAGTGGGCAATGTGTAGACAAGGGTCGGTGTCAGGAGCTGGATCTGAACCGTGTGTTGTTACACAGATTGGAGCTCGGGGCTGTGCCGAAGGGGGTGAAGGGTCTGGTGTCACTGGCAGGTTCAGGAGGCAGCTTTTATGTTTCCCTCTTGATCAGCTGTGAGCTTGAAGCAGAATTAAATCCAGGTTGTCTTATTGTCTCTGCAATGCAGAAGGTCAGAGAACACGGCTGTCCCTGATGAGCCCAGTGAAGGCACATGCATCACCCAGGACACCATTCCTGGTCCTGCTGGAGTATCTGGTGGCTCGAGTGAGCACAGATCTGCTGCAGGTGCAGCTTTGCAGAGGGCTGGTAAAGTGTGTGAAACAGCAATGGCTGAGCTGCCCGCCAGGGGCTGTTACGTGCAGAGAAATCAGGGCAAGCACAAGGCAATTGAGGGAGGGGGAAAAAAAAAAAAAAGGTTTTAAAATTTAAATTAGTTTTCTTTCTTTTCATGTTGCGAGTCTGCATTTTTCTTTTCGTCTTACAGGCTTGTGCTGCTAAAGTGGTTGTTTTGTACTTGTTTCTTTAATTAGTTTCTTAGCAGTTGCCCAGCTTTCCCATTGAGACTTTTGCTTCTGAAGAAGTTGATTTCTTAAGGTTAGTCCTGAAAATGCTCATCTGTTTTGAAGAGCAGTGCCAAAGCCCAGGGAAAAACTTGGCTATAGGAATGAAACACATTCAATGAGCACCAAACCCCATTTCTGATGCACTGAAGAGTCTCCCAGAGAGAGAGCCAAGGGCTTTGATTTGACTGCACTGCATCACTGGAGTTTGCAGGTTGAATTTACTGGGACTGTGGCTCCTCGAGCAGTTAAATGCTTTAGAAAAGCCTTAATTCCCCCCTGGCTGGGAGCGTGAGGCTAATTTCACACCACTTCATTTGGGAAATGTCAACTTGTGTGTGTGTACAAGAATTCCACAGCTCCTTTTTTTCCGTGCGTCGAGAACCGAGGCCGCTTTTTAATGTTAACAAGGAATCAATTTGGTTTGAATGTGCAAAGATTTTATGCCACAGAGAGAGAAGGTTTTTTAATATACATCTAATAAGCTGTTGGTGTTGTCCACATTTTGAGTAATTCTTACCTTGCTTGCTGCCCTGCCTCAGAAAAGATGCTGTAGGCAAGGAAAAGCTTTAGGGAAGGGCAGCCAGGATGATCAGTGATACAAAATAAATCTATCCATGACCTTTTTACACAAAGGTCTCCACAACAATGAGTGGGGATACTAATTACTTGCTATTTTTAGCACTGGTAGCACTCAGTGAAATGGTGAGGCTGGAGTCTCATGGCACATCCATGAAATCTTTGCCCTGGGATGCTGAGGGAGTCAAAAGAGAGTGAGTTGAAAGCCACCTGGCTTTCCAGGATCCCCTGGTGGCCACGAAGTGGATGGTTTGATGCAGGCCTGATTTTAGAAGTCTCCAAACCACTGACAGTGTGGCATGGAAGGGCTCTCAGATTCCTGCCCTGTTTTTCCTGCTCCTACCTAAGTGGAAGCTGATGCCTGTGTCAGAGACAGGATGAAAGCTCCAATCTTCTTTGTTCTGCTTCAAGATGCCAGTTCTTGTATTATAAAAGGAAAAAAAAAAAATCACAGGAGCAGCTAAGACCCAGATTCAGAGCTGCTTAAGTGTTGCAGAAACAGGGATTTAACTTTTAGAATCTCGATATTTCTTTCCATCTCCTATATTATTAATTTTTTTAAACCGTTTCATAAAATTAAAGCATCCCATGGATGTTTGGGTTTTGTTTGTTTGTTTTATTGCTTTTTTGTTGTGGGGTTGTTCTGTTTGGTTGGGGTTTTTGGTTGGTTGGTTGGTTGGTTGATTGATTTTTGTGTGTGTGAAAATCCACAGTGCCTTGATGCTTAATTTCCAAAGACAGATCATGCAGCTGCTTGGTAAAAGGCAGAGAAACCACACAGTGAATGTAAGTGGCCTGAAACATTGCAGATACTCTGAAACACCAGGAATTACCTTAAACAAAAGCTCTCAAATAATAGTTGTGTTGTGCTTCCTTTCTCCTCTCTTGTATTCTGACTGTCAGGTGGAAGCTTTGCTGTGAGTGTGATGGGAACAGTAACTCAACTTCCCCAGCTGGTTCTGAGCTGGAGGGGCAGGCTGGATCCTTCCAAGGAGTTTTCCCTGGAGTCAGGAGACATCCAGTGATACCTGTCCACAAATGGAGGGTGATGCCAAGCATCTGCCCCAAATTTCCAGACTCTCATTGTGTCTGCTGGGGTGGGATTTTCTCTGGCTGGACCCCCAGGGACCTTCAGCAAGATGTTTTCACCATGGGACTCCTGTCCTGTGTATGCCAACTTGGCTTCCACATCACAGCAACCTTTGATGGAATTAGAGGAATAAAATGGTTGATTTGAGCACAGAGGGATCCTCCTGCTGCAGCCTTTAGAAATGTTCTGCATCCCAGTAGCAGAATGGGCCATGGGAGCAGAGCCATCCAGCAAACCCAGCCCCACTCCCAGCTCCCAGTTTGGAGAACTGCCTCTGGCCTCTGCTCCATCACAACCACTCCTCCTGGTGTGTATTCCTGGACCTAAGGAGCCTGGAGACACCAGGAGCCTGCCTGGGCTTGCTGACTGCTTGGATATGTCCTCAGCAGGAAGAACAACAGAGCTCAAATCCAGGATCCAGAGAGATCCTGGGGACTCAGCAGTCATCTCCCCTCACATCCCAGACACCATCTCAAGGATCTTTGTGTTCTCCTGCTGTTGGAGCTCCCTTAGATTGGGCTCTAACCACCAGGTTTAGCCTTTAGCCCTCTAAGAAAATGCTCCTAAGCTGATTTGAGGAGAAATCTCTTTAATGACCAAAACCAGACCCTCAAGTGGGGATTTCCTACCTGGTCACCTCTTCTCGCTGAGAGGCGACTGGGCTGGACTTGTAAGAACATATTGTAACAGTTTGCAAATGACACCCTGTAGTCAGTCCTTGGTGTTCTCTGGCTTTTTGAGCTGCTTTCCCTGTCCTTACCATTTAGCCTTGAAGCAGGAACCTCTTCATTTCTTCACACAGAGCTTAATAAGAGTATTTCAGACATCCTTGTTCCGTGTTGGAATGGTTCTGACAACCCTGGAATTCAACTGAAGTTGTAACAAAGTAGCACAGAGATTTTTCTTGTGTTTTTACAGTTTCTAAGTTACCTTCCCCGAACCCTTATTTCTCATGGTTTGGTTTCTCAGCCAGGTCAGCAAATAGTTTGGCATCTCCAAGACCTTGGAGTGCCCCAGGATTGAGTAACTTGGTCTCCATCAGCCAGTGCAATCTGTTATTTGGATCCAAAAGTCATGGGCTTTGGGATAAAGGTATCTGTATCAGTAATGTCACCAAGTTCTTGGTCTAGACATCACCTTCTGAATGAGCACCCAGCCCCAGCAAAGCCTGAGATGGATGTTGTACCTTCTCACTTCCCAAATCCCTTGTAAGCAGCTTCCACCTCACTACAAGGCCCACAGGGTTCTCTTTCTGTTCTCCTCCTTGTCCCCAAACACACCAGGCTGGGCATCAGCACTTCCTTCAGGGCTTTTTGAGGTGTCACAGACCATTGGAGATATCATCCTCTGGTGCCAGTATTTGCATTTCCCAAACCAGCACTGGCATCATGATGCTCATGCTTCATAGTGGGTTGAGAGGCACGTTAAAGGATGCTCACCTCCTCTGCTCCTGCACTGACCTACATGTGCCAGTCCCTTGGAGCAAAATTTTCAGCCTTCTAGGTTGCTTTTCAGCACTTGAAAATGCATTTGTTGTATCAGGTGGGGTGCAGAAGGAGCAGCTGTAGCATTCCCTGTGCCCTGTCCCACTGTGTGCTCTTCCAGCCCTGGGAGGGAGCCTTTCCCTGTGCCTCTGTGAGTGGTGGGTGCATGGTCTCTCCTGGGTTTGCAAGGTGGGTGGAGGTGTTGTGAACACCTCCAGCTGCCCCTGCTGAAGCTGGGATAACATTTTTGCACTCCCCCATGCTTGCACTTTAATCATTTCTGAGTGATTAGCAATATATTTGTAGAGGTTGTGTCACCTCCCCAACAGCTCTTGCTTTCTGGGGTGCCAGGACGTTGCAGAGCACACAGGGGAGGTCTCAGCATGGAGGATGGGGCTGTCACAGGTTTATCCCTTCCCCTTGAGCAAAACCCCCTTGGGATGCCTGAAGGCTCACCTGGCAAGGAGCTTCACATCCCACCGCAGAGTCCATCCCTTGGAGCTCTAGCACTGGACATGCAAGGATGTGGATCCCAGGGATGATGCTGGGAGATGAAGCTCCCTGGAAGACAGCAGAAGCCAAGAGGATGTATTTCCCTCTCTGGTGGAGCTCACCATGGAGATGGCACCTTGTCCTTGGGTGTGAAGAGCTGAGGATGCTGCGTCAAGACCGGCTCCTGGGAGAGCAGCATCCACACCCAGGGAATATTAATCCTAACAGGAGGAGACAGAGCCATTGTTTATCCTGCTTTTGTTAATCAGTTTGTTTCTATTCATGATCCTAAAATGAAATTAAAAGGCTCTGTTTACATTGCTGAATTATCATCTGCTCCAGCAGGTAAAGCACTTTGGCAGAGAATTAATGGAGCCGCGGACAGATTTGTGTCAGAAAATATGTGCATATTTTGCCACTGAAGGATTTGTTTGAAATGAGCTGGAATCTCATGCCTTTGTGTTTAAATAAAACATCATCCACCAAACACCCACACATGCTGCTGGGATGCTGTGGCCCTGAAACAAGTTCACCTTTAAAAGAGCTGAGATGGAGGCTTTTCCCAGGCTAGTTTCAAAGGTGATTTTCCAAACCTAAAGATGGCATTGGAGGGTTGCTTAAGGATTCAGAATACGCTTGATGGAAAAATCCAATCCTGATGCCAAAGAAAGACAGGAGAGTGTGCACAGGGCTACAGCTTGTCCTCAAGAGCTTGTGCTAAATTGTGCTGAAGGGGAGGATGTGTATTTCTGTCTCAACAGCAAGAGCCAAATTATCTTCCCTGATGCTGCAGTGCAGCCCAGCACAGAATGGGGCCCTTGCACCTGCCTCAAAGGGCTGAAAAATCCAATTTTGATCATTTTTGCTCCAGCAGCACTAAATTTATAAGCCGGCACAAGGAAGACAAGATCTAAAAACCAATTTAGCAAAAAATAGCCTTTGCAACTAAAAATTAATGCTTCAAACTGCCTAAATGAAGCTTGAAAATAGCTGTTTTTCTGTTCCGACTGATGATTCACGTGCCTATTTGCAAACAATTCAAATGCAGTAAATTGAGAGGAAGTATAAATCAGGTTCCTAAGTGAAGCTGCATAAATCCAATAAATGATTGATGACAGAATCCTGTTTTAAGACGCTGCTGTCTTCTCTCCAGTGCTCAGGCAGAAAATAATGGGGCCTTCTTTGGGCTGAAGGAAGGGAGTTTGCACCAACCTCTGCTCCCCACTCAAGGTCAGAGGCAGCTTTCCCTTTCCACCTGGCCAGGATGCCCAAAAAAAAAACAACTGCAAATCAAGGCTGTGCTTCCCCAAGGACCTGGCAGAGGTGGGAACAAGAGCCAGAGCTTGCAGTGTAACCCTGCAAGGAGCTTGATTGTCCTAAAGGGATGTGGCTGTCAGCATGGACCTGGTGCTGCATGCATCAGAAGCATGGCTCAAGCCACCCAAGAAGCTTTCCATCTCTACCTGGGTCCAGGGCAAAGGAACTGAGGTGTCTGAAAGCTTCTGGCTCTGCAGCTGGACCCTGCTGTGCTCCTCTGGGACTGGATGTGGCCTGGTGAGAAGGGGCTCTTGGCCCATTTGTGCCCCCTGCACATGGGGTCATGGATCCTGCTGCCACAGGGGAGGTCTCAGTTCTGATCCTGGAACACAGCTGCCACGGGAAGGGCAGCTGGAAGAGTGTCTGGAGTGGATGTGTGGGAGATGAAGAAAAGCACAGAGACCTGAAGACATATGCAAAAAATCTCCCCAGGATGTACCCAAATCCAGCCAAGGCTCCTGCATGCTCCGAGCTCTCCTGGGGCTACCAGTGCAGTGTCCAAACCTCTTTGCTTGGAGGTGCAGGGGATAACCCACTGGAGCTATTTGCCAGGGAAGAGGTTATGGTTAGAACACACTCCTGATGGTGTAGTTCTTGTTTTCCACGTGCCCCAGTGGTGACCATGCCTGGGGTTCTGGGAGATGTGTGCTCTCTCAGCTGCAGATGCCAACTCTGGGACCACCTTCTGCCCAGTGATGGATGCCAGCACCAATCCTACAGGGAGTGATGAGTCTGTACCTCCCCACCAGCAGCAAACCACTAAGAGAAGACTGAGAAACGTGCCCCAGGGGGTAGAGGGGGGTTGGTTCCCTGTCCAGCTGCCGGGCACAGAGCTGGTGCCAGAACATCCCAAGTCCCCTGAAGGGTCGATTGCTTGACCTGCTCAGATGGAACAGCCCTGCAGGGCTTTGCAGGCATGGATGTGTCACATGGTGCTGATGGAGCCCTGAGGGGTGGCAGTCACGAGCAGCTTTTTTCCATCCACAAAGTGATGATGGGGGTGTTGGGAAAGGGACAAACCTCATACGAGTTGCTTTGCAGCCCTGGAGTGGAATATGAATACTCCTGGGGTGCCACCTTTCTCCTGGGATGGAGAATCTGGGAAACAGCAGAATCCTGGGGACAATGTGGTGCTGAGCTTTGCCCCACTATTCCTGCTTTGATGTGTCAGCTTGGGTTGGAGCAGAGCAAATCATCCCTGAAGAGACCTTGTATTTCACCTCAACCCTTGCCCTCAGCCTGTCCCACCAGCAGGTCACCAAAAATGAGAGGAGAAACCAGTTTGCTGCAGAAGGCAGCAGGGCCTCCATGATGCTCCAGCTGACAAGGTGATGGGAAGAACCTGAGCAAAACCCAGAGTCACGTTGTTCCCTGCTTTGCTTTGGGATTGGGAAATTCAACCACTTTTTTTTTTTTTTTTTTTCCTTTTCCTTTTTTTTCTGCAGCTGACAGGTCAAGATAGCTGCCACCAGCTCCTGCTTCCAGGAGCCTGGCATAAATCAGCATCAGTGGAATGAGGTGGCTTGTCTCTGCTCCAGGTTGTCCCTGTTTGGATTTGGCTTTGACACAGTTTTCATGAAAAATTTATTTCGTGAGAAAATGGATTTTCAATCGAACCAGGCATTTCTGCATGAAATATTGTCTGCCTTGACATTTCCCTTTTTTTTTTTTTTTTTTTTTTTCCCCCAATGATACAGTTCTACAGTTCTCTGCCTTTCTTCTCCCACCTTCTTCCAAACAGACAAGCACAAAAATAATTCAGAAGCGGTGTTAATTTTTCAGTGAAAGTGTCTGGGTTTGGGTATCAGAGGACTGCGTATTTTTAGAGAAAATCAAATATTTCTCCTCAGAACTGAGGAAAAGTCAGTTTTCAGAAGTGAAACCAACAACTGTTAAAGTGGTGAGGAAATTGTAACCAGCTGGTGACTCATTTGCAGAGAGAAACTGGGGTGTGAAACTGGTTATCCTGAAGCACAGGAGGAACATATTCATCAGCAACTTGGGTGAGGGGACAGGGAGGACCCTCAGCAAGTTTGCCCGTGATAAAAAACTGGGAGGAGTGGCTGATCCACCAGAAGGCCTTGATGTCATTCAGCCAGACCTGGAGAGGCCAGAGTTTGGGGACAGAAAGCTCATGAAGTTCAATAATGGCAACTGTGGGGTCCTGCACCTGGGGAGGAATAATCCCCAGCACCAGGATAGGTCAGGGGTTGATCTGCTGGAACCCAGCTCTGTGAAGAAGGACCTGGGAGGCCTGATGGACAACCAGTTAACCATCAGCCAGGTGTCCTGGTAGCCAAGGAGGCCAGTGGCATCCTGGGGTGCACGAAGAAGAGCGTGGCCAGCAGGTCCTACCCCTCTACTCTGCCCTGGTGAGGCCACATCTGAGAACTGTGTCCAGTTCTGGGCTCCCCAGTTCAAGAAAGACAAGAAGCCACTGGAGAGGGTCCAGTGAATGATGGGGAGGGGACTGGAGCATCTCTCTTGTGAGGAAAGTCTGGGGCTGTTCAGCCTGGAGAAGAGAGGACTTGTCAGTACCCACGGGTGGGTGTCAGGAGGATTGGGGTCAGACTCTTCCCAGTGGTGCCCAATGACAGGACAAGGGACAATGGGCACAAAGTGGGCCACAGAAAGTTCTGTCTGAGCAGGAGGAAAAACTTCTGGAGGCTGAGGCTGATGGAATACTGGCACGGGCTGCCCAGGGAGGCTGTGGACTCTCCAGCTCTGGACATATTTAAACCCCACCTGGATGTGACCCTGTGCCACCTGCTCTAGGTGAGCCTGCCTGAGCAGGGGGGTTGGAATAGGTGATCTCCAGAGATCCCTTCCAACCTCCCCCACACTGGGATTCTGTGATGCTGAGTCCTACCCAGCCCCTCAGCTCTGTCCCTGCAGAGCCACAGGGGGAGCGGGGACAGCATCAGTGGCCTCAGGTCCCTCCTCTTGCCCATGGCCAAGAGCCCAAGATGCTCTTCTCCCTAGTGGGATTCTCTGTGACTGTGCTCCTGCTGGCAGCAGCCTGTGCCCAGCCCTCCTTGCCATCCTAATGAGGCTGAATCAGACACCAAATTAATCTGCTCCAGTGACAAACAGCATGTTGGGCACATGAGCAAGGAGGCAGTGTCTGGGGTCTCAGGGGACACTCGAGCTGTAATGGAGATGATTTCCACACACCCCACGTGGTCAAGCTGCTGCTGGGGACACTGCCAGCCTCAGGTGCCCTGGATTCTGCTGCTTCTGCCCTATTTCTGCCTGGCCTGTTGACAGGCTGAGCAAGGCTCAGGTTTCCAAAAGCTCTCTGTGACAAAAACCTGTTAGGAAGGCAAAATCTTTGCTTCCTCAAGCACTGGTGGATGGCCCCTGTATCCACCCAGGCCAAGTGAGCATCCCTCAGCAGGGAATGGCAGAGCCTGTATCCTTCCATCCTTTGGGTATTTGGCCCTGCTGCTCCAGGGCTCAGAATCAGCTCAGGGTCAGCTCAGGGGAGCCACCAGGAATCCACCCAGCAGCAGCTTCTGTGACCTGCAAAGTGTCCCACATTCCCCCCCATGTGTTTGAAAGGAGTGGGTGGGAATGGGACCCAGAGGTCACATTTCATCCCACCCCCAGCCCTTTGCCTTTATCATAGTTGAGCAAATCAGTGGGAGATATCTTTGAGGGATCCCCAGCTGTCCTTGATGAAGTTATCTGATGTTAACTCCTCATCTGTGAACCCACAACAGCCCTGGGCTTGGTTCCCACTCCCTGAGCTGGACCATCCTGGGAGGAAAAGGTGCTGGGGTAATGGTTTTAAAGTGAAAGAGGGGAGATTTAGGTTAAATATTAGGAAAAAGTTCTTCACCATGGGAGTACTAAGACACTGGAATATGTTGCCTAGGAAGGTTGTTGATGCCCCATCCCTGGCAGTGGTGAAGGCCAGGTTGGATGAGGAGTTGTGCAAGCTGTATTTTGCCCCTGTGCTCAGCCCTGGTGAGGCCACACCTTGAGTCTTGTGTCCAGTTCTGGGCCCCTCAATTCAAGAAGGATATCGAGGTCCTGGAGCAGGTCCAAAGGAGGCAACTGGGCTGGTGAATGGACTTGAGCACAGATCCTATGAGGAGAGGCTGAGGGAGCTGGGGGTGTTCAGCCTGGAGAAGAGGAGGCTCAGGGGAGACCTCATCACTCTCTCCAACTCCCTGAAAGGAGGTTGGAGCCAGGGGGGGGTTGGGCTCTTTTCCCAGTCAACTCTCAGCAAGACAAGAGGGCACAAGAGGTCTCAAGTTGTGCCAGGGGAGGTTTAGGTTGGACATTAGGAAGAATTTCTTTACTGAGAGGGTGATCAGGCATTGGAATGGGCTGCCCAGGGAAGGGGTGGATTCTCCATCCCTGGAGATATTTCCAAAGAGCCTGGATGTGGCACTCAGTGCCATGGGCTGGGAACCACGGGGGGAGTGGAGCAAGGGTTGGACTTGATGAGCTCTGAGGTCCCTTCCAACCCAGCCAATTCTATGATTCTATTCTATGATTCTAAGCTGGGCCAGTGGGAGGTGGCCCTGCCCATGCAGGGGGTTGGATCTTGATGATCTTTAAGGTCCCTTCCAACCCAAACCATTCTGTGATTTTATGGTGCAAGGCTGGGGCTGGAGCCATGGTACATGGTAGAAGAGTTGAAGCTGTCAGGACACTGTGTACCTGCTGCATGAAGGATCCTGCTGAGTGCCCTTCAGAGGAGCAGAGTTGGCCTCCAAAAGGCCTTGGTGAGATTCATCTGCCAGCTGTGGCTGTGGCTGGCAGCTGGCTGGGCATAGGGCTTTGGAAAATTCTTGCCATTTTTCAGCTCTTGTTCTTTTGCAGGACTTGCAGAATTTGTCAGTGTAGAGACATTTGTCAATTTGCATAATTAAAGCCCAGCAAATCCATCCAGATTCACAGATCCCTGCGCTGGCTCCCCTGAGATTCACCACTTCTCTCCCATGAATTATTTATTGGCAGCTCTGTTTCCAAGGGGCCCCTTTGCTGCATCTGCTCCAGATTTCATCTCTCCAAGGTGGAGATGATGCTGTGGTGCTCTGAGGCAGAGTGGGGGGAAAGGATCAGCTCCCTTTGCCAGAGCCCTGCCTTTTCCAGTCATTTCCTCTGCTCATCAGGTGAGAACAAGGGAACTCCCTGGAGCTGTAGGAAAGGACTGTGCAGGCAGCAGAGATCCCCATGGAGCTGCTGGAGCTGGGCAGCCACAGCCTGTGGCCAGGTCTGTGGTCATAGAATCACAGAATCATTTGGGTTAAAAAAGATCATCAGCTCCAACCTTTACCCCAGCACTACCAAGGCCACCTCTAACCCATGGCCCTCAGCACCACAGCTCCAGGGCTTTAAAACCCTGACAGCCCTGACAACCCTTTCCAGGGAGAAATTCTTCCCAAGCTCCAACCTAAACCTCCCCTGGCACAACTTGATGTTTCCTCTTGTCCCATCCCTTGTTCCTTGGGAGCAGAGCCCGACCCCCCCTGGCTGCAACCTCCTCTCAGGGGGTTGCAGAGAGCCAGAAGGTCTCCCCTCAGCCTCCTCTGCTCCAGGATCAACACCCCCAGCTCCCTCAGTTTCTCCTGGTCAGACATGTGCTCCAGACCCTTCCCCAGCTTCATGCCTGTGAACATGTCAGCAGGACTCAGGGTGCACCTCTCCTTCTCTGCATTTGCCCACTTTAGGATCCTAGAGTGGTTTGGGTTGGAAGGGATCATCTATTTCCAACCCCCTGTCATGGGCAGGACACCTCCCAGTAGCCCCCAGTTGCTCCAAGCCCCATCCAACCTGGCCTGGAACACTTCTCTGTGTAGGACATGAAGCCTTTGGGTTGGTGTGGTACTTGTGCAGCCCCAGATGCCCTGAGGGGAAAAAAAAAATGTTCCAGTGCAGCTCTCCTGTATCTCCCCCTTCTCCTGGGGAGGCAGCACCCCCCAAGTGGCTCACTTGCCAGAACCCCCATTTCCCTGGTTCAGGCACACCAAAAAATGACAACAAACACATAGATACAGAGGAGGGCAGGAGGGGTGGGAAGCACAGAGAGCTGGCTCAGATTTGCAGGCAGCTCCTGCCAGAGTCATGTGTGTTCTTGTAAATCCCACATCAGTGGGATGCAAATATTTGTGCTGCAGAAACACTTCTGATGAAGTCCTGGAGCTCCCCTTTTCCATTCCTGTCAGGCTCCTGGAGGTCTGCCAGCTTCTCAGGCTGTGGGACCCCACAGCCAATGTGGCAAAGCCCTGAACACCCAAATGCTCCTTCCTTGTCCCATGGCTGTGGTGGCTCCTGGTTAGCAGCACCCAGCCCTTGAGGAGCACAGCCCAGCAGAGCTCTTGGTGCTGTCCCTGTGGTATCTGTGGAGCAGAGTGTGGTCACAGGATGAAATAAAACCACAGTGACCCCACTGCTGGGAAGGTCCAAGCCACTGGGTACAGCTCTGATAAGCAATGGTGCAAAATGAACTGAGGATGGAGCAGGCAAGTGTGGGATGATGCTGGGGTGAGGAGTGGTCCTGTGAGAGGACCTGAGGAGCTGAACTTTCCAGTCTGAAACCCCAGAGTGATGGTCCAGCCAGATGAGGGAATTGGCAGTTGCAAATTTGTAGAATTACAGAACCCCAGAGAGGTTTGGGTTGGGAGAGACCTTAAAGCTCCCCCAGTGCCACCCCTGCCATGGGCAGGGACACCTCCCACCAGCCCAGGGGGCTCCAAGCCCCATCCAACCTTCAGCACTGCCAGGGATGGAGCAGCCACAGCTTCTGGGGGCAACCTGGGCCAGGGGCTCAGCACCCTCACACCAAAGAATTTCTCCCTCAGGTCTCATTTAAATCTCCTCTTTCAGCTTGAAACCATTCCCCTCATCCTATCTCTACCTGTCCTGGTAAAAAACTCCACCTCCAGCTTTTCTGTAGGAAAATTGAGCCCGAAAAAGTTACAATCTGCCAAAACTCCAGATGCCTCTGCAGCTCTCATCCTCTCCCCATCCATGAATATGCATGTCCAGCAACGTGGCTTTTAATAACATGAACACTTGCAATTCCATCTTCTGGAGCTGAGCCAGCCCTGAAGCTGCCCCAGGGATGGGGAAAGGAGGTGGTGGTGGGGGGGAATGAGGCCAGATGAGTGGGGTTGGTTCTGGGTTGGCCGTGGTTTGCTGACCTTGGACCTCTGAGCAGGGTGATGCTGGTGGTGGCTTCAGGGTGGGCAGAGCTGCAGGATTCCTGCTGGCAGGCTGGAGCTTTTCTTCTGGAGAGCCCCAGCTCTGGTTGTGTTCATCAGAAGGTGTGATCACACCTGCAAGCAGTGAGACCCACGTGTGTAATTTTCAGCTCCTCTCCCCTTCCTTAAATCAGGCGAGGTGAGAAATGGTACAATGCAGTTGGAGGCTATTGTGAAAAGCCTCTGTGAAGGATTTTCACAGTGTGAGGGAAGCTCGAATATTCATCTGGGCTTTTTAGTTCTCCATTTTGTTTTGGTTAGTGTTTTTTGGTGTTTTGTTTGGTGTTTTGGTTTTTTTGGGGCTTTTTTTTTTTTTTTTGGTTCTGGTTGTTGATTATTTTTTTTTCCTGGAGACTGCCGTTGCTGATGTATTATTTATACAGCAGGAAATTAGACTCTGAGGACTGAAGTATTCTTCAAATAAGCTTCCTAATTCTGTCAATTAAGAATGCAGAGGCTGCTGGGTCTCTGGCTTGGGAAGAGCCACAGAGGAGTTGAAGCTGCCCCTGGTCATTGCTCTGATGTGCTGCATTGATGGTGTGCTTCAGACATTTCAGCTGTAGGAAAACATAAAAAAGAGATCTTGGTCCCAATATCAAACATGTGGGATGCTGGCAGCACTATCTGAAGCAGATCTTTCCAATTCCAATGGGACAAATAGCTTCCCCATGCTCTGGCAGGGGAATACTGAAGCCCTGGATGTGTGGTGTCTTGTGTTCTCTAATGAAATCTGGTGCTTTTCATTGCAATTCATGTCCCTGCCCATGCAGGGGGTTGGAACTACATGACCTTTAAGGTCCCTTCCAACCCAAACCATTTTCTAATTCTATGATTAATAAATGGCTGCCAGAGCTGGAAGACCACAGTTTAACAGGGGGTGTTAAATTTCTAATTAATGCATTAATTCTTCATGAGCTCCTGGTGTAGTTCTGTAGCAAAGGAGTTGGAATCATAGAATGGTTTGGGTTGGAAGGGACCTTAAAGATCATCAAGATCCAACCCCCTTCACGGGCAGAGCCACCTCCCACTAGATCAGGTTGCACCAGGTTTCATCCAACCTGGCCTTGAACACTGCCAGAGATGGGGTAGCCCTCTAGGCAACCTATTCCAGTATCTAATTGGAGTTACATAGAGTTGACTTGTAATTAATACACAAAAGAGCATTTTCCCTCCTTTCCCTCCTTTCCTTAACCAATGGACATTTGTTAATGGGTTTGAAGTCTCCTCCTGCACACATGGGGGTCTGATCCTGGCCATGGAAGAGGGCTGAGAGAGGGGGCTGCAGGTTCCTCAGGATAGGGAATGTGGTGGGGCAGAGGACAGGAGAAAGCAGGACATCCCTGGAATACAGCTGGGCCCAGGGCTGGGTCACAAGCTGCAGGCACCAAGCAGGGGAACAGAGTGTTCCCTGCTACCTGCAAAAGGCTCAGCTCTGAGCTGTGGCCAAAGGTGTTCATTTCCTAGCCAGGAAAAAACAATGGGGGGGCTGAGGAAATCCTTGCCAGAACATTTCGAAATGCTTCGATACATTTTCTGCACAGGGATCTCAGGCATAAGAAGGGCTGAATGCTTGCCCTCCCCTTGGTGTTGCTCTGAGAAAGCTGAGAGCTCTCAGAGGAGAATCCTCTTGTCCCCTCCTGTTTCTTATGGGCTGGAAAATTTCCCCTCTACCCACCCACAAGCACCTTGGCTGAGGGAAGGACGTTTATGGCTGCAGCACAGTTTTTCTTTGCTATGAATTTAATGTCCCCTGCAAATGCAGATCTCTCCATCTGGAGGAAGAATAAATGCCTGCACTGGCTGCTCTGCTCTGTGATAACTCATTCTGCAGGACAGGGACACTTGCACGAGTCCTGCCAAAGGGTTCTGGGGACAGGACTGGCACTTAGGGGACAGCATCCTCACACCCAGGGTGATCCCTCTTCTCCTGGCTTGCTCCACAATACTGAAGAGCAAGGACCAGTCCAGAAAAAGATTGATTCCTACAGCTGGCTCCTGTGCAGCCTGATGCCCCCATCCCCCTCCAGCACTTCCCAGTCCCCAAAGCTTTGCAGATGACACTGAATTCACTGGCTGGTTCCTACCCTGTGTGAAATGAGCTGTGGATTCCTGGCTGAAGGGGAGGAGAAGAATAATATCACTTGCTTTCTGTAACCCTTTGTGACCTTGGCAATGTGTCTGTCTCACTCTCCTTTTGTCAGCTGAACAAGTTTTCCCTTACAGCCTTCTGTAATACCATCCTTTTGTTGAAAACCCTGTCTTATGGGAGCATAGATTTAATTTTTAAAGTGGTTTATAGTCATGATGGCTGTAGAAAAAGGATAAAATACATCCTTTTGGCCTCACACAACAGAACCACAAATCAACAGCCCCACAACCCTGATTAGCTGGAAGAAATACTCTATGCTGCTTTAGTGCTTGTGCAGCACATGGACTTGTGCATGGGAGGCTGGGCACGGGAAGTGTCCTTTTCACTGTTTCCATGCAGCTGTGCACCCAGAGCCCAAAAGAAGCCATGTCCCTCTGCAAGCAGCTTTGCATGAGAAGCACTGGAGGGTGAGTTTGGTCCTTTTATGGCTGCTGTAGGGTGGGAGCATTGCCAGTCCAGCCAGTTAAAGCCCCAGGCAGAGTGCTGCAGAGCAAGGTTGAGACTACCTTGGTATATGAAGTGTCTCCACTCCCCTTAATCCATGGGCTCACATCTTTTTTTGGCCTTGGCAATGTCCAACCCACCTCTCTCCCCAGGTGCTTTCCAGCATCTGGCTCTTAATCCCATGTGTCCCAGTGCTTTCTGGCCAGGGTGCAGCACTCTTGGTCACCCCCATCTCATCTCCACTGGCTGCTCCTCTAGCCTGCTGTTGAGTTCAGGGTGACTTCAGTTTGGTTTTGTTCTTGTGCTGGTTTCTACTTCTCAGCAATGCTTGTGGGGCAAGGGCAGCATCTCCTCCCTCTGTGCCTTGGGTGGCCACCACTGACCCTTCAACTGCATGAAGCCAACAGCCTGAGAAACAGGGAGGAAGGCTCAGCTCCCAGGCTTCAGCTCCTGTATTAAGGAAAGCTGCCAGCAGGCTATTCCTGCTTTAAAGAACCTCATGAAATATAAAGCACACCTGGCATTAGACTTTTCCCTGTCCTTCTTGCTTATGGGGGAATAAATTATTTTCTTTTCAGCAGTAGTGAGTGCAGGGCTGAGCCTCTCTACCTGTAAATGCTGGGTTTGCTATGGAAACCAGCCCCTCAGCTGACAGCTCTCCAGTCCTCAGCCAGGGAGGAATCAGAGATGAGGCTCCTGGGTTGGGAACAATGAAGATGAGAGAGGCACCAATCCTCATCTACACCTCACTGGGTGGAATAATTTCCTGCTTGGTGGCCTTGCTCACAATTTGGGAGGGCAGAAACAGAGAGGGGGGCTCAATGTAGGGAAGGAGGAGAGGCAGAAAGCTTCCCCTTCTGCTCACTTCTAAACTGGTCCTTTTCCTTCTTGCTATTTCTATCCTCTGTTCTTTTTTTTTTCAGTCCTTCCAGATAGGAACACACAGATATATAAGCCACAGTGTCTTAAAGAAGCAGCAGAACCCTTACAAACCTAGGATCTGCGTGGGCAAAAAGTTTGCACTCTGTTGGATTATTCTTTTTTTCCTACTTCTTTCCAAGAGAGCTGCCAGCTGACTCCTGGGGATGACTCTGCTGGTCAGAGGGTGAGAATGAAAAGCAGGACAGGCCCAGAGGGCACTGGGCTCTCATTCTCAGACATCTCTGTCCCAGGTGTGATGCTCAGCAGAGATTTTGTGCAACCATCAGGAACAGAGGAAGCCATCAGGGGGGTCCTCCACACATTGCCCCTCCTTCCAAGGCTGTCCATAGCCCAGCAGCTACCAGCAGAGTGGGGAGATGTCAGAAAGGAGGGGCTGTCAAGCAGCAAGGCATCTAGTGGAGCAAAACCTCCTACACTCAGGGACCCCACAAATTCTCACCGAAGGCCCTTGCAGGAGGTGCCCCTTAAAAAAATGATGGATCAGAGGAATATTGATCTGTGCCTCTGATCTGGTTGTCCGGTGACATTTAATTGATGATATCTGAATGTCTAAGCAAGTCATCATTACACTCTTAGCAGTCACTGGAGTCCTTGGTAGTTGTCTTGCTGAACCTGCCTTTCCTCAGCTGTGTCCCAGTGTCTGCAGCCCGGACTGATTAGATCCACACCCCCAAACCAGAGTAGTGAAAACCCCTTGCAGACATCATCTGACCTCTGAGAGCTGTGGGAAACAGCAAAGCCATCCTTGGATCAGAGCTGGCCCTTCAAGAGAGAAAACAGGATCTTGACAGATTTATAGCTATTAGGGTTCATCTCCAGGACCTTTTCTGGGGGGTCTCTGACCCTGACATTCTCCACAGTAACCTCCAGCCAGTCCCCAGCATTGCTGCTGCAGGCAGGAGAGTCTCTGCTGTTCCTGCAGCTGACACCAGCTCCGTAAATCCCCGCAGCCCCTCCTGCCTGCCTGGCCTCCCCAGGAGTACTTAAATCAGCTCTAAATGAGGTCTTTTAAGGAAATGTAGGCAATCAGTGGTGAATTATTGCAAGGCACAAGGGCTTTCTTAAAAGCCACCAGCATTTATTGGTCATCTGGACTCCAGAAGGTACAACCCTTTAAATCAAAACCCACAAATGGGTGTAAGCATCGCCTCTGCCACACACCTTAGAGCAGAGTCTGGTGGGTTCTCCACATGGTCCTCCTCCCTGCTGCCCTTTCAAAGCATCCTCTTCCATATGATCCCTGTGCATTCCTCTCTTTCTCAAACCAACTTTTGCTAACCTGTTTTTCAGTCTGAGAACAGTGTGTACTCAGGCTACGACTGGTTTGCTGTGGTCTACCTTGTCAAGCTCGTTCCATAATTCCCTGCTTGGAGGCCAAACTGAAATCAGAAAACCCTGGGAAATGGCTCCCTGCTGCTCAGGAAAATAGTCATTCTCTTCCAGGGGGGTGCTGTATTTTTGGAGTCTGTCACTGAGCTTTTCCTCATCCCCCCAGTGTGCAAACAGCAGCTACAAACCTCAGCTTTGAACTGGGCAGGAAATTCTCTGAGAATGCAAAGTTTGGGACATCTCATTTACCTTCTTTCTGAGGTCTGGAGAGCCAGATGAATTAACATTTTAATCTTATCTGCCAGAAAAGAAAAGAAATTAACATTTGAGAGGAGGCTGTGATGAACTCCTGAATCCAGAAGCTGGGACTTCAAAAAAAGAGCTAAATAACTAATGAGCAGTGATAAAATCCTGAAAGTCAGCAAGATCTACACATGTCCCCACATATCTCCCTGCCTGTGATGGTCAGACTGAGGCTCCTGCTCTTTTTCTTCTCCCACTTTTACCTTTCCCAAGCTGTCCAAGTGGGGAAGGCAATGGGAGCAGAGCAGCTGATGTGCAAGATATTCACCATCATCCTCATCCCCTCATTTCCATGTTGCAGTGAGTGACAGCTCCATAATCTCACTGGGGGAAGTCACTGGAAGGGAGGGTCATACTCCACCAAGTACACACAGGTGATGCTTTGACTTCTTTTTTTGACTTCCCCTCCTTTCAAAGCATTTCAGAGCTCTCTCTTGTTTTGTCTTTAATGTTATAGGGTCAAGGGAATAGTGATAAAATGTCATCCCAACCCCCCACCCAAATATTTTCCCTGTAGATGAAAGCTGTTTGGGTTTCTGAGCAGAGATTGGGCATTTTTGGGTGCAGAAAGTGGAGTTCAGCACGGGACAGAGGTTGAAGTTGCACAGCTGGGTGGCAGCTGTTTGGAAAACAATGGCTCAGGAAAAAAGGATGGCAAGGCCTTGGTGACCTCCCCAGGGCCTGACATCTTTTCACTCAAGCATTTATTGATTAGTTCACTACACAAAACCTCCCATAATTGGTTCCTAACCTTAAAGATACTTATCCAGCCCTGCAAACTTTACCAACACCAGTTCCCTTGCCTGCAGTGCACTGAGCCATAAATGATGTTGGTTCTTTTTTGAAATAAGTGAAATTTTGGGGGGAATTCACATAAGAGAGAACAAAAAGACGTAGGGGAAAAAACTGACATGATACCAGACAGTAAGAATAAGGGAAAACCACATCCTGGGTAGTCAACAAACTATCCTTGAGAAACGGGTGAAAGGGATGGAAAGGAACACCCCATAACTTACCTTGGTTATAGCCTGGAGCACTGGGTATAAACCACTAATTGGACCCACCATATTAGCATCTCATCAGCATACTGATGCCCTGCTATCATATTAAAATACCCACCCAAAGGCTACTAACAAAAAGCCCCCTCTTCTTTGATCACTTGTGGTGACATGTTTGAGCACTGTCACTTGAAATGGAATCGTGTGCAAGAATTAGAGACAAAGTCCTTGTTCAGATCTCTTGTTTTGTGGAATACCACCTGCCTTCCTTTTCTGTGCAAAACTAGAAAATAAAGCAAATATCTCAGCTCTGTGTGTGGGTCTGTTGGTTGCACATTGGTGACAGACCCAGGGTTAGGGACACTACTGTGACCTCACTGTGTAATAGGGCAGAGCAGCTGTCCCTGCAGTTTAAAGGGATGTGGAATCCATTTGCTGCAATTTTAGAGCTTCTTAGGTATTGAACCTAGAAAGTTTGTGAATCTCCTAACTTTCCTCTGTCTGGGGTGTGTTCCCATGGGGAGGTTGCAGCACCCAGGTTGCTGTTGGTGTTGGATGCTCCTGTGCTCCTGCCATCAGGGCTGAAGGAGAGATTAAGGAGCCAAGAGGGAGTCAGACTGCCCCTTGCTCCATGGTCCTGGTTTCCAGGCTTTCCTAACCACCCCCAGGTGATGTGCTGGTTTTGAGGGGAGGGCTATGTGGGGGGTTCTTTTTCTTAGCCCAGACACAGGCAGCAGTGCAAGGATCCCAAGGGAAGAAGCAGAGGACAGCATGAACTTACTGCCTGAGCTCGCAGCAGAGAGGGAGCCCTGTCTCTTCATCCCTCCTTGCTGGAGGATTTCTGGTTTTTAATTCCCAGATGTGTCACGTCAAATACAGAAGCAGTCCTCTGAGCAGGGACTGAAATAGACCTTCTCCCTTCTGCTCCCTGTTGCAGTCTCAAATTCATCTCCTGCCTCCTTCTTTGTCAGTATTTTGTTGCACTGGTCATGACAGGCCCAGGCTCAAAACATTTCATTTTCCAGTCTTTCCTGCTGAGGTTACTGCTCCACCCCTTTGCTGTGCTTATTGGTTCCTCCTAAAATCACTTTCGTGGGGTCACAGTCTTGAGGGTTCAGGTGCCTGAAGTTTCCTCCCTTTCTCTGGAGTCTCCCACCAACCCCTGAGATGCTGCTTAGGGATGCACCAGGATAACTCTAAGCCTGTGAATGTGCCAGTGAGGTGCAGGTAGACACATTCAAGTTAAACAGGACACCAGGTCTATGCAGGAGGCTTTCCTTGAGCTGTGATGATCCTCAATTTCCATCATCATTATCAATCAATGCAACTGGTGTCTTTTCCTAAAAACTGATGATGTTAAACCTGCACGTGGGATCTCTCAGCTCTGCTCCTATGATACTTGTGCCTTGGACCAGCCCTGAGTAGCTGCTGAGAAATGGCTCTTCTCTCTTGGGCAGATGTGTGGGGCCACCCTTTTGCACTGTGATCTCACCAGTTTTCAGAACCTGGCCAGTCCAGACACTGTGTGTGAAAAGCATCATCTTGGGATGCTGCAATGCCAGCTTCAGCTTTCAGCTTTCCTGACAATCTACAGATGGATGTTCTTGGTTGCTAAAAGATCACAGTGTATACACAAGGGGTTTCCTCTCCACCCTTTTAAAGTCTTTCAATTTTCCTAGGACCTCTCAGGTTCTAGCCATTAACTCACTGCTGTTAAAGGTATCTTAAATATATATATAGAAATTTTTGTATTCAAGAATATCTCCATTCACTTCATTTTTGGTCAGGTAGGCAGTCCCTCAACATCTGTTTTGGCTTGGAAAGTGTTGTGTTTGGCCACCATCTCTAGCTCAGCTCTTCCAGAGTCCAGTCTGGCACCCCAGTGCTGTGAACGTGACTGGGAGAGCACCAGTAGCAGTGACATGGTTGTTTCCAGTCAGCCTGGATTTTTGGAGCTGGGGTAAACTCTTCTTGTAATCTAAAGTTGTTTTCTCTTTCTAATGTCAGAGTCACTGCAGAGGCCATGCTCTGAAATGTCAGACTATTTGTACTTTCTTCTGGGGATAACGGGTCAGTGACTTCATCTGGCGTTCAGCTCAGACCATTTCTCTTAAAGGTTGGTCCCTCTCCAGGCCACGTCAGTGCATTCATTAGTTCAAATTTCATGCAAATACGATTTGAAATGCTCTTAATGATCTCAGACCAAGCTATGATACCTCGCCTCAACTTTGCATATCATTTCAGATTGTCCACAGAGACAGGGTGATGGCAAATTTAAATTGGGGGCCAGCTGACCTGATACAAGAAGCAAATGCAAAAAAGGCAGAGGTGATGATGGGCACCTTTGGGGATATGTCACTGGTGTGGGAGGCCAAGAGGGAGCTCCTGCTCCATCAAAGCCAATTCAGTGTGGCCTTTAAAGCACCAAGCATTCTCAATGCCTTCCATATCCACCAACACGGAATAAACCTGAAGATTTTTGCTCTATCCCTGTTATCCTGAGGGTTTCTTCTCTTGGATCAGGTAGTTTATAACCAGCTCAGAAGTTAAAAATGCTGATTTCATGCTTTTTGTATTTCATTTGTCTCCTCTGCTGAATTGTTTGTGCGTGCACTCATCAGCCCTTACAGAATCTACATTCAAATGAATGGTCTGTAGCTGTCAGCCATGTATTTTTTTATTTATTTGTTTATATAGTTGGGGTTTTTTTATATCAGTGCCCTACATCACCCATGTATTCATTTCTGCAAGGCTCTGCAAGTCTCAGATGCACCCAAGCTTACAGGCATCTTAGCAGAAACCTCATGTGTCCCTTGTTGCAAGTGCTTTTCAGTTCTCCCTCTTTCTCATTTAGATTTTCTTCTCAGCCTCTTGTAAATGTCTTGCAGCCATGGGCTTCCCTGGCTGTGACTGTCAGGATTACCTGAGCTCCCCTCCAGGCCTGAGGGCTCCCGTGGTTCTGCAAGCTGTGGGTCTGCTCCTCCTGACATGCTGAAATTATTTTTGCCAGTGTTAGAGAAATTGCTTGGGTTTTCTGCATTAATTTTGCTATCAAGCTTTAACACTTTTTCTCAGACGTTGCCGTGTTTCTTCAGCAGCTGTTTTAAGCAGTCAGACTTCCACATGTCCCTTGAATATCTTCTTTTTTTTTTTTTTAAGTTGTTCCCTTTAGAAATTGTTTTAGGTACACTTAGTCTCCCTCTTTCTCAGAGTTTTGTCACATATTTGCTTCCTCTCCTAAGAGAAATTTCTTGTGTGTCACAGGACCTGACTTTCCTCGCAGACCACTTGCACTGCAGCTGGGTTAAGTTGGCAGATTTTGATGATCTTCTGACTCATGTGTGGATATTTTGATATCCTTTTTTCTTCAAACATTTTCTCCTGGAAAAAAAAAAAAAAATCTCCTTTTGTGGAGCACGCAATGTCCTGCCCTTCCCTTACATAAGGATGACAAAAAGGAGGCCAAAAAACATCGACCTGTGGTGCTGTGCTGATCTGAGTGATGATTTTCCAGCCAGATGCTCTGCTCCAATCTAATGCAGAAATCGAACTGGGACTATTTAATCCAAAAGTTTTTGGGTTTGTTTTTTTTTTTTTTTCTCACATCTCTGAAAAAAACCTGCCCAGGGTTGACCTGGAGTGGTTTTTGGTTTGCTGGCTTTCTGCAGCTCTGCCTTCACGTGGGGACCTCCTGGGCCCCCTGGTTTAGGCTGCCAATGCAAAGCTCAATTCTGAGGTTCACATTTGAACTGGAGAGGATGGATAACATGTTTCACCCTGTGGTCTTTTCATATCTCCTTGTTGATGAGCCTTGCTATAGTGCCTGGTAGGGCAGTTGCTCCTCTTTCAGCTCAGTTAATTTGCTGTGCTACCTGCTTCTTCCTCTGTTTTTTCCAGGATTCTGCATCCCTTAGGATACACAATTAAGACATTTCAACCTGTGCACAGAGCTGGTCCTCCAAGTTCACTGGTGCAGAATGCTCTTTCTCTTGCCACTCACATAAGTTCTGTGGTGTTTTGGTTAAGCAAGAACATCAGAACCTAAGAGCTGTTGTAACAGCAATCAATAATAACAATTGTATTCTTTCTGATAGTCTCCAAAAGCCCCAGGCAAGAGCTAACATTTGGCAATACATGCACGGAGCAAAAATTGGCTCCCAAGTAAACCACCTTCCCTTCTCTCATTATCAGCCATCATCTTGTGGCTCTCTGGCAGCTCCTCAGATATGGCTCTTTTATCTGTAGCCTTTCCCCTTCACACTGATTAGTTGGAAGGCTGATCATTTTCCCCAGAAGTAGCTGCATTTTTCTAGCCTGTATCAATCTGCCATTTTTTATTTTCCAACCCTCTCTGTCATTTACTTATCCTCACTAAGGCTGAAAATTTCTCCAGCTCAGTAGGGGCAAATTTACTTAACCTGTTTTTTTTTCTCCCCTTCTCATCTAGGTCATTAATGAGAGTGTCAAATGAGTCTGGGGCTAATGGTGGCCCCAGTGGCCTGTCACAGCACACATTCTCCTCTCCATACATCAACCAGATAACCCTAAGCTTCAGTCAGGATCTTTCAGGCAGAAGTAGGATTGGATTCCTCCAATCCAGAGCAAATTGCTGTCCCATGTAAAGTGTCAGGAGGGAGCTGGGCAGTGCTCTGCTTTGTGTTGTCCATCTGCCCAGCCAGCTGGAGATGAAGGTGCAGGTCTCTGCTTCCAGTCAGGCACTGGTGAGATCACAGATTGTCAGGGGGTGGAAGGGACTTTGAAAGATCCCTGAGTCCAACCCTCCTGTCAGAGCAGGATCACCCAGTGTAGGTCACACAAGGAATGTGTCCAGGTGGGTTTGAATGTCTTCAGAGAAGGAGACTCCACAACCTCCTTGGGCAGCCTGGGCCAGGGCTCTGTCACCCTCATGGTAAAAAAGCTTTTTTTTTATATTTACACAGAACTTCCTATGCTCCAGCTTGCACCCATTACCCCTTGTCCTATCATTGGGCATCAGTGAGAAGGTCCTGGCTCCAGACTCCTGACACTCACCCTTTACATATTTATAAACATTAATGAGGTCACCCCTCAGTCTCCTCTTCTCCAAGCTAAAGACCCCCAACTCCTCAGCCTTTTCTCCTAAGGGAGAGATGTTCCACTCCCTTCACCATCTTTGAGGCTCTGCACTGGACTCTCAGACAATAACCAGGTCTCTCACCCCATTTGGTTTATGGGTGAAACAGTTACATACAAGTGAGCAGCCTTGCAAACCTCTCCATGCTCAGGTGGCCAAGAGAACCCCAGCATGCTGAGGTCCATCAACACGTGGAGGTGGACTCATGGCAAGAAAACACCATCACCTTTGATGAGTCTGAGAGCTGCTGTGGCATTTCAGGTGCCACTGCAACATCTCCCCTCACCCCAGCCACCAGCACAACTTTGCTGTGTCACTCAGCTGGAGAGAAGGGGATGCTGAGCTGTGGGGACCAGCCAGGGTCCCAGGGAAGATGAACAGGAGGATGTTGAACTTGTTTGATTTCACTTCAGGCAGTGATTTTGAGCAAACCAGCAGTGATCAGACACCCCCACCCCCCTATTCCATCACAGGGAAGCCCAGAGGGACCTTCCAAATCCAGGATTAGCCAGTTCCCTGGTAATAGCCTCTGGGCACCAGCAACTAACAGGAGGGCTAAAGGGGATGCGTCACCTTCAGCAGGATTTAAACACGTAAGAGAGGAGAAAGAAATAGCTGCTGGATTTTAACATTAGCAAATGTCAAACCATACATTTGGGAATGAAAAAAAAAATGCAAGGTGACCTCTAGATTGCTGGGGAAAAAAAAAAAACCTGAATATTTTTGATAATAAAGGGGATTTAGGGTTTCAGAAGGCTTTATCAGAAGGATGAGGGACACATGGTGACTTCAGCAAAGGGCATTATCACCTGGGAAGAATAAAGATAGGGAAGGTGTTTTATTAACCCAAGACCTATGTGAAACCACCAGCTGAAGGCAGGGAGCCAGGGGTGGCCCTGGGGCAGGACAAAGCCCTTCCCAGCAGCCAGACCCTGCAGATGGACAAGGCTTTGCCCAGGGCAGGGGTAGACTGAGGTTTGTGGTGGTATGAAGAAGAAATTTTGGGCTGGGGCTGTGACCAGGAGAGGGATGCAGGCAGGAGACACATCAGCAGGCAGCAGGATAGAAGTGATCCAAAATCAAGAAGATTCCCTCCTTGGGAAGCATCACAGGCTTGGTCCTCATAGCACTGCAAGGACACCCTTCCTTGAGGGGACAATTTATCAGTCAGTGAGAAATCTGACAATTTTATTCTCCCCTGGTTTGCTCTGTGCTTTCCTCACCTGCATTTTTTTTACGTGATGCTGTTGCCTGCTGGTCTCCAGCAAAGGAAGCTCTTTGGGGTTCTTTTCTCAGCAAAAGGTGGAGGTGGCCCCTGGTAATATCTTGGAAGGAAAATAGCAAGAGGCCAGTGGTGGTGCACTAAAACTGACAGCATCTAAATCTTAGGTGGAAATAGGGTTTTTTTAGTAATGCAGGAGCCCTTCTGTAATCAGGGTGAGATTGTCCAAGTTTTCTTAATGCTGCACCTCTGAAAAAAATCTCTAGAGATGGGAAGGTAGAGACAGAGGCCCAGAAGGAAAAGACAATCCCAAATTCCTAGCTTTACTCTGAAATATTTGTGGTTTCCTGGTGTGAGATCCCTGGCCTGACTCCCCACTTGAGGAGGGGATTTGCTGGGCTGAGGTGGTTTTGCTGGGCAGTTTTTGTGGAGTTTTGGTTTGGGGAGGTGAGAGTACTGAAGAGGTTTGTATGCCAAGGCTGGCACAAAGCAGACTCTTTGAAATGTGTTGTCTGGATAGTGCTGCTGGAACAGGCAGGGTTTGCTTTCCTTGTCCTTGCTCCTGTCAGAGGTTACACAAGCTATTTCCCCAGAGAAGGAAGAGTTTACCTCCACTTTAGCAGGGAAAAGGAGAGCACAGGGAAAACGAGGAGTAGTTTTTCTCTTTCTTCAAATCCACAAGATTTACTCTTCTTTTTCCTTGGCTTGCATCAAGTGGGAGAAAATCCAAAGAAATTAACAGTGAATATGCTGGAATGAGCTATATTGAGGCTGTAAGAGTTGGGATATTTTGCTGGTACACGTATATGTTTTGTATCATGTGCTGTTTTGATGCCTGATGTTACCTCTTTTCACCAGCAGAACTGAGGTTCCCAGGTACATTTTTGTGATCTTGATGTAATTGCTATTTATGCTTCAACCAATTTCTTCCTTTTCTCAATTTATTTAATTCCTTTGATGACACGTTCCATATTTCCCCCAAATCAGCAGTTGGACCTTGCACCCCCTCTCAGGGGTTGAAGGAGGTGAATTAACAAATAAAGATGGCTAACGAAATGGAAAAAAAAAAAAAAAAAGCTTCACTTAGTATCATGAAATATTAATAACCACTTAGTATTAGGGGGAATTAGTCCTGCTACACTAAACCTGCTCTGCATGGTGTGACTGAACTCTGTCCTGGCTATAGGATGAAGATTGCTTTCAACAAGCTTCATGGTTTGGGGCTTTTAATTAAGCAAAGTGCTTCAGGGGCTGAAGCAAAATGTGTTGTTATGACATCCCCTCCTCAGACCAGGTCAGCAGTGGGATAGCAACACCTTTTTGCTCCCTGTGGAAAGGTAAGGAAAGGTCACTGCTTTGGCAGGAGGGTGGTAGAGTGCCATAAATACCCAGTCCTGGAGAAAAATGGAGTCAGTATTAAGGAAATCTTTTATTTACTTTGAAATGATCCTGAATGCTTAAGCAACTTGGCTGTGAAATAGCATTTCCAGAGAGGGATGCACAGCTGAGGAGAGAGCATCAGGAGTGGTTTCTGGAGAGTGAAGGTAATTTTGCAGGATGTGCAAACCTCTGCCTCACAGTGTGTCTGGCAGAGCTGGATGACAAGGTCTCAGTTCTAATTCTTTATAAAAATATCAGAAAACCAGGAAGGCCAGTGCCCACCCCTGGTCTTAAGCAGCAACTGGGAATGTCCAGGAGGAAAGGAGAGGCTGGTGATTTTGTCACGGTGCTGTGGGAGAAAGAGGAAATATTAACATAGCTAAAGATCATAATATACCACTAATTTCAACTGGTAGATTTCCCAGAAATCATTTTTAAACCCAGTCAAATCCTCATTTTTTTTTTTTCTGATACTGGTTTTAAAGATATTTCTGTCACTATTATTTATTAATTATATTACAGTGCCAGCAAGCCTCAGGCATGGACTAATGTCCTGGAGTATTAGATACAGATGAAGAAAAAAAAAAGTCTCTGCTCGTGTATCTGGATTTTCATAATATATTTAGACTTATGTCAGACACTTGATTTACTTGGTCAAAAAAATACTCTCTATCGAATCAATGAACTGTTATTAAATGGATTAAGAAACAGACAGCTAAAAGCTCTCAAAATGTGATTGTTGTTGGAGGATCACTGCTGAACAATCTGCCTGCACAGAAGCTTTACAGGATTCAGATTTCACCCCGGTGCATTTCACTATTTTCATGAATGATCTGGAAAGCACACACACATATATATATATATAAGTTGCCTGTAAAGTTTGCAGCTAGTTCAGATTTTTTCATGATAAATAATGATGAAGGCAAGTCTCTAATGCAGAGCAATTGCAATTGCTTGGTAGACTGGCAACAGTGAAACAACATGAATTTTAATACAGCTAAATGCTCAGTCATCCATCTCCCCAGGCAGAATGTAGGCCACTCCGTCAGACTGGGAGGCTGCCTGCTCCAGGGCAGCAGCTCTAAAATTGATTTAAGGGCCATATTGAGTAACAGGTGATTATGAACATTTAATGCCCTGTAGTGGTAAAATGGATGAACATGAGCTGTGGATAAAGAGGGGAAGCCAAAGTCTGAACAGGGAGGGGTTTTTATCCACTTTGATTAAAAAGCAGGAAGGTGCTGTGATTTACTGATGCTGTAGTGAGGTCCTGGTAGACAAGAAGATGACCACGAGCCAGCAATGTGCCCTTGTGGCCAAAAAGGCCAATGGCATCCTGGGGTGCATTAGAAAGGGTGTGGTTAGTAGGTCAAGAGAGGTTCTCCTCCCCCTCTATTCTGCATTGGTGAGGCCGCACCTGGAGTATTGTGTCCAGTTCTGGGCCCCTCAGTTCAAGAAGGACAGGGAAGTGCTTGAAAGAGTCCAGCGCAGAGCTACTGAGATGATTAAGGGAGTGGAACATCTCCCTTATGAGGAAAGGCTGAGGGAGCTGGGTCTCTTTAGTTTGGAGAAAAGGAGACTGAGGGGTGACCTCATCAATGTTTTCAAATATGTAAGGGGTGAGTGTCAGGGAGATGGAGTTAGGCTTTTCTCAGTGGTGACCAGTGATAGGACAAGGGGTAATGGGTGTAAATTGGAGCATAGGAGGTTCAAGTTGAATATCCGGAAAAATTTTTTTACTGTAAGGGTGACGGAGCCCTGGAACAGGCTGCCCAGGGGGGTTGTGGAGTCTCCTTCACTGGAGACATTCAAAACCCACCTGGACACGTTCCTAGGGGATGTACTCTAGGGGGCCCTGCTCTGGCAGGGGGGGTTGGACTAGATGATCTTTCGAGGTCCCTTCCAACCCCTAGGATTCTATGATTCTATGATTCTTTGGGAAGGGGAATGTGGTGCAGAAGATTCCTGGTGGGCCACTATGGGGTCTCTGAATCAGGGTGGACATTTCTTGTAAGAGATGTGGGTGGCTCAGCCAGGCTGGGATCCTTTCCCCATTGTTCCCTTCCCAATTTGCACGCAAGCAAGAAGGAGCATCGTTAGCATCCTGTTATATTCCTGTTTAGCTTTGCTTCATCGAGCCTGCACAGCTCAAAGAAATCTGTTTGTAGAGTTGTGGGTGTCATGTTTCTTATCTGGTGAGAGTGGATGAGGGAGCTGCAGAAGGGCAGGCAAGCATGTCTAATGCTGAAGCTGCAAAGGAGACAAAGCCAGCACAGCTGATAAGGACGAGGAGGCAGTTGAATTTGCACACTTATTAAAAATCAGTCCCAGCTTTTATCTGGGAATGAAGGCATGAGCCATGTGAGCACAGTGGGGATGCCTGCCAAGCAGCTGGGAGGGGTGCCAAAAGAAATGGGGAAAAAGAGGCAATGGGGGAGTATGGCTATGCCTGGCTCCTTCCCACCCCAAGAATGGAGGGGTTGGGTGTCCAGGGGGGTGCTGAGGAACACCCTTTGTCTGTACCACCCAGCTTGCTGGAAGGCAGCTCCATGGCAGAGACCTTAAATGTCATTGCATGGCTCTGCTTGCTGCTCTTCAAGGTGACAACTTCTGGGGTGGGGTGGAAAGCTCTGGTCAGCCAGGCTCTCAGAAAGGAGAGCATCAAGTTGTGAGCACAGCAGAGAAATGTGATCTTCAGCCATCTGTGTCTGCTGTCATCTCTTCCTTTCTAGTTCTTCTTTGATGAGGGGGTTTTGTCTAAAGCTGAAATGAAAATGCTGTCCCTCTGCCCTTTGTGCTGCCCGAGGCATCAGATCCCAAGCTGCAGCACTGACCCTGTCCATGCAGACAACCCATTTCATGGGAAATTTTTGGAGCAGCTTTTCTTTCCAGACTTTCTTTTCTAGACTTCATTCCTCCATTCCTGCAGATGCTGCAGATGCTGGCTCTGGAAGAAAAAAAGCTGTCATTTTAGAGGAAAACTGAGAAAAATTCTGCTTAGTGAAATGGGTCACTTCCAGAACTGAAGACGTAGGGGTGGAATTTGCAGCTGGGTGCAGTCCCAGATGGTTGGGGAGAGCAGGTGTAAATGCCATCTGGAGCTTTACCTCTCCTTTCTGTGAGTCACTTCTGCACTCTACTTGCATTAGCACCAGCTTTGGATGCACAGGAAACTCCACCTTTTAGTAATAATGTTTTGAAGCATTCCTGAGATACTTTGGTCTCCATGGGAGATCGAAGTCATCTCAGGAACCAAAGCAAACTTCCTCTGGACACCTGTTTATCCCTGATTTTTTTTTATAAGTATGGCACAGATAATACCACCTTCTGGAGGAGCTGGTTGTGATTCACAATGCATATTTTCTCACTTCACTCTTCACAGGATGAGGAGAGAATGGTGGTGATGTCACAGATGATCCTCTTCATGCAATGTGCTGGATGCATCCCATCTGGATAAGATGGAAATGAGGGTTGTGACCACCTATGGTGCCCTGACCCACGTGCTGGGGACCAGTCACAGCTTCTTTTGGTCTCCTGGGGTCTGCCAGGATTTACTGGGCTGGGTATGGATTTGGATAACAGCAGTTTTTCAGGATGCTCATCCAAGATGAACTCATGAGAGGTGAATTTGGGGAGTTCCACTGCAGGTTTTCATGGATGCCTCTCTACCCTTGTTCTGCTGGCCCTCCTGCAGCAAGCCTCCAGCTTTCCTCTTCCTTTTCCTTCCTTCATGCTCATCTTTCCCAGGGATGCCACAGCTCCTCCACATGCTTGTTCCAGACCATGTGCAGTTTTTAACTCCAATTATTCCATCTGAAAAGCCTTCCTTTGGGCACTGGGCATTTTCTGCAGAGACCTCTTGGCTCTCATCTGACTTTTCCATCAGATATTTGCCTAGGATGTCTGCCTGTGTCACAGACCATCCCAACACTGGGTATCTGTAAGATTTTTGCCTCTCCTAGAGTTTCTGATGTTATGTTTGGTAACTGGCAGGGGATTAGGTCAAGCTGACCTGCTCAGAGCTGGTGCAGAGGCTGATTTTGAGATCAGCCTGGGGAAAGCTGTGGTGTGGGGACCTTTGTGGTGTCACACTGGTGGAGAGGACACTAGAGAGGGCCAGGAGCAATGTCAAGACTTTGCATTATGTCTTCAGGAGAGCTGAAGAAGGTCGTGTTTATTCCAGTGTGAAGCCTCCATACGTGATCACATCCTGAAAGGGAACACACTTCTGCTATGGTGAGGAAATGAGTCACCTCTGAGGAAGGAGAAGGGAATATGGGAGAGTCTGGATCACAGATTAAAGAATTACCACAGACCTCTAAGGTCACTGCAGCAATGGAATCCTGAGGTGCATCAAGCAGGGCATTGCCAGCTGGTCAAGGGAGGGGATTGTCCCACATCACCCTGCACTGGGACAGCCCCATCTTGAGTTCTGTGTGCAGTGTTGGGCACCTCAGTACAAAAAGGACACAGAGCTACAAGAGAGTGTCCAGAGGAGGGCTAAGAGGTTGGTGAAGGTTTCAGAGTGAAGGTTTTCAGAGGAACTGCTTCCTCAGGAACTGCTTCCTCAGGCCTACCTGAGTTCAAGAAGCATTTGGTGTAATTCTTGGGGTGCCCTACACAGGGACAGGAATTGGACTTGATGATCCTTATGGGTCCCTTCCAACTCAGCAGATTTTATGATTCTGTCAACATCCCCCCCAAATAAAACACAAATATAAATATCTGCATCACCCACTGGAGCATGTCCCAAGTGCCTCATCTTTAAAAACCTCCAGGGATAGTGACTCCACCACCTCCCTGGGCTGGCTGTTCCAATGCCTAACTACTCTCTCAGTGAAGAATTTCTTCCTAGTATCAAGTCTAAAACTCCTCTGGGCCAACTTCAGGCCATTTCCTCTGGTCCTGTCATTATTTACTTGAGAGAAGAGGCCAACATGGGATGGATGAGACCTACATTAGCTGCATGGAAAGGACCAAAGTTGAATGGTATCAGGCCTGAGACTGACTGGTGTAAACCCACATAAAAACTCTTTTCTACAGGAATCCTCCATGTTTTTAATGTTAGGTCATAAGCTTTTTCTTTTCCTAGATGCAATATGTTGTTTGAAACAGGACAGATGGAAACCACACAGATTTATTACATCTAACATGAGAACAGCTCAAAATTCTGCCTCTCTGATAGAACTGATTCCGTTTGGACACAAGAGGAAAACTTTTCACTTTGAGGACACTCAGACATTGGAACTGTCTCCCAGGGGAAGTGGTGGATTCCCCCACCTTGGAAAGTTTTAAGTTGCAGCTCAGTGGGGTGCTGAGACATCTCACATCAACAACAGAAGGGTTGGACCAGGTGATTCTTGAGGTCCCTTCCAACATTCTATGAACTGACAGAGCCTGAGTCCCCCCAGGGGAGGTGGCAGAGTGCAGGGCTGGCAAAAGCACTCACAGAAGCACAGCCCAGGGTATTATCCATTGGATTTTCCTATGCCTATCACAGGAACCAGTGGTAACAAGGGCAGCTTTTCAGTGCCTGAGAATAACCTCATATCAAAAATGTGAGCAAAGTTTATGCTTCTTTTAATGCAAACCATTTGAAGAAGCATCGTTAACCTGTGTTAGTAGGTAGGGATTACCAGGTCCTTACTTCTGTGATGTACTCCTGAAGCTGGGCTGCTGGCTCAGGAAGGTGCCACTGCTTACAACCAGCTTCCATTTTAAGTTTTGGGCCCAACTGTGAGAGATGGTTAATATTTCTGCTTGAAGGAAAGTGGATATTTAGGCAAGTGATTTGTTGCAGCAAGGGGTTTCATGGTGAAATTCATAACCACAGACTGGATGGCAGATGCAATTCAGCATTTATAAGTACACAGTAATGTACACTGGCAAACAGCCCAGCCCCTTACCTGAATAAACAGAAGGATGGGCTCTACATGAGTGATTGCCACTCAGCAAAGTGAGCTTGGGGACTTTGTGGAATGCTCTCTGAAAAGCTCAGCTTGAGGCTGACCCATGGCAGGCAGGGTGGAGAAGCTGTGAGAGCTGCAGTAGGACGTCTAAACCTCTGCATTAAGTTCATGTTGCAGCTAAATCCCAAGTGTCATCCACCCACCTTTGCAGGGAAGAAGATCTGGAAAAGATGTGGAGAATACAGCAAAAATGTCTGGAGCAGCATTCATACAGTGACCCAGGGACTGGAAAAAACCCTGAGAGATTGGAAAGAAGGTTTCATAGTCTGTTGAGGAGACAGAAAAATGGTGCCTCAGGCAGGCACTTTTTGCCCAGGGCCTGGAGAAGGTGCCAGGACAATGCTCACACCATCCACTTCTGCTCCTCATCACTGGGCCTGACCACTGTGGACCAGACCCTTCTCTCATTTGCTGCAGCTCTTCTCACTTTCTTGTATTATGACAAGGGTTTTTCTCTTTCTCATTTCCTGGTCTCCCCAGGCATTACTAGGCTGTAATAATCAATATTAGTGTTATCCTTGTAGAGGGACCTAATGACTCCTGTATTTAAATCCCTTGATATTTTCCCCTGTGAAGGCTTTTCATGACCTTTTCTTTGAGACTCTTTCACACCTCTGTGGCTTTCAGCAAGCCACTGAAATTCATTAGGAGGAAAACCCTCTGGCTAGAGAGGAGACTTTTATCTATCTATCTGTCTATCTATCTATCTTTTTTTGGTCCTCATCAAAATATTCCTATTTGAATTGGCTAAAATAGAAACTGCTATCACCTCTTCCTGTCTCTCCCTGATGTTGCTTGAGGGAAATGCTGCCAAGCTACCAAAAGCATAACCCTACCCAAAAGTTCTTAGGCTAAAACCAATGCTGCCACCAAAATGCTGAGAGCACTGGGGAGCCCCTGGCAGGGATGGGGAGCACTAGCAGGCAGGATCTTTTTGGGCATGTGCCTTTGGGCTGATGGAGCTGCCCTGGTTAAGGTCTGTGCTGCACTCAGCTCAAGTAATGAGTCTTGTAGTTCAGTCCTAAGTGATGCTGAAGAATCAGCATTCAAACCCCTCTGGAGATCTGTGAAGATGGATTTTAAGAATTGCACATGATATAACTGGCTTTCACTTTCTTGTCTTAAAAATATCCCTGCAATATTAAGTCAAAAAATCACATTAAGGGAGGATGATTTAGGTGGAAGAGATGAACACCTGGAAGTTAGGAAATGGCACATCTATTGCCTCCATCTCCTGCCTGGATGTATTACAGAAATGACCTTTCATTTCTGACCAGATCTGGTATTTTTTCTGCTGAAATCCTGTCTTGTTCAGACTAGAAGATACACACAAAAGCAGGACTGAAGTTGTGCTGCCCAAAGCACCTCAGTCCCAAAGGTTAATGGATCTGGATGCAGTCCCAGAACAAGTGGGATCAGAATCTGTACCTATAGAAGTTGGGGTTCAGGTGCCTAAACATTGCTGCTGTCTGCTTCTATGAGGTCAGGCTGGGAGACTTGGGGGTGTTCAGCCTGCAGAAGGCTGTGAGGAGACCTTAGAGCAACTTCCAGAATCTGAAGGGGCTCCAGTAAAGCTGGGGAGGAACCCGGGACAAGGGTCTGGAGGGATGGGATGAGGGTAAATGGTTTCAAACTGAAAGAGTGGAGATAGAGTTTACAGATTAGGAACAAACTCTTTGGTGTGAGGGTGCTGAGCCCCTGTCCCAGGCTGCCCAGAGAAGCTGTGGCTGCCTCATCCTTGGCAGTGTTGAAGGTTGGATGGGGCTTGGAGCACCCTGGGCTGGTGGGAGGTGTCCCTGCCCATGGCAGGAAGGTTGGAATGAGATTATCTTTAAGGTCCTTTCCAACCCAAACCAGTCTGTGATTCCATGATTCTGTGACTGACAACACACCTGGCTCCAGCTGCTGGAAGAACACAGGTCTCTTACAGGAGTTGTGTCAAATCTGACAGCACTCATATCAGCATCTCAGACTCTGAAGTGTCTGAAAGGTGCCTATTTTTAGGCAGTGGGATGTGGATTTGAAATAAAGTGGAGACAGTTTGGTGTGAGCCAGAACTCTGAGCTCCAGCCCTGGGCAGTGGAGGAGGAGCTGGCCCAGTCAGCTGAGCCTGGAGAGCAATGAATCCCCCTGGAGCAGACATGGAGATGCCATCAGCTCAGTCAATCAAGTGACCCCACTGACTGTTCCCCTTTAGAGGGGTACCTGACACCCCAACATCCCCACAGAGCTGCAGATATGCCACAGGACCCCAAAATATTCTTCTGCAGGTGTTTGCCAGGTGGCTTGCAGTGGGCACCAGTGGGCTGAGACCTGATCTGCTCATCCCCATGCTGGGTCCTCAGTTCCCCAACACTGGCTGCTTCTCCAAGGTGTTCTGTGGTGATAGAACATCACTCCTCTCCTCTCCTCCTCACCCTAAAGCCTCTCCAGCTGCACCATCCTGAACAAAACTTCCTTGAGGCAGCAGAAGGGAAGGAAACTCCAGCCTGGGGTGAGACTCATCCAAACCAATTCTCCTTCCTCATTCACCTCTCCATTCACCTTCGACTTGAAGTGCATAAAAGTGCTGCCCTCTTCCTTTTGATGCACATTCACTCACCCAAACCCACAGGACAAAGCAGGAGAGACTGAAGCTGCTTTGCAGAGTGTCTTTCAAAGCCATGTGCTGAATTTCAAACAAAACCCCTTCAGACCAGGGAATTAAGCAGCTCGAGTATCTCCCTACTATAAACAAAGGCAAAATGCTGTGTGCATCAGCAAAAGGCTTTGTATTGTAAAGTACTCCCTTTATGTTCAACCAGGAGAGAATTCAAATTATTATTGACCCTCCACTGTAGGAAAGCTGCATTATAATATCTCCAAATCAATAGAGACAAGTGCAGAGCAGCAGAGAAAGGCCACGGCTCTGCAAACTGCCGAAAATTGCATTTTGCTTTGGCCTCTTAAAAAGTTTGCAAAGCATCTATTAGAGGCCCCCGGAGCCTTTTCTTTCTAATTGCCATGTTTGACAATGCAATTGCACAGGGGACTGGCGGAAAGACAGATAATGGACCCACTTTAATTGCTTCCCAGTTCCATGAGTCATAACACTTGTGAGATGGCAAAGGGGAAGTGTGGCAGTTTGACTGAAGGAGGTTTCTGGCTTTTAAGAAAGCTCTGGAGGAACGAATGCTAAACTCAAAGCCAAAGTCTTGGAGGCATTGAAGGTTCCAGGTACTGAATTTCCTTTCATCTTTTGCTTCTGACTCCAGTTAAATTTTAATTGTATTCTGGAAGGAGTGGGAATGGCTTCTTGTCTAAAAGTCAAGGGAATGGATGTCACACCAAGATCCCCATTTTCTCCAGGATGGGCGTGAAGGCTGAGTCCAGCAGGTGGTGGAGGGTTGATCTTCAGTTGGTTGGCAGTGGTGGTGAGAGCACATTGTGTACCTGGAACTCAGGATGGATTTATCAGGCAGGTCAAGGGAAGGACACTGTGCTTCTGTGGGAACACAGTGGGCATTCCACCTCCCTCCTTCCTATGACACCATTGAACACCTCCTATATTTCTGACCTAAGGGAAAAGTGTATTTTTCCCAGAGCTTGGGATGAACCCTGTCCCGTACTCATCCTAAAGTGGTCATTTGGCACCTGGTCAGAAAAAACAAAGTCATATTTGCCTGGAATTGGATGTGTCAATCTACCCTGGTGCAAGGTCTGGATGGATCATGGCACTTGGTGGTCACTGTGGTCTGGGACACACTGACACAAAGCACAGTTACGAGGGGAACACCAGTGATGGAGAAGCTCCTTGGAGGAGCAGAGGAAGGCCAAGGCATGGTCCCTCTGGTCTCTGCTACATCACACCCCAGGCTGGCCCGGGAAGAAGGGGTCTGCAGCATCCCCTTGACCTCCCAAGATTGTCTGTTTACTGCACCCACTCCTTCATTTTCTTCAGGCCCTGCTCTTGCTAGGGCTTCTCTGATGACTGCTGAGTGCTGAGCTCTTGTCATGGATCAGTCAGGACATGGTTGAGCTGCACGGCAGGAAACTAAGAGGGAAAACGCTCTGGGGGATGATTGACAGGGACTGTCTCCAGTGGAAGGAGCTAATCCAAGCAGCTCAAGAACACCAGGTCCCTAATTAAAGCACACAGGCTAGCTCTGCCTGTAATTAATTTCCACCAGCAGCCATCTCTCAGTGCCACTGACTCACAGCTCCCCGCAGCCTCGGGTGTCAGCAGCAGGAGGAGAAAAGCCACGGTGCAGAGCAGAGCAGGATCTGCCCCTTCCCCTCCACTGCTCCACGATGGAGAGATCCCACAGGGTGTCCCCAGCCCTGTGACACTGGGACAGGACCTCGTGTCCCTCAGGCAGGGCTGGTGGGGCACACTCAGGGCATGAGCCAGGCAGTGCTGCAGAGGGTGCAGAAGCTTGGCTGGCAGGAAGGGGTGACCCAGGGCACTGAGGTTGTTCCCTGCTGCCTGTTGTCACTTGCTCTCCCTGTGAACACACGTAGTTATTATCCACTTGCCTCCCCGGGCTGGGAGCACAACACAAAAATGTTTTCATTGTGCTTCCTCTCCTCTGGGAATGGTTCTTTGCATTCACCCCTCTGTGAGCATGTAAGAGATTTACAAGATGGGTGGGATGCATCTGGATCAGGGTTGGATTTTCTCCCCTATAGCTCTCCTTGGGAAGAACTCTGGAGCCTGCAGGGCTTGGCTGCAGCCCCAGTGCTGTTCTCTTGGGGTGGATGTTGTGTGGAGTGAATCCCATTGCTCCAGCACCACCCTGGCCCCCCATCACCTCAATCATGAGACTGAAGAAGGAGCCTCCAGAAAGTCCTCCTTCTCTGGCCCCGGATTTTTCATTATCAGCTGGAGAGGAATCGTGCTGGTCTGAGAGTTGCCAGCATTGTTGTAATTTCCCAGGAGGCTACTCTTGGTGTGACATGTCTCTAGCAGGGGATTTCAGTTGTCTTGTGTTACTTTGCTCCATCCAATGGGACGTGATATGTCAAAGCATGACAAGCCAGCCAGAATGTGTCATAATACCACACTCAACACACTGCCTTCCAGGGATGCTCAGCAGATAATAATATCAGGCTCAAATTATCTCTGCATGCTGAGCTGTTGATTTTTTTCTCCCATGTGGACTATGCTATGGAGGAGGTTTCCCTCCCATATTGGACTGTTGGATCACCACAGATTTATTAGCTGCACACAGTGAATTAATTTGACTAGAGTGAAACTCAGGCCTAGGAGCCCAGCCTGCTGGTGGAGAAAAGTAACCTTCCCATCTTGGCTTCTCTGATATCTTTGTTACTGCTTCAATGCAGAGTCTGGTGAGATTTCCATATCATTTATTCCCTTATCGTTGGGGTTTGAAGTTGCTGCTTTTATGTGGAGATGAGGTGATGTCATTAGCTCTGTAATTGTTTCCTCTGGGGTGCAACCAGAATCTCCAGGACTTGGCCCAGGGGACCCAGTGAGCTGCACCATGCACACATGGCTGGAAGCTGTGGGCTTCTCCCAGTTTCCCCCAGTTTCCCCATTCTGCATCATTGTCCTTTCCTGGCTGACTTTTTGAACTCTGCTCTTTTCCCTGAAGGTGTAATGAGGTGTCACCGTGCCTGAACAGCATTTTCAGGCTTTCAGGGAAGAAAAACAAATCTCCCCCAACAGTAGAGAGGGAAAGCTTCTGGTGGTCCCTGGACTGGGGATCCCCAGTGATGAGGAGGTCTTTTTGCCAGAGGTGCTGTGATGCGCTGGGGAGGAGACACTCACGTCCCTGCTCTCACGTGGGGTTTCACAAACAGAACCTCCTGCTGCTGTGGTTGCTGCCTGTTCATTTAAGTTCCCGTGTGGGGTTGAGAGAAAGCAACCTAATTAGTTGCTGCTAATTGCTGGGAAAGCACTGCTAAAACTGCCTCTCTCCCTGCCTTCTCCACCATGGGGAGGAAAATCTCTCTGCAGATCTCCCAGCTGGAAGTTCACTCTGACCCTTCCTCCTGGCTCCCCTTTCAGGAGATAATGGTGGTTCCTCAGCCTCTGCCTGTCCTTTCCTACTCTTTCCCTGCAGCACAGGGAAGGGAAATTTATGGGGTGATAGTAGTAAAAAAAATTTAAAGAAATAATTTTTTTTTTAAAACCAGAGGGCTCGGGAATTTATGAATATCAAAATGCTTCCTGTGATTCCTGTGCAACCCAGCTCCTGGGGAAATGGGTTGTCACCACCACAAAAAAAATGTTCCTCTCAGGGGCTCTTCAACACTGGTAGGCTGCCTGCAGCATGCCTGGGACACAAGAAACATAGTTCTGCCTTGCAGATTTCAAGGAATCCTTGAATCAGGCCTTTTGCATTATTTTCTCCAACAACAGCATTGTTATTTGTGGAAAAAAGATGCTGTTTTCTCCTCTTCTTTGGTGGCTGCACAGATTTAAAGGGAAAAAGGGGAGAGAGGAAGGAAAGCAGGAACACATGGCATAAAGGTTTGGCCCAAAGAAGGAAAAGATGCTCTTGAGACATCTACAGGCAGGTCTGCCCTAGAAGTTATTTTGGGAATCCCTCACAGTTGTTCCTTTCAGGATGACCAGATCAATCAGAAATTTTTCAAGGAAAGTCACAAAAGCCACATCTCCCTTTACATTTGTAGTGCAATCTGGGTGTATCTGCTAGTTTTCTGGACCTGTTCAGTGATCCCCAAAAGCAAGGAGCTGGTGGCATGGCTGGAATGGGATGTAGAGGCTTCGTAGCACAACCTCATGGCTGCAGGCACCAGCCACAGCTGGGCAGATGTTTTCCCACAGGCTGAACTGTGCTAAACCTGCCTGTGAAGAAGACAAGTGCTCCTCCTGAGACAGCCCCTCTGCTCAGAGGTAAGCTCTTTGGAACAGGGCTCATGGTGGATGAGTGTTCAGGATGGTGATTGCTCTCTTTCCCCACCGAAATTGGAGGCCTCCCAAGCATGAAAGGCTGAGGAGGTGCTCAGGCTTTGTCACTCTGAGTCAATATTGATCGTAACTATTGCCTTGAGTGGTAGGAGCATTTTTAATTCTGCATTTTAATGGTTTGTCTCCCCTGGCATATGTTGTTTGTGGTGTGTGTTTCAAAGCAAGACACTTTGAAAGGGTGATTTTCAGGCTCATCTATTAGCTGCGACGAAAAGTGCTCTCCCGTGACCCTGCCTAATTTGCATACTATTTTTGTTATCCTTTAGGAAGCAAACTGCTGATTTTGGTGCTTTGCTTGAACATCCAGTCAGAAGTGGAGTCTTGCCCCGGGGCATGTGTATGCTACAGTGAGCCGAAGATCACAATCAGTTGTCAGCAGCAAGGACTGACAGCAATCCCCACCACGATACCCATCCAGAGCCAACGCATCTTCTTGCACAACAACAAGATAACCCTTGTGAGGTCCACCAGCTTCACCTACTGCCGCAACATGACGATTCTTTGGATCCACTCCAACAACATCAGCCTCATCGAGCCCGGGGCCTTCTACGGGCTCAACAAACTGGAGGAGTTAGATCTGAGTGACAACACAAACTTGAAGTCTATCAACCCCGTCACTTTCCGGGGTCTCGTTCACCTCCACACTTTACACCTGGATCGTTGTGGGCTCCTGGAGCTTTCCACAGGGCTTTTTCGAGGGTTGTTCTCCTTGCAGTATCTCTACCTTCAGGATAATAATCTTCAGAATCTGCTGGATGACACCTTCATCGATCTCGCAAACCTCACCTACCTGTTTTTGCATGGTAACAAAATCAGGAGCTTGTCAGAGAATGTCTTTCGTGGGCTGATCAACCTTGACCGGCTGCTTCTGCACCAGAACAGGGTCAGCGTGGTTCACCGGCGCTCTTTCCACGAGCTTGGGAAAGTTATGACCTTGTATCTCTTTAACAACAACTTGACGGTGCTCACGGGGGAAACCATGGCTCCCCTGGTGTCCCTCCAGTACCTGCGCTTGAATGGCAACCAGTGGATCTGTGACTGCCAGGCTCGGTCTCTCTGGAATTGGTTTAAACAGTTTAAAGGATCATCTTCAGAGCTCGAGTGTCACCTCCCCCCTCGCTTGGCAGGGAGAGACCTCAAAAAGCTGCAGAGCGCCGACCTGGAAGGGTGCGTTGACTCCTTCAACCAGATACGAACAAGTGTTTTTAGCACTAAGACCAGATCTGGGAAATTGCCAACTGGGCTCCCCCCTCTGGGCTCCCACGATGGCTCCTCCAAGTGCTGTCAGCCTGAGACAGATAAGTCTTTTATTTATGAAGCTAAAGGCAAGGCAGGTCCTTCCTCCCACAGCAGCCGCCCGTCCTCCAACAACCCTCTCAAGGATAAGGAGAACATGTCCAAAACCAAGTACGTTGAGACAGACCTTTCCAAAAATGGCAGCAACAAGCAGATAAACGATTCCCCCTTTGGGACCTTCCCCAGCATTGTAGACCCACCATTGACCAAGTTGAGACCAGAATTTTTAGAGCCTATTGAACCTTCCACAGTCCCAACCAAAAAGAGGCAGGGATGCTCTAAAAAGAACAAATCAAAGTCCCAGTGCCGCCTCACCCAGCCAGGAAACAGCTCCACGTTACAGCTCAGCCTAAGCCTTTTGATCCCCCCCTTGGTGTGGAGCTTACTGTTATTCTGCTAAAATTAACTCTTTTTCCTGGGTTGATGACACTTTAATACTAGACTTCTGCTGACCTCCATAAATGTTGCAAACAAAAAGCAAAACTATCATCCACCCTGAGAAAGCTTTGTTACACAAAAGTTAACTGGATGCCTTTGTAAAAAAACAAAAACAAACAAAAAACAAAACAAACAAAAACAAAAGAAAAAAAAAAAAGACAAACACCGAGATGTACATAATTTATTTGTCCTGAAACCTGTGAATTATACCTTTGGTCTTCGGAACTGCACTTGCCCACAAAGCAGCTGTAGCTACAGCAGATGGTAAAGAAACATGGTTTATTGACAGGAAAAAAACAAAACAAAACAAAACAAAACAAACAAAAAAAAATGTAAGAAGTGGTATGAAAAGAATGTCTAAAATCTGTTTGTAACTTGACATCCCACTGAACAATATTACAGGTTCCCATTTGCAGAGGTAATGAATTTGATGCTGTTTGAATCCTATGTTTATGAATATTGCAGTTTTTTCCGTACTCATTCCATCACACCATGTTTACGGGCAGTATTTGTTAAAGAATGCTGCCTTTTCCTTCACAAGATTGCAGTATATATAGATATGCATTTTATTTTACTTGTGTACAAGTATACAAAAAAAAAAAAAATAAAGATTTCTTTTTCCTAAATAGTTGTCATCTGCAAGGGGTGTAGCGTGCTAACCAGCTAAAAAAGCTGAAAAACTATAAGGCCGTTGAGTAATCCCTGATCTGGAGGCAAGCTGAGTATTTAACACGACAGTAATAAATAAGACATACTTGGCATGGTTATGCAATCTTTAACTGGTACCAGCAAAGGGTTTCCTTGCACGAAACATTCTCTGCTAATGCTCCTGGTTCCCTCCGAACTGTCACAACAGCTCCCCCAACATCATTCATATTTCAGGCTGCTCAGAACAGCAGCAAATATCAGCCCCTTGGAGCTGAAGGGCCAGGTAACAGGTAGAGGAATGAATATTAGCCAGCAATCTGTTTGGTTTTTTTCTTTCCTGATATGTGGAGATAACTCAGCTCAGCCAAGTGATTAATGAACCAGAAGGTGGTTCCAGAGTGGGACAGCACTCAGGCTTGCTCCTCAGGCAGGGAGGTTGGAGGAGATGGTCTTGAAGGTCTCTTCCAACCTAAGCCATTCCATGATTCTGTGATATGATGATGAAATAGGGTCTGTCTGCCCAGCCATGCATCTCCTGGCCTTGCAGCTCAGGCTGGCAGTGCTGGAGAGCTGGTATCCATTCTTGGCTGTGCCACCAGTGCTTCATGTGGACACTGTGCAACAGAGTTCCTCTTCTATACATTCCCCATTTTTAACATCAGGATGCTCTGAAAATAAAACCATTGTTGTCTGGTTGTCCCCATACCACACTGCATTGGTGAGGCCGCACCTGGAGTATTGTGTCCAGTTCTGGGCCCCTCAGTTCAAGAAGGACAGGGAAGTGCTTGAAAGAGTCCAGCGCAGAGCTACTGAGATGATTAAGGGAGTGGAACATCTCCCTTATGAGGAAAGGCTGAGGGAGCTGGGTCTCTTTAGTTTGGAGAAAAGGAGACTGAGGGGTGACCTCATCAATGTTTTCAAATATGTAAGGGGTGAGTGTCAGGGAGATGGAGTTAGGCTTTTCTCAGTGGTGACCAGTGATAGGACAAGGGGTAATGGGTGTAAATTGGAGCATAGGAGGTTCAAGTTGAATATCAGAAAAAATTTTTTTCCTGTAAGGGTGACGGAGCCCTGGAACAGGCTGCCCAGGGGGGTTGTGGAGTCTCCTTCACTGGAGACATTCAAAACCCTCCTGGACACGTTCCTAGGGGATGTACTCTAGGGGGCCCTGCTCTGGCAGGGGGGGTTGGACTAGATGATCTTTCGAGGTCCCTTCCAACCCCTAGGATTCTATGATACCACATGTAAAGCACCTGCCTAGATCCAGCTGTAATCTGCAGGCCACCACTATGGGTCTGCTCCAGGTTATGGGAGGGTTGGGCAGAGAGTTAGACACGACCTTGCCTTTTCTCACTGAAAGATCTTTTTCTGTGCTCCTCTCTTCAGGAAGATTGTTGAGGTCTGTGCATGGAAGACCAAGCTGTCACATGCAGGTGACAAGTTATGTTGTATGGGAGGGCTTCATTCTCAGGTGTTGGCCAGAGAAGAGCAAGAGCAATGTCATGGATGCACCAAGGTCCTGAGAACCTGCAAACCAGGCTGAGGGTCTCCAGGTTGCACTATCCACCATTAGGGTCCACAGCACTGGGACTGGTGCTCAGCTTCATGGAACAACCCTATGTGGAGGAGAGAGGGCCCATGACAAGCCAGGAGTGAAGGATTTCAGGAGGGCCATGACTTAGTTCCTGCTCTGTGTCTGAGTGTTCATGAGGAGGGAACAGTGACCACGGGAAGGAGCAGGGGAGGATGTTTGGATGGCTCATATGCCAGAAGGATCAGGATGCTGCAGGCTTGGCAGCCAGCTTGGCACTGTCTGAGGGCCACCTGCAACAACTTCATGAGATATTACAGGGTACTTTCTACCTGTGCCACAGCCAGCTTCCACCTGTGTGAATGACAGGTAGGGCAGTGGCTGAAGTGCTGTATTTGTGATCTGTCTCGTCCAAATCCAGCACCAGGGATGCTAAAAAGATGTGGCATAGACCTGTAGTGGTGAGCAGCTCTTTCTTGGCCCTTTTCTTCCCCTAGATGGGGACTGATCAGCCAGCTAAAGCAGGGCAGGAGGTGCTGTACCCCCAGGTTCCCAGCAGATCACACTGCTTCCATCCCAGCTCCACGATCAGCATCAGCCTCTGCTGGGCTTGGTTTTCTTGTCCTGCACAAAGGGTGAAGCAAGGAGTCTGTGCCCTATGCTGGGGGAGCCCTGAGTGCCCTGGTAATCCAGACATAGCCTTGACAATCCAGATGCCTGCTCATGTGTCCAGGCTGGGTGTGTACTTCTCCACACACAGGGGTGAGAGAGCAGTGTATAATCAGCTGCTTTCTGCCATACTTGCTACTATTTGTCCCCTTCGTGCCACTGCTGAAGGATTTTCTAAGGTCCTGCATACCCAAAGCAGACCCTGTCCTCTCCTACCCATCCAAATCATCATCCAAACTCTTGAGAGATCCAAACTGACACCTGAAGCTGAAGCACAAGTCACAGAGAGCAGCTCAGCCAAGCTTGGGCTCAGCACCACTCCAAACCCACAGAAAAGCCAGAAGAAGGAGAACTGCTGGGTGCTGTGAGGAGTGGCTGTGGAAACTCCCATTCTGGTCATCATCTCAGGACATGTTGTGTGTCTCCCTTGCACAGCAATTAATGAGTCTTGTGGCCAAAATGCTTGGGCCAATGCCCACTGCTCTATGGGCATGAGGAAACCAGATGAAATGGTGAAAAAAAAAAAGAAAAGGATGGAGCTGCAGAAATACCTGCTGGTGGTTCCCCACAGCAGCTAAAGGGGGCCTGAGCAGAGCTGAGATCTGGGCTTGTCTGTGCCCAGATGAATATCCCAGGGAGCTTGGCTTTGATGATCCCTGTGGTTAACACAAAGGAGAGTAGCACGTGGCTGTCACTTACCCTGACTGGCCTAGGAGTCTCTTTATGCCAACCCAGTGACACTCTTCCTGCTTTCTAGAGCTTCTGCTGTGTTTTCAGTGGCTCCTAGGGCTATATATTGGCCACAAGCCCAGAAGAGTCCCTTGTGCTAATTCCTAGATTTCCTGCTGTCCAGATGCCAGTTTCTATGTTTACAGGCATTTGAAGGCCACTTGAATGACAAAACACTGAAGACAGGGATGCAGTGGACAGCAAGAACACCTGTAGGAGGTTGGAAGAGGCAAAGGGTGAGCTCTGCTGTGGGTGAGGGTAAGGAGGGTCTGAGGACTTCAAAGCAAAGCCATTTCCCTTCTTCTTTGTGCCTTGCTGGAGTTGTCACAAGTCTTCCAAATTCTCCTAGACTTGTTTTACACTCAGATGACACTGAGTTAAATAGGATTTCCCCAGCAGGGATCAGGACCTTGTTGACTTCCCCATCCCAGGATACTCACTCTCTCTCTTTCTTTCTGTGCAACTCACAGACAATTTTCTGCTCAGATCCTTGATGCTGGCATTTCAAAAATCAAACATAGTCAACAGGGAGGAGTCAGAATGGCTCTGTATGGATGAGGGATACAGTCCAGGCTGTCCTGGGAAGAATGGGCTCCTCATCACAGAGTGCACAGCTGCACAACTGAGTTCCCAGTGTCTCTTATGCATTGTCACCATGCAGCCCCTTGCTAATGCAGTGCCTGCTGTTGTAGGTGCAATAAAAAGGCCATCCCTCAAGTAGTGGTGGAAAGATATTGTGCTACTCTGGCTTCCACAGATCCACATTCATCCTTTGCTGCCAGCTCCACATTTGTCCTTGCCACAAGTACCAAACCAAAAACTTTTTCCAGGTTTTCAGGTCCACCTCTAAGTGCTGCTGGGCTCCAAGCTAAGCAAGGAGACAATTCTCCCTTTGTCAGATTAACATGTGAAGTGCCCTGCTCATCCCACCACCTTCTGAGCCTCATGCAGGGGGAAGGGGACTGAACCTCTTCCTAAGGATGGGGCAGTGGAGCCCAAAGGCCTATGTCCCCAGGTGGTGATTTATCCCATCATAAATGACATGACTAACACAGGTGTGGTGAGCCTCACTCCAGAGGTCCTCATTTCTTTCTCAGCTGCAATGCCTGACATGGGCACACTTTATGTAAAAGTGATTTCATCAAACTGGATTTGAAAGCCTTTTTTTTTTTTTTTTTTTTTTTTTTTTACTGGATAACTGTGATTCATTGAGATCAAAACTCTCCAGAGGGATGCTGTGGCTTTGATGCCATTCCTATCAGCAAGACCTTTTTCATCAAAGCCAGGGAAGAAGAGAGGGTTGTGCAGTGTGAAAGAAACCCCACTAATGATCTGGTTCATAAGAAAGCCCAGATGTTGTTTGGGAAGAATGTAGATGCTCTGACACATGTAGCTCAAGCATTTCTAGTGTAAGATACTGTCTCCTGAGGATTCCTCATTTTCCTGGTCCAGACCCCTCCAAACTCTCCAAAGATGAATTTGTCTGTGCATTTAAAGCAGGTCTGGGTCTAAACCTCATCACTATAGGTGCTGTATCAGCCCTGCTTGAAGGCACATAATTAATCAGATCATCAGGAGAGGCTGGGAGCAGGGCAAAAGCATCCAAAGATGACCATGACCAGGCACCTGGGTAGCTTTGTTCTCTGCCCATCACAATCAGCAAACTGTGTTCCCAACAGCATTTCAGGAACAGTCACTTTGGTGCATGCAGAGATCTAGAAGCCCCTTAAGTGAGACAAACTTAGGCAGAGCTAGTGGCTTGGCTTTGGACTTCTGGAGTCTGCAGTTGCCTTAGATGAAAGCTGTGGCACCTGCTTTCCTCCTCTCTCACCTCCCTTACACTGTCCTGTGCTTCCCCTGAACCAGAGAACTCCCATTTCCAAACTGGTCCTCCAGATAGCAGAGCTTGGACTCTCCAATTGCTAAAAAAAATTATACATGTCTCCAAACTGAAATGAGTTTCAATCCATAGGGCTTCTTAATGAACCTTATTTAGGTTCTGCTTAGCTGCATATTGGTTTTGGAGACCGTGTTTCCAAGCTTTCTTCATCTGATGCTGAGCTCTGCCCACTCCTTCTCTGATTCAGGGAACCTATCAGAGAACACCCAAATCTCACCAGACTCAAGGCAGTGCTGTGAGGGCTGGCAATGCCACAGCATCAAGGACTGGAACCTGCTTCTGGAAGTAATGTTTGGAGTTCCCTGCTTGTGGGGAGAAGTACCTGCTTGTACCCCTGGCCCTGGGCTTCAGGCAGATGGCAGGAAATATTGGGCATCTCTGCCTCATCTCTCCCCCACAGCTTACAGGAGATCCTGGGGAAACCCCCCAGCTGCTTGGGATTGAGAGCTCTGGTCCTAAACAGGATCTCCTAAACTTTGGGAGCAAGTGAGGTTTTCTCATCTCTCTGCTCTGATGCAGAGAGTTGCTGAATTGTGCTATAAACAATCACAGTGCCCAGCAATAATAAAGGTTGGAAGGTTTTAGAATTCCAAGATCTGTTTCTGGATTGGTTCCCTATCACCAGAGAATGAGGGAGGAGAGCTACTGCTCTTCTTCCTCCCTCTCAAAATTGGAAAAGGGTAAAAAAAAACAGTCATTGGGAGATGGAATGGATGGGAGAACAAAGAACAGGCAAGAGGAGCAAAGATTTTTTTTTTAGGGGTGATACTCGACAGCAGTTTCATGATTGCTGCTGGGGAGCTTTGGAGATAGCACAAAATCTTGGTACAACAATGAGGGCACGGAATCTGTGGAACTATGCAGAAACCTTCCCTGTAAAGCCAAGCCCAAACATTTGAATCTGGCTGGGGACAGAAACACTCATTAGAGATCTCTTGATTTGTGCCATAACTAGGGCACAGCACCTGGAAATGCTGAGGCAGGTGAGACTCAATGGAATTGCTTCCCAGGCCACTTATAATTAGGGAACATGGAGACCTGGCAAAGGAGAAGCACAATGAAAATAAAGGTCTGCACTGCCCACTCACTGAACAACGAAACACTTCAGATCTTGCAATGACCCACCTTCTGTACAGCTTGAGAGACCTGTTCTAGGTCAGCAGGTACCAAAAAGGCCCAGCTGTCATCAAGCATAAAAACAGTAACACTTTTGGGGATGAAATCACAGCTTTTCATAGGCTGCTGAACTCCGCATGGCACCAACACGAGCTGGGATGAGTCACAGGAAGGGCCCTTCACAGTGTTTCAGCTGTGGGTGGCTCCATCTGCTGTGCCTTACTTGTGTTTGGTCCATCTGCAGAGGTTTGCTTGTGTCAGGTCCATCTGCAGTAACTTCATCATGTCTGGGTCCATCTGAAGAAGTTTACTCCTGACAGGTCCATCTGCAGAGGTTTATTTGTATCGAGGTCCACCTGCAGTGGTTTCTTGATACCTGGGTCTCTCTGGAGTGGTTTCTTTGTGGGTTGGGTCCCTCGGCAGTGGCTCTCTCATGGCTCAGCTCCCTCGTGGTGCTGTGGTTGTGGTTGGTTCTCACTTGCATTTGTTCTTAAGTGGCTGGGTTTGAGTATAACTGCTTGGATTTAAAGCAGCAAGGGGACAGTTGCATGGTCTGGAGTGAAGAAGGAGTGCTGGACTTTGCCATGTGAGGGGGTGACTATACATCTCCAAACAGTGAAGCTGCAGCTGCTGGCCAGTTGTGCACAGGGGGGTTTAAAGCAGCATTTTGCCCAGGGAGGTGGTGGAGTCAACATCCCTGAAGGTGTCACAAAACCATGTAGGTGTGGCCCTTCAGGACATGGTTTAGAGGACATGGTCATGTTGGGTTGACAGTTGGACTTGGAAGTCTTAGAGGTCTTTTCCAGCCTTGATGATTCTATGATTCTGCAACTCACTGCCTGAGTGTCTGCTGTTGCCTGGGCTGCAGGACCCTGCTCTGCTCTCTGCACAAGCTGCTCTGGCACAGGTTGATCCAGAACTGAGAGAGAAGGACCAGGAGCTTCACAGCATGGACAGCTGCCATGGTCCTGCCTGTCCCTGGGGCAGGCTTCCTAGGACCATGGCACCATGTTCTGCTGCCTGATTCCTCCCATCACCCCAAGGTGCCAGGAATCTTCCCTGCTGCCTGTGAGCAGAAAGGTGCCTTATGCAGCAGTGTGTGTCTGTGTCTGGGAGCAACAAGCACAACATGAGACCTCAAGTGAGTCCCTTAACCTCTTTCCCTGTCTCATCCCTGGCAGTGTTGAAGGCCAGGTTGGATGGGGTTTGGACCAGCGTGGTCTAGTGGGAAATGTCCCTGCTGATGCAGGGGGTTGGAACCAGATGATCTTTAAGGCTGTTTCCAACCCAAACCAGACTGGGGTGCTGTGATTCAAAGATGTCCATCTGGGTGTGGAGGGGCTGGTGGTAGGAGACTGTGCTGGGTCGTCAGAGACATCCAAGCTTCTCCTTCAGCAGAAGGGCAGGATCCTCTACTCCCTTTTCTCTCCACTGGAGCAAAGCCCAGGATTCTTATTCAGCTGCACACTTGTTAAATAAGGGCAGATCTGCTCTTTTCTCCCCCGGTATTTCCATTCAAACCGCAACAACAGCGGCAGCAGGAACAGCCGCTCCCATGGAATATTTATAAGTTGTTTGCAGAAATGTCAAGAAAAGCCAGTGGTTATATTAACACACTCTCAAAGCAGCAGCCTTGGCAAGTTATCTTCTGTGATTCTTAGTCAAAGTGCTTTCTGTAATGGTTACAAGCGCTTACAAATCCCAGTGACATTTTCTTGTTTCTTGACAAACAGCCCTTCGGTGTCCTGACACCCAGACAGGAATCAATCACTTCTGCTCCTTCATTAGCTGCCTCCAGCCTCCCCTCCACACTGCAGGGAGATTAACACTGGGTTACCTGGAAGGCTCAGTCCTTTTCTGCATGACAATTAGAGACTGAACTCCACGCAGATGCAGAGAGGTTGAGGAGCCCGAGTGCTCCTCACCCAGCGGTGTTGGACATGCACGAGTTTCAAGCTGACTTCAAGAGGCTGGGAATAAATGTTCCCATTTGCTTTGGGCAGTAAAAGTGAAATTTTCAAAAGGTTTCCAAGCACAACTACTAATTTCTAGATTTTGCTAAATGCCTTTTTGTTTGTTTTGCTCCTCACTGCTTCTCCCTTGTTGTCAGAATGTCCTTGCTGGGACTGGAGATGAGGCTGGTGGGGACAAACGGTGTTGGAGGGAAAGAAACCTGAAATCTCCCAAACAAGGATGGCTCAGAAGGCATTCATGTACACACCTGATTTCTAAGAGTTAGAAGTGGGACTGGAGAGTAATCTGGGATGTTTAACTTTACTGTATATATTTTGAGGCTGTGTATCAATTTTGGGAGTTTCCAGGGGGCTTCAGTACAAAAGTCCTCCAGTTCTTCCAGCACTGTTGGTTTGGTTGGACCTGAAAGATACTTTGGGCTTTGACCAGATTGTTCTTGGCCAACTTTTGTAACCCGGAGAGGTCAAGAATATTTAGGTGCCATCAGAGGAACACTTGGAGTCTGATTTGTTTCCACCTTTGGAATATATTTCTTATTTTCACCATAGCTGTGCTCTTCAATCAACCTAAGAGATTATTTCCAACCGCTGGGTGAAACATGGTTCATCTCAGAAGGAAGGAGTGTTTTTAGGAAAAAAAGAGATGCAGTTCATTCATCTTTCCAGGACCCTGAGTTATCTAACAGGCCTAATGGTCCTGACAATCCTTTTTTGGAGTCTCCACCCAAGCGATGGGCTCAGAAACCCTATTTAAGTTCAGCCTGGTTCCTTCAGTCCCTGTCAGAGCCAGGCTGGAGGAGCTGTGAGGTCTAAAGCTCATTCACAGTGATATCTGTGTCTGGCTACAGAGCCCTGCAGCTCTGAACTTCAGCTGGGGACTGATTTAATGGCTTCATCTTGGACATCTCTCCTAATTGTGGACACTGTCAGGGATCACTGGACCTAGCCCTGACGTTTGCATTGACTTTTTGGCCTCATGCTGGACCTGCCTCATTGCTGTGATATTGCTGTGTGATGTGGACTCCTGGATGAACCCACCCACCATCTCTTGGTCTTGTTTCCTCACTCAGGTCCTGTGGGAGAGGCTGTGGCTGGTGGGGTCCTTTCCAGCTGTGGTATCTTGCTCAGATCCTTTATTCCCTTCCCTGACTCAGTATCCCTTTTCTTGCTGCTCCCTTGCACATCTCACGAAGTCATAAACCTAGACATAAATTTTAATCATAAATCATAAAAAGACATCAAAATCAGAAATCAAAATCAGAAATCATAGACAGTAGCTATATGATGAGGAGGGGCTAGCAGAACAAAAGGCAACCCAGGAGGTCTGAAGCTTGTCTGAGATATGACGCCAGCCTTCTCCAGAGTCACTAAAATTCCCTGCTTAGAAAACCTTTTGCAGGGCTGGAACAATTCACATAGGTATGAGGGGGGTCTAGTCAAGCTTTATAGTTTTCAGGTTCTTTCTGGTTTACTTGGAAAAACTAAAAAAAAAAAATTAAAAAAAATGAAGAGGAGGGTGGACTCCTAACCATGGACCAAAGACTGGAAAGGAAGCATCTGGTGTGACCAGGGGTTGTCATAATGAAGATGAGTGTCACATAATAAGGATGGATTCAGAAACTTTCACCTTGATTTCCATGTCTATTTGAGCTTTGAAGTGAGCCTCTAATATTATGTTAGCAGTTTATTGTGTGTGCTTCATTAAAAATACATCATAGACTTTTTTGAGCTAGAAGGGACGCAAATTAGGTCATCGAGTCCAACCTCCTGCTGTTCTGCTAGGACTCTGATCTTGCTAATGACTCCAGCCCAGCCCTGACAGGTGCTTGTCTGGCTGCCAATTGAAGCTCTGGGCTGACAGGGGGGAACAAGGCTCCATCTGAGATTATTTCACTTTTTGAAAAGTTTCAGCCTTCTTGTTAAATGGGATTTTATTTCATGTTTCCGTACGCTCGCTTGGCCAGAGCCGAGCTGCAGGGAGAGCAGTTTTGTCCCCTCTGATGTGTTGCAGCTCCCCTCCATGCTTTGAGCTGGGCACATTCAGCTGCTTCTGCTGCTGGGGAGCAAGAGATGGGTGGGACAGAGGAGCTGCTCACCTGTGGGAGTTTTTCTTGAATGCATCTCCCCAGCTGAGAGCACTTGGGTGGGATGGTGGCTCCAGGACCACAGCTGCTGTGGTTTTTCCTCAGTACTGATCCTCTAGGGTAGTGGTGTAGGTAAAGGTGTAAGCTTCAGCACTGCTGAGCAAAGAAGAATCTCTTTGGCTTGAGTTCTTCCATGTTAGACCTGCAGAGTTTGCCTCAAATTGTTTTTCAGCCTGAGCTGCAGGACACAAGGGTCTGAGAAACACCGGGGCAAATCTAAATGAACGTACTGAGAGGCTGCCATCCTATTGTTGTCTTGGACTGATTATGGAGTGGTGCAGCTCCTGAGGTTTGCTGGGACCTCATCATCCCATAGCTTGCTTCTAGGTTGTGCTACAAGTGGCTGTGATTGAGCCCCATGCAGCCGTGTGTCTGCCTGTCAAGGGAAGACCCAATAAAACTGAGCTAAATGTCCAGCAGTGCTGCCAAGTGCTCACAACCAAGGAGGCTGCTCCCATCTCAGCTCAAGAACTGCCTCACCTGCCACCATAAGCATGTGTGTGGAAGTGCAATGAGATCCATCCCCTCCATCAGAACCTCCCAGAACCTCTGTGCATCAACTGAGACAGATGGAGCTGCCAGGTCCCCCATGATGTGGCTCTGTTCTGGCTCTAACCAACTTGAGACATGCATCTGAGATGTGTCCTAGTGAGGAAGATTCTACCCCAGCATTTGCTGCTTCCAGAACAAGTGGTTTGGCCAGGGTCAGCGTGGTGCTGGCAGCTCCTGGGGGAGAGACAGCATGAAAAATGCAGGGCAGGGGACCTGTGGTTTTTTTGCTCTGAAAAACCATCATACCCTGTGCTCTGAAGTGAGGTCTACAAGCAAGGTGCCATCTTGTGGGAAGATGTGAGCACGTGGCTCCCCTGGGAGCATGGAGAACCCTCTCTCACTGCCACTGCAGCAGGACATGGAAGTCTAAGCAACCTGATTTGGCCATCCCTTAGTTTTGAGGCTGATTCCAGCTTGAAGATGCTCCTGGATTTTTCCCAGGCTCCATACCTCCTCCAGGAGAAGGAAAACACAGCCCATCAGCATCTGTAAAGACTCTCCTGCCCTGGGCTGTGCAGTGCTCTGCAGAGCTCCTTGCTGAGCATGACCTAGAAAAACCTCTTAATATGTTGTTCATTTTGAAAGGGGCCATGGTCTTATCTAATCACAAACCACATCCTTCAGCACCAGAGCCACTGCAGTCAAGTTAATTCAATTAGTAAATCACCATGCTGAGCTATTTAGAGACAGTTTTTAGTGGCTCGAGCAACAGGAGGATAATAATGTAGAAACAAAGTGCACTGATATGCTGGGATGGGATAACTGGCATCCCTCACCCCCCCTGCAGGGCCTTTGCAAAACTCTGCTGTTTTATGGGGCTTTCTTACTGCCCCGGAGGTCCTCTCCCCAGACCCCTTCCCTGGAACTCCTTTTCTGTCATCTCTGCAGCCTCAGAGAATCTCACACATTTTTTCAAGCATGCAAGTTTGAGAGAGTGCAGAGTGGGTTTATTTTCTTTTTTTACTTTCCCCAACCATCTTATTTTAAGACTGTCCTCCCCCTCTTCCCTCCTCCAGGTCTGTTTTGCCTTGTGTTAGCCCACTTGAGATCTGGGCACCTGAGCTCAGAGGTGCTGGCTCCTTTTTTTTGAAGGGGGATGGAGGCTACCTGGGGGGGAAGATGTCCAGGTTCCATGCTGGTTCCATGGAGATCAGTCCCTGGAAGGGGGTTTGTACCCTGAGACCCAGGGTACAAACCTATAACCTGCAACATCAAAACTTAGCCAAGACAGGGAGGTGAGAAGAGGAATAAGAGGCATGAAGAAAGGCAGAGATCCTACTCAGTATTTCTCTCCCAAACCTCCATCTCTCTGGGAAGGGCTCAGCAACATATTGTCATTATCTGTGGGAGAAATGGAGGCTTTGAGTGGGTTAAAGATGAGATTTCAAAAAAAACTTCCCATCTTCAACATAAAAAGGGCATGGAGTTGTTGGATCCAGTCCAGAGGAGGAGATGGAAATATCAGAGGGCTGGAGCAGCTCTGCTCTGGAGCCAGGAGGAGAGAGTTGGGGGTGTTGAGGCTGGAGAAGAGAAGCTGCAATGGGGAGACCTTAGAGCAGCTTCCAGTGCCTGAAGGGGCTCCAGGAAAGCTGGGGAGGGACTTGGGACAAGGGCCTGGAGGGATGGAACAAGGGGAATGGTTTCAAACTGGAAATTAGGAGATGTAGGTTAGACATTGGGAAACTAATTCTTTGGTGTGAAGGTTCTGAGCCCCTGGCCCAAGTTGCTCCAAGAAGCTGTGGCTGCCCCATCCCTGGCAGTGTTGAAGTCCAGGTTGGATGGGGCTTGGAGCAACCTGGGCTGTGGGAGGTGTCCCTGCCCATACAGAGGGGTTTGGACTGCATTTTAAATTCCCTTCCAACCCAAATGGTTCTGTGATTCTATGGTTTTCATCGGGGACTCATCAAATAATTGATGCCAATTTTATGCCCCAAACAAGGCACGGACAGAGTAACTGCTCAGAGACAAAGTTTGTAGCCTTTAAGCAGGAGGTATTTATTAACGGCCGGGGAGCAGCCAGGTTTTCCTGGGCAAACTGCTCCAATTCAGCAATCTCACAATTCAGCTTTTATACAATTTTGCCAAGCAATTGCAACATACATTATGAATATTCATTATATTGCAACATCTACTTTTAATATTCATAACAGGCGGAGTTGAGGCAGAGTTAGAGGGTTGGTCTTCAATTTGGGGAGGATTTTTGGGGTCGTTCCTGTATTTCATCCTCTTGAACTGGTGTCCTTTCCATAACTTTTTCCTAATTTGGATAGTCTCCTTGTGCATTTGGCAGGGTCTTAGTGACCTTGGCTCATCCTAAAACTTCTGAGGCTACTGATGCCAAATTTTATGTTATTTTATGGTTTTAGTGTTCTTTTCTGTCAACCTGTCCTGTTCTCTCAGACAATTTATTACCTCCCTATTTTCCTAATGCTAAGCTTTCTTATAGTGCCTTGCATTTTATGTTTTAACTCATTATTTCTCAAAGACTGCTTCCTTTTGGGCGGCTTCATAATACACAGAAAGTTTAAATCCATAACTGAGCAGGAATCAGCATCTTTCCTGAATAAGTCTCAAAACTGAAATCCACTTACATAAAGCTTCTTCATTGCCTCCAGTCTCATGTTTCCCTAAGAGTGGAATTTGGATGCTGTGAGTCAATTTTGAAGACACTCATCCCCCCCTTCCCCACAGGATGAGCAGCTGCACCTGGAAAGCTTGGCTTGAAGAGCAACCTTCTAGTAATGTGATGCTCAAAGCAGCCCTCCCCATGCAGTGTTGTTGCAGACTCCTTGCAAACATGTTTTGGGCTGATGACCTAAATGATTTCATCCTTTTCCCAGCCAGCCTCACCTCACTCAGCCTGGAGAGCACTTGTGGTGGGATGACTGCTCCTTCCTGCTTTCCCCATGAGCTGTTTAATATATGCCCTGTTTTGCCTAACCCTGCTCTGAAAACAGCTCTATAAAGGGCCTGGTGTTTATTGATCTGATATCTGAGTGCTTCACAGCCCAGTTTGGATGTTTTCAAGACTTTTGTAAAAAAAGGAGATGGTTTTAACACCGCTGTGGTGCTTTCCAGGTGTTTGGAGAGCAGGATCTGGTGCTGCTCTGCTCTCATCAGCTCCAAGCACAAGTGGGTCTGGCTTCTCAGTGCCCCTGCCAGAAAGTAGCTCCCAACCACCTTCCTTTCAGCAAGGAAAATTTCTATATTTTCACTGCTTGGAGGATGCTAAACAAAAAAACAGACAACCCCCCAAATTGTGCTATTTCTATTATTTTCCTTCCCAAACTTTTAGCTGTAGGAGGCATTTCCCAACCACTTCTCATGAGAGTGGTGTAAATAGTCCCAGTGTGCCTATTTGAGACATTTAGTACCCAAAAGAGTTTGGACCCAACAGAAATGTCAGTGTTTTCTGCTTGTTTTTTTTTTTTCTTCTCCCCCTTCCTCCCCCCGAGATGACTGAAAAGAGGGAGACAACAACAGTCTCTTAAACTGGTTTTATTTCAGGTTCCTACAGTGGAAGAAAAAACTTGGAAATAGCAGCCTGAACTTAGAGAGAGGTCCCCAAGAGAGCCAGGTGGAGGTCATCTTGCTCCATCTTGCTTTTCTATTCACCCAAGTGGCTGTGGCTTTCCCACAGGATGCAACCATGGGTCTTGCACTCATATCCAGCAGTGGTTCCATGTCCAGCACTTGACTCCCTGGTTCTTGGTTCATTCCCTTGCACTTGGATCCCACATCTCTGTCTTCAGGATTTCTCTGGCTCGTGGTGAACAACAATGTCTTGAAGATTTGGAAGCCTTTTTGCCCCCAGCATCACTCCCCAGGGTAGGCTGGAAAGCTCAGTGCTCCAACATCAGTCTCAGGGAACTGAATCACAAGAAGTCCAAAATCACAGTCTCCAAAATATCTCTATTACTTTTATGAGTTTCTCTTTCTCAGCTTCAGGAAAAGCTTTTCAGTGCTGGAGATTCATGTGAAAACCAGCCTGGGTGCCTCATGCCTGAATTCAATGGGCTGTTGATCAAGATGGAGCTGAATGAAACGGTCCCATCATCTCCCAAAAAAATTGGCTTTTTCCCCAAATCCCCACGTACAGCTGCATCTATGCAGGTACCAGTTTTCCCTGCTTTTCCTCAAGCTTTTGCTGAAAACATTGAAACAGGAATATGCACTACAGCACTTTAGCTTTCACAAGGGGAAAAAAAAAAAAAAAAAAAGGCAGTGTTTGAAAACTGAAAATCTTAGTTGAAAACTGGAATTCCTGGCTGGTTTCCTTTCCAGGGGAAATTTTGCAAAAAGTCACTTTTTTTTTTTTTTTTTTTTTTTTTTTTTTTTTTTTTTTTTTTTTTTTCCAAAAAAAGTGTGAGCTCTGCTGTTTTTCCAGCAGCTGTAGCATGAGCTCATATGGGCAAAAAAGAACCCTAGCCTGTGCACTGGGGGCGAGAGGCATCTGGTGAAGAAGAGCAGATTGTTACACCAGTGAAAGGCGTTAAAATTCAACAAGTGAAAACTGACAAGCTTGAGACAGAAGCATGGAGGGAGAGGATCAGGTTAATTAGCCTCCCAGGAGAACTGAAGGCCACAAGCTCAGCAGAAATTGGTGGAGAAATTAATTAAAGGTTTGTTGGTAGCTGAGCTCGCATGATACAAACTAAAAATCCCCATGGCAAGTGCCTATTGCATCCTGCTACAGGGAGCTGCTCCTGGACTGCTGCCAGGCACTGACACAGCCACTGCTTACACCTCTGAAAAGTCAGTGGACAGGAGGGAGAATTAATTGGCCTGAGCCCAATCAAGGCTGCCAGAGGGAGACATCAGAGCTGCCTTCATCCCTCAGTCTTGGTGGGTGGGCAGGGAGAGTGAGAGCAGAACTTCCCAGAGGGAAGGGACCCCCAGGCCACTGTGAGGCTGGAGGGATGAAGGGATGGAGCAGGCATCACTTGGTGCTGTGATGCTGTCAGGGTCAGAGTCAGGAGGACTTTGGGGTGACCTGCTGAGCATTGTCCCTGCAAAAATCCTTTCTCCTCTACGTCTGGGTAACCCATGCACTGTGCAGCACAGGGGCATGCTGAGAAAAGCAGCAGGAGCAGGTCAACATCTTGCAAAAAGGTTGAGCTACTTCTTGAGAACCACCAGGGTTCCTTCAAGAGGGGCAGTGTCTGGGAATAGAGTCACAGAATGGTTTGGGTTGGAAGGAAACTTAAAGATCTCATTCCAACTTCCCACCAGCCCAGGTTGCTCCAAGGCCAATCCAACCTGGACTTCAACACTGCCAAGGATGGGGCAGCCACAGCTTCTCTGGGCAACCTGGTCTCACCACCCTCACAGCAAAGAATTGCTTCTGAATGTCTAACCTAAATCTTCCCTTTTTCTGCTTTAAAGCCATTCACCCTTGTCCTATCATTTCATGTCCTTATAAAATGTCCCTCCCCAGCTTTCCTGGAGCCCCTTCAGGCACTGGAAGCTGCTCTAAGGTCTCCCCATTGCAGCCTTCTCTTCTCCAGCCTGAACACTCCCAACTCTCTCCTTCTGGCTCCAGGAGCTCTGCTTCAACAAGATAAATCCTCAGGTCAGAGCAAATTCCTGTTCAGAATGAGCTGTTTTGACCTTAAAGTCTGAAATTTGCTTCTGTGCTGTTTGATCATGAGATTCAAGGACCTTTGGGTATGGCATGAAGAAAGCAGGACACACTGAAAAAATAGTTGGGTTTCATGGCACTGAAGCCTCCCTCAGCATGGAGCTGACAGATACAACCCATAAAAGGCTTTTGGAAGGGATCTGACATCATTTTCTGTTTTTAAACATTAGTATAGAGCATTACCTAATCCGTGTTAAATGGGTTGGGAAGTGACAAGAGGCTACAAAACTCTGGTAATCAACACAAAACTGTCACCGAGTGGGGACATTTCTGTCGGGATCTCAAGGAAACAGCGAAGCCTTTGTACTTCTCAACATTTCTATCAATTATCTAAAAATAAATCTCAAATTTGCAGATAGCATCCAGACTGGCAGGATGGCACAGACAGATAAAAGCAAGCAGATTTACAGACTTAGCTAAATCCCTGGTTGAGTGGGGCTGCTCAATTAAAATGTGTTTTCTCACAGCCTGATGAGTGTTGGCTGCTTGGGTGCAGGGCAGGCAGGAGCTGCTGAAGGGATCAGCTCTGACAGAGCTCTGCAGAAGGTGAACATTGCTGCCTGTCATTCCCAGGCCAGCAAACTGGGGTGGGACTGAAGAGACTTGAGGACAGGATAGAGAAAGGAAATTTAACTTGGATAGAAGACTCTTGATGGGACTGGGAGAAAGATGCTCCCCCTTTGATACTCTCTGTTTAGGAATTCCCAAGTTTCTATGCTGTGGGATCACTGGTGTCTCCCTCAGCATCCTAACTGGTGTTACTGGTGCTCAGAGCACATGGACCTGAACAATGGCAGAGCTGGGACATTGCAGCCACCCCTCCAACAGTTGTTGGGGTGTTGCAGTCCTCTGTAAGGTGACTTCAAGCCCCAGATTTTTGCCACTTGTCCATGTAGGCCCATGATGGCAGTTCCAGAAGGAAGTTTTGTCCTGTCTCTTTTGCATTTAGGTCATTTCAGGTTTTCACCTAAGCAAGAAGATCCCTGGCTGAAGTTGTGTCCCAGGGCACCCAGGTCTCCTGTAGGTTTTGCAGTGGGTTTTAAACCTGATTCTGCACCAAGAGAGATTATAAATGTCCCATGAGGGGGTTTAGGTGCCATTAGGAACAACTTGCTCAGCTTTGAGGTCAGAACTGGATCTCTACTCTGCCTGACCAGGATGTGGATGGAAAGAAACTGGCATTTATTGTCATGGATTTCCTTACAGTGTCTTAAATGTGTTCTTATATGGATGTGCCAGGTGACACCTGGAAAGGAAAGAGTACAAATGCCTCTGAAAGAGAAACTTGAGTAGAAATGTCACCTTTCACAGGAACTGCCCACACAGACCTTGAAGGCAAAGCATCCTCCCTCATGTATGGAGGTGTAGGAGGGTCAGGGTCTGGCTGTAACCACTGCCATTGTCTTTGCTCAATAAACCAACCTTTTGCAAGCAATCAAGATTGAAAAATAGAGAGCTGAGGCCAGAGGAGAGGAAGATGGAAGTGCTCTCACTAGGGCACTGGTGCTGGGCTGGCTTCAGAGGCAAAGCTTCACAAGAAGGTTATTCTCAGGGATCTGTGCAGAACTAATGATAGAGCTAAAGCTGGAGTTGAAATGTTATACAAATTCTGAGATCAGAAGGAAGATAAGCAGATGTAAACATCTTAGATTCCTGCAATAGGGGGATTTTTTCCAAAGGTGATGAAAAGAAAAGAAGAATTTTACCAGCAGCAGCAAAGCTGATTGGGGGTGAGAAAGCAGCCCTGAGCCTCCTGAGATAGGGGAATTTATTTAGAAGACAACCACAGGCAAATATGGGTTTCTTTCCCTGGCTTTTTGATGGGGAATATTGCTGGAATCAGCTCAAGGGAGTGAGGCTTTGATCTTGCTTTCGTGGAGCAAGAAAAGCTGCTTTGAATTCTGGCATTAACCAAATCCCAGGAGGAATTGTGTGTGTGATGTTCACATTGGTGTAGAGACCCCTGTCCAGGGGATGGGACCATCCAGGGACAGTGACTGTCCCCTCATCACATTTCACACTTAAAATAGATATCCATGGGCAACAAAAGCACTGATGAGCTCACAGTGCTGCTGAGGAGCTGAGAAATTAAAGGCAGTTGCCCAGATTTGAGCTGCTCCCTGCAGAGGAACCCAGAGCACCAGGCTGGCTAGAGGACAACCCTTACAAACCATCCTAATACCTATTTGAAGATAAAATGAGCTGCTCTGGGGCAGCGTGCATCCAGCTGCCCAAATTAATGCAGAGGAACCCAAGGTCAAACTGCAAATCCCACTTGGAAGGATCAAGGCTTCCTCCTCCTCTTCTGGGGCTGGGTGGTAAAACCAGTGTCCAGATGAGGATATGACTGTGGGATGGGAAGGAAAAATAAAGGGGGGCAGATATGTGGCAGGAGCTGTTAAATCTGTTTCTGCTAAGCATGCAGAGAAATGGAGTGATATGAGCAAATGTCTAAGGAGAATTTATCTGCTGTGTTGAGGCTGGTCATAAATATGCTTCACGCAGGAAAATGCCATCAGGAGTTTTATATAGTGACATTAGATCTGCTAAAGGACAAAAAAGATCCATATCCAACGCCGTAGCAATGTGATAAAAAGAGTATGGGTGGATTTGACTAAGTTTATCCCATCCTCAGAGACAGGAGTATTTGTCTAGATGGTGTTAATTGGAGTATCATGAAAAAATTCCAAAAATAAGGATCTTTTTTTATTCCAGAAACAGTGTTTCTCTGAGGGAGATTTCTTTTGAAGGAGTGACACTAATTTTCAATTACTTTTTGCATTCCATGCTTCTATTTTTAAGCAAAATGTTTGAGAAACAAACTTCTTTCCAAGACTTTGAAAGTGCATTTAGTTGAGTGTGTGGATTTTTCTTTCCTTTGGCCACTGAAAAATCTATGGATGGAGAAAACTCAACTTCTCCCACGTGGATTTTGGGCTTCCCTGATAAAACCAAACCATTTCCAAGGGTAGCTTTCTCTGTCAGACCATGTATAATTGAAAACAAATCTTTGCCTTCTAAAAAGGAAAAGGTCTCTTCCACTTGCCCATGTGTTTCAACTGGACAAAGATCAAATGAGGAGGAAAATCACAAACTCTGAGCAGGGAAAATTCAAACTTCACATGGAAGTTATTGCAAAAGTATTTCTTTTCTTCCTAAACATACAGGGTTGGAAAACAACCAGACATCTCCTTAGTTTTCTTAGTATTTTTAGTATTATTATTTCTCAGAATCATTTTGGAAGGTTTTTTTCAGACCAGCAGTGGAGGCAAACCAAGGTAAATTTATTCCAAACACCTGTACAACATGGCAGGAGCTGTAGATTCCCTGATAGGCATTTGAGATAATTGCTATGGCATCCTTTCTTTTCAGTAGAAGGCTGCCTTGGCACCCAAGCTCTCATCATTAAAACACATTTGTCTTCATTTATCTCTATCTTCCCACACCACCCTTTCTTGTAGCTGATCCCAGCCTGGGTTTGGAGCTTGAAGGTGTGAGAAGAGAATCACAGAATGCCAGAATGGTTTGGATTGGAAGGGACTTTAAAGATCACCCAGTCCCATCCCCTGCCATGGGCAGGGACACCTCCCACAGCCCAGGTTGCTCCAAGCCCCATCCAACCTTCAGCACTGCCAGGGATGGGGCAGCCACAGCTTCTCTGGGAAACCTGGGCACCCAGGGGCTCAGCACCTCACACCAAACAATTCCTTTCCAATGTCTAACCTACATCTCCTGGTTTCCAGTTTGAAACTATTCCCCTTGTTCCATCCCTCCCTGTCCTTGTCCCAAGTCCCTCCCCAGCTTTCCTGGAGCCCCTTCAGGCACTGGAAGCTGCTCTAAGGTCTCCCCATTGCAGCTTCTCTTCTCCAGCCTCAACACCCCCAACTCTCTCCTCCTGGCTCCAGAGCAGAGCTGCTCCAGCCCTCCCAGCAGCTCCAGGGCCTCCTCTGGACTGGCTCCAACACCTCCCTGTCCTTCTGCTCATGGGGACCCCAGAGCTGGACACTGAAAGTGCAGATGCTCCAGGAAGCCCAAGGACTGCAGCCCCACAGATGTTTCCATCTCATCCTCCAGCTGACATGACCTCCTGTCTCCAAACTCAGCTCTTCCACACTTAACCTTTCCAAATTCCTTTCCAAACTCTTTCCAAACTCTGCTCCATCAGACCCTTCTCTCAGGGATCTGCTGTGTCCCCAGGCTGCCCATCCCCGTGGCTCTGTCCCCCGAAGCCCACAGCATTTGTGCTTGGCTTTTGCTTTGTTCTCTTTTCATCTTCCCTTTATCATCTCCAGCTCCTGTTTGCAACCAGCCAGCACTTCCAGCCCAGCAATTAACAGTTGCAATTAAGAGGTGCAGAGGTAGGTGTTTTCCCTCCAAAGGGACCTGGTGTTCTCCATGCTGAGCATGAGACAGATTCCCACTGAGGGAGCTAATTTGTGCTGCCTAATAAATATAGCTGAACGTTGTCCTTTCTATAATCTGCCTCACTGCAACTAAAAAATTGCAAAGTATTAAATGAGGTTGGGGTTTTTTTGTTGTTGTCAGTTTTTTTTTTTTTTTTTCCTCACCATCTCCCTGCCAAAAATGGAAGTACTTGAGTTTTAGGTGATTGCTGCACAGTCTGTGCTCCTCAGAGCTGCTAAGCAGTTGAGAAAATCAGATAAACAATGAGGAAAAACCACATTTACCCAGTTACCAGACTTTTTTTCCTCCATCCATTTAAAGGAAAGGGTTTCCATGTGGAAGGTAGAATATTAGGGTTGTCCACAGGCATACTGCTAGGTATATGGTGAATCAAAAAGTTTCTGTTGAGCTCTTAAATCCTTTCATGAATGATAAAATGGTAGAAGCTGTGAAACAGTAGGAAAATATGATCCAGACCTGAATGGGAAAAAAATAGCTGCAAAAATCAAAATGGACAACAGTGACACACAGGATATTCACTAATTTTTAGGTCCTGAATCCAGACAAGCTACTGGTGTCCAATAATGCTCTTTTATGTTTTGTGCAGTGAATGTCAGTATAAAATTAGCAGTGCAAATCTGTATTTCACAAATAAGACAGTGTCTCAATACCTGCAGGGGAAATGATATTTAGATCCTACTCTGGTTGTTGCTAAAAGTGATCTAATGCTGCAGGTGAAACAAGAAAAGCCTCCAACAATGTCTGACTGGTGATGAGAAATGATTAATATAATATCTGCTGGAATAGCTTTGTCAGCATCCCCAGGACAGCCACTGCACAGAGATGTAGCACTGTGCAAATAAAATGATAAAAAAATAAGGAAACGTTATTGATGGAAAGTATTTCTCCCCTTACTTGATCGTAACAGTTTTATATCTGCATAAAAATGAATTCCAGTTTGTAATGTGGTCTCTGGGAGTTGTATTTATCCTGTTTATTGGCATCAGGAACTTATCACTTTGCATAAATTATTCATGTGAATTAGACAGACCTGTGATACATTATTTGTGTTTGGGTAGCAGAAAGCCACTGTAATATTTTGGGGAATTTGTTGTAGGGTTTTGGTTTGTTTTTTGGTTTTTTTGGGGGCTTGGGGTTTTTGGGGCGTTTGTGTGTTTTGGGTTTTGTTTTGGGGATTTTTAGGTTTCTTTTGGTTGGTTGGTTTTTTGGTTTTTTTTCTTTCTGAGAAGGAACACTTGGGAATCATGGGACACAAGAAAATCCCAGTGTGCATGGTATAAAACCACCACATATCACCCCACAGAAAGCATGAGGCTGCAGCTTAACTACCCAGGGCCCAGCCCAGGGCAAACCTTCCTGCAACAGCACTGGTGGAGCCTGAGGGGTCCATCCCAGTGTCACTGGTGGATCCTGAGGGGTCCATCTTGGTGTCACAACCCTGGCCATGCAGGGAATTATTGCTTGGTGACTCTCATGGTCTCCTGAGAGCTGCATCTTGTTTTGTGTCCTTACCCCTCTAATTTTATTAATATTTATTTTATGTTCTAATTTTATTTCCCTCCTTGTGTCTTTCTTTTATGGTCCTATTTAGTGAGATTTAGAAACTGGGGTCTGGCCACAGTGTGCAGAGGAAAGAGTTATTTTCTTTCCAAGAAACAAGACAGGTATCCAGGGGAAAGAGGATATTTTTTCCTTCTCTCCAGCTCCCCTAAAAAAGTTTACCCGACAGCCTTTAAACATTTTTCTGTAGATACAGCATTTGGGTGAAGATTTAACATCCTGCTTGAGCATCTGCTCTTCTGTAACCATGAATGTCTGGAAGGCTATTGCTCTCTGAGCAGCAGATCACAAAAAAATCAGCATAACAGCCTCCTCTGGTTAAGAATATGTATCAGGGGAGCACAACCATTTCCTTTGCTGGTCTCCAGTGGCAGCTGTCAGACAGGAGGAGCCCATAAGATGAGTTACAAACCCCTGGGTTTGTGCCTAGGGATGCTGCTTGACCCAGGGTTCACCCAACAGGGCACATGTTGGGTTCTTGGCCTTTCCTAGGGGTTTTTTCAGCAACTCAATTAATTTCTATTTCCCTTTGCAGTGGGTATTTGTCTTAAAAGCATATTTCTTTCCTAACTTTGCTTGAATTTTGATTAAAATACAATTCAAGCTTGAGATAAGAAGTGGGGCTGCTGTGCTGGATCCCCTGCAGCTGGAAGAGGCAGCTCTGCTCTGCTCCTTCACCCTTTTCCTGGGCTGCTTTTTCTTTCCTGGGGCTGTTGCATCTGCACAAACCTTGTTTGCTGGGGTATTTCATTTTTGCAGTAATCCAGAAGACCTGGCTGGCATGCACTTTTTTTTTGGAGTGTTCCTGGTGGTTTTTGTGTCCCTCTGAGCCCCGTGCCTGTCCCATTGCATCTGAGTCTGCATTAATCACCCCACCCCAGAGGGGATGCACTCAGCCAGCTGCAGAATGGTTTTGCTGCACAGCCTGCCTTGCTATCCCATTTGGAGTAAAGCTGGAAATTCTTCTGGTGCATCTTTCCCCAGCTGCTGGATGAATTTTCTGTAGAGCATCCCAGTGTCACGCCTGTGTGGTGAACACAACTCTCCTGTTGTTCCCTTGGCTGGGGTGAAGAGCAGAGAGAGCCCTCCCTGAGGCTCTGGTAGCTTTCTTAAAGGAAGAAAACAGCTTTCTGTAAGCCCCAGATTGCAGCACCAGGGGCTGGGTGTAAATTTTTAGCTCTCAAGTGGCTCAGTGCTCCTCCAGGAGCCTGAGAAGCAGCAAGTCAATGGGCCAGGTGCTCATGATTTGCTCTTCTCCAGTGACAAGGGAAGAATTGAGTACCCTGGCTAAAGCCACACTTCCCTGATGATGGAAAGCATGAGGTTGTGCTGTAACCAGCAACTTATTTCTCAAAGCACACAGAAACCACTTAAAATCTTCCTCTCATCTTGATGAGGAAGCTGCTAAAGCAGTCACTTGCTTTCCCTTTTGGTGTCATCTCAGATGGGAAATCTTGGACCATGGCAGGCAGCAAATCCTCCAGCCAGGCTGCACAGCCCTGGTTGGTGAGGTGCCCACCAACCTGGTGGGGTTTGTCTTCAGCCCCAAACCACTCAACTTCTTCCCATCTGAGCTGGAATGAAGCACAGCAGTGCTAGAAAACTGGAGAGGTGGCAGGGAGGGGACAATCCCATTCCCATAGGAAAGCAGGCTCAACATGCAGCTTAACCCAGCAGCCACAAGGACTTAAATTTAGGCACAGACAGCACAGATCCTGCTGTGATAAGAGAAATTGTAAAGCCATGACCCCAAGAATGGCTTTTGGAGATCATTGGAGAGAACCACCTGATGGAAACTCACTCTAAGATGGGGAAACTGGGATGCTGAATATGAGCCAAAACCTCATTCATAGGGAAATGTTAACTGGCTGTAAAGAGCTGGTGTGGTTTCTGCATACAATATCAGGGGGAGCAAGGGAAAGCACTGGATTTAGATCTGATATCCACATTGTTAAAATATGTTGTTAAGCCTGGAAATGTAGACAAAGACTTGCAAGGATGAGTCAAGGTTTGGGAAACTTGCCTGAGTGTGACAAACAAAGTGCTCGGTTGTTCAGTTTATTAAAGGGGAGTTTATGAATAACAGTGGCAGCATAAAATTCCAGCCATAGTGTGCAGATTCCTGATAGCAAAACAGTGTCTAATTTTGCAGATAAGGACAGATCAAGTTCCAGGGGTAGGAAATTGCAGGCATGGGAGACTGCGTCTGAAAATGAGGCACAGGCTGCAGTTTATGATAATGTTGGCTATTTAAGGGCTGGACTTTGTGCTAGAACCTGTAAAAAAAATAATTAGACATGCTGAAGCTCTGCACTGTGGGGTCCACTTGCATAGAAATCCAAAGCACTGTGACTGCACAAAGTCCAAAGCACTGGATCTCCTTGGCATCAGCCTGGGGTGGCATTTTAGGACTGAAATTTAGGCTGTATGCTCCTGTGTTACACCCAGAGTCACACCCAACAACCACATTTTCTGGGGTATTGCCTTGGTGCACCCTAGTTCTTCACTCTGCTCATAGGAGGAGGAAATGCTAAGCCACAAGTTCACATTTCAGGAAGAAATAACAAGGTCAGGAAATCTTTCCATGTGGGACATCAGGCTGGCCTGGTTCTGTTTGCTTCTTTTAGTCTGGGTCCCAAATATTCCCTGTTCAGCCTGCTGTCCAATGTGCCATCATTTCACAGGAGAAATCAGCTCCTGATCTCAGAGAAAACCACCAAGGGTAAGAAAAGACCAATATTGTTGGTTTTACCCCTGTCCTTCCAAGAGCTGATTTGCTTCAATTTATCATCCTTTTCCACGGAGGAGGAAATTGCATCAAAGATAACAAGGGGCATAGAGGAAACCACAATGGAAATCACCCCAAGAGTGATCAGCCAACAAAAAAAAGCACAATTCCCATTTATCCAGCCTGGAGCTACATACCTGACCACAACTTTGCAAGGGATAGGTGGCTCCAGCATCATCTGTGCTGTCTGCAGTTGTGAATCCCCTTGTGTAAAGGAGGGCTCTAAAGTTTGCTGGGAAGAAAAAACTATGAACCTGCAGCTAACAACCTTGGAAAGCACCTCTCCCTTATTATGCTGATTCTGCAAAGCATTTGCTTCCCATTCTCTGAATTTCCCTGACCTAAGTGCACTCATTTACTAAAAGAAATGGCAGCAACAAGAGTAGAGCTGTCCTCCAGTGTCTATACTGAAAAAAAAATAAAAATCACGAGAACGCCTCAATGAAACAGCACATATTTAATGACCAACATCTTCAGGCCAGAATCAGTCATTATTAGATCATTGCTGTAATAAATTTAATTTCGAACAGCTCTTGATAGAGGTGCTGGACTCTCATTCAGCTCATGCCCACTCATTTTCCTAGAAATATCAATGCCAGCTGTGACACGTGGGTTTGCTTGCATTTTGTTTTTGTTCTCTAACCTCTGGACCAGAGCACACTTTGCCACGAAGCCACGTGCAGTCCCTGAATCACAGCCACATCCCTGCCTCACTGCTCCAGGGAAAGCAGCTCAAGAAATAATTAACTTTACTGCTTCCTCTAAAATCACTTGTTTTGCTGGGCCCTGGAAGGCAGGAGCTGGCAAGACTGCTTGTATGTTAGTGACAGCTCAGATCTTTCACCTCCTTCTGCTGTTTTTGCAAATGGAGGGCACGACTGCAGTGTCTGGTTGTCACGAGCAGAGATCCACAAGTGATTATTTTCTGGAGTTGGCCAACGATCCAGAAAAAAGTAATTGTTTGAACTTGGCCCAAACCCCACAGCTTTACAGAGTTTTTGGTAAAGTGAAACAGTCTGCACTGGGTTAAAATACCAAATGAAACCCTTCCTCTGACAAGAAGTGAATTGGTTTTATCTTGGAGGAGTTGTTTTTAATCTGATTTACAAGAAGGGGGAGTTTTGCTCCATAGCTGCTCACTTGGCTTGTGTTGGAGTCACTCCTGTGACTTGAGAGAGAGCTAAAGGATGAATGGACAGAACCAACAGTGGCAAGAAAGAAGGAGCCTTAACCTCCTGAGCTCATCCAGCAGGCTGAGCCATTAATCATGGGAGGCAGAGTGCTCCCTCCTGCAGCACAGGAATCAGAGGGACTGGGACCCTGGCAGGATTCAGCTGCTTGAACACTGATGCCAGAGGAGAGATGGCTCCATCTGAGTAATCATCTGGAGTCCCATTATGGTCAACAAGTGACAAATCATCTCTGCCAGAAAGCTGTCAGTCTTGCTTTAAGTGAGATATCTTAGTAGGCAAAAGCAGTGACTTGCATTCTGAAACCTCAATTCATTCTTTAGCTTGACTGCATCCATCTAAACTCATTTGGAAAAAAACCTGCTTGTCTTTTCTTAGCTGGGACAATTCACAGATTTCAAGTAGGCTTTATGATGCCCACCCCAGCCCTGGACAAGGTCATCATGGTCAGTCAGAACACTGGGATTGTGTCCTCACCATATCTAGCACAGTTTATCTGACTGTAGTCACAGTCCCAAAGCACAGCCCATTTGCAGGTGTGGTTTGGAAGCTCTTCTTCTTCCTCTGCTACTTGGTGGTTGATTCAATTAATTCCAGTCATGACTGTTGGTTCCTGCTTGGTTTGTTGGGAGGGTTGGGAGCAGAAATAAGTTGTCTGCTTCTGGGGAAAAAAAAAAAAAAAAGAAAAAAAAAAAAAAAGTTTGGTTTAGCTTCTCCCCATAATAAAAGCAGAACCAGAAGCTTCGCTTACCCGGTCTGGAATTAACTGGGTTGGAAAGGACTTTAGAGATCATAAAGGCCCAGCCCCAAAAGATAAGAAGCACGACCCAGATGGGACTTGAACCCACAATCCCCAGCTCCGGAGGCTGATGCCTTATCCATTAGGCCACTGGGTCACCCAGGAGAATATTTTTTTTCCTTCCTTTCTTCCCTTTTTTTTTTTTTTTTTTTCCCTAATTTCATTAATATCTCCCCTCTCATAAAAACATTCTTCTGCCTTCCTGAGTGGTGGAAATCTTATGAGAATGGATGGGACTTATATTGCAAGGTGAAGACATCTTGGGCACTGTTTCCCCCAGCTCTCTCCCACCTATCCAAGATACCCCGTGGCTGCAGTGGTCTCCATCAGTGCACAGCACAGGGCACAATCCTTCCACATATTTTTGGCTCACGGGGTGCTCACCCTCTTCCCTGTCCTTCAGCACCAGACAATTCATTCTTAAAGACTTCTGATTTCATAGAATCATAGAATTGGCCGGGTTGGAAGGGACCTCAGAGCTCATCGAGTCCAACCCTTGCTCCACTCCCCCCGTGGTTCCCAGCCCATGGCACTGAGTGCCACATCCAGGCTCTTTTGAAATATCTCCAGGGATGGAGAATCCACCCCTTCCCTGGGCAGCCCATTCCAATGCCTGAGCACCCTCTCAAGAAAGAAATTCTTTCTAATGTCCAACCTAAACCTCCCCTGGCACAACTTGAGACCTCTTGTGCCCTCTTGTCTTGCTGAGAGTTGCCTGGGAAAAGAGCCCAACCCCCCCCTGGCTCCAACCTCCTTTCAGGGAGTTGGAGAGAGTGATGAGGTCTCCCCTGAGCCTCCTCTTCTCCAGCCTCAACACCCCCAGCTCCCTCACCCTTCCTCATAGGATCTGTGCTGGATCCCTTCACAACCTCCTTGCTCTTCTCTGGACCTGCTCCAGCACCTCAATCTCCTTCCTGAGCTGAGGGGCCCAGAACTGGACACAGGACTCAAGCTGTGGCCTCCCCAGGGCTGAGCACAGGGGCAGAATCCCTTCCCTGGACCTGCTGGCCACGCTGTTCCTGAGCCAGCCCAGGATGCCATTGGCCTTCCATTTCCCCCCTGCAAATCCCAGAAGGAAGCTTTCATCAAAGGCATTCAGGTGAAACATTGCTCCAGCACAACCACCCCAAGCACATGGAGACTGCATTTGGAAAGGGTCCACAGCAAGGTGAGCATGAAGAAAGTAATAAAACAGTGGGAACTTCATGAGGGGGATGCAGAGGTGCAGCCAACAAACAGCCCATCAGTAGAACCTGATAAAATATTAACCACGTGGCTCTTCCAGCATGGAAAAGGCTTTCAGCAGGACTAAGTAGCTGAGTATGGAGAATGCCCTTAGATGTGTCCTTCTGAGCACTGACTGCTGCAGATTTCATCACAAAAGGACTTTGCACTTGAGAGGAAGAAGAGAGGAAGAAGAGCTCGTGACTAATTCACTGTCTAAATATTTAGCAAAACAGACTTTTAGCAATAAAAGTTAAAAGCTCCCCAAAGTTAGGATGCAAATTGAAGACCTAGAAAATACAAAAGGAGAAGTTCTGGTGAAAACTCTGCCCTGGCTTTCCTATAGACCCAGATTTTCTCATAGAACCAGAGAATTTAATTCTAAGCTAACGCAAAGCTTAAACTGCAATTTCTGAAAAAGCAGAAACTCGAAGAAGGATTTGTTCTGGGTAAAGTGAAAATTTGTTTGATAAATCACAAACATTTCAATTTCAAATTGGAATTTTTTTTTTAATTGACCTCAAACTAAAAAAAGCACAGTGATTGAAAACCAAAGAATATGACATTGCCCAAGTGTCTTTCATAAATGCACAAGCTGCAAAACAAATATGGATTTGCAAAACATTTTGTTGCTAACACATTTGCATTTTCACTGACTAAAAAAATGTATTCCTACCAAATTCCAGCCAGTCCCCTCTCTAACATTCTGCTGCCTTAATGCAATCATTTAATACTGATTTAAAGGCTGTGAAATGAAGGATGAAGAGCTGATATTTCTCTATAACCTTTGATTTTCTATATTCTGACTTCGGTCCATTTGATCCATAACATCCAGATTTCAGTAGCATAAGGGATTTTTTAAAATTTATTTTCATAATTTAATGTTTGTTTTAGAAAAAAGGAGGGGAGGGAAAGCTTCCAGAGCTTAATCATGCAGCAATCTCGAATCTTACCATGACTGGGGGAGGAAAAGAAGGTTTGGCATCTTTGCTGCAGTGCTAATTTGCATTGAGGAGGATCTTTACCCTTCACAGCTAAAAAAGATGAAGTGCTAACTTCCAAAGTGACATTTTGGAATTTGTGTGGAGGTTCTCACACTGCCGGGGCTGCTTTTAACACTCTGTTTCTTTTATTAAGCCAGAGATGGCAAATACATCCAGAGGAATAAATGCTGAGGGGGGCGAGGTGTTTCTGGTGGTGTATAATTCAGGAAGGGAATTTATTCCCCAAAATAAATCAATACAGGAGCAAAAGCCACGACTTGGGAAACCTGGGAGATGGGAGGCATTAACCACCAAAGCACATGGTCCTCAGCACCATTCTGCAAAGGTTCTCTGATCCCCCACCCTCTCACCCTTCTGGGCTGAAATCAAGACAGAGAAAAAGCTGCATTTACCCACAGGGGGGCAAAGCCTCTGAAGTCTGCAGCTGGGGCAGACAGCTCGATTCCTCAGTGTTGGGACATTTTCCTTCTGCTCCACTCCATGGCATCCGTGACCTGTGTGGACAGCAAAGCAGCATCACTCAGTAACCCTTTGGAGTGAGCCCTGTAAAACGTATCCTTGTTTTCCAGCTCTGCTTGGGGAAGGGTTGAGTGGAGCTTCAAGGGTCAGACCTCTGGAATATGCTTCCCCCTGAGAGCATCCTGGGAGGTGCTGCAGGGATTTCCACAAATTCCTGGCTTTGCTGATCAATCCCCAGAAGCTGGGATGTGAGGATGTGTGACTGGAAGGTTGGGAAGATTCTCCCCCTGTCTGCCTGTGCTGCTGCAGGTCTGGCAATCTCCTTGGAAATCCAGCAGGCTGGAATCTCAGGACAGGGTCTTTAATAGTCCAGGTGGTTTCTTTCCAGTGACAATTCCATAAACATTTCTCTTCATTAAACAGTAATGAGGAACCTGAGTAATGATTATCCATGTGATGCCAGCATGGTGCAGCTCCAGGTCCAAAGCCTTTATTCCAGGTGTTTGTGCAGTGTGCTCAGCACCAGGGTTGGAGGGACTCAACTGAGACAGCAGAGCACGAAGCCACTGTCATGGGGAGGAGTGAGCAGGGCTCATTTTTTCCTAGAAACCTCATGAGCAGGTGCAGAAAACTGCTCTAGTAATATTTATTTGTGGGTTACAGACTCTTTGCACCAGGAAGACATGGCCTTGGGTAGAAAAGGAGGTCAGAGTTGTGTTTTAAGCACTGTTTGGTAGAAGAGAAAGGTTTTTCCAGCCTTTAAAGAACTTTGGTCATTTTTAGAAGCACCATGATGGGCAGAAAGGCCAAGCATGCTGTGGCACTGGGATGTTGGGTTGCAGATATAGTGCTTCAAAGCTGTCCTCCCTGTTCACCTTCCCCCTCAGCATCCCTCAGCCAAGCTGGAACAAAACACACACTGTTTTGTGACCAGGAAACCATTTGGTTTTGATTTGTAGCTAAGTCCAGGCTCTGCTGGAAGGAACTGGTCACAGGCAGGTTGTCAGTGGGACCAGGTGACATGAAGGGGGAAAATATCTCCCCCAAGGCTTTGCTGAATTTAAAGGGGGGGGTGGGCTGCGTGTGGGGGGGAAATTCACAACTCAAAGACAACTCCATAGGACTCCTTAAACTCTTTTAAAAGCTCCTGTCTACCATATGCTTTGTTTCCTAGCCTGGACACCAGGGACTGGTAGGAATTCTGAGCAGATGATACAGCCTGTTTCTTTCATGCCTGATTGAGGCTGTCTCAGCTGGCAGCAAGAACCAGCCTGAAGGAACTATTTGCATACAGCTCCTCATGGGGACATCCTATAACTTGTCTGAGCATTCGGATTCACATGGAAAAAGGGCAGGAAAAGGGAAAACTTTCTCCAATCCTCAGTTCTCCTCAGTCCCAAGAAGAAGTCCCAATAACCCCTGCCATGAAGGTGCTGAGACTTTCCACTTGTGACGTTTTCACCACCGTTGTCTCTGTGTCACGTAGCACCCAGGTCCTCCTGGCACTGCACAGTCCTCCTACTACTACTTCTACTCGTGATAGTAGTCAGGCTCTTGCAGGGAGTGACATTCATTCAAACTGAACTCGTGCTGAATGGGATTCCTGGTAAACACCCTGCTAGGGAATCTCATTAGCAACCACAGCACATCACCCCAGCAGCAGCAGCCCCAGCAGCCACTTCGTGGGGATGTCAGATTAGCTGCTTAGCTTGGTAACAAATATATCATGGCTCATTATCTTTTATATGAGTCCACCTCACCAGTGCTTTTAAAAGTGTGCTTTACCTTGTAAAAAAAAAAAACAAAACAAAAGAAGGAATTTGCTGTTTGCTTTTTGTTCATGTGGCACCTGATTCTCTGACTCTAGGTGTGAATTGGAGTCCCCAGACACAAAACCTGAGGCCAAAACCCTCCTGGTGCAAGGCAGGGGGCTCCAGCCTGACCAACCCTTCACCTCTGGGTTCCTTCTGCCCTGGTGGCAGCAGGAAACTGAGTTTTCCCCATCAGCCCCTGCCTCCCTTTTCACCCAAAACTGGGGATGATTTTGCTCCCAGAAAAAGTCAATTAAAGAAATGAGCAAAGAGTCCCTTTGATGTTAAGGAAACCTGAAATGCTGCATGTGGAGAACCCATGTGGATTCTTTCTAGGGACAGCTGAGGGCATCTTTGCCATTGCCTTGGTGTCCTGGGAACTCAGCTTTGGTATTACAAGAATCAGGCCAGACTTAGATGCTGGGATCAGGGAAACCTCTGAAAAGCCTAAAATCTCTTTCTGGAGCTCTCTTGCTGGTGTCCCTGGTGTAAAGTGCTCTGAAGGTTCAGAGGAACCACTTGGAATACACCAGCTCACAGGTTGTAATGCATCATAGCAACCAAACCAAACATTTATAATATTCCATCAATTATTCTGTACACAAAGCAGCACCCAAAGATTTGTAGCAAAACCATTTCCTTCGGGCCTGTTCCATTAATATGTAAATAATTTGATAACAATCAACATTTGAGGGAGACTATTACAGTCATTATAGCTCTTAAGCCCAATAAATCTGGGAATTCCATGGGCCTAACTGCAGTCCTTCCAGAGGGTGACCAGGCTCAGAAGGAAAAATAAAGCAAAACAGAACAAAACCAAACAAAAAAACCAAACAAAAAACCACGCCCTCCCCCCCCCCCCAAAAAAAAAAAAAAAAAAAAAGCCATGACAGAAAAAAAAATAATAAAAAGAAAACAGCCAGGAGGGCAAAAAAACCAGGAACTAGTTAATGACCTCTTCAGGGACTCCAAGTATTTCAGAACAAATTCAGCAATTTCTGTGATGTGCAGAAGAGGAATCTAGAGGAGAGGGGGAGTTCATGTCACTTGAAATGTGGAGAGAAAGGCAAGTATTTCATGCTCAAACTGTTTCTGGATGGAAAGTTGGATTCTTGACTAAGCCAAACTGATTTCAGAAAGTACCTGATTCCTGTGAGGATACAAAATCACATTTTCAATTGAAATTTTTAGGCAGAAAAAGCTTGAGTTTTGATGAAAAGTCATCTCCAAGAAATAAGATTCTATCTGCAGCTATTTCCCTCCTGATCTAACATTGTTACAGCTGGTTAGTATTTCCCCAGTTAAGTTATATTTTGATGGAGAATTGAATATTTTTTTACTAAACTGCTTCTTTCCTCTTTTTTTTTTTTTTTTTTCTTTTCTTTCTCAAACTTTCTCCTTGTTCAGACTGCTGAACTTTTAACAAAAACATTTCAGATAAACCCCTCTTTTTAATTTTTCAATACAGAATAGCAAGTGCTTAGGGAAACATTAAAATCCCTTTCCATCAACATTTCCATTCAGAGGAAACCCATCACTCAACCACCCTGAAAGCAAGATTTCCCTTGCTGCTTGAGTTTCTTTAGGCTCTATCTTGCTATAAAGTGGGTACTGCCTAAAAACCCCCAAATCCCAGAGATCCTTTGTGCCAGGCAAGTCCTGATGGGCTCCCAGCCAGGGGGGAGTCTCCCATAATTTTTCTTCATGAGTGCAAAGGCTGCACATGGGAATTTTGAAGCCACCTGGAAGAATCTTCACCGTGCTCCAGCATTGGGAAAAGATTGTGTGAGTGTACAGCTACCTGCTTGGAAGGTGCTCAGCAACCTGGGGAACTCTGTAGGACATCAGGCAGGGTTTCAGGAGCTCTGGAGATCCATCCCTGAGGAGCTTGTTTCATCCACAAATCAATGAGCAAGGGGAAAAAGCAGATGATGCATGTGAAGATGATGCAGCTGCAGAAGAAGCTCCCTCCTGGCTTTAGGAGTCAACAGCTCATTTTATTGCCTTTTTTATTTTTATTTTTTTCTTTGTTCTTTGACCTGCCAACTGGTCAGACTCTTTTGGTGGGCAGTGTAGGAAAGATGGTTGGAAGGACCCTGCTGGGAGCAGGGTGGAAAGGAAAAAAACATGGGACAGAAAAGGCCAAATCTGTCCAGACAAAGTGGGAGATGCAAGGCAGAGAGGCCACCTCAGAAAAGGGCAGAGAAGATACAGAAGTGAAGGCACAAGTGAGACATAAAGGAGAAGAGAGGAACCAGCTGGGTGACAGGAGCAGGGAGGAGAGCAGGGGAGGTCCTGGGGTTTTGGGACAGAGTTTGCTGAGAAATGATGGCAAAAAACCAGTGGGCACACACACCATGCAAAGGAGGAGGGAAAGGCAGCAAGGGGGCATGAGGGAGCCTTGCAGCAAAATCAATTAATATTTGAGCAAGTCAGCTGCTATTGAAAGAGATCTGAATTTCACACCATTGCTGGAAACCTCAAAATAAACCTTTCCCCTTCCCAGTGCCTCAGAAATTCTGCCTTAAAAGGCAACATCACCTGCTGGATGTTGTGGGGGCAGGAAAGGGAGAGAAAATAGACTCCAGAGGCCCTCATTTCTTGGTCTCTCCAGCCCTTGACCTTTTTTCTAATCCCCAGGTCGGGGTGGAGCTGGGCAGGGCTTTTTTCACCCAGCGGATGGGGGAAGGATGCCCATGGGATGAAGAGAACAGAATTACAATTTCTGATTCACTGCCTGCAGTCAACTTGTTAGCAGCAGGGAGGGGGGGGAGGCATCTGGCTGGGGGTGCTTTGCTCTGCCTTCCCCAACCAAACTGCTGCAGGAATCACAGCTGAGGACTGGGAGGCAAGGGAAGGCAGGGAGGGGGGAGCTGAGTTCCACTGATGGTTTGGGCAGACTGAATTTCAATGGGAGTCAGATGCTCTGCAGAGCTGAAGGGGGGGAGGGAGGGGATGTTTATAATGAGATTTAATGAAGCAGAGAAGCGGTGTTGTCCTCTGCATCAAAGGGGCTTTAGGTTACAGGGGAAAGCCAAGCTTTTCATTACCAAATGAGCACAGAAATACCTGCCTGATTATCCTCAGCTCTTAGCGAGCACTTCTTAACTTCAAACAGCTTTGCTAGCCCCAGAGAAAAGGCTCGGAATGCTGCCCAGAGTCACTGGCACTTGGCATTGCATTTACACCTGGCATTGGGGCCAGGGATTGCAGCTATAGGGCACCCTGGCTCATCCTCTGGTGCTAACCCAGCTCAGGAGACTTTGAGCCCTGCTCACTGCTCAGCATTTCTTTCCATGCCTCTGTCTCCTGTTGGGACAAAAGCAGTGGTTGGAACGTTGCAGAGCTCCCAGTTTTAGCACTGGATGTCTGCAAACCTGCCCATCCACACTGAGCTCCCAAATTTCTGCTCCCGTGAGATGTTTCTAGCAGGGGTTCTTCCAAGGGTTAGGGAGCTCCTGATGAGGGACTAAACATCTTGTACCCTTGAAAGAAGCATTAGTTTCCAAACCTCCTCCCTCTCACCTGGATTCAGCGTCTTCTCCCACGTCTGATGAGAATATTTCACCCCTGTAGATATGTTTTTTCTATCTTAACTACATAAACAACACAACTTTTACTCATGTCTAAAAAAATTGGAGCCTCTCTGAGCTTGTGGAAAATCTCCTAAGTGGATCTGTTGAGCTGAGAGAGTTATTGCTTCTGTAGCAGATTATTCCAAGAGAGTTTTCTTCAAATGCAGAGGGGCTAAACAGACATATTTATAAAAATAAACAAAAGTGACCCCACTTACCATGTGCTACACCACAGCTCCTCCAGGCCCTGCTCTACTACAGATCCCTCACCCCTTTCCAGAGGAAAGGACTACAAGGCTCCTCCTCCTCCTCTGCTCTCCCAGTCATGAGGGAAAAACCTGGTGTCTTCTAACAGGGTTTCTTCCACTGTGTATGGAAGCAGATGCACTAAGGTTGGCCACGTTTCTCCTGCTCCTGCCTTGATTCATTTCCATGGGGTCTCATGGGTCCCTCTGCACTCCCTTCCAGTCTCCTCACAGCTACTGCTACTCGAGGTCTCCAATCTCCTTCCTGGGTCTCATTTGCCCTGGTAGGCAAATGCAGTTATGGAGGGATGGAGGGATGGATGGAGGGATGGATGGATGGATGGATGGATGGATGGATGGATGGATGGATGGAGGGATGGAGGGATGGATGGATGGATGGATGGATGGATGGATGGAGGGATGGAGGGATGGATGGATGGATGGATGGATGGATGGATGGATGGATGGAGGGATGGAGGAATGGAAGGATGGATGGATGGATGGATGGATGGATGGATGGATGGATGGAGGGATGGAGGGATGGATGGATGGATGGATGGATGGATGGATGGATGGAGGGATGGATGGATGGATGGAGGAATGGAAGGAGGGATAGATGGAGGGATGGATGGATGGATGGATGGATGGATGGATGGATGGATGCATTAATGGATGGGTGGATGGGTGGAGGGACGGATGGATAGATGCAAGCTGACAGAGATCATTATGTGTCCTCATGATGCCAGACTACACCTCTTTTTTCCCTGAGCAGAGTGATGTGGTACCCCACCCCTCAGCTTGTTCAGCAGTTCCAGCCAAACCATTTCCCAAGCACCAAATGCTGAAGTCACAGGGTTTGCTGAAGTGGAAGCCAACCAGCAGCTTCCCATCACCTGCCTGGGAAGCACAGAGGCAATCTCCCTGCCCCTTCCATGGAGAAGCACTCCATCCTTCCCCCTGGAGCAGGATCCATCCTGGGGATGCTGAGTGACCTGCAGGCTGAACGTGCACTTCTCACTTGTCAGCTGTTCACTTTTGGCCAATCCATCCTTCCCTTAATGGTGATTTATTTCACAACATCTCTGCATAGGTAATTTCCATATGGCATAAACTGCTGGAGTGGGCATTTTTCATGATATTTAGAAGCCAAGTCACTTCAATTTGCATAATACTCAAATGATTTCTAAATGTTGAAAACAGTTCACAGGAGAAAAGCAAAAAGGTTACTCTTAAATTCCCCATCTTTTCTCCTGCCTCTGAGTGCAGGGTCAAGAGTCACTGGATGCATCCTGGGTTCCTGCTGGGACGAGAAGATGAGATCTAACCTGGTGGGAAGGGGTCAGGAGAACCTGGTGAAGAGGGAAAGGTGCAAGCCCAGCTTTGTGTGTAAATCAAGGGGTTGGGTATCAGGTTGCTGTTACCCATCAGAAAGGTTGTATTGATCTGGAATTTCAGCACTGTTCCCTCTACTCCTAAGGTGATTTTATGATGACCCAAGGGCTTCATCTCTCAGTCCCTTGCTGTCTACCCTGGTTCATCCTTTTTTGTTTGGTTTCTGGTTTGATTTGTTTGGGGGTTTTTTTGTGCTTGCCTGGCCAGCCCCTCTGAACTGGGGAGCTGTGAAGAGGGAGACTGGACACCTGGCTTCCCACCTTAGAGCTTCTGCCCAGGTGGGCAACAACCCCATGTGCAACAGGAGGTGACATCCCTGGTCACCACAGGAGCTACCAAGGAAATACAGCAAATTCCACATGGGATCCCCAGCAGGGCCAAGTCCTGCAGCTGCAATCCCAGCTTTGCTCCCTGGAGTTGATCTCTGCAGCAGGCTCTAATCCTTCCTTCAGCCTATCTTTCTGCTTAAACTAATTCCAGTCTGGCTCCTTCCTCCCTGTGTATTATTTCATCTGAAGCAACCCTTTGTTTACCTTTGGCAAATATTTGCAGATTTAGTGGCTCACATTCTTGGGAGGGATTATATAAAACCCAGTGTAGCCCTCCCTGCCTGCCATACAGAGTTCATATCTGAGATCTCCTAACCAGATCAGGCCTCCTGCAAAGCCTTTAGCTGTGTTTTACCTTAAGCATCCTGCACAGTCCTGTGATTGCCCCCACTCTGCAGTCCTGGGAGAGACTGGACAGAATTTATCCCTTGGCTTAGCTGAAATGGTATAAATAGGAAGGCCAGAAAAAGACCTCATAAATTTCTACTGCAAATTCTTTTCATCCCATTGGTTTTGAAATAGATTCAGGGGTTGTTTGCTTTTTAATTTTCCACATTAAAAATATACATGATTCAAGGTTGATTTATTTTAATTTTTTTTCCCCCTTCTCTAATCCTCTCTTCCCATGCCTGGTCTTTAGGCACTGCTTCACAGCTGGTGGGAGAAGGCAGGGAGACACTTGAACTTTACCAGTCACCAGGAAACATCCTCAGTTAAGGGCTGGGAAACCAGGGCAAAAAAAAAAAAAAGCAGGGGAGATTTGTTATGACTCAAATGGGAAGTACCTTGGAATGTTATCTCAGCATCATCTCTGTTTTTCTGTCACATAAATAAGAGGCTCATTCCTAATGACTCCATCCTTGTTAAGAGGAAGCTCCATTTGGGAGCTGTGTGCAGCCACTTAACATTCAATCTGCATCTTGCTGCCTGGGAGTCTGTGTCTCTTTGATCCCACGATGCTGGAGAGGATAGTGCTGAGCATGAGAACCTTTCTGCAGTTCCCTCTGTAGGATCCCAAACCTGCTCTGTCTTCTGGAAGCCTCATTGGGGCTGGGGGTTGTGGGCTGGCAACGAGGGATGTTCTGAGCAGCACCTCCAGGCTCTGGCCAGGTGGTGCCAAAGTCCTGAAAGCTGGAGCAGTGCCTCCTTTTCCACCTGCTTTCTGCAGTATGGAAAAGGGGGTGCTGAGCATAAGGAGAAATGCTCTGCCCCAGATAAACCCATAGATCAGAACATGTCCTCTAGAGGAAGAGCACTTTGAGGATCCAGTTGGGCTTTTCATGTCCTAGACACACGAGAATGATGCAAAAGGCACCTTTGGCATCACACTGCTGTGCAATACCACAGTGGTGGTGACCCAAAATATGTTCAGCTCACAGCTCCATCCAGGCCCAGACAACCTGGTTGTACCCTTTAGCTTGCTGGCTGCAGCCATCTCATCTCTTTTTTCCATACTTGAAATTCTCTGGAGAAGGAGCTGTCTTGTTTTGTTTGTTCAGACCCCAGCATAGTGGGATCTTGGATCATGAGTGGGACTCTTGCATGTGCCATGAATACAAATGTAATTAATTAATGAAAATAACCAGTGGGAAGGCAGAGCTCATTGCTAGAGGGATTGATTCAATGAAACAGTCTTTCTTTTATTCATTCCAAGCTCTTCTGGGCAGGAAGCAGCTCTATAGCTGGCAGGGATGTCCAAAAAGGCTTCCACCTAGTCTCAGCATTAACCCTTTCCATTCTGGCTTGGAAAATCAAGGGGGATCCCCACTGTCTGCCTGCTTGGATCTTTGGAAAGAGGCTGCAGAAGGCTGGAGGGTCCCTTTGGCATCCCTGAGGTGGGCAGGGAAGAGCTGCAGGGCTCCTCATCAATCAGCCAGCACGCAGGGAAAATGCAGTGGCTTCTAGCAGGCTTGTCCCACTGCATTAGGAAGCAGCTGCCTTTTAATTAGAGGATAGCTAAGTGCTACCTTGTGATCTGTGAGGTTATGCATATTTCATAACGCCAGCTCCCATCTGCTGTTGCCTAGTGCTGTGTTTTAGGAAGTGCAGACTGGAGAGTCCCCTTTGATGTTTTTTTATGCTGGCTCTTCTTAGAAACAGGGAGAGCGCAGCAACTGGGAAGCTGAGGAGGCTTCAGTCATCCCAAAAAAACCTCGGGGAACCCATGTTGTGCAGGGAGGTAGCTCACCTGATTGCATGAAGCACTGATCTGGCTGCTTTGCTGAAGGGGGAAGAGGCTCAGCTGGAGCAGGTGCTGTTTCTGAGCTGTGCATCCTCTGCATGAGGAGCAGGATCCACCTGGAGAGGGGAAGGGAAGCAGAACACTGCCACTGCCTGTCCAGACCCAAACAGAGGCAGGACAAAGAGAGAGACAGGACCTAGAGACAGAACAAATAGGCTGGGCTTGATCTCAGAGGTCCTTTCCAGCCTCAATGATTGTGGGATTCTGTGAAATCCAGCTGGGCTAAGCTCTGCTCATTGATTCCTTTGCTTGCTGCTGGTGGGGAGACAGGTTGGGATGAGCCTGTTTGAGGAGGGGTTGGTCCAGTGCCACAAAACATTGACCATCCACGTGTTTCCATCAGCTGCACTGTCACTTTGGGTAAGCCAGCAGCAGCAGAAGGTGGGAGGAAGAGATGCTGGAGCTCAGTAGAGTGCAGCAGGAAGCAGAGAGGAGTTGTGTCCATTACTGAGCACTGGAAAACCAAGCGTGTCATGTTCCAGCCCTTGATAAGGGTGTTTGAGATATTCTTTTCTCTATATTTTCTACTTTCTCTTCTCTTCTGTGTTCTCCATGTAGCACTCTAGATAGTTCCACATCTATCTTCTTCATTTCTTGATCCTCCCTGAGGCATTTTGCAATTATAAATTACAGTCCTTTGGCACTGAATTGCTCCGGGTAGTTTGTTATTTTTTCCCTCCTTAGACGTCAGGGAAAGACTCCACAATATTTAGATAACATTCCAGTGTAGGGAGCCACCCACAGAGGAGGAAATTTTCTCAGCTGCACGTGAAACCAAAGTTGGAGCTCAAAGAGACTGAAAGAGGAAGCAGCTCCTGGCAAGATCAAACCTGACTGCATTATTTTCATTGTCTGACATGAGGGAAATGCAAAATTATTATAAATAGTGGGAAAGAAGGAAGCATCAGACTTTCATAGCCCTTCTGCAGTGTGGTCTTAGCACCACAGGCAAAGCAAGAAGCTCCATCTCCCAGTGGTGCCACACCAGTGTCCTGTTCCAGCAGAGACACGTCCTCAAAGTGTGACACCAGGATCATTCCAGGTGACACAAGGAAGCCAGGACAGACACTTGCTCTTTGAACCTTCTCCCATCCTGGCTCAAAGGGGGAGCAAGTACTGGTTTGAGCTGATAGGACCTCAGGATGTGCTGGATCAAGCCCAGCAGATGTGTTTGTGACCCTGGGGACCAACCTGGTACCTGCAGCTGCTGGTTCCTGGCTCCCTAAGGACTCATCCCTCTGCAGCAGTGCTGCTTGTGGCATCAGTGCCTCCTTCTTCTGCTTCCAGAACCCTTCAGACCAGGTTTGGGTTGGAAGAGACCTTGAAAATCATCAAGATCCAACCCCCTGCATGGGCAGGGACACCTCCCACCACCCCAGGTTGCTCAAGGCTTCATCCAACCTGGCCTTGAACACTGCCAGGGATGGGGCAGCCACAACCTCCTTGGTCAACCTGTTCCAGTGCCTCACCACCTTCACAGAAAATAATTTCCTTCTAATATCTAATCTAAACCTCCCCTCTCCACATTTTAAAACATTGCCCCTTGTCTTCTAGCTACACACCCACATAAAAAACCCTACCCCAACTTTCCTGTAGGCCCTCATCAGGTACTGGAAGGTTGCTAGAAGTTCACCTCAGAGCCTCCTCTTCTCCAGGCTGAACAACCCCAAGTCCCTCAGCCTGGCTTCACAGGGAGGTGCTCAGCCCTCTGAGCATTTTCGTGGCTCTCCTCTGGACACTCTCAAGGACCTCTATGTCTTCTTATGTTGGGGACTCCAGAATTGGATGCATGTACTCCAGGTGGGGTCTTAGAAGAGCAGAGGGGGAGAATCACCTCCTGTATCTCGACTCATGCCCTGACCCTCTCTCCCTTTCCATTGCAGAAGAAAAGGGTGCTTCGTATCTAGTTCTGCCAACTTCTCTCTTGGAAAAACCAAGCTGGGTGGGGAGAGCTGTTTCCATGCACTGTAGGCCCAGCTGGCCATGGCCATGGGTGCAGGCATCAGGGTTGGGTGGGAGGTGATGCCCAAGGGATGCAGCTGGTGCTGAAGGGAACATCGTGCCCATGGACCAGGTGCTTTGCAATCCTCCCAGCTGCTGCTGGCTTTGAGTGGAAGCTCAGAGCTCCTGCTCAGCCCCTTCTGTGCAGGAATTCAGTTACTATTTCAATAACAAATCTCCTAAACTTGGGCTCCCCTTGGGGCTGGCATTGATGACTGATCCTCAGAGCTTCACTTTCTTCCTTCAAATCTTCCCTAGGCTGGAAAGGAGGCTGCTTATTGATATTCCAAGGCAAACATTGCTGCCTTTCAAACCCTGCCAGGCTTTATGAAGAGATGTTAATAAAATGGATTTACCCAGAAGCAAAGCAATGTGTAAAAAAAAAAAAAAAAAAAGGCTGGAAGGAGGCATAGGGGGCATTTCCAGGTCACTGGGTGCTTTTCCCTACACTGCCTCCACGGGAGTGCTTTTGTTCATCAGGAAGAATTCCCAGGCCAGGTTGTTGGTTTCTTTGCACAGGAGCAAGGAACTTGCTTGTAGATGTCTGTCAAGTGTTGTAAGAGACTCAACCTGAAGAATTTAGATTCAAGCATCCTCAGATCTTCACAATCTATTCCCCACAACCCTTCAACTTAGCAGATGACCTCTGAGGATCAAGACTGCAGCTGTCTGTGACAGTTGTCCATCATGGGAGCAGATGTTTCCTAAAGCAAACCTTGAGCAGGTCTGAAGCAGCAAAGACACCAGATTCTACTGGTGGGGCAGAGGAACAAGAACCTCAACCACACACTGACCAGCACAGTGCACTGCAGGTGGGAACTCAGTAATACAACACTTTGTGCTCTTTTCTACACATCTCTGCATTTGCAGGAAGAATGTCCCATCTGCCAGTGCACTGTGGGACCCTGGAGAAACCCTCACGGCAGCTTGGTCAACACTAATTCCCAGAAACCCTAAGTTTTGGGGAACCCAAGAAAACTCATTCATTTAAAAGGATAAATTTGGAAGAGTCTCCTGGTTTGGGCCAGGATGAAGCTAATTTTTTCTCTTGGAATTTTGCTTCCTGCTAAGTCTCTTGTAAGGAGCTGCACTTGCTGATGTGAAGAGCAAGATTCTCAGTCAGTCTCTGCTGCTAGGACTGATAGCACACAATGTTCATAGTTACAGCTAGAGAATGTTGTGCAGAAGCAAGGCCACTGCTCAGGAACATCTTATGCTCCAGAAAGAGAAAAGGAGTAAAGAGGTCACATCTGCAACCTCCTTTAGGGAAGAGCAGACATGATAAATGACCCAAATTGACCAACCAGAGTATTCCATCCCATGCGTGTCATACTGGGAATAAATTTGAGGGATCATGAGTCAAATCCCTTTTACCCTTTGGGCTTTACCCTTTTGCCTTCTTCTTCATCCTTCTTCTCCTCAACCTTCTTCACCTGTCCCTGTTTGCCCTGGGAGGATTTTGTCCATTCCTCTGCCTTTGGTCCTGATCCATCCCCACCTGAATCTGTGTGTTCCTGCCTCCAGCTCCCCACTGCTGCTGACTCCAGGATTCCAGCCTGGATTTTCCCAGGGCTGCCATGCAACCTTGATGCTGATGTGAGAGTTACTGGGGGGAGGAACTTGGTATCATTTGTCTGTATATTTGTATACACTTAATAATTTTTCCTTTTTATCATTACTGTTTCATTAAAGCTGTGTAGTTTAATTTCCAGCCCATAAGTCTCTCTCCCTTATTCTCTCTCCTTTCTTTATCAGGGAGGGGGATTAATAGAGTGCATCTGTCATTCTGTTAATTGCCAGCCCAGCATTAAACTGTGACAAAGAGAATGTCAAAGATAATGAAGACATTCAAGTAATGCCTGAGATCAAGGCATTCCTGAGGTGTTGAGAACAAAGAGGAGGGATACTTGGTGCCCAGCAGCTGGAGAAGATATCTGAATATGGTCTCTTTCTACTTCTGCAAGAAGTGCTGCAGGTTCCCCTTCCTTGAGTTTTCTGGTCACAACTTTGTTGAGGATCTGCATGAGGAGTGGTGGTGGGGATCTCCCCAGGGTGATGGGCTGGGGTGCAGTTTCCAGACAGGCCATGAAATCCTCCCACATCTCTGGGCTACAGCTGCTCCTTCTGGGGACTGATGAGACAGTGTCCTCTCCAGTGTCCTCTTCAGCTCTCTCTCACTTGCTTGGTGTTATGTGCACCCATCTGCTCCTCCTAAGTCCTTGTGCTGGGCAGGAGATGTGGGTCACACAGATTTGTTTGGAGGTCAAGCATGAAGAACCATGACCCTTCCAGTCCTTGCCACAGTGGGGGCTTTGGAAACGCCACGGATTTTTAAAGGAGGCTGAAAAATAGTGTCCAAGGCAAGAGGGATGTATGGTGGAGCTGTGTGTGTCTGGGAGGAACCTTATTTGGGTCCTTGCACAATCACTGCCTGTGCAGTCCTTGCTCTCCTTGACACTGGCATTTGTGGTGCAGTCACTACAGGGCTCTTACCTGAGAGCTGCTACATTTTGGGAGGGAGTGACTGGATTTCTCAATTTGGGAAGTCTTTTGGGATTTTTTTGGTGGCTGGATGACTATTGTTTACTTCAGGTCTGCAAAGGACATCAGCAAATACGAACACAGGGCTGTCCTGGGAGATTTACTTGGACGTGTGGCACGACAAAACAAAAAGTCTGGGAAGCCACAAAACACAGAGTGACTCATCCTGCTTCAGAAATGACTTTCAGCATCCTCAAAAGTCCCTGTTGCTTGTCTTCACTTCTGGGAGGGCTGAGGTTGTTTACATCAGGGTAAAATCCTCAAGAAGAGTCACAGGGAAGATGTGGCAGTTGAGATTTTTCCATAGGGTGAACCTCTGCAGCCAGCCCTGCTCTCCTGCTTCCTGAGCCTCCCAGTAACAGGGTGGTGGGGCCGTCACATCCCAACCATTTTGTTTTGGAAGGGCTGAGAGTCATGAGAGACCACTGGAATAAAAAAAAAAAAAAAAAAAAAAATTAATAAAAAAGACTTTCCAAGTGTTCTGCTGAACTTTTAGCCCTTAACCAGCCCCATGCACTGTGTCAGGTCCCTGCAGGGCAGCCTGGGCTAGGATCTGCACCATGCTGATACCCAACAACCCAGCACAGCTCCAGCCACTTGTGGTTGGAGGCTGAGGGAAGGGGAGACAAGAGGAGCAGAGATGACATTTTCTTCCAGCCCAGGACCAGCTTATTAGCAAAGGACATTGTTTTTTAATGTCTGGAAGCTTGGGCCACTGGAAAGGTCACAGATGCCCAACAGAAACTCCTCCTGAGCCCACCCTTCAGCCCACAAATAGCTCGAGGACATGAGAGGTCACATCCATAGTCATCAAATGAGCATTGCATCCAGCAGCCCTGGAGGGGGAAGGTTGGAATATGCCCTGGAAGGACAGGGTGTGCAGAGGACAGAGGTGGAGGAGCTGAGGACAGGAATTATGCACCACGTCTCATCCCACGGAGCCTTTGACCTGACTCCTCTGGCCCAGTTCTGTGTCCAGTTCAGGGCCCCTCAGTTCAAGAAGGACAGGGAAGTGCTTGAAAGAGTCCAGCGCAGAGCTACTGAGATGATTAAGGGAGTGGAACATCTCCCTTATGAGGAAAGGCTGAGGGAGCTGGGGCTCTTTAGTTTGGAGAAAAGGAGACTGAGGGGTGACCTCATCAATGTTTTCAAATATGTAAGGGGTGAGTGTCAGGGAGATGGAGTTAGGCTTTTCTCAGTGGTGACCAGTGATAGGACAAGGGGTAATGGGTGTAAATTGGAGCATAGGAGGTTCAAGTTGAATATCAGAAAAAATTTTTTTACTGTAAGGGTGACAGAGCCCTGGAACAGGCTGCACAGGGGGGTTGTGGAGTCTCCTTCACTGGAGACATTCAAAACCCACCTGGACACATTCCTAGGGGATGTACTCTAGGGGGCCCTGCTCTGGCAGGGGGGGTTGGACTAGATGATCTTTCCAGGTCCCTTCCAACCCCTAGGATTCTATGATTCTATGATTCTATGATTCTCTCAGCATCTTGGTTCCATTTGCACGTTCACTTTGAAAGGGCAATTTCATCAAAGCTGTTCTGTGGCTGAGAAGCTGAGCTCAGGCAGCTGAACACTGTAAAGGACCCCTCTGGACTTCTGCAGCAGACAGGGATGTGCCATCACCCAACAAGGTGTCAAGGAACAGCCAGATTGATGTTTCATTATTTAGATCTCTCACTTTATTATTAAAACTTGGTCTTCCACCCTCTTTCTTAAGATCTCAGGGCATGTTTGTAATCTGACAGTTTTGCTCAAGGGTTTGGGGTTTTTTCCTTTTTTTTTTTTTTTATTCTCCTTTTTTGTTGTTTATTTTTGGTTGTTTGGTTTTTGGTGGTTTTATATCTGCATGTCTTGCTATTTTTGAAGGGAAATGACTGGACCTGGAAGTGTTGATCAGCACCCAGCCAAACATGAGCCAGTGTGTGCCCAGGTAGCCAAGAGGACCACCAGCATCCTGGCTTGTGGCAGCACTGGTGTGGCCACCAGGAGCAGGGCAGGGATTGTCCCCCTGTGCTGGGTGCTGGGGAGGCTGCACCTCCAGCCCTGGGGTCAGTTCTGGGCCCCTCAGGAGCAGAAGGACATTGAGGGGTTGGAGTGAGTCCAGAGAAGGGAATGGAGCTGGGGAAGGGGCTGGAGCACAAGGAGAAGGTCTGGAGAGCAAGGAGGAGGGGCTGGAGAAGATGGAGAAGGGGCTGGAGCACAAATCCTGTGGGGATTCCTGAGGGAATTGGGATTCTTTAGTTTGGAGAAGAGGAGGCTGAAGGGAAACCTCATTGCTTTCTCCAGCTCTCTGAAAGGAGGTTGTAGGGAGGTGAGTTCTGGCCTCTTTTCTCAAGCAGATAATGATAGGACCAGAGGAAATGGCCTGAAGTTGCACCAGGGGAGATTTAGATCAGATCTGAGGAAGAATTCTTTACTGAGAGAGTGTGGTCAGGGGCTGGAAGGGGCTGCCCAGGGAGGTGGTGGAGCCACCATCCCTGGGAGTATTTAAAAGCCATGTAGATGAGACACCTCAGGACATGCTCTGGAGGGCATGGTGAGATATATTTTTAATTTATTGGGGGTTTTTTTGGTTTTTTTTTTTAATTTTTTTTATTTTTTTTTATTTTATTTTATTTTATGGACAGTGTTGACAGTTGGATGCAGTGATCCTAGAGGTCTTTTCCAACCATGACAATTCTGTGATCCTGTGCCTGAGTATGCCCAGAATCTGTCTCTTTCCTCTTTCTCTCAGCTCTGACACCCCCAGAGGTGCAGCCACCCCCAACCTTCCCCCCATCTCTGCTCCTGGGATCCTCCTCCAGGATGCTCACACCTACACTGCAGCAGTTCTAGCAGCAGCCACCAGGCTGCTGTATTTCCCTGGAAATCCAAGACAAGGGTTGCATATGCATCAGCCTGCTGGGTTTCTAGGAGGAAGGGCACCGGTGAGCTCTGGAGAAATATTCACAAATATTCCCCTTGCTCTCTGTGCTGAGCAGAGCTCCCTGCCTGAGCCTGCACTGACTCCAGGTAGAAGCCCAGCAGGAATTGCCTCCCAGCAGCAGACAGAATGACAGAATTGTCATGGTTGGAAAAGGCCTCTAAGATCATGGCCTCTAACCATCAAGATTCCACCCCACAATTAAAAAAAAAATTAAAAAAAATTATATATATATGCATATTTATCAATATTAATATTATCATATTTATACCATAGCCATATTTATCAAATTAAATATTTATCACCATGCCCACTAAAGCCTGACCTGAATTACCTCATCTACACAGGTTTTAAATATTTCCAGGGATGGTGATCCCATCAAGGAGCCTTTCTGCTTTCTTCCCCTTCCCTACAACTCAATGCTTATTTCTTTGCAGATATGTTTTTTGGGCTCCAGAAAAGGACTTAACACCTACAGAAAAGCTTTATTTTATTATTTATTTATTTATTTATTTTTATTATTTATTATATTTATTATTATTTATTATTTATTAAAAGCCACATCATAGTTGTTATTATTAAGAAGTCAATACCTCCCAATGTTGCACTCAGTTCCTCCAGCTCATGCCATGTTTTGTCCCATCAATAACTTTTTCCTTCATAATTGACCTTGGGAAGCTCTGAAAAACAGGATCTTGGCAGTGCTGCCTCTCAGCACTCTTGATCTGAATTCAACACATACCAAGCATCACCATTTATATGAAAAACCACGAGAGGGTGGTTTTTTTTGGTTTTTTTTCTTTTTGGTAATAATAATGCTTTTCATAAGAAACAACTATTAAGCAACTCGGTGATTAAACTTTTATATGTTAAGCATTTCATAAAGAAACAACAGCTCAAGTAAGCAGCATGTGTGAATGTTGCTCAGAGATAAGCCAAGAATCCACTATGAATATGCATCAAAGGGGCTTCATGTTAGAGCTCCACCATTAAATTGTGTTTGTGAGGCTGTTTGAGAAAGTAGCCATGGGAAGGCAAAAAGTGCCAGAAAAATGAGCCTGAACATGCATTCTAGCTTCCTTGGCTGAGTGCATCCATCTAAGAGGAAATCCTTCTCAGAAAAAGACATTGGGAAGTTTGGTGATAAACACTCATGGACTGTGTGACATTTGGGACCATGGAGATCAGTGTAGATATTGCTGGTGATCATTTCATCTTCTCTTGAGAACGTTGGGATTCCAGTCATCTTGCTATGGAAAGTACAAGGTTCAGCCCAGCCCCTGCAAAATGTGAGTGGTAAGGCTGGGATTTCCTTTCTAAGAGCATCTCCATCAGGATTTGGGTTCTCTGAAGGGTTTTCAAGGTCACTGGCATGGGAGGCTGAGAAGTATTGTGTGTAATCTGCACTTCACTGTGGATTCTACTGGTCATACCACCTTTCCAACACACAGAAATGTCCTAGAATCACAGAATGGGTTGGAAGGGACTTATCCAGTCTCACCCCATGACATGGAGCAACCTCCCACCAGCCCAGCTTGCTCCAAGCCCCATCCAACCTTCAACACTGTCAGGGATGGGGCAGCCACAGCTTCTCTGGGAAACCTGGGACAGGGCTCAGAACCCTCACACCAAAGAATTTCCTCCTAATCTCTGATCTAAATCTCCCCTTTCAACTTGAAACCCTTCCCCCTCATCCCATCCCTCCCTGCCCTTGTCCCAAGTCCCTCCCCAGCTTTCCTGGAGCCCCTTCAGGCACTGGAAGGTGCTCTAAGGTCTCCCCGTTGCAGCTTCTCTTCTCCAGCCTCAACACCCCCAACTCTCTCAGCTGCTCCAGACCTCAGACACCTTCATGACCTCAAGAGCTCCAAGAGCAGTATGTTCTTCATTCAGTAAAGTTGATCTGCTTCCAAAAAAATGGTAAATTCTTCCCAAATCTGTGTTTAAGCACTTCCCTCACCAGCTGCCACTGGCTCCTTGGGATCTGTGGTCCTTCAGGGGCTCAAAGGAGAACTCAGCACCAGGATGAGGTGGAGAAAACAACTCCCCCAAGCATCACACCTCCTGATCTGGGGGCTGAAGCTCTCCTTGCCCCCAGCATCCACCCAGGAACTGCCCCTTTTTGTATTCCCCAGCTCTGACTCAGTCCTGCTTACCACATCCTATGCATATGTAAAAGCCTGTCTGTGGTTTTAGCAGGTTTATTATTTTTTTCCCCCTCATGTTTACACCTAAACTAGGACAGTTGTTTTATCCCTGGGTGGACTGGTTGCTCTCTATGTAGGTTAATAAGGTTTTCCTTCATTATTTAGACAGGGTTTTGTTTGTTTGTTTGCACTTCTCCAAGGAATCCAACACCATAAAACGCTACAAGGAGCAACGAAAAGTACATTTTAGGTTTCTTAAGGGAAAAAAAAAAAAAAAAAGACAATTAAAAAAACAAATCTGGAATATGATGTTGCCAAGTAAAACATCAGCTAATGCAGAATTAAGTCCTCATGGAGCCCTCGGTCGCACAGAACAGCAGAATTAAGGTTTGATGTTATTTCAGAACATTTTCTGCTGGAAGTCAAAAAATCAGCAAATTTTTTTTCAGCAAAATCTCCAAATTTCATTTGTAGAAATGTGCACTCTGAGTCACTGCTCTGCATGCCAGCCTGAGCACTACAAAACCCTTTTACTACAGCTGAGGGATAAAACCCAATATGTAACACTAATAATCCTAAGAGATATTCCTGTTATCACTACGAAATAGGAAGAAGGAAGCTGAGGCTAACAACAAAGAATAAGTATTGAGAGGTTGGCTATAGCTAAGGAAAGCTAAAGATGATCTGCCAGGATGATGAAAAAAAATGAGACAGACTTAAAAAAAAAAAAAAAAAAAAATGTATCAGGACCAAAAGTAGGTCTGGCAATCAACCAAATCCTTCACAGACAGCAGTGATGAAATCACCAATGATGGAGTAAAACAAGCCAAAGTGTTAAATGTGTGCTGTGTTTGGAGAGATGATGGAAGAGGCTGCCAGGCTGCACAGAGCCTGAGTTTCTCTGTCCCATGGCAGCTGAAGATGGTGTTAAACAGCAGCAGGTAAATGTAAAATATTTAATCCTGGAGGCCCAGGTCACCTGCACTGTGAGCTTGCAAGACCTGACTAAGGCAGCCTTGGCTCAGCTGATGTTAATTTTAATGAGCTCTTGTTAATTTTAATGAACTCTTGACATCTGGGGGATGTTCCAAGGGATGGACTTCTCCAGCTGTATTGGTGCAAACTGGATGGGATGGCTTGGAGAGGATGGGAAATGACATGGCCCTGGTTGCAAGTAAAATAATTGGATTCTTATTGTATGCTCACCAGTTAGGAGATAATAAAATGAAACTACTTCAAGTTCAACTTACAATAATGTAATGAGGTTGCCCAGGGAGGTGGTTGAGGCCTCATCCCTGGAGATGTTCAAGGTGAGGCTTCAGGAGGCACTGAGCACCCTGATCTGGTTGAGGGTGTCCCTGCTGAGTGCAGGGGTTGGACTGGGTGACCTTGAGAGGTCCCTTCCAACCCAAATCATTCTATGATTTTGTGATTCTATGGTCCTAATGTTATTTCATGCACCAGGATCAAACTCTGCCCCTCTTTGCTGGTGATGGGGTAGGAGTGGGGATTCTTTTGCTCTCATGCTCATTGCCTGCCCTGGGATACAGACTTTGAGCCCCTGCAGGGAGCCTCAGATGTTCTCTTAAACCACTGCTCTCAAGTAATTAATATCTCTGATGAAAATCATGCCTATTCTTTTCAGAAAATGGAAAGCTCAAAGAAAATTTATTAAAGTCTCCGTTTTCCTGCAAATATTTCAGAACCTGATGTTCCAGAAGTTTAGCCAAGGCACATGCTCTGCCATGAAGCTTTTAGTGCTGAAGAAACTGGGGAAAAGCAGCTTCTGCCTGGAATGGTGAGACCTCCATTGCTGTCATTTCACTTTCCCAGTGCCACCTGGGAAGCTGTTCCAGAAAGGGATGCAGAATGGGGGAAATGTCCTGGAAGGATGTGCAGTCTAGGTGCCAGGGTGGAGAGTGGCACATGGAGAGCCCAGGAACAGAACGTTCTGGTCCAGGTAGGATGCTACTCCCAATCCAAACTGAGTCAAGAGAAGACAGAGATAAAATCCTTCCAGCAGGAAGGGCATTTACTTCCCTTCACATCTCAGTTGATCCCAATGTTCAGAGTGTGGAAGGTGGCCAGAGTGACTTGGATCAGTAGAGGAGATGCAGGGAGAGGATCAGTACAAAGGCAGTGACCTCAATTCATGGTTCCTGGGATCTGTGCCAGCCCCTCACACTGAAATGAGTTTTCACATCAAGTAATCTGGAAAATTTTCTTGATGTTCCAACCACATTGCACTGAGAGGGGTTGTAACTTGACATGGAACAAGGATCCACTCAACCTTTCCTGCCTGCAGTTACTGGGGACAATTCCCAAGGAAATTTTCCCATGGTGTAACAGGATCTTCAGAGCAAAAATGTGCAAGTCACCTAATGGGCTGAACAGCTTCAAGGAATTTCCCCTGGATCAACTGGACCAGAGGAAGGATTGACACTTGCAGCTGGAGTCTACACCACACATTCAGTGACTCAGCTTAGTTTAGCCCTGAGTTTTAGAGCTTTAGCTGAGCTACATCATTCTGCACTCACCAGCTGCCAGCAGGAACACTGATAACTCTTGGCTCAGAAAACGTAGGATAAACTATTAAGTGTGCAAATGAATCAAGATTGCAAGTCTGAAACGTTGTTTTCAAATGTGCTCCTTGAGAAATGGGTAAGCTGAACCACTCCAGGAACAATGAAGTTTCTCTGAAACTCACTGCAAACAAAAGGAATTGGATTTTTTTTCCACATGGAGCTGGGTGCAGAAGTGGGGGTTAGGAGCAGAACCTTTATTACCTGTCTGTGCTGCTACTAAACTTCCCAGATGGATATAATTGTGTGAGAAAGGAATCTTTGGCCCTGGTCGTCTGCACATACGCAAGAGCTGGTAAGAGCTGTTTTCAGATGGTGCAGAAACATCAGTAGGGCAACATAAACCACAAGGCAAGATGCTTGGGAAAAAACTCCCAGGAGCTGAAGCAGTTTCCAGGGTACTTCTCTAGCTCCTTGAATTCCTTATAATGAATTCCATGAAGCTGTGTGCAAACAATAGCTGCAGGCAAGTACAACACCAAGTTATTTCCACAAATTCCAGGGAAAATATTGAGCTCTATGCAGAGTAATAATTCCTGAAGCCTCTCACACTGAAAGGGTTAATTTATATACACTGTTGAAAGTCACAGATCCTCCAGGGCTCAGGAGAGGGAGTTTCTTGGGCTATTTTCAGATTGCCCTGTGAAGCACTGGTAGGCTAAGAACTGATACCAACTTTTCCATAAGAATGCTTTTTGGTCAAAAGGGGCAAACAGAGAGAAAAGAAAGCATCAGAGAAAGTAATAACAGCCCTGGTGGAGAGCAAGAACCTGGTACCTTCCTGGGAAACCAGAAGGGATATCAGCTCCAACAAGGACATCAATGAGATGGAAAGGGAATGAGCAGGGACAGGAGATGAGCCCCTTCAGTGAGCAAGATGTGAGTGAAAAGAAAAGAGTTACTTTAATGCTGATAAATTATTTAGGTCCATCACTGTGAATGAAGGGAAACCACTTCTGTTAAATTACTGTCATGCCAAGCATCAATTTGTTCCAGGTGAAAGTCACCCAAACCAAAAATGATACCAAGCAGCCTGGGAATCCACTGCATTGTACCAGGAGCAAATAGCAAAAAAAGCAAACCACTCATGGATGCTGCTTTGTCCCACCCTCATCTTCTCTATCTATGACAGTCTCTCACTCTCCCTGAGTTTCTCCCAGCCAACGTGCAGCTGCAGCACTCCTGGAAAGGCAACATTCACTCCATCAGCCTTCAATATCCTCTGGCTTCACCTTCAGGCAAGCTCAGACATGCTCCTCAGGTGGGTGAAGATTGCTGTAAAAAAGCCCAGACCACCTCCTCCTCCTCACTGTCTCCTTGAGAGTTATTCACAGACAGGAGGAAGGGCTGACTGAAGCCAGGATCTTATTTCTAAACAATAATTTGGCCAAATTCCAATTAGTAACTATTGAAAAGTTGTAAAGAACTGGTAGGATTGTTTGCACAAGAGCTTGAATCTTCCTTGCCTTGCTACGACTCAGTGTCACAATTTTATATCTGAAATAAGAGATTATGAGGGTAATCATCATCTGCTTCTCAATGTTTCCCACTAAACTTTTATGAGTATTTTGGTGATTATTTTTAATGGTGTTTATAAGTAATGTTCCATGACAAACAGAGATGCCTCTAGTGTGACCAAGATGCTAACAGGAACAGCCATGTTAAAAGTTACAAAGATTGAAAAGTGATTGCAACTTCTGTAACTTTTTTTTTTTTGTTTGAAAGAGTATTTTCATACACATTGGTGATTGCAGCTGTGCATTTTTGTCATAGCTGACTATGCTCACATGGCCTTCCCAAAGACTTGTCCACTTCTAGAGCCTCCCCAGCAGCAGAAGGACAGGGAGGTGCTGGAGCCAGTGCAGAGGAGGCCCTGGAGCTGCTGGGAGGGCTGGAGCAGCTCTGCTCTGGAGCCAGGAGGAGAGAGTTGGGGGTGTTGAGGCTGGAGAAGAGAAGCTGCAATGGGGAGACCTTAGAGCAGCTTCCAGTGCCTGAAGGGGCTCCAGGAAAGCTGGGGAGGGACTTGGGACAAGGGCCTGGAGGGATGGGACAAAATGGAATAGCTCCAAGCTGCAAGAGCAGAGATTGAGATGAGATCTGGGGAAGAGATTCTTCCCTTTGAGGGTGCTGAGCCCCTGTCCCAGGTTTCCCAGAGAAGCTGTGGCTGCCCCATCCCTGGCAGGGTTGAAGGTTGGATGGAGCTTGGAGCAGCCTTGGCTGGTGGGAGGTGTCCCTGTCCAATGCATCAGGGTTGAGATGAGATGATCTTTAAGGTCCCTTCCAATCCAAATAATTCTGTGATTCTATGGTTCTGTGCCCTTCTCCCTATTGCAGGTAAGATTGCACACACAACTTCTGCCCCTGAGGGGTCTTTCCTTATGTGTGCAGCCTTTTCTCTGGAGAAGGTGTTTTCATAAACATAAGTTAAAAAAAAAAAAAATCCATCTAGCTGGGATCTATGCTTACAGGGAGCATCACACAGCTGATGATGGGAGGTAGCAATTGCCTCTTCTCTGATACAAAAATTGACTGGGGATGTGGGAGGTGACAAGGTGTTTGCCTGACTTCCCTCATGCTGTTGGCAAGCTGAGGCAAAAAGGAAGGATGAGCAATTTGTTCCTCCCATGGAGGCAGGTGATAGAGAGAAAAAGATTATTTTTTTTTTCTATGGTGTAAGTGCATAGATTTTTGCCAGTAGCTTGAGTAAATACCTGTTTCAAAATTAACTGCTACTGGAGGTGAGGTCCTACTTGGATTACTTCTCCCCTTGGAATGAGAGGTTTTTAACACCTCTGCTTTCCCCTGGTTTCATTCAGAAGCTGCTCCCTGTGCTCTGTCAGGGAGCTGAGATCAGGCTCTGCAGCCCCCTGCCATGCAAAGGCACAGATGGGGGAGGTGATGTGGGTTCCCTGACTCCTGGGGACTTCTTCCTGAGTGGAAAACACTCTGTCACCTGTCCTGGGGACCATCCCTCTCTTTGAGTCATCTTTCAATTACATTTTCCCATGAAATCTTTTGGCACAGCACTGCCACAAAAAATGTCCTGGGCAATGGCCTAAGTTAGCAGGTTCCCAGCCCTGGAGAGGAGGTAACCCCCTTCTTCTGGGTGCAATTCCAGATCCTGCTGACCAACTGCTCTCCAGCTCTGTTGAAGCTACTCAGGAGGCTTCTTCCCTGTGCACTGAGCTGAGAGGGGTGAGTGGCATCACCCTACTCACTCCCTTCCAACCCTTCCTCGAGCTTTTCCTTGTTTGAGGCCACCTGGGAGCAGGTTCCCACCCCATGGCCATGTGCAACCTCAGTGTTGAACATCAGGGCTTTCTGCAAGAGGCTGAGTTCAGAGCTCCTGCTCTGCTCTCATCCACAGCACCTTGCTGAGATGCTGCTGGGCTGGATGAAAAGCCACAGAAGGCAGAGACGTCAGAAGATAAATTCAGTTTAAACCAGTGGTTGAGCCCTACCCCTCAGCAGATGCACAGGGATTTTCAGGCAGGTATGTGCAGAAAGTTGTGCTATTGGAGAATAGTCTGGAGAGCACCACAGTGGGAGGTTGGCCCTGAATAATAGACCAGTTCCTGGCTGCTCAGCCCTGCAAAGCCTCTCCAGTCAGCCAAGCCACATGAGACTGCAGCTGGACCCTGTGCCAAAGAAAGGTGCTGTCTCACTGAAGCAGAAAGCCAAGAAGATATCAAATTATTAACACCAGAATTCACTTAATCTTTGGCCCACAGACCTCCCTGTCCTTCCTGATGAACAGAGAGGGTGTTGTGATTCCCTGAGTGCACTCAAGTGAATAAGCACCCAGTTCACAGCTTCACAGGTGGCACTTCCACTGCTTTCAACTCTTCAAAGCAGTTGGCTGGGAAGCACATTAGAAACTTTTCCCTCTCAGCCTTGTCATCACCAGGAAGCAGTGAGCAGTAAGGACAGCCCTGGTATATCAGGAAAAAGGGGAGAGCAGGTGCTCTGGCTGAAGTATAAAAGGCATTCACAGTCAGGTTGGACTCGTGGGTAAGCAGAGGGAGAGCTGAGGATTTGTGTGTCACTCCAATCTTGAATTAAAACTGAGGGTTAGGCAGAAAAGCTGGAAAAAATACAAACCCAGAAGCTAAAACCCAGTACATACAAGAGGATGAGCATAAATTCATTCAGGTGAGGTAGGTTAGGAACTTGCAGAGGTCTGGTAACACCATGCTTTAAACCCCAAAGCTGCCCCCCAATGGATAATGTGATGCTCTTTCAATGAGAGCAATACATGTTTGAGAAGCTAAGTGTGTTTGTGTAGGTGGGGAGGATGCAGTAGTTGGAGTCTTCCTGCCAGCTCTTCCCTTTGGGTGACAAACTACCAATTTTAGCATTCACCTCCCATTCTTCTACTTTGGGTGGCAACCCACTGAATCCTGGACATGTAATCCACCCTTGCCTTACTCATCCATCCGGAAGAGTTGGTAGGTGCTACACGCTGGGAATTCATGCTTCAGCTTGTGGCATCTTGTGGTGACACACTCCCAAATAATTTGGGCAGTGGGAGAAACAAGCACCAGGAGTCCTGGTCAGATGGAGATGCTTAAGCCAGCTCCAACTGGGCTGATCTGTCAGATAGCAGCACAGCTTAGGATCACTTGAGTGGGGTGCTCAATTTTGCCTCAGCAGGTCACTGTCATGACTGCACAGCTTCCAATTCTGGTTTTGCTGCTTTGTGGCCCGAAAATTCTGAGATTTGGCCCTTCTTGAGATGTTTGCCTGTAGAGGCACTGCAGGTCTGTGGATCTTGGCTGAGAACTTGTGGAACAAATGTTTTGGGAATATACAGAGCACTACCCAAAGCACTGCTTACTTGGAGAGAAGGGATTCTTTGCAGCAAGCTACTCTTGTTAGAGTGGTTTAGTCCCTCAGGGACCCAACACCAGCTCTGTTCAGTGATCAGATCAAGCCAGCATCATAGTGGTCTGGTGGTGCCATAAGGGCTTGAGACAAAGGGAAAAGGTTGGTTGTTGCAGGTTGGCTGGGAACAGAATGCTGTGTACCCAGGCATTCACCCTGAAAAGGAACAAGCTGGACAATTACTTCTGTAAAACCAAGAAACCCAGAGACAAACGAGAAAAGATCAGAGAAAGTGACACCTGGAAGGTCAGGATAAAGACAGGGGAGATGGAATTACAGGAGCAGAGGGCTTACATTAGAGGATAAAAGGAATAAGAACTGAAAGGCTGTAAGAGGGTTTTACAGCTCCATTTTTCCCCAGTGATTAACACCCTCTCCCCTTGGCTGCCTGCAGCTACTCCTCTGCACCATCCCTAGCCCAGAGCAGAGGCTTTGCAGCTGCCTCCTGCACAGAGCCATTAACTCACCAGCTCAGGGGCTGGAGATTCAGATGTCTCTGGTGTCTCCCTCCTCCAAACCACTTACTGTAAATGCTCCTAAGGAACCACTTTCCCTACAGCTCTTGTGGGATGAGGATTGTTCCTCCTGCCTGATGCTGAGGTGACATCGGGCAAGTGCTAATGGAGAGGAGGGGGGAGGGAAACTGTCTCTGATGATGCAAAATGGGAGAACTGAAGGGCTACTGGTAAAGGAAAAAGACTGAAATATTGTTCTGGGTTCACCCAAACTCTTTCATTCAAACAAAAAGAGAAACTTTTGTCCTTTCTATTCAGGGTCTTTCAAATAAAACGGTTCAGTAACAGGAAAAATTTTGGTCAATTTTAAACAACAAAGAACCTGTCACTTAGAAAGAAAGAAGTCTGAATGCTGTCACATGGGAAATATCAAAATGAGGCATTTTCTCATTTCCAAAAGAAAACATTTCCTTCTAGAAAATGTGAAAATGAGGTGTTTTGACATGTTCAGAAAATTCTCTTTTACTACCTCCTTGGCTGAAAGCATTTGGCAAACTCAGTCAGCATCGATGTTATAAAAGTTTCAGCCCCTGAAACTTCCAGCTTGGAAATACTCGTGTTCCTCAGAGAGTGGGGCTCAGCTTCCAAGCTCCTGGAGAATCAGAGGGTTGTCCATTCCCTGAACCTCCAGCTCTGCTCCAGCCTGGCACACCCCATTCTGCTCCTCCCATTGGGAGTCTTTGGATCAGGAGGAGAAGTCAGGCAGGGGTGTTCATCACCTCCAGAGCAAAGGTTCCTTCTGCCCAGTGAGGAGGAGCCACAGTCCTGCCCTCTGCTTGGAACCAAGCCCATGCCTTGCAGCTGCCATCCATCCACTTATTAGTCCCACATCAAATCCCATTTGTTTCTTAATTCTTTTGAAATGGGATAACACGGCAGTTAATTAGCACATAGGAAAACACGGAGTTCTGATGAGAAGGAGCTGGTTAACATACCAGCTACCAAATGTCAAGATGCATTTTTAACACTGAATGGAATTAATTTGCCTGTGTTCCCTTGTTAAATGTCAGGTCCTTATGACTTGTATACATTAAACAATTCAGGAATTGGAAGGCACTTGTGTAATCAAGTTAAGCAAGAGGCGGGCAGATTTCTTTCACCTAAGCAAACCTGAAACTTTCCTTTTCCAATTAATATTTCATTTTATAACCGCCACCACATTCATTCTTAATTAAAAGCTTATTTGAGACACTCTGCTGATTAGTGTGAACTAACAGGGAACAATATGAATTGTTTATCCAGCTTCTGGTGATTTTCCTTCATAAAAGGAAGGGTGTTGGGATGATTTCTTTCAAGTCTTGCTATGCCCTAAAATTACTTCCTTGCCAAAAAACTTTCATAGGAACATCACCAACTTCAGCCTCAGGAGTATTTGCTGAGGTTTCAGTCTCATGAGGTGCAGGCAGGACTGTGTACAAATCACATCTTTGGGGAGGAAAATGAAAGTCCCAGTGAGTGATCCTGCTTTCATGACACTGAACCTTTCTTCAAGGAAGCTTGGAAAGATCAAAATCACTAACAAGACCTCATGTAAAAGGAAAAAGAATTAACCAGGGCTGGCTGAGGGAACTGGTGTGTTCAGGCTGGAGAAAAGTAGGCTGAGAGGAGACCTCACTCTCCAGAAGTACCTGAAAGGTTGGATGGAGGGTGAGTCTTTCTCATCTCCCAAGGAACAAGTGATGAGACAAGAAAAAATAGCCTCAAGTTGTGCTAGGGGAGGTTTACATTGGAGCTTGGGAAGAATTTCTTCCCTAAAAAGGTTGTCACACCCTGGACCAGGCTGTACAGGTCAGTGGAGTTCCCATCCCGGGGTGGGTTTCAAAGCCAAGTAGATGTGGTGCTGAGGGACGTGGTGGGTTGGACTTGGGTCTTGGGTTGGACTGCATGATCTTAAAGGTTTTTTCCAACCAAAACAATTCTGTGATTCCATTATTCTGCTCTCAGATGGACACATTCACAAGTCAGGAGTCCATGTGATCATCAGTGTGTAGGCAGATGGCCTCGAGAAGCTGTTATGATGATCCTGGCTGATCTTCTTTGCTCCAGGCAACCACAGACTGGAGACTTCTTGAACACAAGTTCCTTATACACCTTCCTACCTAACTCCCAGCAAAAAAGTCTTGAGCACGAACTTGTCTTTTCAGGAAAATTTTCAACTCATCAGACAGCAGCCAAAAGTAGAGATGATGATGCAAGCTGGGCCTTGCTTTGCTCTCCCACACAGAGGCTGTGTCACACCTCTCGCCCCTCTCCAAGCTTCTCCCACTTCTTCTCCATCTCCTCCGAGGCAGAGGGAGCACAGCCACATGACACATGAGCTTTGGATGTCCCAAGGAGTTGAATGGTGGCAACACACAGCTCCCTGTGGCACTGGTTGTCCCTTTCTGGATAAATCTGAGAGCGTCTCTGAAGGTTTTGTCAGTGCTGAGTGCTGAGCAGATGTTTTCACTTTCCCTACTATCCAGCTCTATTTCATTCACACCTTGTGATTATGTGTGTACAGTCAGAGCTGTTTTTCCTCTACATTTATGACTCAGCTTTTATTGACCATGAACTTATTTCTGGCATTTTATCACTTAATCACTCAGAATTGTGAGATTTTCCCTCAGCTTTTCACAAGCAGCTTTAGGTTTGACTGTCCTAGAGGCTTAGTTGTTGCTGTTGATCTGCAGAAAATTTTAGGAATTTGATAACCACAAAATTTTAGGAGTTTGATAACCACAAAAAAAGTCTCTTGTGTAGAAGCAAAGGGGCACATGTTCAAGCCCAGATCCTTGGGAATCTCTACTGGCCTTTTCCCCTCATAAGAAAAGCTCATCATCTATCTCAAGCACTAGTTCACAAGAGGCATCTCTCCTCCCTCTTGGTTTCCTGAAGAGTTGTTAGTGAAGAGACCTTACTGAAGGTTTGGGTTTTTTTGGGAGGAAAGACCAAGATCAGCTGCATCTATCACCTCTGCACCTACTGACTCCTTCAAAGATCTCTCATTTTTGGAGCAAGACCACTTTATGTCTATTTAATTGTCATTTTGGCCAGTTTTACCAGTCTGTCATCAAGTCTGTATTTCTCCAGCTGCTTTCCAGCTTCCTGTAAAAGCTGGCTCCTCATTTGTTGTCTATAATATTGGGATTGATTTAAGTGATACTTTGCACACAAAGAGGAGTTCAGCAATTTCATATCTGAATTACTTTAAACCTCTTGGGTGAATGCCATCTGTTCCTGCTCATTTCCTACCACTCATTTTATCATTTCTTTAAAAGCCTCCTCCTTAAGCTGTGATGCTTGGTCAGACTTACCCCATGTAAAAAAAACCAAACCAAACAAAACAACCCTTCCTTAAGCTTTCCATAGCCTTGCATCAAAGCAAAGAATCTTTCCTTTCTTCTGGGCTCCTTCTCTTCCTGGAGTTGTCCTTTCAAGACTCTATATATAACATTTTTCTGGTAGGCCTCCTGATCATGCACTGGAAAAAAAAAATATATATATATACTTTTTTTTTAAGCTTTAGTTCTCTAGCAGGTAGTTTCTCAGAATCTTATTCAATGTACAATATTGTAGTTTAATATTTAAGTGACAAAAGCTCTTCCCCATTTTCATTTTCTTTGAAATGACTTCTTCCTCCAAAATAATTCCTGTTTAACTCAAAGAGTCCCTTTATCCTGTTGATAAACTGGTGCTCCCTATTTTTAGGACTGCTTCTGTCTTTTTCAGTGGATGATATGCCCTTGCTACATATTTCTGATATTGTATCTCTAAATAGGTTTATGTCACTCCAAAATACTTCACCCCTTCTGCTGCTCCTTTTACTTTCTCTTAGCAAGATTTCTCACTTTTACAACATTATTCTTCGTGCCCTTTTAAAGTAAGACTTTATTAAAGGGAATTTTCACCTGTGAATTTCTCACTCACAAAAGGCCATGCAAATACAAATATATCATGATTACAGACTCACTCTTTGATGGCTGGATCTGGAAGGATATGATGTCAATACCCAGGATTAAATCAAGAATTTCTTCTTTTCTGAAGGGGTCTCTGAGCTTTTGCTCCAAGAAGTTCTCACTCAGAGTGTCTAAAAATGAATTTCTACACCTTAGCTCATTCTACTGTCTAACATCTCCACATGGACAAAAGGAAAGGCTCCTATTACATTGTTTTTATTCCTCCCACATCTTCACTCTCCCAACATTTTAGTGAGCTTCAGTCCATGCAAAAAACCATCAGAGCTTGCATTTAGTGGTAGGAGGTTATGATTTTCTGGCAATGCAGTGCCATGTGCAGCCTTTTTACATCCTCTGTGCTCCTTGGAGCTTCTCTGCCTTATGCAAGCTTCACCTGCAGTGACTCAGGATTTTCTTTCTGGACATCAACAAACAGTAAACATTGCTCAGGTCAAAACTCACCCCTAACAAATGTCCAGAGGATTTTTCTCCCTGTGGAATTTTGCTTCAGTACTGTAACAAAACCAAACGTCAAATACCTGAGATGTAGACTGGAAGCTATCCCCTGAAAGCAGTGTCTGAATTCTTCTCACTTCTCTGCCCCAACTCTGAAACCAGAAACTCTTTCCTCAAAAAATCTCCATCAGCAAAAGTGGCATTTCTCCTGAGGAGACCTGAAGTGGAGACATCCCTGGGGAGGGTACCAGGGGTTCAGTCACTGCACATGGTACTGCTGAGACACCTCTTAGACCCTGGTTAAAATTCTGATCCCACAGAATTCCACATTCAAGACCTTTTTGTACTTCTGTGAGGCTGCTCCCTCCTGTTCCATGTGGCCAAGCCTGGTTCTGGCCCTGTGTGGGCAGTTTGCCTATGGTGGGATAAGCAGATGCCACATTTGGAGCTTGTCAGGCTAGCTGGATTATTATTTTTTCATCTTTCCTTAGATTTCTCAACTCTCCTACTTGTGGATGGTGTCTCTTGCCACCCACTCCATTTCTATAATCAGGGGAGAAGCAGTAGTTCATAACAAATTCTCAAAATGGATAAATCTTCTCTCAGAGCTTAAGAAAGCATCTGGAGTGTCCCAATTAAATTTTTTACATAATTAGTTCTGGTCTGGGGAGGGCTAAACTTCAGGCAGGATTGCAGAAGGGTATGAAAAAAATCCTCCCTGCAGTTTTCCTGGTATAGCCAGAGGGTGCAGGCAGCAGGAGCTGGAGCCAACAGGTTGGGTCAACTGGGCTGAACAGGGAGATCAGTGAGCAGCCCGAGCTGGTGCTTCTGCACCACAATATTATTTGGTTGTAAGAGCAGAGAAGAGTAAATATGAGAGTGTGAGAAAACTATGAAAATTGGGGTTTCTGATGTCCCTCCCCAGCAGCCCCTCCTGCAAGGCCAATTGGCTGTACAGAGGAAAGAGCTCTGGCAGAGGGGACTCAGGGTCAGCAGCAGCAAACAGCTCCTTCTCAAATGGAAATCTCTCTCGTCTCTGACCTGATGGACTCTCCTGCAGATCCACCTCCAGAAAAGGAACTTAGCAGCAAGGCAGAAATTTGCCTTCAAGGCAGACATTCAACTAAGTTTTGAGAAGAGAGATTTCTCTTCCCACCCCTCTACCCCCACCACCTGTCAAAGGCTCCGGTTTCAGTGACAGATTTCTTAGGATTTCTTCTTAAATCCCTGAATGTTCCATTTTATTATTTTTTTTTTTTTTAAGACAGTGCCAGAGTCTTCGGAAAAAATATTTAGTAAATCTAAAAGCTTGTGTTGTTTCTATCACAAATTTTTATGGCAAGAAACAGCAGTTCTCAAGAATCTCTGTATAGACACAGTGAGGATCCCATAGAGGCACATGTCAGATAAAAAACACATTATCCTTTGGAGCTGCTCCTGAGTACCTCTGAAGGTCTGAAGGTCTAGGAGTCCCTCTCCAACCCAGTAATGGATTCAGGCTCAGAACATTATTTATGATAATGCCAACAGTGAAAGCAGAGGTAGCTTTATTCTTCTGTCACAGGTATCAGGCAACTTGTGTCTGAAATTCTCAGCCTGTTTATTCCTTTCTCCTGTGTGTAAAAAGTGAGCAGGCACAATGATGTGCTGGCTGAGCTTGTGTCTTGTAGAACTTTTTCTCATCCAGGACTGAAATTAATATGTTTGGGGGATTTCTGCATCAGCAGTTCTGCAGTAGGGCCCTGTCCTTCATCAGCAACTCGGGGTCAGCACGGGTCAGCTCCCAAAGTGAAGTGTGAGGTGGCCTTGCTCCCTCCTACCCCACAGCAGACCCTTTCCTGAAGGACATGAAAAGCCATCTGTGCTCCACTCATGTAAATCAACTCTATCAGAGAAGCACCTTGGCTAAAAGGGATGGGAGACATAGGGATTATGTCAGCTCTCAGCTGGGCTTTCACTCTCCTGAAGATACTTTACATAGGTAGGAGTTAGCAATTCCTATATTCTCTTCAGGGAAGGAATAAGAATGGGATACAATTCCTGCTTAACCAAAACAAATACGAAATAAGAAATGGGATTTAGGTGGGAGGGATCGGTTCTTGCTTTCTTTTTTTTTTTTTGTTTGTTTGTTTGGTTGGTTGGTTGTTTTTGTAGAGATGTAGGGATTTGGAAAGCAGCCTCCATCACCTCCATCCCTCCCTGCACAGACAGGATTGTGCAGATGGGGGCACTCTGGCTAAATCCATTCCAGAGCTGCAGCAAGGCAGCAGTTGAGGGATTGCTCTCCAGTGTTGATGCTTTAACCGTGGTGCCTGTTTGCATCAGGACAGAGAGATGCAGGGGCCACTCCGATTGCTGGGGACTGATGGAAAAATAACAACCCAGCTAGCCCAGGGAAGATTGATTTGTCCCTAATCAAGGCCGGGATGTGTCACATGGCAATTTCTGTGCAAGGCACGTGAGCCCACAGCCCAGTCCTGGGGGTACCCACTGAAGCGTGGGATCCAGGCTTGGGATGTATCAGGGCACCTTGGGATGGGGACTGTGGACAGGGTTTGCACTGCATCCCTGAGCCCCAGGAAGGGCTCATCTCTTATTAAGCTGGTTTGTGAATTACTACTAGGGCAGAGGATTTTATCCAGCCCAGTTTGCACAAATCAGTTACCCTGTCCTTACGTGTCTCCATTTTTATCTTCAGGAGCACCATTCAAAGGGTATCAGCTTGGATATCTCTGAAATAACATGTGAACTACTGAGTTCAGGAGGAAGAGCTGCCCCATGGATGGGATGGCATAGCCATCTCATAGAATCATAGAATCATAGAATAATTGGGGTTGGAAGGGACCTCTCAAGGTCACCCAGTCCAACCCCTGCACTCAGCAGGACACCCTCACCTCCATCAGGGTGCTCAGAGCCTCCTCAGACCTCACCTTGAATATCTCCAGGGATGGAGCCTCAATCACCTCTCTTGGCAACCTGTTCTCTTTTTTCACTACTCTCACAGTAAAGAACTTTCTCCACCATCCAATCTAAATCTATTCTTCTCTAATTTAAAACCATTCCCTCTCATCCTTTCACTCCAGGCCCTTGCAAACACTCCCTCTCCATCCTTCCTGTATCCCCTTCAGCTACTGGAATGTCACTGTTAGGTGTCCCTGAAGCTTTCCTTTCTCCAGGCTGAACACCCCCAGCTGTCTTCCCAGGAGAGGTGTTCCAGCCCCCTGATCCTTTTTGTAGCCCTTCTCCGGACCTGCTCCTGGTCCAGGTCCTTCCTGTGTTGAGGGCTCCAGAATCCACAGTTCAAAGCAAACCCAGACTCCAAGAAGCAGGAATTCTCTGGTGCACAACAACATCTCTGTTCTGTACACAGAGGGAGGCTTTCAACTGGAGTTGGATCTGAAAGAACCTTTTTATCTTCCTCCTCCTCTGGGTCCCACAGATTTCACCCTCACTCTTTTCCAGGGGTTGCCCAAAGCCTTATGCTGCCCTTTTTCCTCTGAAATACCACTATTATTTTTTCTTATTTCTGCTTGTGGGAAGCTGAAAGGGGACATCAGGGCTACTCTGTTCACACCTTAGGAATCCACTGCTGGCTGCCCTAGGAATTCCTAGAGAACTTGGTCCCCTTCACCAGGAGATGCTCAGCCTAGCTCTTCACATCTGTCTCCAAGAGGATTCATCCTGGTGACAAAATGCAAGGCCAAACCTCTCAGTTAAAGAACTAAACCTAGAAAAATCATGTTCATGACAGGTGCTAATTTTCTGTTATTAATTTGAACAGTGAATTTATCATAACTATGGGTTCTAGTGTTATTATGGCTATAATCCTACTAACAAGATGAGCTGCCCAGCTGGTACTTAATGTGTCTGAAACTGTGAATTATACTGCTGGAAAAACAAACCATGTGGAACAAGAGCAGGGGCTGGCTAACGAAGTTTAAGTCTTGTGAATGGATCTCCAAGGAAAAACCTGAGACACTGCTGGACCAGCAGGGAGAGGGAGAATTTAGGTTCAAGGGGTCAAAGTTTAATGAAGGGAAGATTTTTTTTTTCCCCATGATATGAAGAGAAGAGAGATTTTAAAGCCAAATAACTTCTTCCAGATTAAAAAGGACAAACTCTCTTTATTCTTTATGAAGATGGTGAAGCTCCCTCCTGCACACTCTGTCCTTTAGGAGCCTTCCTGAGGGCAGGTCTCTTTTTCTTCCTCTAGCACATTTCTCAGACTGAGATTTGAGGTCAAATTCAAGTCCAGGTCTGTGACTGCAGACTCATAGTAGAGGCACAGGGTTCAGCCCAGGGATGTCAGATGAGTATGCAGCCTTTCTGCTCCATTTTCCAGCCCAGACTGGATCCAGAGAGGATGAACGTTCAGTCCCTTCTAGGAGAGAGGAGAGCTGCTGTCCCACTGGGTGCTGGGACAGCTCACCCCCAACACAGTGACAGAAAAGCCTGGAAAAGTGCTCCATGGATATTCTGCCTCTCTTCTTCCCCTGCAGCTGCTGGCTGACCCTTCAGGCACCTGTGGTGTTCTGTGTCATGGCATCTGCTTCCATGAGGCATTGGACAGACCAACCAGAACAATCCCTGTTGAGCCTCTATCCCACCAGCAGACATTTAAAGCTTGCTACCACTTTGTCCTGCTCCACAACCATTCATTTGGCTTGCAAGGTCTTGGATTTTCTCCTGACTTATTCTTTTTGGGTCCTGCTCTTTGACCTGGACCAGCTGATGGGACCCTGTGACACTTTTGTCTTTGGTGAACCCCAGAGTTACCTGTTAGATCAGTGCTGTCTGTTTGGTTTCTGTGCTCAGTGATGATCCCAGGCTTATCACTCTGTCTATTCTCTCAAGCCTGCTGAGGGTTCTCTTATTCATTCAAATCCCCTATCCCAGGAGGCCTGATTCCAGCTTCCCATCACTGCTGGTCTCAGCCACTGGGCATGGAAGCTGCTAATTTGTGTAGGAACACGTTCACAGCTCAGTGTGTGCCTGTCTGCATTCATCTAAAGGCAGAGGCTTCCCCTTAGGTCCTGCAAACACTGAAAAGACCCCATGGTTTTGCCATCTCTAAGCCTTCCTCCTGGGGTGAGATGTCGTGTCCACCAGTTTCTCTTATTGCATTCACATATAGAGGTAGCAGTAAGATGTATTCTCTCCAGCTATTAAAGTATTTGTAGAATGAGTGTTTCTAGAGGTAAATATTTATAAACTCAGAGATGCTTAAAATCCCCCTTGAAAGCCTGATCCTCATGGAAAGGGACTCCTGCACTGTACTGAAGGGCTTCTCAGCTGGTACAGAAAGTACTAACCCAGCTCTGATCAGCAGGAGACTGCATTTCTGGAGCATCTTTGTACACCAAGCATTATACCAAGGCTGCTTGATCATCTTGATTAAATACTGAGACAGAAATTTATGAGAAATCCCAAGGGATATACATATATATATATATACACACACTCTGTGGGGTACCTGAGAGTACAGTTACAACACGCTGAGCTTTACCCCAGGCAAAGATGCCTAATGGGGGAGATGATTCCCAGGGAACACAGTTTCTTTAAAAAGTCAGGCCCCAACATCTCTCAAGCTGTGAAAATTAACTCTGCTTCCGAGTGAAACATGAATTACAATAGAATATCCTTGTCAAGCAGTGGCTGAGGTGTGTTCTTGTGCTTATTACCCAATGTCTCCCTCCAGATCCAGCAGTTTGCTTGCTGGCTGTGATGGAAACAACTTGATGCTTCCTGAAGACCCTCTGATACAAAGAGTGGTTTCCAATTTTTTGGCAAGTGTCCTCCCATCCCCCAGGAAATGACAAAACTGCTTCAGGAGCTCTGACTACCAAGAGCCTGGGACACCCATTGGACATGACACCAGGACCTGGATGCAGGCAGGTGACACTGGGACCTCAAGTGATACAGAAAAGAGCTCTTTGGAAATCTTTGCAGGTGGCAAGAAGGTGTAATAAGTTTGACTGGATGTTTCCAGAGCATTCTTCTGTTTAAAAGGAAATCAAGAAGCATGACAGCTAACTATGGCATTCACAAAAACAAAACACCCTTTTTTTTCCTGGTCTGGAGGGGAAAAAACCCTATGTTTTGTTGGAGATTTTGTTGCAAGTCAAAATGTTTTCTGAGAATAACTTCTTTTTCTGAATCATGGTGAGGCTTCTTCAAAGGAAAGGCATTCAAAGAAGAGGTGGGAGATGTGAGAAGAGAACTGAGGTAGAGTAGGAAGGATGCATCTGGAGCAAAGAGGATTACAGTGAAGATTAAGTCCTGCTCCAAAATGTTTCTAAACATCCAAATGGAGAAGTCTCTTGCCCTGAGTCAAGGCTGTGTGCTGTGGAGAAAGCCATCCTGTGGACACTGGTGCTTCAGGTTGGGTGTCCCCAGTGTCTGTGTGGATATCATGTCATAGAATCATAGAACCCCAGACTGGTTTGGGTGGGAAGGGACCTTAAAGCTCACCCAGTGCCACCCCTGCCATGGGCAGGGACACCTCCCCCAGCCCAGGCTGCTCCAAGCCCCATCCAACCTTCAACACTGCCAGGGATGGGGCAGCCACAGCTTCTCTGGGCAACCTGGGCCAGGGGCTCAGCACCCTCACACCAAACCATTTGTTCCTCAGATCTCATCTCAATCTCCCCTCTTCCAGCCTGAAACTTTTCCCCCTCATCCCATCACTATTTTTCAGCCCTACTTAAAATATTTCAGTGCTCTGCAGCAGAGAGAGGCTGAATTGGGTCCTGGTGATGCTGGGGGAGAGGCTGGGAGGGGCTGAACATGCAGCACGTGGTGAGCAAAGCTGTGCAAACAGCTGGGATGCAGGCTCCAAGCTGGGAGATTCCCATTACTCTGCTGAACTAATACCTTAAGAGAATGCCCATCCAGTCAAGCAAGAGGAATTAAATATTGGCTGTTTTGCTTGTATGCAGAACTGTCTGAAGAGCTCTCCAGATCTCTGGGAGACAGGAGGCTGTCTATCACCAGCAACATTTTCTTAGCAGAAGAAACTTCATCTGAGGCTGCAAAGCACCAAGCCTTCTGAGCAGGCATCAATTAGCTTTAAGCTGAATGAGTTGCTGCAGGAAGATCAGAGGCAGGATTCAATATGCTTGAAGTGGGTGGCAGCTCTTATGCCTTCCAGAGCCAGTTTTTTAAAGAAGTGTGAAAATAAATAAATAATAATAATAATTTTTAAAAATCACCAGCATTAAATGTGCAGAGGCTGGGTAATATTTTCAATTTGGTCTCCACCTCCTAGAAGCAGTCATGCCTGGCTAAGTTCTAGAAACTTTCCCCCTTCTGAGTCCTGCAGGACCAAAGGCCAGGTCCTTCAGAACATTCAGGCACCCAGCAGTGTCAAACTGGGTGATGTGGCTGAGCAGGAGAGGCTGCTCATGGGATGCTATAAAGCATGGGATGCTATAAAGCACTTGTGAGGCTCTCCCTGAAAGACACTTGGTCCCTGTGTGTGTCTCTGGACCTTCTCTGCAGGGGTGGTTGCTCAAACCCAGCTTTATGCTGAGGTGACCCCAGCTGGTCAAGCTCTAGAGCTCCCAGAGCTCTCCTTGTGCTACCAGCAATGGAGTCAGTGCTCCAGGAGGACACTGGAGCCCTGGAGCATCTCCAGAGCAGACTGTGCTGTATGACAAAACAACCTCCTCCAGGAGCTGGGGTCTGGCCCAAGGGACTTCATGCTGGTGCCTCACCCAGGGTCCCAGCAGACAGGAGAAAAGGGATTCAGTACCCTCAAGGTCAACTTTTAGTGCCTTCAGCAGAAGGGCTCAGAAATCTACACCCACCACAGCATCCCTGGTCCCTGTGGGATTGCCACAGGAGGGAACTGAACCCTTCTCTCCACACATTATGCACACAGAAGGTCCTAAACTTCTAGAGCCACCCACATGAAGTCAAGAGGAGAGCAGGTGAGCTGGGCTCTGCAGCTCACTGTACAGGACCTCAGCCAGGAAGAGGCAGGCCCTGCTGTTTTCTCTCTTCTTCCATTTATTTCTGGGGCTTTTCATTCATTCCTAAAGACCACCTAATACAAAATGTGTCTGGCAAGAGTGGGTTGCAAGAGTGCAGGTCCCTGGAAGCATTCCCACTGACTCAGCTTGGAGCTGGCTGGGACCTTACCCGAGTGCTGTTATTAAGATGAGATAATTAATTAAAGTATGTGCTAAACTACAAGCCTCTGCCACCCCCTCTGCTAAATGCAAGCTCTTGTAGCATGTCTCTCAGGATCAGCCCTTCAGGATCACTGACTCCTTCCTTCCAAGGACTGTAAAATGACTGAGGCTGCTTCAGAGAGATACCTACCAGTGATGATGAGGTTGTCTTAGGGCCCCAGTTTATCAGTACAAATGACAGTAATTACCCAGCTGACTATCAGAATTTCTGCAAGGGGAGTGATAATTTGTCCACATTAGTCTCAAATCAAAAGTTGAGGAAGAAGTCAATGCAATGAAATGAAGTCTGGGCTGCAAAAAAGTGTGGGAGCTGATGGGTCTCATCAGGGGAAGAATTAGCATTTAAGTGCTGAGGAAGAGGTGGGTCACAGGGGTCCTCTGCCTGCCTGGACTGGGGAAGAGGATTAGGACAGAAGATCATCTTCCAGACTTCAAAGCCATACCCATGGCAAAAGTAAAAAGTTTGCTGTGCTCTTGCAGAAGTTCTCTGCCCAAATCAAGTCAAATGAGGAAGAAGCCACTAGTTTTTGGTTCAAGTCCTGATGAGATATTTATTAAACAGTGCCCAAAATTGCAACTCAGCACTCCACAAAATGCCAAAAAAGGAGATTTGGGGTGAGCTCTCAGTGCATGGGGGGGACACCAGCACTGCCAGCACTAGGAATTGCACTGAGACAAAAGTTTCCAAATTAGCAGTTGAACAAATTCAAACTGTCACTTCCTCAGATTAAAAGATTTTCTCTGGATCGATACTTCCTTCCACATTTGGTTTTTATCTTAACAAAGCCACATCTCTCATAATATTCCAACTTCAGGTTTTGTTGGAAGGTTTTCAGCCAGCTCCACCTACTGCTGCCCATAGTGCTCACACCTCAAAGCTTCATGACCATTGCTGCTTCCCTTCCTCCCAGATGAGAAAATGAAGCAGAGGTGGGTGCATCCTCTTCCAGACCAGGACAGCAAAAAGTGAAGCACCGTTCTTGTCTTTGGGACATGCTCTGACTGTCCCCTGGCTCCATTTCCAGTCACAATTTTTCTGCCACCCACAGTCTACACCAGAAGCTGTTCTGTTGCAGATATTGCAGGGCTGCTTCAGTGTCCTTCCCAGCAGGGGAGGGTCCTCTGGTCCAGCACATTCCAGGATGTTCTCATGCCAAGTGGTCATTTTTCAGGGACTTTGGCTGTATTTTTAAGGGAATGTTTCTGGCTGAGGTTGGATTTGGGCTCCACATGTGTCCTTTATCTCCTTTTCATCTTCACTTCCCTCCCCACCTACTGACTATGAAGTAATGGTAATCCAAGAGACAGCACACTGGCACGTGCCCTTCTCCATTTTCTCCTCTGTCTCCACATAACTCTCCATAACTGATGTTTTTACATCCCATGGGAGGAGTCTCTCCAAAGCTCCCTCTGATCCAGAAGAGGACTTTGAGACCTGGAAGTTATTTTCCAAGGACCAGATTTATGCAACAGCCTCAGGGGAAAGGGTGGCTTCTTTGTGAAGCTTATCCTGCACAGACCCACGGAACCACAGGCAGGTGCCCTCAGCTCCCCAGAGATAGTTCTTGACAATTAGCACCAAATTAGAGACCTCTTGTACTGCCCTCAGTGAAACTGGGTGTCCCCCATCATGACAGATGAAGGTGGCTCACCTACCTTCTTCCCATGAGCTCCAAAAGATGAGGACCACCTCACCTTTCTGGCCTATCTGAGGTACCTGCATGGAAAGGTAAGCTCCACTGAATGTCAATTCATTCTCCACCAACACCTCCAATGTTAATTTTTTTTTTTTTTCCCCTCCCACGGAGGGCTAGGCCACGGAGTCACTGATCTGCTCTTGGAGATGATGGAAAAAGGGATCCCCCTCCCTCTTGTGTAGCCTGATCCTGTGCAAAATTATCCTGGTAGCTGGGTACTTTTCTAATTTTTAACTTCAATCTCCTCTGCTGTGAAGGAGGCCAATTACCCAAGGAGGAGATGGAGAGCAATTATTCACTCCTTGCTTCCAACAACCTAGTACATATTTTACACCATTCTCACAACCTTATTTGGCAGCTTTACTCTTCTCAAGGGAGAAGAGACCGAAGCAATTTCTTCAATCTTTTCTCATATAACCTATTTCCAGCCTCTGTTCATTCTCTCCTTTTCCTTTCAGCATTGTTTTGTCTTTATCACTCTTGCAGTGAAGTGCTCCAAGTGATGATCACCTCCTTGAAAACCCCTGAGGATCCTTCCTGCTGCTACGTGGGGCAAACCTTGCCCTTCCCTTTTTGTAGGACACCCTCTAATGCCCAGATCAGTCCCTGAAACCGTGCTGCCACTTGTTTAACTTCATTTGGGATTTGGTTTCTCCTTGTATTGACTTCTCCCTCAGATTGATTTCATCTGACCTGTTTTGCAAGACCTTTCCAGTTGAACCATGTGGTGGCATCATCACCCTCACCCCCCAAGTTTGTCCTCGGTGCTGATGGGAGATTTATTCAGTTGGGTCAATGTAGATTGTGAGGTGTGTTGGGTATTGGTGTATTGGGTGTATTTCAGGTGTATTGGGTGTATTTCAGGTGTGTTGGGTGTATTTCAGGTGTGTTGGGTGTATTTCAGGTGTGTTGGGTGCTCAAGAGAAAGTGGTTCTACTGCCAGTCCTGATGTGGGGCTCAGAGGACAGGGTCCTCTGCCTGCACCCTGCCAAAACCAACATCTGGAGGCCAGATGGGATACCCAGGGGCACCTAAAATTGAACAGATGTCCCTGTTTAGGTATTTAGCTGTGTCTGATCAGTTCCATCATCTCAGCTGTTAATAAAAAGATTGAAACAAATAGCTGTCTCTTCAATCTCTATGAAAATATGGCACTATGCAATCTTGTAAATTACACAGCTGGAATAGTTCTCTGGGAGGTCACACAGCTAGAAAAGAAATAAAAGATGAAGTACAATCAAGAAACCTGTTCACCTACGGTGACAACAATTTACCAGACAATAAACTTGTGTCCCCATTCTTGCAATATCAGGAAGAAATTCTGTTACTCATTAAAACTAAAATGGTTCCTTTTATGTATATATACACAGTAAGTATATTATTGAATGAGACAAACAATACCTTATTAATTCTTGATATACATTTTTGACATATTTTCTATCTGTAAAACAGTATTAACATCAATACCACAAAATTCTTGTATATTCTTGTCCACTCTTTGTGGACATTGGTCTGACTTTCTTGGGCTCCTGGAATTAAAAGTTCAAATATTTTTCCACGAACTGGGCCCAGGACAGATGCCTGAAAGAAGTAAATCCCTTTCCTTGCCTCAGAACAGATTTCTGATGTTAAATTCAAAGTCTAATGTCTTTTAAATTATCCCTATGCCATATGATTTACTTTCAATACTATTTCCCTACTTGTAGGAGACTCTCATGTCAGATTGTGTCAAAAGCCTTATGAAAGTCAAGGTATATCATATCTATCACTTTCTTCTGTCCATAGGCCAATGACCCCATTAAAGGAAGAGATTAGATTAGCTTGATATGATTTGTTCTTGACAAGTCCACTGCCTTTTATCCTGTAAGTGCTTACAAAGTGATTGTTTAATAATTTCCTCCAGTATCTTTTAGACTATCAAAGTCAAGCTGGGTGCTCTCTGATTCCCCAGCTCATCCTCTTGCCAGCTCCCTCTGGTGAGACCTGAAGCTTACAGGGAACTTGCCTCTTCTTGGAGAAAAATAGTTCCCTTTTATGTTCCAGGATGTCTGAGAGCCAGAAGTGTAGGAAAACACTTTTCTAGTACCAGCCTGTTTTGTGCCTGCAAGCTGCCTACACACATTTGGACACATTCCCATTTGGGAACAAGGAATTTTGGGGTCAGGGACATTTCCACCTCCCCTGGGGAGATGGCCCAGGACCCATGGGAGTTCTCTTGCTCGACTGACAGCCCTGGGAGCCTGAGGAAGTGGCTGCAAAAATCAGCTGCAAAGCCTCCCAGCCTCCTCGTCCTTTCCCATTCAGGCTGCAGGTTGAAACTGTGCATCAGTGATGCTGAAATCTCCAGAATTTTGGAAAGAGGAGGGTGGTGTGAGGCAAACAGCATCTTTTCCCAGGATTGATAGCTCAGCTGACTTCATGCCAAGCAAACTATTGCTTCTCCAGATTTAATTCATTCTCCCCCCCTTCCCCACTCTATCTCCACACTACCCCCCAGCCATTCCATAACCATTCCAGCACCTGCATCCCTCTGTCCAGCCATTTGCTCTGGCAGCCAGACAATATTCCAAGCTGCTAAAGGTGAAGTGTCCCTGAAAAATATTCCACTCCAGCAGCCAGGCAGAGCTGCTGCCAGGCAGAGGCAGGAGCAAGGCTGGAAATGGAGTTCAGCAGGCACTGGATGGGAGCTGCTCTGTATTCAGCCAGTCCCTCATTGAAGGGAATTATGCAAGAAAGTAAAGTTTTCTCTCTTCCTCTCTGCTGTCTTCAAGTCACGTTGAGAAAGGTGGAGTTGGCACAGGATTCAAGTTGGAATCCTACTAAAATCTCATCCCACCAATCCCCAACTCCACACTGGTTCCCAGTGCCAGGCAGAGCCCTTCCAGCAGCTGAGAATTAGAAGACACATGGACCTCCAGCAGTCATGAGGGGACCAAATCTGGATTTGACTGGGTCTGTGAGGCTCAGGGTGGCCCCTGTGGAGTCAGAGAATCATAGAATGTCAGGGGTTGGAAGGGACCTCTTTAAATCAAGTCCAACCCCTTACCAAAGCAGGATCACCCAGGGCAGGACACACATCCAGATGAGTCTTGAAAGCCTCTAGAGAAGGGGACTCCACAACCTCTCTGGGCAGCCTGTCAGGTGTAAAATATAGCAAAATAGTTTTTCCTCATGTTGAGGTGGATCTGTAGGTCTATGTGTAAGTTCAAGTGGAGCACAGGAACCCCAGAACTCGTGGCTGGAGCTCTGCTGGCACCTGGGCTGCATCCCCATCCGGGGGACTGACTGGGGCTCTGAGAGGGGACAAGGCTGGTGTGGAGCCACAGGGACTGGGATTCCTAGCCATGGAAATCCAGATGGACCACAGGGATGGTAAAAAATGCAACAGCCCCCATGTCCTTCACTGGAGGGGACAGTGAGTGGTATTTCAGGAAGGTGTTAATGTCTCACCAAGCATTCTGCCTACACACAAACAGACACAGAGTCAGGGATGGTTTATGGCTAGATTTTCCCTCAGCTCTTCTTAATAGAGAAAAATAGCAGGTAGAGAGCTTTTGCAATTGCTGGCAGGGCTGGCAACTGATGAACAGATAATGAAGGCTTTATATTCCATTTGTTTAGATGTTTAGGAGGGAAAAAAAATGAGCGAGAGTTTGTATAGAACTAGAGACTTGCTTTTGGATGTATGATAAAATAGATACTATCAAATTCCTCCTCAGAAGCTAATTCTCTGTGGCAGCCAATTGAAACAAGAAAGTTCAGAGCACCCTTTTGTAAGTTATTTAGTCTCCAGGAAACACCTTCTGAGCCATATACAAACCTAATCCTTTTAATTGGAGCGCACAGTAAGCCTCCGAGCCACCAAGGCATTTGACTGCTTCGTGTTGTAATCAAGTTTAGTCATCATTATGCAAAACTAATTAGCAAATCAGAATGGGTTTTTTTGTCATCACGAAACCATTGCTGCATTTAGAAATGAGATCCCCAAGATCTTCCCTTTCCCTGCCCTTTTCCGCTGCTATTCTGGAATTAAAGCTTCTCTTTCAGTCACGACAAAGGATGTGAATATAAAAAAGCCTTCTTCAGCTCTTCCCTAAAATGTCAAAAATCTGAAGACTACTTGGGTTTCTTTCCCAATTATTCTGTTCTTGGCATTCATTATTGCAGAAAAAAAAAAATTGAGATGTTTTGAGCAGCTTATATGACTTCTGAAAAAAAAAAACATATTTACCCCTACAATCTTGGGCAAGCAGGATTTCCAATTTGACAGCAATGTTTGCTCAATATTTCTGTTTCCAAAGTGGACTTAAACAACATTGTTTGTCTGCTTTGCAATTCCCATGAGTCAGAGGCATTGTGAAAATATTTTACAAAGATTTAAAAAAAAAACAACCCAACAACAACCAATAATAATAATGATAAAAAATCCCTTCCAAACTAAAATTTACTCTCAGTCCCTGCTCAGTATGCATCTTCCTGGCTGAGCACAATGATTCCCCAGATTTGTGGGAATCAGGGTTTGACCACCAGGTCAGTGTCCCAGCACCAGGAATTCCAGGAGCCCAGCCCAGCCTGCACCTTTCTGCAGCTCTCACAGCAGCAGGGATGCTCAAAGAGAAGTTTCCAGCAACAAAACCCTGTGTGCTGGGGAGAACTCACAGCCTGGGGTTTGCAGCTCACCTGCTCAGTGAGATGGCTCAGCTCCAGGCTGCTGAACTGTGCACCAGGAAATTCCACCAGGATCTGGTTTATTAACTAAGGGTCTCTTTAGTTTGGAGAAAAGGAGACTGAGGGGTGACCTCATCAATGTTTTCAAATATGTAAGGGGTGAGTGTCAGGGAGATGGAGTTAGGCTTTTCTCAGTGGTGACCAGTGATAGGACAAGGGGTAATGGGTGTAAATTGGAGCATAGGAGGTTCAAGTTGAATATCAGAAAAAATTTTTTTACTGTAAGGGTGACGGAGCCCTGGAACAGGCTGCCCAGGGGGGTTGTGGAGTCTCCTTCACTGGAGACATTCAAAACCCACCTGGACACGTTCCTAGGGGATGTACTCTAGGGGGCCCTGCTCTGGCAGGGGGGGTTGGACTAGATGATCTTTCCAGGTCCCTTCCAACCCCTAGGATTCTATGATCCTATGATTCTATGAAGAGCAGTTGTTTCCTGGGTCCCAAATTCTTGGATAACCATCCTTGTGTGCTTAAAACCTGGAAGTGTGGAACCCTCAGCCCCTTTGCTCCTATGCAGTGAGCCTGCCCAGTCTCTGCAGAGCCCACAGTAGGGCTTCTCAACCACAGAAAATTTCCAGTGTTGTTCTGCATGGAGCTGAGGGATTCCCATAGCTGGTTCTGGAGACTATTTTGGTCTAGTGTGTCTTCCCACAGTCGTAGGGTCTATTGGTTCCACCCAGTCTTCTCACTTCTTGCTTTCTGAATTACTCCAAGGTTTGCAAGTTGTCTTCCTGTTAGCTCCTGGGAGCAGAGAGCTTGATCCCATATGGCTCCAAATGCTTGAAACAAACACAGTGACCATGACAGAGTGATCCAGGGCACTCTGGGACCAGCCTCTGTCTCATGGCCCCAGTCCAGGGGTGGGTAGGTGTAGCATTAGCAGCTTTCTAACCAAGGATTTTATTTATTTTGGGTGAAGGGAGAGAGGAGGAATAAAGGAAAGATAAAAGCTCAGAGGATAATTCAAGACAGGGGGAATCACTGGGAATCATTTCCTCCAACTGCCTGCTCAAAGCAAGATCATCACTGAGGTCAGAACAGGTTTCTCAGGATTTTATCCAGCCTGGCCTTGAGAACCTCCAAGGATGAAGACAACTGCCCCTCTATTCTGCATTGGTGAGGCCACACCTGGAGTATTGTGTCCAGTTCTGGGCCCCTCAGTTCAAGAAGGACAGGGAAGTGCTTGAAAGAGTCCAGCGCAGAGCTACTGAGATGATTAAGGGAGTGGAACATCTCCCTTATGAGGAAAGGCTGAGGGAGCTGGGTCTCTTTAGTTTGGAGAAAAGGAGACTGAGAGGTGACCTCATCAATGTTTTCAAATATGTAAGGGGTGAGTGTCAGGGAGATGGAGTTAGGCTTTTCTCAGTGGTGACCAGTGATAGGACAAGGGGTAATGGGTGTAAATTGGAGCATAGGAGGTTCAAGTTGAATATCAGAAAAAATTTTTTTACTGTAAGGGTGACAGAGCCCTGGAACAGGCTGCCCAGGGGGGTTGTGGAGTCTCCTTCACTGGAGACATTCAAAACCCACCTGGACACGTTCCTAGGGGATGTACTCTAGGGGGCCCTGCTCTGGCAGGGGGGGTTGGACTAGATGATCTTTCGAGGTCCCTTCCAACCCCTAGGATTATATGATTCTATGATTCTATGATTCATCTGGACAACCTGCTCCCAGTCTTGCCTGTCCTCATGGTGGGAAAGTTCCTCCTTGGGTGTCTTGCAGTGGACTGGCCCAGTACCAGACTGCCAACATTCCTTAGGGTGTACAAGCTTTGCTCTTGCCTCCTGTAAGGAAGGACAAATAGTATTTTGGAGGGCAGGGCTGGAGGGCTGGAGAGAAATGATCTGGAAAACAGAGCATTCAGTTCAACAAAGGCAAAGGAGGAGTCAGCACTTGGATGTGCAGCAGCACCAAGAGGGAGCAGGGAATGACTGACTCCACACCATGCTGGGGAAAAAGACTTGAATGACAGGAGCTGGGGATGCAAATGTAAAAAGAGGTGAGTATTGTTCTGGATATGTTCCCAGGAGACCATCAGGAGGCATATGGGATCTGGTCTGGAGTGTTACAGTTCAAGAAGGATGAATGAAACAGCTGAGCTGTGAGAATAAGAATTATTAGAGGAAACCTGCAAAGAAAGGTTGAAATAATTGGAGTTATTTAGTCTACTGAAGACTTAGGGGTAACATAATAGTCTGCAGTTACTCAAAAGGTTTCTGTGTAAAGGAAGAGAATAATTTGTTCTGCATGTTCATTCTTCCTACGAGATGGGGTAATTAAAGCACAGGGAAATTCAGATTAGTTATTGAGAAAAGCCCTATAAGGATAATTAAACACTACTACATGCTTTTTCCCTGAGTTGTGGAGTTGCCACTGCTGGAGGCTTCTAATAACAGGATCATTTCTACTGATACCTCTCCTGAGGACCACACATCTGTCTTTGGGCCAGGGTGGTGGAAGAGGCAATCATAGAATCATAGAATGGCTGAGGTTGGAAAGGACTTTGGAGATCATCTCCTCCAGCCCCTCTGCCATGGCCAGGGACACCTCTCATCCAGACAAGGTTGCTCAAAACCTCATCCAGCCTGGGCTTGAACACCTCCAGGAAGAGGACAGCCACAGCTTCTCTTGTTCCACACTTGTACTGAAGAACTTCTTCCTATTAATCTCACTTCAGATCTGTTCCAGCCCGATTTTCTATGGGTCTGTGGTGCAGGTAGGTGAATCTTTTTTGAATACCAATCATGACTCTAGAGATCCCAGTACCTTTAACACGTGGATGTTAATTCCCTGCTGAAAACAAGACAGTACAATCATGATTTGGATGAATCCAGCCTGTTGACCAGCTCCCTGACACAGGGCCAAGCTCTGCTGTGGTGCAAGGGCCACACCAGAGCCACAGCACAGCCCAACAGTCTAACAGGGCTGCTTATTCCCTACAAAAGAAATCTGTGGCAAAGTGTCCCGTGTAAAAAGCATTCAATCTTTAATTCTCTGTCTCTCTTCATGCTCACTGCAGCAGTTATCTGGGCACTAGCTGGGCAGCTGATCACCATTTTCCTACTGTGAAACCATTATTCCAGCATCACCCTGCAAGCTGAGGACAGACGTGAATATATCTATTGCTGTGAGAGAGAAGAGAAGAGGAGTAACCAAGGCAACTCAGACAGCTCTGCAAAGTAATGAGGACTTGCAGTTCCCATTGCCTCTGTGTGGCAGTGGTAATAACCTAATAACCACTCTTTTTGGCTTTTACTTTGGTGTCACACAAGATCCAACTCAGCTAATTCCTCTTTCTCAAAGACAGCCTCTCAAAAAAAAAAAAAAAACAAACCCAAAACCATACCTACGTAGGCTGGACCAATCCCTCCACTCTCAGGCTGGATTCAGACCCAGACCTTTTCCATTTTTAATCAGCTGAAAATAGATCTGACAAATGAAGCAGTAAATCTGTTTCATGTATCTTTCTGTGACTGTAAAATAAGTGACCTGAGCTAGGGCTTGGCACTCTCCTCTACAATTCTGCCCAGGCAACAGGATCTTTCTATGGTGACAGCTCCTGACACAACACATTAGGTCAGGGTTCTGACAGAGATGGTGGGGTTTTGGTCTCTATACAGAGAGGCTGATGTGGGTTTTGTAGCTGGAGCCCCACGTATGACAAAAAAGACACGAGGTGGCCAGGGCTGTCAGGAAAGGTCCAGCTCAGAAAGTTTGGCTGCATTGGTGCTAGAAGACAAGGTTCCACCCTCAGCTCCTTGAGGGACATGTAGTAGTGTCTGTTTTCTTGGTTATAAAAATGAATCTCATGATTCAGTGCAAAAAGGCTCTGAATACAGATTTATCTCTAAATCTGCCCTTATTGCTGCAGCATCCACCAACTCACAAACTCCAGAAGAGCTGCAGCTTGGCCACTTATTTTAAACCCTGGGTTTCACAGGTTGCCTGTTTCCCAGCATGCACTGATGTCAAACTTTTGATGTGAGATATCTAACAGGGAGAAGAATGGCATGTGTGAGATTTGCTTATGGTGCATTTTTTAGACTGCCATTAAACTGATCTATTGCTGGAACAAACAATAAAAAACTGATTAAAACTCAGTCCTTCATAAATTAAACATTGTTGTCTCTGGCTGGCAAGCCTGCCACTTGGCAGAAAACTAAAACAATTGAACTTGGTGCAATGTGTATCTACAGAGTGACAGGCTGGGGGGATTTATTCCCCTTCCACACCACATTACCAAATAAAAGGTACATTGGCAAAATCAGAAAACTCCTGAACCCTGCTGGGCTAATGGTGTTTGCAAAATACCTGTCCCAGGTGAGCTACTTTTCAAGATGATAAGCTATCAAACTGCCTGCTTGAAGGGTTGGGGTTTTTTTATGAATACAGATAATTTAGTTAGGGTGATTTGTATTAACTGTGAATGTTCTGCTGGTTGAATACAATGATAAACACTCATGGCTGGTACATGGTGTCCTCAGAGTCATTTACAGCATGAAGCTCTGGGCTAACCAGTGCAAACCCAGGGCTAAATCAGAGCTCCTTTTCAACATAATTTCATTCTAGGAAAAGGCAGTGATAGGGAAGAGCTGTGAGCACTTTTGTTCCTGTCCTGGTGGCAGGAGTGTGCTGCATCCCCACTGGGCACACCACAGCTTCTGCTCTGCATTTCCATGCAGATTGAGCCTCAGGTAACAGGTAAGGATGGATTTACATATATTCCTTTCTCACCCTTGTCTTTCTTTTACTCCCACTCCAGTTCCTACTCTGGGAAGCACTAAGAGGAGAATGAGGCATTTTTCAAAGCTGCCTTCTGTGCATTCTCAGACACCTAAAGGTGGCCCAGCCCTGGGGATACAATCCCCACCTCACTGCAGTCAGCTCTGATGCTTCTTCCCAGGGCACTGCAAGAGATACTTCTCTGCAGCAAAGGATCCTTGGAGCTTCAGTGTCACCTTCTGATTCCCAGGGGCTTCATTCCCTGCTCGGTCCCTGTGCCTGAGGCTTTTTCCCAACAGCCTCTCTTACTCTCCCAGACTTCTTTCTACAAATCCTTCATTAGGAAGGATGGGTCTGTTAACCCATGTCTCACTTCATCCTATGGGCTCTTGTGTATTCATTCAGAATAATTATTGCCTCTTTTGCCAGGTGCTTTTTGGGCTTGTAATGCATGTGAGAACCTTAAGATATTGGACCTCCTCTCTGGTATTGCTGATGGAGTCAGCTGCAAGGAAACAAATAACTTCAAAGCCTTGGACTCAAATATGCACCAGAGGGGAACAAGATTTTGGATGCTCCTCCTGAACTAATCAGAGCATGGATTGTCCATACCGACCTTTCATGCCTTTTAGGAAGGACATTTAACCTGGTTCAGTGCTCAGTTTGTCTTTTTATACTTCTCTTTCTTTACTTTGTTTCTTTGTCTGATGGAATGTGCTGCTGCCTTGTGTCACAGCTCCTGGACATCAGGGATGCCCCAGCCCTGGAAGTGTTGAAGGCCAGGTTGGATGGGGCTTGGAGCAACTTGGGCTGGTGGGAGGTGTCCCTGTCCATGCAGGGGGTTGGAACAAGGTGATCTTTAAGATCCCTTCCAACCCAGACCATTGTGGTATTCTATGGTTCTGTGGCATCCTCCACATGGGCTCAGCATGTGGCTTTTCTCCCTTTTTCAGAAAATGCTTCTTGCTCTCTGAGTGCAGTGGGAAGAAGAGAGATCTTCAGTGGCTCTGTCCTTGCAGTTCTGGTGGTGACACGTGAGCAGAAGCTGCTGAGTACATCCCAAAATGCTCTGGTTTGGGATTGATGAGACTCCTGACCAACAAAAACTGCTCTCTCTAGAGGGTTGTGAAGGATGGAAAAATAAAAAAGAAAATAATAAACAGGAAATGAAAGCCAAACACATGACAGGAAAAGTTGTGTCTAAAAGGTATCTGGAACCAAATTCCCCTGACACTGAAGAACCAAAGAGTAACTCTCAGTAGGAATAACCCTGGCATTGGTGGGGTATGGAGATGGGATTGCTGTGCTTGTCTGAAGGGAAAACAGGCTTTAAATGCAGGAACGTTCATTATCAACATCTCAACCTGTTCAACCAAGATAAAGCATTTAAAGCAGCAATTGCTGCACATTTCTTCAGCCTGTAGTGACATCTGTAGACACACAGACTGCTTAGAGAAGAATCCATGCTAATAAAAAGACCTTAGAATTCATGCCCTTGTGTCTTTTCACTGCTCCTCTGCAATTTCTTTTTTCAAACTTACTGTTCTTGGGCTGCAGCTAAATAGCTCCAGTCTGAAGGATAAGTCCTGGAGATCGATTCTGACTGCTTAAACTTTGTTATTTCATTCAATCTCTTGCTCAATACTTTACCACACATGGACACCCTGGGCTGCATATTTAGTCTTCAGCTATTATTGGTTTGATATTAAATGGTCTGTTTCAACAAAAAACACACACAATATTCATCTTAATTTCTGGAAGCTAAAGAAGTACAGAAGTAGATGACATTTTGATCAATTAAGCTGGCTCCTCTTTCTTCTTCAAATTAGCTTTCTACAAATGGCTTCTGCAGCAAAGCAATCGTTTCTTTAGGAAAAGAGGGGAGGAACTGGGAGCAGAAACTGTGTCACTGCACTGCAAGCAGCCCCTGGCCAGCCTGGGACATCAGTAAGTGGCTGGTACCCAGGGCAGGGTGGACCTTGGCTCAGTTCTGGACACACAGGCAAATTCCTGCACAGGATCATCTGGTCTCTTGAAGCTCCAGATAGTCATGGTTTTCATACAAAGAATTGGAAAAGCTTAATGGAGTTTAGTTTGCTGAGTCACCAGTGCTTTTTTTTAGGAGCAGATGGTGAAAAAGGAATCCTGAAAGGGGCTGGGGAGATGTGACTGACAGCACTTAGATACTCACTCTGGGTGAAGAGCTGGTGAACAGGACAGATCTCCTAACACCCAGGTGTAGTGAAATGAGGCAACCAGGGGCCACTAATGGCCAGGTAGTGGGCATGAGCTTGTGTTAAGCCCACCTGTGCCTGATTAGGGTGGGCCCCTACTGCCCATGAGCAGGACTGGGGGCCAATAAGAGGTACCCTAATCAGGCACAGGTGGGCTTAACACAAGCTCATGCCCACTACCTGGCAATTAGTGGCACCTGGTTGCCTCATTTCACTACACCCAGATCTCAGGGAAGGCTGTGCTGTGGTATCAGAACTCCTTCTCTGGGTGTTACCCAGACTGGGTCAGAGTGGTCCCACCTCATGTCCTTCAGCACGTGTTGTGCAGTGGCAGTGGGTCCTGCTCCAAGCCCCAGTACCAGGGGTGTGCAGCATCCCAGCCATTCCTACGTAGCATCCCAGGACAGCTGCACAGGCTGGGACAAAAGACAAGAGATCCAGAGACAAGAAGATATTTGTATAAAACCACCTCATTTTGATTTGAAACCTTTGGGCTTTGCCTGGTTAAGAACCATGGAAGTGGGGAAAATAACAAAACCTGCAAATCTTCTTTCCATCAGAAATCCGAGTTCTTCCTAGGGATGTGTTTTGCACTGCCCAGTTTTCCCAAGCTCCTCTGGCACTGCTGCAGTTACTGGGGCAGAACAGACTTGTGCAAACCTTGAGTTGTCCATGTGGCTTTCCATGGTCTCCAGTGGCTGCTGTCCCGCAGACCTCTTCTTCATTAACTGTCCTCTCCTCTCCTAAGACAAGTGGACCTGTTAATGATCTAGTTCATTAGCCAGTGCCTTCCTCTGGGGTCAGGGGAAAGGGCAAACCTGCTTATCTTCCCCTCAGCATGCTGACAGCTCTCTCCTGCACAGCTAGAAGGCAATCAGCTGATGCAACTTGGAAATGTCAATAAATCTGCTCTGAATCACAACCTTGCCTCGCCACACACACCACCCCCCAGCCCCCCCACCCCTGATCAATCAGGGAGAAAAGGAACTGCTTCACATCAACCATTCCCCCAAAAGGCTTTCTGAGATTCTGCATGCCCTGAATGTTGGCTCTGCTCCTCCTCTCTCAGGTCCTGGAGGGGATGGTAAATGCCCCAAAGCCTTGGCCCTGCTCAGACCCTGTACAGGAGGGATGCAAGATGTGCCTATACCATGGCCCAAGTCCTTGGGAACCTTCTGCTTGTAGAGAGGTCCCTACAAGTCCCAGAGTGATGAGACATCCAGACTGTCTTTCACCCTCTCCCTGGGCTGATGCCATCTCTCCTCACTGATTATAGAGGTGATGATAAGTGGAGAGAGTGTTTCTAAGGCTGGTGAGATGCACTTCACCCTTACAAACATGGATTTTCTACCATGGCCCTATTTCTGGGTTATTTTCACACCACCACACAGGAATTACAACGTTTTAACCCACTGCTGCACTACTGTGGTGCAGAGGTGGCTGTGACCCAGGCTGTGCCATGGGGACAGGTCTGTACCCTGCTGGGTTCTGCAGCATGGAGAGGATGTCCCAGCATGGGGTCTCTACACATCCCTGGGTTATTGGATGTTTTCTTGCTGGTCATTGTAGAGAAGAATATGAAAATGCTGTGTTCATTAAGAAAAAGCACAGTCCAGGACATTACTGGTCTGATTGATAAAAATGTTTTCTAAAAATTTGGACTTTTTTGCCTGGGGTGTTTTCTTAAACAGATCTCAGACTCGGAGTGACTCGTTTCTCCCTTGGTTTGAAGGTATATTCCTTGTCAGTTGAGTAAAATAATGTGTCTATAGGTACAAATATCACACCTGCTAGGTACCTATAGCCACCAACATTTTAGAGAAGAGACCAATGACCAGTAACAAGCCATTATAATGAACTTTTAAGTGAATAAAGAATTTTAGTAAACCATGAGATTTTGGATGTCACAAATTTCTTCAGCCAGACACAATAATTATCCTGAAAATCTCTTGTTAGTTCAAATATACTGAAATAATTTTTGAAGAAATCCTGCAGGACTTGAGCCTTGGAGATAGCTTGAACGCAGCTCCAGAACAGGGGAAGATCTTGATCATTGCAAGGAAGGAGAGATCGATATGAACATTAAAGCCTGAAAATCTTGCTGCCTGCTAGAGAGAGGCAGGGAATGTGGCTGGAGGATGCTTCAGTCTCATCCCAAGCACTGAACTCCAGCAGAAATGTGGAGACAGGCTGGGAGCAGCAGAGCTGGGAATGTTGGCCATGGCAGGGAGGACCACATGAGGCCAAATATCTGTTAGTGCACACCATGGCTTTGCAGCATCCAGAAAACAGTGGAGGAACAGAAGTTTTGACTTTAATACTAAAGGAAACAGAGAGATTTGAGTCTCAGGAAAGCTGTCATGGACTGCCATTGGCATTCAAGCACTGCTGTAATGAGAGGGGACTGAATCCTGAAGTCTGAACCTGGTATCAAATTTAAATGCAAAACAAAAAGAAGGAATTCTGAACTGGTGTCACAGGCCAAGCTGTCATTTGCCACTGATAGTGACAAGCAAAATTTCAAGTTAAATCCTACATAGACAGAGCTGAGAATCTCAGAGCTAAAATTTAATCATGTCTTAATTCTGTAATTTGTGCATAGAGACTTTTGTAACATAAGCTCAAAATGTCAAGCAGCAGGACAGATCATTTGTGAACTCATACTGAATGTATCTAAGTTTTAATCAAAGCTAACTGAAGCAATACATCAGAGAATCAGAGAATCAGAGAATGGTTAATGCTGGAAGGGACAATAAAGCTCCCCCAGTGCCACCCCTGCCATGGGCAGGGACACCTCCCACCAGCCCAGGTTGCCCCAAGCCCCATCCAACCTTCAACACTGCCAGGGATGGGGCAGCCACAGCTTCTCTGGGAAACCTGGGACAGGGGCTCAGCACCCTCACAACAAAGAATTTCTCCCTCCCCAACATCTCCTCTCCATCTCCCCTCTTGCAGCTGCAAACCCTTCCCCCTCATCCCATCCCTCCCTGTCCTTGTCCCAAGTCCCTCCCCAGCTTTCCTGGAGCCCCTTCAGGCACTGGAAGGTGCTCTAAGGTCTCCCCATTGCAGCTTCTCTTCTCCAGCCTCAACACCCCCAACTCTCTCCTCCTGGCTCCAGAGCAGAGCTGCTCCTCCCAGCAGCTCCAGGGCCTCCTCTGGACTGGCTCCAACACCTCCCTGTCCTTCTGCTGATGGGGACCCCAGAGCTGGACCCAGCTTTGCCCCAGGGGAGGGAGGTCTCACCTGCACTTTTTCTGTGTCTCAGGATGAAGACAAAAAAGCACCAATGCTGAAGCTTCTGCTGGTCCTGAAGAGGTCCAGCAAACTATTAGAAGAAAACCAGCCTCAAACCATGAACTGGTTGGGATTCCCTGTGCCATGAGAGATTTTTCCCTGGGGAATGATCTTTATATGCCTGCCCTGATCCTGTAATCTTGGCTCTGATTGGTGATCCGAGGCTCAGGGAAACCTGACCCAGGACAACCCCTTGGATGCTCTGAGCTGCTCAAGCACATTTCCCTGACAGCCCGTGGAGAAGCTGCTCAGCAATTCCAACGTGATGTCTGGAGCTGTGCCTGCTGCTGAAATGCACAGAAATCAATTAAATTGAGCTCCCTGCCTATGGGAGCTGCCCTGGATTTACACCAAAATCAGGAGTGAAGGGGAGAGCCTGTGCTCGCCTGCTTAAGCCAGGTCCACGTGTTTGAAGTGGATATGAGCAGAAAGAATGATGTTTAATAGCTGCTAGACAGCCTGACTACTTACCCTGCACCTTTATTTTGCCTCCATGAATACATTACTACCAAAATTAAACATCTTTTCTAAATTTTTAATAATCCTAAATGTTTATGGAAAGACCCAACAAATAAACATGACAAACGCTGGGAGTCAGATGAGAGAGAAGATAATGATAATATTTGCATATGGAAAATGAAGAATTTTGAGTTAATGAGATTTATCCTTGTCTCTGACCATTCTAGTGGGATATTATTTTTTTTAAAATCTATTTAAACTCAGGATTTCTGCATAAACCAATACAAAATACTACAAGAAAGACATTACAGCCAATCTATTCCTCATGCTAGTCACAAAATCAATTGTGTTTATTGTTCAGAAAAATTAAAAACCTTTCTACATTTTATTAAAGTGCACATCTCAAGCATATAAGGTGATAAATAATTGATACATTCCAAATACATCACCTACAAAATATTTATTGGAGAAAAATAACTGGTTTATCACCCATTTGCTGCAATAGCAGGACTCTGCTATTATGATGTTTACAACTTTAATGGCTTTTTTTTTTTTTTAAACACAAAAACATGCCAGCTGCCTGTTATTTCATTGTGCTTAACATTATTTTATAACAAACCATCAAATTTCCTGAAGATAAAACCCATTATCTGAGGAAAACAGTTGTACACTACCAGGTACAGCAATTTGCTTCTCTTAGTGTGATAGTGCTTCAGCATCTCTGCATCAAGTAATGTATTTTTGCTGCATGGAAGAGCCTATTGGTTCTTAAATCATGCCTGGGTGTCTGTCAAGAGGATCTGTTTAAATCCTCCTCAAGGAAAACTGTTGGGCTTGGAGAGTTCCTTGCTGTGAAATTCAAAGGTAGCAGAGATGTTCCTTGGGGCAGCTGCTGGAGGATGTCCCGGGTTCAGGGGCTCAGGGAAGCCCTGGGGGTGGTGAAGCTCCAGCCCCACCTGCAAAAGGAGCAGGAGGATGTTCCTGGTGTTCTCAGGTCTCCCACAGTTTCCTCACAGTTTCCTCACTCCTCTCATGGCAGCAGCAGATGTGGCTTTTTACCCTCTCCAAACCCAGGATTCCTGAGGCCTCAGGCAAGGTGAGAGGGAATAAGTGACAGCCCCACGTTGTACCTGGATGAGGAGATCATGGGAAGCACTACTAGGAGACCTAAGAGAGCTCAGAGACATCCTGAGGTGCTATCTCAGAGCTATATATATAACTAATAAATATATATATATATATATATATAGGAGGTGCACTCCTGTATCTTTCAGATCCTTCCAGCAGCCAACCTGGCCTTTATTTTTCTTTGCCTTGCTCCACTAACTCTCCTGGAACTCCTCTCCTGGGCAGACATGCCAGCTCTCTTGCCATCAGAAGTAAAACTGCCTGGACTTTATATTTCCCCTTGTGCTGAGTGCCCATGGAATCCGTCACTTGGTCCTTCCCAGGCTCCTTCCTCCTCCTGCTGCTTTCCCTGTGGCTGCACAAGAAGCTGATGTGCCAGACTGAAGAGCTTTTGCAGTTCACAACCTTTCTTAGCACATTTGCACTCTCTTGCAGACAATATTTCTTCCCCCATCTCTTGGATGAAGGCATTGCTCCTGCCCACACCTGAAGGTTGGGAAGGCAGCCCCAGGCACATCAAGACATCCATAAGAACATGGAGCTCAATGTTTTAGCCAGGTCATGCCTTGATCCAAGGTCTTCCAAGTTGTCTGGGAATGTGCTGATATTTCCTTGATAAAGTTCTTTGTACCATCTTGTTAACCTTGAGTTTCTGAAGAGATCAAAGAGATTGGAAGGGATTCCCAGTCCCTGATCCCAGTCTCTGCCTTTTAGAAAGCAGCAATTACTTTTCTGGTTAGGAACTTTTTGTTTACTAAACTAATTTACCCGTATTCATGACCAATTATCTCACAATTTCTTTTATGTTTTGTTTTGTTGTGTGCTTTTTGTTTGTTTGTTGGTTTTTTTCTGTTGAAAACTCGCAGTATTAAAGGGTACATTTGAGAAAGAAAAGCTGAACTTATAATTTCCTGTGTCTCTGAAGGGTTTAATAGCAACAGAGTTTAGACTCCTGGATGGTGCTTATTAAAGAGCTAAATCTTAGACCGTGAGAAGTTACAGCATATTTATTGAAAGCAACATCCAATTAATAAGTAATTAATAGCTTAGCAAAGTTTAGTGTATTGAAAGGGGTTTGGAGGAACATTCTTGGCATCAGGAGATGCAGAAATACAGTGAAAATCTCAGAATGTTGCTCCAGGTTGGGCCTTGCAAGGGGTAATAAGGGCAAGGAGGTAAAGTTACTTCTACAATTCCAATAAAAATGAGCACAGGAAAATGTAGCTGTGATAATGGAGAGGCAGAGATGAGATAAGGGCAGGTTCAGCATGCAAAATGAAGCAAGTACTTGGTGTCCAAATGATGTAGTAATTACTCACTGTAGGATGGCCAAAGGGAATAAAGTCATTGGTGTGAGAGGAGGTCACAATTAAAATGAGCAAATCTCAGAATTACAGAGATAATAAATTCTGGAGAAGGGGATTTGGTAACCTCCATCCAGAACTTTGAATGGCTTAGCATGCCCAGCCACACTTCATGTAGCAAATGCATTCAGTAGATTTATCATGTTTGGGGTGACTACTGGGTATGAGTGCAGAGTAGCAAGTGTAGTAGCTACATCTGAAACAGAAAAAAAAAAAAAAAATTGCCTCTGGTTCGTTATTGTGACCCGAGGATTAATAAAATCTGTACGAAAAAGGTTGAATGAATGAAAAATATCAAAACCAGGTAGGTAAATGGCAGAAGAAATTGCATATATCATGGTCTACCACTGGTAAATTGTGCCAGAAAAATCTGATGTAGTTCTGTGATGAGAAAACTGCTTCCCTAGGTGAAAGAATGAAGGATGCCTCCCCAGAGATATTACTGGGAGTGGAAGTGAACTGTCTTCTGCAGCAGCAAGATGGCACATCCACCTTTCTAATTCAAGGCAGAAAGCTTCTATTTTACATGTTCACAGCTCCAAAAAAAGGCAGACTGGGGCCCTGTTTGGAGCTTTGTAGATTAAACGCCTTCATGTTCAGAGGAGTCACATTGGTTCATTGCCTTCATTACAGCAAGAATGTTTGTTTGGCACGCCCAGAAAAATAAGCCAATAATTAAAGCAGATCCTTCTGTTCAGATTATTGCTTGATACACAAAAGACTCTTCACTTCCTAAACCATACAAAACCTTTACCAGCAGTGGGGATCTCCCTTTGGGCTCTGCTGTGATGCTGAGAACATTTGCCAAGAACATAATGGGAAAAAAAAAAAAAACCCAACTGTGCTGGCTTTAGTCACATTGATTTTTTATTTGCAGCCCTTATTATTTGGGTAGTATAAAACAAGTTGCCCTGCACATGCAGCTCTCCATTTCCCAGGGCAATGGAGAATCAGGACACCTTGGATAATGAAATGGAAAGGATGACACCAGCACACTGAGGGGTTTGATGCAGAGCTACTCAAAGACATGGGTGCCACCCTGCAGAGTCAAATCAGGGTGTTTTCAGGTTCCCCACAACCTGTGGCTCCCAGGGCATTAATTGCCTTAACCACAGAAACTGGGTATTTGAAGTGAACCACGTTAACACCAGGAACCCCTCTCAGAGATAAGGGAACATGTTTCAGAAATACCAGTCACTGCTTCTTCCCCTTGGACCTGGCAAATCTGTCTCCTTCCTGGGCTGGACACAGCAGCATCGTGGAGAGAAACACAAAGTGTCCAGAATAAAGAGGGGTGATGTCCACAGTGCAGGAAAAAAGAACAATTTGGAAGAAAGCTGTGCCTGGAAACACTTTGGCCAGCATGATGCTAACAGCCCAGGTAATATACAGCATGGAAATCTGCTTATTGATGGAAGGTGATATATATAAAGTTTAAAATGCAGCCAAAATTAGAATGTTTAGGCAGTGTGAAAAAGGAAATGCTCAGGGGAGTTTTCTAACCTGCTTAGTAACTCAACTTAATGCAAAATGTAACCTTGGAATCTTGAAATTTCCTGAAGAATAGAAATCTGAGCTCTACACCAGTTTTTAGTGTATTTTCCACCCTGTGTTTTGTTTCTCAGCCTGGCTGATTTAAAGCAGGCCTTCAGAAAGGAGACACACTATTTAAGTTTAAAGACTCCCATTGATCCACCACATGCTTCATTGAATTATGGTTGAAAACGTGTACCTTATCTCTAATCATTCCACCCTGTTCTCTATTAAAGGGCAATCCATGGTCAGGCAGACAAAGGAGGGCTGTGTAGATCAACAGAAATGATTTTGCTATGAAATCAGTTGATTTGGGAAAGCAACTTTTGCTTCTAATTATTTTTGGTAGACTTCTAACGTCAAGAATTCCTTTGGGTTGAATCATCGTTGGCACTGTCATTAATTGTGATTAATCTTAGTTATTGAATGCTATTTCTAATGAAAATTTTCATTACCTTTGAAGCTGCAGTTTGCTCCTTCCTAGCACCAAAATAATCACACAAGGGCTTGGAGTTCAGAGCAATGGTCTGTCATACTTTATAGCTCTTGGATATCATTAACAAGTTATTTGATAATTACTTCCTAACAGGTTTTGAATCCTTTGTTAAAATCATTCATTTAAAGTTCATAAAACTGTCAGACAAACTGTGTTCTTTAATGTTTTAAAGTTCCATTTGCATGAATAAAAGATAGACACATTTAAGAGTTCTCAAGTCTGTACTTTAAAACAATTAGAAGTTCAACAAGTTCATTAAAAGTAGGATCTGAGGAACTGTTCAACTGCAGTGAGTTTGCTGCTGTTACTTCTGGATTTCTTCTTCGTGCTTTCATGCATTGCAAGTCTGAAATGCAAGAAGCTCAGGATGTCCTTCAAATGTGAATGATGGTAACAGCAGCACTGTTTTCACTGGGTCACTGTGAAGAGCAGCCAAAGTTTTAAACACCAGGTACACAATGTATAAAAAAACCCCAAAACCCAAAAAACAAAACAAAACAAAACAAAACAAAAAAAAAATCCCAACATTCTCTCCCTTTCCCTTTATTTCTACTGGATATTTAAAGTTACTTTACTATGTTGCCTCAAGGGAAATGTTAGAAATCAGCAAAAAAATTGCTTTAAAGGTGGTGTGCTGGCCAGTGTTTCTTCCACTAATGTTTTTGACCCCCCAAACTCCTGGCTGCCTTGTTGTAAAAGCAGTAGGCTTGGGGTAGCCTGCAAGTCCAAGGAGATGGGAACCAGAAAGAAATGGGTATAAAAACAAAAGACCACATTTATACTTCATCTCCCTCTGCCTTGCCTCACATCCATGGACTAGAAAAGCTCAGACCTTCTCTGCTCAAAGCCACTCTCCTTCTTAAGTGAACTGGGACATCAACACTGGGCTGCACTTGGCTTTTCCTTCTTATTATATGGTCACATTGTGGTCTGAAGAGTCCAGGGTTTGCTTGGAGGGAGGGCTGCAGAGCAACTGAGAAGGGATCCTCTTAATCATGAGATCAGGGTGACCTGGTGTGCACCCTGAGGTGAAAGTGCAGAGTGGTGAGAGAGTGGCAGTGTTGGATGGACCACATACAACAGAGGAAGCCACAAGTGCTCTAGGCAGGATGGAGATCCTGGCCATAGGAAACCCCAGGGATCCACAGCACCTCTGACCTCAGACCTGTATCTAAGGAATTGCAGGCAATGCACATAGGGATGTCAGCATTCCCTGGGTGAGAGGCACCCATGTGAGTGAAAGGTGGTGAAAGGGGTTCCTGAGAGGCTTACGTGGCTGAGACATTGTTATGTACTGAAGGCAACTCTCTCCTCTTGAAACAACGAAAAAGAGATCGCTCCAAAGAATATTCAGTAGTTCAAACCCTTCTCTGTATCATTATCTGCAGGAAAAGTGCCAGGAGTGTGCAGGTTTCCAAGGGCTGATGTGGCTTTCACAGCACTTCCTCCACTGTTCACCCACCTGATGACCAGATGGGCTCAGAACCAAAGAACTTCTTGTGATAGCAGTGCCTGAAATCTGAAGTTCCCTGTAGCCCAACAAGCTGTACACAGCTTACAGGGCATGGCTGACCACAAGGACTTCATTGGGATATTCTGCTGAAACATGCAATGGAGAAACCTCTGGGTTTGTGCACAGAGTGGCGTGGGGACAAGTTGTGTCCAGCTTCCATACAAATGACAAAATCATTTCCATAGTAAAGGAGGTAGGACAGCCTTTCAAGAGCTGCTTTTGAACCTCAGCCCTAGCTCAGGGGAGCTGATACACCCATGACAGCAAAAGAGCAAGTGCCTTGTGCTTTCCTGGTCACTGTGTCCCAGCACCTGGGCATTGTCTCCAACATCTTTCCTGCTTTTCTCTCAACCTGCCCAGAGGCCATTTGCTTGTATCATGGAAAGGAGGATATCAGGATTTGGGTTTTTTTGCCTTAGCTTTGAAGCCTGAGGTTGTAAGATGGTTTTACTCCATCCAGGAAGGACTGACTAAATGCAGCAATGAGTAAGGATTCATAGAATCATAGAATCCTAGGGGTTGGAAGGGACCTCGAAAGATCATCTAGTCCAACCCCCCCTGCCAGAGCAGGGCCCCCTAGAGTACATCACATAGGATTGCTCATGCTTGATGCTTGGTTCTGAGGTTCACAGTGAGTCTGTTCATTTGTTCCCCACTCTAAAGGGTCTGAAGGCTAAACTAATTGGTCCTCAGTCTCAAAAACATGGAATTTGGACAGCACTTGAAAAAGAAACCATGCCCATTACCATGATCCACCTAAAAGATGGGAACTGCCTATACACATGGGGCAAATTCACATCTTCCTCAAAGCCCTCTGTAGCCCTAGGACCAGCATTGTTTCTTTTTTGACCCTTCCTGGGAAGGAGTTCTCACTTGTGGATTAGTCTCCTCTCAAGCATGACACAAGGAGAGTAAACAAAGCTGCTCAGTACCTGCCTTGTGTAGAAGCTGCAGGTGTCAGCCACACCATTTGCAGAGCCTGGCATTCACAAACCCCGTGCACAGGCCTGCTGTGCATTGCCACAAGAAACTGCCTGGGAGACTGGGGCATTTGGAGAGCCTGAGGCCACATCAGACAAAACCCCTTGTGCCTGGAAGGTGTGTTTGCCTTTGGACTCCTCTGGATGGAGGCTGATGATGTTTCACTTGGCTGCCAGCTTGAACAGCTCTCCACGCTCAATGCATCCCACGCTCTGTTTTATTACACTTCAAACCCACTTTGTTTGCAAAGGAGGAAAAGCTGTCAGAGGCCATTAATCCAAACAGAATTTAATCTCTCAAACAGCATTTGCTCAGGCAGAGCTGCTAAATCTATATATTAAAAAACTGTTGACAATTAATTAAAATGCTTCTCTGGTAAAGTGTGAATGGGGCTGCTCTGCAGAGCATTGTCATGGCTTCTCAACATCATCTCCCTGGGACACACATCCCCTCCTATCCTTGGATTAGAGACAAAGCACCCACCTTTTTTCCAGGCATTTCTGTGCTGGCAGCTCTGCTGCACCCTGGCAGCAGGACGACTGGAAGGATGGGCATGGGAAGACAAAACTCTGGATGATACAGATAAGGAAGATGATCAGAACTCATAAACCTTATATTGCAAGACTGCAGCTTGGAAAAGGTAAGACAGGAGCCCAGAAGCTTATCTGTCAGACCTGGACAAGCCTTAGAGGTGTTTCCCAGTCAGAGGTGAGAACATTCAGTCCTAGTATAGCTCTTCATGTGGCAAGACATGGAGCTGGAAGGTGCTCTGATGAAGTCAGTGATGAAAGGAGAAGCTGTGTGCATGGCCCATGTAGAACAGCCCTAAGAGTGTGTGTGGAAACAGGAAATAAAGAGATGACATTTTCAGCTGGTAAAAATACATCCCCATGATTGTTCTGTTGTCATCCCAGGGATCATTTTTCCCCCACTGACCTGAGATATGTGACATTTCTTTAAAGCGTAGGTCAGACTATTTTTGTTTTTTTTTTACAGAAGGCAGAAGCAGCTATGGAATGATTATTGCCTACACTGCTTCTGGTGATGAAATGCTGCTGTCCAGAAAGCCAAACTCATAAAGATCAGAACCACTCCAAGGACAAGGAATGGGGCCTGGAATGTCCAAAGCAGGATATGGGGCACAGGTGGGCAAAAGTACAGGTGGAGAGGACATAAAATGCTTCACTTCTTTCCTCTTCAAACACCTCATGAACAAGCAGCACAATCCTTTCATGCCTTGTGTATTGTGGTGGTCACCACTCAAGAAAGGGCCTAGAAGATACCTCATGTCATTTGGTGTAGAGACATGGAATCTGACAGCTACAAAGTTCTAGTAACCTGCAGCTCCTGATCTAGTAACCTGATCTAGTTGAGGATGTCCCTGCTTACTGAAGGGGATGACCTTTAGAGGTCCCTTACAACTCAAATTATTCTATGGTTCTATGATATTCAAGGCTGGCTACCTCCAGGGATAATACATGGAGCTGCCTCCTCCAGTTCTCCAAGCACTGGCTTTGTGCTTGGGAATTAAGAGCTGCTCCTGCTCCAGTTGGCTGCAACATCAGCAGTGCCTCAAATACTGCTCCTTGTATAGAAGAAGAGACCAAGAACACCTGAGGCAGGATTTTTCCATCACTGTACATGGGTGGACAGACACTGCCTGAGTCCCTTCCTCGTTTTCCTTCCAGATACCTCCACAGACAAACAATACTGGGAGAAGAAACAACCAGTGTGTGTCAGACTGTTCTCACATCTGATCCTGTGGCCTTCAGTGATAATACAGTCACACAACCTCTGCTGTGATGTTGGAGAAGTCTAGTTCAGAGCTCCTGAAAAGGGGACTTTATGCCTCTTTAAGCCCTACAATTTTTTATCCCCATGCCTACTAAATAGCACCCTAGGTCTCTGAGTCAATATTTCTGTAGCTGATGTAACTTCTTTTCTTTCCCTTCAGCCTCAGTGGCCCTTCTTTGGGGAGCAGCTCCTGCTTTGAAAACTCTGAGGTAGGAGGTGGCCACAGATAATGACCCAGAGGACTTTATGTCCCAGCTACCCCCATCTTGGGCTTCTTTTCTTGGCTGTCAGCAGCAGCTGCAGCATCTTGCCAGCAGTGATGGAAGCTCTGCTCTTGGGCCATTGCTGATGGAGATCTCAGGTGGTCTCTGAGAGGAAGAATCCCCCACCTACTAAGAGCAGATTGCTGATGAGGGCAGATTCATGAGTTCATTTCCCATTAGGAACTGTAACAGGAAATGCTTTAGATTGATGGGACACCAGAAAGTCATTGTGTCCCAGCTTGTCCTGTCTTCTGTTATGGAAATCCATTCAGATTCCCAGAGGCTCCCCAATACCTGTTGCCCTAGGAAAGCTGTAACAAGCAACAGGATTACTTTTCTTCCCTCCTCTGTTGTTTGCAGAGCCCTTGGGAGAGGTGGAAATGAGTGCTGCTTCCTTTTTGGAAGTTTGCCCTTCAGCTGGCAAACCAAGATTGAGCTGTTCCTGGGGTTTGGAGGAAGTTGAAATGAAAACACTTAATTTTAATATTTGCAGCAAATGCAGTTCACTAACACCTTTTCCTGCCAAAACATCTGGGCTGATGTATGCCAGATCAGCTCCCTGGTTTGCAACAGCAGCTGGAGGAAACCACCTTTGGAGTTTTATTGGAACAACGTGACTAGCAGTGCAGATGAGAGACCTTTCTGCTTGGGTCTATACCAATACCTGTGCCACTGAATTTTGATTTTGGGAACAGAATAGTGGGTCCTAAAAATCTCCCCAGGCTTGATCTTTATGGTCTCAAATATTTTCCTCATCACCTTAAGCTTCTCCCAACTGTGTCTGTTTATAAATTTCACATAGCATAAGATGAATTACATATACTTATACTTATTATTATTAAAATTTTTTTCAGGTTGGAAATCATGTAGTTGCATCCACCTACATGTCAGGAAGGGCCATTTCATGTGGAGAGATTTGGTTTTAAGTGGGTGAGTACTTTGATTATTATTGAACAACATCACACAGAAAGCAATCTGTGGCTGGGCAATTTTCTATCCTCCTATCACTCAGCTTAAACTTTGTACAGGAAAAAAAAGGAAAAAGAAAAAAGGAAAAATCAGTGCTATGTTTCTGAAAAAAAACTCATTATAAAATTCAGCTCAAGCTTTCTAAGAAGCTGGGCAAGCCTCAGGAGTCTGCCTTCAGAACTTCTGTATCCACACTGACATTCCCTTCCCTTCCTGGAGGGTTATTTCCACTGTCTCCGAGTGGGTAAATCCCTCACTTGTTTCACAGGGAGGCAAATAAACCCATCAACATTTTTTGCTCTTAAAAAATGAAGATCTGCCCTGTTTTGCTTTGCTTGATTCAAGCAGCCACTGGTAACCAGTTCCCCAGCACACCCATTGCTGCCCATAGGGTGGAGGTAGCGTGGGTACCGGGAGCGCTCAGCATCCTTAGGAGGGATTTTGGCAGGCACCAAGCTTCAGGAGAGTTCAAGCTCCACAAGAAGCTGTGTCACCAGCTTCAGGAGATGCAAGAGGATGTAAACAGACTGCACGGTGTCAGGAAAGACGATTGATGGGCTCTTTGCAGAACTGAGATGAGAGGCTGTGGTTTGGCAGGAAGCGCTTGGAGCCAAGACCTTGAAACTTGAACTGGTCAGTGCTGTGCAACATGAGCCTTGCACAACAGAACCATCATTTCCAGTTTGCTCCTTGGAAAGGTCTCCCACCAGATTTACCATTAGTGGCTGACACTGTCACAGCCCAATACTGCCAAATATAAAATTTCCACCAGTGCTAGAGACTCCTTGCTCCCTATCACATGGGCTTGTGACATCCCCTTTCCCACCTAGTGGGGACTTCTTTGGCTCCTTAGCCAGTGTAATTCTTCTCAGCCAGTGCCTGAGATCTTCCTGACCACCACAGATGTCTCTGTGTCCTTATTGCCACATCTTGTCTGTCAAAACCCCAGGTGCTCACAGGGGCTCCTGGAACACCTCTGGTGGTGGCACTGCTGGTCCCCAGACCACACATTTTTTCATATTTTTCACTCTGCCCTGTCAAACCCTCCACGTATCTGCAAGTTCCCAGTGGAGCTGATCTGAGATTCCAATCCTGCAGCCACTGTGACTGCAGGTTTTTATGGAATTGGATATTGAAGGGGGGAGTGTTAATGTTTGATCCAAGCCAGTTGTGAGATGGGCACTTCTAGGGGGAAATGGTTTCATCTCTGTGTCTGCACTGACTGTGGAGGGAGCTTGGGTGACTCTCAGACTGGACATCTGACTTTTGCAGGGCAAAGTAGATGAGGTGAACTCCATTCCAGCTGACAGCTACTGATCTCTGAAGGCCCTCTGTAGTTTTAACTGTACTGAATACAGAGCAAGGAGACTTTCCAACATTTCTAAGAAAGTACATGAATATTTTCCACTCTTTTCAGACAGGCCTAAGCCAGTATGCAGATTGAAAGGGGAAGTTTAAAGCCAAACTGCAAAGAACTAAAATCCATGTCCTGTGTTGGAGCTTGGGGTGACCTTGCAGTGTGAGACCAGGAGTCTGTCTCCTCTTACCCACTTTGAGCTTGATATTACTACAAAGAGAAGGTCCAGCCCTGCTGCTCCCTGTAACTTGGTAAGATGAGCATGTTGGTCTCTGCAGCAAAGAAGGCTCTCATGTCATGGAGCTTCTCTTGCACAGCCCCAGCCATTGAAAGCAGGAGAAAGCTTGGTTGTCATCAGCTCAGCACCATCAATCCATCATCTCTCCATGCTCTGGTTCTGCTCCACCTCCCCAGCCAGGTCCACATGCCCAGCCCATGGCTCTGCAGGGTCAGTGCTGGAAGCCTGGTTGGACAATGCTGATTTGCACCATCCTCTATGACCTCCAAGATCTCAGCCATTCACTACTGACTCCAAAGGTTCACTGAACTGCTGTTCTTCTACCACTAAATGGGAAGAGCAGGAAAGGGCAAGGAGACAGATCCTGTGAGGAGAGGCTGAGGGAGCTGGGGGTGTTGAGGCTGGAGAAGAGGAGGCTCAGGGGAGACCTCATCACTCTCTCCAACTCCCTGAAAGGAGGTTGGAGCCAGGGGGGGGTTGGGCTCTTTTCCCAGGCAACTCTCAGCAAGACAAGAGGGCACAAGAGGTCTCAAGTTGTGCCAGGGGAGGTTTAGGTTGGACATTAGAAAGAATTTCTTTCTGGAGAGGGTGCTCAGCCATTGGAATGGGCTGCCCAGGGAAGGGGTGGATTCTCCATCCCTGGAGATATTTCAAAAGAGCCTGGATGTGGCACTCAGTGCCATGGGCTGGGAACCACGGGGGGAGTGGATCAAGGGTTGGACTTGATGAGCTCTGAGCTCCCTTCCAACCCAGCCCATTCTGTGATTCTATGATTCTATGACAGTGACAGAGGTGAGGACTGGAAGTGCTGACAGCCTGAGAAAAGGGTCAAAACCAAATGCAAATGGTGACACAGAACACTTGTTTTAGAGCCTGTTTCCACTGCCCTGGAAGCAATTTAAAGGTGAAGTTTCCCTCCCTAGAAAATCTGTGCCAGACCTCTGGATAAAAGAGCTACAGCAGTGCAGAAGAGCAGCTCAGCTGCTGGGAGGCACGGCCACCAAGGGCAGCAGAGGAGCTGCTGGCAGGGGAGGTCTGACCTGGGACAGTCTATGGAGCACTCATATAACCAACTGGAATGGGTCTTCTGAGAAGCAAAGTCCTGTGTGCCTGTACATGATACGTTGAGCAGCCACTGAATAAGATGCAAAAAGGGAATCAGGAGCACAAAAGCTCCCCAGTTCCCAGAGGTTCCCTATTTCCCAGGTCTGTTTCTTCATTCTATCTCCAGCACGATGACTCTGGTTACACTTTTCTGGATTGAAGCTCAGCTTTGAGCTGGTGGGACTAAAATGTAGCCCCCATCTCCATCTTCTGTGGATCCATCAGGTCAAACCCACGTGCCCACTTGTGTAGCACTGGGCTCTTCTGAAGAACACAGTTGTGCCCTTCCCTGCCTTCCACCGCTCCTCAAGTGATAAAAGCAGCACTCAAAGTGGTTTCAGAGCAGATCTGCCCAGGGGAGCCACCACCATGTTGCCAGGGTGCCTAATTTGAGAGTCTTAAATAGCTGGAAGGTGGAGACAGATGGTAAAGGCTCAGTGCAGCTGCAATGAAAGCCTGTTGCTTTTTTTACCAACAGACTTCAGGCGCCTGTGTAATTTATCCATCCCAACAGTGCTGGTAAAGCATGATGAATAATTTTCCTTGTGTTGACCTCACTTGTATAACTTGAACACAGAATTATCCTTTTTGCCTTTAAGGTTATTGCTGCAGAATCCTTCCCAGGGCGTTTTCAGCATCAGCAAAGGTGTCTTTTCAAGGACCACTAATTCCTGGAAGCAGTGGTATAAGGAGCCTCATTTCCTAACCATGCAAAAGCTGCACGAAGGCAATGAACCTCCTAACCATGAACTGCTGAGCTGGAGTGGCTGGAAAGGTATCATTAATTAGGAGATGTGCTGATTATACCTTGTTCTCTCAAGGCCACAAGCAGGGCTGAGCAAAAATTAATCATTCCATTAAATAATTAATTTCAGCTGAGTTTGTGCTATCCGAATGCAGGGAAAAGCTCAGATTGATCCCATCTCTAGAATTACCCAATTATGGGTTTAAGTGGTTTTGTGCTACTGGAACTTGAGTCCTGTAGGTGAGAACCAAGACTTGACACTTTGTTGGGACAGGTGACATAGCTGCCACCTCAGTGAAAGTGTTGTGGAGGCATCTGCAGATGTAATTTTTAGTCTTAGAGCACCAACAGTAAAGACCAACACAATTTAAAAAAAAAAAAAAAATTTTCTTGCATATTTAGGATTTTCTCATAGAAAAGAGTTTTCCCTGGGAAATCTCCTGGTACCCAATGCCACTATTCATAAAATTATAGTGTGAAAAGTCTAACAGGGGTGGACAGGACAGTGAAGATTCCCAAAACTTGCTTTCTCCAGAAATCTTCCCAAGCCTACTAATACAAATGACTCTATCTGGGCCTGTGTACACGTTGAACTGTAAGAGTGAGTCTTTATATCTACTGCAAAATATATTTCTCAAAAGTAGAGCTTTATCTAAATCTGTGTTTTGGTTTCTTCTCCTCCAGGACTTCTTTATTTCCTCTTGTTTCAGTCTCCAAATTAATGCATTTGTTTCTTGGCTTTTCAAGAGCCAATATGAAATACAAATACACTCAGAAAATTAATTGTTTTTTTTTCTTTATTATTACCACCATTCCAGTTTAGAACAATTTATCATCTTATTACCTAAGGATTTATGCCCCACATCCTCAATCCCTTCCTTCTACAATTCTGGATTCCTGTTATTTTCTGGTATTTGGGGCCTCCATCTTTTAAATTTATCTGTTTTTCTGATCCAACACAGAGGCCACGGTTGGGTGTGTTAAGCAGGCTGTCGGAACAGGTGAGAGCTGAATTTTAACTGTGTTTATGGATTTTTTCCTGAGCTGCTTGGTGTTGAAACCTCTACTTCAGTTTGCTCAATTGCCTCCTGCATTCTCCAATAATCAGGAAAGGGAGCTAAGAGACAGAGAAGTGAACAGACACCCCCCTCACACAAAACTCATTTCCCCAGGTAATGAAGCTAAAAGGTGAGGCTTTTCTCCCTCTTTTTTATTCCATACCTACCAAAGCAAGCATTCACTGGCTTCTCTGCTGAATGACTTTCCTGATCATCTGATATATTGAGGAGACTGTGCCATTCACCAGCTTGAAATAACCAAGTGCAGTCTTCAAAGGGGTGAAGGTTTTTTCCCCCTTTCTGAACGCCCTTTCTATTTTATCCATAACAAAAAAATGTGGAAACACCTCCTCTCAGCCTCCAGCAAGGCACAGGAAACTTGCTCTGTCCCCAGTAAGGTTCAACTTCTTGTCCTGTGCTGGGAAAGTAGCAATCCCTCTTGTTAAATAGTGTTGGAGCTGGGAATTGACATTCCCAAGTTTATTAATTTTTCTTTTAAATGGGTTCTTACACTCTGATCAGCACTACCATGTGCCAGTACTACCCAGTAATGCATTAAGCAGTTTGATGAATAGTCATGTGTTGTTTATTCTCTCACTTATGCAGGGGGAGCTCTGTGTACTTTGGAGTATATTATTTTTCATAGAGTCCTGCTTTAGTCAATAATATACATGCTTGGTGGGACTCTAAGTCTTCCAAAGCCTTGAAATGGTAATTCCCTATATTCTCCTTAAAGTCAGAAGACCAAAAATACAAAAAAAAAAAAATATAAAATAAAAAAAATAATAAAAAAGCTTCCATTCTGTAATGCCATTTTTTATTCAGACACAAAGCACAAGGTAACTTTTGAAATGGAGAACACTCAGCTTCACTGCACGAGGCAGAATTTTAATAAAGAGGCTTGAAAACAAATCTGCTCTTGTGTCGTGCTGATAACCTGGGAAATCAGATCCCACCCCTGACTGGGAGGTGGAGACCCCATCAAGCTCCTTATTGACAGGTTTGTGACAGGGAAAAAGCTTCTCAAACTTTGGAGGTGCCTCTGGGAACCTGCAAGCTCCAGCCTTTTTGCATGACTGCAGATGCTGGGGAAGAAGGAGGGGAGTAGCACAGGGAGTTATAAATAAAAAAAAAAGAAAACTATAAAACTGAAAAGGGTTTAAAATATGCTGGAGCAGTGGGACAGGCAAGCACTTGGCAGGGACCTGTGGACAGGAAAGTTAATGTCACTGTGTGACTGCAATGATGCCCAGGGGATAAAAAATATATTCCTGTGATCAACTTTCCAAATAATATTAAATTCCTTAATATATTTCCCCACAAAGGGTGGAACAGAGGCACAGGAGCCACAGAGCTCTCCGAGGGGAGTCCAGAGCTGTTACATCCTTACAGGATCAGCACAGACACTGCTGCTGGGACCAGCACCCTGGTGCTCAGGCTGAGCAGGAAGAACCTCAGAATTATAACCTGAATTCAAATGGCACCTGAGCATTGAATGTTTTATTTTGATTTTTTTTAAGCTTTAATTTTTATTTTTTTTTTGGAGCATGACTGCCTGCAAGCAGGGACAAGTGTCTTGTTATGCTGAGGGGGTCTTCTGGCAGGTCCCAGATTTTACTCCTTCCTTCCAGGACAAGAACCCCACCTGTGAGTCCCAGCCAGCCCATCACCTCTTGCTTTGAGGCTCATCTTGCCCACAGGACTCTCCAGAGGGTCTCCCAGTCCTTCCATTTCCATACTGGTTTGGGGTATCAAAATACCACCACTGCTGAAGTTCTCTGACAGTCCTCAGGGATCAAAATTTCTTCCGTGCTTAAGCTGAGAGCCCTTCCATGCACATCACCTGCTCCTGCCAAAACATTTTCCCTTTGGTCTTGTGGCTCTGGACTATTTTTATTTGCTCAGCAGTTGTTGCTCATTTGTTCTGCTGGGAGGATGCCACTGGAAAGAAAATGAAGGAGGAAGGGAGAAGGGAAAAGGGAAGGGAAAAGGGGAGGGAAAAGGGAAGGGAAAAGGGGAGGGAAAAGGGAAGAGAAAAGGGAAGGGAAAAGGGAAGGGAAAAGGGGAGGGAAAAGGGGAGGGAAAAGGGGAGGGAAAAGGGGAGGGAAAAGGGGAGGGAAAAGGGAAGGGAAAAGGGAAGGGAAAAGGGAAGAGAAGGGAAGGGAAGGGAAAAGGGAAGGGAAGGGAAGGGAAGGGAAGGGAAGGGAAGGGAAGGGAAGGGAAGGGAAGGGAAGGGAAGGGAAGGGAAGGGAAGGGAAGGGAAGGGAAGGGAATCCATGTTGGTTTTACTGTCACTTTGAGTTTAATCCCTAGGGAATCAGGACTGGATTCCTTGCTCCCACAGTACTGCACGTGCCCATTGCCCAACATTTCCAACAAAAAATATGGCAAGAAGGGTGGGCAGCCACTACCAAACAGTTACAATTCTTCCCCCAAATCCTCTCAGATCCAAGTGAATGTGGACACTAAGCCAAGGCAAGCTCAGTCCCTGAGACTTCATGTAGGAAAAGCTCCAAACTCTCTGGGATTAGAAAGAGGAAAAAAAAAAAAAAATCAAAATTATTTCAAATGTAGCAAAGCTAAAGAATCTTTCAAAATTCACATGAAAAGCCAAGACCTCTGACCAGAATTTAATCAAGCCTTGGTTCTGTAAAATCAAATATAGCAGGAAGACACTCCTGACCAGATACTGTCTTGGACAACTCTCTCATCACACAAGGGACTTGTTAGAGAATACAGATTCCAGAAGATTTCTAACAATTATATTTCTGAGTTCTTAACATACTGTGCTCAGGAAGGCAGCAGCAAAGCTGTGCTGTGGGAGCTACTGAAGCATTTTACCTTCCAAGTACCAGAATTGTTTCCCAGGATGACCTCCACTTCCCTTGTCACACTAGGTTAGAGTAATTTCATATTTATCTCTGGGATTTTTGGTTTAATTCATCTGTGCATTTAAAGTCTGGTAGTAATTTTTCTTTTTTTTTTCCCCCCCTCTATTTTTTCCCAAGATCTGTATGATGCAATCACACAAAATCACAACATCAAAAAAGATTACGATCCATAAAACAGCAGCACATTCCACAAACAGTAAAACCAGGTAAAATTCAATATATAACATTTCCAAGTAATTTCAGAAGCAATTCCAAATTTATTGTCTTGTTTATTTATTTGATCGGTGTTGATAAACATCCCCATTCCCTGATGCTGATGAATCTACCTCTCCACAAATTTTCTGTCTCTCTTCTCTGGAGGATTGCAGGGTCTCCAAAGGTTTGGTGGCACAGCACCAGATTCACTCCTTAGCAGTGCAGGACCTGCCATCCATTTCTCTCCCCACCAAACTGAGGGATGTGCTACAACTGGATCAATATGCAAGGTACAGCACAAAGCCAAGATTCCCCACGCCAGCTTTCTGACAGATGGGCAGGTGGCTGTGCTAAAGCATTTTTTAGGATTCAGGACAGATAGCTGCAGTCAGAAAACAAACTATTAAACTCCCTTCCTTGGAATGAGAAGAGACCCCAGGGAAAAGGTTGGTTTGGGGAAAAGGAGCTGCTTTCTGACTAACACTATGTTTGCTCATTGCATTGCAGAGGAGGGACACTGCAGAGGAGGGACATTTCTGTGGCTGTTGGGATGTCAAGGGTCTATGGTAACCAGGGGAGTATAGAATCACAGACTGGTTTGGGCTGGAAGGGACATCAAATTCATCCAGTCCAACCTCCCTAACATGGGGAATTTGCTGCCTTCCACCAGCCCAGGCTGCTCCAAGCCCCATCCAACCTTCAACACTGCCAGGGATGGGGCAGCCACAGCTTCTCTGGGAAACCTGGGCCCTGGCCTCTCAACCCTTATTTCTTCCTAATATCTCACCTCTTTCAGTTAAAACCATTTCTCTTATACCCATCCTTCCAGGCCCTTGTCCCAGGTCCCTCCCCAGCTTTCCTGGAGCCCCTTCAGGCACTGGAAGGTGCTCTAAGGTCTCCCCGTTGCAGCCTTCTCTTCTCCAGCCTCAACACCCCCAACTCTCTCCTCCTGGCTCCAGAGCAGAGCTGCTCCAGACCTTGGATCCTCTCTGTGCACTCCTCTGGACTGGCTCCAACACCTCCCTGTCCTTCTGGTGCTGAGAATCCCAGAGCTGGACCCAGCACCCTGTGTAGGGTGGTCTCACCAGGATGCAGTCATCCAAGGGGCCAAGACCAAGACCAAGACTGCAGGACTTTTACTGAAGGATTTTGTTCACAGTAGAGCTGAAAAGAAATAAAGTGATGTTCAGACAAGAACAGCACCATGGTAGTGAGGTCTCTAAGCTTGTCCAGGTCCTGCTGCTGATTGTTAGAAAGTGCAGCAGATTTCAGTGACCAGAAACTGAGGAACAGCAGACAGCATTAAGGTTTGTAATGAGACAGAAGAAGAGACAATCTGACCACATTCCTTTGGTGGAACTCCCACCCCTCTGAAAGGGTTTGAACCAAGACTTGATGAAGGGAATGCTGGAAAAGGCTCTGCAGAATCACTCCCATTTTCTCTGAGTGAGTGGTCCTGAAATAAGTGTAATAATTCCATGTCCCTTGGCTTTTTGGAGGGATTTACAGTAACCCAAGGGGTCAAGACCTCTTGCTTCAAGGCCTCACTTAGGTGCTGGCTCATCACTTAGGTACATCCTGCAAGAGCTCACCCACAGTAAAGCTTAAAATAAATTAAATAACACACAGGATTTTTTTCATGTGGTTGGGTTTTTTTGGGTTGTTTTGAGAAGTGCAAGAAGATAAATTCTGTGCATTACAAAGAGGAGTGGGGTAAAAGGCAGCAGTACTGCTCTTCTGTTCTCTGTAAGTATCCCAGGATGAGTGCAATAAACTCCTTTTTCCTCTCCCACAATACTTTAGACAGTAATTGTGAGTACCCCAGAGCCTGCATACACCACAGTTACAGCCCAGAAACACTTAAATTTGCATCCTCCTAGATAAAAACATGGCAACTCAGCAGCTGATTCAGCTTTTAAGTCATTCCCAATAAGTTATAAAAAGAGGACTCAAGACCTGCATTTTTTTCTCATTCCTACCCTTTCCATTTTTTTTTTCCTTTTCATAAAACTGTGTTTATGATGGTGGATAAAACATTTCTGTCATCTTTACTAAAACTCTTTACTACCCATCAAAAAATGAGCGATGAATGGATCCACTGTATATCAAAGAACAGCTTGGAAACTGGGCATTTTAGCAAAGCAACATTTATGAGAGCTGCTGATGATAGGAGATTACATTTTGTATCAGAACATATTTAAATTTAGCTAGAATTAACCCTGCATCTTCACTTTAAAACCTTACAAAGGCATCAAGGTTCTTTGATACACATCTGAGCAAAGAAACTTGCCATAAGGAGAGGGGAGGTGACAGGAAAAAAAGAGCTGAAGGGGCAAATTTGAAGAGAATCTTTCCTATGGAAACAAGCTACAAGTATTTTGATTGGATCAGAATTAGGAGCTGATTTTATAATTTTTTTTTTTCCCCTGTAATTTCTTAGTTTCTGGAAGATGAAATGACAGAATTTCAGGAATTGCACAAGCTGCTTTTTTTGCTGTAATGAAAACATTTCATTTATTTAAGTATTTCTGGCTGTGCCATGAGAATATCTTCCTGCATCTTGATGTCTGGACACAGCCAGGAGCTGAAAACACTTGGTGCCAAACACTTGGTTGTGCTCTGCCCTGCAAAGAGTTCCACAGCCTCCAATGGGAAGGATGGGGTTTTTTTTTTGGTTTTATCACCAGATTGAAAAATATTCCTGCAAAGCCAGGCCAAGTTTGAACAACTTGCTCAGACACCCAAAACCAACAAGATTCAAGGCACCTTGTAGTCCAGACAAGAACAAAAGCTGAGGGCTGGGTTTGAAATTCATGACCAATGCCTTGCAAAATGTCCTTCTCAGAGAGGCCTAATTCTGCAGCTCTTGCTCTACCCAAGTCCTGTGTATTTCAGTAATTGTGTATTTTATCAGTAACTGGACTAAATCAGCTCCTTCCTCATCACCCCTCATACTCCTGTGTATGATTTTTGCTTGGGAATCTTCAGGGACCATCCAGAGAAGGGTTCCTCCTCATTCTGGGGTGTCAGAGCCTCTTCATGAGCCATGTGCAGAGGACACTGGGTCTGGAATGATTTGTGGCTCATTGATCTGTCTGATCCCTCAGGTCAATCAGTCTTTTAAGCCTTAATGGTTGTTTAGGGGGTAACTGGAGACCAAGTTCCTTTCCCATCACCAGCCCTGGCACTTCAGGAAAATTTCTGCTTCCCTTGGAAAAAATGAAAAAAATAAAATAAAATGCAAAGATCTGGGTGAGACCCTGGTGAGGCAGCTCAGAGGAACCAAAAGATCAACCTCACCCTGGCTTTAATGACTCTGGGATTGGGTGCCTGGTAATTAAGGCCCAGGCTTCCCTCTGCCTCCACGGATGTGGCACTGCCAGTGGCACTGGTGGTGCAAGAAGCAGCTTCCCTGCACATCCCTTTGATGTCTTTTCCTTGCTGCAGGAAAGCCTTGTGTGAGTCAGAGGGGCCACCTCCCCCCTCCTTCATTAAATCACAGCCCTCATCAATAATTCATTCCCCTACTCCTACCCCAGGCCCAGGAGAGTCTATTTGTAACTCAATAGTGTCCCAGTCAATAAGCACCTGTGGTTATGTATTCTTCTCCTCACAAGGATGTACAAGGCTGTAACTACAGGAGGGAAACCTCGGAAGGAGAAAAGACACAGAGGCTGAGCTGAAAAATTGCCTCCTCTCCAAGCAGCACAAGGGGCTCCGAGTGCCACAGGTGGGGGGCAGGAGAAAAACCCCATTTGCTGCTCTCTGACTTTGGATCATCCAGCAAGAAAACCTTCAGCCTCAAGTGGAGGGATGCAAAAAAACCTTCAGCCTCAAGTGGGGGGATGCAAAAAAACCTTCAGCCTCAAGTGGAGGGATGCAAAAAAACCTTCAGCCTCAAGTGGAGGGATGCAAAGCGTCTTCCTCTCTGAGCACTCTTGTGCCTTTTTTTTTTTTTTTTTTTTTTTTGCTGGCTAAATAGTTTGGCCATGAAATAATACTCTGTCCATCATCAGTGAGGAGCAGGGGGGTGCAGACCCCCAGCACTTCCCCTGCACCATCTGGGAACTGATTAGACACAGAAAAAGTGAAAGCCACTGTCAGACAAATTCCAGTGACACCGAGTGCAGCTCCTCATATAAATAAGGGTTGAAAGATCAAGCACCCACTGAAGATTAAGTTTTGCATCTTGCACATGAGCAATTTAAATATGCTAAGAAGAGAGTAGAGGGGTAGATAAAGATAATTAAGTGTTACTGTTGTGATCCATTTGACACGCAGAGAATAAGAAACCAGAGTTATTTTTTAATAAAAATATAATTCCTGCTGGATTTGATCTTGCTACCTTCAAAACCTTAAGACAAATACTGTTGGTGCTAAATTAAGCTAGCAAGTCTTTCATTAAGCACCACCCAAAGGAATGTAAAGATGTTCTTGGAGTGTGGAAAGAAGCAGCTTTGCTCTATGGATGCAATAGAACCAGTAATGAAAATATGGAGAAATATACCCAAGACATATAATCCATAAAACAACAAAGGCACTCTCAGCGGGTCCAGAAAGCAATCACAGACAAAGCACCACAAAACAAACCTGGTGTTACAACATTATGATGTAAAGACCATGATTGTCTTCATTAAGTGAAATATAGCTGCAGGTAAGGAAAGAACAGAGCATCATAAACAACGAGATCCACTGCAGCAGCAGATGGGAAAGTTTTTGTGAAAAAAATTCAAGCCTAACTCAGCAGACTAGAAAGCATCTCTACCAAGACTCAGTCACTGGGGCTTTTAGGAATTTTCCCCAAATATCTGAAATACACAGGAGGAAATTACCAACCAAAAGACAGCTGCAAAGCAGGGAAAAAATAAAATAAAAATAAAAGTGTAGTAGCTACAGAGTGAGGTTGTGTGCCTGGCTGCCAGCCATACACACCTGGTCTCTGGAGTGTGAATAACACCTGTACAAGTGCCACAGAACTGGTGTCAATTTCCAGCAGGGAACATCCACACCCATCCTGCCCTATGCTCCATTAGGATACAAAGCTGGGGATCAAGCTATCCAGGTTTTCCTCAGGAAGCTCTGAAGGCTTGGCAGAAACTCAAGAAAGATTTTATTTTTTTTTTCCCCTCCTGGAAAAGAAGGGAAAAGTGAGTTTTGTTGTGTTCATTTTTGAAAACAGACTGAGTGGCACTTCTGAAATGGAATGAACACAAGGGCATGGAAGAGGGATGCTACTGTTTCATCAGAGAACTAGAACTGAGTGCTTTTCCTGCTGGTGGGGCTGTTTGCTCCCTCACACAGCAGTTCCCAGCTAATGGAAGCTCGTTTTCCTATTACAGATAACACTGAAACCCTTAATTTCAGTGTGGCTCCAGGGGAAGGCATTGCTGTTGCTATCAGTATGAGGCTCTGCAGCCACGAGAAGCCCAGTGTAGAATTTCTGACAAAGCAGATTATGGAGAAACAGATCCAGCCTAAACAGAACTGAGGCTGACAGAGCAATTTTCACTCCTTCTCTTATAATGCTCCTGTCTAATTACAGTCCCTGCTGTGTGTGGTTTTCTTCTTGATACTCAGAAGGAGGAGGAGCTCCAGGAGTGGAGCTGGAGTCTTTTTACATCCTGAAATATTTGGTTTCTGAAGATTAAAATCAGTCTCTGACCTGTGCTGGAGCCAGAACCATTGGTACCTTCAGGGCTTTTAAAGCCATCACTGAATCCATGATTTCTCTCCTAGTTTGTCCAGAGCAGGTAATTTTCAGAAGTCTCTATGAGCCCCTGAGGAGGGTTCCTGAACCTAACAAGTGAATCCAGCATGGTGGTGCTGGAAGAGAACTCAGGAGCCAGCAGATTGTGGTGTGGAGGAATGGACAGTGATAAAAAATACATCACAGATTCTCCTCAGCTTCTGGGAATGGAGATTTAGATCTTTCTAGGTAGAAAGGGAACCTGTAGGTGGGAAAGAATGATCTCTGATAGTGCAAGAGTGTGTTAGACTTTGTGGGAAGGATCTTTTCTTACAAAAGGGTTGTGGGGAAGCTCAGCCTAGAGGACCTGAAGGGTTGGGTGGGTAAGGATGGATGTGACCCACAGAGCTTTGGAGATGAGACCTTTTTCTCCTGTAGCTGGTCAAGGGGAGATGGCAGCAGGGCCTGAGGAGGCCAGAGCTTTGATCAAAGCTTTTCTGCAGGCAGACCAAGCTGAGCCTTGCACCTCCCTGCCTGACACCACAGCTCCCATCTCTGGACCTGTGACACACATCAAATGCCTTTAAAAGAACTTGTCACCTGAGAGCCACCCTACCCCACACTGGAGTCACCTGAGCTGGGTGCTGGGCTGGGGAGGAGAACAAGCTTCTACTTTTGATATATGGCAGGAGACCTGGTGCAGAACATTTAACAGTGCAGCAAGGAGACCGCAGGTGAGACATCTTAAGGGATGCTGGGACAAGAAAGCTCTTATCACCAAAATGGGGCTGGCAACAGCCTGAGAGCCACCTGAAACCATTCAGATCAGGCCCAGTTTCCAGTTTCAAATGGGCTTCCTTGGAGTATTTACTAAAACTTCACTGACCCTGCTGGGAATGCTCTGGTTGATGCAACCTCACTACTCATTCAGCTTCTAGCAAAGCTACTTTGTCCCCAGGGCTTTGTCCCCAGCAGCATTCACACCTCATCTCCATCATGATGCACTTCATCAAGTAGAGGAAAGCAAAAATAAGCAGCCTTAATTTTCATCTTCAACATTCTGAATGATGCACAGGGTGCTCTGGATCCACCTGCCCTCACTTGCCTGATAAATATTAAAAAAAAACAAACCAAACCAAAAATTCATCCAAGAAACATGAAATGATAACTCTGCTCCCATTTTGCAGGGTTCAAACCAGACCTCATTGCTGTGCCCATATATGTATATATAATATATGTGATTATATATATCATATATATATAAAAAACCCCCAAAAACCAACAACAAAACCAACCAACCAAACAAACAAAACCCAACCAAAAAACCCCAACAAAAAACCCCCACTTCCATCATTCAAGAAGCTACCTGAATGATGGAGTTGCTACCAAATGCTGCCAGGCAGTTTTCTGGGTTAGAGAGGCTTCTGAGTTTATAGAAACTTCACCATATCTCTGCTTCTTTAGGCATCTACATCCCTTTGAAATTTTTCAACAGATGGAGGATGAAGCCCTGAATCAGCTGGTCCCAAGACAGCTAATTTCACAGGGTTTGTGTGGAAATTTGCAAGTCATGTTATTTATAATAAAAAGCCTTGGGATATTTGAGCTTTTGGTCAACTCTTCCTTTGACTTTTTATGAGAAAATTGACAGAACAAGACTTAATGATATTATTTCAGGCATCGTTCTGATGCATGTTCAGTTTTGAACACAGTGGAGAAAAGAGCCCTTGTTCAAGGGCAAATTCATTTCCTGGCTAACATCTGGCCACAGACTCCTCTTTCCTGCAATTTGCCAGTTGCTGGCATGAGTGAAAAAGAAGATTATTGAGCTCTTTACCTGCTTGTCTCCAATTAGGCACAGCAAAAGCTGCTGAAGGTAAAAGGGAGGTACTGATGCAAGATGCAAATGTTTTCCTCTCTCCTGGCCCCATCTTGGTGCACACGTTGGCACTCAGGTGAGTGGGAGATAACCACTGAGATGACCTCAGATCACCCATTCCAGCACCTTATTTTCTTAAGCAAATACTTAAAGAACAAAAAGTTGAAGAAGTGAAGATCGTAGTCACCTGTGATGCCCTCCCTGCTTCGGGCACTCAGCATCTGGGGACTTCAGAACAGACCATTTCAGGTGGAAGGGACCTAAAAAACCACCTAGTCCAACTCTCTCAGCAATTCAGAGCTGACCAAGGTAAAGCACAGTGTTACAGGCATTTTCCAAATCCCTCTTAAACACTGGTAATCTTGGGGCATCAACCACCCCTCTAAAAACCCTGTTCCAGTGTTTGACCACCCTCTCAGGCAAGAAATGCTTCCTAATGTCCAATCTAAACCTCTCATGCAGGACCATCTCTGGCAGAGCCATTTCCACCTGCTCCACTCTGGCCAGCTCAGACCCACAGACCCATTATCCCATTATCCAGGTAGGTCCTGGATCACTGGGCAGAGCCATGGAGCACCTTGAAAGATAAGGAATAGCTCTTCATATCTGTAAATCCTGCATGCATTATTAACTTTATGCTCCTCTTCAGTGTCAGGCTGTCCACAGCTCCATCAGGAATTTTTCCTCTCAAGGAAAGACCCCAGGAAATAAAGAGGCAGAGGCTGAAGGAGCAAACCCAGCTGGTGCTCTGTGATGCAGGTACATTGCTACAGTGTGCATGGTTTATAACTTCCTTCAGAGCCTTGCTCCCTCTAATCAGATTATGAAACCTTAGAATCAAGTTAATGCAAACAAACAGATCGTGCAGAGAGCAATAAAACTAAAATATCATAATAAAAAAAACCTAAATAGAGAACATATTCGGGAACAGAACGCTGTAAACAAACTAATGCATCTCTCTGGGACAGTATATGGGGAGATGTGTAAGATCCAGGTGATGCTCCAAGTCCTCTTCCAGGTGAGACTCAAGGCAAAATGATCAGCTGGCCAAAACAGAGACCACCAACCAGGCTGCTCCCCTGGCCATGGCTCTGCAGCATGGGCTGTGCTCAGCAGGAACAGGAGAAGAAATTCCCATTGCAGCATCTCCTCCAGCATTCCTGAACTTGCTCTTCTCCATGAGCCACGTGGCTGGGTTGCACAGCTCAGGGAGGTATCAATCTTTTCCTCTCCAGCTCCTGGTGGGGAGGAACCAGGCAGGAGGACAGGCAGGGTGATGGGCACCAGGGAGCAAGGGAGCAGTGCCAGGTTTTCCTGTGGTTCAATGCTTGGCATTAAGAGGAGCCAGAAAAATAGGAAATCAACTTTGGATTAGACAAGAAATGCTGGGGGTTTTTATTTTACAGGGAAACATGAAGACACTGAAAGGAGATTCTACTTGATTTCATGTGGGGCCTTGGTTCCAGTTTAACTCCAGAAGCTAAGAACCTAGAAATTGGGGAAAAAAAAAAAAAAAAGAAAAAGCAGATGAGGAAAAGAAGAGAAGAGAAGAGAAGAGAAGAGAAGAGAAGAGAAGAGAAGAGAAGAGAAGAGAAGAGAAGAGAAGAGAAGAGAAGAGAAGAGAAGAGAAGAGAAGAGAAGAGAAGAGAAGAGAAGAGAAGAGAAGAGAAGAGAAGAGAAAAGAGAAGCTCAGACATGGATGGCCAACCATGAGAGCTGCTGGGCTGCAGGAGGTTGCCTTTACCATATGTACCTTTGGGTAGATAAATCTCTTCCAGATGGCTGCTGATGTTCTGCTTAAAACATCCCATCTTCTGGGACAGCTTAGGAAAAAGAAATAAATTATGCTCATGGATGCTGTGAGAAGAGACCAGCCCAGGCACTGCAGCCTCCCCAGAGGCTGGCAGGGCAGGAATGATCAGAGTAGGGATGATCACATCACCTGAACACTTCAGGGTGGCTTTCACACATGGTTTTTGTTTTTTTTTTAAAAAACTAAATACAGCATTGTTGTAATTCTTGTCCAGTGATGATAGATAAGAAAGAGGCATGTAGAATGATGGCAGATTTATTCAAAGGGAAAGATTTCAACAACCACCTTGTTGCTGTAGCAGTACAAAGAGGTGGTTTTTTCTTTCTCTAAATATGTGCTTTTTCCTAATCAGACCAATTTCTGTTTGCAATAGAGAGAAATGTAAAAAAGACTATAGAGAAAGAAGGCTTCTGAAATATCAATCTGTGGAGTGGGTTTGTATGGTATTCTAAAGCTTTTAGTATTTGGAAAGGAAGATCAAATTTCTCTTCAAGCAGTTTTTTCTAACAATGAAAATAATTTGCTACAAAAATCAGCCCCTTTTGAACTTTCTCTCAGCTCTGGAATTCTGTGCTACATGACTCAATGCTATTTTCAATTATCTCCCTTTGACAATGAAGCACAGAATTCTCCTTTATATCAAGGTTTTGACAAGAGCCTTCACACTTTCATGCTGCAGTTGCAATTCAGATGTTTTCTTTTGCTCCTAATTTTTTAATAGACTCCTCCACTGAGCCCATCTCAAAATGTAATGAATCTAATTTAGATTCAAACGGATCAAAATGAGACTTTAAAGCCTCTTTTTTTTTTTTTTTTTTTTTTTTTCCCTGAAGAAATCTAGCATCAAGAGGAGTCTTTGAACACAAAGGTATGCCCAGGGGAAGAAGATAATTTTGGCAACAGATTGTGCCATGTTCAGAGGACAAGGCCTTGGGGATGTGAGAATGCATTTCCTTGGTCTCTGCTGATAGATGTTGTGGAAGTATCTAAAGCAAATTCCAGGAGTCTGATCTAGGAATTACAACCTTTTTTTGTACCAAGAATGCCTCTGAATGAAGTAAACCAGAAGCTTCTGCCTCTGATTCCCAGGTCCAGCTGACTGAGCTGGATGCTGAGTCCTTCTCCAACCTGGGGAGGGGTCATTATGGAGACAAATTCAAAATAATACAGCCTGCAAAGATTCAAAAAGCATTTACAAAGCTGATGGAGCAGACCCATTCCCAGCAGTGGCAGACTGTAAAAAAAAAAAAAAAAAAAAAAAAAAGGGCAACAGCTACAAACTGGGAGCTTCTGTTTGGACATTGGTTGCCCAAGGAGGTGGTTGAGGCCTCATCCCTGGAGATGTTCAAGGTGAGGCTTGAGGAGGCTCTGAGCACCCTGATCTGGGTGAGGGTGTCCTGCTGAGTGCAGGGGTTGGGCTGGGTGACCTCAAGAGGTCCCTTCCAACCCCAGTTATTCTATGACTCTATAATTAGGCAAATCCTCTTTAACAAGAGGTCGATGCAAGCATTGGGGGAGTTCAATCAATATCTGTATCCCCATGCTCACTAGAGCATGGCCTAAAGACCTCAACTCTATGATTTTAAATACATCCATGTCAAAGGCTCCCTGGCACTTGAGAGCAGAGCATCTTGCTCAGGAGCTGATGAAGGCCAGGAGCTGGTCTGCCATTCAGCCCACCACCTCTGATGGACTAAAACACCCCCCACAGTGGCAGATCACCACTAATTAGAAGCTATTTTTGCCTCTTTTGCTTGGCTAACTTCCTGACAGGAGGTCATTGCCTTTGGATATTTGTGGGAGGTTCATGTGGAAGACTCAGGATTTCCACAGCTATTTCTCCATTGCTTTTTCTGCTGAGCACACCCAAGAGGTTTGCTTGGCCATCCAGACCATGCCATGGTCTTCACCTCCCCTTGCCTTGGGCACGTGCTGACCCTCACATGCCACTGTCACCAGGAGCTGCCACCAGAAATGGCTTCCAGCTGCTCCCTGCTGCTGGCATCATGCATGGTGATACTGATACAGATGGCAGACAGCAAGGGAGGAAGGTACAGCCAAACATGCCAGCACTTTGCAGGATGTTTCTTCTAGGGGCTGAGACAAGTGATGTCGTGGGCAGAGACAAGGAGTTTCTGAGTGCTCTTGAGGCACTTTGCAGTACCCCAAAAATGTGAAAAGTTATGAAATGTGGAACCCTGTGGGACTTGGGATTTCACACCAAAAATGTTAGCTGGCCAAACAGGTCTTCTCAGCAGTCTCTGTGCTCTGGACACACACAGCTTGCCTGAGTTCTTGCTCCTCTCCTCACTCAATCCAACTTTAGGATCTTTCTGCCTCTGCCAGCATTTCTGTTGCCCTCGTGCTTCAGAGTTGTCACCTGAAGATGATAGAATCATAGAATCATAGAATCATAGAATCATAGAATCATAGAATCATAGAACTGGCTGGGTTGGAAGGGACCTCAGAGCTCATCAAGTCCAACCCTTGATCCACTCCCCCCGTGGTTCCCAGCCCATGGCACTGAGTGCCACATCCAGGCTCTTTTGAAATATCTCCAGGGATGGAGAATCCACCCCTTCCCTGGGCAGCCCATTCCAATGCCTGAGCACCCTCTCCAGAAAGAAATTCTTTCTAATGTCCAACCTAAACCTCCCCTGGCACAACTTGAGACCTCTTGTGCCCTCTTGTCTTGCTGAGAGTTGCCTGGGAAAAAGAGCCCAACCCCCCCCTGGCTCCAACCTCCTTTCAGGGAGTTGGAGAGAGTGATGAGGTCTCCCCTGAGCCTCCTCTTCTCCAGCCTCAACACCCCCAGCTCCCTCAGCCTCTCCTCATAGGATCTGTGCTCGAGTCCTTTCACCAGAGAACTCCCACCATGGTAAAACTTCACCATCCCTGTAGGAACAAAGCTGAAATCCTCTGGGTACTCATGTGTTACACAAAGGAATCATCTCCATCGCCATTTTCAGGGAAACTGGCTTAAAACTTCTTCCTGTCATAGTTGTTTATTATCCTAAGAAGCTTTGTTCTGTACAGACTCTTAAAATAATCAGCTACTGCCAAAGTCTTCAGAAGAAAAAAAAAAAAAAAAAATGGACTTTCATAATAAAGAATCAGCAATTATGGAAATAGCCTGTTTGCACTGACAAAGTGCTGATAAGAGCAACAAAACCAATTTTGCCAATAATTATCACATCTAGGCTTACTGAGTTATTATTCCAGTGTTCCACATTCCAAAGAAAAGGTCCTGTCGGGTGCGTTGCAATTTGGCCACCTAGAAAAAAAAAAAAAAAAAAAAAAAAAAAAGTATTTTTTCTGTAAAATGAGTTTTACCTGAAAAACATTTAATGACCTCTGCTGCTCTATTTTGGGTCTGTAAGACCTGGTGAGGTGGTTGTAGTCCATTCAGTAGCAAAACCATCACAACACGTTAAGAGGGAACAGAAATAATTGAGGTCTGGAGGGGCTGAATGGAAGGAATGATTAAAAGAGATACTTATGCATAATGACTTGAGATGGAACATAATCAGTTTCTTGGAGGGTGTATGTAACAAAAAGATGGGATTTGTTTAGTGTTACACACTGGGGCATAATTAGAAGTAATAGGATTATATTTATGCATGGAAAAATAATCTGATTATCAGGAATGCAGCTGTGAAAAAACAAAGTTGTATCTGCAAAGGGTTAATTGGTGTTTACAAGTTGCAGCATCCTCCTTGCAGGCATAGCTCTGTCTCCAGGACTGGAGCCCTTCCAGCAGGTTGTGAGAGGCCTTTGCTGGGGATCCCTTTGGATAGAGCTTAAATACTCTCTTTTTTTTCAGGAACATCATTGTTTCAGTGCAGAGAAAATTCTTCCTCTCCAGTCCTGCAGAGACCACAGCTTCATCAGAAGGGGATGTCCTAGGAGGGGGGCTGAGCAAAGGAAAAGGAAGAGGTGTCCTTCAGGAGAACCAGATCCAGAGTTCTGATGCAGCTGCAGAGTTTGGTGGGAGGGAGAGCATCCAGTGGAATGAATCCCTAACTCAAGACACACAAGATGTTTCTATCAGGAGGTGGATCAAAGCTGCTTCTCCTCCCGAAAGACCTTGTGGAAGAGGGTAAGACAGTTGAAACTAAATTTAATGGTCTCATTAAAGTGCTGAGTGATATTTATTCACCTAAGAATTATGTTCTTACTGAAATACATTATTATTTCCAAGACTGCAGGCAACAGCAAGATGAAGAGATGTCTGAATTTCTAACAAGCCTGAGAGGCTTCACTTGGAAGCACACATCCAACCTGACAGCAGAGCAGGAGCTGAGTGTTTTGTGTGTGTGTGCATGGAGTGGTAGTGAAAAAATGCAACAAATTGCCTGGCGAAGCCAAAAGGAAAGAAAGGCAGCCAGGCAGGAAGGGACCTGGGAGTCTGGATTGCCAGGAAGCTGAAGAGGAGCCAGCAGTGTGCCCAGGTGGCCAAGAAGGCCAATGGCATCCTGGGCTGGCTCAGGACCAGCGTGGCCAGCAGGTCCAGGGAAGGGATTCTGCCCCTGTGCTCAGCCCTGGGGAGGCCACACCTCGAGTCCTGTGTCCAGTTCTGGGCCCCTCAGCTCAGGAAGGAGATTGAGGTGCTGGAGCAGGTCCAGAGAAGAGCAAGGAGGCTGGGAAGGGATCCAGCACAAGTCCTGTGAGGAAGGGCTGAGGGAGCTGGGGGTGTTGAGGCTGGAGAAGAGGAGGCTCAGGGGAGACCTCATCACTCTCTACAACTCCCTGAAAGGAGGTTGGAGCCAGGGGGGGTTGGTCTCTTTTCCCAGGCAACTCTCAGTAAGACAAGAGGGCACAAGAGGTCTCAAGTTGTGCCAGGGGAGGTTTAGGTTGGACATTAGAAAGAATTTTTTCACGGAAAGGGTGATCAGACATTGGAACGGGCTGCCCAGGGAGGTAGTGGACTCTTCGTCCCTGGAGACATTTAAAAAGAGACTGGATGTGGCACTCAGTGCCATGGTCTAGTGACTGCAGTGGTAGTTAATCAAGGGTTGGACTCGATGATCTCTGAGGTCCCTTCCAACCCAGCCTATTCTATGATTCTGTGATTCTGTGAAACGTGGCCATTTTGTGTGAGCAGGAAAAGAAAAATGAGTCCCTCTTACTTTTGTACCTCAAGTCAAGGTCTGGGTGATGGATTGACTGGGATGGACCACCTGGGCAGTGTCCTGGCTCCCATCTCCCCTGATCTCTGGTAGATTTAGTGCCAGCAAACCTGCCTCTCAAACCTGGAATCATCAGATTTTTCACTGTGTTTGGGCCACTCCTGCCCACACTCCCACAGGTGAGAGATGTTTGTGGAATGCCTGCAGCAGCACTCTGGAGGCTGCAGGTTCCATCCTAAACCCCAGGATTCTCTTGGTGATGTCTTTCCTTATTAGATAGAAAAAAAAACCCAAAAAACAACCCAAGGTCAGCTGTCTTCCCTAATCACATCACCTCCCTGTCCTCCTCCTAATGAGCCAAAGAGATTGAGCTTGGAAATAATTCTGTGTACAGCATTTACTTTAGTCTTTGAATCTCTGTGTTTCCTCCAACCTTCCCCATCTTTTACAGACTTTTAAAGGTCAGAGCTGGAACTGAGGTGCATGGCAAGAGCCAGGGGGGAAGGGGAGATGTGCAAGAGCTGTTGTGACCCCTGCAGAGCAACAGGAATGCACTGGGTTAATAGTGATAGCTCCAATGATCTGAATAATTGGAATTACTGGGTATTTTCGGCTCACAGATATCAACAAGGACAATGTAAAAAATAAAAAAAAATGAAGATGCCCACCAAAGGATATTTTTCTATTCAGGAATATGCAGGTACAAGTGTTGAAGCTCAGAGATGGACACCTTTCCAGCTGGCAGCCTTGCTGGAAGGAAAAAGCACCAGTCTGAAAAGGAAAAAAAATGAAATTCTCCATGCCAAGATGATCTCACACCTATGGGATGCCTGTGAGGCCACTGAGCTGCTTCCCACAGAATCCACCTTAGAATTTTGTAATCATAAATGATGCCTAAGTAAGAGACAGCCACCTCTTCTTGTTATCTTCCAATCTCACATGTTTCTTCATGGTGAGGTTATCCTACCTTTTATTGAATCAATATCCCAGGGTGGGAAGTATAGATTTTACTGGCTTCAAGAAATAGGAGTCTAGAAGCAATCAGAAGAAAACAAACAGGGGGATTTACTTTCTCTTCTGGGCATTCATTTTTAACTCCAAGCAGCACGTTGGATACATTCTGTTGGATGTTACGAGTAATATTTTTTTATCTATTGTTTCACCTTCTCTAAGGGAAGTTTTATTTCAGAACAATCTTATTTGATATTTTAGGGGTCCTCCTGGCAGGTTGCTGAGATGAGTCACATCTTTGTCTAAATATTCCCTTTTGAGACAAAAAACCAAACCAATAAAACCCAAACAAAAATACCCCCAAACTGTCTTGGGTGAGGTACCATCCTGTGAATTTTGGGCTAATATTTACTTCATTTTAATTCATTGACACAATGGAAAGAAAACCACCCGCATTGGGCCTCAATGTTATTTTTTTTCATACTCTCAGATATAAAATTACACTTTGTGTCTCTTTGTCTTTCACTTTTTAACACTGGATGAGTGTTAGTGACAATTTTCCCCCCCCTTGGCCTATTTTAGCTGATTTTTCCCACCAATGTCACATGTCCCCTTCCGAGAGACCTTTGAGCTTTCAGAGAGACATTAATAATGAAATATCTCAGATAAATTCTGAGTACCACCAGCATATTACTTCATGAAGAGAAAAACTCACACAGAAAATCCTACCTCTGTGATAGGATCTGTGCAAAACTGAACCCAGAGGTCCAATCAGAACCTTGAAGAGTGGCTAGCAGAAAGTCAACCTTTTTTTTTTTATTTTAGTTTAAGAAGAAATGTCATGTTTGGCCTGAGAAATGACCCTGGCAAAACATTCAGTGAAATGGATTTTTTTCCAAGAGCCAAAGCAAAAAAAAAACCCACCTAGTGAACTAGTGCTACCCCAGCCTCTCAGAAAAAAAGTTGTGTTCTGTTGAATATAAATAAATTTGTGAATATAAGTATTTTCACAAGTTCATGCAATGGTGCTTGGGCAGCACTGTATAAAGACACAACCTCATTTTACCTGAGAAAAAAACTTTTTTAAAGAGAAAAGGGAGGGAGCAAACAGCTTGGTCATAGGATAAACTGTGGCATAAGGAGGAAAGGAAAAATCCCTCTCCCATAGTTTTATAATAAATTTGTGTAAAAGGCACCATCAGCATCATGGGTGACAGCAAAGGCTGCAAAGGTCTGCAGACATGCAACAAACAGTAAGGGTTTCATCTGCTAAAAAATATTAAACAATCTGTGGCAGGGGTTTAGTGCTTGGTTTGGAACCCAATCATCATGCAAGGAAGGTTGTGCAGCGGGTGGGAGAGAGATTATTTGGAGATGAGGGTGAAATGTGCATTCAGACAGCTGGGAAATGAGAGGAGTTTGGGAAAGCAGCTGCCCCAGGGGTCTCCAGAAGGGAAAAGTTCAGAAAGTGCTGAGCTGATAGGGTAGGAAACCACTCTGGAGTTAGGAGGGAAAAATGTCACAGGCTATTAGCCTCTGCAGGGCAGAGAAAAAGAGTCATTGCTATTTGTGTTACAGGGAAGGGTCAATAGGAACAAGCTGGAAATGTGGTGTCTCCTCTGCGTCCCTGATTTTCAATCACCAGACAAGTTATGAAATTTTAGTTCCTTACATTCTCCTTGTGAAGGTTTCAGTTCCTTCTGAAGTCTGGGACACAGAGGTCAAGGATGGAGTAGCCATCTTGGGAAAAAATGTTCTCTCAGTAATATTTTTTTTGTTAGCTGGGCTTCCTAGATTTTTTGTTTGAGTTCATTCTGGTGGGTGCTGGTTGACTTCAGCTTAAGAGCTTCTAAGAGAGCATCTGGGATGCAAGGCAACACACATCATTTTTTTTTGGCATTGGGACATGCAGGGTTCACAGTGATCATGAAGAGATGCTGAGAGATTTCAGTATTTGTACAATTACTGCTTTAACCAACTTGGTGCCACTGGCTATTTCTTGGTCTACAGAAAGTTTGCTGCAAGTCAGAGGGGAGCCTTTGTTTGAAGCAGGGAGAAAGAGTCTGGGAAAAATACTTTTGTGGCAGAATCTCCTCTTGGTGTAGGCTGTAAATGTTTACAGCCATAGACATCTGCCTCAGACTGTGATTTTTCTTCATGGACTCTGCACAGGACTGAGTGAGTGAGAGAGAGATGTGCAGTTGGAGGGGTGGGAGCTTCCTTTTTTATTGTAATAAGTTTCTCTGAAGTGTCTCAGGAACTTGTACATAAATGTGATGGATTTCCTGGGAGACTGTCTTACACACCAAAAATCATCTTCAGTTTGGTGAGAACTTGCTAATTCTTCTCTGAGCAGATGTGGTGATGTCTGCAGGCCTGGCTGTACATCACTGCTCCGGGTACTTCTTGCAGAGTTGTGGGGTTTATGAAGCATGTAAATGGGCTTTTTGTAAGAACTAAGTTGCAAGATACTATTTTCATACATCACTTCAGTGTAGGAATTTGCTGGAAAATCAGTCCCTGGGAGCATTGTAGCTGTTGAATCTGTCTTGGAAGAGTGAGAAAGAACCCAAGTCTTAGGCCCGAGGAATGCACAGACTCAGGTATGAGCTGTGAGCACAACGTGAAGCTGCTGGAGGTGGCATGATGAGTGCAGTCCCCAAGTACAGTAACCAGGGCCTGGTAACTCACCATTGGGTTTCTCAGACCCAAACTTGGTCTTACAGCTCGTGCCCAACTACACAACCTGACATGGTCCATGGTGGAAAAAAAAAAAAGGACCAGAAACACTCTGCCCTTCATCCTACCCATCCCTAGTGGAGGCTACAGAAGCATAAAGGTATTTTCTTCCATCAGAATCCCAAAGGGATGATCAGAAGGTCAGAGCTCACAGTTCATTCAAATAAAGGAAGGCTGATGTTTCATCTCTGCTAGGGAAGAGGTTGGAACAAGATGCCACTGACATTTTTATTTGCAAAACTTTGCAGCCATCTATTGGCCTCAGGATCACATATGGGTTTGTCACTCTTTAAATTACTGTATGGAGAATATTCTTCCCTGCCAGCAACCCTAGCAGGAAGAGAGGATGTGAGCTACTGGCTGATTAAGGAAGTTTAAAACTTACAAATATTTTCTATATTTTACACTCAAACCTCTTGTAGGCAAAAGGGACCATGAAACACAAACAGAGCTAAGAGTACACTGTTAGAATAATCAATGTTTTGACAGCCTAATAGTCCAAATTATCTAATAATTGCAGAATAGCCACGTTAACAATACAGTAAAAATAATTGTATCTAAATCTTGTGTTATGTGCCCCTTTCCTTTGGTGTTATGCTCACCCTCAGTGGGTGGCAGCTTTTCCCTTTCCCAAGGGCAGTGGATGGGTGTGACACAGCAGCAGTGTCCCGAGTCCTTCTTTAGGATAAATCTGATATTCATGGTGGGGTTTCTTTCTTCTCCAACCTTTCTCCTCACACTCTGCTTCCTCATCACTGAATAACAGCTCAAGTTTGAAAGCTGCAAAACAAGACGGGGCAAGGGGTAGGAACTTTTTTTCATTTCCGAATAAAATGTCCTGAAGGATTTGGATGATCAGAGGAGGAGGAATGATATTGCCTCAAGCCTGCCCACCTATCCAGACGGATGTGTATGAGAGGGGGAGGTGTCTGAGCACTGCCAAAAAAGCCAGATTAAGAGATCAATGTGTCTGGATCAGCTGCTTTGCCAGGGGCAGATGATAAAGCAGCAGCAGGGAGCTGCCCTGCTGGGCTGCTGGATGGGGCAGATTTAATCACCTGCTCCTCCAGGCTGCCCAGGTCAGAGCTTTCTGAGACAAAAGCAGGCAGACTGGTTCTTGGTGAAGGAGATGATTTAGAAATAGCAGAGCACTGTCTCAGTTTTTGCTCTTGGAAACCTGAGTGACTAGAAATAAAACTTACTAAAAATATTCCGTGCTGCAGTAAGAGCCAGGCTGGGGTGGGAAGCACAGAATCTGTCCCACAGAGCAATACATCAGTGTGACCCAGGCATCCCACGAGCTGAAAGGAAGAGATTTGTGGAAGAGATATTTAAGGGACTCCTAATATGTTTCATGAATCACAGAAATGGGTATTTATATCTTTGGGTGGCCATGGCAGTTTAACAAAGTTTTGGCTGAGGTTCTAATGGCTTATGACTGAAATGTAACTATTATAACATCAGATTTAGAGGTCTTGGCCAGATGAAGAGGCTGAAGTTGGAAGTACTCTGGGACCATTGATCTGAAGCTAAAAGCAGCTCTTGTGGTTATGAGTCTGGAGGGAGTCACTCCCCAAAATTTGAGGGGTGAGCAGCCTTACAGGAGGTGACTGAACTTCTGGAATTCTTCTGCAGAAGCAACGAGCAACCTGGACAACGACCACATCTTCCCATGTGCTCCCAGGTTGCAGAACACACACTCCACCACCTGTCCTGCACTTTGCAAACTTTCTCCATTATATAGAAATAATTTTTGTGCCTCACAGGTAAAGAAAGCCTGAGGGAAGAGCCAGGTTCTTGGCCATGCAAATTTCAAATGAAGGGTTCATGGGACAACAGAGAAACCTTTGCTTTAAGAGCCTTCTCTTATGAGAACTATTGCCTACCCAGGTTAAGCATATTTTATTTTTCTTTTTCAACAGAAAAGGACATTAGTTTCTGGTAAAGGGAGTTCTTCCAGATGTACAGGACTGCATCATGAAGATATATAAATATATATATGCAATTTTGCAAAAATTTTACTACAGGTACAATTTTTCTTTCCATGCCTTTGCTGCCATCACTGGAGATACTCAGTGTGTGGTGTGTGATAACCACAACACCAATGTTGGCATCTCTGTGATACGGGGCTCCAGATATCCTTCTCCATGTAGATCCAGCTTCCCCTCCCTGTGGAAGCAGCCACTTCCATCTCCAAACAAAGCAGGACAAGATGCCCCCCTCTCCTGGCAGTAAGCACCTTGTCTCCTATCAACCCCTCCAATATTTTTCTGCCCTAATTTCCACACTGAAATGATCCTGAACACCACTCCAGTGATCAGCATTTTTCTGGGAGCTGTTGCATTGGGTAAGAGGATCTTAGTGGATTTTCTTCCTTTAGCAGGTGTGCTACAACCCTGGTGTTATTTTTCATCTCTGAGCAGTTGGCCACATCTCAGGGTATTTCTGCACATTTCTCAGAGTACTCTGGAGCAAGCCCAGTCCCACCAGCTGCTGCTAAGAGGTGGAGTAGGAAACACATACCAAGTGCTGATGGAGAGAGAAAAAGTAAGTTTCTAGGCCATGATTTGTTTTTTCTCAACGTAGATTTCCAGAACCACCCAGAATGGCTTCAGCAGTGCCTTTTTCTCTCCCCAATCCCATGTAGGAGCCAAAGGGATGAGCTCAGAGGAAGAGCTCTGGAGTTATTCCTACACACTGCCTGCCTCTGGCTTTTAGGGACTGATTTCAGCAATAACATCCAGGGAAATCTGGTCTGGGGGGATGAGGCTGAAGGATGCCAAGGCCAGAGCTCCAGTATGGGGCAGTGGGGAACTTCTTGGGGCTCCACAGCTTGGGGCTGGGTGGAGAAAGAGGTGACTGGGAGTGGGACTGGGGAAAGCATCTGGGACCAGCACTGCATCCAGACACTAAGAGGAGGAGAAGAAATGAGGCAGGACCAGGAATCTCTTGAGCATGACTGATGAACACTTCTCTTAACTTCTTAAATAGAGGGTTCTTTTTTACCATCTTGGTTTTGGTTTGGTTTTTTGGGGGCTTTTTTGTTTGGTTTGGGATTTTTGTGGTTTTTAGGTTTTTCTTGGTTTTTTGTTTTTTGGTTGTTTTTTTTTTGTTTGTTTTTTTTTTTTTTAATAAAAGATGTTTTAAATAAAAGTTATTTCTTTCTCTGGGCTGAGATAACCTAATCAAATCCTGGAGTGGTGCACAGAGGAAACTGCTGGGGGTTCATTGCATGGGAAAATGAAACCCTGTATCCCTGATGAAGCAGCACAGTATGGCTGACAGCTAACAAGAAATTAATTTGGAATGCTTTTACTGCTTATTTCCTTGCTTGTCATCCTTACTATTGCTGTAGCTTCCTGTTGGTTTAATTTTTTATATTCTTTCAGCTCAGGAAATAATTTATAGGGTATTTTTTTCTTTTCTTTCCACAAAACCCAAGTCCTGGATTCATGTTTGTGGCTTTGATCAAGGCAGAAAAGGTGGAGAAGGGTGTGGTTCCAACGAGGATATGTTTTGAGATTTGCTTTTTTGGGGTATAAAACTCTAATTGTGACCTTAGTGTGTCCTAGAGGCACAGAAAAGAGCAGGCAAGGAAAATGAAACTTAAAAATATTATTAAAAAAAAAAATAAATCTTGAAATGAATCTGGGAGTCTTCTCTCTGAATTCTAGAGGCTGGTAACACTTGAGCAGTCTCTTCAAGAAAAATTCCATGGCCTTTTATCTCTGCCAGTGCTCTCATCAATAAATTCAGGAAAGACAAGCTGGGACTGTAGTGGATGCTGGAACTGAGGCTACACCTTTGTGCTTCAAGCCCCTGATTTAGCAATTCCTCCCCTTGCAGTGCTCTTCTCCCTTCTATGGTACAGTCCAGGTAGGAAGGGATGAGAATTAGCAGGATACTAAAAAAAATTAAAAATAATCAGTTAATTACCCACTTATGACATAAAAGGAGCAGGTATGTGGGAAAAACGTATTTCAGGGAGCAGAAGTGAAAACAGACATGTAAGGAGCTTGGGTTCTAGGAAAGATCAACCCAAGAAGTGCCAACTGCAAATGAGCCAGGGTAGCCCAGAGGCAATGCCAGTGACACCCAGAGGTGCCACCCAGAGGTGTCCTGTCACAACACCCCTCCCTTTGCACCCATTCAGCCCATCTCTGACTGAGCCAGACAACCAAAGAAAGGCATTCCCCTTCCCAGAGGAGGAATAAGTAAATAAATAAAGGCATTCCCTTTATCTGTAAATTAACATTCCTGTGGCTCTGAAACCCCAAACTTTACCAAGAGTGGCATCCTGGGGTGGCCATGATTCTAAAAAAGTTCTCTGTGCCTTTGCCCTTCAGAGGAGCTGCTCCCCTTAGCCCCACTCCCTTATCTGCCCCTGTGCTCAGCCCTGGGGAGGCCACAGCTTGAGTCCAGTGTCCAGTTCTGGGCCCCTCAGCTCAGGAAGGAGATTGAGGTGCTGGAGCAGGTCCAGAGAAGAGCAAGGAGGCTGGGAAGGGATCCAGCACAAGTCCTGTGAGGAAGGGCTGAGGGAGCTGGGGGTGTTGAGGCTGGAGAAGAGGAGGCTCAGGGGAGACCTCATCACTCTCTCCAACTCCCTGAAAGGAGGTTGGAGCCAGGGGGGGGTTGGGCTCTGCTCCCAGGCAACTCTCAGCAAGACAAGAGGGCACAAGAGGTCTCAAGTTGTGCCAGGGGAGGTTTAGGTTGGACATTAGAAACAATTTCTTTCTGGAGAGGGTGCTCAGCCATTGGAATGGGCTGCCCAGGGAAGGGGTGGATTCTCCATCCCTGGAGATATTTCAAAAGAGCCTGGATGTGGCACTCAGTGCCATGGGCTGGGAACCACGGGGGGAGTGGAGCAAGGGTTGGACTTGATGAGCTCTGAGCTCCCTTCCAACCCAGCCAGTTCTATGATTCTATGATTCTCTGATTCCTGCTGCCCCTTGGATCCAGGGAGAAGTTTTGTTTCTTTTCCCTCTGCCAGAGGGTTCAATAGGGGGGAGGGAGTTCAACTTCCCTCTTAGCAAAGCAAACACACCTGTGCAGAGGTTCCATGGGGGTCATGAGCACTTTGTCTCTACCATTGCTTTTCATCTCCAGGATGTGGAGCAAATTCAGCAAATTCAGTGGATGTGGGATTGAAACCTTTTGGTTGGGTTGTTTAATGTTGTTGGGTTTTTTTGTGGTTGTTTTTTTTTCCCCCCTTCTGTACATTGAAAGCTGATAGGGAATAAAAGCTCTTTGTATATGGAAACATCACACAAGGGGATTCTTCAGGATAAAAAGGTAGAGGAGAAATGTAAATGTATTCTTTGGATGAGCCCTCTGGATTAGCATGTGTATTTTCAATTGCATTTCCCAGGCAAAGCTCTGAGCTCTCAGGCTCTCTGGTGACACTAATTCACATGTAATCTCTGTGTCAGACCCTGCTCCAAGGCTGGGAGATCCCACCCTGGCCAGACTGTTCCCAGCCTTTCTTTCCCTATCCCCAGAACAGAGACCTTGGGAGCAGTGATGCTGCGTGGGCAAAGGGGGCTTGGGTTGCAACAGGAGTGCAGCAGCACGATGCTCTCTGCCTATTTTGGGAAAGAGAAAAGAAAAAAAAAAAAAGAAAAAAAAAGAAAAAAAAAAAAAGGAAAAAGATAAAGAAAAAAAGGGCAGTTTTTCTGTTTGTTCTCAAATGTAAAACAAGCTCAAGCTTAAGCAAATAAACAAAGCTGCCTATTATGCAATCTGCTGCTGCTCGGCATCTGCGCTTCAGGATGCAAATCTTGGGAAGGCTTTGATTGCAGAATCTGGGGCACTCCCAGCCCTGGCAACAATTTTGGACGTGAGCTGAATACAATGCACACCAACGTGAGCAGAAACTGGATCCCAGGGGGACTCCTTGCCAGGCTCTCCGGGCTCTCAAGCTCCTAAGGTTATTTCTGGGTAGGAGACCTGCTGGAAATGGCTGGTGAAGCGATGTTACATTCTTACATTTTAATGAAAGGAAGAGTTTGAACTAAAGCTTCTGCTCTGCCTCCAGAGAAGTTGCTCAGAGCCCCATCTGAGCTTCCACCCTCGGCAGGATTAATCTCAGGAACACATATATAAAAATGACATTGTAGCCCTGGCCATAAAATGCAAATATACAGCTCTCCCACCCTCTGCATGACCCAACCACTCTGGAGCGAGTTTGGGCAAGCTTTCAGGAGTGTTCTGCTGAGGACAGAGTCCTGTCTTGGCCTATTTTGTGTATTCTACCTCTGCTCCAGAAGTTGGGATCAGCTTGCAAAGTGATTTTAACTTACTTCTTACCTGCACCATTTTCCACTTTCCCCTTTAGCTCCATAATTAAGGTGCTTCATCCATCACCTTTATGCCCACCATCCATCCTTGTTTAAGCTGAGCACGGCCTCATGGATAAGCACTGCACATGTTAGCAAATGCTGGCCAAGGGGAAACATATGTCCAGCTGTGAGCAGTGACTCCAGGCAGCCCCAGCTGATGTTTCACACCCTTTGTTATCCCTGACAATGTGTATCCCATTTCCCAGGCAAGCTGAGTGCTTCCCTGGAAATGTCTATGTCTACTCCAGAGACAAATCCAATTTCTAAAATTAATCTGTGTATAGAACACTTCCCTGACCTTAAATCTGCCCTGATTGATGTTGACCTGTGTGCTGTGATTAACCTATTTCAGTGCCTGTGGTCCCAAAGGAAAGGAAACAAACTAATTTTTTATCATGTGGACCCCATTCAGGATAAAAAAGTCCCTCCCACACTGTTCAGAAACCAGTTGGTCCTGATCCCTTTCCCTGCAAAATGCTGGGTTTAGTACAGCCAAAACCATCTCTGTTTCACTTTTCCTTCTTAATCTGATTATTCCCACTCTGCTTCAAAAAAAGCAGATGTGAGGCTGCTATTACAGTTCCATCCAATGAGCCTCCCTGATCAGTAGTCACCTCACCAATAACAACTCCCATGCACTATTTTGTCACCTTGAACACCTTTGCCAAAAGCAAGCGTGGGATTTTTCCAAGTGTCCATGCAGAGCACGTGTGTTCCTGCAGCTTCATCTTCCCTCCCTGGAGGGATTGAAGCCTCCTCCTCCTCCCCAGCTCCCTGCCTGGCTGCAAACCTCTGATCCACAGGAGCTTAGAGACCCAGGCACTGCCTTCTCCTCTTCTCCTTTCCAATGCCATCAGTTTGTTCCCAGACCTTCTGGAGTCCTTTCCCATCTTCTGCCATGTCAGATGGCACCTGATGGGAGTTTTACCACAGCTCTTTGCTTGTCCACTTTGGGGCCCAGCATCTCCTTCTCAGCCACATCTTTACAGCACAAAATGCCCCAGCTGGCTCCATGGGGAAGACTCTCAAGGGTTCTCTGCTTTTGGGGGACCACAGGACTCCTGTCAAGGAGATCCCTGTTCCTCCTGCAGGGTCCCTGCTGTCCCCCTCTCAGTGAAGCAGGGAGGAAACACTGCAGCTCTTTTTTATTCTAGATTCAAATTTCTTTTGCAAGCCCAGATTGTGGCTGTATTTGACAACAACTTATTTGATAGGAGAGCAATTCTATCATTAACATTTTATAACATAAAATTGCAGCAGGGGCTGTCAGAAAACAATTTAGCAGTGGTTAAAGGGACAGCTCACTGCTGGGGGAACTGTGGACTTTGGATAATCTCCTTGCCTTTGCTTTCCCTCCTGGTTCCACGGGAAAGATGACAAAGTTTTCCTACTCTGTACTTTTTTGGGGTTTAATTGTGTGGTTCTTGAAAGCTTTTCCCTCTGTATCCACCTTCTGTAACTGAGGCTGGGCCAGGTGCAGCACAACCTCCATTTCTGACCCAGTGAGCCTAAATATCTTAAATATAAAGAGCTGTGAGTAATTATGGGAAAGGGAAGAATTCTGGAGTCTGGTGCCACGTCTTCCAGGCCCTGGTTCTCAAGGGGGGTTTTAACCACCCAGATATTTGCTGGGCATACCATGGGTGTTTGGCTTTGGGGCTGCAAGGAGGAAATGAAGCATCCTTCAAGGAGATCAAGAGATCCCTGTTCCTCCTGCAGAGTCCCTGCTGTCCCCCTCTCAGTGAAGCAGGGAGGAAACACTGCAGCTCTTTTTTATTCTAGATTCAAATTTCTTTTGCAAGCCCAGATTGTGGCTGTATTTGACAACAACTTATTTGATAGGAGAACAATTCTATCATTAACATTACAAACCAAGAACTCTGTAAATCCCTGAGCTTGAGTCCCAAAGCCTTCAGGAGAAAACCCATGGCAGGGGAGTATCCTTTGATGCCCTATTAACATCTCATCTCATTCAACCCAAGCCAAAAGAGACCCCCTGGGCTCCCACTCAGTTACCCCCCAGCTGACAAGCAGAGCTCCTGTTCAGAGCTGGTGATGCCACTGGAGGTGTCTTTGGTCATTCCAGCTCCAGGCTAAGGAGAAAATCCCTCCAGTGCTCCTGGGGCTCTGAGATTAATACAAGGTGACCACAAGGGGAGATTTAATTAAAAATGCACACACTGTGAGCAGCTGTACAGTCTTCTGGCTTTGCTATTCTATCTTCTTTGTTGTTCTGGCACCAGTCTGCTGCCCTGCATCTTTCTTTAAGATAGAAGTGTTTGGGAAAAGGGTATTGGTTTTTTTAATGCCTGTCAAGTCCTTATCATGTTTTCATGTGCTTTAAAGTGAGTAACAATAACGGGAAGGACTCCCTGGTACGAAGCATGTGAGTAATAAAAACTTCATGCTGCTCAAATAAATCACCAGGAAGCTGTAATGTAGATCTATGAAAGGCCTGGGTTTGATTATTACAAAATGCCAGCACACTGTGATGCATAAGGAGCATGAGCATGGAAGGCAGCTCAGGGGAAAATCTGTCCCCATGCTCACCCCCAGGAAGAAAAGGAGGGAGCAGACTTGGAGCTGACAAGGAGCACCCTGGGGTTGTGACAAGGTGTGAAGGACACACAGGAGATCCTAGGTGAATCTGCCCACTGTATTTATGGACTTCAAAGCAAGACAGTGGGTCTGAATCAGTGGTGTGAGGCTCAGTTTGGTCCATGGTAAAAAACAGGCTTCTCCAGGTGGGAATCATAGAATCATTTAGGTTGCAAGAGACCTCTAAAGGTCATCCAGTCCAATGTCACTGCAAGGACACCCTCAGCCAGATCAGGGTGCTCAAGCCTCACCTTCAGCATCTCCAGAGAGTCCTCATCTACCTTCCTGGGCAACCTGGACTGTGTGTGAGCTGGCTGAGAATGGAATAAATCACCTTCTGTTTTTTTATGGGAAAGCAGATGTGTTTTGTAGACAGAGCTATCTAATTTAGTGCCTAAATGGAGGCAAAACTATTCCCTCCTGGGAGCCCACGAAGATATTGCCAAGCCATCAGGCTTTTGGTCATCCTCACAGAGCCCACCAGGGAGTTCCCAGTTATCACCTCAATCTTTGCTCAATGGAACTGAGGATGGGTTGTTTCCCATGTGCCTCTGTGCCTGGATGTGTCCCTGTTCCTACCACCTTGGGTGGTTTGTGAATCAGCTGCCAGGAATGAGGAGAGCAGGAACATCCCTGCTGGCTCCAAGGGGAGCCTGGCCACCTTCCAGTGCTCAGAATATTCCCTGGGTTCACTGATATCTGTAGTTAATGAAAGGACAGGGATCTACAGCTCTTCCAGATACCCCCAGGTACACACAGGCAGGAATGCAGGACACACAGTTCTAGAAGGAAAAAAAGAATGTAATGATCCCCACATAAAAAAAAAAATACAAAACAATAATAATTAAAAAAAAATAATAATAATTAAAAAAAAAGTTATTGTCTCCCTTTAGAATAAGGGAAAATACCATCAAAAGAGGGTGGATGGAGAATGTTTTGGTGACATCTCTGGCTCTGTGTCTTCCTACATTGAACCAGACACAAGATGCCAATTGGTGGCATCTTCAGCCCAGCTGAAGGCCCTGAGTTTGCAGCAAGGACCAAGGAATGGCCCCACGAGCCCTGCTTTGAGCTGCCCCACACAAGGGAAAGGCAGCCCAGTTCTCAGCTCATCCTGTTCCTTGGGGCTGCTCCCAGCACTCTGGGGAATTACTGACAAGCTTAGGGACAGTCCTGCAGTTTTTGCCCCACTGCACAAGCTTAAAAAAGATGTAGATGAAGGAAAAGAGAGATTAATGGAGATCCCTCCAAAGCCAGAGTTTTACCCAGGGCTGGGCTCCTACTAGATCTGGACTGGTTTCAGAAGTATTTAATGCACAGATTCAATATTTGAAATATGGAATTAGTTCATAAACTTAGCAAGCACCAGCACATGAAATGTGAACACCAGAGCCTAGGGAGACAAATGTTGAGAAATGAGAGGAAAATGAAGCCAGACCTGGAAGGACCCCAGACACATTGTACAGACAGACCCAGAGCCCAGATGCTGGGTTTGGAGCCAGAAGTGTGGTGATAATAGAAACAAGAAAAGAGTGAGATAAGGAGAAGCTGAGAAGGGATAAAAATGAGACAGCAAAAGTGAGGCTTTTGTTATTTTGGCAAGGAACAAAAACTAGAGGAAGTGAGAAAACTCAGTGAGGAATAATAGCAAGGCCTCTAGACAAGGTAATAAATATGTCTTATGAACAATGCAACCCCAGCCAAGGGGAGACAGGAGATGGATACCATTTTCAATTCAAAACAAGCAAACAAGAAAAGAAGGAATAGGGGAATAAATTGTTACGCTGGAGTGCAAAATTCTGGCAGCCACACTCAGTGTTGGGGGTGGAAAAGTATCCTCAGTTAAAGATAATTTTGGGGCATATAGTTTCACCTTTCAGGTAAAAGTGGTTTGAAGAGGCAAACTGAACTCCAGGTTTGGTGCCTGACTGCACAGGGGGCTGAGCTTCCCTAGAAAATAAATCAAGACTGTAGCAAGGCAGGGGAAATTTGAATGGGTGCCCTCCAGTGCCCTCCAGTGCCCTCCAGTGCTGGAGGGTGACAAGGGCACAGGAAACCATCACAGACAAACAGCTGAGGCCATGGTGGGTGCTGCAGAAAGCATAAAAAGAAGAAAAATGCTCATCCTGCTTGTTGCTGCTTTGAATCTGGCAGCAGGACAGGCATCTGGGTTTCTGTTAGGGATTTTCCAAGTAAATTCAGCAGATCCTTCAGAAGGCACCTGCCAACCACGTGTTCCTCACCTTTGGGCTGGTGACTGGTCCCTTACCCCCTGGGCTGCAGAACCAGCTGGGATGTAACTCCCACAACGCCTGTAGATTGAGAGAAATATTAATTATTTCAAGTTTTCTCCATCCATGAAGTGATTTTACCAAAAAGCAGCCATAAAACATGGTGTGCTGCTGCCCAAGAGATGTTTGAGAAAAGGAAAACCCAGCCCTGAGCAGAAAGAGATTGGTGACCAGTGCTCAAAGGGCAATACTGGGACATGGAAATATAAGGGAGAAGGGACCTGTCAACATGTAAAACAAATGTTAAACAGTATTCTGCAAATGGGTGCCAAGCAGACAAGCAGAAGGCAGGAATAGACCCTGATGCAGCCTACAAGAGATCTAGAACAGGTTCTTCCACGAGCACCAGTCAAGGAGGAACTGGTGAGGCTTCTGCCTGAGTCCTCCTGACTCCCATGGGAATCACAGAGTGATCAGAAGCCAAAAAGCAGTGAGAAAACATCAGGTAACTGAGGAGCTGGTCAGTGGGAAGCTACTGAACAAAGAAAGCTGATTTTCATCTCCAGTGCCTGGGCACCCAAACCCATGTCTGCCAGGGCTCTGCTTCCAAGCCAAAAATACAACCTCACCTGGGAGGAATCTTGTTAAACATGATCCAGGGTTATATTTCTTTTTCCTTTTCATTTTCTTTTTCTTTTCCTATTTTTTCTGGGGGGGAGGGGAGAGGCTTGGTGGGTTTTTTTGTTTGTTTGTTTCATTATATTGGTTGGTTTGGGTTTTTTTTTCCCTCTGGACTTCATTTCACCTCAAACACCTCTAAATTAGATGTCCAAGACTGATTTCATCCCCCTCAGGCCTCTTCAACAGGGAGAGATGGACAACTCTGCAAGGTAATTCCTGTGACAACCCCTTTGCTCCTGCCTGGGGGAGAGAGTCTCCATCTCCTGTTTGCAAAGGGAGCAGAAGGGCAGAGAGGAGCAAGGCAGAGGTGATGTTTCCAAGGCTTTTCCTTCATAAGAGACAGGACTTGAGTGTCTTGGCAACATGTGTCAAGCTGCTGCCAAAGAGCATTGCCCTTTGCCCACTGCCCACAGAGCTTGCAAATAGCACAGCCACTGGAATAGGACAAATTCAGGGAAAAAAAAAAAAAAAAAAAAAAAGAAAAAAAAGTGGTGAAGTCTTGCCTTGGAAGTCAGGACTTGCAGTCACATCTTTATCAACCTGGCCACTGGGCCTGTGGTTGAGGAAAGAAAGATTTCAAAGTTACATGTTGAAAAAAAAGCAAGGTATTATAAACCTCAAGACTTTTGAGCTATTAGGCTGCCAGGCAAGTCAGAGAGATAGCCCTGAAGATTTATTAACATGATCTGCTACACAGCTCCTGATACAGCTTCAGAACTTGTGGGAAGTCTTATTTATCAACTACAGGGAAAGGACAAATGTAAGAACAGGCCATGACAGATAATAATTCAATGTTCTGGGTGAACCTACAGAGAGTGGCATTTTTCATTTCACTTCTCTGTTTGCAAAGAACTTGGCACTGGTGTTGTTTTCATTTAATTTCTCTGTTTGTAAGAGATTTGGCCATTCATTCAGGCTAGAGATCTGATAAGCAAAGCTAAGGAAACACAAAGCACATGTTGTGCTTGAGCAGAGTCAGGGAAGCTGCAAAGAAAATAACTTTTTACTAACAACTCAAATATTGACTGGGTGTTGCAAGGAGGGAAGGAGGAAAAAAATGCCCCAGAAGTAACCTCGAAAGAATCCCAGGCTGTTGGATGGGAAATCCTTATCTACTGATTTCTTGCCTTGGTAAACACAGTGTTCTGCTGGAAAATGGAGAGCAAAAGTCAGTGGTCAGTGTGGGAATGGGCACAGGCAGATGGGATGTGGACATGGATCTAGAGGAGGCACCATGAGTGGAGTCACAGTGATTACCTAAGGTGGCACTGGGGACACACCAGTACAGCACCAGTTCAGATACACCTCAGAGCAGATGTAGAGGGGTGAAAGAGGTTTGGCAGGGCTGTGTCAGAAGGACCAAAGCATGGGAGAAAGAGCAGCTCTGGGTGGGAGTAAGGGGATGCTCTGGTGAGCCATAAACCCATAGGTGTTTCGTGGAATCATAAAGAATAATTTGGGTTGGAAGGGACCTCTAAAGGCCATCTAATCCAACCCCCCTGCAATAAGCAGGGACAACCTCCACTAGATCAGGGTGCTCAGAGCCTCCTCAAGCCTCACCTTGAATATCTCCAGGGATGGGGCCTCAATCACCTCCCTGGGCAACCTGTTCTGTTTTTTCCACCAGCCTCATGGTAAAGAACTTTTTCCTAATACCAGGTCGAAATCTACTCTTCACTAACTTAAAGTCATTGCCCCTTGCCCTGACACTACAGACCCTTGCAAACAGCCCCTCTCCAAGGGATGGAGAAGTTTGTGGGCATCAGGCTGCAGGCACCCAAGTGCAAAGGCTGAGGGAGTCCACAGAGACCATCCTGGGAGCAGGAGACACTAACAGGCTGTCTTGTTTCCTTCTTCCCACAGTGAAAAAAAGTCACAGGAAAGGACATTCTTTTTCTGAGCCAGCCAGAAACAACCCTGCACTTCCTTTTCTATCAACTCTTCCTCTTTTTGAAAGTGGTAGGAAAGTAGGGCAGTGAAGATACAGCCCATTAGGCATTGCCAGGCTCAGATCCGGGCTGATGTCTGACACAGTTTGCACCAGAAATACCCAACCTCTCAGCTCAGACCTCCAGGGGCAGCAGCTGGTGATTGACAGGCCAGGGACTAAGGATGGGACATTCTGATGTGGTGACTGATGTAAAGAGAAGTGCCCTGCAGACAGGAACCAGACAGGGAAAGCAAAGGGACCTTGCATGGGAGCAGTCACACCAGGATCAAAAACTGGGCCAGCTGGGGAGTCTCATTCCCAGCAGATCCACTTATGTGTCCTGGAAAAATATTCAGCAGCTGTTTGTCTTTGGGAAGGTAGAAAAGATGAGTTAATGGTTAGAAGCCTTCAGATATGGTCTATCAAAAAGCACTTTTCTGCCCCACATTTCTGTTGGCAGCTGGGACAGCAATGGGGTGGAACAGGTCCTCCAGAGAGCTCAGTGGAGCTTCCCTGGGGTGCAGAAGGTAAAGGAAAGTCCTGAAACTCATCCAGTTTCCCAGGATGTTTTATTTTAATCCCTGTTTTATTTTTCCCATGGGTAGTTTCTGCTCAACCTTTTCCTACAGAACACATCCCCGAAGATAAAGGACTGAGGGAGTTTAGAAATGAAGGCAGGTTTCGTTGGAATAGAAACTGGGAAAGGCATCTTAAAGCAGAGACAAAACAGGGCAGAACAAGAGTAAAAAGGGGCTGTAATTAAATTTGCCTCCTGCCACAGTGTCCAGCACCTTTTTTGCAATGTGTCCACACCAGCTCTGGGAAGGTTGGTAGGATTCATGGAAGAGATGCTGCTTCTCCCACCTCTCGGGGTGGTCTCTGTGTGCAGTCTGGTCCCTGGTCCCCAGCTGTCCCTGGGTCACTGCTTAAAAAGGGAAAGCAAAAAGCACAAAGATCACTGTGAGAACAGCCCCGATTTGCTCAGTTTTGCTGGACTGAATTTACTGGCATTTTTTGTCATCAACAGAAATATATTTTCTGTACATATTATTTAAATTATTTTTTCAGCTGCTTGAAACTGAGGGATTATTCATCTTCTACCCCCTATCCCCTGCACCTCCTCACACCCCCTAGTTGGAAGTGAGTTCTTAAATGTAGAAGAAAGAAAAAGAAAATGGAATAAATGAAGCATAGTCCTACCTTTGCTATTGGTTGCAAAAACATTCCCCACCGGAAAAATGTGTAAAAATAACATTCTACTAGAATTATAGCAAAATAAGAAGTTATTTTCATCTGGGATTCTTGGTACAGGAATGGGTTAAGAGGTTAACTCTAAAACCTTTTTTTTTTTTTTTTTTTAAGTCCTTGCAACCTACTAATTTTGTCTCACATAAAAATATTGTTCATCCTTTTCTCAGGCTGAACACTTCTTTTCTCATGGCTAAAAAAAATAAATGACAGCTTTCCTCTGAGAATCTCTATAACCCTTCTGATATTCAGCCAAACCTAGTCATTTGCAAGAGTGTCATTCTGGTGTCTGGCAGACACTGTGCAGAATTAATGGACAAGTTCACTCCTTTTTGGTCAAGTTAAAGTCTATTGGTAGGAATAAAGCTCTGTGGAAACTGCAAGAAGCAGACAGCAAGTGTTTCATGAGAAGTTGTCCTCTGGGGAGCCTTGCAACTTGAATGATGCCTGTGCCTATTTGCCACTGATACATTTGAAGGCATTAGGTTCTTGTTTTGTTGGGTACTTAGACAAATAAAGCTTTGAAATGTGTTAATTCCTAGGCCTGGATGTGATTCAGCTCTTCAATGAGGACATTTTGCTGAGGAATGTCTGGTGTTGGTTATCCTGATGGTGCAGATTCTGCTGAAGGACCAAGTTTAATGATGTTTTGAATGTGGCAGTGGTGCCAGTGCCCATGAATTCATGATAGACTGGAGGAATATGGTACTTCAAGTGTGCTGCATGATTTATGGCAATGTAGAGCTCAGAGTAAACGTGGGAATAAAACGTGCTGGGTTGTAAGTTCCCAGGTTTTTGGTGCCTGCTCCATAAAGGTAACTTCACTAACTCCTCCAAGTTTTGTTCTGCCAGGCCAAGGCAGTAGAAAGCATGGAAAGGGACACCCTTCAGTGACCCATGTGACACCTGACAGGCCTCTTGCCCCATCCTGGGGATGCAGGAGGTCCTGTCATCTGGTTACCCTGGGCAACCGGTCACACTACAGCAGCGTTCGGCAACAGGCGGTTTGGAAGTCACTTCCCAAACTGGATTGTACTGAATAAATCAAGGAGATGGTTAGTAGGTCAAGAGAGGTTCTCCTCCCCCTCTGTTCTGCATTGGTGAGGCCACACCTGGAGTATTGTGTCCAGTTCTGGGCCCCTCAGTTCAAGAAGGACAGGGAAGTGCTTGAAAGAGTCCAGCGCAGAGCTACTGAGATGATTAAGGGAGTGGAACATCTCCCTTATGAGGAAAGGCTGAGGGAGCTGGGTCTCTTTAGTTTGGAGAAAAGGAGACTGAGGGGTGACCTCATCAATGTTTTCAAATATGTAAGGGGTGAGTGTCAGGGAGATGGAGTTAGGCTTTTCTCAGTGGTGACCAGTGATAGGACAAGGGGTAATGGGTGTAAATTGGAGCATAGGAGGTTCAAGTTGAATATCAGAAAAAGTTTTTTTACTGTAAGGGTGACGGAGCCCTGGAACAGGCTGCCCAGGGGGGTTGTGGAGTCTCCTTCACTGGAGACATTCAAAACCCACCTGGACACGTTCCTAGGGGATGTACTCTAGGGGGCCCTGCTCTGGCAGGGGGGTTGGACTAGATGATCTTTCCAGGTCCCTTCCAACCCCTAGGATTCTATGATTCTATGATTCTATGATTCTATAAAGCAATCAATAGCAACACCTTTGGAATAAGAAACAGAACTGTTTGGACAAGAACATGCAAGTTTTCCATGCTTTTTCATGCCTGTGTCCCTAGCGATGCAAAGCGTCCGATCTGCTCAGCAACCACGCTAAGTGTGAATGGAAACCCCCCCCCCACAGGTACACTGCTTATCCAAAGCCTGTGGAGCAGCAGATGGATGTTTGGTGGAGACAGAAGCTTTGCTTGTTTGTGTGTCTGCTTATGCAGTGCAAACCTTCACAGGTTCACCACTGGAATGGCCGTGACATCCGGGATGCCTCACATTTAGTTGTCAGGAAAAGGTAAAGATGAAGCTACCGTGGCGGGTTTGCCCTGCTCCTGCTTTGGAAACAGCTTCCCAACCATTTCCAATCAACAGCAGTGACCCAAGCAGCCAAATCTGGTCCTTCATTAATCAGCCTTAAAGTCTGCCTGGAGCTGTTTCTAATTGATTTAGAGCAGAGCTTCCATTCTCCAGAAATGAAGAATAAAATAGAGGCACCAAGTTGAACTCCAGTGTTATCAGTCCAATTTCCAGTGGTTCTATGGTTTTTTTTCCTTGGATAATTTCCTGGTACTCTCAGCCTGGTAGTGCAGGAGAATATTGCTGAAACACTACTCCAGGTGTCTGCATGAATGCCAGCAGGGCTGGGTTTTACCCACCTCACTCCAGTGTGTTTGCCAGAATAAAGATCTTTATAAGTTACTCTTTCTGTGGTATGATGTGGTTCCCAGATCAGACCACTGCTTAGACCACTGTAAGTCTTTCTCAAAGATCTGAATGAATCTCATTTGTTGGGATTCTTTTTTAATCTATTTTATTGCTGTTGTTTGTTTGTTTTTAATCACCTTTTTTTTTTTTTTTTTTTTTTTTTTTTTTCCTAATCTGCTTTGTTTAGGACTTGATTTATAATTTAATTTTTTGAGGACTGTGAGGCCTCTTGTAGGTCCAGGTTACTATCACATGAAATTCCCTGGCAAATATGAGAGGATGGGCTTCTGAGAGGAGAAGAAGGGGAAGGGCAGTGGAGAACCTTGCTCACTCATCCCTTGGCTCCTTCTCTGCTCTCATGCAGACATTGGGAAGTTCCTCAGGGACTTTCCTTGGGGAAGCTCAGCTCTGAGTGAGTCCAGAGTGACTCTGCCCTGCTCCCATCTGCAGAAATCCCCATGGGCTCCCTGCTCCTGATGTGACCCCTTCACCTGGGGACATGGAGCACTGGGTGGGAAGTCACAGGGATCAGTTACCTCCTGAGTGAAAGCACAGCCCAAACAGCAAAAACTCTTCCTGCAGAGTTCATCAGCCCTATGGATGACTGCACAAGTTACCCAGGCCCTGGGTGGTAAGAGAAGAAATTTATACAAATGTTACTGAGTTAGGATTTAGGAGAAGCAGCAGTTCAGAGTTAAAGTGGATATAGTAGGATCAGAGTTCAGAAATAACAGAAATATCCATTCAGCTCTTCTGCAATGTAACTTTTGATAATGTGACCCATAAAGGTTTCCTTAAAGTTCATATTTTTTCTTTTTTCCTTTTTTTCTTTTTTTTTTTTTTTTTTTCCTGATGCTGCAGCCTCTGAACATAAAATTCATTTGCTCCTTCGGCGGGCACAATTTTTTGGAATAAATGCCATCCCATTCAAGCAAGGGGCAGAATTTGTCACTGTCCCTGATTCTGCACCAAGCCACCAGCAGTTTGCATTCTAAATCACAATGTATGAGCATTTACAAGGAGACATTCCTGGTTTTCCTCCTCTATCATGTAATGCTGGGTAACAGTGAAAGTGTAGGAATGAAGTGTTATCAGATGAGGACTCAGACTCTATAATCCTCCCAATCCAAATTGGATTAATTATTTACAGGAAGGGCTAAAAGTGCTTGTGATCAAGGGCTAAACTGGTTGAAGTGGGTCGTAGGACTTTGTGGAGGAGTGTGTTAAGCAAAAAGGGGATTTGCCGATGAGAAAAACTTTATTAAAACAGCTGCTAATTGCAAATGAAGTTGCTAAGAAGCTGTCTTCAGTCTGAAGAGATTTTTATGCCTTTTTATAGCAATCACCATTTAATTGAGTCCCTTAAACTCCTGGCTGGCAGCACATAAGCTGCAGCACCATGCACAGCCTGTCCTCCCGAGGCACAGGTGAGCAAGAAAGGATCCCACGGGCAGAAAGGACACCAGGGATCCCACACCTCTGTTCCATGAGTGGGCTGGACACAAATATAGAGATATTGGCATTGCTACAGTAAGCCAGGGAAGTCTGTCTGGGAGGCATTCATCTGCAGTCATCTGAGGTTTATTGCAAGGCAAAGTTCCAAGAGTTGTGAAGGGACACGAAAGCATCTTGGGGTGTTTGTCTGACACAGAGCAGCCCAGTTTAGCTCCCAGATTCCCCCATAACAGGAAAGCTTTTCTGCTGGGACATTAGAAGGAGTTGTTCCCAGAGGGGTGAGGCTGCTCTCATTCAACCCTCACAGGTTTTGGTGAGGGTGCTTTTGGGGGGGTAATGCTGGCAGGGGCACTGCCCTTGGGAAAAAGGTTCATTCAGCATTACAAAGAGTTGGATTTGGCCCATGCACCTTACACCTTACCCTGCCTGAGAACCCCAACACTCTGCCACTGCTTCCCCACCCCACAATGGTTGCTTTCCCCCCCATCTCCAGCAGTTTCCTTCCACCAGATCTCACCCCTGGCCTTCCAATTCCTCCATGCTCCCCACTGGAGTAGCATAAGTCACGGTTGTCAGCTCTTCCTAAGGCTTCTCTTCACCACTTCTCCCTTTTCTCAGCTTCACTGGTTGCCCTGGATTTTGTCCTCACTCCAGTTCCTTCCCAAAACTCTCTTCCTGACTCCCTCCTCCTAAAGAGAAATTAAAAGAGATTTCATTTCTCTTCCTGCAGCTGAAACTTTGCCCACCCTGCATTCTTTTTCTCTCTCCCAGTGAGACAGACTTTGCTCAGCCCAGAAGCTGGACTCATCCTGAAGTTTGTGCCCCATTCCCTGCCTGATCCACTCCCTCCTCCCCCCTCCCTGCTTCTGCAAGGACACTGCTATAAATATTAATAATGGTATAAAATGCACAGTATATATATCGGTATAAATATCAATAATGATGAATTATTAATTGCCTTAGAGCTGTTTAATAATTTACTCATTATTTTAGGCTCTTCCAACAGTTTATTAGAGTCCAATGCTAAGCTATGGAGTTTAACTTTTCTGAACATTCTGTACTGTATTAATTAAAACAAAATATAAAAATGAATCAGAAGAGGAAAGTATAGAAAAATAATATAAAATTGTTCTGAGGAAGGAATATCTAGCAAATGTCTGCATTTAAGAAGGGTGATTTAAAGTTTTATCTGGAGAAATAATAGAATGTAATAGATTCCACAGACAATAATCAGGGCCTTATCTCCCAGTGCCAATCTTACCTCATTTGCTATTCTGGGGAAGATGACTTTGTTATCAATAATGAAGTGGATTGGTTCCTTCATTTAGAACCTTGTTAATACCACGCAGGCTTTTCTGTGTCCATTTCTTCAGTAGTCTTAACCAAAAATTAATTCCACGGCTAAAAAGGAAATAAGTTCCTTAAACATCAATTAACTCCAATGTTGTCTTTGGGGGCAATGAGCACCAGGCTGCTCTCTCCTCCTTAACACACTCTTCAGAGCATCTCAAAGGAAAGGAGGATCAGACTGAGTCCATCAGGCCCAGGCCTCTTGGTGAAAAGTTTTCTTTATGGAAGAAGATCCTCTGGAGCCCCTTTTCAGGTAAAAAAGAGCTAAAGCCAGAAGCAGGGAAGTTTCTGTTTAGGGTCATTTAACCACATCCCACATAATCACAGCAGAAAAATCATTCTCAGAGTTGGATCCTCTGCTTGCAAATCCTGCAGCTCCTCACCTAGCAGACATCCTGGTGCCACAGTAATTCATTAAAACAGGAGCTCAGAATTGCTCTGTCCTGGGTTCAGCTGCCACTTATTGCATTTGATGACAGAGGCAGCCTCAGTCCCCACCAAGGGGTGGGTGCAGAGGTGCCCTGGCCATGGTTGCTTTCTCTTAACTCTCACATGCTCAGGGGTCACCAGATGGGAAAGGGCTTCAAAGACCAACAGGTAACAAGTGCCTTGTTAAACTACTCTTACTTAATTTACCAGATGATCTTCCTATAATTCATGGTCAAAGAAGCCTATAAATACCATCATTGTCTTAACTATTCGTGTGCCAGAGCTACCCAGAAAGGCCAGGGGATGTTTCACTACTCATAATAACCAACAAGAGCTCTGTCTCAGCATTAAAGAGGGCTTGATCTCAAGTTGTGCCAGGGGAGGTTTAGGTTGGACATTAGAAAGAATTTCTTTCTGGAGAGGGTGATCAGCCATTGGAATGGGCTGCCCAGGGAAGGGGTGGATTCTCCATCCCTGGAGATATTTCAAAAGAGCCTGGATGTGGCACTCAGTGCCATGGGCTGGGAACCACGGGGGGAGTGGATCAAGGGTTGGACTTGATGAGCTCTGAGCTCCCTTCCAACCCAGCTAATTCTATGATTCTATGATTAAAGCATCAGACACCCATGAGCATGAGGCACTGAGCACAAACAAGACTCTCATGTCCATTTGTCACATTGCTCCCCCCATAAGGAGCTGAGGAATGAAACTGGAACAGAGCTCCAAGGTCTTTGTGTATCCCAGAAGAACATCCATATCTCAAATCCTCTTCTGGAAACCAGACAAGCTCCTCCTGGACTGAGCTGGACATTGGATACAACCTGACACTTCCTCCCACTCCCCCTCAGCCCAGGGTTGTTTGTGGGTAGATGTGAAGAACTGAGCAGTATGGAAGGGAAGCTACAAGAAAGAAATAATTTGGGAAATATCCTACTCCTTTCCAGTAATGTTTTCCAGGTTACGAGTTGTTCTCCCTAATTAACATCTCCTTAATGACTGCCCCAGGAGCAGCACCAAGCAGATGTAGTGGTGAGGAAGGTGACTGCATCTGGAGGGAAAAGAGTGGGAGAAATGGTGCTGCCAGGAGAGAGGGAGCAGCTCAGGAGATCAAGGGCTGCAGCATTCCAGAACTGAAGAGCCAAGTGAGAGAAATTTAGTTTGTCTCAGTCAAGTGAGCTTTTCATTTTGCAAGATCAAAACCACGAGATTTGTTTAGAAGTGTACACTTAGCTAAAAAAAAAATAAAAAACAGGGAGAGATGGTTATCAGATGGTGAGTAACTGAAAAAGAACTAAATGGAGTTATTCTGCACAGCAAAAAAAAATTAAAAAATTAATATATATATATATTTCTTGAAAGTATTGAAGGGCAGCTTCAGAGTGACTCTCCTGTCCCCAGGTGTGCACATTAATGTGACACCCAATTTACAGCCAGGTTTAAGAGAACAACTTGTCTATTAAACACAGACACATAGCATTCAGATCATACATCATCCCTAACAAAGGTGGCTGTGAACTACCTGAAGAAGATAATATTGGGTTTGGGTTTTTTTTTTCTTTTTCTTTCCCTTGCTGAAAAGCAATGTAAGCACTAGATCTTGATATAGGAGGACAATATTCCCCAGGGAGGAAAAACCAAACAAACAGACAAAAAAAGGAGATAAAAAAGTAGTAAATGAAAGTGCAGAAGAAATAACAAATAAAAAATAAAAAAAAAAAAACAAAACAAGCCACAGCAAACCAAACCCCACACCTGTCTAAAAGACAAAGGATATCTTCATGTAGGATTAGTCCTTTTTTAAAAAAAGAAAGAAAAAAATACAAACTAAAAAAAACACTGTGACCAGCTGCAAACCTTAATAACTTTGGGCATATAAGCACTGTAAAAGAAACACTTTAAATGAAGATTGCTGGAGGCTGGCTTAGACCTGACTAAAACACTGTGCTACAAAGATAAACCCCTAAGCCCCAGATGTAAAACTAATATTTGCCACATAGTGAATACTTTTTATCTTAAGGACAGACAATAGGCATTCAGATTAAACATAGGAAGCATGAATACTTTATACCAGGTTATAACTGAACCAATCTGAAGCCAGGATTGAAATAGTCCTGGAGAACAGGGTGCCAAAACCCAATGTCAGATATAGGGAAGGCAAAGGGATCTCCTGCCTTTCCATGGGGAAAATGGATTTATGCTGCAGCAGCCTTGGGAGAGGAGGGGTCTCCATAGCCTGAAGCAGAGATGAGGGGAAGATTTTCTGAATGTCACAGCAGGGAGCAGCTCCCTGGAGAAAACAGCAATCTGGTGGTGACATTCCCCTGCTGTCACTTGGGAAGTTCATGGGTTCAAGCCTGCACCCATCACTGCAGGTTGGCTCTGTAATTGGTACAAATTTGTAGCTATTTGTAGCTACAAAGATGATGGAGACTCCCAGTTTCCAAGGAGTCCCAGGGACAAGACAAAGGGCAATGGGCACAAGTTGCTCCCGAGGAGATTCCAGTTGGACACAAGAGGAAAATTTCCCCCCCTGAGGACAGTCAGACCTTGGAATGGTCTCCCAAGGAGGGGTGGATTCCCCAAGGAGGGGTGGAAAGGTTGACGTCTCAGCTTGGGACATCTCACATCACCAATAATATCAGGAGGGTTGGACCTGGTGATCCTTGAGGCCCCTTCTAATCTGACATTCTGTGATTCTGTGGTTCCATAGAGAAAATCAGACTGTGACCTGGATGTCACACCCCACGTGGATGTGGTTTTACAGGGCATCTGGCAAGATGCTCAGATTTTTTTGGTCAGAGCTGACTTATTGGCTTCAGCAGGCTAGGATTAAATCCTTTTTCAACCCTAGACTTCAAGAGGAAATCCAGGCTGAAAGAGCTGAGCAATCAACCATAATCCATAACTACTGCCTATAAAACTGCCTTTAAAACTCCCTCTTTAAAACTGCCTCAGTCCCAGGGAAGTGAAAAGCAGGAAATGTGATCCCACTTTTTAAAAAAGGTCTCCTTGGAAGGTCTGAGAAGCAGAGCCCTGTCTGTGGGTCTGGCTGAAGCTACTCTAAAGAGTGGGATAAAAGGACATTCAGTAAATTATGTCAGGAGAGAGAAATAATAAAGAAAAAAGTCTAGCTTCATGATTTATTAGACTTTCATATATTTATATTCATATATATATATATACACACACAAGTATGGAATAGACTCACTAACACTCTCCTTGGATTTCCACAGCCCTTCCAGAAATGATCTCACAGGTGATAGCTGAAGAAATGCAGCCACCTTGGGATAATTTGCCTGGTCCTGCCTTAAACAAGAGTTGCTGGAAAGAGAGGAAAATAACAGATCAGTGGAGGGAAATCACCAGTGGCTCAGGATATCTGTAAATGATCTGAAAGGACCGTGTATGGTGAAACGAGAGCACTGATGGCATCCAGTGATTCAAGACTGAAAAAGGGAGCTGACTGCAAAATGTCACAGGAAAAGCTGCCAGCCTTGGCCAGAGGAGAAAATAACAGCTGAAATTTGGTGTAGGTAAACATAGAATTATGCAGCAGAAGGAAAAGAGCCCTACAGTTACAACCATAATGATAGGGTTTGATCTTGCTATTACTGCTCAGAGTTCTTGAAGTCAGTGTTTCCAGAGATTTAGGGTTTTATAAAAGATGGTCCTATGGAAAAATCAGCTCAATCAGAGAGAAAGGAAATTGATGCTGGAATGTACTAAGAAAGCAAAAGAAGGTAAAACTGAAACCAGGGGCATGCCACTGTATGAATCCCTGATGGATCTGTGGTGTGAACAATGAGCCATCCCCTCAGAAAGGTTAGAGCAGTGTTGGAAAAGGTTCAGAGAAGATAACACATATGATGTCTGGAATAAGGAGCAGAGTATATTGTTTCATTTAGGGAAAAAAAGGAGGGGAAATTAGTGCAGATTTTGGAGTAGACTGGAAAGGATATAATAGATAGCTCTTCAATGTGGGAAACAAAGGGCATCAGGTTGGGATGCTGGTGGCAGCATTAAAACCATCAGAAGATAACAGATGGATTCTCCATCACTGAATCCCACAGAGGCTGAAATCCAAAGTGAATCTTCACATAAATAAGCAAAGCCAGGGATGAAAAAGTTATTCTAAACCATTAGACACAAGGGTACCATCCATTCCCATAAGGTCCCTGTGCTGTGAATCACCAGGACCTACAAGGACATATTGGACAGATATTATTTTTCTTTTTGTCCTCTTTTGCATCTCCAGTGGCTACTGCTCTGAGCAGAAGCACCCTGTGCTCCTGCCTTGCCTCCAGGAGTACCATTCAAACACAAAGAAAAAGCCTGCAAGTAGTGAAAGCAAATAATTGCAAATCTATCATTTCACAGAACCTGAATCCATCACCAGCAAGAGCTGCATATTTGAGTTTTGTTCCTTTCAGGAGAGCTTGTTATATTAAACTATTTTGTACATATTTGATCTCTTCTACTACTTCAAGGGGCTACTAGGCTGATTTAACAGTCATTTATTCTAGAGATAAAAATGGGGGCAAAGCTGATTTTTAACACTAGAATATTGTTTTCTGCCTGGATGTGCATAACCAAGAAAAATGATGAGGTGTGGACACAAAGTTGTAGAGTTTAAGCCTAGAGGTCAATGAAAGATGCCTGCACAAAAATAGCTGCAGTCTGTAAGCCATGCAGGCAGCCTGGGGAGAAGATAAAGTACACCTTTCAGGAACCATTCCTCCAATTACTTGCTGAGATAGAAATATCTCTTCAGAATAAAATCCAAACCCTGGGTAGATGTTGCACTGGATGTCCACATTCAGAACATTTCCATCTGATTCCTAAATCTTTTTCTTCTTCTTTTTCAGAAGTAGAGTTTGCCATGTCCCCCATCAGTTTCTGGATGGATAGTTTTGAGATGCAGGTGCTTTGTTTGGCCAGATCATAAAGCAGCACCTAAATTCCCATAAAAAACTTGGCACTTACCAATTATTTCTCAGGGCATAATTTAATGAAATACTCAGAGATTATATTTATTAAGCATGGATGCTGCACCTTCTGCTTTCATATAAACACCAACCAAAAATAGGCTTCACTTCTCACACAACTACTCTTCCTTCTCCCCAGAGGGAAAGCTTTGGGGTTTGGGTTGCTTTTAATCATCTACAGTCATAAAAAATGTCTAGGGATTTTGCTATCCTATTTAAGAAGAGCTATGGCCAGAGATCAAACCCACTTTTTCCTGGCATGAGTGTATTTTGTACCTGAAGTTGCCTGGTTGTCTTCTGGCAGATATCCCTTCAGGATTTTCCCTTCCTTTGCTTTACCCAGATTTCTTTCCCCAGGGTGTGAGGATCCCACTGAAGTATCTCACACTCAACCTCAGAGGTTTTCTGTGTGTTTTCTTCCTGCTTTTATGCCAATAAGTTACCCCCATGAAAACAGGAGGCAGATTTGATTTTCAAAGTCTATCTGTGAGGAACTTGAAGCTGCCAAGAGAGTGACAGGCAGCAATCTGCTGAGCAAAGCAGTTTGTACCTTCTTTTGAGCCCCTTACTGCTATCAGAAAATTGGTCCAGCATATCAGGTCCAGGATATAAAGAAAAATAAGCAGAAAAACAAAGGTACAGTGCTGCTCTTCAGAGCTCGCTCCTCTTCCTCATAGCTTTGGGCATAAAGCTGAGAGAAGGAGTTTTTAGGGTGCTGGGGCTCAAATTAGGGAGGGAACAGAGGAGCCCTCCCTCTGGGGAGCTGAATTACATTCTGACATTTGATGCTTCTCCATATCCACTCACCAGGCTTCATTGCTTTCCCTGTGGTTTCTCCAGCTGCAGCATCTTCTTCATGCTCTGAGACATCCAGGTGAGGTTGTGTCAGTGATGAGAGAGATGTTGTCCCCATGAAAACCCCTCTGGATCAGGAGCAGAAGGGCACCAGGGTGTGTAGCAGTTCCAAAATCTCTGAGAAAATGCTGAGGTTTAATGCTGGAAGGATTCACCATCTTCATTCCACCTTCTATCCTACTCTGAGGAAGCCTCACGTGCAGAAGAGCTCTGGGGAGGCAGGATTAGGGATTTCTCATGATGCATCTGCTATTTAAGATAGGATTTTATTGTCTTCATTTTATACAGATATTAGATAATACCTATGCAATGGAAATGTTGAAGGCCTGGTTGGGTGGGGCTTGGGGCAACCTGGTCTATTGGGAGGTGTCCCTGCCCAGGGCACTGGATGAGCTTTAAGGTCCTTTCCAATCTAAACCATTTTGCCATCCTATAATGAACAGCTTTGCAGGTTGGGTGGCTGGAAGTGACCACCAAAAACTGGCTGATGGAGCAAAATAGTGGAGCCCATGAAGATCTGGAGTGCAGGTAGAATTTTGTCAAGCAGTTCACATAGACACAGGGCAAGACTCTTGATCCATCAGTAATAGGGGTGATGAGCAGAGATCGAGGGGTTTGCTGAACCCATTACCACAGACAGCTGGAAAGAAAGAGTTCCCCAGTAACCAGCAAGGCTGTCACTGTGTTCAGCCACGTTCTGCTCATGTGCAGATCACAAAGCACTTGGAAAAGAGAGAATAGGGAAGGGAAAGGCATTTTTCCAACATCTCCAAGCATTACAGAGCTGGAGCAAAACCAGATGCAATATTTGGTCAATACCAGCTCAGGGCTCTTTGTGTAGCTTACATTGCATCCAGCTTATAAATAGCAAATACATTAATAGTTTTTAATAAAAATAGCTTCATAAAAACAACTGGTAATGGGGTCTTGCTCAGAGCAAGGGGGAGTTTTGTTTGCAAAGCTCGTTACTCCCCCCTGCTCCCAGTGTGTTAGGAACATTTGTCACACTGAGTTGTTTGCAAATGGCTTTCTTCTGGTTGATTTAGGATCTCACCACAGGGAATTATAGCAATGTATTCATATCATGCTTAACCCCTTAAAAAAAAATTGGGAATGGAAATTCCAGGGAAGTAAACTCGAGATATTTGGCAAATAAGATTTCGTGGGAAGAAAAAAAAAAAAGCAGAGCCAAAAAAAAAAAAAAAAAAAAAAAAAAAAAGAATGAAGGAGACCAGGTAATTAGAAAAAAAAAAAGAGACTGAGGAATGGCCTCAATGCCAGAGGGAAAAAATTGTTCATAGAGGAAACTTGTGGCTGCATTAGATAATTTTAAGTGACTTGGAAACAAAAAAAGGAAACATCACAAGTAGAAACTAAGTGTGAAAATGTATTAGTGGAAGGCCAGTATGCAAGGGAAGAGAATGAGTTCTAATTAGTAATGGACAAGAAAGTAGCAAGAAAATAAATATTTTAGAATGAGGAAAATGTAATAAATCCTTGGATAATTCCACACAGAGTAAATAATAGATGATATAGAAAAAGCCCAAGTATTGAGGGCATTCCTCACTTAAAAATAAAATGTTACTTTTTTAGCAATTATTAATGCAATTAATTTTAAGAGAGGAAGAAAGAAAATGGGAGTTCATTCCAGAGTGCTGAAGGGAGAAGCCTCAACAGCCCCAGATTGATTCTGCTTCACCCCTGAGAGCACATGGAGGGAGAGGGACATCCTAGAAGACCAGGAAGGAATAAGTTAAAGAATCTGCCATTAAAAAGGAGTAATTGAGGATCCTAGGGAAATCCAGACAGGTCAGTCGAGCCTCAGTACCTGGAAAAAATACTGGAACAAGTGGTTAAGCAGCAGGTTATAGGCACCTGGGGGATAATAAGTTCATAAGGTAAGAGCCTGCATGGATGTGATGGGAACAATTCATGTCAAAACAATTTAATTTCCTCTCCTTGGCAGGATAACTGGTCCAGGGGACAGGGAGGGTGGTAGCTGTGATAGATGTGGGCTTTTTGAAGGCTTTTGACCTCGTCCCACATGGCAGTGGGCAAGTGGGCTTGGGAAATAGAGTCTGCAGGAAATTACCATAGAGGATAAGCAGCCCTAAAAGCATGAATTGGGCACCAGCCATAGGTGGTTGACAGCCCACTTTGGAGGGTTTTTTTCAAACATGTCTCTGTCTTGTGCTGCATTCTAATGAATATTTTCTTTTAGAGGAAAATACAGTAAAATTTGCACAATATATTCTGGTAACTCAGGTAGCATCCCAAGAGGTGAGCTGCATCCCTGCTGTCTGCTTATTGAAAACAGAGTTGGTTTGGGCTTGTGCCCTCCCCAAACCTTGGAATTATCAACCCAGACCTTCTACTGACCTTCCACAGCCTGGCAAAATGCACCTCCTCACCCTGCAGCTCTCCCACCCCTTCCTTGTGCCCAGCTCTTAGGAGTGCCTGTGCTTTTTGTACCTCTCCAGCTCTCTCCTCCTCCTCTCCCAGCTAAGAAGCTTCCAACACAGCAAATCCAACATCAGGGGAAGGTTCAGAGGAGTAATTACCAGATTTGGCAACAGAAAAAGATGGCTAGTGAAAGAAAACACAAAACACAATTGGATTTGTATTGAGTTACAAGGGAAATGTCTCTTTTTTTCCCCCATGTAGCTCATTCCCAATGAATAGTGGAGTGAACACTGTAGGGAACTGCCTCGTGACAACAATCTCCAACTGGTCCAACCCCAGGATAACCCTGTTACTTTTCCCTTTTCAGATGCTTCATCAAATTTTCCTCCTCCTCTCTTAAGAAAATGCATTTCCTGGAAAACCAGGCCTGGGAAGGAGCTGAAGGATATGTGTGCATCCTTCACTATAGCAGGAAGAGCTCTTTTCCCAGACCTCCAATGGTGCAGTTGCCTCAGCCCTTGCATCCTACATCTTCTGAGGGCATCTCTGTCACATTGGGTACCACCTCTATCCATGTTCTTTGTAGGAAGCCCTTACATTTCAGTCTGGAGTGTTTCCCTGTCCTCTTTGGCAGGTGACTTGTCACCTTAACACCTCCTGAGCCTTGTAAATATGCCAAACATTTTACAGGAGAAAAATATGAATTGCACGATTCTTTTAAACACTGTGACCTCTGGGGTGCTCTCAGCTTTCCACAGAGTTCCCTCACAGCCTCTCTGAATAGTTCAGGAGGGAGATAACAGGCAGGAATGGGACCAGGAAGGGTTTGAGACACAAGCACTGGGAAGATTTCATAATACTTTGGAGGATGGGATCAGAACCGAGCATCAGCTTGATGAATTGGTGACATAACCCAAAATAAATGCCATCAAATTTGACAAACACAAACAGCTCAGCCTGGGATTTAGGCAAGGGAGGTCACTCTTGCCATCAGAGCTGGTTTGCAGACTTTCTGTTCTCCCCCCTATCTCAAATCTGCTTCTTTCTGCCTTAGCATCCGTTTGTTGCCCTTTAAGGTGTGATGCTCAGCTGTGGGGCTGCCTTACAAAAAAGCTCCCCGAGCCAACCCTAAATAAAAACACCTTCTTTCTTCATAGGGTGTTACATCTAACCTGCTTCTGTCCTCTGCTCTGGTTCACAGCACAGCAGAGCTGGATGTGTTTCTGGGGGAAGGAATCTGCAGCAGGGAGACACAAATCAGCTGCCAGGAAGATGGGAGCAGGAATCCCATCTCTGGAGCCAGATTTCCCTCAAGATACATTTTGATGGAGGAGAAATCAGATGTGCAAATACAGGAGGGGGAGCAGCTTGTCAGCAACAATGCAGCAGAGCCTCAGCTCAGAGTCTACCCCAAATCCAGCAGGAGCCAGTGGTGTGTGATGTCTTTGCATAAAATATACAGGGGAAGAGCAGCCAGCAACAGAAATCTGATTTTGGAATGTAGTAGCAGGAGATACTAAGAGATGGAAGGTCTTAGTGCTGCGGTTTTTCCTGTCAATGGACTTTAATAATTGTGCTGGTAGCTCAGAGGGAAACCAGAAAGACAAGTCCCAGGCAGGAAAAAAAAAAAAAAAAAAAAAAAAAAAAAAAAAAAAAGAAAAAAAAAAAAAGTAAATTGGAGAAACTGCTAAGTTTTCTCTTCCAGAAAAGAGGGGAAGTGTGGGAAAGCCTACCAGTCCCCCCAACCCAACATGAAAATATTTATAAAGAGAGCAGCAAGAATTTGCTCTCCATCTTGTGTAGGGTGAAAGAACAAAAAAACTGAACAGCTGATTTTACATAAAGAAAACTCCAGCAATATATTAAGAAAAAACCCCACTGCCTATTAAGAGAACAGGGACAATTATCCAGGAACAACTGCAGGAGAGAATCATATTAAAACATCTATTAAGGGTTGATCCCCGGCTGTACTTCAGTTCAAGTGGTAGATTAAATGATCTCCTGAGGCTCCTTTAAGTCTTGTACTCTATGATCTGTGTAATTTTTTTTTTCCATTTTTTTTTTTAGTGTTGTGGGAAGTTGTTCCCAAAAAAAGAAAAAGGAAAAAACCAAACCAAACCAAAATGAAATAATACTGTAACAATGACAGTGCATCTACAAGCAAGGTGACCTTATCTTGAACTCTGCTTGGCAGTGAATTTATGAAAGATAAGGCAGGAATAGAGGAGGCTGCAGGAGCAGCTCAGATAATGATTAGAGGCTCAGAAAACAGCAACAAGATTTTTATGCCCTATCTGGAAGGAGATGAAATCTGGGGAACATCCCATTAAACAAACTGGAGGACAATTGGGTGTACTCAGGATCTTGACTCCAGCTTGTACAGAATTAGACTATTGACATACATCAGATTGGAGACCCACGGAGCAGCCCAGGCAGAAGCCCAGACTGGATTTTGTTTGTTTTATTGTAATTGGTTTCCACAATTGATGATTAAGTGCAGAACTGATTGCTGTGAGACATGGCAAAGACTGAGAACTTAACCAAGGGGAGGTAGAGAAGGACAGGTGTTAACAAGAAAGGAGAGAGAGAATATGTATTTAGGAGGAATAAATTATTCCTCCCCCCAAATTAAAGCAGCCACTAAGCCTGATGGACAGGAAAGCCAGAGTTTTGTAGCATCCTACTGAACATCTGCTGATTACAGTCTTTTATTTTATTTATGGTGCTGTCCACCATGTCTGGCAGAATAAGGCCCCAGGCAGACTGTGTCCCCTTGGTTGTATTTGTGTCTTCACAACCACAGAGGAATAAACCTCCTGCAGGCTGGAGGCTGAAGTTGGCATTTCTGGGCACCAAGAGGAAAATATCTTCAGATCTTAATGGTATCAGTCAAGTGCTAAACTGGTGTTCTGTTTGGGAATTCAGCCCCTGGAGGAATGTTAGGCCTGAAGGAATGTTAGGCCTGAAGGAATGTTAGGCCTGAAGGAATGTTAGGCCTGGAGGAAGAATTCCCCTGGCACAGCAGTGATGAGTTTATCCAAAACAATTCCCTCCCTCATTGAAACCCTCAGAGGCTCAGCAGGAATTGTCCAGGGAGAAAGAGGCAGATTCAGGCCCTTCAAAGCCAAGCAATGCATGGGGACTGTTTAACTGAGCCTTCTTTGAAGGATACCTAACATAGCATTGAAGGAACTGTAGAGGAATACACTGATTTTCAAAGCTGCATGAAAAAAGAAACATCATTGCTTAATGCTTAAGTACACTGCCTACAATAAATACCTGAATGTGAGAAAGTACCCCCCCAACCTGCTCCCCAGCTTTGCTTGTGTCAGGAAATCAAAGCAGAGAGCAGGTCCCTTGAGATGGGTCTTTCATGAATGGGATGATAATAAGGAGCTGTGTGATGGGGAAGGAACTTCTTGATGGAATATATATCTGAAAATTGCATCCAGCAAAACCACTGGGCAGGAAAAAACAATAAAACGTAAAACCTTCCTTTCCAATGTGTTTATTTTATTTTTATTTTAGGTCTTTTTTGCCCCTCTAGCAAAGGTCATAAATTATTTAACCGCTGCAGCTCAGACTTCTCTTTTTTACTGTCTAATAAAATCTGAGAAATATAAATCTATTTTAGGTCCTTTAAAAAAAAATAATTGAGACTGGTGACAACCCAAACAGGAATTGAAGCAACAATTCAAGCCAGGGTGTCAGTGAGTTGTGAACACACCAGGAGATTTCAGCAGAAACCCTATGAGGAGGCATTTTGTTTCTTTCTGACCAAATACATCTCATCTCCTTCTTAAATTTAATAATTTATAGATTCAACATTTGTTTTTTGTCTCCTGCCTGCATGCTTCCTATTAAAGACATAATTCAGGTGGTTACATTATTATATGCTGGGCTGCTTACTTTTCAGCCAAATGATGTGGAAAGAGGCAGTGATAACTTCATGGGAATGTAGCAGGTTGTGGAATTGCTGCCTCTGATTTCCCTGCTACTGAGATTTTAAATAAACAGCAATTTCTCAGACATGGGCCAGTGATTGTTTGTCACTTGGAATTACTAACATTTAATACCAGTGACTATAGACATTAGAGGAAGAAGCAAGGTCAAGGAAGAAGCTGGCAAAGGAGAAAAAAAAAAAAAAAGAAAAAAGAAAAAAAAGAAAGTAAAAAGGAGAGCGCAAAAAGACTCTGGACACTTCCCAAGTGCCCTCCTTGGGATGCACTGCAGGAAGCTGAGCAGTCTTGAAGCTTTTCAGATTTACACCAAGCTGCTTTTATCAACCCTGCTCCATTCCCCAGTCCCTGCTCTGCTCAGCATCCTTTCAGGAATCTCCACCAAGACCCAGCCTTTCAAACCTTCTGGTGTTTCTGGAAGGGTTCCTGCCCCTCTGATCTCCCAGCTGTGATCTCCTTCACCACGAGGGGCTGGTTGAAGCACAGAGTAATGGATATTTCTGTATAAAAAGAGATTGCATCCTTACACATGAATTGCTTCAGGTTCCTCATCAGTTCTAGCTGAGCAACAAATCCCACAAGCAGCCCCTGATCAGCTGTAGCCTCCAGTTCCCTCTGCAGAAGAAGGGGAACTCAAAGGGCATGGAGAGCCCACTTTCAGCCAGGCTGGAAATGAAGAGAAAGAATTAAAAGGAGGAATTAAATGTGAAGAAGGTCACAAGCAACACAAAACCTGTTTCAGGTGTCTGACGAGAGGCTCGGGCAGAATGGATGTGTTATTCTGTGAAGAGCAAAGGAGGAAAAATAATTCCTTTCACAGCAGGGTAAAGGGGGCTGAACCATCTAAAAACAGGATCATTAAAAAATAGAAAATATATCTAGCATGCCAACAGCTCCAAGACTGACAGAAGGTAGCTGAGGGTGGGAAGGAAAATGTACTTTGATGTAAAGATTATATATTGTGTCAATGACTGTGCAGATGGGTGACTGGTGTGTATCAGGCCATGTCCTGCTCCTGAGCAGTGCTGCCTGTCCTGTCTGTGTATTAAACCCCATTTCTATTTCTCTGGGACTTCAGTAGAGGGTGTACCAGCAACTGGTGTGCAGCTGGGGCCTCAGGGCCTGTCCAGGTGCCAGCAACTGGGCAGACTGGGATCCCAGGGCATATGTCTCTATGTGTCTGTATATATATATATATATATATGTATATATATATGTGTGTGTGTGGTTGTGTACCACATCTGTGTGTTTATGTGCACGGGCATACTGGGAATCCATGCTGAGCCTGGCCACTGCCTGGAGATGGAGCATCATCAGCTTCCTCAGCCTCTTGGATCTGGTATGATCCCCTCAGCATTAATATGACATACACTATATAATAAATATAATAAATATAATAAATATAATAATAATAATAATAATAATAATGACAATAATAATAATAATAGAAGAAGGAGAGGGAGAGGGAGAGGGAGAGGGAGAGGGAGAGGGAGAGGGACAAGGACAAGGACAAAGACAAGGACAAGGAGAAGGAGGAGGAGAAGGAGGAGAAGGAGAAGAAGGAGAAGAAGGAGAAGAAGGAGAAGAAGGAGGAGAAGGAGGAGAAGGAGGAGAAGAAGTATTCTATTAGTGTTATAGACATAGCCCTTAGGGATATGACTTAATTAGGGACCTGTCAGTGTTAGGTTTACAGCTGGACTTGATGATCCCAAAGGTTTTTTCCAGCCCAGGTAATTCTGTGATTATTTCATGTGTACCCTTCTGTGGAAGAGCTAAGGAGCAGTTTGTGCTTCTTCTGCTGTGGGACGTTCAAAGTTTTTGATAGCCACAGCAATGATCTGGACCTCATGGGAAGACTGATTAATGTAAAAAGGAGTGAGCTAATAGTGGGGAAAAGCACCAAATCCACAAAGGACCAGGAAAAGGATAACATTCATTTGCTATCTTTCTGTTTTATCACTGAGCTCCTTGAAGCAAGGAAAGAGGACAAGGGCCCTGTAACCTCGAGAGAGGGGAGAACATGTTGTATTAAAGGCCTATTTGATAAGATATTGGGAAACAGAAGAAACAGAGAGAACTGAAAGGAGAATGACTCCATCTCAAGCAGAGGCACAGGGAAAGACAGAGCCTTCCAGGAGGCCAAGATATTAGAATCACCTCATCTCCATCTCAATCATCTGCTGCCACAGCCATGGGTGAACAAACTCACACTCCATTTCACCTCCTTAGTTTTGAGTGAGATTGATTTCACCATTTCAAGTGGATTCATTTTTGCTATCAAAAAGCTCCATGTCTCATTTGGGCTGTCTTAGATTCCCCCTGTACAGTCAGCAGAGGGAGAAGTGTTTCCACAGCAGCCCATCCTACCTTCAGATTGGTACCCAAGGTTGTTCACAATTTTTTCTAGAGGATCTCTTCTCTCTCTGCAGACAATAAAGGAGCCCAGAGACCTACCTGAGCCATTCTGCCTGCATTTTATGCCACCAGCACTGCATCAGAGGACTCCCACAGTGTTTCCAATTTTGTAACCAAGAGCTGAATTCCTTACCAGGATAAATTTGGGGAATTGAGATGGCTTGGTGCTGAGAGATGAAGGATAACTCCTACAAGCAGGAGAATAGTGTTCCTCTGGAAAGGGTTCAGACAAAAATGTTTTTCCTACCTGGAATTTGAAGTGAGTTTGGAACCCTAAGGAGCTGGGAGCTCTCAGGTTGAAAATAGGGAGTGCCAGGAGCTGGAAATTTTACAGAGGTTCTGACTCCCCCAGCACACACCACAATGAGCCACAGACTGTCCCAGTGAGACATCTCCCCTTCTGCTGCTGTTGGGGCTGGGTAGGAGATGGACAGACTGCCTCAGTAAAGAAATCTTGGTGACCCTGGCTGCTCATGTGAGTCCTCCTGACTGTATACACCAAGTTTTAGCACTCAAAGAAGTGTGCTGGAGCTCCTTTATCTTTGTAGCTGTGCCTCACAGCATGATTATTGTGTGATTCTGTGATTCTGGTCAGCTATCCAGGGGTAGTAGCACTGGAGAGAAATTTGAAGAATTAGTAAAGGAATATCAGTAGGGAAGAGTCTTCCCTACTGCAGGCAGCCTGGATCAGCTGAATTCACGCTGTGGATTCTTCTCTGGACACCACTGGACACTTTTAGTCCCTGCCTGGGTTGCTTGATGGGTTTCATTCTTCAGGAAGGCTGTGGGCAGCTCCACATCCTGACCACTTCCAGCTCTCCCTCCACTTGTCCTACTTTCCTGCTTTCAACCTTTTGTATTTATTGCTTTTCACACAGAAGTGACTGAACCATAACGCTGGCATTTTCCCTGATCCATCTGTGACTTTGCTTCCTGCATCCCTTCAGCCTGAGCCTTTATCATGGTTCTGCTCCAGTGGGTGCACAGAGGGACCATGGGCAGCCACACTTTCCTCTCTGTTAATCCTCTGCAAGGACAGTTCATCTGTCCTTGCTATTTGGAGGTATTTCCTTAGGGATAGATCTGTTTCTCTGAAAAATCTCGCTTGTAATTAGGAGTCACATGGCCTCATTCATTCCAGTTGTCTCTCATCTTCCCCACACTGAAATGATTTAAAAAAAAAAAAAAAAAAAAAAAAAAAAAAGAAAGAAATCCAGCTTTCTAAGCCACTTACATCTGCCCATGGTCTTCCCTTGTTCTTTATGTAGGTGATACTTTGTTTTCTCCCCTGCTGTGGGTTTCATTAGGCTTAACAGCTGCCACCAGGTACATTTAAGAACGTGCTGGTACCATAAAAAAGCACCTCATGTTCCTAAAATTACACTGGTTCTTTAGTAAGGAAGTTATCTAGAGAGTCTAAAACTGACTGGGAGCTGCAAGGTAGAAGTGGCCACATGCAGAGGAACTGCAGCCCCCAGCTCCTCCAGCTGGACATGCAGCTTGCATCACCTTTACACAGACCCCACAGGGTCACAGGGGTGAGGAAGGGCACAGATGCCCTCTGCCAAACCACACGTGCAGGAGAAAATGGATGCCTTGCTGGAATCAAATTTCCATTTTCTTATTCACTAATTTGACTTGCTTTTCAGTGCAATAGTTGAGGTTAATTGCTGGTGACAGTTAAACTTGAAATGATTTTCCATCTCAGGTAACAGTGAAGAGCTGGTCACTGGTCACTGAAACCATCATGTGTCCCTTGCTTAAAAATGCAGGATTTTTTTCTCTCCAAGTCATCATCTCTTATCATCAACATCACACCACTTCGCTTGCTGTTGTATACATGAAATCATTATGCATTGTTGTCACTGTTGGAAATTTCTCATCTCAGGAGAGATTTTTAACCCTCTGAATGCTGACACAAGTGTCCAGCTACAGTGCTGCTTTGAAGGTTCTCCTAGACACCTGTAACAACAGACACAGTTAAATGTCCTTCACGAGGCTGTTGTTGCTCTTACTGAATGCGAGGAGCCACCAAACATTTATAAAAATATCTCAATAGTACTTGAAGTTCCCTCCACATTATCCATCTGAGTATTTAACCAGCAAAAGCACTTCTCTTGCTCTGAAAGAAACAGAAAAAAAAATAACACTTCATTTTAGCTGTGTCTAGACTGATGTTACCAGAGCCAGCTGTGGTCTCAAGAGGCTCATTGCACTTCATTTGTACCACACCAGCTACAGCAGCTTCCCCACAACCCTTTGCACCTTCCTACACCCATCACCTTGAGCACTGTCACCATCACCCCAGCACCTGGTGTAAAGCACCACACCACAGTGAGCCTTCAGCTTTGCCAAATATTCACCACTTCTATTCCAGGCTGCTGTTGGGAGCATTGCAGAACCAACCTGTAATCAGCAGACCAATTTTAGGCTTTCCCTGCTCTCCATACACAACCTCTGAAGTGCAGGGCTTAGGGCTCCAATCCCTGCTCCATCCCAGACACCAGAGACCTTCAGCAGCTCTAACCTGAGGGCTCTGCTTTTCTCCACCCTCCCTCCCAGGGGGTGTGAGACAATCTCCACAGAAAAAAACCTTTTCATTCTCTGCCTTGATATGTCTTTTGCCAAAAAAAGCTGCAGCCCCAAGGTAACTGGTTTCAGAGCAATGGGGAGCTAGGAAAGTAAAATCTCCCAGTCACAAATAAAGGGTCTGTCAGATGGAGACAAAGAGTCCCTGGCTCTCTGTAGCCCAGAAGTCCTCCTGTCCATGCTCTTTCTTCTCCTCGAGAGATAACATTGCTGGCAGAAAACTATAGGCCATGGGAACAAAAATCAAAGTGTTACAAGCCCTGAATATTGCTGAGAAAAAAAGACCCCAAAACCATAGACCTTGAGCAGTTGAAATGTTTTCATGCTCCCTCAATCCACTGAAGGGCCTGTCTGTCTTCAAATGGAAATGGTGCAAGTGGAAATAACAATAATGGGCAGGGGTATAAAGAAAGAAATGATGAATCAGAGCTTTGATCACACACTGTCATCCCTCCATGAAGGTGATGTCCCACTAATCCCTGCAGGACACAGCTCAGCTCAGAGCAAAGCTGTGGAGAGCTTTTGGTTCTCACCAACCTTTAGAAAAATCAGTTCTACTGCCAATGGCTTACAAAGATTTGTAAATCAGGTCAGCAATCCCAGCTTCAAATATTCCATCTTGGCCCGGGTTTGTTTATGCAATATTTTATCAGCATGGAATAGAAAAAAAAAACCCTTCATACTTTCATTTCCTCACAGTCAGCAGGCTGAAGAACACAGAATTTAAGAAGCCCAAAACATCTTTGCTTTTCAGCTCTTTATTTAAGTCCTCATAGGAACTTTTTATAAACAAAGAGAATATTTAACTGAAGCCACTTCTTTGCTCCACTGAGTTTTGATATTACCCTATGTTTAGGCCAGCTGGGACATCTTTTGGAAAGTGGTCCTGGATTTATTAATGGTTCTCAGAACCTGCCCCTGAAAAACAACTTCCCTGGTATGGCAGGGAAGCCAGCATGGCAATAGGTCTGAAGGTAAATGGAGGTTTTGGACCCAATTTGTTTCTAATATTCAGCTTTAAGAATCAGATTACATGTTTGTTCAATACCAATAAACTTCCAGAGTTTTATAGAGTCATAAAAACACTACAACTGCTTCCATTTATGGCCTGTATATAATTTACTTGGGTAGGTTTCCTCTCTAATGGTGCAGTGCAAGTGATTTGAGTTCTATTAGCTGGAAACAGTACATCTACATTTGCAGAACTCTCATAAATAATTCTGCCCTGTGAATGGCATCCCATCCAGACTGCTGGGGGAGGAGGGGCTGGCAGGGGGCAGGGGCAGGAGAGGAGGGGAGAGACAGTACAAATAGAAGAGAATAGAAAGCTGCTCAGGCTTCACACACCTTAGGAATTCAGGGATCCTCTTTTTCAGCAGCAGTAGGAAAAAAATCCCATTTTCCTGCTTAATTTGTGCGATGCTTTCAGCTTGAAATGTAACCACAGTTCACTGCAGGTTGAACTCATCTGGAGCTTTTGCAGAGGCATTTGGTTGAAATGGTATTTCCCAGGACACAAAGAATTCCTGAGCAGTCTCCGAGATGCACTCAGCTCCCTGGAAGCTTTAAAGCAAGCAATGAAATGTTAGAGTGACTTACAGCTAAGTGAATGACTTGGACTCAGGTAGAAGCAGTGGAGAGCTGTATCTCAGGTTTAAGACCCTTCAGCCAGAGCAGGGAAGGGGGCAGGGGGCCAGCCTGCACTTAGAGAGAGGATGTATCACTGTGCAAACACCCAGGCCAGAGGCAACATCATCTTTTTTGTCTGGACAGCAAGTAATGGTTCACTTGCTCTGTTGGGACACTGCCTGTAAGTGGGGCAGTCTGCCATCTCTCACTGCAAGTGGCATTAGAGGTAATGCCACTTGATTTTTCACAAGAAAACAAATCAATTAAAGAACGTTGAGTCCTCTTCAAGAGAATTATGAAACAAAGGATTAGCAATTGTGGGGCACGTTTCTTTAATGCAGAACTGGAGGATGCTCAAGGCTAATGAAGAACTGGTATAGATTTACTCTTATTTAGATTGTTAGCCATGGGATTCTGAGATGAAGTTCAGAGCTCCAATACTGCTGCTTTAACACTGAGCAGAAGAGAATCACACCAGCTCTTAAATACAGATTTCCTGGCACTGGCTGCAGTGGCTTCAGAAGCTCCCAGACCTATTTAACCCAGCAAAACTATGAGCTTGTATCATGGTTCTTTAAAAAAAAATGCACTGAGTATGTAAATAACAACTAAAAAGGAATTTGCAAGATAGAGGAAAATGCCAGAAGAAGGCTGAAGGGGTCATGAATAAATTTAGATTAAAAGGTAGAAAAAAACCCACAAAATCATGACAGAATTATATCCTGGAATTACATTTCAAACAGTGCAGCAGGGGCAAGAATCTTAAATTCTTTTAAGGTAAAAAAAACTTAGGAAACCTTGTAAAGCAGGATATGGGTCAGCCTAGAGTTATAAATGAAATGGGCAATATGAGTTCTTCTGTGGCTCACCTTGACACTTACTGGAGGAAAGCAGAGGATGGGAAGAGTCTGGATTGCTGCTCCATGATTGTATTTATTTGTTTCATTTTTATTCTGTATTGTATACATTGCAAACTGAGCTGTCCTGATGGGTATTTTTGTAAGCCTGACTATTCTTTTCATTACAGCAAAGCTTGTATAATGGAAAAAGGATTTATTTCAAAGGAATTTTATGACCAAAATGGAATCAGGCAAGGTTTGTACCTACTTTGTTCAGCCTCCTGTGCTCAAGACTGCTGGTTTAAGATTCCTAGATCCTAAGAAATATTATCCATTTGCTAATGGCAATTGCTACATGCTGCAAGGCCCTAATTCTTTCACAGCTAGAAGCATGTCTTACTATCAGAAGCAAGAGGTAATTTTCTTCTTCTTCCAAGCTGTCCTTATGGTGCCTGGGATTAGTCTCAAAGAAAGCCATAAACCAACACACATCAGCATTGTTCTCTCTGAGCTTTTCCTTGCTTTGGTGTCTTGAATAAATTTCACATTACAGCAGGATGCCACCCGAAATGGAAAAATCAGTCAGAGGAGCTGCCAGAGGAAAACCAGTTCTTAACTTGGTTGCATCCAGTACAACCAGCACAGGGTACTTGTAAAGCCACCTGTAAATCATCAAAAGTGCTTCTGTTCAGCACCTTTGTTGGAATAACAAAAATAAAGAAAGCCATTGCAATGTGTTTTAAGTTTAAAAATGGGCACTAAATGAAAACCGTTCCTTGTTATCTGCCTTGGATTAAAAAGAGAATAAAAGGAACAGTCAGAAGAGGAAAAGCTTTATCCGTGGTGTAGAAAGCAGAGATGTCACACTGGGGCTCTGAGCAAATGCAAATCATTAGCCCAAAGGACCACAGAAAGACCAAAAGAAGCCTGCAAGACTAATCAGAGAGGCAAAAATAGTACTGGAAATAAAGAAGGATAACCTAGGTTTAGAAAAATAAGTGCACAGCAAGGAACTAATACGATTTTTGCAGCTGTTTTTACCCTGGAAGAGGTCAAGGAGGCTCCTGCACAGCTACTGATTCTTTGGGGGACACATCAGAGGTTGGCTCTCATGTTGAAAGGAGCTGGTGAAGCATATCAGAAGGTATTATAACAAATCACCAAGACCAAAGGATAGTCTTCCAAGAGTACCTAAGGAACTCCACTGTGAAATTGCTGAATTAATAACTGGTGTGCAAGCTGAAATGTGAAAATGTCTCCATGTCAAGATACTTGAAGGCAGCTAATATGGTTTCAATTTTTAATGAGGGTTCTATGGATGGTTCAGGAAACTACAGACTGGTAGCTCATCTGTAGCAGAGTAATTGATAGAAATTGTAATATGAAAGAGGATCCATGGATAAATAAAGAATAACGGGGAAGAGTCCGTGCAGCTCTGTAAAGGGAGCTCATGCTTTACAGCCTGGTGTAACTCTTTGAAGAAGTCAATAGACATGGGGCTAAGGGAGATCCAGCTGACAGTGTATTTGCATTTCCATAGGCCTTTTACAGAGTCTTTCACAGAAAAAAAAAACCTTTAAAAAATTAAGCTACTACAGAACAAGAGAGAAGGTCCTCATATAAATAAATATTTGTTGCAAATGCATAGGACACAGGTTCACAAGTGCATGATCAACATTCACAGGTAAGGGCAGTAGCTACTGGAATCAGCTTAGTGAATTGTAGTGAATTAGATTACCCCAAAAAATGTTTGAAATTATTATGACAACAAAAGACAGGGTGGCTGTGACAGCAGCCATAGCCGTGCTGCAAGCACCTGCTGACCACTCTTGCAGTTCTGGTCTTTAATTCAAAAAGAAACACCAGAACTCCAAAAAAAAAAAAAAAAAAAACCCAAAACAACAAAACACAAAAACCAAAAAGACACACAAAAGCAAACAAACAAACCAAAAAACCCCAGAATGGGCAGCAGATGTGATAAAAGGCTCAAAGGTGTTTCTATTCCAGGAAGAGGTACCTACACTGTGATCCCTGAAATAAAAACTGGCTGGATGAGGCAAGGCAAAGAAAGAGGATAGGTGTCTACAGAAGCAGGAGTGAAGGGAAGGGCCACACAAGGAGTAATTGTAATAATTGTTCATTCCCTCTTTATGGCCAATTCCCCTCCCTGTCAGCTGGCAGGCTGTAACCCAACCAAAGGATGAAGGTTCTCCAGTAACACAGAGTCCTCTGGGCAGTTCCCCAAAGGCAGCTGCAGACAGTGGGAACCCTGCTCCTCTTCCAGGTGAAACTGGGAAGGACTGGGAAGGTTCACACTCCCCAGAGGGATGTGAAACACTATGGTACCACCTTGGCCTCAGTCCTTCTGGAGCCACAGGTAACCAGGGATCTCCTCCACTGTCACAACCACCCTTTGGCACCCATCAGACCCCCCCTAGGAAAGGGCACTCGAGGTCAGAGCATTCTGGAACTGTCAAGTCCTTGTCATAGGTGGTTATGAGGAGCAAATGATGCTCTTCAGAGCATTTACCTGTCCTCACTGTCAAAATCAAGTTGGTCATGAGCTAATTATCTGTACAGACCAATACTATTTTCTGTTTTCTCTGGGTCCAGGTGCTGGACACAGTGAATGTTACACAACAAGCTGAGGAGTTGAAACGATGCTGTGCTCACAGGGGGAGAAGTGTGTGTGCCATGTAAACACAGGGCCAAACACAGAGGGACAACATCTTGCAGCAGCCTCACTGATCACACTTCCCTACTGCAGATGTATCAGAGCAAAGATCTGAAGATCTCCAGCCAGTCCTTTACAGACAAGTGGCTTGATATAAAAAGCTGCTTGGAGAAAACTCCTCCAAGTGGGGACTAGTTTAACAACACCCTCTGAACAGTCATTAATGCTTTTGATATTAAGGAGTAGAAAAAGCTTTAGATCAAGACATTTGAGTCAAATCTATTTACGATGCTCTCATCTCCTTTAAGGCAAAATTACCCATACCAGCTGGGAGTCCACAGAGAATAAAGGGCTACATCACATCAAAGAAATTATCTCCATCAGCTATGATGGACTAACCTTTATTGTTTGAATCACCTCCTTCAGAACTTCTTTGGTTGCCTGCCAAGATCATGAAGGTGTAATCTGCTCTTGATTCATAACCTGGCTCCTGAGAGAATGCCTTTTCCTTCTCCCTTCCTTTGAAGCACTGGGCAGAGAGAGACACGGGCAAGCCAGGAAGTTTGGCAGTAAACCTGCTCTAAAATTGCCCTTAAAGCAGCATTAGAAACTTTCATTTCCAAGTTCAGCTTTTCTTGCTCTTGGGTCTCGGTAAAAATCTTTGCCATGGAGCCTGCTGGAATCTTCCTCAAGTTCTTAACTCTGGATGCTCTTTGGTGTCTTTTTCCCCCTTCTCCTCATCCACAGGTTACATTTCACACCACGGATCATAAGAAAATTGCTCACAAGAGCTTCTCAGCTACAAAAGGGACCTAAGACTTTAGCCAGTCCTCTCATCTGCTCTGATCTCTTCCTGAAGATAATAAAACTGTGGCTTTTACATCTTTGCTTTGCAGTACTGGGCAATATCACATGGGTTGTGAAGGAAAGCATGATAGGGGCACCCCAAGGACCCTTCTTGGGCAATATCAGGCAACAGGAGTTGGCCCCTTGAACCAACCTCCTGGTTCTGCCAGCATCCTGCCAAGTGCCAGAGAGATCAATGGGAGCTCTTCTTTTGAGTTGTGTGATAATTAAAGACACATCAGTATCTGTTGATCATTTTATCCCCCTAAGTCTACAGGAATTCTTGATGAGGAAGAATTTCTAAATGAAGAGATTAATGTGCAGTGCAAATTGCATGATAAAGCCCTGCAGATGATACCACTAATGCTGGCTGGGATTCCCTGGTTGAGACTGGGATATTTCTTGCAATTGCTGCCTCCAAACCAGCCTCAGAGTGTCCCACAGACAGGTTTTTCTTATTTCCTTACTAAGTATTCCAGCACAATGAAATATGAACAGGTTCAAAAAGATCCATCAAAAATTTTGGCAAGCGTGAAAAGAAGTCAAGTACCTGTGACAGCCCTCTGACAACATCACAAAAAAACACCAGAGCAGTTCACTAACACCACTAGAACTACCCTAGCAATAGGTGCAGTTTTGAGAGGTTACACCAGAGCCCTTACACCAAGGGGTAAAACCTCTATTACAAGCCCTCAACTCAGAAAATCCTTTTCCCACTCAGCACACAAGATTTCAGCGTGGTCTACCCAGATAAAAAGAGTTGTGTGTGATCTTCAGATAGATAAACAAAGGATTATTTGGTTATTTTACATCTTAGGCAATGGTGAGACTAACGTCGGAATAGTGCATTTAGTCAAGTGAAAAATTGAAGATAGTGCAGCAAACAGCAATACAATTATTTGAAAATGAGTTTTCATGAAACACTGAAGGAGTTCAATACATTCTGACTGGCAAAAAAAACCCAGACAAGAGAGAGAAATGAGTTGCTATGTGGTGTGTAAACAGCCTCCAATGGAAGGAAATGAATAGATGCTCACCAAAGTACCAGAGGAAGTGACCACCAGCTGGGAGGTGAAACTGCAGAAATTCAAAGCAGAAATAAAAGTATTAACAATTGGAAGAATCTCTGGTGGCTCAGAAGTTCAGGCCCCACCTTACCAAATAAAACCTGGATGGTACTCTGGGTGGAGCTTTGGTTAAACACGAGTTATCTGGGTCATTCTTCAGCTAACTGGGAAAAAGAGTCAGTCAGCACCTAAAATCAGACTAAATACCACAATTCTTCTTCCAAGCCAAAAGCTGGGCATTTAAAAATCAAAAAATTCTGTTCAAAGAACAGTAGCACAGCCCATTCAAGCAGAGAATGCTTAGAAACCACCAGAACTGGAGTATTATTCTCTACAACATCATCTCAGTCTTCTTGAGCACATGCATGAGCTTTAACAAAATGATCACTCTGGTGTTTCTTTCCCACCCTGTTGCTTTTTTCCTCAAATGCTGTTTCTTTTCTTCAAGGACAGTGGCAGGTTTGCTGCCCCTGCAGTGCCCCATGGGCATGCTGGTTAAAACCTATTGATTTGGCAGCATCTGCACTTGCTGCCCAGCAGGAAATTCTGGTATTTCAATCTCTGTTTTGTATCATTTGGAGACGGAGTTTTTAAGGGAAGGTTTGTTTTCACTGAAATATTGCAGAACAACAGGAACCTGAAATGTAGAAATGTTTTGGATGAGGCTGATGGAAGTATCCTGCTATGGATTATTTGTCTCCATTTGGGTGAACTAGACAAAAATATTTCTCACTGTTCAGTTCAACATAACTGCATTTTCTGGGGTTTTTCCCTATTTTGGGGGGGCTGAAGAGCTTTGTCTTCCGTGCAGCACAGCTTGTAGGGGGAATGAGAAACCACATTCTACCACCAAAAGCAGTAATTGTACTATATATAAAAGAGATATTAACTTTACAATAAGTGACTGCAAAGCAATTATTTTGGAATTAAATATTTATTTCAGCAAAAAACTTTCTCCTGATCGAGATTTTGACTTTGTGGAAATAACCTTTGAGCTGACATTTCTCTACATCCACTCCCTGGCACATCTGAATTCAGATGGTCAGTTCATAGGTGCTCATCCTAGAACTTTTTACAGCTGCCAGAAGGTAGAAACCTCCCAGGAGTTTCAGTCCTTTCTAAAACAGCCACTCTGCAGGGCTCAAGAGAAAGAAAGCATTTCCTGCTCTCTCTGTAATGTACTCTTGTTCCCTTGCTAAAATCTGGCAAACTACCTCATCTTTACATAAAACTCCTTACAACTCTTACAACTCTTTACAAAAACTTTACATAAAACGAGGGAGCAAAAGGCTCCCTAAGGAGATTTGGCTGAATCCACTTGTGGCTGTGATGTTTTGGTGACCAAGTCAAGCAAAGCTGAGCTGGAGCAGTTCAAAAATGAGAGGTGACTTTATAGAAGGTGGGAAATGACAAAGATTGAAGGATGTTCCCTGGGCATCATCTGGGAATTCCGTGGCACGAGCAGGAACTGTGTCCCTACACAGGATCAGTCCCCACCATGACCTTAAAATGTCCATTTGTCTCACTCACCCAGCTTCCCATTTCTGTAAAATAACAACTGCAGGGTTGCTTGGGATTTTTTGCTTATTTATTTTACAGAAGTATGGGATTAACCAGTGAATCTAAAATTATTTCTCTGCTTCTCAGCTGTTTTCCTTGGGATCCCTTATTCCACATGGAGAGAGGCAGGCACATTCAGGATAAGATAATCCTGGTTCATGTGAAGATAATGAAGATAATCTGGGGTTCATATGAAGATAATCTGGGGTTCATGTGAATTTTAGGGTGAGATGATGCTTGAAACTGCACTGACTCTCCCACCTACCTCTCTGCTGACCATAAACACCTCCAGTAAGATTAAGCTTGTACAGGTAGGTACTTCTGCAAGTAGTAACCACACAGCTGCAAACAGCATCATCATGACTTCCTCTGCAAACACAGCGCTCAAGAAAGTTCTGTCAGAGGATCCCCATGTAAACTAAAAAAAAAAATCAGTTGATACTTTGGATTTGTTTTACTGTGGGATGTGTGCATGGATCACTCCCCCCTTGGTAAAATGAAAGCTTCAGTACTGATTCACCCCTCAGCTCTATTGTGAAGATATATTCATTAAATCTGGCAAAGGAGGAAGATTTTATGGTGAACCACAAGAGAAAAAACCCAGCAAGAAATTAATAATTCTGTATTCAGTGCTGTATGCAGTAAATAATGCATGGAGCCACACACTGAACGATGAGACTAAATGAAATATTGAAGAGCTGCTCATTCAGCAAGCAAGTCTGTTCTGTGTGCTGAATGAGGCAGGGATTCTGTCAAAAGAGAAGTGATAACATATTTAAGATTGTATTAAAGTGCAGACTCACAGGGAGACCAAATGAAGATTGTGCAGACACCCTTAGATCTGGTTCTTCCTAATTTTTGAGTGCTTGACTTCGTGACCTTGAAAATGGTTTAGTAAAATATTCTTGGGTGTGGCTTTTTTTTTTTTTTATTTCCTGGTATTTTCCTGTTTTAATTTTTTTTAACACCTGTTTTAAAGATGGTAGCTAAGACACTCAAAGAAGGACAGCTCAAAAACCTGAGCTAGCTGGGAAGTATATAAAATCAGACAAGAGAGTGACATCTGTCAGCCAGAAGCAGTGATCATATTCTTTGTATTACAGATAGACAACTTTTCTGCCTCCTTTGGTCCAGCATCAATGACAAAAAAGAGGCTTGAAAGCCCCCAGAATCACAGCAGAGAACTACACAAATTCTTATTAGACACAATTTTTTTCTTAAATGTATAATCCTGTTCCCAACAGCACACAAAGCCTGACATGCTGTAAGACTGAACTTTTTTCTCTGGAGTTCTGTAGCCACCAGGTCTTCAGAGTACTCTTATTTTTAAAACAAGTGCAAGGCAAATGCTTGTTTGGGACTGTAGAACTAACACATTAGGTAGGCTCAGTAGTAATCTGAATGCTATTTGTCTAAATAACCAGCCAGGGAACTACACGTTCTCTTGCCTTCACCTTCCAAGGTGATAAATGCTCTTACATGGCTCTGAGATTGCTCTTCATTTTTAAAGATAAATAAAGGTTTATGAAGAAACATAAGTTTTTTATGAAAACCTCTAGTTTTCCTTTAACTTCTGTCATTATTGCATTTGTGCTTCAACTTCATATTAAGCCCTGTGTTACCACACCTCAGCACATCACTCATCCTCCCACACATCTCATGTGCAGTCAGAAAAGAAAGAGCAGAGCTCTCTCTACCTTCTGCATTTCTCCTCCTCTCCCCCTTCTGCATTTTCTCTTGTTCTCCTTTGCATGTTTGCTCACCTCCCAGTTCTTACCCCATTCACATTCTGGTCATTTACAGTCACCAAGCAAGCCCACAGTACCTGGACACATTCATTGCCTTCTGGAATCCCACCTGGAAACCTCTGGGATGGAGTAGCAATGGTGTCAGGATCCTTGGCTGCATCCAAGATGTATGAAGAGATCCTGGTGTTAAAGACAAAGAAAGAGGAGTGCTTGCTCTTTCTCTTGAGCCTCTAAAGGCTGTAGTTGTGTGTAGGTGTCCTGCTCTTCCTCCCTCCAGCTACCCAGCATCTCACCCATCTTCTCCTCTTGCCATTTCTTGTTTTTCTGTACAGCCCAGGTCTCCACTGCTGGTATTCCACTGATCAGCATCTGGATCTCAGTAGATCCAGTTGGTTTTCCCACTCAAAACAGAAGAGCCTCCAGGGGGTAATATTCCACTAGGATGACTTGAAGTCAGGCTCTGGGATGTACCTGGAAAGACACATCCATGGCCCACAAAGCAGGCAGCAAAAAGCCATCAGAGATGCTAACCCACCACCTCTTCCTAATTCAGAGATATGGCTGAGTCAGGAGGCCACATCAACACAGTTTGCATTTTATTCCTCACTACACATTCCCCAAACACCCACAAACTGGTTCATCTTGACTTTGTGCTGTCCCTTCCTCCTCAGAGCTGTCTGTGCAAATCCCTTCTGGACCACCACAGGGGCTCAGGCATCTATCAGCAGAAACACAGCTCTGCAGAGCCTCATCAGCCTTGAAGTAATGTGCAGGAGATGTTCTAGTGGTTAGGAAATAAGCACCATATTCATCAACCTGAGTGCTTTTCTTCTCCATATCACAAATATCTCCTATAACTCTGGACAGGAATTCAAGCAAGAACCATTAAATAACTTTCTCTTTTCCAGAGACCACAAAGGGCTGTGAGCAAATAGTCTGATCTCACTGTTGTGTTGCTAAATGGGTAAAACAAGGTAAAAGTAATATATAACCCTTGACATTGCTGTGTCTCAGTTCCTCATCCCACAGAACTAAGTTTTTCAGTGGAGAAGTTCAGCTGGGAGGTGTCCTGCTCCTGTACACAGCAGCCCAGACTGAGATAGATGAGCCACACTGAAATACATAACCATTAATTTAAAAAAGGAAAATATCACATATTCATTATTTTTCCTATCATGTTTCTCTTCCAATACACACTCATAAATAGAAATGAAAGAACAACTAATGTGCCTTTAGTTACTGTGTTTGTCTGTTTCCCAGTCATAATTCATGACCTGCTTCACCAAACAGGAGAACAAACACATTTGCTTTTGATAAATTAAAATAGTTTGGTGTATTTCTTTACTATATTCCTTCTTTTTTTTTTATTATTTCTTCCCCCCTTTCTTTCTCTTTTGTAGTGATTTCCTTACAGTGATTCTCTTTGCTTGCTCTGCTCCAAAGGCCACACACTGAGTGTAATCCTGGTGTCTGTGACACCACAAATGTGTCAGAACAACTCCCCTAAGTCTTAATCTGGTGTTTAGCATCTGAAGAGAAGCAAGACTTCATGAACATGAGCACAGCTGGCAGGAAGAATGGGAGCACCCATGGGGAGAAAATCCCCACCAGTGATGTTCAGACAAGCTGGGCAGCCCATCTACCAGGTACTTAAGGGTATGAACTATCCAGCATTTGAAAAACCCTCCAAAATCCTCAGTGCAAAGCATCTCCCAAGAGCAAGAACCCTGTGTTGTGCAAAGCAGATTGGGACAGAGGTGGATGGCAGGGACAGGGTCCAGTGCCTCATTTGGGAGATTCAGGCTGACAGGATCCGTTTGTAGGTGAGGAGCTGCATCTCCAGGACTCAGAAGTTTTGTGTTTGAGAGGCAGAGGAGCCTGGGGTGATCAGTATTCAATGTGGAGAAAGCAGTTGTTGGAGATTTTATGTTGGATAGAGACGGAGGAAATGATCTGCATCGTGGGCACTCAGGAAGGGATTAATTTCTCCTCACTTGAACTGTCTATCAGGAAGACATCTACAGCTAAATAGTCTGTTGTCTGCCTTGTGATAGAAGGAGGGAAACAGGCATTTTCAGGGTGTGAGCCAACAGTTTCAGGCACCTCCTTGAGGCTGAACTCCAAAATCCACAGCTCTGACCAAGTCTCCAATGAGTGACTCCCTTGGAGTCATCTGCATTTGGTGGGGTGAATCCCACCCTCAGGTCCTCGTACAAAGGCAGCTCCCAGGAACCTTGAGGATTTCTAACCAAGTGATTCAACATTATTTCCATTAGAATCAGACACAATAGGACACTGGGATTTAGAGCCTGGTGGAGCCCCTCACTAATTGTTCCAAGTCTGGAGCAGTGGTGTATAGAAAAACCACGAGCTCCAGAAGTGTAGGAGAAAAAACTGGACACCTTTCCCTGCCAGAAACCTCTGTTAGACTGTTCTTGCATCAAGGAGTTATTTTTTATTAAGCAGGTGTCATTCCAGAACCATTTCTTCAGCAAGATTAATCTTGCAGAACAAGAAGTATATATAATATTCTCCTGCAGCTGGGATTTGCCTTGGCTGCAACCCATCCCTGGTGACAAGAATAAAGGGAATCATGCACAGGGGAGTGAGGAAGCACAGGAGGAAGATAAGAAAACCAGAGTGATTACTTTCTGCCTGCTACTGGCAGAATACTGAGCTTGTTGTCCACACTCCAGGACTTCAGCAATCAGGTACTACTGAAAGTTGATGCTACCCAGAACTAGGAACCCAAAGAGCAGCAACTCCTGGAGCAGTGGTTGGCCCCAGGCATGGAGGCTGGGTGCAGGTGGGCTGAACTTGTGAAGGAATTTTGTTGCTACCCCTAAGGTCTCTCAGAAATTAAATTAAAACTCTTCCCAGCCTAAAGGAAGGGTGTGCAGACATCCTAGAAGTCAGTGTGCTCCGGGTTCTGTACATATCTTAAAAGTCAGCAGCAAGGGCACTTTTTAAGATGGCCCAAAGCCCCATAAATAGTAAAGGAAACTATTTCAGGCAACATCCCAAAAGTGATTCAGACCTGGGGGAACAGCAGCAGCTCTGCATGATCCCTCAGCTGAACAGGACAGCATTAAGGCAGGTGCAGAATTTGCTCCAGGAGTCCTGGCAAGCTCAAGAAAGAGCTGTGCTCTGCCAGGAAAGGAAACCTATGAGTCTCTGGTTGAAGCAGAGCAATTTCACCAGCTGCCTCTGGGAACAGTGTGGATTGTAAATCAGCATGAAGCACCACAGAGAGGAAATTGCTAAGTACACCCAAGTGGCTGCAGCACAGCCCCAGCACCATCCTGCTGGTAGATTCACTGCCTGAAGATGGATGGAGGCTTCAGAGCGTGCACACAGGGAAGGCTGCAATGAGAGCAGCAGCAGCCACGAGGAGGTTTTGCAGATCACAAACTGGCTGCTAGCTGGTGAAAAGCACCTGAGAAGACCTGTCCATTCCCAGTAGCAGGAACTTGGGCAGGTCAGGGATCTGGGAGCTGGTATCTGAAGGATATTTAGTGCTGACTGACTCAGCAGCTGGGGCTGATGGGCAGGGGGTGGATGTGCTGCCCTAAAGTGCAGCCATTTCCTTCTGGAACATTCCTCCACTGGATAATGTCACTTCTTTAGTGGGTGTCTTAGCTTCAGCAGGATTGTCATTGTTTTCTCAGGACTGAGGTGGCATTTCTGCACTGAGATAACTCTGTGCTCTGCAGGCACTAAGGAAGGGCACAGTAGTTAGGACACTCATGCAGACAAGAAAGGCTGCAAGGCCAGATCCTTGCTCCAGCTTTGCTCACTGGCCTGGGACCCAAGAGAATTTACAGCTCTCTGAAGAAAAAACAAAACCAATCCAGCTCAAAGTGGGACTCAGCATAAGACGCTGCTCCCCGATACCACAAAGCCAGTAGGGAAAGTAAAAAAACCCAAACATTTAGGAAGGTAAAGGGACTGGAAGTTATCCCCGCTTGCCAGCTCTGGGGTCATTTCTGCAAAGAACAAATGAAAGATCCAGAGACTGGGGGTTGGCCAGGTGAGATTCTGCTCCCCACGAAGCCACCAGCGTTGCCCCCCAGGCAGGAGACCCCAGGAAGGGCTTTGCAGCAAGCAGGACCACTTGGGTTTCAGTGAACAAGGGGCAGACGCTGATCACCACGCAGAGGGAAAACACAAGCAGGTGCCAGCAGAGGGAAGAGGAGAGGTTGGGGGGGAAAGAAGAGGCCCTGGGACATCTAAGTGTGTGTGGTTATACTGTTAGCTACACCTCGCACGGCTACACCTCGCACCGCTACACCTCGCACGGCTACACCTCTCGCTCCTACACCTCGCACCCCTACACCTCACACTCCTACACCTCTCACTCCTACACCTCACACGGCTACACCTCACACCCCTACACCTCGCACCCCTACACCTCTCACTCCTACACCTCACACTCCTACACCTCACACTCCTACACCTCGCACCCCTACACCTCTCGCTCCTACACCTCTCACTCCTACACCTCACACTCCTACACCTCTCACTCCTACACCTCTCACTCCTACACCTCGCACGGCTACACCTCGCACCCCTACACCTCGCACCCCTACACCTCGCACCCCTACACCTCACACTCCTACACCTCACACTCCTACACCTCACACTCCTACACCTCTCACTCCTACACCTCACACTCCTACACCTCTCACTCCTACACCTCTCACTCCTACACCTCGCACGGCTACACCTCGCACCCCTACACCTCGCACCCCTACACCTCGCACCCCTACACCTCACACTCCTACACCTCACACTCCTACACCTCTCACTCCTACACCTCGCACCCCTACACCTCACGCCGCTACACCTCGCGCCGCTACACCTCTCACTCCTACACCTCTCACTCCTACACCTCTCACTCCTACACCTCACACTCCTACACCTCTCACTCCTACACCTCTCACTCCTACACCTCTCACTCCTACACCTCTCTATGGGGGACAAGGCAAGGGGCAGGGTGTTCTCAGCAGACTGAAGAAGAACAGAAGTTTTCTGAACCCCAATCTCACCAAACAGCACTGAAACTCCCACTACTGGTCATCAACTTAGGCAGGATGGGAAAAACTCTATTAATTAATTAATTTATTTATTTTTTTAATCATGAAAAAGAGAAAAATAAATCAGAACAGCAACAAACACCCTCCCATCTCTAATGTATGATTACATTTCAAATGTAATTACGGATGTTTCCAGAGCATGCAGATGTATTTAGGCTCACAAAGCAGAGCTAATTTATTCATAAGCAGATCTGCAAGGCTGCCCAGGCAGCACCCACTCCATATTCAAGGGGATTATTAAATTGGTGGGTGTGAAGGGTTTTTCTTTGCAAGAGTCTCCAGTGCATAGATGCAGCAGGCAGGCAAATGAGAGAAAGACAGGAACAACAGGCAAGAGTGGCAGGCAAGAGGGACCTATTTTGCATTACGAAAAAAATTGTCACAATGACAGCCCCAAACTGGCAGCACTGCCAGAGGGAAAAAGACTGCAGAAGGCTGGAAGGCAAACAGCTCTGGAAAGAAGGAAGCAGCCCAGCAGGGACTGGTACCTTGGCAGGGTACATCCGTGCTCTGGGTCAGGCTGTGGTCTCTCATCTGGGGGATGTCTGGGAGATGTTCCTGCTGAAGCCTCTCTGGTACCTCTGGAAGCCACGTAGGGACAGCAAAGCAACAGAGGATCAGCATCTCCAGCACCTCTGCTGCTTGGACTGCCTGCAGAAAAAGGGAGGTGAGAGGTGATGAGATTTTTAATCTGCACCTCAGCAACTCCTGATCCCACTCATGTTCCTATTTTGCTCCTGTCATTAGTGATTTCAGGTGCCTCGGCTGATTTTGCATCGGGGCAGGATGATGGATATGTTGGAAGGTGCAGGGGTAATGAATGTGAAGTGGTTGAGTGGCTCCTGCTGCCTCTCTTTGGGTCAGGGCCAACTTCAGAGTGATGAGAGGCTGCTCCTTGCCAGCTCCTTGGCTGCTGAGGTCCCAGGGCAGCCATAAAGTGACCTGGGCACAGCAGCAGCAAGTGGAGATCAAGGCTATGGGACCTCAATGAGGCAAAACATAACTCCAGCAGTCCCAGGTGGCTTGTTCAGAGGGGCTTCTGTCCCACCAAATTCAAACATCAAGCTGTGCCAGGGCCTTTCTTGGTTTTACAGGGAAAAAAAAAAAAATCAGTATTTTTCTTTTGACCTTTCCTTTCATTTTTCCCCTTTTCCCACTTGCAGTTTCTTGAAACTTTCTCGACTTTGGAATAGCAGTGGAGCTGTAAAAGAAAAGTGAATTTGTCACAGTGTCACTTTCATGAATCAGAAACATTTGTAAAGTTAAAAAGTAGAAAAGGGGAAAAAAGGGCAAAAATCGCTCTTCATATTCTTCAGGAAAGAGAGGAAGAGGAAAAAAAAAAACCAACAACCAAACAAAAAAACCAAAACCAAAATCAGTGTGGCATGTGTTGAAAATATATCTTGTCAAAACCAGAGATGGAGAGAAATAATGGATCTAGCCCAAATTTCTCAAGGGAGAAACAACTTCACTGCTTCCTACCTTCTCATAAAACCATTTCTTTGTTTCCCAGAGCTCTCTGGTCAGCTTGGATCTGCCCACAACTGCAGAGCTGGGGTAAAACCAAGTAGATCTGCAGCACAAAACTGTGTCTGATAGCCCAGGGGGACAGAGGAGGGACCATCCTGCTACCTGATGAGAGCAGATGGGATGTATCTGCCTGTGGTGTGAGAGGCATTGTGGGAGTATCATCTGCTGATGAAATCCTGCTAAGAGCTGAGCCCCAGGGGGCATTGATGCTGCAGCCACGAGAGGCCAAAAATCTGGGGTGAAGAATGGAGATGAAGAAGCCCTAAAGCATCAGGGATGGGCAAAAGGCCACCAAGCAAGGGAGAAAGGAAGGAGATGTCGTGCTGAGTTTCATTTTGGTTGGTTTTGGTTTTTCCAGTGAACACAGGGCAGTGGTTTTCTGGTCCCTGAGTGCTGGCCTGACAAGCTGAGGGACAGCCAGCAGCTCTGAGCTCACAACAGCTGCAAAAGCTGGACCCCAGCCCTGGGGAGGCTGAGGATGGTGCTGAAGCATCAGCCTGTCCCTTTAGAAGAGAGAGCTTGGAAAGCTCCTGGAAATGGAACACCTTTCAACCAGCAGAAGCCAGGGGGCAAACTCCCCCAAGCCCTGTATAGAGGTGTGAGGGCACAACAGGGGGAGCAGGACAGGGACTGGTGACCTTGGAATGCAGACAGGGAGGTGAGAGCAGAGAGATGGAGAGCTGCAAGGATGCTGAAGGGACTTGAGCATCTCTCCTGGGAAGAAGGACTGAGAGCCCTGGGGGTGTTCAACCTGGAGAAAAGAAGGCTGAGAGGGGATCTCGGGAATGTCCCTCAATATCTAAGGGGTGAGGGGCAAGAGGAAGGGGCCAATCTCTTCCCAGTGGTGCCCAGTAACAGGCCAAGGGATACTGGGCTGAAGGAAGAACACGGGAAGTTCCAGCTCAACCTGAGGAGAAACTTCCTGACTGGGAGGGTGAGGGAACCCTGGCCCAGGCTGCCCAGAGAGGTTCTGGAGTCTCCTTCTCTGGAGCCTTTTCAACCCCCCTGGATGTGTTCCTGGGTGATCCTGCTGGGGCAGGGGGCTTGGACTGGATGTTCTCTAGATGTTTCTTCCAACCCCTGACATTCTCTGATTCTAAAAGTCTCTATTTCACCAGGCATGCTGATGTTCCAGCGTTTCCTCCTCTACACAAGGAATTTGCTTTACATCCCCTTTACACCCTTACTCAGGAGAGGAGATTTAAACAGCCTAAGCCACATGGCTTTAGAATTTTCTAGGACCCCAAAAGAGAGTTTTTTCTCATGCCAATCAGCAGGGAGGGTACCAGGTTCCATGACAGCCCCTCCTGGGACTGGGTGTGCTCTGAGGGGAAGCTGTCCCTGTTCCCCTTGGCTCTCCCAGCAGCTCCTGGGAATGTTTTTCCTCGGCTGATCTGCCACAGAGGCCTGAATTAGCCACACATTTACTTTGTCAAGCAATTGAGCAAAAAGTTCCTGGGGAAAACTCTGCTATCTCTGAAGTAATTATACTAATTAGAACAGTGATTATTTGCATGCTCTCTACTTTGGCTGAACACTGGAACTAAGTCAATGTCTTAATTTGCCCTCCTTGAGTAACACAGAAAAGCAGTCAGGAAACCCAAAGCCCCTTTCTGCCCAGCACAGCAGTGCCCTTGTACCAAGACACAAACACACTCTGTGTGTTCATGGCAGGAAAGTTCCCTTCTCTCTGGGACCTCTGGAGTCACAAGAGTTTTTCCAGTTCAAATCAATTTGGAGGCATTTAAAGCCAGTGAGGACCAGGCAGAGCCAGCAACGCTCGAAGAACTGCATCTTCCAGGCAGGTCCTGATGGGTTTTCCTTCCTTAAAAAAAAAAAAAAGAACATGTTCACAGGAGAACGAGCCCCTCAGGGTGGCCAGGAGGGCAGCACCAGGCACAGAAGCAGCTGCACAAAGCACTTGGATATGATGGTGCCAGGATGTTGTCACCTGGCATCCTCACACAAGTGACAAGTGACATTATCCCTGAGTAGCCAATTTCTGCAGGTCCTCCCATTGCTCTTTGCTTTCCAAGACAATTCAGGTGAGCACCCAAGGACACACAGAAGATGCATTTTCAAACCATCTGCCTGAATATTCACGAGGCTTTATATGGAACAGCATCACATGGAAGTACTTCTGCTGGAAGAACTTGCACAGCCTCCCTGTCAGGGATGAAGCAGCTCAGAGATCACTGCTGGGGCTCAGGGTGGCAGTGGTTTGGAGAACTGCTGGTGGCTGATAAATAGGAGCTAGAGAAGATGATGAATTCACTAAATAATTTTCAGTAGCAGACACACCTGCAGGATTTTCTACCTTTTTCCTTACACTCCAAGAGCAGAAAAGGCAGCTGTGTTTTTCACATCTGTTATTCACCCAGGCTTCATCCAACCATCTCCAGGGACTGAAATGGCTAAAGCTTGCACTTCACTTTGGAAAACTATTTGGTTTCCTTGGCTTCAGTTTTCAGGAGTGACTTCTGATCTGAGAAATGACTGCAGTTACAGAGAGAACATGCAAAGCTGTCCATTCTGTAAAGAAATGGATTGGCTTCTGACAAACATCAGCTCTGCCAAGGGGTAGCTAATTGAACCCCAAGGCATGCAAGTCTCCAGTCTCATTTGAAAATATGGTTGGGTGTTTATTTTCATTGCTGTTTGGCCATAGTCTCTGCCTGCCATCATGATTTTACCTGGAATTACAGTAAGGGAACTGCATAATCCCATGTCCTGCACATGGTGATTGTGGCCTGTAAAGGAGTCACCTTTACAGCAAGCTATAAAGGAGCTGCTTGCCCATTCATGCAAAAAACCATCTTGCTCATTGAAATATTATCTTTGATGCTGCTTTCTTGGGATGCAACATACAGGTAAGCACAGCAGCCAAACATGAGCAACAGTGGATGATTTTTTAATGCTTGTAATAGTGCAGCAGAATCAGTCAAAATGCTGCAGTTCTCCTTCCTTCAGTTTTTTTAGGCTGTGCAGTCTGTGAGCCAATCCCAACTGCAGAAAAAAAATGTCTGGATCTTTCCAGCAAAGCAAGGAGAAAAAAATAATCAGTTGACTTACAGCTCCCAGCCCTGAAGTAATTGTGTATGACATGCAGACCCCTCCTCCCCCAGTCCAAGGCAATGGTATTGCTTTCCAATTTGATCTTGACTGCCATAAATTGATTTCAGAGCTCTGGCCCCTTGCTCTGCCTGAGCTGCTAACAAACCCAATCAAGCTCTGGCTGGTGGTTACAGACGACCTGGTGGGGATAATTACATTAGAACAACTGTCAGGCTCTGGAGGGACATGGCACAACTTCAGAAATGTTGGAAAGCCTTCTGAATATCAGGCATTGGAGCCCAAACTCCGAGCTGTGACCGCTGTTCTTAAAGTTTGGCAGAATCTGTTTTAAGCAAGTTATGGGACTGGAGTTTAAGCTCTCCTTTGGTGAGGAGCAAGGCCAGAGAGAAATAAAAAACATCCTTAAATCAATCCCCTTTCTTTGTGTTTGGGGATGCTCAGAGGCCTGGGTTTCATATGCATGGTGCATTATCCACAGGCAAAAAATGTGCAAGGAAATTATGGCAGGGAAACACAACTGAGACTGCCACAGGTACAGCTTCAGGGCATCATGTAACACACACCCAGTGTTTCCAACACCATCTAACACCCTCAAGAAGGGGAACTGAAAGACCACAAAGTGGTTGCATCCAGTAGAAAAAGAAAGGGGAGGCCAAAGGTATTCCTGACATCTTTACCCCAGATGCAGAGAGCCAAACAAATGGGAAAACAAAACCCAGTAAATTTAACCACCAGTCACAGAGGAAAATTTATTTCCTCACCTGAATTTTGATCAACAAAACCTTAAGCATGTGAGTCAGGCCCAGGAAAGCCTGGGTAAGATTCCTGAGTTTCCCAGGAGTACCAGTAAACCATGACATTTCCACCACTGGTTTTGAGCATCTCTAATGCTCCAGCTGAACAAGTGGATATTTCCTTATTTTTGTTAAAATAATGAGAGTTCTTAAACATTCCTTCCTATCCCACAGTGATGTAGAAGCCAAGTACAGCATCCCCAGCTCCATTTTATGAGTGGGGAAAGTTAAGATACAGCAGATGGATGTGATCTGTCCAAGAATGGAGCCATGTTCCTCATCTTCTAATTAATGGCTAAGTTTGAAGGATGAAAGCTCATCCTTTGTTAGTGAAAGACAATCCATGTCCCCAGAAATTTGGGAGAGCTTCTGCCTTCCAGAAGGAGGTTCTCTTTTACAAAACCATTGTCTTCCCCAGAAGGGATGTATCTACAGAGCACTACTTGCAACACAAAGCTCACACTGGTTTTAACAAGGACCTTCAGCTGTTTCCACCACCTTTACACAAGTTTCCGTGCAATGCCTGCATGACACTCCAGAGCAGTGCAAAACCTCTGAGCTAACACTGGTGCCAGAAGCTGCTTGGTTTCTCTGAAGAGTAAATTAACTTCTTCAGAGCTCCCTGATGTCCCACTCTGCTAAACATCCTTAGGTATTTCTTGTTTAATTAAAGCTTTTAGCAAGAAAGCTTGTGAAGGATTAGGAATAAAAAAGCAATTAAGCTGGTGAGAGACCTAGCTGCTGGTTTTCTTAACTTGCATGATGTATGTGTGAGGGTGCTTGACACAGCAGAAAAAAAAAGGGCAGGACCTCAGATGCAAGAGGGAAATGCCTTTCCTCTAAGAAAGGGCACGTGTTTCTGTTAATAAAAATAATAGACCTTGTGGAGATATATTTGCTATTTTGGAAGAGATGTAAAGTGAGTAATAAAAAAGCACCGGGCATAAAATATAAAATATTTTTTATATTCACTATATAAAATATAGTGAAGGTGTCAGTGTGTTGTGTGGCACTGGCTGGGGGTGAGTGACAGTCACTCTGGGGCAGATGTAAGTTGTGGACAAGGTTTACAAATAGATATGCAGGCAGGATGGTTTAGACATAAAAACAACATGTTTGAGAGGCAGAAAAGAAGTTGTCTCTAGACAACACAATTGCTCTTCTTTAGGCTTTAAGCCTGAGGAAAACTGGAATTTCTGAAGTTGTTTGTAACCATGCAGAAGAGAAACACCAGCAAACTCCACGTGGCTCATATCTAACAGCATTTTCCATGATCTTAAAACTAAGGTATTTGACTGGCCTATTTACATGAGGGTCCAAAACCTGGTCCCCTTTTAATCCCCAGCTCATTCATAGCTAAATTTATGCAATAAAAACTAAGTCAGTGTCCTGGTTTGGGCCAGGATAAAGGTGATTTTCTGTCTTGTACTTTTGCTTTTAGCTAAGTCTCTTGTAAGTAGCTGCACTTGCTGAAATTAACAGCAAGTTTCTCAGACAGTGTGTGTTTCTAGGACTGGTAACACTTGATGTTTAGAGTTACTGCTAGAGACTGGTGTGCAGAGCCAAGGACACTGCTCAGCTCTGAGGAAAACATCAAGAGGTCCCACCTGCATCCCTCCTTTGGGGAGGAACGGACAAGAGAGATGCCAGAATTGACCAAACAGAGGATTCCATCCCATACACCTCATCCTCAGGATAAATTTGAGGGATCACGAGGGCCAAGCCAGGTTTCCTGCCTCCAGCTTCCAGCTGCCTGCCCTTCCTGCCTTTCCTGCTTCCCTTTCTTCACCTGGCATCCTGGAAGGATCCCATCCGTTCATCTGCCTGTGGTTCTGATCCGTGCCAGCCCTTATCTGTGTGTTCCTGCCTCCAGTTCCCAACTGCTGCTGACTCCAGGATTCCAGCCTGGACTTTCCCAGAGCTGCCCTGCAGCCTCGGTGGTGACGTGAGAGCTATTGGGGGAAAGGGGGGAGGAATGTGGTATCCATTTTCTTGTATATTTGTATATATTTAGTAATTTTTCCTATTTCTCATTCCTGTTTCATTAAGGTTGTGTAGTTTAGTTTCCAACCCATAAGTCTCTCTCCCTTATTCTCTCTCCTTTCTTATCAGGGGGGTGAGAGAGATTAATAGAGAGCGTCTGGTACTTGGTTTAATTGCTGGGCCAGTGTTAAACCCTGACAGTCAGGCATCAAGCAGCCTGCCCAGCTACCTGCAACAGAGCTCCTGCAAAGAGAACCTCCCAGCAGAGACACAGCCTCCTCCTTGGAGTCTGCATCTCTGCACTGAAAAACCAGGCTCTGAACCTCCTGAAGTCATTTGCAGCCACAGAGGGTGAGGTGTTCATCAGGGTGAGGTGTTCATCAACTGGAGCTTCCTGAAGGAAGCAAAGGTTGTGGAGTCTCTACAGAGGAGGACTTCTACTTTCAGAGAGTCAAAGACAAGGGGTACCTTGGGGGGAGAGCAGGGTGGATCCCAGAGGAGAGAGCACCCACCCTGAAGAGACAAACCAGCTTCAGCATTTAAAAAATGCATCTTCATATAGCAGCTTGTTAATGGGAAGCTTTGATCTAAAATTAGAAGTAACCTGGAATGAGATCAGGCAGATAAACATGAATGATGGGAGCCTGGAGAAAGGTCAGAAAGCAGGGGGAAGCAGGAGGCAGTGGGTCAAGCTGATGAACATCTTTGATGCTTGGTGTTGGTTTAAAAAGTCCAAGGCATAAACAGAAGGAACTGACAGAATCTGAAGTCATGCACAAAAATATGATTTAACTTTGGAAAGGCACATTTTTAAAAGTCATACAGATGGGAAAAAAAGACTCAGTGCTTGCCACATGGTTGTATAGGAAGCCAAAAAGGTAGAAAAGCACAGGAAGACTAAAAGTCTCCAGCAATGATCTGCAAAAGCATTACACCTATAATAATAATAATATATAATACTCCACACCACAAACCCCCAAGGAACTGAAGCTTGTGGTTTCAGGTCTTAAACAACCCTGCTGATTCCTGGCTAAAGTATGAAGCAGGGTATAAATTTTCCAGAGGTTCTTTTAACATGAAGGAAACAACTGGATAGAGAAGTGGAAAAAGCCACTATGAGGATACAGGGATTGTGTTTGATCCTCACTAATAAGGAAAGTGGGAGAGAATGTGGCTAGAAGTGTGCTCTTAAATGACAGCAGTTAATGATCCTTAGGAGATCAAGAAAGGAAGCAAGCAAACTACAGACTAAGTTTTAAGGAAACAGCTTTCAAGAACTTCAGAGTACTGAATGGTGTTAATCTGACCAGAATAGGAAGTTCAGGAGGACTAATGGCTTCTCAAGTCAACTGACAGCAAAGATGCAGCTTCAATTTACCCCCTGGAAGAAATTCCAGAGAAGAATCAGAAAGGAGCAGCTTGGCTAAAATCAGTAACAGCAAAACAAACAAATAAAAAAATAAATTTGAAAAGTGAGTCATTTTGCTGAGGATAATATCATAGAGCAGGTTACCAGAGCCAAAACCAGAGATATCAAGACCAAGATAAAATATTACTAGGAAGGGGGATTAGGAGACACACTGCAAGCACTTCAGAAATAGGAATCAGACCTTGGAAAGCAGCAGTTTCCCTTCCCACGAGGGAGGGAAGGCTCCTGTTAGTAAAAAAGATGGTGATCACTTCCACTAGAGTTCATTATCTGACAAAGGCATTAGATTGCTCATGAGTGATTTCAAATCATCCTGCATTAATGGGATTCACTCTGATTCAGCCAGTTCTCTGAGGGCTGTAATCTCAACACACTTTTCGTGGTTTTCTTTGGAAGGAAACTGGGGTGGCTCTCAAAAGGATGGAATATGGCAGGCAGAGTTATCTGTATATAAACAAAAAAAAATGAATCAGAAAATTAGAGCCTTATCCAGTCCTAGAGAAATGCAGATCAAAATAGAATAGAGTAAAAATTTTGAAAACAGAAGACAACAAGGAGATAACAGCAGCCAACAGATTTGTAAGGAACAAATTATATCAGACTGATGTGTTTTCCATTTATGGCAGAGTAGCAGGGTCTGCAGAGAAGGGAAAAATGTTAAAGACCATATATCTTGTTTTTAGGAAGACTTCTGTCACAGGCTTATGTGACATTTTCATCAGAAAGTTGAGCAAACACAGGCTGGGCAAAAGCTCTGCTAAGAAGTTTAAAAGCTGCTCTCTGGGAGCAGTTATCAACCCTTCACCATTAGTCTGGGTCAGTGATTCAGAGGGGGTTGTGTGGTCACCTGCCCTGGATCTGATAGGAGTCAGTGGTTTTATTACTACCTTAAATAATGTAATGAAAAGTGTGATTATGATGTTTGCTCATAAAACAGAAGGGGCTGGAAACGTTTTGGTGGAAAGCATTAAAATTCAGAATGTTCTTGAGAAACAGGGAAAATCAGTTTGCATTTCAGGAAGGACATATATACACTTTTAAAGCTAATGAATTAAAAAAAAAAAAAAAACACAAAAAAGCAACAAACAACCCACATCCCCCCTGAGTAAACTCCCACTGCTGCTGGGAGCATCACTCCAAGAACTGTGTGGAGTTCCAGGCCAGAAGCAAGAACAAGAAGGCTGGAGGTTCAGAAAGATGACTCCTGGTTCTTCTGTCATTATTCATTAAAATAACGATTCTTCTAGCATTATGATTTTCTATTTTAATAATTCTTTTATCATTAAAACTCGAAACTTTGCCTGATCACCAGTCAGTCAGTCTCTCTCCTGGGGTTTGTTATCACTTAACATCCTGTAGCAGCCTGAGCAGAACATCAGCTCTTTCAGAAGAAAAGAGAAGCACAAGAATACATAAAATATACCACTCCTACAAAAGGCAGAAAAGAAAGGGAGGTGTTCACAGGGGCTCATGAACAGACCCAAAGGTCACTGAGCAAATGTAGGGCCTCTGCCTGAGTGGTGAAGGCTTCAGTGAAGACATCTAAGATGAAAAACCATAGGAATGGGGCTTAGGAACCAGTCACTTCACCCTGATTTTAGTACCTGTGAGGCTGGATGAGTACTTTAGCCCTTACTGCTCACTTTAAAGGGAGGCCAGGGTGAGCTGCTCCTCCTCAGTCCTCCTCCCTGAAGTCATCTGGCATTTGGGTAGCTTAATGATGCTGAGAGTCCTACAAGAAGATAAAATGTTCTGGCACTTTGCCCATGCTTCCCTCCTAGGACTCAACACATTTCTTAGGAGAGAAATAGATGTCTCTTGACTTTCTGGGAGATAAGAGAAAAGCATAACCAATGTCCTTGAGATCCTTCTAAGAGGAAGGAGGGTCTATTTCTTCTTTCTCCAAACTCTGGAGCAAAAAAATCTGCTGAAGGAGGTGTGAAGGGGTGTGTAGCCCAGACTCTGCAGGAACACCCACCTCAACCAATCAGCCAAGTAAAGACAGCTTAGACCAGCCAGAAAACACAGACAGCAACACAGCTGAAACTCAGAATTATCTGGAAGCAGGGTATCCAACAAATTCTTGCATTTGCTGGGTTTTTGGGGGGTTGTTTGTTTTTTTTGCTTTTTTTTTCCTCCCCCATCAGAACTTGTAAATCTGTTGGAGTTAAAATACTTCCAGCAAACAGTTCCAATTAGAGGAAACACCAGTAAGAATCCCAGGGGTTCCTTGTTTCTCTTCTCTTTCAGGGGGATTCTCAAAAACCAAGGCTCCCTTTCTGCATGCTGATGGGAGAATTGGTGCCTGGAAGTCATGGGAGAGCAGCCCCCCAGCATCATCCAGGCTGCTGCTATGGGCAGGAGGACCAAAGATTTCTGGATCCACTGGCCCATGCCACCTCCTCCACTGCAGAATGATTCTCATCATCATAGCCTGGGAAAAATTATCATTTCCATTAAGTTTTTAATATGGTTACTTTTTTTTTTTTTTTGTCTGGAAACACAGCAAACCCAGAATTTGAAACAACTGCACAAAATGGAATAAACTTTCTCCACTTGTAGTTTCCCCAAAAACCAAAATAAACCCTTCCAGGGTATTTTTGCTGGAGTGACTCTATGCTGGAGCTCTTCCCTCATCCCTGTTGGACAAAGTCTGAGGTTTTCCATGCCACCATAGCTCCAGGGCCAGGGCCAGCAGCATCCCAGCTGCTCACTCTGGGGTTTGAGAAAATAACTACTAAAAGCCAGGGCCAGACTCTTTCTCTTGCTGAGAATCAGGCCCTTGGATGATGGAGCTGAAGAAATGCTGCCTCCTGCACTGCCCTTTTTCTCCCTAGGACTCTCTGCTAAATGGGACCAGACATCTCACATCATCCACATGAGTGGATGCTCCTTTCCCCTTTTCATGTTGCAAACACCTTCTCCAGGGTTGCCAAAGGGGAAAGTGATTTGTTTTAAGGGCCTGCGAGCTAAAAGCAGGAATAAAATTACTTTCCTTGAGGATGTTTTCAAGATCCTGAGGCAGGGGAAGGAGCTGGCCCCCTGCTGCTGCTGCCTCTTGAAATATCTCAGCTGAACAACTGGTGAGGAAAGGTGGGAGTCTGCTCCTCTTTCTTCTTTGTGATCAGAGTATCTTTTAAGACTTACAGTAAATGATGCTGCTGGGAAATATTCTTCTGTTCAGCACCAGGACACTGCTGTTCCATACGGAAGAGCAAAGCTCCCTGTTATTGGTCTGGGGGAATAGCCAATTTTTCAGTTTGACAACAAAATTGAAAAATCAAGTGGAAAAAAGGCTTTGCTTGGATCATACTGGAATATTACTTTTCTTGCTAAACCAAAAAAGTTCAGCACGAAATATTTCATAAAATCCCAAATGAAATGCTTTATTTTGTACACTTGTCAGAAAACCCAAGAAACCAAAAGGAAAGATTCACAAACATCATATCAAGCCAAAGGAATGCACAGCTTTTACTGCTGGGAGATCCTGTTCTGCCTTTGAAATGTTTTACCCTCCCCCAGGATGAGAAATCCACACTCTTTTTGCACTTGAAACCCAGTAATGTTCATTACTCACTTCTGCAGTACAGAGGGTAAACTATAAACATCTGGGTATTAAGAAAATGGGCCCATTCCTCAGTGGTTGCCATTTTCAAATGCCCTCAGGACATCATTCCAGCTATTGGGATAAGCTGGCACATTAGCAAGATGCTTACAATGCAAATGTATCTGTATTTTAGAATTTTAATTTAAGCTTATGAGAAGATTAAAGAATTGATAAGGGAAGAGGGTATCATAATAGTTCACTTTTTTCTCCAAATTCTTTATCTAACCAGAGGCTTCTGTGATAAGCAGAGGCATCACCTCACTTAGTGAACTTCTGACACTCTGTAAATGCAAAATACCTTAAACTATTAGGAAAGATTATAACATCTTGACTTCCCATATAAATTTCTTAGATAGGAATTACAAGGACAAGAGGGAGGTGAGAGCAGTGTCTTTTTTTTTTTTTTTTTTTTTTTTCTAATCCTAGTTGAGAAAGCTATGAATTCATATCCAACACAGTCGAAAAAATCCAAGAGCAAAGTTTAAAAGATAATTAGGTAGCTAAAATATGCTAATACTGTCCCAAAAAGAAATAATCAATAAAGGACAACAACAACTAGGAACGTGAGGGGAAGATATTGTAATATAATCAAAAGAGAACTGAACAAATGAGAAACTTCTAGAAGTAGCCCAACAAATCTCTGTGTACCTCCAAGAGGGAGAAACCTGAACTATTTCTGTGCACCTGAAGGTGAATATTCCTCTCTGTGCCCCAGGAAATGAGTAACCATGGATGGAACTACAATTCTCTATTTGTAACTCACAATTTAAGAGCAACAGAGATCATAGAATCATATCATAGAATCATAGAATCCTAGGGGTTGGAAGGGACCTCGAAAGATCATCTAGTCCAACCCCCCCTGCCAGAGCAGGGCCCCCTAGAGTACATCCCCTAGGAACGTGTCCAGGTGGGTTTTGAATGTCTCCAGTGAAGGAGACTCCACAACCCCCCTGGGCAGCCTGTTCCAGGGCTCCGTCACCCTTACAGTAAAAAAATTTTTTCTGATATTCAACTTGAACCTCCTATGCTCCAATTTGCACCCATTACCCCTTGTCCTATCACTGGTCACCACTGAGAAAAGCCTAACTCCATCTCCCTGACACTCACCCCTTACATATTTGAAAACATTGATGAGGTCACCCCTCAGTCTCCTTTTCTCCAAACTAAAGAGACCCAGCTCCCTCAGCCTTTCCTCATAAGGGAGATGTTCCACTCCCTTAATCATCTCAGTAGCTCTGTGCTGGACTCTTTCAAGCACTTCCCTGTCCTTCTTGAACTGAGGGGCCCAGAACTGGACACAATACTCCAGGTGTGGCCTCACCAATACAGAACAGAGGGGGAGGAGAACCTCTCTTGACCTACTAACCACGATGTTCTTAATGAAATAACCAAAAGAGCACAAAATAGCAGGAGCAAAGTCTCAGTGAGATGAGAGTGTAGAGGGGTCCTGGAGTGTTCAACAGGAAACCAAACCCTTCTCTTGGCCCAGGCAGATGGACAGAATCCTTCTGACTCCTGGCACTTTGTAGGCAACAGCAGAGCCTTAGACATCAGCATCCTTGGGGATTTTGTGAGTTTGTCTGAGCCACAGGGAGCAGCAGCAGCAGCAAACCCTCCTCTGATTTGATGCACAGTGGCAATGGTCAGGCAGCAACACCAGGAATACAGCTCCAAAGCTTCCACAAATTCTGGAAATACTTAGAGACTGATGCAGGTTTGAATGGTTCTCTGGAGGCCTCTGGTCCAACCACCACTGAAAACAGACTTTGATAAAGGTGCTCACAGACCTGTCTGGTGTCTCTTGAACAGGAAAAGATTTCCTGCGAGAAATCCTTTTCAGCTTCTGCCATCTCCTGGTCCTTGTTCCAAAGAGCTGAGAAGTTGAAGAAGCTGCTGGGAGCAGCAGAAAAATCTCAACAAGAGTCTGCAAAGGTGGAAAGCATGGCCTGGCTTGTAACAGAGAACAGGACTGCCCTAGAGGAAGCTTGGACAACTCCTGCCTTTTTCCCCTCTTCAGCCCAGAGCAACAATTATTCAAGAAAAAGATGCTGCTGGAGCCCAGGAATGGTGTCCCCAATGTCACCAACACAAACCCTGTTCAGGGTGGGCAGGGAACACACATCTACAAAGCTTTTTTTTTGTTTTTTTTTTTGGCAAAGTCTTCCTGGAGCAGAGATGAGGCAGTGCAAGTAGTGCCCCCAAATTATAAATTTTTAGTTGAAGAGCTCACAGAACAAAATTTCTCATTGGTCTGGGTAGAGACAAGGAAAGGGAGGTCAGTAATTCAGCAGAACCCCACCAGAGGTGTGGGTTGTTCCATCAGCCATGGTCCCTGTTTGCTCCCAGCTCAGTGCTTTGCTCTAAACCCAGAAGCAGGTACAGCTATGAACAGGTCAGTGACACCTTGCAGTGAGGTTATCAAGAACCTTTTCCACCTGCTGGTGAAAAGAATTCTCCATACAGAGCTGCTTTTTACTGGTCAGCATCAGTGGAAGATGCTTTGCTTGGAAAACTGCCTTGTGAGAGAGAGAATATACTGCAAAGGAATGAAAAAAAATCCCCTCATCAGTAAAGGAAAGAGCTTTTGCTCTCTTGACCAGCCTCAGAATCCAGTGAGCAGCAGAGGGTGTCTGGCAGTTTCAGACTAACACACAAACCATAAGGATCAGCCAACAGATGGACCTTCCATTCTGCTCGGGTTTAGCTGAGCTTAATTGGATCATTCATTTTTTGCAATATTAACATATCAGGGCTGCTGCTAATCTCTGGGGAAGTCCTGTAAGGTTGCAGATTAAAGCACTTTCCCCAATCTGCAAGATATGGTTGGCTAAACAATATTAAGAAGCTAAGTCTGCAAACACTTAACTGCTAATTTAATGCAATTTCACAAAGTCGGATGCTTTCTGTGGGTTCCATTGAGATGCATGAACCCACGAGTAAATTCATCAAGATAATCTACCCAAAAAGAATCTAAATGTTCCAGGAAATGCCTTACTTCAGTTTAAAATACTGCTGCTTTACTGCAGCTGGAAGTACATTATTGAGATTGATTTTAAGAGAAAAAAAAAAATAAAATTCTTTGAAGTGTGCTCCAATGCTGCTTTCTCCAGGAGTCCACACACTGCTCACAACACTCTGCACCTCCAGGCTGCTTCTGGATCCTAACCAATGACCACATTATTTAGTTCCTTGGATCTACATCTTCAGCACCAGCAAGCCTTCATTTAAAAACTGATGTTGGGATTTAAATTCTCCCAAAGTCAGAGATGTGGAGATGAATTATGTGGATTCAGCTCCCTGTCTGCTCATTGTCAGACAGCAGCAAAAGGTCAGAACAGACCCTGGTGAGTGGCAAGTTGGACAAAGCATCAGGCAGTGCTTGATGAAAGCCACTTCATACCATGGGAGCACTCAATCCATTGGAAAATTAAAACCAAAATCTAATCACTTCTTTGAGCTCCCCAAAAAATGCTGATGATCACAAGTCAGTTAAATTGGTCCTGGATAACCAGTAAGAAGAGGCAAAAGGCTTAAAAGTAAATGCAGATTTTGAACTGCTAGTTGCAGTGGTTTAGGCCCTTAAACACTTCACTGTTAGGAGATGATGAAGTTTTATGTGTGAAATTTTAAAAACCTCACCAAAAAATGGCAATTAAAATTTTATTTTAAATTGCACAAGGAGAAGATCAATGAGCTGGCCACTGAGGGCAATCCAATACTCTCAGAATTTAATTCTAATTACTATAGATTTGTGGCACCAACTAGTCACCTCTCCTCCATCTCAAAATGTAGCTTTGCTACAGATAATTACACTGTGATAATTGTAAAGATTCCTCATTGTTAACTCCTGTGGGTCTCTGCAGGGAAACGAGTAGGACAGGAAGCTCATATCATGGCCATATTGCTTAAATGTGTAAGGAAATAAGGCAGAAGATAATGCAGCTGAGTATCAGAGATATCCAGCAGCCCTGTGCTTGATTTCCCTTAGTATTTTAGACACATATCTTATAAACCATCATAGAATCCTTCTGAAGTCAACCTGGGGCTCATAAATAAATGGATATAATTCCCAATAAATGGATACAATTCCCTGGGCTGATCAGTGCCTTGCCCTGAGCAAAGCAGGGCAACAGGACTCCCAGGGTAGGGCTTCTTCATCATGACAGCCACTAAAGAATGCTTCAGGAGAAGAATCCAGTGAGAGATGGATTGAAGATGGGGATTCTCCCCATCAAAAAAAAAAGGAAAGCTGCTAACAGGCAGGAAAAAAAAATGGAGCTTTCATTTCAAAACAGTGCAGAGAAAACTTCATGCTACTGGGGAAGCACACAGTGTGCTCACTTCCTGAATATCACCTGATGTCCCCACTTCAGGAACACTGCTAGAAGAGGACAGCAGAGAGGATAAAGGGTCCCAAATGACATCTATGTACACAAAGGGTAAAAAACCCAAAAATCTCCAGCCTGGAAAAGAAGTGACAGCTGGTTGTCATTTCTTCCACAAGTTCTGCAGCTAAAGAGAACACAGAATCCCAGACTGGTTTGGGTTGGAAGAGACATTAAAGCCCATCCAGTTCCATCCCCCTGCACCTCCCACCAGCCCAGGGTGCTCCAAGCCCCCTCCAACCTTCAACACTGCCAGGGATGGGGCAGCCACAGCTTCTCTGGGAAACCTGGGCCAGGGGCTCAGCACCCTCCCAGCAAAGAGTTTCTCCAGAGAGGAGGCTCAAAACAAGCAGAAAGAAAGAATTTCTTCATACAATATGTAAATTGTCTGTGGAATTTTCCACAGATTATTTTCAGTGATGGAAAACAACTTGTTCTGTTATCCCCCCCCTTCCCTCACAGGTGAAGGGGAGTAAGGGAGAGAGACTTTGAAGCTGAAGAAAAAAAAAAATAGAGTGGGTGAATTTAAAAATGAAGGTAAATTTAAAATAAATGCAAATATGTAACTACAGAACCCCCACTCCTCAGTAGTTAATTCCAGAGCACCAGAGAGGTCCCAAACTCTACTCATAGAAGATAGGAGGGCCTGAGGCCAGGGTCCCAGGGAGAGTCCACAAAAACCTCACCTGTCCTGCTCAGGGAGAGTGATCTGTCTCCATGGACATCTCTCCATGTCTTCTCCAGCAGGAACACAGGATTCAGGAGCCAGGACAGTGAGCAACAACAGACAAAAAAAAACAAAACAAAAAAAAACAAAAAAAAAACCAACCCAACCCAACCCACCCACACCATCCAGAGAGGGGAGGAGAATTGAACAAATTTTATCCTGAGCACCATGGCAAGGAGAACTGGGATTGATCCATTGGAGTCACCCAACCCCCCCTGTCCTGCCCACAGTCCCAGCTGCTTCCCCCCCTGGGTTGGTGCCACATCCTGGCAGGTGCTGGGGGGATCCCAGGTGGTTTCAATTCACTATAACCATAGGCAATTTTTATCCTGGTCCCCTCAAACGAGGACTCAGCTGCTGAGCAAGCAGGAAAGGAGAGTGATTCCCCTGGTTATCAACCAGAGGAAACTGGAGCTGCATCAATGCAAACAAGCCCAGGCAGCCTGGGACAAGTGGGATGCTGGTGCTTATAAAACCAGAAAGGAGGATTAGAACCTTTCAACTGAATTCTCTACATAGCACAAGCCAGGAGGAGGCTCTCACTACCCAAGGAAAGTCCAACTTTTAATATTTTGCAAAAACACATTCTCCACCAAAGCCTGTGGTGCTGCCATGTTGTGAAAAAACTCTCCTATTCTTAAGGATGGAAGCCTCTAAGCAGCATATTCCAGGCTGCAGAACACTGGATCTGTGATATAACATGTTCCTTCAGGCTGAATGCAAACCCTGTAATGACCATACATCTTCAGGCCCTAAATAACAGGCTCTTTTTGAACATCTTATGGCATGTGAAGCCTCCATCTGAGCTGATGAGCTGAAGCTCAGGATGACATCTCATGTTTCTGGGCCTCATCATCCCCATCCTGGGCTCCACCTGAGATGTTTTGCTGTTTGTATTAAGCACAGCTGCCTCTTTGTTCCCTCCCAACAGTCCAAGGGCATCACTACACACCAGGCACTTTCCTTTCCCCAAGGGAAACTCTTGTCCCAAGGTCCATGACAGTGCAGCCCCCCTGCTGTCCTACTCCCCATCAGCTCCAAATTTTCCTCCTCTGGCAGCACCAGGCAGTAAATCAGCCTTTTGGGCTGAAAGGAGCAAAAAAAAAAAGCATCACACAAGTGAGCTGGAACAGTTTGGGGTGATTAAAGTTATTACTAGGACACTCAAAAGAACATAGGGATTTATCAGCTGGGAAATGTTGGATTAGGAGGTCCCCGAGTTACCCTCTCCGTGCCAAGAACCTTTTAGGCCATATGCTGCAAGGACTTGGGCAGGGAAAGATTAATTGAAAGCAGGCTTGTGCAGTAAGTTAAAGTGAAAAATCACTCTCTAAATGAGGGAAGATCCCAGGGAGTGATTATAGACACTGGTGCTTAGCCTTTAATTCAACAGATTCGGGCTTTTCTCTTTATTTATAAGGCTAAAGCTAGACCTCCCCTCACCCCCCAAACCCAGTAAATTAAAGCTGCCAGAATCCCTCCAAACCTGGAGCAGCCCAGTTAACCCTTCAGTGTGCAAGCTCGTGGCTCAGCAGTTGGCAGCCTGAAGGAATCAGGAAAATTGTTATTTTTGTCATCTGGTTTGAAGGTGTCTGAGAATTTGCTGGGGGTAGGAAACTGGGCCAGAAATGGCACAAGCCATTTGGCACAGGTTAGATAGAAATGTTAAAGAAAGGGGTAGAATTGGAAGTAGGGAGACTGATGGGGAGGATTTCTGGGTCCCCGGCATCTCACTTGTAAGCTGTGCACTGTTCTGTACTCACTTGGAATTATTTGTTTTGCTCCAAGTTGCTAAATAGGATATAATTGTCCAGTCCATATTTTCCTGGAGATTCACAAGCTGCTGAAGATTTGAGGGATGGAAGGACAAGTCATGGAAGAATCCAGGATTTTTATGGCACAGATTCCTTACTGCTGGGAGTGGAGGTGTCACCTTGGTATTCCGGGTGCTCATGAAGGACTAGAAAAAAAGCCCTGATCCCCCTGAAATCACTGCAGCCTGGTTCACTGAACCAGGATTTGGGAGCTGAGCAGTGGATAAGGAGAATGAAAACTCTGGTAGACTTTTTACAAGGTCATGGAGTGATAGGAGAAGGGATAATGGCTTCAAACTGGAAGAGGGGAAATTTAGGTTAGAGATTAGGAGGAAATTGCTTGGTGTGAGGGTGCTGAGCCCCTGGGTGCCCAGGTTGCCCCCAGAAGCTGTGGCTGCCCCATCCCTGGCAGTGCTGAAGGTTGGATGGGGCTTGGAGCCCCCTGGGCTGGGGGAGGTGTCCCTGCCCATGGCAGGGGTGGCACTGGGGGAGCTTTAAGGTCCCTTCCAACCCAAACCAGTCTGGGGTTCTGGGGTTCTGCAGCTCTGCAGTCAGAGAGCTCCAGCAAAGCTGTAGAAGAGGAGCACACCCAGGCAGGCTTCAGGAGAGTGTTGTGCTGAAACCCTCCACTCCAGGAGTTCCCTCCTTCTTGTTCTGCACTCACAAGGACCTGGAAGCCTTGCCCTGCTTCATGCTCTCTGGAAAAAAAATGCCTGATCTCAGCCAGGTGTCTGCTTTTCCTGTTCCTCTCTGCATGTAAGGGTGACAGCAACTGAGCTCAGCTGTGCTGAGCAGTCTGTGTGCAAAACAGGGTGGGTGGGATGAGGCTGTGGTCCCACCACCCTTCTTCTTGCTGCCTGCCAGACTTAGGAGGCCACGTCCTCTGCTGAGCCTTTGTTCAGGCTGAAAAAACCCTTCTGTTCCAGGACTTTATCGTGCAGCATGCGGAAGGACTTTGCTTTATTAAAGTAGAGATTTAGGTCCAAAAGAGTCAAATAACTAATTCTCAAAGCTCTCTATCCTCTTATTGGACTCTTGCTTTTAATGCCATTTGTCTCTCCCTTTTTATTTCAGCCAACTGATCAGGGTGTTCCTGATTACAAAAGGTTCTCTGCTTGGAGCCAGCATTTCAGACATCCCTGGGTGGAGTTTCCAGCATCAAGCATGGAAAGACAGACCAAAAAACTGGTATTAAAAAAATAAATTAAAAAACCCAAAACATAAACAAATAAAAAAACCCCACAAGTGCATAAAAGTAATCTAAAGCATAGATATGGCTGTAGCAGAGAAGGTGCAAGCCTCCCTTCAAGGATGGGACACAGAGAATTATTGAGGCAGAGGATGCCTGGATGCAGGGGCAGATGGGAGGCTTTTCAAATTTTGTTCATCAAGATTTGTTCATCCCTAATGACTGCCTTGCAAACCTCATTGTCCAGAGCTATCACTTCTGGGGGATTATTTATGTTTAACATCTGTGGAAGACATTTATTCCCCAAGAAGCTGGAGGGTTTTCCAGCCTCTCATTGTTCTCCTCTTCACACTCACCACCACTAAGTTCCAACTGAAGTAACAACTCTCTTAGGAAATAAATAAATAAGCAACAACAGCAAAATTCTGTTTCCCTCATAATAGTTTGAAATTCCATAAGCAACGTAACATTAAAAGTCTTATTCATCTGATCTTATTTTTCTCTTTCTTATGCCTCATTGTCTGCTCATCTGGTTGATGCTGTTTGAAATAAGCCTGAATTTGGGAGCCAATTGGGGGAGTGATACCGAGTGTGTGGCTCTTGCCACAAAATATATGATTTCAGTATTTGTGAGAACAACATAAATCCTTGCCCACAATTCATCCTAAAGGCTGCAAAATCTGCTTGCAGGGCTCTTATCTCAGTGGATTAGTGACTTATCAGGGAGCGTCGCCAGCATCTGAATGGAGATAACATGCAGCAAATCCTTCCCTTCTGCTCTCTGACACACAACATCAGCCCCAAAGAGGAAGCCCAGGAGCAGAGAGAAATCAGCAGCCCCCTGGGGACCCAGAGCTAAAGAGGAATGCATTAAAGTGATACTCAGCTCCCTGCACAAAGGCAGAACAACCCCCCCTGCGTTGCTCTTGGAGGTAGAAGTTGTAGTGGGTATTGAGCTATCGGGTGTCAGGAAGGTGCACGTGCAACACAAAGTGTCAGCATCCTACAAGAGCTGCTGACAAGGAAATCTGGAGCAGAACAGATCCAGCCTGGGCACCATGGGCATCTTCCATGCCATGCACCAGGTTGCTTTGGAGACTGATGTTGGTCTTCAAAAGAGAACGTGCTGGCAGAGGAATGAGAGAGCCCAGATGGCTGCTGACAGCCAGGAGAAGCCCCGCTGCTCGTCAGTCCTCTGTGTACAGGCCTTTAAGGTATGCAAAGTATCTCAATAATGAACTACTGGAAAAATAAAAAGTTGGCCTGCCCTATGGAAAGAGACTTCCAGGAGTGAGGTTTCTTTCTTTTGGTTTTTTTCTGGCACAGGCAAAGCTCAGGCCCAGTTGTTACCACAGTTACATTTGGAAGCTGTTGACTTGTGTTCCCTGAGATGCAGGGGGCAGACAGCATCCCTGCAAAGGTGATAGCATCACCCTGGGGGTGAAAGGAAACCAGCTCTTGGTTCCTCATAATCTTGCTCCCCAACACTGGATGTGGCTAAGCCTTCAATGCTGGATCTTGCCTGCACACCTGGATCTTGCCTACACACCTATTCATTCCCCCAAATTCCTTCCTTCAGCTTCCAGTTCTTCTGTTCCAATCTCTGTTATTAAAACATTTACTCTCTGAAACAGCAAGAAGTGCTCAGTACTTCTATCATTTCTCTTAAATATATCCTGGTGTCCCCAGCATTCTTCCTCAGCTGGCAGGAGCTGGTCAAGCTCAGTTACACAGCATTTCAGGAAATGAACTTAAAAACAGCTCCCTGACACATTTTTTTCCAAGTGATATCCAAAGTGTATTTCTTTTACTTCTAGTACTACATGATCTATCATTATCTTGATTGCTGCTGCAGGATGAAATATCTCATAGCCAGTGAAAAGAGATGGCCCCTGAAATTTCTACCCTATCATCTGTTTTTAGATGCTACCTCAGTTAAAAATCATAGTCAGAACTTAGACTTTTGGGTTATTACTATCATCTTTTCATCTGTATTCACTTCTCTCTGTCCCCCAGGGATCACACTAAGGCTGGCCATGCATTCTCATTTCTAGAAGAAGAGTATTTTTTTCAGCATTTGGATTTTCTGCTGAGGTATAACCCCAAAATTCTCCTCGCTCTGTTCTGCTTTGAACCACAAAGGTTCATACCCTAAGCTCAGTATCAAATGACTCAAAAGCAGTGCCTGCCACAGCTCTTTTATTTATTTCTTGGTGTATGGGTCTTGAGCAGTCCTTAGACCATGCTTTTCTGATTATAAGTGTAAATACTACAGCTAAGATTCCACATGTCTGGTCCATTCTTTAGGATTGTTACAACTCAAGAAGCCAAGTCCAATTTCACATATGAGATAAACACTTCCAGAGCAGAGATGTATTGGTAGCAAAAGCCTGTCCAAAAGTGTCATTGAGTGCTTCTGGGGACCCACCTCTTCTGTGCTGTCCTGGTTTGGGCCAGGATAAAGGTGATTTTCTGTCTTGTACTTTTGCTTTTAGCTAAGTCTCTTGTAAGTAGCTGCACTTGCTGAAATGAACAGCAAGTTTCTCAGACAGTGTGTGTTTCTAGGACTGATAACACTTGATGTTTAGAGTTACTGCTAGAGACTGGTGTGCAGAGCCAAGGCCACTGCTCAGCTCTGAGGAAAACATCAAGAGGTCCCACCTGCATCCCTCCTTTGGGGAGGAACGGACAAGAGAGATGCCAGAACTGACCAAACAGAGTATTCCATCCCATACACCTCATACTCAGGATAAATTTGAGGGATCACGAGGGCCAAGCCAGATTTCCTGCCTCCAGCTTCCATCTGCCTGCCCTTCCTGCCTTTCCTGCTTCCTTTCCTTCACTCAGCATCCTGGAAGGATCCTGTCCATTCGTCTGCCTGTGCTCCTGATCCATGCCAGCCCTTATCTGTGTGTTCCTGCCTCCAGTTCCCAACTGCTGCTGACTCCAGGAGTCCAGCCTGGACTTTCCCAGAGCTGCCCTGCAGCCTCGGTGGTGACGTGAGAGCTACTGGGGAAAAGGGGGGAGGAATGTGGTATCCATTTCCTTGTATATTTGTATATATTTAATAATTTTTCCTATTTCTCATTCCTGTTTCATTAAAGTTGTGTAGTTTAGTTTCCAACCCATAAGTCTCTCTCCCTTATTCTCTCTCCTTTCTTATCAGGGAGGAGAGAGAGATTAATAGAGAGCGTCTGGTACTCGGTTTAATTGCTGGGCCAATGTTGAACTGTGGCATGTGCCCATACAGATGGCATATGCCACTGATCTCCTTGTCCAGCACACGTTTGGACAACAGGAATTCCCTGCATTCTGCTTTTTCCTGCTCTACACTGCAGTGATGTGGAGCTCAGGCACTGCTGACAGCTCAGCCTGTTCCTGCAGGCAGCCTTTGCAGCAACACTTTCCTATCTACCTGCTGGCTCTGGCCATGCACTGCAAGAGAAAACCTCCTGCCCAGACAGACCACTTCTTAATTCCCATTCTCTCTTCCCCTGGGGCTCCAGCCAAGCACCTGAGATCATGGAATGATGAGGAACTGCAGCTCCTCTCCATGGGCTGGAGCCAAAGTCTGTGGCACTTGTTCTCTCTCTGTTAATTCCATACATGTTTAAGGAAATAAGAATAAATACAGCAAAACCTGTCCCAAAGCACCCTCACTCCAGAGGACTGACAGAATATTCTTGATCATGGACAATTAATCCACTCCATATTCTTTCAGGAGCACCAGGAGCCAACGGTGTGGGCTAAAAGTGTTGCAATAGGTGACATCCAGACCCAGAGCAGAAAGGTGGCTCCTAACCTGAAGAATGAGCAGGAAATTTATACAGAGGAACGAGGAGGAATGGAGTAATTCTAGAAGATTTCTCTAAGGCTTTTTGCACTGTGCTTTATCAGATGGCAATATTCCTAGCTTAGGTTTTCCTAGGACACACCAAAACCCATTGTTGAGTGAAGAACAGAAGGACTGGTCACAGGTGAGTGGTTATAGAAGGATAAACCTTTCAGAGCAAGAACCCATTATTGGGTAAATCCATTTACCATTACTGGGTTTTTACCAGTAATGATTTTTCCAGTCTGATTTTTCAGACGGGGTGTGGGTAACCAGAACCAGAAAAGCTAGGCTGAAGTTTATACCTGATCTGCTCAGATTGAGGACAACACATCTGGTATGTCCATTTATCCCTTCTGTAATGATGCAGCTTCAATTAGGGACTAAGATATATACCTTTAGCTCTTCCTCAGCATCATCCACTGGCCAGAACTTGCTCTGTGTTATTTAGCTGATTTTTCCACTGCTCTAGCAGGCTGTAGCATCCAATGCTTCTCTCTTTGTTGTTTGGCTTTTTTTTTTATTTTTTGTCACCACAGTTATAGGTCATAAAACCAAGAGAGTTTGCTCACAGGCTCTGAACTTCTCTGTATCTTGCCACAGTTGCCTCTGAACCTGCTGAAGTAATGGCAGCTCCTAAATACCACCCTTTTTTTTTTTCGTGCTGCATCTTCTTGGTCTGTAAAGCAGTGGGCCTGGGGCTCAGAGCAATGTTCTGTGGAGTGTGTTCCATGCTAACTAATTCTGGGTCCATTAGGACTATCCATAAAACTGCTCCCTAACCTGCAGACAGGTTGCAGACTCTGAGACTCCAGTTGCATCCCCCAGTCACAACTGCCAGGCCAATCAAGTCAGCAACCTGAACACATCCAAGCACTCAGGGTTTGTATTCAAAGCATTGTTTTCAATTTCCTTTCTTTTTTTTTCTTTACACACATATTTGTTTTGATTTTATGGTTCTGTTCAGTCCTTCCTATCTACTATCTTCTTATGTACTTCATTCTAATCCAAACTATTCCATTACACTACAGATTTCACACTAGTTTTGATTCAGTAAAAGCTGCTAAATTGTCAAGAAATCTTGGGAGACTGTGTGCAGGTAAAAATATTGACAGTCTGAAGTAGAGTCATGGTCCATCCTGCTTAGCAGTCTCTACCTCTGATCACCCAGCAGGTAGCTATGAAATAAAATGCCTTGTGTGAAGATCTTAATCCTAATCCTAAAAGTTTAAAATGGATTTAAACCTTGAAGCAAGCAGTTTTATATTAACTCCAAAATGCTCTTCACACCATCTGAGATAACTGGGGCTATTCTTGTTTTTCATATTTATTCCAGGCTGGCTTTTGAAAGCAGTTTATCTTCTGCCTTCTGTAATGTCTTGTGGAAATGAATTCCACAGTTTAATATTCCAAGAAAAAGCTCAACTGACTGACTAGGTAGGTGTCTCATCTGTGCTTCCCAGTCAGTCTCACTGTCAGTGGAGATGCAGTCGATGGACTCAGCAGAGTGTGAGCTGTGAGTTCTCCCTCCTGCAAATGGAGATTACTTTTTTGGTCAAATGAATGGCTCCCTCAAAGTGCCTGTTTGCCCTGCTCTCTTAAAGAGAAGCCTGAAATAGCCACTTCAGGAGCAAATGTCTGTGTTTTAGATGTCTCTGGCTGGTGAGCTGAATCCCTTCTCACTGAGCAAAGGAAAATGTCCTTTCATCAAGTCTGGATTTGCCATCTCTCAGTTTAATTGAAAAATATGCTGCTGCCTGTGTCATGAGGCTGAGAGGACTTATCTGTACCTGGCTGTTTTACAGACAGTTAAAGCACCCTTTTTTATTCATCTGCTCACCCTATGAGTAGTTCCTAATCTTTTCCAGCCTCTTTCAAGGAGATTTTCTGCAGCCCTTCATCACCCTTGGTGCCCTCTGCAGCCCTGGCCCCACCACCTTTTAAAAATCCTGTTACAATGACAGCTACAAGACCAAAGCCCTTTCAAACATCTTCCCCTTAGCTGGGACTCTAGATAAGAGCTGTGCTTCTGAAATTGGACTCTGAACTTCTGTGTCTAACTCCCAACACCCTCTCAGCTTCTTGGTGCTTGTAAATCTGATGAACCCCTTCAAATCCCAAGTACACAACCAAGTCCTCTCTTTCACTGGAGCACTTTATACTCCTGGTGCTTTCTCTCCCCCCACCCCTTTGGCTTTGCTGTGAAGCATCCTGTGTTTAGGTGGTCAGTCTCCCTGGGGATTAGCTCTGGGGGTTTCTTGGGTGTACCCCAAAAGGACATTCCTGGCACCAGGTCCTGCACCTGCAGGTTTCCACTCCTGTCCCCAAACCAAGAGAGGCACCAGTTGGGAGTTGCAGCTCCTCTCCCTGCTTCCTGCAGCCCAGTTCTCTCCAACTGAATGTCAACAAGGCTGTTTAAACAAACAGGTGGCTTATTTTTCCATTAATATGCAAAAAAGCCAACTTCAACACACAGCAGCTGAAACAGCAAGACTGTCAAGCCCTTTATTTACAGCCCTCCACTCTTGTCACAGAGAAGCTCCCAAAGTTAGGAGACAGCCTTTCTTTTCTTTCAACTTCTGATTCCATTCACTAAGCATTGATTTTCTTTTCCTTACAACCAGCAGAGCTTGAAATTAATAATTTCTATTTGATTTTTGTCACTTGTGTATCATCAATACCAGCGAGGATGGACAAGGACACACACAGAAAGGTTCAGGGGGGTGATCAGCAGCCTGGGATCAGTGAGCAGGCCATGCACCAGACCAGGGAATATTCCTGGTGAGAAGTTGGACATTGCTCCCTCACTGGCTGCCATTTACTCTCATCACTGTTCCCTTGCAGTGTGTCAGATCCCATTCCCAATACTTGCAGGCAGAGACTTCCTGCACTGTAAATGCTCCACTTCTGTCCCTCAACTGGACCTTCAGGAAAGGATGGTAAAAAATGTCAACAAGCATTTCCACTGCTTTCTTTTCCTGCTCTGCAGGTTTGTGGGAGCATCAAGGTGTGTGTAGGTTCCACTTGTTTCTGAGGTGATGCTGCAGAGAACTCCTGCCTGTCCATGGCACCAGCTTGTCCTGGTTGCCATGTAAAAGTTTTTTTCAACCAAATCTTACAGATGATGGACACCCATTCTATCATCTGTGAACAAAATGTCAAGGCTCATGGCTAAGTCTATACCAAAGAAGGAGCTCATCAACACCTCTATAGCTACCTGAAAGGAGGCTGGAACAAGGTAGGTGTTCTCTCTTGTCATAGAAAAAAAGATCAGCAGCTCCAGGTTGTGTCAGGAGAAGTTTAGATTGGACATCAGGAACAATTTCCTTCCTAAAAGTGTTGTTAAGCCCTGGCCCAGGCTGCCCAGGGCATTGGTGGAATCCCCATCCCTGGAGGGATTAAAAAGCTGTGTAGATGGGGTACTGAGGGACATGGGTTAGTGGTGGCCTTGGCAGAGCTGGGTTGATGATCTGACTTGATTATTTTTTTTTTTTCCATCCAAAATGATTCTTTGATTCTGCACAAGAGAGAAGACAACTGTCAAGTTGTCAGGGAGAAGAGAGAGAGGCTGAGCTGAATGAGAGCCTGGGAGAGCTGGGTGCTGAAGGAGCATTTCTGATTCTGCCCAGCACTGTCTCCACAAACAACAAGTCTCCATTTTCATTTTTCTGAGGACACAAAGATCTCTGAGGACACACACTCTCCACTCCCTGTGGCTATTGGAAGGACCATGTGAGAGCCACTGCCACATCTCTGGTAACAGGGGCAAGAAAGTGAGAGGATAAGATGTTCCTTGAGGGGCAGACTGAAGAGCAGAAGGCAGCTCTGGGTGCAGGATGGCTGCTGTGCAAATTGTCTTCTAATGACCTTCACCATCTCAACACCTGTCTGCAGCCTCTCAAGTCCCCCAAGTTCCAAAGCTAACTTGCTGTACCTTTGCTACACTTATTTTCCTAAAATCATTTGTTTGGATGCTTTCCCTGGAGTCTGGTGTGCAATATGTCCATATGAGCTGTGGGATATGTTAAGTCCTCTCAGTTCCCACTGAATTCCACGTATGTAAGAACTGTGTTCAGAATAAATTCGACTGCTTTAAGTCTAATTTTGGCCAGGGATGTTTGACTTCAAGCAGGCTGCATCATTTCTCCAGGTTTGGCTGCTCCACGTGTGCATTCAGGGAGTGGATGTGCACCACAAGTCTGGCTCCAGCTGTGGTGGAATTCTCCCTCTTCTATATTAATGCTCTCCGGGCAAACTTCCGGCCCAGCCCAAGCCTGGAATCCACCATGCAGCCCCAACCCAGGAAAAAGAAGAGTTTGGGAGTGTGTGCTCTGGCCTTTGCAGACAGTCTGACTGCTGGAGTGTTGGGAAGTGCTGAGGGGAAGGCACAGAAAAAGGCAGGTCTTGGCTACACCCAAGCACTGTATGCTTGGCTTTTCTATCTCTCAGAGCTTCTCAGGAAAGAGGAATTTTTGCAGACAGCCTGCTTGGCAAACACCAGCACAGGACCAGATCCTGTTTTGCCTGTAACAGCCCTTCTGGGGCTGAGGCTGAGTCTGTCCAGCTGGTGCAAGGGTCAGCACAGACATCTCTGACTGGGACTCTAAATGACAGAGCCAGCCCAAACATCTCTTCCCAATTACATCATTATCAGATGGAAGTGCTGGGGGGGGCACCTTTTAACCCACAAATGTGTGAGGTGTGTGTGGGATGGGTCCAATGTAGCCTGAGAACCAGTACCAGCATGGAACTGGGACCAGTGCAGGACCAAATCTCAGGGTGGGCCTCAGAAGGGAACACAGCTCCTGGATGGAGTGGTTGTTGGACTGAGCCCCACGGTTCTCATGTTGAGATTTCCACTCTGCAACTCTCTCATCACTGACTTATTTCTTATTGACTTTTTCATGAGCCTGAGACAGGAGTGCCCTTAATTTTAGCGAGGCCAGAGTTTGATGATTGCTAATAGTGGGTCTGAGCACAGATGTTCACCTGGCAGAGCAGACTTCAGATGGCTCAGCTCAGTGGTGAGATCACATTTTGAAAGGAAAATGCTGAATTAACTCCAGCAGAGAGAAGTGAATTGCTGCGGAACCCTGCATCTCCCCAGCAGCCCTGGGGGAGCTCTATTTCACTGATGTTTTTCCTCATGACTTTGATGGCCCCAGCAATGATGACTACAACTTGTTTACAAAAAAAGAAGGCCAAGATTTAGGGGAAACTAAATGCCAAATTCATATGTCCCCAGCTTTTTGTGGTTCTGTCATCCCTGACCCAGTGCCCAAGACTGGCTACACAAAACCCTGACTGATCAGATCTCTCTCAGCTTGAGACTCAGAACATGGAAATGATTGTCTTGAAATTGAATTGATTTGATTGAAAGATCAATGGAAAGAAGATGGAAATTACTGTCTTCAAATTGAATTGATAGATAGGCTGAGGGATTGGGGTTGCTCAGCCTGGAGAAGAGGAGGCTCCAGGGGGACCTCAGAGCAACCTTCCAGTATCTGAAGGGGCTACAAGAAAGCTGGGGGAGGGCTTTTTGCATGGATGTGTAGTGAGAGGACAAGGGAAAATGGTTTAAAACTTGAAGAGGGGAGATTTAGGTGAGACATTAGGAAAAAATTCTTTCCTGTGAGGGTGGTGAGATGCTGGAACAGGTTGTCCAAGGAAGTTGCTGCTGCTCCCTCATTGGAAGTGGTGAAGGCCAGGTTCGATGGGGCTTGGAGCAACCTGGTTTAGTGGGAGGTGTCCCTGCCCATGCAGGGAGGTTGGATCTAGGTTATCTTTAAGGTCCCTTCCAACCCAAACCATTGTATGATTCTGTGAAAGGGTCCACATAAGGACCAATGTAATCAAATCAGATGCATTCTGAGTCTGGAGCCATTCTGCTCTTTTCTCTTTCCCTGACCCACAGGAGTATCAGAGTCACAAAACCTCCTTCTGTGCATCCCTCCACCCCATGCTGTCCTAGCACACTCCTGATCTGGAACACGGGTAGGATGAGCCAATTTAATTCAGGCAAAGCATCCTTCTGAGACCCATTTGTGTCAGAAACTGAAGAGCCACGTACGAAGGAGCAGGAAAGGTGCCAGAAATCTTTGCCTTGCACACAGCAGCTTCTGTCAGATCACCACAGGTGTCCATAAACCACTTAACTGGTCCTTCCAGTTCAGAGGGCAGCTAGAAACTGGTGTTGTAGCACTTGGCCCTTTGACTTCATACATTTATATTCAGCAACCAACAACAGAGGAGCAAAGACAAACCAGAACCAGAGGAGTCCTCTCACCACAAACATCCCTGATCCTCTAAGCTGTCCTTTGGATCTGGGGACAGCTGCATTTTTGCTGCACATTAACCTACAGCTGATTCAGTACCTCCTTTTCTCTGTCACCATGGGCATGGCAGTCCCAGGTCCCTGCACCCACATCTGCCCAGCTCCCTTGTCTTAGCACCCACACCAAAGAACTGCTGGGCTCTGAGCTCTGGAGGAACTGAAGCCGTGTGGCATCTGCCACACAGACACAGTCAGAGCCTTTGGAGAAGGAAAAATCCTTTGGATATCAACCTTCTTTTCCTCTCCAGCCAAAAAACCCACTCACATTTGCCTCCTCATTTCTTATCATGAGAGGGGTGTCCACAGATGAAGCACCTGACTTCCCCATCACCACTTTTACCTGTTCCAGTGGAGGGTGTTTGAGATGAAGGGCCCATTTCTGTGAAAGATTAGCTGGATTTTGAAGCTTTGTTTTCCCTTTTCATGTCTTCAGTTTTATTTTTCAGACAGTTACAGCCTTTGTTGTGCAAGTCCATGCCACCTGGGAGCTGCCCCAGACATACCTGTGCAGGAAGAGGAGGATGGATTAAAAGGAGCCCTTTGAGGACTGAATGTGTTAAAAAAACACTGTTGAAGCTTAAACTGCCTGTGTTTAGTCTCTGAGGCATTCCTTTCTGTTAAAATTGCAACCTCTAGAAAGAAAATGGTAAGATTCTAGGAGTACAGAAGCAGCAATTATTGTAGATGTACATGATCACTTTATCCTCCAGTGGCTTTTGGTTTTTTGTTTTGTTTTTTTTTACATGAAATAAAAACATCCAAGAAGAACAGATATAATTCCCCATGCTACCTCCTCAGATAAGGGTGATGTGGGAGGTAGCACAGGTAAAACCAGTGGAGTTAAAGCTTGATGGCACAGATTGGAAAGTTCCAGGTGCAAGTCAAAGCCACGCAAGTCTCAGCATCTAATCCAGGTGTGAGACGTGGCAAAAATCTAAGTCTGAGCTTCTGTCACTTTAAATGAGCCCAGTTTTAACCTCCAGCCTGTTCTTCTACCTCCAGAGCCATGAAGAGTTAAGCCTGTTTTCTCTTCCAGAGGACCAGATTCCATCAGTGGCAGAAGTGTCTCTCTGATGAGCAGGGAAGGAGATTTCTGTGCTTGCTTTGCTGCTCATCCTGCAAGCCCTACTGCAGATGGGTTTAATTTTTAATACCCAGCAGCTAAAAGCAAGCATTGCCCCCTCGTAGAATTCCCCCCAACAAATCTCTGCCTGCAGCACACTGTCACCATATTTAGGGATTCATATCAAAGTGCAAGCTGAACGTGGTGCTGTTTAACAAAAGCAAACACATCTTTTAAAGAGGCAAAGACCTATGTTTCCTCATTAGCCAGTGGGATCCAAGACAAAGTGAGCAGTGATCTCACTCCAGTACCTCCCAAGCTGCTGGGCACAGAGGGATCATTAAGACACAGCCCAGCAATAGGATCTGCTCCCTTTGCTTGTTCTTCACCTCCTGGCTCAAACCCCAAAATGCTCAGCACCTTTTCCACAAGGTCTCATTGCTGCCCCTATTAGAGCTGGACCAGCCTGTGGCTGACCCCACACCTCAGAGCTGCAGTGGGGAGGACCTAGAGATCCCTCCTAGGGAGAGGAGAGAGGATGTAATCAGAATGGGGTCACCAGAGACAGGAAAGTAATAATCGGATTAATTGAAGGAACTTCAGAAGGTGTCTGGTCTAAACCTGGTTGAAGAGCATGTCCAACACAAAGCCAGGAGTTGTGTAACTGAGTCTCAGCATCTCCAGAATGATTCTGCAGCCTCTTTGGGTCTCTATTCTAGCACTTACCCACCCTTACTTTGGGAAATTGCCTTCCTGTATTTGGTTTGAACTTCCCATACTTCCACTTGCATCCGATGGCTTTTATCCTGTCCCTGTGCACTCTGAGAAGAGTCTCTAAACCCTCCAATTAGAGAAGTGGAGGTAGAAATTAAATCTCCTCATCACCTTCTCCTCTCCAAGCTGAGCACAATCTTCTGAGCATCTTGTCCAGTCCCTGACCACATTGTGAGCTGGCCTGACTCCCACGTGCTTCTTTCTCTGGGGAACCCCAAAGTGGACACAGCACAGGGGATGGGCACCCACACAGCAAAATCCCCTCCCACACACATCCGTGCAGTCACACGTGCACACTCACCCACTGAACATGATCCTGTAGGTAACAGCACACAGAAAAGTGGTGCCCACCCCACTATAAGATCTGTCCCATGTCCCTAGGTCATGTCTCACTGGGAGGAGTTCACAGATGAATGGTCCCTTGGTGGAGACCCCTGAATCTATACCTTGACCCTAATATCAGTGAAAATCCCAGGGATCCTCAGAGCCACCAGGGCATGGCAGCATCCTTCTGGTGAACAGGGAACACCAAGGGTGAGACAGGGCCTGAATCAGCTGCCCAGAGGAGAGATGGCAGAGAAAAGGCCTCCTCCATTGCTCAGAAAAGGACTCTAAAACCAGTAATGGGCAGGGGTAGGAGGGTGCAGAGTGAACAGCAGCCAAGGGTTGAACATGTGAGTGGGAGGCAGGAAGGTCAGGGATGGAGGACTGGGACAGATGTTGGGTGGAGTGGTGCAGGACTGGGAAGCGTGTGGGTAGAGCTGGGAGCTGGGGGCGGGAGGAGGTGGGGGGGGGTGGGAGGCTGTGAGCTGGGCAACACGTGGAGCAGAGATGCTGATCTCCTAAAGCACGTTTTGCAAATCCAAAAGAAGATAAATGTGATTTTCTCTTGGTTATTGTATAAATTTCCAAGCCCGCTGACACAGGGCAGAGCAAACAGCACCAGTGTCAGCCTCTAATAGAGATGAATGCCAAACATATTTAATGAATTAAAAGATGATAAAGTATTACTGACAAAGCAAACACCCACACATTGTGCACACTGTCACTGATCTATGTCACACAACAGCTCTCTGAAAAAGGCTTCATCACAGCACTGACAACACCCAGCACCAGGCAGCCCCGTGGGGGCTGTGGAGTGAAGTGGGACACACAGGGGGATGGGCTCAGGGCTTTTTGGACACTGGTAGTGAGGGGAGCTGAGGTAACGTGGGGCTGCTCCATGTGGAAGGTTCCTCCATCTCAGGCACTGCAGTTTTTCTGGTGGGATATTCAAGCTTTTCATAGAATCCTAGAATGTCAGGTTGGAAGGGACTTCAAGGATCACCTGCTCCAACCCTTCTGATGTTATTGGTGATGTGAGATGTCCCAGCACCCATTGAGCTGAGACTTCAAACTTTACAAAGTGGGGGAATCCATCACTTCCCTTGGGAGACCATCCCAATGTCTGGCTGTCCTCAGGGGGAAAAATTTTCCTCTTGTGTCCAATTGGAATCTTCCCAGGAGCAACTTGTGCCCATCCCATTGTCTTGTCCCTGGGACTCCTTTCAGGAGTCTCCATCTAGTCTGTAGCCCCCTTTAAGCACTGGAACATGGTAATAAGGTCTCCCCTGAGCCTTCTCTTCACAAGGCTGAACATTCCCAGATTTCTCAGCCTCTCCTCATGTGGCAGGTGCTCCAGTCCTCTGATAATCCTTGTGGCCCTTCTCTGGACCCTCTCCACATCCTTTTTGCACAGCAGGGACCAAAACTGAATGCAATAATCCAGGTGTGGTCTGACAAGTGCTGAGCAGAGTGGGATGATGACTTTTTCATCTCTGCTGCTGCTCTTGTTGATGCAGCCCAGCATCCTGTTGGATTTCTTTGCTGCTGTAGCTCACTGTTGGATCCTGTTGAGCCTGTTGTCCTCCAAGACCTCCAGGTCCCTTTCCACAAGGCTGCTCTCTAGCCAACTGGGTCCCAGTCTAAACTGCACTCTTGGGTTATGTGTTCCCAGGTGCAGGACCTTACATCTCTCCATGTAGAACTTCATAAAGTTCCTGCTAGCCCACTCCACCAGCCTGCCTGGGTTACCTATTGATTGTTTTCATGATTGACAGTCAGAAATGACCCAAGCTGGAAGGTCAGAGAGGGGAGGAATAGATTTTCTGATCCATCCTTTGTTTTGAGTATTCAGCTGGGAGCTCAGTGCTGAACAGTGTTGCTGCTGAAATCCAGGGGTAAGCAGGAAGAAAAATAATTGGTTCATGGCCTGGTTATATCTAGGCATTTAGGATTGGATTGTTCTGGATTTCAAGGTTAAAGACAAACCATGTTTGGTGATCATATTGGGTTGCTGGAGGCTAAATAGCTCTAAGCTAGGCTCAGACAGAGGTGGAAGCTCTTGTGTGATTACACATTACCCAGGCTGGGGGACCATTTACCCCCTTGCTATCCCAGTTCCTCCTCTGAGCACTCAGTGTCACTGGGCCCCCAGAGAGGTACTGGGACTGACTCTGCATCAGCCTCCTGTCTTTTCAGGGTGTTACTGCCATGTCTTAGATCTTATTCACAGACAGACCCAGAGGTAGATGGAGGAGAATCAGGCATCTGGAACATGGAGCAGAGAGAGAAAGTGGGAAGGGAGAGGAAGGCAAGGATTTGTGATCAAAAAGCTGTTGTTTTTACTGCTGGAAGCCTTAGTCTGGATCTCAGACACAGAGCTTGTCTTTTTAGCCCTCCTACCCTGGATGGAGGGAGGGATCACTCTGGAGTCTTTCCCATTTTCATTTTTAATTGTGCCTTCACTACCTCCTCCTCTTGCTGCCTGTTCAAGAGAGCATAGATTAGAGCTGCCCTGCACAGAAACCATTAACAGAAATCATAGAATGGTTTGGGTTGGAAGGGACCTTAAAGCTCATCAAGTTCCAACCCCCGGGCAGGGACAGGGACACCTCCCACTAGATGAGGTTTTACAAGGCCCATCTAACCTGATCTTGAACACTCCCAGGGATGGAGCAGCCACAGCTTCTCTGGACAATCCATTCCAGCATCTCTCCACCCTCACAGGAAAGATCTTTTCCCTAAGGAATAGCCTAAGTCCCCAGGGCATTTGCAAGATGGGAGATGCTCAGCAGATGCTTCTCATCCCTTTGATGCAGAGGCAGCTCCTCCAGCAGCCAGCACTTAGGAGACAGATTGTTCCACAGCACCTGAGATTTATTAAGCTGCCTGATGGAAAGCAGTGCTGCCTGGCTTTGCTGGGGCTGCCTGAATATCTGCTCAGTGAGAGCACTCAATAAAGCCTGCCCATAAATATAAAGGCCAGAGGGGAACATGCCCTGACAATGAAACTAAAAAAAAAAAAAAGGGGGAGGCTCTGGCTTCAGGAGATGAAGAGGCAGAAGCAGAACACAGAATCACAACTCCCAGAGTGGTTCTTGCAACTGTGCTGCCAGGCTGGGTGATTAAAGGGGGACCCCAGTAGGAGTAGAGTTCTGGGCAGTAATTTTTCTGTTAATGGCATGGATGATGAACTAGAGATGGGCTTGAGAATTAGTGGAAAGACCTTAGCAGGAAGGAGTGAGCACTTCTGAGAGCAGGGCTGGGATTCAAAACTAACCTCAAGTAGGGGGAACCTTGCAAAATGAGTAAGAGAAAATCCAGGAAAGATCAGTGTGAAGTGATCAGCTCAGGAAAGAGAAAACAAAGGTGAAAAAACAGAAGCAGAATACCTGAGGAGGCTGTGACACAGGGAAGGGGCTGTGGCAGGGATGAGCCAGCACCTGATGCACACTACAGAAAAATCTGTTACCTGGTGCAAGTATCCCAGGCTACAGTTCCCCACTCCTCCTCCACAGAGCCCTGCTTCCCCTGGGTCAAGGCTTGCAGCTTGAAAGCACCATTCCCTTGCTAGTGGTCTGCTTGGGCCATGCCAACCCATCAGGTCTTCAGGAGGATCCCCCTCTGTGAGTTTTCATGGCTGGATGGGCTTGGCCATACAAGGTGGTAAATAAAGCATCCCTACACCTGCATCCTTCATCTGCTGAACCAGGAACAGCTGTAGGACAGGGGACAGGGGGTGGGAATACCATGGGTAACATGCTGGGAAAGTGGTGTCTCCCTGCTGTATTTTCCTAGAGACTCAGAGATCTCGTTTGCCTTTAGTGCCACCCTAGAAAAGCTGGGATGCCTCTGAGAAGAAAGCAGGATTCTGCTCAGTGATCTCTGCAAACTGCTCTCCCCAGAGCTCAGTAGCCAGGATCAGCTGAGGAAATGGAGCTCTGGCCACAGGATGAAGATATCATGCAGGGAACCAATATTTAAACGCAGCCCCCAAATTAATCAGGAGAGCACTTCCAAAAAAAAAAAAAAAAAGGTGTAGCCCTTCTCCTCTATCTGCCTCAAACTGGGCTCTTGCTGGTCTGCTGGTCACTCTGTTTCAAGAAGGTCTAAAATGACAGCAAGTAGTTCCTGTATGAGGAGCAACGAAGAAAGAATCTTAGATGATGAGGAACATAAAGGGTTTGGGGGTGCTTGTTTGTTTCTTTATTTATTTTTAATATAGGCAGGGTAGGAAGGAGGTGGCTTGCTGTAAATTCACCAGAGGAAACTTAGAGGAGGAAAAGAGCCATTTAAGCTAAAAGCAGTATTACCACAAGAGGCTGTGGCTGTAAAGTGACCAAACATAAATTTAGGCTGGAAATTGGAAGAAGCCTCCTAATAGCTGGAGGAATGAAGCTCTGGTACAGCTTCAGAATGGTAGTAAATAGAAAGCAGGGGGGAAAAGCCCAAACAAAAACCAGAAAGGAAAAAATAAAAACCAAAAAAACCCAAAAAAAAACCCCTAACAAACGAAAAAGCAAAACCAACCAAACTAAAACCCCAACATGATTCTTGTTCATGAGTGGGATATTTGTGGAGAAAATTAGATAATCCAATGCCTGAGATGTCCAGGGGCTGGAGGTGATGACACTGAAGATCCTTTCTATATGAACAGAGAGAATTCCTGGCTTAGAGCAAAGATCTTTCAGTCCTGGGTCCATTTTTCAGTTGCTGTTGAGCAGCAAGTGCAGAGGTGAAACGTGTAAGAAGCAGGGGGGCTGCAGGAAAAACTGCTCTGAAAACTCACAGCTCAGGACACTCAGAACCTGCCCTTTCCAGATGGTTTTATTTGTAGCTCTGATGGGACTCCATCCCAACTCCTGGCCTCAAGTGTCTTCTTTTGTTTCTCAACTTCTTTCTGTGCCCCATGTAAGCAGCTAAATGTTTTGGGTTTTTTTTTTTTGTTAGTTCTGCAGTTGCCTCCTGTTAATTTAATTCTATGTCCTCTCTCTATTCCCCTCTTACTTATTACTCTTTATCTCCCTGATAATTTTTCTGTCTTCTGTTATTCCTGTTGCTTATTTCCATCCTTTTTCCCCACTCGCTTTTGGGGTGCATTCAGTTCCTGAGCAGCTTGGTCAAGCAGTCCTGACACCTCAGCTCAGTGTCCTCTTGAAGCCTCACACCTGAAGCCACACACAAAGGACCAACTTTGGAAGAAAGAAGTAGAGAAAAGCAGCTGACACCTAGACCACAAATACACCTCCTGACACAAAACCCTGTGCCCGTAGATCCTTAATTCCCAGATGCCATTTTCAGTTCCTCTGCTTCAGCAGCAGTGCAATGAATTACAGGTAACTTTTTAGCCAGAGAAGGCTGAGATAGAAGCTCAGGTTGCTCAGATCATGGTGGGTGTCACTGAAGAGCGGTTTCAAGGGAATAGCTTCCTGTCATGGACACATCTCAGGCCAGGAAAATCATGCTATGGGCTTCTCTTAGAAGGGAATATTTGTCTGTGGTAGGAGCCATACTCTGCCAAGGTCCCTACCAGTCTTAAACTCGAGGCAGAACAATGTCTGAAGAAGAGCAGAGGAACTGAGCAACCAAGAATCCAGTTGGGGTGGAAGGGCTGCATCTAGGTACCTTCTGCAGAGGATGGACAAGTCAGAGAGATGAGCAAGACAGGGGAGGAGTAGCTTGGCCATGCAAGGTGAGCACCAGGGATCATGACAGCTGGTGGCATCTTCCTGCTGGGTGTCCCTTGTGGATTTCCAGGACACTTGGGCTTGGATGGAAGTGTTTATCCACAAGACAGCTGAGCTCTCTGGAGCAGAGGCAAGCAAACACTTAATGCCTGTGCTTTCAGACAGAGAAGTGCTTTCAGAATCAGCCAGATATCCAGGAAGGAGCACAGCACTGCTGATGCAACATGACATCCATGTGCCTGAGGAGCAGTATCATGTGGCCATTAAATCATCTCCTGTCTTCAGTGCCAGGTTCAGTTCCCAGCACAACACTTGATGCAAGAAAAGGTCCTCACAAGCCACGTGCAGCTGATGTGACTGCAAGTAGCTGTCACTGCCAAGTCACCTATCACATCACCTATCACAGGCCTGGTTTCTCCTATCTCAAACTTCACTTGCACTTGCTAAACCCATGATTTCTGCAGCTCTCCTTCTTTCCTCATCCCTGACAGAGCTGCCCAAGGGTTTTCCTGTTCCTCCTGAAAGTCCAGAACACAAACAAGAAGCTAATTTGCCCTCCTGTTCAGAGACATTTCCTGAGCAACTACCCCACATGGAGTGCAAAGTGGGGACACAGGTCATGGAGAGCTTGTGGAGAAGCCATGGAAGCTCAGAGGAGAGTTGTACTCTGATCCCACAGCCCTGCTTCACAAGTACAAGCTGTTGCAGGGAGCCTGAGGTGGCAGTGGCACCAATTTATTAAGCTCTACCAGGAGTTCTTGCTACGAGTTAGGAAGGAAGGCTCTAGATACCCAGTAATGCACTTCACAGGCATGGGTACAGCCCAAAATTCCCACAGAACCCCTGGAGTGCAAGATGGAAAAGCAGTCCCCACACCAGGAGCCAGAAGGCCATGTGCTCTGGAGAGTCACATCAGATAATTCAATGATTATTGACTTATTCTCAGCTATGATGCTGAGAAACACTCGAGCCAGGGAGTAGGATGAGGGATGAAACTGCTGTCAGGAGGCACTGAACTCGTTGCAGCTTTACAGGAGTGGTGACCAAGGAGTTCCTGGGTGTTTCTGAGCTCCCTTGACACTTGAGAGAGAGGCTGGGACATTCACACTGCCAGGGGAGATTGATCCCCCTCAGCCCCATGAGAGAGCCCCAGACACCAGCTCTGCATCCTCCCCCTGGCCCAGGTTTCTCTCCTGTTGGCATGGCAACAGCTGAATTCCTTGCTTAACAGAGATGCATGAGCATGGCCAGCTATTGGCCTCCTGTTTTAAAACTGCACAGTAATATCAATTACCCACCCAGCTCAAAGGCAACCCCATCCAACAGCAACATCTCCATCAAGCTGGGCTTTATAGCACACAACCAGTTTCCATTTTTTCCCTTTGCTGCTTCTGCCACAGAGGAGCACAGCTAATTTATGGAGTAAACTACCCTTGAGTGGTGTTACTAATGCTCATAAATGACTTTAATAGACAATGGAAGTACTTGAAGAAACAGGCTTTGAAACTGGAGGTTTAGTGTCACTGAGATGTGTACAGATCTGTACCTGTGTGCTTTCTCACTTATTTTCCATATACAAAAGACAAAAGCAGTGTTTTTCACATGTGTTTTTCTATTTACTGTAAAAAACAACCCAAAGCAGCAAGAAGTAAGGCTAATAGGGCTGAGTATTGAATAGTGAGGATAACACTGTGTTTTATGTCCTCTGCAAAAAAGCAGAATCCACTGCAAGAAGAAAATGGCTGTAGGCTCAGCTGGCAGACAAAGTGATGGGAATGTAAACCCTGAAAAAAGCAAAGCCCCAGCAGTTTCAGATGATGTGTTGGTACCAAAAAGGCTGGTTAAAAATTCTGCCTCAAATGTGTTTAGGGGTTTGTCTGAACCAACATTTTGTGTGGATAAAAAGTGCATATGCTCCATGGAAACGTGATGAGCTCCAAACTGCTGAAATGTTGCTGCTGAGTTGCCTCCAGTCCTGGAGCAGTTTCTTTGTGTCCCCAAGTCACAGCTCCTCCTGCCACCCTTTGCCTGTCACCATGGGAATGCTGTGATGGATTGTGGCTCCTCTCCATCTGGGACACTGCAACTTCCATGGCTATGAGACCAACAACCTAAAGAATATTCCAACACTAGCACTACAGAGAAAAAGAATTTTTTATAATTGTGTATATTTAAATCAAAAATTTGAAATTTGAATATTGAATTTGTCAAGGTGTTCGGGTTTTGGTTTTTTTTTTTTTTTGGTTGGTTTTGGGGGTTTTTTTTGTCATGATTTTCTGCTGGAAGAGGATTATTTTCTAGCTGTTCAAATACTAAACTTTTTTACTTCTCCCACACCTCATCTTCTCAGGGCTCTTTGACCACACATGAATTATTGATTTTGATGGCAAAGCCTCTTACACCACAGACCATATACAATGAATTCCCAGATAGACCTTGGCAGCTCCTGGGAATGACAGACACCTAACATACTTCCAGAGCTTTAGAGGTCAGAATTTCAGCTTCTCAGATATTTGATAGGAACACTCAGCTAAACTGGGGAAACAATAATGTGTCTTCCAAGAGAGCTGAAGCAGCCATCACTACTATACATTCACCTCCCCCAATACTCCACCTAAAAAATGTCTTTTTAATGTATTTTCCTATAATAAACTTAACGTCTTCAGGTTTTATTTCCCACCTGAGATCTAAATCATCTTTGCTATAAATGTAAAACAAGTAAGCCAATTGTTTGGTAGTGCAGGTTTACAATATATCATTACAATCATAATTTAGAGAGCTGGGAAGTTTTCTTGGCTATAAATTTGCTCAGTTCATTACTGAGACCAGTCTGCAAAATAAGTAGATTCCCACTGGAAAAATGGTAGCAAGTGGAAACCCACCTGAAAGCCACAGCTTTCTTTTTGATTGTGCACTATGCTCCAAAAAGATGCTTGTTTCAGAGAGTGGCTGAACCATACTGAATCACCCAGGAAAGATCCTGAGTGGGTCCAAATTAGCCAGGCCATGTGGTTCAACATCTCTGTTGTAGAGATGGAGTAGTCTTGTGCTTCCTGTCCCTCTGAAGCCTTCATCTCCTAGAGCTTCCCTATCACACAATCCCCATCATGGGAGTAAATGATGTGTTCAGGAGGGAAACTGAGGCAAACAGACCTGTGCTCAGTGAGGCAGGAAAAAGCTAAGGAAGACAAGGAAAGCTGAGGCACACTGAAGACCTTTTTATGAACAGGACAATAAACCATTCTGGAAATAAAGAGAGGTGCAGTTCAGACCCACCAGGGCAAATTGCAAAGGGGAACTCAAAGCCAACATTTAAACTTCAGAAAACCAAAAGAATCAGTGGAGACTGAGAAATATTTTAGGCATAAGGCTTTCCAAGTTGTACAATACTAGGAGGCAGATACTTCACTCACTACACTCAATATTCATTATTATAATGAAAATGAAGGAGCTCCCAAACTTTTGTCACATCCCAGGGTGTTAGCATATAGATAGCTGCTGTTAATTTTAGTAATTGCTGGAATAAATATTTGTACAAAGCATTTTGGGGGCTAAAAGAGAAAGGCACAAACAAGGGTTGAGCTAGAAGTGAGCTTTTTGAGGGAGGAAAGGATGGCTCAGGGACTGGTTTGTCTCCAGGGTTGTCTGGTGGAGTTTGGAGCTGTGCCTCAACTCCATGAGCTCAGTCACCTGCTGCAAGAAGAAATCACAGGGGGAACTCTACAAAAGGCTGGGGAAGAGCTGAGAAAGGTCTGTAAGATGGTTGCTGTTATTTATGTCATTTCTCTTGGAAAATATTGACAACCCTCAAAGAAAAGAGATGTGCTCCTTCATACAGCCCCCTGTGCTGCTGTGACCTTTACGTGCTAACAGGATAAAATCCAGATTCACACAGCAGGAGAAGAACACTCTGAAACATTCATTACTGACTTCTGTTCAGCTCTGAACCTTGAACTACCCCTGACCACCTCAAAGTCCCAGGTGTGCCCATGGTGCCCCACCTTGAGTGACACCACACAGCAGGTGACTCACTGCTTGTGTTCTGGTGCTTTGGTCTTCAGTCCAAGAAGACCCAGACCTTGTACTCAGACCCAGCCAGAATGAGGGTGCAGCCCACTCCAGGACTGTCCTCTGCTCCCACAGCCTCCTGTGACTCTGCTGGATCTCGCTCAGAACCTGTCAGATTCAGCTGCTTCTTTAATGGGAGAGTGGGACTCAGCTGAACACCCCCAGCTCCCTCAGCCCTTCCTCACAGGAATTCTGCTGGATCCCTTCACAGCCTCCTTGCTCTTCTCTGGACCTGCTCCAGCACCTCAATCTCCTTCCTGAGCTGAGGGGCCCAGAACTGGACACAGGACTCAAGCTGTGGCCTCACCAGAGGAAGAGGATTATTTCCCTGGACCTGTTGGCCACTCTGTTCCTGATCCAGGCCACCTGGGCACACTGCTGGCTCATGTTCAGCTTCCTGGCAATCCCAGGTCCCTTTCTGCCCCCCTGTGCCCAGCCTGGAGCTCCCCATGGGGTTGTTGTGTTGAACCTCATCCCATTGGAATCAGCCCAACTCTCCAACCTGTCCAGGTCCCTCTGCAGAGCCCTCCTGCCTTCCAGCTGATCCACACTTCCCCCCAGCTTGGTGTCATCTGCAAACTTGCTGATGATGGACTCAATCCCCTCATCTAAATCCTCACTAAAGATACTAAACAGAACTGGGCCCAACACTGATCCCTGAGGGACACCACTAGTGACCGGCCCCCAACTGGATCAGCACCGTTCAGCACCACTCTCTGGGCCCGGCCCTCCAGCCAGTTCCTAACCCAGCACAGATGCCCCTGTCCAAGCTGTGGGCTGACAGCTTTTTCAGGAGAATCCTGTGGGAGATGGTGTCAAAGGCCTTGCTGAAGTCCAGGTAGACCACATCCACAGCCTTCCCCTCATCCACCAGACGGGTCACTGGGGTAAAAGGAGATCAGGTCAGTCAGACAGGACCTTCCTAAAACCTTCCTAAACCCACGCTGGCTGGGTCTGATCCCCTGTCCATCCTGTAGCTTGTTCTGAAGTTGCAGACGATGCTGAAATCATGGCTAACCAAGAAGGGTTGGTAGAACCAACCCTTCATAATCCATCAGCCACCAGAGCCAAACAGTGCTCCCCAGATTAGATATACAATGGAAGAAAGCAAATCCACCTCTGACTTCCCAGCAGGGAACGTGCCATTACCAGCCTCCTGGACTCCAGACATTACAGGGAATTCATGTCAATTAATTTCTCAAGTGATATTAAGAAATGGACAGTTTCATGCTGTGGAATTAAAACAGAACCCCAATAGTCCCGCTTTCTGTTGGAGAAACTGTTACCTCAGACATGAGGATCACTGCAGTCCAAGTGCAGAAGGAAAGGAAAAAACCTGCAGCAAACCAGATGTGTGCCCTGCTCTGAAGCCAAACTTTGTGGCCAGCACTTTCAGTGATTCAGGGGTTAAAAAAGGACCAGAAGACAAGTTGTGAATCAAGGAGTAGACAAGGCTTCCTAGGCCATGCAAGTGACAAGCAGAGGCCTGAAATTTAGGATTAATGCGATATAAATATAGCACAGGCAAATTCACTTGGCACACAGTGATCAAATCTCCATCCGCTGGAATAGCAATAAATCACATGCCCAAGGCCTTTAACTTCCAGACCCAGAATTATTTCCACTCTATCAAACAAGTCCTTTCATCAACAGCTCCATCTTCATATAATTTATGTTCCCTCCCTCCCGTCTCCCCTTACTCATCTCCATATAGACAAATGGATTTTGGAAAGCCTTTGAGATTTTCACTTTTTGGATAGTTAAAAATCTTCTAATTTCCAGCCTCACTATGCTCATGACTGATTTATATCTATTTGATCTATTTCTATGTTATTCCTTAATAGCTTTTCCACATTTGATATTATCCCCTGGATGTATTTATATAAAGAATCATCACCTAACCCCTCAAAGTCACTTTGCAGTATTGACAAAGCAAAGCTTTCAAAATATGTTTTCCTACGACAGGTACTCATTCCCCAAAAGAGCCCAATTCAACAACTTTCCTCTTCCTTAATGCAAACTGAAAACAATTTCACCAAACCCATACACAGCAGTTCAAGCAAATTCTTACTTTTGCTTTGTATGGAGTAGCAGTACTTCTTTAGATCTGCTGAAAATAATTCCCAAGAATTACAGGGGCTGTTATCACAGTTTCATCTCATCAACAGCCCCCAGTGATGTTAATGATCACCAACACACTCTGATGTTAACCTCTTCCATTATTTCTAATAGGTGGATCCTCACTTCACAGAAAAAAAGCTCCTCCTTTGATATATAAGGCCAGGATTTTGCCCCTTAAGATATTAAATCTGACCTTTTTTTTTCTTCGTCCTGCAGGTTAGATAATCTGATTCTTCATGTGATGATGTGCTCGTTGTCTGGACAAATGAAAAATTCTGCTCTCCCATCATCCATTCAGCCACAAGAACCTTTGTATCCCTGCAGTATTTATTGGTGATGACACTTGGCTTTCTTTCTGAAAGACAATTTCTGATGGGGGTCTCTTCTTTGATAACCAAAAAAATTGGAGTAGAATTTTGAAGCCGCATTTTGGAACAGGGGGTGACCAGCTGAGGGGTCGAATATTCAAGTTTTTTGGTACTAAACCAAACCTGCAGACTGGTTTTTGTGGAGCTGTAGGTAGGGTTCCATGGCAGGGTGAGGGCCAAAAAACATTTTCAGTGGTCACTCTTTGTGTTTGGAAGTCAGTCCCGTTTGCTTAGAATTTAGGAGCCAAATTCCACAAGAGTAGGAGAGAAGGAGCGGGGTCAAACGATTGATGTTTTGGGTGCTAAAGCAAAGTCATAGCCTGATTGTTGGTGGTGCTGTGGGTAGGGTTTCCTAAGAGAGTAAGGGCCAGTAAAACTTTTCAGAGGTCACTCTTTGCATTTTTGAGCCAGGCCGAGTTGTGTAGAATTTTGGAGCTGAACTATGCAACAGTGGGAGAGAGGCCCTGGGGTCAAAGAGTTGAGGTTTTGGTAAAATGCAAACCCGTGGCCCAATTGGTGGTGGTGCTGTAGGTAGGGTTCCATGGCAGGGTGAGGGCCAAAAAACCTTTTCAGTGGTCACTCTTGGTGTTTGGAAGGCAGTCCCAGTTGCTTAGAATTTAGGAGCCAAATTCCACAAGAGTGGGAGAGAAGGAGCGGGGTCAAACGATTGAGGCTTTGGGTGCTAAAGCAAAGTCATAGCCTGATTGTTGGTGGTGCTGTGGGTATGGTTCCCTGAGAGAGTAAGGGCCAGTAAAACTTTTCAGAGGTCACTCTTTGCATTTTTGAGCCAGGCCCAGTTGTGCAGAATTTTGGAGCTGAACTATGCAACAGTGGGAGAGAGGCCCTGGGGTCAAAGAGTTGAGGTTTTGGTAAAATGCAAACCTGTGGCCCGATTGGTGGTGGTGCTGGGGGTAGGGTTCCACAGCAAGGTGAGGGCCAGCAGAAATTTTCATTGGTGACTCTATGTATTTGGGAGCCATTCCAGTTTAATTCAAATTTCTGAGTTGAATTCCAAACAGTGGGAGAGCGGCCGAGGAGTCAGACATTTGAGGTTTTTGGTTAGGGCCAGCAAAAGTTTTCAGTGGTCACTCTTTGCATTTTTTTGCCAGTTTTCCTGGTTCTGAGTTCAGGGAGCCCTTTTGATCCATAGAGGGAGAGTGGCCTTCCCACAGCACCATGAACAATCAGGCTGCAGGTTTTCTTTTTTAGCCAAAAGCTCAAATATTCAACTCCTCGACCACTCTCCTTTTTATTATTTTTTTGCCAATTCAGCTTCTAAATTCAAAACATTTACACTTGGCTTTCAAAGACAACTAAAAAAGGTCTTAATTTATATAATTTTTGCCCTAACTTTATCACCAACTCTTCAAGAACACTTAAAAACTGTGAATATTAAGTAAACCACTCACCTGCTGTTTGCAGCATTTTTTTCTGAAGCCAGCATCAGTTTTTTAGGCAGAAAAACAAACAATTTTCAGACATCTTCTGAAGAACTCAGGCCCTAAACCCACATGGATGCTTATATGTAATTTTCCTGCCCCACCTCTTTCCCACAATCCCTGGAAAAACCCCTCCTCTCCTTGACTGTCCCCACCTGGGATGAAGGAGCCTCACCTGCAACATATCTGAAATCACCACCCCCTAACCCTAAACTCTCACCCTATCCCTCACCACTCCCCCTTCCCACAGCTGCAGTTTTACCCCTAGGGCTGCAAAAAGACTCAGGACACAGAGAGTCAGAAAATGTTCAGTAAAGCACATCAGAAATTTCCAGCAGTGAGATGTGGACAAGGTTCAGAGCAGAATAATATGGATTTATGAAGGCTGAATTTAAGGTCACTTAAGCCATGGATGGCCAAAATCAGAAAGGTGCAAATCTGATGAATTGTCATGCTTCCTCTGGCATGCCTGTTTCAATCCCAAAGGCTCTGGAAATGTAAGCTTTATAGATTTCTGAAAACTAACACAAATTCTATGCAACATTTTAGGCTGAGGAGCATCTACATATATCCATAGGCAGCCAAACTCAGACAGCTGCAAGTATTGCAGTCACACTGTCACATAATCCTTGGGAAGACTTAAAAATTTAAAAAGTCCCTAGAACTGAAAAATATAAAAAACCTAAGTTACAATATTCTTTTTAACTTCAGGTCTAAAATTCAAAATACCTGGACCTGGATCTCAAATGCAAAGAGCGACCACTGAAAACTTTGGCTGGCCCTAACCCTCACATGGAACCCTTCCCACAGCACCACCAACAATCAGGCTACAAGCTTGCATTTTCCCAAAAACCTTGAATATTCCAGCCCTCAGTTGCCACTCTCCACTGTTGCTCAGCAGGACTCCCAAAACTCTGAACAAATGGAACTGGCAAACAAATGCAAAGAGTGACCACTGAGAAAAGGTTGGGTGGTTGGTTATGCCAAGAAATTCCAGACCTGCATCTTTTTTTTTGCACACCTTGTACTTGACCTCTCCAACTCCTCAGGTCCTTCTCTCCACCAGCACCACATCCTCTGGGACATCATCTCTTGACCCACTGACAAGGTAGCAGAGGCACTGTGACACCAGCTGGAGAACTTTATTCAGTGAGATTCAGGTTTTCTGGAGTTAAATTGGTGACTTGACACCTTCTTGCTCCGTTCTTCCGATGGAGCTGGCACTGGCAGCCTCCAGAGGGCATGTTGAGCAGAAACCAAAATTCTGCCAAGCCTTCCATCAGGACTTTGTGTAGATGCAGTGTTTGCACGCAGAGATGGCTTCTGAGTGAAGGTGAAGATCCTGAAGGAAAGGGATGTGACCATACCAGTTGTTGAGCTGAAAAAGTTCTGCTGAATGCTTTGGGGCAGACTCCTAAATTAAGGGCAGAGAGGTGTTGGTGTTGTTTTCATCACAGTTGTTATTCACACGGAGTGACACTGTATTCCTGGGGCATCCTTTAGAAGTCACCCCTCATTAAGGGGCTTTGGACCAGGCTCTCATGAACTTGGTGACATACACGGGTCTCTTCAGTTTGGAGAAAAGGAGACTGAGGGGTGACCTCATCAATGTTTTCAAATATGTAAGGGGTGAGTGTCAGGGAGATGGAGTTAGGCTTTTCTCAGTGGTGACCAGTGATAGGACAAGGGGTAATGGGTGTAAATTGGAGCATAGGAGGTTCAAGTTGAATATCAGAAAAAATTTTTTTACTGTAAGGGTGACAGAGCCCTGGAACAGGCTGCCCAGGGGGGTTGTGGAGTCTCCTTCACTGGAGACATTCAAAACCCCCCTGGACACGTTCCTAGGGGATGTACTCTAGGGGGCCCTGCTCTGGCAGGGGGGGTTGGACTAGATGATCTTTCGAGGTCCCTTCCAACCCCTAGGATTCTATGATTCTATGATTCTATGAAGAAAACCTCATTAAAATGAGTATGGGACAGCCCAAAGCTGCTAAGTTAATGAGAGAAATGAAAGGGCTTGTAGGGAAGGGTAAAAGAGATGTTATTACCTGCTGGAGGGAGAGGAGCTGAGCCTGAATGATGACACCAAAGACCACTTTGTGATTTTTCAGACTGACTCATTCCAGTGCCAGGAGACACCTTCCTCTGAGAAAAAAAGCAGAAAGTGTTTCAATCGGTTTGTGGGGCTTTTGAAAATAAAACAAACCCATATAAAATCGTACAGAATGTAAAATACTTTATTCAGTTATTCTGGAAGACGTTGACAGTCATAGATATTATCCCACTATTACTGCCCTGTCAAGGAATCATATAAACTAATAGTATTAAAATGAACACCCTCTAAAGTGAGGTAAAAGTGAGATGCAATTCACATTGTGAAGTGTGGAAATTCAAGACAGTTTTAGACTTCTGAAAATGAAATGTATTCCAAAAAAAAAAAACTTCCTCTGGGGAAGAGGGAGGCAGAGAAGTGAAAATTGTTGCTTCACTGCCACCCACAGAAAGCTGGCAGATTTTTCTGCTGAAGAGCATTCACAGGCTGCTTGTGGCAGGAAGGAAGAAAACCCAAATAACTTCCTCTGCTGTGGTCTTTGCTTCTTCTCCCTTCCTATGCTACTTGTGCCATCCAGGTGCTTCAAATCCCTGCACAGGTCAGCCCGTGGGAAATAAGTATTTTAAAAAACTCCTGGCAAAACTGAGACACCAAACTTCTGTTCAGCTGAGGGTTTTTTTCATCTTCAAAAGACACAGCAACTTTATTAATGAGAACCTGTAAAGTGTGAGATAGAAAATGTTCTGCCCAGACATCCCTGACTGGTCCTACAGCTGAGAGCCTGGTGCTGGAGCAGGCAGCCTGCCTGCAGAACCATGTCCCCAACCTGCAGAACCATGTCCCCAGCCTCCAGAACCATGTCCCCAGCCTGCAGAACCATGTCTTCTGTCTGCAGAACCATGTCCCCAACCTGCAGAACCATGTCCCCAGCCACCCAGCCTCCAGAACCATGTCCCCAGCCTCCAGAACCATTCCCCCAGCCTCCAGAACCATTCCCCCAGCCTCCAGAACCATGTCCCCAGCCTCCAGAACCATGTCCCCAGCCTGCAGAACCATGTCCCCAACCTCCAGAACCGTGTCCCCAGCCACCCAGACTGCAGAACCATGCCTTCTGTCTGCAGAACCATGTCCCCAACATGCAGAACCATGTCCCCAGCCACCCAGAGGAGCCAAGAGCTCCACAGCTGGTGCCTTGTGGAGCCACAGAGTGATGGCTTTGGACAAGGCTCTGCCCATGGCTCTCTTCCTCCTTGGCACTGGGATTGCCACACAGGGAATGGTCTGAAATCAGCTTCATAAGCACAGAGGAGCTGGTCCAATGTTCTGCAATTAGGGGATGTAATTGCAGGCAGGGTGGAGAGGAGTTTGTGTGAAGAGCTGTGATTTCACATCACTATTTACCATTCAGTACCTCCAAACATTACAACCTTGTTTTCCAACATTTCCTCTCCCAGGGTTGTGTGGGCTCTGCACAGTCCCTTGGGTCTGACAGACTGCTCTTCCTACCTTGAGATGAGTTTCTCTGGAAACACTTTTTACTTGTTTAATTTGCATCTTGTCACTGCAGAACTCACTTGCCTCTATAGTTTTGGTATTTAATGGGTTTTTTTTTTTTTGATGATTGTATGAATTATGCAGTCCAAGAGACATCTTCAGTTGGCCTCTAGGGTCTTGGGATGCAGTCTGGGTCAGACAAGACGTGAGCCAGCATGCAGTCTCATCCTAAGGTTTTTTTTTTTCATTCACTCTCTCAATTTTCCAGCATTCTCATCTCATTTAAACATTCCTCCCAGTTTGAAGACTTTGAGATTAGCATTAAAGAGTAAAAAAAAAAAAAAAAAAAAAAAATTGTAAAATCAAGAGGACAACACCTAAGCAGCTCTACCTGAAGCAGCTGAGGACTGAGCAGTGACAAGGTCCTTGGAGCTCTTGGTGCCTTTGGGTCCAGCCCACAGCAGTGGGATCCATCTCTGCTGGTGGTCACTCAGCACTCTACTGACATGGTCAATGATGAAGAGTTTCTCCTCCTTCATCCCACACCAGGACATCTGCAGCCACATCACTGGTGGCAGCCTCTCCACCCAGGGGTGAGCTGGGACAAAGGCAGGGACACCTCCCTTGAACTGGGATGCTTTGCCCTCCAGGTGATCTTTGAACTCACTGAAAGCACCTCTGTCAATCCTGACAGTGCAATGGATGCTAAAAAGTACTTTTTCATCTCCCAGGGAGTTTCTGCCAGCCTTGGTAATCCATGTGGGCACTGGCCCAGAAATGTCACTTCAAACACCACTTTTTCAGTGACTTTACTGAGCTGTAAAACAAGTGAGGAAAGAAAACCCTAAGAATTGATCTTTATGCATACAAAAGGGAAGATGCCTTGGCTTCCTTTAAATGAGGCAGCCATGCTGGGGTGAGGCATGGAGGGGAAAAATAATGGGTAGCCAGCCAAGGTGATGAGGAAATGGTCCTTTGGTGCTGCTGACCATGCAGCATCTGGGGGACACCTTGGGTGCTGCCATTTTTCTGAAAAATGGGAAGGGGCATTTTTGGCGATTGAAATTCAGTGATGACAAAACCAATTTGCACTTGTTGATGGATAAATTCCTGCCCCTTCCCAGTCCACCCTGCTCAGCATCATGAGTTTTTCCTGAGCTTCATACATTCCCACTGAAGCTCCAGATGATCTCATCCTTCTACCTCTCTTTTGGTTTTTTTCTAAGCTTTAGCATTAAGGGCTAAGTGGGGGAGTTTCTTCTCAAGCAAAGAAGCTTTCCTGGAAGAGCTTTCCTGGAAAGGAGGCTGAGGGATGTAACTGGGGAGGAAAAGATAAACCCAAAGACCAGGGCTAAAGCTTGGGCTCTCGAGGCTGGCTGAAGGGTTTTCAGGCAGTGTTTGCAAACCCCTCTGGCTCAGCCTGTGATGCACTATTTGCAAATATTTATGTCAGGAGGTTTGTGTTTGCTGAGATATTTCAGGAGTGGCTGTTTGGTTTTATTCATTCATGAATTGGGTCTCGTGTGCCTGACCAAATATTTGCTTCTCATTATTCATTATTTGCAATTCATCTGTTGCTGTTGGTAATTTCTGTCCTCTGTTCTCCTTTTTAAAAAGTTCCACTCTATATCCTCAGAAACTGAAGACAGTCCTCGAGGGCAGGTAGTACACTCAGTATCAAACAGCTGAAAAAAAAAAAAAAAAAAAAAAGAAAAGAAAAAGAAAAAAATGGAAAAAAAAAAAAAAAGGGGAGGGGGGGTGGAATTTTTAGAGAGAGCTCAGAAATGGCTATGAAATGATAAGTGCTCCTAGGAGGAAATGGAGGAAGGATCATGAAATAGGATAATGGCCTGAAAGTAAACTTGATAAGTAAGTTTTTGTGGGGAAAAATATAATCTAAGGAGAAAAGCACTGGAGAGCACTTGTTGTAGCACCACAAGTGAATTTTATGAAGTGTATTAGGTCAAAGTATCCCAATGCAGAGAAGCTGCTCAGTGACAAGCAGAAAGAGTAGAAACTGGGTCAACTTGGGAAGGAAAATAATGTGAAAAAATAACAGGAAAGTTTACAGATGTTAAAAAAAAAAAAAAAAAGGGCAGGACAGAAAAGGAGAAACAATCAGGGGACAGAGAAGCCTTTCTGGCTCTAAAGGAAAAATTGGCCTGCTACTCAGTTGGCAGGGAAAGCTCCCAAGAGGGGACACAAAGCAAAATGTTTAATGCCCTTCCTCTGTCTTTACAAAAAAGCTGAACTTCTCAGGCAGCTGACCAGTCTGGTAAAGCTGCTGGAATTGGGCTAAAATAGGGGAAAGTATTGAAGAGCTACATAAATCTGTCATTCCAACATCATCTGAACCTGACAAAATTCAGCCCAGAGAGGTTCAGGCAGCTCTGAGCTGTCTTGGAGCTTCTGATTCCTCCAAGAGCACCTGGAGAAGGAGTGGATTTCTGGAGGTCTGGAAAAGATGGAGGCAATGGCCTTGGAAGGAGTGATAACCACAGAATCATAGAAAAATTTGGCTGGATGGGGTCTCAGTAGGTCCCTAATCCTACACCCTGCTCAGAACAGGGTAAGCCACAAAATCAGAACAGTTTGGTGAGGGCTTCATCCAGTTTGGTCTTGAAAAAAAACTCCAAAGATGAAGCCTGGGCAACCCCTGGGCAACCTGTTCCACTGGAGTGATCAGAACCACAGGACCCAGTTGAAATGATGCTGAGAAATCTCATTTGTTGTCTGGCACCCCTGGGGCTTCACAACCCCAACCAGTGTTTCTGTGGTAGTTTGCAAGTGATTATTTTGGGGTCTAAAATCTGTGGTGTGTGGATTACATTTTGGGTTTTTTTGTTTTTTTATAAAGCTCACTTATGTATTGTGTTTTGTTTTTTTTAATATAAAGCCCTCTTATGTATTGTAAGGTTTTGGTTTTTTTATAAAGCCCACTTATGTATTGTGATTACATGAAAAAAAAAAAACTGTGTTTCCAAGGGAAGTTTGCAGGGTGCAGCCTCCATACCTCAGAGGGGGGCACTCTGGAGATGTTCAAGTGTGCATTAATCAGCAACAGACACTTGTTTGAATCAAAATGCAAAACCAAGTGCTACATCCATCAGGTTTCTATCAGAAATAGATTAAAACACAGCAAGGAAAGTGCACCTTTCTTTCCGTTACAAAAAAAAAAATCAAGTTGGGCGTTTTTCCTTTTTTTTTTTTTTTTTTTTTTTTTTGCAAACTTTGTAAACATCTACAAAGCCCATCCCTCCCACAGAGTGTTGGGCTGCAGGCAGACCTGAAGACAATCAGCACCAGCAAGCTTTTCCAAGGTGATAATTCACTGCAGGAGTCCCTGCTCACATCTCAGGTGCTTTGTTTCCCCAAGCAGCAGCAGGACCTTGCCTTGCTTCCCTTTCAGTGACAGTTTGTTTCACAACAGAGAGGAAACCAGGGAATGTCCTCCATCTGCATCCTGCTGGGATTGCTCCAGATGCTCCCTTCAGGAGCTGGCCACCTTCCAGCCAGCCAGGATTCTGTCTGAAGTGAATGAGCTTGTAAAAAAAAAAAAAAAAAAAAAAAAACCAACCAAGCATCTGGTTCAGATTATCCAATTTTGATGCCCCTTTCATTTAGCAGCCAGGATCTCTGCAGGCTGGGCCTTATCAATTGGAGGAGCTTTGACTTCCTTTAATAACCCTTTGGGATGGGGTCTTGGATGCTCTCTGCTTGCTTTCTGCCCAGCTCAGTATGGTTTGGGACTGAAGCAATTGCTTGGGACTGGATGGCCTCCCTGCCCTGCCAGCAGGGACATCCCAGAACAAAATTATTCTTTTAAGCTGTGAGGAAAACAGCAAACTGGTGGATACTCTGCAAACTCCTTTTAGGGCTTTTCAGCCTGGCTTAGCATTAACCCTCCTGCCTGAACGGGTATTTCTTTTCTGTGCTATCTTATACAGAATCATAGAACCATAGAATGATTTGGGGTGGAAGGAACCTCCAAAGGTCACCCAGTCCAACCCCTGCACTCAGCAGGGACACCCTCACCTCCATCAGGGTGCTCAGAGCCTCCTCAAGCCTCACCTTGAATATCTCCAGGGATGAGACTCAACCACCTCCCTGAGCAACCTGTTCCACTCCCTCTCATAGGAAAAAAACTTTTCCTAACACCCAGTCTAAATCTCCTTTTCTCCAATTTAAAGCCATTGCCCCTCATCCTATCACTCCAGACCCTTGCAAACAGTCCCTTTCCAACCTTCTTTCTCTCCTCCAGGCTGAACTCCCAGCTCCCTCATTTGCCTTCACAGGAGAGGTGTTCCAGCCCCCTGATCATTTCCATGGCCCTAATTCCATCCCAGGAATTAAACTGCATCTTTGCAGCAGTGACAACCTCAGAGCTTGGGAGCGGTGTGGTCAGAGCCCTGCCAGCACCTGGATTGTTTCTCCTGACCTCACAGTGGCCTTTGGCATCCCACAGAGTCTTGTTTGCCCCTCAATATCCCCACCAAAGACCCAGAAATGTGCTTACACATATTTATAGGGGCTGCAGCTCCACTGCTGCCTGTAGCTTAATCCCAGCCATGAGGTTTTATTCCCCAACCCTGCTCCATCACCCCATCTCCAGTGGCATTGCCTTCACAGACTCCACCACCTCCCCCCCATCAGCCTTTTCTGAGCTCTTGCTCTTGGAAGGAGCTTTTTAAAGTTCATTTCCACTGCTTACCTGTTTAAGGAACATTTCTGAGGAGCAGAGAAATGTGAAAGCTCCTGAACACCAGAGCAGTTAGGCCCCCACACACTGTGTTTTATAGCCTGATGCTGGCATGGGCCCATTCAAATATATCTTGACATACAACATGTTATTTTTTCCAAGGCAATTGGTCTCTATTTATTTAGTTAGAGTGAAGGATTCATTCCCCCACTGACTAACAGGAGACCCAGGATTCCCACGTGCAGCTGAGCCCCTGCACTTCATTCTTTGCTGGTGAAATTGTTTTCATCCATTTTGGCGCTATTGCACTTCATTCCTCACCAATATATTTTTATTTGTATATAAAATAAAAATGTGACAGCGCATGGAAAGTTAAGAAGTGGATAAATTCATAAATTACTTTTAGACAGCCAAGCTGGTCTGGCTGTGTTCCTCTGGACTTAACCAGTGCACAACCAAAGAGATGTTCAGGATGAGTTTCAGAAACACACTGCAACTGTCCAGAAGGGGTACACAAAGGATGATGAGTCTTCTCTAGCCTAAAAATCATTTCCTCCGTGCAGTTGTGTGCAGTTCTGGATCTGGCAGTCAGAGAAGGAGAGTGGGGATGAGCAGAAAAGGGGAAAAAAAAATCCCATCTCTCTGGTGCTGCTGATACTGAGCAGTAAAGAAAAGGTTGTACAGAAAAGGAACGTGCCTGACTCAAAGCTCTGCAAAGACACCAAGAATCCATCCCAGCAAGGCAAAAGACTCTCAACAAGACAAGTTCATAACCCTGGAGTGGAAGAAAGAGCCCATTAGTTTTCTCTGAAACTGATGAGGCCATAGCTGACCCAAGGGGATCCTTGAGAAATCAATAGCACTTTTCTTGACTTTTTTGCAGCCCTGTGCACCCGCCTGGCCCAGAAGGACTCCAGAATCTTTCATCAGTTTTCCCTCCATAGCTCATGCACACATGTCTGAGTGGCAAAGGTCAGACATAAATATTACAGATGGGGAAATAAAAAGATCCATCTCTGAGATGAAGAAGCAGGATTCCTCAGGGACACTGGGCTTGCAAGAGATTTCTACAACGTGCCTGCAGCTCAGGCACTGCACAGAGATGTGGGGTGTAGGGCAAAGGGGGTGTTGTGGGGCTGCAGCCAGACCCAGGGTGGGCCTGGAAACCCCACAGGAACCCCACAGGAACCCCACTTGGTCTTCCCAGTTGCCATGATGTGAATATCCCTCATCCCTTCCTCAGTCCCTGAAAAAGAGGGCTGGGGGGGCAGGGAGGGATGGAGGATGTATGCCCTGCTCTGCACAAATTCAGGCTTTTGAAAGGTGGGCTTTGCATTTACTTTTCCAGATCTCCACAACTGGAAGATGAAGGGAGTGGAGCCATCAGCAGCCCAGAACTGAGAATTTCACAGCAACCAAAGGCTTGGCAAGGGATATCCTAGCCCAGGGTTAGCAGACAGGGATGCTGCTCAACTCAGACATTGAGCCCAACAATTCTTGCTGTGTTACGGCCATGAATCAGAGAGTAATAAAATGTTTAGGGCTGGAAGGGACCTCAGAGATCATCTCGTTCCAACCCTCTACCATGGGCTTAGACATTTCCCACTAGACCAGGTTGCTCCAAGCATCATCCATCCTGATCTAGACCATGATAAGTGAAAGCAGGTGGGGCTGACACAGAGAGGAATCTGTTCCTAGTTGGCTCATGTATTAACTCTTTCCACCCCTGGGCTCCCAGTGGACCCATAAAAGGAGCAGACAGCAGTGTTTTTGCCTCTGGTTAATCACACCCTGTATCAGGAATCATGAAAAGCTGATAGCTATGAAAGGGCTCTGAACCTCTCTTTTTAATGTTTTATTCTTATAATTTATGTACAGGAGCCCTGAGCAAATAACCATCCTTAATGACCACATCACCATCCTGAGTCATTAGGAGGGGATGGGACCAGGGGGATCTCAGCTGTGAATAACAAAGGGATGTACAAAATGTGTCCTTTCATTTCCAGATCAGGGGGTGCCAAGGCTGGTGTTGCCCATACCTCCTGTTTGCCTCCAGAGTGTTCAGCCCTGGGTCTGCATCTCAACACCTTCTATCCCAGCCAGGCTGCTGACATCCTTTGGGCCATGTTTGTCATGTAGAGGGACAGATGAGAAAGTGGAAACACAGGCTCAAATGGCAAGCCAACACATGGGCTTAAAGCTGAATGATCATTTTAGAACTAATTGGTGTAATGGTCCTATCAAAGTGCCATTATTTAATAGTTTGGGTTTGATTGCTCCTGTTATTCCCTATTATTCCATCCTCAAGCAAGCCAGGAACAAAAGCATGACTTTTAAACCTGCAGCAAATGGCACTTTCTGTCCTCTTTCCTGGGAGTGCTGCAAGGACAGCAAGAATGGCCCTGGACAGGTATGACAAGGACTCTTAATTTCTTCTGCCAGGCTCACAAAGGTGGAGATGAGCTCCAAAGATAGCCACATGCATGACAGCCTGTCTGGAAGCACAAGCCACTCCAGCCCAGCTTGTGACAAAGTACAACTTAGAGAGAGTGATCAATAATTGACTCAGGTTGGGCAGAGCAGAGGAACCACGCGCAGAGCTGGAGCCCAAGGTCCCTGCAGGGATGGAAAAGCACCATGCCCAGTAAGCCCATAAACTCCTGGAGCCAGGGGAGAGACATCAGGGGTTGAGGAGACCTCATCTGCCCCAGACATGAAGTATGTGCCCTGCCACTACCCGTGTATGAAAATATTTCATGGGTTGAACTTTGGTTTTAGACTCCTTCTGGTTCAGAGTAAAATTAACTGGTGTGTCTTTCAGCCATGCCTCTTATCAAAAACACCTTGTTATCAAAACAAGGGCATTTATCTTAGGGCTGCCACCATTGTAACTGTTGGGTTGCTTGCTGTTCAGAGCAGTCTGCCTTTTATCTCCACATCAGGTTGTAAATTGACCAAGGTGCTGGCCCCTCTTCATGTGCATTCTCTGGGTTGTCACAAAACTGGACCATGAAACCTGCCCAAGGCAGTGCTGAAGAAATCATAGAATCATTTACTCACAGAATGATCTGGGTTGGAAGGGACCTCTAAAGGTCACCTAGTCCAACACCTTAGGGACATCCTCATCTAGACCAGGATGCTCAGAACCTTGCCAAACCTCACCTTGAATATCTCCAGGCTCTACAAAATGTCTGTCTGAGCAGCAGGGAGCTCAGCACCATGGGGAGAGGGGTTTTGCTCAATTTGTGCCCTATGGAGGATGGAGATCTGAGTTCTGGGTATGGCCCCATTCCCAGTTTGGAGCTAGGAGGCAGGGAGATGAAACACTTGGGAAAAATAAATTATTGGTGAGGTCACAGCTTCCACTTGGACCATATTTCCTTTCCCTTGAATCCACTGCACTCGTGAGTTTACAAGGCACAGAGAGCCAAGGGTGGGCCTTGCTTAGACGTGGTGCTGGTTCTGGAGGCTGCCCTGATGTCCCCAGACTGGACCTCCCAGGGATGCTGGGGTGTGATCTGAGAGCAGAGTGACTGCCACCCAGGGCTGTGCCCAGCTGAGTGCTGGCTCTTGTTTTGGCCAGGCTGGGGCTTTTTTGCAAGCTTGGGCTTTGCAAAAATCCCTCTCCCAGAGGTGACATCAGTCAGAGGGCAGGAGTAAAAGAGAAGAAGTAGGGGAGGAATCAAAACAGCTCAAAAGGCACAAAAGGAAATACCAGTGAGGGTCATAAAGACTAATGAGGAAGCTTTAGGTAATGAAATAAGCAATGGGAAAAAGACAAAAGAGACTCTTTCCTGGCCCACTGCTACTCCAAGGGGATGATGAAGTTTTGATCAATGATGCCTGAGACAAAGGAATTTATCCTGCTGGTGTTTCAGCCTTCACTAAAAGAGTTGAAGACAATGACACAGCTAACAAAAAGGTGACAAAGGGGCAAGAATTTACTCTGTAACAGAGAAAGAATGGGTGAGAGAGCACTTAGGTACATTACAGTGCCTCAAATTACCCAAGCCTGTCAGGATTCACTGTATGGTGCTTAAAGGAGGCTGAATCAATCTCAGAGCAGCTGGTTCTTATTTTTGAATGTGTGGAAAATGGATAAAATTTTGGGAGTCTGGAAAAATAAATGCAAACCCCCTCGTTAAAAAAAAAAAAGGAAGAAAAAGAAGGGTGAAATGGGGATCTATTGACCAGCCAGCTGCCTGAAATACCAGGAAAAGAATGGGGACATATTATCTGGGAAACTGCTTGTGAGCACCTGGGAGATAATGAGCCAGGGAACTGCAGCCAAGTTTGATTTGTCAAGAACAAATCACAGAAAAAACAATTTAATATCCTTTCATGGCAGCAAAACTGGCTTGGGTGAGCAGTGGAGGATATCATGTAGTGTGATTGCAACGAAAAGGAAAAATCAGCTGCCCAGAGACAGGGAACACCCAGCCCCGTGGGAAACCATCCAAGGGTCACAGGGGGTTGGGAGATCAGCAAAGGAGTCCAGAATGTCCCTTGGTGGTGGGGAAATCCACGTTCTGGGTGTGGGACACAAGTGTGGTCCCCAACCTGCCCTAGTTTTGGTCCTGCCCTAGCAAGGGGTTTAAATTTGATCTTCAGAGTCCCTTCCACCCCTGACACAGAGCTCTGAGGTGCTGTTGAGAGCTCTGATTTAGTCCTGCTTGCCAGGGTGATAAATTATGGGGAGATAGGAGAGCAAACTGTTGAAGTTTGCAGGTTGGTGAACTCGTGCTTGCCCTCCAGCAGAGAAAGTTGAGAGCTTCCCTGCACCTCCCACATTGTTGTGTCAGTGTTTCTTGGGGAGGCTGCTTGACACCTTCTGGTTTTTGTTCTAGGAGTGAACATCTCCTTCCTTTAAATCCCCAGGTTTCAGCAGCATGCGACAATAGCTCTGGAATGGGCAGGTTACTTCAAAAATAAATGCTTCTTCCACAGAGCTGCCTGCCTGGAAGGAACTGAACACCTGGATGAGCTTGGCAGGCTCCTCTGGAGGTCACCTTGTTCAGGCAGGGCCAGCTGCCCAGGATCATGGTAGGAAGGAGAGAGATGCTTTACTGACATGACCACCACTGGCTTCAGGCTATCCAGTCCTCTGGACCAAAACCCAAACCCAGGACACCACCAACAAAAGGGATTCAGTCACCAAAGGGCCCTCTCCTGGTGCAAGTTCATCCTGGACAGAAAAATCTAAAGGTTGAAGGACAATCCAAGCTGAAAAGTTGGGATCATGGCCAAGTAAGCAGAGCAAAGAGCAGCAGGCTCCTTCTAGCTGTTCTCCCTGCCCATGGAGCACATCCAGAAGATGGAATGAACTTGGCAGTTTCTTCCAGATCCATTTCTTACCATGCCAAAGGAAGGGCAGGAGAACATTGGTCTCACTGATACCCAGGGTTTTCTTAATGACCACACAGGAGACAAATGTCAGACTGCTGCTGCTGAGCACAAATCACCCTGGGGACACTGTGGCACTGTGGATTTGTCCCAGACCAAGAGCCCCCCTCAGTTTTCTGCTGCCTTCTCTCGTCTCCCCGTCCTTCTCATCCAGCCCTGATGCTTGCAGATATTCCTGGCTGCTGCCTGGTGGATGGTGTCAGACCCTGAATCAAGTCTAGAACATGAAAGAGATGAAAACCAGGTTTATCCCATCCCCACAGAGGGCTGCAGCCACCCCCTCCTCAAGGACACCCTCCTGGGGGATGGGAAGGACTTCAGGTTCCCTGACCAGAAGAGGCCAGGATGGCTCAGGGTGACTGAGAGGGAGAGAATAAGGCAGCTTTCACTATGAGGAGGTGTTAAAAAGCAGCAGACAGTGGGATTAGACCTGGGGACTTCCCTTTCAAGGGTCTGCAGCACTGAACCTCCACTGCCTACCTGCTCCCAGCCATGGTGAGGGTGACCAGAGGTGTCTCAGCCAGGCCAGGAAGGTGCTGGGGCCTTTTGCATGCCAAGGGGGATGCCAGGCAGTGGGATGGGTTTTTTGTTGGCTCTTGGGTTATTGCTCCAGGGGATGAGCTGGAAGGAGGACACTAGGCTGGGCACTGCCATGGTTCCAGCAGCTCCACCCATCCCTCTTGCTGTGGTCCCTGTGCTATGGAGGGCAGCAGCTCCACCACAGGGATGGGTTTGTGTTCTCATCTTCCAGGTTGCATGAGCTGGAAACGAGGTCGTTTTGGTGCTGTGATGGCAGCAGAGCCTCTGGGGCCAGTCTGGGCCATCTGATATTGGGTTTCCACCTTCATTTTGTGCTGGTTCTGTACAGCTCAGCGCTGAGCTCGGCCCTCAGAGGATAACAGCATCCTCTCCAAAATGTGATTACAGCCCCTGCTGTGGGTTGGACAGGGAGGTGGCAGCACCAGCTGATCTGAGCCTTGTCACCCCAGGGCCAGCATCCATGTACAGCCATTGCCCTGTCTTCCTCAGTGCCTGATGTCCCCAGTGTCCCCTCTCTGCAGGCTGAAAGGAAAGCCCCTGAGTCCTTCCCTGGGCATGGAGCAGGAGGGGGAAATGCAGAGCTAGGAGCAGAAGGAACTCTGTCCAAGGTGATTTTCAAACAGTCTTTTGTTTTTTAATCACAGAATCATAGAATGGTTTGGGTTGAAAGGGAACTTAAAGCTCATCCAGTTCCATCCCCCTGTATGGGCAGGGACACCTCCCACCAGCCCAGGCTGCTCCAAGCCCCATCCAACCTTCAACACTGCCAGGGATGGGGCAGCCACAGCTCCTCTGGGAAACCTGCCTCTTTCCCTAAAACCAGGCTCAGAAGTGCATTTTGCTAGGAGGTCACTCTCCCAGTTTCCCAGCCCCATCAGCCCAGCAGAGCTGGCAGAGGAGGGGGTGACCCCAGCTCTGAGCACATTGCAGCTGAGGACAGGACACTGCCCTGGGCCCTGACCTCTGCTACACCCTCAGCTGGTTATGACATCTTGTAAAAACTGCTTCACCTTGCTCTGCACAGAGTGGCAGAGGTGGCAGAGCTCTCTGCAAAGCCACCTCTGCTCCCTTCATTACAGACTCACAGGATTACCCTGCTTGGAAAAGACCTCCAAGATCAAATCCAACCATACCCTAACACTGACAAGACCTTAACTAAACATAGCCCTAAGCACAGTGTCTACACCATGCTTATATCCCTCCAGTGATGGTGACTCCACCACTGCCCTGGGCAGCCTGTTCCAATGTCTGAGAACCCTTTCAGTGAAGAAATTCTTCCTGACATCCAATCCAAACCTCCCCTGGTGCAATACCCATTACCCTTTGTCCTGTCACTTGTAACTGCATTGAACAGACATTTATTTACCCTGGCATTCCAAGTAGCACCAACAGCAAAATTCCTGAAATGTCTCTTGTTGGCTCCTGGCATCACCAGGGAAAGGCTGAAAACTTTTGGTCTGGAGGCAGCAAACCTGTGGGGAAGGAGTGGGTCTGGGTGACTGAGTGACCCAGGGCAGCAAGTTACCTCCCCAAGTGTAACCATGGTTCTCATTTACTCTCTGACTTCCCCAGGAGGAGTTTCTGGGAGTACTCAACTTCCATCTCCCTCTTTCTGCATCTGAAAAGATTCCAGCATCTTCTTAAGCCCTGTTTAACACCTAGAGAAACCATCAGGATACACAAAAGGCACTTGATAAAAGCGTTTCTCTTTACTCTGGAGCAGAAGCATTGTAGGAAAAATGTGTTCTGAATTGCTTAGAGACATACAGAAAAGTCCTTTATCAGCTTGCACTTTCTGTGAAAAACCTCAGAGAGAAAAATCACCACTGCATGCCTTCCTGAGAAAGGTGTTTTTTATTTAAGATAGAAAACATTATTGTGTTTGCCTGCTGCCCTTCATCTGCATTACTCCACTTAAAATCACATTTAAGAAATATGAAATAATTCTGTTTTCCTTAAAGATATAGAAGCCCTGTTCCCAGAGAGATAAAAGAGCCACATAAAAAAGGGACAGTTTTAGTAAAACAGCACTGCCGGGGGGCATAATAAATACATAAATTACTCCCAACCAGCAAGACATGCTCACAAAGTGCAGAACAAGCTCCTGGAGGACACTGAAACACATTCACACCCCAAAGGGACCTCTCCAGTAATGCAGTGCCTGGAGCTGCAGCCCCTCCACTGCCCCCTGTTCTCCAGAAGGACTCAGCAGTGTCTGTGCTGCCAGCCTGGTGCTTTCCTGGGGGTCTGGAGTCCCCAGATTCAAACCTCTCTCATACCACTTCCCTCAGCATGCCAGCCTCTCTTTTCCCAAACATAGCCCAGGATACACTTGGGTTTAATTGCAATAAAAAACCCAGGGTGCTGGTTCATCTTCAGCAATCATCACAACCCCCAGACCCTTTGCAGCAGGACCAGTGAACAAGCAGAGCATGGTCCAGCCTCTCAGCAGAATAAATCCAATGAAACCAAGCTCAGGTTTTTCATTAGAGAGACTGAATTGGTCCCTTATATAGTTAATTATGCATTCATAATGGCTGTTGTCATCCATCATGGGCTGTTGTGCTCTTTTCAATTGGTTAATGATTGCATACATGCACCCAAGGTGCAGGAACATTGTAGGTATTGTCAGCACAGTTCATCCCACATGGTTTGAGGAGCTGTATTTTGATATTTTCTGCCCTGTATATCTTTCACCATGCAATAGCTCAGGTGCCTTTTGTATCTCTTCATTGTCTTTTGAGGGATTCCCATCATCACTCCAGCTGATTATTACCTGTGCTTATCAGCTGAACTCCTCAGGTCCCCATCAATTCAGTGCCAGTTGAAATGATAAGTTTTGTTGTTTTTTTTTTTTTCAGAGCACTTCTTGATCTTGCTCTGCTGAATTCTGGAAGCATTGGCTGCTTCAGATTTCTCTTGTGTGTTTGCAGAGGAGATGGGATCTACCCTTGTGCTGCACTACTGATGAAAAATAAACCCCAGAGGTAGGGCCTAAGGAATCCCCATGTGGGGCTGCAAGAAAGAAAAAGAAAAAGACTCTGAAGATGGCAGAGCAGAGGTGGGACATTGATGTCTCTGAAGTGCCCCAAGAAAAGCAAGAGGAAGGGTGGACAATGCACTAGGGAACCAAATCATGGCAGCTGGTGGCACCCACTCTGTTTTTCTTTGCTCCATTGAACAGAGCAGCCAACTTCAGGCAGGTCATTCATCTCAGACAGGTTCCTCAGCTGATTCCATCCAGTGTCTGACAAGGGACAGTGCTGGGGCAGTGGCAAAGTTGGCAAACAAGCTGAAGGACTGCCTTTCCACCAGAGAGAGCTTTGGGGCTTTCTCTGTCTTTGGTTCCTTGTCACCTCATGAATCTCCTTTCTCTTGTCTCTTTATTTATAGCTGAGCACCAGATCTCCCCACGTGTGCTGGTCTGGCACCACTGTAACAGGACCTCAGCATCCCTGGGAGGGAGCAGAGAGCTGGGCTTTCCTCTGCACTCACCAAACTCCACACCAGGAGAAAGGGAACAGCAAGGAGAGTTCCTCCTCCCACTTCCATCAGACAGCCCTGGGCACACAGCCTGGCTGAGAAAGTCACAGGGATGGAAAAAGTTTAGGGAATGAGAGAGTTAGAACCTGCCAGAACAGCACTAACCTCTCACCTCTTCTCAGCTGTTTCCTCTCTGTGCTCTCCCCAGTGAAGTTCAGGATCTCCTCTCAGCAGATTTCTTGGCACTTGTTCTGACATTTTCCAAGCAGCATTTTGATTGGACTGCTATATCATATCCTGGATGCAGCAAGGACACACTGAAGAGTCAGCAATTTCAAATGTTACCTTTCAGAGAGCATGCTTTATTATTATAAATTCTTAACTACCTTCATTAATTTTTCTTTGCTGTCTCCTCTCCTCTTCTCTCCTCTACTCTCCTCATTCCATCCATAAGGTATTTTCTTTTTAGCAGATTCACCTTTCTGGGCTTCTGTGCATCCTCAACTGGCCAGTCCAGCCTGGGAATGACCAAGGCAAACAAGATCTTACAGAAAACTGCAGCAGCAGAGGGAAAGGCCTCCCTAAAAGTTCTACAAAAGGGGAAGAATCCGAGATTTTGAGGCCTGATGGACCTGTTTTGGGTCATATGTAAACTGCTGAACTTGACAGAATATTTTTTCAGAACTCACCTTGGTGTTGTGGTGACAGTCTCCAAGAACTGCTTTGTACACAGTGCAAAGTCTTCCTCTGAAGGTATTCCAGGGTTATTTTTTCTAACAGAAGACTCCAAACAGAGCCTTTCAAAAGTCAGATACCTGAGCAGAGTAAAAATCCATATTCATATACACAGTCCTTTCATGGTCCCTTTTGACCCCCATGGTCCCCTATGTCACACATAGGAATTTCTTCTCTTTTGTCTGGAGAAGCAATTCTGACCCCGTGCCCCCGAGCAAAACCCCACAAATGATCTGCTTGCAGTCTGTGAAGAAGGGGCAAAAATCTCCCAGATTAATTGAACTGTACTGAGGGCACCCCAAGGGCTTAGATCTAGAAGATGAAGTGAGAGATGTGGGGAAAAAACACAGGTCTCAAGGAATTAGATGTGATATGCACAAAATCTTTTGCCTCTGATACCACCTTGGCTACCCCACTCCAGAAACCTCACGGTGAAGGAACCTGTTCTGTTTCCAGAAGGCAAAGTTTAAGGAGATTTTATCCTTCCAGCAGAAGCACCTCCTTTTGAGCAGGAATATTAGGGCAGGCCAAGTTATATCTGATAGCACAAGGTGCCTGCTCTGGCCCCAGGGCAGGACCAGGGACATCCAGATCACCTCATCCTCCTGAGATGAAGGGAGAAACTGATTTCCCAGAAGAAATGGGAAGAAAATTAAAGAGTTGAGGGTTTCAGAGCATCACTCAGTGCTGCTGAAGGATGGTTCAATGCCTCTTCTACCAAAGCCCAGTTCTGCTTGGTTCCACCACAGCTCCAAAAGGCTTTGGCACTGCTGTTGCAGGAACCTGCACTGAGCCAGCCCTGCAGGCTGGAACACAGGGGCTCCTGTCAAGGAAACTTCTGTTCTGATCTATAGTTTTAAAGGATTTGGGGTTTTTTTAGCATTAGTAAGCAGTTCCTAGAAAGCAGATGAAACAGTCCAATTACTTTTGGCTTCTCCCAGGGAGTATTTGAGAGAGTCGAGTTAATTAATACAAGAAGGCAGCAAACAAGCTAACACAAGAGAATTATCCTACCATCCTTAAGTCTGACATAACACTTGTCATTGTTCCTCCTGACTCACCTGACCCTGAGTCTGGGCACCAGAGGCTGCAGGAGGGAGACCCAAGGAGGAGGAGGAGAAGAAAAGCGTGGAAGGCCAAGGCAAGAGGAGTTTCCTTTCACAGCCAGCTTGGGCTATGCTGACAGACACTACCTCAGGGTGTTGCGGCGAACCCTTCTCTCGGGGACACGGTTCTTCTCAGGAGCTCTCTCGCTGACTCTCTTCCCAGGCCTCTGTTGTCAGCAGAAGATGATGTCCCTAGGGCTCCGTTTCAGGACCGCACTATCGCGTGTCCCTGGGGGCTCCGTTTCAGGACCGCACTGACTTGATGTGCACTCCGAGCTCTTCACGCCGCCTACAGCATTTAAGCCTGGCCTTGTGGAGCTTCTGACATGGTTGCGTACTCGGAGCTCTTTATAGAGCGTCCCGCACCAGCGTAGTGGCTCCATCTGACGTGATTGCGTATTCGGAGCTCTTTATATCGCCTTCAGCATTTAAGCCTGGCTTTGTAGAGCTTCCTGCAACCAATGTGGTCACATAGAGCTCTTTATATATTCCGCACGCCAACTCGCTGCGCCCTTCGAGCCTCATTCTTCTTACCGCTTTTCGGCTTCTCTCCTGCCTGGCTCGCCATTCTGGGCTGTTGTATACCTTGCTGTGCTGGGCTTCTACTCCGAGCTCTTCACACCGCCTACAGCATTTAAGCCTGGCCTTGTGGAGCTTCTGACGTGGTTGCGTATTTGGAGCTCTTTATAGAGCGTCCCGCACCAGCGTAGTGGCTCCATCTGACGTGATTGCGTATTCAGAGCTCTTTATATCGCCTTCAGCATTTAAGCCTGGCTTTGTAGAGCTTCCTGCAACCAATGTGGTCACATAGAGCTCTTTATATATTCCGCACGCCAACTCGCTGCGCCCTTCGAGCCTCATTCTTCTTACCGCTTTTCGGCTTCTCTCCTGCCTGGCTCGCCATTCCGGGCTGTTGTATACCTTGCCGTGCTGGGCTTCTACTCCGAGCTCTTCACACCGCCTACAGCATTTAAGCCTGGCCTTGTGGAGCTTCTGACGTGGTTGCGTACTCAGAGCTCTTTATAGAGCGTCCCGCACCAGCGTAGTGGCTCCATCTGACGTGATTGCATATTCGAGGCTCTTTATATCACCTTCAGCATTTAAGCCTGGCTTTGTAGAGCTTCCTGCAACCAATGTGGTCACATAGAGCTCTTTATATATTCCGCGCGCCAACTCGCTGCGCCCTTCGAGCCTCATTCTTCTTACCGCTTTTCGGCTTCTCTCCTGCCTGGCTCGCCATTCCGGGCTGTTGTATCTTGCCGTGCTGGGCTTCTACTCCGAGCTCTTCACACCACCTACAGCATTTAAGCCTGGCCTTGTGGAGCTTCTGACGTGGTTGCATACTCAGAGCTCTTTATAGAGCGTCCCGCACCAGCGTAGTGGCTCCATCTGACGTGATTGCATATTCGAGGCTCTTTATATCGCCTTCAGCATTTAAGCCTGGCTTTGTAGAGCTTCCCCCAATCAACGTGGTCACGTAGAGCTCTTTATATCACCTCAGCATTCACGGCTGCTGTTGCCCGCATTCTCCACCAGTTGTTGCTGGAACTGAACGTCTTCGAGACCGTGAGCTCGATTCTGAAGCTAAGGACAGGAGCTATTGGCAGTCTAAGTTAGCAGCAGGGACTAACTGTGACCAGCCTAGCACCAAGCCTGCTCAAGAGTGAGCTGCCTGGTTACACCCAGCCTCACCTTTTATTGGCCCCAGGTCTTGGGCATGCTCAGTGGGGCCAGCCCTAACTGGGCACAGGTGAGACTGGGCACCAGCCTGGCTCATCACCCGGCAATTCCTGGCACCTGTTTCCTACATCAGGGTGTTGCAAGCCCTGAACCTGGAGTTTTCCAACCTCAGGTCCTGAACCTCTGGTTTGGAAGCAGCAGCAAGCAGTGCAGAACAGATGGGGTTCCTGCTGCAGCCTGGCAGAGCAGGGCTGGCCCTGCATCCTGATACCTGCTGTAGGATGCTCTCTGCTGTTCAGATGCAAAGGCTGAGGAGCATTTGAAGAGACCTCGGTGTTGTCTTAGAATAAATAAACCCCTCAGCTGGATCTGTTTATCAGAGGATGTAGCTTAAGCTGAAATGCAAGCCGGAAGGGTATAGAGCAGCATGATAAAATGGCAAGAGCCCTCCCCAGAAGCAGACAACATTCCCACATGAGGCCTGAGGGAACTTAAGGACAAAAAAGCTGTTATAGGCAACCTGTGGTTTAAAACCATCAGAGGATTCAAGAAATTTTTTTTTTACACCTTTTCTGGTTTAGCTGACAACAAGTCAGCTAAAATTTCTTTCTTCATTACTGTCAGTTGTCTCTTCTAAGGAGATGCACTTGCTGAAATTAACAGCAAGTTTCTCAGTAAAAAAAAAAAAAATTAAAAATTTAAAAATCTCTGCCCATAGATGGGGGTTGAAACTCGATGATCTTTAAGGCCCCTTCCAACCCAAACCATTCTATGATTCTAAGCCTAAGAGGCCAGAGCCTTCAGGCATTTGTAGGGAAGTGGCTGAGGAAAATGGATTGGGAAAGAGTCAGAGCAGCTTTTCTCAGTGGAAGCCAAAGCACTGCTGAACACCTCCAAAGGAGCCCAGAGCCACATCCCAGAGGAGACCTGGTTGGCTCAGTCTGTCCATATTCTGAAGAGCAGACAGTGAGGTCCCTCACCAGAGGCTTTTAGAAAAATTCAGCTGCCCTCGGGAGCAAGGTGAAAGTCCTCATGTGGATGAATATGTGGCTGAAAGAAGGGAAAAGGCTTAGGAGGAAATCAGCAGCATCACAGGGGGAGGAGGGCAGGTTCTTGCACCAGGGTCTGTGCTGCTCAGCTTTCTCATAAAGAATCTGGAGAAGAACATGAGTGCTCAGGGAGTGGTTTGCTGCTCAGGCACCATCGCTCAGGGGACCAAGGAGAAAGAATTATAGAAGCACAGTGTGATAAAATGGAAGGTGAAGTTTAATGTAAATAAGTGTAAAGTCAAGTGCATGGGGAGAAACACTAATTATCTGTCTCCAGTGATGGACTCTGAGCTGATTACTGTTGTTTAGGAGTGAGGCAGTGAGATTAGAGCAGCTGGTTCCATGAATACATCCAGCTCAGTGCACAGAAAAAAAAAGCAAATCGAATTATAACATGAGTAGGACAAGAGAAGACAGGTACATAAAATATTTTATATCAATAAATCCATGACAAGCCTCCACCCCAATAGTTTGTGCAGTTTGGGTCCCTCCTGTCTGAAACAGGAAAACCAGGAGAGCACTGGCTCTGTGTGGGGATGCAAAGTCCTGTGCAGGTGTCCTGGAAGATCTCTCCATTGCAATCCCTGTCCATAGAGTTGGGACAACTGGTTAATGGGGCAGAAGAAAGCTGGTTCTCCCTTGGAAATCTTGAACCACACAGTCGCCCAGAGCTGGTGTTGGATTGTTAGGAGGTCCTTCAAGAATTTTAACATGGACTTGATCAAAACAAGACGTTTTCTCTTTTTTGGCATTGATGGTTTTCATTCCAATGACAGACAAAATTCCCTGGACTCAGGTCCTTGGTGAAAAAGGCCTTGGAGACCCTGATCAAGGTGGGCACTGTCTGTGATCCCAGTTCAAAGCCTGCTAGAAGATGACAGACCTTAAATAAGGGGCCACATCTTTAGACCACACACAACCCAGCCATGCTGGCAGCTTTCCAGGCAGAAACAAGGATTCAAAAGCAAAGCAAAGTAGTTTTATCCATTCATTTCTCTTGCAACAGCAGTCAGGGTCCTTTGCTGTCAGACAGGTATCTGAGGAAAAGGACAAACAGCAGCTGAGCAAGCCATCCAAACAGAAAGTGAAATCATTATCTTCAAACAGTCTCTGATATTCCTGGCTGCTCTGAGCCAGTGACCTTTTCATCATGTTCCACTCTGCCCTGATAGTTGGCCACTGGACTCCTGCTACTCCATGCCCATCTTTGCTGCTTCCCTGACTGAGCATCCTCTGCCATTTCCCTGGGTGATCCATCCCCTTTCCCTGGGGCTGCAGAGTCCTCTTTGCCCCATTGATCAATATTTGCCCTGATCCTCCACTTGGGGAGAGCTCAGGGCTCTTCTCAGCTCCTACCTCACAACAGGAGGTAGGGTTTGAGGTCAGAAGAACCCTCTGGTTCAACCTCTGGTCAAAACAGGGTCAACATTAGATTTCTCAGGAGTTTGTGATGGTTTTTCCTAAATTTCTTCAATGGTGGAAATCCCACAGATCTTCTATGTGCCTGTTCCAGTGTTTGAGGACCTTCATCACCATTCACATGGACAAGACAAGGGGCAATGGGCACAAGTTGCTCCTGGGGGGTTCCAACTGAACATAAGAGGACAATTTTTCCCCCTGAGGACAGTCAGGCACTGGAATGCTCTTCCTGGGGAACTGGTGGATTCCCCCAGTTTGGGAAGTTTGAAGTTGAGACATCTCACATCGCCAATAACATCAGAAGGGTTGGACCAGGTGATCCTTGAGGCCCTTTCCAACCTGACATTCTGGGATTCTGTGATTTTAGGATTTACTTCAGTTATAGCCCCTTCCACCACCAAGTGTGGAGCTGCCCCTCCATCTGCAGATTCTTCTCTCTGGCCCAAGCAGCCCAGGCAGGGATGGGGTCATTTGGCTCTCAGCTCCCCGAGCTGTGATTTTTGCTGGCTGCTCATGTCCCTCATTCTGCAGAACTGCTCCCCTTGCTGCTCACAGCCTGGGCTGCTTCCAATGCTGGGAGCAAAATCCTCTCCTGGCAATGACAAGGATGGGATCTCAACTCTTTCATTTGGAATGAGACATAAAGTTTATGTCTTGATTGTGGACAAATGACAAAGAAAGTTCTGGTGAAATTCCAGTGAAGGTAACTAACCTGAGCTCACCTAATTTCCTCTAAAGCCTGAACTGAAGACATTATGAAGGAATAATTATTTCATTTGCTTCCCACAACACACCTTTGTGCAGTGTCAAATAGTTGTCCTCCAAGGGTGACTGAATTTCAGCCAATGGCTCTGTAATATTTCCTGGCTGTTGCCATGATGTAGCTCTTCTACAACAGATTTGGAGCTAAAGTTTAATCCACTGTGGCTGTAAACAACACACTCTGATGTGAAGCAGGTGTAACCTCTGTTGTCTGCTGAAAATATGAAGTAATAACTCTGAGAAAATGGTGAAAACCTAACAGTCTGTCTAGCTGTGTGTCAGGGTGTAATGTCCCCTCCATCCTGCTTTTCCTGGGGGTGGGATTCATCTGGCCACACGTGTGTCCCTCTCCAGGAGCTGGAACTCTCACCATTATAAGCAGCAGAGCTCAAAGCACCATAAATCTTGTCCTAAACTCTACAATAGGTCAATGAGCAGCACCCGAAATTGCCACTTTCTCTCCAGATATTATAAACGAGCCCCCAGAGACATGATCAGACAGAAGGATCAAAAATTAGGATAAATAAATCCCCCAGTAAATATCTGAGCATCCTCATTGATCACTGCTTAGGTTTACTCCAAGAACTGATGGAAGAAGACACAGACACTGCTAAATATTCTCTCCAGCTGTTTGTCTCACGAAGGTCGTGTCCTGGCATGTTCAAGCATCACTTGGATGCTCATTCAAATGAACAATGAGATGGTGAAAGGCCTGGGAAAGGTCTCCATCACTTTTTTCCCAGCTAAACACAGATCTGTGCCAATCCTGTGCTCTTGGACATAGCTTACTGGGTCTCTGCTTTTATCTGAGATGAGCTGGAGATCCTCCTGAGGGAGCAGGATGAAGACAGGCTGGGGGTTGTTCAGCCTGAAGAGGAGAAGGTTCCAGGAGGACATTCCAACACCTGAAGGGTCCTGCAGGAAAGCTGGGGAGGGACTTTCAACAAGGGCATGGAGTGAGAGGCCCAGGGACAATGGTTTCAGATTGGAAGAGATTGGGAGGTTAGAGATCAGGAGGAAATTTTTTAGTGGGAGGGTGGTGAGACACTGGAACATGTTGCCCAATGGATTTGTGGAAGTGCCATCCATGGAAGCACTCAAAGCCAGGTTGGATGGGGCTTGAAGCAAACTGTGGGAGTGGGAGGTGCCTCTGCCCACGTAGAGGGGTTGGAACTGGATGAGCTTTAAGGTCCCTCCCAACCCAAACACATTCTATGGTTCTGTGATCACCTTGGAGCATGATGAGTCCTGGCAAGTGGGAAACTGAAGTCCAGGTAATCCTGGGGGGGGGGAGAAACTGAAGGGCAAAGTTTGCAGTGTCTGAATCCAGAGAGTAGAAGCAAGTCCTTTTTATCCCAGAAAAAGGTGGAAAGCAGAGAAGTGTCATCCCCACAGATATTCCCAGGTCTGAGTTCCTATCCCAAGTGACTCCACTGCCTATTTTGTGATCAGAAAGGGCTGCAGAGCTCATTTTTCTCTCCTTACCTCCTTCTGCAATAAAGTCTCAGAGAGTCACACACCTGCAGGAGCTTTTCCAGCCTGTAACATATTGCATTCAGCAACCAAGCAATTTTACTCAAGGAACAAACTACAGGGTTTATTTCTTCTCACACCCCTCATCTCTCAGAGAACAGCAATGGGCAGCAGTTCAGGTGGCCAGGCTGGACAGGGAGGAGTTCAATTTATTGCCTGGAACATAACCCAGCATAAACAGAGCTGTGATGGATACATGGAATGCATCCTGGCCAGGCAGGGAGAGAGGCTCTTAGGAAAATGACTTGGACCTTTCTGCTAAGCTGCAACATTTATTACATGTTGAGCAGAATTCACAGCCCCTCTGTGAACCCAAACACCCTTGCTTTCCCTTCCCAGTCTTCATTCTGGGCTGCCCAGGGTTTTTGGGCCATCTGTGCAGCATTGTCACTGTCCCCAAGCTGCTCAACACAAGCATGGGGTGTTGGTTTCAACTGAAAAAGGGGAGGTTTAGAGTAAATATTAGGAAAAAAACCTGTTTACCACAAGGGCAGGAAGACACTGGACTGGGTTGCCTCAGGAGGTTGTTGATGCCCCATCTCTGGAAGTGTTTAAGGTCAGGCTGGATGATCCCATGGATCACTAAATAAAACAGGAATTTCCATAAGTCTTGCTGGAGCTTGTAGAGAAGCAGGGTCTCAGTTGTTCAAGATGTGTAATCAGCTACAAGGCAGCATGCAAATGGAGAAAGAACAAATGTTAAAATGATGGCACTAGAATTTTATTGAATATAATTACAAATTCTTTTTGTGCGGAATTATTTTTCTGTGATTATCAGGGAACTTGTAAGAGAAGAACTCTGGAAACTTCTGCGTGAGGCAAATGAGAACACAGAAAATGACAAAGTAAATGCTGGAGACACAGCAGCACGTCAGGGCATTAGCAGTAATTATTAGTATGGGATTCATGAGTGGGATAACAAATGAAATCCCTGCTTGTCTCTCTTTGCTTAGCAGCAAAAGGACAAATCCTGGTTGTGCAGAACAAGTACCTACACTGCCAACAGCATGTTAGCTCTGCTTCCTCTGAGGAAAACTATTAAGTGAGGCTGGACATGGATTTATTTACTGCTGATGCTTTGTGCTGTGGAAATCCCAAAGTCTGTTGCTACACACTACAGCATTGTCATTATCTGCTTGGTTACTTTCAAGATAAGAAAAGCTGCTTCATGCTAATTGTGCAATATTAAAAAAAAAAAAATCAAACATTTTTAGCTTTTGGGTATCCTAACTTGTAGATTCTAGGCTAATATTAATTTTGGTAGATACCAGGGACTCCAAATTAACAGGAAATGAGAAAGTAGATGTGCCCTCCCTTAAATACCAGCTTGTACACAACACCAAATATCAGAGTATGCCACAGATACATCACAATTTTATCTTCAGAATCATCAATAAACCATTTAAATCGCTCTTCTTATTTTATGAAAGGTGTTCCACCAGCACAGAGCTCTTTCATTTGGCAACCTTGAGCACATAGAAGGATTGAGGTATAGCCCCAGAAGTCTGTTTTATTTTTTTCTTCGTACTCTGCAGCTCAAAAGATCATTAACTATTTTTGCATTAAATATTCTTGCACATTAAGGGAGTACTTTCCAACCTGAACCTTTTATATTATTTAACAGGAGTAAAGCTGGTGATGCAGAGATCCTCTTTCTGAGTTGGAAATATATATACATATTTATTTATTTATTTCCTGAGACACTAAAAGCTTTTCTTTTTATGATACACCTGATTAAAACAGTCTCATCTCATCTTCTGCTTATGAAGTATTGCAGATGTTGGTATGTGAGCTAAAAAAAAAAAAAAAAAAAAAAAAAAAAAAAAAAGAACTAAATGGGTGATGTATTATTTGGCCTCAAACACAGCTCTTATTAAGAAGAAATGCTGACAAAGTAAGAAAGAAGCAAAAAAGTTTCAGTCCATCACATCTTGGGATGAGAAGAAGAGATATTTTTTTCGGGAGGTGTTTGAGAGGCTTTGATTTTGCTGCTTGTACAAGGACTGTTTTATGCAGAAAGTCTCAGCACAGCACCTGTGTGTCAGCTGTCCAGGAGCCCTGGATGTGGAAATATCTGAAATTCAAGCTTCAAATAATTCCTTCAAATTCTTACAACACCAGGGACATGTGTTGTCCAAATATGATGGGGAAAAAATGAATTCCTTGAATAACTAAACAGGAATAGGCTGCAGACATCTATCAAGTATTAATTTGATTAAGACTGACCTGCTAATTAAAAAACATTTAAAGAGTGCTTTACAAATTCATTAAAATAACACAGGAGCCCCAGAATGCACTAAAGGTGATGAATATCTTCCCTTTTAAATAACATCTTGCTGTTTACAAACTCTGTACTATTTATGAGAGCAGCAGTAACATCTTGTGGAAAGAAAACCCCATGAATCAGGTAAGCAGTGTTTTTCTGTCTGTCACTTAGTGGTTGTTATTTCCTCATTTTTTACTTCCTTGTTCCCCACCTTCATCAAACCACAGAACTCCTGAAGTTGAAGCCATCTCTGGACATCTCTGGACAAGCCACCTGGAGCAGATTGTGCAAGACCATGTCCAGCAGGGTTTTGAATATCTCCAAGGATGGAGGCATCCCAGCATCTCTGGACAATCTATTCCAGTGCTTGACCAACCTCAAACCAAAAAGCTTTTTCCTTTTTTATAAGCAGAATTTCCTGTACTTCAGGTTTTGGGTGTTACCTCTGGCCCTGGACAGCACTGAGAAGAGCCTGACTCCAACTTTTTTGTATCTTTCCATCAGTTATTGATCAGATACAGTGATAAGATGATGGAATCATAGATTCATGGAATGGTTAGAGGGAGGGATTTAAAGCTCATCCAGGTCCAACCCCTCTGGGCAGGGACACCTCCCACCAGCCCAGGATGCTCAGAGCCCTCTCCAACCTCTCCTTCAACACTTCCAGGGATGGAGCTTCCCTGGACAACCTGTTCCAGTGTCTAACCAGAGCTCACCATAAGATCCCCCTGACCTGCCTCTTCTCCTGTCCCAACTCCTGCAGCCTCTTTGTCTGAAAGATGCTGCCACCCCATAATCACCCCCTTGGCCTTTTGCTGGACACGTTCAAAGGAGCCACAACCACAGGAGGAGATGCAGAGGAGGCCGTGGCACCCAACACCTCCTGAGCCACAGCAGCTTTATTCCTTCTGGCCAAGTGTTTCAAATCCAGTTTAGGATCTTGAGGCATCAACTGAAAGCCCAAAAGGATTAAAAATAACATCAAGTGCTCCCCTCAGCTGTCCCCAGCACATCCCCAGCCCAGGCAGACTCCTTGGACCACTTGAGCCCCATGGTAATTCTTTGCCCCAGCAGTGCTGCAGCAGCACAGCCAGGATTTATCCCTCTCCCAGCCACCTCCAGCAGCTGTTAGAAGAAAATGGAAAAAGGAACCCTCATCCACCCCCCAGGGACCCACTGAGGCAGGAATTCCAAGCATCTCTTGTGAAGATTCACAGTTTTAATCCCATGCCAGACCCCACTGATGCACCCTGACAGTGCTCACTTTGCCAGCACAGGCCCACTCTCACCTCTTGATACTTTTATTGTTTGGCTGTCAGTTTTTCCTTCCAGCTGTTTTATGAGCCAGGCTTTTCATTTTTGTTAAAGCCCAGAGAATCATCAAACAGGGAGAGGGTTAAGGGAGATCAAAGTGGGGGCAGGGATTGGAGCCAGGGTGCATTCTGCCCTCCTCAAACCCAGCTGCCAGCTCCACCTCCCATTGCCAAGAGAGGGGTTTGCTCTCAGCTCCTCACCAGCCACCTTGCACAGCAAAAGACCTGGGAGAGAGAGAACAACCAAACCTGGGGCAGGTTATTTTAGCACAAACTGGTAACTCAATGGGAGAAGTGATGCTGAGCACTGGGGTGGGAATGGAGAAGATTGGAGCGCATCTGTGAGATTGGTCAGGAAGCTCAAGGGGGTTCCTTGCTTTGGGGTGTGAAGATGGTGGGACAGCAAGAGGTGAAAGTTCTCCCCCACTACCCAAAAGAGCTGCCAGTGCTCAGGACCAGGTCCTGATGTGATGCAGCAGCCTTGTTTCTCTAGGAAAGTCATCCCAAGGTCAGCAGGACTCATTGGAGCATGCCCAGGCAGACTGGAAATGCCAACCCTCCCCTAAAGTGCAAGGACCTGAAGGATTCAGCACTAGGAACAGATTTTGGCCAAGATTCAGACCTGGCCTGGCTTGGTCTCTGTCTCTCACCTGGTTCTTCCTCCTCCAGACCAGCATCAGATGACAGAAAGGGGACAGAAAGTTGTCTTCTGTCTGGGGAACCTCTGACTGAGGCTTTGTTGGACTCCCTCATCCTCAGACTTTGTCTTGTCCTCTGTTTGGGTTCATTCCCTTTCCTTAACTGAAAAAGAACTGGAGAAATATTGTATTTGTCACCACCTTCCCCCCCACCCCAACACCCTGACCCCGTCCCATCACCTCCTGCAGAACATCAGGTGTGTCCTAGAGGGAAGAGACTCTTCTGAGACTTTTGCTTGTGTAAGAAAAGCATCCAATGTAATTCACCAGCCAGCAGCCAAAGGGGTTAAAAACCTTTTGAAAATGAAGGTTTTCAAAATTCAGCCAGGTATTTGGGTAACTCTGAAGCTGTGTGATGTCTGACACCAGTGTGTTCAATCATTGGCCCTGTTGGAAAATGCAGATATTTTGAAACTTGCTTCCTTTCATGCTTGCCTTCTGTTGGTGGAATTTGAGTGCATTCATCCTGAGAAAAACAAACCAACAAACAAACACACAAGAGCTACAAGAACCCTGGTATTGTTAGGATAAAATCCTGCAAGGTAGGAAGATTTTCTTTGATTTTGGCTTTTTTATTTTCCAACTATAATGAAATCTATTCAGATTCTGGAGCAGGAATGAGTGCTTCTCAAAGGCAACTTCTTGTCTTATCCAAAGAACCTCACTTAATGTTAAAACACTGACTAACAAACCAATACCAGCAGCCATCAGGATCAAACCCAATACTCAGCTGGGTAAATTGGGTCAGTAGGCACAGCCATGGCATCAAGGAAATGAAAAATGAAACACTCTGAGGTCTGTCCCTGCAGCCCTGCTTGGGTCTCCATGGGCAAGCCAGGAGGAGTTGGGTCAGGCCATGAGGCAGCCTCTTAGCCCAACATTCATTTTCTGGGATTGCTGAGCACTTGCTATTGAACAAAAACAAGAGTTTCTGCTCCTGGACATGTGTTGAGAGTAAGGTTGGGTGAATAATTGATTTTTTCAATTCAACTACAAAGTTGAACAGTGAAAAAAAAAAAAAAAAAGCAAAACAAAACTTATTTGATCCAAACTACAATGGTGGTTTGTTGTTTTTTTTTCAGGTTTCCTTGCCAAAAAGAAAAATGAAACAATTCCACTTCAGTGATTAAAAACAAACAAACAAACAGAACTTATTAGGGATTGGGCCATTTTGAAGAAAAGGCAGCTGCATCTTGAAAAGCAAAGCTGTGGCATCTTTTTACCCTCAGCAGCCCATTCCATCCAGCATCAGCAGAGCCTGAAACCTGGATTCTGCCTCAGTGTTCAACTTCCACATGGGGGGATTGGAGCATTTGCCATATGAGGAGATGCTGAGAAAACTGGGAATGTTCAGCCTTGGGAAGGCTCAGGGGAGACCTTATTACCATGTTCCAGTGCTTAAAGGGGGCTCCAGAGAAGATGGAGACTCCTGATTTCCAAGGAATCCCATGGACAAGACAAGGGGATGGGCACAAGTGGCTCCTGGGGAGATTCCCATTAAACACAAGGACAATTTTTCTCTCTGAGGACAGCCAGACATTGGGATGGTCTCCCAGGGGAAGTGGTGGGTTCCCCCACTTTGGAAGGTTTGAAGTCTCATCTCAATGGGTGCTGGGCCATCTCACATCAGCAATAATATTAAAAGGGTTGGAGCAGGTGATCCTTGAGATCCCCTCCAAGCTGACATTCTAGGATTCCATATTTTGTGTCCCAGGATGCTGGTGAGCAACCACCCAGCTGCACCTTGAAAAGTGAGCCCAGGGGCTGGAGCAGAGGCTGTTTGTGCTCTCTGGTTTTGTGTCTGTTGTTCAGAGAGGAAACATTGCTTCCCGAGGCTGCCAGTCTATCACCTTTCATCAACACAAAGTAGGTTTCAATAAAGAAATGAAACACACAAGCTGAGGATAATTGCAGGTTGAGATGGTGATAATAGCTGTGATTTGGCTGGTGGAAGCAATAAACCCAAGCTCAATCACTGGCTGCTTTTTTTGGGCAAGAGCCCAAGCTGCAAACAACCAAAAAGGAAACGTTACCAAAAAATAGAGAGAGATTTTTCAAGAAAAGGAATTAGCATATGGCTGTGGTCACAGTGCTTCCAACTTGCTGCAGGCTGAGCCAAGATGTTTGCTTGCAGACAGGGAGCCTGCCCGGGGGACCTGGCCAAGGTGAGATCCATCACCTCTCAGGGCTGGGAATCTTTCATCCTCCAGGATGAGTTTCAGAGATTGGACCCTGAATTTTTCAGCAGCTGAAGGGAGGGGGGATAAATTTTGCTGTCGTTTTGATCGACACGGGGTCATCAAAGAGGAGGCTGTGAAATAAAAAAACCATCCCCACCCAGGCTGCTGGGCTGGTGCCAGTGGATTGTAAAACATTTCTAATTGTGCCTGCTCCTGCTGGATGGTTCATTTCATGCTGCTCCAGTTTATGCCATGTGCTCAGCACATCATACGATGAGAGGAAGGGAAGGAAAATCCCATCTCGGTTTTTTTGATTCTGTCTTCCTGGGTTTTTTCTTTTTTTGCTTTTTCTTTGGTAGTTTGGAGCTTTCTGACAGCTTCTCTGTGCCAGCGACCTGCTCAGCTGCACCTAGGCTGGTTTTAAAGATCTCCAGTAAAACAAGACCAAAAAAAAAGGATGCATTTAATAAGCAAACTGTTCCAAAAAATGAGATTCAGAGTAGATAAGAGTCCATTTCATTATTGACTAAATTTGGTTAGTGTTCTGGACGTAAAGGAAGAGAGGAAACAGACAATGCAGAATTGTTCCATCTAGACAGCTTCAAAACTGTGCTACAGGGATGCAAGAAGAATTTAAGATCTATTTTTAAAAATTAAATCGTGTCTTCCCAGTGTAAAAGTAGCCAGCATCAAAAGTCTTGCATAAAATCAGGCAAATAACCCCAAAATAAACTGCACTCTTTATCTGCCTCTCAATGGGAACACTTCAGGTTGACCCAGAATGTTGTTGGGGTTTCTTTTCCAGACCCTGGCCTTTCCACAAGAACAACAAAAATTCCTCCCAGAGCCAAGTTCACTGGATTTTTAAGCATGGTCACTGGCATGAAAACTTTATTATTCTCCCAGATCATATCTGAAGAATTGAAGTTTCAGTCATTTCTCTCCCAAAACTTCTTCCCCTTGTAAAATTGATCCCCAAGGAGACTTTCCTTGAACCATCCTTTCTCTCATTTTCATCCCATTACTCCTAGGAAGTTATTTTGTTGGGGATATTTGTGTCCTTGGCACGGTGCTGGATGTGCCCAGACACACACAGGTTATTGCACAAGCACAAAGCAGGAGAAGCTGGCACACAACCAAACACAAAAAAACCCCAAGCAAAACAAGTGTCCATCTTAAAAGCTGCATTTATCCTTCTCCTTCCCCTGAAAAAGAGAATACAAGAAGCAGGATGATGAAAGAGAGAATGGGAGTTAATCAGCAAAGAAGCTCTGGCAAGAAACCCAGGGACCTTTGGAGCTTCTTGTGATGGAAGGGAAGACTCCAAGGAAAAGGTGCAGCCATAAATTATTTTCACAATGGATTGGCCAAAAAAAAAAAAAAATTCTTCTGCAGGAAACAGCTCTTCACAGGCTAATTGGGCTCTTTCAGTTTTGACTGCTGAGGATACACCAGGGCCTGGTTTCATTTATTGGATTTAGGAGAAGTATTTACAAATCTAAAATTGTAAATCTGAGGCTTTGCAGCCTTAGCTTAAAGAGCAGCAGTGGAGTTAAGACTGATGTCAGGCAGGACTTTTCCTTCATCCAGTGAGCTTAACTGATTGATTGAGTTACATGTAGATCATTAAAAAACATATATTAAAAGAAAAATCCCAACCTCTGAGGAGACCAGCCCTGAATGCTTTAATGCCAGCAAAAAACCAACAACCAGAACTCAGCAATGAAGAGGAAAAAATCTGCAGCAACATGGCAACCAAACAGGTAGAAATCATTCCAGTTGGAAGCCAAACATCCCAGTCTGCCTCTCCTCTTTTCCTGCTGGGCAGGTGCCCTTTGCTTGTGTGAACTCAACATCACCACCCCAGGAGCCTGGTGAACCAAGGTGGTGAAAGGTTCAACCACGTGAGAAGTGATCATGACACTTTCTGAGATCTGAAAAACTCCCCAATTAATTCAGATTGGAAGGGATGTCAGGAGGTTTCTAGTTCAACCTCTTGCTCAAAGCATGGTCAAGTATGAGCTGAGATCATTTTGTCCAGGTTTGTCTTAAAAACCTGCAAGTCTGGAGACTCCACATCCTCCATGGGTAACTTCTTCCAGCCCTTGGATGGCCTGAGAGTGAAAAAACCATGCATTTGGACACTTCATTTTTGAGGTGTTCCTTTTCAGAAGAGCAGGGGAGAGGGAGAAATAAAGATGGAGTGGACAAGAAAAGAAAAATAAAACAACCTTATGTGACAAAGTGGGTCTTGTACTAGGAACAGAGTTTGTTTCACCTTTTATTTTACATCTGCTCTGAGCTGATCTTTCCAAGTTCCTCATTCCTACCTGAGAACTGGATATTATTCAGTTTGCCATAGAGGAAAAATCTAATATGGCTCAGACTATTGTCCTCAGGACCTCTCCATCTGGTGACTGTGACCACAGACTGACCAGGCAGAAGGTGACACCTCCACTGGAATGTGCAAAGCTCAGGCTGATGCTTCCTGCCCTGCCTGCTTCTTTTATACCAGACCCCACGTACACTTCTCTTGTTCCTTTCTGTCCATCTAAAAGTTGCAAACATGCTGAGAGAAAGATGGACCCACAGTATCAACCTCAAATGTTTGACATCTTCCTTAGAGGTGCAAAAGCCAAGGCATTAAAACTGAGGAGGATGTGCTTGTAGAACAGCTTGGGGGAAGCTTGCCCCTCAGTTAGGAGCAAAAAAGGGGCTTTGGCCTCTCAGAGAGGGGGTGATCCATGCTCTTTGTGTTTGCTTTCCTTTATCCTCCAGTTTCCTCCTTCAGAGGCAGAGCCAAGCCCAGCTGCTTGTGTTGGGTCCTCCAGGCTCCCTGCAAGCTCTAAGCCAACACTTTTCCTTGCACGTGCAAGATGCTTTTGGCATCCAAATCCCAGCTGCACAAGGTGCTCTGACTTGCTTGGGGTGCCACATGGAAATTCCTTGTAAATCACCCCAAGCATGCACAGGGAGCTGATTCAGGGGGAGCTTGGCATGGACCATAAACCACAATTTGTCATCTAATTACTGCAGACCATAGTGGCTTGTATACTTTAAAGGGCTCATTAATTTTAACCAGTCTCTTATTTAGCTGTTACTGTTCTGCAGCCCTGCTCATCTCTCAGGCAGGCCTCAATCTGCCCCATTAGCATCTTATGGAGTCACCATCCCTGGAAGTATTCATGATACCATGTAGGAGCTTCAGGAGATGTTCTCATGGGTGATAAAGATATTGAGAAATATATCTTTGATTCTGGAAGGGAATGTTGACAGTGAGATGGTGATCTTAGAGGTCTCTTCCAGCTGGGACAATTCACACCCAGGTCACAGGTGCCACAGGGACCAACCCCCAAGGCAGCAACTGGAGAACAGGATTAAACATCAGCTGCAAATGTCACTTCACCATTTTGGCCCCCACAAGGCTGCCTCAGCCCTGGTAGCTTTGGGAGTGGTAAATCTGGTTTGCAAATGCAATTGCTCTGGTAAAGCCCTTTCTGCATTGTGCACAGAAACGATCAAAATGGTAAGAACATGAAACATAAAAATTGTTTGATGCAGTCCCCTTTTATTTTCCAGCTCGTTTGTAGGAGGGATGGTTTGGGCACAGAGCAGGGAAGAAATTAGCATTGTTAATTTGATGCAAGCCAGGGTAGCTCTATGTGTTCAAGAAATGCAACACAATTAATTAGCCTCTAAAAAAAAAAAAAAAAAAAAGCATTTGAAGTGTTTATTGCAGGATCAAGCTCCTGGTTTTAGAAGCAGATGGGGAAATAAAGTGCTAGGAATGACATGGAGGAAACAGCTGCACTGGGACCAGCAGCCTAATTCATAATTCAGCAGACTAATCAGTGAACATCTTCTGCAGTTCCTCAGCTGTAATGGAAGAACGTGAGGAGGCAAACGATTAGGCTGCTTTATTTCTTAAAGAGGCTGCTACCAATTAGCTTGCTGCCTCTATTGCCCATGTACAAACCTAATGATGTGGGCCATGTTATTAAAGAGACAGAGAAAAGTAGGTCAGCCCAAAATAATTGTCTTAGTGATAAACACTCCGAAGCACAATTTCAATACAGTTTGCTGAGAATTAATTAAGAGTCAAGACCTGCTCGTGCTCACTTTGATGATCTCTCCCCTTCTCCTGCACACAGGGAAAGGGTTGTTGCATTCTTGCTGCTGTAGTTTGCTTCCTAATTGCCTTTCAGGAGTGACTCTGGAGTCAGCCATGGCAGGTGGTTCACCTCCATGTAAATCCAACTGGTTTTTAGGTTGGTTTTTTTTTGTTCCTTAACAGCTCTTCCACCTCCAGAGTGGTCCACGGATTGTGCAGCTTCCACTTCATGAGGCTGCAGTCCCACGTCCACAAAAAGAGGACAGACCTGAGATATTTTAGGTCAAGAGAGGTTCTCCTCCCCCTCTATTCTGCATTGGTGAGGCTGCACCTGGAGTATTGTGTCCAGTTCTGGGCCCCTCAGTTCAAGAAGGACAGGGAAGTGCTTGAAAGAGTCCAGCACAGAGCTACTGAGATGATTAAGGGAGTGGAACATCTCCCTTATGAGGAAAGGCTGAGGGAGCTGGGTCTCTTTAGTTTGGAGAAAAGGAGACTGAGGGGTGACCTCATCAATGTTTTCAAATATGTAAGGGGTGAGTGTCAGGGAGATGGAGTTAGGCTTTTCTCAGTGGTGACCAGTGATAGGACAAGGGGTAATGGGTGTAAATTGGAGCATAGGAGGTTCAAGTTGAATATCAGAAAAAATTTTTTTACTGTAAGGGTGACGGAGCCCTGGAACAGGCTGCCCAGGGGGGTTGTGGAGTCTCCTTCACTGGAGACATTCAAAACCCACCTGGACACGTTCCTAGGGGATGTACTCTAGGGGGCCCTGCTCTGGCAGGGGGGGTTGGACTAGATGATCTTTCCAGGTCCCTTCCAACCCCTAGGATTCTAGGATTCTATGATTCTATGATTCTATGATATTTTGCAGAAGACACATTTAAAGGTAAACCAACTACTGAGCACACGTAGAAGGTTTCCCAGCAATATTCCCATCCCATAAAACACACATCAGAGTGAGGTGGGTCTCATGGATACCCATCACTTACCACAATAGCCCTAACAAAATAATTTCCTAGAAGTAATGGGGTGAAAATGAGAGGAAGGATGGTTAAACTGACTGTCAAGAAAAATCTCCCTGGAGATCAATTTTACAGAGGGGGGAGAAGCTCTGGGAGGGAAATGATTGAAACTTCAGTTCTTCAGATATGATCTGGGAGAATAATAAAGTTTTCATGCCAGTGACCATGCTTAAAAATCCAGTGAAGTTTGCTTTGGGAGGAATTTTTGTTGTTCTTGTGGAAAGGTGAAGCTTGCTCCTGCTTTAGCTTGGCAGTCTGGGTGTCCAGTGCCTATTGGAGACACCCAGGAAGGTTCATTTCTTCATCAGTGAAGAAGAAGAGGCTCTGAGGTGACCTTCTAGTGGCTTTGTAATATCTGAAGGGGGATTGCAAAAAAGCTGGGGTAGGGCTTTTTGCACAGGTGTGTACAGAGAGGACAAGGGACAATGGTTTAAAACTCAAAGAGGGGAGATTTAGGTTAGAGATTAGAAAGAAATCCTTCCCTGTGAGGGTGGTGAGACCCTGGCCCAGGTTGCCCAAGGAAGTTGTGGAAGCTCCATCCCTGGAAGTGTTGAAGGTTGGATGGGGCTCTGAGCAACCTGGGCTGGTGGGAGGTGTCCTTGCCTGTGGCAGGGGGGTTGTAATTAGAGCAAAGAATGGTTTGGGTTGGAAAGGACCTTAAAGATCATTGAGTCACTGGTCCTGGAGCCCCTGTGCTGGCAGCTGATCTCAGCTGGGATGGGATTTTTCCTTTTCATGGGCATCCCAATTAAAATCTTCAAGTGCAGTTGGCAGAGTCAATGCACCCAATGGATGCTGTTCCTCCCACAGCTGTGAGAGCCTGGGTACCATAAAAATGAAGTCTGAGGGCACTGGTCCTGCAGTTCTGCAAGCAACGTGCAGTGCAGAGGCCTCTGAGCAGAGAGGAGTTGGTATCTCTCTGTTTGCTTGCTGAAACTTTTAGCACCACCAGACGAAACTGTAAAGATTCCTTTAGCTGAGGTTTCAGTCAGCTTTGAAAAGTGGAACGTTTGCCAACAAAATGTTTCACTTACTCCTTTTGAAACAGTAATTTGTCTGCATCTGCATTTTCAATTCACAAGTGCACACAATTCAACAAGGCACCTTGTCAGTTCTTCCTTTTTACCCCAGACCCCAAAACATTTTCAAGTTCTTCCAAGATTCTTTTAAAAGGGTTTCTTAAGTTTAATTTGATGCAAAAAGTCCAATCTTTTTTCCTCAGATCTGTCTGGGCTAAAAATTGATGTTCAGAGCCCATTGATATCATCAGGCTGCTCTGACATCTGTCTAGAGACAGCCAAACTTCAGCCACAAATCAGAGCTGCTGCCTGAAGAACAAGCAGCTGAGTCCTCCCTGATGGGCTCTGTGAAAGTGTCTCGCTTGATCATAGAATCCTAGAATGGGCTGGGTTGGAAGGGACCTCAGAGCTCATCAAGTCCAACCCTTGCTCCACTCCCCCCGTGGTTCCCAGCCCATGGCACTGAGTGCCACATCCAGGCTCTTTTGAAATATCTCCAGGGATGGAGAATCCACCCCTTCCCTGGGCAGCCCATTCCAATGGCTGAGCACCCTCTCCAGAAAGAAATTCTTTCTCATGTCCAACCTAAACCTCCCCTGGCACAACTTGAGACCTCTTGTGCCCTCTTGTCTTGCTGAGAGTTGCCTGGGAAAAGAGCCCAACCCCCCCCTGGCTCCAACCTCCTTTCAGGGAGTTGGAGAGAGTGATGAGGTCTCCCCTGAGCCTCCTCTTCTCCAGCCTCAACACCCCCAGCTCCCTCAGCCCTTCCTCACAGGACTTGTGCTGGATCCCTTCCCAGCCTCCTTGCTCTTCTCTGGACCTGCTCCAGCACCTCAAGCTCCTTCCTGAGCTGAGGGGCCCAGAACTGGACACAGGACTCAAGCTGTGGCCTCCCCAGGGCTGAGCACAGGGGCAGAATCCCTTCCCTGGACCTGCTGGCCACGCTGTTCCTGAGCCAGCCCAGGATGCCATTGGCCTTCTTGGCCACCTGGGCACACTGCTGCCTCCTCTTCAGCTTCCTGGCAGTAATGATGATGCTTGGGTCTCTCTACCTCTAAGTATCCCCTGCCAGCTCCAAGCTCTAGATCTGCTCTTTTGCCCTCTCAGAGCTCCTCTGTTTCTCACAAAGCTGCTGCTTGGCATCTCCTGCATCTCCAGAGCTGTTTGGGGCTCCAGACGTGTTGTCTGAATGGGAGCTTCAAAGCTCCTGCAGTAGAGTTTTGCATCCAAAATGTGTATCCTCTTCTGTGGAGGAAAACCCAGCCCTTCTGAAGGCATCACTTTCTAAAAAGCCCTCGTGGAGCCCAAGGCCCTGATTAAAAGTCATTTTCCATGTCTCCATTCCAGAACTGTATTACTGAGCTTTTCAATAATTACTGAGCTAATCTGACGTTCATGATCCTCTCTAACAGATGGACTTGATTTCAGTCATTCATTCTCTGCCATATAGAATCTGATTAATAAGATGTTACTTAGTGGAACACAGTTTCTCTTCTTCCCCAAGGACATTATAATTTTAGAAATAATTTAAATATTATAAAGGATAGCAGGTAATTGGCAGGAGCACTCATCATTCCTCTCTGTAATTCATGGACTTCCTTGTCAGTAGGAGAGGTCTTTCCCAACAGCTCCAGGACTATCCCAAACTCAATACAGGAGTTGGGAGGGAGCAAGGAGATGGAATTCCTCCATGGATTTCCAGTTGCTCACCTTTGAGCAAGCATTCTGTGCAAGATCATGTCCTTTTCACAGCCTACTCCTCCTGGGGACCCCATGGATGTTCTTGTGGGGGATGTCCACCTTCCCCTGTACACCCCAGTCCAAACCCACACATGTCCCAAGATGTTCTGCAGAATTTGAAGTCCCAAGCCAACCTGACAAATAAAACCACAGCCACATTAATTGCATTTTTTTTTTTTTAATTGCATGCAATTCTAGTGCAGAGCAGATGATACAAGATGGATTAAAGTGCTGACCAGAACAACTTCCCTCTGTTATAACTCTGCTGGGGGCTGCCTGGCTTTATGGAGCTCAGCCTGGTGTCTTAGGGCTGACATCCTCCTAAGCCTCAAGCCCCTGCTGTCTTTACAAAGAGAATTTTAATGTTCCTGCTGCCACACCAGTCCCAGGTCTGTAGACCTCATGCAGTTCAATGTAATTCTCCCAACAGATCTAAAATTAATTTGATACCTGCCTGGAGATATTCAAGGTGAGGCTTGAGGATGCTCTGAGCACCCTGATCTGGGTGAGGGTTTCCCTGTTTACTGCAGGGGGTTGGACTGGGTGACCCTGAGAGGTCCCTTCCAACCTAAATCATTCTTTAATTCCCTGATTCCCTGCTGTTTCACCTCCTGTGTGACAGCAGCAAGATTTTCACTGAGGCTTTTCCCAAGTTGACTTTCAGAGATGGAAAAAAAAAAAAAAAAAAAAAAAAAAAAAGCAGCAGAGGCACATGGATCCTGACATTCTGCCTGCTTGCATCCATAGAACAAATGTTGTCACCAGTTGTGTGGGACACTGTCCACCACAGCCCAGTGGTGGGGACACTGGCAGAGTTCACTGCTGTGTCCCCTGGCTGTCATGGACAGAATTAGGGAGAGCTGGGCCATGACTGATCTCAGGTGATGTTTCTCTGCTTGTGCTCCAAAGAGTTCCCATTATCCTTATTTTTTGTTATGGCCCAGCTGATGTTAAGCCATTTGGACTTGCCAACAGCATTAGAGATCTTGTTTGGTGGCCAAGGACATCTCTGGCATTTGCAGACACATTGGATTGTCCCACTGAGAGGTCTTTTCCATGATGCCAACGACCTGCCCAGCTAAACATTCTTTTTCACTGGAATAGCAGGTGTTTTGCAGAAATTGCAGATGCTCAGAGTCTGGCGAGGGTTGTAAGAGGGCTGCTCCTCCCCTGGCCTACCTGTGAAACAAATATTTAAGGATCTGAACCAAAAAAGGGGTAGAAAGATGTTAAAATCCTGACAAGCCACCTGCTACTTATAATGACAGCTTATAATGAGGAGAGGGGAAAGCCATCATTACTGTGTGACAGAAACAACATGTTAATTAATCTAACAGGTACTGACAGCCTTGGCACACTGGAGATGGTACCTGTTTCCCTCCTCACTAAGAAAACATCCAACACAAGATTCTGTTGCCTTAACAGTTCATTAGCATCACCAGGAAAAGGGAGAAGACCTGTCAGGCTCTTAGCTTTCTGTATCTTTTAGACCTAAATTCAATCAAATAAAGAGGCCAAGCCTCATTTCATGGAATCACAGGATGTCTGAGGATGGAAAAAAACCTCAGGAGATCATAAATCCTCCTGCTCAAGCAGGGGCAGTAGTGCAGATAGTCCAGGACTGTGCCCAGTTGGGTTGTGAACATCTCCAATATTTCCTATTTATGCTTTTTCCAGTCAGTCTGTTGTGCTGGAAGTAGCAGAGCAGATCCAAACCAATCACGAGCAATTAGAGATTCCAGGGAATGATCTCTCTGGAAGTGGCAGCAAACTTTAAGTAATTATGTTGTTACAGTTTATTGTGTATGTATGAATTTTAAACTAATTATTAAACCCCACAGAAGACACTTGAAATAATTATTCTCATCTGGAGAGACACGCTTGAAATAATGACTCTGATTTGCAGAAATCCCATTATCTACCAGGCAAATTGGAGCAAAAATCTAAAGATTCCTGGTTTTCAAGAAGGACTGGGGACTGTGAACCCCAGTACCCACCCAACTTCCCAGAGAAGGAGAAGCTCAGCTGGAGGAGCAGGGTCCCAGCCCAAACCTTGTCCTCAGCCCTGTTCTGCAGGGCCAGCACCCCCAGCCAGGGCAGAGGGGGGGACTCTGCCCCATGCACCCAGCAATCCCTTGGGATTTTCTGGGCATACAGAGAACAACACACACATGGAAAAACATAGAGAGTTCTAGGCTGAATTTCAATTCTGGGCAGAATCTTTTTTACTAGGAACAGTGAAGCATGAGAACAGGGATGCTGGTGGAACATTTCCCTCTGCTGCTTACTCATCTCATCTTCTTTTTTTGCACATGGAAATAAAACCCCAGACTCAGCCTTCTCTCCAGTACTGGGTGCAGGCAGGATGGGAAAGAGGTCACACTGACTGCACCAAATTGGTTTATGGATCTTGCTAAATCAGATTACAGGCACCAGACGGGAGATTTAAAATAAATTGAATATCAAAAATTTAAATACATTTTATGAATCTTCCAGCTCCTCTAAGAGCACAGCATTCAAAATAATGAAGGGATGTAAAATAGACACCCAGGGATGTTTCTGCTGGCTATAACCTTTAACAACATCCCTCCCTTTGTAGAAAAACTCAACTCATGCATATTTGCTGAGCAGATCCTTGTTGTTCAAGAAGCTGCCTGAGCATCACCCACCAGTGCTGCTGATTCATGTGCAGCCAAGTGCCCCATTTCCTCATGCCCAGCAAACTGTCTGATGAGACTCATCACATCTTGGCTGCTTTCAAGCTTTTTCTGAGAGACAAAAAAAATAAAAAAATAAAAAAATAAAAACCAAAACCCCAAAACAATGATTAGGCTCAAGCAGTTCCCAAGAGCTACCTGTCAGTCTTTACTTTTACGACATAAAAGCTCTCAGGTGTGTTTCTGAGGTTTTATGGTTCATCATTCTATGCTTAATAAAAACTAAGGGAGGTGTGTTCTGATAAATATATCAAAAATACACCAGGGGGTTGACATAGGAGAGGCCTCTGCTTTGTTTATTGCAATTTAACTAATAAAAAGGGAGATGCTACACAAAAAGAATGATTTCACTTCAGCTCAGAGCAGCTGCACGGGATAATGCAGGGACACAGAAAGGATCAGGGGGATGGAACATCTCTCCTGCAAAGACAGACTGAGGGATTTGGGGTTGTTCAGTCTGGAGAAGATAAAGCTCTGGGGAGATTTAATAGAGACTTTCCAGTACTTGAAGTAGCCTACAGAAAGGCTGGGGAGGGGCTGTTTGTCTGGAGTGATGGGATCAGGGGCAATGGCTTTAAATTGGAGAAGAAGAGATTTAGATTGGATGTTAGGAAGAAGTTCTTTCCCCTCAGGGTGGTGGAACAAGGGTTGCCCAGGGAGGTGGTTGAGGCCCCATCCCTGGAGATATTCAAGGTGAGGCTTGAGGAGCACCCTGAGGGAGCTGAGGGTCCCTGCTGAGTGCAGGGGTTGGACTGGGTGAGCTCTGGAGGTCCCTTCCAACCCAAAACCATTCTCTGATTCCACGTCAGCAGCTGCAGCACTGGAGAAGAAACGGGGAAAACCATGAAAGGAAAAGAGTTTCTTATTAATGGCAGTGGGTGACAGGAGGGTTAGAGAGGAGACCATTCCCAGGAGATCCTGTTGTGGGAGCCTCCCAGTGCCACCACAAGGAGTGTGGAGCAGGGGCAGGCGACCACCTCAGTCCCTACCACCCCCATGAATCCTGTGCCAGGGCACTGAACTTCTGGAGCACCAGCTCCTCTTCACTGCCCATAAAGAAAGGGCAGAGATCTCTGCTGGAGAAAGAGAAATCTGAAAAAGAGCTGACTCAGGCCCAGGATGTGCCACAGCAGGTGACAGCCTTGTCCAGCGTTTGACAGCTTGGTGCACTGCACCAGGGCCCCGGGCAAGGACCTGTTGGATGATGCCTGTTTGGGAATTTCAGTTTCTCTCCCCTGACAGTAAAACAGAATTCAGAGGGAAAAGCTAAGAAAACAACCAAAAAAAAAAAAAGTGACACTGCCGATGCCCAAATTTTCCATGGTAGGAATCCAAACCCTTGCTTCTGAGAGCAATAATCCCATCTAGTCTGTGCTCTTAATTAAATCAATTATATTGAGTAATTAATTCAAATTAAGAGGCATTTCTACAAAGCCTGGTTATTTCAGCTCTTTGTGGAGCCTTTAAAGGAGCAAACCTTTCAAGCGAAAAGCTGCAGCCTGGAGCTGGGAGTGGATTTTGGCTCCCCATGAAGACATCAACACTTTGGTGTCCCCACGTGGGGCAGGGGTTGTGTCTGAGGCTGTGCAGTCTCTTTCCTTGGAGGTTTCAAGAGCAGATTGAATAAAAACCCTGAGTAACCCTGCCTGACCTCAGGCTGGTCGTGCCCAGAGCAGGAGGTTGGTGCAGAGCCCTCCTGAGGTCCCCTCCAACCTCGATTTCCCTGTGATCTCATTCGTCATTAATGGGACCTTGGCTCCCCTGTCTCTTCCAGGTTGATTCTGCAAAAATATGAAGTATCTTTCAAACAGCAAACCTTTCCGTGCTGTGTTTTGGTTGTTTGCTTTTTTTTTTTTTTGCTTTTTTTTTAAAGGGGTTTTGAATTCAGGGCCCCGCGTTGCAGGAAGCAACAAACCCTGCAGCCACTCACGAGCTCCCCGCACCACCAAGGAAACATTTCAGAATAAATAAAGCAGCACTTCAGGGTTTTTTCAGATGCTTGGTGTTTAAATAAACATAGCAGCCCTTGCCACGAACAACAAGTATGCTGTCATCAGAGCAATAAAGAAATAGAGATTAGCACTGGGAGGGGAAATGTTCAGTTTGCCTGCAGGTTTAAATGTCTGCATTTAAAACCTCCTCAAATGGGCCCTTCCTCATTCTCTGGAGCTGGTTGCTCACCCCACAGAGCTGAGATAATGGTGTCAGTGCAGGGATAATAGTACTAGTAATAGTAATAAGTAGTAGTAGTTTAATCATATTTAAATTCATCTAAATTTGACAAGAACCAAGCAAAAGAGCTGGGCTCCTCTAGGCACAGCACCTGGCATGGAGCCTGAAGCTCTTTGATTCTCCTTCAGGTCTCTCTTGAAATGCCAGGGAAAAGGGAGAAGCCCATTTCAAATCTTTCAATTTGCTTCCCCTCCTCAGAGACCTCCCTGGCCAGAAGAGGAAACCAAATCTCCTCACGGAGTTCCCAGTTTTACAACCGATTGGGGTTTAATAACAGGGGCTTAAAGGGAAGAGCAAATATTTGCCTCACGCCAAATGGGGATCAAAATCAGGCAGAATATTTGAGAAAGGGACAAAAAAATCTTTCAGCCATCCTGTCTCCAGCAAGAGGTTGAGAGATTAATACAGGCTTGATGCTGTGGGATTATCCCTGCTTGGGTGTTTTTAATTTGCTCACTGTTATGGATAGGTGCTTTGAACATCTAAATAAATAAATGATCCAATTGCATAAATTCTCCATCAGATTTAATTTTCACATATTAAAGAATTATCTTGTAATGCCATTTGTGCCCGTGTCTTATTAAATAGAGCTGCAAAATATTCTGGGGTTTTTCCAGTTTTCCAGTTAAGAGACTTGTTAGGAACACAAAATGACAAATCAAGCACTAATGAGAAGGAAAACCTCATGGGAACCAAATCTCACAGACACCATTGGGTACAAATCCTTGGGCTGAGCCTTCACCTGCACTCCCCAAATTACCAGAGTTGTGCCTCGTGTGGTCCCCATCCCAGGGTCAGAGCAGAAGATAGAGTCATAAACTGGTTGAGGTTAGAAAGGACCTTAGAGGTCATCTCCTTCAGCCTCCCTGCCTGCAGAAAAAAAAAAAAAAAAGGAAAAAAAAAAGGAAAAAAAAAAGGGAAAAAAAAGAAAAAAAAAGAGGAAAAAAGAAAGAAAAAAAAGAAAAAAAAAGAAAAAAAGAAAAAAGGAAAAAAAGAAAAAGAAAAAAAAGAAAAGAAAAGAAAAAAGGAAAAGAAAAAGAAAAAGAAAAAAAGAAAAAAACGAAAAAAAAGGAAAAAAAAGAAAAAGAAAAAAGAAAAAAAAAGAAAAAAAGGAAAAAAAAAGAAAAAGAAAAAAGAAAAAAAAGAAAAAAAGAAAAAAGGAAAAAAAGAAAAAGAAAAAAAAGAAAAGAAAAGAAAAAAGGAAAAGAAAAAGAAAAAGAAAAAAAGAAAAAAACGAAAAAAAAGGAAAAAAAGCAAAAGAAAAAAGAAAAAAAAAGAAAAAAAAGGAAAAAAAAGAAAAAAAAGAAAAAAAAGAAAAAGAAAAAGAAAAGAAAAAAAGGAAAGAAAAAGAAAAAGAAAAAAAAAAGAAAAAAGAAAAAAAAAGAAAAAAAAGGAAAAAAAAAGAAAAAGAAAAAAAAGGAAAAAAAAAGAAAAAGAAAAAGAAAAGAAAAAAAAGGAAAGAAAAAGAAAAAGAGAAAAAAAAGAAAAAAAGAAAAAAAAGGAAAAAAAAGAAAAAGAAAAAGAAAAGAAAAAAAAAAGGAAAGAAAAAGAAAAAGAAAAAGAAAAAGAAAAAAAAAAAAAAAAAAAAAAAAGAAAAAAGAGGAAAAGTAAAAAAAAAAACCCAACCTTCCAAATGTTTTCTGGCAACATCAAAAGCAGAAAACTGCCTTAGCTGTCCCTTACCTCCTGAGCCATGGTCCATGTGTCTGATGGCTGCAGACAGCCCCATCTGACTGCCTGCCCTTTGGCTCAGACAAATGCTTCCTGGGAAGGGAACACACATTGAATAAGGACATAAAGTTGATCAGAACAAGTTTTCGGGCTGTGCATGAAAGAATTCATTACAGAAATCTCCTCCTAGATCACTCAGGCTTTATTGGGTAATGTGCTCATGAAGCTGGGCCACCTGAAGGAGGGTTAGGGCTGCCCAGACATGGCCAGGAAGATGGTTGGATTTTAAGATCAATTGGTAAGTCTTTATCTTATAATAAAAAAACATGTTCTTAGGGGAGTGAGAGCATGGGGACAGCACTATGGAGACCCCCAGCCCACAGAGACCCTGCTGGTGTCCAAATGGGTCATATCTGAGGGGCCCTGTGGATTCCCACACCATTCCAGGCTGCTGCAATGCACACAGGATGGATGCTCATGATGGAGCACCAGGAGCTGGACCAGAACCATGCTTCCCATGGAGTGTCCCTTGGGACCAAGTCCTGGGACAGCAGCAATGTTTTGGTTTGCTCCTGAAGATGCTAGAGAGAAAGGAAGCAGAGATAGGGCCATAGCAGCCTGAGCAGAGCTGTGGGATCCCCTCTCTGAGAGTCCTGAGAGGTGGTGGGGGATGGAGAGTGGAGAGGGGAGAGCTCCAGAGCATCTCTGCCCCCCTGGACACAGATCACCCATCACAGCCATGGTCCCTGAGCTTGCTCCCCAGCAGAGGGTTCAGAAATGGAATTCTCATCCCAGCCCTTCAGAGCAGCTTGAATGACAGACTGGCATGGATTTGACCCACAGATTGTCCTATTGATATATCCACCTTTTATCTGACAATTTGGATTTCCATCCCCAGGTTTTACTCGTCTCCCAGCAGCAGGAAAAGGGGGCTCTGCCTCTTCTCCCTCTCCTAGAAAAGCAATGTTGAGCTGACACTTCCATGACTCTCCACCAGGCCTGTGAGATGACAGCAAGCACTGTGGGAAGTCCATCACTAATGGACCTTATTCTCAGCTCCTCCATCCCCCTGCAGGGCCCTACTCCCCCTTTCCACAGCAGAGCACCCCAAAAATTCTCACTCCCTGCCCTCCAACTCATCATCTCACCAACATGGCCACCTCCTTGCTTTTCTGCCTTTTGCCAGCAGGAAAATCTCTCTCAGATCCCTCCTGCCCCATCCTGCAGCTCCACCAGGCAGCACATTTGCACTCTGAGCTCTGGCAGCACCCACAAAGAGCAAGGCTGGACCTCCTTGCCATTGAGGTTTTGGGGTTTTTTTCTTATTAAGGACACCCTCAGCACTTGAATTTTCTCCCTATTTAGCCCACAGAACTGTCATCTGATCCCACCATGGGATGCACCTCAATGTGTCCATGCAGGGATGCACAGAGACTTCCCACAGATGCATTTTGCTCCTGGGCCCACCTGAACCATCAGTGGGTTCAGGATGCTGCAGCCTTTGCCTCAGTTCTGGAAAGGGATTTGGATAAAGTTTCGTAGCTCTCATTAAAACTTCAGCCCAGCTCTTGAGGTCTTCTCCTTTGGGAACTCAGGTTTGGGAACTCCTCTTTTGGGATCCTCTCTGCAGAGCTGCCTTGTCAATCCTTTGGGGTTCCTACCAGGCTCTTGGATCACTTCTGAATTTGGAGGTGAAGCAGGAATTTATGCCTTGAGCCACATCATCAGTTGGCCATGCACTCCAACCTCTAGGCATGCATTAAATCTTTTATTTGCTTTTTACTGAAGGTGTTTCAAAAGTCTCTGAGCTTCAGCGTTAGCATCTTCGAGAGTTTCCTCCCGACTCAAAAACCTGGTTTGTGCCTCAAATTTTACATTTTCCTTTGTTTCACACTGGAACCAAGAATCACTGTCACTTCTACCTGGGTAGCTCACGAAACTGCAGCTCTCCCTGATTTTTATATCCCTGTTGTAAAATGACTTTGTGTTGTGTTTGCATTTTCAATTTGCTGGTGAAACAATAAGGTTCCGCTTGGGTCAGAATTAGGGCCCTTATACTTTGATAAAATTTTATGCCTAATAAGAATAATTTTGTTTGTTATGTGGGCACTGCAAGATTTATGGTGCCCCTAACCATTCATTTTGTTGCTTTAAAGTGGTCAGGTGTGCTGGATGCTGTGATAAGTAAGTATATTTTTGTCAGTCAGGCACCATAATTGGCTTTTGCAACAAAGACTTCTGGCTTTTGGAATATTTACAAGCCAGTTGTGACATTTTCGACAGATCAGGCAAAGCTGCTGACTTTAAAAAGAAAAAAAGCAAAACAAAACTCATTTTTGTGACTATCAGCAACATGACCTTCCCTGGTTTGGAAAGAAAAAAGAAGTGATTGTTCTGCTTAGAGCTGACAACAAGGTTTTGAGTTTTTTTCCCATATTCACAACATATTTTAATACCACTCAGTAAGAGAAATTGCACTTAAGGGGATATATTTCCATTCTGCACATGCATCCAGACTCAGGTCAGGAAAAGATTTGGCTCAGGAAATGTGTTATGGTGATCAGCAGGAACAGAGTAGCCCAGGCAGCATGGAAATTCCCACTTTTTTCTAACATCAGAGGATTTGGGAAGGGTTAAACATCTCAGCCACTGTCACGTTTGCAAATGCTTTATGCCTGGTTGTACCACACACAGGAACTGCTGCCAATAATCAGATTTATTGCATTTTTATTTAAATTGGAGATGTATTGAATGCTAAAACAGTTGTACTTCTGCTCACCTTCCTGACAGCCATCCCAGAGCCTGCAACTGGAGATAACCTGATAACCTGATTTTTTTATTTTTTTTTTTTGATGTGGTCATGTCTGAAGTATCTTTGTGAGCTGCCACACCAGACTACAACTTCTGGACATGAAATCCTTGATATTTTGTCTTTCATTTCCTGCGACTCTATTCTGCAGTGCTGTCAAACTTGTGACAGGCACCACCAAAATGGTGGCAGATTCACATCTAAGCTTTACACCCCCAGGCTCTTCAGGAGTCTAAAATCAGGGCTAAAGTTCAGCATATCTTAAAAAAAAAAAAAAACAAAAAACAAAAAAAACCAAAAAAAAAACCAAACTAAAAAAACCACTCACATGAATTTAAGTTCCAAGATGGAAATGACCTGATGGTGGCAAACTGATATTCTAGGAGGTAACCATAGAAACGTTCCCAGTGGCATATGTGGAAGATTAAAAGTTGCAAGGAGGCAGAAAGATGCTCTGGATTAGTTTTCATTCCTGCTAGGGCATCACCCTGGTGAGGGATTATTAATTACATGTTCTAATTCTGCACTTCTAGGGAACAGCCTCCATGCAACTGCAGCTGCTTCCCAGCCAGATGGAGACCCCCCCTTCCCCACAGGAAAAGAGGAACACGTGTGAACACACGTGCAGCTTTTGCAGCTCTTGCCATTGCATGGTGAGGTGCAGACAGAGGTGCTGGAGCTCCCAGAGCAGAGCTGGGGTGGCACCTGGAGTCCTCAAGCTCTTGTTGAGAACAGGATTCAGCTTCCAGAGGCAGGAAGAGTCAAGCCTAAGGAGAGGGATGGCTTCAGATACCAAATCATCATGGAATGGGTTGGGTTGGAAGGGACCTTAAAGAGCATCCTCTCCCAATGCCCCTCCCTGCACCAGCCCAGGCTGCTCCAAGCCCCATCCAACTTTCAACACCTCCAGGGATGGGGCAGCCACAGCTTCTCTGGGAAACCTGGGTCAGGGGCTCAGCACCCTCATAGAAAATAATTTCTCCCTAAATATCATCTAAACCTCCCCTCACTCAGCTTGAAACCATTCTCCCTCATCCCATCACTATGTGACTTTGTAAAATCCCTCTCCAGCTTTCCTGTAAGGAGGAGGAGAAAGACTCCATGAAGGAAAGGATGCTGAGCTGTTATCAGAGGTTGAGCTTGGTCCACTAAAGGCCTGGACTGGGCTGTCTGACCCCATAGGACTCCGTAGAGCATCTGTTGCAGAAATACAGATGTGCTCAAGGCTTGGACAGTGAGGGTTTCACCATCCTGATGAGCTCAGGTGTCAGTGACTTGCAGAGCAAGAAGTGACCCAACAAAAGGATCAGAGCTGTTCTGGACACAGCCTTGGGCTGAAGGTAGGAAGCTGCCATCACCCCACAACCCCACAGCAAACCAGAGCTCCCTGTAAATCCAGGCCAGGCAAAAAGCTCACATTCCCAAAACACAAATCTCTGGCAGTCTCTGTAGGTTTGAATTATTCATTCTGCTTTGCATCTCTTTGCTCTCAGGATCCACAGACCCAACTCTCTGTCTTCCCACAAAACCTGTGTCATTTCTGTGAGATGCACCTGAGGACAGCATTATTTTTCATCAGCTTTGCATAGGTGCAAGAAAAGGCACAAGATTTGGGGTACAGCACCGTGACACCTGCTTACAAGTCTTTCTATTGAGCAGCTTGCACGTGCGTGCAAAAACCAAATTAAAACCATCAAAATCTATTTGCTGTAGGAGGGCAGCCCTGTGCTCACTGCACTTGTTTTGATAATAACTAATGAATCATTAGGTGCAAATTGGAAAAGCAATCATGGCTTAAATTGTTTCACAATACTCCTGTAAGGTTTCATGTATGGTTTAATTATATTGAAAATCACAAATCATTCATGTAAATTTACTATTAGCTGTCACTACCATGACAAAAATAAATAAATAAGGAAAGCCACGTCCATACTTGACTACAGAGTGACCCTGCAGGTAAAACTGCTGGGAAAAGGTGTGGAGCTGCTTCACCAGTGGTGGTTTTTCCCTCTACATGGAGCAGATGGTTGACTCTCCTCTGGAATTGCAGGAAGATCTCTACTCTCATTTTCCATACCTAGGGGTTGGTCTCTTCTCCCAAGTAGCAAGTCATAAGACAAGTGGAACTGTGCCAGGAAGGTTTAGATTGGATATTAGGAACAATTTCTTCCCCAAAAAGGGGAGCTGCCCAGAGCAGGGATGGAATCCCCATCCCTGGAGGGGTTTCCAAGCCCTGGAGATGTGGTGCTGAGGGACAGGGGGCAGTGGTGGCCTTGGCAGTGCTGGGTCTGGATGATCTCAAAGGTCTTTTCCAACCAAAACAATTCTCTGATTCTACAGTTCATGGGCTCAAGCTGTTAATCCTGTGTCTTGTTTTGGTGTTTGGGCAGCAGATCCAGAGCTCTGCAGGGGACACAGAGGGGACACAGAGGGGACACAGAGCACCCAACCAGCCAGATGGGGCAATGTCAAAGACAAGGCTGGGATGCACTTGCAGCTCTGCTTCTCTGAGACCATTTGGGTGGAAAGCCCAGGCAGAGGAGCAGTGGAGGTGATGCTCAGGAAGTGTTTTCCACACAGACATCCTGTCACAGACAGTTTCCAGAAGAAAGGATGGTGGGTCCAAGGCCTGGACATTGCTCTTATGGACTCTTTTCTGTGGGAAGATCTCCCACCACACTTTATTTATATCTTCCACCATTCATTATATCCTCAGTACAAAAATATGCCTGGGTAGCCCAGATACCACCAAACTTCTCCAAAGCAAAACCAGACCTCTAAAAACATTACAAAGGAATAAGGCTTGCATGGCAAGATCCTGTCCCATTGGGTGTTTCTGGGTTTGATTGCTTCTAATCCTTGCTTTTAATTTAATCCTTGCTTTTAATTCAGTACCCCTACATCTTGTACACACCCTGTTGGACATCTCTGAGGACCCTCACTGGGTGAATTACAAGTGACCCCACTCCACTGAGGTTGTCCTGGGTGATTGTTGCACTCTCCAATCCTGATTGTCACTGGGAAAAAAAAAAATTACCTGAAAAAAACCCCCTCATGCATCTAAAGCAAGGCTAATGTCTTGCTAATGGCACAACACGCAGTGAGGAGTGGATGATCCACACCTCAGTGATTTGTCTTCTCTTTTCCTTGTGTCAAAGACAAAAAGAAATACCAGTTGGAACCCAAAGGAAGATGAATCAAACCCTCTCCTCCTTTTGCAACATATGTTCCTGCTAATAAATTTTTGCTGATGATCCATTTGTGGGGTTCATGCTCCTGCCCTTTCTTTTTAGTAGCTGGAGAGCTTCTATATAAAACTAATAACAAGAATTAAAACCCTAGTGAGCTTCAGGCAATATCTGCTCCTTTTCCATGCCAAGGACAAAGCTGGGCTCCATGTGGGTTTAATTGGGCTCTACCAACCAGAGCACTCTAGATGAGAGGGATTGGTTCTTAGCACAAAGAGTTTTAGAGATTTTGAAATACAGTCCCTCTAGGAATGAGAAACCAAACATTTATGTATTCTTCACAGATAATTCTTGAAGGGAAAATTACAAGCAGCCAATGAAAGCGTTTAATTTTGACACAAAGTGGTGTAATTTTGATTCTTAAATTGTATAATCAATTACAATATATTATATTACAAACTGTGTTACGTTCTCAGCAGTCTAGAAGACAAGTTTCAAAATGAAAAGTGAAAAATTTCCATTGCATTATCCTGTAGAAATCAAAACCAATAACACCCTGAAGGACTGGAAACCTGTGAGATAAGGAGCCAGATATCTCAGAGGCTTTCACTGACAGTGTCCCCAGCAGAGCAGGATTTGGGTTTGGGGGGCAGGTTTGGATGAACATCGTGGTGAAAGGAGCTCTGGTCAATGGGAATGTGTTGGGTCTCATTCAGCAATGGAAGACCCCAAAAAAAGGAGGTGCTGGCACACAGCTGGGGGACTGGGCAGCTTTCCAGTTAAGCTCATGGTTTTGATGCATCCAAATCATCATCTCCATCCAGGAGCTCAGCTCACTTGTGTCACTGTGTCATGGGGCAGCTGTGGTGTAAAGTTAATATATACCCAGCCCAAAGTTCCCTCTACCCATTACCTGTGTCTGAATGAGTCCAGGAAAATACAGCTGAGAACAGGGTGCAATAAAGGAAAAAGACAAGTTTATTCCTTGTCATGGTGTCTTACTTGGCTGAGAGTTTTTGGTGCATCTTTGTGAATCTTCTTGGGCTCCCTCCACGAATTCCTTTGATCACAGACTGAATTCACCAACACTTTCAGCAGCTCTGGTGGCAGAGGCAGGCAACTGAGTCATACAGCAACCCAGTCAAGCCTGGTTTGTATCCACTCTGGGCATCATTCTGCCTCCTACCTGCCCAGTTTCAGATTGTGGGAGATGCTGGGTGGTTCTTGCAATTCCTATTCCCACTCCTGCACTTCTGTACCTGTAATTGATGCTCAGGTATCTGTTCCAGGTTGAAGAGATACCTGTGTAACCTACAGGTTACTCTGTCTCACCTGGAGGCCATTCCAGCTCTCAGTCCCTCTTGTCCCCTCTCTTTTCATCTTACAAGGTTCAGGACCCTGCAGGCACTCAGTGTGCAGGCACACAGTGGATCCTAGAGCTGCAAGAACATTTTTATGTCCTCTTCACCTTAAAAGACTCTGAGACATGAATGAGCACTGAGCTGGCATTTGCAGAGGAGGCCCCAGAGTCAAGGCTTTTATCAAGGGCTGTGCCTTGGTTTCCAATTATTGCCATTGCATTTCACCTCCCCCTGGCTGACTCAGTCACTGAGTTTTCCAGCATCTCCTTCCATCAGCTGTCACCTCTCCCTGAGATGGAAATGTTCTGAAAAAACATGGAAACCTTTTAGCTGAGGGGCTGAGGTTACACCTCACACCTGCAGGAAGGACCAAAGAGGAGGTGGAAAGAGATTACACATCCCAGGTAAAATAAACACATAGCAGAAAATCAACAGTTCTAGGAAAGAAATTTCCTAATTAACTTCGAGACCCCAAGCAGTGCAACTGATGTGTTTATTAATCTTCTGATTCAGGTGGGCATTTTTCTCCAGGTGGGTCATCTGTCTGGTTCTTTAATTGCTGCTTCTCTTGGTTTCTTGTCTATCTTCCAGAAATAAAAAAGAATTGATGTTTTTAAAAAAGGATTGTAGGTATGAAACTTACTCAGTTTACAGAAACTACTGGGGTTTACCCTTTTTCTCTAAATTTTTGTACCACTGAAGAATGAAACGAGCTTCCTCTCACAAGGAGGGAAAAAATACTGGGAAGACTTCAGGCTGCTTGGATAATGACCTGGAATATAAACTGAATTGCTTAATGGGAATGAATAGGATGAATTAGTACAGCAAGAGAATGCCTGCAATAGAGAATATAGATATATATGTGAGGCTCTGATAAGAAAAAGATCAAAGAAAGTTGTTGTGTGCTGATGCCATCTCCTGGGTGTTGATGGTGTGGAAACTGAAGGCAGAAATCTGCCAGCCCAGGAGGGAGAAAAAAATTCTCTTCCAACAGGAGACTCACTGGGGGGAAATGAGCTCCCAGAGACACCTTGGATTTGGTGGAGTCCCTGGGGTCAGCTTGAATGCTGCCAGTGGAGAGGAAGGGAAAATCTCCCTATTTGTTATTTGCATCTCTTTTTATTCTTTTTTTTTTTTTTTGCTACAGAAACTGAAAGGCTCCCTGCTCACTCAGGGTCTGACATAGACTGCCAAGTCATGGTTGTGAGCCCCTGAGATTCCCCCTGAATTAGAATAAATATGGAATGTTCATGAGTTATCAAATGTACCTGAACTGTAAAATGCTTTTGAGGGAAAAGTGGAAAGACCTAATGGTGCATTTATGGAGCCAGAGGTCCCAATAAAAGGACTTTTGCTTATTCTACTCTATCATCTCCTACCCTAATATGAGCTATAACTTATGTTAACAGTCTCTCCTACTTTATTAAGATCTCATCTTTACCTGGCACCTAAACAGCTCCAGAGCTTTTTTCCCACTTATTCAAAGGACTCAGGCACCAGCCCCTTTCTCAGATGTCTTTTAAAGAGCTCACCCCTCTCCTCTAGATGCTCCAGTGATGCTGTGGTTTCATTAAGGAGAAATAAACCAAAACTTCAGAGCTCACAGCCATAGAATCCCCTTGCCCAGGGTATGGGATCCATACAAGGAGCTCCCAGGAAGGATGGAGCCTTCTTCCCAACAACAAAATAGGAATTCCCACCACAAGGAGCCACTGGTTTCTGCAGTGATGTCTCAGTGCTGTGATTTTTCTTAGCAACACTGAAGAAACGTGCAGGTTACTGAATCCCATGGGCAAGCTCAGATGTTTCTTGGAATATCTCATCTTGGAGTATTCCCAGGCTTTCTCCAGGGAGCAGGATACACCGGGGCTCATCTCTCAGGACCTCTTGCTGCATTCTGGGGGCTCTGGAGGGTTCTTATCTCTTGTCACTCCAGCTTTCACCCATCAGCTCTGCTCTCTCTGCCACCCCCCTGGGAGACTGCACTTCAAAATAAAACGCTTTCACTCTTTAGTGTTTTGCTTCCTCCATCTCAGAGCCACTAAAGACTCAGCAGACATTTAACAGCAAGAAATGCGCAGACAAGAAAGCCATAAAGAATTTCACTGCTTCATTTTCAGGCTGAAAGGTTGTTTTGTTTGAACTTTTGGCTTTCATTTCCTATTTCTCCGCTGTACTCCTGAAAGAACATTATTCTCATCTTTGATCTCTCCCACTGCCCATCTCCTTTGTCTGGAGTGGGCTCCTTTGTCTGGAGGGATGAGAGCTCTGGTTGGAGAGTTTTGGTTTGGTGCCCTGAAGCAGAGCAGTCCTGTGGTCTCTCGAGTGACATTACTGCAGAATTTAGTCCACTCTATATGATTTGGGGAGGAAGAGCAAGGTTAAATCACCCTTAGTGAAGAAACCTGGAAGCTTTCTGGATTTCATCGCTGTGCTGCTGCCCAAAGCACAGAGGAGGGTGAGAAGCAGCTGAAGAGATCTCAGCCTGGCTGCCTGCACACTGGATCAGCACACTCAGGTCTCCATTCTCAGAGAGACTTTCTCCAGGGATTGCAAATGTCCCACAGACCCAGATCCACCCTGGGAAAGCAGAAAAAAAATTTACAAATCTCAGTCTGGTCCCCGTTTCACACCCCTGCATCACTTTTCCCCATCACTGCACAGAGGTCCAGGGCAGGATGGGCCTTTATGTCCCTCACCTGGCTGCACCTGTGATGGCCAGAAGGTCCCTCTCTGGCAGGTTGGCTCTGCCCTTTCTGATTGGAAGGAGCAGGCCACAAAAATGTGTGGTTGTGTGTTTAAAGGCTGCTACATCCCTGTGGCTGGATTATCACAAAAAAGGATCCGGGCAAAAACCAAGTGCCGGGTCCTGCACTTTGGCCACAACAACCCCATGGGGAGCTCCAGGCTGGGCACAGAGGGGCAGAAAGGGGCCTGGGAGTCTGGATTGCCAGGAAGCTGAAGAGAAGCCAGCAGTGTGCCCAGGTGGCCAAGAAGGCCAATGGCATCCTGGGCTGGCTCAGGAACAGCGTGGCCAGCAGGTCCAGGGAAGGGATTCTGCCCCTGTGCTCAGCCCTGGGGAGGCCACAGCTTGAGTCCTGTGTCCAGTTCTGGGCCCCTCAGCTCAGGAAGGAGATTGAGGTGCTGGAGCAGGTCCAGAGAAGAGCAAGGAGGCTGGGAAGGGATCCAGCACAAGTCCTGTGAGGAAGGGCTGAGGGAGCTGGGGGTGTTGAGGCTGGAGAAGAGGAGGCTCAGGGGAGACCTCATCACTCTCTCCAACTCCCTGAAAGGAGGTTGGAGCCAGGGGGGGGGTTGGGCTCTTTTCCCAGGCAACTCTCAGCAAGACAAGAGGGCACAAGAGGTCTCAAGTTGTGCCAGGGGAGGTTTAGGTTGGACATTAGAAAGAATTTCTTTCTGGAGAGGGTGATCAGCCATTGGAATGGGCTGCCCAGGGAAGGGGTGGATTCTCCATCCCTGGAGATATTTCAAAAGAGCCTGGATGTGGCACTCAGTGCCATGGGCTGGGAACCACGGGGGGAGTGGAGCAAGGGTTGGACTTGATGAGCTCTGAGGTCCCTTCCAACCCAGCCCATTCTAGGATTCTATGATTCTATGTTCTGGTGGAGGCTTCAGCCTTGATGAACTCTTCTGCCCCTAGAAGCATTTGGTTTTAACCATCAAACCTCAGCCTTGAAACAACAAATCTGCCCAAAAAACTCCTTCCAGGCTCCGTATGGATCCCATTGACTTCAGCAGTTGTGTCCAACTTCATTCCCAACTAAGGGAGCTCAGAACAAAATATCTGGCTTTTTCCCCATCCAAATCCATGGCATGTCAGATTTCCCTTAGGAAAGCAACAAAACCTCCCTCCCTTGCCTTTTGGAAGAGAAGTTTTGGGTCATTATATTTTTCTTTTTTTTTTTTTTTTTTTTTGGTCCACTGGGAGTACACAGCACAGAAGCTGAAGTCCAGAGTTTCATAACAAAGATGCAAGGAAATCTGTAATTATTGTCTAGAGAACTACATGATTATACTACAAAATGGAGATCTCCTTGTCATTAGCAAATCTCTCCATAGGCACTTTTTTTACTGGGAAGCTTTGAAACTATTAGCATAATAAGCAGTTCCTCAAATCCTGATTGCTAATTAAAGCCATATATTATTGTCAGCTCCCCCATTGGTATGGGAGCCTGGTTTTACCTCATTATAGTGTAATAAATGAAGCTTTTTTTTTTTTTCCTTAATCTTTTTGTTTCCTTTTTTCCTTCTTTTCCTTTTTTTTTTTTTTTAAGATAAAACAAACTTGCAGCAAGGTTGCCACTACATAAAATTGAACTATTTCTCTCCCTCCCCTCCTGGAGAACCATGCAGTCTGTTCTGCACCTTTTTCACATCTTTTCCACAAATTTTCACTGTATTGACTCCTCCAAAAGACATCACCCAGCTCTGGAGTTAATTAAAAGTCACTCTCTGTGCAATCACCACAGAACAGGGTAAACCCAACCAAAGTGAACAGCAAAACACTCAAAGATTTTCCTTTGAAACCCAACCCCAGAGCTACTCTGTGCAAATACTAAATGAGGAAGTTGGTTAAAAAAAATAAAATAAAAAAAAACCACATGCACAAAAAAAAAAAACAAAAAAAACCACATACACAAAAAAAAAAAAAAAAAAAAAAAAAAACAGGAAAAAGGATGGGTGCTCTCTTTAGCACAGGGGATATTTAAATAACTTGTATCCTGACCCAAAATTACAGCTACAAAAGAAGATGAGAAAATGGAAGCTGAGAAACATCTCCCTGCAGTGGCACCACAGCTCAGGAAAACATCACTGGAAGTAACTGGGAAGCAGCAGAGGAATGAGAAATGTCAAGGTGAAGGCACAAAGCACAGTTAAATATACACAGAATCACAGAAATGTTGTGGTTGGAAAAGACCTCTAAGAACACTGCATCCAACCACCAACATCCCCCTCAATTAAATAAAAAACTCCTAAAAAATAAATAAATAAAATAAAAAAATAAAATAAAAAAATAAAATAAAAAATAAAATAAAAAATAAAATAAAAAAATAAAATAAAAAATAAAATAAAAAATAAAAAATAAAATAAGAAAAAATAAAAAATAAAATAAGAAAAAATAAAAAATAAAATAAAAAATAAAAAATAAAATAAAAAATAAAAATAAAATAAAAAATAAAAATAAAATAAAAAATAAAAAATAAAAAATAAAAAATAAAATAAAATAAAATAAAATAAAATAAAATAAAATAAAACAAAACAAAACAAAACAAAACAAAATAAAATAAAATATATTTATCTATACTTAATATATAAATCTATATACTTATCTATATTTATCCATCTATAATATACAGAATTTATTTATTTATGCTGGACAGACTGGAATTATTCTCCATCCCCTAAAGCCATGTGCTTGTCCCAGGGATACAGACCAGAAAATGCTCCTTTGATGGCTCCAGGATGTCTTTAAGCAACAGCCCTGAGCTTCCCAGAGTGGGAATCCCACCTTTACAGCACAACACATCCTGCTGGAACCCCAGTTTAACATAAAGGTAAATCCTTGGAAAAAAACCTGGGAGAGGGGAGTTCCAGCAGGGTAATGGCAATGCTGAGGAGTAGAGAATTGGGGTTTTCTGTGCCTAACAGCTACCCCACTGCTCAGGTATTTAATTTCCACCCATTCCCTCACATCCCAGCCTTCTCCTACATCCTTTGGGCAAGGCAGAGACCTTCCTCAGGATGGTTTGGGGGTCCCAAGGGAAACTGAGGAACACTGGGACCCTTCATTTATTCCCATCCTTAAGGGGACCCTTCATTTATTCCCATCCTTGAGGGGACCCTTCATTTATTCCCATCCTTGATGGGACCCTTCGTTTATTCCCATCCTTGAGGGGACCCTTCGTTTATTCCCATCCTTGAGGGGACCCTTTGTTTATTCCCATCCTTGAGGGGACCCTTTGTTTATTTCCATCCTTGAGGGGACCCTTCGTTTATTTCCATCCTTGAGGGGACCCTTCATTTATTCCCATCCTTAAGGGGACCCTTCGTTTATTCCCATCCTTGAGGATCTCTGTGCTCTTTGGTGCAGACCCATTCCTCAGAGATCATCACAGCTTGTGGCTGGGGGATATTTTCTGGGAAAGAGCAAGAAATCCTCAGGAAAACCCTGGGGTTTATTTCCAGGGCTTCCTGTGATGGTTTGAACTGGGGAGAGGTGAAGCTGGGAAGCAAGGTGAGCCAGGAAGAAGCAAGCTCTCTGCTTGTCCTGTGCCTGTTGTCACTGCACCTCCAGACAGGATGAAGCCCAAAAAGGCCCAATGAAACTGTTTAGAGACAGAGTTTTAAGCCTTTAAACAGCAAAGGTATTTATTTGCTGATCCGGGGAACTCCCAGCTCTTGCTGGACAAAGAGTTCCAAGGGTTAATTGGAACATGCTGAACAGGAGCCAGCAGTGTGCCCAGGTGGCCAAGAAGGCCAATGGCATCCTGGCCTGTATCAGAAACAGCGTCACCAGCGGGTCCAAGGAGGTGATTCTGCCCCTGTGCTCAGCCCTGGTGAGGCCACACCTTGAGTACTGTGTCCAGTTCTGGGCCCCTCAGTTCAAGAAGGAGATTGAGGTCCTCGAACAGGCTGGGCACAGAGTGGCTGAGAGCAGCCAGACAGAGAGGGACCTGGGAGTCTGGATTGCCAGGAAGCTGAAGAGGAGCCAGCAGTGTGCCCAGGTGGCCAAGAAGGCCAATGGCATCCTGGGCTGGCTCAGGAACAGCGTGGCCAGCAGGTCCAGGGAAGGGATTCTGCCCCTGTGCTCAGCCCTGGGGAGGCCACAGCTTGAGTCCTGTGTCCAGTTCTGGGCCCCTCAGCTCAGGAAGGAGATTGAGGTGCTGGAGCAGGTCCAGAGAAGAGCAAGGAGGCTGGGAAGGGATCCAGCACAAGTCCTGTGAGGAAGGGCTGAGGGAGCTGGGGGTGTTGAGGCTGGAGAAGAGGAGGCTCAGGGGAGACCTCATCACTCTCTCCAACTCCCTGAAAGGAGGTTGGAGCCAGGGGGGGGTTGGGCTCTTTTCCCAGGCAACTCTCAGCAAGACAAGATGGCATGGTCTTAAATTGTGCCGGGGGAAGTTCAGATTGGACATTAGAAAGAATTTTTTCATGGAAAGGGTGATCAGACATTGGAATGGGCTGCCTGGGGAGGTGGTGGACTCTTCGTCCCTGGAGACATTTAAAAAGTGACTCGATATGGCACTCAGTGCCATGGTCTGGTGACTGTGGCGGTAGTTGATCAAGGGTTGGACTCGATGATCTCTGAGGTCCCTTCCAACCCAGCCTATTCTATGATTCTATGATTAAGGGGAAGGTTTGGGGTGTTTATACAGGAAAAGGGGAGGTGACAACATCGTTACCTTCTCAATTCTTGCTGACTTCATTATTTTGTTACAAGGCAGTATCAGACTCTATCCATAACTTTCTTCTTATTTGTTGGTGGTGACATCCTTTATGTTCCATAACTTTCTTCTTATCTGTTGGTGGTGGCATCTTTTATGTCCTTCTTGTGCAGATGTTCACACTCTTTGGTGCCCAGCTGGCACCTAAATGGTCTTGGCTGTGTCTTGTTTTAAGAACAAGAGCTACACTTTTAATTATCTTCCAGGCAGAAGCTGATCTCGTTCTGGCCTTGTGTTTGGTTACGTTGTTCTAGTGGAAAATCACATGTCTCAGCTGCTTTATTCACTTCTTTCTCAGTTTAACCCTAAATTTTACTGGTTATGAATACTGACACATTGCAAGTTTTAATTCTATATAAAGTAGACTCACACAAACAGCTTGGCCTGCTCTCCTCTCCTTACAGGACTTAATCCTCTCAGGATCTTTCTCTTTTTCAAGGAGCAGATGGAACCTGTGCCATTTGCAGAAAATGACACACCTGAACTCCAGAACAACCCCGTGCTCTTTGAAATTTGTGCCCTCAGACTTGCAGATGTCTGTGCTTGAACTCAGACATTTTCTGGTTTTAGGCATTTATTCTATGAAAGAACAACGTCTGGAGGAGCAAAACGAAAAACCAGTGAGGATCCCTTCCCAAAACCACAGCTGGGGAGCTCCTTCCCAGGGGTACTGCCTCTTGGAGGAAGGAGAATTGCCTCTTTGAACCTGCAAACATGATGCAAAACACACCCCTTAAAAAATAAACCTGGCATCAGGTCTTAACTCATTCTCATTCTCTTAACTTGAAATCCCAGGTAAATGTTAATTTGGAAATAAAAAACCTGACAGGTGTTTGGTTTTATGCAGGAGGGAATGGCTGTGCTTCTGGGGGGGACTGGGAGGGTTATGCATAAAGGAGAGAATGAAAATTAATTGAAATGGTTTCCAACCTGGGGGCCTACTCAGAAAAGCTTCATTCATCAGTGAAGCAATAGAGAGGCTCTTTGAAGTAATCCCTAAAGATTAAACACTTAAGAGGAAGAATATAGTTGCTATAATGAAAATTTAGTTGACTCAAGCAAAGGAAATTCCACAGGAGAGGGTTGCTCATCAAAAAAAAAACTCAGGCAGGGTCAAGCCAGGGGTCACAGCTGAATATTTAAATATCTGAATAGTGGAGGAGAGTTCAGGTCTGGTGAGAAGCCACAGCCCCACTCCCCTGCCACTGGAATTCCCTCAGCCAGGAATTCCTGCTCAGCTCCCTGTTTTCCCACCTTCCTGGAACTCACAAAAAGCAGCAGAGTTTCCACAGAGAGGAGCATCCCAACCAACAACAAATCAAAGAGCTGGGACTCTCTTTTTGGTCACTGGGAATGATTCTCCCATGGCCAAATGGGAATCTGGGCCAGAACTTCACTAACCTGAGGCAAACCACTCATCCCCTTCTCAGCTCTGCTCCTCAGTTCAGGTAAAAGCTGTGATCCCACTTGGATGCTTGATAGAAACCCACTGGTGAGTGGCCCAGGAGGTTTTCAGTCCATGAATCCCACTCCTTCTGCCACAGGTGCACCCATGGGTGCAAACAAACCTCCAGCTCATCAGAACAGTTCCCCCCCAGGGCACCCTCTCTCCCATCTCCAGTTTGAGGGACCAGTATCCCATCCAGGGAACCAGTTCCTCTCCAGTGAGCAAAACCATGATGGGCAGCCCCAGAACCATGCAGTGCTACCCCAGAATAATATTTGCAGAAAAAAGTCCCTGATACCCAGGGACAGCATCAATTCCCTCTCTCTCATGGCACCTATGACATTTGCAGGTCCTGGCCATGGCCAGCAAGGTGGGGAAAACACCTGAGGTGGGCATCTCCCCTAAAATAAAAGCAGAAAAACTCTGAAAAACTCCAAGAATGCAACGTGTTTGCATCTCACTTCCTCACCTCACCAAATTAAATTGATTAAAAAGCATTAGCTGAAGTTATAAATCTCGGAGTAATTAATATCTCAATAGTAATGAATTGATGAATGGCTGCATTAAGCATGATAATAATAATTATTAAAATTTATACTGCCCAGTTATTAGTACTAATACTAATTAAAAGCCTTCTAAGAGGTGGAATAGAATCATCGAGCCTCTCCTTTGAGGAGTCAGGGAAGTGATAGACAAGACCAAGTTTTTGGGAGCCATGGGACTGACTCCTGATGGTGTCCTTCATTCCAGGCCTCTCCTGACCTTGGTGCTGCCATTTCCTGCTGGGAACCAGGGGGTCCACTTAGAGGGCCAAGATAAAATTGATCCAAGAGAGCAAAACCCTACTCCTGGTCATTAGAGAAGGATCTCTCACAGTGCAGTGTCCTCTCTGGGACCCCTCAGCCAGGAATTCCTGCTCCAGCTCCCTGTTTTCCCACCTTCCTGGAACTCACAAAAAGCAGCAGAGTTTCCACAGAGAGGAGCATCCCAACCAACAACAAATCAAAGACCTGGGACTCTCTTCCTGGTCACTGGGAATTCCTCTCCCATGGCCAAGTAGGAAAAACCCAGAGAGGGGTTTTAGTAGATTTTTTTTTAATTAAGTTTTGTTTCACAAGAGGGCTGAGATGACCCTGGAAGTGGCCTAGGAAAATGCAAAGGAATTCTTCCAGGCAATGCTCTAGGCACGTTCAGAATCCACCCAGCTGGCAAAACCTCCTGGTTTGGAGTGGGAAGGGTGTTTCTGGAGATTTGAAGAAAATGAGAAATGCTCTGACTTTGTTTCTTTAGCAAAGAGCTGCAAATTGCCTCAAAGGGGCCAACTCCTATGGGCTTTTGCACTACATCTCATGGTCCCCCCAAAGGTGTCACCCAGACATCTGCACTGGGATGAAGGCAGCAGAGCTGGGGCTCCCCCAGAATGGACTTTCAGGGCTGATTTGCCTTTGGGCAGATGGCAGAGTGGTTCTTCTCCTCTGCACACTGCAGTTCATGCATTTCTTTGGAAGAAGACACCTTCCCAGGCAGAAAGATGTAAACCAGAGAGGTTTTTTGAGAGAGAATGGCCCAGCCTGCATCCCAAAGCCATCCGTTGGCATAACCCAAATCAGAGGCTCACCCTGTTCTGGGTTTGAGTCCTTCCTGTCCCAGTGCCTTGTTCTGTCCTTTGCCAGAAGGTGTTTCCAGGCTGTAAATCCACATTTCACAGCAGATTTGCTCTCACTCCCTATATTGCTATAAACCAAGGCATCAGCTGGAAATCAAACTCTTCTCTCTTTAAGTGGGCCTCTGCTAGAGACCTAGAAACCTGGCAGCTTCTGCAGGCAATTAGCTCAAAACTAGGTAGCTAAAAATGTCTGCAGTGAAAGAAACCCTGATACGATGGGTTTATAGTTAATATTTAATAATAGTCCTAAAAATACCCAGATGGGCACAGTGCAAACTGGGGAGCCTCTAGATAAAAAGTCCAAGGAGCTTTTCTTTGCTGTCTAATGAGTTGCAGGTGTCCTCTCAGTATTTGTAAGGGGCAGCTCACGGTTCAATTTCACCCCCTTGTTGCCAACATTCCTGGCAGGCAAGGACTTCTCTTCCTCATTTGCCTGTGCTGGAAGAGCTGCAATAAAAATCTACAAGGCACAGTTCAAATAATTGGTCCAAAATTGGTATTTGCAGCCTTGACATTGTAAAACATCAGCCAGTTGTCTCCCCTTCTCTCGTGTTCTCCCTGCACGTAGCAGGTGGAGGAGTTAAGGCCAAGGCCAGTTGGCCCAGTTGAGTATTTATGGTCCCATCTTTTGTTTGTGGATCAAATGCCTCTTCCACCCCTCTTGATTCTTGCATTTTCTGAGCAGGCTGAGACCTTCACCCTGTGCAGAAGGAGAGGACAAGCAGAGACATCAAACCCTGAACTCGGAGGCTTCAACAATTGGCACTCAAAGGCCAGACATGGGGCACCCTGGAGAGGGTCAAACAAACCTCCAGCTGCCTTGTACCAAGAAGGAAAGAGCAGGTTTATCTACCTTGAGAGAAAAATGAAGCTCTGTTGGCATTACAGAAGTATCATTTTTCTTGCAGTGCAATATTTCCCTGTATCATGCCACCTCCATTGCCCTTTTCTGTTTTATCAGCACATGCCTGGCAGCAAAGGGAAAACTGAGTCCTGGGAAAGGCCATGGAAGAGTCAGATTTGCCACTCAAAGTTCTTTCAATAAAAGCCAAGAATCCAGCATCAATTCAGAGCTGCTTTTCTTGAGGTCCTTCACTAGTTCTGGCTTTTCCTGGGATTTTCAGAGCTGTGTTTTAGCAGCCCTTCCAGGCAGGAGGAGATGCCTGGTTCTGAAATGCCCAGCTAATGTTCCTACACAGAGGTGTTTATTTTTTAAAGGAGATTGCCATGTAACCCTCCTCTGACCTGACATGATAATATCATACCAGACATTCATGGCTGAGATAGTGACTGGAACTGGGACCACCCCAACACAAAAAAATTGGAAAAAGCTTTGCCAAGACCAAAGGAGCCCATTTCAGCCCCATCCTCTCACTTCCCCCTCAGAAGCTGAAGATGACAGCAATTATTTAGAGCCAACAACCATCCCCCTTGTTGTGGGTTCATCCCCAGAGCTGAGTCCTCCACCTTTCTCTCCAGAAGCTCTTCTCACTCCTGCCATCCCACCACTGCCTCTTTCCATGTGTTGTCCTCAGGACCTTCTCCAACATGGAACCACGGGGCAACTCCTTTCCTTTCTGGTGGCACTGGGGAACCCACACTGCTCCACAACTTGAAACAGGAGGCAAGATGAAAACAGCTTATAAAAACAGGAGAAAGAACAAAATGAGTAAAAAACAGCTTAATTTACATTTCTGCTTTCTCCCAGGGGTGACATCAGCAGGACTCACTGTCCACAAGGTCCACCCTAAACAGAGGCTTCCTACAGGGGCTAATGGACCCCAGCAGCTAAACTATCAAAAGAAACATAGAATCCCAGACTGGAAGGAACCTTAAAGATCATCTGGTTCCAATCCTCCCACCAGACCAGGTTGCTCAAGAAAAAGGGAGAAGTGGTCATCTAAGGTCAGCTGGAGCCTACAGGGCTGGCACAGTCTTCACAAAAAGACAGAAGTTATGTACATTTGTATTGATCTCCCAAGGCAACCCCATTCATTTTGGGTTCCAAAAGACAGTTAATCTTAGTTAAGAATAAATATGTTCAATTATTGGAAAGGAAGAAATAGCAGTGTACTTATTGTGAGGAAATCAAAAGTAATTACTCTGGGAAAAGTCACGTTGGGGCCTGGGAGTGCAATCCATTATCTGTCAGGATTTCCAGAGCACTTGGCAAAGACCATTCCAGCACATCCCTCCCTGTGACCCAGGAGAGTCTGTAAGAGCAGAGAAGTACAAAATGACCCTGCCTGGACCTAATGCTCTTTTTTTACACCTCAGCTTTGTCCTGGCACTCGTGGCAGGAGGATCAGTGTTGCAAATCCCACCCAGGCACACATTTCATCCCCACCCTCTCCTCCATGTCCCTCTGTGCCCATTGCCCTGGGGGAACCTCTGCAGAATTTGGGGGTCTTGCCACCTGGGCACTGCTCCTCTGTGGAGCTGAGGATGGAAGATCTTTGGCTTTTCTGCACTGTGGAGATGTTCAGGCTCCTGGGGACCTCTGCAGCATTAAATGCATTTAGCAGCAGCTGCAGCTGCAATTTTTCAGTATCACAGTGTAGAAACCTCTGTCCCACCTTATTATTCTGCTGGACTTCACTTGCATTTCTCCTTTACCTCCTGTGTACCAGCACAGTACAGTTTGCCCCACCAAAAAGAACTGTTTCTTGCAACCAAATTTCAATGAACTGGCATCAGCCCTCATTTATTATTGGTCTTCATTTAACTCTGCATTACTCAGCAGCCTGATTGCTTGCTGTGGTTTTCCCCATGGCTGGAGTTACCTGTAAAAGTCATTTAGCCATTCCCCCAGCTCTCTGGAGCTTCCCCTTGCTTCACCTTTACTGGAAATCCCCATTAGTGTTTCAGAGAATTCCTTGGCCTGATCTTCTTAAAACCCTTTGATGCAATTATCCAGATACACTGATTTGAAAATAATGATAATTAAAAAAAAAATGCATTTGGCTATTGTTGTTAAACAACCCCTTTAAAACAATCCCTCTGCAGGCAGTGATTCTCATCACCATTTTGCTCTTCCAGAATCCAACTGGAAAAATTCCCTCTCTCCCTGATCCCTCAGCAGAGCCAGGCTGCAGGTATAGAGAGAACAGACCTGGGGCAGGGACAGGCCCACAGCATCTCACCAGAGTCACCTTCTGTCCTCATAACCCAAAATTAAGGCAAAAACAGGCAGGATTTGGTCCTACACTGAGGGACAGTGGGGCAAAGGAGACACTTCTGAGGAGAGCAGAGCTCTGTCCCTCCTTTGATGCTCTGATGCTGGTGATTGAACCAATATGTGAGCTTTTCCCCATGGCTTCACCTTTACTGGAAATCCCCATTAGTGTTTCAGAGAATTCCTTGGCCTGATCTTCTTAAAACCCTTTGATGCAATTATCCAGATACACTGATTTGAAAATAATGATAATTTAAAAAAAAAAATGCATTTAGCTATTGTTGTTAAACAACCCCTTTAAAACAATCCCTCTGCAGGCAGTGATTCTCATCACCATTTTGCTCTTCCAGAATCCAACTGGAAAAATTCCCTCTCTCCCTGATCCCTCAGCAGAGCCAGGCTGCAGGTATAGAGAGAACAGACCTGGGGCAGGGACAGGCCCACAGCATCTCACCAGAGTCACCTTCTGTCCTCATAACCCAAAATTAAGGCAAAAACAGACAGGGTTTGGTCCTACACTGAGGGACAGTGGGGCAAAGGAGACACTTCTGAGGAGAGCAGAGCTCTGTCCCACCTTTGATGCTCTGATGCTGGTGATTGAACCAATATGTGAGCTTTTATAACAAAGGCTCCTTGAGGTGTGGAAGTGTTTGCTGGGTCTGGAAGGAGAAGAAGACCTTGCAGGTTCTGTGCTCAATCAGAGAGATCTCACCTGATGCTCCTGCCTGGGATGTTAAAGGTTTGTGTCTGATGAATGTGGCAGCTGAGCACCACAAAACTTCCCTTGTGTTGAGAGGGGAAAAAAAAAAAAAAAAAAAGGAAAGGAGAGGAGAGGAGAGGAAAGGAAAGGAAAGGAAAGGAAAGGAAAGGAAAGGAAAGGAAAGGAAAGGAAAGGAAAGGAAAGGAAAGGAAAGGAAAGGAAAGGAAAGGAAAGGAAAGGAAAGGAAAGGAAAGGAAAGGAAAGGAAAGGAAAGGAAAGGAAAGGAAAGGAAAGGAAAGGAAAGGAAAGGAAAGGAAAGGAAAGGAAAGGAAAGGAAAGGAAAGGAAAGGAAAGGAAAGGAAAGGAAAGGAAAGGAAAGGAAAGGAAAGGAAAGGAAAGAAAAAAGAAAAGAAAAGAAAAAAGAAAAGAAAAGAAAAGAAAAGAAAAGAAAAGAAAAGAAAAGAAAAGAAAAGAAAAGAAAAGAAAAAGAAAAGAAAAGAGAAGAAAAGAAAAGAAAAGAAAAGAAAAGAAAAGAAAAGAAAAGAAAAGAAAAGAAAAGAAAAGAAAAGAAAAGAAAAGAAAAGAAAAGAAAAGAAAAGAAAAGAAAAGAAAAGAGAAAAGAAAAGAAAAGAAAAGAAAAGAAAAGAAAAGAAAAGAAAAGAAAAGAAAAGAAAAGAAAAGAAAAGAAAAGAAAAGAAAAAGAAAAGAAAAGAAAAAGAAAAGAAAAGAAAAGAAAACCCAGTTAGTTTTGTGAGGACAAAACCATCCTGCTTTAGGGGAGCTGCCAGGTTACCCTGGGACTGGCTACAGGGATTGGTACCCAGGTTACAGGTTGGGATAAGAAGATACTGGAACAGGTTGCCCATGTTGTGGCTGCCCCATCCCTGGAGGTGTTGAAGGGCAGACTGGATCAAGCCCTGTGCAAGGTGGGCTGGTGGGAGGTGCTCCTACCCATGCAGGGGGGTTGGATCTTGATGATCTTTAAGGTCCCTTCCAACCCAAACCTATGATTCTGTGGTTCTTTGAAGGAGAAACACACCTCCTGCACATGATGGGCTCCTGAAGTAGCAGAAAGTCCCTTTCAGGAAGATCCTGTAGGAATTGTGTTTCTGCAGGACACCCAAGTTTGGGACAGCAAGAGCTGGGACAGCAGCTGTGATGGGTGCAAAAAAAGGGATAAATTCATAAACTGCCACATTTGCTGCATTCCCCTGCAAAGTCACATATTCCCCTGCAAAGTCACATTCATAAAGCATGAAAGATGTTGTCACTGTGTGATGTTAGTGTCAGGGATGAGACAATTAGTTCTAGAAATATGGGCCTGGGAATGCCTGAATACCTCCATGAGGCTCCTGTGAAGGAAAGTGCACATAAAGGCTGCAATAACCTTTTCTTTGGCTTAGAATTTAAAGCTGTATTCTCCTCCCAGCCAGGCAAGGCTGAGCTGAACAAACCTCTTTTGTAATTAGTACAAGATTTTACAGGTGAATCACACATCTGCAGGAGCTGCTCATCCCCCCTGGAAGCAATGGGGTTGATTTTTGGAGTTCAACAGGACCAGGTGGTCTTTGGGGAGGACAAATGTCTTCTCCTGCTGCTCATGAATCATTTGAGGGGTTATTGTGGAGAAAACAACCAAACCAGAGCTCCATAACTGTGAGGAATTCAAGGAAAATGGAGCAGTGCTCCATCACCCAGCTCATCACTCCGTGGATGGGCAGCAGGGGTGTGGGATGGGGAGAAGGGCAAAAGGAAGAAATCAGAAGACCTCCTCCTTTTTTTTTTTTTGTTTTTTTTCCATTTCTTGAAGAAAATTGCAAGAGGATAACCCTTACCTCCTGGCTTAAATGTCCAGCAGCCAAGGGGTCACTGGTACAGCCCCCCCCTCACTGCTGGATTGAGTTTAACTCACTGGAGTTCAACAGGACCAGGTGGTCTTTGGGGAGGACAAATGTTTCCTCCTCCACACAAACATTTCCAGCAGAAAGGAAAATCCACGGCTCTCAAGGAGTTTCTTTAGAATTTCAGATTTGCCTGGGGGAGAGATTTTTCAGGCCTCACTGCCCCATCCTCATAGCTGGGAGCCCAGCACCAGGGTGGGGGGAGAGATCAAAGAGGAGCCAGAAATCATCCCCAGGGTCACAGCCCCAAAGCTGGAGCTGGAACACGGGCTCACCCTGCAGAGCTGGGGCTGCTTTTAAATAGAAACAGAAAATAGGAAGCAGTCCTTGCTGCTCATGAATCATTTGGGGGGTTATTGTGGAGAAAACAACCAAACCAGAGCACCATAACTGTGAGGAATTCAGGGAAAATGGAGCAGTGCTCCATCACCCAGCTCATCACTCGGTGGATGGGCAGCAGGGGTGTGGGATGGGGAGAAGGGCAAAAGGAAGAAATCAGAAGACCTCCTCCTTTTTTTTTTTTTTTTTTTTTTTTTTCCCATTTCTCGGAGAAAATTGCAAGAGGATAACCCTTACCTCCTGGCTTAAATGTCCAGCAGCCAAGGGGTCACTGGTACAGCCCCCCCCTCACTGCTGGATTGAGTTTAACTCACTGGAGTTCAACAGGACCAGGTGGTCTTTGGGGAGGACAAATGTTTCCTCCTCCACACAAACATTTCCAGCAGAAAGGAAAATCCACGGCTCTCAAGGAGTTTCTTTAGAATTTCAGATTTGCCTGGGGGAGAGATTTTTCAGGTCTCACTGCCCCATCCTCATAGCTGGGAGCCCAGCACCAGGGTGGGGGGGAGAGATCAAAGAGGAGCCAGAAATGGTCCCCAGGGTCACAGCCCCAAAGCTGGAGCTGGAACACGAGCTCACCCTGCAGAGCTGGGGCTGCTTTTAAATAGAAACAGAAAATAGGAAGCAGTCCTTGCTGCTCATGAATCATTTGGGGGGTTATTGTGGAGAAAACAACCAAACCAGAGCACCATAACTGGGAGGAATTCAGGAAAAATGGAGCAGTGCTCCATCACCCAGCTCATCACTCGGTGGATGGGCAGCAGGGGTGTGGGATGGGGAGAAGGGCACAAGGAAGAAATCAGAAGACCTCCTCCTTTTTTTTTTTTGTTTTTTTTCCATTTCTTGAAGAAAATTGGAAGAGGATAACCCTTACCTCCTGGCTTAAGTGTCCAGCAGCCCAAGGGGTCACTGGTACAGCCCCCCCTCTCACTGCTGCATACAAAATCAACTGCAAATATTATTAATATTTAAGTGTGCAATCACTAATTATGTCATGCTAAGCAGTGAAAAATTAGCATTAAAATTAAAGATAGCTCAGGGGAATAACCACATGGACTGGATTAATTCAGACTTATTCCTGATTTCTACTTTTACCCAGTCTTTCCCCAGCATTTCCTCTAATTCTGGCTCTTCCTTCACCCTCATCTTCCTGCCTCACCTTCAGACAAGCAAGCAGAATCTTCCAGAAAAGTATTTTTCCTTCAGCTCTCACTGGGCAAAGGAGCAAAGGTGATGGAGAAATATCAGTGAAACAGGATGGTGTCTGGTTTTGAAAGTAGACACAGAGACTGAGAAAGAAAGGGATGGCACTGAAGTGACACAGAAATCTCTGGTGGAGCAGGGAGAGAGCTGAGGAGCCTCAGATCTTGGTCACCATGGTGTCTCTTTTTTGACCATGGCTGCGTCCCTCTCCCAGTCTGTTCCTGTTGTGTTTGAGGAGGAAAGAGGGAGGAAAAACCCAGAGCTCTAAGAGGGAGGTGCCAGAGGACCAGGGAGTCCTTCAAACCAGACCCACTTGGGACTTTCACACCAACCTTTCTTGGATGGGCCTCCTGCATCATTCCCTGGAGAAGCTGGACAGATGGACAGGGTTTCTGATGGGTTTTTTTCCTTTGAGAATGCATGTGCTGGTGTTTGCTCCTCTCCCTGCTGGTTTTCCTGCACCCAGGGAACTCAGCCAGCACCTTTGCCTTGCAGGGATGGAGCTGAAGCCTTCTGCTCAACTGCTTAATGGATGCTTGAGTGTTAAAGTGAGATCCTGTCTGGATGCCCAAGCAGAGATGACTCCTCCATATTTTCAGCAAGAAGAAATTGCTCTTCCAGCCTGCTAGCTGAGACTTGATAAATCAGATTAACCTGTCCCAGCAATGATGGATTGGTCCTCCTATCCCAGAGCATGACTAGAATTCAGATGTCCCCAGGTCCCTGCAGTGAGGAGCCACCTGCCTTGCCCTGGCCCAGGAAAGCCACAGTCCTGCTTCAGATGGTGGTTGAAATGGGTCTTGAGAGCATCTCCACGACCACCATGGGCATAGCTTGGAACCAGCAGAGCAGCTCCCCAACAGATGGAAAAGAAACCACTGAAGCCACTCATGCAGAATTTAATGTCTCACCCTTAGCTAAGCTGTAAATAATGGTATAAAGCCTGGGCCATCAGTGAAATGGAGACCTTTTCCTGAATCCCTGTGACTCTGCTCTGCCAGGCTGCCCTTGCATCCCTGCTGGCCTCACTCTCTCTGCTGGGGAGACATCAACAGCAGAATCTTGATGTGCAACCCAGCCATCCCCCAACCCAGCCCATCCCCCACAACATGGGTCAGGTACCTGGAGCCATCTGAAGAGCTCTGGAGCTTAAAGGTCTGACCTCAGGGGTAGCTCTTCAGGGTCAGTACTTCCTCACAAGAAGAGATCATAGAATCCCAGACTGGTTTGGGTGGGAAGGGACCTTAAAGCTCCCCCAGTGCCACCCCTGCCATGGGCAGGGACACCTCCCACCAGCCCAGGATGCTCCAAGCCCCATCCAACCTTCAGCACTGCCAGGGATGGGGCAGCCACAGCTTCTGGGGGCAACCTGGGCACCCAGGGGCTCAGCACCCTCACACCAACCCATTGCTTCCCAACATCTCCTCTCCATCTCCCCTCTTGCAGCTGCAAACCCTTCCCCCTCATCCCATCCCTCCCTGTCCTTGTCCCAAGTCCCTCCCCAGCTTTCCTGGAGCCCCTTCAGGCACTGGAAGGTGCTCTAAGGTCTCCCCATTGCAGCTTTTTTCTTCTCCAGGCTGAAGAAGAGAAGATACCTGAACAAAACCTGGCCAGTCACCAATGTCAGGTGCTGCAGCTGTAGAAGTGACAGCCCGGATGGACACCTTGCTGTGACACCCTGGCACCTGTAGCAGCAGAGCTGGCTCCAAGTGGTGGAAACTTTGTGGGCTTTATCCCTCCCAAAGTGCCTCTAAGGGGTTTTGCCCAATAAAGATGGCTCTCTGTGCATCACTGGGACACAAAAAACCAGATGCTCAGTGCACACACTTGTTGGAAGAAGAATTGTTGTGAATTACCCCTCCCCAGTGCCATTCTCCTCCTCTTTGGTTGTACCTGCCCAGCACCATCACTCAGAGGTCCTCACCAGAGGAAGGAGAGATTAACAGCTTTCCAAGGGCCCAAAAATGAGTCTTACACTAATTAAAACAAATCAGCAGGTCTCACATATACGTCTCAGCAGCTGATTTTCTTGCTAATATTCCCAGCCATTAATCATCTGAGAGTGATTTTTAAATAAGTTGCCAGCAAGCAATTGGAGAACTGGAGTGAAATACACATCACATTAGGCAGACTGAAGTATTTATTCAAAAGATAAGTATGAATCAGCTGTCCTTTGAGAAATGGATCTGCCTTTACCCTGAAATACTATGATCACCAGTGCCAGCAGCAAACTCCTGTGCAGGCTGCAATACCCTTCCCAGAGGTTTTAATCTGAAAGAGGGGAGTTTTAGGTTAGAAATGCAGGAGAATATTTATTCTCCTCTGCAGTTCCAGCCTTATAACATTCTAGAAATTTGCCTTCTTTTATTGTAAATCTGTCTTCAGCAAACTTAAGCAATTAATACTGAAGGCAACCAATACTGAAGCCAACACCTTGGGGTTTTTCTCAGGTTTTGTGAGAGGTGTTGTGCTGGTAGCATGGAGTTTGGTGATGCTGTAATACATCATCCTAAACCCACTGTTGACTTTGGGGCAGGCTATGAAACCAGCAGCCCTTTCCTGAGAAGCATTTAAACAGAAAATGTAGGATGAAATTTCCCTGTGAGGAGTTGAGGGCTTTGCTTTGCACGTGGGTTTTCCCACCATCTCATCTTCCAGCCACAGAAGGAAATCCAAAGGGATTTCATCAGTGCAAATGAAATAAGAGAGAGGTTCAGTTCCAGCCCTGTGCTGTCTGAAGATGAAGTGTTCATTGTCAGCACAGCCTCTGCTGCAGAGGTTTTTTCTGGGATACAGGTTGGTTTCCTCACCAACCTGCAATAAACACCCCTAACCCCCCAACACGGGGTGGTTCTTGGTCCTGCTTCAATGCCAGCAAAATCAAAATATGGGATGAAGCTACAGAGAGCTGTAATTATTCAGCAAAATATTTCTGCTTGTCCCAAATCTCAGATTGGTGGAGAGTTTTCTGTCATTAGGCAACTCCAGGTCCCTGCTGGAAACTCCTCCAGCACATCCTTCCTGGTGCCTTTTGAAATGACCTCTGGATATTTGGTTCTGGGGAACTTTTCAAGAAATACTGAAAAAGGATGAATTGAAAAGCACCTGAAACTCTGTCAGGCTTCTTTTGGATTCTGCATTTAATTGAATTTTATCCTGCATTGTCCCAACATGTCCCTGAGATCTGATGTGTCTTTTATAGCTGCTGTGAAGTGTTATCTTCCTGGAACAACAGAAGATGTGCTGTGTGGGAACACATTATTAAAAGCTCCCTGCTCCTTCTGATCTCTGGGCATTCCTACAAGTGGATGGGATCACTGGATGCTACCACAGCCCAGCCCAGCCTCGAGGCTGCTGCCAGTCATGGAGCTTGAAAATGAGATAGAAATTTTCTTCGACACAATAGCAACTCATTCAGAGAGAAATGTGACATTTCTTGCATCTTCTGTGTGACCAGATGGGTGATTCCCATCTCAGGCATGGTCTTTGTGTTGAAGAAGCCCAGGAGGTAGGAGGCTGCTTTGCCATTCTGTGCCCTTTTCCCTTTCTTGGGTGTCCTGTGCGATGTCAATAGCTGCACATCAGGAGTGGAGGAAAAAAGATCCTTTTCTATTGTGAGAAAGATATATTCTATTCTACTTCTGTTTCTATTTGGGGATGATCTTACTCAAAAAACCACATAACTGACACTCTGCTGGGCTGTCAGGGCTCCTGCCACAGCATAACAAGCAGAAGACAGGGAAATTCATTCCCTTCCCTTGCCCAGACCCTCAGCATGAGTTACCCATCCCTGCCATGGACACCCCACAGTGAACAGAACCCTTTGGACCAGCAAAGGAACAAAGTCCTGAACAGCCCTTTGAGATCAGTCCCCAGCTGCAGCCTCCGAGCAGGATCCTAGGGAAGACTCAGCTTCATTGCCCACAGAGAACAGAATCCCAGACTGGTTTGGGTGGGAAGGGACCTTAAAGCTCCCCCAGTGCCACCCCTGCCATGGGCAGGGACACCTCCCACCAGCCCAGGGTGCTCCAAGCCCCATCCAACCTTCAACACTGCCAGGGATGGGGCAGCCACAGCTTCTCTGGGAAACCTGGGACAGGGCTCAGCACCCTCAAAGGGAGGAATCTCTTCCCCAGATCTCATCTCAGTCTCCCCTCTTTCATTTTAAAGCCATTCCCCTCATCCCATCCCTCCCTGTCCTTGTCCCCAGTCCCTCCCCAGATTTCCTGGAGCCCCTTCAGGCACTGGAAGGTGCTCTGAGGTCTCCCCATTGCAGCTTCTCTTCTCCAGCCTCAACACCCCCAGCTCTCTCCTCCTGGCTCCAGAGCAGAGCTGCTCCAGCCCTGCAGCCCAATGATGGGAAAAAGGGAGAAGAGCAGGAGGCAGGGGAGAGGGTGGTGAGATCTGGAGCCAGTTCTTGCATCTAGGAGCCCGGATGCTGAGGAGAGATGAGAAGTCAGGGTTTATTTTAAAGCAGAGCTCAAGGTAGACTTCCCACACCCCTACCCACAGCTCCCCTTTCCCAGGTTAGGAAGCATCTCTGCTGGCATGGTCTGATGCTGGACTGATGCTCTGCAGGGCAGCAAAGTGCCCTACAGGAGTCCCAGGTGTGCAGCAGAGTCTCTCCAGGTCAATAAAAGTGTCCCCAACGTGGGCATCTCCATCCATGCCCAGGACCCTGTTCCCTTCGGACATAGCAGAGGCCACAAGGATGGCTCAGGGTGATCAGTGATGAAGAGCTCAGCACACCCTTCATCACCTCATGTCCTGAACTCCCCTGGTTATACTCGAAGATCCCAAGATGGTTTGATTGGATGGAGATCCCACAGTTCCCACAGCCTTGGAGATGAGCCCCAGCTTAAAGGATTCACAGTTTAACCCCAAACCCTCCAGCTCAGCCCAGCTCTGAGGTGCTCACCACAACCCAGGGCTTTCAGCTCAGGACCCAGGGGTGTTGGTGCTGCCCCAGGACTCTCTTTTCCTTCTTCCCCAGGTTCAACTCACATCCATCCTGCCCAGGAGCAAGGCAGAAATCATGAAATGTCACTTCAGTATCCAGCTCAGGTTCTCTAAACAGATAAGTGATAACAATAAACACCAAAAAGCATCTTCCAGGATATTTGTTTTGTTTTAAACAAAGCCCTTGTTCCCAGACACTGACACTTTTTTTTTGTTATTATTATTTATTTATTTATTATTATTTATTATTTTATTTATTATTATTTTTTTTATTTTTTTTTCCAACTTGAAGCCCTACCACCAAGGGGTATCTTCCTGCTGTCCTGCCTTACAAGCAAATTGTTGTCACCAGCTGGTGCCTGCAATTCTTTTTTTGCATTTTTCTCCTATCAGAGGATTCACTGCAGCTCCTGGGAAGGGAGTTCCCAGCCAGAAATTGATGTCTGTTCTTCCCTTAAAAAAAAAAAAAAAAAAAAAAAAAATGGTGTTTGGATGTTTTCCTGGTTGTCTGAGCTGGGAAGGAGTTTCTTTCATCACTGCAAGGGCTTCTTCATCCTGGACCCAGCACACAAGAGGATTTCAAGCTCAAGACTATTTTTAATTGGTTTCATTTCAAAAATGGGGCTGCAAAGCTTTTGAAAGGCTCCTAATTCTTATTAATTTTCCCAATAGCTAACGTGGCCTTCTTTTGATGTGCAAATATGAAATTCCCCCCTCCTTCTTCCCCCCCCAAAGAGTAGATTGGGATCTCTGGGAAATGAAAATTCTACCAGCAGAGGAGAAAGGGAGGGAGGGATGGATGGGAGGGACCAGCAGAGCATAAATATTGCCAAGAGGAGAAGAAACCAAGCAGCAGAAAGTGACTGATGGCTGCTTGAGAAATGAAGGCAGCTCCAGCTGCTGGGATTTTGGGGATGTGCTGGGGGAGGACACAGCCACACATTTTTCACCCATCCCTGGCAACACCAGCAGCTCCTGCAGCCTTGGTGCCTCTCTGGTCCATCAGTGGCATCGTGCTCAGGTGTCCCAGGAGGGGACAAACCCAAGAAGTTCCTGTGCCCAAAGTCTTCACTCTCCTTCCACCCTTATCCTTCCCTTATCCTGTTTGGATTCCCAGCCCCAAACAAGCCCCCAGGTGTGGGGTGACTTCAGGCATCACAGAGCTCCCAGGCATCATCCAGAAGCCACCAGGGTGACAGAAATCCTACAAGCAAAACCAGGCTGTTGTAGGTCCTTTACCCAATCTGGTTTTTTGTTTTTTTTTTAAATTAGTTGGAAGCAGAAGTGCTGAGGTACTAATAGGATGAGTCCTGTTCTTACCTTTGCTGTCAGAGAGGTTCCAAAGGATGTTAACAAGATGGTGATAGGTGCTTTATATGTATAAATAAATATAAATATAAAAATAAATATTAAAATAAATAAAAATATAAATATAAAAAATAAAAAATAAAAATAAAAATAAAAATAAAAATAAAAATAAAAATAAAAATAAAAATAAAAATAAAAATAAAAGTAAATAAAACTAAAACTAAAACTAAAACTAAAACTAAAACTAAAACTATAAATATAAATATAAATATAAATATAAATATAAATATAAATATAGACATAGATATAGATATAAATATAAATAAAAATATAAAAAATAAAAAATAAAAATAAAAATAAAAATAAAAATAAAAGTAAATATAAATATAAATATAAATATAAATATAAATATAAATATAAATATAAATATAAATATAAATATAAATATAAATATAAATATAAATATAAATATAAATATAAATATAAAATGTCCTCCCCCCATGGTGGGGTCACTCACCTGCTCTACACCCCCACAACTTCTTCTTGTGGAGTTTGTCACAGGCTCTGAGAAGAATCCAGAAGCTTCAGGGAGTTCAAACCAGCACCACCCAGCCTGGCTCCTGCTCAGGTGCTTGGGGCAAGGAGCAAGCTTCTTCCTGTGACCCAGTTCCATGCATCCTTGGTGTTGCCTGCAGGACACCCCTGGACACCTGGAGCAACACCCCCAGGAGCTCAAGGTTGATGGGAAATCCCAGGTTTGGTCACTTGCTTTGGTCTTGTGGGAAGAAAGAAACAAGAAAATGTCTTTAGAGGCAACGAAGGATGATTCACAAAGGTGGGAGGATCGTGTGTTTGAAAAGCAAAGAAAGGATAACTGTCAAAGGTGTCACCGTGAGGAAGAAAAAAATAAAGTAATAAACCTGGAGTGATCTTCTAAATACTGATCAGCAGCTTCTCTCTCTTTCTTCTCTTGGCTGAGTGGCTTAATACGTTGCTGGCAATAAATTAAAAGGTCTGCAACACAGATGGGATGGGACAAAATGTTATTTTTCCCTCTGTCTTATGGATCCCACCAGCTCAGCCATCACTGCACCCCCATCCCTTGGGCTCCCACCAGCACCCTCAGATCCAGCCCAGGTTTGTTCACTGCGGGGCAGAAGCTTCACTTCCCAGGCTCCTTTCTTTCTAGAAATATAACCTTGCATTTAGCAACATTAAAATGCAGCTTCACTGCAGCCTCTGTTGTCAAGGAATTCAGATCATTCTGTTGAAGCTGACTTGTCCCTGTGCACCAATCTGTGTCACCTCCACAATTCCATGATGATTTTATACCTGCTTGACTCTGGCTCTCTGACAAGGATGGAGACTTTCCCAGCACCCTCCCAGGAACTTGTACCAACTTTGCAGAAGTTTATGGCCTTCTGGGGACTCGATATCCCCAGCAAAATATTTCAGGGAGGGGACTCAAAGGACTATATATCAAAAAACTGCACAATTTGGGACAGGGTTACCCAACCTGACTATGAATGAACAACACGATGTCCCAGTATAGGTTGGGGGCTGAGCTGCTGGAGAGCAGTGTAGGTGAAAGAGACCTGGGGGTCCTGGTAGACAAGAGGATGACCATGAGCCAGCAGTGTGCCCTTGTGGCCAAGAAGGCCAATGGCATCCTGGGGTGCATTAGAAAGGGTGTGGTTAGTAGGTCAAGAGAGGTTCTCCTCCCCCTCTATTCTGCATTGGTGAGGCCACACCTGGAGTATTGTGTCCAGTTCTGGGCCCCTCAGTTCAAGAAGGACAGGGAAGTGCTTGAAAGAGTCCAGTGCAGAGCTACTGAGATGATTAAGGGAGTGGAACATCTCCCTTATGAGGAAAGGCTGAGGGAGCTGGGTCTCTTCAGTTTGGAGAAAAGGAGACTGAGGGGTGACCTCATCAATGTTTTCAAATATGTAAGGGGTGAGTGTCAGGGAGATGGAGTTAGGCTTTTCTCAGTGGTGACCAGTGATAGGACAAGGGGTAATGGGTGTAAGTTGGAGCATAGGAGGTTCAAGTTGAATATCAGAAAGAATTTTTTTACTGTAAGGGTGACAGAGCCCTGGAACAGGCTGCCCAGGGGGGTTGTGGAGTCTCCTTCACTGGAGACATTCAAAACCCACCTGGACACGTTCCTAGGGGATGTACTCTAGGGGGCCCTGCTCTGGCAGGGGGGGTTGGACTAGATGATCTTTCGAGGTCCCTTCCAACCCCTAGGATTCTATGATTCTATGATTCTATGATTCTATGAAAATTATTTCTGCCAGCTCTGCCCAGTCTGAATGAAGGACCCAAAAGAGCAGATAAGGTTTCCTCAGTGCAACTTCAGCCTCCCAGTTCCAGGCAGGGTTTCCCTTCACAAAAACCATGTTGAATTTTCCCATAAATGATGTCTCACTTACATGCTCCCAAATTCCCCTCCAAGCTACCGTTCTACCTCGTTTTGACATCACTTTTAATAATCTGCTGCTCCCGGAGCTGCTCAGAAGCATTTTTTAAAATCAAGGTCTTGCTGCTTTCTTTCCCTCCCATAGTAAGAAAATTTTTAAGCGAGAGGTTTCACAGCAGACTTAAGGCAGTTAATAGTTTATCTATTTCATCCTTGAATTCCTTTAGAGCTCTTGACTGAATCCCATCAGCTACTATTGAACTGTTAACATTTATTTTTGTCAAGTTGTTTTATAACTTCATCTACTGAAACATCACTTGGAGACACATTTTCTGACTTGTCCCCCGTAAAGAAAGGTTCCGGGCTGGGAACTCCTGTAAGCTCCTCCACATAGACAGAAACCATTTGCTTGGCTTCTTTGCTGCAGGTTTATCCTTTTCACTCAGTGTTTTTACAGGTGGATGATTAGCTGGCCCTGGAGCTTTTCTCACAGTCTTCAGGCTCAGTTGGGTTTGAGAAAAAAAATACCACTGGCGTGTAATGCCCAAGACACCAGGAGGCACTGGGGGTTGGGTCTGGCCCTACAGGTGATGCTGTGGGTGATGTTCTCTCACCCCAGAGAGAGCCAACCTCATGTTTTGACAGATAAATATTGCCTGGCAATGGTGGCAGTGATGTCCACAAGGTCCTGGGTGGGGACATTTTCCTGGGGCTGCTCACAGCAGTGTCCCCCTGGCCCTCCTGGGGGGCTTTGCTCCTGATAAAAGATCCAGGGACTCCAAAAACTTGTTGCTAACAGCCTGACTTTCCCATCTGTGATACCACCTATCACCTCTGGGTCAGGAGGGATCCTACAGGGTAGAGTAACCAAATCTTTATGTATGTAACATAAAATCACAGAATTTGGGGGGCTGGGAAAGACCTTTAAGCTCATTGAGTCCAACTGTTAAGCCAGCACTGCCAAGCCAACTACTAAACCTTGTCCCACATCTACTTAGCTTCTAAATCCCTCCAGGGATGGTGATTGCCTGGAGAAGCAATTCCCTGGGCCCAAGATGAATGGTGGTGCCAAGGGACTGGTAATCAGGCATTTATCAAAAAGGTCCTAGGGGACTGGATAAGGTGCTCACATGACAGCTGGGGATGTCCCAGAAGCACAGGAAAGGAAAGCTCTGTGGTCACTTTGTGGCCCCAATGTGTGTGCTGGGCATAAGGATTTGTCTGGTTCCTTCTGCTGGGGAGGGATCAGCCAGAGATTCCTTCCTTCCTCTTTGCCTTTTCTCATCCCTTGTCCCAGGCCCCACAAAAAGTGGTGCTGCCATCACCAGCCATAAGGATCTGCCTTGGACCACGGGGCTGATTTTGGAAAGACCTCACTGAACTCCAAGCTATCAACCAACCAGCAAACCAGCTGCACTACAGCTTGGTTTTTTCTCACCCCATGCCCAAACTCACCCCACTGGTGCCACGGGACAAAAAATCCTCATCAGGACTGCCAGCTCCCACCTTGTCACCATCAGAAAGGGGATGCAGCCCTTCCTCCAGCTCTGGGTTGGTGGTGGCTTCCTCCCAGGGTCCATTTGCTCCATTGCTGCCTCCAGCCCTGCCAGCTGAGCATCACATCACCTTCCTCTGCTCCATGGTCTCCCTCTCCATCCTCTCCCTGTTGCAGGAGCCTCAGCTCTTCTCCTGCACTCTCCCTCCCCCTGGCCCAAGGCTGCAGATTCCTCCTCAGTCTCTGAGCTCAGAGCTGAAGCCTTTCTCCAAGGGCTCTAATTCAATTACAGCCTCTTCAAATATTTCAGTTAGGCTTTGAACTGCTTGGTGGAATTTGTATCTAGCAAAAACTGGATTTGCTTCTCTATTAGAAGGCAATTCCTACGTCTGAGAACGACTTCCCACCACATTAGCATTCTTCTCAGTGTGTCACCAAGTACAAAAGGTGTCACTGCTTTTTTAATGCTTTCCTCCCCCTGCTCTCCCAGATGAAGCAGCCTCTCATTTCTCCTTGGGGTGTGCTCTGTGCAAACCAACCACGGGGAGGATTCATGATCAGAGTACCTAATCCATGACTTTTCCAGCCCCACTTTTCCCCTCGGATGCTCCAGTCCTGCAGGATTCCTCCACCTGCACGGGAGCCACTGGTGGTGGGTGCTGGTGGAAGGGGTTTGTCCTGCCCCAGAGAAGCATTTCCCAGCTCCTTTACAGATGAGGACCACAAAGAGCTTCAGAAAACAACTTCTTGCCCCAGCTGCTTGCTTTGAGTCCAAGCATATGATTGAGTTGGGTGCAAACATCCTCTGTCCAGACAGGAGCAGCCAAAGAGGGCAGGGTGACAACAAAGAGACAAGAGGAACATGAAGGAGAGGAACATCTCCTGCTCTGATTAAAACTCTCTCGGCTCCAGGGAGGCTGGAGATGTAAATCTGCTGGTTTAGACAAGATAATTCCTTTGCTTTGGCAAAGCCATTGCTTTGGCTGTGTGGGTAAAACCCAGGGGGAGTTTCAGCAGGGAAGAGGATGCACTTGGAGATAGATCTGCTCTGCCCAAGCCCATTTGAAATGGTGGCCAAAGCTGGCAAGTGGTCAGTGGTGTGCAGAGGGCAACCAGGCGAAGAGACCTGCATGGGGAAAGCCAGCAAACACCTGGATTTTGGGGTTTATCCCCCTTCTGTGGGGCTCCGTAAAAGCCCAGGTCCCAAGGTTTGGCTTTTGGGTGCTGGATCCAAGGTTTGGGTCCCACAGATGGCGTGTCAGAAGGATCCTGTGGGATTTCCTCCCCATAGCTCCGTGTTACATCCTCACGCTGTTGGAGAGGTCAGTTTGCTCCCCACCAGCAGGCAGCAGGGCTTTGGAAGGAGCAATCTTCTGAGGGAAAGAAAGGCAAAGGCTGATCCATTCCAGATGCCCTCAGCCATGGCTCTGCATTAACCCTTCAGCTGGTTGTCCCAGAAGGAGGAGGCACATCCCTCCTCGTTAGCATCCTCAACATCCCCGTTAACTTGGCCCCTGCTGCAGCCACCTAAAGCAAAGCTCAGCTGCTCCTGGAGTTGCCACTTGGGTTTCTAGAGGGCTCTGCTCTATATCTGGTCTCTTTTGCAGGAGGCCCATCCCCTAAGTCCCCAGGGACACCAGACCTGCTGACTCTGCTCCAACGCGTTCGGGGTTTCCCGCAGCAGCCTTGCGCAGAGCAAAATTGCCATCTAGTGGGTGAGAGCTTCTCTGCAGAGGTGCTGGGGGGGGGGGGTTGGATTGCTACAGTCACCAGAGCATCATCTCTTGAGAGGCAGCACCTGAAAGGCTCAGCTCCCACTCAATTCAGCATTTGGGGTGAGGAGAGCTCCTTCCCACAATGACCAATTGTGCTCTCACCTGCTAATTGTAAAGAGAACGGATGTCCCAGTTTGGTCAGAGAATCCCAGACTGGTTTGGGCTGGAGGCAACTTAAAGCTCCCCCAGTGCCACCCCTGCCACGGGCAGGGACACCTCCCACCAGCCCAGGTTGCCCCAAGCCCCATCCAACCTTCAGCACTGCCAGGGATGGGGCAGCCACAGCTTCTCTGGGAAACCTGGGAAAGGAGCTCAGCACCCTCACAGTGAGGAATTTCCTCCTAAATCTCCCCTCCTCAGCTTCCCCCTCATCCCATCCCTCCAGGCCCTTGTCCCAAGTCCCTCCCCAGCTTTCCTGGAGCCCCTTCAGGCACTGGAAGGTGCTCTGAGCTCTCCTCCAGCACAACTCCCTCAAGCTCCATAGCAGAGCTGCTCCAGACCCAGCAACTCCATGATTGCCTTCAGCAAGTTGATATTATGCAAAATGGATCCTGTGTGCATGGCCAGAGGCAGGAAAAGGCCACAGGACATCGTTCTGGGGATTTACCATCAGCCTCTGTCTTTCTCTTGGGCTCTGTGGCTGCAACTGAAGCTCCAGGTCAGGATTCAGTGACTGAGGAGATGTTCTGACTGCTTGTCTGATTGCCATAATTTTCATAGTTCTAATTAAAGTGAGAGCTCTGCATATTTTCAGCACCCATTGTATGCATCTCCTGCAGATAATTGGATTTTTTAAAAAATTTTAAAATGTTTTCTTCTGTCAACTCCTACAAACCAGCAGTGCATGAAGTGATTTCCCTGCAGCAGCAGAGTTTGTGCTCCACCCTCAGACACCCCCAGATGTGCTCAGACTACAACGCCACAGAGTGGTGGCCATGTCCCAGCTGTAGAGAATCACAGAAGTGTTTGGGGCTTTGGTTGGAAAAGACCTTAAAGATCATCAACTCCAACCCTTCCCCCAGCACTGCCAAGGCCACCACCACCCCCTGTCCCTCAGCCCCACATCTCCAGGGCTCTGAAACCCCTCCAGGGATGATGGGGACTCCAGCCCTGCCCTGGGCAGCCTGAGCCAGGCCCTGACAACCCTTTCCAGAGAGAAATCATTCCCAAGCTCCAACCTAAACTGTTGCGGCGAGCCTTCTCTCGGGGACACGGCTCTTCTTCGGAGCTCTCTTGCCGTCCTTCTCCTCAGGTGTCGTGTTCTCTTCTGACCGATCCTGCTTCTGGGAGATGCCTTTTATCTTGCCCTTCAGCCCCGCCCATTTCCGGCTGGGGCAGGCCCTAATTAGTGGGCACACCTGGGCTTAAGCTCCCAGTTCATTATCGGTGACACCTGAGGATTTGTGGTTCTCTCTACACTAAACCCCTCCTGGCACAACTCGAGGCTCTTTCCTCTTGTCCCATCCCTTGTTCCTTGGGAGCAGAGCCTGACCCCCCTGGCTCCAACCTCCTCTCAGGGGGTTGCAGAGAGCCAGAAGTTCTCCCCTCAGCCCCCTCTGCTCCAGGATCAACACCCCCAGGGCCCTCAGCTGCTCCTCACAACTTCTCCAGCCCCTTCTCCATCTTCTCCAGCCCCTCCTCCTTGCTCTCCAGACCTTCTCCTTGTGCTCCAGCCCCTTCCCCAGCTCCATTCCCTTCTCTGGACTCACTCCAACCCCTCAATGTCCTTCTGCTCCTGAGGGGCCCAGAACTGACCCCAGGGCTGGAGGTGCAGCCTCCCCAGCACCCAGCACAGGGGGACAATCCCTGCCCTGCTCCTGGTGGCCACACCAGTGCTGCCACAAGCCAGGATGCTGGTGGCCCCCTTGGCCACTTGAGCACACACTGAGGGATCTTCAGCTGCTCCCAACCAGCTCCTTCAGGTGCTTTTCCACCGGGCACTTCCCAGTCACTCTGCCCCAAACCTGGAGCACTGCCTGGGGTTGTTGTGACCCCAGATCCAATCATCTGCTCTTGGCTATCCACAATTTTGAGAGGATTTGGCAGAAGCTACGATTTCCCAACCTTTGGAGCAGCATCAGTTCCCCCAGGAAGAGCAAAAGCATCCTCTGAGCTCAGCAGTGGGGCAGGAGCAGGATCCCTCTTCCCATCCCTGATCCTGTAGAGCAACTAGAGGGGATTTTTGGTTGCAGATGTGCCAGGGGACTGCAGCCTGAGCAGGATTATCACCTGCAGGATTTGCTCAGCAATAAAACACAAATCAGGAGCTCCTGAGCAGGGAGAAGCTTTACCTGCAAACCCAGGACCACTGGTGCTCCCTCCAATGTTCAGGTGAGTTCGAAGTACAAGGCAGAGCAGGGTAAAAGAACTCCTCCTCCTACTGCAAGCATGAAAGATGCTGGCTGTCAGGTTTTGGTTATTGTTAAAAACCACCCTCAAAAATCATCTCAACGGTTTTATTAAAGTTTCTGAAAGAGAAAATAAAAAAAAAAAGCAAAACAACGCGTTGGAATATGAAGTGATGAGGCTCTTGAGTTCACAGCAACCATTACCCTCATCTCTTGAGCCCTGAGGAGCTTTTACAGCCAAGAACCTTCTGTCTGACAGCCTTTCAGATGGGAAACCATTAAACATGAACCAGGACCAAGCAGCACCAGAGAATTAACCATGCAAACAGCCAAGCAGAGAGGGCTCGAGGAAGTGGAAGGCATTTGCTCTTGGCAGGAGAACCCACAGAGAAGGGTGGAGGCCCTGGAGCTTTTGTTTTCCTAAATCTGTGCCCTCACATCCTCTTTTATAGGCTGATCCCTTTCCATCTCCCCCCCACAGCCACCCTCCTCGAAGGAGTGTAGGTTCTAGGGCTGTTTTGCAGTGGTGGGATGGCTGCGTGTGCCTCAGTTTCCCTCTCCCAAGCCCCTGAGCTGGGGGGGTGTTGGCACATGAGGCTTCTCCCACCTGTGAGAGGTGACCCGAGGAGGGAACTGATCAGTTTTACTCAAGGGGTGATTCATTTCTTAGTTAAATTTGCTTCTTCCTCTCTTTTCTTTCCCAGTTTCCTGAGGATAAGGTGCCCTGGCCACAAAAAAAATGCTTTGAATTAACAACCATCTTTTTGTAGAAAGTGTGCAAATTTCTATCTATAGCTACAAATATGTATTTGGGAACAGTCCCTGCTGGATGATCACTGCCAGAACTGGGGTACATGAGGAATGTGAGCAGGAAAACCCTTATTGAGTGGTGTTCTCCCAACTCCAGCAAGATTTAATTGCTATAAAGTAACCACATGAAATTAATTATTGCCACTTCATCAAGGGAGGGTGGGAATTATCAGGAAAACACCTTTGGTTTATCCCCATTACCTGGAAGTGATGGGAAATCTTTGTCAAAAGCCCTGGATGCTTCTGCTCAGCCACTGCCACCCCCAGTGCCTGAGGACCCAAGAAAAGAAAAATGCCCTGAAATTCACCAGAAAGCTGAGGAATTGCCACTCCAAGGGATGTGGAGGTCATTCTTATCCCCCTCACTGCCCAAAATTATCAATCAAATATACTGATGAAGCCACAATCTCCAAGGATGATGGGAACTTCTCATGATAGGACTGGAAAGAAACTCCCAAACCAAGGTGCAGGCACGTGGGTTTCTCAAGATCTGGTTGGAGTTTTTTGCATGAGCCAAGCAGGTCTCTTCACTACCAAAACCAGACCCTTCCCCTCCACACAGAGTTGTTCCCTGTGAGCAAAATACTCTCAGCTTTTTGCTCTTTTTGAGGGTGTTTAGGAAGTGAATGTGTCCAGTGAACAGCAAGAGCTCATCCCAAGCATCACAACTCCCCCAGGGAGACAGGCAAAAAAAAAAAAAATCCTTCTGATGAAGTTGTTTCCTACAGAAATTAATGGAATTAGGCAGTCAGCAGCAAATATGCCTTTAGTTCAGCACCAGTGCACACTGCATTGCTGTGTGACACCAAAAACTAAAGATAAGTTAAAAAAAAAAAAAAAAAAAAAAGGTATTTTCCAAGCTGCTGCTGTCTCAGAATCCTAGAAATTAATCAGCAGATGGTAAATGCAGAGCCATCAAATCACCCTGCTCCAAGCTGCCTCCTGATTGGCTGGAGTCAGTCACAATAATCAAAGGAATATGGCTGATTAACCAGCATGGCCCTGGAAGAGTGGGAATTAATTAATGAACATAAGGCAGGTACATTTGGGGTTGGGCAATGCTGAGTGGGAGCTGTGGGTATTTCTCCTCCCAAGCAGAAATTCTCTGCTTACCTGGCACTTCCCAGGAAGCTGCTGCCATCAAATGTGACTAAAATTAACTGCTACCCCCCTGAAAACAGCAAAAGCACCAGACTGGATCAGCAGAAAGTAAACACATCTTCAATTAGCCACTGCCTGCACTTCAGATAAATGAGGGGAGACTTCCCCACCCCCCCAAAATGGCTCTGCTTAACCAGCAGGGCTTAAAACTCAGGATAATTCATAAGCAGGAGGCAGATGGATGCAGTAGAACCACTCGAGCACCCATCTCCTCGGTTCCCCAGGGTGCTTGGTGTTCCTGCTCTGCTCTTTTTCCCAGCCCAGGTGCCCAGGAGGTCACCCCAGACCAGCTCAGAGCCTTCCTCCCAGCCTCCTGCTCTGAGCCTCTGGGTCTGAAACTTCTGCTGAGGGATGCTGAGGAGGGTCCATGACAGGTCCTGGACAGGTTGGACTCAAAACCCATCTCCCAAGAGCTTTGCCCACCCCACTCAAAGCCTTTTACCCTTTCTTCATCTCTGATCAGCTCTCAGGCCTCAGCTGGTCAGGTCCAACATCTCCAGGTACCTGGTGGTGCTGGTCCAACCTCATGTTCAGCTGGACCAGGCTGCTGGTGCCTGGCTCAGGCTGCTCAGGGTTCCAATCTGCTCCCATCCTGCTCCCCCTGGCTTTGCAGCTGATTTTTCTACCTTGCACTGAATCTTCTTCCAGTCACTCCTGGATCTCCACCCTGGTTTGGGCACATCCTTTGACTTCTACCCTTGATGCTTCTGCTCAGCAATGGTTCCCAGGACCCACCAGGGATGCAGGGGAGTGATTTCCCAAATGCCTGGGCAATAGTTCTGGTTAATTACCCTCTCCTGAAGCTCCTGCAGAAAAATGGGGACAATATTTCTGACAAACCCCACTGAGGAGGCAGAAGTTTCTGAAGTGGTTGGGACACGATTGTCCCCATGTCCCCATGCTCCTGGCTGCTCCTCCTGCCATCTGCCCTTCAGAAAAGCTGGGAACTGCTCACGTGAAGCCAGGATGCCACCAATTACTCTGCATTTCTCAGAGGGAAAATTTAATCAGCACGAAGCAAATATATCAGCCAAGAACTCTGACTACCTGCAATCCCCAGGAATCAGGAGATGCTCTCCATAAGTAAATACCTCTAATGGGTGACAGCTCACCATAAAAACAACCAAATCACTCAACAAGAAGCAGAGTGGTCCTCCAGCCAAGCAGCACAGCTGGGGGTGGCTCTTTCAACAGCAAAAAATACTTATTTTCATATATCAGTCTGTCCTCTGTTCATTTCATCCAAGCATGAGGTGAGGAACATAGAAGCATAAAATTACAGATGGGTTTGGGTTGGAAGGGACCTTAAAGCTCCTCCAGTGCCACCCCTGCCATGGGCAAGGACACCTCCCACCAGCCCAGGGTGCTCCAAGCCCCATCCAACCTTCAACACTGCCAGGGATGGGGCAGCCACAGCTTCTGGGGGCAACCTGGGCCAGGGGCTCAGCACCCTCACACCAGTTTCTCCCTCAGATCTCCTCTCCATCTCCCCTCTTGCAGCTGCAAACCCTTCCCCCTCATCCCATCCCTCCCTTTCCTTGTCCCAAGTCCCTCCCCAGCTCTCCTGGAGCCCCTTCAGGCACTGGAAGGTGCTCTAAGGTCTCCCCATGGGATCCTTCTCTTCTCCAGCCTCAACACCCCCAGCTCTCTCCTCCTGGCTCCAGAGCAGAGCTGCTCCAACCCTCCCAGCAGCTCCAGGGCCTCCTCTGGACTGGCTCCAACACCTCCCTGTCCTTCTGCTGATGGGGACCCCAGAGCTGGACCCAGTTTGAGGACTGTTTGGGAAGTGGGCAGCAACACAGCTCCCATCCTCAGCTGCTCTCCCTGGTCTTTGGCAGCACAGCCTCTTCTCCCTGGGATCCTCTGGATGGCTCCAAAGCCAAGCCAAAGGATTTTCACAATCTACTTCCATCCACTGACAGACACCATTCTCCAAAGGCTCCTCCCCTGAAGGTGTTAAATTGACCCCAAACCCCCAGAAAACCACCCTGAGAGTGCTCCCTGCTCAGCTCCTGTTGGAGAGGAGGCTCCCAACCAACTATGAAGCGACCTCAGCATCACTCCCCTTTCATTCTTTTTTCCCCAGCTCCACAGGATCACAGCTGCTGTGATTCAGGTGTGACCACATCAAAATGTGCACCCAGGACCTTGCACCCTGCACCCAGGTTTGGGCACCCAGAGCCTTGCCCTGGTGTCTCTGCACACAGCAGTGAGGGACCTTGCAACCTGGGACCTTCCACATGGCAACCAGGACCCTGCTCTCAGTCACCATCACCTGGGACCCTGCACCCAGAACATGCACCCCAACAGGGTGTACCTCAGCACCTGGGACACCCCAGAACCTGGCACTCAGGGCTCTGCACCCAGGCCATGCACCCCACGACCATTCTGCTCCTTCAGGCAGCCCATAAGCTCTGTTCCTAATGCCACAGCATCCTCCTGCCTCAGTTTACCCACTCATTGCAGAGCCAAACACTGTCCTGGAGTGCCCAGGGAGGTCACCATCCCTGGGGGTGTTTCAGGAGGGACTGGGGTGGCACTGAGTACCATGGGGGGGGTGTGAGGTGCCAGGGTGGACCTGATGGGCTCAGAAGTCCTTCCCAATAATTCTGTGGTTCTGTGAACACAAAATGCTTCCCTTTCTTATTCCACTATAGTGGAATAGACTGGGATATTCCAGTTCCTGAAACAGATTTTGTTGCACCTGAAACACAGCAGCAGCTGAGTTTGGGCATGGGGCAACAGAAAGACAAAAGTGTGAGCAGTCAGTGCTTAGATTTCTCTTCTTCTGAGCTGTTTCTTTACACCACCAAGTCCTCCAAAGAGAGGAAGAGAGGAATACCTGAGAGCTGAACCCCCCCTGAGCATCCTGGAAATTCACAGCCCACTTTTACTGTGCAAGCTCAAAGCCTTCTCCTTCACCACTTCCACCCATCATCCCCCCACTCCTCCCAGTGCTTGCTGGGCAACAAATGGTCACAAACCAACCCAAGGTTTTCATGAACTCCAAGGCCTGTTATACCAGTTCATCACTAAAGCAAAGTCAACCATGGTTGATCTTCCACTTTTTACACCTTCAGCCTCTTCCAGAACCAAAACCTTGGTGCACATAACAGAGGGACAAGGGCTGAGTCCCAGAGAGGGTGAAATCCCCAGTGATGGAAATGTTGCTGGGATCATTCAAAGACTCAGAGAGCCATTCAGTCTCCTGCTACAGGATCAGTTTTATCTTTCCTGGTATCCTTCACACCACCAGGAAGCTCAGCCCACTGCTTGCAAAGATGTCCATGGAGCCTTGGCAAGCATTTGGGTTTTTTATAATTAAAAGCTCTTCAGAAGAAAACAGGTAGCCTGCAGCACACTTCTCATTGTGAAGCTTAAAAGGGGAAAAAAATAAAATGCAGTAACTTCAGCAAGGGGAAAAAACTGTGCCTCACATCACTTCAGAAACCTCCCAAGCCAGCACTGCAGAAAAACATAATGAAAGCCACTTTTCTTTTAATGGAAAGAAAACAGAGATTTAAATTCTCATCCCTCTCCCTTCCCCTGGAAGAAGGTGCTGAAGAAAGCACTGTAGGAATTCCCAGAGATGACAAACAATGTTCTCTCCAACACAATGTGCAGAGCCTGGGAAGAAAGAAGGCTTCTCCTTTGCAAAATTAAATGAAAGCATCCAAACAAGAACAACCCCAGGATGTGGAGGAGGAGGAGATGGAAGAGAAAAGAGAAGACCTGGAAGAGGAGCTCTTTGCCACCTCCTGAGCATCCCTGTATCCTGTCCCTGAGCTGGGCTGGAGCCTCTCACAGGTCAGCAAGGGGCAGATTCTGCTGGGTGAGGGTGCTGAACCCCATCAGCAAAGTTCTGCTCAGCACCGTGGCCCAGAGCCCCCTCAACAGCTTCATTACCTCATTGGAGGGTAAAATCCTGACCCAGCAAGAAGTCAGTGGCAAACAGCTCGGGGCTCCCTCATCTATTTTTGGGGTGAACCCCAGGGCTGGGGATGAGGTGAGGCAGGAACCCCCAGTGCCAGCACCATTCCCTGATGGAGCTCTGGTCCGAGGGATCCCCCCAGCCTCTGCCAGGAGCTATTCCCAGCAGGATGAGCTCTCCTGGGGGTGCTCTGTGCTTGAGCCCTGCACCCCCTCCTTGTTTTGCGTTTGTCCCTCAGGTGAGGCTGTGGCAGAAGGGGTGTCCCTTGTCTCAGGTTGTCCCCACCTCTCCTCTCTTGCCGTGGTGCTCAGCTCCTCTCCCAGCACAGGCAGATTCCCCAGCCTGCCCCTGGGATTTGTCTCCTCCAAGTGCAGCTCCTGCAGGCAGCTCTGGAGATGGTGCAGGAGGCTCAGGGCCCCCCGGCCACGCTGCTGCAAGGCAGGGATGATGCTGAGAGGCTGGGAGGAGGTGGGATGGGGCTGTGGATGGTCATTCTGTGCATGAGAAAGCTGAAAAGAAAGCTGGGGTTGGAAGGGCCAAGAGGGTCCCACACACACCCAGGTCCCTGCTTCTTGCATCCCCAGACTGATCAGCCACAGAGACAGGGGACAACTGCACCACCTGGTTGGGGACACAGCTCCTGCCCACGTCATCTGGAGGGATGTGAGGGACACTCCAAAGGACAGGACTGACCCACCTTGGGGGGGAGCTGGAGGTCCCACCAGGGCTCCAAGAGCCCAGGCAGAGCAGTCCCCCTGAAAACAGCCACCAGAAGCCCTGAACCCACACCCTCAACTTTGCAAGGACCAGGAGGAGCTTTAAAGGAGGACCTGAAGCATTCACCTGGCTCAGCTGCTCCCTCAGGGCTCCCAGACCTGCTGGCTTCTCCCTGCACAGCTGCTGCCTCTGCTCAGAAACAGAAACAGCCCCACTCACCAACAACCCAAAAAAGGGTCCATGTGTGGCCAGAGAGGTGTCTGCTCTCCAGCAGACATCCCACCCCCCACCCCCATGCTCCGAAGTCAAGGAATCTGGATTCCTCCAAGGGCTGGGACATGACATATATTCCATCCACTCCACACCTGCAGAGAGGGGCTGGGACCTTCAAAGGGATGGAGGAGAAGGGAGGAGGTGACCCAGCCCCATCACTGCCCTGCCCCAAGGAGGGGCACAACTTGAGGCTCTTTCCTCTTGTCCCATCCCTTGTTCCTTGGGAGCAGAGCCCGACCCCCCCTGGCTCCAACCTCCTCTCAGGGGGTTGCAGAGAGCCAGAAGGTCTCCCCTCAGCCTCCTCTGCTCCAGGATCAACACCCCCAGCTCCCTCAGCTGCTCCTGGGCAGATTCCTGCTCCAGCCCCTTCCCCAGCTCCATTCCCTTCCCTGGACACACTCCAGTCCCTCAATGTCCTTCTGCTCCTGAGGTGCCACCATCAGTCAAAGCCCAGTCTGGCTGAATGGCTCTGCAGTGTGAAGCCCCCCTCCCCATAATGAGCCCCATCCCCAAATCACCTTTTTCCCCTGGCTGGCAGGTCCCTGGGGTCCCTCCATCCTGGGCAGCTCCTGGAGCTGATGCTGGATTTGTTCTTGGAGGTCTCGTAGGACACGGATCGTGTGGCTCAGGGAGAGAGGAGCCAAGCTGGAAGAGATGGGCCATGGGGAGAGGGGAAGAGCCAGAATGCCCCAAAACAACAAGCAGTTCCTTCAAAGAGGATTTCTCAGGTCTGTGGGGTGCAGGAGCTGGGCAAGAAACTTCTCCCCAAAGCGTGGGGCACCCTCTGGTTCTGGGACTCACCTGAGTGATGCTGCCAAAGGGCCCTGTCCCCTGGGACTGCTGGGCAGTGGGTTGTGTTGGTGCCCTGAGGTGCTGCCCATGGCCAGGGAGCACCCAGCTGGCCCTGGCACCCCCGGCTCCCATGGGTGGCTCAGGAGATGCTCTGGATGCTGCAGCCGGGTGCTGCCACCAGCCCTGTCCTGGGGGGATGGATCAGAGCAGCACCTGCACCCCCAGGCTCTGCCCCCCAAGCCCTCTCAGCCAAAACCATTGGCCTTGCAGCTAGGTCAGAGCTTTTTGGAAAGCCCTGGAGCCACCTTCAACACCCAGAGCTGAGCAGAGGAGGTTTGGAACGAGCAGGTCAAGTACAGAGGCTCCCAGGTGGAAATCTCTGCCCTCCCCAGGCATCCCCAGCTCAGGGCACAGACCTTGTCCCTTTGAGGCAAACTGCTGCCTGGCAGACCCCCCCCATCCCTCCCCTGGGCAACACCTTGGGGAGAGCAGCAAATCTGCTGTGCTCCTTGGTGCTGTTTGACCCAAACCAGATGTTCTGCTCTGCTTGGACCCGACCGGGCAGGAGGTGCCCCAGGAGGTGTTCCCTGCCCAGCTCAGCTGCAGGGCACTGAGTTGGAGATTATCCCATATCCCCACCCATTCCCTTCTCCTCTGCCCCACCTGCTCCAGGTTCTCCTGGAGCTGCCACAGGATTTTCACCTTCTCCTTCTGGAGCAGCACATGGAGCTGGTGCTGGGCTGCCTGGTTCTGCTGCAGGAGGGAGTGGGCACGATGCTCCAGCTCCCGGAGCCTCTGCAAAAGAAGCTGGGGTCAAGTCACCCCTTTTGGCAGCCCACATCCACCCTCCAGCTCCAGGAAAGCTCTTCCCAAGGACAGACTCCATGCAGGAGGCTTGAACCCCTCCCAGCCAAGGGAACACCAGCTCAGCCTCCCCTGGTGCAGGGTTTGATGATGTCCCTTGGCAAGAGCTGAGCATTCCCAGCCCTGGATCCCTGTGGAGCTGCAAGCCCTGCCTGCTCCTCCTGCCTTGCATCCTGCCAAGCTCTCCCTGCTTTTCCCACTGCCAGGACCTCCCAGGGACCTTCTGACCTGCAGACCAATAACCCTGCTGGGTGTAGAGCCATATGAGTCGTTTCCCCAACAAACTCTGCTCTTGAAAGCTTCAGCCTTTCAAGAAAACCTTCCTGGAAAGCCATGAGGGCACCAAACCTTCTGCAGCTGCAGTTTCTCTCTTTGCAAAGCCAATGTTTTCCTTCTCTCCTCCTGCAGCCTCTCCCAGCAGTCTGCACAGGCTCTCTGCCCCTGGAAAAAAAAAAAAATAATCCCCCTTTTCCACCTCTCACATCTTTGCCACTTCCAGGAGCCAGCTCTGGTCCTTCCACTGTGACCAGGAGCAGCACTGCTCTCCCTTCCAAAGCAGAGCTGGTGGCTGGTGACAGCACAGCCCCAGCACCCTGATGGATCCCAAGCCCACCCAGGGCACCCCAGGAGCTGGAGAACCCCCAGCCCATCCCTGACACCCATGCCTGAGCCTGGCCAGCCCTGCTCTGGCCATCCCAGGGTCACCTCACCATCCTCTCCAGGTCCATCAAGTCCCCTTGGCAGGTGTCCTGGGTGTGTGGCAGCAGTCCCAGGCCAGCCCTGAAGCAGAGACACTGTCACCCCCATCACCCTCCTCAGGCAGGGACCCCATGGGTGCCCAACCAGCACCCAGTAGCCCAGGACCCTCTTGTGCTTGCAGTGCTCCCAGGGCACTGCCAGGAACAGCCGTGGAATCAGGGGGTGGTTTGGGTGGGAAGGGAACATTAAAGGTTATGGAGGTCACACAGGGACATCTGCAGCCAGATCAGGTTGCTCAGAGCCCCATCCAACCTGACCTGGGATGTTTGTAGGGATGGGGCATTTCCCACCTCTTCGGGCAGCCTGGGCCAGGGTCTCACCACCCTCAGTGTAAGAAGTTGTTTCCTAATCCCACCCAGCCTGAATCTCCCCTTTCAGTTCACAGCCATCACCCCTTGTCCTGGCACTGCAGGCCCTGATAAAAACTTTGTTCCCAGATCTGTGGCTCTGCCTGAGCTGAGCCCCCAACCTCAGCCCCAGATCCCCCCCTGGAGCCCCTTCCATACCTGGCTCTGTCCCTTTTGCTCCAAGTCCCCTTCACACTGGGTCCCATCTCTCGTGTCCCCTCCCGGCTCCTCTGCAGGGACCAAGGCAGTGACAGCAGCTGTCCCACTGCACGTTGGACTGGGGTTAAAACCCCTTTGCTCCTTTCCCTCTGCATTTCCATGGCCACCACACGGGACCCAAGGACAGGGCCAGGCTTGGTCTCCTGACCCACATCCCCTCTGCTCCCCACACCCCAGCAGAGTGGGGTCAGGAGCCCATTGCTGGGCACCCAGCACACCCTGTCACGGCCAGGAGTCCCCTTGGTGGCAGCAGCACCCACCCCAGGGACCCCAGACCAGCCCTGGGACAGACCTGGGAGGACCGTGGGGGTTTCTGCTTCCCAGGCTGCCAGCAGGACCCGGCCACTCGTCCTGGCCAGGGTGACACCTCTGCTCCAGCTTGCCCAGGGTGTCCTCCTGCCATGTTGGTACCTGTCAGGAAACAACAGCCTTTGGGGAGGGTCACACACCTCAGAGAGACCCCATGAGGAGCTGGTTCCTGCCACCACACCCTGTGTGGCCAGAGGGTCCCTGTCCCAGCCGTGTCCCTCCCCTCTGGGGGGGGTCTCATCCCTCCATCCCCCCCAGTGATGCCCCAGCACCCCAGGGCCAGCCCAGACTCACGGGGAGCTGAGCAGGGAGCTCTCTGCCTGCTGCCTGCTCCTTCCTTCTCCACAGCATCCACAGCACGGGGGATGTCCCCTCCACGTTGTCCCCAGAGAGCTGGTGGCTCCTGCCACCTCAGCCGTGGGGGCTTGCTGATGGGATGTCCCCTGGTCCTGGCACTGCTGGCCCCTGGCAAATGGCCACCAGCAGAGCCTCTGCTTGCCCCAGCCCTGCTCCTGCTGGCAGAGGTGTCCCGGGCTCTCCAGGGACAGGCAGCAGCCAGGTCCTCCCTGCACAAAGCAATGGTCAATGGGTCTCTCCCGGAGCCTGGAGCTCCATGGGGACAGTGTCCCTGTCCCAGAGCCAGCTGTGTGGAGCAGGGTGGTTGGGGAACCCTCCAGACCATCCCCAAAGCATCCCCCTGGCTCAGCCTGGAGATTCTCCCTCCCAGAGACTCCAGGCTCTCCCTCCTCACTAGAGCTGGGGACCTGCCCTGCAAGGGATGTCTGCTTGGCTCCACTACCAACTGTCCCCAGATGTCCAGTCTCCTCCCTGTGGGAAACAAGGACTCGTCCTGCCCAGGATCACCAGGGACATCCCCAGTGGGCTCATCCTCCTCCTCCTCAGGGAACAGCCAAGGCTCCACCATGCTCTCCTGAAACCTGGCAGCAAAGTCCTCGGTGCAGATGGAGCTGGAGCTGCTCCAGTCCCCAGGGATGGGCTGGGAGCTGAGGAGCTGAGCCAGCCCCTGGCAGCCCTCCTCAGGTGGGACAGTCCTGGTGTCACCCCAGGGAGAGCTGGCCCGGTGTCCTTCCAGCCCTGTGTGGGAGAGCAGAGCCGTGGGCAGGAGCCACCCGGATCAGGAGGTGACCACAAAGCCACCAGGCAGCATTTGGTCCCTGCCTAAGTTCCAACACAGCTGACATCCCACCCACTCCAGCCCCATCCTCATCCTCAGCTGCTTCCAAAACCAAAAGCCACAATATCATCCTTTCTAAAATTTAAAAAAAAAAATAAAAAATCAACCAGGGTATTTTTTCACCCCAAGGGCTGCTGCTTCTGGGCTGGGATGATCACTCCTGGGATGCTGCCAGCAATTCCATTGCCACAAAGGGGGAAGCTGCTGCCTTAGGGGACAGAGCTGGTCCCAGAGTGCCCTCTGTCCCTTTGCAGCAGCCCCCAGGGTCAGCACTGGGTATTTTATTCTCTGTGGGTGGCAGCCAAATCCTCCTCCTGAGCCTCAGCATGGGGTTGGTCAAAGCAAAGCTAAAACAGCCCCAACGTGTCCTGTTGTCACTCACCAGCCATCCAGGAGCCAGCGAGGAAGGTGTCAGGAGAGATGTCACTGTCCTCAGCACCTGCAGAAGGAGAGCAGGGGCCATGGGGCACCCTCCCCCTTCCCACAGCTTCGGGACATGGGGATGGGACAGGGCACAACATCCCCTGCTCCTGGTGCCACATCATCCCCTGGGTGGTCCCACCGCACCCACAGTGTCCCCCCTCGCCCCCCACCCACCAGCAGGGTCCAGCCACCCCCCCCCTAGCCTCCCCCTGCCCCTGAGGAGGCACCGGGGTCAGGGGGGGACAAACCCCCCGTGTTGGGGTGGGGGGGTCACTCCTGTGGGGACAGGCAGGGAGGGCAGAAGGCAGCAGCCACAGCTTCTTGCACCCTGGGCTTGCAAACTGCTCCACTATGGAGAGGCTGAGAGGGCAAAGGGGGTTCTGGGGTGGGGGGAGAACCGAGCACCCCCCACCCACAGCCCCGGGAACCCCCAGGAGCCTTACTGAGTGTGAGACTCTGCTGATCTCACTGATTGGAACGTGCCTCAAAAGGATAATTTTAAAGTGAATAAGCCCTGGCTGGGGTGATGGTACCTACCCTGAGGTACCTGGGTGACAATGTCAGGGGGACAGACACCCCCCGGAGCCACGGGTGACACTGCCAGGAGGTTCTGCAGAGAGTGCCAGGAGGTTCTGCAGAGGGTGCCAGGAGGTTCTGCAGAGAGTGCCAGGAGGTTCTGCAGAGGGTGCCAGGGGGGTTGTGCAGAGGGTGCCAGGAGGTTCTGCAGAGGGTGCCAGGGGGGTTCTGCAGAGGGTGCCAGGAAGGTTCTGCAGAGGATGCCAGGGGGTTCTGCAGAGGGTGCCAGGGGGTTGTGCAGAGGGTGCCAGGGGGGTTCTGCAGAGGGTGCCAGGAAGGATCTGCAGAGGGTGCCAGGGGGTTCTGCAGAGGGTGCCAGGGGGTTCTGCAGAGGGTGCCAGGAGGTTCTGCAGCCACTGCCAGGGGGTTCTGCAGACACTGCCAGGGGGTTTCTCAGTCAGTACGGTGGGGACACCCCCGTGCCTGTGCCCAGGAGCTGCTGGGACCCCTGCACCCGCAGCCACCACCAGCATGGAGCAACCCCCAGCCCTGAGCTGTGCTCACCTGGGCAAGCTGGGCTGGGGCAGGAGAGCAGCAGAAGGACAGCAGGAGGACAGCAGAAGGACAGGAGGACAGCAGGAGGACAGCAGGACAGCAGAACAGGCAGCACTGTGTGCTCCTGTCGCCAGGCAACGCCGCAGCGTCCTCAGCCTGGCCCTGCTTCCCCTCCCACCTCCACAGACCCTGCCCAGAGCCTCCTCCACCTCTCCTCAGCCTGGGCCACCTACTTTTGGCCACCTCCTGCTAGAAACAACATCCTCTGGGCCACCATCTCCTTCCCACCATCCCCAAAGAAACAGGAGGTGACCTCTCCTGTTCCTCCTTCCCTGGGCAATGCATCTCCCTTGGACAACATCTGCTGGGACATCCCCCCAGGTGATGCCCTCCTCCCTCCCTGGGAAACCCTTTCCTTGGTGCTCCTCCTCCTCTGAGCTCTCTTCCCCGGTGAACCTCTTTCTATGGGTACCTCTGGGCCACCTCTCACATCCTTCATTTTTTTGGACTTTCTCCCCTGGGCAACCTTCCCTTGGCTACCTCATCCCCTGGACCAACTCCTCCTCTTGGCAACCTCCCCCATGACCCTCCACCTTTCCTGAACAACCCCTTCCCTGGATCTTCTTGTCCTCTGAGCCACTTCTCAGAATCCTCTTCCCCTGGGTAACCTTCCCTAGGCCATCTCCCCATCTCCTCCCCTGGACCTCTCCTTCTCCTCTGGACCTGCCATGGACAATCCCCCATGGATGGGGGGTTCCTTGGGATCCTGAACTTGGAGCCTCAGGGAACGAGTGACAACCTCAGCACTGGGGCTTGGAAAACTCCCAAATCCATGTTTTATTAGGGCGTAGGAGAAGAGGGATCACTCACAACATATTGTTCCAAAAGAAATACATTCAAACAGAGCATTTACAGTGGAATGACATTAAAATCCTCCGGGAAGGGAACAGGAAGACCAGGAGATGGTGCTCTGGTTAAGTGCTGTCACTAGATGGCCACTGGAGGACAGAGCAATTTTCAAAATTAGACTAAAAATCGGGGATTTGTTTTGGGGAGTGCTTCCCCCCCTCCCCCTCAAGCTCTGCTAAGCTGTGCAGGGTCTGTGATGGTGATTTCTAGGCAGAGCCAGGGATGGGGGGGACAGCAGAGGGGACCTCCCCAGGCCCCAGAGCCCAGCAGAACCCTTGGTGACTGAGCCACAGCTCTCTCCCCACTCACCTCCTCTGTGGGGATGCTCAGATCCTGCTTCAGGGACAGCCCGGGCAGGAATTCCTCCCCTCTCCAAGCTCTTGTAACACTTGCATTGACAAAGCAAACATGGGAAATAAGGCATTTGGAAGAGCTCCATTCCTACCCTGCTTTACAAAACTGATTCAGACCTCAAGTGGAACAAAACCTTCCCCCAGGACAACTCTGGCCACCACCACAAACCAGGGAAGTTCAGTGCAGAGCATCCTCCACTCTCCCAGGAAGGTGACAGACCCAGGGCCAGGACACCCAGCAGCTCTCCACAGGCTGCATCCAACCACCAGTACCAACGTTTGGATCATTCAAGAGCTGCAGCAGCTTTACCAAGCCAGGAGCAAACCATGGGGAATGGTCTGGAAGGAACAAACTTTCCATTTGGAAGGAACCAAACACCAGAGCAGCTGCCCCAACACCCAGAGAGCATCCTGGGGGGAAACCAAGTGCTGCCCCTCAAACCCCAACAGCATCATTTGTAAGAAGGGAAGGACTTTGTAACACATCCTGAATGTGATCACATCCAGCTTGGGAGCAAGATGTTGCTTCTTGACTTTGGGAATGATTTGATCACCATCACCTCTAGACCCTGCCCCTGGGACAAGCCCAGGGGAATCATGCTACAAAAACTCAGACAGACACTTCTGTCTTCATTATTTTTTCATCTATTGTGTACCATAGAAATTTAAGCAAAATAATTTTATATATTTTTTATATATATATATATATATAAATTAGAAGCAAATAAATAAGATTAAAGGGTACAATGAGATCAGTGGGTGCTGCCACTCCAAAAGCCACTCACTACTGTTACTGTATGAGGTGTAGCTATACTGTACATGTAGGGTTGTTGTGAAGAACAGGTATGGAGGTGCTGGAAGAGAAGCCAACCAAGAGGAGACCAATGGTTGAGGAACCTGATTGCATAAGTGTCCCATGTGCAGCCTGGATATTCCAGTTACTGTTGCCTCCAAGTTCATTATTGCTAATTAGCTTCCAGTGTGGGTCTGAGGGTCTGGCAAAAGGTGGCCTCTGACCTTGGGAGCCAGCAGCCAGTGTGATATGGTGTAGAACCAGAGAAGACACCAAAAAATGAGATCCAACAGGGCAAACACCAGTGTCCAGGTCTCCTTGATGCTCGCTGGCCCAGCAGATCCCATCTCTGGTTTTCTGCCACCCTTCACCTCCCTTTGGGTGCTGGGGATGGGTGGCACCTCCCTGTGTGGTTGGTGGCCCAGCTCTGCTCACTCCTGGTCCCAAAGATGGGCAGAGCTTTGCTCTGCTCCTCCCAGCAGGCCCCCAGGGAGACCATCCAGGAGGGAAGAGAGCCAGGCACCAGGCTGTGGGTGCTCCCAGTTCAACCAGTGTCCCCTCAGGCTGGGGGCTGTGGACCAGACCTGTCCAGCTCAATGGGGAAGACACCAGGATGGGAAACCCAGGAGCCAGGTTGCATCCAGGAGGCTCTGTCCCAGCAGCACCACAGCATCACTTCCCTCCCCTCCTGCTCCAGGCTCCTGCCAGCCCCTGAGAGGCACCAGGATGGAGTGAAGAGAGTTGGTACATGGATCCCAGGGCATTGCTGGTCTGCACACCTCTTGGCTCTGCCTCTGCCAGGGGTTCCTGACCTCAGCCAGCTCGTTTCCCCCTTCAGATGGGGTTGCAGGAAAACTAAAAGCAAACCTCACTCAAAGCACTCTCAGAAAGTATCATCTTCGAGTCAAGGCTTCCCAAGCCTTGACTAAGCACTGCAGACTGGGGGATGCTTCTTTTTAAAAAAAATTAATAAATAAAGGGTAAAAAAAAATGGGTTCAGTGCTGAAATATCCTAGTTGGTGCTACTGGGATGACTGGGCACTGCAGGGACCACCAAGAACCTCTGGGATGAAGTGCCATGGAGCCTGGAGATGGTTTTCTGAGCAGGATGCAGAGTTGTTTGTGTCCATCTTTGAAGGAACTTGAACCAGGAGTGGGTTGAGTTGGTTTGATTTGGTTGGTTGTTTTTTTTTTTAAAAAAAAAAAAAAAAAATCCATAAAGTCCACACACAAACAAGGTGGGGAGGGAGGGGAGAAAAATAACATCAAAGAAAAGAGCTCACACAAACACACAGCATCCCCACCTCATGAGCATCTTTGGAAGTTGATGCCTCGGCCAACACAGCCGAGGCACTGATGAGAGAGACAGGAGAGATACAGGCAGCAACTCCTGAGAGCAGGAAACATGCCAGGCTAAAAACCCAACCAGCTTGACATGTCCTCCTCCTCAGTCACTGAAAAAGCCTTCGTTTAAAAAAAAAAAAAAAAAAAAAAAGGAAAAAAAATAAAGAAAAAAAGAAAAAAAAAAGAATGGTATTCATTTTAGTGCATAAAAAAATAGGTTTGGAATCCCTGCTTGGATTTGCTTTTCAAATCTCTGTGTGTGTTGACTCTGTGTGTGTCTGCACTGCCAGCAGGAGCCTGCCAGCGGGTCCCCACTGTCCCTCCTGTCCCTCCAAGTGTCCAGGGAGCTGGGTGCAGGGCTGGCTGCCAGTGCAGGAGGCTCAGAAGATGTCAGGGCACATGCTCCAGTCCTGCTTCTCCTTGGCCTCCCAGTAGCCCCCCTTGTAGACACAGATCAGCTCCCCCGTCACGGCATCCACCTTCCTCTCAAACCACAGTGGGATGTACCCTTCGTACTCCTTGCCTGGCCAGAAGAAACAAGGGATTAGGGGAGCTTTTCCCAGAGAGCCCCACACATCCCACATCCTCCCAAATCTCAGAATCCCAGAATGTCAGCTTGGGAGGGGCCTCAAGGATCACCTGCTCCAACCCTTCTGATGTTATTGCTGATGGGAGATGTCCCAGCACCCAGTGAGCTGAGACTTCAAACTTTCCAGAGTGGGGGAACCCACCACTCCTCCTAGGGGGAATCCCCCATTCCAATGTCTGACTGTTCTCGGGGGGGAAAATGTTCCTTGTGTTTAATGGGAATCTCCCCAGGAGCAAGTCATGCCCATTCCCCTCATCTTGTCTGTGGGACTCCTTGTAAATTGGGAGTCCCCACCTTCTTTATACCCCCCTTTTAAGCACTGGAACATCATAATAAGGTCTCCCCCGAGCTTTCTCATCTCAACCCCACTCTTCTAGGTTGCCCTTGATGACCTCAGGGATCCTTCCCAACCCGGATGATCCCGTGATCCTCAGCCAAACCACGCAGGTTCCTCCCGCAGCCCCCAAACCACCTCCTCCTCTCCCAGGTGAGGGCCTACCAACCCTTGTCCCCACACCTCACCTTCCTCCAGGGCTTCCACAGCCTCAGCCTCTCTCCGTCGCCTCACTGCCCTCTGCTTCTCCTCCAGCCTCTGCTTCTCCACGTTGGCCTCGTCCCAGCGCCCGCTCTCCATCAGGCGCTGGTCGGGGCGCAGGCGGCTGTCGGTGGGGGCCACGCTCTCCTCAGGTTCATTCAGAGTCAGGGCCAGGTCAGAGAAGAAATACATGTTCTCTGAGTTCTCCCTGCAGCCACAGAGCAGCTCGTTAGGATGCTGGAGGTGGGTTAGGCCTCCCTGGTTCATCACATCCCAAATAAACCCTGCTGATTGAGCTCCAGGACCCCCAACGCAGCTGTGTCAGGGGCTTCGGGGAGCTCTGGCACCCAAGCTCTGAGTGGAGAGAGCCCTAAGGGGGGGAGCAGGAAGATGGTGGGAGGGTTGGGGCAGCTCTGCTCTGGAGCCAGGAGGAGAGAGTTGGGGGTGTTGAGGCTGGAGAAGAGAAGCTGCAATGGGGAGACCTTAGAGCACCTTCCAGTGCCTGAAGGGGCTCCAGGAAAGCTGGGGAGGGACTTGGGACAAGGACAGGGAGGGATGGGATGAGGGGGAAGGGTTTGCAGCTGCAAGAGCAGACATTGAGATGAGATCTGGGGAAGAGATTCTTCCCTTTGAGGGTTCTGAGCCCCGTCCCAAGTTGTCCCCAGAAGCTGTGGCTGCCCCATCCCTGGCAGTGTTGAAGGTTGGATGGGGCTTGGAGCAACCTGGGCTGGTGGGAGGTGTCCCTGCCCATGGCAGGGGTGGCACTGGGTGGGCTTTAAGGTCCCTTCCCACCCAAACCAGTCTGGGATTCTGTGACACCTCACTGGTGTCTCAGAAGGGAACAGTGACCCCTCCTCCTTTAGCTCCACACAGGGAAGTTAAAAGCCAACCCTCCAAACCCCAGGTGTCACATTGCACAGCTGTGACACCAAACAGCCTCACCCAGGAGCTGCTGGGACCCCTTGGTTGCTCCAAGCAGAAGATACTCTCCACCAGAGGCCACTCCACCAGAGCCTCTCCAAAGCAGGGCCAGGCCACTGGTGTGCCCAAAGGTTGGAGTCTGGTCTGAGAGCATCCCTGCTCTGGGTCAAGAGAGGGGTGGTCTGCAGAGGGTGCAGCCAAGAGGTGGGACAGGATGGCCAAGAACTCAGCAACAAGGTAAAGCAGGAGGGAAAAAAACCCAATCAGTACCTCCAGCTGCCTCAACCTTCCTGCAAGGGTCCCTCAAAGCTCCTCTTTTAGGGATCTGCCCCCTCTTCCCCCTCCCACTCTGTTCTCACACCCCAGAAAGAACCACACAGCCACCCAAGTCCTGGTCCTTTTCCTGTGTCCTCAAGTCTAGGCACAGGAGCTCCCTCCATCCCCCAGGGCTGAGGGTGACCCCGTTGATCCCCATCCAGCTGAGGGACCCCCAAACCCCACACCGAGGAGGGGACTCACGGGAGGGGGTACTTCTTCCACAGGACCTTTGGTGACAATGTCTGGTAGACTGTTTTCTGCTTGCCCTCCATGCTGGTGTTGCCATGGCTGCTCTGCACTATTTTGGAGCACTCCATCTTCTCATCCCACGTGCCAGACATGACATAGTGAGCTTTTCCCTCAGCATCACTCACCACTCCTGTCACCTGGCAGAAGGAGATGACACGGGTGGACTTCAGAAGTGCCCAGAGGGCAGGGAGAGATGTGGGGGGGCAAAACACCCTCCAGGTGAGAACACCCTCTCTGTGAGACTCTGTGGGGAGTGTGAGTCCATCTTGATCATTCCAAGTGGATCTCCAGCCCACCAAACCCTTTTGAGGTCTCAGTGCTGCAGCTGCAGCACACAGAGAGCTGAAACGTGGGCTCTGCTTGGACACGGCTGGACACCAGCCCTCCCTGGTGACCCGTGCCAACTCCTTGGCCCCAAGCTGGGGCTTTTCCTGGGAGCCAGGGAGCCTGGCTGGGAGGTAAGAGCTGGGTTTGCCCTGTGCAAGGCTGGCAGAAGGAGCAGGGAGCTGCCTGGGTACTCACCTTTCGGGGGACATCTCTGGAGAAGTAGCTGTAGGGGGTAAATTTCAGCTGGCATTTATCTTTTGACTTATGGTTAACAATCTCTATTTCACCAGACTAGATGAAAGACACAGAACCACAGCAAGTGAGAGATTTTGCAAGGAGACAAATCAGGAGTTAGTCATAGTTTGTGCAGGTACAACCACCACCACCCCCATACCTCACCAGCAGGGTCACCACCCTGTCCCATGGAGCTTGCTGGCCTTGGAAAGAGCCATTACCAGCTCCAAGAAGCTTCTCCCCATCCCTAGGGAAGCAGACCTTCCCATCAGAGCAGGAGGGTGGTGTGGACAGCAGGCAATGCTTTTCCAACCCTTTCCCTGCCTTTCCCTGAAGCCAGGACCCATCTGAGAGACCCAGAGCCACCAACCTGGTCAATCCAGAGCTTGCCCACGATGATGTTGTGAACAGTGGAGGTGACTTTCCTCCAGACATAGTGATTGCCACTGGAGTGAAACTCCAGGTGGATGGCACCTGTGGAGAGAGGGTGCCCTGAGCTCAGACCCTGACACCCCAGCACCATCTGGACTCCACCTGGCCCCTCAACCTGCATCTACCACCAGCAGCACCCAACCAGGGCTGGGTCTGGATTCATCCCTTCCCTGGCTGCAGCCTCCATGGGCTGCTGCAGCACCTGCAGGGCCTTCTGTCCTCCCCTCACCCCCCCCAAAAAGCACTGATTTTGAAAGCAGGTAAAAACCATGCTGCCTGATTGACTCTTGGGGTCAAGAACCCAACCAGGCACCAGCCCAGGGACAGGCAGAAGACAGCTAAGAGCTTATGTGCAGGAAGCTTATTGTATCTGGCTGCTGGGGAGGGTTAAAACAGGCAGCAAGCCAGCCTCTAGGCACCACAGAAGGAGAAACCAACCGTAGGGTTGCCTGTGATGGGAGCACAAATCCAGGTTCCTGTATTGCTTGGGGCAGAATTCCCTGAGCCCAACATCGAGCCCAAGGGATCAACCCATTGCTGGAGCCTCTTGGGTACTGCATGAGCAACACAGAGGGAAAAAAAAAAAGGGAATTCCAATCCTCTTGGCATAAATCCTAGAATGATTCTATTCACAAGTCACCTACCCAGTGGCATGATGGAGAGGTATTTGCCCCTGAACTTGCTGGCAATGGTGATTTCCTGCCACAGCGTCCACCCTCGCTTGGAGTAGACGTGATGGGCAGCTGCTGGGGGGTGGTGGCTCACCTGGGGGAGAGGAGAAACAGCTTGTAAGGTCCCAGCCAGCAGCACCCTGGTGAGCACTCAGCAGTGTGACTCCCAGAAGAGGTGACAGCTCCACGCCAGCTTTGGTGACAAGGATGCTGCGCTGACCCGAACAACCCAGGGTGACCTGGGCACTGGAGTGACCTCTGGTGAGGTGGCCTGGCAGCATGCAGAGGGGCACAGAGCTCCTTCCAGGACTTTCTAAGGTTGATCAGCAAAGTGCTGTCCATGAAACCTTAACCTGAGCAGCTGTGGCTGCGAGGTGAGGCTGCACGGTGAGCCCAGGACGTGGCCCCGCTCTTCAGGGGGAGAAACAAGGATGTGGCAACACCCAGTCCAGATCCCCAGTAATCCCAGTATAACAACACCTCTCCTACCAGCAGCAGCTCCCACTGCTCTGCCTGGGAACCCTCAGAGGACACAGGTCCTCAAATCACCCAAGACACACAGACCAAGACTTCAGCTTTGCCAATAGAGTTGGAAAAACAGGTCCAAAACCCTCCATCCAGGCAAAGCTTGGAAAAGGACAGTTCCCACACCCCCCTGCACTGGAGAAGCTGCCCAAACCCAAGGTGGGAGCAGGACATCTCCAGCCCACCCATCACCAGGAACCCAGTAACCACCAGGTCCCAGTGGCTGCACCACTGGGCTCAGAGATGTCTGCCCCAGTGTCATTACAGACTGAGCACCCCAAGCTCCTGGGTTACAAAGGGAAGCAGAGCAAAAACCTCACCAGTAAATCCCACTGTCACTGGTGAGAAAAAATCCTATTTGGATAACTGGATTGTGGGCACAAGATTGTCAGTGCTTCACTGGGCTGAGCTGCTGCTCAGGAAAGCTCCAAGGAAAGCTCAGAGCAGTGGGAACAGAATCACAGAATCATTTGGGTTGGAAGGGACCTCCAGAGCTCACCCAGTCCAACCCCTGCACTCAGCAGGGACACCCTCAGCTCCCTCAGGGTGCTCCTCAAGCCTCACCTTGAATATCTCCAGGGATGGGGCCTCAACCACCTCCCTGGGCAACCCTTGTTCCACCACCCTGATGGGAAAGAACTTTTTCCTAACATCCAATCTAAATCCCCTCTTAGCAGAGCAATGGTCTAAGAGTAACCTCGAGGAAATTCCAGAGGTTAATCTCACTGAATGGGTTGTTAAAAGGGATTAACTAAGAGAGGGTTAACTGTGCCCCTGAGGCAGTTAGAGAAGATTAACTCTACCCATGGCCAGGACCCTTCCTGGGAGGGACAGGTTAAGAGGAAAAGGACCTAAGCAGACTTTGGCTCCTCTCTGTGAAGAAGAACAGTCTGAATCTCCCTGCATTGCCCACCAGGTGGGAGGTGACAACCCTCCAGCTCAAAGACCCCCCTGAAAGAGGGAGGAACTGGGCCAGAGCTCACAGGCAGCCTCAGCCAGGAGGAAGGCTCAGCACAAAAGAGATGAATGAATTATCACAGATGGAAAATACCTCTAAGATCACCATGTCCAACCCTCAACATCCCCCTAGTAAAGACATCAAAAAAAAAAAACCAAACCCAAAACAACAACAGCAACAAAACTTGTACTCTGCTCTTGTGAGATCCCACCTGGAGTTCTGTGTCCAGTTCTGGAGTCCCCAACATCAGAAGGACACAGAGCTCCTGGGATGTGTCCAGAGCAGAGCCACTGAAATGCTCAGAGGGCTGAGCAGCTCCCTGAGAAGCCAGGCTGAGGGATTGAGGTTCAGCCTGGAGAAGAGGAGGCTCCCAGGTGACCTTAGAACAACCTTCCAATATCAGAAGGGGCTACAAGAAAGCTGGGGGAGGGCTTTGGACACGGGGGGGTAGGGAGAGGACAAGGGGAAATGGTTTAAAACTTGAAGAGGGGAGAATTAGGTGGGACATTAGGAAAAATTCTTTGCTGTGAGGGTGGTGAGATGCTGGAACAGGTTGCCCAGGGAAGTGAGCAACACCTTCCTGGCAGTGTTGAAGCTTGGATGGGGCTTGGAGCACCCTGGGCTGGTGGGAGGTGTCCCTGCCCATGGCAGGGGGGTTGGAACTGGATGAGCTTGAAGGTCCCTCCCAACCCGAACCGTTCTCCAATTCTACAAAAAGAGATGCTGGGTGTCCTTCAGGGAGAGGTTGGGCACAAGCTCCTGGGCATTCCCAGCTGACCTGCTCACAGAGGGACCGGAATCCCAGCTCTTCCAGGCGATCCAGCTCGTAGGTTTCCCCCAGGAGGGGGTTGAAGGGTTTGGCGGTGCGGTGCACGGTGGTGGAGTAGGAAGAGACGGAAAAGGCGGCGACAAAACACATCTGCTCCGTGGAGCTCTCACACTTCACTGCTTTGTCCAGCAGCTCGTGGTACTCCAGGTCCTCTGTCAGCCTCTGCAGCATGGAGAGGGGCTCGTTGAAGTTTACCTGGAGGGGAAGGGGTAAGGGTGAGTGAAGCAGGAGAGATGCTGAGCTGGGTCCTTTGCCTGTCGCTTTTTTCCCCCCTGCTCTCTGAGCATGATGTGCTGAGGCCTGAGAGGCAGGGACCCAGCCTCTGGATATCACAGAAGGAGAAACCAACTGCAGACAGTACCATGCCTGAAGATGTTTTAAAATCATAGCAAACCAGTGTGGCCAACAGGTCCAGGGAAAGGATTCTTCTCCTGGACTCAGCTCCCCTTCCTCCAATACAGAAAAGCCCCCAAATAGGGCTCCAGGGCTGGAGCTGACACTTTTTGCTGGGCCACTTCCATCCCAGCCAGCACCAAAATAACCCCAGACTTTCCCAGCTGCTTGACACCTCTCCCGAGCCTCCCAGTTCTAGAGGAAATGGATTCCCTTCCCTGGCACCCAGTCCCAGCCATGTTGCATACTGGGATGGTGCAGCCCTGCCAGAGGGCCAGAAGTCTGGAAAAACGTAGGGCTTGGACAACAGAGGACACATGGGTGGGGAGGGGAGTGAGGAGGTTTCAGAGGGCTCTGCAGTGCAAAAGCCAGACCCCCAGGACTGGGCTGGCAGCTGGTGATGTGCTCCTGTCCCCCTCAGGGCCCTAATCCAAACCCTCTGTGTGGCCAAGAGCCACGTCCAAACTAAACCTCAGGGCCAGCAGCCTGGCAGCACCCCCCCTCCCCACCAACCCTGGGTGTCTGGGATGCTTGGACTTACTGGCATGGGGATCTTGGAGAGTTCTTTGCCAATGCAGTTCTTCATGATGCTCCAGAGGTTAAGGCTGTAGTTGGGTTTGTCAGGGATTCGAGTCCTTCTCCTTTTCTTTGGCAGGAGATCTTTGCAAGTGGACTCATTGTAGCTGCTTTGATTTGAGCTTTCAAAGACCTGCAGAAGCAACAGAAGAAATGGAGGACTAAGCCAGACTTGCCCAGCATGACCCAACCAGAGCCAGCAGCTCCTGGGAGCAGCAATCACAGCACTGCTTGGAAGCCTCTTCTCCAGAGCACGGGGGGAATAACAGTGCAGTTGCCCCCCCAACACCACCCTACTTCCCTTAGGAGGGTTTCCTGTAGGACTGCTGACATCTGTCCCCCTCCATGGCTCACAGATCAACCAACTGCTCCATTCTGGAGGCAGAGGAAGGACCAGGATGGAATATCCCCTCCAACAACCACCCCTCCTGTCCTCCTCCCCCTCCCCCTCCCCTGTTTTCATCCCACCTGGACCATCCCTCCCCAACTCACACTGTCCTCCAGGTTCCAGTCCTCAGGGTGGCCCTCACTGGCCCCACTCAGGTTACTGCCTGAACGCCTGCAGGGAAGAAAGCACCAAGTGGGAAACAGGAGCAAGAAGAGAGGAGGGAAGAGCCAGGGTGGGTGCAGCACAGCCACCAGCACCCAGAGCATCTCCCTGCACCAGGAAGGGTGACAGGGGCTGTGTTGGGGTGTTGGGAGGGGACACTCAGCACAGGGGGTCTGAGCCCAAGGGCAGGAGATGCCTCTGGATTTGTGTGACCATGGCACAGGTGACCATGAGGGATACCCAGGGAGGTGTAAGGGGAGGTCAAAACAAAGGAGAAACAAGGTATTTCCAGCTCCTGCCCACTGTTCCAAGGGATCTCCTTCCAAGCTCAGCCTCCCCTCAAGCTTTCATGTCAGCAGCTGGGGAAGAGAACTCAGATTTACCTGGCTTGTGGCAGCACTGGTGTGGCCACCAGGAGCAGGGCAGGGATTGTCCCCCTGTGCTGGGTGCTGGGGAGGCTGCACCTCCAGCCCTGGGGTCAGTTCTGGGCCCCTCAGGAGCAGAAGGACATTGAGGGGATGAAGAGTGTCCAGAGAAGGGAATGGAGCTGGGGAAGAGGCTGGAGCAGAAGTCTGCCCAGAAGCAGCTGAGGGAGCTGGGGGTGTTGATCCTGGAGCAGAGGAGGCTGAGGGGAGACCTTCTGGCTCTCTGCAACCCCCTGAGAGGAGGTTGGAGCCAGGGGGGGTCGGGCTCTGCTCCCATGGAACAAGGGATGGGACAAGAGGAAAGAGCCTCAAGTTGTGCCAGGGGAGGTTTAGGTTGGAGCTTGGGAATGATTTCTCCCTGGAGAGGGTTGTCAGGGCCTGGCTGCCCAGAGCAGAGATGGAGTCCCCATCCCTGGAGGGGATGCAACCCTTGGCCCTCTGCTTGGGTCTCATACCTGTGGTGCTTGGGGTCTGCAGTTACAGTGATAAAAGCTGGTGCATCTTCCATGGCATCAAAATACTCTGTCTCCTCATCTTCATCACTGGCCTCTCCTTTGGCAGACTGGACACTCCCTGCAGGTGCAAAGGGTTTGAGATGCTCCTGAGCACGAGGCTGTCCCCAGAGCCCACCCCCTCCTCCCATTATGTCCCCTTTAGGAGCTTGTCCCCCTCCTTTCCAGCCCAGAGGACACCAGAGATTCCCAGCTCTAAAAGCAAGGTCTGCCCTGGCTGCTCGTGTCCTGCTCCCCAGGCCACACACACAAGGTCTCCCTCCTGGGGACCACCTCCAAAAATGCCACCAGGCTGCCTGACCAGGCAGATTGCACCTAATGCCCAGCACCACCCTGTCTGCCAGGAAATCTGCTCTGGATCAAAGCAGGAAGAACAGAGACACGTGTTTCAGGTGATGCTCAGAGACTTCCCAGCTGTTGGGTTTTCCAGCCCTGCACTTGTCAACATTTCTCTCCCCTGCTGCAGTGGGAGAGATCTCAGAATCAGAGAAAGGTTTGGGTGGGAAGGGACCTTAAAGCTCCCCCAGTGTCATCCCTGCCATGGGAAGGGACACCTCCCACCAGCCCAGGGTGCTCCAAGCCCCATCCAACCTTCAACACTGCCAGGGATGGGGCAGCCACAGCTTCTCTGGGAAACCTGGGACAGGGGCTTAGCACCCTCAAAAGGAAGATTTTCCTCTTTACACCCAACCTAAATCTTCCCTCTTCAAGTTTTAAACCATTTCCCCTTGTCCTCTCCCTACCCCCCGTGTCCAAAGCCCTCCCCCAGCTTTCTTGTAGCCCCTTCTGATATTGGAAGGTTGCTCTAAGGTCCTCCTGGAGCCTCCTCTTCTCCAGGCTGAACAACCCCAATCCCTCAGCCTGGCTTCCCAGGAAGGTGCTCAGCCCTCTGAGCATTTCAGTGGCTCCTCTGGACACCTTCCAGGAGCTCTGTGTCCTTCTTATTGTGGGCTCTCCAGAACTGGACACAGAACTCACTACAAAGCCTTGAAAAAAAAACCTTTCAGATCATCCAAGGCCACCACCCCCCCTGTCCCTCATCCCCACATCTCCAGGGCTCTGAAACCCCTCCAGGGATGATGGGGACTCCAGCCCTGCCCTGGGCAGCCTGGGCCAGGCCCTGACAACCCTTTTGGGGATGGAATTGTTCCCGAGCTCCAACCTAAACCTCCCCTGGGGAACTTGAAGCTGTTTCCTTGAGGCCACACAAAAATTAGGGCAACGCTGGCACTGCCATCACCTCCCAGCAGAGGTTCTAAATCTCCTGTCTAAACAAGACAAGTCACTGTTTGCAGTTCTTGGCCACCAGGCTGTAACTAACATCTCCCACAGGGAAGGAGATTTGGCCCCAGTCCACAAAGCTCTTAGATTTTATTACCCAGTAACTTGCAAACAGCAGACAAGCCCCAGCTCTGCCACCCCCCCACCCTGCACAGCTGAGAACTCAGGAGGACCCTGGGCTGCCCTCCAGCAGCCAGAGATGTGCCCACCAGCAAGGGCTACCAAAACACTCTGGAATAACATGAGCAAGCTGGGGACAGAGCCATCTTGGGGACATCCCCAGGCAAGGAGCAGCAGGACAGCGAGGGACAAAAAACAGAATCCCAGAGTCAGCTTGGTTGGAACAGACCTTCAAGATCATTGAGTCCAACCATAACCTAACACCAACAAGACCCTAACTACACCATGCCCCTAAGCACTGTGTCTATGGGATTCCCCAGGGCTGGTGACTCCACACTGCCCTGGGCAGCCTGTTTCTTTGTCTGATAACCCTGGCAGTGAATAAATTCTTCCTGACATCCAAACTAAACCTCCCCGGGTGCAACTTGAGCCCATTACCTCTTGTCCTGTCACTTACAACCTCATTGAACAGACCAATCCCCACCTCTTTACAACCTCCTTTAAGGCAGGTGTAGAGAAGGAGAAGGTCTCCCCTCAGCCTCCAGGCTGAACAACCCCAGGAGCCTCAGCTGCTCCTTGTAAGATTTGTGCTCCAGACCCTCCATCAACCCTTTGGTGCCCTTCTCTGGACACCTCCAGTAGCTCAAAGTCCTTTTTGTAGTGAGAGGTCAAAAACACAGGACTCAAGGTGTGGCCTGGGCAGTGCCAAGCACAGAGGTATGGCCACCCCTCCTCTTGCTGGCCACACTATTCTGGTGCTGGCCAGGATGCCACTGGCCCCTTGGCCACCTGGGCACAGTGCTGGCTCACGTTCAGCTGGATGTCCATCAACACCCCAGGTCCCTCTCTGCTGGGACACAATCATTTGGGTTGGAAGGGACCTCTGAGATCATCAAGTCCAACCCTTGATCCACCACCCCGTGGTCCCCATCCCACGGCGCTGAGGCCACATCCAATCTCTCCTCTCCAAGGTCACACAGGTCACTGCCTCCTGTGTCCTTCCCACCAGTGCCACCTCCCTGGGACCATCCCAGCGGAACGTCCTACTCCATCCCGGGGTTCCCTGCTCACCTTTGGTGGTGCTGGTGATGGCAGTGCTGGTGGAGGAGAGGCCAGGGGCTCCACGACAGGCTCTCTCCAAGCTGTTGTGCTGCTTGGCTAACTGCTCAATGGTCTCCTCCAGGCGGATCCTCTGCTCCCTCTCATACTGCAGCGCCCGCTGCCATTTGCGGCTGTGAGTTTCGGCTAAATCCAGGAAATCCCGGCAAGCCTGGGAGGGAAGGAGGGAGGATAAAGGCACAGAATCAGTTGATGCTCCATCCCTGGCAGTGCTGAAGGTTGGATGAACAACCTGGGCTGGTGGGAGGTGTCCCTGCCCATGCAGGGGGTTGGATCTTGATGAGCTTTAAGGTCCCTTCCAACCCAAAGCATTCCTTGATTCTGTGATCGGTGCAGAGGTAGGGGCAGGGAGATTGTAGAAGGGATCAGGTTGGAAAAGTCCTATAAGATCATCCAGTCCAACCTTTAACCTGACTCTACTAACCTAGCTTTACCAGTCCACTGCTAAACCATGTCCCTAAGCACTGTATCTGTATCACAGAATCATCCAGGTTGGAAAGGACCTCTGAGATTATCAACTCCAACTTTTAATCCACTCCCCCCGTGGTTCCCAGCCCATGGCACTGAGTGCCACATTCAGGCTCTTCTTAAAAACCTCCAGGGATGGAGAATCCACCCCTTCCCTGGGCAGCCCATTCAATGTCTGATCACCCTCTCTGGAAAGAATTTTTTTCCTAATATCCAACCTAAACCTCCCCTGGCAGAGCTTAAGCCCATCTCTTGTCTTACTGGTAGCTGCCTGGGAGAAGAGCCCGACCCCCCCTGGCTCCAACCTCCTTTCAGGGAGTTGGAGAGAGTGATGAGGTCTCCCCTGAGCCTCCTCTTCTCCAGCCTCAACACCCCCAGCTCCCTCAGCCCTTCCTCACAGCACTTGTGCTGGATCCCTTCACAGCCTCCTTGCTCTTCTCTGGACCTGCTCCAGCACCTCAATCTCCTTCCTGAGCTGAGGGGCCCAGAACTGGACACAGGACTCAAGCTGTGGCCTCACCAGAGGAAGAGGATTATTTCCCTGGACCTGTTGGCCACATTGTTCCTGATCAGGATGCCATTGGCCTTCTTGGCTACCTGGGCACACAGCAGGCTCATGCTCAGCTTCCTGTCAATCTCAGGTCCCTTTCTGCCCCTCTGTGCCCAGCCTGGAGCTCCCCATGGGGTTGTTGTGTTGAACCTCATCCCGTTGGGATCAGCCCAACTCTCCAGTCTGTCCAGGTCCCTCTGCAGAGCCCTCCTGCCTTCCAGCTGATCCACACTCCCCCCCAGTTTAGTGGAGAGACACACCAGCACCTGGCATGGACCTGGCACGACCCTCCATGACCCAGGAGCTCATCACAGAGTCACCACTGTCCCGTGGTGACCCCGGAGCTGACTCCTCACCACTTCCCCTCCCCCTCTCCCAGGACCCTGGTTTCACAACCCCAGAGCTCTGCACCATCCCTCCCACCTGTGGGAAGAAAACCAGCTCAGGTCTGACCACCCAAATCTGAACCACCATCCTGCTGGTGAGGAGAAGGATGGACAGGACACTGGTCTGCAGGGTGACAGTCCCTGGGTGACAGCCACCAGAGGAGGCTCATGCCAGGAGGAGCTCCAAGGAGGCAGAGAGGGAAGATGCCCAACTCCATCCTGGAGCTGCACTGTCCCTGGCAATGAGCAGGGGCAAGGGATGAGCCATTCACTTATCCAAGCCAAACCACAGACTTGGTTGGAATGTTGTGGGTTTTTTTTTATAACCTGCCAGGCTCTAAGAGCCACCAGATGTAAATTCAGCACCTTTCACAGATTTGTCATGGCAAATTTACCAGGTTTCTCAGCTTCTCAGGAACATCATTAACCACTCACAATTACTTATGCTGCCAAAAAAGGGTCACCCCAGGTCAGCTGTGTCCTGTCAAGGTGGTGGCATCACAGATATCTTTGCAGAGCAGCAGCATTCTTGAGTCCTCAGCAGGAGCCACTCATCAATATCAGACATAAAGAACACAGACTGCACCTTAATTAGCTTCAGAGTGATCACGTTTGGTCTGAACTCCAGGGGATGACAACCCCTCAGGGAACTGCAAGGCTGAGCACTTCATCACCCCCAAGGCAATGCTGATGGATCCCCAGGGAACACACCCAAACCTGCCCAGAGCATCCCAGAGGAACAGCCCCAAAAATCCAGCCTTTGGGGAGGGAAAAAAAACCTACCAAGGAAGTGCTTGCTGTTCTGGGAGTGACATCTCCTCCTCCTCATCCCAACCCTTCCCTCTGCCTGCATGGGACAAGTGAACCACTTCAGCTCCTGGGAGAGAAGGAAACTGCCAGATGGGTTCAATCATCTCCTTTTCAGTGGTGAATTATACAGCAAAAGCTCCATTCATCAGGGGAAAAGCTCCTTGCTGCTCTCAGGAGGTTGGTGCCTGGCAGATAAGTGCTCCTTTCCTTCCTTCCTTCCTTCCTTCCTGGAGTCATCAAAACCCTGGAACACATCTGTGCTGCTGCTTACTGCATCACAGCCCTCCCATGGGAAAGGAGGTTTGGGATTCTCTTTTTAGATCTGAAGAGGTTTTGGATCCTCTTTTTAGATCTGAACACATTCCCAGGCACGTGGCCCAGCACTGAGCTGTCTGATCTGTCCTTGCCCCCAGCCCCTGAGATGCTCTGAGCAGAAAGCAAATGGGAAAAGACAAGGATGGAGCCAGGATTGAATCCCAAAACACTTCACACCAACAGATCTCAACCAGAAGTGGTTTGGAGGACAGTCACCTGCCCTGACACCCTGGCTGCACCCCACCACCAGCAGCAGCAGCACAGGAAACACCCAGATGAGCACAGACTGCTCAGATCTGTCCAATATCCTTGGAATGACCCTCACAGGAATCCTGTCTGGGTGGAAGGTGCACAGCAAGAGGTGCCTCTCCCCAGGGCAGGGCTGGTGGCAAAAGGAGAACCTGAAAAGAAGTGCTGGGCTGAGCATTGCCAGGTCCCAACAATTCCCAAAAATAAGGTGGCATTGCATAAAAAAATGGTGGGGGCAGGAGGTGTGGGTTTGATGGCAAAACTCATCCCACTCCCTATTGCTTTTCTTTCCATACTTCTACATTACATTGGAAGAAGCTCTGGGGCCAGGGAAAACAAGCACCACAGGAATGCACAGACATGGAAAAGTTCATCCATGCCCCAAGAGGGAGTAGGAAGAGAGCAGAGGAGGCTTCAACAGAGCTCTTTGGCAGTGCCATAGCCAGCATCCCAGCAAGAGCCCCAACACTCACCCAAGGAGCTCCCTCAGCCACTGATGGTCTCGTTCCAGGTGGCATTTTGTGCCCTGGCAGTGCCTCTTCCTCTATCTGCAGGACTCCCCAACAGGGACATCCACGTCTGAGTGGGAGTCAGATCTGGTCTCATGGTTTTATCTCTGGGAGTTTTATTGCTTTTTTGTGTTATTTTGGGCCCATCTGCCTCAACGTCACAAACACGAGTGGCTCCTCTACCACCCCCAGGCAGGCTCAGCACTGCCCAACCACCCAAACACACCCTGCCCAGGGTGTAGCTCCCCAGGAGGACCTCATCCCCTGGTCCAAAGCAGCAGGGCCAGTGGGTGCCAAGTGGTGGCCCCATGGCTGCCCCAGCCCAGCCCTGGGAGCCCCCCGTGCAATAGAGGAGTAGTGGCAAAGAGCAGCAAAGCCACCAGCCCTGCTGTGTGAAGAGACCCAGATCCTGCACACACGTGGCCTCTGTGTCACCTCCTGAATCCCTCCCCAGCACGAGGAGAGGGGACTTTCATCCTGGCACCAAGAAGTGGAATAAACCAACACTGCCCATGGGTTATGGACTGAAGTGATGGCAGCAGCACCCATGGCCTGGGAAAGACAGGAGGTCTGGCTCCCAAAGCATGGCTCTCCAGCCAAAAAATCAACTAAGGGGGGGTTGCTGAAGGTTTTGAGCATGGCCCCTGCTCACCCCAACCCCACTCAGCAGTGTGCAGCAGCACCATTGGCAGTGCTGGAGGGGTTGGTGAGGACACAACCCAGAGTCACAGGAGGTTTAGGGAGGAAGAGACCTCCCAGCTCATCCAGTCCAACCTTTAATTAACACCACAGTCAGCTACTAAACCATGTCCTTAAGGACCAGGTCCAAATGCCTTTTAAATGCCTCTAGGGATGGTGACTCCACCACTGTCCTGGGACATTCCAGTGCCTGACAGCCCTCTCAGTGAAAAAACATTTCCTAACATCAGCCTAAACCTCCCCTGGCACAGCTTCCACCCATTCCCTCTGGTCCTGTCACAACTGACTAAGGAGAAGAGATTTTTTCCCTCCTTGCTCCAACCTCCCTTGAGGTGATTGAAGAGAGCCATAAGGTTTCCTTTCACCTCCTCTTCTCCAGACCAAACAACCCCAGCTCCCTCAGCTGCTCCTCACAGGAATTTTTAGGGACACCAGGGACATGGAGGCCCAGGGAGGTCCCTCCTGCTGCAGAGTGGCCAGTCCCAAGCCACATCCCAGCAGGGCTTTGCTGCTCTCCTTCACCAATGTGCCCATCCTTGGCTTTTCCTTTTGATGCTCTCACCCACGGGGTCTCTCTGCTGCCGTGTGTGCCAAAAAACATCCCTGCCCCAGCAAACTCCTGGCACCCTCCCTTCCCTCTCAGAGAGGTACCTCCAGGTGGCTGCTGCCATTTCATCCTTCTTCTTTGCTTGCCTGAACCATCACCACCACAGCAGCCCAGGGACCCTCACAGGGGTCTGCAAGCAGGAGAGGCAATGTCCCAAACACATCTGGTCCCCTCTTTAAGCCCCTCAGAGTCCTGCCCCCACCCTCGGGGCACACAGACAGATCTATCCTGCAAAAAGCTCTCCCAAAGATGTAAGGAGGCTCTCACTGGCTGCTTCTCACCTCATCTGCCCCATGGAGTGAACTCCAGGCTGGAAGAGCATCTGTCTCCAGCCATATGGCTGTGGTGACAGTGAGCAGCTGGCACTGCCATGGGCAGCTCCAACCCTGGGATCTGCAGGACTCTGCTTTGGTTCGTACCTCGATTTCAGCCTCGTTTGGTGCCTCTGCAACCAGCTCTGCTGAAGGAGAAGGGCAGCAGGAGCTGCTGGAAACATCTCACTGAGCACCAGCACCCCTCTAACTCACTGCCCTCCCAGTGCCAGAACATCTTCCTGAGTAAATCTGCAGGATTAAGTGCCACCATTCCACAGAATCCCAGACTGGTTTGGGTGGGAAGGGACCTTAAAGCCCATCCAGTGCCACCCCTGCCATGGGCAGGGACACCTCCCACCAGCTCAGGTTGCTCCAAGCCCCATCCAACCTTCAGCACTGCCAGGGATGGGGCAGCCACAGCTTCTGGGGGAAACCTGGGCCAGGGGCTCAGCACCCTCACAACAAAGAATTTCTCCCTCCCCAACATCTCCTCTCCAGCTCCCCTCTTGCAGCTGCAAACCCTTCCCCCTCATCCCATCCCTCCCTGTCCTTGTCCCAAGTCCCTCCCCAGCTTTCCTGGAGCCCCTTCAGGCACTGGAAGCTGCTCTAAGGTCTCCCCGTTGCAGCCTTCTCTTCTCCAGCCTCAACACCCCCAACTCTCTCCTCCTGGCTCCAGAGCAGAGCTGCTCCAGCCCTCCCAGCAGCTCCAGGGCCTCCTCTGGACTGGCTCCAACACCTCCCTGTCCTTCTGCTGATGGGGACCCCAGAGCTGGACCCAGCTTTACCCCAGAGGGGAGCTCCTCCTTACCCATCACCACAAAGTCCTTCCCCTCAGGGCTAATTTTTCAGTCCCTCCTCCTTCACCAGGAGCTGGAGGAAGGAGAAGCTTCCCTCTGCACCAGCCCAGGGAAGAGGTGAGCACAACCCCTGGGATACCAGGGGCCAAAGCCCAGTGGGGATTAACCCAGCCTGATTTTGCTATTTGCCCTCCCCACATTCCCATCCTGCCTCAAGAAGGTGCAAGAATGTTCATTCCTGCAGATTAACAGACCCATGGAGGATGAGCTGGAGGTGACAGGAGGTGTGTGCAGGGTTCACCTGATCCCAGTGCTGCCTTTCCCACCCCAGGCAGAGCCCATCCCTGCTCCCATGGGTCAGCAGAGCTGAACCCCCAGGCACTGCTGACACCACAACTGCTAAGCCCCCAGCACACAGCCCTGCTGAGCCAGCACCTGCCTGGACAGAAAAGCTCAAAACTTTCCTCTGAAGCTGCAGCCCCCAAAAAAAAACCACCAAAAAAAAAGAGCTGGGAGAGGCATCTTAATGCTGGTTACAACCTGAACCCCATCTTTTCATACAAGGCTTCAAGGGGGGGTGCAGGAGAGAGGCTGAAGCCTCATGGGAGTGAGATGAACACAGTGAGGAGGAAGAGGAGAGAAGGAAAAGGAGGAGAAGTGAAAAGCCCCAAATCACAGTGAGGATAAAGCAGGAGAAGCAGCTGAAACCCCTGGTGGACACCACAGCCCCACAGACAAATGCAAGGTCCAAGCACCCACACACAAGATGTGTCTGGCTGGAAAAACACAGCAACCACACAGATGATGATGATGATGACCATGATGATGATGATGATGATGATGTAGGGAGCCAGAGGAAGGCAGTGCCTGCCTGGCCATATGTCAGAGACACCCTTAGACCTCCAAAATCAAAGGGCACTCCAGGGATGACCCAGAAGAATCTGCAGCAGCTCCAAGCTCCATGTCCTCACCCCCCCCCAGCCCCACTTCTGGTGGCTGTGCAGGCAGGGACAGACCCCAGGGTGTCACCCAACCCCCTCCACCACCTCCCTGGGGAACAGCAAAGCACCCACCAGTTATTCATTCATCCATCCATCCATCAGCACGGGGAATCTCCAGTGAAAACACCCGGGACACAGAGAGTCCTCTGCCTGCAGCTGCCTTGTCCAGAGAGGATTAGGGTTGGGTTAGAGATTTAATCCCAGGGCTGGGGGGGTTTCTGGGTCACTGACATGGTTTTCAATGTGCTGATTAGCCCGTGTGTCATTAGCACAGCACAAATAATTAACGCAGGCTGTGCCACAGGAGAGAAAAAGTTCCACCCTGAGCCCTCACCCTTGCAATAGTCCCAGAGAAGAGAGAAACCCTGCCCTGCTGCAGAGTTTTGCTCTGCTTTTTGGCAGCAGAGCATCTGTTTGGGGCTGCTGAGGGTGGCTGGGGACAAGTCCTGCCACTAACAAAGCAAATCCAGGGGGGGAAGCTGGAGCTTGCTTGCTGCAGTGCCTCAGTTCAGTCCCAAGGCATAAGGATGCACGAGGAGGAGAGGTCCACCAGTCCCACTGGTTGTACTGGGGTGAACTGGGAGCAGCCCAGCAGGCTGTTTCCTCCCTGCTCAGCATCTCTGCCCCGAGCAAGAGGACATGGGGAAATGGTTTAAAACTTGAAGAGGGGAGATTTAAGTAAGGCATCAGGAAGAAACTTTGCTGTGAGGATGGTGAGATGCTGGACCAGATGCCTGTGAAAGCTGTGGCTGCCCCATCCCTGGAAGTGTTCAAGTCCAAGTTGGATGGGGCTTGGAGCACCTTGGGCTGGTGGGAGGTGTCCCTGCCCATGCAGGGGGGTTGGAACTGGGTGAGCTTTAAGGTCCCTTCCAACCCAAACCATTCTAGGATTCTGTGCCTGCCAGAGATGGGATCCATCCTGCCTGTGACACGAGGGCTTTGAGGACACTGAGGGATGGCACCACACACACCCCCTCACCAGGACCCAGCCAGGTCCCACACCAGCAGCACCACATGCTCATCCCAGGGAGGAGATCCCAGGGATGTGCCCATGGCAGGGAAGGGGCTGTGGCACTGTCCCAGGGTCAGCATCTCCTGCCAGAGCCCAGCCCTGCAGCACAGCCCAAGGAGATGCTCCCGGTACAGCAAGGGAGATGTAACTTCTCCTGCAAGGAACCAGCAGCTCTGTGCTCCCATGGGACCCACAGAGGGACTGAGGTGGGCAGCAGGAGGGTTCATTACAGCCAGGACATGGCTTGGACTCCCTCTGCTTCCCTGTAACCACGTTTCAGGTTTCCACACAGAAGCCTTCACAACCCTTGCACTGCACAGAGCCACCCTCAGTGCCCCTTGGCAGGGCTGGTGCTGAAGCTCACAGAGGGCACTGCCCCAGGCTTAAAAAAAAATAAATAAATCAAGGTACAAAAAGTGATTTATGCATGAAAAGGTGACAGTGTAGCTGGGGACATCAGTGCACTGGGAATGTCCCCCCCTCCCCACCCCCTCGACCCTGCCCAGCTCCCCCCCAGCCTGCCTTCCTAATCCACACCCCTGTCCCCTGGGCTCAGTGTCCCTCAGCCCAAGCTTTGTCCCCTTCCCTAAAAACGATGGGGATGGGCTCAGCAGCAAGAGCTGCAGCCACCATCCCATCCTGCTGCTGCCACACTACAGCCCTTCCCCTTCGGACATCTCCTGGAGACACTCAGCCACCAGCTGATACAAAAGGAGGCTGTTAAAAATGGATCCACCCAAAACCCACTCGATTCCCTCCCTCCTTGGCCCCTCTTACCTGCTCGGTGGTTTGGTCAAACCACATTTCTAGGATTTTTGTGCAATTTCCCACCACCCGGACAACCTCGCACAAGATTTTATCCTATCACAACCATCACAGCCTCCTTCTCTCCAGGCTGGACACAGCAAATATTGTTCTGCTCATCTCTTCTCAAAAAGCTGCTGGAGAAACCCCTCTCCCCAATTCCCTGCCCACATCCAAACACCTATCTGCCTCCTAAACCAAGCAAATCCTTGGAAGCCCCTGAGGCTTCACCATCACCTCCTACTCCTCATCCCACGCTGCCATCCCTGCTCCTAAAACTTGGACAAACTCTCCATGGGGAAAGCTCTGCACAGGTGACCCCAGAGCTGCTCCAAAACACCAGACACCATCTCAGGAAGCCCTTTCCTCCCCCCCAGGGATACAAAATCCTGCAAGCAGGGATGAAGACAGGGGGATGCTGCAACTGTGGGGCTCCTGAGTGCCCTTCTGCTGAGGAGGGCACTGTGATTATTATTTATAACTGTTATTATTATTGTTATAATTATCATCATCATTATCATTATTTCAAAGCTCACATGAAGCCTTTGCTTACAGCTGGGACAGCAGAGTGACATTGCTGCTCCATTCACAATTCCCCAACCTCTGCCTTCATATATTATTCCATACCTGTCAGGCTTTTGGGTTGGGTTTTTTTGTTGTTGCTGTTTTGTGCTTTGGGTGGGGTTGTTTGATTTTTTTTAATTTTTTTTTTTTTTCTTTAAATATTTTTGATTTACTCTCTCTCTCTTCCCCTCCCCAAAGCTCCCCAAGGAAAAGCAGAAGGGCTCTCAAGGAAGAGAATCCACACCCCAAAGAGAAGCAGCCCAAAAAACACACAGCAAGCAGAGTCCCCCTGCACAGGGAGTGGCTCTGGTACCAGCACAGGGAGTGGCACCAGTACCACCACACACATCCCCACCACCAACCAACTGGGCTGGCAGGGCACAGACAGCACCAGGCAGCCCTCAGAGCCTGAAGGGGTTAAATCCCCCCTGTCCCTGAGCCGTGTAAAACCGGAGCAGCTCCATGGAAGTCCGGGAGGCTGTGAGAAACGTGGGGACGCGAGGCTGAGCCTGCAGCCCCCCCCCCAAAAAAAACAACCAAAAAACCAACAAAACCACACACAAGGAGCTCTAAATTGCTGTGCAGCCAGAAAGGCAACCCCGGAACAGCCAAAAAACAAACAAACAAACGAAAAAAAAAAAAAACCCTGGCATCCTAAGCATCCCACATCCCCTGATGTTGGCTGGGAGCAGGGCTGCATCCCGGGGGTTCCGTGCGTGCTTCCCAACTTCCCCCAAAGCCTGCAGAGAGGGGCAGGAGGAGGATGGAGGAGGAGAAGGAGGAGGAGGAAGGAGCCGGGCAGTTCACTCACGTTGATCATAGCATTGGAGGTGATTCGGAAGAGCGTTGCCCGTTCGTTCACCGCTTTGATCTTCTCCCCGCTCTCTGCAGGCACCTTCAGGCTCTCCAGCTCGCTGAGGGAGCGCTGCAGGGCTGCCCCGTGCTTGGCGATCAGCTCGTTGCAAGTGCTCAGATCCTCCAGCTTACTCGAGAGGGTTTTCAACGTGCCCTGCAGCTCGCTCTTGTCTGACTGCGAGGCGGGCTCCTCGTCACCCGAGTCATCTGCGAAGGGAGGGATGGAATGGGGAGAAAAAAAAAAAGAAAAAAAAAAACAAAACAAAAAACCGACGGTTTCCATGGTTACCCCCGGACTGTACTAACCCGCCAGCACGCAGGGCAAGGGACCTCCTGTCTCACCCACCCACCCCTCCGGACGGGGGTCCTGGGGGCTTCGTCCCCCTTGGTGCAGAGTGGGGTGCAGAGGAGGGATGGGGGATGAGAGCCCGAGTCCCGAGGAGGTGACCAAAAGGCTGCTCTGGTTGTCACCAGGAGCTGGTTCAGGGCTGAGGTGGCATGAGGAGCAGGGTTCTGGTGGCACCAGGGAAAGGCCATGTGCCAAGCACCAGGATACTCTGCAGCAGGCTCTGCTTTGGGCAAGAGAAGCTGTTTCACCCAGGAGAAAGGTTGGAAAGACCCAGGGAACAGCAACAGCTTTTATCCCAAACCATCACACCTTCAGAGGGCAGAGAACACCACGAGCAGCATCTCCCAGGTGAAGCAGAAATGGTTGTTCCTGCAACCCCTGAACACTTGGGGGACTTAAAACCAGAACCTCCCAACCCAAAACCCAGCAGCAAAGTGTGACCAAGTGTTTCTTCAGACCATCCCACTGCTCCCCCAGGGAAGGGGGAGAAAGCAAACACCTCCGAGAGGCAAAAAGCAAACACAAAAATCACAACAGCAAATCCAAAGCTATGCTGCCCAAAGCAAAGGCAGAGCAGGTCCTAGCAGCACACCCCATCCTTACATTCAAAGTTTAGCTGAGGTTTCTCTGGGTGCCCCCAAAACCCAGAGGTGGCAGAGCAGGGAGCAGCCCTGTCACTTCTACTCCCTCCATTTTCTGTTTCTGGATTAAAAAGAGACAGGAACCAACAAAAGCTGCCTGCAGCTTCTCTGCCAGGCCTGGGGGAGCTGGAGAGGGGAGGTGAGGATGTTCTCCAAACCAGCCAGGCTGAGATGCTGTCATGCTGCAAGGTACAGACCTTGGGGACACTTCAGTTCCAAGCAGGGTACAGGACATCCCCTTCCTGGGCTGCAGAGAAAGGGGAAAAGCCCATCCTCTACTGCTAGATGGGCACTTGGATTTTACTCCTGGCTCATTTTTCATAGAATCATTTTTAAGACCTTTCAAAATGCTGCAGGTATTGAGAGCAATGTTCAGCTCTTGCTCACATTGATTCCACTGCTCTTGGGCCAGCTAAGGAGAAGGGGACAAAGAGCACCCTTTGCTTAACAGCACCAAAGTGTGTCCCCAAGGCAAGAGCCAGAGTAAGCAGGGTGACAGAAAAGACCCAAGAACCCGAGGTTGAAGCAGGAGCAGAGCAGGATGTGGTGCTGCACCAGGTTTCATGACCATGAGGCTACCCAGGAAGGATGTGATGGGACAAGGCAGCAAAGCCCAGGGACAAAGCTTCTCCTACAGGGCAGGATTTACCCCAGCAGCCCAAGGACAGTGAGAAAATGAAACTAAAGCCCTGTTGGGAAGCAAAAGGTAAGTTGCTGGTGAAGTTCCAAAGCAGCAGCATCTCTCAGTGCAACCCTTTGGTCCATCTGCAACCCAACCCCAAGTGTCCACAGCACCAACGAGCACAAGGAGATGTAAAAACCAGGAGATGCAGTGGTTTGTGGCCACCAGGGCTGAAGGACAGTCAGTGCCAGCATTCACAGCACCCCCAGCAAGCCAAGAAAGCCCTTCCCAAGGCAGGGCAGCAGCCAGCCACAGCTTCTGCCAAATGGTTGAGGAGCTCCTGAGCTGCAGGGCCAGGCAGGAACAGCCCTGCTCTTGGGGACAGGACCAGCACTTGGCACACACAGCACCAGGGATGTCTCTGGAACAGGCAGAGATGGGCAAAGGAAAGAGAAGCCAGGATTTGAAGGGCTCCAGCCCAGGAGAGTGCACAGAGCTACCACAGGGAGGGATTAACTGGGAGCATCTTGTATGTGCCAGCTGCAAAAGATCTAGCAGGAAAATTCAAGCTGCTTTTCCACCACTATGGCCACAAACCAAAGCCCTCTAAGGTCTGCTTGCTGTTCCCAGTGCCTTTCCTCCTGGGGCAGAGGACAGGGCACTGAACATGCACAGACATCCCTGTACCTGTCCTCAGGCAGAGGACAGAGCACACTGCTCCCTGCTCCCCAGAGAGCCACCCCGAGCTGTTCTGCTGCCCAGAGCCATTTTCTGAGGCTTTCCAGGGCAGGTTCAGGCAGAGCCTTGAATCCATCTCTTTTCTCATGGTCTCCCATGCACCTCTCCTTCACCAGAGCTCCTGCCCAGCACCACTGCTTCCACCTTCCAAGGTGGCTCCATCTGCAGCCATCACCTCTGCTCAGGTTGGGAACCAGCTGCAAGGTCCAGGCACTGCTCCAGAAGGTCCATTCTGGGATCCTGTCCTTGTCCCATGACACCACACACCCACCCCCCACCACCCCTCATCCCTGGAGTGCCACCTGCACGCAGGGGACACAGGGTGATGGTGGCACTTGGACAACTCCCCCAGCCAGGGCCACCCATTTCCAGCTCAGGAGCTCCAGGAACACTTCTGTACTCTCCAAGAAATGTCCAGGCTCCAGCAGCTGGATGGAGCCTCCTCTCCAGAGCATGTGGCCAAGTGATCACTAACGTGTCAAGTCTTTAATTGATAATCTATCAGTGTCTTATAAATCTACCAAAGCAAAAGTCAACCACACCAAACTCAGTTTTCATCACAGGCACCAACCCAGGAACTACCAGGGATGATTATGTCAAAAAATACACTGTTACCTCTGCTGGACTCAAGGGGACAAACTAAATTTGGGATTTTTCTCTTTGTAGGCATTCTTAGTATTTCCCCAAGATAATTTTAGCTGTTTACAAAGACTGCAAAAACTGTGCCAAGCAGGAGGGAGAATCTCTCAGTCTCTCCCCAGGCAGCATTTAACCCCCAAATCCTTCCTTTTCCTCCTCCTCCTCCTAGATCCCAATCTGGGGATGGATTTTTCCCATCATTAAACTGCTCTGACACCAAGACAGCACAAGGTTGCAAGGGATGGGCTCCATCCTTTCCCAGGGTGGTGGTTGCTGCCCATTTCTGCCCAATTCTGGAGGTTGCAGCAATGATCCCTGCCTGAGTGCTCAGCTGGAGGCAGGAGGCACGGCCCCAGCGTGGCCCATTTTTTTTTTTTTTATCACTGTGCAGAATTACATAAACTCCTCAAATCCCTGGGGAAAAAAAGGGATAGGGGGAAGGCACCTGGGTCAGAGCATGCCCATCCTGATTGGGCTGACTGAGCTCAGCTGAACATCCCTCCCCAGCTCTCCACTTGCCCCAAAGCTGCTTTCCCAGCCCTGCTGGGGTGGTGCTGGGGAGGTGGGCAGGATCCCACTGCCCTGCTCCTGCCTGGGCACATGGAGGGAGGCATCAGTCCCACCAAAGAAAGATCCTCCCTAAAGCAGGAAACCTTCAGAGGGTGGGCAGGGGGGTTGCCCAGGTTGGGACCCCCTCCCATGATGGGACACGGGTGCCCCTGCAGCTCTCAAACACAAGAGAGGTTTGTGACAGACACTCAGCAAGGATCCCACAGCTCTTCTGCAGTGATGAAAACAAAGAGAAAAGGCTGGCAACAAATATTTGACAGCAAATTCATAAAGCAGTTTGGGTGGGAAAGGACCTTAAAGCTCCTCCAACATTCAACACTGCCAGGGATGGGGCAGCCACAGCTTCTGGGGGCAACCTGGGCAACCAGGGGCTCAGCACCCTCACACCAAACCATTGCTTCTCAACACCACCTCTCCACCTCCCCTCTTGCAGCTGCAAACCCTTCCCCCTCATCCCATCCCTCCCTGTCCTTGTCCCAAGTCCCTCCCCAGCTTTCCTGGAGCCCCTTCAGGCACTGGAAGGTGCTCTAAGGTCTCCCCATTGCAGCTTTCTCTTCTCCAGCCCCAACACCCCCAACTCTCTCCTCCTGGATGTTCCTCTCACTCCTCTACCTCTTTGGATGAGGCAGCCCAGGTTCCAAAGCATCCTCCCAAATTTTCCTGCCCTTCCCAGAGGCCCATGGGGACCAGCACTGATTCAAATCCCCCTCTCCCTCCTGCAGCCAAGCTCAGCACACTGCTCAGGATGGGTTCCCTGCTCCAGACCAACACCTCTGGATGCACACAGGGAACACCTGCAACACAGAGCTCAGAGAAGGGAGACACAGACCCCCCCTTGACAGCAGCTTTTAACACTTCTCCCCCCCAGGAACACAAACCTCTCTATTTAGCACACATTATCCATCCCAAAAACCCGAGCCCTGCAACCCCGCTCCCTTCACTCCCCACCTCATCCTGGGTTTGGACTTGTGAACCAACCCCAAGGCAGTTGTTGTGGTTTTGATTTGTAGGGCACGGGGCAGGAGGCAGCTGCTGGAGGAACAGCCAGCCTCCCAGTAAGCTGGCAGGATTATTTTTGGAGCCGAGATGCTGTTTAATCTACGGAAAAATGGATCAGCAGCTCCCGGCCCTTGAGCCTTTTCCGCTTTGTTTCTCAGCCTGGAGAGGAAGACAAACACACAGCACCCAGAGCAGCAGCTCCCTAGGAAGCCATTAAGGCAGAAGCTCCCTTAAAGCCCCCGTTTTTCCTCTCTAAAACTTCCCTTGGCCAAATAATTCCCATTCCTTGCAACTCCTGCAGAGCTGCTGGAGAAGCTGCTGGCTGGAGATCCCAGGGCAGGCTCTGCACTCTGGCTCCCTCACCCATCCCAAAATCACCAGGGAGACCCCAACCAACCCCAGGCTGCTGCTGCTGCTCATGGCCAGGTGTTTCCATGCTGCCCCTGGATGAGATGGGAAAAGCCCCTTCAGAAAAGGGGGAGAAATCAAGGGGAGCAAAAGGACTGGAGAGCTTTGATTCTGAAACACCCAAATGGTAACCAGAGCCTGACTGCCAACATTCCCCAGCCCCAAGCACCACAGCAGGGTGGGCAACTAATTCCACTTCTCTTCCTCTCCAGGTCCAGCACAGGTGCTTTCCTCCTCCTGCATCCCACACCTTCCTTCACAGGATCACAGACCAGTTTGGGCTGGAAGGGACCTTAAAGCCCACCCAGTGCCACCCCTGCCATGGGCAGGGACACCTCCCACCAGCCCAGGTTGCTCCAAGCCCCATCCAACCTTCAACACTGCCAGGGATGGGGCAGCCACAGCTTCTGGGGGCAACCTGGGACAGGGGCTCAGCACCCTCACACCAAACCATTGCTTCCCAACATCTCCTCTCCAGCTCCCCTCTTGCAGCTGCAAACCCTTCCCCCTCATCCCATCGCTCCCTGTCCTTGTCCCAAGTCCCTCCCCAGCTTTCCTGGAGCCCCTTCAGGCACTGGAAGCTGCTCTAAGGTCTCCCCATGGGATCCTTCTCTTCTCCAGCCTCAACACCCCCAACTCTCTCCTCCTGGCTCCAGAGCAGAGCTGCTCCAGCCCTCCCAGCAGCTCCAGGGCCTCCTCTGGACTGGCTCCAGCACCTCCCTCTCCTTCTGCTGATGGGGACCCCAGAGCTGGACCCAGATTTACCTCAGGGGGGTCTCCCCAGAGGGGAGCAGAGGGGGACAATCCCCTCCCTTACCTGCTGGTCCTTCTCTACCCTGTGAGTGGGAAACTTTCCTTTCCATTGTATCCTCTCTTTCAGAAAAACTCATCATCCTTCCTACAGAAAGCAGAGCTGATTTTTACTGAAGCCAAGGCTTGGTTCTCACAAACATTGGTGTTTATCATCACCTCAGCTCACTACAAACTCTCAGCACCTGAATTTCTCTGCTCAGGATGCTCAGGGTGATGCAGCACAACCACAGCCCCCAGGGACACTCCTAAAAACTCAAATGGCCCCCACATGGCTCCATGGCACCCACACCAAAGCTGCTCGAGGTGGGTCACAAGTTCTGCCTCAGTTTCCCTCTTGCTGCCAGCTGGAGCCAGTGCCTGGGAATCACAGCGTGTTTCCTGGGTTTGGAGAGGATGAAAAGAACCACAGAGGGAACGGGATGGAAAGGGCACAACCCAACTGCAAAATATAATCTGAAAAGAGTGGTTTTTTCACTCTCAGCCTCCTTTTTGCTCAGCTCTGCCTCTTGTGCAATTCCTGCTGACTTTTCCACTCCTGTACATGACTTTTGTCTCTAGGCAGATGACAAACACCACGCTTATTTGGTAAAAGCCCTTCTTCCTCTCCAGGGAGAGTGGAAGAGGTCCATGAGGACAGAAAAGCTTCCAAGCCAACCTCTGCTCCAGCAATCCCAGACAAAACTCGGAGCGCTCCTCACAGGGACTCCCACAAGCAAACACCACAGAAACCAATCCCCCCTCTTCAGGAGATTCCCTGTTCAATCCCACCAGCAACCAGTACCCCTGCTGACACCAGGGCTTTGATTCTTCCCTTCCCAATTGGAATTATCCAGGTCTTTTCAGAACCACTGCTCACCCATCACTTCTCAACCGGAGCGACTCCCACGGCGACACGTTTGCTTTCATCGGTTTTAATAGCTGTGAATATTAAATGCAAATGGTTGTTTTTCTATTTAACAGCCTCACCCGGCTGCCAAAAAGATAGATGGCTTTTCACAGCATCTGCAGATGCAGGCACAGGCAGTGCTTTGGCAGTTCTAAAGAATTAGGCTGGAAATTAATCACGAAAATGGCGCGGCAAAGACTCATTCATAAACGGTGCCAAATCTGGGTGATGGCTTAGCAATTATCACCAACCTGGCCAGGCTATTTCTGCTGCCCACTAATGCAAATGGAAAGCTGTTGAAACAAATGGAAGCCTTAAAATAGCCCAGGCTGGCTGCTTGTGACAAGCTGTGACATTTCCTCAAGGCTCACTCGGTGGCAGCAGGTGGTGGGAGGCAGCTGAGACAGGAGGACCCCAAACCTCTGGGGATGGGGCTCCATAAAACAAATCCAGAGCTCAAAGAGCCCTCAAAAAATCCCATCAGGTTTGCCTCAAAGCCCTAAATGGTGTGGACGGAAATGAAATGAAAGTTTTGGAGAAATTGGACTCTAAGGGCTTGAGTGATGTGATTTATGTTGATCCAAGGGGGTGCAGAAACCTCCAGAAACCTCCAGACCTAACTTATTCCATGACTCCACACTAAATGCAGCTTTTTCACTTGCAGCAATGTGCTTAACAACCAGATGTAATGCAAATTCACAATAATAAAGGAAATTCAATATATGCATCTGGTTAAAGTTTAGTAAGTGAAGTAAGCAGCACACAAAAAATGGGCTTAAAAAGTTCTGAAGCCTTTTTTTGAGTGATAGCTTGGGCACCACAGCATCCTTCTTCTACCAAGCCATGTCAAAACAAAGAAGGTGAGCAACTGCTTCTGCTTTCAGTAAAAAGAAAATGGCACCACCGTATTTCCTCATCTTTTTCTATTACTGATTTCCATAACTGTGATTTCCTTCATACTTTGGTGCAACTGGCTGGAGCCAAACCTAAAAGGAGAAGCCAGGCCTTAGCACCACAGTTCCTTTTCTGGAAAGCAACCACCACAGTGAGACAAGGATGGAAAAGGCTATGAACAAGAGACCAAAGGGATAAAAAGCAGCTGGAGTTAAATCTCTGCTTCATACCCAGGATAAATGACAGGAAAGCAACCAAATACACACCAGGGAATTGTCCTGGTTTGGGCCAGGATAAAGGTGATTTTCTGTCTTGTACTTTTGCTTTTAGCTAAGTCTCTTGTAAGTAGCTGCACTTGCTGAAATTAACAGCAAGTTTCTCAGACAGTGTGTGTTTCTAGGACTGATAACACTTGATGTTTAGAGTTACTGCTAGAGACTGGTGTGCAGAGCCAAGGACACTGCTCAGCTCTGAGGAAAACATCAAGAGGTCCCACCTGCATCCCTCCTTTGGGGAGGAACGGACAAGAGAGATGCCAGAATTGACCAAACAGAGTATTCCATCCCATACACCTCATCCTCAGGATAAATTTGAGGGATCACGAGGGCCAAGCCAGATTTCCTGCCTCCAGCTTCCATCTGCCTGCCCTTCCTGCCTTTCCTGCTTCCTTTCCTTCACCCCGGCATCCTGGAAGGATCCCATCCGTTTGCCTGCCTGTGGTTCTGATCCGTGCCAGCCCATATCTGTGTGTTCCTGCCTCCAGCTCCCAACTGCTGCTGACTCCAGGATTCCAGCCTGGACTTTCCCAGGGCTGCCCTGCAGCCTCGGTGGTGACGTGAGAGCTATTGGGGGAAAGGGGGGAGGAATGTGGTATCCATTTCCTTGTATATTTGTATATATTTATTAATTTTTCCTATTTATCATTACTGTTTCATTAAAGTTGTGTAGTTTAGTTTCCAACCCATCAGTCTCTCTCCCTTATTCTCTCTCCTTTCTTATCAGGGGGGTGAGAGAGATTAATAGAGAGCCTCTGGTACTCGGTTTAATTGCCGGGCCAGTGTTAAACCCTGACAGGAATATATCCAAGGGAGCTGGGATCCCATGGAGATGCCTCCCTGGAAGGAACAATGCTCCCAAGAGAAGGCTGCTCAATGAATTTCTTCCACAACATCAGAAGATGAAAAGAAGGAGACCAAGGAAACCAGTCCATAGGTCCTGACCTGCTGTGGCACCAGCTCACCACTGTTCTCCTTGTGACCAACCCTTCTGTGCTGATGAAGACCCATTTCCAAGTGAGTGGAGCTGTCATTTTCCACCTGCCCACCACACAATAACCCAGCAGGGTTATAAAACCCACTTGATAACAGGAGCTGCCCTTGGCCCACAGCCTCAGCACCCACCACCAGCCCTCACGAAATGGATCTTTGCTCTGGTCTTAGCAGACCCTGCCCCAAACTTCCCTACCCAAGGACCACATTTTCAAGAAAAACCCACAACAAAATTCATTTTCAGGACTCAGGTGTTAAGCAAACAATATTTGTCCTGGTCTAGTACAGGAGATGTGTAGGAGACCCAACCTCATGGACTCCTTTTGGCACCATCTCTCCTTGCCATAAGGGTCTTGAAAGTGGGGAAGCTACACAAGGGATCAATTCTGACCCACTTGATGTTCTCTGCTTCCTTCCCTGGGAAATATGGATTAAAAGATGATCCTGAATGGGGAGGGGCTGGACCAGCCCATTAATGCACGGAAAGGGCTTCTTGTTTCTTGAAAGAAAAGCACAAAGCATTTTTATGATGATTACTGCAGCATTACCCAGTCCAGCTCCTGAACATTTTATTGCTGCAATTAGCAAATGATGATGTTCCCAGTCAATAAGGCTCAGCAGCAAATGCTGCCCTTTGGCTGGTTCCCAGCCATCCCCTCCTTCCAGCACATGCAGGATTTTGTGATCACCCAATTACCTCAAAAACTTCCAGAAGCTGATAATTTTGGCTTCAGAGCCAGGGTGTAAACCACACCAAAAGGCAGGGCTGAAGCTCAGATAAGATGGACGGGTTGGGAGAGAAGGAAACCAATCCAGGAGATGATAAATGCAAATAAATAAGCACATTGCATCAGCAAAGACCAACCCAGCAGATTCTGGGCAGCCACCTGGTTAGCAGAAAAGGAGCCAATAATTATGGCCTATTATAAATCCAATAGAAATGACAACAGAACTTTGAAAAGCCAGCTAAAAAAAGCAAATAAATTCAGGGTTACAGGAATAGCAAAGTCCCATCTAAGAGACATGATGTCATTTCCAGTTAAGTTCCCAGCTCGTGGTGGGTTTAGGACACTGCACCCTCAGGTGTCCATCATAAAGAAGATGACATTGAGGCTGGAAAACATCCTGCAGGGATTGCTGGGGGCATCCATGATCTCAAATGGCTGCAATGCCCCTGAATATTTGGGACACTGCCTCGGCCCCAGGGCAGGGATGCTGCAGGGACCAGGACACTCTGGGGCTGGAGATGTGCAGGGACAAAACAGGGACTTCCATGGAGCTGATCCTGGCTGTGGGAACCAGGTGAACTTGCCAGGCTTCCTCCAGCCTCCTTTGGCATGATTTTCATCAAAACATAAAGCCTAGAGATGACTCAGGAATGAAACCTGCAGAAAGAAAAGCTACAGGGGGCTGCTATGCCCTGAGCCAAACCCCAACCATGGGGTGGACAGGACCCTCCCCTTACCTAAACATCTATATTTTTTTATATATGGGATGAAGCATAGATAAAAAAGAACTCTTTCCACGAGTCTTTTAAGTGAATTCCTTCACAACCTTTCAAAACTCTTCCCAAGAGAAGCCAGGAGGACTTTGCAGATGTTGATTTGTCAGGAGACAGAGGGTGGGGTTCATCATTTGTTTGATTTTTTTTTTTGCTCTGCCCTTTGACCACAATACTCTCCTCTCCATTTCCATTGGAAAACAAAAGTTGGCAGCTACCAGGAGAACTACAGAGCCAAACCTTAAACCTGGTGCACTGGGATCACAGGGCCTGAAAAGCAGAGGAGGCAGGGAAGGGAAGTGGAGATAAAGATGCTTCCAGCTGATGTTTTTTTTAAAAGGCTGGAGAGGCACAGTTACCCCACTGGATGCAGCCAAATGTCCCCTCCTGTCCCCTGGGGACAGTTGTGAATAGCAAAGAAAAAACATGGTGCTGCAGGTGTGATTACAGGGAAATTACCCTTCATTACCAGACAATTGGTGGCACAGGCAGCACGTCCCATCCCCAGAAAATCAAATACAAAATTATTAAAAATTAAAAAAAAAAAAAAAGCCTGATAAAAATAGAAACTTGTTCATTTTACAGCTCAGAACAGCAATGAGACACAAAGTACAGACCTCCCAGTAAGGCCACAGGGGGCAAAGCTTTGCTGGCCCATGGCCAGCACCTGCCTCCCAGTTTGCCACCACTGTTCATCCCAGACCCTGGGGACAGGGACTTGGCTTCTGGTCACCCCTGCAGCTCTGGCCAGGCCACTTCCCTGCCAGGGGGTCCTGGACAAGTCCCATGGCAGCAGAAGGCAAATGTACAACAACACCTGTACCAGCTCCTCATTCCCAGTGTGAAACCAGTAAGGCTCTGCGGTTCCCAGTTCTTCCAGATGGAGAGACTGGGGAGCTCAGCAGGAGCACAGGAGGCCCCCAAGGGGTGACACATTTCACTGGATTGAACCTTTATGGAGCAGGGAAGACAAAAAAAACAACAAAACCTGCTGGGCAAGGAGCAGTAGCAGGAACCACGCTGGAGAAGGTACCAACCCCATGGGCACACCCTGCTACACAACACCTCAAAAGACTGAGCACATCCATCCTGCCTCCCAGCACAGCCCTGGCAGCTCTGAAGCCACTTGGTGCTCTGAGGAGCAGCCTGAGGAGCATTTTGGGGCTGGGGCTGAGCAGTGCCCATGCAGCCCACAACCTGGCCTGTTCCTTGGAGCAGATTTTCTGCAGCAACAAGAGGGTTCCAGGCACCCAGACTGCTATGAGCCTCCTGCCTTCCCTTCCCCAGGCATCCAAGCTGCAGGAGACATCCCCTTTGACAGTCCCAGAGTCACAGGATGGTTTGGGTGGGATGGGAATGTTAAAAGTCATCTGGTTCCAAGCCCCTCTGTGAGCAGAGCAGAGCTCAGGTTGCTTGGAGCCCCACTTAACCTCTCCTTGAATGGTTCCAAGGATGGGGCTTCTACCACCTCTCAGGACAGCCTGGGACAGTGTCCCACCACCCTCAGAAAAATCTCTTCCTTAAAAAAAAATCCCTTCCTTCTCAAATCTCTTCCTTAAACCTCACCTGAGGATGTTCCACCTGCAGACTGTTCAGTCTTTGCACCTGGAACAACCACAGGTTTTGGTGGGTGTTCATTCACAAAGCACTTCAGGAGTTTGCTGAGCACAGAGGAGACCTCCCAAGCTGTCAGAAAATCAACCCCATGGGCTGCATGCTAGGATAGCTCTGTATTAAATTAAGTTAAATTAAATTAAAACAGATATTGTAGGAGATTGCCCAGAGAGGGCTCCAGGCTTGCTAAGGAAGCCCACGTGTGCCACCCAAGGAATCCCAACCCCAGCTCCTCTTCTGCAGATTTCCCCAAAGAAGGAACAAGAGCAATGGTGCAGAGTCAGCCCCCAGCCCATGCCTGGTGCTCAGCTCCCCTTTCAGCACAGCTTCCACCATGGGTAACACTGAGATCCTCCCTCAGGGTCATTCCAATACTCCAGAGAAGGAATGGAGGTCACCAAACCCATGGTTCAGGCAGCCCTGAGAAGCCTTGGAGTCCCTGACTCAAATTCATGCTGCAGGTACTGGGCTCAGCCCCAGAAACCTCCTCAAGATGGAGCAGATCCACCCCCAGGCTGCCAGCCCCACTGCAGACACCAAATTCTTTCTCCTGATGCTTTTCCATGTTGTCCCAGGGAGAAAGCACTGGGATAAGGAAGCCTCTGGGCAGCTGTACCCAGGGGCTTTGTTCCTCTGGGAGATGGTTGGGAAACTGAGCTTGTGGGAGGCCCCATCTCCTCCCAGCATCACCCTGAAACACTGCACCAAAAGGCTACCTGGTTACTCACCCCACAAAAACCCCACCTAAAACCACCTTTAAAAGCCTTAAGTACCTTGAGATCCATTGACATCAGGCACAGAGAAGCAAAAAACCTCCCATGACCCATTCCCAGCCTCCTGGGCTACCAAGATCCATGGCCAGCTGAAGGTCACAGGGCTGCACATCCCTAACTCATCCCTCTCCTGTCTCCACGTGCTCCAGATCCCCCACCAGCACATGCTGGGCTCCAGAGGGAGCCTTCACACTGCCTATGGCTTTGGGATCATCTCCAAGTAGAGCAGGGAATATTTAGCCCCAGAGACCCAAGTGCCATCATAAATAATTAAAAGTCATTTGCTCTTGTCTAACAGATGAACAAAAAAAAAAAAAAGAAAACCCAACCCTGTTATTTAATTGTGTCAAACCCTTGAGCATCCTCTGGTTCCTCTCAACCTGCACTGCTCCCCAGTGCTGAAATGGAGAAGCCACCAGACTTTGGTGGCACCAGGGGGAAGGGGACAAGCAGTCCCTGTGTCCCTGCAGGCACAGAGCAGGGCAGGGCTGCCAGGAGAAAAGCAGAAATGGCATCAAATTCAAACATCAAGATCATTTGGTGGAAATGAGTTTCCTTCAGAGCAGGGACTCACAGAAGTGACACCACCAGGGACAGGGGGTGATGTCCTCTTCTTCCACAGGCAACAGCACCCTGGCATGAAGCTCTTGGAAACCATCAAAGGGGTTGGATGTCTCCTGAAGTGCATTTTTAATGATGCTTAAACATTTTCCAGCCTTGGGTCCATCTCCAGTTTCAGCAACACGAGGAAGGGGCTCAGGTGATGTCCTGGCCTCTCTTCCCAAAATCCAGCAGCAGAAGAAGACACCAGAACTGGACTGGCTACTGCCAGCTCCCAACCCTTTTGCAGGAGAACCTCCATCCTTGGTGTAAGCAGCATCACTCCCAAGGGTTCACCACAGATGAACCCAGGCTGTGATTTTTATTATTTTAATGTTTCCCGACGGCGTCTTGATTTTTCCCATCAGCAGGGAGCACACAACCTCCCTGGGGGCTCCCTCATCCTCCCAGGAAGCAATGGAAGATCTCCAAAGGATGTTCCTCCATTGCTGTCAGCTCTCTCCTGCCTCACTATTCCTGAGGAAAAAAAAGGAGGTGACAAAAGAGCCAGGGAGGGGGAGCAGTGACACCAAGGGAGCTGTCACAGCCCTGATCCCATCAAACCTCCCATGGGACCCCATGGACAACAGAGCAAAACCCATCAGCACAGGGGGGTACTGGGGGGTAGCACCACCATGGAGAGGGGTGCTGGGACATCCCACAGGGCCCCATCCCAAATTCTCTGCCCAGAGAGCAGCTCGGGAGAGGACAGGCTGCAGCCTCCCTCCTCCCAGCCCCTTGTCCCCCAGCCCTGGGGTCACCCACAGCAATGGGGTCACCCTGCAGGCTCCTCAGCTCACCCAAGGGTTTGGAGGACCAGGCACCCAGGCTGAGTGGGCTGTGACACCCTCCATGAACACCCTGCCCTCAAAACTGCACCTAAAAACCCTCCAAAGCTCAGCTTACCCAAGAGTAAGGGGATTGGGGTGGGTGTATGGTACCTCCCTTTCTCCAGTGCCCCAAAGGTCAGGATGTGCCAGCAGAGCAGGAGGGATGCAGCAGCACCTGGAAGTCTCCTGGCCTTTGCTCTGGGGTCCCCAAGGTGTCCCCAGAAGCCCCAGGAAGGAGGGGAAGTGGGGCACAAACAGCCCCAAACCAGCAGCCAACACAAACCCCCCCTTCCCATCACTTCTGCCTCGGGGTCTCAGTCCTCCTCCTGCCACCCCCACCAGAGAGGACACATCTCCACCAACCCCCCCAGGGGGATGGCACCCCCTGGGGAAGGGTTTCAGCTGGAAGGAAAGGCAAAATCTCAGTCAGTCCCTCTGTAGGGAAAATTTTCCCATTGCAAGGAAGATTTTTCCAACAGGCAGCAAGGGCGAAGCTTCAGCAAAACCCAGAATTTCACCTAAAATTGTGAGATTTTAAGCAAGGGATGCAAAGCTACCCAGGGAGGAGTGGACACATTCAGGGCACAGCATCAGGGACATCACCAGAGGCTCAGAGACACATGGTGACAGCTCCAAACCCAAAGTCACTGACTGCAGAGCTGAACTAACAACTGCCACCAAGGCTGAGGTGGGACAAACACCAGCACCAAATGTGCACTTGACTGTGCTCATTAATTAAATTACCATGCAATTAAATTAAATTTTAACTGAAATTTTAAAAATTGAATTTAAATGAAATTAAAGCACCACTCAATACACCTCCCACCAGCCCAGGTTGCTCCAAGCCCCATCCAACCTTCAGCACTGCCAGGGATGGGGCAGCCACAGCTTCTGGGGGCAACCTGGGCAACCAGGGGCTCAGCACCCTCACACCAAAGGATTTCTCCCTAAATACATTTTTTATGGACACCCACTGCTCTCTTTGCAGTGTTTCTTCACTGTTTCATGGTGTTTCTTCAGTGTTTCATGGTCCAGGCAGAAGCCATTCCCAGCCCTGGAGGTGCAGATGTCCATCACCCACAGCCCAACCCCAGGAGCTTTGGTCACTGCCAGGTGACACCCTGGGGTTTCACTTTCATTAGATGATGACCATCTGTGCCACCATCGAATATATTAACAGATATATAAAATATTAACACCCCATCACATCTGCTGAGCAAGGGACGTGGTGAGAAACCCACAACCCTGGCACTGAGCACACCACAGAGACCTTGCAAGGGATGGAAATTTCCTCTGCAAGCAGAAGTGTTGTATTTCTGCTGGGAAGAGCTTCAAGAGCATCAAAATTAACTAAAGATAAGCTAATTATCTTTACCTGCCAGTTACCTCCCAACCTGTGTAGGCACAGTAAGTGTGGTGCTTGCATTCCTGCTAACCTGTGCACCCAGAGCTGCAATCTGTCATCATAATGCAGATAAACCCCATTTCCATCATGCAAAATAAAACTTTTCCCTCTTTAGGAAAGGATTCCAACACCCCCAGCCTTATTCCTTGAAGGGGCTGATGTCACTGAACCCAACCATCCCATCAGCTTTAACCAAAGCAGGTCAAGCCCTTAACAAATACAGAAGCATTAAAAAAAATTCTCCTTAATTTAATTTACAGCTTTTAAAAGCAACCCAAAGCCTCTTGGCTGAGTGGTTTTGGTTGCAAATCTCCTGCCCAGCAAACCACCAGGGTCAGCTTTCCCCTGGGCTGCTCATTGCAAGTCATCAGCTCTGGAACCACCCCTCAACCAGCTCCTTTTTGGTGAGAGATGTGGCTTTAAGGCCAAGATTTCTGCAGAAAACAATCATTACAGTGTCAGGGTTTCTAAATGAACAGCAAAGCCTCCTTGGGAACTATTTTCACTTGCAGAAGCATTGCACGTTCACCAGGGACAACCTGCTCACCAGACACTTTGGTTTGTGCACATTTTTTAGAGTAAATTCATTTTAAAAGCCAACGATTCTCCCAGCTCTGGTGGTCAGTTTGTTGTTAAAAAATATTTCCTTGTCATGTCCCAGGGCCAAGACCCCTCTGGGGTTGCTTAAAAGCTTCCCCATGTGGCATATGGACCTTCTCCCTGCCAAACAGGGAAAGCTTTATGCTTGGCAAAGCCAAGCTGCCCCAAAAGCATCATTTTCCCACCAGAAAATAGGGGAAAATGATGCTCTGGGAACAGGAAAACAACCCCACTGAGCCACTGGAAGTATCAGGAGGAGCATAAAAGGGAGCCTGATGAACCCAATATTAACTAAACTGAAGGGAAATAATCAGGCTGGGATTTAGGGTGTCCACTCCAAGAGGGCTCCATGTGCCCTTCAACCCCTGCACGAGTCTCTCCCGTTGCCCAGGGCTATGGAGATCAGGTGGGGCATCTTCATGCCCAGGAGAGGCTACTGAAGGCCACCTGAAACTATTTAAAAATCCCATTCCACTCCAACACAGTCAGGGATACACATCAGAGCTGCAGTCCCACCATGGATATGGTTGAGGTGCCAAGGAAAAGAAATGCCCAGGTCCATGGTGACCCCAGTGGTGGGCACAGCAATGGCAGAGGTTTGGAAAACCCTGAGGATATTTCCTAACTTGCCAAAACCAATGGCTTTGTGCTCTCCATCACTCACAGACACCAAGGTCACCAAACATTTTCCCAGTCCTAAACTCAAAAGAACCTGACCCGAGGCTCCCCTGGAAGGCATCTCCCCAGGTTCAGGGGGGTCACTGGTTCCTCTCTGCTCCCCCCTCATCACCTTCCTCTCAACTTTCACACACCAGGCTGGCTTTTTGTGAGAATAATTTGGTTTGGGGCATTTTCTTCTCTGCTGAAGCCCAGTTACATAAACTGCTGTGCACGTGTGTCCTTACATCACCCAGTAGAGAAAACAGCTCCAAAAGAAAACCAAAGGAAAGAGCTGGATTTGATAATAATTTTTTTTTTTTTTTTTTCCAGGGGGGATCATCTGAAATCTTTTGAAAATCTTCAGTTGCTTTTCCATTTGCCCTATTTGTGTTTCTCCATTCCGTGGTGCCTTTTTCTAGGGACAGGAAATCACCTTTTGGGAAAAATATCTTATTGGGAAGTGATGGGTGAAAGCAGGATGGAGACACTTGTCCACACAGACAGCTGGAGCTGATGTTCCTGCTTCACACCCCACGTGAATGGAAATCCAACAAGACCAAAAGTGTTGTATGATGAGATGTGAGTGAGATGAGATGAGATGAGATGAGATGAGATGAGATGAGATAAATCCCATGCAGGAGATGGTGCTGTGATGCCAAAGGAATTTTTGTAGGAGGACACAGTGGCTTGATTCCTAGTGGATTTTTGTGGGGTTTGTGTTTTTTCCTTCCTCAAACCTATTCATTATCCCAAACTACATCAAAGGAGGAGCAGTTGGACTTGACCACCAAGGAATAATGGGTTTAAAGTAGAATATAGCAAGTTCCACCTCAACCTGAGGAGAAACTTCCTGACTGGGAGGGTGAGGGAGCCCTGGCCCAGGCTGCCCAGAGAGGTTCTGGAGTCTCCTTCTCTGGAGCCTTTCCAACCCCCCCTGGATGTGTTCCTGGGGGATCCTGCTGGGGCAGGGGGTTGGATGGGATGAGCTCCAGAGGTCCCTCCCAACCCCTGGCATTCTCAGATTCTATAAAGTCCAGTGAGCATCACCCAGTGCTCCCAGTTCCCCCAGTTCCCAGCAGGAACAAACCCTCTGGGCACTGCAGCAATATAAATAAAGCACAGGAAGCCATGAGCTGTCAGTGCCCAGGGGCAGGGGAGCCAAAAGTGACCTCAAGGGACAATAAAAACCATCCTAGAAACCCTCATTTCTCCCAACCATCCCTTTGCTGGGAGAAGCCTGGTTTCTCCTTAGCCCCTCCACCAATGAAGCAATCCAAAAGTTGTCCAAATGGAAAACTGGAGCCCCCCACCCCTGGCAGATCTGTTCTGCTCTCTCAGAAAATACTCTGGGAATAAACTTGGCAGCAATAAAAGATGAGGAATTCCAGTGCACGGCTTTGTGTTCCAGCTCAGCATCACTCAAAGGGAACTTCTTACCCACCAAAAAAATGTTTCCTGGAGAACCTCTCTGCTTCTCACATGAGTAATGCACCAGACACCCACAGAAACACATTGGGTTCATTCTCAGCTGCAAAGTAATTTGGCTTAGAGCAAAAACCAGATTTAAGTGACTGAAACCAAGTCCGAGGCCCACACAGAGCACCAGCAACTAACTAACCCCTTCCAAACCAACCAATTTTTTCTCTTTGATATTAAAAGCTCAGAGAAAGGCCAAGTTCTTGCCACGTTTAAACCTTGTAGGAGGAGAATTCTGTTAAACCTGAACTGCAGGTGATTTACTGTCATTTTTTAATAAACCTCTGGAAAAGTAGAAAAAGCCAAGTGCCACCCACTTTAGCAAATCTCCAACCCAAAAAAGGCTGCACCACACCATTCCCAAGAACCCATCTGGTGGGAAAGGCACCACACAAACCCCCCCACCAGGCCCAGAGGGACAATTTCCTCCATTTCCTCTGCTATCCCAAAGCTCCTGCTTGGGGTCCAATCCCCCCATCCCTCATCCCAGGAAGGCACCTCGTGGCTCCACAGCTCCTCAGAGCATCTGCAGGGCAGGGTACCAGGAGTTTGGGCCAGGCTGGAGCTGCCTGGCAGGCAGGGGCAGGATGGTGCTGGGAAGGCCACTGACCCTTGTGAAATTTATTCAGACAGGCCCCTGAATTTTTTAATAAACCCCTGAAAAAGCAGAAAGAGCCAAGTGCCACCCACTTAAGCAAATCTCCAGCCCAAAAAGGCTGCACCACACCATTCCCAAGAACCCATCTGGTGGGAAAGACACCACAAAAAACCCCCCCACCAGGCCCAGAGGGACAATTTCCCCCATTTCCTCCTGCTTGGGGTCTGATCCCCCCATCCCTCATCCCGGGAAGGCACCTCATGGCTCCACGGCTCCTCAGAGCATCTGCAGGGCAGGGTACCAGGAGTTTGGGCCAGGCTGGAGCTGTCTGGCAGGCAGGGGCAGGATGGTGCTGGGAAGGCCACTGACCCTTGTGAAATTTATTCAGACAGGCCCCTGAATTTTTTAATAAACCCCTGAAAAAGCAGAAAAGCCAAGTGCCACCCCCTTTAGCAAATCTCCAACCAAAAAAGGCTGCACCACACCATTCCCAAGAACCCATCTGGTGGGAAAGGCACCACACAAACCCCCCCACCAGGCCCAGAGGGACAATTTCCCCCATTTCCTCTGCTATCCCAAGGCTCCTGCCTGGGGTCTGATCCCCCCATCCCTCATCCCGGGAAGGCACCTCGTGGCTCCACGGCTCCTCAGAGCATCTGCAGGGCAGGGTACCAGGAGTTTGGGCCAGGCTGGAGCTGCCTGGCAGGCAGGGGCAGGATGGTGCTGGGAAGGCCACTGACCCTTGTGAAATTTATTCAGACAGGCCCCTGAATTTTTTAATAAACCCCTGAAAAAGCAGAAAAGCCAAGTGCCACCCCCTTTAGCAAATCTCCAACCAAAAAAGGCTGCACCACACCATTCCCAAGAACCCATCTGGTGGGAAAGGCACCACACAAACCCCCCCCACCAGGCCCAGAGGGACAATTTCCCCCATTTCCTCCTGCTTGGGGTCCGATCCCCCCATCCCTCATCCCGGGAAGGCACCTCGTGGCTCCACGGCTCCTCAGAGCATCTGCAGGGCAGGGTACCAGGAGTTTGGGCCAGGCTGGAGCTGTCTGGCAGGCAGGGGCAGGATGGTGCTGGGAAGGCCACTGACCCTTGTGAAATTTATTCAGACAGGCCCCTGAATTTTTTAATAAACCCCTGAAAAAGCAGAAAAGCCAAGTGCCACCCCCTTTAGCAAATCTCCAACCCAAAAAGGCTGCACCACATCATTCCCAAGAACCCATCTGGTGGGAAAGGCACCACACAAACCCCCCCACCAGGCCCAGAGGGACAATTTCCCCCATTTCCTCCTGCTTGGGGTCTGATCCCCCCATCCCTCATCCCGGGAAGGCACCTCGTGGCTCCACGGCTCCTCAGAGCATCTGCAGGGCAGGGTACCAGGAGTTTGGGCCAGGCTGGAGCTGTCTGGCAGGCAGGGGCAGGATGGTGCTGGGAAGGCCACTGACCCTTGTGAAATTTATTCAGATAGGCCCCTGAATTTTTTAATAAACCCCTGAAAAAGCAGAAAAGCCAAGTGCCACCCCCTTTAGCAAATCTCCAACCCAAAAAGGCTGCACCACATCATTCCCAAGAACCCATCTGGTGGGAAAGGCACCACACAAACCCCCCAACCAGGCCCAGAGGGACAATTTCCCCCATTTCCTCCTGCTTGGGGTCTGATCCCCCCATCCCTCATCCCGGGAAGGCACCTCGTGGCTCCACGGCTCCTCAGAGCATCTGCAGGGCAGGGTACCAGGAGTTTGGGCCAGGCTGGAGCTGTCTGGCAGGCAGGGGCAGGATGGTGCTGGGAAGGCCACTGACCCTTGTGAAATTTATTCAGACAGGCGGCGTTGCAGAAGGAACGGATGGATCCTGGCTCCCAGCAGCCCCTGCCCTTCATCCCAACAGCTCCTGGCGCAGAGGCTGTGTGCTACATGGCTGAGAGCTTCAGGGTAAAGGGGGAGGAAGGGAAGGAAAAAAAAAAAAAAAAAAAAAAAGAAAAAAGTCAAAGAAATCAAGGACAAGGTCCTCAGGCAGCTGTCAGCCCAACGTGCCACATTTCACATCAGAGATTCTGGCCACATGCTGCTCCGGAGCTCAGCTCCCAGCAACCATCAAACCAGCCTCTTACCAGCATGCACCACGGAGCAAGGCTTAACTCCATCCCTGCCAGGAGCAGGGAGAAGCCTGGCCAAAAATTTAAAAAAAAAAAAAAATAAAACAACCCAAAAAAACTAAACCCAAGTGCCCCGGGAGGGGAGGTTTGGCTGGAGCTGTCCCCAGAGCCCTGCGGAAGGGGCTGCTGGATAGGCAGGGATGTCATCCAAAGGGATGCTGGTTTTAGGGAAAAGGAGGATGTCATTTGGAAGCTTGTCCCTTTAAGTGCTGCAGGAGGTTATTTTTAGGACATTTGCTTAAAATATACATCAGAATTTTTTTTTTGAATTTTTTTTTTTTTTTAATTTTTATCGTTCTCCATTTCACTCACGCAGCCACATTTCCCAGTCCCCCCAGCAGCTCAACACCACAAAAACCCCTGAGCTTTCACCACCACACACGATGGCTGTTTCCTCACCCCTCCATTGGGGGACAATTGGATTTTCCCAGCTTTTCCTATTTTGACCAATCTCAGGGGAAACAAGCAAGGCCAGGGGAAAAAATGCAGCATAAATCACAATTCAGGGGGAGAGAAGCAGCTGCAGCCAAACTCTTCCTGCCTGCCAGGCAGCTGAGCACCCTGGAACAGCTCAGGGTGCTGGAGAAGTATTTAAAAGTATTAATAGTTCAGATTTTATAGTTTTCTCCCCCTTTCACTGGACTGGAAGGTTTTTATAGCAACAAAGGAAAGGCTTATATTCCATTTTTCAGTTTGCAGCCATGCTGTTGTATGCAAATTAAAAAAAAATTAAAAAATAAAAATTAAAAAGGCAGGGATTTTGCAAGCATCCTGTGTGTAAGAAGGAGAGATTCTGGAAAATCAAGCTATGGCCACATATTCCAGGCAGGGAAAACTAATGCAGGTGCATGCAGGAATTTTATTAACTTCTGTGCATCCTCCTCTAGGTAAGAACCAGCAGTTTTTCAAGGGAAAAATCCACATGACCACCCCAAGAAAAGCAATTTCTGAGTGGAGGGGAAGGCCAGGCTGGGATTTAGCTCAAAAAGAGCATCTCAGTTCCTATTATCAGATCAAAAAAACAGATGGAGCCAGGATCTGTGTTTTGACACTAAGCTGGGAGCCAGGGTGTCCCCTCCCCTTCCTGCTTGGTTCCAACACTTAAAAGTTGTAAATTCCAATTTGGTTTCCAAAATTCCATCCTGAGCTTTCCAGAGCTCCTCCTCTTCCTCACCCAGGGGCCCTGAGGGGACTTCAGTCCATGCAGAGGGGACTGTCCTGCCCCAACACAGGAGGCACAAAAGGGGTCAGAGAAAAACTGTGGAAATTTCAAGCCTTGAGGTGGTAAAAGTTGCAAAAGTTTAATGTGGCAAAACACACCACCAGCCCCTTCTTGCAGGCAGCTCCTGGAAGATGTCAGGGCAGATGAGAAAAACCACCTTAAAAATGTATTTTTTTATTATTCACTTATTTATTGAGCATTCAATTGTTTTCAACGTGGGTTCAGCTCTGCCTGCCTTGAAATTCCATAGAATTCCTATGTATAACATATAATTATATGAAAATATAATAATATACTGGATCATAGAATTGAAACCTCCTTTCCAGAAATGCCCAAATATTCCAAAACCAACCAAAAAACCAACCCAAGCAAACCTCACAGAACCCAGCCCCACGAATACACCTGGGACTTGAAGAAAGAGAAGAAATAAGTTAAATACATGGAAAATCCTATGAAGGAAAGCACTTCACACAGGTCACAGCAAAAGATTTTCTCTGTTTTATCTCCAGTGGTGACACAGGACTGGGAGGGACACTGAGGCCACATCCAGAGGGCCCATGTGCCACCTCTGCCACCAACTTGCCAACCCCTTCCCTGCAAATCCCACATCTTTCTCCTCCAGGACTCAGGGATTTCCTAAGGGATTCTCCATCCCCAGAATTCTTGTCCTGCTCCAGACAGAGGGGTTGGGGATTGCACATCTCCACATAATAAATTCAATATAACACCTGCCTTAAAACAGCCAAAACAAAACTAATCTTATTTTTTTTTTCCACAGTCTTTTGCATCCAGGTGTACTAAATTTCATCTTATTGCTATCACACCACTTTCCAAACCTCTTTTCTTCCACTCCTCCCTTCCAGAAAAAGCCTTTCACTCCATACCTATGCAGCAAGGAAACTCTCCAAATTTTCTAAAGGAAAACCCATTCAGCATGAACAAACCTTCTCCTGCCAGCAAAGGAACATTGGGCTTTGTCTCTCATTCTGTGCATCAAAGGGAGGATTATTTAAGTAGTAAAAAAGAAAAAAAACCCAACTAAAACCTAACAGCACCTTTGCTTCTCTGGGTTTTAGACTTTCTCACTCCTCTCTGCAAGGACTTCATTTTGTTCTAAGCTTATTCCTAAAACCACAAACAGAACCAACTCCTCACCTCTGTGACCCGACTTGGCTGTTTTCTGGCCCATTTCTGCCTCAGAATCATGGAACCCCAGAACCATTAAAGCTGGAAAAGACCCAAATCCAACTGTAACCCACCTGCCACAACCACTCCAGCATCTCCTGAAGCCCCACATCCAAAAACCTCAGAAACCCCCCCCAGGGAAGGGGATTCCAGCCCATCCCAAAGCCCTTTCAGTAAAGAGATTTTTCCTGATATCCAACCTAAAATCTCCCTTGGCACAACCTTTTCTTCTTGTCTTTTATCTTGATCCAGGACTCCAGCAGTTTTGTGGCACCCACCACACCAACCCCAGGGACACCCCAGCTCCAGTGATGCCCCAACCTCCCCTCACCCTGATGTCCCCCCCTCTCCCAGGGGACATCCTACTGCTCATCCCCCTGTCCCTGCAGCCTTTGCCAAGCCAGGAACAGGGACACAACAGATCCTGCTGCCACCCTGAGACTTTTTGCCCCTCTCTCCATCCCCCCCACCCCATTCCCTCCAGTTTGGGATGGGACAGGATGCCCAACACACCCATAGGTTGAGAGGGGGGGGGGGGGGGGGGCATCACCCCTACAGCTGACACTCAGCATCACAGCCACTTCAGGAAAAAATCGACTTGGATGAGGGTATAGAATGTACCCTCAGCAAGTTTGCTGATGACACTAAGCTGGGAGGAGTGGCTGACACACCAGAAGGCTGTGCTGCCATTCAGAGAGACTTAGACAGGCTGGAGAGTTGGGCAGGGAGAAACATGATGAAATTCAACAAGGGGAAGTGTAGAGTTTTGCATTTGGGGAAGAACAACACGATGTCCCAGTATAGGTTGGGGGCTGAGCTGCTGGAGAGCAGTGGAGGTGAAAGAGACCTGGGGGTCCTGGTAGACAAGAAGATGCCCATGAGCCAGCAATGTGCCCTTGTGGCCAAGAAGGCCAATGGCATCCTGGGGTGCATTAGAAAGGGGGTGGTTAGGAGGTCAAGAGAGGTTCTCCTCCCCCTCTATTCTGCATTGGTGAGGCCACACCTGGAGTATTGTGTCCAGTTCTGGGCCCCTCAGTTCAAGAAGGACAGGGAAGTGCTTGAAAGAGTCCAGCACAGAGCTACTGAGATGATTAAGGGAGTGGAACATCTCCCTTATGAGGAAAGGCTGAGGGAGCTGGGTCTCTTTAGTTTGGAGAAAAGGAGACTGAGGGGTGACCTCATCAATGTTTTCAAATATGTAAGGGGTGAGTGTCAGGGAGATGGAGTTAGGCTTTTCTCAGTGGTGACCAGTGATAGGACAAGGGGTAATGGGTGTAAATTGGAGCATAGGAGGTTCAAGTTGAATATCAGAAAAAATTTTTTTACTGTAAGGGTGACAGAGCCCTGGAACAGGCTGCCCAGGGGGGTTGTGGAGTCTCCTTCACTGGAGACATTCAAAACCCACCTGGACACGTTCCTAGGGGATGTACTCTAGGGGGCCCTGCTCTGGCAGGGGGGGTTGGACTAGATGATCTTTCCAGGTCCCTTCCAACCCCTAGGATTCTAGGATTCTATGAAAAAATCCATTTTGCTGGTAATTTGGTTAATTGAAAGGAAAGGAAAAGCCACACTCCAGAGTCCCCCAAAATAAACCCCCCCACAGCAGCCCTGATGCCACGGGCTGGGGGGAGCAGGCACCCAGGTCCCTTTCCCTGGGGATGGGTGCAAGGAGGAGAGCAACATCCCCCACTAAGACTCAGCATCTCCAAGCTTCTCCCCACATTCCCTTTGGCTGGATTTACATCCTGGATTTACTTTTCCCCAGTGGCAGTCCCAGCTCAGCAGACCTCTCCATAAAGTGAGTCCCCTCAGCCCCATCTCAGCCCTCACGGATCAATTTTGGTTTTTTTTTTTACAAAAAAAAAATAAAATAAAAATGGTTGGCTCAAGGAATCCAGAGCTGAAACTTCCCCCCCCCTTTCCAAGACAAAATTCCCCTTGGGAAAGCCACACTCCATTCCCAGCCACGCAGAAGACAACAGCACAACCCATAAATAGTGGGAAACTTCTTCCCTGATTAAGCAGAATTTCTGGATAGCAGCAGGAAAACAAGACCTGAAGGGCTGGAAAAGTTTCAAACCCACCTCCCCTCTCTTTATCTGCAAAAATCTCAAACCAGGGACACCCAGAAACCAAACCACGTTCCACAGCCAAGGTCATGCTGAAAGGTTCTCTCCAGAGACACAGGTGCCTGAGGGTTTTATTTATTATTTATTTTATGTAATTAATTAATTATCTATTTATTAGCTTTGCTCCTGCAAAAAGCCTCCTCCTCTGAAAAAAAAAAAAAAAGAAAAAACAAAAAAAACAAAAATCAAAGAAAAAAAACCAAAAAAACAAAAAAAAAAACCCAAAACAAACATAAACAGAAAAACCAAAAAACCAAAACCAGAAAAACCAAAAAACCAAAACCAGAAAAACCAAAAAACCAAAACCAGAAAAACCAAAAAGCCAAAACCAGAAAAACCAAAACCAGAAAAACCAAAAAAACAAAAACCAGAAAAACCAAAAAACCAAAAACCAGAAAAACCAAAAAACCAAAAACCAGAAAACCAAAAACCAGAAAACCAAAAACCAGAAAACCAAAAACCAGAAAACCAAAAACCAGAAAACCAAAAACCAGAAAACCAAAAACCAGAAAAACAAAAACCAGAAAAACAAAAACCAGAAAAACAAAAACCAGAAAAACCAAAACCAGAAAAACCAAAAGCAGAAAAACCAAAAGCAGAAAAACCAGAAAAACAAAAAAAAAACCAAAAACAGAAAAACTATAAAAACAAAACAAAAAAAACCAGAAAAAAACACCAAAAGAAAAAAAAAAAAGAAAAAAGAGAAAAAAAAGGTAAAAAAAAAAGGAAAAAAAAAAAAAAACAACCACACACAAAACCCAACATTTTATGCAACATTTTATCTGTATTTGCTGAGCTGGGCTCAGCTCTTTGCTGCCATCAGGGGACACAGGACCAGTTTGCACTGAGAGCTTCAAGGGACCTCAAAGGGCAGGGCAGGGCTGCCACCAAATCCCCCAAAATGATTTAAAAGAAAAAAAAAAACCACCAAGTTTGAGCTATTCCATTGCCTTTTATCCTTTATAAGGTCAAAACCTAAGAAAAACTGAAGTGTTTTGGCTTGATATGATCCATGTCCTAAAATCCACAGCTTCCAAAGTGTCCCACGCCTGGCAGTGCCACCAGGGAAACACAGATTCCACACAACTCAGAGTGTTTGATCAATCATTTATTGCTCTTTGCTCTTAAATCTCACTGCAGGGAAACATATCTTGCTATTAAACCAGATGAAGACAGAATAAAACCCCTGTAATTCCCCTATTTTTTTTTTTTTTTTTAGCAATCTGGCCCCTTGTCAATTCAGACCTGCAAGTTACACCCATCCTGTCATTTTTCATGACATGTCCATGCAACGCCTCTTTTTACCTCATTGCCATTATTTCCCCCATCAGCACATCATCAAGCCTCAGGAATATTCAAATTAAGTATTAAATAATCCTTGGTTAAAAAAAAAAAAAAAATAGAAGTCAAGGGCTGAGATCACTGGGGACTGATGGAAGGTCTGGAATGACACACGGATCAGCCCTGAGCCCTCTGTTTTGAGGCTGCTTCAGGTAAAAATCTGCATTTTTTTTCCTCCAGATTTCCACTGAACTGATTCCCTACTCTGCTGCTGGGGGGGAAAATGGAAATCTAAATTCATCAGGAATGGCCCCAAGCTCCCCAGGCCCAGCATTGCCACCATCAATCACAGAACCACAAATATTTGGGTGGGAAGGGACCTGAAAGATCACCCAGCCCTGATTTAAATAACTCAGCTTTGATGGTAACTTCTCATCTCCACATCCCAGAGGTTCAGTGGAGGAGCCTCTGGTCCATGCTAGGTCAGAAAGCCCATATCCAAATTTTGCTCAGCCCTGGCCATGACCTTCTCAGAAAATCCTTCATAGAAGCACTGCCATTCTCCAAAAGCAGAAAAATTTGGTCTTGATAATTCCCCTTCCATTCAGAGGCTGAGGAAGGGGCAGAGGGAATAAAGCACCCTGAGATGAGCAGCCTCAGAGCAACACAAATCACCTGCAGAAGCACATAAATAAATATCCTGCTCATAAATAAATATCCTGCTCATAAATAAATATCCTGCTCATAAATAAATATCCTTCGCCACTGGTCAGGATTGGCTGGAAAACCCTCTCAGCCTCCTTGGGTCTCTCTGATCAATAACCTCAGGGTTGGTGCTTCTGTTCCCCAACATTTCAAATCCCAGATGTTTGAGGGGACCTGAATTTGTAGCAGTGGGGACAAAGAAAAAAAAAATCAAAAAAAAACCAAAAAAACAAACAAACTTTTTTCAACAGGAAAGGGATTTTCTCACCTTGAGGGGAAACCAAGCAGTATTGGCTAAACTCAGCTTTAGCTGTCAGTATTTAATTGCTGACTGGCACTAATGAGAACCAGCAAGCAATTAGCAGCCAGATGGAAGGAGTCTTCCTGGGGAGGTCCTTGGCTTCCAGAGATGGAAGGAGCCTCCTTCTGTCACCTCTAGCAAATCCTGTTTCCATTTAATGACTTTCAAGCCTCAGCCAAGATGCTGTCCCAGACCCAGGGCCACCCAAAGCCTCACTCAGAGGCTCACAGAAGTTTTAGGGGAGAGCTGAGCCCATTCCTGAGCTGTCACCAAAGTCAACACCGGGCCACAAGTGAGGGAACTGCACGAGTGCAAGCACAGAAGGACCACGCAGAGCAGATGGGACTGAGAGCCACCAAACTATGGCAATTAAAGGCCCCAAAGTTGCTTTTTTTTCAGCACCATTTCCAGAGAGGACTTTGCTGCAGGGGGCCTGAAGAAAAACAAGGCAGCTCCCATCCTCCTCCCCACCATCACTCCTAGGACAACGTGCTCCAGGGCTCCTGGATGGGGCAGAGGTGGCTTAGCTCAGCACCACCGTAAAAATGAGGAATAACAACAGCCCTGAGCTCCTCAGCAACCCCACTGTAACAGCACAGAACCACCAAGAGTTGGAAGGGACCTCCAGAGATCACCCAGTCCAACTCTCCCACTAAAGCAGGGTCACCCAGAGCACATCACCCAGGACTGCATCCAGGGGGGGGGGTTTATAATATATCCAGAGAGGGGGACTCCACACCTTCCCTGGAGCCAACTTTTGTCACCCTCAGAGTAAAAATACTTTTTCCTATGTTTAGAACTTCCTATGTCCCAGCTTGTGCCCATTGCCCCTCATCCTGTCACTGGGAAGTACTGGGAAGTCTGGCTCCATCTCCCTTGCACCCACCCTTTAGTTACTTGTAGGCATTGCCAAGGTCACCCCTCAGCCTCCTCTTCTCCAGATTCCAAACTTTCTCAGCCTTTCCTCATTAAGAGAGATGCTCCAATCCTCCCATTAGCTTTATTGCTGGACCTTCTCCAGTAGTTCCCTGTCTCTCTTGAAGCACGTGGTCCTACCTGCAAGCCTTTCACCTGGATTGGGACCCTGAGTATCCCCATAAACACCCCAAGGAACTGCCAAGGGACCACCAGGCTCAGGGACATCCAGCTGGACCATCCAGATGGTCCTGGGCTGCCTCTTCCTCAAGTCAGGAAATCAGTTCATCCAGAAGCTCATCCATCCTGCAGCTGGAGAGCAGAGGAAGGGAGCAATTTAAGTTTTGGGGTTTTTTTTTCCCTTCCTTTTTCAAAGCAAGACACAGATCCTCCAGCACCTTTTGTTTGCACTGCTTCCTACCACGATGCTCCGTGGGGAAAGGGAGCAGGAAAAGGTTTCCCTGGATCGTGGCTCCCCAGGTTTAAGCAGAAGAGGCAGGGAAGGAAAAAGCCACTTGTTGAGCTGACTGAAAATGAAGGAGCTACAAAAGGGAGCAGGAGGAGAGGGGGCTGACACAGCACCACTGAAACCCCCCTGGTTCTGCAGCCACAGGGGTGGCAAGCAGCACCATCCCATTCAGAGACACTCAAATGTAGATAAACAGAGATAAACCACCCAGCTGCTCCCCACAGAGCCTCTGGTCTGGGTGGAACAGATTTAAGCAGGAGATCTCCTCCAAAGCTCCCCATGGGGCATGCAGGTAACGCTGTGGCAAACCCCCCTGGGATGGGCAGGATTGTCTGGCTCCATCTCACCCTCCCTAGCCATGAGCTCCACACCTCCAGGGGGGGAAAATCCTGCCAGTATCTGCTAGGAATCAAGTCCAAGCAGCACCAGTTCTGAGGAGAGGAACCAAGTGCCCAGGGGATTTGGTTTTGGGGGAGTGACCAGCTCTGAACCAGAGAATAACCAACCTCCAGCTCCCTTCACAAAGGGGAAGGATAAACCTACCCCCACGGCTTGGAAACCTCCTCCTGCACCCCCAAGGAGCCTATTTAGGCAGTCTAACAGCTGCTCTACCTCTTCCATCCTCTCCCTAAGTCAGTGGCAACATCTTCTGCCATCAGGTCCTTCTCTTTCCCACCTTGGTGCTGCTGCTCACGCCTCTGCTTGCATCACAACCCTCCCTGTGCAGCCCCTCCACATCCTCACTCGTGTCAGAAGCTGAGTGATTACCCATGCCCAGTGTGCCAAGTCACTGCTGTGCTCCAGGGCTGCTAAATATAACACCTATTGCTTCCCTCAAGGAGGATCCATCAGCAATTTCTGCTCCTATCAGGACACAGAGGGAAGAATCAGAAATTGGATTTTTATCACCCTGTCATCCTTCCATTCCTTCTTGTTTTCCTTTAATAACCTGTCCAGCTGATCTGTAAATAAATATTTAAGTCTGAAGTGAATAGGTTACTTCCCAAGGTTACTTCTTCCTGAAATGATTTGTTTAAAATCAGGAAGGTGCCTTAAAGTTGAATTTTTACTTGAAGCTACAAATGTAATAACCGAGGTCGAAACCCATCCTTATTCATCTCCATCACCAGCATTCCTGCCAAGATAATGTTATTACAGCACCAGGAGAAGTCATTTGACAGGGAAAAAAGCAGGTTTGGGAGCTACACTCAGCTTTGGAGAACTCTGCATCCCATGCTGTGTCTCTGCACTTGTCCCAGGGCCGGGGACCCACAGGACCTTTGGGTGCTGTAGGTTGCCACCTCCTTCCACTGCAGCATCCCCCCCTTTGGTGGGCAAAGCCCTCACCCATCACCCCCCCTGTCACCTTCCCTACACACAGAAGGTCAGGCCCAGGCTTTGCTTCACTCCCCAGGGATGTTCCTCCTCTTTTTCTGTGACCAGCAAGGTAAAGGATTGGGATCCAGGGCAAGACCACCGGAGCCACACTGCTCCGACAGGGAATGGGCTGCCCCTCTTTGGATTGCAAGAGCTCCACAGCCACCAGAAGTCACAGAAACTGGGGGCTCAGTGTCCCCCCTAGCTCCTGGGTATGGCTGAGAGCCCCTCACTCAACTGTTTGCCTCCCTCTATCCCTTCTCCATTGAAGTCTGTCCATATCCTTGCTCCCAGTGATTATCCAACTGCTCCAGAAACACTCAAATCATCCTGGATGTGGCAGAAAAGAAATGGAAGGCTCCAGCTAAAGGCATCCCACCCACCCAACACTGCCACCTGAAGGGCTGAGACCCCCAGCAGACCCTTCTCTCCTGCTTCCCAAGTGGCTCTCCATGCATCCCACCCCTGACTGATGGAGCAAGTGGAGGAGGCTCCGAGTTACCAGGCAAGAGAGAGCCTTGAAGATTAAGTTCCACTAAGGGCAGAATAAAACTGCCACTCAACCCTCCCAAAGTTGCTCTTCACTTCCTTAATTTTAACTTAAAAGACTCTTTAAGAGGAATCCCAAATCTCCCAGGTGGCATCCAAGGAAATGCCCCAAAGGAGCATCTGCTGGCAGCAAATCCCACCTGGGCAGCAGCAGCAGGAGCTGAGGAGCTGCAGGAGCACAAAGCACCACAAGATGCCAGCAAAGCACAGATGAGCCCTGTCCACCCCAACCCCCCCGGGGTGCAGGGGAAGTTCTGGGGTCCAGAACAGCTCCCTGGGCTGTAATGCTGGGGAGAGAAGCAGCAGAAGACTCTTGTGTCCCATTGGAGAGGGTTCAAGCAGGATCTGGCTGTTAAATCCCCCTCTTGTAAGAATAAATCCCCCTCCTCCTTGAAAAGCCAGCTGCAAAGTCAGGTGTAGGTGAGAATCTTCCAAATTCCAGGCTCCCTGCTCATCCAAGGCTTGGGGGGGTTTGGTAGGACACATCCTGCTGGAGCCAGGGCTTGGTGGAAGGAATTTGCCAGGAGAAGGCAACTTGCACCACTTGGGCTGGGAGCAAACCACCCCCAGCAGAGCTTCCTGGGAGCCAGGGGATGCTCAGGTATCAAGTGCCACCCATGGGAAGAGGTTTGAGAAAACCAAGCACAGGTGGAAAAAGTCTTTTCTGAGGAGTTTCTCGTTCCCCCAGGGCTGAGCAGAGCATTTGGCAGCACTGGGTGAAGCATCTGCAGGTTCCTAAATAATAATCATGCACTTGGATGTCCCCTCTACTGTGTCCTGAGGGATGTTGGATATCCCATGGAGACAGAAAGCCACACATGACCCTGATGCCACCAAGCTGGGAGTCCCACCAACTCACCAGCCTCTGAATAGCAAACAAACCCAAGCATCCAGCCTGAAAAAATACAAATTATTTCAGTGGCAGGACTCCCTGGGCCCTGCAAGGGTGGCAAAAGCCATTTGTACCCCACCTCAAGCTCAAATCCAAGTCCCAGTTCTGTGGCTGAGGCCCTAAAAGCCTTTCCTTCCATCCAGCCCTCAGCATAAAACAGCTCAGCCACCACAGAGATACCTGCAGGCTTCCTGAAGGCATCAGCTTCCATTTAATGACTTGTTTCTAATTAGTAAGAACTGTTATTCTTTTCAGAGCTCAAAATTGATTTTCCTCCACCAATCTTTTTTCTGTGACAGTTTAAAAAAAAAATAAAAACAACCAACCAAAAGACACACTTGGGAATTTTAAATGCCTAAAAATAAAACCTGAAATACACTGAACTGATTGCATGAGCTGGAAATGCTCCCAACCATACAAAAAAAAAAAAAAAAACGTTACATTATTTAAAAAGGTTATTAAAAAATACTTACAGGTGAAGCTTGCTTGAAAAATTTAAGTAACAAGCACCTGTTGCCAGCATTTTGCAAGAGGTCAAGGTGCAAGTGAGAGGCAGGATGTGTGAGCAGCTCCTGCTCCATGCACTGAAATCCCCAGGGGGAAACCTCACCATGGAACCACAGCTCTGGAGATGTTCTGGGCAGAGCAGAAGAGCTGGGATGTGTCCTGATGGGATCCCAGCATCTCCAGAGGTGCTGATGGAGCTGCCACTGTGCTGGAGGTGAGTGGTACCCAGGGCAAAGCCCCCCCAGCTGCCTCCTGCCACCATTCCTTGAAAAATCAAGTCCAACCCCCCTGCCAGAGCAGGATCACCCAGTGGGAACACATCCAGGTGGGGTTTGAATGTTTCCAGGGAAGAAGATTCCACAACCTCCCTGGGCAGCCTGGGACAGAACCTCCCACAGTCCAGCTCGCACCCATTACCCTTTATCCTATCACTGGGCATCACTGGGAAGATCCTGACTCCAGATTCCTGACACCCCACAAGGGTTCATGCACGAGCTGCTGATGGTCATGAACACCAAGCACCCAGACCCAGAAGCACAACAAGGTAAAACCCAAGCCAGGCAAGAAGAGTAAAATCAGCAGTCCAGCAGCAAGAGAGCATCCATCTTGAGTTGTATCCCAGCTCCAGTTAAGAAGTTAGCAAAACAAAACAAAAAACCAAAAAAAAAAATCCAAGCTAATATTAGGAGGCTCAGCAGAGAAGACACAAATCATCCTTCCCACTTCTGCCACCTCCAGAGGGAGTTTTAAGATCCCAGGGAATCCACACTGACTGCCTGGCAGGAGCCAAGGAGGGACCTGCCTGCAGGGACAAGATTCCCTGCACCCACTCTCCAAAGGATAAACCCAAGAGTGGGGTCAGGGAGAAAAAAATGCACCTGGAGAAGCCCTGGCAGAAGGGGCAGCACTGACTGCCACGGGCACCGGGTGCTCTGCTGGCCCCAGGGCTGCCCAGCCAAAGCCTGGCTCAGCAGAGCTGCTGCTGGGGCAAAGCAAGGATACACCAACACCCAACACCCAGCACCCAAACACCCAAACACCCAACACCCAGCATCCAACACCCAAACACCCAACACCCCGCATCCAACACCCAACACTCAGCATCCAACACCCAACACTCAGCATCCAACACCCAACACTCAGCATCCAACACCCAACACTCAGCATCCAACACCCAAACACCCAGCATCCAACACCCAACACTCAGCATCCAACACCCAACACTCAGCATCCAACACCCAGCATCCAACACCCAGCATCCAAACATCCAGCACCCAAACACCCAGCACCCAAACACCCAGCACCCAAACACCCAGCACCCAAACACCCAGCACCCAAACACCCAGCACCCAACACCCAGCATCCAACACCCAGCACCCAAACAGCCAACATTCAACATCCAACACCCAGCACCCAACACCCAGCCAGGCTGCTCCTGTAGCTGGGAGGGTGCAAAAGGAGCACAGCAGCTCAGAACACTCCAGGGGGGTTCTGATCACTCCCCAGAGTCTGAGGACTGGGCCAAGCACTCAGGAAGGGGATGTGCATCATCCGTGTATATTCTGTGTATATTCTGTGTATATTCTGTGTATATTCTGTGTATATTCTGTGTACCATCCTCCCAGGTCTGCTCTGCACCTGACACCTCATCTTGGCTTTTTGCTTCCCTCCAAAGCACCCCCACAAAGGGTGATGAAGCCACAGAGAGCCCCCCCCTCACCAGCCAGGCTGCAGATCCCTTGGGAAAGGCAGCAGAAACACCAGGCCTGACCTGGAAGCCAAATTCTTGGGACATCAGCTCCTCCTGAGTCCATCAGAGCCACCCAAAGAGCCACCAAATTCACCTCCAGCTCCACATGGCACAGTGCCACCCACCCCTTGGGCACCTCTGCTTGCTCCATCCTGGGGAAGATGATGGAAATTGGCCACTGAGGGGACATTTTACTAAAATGAAGCCAGAACTGTTTCAAAATAGCTGACAGGCATGCAAGTTATGAAGGGAAAGGAGCCCAGGCTGCCATCCCATTCTCAGGACACAGGGTCACACCACCCTGGAAGGGCAAAGGACAAGGAAAGAATTTACCATGAGTTGACAGAACAGGAGAAAAAGGAGCAAAGAAAAAGGGGGAAAAAAAAAGAAAGAAAGAAAAAGAAAAAAGAGGAAAAGAAAGATGAAGAAAAAGGGGGAAAAAAAGAAAAGAAAAAAAAAAAGCACATGACTTTATAGAGGCAAATCCCTCCCCTGTTAGTTCAGAGCACTCCTGTACCCTGGTATGAACAGAAAGACACCAGCCTGGGTTGGGGACCTAAGAGGGACAAAGTCAGCTCATTTCTGCAGCCTTTGAGGAAGGGAGAGGAAGCAGCAAGGAAAAGGACAGGGAGCAGGAGCTCCAGCTGCATCCCCAGCCCCAAGATGAGACCTGGGCAGGAGCCAAACCTTCATCTCCTGCTCCTCCCAGAGCACCAGAGCCAGCAGCCTCCCAGGGAAAGCCCTTCCTGCAGAAAGCCCCTGCCAAAAGGGGAGGATTTGCTTCTCCAGGTGGAAAGGGTTGGTGGTTCTGGCCTGCAGGCAGAGGACAGGAGGTGGGTTCAGCCCAGGGCTCAGGGTTGTCACCTCCCAGCAGAAGGGAAGCAGGTGGAACCCCTGTATTTCCCTTGCAAATGCACCTCCTGATGGAGGCAGGCACAGCCCCAGCCCTCTGCTTCCCACTCCAACACCAAAGAGCCCTGAGGACCAAGCCAGCCACAGCCAAACCCTCATTCAAAAGGATAAGAAATAAAAAAAAAAAAAAAAAAAAAAAAATCAACATTTTTACTACAACCCCCAGCGGGTGCCTCCCTTTGAGCCACTGCTCAAACCCAGCCAGGGACCACAGCCCAAGGGATCAGGCAAATAATCCCCCCCACAATGGGCACAGGATTGGACCCGAGCTGCAGCCAGGCACATTCTGCTCTTCCTGGGTTTCAGCACTTCCATGGCATTAATTCCAGAGGCAGAGAGCAGCCCTGCTCTGGTCACTGCCTGCCAGGCTCTTCCCAGGGATTAACCACAGAGGAAATGCTCCTTTTTCCCTTTGAAAGCTCAAAACAACATAAAGCCAAATGTTATCCACTGCATGCAAAATACAAGACCCCTCCAAAGCTGCTTCAAATCCCAGGGAAGTGGGAGTTTTCATTCTCCAGGGAAATAATTAAACGGGAGTGAAGGTTCCCTGATTGCACTGAGGTTTTTTTTTTTTTTCTCTGCAGTCACAAAGAACCTTGATAAATCCTGCTGACAAAAAGGGGAAAAAAAAAAAGTGTGGAAGTGACAAAATGGAAGCAACAAAAAAAAAAAGCCACTAAGCATTAGACAAAGGAAACATTTATTTACATGCAGCTGAAAAACATGAAATGATGGAAATAACACTTGCCTTCACAGCCAGCCAATAGTGGTGATTTGTCCTGAGTGCAGGGTGAGAGGTCAATAAATAATGAGAAAGAAAAAACAGATTTTAAAGAAACACAGAAGGTGGGGATGGAAGAAAAATAAAACTGTCACACCACACACACTGCTTTGAAACCCAAAAAATTTGTAGCAAATACAAACACTGCAAAGCTCAACGTTCTGTCCCCCTTGTTCCTTGACACTTATGCACCCAAGGAATGACCCCCAGTGTAAATATTCCTCCTTCTCCCACTTTTTCTGGTGAAGCTTTTGCTTTTCAGCTTGCCAGGGGAATTCCCTGTTGCTGCCATGGGCTCCTTCAGCCCCCAAATTTTTCCCAGGCTGCAGCTCCCAGAGCCACCATGCAGGGACCAGGAAGGATTTTTCCTCCCACCAAACTCCTCCTGCAGCAGCTCAGCCAAAAAAAGAGCCTTTTCCTTCCCTGCACCCATCCCAGGTCACAACCCTGCCAGCTTGGCAGAGGAAATAAGAGGCTGGGATGGCTCCTGGGGCTCCAGGGAACAAAATATACTTGGAAGCCCCCAGCACCCCAGCCACAGGTGGAGGGGACCCTGCACAGGAGCCACAGTGGCATTTATTTAAGGAATAAAGGGGGTTATGGCTTCACTGCAGTGTTTGTTCTACACTGGTTTTATTATTATTAAAATAGAAATGTTAAAAAATAAAATAAAACCCAAATATTTCCTTTAAGACCATCATGAAAACAACTTTCCCCACCACATGTTCTGTGTATCACAAACTCAGTGATGTCTCATGGCCCAGCAGCATCTCAGGTTTTCACTGTCAGCTGATGTCCTCGTGTCACACATCCCATTCATTCCTCCTCCTCCTGCCAGAGCATAACCAGCCTGAGAGCAGCAGCCATTCCCAAACCCCTCACCCCTTCTTTCCCCTGCACAGCAACCAGGTTTTTATTCATTTCCAGGGCTGCCTAAAGCAGCCTCAGCTGCAACGTGGAGTGCACAGGAGCCCCAAACGCCCCAAAAAAGCAGCAAGAGCAGGCAGCAGGCTCAGTGCCCAGCACATGGCACAGACCCCACACCTCCAGCTGGATTTTAGGAGCCCTAAAAACTGCTTCAGGGCTTCCTGCCTCCCAAGAACTGCCTTCCAAGCAGCTCTTCCCTGTTCCCAACCCCTGTTTGCAACGCTACCACCCCCAGCTCTCCCCAAGCACCACCCTGCACCAGAACGTGGGGTTTTCTAAATATAAATATAAATATCACTGTGGGGTTTTCTAAATGAGAAGATCACCTTCCCCTTGCCTGTCACCACTCCTGGTGAACAACAAACCCTCTTCCATCACCCCCAGGGAGGAGTGGGCAGCAGCAGCAGCTCCTTTGCTGATTCCAGAGGAGGCTGCAGCATCCCTGCTCCCATGTTTCATTTGTGCCATTACATAAGGACCATTTTCTGTGTTCCTGCAGAATAAATGATTATCATGGAGTACATCTGGGACAGAACTCCATGCAACATACATTGCACCTGGGGAATGAGGCAAAGATCTGCATCAAATTGAGGGGGGGAAGCATATTGCTTGGAGGATTCCAGCCCAACATGCAAGGGGAAAACAGTAACAGAATTATTAGCAAGTAATAAAAAAGGGGATTTCCTGGCTTGTGAAACACAAGAGAATCCTAAAGATTCCCCTCCATCCTCCTCCTGTTTGCACTGCCAGGGAGCAGCTGGAGGCTGTGCAGATCCCAGCCTATGTCCATCCACCAGGAGCTCATCAGCTGCAGGCAGCCAGACAACCCACTTAGGCACTTCCCCCCCCCCTGGGTCTCCCAAAGCCTGCAAACTTCTCCAGCTGAAAAAAATTCCCAGGCTGATGCAACAAAAAAAAGCTTTTTTTTTTTTATTATTACTATTTTATTTTATTTTTATTTCCCCAACTTCTGAATTTCCTGGAACATGTCAGGGATGTGTTCAGCCCCCCATAACCACTTGGATGTCAAAAGTCAGTGCTTCATGACCCCCCACATTCTTGGCAGACCCCCCCCTACCTACAGATCCAGCAGATGGGGAAGCCCATGGCCACCTCCTGCTCATCCAAGCCCCAAACTTCTGTCCTTTCCTCCCAGATCCCTTTGGTTCCATTTGGGAATGGATCTTGCCCCACGTTGGCTGTGGCAAGACAAAGGAAAACATGGAAAGGAGCTGCAGGAGACTGGGATGCCCAGCTCTGGGATGTGGCTTTGCCAGCAAAGCTCAGGGGTGGGATACCTGGCCAGGAATTTGGGGAAAGAAAATTGGGGGAAGCAACAATTTGGAGAGGGGGGGAAGGAGGGGTGCAGATGCTTTGCTGTCCCACACTGCCAAGTGAAAAATGTCTTCTGCAAACAAATCCATTATGTGGGAAGAGGAGGGGAAAAAAAAAAAAAATCCAAAGGCATCAAGCAACAAAACTGACATTACCACTAAAACAATTAAAGGGAAAACTGAGAAATAATAATTAGGGATCTTTTTTAATACCACCACACCAGCACTAACAATCCTCCTCCTTTTCCCTCCACACTGCTCAAAGCTCCTGCTTTCCTGCAGTCTACAAACCAGCCCTGTATAAAGCTGGTTTTAATCCCTCCCTGTTTGCTAAGATGAAAACAGCCAATTAAGGCTGTAAGCACAAGCAGACAGCCCAGGCAGTCAAGCCCTGCTATGCCAAACCCCAGATCCACACCAGGCTGGGGTGTTGTTACCAAAGCAAATCCTCCCCCAGGGTGACAAAACCCCAAATCACAGAATCCCAGACTGGTTTGGGTAGGAAGGGGCCTTAAAGTGCCACCCCTGCCATGGGCAGGGACACCTCCCACCAGCCCAGGTTGCTCCAAGCCCCTGCCAACCTTCAGCACTGCCAGGGATGGGGCAGCCACAGCTTCTCTGGGAAACCTGGGACCCTCACACCAAACAATTTCTTCCCAATATCTCATCTCCATCTCCCCTCTTCCAGTTTAAAACCCTTCCCCCTCATCCCATCACTCCATGGATTGATATTCAGTGCTGTTGATGGCACAGAGCAGCATCTGCAGGTGTCCCAAAGCTCAAACCCAGATCAGGACAGGTCAGATGCCACACAGACACAACCCAGAGCACATTCCCTGGTGATGCTTTGACACATCTCCATTCTAAAATTTTGGGGACAGTTCAAGCTTCATTTTCCTGTTAAGCAGAGTACAACAAAAATGCTCACTCCATCTTTTCCCCAGTCTCAGACCTGACTTCCAGCATTCAGAATCTGAGTGGGTTTATTCCAGGCCAGAGGGGGTAGCCAATTTTTTTCAGACATTCATGAGTTCTGTAATCTGCAACCTGAAGCCAGGCTTCTTTGTGGAAGAAAACCAAACACTAATCCCAGAAGAGTTATGAACACTGAAATATTTCTGTTGGTTTAACACCTAAGTGATCCATTACACAACAGAGCAGTGAAAATGACACCCCAAGGAGAAGCTGGGGAGCAGGCACAGGGTTCCACATAACACAGCTGTCCCAAATGGACTCTGATAAATAACACACCATGGGGGAGCAGGGGAAATACACAGGGAGAGGCAGAGCTCAGCTAAAAATAATCTCATTCATCTGTCAAAGTGCCCTGAGCTATGGGTGGATGGCAGGGTGCAGCTCTGGCTGAACTGCTGACCTGCACTTAGTGCCTCTTGCAGCATCCCCCATCCACATGGACCAACCCAAAGCCTCCAGGAGGTAAGCACACAGGTCCTTGTCCTTCAGCAGCAGGATCATTAGTTCCTTTTTCCTGGCTCTCTGCAATTTACAGCCATTACCAGGGGGTTTTAAGACCTGCTTAATGCTGCAGGACCTGAGGAGCTGATGTTTGGTGCAGGCAGTGTTGTTGCAAACCCTTGATGTCCCTGCAAGACCAGCTGCTCATGTGAACTGTGTGTGGAAACAGGACCTGCCAAGCTTTCTGCACAATTTAGCAAGCACAGAAGAGCTGCTTTGCAAGGGAAGTTGGAGAAAAAGGATGGAGCTGCATGCCAAGAAACACCCTACCTGACTGGTTGTTCCTCATGCGGATGGCTTTGGCTTTGGCCAGCTCCAGGGCTGTCACCCAGCGTTGTCTCTCCACTTCTGAGTTGGCTTTCAAGTGGTAGGTCCTGCCCCCGTTGGAAAGCACAATGTTACACGAGTCCTCTGTGTCAATGTGAGCTGTGGAGAGGTTGATGGTTCCCCGACACGTGTGAGCCATCTCTGCCTGGGTCCTGAGTAAGAACAGAGGGAAAAGGAGCATCAGAGCTCACAGCTTCTCTCCAAAACACCAATATCCCCCCTCCTCCCCATCTCTGAGCAGCAGGGATCCACGGAAACATCCCAAGCAGGCAGCATGGCAAAGGCACCAGGGCCACGAAGCTCTTTGAACAGGGAACCAAGGATGGGCTGCAGCACTTGGAGGTCCCCTGTATGAACATCACCCCCAGCACTGAAGCTGCTGGGTTCATCCCTGCTGTGCTTCTGGTTGCCCTAAAAGTTAAATCACCAGCTGTGCAGCACTGGGCCTTCTCATCTCATTTGTATTGCTCCTTTCCTCTCTTTTCCCTGCTGTCCCACCTCCAGCATCCAGTATTCTGTGGCTTTTTCAGTCTCCCTGTCTTTTCTCTAGCTGTGGAAAGACCTCCCATGCAAAGATCTCCATCCATGAGGCAAATGAAAGCAGCACAGCCCTTCCCCAGCTGCTAAAACACCTTTGCTACTGACAAAATTGCTCAGTCCTTCCCTAGGTTCCCCCAGGTGAGCAGATGGCTCTCTCCAGACTCAGCTCCCTCCTTCCACCCCACCTGGGCCAGGGGCTCAGCACCCTCACACCAACCCATTGCTTCCCAACATCTCCTCTCCATCTCCCCTCTTGCAGCTGCAAACCCTTCCCCCTCATCCCATCCCTCCCTGTCCTTGTCCCAAGTCCCTCCCCAGCTTTCCTGGAGCCCCTTCAGGCACTGGAAGCTGCTCTAAGGTCTCCCCATTGCAGCTTCTCTTCTCCAGCCTCAACACCCCCAACTCTCTCCTCCTGGCTCCAGAGCAGAGCTGCTCCAGCCCTCCCAGCAGCTCCAGGGCCTCCTCTGGACTGGCTCCAGCACCTCCCTGTCCTTCTGCTGATGGGGACCCCAGAGCTGGACCCAGATTTACCCCAAGGGAATCTTCAGATGGGGACAATCCCCTCCCTGGCCCTGCTGCTCACACAGTGGGGATGCAGCCCAGGATGTGGGGGATTTCTGGGCTGCCAAGCCACGTGGATGGCTCCTGGTGAGCTTCTCACCATTCATTTCCAAACTCATCCTCCTGATGCAGAAGGTACTGACACGTTCCAGGAGGGATTCCTCCCCACCTCCAGAGAACTGCTAAAATGATTTTCTCTTCTACACAAAACAAAGGTCTCCCATGTGACTTCAATCAATCAACTTAAAGTCATATTAATCAGCCCTGTGCTCCCACCCAAGAAGCTTCAGTGCAGTTTTCATTTCTTTAAGCTCCCTTCCCCCCTGCCAATTTGCATGGGAAATCAGTCCCTGTCAGCACCCACACACCAGGCAGGCACCTGACCCATCCCTGAGCCAAGAAGCAATCTCCTCTGTCCACACACAGGAAAAAGGAAAAAAAAAATAAATAATAAGGTGCCCTTCAGAGGCACTGGTGGTCAGATGGAGCTGCTTATTCACTCAAGGATTGCATAACCCGATCCAGGCAGATTTCCTGATTCTCCACTTTCTGCAATAATCTGAGCCCTGCACATATGGGGAAGCACGTGGGCAGAAAAGCAGAAGAGAGGTGAAACGTGGAAAAGAAAGGTGGATACAGCCCAGGATCTGGGATGGTTTGGGTTTGTTGGTTTGGGTTTGGTTTTTTGTTTTTTTTTTTTTTGCTGGTCCTTGCCAAAGCTCATCAGTGGGATTTGCTTTTGGAGATAAAAAGTTAGAGCTGGGCACGGGGGAGATGCAGAAGGGCTGTGTAAAGAGGGGGGGAAATAAGATATTCCAGATGTTAAAGAGCATGGAAAGCTGGATTAAAGCACCCAACACACCCAGGGAACTGCCCCATCCCTGGCAGTGTTGAAGGTTGGATGGGGCTTGGAGCAACCTGGGCTGGTGGGAGGTGTCCCTGCCCATGGATGAGCTTTAAGGTCCCTTCCCACCCAAACCATTCTCTGTGATCAGTGGCTTGAAAATGCCCTCAGTATAAAAACTCCTGGGGTCTCAATTTTAGCAACTCAAAGTCTGCAGCCTGACAGATCAGCTCCATGTCACAGAGCAATAAAAGGAGAGCAAACCAGCATTTAAAGATCTGCTTCCCAGCTCTGGAGGACCTCTCCAGTTGTATAAGCAATGCTATCCAAGAGAAAGATTCATCCACATTTCAACAGCTGTAAGAAATTTTACTTTATGTCTAGAACAATAAAATTCCTTTGTAAGAAGTCAGATTTATCAACAGAGCGGAGGGAAGGATGTCAAGAAAATAAGTAGATAACAAAGGGGTTTTCTCTTCTAGCTCCCTGACTTTGGTTTTGGTGACATCACAACAGCCCAAAATTTAGCTTCAGATGGCAAGACGTGGCTGATACAGATTTGTACCTCCAGCTGTGAGGCTCTGCTGGCACCTAACAGGGCAGCAAGCAAGCAGAGCCTTGGCTCCCACCCAGCTCCCAGGAACCACTCACTCCACACCAGCTCACCTGATGCTTCTGGAGCTTCCCTGCTAAGCTTTCCCCTCCACATCAAGGCTCAAGGCAGCTTCTGGGCAGCCCCATCTCTCCTTCAGCTCAACCATTCTCACAGCTCAGATGGAAAAAGAACCCCAGGAGGGAGCCAAGAGCTCTGCAGAGCACCCACTGCCCAGGGGCACTGCACAAAACCATCACACTTGGAGAAGACCTTTAAGATCCCTGAGCCCAACATCAGCAAGAGCACAGCAGCCCAGATGTGAGACCCTGGCAGCTCAGGAGCTCCTTTGGTTTGACTTTTTCCACCAAATCCTAGTCAGGACCATCCAGGGTGCTAAAGATGCTCAGGTCAGCAAGAGCAGAGCTCTGCAGCCTGGCTTGCCCCCCAAAACCTCAGAAGAACACTACACAAACACTCACACGAGGCTCCTCTCCAGAGCTGGGAGGCCAATCCTGCTTGCTCAGGGGTTCCCAGCAGCACTCAGGATCACTGCATCTTCCCAGACAGAGCCAAAGACAACTGAAGTTATCCCCAGAGTAAGGACCTCCTGAAACACCCTCTCTCTTTTGAGAGATCTTTCTCCTATAACCTCCAACTCATCTGCTTGCTGTAAGCCCCAGTAGCCAGCACACCTGATTCTACATCTTAAATGTTGAATTCTCAGCACTCTTTTGGGTCTTTCTGCTTTCTGGTGTAACTCTAGGTCCCTGCAGGGCTCAAATTTGCAGAGGGACCTGGACAGACTGGAGAGTTGGGCTGATCCCAACGGGATGAGGTTCAACACAGCCAAGTGCCGGGTCCTGCACTTTGGCCACAACAACCCCATGGGGAGCTCCAGACTGGGCACAGAGTGGCTGAAAGCAGCCAGGCAGAAAGGGACCTGGGAGTCTGGATTGCCAGGAAGGTGACCATGAGCCAGCAGTGTGCCCAGGTGGCCAAGAAGGCCAATGGCATCCTGGGCTGGCTCAGGAACAGCGTGGCCAGCAGGTCCGGGAAGGGATTCTGCCCCTGTGCTCAGCCCTGGGGAGGCCACAGCTTGAGTCCTGTGTCCAGTTCTGGGCCCCTCAGCTCAGGAAGGAGATTGAGGTGCTGGAGCAGGTCCAGAGAAGAGCAAGGAGGCTGGGAAGGGATCCAGCACAAGTCCTGTGAGGAAGGGCTGAGGGAGCTGAGGGTGTTGAGGCTGGAGAAGAGGAGGCTCAGGGGAGACCTCATCACTCTCTACAACTCCCTGAAAGGAGGTTGGAGCCAGGGGGGGGTTGGGCTCTTTTCCCAGGCAACTCTCAGCAAGACAAGAGGGCACAAGAGGTCTCAAGTTGTGCCAGGGGAGGTTTAGGTTGGACATTAGAAAGAATTTCTTTAGGGAGAGGGTGCTCAGCCATTGGAATGGGCTGCCCAGGGAAGGGGTGGATTCTCCATCCCTGGAGATATTTCCAAAGAGCCTGGATGTGGCACTCAGTGCCATGGGCTGGGAACCACGGGGGGAGTGGAGCAAGGGTTGGACTTGATGAGCTCTGAGGTCCCTTCCAACCCAGCCCATTCTAGGATTCTGTGATTCTATGAAATTTGTCCCCATGCTGACAGCTGGGGTGAAGCACCAAGTCCTTCCTTAGGAAGGATTCAAGAAGAAAATAAAAGAAAGGAAGGATTCAAGAAGAAAAAAGAGTTTGAGAGACACTATTTGTGGTTTGGGGGTTATTTTTGAGTCTCTGGATGCAGCAATGTTGCCTCTACACACATGGCATGAAGCTGGCCACAAAGCCCAGGTCCATTTCTGGAGCTGGCAAAGAGACCTTGAGGAGCTTCCCCAGGGAGTTCCACCCCCTCCAAACTGTATTGGAAGGACCAAGAGCTTGGAAACACTTTTTGGCTGTAACATCTGACTAGAATGACAAACCCAGGCTGCCAATCACACCCAAAAAACAACCAACCACAGCCAAAAGTAAACCCCACACCCTTGCTGCACAAACCCAATGTGCCCAGGCAGCCCCAGCATCCCAGGAGATCTGGAAGGGATGGGATGGATAACCCTGCTGGTCTGGAGGTGTCAGGGACACCCCTGAGGTCAAAGCAGCTCAAGAACTCAAATCTTAAATATTTCCATCCTGATTTATCTAGAGAAACACTGTTGGGAGGGTAGAGATGGGCTGCAAAGCACCACATCCAGGAGGCCCTTCCCAGTCAGGGAGGGAGTCCTGGTCCTGCCTCTGCTGAGGTCTCCCTGACAGCCCATCCAGTGCCATGGGGAAAAGGGAAATCCCCAGATTTGGCAAGTCAGGAGGAGCAATTCAGCACATCCCTGTCCCAGGGAGACCTGGAGGGTTTCTCTGCAGACCCTGGAAGAGCATCAGCCCCTGGAAGCACAGTGAGCCAGGAGCAGATCACTGCACTCCTGCCTCATGGATCCATGGGTGAAACAGGGCAGGTAGTGTCATGGCTACCAGAAAAAAAAGAAAAAAAAAATCATGATATACTGAAATTTATTTAAACATGGGAGTTTTTCTGCTAGAAAAGCAGAACATCATCAGCATCAGGTAGGAAACCCAACTCCAAATGGCTGCAAAGCATCCCCCTGGCTGAGTCTGCTCATTGCTGCTATTTCTACCAGGATTTCAAAACAACTCAGACACTGAATACAGCACCCATGCAGGCTTCCCATCTGTGTTTGCATAACAGCAATATTTCATTTCCATTAACCTTGCACACAACATGAACACTGCTCTCTGAGGAAGAAAGTGAAGATGTTTGACCCCTCTTGTCACTCCAGATCTGGTTACACAGGCACCACTCTCACCTCTGCTTTTGCTTTCTCCACTATATGGCAACCTGGAACCATTCAGAAGTTCAGACAAAAAGCTCCTTTTTAACTCCTGTCCCCCCTACAAGAAGAAAGAAGCTGGAGAGGCTTGGAGGTGGCAGCTTTGCTGCTTCTTCCACCACCGACCTCTCCCGACTCAGAGATGAACACTTCTTTTTCCTCCTGTATCTTCCACAGATTCAGCTGAAAACAGTTTACTCACTTTGTTTTCCCAGCACGGTGGAAAATATCCTATCACTAAAGGCTCTACAGGCACAGAGAAATGTTTATACCAACTGCATAACCAAGAAATGCCCTTCAGAGCAAACTGCAAAGACTGCTGCAGGGAGAGGCAAGAATAGAAAGCAAGGGCAGGGACAGAAAACAAGCAGAACTGGACAATGCCAGAGATGGGGACAGAAAAGAGGAGAGAACCCAAATGGATCTACACTCTGCCTGGCCCCACAGTAAGAGCAATGCTCTCAAATACTTTCACCAAACCACCTTTTTTTTTTTTTTTTTTTTTTTTTTGAAGATGATGCAGAAAAATCACAGCGGTCCACAAGGGTAATCAGGGCTGATCTTCTTAATTAATTGAGGGTGGGAATTTCTCTCCAGTGATTTCATTTCATTACCAAGAGTGGGAGAAGAGCACAAAAGACAAACACAGTCATCCTGGTGCAGCAAAAGCCACTTGTGCCAGCTGGCCAACCACCCCCCCCAAGGGACACTGCTCTCTGCCTGTCTCCCACCAACTCCTGAGGATGCCCAAGGGTTTCCATGCAGGCTGATAAGAATTCCTGGGTTTGATTAAGCTCTTCCAAGCTTTTGGTGACCCTGGAGGCAGGGCCAGCACCCAGAAGGGTTCTCTCCAGGAGCTCACCCTGCCAACAAAGGGCTCTTGTTGGCACTGCCTGCAGCTCCCATCCCACTTCAGCAGCCTCCAGCCCTGCCTCAGGGTTCTCTGGGCTCAGTTCCTCCCTGCTGAAATCCTGGGCTTGGTTTTAGGGTGACCCTCATCCCATCCTCCCTTCAGAAACATTTGGAATACTCCAGCCCGTGGCTGGGGTACAGAAACCCAGCACTGCCCTTTGTCCCCACAAACTGAGATTTTTGCATGTCCTTTGTTCAGAATAACTGAGGGTATAAAGGCAATGAAATCTCTCCTGGGGGAGAAATTATTTAAAATAAAAATAAATAAATAACCCAACACTTTAAAACTGGCTTTATTTAGAGTCCAAAACCTCCCAGGCCTGAAGTCAGGGGATATAAGTGTGGACACCAAACCTTTTGGGGGTTATTGCTCTCCCTTGGTTCAAGGAAAAAGGATTTCTACAGTGACTCAATTCCAGAACAGAAATACCCAGGAGAAAGCAGGCACGTGGCTGGGAGGTGTTTTCCTGCAGCACACAACATCCCCATCCAGCACACCACAAACTGGTGCAGCTCTGCTCACACAAACCACATGCTCCACATGACCAACAGCTCAGATTTCATTTTTTCTTCCTCTTTTTTTTTTTTTTTTTTTTTTTTTCCCCTTCACCAAACTTATCAAATCACAAAAAAGCCAAAGCAAGCATATGGCAAGTGCTGGACTGAGAGTTCTGCAAAATCATACAATTCCCTTCTATTTAAAGGGGGATTAATCTGCCAGTGGCTGCAGTCAGGATGGACACAGATTAGTAACAATCAGATTTAAGGGAAAAACCCTGCAATCCTCCCCAGCCAGAGGGATGCCCACTGCTCAGGAATCCACTGCCTCTCCCAATCAGGGGAAAAATTCCCCCCTGATCCACCCAGCACCTTTCTGGACCAGCTTTGGAACAAACTGCTACCTACAAGTGGCACCCAGCACCCAGGAGCCTCTGCCAGAACTGCATCCCACCCTCCAGCAAGGATTTAGGGGTGAGATTGCTGCAAAGCTCTCCTGTAAAGAGTTGGGGGCAGTTAGAGAAGCAATCTGGATTTTACACCCCTTCCTCCAGCCCTTTGTCACTTGGGTTTGGTTCCAACCCCCCCTCCACACACACCCAAGACACAAGAAGATTTTCTCTCCCTCTGCTTCACAAAAAAGAAAAACCATCTGGAAGGGAAGGGAATTGTCAGGAAGACTTTCTCACCCCACTGCAGGACAAGGCACCCTGTGCTGTAAAGCTTTCCTGCAAAACCTCCCCAGCAGAGTTTGTATCCATTGGCACTTCCAGGTCGGAGGAATCCTGGATGGAGCAGCCTCTGAAAGCTGATGGAATCTCAGACACCTCACTGCAGACAGCATCCTGGTGACCACCTCAGGAAAACTGACATTGCCAAGGTGAAACATCTCTGAACCCAGCCAGGCTTCCCCCCTGCTCCTTCTGAACTGGACCCAGTTTGGGGCTCCCCAGTTCCAGGAGAACAGGGATCTGCTGGGAAGAGGCCAAGGGAGGAGGATGAAGGGACTTGAGCATCTCTGCTGTGAGACTGAGAGCCCTGGAGAAAAGAAGGCTGAGAGGGGATCTCAGGAATGTCCCTCAATATCTGAGGGGTGTGGGGCAAGAGGAAGGGGCCAATCTCTTCCCAGTGGTGCCCAGTAACAGGCCAAGGGATACTGGGCTGAAGGAAGAACATGGGAAGTTCCAGCTCAACCTGAGGAGAAACTTCCTGACTGGGAGGGTGAGGGAGCCCTGGCCCAGGCTGCCCAGAGAGGTTCTGGAGTCTCCTTCTCTGGAGCCTTTCCAACCCCCCCTGGATGTGTTCCTGGGTGCCCTGCCCTGGGGGATCCTGCTGGGGCAGGGGGTTGGATGGGATGAGCTCCAGAGGTCCCTCCCAACCCCTGGCATTCTTGGATTCTTAAATCCAAGTGCAGCAGAGCCCCTGGCATGGCAGCTGAGCCCCATGTGGCCCCTCACCAAACCATCTCCTCCCAAGGTAGCAGCAGGGTGTCCAAGCACAGAACCTCTTCTTTCCTGAGGAAAGTCTGTAAAGTCTGCACGAAGGCACAAAAACTTCCAAATGCTTTTCCTGGCAACAGCTGAACCCCATCCCACTGCCCAGATGTATCCCAGTTCCCCTTCTTCCCCCAAGAGATGTTCTGCTCCTGCTGGGCTCCCACCAGCAAGAATCCCACCCCAAATACAACAATAGCCTAAAAGCAACCTGAACACATCAGCATATTTTTCAGGATTAGCTTTTCCAACTCGTTTATGACTCTGCCATGGACCCAGTACTGTTCTTCTGTTGGGAAACCTCAGCAGGAAAAAACAAACAAAAAAAAAAAAAAAAACCCCAAACTTGAAGCCAGCACACAGAGATCAGCAAGGTGCAAGGGCTGGCAAAGGGGCCTTGAGGGGTGGAATAGAAATAAATAAATAAATAAATAAATAAAGCTACCAGAAAAAGTTATTAGGCAGCTTCTCAACTCCTCCCACCACGTCGTGCTATCTCCTCTCCAGCCCTGGAGATGCTGGTGGTGGCCAGAGCTGATAAGCCCTGTAAACATGGGCACCCAGAGAGAGCTCCTGGAGCTGCTGGTTTGGGTGAGCAGCTTCCCCTGGTTCCCAGGGGGAAGGAAAACCTTGCTCTGGAGGACAGGAAAACCTCCGTGCTGGAAAACCCCAGCTTTGCACAAGCACAGCCCTTCCTCCAGCCTCCCCAAAAAGGGTTTTCACCCTTCCAACAGCAGCAGAATTAAAGGTAAAGGAGCTTGGTGCAGGGGAAGCAAAGCAAAGGGTATCTTGGTTGGGAAAACATCCCAGTATTTGGGCAGAGGGAAACCCCCTAAGAGCAGAGCAGAGATCTAAGAGCCCTGCTGAGGGCACACAGCCTGGTACAGCTCATGGGCACTCTCAGCTCATCCCAAAAAAATCCAAACCATGAGATCAGCAGCTTTTGGCAGAGCAGGGCAGGGGGGCTCTGGGTATCACAGAATTCCAGACTGGTGTGGGTGTAAGGGAAACCTTACAGCTCCTCCAGTGCCCATCCATGGGCAGGGACACCTCCCACCAGCCCCATCCAACCTTCAACCCTGCCAGGAGCAGCCACAGCTTCTCTGAGAAAACTGGGCCAGGGGCTCAGCACCCTCACACCCCAAAATTTCTCCTTAATGTCCCACCTCAATGTCCCCTCTGCATCTCCTGCAGTGGTGTTGCTGACTGTGACACCATTATGCACCCCAAGAAAAGCCTCTGGGGCATCCCTAGCAGTGGGAACACCAGGATCCCCCTTGGCATTCCCTCCCCTCCAGTGCACTGGATTTCCTCCCATTTGGGCTCTTCTCCAACCAGTTGTCTGGAGCTGGTTCCCAGAGCCAAAGCCTCAGTTCTGGGCTATGTTCTGATAACCACAAACACTTCATAAGAAAAGTGACAAATCCCAAGTGCCAGAGCTGGGAGCTTCCAGCCCCACGGGAATGCTGGCAGCTCCACAGGAAAGGGCACCCACACACCAGGAACCCTGTTCTAAAAATTCCAGAGGGAGCATCCCAGATTACAGCTTTCATGACTCACCAAGCAAAAACACCAGAGATCCAGAAGGAAAAACACTCACTGAGATCTGTGGGTAGCACTGCTGCCAAGTTGATTGTATCAGTTAAAAGTTTATGGGAAGTCTGGTCCAAATCCCAGCATCTCCACAGAAAATCTGGGCACCAAACTTGCAGGCTTGGTGCTTCTTTTTTAAGCAAGAACAAACCCCAGCTGGCCAAAGAGGAGGTTAATTTGACAAATGCTCTTCCTGCACAACACTGAAATAAATGCATTACAGCAGATGAGAGCCTCCAGCAGTAATTTGTCTTGTTACAGTCTCTGCTTTTAAGTTTCTCCTGGTCCTTCAGCCCTTGGGAATGGTGTTAAATGATCAGAAGAACCAGCAGCCATCCTCAGCTCATTTCAGTATTTCCTCACCACAGCATCCAAGAACATAAGAGCACCCAGGCCTCAGCAAAGTCAACATGAAGAACCAATTCTTATTCTTGTATCACCAATATAGTTTTGGTTTTTGGATGTTCAGCCTGGTAAAGATGGTCCCAAGCTTGGGGAATATCAAGTTTTGGAGGGGAATTTGCTTTGAGCACAAGCCTTCCCCAGCCTCTCAGAGATGGGGTGTGGGGAACAGAGCTTCCTTGCAAGAATTTTTACACCTCTGCAAGCAGCAAAAGTGACCATCAACATTAATGCTTTGAAAATCCAATTAATTTTCTTCAGAGAAGCTGCATGAATTACAGTCTGTGCCCTCTGGAAGTCATGGCACTTCTGCTCTTTGCCAGCTTTCAAACCCCACTAAAATTATAGCACAGGATATCTGTGTGAAGTATTTCATGTGGATAGGGATCACAGAATCATGGAATGAGTTGGGTTGGAAGGGACCTTCAAGCTCATCCAATTCCAGCCCCCTGCCATGGGCAGGGACACCTCCCACCAGCCCAGGATGCTCCAAACCCCATCCAACCTTCAACACTGCCAGGGATGGGGCAGCCACAGCTTCTCTGCTCCAGCCAAAGTCACTGTGGTTCTCAACACAATTTTTCTCCCTCTGTTTTAAAGCTTGAGCCCCAGGAGACAAAGACAACTTCATATTTAACCCCTTCAGCTCTACAACCTACTTTTTTTTTTTCAGGTCCTATTCTGGGGAGGAATCACCCCAAAATCTGGGCAGGCAGCTGCCTGCTCTCTGAGCACCAAGTGCTGCCCAGGTGTGCAGAGCAGAAGGGAGGAAGAACCTGAAAACTGAGACACTGCTGTGTACAGGGTACCAACACCATCTCCATTACCCATGAAAGGATCATATTGTCCTTCGAGGGCAAACTCCTGAAGAGTGCAGAGGTCAGGGGTCCAGGGAAGAGCCAGGTTTCATCAGTTCTTGTGGAAAAAGAGAAGAAAATGCAAGCAGGAACTTGGAACATGCCTGCAGTGTATGGGGCATCCTGACACAAGGCAAGAAATTTCCCATTTCTTATGACACTGCCCCAAAAATAAAGAATTTGGCAGCTTACTTTTCACTGGAGATGCCAAGAGGTTTTTTTATCTTTTAAGCATAAATTCAGTGAAGTGCTCCCTGGCCTCTGCTTTGGACAGGCAGATCTCCAGGCTCAAATCCTGCAGATTCCCAAGTGTCCTTGCCCAATTATTTCTGGACAAACCCAGCCCATCTCAGCTGCTTCACCTGCCAGACCCAATGTCCAAAGGAAGTTTTTCAGCAGCAGTGCCTCAAGAGCTCCTCCTGAGCAACTCCATGACCATCAGGCTCCCAGAACCACAGAGTGTTCTGGGTTGGAGCCTCCTCAGATGAGCACTGTGAGCAGGGACAAGTAGAAATAAAGCACAGATAAAAAATACAATGGTTTGAGCAAGGTGTTAAATTTAGGGTTTATATATATGTGTGTGTATATATATATGTTATGTATATATGTTTTTTATATATATATAAAAAATTTCTGGTCTATCACGTGTTGGATTTTATTAATTGTATGCTCAGGAATATATTTTATTCTGTATCATTTATATTGTAGCACAGAATCAAACTCCAAAATGCCAAGCAAGCACTAGGTGTGGAACTGTATTTTCCCTCCCAGCACAACCCCAGCCAGTCAGTCAGACTTTCCCTGGAGCCAGGGCCACCACGTTCCCTCCAGCCTGCACCCACCAGCACCCAGCTGGACAAAGCACATGTCAGAGCCTTCAGAAATTCCTCTGGTGGATCCGAGTCCCCCCAACACCAGGATCAGTGCTCAGGAGCTGCATGTTTCCTGCAGAAATCCTAAGGATACTGACTGGGGGTTCCCAGGAGCAGATGGGTGAAGCCCACGGCCAAGAGGGAAGGAAAGGCAGTGACATTCCCAAGGGATTGCTCTCAGAGCCACACAAGGATGAGTTACAGCTCCAAGTGAATTTCCCAACTGCCCAAACCAGACTTTCAGTGTTATTTTCATGTGCTGTGTTGCAAGAAAGCCTCCGTGGCACAGGCAGATCCTTGGAGTTTTTCGATGCCAAAATATTCCCAGTTGCTTCAGCACAACCTGAGACCCTCAGCTCTCAGCAGCTCTGATGTCCTTGGGGTCCCAGGCAAGCCCAGGCACCCAGATTTCCCAAACACCACATCACAGGACACCTTCTCCAGAGGAATCAGCTCCCATCCACCCAGATTTCCCAAACACCACATCACAGGACACCTTCTCCAGAGGAATCAGCTCCCATCCACCCAGATTTCCCAAACACCACATCACAGGACACCTTCTCCAGAGGAATCAGCTCCCATCCACCCAGATTTCCCAAACACCACATCACAGGACACCTTCTCCAGAGGAATCAGCTCCCATCCACCCAGATTTCCCAAACACCACATCACAGGACACCTTCTCCAGAGGAATCAGCTCCCATCCCATCCCTCTGCTCCATCCAGGCACGGTTCACTGCTGGAAAAGCAGCAGCATCCCTTTCTCCAAAGTCACCACCACATTTCAGAGCTCCTTTTGGGAAGCCAAGGGACTTTTCCAAAGAAACCTCCTGGAGGTTTATTATGAAGGCAAACTGAGTAATTCATCAGCCAAACCCCATTTTGCACAAAGCAGCACAAAGCAGCAGACTGCTGGGCCAGGCTCTGGGGAAGGAGAAGGATTTTACCAGCAGATCCCAAAGCCCCTTTGCAGGTCCAGGCTCTGGTGTTTAATAAAAAGCACTAAAAACCTCTGTTCCCAAGGGAGCAGAGCTCATGTCCAGCAATTCCCAAAGGACCAGAGCTGGAAACAATTTCTTTTTAGACCCCAGCAACATTTATTTCCATAGGAGAGGCACCACACTGCCTCCTCCATCCCTCTGACAACGTCAGGATTGGGCTGCTTGGGACAATCAGGAGATTTCTGTTGGCTAATCAGGACAATTTAAACTGGATGGGACAAGCAAAGAGCTAACACACACCCACAGGGGCACAGCAGCTTTGGCAGGGCAGAAAAAACTCCAGGGGAAAAGCAATTTGCTGTGGCACCAGAGATGGTGACACCTCTGAAAGCAAACAGTGACAAGTACAGCTCAGCCCCAGGAAGAAACCAATTTTCTGAAGCTTTTCCACAGCTTTAAGTTTTCTCCAGCCAACAGAAGAGAGATGAATTCTGCTGCCTAGCTTAATACTGAAAGACCAAACATTTAATTTTGTACAAGAAAGACCAAAGTTGGTCTCAGACTCGCTCTGCACATCTCCCCCTCCACCTCAGTGACCCCAAGATGGTGCTGGCAGGATGGTGACACATGTCCACGTGTCCCAAGTCTTTCCAGCAGCCACCAGAAGGACACTAAACCCCTGGGGTCTCACCCCTGCAGGTTTCTACCAAAGATGCCCCAAGCACTGCAGGGCAGGAAGGTCCCAGCTGATCCCAACCCCCCCGCCAGTTTCCAGAGCATCACTTCATCCAGGTGAAAAATAAAGCTGTGCTCATCCTCCTGTTTTCCTTCCCAGGTTCATCCAAATTGGTTTTATCCATGAAAATCCATTTCCTTTCTCTGCTCATCTTTATTTCTTTAGTCTCGTAAGGAGGTGCAGAAGTAAAGCAGGTTTAAACCTTCAAACTTTGTTTCACTCTTTTACCAGAAGTAAAAAGAAAGGCTGGGAACTCCCCCTCAAGACTCCACACATCACCCCCTGCTCTTGGCTTTGGTTTTGCTCCTGTAGGAAGCCAACCAACCTCTCTTTTTTCTTTTTTTTTCCCCCCCCAATTAGCAACTACAGCAAAAACATTTAGGGAGAAAAACAGCTCTGCAACACCCAGCAAAGCCCACCACAGCCTTGGGTCTTGCATTTTGTCCTGTTCTTCTGTCTGATCAGGATAAACTCAGTGGAGAGAGAAAAAAGGCAGCAGGCCCTGACAGATGCTGCAAGCTAAATATCAATAATTTACAAGCAACTCTTACATCTCCTCTAAAAGCTGCTTGAGTTTCACCTTGGAAAGCCAAGAGGGTTTTCTGATGCAAGCCTGTGGTTTATTTTCTTAAAGAGATTCTTACCAAGGCACCTCTGGTGATGGAGCAGCAGAAGAGAGGCACAAACTCAGCTCACAACATGCTCTCCAATAAGGTTTTTGGCCCATCTTGCTCCAACCCCAATGAGATGATGTGGGACCTGACACACCCTGCTGCCAACCCCCACACAAGGTATCAGTCCCAGGTTTGGGAACATTCCAATCTGATCAACAAAACCTTATCCCATGGTTTTGGCTGGGCTTTGGAATCCATTTAAAGGTATTCCTGCTGGCAATGGGGGGGTTTGCTGTAACACCCCCCCCTCCCCATCCTGGGTTATTAGCACTTGGTTAGTTGAATATTAGACCAACAGCACAGGAAAATCAGCAGTGCCAGAAATAAAGCCCAGTTTGTAAATTAAAAGTGCACCTAATGGTTAACAGCAGAGTTTACCTACATGACACATGGGACAAAGGATTTGCCAGATTTCACTTCTTTCTTTTACAAGCCAAATGAAAAGCAGCAGAAATATTTCAAGAATATTGTGTTGAATGCAAGACAAAAATAGAATTCCCTCCATCCCTGAGATGATGTTCTGCTTCAGGGCAATCCCTGCGACTTAGAATTTGGGGATTTCAACTTACTTCCCAAATTCCTCCTTCTTAAAACTCCAGAAACTGTAACACCTCAGACCAAACATCACTGAGTCCACGTTCCAACCATCCCACCTGTGAACAGCCCAATGGCCACATTCCCAGTGCTCCCCACACACATCCAGAATTTCCTCACCCTCTCCAGACCCCTGTCCCAGTATTTGGCTGCTGCTCCCAGTAAAAACATTTCCCTGTGTCCATGGGATTTTTTCCATGCTCCACATCCATGATTTTTTCCATGGTAGAGACCTGTGGCCTCACCCTCTCCCTGCCAGGCTCCATCACCTCCACACCTTCCATCAGAGTCTCTTCTCCTCCTCCACTCCAGACTGAGCACATCCACATCCTTCCACCATTCCAGTCCCACCTTGGTGAGCCCCAGACCAGCCCCAGACCCCAGACAGGGCAGCCTGGTGCTGAGCAGAGGGGATGATCCCTTCCCTCAACACAATGGCTTCACTTCTGCTGGCAGAACCAGAGAACTGATGGCTCCTGCTCATCCACCCAGACCCCCCCAAGGGCTTCTTCTGCAAAGCTGCTCCAAGACAGGGCTGGCCTTGACCTCTGCTGAGCATCACAAAGTTCCCAGCATCCCCACTCCCCAGCCTGCCACGGTCCCTTCCAAATCCAGACCTGCTCCTGAGCCAGGAGCCTCTCAGCTCCAGCTGATACCAGGGCTAAGCCTGGTTCTGAGCACCCACCCATAAAAGCCATTAGAAAGCAGGACCAGGATTCAGGTGCTGGAATCTTCTCCAGACTACACAAAATCCAATTATAAATCCAAAGGCTACATAGAAACAAATGTCAAGCTGCACAGGAATCCAAACCAGGCCTTGATGGGACAGAGCTCCTGTGAGCATCATCACTACACCAGGTCTGAGATGTTGTCACATGAGAATGAGAAGTCCCCAAGCCAAGCAAGCTGGCAGAGTGCCACACACACTCCCTACAAATTAAACAGCATTAAGAGGATTGTCACCTTTTGTCCCACTGACAAATAACTTTGGGTTTGGCCCCCTTCCCTCTCACTTACAAAAATTACATCCCAGGAGGGATTCAAAGCTGGGAAGCCTGCAGTTCTCTCTCACCATGGAGAGACCCAACTATCAAGGAAAGGAAAAAAAAAAAAAAAACTGCTGGGATAAAGTAAAGCCAGGTGTTAGTTTCACCTGACCACACACTATAAACCTGCAGTGGTTTCTGCTCCCCCAGCTCTGCTGAGGAACATCCCAGTGTTAACTCTGGAACCACAAATGGCAAAGAAACAGCATCCAGCATCAGTCAGAGGAACACACACACTGGGAAACAGCAAAGCTTGAAGGTCTTGGTCTTTTAAAAAGAAAGGATGGAGTTTCCAAAGTACACTGCAGCACTGCCTGATGCCCACCTCCAGATGCCACAAAAAAAGACTTCAACCTAAAGCCTGAAATAATTAACTCTTAATGAGCTGCAGGCACAGGTGGCACCCAACCTACCGCACACCATCTCCACACTTTTAAGACAAAAAAAAGTGTTTATTTATTTAATCATGGATTTCCCACTGAAGCACAGTCCAGCTGGAGACACAGGGCATGTTTCTCTCACCCATGGCCATCCTGGAGCCAAACACACCCAAACTCACTCACCCCATCTTCTGAACTGGGACTGGTGTATTTTTCACACGTTTCCAAGAAAAGCCATCCCTCTTGACAGTTGCAGAAGACCTGAAAAAAAAAGGTTGTGGAACCACCCCTGTGCATTTCCCAAAAAAAAAAAAAAAAAAAAAAAAAAAAAAAAAAAAAAAAAAAAAGTCCAAAACTGTGAAGGTTGAGAGAAGTGGCAAAGTAGTTGCCATGGGTAAAATTCTTGCTGTGACAAATATTCTAATTCTGCAGTGAGATGAGTGACAGGCACGAAACACCAAGCACCCAACATCCTACTTGTGAAAACAGGGCTGTACTTACAGCCTGTGGTCACCAAACACCACGGGGAGCATCCCTGAAGGAATGAAGCCAACAACCTAAACAGCAGCAAGAGGTCAAGCACTGAGCTCTGCCACCCCCCCCAGAGTTTACCCCTTTATCCCATCTGGCAGTGACACCACAGAAGGAAGAGGTTTGCTGTTCTTTAACAGCCCAGGCAGGGATGGTGTTTAGGTATCCACACCACCCAACAAGCCTCAAGGAAGGAGATCCTATGCCCAGAGCAGTTAATACCCAAGCAGGAGGTGTGAAGGACATTTTCCTGCTCAGTTCCTTATAAAGTGCTCAGCAGAAACCTGCTCTGGTTATTAATAACCCCTTAAGAATCAGTGCTTTGTGTCAAAAAAGGAAAAGAGAAAGGCACAGACTCCCACCACACCGTATTTATCTTCACAGGCACTGCAGATGATGCTTTAAAACTGCTGCCTGTGCCCAGACACTGCTCTCCAGCTAGAAAGATTTGGAGAATTCAGACTATTTTTAGGGAATTAAGGACCTCCCCCTGAGTCACTGTAGGGACATACATCATCGAGTCGTGATTTCAAAGCAGAAATAGCCTTGAAGAGTTAGATAAAAGATTTAAAAAAAGAAAAACAGAGAGTGGAGAGAAATCCAGTTTGACCCAAATCAGTGTAGAAGGCAGAAGAGTTGGCCAGGAGGCAAATCCCCTGGGAGAACCCCTCCCTCCCAAGCACTGGTGTGAGCCAAGCCCTGGTGCTGAGGCTGCAGAAATGTCAGCACTGCCCATGTCAGCTCCCTGGGGAACAGCAAGAGACCCAAGAGCTCAGCAAGAGGGAGGATGGAAAGCAATGAGCCCTCCTCAAGCCAGGAATCCACGCTTGGAAAGGTGAAAGGAATCATGTAAGCACCTGGCAGAGGACCAAGGAGATTTGTCCTGCTTTTATCCCATGGCTGCCACTGCCAACCCACTGGTGTCACTGTCCCCAAGTGCCATGCTTACAATTTGCAGCTTTAATTCTGAAGTGTTTGTGCCTCTGAGTCAGCAATCACTGACCACCAGCACCAGAACCAGCTTGGTTCTCTTCCAGCTTTTTCACTGCCTCTGCCCAGCCTGCAGACAGAGAAGTAGGGAGGGATTAATTATTAAACAAGGCTTGTTTGGTTTTTTTTTTTATTACTGAAACCAAACAAAGGCTGATGTACAATGTAGAAAGAGCCCTGCCAAAGTGCCACAGGAGCAATTAAAATAATTGAATGGCATCATGAGGACCTGAAGGGACATCCAACACCCTCAGCTAGCTCAGGTTTGGAAGCAGTGTCCTGTTCAGAAGGCAGCAGGCTGAGACAACTCACATTTCAGGGTGGTGACCTGAGCTGTTTGCCATCAGCATAGATGAGAAGAGACCTACAAGAAGGAAAGGGCTCTGATACTACTGCCTTACTATTATGTTACCTAAAATTACCCAGGCAAGTCACCTGGCTACCATGCAATTTATACAGAAGCACAAAAGAATACAGGAGAGAAGCTCAAGAGCCTGGCTTGATGCAACATTAAAAAAAAAAAAAATAAAAATCAACCTACTGGTAATGAAAGTGTAAGTGACTCAGAAGTGAGGTACAGTGCTCTGAAGTGTTTTGGAAACTCCTCTCTGGGGAGAGATGAGGGAGGTTGGAGAGGCACTGCAAGAAAAGACACTGCAAGTTTCTCACATTCCTTTAAACAGGAAAATCAGCTCTTCCCCTCCTGCCTCACCCTGGTGCACAGGATGAGAGACCATGCAAGCACAAATTTAAACCTGGAAGTGCAGCAAGAGAGGGCATAACTGACTTCATATTACCCTGGAAAAAGGCAGCAGAGGAGCTACAGCCAAAAGGCAGGGCATGGAAGTCCTGGAGCCTGCCCAGCAGCATCCACAGAGCACCTGAAGGCTGCCAGCAATTTCCTCAAGGTGAGCAAAGCCACTGCTGTCACCAAGCAGGAGCCACCAGCCCAGAGAAACCTCCAGCTGCAGAAAGCAGGGCCAAGGAGCAGCTCCCAGTAACACAGGGGAGAAATCCAGGACTGGAGCAGTGACTTTGCCCTGCAAAGTCCTTTGTCCTCCTTGCAGAGATGGCTGCAGCACAGGCAGAAATCTTTGTCCTCCAGCAAGAAAAGCTGGAACAAGTGAGACCAGAAATGGTGAGAGGCATCTTAAGTAGCTGAGTCCACAAATATGCTTTGTACCTGCAAAGAGCTCCAGGAACTAAAATTGCAGTGTGAGCAACACAACCTAAAAGTTCATCAGACAATCAACCTTGAGACAGCAACACAAGACACACCAGGAAATAAACCTGCACAGTACTGGGAAATAAGGTACTCAGGGACCTGGTTTAGTGATGGACTGGGCACTGTGCTGGGCTAAGAGTTGGGCTTGATGATCTCTGAGGGTTTTTTCCAAGCAAAACCATCTTATGATCCTAAGGCCAGGTTGAACGGGGAATGGAGCAACCTGGTCCAGTGGGAGGTGCTCCTGCCCATCCAGGGGGTTGTAACTAGAGGAGTTTTAAGGTCTCTTCCAACCCTTGCTATGATTTGATTTTATAATCTTGATTTAAGATTATTTAAGATTACATGGGTGGAGATAAAGTCTCAAAATAGTTTACAGCTCTTGGTGGCAAGCAGCAAACAGTATAAGGTGTGATAGTAACTGAAGGAACAGATATCAAAATCCTCCTACAGCACCAATAATCAGGCCACAGGAAAAACACCCTGAAGGACTGAGCTCTGTGTCTCAGGCTCTCCTGCAGTGTCAGCTCCAGTTGCTGTTTGGAGTCAAACAGCACTAAACTGGGAGCAGAGCAGCCCAGAGCATCACTCACCCCAGTCCTACTCTGGGGTGCTGTGCAAGCTCCCTGTCCCCAAAGCAAGAGAAGTGTCCTCAAAAATGGGCAAAGGATGAACAATGAGCAACAGCAAAGCAGCAGATGGATCAAGGGAGCATCATGTGAAAACAAGATGACTGGGAATAGGAATGATTAAAGCACTGTTGCAAAACAAGTTGCTCAAAGTCACCGTGCAGCTCTGGGGCTGCCCTTGAAACCTGCACACTCCAGCACCCCAAGAATGACAGCCAAGGACTTGCACCTCCCATGTCTTGCAGAGGGCTAAGATGTTCTAAAAGTCATCCTAGGAGAATCTTTCTCTCTTAATTTTAATCTGTACAAGCTAAATATAAGGAAACATTTCCCCCCCCCCACACACACACACCCCCCAAGGATGATCCAGCACTGGAAGAGGGGCCTGGAGGGGCTCTGTAATCTCATACCTCAAAGACATTCAAACCTCAAGGCCCTGAGCAACCCCATGTTGAATGAGGTTCAGAGCAGAAGCTCCCAGAGGTCTCTTCTGGAAGCCCTATATTCATTCCTCCACATCTCCAGTACCAGCACTGGTTTCATGCCCTGCCTGAACTCTCAGTCTCAGAACAAGCAGCAGGGGGGAAAAAAAAAAAAACCAAAAAACTCTAGGTTGTACTCAGGACCTTATAGTGCTACCCAAGAGTTAACTGCTGGATAAACAAACCCAGTGAAGAATGCTGCCTTGGGAAACAGCTTTTCCAGGGAACACAGCTGCCCAGGCAGCTCAACAAACCCACAGCTCCTCCAAGAGCAGCCCCCAGCCAAGGCTGCTGTCTGCTGAGAAGCCTTTCACTTCCCAACACTCCCCAAACACACAGCATGAAAGGTTTGGTGGGTTTTGGGGTTTTTTTCCTTTCTCCATTTGGCACTGCTTTCACTATTCCATCCTGGGACCACAGGAGGACTGCAGAAAGCTTCTCAGAAACCTGACCCACAGAGAATGGGCTAAAGGCACAGAGGGGACAACACGGAACTCCAGCTCCTTGAAACATGAGAAAGCTGCTTGGAAAAGACAGCACTCACCTGGAGCATTGATCACAAAGGGTCAATACCAATCTTTGATTAATTAATCCTTACCTAAAGATCCTCTCTAATCTCCTCATCTGCTCAAGGTGATGGGATTCTCCCATACAGCCATGCATTCCATGTAGATAATGATGGAGCTGGGAAGGGGCAGCCAGGCAAGAGAGTTTAGAGAGAGAGTTTTGGTCACTAGCAAGTCAAGTAGAGAAGTTGTGCTGTGCCTAAACTGCCTCCCAACACTGGCATCACCTTTGTGCTGCAGACTTCTAAGTTAATCCAGAAAAATCAAAAAAAAAAAAAAACCTCAGAGGGACAATCAATTAATATGGTCCAACTATCTTGCAACTCCTGGACTCCAGAGGAAGGCACTGCAGAGGAAAAACTCCAGGAATTACTCAGCTGCTCTCATTTTCTGTAGGTTCAGAGCAGGGAATATGGATCCCATGCACAAATCCTGCAGGGCAGCTCTGCTGGCAGCTGAGATTGATGTCTTCATAGATCTCACAGAAATACAGGAGGTTTTAAGTATTCCTCTGGAAATAACACTCTAATTAGAAGCTTTAATTCAGCAAGCTGTCCCTGTGAAAGCAACAGGCCAGAAAGCTGGACCTGGCTGCCAGAGGAAACCCCATGGGCACAGCTCTGGCCCAAAGGCACCAGGAGATCCCAAGGGGCTGAACAAGATTTTAAGAGCTCAACTCTACAAACAAAAAAAAAAACCTACTGGGAATCACCACCCAGCAACGTGACACAGGTTGTGGGATTTGTTGGTTTTGTTTGTTGCTTTTTTTTTTTTTAAAGTGACTTCAACAGCAAGCAGCAGGAAATTCAAATGAAATTAAAAACTTCAATTTGGAACTCAATCAGTACACACAAGGAGGCCACTGGGGCATCCCAGGGCAGTTTTTCCAATGAATATGACTTTTAACACACCAGTAAAATGAAGTTTTTATCAAGCTGGAGTCAACAGCTAAACCATCCAGGCTGTGCATTGGGGCAACCACCATCCAAACACAATTTATAAAGGCACCAAAAGCCCCAGAGGTGAGAGTGCAGCAATTCACCTAAGAGGGAATGATTAGCAATAAGGGAACCTTTACATATAACTATGTAATAAGGGAACCTTTAGCAATAAGGGCTGCAAAAGAAAATTCTTCAGAGCTGGGCGAGCACAAAGACCCAGCAGAAAGTGAGAGGTGGCTCAGAGCACAGCCAGAGACCTTTAGAGAAGTTACTGCCTCAATTCTCTGCATAAACATCAAGCAAGGAGCAGTTTTCCTGCTCACATAGAGGAGGGCAGAGAAAATGCACAGCCCCACACCTGGAGCTCCCTTGGTCCTGTGGGTTAGCTGAAAGTTATATTGAAATAAAACCATCCCTTTATCTCAGACTGGCTCACAGGGGAGTTTGAGCTGACACTCAATGGGTCAGCATGGCCACTATTTATTGGCATCATTTCATGTGTGCTGGAGGATTTTTCCCATTTAAGAAAAAAATTACCATGTGCTCTGTGCTGTATTTTTGTGCTCCTGACTCACAACCAAATTAACTCAGTTCTCATCAAGCCCAGCAACAGAGAAGTGGCACAAAACCTTTCAGCATCACTTTCCCCCAGCAGCTGCTGAAGATCTGCACTGCCTGAAAGCTCCACCAAGTAATTCAGTTACAGCTCCTTCACCTCGGGCTCACAATAATTTCCTTGGGTGTTTTTGTTTGTTGCTTCAGCCTAAAACAGGTCAAATAGTCTTAAAATACACCGACTTGTTCCAACCTAAAATAATTGAAGAAAACCACTTGTTTGCTCATGACAGGCTTGGCACCAGTACAGAAAAAATATTCTGACATGGTTACAAGTGGAGCATTGAACTTCCACAGCCTTTTTGAGTCCCACAGCCCTGCCAGTCCAGGTCTGGACTGGAGTTAATGAGCATAAACATTCCAGAAAGGATTACAAGGAAATGAGCTGAATTACTGAGAGAGAACTACATTCTCCTGGGGGTGTTTATTAAGGTGCATTTTTGTTGGGGAATTTGGGGTGGGTTCAACAACTCCAAGGAGACAAACACTGGACTTCTGACCTGTTACCTGCTGCTGGCCCCCAGGTCCAAGCCCTCTCCAAGAGTTTCTGTTAAGACCTGGCAGGGAGCTGGAGCTCAGGGACCTTCCTCAGAGAAATAGTTGTGGCAGAGAGGAAACCAGAACTTTGTGTCAGGAGGAAAAACAACTTTTGCAAAGCCTTTACCCACAGGAAAGCCCTTAACTCACAGCAAGTCCTCACTCACAGGGTTTGGTACCTTAAAGCTGCATTGTTTAATAGAGTTTAAACCATCCTTAACATCCAGGATCTTTTCAACGTGCTGAAACAGAAGCAACACAGAAAGCACAATCCTGAAGGTGACAGAGCACTTCTCTTCCAAGTGACAAGAAGGACACAGACACCAGAACCACTCCAACACCCCTGTGTTTACAGGACCAGCCAAGTGACATTAAAAACACCCTCCTAAGGCAACAGCAAAGCTCGGAGCCTTCACGCCTGGTTTCTGACTCTCCTCTCTGAACCTACAGCCCTCCTGGACACAAACCATCGCATGAGACAGCCAGGGAAAGCCGGGAGAGACTTTGGAATCACCGCTGAGTGCGGGAATTCCTTCCCTTCCTCCCTCCCTCCCGAGCACACCGGCACCGGGGATGCTTCACCCCCGGGTTCCTGCCCGGCACAGCCCAACCGGAATTCAAAAAGAAATTAAACTTGAGGAGAGGGCTTCTTCGGAGTCTTAAAGCTTTGGGAGGTTTCTGCTCCTGGTTTTAAGGCACCGGCAGCGGGGGCTGCGGGAGGCGGGAGGGGAGGGAGGGGAGGGGGCGGCCCGGCCCCGCGGCCCGGTCCCGGGGAACCCGTACCGGACCCTCGCCGCGGCACTGAAAGCTCAAAACTCGGAGTTTTGCTTTAAACCGGAATCCCGAACTCGAGGGAAGGAGTTTGGGTTCGTTCCGCAGAGGCGCAGAACCACGCCGAGCGCTCACAGCCGGCGGCCGCCGCTCATCCCCCCGCCGGCACCAGCCCGAACCCGGTACCGGGTAGCCGGAGGACACCGAGCCCCGCACCCGCCGCGGCAAGGCCGGGTCGGGACGACCCGAGAGGCCATCGGTACCGAGCGGCTTCCTCCCGTCCCCCTCATCTCCGGTACCTGTAGTAGCTGAGGAGCCCGTTGCTGAGCACGAACCAGCGGCGTTGGTAGCCCTTCAGGTAGTTGGTCCACTTGAAGAGCCAACCCTTGTAGGTGTCGGAACCCGGGGCGGCGGGCGGTCCCCCCGCCGGTCCCCCAGCGCCCCGGTTCCCCGGTTCCGCGCTCATGGCCGGCAGCTCCTGGCAGGCCAAGCAGGGGACGGCGCTGAGGAGAGACACCAGCCCGCGGGTGCTGCTGCCGCACAACGCGGCCGCCTTCCCCATAGACCCCGCAGCACTTCAGTGCCCGGCCGGACCGGGCCCACGGCTCCGGTACCGCCCGCTCCGCTCCGCCGGTACCGCGGCGGGGGCGGTGCCACGGACACGTGACCGGGGGGAGGGGAGGGGGGGAAGGGGGGGGGGGGGTGTGAGGCGGCGAGGCGCCCCCTAGCGGCGGGGCTGGAAGGGCACCCGAGCCCTCCCGCCGCCATCTTTCCCCCTCATCCCCCTTCGCCCCGGACCTTTCGCCTCCATTTCGCGTTCCCGCCGAGGCGTGCGGTGACTTCGGTGTCCCCACCCCTCCTTAGTGACGGGATGGGTGTCGGGGTGAGGGGGGATCTGGAGGTTTGGAGGGGTTTGATGTGGCCTGAGGAGTCCCCGCAGAGTGCGGAGTTGTGTGGTTGCTCCAATGCTGCTCTGTGAGAACAGGGAGCAAGCCCTGGGAGGGTGAGGGTGAGGGGAGAGGAACACGGAATGACAGAGTCATAAAATCACAGAATCATCTGGGTTGGAAAGGGCCTCTGAGATCATCAAGTCCAACTTATAATCCACTCCCCCCGTGGTTCCCAGCCCATGGCACTGAGTGCCACATTCAGTCTCTTCTTAAAAACCTCCAGGGATGGAGAATCCACCCCTTCCCTGGGCAGCCCATTCAATGCCTGAGCACCCTCTCTGGAAAGAATTTCTTCCTAATATCCAACCTAACCCTTCCCTGGCAGAGCTTCATGAGGTTTAGGTTAGATATTAGGAAGAAATTCTTAAGCCCGTGCCCTCTTGTCTTGCTGAGAGTTGCCTGGGAAAAGAGCCCAACCCCCCCTGGCTCCAACCTCCTTTCAGGGAGTTGGAGAGAGTGATGAGGTCTCCCCTGAGCCTCCTCTTCTCCAGCCTCAACACCCCCAGCTCCCTCAGCCCTTCCTCACAGGACTTGTGCTGGATCCCTTCCCAGCCTCCTTGCTCTTCTCTGGACCTGCTCCAGCACCTCAATCTCCTTCCTGAGCTGAGGGGCCCAGAACTGGACACAGGACTCAAGCTGTGGCCTCACCAGAGGAAGAGGATTATTTCCCTGGACCTGTTGGCCACATTGTTCCTGATCAGGTTGCCACTGGCCTCCTTGGCCACCTGGACACACAGCTGGCTCATGCTCAGCTTCCAACAGCTCCATGAAGCAGCTAATGGAGAGCAGAGGAGACAGAGGGGCTGCAGGAGCCCCGTGCTGGGCTCCAAGTGACCTTCCCTGGTGGCACTGCCCAGACACTGTCCCCATCACCTGCTGCCTCACCAGCCCATGGCCCTGCTGTGACATCTGCTGCTCCTGGGTGACATCTGAGGAGGAGCCATGGGACCTGTGGCAGATGCCACCATGCCAGGTGTCCCCACATCCCCTGAGGTCCCTTCACCCTCCCAGCCCTGGGATCGCCTTTCTCTGATCTCTCTAATCCCCCCTGATCCCTCCTAATCACATTACTGCTCACCCATCCACCCCTGCCAGCTCCCACAGGGGTCCAAGGGGCTGTGGAAGTGGTGCTGGGCTCAGCCATCTCTGTCTTCTGTGGCAGCAGGCTGGGGCTGGCCCCATGGGGAGCTGAGGTGTGGGGTAAAAGGGCTCCCCCTTCCTCACTTGGCTCTCAGCCTGAGGATCTGGGCTTGACAGCCCCTTGGATGAAAGAAAATAGTTGGGAAACTCCACTGGAGAGAGCTGCTTCTATCCCCCTGAAGCTAACTGAGCATTTCCTACCAGTCTAAGGAGATGTTCCTGAGTGTCCTTCAGCCATGAGCACCACCACCTCTGTCACCTGAGGCAACTCAGGGCAAGTCCTGTGTCTGGAAAAAGCCTGAGAGTACTTTGGACTGGGAAAGCTGGCATGATCCCATGGCAGCCAACTGAAAGCCACTCCTATCTACGGAACTTTGACATCTGGAGACAACATCTGGAGGTTTTTAACAAACTCTGGGAAGGGAGGTATCAAAATCAGTGTCTAACAGCCCTTGCAACACCCCAAAATCCTCTAACCTAAAGCATGTCCATATGTTTGTAAACTGAAAGGGATCCCCCCTGGTGCAGATACAGCCCAAAGTACCCACTTTGTGTGGGAATCACACCTGGAAGTCTCCCTGGATCCTGGCATCTCATGTGGCTGCAAGCAGAAACCTGTCTAAGGAGAGAGAAACTTCATCTGATCCTGCCTGTCCTGTCCTTGTGATTCCCCAGTGATCCCAGCACCCCCATGGGATTGACCCCTGCTCTGCATTCAACATAGGAGGGCAAAAAGATTTGGGGTTTGCAGCTGATCTCACTCCTTGGAACAGAGGCTGCAGGGAAAGCCACTGAAGCCTGGAGTGAAGAAATGTCCCTGGGAGTCTGGATCCCAAATGCTCTCTGCTCCCAACCTTGGTAAATGCAAGGAAGATGTGAGAGGAAGTACATGGGTCTTTATGGTCACAAGTTACAGCCTGGTTTCCCAAGAAAATGAAACAACTAAGAGGAAGCAGCCTGGTCTGATGGGAGATGTCCCTCCCTGTGCAGGGGAGTGGAACTAAATGAGCTTGAAGGTCCTTTCCAACCCAAACCAGTTTGTAATTTGGTGTTGGCACACCAGCTATGACTCTGCCTCTGCCCAGTTTCAGCCCTTGCAGGCAGAGGACAGAGCTCATGGTGTGGAATTGCTCCAAGGAAACTGAAAAGGGGAGGCCAAGAGAGGAAAAAAAAAGCCCTCAGACTCATGCCCCTCTGAAAGGGAAAGGCTGCAGCTTCCTGGGGGACATGAGATGCTGGAGAATCCAGAGGAGAGAGCCCAAAGCAGGGCATGGAGCAGGGCAGAGTTTGCTGCTTGGCTGAGGGAGCAACCTGCAAGGATTGGGAGCAGGGCATGAGCTGGATTGGGGTAAATCCCACCCTTCCAATTCCCACCCTGCAGATTGCCTGGGGTGGTGTTCATCCAGGACTTGTGTCCTGGCACTGGTGAGCAATGGTGCTGCAGATGCCTCCTGTAGAAAGGGACAGGGTCTCCCAAATCCACACAAGGACAAAGCCTGTCACAGAAAACCTCAGGAATTGTTTTATGGCTGCTTTCAGAGGGAATAGAACAGGGGGACAAGCAAGGGACAAGGCAGGAGCCTAGGCAGGAATTGCACTCCTGGCCTAATCCCTTCATCAGGAGTAATCATCCTTATGGCAGGGGTAGCAAAGCCAAACCTAAAAGAGTGAACCAGGGCTTCCCACTCCTGCTTTGCTACACTCCAACTGGGAGAGGCAGCCACAACCCTGGAGGCCTTAATGCAAATGCATTCTCAACTATAATGCCTTCATCTGGAAGAGCTCAGTCCCAGAGTCAGCAGCTTTGCCAGCAGAGAGAACAGATTTGGGGATTTATTTCTTGGCCTTCTTGCCTTTGCCTTTGCCCTTGCCCTTCTTTTTCAATTTTGACTTGAAGATGGACCTGATCAAGTATCCCCTCCAGAAGGCCTGGATGCGGATGGCAGCACGAGTCATGATGGCCAACTCCCTGGAAGCCTGCTCCTTCTTTTCCTGAAGTATCCTACGCTCCTCCTCAATCTGGGAATACTCTGGGAGAAGAAAATCTCGTTTCTCCATCAGCAGGGACAGCTGGGCCTTCTCCTCCTCATAGGAAGCTTGGATCTCCTCATACTCAGCCTAGCAAGACAGCAGAGCCCAGGTACAGCAATTTTGAGGTCATTCAGCAGCTCCTCCCTGCACACCCATCCCAAATCCAGGCAGAACCATGTCTGGGAGCTGAACCTTTCCAGAGGGACTCAAAAGGAGGTGTGTACCCAGTGGTCAGGTCATGGTATCTTCATGTTCCTCTGAAAAATACTCCCCTAATCCAAGGACAAGGGGTAATGGGTGTAAATTGGAGCATAGGAGGTTCAAGTTGAATATCAGAAAAAATTTTTTTACTGTAAGGGTGACGGAGCCCTGGAACAGGCTGCCCAGGGGGGTTGTGGAGTCTCCTTCACTGGAGACATTCAAAACCCACCTGGACACGTTCCTAGGGGATGTACTCTAGGGGGCCCTGCTCTGGCAGGGGGGGTTGGACTAGATGATCTTTGAGGTCCCTTCCAACCCCTAGGATTCTATGATTCTATGAATCCTCCCTGCATTGCAAGCAGCACCCACCCTCAGGTGCTCCCCCACCCACCCTCAGGTGCTCCCCCACCCACCCTCAGGTGCTCCCCCACCCACCCTCAGGTGCTCCCCCCCAGGTCAGAGCCCTCCTGCAGATCCTCCAAGCACAAGGACACACAGCTGCAGCTTGGGTAATGCTGCAGGGACTTTGCTAAGAGAGGATGAGGAGAGCCAGAGCATGTCAGCCTGGAAGAGGCCAAGGAGAGGTGGGTTTAGTGGTGTTGCTGCACTTCCCAGCTCAGCAGAACTTTGTGCCTTTCCTAATGCCTTTAAAGAAGCCGTGTGAAGAGGAGAGGAACCAGCAATGAGACTTGGCAAGTTCTACCCCAAACCTGCCATGACATGGAACTCCTGACAGGAAACCAAAATAACCACACTGCTAAACACCTGACATCATCATTTCTCACAATTAGCTGCCAGCTTCTAGGCCATTCCCTACATTTGACTTTGTGAGTCATCCAGCAGCTTTTATTCATCTCCATAAATAGGGCAGGACCAGAAAATTAAGTGGGGTCTTCTCAGAGGTGAGGTTGGGGGTACTGGAGGGGTTAAGTTGGATGCCAGGGCAGCAGTGGGAGGGCTGTTGGGTCTCTCAGCACTTGAGAGATAATCTGGGCAACAGAAAGAGGAGCATGAATTGGACACAGGGCCAACAGGACTGAAGGAAACTGAAACTCCTGTTCCCAAGCATCAGGGAGATGTCAGAGAGAAGGTGGCAACCCCTTTGCTTCCAAATACTGGGGGATTTAGCACTCAGAGTGAGTGTTTCTGGAGTCAAAGCAGCAGAGAACTGAACACACAGGCAGGAGAAAGATACCTCTCCTTCTAAAGCCTCTTCTGAGTGGAAAACTTCCTTACTTCCACGTTCTCATATGGACAAGGACACATTCCTTCCTGAACTTACCCCCTCAGGAGAGAGCAAAGCACTTTAAAGTGGTTACCTCTTTTTCTCCCATGTCCGTATCATATTTCTGGATCCAGTTCACGATTTCTGCCTCCATTCTGCACTTTCTCTGAAACACAAACCAAGATTGGATCCTTCCTGGCACCCAAAGCCTGCTATCAAGTTGCCTGAGTTACAAACCAGGGGAGGTGTGAGCCCCAGCAGCATTTTGTTTGCGTGTAACACCTCCTCCTGGTGGCAAAACTTCCTTCAGCTGAGGTCTGGCGACTCCCATGGAACATTCCCTGCAGGCAAAAGAACTTTACTGAGTTTACAGCGTGGAGCTGGGTGGTGGCTGAGGACAGAAATTCACCTGCCAGGGGTGTTCTGCAGGAGGAAATGAACAGAGCTGATGGAATGTGACAAATCATCAACAGACTGGGGCAAGCACCCTAAAACTGAAACAATAGAGAACATCTAAACGTGAAAACAGGACAGAAAGTACTGAAAAGATGGTGCCTTTTAAACAAAATGATCTTTCTAGCTGCAAAACAGTTTGGCAGTGACTCTACTGCAGTGTAACCAGGTACAGGCAGTTTACCCCAAGCTGCTGCATCTGGGTTTTGTGGAATCATCAAGAGAGAGGTCAGTAAAAAGTGCCCCATGGGATGGCACTGACTCAGGATGTCCCTCCCAGGCCACCCTGAGCTCAGCTCTTTAGACCACAAGTCCCATTTGGGTCTGGGCAGTGGAGAGGAAGTGCTGGGGAGGAGGAAAAGAGACTTCTGTGGTCAGTAAATCTCTGCCTCAGCATGAGAGTGAGCTGAGCAGCTCAAAAAATGCTGCAGGGGGCCCCCAGCCTCAGGAAAAAACTGCCTGATAAAGCCACCCCATTACAGGAGGTGTCAATGGGGGGATTTGGGGGTTTGTTCTGCCACTAATTTCCCACTCTGTGTGGGACAGTGCAGGAGATGCCCCACTGCCTGTGCTGTCCTGCCCTCCCGTCAGTGCTTGTGTGGTGTAAATACCCAGAAAGAGCAAAATTTGGGGGGGGGAAATGCTCTTTTTCCAGATCTAGATGCTCTGTGCCCTGCTCTGCTGTTGATGCAGGAGCCCTGCTGCTCTTTCCTCCCTCAGGATCTGCTCAGCACTGTGCTAAATCCCATTTCCCCCTCACTCAACTCAATCCAGCTCCTTGGCTGGTGTCTTCAGCACAGTGCCAGGCAGAGCAGACCTGGGTTATCTCCCAGCCTTCAGCTGCTCCCAACCCCCAAAACTGCCATCAGCTCAGAAAGGTGATTTTCTGTGCAGCCAGCACTGTGCTTGCTTTGCCTGCCTCACCCCAAAACCCTGCTTAAAATATTCCTGCTGTAGCTTTGCTGCTCTGCACTCTGAGCACAGCCCAACCTCCCCTCTGGGCAGTGTCACTCTGGGGCACAGAGATGTCCCTGCAGTGTCACCTTGGGCACAGAGGTGTCCTTGCAGTGTCACTCTGGGGCACAGAAGGTCCTGCATTGTCACCCTGGACACAGAGATGTCCTTGCAGTGTCACTCTGGGGCACAGAGATGTCCCTGCATTGTCACCCTGGGCACAGAGGTGTCCCTGCAGTGTCACCCTGGAGCACAGAGGTGCCCTGCAATGTCACCCTAGGCACAGAGGTGTCCTTGCAGTGTCACTCTGGGGCACAGAAGGTCCTGCAGTGTCCCCCTGGGGCACAGAGATGTCCCTGCAGTGTCACCCGGGGCACAGAGGTGTCCCTGCAGTGTCACCCTGGACACAGAAGGTCCTGCATTGTCACCCTGGGGCACAGAGGTGTCTGTGCAGTGTCACCCTGGGACACAGAAGGTCCTGCAGTGTCACCCTGGGGCACAGAGGTGTTTTCAGAGTCAAGTCAGCAGGCAGGAGCAGGACCTGTGAGCAGGGAACTTCCCTGCTGTCCCTGCAGGGTTGCTTCCCACTGGAATCAGCAGAGCATGAGGCCAGAGCAGGCATCCTGACAAACTGCAGGTGCATCCTGGCAGCAGCTAGCAGGAACCCAGTCACTCCTTGCAGCAGCTGGACCTGGGAGCACTACAAAAGCTTTGAAATCTTCTGTTCTAGAGCTCCTGCTCCCATTTACCTTCCTGAGAGCCATCTCTGAGGCTCGATGCTCCAGCACAAGTGCATTCAGTCGTGCTCCCAACTCCTGAATGTCCTGCTGCAGTCCAGCACACCTGGCCTGGGAGGCCTGCAGCTCCTCTTTTTGCTGTTTTTCTCCCTCTTCCTTCATCTGCTGGATGATGGTCTTGGAGTCCTGGGGCAGATCTTGGATGCTGGTTTGGAGGTCTTTGATGACATTGTCCTTCCAGTCAGCCTAGACCCAGAGAAAGAAAAAAAAATCCACACAGAGATGCTGGGGAGGTGTAAAGTGGGCAGGAGGTGGAGAAGACACAAGAAAAGCCCCTGCTGCTCTGGTAGCAACAGGAACCTGCAACTGCTGGCAGAGGGAAGAGAGTCAGATTTCCACAAGATGATTTGGAAACCTGTGGAGAGAACCCTGTGACTCCCTCAAGCTTTGGGTCAGAGAGGCTCTCAGGGGGGACTCAAAAGAATGCAAGAAAAATCCTGAGCTGGGAGCAGAGCCACAGGTTTATACCTGATGCCTCAGCCAAGCTGCCAACTGCACCTAAAAATCTCAAAAGTCTCAATTCCAAGGAGCAGAGGGAATGGGAAAAGCAGGGCCTTGTCTCCATCAGCACCATTCTGTGCAGCAAGCACTGGACAAAACCTTCCCCTCCAACCACTCTTGCAGGAAGGAGAAAGAAAAGCAGATGTATAAAAGAAAGGATTGCTTGTCAGGAGCTCAGGGGGCTGAATGCTGACACAGCCCACAGACTCACAGAAGGAGCCTGGGAAATGCTCATTTATTTATCTGTACCTCAGTTTCCTTCACTGAAAAAAAAAAAAAATCACATTTATTCATATAATCACATGTTAATCACTAGTGCTCTACAGCAGTGAGTAGCACAGAGTTGGAGGTCACAGAAATGTTGGTTTTAAGCAAGAGTGAAGGCAGAGCAGATATTAAAAAATGGATTTTAATCAGAGCAATCTCTGCCTGGGATTTTCATCATTTCATCTGCAGCAAATGAAGCCTTGTGCTGGCAGCCAACACTGAAGCCTTGCCAAAAAGCTACCACAGCAATTTGTGTGGTCTGTCCCCTTTCTAAGGGGGTCTGTCCCCTTTCCCCTCAGCTCCTTTCTAAACTCAGTGACTTGTGTCATTCAAACAGGTTCAAACCATGCCAAATTCATTTTCTTTTTAAAAATCTGAAGCATGCAATGAGCATTTTTCCCATTATATCATAGAATCATAGAATCCTAGAATCCTAGGGGTTGGAAGGGACCTGGAAAGATCATCTAGTCCAACCCCCCCTGCCAGAGCAGGGCCCCCTAGAGTACATCCCCTAGGAACGTGTCCAGGTGGGGTTTGAATGTCTCCAGTGAAGGAGACTCCACAACCCCCCTGGGCAGCCTGTTCCAGGGCTCTGTCACCCTTACAGTAAAAAAATTTTTTCTGATATTCAACTTGAACCTCCTATGCTCCAATTTACACCCATTACCCCTTGTCCTATCACTGGTCACCACTGAGAAAAGCCTAACTCCATCTCCCTGACACTCACCCCTTACATATTTGAAAACATTGATGAGGTCACCCCTCAGTCTCCTTTTCTCCAAACTAAAGAGACCCAGCTCCCTCAGCCTTTCCTCATAAGGGAGATGTTCCACTCCCTTAATCATCTCAGTAGCTCTGTGCTGGACTCTTTCAAGCACTTCCCTGTCCTTCTTGAACTGAGGGGCCCAGAACTGGACACAATACTCCAGGTGTGGCCTCACCAATGCAGAATAGAGGGGGAGGAGAACCTCTCTTGACCTACTAACCACCCCCTTTCTAATGCACCCCAGGATGCCATTGGCCTTCTTGGCCACAAGGGCACATTGCTGGCTCATGGGCATCTTCTTCCTCACAGCACTTGTGCTGGATCCCTTCACAGCCTCCTTGCTCTTCTCTGGACCTGCTCCAGCACCTCAATCTCCTTCCTGAGCTGAGGGGCCCAGAACTGGACACAGGACTCAAGCTGTGGCCTCCCCAGGGCTGAGCACAGGGGCAGAATCCCTTCCCTGGACCTGCTGGCCACGCTGGTCCTGAGCCAGCCCAGGATGCCATTGGACTTCTTGGCCACAAGGGCACATTGCTGGCTCATGGGCATCTTCTTGTCTACCAGGACCCCCAGGTCTCTTTCACCTCCACTGCTCTCCAGCAGCTCAGCCCCCAACCTATACTGGGACATCGTGTTGTTCTTCCCCAAATGCAAAACTCTACACTTCCCCTTGTTGAATTTCATCATGAATTTCATATCTCCCAATGACAACAGTATCTTTAGGGTCTGGTTTCAAAATCATTTCTGGAACTTCCCTCTCAGCAAGTAGGGCACCAGGTTTTAGCTTACCAAAGTTTTGCTTCAGGAATGCTTTGTTGGGAATGAAATTCCCACTGAACCATACCTCCTCCTCTCGAGTCTGTGCTGTTGCTGCCAGCTCAGCCTCCAAAGCTGTGATGGTTTCAGTGTTTTCCTTAATCTGGAAGGAGGTGGCTTTCAGGAACCGAAGCTTTTCTTCCTCTTCCTCAGGGCTGGTCATGAGTCTCTCAAGCACCAAATTCCTGAACTCCTTCAGAGCTTTGATAAATCCTTTGGCTGGTGACTCTCTCACCAAAGCTTGGCGTTTCAGAACCTGGTAAACTGCAGGGTTGGGCAGCAAGAGCCTCAGGACATTTCTAGTAGAACCTTTCAGCTGTTCCTGCAAGGAGAGGCTGTACCATGGATCCTCAGCTCTCAGGTGCTCCATTTCCTTTGAAAGCTTCTGGTGCTCCATCAGGCTGGTTGTGCCCTCAGGTCCCAGGATATCAGCAAACTTATCCAGAGATTCAGTCACACATGGGATCATGCTGCTCAGCTCCAGCTTGTCAATCATTTTATCCAAGACAGTGAGGATTCTTTTGGTCTCCAAGTTGTCAGGTATTAAAGCCCCTGGATCTAACCCCCTCATGAGTTTTGGGGTGACTGTTGCCACGGCTGGAGTTGCCATCCCCTTCCCCAAGGGGTTATTTCTTTGCTTCACGTCCTGGGATGATATTTGGTGGATCCCCTGGTGCCAAGGCTTCAGTTGAACTCTTGTGAGCTGAGTGTTTTGACGTCTAGAAGGGACACAACATCACCTACACAGGAGGATGCTCAGTCAGGGGACATCTCTGCTGCTCCTGTCACAAACTCTGCTTTCTCAGATTTTCTCTCTAAAAGGAAAATGTGGGACAGCATTAGAGAAACGATGTAACTTGAGAAAAAAAACAGGAGCTTCAGGTGACACTGTAGTTCTCCCCGGGTCTGGGCACGGGATCAGAACCCCCGGGGTCGTGCATCAGAACCGGTCCCTGTCTCAGAGAGGCTGTGAAACACCCCCGGGAAGGGAGGAAAATCATGGGCTCCCGGTTTGAGAGGTGGTGGGGAGAAAACTCCCGACTCCCCCTGAGCAGCAGGTGAGGTGGAACGCAGCTTTGCCATCTCCGGAGATGTGGAGAAGGGTTTGGAAGTCCCTGGGGCCAGCTGGGAGGAGAGGGCAGAGATTCCCGGCGTCAGGCACCCACCTCCCTCCCTCCTGCCACTGCCGCAGCGGCAAGAGGGCAAGGGGTGGGCTTTGGGTACCCCCAGGGCGAGAGGAGGGGGCAGAGGGAGGCGGACAGGGAGTGAAGGGTCCCCTTGGTGCGTGTCTGTGAGAAGCAGGGACCCAGGGGGACCCAGGGGGCTGGAGAGTCAGAGGGATGGGGACATTCCCGGCACAGGGACCCCCGGAGAGGGCCCGGGGGAGCCGGGGAAACACCTGGGGGGCGTGAGGGAGCGTCTGAGGAGAAGCCGAAGTCTGAGGGGGAACCCCTCGGGTGTCTCAGGAAGGGGGCGTTGGTCCCAGGCTGCCTCTGGATCCTGCGGCGAACTCGGTTCCGTCCCGACCCGGAACGGCCTGGGCCTCATGGAACGCTGCGGTTGCTCGGCAACGGGGGTGAGGGGCGGGGCTTCTCCCAACAGCCAATGGCGATCGGCGCCTGCTCCATTGCTCGGCGCCTCTCCCTTGATTGGCAGCGCTGCTGACCAATGAGAAGCTCCGGGCTGTGCGCTGCAGGGAGGCTGTGGGCCGCCATCTTGTGGTGTCTGGACCGGGGGAGCCGGGGAGTCCGGGAGCCGCGGAGCCGGGGAACCGGGGAACCGGGGAACCGGGGAACCGGGGAGGCCGGGGAGCCGGGGAACCGGGGAGGCCGGGGAGCCGGGGAGCCCGGGGCTGCTGCTGGGTGTTTGTGGCCGCTGTATAACAGAGAAGGGCCATGCCGAGTGGTGTGTGCTCCCAGCAGCGGGCCTTCCGGGCTCCCAGCAGGGTCTTCCTGAGAAACCTAAAAATAAGCAGGAAAATAAACTTTATTTCCACCCTCAGTCACGTCTGCGAGGCTCTGCTCAGTCACAGAGGAGTAAAAATGAAGCAGGGGGAGTGCCCCAGGGCGTCAGTCGGTACCCAGGAGCCCTATGGATGGAGGAACGGACCTGGGGTGCATCCGCTCCTCCCGACATAGAACCCCAGCGTGGTTTGGGTTGGAAAGGACTTTAAAAGATCAAGATCCAACTCCCTGCCAGGGCAGGGACACCTCCCAGCAGCCCAGGTTGCACAAAGCTCTTCTTGGAGCCTCTGAGGTGAGGAAAGGCTGCAGTGCTCAAATTATGGAATGGCTGAGGTTGGGAGGGACCTTCGAGCTCATCTCCCGTAGCAAATGGGCCACATCTGGAATATTGTGGCCACACATTGGGAATATTGTGTCCAGTTCTGGGTCTGAGGACAGGGAACTGCTTGGGAGAGTCCAGTACAGAGCCAGCAAGCTGATGGAGGAGTGGAACATCTGAGGAGGAAAGGCTGAGGGGCTCTGCAGCTTGGAGAAGAGGAGAATTTGGGGTGACCTCAGTAATACTTAGAAATACTTAGAAAGGGAGAGAGCCAGGAGGACGGGGCCAGGCTCTTCTCAGTGGTGCCCAATGACAGGACAAGGGGCAACAGACATTCTTGAGCGTAGGAGGTTCCATATAAAAACAAAGAGAATTTTTTTTTTACTGTGAGGGTGACAGTAAAGTTATTTTTTTACTGTGAGGGCGACAGCCCAGGCTGCCCAGGGAGGTTGTGGAAGACATTCAAACCCCACCTGGATGTGTTCCTGGATGCCCTGCTCTAGGTAACCCTGTTCTGGCAGGGGGGGTTGGACTCAATGATCTTTTGAGGTCCTTTCCAAGCCCTAAATTTCTGTGAAGTCTCTAGGGAAGAAGAAACAAAAATGGTTTCCCTGTTTTCAAGAGCCAGAGGTTAGGGAAAAGTTTGGTGTTTCTTTAAGAAAAGCCTTAGGTAAACTGAGAAGGAATGTTCCATCCCCAGGCTCCTGAGCACTGGGGTGTATCTTGCACCAGGACACACCAGGTGTGCTGTCCTGGTGCCTGGGATGCACCTTCCACATCAGTCATGAAAATTCTCTTTAGAGATCCCAGATGAAGGAGACAGCTTGAAGGCACAGAGCATTTTAAGAAAAAAAAAAATGAGTGAGGATGTGACAGCAATCATCCAACATCCAATTATGCCCTCAAGGCTACAGTGAAAGAAAGATAAAAAAATTATCAGCTTGATTTCAAGTGAAAAAGGCTGATGTTATGAAAACCCCAACACTGCAATGCTGGCTGGAAACCAGGCCATGGAGAAACTGCAGTATCTCCTTTGCTATGAGCTTCTTAAAAACCTGAAATGAACAAAATGAAAAAAAATGAACATTTTTTTAAGGAGAGTCAAATATACTTAATGCTACAGCCCTGCAGGGCCCAGAGTGGGAAATATGAAGTCTCCAGCTCTGCACTCCTGTGATAAGCTGTACCCCCTCCTCCTGCCAAGGGCTCAGCAGTTAATCTGAATACCTCTGGTTTGGGAAATGAAAAAAGTCAATAATTTCTACCACTACCACCTTCTCCATCTGCTGCTGACACTTAAGCACTTAAGTGCCTCAAGGCACTCTCCTTCATTACTCCATTCCTTGTTGCCTTTTTTTTTCCTCCTAAGCTCCTTAAGTCACCAAACCTTCTTTTTTTCCCACACTACAGATACATTTACCCTCCCTGAACCTCTGGTAACATTTCTGGAACTCCAGCTAGCCATGAAACATGTTATTTGGATCCTCTCTAAAGGCACAAGAAAAAAAAAACAAAACTTTCCCTTTCACATCTCTCTTCTATTGCCTCAAAGGAAATCACTCCTTGGAAGAGGTGTTTGCTCCTGTGGCCACCACACCACTCCCTGGATTGTCCCCTCCAGCCACAGCAGGTGGTTGATTTTCAGGGAATCACAGAGGGATTTGGGTTGGAAGGGACCTCCAGAGCTCACCCAGTCCAACCCCTGCACTCAGCAGGGACACCCTCAGCTCCCTCAGGGTGCTCCTCAGGCCTCACCTTGAATATCTCCAGGGATGGGGCCTCAACCACCTCCCTGGGCAACCCTTGTTCCACCACCCTGATGGGAAAGAACTTTTTCCTAACATCCAATCTAAATCTCCTCTAAATTAATTTAAAAGTTGATTTAAAAAAAATGAATTCATACAATGATTTAAGAGGTGAACAGAGAGCAGCAAGGGGGAGGGCTGGTGCTGGTTTATTGCTGTAACAGGACAGAACGTTGGCTTCCTAAAAAAAATACATGAAGTCTGGAGTGGGTTGGCAAACCTGGGGTGGGCTGGGAGGGCTCCCAGGAGGAGGGACCCTGGAAGGGGAGGCCTCATCCTGGTCCACAGCAGCTGCTGGTTCTGGTTCTGGTTCTGGGGGTGTCACTGCACTGACAGGTGGCTTCCCCCCTCTGCGGTTGAACACTTGCAGGGACTTTTCAAACTTTTTGGCTGCCTTCTTCCTCCTCTCCATCTTACTCTCCTCTTCTTTCAAAAACTGCTGCTGCATGCGCCTGTGGAAGTGCTCAGTCTTCTTTTTGGCCTCTTCAAAGTGTTTTACCTTTAGGAAAGCAAACGGAAGGACCTCACCTTACTTTGCTCAGAACCCAGGGGCACACATCAGGTGTGTCCCTAAAGAGGTGTCCTTGGTCTCCCTGGATGATACCACAGGAGCAATGCCCAAATCCAGGTTCAGTCAGTGCCCAAGGGATGTCTGTGATTTAATATTCCACAGCTGCCTGGCAGATAGGATCTGGAGTCTGTCCTGAGGCCAGGAGGGAGATGCACCCGTTCACGTTTCACTTCCACCTCCCTGCCCTAGAGGGACCCCCGGGACCCCATCCTGATCCAGCAGGTTGCAGACCCCAGGGCTGGGGACTCAAACCATGGATTATGGGCTCTGTGGAACCTGAAGATTTCCACAAGATTTTCCTCCAGCCTTCCTGCAGGTTTTGCTGCCAAGCACTTCAGAGAAGGGGGAATCTCAGCTTTTCCAAGACCCATGAGCCCCATCCCAGGGGGTTCTGGAGGGGTAAAGGGGGGTGGAGATCATCACCTTCTTCTCCAGGAGCAGCAGGGCATGGCGGCTGTCATGGCTGTCAGAGCTGCCTGAGGGGCTGTTGGACAGCTGGGAGCTCAGGTCTGTGTCTGCAGGGCTGCTCAGCAAGAGGGGGCTTCATGTCACAGACAGCAGGGGACAGGGGTGCTGCACCCCACTGCCTTGTTCCCACAGCCCCAGGGAGGTGTGAGGGTCCCACAGCCCCAGGGAGGTGTGAGGGTCCCACAACCCCACAAAGGTGTGAGGGTCCCACAGCCCCAGGGAGGTGTGAGGGTCCCACAGCCCCAGGACAGTATTGAGGATCCCACAGCCCCACAAAGGTGTGAGGGTCCCACAACCCCACAAAGGTGTGAGGGTCCCACAGCCCCAGGGAGGTGTGAGGGTCCCACGGCCCCAGGACAGTACTGAGGATCCCACATCCCCAGGACAGTATTGAGGATCCCACAGCCCCACAAAGGTGTGAGGGTCCCACAGCCCCAGGGAGGTGTGAGGGTCCCACAGCCCCAGGGAGGTGTGGGGGTCCATGGTGTGAGGGTCCCACAGCCCCAGGGAGGTGTGGGGGTCCATGGTGTGAGGGTCCCACAGCCCCAGGATGATGTGAGGGACCCCAGGTCCACACCAGGGTCCGCTGAGCTGCCGGCTCTGGGGTGGTGGGAAGAAGGTGAGACGGGGCCGGGGGCTGTCCCACTCCTCCATGGCCCCGCTGCCCCCCACCATTGTGTGCCCAGCAGTGGTTGCCATGGGGGGCTTGGCACAGAACTGCCACCAGTCCCTGCACCCCCAGGGTCCAAGAGGCACAACTGTTGTGCCCCAATGGTGGTGGCTCTGAGAGCCCTCCCAGCCCTGTCCCGGTACCCCCCAGCCAGGCAGGCAGATGACTTCCTGCCCCTGTCTCAGTGACACGGTGGCCACCAGTCACCTGTCCCTCACCAGCACTGTCAGGAATGGCTCCCTGGAGGTCCCCACATGGAGGACTCGAGCATCCCTGTGGTGTTTGTCCCCAGCACTGCATCCCCTGCAGCCTCAGCTCCACAGCATGGGGATCAGCCCCTGCTGCACTGATCTGCCCAGGTCCCCACTGTCCCCTTGACCTGCCCAGTGATGCCCCAGTCCCTGAGCCTGGTGGGCACAGGGGAGTTGTGGAGTTCTGCCATCCTGTTGTATGACCCAACAACAGCTTCTGTCAGCAGCTCACCCACTACAGCTACAAAGTCCCCCAATGTCAACAGGCTCTGAACCACAGAATTACTGAGGCTGGGAAGGACCTCTGAGCCCATCAGGTCCAGCCTGGCACCTCACACCCCCCCATGGCACTCAGTGCCACCTCAGTCCCTCCTGAAGCACCCCCAGGGTTGGTGACTCCACCACTTCCCTGGGCACTCCATCCCAATGTCTGATCACCCATTTTGTGAGGAAGTGCTTCCTGAGATCCAACCTAAACCTCCCCTGGAGCAGCTTCAGGAGAAGTTTCACGATCAGCACCTGATGTTTATGGAAAGGAAGAGTAATGCTGCTGCTCTGAGCAGAGCTGGGACCTCCTGGCAAGAAACCAAGGGGAAGCCAATGGCAGTTCTTCCAGATCCATGCTGGAGAGTTGAAAATAGATTCTGCTCATCCAAGGGGCCTGGAGCACAAAGTCTCTGCCAGGGGATTAGGGAGACAAACAGTGAGCAGTGGGTTTGCTATAAATATAATCAGCAGGGTTTAAGTTTCCACACATCGTTTGTATCGGGGTCCTGAGAGCAACTCTGAGCCCATGGTGTGCTCAGGGAGTGTTGTTTTATTCCAGCACAAACTGTGCTTCTAATGCAGGGCAGGGACCAGCTGTGAGTCAGGACATTTGGAGTGCTACCAAGGGTTTGTTTTGCCTAACTGGGCCAGAACTTTGGGTTTTGGAGACAGCAACTCAAGGACCAGACATTTGCTGCATTCCAGAGAGGGCAGGGGCAGCGCAGACTTCACCATCCCTGCTCGGGAGTGACCCAAGGATGCCCCAAGAAGCCCAAGGAGAGCCAGGAACATCCTGCTTCCCGCTTCCTGACCATTTCTCCTCCCCCACCTGATTCCCCCAGCCCTTTTTTAGAAGGTGCCTCGGCCTCCCTCGTCAGATCCACGATGCTCTGCAGGAGCTGCTTGGAATTGTGCCCCTCTTTGTGCACAATCTTCTTAAATTCCACCTTAAAAGTTATTCCCAGCTGGGAAGTCAAGGTGGATTCCTGCTGTCACTTTGAGTCACTGCACTGAGGTCATCCCGTTGGTAGGAAAACTCAGAAACCTGAGCTGGGCATGGCAGCAACCCACGGGGGACTTCTGAGTGGAGATTTCAGCTCCAGCAGCTCCGCCTGGAAAAGCAGGATGGGGAAGGGAGGGGGGAGCAGCTGGTGCCATGGTGCCCCTGCCTGGAGTGCAGCCACTGGGAAACCCGATCCAGCCCAGGGACAGGGAGGAAGGGAGGGCTGGAGAGGAGGGATGGCTGGAGAGGACAGATGCCACCAGGCTGAGATCACAGCCTGAAACACCCAGAGAAGGTGACAGTGCCAGGCCAACCCCTCCCCAGCACTGCCAGGCATGGGCAGTGCCAACCCCCACCCCCCCAGCTCCAGCCTGAGACCCCCGTGCCCAGCTCTGGTCACCAACCCACCCAGGGACACCAGCAGTGAGTGGCCATGCTCCTGGGGCAGGGGACGTGTGGCCACCCTCAGCCATCCACAGAACCCAGGGTGGACCAGGAAAAGCCACAGGAGTTGGGCTGAGCCAGCAAATGAGTCAGGGGCCAGGCTGGGCAGGCATTCCCCAGGGAAGGGCTCCTCCACCCAACCAGGGTGAGAGGTCCCCGGAACACTCAGGGGAGGAGGGGGGAAGATTTACCCATCCCTGGGGCCACCCCGGGAAAGAAACTGGAAAAGCAAAATGGTTTTCAAGCCTCCCATTATGGAAAAGCCTCAGAAACACGAGCCCAGAGAGCAAACACGCTGCTGGCAGCTGGAGCAAGGACCCTGTGCCCGAATTGGGAAACCTTGGAGGCTGCGGTGGGATGGGCCGAGCTCCAGCACAGCCCCGGGATGTCCCTGTCACAGCTCCTGGGGAAGGAGCCCTTCCCAGAACACTGCTGGAAGTGGCCTCAAAACTCCGCGCCCCAAGGAGCGGAAGGGAAGCGGTGTTTGGGAAGAGGGCGGGAGGCACCGGGAGCCTGCGGGGTGGGGGTGAATCACCGGGACGGAGAGGGACCGGATGGGTGACACCACGGACAGGATGCTCCCGTGTCACACTGCCCCGGGGCACTGCGGGTGGACGTGCCTGGGACACGTGTGGTCACTGACTCCTGACGCTGTCACTTTGTCCCTCCCGTGATCCCAGCACGGAGCCATCGGCCATGGTGGGCACAGGAACCCCCCGTGGAGCTGGGGCTGCCTCTTCGTGCCTCAGTTTCCCACCCCAAGAGGGGGTGGCTTCTCCCTGGGTGACGCCGGTGGGTGCTTGGGGTGGGGAGAAGGTGCTGGGAGCCAAGGATGGAGTATGACAAAAATAGAGCTTTATTTTGGGACAAGTGCAATCAGAGCTGGGTCCTTCGGGCCTGGCACGGAGAGGGTGAGCGTGGCAGCAGCGTGGAGTTCCTGTCCCATCAACAGGAGTGTGCTGGTGGCACGGATGGTGGCACACCGGGACGTCCCTTTGCCAAGGTGAGCACGTGCCACACCACAGCCCAGCACTGTCCCAGGGTGCTGGGGGTTGGGTCCCAGCTGTCCCCATCCCCTTGGCGGGGGTCTCACCGTCTCTGCCTGCTCCTGCCTGCTGTGGCCACGGGGAGGTGGGATGGATGGGGCTGGAGCTGGAGAGGTGGTGGTGGCCAGGAGGGCCCAACGGGGGGGATGGCACTGCCAGCAGTCCCATGGGATCAGCACGACGTGGGCAGGTTGGGGACAGAAGGGACTGTCACCCACCCCTTCCCTGGGCATCTTGTTTGGCCACGAGAACTGTGCAGACACACAGCCCTGGGGTCACTCCAGCCAGCAGAGCTCAGGAGTGATGCACACACACACACACACGTGTGCACACACACACGTGCACACACACACACACTGCAGGCAGGATTCCACAGGCAGGATGGCCCTGGCTGCCTGGATGTCTCCACAGCCACATCCCTGAGCATCTGCAGCCTGTGTGTGCACACAGAGATACTCGTGCAGAGCCAGGACACGTGTGCAAGGCTGGTGCAGGCACATGGAGGTCCCCACTGACGCACACAGAGTGTGCACACCAGTGCCTGTCAGCCTGCACAGAGCTGTGCACACATGGAGGGGCTTGGGCACGCACAGAACACATGCACGCGTGCACACCAACACACCCGTGCACACCAACACGCCTGTGCACACCTGCACACAAGGCTCTGCACAAGCACACAGCAGCACAGCCCTGCCCACACACGAGCTCTGCTCGCACACACAGAGCCTGTGCACAAGACACGAGTCTGTGCACAGCAGGCCACGTGCACAGCTGCACGTAAGGCTTTGCACACACAGCAACACACTTGCACGTGTACAACCTGTGCACAGCAGCACAGAGCCGTGCACACAGATGTGCTCATACACACATGTACAACACACACGTGCCCATGTGCAGGTGACCTCCTTGCACACATAAAGGCTTCACATGCCAACACACGCGTGCACACAGAGCCACACTTGCAGGGCCCATGTGCAGGCAGACCTGTGCACACAGACCCCCTTGCACACACAGAGCCTTCACACACCAACACGCGTGTGCACAGAGCCGCGCAGACACAGCAGCACACACACACAGAGCTGCGCACACTTGTGCACAAGCCCATGCACACCAGCACATCCATGTGCACTGTTCTGTGCACACCAACACCCGCGTGCACACAGCCCTCACACAACTCCTCACAGCCCCACTCCTCTCTGCCCCCATTACGGGGGGGCCCTACTCTCTGTTTGGGGGTCTCCACCCCTCTGGCACCCTCTGGCCTGTTGGGGGGTCCCCATTCCAGTGACACCCTACACCCTCTTAGGGTGTTCCCATGGCACCCTGCTCCCTCCCAGGGGTTCCCTGTCCCGGTGAGACCTTACACCCTGCCAGGAGGCCCCTGTGGGACCCTAACTCCCTCCTGGGGGGGTCCCTGTCCCAGTGGACCCTATTTCCTCCCAGGAGGTCCCCATCCCCATGGCACCCTGCTCCCTCCTGGGGGGGTGGGGGGACACGTCCCAGTCCTGATGAACCTCACTCCATCCCGGGGGGGGAGGGTTCCACATCTCCATAGGTCCTTCCCAGGGGGTCCCCATCCCAGTGTCCCCTATGTCCTGCCGGGGCCACCCCGTCCTGGCCGTGCAGCCCACCCAGCTGCCACCAGTCCGGGCTGGTGGTAGAGGAAGGTGCCAGCCAGTGCCAGCCCGATGCCCAGGTAGCTGAGCCCGCTCAGGCTGGTGCCGAAGAGCAGCCGGGAGAGCAGGAGGTTGCCCACCATGGTGAGGTTGCCCAGGACGTGGACGGTGAGGGCAGAGGTGAGGGAGAGGACGCAGAAGGTGGCCAGGTTGTAGAGGACGGAGGCCAAGCAGCTGAGGAGGACGCAGACCCAGAGGGTGAAGTCGTAGCCCAGGACCCCCTGCCAGGAGGGACCCAGCTCCAGTGCCAGGGCAGCCCCGAAGAGGAGGCAGAAACTGGGGAGGGAGGTCAGGGCCAGCAGGGAACGGGCGTCCAGATGAGCCTCTTGCAGCAGAAGACCTGGGGGGGGGGACATGGGCACCGTCACGGGACAGATGGACAACCCCACTGGGACAGCTGAACGGCCACAGGACAGCCACCCCATCTCTGGACAGGTGGACCATCACGGGACAGCCAGGCCACCCCAGTGGGGGACACCCAGCACCCCTGGGGCACCCCCCAGCACCGATCCCCACTCACTGCCCGAGAAATCCCCAACAACACCAGGAAAGGGGGAGGGGGGGGGCAGCCCCTTCCATGGGGTTTCCTGGCTTGGGGGTGTCCCAGTTTGAGGGTGCCATGATTCAAAGGGTTTGGGGGTGCCCTGAGCTGGGGGTCCAGGACATGGTTGGACAAGGCAGTTCCCCCACCCTATTTTGAACTCCCCCTCTCCCCCCTTATTTTTTTTTTGTGGCTGATTTTGCAGCTGGCAGCAATATTTTTGGGTGTATGGCCTGTCCCCTCTGTGTCCCCATGTGTTCCTCTAGTCATTCAGGGACAGTGGACACAGCCAGCCTGGATGCCACGTGCAGGGGGCACATGCCATGTGCCAGGGGACAGAGCAGCCCCCAGCCTCTCCAGGGCCACCCTCTGTGTCCCACGGGTGATAAGGGGACCCGGGTGGGTACTGGTGGTGGCAGCCCTTAGGTGGCCACCTGGTACAGGTGCCCGCAGGAACCTTGAGGACAACACGGGGTTGTGTGCCCCCACACCAGAACCTGACCCCACGGTGCCTGACAGGGCCACCAGCTCCAGAGGACACCGTCCCCCCCAGAACCCAGCCAAGGACAGCACAGCCTGGGTGGCACTGTGGCTGTCTGGGTTCTCACATATGGGGACCAGGCCACTGGGCACGGGGACTTCCAGGGGACCCAGCCAGGCACAGCACTGGAAGGGATGAGGATGGGGACAGGACAGGACAGCCTGGGGGTTCCTGTGCCACCCCTCACGGCCCCAGGACTGAGATGGCACGGGGTTGGCACAGCACTGGGGACCAGAGTGGCACGTGGGTTGGGTTGGCACTGGAGTGGCACTAGTGACAAGGTGGGCAAGAGGTGGCACAGGGGGTGGGAGCTGAGGGCAAGGGGTGGCCCTGAGGTGACACGGGCGCCTCGGAGGGTCGTTCCGGGGGAAGGGAAAGGGTGGGGAAGGGGCAGGAGAGGGACGGGCAGGTGACACTTACTCTGCTGTATGGACTTGAGGGCTCGGAGGACGGTGGCTGCCAGGAGGAAGGTGCAGCCGGGCTGGTGGCACCGCAGCCCCCCGGCGACACTGCAGGCGGCCCCGGCGCAGAGGGGCCCCATGGCCAAGTACTGCAGGGGGTGATGTCGCCGCCCCACCAGCACCCCCGACAACACCAAGGTGACCAGCGGGGTGGTGGCGGCCACCGCCTGGGCCACGTCCAGCTGCACCGAGCTCAAGCCCAGGTTGCCCAAGGCCACGCTGGTGCAGAAGGTGAGGCTGAGCAGGTAGATGCGGGCGGTGGGGCGGGGGGCCGGGGGGGTCCTCGCCCAGCCCAGGGGGTAACCCACGGCCACCCCCGACAGCATGTGGAGGGCGGAGAGCAGCAGCGGGTAGCGGAAGCCGTGGGCGGCGAAGATCCATTTGTTGAGTCCGGCCATGGCGGTACCGCTGCCCAACCAGGCCAGCACCGTCACCGGCAAGGGCAGCGCCGGGACCGAGGGCGGCCGCCCCCCATCCGCCTGCCCCGGGTCGGGTTTCCAAGGCCGGAGAATCCCCTCGCCACCTCCCGTCATTGTCACCGTCGCCTCATGGCCCCGCCGGTTCCGCGGGCACATGGGCACCGGCTCCGCTTGCCCCCGCTGCCGCCCCCCGCCCGGCCCCGTCCTCCCGCCGCGCCCGACACTCGGTGGCGGCGGTGACAGCGGTGACGCTCGGCGGGTCCCCGGGTCCTACCGGCAGCGACGGGCGCGTCCCCACACAGCCTCGTCCCCGGGGTGGTGGCCCGGCGCTCAGCCCCGGGGCGCTGAGGGGGCCGGGAGCGGCGCGGTGATGGCGGGAGCGGGGGGCGGGAGGGGAAGGAGAGGGGGGGGGAGGCTCCTCCCCGCGGGGCCGCCGCCGCGTCACGGGCACCGGTGCGGGGGTGCGGGAAGGAGGGTGCGGGGGGAGTCCACCCGGGGCCTGCCGGGAACGCTGGGTATCCCCACCCAAGCGGACACCACGGTGACAGCGCCGGTGACACTGCCTCAGACCCCCCCCCCCTCCCCCCCAGAGGGGTGACTCGGGTTGGGGACACAGCCAAGGGGTCCCCTCAGGCTGTGCATGGCACTGGGGTCACCGCGGTCCACGGGGAGGACTGGGGTTCCCCTTTCCAGAGGGTCTGCGGTGTGTGCCAGGGGCTGGCAGTGTGCCAGGGACCCCCCCACCCACCCCCGGCTGCTTCGAGCACCCCAAACCCAGCTGCACCCCGAGCAGGAAAGGGGCTGGTGGGAGGATCGAGGTGATCCTATCCCAGCCTGCCTGTAGGACACGTGTGTGTCCCTGTCCCCCCACACCCCCCCCAGGGGGATTTGGGGCGCAGGGACAGCAGGAGCCAGGAGCCAGCGGGTTCTGTGCCCAGGCAGGGGGTTCATTGCCACTGTCCCCCCTCCCTCTACCACTCGCTGAGGCGCAGGATGAGGGTCTCCCCATCACCAGGTCTGTAGTCAGCAACACCTGCAGAGAGAGGGACAGGAATGGCAGAGTGGGTGTCTGGGACCCCCAGCACATCCCCCAGGACCCCCACCCATCACTCACCCATCTGCAGGCTGGTGCCAGGGGCGGTGAGGAGCTGCCAGTAGCTCCGCTTCTGGGCCTTCAGCCCCAAAACCTGGGTCAGGTAGGGGCCCTGGGGGGTGTCCTGAGTGTCAAAACTGGGGGGTGGGAGAGAGAGGTGAGGGTCCAGCCCCAACTGCTGGCAGTAGGGCAGGGCTGGGTGCTGGGGACCTTCCTGGTCATGGTATGGGTGCAGGGCACATGGGCACCAGAGGGTGACACCCAGGGACTCCAGAGGGGTTCCCTTTCCCCAGCACCTGGGGCCACATACATGAAGTTGTGGGATACAAGCTCGGTGGCAGCTCTGAGGACATCAAGGAGAGAGGCACCAGCAGGCACTGACACTGACTGACTGTAGAGCTGGTGCTGGGGACACCGTGGCAGGGGACATTCCACCACCAGCCCCACCGTCTTGTTCCCTGGCACCTCGATCCGCGGCTCGGGGCTGAAGGGCTTCAGGGTGTCTGCAAGGAGGAAGCCACTACAGCACTGATGGAGACAAAGCCACCACAGTGGTGGCAGCTGTGCCAACCCCATCCCAGCTTTCTCTGTCTCCCTGGCTCCTACCCAGCTCCTCCTGGCAGTGCATGGAGGCGATGTCCAGGTAGGAGTGGCTGTGCAGCACTGGCAGGACCTGGGCCATGGTGGCAGGGGTGGTGAAGGCCTCCAGGTTCTCCAGCACAGCAGTCATGGCCTGGCCATACGCTGGCTCCTCCCGGCATGTGTTGGTGGCAATGAAGACCTGGGAGCAAGGAGGAGGAAGGAGATGGGTGGGGACCCTGGGCACCAAACTGGGGGTGAGCATTTCCTGCCTGCCCAGAGCCCCTGCCTGTGCCGAACCCCCTGCCTGCTCCCACATCTACATCTGCACCCAGACCTGCACCCACACCAGCTCCTGCACCCACCCTCCCCACCCCTTCCTACACCTGCAGCCACACCTGTACCTAGGTTTGCACCCACGCCTGCACCTCTGCTCACACTTGCACCCACAGTATCCCTGCACCAGTCCTGCACCCACCCACATTTGCGTCCCAAACCTCCACCCGTGCCGCACCCATGCCCGTACCCACACCTCTGCCAGTCCCCACGTCAACCCCTGCACCCTGCGGCCACCCTGGTGGCCCTCACCCACCTGCATGGCCCAGGGGGTGCTGTAGATGTTGCCAAAGAAGCCATTGGGGTCCTGCTCCTCCACCATCCTCTTCCTGATCCTCAGCGTGGCCGCCCGCAGCTCCCCCGCCAGCCGGGTCCCCACCACCCGCTGCCGCTCCAGGCAGGCAAAGGCCAACGCTGCCACGGCCGCCGTGTCTGCGGGGACACCACCTTGTCACCACGCCCAGGGTGGGTGCCACCCCCCCGCCTGTCCCCGGGGACCCTTACCCGTGGCTCTGCCACCAGCGTGGCTGAACCTGCCGTGGTGCTCAGCAGCCAGGAGCCGGCGGATCACCTCCTCCCGCACCCGCTTGCGGTGGACACAGAGTGCCAGCACGCCCAGGCTGTACTGGTAGTAACTGGTGAGGGGGTGGCCGTGATGCCGGGAGCCTGGGGACAAGGTGGCGTGGCACGGTGACCTGGTGGCTGGATGTGCCAGCAGACGGGTGGGTGCTCGCCGTGGTCTGCTCTCACCTGTCCAGTCCTCCTCCAGGTAGAACTTCAGCCAGGTCACCAGGGAGCGCTGGGAGCCATGGTCGGGTGGGTGACAAGTGGCCCGCAGCCCCAGCAGGTACAGGGCCAGCCGCCCCGTCTCCGGCCACTCCACCTCGGTGCTCCTGCAAGCCACCACGTCAGCTCCCACCGGCAGCCAGAGCCCCCGGTCCACACCAGGGAGCTGCCACCCTTCTGGCAGAGGGGACCGTCCCCGCGGGACCCCACGCTGCACCAGGTGGAGGTGACTGTCCCCATGGGATTCCCACACAACATCGGAGGGCTACAGCCTGCCAGAGCAGGGGACCGTCCCTGAGGGACACCCACACGTACGTGCTGTGCTGGGTTCCTGCAGCATCCTTCTCGGGGTGGCCATGGGGCGCAGCGTGGGCCTGGCCAGCTGCCTGCAGGCTCCTGTGGGCACTCAGGGTCAGCGGAGTGGAGGACAGGGGACACCCCCAGAGGCAGGTGGGGTCCCCCCCCCAGGAACCTACTGGCTGTATCGGCGATGGAAGAGGTTCTGCAGCTGCCCCAGGTACTGCTTCTCCCGGCTCAGGTCGTGGTCAGCCGCCAGGCGAAGGGCCAGGTAGACACTGGGGTCGGGGTCCTGTGCTGGGTCCCCCAGCAGCCCCAGCAGCCGGGAACTCAGCACCCGCACCGGCCCCTCCACCACCTCCCCTGGGACCTCTGTCCCCCCACGGGAAGAGGGAGTGGGGGTCAGAGGGCCAGGAGAGGGCTAAGCCCACCCCCAGCATCTGCAGCCCGTGGTTGTTTGGGGTGGTGACAGAGAGCCAGCACCCCCCCCCCCACCCTGCTACACCCCTCCCTCTAGTCCCAAACCCTCAAGTTTCCTCCAGCCCTGAAAATGGGGAAGAAACAAAATAAAATGAGAAGGGAGCATGGAGTACCCAAAGCACCAGCACAGCCACCGCACCCATGGGGCTGGCGGGGTGCTGGGGTGGCACCCCGGTCCTCAGGGACCCCGAAAATACAGCTGAACCCCGATGGGTTCTGGGGGGAGCTCAGCCCTGGGAAACTCATCCCCAGGAGGGAAATTCCCGGCTGCTTGGGGCAGGAGCAGGGGACGCGGGGACCGCTGGGTGGGCTGCGGGGCGGTGGCACTCACCGCAGAACCGGGCCGGCGGGACGGAGCTCAGAACCTGGAGCAGGACGAGGAGCAGGAAGCACCCGGAGCGGGGCGGGGGGGACTGCGGCATGGCGAACCGGGACAGCCAGGCAGAGAGCCCGGCAGAACCGAGCCGGGACAAGACGGGGACCGGGGAGGGTCTGTCGTAAGAGAGAGTTTCCGCACACCGGGGCCAAGTCAGCAGAAACGTAGAAGGACTTTGGATGGGAGGAAGCGGCGAACGGGGCCGGGGGAAGGGGCTGCGGACCCTGCCTGCCCCGGTTCTGCCTGACCTGGCCGGGGCAGCGAGACCCAGGTCAGAATCACCGGGCAGAGTCAGCCCAAAATAAACCGAAAGGATGATTCCCTCCCTGAAAGGGCTCTGCCTTCTCCTCCTCTCCCCGCAGCCTCCACAGGCTCGCCTGGAAAGGGATTCCTCTCCTTCAACAGGGAAATGGGGGATTAACCCACCCGGTGCGGGGGGAGGATGGGGATGGGGGTGTTGAACCCCAAAAGGTAAATTCCCACAGCCAAGAGGGTTCTGCTGGGACTCAGGGGACACTCAGGCTCAGACAGGGATGAGGGGCCATAGGGACACCCTCCTGTCCCCCTCTTCCCGTCCCCACCCCGCAGGATGTGGCTCCCGGCATCTGCCACCCCCCGGGACACGGCGGGGACCCCCGGGGGGTGCAGCTCAGCCGGGACGCACCCACGGGTGTTGTGTGGGTGAGAATGGGCAGGGGACTGATCTGTCCCCACTGCCACCGGGGGCGGCTGCTCTCCGGGGGGCACCGGGATGGCCGGGAAGCCCGGGTCACCGACCAGAGCCACGGTGGGACGGGCTGAGAATCCGGAACCAGCGGGACCCCGGGGGGAGGTCCCAGAGCCCACCGGTGAGGGCGAACGAGGAGCTCCAGGGGCCAGGTCCAAGTTCCCGTTACCCCAGGTGGTGTCAACCGAACCCACATCCCGGGACCGGCCGGGAAACGAACGGGAAAATCGGGAAACGAACCCCTCCAGCCCCCGGGGGTCGCTTCACCCCCCAGCTCCGGTTCAGAATACCCCGAACTTCCCCGAGGGCTCGGTGGTTCTGTCCCGGTGGGGCCGGGGGGACACACACAGCCCCCCGCTCCGCCTTCGACCGGTACCCCCCCGGGAGGTGCCCCGGGACCGGGCGGGGACACGGGGAGGCGGCGGGGGGACACCAGGGAGGAAGGGACAGCTGTGTGACGGCCAGAACCGGGCTGAGGGAACCGAGACCACCGGGGCTGCACCCACTGCACAGCCCCACACAACGGAGACCCCCGAGGGTAGGGGGGGGGGAGGGGGGTTAGAGCGGGGTCGGGGGCTGCCTGCAGTGGGGGGGGGGGAGGAGGAAAGCACACATAGGGCCAGGGCATATCTGCCCCCACCGGCACCGGAACCGGGACCCGCCTCCCCCAGGACCTCCGGCGTGCGGAAGGACCCCTCCGCCGGACCTCGGGGCTGCCTGCGGCGCGCCTGAACGGAACCAAGCGGGACATCCGCCTGTCCCCCCTGCCCTCTGCGCCCACCCTGCCCTCTGTGCCCACCCTTCCCGTCCTTCCCGTCTTTCCCGCACCGCTCCCCGCCCGGTGCAGCCCCGGTCTCAGGCAGTGCGTGGGGCAGGCGGGGTCCTGCGGGGCACCGGGAGCACGCGGCAGCGGCGGCGGGACCATGGGTGGGGTGGAGAAGAAGAAGGTACCGGGGAACCGGGTCCTGTCCCGTCCCCCTCCTCCCCTCCTCTGCTGCGGTGCCCGTATTGGTACTGACGCCCCGGTGCCCATCGCTCTCTGCTCCCCTCTCCCTCCCTCCCTTCCTCCCTCCCTCCCTCCCTCCCTCCCTCCCTCCCTCCCTCCCTCCCTCCCTCCCTCCGGTGTTCTCCCCCTCCGGTGTTCTCCCCCTCCGGTGTTCTCCCCCTCCGGTGTTCTCCCCCTCCGCTCTCCCGGTACCGCTGCCCATCCGTGCCGAGCCTCTCTCCAACTCCCCTAACCCCCCCGGTACCGGTACCCGCTTATCCTCCGGGTACCCCCATAGCCTCATCCACCCCCCCCCCCCCCCCCCCCCCCCACCCGGTTCCCTTTTCTTCTTCTCCCCCCCGTGGTTTCGGTGCTGCCCCCCCCCCCTCTCCCGGTATCGGGGGTCCCTGAGCCCCTCCCCGACTCCCCCGTTTCTCTCCAGTACGAGCGCGGCGCGGCCACCAACTACATCACCCGCAACCGGGCCCGCAAGAAGCTGCAGCTCAGCCTCCCCGACTTCAGGTGCGCCCGGGGACCCCCTGAAACCCCCCCAGAGACCCCCAACCCCTCGGGACCCATTGAACCCCTCTGCGATCCCTTCAGCTCCCGTGGGGATCCCTCTGAACCCCCCTCATGATCCTGCTGTGACCCCCAGACCCCCCTCAGGAATTCTCTGGGACTTTTTCCATCTCCCTGGAACCCCCTGAACCTCTCCAGGAACTTTCCAGGACCCCGAGCCTCTCCCAGAAGCCCCCCAAGGGATCCCCTTGAACTCCCCCAGGGATTTTCCTGGGACCCCTGAACAGCCCCACCCCCCCTTCCCTAGAACCCTCAGGTACCCCCTGAACCCCCCCAGGGATGCCCTGGAGACCCCCTGGGACACGGTTTGGGGTTTTGCTGTGTCCTGCATGTCCCGGGGTTTCAGACTCTCCAGATTTAGGGTTTTGCTGTGTCCTGCATGTCCCGGGGTTTCAGACTCTCCAGATTTAGGGTTTTGCTGTGTCCTGCATGTCCCGGGGTTTCAGACTCTCCAGATTTAGGGTTTTGCTGTGCCCTGCATGTCCCCAGGTTTCAGACTCTCCAGATTTAGGGTTTTGCTGTGTCCTGCATGTCCCCAGGTTTCAGACTCTCCAGATTTAGGGTTTTGCTGTGTCCTGCATGTCCCCAGGTTTCAGACTCTCCAGATTTAGGGTTTTGCTGTGTCCTGCATGTCCCCAGGTTTCAGACTCTCCAGATTTAGGGTTTTGCTGTGTCCTGCATGTCCCCGGGTTTCAGACTCTCCAGGTTTAGGGTTTTGCTGTGTCCTGCATGTCCCTGGGTTTCAGACTCTCCAGGTTTAGGGTTTTGCTGTGTCCTGCATGTCCCGGGGCTTCAGACTCTCCAGGTTTAGGGTTTTTCTGTGTCCTGCATGTCCCTGGGTTTCAGACTCTCCAGGTTTAGGGTTTTGCTGTGTCCTGCATGTCCCGGGGTTTCAGACTCTCCAGGTTTAGGGTTTTGCTGTGTCCTGCATGTCCCGGGGTTTCAGACTCTCCAGGTTTAGGGTTTTGCTGTGTCCTGCATGTCCCTGGGTTTCAGACTCTCCAGATTTAGGGTTTTGCTGTGTCCTGCATGTCCCTGGGTTTCAGACTCTCCAGATTTAGGGTTTTGCTGTGTCCTGCATGTCCTTGGGTTTCAGACTCTCCAGGTTTAGGGTTTTGCTGTGTCCTGCATGTCCCGGGGTTTCAGACTCTCCAGATTTAGGGTTTTGCTGTGTCCTGCATGTCCTGGGGTTTCAGACTCTCCAGGTTTAGGGTTTTGCTGTGTCCTGCATGTCCCTGGGTTTCAGACTCTCCAGGTTTAGGGTTTTGCTGTGCCCTGCATGTCCCCGGGTTTCAGACTCTCCAGGTTTGGGGTTTTGCTGTGTCCTGCATGTCCCCGGGGTTTCAGACTCTCCAGGTTTAGGGTTTTGCTGTGTCCTGCATGTCCCCGGGTTTCAGACTCTCCAGATTTAGGGTTTTGCTGTGTCCTGCATGTCCCGGGGTTTCAGACTCTCCAGGTTTAGGGTTTTGCTGTGTCCTGCATGTCCCTGGGTTTCAGACTCTCCAGGTTTAGGGTTTTGCTGTGCCCTGCATGTCCCCGGGTTTCAGACTCTCCAGGTTTGGGGTTTTGCTGTGTCCTGCATGTCCCCGGGGTTTCAGACTCTCCAGGTTTAGGGTTTTGCTGTGTCCTGCATGTCCCCGGGTTTCAGACTCTCCAGGTTTGGGGTTTTGCTGTGTCCTGCATGTCCCGGGGCTTCAGACTCTCCAGGTTTGGGGTTTTGCTGTGTCCTGCATGTCCCGGGGTTTCAGACTCTCCAGGTTTAGGGTTTTGCTGTGTCCTGCATGTCCCGGGGTTTCAGACTCTCCAGGTTTAGGGTTTTGCTGTGTCCTGCATGTCCCCGGGTTTCAGACTCTCCAGGTTTAGGGTCTTGCTGTGTCCTGCATGTCCCGGGGTTTCAGACTCTCCAGGTTTAGGGTTTTGCTGTGTCCTGCATGTCCCGGGGTTTCAGACTCTCCAGGTTTAGGGTTTTGCTGTGTCCTGCATGTCCTGGGGCTTCAGACTCTCCAGGTTTAGGGTTTTGCTGTGTCCTGCATGTCCTGGGGCTTCAGACTCTCCAGGTTTAGGGTTTTGCTGTGTCCTGCATGTCCCGGGGCTTCAGACTCTCCAGGTTTAGGGTTTTGCTGTGTTCTGCATGTCCCTGGGTTTCAGACTCTCCAGGTTTAGGGTTTTGCTGTGTCCTGCATGTCCCGGGGCTTCAGACTCTCCAGGTTTGGGGTTTTGCTGTGTCCTGCATGTCCCTGGGGTTTCAGACTCCCCAGGTTTAGGGTTTTGCTGTGTCCTGCATGTCCCGGGGCTTCAGACTCTCCAGGTTTAGGGTCTTGCTGTGTCCTGCATGTCCCCAGGTTTCAGACTCTCCAGGTTTAGGGTTTTGCTGTGTCCTGCATGTCCCTGGGTTTCAGACTCTCCAGGTTTAGGGTTTTGCTGTGTCCTGCATGTCCCCGGGTTTCAGACTCTCCAGGTTTAGGGTTTTGCTGTGTCCTGCATGTCCGTGGGTTTCAGACTCTCCAGACTTAGGGTTTTGCTGTGTCCTGCATGTCCGTGGGTTTCAGACTCTCCAGACTTAGGGTTTTGCTGTGTCCTGCATGTCCGTGGGTTTCAGACTCTCCAGGTTTAGGGTTTTGCTGTGTCCTGCATGTCCCCGGGTTTCAGACTCTCCAGGTTTAGGGTTTTGCCCCTGAGGGTGTCCCTGGGGGGTGTCCCACTGCCCACCTCACCCCCTTCCCCCCCATCCCCAGGCGCCTCTGCATCCTGAAGGGGATTTACCCCCACGAGCCCAAGCACAAGAAGAAAGTGAACAAAGGCTCCACAGCCCCCAGGACCTTTTACCTCCTCAAGGACATCAAATTCCTCCTCCACGAGCCCATCGTCAACAAATTCCGGGACTATAAGGTGATTGGGCACCAGGGGACCCCCGGGGTGGTGCCCGAGGGGCTGCTCGGGGCTCTCCCTCTCCTGCAGACCCCTCTTTGTCCCCCTGCCCCCTCAGGTGTTTGTCCGGAAGCTCCGGAAGGCGTATGGGAAGAGTGAGTGGAGCACTGTCGACCGTCTGAAGGACAACAAACCCACCTACAAGCTCGACCACATCGTGAAAGAGAGGTGAGACCCCAGCCCAGGGTCCTTCAGGAGGAGCTTTCCCTGCAACCTCATCCTCTGGAGCCTTTGCTGTGTCTGCTCTTCTCCAGGAGTCCGCCCTCCCGTTGGAATTTGGGGGTGTGGAGTGGACACTGGTGTTGCTGGGCTGGAGGAGAAAGTGCTGGGCTCCAGGGAGTGCCTGGATGGCTCCAGGATCTCCAGGCAGATGCTGAGAGTTTTCCTCCCTGAGCAGTGTTTTCCTCAGAGGGGGAAGGACTGGGGGAGCCAACGGAGCTGAGTTTGGTGGCAGTGGGAGAGGAGAGGAGCAGGGAGGGAGGGAAGCTGTCCTTAGCAGGGCTCATTGTCCCACTGGGACAGGAACTCCCTAGGACTTTTTCAGTCTCCCTGGGACCCCCTAAACCTCCCCTGGAATCTCCCAGGACCCCTGAACCTCTCCCAGGGATCCCTTTGATCCCAGGGATCCCACCTGTCCCACTGGGACAATGATGCTGGTGTGGAGAGAGAAATGGCACTGAGGCCACTGAGGCTTCCCTGGCCCCAGAACCTGAGTCCTGCAGCTGGTGTGAAATGCCACGGGCCATGGGCCACGGGCCACCAGGGCACTTGGCCCTGCTGTGTCCAGGCTGAGGTTCCCCACCACTCAGTGTCCTGAAACCTGGGGACACCCACCTTGTGATCCAGGGTTTTGCCATCCCCTCACCAGGGAGGTTCCTGGCTCCCCAGAGAGCTGCTCCGAGGTCCCCAGGAAGGACACCTCATGTCTGTGGGTCACCATCTGTGGTGGGACAGGAGGAGATGGGTGCTCCACACTGCCCCATCCCTCTCTCACACGAGGTCTTCACCCAACTCAGCAGCTTTAGGTGGGCGTTGGGCTTGGCTGTGATTTTTTTTTTTATTTTTTTTTTTCCCCCTCCTTCCTGCCTGGCCACAGGTACCCCACGTTCATCGATGCCCTCCGGGACCTGGATGATGCCCTCTCCATGTGCTTCCTCTTCTCCACCTTCCCACGGACAGGCAAGTGCCACGTCCAGACCATCCAGCTCTGCCGGCGCCTGGCCCTGGAATTCCTCAACTACATCATTGCCTCCCGCTCCCTGCGCAAGGTGGGGGGCCTGGGGGGGACAGGGATGAGACCCTCCCTGTCCCGGGAGGGGCCCTGGGGGTGGTGGGCCTGGGGAATGAGTCCTGTTGGGAGGTGACACTCCTGGGGGTGTCCCCATGGAGTCCTGGGCATGGACCTGCTGACAAGGGAAGGGTTAATGGGGATTGGGATGAGGAGTCCCTCCCTGTGGCCTTCCTCCCCCTGACTCTCTGCTCCCTGCCAGGTCTTCCTCTCCATCAAGGGCATCTACTACCAGGCAGAGGTGCTGGGGCAGACTGTCACCTGGATCACCCCTTACACCTTTGCCCACGATGTGAGTACCCCCTTGGGACCCCCACTGCTCCCTTCCCCTTCACCTCACACAATCCCAGAATCATCCAGGTTGGAAAGGACCTCTGAGATCATCAACTCCAACCTTGATCCACTCCCCCTGTGGTTCCCAGACCATGGCACTGAGTGCCACACATTGCACATGAGTGCCACATTCAGGCTCTTCTTAAAAATCTCCAGGGGTGCAGAATCCACCCCCTCCCTGGGCAGCCCATTCAATGCCTGATCACTCTCTCTGGAAAGAATTTTTTTCCTAATATCCAACCTAAACCTCCCCTGGCAGAGCTTAAGCCCTTCTCTTGTCTTACTGGTAGCTGCCTGGGAGCAGAGCCCAACCCCCCCCTGGCTCCAACCTCCTTTCAGGGAGTTGGAGAGAGTGATGAGGTCTCCCCTGAGCCTCCTCTTCTCCAGCCTCAACACCCCCAGCTCCCTCAGCCCTTCCTCACAGGAATTCTGCTGGATCCCTTCACAGCCTCCTTGCTCTGCTCTGGACCTGCTTCAGCACCTCCCTGCATGGCCTCAGGCTGCCCCTGAGGAGCTGGGGATGGTCTGGGGGGCCATGGGTCCCACCTGAGCCCCTGGAGACAGCAAGAGGAGGAGGAGGCTGAAGGTCTGTGTGGTCCCATGGCTCTGGCACTGCAGAGGTGGACAAGGCTATGCCCAGCCCCTGTGGGGACACAGCCCTCCTCCCCCCGGGATGGCCATCCCCATGTTCCCTGTGCCTGGCTGTACCAGGCTCCCCACTTCCTTATTACCTCCTGTCAATTATTAAAACACCTTAATGAGCAATCAGCTCTGCCAGGCTGTCTCTGCCCTGTCCCCCATAGGGAGGGTGAGTGGTGCCAAGGTCACCTGCTCCTGGGATCTCCAGGGCCTGGCACGGTTGGGTTGAGGATTTCCAGCTCCTTTGGTGTGTCCCACGCTGGGGCTCATCCCTCAGCAGCTCCTCAGACCCCTGTGTCCCCTCCCCACACCAGCATCACTGCCCCTTCCCTTGAGTTCTGGCTGATCCCTGCCAGCTTTTGGCTCCTTGCCCTGCACGTCTCACCTGGAGTCCCCAGACCAAGCCATCAGGGTCCCCATGGATGATGGGATGAGGTTCTCCATCCCACCTTTCCGTGGAAGGGCCCTGGAGAGCTCAGCCTGCTCCAGGTCCATTGGTGGCCGTGGCTCTCCAGACCTCGCTGTGAAGGGGACAGGATCCTCTTCCCTGCACAGATGGGATGTGTCCTGTCCCTGCAGAGGGGACCCTGCTCCATCATCCCCGTGTCCTCACCCTTCCTGTGTGCCCACAGCACCCCACAGACGTGGATTACCGTGTGATGGCCACGTTCACTGAGTTCTACACCACCCTCCTGGGCTTCGTCAACTTTCGCCTCTACCAGTCCCTCAACCTGCTCTACCCCCCCAAGGTGAGGCCACCCACCTGCCCCGGGGTGGTCCCCAGCCTGGTTGGACCACCCAGGTCAGGGTGGTGGAGGAGGAGGAGATATTTGGGGGCTCTGGGGTTGGGAGCTGCCTCCCCACCATTCTCTTGCTCCACAGCTCGAGGTCCAGGCTGATGCTGAGCTGAAGCCAGCAGAGGGCAAGGAATATGCCATGGATTCAGAGAGCTACCTGGAGGTGAGAGACACTTCCTGAGGGACCCCATGTGGCCTTGGTGTCCTGACCACTCACCCCTCCTGCCCCAAGGTACTCAGTGTGGGGCAGGAGTCTGATCTCTGGTCCCAAAGTCTTCACCCCCTTGTGCTGAGGAGCAGTGCATGGCCTGGGGGGCCATGAGCCTCCCCCCAGCATGGTGAGGGACCCTTCAGGGCCCCTGGGGACAGCAAGATGGGGCAGCACACAGAGGAGGCTGTCAAGTCCACGGGTCTTTTGATTTCTTGCTCTGAAAAATTCACCTTCTCCTCCCTGAGGCTGCCCCTCTCCCCATCCCAAAGCGCTGTCTGGGGGTGGGTGACACTTTCTGGGTCTCTTCTTGCTGCAGAAACTGTCAGCTCTGAGTGTCAGCCTGGCCCGGGTGGTGCCATCAACCCACGAGGACGAGGTGGAGATAGATGAGTTCCCAGTGGAGGGGGTAAGAGCCTGGGGGGGGGGCTTAGCCCTGGCTTTGGGCAATCCTGCAGGGCCCAGCATGATGCTGGGAGGGACCCCAGGAGGGTTGGGATGGCACCCAAGAACCCTCCTGGCAGAGCAGGGAATGTCAGGGGCTGAGTGCTGTGCTCCAAACAGGAGGTAGCAGAGCAGATGGATGAAAGGAAGAAGGAGCAGGAGGCCCTGGAGAAACACAAGAAGCTCTTTGAAGGGCTTCGTTTCTTCCTCAACAGGGAGGTGCCTCGGGAGCCATTGGCCTTTGTCATCAGGTATGTGAGGGACAGGGGGCATTCCATGGGACAGGGGGCATTCCATGGGACAGGGGGCATTCCATGGGACAGGGGGCATTCCATGGGACAAGAATATCCCTTGGGACAGGGATATCCCTCAGGACAGGGACATCCTATGGAACAGGGATATCCCGTGGTGCAGGGACATCCCATACACCCTACTTGCCCCCGCCCCGAGGCTCTCTGAGTTTTTTGAGGCTGATTTGCCTGATGTCCTGCACATGGGGTGACCCCCAGGGTCCCTCCTGCCTGTCTGACTCCTGTGTGGGTGTTGCTGCAGGTGCTTTGGTGGCCAGGTCTCCTGGGACAAGTCACTGTGCATCGGGGCCACCTACGATGTCACCGACCCCTCCATCACCCACCAGATCGTCGACCGCCCCCGGGTGCAGCAGCAGGTTGTGGGCAGGTGGGTGAGGCAGGTGACCTGTCCCCAGAATGGTCCCTCAGCTGTCACCTGGTGTCTGCTCCGTGGCTCCAGAGCCTGGGGATGGGAAGAAGGATCCTGAGCCCGTGTCCCTTTGTCCCCCAGGTACTACCTGCAGCCTCAGTGGGTCTTTGACTCCGTCAATGCCAAGCTCTGCCTCCCCGTGGCTGACTATTTCCCTGGTGTCCTGCTGCCACCCCACCTCTCACCCTTTGTGACAGAGCAGGAAGGGGACTACGTCCCCCCCGAGAAGCTGAAGCTGCTGGCAATGCAGAGGGGGGAGAACCCTGGTGAGGGGGAGTTGGAGGGACCATGAGGGATGGGGTTGGGAAGGGTGTCAGGAACAACGTTGGAAACGGTGGTCTCTGGGTTAGGTGAAGAGAGTGAGGAGGAAGAGGAGGAAGAAGAGGAGGAGGAGGAGGATGACAGTAACAAGGAAGAGGAGGAGGAGGAGGAGTCTGAAAAAGAAGAGGAGATGAAATTAAAGAAGATGGAAGAGCAGAAGACCCAGAGCAATAAGGTACAGGTGTGGGGTGGGAGCTGTGGGAGGAGGTGGCTCAGGTGAGTTCTGTCCCTGGAGGATATTCCAGTCTGTCCTGGGAATGCTGGGGCTCTGCCCTTCCTGAGTCCTGGACCCCTGTCCATGAGCTGCAGCTCCCAATCGTGGCCAGGTCCTGCCACCAGCTCCAGAGGGTGCTGTGGTCCCCAGGGAAGGGTGTGGAAACGGGGTCCTGATCCCTCTGGCTCCCTGCAGGCCCTTCCTGTGAAGGTGACAGCTGGTAAGCTGAGGCTGGAGGACAAGGAACGCCTGGAGCAGGAGCAGCAAAGTGAGGAGAAACGTCTGGCAATCATGATGATGAAAAAAAGGGAGAAATACCTCTACAGGAAGATCATGTTTGGCAAGAAACGCAAAGTCCGAGAGGTACGAGCCTGGGGCTGCTCTGCTCCTGGATCCCTCCTGGATCCCTCCTGGATCCCTCCTGGATCCCTCCTGGTTCCCTCCTGGTTCCCTCCTGGTTCCCTCCTGGATCTCTCCTGGATCCCTCCTGGTTCCCTCCTGGTTCCCTCCTGGTTCCCTCCTGGTTCCCTCCTGGTTCCCCCCTGGTTCCCCCCTGGCTCCCCCCTGGCTCCCCCCTGGCTCCCCCCTGGCTCCCCCCTGGCTCCCCCCTGGCTCCCCCCTGGCTCCCCCCTGGCTCCCCCCTGGCTCCCCCCTGGCTCCCCCCTGGCTCCCCCCTGGCTCCCCCCTGGATCCTGGTGCTGGCTCTTCCCAAGTTGGGGCTCTCCACCCGGGCAGGGCAGAGCTCCTGGGCTATTTTTTGGTGAAGCTGCTGCCCCTCTCCATGCCCCAAGGGCTGCAGCAGTTGGGTCCCTCTCCCCTGGGGATGGTTGGAGGTTGGTGGCAGTGGGGTGGAGATGCCCCTGGTGGCTGGAGATGGGGCTGATGGGGGATCTTGGGGGGTCTCCCCACAGGCCAACAAACTGGCTGCCAAGAGGAAAGCCCACGACAGTGCTGTCAAGGAGGAGAAAAAGAAAAGCAAGAAGGCGAGACGAGCGTGACGGGGGTCGGGGCACCTCGTGGGGGCTGGCTGCACCCTGCCCACACCATCCTGCTTGAGTGAAAACCCCTCAGCTTTTGTCTTGGGACAGAAAAATGAAATTGAAAAATTTCCCCTCTGTAAATACACTTCCAGCTGTGCCTTTCCCTGCCTTCCCCCCAGCTGCCCACCCTGGGATCAGTGTCCCAGGGACTGTCCCCTTGGCTGGTGCCACATCTGCTCTGCAGGAGGAGGTCAGAAGGAGCTCTGGGTTCTTGGAGGTCCTTCTGGGATCTCTCCTTTTGGGTTTGCACAGTTTTGGGGCAGAGGGGCCCAGTCCCCATGGCAGAGCACAGGAGGTCCCTGGCTCAGTGGGACGTGTTTTGGAGGCTCATCACAAAGAGCATGGCCCACCGTGGTGTCCCCACCGTGGTGGAGAGGGACCCGTGGCACTTGGGGACCCATCCTCTGCTCAACCTTCCCCATGGACCCTGCTTCTCTGTGGGGTTTATTTGTAATTAAAGGTGACATTTCTGGGGACACCTGGCTGTTCCCTTCCAGATGTGGTGGCTGCATGGGGTGCTCTGCCTGGGCATGGTGGAGGAGATGTGGGTTAGGGCAGGAGATGGATCCTCATCCTGCACCAAGGGAGGAAAAGAAGGGACAGAGCCTGGTCCCTGCTCTATGTGATGTGACCTGTGGGCTGTCACCTTGCTCCTTGTCACTCTCTGCCTGTCCTGGTTTCCAGTGTTGGCTTTGGAGGCTCCAGCCCAGCTGGGTGCTGAGAGTCAACTCCAACATTTTGTTCAACCAAGAGAAGCACCAAGTCCTCTGGATCACTGGGATGTGCTGGGAACCACCAGCAACTCAGCAGAAAAGGCCCTGGGAATTCTGGGTGGGCAACACCATGAGCCACCAGCATTGTCCTTGGAGCAAAAAGGGATATTGGGGCTACATGGGAAGGTTGAGAGGTGCTCCAGCCCCTGAAGCACTGGTGAGGCAGCTCATGGGGTGCTGTGTCCAGGGATGGGTTCCCCTCTGCAAGGGGGATGTACTGGAGCAAGTGCAGCAAAAGGCCAGCAAGATGATGTGGGGACTGGAACACCACTCTTAGGGAAAAAAAGGCTGTGAGAGGTGGGGCTGGAGAGGAAAATGTTCAAGGAGGTCTTCTGGTTGAGTATAAATAACCTCAGGGGAGGGAGTGAAGATAAAAGGAGGGTCTGGGTGGTTCCCAGCACCAGGATGTGAGGTGATGGGCACACACTGGAAGCCAAAAGGTTCCTCTGAACACTTTGTCACCGTGAAGGTGAGCAAGCACTGGCAAAGGGTTGCCCAGAGAGGTGGTTAATTCATGGAAATGCCGTGACCAGGTGACCTTCAGACGTGCCTCTTTGGGGATGCTGTTGGGTCACCTTCAAAGGCTCGAAGTAAATGTTTCTGGGAATCACTGTCCCTCCCTCACCTGCCTCCAGCAAGAGGCCTGGGGGGTGTTTTTTTTGGGAGAAGATGTTATTTTGGGCCCCTTGGCTGAGAGAAAGCAGTGCGTGGAGAAACTAGGACCTCCAAGGGCAGAAGCCCCAGCATCACCAGGGTTCTTCCCCCCCTTCTTCCCCCCCTTCTTCCCCCCCTTCTTCCCCCCCTTCTTCCCCCCCTTCTTCCCCCCCTTCTTCCCCCCCTTCTTCCCCCCCTTCTTCCCCCCCTTCTTCTCCCCCTTCTTCTCCCCCTTCTTCCCCCCCTTCTTCCCCCCCTTCTTCCCCCCCTTCTTCCCCCCCTTCTTCCCCCCCTTCTTCCCCCCCTTCTTCCCCCCCTTCTTCCCCCCCTTCTTCCCCCCCTTCTTCCCCCCCTTCTTCCCCCCCTTCTTCCCCCCCTTCTTCCCCCCCTTCTTCCCCCCCTTCTTCCCCCCCTTCTTCCCCCCCTTCTTCCCCCCCTCCTCCCCTCCCTTCTTTCCCCCTTCTTCCCCCCTCCTCCCCCCCTCCTCCCCCCCTCCTCCCCCCCTCCTCCCCCCCATCTTCCCCCCCCTCCTCCCCCCCTTCTTTCCCCCTTCTTCCCCCCCCACTTTCCTTTTTTTTGGCTTTTGGTGGTGTGGTTTTATTGTTTTTTGCTCTTTTTTTTTGGTTTGTTTTTGGGACATTGGAAGGATTTTGCTTTTTTTTTTTTTTTTTTCCCTTGCTTTTCCTCCCCCCTCCTTTCCCTTATTTCCCCTTTGGGAAAACGAGAACCCTCAACCCCTTGGGCTCTCCTGGAGCTGCACCCAGAACTGGAGACCCAGAACGGAGCTTCCCAACCCCACCGGAACCCCCAGTGGGATGAGCAGGCGGAGGCAGCAGCAATCCCGGGAACCTGACCACGAACCGGTCTCACCACCCTGGTGGCCACCGGTTCCCCTTCTTTGGCCACCACTAATGACACCTTTGCTGCCTGATAAAGGCTCCCGACGCCGCTCTCGCCCAACCGGGGTCCGGCGGGACCAAGCCCCGGTCCGGATGGGGTGTGCCAGCACCCAGCCCTCCAGCCGCTGCTCCAGCTCCTCACCACATCCCCCGGGATCACCGCGTCCGGTGGCCGCTTCCCTCCGCTCTCAGCTTTGGGTCTGAACGTTTCGTTTCTATCCCTAAATCCCGGGGGATTGGCTCTGCCTTCCCACCTCGACGTGGTGGTTGTGGAGCCCTCCCGGGGATGGGGTTCACCCCCCCTGGGGTGCTGGAGATGGGGTGTCGAGGCTCCTGAAGCCACCAGCGCCCCTTCTCCAGGCTGCTGCATCCCAGCACTGCCTCCCTCTTCCAACTGGAAACCCTTTGCACCTCCATCCCCAAACCCCCCCTAAAAAAGGGGGGAAAAGCTTGGAATTCAGCCAAGTGCCCTGGGGAGATGGGGTGGGACAGCTGCTTGCCCAGGATGAACCCAGGTAAGGGGACAGGAGGTGAGTGGCTGGAGCTGGGGGGGTCCTGGAACTCAGATTTCCCTTCATGACCTGTGAGGAGCTGTGGGGTGAGGGGGACACGGGTGATGTGACCCCACAACTTGGAATGGGTCAGAGCAGGGCTCGGAGTGCCAGGCGCTTGGTGCATGCTCGGATGTCACCCTGCCTCTGCCTGGGGACGTGTCCCCTGTCCCCACCCCAGCAGCCGCTGCCACCCCCGGGCGCAGCAGGGACATCCTGGTGTCCCGGCACTGCTGACCTCTCCCGGGCTCCTCTCCGCTTCCCCGGGGCTCCCGTTCCTCTCCACAGCCCTGGGCTGTGATGTAGAGGATCCAGTCGGGATCGCTGGGCTGGGGACAGAGGGGACATGCCAGCAGGGGGGCGGTGGCTCCTTGTCCCTCTCCTCACGATGAGGATATTCTGGCTTTTCCTGTCCCCTCGCGGGTCAGCACCGGGGTTAGAACCGGTCCTGCCAAGGCCGGGCAGGACGTGGCAGCTGCCAGCAATGGGGCAATCACTGCCCCCCCCTGCCCAGGGCTACCCCAAATTCCCCCCCGGAGTGGATGGACACCCGAGGGGTGGAACCCTGTGGTTCTGAGCCCCATGGGTGCTGTCACAGCCACCACGTGCTTGGCCACCTGAGGAAGCTCACGGAGCTGTCATCACATCTGTGACTGGTTCTGGGGGATCCGAGCACACTGGACACGTTTTTGGGGGGTGCCTGAGTAGGGTGTCCAGCGACACCCAAAGTCCCCGTGCACACAGTGGGACCGGGGAGAGATCAGCAGCAGCGTGGTGGCTCTGCGATTATCGGGCTGGGTACAAAAATTGCTGCTATTAAGTCCATAAAACCAGTCAGCTGGGGCAGCAGCACCAGGAGGGGTGGAGAGGAGCCAGCAGAACCATGCCAGGGCACCCCAGGGAGCGGGCACCAGGTCGGGGTACAGAGCCCAAGGTGAGCTGGGGGGTGACAGCCACCAGCTGTCCTGCGGGAGGGGGGGACGATGGCTGCTGAGAGCTGTCCCCAAGGCGTGGAGAGGAGCTGAGTGCCACCCCTGAGGGACAGCCACCCCGAGGGACAGCCACCCCGAGGGACAGCCACCCCTGAGGCACAGCCACCCCTGAGGCACAGCCACCCCTGAGGCACAGCCATCACGCCCTGCCCAGCCAGCAGCCCCCCAGCTCCCCAGTTCCATGGTAGAGGGGCCCAGGCTGGCAGTGGCGTGGCAGTGCCCAGGAGCGGAGGGGCAGGCGGTGACAATGTCCCCGTTGAGGCCACAGACAAACGTCCCCGTTGTTCCGGGCGCTGGCAGGCGGCGGGCACGGGCTCAATGCCTCCTCTGTGCCACGGCTGTGGGTGGGGAGCAGGAGGCTCGGGGTGCCAGCGAGCACCCAAGGGCTGGCCCGGGGGAGCCGGGCAGCGCCCGCCCGCAGCCCCGCGTCCCCCTCGTCCCTCTCGTCCCTTTCACTGTATATTTTTTTTTTTTTTTTCCCCCTCCCCAGGCTGGTGACGCGGGGCCGGAGCCCCTGGCCATGCCGTAAAGGCCAGGGCTGGTTGGGAGAGTTTGGCAAAGCCGTGGTTGGCTGCCCAGGAGGAGTTTATTCCATGTCGGAGCAGCATCATCCCCCCCGCCCCCCGCCGCCTGCGCCCCGGCCAGCCCAGCAGAGCAGAGCCACGGCTCACCCGGAGCAGCCCAGGCTAAGGAAAAGGTGATGCCTGAGGGGGGGGGGGGGGCAATTTGGGGCAGATCTGTGGGGTAGGGGGATGGGGGAAGACGCAAGGACAGGAGGCTGCAGCCAGGGTGGGGGCAGGAAGGACGTGGAGTTGGGCACGTGGGGTGGAGAGCCCGTGGGCTGATGGATGCATCTCGTTTTGGGGGGCTATGGGGGGGTTTAGCCATGAAGGAAATGGCTCCCGGAGGGGAAAACCCAAGGAAGATGTAGGGATGGGACCTGGGGAGCTGTAGGGATGTGGCAACAGGGCTGCAGGGCCTTGGCCATCCTGGGGGGTGAGCTGGGGGGGGCATGGCTGGCACGGCCACGGCCTCTGGCTGGGAATTTCAAGCACTGTGGCTGCCCCACAGTAATGGGAGCCCCAGGAAAAACATCTCCATCGCCTCATTTCTCCCAACGAGCTATTAATAATTAAGCTGCTGGTTTAAAGCAAAGTCAATAGAGGAACTGGGCTGGGAGCTGTTTGCCAGAGCCACCCCAGGGGAAGGCAGCCTGGGTGGAGCGAGACGTCCCCTTGGCACCCCGGGGGGATGGCGGGGTCCCCCGCTGCTCCGGCAGCCCAGAGGTGGGTTCATGGTTTGGGTTTGGTGCCTTCGGTGGGGTCGGTGCCAGACAGGGACGGGCTATGAGCAGGTGGGATGCTGCTTTGGTCCTGGCCACCTGCAGGTGTCCCCTCCGGCACCGCCTGGTGGCTTTCCGGACACTGCAAGTGGTGACCGAAGCACCATCCCCACCACGGTGTGACACCGAACCCCGGCTGCTCCCGGTGTGACACCGAACCCCGGCTGCTTCCAGGTGTGTGGAGCCCTCTGGGCCTCCCACCCGCGCTGGAATTTTGGGGTAGGACCAGAGCCGCCTGCTCTCCCTGCACTCACACCGGACCCTCCCGCATCCCTGCGGTGCTTCCCGGGAAAAACCAGCAAACCCACCGGGAAGGGGCGAGGTGAAGCCAGCCCTGCCTGAGCCGGTGGCTCCTGCTTGGGCGAGCTTGGCCGCGCTGGTGGGTGCCACAAGGAGCCCGCGTCTCCGCCACGGGCATCCCCCCGGTTGCGGTGCTGGGTGCCAGGAGGAGCTGTGCCCCGCACCCAGCCGCAGCCCGGGGCTCCGGTTGCATTTTCCATTCATTATTCATCGAGCTGGAAATCTCAGCAGCGCAGGAGGCGATCCGAGCCGGGAAGGGGGGGCCGGAAAGCAGGGGGGGAGGCGGGTGGGAGCTGCGTGTGCCGAGCACCCCGGGCACCCTTCGAACCGGCCGGTAACCATCCCTGGGGGGGGGGGGCGGGGTGATTCGGAATCCTGGGGAGGGGTCTTTGCTACCAGGGGGCTACAACACGGGTCGGGGGGAGCCCCGGTTCCTCCGGCTCGGGTTTCCTCTCTGGGAATGATTTTCCGGAGCTTTGTAACTGGAAGGGTGGGGGCTCGGGGTCTTTTGCTGGGGGGTTGCTCATTGGGGGGGGTGGGACCGCGGCTGAGCCGTGGCTGGAGGATGCTGGGGGGCAGCGCGGGACCCCGCATCCCTGGGGGACACTGCGTGGGGCTTGGCAGGGCCGTGGTGACGGGTGGCGTGTCCCCGTGTCCCCGTGTCCTGCCGCAGAGGGCAGCCCTGCTGCAGTGCGGCGGCGGGACGAGCTGCCGGGAGCCACCGCAAAGCCACCGCAAAGCCACCGCAAAAGCCACCGCAAAAGCCACCGCAAAAGCCACCTCAGCCCGGCGGTGACAGCCGTGGCCGGGCAGGTGGGGATGGGGACAGGGGGACCAGGGAGAAGTGGGCTGGGGAGGGACAGGAGAGAGACCCCGCTGCGGAGTCCCTGTGCATCTGTGTGTGTGTGTGTGTGTCCTGGTGTGTACATGTGAGGATGCACAAGTGTGTGTGTGCATATACACGTGTGTATGCATAGGTGTGTGTGCAGGTGTTTGTGCACAGGTGTGTGTGTACATGTACACATGTGTGTGTGTGCATATACACGTGTGTATGCATAGGTGTGTGTGCACAGGTGTGTGTGTACATGTACACGTGTGTGTGCATATACACGTGTGTATGCATAGGTGTGTGTGCACAGGTGTGTGTGTACATGTACACGTGTGTGTGTGCCTGCACACACGTCTGTACATGTATGTGTCCGTGTGCACAGATGTGTTGGGGGTTGGGGGGTGCTTGTGTCCCTCTGCCCGTGCACACGTGCCTGTGTCCCTGGGGAAGGCAGGGGACACACACGTGTGCACACCTCTATGTCCCTGTGCACGTGTGTGGATGTATGACCACCCTGGTGCATGTCCCTGTGTGCACACACACACGTGGACACAAGTGTCCTGTGTCACAGTGTGAGGGGACAGGGTGTCCCCACACTCACACACACTCACACACACACACACACACACACACACACACACACACGTGTACCTGTGTGTCTGCCTGTGCTCTCAGGGTGTGCACACACATGTGCACCTATGTGCACCTGGGGAGGGGGCTCTGCTCCAGATCTCCTGGGGGGGTCTTTGTCCCATGGCCCCTGAGCCCTCCCATGGCTCTGTCCCCCTGTCCCCAGCCCCAGGGCTGCTGTTCTTTGGGCACAGCTCCCTTGTGCCCAGGCTGGGGACATGCCTGGTGCTGTCCCAGCAGTGGGATCCTGGTTGCCCAGCTTCTCATCACCACAAAGCCCAGTGAGATGCTTCCTGGCCCTCCCCATGCCCATCAGATGAGGTCTGAGTCCCCCAGTCCCCCCTTCCCCCGTCCCCGGGGGTCCCTATGTCCCCGGTGCTAACAGCCCTTCTCTGCCTGCCACAGGTGACCAGGATGCGGCACCATGGGAAGCCCTGGAGGTCCATGTGCAAGGGGTTGGTTCTGGGGACCCTCCTGACCAGCTTCATGCTGCTGCTCTACTCCTACGCCTGCTCCCCTCTGCAAGTCAGCATGACAGAGTGAGTGTGGGGGACAGTGTCCCCCCAGGCAGCTTGGTCACCTTGTTCCACCCTGGGCACCCCCAAGTGGAGATGGTAATGGGGTTCTGGTGGCTTCACACCAGGGTGTCCCCTTCCTCCAGGTTCCTGTTGGACACTGCTCCCTGCCTCATGGATAGTGGAAATCCTGGAGTCTCAGACTGGTTTGGGTGGGAAGGGACCTTAAAGCCCACCCAGTGCCACCCCTGCCATGGGCAGGGACACCTCCCCCAGCCCAGGTTGCTCCAAGCCCCATCCAACCTTCAGCACTGCCAGGGATGGGGCAGCCACAGCTTCTCTGGGAAACCTGGGACAGGGGCTCAGCACCCTCACACCAGTTTCTCCCTCAGATCTCCTCTCCATCTCCCCTCTTGCAGCTGCAAACCCTTCCCCCTCATCCCATCCTTCCAGGCCCTTGTCCAAAGTCCCTCTCCAGGTTTCCTGGAGCTCCTCCAGACACTGCAAGGTGGTGCTCAGCTCCAGGCATTCTATTTATGTCAAAGCTCATAAACCAGACCCACCTGCACATCTCAGCAGTTCTGGGTCAGGCAGTGCTCTCCTGGTGTTATCAAGGATCAGCTTCTCAGCTTCATTAATGGTGTCCAAATTAACTCAAGATCTTGGCCTCCATTCCCTGCACCAGGCAACCTCAGATAACACACAGGTTGCTCCAAGTTCCCCAGGGCCACGAGTTCTCCTGCAAGGCCACACTCTGGGGTTAGTTCCATCTCTGCTCAGGTGCTGGGTCCTTCATGGAGCTCTTTTATGGAGCTGAGAACTTCCAGACCTCACCCAAAATGTTGTCAGCTCCAGTCCATGAAGTTACAGCCATGGAGAGCTTCTCTCCATCTGTTTCAGCACCATCAGGGCCACCCCTGGTGGGGGATGGGGACCTCTGTTCAGGCTGCACTGTTGCCAGTGGGTGCTGACCCCCAGAATGATGTTATCCTCCATGCCAGGAAGGAGGTTTGGTGGCTCAGGGGGGCACCTGATGACAGAGGGCTATAGGGGCAGTGGGCTCTGCCCTGCTCACCAAGGGGCTCTTGGCAGGTGGGTGGTCTCATCCTGATGAGGGCAAAGGGGCTCTGCTCAAAGTGCAGCTTGTCTCTACTGGGGACCCTGGGTGGGGCTGGGGGTGAGCACCCATCCCCAGGCTCAACACTCATCTCCAGGTCCAACACCCATCCCCAGGTCCAGCACTTGTCCTCAGGTCCATCACCCATCCCCAGGTCCATCACCCATCCCCAGGTCCATCACCCATACCTAGGTCCAGCACTCATCTCCAGGCCCAGTATTTGTCCCCAGGTCCATCACCCATCCCCAGGTCCATCACCCATACCTTGGTCCAGTACTTGTCCTCAGGTCCATCACCCATCCCCAGGTCCATCACCCATACCTTGGTCCAGCACTCATCTCCAGGTCCAGTACTTGTCCCCAGGTCCATCACCCATCCCCAGGTCCATCACCCATCCCCAGATCCATCTCCTCCACAAAAGGAAGCAGCTAAACCTTCATGGCAGTTGAGCTGCGTTGCCCAAGCCACCCTCACCGTGTCCCCCTGTCTCTTCTCCCCCCCAGGATCCCCATCCCCTCCTCCTGCTCCTCCTCCCTGACCCCTGCCAAGGCACTGCTGGCGTCCAACACCACCACGGTGAACCCTTCGGGCGGGACCTGCGTGCCCAAGATGAACGTCATGTTCATGAAGACCCACAAGACCGCCAGCAGCACCATCCTCAACATCCTCTTCCGCTTCGGCGAGAAGCACCGCCTGAAATTCGCCTTCCCCAACGGCCGCAACGACTTCTATTACCCCTCCTTCTTCGAGCACAGCCAGGTGAGGCACTACCAGCCCGGGGCCTGCTTCAACATCATCTGCAACCACATGCGTTTCCACTACGAGGAGGTGCGGAAGCTCCTGCCGCCCGACGCCACCTTCGTGACGGTGCTGAGGGACCCGGCCCACCTCTTCGAGTCCTCCTTCCACTACTTCGGGCGCGTCATCCCCTTGACGTGGAAGCTGATGGGGGAGGACAAGCTGGCGGAGTTCCTCCGGGACCCTCGGCGCTACTACGACCCCAAGGGGTTCAACGCTCACTACCTCCAAAACCTCCTCTTCTTCGATTTGGGTTACGACAACAACATGGACGCCGACAGCCCGCTGGTGGAGGAGCACGTCCGGGAGATCGATCGGCGCTTCCACCTCGTCATGTTGCTGGAGTATTTCGACGAGTCCCTGGTGCTGCTGAAGGACCTGCTGTGCTGGCAGCTGGAGGACATCCTCTACTTCAAGCTCAACGCCCGGAAAGGTTCCACCGTGTCCCGCCTGACGCCGGAGCTCTACGAGAAGGCCACCTCCTGGAACCTCATCGACGCCAAACTCTACCGCTATTTCAACGCTACCTTCTGGAGGAAGGTGGAGGCCTACGGGAGGGAGAGGATGGCCCAGGACGTGGCCGAGCTGCGGAGAGAGAACGAGAAGATGAAGAGCATCTGCATCGACGGGGGACACCCCGTGGACGCCAGCGCCATTCAGGAGTCCTCCATGCAGCCCTGGCAGCCGCTGGGGGAGAAGTCGATCCTGGGTTACAACTTGAAGAAGAAGATCAACAAGAAGCACCAGAAGCTGTGCCGCAAGATGCTGACACCCGAAATCCAGTACCTGACCGACCTGGGGGTCAACCTCTGGATCACCAAGCTGTGGAGCCATGTCCGGGATTTCCTGAAGTGGTAGGGGATGGTGGGACCCCCCCACACACACACACCCCCACCCAAAACTCCCCAGGCAGGAACCAGGTGCTTTCGTTTCATAACTCGTGGGGGCTTTTGGTTGGACACGAGCAGGACCAGCTGGAGGCTCCGTGGGGACCCTCCCTCATCATCCTGCTGAGCCCCAGGTTGGGCTGTCACCCACCAGCTGGGGGGCAGCACCTCTGCCCCCACACCTGGACTGGGGGATCACGGGGGGTGGGACTTTCCCAGCAGGATCCACATCTTCTTTCCCACAGACAGCCTGGAGGAGATGTCCTCGGAGGACCTGAGCACAGGGGGACCAGGACCTCCACCCCCACATCACTGGAGAGGCACCGCAGGGCGGGCAGGGGTGTGGGGCCCCCTCACCCAGGGTGGGCAGAGGCCCCCCAAGGTGGGCAGACCCACTGGTGGGGACCCTGAGGGGCTTCTGGAGTCCCCACGCCTGCCCCCACCCAGGGTTGTGAGGAGCACAGCACGTTCTCAACCCACCCAGGGGTGTCACTCCATGGCAGGCCGTGACCCAGAGGTGGCCCAGAAGACACAGTGATGTCCCCATCATGGACATTTTGGGGTGGGTTTGGAGGACAGCAAACCCACCGCAGGAGCCCTGGTCCCTCATGGGTGAAGGATGTGGGTGCAGCGGGCCCCATCCCACCCCCCCACTGTCTTGGTTAGAGGGTCCCTGGTCCCCACAGGGGGCATCCCAGAGGTCCATGGGATCTGGTGAGAACTGGCATGGGGAGGAGATGTGGAGATGGGGCTGGTGGCCACCATCCCAGTGATGATGGTGGGGACAATCCCAGAGTGTCCTGGCCGGGCTGGATGACACTGGCGACGTCGTGTCCTGCCACGAGTGGCCCTGGCTGGGCACGGAGGTGGCACCCATGGCTGAACCACCCTGGCACAACGGGTCCTCCCCAGCCCCTGGCCCAACTCTGCTCCCTACAGGGGCACCAGGAATAAAAGAGCAATTCTACTTTTGTAAGATCATGGTGGGTTGGGCAGGTTTTAATACCAAGGTGGCCCAGCTGGTCACCAACCTTCTCCTTCTTCTCAGGGGTGGGGGGACAGGAACCTCCTTGGCTCTGCTCTCCCATGGTTTGGGTGGGAAGGGACCTTAAAGCTCCCCCAGTGCCATGGGCAGGGACACCTCCCCCAGCCCAGGGTGCTCCAAGCCCCATCCAACCTTCAGCACTGCCAGGGATGGGGCAGCCACAGCTTCTGGGGGCAACCTGGGCAACCAGGGGCTCAGCACCCTCACACCAAACAATTTCTCCATCATTTTTCATGAGGAAACCCCCAAGGTGAATGGGGGCACCTGGATCCATCCCCACTCTGTCCCCACAGAGCCCCCTCTGCTCCTGGGTGCTGGCATGGGGCTCCCATGGTGTGCAGATGCCACCAGAAAGGTCTGGATGTGGGACCCATGGGACAGCCATCAGGGGTGACACGAGTGACTTGTGCCACCGGGTCTCAGCTGTGCTGCTGGCAGGGTCTCCAGATGAAGCACCAGGGGTCCCAAGGGGGACACTGCTGCTCTCGTGGCCAGTCTGGAGCCACCCCTGGGGCCACCAACCCCACTCTGTGTGACACTGCCAAGGGGCAGTGGGACGGGTGCTGGGGACATGGAGCTTGGGACATCTCCTTGAGGTCCACAGGTGTCTCCCAGGACACCCCGAGGTCTGCTGGCAGCAGGTATTAAATCCCAGCTCAGGTTCCAGTGCCCTCTGCAGATGGAGGCAGAGGGTTGGCAGCACAGCTCACCTGGGATGCCATCCCCGTGGGGACATTCTCTGTGTCCCTCTGTGCCCAGGCCACCAGGTCAGCTCCCACAGAGAGGCCTGTGACAGAGGTTTGGGGCCACCTGCACTTCACCAGATGATCACACTCACCTGGCTGTGACCAAAATGTTGTCCCTGACCATCCTGGAGAGCAGCCAGCAGCGAGCCCTGGGGCAGCAGCAGCTCTGGGACCAAAGGGTGGAAGGGAAGTCCTCCTGCTGAAGTCCCCCATCCCAGGAGCATCCTCCTGTACTCAATAAAGGGGCCAAGGTGGGACTATGGGTCAAGGATCATGTGGTGGGGCTGGGGCTGCAAGCAGAACCACAATGGGATAAGGATGGAGCATCCCAGGACTGGGTGATGGGACCAGGATCACATGTGGGACTGTGACTACTGAGTGGTGGGACCAAACCTCTGCTGGGTCAAGGACCATGAGTACCACCAGGAGGTGGCACCAGGAACATCCATGAGACCAAGGTTGTGTGATGGAATGGGGACAGAGCAATGGGTGCACACCCTTGGGATGGGATGAGATGGGATGGGATGGGGTGTGGGCCCAGCCCCACACCTGGGACAGCTGATTGGCTGAAGAGAAAATCAATCCAATCCTCAGCACCTCCAGCACCAGCTGGGGCCCCTTGACCCTGGTCTTAAAAGGTCCCCAGGGGGTGGAGGTGGGACTGGTCAAGGATGGGGTTGTGCTGGTGGGTGCTGGTGTGTGGGGCTGTGCTGGAGGTGGTAGGTGAGTGGGGCTGGGACCCCCTTAGCTGCTCTTCTCAGTCCCAACCTCCCCCTTACACACACATACTGGTTGTACTGGGGGAGGTGGGTGGTGGCATTCATGTCTAGGTGCAGAAGGATGGGGGACACCCCTTGGTTTTGCCCAGTGCTGGTTCCTGATGCCTTCCTGGACCTGCTGGTGTAGGAGATCTTGGTGGAGAGGAGACCTTGTGAGGTGACCCTGTGCTCTGGGGATGTGAGGTTGGGCAAAGGGTTCCTGCTGGCTGCAGGTCCCAGCAGGACCTGGTTTGGGTGGGGGTGCCATGAGCCACCCGTGAGGTTCGTGGCTGCTGGCAGTGGTCTCCTGGTGCTCCAGGAGCAGCTTCCTGGCCTGTCCCCTGCCTTGTCCAGGGTCACTCTGCTGGGAAATGCTCTTGGTAGAACCTGTCTGCTCCCAGGAGTGCTGAGGTGGGACCAAAGCTGTGGTGGACCTTGGGACTATGTGTAGGATGTGAGGTGGGACAGGACCATGAGGCACAAGGTCTCCAAACCCCCCCAACTTCACATGTGAGGAGGAGGAGGATTGGGAAGTCTGTTGTGGAGCTCCTCCATCTCCTCCTCCAGCACCCACCACAGTGGTCCCCTGCACCCAGAGGAGGTCCTAGATGGAGGATTTCCCCCTGGATGTGCCCAAATGCTCCTGGGTGCTCTTCCCTCCTCTCTGCTGCTGCTCCCTGCCCCTCCAGGAGTCCCAGGGACATCTGAGGACCTGGATGTCCCCCCTGTGTCTGGGACCTGCTGCTCCAGCTGCCCAAACCCTCCCCTTCCTGCAGGGACCACCATGGCTCCAGGTGCTTCACCATCCTCCAGTCCCATGGTGGTGGCTCCTGGGGTGTCCCCAGGGATGGGGACAGAGGTCCCAGCCCCAGTGCTTGCTGCTGCTGCCACCATGCCTGGTGGGACTCGAGAGCACACCCACCCCGAGGAGCCCACCATGAACTTCACCTTGAGGCTCCTGGATGGTGAGTGCTCTGTTGGGTGCCAGCTTTGGGGGATGAGAGACACCAGGATGGGTCCAACCAAGACCCCTGGACTTGACCAGCAGCTCCTGGTGCTTTCTGCTGCCTGCCCTCAGCACTAGGACCCACGAGGAGGAGGTGGCCATCCATGCAGGCCCATCCCTCCCACTCTAGGTGTGGGTGTTGGGGATGCCTTGAGATGTTCCTGGTCCCATGCTTGACACCACGAGGGGATATGGAGGGGATGTGGTCCCTCACAGCTCCAGGAGGGGCACCAGGAAGGTTCTGTAGCTCTGGAGAGCAGGCAGAGAAGGTGGAATGGGGTGGCAGAGCCAGGACAGCTCTTGGCTTCCTGGCTCAGGGACCTCTTTCACAGGGGTAGGGGCAAAGGTCCTGGTGGGTGGTGGTCTGGGACCTCTCTGATGTCCCTGATTGTGGTGGGATAGGCTTGGGGATGTCACAGTGGACCCGTCCTCTTTTTTTCAGAGGACCCCAGTGCCTTGAAGAAGCTGGTGGTGGTCAGGCCTGGCTCTACCATCCACCTGGAGGCCAGGGTTGACTTCAGTCCTGGCATCTCCCTGAAGATTTATGTGGAGCAGTGCTATGGGACCAGCACGGAGCAGCTGGGACACTCCAGGAGGATTTTCCTGGTGGTGAACAGCCAGGGGTCAGCACCTGTGGGGTGGTGGGAGGTGGGGACTGCTGCTCCAGGCACCTGAGGTCCTACAAGACCTTCCCGGGGAGGGATGGATGTCCAAGGGCTCGGAGACAGCCTTGGAGTGTCCCCGTGGTGTTCTCCTGCCTCAGGTGCCTGCATGGGCAGAATTTGGGGAGCCAGCACCAGAGAGGGGGAACTGTCCTCCTGCTCTCCATCCCAACCCCTGTGCTGGAGGAGGAGCTCCAGGAGGAGGAGGAGGAGGTGAGGTTGGGGTGATGTCCTTGGTGTGATGGGTCTGAGGTCCTGCTGGGGATGACCTGGGGTTCCCAGTGCCCTTCCTGGGGCACCCTGCTCTTCCCTGGGCTGGTCTGACCCCACAGAAGGGGTTCCTGATGATGATGATGATGATGATGATGATGATGATGATGATGATGATGATGATGATGATGATGATGATGATGGTGGTGGTGGTGGTGGTGGTGGCACCTTCTGCCTGGTGTCCTGGCAGGTTTACATCCACTGTCTGCTGACAGCGTGGGGACACCGTGCCAGGTCCTGCATCTACAGCCAGACCACAGCCAGGTGAGCTTCACCCTCCTGTGGGCTCCTTCATGGTGCCCCACCCACCCAGCACCCATGGGTGCTTTAGAAGAAGACCCTATTAAGCAAGGGGACCCGTCTGGGGGACCGAGCCACCCCACTGTGACCTGATGGTACCTCCTGGGGTAGGTCCTGGCTCTCTGCAGCTGCAGATGGATGTTGGGGTGCACGGTGTCCCCTGGAAGACATCTCTGGGGTGGCCAGGATGTGTAGAAGTGGAGGGTCCCACTGGTCTGGCACCATGTGGGTTTTGGGGTGGAGGTTGGTGACCCCCAGAGCTCTCCCACCAGCTGTGTCCTCTCTTCCCAGCTGGCACAACACGATGGACCCTTCCCGGAGCACCCTATGCCACTGCTGTGACATTGTCTGTCCCCCTGGTGACACCCTCCCCACAGAGCTGCCAGGTACTGGGGTGGGGTTGTGGTGGCCCCCTGTGTCCTGGAGCTGGGACAGGCTGTCCCATGTCCCCCTGCAGGCTTCCTGGGAGAGGGGACACTCCACTGGGAGAAGGTTGGACCATTCCTGGTGCAGAAGGAGAAGGTGCCACGGGATGAAGGTGAGAGGACACCAACCCCCGCCCCCCCATGGCCTCAAGGCCACCACCCCTGGTGCCAAAGCCACCCCTGACCCCCCTGGTTTGGTGCTTTTGCTGTCCCCAGCTCCATGTCACACAGTGAAGAGGTTCCTGCTGGCTGGGGTGGCTCTGGTGGGCAGTGTCCTGGTGGCAGCCACCCTGCTGGGGCTGACCCGGGCCACCTGGCACCTGTGCAGGGGACAGCGGGGACAACGGAGATGGCAGAGGCACCAATCCCCCTTCCATGCTGAGCTGCAGAGCGTGGTGAGGGCTCTGGTCCCCAGGGAGCAGGAGGTGGCTCCTGACCAGGGCTTGGCATGAGCTGGTGACCTTCTTCCTCCTCCCCAATAAAATGTGGGGTTTTTTTTCTTCTCCCAAACTTCTGGTGGGACCACACAGGTGTCACCCCAGGTCAGGGATGTGCCACCCTCCCCAGGGGCCACACCTGGGGGTGGATGGGTGTGTGTGTGTGCTCCAGGTGTGGTGGCACAGCCCTGGGCCATGGTGTTGGGGTAATCTGGGTCTCTGGTGGCACCACTGAAGATCTTGGACGTGGTGGCAGCTCCTTGAGGACAGTCCTCAGGATGTCCCACGAGGCTCTGGAGGGATAGGGGGTTCCAGCTCGGACCTGGGGGTGACACTGGGGGAACCAGTGACCTCCTTCCTCCCCAGTAAGGGGTGGTTTTCATTCCTCTAAAGGTTCTCCAGGTGGTACCAGGTAGATACCACCACAGGCTGGGGACGTGTCACCTCCCCTGGAAGCTGCAGCACCAGGAGAGGTGGCTTCTAGGTGGCATGACCCCAACAAATGGGGCTGTGGGAATCTGGGTCCTTGGTGGTACCGGTTCTGGGAGGTGGGAGCAGCTCCTTGGGGACAGTCCTCAAGATGTCCCAGGTGGGGGGATGAAGGGCAGCTCTGGGCATATAGGGTCACCCCACCCCAGCTGGACCCCTGTGTGTGTCCCCAAGGAGGGGACGTGGTGCTGGGTTCCCACCACCCCCTTCCCCAGCAGCTCGGGTTTGAAATGGTTTATTAGGACCATGGGGCGGGGTTGGTGGCTCCAGGGCTGTCACAGGAGCCAAGGTTCACAGTGAATGGGTGACAGCCCCCAAGGTCATCAGTGTGTCCCTTGGTGTCCCCTGAGGTCAGTGTGGGGCCGGGGGCTCTCCTGGTGCCTGGTAGAGCTTCCGGAGGCTGGAATCCATCAGGAAATCCACGCTCCTGAGGGGAGAGAAGGGACAAGGGGGGACCTGAGGGACAGTGCTGGCTGGGCCTATCCCCAATGCCCCCCCAGACCCCATCCCCAATGTCACCCATTCCAGATGTCCCCACAGGCTTAGTGCCACCTCATCCCACTAATCCCAGCTCATCCCTGTGTCCCCACCAGACCCCAGCAAAGCCCCTTTGAGATGGGGACACCCCCCTTACCCCCCTCCCACTGTCACCCCGTGTCCCCCCTGCTCGTGAGGCCACCCTGGGCACAGTTCCCCCCCGCTCCAGCTGTCCCCGTGTCCCCTCACCTGTCAATGGGGGTGATGATGAGGGGGATGGTGGCCAGCCCCAGGGCGGTGGTGGCCCAGCGGCGCAGGGACAGCGGCCAGCGGGTCAGTGTCCCCATCAGGGCCAGCGAGGCGGCGCAGAGCCGGTTGATGGTGACACCAGGGATGGCCACCGAGGCCAGGCCCTGCCAGATGAAGGTGTCCACCACGGCCACCCCCACCCGGGTCACCTGCGCGGGGTCCTGGGCGTGAGCCTGGGGGGGACAGGGAGGGTCAGGGGAGGTGGTGGTGACAGGGTGGGGGGGTTACGGGGGGAGGTGACACTCACGGTGGCGGCTCGGCGGCCTTTGTCGAAGGCGTCAGCGGTCACGTAAGCGGTGGCCACGCCGTAGCTGGCCCAGACCAGCGGTACCGGTACCAGCGGGCGGAAGGCCTCGCCCACCTCATTGGCATAACCTGGGGGACAGGGGTCAGTGGGGACAAGGACCGCACGGGTATCCCTCTGCCTTCCCTGCGTGTCCTCGTGTCCCCTCAGGGTGTCCTGGTGCCACTGGCGGGATCGATCCCGCACAGCCTGGTGAAGCAGCCGGGTCACACGGGACCCCCGTGACCACCGGCACAGCTGGGCTGGGGGTGACCGGTACCGGTGCCACTGAGCAGTCGCGGTACTCGGTGTCAGTGTGAGGGGCTGTCACCCGGTGTCACGTGCAGTGGCACGGCCCGGTGCCGTTACCGGGGTGCAGCGTGAACGGCCGGTACCGGGTGCCAGTACCCGGTCCCTGCTGAAGTGCCCGGTGCAGAGCCAGCACCCGGTGTCGGGTGTCAGTGCCCGGTATCCGACGCAGCACCCGGTTCCTACCCGGTGTCAGCAGCCTGTACCGCGTGCAATGTCAGTGCCCGGTGCCGGGTGTCAGTGCCCGCTGCCGGTACCCGGTGTGGGGCCCTATACCCGTGCCCGGTGTCAGCACCCGGTGCCGAGATAGCACCCGGTGTCGGGTGCCGGTGCCCGGTACCGATACCCGGTGCCGGTACCCGGTGTGTCCGCCCTCTGCCCGTGCCCGGTGCCGGTTCGGTGCTCACCCAGGTACCGGACCCACGTGTCCCGGTAGAGGTCGGGCTCCGCCGCCCCCATCGCGCGCGATCCCGCCGCCGCACGAGCCCCCCCGCCCCGCCCCCCGTGCACGAGCGTCACCAGGCCCCGCCCCCCCCCCTCCCCGAGAGAGGGGGCGTGGCCTAACGGTGCACGCGCGGAAGGGGCGGGGCCAGAAAGAGACGGCGGGGGGGGCAGAAAGGCGCGGGAAGGGGGGTGCGGGGTTATGGGGGTGCGGGGCTATGGGGGCTGTGGGGCTATAGGGGTGCGGGGAGGGGGTGCGGGGTTATGGGGGCTGTGGGGTTATGGGGGCTGTGGGGTTATGGGGGTGCGGGGAGGGGGCTGCGGGGTTATGGAGCTGCTTATGGGGTTATGGGGGCTGTGGGGTTAAGGGGGTGCGGGGAGGGGGCTGCAGGGTTATGGGGGCTGTGGGGTTATGGGGGCTCTGGGGTTAGGGGGGTTATGGGGGCTGAGGGGTTGTTTATGGAGCCAGGGGTTGTTTATGGGGCTGGGGGTCAGTTATGGGGCTGGGGGCAGCAGCAAGGAGCCATTCCAGGGCTGGGGGAGGGGGGGTGGGGACAAAACAAGAGGAGAGTCAGCTCAGACCATCCCTTTACTCCCCCCACCCCATGCAGCAACGGGTGGGCACGGGACCCCCATAAGGCACAGAGAGGGGGGGACCCTGAGCTCTGCAGCCCCCCCGGCCCCACTCAGCCCCCGCCTCGGTCCGACAGCTCAGGGGGCCCAGCCCCCTTCCTTCCTTCCTTCCTCCATCCTCCCGCCCCCTGCCCTGGGAGGAGGGGGGGGGACAGGGGGCTGTGGGGGTTCCCCAGCTTAGGGGCTGTGGTTGGGGGTCCCCTCGCTGCCCCCCAGCTTCTGTATCTGGTGGGCAGAGGCGGTGTCGGGCAGCAGGACCTGCACGCTGTAGCTCACCCTCTTGCCCTGCAGGTAGCTGTAGGTGTTGTCGAAACGCAGCACATCTGGGGGGGGGGGAAGGAATGGGGTGGTTATAGGGCTGAGGGGGGCACCAGAGGGGGGTTACAGGGCTGGGAGGCAGTAAGGGTGGGTTATGGGGTTGGGGGATGCAGTAGTGGTGGTTACAGGGCTGGGGGGCAGTAAGGGTGGGTTATGGGGTTGGGGGATGCAGCAGTGGTGGTTATGGGGCTGGGGGTCAGTAGGGAGGGGTTATGGGGCTGTGGGGTGCTGCAGGAGCTGGGGGGACAGCAGGGGTGGTTATGGGGCTGGGGGGTAGCAGGGGTGGTTATGGGGCTGAGTGGACAGTGGGGATTGGGGGACAGCAGAGATGGGTCATGGGGCTAGTTGGGCAGTAGGGGTGGTTTATGGGGCTGGGGGGAAGTAGGGCTGGGTTATGGGGCTGGGGGGCAGTAGGGGTTGGGTTATGGGGTTGGGGGATGCAGCAGTGGTGGTTACAGGGCTGGGGGGCAGTAGGGATGGGTTATGGGGCTGGGGGGCAGTAGGGATGGTTTATGGGACTGGGGGGTGCTGCAGGAGCTGGGGGGTAGCAGGGCTGCTTATGGGGCTGAGGGGTCAGCAGGGGTGAGCTATGGGGCTAGGGGTCTGCAGTTGTGGGTTATGGGGCCGAGGGGGGGGAGCAGAGTTGGTTATGGGTCTCGTTCTGGAGACGGGGGCAGCAGGGGCGGGTTATGGGGACACAGGGAGCAGCTGTTGGGTGTCCCCCCCCCCGGGGCCAGGGGGTCTCTCACAGATGCCAGGCGTGGAGCAGGTGAAGGACCCATCCTCGGGCACCATGTGGGCGTTGTAGCGTTGGTTGGGATAAACCTCAGTCATCTCCCCTGCCCGCTGCCTCTCCCCAACCTTGGTCTTCAGGTAAATCCCAAACCCCACATCGGCTCCTTCCGACCTGAACTGCCACCTGGGAGAGGCAGCCGTGTCCCAGCGTGGGTCTGGGGACACTTCTGGGTGGGCGGGTGGGTGTTCCCGTGCCCCGTGGAGCTGTCTCCTCACCTGAGGACACATCCAGGGAAGAGGATCTCGTATTCCAGCTGGTGGGATGAGCCCCTGTTCACCACCACCGTGTGCTCGTACTGCTGGGCCACTTGGTCCCGGACGTAGTAGCTCTGGGGCACTTCCCCCCCGTAGCTGATCTGGAAAAGGACAAAGGAGATGGACAAAGGGATGGGAGGGGACCACCCGTGCCCACCCAGCAAGGTGGGTGGGGGAGAAGATGGATTCTCCTACCTTGCTGGGACACTTGGGGTTCCCGTCGGGATCTGTCAGGGTCCCCCCGTACTCCACCGGGATCTGCTCGGGGTCAATGTATTGCTGCAGGGCTTCCTTCCAGTTGGCTGGGGGGGTGTAGGACAGTAAGGTTTGGGGGGCATGGGAGCCCTGAGCCAGCCTAGGGCACCCCCCCCCTCAAAGGTTGGGGGTTCACCCTTGGGTGGGATGAAAGCAGAGGGGTCAAGACTCACATCCCAGCACCACGACTTTCTTGCGGGTGTCCTCGCTCAGGAAGTGCTTGATGAGGTTGTAAGCCACAGGGAAGATCTTGGGGGCTGAGGGGTGGGTGGACAGCAGTGGCATTATAGGGGGAGGGGAGGGGTCAGCACCCAGCTGGGGGGAGCAGGACCCCAGGACCCAACTCACCCTTGACGATGAACAGGCGCTTTAGGGACTCGGGGTAATTCTCCTCGAACATGGTCAGGATCTGCAGGATGGGGAGAACTTCAGCTCATGGAGCAAATTTGGGGCCCCGAGTCAGCCCAGAGCCCCGTGTCACCACCATGGGACAGGACCAGAGTCCCCAGCCCCTCACCTCCCCATAGGTGTCCACAGCAGGCTTCCAGAGGTGCTTCAAGCCCAAGCCCTCACAGTCATAGATCATCAGCACCATCTCCACATTCTTGCCCAGCTGGGAGAGGACAGAGGGGGTCAGGTAGTGCCCAGCCCTTTTGGGGTCTCCTTGACACCCCTGGGGACAGGGTGGTCCCCAATGGGCTGGTTCCCCCTGGCCAGAGCCACCTCCCGAGTGTTGGTGCAGGGAAGAGGGGCACCAGTGGTGTGGGTGCTGGGACAGGGACACAGATGGGGACCCGAGGTGGGGGATGGACAGGGTGTGAATTTGGGGGGCTAAGGGAGGACATTGGGCTGGGGGATGGACCAGACATGGACTTATGGGGCTGGGGTGGTAAGGATGGACAGGAGATGGATTTAAGGGGCCGGGGAGAACATTGGGTGGTGGGGATGAACAGGAGATGGACTTAAGGGGGTAGGGAGGACATTGTGGGGTGGGGATGGACAGGAGATGGATTTAAAGGGATGGGGAGGACATTGGGGTAGGGAGGATATTGGGCTTGTAAGGATGGACAGGAGATGGATTTAAGAGGATGGGGAGGACATTGGGGTGGGGAGGATATTGGGCTTGTAAGGATGGACAGGAGATGGATTTAAGGGGGTAGGGAGGACATTGTGGGGTTGGGATGGACAGGAGATGGATTTAAGGGGCTGGGGAGGACATTGGGGGGGGGAGGATATTGGGCTTGTAAGGATGGACAGGAGATGGATTTAAGGGGGTAGGGAGGACATTGTGGGGTTGGGATGGACAGGAGATGGATTTAAGGGGATGGGGTGGTAAGGATGGAGAGGAGATGGATTTAAGGGGCTGTCAGGACATGGTCTGGTGGGGATATGGCTTGGTGGGGCCAGTGAGGAGATGAGGTGGTGAGGCTGGCAGGACATGGGCGAGGTGGGTGCCCACCTTCTGGCTCTGCTGCTGGCACTCCCGGCGCAGCATCTCACAGTCCCTGAACTTGTTCTTGATGAGGTCCTGCTTGGAGGCTGAGAAGAGCAGCCCCTTGGCATCCAGCGGCCCCACGATCTCGTACCAGATGGGGCTGCCCTCCCGGTCGTAGCCACACATCCCCCCAGACATGTACTTCCTGATCACCTGCGGGAGGCACGGGGGGGCTCAGGGGGGGCCACCAGGCACCTCCTGGGGGGGGGAAAACAGGGACAATCCCTTCCAGGGACACCCACCTCAGGAGCTTCCCAGGAGACGATGTTGTCAGCATCCATGTGCTTCCGGACCTCGGCGTGCTGCAAGGGGGAGGATGGAGCTGGGATAAAGGGGTCTGGGGACAGCCCATCCCGTGGGACAGGATAGAGTGGTGGCCCACAGCATGCTGTCCCCCCCCCTGAGGTGACAACTGGGGGGGTGTCCTCTCACCTTGCGCAGCATCGCCTCTGCCTTGGGCAGGTCGAAGGAACGTGCTGCAAGAGAGTTCAGTGTCACCATCAGTGTCATCAGCAGTGTCACCAGCAGTGTCACCAGCAGTGTCACCATCACCCCCAGAGGCTCCCAGCCTCACCCTGGGGTTACCTCGGAGCCATTTCAGGAGGTAAGAGTCGTCCTGGGAGGGCAGGGAGGGCAGCAAGTCCTGCAGGTTGGTCCGAAACTGTGTGGGGAAGAGGGACATCCTGGAGGGGTCCCAAGGCTGGAGGTTTGTCCCCTCTCTGTCCTTCCTCACAGCCCCCCTCCAAAAAAAAAAAAAAAAAGTCCCATCCAGGACTGGGACTGTCCTAGGAAAGCAGGGACACCTGGCACCAGGTGCTGCTGTGACAAGTGCCACTCTCCTGGCAGGGACTGTCCCCAAACCTTGTGCAAGGGGGCAGGGGGCGGCTGCCACCCACCCGGCTCCCCCACCCAGGGTCCCACCTGGGTGTCCCCCCTGCCACCATCACCACTGCCACCCCATGGGATGGGAGCAGTCCCCGCGTGTCCCCCAGCTCCAGTGACACCCGGGGTGGGCAAGGGGGGGGGTTGGGGTGCCAGGGGCACCCTCAGCACGTGGCCCTGCTCCCCCCCCAGCCAGGCTGCGGTCCAAATCTCCGTACCAGGCTGGGCCTTCCCCTTAATGAGCCTTGATTAGCTTAGCTCCGGCTGGATTGAGGTGTAATTAAACCCGGGATTAGCTTCTTCACCCGGGGAACAACAACCAAGCACTGGCAGGGGGCACTGGCACCTCGCCTGCCCTCCCCCCCCCTCAGACCCCAACCTGCCCCCTCCCAAACCCCAACCTGCCCCCCTCAAACCCCAACCAGACCCCCCCAGACCCCAACCTGCACCCCCGAACCCCAATCTGCCCCCCCCGAACCCCAATTTGCTCCCCCCGGACCGGGGTCATCGCCCTCCCCAGGAGGTTCGGTTGGGTGGAAAAGGCACCGATAAGATCCAGGATTGCCCTGGGAGGGGGTGTGACCGTCTGGGTAAAGTCTGGCACCCCCAGGGAGGGGGGCAAGGGGGGCATCGGGTGGCATGGCCACCGGGCTGGGTGGCGAGCAGGACCTCAGACCTGGGAGGTTTCCTGGTCACCGGTGGAAAAAACTGGAAAAGGGATGGGGGGGCTCACTGGTGCCCAGTCCCGGGGGTCCCATGCCCAGTCCCGGGGGTCCAGAGGCTGTGCTGGTGCCCAGTCCCAGGGGTTCCGTGCCCAGTCCCAGGGTCCGGGAGCTGTGCTGGTGCCCAGTTCCGTGGGGGGTGCGGGGGGAGATGGTCCAGGTGCGAGACCCCCGGGGGGTCCGTTCCGCGCTGGGGGGGTAGGGGGAGCTCATCCCGGGGGTTGGTGCCTCCGGGGAGTTGGGTTCGGGCCCGGCGGGATAAGCCCGAGGGCCGGACCGGGCCGGACCGGAGCAGCGATGCCCGTAGCCGCGGATACGGAGCGGCTCTACCCGGGATCCGGCCCCGCTCCCCCCGCAGCACCCCCGGTCCCGGTTCCGGTCCCGCTCCCTCACCCTCACCTGGGCCAGTGCCTCCGCTTGCTGCGGGCTGAGGTCCCCGAGGCGGCCGCTCATGCTGGGCCCGAACCGGGCTGAACCGCTGTGCCGGCAACCCCGGCCCGCCCCAGGGTGCAGAGGCCTCGGCAGCACCGCCCCCCCGGTACCGCCCCGGCCCGCCCCGAAGCCTTGGACCCTGCCCGAACCCCCCCCGCCCGGCACCGCCAGCCCCGCCCGGAGTAGGGGCTGCGGGAGAAGGGGGGGATGGGGGTTTGGGGTTTGGGGTTTGGGGGGACAGGGGGGACATGGGGGGGTGCAGGGGTATGGGGGGGTATGGGGTTTGGGGGTCATAGGGGGGCACTGGGGGGTGTGGGGGATATAGGGGTTATATATATATATGGGGGTATTGGGGATATAGGGTATATGGGGAAGGGATGGGGGTATGGGGTCAGAGAGGGCTATAGGGGGGTTGGGTGAGGATGGGGGCTATAGGGGTCTCCAGTGGGTATGGGGGCTATGGAGGGTTGGGAGTGTATGGGGGGTATAGGGGATGTGGGAGTGTATGGAGCTATAGGGATATGGGGGCTTAGAGGGCATTGGGGCTATGGGGTTTGGGGGTTATATATATATATGGGGCTATGGGGGATATAGGGGTTATGGGGAAGGGATGGGGGTATGGGGTCAGAGAGGGTTTTAGGGTGAGGATGGGGGCTATAGGGGTCTCCAGAGGGTATGGGGAGTTTAGGGGATATAGGAGTGTATGGGGGGTATAGGTGATGTGGGAGTGTATGGGGCTATAGGGATATGGGGGCTTAGAGGGCATTGGGGCTATGGGGTTTGGGGGTTATATATATATATATATGGGGGTATGGGGGATATAGGGGATATGGGGAAGGAATGGGGCTATGGGGTCAGAGAGGACTCTAGGATTTTAGGGTGAGGATGGGGGCTATAGGGGTCTCCAGAGGGTATGGGGAGTATAGGGGATATGGGAATGTATGGGGCTGTAGGGATATGGGGGGTTAGAGGGCATTGGGGCTCTGGGTGGGCTATGGGGGGACATGTGGGGACAGGAAGTATGGAGCTATAGGGGGTGTGGGGCCACGGGGTGGGGGATGATGACACAGGGACAGGTGGCAGGGAGAGAGGGCAGTGATGGGGACAGGGGTGGGGACATGAATGGGTGATGAGGTCAGGGAGCAGAGGTGGAGACAGGGTGACAGGAGCTGTAGGACAGGGTGAAGGGACAGGGCACTGGGGACAGGGACAGGTGACAGGGGCACTGGGGACAGAGTTCACCCTCTCACTGTCACTTCACCTACAGTGGCCCTCGGTCCCCATGGTGAGGGGACATCCCCGCGATGGGGACCCCAGCCCTGGTACCCACAGACCTGTTCTGTTTGGGGTCCTGAGTAGGGGCAGGTTCTCCTGTCCCCAGTGTCACCTCCCAGGAGTCCTGTGGGGCCCACATGGAGCTGTGGATGTCCCAGGGAGCCATCCACGTGTCCCCCAGGGCCCTATGGATGTCCCTTGGAGCCACGAATGTCCCATGGAGCTTTCCACATGCCATGGGGCCACCTGTGTCCCATGGATGTCCCACGGAGCCATTCGTGTCCCACAGCCCATCCCACAGGTGTCACCACCGTGTCCCTCCTCGGGGCAGCACCCCCGCCAACAGCCCTAAACCCAAACATTTTGGGCTCCTCCACCAAAGCCACCCTGGTCCTGCCACCAGCCACCACTTTTCCCAAGCCATCCCCGGAGCCGGAGGGTTCCAGGTGGTTGTTTACAGGGATTTGGGATGCGGTCAAACCGGCTCCGGTGCCAGCGGAGATGTCCTGCCTGCCCTGCCATTAAACCCCACAGGATTGTGACAGGCTCGGGGACCGTGGGGACATCGGGGACACACCCAGACCTGTCCAGCAAGCAGTGTCCCTGTCCCCACCGTGTCCCTGCCCGCAGCGGGTCAGCTCCAGGACCCGTGTGGCACTTAATCCCACCGGCAAATCCCACACGTGTGCCGGACACACGTGGCTGGGGTGGTGACATCAGAGGGGCTGCTGGCACCTGCAGGGACAGGGACAGGCAGGGAGTCTGGGGGCAGATGGATTTTGGGGGACACACGTGTCACCCAGGTGTGTGCCAGGGTGTGCCCCACGGGGGGGGCTGTGGGGGTCACGCGTGTCCCCAAGCACCCAGGGCTGTGTCCCCATGTCCGTGTGTCCCTGTGGTGTCCCTGTAGTGTCCCTGTGGTGTCCCTGTGGTGTCCTGTGGTGTCCCTGTGGTGTCCCTGTGGTGTCCTGTGGTGTCCCTGTGGTGTCCCTGTGGTGTCCCTGTGTCCATGGGGAAGTGGGGACGTGGGAGGCCAGGTCCCCCGGCCCCATCCTTGTCCCTGTCCTGGTGTTGATTCATGTCCTGGTTCCCCTCCTTGTCCCTGTCCCTGTCCAGCTGTCTCCCAGGCCCTCTGCCAGTCCCAGTCCCTGTCCTGGTCCCAGTCCCTGTCCCCTGTCCCCATCCCTGGGCCTGTTCTGGTGACATTTGTTTCAGTCCCTGTCACTGTCCCCATCTTGGCCCCTGTTCCCAGCCCTTGTCCCTGTCCCTGTCCCATTCCAGTCCCGGGCCCTGTCCCCTCCCCTCTCCCACTCCCCATCCCTGTCCCTCTTCCTGTCCTGATCCTGCTCTAGGTCCCCATCCCAACCTCAGTGATTTTTCTTGCCCCTGTCCCTACCCTATCCCTGTCCCTACCCCCATCCCATCTCTGTCCCTGTTCCTGTCCTGGCTCCTGTCCCTGTCCCAATCCTGGTCTCTCTCCCTGTCCCTGTCCCAGTCCCACCCCTTTTCCTTGCCCCTTGTCCCCATCTCACTCCCAGCCCTTGTCCCATCCCTGCCCTTGTCCCCACCCTGTCCCTTTCCCCATCTTTGTCTCTATCCCCATCCCTATCCTAATCCCTGTTCCCACCCCTGTCACCATCTCAATCCTTGTCCTTGTCCCATCCCTGTGCTGTCCCCACCCTGTCCCTGTCCCTATCCCTATCCCTATCCCTATCCCTATCCCTATCCCTATCCCTATCCCTATCCCTATCCCATCTCTATCCCTATCCCTATCCCTATCCCTATCCCAATCCCATCCCTATCCCTATCCCTATCCCTATCCCTATCCCAATCCCATCCCTATCCCTATCCCTATCCCATCCCTATCCCTATCCCTATCCCTATCCCTATCCCATCCCATCCCTATCCCTATCCCTATCCCCATCCCCATCCCATCCCCATCCCATCCCTATCCCTATCCCTATCCCTATCCCTATCCCTATCCCTATCCCTATCCCTATCCCTATCCCTATCCCTATCCCTATCCCATCCCTATCCCTATCCCATCCCTCTCCCTCTCCCTCTCCCTCTCCCTCTCCCTCTCCCTCTCCCTATCCCTCTCCCTCTCCCTCTCCCTATCCCTATCCCTTTCCCTATCCCATCCCTATCCCATCCCTATCCCATCCCTATCCCTATCCCTATCCCTATCCCTATCCCTATCCCTATCCCTATCCCATCCCTATCCCAATCCCATCCCTATCCCCTCCCTCCCCGCGGGTCGTGTCCTCCTCTCCGGCAGGGGGCGCTGCTTGGGGGGGCGGGGCGTTGTTGCGGTGCGGCCATGGCGGCGGTGCTGGCGGTGCTGGCGCCGCTTCTGGCTCTGGGCCGGGCCGGGCCGGGCGGTACCGGGGGTCCCGCTGCCCGCGTCGAGGTGGCGGTGGCCGGGCCGGGGCCCGGGCCGGGGGCCGGGGCGGCGGAGGGGCCTGGCGGTTCCTACACCCTGCGAGGGGCCCTGCTGGGTGCCGGGGGCGGCCGGGACCGGGGGGTAACGCGGAGGGAGGAGGAGGAGGAGATCAGAGGCCGGCTGGTGCTGGTGGGAACCGGGACCGGGGGAACCGGCACCGGGAGAATGGGACACCGGGGGAACCGGCACCGGGGGGCGGGCACCGGGGGAGAGCCGGGCACCGGATGAGCGGGGGAACGGGGCCCTGGGGTAGAACCGGGGGAACCGGCACCGGGGGGCGGGAACCGGGGAAGAACCGGGGGGAACCGGCCCCAGGAGAACCGGGAACCGGGGGAAGTGGGATAGAACTGGGCACCAGAGGAACCGAGTAGTGGGGGCTCAGGGAACCGGGGGAACCGGCACCGGGGGGCGGGAACCGGGGGAGAACCGGGCACCGGAGGAACGGGGAACCGGGGGAACCGGCACCGGGGGCCTGGGGGGGCCTTTGGGCACTGGAGAGGGAATGGAGGGGACGGCAACAGTGGGAACCGGGGGGGCTGTGAGGGGGGGGCATGGGGAGGGGGTGAGGGCTGTGGGGGGCAGTGGGGGTTACTGGGGGTTACTGGGGACACTGGGCGTTACTGGGGGTTACTGGGGGCACTGTGGGTTACTGGGGGCACTGGGGGTTACTGGGGGCACTGGGGGTTACTGGGGGCACTGGGGGTTGCTGGGGACATGGGGACACTGGGGGTTACTGGGGACACTGGGGGTTACTGGGGGCACTGGGTGTTACTGGGGGTTACTGGGGACACTGGGGGTTACTGGGGACAGTGGGGTTATTGGGGGCACTGCGGATTACTGGGGACACTTGGGGTTACTGGGGGCAGTGGGGGTTACTGGGGATACTGGGGGTTACTGGGGACATGGGGTTACTGTGGGTTACTGGGGACACTGGGCGTTACTGGGGACACTTGGGGTTATTGGGGGCACTGGGGGTTACTGTGGGCACTGGGTGTTACTGGGGACACGGGGTTATTGGGGGCACTGTGGGTTACTGGGGGCACTGTGGGTTACTGGGGGCAGTGGGGGTTACTGGGGACACTGGGCGTTACTGGGGGCTACTGGGGGGCACAGCTGGGTCAGGCAGGTGCAGGCAGGGGTGAGGGCAGCAGCAGGGCCCCCCAGGTCCTGTCCCCTGTGCCCCCCCCAGCTGCTGTCCCCGTCCCCACACGGTGCTCTCGGGGACCTCTTGCTGTGCCCCCAGGTGGGTGACACAGAGCCTGAGCTGGGTGCTGCTGACACCTGGATCGGGGTGGTACCGCTGGGCCAGGACCGGGCTGAGGGTCCCCACGAGGAGTCCTTCACCACCACTGTTGTCAGCAAGGTGACCCCACCCCACTTGTCCTGGTCACACAACCCCCCTGGGACCCCTCCTCACCCGACAGTTGGGTCCCTGACAGAGCTTCTGGGTGCTGCCACCCTCTCTTGGGTCCCTCCAGGGGTCCTGGGTGCTGCCAGCTCCCTGCCTGTCCCCCTGCCTGTCCCCCTGCCTGTCCCCCTGCCAGCTCCCTGCCTGTCCCCCTGCCTGTCCCACCCCCCTCCTCAGCCCTCTGTCTCCACAGATGAAGAGAGCCCTGGTGCTGGGTGCTTCAGCCCTGCTCATCCTTGCCCTCAACCAGAATGCCATCCGGGAGGTAGGACACCCCCTGGAGGGTCCCTCAGCCCCCTCATGGGTCCCTCACCCCCCCTGGTGGGTCCCTCTACCCCCACTGGTGGGTTCCTCACCCCCCCTTGCACAGTCCCTCACCCCCCTGGAAGGTCCCTCAGCCCCCTCATGGGTCCCTCACCCCCCCTGGTGGGTCCCTCTACCCCCTGGAGGGTTCCTCACCCCCCCTTGCACAGTCCCTCACCCCCCTGGAGGGTCCCTCAGCCCCCTCATGGGTCCCACGCCACCCCTGGAAGGTCCCTCACCCCCTCTGGAGGGTCCCTCACCCCCCCTGGTGAGTCCCTCACCCCCCCTGGAAGGTCCCTCAGCCCCCCTGGAAGGTCCCTCAGCCCTCTCATGGGTCCCACGCCCCCCCTGGAAGGTCCTTCACCCCCCTGGAGGGTCCCTCACCACCCCTTGAAAGTCCCCCTGCCCCTCTGGAGTGTCCCCCACCTCCTCTGGAAGCTCCCTCACCCCCCTTTGCTGGGTCCCTCAGCCCCCCTGGTGGGTCCTCCACCTCCATGGAAGGTCCCCCACGCCCCCTGATTCATCCCTCACCCCTCTGGAAGGTCCCTCACCCCCCCTGGAAGGTCCCTCACCCCCCCTGGTGGGTCCCTCACCCCCCCTGGAGGGTCCTCCACCCCCTCTTGCAGGTCCCCCATGCCCTGGAAGGTCCCTCACCCCCCAGGTGTGTCCCCCAGCCCCCCCGTGCCCCTCTGACATCCATTGCTTCCCCCTCTGGTGCAGGTGGATGTTTCCCAGCTGCTTGCCAAGCCCGTGATTGTCATCCAGTCCTCAGACAATGTCACCAAGCTGCTGGGAGCACTGCTGAGGTACCACAGCCTCCTGGCTCCCTGTCTTTGCTGGGCTGGTGTCACCCTTGCACCGTGCAGAGCCTGGGATTCTGTGTTCAGGGAGGGGGGGGACACTCACATCCAGCCCTGCCCCAGGTCCTGAGCCCTCCCCTGGGTCCCCAGGGGTGGCAGTGGCCCCAGCTGAGCTCTTGGGGACCCTCAGGACACGTTCTCTGGGCCAGCATCCTCGTGGCCTTTCCCAGGGTTTGTCCCCACCCCCCTCCTGCCCCCCAGGGAATCAGCACTGCTGCTGGGGGGAAACTGAGGCAGGGAGGAAGAGAGCTGGCACTCAGGGCTGGGCACAGCTGGGAAGGGGACCATCCTGTCACCTCCCCTGTGGGTTTCACCCCTGCTCCTGTCCAGGGGGGCTCTGCCTGGCCCGGGGGGGCTCTGGGCAGGGCCTGCAGGGTGATTCTGCTCTGCTTGGCTCACAGGGGGCTCCGGGCCACTGCAAAGATCACCTACCAGGCAGTGCTGCTGGAGAACCTGGTGAGTAAAACTACTCCTCTTCCTCCTGCTCCTCTTTCTTCCTCTTCCTCTTTCTTTTTCTCTCCTCTTCCTTCTTTTTTTTCTCTCTTTATTTTTGTTTTTCTCTTTTCTCCTCTTCGTTCTTCTCTTTCTCTCTTTCTGTTTTTCTCTCTTCTCTTCTCTTCTCTTCTCTTCTCTTCTCTTCTCTTCTCTTCTCTTCTCTTCTCTTCTCTTCTCTTCTTTCTCCTCTTTTCTCTTCTCTTTTCTCTTCTCTGTTCTCTTTTCTCTTCTCTTTTCTCTTCTTCTTCTTCATCTCTTTTCTCCTCTTTTTCTCTTCTCACCCTTCCCCTTCCCTCCCCTCCTTTCATTCTCCTCTCCCTCTTCTCCCTTTCATTCTCCTCTTCTCTTTTCTTCTCTCTTCCTCTTCCCTTCTCTTCTTCTTCTTCCTCTTCCTTTTCTTTTCTCTTCTCTTTTCCTTCTTCTTTCCTTTTTCCTTCTTCATCTCCTTTTCTTTCTCTCCTCCTATCTCTCCTCCTCCTTTCTTTCCTTCTTTCCCTTCTTCTTTTTCCCCTCTTCCTCCTCCTTTTTTTCCTCCCTCCTTGTTTTCTCCATGCTTCTGGGAGGGCAGGACCAGGACCATCCTGCCCAAACAATGCAGACCCCGATCCCTGGAAGCTCAGGAAGCTGCCAGTGCCTCAGTTTCCCTAGAAATTCACCCCATGGGAGTGGAGCAGCTTCCTGCAGTTCCTCCTCCCCTCCCCTGGGCATGGTGGGACCTCCCCTGGGCTCGGGCAGCACCAGGAGCTGCCGGGGCTGCCGGCGGTGGGGTCGTGACCATCAGCAGTGCCATGGCAGCCACCAGCAGTGCCATCTCCTGCCTTGCAGGGAGTCACCCTCACTCTCTGGTCAACCTGTGGCCTCTCCCGAGGGGGTCTCTACGGGGAGTGGCAGGGGGTCATCTGCACAGGGGAGAACAGCTCCCAGGTCCAGGTACGTGTCCCGGGGCCGGCTGCCCGCGGACCCGGGAGCTTCCCGGCACGGGTGGAGGTGGTGCTGGTGGTGCTGGGAGCAGCAGGGTGGGGGTCTCCAGTGCAGCCCTGACGTCCCACTGGCTCTGGTCCTGCAGAAATACCTTCAGCAGCTGTGGAACACCATCCTGCTGATCGCTCTGCTCCTCTGCACCGGCGTCATGGTGCAGGCTCAGCGGCAGTCGCGGCAGGAGCCGTCGGAGCCAGACGCCGAGGTGGGAAGGGTTCTGCTCCTGGGGGGGTTTGAGCCTCCCCTCCTGCCCAGGGGGGGTTTGAGCCTCCTCTTAGGCAGCTCTCAGCCTCTGCTCTGCCCTCACAGCTGGACCTGAAGCAGCACATCCTGCAGAGGCTGTCAGCGCTGCGGACCCGGCGGTACCACCCGGGGAAGGCGCCGCGGAGCCGCCCCTGTGAGATCGACAGTTGTGCTGTGTGCTTGGAGCACTTCCACAAGAGCCAGGTCAGGAATGAGCCCCCGAGCCCATCCTGCTCACTGCTCACTGCCACCTGGATGCATCCCATCCCTTTCCTGCCCTGAGTGTCCCTGTCAGGGAGCCGTGTGGCAGGGGATTGTGTTCCCCCCCCATTCCCAGCCCTTCTCCTCTCCCATCTCCCATCTCCTTCCCTCCTGGCAGTGGCTGCGGGTGCTCCCCTGCTCCCATGAATTCCACAGGGATTGTGTGGATCCCTGGCTCCTGCTGCAGCAGACCTGCCCTCTCTGCAAGCACAACATCCTGGGTGAGAGCCTCACTGACACCCACCGGGTCCCTGCCAGCTGCCCTCAACCCCCCTGGGTGCTGGGGAGGATCACAGGGCCCCCCAGGCTCCCCACACTGTGACCCTCCATCCTTTTTCCTTCCAGGAAACTGCTGCCCAGAGAGCTAGCCAGCCCGAGGGACACACTCTGGGGACAGAACCATCACTGCTCCAGGGAGAGGGAGGGGTCTGGAGCAGCTCTGCCTGTGCCTGGCACTTCAGAGAGCAAAGAAACTCAGGGCTCTCCCTGCTGGGCCTGAGTAGAGGGGTGGGGGGGCTGTATGGCCAGTGCTGGGGGGCCAGGAAAGGAAGTTATGGGGGCACCCGTGGGTGTGATGGGGCTGGAGGCAGGGAGAGCCCCCTCCCCCTGCCTGTACTCATTTTTTAAAGTGTCTTTAGTTTTTTTCTATTTGCTGCTGGGGGGTAGGGGCTCCAGCACCTTATTTATACTAACTTATTAGAAAGGACAACACAAGGTGGCTGCAGAGACCAAGCACGGGGCTCCTTGGCCTGGCCACAGGTGCCACGGTGGCCAGGGACACACCAGGAGCCCTGACAGCTCCTGTCCTGCACATCACAGGTGTCTATTAAACACAGAGTGAGAACTCCTGTGTCTTCTTGGCATTGCTTGGCTCCACTGAGGCTGGTGAGGCTCAGGGCCAGCCCCTGGGGTGGCCCACTGGCCCCTGGGGCCACTCATTCCTGGCTGCTGGCACAGTTTGGGGCTGTGGGTGAGCCAAGGGCAGCTCAGCTCCTCTCATCCCCAGCCCAGCTCTGCCTTCCTCTTCCCAGTAACCTTGGCCACATCCCAGTTGCCTCTTGGGAACAGCTCCTGGCTTGAGCCAACTTGAGCTGTGCCCAGGCAGTCTCTGGGTGCTGAGCCTTGCCAAGGGCTCTGGCAACAGCTCTGCCTGTAGGTGACTGAGCTGGGAATGTCCCCAGCCCTGCTCAGCTGATGGGACAGGGGATGCTCCACATGCCCTGGGAATGTTTGTGTCCCCCTGAGGGCTCCTTGGGTGCAGGGGGAGCCCAGGGCTGGCTGGGACAAGGGTGGAGAGCTGGGGACAGGCCACCCCTCTGCTGTGTCACCTCACTTTGAGCCCAGGCCACAGAGGAGGGACAGTGAGGGAAATGCACAGAAAGTGGCAGTGCCACTGCCAGCCCCTCTCCCCAGGCTGTCCCAGGGTGGCTGTTGCAATCTCTGGGTGTTTATTTGGGATGGGGGGGCCTGACTCTGCCTCTCCCACTTGGTTTGGGGGGGCTGAGCACCAAGCACTTGGCAGGCAGCGAGAGGCAGGATCTGCCCTTGCCTGGGGGGTCTGCTGAGAGAGGTTTCCAGTGCTGCTCCTTGTCCCCTGCGTGTCCCTGTGTCCCCACGCTGCTGCCTCGGCTGCTGGGCCACCTGTGGGTGGTGGGAGCTGTGAGAGGGGAGGATGAAAAGGGGAGATGCCCCCCAGCCCCTTCCCCTGGGTCCCCACTCACCCTACACCCTCAGCCTCCTCGCTGCACTGGCTGCTGGGCTGAGACCACAGCTGGGGCTGGGGGATGAGCTGAGGGGAGAGAAGAGGAGGTGAAACATCCCCCAAACCCCCCCCTGCTCAGCTCCAGGCACCCCCTCAGCCTCTGTTCCTGGTGGCTGTCACCACTGAGCTGGTGGCAGTGACACAACAGGGCCAGGGATCAGCCCTGAGCAGAGTGGGGAGATGGGTTGGGGGGCACCCCAAAACCAAGGGTGCTGCCTGAAAACAGGTCCTCAGAGCCTGTTCTGGGAGGGTACCCAAGCAGGGGACTGATCCCTGGAGGATATGGGACAGTGGCAGGGGCTGTGGGATGTTCTCAGGGACAGCCTCACCTTCAGCACCCCCTGCTCAGCTGCCACCTTCACCTTGGCCAACGCTGCCCGGAGCCGCATGTTCTCCTGCTCCAGCACGTCCATCCGGATGCTGTTGGCCTGGAGCTGCTTTTCCATGTCCTCTGTCAAGCTCCCGGTGCCTGCAAACAAAAAAGGTGACATCCTTGGGACAGGATTATGCTGCTGGAGTCAGCAGGTGCCCCGAGTGGGGAGCACCAGCAGAGATGGGACCCCCAAAGCACGACAGCCGAGAGCACCGGGGCAAAGCAAGCTCTGGCTCTGCCCAGGTTCTGGTCCTGCTCTGTCTCCTGGCATGGGGGTAGGGGGAGCAGCACCCAGGCAGGGAGGTGGCATCAGGGTGGCAAAGGGCTCTGAGCCCTGCCTGGTCATTAGTGGGACTGGGCTGTACAAAATTTCATGCTACAACTCCCTGAGAGGAGGTTGGAGCCAGGGGGGTCGGGCTCTGCTCCCAAGGATGGGACGAGGAAACAGCCTCAAGTTGTGCCAGGGGAGGTTTAGGTTGGAACTGGGGAACAATTCCAGCCCCTAAAGGGTTGTCAGGGCCTGGCCCAGGCTGCCCAGGGCAGGGCTGGAGTCCCCATCATCCCTGGAGGGGTTTCAGAGCCCTGGGGATGTGGGGATGAGGGACAGGGGATGGTGGTGGCCTTGGTAATGCTGGGGGAAGGGTTGGAGTTGATCTTAAAAGATCTTTTCCAACCCAAATGATTTGGTGATTCTAAAGAGGGGGCTGGCAGCATCCCCTGCCAGCTCCAGCAGCCCCACAAGCCTGCTGTGGGGAGAGCTGTGGGGAGAGCTGCCCAGTCCCTTACTCTCAAACTGTGTCTCAGCAGGGATGTGGAGCTCAGGGAAGAACACCAGGAGCCTCTCCCTCTCCTTCAGCTCCTGCTCCTGCTCCTCCAGCTTGGACACCTTGGTCTGCAGCTCTGTGACACTTTGCTCCAGGCTCAGCTTCTCCCCCCGCAGCGTCTCCAGCAGCTCCTGAGCAGCACAGCAGAGCAGGGTGAGCTCTGCAGGGTGGGAGGGCTTGGGAGAGTCCCACAGGAGCACCCAGGTCCCCAAGGAAAGCTCCTTCCCTGGCCCTGTGCCACCAGGGTGCCCCATGGACAAGGTGTCCAACCTCTACCACGGGGAAACCAGCAGAGACTCAGCTGCAGGGGGAACAGTTTGAACTCCAAGGTCTTTTCCAACCCAGGCCACGTCACACCAGAGTCCCCTGGGAATGCTCTGGGGATGGGGCAGCTCCTGATTCCCCCCAGGATATGCCGTGCCCCCCCAGAACTCCCTCCTGGCACCCCTGGATCCCTGCTGGGTGCTGGTTCTGACCTCCTGCACCCGCAGCCTCTGCCCGCTCCGCTCCCGCTCCTGCTCCAGCTGCTCCTCCAGCCTGGCCTTGTCCTCCTCAGCCTCCCCCAGCCTCTTCTGCAGCTCCTCACGTTCCTGGTCCAAGCTGTCCAGCTCCTGGAGCAGTGTCCTCTGCTTGGCCTGCAGGGACTGCAAGGGAGAGGCGTGGGGCACTGCTCCCCCCCAGCACCCTCCAGCAGCACCCAGCAGAGCCACCCTACCTCCTGGTGCCTCAGCATGCTCTCCCCCTTGGCCTTCTCCTTCTCCAGTTGCGTAGTGATGGCTCTGAGCTCCTCATCCAGGCTCTCCCTCTGGCTGCTGAGCAGTTGGACCTTCTCCTCCAGCTCCAGCACCTGGCTCCTGGCTACCATTGTGGTCCTCATCTCCTCCAGCAAGGTCGTTTTGGTCACTTCTGGGGAGAGACAGCACCTTTGGGAGAGGCTTGGCAGGAGGGGGGGATGTTTGGAGATGGCTTCAGACCATCCCCAGGTCCTGGTGAGGGGGAGGCAGGGCTGTGACCCACTGAGCTCCCACCAGCACCACTCTGCTTCTGTGGGACTGAATATCAGCCAGCGTGTGCCCAAGGGGGCCACCAGCATCCTGGCTTGTGGCAGCACTGGTGTGGCCACCAGGAGCAGGGCAGGGATTGTCCCCCTGTGCTGGGTGCTGGGGAGGCTGCACCTCCAGCCCTGGGGTCAGTTCTGGGCCCCTCAGGAGCAGAAGGACATTGAGGGGTTGGAGTGAGTCCAGAGAAGGGAATGGAGCTGGGGAAGGGGCTGGAGCACAAGGAGAAGGTCTGGAGAGCAAGGAGGAGGGGCTGGAGAAGATGGAGAAGGGGCTGGAGAAGTTGTGAGGAGCAGCTGAGGGAGCTGGGGGTGTTGATCCTGGAGCAGAGGAGGCTGAGGGGAGAACTTCTGGCTCTCTGCAACCCCCTGAGAGGAGGTTGGAGCCAGGGGGGGTCGGGCTCTGCTCCCAAGGAACAAGGGATGGGACAAGAGGAAAGAGCCTCAAGTTGTGCCAGGGGAGGTTTAGGTTGGAGCTTGGGAATGATTTCTCCCTGGAAAGGGTTGTCAGGGCCTGGCCCAGGCTGCCCAGGGCAGGGGTGGAGTCCCCATCATCCCTGGAGGGGTTTCAGAGCCCTGGAGATGTGGGGCTGAGGGACAGGGGTGGTGCTGGGCTGGGCAGAGTTGGGTTCATGGTTGGACTTGGGTGATCCTAAAGGTCTTTTCCAAGCAGAAGGACTCTGTGTTCCTGTGTTTGGGCACTGCCACGAGGAAGGCTTGGCCTCTGTCCCATTTCCCCCAATCCCTGACAGATTCTGGAGGAGGTGGGAGGTAACATGGGTGTAAAACCCATGAGATAGGGGTGAGGCTGGGGGAGCCCTTACCCAGGTCCTGCAGAGCAGCTTGCTTGGCAGTCAGCTCCTCCTTCAAGGTGCAGAGCCTTTCCTCCAGCAGAGCAGCTCCTGAAAGGACACAAAAACCTCTCCTCCTGAAACACCTCCTCCAAACTGGGGACAGCAAACAGCCCCTCCAAGAGGGTTTCAGCCCCAGTGCTGGTGCTGTGCTGGGAGGAGGCTGCAGGAGGATGTGGACAACAGCTCCTGGCCAGGCTGACAGGGGAAAACCCTGCTGAGGGTGGTTGGAATGTGGAAAGGGCTCATGGTGTGTAACAAAGGGACAGAGCTGAGGTAAGGGAGGTTCCCCCCCCCCCCTTTCCTTCCCCCTGCTGAGGGTCGTGGGATCAGGATAGGACCAGGGACCCCACACTGCTCCTACAAACACCCCTGGGCCTGGGAGGGGAGGTGGGCCAGCACCATACCCCTCCGCAGGTCCTGCTTGTCCTGCTCCAGCCTGGCTACAGCCTCTGAATATTCCTTCTGCTTTGCTTCCAGGGTTTTCTCAGCCTCCTTTTTCTGCTGCGCTTGGCTCTCCTTCTCCACCCGAAGCAAGCGGGAGAAATCCTCAACCTGTTTCCTCAGCTCCTCTCTCTCTTTCTCTGCTTCTTCCAGCTCAGATTTCAGGGGACTGAGCTCCTGCAGCAGCCCCCGGAGGTGTTCACCGAGCCGGGAAAGGTCCTGGCTCTGCTCTGCAGCCCAGGAGCTCAGATCCCCCGGGGATAAATTCCTCCCTGGACTCTCCTCCAGCGTCTCCTGGATCCTGCCGAGAGCCGAGGGGATGTTCTGGCTCTGGCAGAGGCTGCTGATGGCTTTGCCGACCTGCAGGAGGGTGGCACGGGTGGTGCTGCAGGTGTCACAGGGTGCTTGGGGACACCCAGCTGCCTCCCTGGGGACGCCGGAGCTGCTCTGGGAAGCCCTGGACACGGTGCCACCCGAGGCATCCCCACAGCCACCCGGGGATGGGCACGGAGAAGCGGGCTGGGAAATTGCCACCGAGGGTTTTAACCTCAACACATCGGGCAAAGAACATCCCGGGAGCTTCTCCTCAGCTTTCCCGACCTGGGGAGGGGCTGGCAGCACGGGGATCCCATCCTTCTTCTGCTGGAGAGAGAGCACAGAACAGAACCAGGGCTCAGCTCAGCCCCGGGCAGCTGCAAAGAACCCAAAGGCAGAGGTGTGAGAGTGGGGAAGGGGCAGGGAGGGCAGGAGCCCCTCTCCTGGGAGGAGGGAAATCCCCAGAGCCTGGAGGAGCAGAGCTGCCAAACCTCAGCTCCCTGCCTGCTGGTTTCCATCCAGAGAAAGAGCCAAATGAATTTCCTTCCCTCTCTCTGCTCCACGATTCCAGGGAGCTGAATTCTGACCGGCTGCTGGGAAGCTTTCCAGCTTTCCCTTCCTGCTTTCCATCCCAGCTCCCCTCCCCTGACCACCCCTTCCTCCTGCTCCTGCCGGAGGAATTCCTGGGGGACTTTTCCACGAGTTAGGATCATTTGGGGAAAAAAAAAAACAAAGCAAAACGCAGGGGAGGGGTGCAGTGGTTTTGCTATGAATGATTTCACTGATTTGAGGCAGCTCAGCCCCATGGGTCAGCAGAGCTGCAGGGGCAGGAGGAGGAATTTTTGGGGGGAGCAGTGAGGGCAGTGAGGCTCATCCATCCCGAGATCCTGGGGGAGGCTGGATCCAGCAGCACAGCTGGGAAGAGTGGTCAGAGGGAGGGAGAGGGGCTGGGAGGGGACAGATGGGTGACACAGGGGTCAGCACTCAGGGGGCCATGAGCCTGGAGCACATCTGGTGCAGCCACTGCACGTGTAATGGGGTGTCCCAGAGAAAAAAAGGTGAGGAAATCCCAGGGAATCACAGAATCATAGAATGGGCTGGGTTGGAAGGGAGCTCAGAGCTCATCAAGTCCAACCCTTGCTCCATTCCCCCCGTGGTTCCCAGCCCATGGCACTGAGTGCCACATCCAGGCTCTTTGGAAATATCTCCAGGGATGGAGAATCCACCCCTTCCCTGGGCAGCCCATTCCAATGGCTGAGCACCCTCTCCAGAAAGAAATTCTTTCTAATGTCCAACCTAAACCTCCCCTGGCACAACTTGAGACCTCTTGTGCCCTCTTGTCTTGCTGAGAGTTGCCTGGGAAAAGAGCCCAACCCCCCCCTGGCTCCAACCTCCTTTCAGGGAGTTGGAGAGAGTGATGAGGTCTCCCCTGAGCCTCCTCTTCTCCAGCCTCAACACCCCCAGCTCCCTCAGCCCTTCCTCACAGGACTTGTGCTGGATCCCTTCCCAGCCTCCTTGCTCTTCTCTGGACCTGCTCCAGCACCTCAAGCTCCTTCCTGAGCTGAGGGGCCCAGAACTGGACACAGGACTCAAGCTGTGGCCTCCCCAGGGCTGAGCACAGGGGCAGAATCCCTTCCCTGGACCTGCTGGCCACGCTGGTCCTGACACAGCCCAGGATGCCATTGGCCTTCTTGGCCACCTGGGCACACTGCTGGCTCCTCTTCAGCTTTCTGGCAATCCCAGGTCCCTTTCTGCCCCTCTGTGCCCATCCTGGAGCTCCCCATGGGGTTGTTGTGTTGAACCTCATCCCGTTGGGATCAGCCCAACTCTCCAGTCTGTCCAGGTCCCTCTGCAGAGCCCTCCTGCCTTCCAGCTGATCCACACTTCCCCCCCAGCTTGGGGTCATCTGTGAATTTGCTAATGATGGACTCAATCCCCTCATCTAAATCATCTATAAAGATATTAAACAGCACTGGGCCCAACACTGATCCCTGGGGGACACCACTAGTGACCAGCAGCCAACTGGATCAGCACCATCCAGCACCACTCTCTGGGCCCAACCCTCCAGCCAGTTCCCAACCCATGAGGCAGGGGCCATTTCTGGGGACTCTGACTCAGTTCATGGGGTGTCAGGAACGGCCCTAAGTGTCCCACCTGAGCCAGGAGCTGCTGGTAGGAAGCCCCCAGTTTCAGCATGCTGCTCCAGTACCTCCTGGCTGTCAGCCCTGCAGACATGCAGGGGCCCAGGTCCTGTGCAGTGGGCACTGCTCTCTGGCTCAGGAGGTTTCCTGTGTAGCTGGTGAAGCTCTGCAGCAGCAGCAGGAGCCTTTTCCAACAAGAAAAAGAGAAAACAAAGCCACAGGTTAGAGCAACAGTGGTTGTAATGTGGAAAGGGCTGGTGGTGTTTAGCAAAGAGCCAGAGCTGAGGCAAAGGAGGTTTTCCTCCTCCCTCCTTCCCTCCCCCTTGCACAAAATGGTTTTGGTAGAGGAGGGTGAATATCCTGTGATCCCCCCAGGTCACCCCATGGAGCAGGATTGGATGGGATGCAAATCCTCCTGGAGCCATCAGGCTGCAGATAAATTCTTTCAAAAGATCTGAGGGTATCAACCCCTCCTGGGCAGAGCCAACAGCTCCTTTGAGAGCTGCTCCTAAAACACATTTCACAGAATCACAGAATGGGCTGGGTTGGAAGGGACCTCAGAGCTCATCAAGTCCAACCCTTGATCCACTCCCTCCCTGAGGGAGCTGAGGGTCCCTGCTGAGTGCAGGGGTTGGACTGGGTGAGCTCTGGAGGTCCCTTCCAACCCAAATCCCTCTGTGATTCCAGGATTCTAAGTGCTGGTGTCTGTTTCTTTCCTTTCAAGATGAACCAACCCCCTCAGCAGACAATTTCCTCCATGGAAGGAGTTTCCCAGCAGCCAAATAAAGTCATTTGCCTTATCACAGAATCACAGAATGGGCTGGGTTGGAAGGGACCTCAGAGCTCATCAAGTCCAACCCTTGCTCCACTCCCCCCGTGGTTCCCAGCCCATGGCACTGAGTGCCACATCCAGGCTCTTTGGAAATATCTCCAGGGATGGAGAATCCACCCCTTCCCTGGGCAGCCCATTCCAATGCCTGATCACCCTCTCCAGAAAGAAATTCTTTCTCATGTCCAACCTAAACCTCCCCTGGCACAACTTGAGACCTCTTGTGCCCTCTTGTCTTGCTGAGAGTTGCCTGGGAAAAGAGCCCAACCCCCCCCTGGCTCCATCCTCCCTTCAGGGAGTTGTAGAGTGATGGATCTCACACAGGTTGCAAAAGTTTTGCCTCCCAGGTGCAGCTGTGGCCCAAAGTTTCCAAGGATTTGGGGGGCAATTTAAGCAGCCTGTCCCTGCCAGCCCGGCTGCTCTTGCCTCCCGGGCTTGCTCTGCTCCTTCGTGGCCAGTGTCTGGGCCAGGAGCTTGGTCTCTGTTGGAACTGGGATTTCAGACTCAGAGCAGAGCTGCAGAGCATGAGGCTGAGGGGCTGAGGTGCCAGCACAGTGCTCCCGGTGGAAAGGGGGGGGCGGAAAACAGCATCCCAAACACTTGGCTGAGTCGGGAAGGCTGAACACAGCAGCATCCCCTTCCTTCCAGGGGGCAGGAGCTGCTCTGCCAGCCGTGTTGGGGTGCCTGGGGGTGGGTTTGCCTCCTCACCTGTCTATCACCAGCTCCAGCAGCACCACGTGGGAGTGCTGGCTGAATTCGGGCTCGGTTTGGCTGTAGCTGTAGCGCTCCAACAGCACCGCCAGGTCCAGCTCACAGGACACTTTATCGGGGAACTTCCAGGAGGGAAAACGCACGGCACCGACCCGGGAGAAAACGTCGCTGATGGCAGCCTGCAGGTCCTTCAGGTCGGCCCGCAGGCTCTCCATGCAGCCGGGGTGACCCAGCAGGTGCGCCATGCTGCCGAGGTACCGGGCCCAGGCCTCAGGGATCCCGGGGGGCCCGCAGAGCTGCGGGAAACACAACCGCTCCGGGGGAACGAGCGAGGGAAACCGCGGAGGATCGGGGCCGGGCCGGGGCCTGTGCGGAGGCCGCGTCTCCACCGCTGCTATGGCAACCGCGCAGGCCACGCCCCAGACATGACCACGCCTCCATGTGGCCACGCCCACAAACACAACCACGCCCCCACATAGTCACGGCCCCATATAGCCACGCCCCCTTATATAGCCACGCCCCCACAAACGCGCTCCTTGTACAACCACGCCCCCCATGGCCACGCCCCTTTAGGTAACCACGCCCCCTATTGGCTCCGCCCCCGCAGTGGTTCGCTCCGTGCCCCCCCTCCCCTGGGGCCGCCGATGGTACCGCCCGATGCGCACGCGCCGTGGTGGCGCTGCCGTCACTTCCGGCCCGCTTGCGCAGTTCGGGGCCCGCGGCCGCCATTTTGTCCCTCGGCTCCGCTGCTGCCGCCTCCTCAGCTCCCGGAGCGGCTCCGCTGGGGAAAGCGCTTCCCTCCCTCCCTTCCTCACCCCCTCCCCGCTACCAGCGAGCACCATGCCGGCCGGGCCCGTGCAAGCCATGGCTCCGGCGCAGCCAGCGCCTCCCCCTGCTGAGAGCAAACCGGTGCGGGCCGCGCTGAGGCGGGGAGGGGGGAGGTCTGGAGGGGGGGGGGGGGAAGGGGTAGCGCTGAAGGAAGGGGGAAAAGCTGAGGAATAGGGGGAAATCGCTGAGGAAAGGGGGGGAATCGATGAGGAAAGGGGGAGGAAAGCCGAGGAAGGAGGGATCCCTTAGGAAAGGAGAAAGGCTGAGGAAACGGGGGGGGAAAGCTGAGAGGGAGGGGATCGCTGAGGAAAAAGGGATCGCTGAGGAAAAAGGGATCGCTGAGGGAAGGGGGAAAGGGGAGGGGAGGCCTTGGAGGATGAGCACCCTTGGGGGGTGAGCAGGCAAACCGTGTGGCAGCCCAGAGGAGGGAGGGGATCTGACTGAAAATCCGGGGTCTTTTGGTGTAGCTGCCACAGTGAGAAGGAAACCCCCCAAAAAAAAATAAACTGCAGGGAGTTCCATGCCCAGAAGTTAGCTCAGCAACACACCAGGGAGGGGAAAGTCTCCCAGGGCTGGGTTTGCCTTATAATTCAGCTCCTCGGGGTGTTGTTGGGAGGGAGTGGGTATGAAAACAAAGAACATTTGTGGGGCCTTTCTCTTAATAGGGTTTTATTAAGGCTGGGTTTGATCTGGGGGTGTTCTGTGCCTTGAAGTCCCCGTGGGTTTTGCAGAGGCAGTGAGTTTCCTAACACTTCCCTGCCTGTCCCCCTTAAAATTCTAAACCCTAAACGTTTCCCAAAGAGCTCTTCCCTTCTATAGCAGCTTTTCTTGTGAAAGTTGTCTGGGGAGGGAAAGGGAGAGACATCCTTAATATCCTGCACGGAGCAGCTGCTGGTTTCATGGGGGAAAAAAAGCCCTTGCAGAGTTTTGCTCTGCTTCTGATGCAGTCACAGCAGGATTAAAAGCAATGTTTTCTTGCTAAGTCTTTCAGAATTGAGCCCCTTGTAAGCCCAGGGGGGGCTTTTCTCAGCTCCCAGAGGTGTTTTAGCCATGCCCAGATATTCCTCAGGGTGGTGTTCCAGGCATTCCTCTTGGAGCATTCCCAAGCCTGGGGGTCAAGGCTGAGGCTGTGTTTTGGTTCCCAGGGAAGGGCCTTTCCCCTTCTCTCCTGTGCCTGCTCCTGCTCTGGGTGCAGACAAACACAGGCTGAGGAATTTGTTTGTGGGATGGGTGATTCAGGTTGTTAAACCAAATCTTTGTGTTAAAAAAATTAAATTAAAAATTAATTAAATTAATTAAATTAAATTAATTAAATTAAATATATTATAAAAAAATAAAATAATTATAAAAATAATTATAAAAATAATTAAATTAAATTAAATTAAATTAGTTAAATTAATTAAATTAATTAAAAAAAAATGCAGTGGTTTTGGGGGCTGAGGAGGAGGACACTGAATTCCTACAGAAGGCTTTTTAGTGCAGAGCAGGGGGCAGGGTTGTTACTCCTGATGGACACAAGGAAGTTGGGAAGGAAGGGAGATGAATTTTCCAACTCCAAACCACCTGAAAATAAACCCAGGCTGGGTTTGCAGCTGGAAGGTGTCTCCTGGGGAGCAGCTGTGAGGCAGCAGCACACAGGACCATGTCCAGATTCCTGTATTTCCATTTTCCTTACAGGCAGAAGAGGAACCCAAAGAGGAAGCAGCACCAGCCAAGCCTGTGGTTGGAATTATTTACCCTCCTCCAGAAGTCAGGAATATTGTTGACAAGACTGCTAGCTTTGTAGCCAGGTGAGTGACAGGGGTGTCACCCTCTGTCCCCTGGGGTGTCACCCTCTGTCCCCTGCTGATGTCTGTGAAGCCCCAGGGTGCAGCAATCCTGGGACTTTACCTGCAGGTTTTTAAGGATTGAGTTTTTCCCAGTGAGACTGGAAAAGAAACAATATTTTCCCTCAGTTTTTTTTGCTCCAAACCCTGTGATAATCAACACAGTTCCTCCTTCAGTTGCCTGACACCCCCCTCGAGTGCCAGCCAGGCCTTGGCTGTTGATGTTTGTGGCTGTGTCACCTCCCCAGGAGGTCTCAGCAGTGGCACAGGAGCTCAGTCCCCTCTCTTGCTGGCACCTTCACAGGCTCCATGCTGCCTGCCCTCCCAGACACTTCCCAAAGGTTGTGTTCTCCCCTCTCATCTGCTGATGGAAGCTCTGCCTTCCTTCTGGGAAAGGGGGAAGGGGCTGTGTTGATCCTCTGTGTTGATCCTCTGTGTTGATCCTCTCCAAACTCTCCTTGTTTGGAGGCTCAGCCAAGCTTGGAGGTGCCTGGAGAACATCTGAGGGAGGTGGGTGCAGCAGCTCTGAACTGCAGCTGCTCTGCTTTTTCTGGAATAAAACTCAGGGCTCTCTGGAATATGGTGCTCCAGGGGCTGCTTCTTTCCTTGGATGAACTCTCTGGTCCTTTAACTGCTCCTGCCAGCTCTGAAAGAACAAATCAAATGGACCCAGTGAGGAGTTGTCCAATCCAGTAAAAAAATCTCTTGTTTGTGTCTGGCCCAGTGAGGCTGTGGCACCCTGGTGAGGCCACAGCTTGAGTCCTGTGTCCAGTTCTGGGCCCCTCAGCTCAGGAAGGAGATTGAGGTGCTGGAGCAGGTCCAGAGAAGAGCAAGGAGGCTGGGAAGGGATCCAGCACAAGTCCTGTGAGGAAGGGCTGAGGGAGCTGGGGGTGTTGAGGCTGGAGAAGAGGAGGCTCAGGGGAGACCTCATCACTCTCTCCAACTCCCTGAAAGGAGGTTGGAGCCAGGGGGGGGTTGGGCAGATATCAGTGGGACAAGAGGGCATGGACTAAAGAATTTTTTCCTAATATCCAACCTAAACCTCCCCTGGCAGAGCTTCAGCTCTGCCAGGGGAGGTTTAGGTTGGATATTAGGAAAGAATTCTTTGCAGAGGGGGTGATCAGGCATTGGAATGGGCTGCCCAGGGAAGGGGTGGATTCTCCATCCCTGGAGATATTTCCAAAGAGCCTGGATGTGGCACTCAGTGCCATGGGCTGGGAACCACGGGGGGAGTGGAGCAAGGGTTGGACTTGATGAGCTCTGAGGTCCCTTCCAACCCAGCCCATTCTAGGATTCTGTGATAAGGCAAATGACTTTATTTGGCTGCTGGGAAACTCCTTCCATGGAGGAAATTGTCTGCTGAGGGGGTTGGTTCATCTTGCTAGGAAAGAAACAGACACCAGCACTTAGAATCCTGGAATCACAGAGGGATTTGGGTTGGAAGGGACCTCCAGAGCTCACCCAGTCCAACCCCTGCACTCAGCAGGGACCCTCAGCTCCCTCAGGGTGCTCCTCAAGCCTCACCTTGAATATCTCCAGGGATGGGGCCTCAACCACCTCCCTGGGCAACCCTTGTTCCACCACCCTGATGGGAAAGAACTTTTCCCTAACATCCAATCTAAATCCCTAAGAAGAAAACTTCAGTTGGAGGAAGAGGAGGCTGAGGGGAGACTTCATCTCCCTGCAAGGACCTTGTGGGGGGATTGGTGCTGATCCTTCCCACAGGATATCAGTGACAGAACAGGAGGGGATGGCTTCCAGCTACAACTTTGGACATTAGGAAAAAGGTTTTCCCAGGAAGAGGGGTGAGACACTGGGATGGTGGTGGAATCCCCATTCCTGGAGGTGTTTCAGGGTCCTTTAGATGTGGTGTTTGGAGATGTGTTGGTTTTTTTTTTTCTGTGATTCTGATAATTAAATTTTCAGGCTCTTTTCTGTGACTCTAATTTAAAACACTTGAGCTGATGCCATTCAGCTAAATTTCTGGTTTTTGGTTTTTTTTTTTTTTTTTTCCTCTCCAGAAATGGTCCAGAATTTGAAGCTCGAATTCGTCAGAATGAAATAAATAACCCCAAATTCAATTTCTTGAACCCCAACGACCCCTACCATGCCTACTACAGACACAAAGTCAGTGAGTTCAAAGAGGGCAAAGCCCAGGAGCCCTCAGCTGCCATCCCCAAGGTCATGCAGCAGCAGCAAAGTGCTCAGCAGCAGCTTCCCCAGAAGGTAAGTGTGCTCCTTCCTGTGCTCCTTCCTGACTCCCTGTGTGATGTGAGGTGAGGCAGGAGGCAAAAATCAGGTGGCAAAAACACCAACAGCAGTCAGGGGGTTGGAGCTGAGTGGTTGGGATGTGGGGTTTTGGTGCAGGTGCATCCCCCTGCTTGCTGACAACTCAAGTTTCTGTGTGAAACTCTGATACTCTTGGATTTTTTTCTGCTTTGCTGCTGTTTGGACTGATGTGGTGCTGCAGCTGGGAGTTCAGGATTCCTTCCCTGGCAAGGAAATCCCTTGGGGTTCAGCCTGGATGCAGAAACATTTCCTTTTTTTTCTGCCAGAAGGATCAACTTCCCCTCCAGGCCTGGAGTGCAGAACGTTGCTGATCTTGTGTGGCTGTGCCTTGAGCTAAGGGCACTGCCTTGTCCAGGCTTCCCACAGCTTTCCAGTTGCTCTGTATCCTGGAGGATCACAGAATGGGATCTCTGCTTGGGAACCCCCACCCCAGGCTCAGCCCAAGGCCCCAGAGAGGACACAACACAAAGAATTTCAGCTCAGTTCAAGCCAACCAGTCAAACCCAATGCACATTCCTTCATCACAAGATCTCTGCTGGGGTCAAAACTGGGTGAAAAGGACAGTGCAAAGTAATTCCCCCATGTCACAGAATCCAAGAATGCCAGGGGTTGGGAGGGACCTCTGGAGCTCATCCCATCCAACCCCCTGCCCCAGCAGGATCCCCCAGGGCAGGGCACCCAGGAACACATCCAGGGGGGGTTGGAAAGGCTCCAGAGAAGGAGACTCCAGAACCTCTCTGGGCAGCCTGGGCCAGGGCTCCCTCACCCTCCCAGTCAGGAAGTTTCTCCTCAGGTTGAGCTGGAACTTCCCGTGTTCTTCCTTCAGCCCAGTATCCCTTGGCCTGTTACTGGGCACCACTGGGAAGAGATTGGCCCCTTCCTCTTGCCCCACACCCCTCAGATATTGAGGGACATTCCTGAGGTCCCCTCTCAGCCTTCTTTTCTCCAGGGCTCTCAGTCTCACAGCAGAGATGCTCAAGTCCCTTCATCCTCCTCCCTTGGCCTCTTCCCAGCAGATCCCTGTCCCCCTGGAACTGGGGAGCCCCAAACTGGGTCCAGTTCAGAAGGAGCAGGGGGGAAGCCTGGCTGGGTTCAGAGATGTTTCACCTTGGTAATGTCAGTTTTCCTGAGGTGGTCACCAGGATGCTGTGTCTGCAGTGAGGTGTCTGAGATTCCATCTGAGATTCCATCAGCTTTCAGAGGCTGCTCCATCCAGGATTCCTCCGACCTGGCTCCCTCCTTTAGGGATCCCTGTTTCCTGATCCTGCTCATCCCTAACCAGCTGTTGCAGGAACATTTCCTTTCCAGAGCCCTGAACTCCCATCCCCATTCCCTACACGTTTCCTTCCAGCTGCTGGCACACCAACCCTGCTGCCCATTCCCTCAGCAGGGAGCCCCAGCTTCTCCTGAGGGTTTGTTCCCAACTTCTGAGGGTTTGTTCCCAGCTTCTCCTGAAGGTTTGTTCTTAGCTTCTTCTGAAGGTTTGTTCCCAACTTCTCCTGAGGGTTTGTTTCCAGCTGCTTCTGAAGGTTTGTTCCCAGCTTCTCCTGAGGGTTTGTTCCCAACTTCTGAGGGTTTGTTCCCAACTTCTGAGGGTTTGTTCCCAACTTCTCCTGAAGGTTTGTTCCCAACTTCTGAGGGTTTGTTCCCAACTTCTGAGGGTTTGTTCCCAGCTTCTCCTGAGGGTTTGTTCCCAACTTCTGAGGGTTTGTTCCCAACTTCTCCTGAGGGTTTGTTCCCAACTTCTGAAGGTTTGTTCCCAACTTCTCCTGAGGGTTTGTTCCCAACTTCTTAGGGTTTGTTCCCAGCTTCTCCTGAGGGTTTGTTCCCAACTTCTCCTGAAGGTTTGTTCCCAGCTTCTCCTGAGGGTTTGTTCCCAGCTTCTCCTGAGGGTTTGTTCCCAACTTCTCCTGAGGGTTTGTTCCCAGCTTCTTCTGAAAGTTTGTTCCCAGCTTCTCCTGAAGGTGTGTTTCCAACTTCTTAGTGTTTGTTCCCAGCTTCTGAAGGTTTGTTCCCAACTTTTTAGGGTTTGTTCCCAGCTTCTCCTGAGGGTTTGTTCCCAACTTCTGAGGGTTTGTTCTTAGCTTCTCCTGAGGATTTGTTCCCAGCTTCTCCTGAAGGTTTGTTCCTACCTTCTCCTGAGGGTTTGTTCCCAACTTCTCCCGAAGGTTTGTTCCCAGCTTCTCCTGAAGGTTTGTTCCCAACTTCTTAGGGTTTGTTCCCAACTTCTCCTGAAGGTTTGTTCCCAGCTTCTCTCGAAGGTTTGTTCCCAGCTTCTCCTGAGGGTTTGTTCCCAACTTCTGAGGGTTTGTTCCCAGCTTCTCCTGAGGGTTTGTTCCCAACTTCTGAGGGTTTGTTCTTAGCTTCTCCTGAGGATTTGTTCCCAAATTCTCCTGAAGGTTTGTTCCCAGCTTCTGAGGGTTTGTTCCCAACTTCTTAGGGTTTGTTCCCAGCTTCTCCTGAGGGTTTGTTCCCAACTCCTTGCCCTGCAGGTGCAGGCCCAGGTGATCCAGGAGACTGTGGTTCCCAAGGAGCCCCCTCCAGAGTTCGAGTTCATCGCGGATCCTCCCTCCATCTCCGCCTTCGACCTGGATGTGGTGAAGCTGACTGCTCAGTTTGTGGCTCGCAACGGCCGCCAGTTCCTCACCCAGCTGATGCAGAAGGAGCAGAGGAATTACCAGTTTGACTTCCTACGTCCCCAGCACAGCCTCTTCAACTACTTCACTAAGCTGGTCGAGCAGTACACAAAGGTACCTGAAGGGGGGGAGCAATCACCTGAGTGCTGCAGGGTGGGGTTTGGAAGGTTTGTGAGGCCTTGCCCCCCTTTCAGTGCTCTGAGTGAATATCTGGAGGAGGTTTGGCAGCTCTGAGCACAGCAAGCTGCTACTAAATGTGTCAGGTGCTGTTGGAAGGGAGGTAAAAACCACAGGGGTTAAGTGGGGAGGGTCAGGAGTGATGATGGTTTGGGAATGTATAAATTATAAACCATGTATATGTTATATATGTTATTATAAACCAATGTATAAATTAGAAACCTCACAAACCATGAGGCAAGTGATCAGAAAGGTGCAACAGAGTAAATGGGATGTAGCCCCCGAGGGTCTGCTGATGGTTTTAGGAGTGTGGGAAGGGAATGATTGCTTTGAAAGAGGCTTTGAGTTGGAACTTCCCGTGTTCTTCCTTCAGCCCAGTATCCCTTGGCCTGTTACTGGGCACCACTGGGAACAGATTGGCCCCTTCCTCTTGCCCCACACCCCTCAGATATTGAGGGACATTCCTGAGGTCCCCTCTCAGCCTTCTTTTCTCCAGGGCTCTCAGTCTCACAGCAGAGATGCTCAAGTCCCTTCATCCTCCTCCCTTGGCCTCTTCCCAGCAGATCCCTGTCCCCCTGGAACTGGGGAGCCCCAAACTGGGTCCAGTTCAGAAGGAGCAGGGGGGAAGCCTGGCTGGCTTCAGAGATGTTTCACCTTGGTAATGTCAGTTTTCCTGAGGTGGTCACCAATTGTCATGTGACATACCTTGCAGATCCTGATCCCACCCAAAGGCTTGCTCCTCAAGCTCAAGAAAGAGGCTGAGAACCCCAAGGAAGTCCTAGATCAGGTATGGCAGGTGCAGAATTGCTGAAGCATTGCAGTGATGTGTGGAATTCTCTCTCTTTGCATGTTTTTGACTTGCAGCAAATTCAAATGTACAGGGAATAAAAAACCTTCTCTCCAGGCAGTCAGTTGAGCACAGGGTGCCCAGCCTGGGGGGGCACTGAGGCACAGAGACTGCACAACCCCATTCCCAAGCCCTTCATGGAGTGGAATGTTTCCCTCAGGCAACTTCACTGCCACTCCTCAGTCACCTCCAGTCGTCCCAAGCTCTTCCTTAGTCCTCTGACTTGTGCAGTTGTCACAGAGATGGCTTTTACCTTGGGATGGTGACATTATGGGGCTGTGGTAAAGTGCTGCTGACTTGTTGGCTGTGAATCCTCACCCTAAGTCAGGGTTTACCTGGAGAGGCTTGATCTTGGCTCACCTCTTCTGCAGTTCCAGCTTAAAAAAACAAAAAAGAAAAGCACTTTACAAAGCTGGTGCAGGATCTTTTCTCTACACCTCTCATTTCTAAATGAAATACAAATATTTCTGTGTCGTGCCAGGCCCCTGCAGGTGTCACTGCCCTGAAAGCCTTGGCTGTGGGATGCTGGGATGTGTTCCCTGTCTGACATGGGGTGTTTGCTCTCCATCTGCCCTCCCAGGTGTATTACAGAGTGGAATGGGCAAAATTCCAGGAGCGGGAGAGAAAGAAGGAAGAGGAGGAGAAGGAAAAGGAGCGTGTTGCTTATGCCCAGATTGATTGGCATGACTTTGTGGTGGTGGAAACTGTTGACTTCCAGCCCAATGAGCAAGGTACTGATGTTCAGGAGCTGAGATCTGGGTGAAAGTGCTGCCTGTGAGGAGGGGCTGTGTCCTCAGATGCCCTTTTTAGACAGACATTTGGGATTTACAGCTGAATATCCTGCACAGATAAAAGGGAAAGACTTCCAGGGACAGTGTGCAGGGCTGGGGTTTTCTGGCTCAGTAAAATTCTCCTTGCACTAAGGCCAGGACTGCACAAATGTCCTCTTGTCCATTTCCACCAGGACAGTGGGACTTGTCCCACTTTCTGGAGGTGCTTTCACCTCTGGAATCTTCACGTGTCGGGTGCTGATTCCACCTCTTCCCTTCAGCTTGGCTCCCAGGTCACTTTGATGTTACAGCTTTGTAGAGAAACTGCTTTTTATTCAAGAAATTCTTACTGCTGTCTCTGCACTGGGCAACAAAATGAGAGAGAGAAACAACAGCTCTGTTGTCTGCTTTGTAGGGAATTTCCCTCCTCCCACCACTCCAGAAGAGCTGGGAGCTCGAATCCTGATCCAGGAGCGTTATGAGAAGTTTGGAGAAAGTGAAGAGGTGGAGATGGAAGTGGAGTCAGATGAGGAAGATGAAAAGCAAGAGAAAACAGATGAGCCCCCAGCCCAGCTTGATCAAGACACACAAGTGCAGGATATGGATGAGGTAACTGGCCCAAAGGAGCAGCTTTTGGTCCCATAAAGTTGGTTTAGGATGCCCTTCGTTTCCACTCTTAAGAAGTTCCTCGGTTTCTTGAGGAAATGAGATTTCCTTCTAATAGTATTTCCAAACAACCTGGAGGAGGTTTGGAATTTAAGGTATTTCTAACATTTTCCATGAGAATACAATTTCCAAGAGAGAAATCCATCCAATTTGTCACCTAATGGTATGGATTTTATATTTCTGTGATCAAACCTTTGGAGCTTTCCTTTGCACCAAGCCTCCAGCACTGGAAGCTGACTCATTTTGGACTCTTCCTCTGCCCACTTGTTCTGATAACAAGGAACAAGAGCTGGGTTAACCATAAGCCCCTGTGTGCTGTGCTGTGGTCATGTGGATGCTGAGGAGTCCTTGCTTCCTCTTTTGGGGCCTCTGAATTTGTGATTATTCAGAAGGAACCAGAGGAGCAAAGCCACCAGGGGCAAAAGAATTCCTGTGCTCTGGAGCCGTGTAACCCCTTCTTCCAGCTCTAAATAGGATTTTTATGCCTTTCTGAGGTGATATTTGACTACAGAAACTTGGTTGTGATTTTTTTTTTTCCCCTTAAATAAGGGCTCAGATGATGAAGATGAAGGTCAGAAGGTTCCTCCACCTCCAGAAACCCCAATGCCACCACCTCTGCCTCCCACTCCAGATCAGGTCATTGTGCGGAAAGATTACGATCCCAAAGGTAAATCCAGCTGGTGAAGAAAACTCCTTTCATCCTGCCCCATCACCAAACCATTTCTTTCAAGGCTGCCTCTCCTCTGCTGTGTTTTTTCTTAACAGTCTGGTTTTGTTTTGGTTTTTTTTTTTTTTCCAGCTTCCAAACCATTACCACCTGCCCCAGCTCCTGATGAGTATCTCGTTTCTCCCATCACCGGAGAGAAAATTCCTGCCAGTAAAATGCAAGAACACATGAGGATTGGGCTGCTGGACCCTCGTTGGCTGGAGCAGAGGGACAGATCCATCCGGGAAAAGCAGAGTGATGATGAGGTCTATGCTCCAGGTCAGCTCCAGCCCCTGGCACAGCTTGCAAAGCCTGGTTTCTAGCTGAGCTCTTTGCAACTCCCCCTCACTCCCTCCAGCTCCCAAGATAAGGGCTGTTAAATGTAACAATCTGCCTGAGTGTCAGGGGAGGGTTGGGCTCATCTCCCAAGGATCAAGCAGTAAGACAAGAGGAAGTAGCCTCAAGTTGTGCCAGGGGAAGTTTAGATTTGAGCAGGAACAATTCCATCCCCAAAAGGGTTGTCAGGGCCTGGCCCAGGCTGCCCAGGGCAGGGCTGGAGTCCCCATCATCCCTGGGGGGGGGGTTCAAAGCCCTGGAGTTGTGGGGATGAGAGACAGGGGGTGGGGGTGGCCTGGGAAGAGCTGGGCTGGATGATCTGGAAGGTCTTTTTCAGCCCAAATGATTCTCTGATGCTTTCTGGAAACTTCAAGGCAGAGAGGTTTAACTGCTGCTGAGCAGCCATCAGCTGCATTCTGTTTCTTAAAAAAAGAGAGGAGAGGCTGAGGAGCTGGGATTGTTCAGCCTGGAGAAGACTCCAGGGGGACCTCAGAGCTGCCTTCCAACACCTGAAGGGAACCTACAGGAAGGCTGCAGAGGGAATTTTCATCAGTGTCCAATGATAGAAGGGGAAAAGGAAAGGGAATTTTCATCAGTGTCCAATGATAGAAGGGGAAATGGAAAGGGAATTTTCATCAGTGTCCAGTGATAGAAGGGGAAAAGGAAAGGGAATTTTCATCAGTGTCCAATGATAGAAGGGGAAATGGAAAGGGAATTTTCATCAGTGTCCAGTGATAGAAGGGGAAAAGGAAAGGGAATTTTCATCAGTGTCCAGTGATAGAAGGGGAAATGGATTTAAACTGAAGGAGAAGAGGTTTAGGCAGGGTCTTAGGAAGAAATTCTTGAATAGTGGTGAGACCCTGGCACAGGCTGCCCAGAGGAGCTGTGGCTGCCCCCTCCCTGGGGGTGTTCAAGCCCAGGTTGGATGGGGCTTGGAGCATCCTGGGTTGGATGAGAGATGTCCCTGGGCATGGCAGGGGGGTTGGAGATGAGCTCTGAGCTCCCTTCCAACCCAAACCATTCTGTGATTCTATAAAAAGAGCCACACTTGGCCACGAGGTGCCAACCAGTTTCCAAGATGATTGATTAAAAGGGATGTGATCACATCTGGCTTGGATTCTGTCAGCTGGGATCTGGGTTTCTCTCCTTGCCTGCAGGTTTGGATATTGAGAGCAGCCTGAAGCAGCTGGCAGAGCGTAGGACTGACATCTTTGGTGTGGAAGAGACTGCAATTGGGAAAAAAATTGGTGAAGAAGAAATCCAGAAACCAGAGGAGAAGGTAGGGTGGAAACTCTGGGATTTCTCCCACTTTCCTGTGGTATTACTGACACTTGGAGAGAGGGAAGTCTTTGGTCTCACTGTAAAGCTGCTCTCTCAGTTTTTGCAGCTCAGGTTGGAGTTAACTCTGCTTTGGTGGGCTGGATCTTTGGGAGATCTTTTCCAGCCTGAGGATCTCTGATTCTGTGGCTCCTTGTCCCCTCCCAGGTGACCTGGGATGGCCACTCGGGCAGCATGGCCCGCACACAGCAAGCAGCTCAGGCCAACATCACTCTCCAAGAGCAAATTGAAGCTATCCACAAGGCCAAGGGACTGGTGCCAGAAGATGACAGCAAGGAGAAGATTGGGCCCAGCAAACCCAACGAAATCCCTCAGCCTCCTCCCCCTTCATCAGCAGCCAACCCCCCAGCCAGCGCTCAGCCCATCACCTCCGTGCCTCGACCCCCCACTGTGAGTGCCCAAGAGCTGGGATTAATTAGGAGGCAGTCCTGAGAGAGGTCAAGGGTTAATTAACAGCTTTAGAAGCAGCTTTAGAGTGACTTTGTCTTTCCAAATGATTTAATGAATGGGAAGAGCCCTGTTGGATTTGCTGTTAAAAGATGAAAATAAGACTTAGGTGGAGCTTTTCGGCCCTGGAGGTAGCAGAACCATTTGATCAGCAGAGGGAGAGCTTGGGTGGAGAGAGCTTGGAGGGAGGGGGTTGTGGCCAACACAGAAACGGGTGGGACTTTTTTTTTAGGTGTAAGAAAAGTTGGTAGGTGAGTGCCCTGCCCCAAGGGTTCTGCTGCCTGCCTGTTGCTGAGCAGAGCTGTCAAATTTACTACCATCAGCACTAATAAGAAAAACTTCTAGGGTATAAATGTTATGGAAACCACATTTTTGAAGGAATCTGCAGAGCATTACAACAGGAATTTTTAAGAATCTTCCAAAAATCCAAAACATATACTGTTAATTCCATGCAAAGTAGTAAACAAAACAGCTTTCTTTGGATTTATATGCTACATTCTGACCCACTGCTGCTCAGAAGTTAAGTTGCCACCAAAGAACTAAGTGCATATCACACAAGTAACAGAAAATCTTGCCTGATGTGTTGCAAAGCTGAGAGAGAATGCCCAGAGCAAGGAAGTGATCATTAAGCTTGCTCTGATAGATGAGGGAAAGAAGAACCCTTGAGTCTGTTAAGGAGGCTCTGGCTGGGCTCTGGCCAGCAGAACCCCTCTGTGTGTCACCCAGGTTGTTTTTCTGGAGATTTTGATCCCTCCCAAGTGTTCTGCAGGTCCCTGCTAAGGCCTTTTACCCCTTTTCTCTCTCCAGATGCCTCCTCCTGTCCGTGCTGCTGTTGTCTCAGCAGTTCCAGTCATGCCTCGGCCCCCCATGACCTCCGTGGTCCGTTTGCCCCCAGGCTCAGTCATAGCCACCCCAATGCCCCCCATCATCCACACCCCACGCATCAACGTGGTCCCCATGCCCCCCTCTGCTCCTCCCATCATGAGCCCCCGCCCCCCACCCATGATTGTACCCACAGGTCAGTAACTCCTCCTCCTTCATTCCCTCTGTAAATCTGGGGGGAGGGTTTTATGCTTTTATCCTCTGATAATGGTGTGGGATTGGGATTAGGATTGGGGTTGCAGACTCTAAATCCCTCTGTTAGGAATTGGGGGGGGATTGATGGGATTTACCTGGCAGTTTGCTCTGGGGCTCCAGATTTCTGCAGCCTGAAACATGGGGAATTCTGTCTCATCCTCTTGTGTCTGTCCCCGGGAGCCTCCCCAGGGAAAGGGGAATCCAAAAGGAACCACAGGAAAGAGGAACTGCCAGCAGCTCACTGGGTGTCACAGAAATTGTTGCTGCAGGAGGAAAAACTGTTGTCTGGCCCCTTTCTTAGCATTTTTTGCTTTTCAGTTGAAAAGCAGAATATAAAAAGCAGTTCTTCCTTTTTTTTTTTTTAATTTTATAAATGGCACCACCCTGTTCCAGACTGAGAACACTTTCTTTTTTGCAAGACCTTCAGGAAGCCCTTGTGCTGCTCAGTGTCTTTTCCTGAACTCTTTTCCCCTGTCAAGGATCACACACTTGAAGTTTGTGTGTTGCTCTCAGGTCGTGCTCACTTCCTCCATGCTTTGGGGAATTTTGTTTTCAGCCCTTAGGGCTCTGCTGGGAGAGTTTTTATGTGAGAGAGAATGTCTGCTCACCACTCAGGGAATGACTGGGTTGTGGTTTGTGTCTCCTCTATCCCATCCCAGCATTTGTTCCTGCACCTCCCGTGGCTCCAGTTCCTTCCCCAGCCCCAATGCCTCCTGTCCACCCCCCTCCACCCATGGAGGATGAACCAGTCTCCAAGAAACTGAAGAGTGAGGACAGCCTGATCCCAGAGGAGGAATTCCTACGAAGGAACAAGGTCTGGGGGGGGCTGGCTGGGTGGTGGGAAGCACCAGGGCCCTGATCCCACTGGGCTCTCCATCCCTCCCTCACCTGGAGGGGCTGCAGGGAGAGGAGGTGGGCACAGAGATGGGACAGTGAGTCTATTAGCAGCAAATTCACAGATGACACCAAGCTTGGGGGGGGGAGTGTGGATCAGCTGGAAGGCAGGAGGGCTCTGCAGAGGGACCTGGACAGACTGGAGAGTTGGGCTGATCCCAACGGGATGAGGTTCAACACAACAACCCCATGGGGAGCTCCAGGCTGGGCACAGAGTGGCAGAAAGGGAGCTGGGAGTCTGGATTGCCAGGAAGCTGAAGAGGAGCCAGCAGTGTGCCCAGGTAGCCAAGAAGGCCAATGGCATCCTGGGCTGGCTCAGGACCAGCGTGGCCAGCAGGTCCAGGGAAGGGATTCTGCCCCTGTGCTCAGCCCTGGGGAGGCCACAGCTTGAGTCCTGTGTCCAGTTCTGGGCCCCTCAGCTCAGGAAGGAGATTGAGGTGCTGGAGCAGGTCCAGAGAAGAGCAAGGAGGCTGGGAAGGGATCCAGCACAAGTCCTGTGAGGAAGGGCTGAGGGAGCTGGGGGTGTTGAGGCTGGAGAAGAGGAGGCTCAGGGGAGACCTCATCACTCTCTCCAACTCCCTGAAAGGAGGTTGGAGCCAGGGGGGGGTTGGGCTCTTTTCCCAGGCAACTCTCAGCAAGACAAGAGGGCACAAGAGGTCTCAAGTTGTGCCAGGGGAGGTTTAGGTTGGACATGAGAAAGAATTTCTTTCTGGAGAGGGTGATCAGGCATTGGAATGGGCTGCCCAGGGAAGGGGTGGATTCTCCATCCCTGGAGATATTTCCAAAGAGCCTGGATGTGGCACTCAGTGCCATGGGCTGGGAACCACGGGGGGAGTGGAGCAAGGGTTGGACTTGATGAGCTCTGAGGTCCCTTCCAACCCAGCCCATTCTGTGATTCTGTGATTCTATGTTCTGGTGGAGGTGCCCCCTTCCCCCTGAGCCAAGAGAGCTGCCCTGGGTGGCAGCAGGCAGAGTGCAGCAGTGAGATCACACTCTGCTGTAATTAAGGGTGGTGAGCAGTAGGTAAAGAAGCATAATGAGTAAAGAAGGTAATGCAGAGCAGAAGCAGGAGCTGCTAATGAGCTTTGAAGCAGAAGACAGCACTAAGCTGGAGTTGCAAGGAGATTTAATATATCAGTGTCAGCATGATAGTGTGGTAATGTGATATGTTCCACAACAACCTCAACCTTCCCCAGGACAGCCCTCATCCTGGCTGGAGTTTTAAGTCCTTTAAGAAGGCTGAAGGGTTGTGCTGGACATCTGCACAGAGGAGCTGGCACCTGTTTTAACACTCCCTAGGTTCACTCTCTGATCCTGGGAACGTGTGATGCACACAGAGGGAGGAATCCAACCAAGTGTTTTATTTTGGTAGCAGTGAAGCAGCTTTCTCGGGGTTGAGGCAAACACATTTCTGTGTGTTCACTGGGAAGTGGAGATACTGGGGCTTGTTTTGAAAACAAATAATTTCTCTGCCTCTGGGTATCTATAAATAATATGTCTGCTTCTCCTTTGGCATGTCCTGAGCCTCCTCACCACCCCAGATCTTATCTTTGTTTCCTCCAGGGTCCGGTCACAGTCAAAGTCCAAGTTCCCAACATGCAGGACAAGACAGAATGGAAGCTGAATGGCCAAGTGTTGGTGTTTACCCTGCCCCTCTCAGACCAGGCATGTGGTTTATTAACTTGCCCTCTCCTTCCCCCCTGCCTTGTTTTACTCCCAAGTTTTTTTGCTTGGAGAGCAGCAGCTGAGCTGTGTGGCAGGAGCTGTGACACTCTGGCTCTTCCCTCCCCCCCGGGGGGAGCTGGTGGAGCAGCACCCTGAGCAAGCTCTCCTGGTTTTCTTAGGTGTCTGTTATAAAGGTGAAGATCCACGAGGCCACAGGGATGCCAGCTGGGAAGCAGAAGCTGCAGTACGAGGTGGGTGTCAGCCCTTCAAGTGCTGCTTGTTGTGTCTGCTTTCTCACACCCAAACCTTTCTCCAAGGAGAAGTTGTAGTGTAACCTACTGAGAGCTTGTGAGGAGGAAAGGGAATGCTTCTCCTCTCTGTGACAGCAGGATCAGCCTTTCTGAGGTGCCATCAAAGGCATCTTCACTGTCACTGCTGCAGATGAGCCCCCAAAGCTTGATGGGTTTCTCTGAAATCAGAGAAATTGGGTTATTGGCTGTTGGTTTGGGCTTTTTTTTTTTTTTTTTTTTTTTTGCCATTTAAATGCAGCCTTCTGCTCTGTCACGTGTGTTCTGTGAGAATCCCCCCCCAAATCCTGGCAGCTCTGGGAAGGCTGTTTCCAGATGGCAGAAGGAAAGAGATTTGACTCTTGACTGGAGCACTGTTCCCTTTTCATCCTTTGTTTCCAGCCACGTGCCTGCACAGCCACAACCTGCTGCCTAAGCAGTGAACTTTGGGCACTTAGACCTCCTCAGGAGTTCAGCTGGGGGCAGATCCTGGGTTAACTCTTAGCTGGGAAGGAAGCACCAAGTGGGTTGGTTTGGTTTTGGTTTTATTTTTAAAGGGGAAAACTAAAAAGGAGTGGAGCATAAATTACTCCACTTGGTGACTGTGTTTGCAGAGGTATTCAGTGTATGTTGCTTGTAGTCCAGCATCACTCCCAGCATAGCCACCTCCTCCCCTGCCCACCTTTGGATACTCTGGCATCTTTCCAGGTTTTTTTACTCTCTCATCACCCCTTCTGAGAGCAAAGCTGAGAGGGTTTCATCTCTCTGGGGGTTTTGTGGGAAGAAACCACTGAGATTTCTTTGGTGACTTGGTTTTGATTTTTTTTTCCCTTTCTTTTCTCCTCCCCTCAGGGCATCTTCATCAAGGATTCCAACTCCCTGGCTTACTACAACATGACCAGTGGCTCCCTGATCCACCTGGCCCTCAAGGAGAGAGGAGGCAGAAAGAAATAGGAGCTGCTGAGCCCCAAGATGTGCTGGCACTGCTCTGCCACTCGTGTCACCCCAACCTTTGGAATCCTCCTGCCTGTTTTAGGGGCTCCAGTGCCTGCCTGCCAATTCTGGTGTGAAAAAAGAAACTGTTGGGGGGGGGGGGGGGGGGGGGCTGATGAAAGGAAAAGGGGGCTGAGGGAGCTTTGAGGTGTGTAACTGTAGTGACCCAGTGTGCAAGGCACCAGTCTGTTAGTTGTTAGAGATGCTTTGCTCTCCAGTGCTGCTGCCTCTCATTGAATTCCCTCCCAAAGCAGCATCCAGGTCATGCCCAGCTTAGTCTGGATCCATCTTGGAGGGATTTGTGCTCACCAAGAACATCATCTGCCTGCCTGCAGTGCTTTGTTGCTTCGTTTAACCTCTTCCTAATTGAAGCCTCCTTCCTTCTCCACAACACTCATTAAGCCCTTTGTTCTTTCCTCTTTATCTCCCAGAGTCTCCCTGACCCTCACTTGGAAATTTCTCCTCCTTCCCCAGGAGCATTTGCAGCTCTTCCCTGGCTCTGGGACTGCTGAGCAGCTCCGTGCTGCTCCTCCCCAGCCTGGGGTTTGTTTTAATAAACACACAGCAGGGTTCAGGCTGTGGCACTGCCCGTTCCTGAGGGGTGTTTGGGATTTGGGAGGTGGAAATGGAACACTCGGGTGGGCTGTGGGGGATGAAATCTGCTGGGGGGTTGTAATTAAAGCAGTTTATCACAGAAGAGGCAGGAAATATTGTAGGGAAGGCAGCACAAAAGGGGAGTTGTTAAAATTTTTGTAATTATTCCTGAACGTGCAGGTGGGGAGGGGCCAGAAAAATCAGTTTGAATTGAATTGGGTGAAGGTTTTCTTGGCAAATGGATTTTACCCTTTGTGGCACAAAGCTCTGGAGAGCATCCAGGTCTGGAAAAGGGGTTTTTGCTGTGCCTCCTGTCAGGGCTGGGCTGCAGCCACAGACATCCCCCAGAGCTTCATCTCCATCAGCACCCAGATAACGAGGTGCCAAGGGAGAGGCTGTGCTGGGATGTGGGTATCTCTCAGCTTCTGAGACAATCCCAAACCCCAGGTCTGGGATTTTAGTGCCAGGGAGCAGCCAATTCACCTTCAGTCTGGGGGCACAGAGGGATGGGGCAGGAAGGAAGAGTTGGTGTCCTCCTGACTTGTTCTGCTCTTCTCCAGCAGGAGGAAGCCCTGGGGCTGTGGGGATGGAGTGGTGGCCCAGGTGGCCAGTGGTCCCCTGGCCCTGGTGGCCAGCTGCTGTCTCTGCCAGATGGCTGCAGGTGCTGGGAGGATCTCGGGGTGTTTGGGGTGGGTGTAGGGTGCAGGAAGGCTGGATGACAAACTTCCCTTTGGCTTTGAAAAAAACAAAAGACAATAGGTAGAAGCTTGGAGATAACAAAACTGGGGGTTTCCAGAGCTGGGAACAAAACTGCCAAGAGAGCTGTGAAATGGAGAAGTCCTGTTGGTTTTGTTTTTTGGTTTTTTTTTTTAACATCTGCCACAGGGCCCAACCCACTGAAGGTCACCCAGCTGTTCTCCAGCTGTGCTGGGTGGCACCAGCCACCCCTGCTGAGGTGACACCCTCAGCCAAGACCTTGCCCTGCTCAGGGCTCTGGCAGGAGTCTGGGAACCTGCCTGGAGCCCTGCCAGCCCCTTCTGGATCCGTGGCCCAGGACAGGACCCATCAGATGCTGGAAAACCTTGGGTGCTGATGGACTTGGGGACTTCATGTTCTGGGTCCTTCACTTGATCTGCTGGGGCTTCACCTGGTACCAGAGGGCACCAACAAACCCATCATTGCTGGGCCAGGGAGAGGAGGGAGTCCCAGATCCCAGTAGGTCCCAGATCCCAGTAGGTCCCAGATCCCAGTAGGTCCCAGATCCCAGAAGGTCCCAGATCCCAGAAGGTCCCAGATCCCAGTAGGTCCCAGATCCCAGAAGGTCCCAGATCCCAGTAGGTCCCAGATCCCAGTAGGTCCCAGATCCCAGAAGGTCCAGACCCAGGGCCCAGACCCAGCACTGTCCCCCTGTCACTTGTTGATCTTGTGCTGTGTTTTTAGGAGAGATGTCCCAGTTGGAGCTGTCTGGGCTGGAGGGGATGAGGCTGCTGAGGGATGGAGAAACTCAAGGAGTGGGAGGGGTGGTCTGGCTGTGGGGAGCTGGGATCAGGGAATTCCAGACTGGTTTGGAGGGGAAGGAAATATTAAAGATCATTTCATTCTAACTACCCTGAGGTGAACAGGGACATCTTCACCTACACCAGGCTGCTCCAAGCCCCATCCAACCTGATCTGGAATGTTTCTAGGGATGGGACATCTACCTCTGGGCAACCTGGGACAGGGGCTCAGCACCCTCACCCCAAAGAATTTCTCCCTCCCCAACATCTCCTCTCCACCTCCCCTCTTGCAGCTGCAAACCCTTCCCCCTCATCCCATCCCTCCCTGTTCTTGTCCCAAGTCCCTCCCCAGCTTTTCCTGGAGCCCCTTCAGGCACTGGAAGGTGCTCTAAGGTGTCCCCATGGGATCCTTCTCTTCTCCAGCCTCAACACCCCCAACTCTCTCCTCCTGGCTCCAGAGCAGAGCTGCTCCAGCCCTCCCAGCAGCTCCAGGGCCTCCTCTGGACTGGCTCCAACACCTCCCTGTCCTTCTGCTGATGGGGACCCCAGAGCTGGACCCAGATTTACCTCAGGGGGGTCTCCCCAGAGGGGCCCTTGGGGGGTTTCTGGGCTGCCAGCACACATGGATGGCTCTGTCCTTCTCTCCAGAGCTCCTTTCCAGGTCCCTTCCCACCCCACCAGGCTGAACAGACACTGGGGGTTGCCCTGACCCAGGTTCTCACGGTCCCACCTCTCCATCCAGCCTGGGGACTGGGGCAGGGCCACAGATCCCAGTCTATGCCCAGCACAACCCCAGTTCAGTCCCACACAGCCCTCCTGCAGCCCCAGTGTGTGCGTGGCCAACACCCCCGCAGTCCCAGTGCAGCCTCAGTACCATTGCTGCAGTCCCAGTGCCATCCCAGTGCCATCCCCGCAATCCCAGCTCCATCCCCACAGTCCCAGTGCTGTCCCAGTGCTGTCCCAGTGCCGTCCCAGTGCTGTCCCAGTGCCATCTCTGCAGTCCCAGTGCCATACCAGTGCCATCCCCGCAATCCCAGCTCCATCCCCACAGTCCCAGTGCCGTCCCAGTGCTGTCTCAGTGCCATCTCTGCAGTCCCAGTGCCATCCTAGTGCCATCCCCACAATCCCAGCTCCATCCCCACAGTCCCAGTGCTGTCCCAGTGCCGTCCCAGTGCTGTCCCAGTGCCGTCCCAGTGCTGTCCCAGTGCCATCTCTGCAGTCCCAGTGCCATACCAGTGCCATCCCCGCAATCCCAGCTCCATCCCCACAGTCCCAGTGCCGTCCCAGTGCTGTCCCAGTGCCATCTCTGCAGTCCCAGTGCCATCCTAGTGCCATCCCCACAATCCCAGCTCCATCCTCGCAGTCCCAGTGCCATCCCAGTGCTGTCCCAGTGCCATCCCAGTGCTGTCCCAGTGCCATCCCCTTAATCCCAGCTCCATCCCCTCAGTCCCAGTGCCGTCCCAGTGCCATCCCAGTGCTGTCCCAGTGCCATCCCCTTAATCCCAGCTCCATCCCCTCAGTCCCAGTGCCGTCCCAGTGCCATCCCCTTAATCCCAGCTCCATCCCCTTAGTCCCAGTGCCATCCCAGTACCCCCAGTACCCCCCGGTGGCCGCCCCGCCATCAGCCCCGCCCGCCCCCTCTTCCCCGTCCCCTCGGCCGCCGTTTGACAGACAGCTGCCTGCGCCCGGCTCAGCCAATCCCCTTCGGACGGGGGCGTTTCCTTTCTCCTTCCCTTCTCCCGATTGGTCTCCGCCTCTCGGCCGCCCAATGGCGGCGCGGCGCGGGGGCGTGTCCGTGAGGCGGGGGGCGTGGCCGCCGCCGTGGCCGCGGCATGGAGGAGCGGCAGCCGCGCCGCTGACCGCGCCGCCATGGCCAAGAGCCGCGGGGGCGACGGGCCCGGCTCGCCCGGCGGCCACCACAGCCTGGCCGGTACCCGCGAGAGCCTGGCCGAGCCGCCCGCCGACGAGCTCAGCTCCCTCGGTTCCGACTCCGAGGTCAACGGCGGCGGCCCCGAGGAGCGGCGGGTCGATAAGTTCGGCTTCATCGTCGGCAGCCGCAGCGCCGAGGGACCGTGAGTGGGGACGGGGATGGGGGACGAGGGAACCGGGATGGGGCGCAACCCGCGGCCCCGAGGCTGCCCGGGGTTCGGGACAGGCCGGGAACGGCCCCTCAGCCCCCGCCGGACCCAGCCACGGGGCCTGGCTGCTGGGCCGCGCCGGTAACGGCCCTTCCCGCCCCGGGGGGGGTTTGTCCTCCGCCCCCGGTCCTTCTCGGGGCATTGGCGGCCGCTCCCCGGCGCCCCGGAGCGGCTCAGGCCCGCGCCCCGGAAGCGCAGCGGCTCCCGGGGAGGGTGGGGGGGGGGTGAGCGGGCCCGGTTCGGCCCCTTCGGACTCCCTGGGGGTCCGGGGGGGTCCCGGGGGGGTCCCGGGAGGGGGCTGGGCTCCCTCCGGTGGTCTCTAAAGCCCCTCCCGAGCCCGGGCTACGCCGGGATCCCGGAGGCCGCAGCGGGCGGGATGCGAGGGAGAATCCCTAAGGTTTGTCCGCCCCTCCTGCCCCGGGGCTTCGGGAAAATTCGCCCTCCCCGAGCTCTGAGGAACCCCCGGCTCCGGGTCCGCTTCCCTCCGGCCTCTTCTCTCCTCCCGGCGCCGGATTCCGGCGGGGGTTTTGGCCGCCGTCGAGCGGAGGAGGAGGAGGAGGAGGAGGCGGCGGCCCGACCACCGCTCGGCAGCGATCGCCGCGGAGGGGGACTCGCTGGCCACCCCCCCCTCCCCCCCGGAACCCGGAGGAAGGCTTCGAGGTGGCCCAAATCGGCTGTCAGTAGCCCAGGGCTCTGCTGGCCCGAAGGGCTGAGCCCCGGGGCGGTGCCGGCTCCCAGGAATGTGCTCGGGGCTGCCCCGGAGCTGGTTCTGCAGGCAGCCCGGCTGCTGTTTGCCTTCCTGGCCGAGGGTTTGTGGGGTCACAGAAGGGACATTATCCCGATCCCTCTCCTCCTGGGACAGCACCCAGAGCAGGCTCCCTGCTGGGCTGCTCTGCCTGGGCCCCGTGCCTCAGTTTCCCCGTCTGTGAGGAGCAGAGTGTTGGCCCCTCATAAAGCTGCGGGTGGGTGTCTGGGGGAGATGGGTGATGCTGGGCAAGGTGCATGTCTTGGGGTGATAAACCCTGTCCCTGGGCACCCCGGGAGCCGGGTGGCCTCTCCTGCTGGGCTGCTGCACCCCATCCTGGCCACACCCCGTGTTTTGGGGATGTTTGGGATGTCCCTGTGGTTTAGGGGTGCTGCACCCCATGTTGCACGACACGGGATGTCTCAACTCTTGTCCCTGGGGGTGTAGGGGTGCTGCACCCCCATCCTGTCCACACACCACGTTTTGGGGACACTTGGGATGTCCTGGCTGTCACCCCTATGGCTGTCCCTGGCTTCTTGGCGGGGCTGTCCCTGTCCTCAGGGCTCGAGGCTGCTGTCACTGGAGGTGGCTCGTGCTTGGGGCTGTGGCCACGGGGCTTGAGCCTTCCTCCCGTGCCCTGCAGATGTGCTGGGGCCCAATCCTGCCTGTCCGGGGCTTTTATCCACCCTCTGTCTGCCCAGGAACGGATAAACGGGAGGGCACGGCCTCCCTCCATGGTTAGCAGAGCTTTTGGGGAAGCAGGAGTGGGATGGCCCAGCACCCCCAGGGGGTCTTGGGGCACTGGGAAGGGTTGAGCTGTGGGGTTGTCACCCCCAGGGTGGCTGCAGAAGAGCCCTTTCCCCACCTCCTGGCTGCCTTCTGGCCTGGGCTGCCCTGGGGTCCTCCCCACCTCAGCCATCTGAGCTCCATGCCCACTGCCAGGCAGCCCTCGGCTGGTAACAGCTTCCAGTCTGGGCTGGCAGGGCTCCAGCAGGCCCGGGGCCAGCTCCTGTATCCAGCATCCAGCACTCCCGGAGCTTCCCACGCCTTGGAGAGCCCCAGCTCCTCCAGCAGCCCCGGCTCGGGGCCAGTGCTCCCTCCATCCCTCTGCCCCTCCATCCCTCTGCCCCTCCGTCCCTTCTCCCCCTCCTCCTTCCCTTCTCCCCCTCCTCCTTCCCTTCTCTCCCTCCTCCATCCCTCCCTCTCTCCCCCTCCATCCCTCTCTCCCCCTCCATCCCTCTCTCCCCCTCCATCCCTCTCTCCCCCTCCATCCCTCTCTCCCCCTCCATCCCTCTCTCCCCCTCCATCCCTCTCTCCCCCTCCATCCCTCTCTCCCCCTCCATCCCTCTCTCCCCTCCTCCTCCATCCCTCTCTCTCCTCCTCCTCCATCCCTCTCTCTCCTCCTCCTCCATCCCTCTCTCTCCTCCTCCTCCATCCCTCTCTCTCCTCCTCCTCCATCCCTCTCTCTCCTCCTCCTCCATCCCTCTCTCCTCCTCCTCCATCCCTCTCTCTCTCCCTCCTCCATCCCTCTCTCTCTCCCTCCTCCATCCCTCTCTCCCCTCTTCCATCCCTCTCTCTCTCCTCCTCCTCCATCCCTTCTCTCCCTCCTCCATCCCTCTCTCTCTTCCCCTCCTCCATCCCTCTCTCTCTCCCCCTCCATCCCTCTCTCTCTCCCCCTCCATCCCTCTCTCTCTCCCCCTCCATCCCTCTCTCCCCCTCCTCCATCCCTCTCTCTCTCCCCCTCCATCCCTCTCTCCTCCCATCCCAAGCTGTTGCAGCCCTGCCAAGGAAAGCTGAGCCATTCCCAGGGGGTTTGCCCTCCCAAACCATCCCACCCCATTGTCCGGGAAGGGCTGGGCAGGAAGTAGGGAGCAGGGCAGTGGGGTGGGAGGAGGCAGGACCTGTGTGTCCTGGGATGGATGCTCTGCACCTCCCTGGGGGATGCTTGGACCCCAAACCACTGTTGTTGGGTTCTTAAAAAGGATCCGACTGCTCCTGGGGTCGGTCTGGCTCCCTCATTGATGGCTTGGGATTGATTCCCTTTGGAATGTCCATCCTTGGGCCTGGCCAAGCTCTGTCACCCCAGGTCCCTGCTGGGGAAATCATAGAATCATAGAATCCTAGGGGTTGGAAGGGACCTCGAAAGATCATCTAGTCCAACCCCCCCTGCCAGAGCAGGGCCCCCTAGAGTACATCCCCTAGGAACGTGTCCAGGTGGGTTTTGAATGTCTCCAGTGAAGGAGACTCCACAACCCCCCTGGGCAGCCTGTTCCAGGGCTCCATCACCCTTACAGTAAAAAAATTTTTTCTGATATTCAACTTGAACCTCCTATGCTCCAATTTACACCCATTACCCCTTGTCCTATCACTGGTCAAATCAGAGGGTGCCCGGTGTCAGAGGGACAGTGGCCTCTCCTTCCCTGGCTTCTCCATCCTTGGTTTCTCTTTGCCTGCCTCTCCATCCCTGCCTGCTTCAGCAGGGTTAAATCAGATTCCCTGGCCAGGCTGAGCCTGGAAAACACTCCCCTCCTCCTGGGGGACCCTGGGCTGGGCTCTGGGCCGGGTCTGGAGCAGTGCCAGGTTTTTGGGGAACCAGCAGGGCTGTGGGGATGACATGATGCTCCTGGCCCTGCCTCTCTCTGCTTCCTGACCTCCCTCAGCTCCCACTCTGCTCCCTGCTTCCCAGATCCTCAGGGATGCTCTGGCTCTGCTCCCCAGAGGGGAGTTCGGGGCTGTGGGGTACTCTGGGGTTGGGGGGGGGGACACTGGGGCTCTGCAGGGGCAGGAGGGCTGGTGCTGCCCTGAGCATCCTCTCCTGCCCCTCAGGCTGGAGGAGGTCCCCCTGGAGGTGCTGAGGCAGAGGGAATCCAAATGGTTGGACATGCTCAACAACTGGGACAAGTGGATGGCCAAAAAACACAAGAAGGTGAGTGAGGGCCTTGTCCTTGGGTTGCTGTGGATGGCTGTGGGGGTGCTGGGGGAAGGGTCCCCCTCGAAGGCTGTGGGGCAGCCCTCCCTGTCACCAGGTCCCTGCAGATGGAGGGGTAATTCCAGTGGGCTGTCCCCTCCCTGTCCCCTCCCCGTGACACTTCTGGTGGCAGCAGGAGGGGAATTGAGGAGGGGGAGGGACTGAGGCTGTCATCCCCCAGCCAGCCCACTCCTGCTCCCCGCCGTGCTGGAGCCTTCCTTGGGCTTCTCTGGCTGCCTGCAGGCAGCTGTGGGAATTGTTCAGTCATGGAAACTTCTGGTTTGAGCATCTTGTAGACCAAAAAAAGCTCTGGGTAGGAAATGTTGGAGCCTGATGTGGTTGTGCTGCCAGTTGGGGTCCCCAGGAGACCTGAAGTGGTGTGTGCTTGGGCTCTTGGTCCTCCCTGACCTCCAGGACAGAGATGGGACACAGCAGGTCCTGGGATGCTGCTGTCTGTCCCCTGCTGGCATGGGACAGTGGTGCCTGAGAGTGGCCAAAGGGCCTCTTCCTCCTCCTCCTCCTCCTCCTTCCCCCCTGGCAGAGCCTCCTGGCACCGCTCCGTGTGCTGTGCTCCCGTCCCTGCTCAGTGCCTCTGGAGCCAGGCAGGAATCCCTCCTGTGTTTCTTGGCCCCTTTCTTGGCTTTCCAGGACACAGCAGGAAGGTGCCGTGTCCCAGGGGTGGTTCCTGCTGCTCTCTGGCTTGGGTGAAGGCTCCAACATCCCTCTGGCTCCAGAGGAGCTCCCTCCTGCTTGAGCTCAGCTCCGTGGGGGGGAGTTAGAGATTCTCTCCTGAAGCAAAAATCCATTCTCAGGGCTTCTGAGGTGCCTCTGCCCTGTGCCTGGCACCCTGGGGTGCTGCTGCCTGTCCCTGCTCTGGCAGGAGCATGGGTGCTTTGCTGTGGGACCAGGCAGCATGGATTGGGTGCTGCCACTCCAAGGAGCTCCTTCTACTTCTGAAAAAAAAAAATAAAATACCCCGGTGCTTTTCTGGCTGCTCTTGGCTGACAGCCCGGGGGATCTCTTGGGCCAGTTCCTGCCAGGCTCACTCACACCTACACTGCTCCAGGATCCCAAAATGCTCCCTCCTTCCCTGGCCTGGATCCCAGTGGCCTCACGTCCTTCACAGCACTGAGCTGTGGCAGTGCCAGGTGCTGATCCTTGCCCTTTCCAGCCAGCCCCAGGGAGGGAAGACACACGAGCAGCTCTCAGCACTTTGCTCTTTGCTTTCAGCATCCCCCCAGCCCAGCTCAGCTCCCAGGGCAAGGTGGGATCTGAGGGATTGGGTACCCCCAGAACAGAAGTGATGGACTCAGCCTGGAGCCAAGGGGATGAGATGCTTTGGCTGAACCAAAACCCAGCGAGGCAGCTTCCTTCCTGGCAGCTCAGGAAAGGGAGCTGGCTGGGAAAAAAAGGAGCTGTCAGCAGCAGCAGAGCTGCCCACAGCTGCCCTGGGCATCGCCCACTGCCTTTCCTGCCAGCACAAAGGCTCCAAGGGTTTGGGACCTGCCCGAGTAAACAAGCAGGGGAGCAGCCAGGGAGCAGCAAACCCTCCTGGGGACACCACCCTGCTGCCTGGAAACACCAGCCTTACACCACAGTTCCACCAGCAAGCTGGGAAAAGGAGGTCTGGGCAGGCAGGGGAGGCTTAGGGAGCTGCTGGCACCTCTCTAGGGGTTGGAAGGTGTCACCTGAGGGGGGGGAGCTGAGGCCACGCTGGGATTTTGCAGGATTGTGTGTTGGGGGGGATGTGCTGGAAGCACCCGATCCCGTGGGGTCACAGCTCACAAGGCTGTGGGGAGGTGGTGCTGCTGCTTCCCTGGGAGCTGGAGTGGGGTGGAGGGGGGGTCTCCAGTCTTGGTTGGTGCTGGCAGGGACAGGGTTAAGCCAGCTCAGCCCCTGAGTACCAGCTGGTGCTGCCTTGCCTGGACTTTGGTCCTGGCCAGTGCCTTGAGCCAAGGAAACTGGGGGCTGGCTGGGCAGGGAGCTGCAGCCAGACCTGCCTGGACACCCAGGAGGAGGAGATCGTGGAATCATTAAGGTTAGAAAAGCTCTCTGAGGTCATCAAGTCCAACCCTCTGCCCTACAACCCCATAACCACCAAACCACCCCCTGGAACACCTCATCTCCCCATCTTTTGAACACCTCCAGGGATGGTGCCTCCACCCCCTCCCTGGGAAGCCCCTTCCAATGGTTAACTGCTCTTCCTGGGAAGAAATATATTCCAATATCCAACCTGAACCTCCCCTGGTGGACCTTGACCCTGTTTCCTCTCCTGTTGCTGGCACTGTGGAGAAGAGACCCGAGATGCTCAGCACCCCCCAGCTGAGCAGGAGGCTTGGGGCTCTGCCCAGGGTGGGGTGGGAGCTGCCTGCTCCTCACTTTGGCTCCAAACTTTGCTTTTCCAGCTCTCAGCAGGCTCAGAGCTGGGCTTGTTTGGAGCTGTTTGCAAACCACAAATCTTCCCCCGTGCTCCTGGCACCCTCAGAGAGGGTGGGGAGAAGGGGGTGAGCAGTGCCTGGCTGCAGATCCCCAAGCCAGGGGGTGCAGGGACACATCCCCTGGGACAGGGACCCAGGGGCCTCTTTGCTCCTCACTGCTCTGGGATTTTTTTCCCCCCCCTGACAATCCTGACCCTCCCCACAGATCCGACTGCGGTGCCAGAAGGGGATTCCCCCCTCCCTGCGGGGCCGGGCCTGGCAGTACCTGTCTGGGAGCAAGGTCAAACTGGAGCAGAACATGGGCAAGTTTGATGTGAGTGTCACCAGGGAACCCCCGTGCTCTGCTGGGGAAGGGAGAGGGGTGACAGACAGTGTTGGGATGGCTCCTGCTCCATCCAGGCCTGGGACATTTCTTGGGGTCCCAGATGATGTTTGTGTCCCGTGCTGGGGGAGGGGGGGGTGACATAGGAATGGTGGCCTGGCCACCAGGGGCTGATCACCACCCCATGGGGTTCACCAGGGGCTGATCACCACCCCATGGGGTTCACCAGGGGCTGACCCATCACTTAATGGGGTTCACCAGGGGCTGATCACCACCCCATGGGGTTCACCAGGGGCTGACCCATCACTTAATGGGGTTCACCAGGGGCTGATCACCACCCCATGGGGTTCACCAGGGGCTGATCACCACTTGATGGGGTTCACCAGGGGCTGACCCATCACTTAATGGGGTTCACCAGGGGCTGACCACCACTTGATGGGGTTCACCAGGGGCTGACCCATCACTTAATGGGGCTCACCAGGGTCTGACCACCTCCCCATGGGGTTCACCAGGGGCTGATCACCACCCCATGGGGTTCACCAGGGGTAGTGGGGTGGTGCTCACCTTCTCCTCCCCAGGAACTGGATCTCCTGCCAGGGGAGCCCAAGTGGCTGGATGTGATTGAGAGGGATCTCCACCGGCAGTTCCCCTTCCACGAGATGTTTGTCTCACGTGGAGGCCACGGGTGAGTGCATGTCTGGTCCCCAGCAGCCACCAGGCTGCCACGGTGGGGTGGCCACTGCCTGTCCCAGCACACAGAGCCACACTTGTCCCCTGCAGTGTCCCTCATGGTCCTTCCATCCCCCCACCCCAGCTCACAGGGCAGCCAGGCTGAGGACAGGACAGCTTCCCAGGAGCTGGGCTGTGGGTTGCAGCCCTTGGCAAGGGCTCTGCCACCTGGCAGGGTGGGAATTGCCATGGCAGGAGGGCAGGAAGCCAGCTCTGACCCCTGTTTCATACAGTCAGAGAATGCCAGAGGTTGGGAGGGACCTCTGGAGCTCATCCCATCCAACCCCCTGCCCCAGCAGGATCCCCCAGGAACACATCCAGGGGGGGTTGGAAAGGCTCCAGAGAAGGAGACTCCAGAACCTCTCTGGGCAGCCTGAGCCAGGGCTCCCTCACCCTCCCAGTCAGGAAGTTTCTCCTCAGGTTGAGCTGGATCCCATTTCTCCAGGGAAATGCTGTTCCCTAGATGTCAGGGAGTCTCTGTGCTTGCTGCTGGGTCCCTGCCCTTTGGGAGAGCATCCCTGGGATGTGTGTGGGATGGGACCTCCATGGGCAGAACTTCCCAGAGCAGAGCCATGCTCATCGTGCCCCAAAACCTTGGCTTTGTGTCCCCATCCAGGTTCTGACCCAGACTCATGGGGGAGGAGGGGTGGTCGGTGGCCAACCTGCGGGGCCAGGTGCCCGGCAGCCATTTGGCTCAGGGGGGAGGCTGCTGGGCCCCCTTTTTGCCCTCCCTCCACCTCTCCCTTCCCGGGGCTGTCTCTGCAGGCAGCAGGATCTGTTTCGGGTGCTGAAGGCTTACACCCTGTACCGCCCAGAGGAGGGGTACTGCCAGGCACAGGCTCCCATCGCTGCTGTCCTGCTCATGCACATGCCAGCTGAGGTAGGAGGGCAGGGGACAGCTGGAGGGGCTGGGTGGGATGTCACCTGGGGGGCTGACTCGCTGTCCCTTGGCTTGCAGCAAGCGTTCTGGTGCCTGGTGCAGATCTGTGAGAAGTACCTCCCTGGTTACTACAGTGAGAAGCTGGTGAGTAAAAAATCTGCAGTGGCTTTGGTGGGGGCAGGTGATGTCTCCAGGCTGAAAGCTCCCTCCAGCTCCTCACCCTAGAGAAAGAAGGGAGCTTGAGGACATGCTGAGGGCTCCCACAGCCTCCGTGTTGTGCCTTATCTCCCCCCAGTAGCATCAGGAACAGGGGGTTTGCTTCAAGCATCCCATGGTCCGGTGTGCTGCTCCTCCTCTGGAGCTGCTGGGATGGTGCTGGGATTAACCAGGAGCCTGGCACTGACACTGTCCCTGCAGGAGGCCATTCAGCTGGACGGGCAGATCCTCTTCTCACTGCTGCACAAGGTCTCCCCCGTGGCCTACAAGCACCTGAGCAAGCAGAAGATTGACCCCATCCTCTACATGACCGAGTGGTTCATGTGCGCCTTCTCCCGCACGCTGCCCTGGAGCTCTGTCCTGCGTGTCTGGGACATGTTCTTCTGTGAAGGTAGAAGCTCCCCACCATCCTCCTCCTCCTCCTGGGGTGACCCCCGTGGCACGTGGATGGCACTCGGGGCTGTAGCTGTTGTGCTGCCACAGCTTCTTGCCTGTACCTGGCATGTGGGACCAATGTTAGGGCAGGTTTGGGGTGGGGACCCCAGACTTTTCTTGGGGACTAGAGGGCACGTGCATCCCAAATCCACATTTGTGCCCGTCCTTACTGCTGGCAAGACCAGGAGCAGGTGCCCCGTGGCGTTTGAGGGATGTGGTGGCAGTGGCAGTGTCTACCTGGTGCTTACTCCCTCTCCTCTCCCCTTGCAGGGGTGAAGATCATCTTCCGGGTGGGCTTGGTGCTACTCAAACACACCTTGGGCTCCTCAGACAAACTGAAGTCCTGCCAGGGCCAGTATGAGACCATGGAGAGGCTGAGGGCTCTTAGCCCCAAGATCATGCAAGAGACCTTCCTGGTGCAGGAGGTGAGGTGCTGGGGGAGGGAGTCTGGGGGTCCAGTGCCCCCCAGTTAGCTGTGCTGCTGGACTGGGGTGTCCATGGGTGGGCAGAGCTGGCATAGCATGGGGATTGAGTCCAGAGGAGCCCTGGAGCTGCTGGGAGGGCTGGAGCAGCTCTGCTCTGGAGCCAGGAGGAGAGAGTTGGGGGTGTTGAGGCTGGAGAAGAGAAGCTGCAATGGGGAGACCTTAGAGCAGCTTCCAGTGCCTGAAGGGGCTCCAGGAAAGCTGGGGAGGGACTTGGGACAAGGGCCTGGAGGGATGGGATGAGGGGGAAGGGTTTGCAGCTGCAAGAGGGGAGATGGAGAGGAGATGTTGGGAAGCAATGGGTTGGTGTGAGGGTGCTGAGCCCCTGGCCCAGGTTGCCCCCAGAAGCTGTGGCTGCCCCATCCCTGGCAGTGTTGAAGGTTGGATGGGGTTTGGAGCAGCCTGGGCTGGTGGGAGGTGTCCCTGCCCATGGCAGGGGTGGCACTGGGTGATCTTCAAGGTCCCTTCCCACCCAAACCAGTCTGGGGTTCTATGACCTTATTAAAAGGTCTGGGTTTGGGGTTGCCCCTGCCCCGGGGTGTATCCCACACCCCCACACCGGGTGGGTATTAGCACACGGGGTGCTAAGCAAGCCCCGGGTGACACTGTCGAGGGAGAGATGCTGATGGCACCAGGCTGTCCCCTCCAGGTCATCGAGCTGCCGGTGACAGAACGTCAGATCGAACGGGAACACCTGATCCAGCTGAAGAAATGGAGGGAGACCCACGGGGAGCTGCAGTGCAAATCCCCCCCGCGCCTGCACGGCGCCAAAGCCATCAGCGAGGCGGAGCCTCCCCCCCGCAAGGCGCTGGAACCCGTCCCCTCCATCATCGTCCCCTCGGGCCCCGCTCCCGTGCCCAAGGCCCGCAAGAGCAAGGAGAAGAGCCGAGAAAAGAGCCCGGCCAGCCCCGCCAATGGCCCCGGAACCGAGGGCAACGGGGCGCCCGGCTCGGCCCGGGAGCTGCTGCACCCCCAGGTCTCCCCCCACCACCACCAGTCCAAGGAGAGCCTGACCTCCCGGGAGAGCGAGGACACGTACTTGTAGGGTCTGCACCCCGGTGGGGCCGCGGGGGGACCCCCGTGCCGGGCGCCGGGGGGGGCTCTGAGCTGGAGGGCTGGGGACGGGCTGGCCGGCGGGGCTCCCTGGGGACACCCGTGGTCGTGTGTCCCCTCCCCCCCCGTGCGCAGGGACATCACAGGCAGGGGACATCAACGGGAGCGTGGCCAGGTGCGGTGACCAAAAGGGGCCACCTCGGGGTCTTCTGCTGGGTGCCCACCCCGGCTGGGTGCTGGCACCACCAGCGGTGGGACACCCACCCACTCTCCCCACGCCTCCTGGGGGGAGGGGGGGGACCCGCGTTGCCCCTCGAGCCCTTCTCCCTGCCCCAGAGCCCCTCGACTCGCTGCCCCCAGGGTCTGCCATGGCCCCCATCCCCCTCCCCTTCCCCTCCAGGCACCTCCCTCCCAGCGCAGGGAGGGACTTGGGTGTAAAGGAGCCGGGGGGGGGGGGGGGAGGGAGGGGAGCAGGGGGCCCTCGCCCCCTTTTCCTCTTTATCTAGTGAGGATATATCGAGCTGTAGCCCTCTATGTAGTACCCCATTTACCTACTCACTGAGCCTATTTATTATTCCTCCGTGGCAGTAACCGTCGCAGGACAGGGACCGAGGTTGGGAGCTGCAGGCAGGAGGCGCCGGAGGCAGCGGGATTTGATGCCAGACCACCACGGCGGGGCCAAAGCCCCCCCCCTACACCCCATCTCCGGGCTCCCCTCCGCTTGGGGGGTGTGGGGGGAGAAGCGTTCACTCTGCCAGGGTGACCCCCAACACCCCCTACACATACACCCCGAGCCCTGGTGGGGGTGGGTGAGCAGCTGGGCACTCCCTGGTTTGGGGGGGTCCCCTTTCTTCCCCCCCCGCCCCCCTGCCCCTCCTGAGGGCCGGAGGTGGCTTTGTAAAATAAAAAGCGGGGAAAAACGGTTTTGTACAAAGGGGTAAATAAAGCAGGATTGTGTAAAGGCACAGGGCCTGCTGCTCAGCTCTGTCTCCTTGTCACAGCCCCCCCCCCCGCCCTGTGCCAGAGTGGGGTGGGGGGGGGACACGACTCCATGGGGGGTGTCACCTCCCACCTCCTGCTGCACCAACAGCAGACCCCAGCCTGCACCCTGTGTGATCGGGTCCTCGGGAGGGTCACCCCTCTGTCACCACCCCTCATGGCCAAGCCCTGCCCCGGCTCTGTGCCTCACCCAGCCCTGGGGCTGCTCCTCTTTGAAGTGGAAATGGGAGCTCGCTGAGAACTGCCCCAACTTGTGACAGTGGTGGTGGCTGCCCGGCCCTGGGAGACTTCCTAGGGGAGAGCAGCCATGGGGTGAGGTCCCTTCGCAGCACCCAGACCTGTCCCCAAGCCCCAGTGTCACCTCTCCTGTGACCAAACAGAGCCAGGGCACCCCTGATTTATCCCATGGAGCCCCAGAACTCTGTTTCCCACACACAAAATGGTTCCCAGGCTCCCCTCTCCCTCCCCGCACTTCCTGCAGACGGGAATTCTGCCCACACCTCCGTTCCTACCCCCAGCACTCCCAGCTTTATCCCGGGGGGGGGACACAGGACTGAGCCATGTGGGCAGAGGGGGCACAGCGCAGTCGGCATGTGGGGTCTCAGGGGGTCCGGTCCTAGTGGGTCCCGTCCCAGCCCTGACTACGGGGACTGGGAGCAGGGTCCTGGGTCCGGTCCAGGCAGCCCAGGGCTCCAGATTGGGTCCGGAGCGGGGGACCCCGGGGTTCTGGTGAAAAAATTCGGGTCCTATCCAGACTCCCCGGAGTTCCGGTGCGGGTCTGCTCCAGGCTCCCCGGGGCTCTGGACTGGGGTTGTTCCGGGACCCTGAGGTCTGGTACTAGGCTCTAGGTCCGGTTCCGGCTCCCCGGGACCCCGCGTCGGGTCCGGTGTGGGTCCAGTCTAAGCTCCCCGGGGCTCTGAGGCTCCGGATCCGGATCCCATCCAGGCACCCGGGGGCTCCGGGTCGGGTCGGATGCAGGGTCCGGGGGGCACCGGGCTGAGGTCCCCGGTCACCCAGCCCCGGGTGACCCGGGCCCGGCCGAAGTTCTGGTCCGGGGCGGAGCGACCGATTGCCCCTCCCGCGGTCCGGGGCGGTCCCGGGGCTGTGCTTATATCGGGCGGGGGTGGGGGGGGCCCCGGTGCGGCTCGGCCGCCATGGACCTGCACATTCTGGAGCACCGGGTGCGGGTGCTGAGCCTGGCCCGCCGCGGGCTCTGGCTTTACACCCACCCGCTGCTCAAGCTGCTCTTCCTCCCCCAGCGCTGCAAGTACCGGCCTTCGTCCTCCTCCTCCTCCTCCAGCTTCCCTCTCCCCCCCTCCCCCGCTCCATTCCCGGTGCTCGGCCCCGGCGGGCGGCGGTGCTGGGATGGGCAGCACCGGTTTCTTCTTCAGGTGCAAATTCTTCAGCTTGACGGAGACCCCCGAGGACTACACCATCATGCTGGATGAGGAAGGCTTCAAAGGTACCGAGCGGTGGCTTCCAGGTCGCTCTTAGGGTGGGCTGGCACCGCAGACACGAGTTGTGCCCGTTCTCAGTTCGTTTCTCCAGGCTTGGGCCGCAGGGAACGAGTCCTGAGGCTGCAGCGAGGTTCCTCCAGCCCTGCCCATCCCCGGGGCTCCCCGGCTGCTGAGCACCCAACCCCGCGGCTCCTGCACCGGGGATGTCCCAGCTTGCCCGTCCCAGGCTTCCTGCACCCCAAAAATCCTCTTCCCAGGGCAGGGCTGCTTCTCTGCTGGCCCCGGCTGGGAGAAGGGGGAGCCCGGGGACAGCCCAAAGCCTGGCTGCTCCGGACAGGGGACAGGACCCTGCTGGGACGTCCGTGGGAACCACCCCAGCTCGCTGTTGCTACCCTCACCCCCCCCACCATCGTGCCCTTGGCCATCTTTGTCCTTCTAGCCTGGGCCAACCAGTCCTGTGCCCACCTAGGGTGGTGCTGGTGCTGTGCCTGCAACCAAGGACCAGATTTTTGAGGTGTCCTGGCTTGTGTTTGAGCCCGTTCAGGCCCGTCCCTCTCCTCCTAAGGTGTCATTTGGTGACATGTCCACTGCTGGTGACATGTCCACACGCAGGCCTGGCCGCCGGTGCTGCAGGAGGTACCGGCCCAACAGGCTGTGCTGGAGGGGTTGGATCCTGCCCTGCTTCCCACACCCAAACCTTCCTGGCCTGGCTGCAGGACCCACAGCTTCTCCCCTTGGCCCTGCCCCAAGGAGCAAGGGTCAGCCCAGCCTGGGGCACTGGGTGGCCGGAGCAGTTCCCACCTCTCCTTGGCTGGGGGAAGGGGCTCTGGGGGCCGAGTTCTGCCCCCACCCCGAGTTGTTCCCCACATATTGTTTTATTTCAGGGCCTACGGACAAATATTCCCCAATCCCGAAGGGGAGGGCAGGAAGTGCTGAACAATGGTCCTTGCGAGCCGGCAGCCCCACTGTGCCCTCTGTGCCCCCCCCCTCGGGGCTGGGGGGCTGCCAACCTCTCCCTGCTGCAGGGCTGGGGGGCAGGGGATGGACCCCTGGCTGGGGAGAGCTTCACCCCCCGCTCCTCTCTTGGGAGTCCAAATTAAACCCTGGGGTGGGTGACACAGGGACAGCGAAGTCCGTCCGCCCCCCCCGCCTAGGCCAGGGTGGTGTTGAAAAGCCATTAAGTGTGTCCGGGTCCCCGTGTCCCCATCTGTGTCCCGCCCTGGGCCGGAGCCGAGGCCGTTCTGGTGCTTCCTGCTCAGGAATGGGCGCTGGGAACACCCGGGATCCGGCCCTGCCCTGAGCCCAGCTTCGGGTGGGGGTGCAGAACCCATCCCGCCATGGGGACCCCATCATGGGGACCCCGTTCCCCCATTGGTGCCAGACCTTTCCCTGGGATGACCTCCCCACTGCCACTCGTGTGATGAGTTTGGTTTCTCAGCTGGGACACGGGGTGCTTGCCCAAGGGGCTGGGTGCTTCTGAGGGGGTGTCACCCACGGGTGCTGCCCCCCCCCACCTTTGCTGGGTGGGGGGGAGCAGTGTGGAGCCCCTCCTGAGTGTCTCCCCCCACACACACACACACACACTGTCCTTTCCAGGGAGCTCTGTGGGGGGGACAGTGACAGGGGGGATGCCCTGGGGTGTCTGGGCAGTGCCACCCCTCTCCTGGCAGGGAGGGTGGGTGCAGTGGGGGGTGGACACCCAAGCACAGCTCCTGTCATACCCCCCAGCCAGCACCCCTTCCCTGCCAACAAAAACCACTTTTTGGGAGCCCTACCCCCCCTAGATGAGGTGGCAGGAGGTGCTGGCACCCCAGGGTGGCCCTTCCCTTGTCCCCTCTGGTGCCCCATGTCCCCCCACCCTGAGCATCCCCAGTGCTGGGCTGGGGACTGCTGGGGAGGTTGGAGGGGGATAGGGGATGAGCCCCAGGGCCCTGGCAGTGCCACTTTTGGGGTGCAGTGCCTCACACCCCCTTGCAGCCAGCCCAGGGTGCTGGTGTGTGGATGAGAGACACGTCCAGGTTTGGGGGGGAGGGGGTGTCATAGCCTTGTCCCCCCTCATCCCTATGGCCAAATTGAGGCCATCTCAGTGCCTGGAACAGCTGAGCCCTGTTGGGCTCATTCTACTTGTGGATGGGGCTGGTCAGGGCCCCAAAAAAGGCTCTCCAGCCCCATGCCACAGTTCATCTCCCACGGGACAGCGTGACGCGTGGCTCTTGAGCCCTGTGGCATTGCCCCGGGAGGGGGGTTCCGTGCCTCAGTTTCCCCTCGTCCCCCGCAGAGCTGCCTCCCTCCGAGTTCCTGCAGGTGGCAGATTCCACCTGGTTGGTGCTCAGCGTGGTCTCCAACGGGCGGGCACCCTCGGGCTCTCAGGCCACCGGTGTCACCAAGATCGCCAGGTCGGTCATCGCGCCGCTGGCCGAGCACCACGTCTCGGTGCTGATGCTCTCCACCTACCAGACCGACTTCATCCTGGTGAGCCGGGACCGGGACACCCGCTCCCGATGTCCCCTGCTGGTGGCAGGGGGTGGTGGCGGGGGGAAGAAGCGGGGCCTGATCCTGTCCCCGCGCTGGGCAGGTGCGGGAGCGGGACCTGCCGGTGGTGATCCACACGCTGGCCGGGGAGTTCGACATCTACAAGGAGGAGAGCGGGGAATGTGTCCCTGTCACCTGCGATGATGTCAGCAACGGCTTCCTCAAGCCCAAACCAGGTGAGTGACACCCTGCCCCCAGGGCCACCCTGTCCTCAGGGCCACCCGACCCGCGCCGGGATGTTCCAGCTCTCACCGTGGTACCCACATCCTTGGGGACCCTCCTCGGGGGGTCACCCCCTCTGCAACCTGCTGGGCGCAGAGGCTGTGGCTGCGGTGGCCACGGGGTGGCACTGCGGGACTGTCCCCAAGCTGTTCCCGTGTCCCCGTTGCCAGCTGCCAGCCCCACGCTGCATCCCGTGCAGAGCCCCCAGACCCGGTTCTGTGTCCTGACGGTGGCCCCCGACACGCTGCCCTCCATTGCCACCATGCTCATCGACGTCCTCTTCTACTCCCACAGGTGGGTCCTAGGGACACGGTGACATCCCCTCACCCAGTGCCACCTGAGCCACAGTGACATGTCCCCCTTCTTTGCTCCCAGTGGCTTTTCAAGCTCTGGGTGTGTTTTACAAACTGGTTTTGTCCCCTCCCAGCACGTCTGGGGGGGAAGATGGGGGGAGGCTGCCACCGTGGCAGATGGGACCCCTGAGGTGACCCAGGGGACTTTGAGGTGACACCACACACACACAATCCCTGTTACAGCAAAGCCCAGGGAGGGGGTTGCAAGAGGGTGGGAGCGGTGCCAGAAAGCTCCTAACGGGGACATCCCAGGGGACAGGGGGTGATGTCCCCTCTGGTGGGACCCTCCTGGTCCAAGAGGTGCTTTGGGAATGACTCGAAATCTGGTGTCACCCTGTCCTGTGTGTGTCTGGCACCCAGTGTCACACTATCCTGTCACCTCGTGTCCCCCATCGTGGGGGCTGCAGACCCTAGGGGTAGGTAGCACCCTCCACACCCCAACACCGCCCTGCAACGTGCCCAGTGCCACCACCCAGCCCCTGTCCTCCCAATTTTGGGGGGCTGTGACCCCTGTGTCCCCCTCCCTCCCATCAGTCCCCCCCGGGAGGCTGGTGCCAGCAGCCAGGACCTCGACTCCAGCACCTTCTTTGCCTTCTCCCTCATCGAGGGCTACATCTCCATCGTGATGGATGCCGAAACCCAGAAGCGGTGGGTGCCTTCTGTCCCTCTGTCCTTCTGTCCATCTCCAGGGAGGGGGGGTGGGCTCACACTCACCCTCCCCCCCCTCTCCCAGCTTCCCCAGTGACCTCCTCCTGACCAGCTCCTCGGGGGAGCTCTGGCGGATGGTGCGGATCGGGGGGCAGCCCCTGGGCTTTGGTGAGCATCCCCCTTCCCCTCTGCCACCCCATCCCCGTGCTTGGGGGAGTACGTGGGGCGCTGCTCACCCCAGGTTTTTCTGGGGGGGGGGTTTCCCCACCTCTCCAACCCCTCCCAGACGAGTGCGGCATCGTGGCGCAGATCGCGGAGCCGCTGGCGGCCGCCGATATCTCCGCCTACTACATCAGCACCTTCAACTTCGATCACGCCTTGGTGAGGACCTCGCCACTGCTCCCCCCCCCCCCCTCCTCCCCCTTCCTCCAGGGGGTCACCTCCCCGCCCAATGACCCCCTCGTTGTCCCCTTCCCGGCAGGTCCCTGAGGATGGCATCGCCGAGGTCATCCAGCTGCTGCAGCAGCGCCAGGACGGGGGCAGATAGTGGCTGGCCAGCTGTCCCCACCCCTGGTGGCCCAGCGCGGTGGCACGGTGGGGTCCCTCCTTGTCCTCTCCTCCCTCCCGCTGCCACATTTGTTGGTTTTGAATTGAAGCCCTCCCCCCACCCGCTGCGGGGCAGAGCTCCCTGCCTGCTGGGGACGCGGGGGTTTGGTGGCTTTAAGGACCCAGTGGCCTCATGGTGGTGGGACAGTGTCCTGTGGGAGGAGGGCAGTCCCCACCCTGCCACCCGTTGTCCCCAGGCTGGGGACTTGGGAGGAGAGTGGGTGTCCCCGGGGCTTGCTGGGCAGGGGGGACATGCCTGAAAGCCATGATGTGCCACCAAAATGGGGGTGGGGGGGATAGGACATGTCCCCGTGGGTGTGTGGTCCCCCTGGGTGGCTCTGGGACACCTCTGGGGAGACAAAAACATCCGTGGAGCTTGGGACCCCCCAAACCCCCCCATGGCAGTGATTGGGGGGGGGGGAGCTGTGGTTCAGCCCTGTGTCCCCTCCAGGGTGGCCTCGTGTCCCCTGGCTGGGCTGTCACTTGTTGTAGGGGGATGATAGTGCTGTATTTTCACCTAATTTTTAATAAGTCAATAAAAGCTCAATTATTTTTCTTTCCATGTAGCCTCTTGCCCTGGGAGGGGGGGCAGAGCTGGTCCCCAGAGTGGTGGCACTGGATCTGAGGGGGGATGTGGCACTGCCTGTGTCCTCTCCCCAGAAGGTGACCTGGTCATTTTGGGTTGAAACAGGGCTGAAGCCTGCAACCCTCAGACAGTCCCGGGGGAAACTGAGGCACAGGCTTCAACCTCCCCCCCCCTTTGCAGTGACCAAGCTTTGCCACCTCTGTCCCTGCGTCGTGTTTGTGACCCCCCCCCCACCCCCCAAAATCTCTTCTTTTGTGGCTTGCCTCCCCTCCTGCAAAAGATGTTTAATTTTGTATTATTAATTCTTAATTAATAATAATTAATAATTAATACCCCCCCACTAGTTTCTACCCCCCACAGTCTGGGGGACACTGAGGCACAAAGGTGGCTGCACCCAGCCAGGGGCTGTGACACGGTGCAGAGCAGGAAACCTCTGCAGGGTTTGTCCCTCGCTGTCCCCCCCCTCTCCCATGCGTTGGGTGGGGGGTGCCAGGATCCAACCTGCGTCAGCTCCTGCCTTTGGGTTCCCACCATCTCCCCGGGTGCTCTTCTTCCTGTCTTGCTCTCTTGTCCCCAGTCATGGGATGTTGGTGACGTGCGCCCAAGCGATGAAGAAATTGCCGCCAGCCCATGCGGTCACCGGTGCTATTTTTGTCCCCATGGGGTATTGCACAGTCCTCTGCCACCAGGGTGGCATCTTCTCTGCCTGGCCCTGTCACCCAGAGGTGATGGTGCCAGTGACAAGGCCACCTGTGGTCCTGTGGGGGGTCTGAGAGGGGTTGTGTGCTCTGCCTGGGGGGTCCTGCACTCCCAGTGGGTACCTGGGGGTCCTGCTGTGGCATCACATGAGCTGGAGGGCTCAAAAGGTCAGGGGGTGGAGGGATGGAGGGAGGGAGGGATGGAGGAAGGGAGGGAGGGATGGAGGGAGGGAGGGATGGATGGAGGGATGGATGGAGGGAGGGAGGGAGGGATGGAGGGAGGGAGGGAGGGGTGGAGGGATGGATGGAGGGATGGATGGATGGATGGAGGGAGGGAGGGAGGGATGGAGGGAGGGAGGGAGGGGTGGAGGGATGGACGGAGGGGTGGAGGGCTGGAGGGGTGGATGGATGGATGGAGGGATGGATGGATGGATGGAGGGAGGGAGGGATGGAGGGAGGGAGGGGTGGATGGATGGATGGATGGATGGAGGATGGAGGGATGGATGGATGGATGGATGGATGGATGGATGGATGGATGGATGGATGGATGGATGTTCCTCTGTGTAGGTGGGTGGGTGGGTGGATGGATGATTGGACAGACAAATGGAAGGATGGATGAGTGAGATAGGTGGAGATCTGCATGGACAGATGGAGGAGAGGGATTGATGGGTGGATGGATGGACATACACACAGGAGGTCGGATGGATGGATGGATGGATGGTTCATTGTGTGGATGATAGGTTGATGGAGGGATGGTTGGATGGGCAGATAAGTAGGTGGATGGATGGATGGATGGATGGATGGACAGGTGGACACATCCCAACTCTTCAGGTAGACAGATGGACAAGCAGGTGTGGAGCAAGAAGGATGTTCTCCTGGCTCATCCACTGCTGTCACCTCTGCTGGGGGGACACCTCGAGGAGGAGAAAGGCAGCACCGACCCCGCTCCCACCACAAGGAGTCCCATGGGTGGCGAGGCAGCTGGGGAGGGGACATTTAAGGAAAAGAAAACATTTCTGCTTCTGGAAGTGAGTCACAGCCGCAGCCTTCCGCCCCGCAGGAGACGTTATTTCTGGGTTGTCCCCCCTCTTCCCCACCCAGTCTGGGGGTGGGGCAGCTCCCTGGGTTCCCACCAGCACCTTCTGGTGGTCAGCCCAGAAATCAAGCAGCTCAAAAAGCCAAAAGATGATAAAATAAATTCCTTTTTATGGGATGGAAAAGCCACTGGCGGTGCTGAGCTCTCTCCCTCAGGATGAGGGACCTGCAGGGACCTGTGGGGACAAAGGGCTCTGTCCTGGGTGCCACCAGCCATGCCAGGGCCCCTCAGGGACATGGTGCCAGCCGGGCTCTCCCATTGTGGTGTTGCACAAGCTGGAGGTGGCAGTGAGGACAGCTCTGCCCACACCCCTGCCCTCTGCCCCACGGCCACCTTTGGGCAACCCCAGGGCCCCACGTGGGGCCCAGCTCCACACTGGATTGTTGTGTTTCCTCCCTGGGTGGGTGCTGTGGGCAGAGCTCTGCCACCCTGTGTGTCCCCCTTGGCCAGCACCCCAAGGTGTCACCCAGAGGGTGGGTGTCACCCAGCACCGTGGCTGGGTGCAGGCACCAGCCAGGCTGGGGTGCTCCTTCCTGGGATGGTTCCTTCCTGGATGGCTCCTTCCAGCTCCCATGGTTGGACTCGGGATGGGAAGCACCCTGTGATGGGACATGGGTGTCCCTGCCTGTCCCTTGGCCATAGGTGCCACAGCCCCGTGGCTGCCACCACTGCCACGTCTCTTGTGCTCTGGGTTGGGGGCAGTTGAGGACATTTTTGGTTCAACAGGGACCCTTTCCAGGGATGCTGGGTCATGGCATGGGATCCAGGAGGCTCCATGGGACAACAGGCTCCCCAGGTTGGATCTGCTGGATCCAGGATGGTCCATGGGACAACAGGGTCTGAGAACTGGACATGATGCGTATAGAAGGCTCCACGGAACATCGGGATCCCTGCTGCATCCAGGAGGCTCCACGGGACAATGGGCTCCAGGGATGGACCTGCTGGACCCAGGAGGTTCCGTGGGACATGGGACTCCCAAGGTTGGACCTGCTGGGACTCCCTCGAGGAACTGACTCGAAGAACAACCCCCTGGGCCACCCTGGCATAATTTCCTCCCGCCAGGCCATCTGACTCCTCTCATTGGCCCCGGGGCCACCTCTTGCCTGCTGGCTTGCTGGCCCATTGGGCGCGGGTGCCCCCCGTGGCGGCGGGGGCGAATGGGTCCCTTTAAAAGGAGAGCTTCCCCCTCGGCCCGGCAGTAAGGAAGTGGCTCAGGCGCCGAAAAAACACCGCGGGTCCGGGCCATGCGGCGAGACGGGTGGCTCCCGGGAGTGCTGGGAGGTAGGTGTCCTCTGGTGTCCTCTGGTGTCCTCTGGTGTCCCCTTGGTGTCCTCTGGTGTCTGTCCCCCAGCCACCCCCCAGCTCCTCCCAAGCTGGGGGCAGCGAGGTGGCAGCAAGGGTTGAGGCGGTGCCAGTGCAGATGGTGTCACTGAGGCTGTCCCTGCTGTGGTTGGTGTCACCTCCCAAGGGTGCTGGCGGGGCACGGGGACATCTCCCTGCTTCTGCTGTGGGGTGGGGGGCAGTGGGTGGGCTGCTGGAGGTGCAGGAGGGGACAGGCTTTGGGGTCAGTTCGGTGGTGGAGGGTCAGGGGTCAGCAGCCCTCCAAGCCCAGATGGCACTGCCAGGGCCACCCTGCTGTGAGTGGCAGCACCCGAGGGGCAGGATGCAGGATTGTCACCTCTGTCCCCTCTGCAGTGACAGGGCCACCAGGGGAAGGTGCTGGGGCAACCACGAGTTGGGCTGCTTGATGCCATCTTCATCCTCCTCCTAACTATGTCCCCAGCACAGGGGCTGGCTTGTCCCTACAGCGGGACCGGGGACTTTGGCATGGGGGGGACACACGCCTGGCACACGGAGAGGGTCTCACCTCCAGGTCTGACACCAGGGTGATGGGCAAGCGGGGCCAAGCTCTTTCCACCGTGCCTGTCACCCTGCTCACCTTCCCTCCTCTTCCTCCCCAGCTGTCACCAAAGGGCTCCTCATCCTCTGGGCAGTACCGGGTCAGGGGGGGCGTTCCCTGCAGCACCCCACCCTGCAGCAGGTCCAGGCACTGGTGAGACACATGGCTGAGGATGCTCAGGAGCTCTTCACCTTCTACGTGAGTCCCCTTCCCCAGGACACAGGGTGGCTCCTGTCCCCTCCACAGGGGGACACCAGGCTGGGGGGAGCAGGGTCCCCGTGCTGCTCCTCTCCCTGACCTCTCTCCCTTACCCCCTCGCAGGAGAAGGACCAGGGCTTGGCCATCGGCCACCTCTGCCGCACCAACCGCCCACCCGAGTGGCTGCGGGGACCCTCCCTGGGGACCCGGGGACTGAGGGGACTGAGAGGGACCATGACCCACATGGCCCAGGCACTGCAGGACATCACCCGGCACCAGCGCGACCTCAACCCCCCCGGTGCCGAAATCCTGCGCCGCTTGGCCAGCGCCCACCTGAAGGTCCGGGGGCTCCTCAACAATCTGGAGGGGCTCTACCCAGCTCCCAGCCCCCACCCCACCCGCCGCCTTCCACCCGGCCCCACAGCACCCACCAAGGTCTTCCGGCAGAAGCTGGAGGGGTGCCAGATCCTCTGGAGCTATTCCCGCTTCTTGGTCAAGCTCAACACCCTGCTGGAGACCAGGAGGCTCCGGGCACACCGGCAGAGGCAGAGAGCTCACCAGGGCTCACGGATGCCCATGAGCTCCTAGTGTTGCTGGAGCTGTCTCCATCTCCATCTCCATCTCCATCTCCATCTCCATCTCCATCTCTGTCTCCGTCCCCATCTCCAGCATCTCCAGCATCCCCAGCATCTCCAGCATCTCCAGCATCTCCAGCATCTCCAGCATCTCCACCACTCCATCCCCATCTCCATCACCTCCATCATCCCCATCACCTCCATCATCTTCATCATCTCCGTCCCCATCATCTCTATCTGCATCATCCATCCCATCCTTATCATCCCCATCTCCATCATCTCCATCCCATCCCCAGGACAGGGATGCTCCATCAGGACACACCACAGACTCTCAGGTTCACCCAGGTGAGGACACAAGCACTCTGGAAGCAGGGATCATCATTTCCCGTGGGGATCAAGCTGTCCTTGTGCCACCACTCAGCTGCAGGACAGCCCTGGCACCTCCCCCACGTTTTGCATCCCCGGCGCCAGAGAGAGCCGTGTGCTTGGGTGTCCCCTGGGTGCCCAGTGCTGTGGGACAGAGCTGTCCCCAAGCCCCGTTGGACTTTCCAGTGATTCAATGGGTCGGGTGACCCGGCCTGACTAAGCTCACCCAGCACCAGCCACATTGCCCACACCAGGGAGTGACACCAGCAGTGTCACCCCCTGCCTGCCCTCTGCCAGGTTTGCTGACCCCAGAGAGCATCTGGGACCACAATCCTGCAAGCTTGGTGTCCCCATGAGCTTGGTGTCCCCATGAGCTTGGTGTCCCCATGAGCTTGGAGTCCCTGCACACTCCATGTCCTCATGTGTTTGGTGCCCCTCCAAAGCTCGATGTCCCTGTGCTGGTGTCCTCATCCCTGCACGCTCAGTGGTCCCCTCCCTGCCCTCTCGTGTCCCTACACAGTGTCCCTGGGCTCACCCTTGGTGACCCCAGGCTCTGGGAATCCCCCTGTGTCCTCAGGGACCCCACGGTCATCCCTCCACTTCCGCTGTCCCTCTGTCCTCGGTGTCCCCAAGCCCCTGGGGACACCACAGCCCTGCCTGGGCCACCGCACTGTGACGATGGGTGGTGGCACCCATCCTCTCCCCCCCTAATTTATACATTAATATTTGTGTGGGTTTTGTATTTATTGAATCTTGGGGTTAATTTAAGACGTCTCTGAAGTGGGAAGAAATATTTAAGGACATGTTTTTAATATATACAGAAATATCTATTTTTATGGCAATTTTTTTTTTTTTTTTTTTTTTTTTTTTTTTGTATCGTGTTGAACTCTGAAGGTCCCAAATGTTTATTTATGGTGGGGGGTTGGGACCTTGGGAAAAGGGGCTCCTGCCCCCCCCTCCCTCCCCACTGGCTCCAGCCTCCCCCTCCCTATTTTTGTATCAGAGCAGAAAGAAATAAAGTGTTGACCTCGGCCCGTGGGCCGCTGATCACTTGTGTCCCTGTGTCCCCAAGGCCCAGTGCCTGCGTGGGTGTCCCTGTGTCCCCGTGTCCAGACACTGGTGTTACTGGTGTGTTCCTCTGTCCCAGTGGCCCCGTGGCACTATGTCCAGATGTCCCAGACACACTGTAGCTGGGTGCCCCTGTGGCCAGATGTCCCAGTGTCCCGTTGTCCCTGCATCCCAGTGCCCCTGTGTCCTGTGTTTGGGTGTCCCACTGTCTGGGTGTCCGTGGGTCAGATTTTGGTGGCCCTACTGTCACCAGGACATGTGACAAGGTGTGATTTGGTGGCACAGTGTGGGATGGGACCTCGCCTGGCGTGGCACGGTGCGGGACGTGTCCCCACAAGATGTGGCCCGTGGCACACAGTGGACGTGGCACATGGGCTGGCACTGGCCAGCCACCCCTCTGTGCCACATGTCACACGTGTGTGTGCCTCTGTCCCTGCTGTGGCCACGGGCAAACGAGCAGAGCCACACGGCCCTGCCGAGGCCACCGTGGGGACCGGGCCACCCCGCTGCCACCTCTCCTGCTGAGTCAAAAATCCTAAGACCAGGTCATGTGTCCCCGTGGAGTCACTCCTTCCCCACCGTGTGCCCCTGCCTGCCGGGACACTGCCACCACACTGCCACCTGACTCAGTCCTGGGGACCATCGCCACCGGGACGCTGCTGCTGGCACCCGCTGCCCCTTGGGGACTCTCGGGATGGAGACAATGTCACCATGAAGCAGGACAGGCTGGGGGGTGACCGTCACCGTGACAGTGCCACCGCTCACCAGCTGCCAACCCCCTGCTCCCTGCATGGGCCCTGGAGGGGAGGGTGCAGGTATGTGACCCCCCCCTGCGGCATGGAAGGGTGGGGGGACAATCCCCAAAGAGGGGCTGCACACCCCTGGGTGTCACCGGGGGGTTGCTGTCACTTCTGTCATCCCCGTGGGTGATGTCCCTCGCTGCAGGGCCACCCAGGGGATCCCAGTGCCCAGCCCTGGGGAAAAGCCACCCCAGGGTGGGGACATCCTTTGGGCACTGTCCCCAAGGGTGCTTGTTTGCCCCACCGTGGCCCGGCTGGGGTGGGAGCAGTGGGGTGACACCCATGGAAGGGCACTGGGGGACGGGACACAGGGACTGGGAGGGGGACAACCCATCCAAGGCACCATCGTCCCCACTGGTCCCTGTGCCCAGATGTCCCTGAGGAGGGGACACGGGGGACACACACTTTGCTCACCCCTTCCTCAGCCCCCCCGACACGGGGTGTGTGTCCCCCAACCCATGGGAACACCCCGGGGGCTGCGGTGACAATGACATTGGGGTGTGTGTCCCCCAGCATGGGGACAGGGACACAGCAGGGAGTTTGGGATGGGGGGTGGGGGCAATTATGGGATGAGGAGGGGACAGGTAGAGATAATTATGGGATGGACGGGAAGGGGAGGCTCTGGGTTAGGGAGAGGAGAGGTCTGGCATGGGGGGACAAGGTGGTGGGTGGGAATGGGGCAATTCTGGGTGGGGAGGGAGCAGTTCTGGGTGGGAATGGGGCGGGAAGGGTAATTATGGGATGGGGAGTGTCTGGTGCTGGGCTGGGGCAGCAGGGGGCAGCACGGGGACAGGGATGGGGCAGGAGGGGACTGGGATGGGATGGGATGGGATGGGATGGGATGGGATGGGGTGAGGGAGGAAGCTATGGAAGGAAAAGAGCAGCAGCATGAGTGGCTTTAGGACATCCCAACCTTGTCCCCATGTCCCTGGCCAGGCTGGCAGTGGGGATGGCAGGCAGCAGTGTCCCACTAAGCAGAGCCACTGCCTCCTGCCCAGCCTCTGCCCAGCTCCACTCCTGGAGTCCCCAAACCGAGGTCACCTCAGTGCACCCCACCAGCTCCCATCCCACTGTTCCCCCCAACCAAACCCTCAAGGTCCCTCCTTGGGACCCCCCCCCTGGACCTCCCACCCGTGTCACCACCTCACCATGCCCTGCATTGTCCCCTGGTGCCACCCCCCTGGAGCCACACGGGGTCATTCCCACCATCCAGGCTCTTGGGAAAGGGATCACCACCCTTGCCTGGAGCAGGGACAGTTTTCCTGCCAGAGCATCCCCCCTGCAGAAGGGAGCCCTCATTTCACCCCCCACTCCCCTTGAAAATCGATTATAAATGAACCCCCAAACCTTGCCCAGCTCCTGGCACCAACTTAGCTCTGGACTGGGATATTCTGGGGCAGAAAACGGCCAAAAAAATGGCAACCCCCCCAGCCCCAACACAGGACCTGCTCGAGGATGTGCCCTTAATTTAGAAACACCAATTTCTCAGCTAATTAAGTGCCACCAGGCCAGCAGCCACCTTCTGCTCCACGCTGAGCTGCACCCCAACAATCCAGGTGTGACACTGGGGGTGTAGGACAGGGCTTGTCGTGTGTGTGTGTGTCCCCCCCAGGTTTTTGCCATCCCCTGGCTCCCCATCCCAGCTGGCTCCAGTGTCCCAGTAAGGCCAAACTGGGCTGTGGCTGTCAGGGTGACTGATCCCCGTGGGGAAACTGAGGCAGGGAGCACAGAAGGATCCTCATGTCTCTCCTCAGCCTGTCACCCCCTGCTATGGAGGGGGGGTGGGGGGCACAGCTGGGGTCCTGGTGGCTCTTGCATCACTGTCCCCTCGGTGGGTTCAGCTGCCAGCAGCACAACCAGGGCACAAACTTGCTAAACCTGATTTAAAAAAAAAAAAAAAGTTCCATCTGGGGCCGTGCCCCTGGTGAGGAGGAAAAAAAAAGAAAAAAAAAAAAAAACCAACAAAAAAACACTACACAAGAAAAACAGCAGCAACAACACGAAACCCCCCTTTTAACCTGTTTTTCACCCAAATCAGGGTACGCACAGCCCCTCTCCCACGAGACAAATCCCTCCCCCCCACTTCCACCCGTGGAGCTGCCCACCCCCCGCAGGGTGTTTGTCCCCACAGATCTCTGAGCACCTCACCAAGGGGCCAGCACCCCCCTGCCTGCACCCTGCCTGAGGAAGGGTTAACCCTGGGGAAAGGGGGCCGGGAGGGGGGGGCCCGGGCCAGCCTCTCCCCCTGGGTGGGTTTGTCCTTTTTCCCCGAGAAAACCCACCCTTGGTTTTGAATATTTTCACCTAAAAGGACGAGCCACCAGCGGGCCGGGGGACACCGCGGTTGTCACCCCAGCACTGCCACCTCTCACCTTTGAACCTTTCTAACCCACCCCCCCCAAAAAGAAAAAAAAAAAAAAAAAAAGATTAAAAAAAAAAAAAAGAGATTAAAAAAAAAAACAACCCGAATTTTACATATATTTAAAAAAAAAAATTTTTTTATTACTTTTTTTCCCCCCTCCACGTTCTTCTTTCATTGACAGCTCCGGCAGCCGGCGGGGAAGCCCCGGCCCGGGGAGGGGGGGACCCGGGGGTGAAAGTGCTTGCGGCATCGTGACTCACGGCGACATCGCGCCTCGACGCCACTGTCGCCACCCGCTGCCCCCCGCGACACCCCCAAACCCCACGTGCTGCCTTTCCCCTCCCTTTGGGGGGAACACGCTTTAATTCATCCCCCCCCCGCCAGCTTTCCCACCCACCTCCCCGACCTTAAAAAAAAAAAAAACACCAAACCAAAAAAACCCAAACCACCCGCTTAAAAAAAAAAAAAAAAAAAAAAAGCAAACCACCCAACCCCAAAGCCACAATCCGGGTGACATCAATTTTATCAGAAGTTTATTTCTAAGAATCATTCAGGATTTCCAAAGCCCTCGACTTCCTGATTTCCAGTTTCAATAGAAATAACGATAGTGGTGCTGCTCCCCCCCACGTCCCCCCCCTCCTCCCCTTTCTTACAACACAGGCTGGCTGCCGGACCGGTATATAAACCCCGAGAAGTCCCCCAGTATGAACATGAATTTCTGAAAACTCCCTCTGCCAACACCAATCCCCATTAAGTCGCTCCCGGGACGCGGCTCACAATGAAGTTCGTGCCAGCAGGTAAAAAAAAAAAAAAAAACCAAAAACCAAAATCCAAAAAAAACCAACCCAAAAAAAAAATATCAACTTTTGGGGCAATTAGTTTCCCTCCTCCTCTCCTTGCTCCCTTCTTATTATTTTGCTTTTTATTGTTTTTTATTTATTTATTCCTTTCCTCTTCCCTCTCCCCTCTCCTTTTCCCGGTGATGCTCGGGCACAGGCGGGTGCCGGGTTGGGGGGGGGGGAGCGAAGGCTCCCGCCGTGCCGCGGTCCCCGGGGATGAGCATCTCTGGGAATTGGCAGCGGGGAGCGCGGAGCTGGCGCGGAGCAGCCAACATCTGGACACTTATATAACTCGAAAAGCTTCCAAAAGGGAAAAAAAAAAAAAAATCAAAAAAAAAAAAAAATCAAAAAAAAAAAAAAAAGCAAGGAGGGGGGGATTTTTTTATTTACTTTTTTTTTTTTTTTAAAAAAAAAAAAAAAAAAAAAAAAACCAAAAAACTTCGCTGCTTTCGCTCCTTCTCCGCCGTGCCGGGAGCACCGGAGGGATGGGGAAGCTGCCAAGTGCAAGAGGAGGGGTTGGAAGGAGCAGCCGCCACCCCAGCGATAGTGCTGGGGGGTCCCCATGGGGCAGCGCCCACCCAGGACCACCCCCACACCCATCGCCGGGCACACGTGGGTGCTGAGCTCTGCCCAGCTGTGAAAGGGGCACAAGGCTGGGGGGGGAGACGGGACGGGACGTGGCATGCGGGGGGTCAAAAGGGATTTTGGGGGAGGGGTGGGGGTCAGCGGCGGCGGGTCGGGGCTGGCAGCACGCCCAGGTAAGTCCTTTCGCACCTGGGCGGGGGAAATGAAGGAAGGGTTTGGATTACCCGGCACCGGTGGCACGTCGGAAGCGCTGACAAGTGCGGGGCAGCTTCGGCGCTTGTCACAGCCTGGGGACTTCGCTGACAGCACCCCCCGAACCCCACATCGTGGCATCGCAGGGACCCCCCAGCCCTGCCGGGGGAACTGGGGGAGAGGACAACACCCCCTTCCCTCTCTCCCCCGCCAAACTCCCTGGGAGGAGGACCTGGTCCCCAGGGTGCGAGCTCTGGAGGTGCTTTGGGCACCCCGAGTAGGGATGCTGGTTTGGGGGGGTCCCTCGGGATGGAGGAGGGAGGGGGGGGTGTTGGAGCACCCCGCTGGCGCAGGAGGAGGGGGACGATGGGGGTGACCAGGCTGGTGGTGGCTCAAAGGTTCCCTTGGTCCATGGTCAGGGATTTCCTGGCCGGTGGCTCCAGCAGCTGCAGCTTCTCTTCTCCTCGGGGGCTCCTGGCGGGCAGGGAAACTGAGGCAGGCTGTGGCGGCGGGAGGGGGGATGCCGGAGGCAGGTTTCCTTGCGGGTGCCCCCGCTGAGTCAGCCGGGGCCGGGGTGGGGCCTGGCTCCCGCAGGGCCCGGCCGAGGATAACGGAGAAAAGAGGGAGGGGGGGGGGGGGGAGGAAAAAAAGCGCTTTGCATATTTGATTAAAACCCCACAGGTCGTCACCGGGGCCGGTTGCGAAATGTGGGAAGGAAACGGGGCGCCCCGCGGGGAGGGGAGGCGGGGGACAGCCTGCCCGAGGGCAGGTGAGGGGGAGCACGGCAAATCTGGGGGGGGTCTGGGGGCTTACCGGACCCCCAGCCGGACGGGAGGAGTCTGCAGCCTGGCTGGACGCCCACCCACCCTTCGGTGCTGGGGGACGGGCGAGGATCCCCCCGAGGATGCTCTGTCCTCCAGGGTAGGAAGGTCCCCCCCCCGCGGGCCACCCCCGGTGACGGTCAGCTCTCTGTGTCCCCACGCAGGTGTCGTGCCCTTCGTGGCCCTGCTCCTGCTGCATCGGCGGCCGGTGGCTGGGCGGGCGCTGCTGGTGAGCGGTCCCGGCTGCCCCGGGCACGGTTTGTGCCGCTCCACCGTCCAGGAGCAGACCCGCAGGCAGGTCGCGCTGCTCAATGCCACCGCACAGGACCTCTTCAGCCTCTATGTAAGTGGGGCTGGGGGATGGAGCCCAGGCTGGTTTGCTCCATCGAGGGGCGGGAGGGATGGGGATGCCCGTAAAAGGTGGTCGGGGTGTGCGTGTGCGTGTGACACGGGGGGTGACACTTTCCTCTCCTCCCAGCTGAAGTGCCAAGGGGAGCCGTTCAGCAGTGACAGTGACAGGCTCTGCAACCCCGGTGGCATCGTCTTCCCCCCCTTCCGCGTCAACCGGACGAGCGAGAGGAAGGAGGTGATGGTGGCCATGTACAAGCTCTTCGCTTTCCTCAACGCCTCGCTGGGGAACATCACACGGGACCAGGAGGAGCTCAACCCCACGGCCAAGGAGCTCCTCGACCGACTCCACAACACCACCAAAACCACCCGGGGCCTCATCTCCAACCTCACCTGCCTCCTCTGCAAGAACTACAACATCTTCCAGGTGGATGTCAGCTATGGGGAAAGCTCCAAGAGCAAGAGCGCCTTCAAGAAGAAGCAGCAGGGCTGCCAGGTGCTCAGGAAGTACGTGCAGGTCATTGCCCAGGCTGCCCGTGTCCTCCTACCTCATCTCAGCCCCCCGTGAGCACCCACCCTGGCTCCTCTGCCTGCCCCACACTGGCCGTCCTCCACCGCTGCCTCCTGAACTTCTTATTTATTACCCTGGACCTTGTGCTGGCCCCATCCATCCCCCTGGTAATTTATTTGCCCCTTGAGGGGTGAACCTTGCAGCCCTGTGCATCCCAGGTGGAGCAGGGCATCCAGCAGGACGAGGTGGTGCATCCGTCCCCGAGGTGACGCCGGACAGAGCACGGGAAGCTCCTGGGATGGACCTCAGCTGTCCCCATGCTCCCACGGGGTGAGCTGTGGGTGCTGCCAGGGGACAGGTTCCACCCCCATGGCTGGGCTCCTCCGTTGTGGAGGGCAACCTGATGGACATCCTTGAGCATCACCCGAAAGGCTCAGGAAAGGGATTGGGATGAAGGACACTCACTGGGATGCTACGGCTGGTGGGGACACGGGGACACGAGGACACGCTCCCCCCCTGCACATTCCAGGGCTGGGCTCCCCCACAAGGAGCTGAACTGGGGAAGCCGGGGTGGCTGGGGCTGGGTCCCACCGCCTTGGACAAAGCCACCTGCTGGGGACAGAGTCGGCTGCCAATCCCCAGGAAGCAGTGTCCCCCGGGGCAGCAGTGTCCCCCGGGGCAGCAGTGTCCCCCGGGGCAGCAGTGTCCCCCCGCGCTGGCACGGAGGGCACGGAGAGTCCCCCCCCTTCAGAAAAGAGCTTTTCCCATGGGAAGGGCTCTGAATGCACCAGTGGCCAAGGGCTGGGCTTTGGGCTTCACACTGCTGGATGTGGGGGACACGCAGAGGGATGTGGGGACACACACAGGGATGTGGGGACACACACAGGGATGTGGGGACGCAGGGACGGGCCCCAGGCCAGTGGCAGGAGACGCTGGCTGGCTCCTGGCACCAGAGAGGGCTCTGAGGGTTATTTATTGCCTCGGTGGAAAGGCCAGCGTGCCCCCAGAGCTCTGACTTGGCTTTTAATAATGTTATTAATAATGATAATTAATAATAATTAATAATAAGATTTCTGGTAATATATATAGAGAGAATTCTATTTAAATATTTATTTTTTTATACTTCTTTTCCCCCTCTTTTTTTTTTTTTTTTTTTTTTTTTTTTAAATAAACCAACAGAAATGGACTGCATTCGGCTCCTCTCTGCTGGGTTCCCTTCTCGTTGGCCTTCAAACACCTCAGCTTCTTCCCTGAAACACCCTGGGCTGCTCCAAAATCCCTCAGATATTGCTGAGGGTCACCATCCCCCATCCCTTTTCTCCTTCTAGGGGATGGTGGATTGTGGAGGCATCTTCCTTGGTGGGGTTGGGGTTTAAATCAACACTCTGGGGATGCTCTGGGATGACGTGGGGACCATGGTGGTGCCAGGAGCAGCATGGTGTGGGGACCATCACAGTGCCAGGAGCATTGTGGTGTGAGGAGCATCGTGGTGTGGGGAACATCATGGTGTGAGGAGCATCACAGTGCTGGGAACACCAGGGTGTGAGGAGCATCATGGTGTGGGGACCATGAGGGTGAAGGGATTATGCAGGGAGCTGCACTCCAGTGCCTGGGGATATGGGGAAAGGCCAAATCTGGCTGGGAAGAGGCAGAGGGAGGCGAGTGAGTGTGTTGGGGGGGGCAAACAAAATCTCAGCCACTTCCCAGGCAGCCCTGGGAGAGGTTGAGCAAAGCTTGGCCAGGGCCAAGACCACCTAAGGCTCCTCCAGCACCCTGCTCCTCCGTGAGCGTCTCGGATGGGGCCGTATCGGTTAACAAGAGGCTGATTATCCAGGAGACGTTGGAGCAGGATGATGAAATTTTCCTCCTCCTCCGGAGCCCTCGGGCCAACAGCCAAACCTCCCAGGCATGAGACAGCAAGCGGATGAGCTAAGATCCTGTGTGATCATCTCTTGTGTCTCGGAGGAGCCCCGACCGAAAAAAAAAAAAAAAAAAAAAAAAAAAAAATCATCGCAAAAAATCAAAAGTTTCCCCCTCCCCCCCCAAAGACCCCCTCTGTTCCTGCCTCATTAAGTTGTGCTGCTTCCCCCAGCTCCCACAGAAGGTTTCATGGCATTGGTTTGCCCCCCAAAATGGCACCATTGTGGGCAGCCTGATGCCACACCAGCAGTGACAGCAGGGTGAGCAGTGTCCAGGTTCAGCCTGGCCCTGCTGTCCCTTGGTGGTGGCAGGTGAGCCCCTAAACCAGCACCAGCTTCCCCACCACCCAGAGGAGGCACCAGGGGACATCCCAGTGGGTCCCCAGGCACGGTGTGGCTTTTTTTCCATCATCCCATCCTGCCACCAGGGAAGGAGTGTCCCTTGTGCCAGTACCCTGGAAGGTGCCCAGGATCCCAGCCCATTTGTAGGGTCTTTTTCCAGCTAGCACCAGGAGATCAGATGTCCTCAAACTCACCCAAACCCCTCCAAAAAGCAGGAGGGGGGGGAGGGCACAGCAGCAGCCTCGGAGGGGACAACACCATCTGTTTGGGATCATCATGCAACAGGGCCAGATCCTGCAGAACATGCCAGCACCCTGATGGCTGCCAGGGTCACTGTGTCCCTGGAGCTGGGGGCACCCAGGTGTCCTCATGGCTACCATTACCAGGCCATCAGATGGTCAACACCTTGTGTGCTGGAAATCCGTGGCTGGGCATCCAGGCTGAGCCTGTTTGGGTGTAAACATCCACCCCTTGTCCCCACTGGGGATGTGGCAGGTGCCAAGAGGTGCCACCAACCCGTGGCCTGGGGCCCGGAGGGGTGACAGTGGCCAGAGATTTGGGGTTGAGCTCAGTGGGGCCAGGAGCTGGGCTGGGGCTGAGGTCCTGAGCAGGGAGCACGGCAGCGAGGAGCTGTGCACATCTGGATTTCTCACGCTTGCGTTCAACGTCCCTCCTCAACCAGATGGCAAAAATAAATAAATAGAATAAATCAGAGCCTCCTGACATAAATTGGGAACTCACGCCCGGGCCCTGCGTTTCATGAGTCTCCCTGGAAGACAGTCAAACGAAGGCGAGGACAATGGGTTCACTTCTCCCCCGTGTCGGGTCATTCCCAGTTAAGGCTCATTAGTGGCGGGCGGGGGATTAACTCTTCCTTCCCTGGAAAAGTGGCTCCTGCCAGAGCACGAACCAGACCCTAAAATTCCCCCAAGCCCCATCCTTGGCCTCCCCCGGGGGATTTGGGGCTGGAGGCTGGTGCCATCCCCCCAGCTGCTGGGAGCGGGGACGCGTCTCCCTGTGCTTGGTGGACATCCCAAACCCGAGGGAGGTGGAAAAGGCTCTCGATGACCTCAGCCAGCGGCCGATCCCACCCACCCGGCGCTCGGGGGAAGCGGGCCAGCCCCGCGAGCCGGCCCGCAAGCACCGGGAAGGGAACCGGCCCTGGGGCTTCCCGGCGAGCCCGGCCGGACCCCGTTAGCCCTAGGAAAGGAGAAACTATTTTGGTTGGGGTGGGAGCCAAGGAAGAGGGGATGGGGGTAAACGGGGGAGGAGGGGGCTCCGGGGAGCCGTTGGCTGCAATGGGGGCGATGCCCGCGCCCCGGTAACGGAGCGGTCTGACCAGCGGCCCCGCGTCGGGTCAGGGCTGCCTGCGGGGAACGCGGGACGTGAGGAGCGGCTCCTGCCCGCGGTGAAGTCAGTGCCGCTGCCTGGGTGTGACTGCCTGACCTCAGACCTTGGCCCCGCGGCGTGGATCATGTGCTGAGTGACGCCGAGCAGCCCGGCCGGCCGGGTCCGAGCCGCTGCCCCGGGGCCACCCGCCAGACCGGGCTTGCCGTGCGGGAGGTGCAGGTGCGGTGCGGGGGCACCCAGAGCTCCGCATCCCCCTCCCCCCACGCACAGCGGGAGGTGGGGGCCATGGGTTGTATCCCCGGGGTCTGAGCACCCCAACCGGGGCTGATCCCCAACACCCAGGCTGTTCCCTGAAAGGTCCTGGTTGGAGCATCCCACCTCTCCCGGCATCCACTCGCGCTGGGGTCACACCCACTGGTGCCCACAGCAGAGCCACTTGGCCGTCCAGGAGGTGCCACATGGGAGCTGTGCTCAGCTGGGAATGATCTCCTCCTCAGGCCCCCAGCCCCAAGCTGGGTGTCAGCAGGTCCCTGAGGAGGGGAACAGAGAAGCATAAATGATTTTGGTTGGAAGGGACCTTAAAGCTCATCCACGGGCAGGGACACCTTCCACCAGCCCAGGCTGCTCCAAGCCCCATCCAACCTTCAGCACTACCAGGGATGGGGCAGCCACAGCTTCTGGGGGCAACCTGGGCAACCAGGGGCTCAGCACCCTCACACCAAAGAGTTTCCTCCTAAGATCTCCTCTCAATTTCCCTTCTTCCCGTTAAAGCCAACGTGGTGTCCAAAGGGCTGGCCAGTGGCTCTCCCTCCACGGTCTCAGGCTGGCCACCAGCCCGAGCACGGAAAGAAGAGCTGAGCCCATCTGAAACGCATTCATCCCCGGGCACTGTTGCTGCAATAGCAGATGCTCCAGTGGGTCCCCAGCCACATCACAGCTCGGCAGCGCGGGAACCTCACGTTCACATGGGAAGAAACAGCCCTTGCCCTGAATGGCCCAAACTCCTAATTGGAGACCAACCGTAACGAATAAAGGAGACAATGGGCTGGAGGCGAGATGAACGCAACCTCTGTCGCAGGACCCGGCTCTGAGAAGTCGTCTCCATGCCTGGCAGGGGTCTTGGCACGGGGCTGGCAAAAGCCAGGGGGAGGGTGGGGGTTGGATCCGGACCCCCCGGCACAGCCACTCGCTGTGTGACACTGCTGGAGCTCGGGGCTGGCTCGGGAGCTGGATGACACATCCCCAGCCGTCCCCCGAGACCCTGGTCGGCAGCTTTGCTAAGCAAGTGTTTAGTCTTGTGGAGAGAGAGCTTGGAGTGGGGTCAAATCCAGCCCCAGGGGAGCTGCTGGAGAGGCCTCTCTACGCTGCACCCCGAGTGCCATCCCTTCCCATGCCCTGGAGAGGGCCGAGGGGACCCTTCCCCATCAAGGAGGGGACGCGCTGCCACGTCTTCCACCGGGAGAGATGGGCAAGGGCAGGAGCTGGGTGGCTGATGGCCGGGGTTATCTCAGCACAGTGATCACCTTCCAGCAGAGGACAGGGGAAGTTCTGCAGCCCTGGGTGTTCAGCACCCTGACCAGAATCTGATAGGGCTCGCAGAGCACCCAGGCAGAGTGGTCAGAAAGGAGGTGAATATCCCAGCTCTTCCACCCCTGCTCTGCTTGAGTCTGAGCCCTTGCAGACACTGAGCCCAAAACGCAGCAGGACCTGCAAGGCTGAAGCTCTTTGAGATGCATCTGCTGGACAAAGGCACTTCAGATGGTCTGAGCCTACATATCCCCTGCCTGGGGAGGGGAAAAAGCTCACCCAGGGAAATGGAGGTCACTGGGAAGAGGCAAAGGGCTGGCAGGGGTGAAGAATTGGGAACCCAAGAGAGCTTCCAGAGGAACAGGCACCACTGGGAGAGACTCACCAGGAGGATAGTGAGGAAGGACCAGTCCTGGGATGAAGCAGGAGCTGCATCAGCTCCCTGGTGTCCCCAGAGCCAGGGGGGCACAGCATGGTATGGGGAGGGGGTACACACTGCTGAAGCCCCCCCGTGCCCCTCCTGCTGCCACAGCTTGGAGTCCCCATCCATCAAAGGAGGGGGTTGTGCCACCTTTAGCAGCACAGCAGTGTGGTTCTGTGGGAAGAGGAGTCCCTGCCATCATTTTCCCCACCAAGGTGAAGTCAGAAAACGAGAAAAGGCAGTGGAGATTCCTGGAGAAAGAGAGAAACTGGAAAGCAGGGATTTATTTTGATGTTAAAGAGAGATGGCAAAAGAGAATAGATGTGACTGAGACCAAACCTGTCCCCCCTCTGAAGTGTCCACCTGCTCCTTGCTCTCCTTGAGTTCTCCAACCCCAGGGAGCAGCGGCACCTCCATCCCAGCAGCACAGTGGGGAGAGCAGGAGCAGCTCCCAGACCAACCCGGGGGATGCCCCACCCCGTAGCACCCTGCTCACCACCTCCACCACGTGGCACCCGACAGCGGGGTCACGCTGGGGACCCCCACCCACGGCAGCAGCAGGATGGGGTGGGAGCCCTGACGGGTGCCTGGCTGTGCCTCCCTCCCCTGGGTGCTGAGCTCACCGCACGGACGCCCCGTCTTTAGCTGCCCCTGGGATACATTTTTAGGGCCAGAGCAGCTGCCATGTTAATTTATTGCACCCAAAGGAATGTCAATGTGCTACCTGGCACAGGTCATGCTCACCTCTCCCCAGTGACTGCTCCTTTGAGTCTTATTTCCCAAGGTGTGCGTGCAATCCCACCGGGCCGGCGTGTGCGTGCCTGCGGCTGCCAACCACGTAAGGGCCCCAGGCTCCAGAGATAGGAAGTTCCTACACTTCTTGTAAAAACAGGAGCTGGAGAGGAACAAGTCCCAAACGATCCCCCACGGTGGTGGAGAAGCTGCAGTGTGAACCCAGCCTTTCCCAGCCACCAGAGAATCTCCTCCTCCGCAGCTGGGGCGCTGCAAGGCACGAACCTGCCCGGATCAACGGGCTTGACTCATTTGTCTGCTCCTAGAAAGATTTCTGATTGCCTTCCTCCTGGTCAGGCATATCCCTGGGGCTGGGAGGGCAGGGTTGGGTGGGCAAAGTCCATCTCCTGCTGGTGGGATGCCTGCCAGGCTCTAGGATGGGGCTTTCCATCAGGAAGTTGTGGTCATCCCACCCTGGCACTGCCAAACACAACCCCTTGGTACTGATGTACAGCAGCCCTGTGCAGGGCAACAGGGGCTCTCCCTGCTTGCCCATCATCCCAGCACCACCAGTCCCTATCTTCCCATCACCACCAGTGCCCACTGTCCCATCACCACCAGTCCCTATCATCCCAGCACCACCAGTCCCTATCATCCCATCACCACCAGTCCCCACTGTCCCATCACCACCAGTCCCTATCATCCCAGCACCACCAGTCCCTATCATCCCAGCACCACCAGTCCCCACTGTCCCATCACCACCAGTCCCTATCATTCCATCACCACCAGTCCCACACCACCAGTCCCACACCACCAGTCCCTATCATCCCAGCACCACCAGTCCCTATCATCCCAGCACCACCAGTTCCCATTACCCAGCATCATCAGGTCCCATCATCCCAGCACCACCAGTCCTCATCATCTCAGCACCACCAGTCCCTATTACCAGCAGTTCCCATCACCACCAGTTCCCATCACTCCAGCACCACCAGTCTCCATAATCCAAACACCACCAATCCTTTAGGCACCAGGAGGCCCCTCAAGGACCAGCTTTTCCCATCCCCTGGGAGCAGTGACAGGCTCTCTCTTTTTCCAACTCTGCTGCAATCAATATTAAAGCTTCCTTCACCCCTTCCAGCCTGCTGGGGCAGAGGGGAGCAGCCCAGGGGGGGCTGATGGGGAGAGCAGCACAGCCTGACCCTGAGCACACCATAGCACATTCAACTCACAGCCAAGCCCAGGAGGAAACGAACCTCAGCTGAGCCTCTTCACAGCTCCTACCACTGGGCTCTTCCCCAAAAAGGTCTCAGATGAGCAGCAGGAGGGACCTGCCCCATCACCCTGCAGCTGGGGAAGAATGAGTGGAGCTGCACAGCACCACGGGCTCCGGGCTCCCCACCCTGCACTGGTGGCATCGCTGTCCCAGCGACATCCCTGTGTCCTGTCCCACATCCCTGGGTCCTGTCCCACATCCCTGTCCCACATCCCTGGGTCCTGTCCCATGTCCCTGTGTCCTGTCCCACATCCCTGGGTCCTGTCCCTTGTCCCTGGGTCCTGTCCCATGTCCCTGTGTCCTGTCCCACATCCCTGTCCCACATCCCTGGGTCCTGTCCCTTGTCCCTGGGTCCTGTCCCATGTCCCTGTGTCCTGTCCCACATCCCTGGGTCCTGTCCCTTGTCTCTGTGTCCTGTCCCATGTCCCTGTGTCCTGTCCCACATCCCTGTCCCACATCCCTGGGTCCTGTCCCTTGTCCCTGTGTCCTGTCCCATGTCCCTGTGTCCTGTCCCACATCCCTGGGTCCTGTCCCACATCCCTGGGTCCTGTCCCATGTCCCTGTGTCCTGTCCCCTGTCCCTGGGTCCTGTCCCACATCCCTGTGTCCTGTCCCCTGTCCCTGGGTCCTGTCCCACATCCCTGTGTCCTGTCCCACATCCCTGGGTCCTGTCCCATGTCCCTGGGTCCTGTCCCACATCCCTGGGTCCTGTCCCACATCCCTGGGTCCTGTCCCATGTCCCTGGGTCCTGTCCCACATCCCTGTGTCCTGTCCCACATCCCTGGGTCCTGTCCCTTGTCCCTGTGTCCTGTCCCATGTCCCTGTGTCCTGTCCCACATCCCTGTCCCACATCCCTGTGTCCTGTCCCACATCCCTGGGTCCTGTCCCATGTCCCTGTGTCCTGTCCCACATCCCTGTCCCACATCCCTGTGTCCTGTCCCCTGTCCCTGGGTCCTGTCCCACATCCCTGTGTCCTGTCCCACATCCCTGGGTCCTGTCCCACATTCCAGGGCCCCGTTTCACACCCGGGTGTGTTTATGTCTCCGCGTGTCAGCCCAGCACCTGTGTTTATGTGTGTGTTTATGTGTGTGTTTATGTGTGTGTTTCCGTGTGTGTGCGTGTGGCTCTGTGTGTGTGGCGGGGTTTCTGGGTGTGCACGGGTGTCTCTGTGCACCGGGCTCTCAGCTAACCTCTTAGAAAATGAAAACAAGCCTGGAAGCCTGGCAGCTGTTCCCCAAACCCGGCTCCAGAACCGCTTCCAGACAGACAGTAACCACAGGGCTGATGACCGAGCACACACGCTTCCCTCCAGGCCTCCTTAATTGCGCCGTCAGAAATTCGGGAACAAAGGAAATTAAAGACTATTCTGATAGCAATAAATATGTCATGGGAGCAATAAGAGGCAGGCAGCTCCCCGGGTGCCTGGGAACCATCCTCTCCCGACGCTGGTGGGACAAGGGGCTGGTGGAGCTGCCAGAGCCACGGGCACAGGACCAGGCTTGGCCAGGACTCTGCCAAAAGTTGGGTGGGCATTGGCAGCACCGCTGACCCCGGGAGAGGCCTGGGAGGGCTCCAACACGGATGCAGCCCAGTGATGGCCACGTTGGATTTCTCATGGAAACTTGCGTAGGAACTTGCCAGGTCCCAGGATTTATTTTTTTTTTTTTTTAGGGTTTGGGTTGGTTTTTTTTTTGGTTTTGTTTTTTTTTTTTTTTTTCCCTTGCCTTTGCCCAGATTTTCTCTAACCAGCTCCTCTGATTCCCTCCAGCTGCCTGCACGCGAGTGCTGAGCAAGGAAACACCCGGAGAGAGCTGGGAGGAGAGGAGCTGCTGCTGCTGCTGCTGCTGCTGCTGCTGCTGCTGCTGCCCTGGTGGGCACATGGCCAGGGGCACCCAGCTGCAGGTCACCACTGGGAGCCTGTTTGCTTACTGGTGAAGCTAGGGGGCCAACAAGGTGTTGGCACAGCTTTACTGCCTGAGCTGGATGTGGATCACCAAAATGGTGCTGGAGGATGGGAGAGTGGTGGGAAGCAGGGTTGGTGGCAGCAGGTTTTGAAGGAGGATGAGCATCATGTCTCTCCTTTTCTGGAGACTTTCAAAAACCCACCTGGATGTGTTCCTGGGTGGCCTGCCTGAGGTGATCCTGCTTTGAGCTTTGACACAGGGGTTGGAGCTCTAGAGGTCCCTTCCAACCCCTGACATTCTATGATTCCAGGATTTTATGATCTGACAGTGATGGCAGCAGTAGCCAGGAAGCCCTCCTGCCCAGCCACCAGCTTGCAGGATGATTTGAACACTTGGGTCACAGTCCTGGCCCAGCTGAGATGGGAATACACCTGCCAGAAAGGATGGAAAAGCTGAGCCTGGAACAGGAGTGATGTTATCCATCAATGGAGGGTGGGATGAGAAACCCTGAGCTTCATCCACAGCACAAGGACCTTCAGGGGAGTTCTCCCCATCCCCGTGCTGGGTTTGCTGCCTGCTGAAGGCAGGACAGGGATGTGCAGCATCTCTGAGCTATAGACCCCAATTCCAGGGACTTTCTCCCAACTTTTACCTCCCGTCTGTGACATGCAGGAGGTTTGGTTAAGAGCCACCCTGAGATGTCCAGGGTGAGGGGTTGAATTCAGGCAGCAGAATGGATTTGCTGGTCTAAATTCCTTCTGGAGCCAGAAAGTTTCCTTGGCTTCTTTACAGTGGTGTCCAGGCTATTGTGGGAAAGCACTGAGCACCGATCACCACTTTGCTTCTGCTGAAGGCAGTGTCACAAGGCTTGGAGAGAGAGCCTGGGGAACCAAGTCATTTTTGGCTGAAAAAGCATCTTTTGATAACCACAGGGGAGGAGGGAGCCAGCTGGGCAGAAAACACAGGCAGGGCTGATCCCTTGAAATAGCCAAACTGCCAAAAAAAAAAAAAACAAAAAACAAAAAACAAAAAACAAAAAAAAAAAAAACACAACAAAAAAACCTGGGGTAGTAACTCTCCCCAGCCAGCACACCCCAGGCTCCACACTCACCGGGATCCATCCCACTCTTCTCCCCAAATCCCCTCACTCTCCCGACCCTGCCAGGCGCTTCTTCTGGGGCAATTTCTGCCAAGTTCCTTCAGGGCTGATCGGGGTTAGGGCACCCAAAGCCTTTTTGCTGATGGGCACGTTGCCGGGGCAGCGCCCGGAGGGCAAAGGCTCTGCTGGAGTTTCCCTTCCCGGGAGGCGGAGGGGAAGGAAATGCGGTCGCCCCGGGGCTGGCGGTGGCCGAGCGGCTGCCAGGGGGGGTTGGACTGCAGGAGCTGCTTCTGCTGCTGGGGAGGCTGCACCTCCAGCCCTGGGGTCAGTTCTGGGCCCCTCAGGAGCAGAAGGACATTGAGGGGTTGGAGTGAGTCCAGAGAAGGGAATGGAGCTGGGGAAGGGGCTGGAGCACAAGGAGAAGGTCTGGAGAGCAAGGAGGAGGGGCTGGAGAAGATGGAGAAGGGGCTGGAGAAGTTGTGAGGAGCAGCTGAGGGCCCTGGGGGTGCTGATCCTGGAGCAGAGGAGGCTGAGGGGAGAACTTCTGGCTCTCTGCAACCCCCTGAGAGGAGGTTGGAGCCAGGGGGGGTCGGGCTCTGCTCCCAAGGAACAAGGGATGGGACAAGAGGAAAGAGCCTCAAGTTGTGCCAGGGGAGGTTTGGTTGGAGCTTGGGAATGATTTCTCCCTGGAAAGGGTTGTCAGGGCCTGGCTGCCCAGGGCAGGGGTGGAGTCCCCATTCCTGGAGGGGTTTCAAAGCTGTGCAGATGTGGTGCTGAGGGACATGGGTTAGTGGTGGCCTTGGCAGTGCTGAGTTAACAGTTGGACTGGATGTTCTTAAAGCTCTTTTCCAACCCAAACGATTCAATGAATTCATGATGGATCCATCTCTGCTCAAAATGACAAACAGTGTGACCTACCCGAGCTCTGCTCCACAGCAGGATGAATAAACCTGCCAGCTGCAAGCACAGCCCCACGGGGTCAGCTGCCATGTGCTGGGTGACACCCAAGTCCTGCTCACCAGCTGGACCTGGCACAGTTCAATTCCAGACCTTGATGCCTGGTCCAGCACCCAGGATTTTGGTTGAAGCACATCAGAGTCGAGCAAGCAGAGCAACCCTGAGGAGCAGGACAGGAAGGAGGCAAGGTGGGAAACCCTGCCCTTGTCTGGAGCTCCAGCACCTTTCTCAGCCCTGAAAAGTTGCTTTTGGGAAAAGCAAAGGATGCTGCCCACCCTTGACATGGGGGCACAGCCAAGAGCCCAGATCCATGAAGGTGGCTTCCTCCTGACAGCACTGTCATGGAAGGAAGATAGGAAGATCAAGGCTGCTTCTCCTTTTTTTTTCCAGATGGGAGAATGCTGAGGAGCTGAGCAGCTCGGGCACCCAGGCTAGGGGAAATCCAAGGTTCACCTCCCACTGTGCAAAGCTGTTTGTACATTTATGTCCCTGGGGGAAATGTCTGGCCCAAAAACCCAAGGGCGCAGAGCCACCTCGCTTCCAAAATACCAAGGAAGCCATTCCACCAGCCACAGGGCTGCTCCTGCTCTGCCCCATCACTGGAGCAGGCTGTGGCCCCACAGTCCCACGCAGGCAGTGATTTCCATATTCCCCTTCTTCTTCCCCAGGTGGGGCTCCGAGAAGGAAGTTTCCACCAAGAACAGACTTGCCTTGCTCCCAGCAAAGGGGAATCTGCACCCTGACTTTGCTTAAGAATCTTACTCAGAAGGCATCAAGGCTTCTTTGTAACCTCCTGCCTACCCCTCCTGCAGAGGGGCAGCTGTTGTGGCTGGCCCCCTCCTTCCTCCCAGCCCACGCAGATGGGTTCAGTTCCTTCCAAAGAGCTGCCTGTTCATGTGTTTCCTCAGCAGAGGTATGTTCCTTGGCTGAGGGAACAGCCAAGAGCAGGTGGGCCCCAAGAATGAAGGATGTTTTTTCCCTCTTTTCTTCAACCTAAGTAGGTCAGAGCAGCCCTCCCAGCATCCTGGAAGCAGAAGGCTGGACCTGGGGGAACATGATCTGTCACCTGCCCTCTTCTTTAGGAAATGCTGGTAGATAGGGCACAGAAATCTGTCCCTCAAGTGCAGCACAGCTCTCAAAGCACCTCAGTGGAGTGTCACCCCCCCAAATTCTCCAGGAGTCCATTTTTTCTGCAGAAAACAGACTTTCTGAGGAGTGGGAAAGAAGACCCAAGGTTCCCATGTTTTCACTCCATCTTTTCTTTACTGCCCTATGCCAAACCATCTTCTTGCCCAGCCTCATGCCCAGCCTGATGATCCTGTCCAAACCATCTGTACTCAGGTGGGGCTGGCACATACACACCTCCTGGGAATGCTGCATACACCACAGGATTTAGAGGGATCAACTCTAATCTCCAGGTCCACCAAATCCAAAGAAAGTGACTCTTTGTTTCACAAAAGGCTGCAGAAATACTGAAGACAGCAAAATTCTCAGTCTCGTGGCACCAACAGTGATGGCTTAAACCATTTTTTTTTTTTTAGATCAAAGGAAGATGGGAATGGCCAGATCAGACCTAAAGCCCCTGAAGCCAGTCTCAGTCTCTGGCAGTAACTCACACCACATGCTCCAGAGGAAGGTGGAAAACCTCCTCAGTGCATGGATGCAAACTAAACCACCCCTGCTTGACCTCTCCTTGCCCCCCACGAGGACACAGGAGCAAGGCTTTGCTAGGGAGGGATGGATGGATGGATGGATGGATGGATGGATGGATGGATGGATGGATGGATGGATGTTCACACCTGCTCATACCAAGACTGACGTTAGTGGGGAAAGGTCCCTTTACCAATAACAGAAAGAGAGATGAAAGACTTCCTTTGGAATGATTCAGAAGAAGAGTCCATCTCTGCTCTGAATCATCCTGGGGAAGAGCTGATCTCTTTTCATTGACCAAATACGGAGTTCAGGGCCGTTGGCCTTCAGTTAGATCCCTCAAACACCTCAAGTCAGGGGGAAAACACCATCCAAAAGGGTTTCTGCTTCACTGAAACCTTCATTAAGATACCTCCCTCAAACACAAAATGGCACCAGAACACACAACCGAGGGGCACACCACACATGACACTGAGATGACATCCACCCAAGAGCTGAGTTCAGCAAAAGCTTCATTTCCCAAAGCCCTGTTTCATGAGGCTCTCCAGTAATATTCCAGATTAACAAAGGAAATTCTGAACAGAAGTCTATGCAGCATCAGAAACTCCAGATGACAGCACCCTGAAGAGCTCACACACATCACTCTTACAGCAGAGCTCTGTGGCCTCAGGAAAGTCACTTTCTGTTTAAATTAAAGCTTCTCCCTCTTTATAGTGGGAATAAAGATCACAGGATGCCAGGTTGGAATGGACCTCAAGGATCACCTGGTCCAACCCTTCTAAGATTATTATTGATGTGAGATGTCCCAGCACCCCATCGAGCTGAGACTTCAAACTTTCCAGAGTGGGGGAATCCACCACTTCCCCTGGGATGTTCAGCCTCCTTTGAAAAGAACTTTTGTGATGAAATAAGTACTGATGGATTAATGGATTTACTGTCAGAAAGCAAAGGAAATACCAATTGCAAGAGTCTGAAAAATCCAAGTCTGCCCACGAGCAGCATTTCCTGCCAGGGTGATGCAGACGGGGGTGACTATGACACAAGCAAAGCTCTTGTGACGTAACAAGGAGCCCTGGGCACGCTCTGGTGAGCTCACAGCAGGTCTGAACCCCAGCCACAAGGCTTCAGCCCAGCACGGCTTCCCTCAGCTCCAAAAAACCCAAGTGGCCAGAGGCTGGTGGAGTGATTTCAAAGGCACCCCTGACATCAGCACAGCCACCCCACGCGTTTCCACCGGCCCGGCCGGTGCAGGTCCCTGGAGTTTCACCCACTGTGCTCCAGGAGCAATTCTCAAAGCACTTGAGTCATGAGAAGCCTCATTGAGCATTGCTGAGTACTTCCTTTGTCCAAGGTGGAAGGATGCCCAGGCAGAAATATCTGCCTCTCCTATCTAACTCCTCTTTCCTTACACAGCAAGCTCTTGTTGCTGGGCTATAGGGAATTTTTTGTCCTGGGTTTCTTGACGTGATCTTTTTCAGACAAAAATCCTGACTCATGGAGCTGTGACGTTGACTATACTGCTGTGTAAGGCCTGATACAACGAGACACTTGGCACTGGGCTACTCCTAACCCAGCCAAGGAGAATATATGCATTTTTCAGAACTGAATATTTCTATTTTCTACTTTTAAAGGCAGAGGAGGGAAGCCTTAGCAATGCCTCAGTGATGAGGGTCACCCAAACACAGTCGATGGCTCCCACTGGATAGTTAAATAAGTGAAATGGAAAAATAATGGTTTTCCCTTTTCCTTTGCAATCGGTGGCCAAACACGCTGATTCTCTTCCGGCATGAGCAGCTGCCAATTTCAGAGAAGAAAATCTCTTGTAGCCAAGTAGCTCAGCTCTTACATTCTCTCAAACAGCCTGGGAAAAGGAAAGCCAGCCAGCCAATTGGCTACATTATTTTTTCTGAAAATAAGGAGGTAATGGCCCTCTGAAACACCCATCGACAAATTTACTCACAACCCGATGTCTCTTTTAAAGCAGAAAATTGACAACATCCATGTCAAATCCTTGCTGGCACTTGGAACTCCTTCACAGAAACCCTGTGGGTCTGATTTCATAGAACAGAATCATCAAATCGTTTTGGTTGGAAAAGACATTTCAGATCATGGAGGTCAACTGTTAACTCAGCATTACCAAGGCCACCACCACCACCCCTGTCCCTCATCCCCACATCCCCAGGGCTCTGAAACCCCTCCAGGGATGATGGGGACTCCAGCCCTGCCCTGGGCAGCCTGGGCCAGGCCCTGACAACCCTTTCCAGAGAGAAATCAATCCCAAGCTCCAACCTAAACCTCTCCTGGCACAACTTCAGGCCATTCCCTCTTGTTCTATCACTTGTTACAATTTTCAAGTCACCCAAAGCTTTTAAGCACACAAAGCTTTCCCAAACTTTAAGCAAGCAGCACCCTTGGATGAGCCCATCTGGCCTTACCCAAAATGCATAAAGATACTGAGACCATTTGGGTTTGTTTTGTTGTTTTTTTTTTAATAAATTCCTGCCCGTAGCCTCGGGTTACGCTCTCTCTGTGCAGAACTTTGAAAATAGAAAGCAAATGCTGTCAGGCAACAGGCCTAATTCTTTTTTTTTACTTTAGTGTCATTCCACTGCATGGGCTGGGAAGCCAGGTAACAGCCAAGCAACCACAAGCCAAAGGAAATATTTGGGTGCGTTCAGGCAACTACGCGTTGTCTCTGAGTTGTGCTTACCAAGATCTTCCATATGTCTGAAGTCTGCACTGATTCAGAACCTCTTTCCCATGGAATAATACCAAGATCTTTTGAGGGGAGTTTTGCCATGTGCTGTGCTACAGTGTCCTGTCCCACTTGAAGTTGGTCGGTGCTGAAACCAGAGGTCCTTGTCCCCCTTGCCCCCCAGTTTGGTTTCATAGAATCACAGAATCCCAGAATGGGCTGGGTTGGAAGGGACCTCAGAGCTCATCAAGTCCAACCCTTGCTCCACTCCCCCCGTGGTTCCCAGCCCATGGCACTGAGTGCCACATCCAGGCTCTTTGGAAATATCTCCAGGGATGGAGAATCCACCCCTTCCCTGGGCAGCCCATTCCAATGGCTGAGCACCCTCTCCAGAAAGAAATTCTTTCTCATGTCCAACCTAAACCTCCCCTGGCACAACTTGAGACCTCTTGTGCCCTCTTGTCTTGCTGAGAGTTGCCTGGGAAAAGAGCCCAACCCCCCCCTGGCTCCAACCTCCTTTCAGGGAGTTGTAGAGAGTGATGAGGTCTCCCCTGAGCCTCCTCTTCTCCAGCCTCAACACCCCCAGCTCCCTCAGCCCTTCCTCACAGGACTTGTGCTGGATCCCTTCACCAGCCCAGTTGCCTCCTAGTTTCACCATTCCCACCACCATTCCCCTTGCACCATTAACCACCTCTTGGCCACAGGCTGAGCCAGACCAGGCAAAGATTCTACCTGGAAACTAAGTCAACAATGAGTGAGTGACTTCAGCTTTTAGAATAGTCAAGGAATGCAGCAGTCACAAGCTACCTGTGCTATCCCTTCCCATCCCTCTGGTTAGAGGATGTGGCTCTGACAACCAAAGCCCTGCTGATGCCTGATCTTGTGGACCAGTAGAAATGATAAATGGCAAATAATTACTTCCAATGAACAAGGTGAAGCCTTCAGTAAGCAGGGGGATGTTGGGACTGGAGAGCTGCAGCAGAGGACAGTCGGGTATGTGTGAGCAGAGCTCAGGTGCTCAAAGGTGGAACAGCAGAGAGAGAAAAAAATAACCTTTTCATTTTGATGTCAGTAGAGCTCCTTCACCCTGGGAACACTGGTTGTGAATGAAACTGCATCCCACTATGCTGTTTTATTAATTCTGTGGAAGCATCTTGAAGTGTCTGACAAGATCAAAGCCCTGTAATGGCAGCTCCTCAAAGGTTCCTGAGATGTGGTTCCTGCCTCCAAAGGCCAGGACACTCCAGAGGGGGGGAAGAGGGGAAGGGAGGGAGTCCTCCAGCAAACCACTGAATGCCTCCACAGGGGCAGGCAGGAGATCTCCCACATCCCAGTGCTGAGCTTCACCCAGAGGGACACTCTGCTTCAGTTGACTGGGTTGGCTGAACTTCCATGAAAATGCATCCAGGGACAAAAAGCAACTGTCCCTCTGGCTCTCCTGATGAGTCCCTGACCCGTGGCTGCATCTCTACCACCTGCTCAGGCTGACATTCATGGGTCTGAGGCTGGCAAAGGCTTGGCTAGATTCTAGCCAACTCAAAATGCCACTCTGTTTTCTAGAAACACCATTTTCCTGTGTTTTAGACAGTCTTAGCCTCTGTTACTGAAAAAAGGTCTGTGTGTGATTCAAGGTCAATTTACTGCACAAAGGACTTGGTTTCCTGTTATCAAGCCCAGACTTTCATCAGCATAAACATCCCCTCTTTGCACGTCCTGTGAAGAAATACAAGCAAGATGAACAGAATATATCATGACATACTTGTAAAAGAAGCCAGCACCTGATATTGCCTACCACATCCCTTCCTCCTGCTGGTAGGTGCTTTCTCAGAGCCCTCCAGGGCAGGTCTTGGGTACTTTTGAACAGCATCAACAGGCTGTGAGTCTTCCTGATTTATGCTTAGGGCAGTATCTTCTCCATAACAAAGATCTCCTCTTTACTCAGGTGTTAAATGGAGAGTGAAACCATCATCTGGTCAGAGAAGAAAACACCCACACCAAACTCCTCTAAGTAAATGGGGACAGCTGTATTATTTCTGTTACAACTAGGAGCACGTAATCCCTGTGTTCAACCCATGAATATTTTACAGCCAGAGTAACTTGATTCTTATTTTTCTAGCACAGAAATGTCAAACTCTACAGCAAGGTATTTAGAAGACAAATTGATTCTGCATTCAAACAGTAGGTCATTGATGCTCCAGGGAAATGCCATACAGGAATGTCTGGCACACAGATTCCCAGGGTGGTGTTTCCTATGGAAAACTCCTGTGAGGCTTTGGAATCTCAGCCTCTGCTGAAGGGAAAGATGTACGTGCCAACCTGACTGAAATGAGCCTTGGAAACTGCTGCTGGAAAATGTGCCAGCTCAGATGCGAATCCCTCTTACTCACCTCGTGATGACAACAAAAACCTGATGAAATTTTACTCACCCATTAACAAAAAACAAAAAAGAAAAGACTTTGCCCAGTGACACACGTGGGTGGGATTCCAGCAGGGTGACATGATGCTTTTGGCACAAGGCTCTTGGCCCCCAGGAACGACAGCCCTGTGGCATGGCTGGCTCCACTGCAGCAGGCTACAGCCACTTAGTTCACACCTTCTGACTCAGGAATGCAGAACCTACAAAAATGAGAGTTCTAACCCAAATCCTGAGGTGGTAATCTCAGTTGATCAGGAAAAGATTTATGGTTAGAATTATCCTCCTGAAAAATACTAATCACATTTCTAGCAAGGTATACCTGAGGTGTTTCACTGGTATCACTTCAGAAATCCCCTGGAGGTAAGAAGTTATGGGATGGCTCATTGGGACAGTGCCACAACATGGCATTATTACCACCATGGACAGAGGTCCCTCCACGCTCCACTGAAACCAGGGGCAAAACTTTCAACTCTCCTCTTCTAAGAATCTCTATTCCTCCTGCTCCTGTGTCATGTTTCATTTCTGCTCTCCTGCCCAAACCGAAAGCAGCAGCAATCAGATCAGATGATTTCCTGGATCACACACAGCAGTGGAAATCCCTGAAGAACCCTGGTTTCAGGTGAAAAATGAATGTTGACACCTGTCCATAAGATTACTGTGCAGTAACTGGGCTCCTTTTCTTGTTGAGGACAGAATATTTAAGGATGTGGTTGAGACGATGGGTTTTCCGTTTGACTTCAGTTTGGTTTTCAGTTTGAAGCAGAGGTACCACTCTTCTTGTTAAACACCAACCCAGAAACCAGGAAGGATTTTTAGAAGCACCACCAACCTGCTTTTGGCTCAGCAGGTTGAGGATATCCACCTTGCATCTCATAAAAACCCTGTGGTCATGATAAATGAGGAAGGGTTCCCTTTCTTCACTGATTTTCAAAAAAAAAAAAAAACAAAAACAAAAAAAAAGCCCTGTGAAGCATTCACTTTCCCCTTACAGAATGTTCCCAATATTCAGGGTTTTAAAGCAGAGCTTGTAATCCTAATTGCTGTTGGTATCTTTGGGAGATCAAAGGGAGGATGTCTGTGATTCTTTGTATTACTCACTGCTACACTAGCACAAAGATCACATATTCATTTATTTTGGTTTAAGAGGTAACAGTCTCCTTTCACTACATGCACATAATTACTGTAAGCATGCAGGGGACTTGCCAGATGATGCATGGGGGGAGGAGGAGGATCTTTGAAGAAAATTGTTCAAACGTAATTTAGTTCACTAATTGGCAAGGGACCGTTACTAACGAATTGCTCCTGTTTTATGTCAGTAGTGAATCAGGTTGGTGATGTGTAACATACATGAAGTCAGTTAATGAGTATTACCTAGAAATACGACCAAAACACAAGAAAAAGGTTTTTTTTTTTTTACCTTTAGCTAGCCAAGAAGAATTGCTAATAAATAAAAAGATACGTGTAAGTGGCATATGTGATTCCAATCTGCAGTGCAAAGGCTTTTCTTAGAATCTGATGGTAACCACAAGTTTGTGGGAAAGAAAAATCAGACACTTACTGTGGCAGTTCAGCACAAGTTACTTCATTTCTAACCAAGCCTGAAATGAAAATGATTAAAAGCCATTACTGTAAAATAGCTGATTAGAAGCCAGTGTGAACTGAGACAGTGAGTCTCTGGCCATGGCTACAAGACCAAGACATTGGGCAATCAACTAAGCTGTGGATTTACTCAGTGGTGCCTGTGTCTCTTACTCCATGGTGACTCAAGGTAGCTCACTGCACTTTCATGGTGGGACAAGGCACTTTGCATCTTCCAGCATCCACCATGCAAGCTGGCATGGCCCTAGGCCTTGTATCCTGCATGCAGGAAAAAGACAAACTTGCCTGAGCCATGAGAATCACAGCTACACTTGACTTTCTCCTACACATGAAACACAACAACAGGAGAAAGCTTTGGGTGCTTTGGGAGTGAGTGAGCTGAGGGCAGGTGGAAGCCACATGGTCCAGCAGTGCCAGGGCAGAGCTTTCAGGCCAAGGCAGGTCCTGAGCTGTAGCTGCCCTGTGAAGAAGGCAGGCCTGCTGTGGATGTGGAAGCTTGAGAGCAAGTATCATTCCAAAACCTGGGCAGAAGGAAGATTTCTGGTTTGCTCTGGCATGTGAACAAACTGGCTTAGGAGGCCATGGGTGCAAAAAAGAAAACACGGGGCATAAAGTGAGAAGAAAATGGAGAACGCTCACGTTCTGCAAGTTTTGTGAAACAGGCATCAAGGCACAAAACCTGCAGGGTGAGGGACAGGCAGTGGTCTGTCTGCCTTGGGCCAAGGAAGGACAGCTGTGGTATCAGCACTAGGGCTGCAGTGCCTCACCCAGCTACCTGGAGAAGGAGTTGACTGGAGATCTCAGGGTGTTGAGCCTCAGCATTATCTCTGCTTCATCAGCCAGTTCTAGACTGGCTTTCAACTCTTCCAGATGGTCAATCAGAGTAAGATCACAAGAGAGATGCATCAATGCCCACCTTTTATCCAGCCAAGATCAGTGTTTCAGCAGTAAGGAAGATGTCCAGCCCCAAGCACTGCCACAGCAGAAGACATGACCATGTTAATGGTGACAAGGAACCTGGCATGCCAAGGGACAAGGTCCTTCAGGCAGACACCACAGACATGATCATCACCCTAGACATGTCCTCACTGCTCTCTGCAGAGACACCACAGAAGAAACACCTCACATCCCAAACCATGGCTGCTCTGCTAGGCCTGTCCTGAAATACCTCTGCTGCTTATCTGAAATGTCAGGGATCACAGAATCATGGAATCATCAGAGTTGGAAGGGACCTTGAGAGATCATTCAGTCCAACTCTCCCACTAAAGCAGGATCACCCAGAGCACATCACACAGGACTGCATCCAGGGGGGCTTCTAATATCCCCAGAGAAGGGGACTCCACACCCTCCCTGGGCAGCCTGTGCCAGTGTTTTGTCACCCTCAGAGTAACAACTTTTTTTTCTTATGTTTAAATGGAACTCCCTGTGTTCCAGCCTGTGCCCATTGCCCCTCATCCTGTCACAGTGATGCTGTTACACTTCTGGGTGCACCACTCTCTTGTCCTCTAGTGATTTTCCCCATCCCTGTAAGATGAGAACACTTCAGATAATCAACATTACATGTGGAGGAGAGTGCACCACATTCCCTTCTTCACTGTTTCACGTTTCAGCATCTCTTTTGTAATGTGCACAAGGTATTTGCAAAGGCACTTCCCTGAACATCCTTTTAAAAAGAAAACAATTTTTGTTACTCCAGTAACAGCCATTAGGTCTTGACAGAGCCCCTGCAAGGCAACCTTCTTGACACAAAGCACCTGTGCTCCAAAGGACACAGGATTACTTTCTTTTGCTGTTCTCCTTACCTGTATTTGCAACCACGAGGTACCTTTAATAAGGTCAAGTTTTAAATGTGGTGTTTGTCAACACAATTTATAACACCCAACTACCTAATCCCCTTGGCACATGGTGGGTTGCTGGTTCAGGAACAATCTGATAATACAGTCATAGCAACACTACTTGCAACAGCACCAGCAGAAACTGTGTACAGGTTATTTTATCTCTGTATTCAATACAGCTAAAAACCCTTCTTTGAAAAAAAAAAATAAAAATCTATGCTCCAGAAATAGTTGGTAGGATGAAGTTAAACACAATTTAGGGAATCATGAGACTTGTCGCTCGCTGGCAGTGACACCTCCTAGAGTTATCTTGAAATTATTTTAAATTTATATTAAATATTGGTGACATAGTGGCAAAGGATGGTCCAGTCACCGAGGAGGAAATTTAGCCCAGGGCTGGGGGGAGGTGAGAGAAAGAGACGGAGACAAAGAAGCACACAGAGACCACAGAGCTGGAATCACAAATCCTCAACTTTAGAACATCAGACAAGTGCTGTTGGTTGATATTGCCATGCCAGTCATGCTGCCTGCTTGCTCATCATAATCCAAGCTTTGCACTAGACAAATAAACATGCAGAAATATATCCCTGGTATGTGGAAGAGTTAAATACTGTAGATAGATAAATACTACTAAAGACAGTAAAGCTCTTCACTAGTCAGATGACAATGCAAACTCACACCTTCCAAAATGTATTGTGTGTCAGAATGAACATCATTTCCTGCCTTCCAGAAGTGGCTTCTCTGGTTCACTGACCTTCCTTTTCTTCTTAGGTCCTGTTACCTCTTCCTGGCTAAAGGCAAGGTTCAGGCAGCTTATCTGTAAGAAACATCAGAACCTGTGATCATTCTCACGGTACAGGCTCCTGCCAGATGAGTCAAGAAATACAGATTCTAAAACTACAATGGGTTTTCCTGGATCCTCCTGGGTTTGTTCAGTGTGATCCTGTTCTCCAGAGTAAGCACTTAGGCAAGGAATCAAAACTGGAATACTGGATGGAATTGGGACTGTGAGATTTGTGAAAAGAACAGGTTGAGCTTCAGGGACAGAGAATGATTTTGGTGGCACAAGGAACACAACCCATCTCCCCAGCACTGACAGAAAACACCAGGAGCAAGGAGACCTTTGAGAAGTGTAATAGCTTATAAGGCACAGACTTTTTCAACGACCTCAGATAATCACAGAAGTATGCAAAAGAAGTGGGGCACATGGCAAATTTGTGGCCAGTGGAAAACCCTTTCAGGAGAAGATGTACAATACCTCAGGGAAATGCAGCACAAGTTGGTCCATCTCAGACTTCCAAGACTACCTGTGAGCCTGTGAAAAATAACTAAGCAAAGCAAGCTTTTTTCCAAGAGGCTTGACAAAAGACACAAACCTCCCTCAAAAATATTCAGGGCCCTACAAACTGAAAGGCTCAAAACCACAGATAAGTGTCTGTTGGAATATAAATGGGTCAATGGGACAGGCCATTCAGAGAGACCACAGGGAGAAGGACAGCAGCAACAACAGCTGAAGTGTTGGCTGTGCCAAGTGACAAACTCACTTCTCCTTGTTATCACATGACATATTTGCATTTTTACAATAATAATAATATGGAGCTGCTGAGAGTAACGTGTGTTGTTGCCCACCCAGAAGGGACAGAGCACACAGTCTGGCAATGTAACCTCTCTTGCTCTCACAGGAACTGAGCTGAAGGGACACACCACAGCACACTGCTCCAACTTGGCCTCCAAAAGAAAGTTCACTGGGGTGAAAATGAGGTGAATGAAGAGGGGAAAGAGGTCTTGCTCCAAAATAGGGGTATCTTCACTCCAGTTTCACCATAAAACATGATAAATACCACAACTGAAGCAGGATAAACATAAGGAGTTAATAAAGAGCTATTCCAGAAGGCATCCTGGGGAGAAGCACAAGGTCTCCAGATTACAAGATGTGGTCATTATAGAATTCCCCACCCACGTCATCCAGGCTTTCTTTCTATCTGACCTTGGTATGAGGCTTTGGTAATCTCTGCATAGCAATGGTCTTTCTAATGTGTGAAAATAACTCTGCTTATGGATTAACAGCATAATAGTTTGAAACAACCTCACTCTGCCTTTCTATCATGCTTCAAATTGGTTTTCTTCCCCTCTTCCCTCCTCTTCATTATGAGCAACACAATATTGCTTCGTGCAGAAAGTACAATTTCCTTCCCATAAAAACAGAAAACAAGGATCTGCCAAAGTGGGACAGGCAGGTTCTCCTTCATCCTTCACATAGCTTCCAACACTACTCAAGGTGTATTTGTTTGAGGAAAGAATGATGAGTGGATCTCTGTTACAGCTCCTGCCCTGATATCCAGCTGCTCAAACTGGCACTTCAGGTAGTTATTTACTTTCCTCTCCCTGGCATCATTTTAACCTGTCTGCTTCCTTTTTTTTTTGAACTAAAGGGCCCAGAGGAGGGAATCACAGCAACCAAAAAACACTCTGGCTGCAGGGTTTGCACCCTGAGTAAGGCAGCTCTCCTTCCATGCCAGCCTAAACCACCCGAGGAGAAATAAACCACTTTTATTTCCTCTGCTGACGAATGGATCTTCTGCCCCACAGGCAACTACTCAGCAAAGTTTTTACCCCTCTGCTACTGCTCCTAAATTTTCTGCATGGACAGGATGCTTTTGAGGTGGGACAAACAGCCACAACGAGCAGCTGGTCACGCAGAAGCCACTGCAACTCCCTGATGGTTTTCCTCTCCTTCCCCACAGGCAGCCTGCCCACCTAACAGGAATCTGAGATGACAAGAGCAATAACATGTACACGAGCCATCAAGTGTTCCAGAGAAGCACCACTGAATAAATAAGATGTCAACTGTGTGAGGTATTTCACCAAAGCCAACATGTCCTGTCCTGCCCCTGCCCTGCTACAAATACATGTAGGAACTCACCCCAAGCCCTACTTCCAGGTCCCATCCTTAACCAAACACTCAAGCTTCTTCTCCAGAAATATTGCTCTGAATCAGATTAAGTCAGAACCTACAGATGTTTATTTGACCTTAACCAGAAAGTAAACCTCTTAACCCGTGTGGTGAAAAGCAGGAAATCCTTCCCTTTGACTAAACATCCAATCAAAGCCCCAGTTGATGAATTCTGATTTTTCCCATGTATGCTTGGCTTGGGATGACTGATGGGAGAGCTTGCACTTGGGTGAATGTTGACTTCTTGTCTTGCACAACTACTGCAGGCCCTCAGCTCCCTCGTGCCACAAAAGCACCCAGGCCTTTGCACGCTCACCCTGACAGCAGGACAGGTGGGGCAAGCCCCAGCTCAAGTAGCAGAGACATGACCAGACCTGTGACCTCCTGACTCTGAGTCCAAGGGTAGTTGTGGGTCTAAGTCATGAGCACACAGGGAGTTTGAATCTCCTACTTCACACCACCGTACTACGTGTAAAAAAAAAAAAAAAAAAAAAAAAAAAAAAAAATAGAAATTTGCCACGGGATTTTTTCACAAGGCAACTTGTGAATCATACAAGTGTTACTAATTTCTGGCATAAAACTAGCAGGACAGCTGCACATTGTCTGGAGAAGATATCAGGCTAAAAATAGATTAGACTTAGATTAAAGCCTTCCCAAGGCAGACTGGTGGAAGAAACAGAACGAGCAGACCACAGCTACGCTGCTATTCTTAGATAGACAAAATCAGGACTTAGTTTTCTGCTCTGCAATTTCCAATCCCCAGCGTCCCCACGTATTCTGGCCAAAAATTCCCAACATAAATTGAAGCAAATTTACAGCTCTTCTGACATGTGTTTTGCTTCCCAAGGCATCCTATGTAGAACAGCTAAAATTGCACAAGAGCACTCGGCTGTGGCCCTCTTTGTCCCTGGCCTGCCCCATGCTGAGGTTTGGCATTTGGCAAATTTTATGCCCTCAGAAGAGTTCCCTTTGTCAGGGACACAGAGTGTTTAGTTTGGTACCTTGTAGCTATTCTTACCAATTCAGAAGCACATGAATGTTAAAAGAAGTCCAGTTCCACCAAGGGAGCCAGAGGAATATGGACTGAGATACAAGACTGCTGACATAAGAGTGCTGACATAAGACAAAATGATCCTCAGGTGCTGGGGCAATATCCAGAACCTGCAGGGGACTTCTGTTGTCATCAGGAAACTTTAATCAGAGAGAGATGCTGCCTGATGCACCCTGTGATTTCAGCTGCAGGGAACACTGAGGTGACAGCACAGCAACCACTTGCCACTTTCAAAAATTAAGACTCTCTAAACTGATCCCCTAAGACCTGAGGCATCCCTGGTGAACATCTTGGGCTGAAGGCAATAATTCCCACCTCCTCACTGACAGTTGCCTGCTCCATGCTCCCCAAGCACAGCAAAAGGTTCACAAGACACGTCATGGTGTCTAGTGAAAGGACAAGAGGAAATGGGACACAAACTGAAGCACAGGAAATTCCATTTAAGGTTAATCTTTTTTTTTTTTTAACTATGAGTGCAAACACTGGCACAAGTGGAGGTTGTGGAATCTCCAGCCTTGGAGATATTCAACACCTGACTGGACAAAGTCCTGAGAAAGCTGCTTGGAGGCAGGTAGGTTGGACATGACCAATCTCCACTTGTCCCTGCTGACCTCAGTGATTCTGAGAGGGCAGAGCACATGACACAGGGCTCAGCACTGGTTTGATATCAGTTTCCAGCAAAGCAATCACACTGACATCAGTGATTTTCATCTGAACAAGTGGAAGAGAATCATGCTGGTTAGCATGAAAGCCAACTTACGCAGGTGGAAGAATGAAAGACACTCACTGTGGTGCTTTGGTGGAAACTTGCCATATTTTTGTCCCCAGGAAGCCATGCCAAGACATCACTATCACTAGCCCTCTTCCTTTTCCATAGCTCACTGTTAAAACCTGACATTTAAAGCTTTTTTTTGCAAACTGGAGATCTCACAGGCCTCCTCTGTCTCTCATGTATCTGGTGGCGTTTAAAGGAGTAATGAAGACATTTGTTCCAGAGTGTTAAAAAAAAATCCCCAAAAAGTAGTTTCAAAAATACCTGGTGAAAGAAAAAAAATTATCAACCCCTCTCCACCTAAGCTCTTCCAGGGCCCCCAGTCACCCTGCATGTTGTTTTGCTGGCCATTCTGACTGCAGGATCACAACCCCATCCCACCTCCCCAAACTGGAAACCTTCCTCCTGTAAGATGACAGCACTGTCACCAAGGAGGTGAAAAACAATGGACACTCCTTCTGCCCACTGGGCTGCTCCCCAGCTCAGTCCCTGGGGGGATATTAGATCTGTCCAACCTTGATTTATGCAGCTTCCCTCAAGAGTCTGGTTGCTCACATGGATGTTATGAACACAAGCAAAGGCAGCCAGCACGGAAGCTCCACGTCTTCCCATCGATGTCCCTGGGGAATGTGAGGGCGCAGGAATTAAACCTCCTGAGATCTGCAGGGTGATGGGTCTCACCTCTGAATGAAGAGAGATCACTAGGAAACTGTTTCCTACACACTAGACAGGGATAACTCATGCAAGGGATGAATGGCCCCAAGATACAGCTAAGGATCTGACGTGAATCGAGAGCAGCCAGGAATTTCCTGACCTCCCTGTCTCACTCCTCCCAGCATGGCCTGAGCTCACAGGAAGGAGAGGCAAGCTCATCTCTCAATCTTTCTCTCTGTATTGCTTGGGTCTGCATAGCCTCAGCTGGCTTGGAGGAGAAAATGTTCTGGGAACTTCTCATCAGATACAGCTCTCTTGATAGACAGTTAAGAGATAAACCTTTCTTTTTGTTTTTTTGGTTGTGGTTTTGTGTTTTTTTTTTTTTCCTTTTCTGCAAAAGTTCAAGATAATGACATTGCCACAGAAAAATGTTCTCCTATTGCTCTGCAAATGGCCAGCTTCACCCTTCAACTGCTTTTTGTCATGGCAGTTTGAAAAGGGACTTGCCTGGGAAAAATCAGACAACAAAGGTCTCGATCTCCAAGCTGCTCCTCTGCAATCGAATCCACTTGCATTGACCTTCACCTCCAGACAGAAGCTGCCTACAACAGGGATGTTCAGCAAGAGCACAGGAATTTCCACCAGGATGACCATGACCCTGGCACCAACAGGACACTGCTGGCTGGCAAACACAGCAGATCCACCTCACAGTGTGTTATCCAGTCAAGACTGTGCTCACACTGCTTTCCATCACTGACAGAGTCCCTTGGAGAAGGAAGTCTGGGCCAGGTAGCCAAGTCTTCTGCATGGGAGCAGCAGCTGGAGGCCAGACAGGCTCTCCTCTGAGGTCCAAAACAGCACTGATTTACAACATTTGGGTCTGAATCCCTCCCTAGACATCTAACCTTCAGACAGCCCCAGTTAAGAGAGAGCTGATCCGCATGGCAGGAGGATGCTCAGAGCAGGCAACGCGGTGACCCCCGAGGCAAACTGATCGTGTCCACACAACACCAAGTGTCAACACCCTTCCCCCTGTCCAACAACAGACTTCCTAGCACAAGCACGGCCAGTCCAGCAGCATAAGCAGTGTCTGGTGCTAGCTAACAAAGCCAGAAACTTGGGAGGCAGAGGGACTTGTGCTGTGCTGATAGGACCACACCATTTCCAGGTCTGGCACAGGCTCGGTCAGAGGCGATTCAGGGCTCTCTGCAGTGAGACTGCTGTAAGGACCACCCCAGAACTTCAGCCCACAGCTTCCTGGTGGGAGATAAAAGCCTGCAGAGGCGTCCACATGGTCAGATTTTACTCAGCTTTGAGTTCTGTTTCATTCCAAAGTCATCCTGCTGCAACATATTTGCTTCCATGAAGGCGAAGCTTACCAAAATCAACAGGCAGGGTGAGAATGTTAAAACGTTCACAAAAGAATAAAGGAGGATGCTCAAGAATTCAAGAAGTTCTCCTAAGTTCAATGCAGGATGCCATTCTCATCAGCAGCTTTCTATAAGCTACAGCAATAGGCAGCAATTCCCTATTGTACCCAACTCTTCCCAACTCCTAGAGTGCCAGTGGGAAGCAGCAAGAGGCAGAGAGACAGCAGATGGGGCCAAATCCTTGGCTGATGCAATCAGCAGAAGGCTCCTGCAGCCAGCAGAGGTGGGCTCATTTACATGCTGGTGTCTAACTCTGGATGATTAAGTACAGAGATGCTTTGCTGGGCAAGTGCAATCTCTCATTTCATCCTAAGTATCATCAATCATGAGATTGCAGCTAACGAGCCAGTTAAGCACATATAAATTCTCCTCCAAGTTGCAAAGCTCTGTCAGAGATTCTCCGTGGCCATTTCCAAAGGGCAGGCACAGGCCTGGCTGGACAGGGAGAGCTGCTTCTCTTCTGGCAGATCTGCATCCTTTGCCTCTCCCATCTTGATGGGATAAAAATAAGCCTTTAATGCTTTCATTCCCAGTCTTCCTGAAGAACTAAAGGTCAGGGAGATAATAAGTAATAAACTCAGCTCCAGCAGCACCATTTTGATTTTTGATAACCAAGGAGCCAGGCAGAACACAGCAGTTCCCTTCAGATGAAGAGCAGTAATGGGCTCGTCCACATTTCCACAAGCAACTTGTGACTGGGGGTCCTGAAGCCCAAAAATCTGTTGAGATCCTTTCCTGTTTCATTTCCACATTTTTCAACTCAGCACTTCTTGAATATCAAATCCTCATACAGATACCAAATTCTGGGACACTCCAAATTGCTTTAGGTAGTTGTGAAAATCCTGTCCTGAATGCTTAACTGTACAGAGAGCACCTTTAAACTCCACTCCTGGAGGTGCTGCTCCATGGACAGCTGAACAGACAACACTGCACTGCCAGCAGAAGGGCAGATCTCCCCCCAGACCTTTTTTGCCTGTTCCTCACCATCCTGCTCCTTTACAGTAGTGCTGGATCATTCAGTGAGTTTGCCCAAGGAGAGCTGCTTCTGATGGAAACCTAACACTCAAAGTCAAGCACTTGCACTGCAACCCTAAGGGCTCATGTCTGTCCCCCAAAAAAGCAGAGCTCCACAGCCCAGGCTAGGCTGTTCCCCTCTTACACACCAAGCTGAATAAACTCCAAAATCCAGAAGACAAGTCACTTTGGAGACCTTCCAGCTCCTTAAAGCACAGAGTTTCCCCTGAACACACCTGACAGATGGAAAACTGGACTGTCCTGTAAACTAGATAGCAACAAGGTGTTAGCACTCACACCCCAACAGAACTGCTTCTCCACATCTTACCTACACTTGACCCCGTTAGATAACACCTAACTCAGACTTCCCATCCACCCAAACTTGTCCTCATTCTTTAAGACAAACTTCACTCACCAGTTTGGCTTCCTGATACAAGTGGAATACACAATGGTCATTTGTTTTAACCACTTCCCTCAGAAAAGCAGGGAAAGTCCCTCTCATATGGAAAATAGTGCCAAATTTTTATTAGCACTGGATTTACAATGATGATCTGCAGTGTTTAACTAGTGACTTGACTTAGCTTTTCCCTAAACTGACTGAAATATTATCCATCTCCTAAACTAGGATGGTTTAAAAAAACAGTATCAAAGAATATGAAAAAATCCCTCTGACGTGTAGAATCTGCCAGGCAGTGGGCTTGGGATTATTTCTTTTGAAGTCTTTGGATGCATCTGATGGATAAAGTGACTCTTCCATCTTTCAGCAGCAGTTTCCACCACCTTCAGACACTCTCACTATTGCTACCATAGTCTAATGGAATTCAGATGCTGCAGGAGAGAGGTGTCTGCTGCTCTGCTTCCAATCCTGACAGACCCAAAAGAATGTCAGAGCATGACTCAGCGTGACAGCCAGGAGTTACAAACAGAAAAGGCTCCTGTTTTCACACAGACAACAGAATAAACAATGAGCAGAAGGAAACTGGAGGATGTGACACCAAATAAAAGATGTGGTTAAAGTTTGAAAAATACCAGCCTAGGCACAAAAGTTCATTTCCTAGATCCAGAGTCAAGGCAAATACTTCACAGATGCCTTTTGAATGACAAGTTAAGTTGTAGTCTCCAGTTGCTGTCTGGGTTAGACACCCCAGGATTCTTTTCAACAGAGGCAGGGAAAATTTTAGTAGGAATTTCCTACTCTCATTTACTTACCCTGCAGAGATTCAGTTGCTGAACACTCAAGCTCACACACGATTTTTCACCTAATTTGAATGGGAGAAGGATCAAGTGGCAAGGATGGTGCTAGTCAGAGATTTGCCCTGCCACTGGAAAAACCTCTACACAAGCCTGAGAATTCAAGCTCTAACTCAGAGTTAGCCTGGACAGCCTTCAGGATAGAATTAATTTCATATATGTTTAGGTATCTAAAATTACAAGTCTGGTCTCTACCCTAGTTCTTTGGGTTGCCCCAACAACTACTGAAAAAGAGATCAGCACCCCCAGGGGATAATTCTTCCTATCCTAGGTAGGCAGCCAAAAAGGGGAAAGGATCCAGTAAATACCTGTGACTCACATGTGAGCAGTCAAGAGGAGAGAAAGGAGGGGTGAAGACTGTGTTAGGCCACAGACAAACCTACCACAAGGGAAGGCATTTCAGCACCTGAATCCAAAACCACACACACAAGGTTACACCAGCCTGGTGAGGACACTGATCCCTTCAGTCTGCATGTGGAATCCACAGGTGCCAAAGCCAGAGAACAGGACCAAATCCTTGTACTGGATGTACAGGAAATAAGATGACCACAGAAATTTCTTCCTTTGTCTGCTTCCCTGTGCCCCCAATACCTTGCAGCCTCTGTGTATTTTGATACCACACAATAAATCACCAATTTTAGTTAAATCTTGTAGCATCCCAGATGACAAAGTTCTGTGGCAATGAATCCCACCTTGCCTGGTGTCTCTTACAGCCACTAAAATTTGCTCACCTGCTGAGATGCTCTTGAGCAAGGCACCCCACCCATCTCCTTTCTTCCTGTTATCTTCTTCCCACCTGCAATCCAAACATCATATCAAAACTAGCTCTGAAGCCAAAGCCCTACATTTAGTTTAAAAAAAAAAATAATCCAGAAGCCTGAATGAACCACTGTAGGAAAATCCCATGCCTGATCTGAAATTGTGTAACCCATGGCAGTGCCCAAGGCAATTTCTTCCTGGAAACTGAGATTTCAGAACTGAGTGTCATTTGAGTGTGCAACACATCAACCTGCAGCAGCTCCTAGCATTGAAACTTAAACTATATTTTAACCTGGTTTCCTAAGAAAGCAAAACTTATGTCTGCATGTGCTCTACCTGAGTGTGGAGGGGGGGTGGGGAAGGAGGGGAGCTCTCCCCTGACTAAGAACCATTGACCTGACTTCAATAAAATTTGATGGAGGGTCCCCAGGCACCTCAATTTCATGAACACTGGCAGCTGCTTAGAGAAGGGAGATCCCATTAGTATCCCCACAGTGGGAAAGGTGAGTTCACCCCTGATTAATCATCAGAGAATCTGCAGGAGAAAAACCTGAGAAGGTGACTTCCTAGGCAGCCAAACTTCTTCATTCCCCTGCTTGGGGAGCTCAGGAATGCTATTTACCATTTTGTCACTAGATGGTATTGTTTCACAGGCTATATCTGAGAGCCTCAAAGGTCAAATACAGAGGAAGCAAGAGCCAGGTTGACTGAAGTGGTAGAAAAGGCTTTTTTTTCGTTTGTTTTTCTCCCCATGTATTTTCTTGTGTGTTTTCTGATATGGAAGTCATTGGCAAAATCAAACTGTAACAGCTAAAGGAAAAGAGCTTTGGTGAAAATGTAGCTAAGGTAGGCTGGTACTGATGATCTGTGCATTTCCTCTGTATTTGAAAAAAAACTGCTGAAATAAAGAGGGGGAAAGATATCAATAAAAAATGGAACATTTCTGTTAACAAACCAAACGTATACAATAAGCCCCTTAAAATAGTTCAGGCTGATCTGACACAAAATGCAAACAGACTGACAAACTCTCTTCACCCATCTGTCAGCAAGTATGAAACCTAAATATTATGTTAGGATACAGTCACAAGCACAAGATCCTTCAGTTTTGAAACTGGGCACTTACCTGAATCTTGAAGGGAACAAGAAGATTCTTCCATTTTCCAGTCTGGATGGATGTCACTTTTGTCCTGTCCACACTCACTTGAATCTGCTCTGACAGGGAGAGGGTGATTCTGTAAAGCAAAGGATGATTTGTCTTAAGAGCATAACCCCAAAACTACACCCAGGTTGTAAATCCATAAACCCAGCAATAATAGGGATGAGATTTTCACAGGTCCCCAGTGTGTCCAGGCCTTCCTTCTCCCAAGGCTCTTTCAAGAGAGAAAATTTCTAAGAAAAGACAGAATTCCAACCTAAATGGCTTCTTCAGGAATTAGTTATGTTGGGGTTTATTCCCTGGCACTGACCACCTAAAATTAAATTATAAAGTCTGAGCAACCACTCCAGGCTGTCCCTTTTGGCATTTTGGAGAGGAAATACCAGAGGATGGTTCATTCTGGCCTACCTTGGTGTCTAAGGAAATCATCTGAATTACCTGCTAAGGATGCCTCCTCCTCCTCCTCCACGAGGCACCCAGGGCAGCCTAGAGAATTTAGGCACAACATTCCCCTTTTAGGTGGAAAGAATCCCACCCAAAGACAGTGGAGCATGGTTTAGTCCTGAGAAATGCCAAATGGAACAGCAAAACTCTGCATTTTTCTCCATTTTTTCCATGCCTGTGTATAAGTGTGCATGTGTGTTTGCATGCAGACACATGTGCTGGGTCTCTGCCCACTTCTGGACTCAGGGAGGCAGTGAATATGCTGGAATGAAGTTCACTTTACATCTCTGGACTTCCAGGGTCAGCCTTCAACCTCCTGTAGCACTGCTGCCCTACACAAGCTGAAAACCTTCTTCAGCCAGGGTGCTGAGAATATGCTGCTTTTAATGAGAGTTTTGTTAGATACACTCCATTCCTTCAGCAAGAACACAACAGAGCTGCTTCTATACCTTTGTGCTCCTTTCCTCTTCCTCTTCCTCACAGTCTAACCCTTGATGGCAGATCTCAGTAGGGCCACTCTCCTGGATCAGGTTGCTTTTGACTGTCCTGATTCTTTTCTTTTCAGTGGTCACTCTGACTCTCATGAGGTGGAACCCAGTGGAGACTGACCCTACTCTCAGGTTGACAGGGTCACCATTGAAAAACAGATCACCAGGGCTGCCATCTTCCTTAAAGCCTGGGGGCTGGTAATCTTCAGGAGTTACTACACAGGAAGAAAGAACCCAGTGATGTCTGAGAAATCAAGTTCCATCTGTCCTTAATCTAAAGAACAAGTGTGTATCAGCCTCAAGTAACAACAACAATCACTAAAAATATTCCCAGTTGTTCTGTTTGTTTTGGTTTTTTGGTTTTGGGGTTTGGGTTTTGTTTTGTTTTTTCAGGAAGAAGGGAGAGAAACCAAAGGAAAAAATGAGCTGAGCTAATGTTATCAGGGAGCTCCAAGAAAGAATGACTTTAGGATGCTGAGATACTACTAATGTCCTCAGCTTTCTGGAGCAGAACCTGATAATCTCAGGATGCCTGTTCTTAAAAAAAACCAAAAACCAAAAAACAAACAAACAAGCAAAACCATGATGTAGAAGGATGTCTTGTTTTCTCACTGCATGGCTGTAGTTTTTGCATGGGTGTTAGATCCTTTCTTAAACAGCACCTGCCTTCCCTGAGTCTCAGAAGGCTTTGCTGTGTTTTACACCACTGTTCACTCTTACCTGTTAACAGCTTCTACCACTTCACCCACTTTACTTTTAGCCTGGAAATGGGGGGGGGGGAAAGGAAGTTTTCCCTACAGCATGCACTGTGCTCCACCTACCATCACTGTAGTAGAGGAGTTTCATGGTCAGGGAAACGTCGTTGGGAAGTGGCCCAAGGTTTTGGAGCAGCAGGTAGAGCCTCCGGACCAGGAGCCTGCTTGCCTGTTTCACATCCTCCCCGCACACCCCCTTCACTGAGTTCATCTGGTTGCTACAATCAGAAGAAGAATAACAGGTTTGTTTTCCTCACTCATGAATATTCATGATCTAATTACAAAGACAGTGCACCCACTGACTTGAAACCACCACTGCCAAAGCTGCAACGCCTTTATGTAATGTCCAGAGAAATGGGGAAGTGAAAGAGACTCCAGGGATGAGGTGGCATCAGCAAAAACTACAGCTCTAACCTCAGAGGAACTGGCATTTACATTTGAACAGGCTTTGGAGCTGGGGCAATGGACCCCATTATACAAATGTCATGACTCACTTGTTTGAACATGATTAAATTGGATCAAAGGCCCATAAAAAACAAGTGCCTTTCACCTAAACAATTTCAGGAATGAGAGGAATGAGATGAGAATCCCATAGAAAGCTGATTCGTCACCGGGGCTATTTTCAAGTCCATTTTGCAGTTTGAAGAGAAGTGAATTGCATGTTCTCACTTCAATTTTGTGTAAGAAGAAACGAGCTCAGAAGCACATTTTTCAAAAGTGACTAAGGGGCATTCCCCTCACCTTCTTCACCCACTCAAATGTCAGCTGGCTGGCCTGAGCAAGCAGTCTAGACTGAGATAACAGGAGTGGGACAAATCACCCTCTGGAGGAGTTTTGTTTCTTTTGACCACTGAGGTAGATGAGTTGGGCAGCTTAGCTCAGCCAGATAACTTTAAATGGTTGAAGATGGACTAGCTGAATCACCACATGACTCAGGAACCTTAACTTACTAAGCTTTCAATGAGAAGGGGTCATAGAAAACATGTAGCTCCTGCATGGGAACTTAGGGAGCTCACTGGCAAGTGAAGGACACAATATTCAGGCTGGATGGTCCCTAACATAATCATCCCAACTTCATTAGCAGGAAATAACCCAAGAGAGCAGAGAGGATCCCAGGGTTGTTTGACTGAATAGAAGGAACAGCTTCAGTGAGACTGATTTCCTCTGAAGTTTCTCAGCTCATGAAAACTGCTTGAATTTGCAAGCTATAGTTTGGTAGGGTTCAAACTGCTGGCAGCAAACCTCTGTGCTGAGCACCCTGTGCTGTCAGCTCCAATCCTGTGTGGTCAGAAATGTATATAAAGGGAGAGGAAAAAAGCTGAGGGAATAAAGTGAAGGTAGGCATGCTCTTACACATCACCTTTACAAGTGGAAATACTAGGATGTTAGGAAATATTAGGGTCTTAGAAAAAATTTCTTTACTGAAAGAGTATTCAAGCACTGGAACAGGCTGCCCAGGGCAGTGGTGGAGTCACCATCCCTGGTGGTGTTCAAAAACCACACAGACATGGCACTTCAGGACAAGGTTTAGTGGGCACGGTGGTTGGACTTGATTTCAGAGGTCTTTTCCAACTTGGATGGCTCCATCATACTAAGTTTTAGGGTTAGGGGAATAGAAAGAGTAAGGGTTAAGAGCATAAGCAAAAAAAAGAGATGAGACTTCCATAGGAATGAACAGGTCAAGTTCAATATGGGAGTAATATTGTGGGATTGGATGCAGGAATGTGTCAAAGGGCAGAAGCTGAGGAAATGAACCTCCCTGAAGCACTGGGATCAGTGGTGAGAAATTCCTCCTAAAATAAGGCAGAGACCATCCAGGAGAAAGTTTCCCTTGACCCCTCAGGATGATGCAGACCCAGAGATTCCTCTCTCATGGAATAATGAGCTCAGAGTTGGCACATCAATACAACTTGCAGGTGTCTAGAAGTGGTTTTATCAGGGAACTGATAGTAAAGCTGACACAATGACCCATGCCAGGACATGGTAAAGAATGCAGGGACAGGCACCATCCTGCAACAGCAGCAGTGTCAGTCATGGAGGGAAGAGAGCAGCACCCAGGAATCCCACACCACTGACTCTGAAGCCTCAGAGAAGCAATGAAATTTCAAGAGAGCAGATACAAGCACAGGAAGCTTGCTGAGCCCCTCCTTGGACAGCTCGATGGACATCAAGGGATGCAGAGCTGTGTAAGGGGACTGTGGCTAATTCTAGGAATTAATGAGTAAAGGTGGTTTTAAAAAAAGCAAAGAGTTATCTATTATCTTTTTTTCCCAATGGAAAACCACTTTGCCACCTCCTACAAATTACATGGCTGTGTTCAGAGAAAGGGTGGCTAAGGGCACACTGCAGGAGGAGCAAAAGAGACAGCAGAGCTCTCTTGTTATCCACCTCTCATTAATGGCAACTGCAGAAGCAAACTGAAGACCAATTAATTGTTTTTCTTTGATTATAGCCAGCAGCCTGTGATAGTATTCATTTTAAACCACACAGGATTATGGCTTGCTAAACAGTTTTAAAACATCTTACAGAGTAAAGGAAACAAAAAAAGCAAAAAGCTGCTGCTTCCTGCCATTTTGCAGCATCAACTCAGGCACTGTAACTGAAAAGTTCTCTCAGGTCACCCCCACAACACTGCTGAGGCAGAACACACACACATGCAAATGCCCAAGGAAAATGAAATAAAAAAAATCCTGTGTGCAAGATCATGGCAAAAGGGAACAAACCTGAAAAAGCTTCAGCTGAAAGCACAAGGGGAAAGTGGAGGAAGACTCATTATTAGTTGAGACAGCAGCAAGCTCAACAATGATGCTTGGTGTCTGCATGGCTCCCTTCTGCAAATCACCCTTAAATCACCCTAAATGCACTTCTGGGGCACTGGAAGTGCCTGACTGCTTTGTAACAGCCCTGCTCCTCATCAGCTCGGCAGCTCACACCCTGCAGGGTGAATCTCCTCAGCTCCGAGGGTATTTACAGCTGCTGAGAGACCGGGCCCGCTGGACTGCTAAGTGCAGTTTCTTTGTGCTTCAAGCAGGCAGTTTGCACAGCGTCATTCTGAGAAGTAACACCAAGCCAGTACCTGCTGATGTCCATCTGGGCCACCTCCTTTTTGTACTTGAATTTGAAGCGATAGAGCTCGGTCACTGCCTGGAGATTTAAAAGGAGAGGGGAAAAAGAAGAGGCAGGGCTGAGGCAGTGACAAGAGCAAAGGTGTGTCCTGATCTTAGCAGTGATCTTTGCTGTGTCCCTTCACAACGTGATGTGAAAGCTCAGCATGCATTTGATGACACAGTAACAGCTATTACTGCTTCAACAGGCTTGGGCAATTTGTCTTAACAACCAGCAAACGTTAAAAAAAAAAATAAATCAATAAAAAAAAAATGTTTACAACTTCCTCCTTCCTCTGGGGGCCTGACTCCCCAGCCTAAACTGCTCAGGAGGTAAGGGGGGCAGCCACCCATCACACCTCACCTACCTCCTCCCTTTCTGGAAGGAAAAATTTGAGGCTTCCCAGGTGACACAGTGTCACACCTCACCTACCTCCTCCCTTTCTGGAAGGAAAAATTTGAGGCTTCACAGGTGACACAGTGTCAGAAGGAAGCCTGGCCCAGAGTTCTGCATGGAGCCAAGGGCCTGAAGGGCTCTTCCAACTGGGAAACACAAACCAGGCTGCATGGGTAAAAAGCCTCTGGATTTCACTGGCCTGAGAGTTTTGTGATAGAAATAAATAAATAATAACCAAAAAATGACTCGTGGCTTTTGCTCTTAAAAGGAATAAGGATTTGTTCTGATTTTAGAGAATAAAAAAATTAGGAAGAACAGACCATTTCACCACAAGAGAAGGGCTCTATTGTTGTCCAATTCCATGCCTATAATTCACTTTTCTCAGAGGCAATGAGGTCGATTAGGAGCTGAGCTGAGCCCTTAACTCTGAACCAGCCTTGGTACAGCCTAAACTCCTGCCCTCTGCTCAGAAGCTGAGGTGCAGTGCAGCAGCACTGTCCTTAGGTGAGCAAAGAGGCTGCAGCTGCACCTTGCTTCTGTGCCTGTCCCCACAGCAACACCACAGAGAACAGCAAAAGGGCAAGTGCAACACCTTCGTACCAGGTCCAGAGAGATTCACAACTTCTGTCCTAAACTTCTTCACATTAAAAAAAAGAAAAAAAAAAAGGGAGAAAAAAAGGGAGAAAAAAAGGGAGAAAAAAAGGGAGAAAAAAAGGGAGAAAAAAAGGGAGAAAAAAAGGGAGAAAAAAAGGGAGAAAAAAAGGGAGAAAAAAAGGGAGAAAAAAAGGGAGAAAAAAAGGGAGAAAAAAAGGGAGAAAAAAAGGGAGAAAAAAAGGGAGAAAAAAAGGGAGAAAAAAAGGGAGAAAAAAAGGGAGAAAAAAAGGGAGAAAAAAAGGGAGAAAAAAAGGGAGAAAAAAAGGGAGAAAAAAAGGGAGAAAAAAAGGGAGAAAAAAAGGGAGAAAAAAAGGGAGAAAAAAAGGGAGAAAAAAAGGGAGAAAAAAAGGGAGAAAAAAAGGGAGAAAAAAAGGGAGAAAAAAAGGGAGAAAAAAAGGGAGAAAAAAAGGGAGAAAAAAAGGGAGAAAAAAAGGGAGAAAAAAAGGGAGAAAAAAAGGGAGAAAAAAAGGGAGAAAAAAAGGGAGAAAAAAAGGGAGAAAAAAAGGGAGAAAAAAAGGGAGAAAAAAAGGGAGAAAAAAAGGGAGAAAAAAAGGGAGAAAAAAAGGGAGGAAAAAAGGGAGGAAAAAAGGAAGGAAAAAAGGAAGGAAAAAAGGAAGGAAAAAAGGAAGGAAAAAAGGAAGGAAAAAAGGAAGGAAAAAAGGAAGGAAAAAAGGAAGGAAAAAAGGAAGGAAAAAAGGAAGGAAAAAAGGAAGGGAAAAAGGAAGAAAAAAAGGAAGGGAAAAAGGAAGGGAAAAAGGAAGGGAAAAAGGAAGGAAAAAAGGAAGGAAAAAAGGAAGGAAAAAAGGAAGGAAAAAAGGAAGGAAAAAAGGAAGGAAAAAAGGAAGGAAAAAAGGAAGGAAAAAAGGAAGAAAAAAAGGAAGAAAAAAAGGAAGAAAAAAAGGAAGAAAAAAAGGAAGAAAAAAAGGAAGAAAAAAAGGAAGAAAAAAGGAAGAAAAAAGGAAGAAAAAAGGAAGAAAAAAGGAAGAAAAAAGGAAGAAAAAAGGAAGAAAAAAGGAAGAAAAAAAGAAGAAAAAAAGAAGAAAAAAAGGAAGAAAAAAGGAAGAAAAAAGGAAGAAAAAAGGAAGAAAAAAAGGAAGAAAAAAAGGAAGAAAAAAGTAAGAGAAGAAAAGAAAGAAAAAAGAAAGAAAAAGAAAGAAAAAAAAGAAGGAAAGAAAAAAGAAAGAAAGAAAAAAAGAAGGAAAGAAAAAAAAAGGAAAAAAGAAAAAAAAAAGAAAAAAAAAGAAGGAAGAAAAAACCCCCCCCAAAAAACCCCAACCAGCTTTCTTTTCATTGCTGCTGTTACAAAGATTGTCCGAAAAGAGAATTATATTCAACTTCCCATTTCTTGTCTTCAGGAAGGAAAAACAAAATTGCCTGCATGCCCATTAGCTGCCTGGTAAGGTCCCTGCCTGAGGCCCTGGATGTGCCCACAGCCTTGTGCCTGGTGGGAGTGTTTGATCACCATCCAGCTCACTGAGCTGTCACTCTTGAGTGAAGGCACAAGAAGAGAAACAGGGTCACCCAGCAGCTATGTCAGGGTAGAATTTAAATCTGCAAGTCCACTCTGAATACAAATCTGCTCACCCATGCCTTCAGCTGCCTCAAAGATTAATTAAGACTCTTCCTTACCTCCGGTTCCTTGGGATTGGTGTAAATCTGTTGTAAGAAAGCACAGTGAGGGCATTCTCCTCTGAGATAACATGAACCACTGAAAAGTGACTAAACAATGATATTTTCATTTTACAGCAGAAATTGTATTGTCTTTAGTGTGGGATCAGACAAAGAAATGGCTGAGAAACAGCCTTCCCCTATCAGCAGGCAGCACCCACCACTTCAAAGACAGGCAGAATACACTCATTTGTTTAACTGTGGAGGAATGAGGTTAATTCCCATTCCAGTCCTCACAGGCAACTATTGATGCCTGAGATTTCACCACTGGGATGATAAACAGAGCAGAGGCCTCGAGACCTGTGTCCAGTTCTGGGCCCCTCAGCTCAGGAAGGAGATTGAGGTGCTGGAGCAGGTCCAGAGAAGAGCAAGGAGGCTGTGAAGGGATCCAGCACAAGTCCTGTGAGGAAGGGCTGAGGGAGCTGGGGGTGTTGAGGCTGGAGAAGAGGAGGCTCAGGGGAGACCTCATCACTCTCTCCAACTCCCTGAAAGGAGGTTGGAGCCAGGGGGGGGTTGGGCTCTTTTCCCAGGCAACTCTCAGCAAGACAAGAGGGCACAAGAGGTCTCAAGTTGTGCCAGGGGAGGTTTAGGTTGGACATGAGAAAGAATTTCTTTCTGGAGAGGGTGATCAGCCATTGGAATGGGCTGCCCAGGGAAGGGGTGGATTCTCCATCCCTGGAGATATTTCCAAAGAGCCTGGATGTGGCACTCAGTGCCATGGGCTGGGAACCACGGGGGGAGTGGAGCAAGGGTTGGACTTGATGAGCTCTGAGGTCCCTTCCAACCCAGCCCATTCTAGGATTCTGTGATTCCATGAACACAGCTCCTGGTCTTGCCATGTAACCACCAGTGGGAGGGGGGGGCTATTCAAGGAGCAGGTTCATGAGGAGAACTCTTTTCCAGGGGAAAATGGAGAAGCCACAGCAGCTCCCAAAGGTGGAAGCAATGACATGAAGCACACAGCTAGGTGTTTAAGGATGGATTTAAGGCCTAAAGAAGTCTGGGATATCGAGGAAAATATTCCCACACTGGCTAGGAGGTTTGTATTGGCCATATTTAAGAAAGAGTTTTTAACACTGTTAAAAACAGCATCGGTTTTGATTTTTCAAAAAGGGCCAAATGGGTCTGACACAACCTTCACTCTGCCTCTTTGAAGCAGGGGGGAGAAAACCACCTTTATTCATTTTGTATTCATTTACTTACTGCGAGGACAGCAACGTGTAACTAAGGAGGGAAAGAACAAAACACAACACAGAATCAAAATCCAACCTTAAGAGAGCAAGGAAAAGGAAGACCTTGAAATCAAATTGAGGAAAGGGATCGATACTTTCCACTAACTGCGAGTTACAGACCTGGGGATTGCTCACGGCACAGCATCAGCAACACCTAGTGGCCAGTGTGCAGTGTCCCAAAACAACAACAGCTGCTCAGCACACTCAGACACAGCTCCTGGCGACTCTTCTAAACAAATCCCCAAAGGCTCTGACGATTTAAAATGTTTTTACAAGAGCAGCCATCCCCGTTGAAGACTAATGATTGCCCTCTGCTCTGAAACACCCCGAAGGTATTTAATTTCTCCTATGGCAGGGCCTACCGTGGAAAACAACCTTAGAAAATGCCTTATGTATCTGTTTCTTCCTTAATCCTTGTCAAATCACAACTAGTTTATGTCTTGCAGAAACAGCAGAGGACTAAACACCTCCTGGAACTGTCAGCAATCAACAAACTGAGTTCACAACACCCTGAATTATCTCGGGCATGCTGACAGTTGCACTGATGTGTAAGAACCCATCTGATATCAGCATGGCAACAAACACCCCCTCATCTGATCTAGATGAGAGCTGGTTTGATGCCCAGAGCTGACAGAAATGACAAGAAGGCTTTTTCCTCTGCAGAGCACTTTTTATGTGACAATCAGCCAGGAATATGATGACTTATGAGCTGATTTTGTTCTGGAACCAGTTATATACCTGTCTCAGTGAATTACCTTCCAAAAAACCCAAACAGGACTAAGTGCTGAACCCAAGAGGAAAAGCTAAGAGGGTTAAGGGAAGATGAGAAGAAGAAGAAGAAATGAAAGAAAGCAGAAGCACAGAAGAACCTCTCTAAAAAAAAACAGGCATGGAGATCAAGATCTCAGTTGTGACTGGCAGTGTCTCTACCCAGACTTGAGAGAAGGCAAATGTAGAACACAGAACTCAGGGAAATCCATTCCAGGCTGCAAAGCAGTTCACACACTATGTACAGGCAAGCCTGGAGAGGAGCAGCAGGCAATATATGGCCTCAAGGACTAAAGTTCCAAATCTCCCTCCAGGTCATCCTCCTGCCTCTCAGCTGGGAATGTGTGTTTTGTGCATGCACTAAAAAAAATCCAAAGCAGGGAGGGAAAGATAGATTTCCCTTCATTTTATGGAGAAATAGAGTCCATTAAAAAAAAAAACAAAAAACAACTAAACCAAACAAACATGAAAAAACTTACATACTGCCTGTCCAAAGCATGAAAACAACCTTGAATCCTGCCAGGGAAAAAACATGTTAATACTAAGCAGCAATATTTATCTCATGATCTGTAAACATATGCTCATTAGATCCAGTTTAAAGTGCATTTTCTCTGGAATTAGTACAACACAGCTAGCAACATTTTGGGCTTGTAAAGTCCTTTTCAGGTCAACCATCATAGAGGCACTGTCCTCCTTTCTGTATTTGTGCATTGTTTATACTTCCAGGGCCACATCCTGTCAGCCTGGGCCCACTTAAATCCTGACAAAGACAAGGACTGGAGGCCCAGGGCTGGTTCCAAGGGGCTCTCTGCTCTGTTCTGCCTTCCTGGCTGGACCTCTGATGGCTCTTTTCCCAGCAGCCTTGAAACTTCCATCTGAACTTGGCCTGACATGTCTGGTCTTGTAAAAGTTTTGTTATCTGATGCCTAGCTTACAGCTACAGACCTTCTCAAAGTAGTAAATACTATTTGAGGTAGCAATGGTTGGATATTTATTCTTTGAGTCAAAGGATGTGCAGCTAGGTATCTCCTTAGCACATCAAAGCCTGACTCTCTGCCAGCTGGGAACAGGCCAACTCTGAAATACAACCTAAATACCACACAAGGAAGCTGTAAGCTACTTGGACACAAAATATCCATGCAGATAACATATTGTAGGTACTAAAAAAGCAAGCTAAAAACCCCTTACAAAAGGGGAAAAGAGCAAACAACAAAATCAATCTTATGCTTTTCTTTCTCCTCTCTCCAGACCATGACCATGACCTCACCCAACTCTTCAGCAGACCTTGAACTCATGATGCTGGTCAGCATGGGGCAGCACCCAGGCTGCATGGGCAGGAGCTGCCCTGGCACAGCCCAGAACACAACTGGGCACAATCTTTTCAAATTCAGGAAGAAGAAGGCAAGGGGTAGAGGTCCTGCTACTCAGCACAATCTTGTCTGAGTTTCACTGTTACTCACTTACCACTTGACTATCTGCAGTGATCCCAGACAGCTTTTATCTTCTCGGAGAATTTTGAGACAGAGGTCTGCAAAACCAGATTTAGCACATTGTTACAATCTTTATCACAGCTGTTGGGCAAACACTGAAACTAAGCCAGTCACCCTCCCCTTTTTTTGGATGAAATGTTTCATCCGGTGGTCCTTCCTGAGAGGAAATGTTGGGTTTCCACCAGGTGGCCTGACACAAGCTTATTGCTGCCTTTTCAAATGTCAAGACCTTCTTCAGATGCTCTGGGCAATCCCAAGAGTGCCAGAGTTATGGCTGCATCTTGGAACACCAGCAGCTTCCCTCCTCTTCTCCACTCCTGTCTGTTCCACACTTCCCTAACAACACCTTCATTGCTGCATTCAGACTTCACCAACAGCCCCAAGAGGTAAAAATCTGTGCTCAAAATCAACTACTCCTGTTAAGCTTTTCCACACAGCTTCCTCTAACTCTTTCCAGGCATCCAGAATGGCTGGAGGGAACCTTTCCTGCAAGTGAAGAGGTGAATGAGTAACAGCTTAGGATTCAAGGAGCCCTCAGAGGCAGGAGAAGGCCAGATGTTAACATTCCCCACCACCTGACACCAGATTACACAGTGGTTTTTCAGGGTTAGGTGATCAAGAGCCAATTTGGGATTTCCTGTGCTCTCAACCAAGTCCACCAAGTGCCTGTGACCAGGCTTCAGGACAACTCCCTCAATAAAAATGCAGAAGCAGATCAAAATGTAAGGAGAGATTCCACCCCCTGCCAACACATCCTGTATGCACATCAAGGTACTGATGGCACCATTAATCCTTGTGATCCTGTAGACTATAGATAGAGCCTAGAGTTATCAAAGCTGTTTTTTTGTCCTTGAAGGTCTGATTCCCAAAGCATCTGTGGTTATGTGAAACATTTTTCACAGAAATTCAACAACAATAACACAAACAAACAAAATCTACTGTCGGGCTCAAAAGGAAAGCTGGAAATGTGAACCTCATGAACTCAACAATCAAAACCAAAACACATGAATCAGAGCTCATTTTTTTGAAAACTCACTGATTCTCCTGACTCTGAGACTTGACTGATGGTGCTGGGAACAACAAGAAATGATTAGAAACCCCAAAAAACATGAGCAGAGAAGCCACGAGTTGCCAGTAGGTTGCCTTCTATGCTTTCAGTCTTATCTGCTACAGAAGCACCATCCAGGCTTGTGAGGCCCCATTAGCTCTTTTCCTAAGCAACTGAACTCAGAGTTATGTGAGCAGCTGGGAGCTCCCCTGTAAAGCAGATCAGAGCTGAAACATAGCAAGCAGGAATAAGAATTCAGCACAAATTGGAAGTGTTACCATCTAAATAGCGAGTTCCATAAGAGCTCTCAGGGAACAGCCCCCTCATGTAGGTTATGCAGGACACTGAGATGGCCAGGAGCCTTTTCACCAGCACCCCAGACTGCTGCTCTGTGGCAATGTCAGTGGGGAACAACACTAATTCCTGAAAAAGAAGGGCAAAGTAAAAAAAAAAAACAAAAAAAAAAAACCAAAAAAAAAAAGCACAGTTTTAGTGTAACACAGGGATTCTATTTAGAAATTACTCTCAGCAGGTGGGAGGTGAGGGTGGGATTAAATGTTTTAAGGATAGTTATCAATAGATCTGGCAGGTTTACTCAGCAGCAGACTGCATTGGTTTTTCTCTTTATCACAGTTCCCACCCCCTCCGCTGCAGCAATGCTGCCACTTACCACACAACCACCCCTAAAAAAAAAAAAAAAAAAAAAAAATTTTAAAGTTTTCTGCCAGTTTAGCTCTACACAGGTTTTTTTTGAGCTCTGACAGCCAGCTGAACCTGTCATGGCTGTAGGAAGCCCTGGTTTTCAGAGTGATTTGAAGGTTGTAAACAGCACGGATCTAGGATTGGAGCTAATGTGAGTACTGAACACTGTGTGATTACAAATGAACAATCTCAGTGGAAAGAACACTAAATTTAGTTCCTCTGTTAGTTTTCTTTCTGCTAATAAAGCTCTGGGCACACTCCCTGAGTCAAACACATGTCAAAGTCTCATGCTGCACCTTCCTGGACTCACTAAGTTGGAAACAATCCAACCAAGAACAGCACAGCCAACAGAAGGTGTTCTACCTCACCAGATACAGATATGCCAGGTCCAAACCCAAGAGCTCAGACTGTCAGTACCATCACATTTCAAGTTTTTTACCTTAGTGGGCTTTTTCTTTTGCCTAGTCTGTAAAAGCTGCTGAGTAGCCATCCTCTAATTCACAGCCCTGCCTTCCACTTGTAACTGAAACCTGAAAAAAAAAAAGAAGAAACACCTGGAAAATACACAGTCATTGCTGTTTCTCATTGTCCTTCAGCTATGGATGAGATTCTTCAGTTTACTCAGGTCTGAGAGTTCACTGCCAGCCAGGACAGCTAAAAAAAGGCAAACCAAGAATGCTCCATGGCACCATCTGAGAGTCTGCAGAGCAAGAAAACTCTCTTCAGCAGTAAAACAATCAGTAGTAGTTGAAATTCAGGGCCACAGCTGTACCTCTGCTTCAAAATGCATTTCTCATATTCCAAAGCACAAATGTTAATTCATACAGCCATTAAAAAGTGTGAAGGAATGTGAGAGAACTGGAAGTCTGCCAAAAGCAGCCAATATTTAAGCAAGGGTAAGCAGGAAGTGCACCAACATCAATCTCAGCCAGAATAAGGGAATGATCCTGCTGGGATACCTTGAAAGAAGGAAAAAAAGAAACCAAAATAGAGAGAAGTCCACAGTTTCAGTGAAGACAGTCTCTGTTTGACAAGCCTGGATTAAAGAGGAAAAAATACTCTTTTTCCAAAAGTGGGAAGCTGATTGATAAAGGCAATAATGTGGACAGTACACATCTTGCACTCTGGTGAGGTGCTTGATCTTGTGCTTCCTGACATTTTGATTAAAAACTTCCATTAGATGGAATTAACGAGGCAACATTCACTGCTCTGAAAAATGGGAGAGCTCAACATGTAGTTGCTAACAGGGAGACATTAATGAAAGGAAACACCAAGAGGTCCCCAGAGGAGCGTTGCCTTGTCCACAGCCAGTCAATATTTCTATGAACAATTAAAATCATAGCATAAACACAGTGGATTGAGTTAAATCATGACCTAATGCAGTGTGCAGGGAACTGTTATCACAACAGTCAATCTAATCTTGTTCTGCATTTGAACCTTTACAGCCTTTTTTTCCATGAAAGCCTCATTTCCATTTGTTGGCAGTCACTAAGACATGTTGATTGGAACATGTTGACAGCTTTTATGCTAAATTTAGCACTTCATTTAGTAATGAGGAGAGATTACAGCTATAAAAGTATATTTGAACAAATATACACCTGCAAAATTTTTAATATGTTAAATATTTTAGGAAAGTATGATTTTTTTTTCCCCACTCATACTTGGTGAAGCACTGTGAACAGGACTGGAATGCAATTAAAGCAGACAAAGGCATTATTCCATCATGAGGCTATTAGCTAAATAAAGCTGTTTTAAGTGAGCCAGAGAGATAAGAAAACAGGTTTTCTACAACATGCTACACCTAGAACCGATGTAGTGTACAAAAGAAACACCACTTAGACTGAACTGATCTACCCCGATGTGGTTCTTCCACCCCGGGCCTCCAGCATCATCTCTCACCTTGGCCAAACCTCTGGTGGCTCCGGGACTGACAGAATAAAGAGGGAGCCCTGGCTCTTCTGCTCTGAAGAAACTTTAAATAAAAACAACTCTTAGAAAATCAGTATTTACCGGGAGAAACCAACCCTCTCACCGGCCCTGCAGCCCCCTCCCCGGGACCTCACCCACACACCGCCTCTTACCACAGCAACACGAGGCCGCTGCAGGCCCTAAAAAAGCGGCCGCGGCCTCCAAATGGAGTTCTAAAAGTCTCAAAAGTATGGGGGGGGGGGCGTTTCTTTCTCCTATTATTTTTTTTTTTCCTTTGAGTTGTCGTGGCCGCGTCCTTCCCCTCACCCAGCGGCACCCGCCGGAACCTCAGGAGCGATGGGGTGGGGGGTGTCCCAGAGACGCCAGAGCCCCCCGGGGGGCAGGGGAGGTCTCGATGGCGCCAGAGCCCTCTGAGACCCCTGAGGGGCAGAGAGAGGGTCCCTGAGGGACTGGGGGAGGGTCGCTGAGGGACAGAGGAAGGGTCCCTGAGGGGCGAGGAAGATCCTTGAGAATCAAGGGGGGAGAATCCTTGAGTGGCGGGGGGGGTGTGGTCCCTGAGGGACAGAGGGAGGGTCCCTGAGGAACAGGGGGGGCCCTTGAGGGGCAGGGGCGATGCCTGAGGGGCAGGGGGTTCCTGAGGAGCAAGGGGGGATCCCTGAGGGTCAGGGAAATCCTCTCAAGGCGCCAGAGCCGCCCGAGCTGCGGGAGCTCATGAAATGCCGGAGGTCCCTAAGGCGCGGGGGTGTCCCCTGAGGTGCAGCCTCCTCTTCCTCCTCCTCCCCCCCTCCGGGTCCGGGCTCTTCCCGCACCCCCAGCCCCGGCTCCTCCGGGCCAGCACTCCCCTGTCCGGGCCAGCACTCCCCTGTCCGGGCCAGCACCTCCCTGTCTGGGCCAACACCCCCCCTGTCCCCGCCTGCGCCATGGCCGGGCCGGCTGAGGAGGAAAAGGCCGCAAATGGCGCTGAAAGCCGCGGGTGTTCCTCAGGGCTGGTGTGAGGCCTGGAGGCAGAGCTGTCCTTCTTGTCTCACCTGTTTAAAATCGCTTTAAAGCAAAACACCGTTAGCAACACACCACCCCGGTGAGGCGCAGGTTTCAAAGCCAGGAGGTGTGTTCTTACAAGATTTTGGTGCTTCTCTGCAGAAAGAAAAACTGAACACCGTCCCAGCTCCAAGGCATGAGGGAGCTCATGAGAAGATTATTTTGGAGCTAGTGTGACAACCCAGGCAAGGAGGATGGATTCTCTGTTTTCACCTGTGCCTTGTTTAGAGAGCAACCTGCCTAAGCCATTTCTTCCCATTTCCTGGCATTTTGTTATCCTTCAGATGATGAAATGTATTTCTTTTCCTCTCCCACCTTTATCCTTTTACCATCCCAAGCAGTTCAGGGGGTGCTGGTGAGAACACACACACCCCCCATCACCCCAGCTCTGGAAATGTCCATCTGCCTGGTAGGGAAGAACACAATGTTTTCTGAATCCTTTAGTTTTTCTAGGCTATTTCCTGATCTCTTTCCAAAGACCTTTCCCCTAGCTCAGTTGACAACAGCTGCTGCAAAGCTCCTCCTCGAGGGAGGAGAGAAGCTGCCATTGATGCTGAAGAATAACTTCACCACATTAAACCAAAAGAGGATGGGTGCTGCTGTCAACCCAGGAAGGCTCTGAGGGTGAGAGTTATTGGTGGGATACACTCCAGGCTTTGCAGGGTCATGTTTGCCTGTCGGCTGCCTTGGTGGGCTTCCAGTGCTACCTGCAAGCTCTGGAAGTCAGGGCACTTTCTGCCTCGTGTCTGGGAGATGAGCCAAGCACAGAGTCCTAAAGGAATGGACAGAATGTCAGGGCACGGGCAACAGGTCAGCATGCAGGAGAAACAACCATTAGAAGATCTGGAAATACCCCTTGTAAGGAGAGAAACCAGGACCCTCTACCAAGAGCAGCCTGAGACTGGGAAACAATACGTGGAAGATGTTTTGCTTCGGAGTTACTTGGAAGCTCATCTTCCTCCCAAGGTCTGGCATGCATGTTTGTGTCTCTGTGTGTACAAACTCTAATTCTGGCTAGGTCACTGCTTAGGACTGTGAATTAAATGTTTCTCTAAGCCCTTTTGTGCCTTCAGTTGGGGCAATTTATTGACATTTTTTAAAACTTGCTGTCTTTGAATCAGTGCAGGGGTCAAAAATACAGCCAGGACATAAACAGAAATAGAAAGGAGCTTGGTGGGCTCTGGTGACTGTCCTGGGTGTTGCAACAGGAGTGTTGTTTTGGGATTGTCAGAGCATTTGTTGTCTGGTCATCCAGAGTAAGAAATTTGAGAGAAGTAGAAAAAAATTGAGGTGCTTCCAAACTCTGCTGTGCGAGTCCACTTCCCTCCCCTGGGTAATGGGAGCTTTTGAGGAAATTCCTTTCTGAGGGAATGGGGTTGTGCTCAGCTGAGGGATGCAAGGGCCTGTTGGGGTTTGCTTGTTCTCAGCACAGGTCTTGGCTTTTCTGGGTAGATTTTCAGACAGCAAAGGCTCTGAACAGATGGAGGGGTGCAGAGAGGTGGGATAAGACCCTGAGGTGTCAGTCTCTGTTCCTTGATGTCCAGTCCAACAGGAACCCCTGGGAAGAGCTGGCTCATCTCCCTGTTTGTCCTCTGCTGTCACCTCAAGGACTGCAGCTGTTTCCCACTTTCAAGGACCAGGTCTGACAGAGCACAGTGGGATCTCTCCCAGTGATTTCTTCCAGCAGAAGCAATGCAATAACCTGTGCAAGACACAGGGTGAGAAGAAGGGCAGCACCTGTATTTCAGTGACTCTCCTCCTGCCACTGCTTGGTCTCCAGGTCTGTGAGGCCCTGCAGACATAGGGTAGCAAGAGTGTGGTGGCAGTGTTGGGACTTTGCTTGTGTCACAGCCATCCTGAGGACAGAAACGAGGTCTCCCTAAGCACCATTGTGGCCTTCTTGCCAGAAGAGAAGATGAGGGAAGGAAGATGCCTCTTGGCAGCCATGGAGATCCTAATCTGCACCTTTGGAATAAACGTGATCTCCCAGAAAATAAAAGCATCAATGATCTCTTTCACCAAGGCTGAGAACTCCTCCCCACTCTTTCCCCGAAGAGACAAAGTGGCTGCAGAATCCAGCAGAGACTCGGCAGCAGCCCCCTTGACGTTCCTGTGCTCGGTCCCAGCGGGGCAGTGTTGCCTCACAGCTGAAAGGGAGAGCCCAGCCTGCTGCCTGCTCGTCTGCAGCCTCACAGCTGGCTCGCAGCTGGCTCTCCTTGCCAGCACCTTCCTCTCCAGAAGAGCTGCATCCGATGAAGCACGGTGTGTCCCACTGATTCCCGTTGTCCTCTTCACCTCTGTGCAGTGGTGAACACAGAACTTTCCCTGGAACGGGGAAAAAGATTTCTGGAAGGGTGAGAAGACAGAAGAAAGCACCTGCTTTTTCTGGGCATCACTGGGGAGAAGCATCTGTTTGATTCCCTCTGAAAATATGTCCTTTTATATAAAGGATCACCTGTCTTCTGCACCCTTAGTGTGAAATATTTTGTGGATCTCCAGTTTGTTCATCCCTGGGATGTCAAAGGAGAGATGAGGGGGAACGAGACCACCCAGCAGATGCTCCTAGGTGGTGGCTTCAGCCCTGCTCCTGGTGCTTTCCAGATGCCCTCTCCATATCCTGGTGGAAGCCTTTTGGAGCACCCAGGCTGCTTTGCATTACATTCAGCAGCCTCAAACCTAGGAGCTCTGATTTTGTTCTTTTACCTCGGGAATAAAACCATTCCCTTGAGCAACAGGGTGGTTTGTAAGGCTCCACGTGGTCAGGGCACGAGCTGACAGCTGGGGTTTGTTTTTAGAACATGTGGAGGAGGTGGAGGGACTGCTGTGGTTTGAGTTCCCTGCAGTGTGCTGACCAAGAGACCTGGTTTGGGAGACTCATCCTCCTCTGCCCACAAGAAACTACCAAGTAAACAAGCAGTTAAAAGGTTCTTCTGCTTCAGGGATCAGCAAAGTCCATGAGCATTGGATTCTTCACTTCTGCCTCTAAAAGAATCTTCAAATTCTTGTCAAGATATGATAAGTGCTGGAGGCACCCACTCATCCCAGCTGAGCTCCATGGGCAGCAAGCAGGAGTGCAGCATGAACCACAGCAGCTGACCAGGCACCATGCATGGCTTTGGTTTGTTTGGTGATTTTAACAATTATTTCACCATTCACCAGCAGCATCTTAATGAGTTTTTTGGTGATTTTAACAATTATTTCACCATTCACCAGCAGCATCCAGCCTGGACAGGCTGGAGAGGGTCCAGAGAAGAGCCACAAGGATAATCAGAGGACTGCCATAAGAGGAGAGGCTGAGAAAACTGGGAATGTTCAGCCCTGAGAAGGCTCAGGGGAGACCTTATTGCCATGTTCCAGTGCTTAAAAGGGAGGCTAGAAAGATGGAGACTCCCAATTTCCAAAGGAGTCCCAGGGACAAGAGAAGGGGCAATGGGCACAAGTGGCTTCTGGGGAGGTTCTGATTGAACACCAGAGGACAATTTTCCCCCCGTGGACAGTCCGACATTGGAATGGTCTCCCATGGGAAGTGGTGGATTCCCCCACTCTGGAAAGTTTGAAGTCTCAGCTCACTGGGTGCTGGGACATCTCCCATCAGCTGTTATATCAGAAGGGTTGGAGCAGGTGATCCTTGAGGCCCCTTCCAAGCTGACATTCCAGGATTCTGTGATTTTATAATTGCACCATTTGGGGTACAGCAGCTGTGGCATTCATCTCCACAATTGTTCTGTTGAGGAGGAAATGATCAGCACTTAATGAAGGAGAGAACAGCAAAAGAGATTCCTCTGATGAAAGACCAGGTGCTTCAGTGACCCTCGTTAGAGCCTTGGATATTTTTATACTAATGAGGGTCCAACAGTGCTTGAGGTTGAGCCCCCCTGGCCTAATTTAAATCATCTATAAATCAGGTTTTTTAAGTCTAAGCATCTTCACCTGGCTTTGGCCACAGGCAGTGAAGAACACTTGCAGAAAGTAATTTCTGTCACTTTAAAAGAGGTGTCCTTAGGGCTGGAATGAATCACTCCTCCATGGGTGCTGGTTTCCCCCATTAACTCTGGACAGACTTTTCCATCCAAGCCAGCCAAGCTGAAACAAGGGCACATGAATCCTTATCCAGGGCTGTTCAGGAAGCTGGATGCAGGATGGAAATTGGAATCCAGACTGCCTGTGTGCCAGGCTGGAGCTCAAATGATTGCTCTGTCCCTCCTTTTCTAATCTGATAGGCAGGTTAACTGCTGAGCCCAGGGGAAGTTTTCCTGTGCAGCTGAAGGCCTTCTGTTTCTGGCAGCTCTTCCCCTGGCATTCTTCTCCAGCAGTAAATCATGGAGTAGCAGAGGCTGGAAGGACCTCTGGAGAGCATCTCATCCAACCCCCCCTCCTGCATCTGTGTCATTCTCAGCCCTGATACAAAAGCTCTTCTGTCTTTTGTGAAATCCGGAGATGCTGCCAAATGTAACTTGGAAAAATATTATTTTGGGGGGGAAAAAAGTGGCAGCTGAGTCCAGCTGTGCCAGCAGAGGCTCAGGGACAAGCTGTCCTGCTGCATGACAGGATGCATGGAAGGGCCAAGTGGTGAAAGAGCAGTAGCCCAGCAGGACAATCTCATCAGTTCTCTGCCTTTCCAGCCAGGACCTGGGCTCCTTGCCTTCCAGGGAAGGGGCTGAAGGGCTCTTCTGGTTGTTTCACAGATCCTGGAGGAGGTGAATCAGGATCTGGGGGGATTTGGGAACTGTCTGCTAACTGAGAGGAAACCTCTGGGCTGGGAGTGTGAGTTGAACCCCCCTGTGGATGCCTGGGGGCAGCAGGTGGATCACATCCTCATCTGCTCAGCCTGGAGGAGGATCAGAGATCTCAGCAGAAGAGGGGCTGATTGCTGAGGCCTCCAACTGGAGGTAACTGGGGGAGAATGGGAGTGCCTTGGTGCCTTCCTGGTTGTCCTCAGCAAGGTGCAGGACTGAAATGTGTTGTGTAATGGGTAACAGATGATGCCCAGACAGAAGCACACCTACTGCTGGACTGAACAGCAGTGTCTGTCCACTGTAATGTTCCACATCACCAGTGATCAGCTCTAACTAATGGCCTACAGTTGATCATAATATTCTTTGGTGTCACCTTCCTGGATCTGGAGCCTGGCAGTTCCCCTGCTCTGCTCCAGCTTTGCATGCATTCCTTGTAACACAGCCAAAGGGTTGGGATTTTACTTGCAGTTTCATTGTCTGTTTCTTATTTTTTTTCTCAAGTTTCTTACTTTTAAAAACTGCTCTTCAGGTGCACCAGCTGGCAAGCAATTCCTTGCACTGGCAGTCTGAGAAACCCCATTGCTCTTCTCTCCTCCTGGCTGAAACAGTTTTTGCCCTGTCAGAAATGAGCAGTCTGATTCTCACCTCTATTTTGTTCTGCTCTTCCTATTCAAAATATTTTATCCTCCTGCTCTTGAGCTGCTGTGTAGCCTGTCTGTCTGCACTCATCTTTTCCTCAGCTGTCTGCATCAGGCTGTCAAACTCAACTTATTTCCAAGCTCCTCTGGAGGTTTCAGCTGTCCACTGGCCATGACTGATGGGGCAGCCAAAGTCATTGAGGTATGAGCTCAGTTGGTCTCTCAGGGCACAGCCCACATCCTGGAAGCACTGGTTAGAGACAGGAGCACTGGCCAAGGATGGAGGAGAGCTGATCTGGCTCTGAGAATTCCCTTGCTCTGTGCCTCAGCTGCATCTCCCACTGCCTTTCTCCTTTAATGACAAAGTCTTTGTGCCCAGGTTAGCTTTTATATTTACCTACAGTACTCTGTACTTCTGCTGCACATGAGACCCACAGGACTCCAGGTAGCTGGAACAGTGTCCCATGTGGGTTTAGTAGGAGTTATTTTGTTTTCCTCTGCCCCGTGTGGAGTGGCAGTTAAGTGTGTTGGTCCTGTTCCATCCCTGATGTAAATTAGGCAAAGCAGCAGACCTGCCCAATCTGAAGATTTTTGTCTCTGCCTCTCAGCAATACCCTTTGCACTATGTAAGGTTCAGAGAAAATCTATCCCTTAAGTAGCTAGTCTGGGGATTTTAATTCAATAAAAAGAAAGAGCATAAAGCAGTTACCTGTGTCCAGTTCTGGGCCCCTCAGCTCAGGAAGGAGATTGAGGTGCTGGAGCAGGTCCAAAGGAGGTACCTGGGCTGGTGAAGGGACTCGAGCACAGATCCTATGAGGAGAGGCTGAGGGAGCTGGGGGTGGAGAGACAGAAAAGTGGAAGGGGACTCACCTGCATCTGATGAAGCTGCAGCTGGTTTCGTGGTGGAAGCAGTGAAAGGGTCAGCAGGATTCCCAGTTCTGTTGCACCTTTGGTTTTCTTGGCTCTGGAATATACCCCATGGTGCATTCTGCTCACAAAGCACTGCCACGTCCAGCTGTCCATCTGCATCCATTGCTGAGGTCACTGGCAGCTAAACAGAGCCCAGGTCACAGAATGACAGAATTGTCACAGTTGGAAAAGACCTCTGAGATCCCCAAGTCCATCCATCAAGCCAGGAAAACTCACCATGTCCACTGGAGCATGTCCTGAAGTGCCACATCTACGTGGTTCTTGAATATCTCCAGGGATGGTGGCTCCACCACCTCCCTGGGCAGCACATTCCAGCACCTGACAACTCTCAGGAAGGAAATTCTTCCTGATGTCTGGGCTAAACCTCCCCTGGGGCAGCTTCAGGCCATTTCCTCTGGTCCTACAATTATTTCCAGGAGAGAAGAGGCAGAACCCACCTCCCTGCAACCTCCTTTTAGGGAGCTGGAGAAAGCAATAAGGTCTCCCTTCAGCCTCCTCTTCTCCAAACTAAAGAATCCCAATTCCCTCAGGAATCCCCACAGGACTTGTTCTCCAGCCCCTCCACCACCTTTGTTGCTCTTCCCTGGACATGATCCAGCAGCTCCATGTGTTCCCAGCTCCTTCCTAGTGCTTAACTCTGGCAGCATTTCTTATCCAGGGTCACTGAGAGATGAGCAGCTAATCCCTACTCCTAGACAGCACCAGGTAACTTCAAAAGAGCTGCTGCTTAAACCAAAATTGATTGATAGAGAAAAAATAATGCCAAAAATTATCTTCTCCTCCTTCCCTGCAGCCAACGGAACTGAGACAGTGGCCAGGAAGCAGCCAGATGGCACATATCATCTCTGGTTTTAAATCAGCTGCTGATTCTGATGTGGCATTAACCCTGGCCAGGGCAGCAGATGCTGAAGGATGTGTGAAACAGGTCTGTCTGAGGGTGGAACCCAGGAAGGAGCAGGGGCATTGTTTTGGGGTTTTTTTTTTTAATCCTTGGCTCACTGCAATGAAATCCTCTTCCGATGCCCCAGGGTTCTGGTGGGTTGTCCCTGTTCTTCCTGAAGGTTCAAGATGAGGAGGGGAAGCTGAACAACATCCAAATCCAAAGGCTGAAGGACAGGTTGGGCACACAGCAGAGCTATGGCTTGAGGGAGCTCCAGCAGAGCTTGTAAGTAAGGTTTCACCTTCCTCGTGGGACCAGGCAGGCTCATGGGGGGCTTGGCAGTGATACCAGCTGAAAAAGTTCCTTTTTTCCACCTCTGTGGCTGGCTGTTCACTCCAGAGAACACTGCACCAGCAGGACTGTGAGGGGGACAGAGCTGAGAAGAGCTCAGGAAAAGATGGAAGAAAACCCAACAGAAAATATTTTAGTATTTGAAACTGCTCATTTTCCTAATCCAGGTACATTGACCCTGCTGAGGGACAGCCCCATGTAGTAAGCAGGTAGGAACAGGCACTTGCAGCCCAGAAACCAACCAGGTCCTGGGCTGCATCAGAAGAAGCACAGACAGAGGGCAAGGGAGGGGATTCTCCCCCTCTGCTCTGCTCTGCTCTGCTCTGCTCTGCTCTGCTCTGCTCTGCTCTGCTCTGCTCTGCTGAGACCCCACCTGGAGTTCCGTGTCCAGTTCTGGAGTCTCCAACACCAGAAGGACACAGAGCTCCTGGAACACATCCAGAGCAGAGCCACTGAAATGCTCAAATGCCTGGGAAGCCAGGCTGAGGGATTGGGGCTGTTCAGCCTGGAGAAGAGGAGGCTCCAGGGGGACCTTAGAGCAACCTTCCAGTATCTGAAGGGGCTACAAGAAAGCTGGGGGAGGGCTTCTGGCATGGGGGTGTGGTGAGAGGACAAGAGGAAATTATTTAAAGCTTGAATAGGGGGGATTTAGGTGAGACATTAGGGAGAAATTCTTCCCTATGAGGGTGGTGAGATGCTAGAACAGGTTGCCCAAGGAATTTGTGGCTGCCCCCTCCCTCCCTGGAAGTGTTCAAGGCCAGGATGGATGGGGCTTGGAGCAACCAATTAATTTGGTTTATCCTCCTCTCACCTGGTCTGTTGAGAGGTGCCCCTGCCCATGGCAGGAGGTTGGAACTGGATGAGCTCTCAGGTGATGTTCCTCTCCTCAGTGCAGGTGAGCCCACCTCAGCAGGGTGTTACTTGTTTTTTCTGCTCCTAGCTGGGACAACCAAAGAATGTGCCCAAACTGAAAGCTTCAGATGAGTATTCTGAGGGCATCTTACAGTCCTGCTCTTTAAAAGGCACTTTACAAAAGCAGAAGGAAGGCAGAGCTCATTTGGGGATACTTAGGCACTGCCAGAAAAATGCAGATGATTTCATCTCAGCAGTGAAGAGTTTTGCATCATCAGAGTTCCTCACGACACCATCACCAGCAGTGTATTTTTTGTGAGAGAGCCACCTTCCTGAATCCACAATAACTGTGAGTTTTGTTTCTTCCCTGGAAAAGCACCACAAGGCTGCTGAATACTAATCCTGCAATAGGGCCACCTACTGCATTAGGAACTTCCTATTTTTATTCCCACTGAAAAAAATGGAAAGAGCCAAAGGAATTCTCTTGCTGTCTCTTCAGATTTGCTGTTCTCTGGCTTTACCTACAGGCTGCTCTTTTAAGGGTGCTCAGAAGACAGGAGGTCACAGAGAGTTCACAGCAGCTCAGAATTTCATGAAGGTGATGCTGTTATGTCCTGGAAAAGGAGACAGGAACCAACCTGAGATGCCTGATCCACACATCAGAGGGAATTCTCCCTGGGATTAGATTGTTAATCCAGATACAGCAATCCAGATGACATCAGACCAGGTACCCTGAGGGAATCCTGGGCCTTTGCTTTCTCCTCCAGACCCTCCAAGAAGGGAAAGTTCTGGGCCCCTGCACTGCCCACAGCACAGACAACTGGACAGGTCTTTCAGAAACACACCAGCCAGAGCCTGGCTCCAGCTGGCAAATTCTGTTACATTCCAACCCCCCCCAGCTCAGCTGGATTCTGTACCCAGCACCTCTCTGCCCTCCAGAGATGTGTGTCCTCTCAGACAGCTTTTGATAAAGGGAAAACCAAAGATTTGGCTACCAAACAAGAAACCCAAATCTGCTGATGGGCAGGACTGAGCACACCTCCTCCCCTCCAGCTGCTGAACAACTGGGTCCTCAGAGGAGCACTAAAGACCAGGAGTCAGAGCAGGAACCTGCACAGTGTCAGGATCCATTACTAACCAAGCTCATCATTGCTCTGGCACTCCCACAAACCAGTGTATGAGACTGGAGGGTGAACATGTGGGCACTGACTGAAAGGGTCTCCAAATTCCAGTAGGTGCCACTTGCATTTATTTGGTGCTGGTGTCACACTGAGGTTGGCTCCTGGAACAGCTGAGCTGGGAGAGCAGTGTTGATGCACTCAGGCTGGATCTGCAAGATCACACTTAGCAAATTCAGCCTGGACCTGTCAGAAAGCTTTTCCCTTATGCCTTCAGCAGGCACTGGAAAGGCAGCCTGGGATGTATTTCTGCAGAGCCCCTGCAGCATCCAGCAGGAATGTGCTGAGCTTCTACTCCAGAATCAGGATTTTACTTCCCAGGTGATAAGCAACCTCTTTTGGGGCTCCAAATCCTTTTGGCCTCTGGGAGTCTGACACATTTTGAAACATCTTCCCCATTACCATTTAGTGAGGAAATCATTGAGCCCTTCATAAAGGGATTTTTTTTTTACCACTCCAATCCATTTCCTTTTTACTCAGGCACACAAAACTGGTCCAATTGATTTTATGTTTGTCCCTTAAGTTTCACAGCTTGCAGGATTTGTGCCTGGTGACACAGCCTGCTTTGGAGAAAGTTTGTTAGTACAAGCATGGCACTACAGAGAGATTCCCCTGTATCTCAGAGTAATTCCCCCTCCCTCCCTCACCCCACTGCCACCTATTTTTGCTTTTATCCTGTGGCAGTTGCCTCTACTGGATTCTGGGAGCAGGAATCCAGCATCATAATTATCCTCAGGAAAAGGGAAAGACAGAGAACTTCCTCACCCTTGCAGAATGTGATTATGAGCAGCTGAAATTCTGGGCTTCTTGACACACAAACCACTCTGTGTCCAGAAGGATTTAGTCTGCAAAGTCTCAGGACAACACAGGGTGAAAAGAGCAAATGTGAGAGACAGTCCTGGGCCCCTGCTCAGCCCTGGGGGGAATTTCAGGTGGGTACTGCAAGGGGACAGACATTTCATGTTACACTAAATTAATTATTAGGTGGAATGTGGAGCCAGAGCACTGGGTGTACTTTATGATTCACTTCCAATCTGAAAAGTGACTGCAAAGCAGGGCTCTGAGTGACTCTAAAATGAATTGTTTGATGACTGCATTTTAGTCACCGGAGGTTAAATTTGGTGCAGTTTGGAAATGCCAGCCCTGCAGAGCTGGGAATCAATGATTTTATGGATCACAAATGACTGTGGAGGGCTGGCACTCGAGCTGTAAATCAGACATACAACCTGAGGCACGTGCTAATGTTTTCAGGGCTTTTACAGACCATAACCACGATTTTAACAGAGCAGGAAATGAATCAAGGTCATTAAAGTGCTACTGCAGGTTTGCTGGAAACATTAATAGGAGACTTGTGCTCCTTTGGTTGTTCTCATGATTGTTCTTTATGTAAAAACCATCTTGTTTGGCAGCTAGTGAGAGCAAATGCATGAGTAGCATCTTAAAATTCCTCCATGAAAACCAAATTAATTGGAAATCTTGGAGCTGCAAAGCTCTTTTGCTCTCTGATGGCTTCAGCCAGAAAAGAAGCATTACAGCCCCCAGGAACTGGAGCAGATCAACATGCAGGAGAGGAAACAGGAGCTGCTTCTGCCTCAGGCAGCATCCCTGGAGCAGCTTTCCAGCCTCAAATGTAGGGGAGGGGGTGGAAAAACCCAGTTTGAGCTTTCAGAAGATTCAATGCTTTTTGGTTAAGAAAAGAGCGAGTGTAATCCCAACCACCCAACCAAAAATAGCATAAATTATTGGAGAGCAAAGAGAATACAATGCTTTTTTTTTTTTTTTTCTTTTTCCCCTAAGGTTAAAAATGATTCTTTTATATTCCTGGTGTTTTTTTGCCTAAGTCTTTATGAGTGGAGCAGCAAGACCAGAGCTGTTGCTACCCCAGCCCTCGGCACACGGTGCCAACAGAAGCGCTCGTGTCGCTTCTCTGCTGGGCCTTGGGACTCTCTGGCTTCCACCCAAGCTGCTGGGAACATGTTTGTGCCTTTGGGGTTTTTGATCCTTGTTAGCAACAAGCTCCCAGCTACTTTTAAAAACATCTTATTAGCATTCTGTGGGCTTGGGAAGGTTCCTTGGACTTTATCTTGGCTCTAGACCTAACCGCTTTCATGACGATGTTTTTGTATTTGTAGAGCATATGCTGTGTTTGTGTCTTGCTTTGCCTGGAGCACAGAATGGCATCCATTGAGGAGCATGTTTTTCTTGTATTAATAGTCAGAAAATACAGGGTGCTGGTTAGGCAGAAGGTGTCATGCCCAGACCTACTGCAGAAAACAAAACTGGGTTCAGCTTGTGCAGCCCTGCTGTGCAAATAAGCTGCATTTGCACGTACTGGGAAGTGGAACTGCTTGATCACTTAAGCACTGAAAGCCTCAAAACTATCAAAAATCAGTTCTGCACAGCAGATCCTTATAGGCTGCAGTTTCATAAACAACCTGCAAATGAGACTAATTAACAGAAAGCATCTCCTACCACCTGCTATGCTCCCTAAATATGTAACAGGTCCTTTTTGCCATCCTGCCCAAGGTAATCCTTCAGTTCTACTGCAGAGAGGCAGGGCTGAGGCTTGGCTTTGAATGTTGAGTATTAGAGATATTGAGTGATTATTGAATATTGAGAGGTTTCTGCAGCACAGGGAGGCTCCTGGCTGAGCCAGACCCCAGTGCCAGCAGGGCCTGGGGCACCCAAACTGTGCTGCTGCACCCAGAGCTGTGGGGAGGGTGCAGGGTCTGAGGTGGGTGATGGGTGGGTGGGTGAGAGCTGGCTGCTGCTCCACGGGTGCAGCCTTGGGAGCACTGAGATGTCAGCCCTGCCTGGCAGAGGGCAAGTTCTTCTCCTTCCATCCCTCTTTAGGGGGAGTAAGAGGGGAAAGGCAGGTGAAAGGCCAACATAGGGAGCTGGGGGTGTTGAGGCTGGAGAAGAGGAGGCTCAGGGGAGACCTCATCACTCTCTACAACTCCCTGAAAGGAGGTTGGAGCCAGGGGGGGGTTGGGCTCTTTTCCCAGGCAACTCTCAGCAAGACAAGAGGGCACAAGAGGTCTCAAGTTGTGCCAGGGGAGGTTTAGGTTGGACATGAGAAAGAATTTCTTTCTGGAGAGGGTGATCAGACACTGGAATGGGCTGCCCAGGGAAGGGGTGGATTCTCCATCCCTGGAGATATTTCCAAAGAGCCTGGATGTGGCACTCAGTGCCATGGGCTGGGAACCACGGGGGGAGTGGAGCAAGGGTTGGACTTGATGAGCTCTGAGGTCCCTTCCAACCCAGCCCATTCTGGGATTCTATGATCTGCTGGTCACATTCAGGCAGCCATGGGCATGTCATGCCAAAGGAGCAGCTGTTTTAGACTCTCTCAGCTGACTGGCACTTGTGTTTTCCCAAGGTACTTGGGATGCTGGAGAAAAAGCTGCTTAACCAGAGGGAGCTTCTTGGTTGTGCTTCTGGGCACAGTTAAATGCCTGATGTCACAGAGTCACAGAATGATAGGGATTGGAAGGGACCTCAAGAGTCCAGGGCAGGATCACCCAGTGTAGGTCACACAGGAATGCATCCAGGTGGGTTTGGGATGTCTCCAGAGAAGGAGACTCCACCAGGAGAGAGCTACCTGGGTCCTGTCCCACTGACACAACCTGCAGAGAAAAGCTCCTTTCAGTTTGCATTTCATGCAGTGAAAATACAGACAAGGGATGTCACCCACAGCTAGAGACAGCTACAGGTGTGCAAAGCAGAGAGAACTGGAGGTGTGATCAGGTCCCCCCCATACACAGCTGGAACAACAGCACAAAACCGGTCCCAAGTGGGTCCGGCTGACAGGAATTCTCCATCCTCAAGTCAAGGCTGTGAGTTCCCTATTGGACGCATCCCCTTCCTGCCCTGGCTGCTCCACCTCCTGCAGTGCCCGTCCCAGCCACCTCCATTCCAGCTCTCTGTTAGTCACTGGGGGGTGTGCTCAGGGTTTCATCAGCCCCGTTTCCTTGCAGGAGGTAACTACACTGTCATTTTTCCTGCCATTGTTCTCTTTGCAGAAAAAAATGGGACTGGCTTCCAGCCCTGGGAAGTTGGAGGCTGCCGTGGAGCAAACGCTGGAGGCTCTCAGCAGCCTCACTGGGTTCACCCAAGCAGCTGGGTCCAGGCAGGCAGTGACCACGGAGCTGGCAGCAAGAGACTTCTCCTACACCCCAGCAAGGATCTCTGCAGGGATGGGTGAGATACAGGATGGATTTCAGAGCAGGAGAGACCTTGGAATAAGTCCTAGATCAGGTGGTTTCACCCCTTCTGGGTAACAACTCCTTTCTTTTGAAGAAAGCTCCATCCCCACTTTCTTTCAAACTAAAAAGCACTCAGCCTGGCAAAGGCTGGGGAGAAGTAACCCCCTCCCTCCTCATGAGCCTTTGCTGATTTGGCTGGAGCCCAGGAACTCAGAATGGTTTGGGTTGGAAGGGACCTCCAGAGCTCACCCAGTCCAACCCCTGCACTCAGCAGGGACCCTCAGCTCCCTCAGGGTGCTCCTCAGGCCTCACCTTGAATATCTCCAGGGATGGGGCCTCAACCACCTCCCTGGGCAACCCTTGTTCCACCACCCTGATGGGAAAGAACTTTTCCCTAACATCCAATCTAAATCTCCTCTTCCCCAATTTAAAGCCATTGCCCCTCATCCCATCACTCCAGGCCCTTGCACACACTCCCTCTCCAGCCTTCCTGTAGCCCCTTCAGATACTGGAAGGTCACTATTAGATCTCCCTGGAGCCTCCTCTTCTCCAGGCTGAACACCCCCAGCTCCCTCAGCCTGGCTTTGCAGGAGAGGTGTCCCAGCCCCTTGAGCATTTTTGTGGCCCTCCAGCAGATCCATGTCCTTCCTGTGCTGAAGGCTCCAGAGGTGCACAGGAGCCCTTTCAATTGATCCTGCAGCTCAGTCTGATGCCTCTGCAGACATCTCAGCTGCTCAGAGGGAAGCAAAACCCCTCCTCTAGCCCAGGTTTCTCTTGCAGTGCTGCAGGCTTTGCTCTGCCTCCCCAAGCCATTCCCATCACACTGGGAACATTTAGGGTTGGTTGCTGTCAGCACCACATCCCTGCCTTGGGGATCTCCACTCCAGCAGTGATGAGAGGGACCCCAAATTAAAACCATCACTGTCACCATGCCAGAGCTGGGACAAACCGTTTGCATTCTTTGTTCAGGAGCTGTGCCTGGTGGCCAGAGTTCCAGACTGGCAGCTAGGAGGTGGAAGAAGTGCTCCTGGACAGGACACTGCTGTATGGGGACAGCCCTGCCTGCCTGTGACCCCCCCAAGGCCACCAGCACCTCCTGCCCCCAGGGAAGAAGCTACAACCCCAAACAATCCCCAAATCCTCACCCACCCAAGTCCCCACTACAGAGGTGGTGGGAACATTCCACCAGGGGCCAGAACAAATCCTACTGGAGGAACCTCCAGCTGCTTCACCTGCTCCAGCAGCAGCAGCAGCACATCCACCCAGCCCTAAAAACCTCTGCAGAGCTGCTGAGGAACCCTCAGGATGCTCCATCTTCACCAAACACTCATCCCCAAAGCCCAGGGCCTGGGCAAACCACAGTGCTGCCCACGCTCCCTGCCATCCAGGAGGTCACAGCACCTCTTGTGATGGGTTTTTTTTTCTACCCTGCAATTAACTTTTCCTAATATATGAGCTATAATTTGCCTAAAAATAAGCCTTGCAAACTGGGAGCCCTGCAGATGCACCAGTACAGAAAACACAAGGGGCTGTAAAATTGTCATCGTGTAGGAAAATAACAAATTTATTAAGATCTAAATCTTCCCTTGGAGGCTACAGCAGAATAAATGCTGCCAGAAACAAACAAGCACTAAGGCCTAACACTTCATACTGCTGCTGAACAGCTCTCTGCTCTCATAGGCTTGCATGTTTTAAAACATTTGATGTCCTTGAAATAATTAATCATGACTTCAGATGGCATTTTAATCCAGACTAAAAAAAAAAAAAAAAAACAAAAAAGTACAATCAATTCCATCACCTGTTGTCACTGCAAGGTAAAAGTCATTTAACAGCAGAACTATGGGAAACCACTTTAAGAAACCATATTTGGTAAACAGTAAGATGGAACTTCAGCAGCATTTTTAAAAAGGTGAAAATCTGAAGAATATGCTCATTTTAAAGCCCAAACTGTAACGATCTGAGCTCTGATGCTGCATTACAGGGGGGGAAGGGAGGAAATGGGAATGTGCTGTTCCTCTGCCCAGAAAAGCTGCACAGCTCTGGGGTGGGGAGAGTGGCAGAGACAAATGCTCCCACAGCCCTGGCACAGGGAAAGGTCATCACTCTCTGTGGCATTGCCTTAGCACTGGGGGGTTCTCCCTTTACCAAAAAAAAAAAAAAGTGGAATTGTTAAAAAAAAAAAAACAACATCCCCCTGCCCTGCTGTCCCAGCAACCGACCCAGGGTGCTGAGCCCCAGGAGAGTGGAAGCTCTGTCCTGCAGATAAAAACCCTGAGCAAAGGCTGTGTCAGGCAGAGCCACCACAGCTGCCTCATTCGACTCAAAAAGAGACCCAAAATTGCTGGGTTTGCTTTTTAACCAAGAAAAGTGAAAAGATTTATCCATGAAGCTGAGCAATGGAATCAAAGGGCTATAGAGAACCTGAGCCTGAAAACACCAACCTCTGATTGCTTCTGGGCACAGCTTCCTCCAGACCTCACCTGGGTCAGTCAGGGACCTATTGAGGAGGCAGCTACAGCCTGGCCAGGACACCCCTGCCCACACTCACCTGGGAACCAGAGCTCTGCACGGGGCCATTGCCCTCCACAGCATTCCAGCAGCTCAGGACTTCTCCCAGGGTGGGCTCCTGGATCCCTTCCCAGGGGGTTCCCAACACCTTCATAGAATCAGAGCATGGTTTGGGGGGGAAGGGACCTTAAAGCTCCCCCAGTGCCATGGGCAGGGACACCTCCCACCAGCCCAGGCTGCTCCAAGCCCCATCCAACCTTCAGCACTGCCAGGGATGGGGCAGCCACAACCTCCCTGGGTCACCTATTCCAGTTCCTTACTATCCTCATGGTGAGGAAATTTTTTTTTCTAATATCTAACCTAAATCTCCCCTCTTTCACTTTAAAACCATTCCCCCTTGTCCTCTCACTATCTGTGCTGCTGAAAGGCCTCACCCCAGCATTCCTGGAGCCCCTTCAGGCACTGGAAGGTGCTCTGAGCATCCCCTGCTCCAGGCTGAGCACCCCCAACCCTCTCGGGCTGTCCTCTCCCCTTCACCACCCCCAACCCTTTGATTTTCCATCCTCCAGCCTGCCCCCCCCAGCCTACAATTAAGCTGTAATTAACAACCTGCTGCCCAGCCCGGCCAAACACCTCCAGTGCCACCAGCCCCCAGTGCCTGTGCCCCCCCAGAAGAGGTTGGGGCTGGCTGTGTCCCACCTGGGCTGCAGAGGGATCTTTCCCTGCTCCGAGGGGGTCCTGGTCCTCAGCCACCGATGCCATTTGGTAGCAAAGGCCTTATGGGGTTGGTTAAAGCAGTGGAAACCAAACAACTGGCAACGTAGAGATAAATCTGTCTGTGCTGCTGAACTGGGGAAAGACATTGCTGCTGGGTTAGAGAAACTTGATGTAAAACTGCATCAAGATGCCCACGTACCTTCGTATCAAGCTACTGAGGAACATCAAAACAACCAATGAGCAGATGAGGCTGCTCAAGTGTCCCAAATAGACCTGGACTGGGACCATAAAGGTGAAGTGTTTGTAGCCAAAGGGGCCCACAACGCTTCAGGTCATCAAGGCAGGGATGGGACAGATGGTTGGGCTGGTGACTGAGGGGTGGATTTATCTTTGGCCTTCTGCAGCCTCCTTGATCAAAGGCCTTGGTGTTTCTGCTCAGCCTCAAACAGATCCTCTACAAAGGACAGGGAAGAAAAATGTTATCCTTTGCTCTGTCACCCCACACAACGGTGTCATCGAGGTACTGTGGATGTTCTGGAGCTCCACCCTTTTCCAAGGTATCGTGGATCAGTCCATGGCAGATGGGAGCCCCTCTGAGCCTTGCCAGGGGATGGTTGAGGCAGCACTGGGGCTGCACACTCCAGCCCAGCCCTGCTCACCTGATCCTTCAGCTTTGCCAGAGCTGTAAAACAGAGGAGAGGACATTCCTCAGGGAGAAGGGATCACCTGGCAAGGAGGTGCCAAGCAGCATCACCCTGTGCTGCAGAGCCACCAAGACCCCAGAAGTGCAGCCCTTGTGCAAGGCAACAGCTTCCTGCTGCGTGGTGGTGAAAAAAATCCTCCAGCTTCCCTCCAGCAGTGGTTGAGGGGACAGAGAGGTTGTGCTGAGTGTTTGTGGGGAACACCCAAGCAGAGCAGTGGCTGGGCCAGGAGCAGGGCTGTGCACACCACATCTGCACTCCCCCCACTGCAGCCCTGCTCACGTGTGGAAGGAGCTCAGAAAAATCAAGTTCTGGTGTCTAACTGAAAATCTTCAAATCTTCTGTTCCTCTGCAGGTTTTTAGTAGTGCAAAACATGATAGATGCTTTTCCTTTTTTTTAATTTAATTTTTAAATTTTTTTTTTTTATTCTTGAAGCTGTAAACAGGAGCCCCCAGCTGTGAGTACAGCTCTGCCCCCATTCTGCTGGTTTATTTAATTAAATAAATACCACCAGACTATAAAGCAATCGTGCACCATGGCTGGTGAGGAGAACAGGCCTGGCCCTAAACCCCTCAGTTCCTCAAGGAGTTGTTCAGTCCCTGAGGATTTGGGGCAAATCCTCTCGACTTCAAGTAAGAAAAGAAACAACTGAGGGAGAACTGAGCTTATGTGAGGGCCAAGGGGCTGGAAGGAGCAAGCAGCCCTAGGAAAAGGAGAATAATCAGACCCTTGTGCAGCAGCCTTCTGCAGGACACACAGCAGCTGGGTTTTCCTCCTTCTGGGAAAAGATAAAAAGACACTGAACGTGGTTTGTTCCCAAGGAGCCAGAGCTCCCCCACCCAGCAATGAGAATAAGGCAGGGAACACAGAACCAATCTCTGCTCCCTGCCCCACAGCCAGGGCTCAACATCCCCCTCCCAAACACCACTGAGAGGCAGAGGAGCTCCCTGGGCTGCTCCCACCTGTGGGATAAAATCATCCCAGATGCTTCAAGACACAGCTGATGGGTAAGGGGAAAAGGAAAGGCAAGGTGCTGAGGAAGAGGAGATTCTTACACAGTTCCCCCCACTGGGATGGTGGGACCTGGAGCTGCCTCTGGATTGGGTGATCCCCCTGCCCAGGACTCTTGCAGCAGGCAAACCAAGCTTAACTTTTTTTCTTCTAATTTTAGGAACAGTTTGCTGCTCCTCACAGAGACACACAGGGGGAAAGCAAGGAAGCAGAGGCCTTCTGCAGCCTCCTTGATCAAAGGCCTTGGTGTTCCTGCTCAGCCTCAAACAGATCCTCTACAAAGGACAGGGAAGAAAAATTAAAAAGAATAGAAAGTGTGTTAGCAAATGCTCCCATGCAAAAGTCTAAACTTTATTCACTTTTATTTATATATTTAACAATTCTAAAGTATTTACTTCTCGCTTTGACAAAAATGAAAAATATAGGAGCACTTTACTCTCTTTAGGAGAGAAGGGTTATATACACAGCTATGGAGAGATACTGGTTCCTCCTTTACATACAAAGAAAAATAATATTAATAAAAAAAGTGCTTCATCGATCAAAAAAAGACTAAGAGCTGCAAGCATTTATTCACACTGTACATCAGAGACCCCAGAAACCCGTATCATAACCTCTTGGCACCTGTCATTAGGAACTGCAGAATCTTAGACTTATTTTTGACTCTCTATGTGCACCACAAACCCACACAATGTTAGTGTGCAGAACGACCCCTGCCCCTACACTCACACCTCTACTCACCCCCTCCACGAAGAGCCAGAGGCAGGAGCTGGGGGTGATCCTTGTCCTGCTCCAGCTGCCTCCTGGCATGGAACAGCAACACCTGCAGCTCTGCTCCAGCTCGTGGCTGCACTGCTTTAGGAACAACAAACACTTCCAGGTACCCCTCGACCAGAAATCCCAGCTTTTTTCTTTGCTCTTCCCTCCTGAAAAATATTTCAAAACCCACACCAGGGGGGATCCCTGGGTGCTCTGTTACCAGACTCCCTCCCCTCAGGACACAGGCTGCCACACTAAACCAGCCTCCTTGGACATTCATTTTTGTCTTGGGAATCTTCAGCTCAGGCTGCAGCAGATTAAAGGAGCCTTGCAAAGGGTGTGGGAAGGGCAAAGTCACAAATCAAACACCCTGACATCTCTTTTCACCCCCTCACCAGACCTAAAAAATAATCAGGGATGGTTTTCTCTGTGTGATACTCAATTTGGGGGATTGTGACACTCCAGGGAAGGGAAGCACACTCCTTTCCCCAGGTTTCTTGGATTGTTGTATTTAAAACTCTCAAATACTCCAGCAGGATGTTTCTGGGTTTGAAAATATCACAAGAGAAGTTGTAAATTTGTCTGGGCAATGCCCTGTGAAGCAGGATCCAAGTTTCTTCCTTGCCCAACTGCACTCAGCGGGCTCTGAAGGGACGAGGACCCGAACTCTCCTTTTAACTCCTGTGTTCCAGAGGCTCACACTACAATGAGGGGACTTGAAAAGTGACTCAGCTTGGGGCAGGGCAATCCGTGATGTACTGCAGAGCTTTCTAAAAATCCTCAGGGATTTCCTATCTGGAATATACTCAATAGAGACTGAAAAAGGAGGAGACATCCCAGGAGTAGGAGAAGCCCCAGTGCACTGCTCAGGGACTGAGTTTGGGGAAGACCCCAGCGTGTCCCAGCTGCTCTTCTGTTGGTTTGGAAAGTCTCTAATATTAAAGTGCCAGTCTGAACAAGAGCTCAGGGGTGTTTGTAAGAACCCAGGGAGTGCACTGCTCCACACTGAGGAACCCACCCTGCAGATGGGGCAAGGAGAGGACTCAGTCTCCTACTTTCCCCCTCGGGTTTAAATAATGAATTGCATTTAGAGAACTTCAGCAAGAGGTGCCAGCAGAACACCCATCTCAGCTGGGCAGCCTGTCCAGCCCCCTCCCACCCAAGCATCACATCACTCAGGCAGTGTCCTCCAGGTGGTCCCAGCCCCCCCTGAGGGCTGACAGCAGAGACAGAGCCACCCTGCACGGACATCCATTCCCCCTTCCTGCAGCGAGGGGAACTAAGCCCACTCTAAGAATAGAGAGGGAGAGTGCTCTCTTGGGAAAGAGCTTCCCATTTCTTCTAGCAGCAACAGGTTCCCAAACAGCAGTTTGTTTTTTGTTTTTTTTTTTTGTTTGGAAGTAACAGGAGTGATTGAAAGCGCTAGCACTGAGGCTACTGGTACTCACACTGTGCACACTGCCTCCACTGATTCCTCCCCCTCTTCCTCCCTCCCATAAAATTGTCTGTCTGCAACAGTTCAAGCAGTTGGGACAGTGAAATCCAAAGGGGAATTCTGGCCCTGGCACCAGCTCCCTTCCCACTTCCACAACCTCCCAGCAAACAAACATATATATATTATTATATATACACACACGCGCATGGACACATACACACAGAGAGGACAGAAAGGAAACGGGGAAGAGCCGGGAAAGGAGAATCCCACAATCCAGCAGTATCCTTCGGCTCTGTCCCGCCCAGCAGTGTTCCACGCCCCAAGCTCCACAGTGCAGGGCTCCTCCCAGCCTCAGCCCAGCCAGGATCCGCCCGGCTGCCGGGGAAGGGGCGGCACAGGGCTGCTCCCCCGCTGCTGCCAGGCCGGGCCTTTAATTGGATGTGGCAGTGATGGGTTTATCCAGTTCGAGATCAAGGCTGGAGCTGCTGGGGTGCAAGCTGCTGTAGCACGATTTGCAGACTCTGCTGGGTTCAAAGAGCTGCTGACTGGGAACGGGCACCTTCTGGTTACAGCAACTGGAGCAGAAGACATTTCCGCAATTCCTTGCGTTGGGAACAGAGGAAAAATGGAAAAGAAAAACGTTAGAAGCAGTTTGACAAAGCTACCCGAGTTCTACAACGATGCTGCTGGCAGTGTTGTGATGGGCTCAGCCCTGGAGGCTGCGGTTGTTCCTCAAGTACCAGGAGTCTGCAGACAGCCCTGCACTCTGGAGCTGAAGCACAGCTTTAGGGAACGGACACCAGAGAGGAGCACAAAGGAAATCAGGGTACAAAATTCATGACATCTTCTGCACAGCTCTGCCTGGTCTCAGACTGGAGGGAACAGTGGCCCTCTGTGACCCAGAGGGAAGCTCTTGGCCACATCCTGGGGAGGAGCTGGGCCATGGTGCTGCTCAGCCCTGCCAGCCTGGGGACATGGGGCTAAGAGGAGGCACAGCAGGGGCCCTCCCGCTGTGGGGTGTGCAGGGCACTGGCCCTGCTCATGGCACAGACCTCATGGGCCTTATAGACAAGTTGGATAATGCAGTCCTGGCAGGAAGGAGGAATCTCTGCTCCTTTACTCTTCTAGGAATGTGTACTGAGAAGTTCCAGCACAGAGACATTTCCTTCCGTTCCTTCCAAGTGCACTGCTGGAAAGTTTTAAGCATGGGACAGATGAAAAAAATTAAACTGAGTTTGGGTTGCTGCAGTCCTTGCCCCCGTGTTCCTGGCAGTCCCACACTTCTGCACAAAGTAAACTGAATCAACAAGGATCATGCAAAGCCAGGAGATGGGCAGCCAGGTATTTCATGCTCAGCAAGGCTGCAGCAGGGTGGGTGTCAGCTCTCAGCTGGGGGAGGCACATGCACCTCGCAGGAGGCAGGGAGAAAACCAACAGCTTGAACCTAATTACCTCCTCACAACCCTCTCAGAACTGCTGCTGCTCAAGCCAGGCTGGTGAGCACCACACTGCCCTGTCCTCCAAACCCATCTATCCTGCTCAGGAGTTGAGGAAAGCTCTCCAGGGACCCCCCTGGGCCTGACACCCTTTTCATTAACTCTTTGGCATTTGTGCCACAATCGGTTTGCGCTAGAAAAGATTCCCTGCTGCCAAGAGACTGACACTGAGAATTCTGCCTCCACCCAGCAGCTCTGATTAATCCTTCCTTGCCAAGAGACAGGACTGCCAGATGCTGGTCACTGCTGGGGACAGAGGCAGCAGAGAAATCCCATTTCTCACTTGAATGGGCTGATTTTCTCAGCTCTGCAGAGCAGCTCCCCAGCTCAGAGCTGCGTCCCTGGTGCAGGGAGGCTGACAGTAGCCAAGCCTGACCACAGGGCTTTCCAAATCTTCCTAAGGATCCTGTTAGAGATCACTATCAAATAAAAAAGCAGGAGTAAAAGCAGTCCTGAGAGGTGTTACACAAAAACAACTTGCAGAAAAGCAGCTCTGACATCTTGCTGCTCAAAGCACAGTGATCCAACAGAAGTTCACTGTTGTTGGACGAGGTCAAAAAAGCACCCGAGGAATTAAAATAAGAATCTGTTTGTTGGAGCTCACCAGCTTCCTAACATATGCTCAGGGCTTTTTGTTGTTATATCTTTCTGGGACAGATAATAGTGTTCTGTAACTTCTCCCCTGAGCTTCAGAAAGCTCTGAACAACTCATCCTTTCTATCCTGGTGGTCCTCAGCTTTGCTTGAGATCAAAGAGATGTTAAGAACACGCTGGAAAAGTGATCTCACTCCTTTGAGGAGTGGGGACTTCAAATCATGCTGTCAACACCTCCTCTTCTTCCTAAATCAAGGATGTTTGTCTCTTTTTTTGGTGACACTAACCCCCCACCATCTTTGCATCACCTGTGACTGCCACAGTCTTTTCAGTCCTAAAGGAAGTGGAAGGGTTTTTCATCACCACAGCACACAGCAGTATTAGAGCTGTTTGGCAACGAGTGGGCATCTCCCAAAAATAAGGTAGAAAGGGAAAATGAATGCATACAGCTAAAGCTGAGCCTCTCCTCAGTTAGAAGTGACACACAATTTACTGACAGTGTTAGTGTGATACACACCCCAGCTGAAGCTACCAAAAGCCTGAATGCCTTTCTGTGAAGAGAGGACTGTTGATCCCCAGCTGAACACCCAACAGATCGTGCCAGTCACCCACCACTTATTTCTAGTGAGTTCCAGGCAAGTGAAAGACAAAGAGAAGGAAGACACCAGGTTAGTCTGGAGAAGTTACCAAGAAGAGGCAGACAGACAACAGACAGAGGCTGTTGGAAATGCTCACCAGATCTGATCAACACGTTCAATGTCCCTGCAAGGAGGGGAGAGAGAGCTCAGAGGGGAACAGGGAAAAGCAGCAAATAGAGGTGATGAAGCTGGACACTTCTCCTGCTCAAGGCTTTACAGTGGGAGGGTTTCAACTCTTCTTCATTCCCAGAGTGGCACTATTGCTGCTCTCTGATAATGTGGACTAGGGAAACACTTGGTGTCCTTGTTGATTGCCCACAGGTCCCTACCAGGAATGACCAGAGTGGATGTGGACAACCTGGGCAACCCAGGGCAGACATTTGGAAGCTGAAGGAACAAAGACACTGCAGAGAAATCTGCAACCAAACTTGAAACCTGGAGTCAATGTGAACTCCTGGGGGGTTGGGATGTCCTGTGTGTATCCATGTGGTAGGAGTTCTCCAGAGCCCAGCCCAGGAAAGAGGAATGTCCTGCCCAGTGTCAGCCATCCCAGGTGGCACAGATCCCAACAGACACCACCAGGAAAGGGACAAAGAAAAACCCCATTTTCTCTCTTATAAAACCCTTCAGGTGTGTCCAGCTGTATGCTTGGCAATTACATATTTCATCTGAAGCCTTAAGATACAAACACAGTGGACATGAAAAATAGAAATCAAAGCCAATCAAGTTCTGTTCATTCTTCCCTGGTTTTATCTCCACAAGACTAAAATGGAACAAAACACAAAAAACCAAGAAAGATGTTTGTAATTCTTTACAACTTCAAAAAGCAATGAAGCCTCAAAACTGTCATTTGTTTAAAATGACCATTGTGATAATTTTCTCATGTCCAGAAATCAGGAACAGGGATTTATTTGAAACAGAACTTAGAAAACTGAAATTCTTTCTTTAACTTGAATGTGATCTAATCAAAAGGCCTGTTCAGCATTAAACCCCTGCTGCCTGCATAATCTGGTGCAGCCTCTGCTGGCAATATGTTTGGCAAAGAATAATCCAGAAAACTTTGATTTCAGAGGTGTCCTCAGTCTCTTAAAAGAGAGTTTACTCTCTTGCTCTCTTACAGGAGCAGTTTACTGAAAAGGGGAGAATGGCTGCAGAAGGAAAGGAGCAGGTTTACCATGAGGAATGGTCAGAAGATGCTATTCATACAGCTGCATTATTGAATTACTGAATGCTAAGATGACAATCCAGTACTTTTAATTATTGACACCCTCTTAAAAAGCTCAACAGCCATCTGCCTCCAAATCCAGTCTGAGGAAAAAAAGGCAGGATCTGATTAGGCCAGGCTGGAGCAGATGCCAAAATCTGGCTTTTTAAATATACACTCTGCATCAACTGAGGAAACTTCTCCCAAAGCTCCCTGCTCCTTCAGGAGCATGAACAGCCCTACTCTGAAACACTCAGTCTGACATCCATCCCTGAGAGAGGAATTACATGTCACAGGAAAGTTCTTTCCTGCTTTAAGGAGGGGGATCAAGATCATGGCTGTTGATGCCCAGGTTACCTGCAGTGGTGCTTCCTGCTGGCAAGCCAGAACGTACTGTCACAGCCATAGCAGTGTGCAGCAAGGTGGTCTGGGAGCCATCGTGTCACCTGGGAGAAAGAAAAGACAGAGGGCAATTCATGAGGAACAAATCCATCACATTGGTGGTCACAAATTCAAGGCAAAGGACCATGAAGTACTTGTGCAAGAGCAAAAATTCTGTGTTTGCAACAACTGAAGACAGATGACAGAAACCTTCCCTTTGAGAGCACATATACAAAAGTCCCCTCAGATGAACAGAAATGAAGTCCTGTTTTGGTTTGGTTTTTTTGCTATGCTTTAGAAGTATGCAGGCCAAGAATATTCACCAAGCATGTGTCCACCTAAGGCTCCTTCAGCTAACCATCCCTTCCACAGCTCCTCAGAGAGGTCACACACAGCAGAGGGCACATAGGCACAGGTACTGAGTTTGAAAGTACGAGAGACAAGTGAAACGCGAGGAAGAAAGTTGACAAGAAGTGGCCCAAGTGACTAAAGGCCATCAGATAATTTGAATGGTGAATATCCCATCCTAGGGGAAGAATGAGCAATTTACAGGGATTTAGTCTGTACCTCTGTGTCCTGTTTATCCACCTGTTCCCAGCTGGCTTCAGAGAAAATCTCTGTGCTGCAGCGAGACAAGCAGTTCTGATCCAGATTGCTTTCCGAGTCGGGTATAGAAGTCTGTTGGCAAACAAACACAGATGAACAGAACCTTCCCACAGTCCTGCTTCCCTACAAATAAAGACCAGACAGTGGTGGGGAGGAGCAGAATGGCTTCCTCCTGCTAAGGAAGAGGTGATGACTGCACTGGATAAGGCAATCTGATCACCAGGCACCTCCCAAAGCACAGCGGTGGCAGTAAAGGCACACGGTCAAGTGGTTTGTGCAGGGGTGAATTGAAGAAAACCTCAAAAAAACCAGCAATAAAAAATAAAATAAAATCCCAGCAGGTCCGTTGTTGATCCTCTGACTAGATGATGAGGTAAGGTAGAATGATTTTGAATCTGGTTTCTGCTGTGTTAGCACAGAGTCTGTCAACACTTTGGGTGAGGAACCAAAAAAGCTGCTGCCTGTGGCTCCAGTTTCGTGGCTGGATTTCCTTTCCAAGGTTGTTCCACTGTCAAAATGAATGTTAAGACCACCTACAGCCTTTTGTGGGTAAAAATTCTGGAAAATGCAAGCCAAATGACACATGGGAAACTCAGAATTTGAGCTACATATATTCCATATATAAGAATGATGCTTCCTTAATATAATCTAGCCAGGTAGAGTTGTATTTTAACTGAATTAACTCAGCTAGCCCTTAAACCACATTAAAAATAGCAAGAAATCTTGAGTTGTGTGCCTGAAGAATGGGCACCTCTGGAGCTCCAGAAGGAAACCTGCTACCCCTAAGCTGAGGCATAACTAGAAGATAGAAACCAGATTCTTAAAAATGGTGAAATTTCCTAACAGACAGCAGCTCTCACATCCAGCCCTGCACTACAGTTTGTGAAGGTTTTTGGCCTTAAAAAAACAACAACAAGGGAGTATAACACATGAAGCCAAAACATCAACTTTCTCCAAGGAATCCAAGCTGAGCTGACCTTGAGCTGGAATGGATGCTCAAGAGGAGCTCTCAGAGCTGTCTCCAAGGGGAACAGCCAAAAGGACTCTGAGTATTTTTCACAAGAAATGTACCTGGGACTATCCAGCACCTCTGCCACTGCTGAACAATACTGAATTAAAAGCTGAAAATCTCCTGTAATTCTTTTTTTCTTCTTCAATTTTGCAGGTACATAAAGCACATTCTAATGTGCACGTAAGAAAAGGGAATTTTTGATGGGTGTTATATCAAGCTCAGGAACTACAAACCAAGGCTCTGCCCAGTATTCAAACCCACAGGAATATCCAAATTCCCCTCTTCATTTCTTTTAACTAATAACACCAGGCCTTTGAAAAAAACAAGTCTGGCAGCAATTCCCAGCACTGCTCTGTGCTCAAAAGGCCTCCCCAAAACAGTTTACTTTTGGAATCAGTGCTACCTTCAGCAACAGCACAAAGCCAGTGATTGTACTGCTATTGACATTTCATTATTTATTAGTTAAAGGACAAGGAGAAATCAGGTAAAAAACAAGCAGGGGAGAAGCAACTAAAAAACCCACTTTAGAGAAGCACCTAGAAACCTTGCCAGCTATTAAGCTCTTGAATTTGGAATTGCACTTACTTTGTTTCTGGTCTTAAAGTTTCTTTTGCAACCACAACTACATAAATCATTGAATCACTACAGTAACCAGCAAACTGCATTTGAATCACACCTAAAACTTAAAAGGCTTTAAACACTTCCATGTGAAAGCACAAAATTAAAAAACTCCCAATTCGTTGAGAAAACCCCCTCATTGACAAAAAACTGTCACAAAAGCTCTTAATTTATTCCAGCTAATGAGCTTTGAGCCAGCCAGCTGTCTGAAAAGGGGCTGGCTGGAACTTCCTGGGTTTGAGTGAACAGAGCAGCCACTGCTGCATCTCTTACCCTGAGCATGAAAAGCACCAGGAGATGAGTCCTGTGCTGCTGTCTCAATAAATGACACATTCATGTCCTTAGAAAAACAGCTTTGCCTGTACAGAAAAACAACAGTAAAAACAAATGGGCTTTGGAAAGAGGCCAGTGCAGGGTGTCTGAGTATGTCCAGGCACGTGTGAGCAGGCTGTGAAACACCCATCTTGAAATAAACCTTTGGTACATTTATGGTCAAACTGGAAGACAGTGAAAGTATTAGTCAGCTTTAGTTGCCACTTGCCTTTTACTCAAGTCGTTTGCCCTCTTCAGAATGACCTTGAGAGTTTTATAAAAGCCTGCACTGCCAAAAAAAAATAATCACTACCTGACCAAGGAACCAGAGCTGACACTACAGCAAGCTCCAGAAGGTGACTGACTAGCCCACTGTTTCCAGCAGTGGCCCAGCTACCACGTCACTTACCACTTCATCTCCATAGTCACCATTGAGCCGTAAGGAGCTGTTGAGGAACTGACTCTCCAACCTGCTCTTCAGCTCCTGCACTTGCTTCTTCAAGGTCTCCACCTCCTGCTGGTGCCCAGTTTCTATCTGGCGCAGGCGCTGCTGGATAACGTCGGTGTAGACGGGCATCCCATCATCATCCAGGTGACTTCTGGCAGGTTGGTCGGGGCTGCTGGCCACCTGCTGCTTCCCCAGGTGACCGAACATCCACTTTTGGTGCAAGTTCCTCAAGTGAAACTGTGCAGAAGTACAGCTGGCTGTGGAGACCTGACGGCTCAGAGAGGCTTTGATGCGCCCGTCCTCTCCGTTCACGCAGTGTCCGTTCGTGGTGGGGTATTTCTGGGGGATGCTGAACCCTGCAGGCTTCTCAGCCACCTTGTTCTCAGGCTCCAGCTCTCCATTACACACAACCTCCTCTTTACATTCAGCTAAAGGCAAGGCACAAGGGGAAGGCATCAGGATGTGTGTGGTGCTGCTACCAGAAGTCCTATGTACTTTTGCTCCCGGTTTCTGAAGTTCCAGCGTGCTCTCCCCCTCTAGCCTGTTCTCAGAAAGTTCCTCAGCACTGTTGTCTGTCAGGTGAGGCCTATGGCAAGGACTCTTAGGAACAAGCTCTTGCTTTGCTTCATTCTCTGTCAAGGTTTCTGTAGAACTCTCAATATTGGATGTCCTCACCTCACGTGGGATTGTAAGAAGCAACGGCAGGTTGGCCTGTGCTGGGTTGTACAACAGACCCTCTGCTTCTCCTTCAAGTTTGCTCACACCTTCCTCCTCCATGTTCTTCTGAGCATCTCTGTTTCCAAAGCTCTCCAAAGGAATAGCCTGCAGTCCTCTCACCTGAGGTAACTTCTGGAGAGCATTGCTGAGATCAGTATGCTCATCCTCTTGTCCTTTAAGCTCAGAAGCACCTTGTGAAACTGGATGTGGATTGGGTGCTGGATTGTTCATCACCATTCCTTTATCTGCCTCAGCCTTTTCACAGAGGTCACGGACATACCCGTGGAGATTTTCAGTTCTCTTCTCCTTATCCAGAGCAATCTCATCCCCTTTACCTACGGTCTCGAGGCTACCCCGTAAGTGCTCCTCCAGACCCACATCATCTTTAGTGGCCTCTTGCAAAATGTTCTCCATCTGTCCCTCTGCCACACCAGCTGCAACAGAGAGCTCTGCTCCAACTGGAGCCCTGCCCTGTTTGCTCAGGCTGTCTCCATCAAAGGGATCATCCCCAGGGTTCCCCAGGTTGCTCAGCTCCAGGGACCGCCGGTGCTCCTGCCACTTCTCGTTGAGGCTGGGGTCACTGCTGCGTCGATTGGTTGTAGGCACACTGCTGTCACAAGCTGTTGTCAGATTGTCAAATGATCTTGTCTTTGGTAACCTAGAAAGGTACAAACAATCAGAATCCAAAGTCAGGGGATTTTTGGGTTTCTTTTTTTCCCCCCCTAAATGTTTAGCGTTTAGCTACTACGGTTTAAAAGCTCCCCCCCTACGCCCTCCCCCAGTAATTAAAACAGGAACCATCTGCTAACTAATGGACTTCTGGGAAGCATTATCTAGGAGCACATTTTGGACCATCTGTAGTGCAGAGCTGCTTCACTACTTTCTTTTGTTTGCCATCAGGAGAATATGTTCAATCAGACTTCAAACATTCCCAGAATAATCCCTGTACCACAAAGCACAAATGCTTACAGTCTGGTCACACCTCCTAATTAACACGTGCTCAGAATCATTGTACAAAAAAACAAAAAACCCAAAAAACAAATAAATAGTTATACAACTAGAAACAGGAAAAGAACTCAAATTTAAGACAAGCAAATGAAGGCTTATGTCCCACTAAGATACAAGGAATTCTACAAGGCTATGCAATACCCAGAGCTTAATTCTTTTTGCTGATCTTCTCTCTGTTATGCTGTCACCTCTGAAACCAAGTTCCCAAACCAAAACAACAACAGATTGCTTTTGGGTAGGTCAGACAGCCCCACAAATAAACCTGTGAAAAATACTCCCCTCCCACCACAAGTATTCTCCTCTTTATGTCCCACAATATTCTCTGTTGATCTTACTTTACAGGATGGGATTTTCTGGGCTCTAGGCTCACCTGCCCAGAGGCTGATCTTCAGGGCTAGAGCCTGGAGCAGGGTATGGGGCACAGGTGTCCTCAGCAGGGGTGGAGGGGGAAGAGCAGGGCAGGTAAACAGCACTCCAGAGCATTAAATTCCGTACGTGGCACACTGGATACAGCACCTGCAGGAGAGAAGAGGCAACAGTCAGGATCTGCTCACTCCCAGAATGTGTTCAGATCCCATTCTGGTAGTTTACTGTCCAGGTTTGCAGCTGGGAGGCTCTGCTGGAACTCCAGATAACTTGGAAGGCCAGCAAGCAGCCGTGGCATTTTTAATCAGATGGACTTGGATATATAATTATCTTTTCTTTCTGAGACAGAGGCATAACAATGCCAGCTTTCAGCTTCTCATGAATGAATTACTGCAAAGTGATCTGTGTGAATCTTCACTTTAGTAATGCTCCTGAGCAACTCAAACTGCTGAAGAACTCAGTGGCCCATTGTTAATGCAGAGATTTCCTTGTGCTCTGTGTTGTACTGTGCCATATGAGAGCTGAACCTCCTCCTGCAAGCTCCAATCCAAAGCTGACTCTGTCTTTAATGGAAGCACTCATATGGTAAAAATTAAGTGCATGCAGAAATACTTTGCTGAAGAGACAGCTTGCTCTTAAGAGGGATTCCTTGACTGTGGAATATGCTTTCTGTTTCAGTTTAAAAACTCCTCAGGTCACTTTATCAATTTCAGTTTTCCCAAGCAATTCCTCATGGAAAAGCAGGTGATGGCAGAGGAGAGCCAGGTTTTGCTGGCACTGAGCAGAAGGGCTGCAGGTTGCCTTGATTTGGTGGGTGCTGCTCTTAAACAACTACAGTTTTACATCAAGAGGCACCTTTTAAACACTGAAGTAAAAACCACAGAAAGATGAACACAGGAAATTACTAAACTCCCACATCCAGATTATCCTGAGGAGCTCAGGACACTGCAGTGGAGCATTTACTCAGAACAGAGGCCAAGTTTCCAGGACTGCACCCACACTGCAGGACACTGCTCTGAGCCCCTCCTCACCAAACCTGGGGCTCTTTTCAGAGAAAATTCAGCTCTATCCATAGTTCATGAGCCACATTTATCTGCAATGCCTCAGACTTTCAGTTCCCATGTCCACTCCTATGCTGACAATGCCAGGTTGCAAAGCCTTGCAGGGCTTTGCCTGTGGCAGGGACAAAGAGGAGCTGCCCACAGGCTGAGTGCAGGCTGCACACCCAGCACCCAGGGGAGACCCTCACTGATGTCAATCTAAAATTCAGCCTTTTGGAACAAATGTCAGCATAAACTCTTCCTTACTAAGCCAGTTTTTAATTTTAGTCTAGGCAGCAATTAGCAGCCACGCTTACCATGTGCAAAGCCATGGCATAGTCCTTAGTTTGCTTTTTGTTATCTGATACTTTCCATATACAAAAAGGGTTTAAATATTTATAGAAGTTTTTGCTGGCCTCGTGGTGATGACTGATTATTTGTTCACATGCCCACCACACTGTATCCCTCAATGCCTTACAGGGACTTTTATCAAATACACAAAAACATAACTGTGAGCCCCTTCTCAGAAGCTTCAGTGAGCTATAACTATAGAAGAACCACAGTGGAAATGTGAAAGTATTAAGAGAAACAAAGATACACTAAATAATCTGAGTTACTTTTTCTGTTTAGATTTAAGATTTAGATTTAATAATTTAATAATTTAGATTTAAGATTAATATAGACACAGTGCCTAGGTCTGTATGCAGTTTTATGACACTCCTCTGACATAGCTTAGTTTTCTAGAAAAGTCTGTTTGTCAAAACATAGGAATGTTTTCTGTTACAAAAAAAAAAAAAAAAAAAAAAAAAAGGCAAATTTTCAGTTACAGAAAAAACATTTCCAGCCTAGAGAAAGTTCTGAGGTTGCATTTGACATTTCTCAAATATCAGCAGATTTAATGCAAGGCTTGAAATGTCAGAATGAACAGTGTTCAAAGGCAAACAGATCTATGAGGAGAGCTGAGCACATTTTTCTGGGAAATGCCCCTCCCTACCCTGTATTCACAAGGACAGTGAAGCCAGGAGGATGTCCCCCTCCTCCTCCTCCAAGTGTGAGCATTTCCTTAAGGCACACACACACTTAGAAGAACGGGATACCTGGGAGCCCCTAAAGGGACTCTCCCCACCTGGTGAGGAATGAAGGATACTTACAGATTCAGACTGGGAGGAGTAGAGCAGGTTTTTGAAGGCTTTGTTTGCTGCCCGCAGCAAAGACCAGACAGAACAGGTCCGTTCCTGAGTGTGTTTTTCTCCCCTCTCTTTTGCATTGTTGCACAGGAATGTACCAAAGAGGCAAGAGTAGGTGTGCTGCACCAATTTGACCTGCACAGACCAACAGAAATATTGTCAGGTGGCAGAAAACAGCTGCTTGATGTGAGAATCAACATTCAGGCTTGAGAAGCGACAAATCTTTTCCTTCCTCAAGACTGATATACAAATGTAGCTTTTTTTTTTTTTTTTTTTTGCATACTTCCCTCTAAACTAACTGCAAAAAGAACCAGCAGAGCACAATCTTTTCAAATGAGAACTAAAAATCAGAAAAAATAAAGACAAAATATTGATTCATAACCAGGTATAAAAGTCTTGCTGATTCAAACTCAGCCCTGTAGGACAGGCAAAGAAGAGAATCACAACACCTGTTAAAAAGCATTACTGCAGCACAGAAAGTTAAAGAATGGTGGGGAAAAGTGTTAATTCCTGGCCACTGGTATAAATGCACCCAGCACACCCATCCTGATCACTATTCACTCCATGCTGTGGTCCCAGTCTGACAAAATAGCTTAATATGAGCTTAACTTTAAGTATATAAATGACTTCCATTGCATTATTCAGGCATTTAAATGAAGACAAGTACTTCAATCCTCTAATAAATTAAGGGGTTTACCCAAAAAAGGCCAGAATAGCAAGGGTACAGTCACACACAGCTCCTGTAGATTAGCAGTGTGCTGTGAAGCCAGTTATAACCTTATGTATCTCATTTCACAACTGAGCTAAGCCAGGACTCTACATATACTTGGTTTCATGCCTGAGCTGGCAAGTGGTAATTCAAGTCAACCACAATCACAGGAATGTGCTTTAAATCTTGTTAGATCAGGCACTTCATAAAAACTTTTATTCTTCAGGTTACTAGTCCTGCAGACTGCCACTTTCCCAGAGATCTGCTTTCCAGCCTTGAGAATGGATTTTGCCCATCCCAGGCAAACTTCTCACAGGAGAGCTGTCTACTCCAAAAGAGAATCAACACAGCTCATATCTCCTACATCTTTGCAGCAGCAAAACTAAAGAGAAAGGGAAAGGGAAAGTTTGTTTTTACAGGAGTCTTCAAATCAAACCAAGAGCAAAGTAGGGTGCAGCTTTATTGCTAAATATTAGAGTTTTCATATTGTTTGTACCAGAGTTAGTTCAGCACCTCTTAGGTGAGACTATTAATGAATTATTAATTATGAATAATATGAATTATTAATATCATTGATTTCCTCCTTTAGAGTTTAAAAGCATTTGAGGATCTTGCTTCACTTTTAGGAGTGAAGAGATCTCAGGTCCCATGAAGTATCCAAGTACTTTTGCCTCTCTGGGCAGTTCTCCCGTTTTCTTTCTCAGGCTGCAGCGTATCACGGATAGATGGGAAAAATCCCAAACCCCTGGAGGCTCTTGTAGCACGTTAACACTGGTTTAGAAACAGTCTATAAAACAGCAATCTCTCGAGCCACAACTCACAAGGAATGCTTCATTAAACTCAAAAGAGCAAGGGAACTGCCTCTGGAGCTGATGGACGCAGTCCAACCACTGTAGGAACACGGGGCAGCGCTCGTTCAGGTCATCCGAATTCTCACCATGGCCACAGCGGTCTGCAAACTTGTGGCCAAAATCCAGCCACTCTGTCTCCACTAGCACCTGGAAACCCTGGAGAAATGAAAGCAGAGATGAAAAGTTCTGATTTTGTTTTCACTGGCTGAGGTTTTTTTAAGGCAGTCTTGAAACTACTGGGAATTGCTTTATTCCTGTGCCCTCGCTCGTTCCCATTTCTTGCTTCCTCTGCTGCTTTCCCTGCTGCCTCTGTGTTCTGAAATGCTGCACAATGAAATCAGGACAGGTATGAATTCCCCAGCCTCCAGAAACAAGAAAAGGAATAAGGCAGATTAAGCCCTCAGTGACTGGTGTGGAAGATGCTGATATGAGACCTGTCATGGCCAGGCAAGGGGGGAGGATAGGAAATTCAACTTAAAATCCTCTAGATGATGGTAACCAACATTTGGACAGAAGAGGAAAGCTCTCCCTTGGAAATGATGGGAAAACTCTCCCTTGGAAATGATGGGCAGATCATAGGAAGCTGAAGAGGAGCCAGCAGTGTGCCCAGGTGGCCAAGAAGGCCAATGGCATCCTGGGCTGGCTCAGGACCAGCGTGGCCAGCAGGTCCAGGGAAGGGATTCTGCCCCTGTGCTCAGCCCTGGGGAGGCCACAGCTTGAGTCCTGTGTCCAGTTCTGGGCCCCTCAGCTCAGGAAGGAGCTTGAGGTGCTGGAGCAGGTCCAGAGAAGAGCAAGGAGGCTGGGAAGGGATCCAGCACAAGTCCTGTGAGGAAGGGCTGAGGGAGCTGGGGGTGTTGAGGCTGGAGAAGAGGAGGCTCAGGGGAGACCTCATCACTCTCTCCAACTCCCTGAAAGGAGGTTGGAGCCAGGGGGGGGGTTGGGCTCTTTTCCCAGGCAACTCTCAGCAAGACAAGAGGGCACAAGAGGTCTCAAGTTGTGCCAGGGGAGGTTTAGGTTGGACATTAGAAAGAATTTCTTTCTGGAGAGGGTGCTCAGGCATTGGAATGGGCTGCCCAGGGAAGGGGTGGATTCTCCATCCCTGGAGATATTTCAAAAGAGCCTGGATGTGGCACTCAGTGCCATGGGCTGGGAACCACGGGGGGAGTGGAGCAAGGGTTGGACTTGATGAGCTCTGAGGTCCCTTCCAACCCAGCCCATTCTAGGATTTTGTGATTCTTTGATCTGTCTGTCAAAAACCAATCCATCCACAGAGGGGCTGACAGTGTGCTTGCCTGGGTGTTTACCAGATGTGGCAGTCACAAGGTTGAGGAAAGGTCAAGTTGCACAATTTCTTATGCAAATGATAATGGCAAAGAACATGGCCTAGCTGAGCACCTGAATGCAACACCTCATCTTACAGGACCTGAAACTCATCACTGGTTAGGGAGGTTTTGATTCTTACTGGAGGGGAAAATTGTAATGCACACATGTAGTCGATGGCTGTAATTAGAGGGGAAAAAAAAAAAAAAAAGGTGATAGCTGAAAAGCTTGAAATGTGACAGTGCTGAAGATTCATTTTCCTGAACATGTCTGATCCTTTCATAAGCAGCTACATTTTATGGTTTCCTCTGCAGCACTGGTGAATGGAGGGACCAGGAGGAACTTCTGTGGACAGAGCAGCTTGTTTTGACCTAAAGGATGCTGACTTCTAGATTGCAGATAAAAAGGACCTGAGAAGTTTACACAATTTCATCCAAAGGGCACTGCTGGAGGTCAGTTTCTGATCCTCATGTGCCTGAGGCTCTAAGCAGCAGTTCACAGCACAGTGTTCAGACATATGCTTCTGTTCTAGAAAACAAAGGCATCTTGCATGTGGGCTGGCAGATGGAATCCAGCCAGCACATATCACACAATGCTGAAAAATGATGGGGAAACAAAAATTCAGACTGAAAAAACAAAAAAAAAATATAACTGAGAGAGAACAATGAAAATGTGAAGCAGGAAAAAAACATGCAGCTAGGAAATCTGAAAGAAAAAGGCTTTGTATCACTAGTTGGCTGAGAAACTGCCAAGGTGTAATGGAAACTGCAATATGTAGCACTTTGTGTGACATATTCCTAAATATAGGGAAATTACAAACTGTTTACACCTCTGTGTAACTCTATCTGAAGACTACTGTTGCTAAACTCCTGCTAGCTTTAGTGTCTTTTCTAGTGGAAGAAATTGAAATAATTTCTAAACATAATTTCTAATTACTTTACCAGAAAAAGACCCCAACTTGGTAACACCCTCTTGCACCAACAGTTTACAAACCTCTGTGGTCCTGTAATAAGGATCAAGCAGCAGTTTGGCCAGTGCCACTATCTGGGGGGTTCTGTCCCAGCCATCTGAGCAGTGCACCAGGACTGGTCTCTGGTCTCTGTCCACAGCATGAACTACGAGCAGTGCAGACTTCAGGAGCACAGATAAGTGCTGCAGCCACTTGGTGCTTTCCAGAGCTGATAACCAACTAGGGGAAAACAAGGGAAGACAGTTTTTGCCCTTTTAAAATGCTTGCAGGTTTAGATCTTTGGCTTGATCAGCTCCTACTTTTTAACAAGCTGTGTCATTCCTGAATGTGTTTCATTTATGTCTCGTTAACACTTCCCCAGGTTTGTAGGAAACAGAGTCCTGTAGCTTACCTACCAAAACCAGTCAGTTTCTGGGATGTGCTTTGCTGCTTAAGAATTGCAAGAAGCTTAAATAACATTTTCCCAGACAAGAGCACACGTCCCCAGCAAAAGACAATCATTAAAGTCATCATGACTTTCAGCAGCCTCTTATCTCCCATCCTCTGAGCTGAGGATTCAGGTGACCCAACAGACCCAGCACCACTGCTCTATCTCAGGACTGTGCTGTACACCCCTGATAACTCTGTGCCTCAAGGGTGAAATCTGTATCTCAGCTGTTCCCAGGCTTTGCAAGGTGTTCTGGAGACACCTTAAGAACCTCTGCACTGTGAAGATCTCCACAGCCAGGTTACAAGAGTGGCCATTCTGGATCTACCCTGAAACCAAAGACTCGTAGCAGTAAAATCAACCCAGGGATGTGCCAGGGGAAACAGGACCAGTACAACTACAGAAGACACACCCTAGGAAGCTCCCAAAATGGGCCATCAGGGTAATTATCCCACAGCACTGAAAGGCTATGGAACAGGTCTCCTGAAATGACACTATAAACACATGAAGTTAGTGGACGACCTCTAGAATTTTCTGAAGGACACCAAAGTGTAAAGATTAAAGAACCAGGAACAGCAGGAAAGCCTAAGTGCCAATACTTAGGTCACCTGAAAGCAGTAACATTCTAGTATCAATACAGGCTACATATTGATCTCAGATTTAATTTTCTAGGCTCACTTCAATGATAATAAACCAATTATTTCCTCTAGTTCCAATCCAATTAAAATTTTAAAAAATATAACTACATATAATTTCCATGTTACTACATAGGAAATTCAGGGAAAGTCAACCCACTGAATTTCCACCCAAATCAGCAGCAAGAGACTGCAGTGGCAGAAACATGTAAGCAAAGGCAGAAAACACCAAATATCCACTTACTTCCCTGGATCTGGCATCTGTGTGCAGAGCAAACGCAGTGACTGAAAGCTCTTCCGGATGGAATGGATGTTTGCCATTCCCATGAACACTACTTCACAGTTTGGATAATATTCTGTAGGGAAACATCAAAAAAGGAGGGAAGGGTTTCTCCTCTGTAAGGACAAACTAGCACTTGGAGTGGGGTAGGTACCCCAGATACTAAAACACAGCACAGCACACCAGGGAAGGGTTAGCAAAGGGTTTGTCTATTTATTCTCAACATTCCCCTTCACGTTACAAAAAGCAGACAACAAACCTATGGGAATTGTGATATTTCTGGGCTTGAGGTGATCAGATGTTTTTACAAAGACTGAGGAACATCCTACAAGATTGCAGCACAAACCATATTTAAGTGATAATTTAGGGATGTTCTGAATTTTGGGAACTACTGGATATTTGTATAGACCTCGTACATTCCTTTCCCTAACCACTCAAAGGCTGAAAGGTTAATTCTTTCACTGCTTTATTCTGAGTTTCTGGTGCAACAAAAAAGTGAAAAAGGGAAAAGGACTACATCATAGCAAACTTGGCAAAGCCTGGAGAAAACATATGCAGCTCAGATTTAGAGACAGTGAAAAACTGGAATTTTTCTACAAAGAATTCAAGAACCAATACATAGGAACAACATTAAGCTGCCTGTATACCCTGCTTTTCTGTTTTGAGACTTTATTCTCTAATGATGAGTTATTTAGTAGTTTTAGAGATGTTAAATGAAAAAAAATCATCTTTTCTTACTGGTGGCTATGTATCCAAGTGCAGCAGCTACTGCAGCAAAGACCAAACCAAGAATACATGGTCAAAAATAGATTTTGTTATCTACAGTTTATCTGTCTGGTGATTTTTCTAGACTCTCCATGCATGGAATTTTAACAGGCTGCATTCATAGCCAATAGTGACCATAAAATATCTTGTTTGTAACAGCAACAATTTACAAGTGCCAAAGAACACAGAAAGTGGTAATTGCAGATGTATTACAAATGCAAGATGAATCAGGATTTCAGTTGCTTTATGATACAAATGCTGAAAAATGTTTCAGCTTTAGAAAAAATGCTGAGAAGTTGCATTCTGCACAACCACTCTAGAATGTCACTATTATCCTCTATCCTCAGTGGACTTTTACAAGTTTGCCCAGTTTGGGTTTGGTTTTTTTTAGACATTAACACACTGAACACCTTTGTCTCTCTGGCTTTTATACCTGACTCAGCAGGGGAACACAAATCAGCATATTCCACACAGTTCAGCATTTACTGAACACTGTTAGCAGCTGGTTTTCTGCTTTGAGAAACAGACTTAATTACCAGCTAAACCTGCCCTTTTGAAGGGCTGATTGATAGCTGGAGTGATCCAGAACTTTCATATAGATGAATAGGACCGACGTCCTATTTGCAGTCTGTTCAAAACCCAGTACTGAAGTGTTTCAGGGTGATTCCATGTGAGCAAATCCTTTTTGATTCCCTTCACAGGGAATTTGAAGACTTGGAAGAAACCCTGCTCACCTGGGCACTCACAGCCTCCACCTTTGGCTCTGTTGGCCACAGCTGCTGCGTAGGATCGGGCATCCAAGATCAAAAGCTTCTGAGGCTGTATTGCCAAACTCTCTGCTCCTGAAGCATTGGAGATTGAGGAATCTGGGGAGGAGGATATGCAGCTGATGAGTAACTAAAAGGATACTTCTGAGGTTGCTTAGGACCATGATGTGTGGCTGTAAACACTTCACTCAAGTGGCACAATGCATCTGCATTGACATCCAGAGACTGGAGGACACACAGTGAGACACAAAGGACTGGATCTGTTACAGTACAGGTAAGAGTTAAACTTTTATGTAAAAGCTCTGCCCTTTCAAGGAAAGGAAGTGACAAACTTACCAAATTCCACATCAGAGAGGTCCCCACCGTTGGAGAAATCTCTAGAACAATTTCCATTCATTAGCTTTGTACTGTTGGACCTGGAATCTGAGGCACAAGCTTTGGCAACAGACTGGACAAGGTGTTCATCATCTGCATTCCTCCAGCCCCACCAACTGACCTCAGGCTGCCCACAGCGGGAAATAACTGCCCCATTGCTCTGGTGCCTGAGAGAGGGAAGAACAAAAAGAACAGTGGGGTATAAGTGGAAGAATCAGGATGAAAAACACAAGAGAGAGTGAAAAATTAAATGGTGCACTCCAGTATTTTGATTCCTGCCAGGGACCTCTCTCATTCAGCAGTTATCTTCAACCTGTCATTCCATGGCAACATATTCCATGTGCTTCCCTCCAAAACGCTGACTGTGCCCACACAGTCACTGAAAGGTAGAAGTCAAAGGCAAGGTCAGTAAGAGAAAACAAAGCATTTTTCTTGCTCAACAAAGCTGCCTGTTGGCCAGTGAAAGCTAGGGAACATTTTGGAACAGCAGATGAGGCATTAAAGAGGTATTCAACCCCTGTTGGGCTGTCAGCTCTTCTGCTGCAATACCACAGTAAATAAGAAAGCTCACGTTAACTCCTACAATCACATGAATCACAGAATGGTTTTATTGGGAAGGAATCTTTGGAGACCACCCAGTCCCAATGCCCTGCATGGGCAGGGACACCTCCCACAGCCCAGGCTGCTCCAAGCCCCATCCAACCTTCAACACTGCCAGGGATGGGGCAGCCACAGCTTCTGGGAGCACCCTGGGACAGGGGCTCAGCACCCTCACACTGAAGAGTTTATGCCTAGCCTAGATCTACCCTCTTCCAGTTTAAAACCATTTCCCCTTGTTCTATCACTATACATCCCTGTAAGAAGTCCCTCCCCAATTTTCCTGGAGCCCCTTCAGATACCAGAAGATGCTCTAAGGTCTCCCTGGAGCCTTCTCCAGGCTGAACAACCCCAACTCTCAGCCTGTCTTCATAGGAGAGGTAAAACTCATGCTAATTTTAAAGCTGGAAGACATTAGTAAAAACCACAGGATTCCCTTTTTGATCGTTTTTTAAAAGCAAGAGATACCATCAATGAAATCCAAAGAATGTCTCAACTCAGGTAGGAAATACAGGCAGAATGGCATGTTGGTATCTGATGGTAACCCCAATCCTTACATGTGCACAATGGTTCTGTTTCTAGGCACTCCCAGTGAGTCCCAGGAGTTGGTCCCTGACCACAGCAGAACCAGCTCTTGAAGCCCACATGGTTCAGGTATTGCTCTACCTTTTTGTATCCCAGGATGTGAAACATCTGCAGCTCTACTTACTCTGAAGTTTGGTATTAGCATCTCTTGGAAAGAAGATGGCTCTGCCATCTCCTTTTCAGCTGTTTCTCTATGTGTGGGTTTTCTCCATCCCTCTTCCTGACCCTTACACATAAGCACCAGTGTGCTGGTAATAAAATCCACAAGTACATTTTGCTACTGACACCAGAGTAGCAGTGAAAAAAGGAAACACTGTTTTATCAGCAAAATATTTTTCTTCTAAAATGCACAAATTGCAAGCACTCTGGATACTTGATAAAACTTGAGGACTGGTAAATGGTGTACAGAGGTGAAACAATAAATAATCTCTCAGGAAGATTACTGAAAAATGACCTAACTTGAACACTAAAAAAATATATACTTTTAAAAAATGTCTGAAGAGTTATAGTTATTTCCTTAAATTTCACCTGCCTTCTTGTACTAATCTTGAGCAGATTTCAAATAATTAGAACATATCCAACCACTGCCAACACTCTAGGGAAGATTTAAAAGCTCTCCCCTACAACCTATTATAAAAAAGAAGACTGAAACATTATCACTGCAATTTCACTCTCTGCTGGCACATTCCAGTGCTGCCAAGAGAAATGTAAATCCCTGTTCACTGAAGTGTTTACATTTGGCATTCATGTTCTCCTTGACCTTCAGCAGCACTGAGGACCTTAGCCCCAGCTCTCAGCATGAAGAGTGGCCCAAGCAGAGAGGGGACACAACTTCACTCAGGTCACATGTTTAGTCAGTGATGCCAAGAAATGGAACACCTAGAAATGTTTGCTCCCTGCCTTGTGTCTCATCTGAAATACTCCACCACCTACCTACATGCTGTTGTTCTCTGTTTAAATGGCCCCCAGCTATGTATCCCTTTAAGCCAAGACATCTAGGCAATGCTGTTCTTGCCCAGGAGACCCACCAGAACCCATAAAGGTGTCTCTAGGCAATATTCTTGCCCAGGACACCCACCAGAACCCATAAAGGTGTCTCTAGGCAATGCTGTTCTTGCCCAGGAGACCCACCAGAACCCATAAAGGTGTCTCTAGGCAATATTCTTGCCCAGGAGACCCACCAGAACCCATAAAGGTGTCTCTAGGCAATGCTGTTCTTGCCCAGGAGACCCACCAGAACCCATAAAGGTGCCTCTAGGCAATGCTGTTCTTGCCCAGGACACCCACCAGAACCCATAAAGGTGTCTCTAGGCAATGCTGTTCTTGCCCAGGACACCCACCAGAACCCATCTTATCAAGTAAGCACAAGCTAATTCCAGTTCCTGTATGTTACTTTGCAACAAAGGATTTTACATTCTTCCTGCAAAGAAACTGTCCATCTCTGCTTCATGGCAGTCTGGAGTTCTTTAATTCCCTCTAATAAGGCAACAGCACAGAATGGTGAGGGACAGACAGGTGAATCTTTAAGCACATTTAAACGCTCCACTTGGACAGCCCTGAACAGGCAGGAAGCCCACCCAAACCTCTCAATCTTCACTTTTTTTCCTTCTCACCACTCCAAAGCTGTTGGTGGAGGTGTGACAAGCTGGGTTAGGGTTTGTTGCCAGGGCTGTCAAGCCCTTGCCAAGCTCTGAGCAGCTCCACATCTGCAGTCACCACGGGTACAGCAGCAGCTGCCTCACAACACACCTTCCAAACAACCCTCACCTCTGGTGGGGGCTCCTTCCTGCAAAAGCTCCACATCATCAAATAGGTTGTGAAATGGTATTTTAAGTCTTTTTCATAGCCCTTTTGTAATTGGTGCATATAAAATTCCTTCAGTGAGAGGAAGCAACTGACATGGCATTAGCTGCAGCAAAGACAAGGCACTTCCAGCAGGTGCCAGCCGTCTGCAGGCTGAGGAAATGTTTCTGCTGAAATGAAAAGCCTTCCAGGAACAGCTCTATTGGTATCAAATTAGTTCAGGGGAAAAAAAACAAAACAAAACAAAACACTGAAAGGCCACCTATTTCCCTGCTACTCTTGCTCAAATAACAAAAGAAAATAATCCACCGTTATTACGCATGTAAGAAATTGATTCTGAGCACTAAGAGCAGCTCATCTATTTTCACAAATGCTCTCCCAGATTTCATTACTACCTGCCTGCAGAATTGTTTTCATAGGTTCATAAGCAGTTATAGTTTCATCTTCAGGTTCTTGCCTCCCATTTATACCACAAATAATGAAGAACCATTAGGCCAGAAGTCGAGTTCACTGATAGCTGTGAAGCCCTAATGCTCCTAAGCCTGCACAAATATGCAATGTTTGGATGTCCCAGCAGAAATCAGCAAACAATTCTATTTAGGGTAATGTTGGAGGTCCAAGGAATCCCACTCATTCCAACCAGGCTGGCCACTGGAACAAAAAATAGCTGCCAGTTCAAGTGTGATTCCGAGGTCCCTGGAGACAGAGCTGGGGATAAGAAGGCATCACTCAGATCTCAGTAACCAAAAAAGATTTAAAAAAATTAAACTCTCCACTGTTTGAAGACTTAATTTCCTAACCTGCTGGAGAGACAAAGCACAAGGCAGTCTCCTACAGAAATTACCCAGTAAATCACCATTAGAGAACTATAAAGCTTCTCTAAAGCAGTGTACAACTATGATGTACAGTACACCTCTGCACATGCTTGATCTGCTTTGTGTTCAAGCAACCTTTTGATTACAACAATAAATCCACCAAGTCCTTTGTACTTTCAAAGGCAGGGAGACCTAACAAAGGGTTGAAGAGTTCCCTCTGTGGTGTCTCAACTACCAGTACTCTGGTACAACTGAAAAAAAAAAAAATCATCTCTGCAATTCATAAATATAATCCAGCAAGCCAGGTTTAGCTACAGAAATAAAACATAAATTTAAAATTTAAAATAAAACATAAATTTAAAACATAAATTTAAAACAAAACACAGAATCAGGGCAGAAGCTCAGTATGAGATTTTTCTAAAAATCCCATCATAAACCAGAAGCAACACTCCTGACAGTCAAGGCTCAACCAAGCAGCTTTGAAGCCTGTCTCTGAATCCATCCCATGCACAGTGTCCAGGTCTTGAACACTTTACAAGATCAGACAAGGAGTTTTTTGCTGCCAAGTGTTTGTGTCTCTGGTCTCACTCCCAGTGTTCAGCATCTGAACCAAGTTACAGGATGAATTTTAAAATATTATTACTTAATTCCCCTGAGGTAAAGCAGAAAGAGCAGATTTTAAAGTGTGATCAATAATGAAACTAGTAGTCCCAAAATCATCTTTAACAGATAAAAAATGCTGAATGAGCTTTTGACCCCTAGTCCTCTTCAAAAGGAAGAAAAAAAATCTATTTTTATGGCAATATATAGAGAGAGAAAACTTTACATGGCTTTCCAATCATATGGATCATCAACCACCAGCTGATGGGAGTTCTATCAGAGCCAGAATGATGAACTGGATGTCTTGAAAAATCTATTACTAAATGTCAAGATAAGGAAAAAGAAATGAAAAAAGAAACATTCCTCCCCCTGACTGTAAGATAAAAATGAGAAACTGTGCCATAATCTAGCATACAGTCTCAGAAAACTGAATGCCTGGGATTAAACAGTTTCAGTCTGTGAGGTCTTTTGAACATTTCACTCACTCTCCCATAAATGCCCTTGAATGCCAGCTGTACCTTTAATGCAAATAGTTATTTCCTTCTCCTATATATAATATAGTGAAGGAAGAAGGAGGGATTCAATGTCCCTGCACCTGAGGTGCTCCCCAATTATGTGACAGCAGCATAAAAGGCACAAAGTTGAGAACAAAGCCACATAAATTGAACTTATTCTCTTTTATACATACATATAATATACATATATATATATTACATCCATATATATACATATTACATGTTACATATATATATATAATATACATACATATAATAATAAGTCTTTTAGCATTCTTCTGGAAAGCAGTTTTCACAGAGCTGAAGAGAGGATGGAACAATTTCTTAACCTTCACAACCAGACTATGCTAACTCTTTATTATTTGGAAAAAGAAAAGGATAAAAGATAGGAGGATTTAAAGATAATTTGTTCTCCTTTCACAGAACTCTTAAGCTAGGTACATAATGTTTTGTGGCCTACTCTTAACCCTTGACCACGTGCTCCTCCAACACAGGCTGCATGAATTTGTCAGCTTGACTGCTCTCTAAATTTAGCTTCCCACTCAGAGAGCAGCTTTTGCTCTGTCTGTTTAGAAGGAATGGGTGGCTAGGCAGACTTAATGGAATTATCAGTATTCATTATCTTTTTAATCCCTTTGTCATCTGATTTTTTAAAAGAGATTTTAAACATTTATGGGAGGATGACTCCACCAGGAAGGTATTAAATGACAGGTTCCAGAATATTTGCAAGAAACAGATGCTGAAATATATTTCTTATTAAACAGGTTGCAAAAAACCAAAAAAAACCCTGTCTCTCAGAAACACAATTTTGTTATGAAGAATTGCTGGGTTCAAACTGGAAAAGAAACTGTCTAATTAAAACTAAAATACATAGATAGAGCTAACATAGACATCCTTCAGTAATTTGAGATATGCATCTCCCTTAAATAATTCTGGCATTTGTCCTTGCCTATACTGCAGTCTGGGTATTAGTTAGATGAGAATTAGAGAAAAATGAAGGGAGTACCTAGCCAGAGGTGTCATTTAACATTTCTTTAGCTGTGTCATGTCTATTTTTTTTCATTTTCAAATTTAAAAAACCCACGAAATCCATCTGAACTGACATGGCTGCCCAAGGAATGACTTGCAGAAGATGTAAATGCTGAATACTCCTACAGTATGACTTTGGAATAAAAAGAGAGATAAACACTTATTCCCACTTATTCTCAGAGTGAACAAGTAATGGTGCCTTAACTCATTTATGCCTGACAGTGGCCAGTGTGTGCTGCTGCCTCACATACTCTTGCACAGCTATAACCCAACACACAGATGGGTAGGAAATGTAGGAAATGTAAAACAAAGATTCCAACCTGGCCAAACAGGTCAAACTTGGCTGTTAGTTAAATGCAGGTCTGAATGTTTTCCTCATGAAGGGGTTCCCTGTCATCCTTTTTTGACAATTAGACACTCAGGATGGTTTTGGTTTTGTTTTTTTTTTTTTTATTATTATTATTTCTGAGGCCCTACACCACTTCTGGGAACCTTCTGGAGTGGAAAGCAGGACCTCACCCTAGACAGAATCCCAGAGTGGATCAGCCTGGGGACCTCTCTGCCAGACAGGGGAGAGAGGATTGTACCTGGATTCACTGCCTCTCCCCAACCTAGTTCTCCAACTCCACCCTTGCAGGTCCTGAGACTTCCCACAGCATCTCTTCACATGTTAGGCATGCAAAAATCCAGCAGCACACAAGCCAGACCTCTTTTTACAATAAACTATAGAAATATTATTTTAAAACACCTCGAATGTTTTCCTAAAGCCAGGAATATCTGGCGCCCAGAGGAGTCTGAACACCTTTCCTTACAAGCCAAGATTCCCAGCTGCAACTTATTTCAGTCTTTATTTGCTAGAACCCCATTTACAGCCTGGTGGAAGCTGTTCCACCTGCAAGAGCCTCACCTGTACACCACGGCAGGGATACGCTTCCAGGACCGAAAACTTGCCACACTCTCCAGCTCCTTATCTGTGATCCAGGCAGGAACTATGATTTCCTGGGGATAACTCCCACAGAGCCTGTAAGAAAAGTGGTGCAAAGGGTTGAATGTAAGTGATTCAGAGAAGTTACACACTTCCCAGACTAGCTGTTCATCTCCAAACTGCTGTTTTGTTCATTTGTTTCGTTGCATATTCATTAAAACTCCTCCTTGCAGGTACAAAAAGCACTCTGAAGATCAAGGGGCAGAAATGCATTTTAGAATTGAAAGATTCAAGTTGGTGTTCTCTTAGAAAATTGACAAATAGGCAATTTTTTTAAACTGCTGCTGAAATAAACTGCACAACAGGAAAGAAATCCCATGTCTCTCTGTGCTACAGAATTAGCCACTCGATTCCTGGGTCACAAAAAGCAGCAGCAGAGCCACCCTGGGCTGTTGGATTCAAGACAGAAAACTCATGGAAAAAGTACACTGGCTAATTACCCCTCACTGAAGGCAGGAGCCTGAGTGCACTGGCTTACACTTGACTGGTGAACTGGAACTTTCTTCTACTTGATGCATCTCCTTCTCCAGAATTTACCTACTAAAGCCACAAGTGCCCACGAGGACAGCCAAGCAGCCAGCAGTGACTGCAATATATTGCTGTATCACACACCACTTCATCCCCATAAAGAGATGGATTTCATGCAGGACAGACAGGAACCTGTGTCCAAGACCATTCTATTCAGAAAACCACATCCATCAGCCTGAAAAAAATGCACTTTATCAAGTGCTGTCCACAAGAAGGAAGAGCAGTTTGTGTCATTCTGCTTCCACAGGCCGTGGAGTTTTTCTCCTTTTTTCTTTAGTATTAAATATGCCAGGGATAGCTATTTTTTTCTTCCCTAGGTTTTTAGAGACAGATATTCCTCTTGCAGCAACACCAGCTACCAGCTGCCAAGTCATTATCCTGCAAAGCCAGAGCAATGAAACATTTCAAAATGTACTCCTGGTTTTGTTCTGGATTGGATTAGGGACCAGCCAGCACTCTCTGCCCTACCACCTGTGAACAGATGAACACCTTCCCCTGCTCCTCCACCTAGAGACCACATTTGCTAACACAAAATGGGCTTTCCCTTATTTTCAGGATCCACAAGATTAACTCCTCTAACTCAATTTTTTTCAAAAATACAAGTCCTTGACCTAAGCTGGAGAATAAGACACAATAATTTATTTTTTTTTAATTCAATCAACAACCACTCTTTGCTCAGTTAGGCCTTCCCTTTCCTTCCATTAGAATATTTATTCTCTAAGACATCCTCCAGCAGGCACTTCAAAATCTGGTATTCTTAAGCCTACAAAAACTGTAGCAGCTAAGAAAACCTTAAAGAATACTTTAAAAGCACATTTTTTCCTATAAAACAAAAAAAATTCATAATTCTTACTAGGAACTGCAGAACTTGAAAAAAATTCCAGTAATCTGCTAAAACAAAATTGGTGTTTTGAGATGCCATTTGGCTGGGAATCAGCAACCCACACAACTTACTTGTACTTCTCATTGATGTTGGAAATCCTCCAGGCATTGTTCATATCAAAACCCATCCGCTCCACTTCATTTTTAAACCTTGAAGTTACATGTTCTCCTGGGTATCAAAAGCAGAGAGAGAAAACAAATGCAAAATAAGATTCCTACTTTGCAAAATAGCTGAGGAACCACCACTACACACTACATCCTTCTGAAACACTGAAAAGAGAAATGAACAGTCCAAAAAAACCCATCTCTACTTCACAACCTTATTTTGAAAACCCAGATCAGAACTCATTTGTTCTCCAAAATCCCACTTCTGGGAATTCATCTAAGAAACAATAACACCTGAACCAAGCACATCAACAAAAGCAATTTATATCCATCAGTCTGAGGGGAAAAAGCATAATAGGTAGAATTTTCTATCAGCTGATATGGAAAAGGGTAATAACATGGTCTGGGACTTGGGAAGCCTTCATTTAGCAGCCAATTTCAGCCACAGGTCTCCTGTAGGCAAGTCCTGGAATTTAACCTGCATTTTGTTTTTTCATCTGTAAATTGGACATTAGACTTCCAGGAGCCAGGTGGAAAGAAGATAAAACACATCTGAGTGTTTGACTCAAGTATCAGTCAAGATCCTCAGAAAATCCTGGATTAAAATACTAAAGGAACTGGAATGAGCTCACTTTATTTCCTGATTTTTTTTTTTAAATATACAAAATTAATTAGAAAATATAAAATGGTAATAAAGAAAAATATTCTGACAAAGCCTAGAGAATTAGAAAGTACTAAATCAACATGCAGAAGAGAATAATGTTCTAAATTTCTAGGTTCACAGAGCTAAGAACTGTGATAAATTTAATGACCATGTGAGCAACACTAGATAAAATGATTCTGAAAGCCTGTCCATTGCTTGTCTCCTTAAATTACTGTATCATTAAATCATGAGGCAAAGCATCACCCAACAGGAGAAAAAAAATCTGTTAAAAATTACTGCTTTAAGTATCATCTTTCCATTATGTATTTCAGAAAACCCTTAAAGACTTTTAATACCTCAGACATATGCAGTTACATAGGTATCTCCAAGATGTAAATGTACATGTCTCAATCACTTTTTAGGTGACATTTCAGAACAATTAGAGGTAAACACAGAGAAATAGGTAAATTAAGAACAGAGGTAGCAGCCTAACTACAGGACTTAGTTACTGAAAGGAAAGCTATGATGTTATTTATTCCTACAGTACAGTTTACACGCTGAAAATGGTATTTTGCAAATCTTTACACGCTTTACAATATGGACCACGTGGAAGAGATCTGCATAATGACATTAATTTTCTTACCCTTTCTGAAGGGTAAAATATGAGAATGACACTGTGTGAAACTGGAGAATCACAAAATCACAGAACTGGCTGGGTTGGAAGGGACCTCAGAGCTCATCAAGTCCAACCCTTGATCCACTCCCCCCGTGGTTCCCAGCCCATGGCACTGAGTGCCACATCCAGGCTCTTTTGAAATAGCTCCAGGGATGGAGAATCCACCCCTTCCCTGGGCAGCCCATTCCAACGCCTGATCACCCTCTCCAGAAAGAAATTCTTTCTCATGTCCAACCTAAACCTCCCCTGGCACAACTTGAGACCTCTTGTGCCCTCTTGTCTTGCTGAGAGTTGCCTGGGAAAAGAGCCCAACCCCCCCCTGGCTCCAACCTCCTTTCAGGGAGTTGCAGAGAGTGATGAGGTCTCCCCTGAGCCTCCTCTTCTCCAGCCTCAACACCCCCAGCTCCCTCAGCCCTTCCTCACAGGACTTGTGCTGGATCCCTTCCCAGCCTCCTTGCTCTTCTCTGGACCTGCTCCAGCACCTCAATCTCCTTCCTGAGCTGAGGGGCCCAGAACTGGACACAGGACTCAAGCTGTGGCCTCCCCAGAGCTGAGCACAGGGGCAAACAGTCACTCTTCAAGGCACACAGCAGTAAATCTCTGAACCTCACTGAGCTTCATCACTTCCTCCCTTTACATCATGTCACAGGTCCAACAGCACCATAAAATAAAGAGTTGTGCACTTTCTGCAGAAAGCTGCTCTCAGCATCAGACACACTGCAGCTCTGCTTTCCCTTCCCCATCACCAGGTCAGTCAGACTGGAGCTTGCCCACAAGGTCCCACTGCACATGAACTCTGCATGGATGTGATTTTTTTTATCTCCTTGCTGCCTACTCAAACAGATCAGCTGCTCCAGTCCCTGCTTCCCCAGAGCTGCAGCTTTGATTCTCTGTCAGGTGCAGAGGTGACACTGGGACAATAAATCCCAGCCAGACATCAGCCTCTCACGTCCTTCCTTAGCAGAGATTTTAACAAGAAAAAAGACAACAAAAAATCCAATATTTTATTGGAACAGCAGCATGCTCTGGCAGCACTGAGGACAGACTTCATTATCAGCTGCTGTGAGGAATGGTGATAAAGATTTGTGATACATCCATAAGGATTTTTCTGGATAGCAAATGAGAATACTGGAACTATGCCAAACTGATGCTGCATACCATTAGTGGGTTTTAAGAGAAACACATAAAGCTACATGAAAATGAAATATTCTGTTTGATTTCTCCCTCTTAAATTTTCAGCTGCTGTGTGAGTCATAGAAATCATAGATTTTCCCCTGAGAAATGAACCCCCAGTCTTTACATTTTGTCCTGTCCTCCTGAAATGCTGATATTTTAAGAGGCCTTTTGAGCCATGATGGGCAACATTTCTGAAGCTCAAAATCAGAAAAAAAGCAAGCTATACGTTTGGTGTCTTGTGCCTTCTGCCTATGAAAACTGATCTTGTGAGCCACAATTCACATCTCCCATTACATACATTCAGATAATTTCTCCCATAAGTTGATACTTGGACAGATGTTGCAGCTATTTGGTATTTTTCTCCATATCTATCAAATACCAGGCTCCTTGGATGTAAAAAAATAAATGTCTTGGTATTTGCTTCAATTACATTTCCATAGATTTGTTTCACACATAATTCAGCTCTTAGAAGGAGAATATCTAGCACCAGAAAGAAGCAAGCTACAAGGAAAAAAAAAGTACCTACATTAAAGAAAATTATTTGAAAATGTAAAAATTAATAAAGAAATAGTAAATAATAAATAATAAAGACAATTATTTGAAAATAAAGAAAATACATTTACACATCTGTAAGGAAAAAATTGAATGTTAAAAGTTAAAAGGTAAATGGTGCTTCTTATCCTAACCTTGGGTTAGGTTGAAGGCCACCTGTTTCAGTAAGGAATAGGCAACAAGGTGACTTAGCAAAGACACCTCACATGTCTGCTATCTTCCAGTGCCTGAATTTAGCAAGGAGAGAAAAGACCTGAGTTTAAAATTCTGCCCTGAGAAATTTTTGGAGGCTTTCTCCAGTAAGTGTTAACATTCAGAGTGTAAAGTGCAGGAACAGGAACCAGATCCAACGAGCACCTCCTCCCACTTGTGTGCTACCTGTTGACTGCTCTTGCTCAGGAGGCAGAAGATGAGAGTCTTTGCTCAGCCCCAGACTAAATTCAGTAGGAAGGACAGGATCACACTGCCAGTCCTCACCAAGTCACCTTTCTCAAATATGAACTCTGAGCCAAGAGAGCCTTGGGCTGGAGAGGGCCTGGAACTCAGATTTCCTTATGTTCAAACAACTGCCATAAGCACCTGATCTCTAGCTTTTATTTACTTGTGGGCATCTAAAACTTTCCAGCAAGGATATTTCACTAAAATAGGCCCCTGTCTTGCAGCTGTAAATGAACTTCAAAAGCTTTCTTCTCCTTATCCTCCTACTTCCCAGCATCTGTGTTGACAACCAATGTCCTGGGTAGCTGCAAAAAATGTGGGCAGAATAAATCCAAGAAGTTCTCTATGGAAAGCTGCTACCTATTTACATTCACTAAGAAGTGTGACAACTTACGTTGAGAAGAAATTCCACCTTGTTCTTTTCCAGGTTTGGTTTGCAACAGCACAGACTGAATTTGTTTAAAACTCTTTTTTTTTTTTTTTTCTGGAAAGCTCTGCTTCTCAGCCCAGAGGCAGTTACCAGTGCATCTGGGATGAGTCCCTCAGTGTCTCCACATACCTGGCCGACACAAATCCCCGTGCTGCTCCTTTTCACTGGCATAAACTTCCATACACCAGGCATGATAAGCAAAGGAGAAGAGGTCTTCTATCTTGGAAGGAGGGCGGATGGCGTTGTTCAGTCGCTTCAGCCACTCTTGACACTGCTCAAAAGTAGAAAACTGACACCTGGCCCAGAAACAAATATTTCTCTATTAATTTTCGGTAGAAGATGCCAGACCAGAAGCTCTGGCAAGTCAACTGTGAAAACATCTGTGAAAGCAAACACCTTATTGCTAACTTAGTTCTGCTTCTACAGACATTAATGGATAGTAAAAGGAAACCTTGGGATAAAAGTAAAGAAATGCACACTTGGGAAGGCAAAATAAAAACAGTAAGCAGGAAAGCAATGGTCTGTGATTAAACCTGTGACAGACCCAGCCAGTCAGGAATGGGGGAGGTGGTTATGCACAAATTCCCTGGAAAGCAAGGGACACAACGTTGCTGAGATCAGTCTGCAGCTTTCCCACAAGCTGATACAGGAATGTGTGACAGCACCTTGCTGTCAGGTGGTCTCAGATGGGAACTCAACACCATCACAAACATTATCATCTATGCACTGTGCTCCCATCAGCAGGACCAAATTTTTTAGCAGACACAGGAGAAATATCCCTTTGATTGCTCCACTTAATGTGGAATGATGAGGACAAACTCCAGCATCTGAAATCTTATATTATT